>NW_027094092.1:51955365-56755365 GCF_029207755.1 Chamaea fasciata | reverse complement strand
AACATCAAAGAAGGCAAAGACCCTCTTGGGTTGTATAAGAAATAACTAGACATGATCCTAACCTTGTACATTTGCAATGGCTGATCAGTTTGTCTGGAAGGAATCATCACAGACTCATCACACTTAGAGAAGTGAACAAAAGCAGAGCAGAATTATTGAAAGCAGAAAGCTCCAAGCTGTGTATCAGGTGAATCAATTCAAGGGGAGCTGCAACAGGAAACTCAGTGTGGGGTTATTTTCAGTCTATCTTTGTGTGCAGGTTGCTGCACTATAATGTCTTCTCCCTACCTGCGATACTTAAAACATTACTATAGATTCTTTGTAAATCAGCACTAATAACAGTCGTTGAAGTACTCTCTGCCAGCCTTTTTGCACGGTGCTGGAAGTAATCAACTCTGTGTAAAGGTAATGTGTGTGGAATGCAATGTTCCCCTGGGGAATGATTTGTCTTGCCACATTGCCTTGCCCATACCCTTCAGGTATACTTCCCTTAGCTATGATTGCTTTGCAAATGAGGATATTTGCTGTCACGTAGCTGCTTAAATGGGGCTATGAGTACGAGCCTGGGGTGGTGGTTCATTCAGCTTTTAGTCTGAAAGAGTGTTACAGCACCAAGTGAGCTGCTGGAATAAGTCCTTCTGGCCCTTTGCTGCACTGACAGATGTGGAAAAGGATTAGAGAATACGAACTGTTTGCTCTTTTAGCTTGCACATGGGGTGAGAGAGGATATCTGCTTTAGTTTCAAAATGCCTTTGCTATCGGGCAGAGATATTTGCACCTTGACTTGCTCTAGTGCACTTCTAGAAGGAATCCTCAAGGGTCAAATCCCTTCCCATAGATGTGTGGACACCTCTCCAGACACAGGAATGGGCAGCAGTGAACTGAACTGAGTACATGGTAAACACTTCTGCTTATTTGTGTAAGGTGTTAATGTTCTGCGGTCTTTGAACGGCAGCACCTTGCAGTCACCACTGGAGTGGAGCCTTGCTAAGTTCTGCAAAGGGACAAAAGTGGAGTATTAATTTCTACTTACAGCTGAAATCTCTGTCAGATCCAGGTAATCCAGTCACCTGAACTGTGACTTGAGCTACAGATTCCAGCAGTGTCTTGTTCTCTTGACACAAATAAAGATCTCTCACCATTCTTGTCAGGAGACTTTCTAATGCACAAAGCAGTGTAACCACACTGAATACTCTTTCTCCTGGACTACCCACACCTTTTTCCAGGTGTGCATAGTCATTTTCTGAGGAATATGGAGCATAGCTTCTGTCTGCCACCTCTCTGCTCTGCTCTCCCTGCTTGTGAATGGGTGGGCCTTGAGCAGAGCCAAGTCAGTTCCTGGCTGCTCTTCCTCAGTGTGGCCATCAGTGATGCTCAGTGCATGAACAAGAGGAAAACTTTGAGTCTGCTGGTGACTCCCAGAAAAAAAGTGTTTTCTATCCCATTTTTGAAGGGATGGAACCTGAGGTCAGTCCTTATACAGGGCTTGTGCCCAAACTGCAGGACATCCCAGAGTCACTCCCCTTCCCAAATTTTTCCAAGTGTTGTGGAGTCGAACTGTGTGTAATAGCATGTCCTGATAACTGTTTCACTTAGCAAAACTGCAGCTTGTGTTAGCCTGTGAACAGCAACTCTTGTCATTACTGACAATTAGTTATGTCCTGGAGTCTTGCTGTGTATCCTGTGTTTATCAGAATCCCTCACAAATATTGCTCACCTACATTTTGTCATTGCATGTATTGTGCTCTAAAAGCCCTGAGTGCATTGAAGAAGTTCAGAGGAGATTGGCTCACATGCCAAGGTAAAGAAATATGGGTCCTGCTATTTAGAGTTAAAGCCTCCAGGGATCTGAAAACTCTTCCCTTGAGTTTACAGAACTTTATCGTTCTATATCCTCAGCATCCATCCTGCACATACAATATTCAGAATGCAAGAATGCACAGCTCTGCCAGCGTATTTGGGCATCCCCTTTCTCTTGGGAAGTTCTACTTTGCATAAAAAAATTAAATGCACCAGGAAACATAAAATGAGGGCTGTGGAAATGGACAACATGAGCCAGTAACAGTTTTGTATTTTTTATATTATCATATTTATATTCATACATATTTGTGTGTATATATATATATGTACATATATATGTGTGTGTATGTGTATATATATATATATATGGATGGATGGATGGATGGATGAAAATCTATTTTCATTAAAATCCAGAAAATGCACTCATTCCCAAAAGCCATTTAAATGCTGCCTATCAGAAGCTGGAAAAGAACCCCTATGCTAATTTAGCAGGGATGAGATGGTTTTCTCCTAAATGCTAAAGAAAAGGACTTTATAAACTGGAAATGTTGGATCCTTATTAGGAGACATGACTTTCTAGGACTTCTTCTTTGAACATGGCTGTGGGTTTTCAGTGAAATATCTTCATTTCTTCACAATACAGGAACCCCACTTGGGGTTTTACCTGGTGTGTTTTGTACCAGGGCAGGGCTGCACACACACCCCAAGGGGTCAGGACAGAGTGGGAAGGGAGCTTCAGCACGGAAATTTGGGGCATTTGTCACCTGAGTAGCAGACACCCTCCACCAAACCAAAATATCACAGCAGGCTATTGTTAAAAGTTCCAGCCACTGGCAAACTCATCAAAGCAGTGCTGAGGTGTACACACTGCGTATCTGTTGTGTATCTCCTTGGTTGTATTAAAGATTGATTAAGCAGCACCAGCCTATCTTAGCAGTTATCTGACTTGGTGCACTCTAAAACCAATATAAGCCTGTAAACCTATTTAGCCTTCCCATCTGGGAATGCATTTCGTTGAAGATGGCAGCTTGATGTTCATTAAAATTAAAGACAGAAAATAATATTAGATAATGCAGTGCTTTTCCCTTGGCAACGTAGGGCTGGCACCTCCTTGATGTTCCAGTTTGACCCTTTGTGTTGTTTTGAGAAGATTTAATTTGTTTTCATGTTATTTGGGATATTTTCTCTCACTGTTCCCGATACTACTTGGGCATTGCCTTCACCCAGATTGTCTTTCCCCATTCAGATATCTTGGGGAAGACAGAATGCCTAAATAGAAGAGTTTTATAGCTAATGGCATCTCTTTTAGCATATAACAATTGTCAGTAGAGAACACTGGACTTGCTTGTAAGACAAAGAAGGAGAAAGGAGATGCAGCTATCAAGGTACAAAAATGTTTCTTCTATTATGAACATCACTGTGCATATCTGGGTTTAAAAGACCAACAATAATGCTAATTTTGTAGATATTATATGCTGGGTACAGCTACAGAGGCATCTTCCCTGTGTTGTGTATGTGAACTTGTTGGATCAGTAACTACAGGATTTTTCAACCTAGCACAAGTCTGGCTTACCTCAGGTTCTAGAATTAGGCTGATTCCTCTTGAAAATCAGGAACTGAAAATAAATAGCAGTTTTTAAAATGTTGAATGTGGAAGATGGTGCTCATAAAGCTGTAGCCCCAGGACTGCAGCAGTTACAGATTCAGAAAGGCAATATTTCAATATTAACATTAACCCTCTACAGAACATCAGGATTAGGATAGTGGAGTGAATGTGTGCTGGGTGTTCAGCTGTCTGAGGTCACTGCTGTTCCAGCAGTGCTGCTGATGTACAACATAAAAGAAAGAGTGCTCTGTTTTTTCTGTTCTTTGTGGAGGATTGTTGCTAAGCAATTGGGAAAACAGTAAGGCAAAAGATATGAAAGCATAATTCACTTTGTAAACAATAAAGATCTTTACAATTTTGTAAGAAACTGCAGCAATAATACATAACATTAGAAAGGAGAAGCTCTACAGAACATCAATAGAACATTATTCAGGCTCTTTTTTTTTAAGAGTACCAGAAGATTGACGACTTGATGCTGATGTAGAATTGAGTTACCATCACTGATATCAATCATTTCCCTACCATGGTTCACAGCACCTAAAACCACAATGAAGTTAGAGGAGAATGCACATGCACAGGTTCACAGTGCAGATATATTTCACCAGTGTGACTTTGTCATATCAAAACTCATGACAAGTTTGCAGGTGGGGAAATTTTCTTCACATTAATGTGACTTTGTACAGTTATTGCTTTGCAGATGGTTTTGCATTGTTTCATTTTGTTTTCCAAGAGTGCCAATAAACATCTGTATTGCAGTGGCTTTTGCATATTAATAAGCGCAGGAATCACTGATTTCTCAAAGACAGCAGAAAATTTCCTGATCCTAGCAAAGGCAATATGTTGTTTATCACTTTTCCAAAAGGTGTTGACTCCCTGGCTGGGTATTTCCAACTCAGCACCTACCTGGGTGTTCTGCAGCATTATTCCCTGTTTCAATCCTTGTCTGATTAAACTGATGCTGCCCTTTTGAAATCGATGGAGTTAAGTCATTTTACATTGCCTGAGGATCTGTTCTAATGTGGAAATACTTCCTTTTCTGTCACCTGGCATTTTCTTCTGGCTTGGAGGTGCATTTGAAGGCTGCAAAATACTTTCATCTTTTAAATCAGCTGCCAATACATTAAGAAAGGGTGGCATAATCTGTTCTCCTGCCATCTTTATAAAAAAGATCCAGTCTTTTCTTTGAAACTCCCAAAACTGAGAGTCCACAACTGCTCAATGCTCCTGGGTACTTTCTGAGAGATTGCTCAAACCAGCTTCATGTGTTTAGCACAGAGAGATGTGGGGAGATCACACATCTTTCATCTGCACGTGGGAAATTTTGCACAGAAACTTCATTTCTGCTTTTCATTACAAATTATTCTCCTTCAGCAAATTTAGGGGAGAAAACCCCGACGTTCCTTTGTAAGTGCGGATTCTGGCATCCTCACCTGAGCCAGCCTATGTGCTGCTGCCTTTTCTGGGCTGGGATGGGCTGGGATACGATGAGATGGAATGGGATCCATGGGATGGGATGGGATGGGATGGGATGGGATGGGATGGGATGGGATGGGATGGGATGGGATGGGATGGGATGGGATGGGATGGGATGGGATGGGATGGGATGACAAGATGGAATGGGACTTTTCCAAGCTGCATCCCCTTTGCCTTCACGAGAAGGGAGACCTGCAAACACAATAGTAAATCCCCAGATAAGAGACAACATCTAATGCTGCCAGGAAGGCAGCATAAATGGGACCTCTGGTGCTAAACCTCTAATTAAAGATCTGAAGTTAAATTCTAACAAGTTGCCTTACGATCCTTTGAAACCAATGGCCCAAATCCTGTTGATTACAGTGGATCCAGGCTTTCTCCTAAGCTGTTTCTGCTGCACTCACACCCTCAGAAATGCTGAGGATGTCAGTGTCTGTTCATTTAGCGAAGAGCCTTCCAACTTCACAAGGAGACAGAACAGAAAAGTACTGTGGGTTCTGGCCATCTGCAGATATTGTGAATGTTTTTTTTCAAAGTTTCAATTTGGGTTTTATATTTTCATTAAACAGCAGCAATTCAGATTTTATTTTCCACACAATTCTGGTAATACAAAGAGTTTGTTTGGTACATAGGCAAACTCAACCATGACAAATTACATGGAAACTATGGAAACATTCTGCTTAATGGAGTACATGGTCAGGCTGTCTCATACTAAAAAAATTATTCATCCCTCTGTGTTTTTTTTTCCCTCAGGATTTCTTGGGAGGTGGGAAAAAGAGATTCAGATCAGAAGGACATGGGAAGACTAAATAGTGGAATTGATTAGACCCAGCTGAATTAGTCACTGAGAGCAAGTCACCTCACAAATTTTTTTTTTCTTTTTTTGATTGCTTCCCCTTGTGTGAGAGGAAGTGTTCATTTCTGCAAGTATTGCTCAAATGATTTACCTGAACATATCCTGGAGCACTCATGCCACTCACAGATGTGTCCTTCTATTCCCTGGGATCCTTTGGCCTTTCTTGCTCCTCAGTGGCTTTGCTGGTGGTGGTTCAAACAGGCCACTCTGCTATAGAATGCCAAAATGTTCTCAGGACATGAGACATGGATTCTTTCAGTTTCCACTCAGTCTGACTGCAGGAAGGTGGGTTCTGCACTGGGTGTTTGGATTAATCCCTGAATGAAATCTTATATTTGCCTTTGTGGCAGCAATTATCTCTCCTTTTCTACATAAATCTCCTGTCCAAGACAGGTTTATCCAGCACTGTGAGTGCTCAGCAGAAGAAAGATAACTTTCCATGGATTTTATCTCAGATTTATTTGGGGTTTGAGAATTTGATAAAATCTCCAGTTATTTCCCCCTCTTCAGTGTTCTGAGATTGTGATAGAAATAGAACCATTCTTTTAAAACTGAGATAATTCCAATGTTTGCAATTCCATTTAGTGTGTAAACCCCTGTACATTTGGACTCATACCACACAAAAATTACTACTGAGGAGAGGAAAGGTTGCATATCTGCCCCCTGTATCTCTTTTGCTTAGTCTTTCCTTTGAGCTAACTGTGACCTGTTTAAAAGAGTGAATCCTGAATTCCAGATGGGGAGGGGTTTTATGGATTCCAGCAACAGGAGAAATGAGCTGCCATATACACAAGCTTGCCACCCTTAGTCTAATTTTATTTAATGCAAATACTTAATGGAACAGAGTGGGCTGTACCAGGTAGTTTGACCTCAATAGGATTTCAGCATATGCTTGAATGTTATGCTGACATTTTTATCAGTTTGATGAAGCAGTGCATTCACAGCTGCAGTTTTCTATAAGAGTGAGCCGTTTATGATATTTTCTTTAGAGAGGAGATAGGGGGAGAAGGGATGGAGACTGCACTGCCAGTATTTAGGACCCTGGCTGGCCTGGCAGGAGAAAACTCTCCAGGCCTGTGCCCTGACTGTGTCAGAGACCTGATGTATGAGGAACTTGGCTCAGGGTGCTGAACCTCAACCTTTCCCACCCTTCCCATCTGTTTTTCCAGAGGAGGGGAAATCAAATCTCTGTATCTGTGGCTATGTTTTCATTCAGAAAATTTCCCTAAAAAACTTTTTGTCTTCTACCTTTCTAGCTTTCTTGATGATTTTCAGCTATTCTTCCCATAAGATTTGAACTATTCTGCTTCAAGTTCTCCTAAAACTTGACATTTTTTATTTTTTCCTTTTATTTTTCTTTTATCAGGTAGGAAAGACTCACACAAACCCAGCTGAGACCTCTGGGCTCATCTCACACCACCACAAATCTGCTGACCAAGGCTTGTCATTTTTTTGGTAGTGCTGAGTGTCTTGCAGCTCTGGGATATTTTGTTGCTTTGCCTGACACTGAATTCTCAGTTTCATATTAGAACACTTGTGTACAGTGAATAGTTACAGAAAATGCCATTTATCGATTATTGCTTGAATTCACTTTCCTCTTCAAGCTGCTCTTGTTCCCACATGGTCCATAGCTCTGCTTTCCTCAAGTGTATGTTAGAGTTGGTATTTCTGAGCGCTGCTGGCTGAAGGTCCTCTCTTGTCATTTACCTAGGCTGGCATGAACTAGGAATACACATCCATTTTCATGAGCATCCCCACTACTCTGTAAGACCAGAAAACTTGCAAGGATTTGGTTTCTGCTGACTTTCCCATTTAGGGTTATAAACACAGGCACACCTGAAGCTTTTCTCTCTAAAGCTGCTTATATGGGGATGGATGATGCATGCAGGGGAGAGGATAACTTAAACCTGGGAAGGAATCTTTGGTTGCCATTCAAATTCCTGTGATTAGACCCTCTGGCTTGTATGCTTAGAAGGAGCATGAATCACCCACTTGAAGCTTTTCTGTAGCTGAAATTGACTTCCCTGCAGGTTGATTCAATATTGCCACAGCTTTGTCAGCTTCCCCAGGGTGAGTTCACCCACCTTTTCTTCAAGGAAAATAAGCTCATATCAGCACCATTAATAACTTCCCTGAGCGTGGGGATGCGTCCACATCTACTCCACTCCCAAACTTCAACCAAAAGTACTTCTGAAGCGCAGTGCAGGCTTCTTCTCCTTCTGCCACCCCCTTTACCTCCATCTCATCAACCTTCTTCTCCAGGCAGATGGCTCCCACCCCCTCCCAGCTCCCCTTGACACCCTGCCAACACCGTGCCCAACCACCCCTGTCATCTGCCTCTTGTCTCTAACCCAGTTCCCTCAGATATGACAGACTACAGTCTCCTCTTTCTCTCTAAAAAAGAACACTGCACCAGCATGCCAGTACCCAGGAAACCTGCTCAAACAAATGGGGCTGGGGATCACAGAGGGGGTGCAAGGTTTTCCTGTGGAAGTTTTTTTGGCTTTTCAGCCAATGTAACTGACTTTTTTTAGGGTGTTTCTTTCTTCCTGTTCAAAAAGAAGGAGGAAAAAAAAAAAAAAAAAAGAAAGAAAGCAAACACGCCCTCACTTCCTCCTCCCAGTCTGGTTAGAAATGCTGCTGAAGCTCAATGTGGGAGCTGTAGTTCAACACTTGGTGCCTCCATTCTCTCACGAGGCTTCCTGACCACCCCCCTACCAGAGCACCTTGCCAAGCCTCCTGTATCCCATCTCCATGCTTTCCACAGGAAACCCAGACTGGAGAGATGGAAAGAGCAAGTGGCGTTTCAACATCAAGCCAGTCATGTGTCATTTCTTTGGCTTAAATCTGATATAGTTTCAGACTACAAATGCATTTGTTTTCCATTTTCTCTAATGCATTGAATTTTTTTAAAAAAAGAAGAACACCTCTTTTTATGGGGAAAAAGTACCCTAACAATCACAAGGGATTTTCATTCCCTCAATTTCTCTTCCAAATGTTTTCATCAACTTCAGTAACAAACTGATTTCTGCAACATGTAAGGTAGCCTTAAAAGTGACATTTTTTGAGCCATCTCTCTAAGATCTGCTAGCTCCTAGCTGAACAGGGTTGGTTTTTTTTTTTTTTTTTGTCTTTGGTACTCCTGAAGTCTCCTGATTAAGTTTTCTTTGTGTGTGAAACAATGTCGTGTTCTCATCTCCCAGCACTAGATTTACTTGCACGCAAACCTTTGCCAATTGGCCCCAGGAGAACCTGGGGAATTTATAATCAGGATCACAGTATAATCTTCAATAAAGTGTCCTCATGTAAGATTTCACATTTGAAGTTAGACACATCCCTTTCTAGTTCAGGGAACAATTTGGGACTGCTTCTGTCTTTAAACACATGGCTATAAACTACACTTAATCCATTGCCTCCCACTGGCACATTGGGCTTCCAGAGACCTGCTAGGCAACATTTCATCCCTTCTCTTCATTGATCTCTTGTTTGTTTAATATATTTTCCATCCCTCAGTCCTGCAGCAATGTGATTTCTCAGTTGTGTTTGGCTTAGTGATACTGGAGAAGGCAGATTTAAGAAACAATCTTTGTTTTCCTTACTGTTTTAATACCTCAATACAGAAACTCTGTCAAGAGAATAGTGCTAGTACTGCAGAGGGTTCTGAAGTACTTTTGGAGAGACTCTTCAAGATTTCTCAGTGCTTGATGTGTATTTCAGAAGACACAACCCCAGGTAAGAGAGCTAAGAAATCAGGGGGAAGACTGCTGTAATTTGTCACCACACAATATACATATATATATTAGCACATTAATAGATATTTATCTGTACCTTGAAACCGTGGCAGTGGATGTAGAGAGCTGTACTCATGCTGCATTCCTTGGTGTTGTGGCATCTGGGGCAGGGGACAGCTGCTCTTTGAGTTTTCATTTTGCTTTCATTTGATGCCCAGAGAGTTATCAATGGGAAATGCCAGCTTAACTTTTCATGGTTGAAGATGTGTTAACATTTGAAAACCTCACTAATTCCATTTATAAACCTAACAAAGGCCAGGTTGGAGAGGGCTTGGTGCAACCTGGTCTGCCGGAAGGTGTCCCTGCCCAGGTCAGCAGAGTTGGAACTGGGTGATTTTTAAGGTCCCTTCCAACCCAAACCATTCTGTGACTCTGATTAGAAGTGGTCACTGGCAGAGTGAATGAGCTGTTCTCTTCTGAGACACTGAGCTGTTTTCAAAGAGTCTATAGGGCTGAAAATCCCATCATAAAAACCATAAACAAGGACTTTATGACTTTCAAAAGCAGTTTGGTGTCTTGGGTGACAGTTCATAGCTGAAAATCAGTGAGACTTTTGTTCTTTAGCAATTTAGGTTAAAAATCCCCTCCTTCACTACATTTGATGCTAAAGCTGAGATAAGCAAAATCCCAAAAGTGAGAGGTGAGGCAGGAAGACAGCATCATTGTTTCCCCAAAACTGAAGCAATGACCAGCCAGGCTGTGGTTCCCACTTTATCTAAAATTACTGAAGCTCTTGAGGAAAGGACTGTGTGAAAGGCCTCAATATTTTCCCTTTTGTCAAATTCACCCAGGAATCCTTTATAATAAATTACTGATTTTCAGTGGTTTTTTACCATCAGTTCTGCTTTTAGTTTCAGCTTGGACAATGTAAATTTCATTGACCTATTTTTAGCCACACAATTTTTTTTTGTTGTCATTATGCAGCAGCCTAGAAATAGCAGTGGGAATTGAGAAGAAATTTTAATTTACAAGACTCGATAAACCTTACCAAGCACAACAGTTTGTATTTTGTATTTCAATTTACTGAAGGCGCACAAAGCTGTTCTCTGTAGCTTTTGCACAAAAAAAATGTCACATTCTTAACATAGACATAAAATACAGAAGAAAATGCAGAATAATAAATTTGGACCTCTGAGCAGGGTCCTTCTTTCCTAAAACTCTTCTCTGAAGAGTTAAGTGATGATGCGATTAGAAAAAAAAAGTGAACTAAACACTATCTTCCAGAAACAGCTTTTTCTGGGGTTCTATTTAACCAGCTTTGTTTAGAAAGCTTCAGACTCCATGATGTAGTTTTAATGACATTTAAATTTAGCATTTATATTGCAGGACAAGGAGATGGTTGCCCCTGTGCAGCAGGGCCCCCAGTTTCCACACAGGCGTGAAGTCAATAAAGATTCTGCTCGTGGTGCCATGGGTAGTAACCATGAAAGGAAAGGAAAACAACAACACCCTGCTTGCCCCCTCGTTGCTAAATAAGTGTTTGGTGAATTAATAACTGCTCTTTTTTTTTTTTAGGCAGTTAGGTTAGCATAAAAAGGGAGAAAAATAATCACTTTGTGCTGGCTGGGGCAGCAACCCTGCTGGCTGCCTGAGTGTGACAAACAGCAAGGGTGGGAGGGGGAGCAGACAGAATACTCATTATTTTCCCACTGAGAAAGAAGGAGGGCAGTCTGGGAGCCAGTATTTGGAGTCCATGTAAGCCATGGGTTGCTGCCTATGATCCCCTTCAGCCCCACCCAAAGACCCACTCAGCAGCTCTCCGGGTGTGTCCAGTTACCCATCCTAGGTCACTTATTGCAAGAGGGAGCTCTCCCTGCTCTGCTCACCAGCTGTAACATCCCCATGGCCCAAATGTCACCCTCCATTCACCTGGTTTCAAGCTGTGACCCTCAGGTGTCAAAGACACCAGGTGCTGTTGGTTAGGAGGAGAGGGGAGGTGGCATCAGCAAGCCCATTACTGGAACATGTTGAGTTCTGGTAGCCACGCTGAAAACAGAGATTGGAAAACTTGGAAAAGAGCTACAGAAATGTCTGTAGGCATGGGGCTGTGCCCTGGAGAGACTGAGCTTGAAGGTGAGTTAGTTTTCCATCTCTGCAGATGGATGGCCTCAGAGACTGGGGAATGGTCTTCAAACTAATGAAGACAGAATGTGGTAAAGGAAGTGGAACAGGAAACTCAGATGAATTTGTGCTGAAAACAGAGTGTGATTTTGATAATAGGGACTATTGAGTACTGAAACTGCTTGTGAGGAAATACACAGGACCATCATCATCCTAGACCTGATTAATCAGCCTTCCAAAACATGGACTAGAACTTCAAAGAAACTGGGTTTGATGGTGGTTTTGGGGTGGAGGATCTTTGATCCCCAAGGTGTAGGATGGTACAAGGCTCAAAACAATTCCGTGCACTTTTTTATAGGAAACACTTTATAAGCCAAAACATGTTTTTCTTTACACACTTGGGCTATTTCTCTCTGTCCTGGAATGAATAAAATGCTAATCTTAATGTTCCATTGTTTTTAATTTAAAATTGCAACATTTGATAGAGATTTTATTTTTCCCCCGTAGAAACTTATGCCTTTTCTCTGTTTTTATGGCCTGGAGGTTTTCTCTCCCTTTTTTTTTTTTTTATCATCTCATATTGCTATGGTTTGAAGATATACAGCAGTGACGCAGGCTGCTGTAGGGTTTTGGTTCTTTGACTGGTTTCTATTTTTAGAGTGCTCCTAGTTACACTGAAAACAGGCAGCAGCAACTGTATTGGCCCCAGTGTCTGGCACAGATTTTGTCAGAAGCTGCACTGTGAATAACACATCTTGCCCTATATTTAGGGACTATGAAGAACATGATCCTTTTAAAGAACATACTCTACTTGTACAAGTAACAGGTGTTGTGGCTGCCCTGGTCTGTGCCTGGACAAAGGAGACCGGAATTCACTTGGCTCAGCATCTTCCCTGAGGCACAGGGCTGTGTCCAGCTGTGTTGGCTCACTGTGCAGAGAGCCAGGTGAGCTCTGCTGCTGGCCACCAACCACCAGGCACTGGAGCACAGAGGAACTGCTTGGCAGCCCAGAGGATCAGCCTGCCTGCTCCTTCTGCCCAAAGTCTGATTAGAAAGTGGAGTGTCTCCTCCAAGAGCTGGAACAGCTCCTCATCTCAACCCTCAGAGCAATTAGAGACGACAGAAGAGCCAGGATTAGCTCTTGCTGGCAGAGCAGTGCCTGTCCTTCAGCTTGCCAGGGTCCAGCTGAGCACCTTTATGCAATCAGACATGGATTTTTTTGCCTTCTCTTGGATTCTTCTCTTTGCCAAAGCAAAGCAAAAAAAAAAAAAAAAAAAAGAGGCCTAATTTTATCCCAAGGTATGGGATCACCTGGGCATTCCCATCATTTTCACCCTGGTATAGCTTTTATCAGTTTGTGCCTTAGAGGAATCAGAAATTCCCAGTTCTACCCTTTCCTGCAGCCACCTTCTCTCTAACCCAAACTCCCCACAGGAGAAACCTTCACTTGGGTTAAATAAAATGAAGTAATTTTGTTAGCAGTTTCCTGAAGAAGAAGCTTTGCCTGCGAAAAATTTCTTGAAATTGATTTTCTTGGTATGTGGTTTCCTTTTTTTAACTTGAATTTCCTCTGAGGTTTTGTCTCTATATTTTTCCCTGGATTACCTGAAGTAAGAAACTTTTAGCAGAGCTGCATTTGAAGAAGGAACATCAGTACTAATAAAGAAAGATTCTGTTTGAGATTTTAATTTCTACCATTTAAAATTATTCCTAAGGTTTGTATCAAAAAAACCCCCAAGCTAATAAAGAGTGAACAGGGCTAAGTGAAAGAAAATGCAGGCTGAGTGGTGGTGTGGGTTTTGAGTAGATTAAAAAGGGGGTTTTTTTCCCATTCAGTGTGAAAATATTATCCATGCCAGGCATTTAATGCTGTATAAAACTGCCCTGGGTGAGGAAAGAGTCTTGTACAGGCTGCATTATTTCTCACATTTTCCTGTGAGTACTCTTCCCAGTCGCGTTCCCGGGTCTTGCCTTGTTCCTGTGGATATTTTGAGCAGTGATTGGCACTGAGCAGACCATGTCCATGTTGCCAGTGCAGGTCTAGGCCCTTCCCTGGGGTCAGGCTGGTGGCCCAGGACACCCTTGTGGGCACCAGTCAGGCACCATGAGATGTTTCAGCCTGCACTCAGACTCCTTCCTGCCACATGGAGACATCAGACACAGTCCAGACAGTGAACTGACAGCTCTGTCCCCAGCAATGTCTGTCTTAAGTCAAATCTACTTAAGTCTGCCAAGAGACAGCGATGTGCTCAGAATCTGCATGGAGTGTGGCGCCCAATATGTTGCATTCCACTTTATAGCCTGGTTTTATCACCCTTTCCCCATCACCGACCAAGCCCATGGGTTGAGAAAGTACAAGGGAGAACCTCACTGTCTTATTTCCCATCTTGGATCAGGTCTCATGGACATTTGCCTTGTGACTACCCTTAAATAATTCTGTCTAGCATCTGATTTAAAAATATCTCAAAGTCAAGCTTCATGCAATATCATCTGTTCAAGGCAACACCCAAACTGAACTGCAACTGTACACTCAGTGCCCCTGCTTGTTTCTGAGGAGGAGTGAATTTAGTCAGGAATGGAAGGGTTTCTGCAGCTTCTCTAGCTCCACTATGATAAACTTCTAGCCTGGGATGTGTTCTGAACTTGCAAATAGCATGAGGCTTCTTTGCTTCTGCATCTGTTTGCAGTTGTCCTAATTAATTGTTACTTTTGCTTGCCCACGTTAAAATCTAAATGTCTCATGGCAGTGTATTTTGCCCTAACTAAAGGCATAATAGGAGGTCACTGAAAACAGTTTTGTTGCGATTTTTTAGCTTAATTAGAATGTCGTTAATATACTCTTCTCTGTATCAGTCCTATATCAGGCCATAAAATTTTTCCCACTGTCCACTATTTTCCATCTTCACAATCACCTGAATTGCTTTTTTTACCCTTCCTGCTCCTCTCAGGGCATCCCTAGTGACTGAACATGATCTGATCCTAATGTCTGTTCTAGGGCATGTTCCTCTCTCTCCTGCCTGGAACCCCCTTCCACAATGAAATACACTGTGAAAGTCCAGGAGAATCAACTGTTACCTGTGTGTGATTAAATGGGCCACACACGGGGTTAGGTATAGCAGTAATAAAGGAATAATTTGGGTCAGAAGGGATGCCAGGAGGTCTTCTAGTCCAAAGCAGGCACAGCGCCCCAGATGTAGCCTCACAGAATAGAGGGGAAGGATAGCTCCCCTTGACTCAGTGACTATACTTGGTTGGTTGGGGTTTTTTAAGATTAACTAGTTTTGAACATAGCCAAGTTTGCCCTCGAGGGAGGCTGCAATGGAAAGAAGCACCAACACTTCTCTCTTCTCCAGAAATCTTCTGTGGCACAGAGCCCCAAGTGGGAGTGATAGCCAGGATGGGGTGTGAAAGCAGCAGTGCTGAGGAAGTTTATTTAATGCTTCCTTTGGTGTGGGCCAGAGCCGTGGGTGCAGCAGAACAGGGTAAAGGGTCACATTCTGTCTGTCCTCCTGGACTGCAGCTCTTGGGAGCCCTCACATCCTCAGGGTGATGAGTTTTGTACTTCTCTGCACCAGAAAACCATCATCTAAATCCAAAACAGGCTGTTTAATACTTCATTCTGAACCTCTGCCTAGCACAGGTCAGAGAATTCCTCCCAGTAATTCCTGCCCTGTGCAATGCATCCCAGCCTCTGTTTCAGCTAGAAAAAATCTCTCAGATACAGAGATTTACTCATTTTAACAACACCATGAGGTACAGAATTTGTCACTTCCCTTGATAATCTTTTTAACCTAAACAAGTCTCTGAGTGGGACAATAGGCTTCAGACTATTCCAGAATAAACTGGAACTTTAAAATATTGTATGAAATGCTTTAAAATAGATTTGAGAACTATTTGGGGCTTAATCTTGCAATTCGTCATCTGGAAAAAGGCATCCTGACATCAGCAGCAGACCTGGCAGGCACTGTAAGACCATTTCATTTCACTAAGAAATACTATGATTGCTCCACTATCTTAAGGTTATTCTTATAGACATTAGCCTTTACAGGAACACAAATGTGTTACTGGTATAAATGCTAATAATTAATAATATTTATTAATTTAATCTAATTTGGTAACAAGCTGATCCAGCATGCAGATGCCAGTCAGGAAAAAAAAAAAATTCAGACCCCAAACCCAAATGACAAAATCTGGATGGATGATGCTTTTGTGATGAGCACTCATTGCCTATGCAATTGTTGATAAATCCAATGCTTTTCTTGTATCATTGACCAGCAGCATGAGAATCCTGTTCTTTCATGTCAGTAGTTCGTAAAATGTCATTTGAACATTCCTTTCTTTTTTTCCTAAGTGCAACCTGAGATCTGGGTGAGGCCCAGATGAGGGCTGGACTTTGAGCAACCTGAACAACCTGGTCCAGTGCAAGGCTGGAATGAGACGGTCTTTAAGGTCCCTTCTTTAAGGTCCCTTCCAACCCACACCTTTCCATGATATTTGTGCATCTATAGCAGCCATTTGAAGACCAGCTGTTCAGGAAACAATGGTTGCCTCAAAATTTGAGGAAAATTATGCCCTGGACAATTTTTTCAAAAATTATTGTATTCCTATTGTCCTGTATTCCTCAGGGTATCCAGCAATCAAATCAGCCCCAGATTTCTTTCTGTCTCAGGGTTGAAATTTTAGGCTCCATGGGGCTGTGGCACGGGGCAGGTGCAAAGTCTCACAAGTGTTTGAACTATTTAAGCAAAGAGAAGAAAAGGGGTAGCAGGAAATTAGGGAATTTCTGCACAGATATGCCACTAAGAGACAGAGAAACCAGGGTAAATGTTCTTTCTGAGGGATTATTGAGCCTCTGTAGGGGAGTCATGGCTGTGTTTCGTTCCCATGACTGGAGCTTCATCACAAACTCCTCTGTGTGGTGACTCCAAGCTGTTCTCTGTGAGCAGGGGCAGAGCTGTGTCCCCCTGACAGCAGAGGACTGGCTGCAGCACAGGCAGGATTCCATCCAGGAATGTGATGTTGGTACCTGCTAGGATCTTTCCACTTGAGGTAATTTAATTGTTCTAAACTCCTGACCTTTACTTCTGGGAATTGCTCACACAATTAAGACGTGCCCTACAAGATTGTTAGTGTGATCACAGCTGAAAAGATTTTGGGTACAAGAACAGGGTCTGAGATTGTACCAGAAACCCTGCAATATCTTCTTACTGTTGAAATTGGGATGATGATGGCAAGTGCACCCCATGTCCCTTTGGTTTTTTGTTCACCATTTTTTAGAAAGTGAAATATTTAAGCACTTTTCCAGCACTGAGAGGTGTCATATGTGGTTACAGAGCACACCCCTGGCAAATTCCATGTGGAAATATTTCTGGTCAGTCCTAAGGACAGCAAACCCCCCCTTCCACAGTTAAGAGTCTCTAGTGATGGAGATACCAGGGCAAAAGGGTTTTTTATAATGATAATCCAGAACTGAATTATAGTACCAGAAATAGTTAAAAGCCATGCCACTAGAGTTTTCCAGAGCCTCTGTCACTCCTGTGAGCTTGGTTTTTTCTCCAGGTTTTTACAGTGTAGTAACTCCCCCAAAAAAATGCTTCTTATGAACACATTGAAACTACTTTAGGGGGAAGCAGTTTGATCAAATAAGTGCATTCAAACTTGCCCTTTGCAGTGCCCACTGAGCCGATCCCCCACTGAGGGATGGCACACAGCTGGCACATCTGCATGGTCAGAGAGAAAAGGCACCATTCCAGCTACAAAATCACTGCAGCTGGACTTGTAACCTGCACTGTAGGACTGATCCTTGCAGTGAGTCTGGTTCAAAGCAAAACCTTCCAAAACTTTTTGTACCCACACATTAGTGAACCCAGAAGCAATTTTCCACTCACAGTATGAAATTCAATCCCTACTTCACCCAGATGAAACTCTCATCCTCTCCAGCATGCCAAAATGTCCCAGCAAGGAGATGCTACCACCAACAGGTATCATGCTGCTACCACATTCCACTGAGTTCAAGCTGTTGGAATTACCTGATTTCATCACCTGCACAGAAAAGTTTATTTTTCTCGGAGGCAGCTCCTTCATGATTGAAATGGAGCATAAAATTTATTAAAAATATCTTATCTTCACTTACAAAGGTCAGATGATGGTATACTATACTATAGTGAAGCATTCTGCTCCAATGCTTACTTATTGTCATCATTCAAAATGTCTTATTCTATATTTGGATTTTGCAGATTTAATCTCCAAGGACTGCTACCTTTGCTGGTTTGAAGTGTCCTTTGCATGAGGCCTGTTTCCACTCTTCCTGTCTCTTTACTTCATTTAAATCACACCTTAATTTCCTTGCTGGTAAAGAAAATAGCATAAATGGAAATCAAAAGTTCTGTTCCATGAAAGATAATGGGTTGGGATATTTACACTAATTGGGTCAGAGCACAACTTCTATTAAACTACTGCAAAATGCAGGTAACCTTTTGGAGCAACATTAAACGGCAATGTTTTAATGTGAGTCAAATATTTCAGTTGGTGTGTCTCTGAGGGAAATTTCATTTAAGTAGATGATTTTGGTATTGAAAACTTCTCTTATGAAAAGATAGCTTCAGATGTGTGAGATCATGCAGTTGGCAAATTACTGCTTTGCTTGGGCTTCTCTTTTCTTTCAAGATGTGTCTTTAGGACAATGCAGTTTCTCAACATCCTTTTAGAAGATTTTTCCCTCAATGACTTTATTACTCCACATGTGAAGACATAAACAGAGTCTATGACGCCCCTTTATAAAAACAAAGACCTTGTAGGAGCTCTTAACGTTTTGTTCCACTTAGTTAATTTTCTTGCAACAGCTTCTTTTTCAATAGTTTTCCGTATTTTCTCGGTCAATTACACAAATGAATTGCCAGGGAAGTAATTTGCTGTCTGCTCGTGTCATTGCTGTGCAGAGTTTGACTTGATTAGACCTGCCACGCCACCTTGCTTCGAGTCTTTCTGCCACTTACTCTACCAAATGTGATCTTAATCCATTTTTCATAAATGCAGCTCAGTGGTTTCATTGTCAGTGATGTTATTAACCAACAAACCGCCTCGCTGCCACTTGTTGCCCTCAGCTTCATGACATGACCCTCTTGGGATCCAAATAACTGCTGCTTCATGAACAATTCTCATTTCTTGTACAGACTGTAGACATCTGTGCATCCTTGGTCTCTGCGTATTTTCACAAGTGCTTTTCTACCTTTATCACTTGGTACACAGCTGATTGTCAATACTTGGATAAATCCGCCAAAGTTGTGGATGAGCTCCACCCAGCAGGGAACTGCTGAGAATTTGGCCCCCTCCAAATTTCATACACTTTCCTTTCTACTAGTCTTGCTTTAGCAGAGACTCCATCCTAAAAAAGCCCAGGAATGAGATGGTTTTGTGGCTGCCTCAGTAATAAGCCTCTCATGTGGATGGAGAAGTGTGATGGTTCTGGCTTCTTTTTCTGCCAAGGTCAGGATTGATACACAGGAATCATAGTTTTGTGTTCAGACTTGGATGTTTGTTAATTCTTATCTGTATTACAGTCTCACAAGCCGTGAGCTCTACCTAACAAGTTAGAAAACGAAGATAAAATGAGGATAAACCTCTCTATCTCTTCAAGGTCTTTTCAAGGACAACCTGTCCAATTATGAAATGTCACCTAAATTATTTTTACTTTAAACCGAATAACTAACTACTTGAAGTCCACAATGCAGACTTTACCAACCAGTTACAGAAAACTACACAAACCTATGAAGAAGAAGGAAGAAGAAGGTGAAGAAGAACTTTGTGCCCAAAATGCTCCATATATATACTATATATATATATACTACTATATACTAAAATCTTAAAATCTAAGTTTCCAGAATTCCAACAGAGAAGCCCTGTGGGAACGGGATCCCATACGAGGTGTGGATATGAGGAAAGATGGGCCCAATGCACAGTTTTGGGAAGCTGAGGTGCAGACCAAGCCACTGCGGTCTTCCTGCCAAGGTCCGACAGCCATATTTGCCTTGTACACAGGCACTACTCTGGCATCTTTGGTGGTAAAACTTAAAAATTTCTTTTGATTGTCATGTTTTGGTTTTGTATTTATAACCCAGGACCAGGGTCTGAAGGCTGGGACTGTGCTGCCCTACTTAGTCTGTGATCCTTGTTCCCTGGTGGTTTTCATCCCAGACAGGGCTGATGTGCATCTTGTGGGGAAACTCCATTCTTAGGAGATCAGAAGCTTTTGATCTGCCACAGCAGATGGGAACCGTGAAATGTCTGATCAAAGGGAAAGTACTTGAGATACTCCAGATAAAGCCATGTCCATGAGATGAGATTCAGACCAAGTGTGCTTCCAGCTCCAGAATATATTTCTCTCTCTATTTTTATTCCTAGGGTGAATTTGTTCAGTTTCTAAGTGACAAATGGCTACTTCAGCATCATTTCTGGTTTCTTTTTGCATGTCTGCTGTTCTGCTGACACATAAACTCCTCCCTGTTCTTGGGGAGAGTGTCCTAGATCTGAGTCTCCAGAATTGCTGCTTTTCCCACTATGTTTTATGTACAATACAGAAGGGAACAGCTCCGACAGGAGAATTTTGGAAAGGAGTCACAACCAGCCAAATGCTTGGATGTAAGGACTTTTCCCTATATTGCAGGAGGTCTGCATGTACTGAATCTTTACTGATACCTTATGCACCTTAAACTGGCACACTCATATTGAGGAAGCATAATTTTGTGTTTGAGTTGAGCAAAATTCTGAATTCTGTACTAAAGTTAAAAAACCTCTCATCAAAATCAGTATATTTCCCTGAAAGGGTTTAGTTTCAGTCTGACAGCAGTTTTTAACAAACAATCATAGTAATTTTATTTTCCCTTGCTCAAAATTTTCCTGGTATGTTTCCTAATTATGTATCCAACAAAAGATTGCAAAAGATGGTTTAAGACCCAATTGTAGCAGGTGTGGTGTGAATCTTCCAAAGATCATCTGTTCATCCAGGTATCGGGATGCATAAGCCAGAATATTGCATAAGTATGTAGGCTATTGATGACAAAGAGAGCACAAGATTGTGCCTAAAATAAACTGAAAAATATAGAAAATTATCTGTCAGCAAAATCACCTCCAAGCATGTTTCAGAATTTTCCATGAGGCATCAGGAGGGATCTTTGACCCAAGCTCAAAAAAAATTATTCTGCCTTTCGTTATGTGTCTCAGTCACAGACTGACACTTCAGGTTCATTTCAGCAGTGTCTGTGCCATCAGAATCCAGTGTGAATTCTCATGTGACAGCATTAGATCAATCATGTTTTAAAGAATGCAAGTAATTGCATCTACTCCATCTTCTGAGGCAGTCCAAAACTGACACTTTGGGTTCACTGCAACCTGAGTTGCTAACATGGGTTGGAAGGTGAGAGAAAAGTATCACAAAGCTGTATTTTTAATATTCTTATGTAAAACAAGTTGGTTTCAAGTTAAAAAAAAAAAAAAAAAAAAAAAAAAAAAAAAAAAAAAAAGGATATGAGCAAAACACCTAAGATCAGTTTTTGAAAAATGAGATAAAATGATAGAAGTTAAGGACTTCACTGAGCTCAATGAACTGTTAGCACTTATTGAACATACGCTGAGGTTACCATTTTAATGGGTAGGTCAGGGTTTTTGAAATACTGGTGTCTGCAATAACCTCTGTGATCAAGGTCTTAAAAGGGAATCTTTGCTACAGAGACAGACCTAAATGGTGAGTAGAAAATGCCACTTGGGTCTGATATCTTGGTGAAGGGCTGGTGCTTGCGGTCTTTGAGAAAAAATTGGTTACAAGCCAAGCAAAAGAGCTTTTCCTCATGCTGTAGATGTTCTAAAAGGTTACCACATTTTGTGCGTCTTTGCTAAACCTGCATTTCCTTTTCAGAGCCTTGTATGCAGGCACTGGGAATTCTAGACAAGCCAAAACTAGACTAGGACCAGACTGTGCATTTCATGGCAGTGGCAGATAATCAGTGGAGCACACGTGGAGTATTCTTGTCAGCTGCCAGTTGCTGGCGTGTCTTAAAATGAGATTAGGTGTTTTTCAAAATGGAGCTCAACTTCAAATGGAGAAAGGTCCCAGGAAGTTCTCAGGTATATATCACACAGAAAGTCAGTCTAGATAATTGCAGTATTTTCTCCTGACCTTGCAATCTGAGAATATATTCTACACCACCCGGCAGGGCGATGCCACCAGAGAGGAAGTGCAGCGGGAATCTGGATATTTTCACTGTGATGAATTTGCATTCAGAGAGGTTCTCTCTGGCTTTACTGCTGCTATCCTGCTAAGAGAAAAGCCCCTACACGTTTCTCCTGCTCTTCCCATGTGCCTCAAGGGGCCACCTCTGGATGGGAAGGTTCCCTAAGGGCATCCTGCAGCTGTACTTCCTGAAGGTTTAGCCGAGGGGGATGAGAGACACTGGAAAAGCTATTCCCTTCCCCTTCCTTTCCTCATATCCAGATGGAGCTTAGACTTGACATTTTGTTCAGGTGGAAGGAGGGTGAGCACTGAAAGCAGTTGGGATTACATCTTTTCAATTTCTTGGGATTTCTAGTCAGGATGGGCCAGTAAAATTCTTCCAGATAGCAATGGAGAAACAAAGGCCAGGGGAACAGCACAGGAATTGCACAGGTATTAAACTTATTCCTTCCCACTTTAATATTTTCAGTAGTCCTTCCCAGGCTCCACCCACAGGTAAAAATGGGTGTTTGATAGTCACTGGCTGTGCCTGGTCCATGAGTGTAAGATCTCTGATGAGGCTCGAGGTAATGAGGACACATCAGGACAGTTTTGTCTCTTCTTGTTGCCTTAAGCTATTCGGTTTTCTACAAAGAAATGGGAATCAAAAGGTTTTATTGATTAACTTAATCATCTGAATCTGTTTTTCATGTTCTCTTGATGCTGTGAAATCAAAGCACTGCACCCCTGCCAGGCACACAGAGGTCAGATTCGAGGGTCATTAAAAGCAGCAGCGTGCTTAATCAGGAGCCCTTATGGAGCAGCACAAAGACACCCCTCTCCTTCTGCACACGATTTATTTTTTAATAAGAATGACCAAGATGGCAGCCCATGTAACACACTGTGCTGTGCTGGCTTCTCTGCAGCAGGGCTGGTGATTTGCAAACTCTGTCTGCAGTGTTAATGTCTGTGTGAGCAACCTGGAGCAAGCAGTGCTGCCTTATTGCTCTGAAAGCTCTCCCCAGTCATGTGGGTCTGACTCACTCTGGGTACAGAGAGCAGTTGCAGGACTCATTATGCAGATATGAATTTTTAAATGGTGTGGTTTTATTACCTTCTGGTTTCCTACACAGACTGCACTGTTGGGTAGCCCAGGGTACAGGAGCTCACTCCCTGGGTCTTTTATGGGCCATCCAGCCTTCGCCAGAAGATGCTGCCTGGCTGTTTCGGTAGACTTGGCTTATTAGCTTCAAAGAGCAAGGAGGAAGGATGTGCGACTAGATGAATCTTCAGCTGAGTTTTTGTGAGAGGGAGTTGAAAGCAAAGCTAAGCTTTGGTCTCACTGTGTTGTAGCCCCAGGTATCCCCTTGTGTGGGATTCATCACTTGAGTTAAGCACAGGGCCTCCCTGATAAGTGGCATGGACCTCAGAGCATCATCTTCCTCAGAGGAGTTTAGAGGGCAGAGTGCCTGCACCAGCTATCCACACATTTTATAGAGAAAGAATGTGGCCTCATGTGTTCACACCCTGAAAAGAAACAACCAACCTGCCCTGCATCTCTCCTACCTCTCCTTCATCCTCCCAGATGAGATTCCCTGTCCCATCTTCAGGCCCCACAGACACAGTGGCTCGGGGTTGTGTGGTCCTCACCCTCTCCTCTCTGCAGCTCTGGCAGCTCCACCTGGAGCTCGAATCATGGAGCCCAGCAGCAGCTTTTGGCTTGGCTGCAGCAAGCAGAGTCTCAGTGGTGAGGGACCAGTGGTTTGCAGTCACAGCCCTGATAATACAGGTGAGTGCCCAGCTTGACTCCTTCTCCTGTAGCAGAAGAGCTGTAACTAGACACAGCACCTCAGAGCACAGAGATCAGGCTGTGAAACAGGCAGCATGTACCAGAGGACCGCACCTCCTCTGTCTTCCCACCTTTCCCCCTTTGGGATACATGACTATTATGCTAATTTTCATAAAAAGGAGAGGGTTTAAAGTGGGAGAGGGCAGGCAGAGGGTGATGACATGCGAACAATCCACGAGTGACAGAGGCACTTGCTGTCCTCAAGCATTTTCAAATGTTAAAAACATATAATTGGGGGCAGTTGAAAGTTGAAAGAGTGCATGGGGAGCTTTTAAAGTGGAGGGCTGGTGCTTACATGAAGGATTGCCCTTTCATCTCTCTGATCCTGGCAGCCTCCAGGAGCAGTCATATTCAAATGGTGAAGGATTAGGAAAAGAAGCTCCATGTGGTGGACAAAATAAGAATCACATTTGCCCTTTCCTTTCAAGTCGTCCTTTTTCATTCTGAGACTTTGCTAAATAAATAAATCTTCACACTGAGAGCTACCATTTATTGTCTGCAATTCTGACACAAACCTGCCTCTTTCACGCTCTGCTTTGTGAGCCACGGAGACCATTCCAAAACCCCGGGGAAATGCAATTGTGCATCTAATTTCCTACTGGTGAAGGCAAAGGTTTTCAAGCAGATCTGATGACTGTGGGCAACCACTTTTTGAGAAATCCAAAGGGAACCTGCAACTCAGAAAATGCTGAGCCTTCTGAAAGCTGTCTGCTCAGACAGAATTTGATGGGGGAAGGAAAAAAAAACTTTGCTTGTGTTTTTTTTTTCCATTTTTAAGTTTGCAGATGGAGCTCAGCTCTTATGGGAGCAAGGGATGAGTAGCATTGAGATGAGCCAGACATAGGACTGTGGGCTGTGTTGCGACTGCCCCAGATAGATGTGTTGATCCCTTGGCATGAAGCATCCTCTGCTGTTCCCATCCCAAACAGCTCCTGATCACAGACTAACAGCTGAGCTGTGGTGCTGGTTATCAAAACACTCAGGGAAGGTTATGGAGGAGCCTGCTTTTTTATCCAAGACTGAATCGGGAGAGTTCATCTCCCTCTAATTAAACCGAAGTTTTCAGATCAGTTGGGTATATTTTAGTGATCTTGTTGCACAAACGTATCCCACTTGTGTGGCCCTGAGATAGAAATATTTGAATATTACCCTGTGCTTGCTATGTGTGATTCAAAGAGCAGTGAAGGCAGAAGCCTCAGATTCCTCTGTCTTTCATTATAAATACCCTACACCAATGTTAGTGTCACCATTTTTAGTAGTGACACATGAAGTGTAGATGTGGATACATGGAAAAGTATCATAGAATCACAGAATGGTCTGGGTTGGAAGGGGTCTTAAATATCACCTCATTCCACTCCCCCTGCCGTGGGCAGGGACACCTTCCACCACACCAGGTTGCTCAGAAGTCCCTCTAACCTGGCCTTGAACACTTTCTGAGATAGGGCATCCACAGCTTCTCTGGGCAACCTGTACCAGGGCCCACCACCCCCACAGGGAAGAATTTCTTCCTATTATCTGGTCGAAATCTACTCTCTTTCAGTATGAGGCCATTCCTCCTTGTCCAGTCACTCCATGCCCTTGCCAAAAGCCCCTCTCCAGCTCTCCTGCAGCCCCTTCAGGTACTGGAAAGTGCTCTAAGGTTTCCCCTGAACTGCCCCAGCCCCTTTGTTTTTGTAGGAGAGGTTCCAAATCATGAATGAAATCACGTTCTGAGGACACGATGTTCTGTGAGCTTATGAATAACTGTGCAGCACGAGAAGGATTTTGCTCTCATCTGAAGGACCAAGGTGGGTTAAACACTTCTTCTGAATTCAAGAATCCTGAAGTGCTGAATGCACTGTGCCAGGATTTGAACTTCTAAAAGTTCACTTCAGGCAAAGTGTTGTAATGACACCAGGTGTTTTGGTATGTGTGACCTGATGTAACTGAAAGAAGCATCTCATGTTTGCAAACCACAGTAATTCTTTACCTGCCTCTTGCTTTTTGAGATAAAAGCTATTCTGCCCCGAAATCAGTCCCAGATGTCCAACAGGCAGCACTGCTCACAGCATATGAAAAGCCTACAGGGGAAATATTTCGAAAATGTTGCAACTTGTGATTGCTAAAATACTATTCACTGTGCTTCAGCCAAGAGGGTTTGGCTTGGCTTGGCTGTGCTTCTCCTTTGTGTGCTGGTCCAGAGCCTGAAAAAGAAATGAGCACCAGGCAACCCAAGCCATCACTTCCCCATGATCCCAGTGCAGGGACAGTCTGGGGACATTGGCCCCAGAATGCTGATGGCGGCACAGGCTGGACGGTTGTGTGTCATTCTCCAGTGCCATCACCAACTTACCACATTACTGCTGCCGTGGAGCCCTCCCTCTCTGCCTGTATTGCCCTGTTAGAGCAGTGTGGACAACGCAGTTTGCATGTGGAGTGGTCTGAACTCAGAATATTTCATTTTATTCGTGGAAAGCGTAAGTGTTTTCTCCTATGCTAGATCTGAAGCTCAAGGCTGCAGACATAAGAAGATAACACAATGTACGTCTGGTTCTGGCAGCCTCTCCTTGAGGAATGTGTGAGGAGGGTAGCCACATTTATCTGTCAAGAGAAGGTGATTTTCAAAGGTTTGAAGCCCTTTGGAAATTTTGAAGCCATTAATTTATCTGGGTTTTTCTTAATTTTATTATTATCCTGCATTGTTAATATTTCCAGGTTTTTTTTTTTTTTTTTTTTTTTTTTTTTGTTGTTTGTTTGTTTTTGGGTTTTTTTTTTTGTTGGGTTGGTTTTTTTTTTTTCCTTGTAAAGCACATTGGTAATGTTTGAGAAAATAATTTCATCTGACTGTGTCTCAGGTGGAAAATTTAAATTTTCTTTGGAATGATATTTTCATTTTGTGAACTGGACCACCTATCGTCAGAACAGGAATGCACATAAAAGCCAGCAGAGCTATGATGTGGTCACAGAAAAGATTTTCTTTGAATCAGAACTGTTGCATGGCCTGAAGCAACACAAGCTTTATGTGTGCCTGCATGCTTCAGACATGAAGCATCAGCAGGGAACACAAACAGAGCAGAGTTTGACCTAATGGACATGGAAGATTCACATATTTCCTACAAGAAAAGCTCCCAGCAGGGCGTGGATGTGTATTACAAGTTCTGGCCTTTTGGACAACTGGTTATTTGTCCTGGACACCCTGACCCCTAAAAAGTAATTCTGCTTTTTAAAGAGCCTTCTTCATCCTGCTGAGACCCTTCCAAACAAGAGCACACTAGCACTAGCTGGCCCACTTAATGAATATTCATCATTAATGCATAAACCATAATTTGTATTCAGGCAGCTATTGCTTCCCCCTCTATGGTGGCATCAAAGTAGTTACAGGGGTTTTAAATGTGAAGGGCTGATTAGGAGGAGAAGGGAAGGCAAATTTCACACTTCAATTAATGCTTTAGAGTCAGTCCCTCTGGTTGCAGATTGCCGGAACGCAGTCGGTTGCTCCCCACAGCTGCTGCTGAGGATGAGAAGCAATCCAGCTTGCCCTGAAGTCTCTGGCTAACAGCAAAGGTCATGGGAAGGCAGCGTTTGTGGTATTCGACAAGTTAACACTGCAATTAAAGAGAGGCTAGGAAACAAAACCCTGCTGACGGCTGGCTTGTCAGCATCATATCTCTGCGTGCTGGCTGATACTCAGGACAGCTGCCCATGAAAAGCAAATGAAATCCATCCCTACTGCACAGCCTGCAGCAGGAGTGTGTCTTTCACACCAGGAAAGCCACAGACAGGACTCAGAACTGCTCAGATGTGTCTGCCCCGACCACGTCCTGGCAACGTGCCCCTCTGCTGACAGCGGAGCTTGGTGCAGTGCAGCCAGCTCTGCAACCTCTCCAGAAGGTTGTGTGTTGGCTTCTGTTGTCCCCAGGTTCATTCTTGTGGTCTCTTTCAGACCCTTTAACTTTACAGCCCCTCATTTTCCTCCCTATTTTAGGTGTTGTGGCTCAGGGAGATGGAAAGCACGGGAAAGAGGGGATGCTGTAGACAACTCACAGAACTTGCTCCCAGTGCAAGAATCTCCAGATCAGGCTGAAGCACCTGGATCCTTGCTGGATGGAAGGGATGGTTTGCCATGGAGGCAGAGTGCAGACAGAAGGACATGTGTGTGCTGGTAAAGGTCCCCTAAGCAGCCTCTGGGTTGTTAACCACATCTCTGGTCACCCCCAAATTTAGTGTTTTGACTTCATGGCATACAGCCCACTTGAGGGGCCAGGCAGCAGACTGAGGGGGTCTCTCTGGAGTGACAAAAGTGATCCAACCGTAGGTTTTGGCCTTTATACCATGTGGAAGCAGAGAAAGAGGGGGAGCAGCCTGGACACCCCTTTCTGTACCTCTCTCTCTGCTCAGGGCTGTGCAGGACATTGAGAGTACCTGTTTGAGACCCAGTCCAAATGAATCCAAGCTGGTTTCTCCATGATGCATGGTGGCTGGGGTGGAACAACAAGTCTTGGTGCTGCCCCAGTGCAGAGTTGTGCATCACAGCCCCTGCACGTACCTGCTGCCTTCTGCCCTTTCTCTTGGACAAACGTGCACAAGACGTCTGCAGAATGCAATGCTCATTTCTGTAGCCCCCCATGCCATCCCTCGGCTGAGGAAGCACTATTTTAAGATGTGAAATATATCAGTATGTGAAAAGAAACTAGAACATTTAAATGTCTTCAAACTGTGCAAATCCTTGAGCATGTTGGATGGGAAGAAGTTCTTCAATTAAACTCCTCTGTGTGGTTCCTCCAGGGTGCTTCATCTCCAATGCACCCCCCATCCAGGTGTGGGGCCTGAGCATGTGCAGGACAGAAGAAACCACAGAAATACCTGTCTGGTCTGTTCTCCACAAAAATAAACCTTTCCAAAGGGCCTTTTCATAAGGCATTCGCCATCCTAGAAAAGCAGAGAGGTGCACACCAAGTACGTGGGTAAAGGAAACACAAACAAACTAAAATCCCTTGGGGGGGGCCTCCACTCTTTCTCAGGTATAAATAACTGTAAAAAAATAAAATATTGGAGAGTCTGAGTCTGAGTTATTTATCAAACCCAGAGACCAAACATCTGCACCCCATTCTATCTCTGCAAATTGTGTGAGACCCACTGTCAATCCTGCAATGGGTGAATGGGTTCTTTTAACTCTATTTCCTCTCCTTTTCTTCCCTTCTAGTGCTCTCTGAAATGGGTTTCCTTTCCCTTGGTTTTTTAGATTTGTCTGAATTTGGCTTTGTAATATTTTAAAGTGATGAAGACCCCTCCTGGCTAGTTTTGCAGGCTGATGGACTGTGTGCAGCTCACTGCTGCTGTCCATGAAATATTATTTGATGCCCTGTGAGAAGAGGAGGAGGTTCTTGGCAGACCAAGAGACAACTGGAACAGAGTCCCATAGCAGTGTGTGGAAATAGACCCATTTTATTCCTCTGAATTACATTTGAAATATCTTTACTGAACATGACAGATCCGAAAATGAAATATTCATTCTGCAGGAAACTTACAATTTTATTTTCAAACAAGCACTAGAAGCCAAAATTAAATACCAAGTGAAGTTGGGGATAGTTTTTTGTTCCTGAAATATTGAAATGTCTTGATTGAAATGCTTCATAATGGTAATTTAGAACATTTTGCTCTTATTTCTGCTTGTCACAATGGTAGCTGAAATTATTCTATTGAAACAAAATTATTGAACCTATTACAGTGAAATGTAATTTCTGGTGAAAGAATTGATGGAATTTGATACCTTCCTGCAGCATTTCCCAATTTTGTCAAAAAAAGCACTTATTGTTGTAAAACTTGACCAATCAGCCCTTTTGGACTTGTTATTCCACTGTCATCTGTGATGTTTTGTAAAGCAGTGCCAATGGACAGAAAGGCAGATTTTGATAACCAGCATGGAGAAAGGCATTTAGGTCTCCCATCTGATTTTCTGTTCAGTTGACCTAAATATTTAATCTCAGATTTTCCTTTGTCCTTTCAAGTATTTGTCTTAGCCCATGATGACAGCAAAACCCATCAAAGCTCTGTGATCATCATCCTCCTCCTAGCATGGAGTTCCTGCAGCACCAGGCAGGCACCAGACCTGACAAGATTTCCTTTCTCCATCCTGACTGGACTGCTGGCCATGTCTGCTAAACTCAGCTTTTTTTGGCAATCCCTTAGAGCCTGCCTTTGCACAGGATGCCTCCATTCCCACTCTGCTCCACTTTTCCCGATGGAGGCTGTGGCTTTTTTTGTTTCTGATGGAACTGAGCTCAGGGGGCTGTAACAGCCAGACAGGGTGCTGTATAGGGATAGAGGAGGTGAGAGCCATTAGATGCTGCTTCACAAAGTGCTTCTCCTGCTGATTAACCTCCTTCTCATCTGTGCTTTTCGAAGACCAGCCAATGCTTTGAACCACTTGGGAACTATAAATGTTGAGTTTTTGCATCAGGTAGGCAGAGGGGCACCACGAGTGCTCACAGTGGCTCCTGGAGAGGAAGATCCTTCCCACAGGGAGCCCTTCACCCGCCATTGCAAGTGTGTCAGCTCTCCAACACTAATACTCCTATTAGCTCTAACATCTCAGCTTTGCTAGGCAAGAGCATCTAGCCCACACTATTAGCATCCAAGATATGTGTCTATTAATAGCTGCTCACCAGTTCTTAATTAGATTGGCATATATTGAAGACATGTAGCTGAATTAAAGTAGGCTGGATGCGGAGCTGCTACCAGAATTTCCAGACTTTTAACCAGATTTTCATTGTTGCCTTGTCTTTATGAATACAGTGAAATTTTCCTTAGGATGCTGCCTGGACAAAATGCAGGGCACCTATAGAGAGATAATAAATAACCTGTTGCTCATTCCCCATACTCCCTTCTGCATGATTGAATTTTTCAGCACCTAATAACTGTTCCTGCCAGCACAGCATCAATTCTAAATCTCAACACAGAGGGAAAAAAAGTAAGTTTAGACAATATTGAAGTGAAGCAACTAAAAGTTGGAATTGAAGTCTTGGCACTGAGTATGAAGACGGAAATTTATTCTACTTCTGAAACATCCCAAGCTCCACCTAGGAAGAGCCTATTGTGGAGATCTTAATTCAATGTCTGAAGACCTTATGACTTCATTCAGGGCTTTTAAAAAGTCTATTTAATGTTCCAATTGCTTTCTCCAGAATTCACAATTGTCTTCTGTCACTTGTGTTTTGTTATTGGGTTTGGTTTTTTTTTTTACCTCCAGCCTCAATAATTCAGACCTGTTAGGTGCTGGCTCATTTTCTTTCAATGCCTTAAAGAGAACTAAAATTTCAGCCAGGTGCTGTAGCTATCTGGTTCAGGCTATGAAAATTCATAGGATTTCCAAAAGACATGCCCTGTTCCCACTCATGATGCAGCTGTGCCAACCGATTCTAACATTTTTGACAGACGCGCAGTGATTGGTGAAGGCAGGCCAGGGAGAGTAATATATCACCAGAGTATAGGATCAGTCAGCTATAGCAACAACAACAAAAACCAACAACGTTTCCTCCAAACCGAAATAGAAAGTAATGTCTACAAAAGTAGACACTCACTCCTCCAGTGGGAGTCACTTGCCCAGGTTGTCAGGCACCCACGCTTTATGTACCCTACAGAGATGTTGTAAAATAACTCCACAGCCATCAAGTGTTTGTGCTTTTATAACGCTTAATGTTATGCAAACTCTCAGCCAGACCACACCTCAGAAATGCCTGTATGGCCTCTAACTCTGCTTGTGTCAAAGGAGTATTTTTGCTTTTGTTACACAAGCTGGTAGTTAAATTCACCTAAATGTGTCAAATCAGAAATGCTGGAGTGATTTTTCTGCAAGAACTTCTGATCTCTTCAAAAGGTGGCACAGCAAGCTGGGGTTAGCATGGAGGTTTGATGCATCATCTACATTAGTGAGGAGGGAAGTGAACAATGAAATGAAATTACTCAATTAATTTACTGATGGATTTAAACACAGAGATCAGAAATTGAAGGTGCTGGAAGTGGAAAGACAGTTCAGAAAATGAGAAAAAGCGTGAAAAGAAAATTTGTCATTTGACCATAGGTATTAACTTTGGGAGAGGCTGGCTAGGGGAGGTAAGGCAGGCATTCTAATGATGGATCATCAGACACCTCAGGAGAAGTTCATCTCATACACCACCCCTTCACTCAAGTCTCCAGTGAAATATGTTTTAATTCCTGTCGTTTATCCTTAATAATGCAGCCTTCCAGTACCTGACATCAGCCTACAAGGAAAGGGACTTGATACAAAAGCATGTAGTGTCAGGATAAGGGGGAATGGCTTTGCCCTGAGGGTAGGTTTAGGTGAGATATTAAGAAAAGATTCTTTACTGTGAATTTGGTGAGGCCCTGGCCCATGCTGCCCAGAGAAATTGTGGATGCCCCATCCCTGGAAGTGCTCCAGGCCAAGTTGGATGGGGCTTTGAGTAAGGCGTCCTTGCCCTTGGCAGGGGAGTGGAAATAGATGGTCTTTGAGGCCCCTTCCAACCCAAACCACTCTGTGATCTGTGTTTCTCTAATACAGGTAGGTGGGTTCCACAGTGCTGAGCAGAGGAGGTTTGGCTGTCCTTGTGCAGCTGGGAAACATAGGGGAGAGGCATGACTTGTTCTGAAACCAGAGAGCAGATCTTCTGTTTGCATCTCTAACCATTAGGAACTGATGTTCTCTTTCACTATTTGTGTCTTGGGAGATTGCAGATGAAAACACTAAGAAATAATACCACAACAAATTTACATGTCGCTGTTATATGGAATTACACAATGAGTCTTTTAAGACAACAAAGACGATTATAATTAAAGTAGCATTATAAAGACATTCCATGGCTTTTGGGCTCTCAGTTGCTTTAGTATCTGTCTGGGTTAATTGACCATATGAGAGAATTGGCCTCCAATTTATACTGTTTTAATCAAGGTTGAGAACTATGCAGTAATGCTGCATCCTTGCCTGAGTCTGTAGTGTTTGAAATACAGAGTTTTACTCTGAAATGGACAGCTGCATGCTGGTGGAGATTTAGCAATTTAATAAAAAAATCTGCACACTTCCAATTGATATGTGCTGTCTTTTGAACAAGGAGATACAAAACCAGGAGCTTCGATCTAGTTGTTATTTGTTGATAGTCATGCCTTGGTTCATATCCTGATGAAAAGAAAATAGCTGAGGTTGACTGCCCACTCAGGCTATCTCTTTGGAGAGCTAACAAATGCTCTTCTTCAGCATCTTTTCTTCAAAATCACAGACGTGCAATGGTGGAAAAGTGCTTTTCTGGGGGAAAGGACAACTGTGCTTCTGTTGCAAGAATAGAATTTGTTCAGAACTGCATTACCTTGGTCTAATGGGACCCTCTCTGCTAGGCAACATTTTGGTGATCTTTCAGGAGGATCTAAATATTAATCATGGACATCGTATCAGTGTGCTTCGTTCTGTTGGACCTCAACCACTTGTTGTGATAGGACATTTGTATTGAGGTAGAGATCAAATCCAGGAATATACAAAACAGTGCTGTGAGTGCAGTGCTGTTCATTCAGACTATAAACTTTGCAATCCAAATAAATTGATGGCTGTTTAAAGTGGGGTCAGTTTAAGAAACATTTTGTGTTATGCTACACAGACACTAAAATGCCTGGATGTAGAGCATAATGATTTAATCCCTAAGCTTTAAGATCTTCAGATCCTGGGAATCCATGGCACTGGGATACACTGATAGGAACTAGGGGTTTTCTAGAGGAAACCACATGGTGCTGAGGCCTTCACTGATTTTATGCCTGTGGCAAAATAAAATATCTGCAGTTGTTATTTCACAAGCAACAAGCTCACCCCAACACACAGAGGTCGAAATCTGCTGATGAGAGCTGCTGAAGCTTCTTAATTTCTTTTCTCCTGGCCTTTGATTAGCAGACTGTCAAGGCTGTTCTTTGCTTGCAGCCCTGCAGTCCTGGCAGGTATAAATGAGAAAAATGTTGCTTTGAATGAACTTGTCTGGGCCAGTGCAGTCAGTGGTGACCCCAAGGACAGAGTGGATGTGTCATTGTCAATGTAGTTGCTCAGAGCACTTCAATCCCTATCTAAAGGAAGCAGAAGGCCAAGCAGTGCCTTGCCACAGGATATTTCCAAAGACTGGTGCTCAAATACTGTATTTCTTGCTCACTTTGTCTTTGAGACTGGTAATCCTTGAAAACACCTGAGATTTGTCACCTAGTGTGAGGCAAACAAGCTCCTTGCTTGCCACGGGGCCAGATGGGTGCAATAATTACTGGAGTGCTTCGCAGCTTCTCAGCTTTGGTCAAAATTTTGTGTCATTTTTTAAAGGAACAAATAAAGGACTCTGGTCAAACCAGACGGTCTGCTTGCAGGGCGCAGCCTGTGCCTGCTGCTTTGACTATATTTTCAGTTGTATTATTTGGCTTGTCCTTTCCACAGAGCTTGGTACTGCAGATCAGAAAGGCAGAGGCTGGGGAAAACAAAGGCAGGGAGAGCCCAGCGAGACAAAATGGCTGGTGAGAATGGCCCAAGTGAAAGGAGAAGAAGAAATGCCCTTCAGGAGTGCCCAGGGGAAGTTCAGATTATATATTAAAAAAAAAATAAAAAAAATACTGAAAGCCTGGTTAGGAATTGGAATAAGTTGCCATGTGGAGTGGGGAAGTCACCATCTCTGGAAGTGTTCAAAAGCAACCCAGATGTTTTTGGGGATATGATTTAGGGATGATTAGGCAGACAGCAGAACTAGATGATCTTGAAGGTCTCTTCCCACCTTGATTACTCTGTGATTCTGTGAATATTCGTGTCCTGCCCTTGTGGGTGCAGTATCATTCAAATATGAAACACAAGCAAGTAAAAATGATCAGAATAGAAAACCAGTACTCTCACTTCTGTGTCTCTTAGGGGAAAAACAAGCAAGGTATTTTTCCATGCAATTTTTATTTTCAGAGACTGAAACTGAATTGCCTGTAAAGTATGTTACATAAACTGGCACTGTAACATTAGCCATTGCTCTAGAGAATCTGCAAGGTGGGAGGTGGTAATCAGGATGAGTGGCAAATAAAATCCTCATAAAACACTGGGGCTCCTAAAAGACTGGCCTTTTTATCTGCGTGGTTAAAGTCCTGCTTGAAAGTGCTCTTGTTCTAAGGGAAACCTAATGGTCCTAGCATAGCCTGAAGCAACCAATATCTGGATATTTTTAGCAAAAGTTTGGCCCTCCTTTTTTTTCAAGCCTTTGCGTTCATGGCACTGTCAGAATAGAAGGACTGCAGGAAAGCATAGATATTATGGAGCACTTTTTTAACCCTTAGAATCCAGTTTTTAGGTAGATTGAGGACTCTGGAACTTATAGGTTCATGTATAGCTGTGGTACAGTTCCAGCAGCCTGGTAATATTTCATCTCATTCGCGTAACTTGTTGTATGTTTTGCATTTAATGAAAGATAAATGAAATTTAAAAGCACAGACTTAGAAGAGGGACCCCAGGGCATTGATTTCAGTCCTTTGCAAGAGCAGAACACCAAGAAGTACTCAAAAAATCCACAGGTTTATCCTCACACCAAGAAGCATTGAAATCATGTCCCATTTGGGTCTCTAGTAAGAAAGCAAATGCTTTAAATATATGACAGAAAGAGAACAGAAGAGACTGAGGCAATCACCGATGTCTTTACAATCCTTTGATACCAGAGAACTCAAAAAAGAGATCTTCCTTGAGATTATGGAAGAGAAAAAAGGCACATGAAGGTGGCAAGCCAGAAACACCTCAAAATTCCTGCTGATCTTACCTAGGGGGAAAATTCCCTCCTAGGACCAAACCTGTTAGAGTGCAAGCCCTGCACGCTTCAGAGAATAGAATTTCATTGAGAGCCCCAGAAAATCAGCCTCTCTCTCATGTTGAAATTCGGCTGCTCCTTCTGTCTTCAACTTTTCCTTCTTCAGCTGCTTCTTCTGTCAGCTTTGCCTGTAAGAATGGAGGAAAAAATGGCAACAAACCATCCCATTTGTGTAGCCCCAGTTCTTCTCATGTCAGAGACCGCAGCTGGAGGCTGAGGACCAGTCTTACCAGAGCAGCAACTGAACACATGGAGGGTTAAAAGTCTCCAGGACTCTCTTCCCTGCCACCTCCTCACCAGGAGGGTTGTGAAGTTATTCACTTTACTTAGCAAAGTGAAGCAGCTCCCCACTAAACAGGCTTGTCCTCTGTCCTCCAGCCCTGGGGAGCCTGGATTGTACTCTGGAGGAGTCTTCAGCGGAGGAGACAGCCCATGGATACCTCCCTTTTGGACACCCCAAGTGTGTGAGTGGCTGTAGGGCATGGCTCAAGGAGATGCAGTGGATGGTGACCTTTACACACATTGATTTCAAAAATTCAATATCTAAAACTTATTCCTAAGATTTTTTTTCCCCCTTCCAGTCCAGGATTAATCCCAGTTAAAATAGCCTGCTTGTTTTGAAATGAAAAATTCATCTGCTGGTGTCACCTTATAGAAATTGCTTTGGAAAAGGCCTGAATTCAATTTGGAGGCCTCTGGGCAAATTCATCAGTGTCCAGCCTGACTGTGTGCCCACCACCGGCAGAGAGCCAAGGCAATATAAAATGCCTGTCCTCCTCATTTTGTCCAAGAGGGCTCAAAAAGGGGCTGATGCTGCACCAGGGACATCCAAGCTGCTTTCATCTGAGGAGATACAGCCTGTCAGTGGTGCTCCTACTCCACTGCCTTTCCTTCTTTCTCCCCTCCTCTCCCTATACGTTGCTGTGAGATCTCACCTCCTCCCACGGTCTCACTGGTGTCACAAAGCACACTTGGCATCAGGATGAGTCTCCAAAAGCGGCTGCAAGGCAGCAGGGTGGCTGCTGGATCAGACATTTCCTTGCAAGATGGATCTGTATAAGGGAAGACAGCAACTGAAGGGTGCAGGAATCAGCCCTATCTCTCCCTCACTTGGAGCTGGATTTTCCTTAATGAAAATCCAAGTTCTCCATGCTAAGATTTTTAAATGCCTTTTCCATTTACATAAACAATGGGTTAAGTCTTGCCAGTGAATGATTTTGCTGAAGGTAACAAAGAGAACCAGCAGCTAAAGTTTGGAAATCGTGCTTGGTTACTGGGAAAGGGGTGGCTGATGAGTGGTTGGGAGAAAAATGAGGGATCAGGCCTTGGAGGTTCCATACCCAGCTCTGATTCAGCTGGTAATGCATGAAAAGTTTCTCACCCTCTTTCTGCCTTGGGTTATCATAGTGGTACACAGTGGTACTTGGTTATCTCCAGGGCATTTAGGAGGTTTATGAATATGAGGCTTGAAAAGTACATTGCCATCAGACAATGAGGGATATTACTGTCTACAGATGCCAAAAAGCATTTGTAGCCTCAGCACTCCTGGTGAAGGCTGAACACAGAAAATATTGAGAAACAATAATAATAATAATAATAATAATAATAATAATAATAATAATAATAATAATGAAAAAGGAAGCTGTTAGATTTTCCCAAACCTGAAGAAATATATGGTGCAGTTGTTTTTGAAGGTTTTGGCCATGGTTTAGAACAGTTTAACCACTGCTAATCTTATCCTTGGAGAATAATTTTTCTCCTGCTGGAGAAAAACAACCATGTGCTATTCATTGCTTCTTATATGGCATTTACAGCAGAGTCACTGTACAAAGAAAAGCAGTGCAAGGTGAGGTGTCAGGAAAATCCAGGCTTCAGCCCCCAGAGGGAGAAATTGGAGAGCAGCACAGTTTTCTTCATAAGACAAGCCGCTCCCTCAGCAGGCTGGGAGAAAAGTGTTCAAGTCTAAAAACCTTCAAGTGGAAAATCATCCCTTTAAATACCAGAATTGTAGGCTCTAATTTTAGGATTTTTAGGTTTAACTGACTGACTGTAGTCATTACAATACTCCATTTTTAGGCACTGCAGGTATTGTAAGTCTGATCCTCTTCTAACACCCTGTTGCTAGGAAAGGCTGCGTTTGATTCCTTTTCAGGCAGTTCAGATGGCAGTGAACAAAGTCAAGCAGGCTTACAAAGCAGAACTTATCTGCAAAAACATTCCCCAAGCTGAACTTGTGCTCTCTGTCCCTTTTTTGACTCACAGGAGTGGAGAACAAGCCTGGCTGGGGCTGTGATGGAGGAGTGAAGTGGCAAAGAATAGTGTGCGGCTTTGATTGCTGCTGGCTGAGTGCTACAGATGTTGGGGTCTGACTGTCTGTGGAGTGGCAGGCTGAAAACTGGGAAGAGTTTTTCCTCCAAAAAGAGCAGCAGGATTTACTCACAGACTTGGAGGCAGGTAGGGGTGTGCAGACAAATTCACTCCTGTAATGGCCCTGCAGTTTGGGAAGACAGGACTGCACATCCTGTCATCAGTGACACAAGGCTCGTGGCAGTGGGGAAGTGCCACAGCACAGTCTGTAAGTCTTCCCCTCCTTCCTGATTATTCTTCATTTCTGGAAGACCTGAGCTAATTATTCTCGTGTTTTAGATTGACTGCCCAGTGAAAATTTGATGCAGTATGATGGGAGCAGGCCAAATGAGGCAGCAGGAGATACATGAGATGTGAGACTTGGTGGTGTGTCCTCAGAAAGGGCTGCAGCAGGAGGGTTTTTATTTTGAGACACACACAGCTGAGGCTGGATTCCCTTCGTGCTGCTTAGGACTTTCCAATTCCCACAGGGTTCCTCCTGAAGGACGATTCTGCAGTCCAGGTTCAGACAGGCATCCCAGAAAGTCTGGCAGGCAGGATGCATGCTGGATGAGTTAAATAGGCACGGTGGAGCATCTGCTGGCACTAATAATATAATTCAGAGTTGAGAGAAGCTTTTGACATATTCCTCCTTGTAGGTAGCCACCAGAGACATGGAAATAAAAGCACACAAGGAAAAGTCAGAAATCTCTTGTTGCTTTAGGGTTATTTTAATTTGTCACTCAGTAGGGAATGTATCAGCCCTTCACTTTGCTGACGTAACTAAAATTATTACTTCTTCAACTCTGAGTTTTGGGGTTTTTTGTGGTGGCTCTGGAGCTAATAAACTCAAAAGAGTGAATGCACCACCTTCCAGCAAATTATTATTGCTTGGTTTATAACCAATTAGTCCATGTGAAAAAGGGGATCAATCTCTCTAAAAAAGGAGGAAAGAGAGAATTTGAGCAGTTTAACAAAACAAAATGGGACACAGAAGCTGAGGATCCTCTGAGCATGGGGAGGTGCTGAAGGTTCCAAACAAATGTAATTGTTTGCTTCCTTCATTTATCATGGTGTGAGGAATTTGTCCCTGTCCTGTGTGATGGTTGCCTGCAGCTCCTTGTGCATTGTAGCTCAATCAATATCCCCCCGTGCTGCTCTTTCCAGTCTGTGCAGGGGAAATCAGTGTCTGCATTTCTTCCTTGTGTCATTGGAGTGGGGATTGCTTTGTGTGCTGCAATTGCAGAACATTTCTGGCTAAGTTGCAAAATACTGAGGTTGGCTGAGTACAGAGGAAGGTTCAGGCTTTGCCCCAAACTTTAGGAGTGAAGATTATTTGGTGGTCATACAGCCTCTTGCCCTCCTGTGTGTCCCATCATGTTCAGAACAAGAAAGATGTAATGACACTGATGGAAAGACCTGGATCACAGTGTCCCTTAGCATGTTGTTGGTGCTCAGGGTTATTCATAAGAAAAATTCTAGTGAGAAGCAGGGATTTGGTGGACTGGTGTCCAAATTACTGGATGGTAGTTTGGGACCACCTGTCTGTGGGTTTTTCCAACAGTAACATCAGTCTCAATTCTCACGGCATCTTTGCAATAGAAAAAGGTGACTTGACCTGGATGCAATTCCATTTCACTGATGATGTTTCACTTTCTGTAATCCTGGAGTGAGAAATGTCTGCTCTGGCTGCTGTGTCCTGCTCTTAAATGTCTCCCTGAGAAGCCACATTCCTAAGAGTCGGGAATGTGAGTCTGGAATCAGAAATCAAACAAATCCTTGGCCTATTTTGGATCCCCAGCTCACTCAAAACCAGGCCTAGGCTTGTAATCTCCCCTGCTGCATCTTCTTGATTTGTACAAGGAAAGATCAGGCTAATTTTATGTGTGCACTTTTCTGTTTATTCCTTGCTAAAGCCTTCCTCAAGTGACCATTCATTTTGTATTTGATGTGTTTGAGCATTTCCAGCACACTTAGCATAGTTTCTCTTGTTTGAAACAGGATTTTCAAATTCTTCTACCATTGCAATGATCTTTTAGAGTAAACACAGATTTTGTGTCAACTTGGTGCATGAGGCGAAGGGTGCACAGTATCCACACTCCTTTCCTTCCTCCAGCAGTGGTCATCCTCTGTTTATCCTGATGTGCTCCCTTCCCACACTGCTGGGGTCTGCAGTTTTGTATCTGGTTATGGGTTTGTGCTGTCACTTCAAAACACAGATTTTTCTTTTTTTTCTTTTTTTTTTCTTTTTTTTTTTTTCCTCCACAGATCTACTGATTTTTAGTAATGCTGGGAATCCATCAAAGGAAATGAATTTAGTTTAATATATTCAATGTGTCTCTTAGAAGACCCTTTGTTGAATTTGAATAATCGGAAATAGTTCATTTCCTCACCACTCTCAGGTCCTGACTACATCATTTTGGGTCAGATACAGAGATTAAAGGTAAGTTGTAGCTTATGGGACTGTATTCCTGATGGAGCCAAAGTATGGCGATAAATTGTTCATAAACCACATCACAGAATGCTCCTTATTTTGTCTTTGAATTACATCACTGTCTTCCTAATTGGCTTTGATATTGCTGTGCTTATTTTAGGACAGAACTGTTGAGTGAAGAATATTCTTTCTTCTACTTCAATATAAATGTACTATCTGTAGTTTTGTTGCACTCTGTTCAAATTTTATTCCAATGCTGTGGAGGACATTAAGCCAATTTCATTGCATTAGCTTCTGCCTGTCTGATTTCAGCCCCAGTTCTGGGGGCATGAAGCAAATCATTAGTCAGAAGTAAACTGAAAAAATATAAAATACCTATTAAAATACTTTCTGAAAACTAAATGTCAGGTCCATGTGAGTGTTTTGCCCTCTATGGGTTCATTGGGCTAATCTCTACTGAGAAGTTTGTCCTCACACCAACCACAGATGTGGCTCAACTGTCAGTATCTGACATGAGCCCCTCACAGCCGAGAGAAAATCCATCTGGATCAGCTTCAGGCCACACACAGGCATCTGAGTGTCCAAACCTGGGAATCACGGTTGCTTTCTCTCCAAGCTGTTCTTCCACTGCCCTGTAATTCCTGTGCTTCTGGCTACTCCATGTCCCAGGTGTCTTGGTTTGGAAAGACAGGTATCTGCCCGGAAAAAACTGGAGTTTCCCTTGGAATGGAGAATGTATACCCCCCCCTCCAAATTACTATAATTTTGCCATTAAGGTGCTTCCAGACAAAGATGTGGGAATAGGAATAGCAGTTCTGTACTAGGAATATTAAAAAAAATACAAAAGTAGTAGTAGAAACAACAAGCAAACAAACAACAACTACAACAAAAATATCCTAGAAACACTGACAGAGTCAGAATGCAACCTGACACCTGTTGGTCAGGGTGTTGGGAGCAGTCCAAAATAAGTCCTCCTGGAATGACAGATGTGGTTCTGTTGGAGTAGAAATGATCCTGTAGAAGGGTCCAGTGGTGGCAAGATGGGTCCAGTCTTCCTCCGGGAATCCAGTGGAAACAGGCTGTCCTGCTGTTCTGACTCTCAGGTTTTATCCAGGTAGGAATGCTTGGCTCCTACCCCTGGGTGGAGCATCTCCCCATGGGATGATGTAATTTTATCAGTCATGCAGTGAGCCTTAATGGCCCATTAACAGCAGATATCCCCCGGAGGGAGGATGATCATGGAAGAGAAAAAGAACACTGCCCCACCTGGTTTTAACAGCTGGCCCATTAAAAGAAGGCACCCATCCCCCTCTTCCCAGAGCCATGAGGAAAGAAACACCTCCCCTAACCAGTTTCAACAGACGGGAAATAGAATACATCTTGCATTGAACCCAAGACACCAGGAAAGGCAGCAAGTGAGGCCCCATCCTCACCCACCCAGCAGCCCCATCCCACAGCAGCCAGGTGGCTCTCGTGCTCTTACAGAGCCAGCTGAGGTGGAATGGAACCCCTCTGAGCAAAGAACTGCAGCTCAGGTTATTTCCTCCTCTGACTGTTGGTTGAGGCAACTGCCCTGCTGAGTGTGTTTTTCACCAGACACAAAATGTTGAGGCTCTGGAGGCCCAAACACAATAGTTTGGTCAGGGAAGTGTTTCCTTTTCTTACAGATACAAAAGGAACTTTCTGGCCACCTCAGAGCACACTGAGACTTAAGGGTTAAGCAGTGCTGGAGAGAAGACAGGCTGCAGCAGTTCTGGGACTGAACTTGAGCAGAATCTAGGCTGCCTGGATGTCACCTGCAGGATCTGATCAAGGAGACAAAAGAAGTGTGTTCCTCATCCATCTTTCAGGATCAAGTGCCCTCTGTTGCATCTGGGAAGAGTTTGTCTGAAGTCTCACTCAGTTTCTGCACATTTAGGGATGGACACATCATGTGGCAAAAAGATGAAGTCTTCAGAAACTAATGTACCAAGCTGTAAGAAAACATAGCAATGAAACTATTGACAGCTGGAGCCAACAACTCCTTAGAAAGTTGTGGTATAGTCAGAAAATTCCCTTTGTGTCTGGCTGAAAATGGGGATACTGTGGGGTGACCTCATCCTGCTGAGCTTTGCTGCCCAACAGAGAATAAGGAGTCAGGAAACCACTGATCTCCTTAGTTTTTTAGGCATCTCTCCTCTCTCATTGCTTTCATCCCCGTTTTCTGGGACTTCTGTGAAGGGCAGAATGCCTGACTTTTTAGTCTGTGGTGTCCACTGCCCTGGCTCTTCCCTCTTCTGATTCACTGCAGGATTTTACATTTCCTTTATGCCTTTTAAGGCAACTTGAGATCCTCGTATGGGGAGCAGCCCTATTCTGAGGGTGAGACTTCCTTGGCTCAGATGTTTTGTGAAAGGAAAGGAGCAGATTTTTGCATGGTTTCTCACTACCTTTATTGTTCTGGCACTGCAGATGTTGCAGCTCATGAAAGGCTGAATAAATGATCAGTCAAGTGTTTTTTGGGGACAAATATGTAGCCCACACATGGTCCTGTGGGTATTGAACAAGGTTAAGGAAATCTGAGAAGTCTTTGGAGTCTAAGAAGAGGAGCACTGGAAAGGTGAGGAGCAAAGCACATACAAAGCAGATTGTCTCCAGAGGGACCAGGAAGAATATGTAATTCTTTTACAAAATAGCAGGTCTGTTATCTTCATAGTGCTTCACTTTAGAGTGGTATCCTGGCTTTCAAAAATCCTTTGTAAATTGAATTTGTGCAGATGTGTGCCCTAGGAAACCTCTCAGGAAAACTAAACAGGTGGCTGTCTGTGCTTTTTGTCCTGTAAATACAGTCAGCCTGCATTTTCCTTCTGAAAATGATGCAGAGTTCAACAGTTCAAATGAATCAGAGTGGCTCTCACATTATTTACTTCAGCCCTGTAAGATGAGCTTGACACAAGATATTAATTACTGAGATCTGTCTCTGTGTCAAACACACAATCAACACAGAAATCTGATTCTGACAAGTGAAAAGGGAAACCACTATTTGCAAATTTCTCTCAAAAGCTACCTGCTTTCAGGGGCGACTTCTGGATGTCACTACCAGCCTGTATTTGTCACATAGTGCAGGGGTTTATGGTCCAAAATTCTTGATTATAAAGAGATTTTAGTCAAGGTGTACCTCAGCCCAGAAGAGTTGGTGGGGAGCAGTGTCACTCTGAGGATGGAAGGACTCTTGGCTCACACAGAAGCATGGTGAGAGCCAAGGGCCATTTCAGGGAAGGACAAGGGTGACAGACACCCCACTGCACTGTCAGGTGTACAGAGCATCACAGCACCCTCTGCTCCATCCATTCTCTCACAGACCCAATACATGACTCCTTCACATCTGCAATACGATGAATATTGTGCAGGTCACCTCTTGAGCTACAGAGATGGGAGCCACTTGAGTTAGCTATATATTTCAGTTTTCCTTTTTGAGCTCCCATGTCAATGTAGAGACACCCAAAAGATCATTTGACTAGCCTCTTGTGAGGCATTACCCTCAGCACACTGGAACTCTGTGCTGTGCCATCCCAGGGTAACTAATGAGGCTCTCAGGCACATCCAGTTCTGAAATTCTAGCAGAGCTTTGCTTGCTTGCAGTGGGGGAATTGTGTGGAGTCACCCTCAGCTGAGTTTGATCGATGCAGGGAGAACTCTGGATGGCATTTCCTGCTCTCCACCTCCCGTAATTGACTGGATGTGTTGATATGAAGTTTTGGCAAGAATTTGATACAAGAAGTTACAGGGTTAATGTCTGCAACTGAGTTGCCATATATCCCCAACCCTAATGAACTACCTGTGTGCCTTCCTGATGCCTTTGGGTGGAAAGCCAGAGCACATCTAGTAAATAAATTGCTTTCCACCTCTGCCTTCAAGTCTGCTTCCTTCAAATGAACAGAGACATGAAACACATCTGTGAACCTATGCCACAATCTTTCATTTTAATTTGGGATTTTAACCAAAGCAATAATCTTCCCAAGGCTTGCTTCATCACAGTTCAAAGGTGTTCAATGGAACATTAACTATTGCTAGTGCAGTTCCTCAGATTTTTGGCTTGCTGGGAGAGCTGCTTGTGGCTGCTTTGCATTCAGAGCTTGCTGTGCATTGCTTCGGCTCATTCTGCTTCCTCACAGATTCATATTTAATTGTGGTCATCTCTCAGAAGGAAGGCTAAGTTAACTTGCTGAAAAAGCAAAGAGCTTTCTCTCCACAGAACAAAATTGCAAGTCTCTTCCAATCTCATTTATGTGGCTGTTATACCAGTGTGGACACCTGATTTACGACGCCGGCCTGATTTACAACTCTCTGAGACCAGATTTAGCCCTAAGAATTTTTTGAATTAATGCAAGTGGAAACATAGCTGGGGGAAAAAAAAAAAAAAAGTGAAGCAAAATGCACTGTAATGGTTGCTAATGAGAGGAATAATTATGGGTAACTGGTGATCCAATACACAGCATCACTGAGCTGAAGTAGTGACATTCGGATTTATGTTCAGGCTCTTAGGGCACTGCAGCAGCTCTCTCATGGGGAAAGGCTGAGGGAGCTGAAAAACTCATCAGGCAAGTGCCAACCCTCGTCCTTTTGGGTTGCCAACCTAGTGGGAGGAAAGCGAACACTGGCATGCTCTGGTTCTGAAGCTGTTTTCTCCACCAATACACTGCCTGGCTGACTCTCGCTTTTCGTTTTTTTTTATTAAAATCCCACTGCGTTGCCACCTAATCCATGAAGTCAGGAGTCCCAAGTTAAGTAAATAAATACATTTTCACATCTACTTTTAACAAAAAATATCTGCAAATATGCTTTTCTACTGGAACAGATGGTTTGATCATTTCTGTCTCTGCAGAATCTCTTGTTTTGGTAGAATATGGTCATTATCTCTGTTGTTTTTGCTAAGCTTTTGCTTTCTGTCAGTTTTCACCATTATCACATCTCGGGTTGCACTGGAACCCAAATCTCTGACTGCAACAAAGTGGCTTTACCAATTATTTTCTTGATTTCTTAAAATACTTGCAGCTGTCATTCCAATTTGCAATGAAATAGCGAAATTTCCTGGGCCTAGAAATTGTCATAAGCTTTCATTTTAAAGCAATGGGCCAAGGGACACAATTTAAAGCACAAGATAAATAACTTGCATGCACTGCCTGCACTGGAAGAAGATGGATTGTGTGTGTTCCCTCCTCTCATCTTTGTCTTGTAGACCATCTTGCTTGATGGACTGCCAAGCAAGGGCTGAAATGTGCTTCAGACATCCTTCAGTGACATCGCTTTTCTCCTTCCTGACCGGTGGGATTTAACTCACAATGTTTAGCACAGAACTGCACACTTCATTTGGTACAGCTTCAAGAGCACAATAATTACAGAAATAAATCACCAATATCTGCACCGTGTTTGTGGAAACCAAGATTATAAAGCACTAGAGAACTGCAAACACTGGCAGCTAGAGAGGATGGTGCTGGAAGGCAGCCTGTCTCTAAAGTCACGTCCCTAAGGAACAGAGTTAATTATGACAATTATATAGTTATTATTTCATTTCTTTGCGGACAAGAACTTTGGAAATGGGTCTGAGCTGGGGTATAGACAGAAAAATCTAGAAATTACCCCAAATAGAAACACTGTGGTGTTCAAGACACCACCTTCCCGACACGAGAGCATGAAGGTTACTTTTCCTAACTCTCTCAAAGATAATTACATCTTGATCTTTGAAAATACTCCATCTTATTGTTCCTGTAGAAAATAAAGGAGTTTAAAATGTCTAAAAAGTGCTTATGTCTGCTATGTAAAGTTCATTTTTTAATGATCTTGGTCCTCTTGAAGGAGTCACAGCCAGCAGAATTTACAGACAGATTCAATATACAACCAATTTATTTTGGATTGCTTGAAAACCTGCAAGCTTGGTCCTCTTGCTGACCAGCCTCCCCTTGTCCCAGCTATGACAATATTCAGTATTGGAGCAACACACATTTGTGGAAGGTGCCTCCAAGTTGTGGCTCCATTCAGCACAACCAAAGAGCTCTCCAGAAAACTTCATGGCGTGAGTACAGGCACCCAACTTTGGGGATTTTTTGGCTTGATATGCATTAAAGAAAAGATAACCTCAGCTACTGAGTAGAGGTAAATTTATTGTGGACAGTTATGGATATTACATGTATGACCTTGAAGGTTTATGGAAAGGTTCTGCATCTCCCTCATGTTTCTTGAAGGAGTTATAGAATTATAAAAACCAAGAATGGTTTAGGTTGAGAGGGACTTTAAAAATCATCCAGTTCCACTCCCCTGAGTTGGAGAAGGATGCTTTTACTAGACCAGGTTGCTCAAAGCCCTGTCCAACCTGGCCTGGAACACTCCGAGGAATGGGGCAGCCACAGCTTCTCTGGACAGCCTGTGCCAGGGCCTCACCACCCTCACAGTAAAGATTTTTTCCTAATATCTGATATAAACCTACTCTACTTCAATTTGAAGCCATTTCCCTCTTGTCTTGTCTCTCCACATCTCTCCCATAGGCTCCCTTCAGAACATGGAGGACTGTATCTGGGTGACCTCAAAGCCTTCTCTTTTCCTGGCTGAAAAATCCCAATGCTCTCAGCCTTCCCTCATAGCAGAGCTGCTCCATCCCTCTGGTGATCTTGGTGGCCTCCTCTGGACTCTCTCCAACAGCTCAGTGTTCCTCCTGTGCTGGGATCCCAGAGCAGGATGCAGCACAGCAGGTGGGGTCTCAGCAGAGGGGCATGTCCTGGGGTGACTATGACGCTTGTATCCACAATCATCTGTTCTGTTTGTGCTGTGTGTTGAGTTCTGTGCCTTTGAGACTGGTTCTGAGAGCGAAGCAGGGGAGAAGGAGAAGCGCCGAGTTTGTTTCTGAGAAAACTGCCTGACTCCTCTGCATTCCTTCTCCAGAATGTGTTCGTCTGAAGCACGGATGGACTGTGGGACAGAGATCTCCTGTGCTTTTAGTTAACTTTGGCCAGCTAGGGCACAGAAGTTCCCTGGACTGTTTCTTTTCCTTTTTCTTGGTACTGTTTAAACCTTCTCTGGACTGCAAAACCCAGAGGAGCACCGGGAGCTGGCACCCGTGGCCTACCAGGGCCTGCCCCTCCAGCGGGACTGATGGGAGACTGAGAGAGCTGAGCTACCCACAGCAAGGACTTTCTGAATTTGCCGTCTCACTTCAGAACAACAAAAGGTTTTATTGTTTCATATCGTTCGTTCTTTGTGCTTGTGGGCACTTTGTTTGTTAAATAAATAGTTTTTTCCACTTTTCTCCGAGGAGGTTCTTTCCCGGACTGGTTGGGGAAGGGGCCGTTTGGGTTTGCTCCCCAGGGGGACCCTATTCAGGGGTTTTCTCCCAGATTTTCCCTAAACCAGGACAGGAAAGAATGCCTTCCCTGGCCCTGCTGCCAGCTCTTCTGGGGAAGCATTTTCTGTTGAAATGAGGAATGTCACTGGCCTGTTCACTTAGACTGAATGAGGAATGTTCCTGGCCTGTTGGTACAGGTTTAGACAGCCTTGCCAAGGAAAAACCTTGTTACCTGGGTGAAACTGTGTAGTCTCCAAATAAAACATGTCATGAATGAGAACAAGCGCCCAACATTTATATGACCAGGCTGGCTATTTTCTTTCTGTAATGAATAACAATGCTGAAAGGCAAACATGAAGCAGAATCTACTCTGTTCCCTAAAATTTAGGATAACAGGGTTTCCAAGCTATTTAAATTTGGAACCACTCAAATGTTAAAAAGACATCAAGACCAATATAAAATATTTTATAAATATAGTTCAGTATGGCTTATTCATTTTGCTTTGATTAAAGTAAGAACAAATTTCTTGTGACATTTTCAAAACAAAATGGGACAACCTCAATAAGTCATTTCCTTTTTTTTTTCTATCTAATAATAGTTCGAAAACAGTATCCAGAGAAACATTTCACTTGCAGTGAAACTTGCAGGGAAAATTTCTTCTGGCTAATATATTTCAACCAGCTCTGGGATTGAAAAAATTCTGGATTAACATTTATTTTAAAGACAGATCTATTTCTGTGCAGGACCACCTAGCTGGTGAATACCAGGAGATAAAACCAACATATACAAATCTCAGGACAAAGGTTTCTGTCACAAATAAATCAATGTCCCAGCAGCACATAAATAGAAAGTGGAAGAGGAGAGACCTTAACGCCCTGATCATGTGACTCTCTTAGGATTCAGGTCTTGCTGATGTACGGAAAAGGTTATCAGGGAACAATAATTCACTTTACTGTGGACGAGACAGATGAGGAAATATGGAAACTTGCATTAGTTTTCAGAGGTTGTATTTCACATGCACAGGAAATGTGAAATTCTCAGTGTCAGTCAGGAATGAAGCTGGAAGGGAGAGAAAATCCAAGGCTTAGCCAAAACTTTTAAAGGGAATGGTGACACTGGATTGCTAATGGAATCTTATTTGTAGAAGGGTAATCCAGAACCATCTGTGTCTCTTTGATGCCTCTTCAGAACTGGGGGTCCAGAAAGTGAGGAGCACATCCCAAATTGGTTTAGAATTAATTAAGTGATTAATTCTAAACTGTTTCTGGAAGAGAAAGTGGACACCAATACCAAGGTGGGGGTTGGCCTCTTCTCTCAGGCAACCACCAACAGGATGAGAAGAAATGACCTCAAACTGTGCCAGGGGAGGCTCAGCTTGGACATCAGGAAAAATCTGTTCATGGAAAGGGTTGCTGAGCATTGGAATGGGCTCTGGTGGAGTCACCATCCCTGGAGCTGTTCAAGAAACAGCTGGATGTGGCACTTAGAGTCGTGGTTTAGTTGACAAGGTTGTGATCAGTCAAAGGTTTGATTCAATGATCTTGGAGATCTTTTCCAACCTAAATGATTTTATGATCCTGGGGTTCTCTGGACAAAAGAAATTGTGGATGTTTAAGTAATTTGGCAGTTGTCAACACTGGTTTACAAGAACATGTAAGCAAAATAAATATAACGTTTTTACAGGACTTTTTTTAGTGCTTTGCTTTCCCATTTTCAGATACCTTTTTCTAAGAACCTTTAGTTATTGCCCAGAAGTGGACTTTAAGAGGATGATTAGCATGGTGTCAAGTGACATCAAGTGGTCATTTGAAGAAATCTTCCCATCAAAGCAGTGGCCTTGGGCTGCCCTGCAGACCCCCAGAGGCTGAGACTCACAGAACTGTGGTAAAAGCTCAGGACTGACCCACGGAACTGAACTAAAAATTAATATTCATAAATGTGTCCACTCTATGCATGTACTTTGTGCAGTCCATCGAGGACCACCCACTCACTCCCCATGATTCCACTGAGCCAAGTATTTGGGAAACAAATCCTTAAAACTACCTAGGATTCCTCTACTCCCTTCGACAGCTGTAGCTGTTGGCATCAGCCAATAAATTCCTAAATATACTGAAAAAGAGCTTGTTCCAAAAAACCTCATACTGTAACAAATCCACTGTCCTGACCACCAGTGTTTGTTTCAGAAGCATCTGAGGACTTTTGTAAAATGCAGGTGGGTTATGTCCTGGGAATGGGAGAAAAACAGGGTTGTAAGATGGGCAGCCCTGAGCAGCCTGCCCTAGGATGCTCTTCTTGAGCGTGGGAGTTGGGACGGGGTGGCTTCCAGGGATATTTCCAGCCTCATCCATTCCATAGGCTGTGATTCCGTTCAGTTGCAACAATATTGAAACATTTGTTTTGAAAACGCTTATGTGTGTTGGTTTGCCCTTGGAATTTTTTGCCCCTCAGTATAACCTTAGGTTCATAATGTGGTTTCAATCTGCTAAAGTGTAATTTTTCCTAGTGTAAAAACACTTGCACAAAACTTTCACCGGCTGTAATTCCCAGAGTTGCTGTGTGAAAAGCTTCCACATGCATAATAATCTGCCCAGCTCTGGAGGCAGAGAGATCAGTGCTTGAAACCAGTTCTAGATTCCTTCCAAGCCTGATGTACTCCTAAATAGATTCTGTGCATGTTTTTCATGAAAGCAGAGAAAAAATAAAATTTTACATTCATCTCAGTTATTCTCTATGAAGAATTGTTGCGGTCTCGAAGCCTCAGAGTCCTGGTAACAATTAATTGCAGCAATTTTAAAATTTTCCTCTCTATTTTTTTACAAGTACTTTAGATTTAATAAACCCAGTACCTACACTAATGTCATCTCATCCATTTCCCTGGTTTCCCTTGTGATGCCTTGGTGGGATTCTGCAGCTTCAGCCTTTTTTTTTTTTTTTTTACCTGTTAAGGTTCTAAGGTTCTATTCCTAAGTATGTAACAGCACAGAAGTGAACAGCATCCTGAAAGTGCTGTTAGAAGTTGTGAATTGAAATCACTTATAGCATTTGTTGTATTTGTATTCCTAATTTGTTCATCATGTTTTCCTTCAGCCTTGCAACTAAGGCATGTTAAAATCATTTGAGGTACAAGTATTTGACATGAGACATCTCTCTTTCTGTAGAGGTTTAAATAAAAAAGCTAGCTTGACTAGGAAGTAGGAATATTGCCACAATCTGGCAGCCTTTCTTATGCCACTGTGTTAATTTCTACCAAAGGCTCCCGGTGCCACTGATAATTTAAAAGAAAAGAGGTCAGAAGTTTCCTGCACTTTTGGAAAGAAATAGTGCCAGGGTATAGTGCTCCGTGGTGATGGGACGGCTTCAGATCCATTTGAGAAATGTACCTCTGTGCTGTTAGACATGATCTTTCATGGGTCCTTGCTTCCAGGTCCTGTGAGTGGGACCTGCAAGTGTGAGGGGCTGGGGACAAGCTCTGGTGCACATACATCTCCCAGGACAGAGTCTGCTCCCATCATATCAAGGTATCTCGTGGATGCTTCCGTCACCAAGTGATGATTGAGTCCATCAAGACATGAAGGGACCTGATTCTTCCTCTGTTGCATAGAGATAGCTGTGGCAGCTCTCCAGTTCCTTCATGTTCCAAAAGGCAGAAATCCTGGAAAATGGACTCACTTTATTTTTAAAACATCACCATAAAAGGTAGACCTCAATGCTGTGAGTTCATTAGGTGTTGCTCTGAACTGAGCAGGCATTTCCAGAGAAAGCCACTGCCCTCCTCCCTGATTTCTAGATGTTTAGCCAATCTTTGGTAGGAATGAGAGTCCTGGTATTGGGAAGAGTAGTTTTGCTTTTGGGCAGAAGAAGAAATGTCAGGAGGGAGCTCAAAGAGAGTGATAGCACAGGGTTGCTGTTGGGCAGAATTTCTCTCCCTTTTAATTCTGAACTTTGGGTCAATTTTTGATTTGTCTCCTGCTCTGCTCACCCTCTCCCACAGCAATGAAGCAACTTTAAATGCTACTGTAAAAGTGGCAAACTCACCTAGGAAAAGGTTCCCTGTTATACCATGCAAATTCAGACTGTGGGAAGCATTGTCTCAGTTCCTTTCTGTCGTTTTTCAGACATCAGTTCTTTTATTGCAACTCATCCCACTTAAGCTACTGAATCCAAACTTTACAGAGGTTCAGCAGTGCTTCCTGTCCCAGTGTACTCACATTTCCATGTGCAATTACATTTGTATCAGTCATTGATCAAAATGACTGATACAAATGACACTCAAAATGTCACTTTACCATTTTTGCAGTTGCCCTCCTGCGAATTTTCACTTCCCACTTTGAATTTCTTCCAGACATTTCAGTCTCTTTGAAACCTCTGTTTTTACAAGAGCGACAGTGCTTTTCCCAACAGGTAAAATTATTTCTATTCCAGGTGTTTGCTGAGAAGCTAATAACTATGTCTTATAAATCAAATGACCCAGCACATTCTGAAAAGCAATGAAAACTTTTCTATCGGTGGAAATGTGTCAGTATTTTAATTAAATGCAAAATAATACTCATTACACCTAACAGTGCAAGTAGAATAGGCTTACCATTTATCCAAATAAATGAGCAAACAGTCCAAATCCCAAAGCAACAGAATGAAATGGAATTAAGCTGCCTGTGATGGTCTCCCCCCTAAAATAATCATTCCTGGTCACTGTATCACAGGTGCTTCCATTTTTCAATTTATTTCTTAATTACATTTTCCTTTCAGAGGTTTTTTTTTTTCCAACTTCAGATGTCATAATTCATCTATCACTTTTCCTTCCTTTCTAAAAGTTACCTTGGATTCCGTCAGAAATGGAAGAGGGGGAGTGAGAGGGGGCACTGATTGAAATGGAAAATGGCATCACTGTATTAAGGTCCAAAATAACAAACGCAAGAGTTTCCAAGGGGTGAATAATTAAAACAAAAAAAAACAGAAAACAAAAAAACAAAAACAAAAGCAACCATCAAAAACACCCCCTCCCCCCCCAAAAAAAAACAACAAAAAAAAACCCAAAAAACCCCACAAAACAGCCACAAGTACAAAATATCAGCAAAGTACCCTTTGGTTGAGTCAATTTTGCCCTGCACTTTATTAAACTACTTCCAGAGAGGAGACACCGAAGGTTTGACTTGCAAAGCACAAATGGATAGGTGACAAGGCACTGCTGCAGGGGGGATTTCAGGCTCTCAGAAGCAGCATTTGGGCACCTATGGGGAGTTGCTGGTGGGGGATCCAGAGCCAGGAATTCACTCCTGCCAGTGGAGTCTTGGAGTGGCTGTTCTGGGTCACTGCCCTGTGCAGGGAGCTCGCACTCCAGCATCCCAGTTTCAGTGTAGTCCAACGACACTGCAGTGTCTCACGCTTTGCCAGACTCCTAGGGAATATCTGTGCTGCTAAACAAAAGGCATGGAACCCCAGCTTAAGTGCTGGACATCTACTGTTGGCATTGCTTAGCTGATAATTCTCTTTCCAACTATGTATTCGACCCATGTAACTCACTTCTAGACAAATTCAGGACAGAATGGGTGAGCTCTAAACAGCAGAGATGTGAGCCAGCTGTTTCCCCCTGTGCTTGGTGTCTGAGGCTGTTTCCTTTAGCAGCACAGACATGACTTAAGCAGCTTTCTGGAGGAATTGGTGGTGTTGTATCCCAAAATAATGCTTGCAGTTCTTTAGGATGGAAAGTTATTGGTGAGGCATTAAGTTTGGGGTCATTATTCATTCAGAGGCTTCACCAAGAGACTGGAGTGGAGTAGATTCTGGAATCAATAGAGCCTGGACTCTTTGAAGGGACTGGGAGAATTTTCTATGCCTCCAGAGGCCCCATATCTGACCATGGCTGCAGAACAGCTCCAGGGACTTGGGCTGTGCATGGTCCTCCAGGAAAGTGTCCGCAGGGTTTCTCCACATCAGCAATAGCTTTCTGCACATTGCCTGACTGTGTTCTGGCCAGCTGGAGGAAACCAGAGTTTTTGAGCATTCCACCATCACGTGTTACTGCCTTTTCTGTCCTGTTTGCATCCCATAGGCACAGAGCTCTATTGAGATGTATTTTTACTAACAGAATCTGAAAGCCTAATAGGAGTGACTTCTCTGTCTTTATCAGCAAAAAATGCATGTATAATCTGATATGAAAACTACTAATCCATCAGGACTTGGACATTTCATTAGCATGGAGAGAGGAGCTTTTATTGCCTGCTCAAGCTCATAAACTTGTCTCCAACTGGAAGGAAGTGACATGTAGTTTGAAATCCTGGAGCTGGGCAGTACATGTGCTCAGCTGCCATGTCGATCTCATTTGCCCCAGGGGGATGCTTGCAGCACTGTACTAAAGCCCACACTTTAGTAAAGGTCGCACGAGGAGAGACTGCTCCTTGTCATGCTGCTCTGCAGCAGCAGCTTTGCCTCTGCAGGCACTTTGCTGGGAGCTGAGGTCTTGCTTGGGAAAGTGTTACTTGGATTGGGATAGTTTCTAAGCTGCTGACCGGCTAAGATATCCCCAACAGCATGGAAATGGAGAAAAGAAAGGAAAAGTAATTTACTGAGAGTCATAGGTGAGAATTTTCCTGGATTTCCACCCAACAGCATCAATTCCTGCTTTAGAGTGATGAAGAGTTTATAATTCACTGGAGAAAATCTTGTGTCCTCTCTTCCCACTGTCACTCCGCTCTGTCCCAGTCATGCTCTGCTCAGTCACTTTGGCTCTGTTTCACCCTCACCAGAGCTCTGCCTCCCTGTCTTCTCCTTTCCCCTTCCTCTCCCACTGACTCTGCAAATGCCTACCTGGGCTTTCCTGCTTCACTACTCCTTCTCTTACATGATTCAACCAGATTTATCATCCTTCTCCATTTCCCCAGGCTTAGGAAGGGTTCTTCAGTGCTAGCTCTTCTTCCTAAATTGGAGGGTATAGATTTGAGCCTTGAGTGAGGGCATTTCTTCAAAGAGCTTCTGGACAGGATGAGGTGGCTCCACTCCTGGAAAGAAAAGTTCAGTCTAGTTTCCCCCTCCTAAATCTTATATTTCATCCAATGGTAGAAAAGATTACATGTAGTCTATTACTGTCAGAACCATGGTGTAGAAGTACTCTAGGAAGATGCATAGAACTACTGTAGGAAGATGTACTTATGCATAGTACTGAGTTTAATAGAGGGTTTTCTGTTATCCCTTAGCTAACCCTAACCCTAAAGTTGAAACTTTATCTTAAGTTTTGCCTTTAACTTGTCCTGAGCACCCCGATATCAGAAATATGCCAATGCAGTACAACTCATTGACTGGATAAAGTCAAAAAGAGTCCAAACCCACAAGTACGTGATCCATTAGGAAAAAGACTAAATCCTCAGTGTGTTTCTCTGACCACTTCAGCTGTTACACAATAACTATATGCAAATCCAGGGTTATTTCTCACAGCTGGCACAGCCAGGCTTAGATAAATATAAAACTTGCTTTAAGGGAATAGCTCGTAATTGGGTTAGGCGCAGGGTTTTAATTAGATTTACGTAAATGCATACAATGCATGGCAGAAATCAATAACCTGGAGAGCTTCTTTGGGCTTATTGTTTAAATCAGCAACATCAAGTCAGCTGAATTTAACAGGATATTTACACACTCCATCCCTCCAAAAAGGGCACTTTTTACATGACTGATGGCATCTTTGAAATGCGCTGTGCTGTCCCATGTTTTTGTCCTTTTTTATCTGTCTGGCCACTTGCAGCCAGAATCTTGTCAGTACAGAAGAAGAAGGCAGGAAGTATTTTAATCAAGGAAGAATTTGAGATTTAAACTAAAAGTTGTGCTATCCAAGCAATTCATGTTCACCTTGTAGGCTGATGTGATATGATCAGTTGCTGAAGTTAAAGCCTTTACCATCCCTGTAAGTGGTAGCAATGGTAAAGAGGGAAGGAAGATCTCTTTGTTGTGGTTAGGAGCAAAAGCCTGTGAGCTACACATCTGTTTCAGAGACAGGATATGCTGATTTTCTGTAAAGGACTCGAGAAAAAATAATTGTTTCATTATTTATTTCAACTGAGAAATAGAAATTGTTAAAAATAATTGCTTTATTATTTACTGATAAAGACTTCCTTGCCTCCATTCATCAACTAAGAGGAAAAAGACAGATAGAAAATGGTATTATCAGCTAATTCTTAAATGGAACAAGTTTACGTGCAGTGTGAAATGGATTTAAAATACCTTTCGAGTTCCAAAAGTTATACATTGCATTTTCTAAGGAAAAAAATTGCAGATTTTTCTCTTCTTTTCTGCTTTGTTTCCCACCTCAGTGTGATCTTTTGGACACTGTGCATTTCCACACCTTAAGGAGCCTTTGGTAAAATTTACATAAAATAAGGGTGAGACTTTTAGCACAGCTCGGTATTGAGCTCACTTACAGTCAGGGGAAAACCACCACGAGTGCTTCAAAACCCTTAAACCATCCTTTGACACAGGGAAAACTGTCCCTCTCCAGGAGTACCATCAAGTGCAGAGTTATGCACTCACAAGGGTTAAAGAACTCGTGCCAAGTCCATTTCTGCAGACATTTTGTGATGTGGTCTTTAATTGACTGATCACCATCTAATCCTCCTGACTCTGCAGCACCTTAGTGGACACAATTTTTGTCTCCTCACTGGGCAAAGTGTGGCTTCAAGCCTTTTTACTGCTGCTCCAGAGCCCCAGTAGATTGTCCCTCACCAACTGGGATTATCACTGTAGTAACATAACCAGATTTTGGAGTGTCTGAAGATGTTCAGAGAGTTCTAATGGAGGTTTCCAAAGTTTCACTGTTTTTCCTTGGAAATCCCAACTGGATCCTTCTGCTCTTCCGTCCATAAACCTGAGCTCTTCAGCTCTCCACCTCCAATGTGTTTTTTTGTACTCTTTTCTCTATTGTGTCATTTAATCCTTAAACCCTTCTCCTTAACTCAGACCCTGTCTTGCCTCTTCATTCTTTCTCCATTCTGTCATTTTGATGGCTTCTCCTCCCAAACTCACCTCCCCATTTCTTCCCTGCCCCACCAGTGCTTCAAGTTTCGTGTGCTTTTCACCTCCTTCACCTTGTCCTTTCTGTCCCACATTGGAGTGCTGCACAGTGAGACTCAGCAGTGATGGAAGAGAAATTCCAGCTCCACATTCACCACCCCTGGCTGCAGCAGGTGCTGCACCATGGGCCCAGCTGCACAAGAGATGTGCGGTGAAAACTGCCACCTTCAAAAGTATCAACAGACAAATTCAGAGGAAAAAATAAACCAAACCACTAAACTGAGCCTTATAGCTCGGTGGATTTTGACAGCAGCAGGGAAAGGCAGAGCTGTAACCCCAAAGAACACACCTGCACTAAATCCAAGTGTGCTCATGGTTTCTATTGAAACCAAGCAAAGCAAAGCAAAACAAAACAGAAAGGCTTGCCAATAATATTTTAAGACAGAAAAGGAAAATATGCTTCCTCTTCTCTTTTGTTCTTGTTTCAAAGCTCTAAATTTTTTCCTCAACCTTTTTTACCTAAATAGAAGTGAGAAAAAAAACCCCAAACCATAATAATCAAAACAGAAACAAAAAGCCCAAGCAACCCTTCCTTATATGAATTTTCAGAGAGGAACAGTTGGGGTCACCTGTCCTAGCTGTATCTCTTCCCAACCCTCCCTGCACCCCCAATTTCCTTATCAGTGTGGCTGTAGGAAAAGCAGAAAAGGCTTTGTGTGAGCCCTGCTCAGCAATAACAAAAACACCTCTGTGTTATCAAGCCTGTGCTCAGCACAGTTCCAAGACACAGCCCCACACCAGCTACTGTGTAGAAAATTAACTCTACCCAGCCTAATGCAGCACACCTCAACAACGTTTGATGCCAACACTGATTTATAATATCATAAATGTTTAAATCTGATGAAAGAATGGAAATTGCCATTGTTGAAGGCTAAGATTTCCATTTTTTTCTTCAAAGTAGATAGAATGAACAGTAGTGGCATGTTTCTACAGACACAGGGTAAGAAATGGATTATCTGAGATCTAGAAAAACAAGCACTTAATAAAAATAAAATCTTGGGACCAGCTAATTTTTGAGTTTCCATTTTTGCTACTTTAGTTTTCTTTCCCTCCTTAGCATTTTAATTTTTTTTTCTGTTTTTATTCATCTTATGTTGTTCACAGCAACACTGCCGTTCCAAAAAAAAAAAATAGGGTGGACTGATGAGTGTGTTGAGATCTGTCTTCATGTGAAATTTCCGCTAAGCGGACTGACACTGTAGCCAGAAGTATCCATGTAAATATAAAAAAAACCACAATAGTTATATCTTTACCCCAATGGTAAGGATAACTGGCACAGTGCTATGCTTGAGCATCTTCATCAGATATGTCCTGAAAATTATCTTGCTTGTCTCAGTGGGTTGAGAACTGGTGTCCAAAGGATGGCTTGCAGGAAGGAGATTTAAGGTGCCATTTGTGCCAGTGCAGAGTCTTGTGTTAACCAGGAAAACTGACAGTCACTGAGCTGTGCAGGCCAGGCTTAGAACATAACACCTCAATTAGACAGACCTAAATCAGGGGTTCCATAGCTAAAACACAAAGAGTCATTTTGACTCTGTAAGGAAGAATTGAATCATGACTTGGCCACAGATGCAAAATTTGCACATGTCAAGAGACATGCAAATATGTCAATAAAGTATTTCACATGAAAACAACAGCCACCAGAAAAAAAAAATTCTTTCCAATCAGCCTTTGAAAGAGCATGAAAGAAATTCCCTTGCAGAAATTTGAAAGTATGCCCAGGCAAGATATATATGGAAAGAAATCTAAATTTGAGGTAGGAACATGCATCTTGTATGAAAATGTTGTGAGGGGTTTTTTTTTTTAATTTGGTTTATGGTTGGGTTTGGGGTTTTTTCAGAATAAAATATTCTTCAATGAATTTTTTAAGACTCAGTTTATGCAGGGAAATGCTAATGTTACTGTGTAGAGGCAGCTGCTGGGCCAACTCAAATCAAGTTTGGACTGCATCCTATAAAGTCTGTCTGGAGGAAGCATATGCATTTTTGGTGCCTGGATTTGAAAAGTAGTCTCTGAAATAACTTGGTTCAATATTTGGCAGACAGGCAACACAGAAGAAAAGCTGAATCTTCAATAAAATCATCACTCATATTCACAAGAGTAATATAGACCAAAGTGAGGTGCTTTGAAACTGCACAAAGGAACAAACAGGAAGATGGAGCAAAAGGCACACAAAACCACAAGAAAAGATAAGAGTCAATTTTGTGGCAGAATTGACAGACTGCCTAAATGAAAAAGGAAATCAGTCTCACGTGGCAGCTAGGAGCCAGTAACAAATGAATGATAAGAACAGGAGACAGCAAGAGAAAGAAGATCCTGGGCTAAGAACTTGAAGAAATGGCAAAAGGAAAATGGTCCTGGCCAATATTGCTCACCCATTAAACTGGAGAGTTCTGCTTACTTGCAGTACAAAGGCAGCATACAAACTGTATCCTGCCATCCTTAAAAATAAAGCCAAGGGGCTGGTGGCCTGGATCAGCACTCGTTTTGTAATCAGTTTTGTGATGAGAAGGTAATTTTGTGAGTGTGCACAAGCCCACCTCCTCTGAGCCCTTGGTGATGCACAGAAGTGAGGTGACCAGTCCAGGTGGAGCTGGCCAGAGTGGTGGGCTGTGGTGGCCCTGGATTGTGGTGGTGGTAACAGACTGAGCAAATCAAAACTTTCAAATTCTCAAATAATATGTCTCCCAAATTTCATTACTTAGCCCTGCCTCACTGCAGCTGGAGGTCTTCTGTCTGTACAGTAGGGTTGGATTTTTCCATTACATGTCTCATGGAAATCCATACTGCAGAATTTTCAAATAGGACTATTGAGATGCTAAATTAATGGGATGGCAATATTTTTTCTTGTGAAATGCAGAAGAGAAAGGAACCTAGATTTCACTGGTTTCTTTTTCACTCATTTTTCTGTGTAAGGAATTTTTGCAGAAGGAGTCAGGTTCTCTGCAGCCATCTGGGTCTTAAGGTTACTCCTGACACTGGTCAAGTCATCCTGCAATACTCTCAGATGTTTTCTCCTAGGTAATTACAACTCCTGATATTGGCCAAATCCTCCTGAAATATTTTCAGCAAAGTTTTCTTCCATGTTGTCCCAGGGCCATAGGAAATAGGAGCTGTTGGTAACCCTGTGGCTCATGGCAATTCCCAGGAGATGGTCTGAATTGTGCCTGGTCAGTGGTTGCAATGCACAAAGGGATTGAAAAAGACGGCAGTCAGGGAATAAAATTTAGAGATCCTTGGCCACAAGAAATCCCTCTGATCAACCAGTGTCACCATTTGCATAGTGAAAGACTTACTGAAGCAGAAATATATTTATGAAATCAGAGCCCTTCTTTGAGTTGCATTGGAAATTTGGCCTTGCAAAAATTTCAAGTAACATGAATCTTTTAAGTGTCCAACAAAAGAAAGTTAAGTTGAACATGGTTTGAAAGTAAAATCCTTAATTAATTTCTCCTCTATGTTCATGTAACATTTTAAAGCAAGAATGAAATGTTAAACTTCAAATATCTTTGAAACACTAGGGTGTGACATAGCCTGACTTTTTCGTTTTGTTTTCTTCCAAAGACAAAATTTTTGCAGAATCAATATGATTTTACTATTGGTTCATACTTTTCTTAAGCTATATTTAGTTACATTCAGACAGCATTTTTTCAGATAAACTCCACTGGTTTATGGACAAAGCCGACCACACATCTGGGGCTGGCATCTCCATTTAGCAAGAGAAAGAATCTACCACTGTTTCTCCCAAGATTTGGTGTTACACAGTTTAATTATTGCCAGTCATATCAGTGAAGCTGTCTGTGTAGAAAGGTACTTGCAAATGTTCAGAAAAGTGATAGAATCCAGCCCCAGCTCATTTCCATGGCTAGAGTGAAATGGTAATGGTGGAATAAATTGCCTGGTATAATTATGTATATGCCAGATGCTCTTAATCATTCCACTTCAAGCCTCTTTTGCTAAATGCAATTTTGAGCCTTTCTGAATCGAAAGGAATTGGTAAACATGAGTAATTAAAAAGAAATTAAATGGATTTTAGAAGTGAATTACTGCAGTTCCCGCAACATTAATATAATTAGCACCTCTAAAATCAGTCTGAGATAGAAGATGTCCTTTATATGGCACAGAAGATGTTTCATTTGTGGTTTACACTAAAATCATAGTCACTGTGTTAGTGGTTAAACATCTCAATAGAACTACGCCAGGCTAGTAAAGAGAAACTTATTCTCTCGGATGATTTATTAAAATAGAAACAGAAAGCCATATCTCAGCTGGTGTAAATCACAATATTTCCACTGACTGTTAGATGCTGAATTTGCATCATCTAAGCCTGTGGCCCATCCTCCATTTGGATTCATGCAAGCAAAGGTCTGTTGGTATTCCTACCCATAATAAACGATTTTTGGCTCTCTAGCTAGAACTCCTCTTCCAAATGAGACAAAGTTCCTGTAGTGAAAGCAGAAGATATGCTACTATCTACTATCAGTGCATCTTTTTTTTTTTATTATGTTGATATTTGAAGTACTCATTTTCTCCATTTTCAATTCTCAGAGGACATGAAGAACAATAACAGATTGTCACAAAGAAAAAAAAATCTGATCAAAAGTTTTCCTCAGAGGCTTAAAGACGCCTGTGCTTTGTCAGAACTTTGTAATATACCATAGAAGTTCCATTTATCAGTGAGAATGAAGGTTTTACCAGCGGAGGAAGGTGAGCAAGAATGGCACATCTGTTGCAGCAATCACCCTGGAGATGTGTAGTCTGATTTACCAGTCAGATGTGATTTTGTCTATCTGTGTCTTTAAAGTCACCAAGAATGAGCCTAAAATCACCTGCCTGTGCAGCTTGCTCCAGCACTGTAGCACCCTCCTGATGAAAGGTTTTTCCCTGAACCTCCAAAACGGCAATTTGTGGGGATTTTCCCCTGCTGTATTGTCTTCTTCTACTTGATCTGCCTTTGTAATTCCGGCAGCAGAAATTTGCACATCTTTTCTTTGAACTCCATGAGTTTTCTGCCGTCCCAGTCAAATTTCTCAAGATGCCTCTGGACTGAAGTGAAGCGTCAAGAGATATAATTCCTTTTCTCTGCATTTTGTGCTAAACACAATGCAATTTATTGGGATTTTACAATTTATTGGGATTTGATATTTTATTATAATTATTTAATTATATTAATTATATAATTAATTAAATCACATTTAATACAGTTTATTGAGATTTGATCCCAATAAATTCTTTATTTGCACCTAATTATCCCAAGGGTATTTCCTACAGGCTGGGGTGGAAGAAACACTATTTGTGTTCTTAAATACAGATTTCTTGGAAGCTAGGGCACCCAGCCAGTTTGCAGAAACATGGATACCTGGGCACTCAGAGTACCTTGGCTGTGGCACCAAACAGGTGGGGATTTGTCTCCTTTCTCCAGGCTGCAAGCTGAAAAGCGGAAAGTTGCTCCAGCCATCCGGATGTTCAGAAGTGTGGAGAAAATGTGAAGGAAAGTTTTTCTGATGACATGTTGGTCTGCCTCCTTACAAACACAGTGCACCAGATCTTCTCCTTTTCCTGAGTTGGCTTTCACTTCATTGAAGGTATGGAGTTATTCCAGCTGACAGCGGGGCCTGAGCAACAGCACTTTAATGGTTTTTGCCTTATTTAACTATTAACATTTGTTACGGCATCGTTCATTAGATGAGGCATAAAGTACAAGCCTTTTTTATTAGGTTTTCATCTCTCCTCTCCCATTAGGGAAAGGTTCCACTTTCAAATTAATGTTAGAAGGACTTTAAAGTCTTAGCTACCCCTAATCTTTATGGTTTCATTCGATTTCCTAATTTATCATTTGGTTTATCCTGTGAGCTGGGAGCTATATATTTGAGGGACTTAGTCCAAAGATACAGTATAAGCAGATAGTTTGGTTAAGCTGATTTTTGCAGTTTAAGTGGGTCTAAAGCCCATCATGACCAGGATTATATTTATGCTTGTGGTTAAATTTGACAGAATTTGAGCATTCTTTGTGCATTGCAGTGGACAGCTGGGGAAGTAGAAGGCAGCAAGGTTAGTAGTTTATATGTAAAGTAGAGCTTGAAGGAGCATGTAGACAATTTACATTTTCATTCTTTTGTACATCACTCAGGGAGAAAGTAAATATTTTGGCAGCCTAGATCATGTGATAGTGAAACAAGAGACTTCATTAATTCAGATATTTCAGATCCAGCAACAGCAGAAAGGAAGGATTATGAGTGCCCAACTTGAGCCAGCTGGAAAAAACTAAATCTAGACCAAGGTCAGGTACATCACAAATGAAGGAATGGTATAAAATGTATTTAATTTCCTGAGAGCTGTGATAAAATTAAGATAAGAGCCCTGGGAAGAGAGTCTAATACACCACTCAGCCCTATCAAGACTTACAGGTTTGCTAGGTGTGTCATAGCTGATTTGAAAGGATGATTCCTAAAAAAATCCTCCAACCTGCAGAATGTTCTATTTTTGTTCTTTTAAGAGTTCTTGTCTTTCTGAGTACTGCCATTCATAGAATTGAATGATATTTTTGTGCCATATTGCTTAGTGACAACACCGGTGCTCTTTGTCCAGTAACCAGGGACAAGACCAGCCTTTCACTGCTGCAGCCAGCTCACAGCTCTGTGCTTCCCCTCCCACTGGGATTGCAGACCCCAGCCCTGCAGTGGGCTTGGCCGTCTTTAGCATTTGCCCTTCACAGCACAGGCTTGCTCGTGGTAGAAAAGGCTGCTCCTCACAGGCAAAGCAAAGCCCTGGAGGAGTCCTGCATCACTGAGGCTGGGATGCATTTCTTTAAGCTTAATTTATCTTGCAGAGGCCAAAGAGGAGGGAGCAGCACTAGCTAGGGGAGAGAGAGACTCTGGGAACATCACTGTTTTACACTGCTGTCTCCTCAGCAGTCATTCTAAAATCAGCTTTTGTTCCAGAGGGTGAAAACTTGCCATCTTCCTCTACTTTTTACTTCTCCCTTCAGTCCATGCCTTCAATTATTTTATTTGCATGCACAAGGCAGTATGTGAGTGCACAGGTATATGTTCACGTGTATAACACACATTTTTATATCGGGGTGTGTGTACATTTTGATTTGAACTGAAATCATGTTGCTGCTTATCTCTCACAGACTAAGGGCCCTGTTCTAAATGGTAAATTTTCATTCATATTCACTTCTGCTTGAAAATCACACCCAGAATTTTCTTATTAGACCAGAGCTAGGCTAGAGGGGGAAGGAATTTATGTTGCCCCCCTAACCCAAACCTATTTTTAATTTCTGACATCGCAAAGGTTAGACCAGTCTGGGGAAGATTCTCTCTGTGCTCTGCCCACTCCTTTGTTCACTCAGGTAACAAAAATCCTCTGACCTCATCCAAAGACCAGAGTGTAACAGCTGGCTTTGCAGCTCAAGCAACAGCAGCCAAGAGCAGGAGCACTGAAAGCAACCAGCAATGAAAGGGGGGGGGATGGCAAAATACCTGCGGGCCGCTGAACATTTCCCAGCAATTCAGCAATGGCCAGCTGTGAGTGCTAATTAGAGACATTGCGTCACTGACCCGCTGCTGAAAGGGAAGGGAAATGGGGCTGCAAAATTTCTCTTTGTTGGGTTCAGTTCTGCTCACAAAGGAGTTGACTGCTGCTCCTGGCTTTGCCAAGCGTGTTGCACATCTGATGCTGTACCCTGAGCACAGCTCCAGCAGCAGCTGAGAGGATGCAGCAGGGCAGGAGAGCAGCGAGGGCTCAGCAGTGAACTGAAGATTCAGCCGGACTCTGAGAAAAGTCTGTATCGCTCTGAAATTCAGTTGTGCAGAGTCTCTCTCCATATCAAAGTCAGATAAAATTTATGTTTAAACAGGAAAGAAACCAAAGGTGCTTTCAGAGCACCAAGTTTAGCGTCAGTCCACAGTAGCCAAAATCCATGAGCCTGTCTCCCCTCAGAGATCCAGGTGATGCACGCAGCAGTTCAAGGTCATAACTTCCTCTGATGTTTACCTGTCATTCTCGAGGGTTGGTGAGCATTTATTTACGTCAAAAACCTGTAAATGATGGTTCTGGTGTGTTCATATAGCTGTAGGGTCTAACGCTTGTACAGATGCCATGTGTCAATAAATTTTCCATAAAAATAGTAATAAAAATACAAGATTATTACTTTCTGTAACCCTCCACCTAAGCAGACCTTGTGCTAGATTAAACCCCACCTCTTCTCTGAACACCTCTGTGTCACCTGCTTGTTTCTGGTGTGCTGCTCTCCTGATAATCAGTTCCTAGTTATGATTGTCTGCCACATCTCTCTGAAGCTAACACTTAGCTTCATTTATTTGGGACTTTATTGCGCAGCATGAAAAGATGTGATTAGATGAAGGACACATGAGCTGATTGTTGTAGCCCTGTACCAGCAGCTTGTTCTGGCTTGACACCAGGGTTTAAAAGGAACGCACAACTGCAAGCCTGAGGAAGCGAGGCACAGGTCTGAACACTCACAGCACAGGGGCCACGGAGGTGTTTCTGCAGAAAGGGCAGTGTGCTGCCCAGAGCTGTGTCCAGCTGGGCAAGCAGCTGGAGTGGACCATCAATTAGCAGAGCCAGCAGTGGTGTGCAACGGGGCATGTAAGACGAAGCCCCTCTGGTGATGGAGAGCCTCAGATGGAAACCTGGACTGCAATGTAGGCTGAAATTACTTTCTTGGGATAAGGTTGGAGCCCTCCACTGCAGGGGAGGAGTTACCAAGACACTTTAGTCATCTCTGAGGAGAAGTTACACAAGTATTGAGTTCTCAGTGGTTTTGTAATAAACAACCCAACAAACTCATCTTCTTCTGTTGGATCCCCAGTCACAAGGGTGAGAAATTTGCTGTTTGCGATGGCTGAGCACAGAACAACCTGCACCTCTTAGTAATGCCAGGATAATGCTGACTTCATGCAGAAAGGATCATCTGAATGTTGCAAGCTGCCTGTTTGGAAGGCAGGTTTTCAAATGTGCCACATGGTAAATGAACCCTGGGATTGCCCAGGACGTTTTACCCTGTCCTGGGAGAAGAGCAGGGGCTGCACCACTCACCCAGGCTGGCACGGTGTTCTGGCAACACAACAAACAAAAGCAACTCCACAGAGACATTATGCAAACTGTTTAGAGGTAGATTAGAAACAGGAGCCTCAAATGACAAACCAGGGGCTAATCACCTGAGGCATGCAAAGGGAAGAAATATTCACAAAGCAGCAGGGCTGAGAAAACACTGAGGATCCTGTTTAAACCCCAATGAGTCCATCAGAGTATCAAGTTGATAATCTGAGTAACGAAAGTTCTTGTAGCCAAAACATGGAGCTGAAACAAGAAGAAGCACGAGGGCAGTAGCCAGGCTGCTGCAGCCTGAGGCTGGAAGCACTACTGCACTCTGAGGGCCCTGGGACCAAAAGTTCATAGTTATCTGCTGGTCACAGTGGAATGCCTTGCCAGATCAGAGCCTCAAAGAACAGATGGGATTTATCCATGCAAAAGCATGCACCTGCCTCTCTGTGAGGCCTGATTTAAAACAAGAGAAGGAGAGATGCACATACAGCATGGCTCATCTGACCTATCTAAATGTTTTATTTGGAGAAAAAGTATCACTTAGGGAATTCTGGGACAGAAACATCATCTTCTCTCTTCTTCTCTCTTTCTACGGGTATTGCAGAAATCTTTTGTCTATAACCCTGGGCCTTCAGGTACTCAAATGGGCAGTACCTGTGTTAACAAGCACTGCTGGGCTCCAGGTGAGCAGGTCAGGGCTGAAAAACCCTGGGTGGAGCTGGACGTGGCCTGAAACAGAAATGGGAGCACAGAGGAGCCTCTTCGGTGAAACCCCAGTTCTGCAGGTCAGCAGGACACCAGCACTGGTGGCATGTTGGGCTTGGGTAGTGTCCTCTCTGTGACTCCAGCCCAAAGGCTTGGCATTGATTTTTATGTTATTTGAAGGCCCTGAAAGGTTCTCTGCACCTTGCTGCTAATGAGATTTCAATGTAAAATAAAAGGAACATTGTCTAACCCAGATTAAACTTGCTCCTGAGTTATTTTTAGCTTGCCTAAACTCTTTCAACCCCTTTGGTAAAACTCATCAAAATTCATCTCTACTAAAAGGATGTAACTTCAAAGAAGGCATATGCATTAAATGTCAACATGCTTTACTCATTATAAATTACAGTATCATTAAATCTAACATGAGTTAAATGGGAAAGATTTAATTTTGCTATCTTTAAAATGAAGACATTTTAGCAGGGGAATAAAATTCTCTTTTAAAAATGTTTTTAAAGTAAAAGGGGGCACAGAAGGTTTATTTTCTGTGTTATCATATTTGTATGTAAAAACAAAAGCAAAAATGCAACACTCCATTGTTCTGAGGAAGATGTGGCTTACTTCTGCTCATTTTACAACCCTCTTTTTGGATATACTTCTAATTTAAACTGTGGAAACCGAAAATGTTCCTTTAAAACTGGTTGTCATGGTTATAAAATCCCGAAAGAAATTATGTGCGTCTGCATCTGCTGAGGGAAACATTTATGGCATGATTTAGCAGAGGGGGGGCAAGCAACCACCCACCACAACCCATTTTCAGACTCGCTTATTACATTACTGGAATTAATTTATCGCCCTCCCCAAAAAGCCACGGGAAGGATTCTCACACGTTTTTCACTGCATGCAGTTCATTAGCAAATATCATATGGCGAGGGGTTAGTTCTGTCAAGTTCCAACAGGTTGGGGGGTTTTTGTTTGTTTGTTTTCTTTAGTTGTCTTTGTCTCAAGCAAGCTTATCCAGAAATATAGAGTGTGCTAGACTGCCAGCATACAGTTGCTGTCACAATTGATGTCTTGGATCTCTTCCATTATTTTTCCTTTCCCTGATACAGCTAGAAAGTCATCTGGCCAGAATAAAAAGCCAAGCTGAATGCTGCAGGTCAGACTGGCCTGACAAAAGTCTGCATTTCTTCATGGAGCTCAAAAGGATAAAGCAAAGGGCAAGAGGAAAAGAAATCTAAAGAAAAAAAAAGAAAAAGAAAAAAAGGGGGGAAAAAAGAGAGAGAAAAGGAAAGAATAAAGGGAAAGAAAAGCGAAATGGAGAAAGGAAAAGAGGCATCACCTTACTGAAGGACAACTAAGTCTTCTGTGAAGCCATTGCGCTTTCGTATGCTCCCAGGACAAAGTTTACCAACCTGTTGAAACTGTAGATTTATTAGAAATGAGTCTGTGTTGACTCAGGCCTCCTCTCTCACAGGGATGCAGAAGTCTGCAAAGGGCTTAGAAACCATGGTTTGGCACATTTCATTTTTCATTCAGAAAAGCTGACTGCGTAGACAATTAAAAAATTGCATCGTGAAAGGCTGAGGTAGCATTTTTTAATCTTTAGTGTGAGTGATCTGTTGACTGCAGGAAATCAGTGCTGTTCCTGGCCCTGTTGCAAAATGCAAATAGCAGATAAGGATGATGAGGGCATTTTAGATAAACAATTCATTTTGTGTTATCAGATTGTGAGCCTGGAATGGGATTCAGAGGGTCTCCTTATACTCATTGATCCAGAGCTTTTCCTATTTAAAAAAATCTGCTAGAGAGGGAAGTCCCAAGCATGAAGCATAACCCTTGTGAGAAAGTTTGGAATATAACAGGCTGAGCTACTTCTGATAGGCTGTGGATGTTCTCAGACTCCTTGACTTTCTCCCACCCGTGAAATCAGGGACGTCATTCTTCATTGTTCCATTTCTGTGGGAAATTTTTTCTAGTGAATGTTTTCCACTCTCCTGATGGAAGCCCTTAATTTATGGCACCTGAATGGAAAAATATTAGAAATTGGAGAAGAGGGAAAGCATCAGGGACAGAATCATGCTTCTCCAATCCTCTTGCCTCCTTCTTTTTCATCTCAACAAACAAAACCTTGCCATTGTTTTTGAATCCTTTATGTGACTTCTGAACGTTCATGTGCTGCATGATCCCAGATTTGGCTTTTCTCTTGTTGCCTGTTAAGTGAGAGATGTGCTTTCCCGTGTTTGCACTACCTAACTCCTCACTCTGATCCTTCCTAATGGCTGGAGTAAACCTGAGAACAGGCAGGAAGCAGAGCTGCATCCATGCAGCTCCCTGCAGCTGTTCCCACTGCTACCTCCTGCCTCACCTGCAGTGTTCTGCCAAGCTGTGGAGTACTGAAGCTGAGGTCTTTGAATGTTACAACACAGATATATATATATGAAATTCAGATAAATTTGCCCAAATTCTCCTCCCATGTTGAACAGTGTCAGCTCTGCAGCCCTAGATCTCTCACAGCAATGTGCTTTTCTTTGAGTAGTGTCTATATCACTGATTTATAATCCTATAAGTAGATTGCAAGCCTGATTAATCCCTCATTTCTGTCTGTCCATCTATTTCTCATTTCAGTTCTTTTCTTTCCCATGATTTATTTACCTAGCAGGAAATAAATTGATTCAATCTATTTCCTTATCCTGTCTTTTCTTATTTCTCTGCTAATTATTAGTAGACAGACTCAGCACGCTGTGGGAGGGTCACCCTCTGCCCTTTGGGTACCTTTGAAGCAGCAGTCTCACCCGCTCTCAGCTGGGATGGATCACACCCTCCTGTTCTCTCCAGGGGCTGATGACAGCCTGCTTCACTGCAATCAGATTAATTTGGAAGTATTTTACTTTCCTAGAGAAAATGTCGCAGGATTACAGAGGGGAGAGATGGAAGAGGTTCATTAAATTGGTCAGTCCATCTTCCTGCCAATCAGTGGCAGTTCCTGGCAGGGCACACTCCAGCTCTGCTCCAGCAATGTTTTTTAAGTGCCTGGTGATGTGCTGCCGGCCCCTGTCCTTGACAATGTTCACAGCCAGCACCTTCCCAGGTCAGGAGCACTCAGAGCCTCTCCTCCTGTGCTCTGCTCTGCTGTCTGATCACCCTTCCTCCTCATAAATTCCCCTCTGTGTGCAGCACAAGCAGCTCCTGCTAAAGGAGGTGTTGAGTAGCACTAATCCTGGCAGCAGCACTTGTGAAGAAATCCTCCCTGGGACAGCTTTGCTGCTCTTTGGGAAGGTCACCTCAATGCCTGTGTCCCATGCTGCCCACACACTTCAAACATCCCACCCTCAGGCTTGCAGGACCAGCCTGCTCATGCTTGAAAGTAATGATTTATAAACTTTATTTAGTGCAACCAAGAGAGCAAGAGGCTTTACTCAGACAGACCTGACTAGATGGAAATTGTTGATCAGAAGATGGTCTCAATGTGGCTAGAAAAATAGCTGACACCAGTGGCATATCTCTCTTTATCCATTTCTGAGCTGAGCATTACAGAAGTTCAGGTGGCTTTCAAAGCCTGGCTCAATTTGTGCCCTGAACTGAGCAGCTGTTTTATTTCTATGCAGACAGAGAATTTTCAGTGCTGAAGATCTTGCTTGGTCCATCTTCATTACTTCACTTAATCAGGTGTGTAAGATGATCATTTTAGCTTCATTCTCTGCCAAATAACAGAATCATAGAATCACAGAATGGTTTGGGCTAGAAGGGACCTTAAAGCTCATTCAGTTCCACCTCCTGCCATGGGCAGGGACACTTCTCACCAGACCAGGCTGCTCCAAGCCCCATCCAGCCTGGCCAGGTAAACATCACTGTGAATAACTAGGAAAAGCTTCTGTAAGAAAGGTGCCTGTAAAGGATGCACTGATGTGAGGAAGGAGCTGGACTGATCTAAACCTCTCTCTCTGCCCTGTGCTCCTGCCCTGTGTTGGCTTGTACGTGTTGTTTATTTCTGGATCCTAAATCAGGAGTAGCATCAGCCATGGAGAATAAATCTTCATCCCGGTGTGTTGGATGATGCTCTCATAAAGGGAATGAGATGTGCATATATTAACTTGTTTCCCTGGCTTCCACAGGGCTTGTTTAGGCAGAAGTTATGTGCACAGGCGAAGCAGTTTGCAAAGCAAAATGGGTGCTTTGTCTCCCCCAGGGCCTCGCCAATTTTGGTGACTGATCCTGCATTTTTGCATTTTGGAGAGCACCTTACCACTCGCAGGGTACAATGCAAATTCCGTCTGGGGTTGTAGAAGGAGTCTGGGATCTGGTGAGGACTCATCCCATGGATAGTGACAGAAGTTGCCAGCTTGCTCAGGCACAGCTGCAAGACCACACAAATCAGTGCTGTCAGCCAGCAACAAATCAGCTCCTGCAAATAAATCATACCCCATCCTGACAGTTCCCTTTCCAGCTAGGCTCCCAGGGCTGGGATGCACAGCCTTGACACTCTCCCAAATACCCACTTGGAAGTAGCTGCTGTGCTGATGCTGCCAGCTCCCGATCTGGCAAAAGCCAACCCAAAGTACAAAAGACAAGCAGCAGGACCAGTCCTTGGCACTGTTTTCTTCAGCAGCCTATTCTACCAGTGTTTGCCATGAAGGCTTTAGTCTGTTCTCCCTCCTGTGCTGAGCTCAGGGTCTCCTCACCCCAGCTGAGGATGCTGAGAGTAGGCTTAGAGAGTAAAAAAAATTAAAAGCTCACCAGTTAATATTTTACACCATAAATTGAAGAAGTTTTCTGCACCTGTCCCTACAGATGGCAAAACCTATCTGTGGACAACTAGATTTGGATGCTTTATCCTCAAACTAAATTAATGCCACTCTGTCTCTCACAGCTGTGATTGCTCCACACTCAGACACCATTCCTGGCTGGGACAAAACCTGTAGGGTCTGGTGAAGGCCACTTGCAAGGGAATAGAAAAGGCTCCACCAATTTCCACATGCTTTGGTTTCTGCACTGAAGGAGCACCAAAGCAACAGCGGTTTCAAGAACAGGTTAGCAATGTTATGTGTGTTTATGTCAGAAAAGTCTCTTGTATCTTGGCAGGAAATGCCACTTGTGACCAAGCAAATGATACAAGATGCAAAGGGAGCCACGTCTTAGAAATTATTTAAATTTCCAAGTGAAACACTTCTGCCTCTGTCCCACTGTCTTTTGAAATCTTCACTTTGTATCTGAAGTGTAATTTTTTTGAAGCAAGGTTACCCACTTGCAGCAAATAAAATGGAACATTTTGTGAACAAAAGGTTATAAGAAAATACTAATTATCTACTTAGATAAAGTATTCCCTCTTCAGCCTGATTTGCTTGGGAGAGGGAATTAGATGCTACAGAATTTTTATGGATGAGGTATCTGTGACCAGCTCAGCTTGATTTATTTCCTATTGCCTTCAGGCTAATGAGGAGGAGGGACAAGAACTCTTCCTATTGTCCTGTAGAGAAGCTCCATTCTAACAATAGATTTGTGTATCTCCCTCATCCCCAAACCACCTAAAAATAAGATTATGTTTTTCTCATTAATCTCAACAAATTGTGTTCTGCTTTGGTCAGGAAAACAAGAGCTATCCCTTTTATGGTGCTCAAGTAAAGTAAGGACACAAACACTCAAGGTCAATAAAATGCACTTTTTATTCTGTATCAATGAAAATATAGCCACATGTAAATAAAGACGTGTGAAAAAAAAAATCAACATTGATCCTCCCTGAAGAAGTACAGTTCATTGTGCTAAAACCCATTTTCCTTTGGGTTAGAAACAGTTGTCTGCCAATGCTTTAAAGTGACCCACGATTTTCCTTTGTTGTTGAACTTTAGCGAACAGAAAAGTGCAACAAGAAGCTTGCTACAGATAAACCAGTTTCACCCACCACTCACAGCAAGGCCCAAAAGTGACAGGAGAGTCACCACCACCAAAAGTGCTCCCACAAGCTCCTCCTGGGCACTCACACAGGTGGCCAAGGGAGCATCCACTCTGGACAAGTTGATGTGTGTGTTTTCAGTACAAAGATGGTCCTTCCTTGATGTAATTCCTGATTGCTTTGCAGGTTTCAGATATGGTAGCAGAGGTGCATTCCTTTCATAGCTGTTCTGTTTCAAACGCTTTATTTTTTATTTTTATTTTTTTTTTCTCTAGGTTTTTATAAGCTTCCTGCTGTCAAAATACAGTTCTCGTTTGCTTTTGTAGAAATAATCCTGAAAGGCAGAGGCATTTAAAATCCTCCCAAATCCTCAGTATATTAACAACAGCAAAAAAGATAGCTGGGCTGTTCAAAAATATTGTTGGGAACATGAATGTCATTTGCATTGGCTAGTGTACAAAGAGCAGCAAGTAGTAACAAAAGAAACATCACCCGAGCAATAACCCTTTCCCCTAATTTCTTCCTTGCAAAAAAAGTTTTCTCAAAATACTTTTCCTCCTCACAGTCCAGTGTCTGTGAATCACATACATTCAAAAGCCGCAGTCACTCTGTAGATCGGGTTTTCCAACATGAGCTTTTAAAACCAGTTGTTTTGCCCAACTTCTCCACGAGGGTTGCACAAACACAATTAGACCAGCTGGTGCTTTTTCAGCTAACAGGACACCTTGAAACTTGAACTCAAAAAGTAAGGACCTCAGGATTTAAAAAAAAAAAAAAAAAAAAAAAAGAGAGAGAGGATTTAAAGCTCATTATGCTTTGAAAATCCTGCTAATGGTAGTGGAAAAATTCCCACAAACCAGGGGATTACTCCCTGTTAGGTGCTCAAGGGTGGAGAGAGATACCAGAGCACAAATGTGGGCTGGGGAGTGCTGGGCTGGCGACACAAGGGAAGAAAAAAAACCCTCACACTGACATTTCAGCAGAAAAAGAAAAAGCAATAGAAGGCAGGTTATGCCGGGGTTGGGTGCTCAGCACAGCCCCGTGGGGACCTTGAGAGGGCAGGATGGTTTTTTAGGTTCAGCATCTCTGTGCAGGCTTGTACAGCAGCTCCTGCTCCGTTTAGTTTTCAATTGTCATTTTGGGTGAGGGGGAAAGCCTAAGGAAAAAAACACCTAGAAAAACAGTACAATGTTTTGACTGTAATGAGGTCCCCTGCGATAACAATTCATTAAAAAATAATCTCCCCCTGCCACTAATTGTCATTATTCTGTGAGCATGCTCCTACCAGGATACTTCTGCAGACGCCACTGCAAAGCTGAGGGTGCACAGACACGGGCAAGATCATGCCCACCCCTTGTCCCTCTTTCTTGCCAGTATAAATTCCCTAGATTTTTCCTCATTTAGGAGCCTAGGATGACTAGTTGCCTCAATGTGTGGGAACTCATAAGCATATCCAAGGGCTGGGGGAGGCAGGGGAGGAAGCCTAAAACCCATGCCAAAGCTCCTGTGTCCCTCACAGAACCAGGACTTCAGCCTTCAAAGCCTGGTCTGGGGTGGGGTTACACTTCAGGAAACCCCACAGGAGCTGCCCCTTCCCTGCTGTGCTCTACTCTGCTCCAGGTGTGGATGGAGAGGAGGAGACACAAACAGGACTCAGAAGCTGAGCACATCTGGCCACACCTGGATCAGCAATGCTCAGCTGGAGGGCTGCATGGCAGGATTCAGTCTCACAGCACCTGGTGCTCAGCCTGTCTTTGTCGACATCTCTCTGTGGTAGCAATAATAACTTTATTTTTAACCGTGCTTCTCCCCAGAGAGAGTTTGCACAGCTTATGTACATATCTGCCTTGCGCAAGGATATTCTAGACAGTCATGAATTTTGAGCAGTTACTTTGGATGGAAATTACTGACAGTCCAGACACCAAGAATGTGTCTTTTCGATTCAAATACGTGTTAATTAAGAAGTGCCCTTTCCCTGATTGGTTCAGCTGATTTTTATGGCAATTCACCATGCTGTCCCAATCTTCAAGCACATCCTCTACATTTCTGCATTCAGAACGCAGCATTTAGTAGGGCATGAAATCTTGGACCCATTTGCATTAGGCAAGGGCCTGAAATTAAAATTCTAGTACCCACAGCTCTCAGTTTTGAGAAAGCTCAGCCCACGCTGGGACTCAGTGTCCTGGTCCCTCAGCGAGAACTGGGTTGGAATTAGAGAATTAATGGAAAGACTTCCACTGACCTCAGAAAGAATATTTACACAAGATGCTCAAAGCTTGAAAATATTTACCTCCAAAACAGAGAACACAGTTTAGAAGATCTGCTGAGACCACTTTACTGAACCGCTCAGTCACTGGCTGCTATTTAAGCAGGACATTAAAAAACCAGCTCTTGCTACAATTCTTATTAGCATATTATTTCTTCTGAACACAAACAGCAAAACAGATCATTACCTCATTAAATCTGCTGATGCAACATCACTTAATCAATCTCCCCATTTCTACAATTTGCCAGCCTAATGATCTAGGCAAGAAAACAAGGGAGGAAGGAAGGAGAGAGAAAGAGAAAAGGTATAAACAAACAAACAAGGAAGGAAAACACTGCGTTTCATTGTGGAAAATATCCTGCTTCATATCGTGTAGCTTTCAAAACACAAAAATTAACTCAAGATACACAGCTACACCTGCCATGAGCCCAGCCAAGTCTCTACACATAAGAACAGTCAATAGGTATGTAAGATTTATGAAGCATATCATGTCCTAATTCATGTGAGAGCGGTTGGCAGTACTAATGGGATTTTGTTACATAAACTGTGCTGATAAGGCATTGGAGCTTTAAACAGTTAGCAACAGTATCTTTATGGCTGGTATGTTTTCCAGGCAAAATATGGTGAACCTTTACTTCTGCTTGCAGCCCCACAAGCTGCAGCTTTCTTGGGGTGTCCCATGTCCCTTACAGGGCTCCAGATCTCTCAAAGGGCAAAAAATCAACAATCAGTAACAAGTAAGGGGGGAAACAAACCCGCCCTAGGAGATAATGCTGCTGCAGCAGCTTTAGGAGCATCTCTAAATCCCTGTGAAACCAGGGGCAGGGGGAGGCTGACACTGAGGTCAGCCGTGAAATGGGCCCATGGAAGTGAAATAGTGCCAACGATTACATTAGAGAAAACATGGTTTGTGTGCAGGTTTTCTGGGAAAGCTCATTAGCCAGTTCTGCCCCCCACAGAAAAGAGCCCCAGCTCCCCTTGTCTGAGTACAGGGATTTTATTGGGACAGCTGAAAGGTACATTTACAGACCTGCTTTGCACTTCAACGCTAATGAGCTTTTCCACTGGTATCAATAAATTCTCCTGCTCACATGTTTTAGCATTCCTTTGGCATGCGTTGCCAGACAAATCCTTTATTGTCTTCCTGGTAGCTTGCTGCCCAGTTCCCACCAGGCAGATTTTTAAAACCCAAATCCTGCCTTTATTGCTGGCTCCTGCCTCTCTCACCTGATAAATTCAATTTACCACTTGATAGAATTAGGCAGTTGGTGGCTCTCAGCCCTTCCTTTAAACAGAAAAGATGTGTCTGGGAATCTACAGACCATCAACAGGCAGTAGGAGGAGTTGGGAGGTGCCATTGCATCCTCGCACCCATAATCCTTTTCTAAAAGTCCCGTTGTGGGAGGACCCTGCAGAATAAAACCCCCTCTGTGACTGATTTCAGGAGAAGGAGGTTCACACTCATGACCTCAAAGGGATGAGCTCTGAACATGCACTGAGTGCAGTGGGGTTGTTGGTGTTCAAAAGCTGGGTACAAACTACTAGTTGAGGTGACATTTCAGCTTTAATTTTAAGGTACAACCTGACTGAGCTTGTTTGTAATGCCAGGACTCCTAATTATACTTAAAATAAAGGGGAAAAAAAAAAAAAGAAAGCTGTTGCCAAATAGCATTTGATGATTTGAGTGAAGAAGGCAGTAATTAATCCTGCAGGGACAACAGACGACTAATTAGAAGCAGAGCAAAAATTTTGTTTTCCTTTAGAAAAAAAAAAGCCTTTTTCCATGAGAGTTCAGATAAGACACCCAATTTACAAACTGAACTGCAACCTCCAACTAATGGTCCTGGCAGCAGCCTTGGATGCAAGTGAATTCCCAATGATTAGTCAGAAAGTGGGTTTTTTTTCTTTTTTTCCAGGAAATAAAAGTGGTGACAGAGAAAAAAGGTGGAATATGTCAGGAAATTCTACTGACAACACATCCAGGAGAGGAAAGTGCCCACATGTCTTTGGCATAGGACACATGGAGAAGGTGAGCAGAGCCCTAGGTTTGCCTGAGAAAACACAGAGAACTTTTACCATCACTACATGGCACTGGTTCAAACTGCTGTTGGGGCTGAAGTTCACCCAAAGTGTAACTGGAGTAGGAATGGTCTCACACATGGCAGAAGCTGGTGTCTCACTCGAGTTCCCCTTTCAAAGTGGTTCATTAAAACCCACAAACACCCCAGACCCTGCCATCCTGTGGAGCACTGTGCTGCTCAAGAGTGTACAAAAGAGCCATAAAATAAAATAAAATAAAATAAAATAAAATAAAATAAAATAAAATAAAATAAAATAAAATAAAAATAAAAAATAAATAAAATAAAATAGAAATAAAATAAAGTAAAATCTAAGGTTTGTTTAACAAAATAATGCCCTGAGGATGGCAGAAGGCTTGCCCTGTTATTCCTGTTTAATTTGGAGACTTGTTGCTAGGCCACAGACTGGAAAGAATTTTGTGAGTAACCCCGTGAGCTATCACAGAGATCGAGGAGGTTCGAGTCTGGGAAAAACATCTAATAACAGAGCCAGGTGTAAACCTTTGAATGTGCCTAGACAAGTAGGGAGTAATCCTGGGAATGGGGCTTGGGCAGACCCTGGGAATGTGCACATGGATGTGCACATGGATGTGTCCAGATTTTTGTACAAGCCCAGGCCTTTTCACCAGTGGTGTCCACACACTGACAGAGAGGAGCAGGCTGAATCCAGAGGGACGAGAATCACCTCCAGATCTAGCCACTAATGAGAAACCTGCACATTTCCTACAACCTTGGCTGGGCACGTCTGCCAGGGCAGCACTGAAAACCAGCTCAAATGCTGTTGATATTTTGATGGAATATTCACACACTGTAATCACCTTTCCCTGGACTGGGGAAGAAGCTGGAAGAGGATGTGGGTGTTGTTGATGTATCCATACCAGCCTACTGCTTCCAGAAACTGCATAGTCACTGAGACATTATTCTCAGTGTTTGGCACCAAGTGTGGATTTTAGCTGATGCCTGACGAAATGCTTAATTTATTTATATGCCATAGTTTTAGAATATGCCAGATTTCTCTGCTGTCTGTTTGATGAGTATTGGCGCTCACAGCTGTTATCTTGAAAATTGGCAACATGCTCATCAGCATGGTATTTAAACTGAAAACCAGAAAAAAATAGGACATAACTAAGAACCTTCAAATTTTACCTCCTGTTTGTGCTATTAAAATCGACAGAATCACCAATGATAAAACAGAACTTGGGGACTTTCTGGAAATTACTTGGTCCAACCTCCTCTGTTCATAGCAGGGTCAGCTACAAATACAGAGTCCACACACTGATAATACATAATTTAGATACTATATGCCCCTTTCCAAGAGATTTTTGGGACACTGGAAGAGCCTTGGCTCTCCTGAAGCCCAAATTTTCCCCTAACAGCATATATTGATCCTTTAATGCACTTTCCCTGTCCCATAGATGTCACACCAGAAAAGTCTTCCAGCCTCATCCTGGAGCAGGGAGGGCTGAGCCCAGCCTAGTACAAAATCCTTTTTATAGGGCTTTTAATTAAGGCTAATTGATGTTTTCATGGCAGACAGCCAGACACAGAGCTGGTGCACACCACTAGTCTCAGCCTGTGGGCCAAGCAAGCTAGCATCTCCAAGAAGAATGTAACAAAGAAAAGAACTTCTCTGCTTTGTAGAAAACAAACAAAAAGGTTTGTGAGAATACTGCCAGGTTCCACGTTCCATGCATCAGGGAGCTGATTAACATAATGTAAGAAATAAATACAATTTACTCAGCATGGCCTGGTCAAGCCCTTTCCGAATGCTTCTGCTATTTGAGTATACAAAATCAATATGTGCCTTCTTGTCCCACTGTGCACTACAAGGTCAATTTTCTGTCTGACTAAATGCAGCCTCAGTGAGGATGATTTTAGTTTGTTTGTCATTTGCTAGATATCACAGCGCTGCTCTTTGCACAATATTCTTTATGTCAGTGAGAACATGCACTGCTTCTCTGCCAGAAGAAATGTGGATTTTTTGTCAATTTTAGCTCCATTCAGCACTTTGCTTTAAGAACGCATTTCATTTGGAAATGCATCATAGCATATTGAACCAAATACAACATGTAGAGGTTGTGTTATCCACTTGCACCAAAAAAATTACGGGAGAGTTATAAAAAACATTCCCAGATGTGGAAATACTGGATCAAACTTTTCCTTCTACAGCCTATTAAGAACAACGTCAACAAAACCCAAACTCTCCTCTGCAGGAAAATGGTATTTGAAAATATATATATTTTTAATAAAACAGGTATCACTTTGACACCATCTCACTTAGGGAAAAAATATTTATTTTAAGAAACAATCTATCCAATTCTGACATCCAAAAAGATCGGCTTGGGTTTTCTAAATGCTCAAAATCCTAGTAAAAAAGTATAAATTTCTCACAATATATCCCTCTATGTCCTCACTCCAAAAATCCATATTAAAACCTTTGGCTTTTTCTTTTGTTTTCCCTTCCAGTTCAGGACATCTTTTCCCCCAAAAAAGCCTCTAAGCTATTTCATAAGCACAACATCTGTTTTCTGACCCAGACAATGATGACGTCTGTGGAACGGTCTCAGTTACTTCCAGAGCAACTGCTCTTGGCTTTGCAAAGAGTACAACATTATTTCTGCAGCTTCCACTCCTTTGAAACTGTCCTGGGATTCGAAATACATATTAAAGCCCGATTTGATTCTCAGATTCAACCTTCACACCTGTGCAACAGGGTTGGTTACTCTCCATGTGCTGGTAAATGAAGACTGAACTTGAGTCTAGCAATGAGCCCAAACTTTGGTGCAGCATCAAGCCCCTATAGTTGTGCTACTTCTGCAGAACAGGGAAAAGCAAAATGGACAAAGCTTAATCCTTTCACTTCCAGAATCAGCTCTGCTCTAACCCCTGTGCCCTGGCAAAGACAGAAAAAAAAGGACTTACAAATACAAATTCAGAACTGAATCCTCACGACAACAATATTTTTTTTCAGTAATTATCCTGAAGTGCTGTTCTATCTCTTATATGCAACATTACACAAAAAAAGCTATTAAAAGTACTCTAGTTCATTTGCTTTGGGAAGTGTTTACATTTTCTGTACACGTTTTGTTCCTGTTCCAAAGTCCTGAAAGATAAAATCCACTCGTGTGCAGGTAAAATGCTTTGGACACACAAAGCACAGGGTAGGTGCTATGCTAAGGATGCTGTCCCCAGCACCTGGCAGGAACATCTGTACAGGTTTTGAGCTCTTATAGGAAAGGAAAGGAAGGGAAAGCATGCAGCCAAGAGCTCCCTCCACTTGGTGTGTCGCTGCTTGAGCACTGGCCTGGGTGGAAGTGACACCTTGGTGTCCTTGTTGCACTTAATGACTACAGGTGGTTGCTTTCAGTCCAGCCTGGACTACAGGACTGTGACTCATGCTTTTTAACAGAGAAGGAAAGCCCCAGTCACTCATCACATCATGCACAACATGACGGGACGGGAGACGAACCGCTGACAACTCCATGAAACAACATGTAACGCTCCCAACACGGATTTTGGAGGCAAAGTCCTTCAGAATTTCACCAGCCAGAGCCAACCCCACAAACTGGGCCTCCCCTTGCACACAGAGCACGGACAGCCCATCCACAGGCTGCACTGATTGTGCCTGCAGGGCATCCATCACGCCACTGCTTTGTGCAAGGTAAGAGCTGGTTCCACTGAACTTGCAAGGGACAGTGTTGGAATATCAGAGTCAAAGCAGCACTAGAAAAAGACCTGGAGACACTGTATATGTTTCATGAACTTGGTATTTTACACTATTTAGCCACTACACATTTGAACCACTCAAGCTGCACTTGAACTTTAACAGACATTCTGGGCCCGCCCAAATGATTTTCAAGGTCAGACTAATCCTGTTAACACATTCTCTCATTGTAAAGTGGCACAAAGTTACACCTGATTTGCAAGATAAACCTAAACAGAGATCCCTTTGCATGCCATGCAGTTCTACCTAGAATTAATATCAGTTATAGAGAAAGAAAAGCAGTCTGTCACAAAGGCAGGGGAATGCCATTCAGGCCAAAGCTTTCTAACAAAGCCAACCTCCATTATCCTGCTGTCTCTTTTGCAGCATCACTTCATGGCAGGTTCATGCATTCCAGGAATTTTAACGAAGTCTGGCCCCCAGACCTGTGTGACTCAGCTATTCACCAGGCAGCCCTGGGCAGTGGTTGTGTGTCTGTCTTAACCAGCTGACCAAGTCAGGCAAAAACATTCATATTTGAAATCTTGGCACTTAAACTGTACCCACAAGGTCTGTGCAGACTCCTGCAGCAATCCTGTAACTCCCCAACCCCATAATCCCCCCCACCATTCTTTCAGAGTTCTTCAAGGTGGGATTTATCACAGGAATGGGAGGTCCTGTTGCTCTGCAGGCGCAGGTCGTTCTTGCGGTCCAAACCATGGCTGCAGAATCATGGATTTGCCCTTGTGTCAGAACAGCAGCTGCAAAATACAGCCGAAAATTTTGACAGAGGCAACTGCAGCTGCAGAGAACTAAAATGAGCTGGTGGCCTGATCAGCACACTTTGGGAAGAGCTGTCCCTTACTGTGGCTTTTTGTTCTACTTTTTTTTTTTTTTTTTTTTTTTTTGGTATCTCCAATTTCCTAAAGAAAGGGGCAGAAACAGGACAGAAAAAACTATCATCTCCCAAAAAGCCTCCATGAGTTGACACAACAGAAGCAATGACTTCTTTGGCTTTCTTATGAGCTTTTGGAGCTTTATGGGTTTGGATCTCACAGTCAAAGATATGTTCTCACCCTAAGATGTAAATTCCTAATTGCCACTACTGCAAATGATGGTTTGTTTGGGTTTTAGGGATTTTGTTAGTTTTTCAGGAAGTCATTTAGTTTAGTCTAGTTTTCTAATGTTAAAAATTAGATCTAATACTGGTGTATGTTTAGAATGCTCACTAATTATAACCATGTATTTGATATACCTGATTGATAGTGATGCCTTGTGGTACATACATGCTTTACTCCAGGCACTTTTGAAAACATGGGATCTTGATACAAGAGCTCATTTAAGCTGGAGGCAGGGGGAATCCTTCTCTGAAGGAGCCACTGTACTCTGCTGGGCTGGCCTCAAGCCACACCAGGGAACATCTCTGAAGCTGCAATGGCAATTTTTGCCATGCATCTTGTGTACCTGGATTCAAACCAGTGCAAATTGAGAGGCAAAAACACCCACTACACTCCAGGGCAGGCCCAGGCAGAGTCCAAAAGCCCAGCTCCGAACAGGAGATCAGACAAGATCCAGTGCAAAGCCTGCCCTGCTGCAGCCCTGCAAAGCCAGCAGCTCCAGCCCAGGAGGTGGAGAGGGGGTCTGAGCATGGCCCAAGGCTGGAAGATTCTGATGGGAGTCACCTAAGAGGAGGGTCGGAGCCTCTGACAGAGACTTGGGGGACTCAGTACATGTGGGACCTGGGTGTGTGGGCACTGCAAGCCTGCTCTGGAAACGTGCCCCCTCCTGCACTGAACCCCTCCACAAGCCCAAGGCACGAGCATCACTCCAGGCAGGACTGCATCCCCCCCAGTACACCCACCACTCTCGCATACACACATTATCATCCAAGCAGCTTGGACTAAAGAGAATTACATCCTGACCAGTTATTTTCTCTCTTTCTAAAGGCAGCTGCAGACTGATAAATGTCCTCATGAAAGAGAGTGGAGGGGGATTAACTGCAGCCTTTTAACTTCAGGCTTTCAAACCTGCTCACATGGTTCCCAAGAAGCTGAACTTAAAGTTCTCTCCCTTGCTCAGACCTCGTGCAAAGTCTTTCTGCCAGGGGCAACAGGGGGGACAGTGGGAGAGCAACCTCAACCCCACAAAAATGGGACATGCTAATGAAGATACTGACAGAACCGGACACCACCACTGAGTGCTGCAAAGAGAATTTACATAATGTTACTCTAACAGTTCAGTAAAAATGGCATCAGTAAAAAGAGGCTTTCAAGAGAGAAGTTACCCCCAAACACTCAGTGAGTGCAACTGAGAGAGTTTCTGTTAGTTTCACTTTGTTACATAAATCACCATTATTATTCTTATTATTCTTATAATTATTTCTTACTTATGATGTTAAAAGAGCAGGAGGATACTTGAAATAAAAGGCTGTGCATGCACAATACCCACACAAATAAATTCCAGTGATCCACCCTAGCACCAGGCACGGTGCCCTTCCCTGCCCACTGAGCTGAGCCCTCCCTTTAGGAGGAGTAGGGGAGTTCATCACCAAATATACAGTATATTGTCATGGAATGATACCAGGAAACAATACTAACAGGAGTCTGAACGTGTCCTTCACGTCATATTAATCTACTGTTTAACTCGGCAGAAAAGACAGTGAGGAAATAAAAGCTCAATTCACCCAGCCTGAGATCAAAACTGTCATGGCAATATTGGCAGGTTAGACCCTGATTCTTTAAATAGTACATTGCCTTTGTTAAACAAAAGTCATTCTTTTATTACATAATAGAGATTATAAATAAATGTAAAGTGTGCATGCAGTCAACTGCATATTATACAAGCAATATCTATGTTAATAATTGCTTTCTTTGGCAGGCCAGAATCCAGCTGGACATGCAATATTTACATATCAAAATCCTTGGTGTGTTCAAGTCATATTGGATGCAAGTGAAAATATATATGTATATATATTTACCGTATACACACACATATATATATATGTATAAAGGTATATATACACCTCTGCATATATACTGTATACATATATACACATAGGTATATGCTAAAAGTGGATTTCATCTTTTTCAGATTCAGGTGATTCAGGCCTTGAAACACTAAAAATATCCTGACAGGATATCTGGGGAGGGGACTGGGGTGATAAATGAGACTTGGGGGAAGAGAGCTGGGATACGTTCTTTTCAGACAATATTTTTAAAATTTCTGCCACCTGCTTCTCAAGGGCAGCCATCCTGCTGCTTAGCAGCTGGATATCTTCTTTGAGTTCGTGCTTGACTTCCTGCAGCGTGGTTTGTAAGGCCTGCTCAGGAATGGGGTAGAAGGGACACCTAGCATCCGCCTGGATGGGGCTGTGCTCCAGGGGGCTGCGAGTCTCACCAGCTTTATCCAAGCGAAGGTCACTTTTTGTTATCCCACTGTCACAAGAGTCTGTTTTCCTCAGCGGGTTTTTATTTACACCGTTCTCCGAGTCATTGGACTTGGGGTCGTCGGACAGCAGCCCCATGGACTCGGCCTTCGTGACGTTGTTCCAGTCCTCCTTCTTCTCCTCGTGGGTGGCCATGGTGTTCTTCAGCCGGAGCCAGCCTTTCCCATTCCCGTTTTTCATCCTCATGGGGCTGTTCACCTTGAGGCATTTCTGGTCCCCGTTCCCGTTGGGCTTGAGCTCCATGGCGTCGCGGTTGTTGGGCTTGACGGCCTCGCTGGTCTTCATGTAGGCCAGGGTGGTCTGGATGGGCGTGATCTGGGACACTGTGACCACGCTGGTGCCCGTGATGGAGGCCCCGTTCTGCACGCTCCTGCTCTCCACCTGCAGCTGGTTTCGCTCCGGGTCGACGTGGGTGGAGCCTTGGTTGCGCATCTCCTTCTGCTGCTTGAATTTCTGGAAGAGTTTCCGCACGGGGTGGTCCACGGGGATGCTCAGCGTCACCTCGTTCTTCTGGCGCAGGCGCTCCTCTTCCTCCTTCTTGACATCGCTGATCTTCCTGAAGATGATCTGTGAGGGATAAATCCACAGCAGTCAGGACCCAAAGGACATTGCATGAAAATATTAATGTGGGATGGGTAAACAGTCTTGAGAACAGCCATTTCTCTCTAAATTCTTAATTCTGATCTCCCTTTCCATCTTCATTTTTTGTAGTGAATTCAAATGGAGCTGACCAAGACACAGCAACATCAAGATCAACCACGATAGGTAGGGTACATACACACCCCCCCCCCCCCTTTCTTAACAGGATACATTAAAAGTGGGTTTCATCCTTTCTCTTGATGCAGAAGATACTACTACTAGAAGAACTAAAAATACCCTGACACCAACAGAAGGAAAGAAACTGAACAAAGAGAAGAAAGCAGTTGACAAAGAACCCAAATACTGTGATGCCAGCCTACCCATTACTCACACTCATACCTGCTCCGTCACTATCTTTAGTACAGATCAAAAGGAAACAGTAATTCAGCAGGGACTACACAGCTGCAAGATAAATTCAATGTACACACCCTTCCAGAGGCTGGAAAATCCCAACTTGCTCAATACTTTCTGCTTTGCTGTTAGGGTTAGGGTTATTTAGGAATGTTGGAGGGTGCAGTTTGCCTCCCCATGGGCCACATGTGTGGCTTCACACACTTTACATGTGTTTACTGCAGAATTAGTATGTCTAGTATGTGTAGGTGAACTGGGAGCATCAAGGAGAAGCAGTGCAACAGGGCTGTGTGTGGCTCTAATACCCAGCAATATCCACCATCTTATCATGCCATTTAATCTCACCCAGCAGCATGTTTCAGGCTGCTACAGAAAAAGGAATTTGAGCCTCAAGCTGGGGGAGGATCCACAGAGAAAAACCTTTTTGTTGATTTTCTGCATGTTACACATATGATTTTATTTTTTTTTTTTAGGTTCATACAGTTTTCTTGAATGTGGGACTGAGGCAGAGTGGGGAAACTGGTTGTCTGTTTGACAACACTGTGAAAAGCAACATATAATTCAATACAATATGGACTGTGAAGGGATAGAGTGGCAAGAAAAGGAAAACAAAGGAATACATTTGTGTATTTATTTGAAATACACAAAGGCCTGTGTCAGTCAACTGTAGGTTTTTAAAATATCAACTTGAGTATCCATATTTGAGCATCTATTTACTCTCAAGTCTCCCCTCTTCAGAAGTCAGCAGAGAAGTGTCACGATGGCTACAGATCCTTCACTGCATGAATCTGGGATGAGCTGGACTTCAAAGCTTCATTAGAGAGCTTTCAACTGCAGTAGACACATCCTTGCCTGCTGCTGATAGACGCAGCTGCTTATAATAATTTGGTTAACTTGCTTATTAGAAGCCCAGTTAAAAAAATATAAACAAAACCAAGGGACAACCATGGAAGTTCCTTTCATCTGACTCCTCTGACCTAGATGCAGTGACACATTCCCTCATCTGGAGGCTCCTCTTCATCAGCAGCTGCCTCTCATGGAGCTACTCTCTTTCTCAGGCCACTGGGGAGAGCAAATAATGGCAAGAGAAGTTGCCCTTGATTCAAAATTGAATGATTACATTTAATTGAAGCCACACTCTCTAAAGGCAGATTTGGAAGGTGGGTTGTGTGTGATGTTTTGTTAGTGCCTCTCTTTTCCCGGAGGGCAGCACAGCACCTCTGGCAGAAGATGAAACAGTGAAAGCAAACCAGCTGCAGGGATGTGTCCTCAGGGTGTGTCCCCCAAGGGGACATGGCTGGTTCCTCTGCTGGTGTCCCTGTTTGGCTGTGGTGCTCTGCCTTGCTCTGAGTCTCTGAAAACATCTGCAGAGGGAGAAACATCCACTGCCCAATGACTTAAAAGGTTGTGTAGTGATAGGACAAAGGGGGAATGACTTTAAAATGAGAGTAGGTTTAGATTGGACGCTAGGAAGAAATCCTTTACTGTGGGGGCGGTAAGGCCCTGGCACAGGGTGCCCAGAGAAACTGTGGCTGCCCCATCCCTGGAAGTGTTCCAGGCCAGGTGGGATGGAGCTCTGTGCAACCTGAGAAAGTGGAAGGTGTCGCTGTCCATGACAGGGGGGTGGTAATGGATGATCTTTAAAGTCCCTTCCAACCCAAACCACTCTATGTTTCTGCGATTCCCCTGCATTCTGGCCACGAATCTGTTTCACAGCTTGAGCACCCTGCCATCCTGCAGCCAGCCTGTGCCTGGCAGCTGCTGCCCAGAGGAGTGGGGGATGCTGGAAGGGAGGCAGCTGCCAGCAGCCTGGGATGGGCCTGCAGCGCTTCCCTGGTCAGTGCAGCACTGGATGTGCCACTGGGAAAGGCACCAGCCAACTCGGACAACTTCTGTCCTGCTGCAGGTTCATAATAACCAGAATGACAACAACAAAGACCACAGCAGCAGGTTTTTGATTCCTCTCCCAAAGCTTGCATTTCACTGAAAATTACCCTCACCTCCCTTTCTCCCCTAGTCCAACCTTGGTTCTTTTGTCCCTCTTCCATACTCCGTTCAAACCTTCTTCAGACAGAGGTTATCTCCCTGCAGAATATAATTACCAGTGACTGCTGCTGCTTGGTTTGGCAGAAAAAAACCCAAAACATCTCTAACCTGACACCACCTGTAGCTCATACTCCTGAAGTGTGTCCTTATAAAAGTCAGGAAATAACTTTTATAAGCTCCTTGCCCCAGAACCGCTTGGCCAGGTGTCACTCGGATGGGTCGAGCCCAGTGGCAGGGGGGTCTGAGCCTGAGTGCTGCTGTGACTCACAGGAGAAAAAACACTTTGGAAGAAGCTGAAAGGATTGGGTGGCCAAAGTGCCAAATGCCATCAGATACACGATGCAAATCCGGTCTGGCTGTGTGAAGCCAAGGACACACTAACCACTCACAGCCATGAGCTTTACTCCAACTTTATGCCCATGCAGTGGAGAAGCACACACCCAAAGCCCTGCTGTCACCTCCTCAGAACATGTTGTCTCAGCTTCTTGCAGGACACAAGCTGACAGAGCTCCTCAATGAATTATTTCCTTTTTCTTCTCTTGGGACAGAAAATGCTACAGCCTGGAACGGTTAGGGGCAGCTCCTTTGGAGAAGCAGGCCTGCTAAATGCTGGATTAGTGCAGAAAATGCCCAGAGACTGTAATCCAGGGGTTAGCTGAGAGGCAAGAATTCAGGACTGATCTCCCTCAGTGGAGCCCTATTTCCAATGGAGCAAAGGTGGGCTGATGCACAGCCCTGGGCCTGCTCCCCCCTTGACTTTCTCATGTAACCTGTTTGTGTTCATAGCTGTTTATTGTTTTCTTTTCCACTCTGAAATGCACAACCAGGCAAACTCTCACATCCCAACTGACCCTGTGGGACAATGGCACTTTGGATGGAGACTGAGGTCTTGGTCCTCACCCTCCCACTGAACTACTCTGCCAAGGAAATAATTTCACACCATGGAGAGCTTCCCCCTCTTCCTTCCCCTCAGCCAAGGAAGATGTACCCCTAGCACAGCAAGGATCTAGTTTTGGTCAGGAGTAGCTGAGATCAGTAGAATATGTACAAGTAAAAGAAAAGAAAGATCTTACACCAACAAAGAATGGAAGAAAAAAACCAAGATGTGAATTCTAGCACTAAGCAATAGTTATTTTTCATTACCAGTTTTTTTCCATATTAGGAGTTTTTTTCATGTGGCTGGATTTAATCCGCTTCCACCGTGGTTTAAACTAAACCAGAATAGTTAAAATGTGTTTACATTTACAAATGTTTACATGGAGACTTAATTCTATTGATGTCTAATAACTAGAACCAGCTTTCTTTCTTTATAAATAAGAGTAGAAAAACATCTCATGCAATCTGACATTTCTATGCAAATTGGGAGAGCATTATTTTGAAATCTTAAATTGGATAAGCTATTTCATTTGTCCCTTATCCTTTCCAGAGAAGTTACACATAGGCCTGCCCAAATGTACATCCCAGGAACAGACACAATCTTCAAGAGAGTTAATCAGAAGAAGCTGAATTAAGTGTGTACAGAGTTTATCTCAAGGACTAAAGAGCCACACTCCTGTCTCATACCAAGTTCTAAATTCATTAATGTAACAGACATTAAGTGCAGGACTCCATTTCCTTTATGGATCAGATTGTAAAAGACTGGGGCACAAAATTTGTCCCATGGGACCAGGTTCCTGGGTTTCTTTTAGTTTATTTATTTTGGGAAGAAGGGACAACAGAGATGACAATAATTACTGAGCTGGCAAAGATGAAGCAGAAGTTAACTGACAGCCAGCCATGGGGACTGAAATACTCCAGTTATTTAGAGGCAGGCATGGAGGAGACAACAGCAATTTGAGATTCTCCATCTGATCTCAGCCTCCTTTCCCTCCCTTCCATACCAAGAGGTAACTCACGTGGGTGTGAACTGTGCCCCTTCCAAAGGGGGACCTTACCAAAGGTACTGGCAATGGATATGCCACTGCTGGAGCAGCTCCTGTGAGGTGCCCGCTCGTACAACCAGCCTCAAAGCCAATTGCATATGAGGGCAACAGCAATGAGGAGTCAGGGAGCCGGCTCAAGGCTGAGACACACACACTGAATTAATGAGTAAAGCTGTGGGCTTTTCAGGTGCTTTGAAAAGCACCCCTTGCCTGCCTCCTTTTTTTGTAGCAGTACTGTGAAAATCATCCCTCCATGACCTTGCTCCATACAGGAGATCTACACAAAAATCCCTTAATAAGTGACTCCAAGGCAGGTACGTGAAGGGATTAAAGAACTGGTAAAAGTCTTTAAGAATTACAGTGAGTTCATAAAAAGTGGCAGGTGTTTGACCAGAGATCATCCTGTCCTGTGCCTGAACATCCCATGCTGTTGTTCGTGGTGTTCAACATGTGCCTGCTCCTCTCCACAGAAATCCACAGAAAGGGACAGCCACGGATCCAAAGGGAACACAGTTGTCATGGTGATGGATGCAGCGTGTGTGCGCTGACTGGGAGGGAGAGAGGGGAAGGAGGGAGGGAGAGCCACACAGAGACATCAAAAAAGCAAAGATTTTCACAGTGTGAAGACCCTGTTCTGGGAGAATTGGTTTGACTCAGCTCACTGGACATTTCTGCAGCAGAAACACCGCACTTCAGTCCCCACAGCTACATCCACTCAGTAACCACAGGTCACTCTCATTAAAGCACAGACCAGGCTGACGTCGGTGCTGGTCATCTCTCAGAAGTTTCTTTCAGGGGTAATTATCTTGTCTGTGTCAATGTCTTGTAGAAGGCCCATCTCCCTTGCATCATTGTACACAACCCCAAGTATTTGTCCAGATCCCTATATTCTTTTTCTTATATAACACAGCAACATCTAAGAAGGCATCTGAGATCAGCGAGATAAGAATCACAGAATCATTAAGTTTGGAATCAAGACCATCAAGTCTGAACCAGGTCAATAAATTTGAAGAAATATAGGGCTCTGTTTAACCTGGACTCATCTGACAGCACAGGTCCAGAGCTGTACTTGAAAACATAGCAGATGGAGCAAGGGGGATAAGCAGACAGAGCTGGAGCTTTCCAAGTGATGGAGGCAGGATCTCAGGGAAATGCAACCTTCCTTGGACCACACTGCAGAGGTGGCAGCTGGTTTGCAGTTGGCTGAGACCCACCCAGCAGCTCCTTCACCAGCTTTCAGATGCCACCAGAAGGATTTGGACTGGTCCACCTCTTCCAGGAATGTCTGATTCCCATGCAAAAAGGGAATTAGAGTGTCCTCACAAGGTGTGTTGGTCATGGCACCCTTTTATATAGCCTTTTTGCCCTTTTTTAATTTTTTGGTAATAGAAGAGATGCCTTCCCTTGCCTCCTTGGCCTGAAATGACACAAGCTTAGCTGAAGCTGGCAAATGGATTTTAAAAGTTTTAAGTGGTATAACCAATATCCAATACTGCAATAACACAGATCTCATTTTCTTTGGAAATAATGCTGCAAGGCTGTACAACATAAATTTCCATAAAGAGGTCTGCAAAAAATACCATTAATTTTCACATATTGGAGTGCACTGTACAAAAGTAATTTACATCTTTGTCATGCTAATGTGGAAGGCAGATTTGTGTCAGATCCGGGATTTAGACACAGGATACCCCAAGTGCAGATGAGTGAGCTATTTCCTGCTCCTGAAAATATATAACACATAAATACATTTCCTGCCCCATAAAATACACCCAATTTCCAGAGCAGAGACACTTGAAACAGGGCTCACCTACAAAGCATCTGTCTGCATTTGAACTCACCCTCCAGGAGCCCTGCACAGCAGAGAGAGGAAGACAAAAGCACTTGGAAGGTGTGAGTCATCTCACCTGCAGCTGGATGTTAAAGCAGGTCAGACAAGCTGTACCCTGAGATGCCGGGTTGTCTCAGGTGTCTGCACAGGGAGCTCCGTGCCTGTCGCCTGTGTGCAGACATCCTCTGTGCATGCTGGAGATGGAGGACTCAAATCCCTACCTCTGGCAGTGCAAATGTCAGGGTTTGGGTGCAGACTGTGTAAAAAAAAGCCTGCTGTAAAGTTTTTCTCTGTGTATGTGTGTGTTCTGCACTCTTCATCTGATGCCATTTTTATTTCCCACCCAGCGTGTTGGGGTATTGCCCCACAGCCTCAGGGCCCAGCCAGTCCTTACAGACAAACATTATTCTTTCAAAAGCTGCAGAGGGAGGAGGACAAGCCACGACTGCCCAGGAGACCCTGCCAGACTGCTGGCTCTCAGTGAGAGCTTGTGGAAAACCAAATGGTTTTGCCTACATGGAACAACTGGACGAACCACCAGCAGGGAAAGGAAAGCCACCCCTTCCCCCTTGTCCTCACTACACTTCCCAGGAAAACCTTCCAGCAGGGGAATGGAGATGCCCTTCCCACAACTCCTAGGAAATTGGAGACCACCTGAGATGTGTCTGTCCTGTACACCCACCCTTTTGCACTGCAAAGCTCATCCCACTCCCAGGTGTTGTAGGATAGATCCTGCTTGGATCACTGACACCAAGCACTGCCAAACCCAGCAAACCCTTCCCAGGCCATTGCTCTGACGGGCTCAGGGGGGTCTAGGATGCTTCATCCCTCAGTCCTTGAGGGCTGGCCCCCTCTAGGAGCCTTTAGTTGTCAAAACAGGGCATATCTGGGATCCTCTTTTCTGATATTCTGAAAACTAGGCCAGTCAAGCCCAATTCCTAATGTATAACCCTTGGTGAAAAGGCTTCCTCTAAAACTGAAGTGTTTTTAAAATCTAGGCAGGTCCCAGAGAACATGACTCATAATTAATACTTGATGTGAAAATGCTTTTAAATCTTATTTTTCAGATACTATCTTTAAAAAATAACCGCCCTCCCCAGAAAATTTCCGTGATATTAAAACAATCTTCCTTTTTTTGTTTACATGAATTAAAATGTGAATTTAAAAAGTTATACTATGAAAAACTGGACAGAGATGCATGAATCGGAAGTGACCCCTTACAAGCGTTTAGGCTGCTTCCCCTAATTCACTCCCGCAAATCTCCATAAACTCTTAGCTCGCTTTATTAATCTGCACTCCAAGGATGCAGAGTAGATGGTTTGAAATGATGGCTTTATTGTTCCTCTGCTCTGTACACTCCTCAGATAGCTTCACTTTGATGTGAAATTCAGCCTCAAAAACAAACTGCTCCAAGAACTCTTTTAATTGCTCTCCAGTAAATTCCCCTTAATCCTCCTGTCCCAGGAACTGCTTTGTGTTAAACCATTGCTCCATCTGCGTGTGAGAAAGGAATCGCTGTCCTTGGCTGTGCAGTGAGAATGACTGACTGCTGAGCAATTAGTTAATCTCCAGGATAGGGATGTTTCACTAAACAGTCTTTCATGCTGGATTTTGGAGGAAAAGAAGATTTCTGTAGGTTAGTCTTCCAGCTGCTTGAAAGAAACAGTAAATAATAGCATTTCTGCAAATTTCCATTGATCCTGACTGCACAGACACGGGAACATGCTACAGCAAAAGCTTCCTACCAAGCACTTTTTAATTTTGCTTTGGAGAAAGTGTATTCACATACATCCTTCCTAAGCAACTGCAGAACTGACCTGTAAAAGATCTGAAGATTTCCAATCCAAGTAACAAAGTGATCTTCAAGGAAATGAGAATTATTTCCATGATGCTGAAAAAGCCTTTTTAAGAGATATTTAATGGCATTTTATGTGCAAGAGGTTCATTCTTTTATGATTACGTAATAAAGATCTTTGTCCCCCAACTTGCTCATCTAAAGAAAAATCAGGACATGTAATGAGGGAGGGACCCTTTGGAAGAGCACAACAGCCAATAGCTGATTTCCAAAGTCCAGAAATTCCATCATCTCTTTACTGCTTGTCCTGTGGTTTAGAAATTGATTACTGTAGGTCAAATTTTAATCTGGTTCCATTTCATGTTCGCAATCAATTCTCCCAGCACCTGAGTACTCTTGCAGAGAGACATCTGTGCACGCTGGCAGCCAATTAGGCTGATCAGCATTTGCGAAAAAGCATGAATATTAAGGAGAAAGTGGTTGAGAGTTTGACCCATCCCCTTCATACTTGATATGGATCTGACATCATCCTGATTTCATTTAAAACATGTCTGGATGGAAGGAGAAAGAGGAGAGAAGCGGGCAGAGATCCAAGTCTCATTTGTCACATCCCCGGAGCATTGTGGCCAAACACAGAGAGCACCAGGCTGGGATTCACAGGGATGGATTATCCTGCTGGCCTGACCTTCAGCCAAGTGGGAAGTCCTGTACAAATCACTCTGCCTCCTTCTTGATGTCTCCATCTCCCCCAGTGTAAGAGAGGATAATAATACTGCCCTCATTTCCCCAATTAACTGGAAATCCCTCTGTCGCTGCTAACTATTTACAACTGAGAGACTAAAACCCATGGCTGACAGCAGAGAGAGGTCACTGTGCTGGCCTGTTGCCAAAACTGAGACGGTTCATAAAAAAAAAAAAAAAGTCTTTGAAAAAAAAGCACACAGGTGTTCTCAGGGTTTCAGCTCAAATCAAGGAAGGCCCAAGGCACAGCTGCCCTAAGACATTTAGGGCAGTGCACCATGGATGTACAGTGCTACGTGAAGTCCTGTCCTCATCCCGAGACATCAATCCCCTGCTTGATTAAAGGTACTAACACCTGCTGACACCCCTTCTGCAAGGAAGGATCAGTCAGATCACTCAGCTGGTGTGAGGACACTCATTCTTTAAACAGTGTGATTACATGTTAGCCAAGTGTGGCCTGAGCTAAGGAGTCAGATTTCCAAATGAAATGCCAAAACCTTTTCCTCCCTTGGCAAAATTAGAGTTTTTCACCAACTACAAGAGTGTTATCTGAGAGCAGCTCAGTTTCCTGAATCAGGAGTGTTGGAATGCACCCCACACCCAAGCAGGTGTCTCCAGAACCTTTTAAGGAAAGAACACTAGAAATTTCTTTGCTTGCCTGACGGTAATTGGCTCAGTGCCAAAATAAAAAAAACACTGATAGGTCTCTTTACCTGTTCCTCACAAAAGTAGCTATTCTCTAGTGGGCTGTTTGCAAAAAAAAAACCCACCTAAATAATCCAACACTTGAGGGAGAGCATGAGGCTTCTCAGTGGATTTTTGAGGTCTGGTAGCAGGTATATAGGACCTGTCCCTAGACTGTGTTCGGCTTTGATCTTTGGTTTTGTATTATTTTCTTCTTTTATTAAAACCTTTTTGCCTTTTCAAGACATACTTGACCATGCCATCTCGCTATTGATTTAAGCCATTTTTTTGTGAGGTGGTGGACACTCTCAGAGGTATTGAGAGATTCAATACAGGAGCTCTTCTGTTCTTTGAATCACTCAGGCCTGAGCACCTCCTGCCCAGAGATGCCTCCACCTTTTCATATCTCAGGGGAAAACAACTCATGCATTTCCTGTGGTTGCAGGTTCAGCTGTTGTCTCTGATGTCTGCTGGGGTCTCTCTGCTTGTAAAGGGATCCTGAAGAAGACCACTGTGCACCTTTGGAAGGGGGGAGCTTTGCCACTGTTTTTAAATGAGACTCTGGAATTGGAATTGATCGCTTATTTTTGCTGCTTTTTCACTCACTATTTTCTGTTTTCATGGCTGTAACCAAACAGCAGATGCTTTAGCATGTTGCAGAGCAGACAGATTCAGAATGATTTCTGCAATACTATCCAAGTGAGCAAAATGCACCTTCCACATACAAAATTTTTTCAATTAATAAACCAGAAAGGCTACTTTATGATTTATGGAGGGTTTCAGCTGGGGTGTGTTGCTGCTTGGCCTTGTTCAGGGTCAGTCTGTTGCAGATTGAAGTACTGATCTGTGTGACCTCACAAGGACTGTCACCATGGTGCAAACACACACAGCCCCTCTTGGGCTCCTGTCACAACTGGCAGCAAAGAAGCCCAGCTTTATCCTCCTAATTCCTTTTCAGGACCCTAAATCCTACACTGAACTCAATAAAAAGACTAAACTGGATCGGGGAGCTGAAATAATGCATTGAATCAGAGTCTGATCTGTTTTCTGTATATAACACAGACTTGGTTAAACATGGGGAAATTGAGCAGAGAACAATTTGAGTATGACTGCTGCAGTGTAACTATTACTGGGCAGTGTCTTGTGTTCCCTCTCTATGGTTAGGTTTATCCACTGTGGGAGTTAAACTCATGCCTTCCTTCCTTCCTTCCTTCCTTCCTTCCTTCCTTCCTTCCTTCCTTCCTTCCTTCCTTCCTTCCTTCCTTCCTTCCTTCACTAACAACTCTTCCATGTAAATAAGTCTAATCTGGACTGGTCACTCTGTGGGTGAGCAAACTACCTGCAGATGCACTCTTGATGGAGAGTATCACATATTCATCTCTCCTTCCCTTTTCTCTTTTCTTCCTTGCAGATGAAATTATTAGAAAGCAAAGGGCAAGGGAGGTATTTCTCCTATTTCTTTGGCACTAAGGCAGAGAGGAGAGCAGATTTCTCTTGATGGGGTGTCCTTTTTTTTTTTTTTTCATTTTGCAGATGTTTCTTTCTCCTGCAAGAAGGAAAACTGAGGAACTTACAGAGGGGGACAGAGGAGCTAAAAATCTAAGTGCATTAGACCCAAGATCTTTCACTGCATGTGGAAGTGAATCCCAGCAAAGACAGCCTCCACCCACCCCAACCAGACCATCTCATGATTTTCACAGAACCCCACTGATGTAAAGAGATGGTGACACTTGGCACCACATGGCACACTACGACCACATTGTCACCGCCAATCCTGCCAGCACATCACCATCAGGTACCCCAGGGCTCAAGAGCTGGAGCGAGCTTCCCACTGCCTCCCAACCCAGCTGAGGGGTGCTGTGCTCACTGCCAGACCGTGCCCCCACTCACAGGACAGTTCCCAACTCCATCAGGCAGGCTGGGTCCTTGCAAACTTACATCGACTGGCCACTGGATCAATATCTGCTATTGGCACTGGCCTAATGAAATGTCAGTCAGCAGCACTGCCAATTGATCCACATTCATCTGTGCTGCAGATGGGTTACTGTCTCTGCATTTTACCAGGGATGATTAAAAGAAGAAAACAGCCTTCAATTCCCCCAGGATGTCCTAAGGGGGACACACTCCTGGGGCAGGGAGAGGGGAACACAGTTCAAAGCCTCCAGATGACAGCAGGGTGGTTTGAGCTTGGGGCAAACTGAAGAAATGGGGAAAAAGTGCCAAAAGACTTTACAAGCTGCTCTTTAGCCTGCTTTAACTTGGTGCAGAAAATCAATCATCAATAATAATACGCAGCACTAATCCACCACTCCCCTTTCCCTGTATTGGAGGAAGTTGGATTTACGTAGCTGCCATTTGTGCCAGAGGCCAACACCAGGGCACAGAGAGGTCATGCATCACTTGCCCAGGGTCATTGAGCTGTTTAGTGGATAAGCTGGGGGATGGAACCAAGGTTTCCAACCTAAAGCCCCTAGAGTAGGAAAATCCATACTGCAAAAAAGATTAAACATATAAACGCATTTCTTAGAATTAAAATAAGATTATTACTGCAATAACAACCTTTCCTTTTACCATTGTCCTGTCTGGTGTGTAGAGTTCTGGATTTGAAATAATTGAAAGGGCTCAGCTTTAATTGCAGTTAATTGCTGGAATTAAATCCAGACCAGGACAACTTACTGCTGTGGTTTGCATTGGGAGAGGGGTGAGAAGGGAGGAAAAACTATTTCTGTTTATTTAGTGACAATTTTGAGAAGGTTGTGCTTTTCTTCCAATGAAAAATATTAAAATCTTAATGTTTGGCTTCTGGCCAGCCCTGCTTGTGCAGTGTTCTTGCATATCCCTAGCACAAAGCCACAGGCACAGAGGATTTGCCGAATTCCTGTTCTCTTCTCTGTGTTTTTGCCTCTTATTGCTTTTTGCCTGAACACTAAATGGTCTCACTAAATGCCTAAGAGAGTCTCTCCATTTACAAAGTAATACATCAGCAAAAGAATTGCAAATTGTTCCCCAAATGTACTACTCTCTCCTGTCTGCTTTCAGTGGAAATTTAAATTAATTGGAATCATTATGGCTTTCTTTTTTAACTTAAATATTACTGTACCAGACTATAAAGTGCCTGAAATTTAATCTGAAGTCTTCAGACCTGAAAAAGCATTTTGCAGCTGAAGGATTTTTGATTTTTTTCCAGCTATATCCATTGGTCCAATAAAAAATAACACCCATTGCTACCAGCCTTGCTTCTGACATTGAGAACATTCTACCTGGCTTTCAGAAACCTTGGTTTTATATGGAATGTGCCACAAGCCACTCTATTCACTTCATCACTTTCAAGGCTTTGTTAATTTATTGAAAAGCTTTTACAGCAGGAGCTTCAATTAAAACAATGCACTTCCATTGCCATGCAATGTAGAACACCATCAGTTTTGTTTGGAAGTGGTAAATCAGAAATGAAGAAATAATTTGAAAAACCCAAATGGAAAGGACAACGGGCAGCCTCTGTACCTAGAAGAGCCAAGACATTGTCACCTTGTATTGCAAAACAGGGAGGTAAAACATGCTGCTCAGGCACTGTCAGATATTCCTCACCTAATCAGGGCTAATAACCAATTTAGTGGAGAGAATCACTGACTCCACACTCAAGCAAACTCAAAAAACATTCCAGTATTCCTGACTGGAGCAGTTTTAGACTGGTGGATGGGCAGCCATTTGTTTCTTTCCCATTTCCTTCTAGATCCCAGTTAAGGACCTGATCTTCTGGGGCTAAAAGTGAGGGCCTGCCTATGTCACACCACAGGGAAGGGCACCAGGACTCCTTTTGCCCCACAGTAGTGTCCCCCTGAAGAAAGGCATGACCCAAGAGGATGGAGCAAGGCTCTTCTCAGTGGTGCCAAGCAGGAGAAAATGGACAGAAACTGTCCATTTTCTGGAGTTCCACCTGAACATGAGGAAAAAACTTCTTTCCTATGCAGTGACTGTGCGCTGGAACAGGTTGCCCAGAGAGGGTTTGGGGTCTCCCTCACTGGAGATATTCCAGACCCATCTGGACACAATCTTGTGCCCTCTGCACTGGGATGGCCCTACTTGAGCAGGGAGCTGGGACCAGGTGATCCACTGAGGTCCCTTCCAACCTGACCCACCCTGGGATTCTGTGATTCTCTGATGAGGCTGCATTCAGACCTGCTCTCATCTGTCTCTGTTTTCAAGCCCAAAGTCCACACTGCACTGTGGTTCTGTGCTCAGCCAGCCAACTACACCAAAATTACCTCAGTTATTCCTTTCCTATACAGCCTATTGCCATATCAGAGAAGATTGAAGTTGTCTAGACCAAAGTCAGGACATTTCTGCCAGTGCTCACTCCCTTTCTACAGATCTTTTTGGATGAAACCCAAGCCCAAATGACCACTGACTACATCCCAGTGTCTACCTTACCCATGGGATGCCTGGCAAACAAAGCCACAGGGATGCTGCCAAGGGAGAATGAGTTTGGGCAGATCAGCAACTCACATCTGTGCTTCTGAACTCAGAGACACAGCACAAAACCCACTGGCAGGGTGACCTGGCAATTTTTTTTAATTTGAAATCAAGATTTGGAAAGGATTAATACCTCTGAAAGACAGGGTCAGCCCACTGTGCAATAGATGTGAAATAACTCAGTTAAACCATTGGGAAATCCAAATTTGACAGGAAAAGAAGACCAAAAAGGTTATTTAAAGTTTTAATATCTACTTCATTTTACTATAGAAAGCTCGGTGAAATAACCTTAAAAAGTGTCCCAAGGATTCTTCAAGTGAAACATCTCTCCCAGCAAGAGCAAATCTTTTCTCAGTTGGGAGCTCTTGGTTGGCAGTGTGTGATTAAGGGGTTCTGGCTGTTGGAACATGCTGAAATTGCCTTTAATATCATGACAAGCCACTGCTTCAGTGAAGAGGAACCACTTGGGGAGGAAAAAAAAAAGATCCAAGACACAAGCACGGAAACATTAAAGAGTATGCTGTCAAGAAGAAATATACCATGAAGAGAATGTGCTACTTTCACCTAAAACTTGTCCCTTTAGCCTTTAGCGGCTGGCATAGCTCTGCCACTGAGGGTGCTTTAGCTCAGGAGACTGATGGAATTACAGTTTTTTAGAGGTATCTGTAATTGTCAGCAGAGCAAGGGCCTTCTACTTATGGCACAATCAAATTAAATTAATTTTTAAAGAACAAAGACCACATTTAAATGATTTTGCTAATATTTCCTCGTACTTGAATGTGCACCAGCAAAGAGCTCTTCATTTCTGGGGCAGAGAGTCAAGGGATATCACCCACAGCCAGGAAAGCCACGAGGAGAGCTATCCACCAGCTAGTGAGCCCTCCACCACAGCATGGAAACACAACATCAGCCATGTGAAAATTCAGTGTGCTGCTCCCTGAAGCCATTTGTGCAGAGAAGGAGCTGCTGATGACACACACCCCTCTGAGGATGAAGTGCTCTCCCAAAGGGACCACTGCATGTTTTCCCAGCTCAGGAGATGTGACTGAGGCACTTGGCAAGTGGTGACTCTGCAGAGCCTTGCATTTATTTCTGAAGGGCAACTGCAGGAGGAAGAGGCAGGAGAGTTAACTGGTGGGGTTATAGGGATGGCACAAACAGATGGTGTGGTGAAGAGCCATTTCTTTCCCACTTGCACACTGACTGCATTAAATCAATCCCTGGGCTTTCAAGGCAATGAGCTCAGGCTGTGCTGTGAAGGGTTTTAACGATCTGACCATATCCTACTTGTGGGTATCTTTCTATTGAGCCGACACACTTAATCCACTCCTGGGGAAAGCTCCTTCCATTTTTCTCATGTGCTTCTTGGTGATCTTCCCTACTATCTGTATCACAGCCATCACCTCTTTGCTAGCTGTGGGTCTCTGTAAGGCTCACCATCTTTAGAGAGATTCATAGCAAACCACATTTACATGTTTTGTTCCCATCCATGTACTCAGGCACTGACACAGGATGCTCCATAGGGGCTGAGCCTGTTTTTGCAGCCTTTGCTTATCTCACTGCTCCAGACCTAAACAAATTAGTTTGTAATCCTAAGTACTGTATACTCTGGAAAACCTGGCTTTTAAAGTGAACAGAAATGACCTCCTCATGTAAAACTGCAGCCAATCCCCTCTTCCTGTCTGGGGCTACAAGAAAATCCTGTACCTGCACCAATAACAGGTCTTTGCAATCAATAACATTGACAATTCTGTATCTCCCTATTTGTGACCATGCTTCATGTTTACACAGAGATTGTATTGCTCTCTACCACTCCCTGTGCACACACAATTAATGAAACACCAGCTGGTGCAGGATAAACACTGCTGCAGGGATGTAAAAAGACACTACACAAAAGTACAGATCTCTACCTCTGCTATTTTCCATCTCAGATGCTATGTTTGCCTCCCAGAGCTCCTTCTGAGCTCAGAAACTTTGGCTAAAGCATCTCTCTGTTTTTCTCTTTGATTTTTTTTTTCTGATGTCCAAAAAATCCAGCTAACCCCAAGCCTCCCATACAAGACAGCAGTTATTCTGTCACCTTGTCCTAGGAAGGCCTTGTCCAGGAGGCTGACTCTCTTCAGTGGGGTTTGCTATTTGCTTTTCATGCTGGAGGACACCTACAAATGTGCAATTATTTCAGATGTTAAGACCATGAAGGTGGTCAAAGGCCTGGAGCACCTCACATATGCTGACAGGCAGCGTTGGGTTTGTTCAGCCTGGACAAGGCTCCAGGGAGACAGACCTGAGAACCCCTTCCAGTATCCAAAGGGGCTACAAGAGAGCTGGAGAAGGACTTTTGATGAGGGCATGCAGTAATAGGCCAAGGGGAAATGGCTTTACACTGCCAGAGGGTGTTGCAGCAGCCCTCTTGTTAGAGGGTAGGAATGAGCAGAAACACAAACTTCTTGTTTATCACAGCATGAAAAAGGTCCTGGTTTGTGCCTCTTTACAGCCCAGCCATCCTGACTCCAACTACTCACTGACTTTGGCTGCAGCAAACTCCTACTGTAGGTTTGTCTTGCAGCCTCTGACTGCAGGGATTAGTTTGCATACTCTGACTGCAGGCTTTTCCCCAGCTAGACTGTGGCTGCAGGTTTCAACAACAGGCTCTGACTGCAGACCCAGACTGACCTCACAGCAGTGATTCTCTCTCCCCAGGATCCTTCTTTTTCATCCTCTCCCATTCATGATCCTCCTCTTACCAGCTAACCCACTCCCATCTATCACACTTACCTTTATTGGATATAGTTGTGACTCATCAGGGACGAGTCTGTATTGGGTAATAAACACAGCTGTTACTTATCAGGGGGGCAAGGTTACCTGTATTCCCTTCTCCTAAAAGAGGGCAGATTTTGATTCAATTTAAGGAAGGAATCTTCCTTGTGAGGGTGGCACTGGCACAGGTTGCCCAGAGAAGCTGTGGATGTTCCATCCCTGGAAGTGTTCAAGGCCTCACTGGATGGGGCATGGAGCAACCTGCCCTAGTGGAAGGTGTTCCTGCCCATGGCAGGGGGTGTGGAAATGATCTTTAAAGCCAAACTTACCCAAACTATTCTGTGTTCCCTATGGGGCAGGGCTGATCCACAGGGCCAGAGCATCTTGCCCTCAAGAAGGCCAGCAAGGCTAAAGAATGCTGTTGGGGTTTTGCAAACCCAGTCTCTGTCCCAGCAGATTCCTTCCCATCCCTATTAGCAGCTGTCTGACATGTTGGATTGAATTTGAGCCCAACTGGTCTGGCAGGAAGCTCTTCATGGGACACTTACTACAAAATTTCTAACAAATGCTTTAAGTTACGGTTGATGGTTCATCAGGCTCAGTCAGGCATCTGTTTGGTACATTAATGCATGGCTGCACTGAGCTTGTAAATTATTATTCATGTACTTCTGTAGAACATCTTGAGGTTGTTGGCTGAGTCCTTCACTAAATGGGAACGGGGACAATTATTCACACATGAAAAACATGCATGATTCAGTTTGTCCATTTACATTTCTAGTGTAGCCTTCTTTGGCAGGATGGCCAGTACAGCCTGGGAGAAAGATAGTCATTTATAATTGAGCTGCTCTGACCAACAACTGTTCCATTTAAAAATGGATTTAACTCAGACACAGGATGGAGATGGAAATTCACTACAGTGGCATGGAATCAAGGAAGGCTGAATCGGTGAAAATAGGGAGGTTAGACACAAATTAATTATGGAGATGACAGGGTGTTCTGTTAAGGTCAGGGATGTGGACAAGGAAAACTGGATGTCTGCGCACTGAGAGGGAAGCAATGGGCATGAATGGAAAAGCAAATTTAATCATAATAAAAAGGCTTAATTTCATCTGACCAGTTAGAAATATCCTGATTAGAAATGTCTGTTCTTTGCTGCTGTCATCTTGCTCAGGTCCCCATTTTCACATTTTTAAGGGAGTGTGAAGTGTTTTAGGCTCTCAGAAAAAGCCAGAGCCTGTTCCTGAGGTAACAGCAGTGCTGTTCATAACAAAAAAGAGGACAATGGAACTGCTTCCAAAGGGATATGTACTCAGAGAGCACAGAGAGGTAAGTCTCCCTTCTCTGGAGGTACAGTGAGTGATGGAAATTTAATATAGGAAAGAGTATATAGCACTTTTTTGGCAGCTGAGACAGCTTTGTGGAGTACTAATAAAAAATCTGATATTCACCCAGAAGTCAGAGGGGAGGTCCCAAAGTTCAAAATATCAAAAGATCACTGACAGTTTAATTGAGTTAAGAGAATCAGAGGCTTTTATAACTGCTCACACTATGCTCCTTTTCTTGATAGAAACCTGCAACTAAAAACTGCATTATGGTTTTGTTATCTTCAGGAAGGGAAACAAACTAAGAGCTAGGGCTGTAAGGTCTGAGAAGTAAAAATATAGGGGGAAAATTATTTAATAATATATATTCCTTCTTAAACACACAGAATATTTTTGGCTTTCAGTAAGTTGCTCAGAAGTGCAATAATAGGGGACTCAACTTATTTCAGGTGCTTCCCAGAATGTCCATGTCCCTCCTGACAGCTATGCCCACCTCTGGAATATATTTAAGCATCTCCTGAATTTGCTCCTGCAGACTTTCTCTGCACGGGACCTAAACTGAGCCAGCTTGCTAATCACAACCACTGGCAGACAATTAAAAAAGGCACAGTCAATCAGCCGTCATTAAGTTGGAAGTGACAGGCTGGGTTTTATTTTTAACTAAAACTAGTGGGATTCATGCAAACTTTTCCACAAAGTTCCTCTTGCACTTTGTTTACAATTTAATACTTTCCTACATGCACTGTAGAAAGCAGCCCCAAAATACCACTGAAAACAAGGTAAATCTGGGATTTGCAGGACTGCAATGATTATTATGTGCTGAACCAGCATGTTTGGGTATTACTGTATCTGTGAAGTGTGAGCTGAAAAATAATAGATTAATGGATTTATACTTGCACAGAAAAGAAAGGCCTTATGCAGGGAGTTTTATGTAGCATTTTAGAAGCCATTTATTTATTTATTTATTTATTTATTTATTCACTTGAGGAGCCTTTTTGGTTAAGTCAAGACCAAAACCTAATAAATGAAATCAGTGCTGCCTCCATTGCAAAACTGCTGCGAAATCGTTACTGATCATTTCTGGATCCCATTTCGGGCAGAGCCAGACAACTCCCACTTGGATGAATGCTCTGCCTCTGCCTTGTGAAGCCCATGGGGATCCACTGATATGATCCCAATGAACAGGCAGAAGTTCTCTTTCTCCAGCCATGGCTTTGGGTACATTTCTACCTGCATTCCCAGCCTGGCAGAAATAAGCTTTATGGAATGAGAGGTTTGGGGTAGAAGCTCATTTTATACCCTCAAGTCATACTATGCTGTTGCTAAAATGTCTGGTGTTCAGCTCCAGGAAGCAATGACAGAATTAATGATCTCAGTTTTTTAACATTTCCCCCTTTTCTTGAAGTTAGTTATCAGGTCGAAAAAAAATCATAGATCTACACAGTAATTAGGCTCAGCAGCCCCTGTAAGAAGAAATCCATTGCTCTGGAATAATTGCTTGTAGGGGTGTGAGGTAACACAAAACACCTCCATCCCCACTTTCTGTGCAAATCCTGCCTCCTGGCAAAAACTTTCTTAACTGGAAATCAAAAATGAAACGGCAATGTTCCTTCCCATTGCACCATGCACATTCCCTCCCCTTCCTTTGCAGTGGGAAGAGATTAAAAGCATCAATTTTAATCGATGAGGGGAGGTAAACAGAAAATTTTCATTTTTTAATATTTACAAGATTTAAAACAGAAAACCTTTGATTTATTTTTTTTATTAGCAGTCATGTCCTGTGCAAGGAGAGGAGAGGAGAGGAGAGGAGAGGAGAGGAGAGGAGAGGAGAGGAGAGGAGAGGAGAGGAGAGGAGAGGAGAGGAGAGGAGAGGAGAGGAGAGGAGAGGAGAGGAGAGGAGAGGAGAGGAGAGGAGAGGAGAGGAGAGGAGAGGAGAGGAGAGGAGAGGAGAGGAGAGGAGAGGAGAGGAGAGGAGAGGAGAGGAGAGGAGAGGAGAGGAGAGGAGAGGAGAGGAGAGGAGAGGAGAGGAGAGGAGAGGAGAGGAGAGGAGAGGAGAGGAGAGGAGAGGAGAGGAGAGGAGAGGAGAGGAGAGGAGAGGAGAGGAGAGGAGAGGAGAGGAGAGGAGAGGAGAGGAGAGGAGAGGAGAGGAGAGGAGAGGAGAGATCTACAACCGTCATCTAATTCAATTGCCTGACCATTTCAGGGCTAATCACAGGTTACAGCATGATCTTAAGCGCAATGTCCAAATGCCTCTTAAACACTGATGGGCTGAGGGTACCAACCATCTCTCTAGGAAGCCCATTCCAGTGTTTGACCATCATCTCAGAAAAGATATGCTTCCTAATTTCCACTAAACCTTCCCTAGAGCAGCTCTGAACATCCCCACACATCCTGTCAGTGGATCCCAGGGAGAAGAGATCAGCAGTTCTCTCTCTCCCCTTCCCCTCCTCAATCAGCTGCAGGGGGGTATGAGGTCACCCCTCAGCCTCCTTTCCTCCAAACCAGACAAGCCCAAAGTGCTCAGCTGCTCCCCACACTCCTTCCAGCCCTTTCACCAGCTTTGTTGCCCTGGATGCATTCAAGAGTTTCACACGCCAAGTTCTGCACTCAGCCACAGCCAAGCAAGAGAAAACCTCTGTGCTCCCTCTGCCCCTCCAGGGAAGGGATCCAGAGGTGCAATTGCACCTCATTTCCCACGGTCAGTATGACCTGAAGAGCACCCAGAGGAGATGAGTGTACAGGAGATGAACAAGTGGCAGAAAGGAGAGGGAAAGGAGTGAGGCACACAGGAAAGAGCCCAGCTCACAGCTACAGAAGTGAGACAGCAAAGCCAGGCCAGCCCTTGCAGCACTCACTCTGCTCCAACAGCTGTCCCACGCCGTCTGCCAGGGGCTGAACTTGAGGCTGCTGCAGTTCTCCCTTTCAATTTTTATGCTGCTCTTCTACCTAGCAAAGTCACACACAGTCCTCCAAGGACTCATTTCCTCACTTTGAATGCCTTAAACTCAAGCCCCCATGTCTCTGAAGACACAAGGAATTGCTCAAGGGAGCAGGAGATGGGAAGGAAGAGCTGCAGAAAAAGCTCTCACCTCAGATCTGTAATTCTCACTTGGAAGGATCCGTGGGGCTCTCAGTGGCAGAGGGTGGAGGATGGACTTTGCTGGGCTGTCTGTAACCATGCAGCTACAAATACACAAGGAACTGCTGCATTATCTGTACTGATAAATTCCTCACATGGGTTTGGCCCAGATCCCTGAGTAGTTTCTCCAGAAATTTCCAGCCCAGAGCCACCAATCAACAATTTGGACAAAGTCACTTTATTTGAAGACTTGAAGTGGGCTCTTCACACCCAAACACATTCGATATACAAGTGTAGACACCATTAAAGGTGGTATCAGATATAAATCAGTGGAACAGTCCTTTAGGAAATATCGCAATTGAGTATTAACATGTTTGGAGAGAGTGGTGAATGCAATAAAGCCAAACAATAAAAAATCTTCAAAGATTTTCCAAAGTGAAAGTCTTTTCAAGCATGATGGCAGTTGCAAAGTCTGCTAAGATGTGAACAAAATAAAGTCAAATTGATTTTTGAGGGTGTAACTTGCTTACTCGGTAATCACACTAAACAGTCACTAAAGATAAATCATAGCTATAGGACATGATTGTCTGGGATGACATGCTCATATAAAAGGAAAAAAAAAAAAAAAACAAAACAAAACAAAAAAACCCAGACAACTAAAGACCAGAGAGGGAGAGAAAAGGTCTGAGACAAGGATGATGCTCTGACCCCTTTCCATGTAACCAAGTCACTCCCCACAATTGATGCACCAGCAAACAGCTCTGAACTAAGCTCCTGCGATTGTGAGTAGCTTAATTCAGAGCTCAAAACCTGTGGAAGTCCCCAGGGTCACCAGAACACAAGTGACCGTCAGGGGCAAGGGCTGATAACTGAACAATGCTCTCTGCCTCCGGCATTGCTTCTGCATCACTAATACAGCACACCATTGGGAGGGGTCTGGAAAATTAAAATAGGGATGGTGAATGAACCTTGGGACAACCTTCACTTTTAGGGCACGTGAATGCAGAATTCAACTTAAAATAAAGCTTTCCTTAAAACCACGTGACACTGAACTAACGAGTGATTCAGTCAAGAAACCACACGTGATGCATTAAAACCTCAAGCAAGAAGAGGAAGGCAATTTAAAAAGGAATTATTCTAATCTGAAGGAAAAAAAAGGAAAATAGGACGTGTGTGTTAACACAGTCTGATGGCCTCGTCCGCTAAAAAGCCCCAGAGACTCAGCGTGCTGGAGGTATTAGACAACATCAGCTGCTCACAGTGTTGTCCCTGGCTTTAAGAGCATCACAGGGAAAAGAGCTGAGCCTCCCCAAATGGGATTTTGCTGCCTTAAAGGCACTCATCTCTCCTCACATCTCCTTGGCTCGCTCTCAGCACACCTTCCAGGAGCAAACGCACCGGGGGTCAGGCACGAACAATTGTCCTCTTCCCCGGCTGCTCCTGACTCATTCCTTTAGCACAGCTCTTTCTACCCACGGCAGAAAACAGCAGGAGGTGATTGTGTGCCTTAAAAGCTGTGGCTGAAATCTTTGCTGTATGGGAAGCGCAGGTGGATTTTAGCTGTGATTTCAGGGGGGACAAGATTTCCTCTGGGTTTTTCCCCCGCACTTGCACAGGCTGCGCTGGGCTCGCAGCTCAGCAGAGGTGATACATTAGCTGGTACAAATGGAAGCTGTGATAAGAAAAAGAAAAATAAAAGCCAGAATGTGGCTGGAGCAGGGGCCATATGGAGGTAGGACAGCAGTTTTCCAGGACAAACATCCTTGTTCTGGCTCCTGGAAAAAAACACAACACAGCACAGCACAAGTGCAGGAGTGAGGTCGAGACGTGGGCATGGACAGTAGCAGGGGATCAAGACACCCAAGATCCTCAAAGCCTTCCAACACAGTCCCAGAAAGGTCTGGAAGAATCGACTGTCTATGACAATTAGTTTGCATAGAAAATGAGAAACTTATCTCCAGGATGAGGAAAACTTGTCTATAAACAGGAACTCCCAAAAAGCCCGGGCAGGTGTGTACCCCACAACCCTGGACACCCCAGCTGGAGCAATGCTAGAGCCAGGACTGGTGATCTCTCTTCCTCACCGTTCTTTTCTTTGTTTGCTTGCTTTCATTCATCTTTCTTTCTCTGCTCCCTTTCACCCCACTCCTTTATCCAAAACCCACTGCTGTGTGCTTACACAAGGAGAGCAGGGACTAACTCATAAAAATTCCTATGCCAAGTGTGTCATTTGCTAATGAAACTTTGCAACCATTTTGAAGACCCTCTGACTTCTGTGGTTCCTTTCAAGCCAAGATTTCCACCCGGGCTGCTCACTTCCCTTTGACAACTGGATGCCACAGAACCTGCTAAAAATCAGTCAGGACTCCCCTCCTCAGGCCAAGCTCCATGGCTCAAGCTTGCAGAGAGGCCCCCCTCCAGCTGTGTGAAATCTTGAGAGGCACCTAATGAATTAGATATTATTAATATTCTCTTCCAGCATCAGAAGGCAGTAATTAACTCTTTGAAGACTCATCCCAAGCCCTGCTTTATTACTCAATCCTCAGAGGCAGCTATGTAATCTCATTGCGATTTTAAAGAATATCGTTTCAGAATAATTATTTTCCTTGATTGGAAAAAAAAAAAGGAAAAAAGAAAGAAGTTCAAAGTCCTGGTTCTGCCTTGGAGTGTGCATTAGTGATGCCAGACATGCTGTAAAGATATCAGAGCATGAAACACGATATGCTGCAATACTTTTGCTGAGCAGATGCCTTAAGGAGGTCATGCAACATGCCAGGCTCTAAATGCTATTTGGGAGTAAGAAAACATTATTTTCCCACTTCAACAAGACTTTCGCTTCCTTGTCATGTGGAAATAACCTTTTGTGCTCAGTGCTATTATTAATTTATTAGCCTTTTGAGTGTCTAAATGTTTTACAGTCTGTGGACTGCATCAAAGTGCTGGCTGAGGGACAGGGCAGCACAAACACATGGTGTGTGCACCCAAATCCATGGATGTGTGTTTCAAAGACCAGACCTGGTGCAAGAACACTTCTGCCTATGTATTTTTGACAGTGAGAACAGCCATTTTCTCAGGCACAAACCCCCAAGGAGTGTATTTATGTCATCATTAAATGTCAAACCGTATGAGTGATGACTACGTGGAAAAAGTGCTAAGTATATATTTCTATAGAAATCAATTAAAGGAGACAATTATTTTCCTTCCATTTAGGTAACATGACTACAGCACAAGCTGCTGCAGCACAGTGCAGCTGTCAGCCCAGCCTCACTGCCTGAACAATTGCTTTCTGTTCACCTGATGGAACTGTCCTGGACGGCACCGATTCTCCTCAGGGATGAACTCACCGCCAAACGCTTCTGTGATTCCCAACAGGGAATCACGGATCCTTCCAGCAGATAGGAGGTTTGAAACAATCCCCTGAATAACTTTATGTAACAGGACTTGGACTGTGTCCCTGGTTTTGAATGTAGCATGATCTATTTTGTGCCCAGGAACAAAACACAGAATTTCTGCAAAGCAGACTCTGGCTCAGCGCATCTGACTGCAATGCCAGGCTGCTTCCAAAGCAGTCATTGACTGAAACTTCAGGGGAAGACAGGTGGAGTTCATCTGATGTGTGTGAGGTATTTCGAAGTTAGTGATCATGGGCTCTGTGAAATCAAAAGGGGATGGTTTTCCCACCCTGGACTGGGCACCGAAGAGGGGCCAGATGATTTCCTCCAGGAGGAACCATCCCTCATGGGCTGTGGAGGTAACTGGTGACTACCCCAGACATCATCAGCCAGTTTTTAATGAAATTGACTCCACTCTGCATGTCCCACATTGACATGACCCTTCTTGGACTCTTCATCTGCTCTCTCATACTGCCCACAACATTCCCCCAAACAGCACTTCCTTTCCTTCTGCAAAATCTGACGTTTCTTTAGAAATGTTGTTCCTGCTCACTGGGAGTCCCTGCCCCCATGTCAAAGTCCATGTACCTGACACTGAGCTAAACAGCAGGTATCTCTGCTGGGAATGTGAGTTCCATGAATTTTTCCACCTGGGTGATTCCCCACACCAGGGCCCTGCAGGGAAACCAATTTTCTTTTAAAAAGGTGTGTGTGAGAGAAGAAATTCTGTGACAACTCAGCCAGGAGGCTACTCCTCATATGCATCCCTGGACTGCAGAGCTGAACTCCAGCACACTGCCCTGTCAGGAATAGACACGTCCATGTTTTTCTCAGGAAGCCAGGTGGAGTGACAGGTTCACAGTTTTAAGAAGGAAAGAATACATTTTGGTACAATGTCTGTGGCATTATCTTGTCCCATGGAATCACCATCAGCAATGCCTGAGCAGAGCTGTCATTGCAGGGCTGTAAGCTGGTAAGGGGGCAAGGGGAGGAATGCTGAAGTCAAGGCTTGGAGCACCTCTTATCAACAGAGAAGTGATAAGCTAGAAACCACGAGCCAGCTTTCAAGCCCCAAAGCCCTCCTTCAGGTCTGAAGTGGAGTTAACAACTTTCCAGTCAGAGGTAAGCTGACAATCTGGAACCAAACCTGATTATAACTCAGCTCTTTCAGGCTCCAGCACAGACAGAGGGGCACTGTAATCCCATTGCATCTGCTCCTTGCCGTGGGTATTTTGTGCCATACTTGGAGTATCGATGAGCACAAAAAATGGAACTTCCTCTGAAAGCAGCATTTGTACGATGCTGCAGTGGCTAGAGAGAAATTAGACTTCTAAAAAGTAAAATCCTAGCTGTGTTGAACTGTTACTGCAGAAGCTGAAATTGTCTTGTGAAATACAAAGGTAGCCTTGGTACATTATCAGGTGAGATGCCCAAGGTACAGCTGCAGAAAAACGTGTTTCAGCAGCTAGAGGATCACAGCTAATGCTCAGTAATCTATAAATCACTGTTATGAGATTTCTCTATGCAAATGAAATTTATATAACCCTCATCAATCGTAAAAAAAAAAATCCTAAAGATGAGATTTTGCAGCCGCAATGTGAATTAAAGGATCCCTTAACCTGTTTTCAAGATACGACTTTATAGCTAATTAATTTTTAGATGGAGTGTTCTTTGAAAGAACTAATGGATAGTGAGCATTGCTGATTGATTATAAAATGAGCAGGAGGGTTTAAGAAGTGAGCTGTGAATGTAAAATCCCTACCCAGCTTTATTAACCTTGCCATAATAAAATGCTAGACTATGCAACTGTGAGAAGCAGGTATTAATACAGTACCTTTGATGAGTCTATTTTATTTATTTAACATCAATAAATTTCTCTTAGTTGGTCTAAAATATGGAGATCCATCAGATTGTCCTCTGAACTGTATCTTAGAGACCTCAACTTTGAGAAATCCAGAATCTGGATTCTATAAAATATAACTTTACACATTTATGCAATGGGGTGGAAAAAACCAAACAAAACGAAAACCAGCAACTACGAAGAAAAGGAAAAGAAATGCAATTCATATGTCATCCTGCTAGGACTGCTCTCCAGAGCTGCAAATCTACAGGTAACTTTTATTGAGCCGTCATTACCAACACTGACAGCATTTATCGAAAGGCCACTCAATCTGCGATGACCTGAAAACATCAGGAGGAAATGGGAGGGTTGGTAAACACTGTCAGCAGCCCTGTGCAGCCTCCTGGTGTGAGAAGGGGGGAAAAAAAAGAGCTTACCCGCTTCCTCAGGTTGCAGGTGAGCGTGAGGTTCCTGGAGAAGGAGTTCGCAAAAGCAGTGTAGAAGTCCAGCACTTTAAGCAAGGCTTCTCGCTTAATTATGTGCAAATCGCAGTAGGTCAGAGCCCGCACGTTGGCACAGGCATGGGCCAGGCTGGTTTCCTTCCAGAAGATATCACCAAACACGTCACCTTTACCTGAAAACCAGCAGGGCACACTTGTTAAAAGGCAGTTTCTCAGCACACAGATGATTTTTTCACAACCTGTCTTACGCTCCCAATTATCCCAACGCAAGCGCCCAACCATGAAAACTAACAAGGGTAAAAGTTTTAAAATTAGCTGAGGTACTTGAGCATCCTTAGCAGTAGCCCCAGGTTTTTAAGGTATTTATAGATTGCTCTGTGAAGTGTCACAAAGCATAAGAGCCAGATTGGAAAGGTCTCCTTGTAGCTGAAGATACAAGTAATGGATTTTTCAAAGGCTGCCGAATATAATGAGCACTTAAGTAATGTTCAGGTGATTGAATATTTCAGGTGTCTGTTCCCAAGTGATTTAGGAGTCCTGCCTTTACAAAAACCTTCTGACATCTAGGTTCTTTCATCCCCATGGCTCTACAGTGAGGGGCAAGAGCCAGCTTCCAGGGCCCAAGGACCACACTCTAAAGGATGTTTTAACATTTTCAATTCAGTGTCAGCGGTAACACTCCTTCTGGGAAACCCACCAAAAGCCTCAATGAGACTTTTAACCTTTAAATAACCACTTCTAAATCTTAAACACATCCAACAGTATAGTTCTAAACTCAAATTCATCCACTTAAGTAGAGGCTTAGGCTTAAGTCTGTATTTCAATGTTTGCTGAGTAAGAGAGGGTTTGACACCGGAGACACGTACATGTATAAATACCTTCAACCAGAGAGGAAAATACACCTGAAGGCTACTTCTGCACTGGCAGGCAGTGTAGCAGAACAGCTGATTGAGGACTTGGGACTGCCTGTAGTCCAGTGCCATGGACAGAAGAGCTCCAGGGAGTGGGAGTGCTCTAACTTAGCCCAGTTTTGTTCCCTCTGCAAGGAATGCACACCTCCCACACCTGTGCTAGACACCCAAGCAGGAGAAGAGGATGAGGACACCAGATTCAAAATCACACTTCTGACCCAACCAGAAGCCCAGCATGGGTGCAGATTGGAGATATGCTCTCAGGTTTTTGGACCTTCTGGTTGTTCTGAGAAGAGGCAACAGAAAACACATTGGAACATTCCAAAGCTGTCTTTTGCTGCCTGGCCATGGGCTGGGCAACGATCACGGTGTGTGGTTTGTGGCTGACACCTCAAATCCTGAAGCAGAAACCATGGTACAAAGGGTATTTTTTTGTTTCAGACCCCCAGGGACATCCCAGCTCTGTATTTTAGCAGTTGTTAAAAGGGAACTGAAATCAGTCAGTCAGTCAGTGGCTATTGATTTCAGGCACCTCCAGCAGCCCCTTGGTGAAGGTTAGGGATTGTTATAGTTTTGGCATAAAAAAGGTAATGAATTTTTGTATTTCCTCTTTCTAGAACTTTTAACATTTTGCTCCACTCTATCGTGGAAACACAAACCAGAGGGGTAATCTATCCAACCTTATTACTTTTAGGGGCCAGAGAATCTATTTCTCTATTTCCATTTCTGCATTTGGTATTGTATCCAGAAAAACATATCTAACATTTCTCAGGCAGAGTGAAACAAAATGTGCAAGTCCTTATCTCCCCTTCTCTGTTTTTATTTTCTAACAAATGCCTCTATAAGAGAATCATCCCTTAGAAAGGTTGTTACTGCATCTCATTGAGCTGCTTTTAATTCTCATATTTTTATGTTATTAAAATTAACTACAATACATAACACAGCTGGTATAATTTATAAAACAAGGTGCTTTAAAATGTTTTCCTTAATACAGAGCATTTTCTAGTAACATTATAATTTATCCAATGTACTGTTTCGAAATTACCTTCTGCAGTTAATTGTCCTTGTCTCTACTTCGAGTTCAAAACCCAGTTTACAGACATACTCAGCATGGTTACATAATTTATAGAAAACAGACCATTTCTGAAATGCAGAAAATTGCTTAATGGATTTGCTCTCTGAGGTGGACACAGGACAGAGCTGAGTCCTGCTTTCAGTGCAGAGTGCAATTAGAAGACAGTGGTTTTACCACTGAAATGTGAACAAACCACTTGTTCCCTCCTCAAATTCAGGCTAATATGTAGTTAATTTAACCAAGAGGTTGAAAGCAGCGGATGCTCACCCCAAAACTCAGGACAACAGTTACAGAATCAGTACGCAAATCATGGGAAAAAGAAACCAATATTCATAAGCTTAAGAAGATATTCTCATTGTCTTCAGTGTGGCAGGGAACTGCACTGGTTGGACTTAAAGGCTGGGACACGATGAACTGAACTTATTCACTCTTCCATGAGCCATCATTCACTGGATTTGAAGGGTGAAACTCTAAACTCCTCTTACATTGTGGTTTATACTCTTCAGAAAGTACAAAATCTTGGAAGCCTTTAAAGGGATCTTGAATTTGACATTTCCCACACACACTTCTGAGCTTGTTTGCTGGTTATAAATGTGCTAAGGAATTCACAGAGTGAAAACAAAACCTACCAGATTCTCCAAAACAACCCGTCCTCTTTTCATAAATACAGAGATTAATGTACTGTACTTTATCCCTACTAACTGTAGTTCACTGTGCAGAGAGAGGTAATTATTCACTCAGGACAAGATCAGACGTTAGGAAAAAAATTCTTTACTCTGGGGGTGGAGAGGCACTGAACAGGATGCCCAGAGAAGCTATGGGTGCCCCATCCCTGAAATGTTCAGGGCCAGGCTGGGTGGGGATTTGAGCAACCTGGTCTAGTGGAAGGTGTCTCAACCCATTCTATGATTCTGAGGTTAATTTTACACATTGCAACTAAATAAAAACCAATGTTTTCAGGGTTGCAAAACAGAAAATTTAACTAGGCTAGGTCTGACACAGCTACCCAGAGACACATACAAGTATTTTTCACCTGCAGGGGATGTTCAGAGCTCCAGGGAAAGTGCTGCTGGGGCTGAGCTGGGAATGTAGAGGTGCTGATGCAGCCTGCATAATTTCCAAAGCTTCTCTCTGGAGATTTACTGAGGCATCAGTACATTCCCTCTCAAATCTGCCCTGAGTCCAGAGCACCTCCTGAATGGAGGCAAAGCTCTGGGAAACCCTCCTGCCCCTGCTCACAGTGCCCGAAGCATTGCTGGAAGAAGGAATGCTGTAAATTAGAGTGGGAGCTACTTGCCTACATTTTACACATCACAAAATCATAAAATCCTTTGGGTTGGAAAAGACCCCATAAGATCATCAAGTCCAACCATTAACCCAGCAATGCCAAACCCACACTAAAAACATACCCCTAAATGCCACATCTATACAATTATGGAATCATTGGGTTGGAAAAGACCACTAAGATCATAAAAAGTCAGATTTTGCAACTGAAAGGAGCATGGACAACAAGAGGACATGTGAAGGGTGTTGGTGGCAGGCAGAATTTCTGCTGAAATAGCTACGCTGCTATCATTCTAAATACTATCCATGCATGCCTATACATAAAATACACATATGTATTCATGCATATTCACATAAATATATTTAGGGAAAATCATACGGTATGCAGCTGTATAACTGGTCAGGATATTTCTATGCACTGTTCTATCTTCTCTATTCTGATAACATTGCCAAACAGATTTGGGGGGACAGATGTTCTCTGCAGACTTACACCATGCACTGACTTGCCAATTTGCCAGACAGGAGTTTATGCCTGGACCTTTCAGGCAGAAAAATTCTTAAGGGCTTTATGGAACCCCCCAGGAGCTTGCAGATGGAATGAAAAAGTGCTTGAACTTGGAAACGCTCTTTTTAAACAGCATCTCAGAACCCACGTGTATTTATGTGAAGACAAAATTCATCCTCCTTCAGATGGGGACAGAAACTGAGCTAATAAATATCCTAGCAGACATAAGAGCTTGATGGATCCTTTGGAAGAAAGTTTAGGCAGGCAGCTACAGAATAAATTCTTGGTGGGAAATAGCACTGGGTAAAAACATATAAAGGGGAGCAAGTCTTCTTAAGGAGGTGTTTTTATGTGCAGTCTTAGCTAATAGACCAGCTACCCTTTAACCATTTTAAAATATCTCCAAAGCCTCATCAGTCACGCTAGCACAAGCTAGACATGATGAATTATGTTGGCTTTCCATCAGGATGCACTCAAATCTTACCTTGCTTATGAGAAGCAAAGGCTGATATTGTTTGAGGATCAGTAAAACATGAGAGAGAAAATGTTCATCCAATCAGCTCAAGTGCCAAATACCATGAAGTGATGACAGCATGCACACAAGTGAAGGTCATAATTACATGTATTGATGTCTATATTCATACAAATTCATATTTTTATGTATCTGGAGTGAAACCTCCTGCTGCAGGACAGACATGTCCCAAACTGATGTAGAATCCCAACGAGCAGGGAGTGAATCAGCTCCTGTCACCCAGAGAAGCTCTATGATGGGCCAGCTCTGCATCTCCTCACCATGGCGCACTGGGACTGGTTGCAGAGGTTTACATAATGATGAAATATATTCATGGAATCAAATCCGTCTGTGGCTACTAAACACAAAAAATTCCCTCTGGGTGAAATACAGCCCAGTAGAGGGTTGGAAACACTCTGGGGAAGCATCACAGTCTTCTTTCTTCACCTTCCTACTTTCTCCTTCACATCTGCTATTGACCACTTTTGGAGACAGGCTGCTGGGCTGGCTGAATTTCTGGGTGTCCCAGTTTGTGACAAATTTGGGAGGAAACAAATTTGGGAAAAATAGGGGATACCAGACCATGAAGTCACCCAGGATATTTGGCTTAGCTGAAATGGTTGTTTCTGCCTTAAGAGGGTATCTGGAGAAGGTGGGGGTGATGCAGTGATGCAAATCCATCAGGGGCACTTCCCATGTGGGACATCACCACAAGCACAACCCAAGATGTGCAGAGATGATACTGAACTGTGAGAGAGGTCTTCTTGCCCCTGCCAATGTTTAAACCTCAACTTCAGTCTTTTTCTGGGGCATCCAGAAGGGCCAGAACTTCCTTGAAACTCAGATCAAAGCTGATCACTGGGCAGCTGATAAATCCACCTTGATGGGACTGCCCATGAAAGGGCAGAATGACAGGAGAAAACAGCATTTCCAGCCTCTGAAGCATTGTCAAAACAGTCAGTAAAGCAGCAATGACAACGGACTGTGCCAAAACCCTGGTCCATGCTGGCAAAGGTGCTTTGCATTATTTAACACAGTGCAACCTTCCCCATCTGCACCTGGAAACACAAAGGGATTGACCTTTCTTCCACCATTCAGGACTGCTGCAAGCAGGGCCCAAAGTCCAGAAAGACTCCTCTCCTTATCTCACTCATTTTTTAGTGCAAGTATAATACCGCCTCACATCCTTCTAGAAGCCCCAGCTCCTGGAGACAGGTTATTTCCATTTTGATTTTATACAGAAATAGGTTTCTATCCTTCCTGACTGAGGAAATAAACCTGAAAGCATGACCATTCCTACCACCTTGAAAACTCATAGGGCAAATCAGATTGCCTCAAACTGTTAGTCTGATTTAAAAGAGCAGTACCACACGATTTTTTAATAATTTTCCTATTCTTGTGCTGGCAAGACTTCCAAGTTTTGGCAGTGAAGCATGCAGGTCTAATTCAAAAACATATCAATTCAGAGAAAGCAATATTTCTGACTCTAGAGGCCATGGATCAAATCTGTAACACACTAGCTGGCACTAAATTAAGATTGATGTTTCTTATCATAATTAACCATCATGCAGAGACACAAAAATTAAATTAAATTTACAAAAAAAATATGAAAAATTCAGGTTTGTCAGTAGGAACTAATGAAACTTTTGAATGAGCATCAGTAGGACTAAATCTTACAATGGTACTGAAGATGTCAACCCAGACCTGCAAGATCTGATTGATTCCAAAGCACTTAAGGAGAACTGCACAGCGCAGACCAGCAAATCACACTTGTTTTCAGACCAGTAATCCTTCAAATATTTTGCAAAATACTTTCAGATTCAGCACTTAAAACCCAGCTTAAATCACATTAATTATTTCAGTTCTGCTAGCTGAAAAAAACCCAACACTTCCCTCCATGAATCATTCTCCTCTTAGTTAATTTAGAGCTTTAACTCCTTGGAACACAGGGGACTTTTCCAATAGATGAAACAGGACATAGCCTGTTCTGTAAATTGCAACCAGGTGCATGCTACTAACCTGGGGAAATGTTCACCATTAGTCTGCCTTGGTTGACTTCACATGGAAAACAACACAAAAGTTCAGTATAAATTAACAAAAGCTGATTTGACACGGGCAAATTCTGCTACCTTCATTCCACTTGAGAAGAAACCCAAGCTGCAACTAAACTAATTAAAATCAGGGAATTAGCCACTAATACTGTGAGATGGAACTGGACTGACAGGTTTTTAGGTCACAAAGTGCAGCACATGAATGGTCAGTCTTGCCCTGCACAAAGCACAAGCCTGGCTGCCCAGGCATGGAAATTCAAAGTGCTGATGTGTAGATACCAAATATCCTCTTGCTAATGCCCATGGATGAGAGCAGCGGAGCTCCCGGGATTCCTGCTCACCCAAATGGGAGCTGCTACTGGCTCGTCCTCTAAAGAACTTTTCTCTGTGTGATTTGCTGGGAGACTCAATCTTTTGATCCTCAAACACAAAGTAGCATTAAGAGAGGAAAAAGACTCATCCCTATTTTCACCAGCCATACCAAACTCAAGAAAACACTTGCCTTACTCCTCTGATACTGCATCATATCCCCTTCCCAGATAAAAAATTTGGAAATAATTAATGAAGCAGACCTTTAATAAGGTGTGGTTTGTCTAATAACAATTAAATAAGGGTCACTCTGGAATTATATGCAGAACATGCTGAGAATCAGCATGTAATACATAAAGGCAAATAACTGAATACTATGAGATCAGGACCCCGAGTGTGGCTGAAACATGAACTATTAATTTATATTCATTCTGACTTGACTAACATACTGAGTTCACTCAGCAGCACCCCCCACCAGGATTTCACTGCTCAATATATTTTTATCACTATGCAGCTTGAGCAATATTTTTGATCAATCCCTACAATCAACATCTGAACGCGGTGGGCCATTATTTTTCTGCTGAAAAAACAACTTCTTTAAACCTTGTTAATCAATATGCCCCGTTTAAGTTACTGCACAGCTTACACAGCCAGCTGTGCAAATAGCAGGAGCTGGAGAGCAACTTTCAGAGCCACTGGGTTGGCATTGCCACCGATGTGTAACTCCTCATCAGGAGCAAATTCAGGTTAATTGCAGCAGGGTGAATTATGAGGTGCCCTCTGGTACCTGATGCCTCTTTTCATTAGCCTGGGGACTCCAAACCCCTGGTCCTCCCTGAGATCCTCTGCTGGTAACACGTCCCCGTGCAGAGCAGTAGCACTTAAATTGTTTACTCCTGCCTGAGACGCTGGAAAATTACTGATGTGCCTTCTCAGGGTCACCTCACTTGCTGGGGAAGTTTGGATAATTAGAGACAAGACTGCTTGCCCTTCTCCATTCTCCTGGCAACTGCAGATGAGTTAAGTTAAAATGTGTGTGTCTCCTTTTCCCCAGTGTGGCAGCACCCCAGCTTTGCACATGGAGTGCTCCCTGCTGCAGCCAGGACCTGCAAAAGGAGGGACATTGCCCTCGAGCAGGGGAGGTAACTAATGAGGGGAACATCATGGGGCACCTGGATATCTCCATTAATGAGTCCTAAAAACTGCAGGTCTACAACTGGAGTGATTCTCTTACTGTTACTGTTTCTGAAATGCTGATTGCTGCAGCGGCTGGGCGTTTAATTATCCAAAAATGAGAACAAAATCCAACCGGGGGGAACAAAATGTCACAGTGCTGCAAGTTGCCCTGTCAATCACCAGGCTCCACCTGATTTCAAGCACAGGAAACACCAAAGCTGGTGCTGTTGAGGCAGGAAAAACGCTGCTGAAAGAAAGGATGGTTGTTCCTTTTAGGCGGGAAAAAAGAAAAGCACCTGGACAGGATGCCAAGTCTCCTGAAGACACCATTTCTGCAGGCAGGGAAGCTGGATGTGCCAACTCATCCTGGCTGAGAGGCAAGGGAACATGCTATGGGAAGATGGACAAAGGGATAAAGCAGGAAGATCGTGGAGTGACTCATGCCAGGACCTGAGGGAAGATGAAGCCTTACACTTCGGATGGAAGCATGAATGTCAGAGACAGAACATGATGGTTCTTAACCTGTTTAAAGCCTCTACCTGACTCACTTTTCTAGTACATTCCACATTTAAAAATACTCATCTGCAGGTGAGCGTGGTTGAAAAAAACCCCAAAACATCCCTTCTCCCTCTCTCTTTCTTTGAGCAAGGCAAATAACACTCGACTGCATTGAACCACACTGCACTATTATTTCACCTGCAAGGTGCAGAGGCTGCAGACAGCACGTCCTGTTCATTCCTGCTCTCATAGAGGAAATTAATGAGGACAAGTTTCCAAAGGATACTTGTTGTATTTCCTCTACTCTAGGTCACTGCTGGGGGGTGGAGAAGATGGACAGACTGGCAGCACAATCCTGTGAGTTGACTTTCCCTGGGAAAACCAGTGAGGCAGCAGAAGCTTGGAGCATTCAAAGCAGGTACTGAGGTTTTCCCATTAGTCAGTTTTTCTAAACTCGGTTTCTCCCTTAGGCAGATTCACGTTCCTTGTGCTTGAGCTTCTCAAGGCAGAACAGATCAATAAAAATTATGTTTTTCACTTTTTGATCTGCAGTTGCTGTTTCAGGTGCCACAGCTGCCACTAGAAATGTCTTGGCAACTACATCAGGGAGAGATTTTCTTCCACGAGTGAATTTTTTGAATACAATATCCCATAATTACTCCGTTCACTATTCTGCTAAATAATCTGTGAGAGCATGAAAAAACCCTTCAGTGTGTTCTAGGACTAGATGAAGCAGTTTATCTTGCTTTAAGTTACATTTACACGTTCTGCCCATCCCTGTAGTACATGATGAAAACGGCTCTGAGTCATGAAAGAATTGAAGGCACTTTTGATAATTAAAGGTAATTTATTTAACCAGATATGGTTAAAAGTCTCTCTGGTCAAGTGGGGATTAACATAGGTACTAGATTTAATACATCTAAAAGGTAGAAACAAAAATTTCTTACTGTTGTGTCATTTCTAACTCACAATATTCATTAATAAATGCAATCAAGTTCTGCATGTAATCCGTTTAGTGATAGCTCTCAGTTCAGTAAATTACATATTTATTGTTTTCATCGTTAAAACCATCTATTTGTTTAAATACTGCTACTTCCTCTCAAGCCTTTTGTTTTTTAAATAATTGTAAGCAAATATAAGATATCATCACTGAGATTAATTATAAAAATGAAATGGTCCAGTGAGCTGGAATACAAGGAATAATTTCCTATGGAAACTGTTGATTTAGGAGCTTTCATCGTAATGACTTCACATCTGAATATGGAAACAGATTCAGTCTTACATTAAATCTCTTTTTTTCAAAAACTAGAATACAGAAAGGTGCAGCAGGTGTTTCCAAAGAGCATGGATGTGTGTTTTCCTGAGCTCAGCCTCCAGCTGGGAGAATCCAAGTGATGCCCTGGGGGAGCTGTTTCCATGCAGCCCCATCCACACACTGCCCAATCCCACCCCAGTCCCAGGCACACACACATTTTTAGGGAAACACATCAGGAGCACTCTGGAGCCACCTTGAGAGAGAAAAAGCAGCACAGAGCTTCAGTGGGACCTGACAGCTGCCCTAGGACCAGGAATCCACTGGATTTGCCCTCAGGGAGTGACAGCTCCAGCTTAAGAGAAGGCAAATATTCATCAGGATATGGGTTCTGCAGTAAATGGGTCTATTTAGAACAGGCAAGACAGGCTCTGGGTAGTTTTTCTGCAGAGTCACCAGTTTTTACTCCACATAGTTCTGCCTCTGAGGAGGATTCCTGCCTCCACATCGGTGCTGACCACTCAGTCCCACCATGTGCCACACCTTTCCCAATCCCATACAAGCTAATGAGGATCTATACTGGGCTTGTTCCCAAAACCAGACAGCACAGTGGAGTGACAGGGTGATTTACCTAAATTCCCCCGTTACTCAGACTTCTCATGACTGTGGTTTGACACATGGTGTGACCCCATCCCTTTGCAAAGTCAGATCAGACTCTTTATTTTCTGTAAAGCCAGCTCACAGCAAGCAAAAAATTTGCCTCCTTGCAGAGACTGTTTGCAGGTGTTATTCTGGGCTAGAAAACAGACAAATGAAAATCCCAGTGCGAAGGTTAATGTGGAAATCCTCCTGAGGGAATAACATAAAACAACGTGCATTTCCTCCAGCAGGCCATTTAAAAGGTGTCGAGCACACAGATGCCATTCTCTTCTGCTCAGGAGACACTGTGGCTGTGACCAGTGAGCCATTACTGGGCAGAAGGAGCACTCCCAATGGCACAAAAGAGGAGGGATTTGCTTCCAGAGAAGAATCTCTGGAGACGCAGGATCTCCATCTTATGACAACTGCAGTCCCAGCTGATGTTAGGCAAGGCTCGTTAATATTCAAACCTCAGCAAAAGGAAAACACACACACAAGCCACGAGCGCTCCAGCAGTGATCACAGTACCTAAAATAGCCACCACCTCGTCGTCCTGGATGACTTCCAAGGATCCTGAGACCACGAAGCAGAGAGCATCCACGCTCTCCCCAGCGTGGTAGATGAGGTCCCCAGGGGCACAATGGATGGTCTGGAACTCCACGGCCAGGGCTCGCAGGCAGCCGTCGCTGGCCAGCCGGAACGCGGGGTGCTCGTTGAAAACCTTCCGGTTCAGGTGCACGCAGATGTCTGCCCTCATGTCCTTTGGGCAGATGGAGAGGACCTGGGTAAATGAAAAGATGGGAAAAATGATCAGCTGGGGATGTGTCCTGGTGTAGGGACACAAAACCAGTAACAACTAGAACTTAGTAGATGACTTTAACTGGCTAGTTACCAACAAGTCTTCACCCAACTAAAGCCCAATCCCCGTTCAGGTTCGAATCCTACCAACTACACTCTTCTTCTTTCCCCTCCTTCTCTCTCAAAACTAATCTTAAAAGTATAAAAGCTAATATACAACATAAACACAACAATTAAGGAAGGATACAAGCATTAAAAAGTCACTCTAGGACAGGATGTGACACCAAGGCCACCACTGTATGAAAAAACCGGATGGATGGGTCTGATGATGTGCGGGTGGGGGGGGGGGTCTTGAAATCCATCCATCCATCCATCCATCCATCCATCCATCCATCCATCCATCCATCCAGTCACTTCATAAAGCTTCTGGTGGGAGTTTGATCCTGATTTTGGGTAGTTTTTTCTACCCATCTACTGTTCTCGCTTTGTCTGAAAGGGTGATGTGGAAGACAGGACTGTTCTGTTGCGCTGTGCTCACTCCTAACAGTTTTCACACTCCTTTTCCAGAGTTGCAGGTGGAAATGCTCTGTCCTGTCTGTGGGTGTCCCTCCAGACCTGGTGCCCAGACTATCTGCCTGCTGCTATGCTCAATCCCTTCAGGAGCATAGAACAGACACACAGAGATGAAGGAGCTCGAGGACAAGCAAAGACAGACCATCCACAACAGAAAAACACCACATTTTGTTCACACTCAGAAAACCCAGCTTTCAGAAGCCTTGACATAGGTAACCACTTACCAACATGTGTCCAAACACACCCAGGGCTCAGTTTTAGTGAGATATACAAGGAATTACCTGCCCAGGAGGGCTTACAGACTAGAAAATCCAAAGAGATTGGAATAAAAAGGAAGTAAAATGAAACCTCATGAAATGTAAAGTGAAGGTGAGTGAAGAACTGTCCACTGTGAAGGCATCTTCATTGTAGAGCAATTAAGTAAGATCTTCAACTAGTTTCTTACCTTAAATAGCTTTCCCTATTGAAACAGTAACACAAATACACCTGAAGAAAGAAAGTGAAAGCCTGTGGGTCCTCTTGGGTTTGTAGACTGTGTGTTGAATATTTGCACACCCTCCTAAACACACTAACATCCTTATAGCCCCAAAATTCACAGTAGCTAATTGCACTGAGAAACATATAAGGCCTTTTAATGTTTTTCTAGGATAAATGATAGAAAAGGGCTTGAGACTAAGAGCACCCTGGAAGTCTCATATCCAGAAGACTGCAGATCAATAGTACTGATTAATTTCTCACCGTATGGAATTAATCTGGCAGCTTGCTCTGCAGACAGTGCAGGAGACAGGGACACTGGGTTAATGAGTTGACTATCATGGAACAATAGCAGAGGGAGACTCTGGTAATCCTGACTAAGCTTTGAGGAAAATGGTCACATTAATGAACTCAAGCCACGATTTTAATTTCTGTTTAATGCAGGAGAGGTATAAAACAAATTACTGCAGAGCATTACTAAAGCTCCTAAAGCATAGAATACCAAAAGAATACGTAACTTCTATTTTTATAATAATATTTAGTCCCTTTCTTATTTAGATAGATCAAAGTTCCTTTGGGATCAAAGACATAATGAATGCAGAAAGGAGAAATAGAAGTTATTCTCCCATTCTCTGTACTGTGGCAGTGTGTGGTGAGAAGGGGCCACTGTAACCATCTGGACTAACCTCTTCCACTCCAAATGTTCTCATGAATCCCAGAATACCTGGTAAAATTATAGCCTAGAAGGCCTAAATTTAATGTTTCAAATGCTAAAGGGTATTTCTTCCAATGGACAGCTACTCTCTTTTTCAAAACGTATTGTTTCTGAACTGATTTTTTTTTAATTTCCAGCCAACAGCCAGAGAATCTATGATCTTGTTGAGATAAAAGACCTGCAATAATCATAAATCTCTTCCACATGTAGGTGTTCTTAGAATATGACCAGGTCACCTCTCAATCTTGAAAAACAAGAGAGATGGAAGATGCCTTTTCTGCTTTACACTATGAAGCACAGGCTCTCTTTGTAAACTTCCCCCTGCATAAGGTTTTCTCACTTACAACCAACTTCCCAGAGCTACCACATAGTTACTTTTTTATTTTAGTTTACTCAGAGTAAGTCAATTTGGGTTAATGATATTTTTCTGCAACAAAATGTTGTACAGAACACATTAAAATCCCCTGCATAAATACATTTTATCATAAAAAATAGTATTAAACACATTTGACAAGGCATATTCTCTGTAAGCCATCATTTGCATTAGTAATAGTATCTTGTCTGAGTCACTATAGACCATATTGTGTATCACATTTCCATAATTTAGTGGGGGCAAATGTCAATTTTACAAATGTCTATTTGAGTAATTCCATTTACCAACAAAAATACGGGCACACCATAGCTTCTCAGTTAAAAAAGAAAAAAAAAAAAGCTACTTTTGAGAGTGATTGTTTCACCTCAGCCTCACTCTTGGATCAAACAGAAAGTTTGTCTTCATTACAATAAAACAGAAACACGCCATCTTTCTTCATCTCAATAGTAACTTAATGAAAAAATTTGCTTTCTTTTCTACCAGGATTGATGATTTTTAACATTTTTATCTACTCTTGGGCCTGAATCGTGGTTATAAGTTTTTTATTTCCCTTTAATACTTTCTGAAATTTAAGTGCTTTTGACTTAACAAGGCCATGAGCTAGGAATTCTCAAACACTGCTCTTAAGAAAAATGTTTGTGTTCATACATGACTGGTAACCAAATTTTAGCTTTTGAGCTTCCAAACTGCAGGAAAAAACCAATTAAACTGTTGCAGAGGTTGTACGTGTAAGATTCTGAGATGTTCCAGGACCCTTTGTTCATTTGGAATGTAAAATAATTATGTCCCCCATAAATAAAAGCCACTTGGATGCAAAGCAGCATACCATTTCCTCATAGATACAGACTTAAATACAGAGTACTGAAAGTGAACACTCAGAGAATTATTCTTTTTCTAGACACAAGCAGCTTATCTATCATTACATACTGTAATATGAAGAAACAGAAAAAAAAATTCCATTGCACAGAGAAAAGCCAGTCTTAGCAAAGTTCAGGAATTTTCTGATGTCATTATAAAGTGCTTCTCCTAAGGACAAATCACCACACAGAGATGAATGGAGATACCAGTTACCAACGATATCAGCAGTAAATGAGTAATGATCTAAGAGGTAGCCAGGAACGAATATGCTTAATATGAGTTTCCTTGCCTGCTACATAGGCATTGAGAACAGAGAATGAAACAGGTGACAAGTAAAACAAATACTTAATGTTAGAAGATTTGGCAAGGCATTGTTGACTGCTATAGAAAAATGTAGATATAGGTAGGGAAAAAAGAGAGCAAAGATAGATAATTGCAACATTCAGCTATGGGTTTACTGCATGCTCTTCAAATAAGCACTTCAAATTCGGATGAATGTTCACTGAAAATGATCCCTTACAGATAATACAAGACTTTGGACATTCTCATTGTGAATTGCTCTCACTGAGATCTCAGCATTTTTAAGGCAGTATGCAACCAAAGAAATGCAAATTAGTAGCACCATGGCTGTCCCTGAGTCCATGCTGTGTACAAATGGACACATATGGGTGCAAAAATGAAAATTCAGGTTAAGAGAGAGGACATCCTGCAATGCTCAGTCAATCTCTTCACTGTGAAGGAAATGCCTCCAACACATCCTGGTAGCAGAACCAAACCTCAGCTGGGATATTGGTTCTGCCCCGTGTGCTCTTTCAGCAGCGCAGCAAAAACCACCAAGACAAATTTCTGAAGAAGAGATTTCCTTGGAGGTTCTGTGGCCTTTCTCAGTGAAACCTGCAGCGTGTAAGGCAGGCAGGGTGCTCAGGTCACTGGTGGCAACGCTTTGCTAACTGAGAGGTCTGGAGCACTTGGAGGGGACAGGTGCTTGTGCTGCTACAGAATTTGCTCCGGAATAAATCTGCAGCCACAGACTTCCCAGCCAGCTCTCCACTATGTGTCCAGGCAGCATGAAAGAACAGAAGCTGCTACTTATCACTGCAAAATCAGAGAAGAAAGCTGAATTCTACCCAGAGGAGAATCTTTGCTGGCTGTACCAAACTCTGACTTCACCAGGAAGGAAGCAAGGCTCCCTGAACAGCACACAGGTACCCACAAAGACCTGAACCACTACAAAACTGAGGGAGGAGAAAGGAAAGCACAGAATAGTATTTATCACTCGCCCTCTTTGCACAGGAAACTGAATCTCCTCAAAGTCAGTGTAAGATAATTGCAGAGCTCTGCTATCATCATCACCCGGCACCCAGCTGATACAGACCTCAGCATGACTCCCAAAGCAAAGACTCAACATCTCTAGATCATCTCACATGGAAAATGCTGACAGTGAGAGAATGGCTTGTGGTTGCTGCTAGAGATTGGGAAAGGCAGGAACCAGCTCTGGAAGACCCACAGGGAATTGGCACAAAACATCTTACAGTCTTTTCAGCTCGAGACCTGTAGGGGTGGGTAATTAAACCCCTCAGGAGGTTCCATCTGATTTTTTTAACTCTCTCATCCATTTCCTCAGCATGTACAGGCAGTTCAAGATAAGCTTCCTGAACAGCTCAAAGAGCTCTACAGGGAGCAGAGATTATAAAAATTTCAAACAAAAGCAAATGAATCCAAACAAAAACTGCACAGATTAAGAGCGCACCCAAACAATACCTTTTAGGATGGGTTTACAGGTTGAAGTATTTGTTAAAAAATCTTCCCCAGCTGGAAAACACTACAGGATGTCTTAGCAGGTATTACAGAATCTGTTTAAGACTTGTCAACAAAAAGGGCAGAGGCCAATGAATCATGAACATTAGCTATCAATCCTCTTTCAGCACACAGGATTCCCACATTTTGGGGGTTGTAAGTAGGGAATATATCGACTGAGAACAAAGCCAAGAGCTTTGACATTCTGTGGTTAATAATTAGGACTGTTTTCTAAATTAATAACTGTAATAAATATCAGAGATACTAAAAATGCCAGCTTTGAAAATAAAGAAAATAAACTCCTCCAACCTCAAACCCATTTGAGGCCATAGATAGATCTTTTTATTTTGCAGAGAAAGGCCACTCTGGGTTTTCAGACATATTCAGCAGTCAGAATCAATGTCAGCTATTTCCAAAACACCCACAATACTCACTAGGCAGCTGACCAAGTCGCTCAGATTTTTAGAAAGATTTGGCTCATTTGAGTATGGAATTCTTTTTCAGGCCTGGCTAAAAGTGTTACATTTGGCACTGGATGGAGGCCAAAGAGACAAAGGTAAGAAAACAGCTGATTGGCAAATCACAGCATTTTTCTGTAATAATCAGGTAATTTTGAAAGGATCTCAAAGATGATGTATGGACCTGAGCCGTAATTAACCCTGCACACATTAGGGTACTCTTTAATACATCACTGAGTAGCTTGGCACTAAGAACGGAATGTCAGCAGCAATGGTGTGCTCTGTTTTAATTGCAGAAAGATCCAAGGTCACTTGGATTTAAATGCCCTGAAATCGAGATCCGAAAATCACATCTAAGCTGAGTTTGGCTTGTTTTCTTATTAATAATATATGAGCTGAACCAGTGATTAAAATGGATAGATTTAGTGGTATCGTAACAAAATTATTTTGGGTGTTTTTTTTAACTGGGTAACCTGTTAAGAGACATTTTAAAAATACCTAGAAATTGGCTGTAGAGTCCATTAAATTCAATTTTGTCAACACAGACAGAATCTGGCTAAAGATTTAAAAATCAGGGCAAGATGAGAGGCAACAACATGTCTTTTAAGGAATCAAGTGGCTCGCCAGCACAGGGGGTACTAGTCTGTCTAATGTACAGAAAAGTGGCCCACTAATAACATCCACAGATGACCCCAAGTAGTAGATCCCAGGTTGCCAAAAGGTTGCATATTTAAAGGTTTTACTGTTCTCAGTTTTGTTGTCATATTTTCAGCAAGCAAAATTATTGCACAGCATTCTAATGGGGCAAGGGATAGCACACTACTGGGAAATCTAGCCTTAAAAACAGCTTTTTAGATTAAACAAGGAAAACAAACATCAGAAAGAATGTGTCATACATCAAAGAATTTTTCAAGTCACAAAAGTTTCTGGCACTTAAGGTCACCCTTGGAAGATTGGAACTGTTCAGCGCACTATTTTATTTTGTGCTTCTTCTGGAGGAGGTTTGATTTTCTCACATGCAGCATTATGTAAAGACACCCAAGGAAATGAAGGATGAAAACAGATGTGGCGAAGATGTTCCCCAAGATGTGGTCTGGAACTGACAGCCCCTTTGTCTGCTCCATCCCTTTGGTGGCAGTGCTCAGGGGATTGCCTGGTCCATCCACTCAGGGATTTATTCCCCCAGGAATTAAGCTCATGAGCCCTGGCATCTCCTCAGGCATGACAAGTTCACCATTTATTCTGTATTAATCCAAGATATTACATCCAAAAGGCAGAGATAACTGTGAATACTCTTTCCTGGTCCTGCAGAGTGCATACAGGAGGCAAACAATCCATAAAAGAGAAACAGAAAGCCCCACCAGTGCACAGACCCTGCTCACAGACATGTGGGAAGGACAGTGAGATCCTGAGCATCTCTCCTGCATCCCACTTTCCAGAGATCCATGGATTCCAACTGTACCTGTTCCTACCTCATCTCTGTGAGGTGAGGCACACCTCCTTGTTCCCCTCATCCCAATCTGCAAGGAATGACCAACAACCTCTACAACAAAACAGAAATACTTGTCCAAAGGAATTTTACCTGCCCTTTCCAGCAGGGAAGCGTGTGCAGCTGTCACAGCTAATGTTGTGGAAGTTCTCTTTGGCCACGAAGCTTGGCAGCCTTCTGTTCCTGGTCACCCACAAGGAAATCCAGCCAGCACTTACAGACCCCTCAGTGTCGGAGGGACATGGCAGGAATGGCAGCCTGATTCCTCTTTGTTGACTCAGGGTATCACTAATTATTTCTACAGCTCCTGAAGCTCTTCTTAACAGCAAACATGAGTAAGCTGCGCTGTCCTCATGTAGATTAATGTTTAATGAAGTTACAACCTGTGTCTATTTACCATAAACCCATCTCCTTTACGAAAGCTTAGTGGGCCAGCAGCGAATAATTCTAATACTCTGTTATGTTCCTGTGATTTCCTTCTCTGTCAGTGCAATGTGGAATTGCCTTTCATTATCACAATTGCCACTGATGTTCAGGTTGAAACTAAATAAGATGACTTTTTTCTCATTCAACCTATGGCTTTTCTGAAGGAAACTACTGTTAAAACGACAGACATTTATTTATTTGCTTTCTGAGCAAATTGTAAGCCATACAACAGCACAGAGGTCAAGATGAGAAAATCTTTGGGTTTTACAGACATTTCAGAGTGTTATCATTAGATAAGACCTTGAGACATCTGCATGTTAGTTAATGGTTGTTCTGCTTTCCTGGATAATGACCTATTTCTTACAGAAGAGCAAATATCTATAAATTTCTCATTTGCTGCCTGGATATTTTAATAAAAACTAAGATATTTGAATTCAGTGTGTTTCACATAGCAAATTATTACTGAAAAGATTTTTTTTAGTCTACTTAAAAATGGTCATATACACAGAAAGTAATGCCTCTTTTATACCTCTCACAAAAAAAAAAACCAAACCCCAGGTTCTGATGGATGAGAGATACTGTTTAATGCATAAAGGCTTTTCAGTTTTCTCATGTTTTTAACCCTGCTCGTTATTAGATGAGTAACCCCAAAACCTGCATCACTAAACATTAAAAAAAAAAAAAATAATCCCATCTTGTTTGAGCCACTGTTACACCAGGAGATGAGTGTCCATGTATTACATATCTCATCCCAGCTGTCAGAGAAGGGCTCTCACATTTAAGTGATTTAAGATTATGGATCAGAGGCCACTTGCTTCCCCTTAGGTAATAATAATAAATATGCTAATGCTTTTAGTGTCATTGTTAATTCCTTGTTTGTGAGCACTCAGAGACGGGCTGAAGCAACGCTGTCTGAAGGCAGGATTTGAGGATGAGCTATTCCCAAGGAGAGCAGGGAAGCCAAAATTCTGAGCTTAAAGCACCTCCAGTTCAGTGTGGGAGACCAAGTCCTCTTCCACATACAAGAAAAACACACTGAGGTTTTAAATTCTTCTCAGGACATCCTGCTATCCAGGCAGAAAAGACTAGATCTTCACTTAGGCTCCTCCCTTCTCTAAATTCTACTTTGCCTTCAGTTCTCATGTAAGGACTCATCAGTTTTGGCCAAGGTCCTCTTTGGGACTACACACTGAATGCGTCCTTCAGGGATAAATATTTGAGGCAACAAATCAACATCTCTGAAGTGGTAGTAATTTCAATCAAGTTTTAAACTTATGTTTTTACTTCAAGCATATTAATTTAAAAGCTTTAGTTATCAAAGAAACACGTGTTAACTCTTGCCCAAGCAATGCTAGGACCGTTCAACACCATAGAAACCTAGTGTAATACTCATATAATAAACCTCATTCTTCCTTCTTGTTCTTTAAATCTGGAGTTCAAAACAAAGCCATTTCAACATGCTGAGTGACTGAATAAAATTTATTACAAATTTGGGGCAAATGATGTCGCAAAGCACACTCCAGTGTGACAATGGAGATGTATTTGGAATAATTTAGGATGTAATAGAGTGTGTTAGGTTGAAAAACATCCTTGGATGATGGAAACTGTCTGATCTGTCTGATGGAAAATGAAAAGCTGAAATTCCTCAGTAATTATCCTGTGTCATGAGCACATGTGTGTTTTGCAGGATAATAAGAAGCTTAATGAAAAGTTCATAAAAATTAAGGAAAATGGGAAATCATGTGATGCAAATATATCCTCACAACAGACTGCTCAGAATGTCATTACTGGAGCTTCGAAAATGAAACTGGCAGAAACCTCTAAAGTCAGGTCCAGACTGTCAGACAAAGCAGTGCAGAGAAGCAATCTAATACCTGGAACAATAATCCCCTCTTCCAAGCTGGAGCACTATCTGGACTCAACAGCTCAGCTGCAGGTGCAGTGCATCCCATTGGCCCCTCTGTACCCACAAAAATGAATCGGGGTACCTTGGGGGTCCCTCTGCTCCCATCCTCCTGCTATTCTAGGTTTGGTGCAGATGGATGTAATTTCAGTGCAGGAGTTCTTACAGCAAGGCTTGAAGGGTTAATGAAGGACCTGAGGCAAGAGAAACCACCCACCCTAGATGACCAATCTCTAGGACTCCACTGCTGTTTCTGTGATTATTTTCAGCTGGAATTTACAACCCTTTCCCATTTTTTGGGGTGACATACATCGTAACGCCTCCCTGAGTGGAGATAAATGTAAGACTGGCTGCAACACAGCTTTCCAAGCTTTTGCTAAAGGCAAGGTTTTTGCAGCAGAAAGCAAACTGCCTGATCCTTGCCCTCATACAGACCCTAGGATGCCCTGTGCAGGCACTACAAGCCACTGGAGCTGTTGCTTTTGCAGACTTGCAGGCTGTAAGGGACACAAAATACCAAAATATCCAACCCGGTGCTCAAGTTCTTACATTTCTCTTGTCTCTGTTCTTCTGTACCATGGGTTTTTCTGGGAAGCTCGATTAGCTGCAGCTACTGATGTCCAGGTGCAGAGGTTCCTGAAATCCTTCCACTGATTTAAACTGGGTTGGGATCCAGGCCTACGTTTAGGCAAGTCTTCACCAGGGGAAAATTGTTAAAAAAATCTAAGTCACAGATTTTACAGGTAAATTAATTATCTAGCTAAGCAGCCACTCCATCTTGCAGACCAGAGAACAATGCTTGCCATGAGTCGGAGATTATGGCTCTAACTGCGTTTTTATCATCTATAAAACCGGACATGCGGAAACTATGGTAGGAAATTTCAGTAATTAAAGCATAGGTTCTCCTAATTAACTGCAAAGCATCATTAAAATCTAATGAAACTCAAGTGGAGTAACACAGGACTCTGGCTTAACTGCAAGGAGATAAATGCAAACGGGAGTTCAATTTCCATGTAGTTTGAAGTTAATACAATGGGGCTGAATGCATTTACAGTAGTTTGGAATAGAAAAGCTCACTTTTAACATGTGTGAATCAGAATTAGGAAGTTAGGGTATTAGTGTATAAGAAGTTAACATGTTAAAGAATGTGGCATACTGAAGCACAAGAATCAAAGAAATAAAGATTTTTGCCACTTAAAGTAGTTGTATTTGTGGTGGTAAACTGAATTTCACAGCAGATGATAAATAAAAGAACTGGTGTTGCATCAGCATGATGTAAGACTAAATTTTTCGGTGCAGAGACTTCATCCTGGCACACCTGAACAATCAGCATCACCCTCCCATGTTGCACCAGAGATTCAACTGAAGAAAGAACTTAAAAGCTCTGCAAGCACATTTCAAGAGTCATCTGTCATCTGTCATGACTCTTCCTTAACTCCTTTGGACCCTTGGCCTTTAAGTCCTTAGGAGGGAAATCATGGATACTGGAGCTTGAATGCCTAATTTAAACTGACATGTACTAGGTCCACAGGAGCCACAGGAGCATTGTTGATCCTCGCTGAACAAAAATCTGCACCTAAAACTGTTTTATCTTGCCTTATGTTCAAGGCATTGCAGGTGGAACCCTTCTCTCATCTGACTCAGCTCTCTGAAATATCCAAGGCTGGACAGACTCTCAGCACATGCAATGAAGAAAGAGAGCTCTTAAGAGATGACCTTCTTAAGCCAGCCTTTGAAGAAACCTAAATGATCAGTCCCTTCTGAGGGCTAAAGTCCTGTAGGACTTCCACCCTGGCATGGATGCCAACAGCACCACATTCTCTGTACCTCCCTCCCAAAGGCCTGAAGTGCCAGTCCACAGATCTGAGCTCGGGGAGATCAATCTCTACTGCCATTAAATCCTGTACTAATTATGCCGATGGATACACCAATGTCCTGGGCATTAGCAAAAGGTCCAACCCAATCAAACTCATTTAATTGTAATGCACAGATGCCAATAATTCTCGGGATAATACAGATGTAGTTTAGACACCGAATTATGTTCTTGGGCTAATTTGAAGACCAATTTCCCATTGATTTCAATAGTTAAGTACGCTAAAATTATTTAGTATTTAGACAACTAAGACTGGAAAGCAGAAAACATTTACCACAATGAAAAATAAAGGCGTACATTCAAAGCAGCAAAACAGTCCATTTTATAAACAACCAGTTTTTTTTCCAAACACAAACATAATAAAGACATAGCATGCAGTTAAGAATTTGTTAGTAAATTATAAGCTGCTCTAAATCCACTTTCTGAGAAACCACACAATGGACACAAACTTTAGCTCTCTAAACTGTTACCTCGGGTGCTCATACCTTTTCTGTGTCAATTCCTTTAGACATGGACCAGGTTGAGACAATGTAATCCATGACTCTTTCACTAAGGCCTTTTGGGACTTGATATAATTTTAGGAAATCCCTCACGTTGTTCAGCATCTCATGGTACCGGTTGGTGTTGGCATACATTTGCTGGAAAATGGTGGTGACATTTCCAAAAATAGTTGCATAAAGAAGAGCTGGGGGAAAAAAAAAAAGATGAAAATTAATATGTGTGCTCTAGTAAATGCTAATCATAATTCAAGGATAATGTCAGAGAATTTTGTGTTCTACATTGTTACATTAGACATTACAGACTTTTCAGAAAAGAGAAATATTCTGGTATCTCATAACACCAGTGTGCTCCACTACGTCTGTTTTTGACACTATCAAATACACAGAAATGTGCCTGTAATTTCTAATAATCTTTGCTCGGAGGTACTTTATAGCAGAATTCAGGTATGTATTTCCACATTGCCTTTTTAAAAAAACAACTGCAGCCTACAAATGGTAAGAAATAAGCCACTGTGAAAGGAAAAAATGCCTTCCATCACTCAATGCATAATGTCTTTCCTTTACACAACCCATTCCTACCTCATTCCAGAAATCTCACTTTGTTTCCCACCAATTTACTACTGTACATCATCCCTATGCGAGAGGTGGCATTTTTAAAGAAACATGGTGCTCGCCTAACACCTAGCAAATAGAAGTATTGTACTTCCATTTCACACAGTGCTTTTGATATGTCCAGGTAGAAATCAGATGTCGAAGTTCATCACAAATACAGGATCACACCAAACTAGGTCACACAATGTGTAGCACAAATGAACACAAGATTTCTGTTTAAGAAAACACAGCAGAATAACAGTCTGTGTGATGTTGCAAGGGCAGGTTTTCTTCCTTGCTTTTCTGATTGCTGCATCATATCTGCAAGCTACAGAAAGATTTTCTACACTTCTGTATCCATTCGAACATATATCAACACTTAAGAGTACAAGTATATGGATTATGAAAAAGTTTAGATGGATGAATGCCGCATAACTTTTTTCTTTCTTTAGCTTTCTCTGCTCTTTTGGACTTTTGCAGCAGGACAAACCTGATGAAATATCACTTCTCTTAAGTGCAACATCCTCCATCCTTCTGAACAGTTGCTGATTTATCATGCACTCATCTCATCAGGTATGTGAGGGCATAAATATCTCTGATGCTAGATGCTACTGCAAGTCTTTATAAATGTATAGAGGAGCCCTAATTGCCCCCAAAATGCTGTCTTTCTGCAGGAGCAGAATTTCTACAACCTGTAACTACAGCTAGACAGCATCTATAAATCCAATGCCTACAACCCAACTGGCCATGCAGACCTACCCAGAGGACACAGGCTGATTGAAAATATGTCCTGTAAGGCTTGAACAAAAAGATTCAACTGTGACACCTGCCAGGTTGGAAACAGCTAAGAATGCCATGGTGAAAACAGTCGGTCTGAAGCAACTGGCACCTATCACCTCCTCTTAGCAGAGAGGATTTGTAGAAAAATATATGGCCAGAGAAGAAATTCTAGTCCTGTGTCTCATAGTATAGGGTCCTGGAAAAGTTGTACTTAAAAAATAAGGTTTCTTCAAGAAATTAAGGGTAGAATAAATCATTGGATCAAGCACACCAAATCCCTGTAGACACCATCCAGCAAAATCTCAGCAAGCCAGAATCCACCAGGCTGTGGAGTCTGCGCAGGCAAACTCAGCATTATCTCCCTGTTGGAAACCAAAGCCCTCCTTTAGAACTGGAAATGGTAAAAATGGTTGACTTCATCCAAATGCTCCACTCCTCTCACAGGTGACTGCATGGGGGATCTTTGGCAAAGACTTAAAGGGAACCTACTTGGATCTTCACAACTTTGGAGCTGTGCCTAAAAGGCTCTGGTCCCTTGTGGTGCTCCCCCATGCCCACACCAGAAGCTGCTGAGGGTGGTTTGCAGGTTTTGGGGGGACAGAAGATTTTTCTTAATTTATCTCTCTCTGTAAATCCTCTCCCCATCACTGTTTTCCATGTAATAACTAGAAAAGGAAGTAATTTATCAAAAGTTGATTTTTATTGTTTTGCAGGTTTAGGTATGCAACAAAAGTTTGGAGATGCTGACAAGCAGCTAATGCTGCTGTCACCTTCAAAGGGTTAATGCTCTCCATCAATAACCCATATTGTCCATAATTAGCAAGTGAAGATATCTCAGAGAATCTCTACTTAATGAGCAAATATTGAAGTGACAAGTGTGAGTCTTACCTCTCACCTATAAAAAAACAAAGGCAGATGAGTGCTACCAAGGGCATTTCATTTTGCTGTATTTTAATTATTTTTGGCAGGTGAAATTGGCAGTAAAAAACACTTGCAAAAGGTTCTGAAAGAAAATAAAATGCTGTGCCTCTCTCCACAGTAAAAGTGTTCAGACAACATCTAAAGAAATCTCCAAAGTTATTCATACACTTAAATAGTTTTAATTTAGTCTCTCAGTTTACAATAAACAGGAGAGATGAGGTTGAAGGTGAAATTACGCAGTTTCATGAAAGGCTTAGGTCAAACTGCATTTATTCACCTGCTCTTTAATGACTTCAATTTCTCCAAACATTTCCTGTTATGTTCCTACAGTCATGCAATGCTCATTAACTCAATTGTACTATGTGTGTAAATCTGGAACAGTTTTCACTAAATTTTATACAGATAAATTTGATGTAATGATGCAGAAATATTTTTTCCCAGTCCTAAAGGTGAGGTAAGTGGTCCAACTGTAATTGTAGTTTCTATTTTTACTCTTTTTACTCTCCCAAAATCTCCCCAAAATTACATACAAGAACCCAAGTACTATATACTTTCACATATAAAATCTGTTACTATATTTCTACTTCTATTCTACTTCTACAACATTTCTGAATGATTTAGCAATGGTGTTACATAAATGTTTTAGCCTATTTAAAAATAAGGAACTTTCTGGGAAAAAAAATGACTCAGAGTTACCTAAATAATCCCAAAGCATTTCAGATCTCTTATTTTCCTGACCGTATGCTAAATACATCCAGATAGGAACATCTGTCTTAAGGAACTGAAGGCTTAATTGAGAGATCTGCGTTTCCTTACATCCTGCTCTACACTGGAGTAGTATTAATCCAAGCATATACAATGTTCCTCTAAACTGCAATTGTAAAGAAGATTAGCAAGGGGGTACCCGCCTCTTCTCCCAAATATCAAGTGACAAGACAAGTGGAAACGGCCTCAAATTGTGCCAAGGGAGGGTTAGATTTGCGAGTAGGAAAAAATTCTTCACTGAAGGAGTGTCCAGCAGGGGAACAGGCTGCCCAGGGCAGTGGTGGAGTCACCATCCTTGAAGGGATTTAAAAGACACACAGACGTGGTACTTGGGGACGTGGTTTAGTGGTGGGCTGGGCAGTGCTGGGTTAATGGTTGGACTCAACGACCATAGAGGTTTTTTCCAACTTAAATAATTCTGTGAGGACAAATACAGATTTTCATTTCTGCATGTTGAGGCTAGCTGCGACTTCTTCTTCAACTAATTTCTGATATTAGCTATTCCTGCAAGATTTTTAGATAAGTATTATTAAAGTTCTATCATACAGGAGAGAATCAATAAAAACTCCAGTATACATTTCTGTATTGGGTTTACACGGACTAATTTTGGTACTGAGAGGGTGGCTTCTGTGAGAAGCTTCTGGAAGCTTCCTCCATGCCCAGCAGAGCCAAGGCCAGGCAGCTCCAGGACAGATGTGCCACCGGCTGAGGCAATTAGAAATGATGGTAACACCTCTGTGATATCATATTTAAGAATAATAAGAAAAAAATGTACTGTGCAGGTGTAACTGCAGGCACAGAAGAGCAGGGTGAGAATATGTGACAGGAACAGCTATGCAGACACCAAGGTGGGTGTCTGGCATCCACACAGTGTCAAACCACTACAATTCACTAAATACAAACAGAGAGAAACCCAGTACCCAAAAATCTGAATAATGATTTTCGAAGCTGAGCAGTTTTCTGTTATTTCTTCCCACCTCACCTTGATACATCTGCTCAGACTGCAAAATGTTTGCAGGCACTGTTTGGTGCAACACCAGGCAGTGGCCATCTCCTACGTCAAACAGCCTCGCTGAGATGCTGCAGCAGCAAAAAAGCTGCCACTTTCCTAACAGAAATAGCTTTCCTCAAATCCACCAACACATTTCAACCAAGTTACTACTTGGGAGAAAATAATCCTCCTAAGCCCCCTCCTCCATCACTGTTTTGTAGCACTTCTTTGATGCCAGCCCCAGCCTCCCACCTCTCCCCCTCAGGGACACTCCTGTCTGCCAGCTGTGCCAGTGAAAGCACCAACACAGCCCTGTGGTTTTATGGCTCTTCAAAAGCCCACCCTTGATTCTGAATCCTTGTCCACACTAAATATTTTGCTGTTAAAATACTGGCCCCCATCCCAGCAATGTTTTACATCAGTGTTCAATCACTGTTTTCCCCCATTTGCAGGGAGATGCCAACACCCAGAGCATACTTTCACATTTTTCTTCCAAAATCATCCAAAGCAAAAACAAAAAAAAAAAGCAAAACTTTCCTCCCCTGTAGCCAGATCACTGCATTGTCCCATGACACATCACCCAATGTGCTTATCCTCCTATAAGCCCCAACAGTGCATTGTCACACTCAGTTTGCAGAGGAGAAGCTAATGGGCAAAGGTCTGGATCCAGCAATGAAATTCAGCTCTGAACCCCTCACCAAAAGCATCTGACTGCTGAAAACACCCAGTTGTGTCTGGTTAAAAGCCCACCACGACTTCAGAGTCAGATTCCACCACCAGCCTGGCACTCCCAGCTGTGTGTCCTGCATTGTCCCTGCAGGGGGCTGGTGGCATTCCTACATCCCACTCTGCAGTCACTCAAGGTGCACAGCTCCTCCCTGGGTCCAGCTGACATTCATCCCTGCTTTCCTGGCCCAGCAGCTTCCTGATACTACAGTAATGCAAATCCTAAATTAAGAGGATAGTGACAATAAAGATCAGCCTGTAAAATCCCCTGCTAACATTGATATTTGCTTGACAAGAACTAAATTATTATGTAAATTAGATGATTATCGGTGGTAAACTGAAGGAACTCACACTCACTGTTCTTCCCCTTGCAGGGGACCCTGCACAGAAGAGAAGGACAGCTGCTTTGGAGGAAGTTGGGCATTTGGAATTCCTTATACATGAATTCATATCAAAATGAAGGCTTTCAACTGCACATGAATGGTGGGTCACTAATCTTTAAATGGTGAAACTGGGAGCTGTTTTTTTTTTTTTCATGAGCACACTCAGCTAATGGAAAATACTTACTTTAAAGCTCCAGTGCCTCGCCACCATGTGATGACCTGACCACCTGCACTTTTGTACAGAGCTGCAAGCCAAGACTGGCTGAAACACTTGCAAAACACAGCCTTAAACTAAAGATACCACTGTCCACAGCTATCAGTGGGTTTGGCTTCCAGTCCTGTGGCAGTGATGGACAAGAGCTGGAGCTGGCTAAGGTTATTCAGCAGCACAGACAACAAAATTCCTCATTTCAACCACCTGAGGATGGGGGGCCAAGGGCCCTGACCTGGTTTAGGGTAAATTTGGGGGAAAAGTCTGATGCTAAGCAGCTTCAGATCAGTTTGCACACACATTCCCTGCTCAACATCCCCTTCCACAGCCACCTCATGTTATTAGATTACTTTGTTCCTTCACCTGACAAACAGCGCCAGCCATCAGAAAGAGAGCCCTGCACAGGCTCAGGGGGATTCCTGTTGGTATTTGGATTGAATTTCCTTCATTTCTTTACATTGGAAAGCTTTACACATCTTGGGATTGCCAGGGTCTGCTTCTTCCTCATCACATTAGTCAAGGGTGTTAAGCAACATACAGGAAGCCTGAAAAATGGTGGCAATTACACCACAACAGGCAGCAGGGCAAACAGCAGTACCCTGTGTTAACTAAATGGTAAAAGCATCACTTTGCTGGAAAAATCCTTGTTTTGCAGTGAAAAGGCCTTAATTCTAGAATCGTTTCCTCTAAGAGCTCTGAATTAAGAGGCTTATTAGGGCTTCTTTTACACATTTCATATGCAGTGGAAGTTGGGTATAATGGGTCACAGCTTTTGATGGTAACAGTTGGGGCAGGAATATTTAACTTTCCATTTATCAGAACAGTATGATAGAAATACAGGTAAGAATTAACTACTGAAATGAGTGAAACCATTTCTTATAATGATGCTTCATCATTCCTGTTTCTTCAAAAACCCATCACCTCCTTGCCAAACAGCATTTCACAAGCTGCACAAAGTCCTGTGCAAAGGTAAATGTTAAATAAAACACAATCACTTCCCTAAAGGAATTACAGTGGGTGCAGAAGGAAAGTAGAGAAGCAGAAGTTAACCAAAGTTCATGAGAATTATGTTCACCATTAATTCCAGCAACTTCTATGCCTCTAGCACACTTTGCTCTTTCCTAATTTATCATTTTGTCCATTTTGAATATTATCTCCAACATTGCCTCATTTCCATGCAAATCTCTCCAGTATTTCAGAAAAAGCTGAATTGTGTCTGTCAGACAATCATCCACCTAACACATAAATCTTTCTCTTTCCTTTCTCCACCAAAAAAAAAAAAAAAATCCCAGAGTGCTGTCCTTACCCTTGTTACTGTCCAGAACTAAGACCCAGGGATCAAAACCATCCTGTGCCTCCCTCACTGTGCCCCGGTGTGTCAAAACTGTCACCGATAACAGGCACAGGACACAAAGGGTCTCCAGCACTACTGAACTGCAGCACAGGAACCAAAGGGAACATCTCAAAAATAAAGCTCCCTGAGCAAAGTTGGCAGCTGTCAGTATCCCTGTGTGAAAAGACTTTACAGCTCTTTGCTGGATTTGAGCCGCGAGGCTTTTTTCTCTTGCTGACTTCCCCCCTCCCCCCCCTTTAATGCTTTTAAAGGAATTTTTTTTTTTTTTAGTGGGACACCAAGTTCTTGTCACATTAAGATGAACTCAGGATAGCAATGTTGCTGGAGGCGGGATGCCAGAACATCACTCGCACACTGAGGGACACCACCTAAATTGCCTGTCTTGTTAAAATACAATGGAAAATTCGTAAACACACCTTCAAAGTACTGCACTGTATGAAAAGATGCCTCCAGCTCTCTGCTCCTAGGTCCTTTTTTTATCTGTATGCCAGTGCAGAAGTTTGTGCTGTATAAATCTATGTGCTGGTGTGGTTTAGATACTCATAAATACACATATACAGTGTAAAGGTGAACATACAATATCAATGGGCCCAGAATTTCTCCAGCTGCAAATTTTCCTTTGAGTCTTCTAATTTGCTCATTCTTTCTAGTTCTTTCAAATCCAATTTTGCTTATTCATTTAATTAAGTGTTCGGTTTTATCTCAGCACAAATAACAAGAATGGATTTTGGACAAATTAAAGAATTAGTCCAGCTATAAAATACCAGCCATGTACAGCCCTGAGCAATGTGGTAAACACACCTGTTACCATAACAGTGAGATATTTATACAATATCTGTCTGAAAATATTAATGAGACAGAGAACAGGTAAAGCAATATTGCTTCTATTCAGTAGAACTCAGCCTGAACTCTGCGTGAAGATGGATTTTTGTGAGTAATTATAGGGTATTTTTAGGAACAAGTAAAGTATTTAACCCTCAATATTAAAAGCCTCAAATTTGGAGATGATGTTTCCATCCTATTATTTTCAGAGTAATTCTGCTTCATAAAATGACCGCAAAACTGATTCACTGAACTCAACAATAATGTTTCTTACTCATCTAAGTCATCTACAGAAGCACTTTCTCTCTAATCTTCCGTCCAGCAAATTCAGCACTTCTAGACAGAGCTTAGCAAATTTTTGTATCCAAAATTTTCCATCTGATGCTGACAGATTAGCTCTGAGTAAATTTCTCTTCTCTGACATGTTTGCACTAAAACCAATGGAAAATAAAGAAAAGAGTTCCCCAAAAGGTTGAAACAATTCACCTCCAGCTTTTATAAAACTAAAATAACTCACAGCAAAACATTTTTTCCCCAGTCTTTTGATTCTGACTATTAGAAACCTGAACAATGGAAAAAAAATCACATTTTGATTAAAAAAAAAAAAATAGTCTTAACAGCCTAAGAAAAAGTGGAACATTAATTATCTTCACACATACCCTCAGTTTATATTGCAATGGAATATTTTCCACAAAACCAAGCCATGAGTTGCTAGCACACTGCTAGCAATAAGGGCCAATCCAAACCCCTTTTTGCCCAATTTATTAGCACCAGATGTCTATTTTATCAGCACATTTGTGCACATGACTGGTGTGAAGCCTGCACCCCACTCCCACGCTTGGGCAGAGCTCAGGGCTGGACCTCAGCACTTCTCCTCTTTTGCTGGAATAACGCTGGTTTTGTCTAAAAAATTCCACATCAACATTTCCAGACTTTCAAGGTGAATTAGCTTTACTCTACTCCAATTATTCACTTTGGGAACCTGCCCTTCATGGCAGTATTGATTTAGCTGTGGCAGATGCTGAGCTGTCACCGAGCCTGACAGCTTCTTCAGAGCTTCCTCTGTGGTTGTCTTGTAAAGTAGTCAATAGCCAAGTGAAACCCAACTGTGAAAACAAGCACGTTTCCCACTTTTATACTCTATGAAATCACGTGTCCTGCTCTGCGCTGCATCCTTCTGGGAGGAGGAAAGAAGCTGGCCTGTCCATTTGGCACTCAGCATTATCAATTAACCCTTTGTGTGTTCAAAGCACATCCACCCCCTGCCTGACACGTTGGTGGGACCATGTTCATCACAGGTCTGTGGCTGGGCAGTCACTCAGAGCTGCCACAAAACCCCTTGTTACCAGGGGAGAAGGGTCTTCAGGGAAGGTGAATGTGCTTAGGAAAGGGTTCCATTCCCTACACAATGCTGATTTGGATTCCAGCATATTTGGGTAGTTTCTATGTCACTTCAGAGAACACCCACGGTCCTACGAAGACTCTCCGTGTTCACTTTTGCGAAGTGACACAAACCACCCTTGTGAAGGGCAAAATGGCAGGCAACACCCCGAAAATGCTTTTTCATTGTTCATCAGAAGATCACAAAGCCAGATAGTAACATACAATTTTAAATTATTATTTATTTATACATTTATATGCAGAACCGGACATCAGCACTCCAAAGGCTATAAAAACATCTGTTTTCAGGTGAAACAAGCTGTCCAAATACTGTACCATTCACATTACCTACACTTCTCTCCACCAGTCCAACAGCTCTGCACCATCCATCCCCTTCTCCATAATACCAAAAATAAAAAAAAATAAATCCCTGGAAGCACTGCTAACCATCGATGTTGTCCTGGCATAAGGGGTTTGAGAATATTCAAAAGAACAACAAAAGATGGCATACACAGTCAAACTAAGTCCAAAAAAAAAAAAAAAAAAAAAGCCTGGCTTTTTATTTTGGCCTTAGTGCACGTATTGCTGAACTCTCCATGACTATGTGAGACTGGAAAAGTATCTTTATTTCCTGGCAGCAGCTCCTGGAGCTCTTCTCCTCCCTGTCCAACTCCTTCTGATCAGCACTTGTTTCTATCTGATTACCTCTCTGTTTTCTTGCTCACTATTCCAGGAAGGAGATGCTGGAATTAGATTTGCTGCATTTCCATTCCTACATTAACACTAATTTCACTGAAGTCAATGAAATTACACTGATGTCTGGAGAGTGTCTGAGGAGAATAATTGAGTGTATTTTATCACTTTTCTTTGACTTTTTTGGTGACTGTTTCATGGCATTTTTAAATGTCCTGTTTCACTAAAATGCACTTATTACATGAAGTTGCTCTTGGGACTATGGAGTTCTTGCTGTAAAGCTCCAGGCACTGCGTGGAAGATGCCTGGGATGGAAACACAGAGACGTGTACAGTGATAAATGTGACATGCAGCACCACACTAATTGCTCATCCAGCTAAAATCCATCCCCTAACTGCAGCCCCCTCCAGATACTTATGAGAAGAGCTCAAGAAAGAGGGTGCAGAGTGTATCCCTGCCCTGGACCACTCCTTTCCAATTTCCACAAACCCAGAGAGCCCAGGGACTGTATTAGCCACCGACCACATTATGTATTAGCCACCAACCATTTCCACCAAGAATACCTAATACCACTCCACAAATCCATTTCTGGTCTTTCTTTCCGCACCAAAGCACTATTTTTTGTGCTATTCTGCAAGCCTGGTTGCCCCAACCTTTACACTGACCACCCTCAGCCACCCTTTCTAGAAAGTGAGTAATTGCTCCTCTCCACCTCCTTCGCACCACTCTTGTTTTTTTTTAAGCCATCACCCACTGTGTTTTTCCAGTCGTCATCCCATGCCTCATTCCTGTCACCTTTTAGACACCCTTTTTAATCTTACAGCATCTTGCTGCAGAGCAGTGCAGTGTGGTGAAACAACATTAATTTCAATTGCCTGCCCAGGAATCCTATTTGCCTTTTGTTGACTGGTACTGAATATTGCACCAATATTTTCAAGGAACTCTCAGCAGTAAGAGTCAGGTGTCATTCCTCAGTGGTAACTGCTTATTTAGAAAACAATACTGTGTAGGTATAGCTACCTATTCATTTGTGTTCCCTGACACTGAATTTCATCAGCCCTTTTCACAATCACTTCTGTGGTGGAATTGCTGGATCAAACCAGAAACCCTAATTTCAGGATTCAGCAGACCTGCAGCAAAAGGGAGTTTTCTCCTATGCTTCTCCTATGCTGCATTTAAATACAACTATGAGTTAAAAATAAAAGTCTGTGCAAAATTTTATTGGTTTAATTTTTTTTTTTTTAATGTTTATGCCAGTATCACAGCTTAGGTCACAATAATTGGGAAGATTTTATCATCTTTCCACTACAAGCAGGACTGACTATTTCCCAGAGCAGGACAAAGCTGTTCTTGGATGTTACCCAAGAGTGACTAAACCAACTCTGAAAGTCCAGTGAAAATAAACGAGAGACTTGACAGAAGAAAAATATCAAGATTTGACCCAACAGTTATAGAAGTTATGAGATGGGAAATATCTCAAACAGTTACTCTTTAGCAGCAGGAGAAAACATGAATTTCTAAAAAAACATGTTCAACCCTCCAGTTTGGTAGCCCTGGTGTGTCATAAACACCGAACATCTTGTCTTTATTCACAAAGTAGTGAGATCAGCCACGAATGCCAGAGGTTAATTCAAGTGGCCTTGATGCCTTTGACATATTTGTTCACATGTTAAGAGCTGAGGGAATGACTGCAGGGTCTCTCCCCTCACTTATTTTGCCATCCTCAGTTGTTTCTCAGCTGTTGCAAGGCACTCATATCTGGTCACATGTGCCAATAATGTCCTTTCTTAGGGACAAAGACATCTGAAATTAAAGACAGAATAAGACATGGAATGGGGACTTGGAGTATGTTCATGTTTTTTGAGTGCTACTAAACACCTGCAGGTATCACTCACATCGAGTTTTCCTACCACCAACTACTTTTGTGAGTAAGAAACTGCTGCAAGCCCTGCAGGACACAGTCTTCAAACCCCAGGAAAATTATATTCAACAGCCCATCTATTAGCACATCTCTTCGGGCCTTCCAGTCTGCTTCTCCCCAAGCCTCTGCAGTATGGTACATTAATTTCATACTGAACTATTAATTGCAGTTGACTTTGCAAAGCTCTTTTCTTCACATTTTTTATTCAGTTTCGCAAACCCAGTCCCAAAGGAATTCATCTTATTCCCCACAGTTGTTTGATCAAATTGCAAATATTTCCTTTAATCTTTTCAGGCATTCAGATTAACTAACTATGGAGCAGAGCCTCTTCATCTCCTCTGCTGTTGGTCTGGGAGAAACAATCTTTCATGTATTTCTCATTTTATGCAAGTGCTTATTCCTGCAAGTACATATTAGTAAGCATAACATTAAAACATATTTACCTAAGCTAAATAAAAACACTTTGAACCAAATTTGCAAGCTAACCCGCTTTAGTTCTTAATGATATTAATCTGAAGTCATTTTTCCCAGTGGTTGTGGTCCATAATTCATTGAGGTCAATAAAAAGTAGCTGCTGATGTTAGTGAGTTTTAGGGCTGGCAATAAACAGGTATGAGTGTATTTTTCTTCGAGAAGCTGTATGAGAAATTTCCCAAAGGCAGAAGAAAAGGCCTTTGGGACACAATTTTAATTTTCTTCATGTCTATTCATAGTTAGAATTAGGAATAATAATAATAATCATTATCATCATTTCACAGTCACTTCACATTTCTCATTAATACATACATTTTACAAAGAAAGGTAAATTATTCAATTTTGCTCCATACTTAAACATTTATGATTAAGTTCCACACTTAATCATTTATGTCAATTGTCCCTGTTCTATTTTTTATTAGGAAATTCAGAATGAAATATTTTATAAAATTGAGACGTGCACTCATGGTTTTAAAAATTACTATTCTCCACTTAGTTATTTTGCTGCTTTTATTCTATGAAATATGATAAACTTTAGCAAAAAAAAGAGAAAGTAATACCTTAACCTGAGTCTTAGTCTGAATTTGTAACTGTAGAGGACCTTCTAAAGTGAAAGAAGTCAAATGGCTTTTTTTTTTTAATATGTTCTATTTTTCCACCATCCAAGTGAAGTTTTAAAAAAATAAAAAAAGGTTTCCTCCCATTTTTAAAACCTTTCCAGCAGAAAACCAAGGGAAGGATTTTTCTCGTTTTGTTGTAGTGTGAAAAGAATCTGAAAATGAGAGGAGTAAGGGAATGAGCGAGAGGACTTTTCACTCCTCTTGAAATCAGGGATATATTAGTTCCGATATAAAAAAAAACCCTCTTGTGTATATTAATTCTTTTCATCAAAATACATAACTTTGAATAAATTTTCAACAAAAACTACGAATTTCCCAAACACTTTTCATTTTATCTAAGTTTCCACCACAGGTTTTTTTTCACTATCTCATTAACTCCCTTCATATCTTCCTCTTCTCCACATTTCCCTTCAGCCTCTGCTGAATTCTTCCAGAAGTGATACAGCTTATTTTTTATTTTGTTTAGTAGCTTAGCTGCCTCCCACCTGACATGACTCTAAGCTGTTTTTCTTCATTTTACTCAATGTTGTTCATAATTATTTAACCTAATTGATAGGATGCCTCCTCTGGGTAGAGCCGGTTGCCATGACACTGTGAGAAATTACTCCATATTTCTCCATTCCTGGATCTTCCTGAAGAATTTATGCAGAACATCTTGCCTTCACCAGCGCCCTACCTTCGCACACATCCATAGAAAATAATTAATGAGCTAATCCTTGCAGGCACATTTCACCGGAATAATAGGGCTAAAACTGGGGGTGCTTTTTTGTAAAGCCACCTTCTGCTAATACTGACCATGATTGCGAAGCTTTATGCAATCACAGAATTGCTAAAGTTTGAGAAGACTTTAAAGATCAGCAAGTCCAGCTCTTCACCCAGCACTGCCAAGGCCACCATTATACCATGCCCCCAAGTGCCATATTCACACACATTTTAAATCCTACTAGGGATGGAGACTCCATCACTGCCCTGGGCATCCTGTGCTAGTGCTTGACAATCCCTTCCACAAAGAAATTGTTCCTAATATCCAATCTAAACCTCTCCTGGAGCAACTTGACACCATTTCCTTTCCTCTCATCACTTTTTACCCAGGAGCAGAGCCTGACCCCCACCTGGCCGCATCCTCCTGTCAGGGAGTTGTAGAGAGTGATGAGGTCTTCCCTTGAACCTCCTTTTCTCCAAGCTAAACATCCATAAGCTGCCTCAGCTGCTCATCATCAGACTTGTTCTCCAGACCCTTCCCAAGCTCTGTTCCCTTCTCTGCACCCTCCATGTCCATGTTGTCATAAGGGGCCCAAAAGTGGACAGAGGATTTGAGGTGTGGCCTCTCCAGTGCCCAGCACAGCAGGACAATCCCTGCCCTGGTCCCGCTGGCCACACTATTGCTGGCACAAGCCAGGATGTGAAGGCACATGGGCCATGCTTGATGTGACAAGGGCAACCAGAGGAAGGCAACAAGCATTGAGGTGGCACAGGCACAGCACCATCAGCATGAAGCAGCTCATGAGGAAATGGTTTAGGAGCCAAGCTGGGTCACAGCTGAGTGCCTATGCAAAGCCAACCCACACCATCCACATCAGTAAAAGACACGGAGGAAAAAAACAGTGCTCAGAAGCCCAAGAAGATGGGGCCCAGCCCTAAAATTTCAGGCAACCTTTTCGTAACTCCAGCAGTGTGATTTGAGACAGTGCATTTCAGAACAGACTTGAAAGGCTGAGAGGCTTTTCAGGGTTCTGCAACTCTTGAGGAGCTTTACAGCTACAGAAAAAGGGCCACATCGAGAGGAGTTCCTGCAAAGAGCAAGGGCACAGTGAGGAGCTCCAGACTGATTTCACATCCTACTTAGAAGAGTGGTCCTTGGTACAAGTTCCTCTCAGTTTTAGCAACTCCAATCCCTCCTGCCTGGCCCCTGTATCACTCCAAACTTTAATCCCAATTTTCTCAGAACTTCCTCCACCTCCAGGCCCATACCTTTCTAACCAGGATATTCATTTAAAAACATGAAATAAAGCCAAAGCATGTTAAGTACACACCAAGCAGCATTCACAGCTCAATCTCTGCAATCCATTTTGGCCTGGCTTTGGACAGTGATCACGCTGCTGATATTTGGACAATTATGAATGCTTTAGAGGACCACAGTTTGTACCTGAGGCTGTCAGCATGAAATGCACAGCATGGACATAAGTGTATTTGTCTTTGTGAATGTTTCTAGCAAAACAGAATATTAACTATATTCATTATTTTTACTTACACACACCACTAGAGCTGTGGTTCTGCTCTTCAAAACTGCACTCAACACTGCAGAAATTATGTAGATTGGGAATAGCCAAGCTTTTCACAGTCAGAAAAAATCTATTTATTTTCATTTATACATTATTAAGAAACTTGCTGAGCAAAACCTGCTTTTATTGTTGTTGATGAGGATTCATTCACAAGGCTAGGATAAAAAGCTAATGAAAACTTAAGGAAAAAGTCAAATAACAAAACTGTATCTGAAGTCCTTGATGTTATCTCTTTCACACTTCACAGGCATAAGGCTATTATGAAATTTCGGGGGTTTTTATTATTATTTGGGGCAGATTCACACCAGATTCAGGAACTGATTTATTCAGCTAATATATTTATTTTCATTTGTGAAAGGCATTTCCGAGCACTGCAACCAAAGTAACAGCAAATTAAAATTCTCAAAAGCTGCAATTTACTGATTATAATTACTCAGAGCTTGCTCATCTCCCATCTCATTTACACAAAATGAATCTACAGTTCATTTCCAGGTTCCTCCCCTTCAAGCAGTCAGCCAACAGCAAATATTTCAAAGAAGACAGACTTAGAGGGATGGTGTGGATGAAGAGAAATGATCTTTTTTGACCCTGCACAGGGCCCACAGATAATTTAAGCAAACCTGTGCTTACCCCATAAATCTCCTGCCACAGGCAGACATGGAGTCATTTATTGCTCCATAATTTGACAAGTAAAAGAAGTTAATGTCACCAAGAGTCTGTGTGAAGCATACATGGCAAAGCACGTCCCCTCACGGTCTCCCAATTAACAGGTACCATATATATTTTTATATTTGCCTTTGCCATCTCCCCCCAAAATACATAGAGATTGATATGGCTCAGATTTTCTTCTTCTTCCCAGGAAGCTTTGATTTTGAGTCCAAACAGGAGAGAAAGAATCATTTTTAGATTTAAAAACTGTGGGCAGGTGGGGGTGGCTTATGGTGATAGGAATTAAAATTAAATTGGTTTTGCACTATTTTACATTCCACTAGGTAACATGAGACAATAAAAAACTGAAAGCTAAAGATGCTTAATGACAGAAGTGATAGGTCAATTTGTCCCATATGGGATTAATCAGCCCATAATGGAATGAAGGGGACACAGAGTGCTAACAGGTTTTAAAAGACATTTTGGCAAGATCAGTTAAATGCCTTCTTCTCTGACAAATTAGCTTCTTCTATTGAAAAAATATTCTCCCTCAATGATTCTAACTGGCTCTAATAATCTCCCAATTTGTTTCCTAGGAAGGGATTTCTGCAATGCTCCAATGGTATTTGCATTCAGGCTATTCAGACTCACAAGGGCCACACTGAGTATCTTTGTGTTGAAAATCACAATGATGTTCAGGCCAGTTACCATTGTGGCACAGTCAAGTATTAAATTACTACAAGTGATTTGAGAGCAATTTTTCATCCAGGATCTTGATTTTTCTTAATTACTGGAAGAAGAAAACTGTTCTCTTTTTGATCTCATGATCCTCACACAGGCTGAGATGACATCTGGGACAGGCTACTGAACACATTTAACACAACCGATCCCCACACGACATTTTTCACTTTCCTTCAGAGAAAAATAAAAAAAATAGAACTTCTCAGTACCAACTTCTAAAAATATACAGCACAGTCTTTCAGAAGCAAGTCTATTTCTCACTACGTTTCACCTATTTTATTTCAAATAGAAACTGAATCATTAAAACTCCTCTTTGTTAAAATCATGACAGGGGCAGCACACCTGTCCGCAGAGCAGCTGCGGCTTTGTCCTCTGCATGGATCTAAAAGATGACTTAATACTGTACTGTCACTGATGAACTGGAGGCTCTGGAGGCTGTTCACCAGCTCTTTGTATCCAGCAGTTGGTCAGAGAAAAGAACATTACCCAGCACTTTCTTTTCCTAACTAAAAATAATTTTTAACAGGTTCTAAATTTACGGGCTTTACATTTAAATGACAAAAAGACAAGAAGAATCTGTATTAAGTGTAATGTCTTCTATTTAGAGAAGAGTGACAATAGATGTTCAGGAGGAAAAAAAGTTACATAAAACTGGAATCAGAAGAATCAAACTCCAGTGATTGCAGAAGTCCTTCTCTATATGAACTGACAGAATTTCTTTTCAACAGTCCCTTGCTGGGAAAGAAAAGGAATGGAAAAGGGTAAAAGATGAACAAGGAGGACTGAGGTTAGACTAAAAATATGTAATAATTTTTCCTGTTGTTGATAGTAATGGGTTTAGAATCTTTTTTTACCTTCGTTTACATGAACCTTTCATGATCCCTTCAAAATCAATACAGAAAAGCTGACACCTATTTTGAGCACCCAAAAAATGCCTGTGTGCTGATGGTTTGACATTATCTGCATTGTTGGAGGTGCTGAATTAACACCATTCTGACAACAAACCCCCCGACTGACTCCTTTGCCCCAGGCAACTCCAGAGATGTATCTGGGAGTTGAATATTGATTTTAGCACCAGCAGAAGCAAAGAGGAAATGAAAGGGAAAAGGCAAAAGAATTTAGGTAGTGCTTTGCTTTGCTAGCCAAGCACTATTTTTGACTGAGAAAAGAAATGACAACTGGGTGATCAAAGATTTTAAGAAGTCAGCTGCACTGGGATGGCAAACACAGGTGCAATCTTCTCCTCTCTGCCTGTATCCCCAACAAACACCTGACCACAGTTATTTTAAGCTGCCTGTTTTCAGCTTTTCTTCTCAAGAAACGTACTATAGCTGCTGCTTTTCCCACAAATAGCAGTAAACATGCAGTGAAAGGCAATTGACGAATAAAAGCCTATTAACTTATGCAAAAAGTATACCTTTTTAAAGACAAAACATAATCTTCATTTTCTCCCTTCTTTGTAAGGAGTATAAAACGGCTATAATGTTTTCAGATGTTTTTTCCATTGCTTCTTAATGTACTCAACTGTTTTTGCAAAAGTTGAAAAATAAAGCCTTCAGTCGTAGGAAGCATTTTCACAAAAAATACCATCTTGATAATTTGATTTTTTTTCAAGAAGCAGGCTTTTTTTCAAGTCTTTTAAAATACCAATTTTGGAAGACGCATTCCATTTGAAAAATTTACTTTTTCTACTAATGCAATTATGTAATTGTATTAAATGCTCTTAGTCACAGAAATTTTTTTTTTTAAATGAAGCCTGGGCAGGGTACTGCAGGCAAAACTGGTCTGTACACACAGCTTTGCTGCCATGCCAGGGTACTTCAGCATAAACATTCAGGACACAGAATTTCACTTGGATGAGTGCCTTGCAAAGTGAAAACTGAATCATTGTTAGGGTCTTTGGACAGCATGGAACAGATCCAGAGGGGAAAAAAAAACAGAAGCAGAAAACAAACTTTAAGAAAATTCTGATGCCTGCATCATTGCATTGCCATAAGGACTAACTCTGGAATTACTCAGAACCATCAGCTGCTTCTCTCTTTAATCTAAATATTACCAAGTCACCTTCAATGTTGCTTTTCTGCAGAGACTGGGAGACTCAGCAAAGATATGGGAGGGACCAGGCAGAAGGATCTGCAATCAGTGGAGGTTGCTGAAATCTCGGAGGATGTGGGAAAGGGTTCAGAAGAGTGGCCAGGCTTGGTCACAGATGAGTGACCTCACCTGGGGGAGAACACATGGGCAGGACCCCAGGGTAGGGTGCAGGAAGAGGGATAAGCTAGAAAGGTACCTGGAACCTCTGGAGGGTGAGTGATGAGGGACTGAAATCCCTCACACCACGATGGTTCATCAAGGAGATACTCCCAGGGAAATGGATGAGCAGCTCCCCCTCAATATGCAGGGTGAGGCAGTGACTCTACCACAGGGAATCACCCCTGGATCCTTTCCAAGAGCAACTTCCGACTCCAGCTGCCTTTGTGGAGCTGGGTCTCAGATGGGCAGAGGATCCTGGTAGCTACCCTGCCTTATAACCCTCTGCTCATGGGATTCCCAACATTTAAATACCCACTGTGTTCAACAAGAAATCCACTAAACCTTGGCAAACTCTTTTGGCCATTTCCATAGTGTTCTGCCCCATGCTCCCATACAGGAAGCAGGGAAAAGGAACCTTTCCCTGGGCAGAATTTAGAAGGTTTGTAGCTTCAGCCAGTGCTTTGAAGATTTGTCCTGGTGGGGCGTTTTTGTAATCTCTGGTGTTTATACTGCAAAACATGTCCTTGGAGAAGATCCTGTGGATCCAGTTCAGCTGTCCACATTTACTCACCTTTGAAAGTGGGTATTTATTTTTGTCTTCAGATAACACTCCTAAGCTAGTTTCCTTTCACTAATACATCTCTATTAAATTTCTCTGCTAATTAAAGAAGCCAAGGCCATAGCTAAGGAATTGGAAAGTGCTCTAATGGAATTAGCACTCTGAGGTGGCTTGAATGTCATAATTTCCTTCTCCAACATAGCAAAATCTTGACAATCACCTTAAAGACGAACAGCAAGAATAAATGCTGCTGGCTTTTTCAGGGGAAATATCATTATGGATATTAACACCTTCAGTGGTAACAGTAATATAGGCATTAAATATAGCAGCCTTAGTGATTGAAATGCCTGTAAAGCATCTGCCACAAGACAAAGCATAAAGAAAACTCTGGGCTGAGAACCACCCTGGAAAACTGCAGTTAAAAGATCTCCAGCATAGCTAAGCTATGGCTTCCGTCAGACTACAAACACAGTGCATTTCAATTCTTCTTCATATTTAAGAAATTATCTAAGCTACTTTGACATCAGGTTATGCAGCATTTGTGGTTTTGTCATAATATCAAAGCTTCTTTTCACTCTAATATTCCTATAAAACAGGGATACAGTTTTTGCACTATCACATCATCTTCGGGAAGAGGTTAAATGATCCCTCAGCTTCACCCAGTGAACCAGGACATGGTTAAAGAGCCAAGCTGTCTAACATCCGGTCTCTTGCCTTTCACACCACCACTGCTTCTGCATTTAACAAATGAAACACAACCAAGACCAACACTAAAATGTAGGGTGTACTGACATCCCTGGTTTGGGGGAGTTTTTCCAAGGGTTTTTTGCATTACAGCTCTTCCAATATATCCTCTCTGAAAGTCAATGTACTGTAAGGTATTTAATGTTTAAATTGCTGAGGCTGTTGAGTGGATACTGAGCTGGCATTTAATTTTTTAAAAAGAGGAAGGAAACGAAAAAAGGAGAGGTGGAAGAATAGCAGACAAAATCTTCTCTTTAATTAAAAACCGTTTTATTTAAATAATAATGGTGGTGATAATTTGCACTGATGAATTTTACCCCAAGTCAGGCAAGTTAGCTTCTAAGAAACAGAGTCATCAGGATGAAAACGAAGGAGAGGATGTTAAGGAACAATTTTGACAATGCATTTCCTCCTCTTTTTTGTTTGATACCCTTGATGAACATTTTGTCAGCAGTTTTAATATGTAGCTCTAGAGCTGATCAAAAGCTGGGATAAGCAAATGGAGAAGTTGTAAAGCAGTAATCTGTGGGTTTTCCAGCAAAGTGAGAATAAAAAAATAAACCAGCATTTGAAAAATGCCTTCCTGCGGTTTTTAGGAATAATTGTTTAGCAGTAGTTGAGCATCAAATCCCAAATTTACTAAGATTAACCTTTCCCCCCCTACATCTTCTACAGAAGGTGGAACACAAACCAGATCTTCACAGGGCCCAGAAAACAAATTACTGCAACACTGAGCTCCAGGCCACAGCTGCACAACAACACAGCCCTGCAAAGCTGCTCATGTGAATGCTGGGAGCCAGGACCATTCCCAGCCTCCTGCACTCACTCCGCCCTTGGAAAATCAGCTCTGAATATCAACTGCACAAGGGTGTCACAGGACCTCCAAGCCTTGCTGTGCCTGCCAGCCACTGGACTCACCACAAACACAGAGCAGCTTCCAAATCAACCTTCCAAATCCCATGATTATTTCCACTGAGTGACAGACAGAAGGAAAAAAAAAATAAAGGAAGGGATTGAGCAGTCAAAGTGACAAAATGTAAGCAGCAGATGGTTTTACATAACTGGCAAAAAGGGAAAAGTAAAGAAAAATACCCAAACCCTTATTAAAGAGGCGAAAGCATTGTAGATTTACGTCTCATTTTAAAAATTGATGCATCCTGGGAAGCTGAATAGCTCAAAAGCAGAGAAATTAGAGGACACACAGGCTTCATCTCTCCATCCTCGGTCTCTGCCCAGTGCTGGCCAGTAAATCCATATTCCTGGCTGGGTTCAAATACAGGCAAAGTACACTTGAACCCAAACCTTCCTGTTATTCTCTGAGCCTCAACACCCAACTCATTTGCAAATCTTCCTAACTCAAATCCTCCCAGAGGACACTGTGCAATAATGTGCTAATCACATTTACAAGACTCATCACAGGAGTAGTTTAACATTCATCTAAGCCAATGATACCCCTGGCAAGGTAATTTGCCACTGCTTGACTGCATTTCCTTCCCTAAATGTCTCACAATAACTTCTAGGATCAGAAATAGCTGGTTGTCCCTTGGAACATATTTGGATATGTGCATAAAAGCATTTTCTAATTCTCCTCCCACCATGTCAGCCTTTAATCAGAAACGAGGTAAGAAGGCACTGTACCAGATTCAAAGATGTGCTTACACAAAACTCCACTCAACCTGGAGCCCTGGAATAGAATCCAAACCACGAGAACAAGGAATAAAACTTCTGATGGAATTAGGATCACGAGGTAAAGGAATAAACTTCTCGAGAATTAGGAGAAAGTGCCTTAAAATTCCCCCCTTGCATGCTCCAAGCAGAAGATGCTATCCCTCTCTTTTCCTCTTTCCCCCAGTATACTGTTTTTTCAGGCCAATAAAAGCAGTGACAGATTAAAAGCTCAGAACATTTCAACCTGGCTGTGTTGGTTGTTTTACGGAAATTTTAGAACTGAAATGCACTTATTTTATTATAAATAAAATAATGCACTGTCCTTTCCATGAAGCCATTTCCAATGCAAACAAGCCCCTTGCACAGAACAACCATTCCAGTCTCACCCAGGTTTTAACATGAACCCAGGTCACTACTGACATGCCAAAGTCTGGGTTCTTCTTCCTCCGTGAGATCTGGATGAGGAAAACCACATTTCTCTGCCATTTTCCCCCTGGACCATCTCTGTCTGTAGTTTTGCTCGTCCTCTGCAGAGGTGAAAATTCAAGGATCTGCACAAAACACACAGAAACGAGCTCTGCCAATACAACCACTGGAAGGAAAAGGCAAACTGAATCCTCATCCTTGGAGGAATTTAGCACAGCTATTTGGTACTTTGGTATTTCCTTAAAAGCGGGAGGCCTTTGTTTCTGAAATAAGTTTGCTGCACCCTCTGCTAAGTGCTTGATGAATGGACAGCTCAGCTCCGTAGGTACTGACTGCAAAACAGGTGGGAGTCTGTCCTTTGTGTGGGAAAAGTGTGCATCAGATTTTCCAGTGAAAAAATGGGCAAGATTAAAGCCAAAGCAAACAGAATGACTGCTACAAAATGGGCCCAAAGTGCCTTTTTAATTTATGTTTAAAATGTCTCCAGTATTCTGTACTTAAAGACTTTGACAACATAATTCTGTGAAAAGGCTTATTTATCCTGCATAAAGAACGCAGAGTGCTCACCTCCCAAAGGAAAGAGAATACTTATGGCTGTTGCTGTAATAAATGTTTCAGACAACAGCAGAATCTCTCTCCTCTACCAGCACAAAGAAACACAGGGAGCAAATCTCACATCCCAGTTCATTTACATAGTTAGGGTTGGAAAAGAGAAGAAAAATTCCTGACCATAATTAATTTTAACCTTTTCTACTTTCATCATGATTCATGTTCAAAAATATTTTCATTAACTAATCCATATAATACTGAGCTACATACTTAGCCTAATTAGATTACAGAAATGGTTTTAAATCAGGAGGGTTTAATTAGCAGCAATTATTTCCCATGTTATTTCCACTACATGATGGTATCACATGAATTATATCGTAACAAAACAAACAAAACAAAAAAAGTCTTTTTCTTGCAATTCCACATTCTGCTGTGATGCACAACACAGGCTTCACTCTCTGCCTTTATGAACAGATCAGCCATAAAAAATTACTCTGATTCACAGGGGAAGGGAAGGGGAAGGGGAAGGAGAAGGGGAAGGCAAGATGGGGATTAAGGATTTCATTGTTTCATTGAAAGGATTCCCTGCAAATCAACCTCCAAGATAACATACTCCATGCTCTACCTTGTCACAAAAAGTGAGCTGAAATTATTATCGTGTTGCATACCTGAGCCCATGGATCCTGTAGGTCTCCTCTCACTGTCAAAACAACAGGGGTAACATGGAAATCAGGATTTTGCCCTGGGACAACACAGATGGCCTGATCTCAATTATAGCCAAACAACTCCGTATCTGCATGCATAGTTGTGCCACAGCAGCAATTTGGGGAGAAAAATTAGGAAAAAATTTAACTACCATCTTCACAGAAACCATTTCAAGAAAAACAGCGTATGAGGAAAGAGTCTCCGAGGATAACAACAGAAGCACTGACAAAACATCTCAGTCTGATCTATGAGACACCCAGACTGCTTAAACGGAATTGAGTAAAGTCCATTGTTTAGTACTGGGTTCTGAAATTAACTAATAGAATCAAAACCTAAGAAATGGATTTGTGAAAAAATTAAATTTTTCTTCATTTTGTGATACTCTCAACTAAATCTTCTGAATAGGATATTAATTTTCTTGACATTTTTATTTAGGTGTCTTGAACGTGAAGCAACTATAAAATGAAGGAAAGAGGATATAAAACATAAAGTTGAGTGCCAAATTTCATTTGGGGCAGGAAATGGAAGTAAGGCAATACCATATCCCATAAAAATATATTCAGCACTGGGGTTTTTTTAATTAAAATGTAAGAAAGTTAAACTATCATCTGCAGACTGAACACTGCATTCCCCAGATGAGACAGTTTCACCTCCCACTCTAAACTTCCTTCCTTTCGTCAGACTAATTTGTTTTGGCCTGATATTTTCCAACGTCAAGGTGAATGTTCCCAGGAAATTTGAGGGAAAATTATTTTGGCTGATTTTCATCTGTTGTAGCTCTACACGAAAAATACAGACTTTTTCATTAATTTTTGGAAGTATGTCTAAGAGTAACAGCAGCTATTGGCAGACACCTCAAATTCAACACAATTATCAATCACATTAGGGTAAAATGCACACAAAAACTTTGAAAATGTCCTTCTAATACGAAAAGCATTCAAAAGCAACATTTGTTCATCTACAGAAGAACTGGATTTATTGTGGGTTTTTTTAAGTTTAATCAAAAAGGTTTCAGGCTGAAAACAAAAACAGGCTGAAAGAACAAAAAAACCCCAAGAAAATCTAATGCAGAAAGTGCAAAGCAATATAAAAATGAAAACCAGTGAGACTGTGAATTGGTTTCCTGTTCTTTATGAAACAAAACAGAAGTGTCTAATAATAATTTACTCCTAAGGCTTAGCACTCCAAGACCTCATGCTCAGAGGTCAGGGGCCTCTGCATGGTAGCTTGATGGCTCATCTCAACCTTGCTATTATCTCACTTTTCCCTTTTGTGGCTAATATTTCTGTGTTGATTTGGAGAGCAAAGGGAGAGCGAGGAGCAGATCCTAAACCAGTTTGAAATGTTCTATGTTGATTGCAACTGGAAAGGCTTACAGAAAACAGGAACATGATGTTAAAGCCAAGATCTCCCTGACAGTGAAAGGGACATAAAACTCCCCAAAGCTGTGTCAGTGTTTTCAATATGTGCGTATTATCCTATACAACTCCCATTTCCAGTGTCTATGAGGGGACTTGGGCATATTTACAGCAGATTCCTGTTGTGGCTTTGCCATGTCAGCCAGGTATTTCTCACCATTCTACTAAATAGTATTGGCTCTGCCTTAAACAAGTTATTCTATCAATTTAAAAGATCAGGATGTATCAGACCATTGCCTTTATGCCTACATATGTTCACCACATTTGTCTGAGAAGCATGAGACAGGGACTAATTTCAGCACAGATCTGTACTGTTCCCATGCACCCTGGCTATATTAATCCTGGAACTATTTACCATGGAACACACTGCTCCTGGTAGAAAGAATTGCCTCCAGCCCTACTTGTTAAGTTCCATCCATTGAAGCAAAACAATGTATGTATTTTAATATTTTTTAAATTAGGATGAACTACAAGGTTCACCTGATTTATTCCCACAAATGCTACAGCCCAGGCCCACGTGAACTCTTGGTTGTTGTGGAATAGCCTGACTGCAGACAGTTAGACCAGCCTGAGCAATGCACAGTATCCTGCATTTACCTCTGCCTTCACCTCAGCTTTTAAGCTGTAGATTGGCAAAAATTAAATGTCTCCTGGACTTTTGGATTTTAACCCAAGGTCTGAACCAGTTATGTGGAGTCAGTTACAGAAATTCAGAATAATTCAGTGGAGTCAGACTTTTTTTTTTTTTCTTTCTTTCTTTCTTTTCTTTTTTTTTTCCTTTTGATTCCTGGAATATCGTAATTTGTTTTTCTTCGTTCCCTGTAACTCGGAACACGGTTTGATAGGCACTTAACAAAAACATGTGGAGTTTCTGCCCCCAACCATTTAACATTTAAACCAACAAATTGTGCATGGGTTTGGAGAGGGATAAAGCACCACAATATTTACCAAATGCCAAAGTTCACGATTCTACCAAATGTCAGATCTGGAAATGAAACCAAAAAGTTTCACTTTCCTAGATGAAAGCCCCAACCTTTAGACATCTCTACCCAAAAGCTCTTGTTTCTATATTAAATGCTGCCAATTAAAAGCAGCCACAGCTGAGTCCTTCTCCTTTCCATGTACACATGAAAACGCATCAGTAAATTACCTCGATGTGTAGCCATTACACCTGACCATGCTCTGCTGCTGCAATTATAACCTGACAAACAACAAATTTAAGAGAAAGTCTGATTAATTATGACAATCTCATTGTAGTAACACGAAAAACAACAAAGCCATCGTGCCACTGCAGAGATGTCTGTGACATATTGACACGATGATCTGCCTTTATCCACAGCAGAAATTTGCTTAGAAACAGTAGAGCAGCACACAAAGGAAGAAAGGGATAAACGCCTTCTGCAGAGATAAAGAACAGAGGACTCTGCTCCCTTTGAATTTATAATATTTCAGCAAACATCCTCTTTGTTGCCTTCTCAGCTGGCTAAAAATGGATTAGAAGGTGAGGATGCATAACTTCTCTATGGCCCATTATTTCTGATTATCATCCAGATGGAGCGTGGCTATTAGAGCACCACTAAAAACTCTAATGAACTGCAGTGTTGTAGATTACTAATTCTTCAACAGCATGTTTGTGTATCAATAATAGACTGTGAAAACAACAACAACCTGACTAATTAGGCTGGATCAAATCCTCTCTGCTCGGCTTCCTGTCCCTCCTGTTCTGGCTGTTCATGTGGGTGTTCAGTTCTGGTGCAGCTTCCATTAAACTCCTTCCAAAGGCTCTAATCACCCCGTGTAATATTGCAAACATTTAGAAACATTTGTTTAAATGCTTATAAGAGGCATTTAAACAAGAGCACACCCATGTTTAAACCATATGAATAATTTTCTCGCTGTTTTATCTGTAATGCAGAGGAGTTTAAATCTCAGTTGTTCCTAAGACAGGAAGAAGTGGGAGGGCCCCAACATTTATCATTAAGTCCTCTGTTTAGCAAAGCACTCCGGATTTAATTCATTAATACTTTCTGCTATTCCTGGGCTTGTTTGGGTTTTTAACAGGGTAAACAGAAACATGTTCTAAGCTTGTGCTTTCATTTGCTTTGCTCCCTTAGCAGTTGGTGGAACATAGAAAAGAGCTGCAGTGCTGGGCCCCACTCAGAAGCTTGGGGAAAAAACAGTTTCTTTAAAAACACCCAAAGTAGCCCGTGGGATCTACAAAGTAAAATCGTAACCCTGCTCCAAATCTCAACACACACACAAATAAGGTGAATCTGTTGCAACACCTGAAAAATATTAAGGAAGTTCAGCCAATGAAGATTTATTATTTTGAAAGCGAGTAATGTTTCAGATAAATCTCTCCAATTCTGTCATTTTACATCCCATTTAACAGCCAGTTCCGCCCCTTGACTTCCCAGAGGAGACAGAAAGTGAAACGTGCGATGGGGCTCAGCACAGCATCACTGCCATGGAATCACACAAAACTCAGCCTAGCACCTCACTGGACAGGCTCTGCTAAAATCACCTCGTGCACGGGGCAAGGGAGGGCTGGCTAAGAACCTCCATGTGACTGTGCCACAGGTTTTGTAGGGATCTCACACACTTGTCTTCCCCTTCTCTCATCCATTCATCTTCAGACAAGGAGATTGGATTACAAGATCCATCTTGCATGACCAATCTTCACTCACACGTAATTATTCCAGACTCAAAGCTATTAAATAGTTTCCAATACAGAACTGATGCCAGCAGCTTTATTCTGACCTTCTTTCTTACCTTATTGACTTGCTTTTTTTCCTTTTTTTCCCTTTCAAGTGCCAATGTAGAAAGATTGTGTTTGGTTAACTAGAAAGCTACATTTCCTTTAGGTAAGGTGGATTATCAATTTCAGCAGGAAATGCTTGCATTAATGAAGCTCAGTAGTAACTTTCTTTATGCCTCAGTCTCCTATTCAAAAACAAGAGAGTGAAAGCAGGCATCAGATTTTGTGCTTTTAAATGTTCCTGGTTGAGGAGGGAGAAGGGCAAATGAAGCTTGTCCTTTCACCATATAGAGGAATGATGGTTTGTTCCCCTGTCTTTACCAAGCAGATGTCATTCAAACACATCATGTAAAAAAATAAAATTTCCATACATGAGACCTCATTGAAATGCATGCTGAGGTTTTTACAATACACCTACATGGATTTTAGGCACGAGCCCCAGTGACCTTCAAATGGGACTTACCCCCCTAATTCTCTTGCCAACATTTCCAAGATCCACCAATAAACCTGAAATGTCAGAAATGTTCCCTCATCACGGTTTGTGGCCAGAGAACACTCAAAGGTAAGTTCTCATTAGGCAAAGGTCAGAGGGACTATTCCAGTGCTTAAAAACACACCGTGAGTTTAAAGTTCCCAGTTCAGGAAGCACTGAAAGACTGGGTAAAATGAATTTTAAAAATAGGCAAGAATTCATCTCACCTCATTTTACCCTCCTAGCCTTTAACTTAACATCATTTGACCACCTATGAGGTAAGAGAGATGAGACCTAAGGGATGCAGCACCCATTCAAAGGGTGACAGTGTTTGCCTGTGACACTGATGCAGAGTTCAGCTTGTTCAACCTTGCCAATACAATGTAAGAATCACAGTTTTGCTGTAGCTGCACCATTACTGTTGGAATGTACATGCAAAACCACAAATTTCATAGGGCCATGGATACGGCTGCTCCTCCCAATGTTCCAACTTCAGGAAAAATCAAATTTAAGGGGCTTTTACCTGAGAACTGAACATCTTCCGCTGAGGAAAAACCGGCACGACTCTCCCAACACAATGCCATTCCTACAGAGCTGGGCTTTTCCTGCAGAGGAATGCAGCCTCCACTCCATCTCCCATTGTCACATCACCATGCAGAAATCAGCTGCAGATATTTATAAAACCTTTTCCATCAACTTCATCCTATTTCAATTCTGCTAACACTTCACAATGGAGCTTTGAAATGCGCTTTAACTTTCATGAGACGCTTTAGAAGAAATTAAATATTCTGCTCTATTAGAAAATCCTTCATGTTGTTACGCAACAAAAATGTAGACAAAGTAAGATAAAAGCTTGCTAATCTTTCAACTTTTTAAAAGTATCTTTTTCTATCTCCTGGCCTTCCTCCTTTAACCTGCTTGCTTAATCTCCCCTGGAAAAAGAGAAAAATGGCTGAAAGCAAGAAAATTGCTCCCAAATTTCTCTTTTTTACCTCAGTCTTTAAGGAAAATTTTACTTCCATCCTTCTACTATACTTCCAGTATTTTACACCAAAAGATGCAGCATTTAAAAGAAGACAAACTTGAAATACATAAAGATAAGGGGAAAAAAGGAGGGGAGGAAACGAAATTTCTATTAGAGTTTTTTTTTCTTTCTTTAGTGTAAATCTTTATTAATGAAAAAGTCATTATGAAAACCCAGAGGCAAGAACGTTTAGCTCAGAACTATATTTCAGTTACAAACATTCTTAAAGCCAAAAAAAAGTCAGAACTCCTGTACTGAAATTAATCACTAGATCTTTAGGGATGGTCAACCACCTAGAAAAAGTGAGCTTTGCTAGCGTGGCCTTGCTCAGACACAACAGGGATTTGTAGCTGTACTTTACTCTCCCTCCAGCATCAGAAATTTGTAGACTTGGGAGGAACCTCAAGAGAGAGCAATCCTGAGGGAAGAGCAAGGAAACCTGTAGCAATGCTCATCAATGAACTGGAGCCTACCAAATCTGGTGCTGGCTCTGCCCACGATCTGCAAAGTTTTGCCCAAGCTGAAAAAATTTGGTGGACTGGTGTTGGAAATCCCTGTTTCCAACATCAGTCTTTCATTCCCTCCTAAGTGCCCTCCAAGAAACACAGAAGACCAATATTTTTTTCCCTTTCAAGCACACTCTTTCCATGGTAGAAGTCAATGTTCATGTTCCCCTTAAGCTTCCAGCAGATTGAGCCAAAGTCAGTTCTTCCAACTGTTCCCTTGAGATCCTGCCTCGTAACATATTTTTATGATCTCCTCTCCCTCCAGCTGGTCTACAGCTTCCTTAAAGTGCTGCATCTAAAAAAGAAAGGAAAAAGGTGACTACCCAGTCCTAGTCCCAGCAGAATAAATACCTTTTCAGCTTTTTTGCAGCACTGGTCCTGATACTTCATGGAGCGAAATTTACAGGTTTTACCCCAATGCTGTGTTGTTACATTCAGTCTGCAGTCACCTATCCCTTTCCTCCTCCAATATCCTCCAAAATCCTCTCCAGCCTTGTAGCAGCAGACCCAGTTATTCCATAGACTGTGCTTATGCATCTGATTTGCCCTCTTTGCATGTGGTGCACTGCATTCCCCTCTCTTGACATTCACCTTGCAGATTTGGGGACGCCATTCCAATTTATTGGGATCATTATGGATTCTGATGCTGTCATCTAAACTGCCTTCAACCCTTTCCATAACCCTCCCAGTGTGCTCTCTCTGTTCTGTCACTCATCCCTGCTAATGAAAGTGTTGAACAGAATCACATGCAGGGAAAAAATCTCGCTGGCAATTCCCTCCAAGCCTGACAGCGAAGCCCTTGATTATATTTTGAGAGAGATTGTTCAATCAGTTATTGCCAACTTTGTTATGACTGTGTTGAGATCATCTTTCACCCATTCACTGTGAGGCCACTAAGCAAAAACTGTCAGAAGACTTCTAAAAAGTTCAGATATATTGCATCTACTCAATTCCTTTTATTCTCTAGGCAGTTATCTTCTTGTCAAAGAGAGAAATCAGATTAATTTGCCATGAACTCATCTTGACAAATCCACGCTGGCTGCCGGCCAGTGGAAGAAAACTAGTCTTAATCATTCATGACCAAAATATTCCCACTGAAACGCAACTGGATTTGACTCAGCACTCGCAGGGATGCACAGCAGGTACCCAGGGGAGAGATGCCAGTTTGGATGCTTTCCTGTCCTTTTCCAAAATGGAAGGGAAAGGGATAAAGCTCTTTAAAGAGGAACCCGCAGTCATACTCCCACACAGAGTGTGCTTCCACCAGCGGAAAATTTTTCCCAGTTCTACCAAAGTTCTTGCAGGAAAAACCACAGGGAAGATGAACAAGGATGAGAGACACGCAGGCTGAGTCCTCAGTGCTCTCAGAATGTTCAAGAGGAACACAACACTGCACTACTTCAGACCTACAGAAAGGAAGCAACAAGAAACTGGTATCTGTCATCTTTCATCCAATTATCTGATGTCTCCAAGCACCACCAAACGTATTACAGCACCACAGGCAGCACTGTGATAATGAAACCTCCCAGAGACAGGGGATTTTTATAGATTTTACCAAAACAACACAAAACCCCCAGCTCTGTCAGCGTCTCTGGATGTGCGACAGTGTCACACGGCTTTTCAGTTCTGGAAGCCAACCTAACAAAATTTAAACATGGAAATCTCTTGCTGGACATGAAAAATAGTACTTTAAGGCCTGATTCAGTGGCATGATTCAAATTTTCTACAACAGGACACTTGTTAAAACAACTTGTCTCCTCGCTGAACTGCCCATCCTAACTTTCACTCCAGTTGATAAAAAAAGCAGTTATCTGCAAGCATAACTGGGCCAATCTTAATGAGATTTCATAGACAATACCTGTTTTTCCCACTGAAAGCAGGGCCCAGTGAGGAGCACATCTCCACTGATATCAGGCAGGACTTACCTGTTAATTGGCCTGGCTAACTGACCTGTTAACTGGGCAATTCTCCCTTTTAAATGCCAAACACAAGGAGGTATTATCTCCTGGTACACAAAATTAAGCAAGGATCTCTGTGCAGACACAGATTCAGATCACTCTCTTGGCTCTCTGACACTTCAGAACAGGCAAACACAAATGATCTCCCGAGCCCCTTCCATCCAAGCAGTGTGATACCTTGGGGGTTGTCTTTTATCTCAGATTTGTTTATCCCTCTAGCACAATATGCTATAAAACCGAGCTGTGTTGTGTTCTTAGCCAGTCAGATATATTTGCTGATCTGGCTGGGCTAATTAAAACTTTCTGCTTCCCGAGAGATACAGTTGTTGTGAGTAATCCAGGACTACCTGATAATCCCTCTGGGGCCATCTCAGGTGATTGCCTGCACTCCATGCGTGAGCACAAAGGTTCATTTTCAACATTTACGTATCATTTATTCAATAACAGTTTTCAGTTGTTTTAAATAATATAGTTCAACAACATGAAATAACATTTCCTTCTTCATTGTTACCTCTCCCACTCACTGTCCTGTCTCTCTTGATACCATAATTTCCTTTAAACACATCAAGCCAATGACAATAAAAGTAAACCTTATATAAACACATGCTAGCTATAACCTTGACAAAAAAAATCCCATAAAGCTTCCCAAGGAGGCTGTTTTATGGTTTTAAACCTCTTTATATAAAGACACATGTTTTGGCTATAAAGTAGAACCTGAATATCTAAAAATCTCCTGCTCTGACTGGATTACAGCAAAACAAGGCACATATGGCCCCGGTCTGGTGGATACAACCAGGTGCTGGAGCATGTCCTGAGAAGGGAAACGGAGCTGGGGAAGGGTCTGGAGCACAAATCTGATGAGGAGCAGCTGAGGGTGTTTATCCTGGAGGAAAGAAGGCTGGGAGGGATCTCATCGCTGAAAGGAGGGTGGTAGTATCTTCTCCAAGGTAGCAAGTGACAGGACAAGAGGAAACAGCCTCAAGTTGCACCAGGGGAGGTTTAGATTGGGTATTAGGAACAATTTCTTCATAGAAAGGGTGTCAAGCACCAGAACAGGCTGCCCAGGGCAGTGGTGGAGTCACCATCCCTAAAGATATTTATAAGATGTGTAGGTAGATATGTGGTAGTTGAGGACGTGATTTAGTGGTGGGCTGGCAGTGGTGGAGTAATGGTTTGGCTCAATTTACAAGTCTTTTCCAACTTAAATGGTGATTTTATGATCTCACTCTTACACTCGAGTTCCATTAAAAAGTGGATGATGCTACATCTTTTACTCCCTAAGAGTAATTTGGGTTTTTTTACTGTAGGCTACTGAGATGTGATTATACTCTTAAGGCTTTTCCATGCAGCTGCTCAGAGAATATTGAGATTGCCAAGTTCAACTGCTGCACAGACACCAATAACCTGGCTCAAATGCTTCATCTGCCCCAGCTGTGAGACATAAGTAAGATTAGCAACAACTAAAAGATATCACAGAAAGATCCTGCTATCCTTTATTTGTAGAACTAATAGCACTTAGGCTGTGGTTCAGCAATCCAAAAGTGTCAAAATGCTTTTTCAATGGCACTCAAGAGGGGAAATTTTCACTTGGAAGGCAACTTCTTGTAACTTTCTGTGCCACTTTCTTCTTTTTGCACTAATGGGTAAATGTGAAAGAACAGTTTTACTCTCCCCTGATTTGGATGTTGAAGAACTTACCGCCTTTCTCATTGCCTGAGGATTACATCTGTTTGTAGCAGAACAGGTTGCACAGCAAAATTGTGGATGTCCTATCCCTGGAAATGTTCAAGGCCAGGGACAAGACCCTGAGCAACCTGGTAGAAGGTGTCCCTGCCCATGGCAGGGGTTTGCAACCAGGTGATATTTAAGGTGCCTTCTAACCCAAATCATTTTATCATCGTGTGATTCTAAGAAACAAGAGCTTGCTAGCAGAACCATATTGTTGTTGAAAGAGACGTTCCCCTCACTGGCCCCCATTTTGAGAAACTTTAGGAGCAGCACAAAAACTGGTACCAGCCCTCTACTGCTGAAGAGATCAAACAAACCCTTCTGCAGGTGCAGAGCCACGTCTCTCCCACATCCCAGACTTCTTCAGGAAAAGAAACTGCCCTTCCACAGGACTGCTTCTTGCAGGACACTCTTAGGGGCAGAGCTGGATTTCAACCATAGCTAAACACTCAAGCCTATGAATTCCTACAGATGCAAACCCTTCTCCTATTAGTATCTATTGCTAGGAAAAGTACGATCTAGTCTACGGTGCTGGCAGTGATTTTTGCTGGAAGGTGCTATCTTACACACATACACTTTCCTCAAGATCAAAAATTAAATCCTATGGGCTCCTGGGATTGCTTGTCTGGGAGCCTGCCAGACAAGCGCTTCCCTACAATGTTACACTGTTGTGTCAGCGCGTGGGCTCAGCCACCGCTTCACAAATTTGCCAGATAAACTTCCATGATTCATCCCAACGGCATCCAAGTGGCTAACTACCATATATTATCGGCAGGGAACTGACGAATGCTGCTCCAACAATGAAAGGACCCACTGAAAATAATGAATTAGGTTTGACAGATCAATGGGGGCTTGACTGGCAGCCCCTGGCACCTCACGTCACGGCTCCCAAAGAGCTGAGCAGCAGCAAGGGGAGTGCCGTGAGCAATCAGCAGCCTTTCAGCATTGTTTGCCAAATGCAGGAGAGTTTAGGGCCAGAGGAGCCTCAGATCGGGGCATCTCACCAGTTTTAAAAAGGAAAGAGCAGGTCCTGTTCTCTTGTTTAATAAAATTAGAAGGAGGGCAGGACATCTATGTGTTTAGTATAGATAATTAAGGCATCAGTGATATCTGTATTTATTTGTCTAGCAGACACCCTCTGGTGAAACATGTCCCAGCCCATGGCAGCAGGGTTGTTACTGGATGATCTTTAAGGTCCCTTCCAACCCAAAGCATTCTGTGATTCTGTGGTATCAAGAGGAACCCCCCCCACACTCTCCTTCATCATCTCTCCCCTGAACAATAATAACTTGGGGTCAAAGTGACAGCAAGTATATCTGTCTCCTTTTCAAAGCTGAAAATCATGAACCTGGGTATTTTAGGAGGAAAACAAGAAGTTAGCACTTTGAGCCATTAAACTAGAAACTCTTGTAAAGAGGAGTCTAGAAATTACTCCCATTTTCCAGAGAAGGTATCATTTACAGTCGCTACAACAAATTCTTCAGCTCATATGCAAAACCAATGTGAATTGCCAAGCCTGTTTTCACCGTAATTTAAAACCAGTCACTGAAAAACATCATCACTCCCACAGCCATCTCCCCATAAAACTGGAGTAATTAGAAGCCAAAGTAATTGTGTGTATAGATAAAAGTATTTCCCTAAAGGAAGAACAACAAAGCACCCTTTGCTCAGCAATTCTGGGGACCAGTGGATAACTAAGAGTTTCTTCTGAGTTTTTCACAGCCTGAGAAACAGTGAATTATTCAATGTTCATTGACACTCCTGCCTTCAGTATCTCATTCTGACCTTCCCTTGCTGCACGGATCATCGGAGCATTTCACTGACTGGTGGAATATACTGGATTTCTCCAACTGCCTGGATGTACATGCCAGGTCCACTCAGCTGGACAAACAAACTCCTGTAATTGCTGTATTTATGGGGCCAGACTGATGCAGCAATCTGCTCTTTGCCATGCAGAGCCATTTCGCTGTTGCACATGGACAGGGGCAAGCCCATTACTCCAGGTTACACCAGAAGCATGAAATGTGTCAGAGAGCCTCTGAACCCCAGGCTGGGTGTTGTGCTTTAACCTAGCAGGCAGCTAAAACTCCTCCAGCCCCTCTTGATTAAGGGAAAGAATCAGAAAAAAAAGGCAAAACTCATGGGCTGAGATAAGCACAGCTTCACAGGACAGAAAAGGAAGTGGAAAAAATAACAATAATGATAAAAGAATACAAAAAAACGAGTGGTGCACAATGCTCACTACCTACTGACCAGTCCCCCTCCAGCCCACCCCCCCCCCCTCCAGTTTTATTGTTCAGCATGATGCCATATGGTGTGCAATGTCCCTTTGGCCAGTTTGGGTCAGCTGTCCCAGCTGTGTCCCCTCATGGCCCCTGTGCCCCCCAGCCTCCTCGCTGGCAGGGAATGAGCAGCTGAAAAGTCCTTGATTCATGTGAGCACTGCTCAGCAACAGCTAAAGCCTCAGTGTTTTATCAACATTATTCTCATTCTAAATCCAACACAAGGCACTGTACCAGCTACTGGGAAGTAAATTAACTCTATCCCTGCCTAAACAAGGGCTTTCGGAAGCTGACTGCTGTTCCCACAGTGAAAGTACAGAAGGAAGAAAGCATATGACTCTACTCCTGTTGTTTAAACATTCACACTTGTTCCTTCAAAAAACCCCATCTCTCCTGAATTTTTCAAGCTGTTTCACCCAACCACACTGCCACCTTCCCCAAAATGCTTTTTCCTTTTTATTTTCTGCTCACTAAAGGCCTGGCTGAGCTGAGTTGGAAGACAGTGGTAGTGGCATATGAACCAAAAGTTTCTGTTCTCTTTTTGATCCTTTTTTTTTTTTTTTTTTTTTTGGGGGGGGGTGGGGTTGGTGTTTTTTGCTGTTGTTCTTGTTTGGGTTTGGGGGGTTTTTTCGGTGAAAGACACAAACCCAGTCAGTTTTCCACCTGCATCTATGGCTGTGCTGCAGGAGCCTTAAAGCTGCTTGTGGACAGAAGCAGAGCAACAGCACAGGCTGAGATTTTGTTTGGAGGCTCTGAGCTGACAGAAGATAATGGGAGGTTTACAACAAAGGTCCTTCCTGAATGATAAACGATTCCTGGTGCATTCAAAGGATCTGGCAGACCTACCTATTTGTTCTGCTCTGCACAGAGAGGGGATGAAATGACCTAGATCAACACAAAAGGCGCTACAAAAGTCAGATTTTCAATGCATATTCAGCAACTCTAGGCAGCAGATGCACAATAGGTATTTAAACAATAACCCTTGTAAAAACCTTGCTCCCTTGTCATAGGATGCTTTGTTTGCTATTTTTAGCTTTTCAAGTGTCAAGAAACAACAGAAAAAAATATTGCTGAACAGCACTGGACACCAAGATAAAACAAGTGAGGCAAAAAAGAAATCTGAAGCAAGCTCCACAAGATGAGGTTAAGTTATTCAAAGCTCTCTTTCCTGCAAGACAGGTGATGTTATTTCAGCTTAAATATCCCACTCGATCTGCCCTCAGTGAACAAGCAAGTGACAAGCTGCCAATCCAGCTGAAAAGCTCCCCATCCATCAGGGCTTCCCCCGCCCCTGCCCGCACCAAGCAATGCTTTATCAGCACCTACAGAATCTGAATCTGCCTATTTTTAACAAGAACACCATCCTGCAGTCCTGCCCACCAGAAGGATTTGCAAATCTCTCCAAATACTCCTCCCAGGTCCTGATAACTTTGCCAGCATGAATAGGAAACTTGGGGCTTTCAGAAGAAGCCGCAGCTCGCTGACAAGGCAGGCAAGATTTCCTTTCCTATCTGCAGTTTGCATGAGTAGGCAGCTGGGATTGTGATGAATTACTATCTCTGATTCCAGTGTTAAGTTTAAAACATTTATTTGGCATGGTCTGTTAGGAAAAAAACCCATTGCCAATATCAGCCATTGGTATTAGCAAACTTCTTCAGGAGAACTACCAAAGGTATTTCACAGCCCCTCTCTGCTTGTAACAGGAGCGTGGCTGTGGACCAGACATATTTATTGACTGAACTGTAATTGAATTTTGCTGAATGTTTATCTCAAAACACTGTTTCAAAAGAGAAACTAAAATATCTTGGTTTGAAAATAACTCAGTTCTTAGTTACACCTTTTCATGAGGCCAAATCCTTCCCCTGAGCTCAGTGGACACTGTGAATGCCTGGGAAATTGCATTTTCCATCAACCATTTGTTGTGCCTTCCTCTTTCATTTTGGAGCTCAGAGTGCCAGGCTTCCAGCAGCTGGCTCTGCAAAGCACATCCCTACAATCCTGCAGGTCTGATCTCTCTGCACAAATATTGCAAATATTAAGCCCATGACCAGTGCCCTGTTCCAAAGCTGGTTTACTTTCTAACTAGTGGAAAAAGATCAACCAAGGTCTGGATTTCAGTCAGGAGCACTCATCACATTGATGTGCATGGATTAGAAATCTTCGAATCTGAACTGGTGTCATTGCAATAGATTCACTATCTGATGATAATTGAGCATTTTTACTTGTACATTTTACTTGTAAATAAGCCAAAAAGGTTTCTCCTGTCTGTAGCCTTCCTGCCTGCCACAGTGCTCTTCAGCCCACTCGCAAGAGAAGGCACATTCATTTTGGTGCTATTATTTTGATGCAATAAGCAACTCAGTAGTCCTTTTGCCACACTTCTTAAATTTTAGATTCTACTTTTGACTTTGTCTAACACCCTATAATCCTACACACAGTTTTCCAAGTGCTAAGCTCACAGTTGCCACTTGTAAATTTGATGTGAATATTTAGTAATTAAATTTGTAGGTAAAATTTATGGAAATTATTTGCCAGTGCCACATACACAGGCTGTTGGCAATGTCAAATTTGATTCTGCTACTTGTATTCCCCACCTTTAACTTGAGTTTCAGAGATGAAAAAAAGCAATGAAACAACCCACCTAGGCCAGACACAGAGCAGGTTACAATCTCCCCTTCCTTTTTGCCTGCTGAGACCATGCATGTGTTTTGTTGGTGGTGGTATTATAAATAGTAGTAGTGGCATTCATTATGTTTTTATGGGTCCCATCACACCCTAAGTCATTTACCACTTAGTTTTTTCCTGTCAAATCCCCCTCCACAGGACAACAGAAGTCCCCACCAAAAAAAACCCCAAAACCAAAAGCAAACAAGGGAAGCAAATACTACAATGTATAAAAAATGTTTCTATATCCACTTCATTTTCCAAATCCCCAGCTTCTGTAAATACCACAAATCAGTGTCAACAAATAGCATATCAGCTCCTATGGGCTTTTGATGACCTATCTGCAATAGCTCACTAATGCTCTGGCTTGGGGATTCATTTTTATGGACTTAGAAATGTTTTGCAGCACACCAACCCATCATGTAAAGATGGTGTTCAGCAGAAATTGCACCACACTGCAAGAGTCTGAAAATTGCAACCTCTCTTTTTAAAAAGAATTTTAAAATCTCCAAACAACTGTCTTTAATCTTCTAAAGATCTAGAAAGACTCGGGCAAGAAAACTTCTTTTTTATAGTTCAGTATTTCTCAGAGATGTCAGCTGAGATAATTATCAGAGAGATTATGCAGATCTTATTATCAAAAGGTTCTGTTTGCTCTCTTGCTACATAATTGCTTTGTGTTTGCTTGGCGCTCAGAAAATAGAAAGCACCAGAGAAATACCAGGAGTTATTGATTTAAGAGAAAAATAATTCTCCCAAATGGTATTAACATTTTAAGTTGTCTCTACTATATTTTGAAGATTTCTGGTTATCTGTAGAGCCCCTCAGTGATGTAACCTTGGCAGCACATGAAATGAGAGTTATGCCTTACCACTCCTGATTTTGGATTATTTCAGCAGTGCTGTGAAACAGCAGGATGCAGAAAAAAAAATGCAATATATTGCCTCATCATTTCCTTCACTTCTAGCTTTGCTGGTGACAAAGGCCACCACATTCAGAAGATAAAATCAGGATTTATACCTCAAAGCAGGGCCATAAAATAAACAATCAATTTATGGAACCACTAAATGTTTCAAGAATTGGATAAAACCACATCAAATGATTCCAGGCTTGTGTAAGTTTATAAGCAAAACTCAGACTACCTGAATTCAAATACACTTTGTAACTTTTAACCAAATTCTCGCAAAGACCTTACAAAAATGATAAAAGCCATCTTTAAAGTATAAAGATGAGGCCTCAAGTATAAACTCGCCATTGGGCACACTTAGGTACCCAGACCACTTAGCCTTGCAAGCAATTTAAAAGGCACAGCAACTATATAATTTCAATATCTGCTTTCAAGAATTCCAAGTTCATTTCACGATTATTTGCAGGTACCACAAGTTTTACAGGGTTTTTTTTAGGATGTCGAGAAAGCTTAAAGCAAATGCACTCTACAAGCATGGCACTTGCCACAGAACTTCCCTTGAACCTGAGAAAATCGGATTTTACTTACAGCCAACCATCATCATGGCCACCGAAAAAATCTTCTCCCCATCAGTGGTGGGGGCTATGTTCCCAAATCCTATGGTTGTAAGGCTTGTCATGGTAAAGTAGAGAGAGGATATGTACAAGGAGTCTTTGCTGGGCCCTCCTTCCCACTGCCCCGAGCCCGTGGTGTTGTAGCGATATGGGGTCCCGATGCTCAGGGCCAGCTGGTACAGCCAGCTGTCTGTCTTGATGGTGTTGGTCAGTTCATCTATGACTTCGTAGTCCCCAATGCTGTACCAGATGCAGGCCAGCCAGTGGGCCACCAGCCCAAACACACACACCAACAGCACCAGCACAGCAGCACCATATTCCAGGTAATGGTCCAGCTTCCTGGCCACCCGACCCAGCCGTAGAAGGCGCACCACTTTTAAGGAGCTGAAGAGGCTACTGATTCCCTGGAAAGGAATAAAAAAAAATCATTATTTGGTCTGAAATATCCTGCTGGTTAGCACAGAAGGCTGTACAGAAATTCCTGCATCTGCTTAAAACCTTTCTATGTAATTTTTCAGGCCTCAGATAACAGAACACAAGATCAAACCCTCCTCCCCCCTCCAGTGCTTTTGTCCTCGTCAGGCTAAATTGAGTTTGGCACTCACTAGGTGGATAAATTACTTTGTTCAAACTCAGTCTTTCAAAGGAACAGAAGGGTTCTGTAGAATCCAAAGTGGAAACAGCAAGTTTATTACAAAAAGGAGTGGCTCAATGCTTCACCAGTTTGAAGTGAATTGGAGACTCTGCTTTAACCTCAAGAAGATAAAAGGAGGTGGAAGAGGAGTCACAGATGGAACTCCACGAACCCTGTGGAGTCTTCCTGAAGTTTCCCAGAGAACAGCATTCTGTTAAATCCAAGCAGAGGGTTGTTATTCTGGCCAAAACGGGGGCACATCTACTTCAACAACCCTCAACATTGAGTGATGCTTGAGAGAAACATCAGTTGCTGTGGGAAACTCAGAAAAATCTGCCTATTGTTACTCTCATCCAACAAACAGGAGCTGAGTAACTTCCCCCAGTACAACACTCTCCACCTCTTATTATCCTTCAAACATAACTCTGGATATTTTGTTATTTACAAGAAGTCTCACTGACTGAACATGGAATTGAACAACTGTGGGCACATCACCTTCCCGAGCAAGGGAAATGCAGACCACAAGGCACGTGCCTCTGCATACAGGGTAAATTTCCTTTCCAACCAACAGACATTGCAGATGTTTTCCTAAAGCAAGTGTTGGCGCAGCGTTGTTTTTTTTTCCTGTCACGCAAGATAGATGACATACAAATAAATGGAAATACAAATATTTAGGGAATAAGAGCACAAGGACCATCAGAAAGTTAATAGAAACATCCGAGAGAGGGTAAGAAATGTGTATGTCCTTCTCAATGCACAAATGGTTTGGGAGTTTAGAGATGCAGAAAGAGAACAAAAATACGCTCTTGATCTACTGCAATTCCATGACATAACTAACTTGTGCATTAAATTAATTAGTGGCTCAAAATAGAAGGTTTGTAAAGGAAGGTTTCTAATATAAAACATTCAGAAGCTGAAGACATTTAATTTAAAGTAGAAATTAAGACATAGAAAGCAATGAGGCAAACACTCCTAGTTACTGTGCCAAGATTAAATTGCCCTTTTCTATGCATCATTATCAAATCAGTCTAGTCAAAACACTGGCTAATTATATTATCAAACAGTAAAAGACTGGAGTTTCTGGAGTTTTCCATACCAGAAAAACATTTGTCTCTTTTGCACCTCTGTTTCTTCTTCTTTTGCACCTTCTTTCCCTTTGCCGAACATTTGAAGGGTAACATACATCTGATATTTCTAGATGTAATCTGTTTGGCACAGTTCTTGTATGCTTTTCAAATCCTGTTGGAATGTGTTTCAGATCCCCAAATCCTTAATAAATTGAAGCTCTATATTTGCATTCAAGCTCTCATGATGACTAATACCACAGAGGGAAGTGGAATTTTCCCATTTTGATTTCTGCATTTTGCATTTACACAAGACAGCGATCTAGTTTATTGTCCTTATTTCCATCTAAATGTGTATCTACTTATTTGCTTTAGGAAATATGGCTGGGAGACATCCTGAGCAGCCAACTTTTCCAATAAACTGGGAAGCCCCTTCCAATATTCCTGACATAATGGACTGTGGCCAATGAACTACTGAATGAGGGTCCAACCCCACAGAAACAATATCTACATTTAAAAAAAAAAATTAAAAAAAAAAAAAGAGATAACTTCAGAGTAGTTTACTAGTTATTCTACAGTACGTTTCACTGAGTGAACCTTAATTTTGAAAGTTTACAGCTTTCAAAAGAGAGAGAAAACAGCAGGGTGTTTTCCTTGTAGGACCAAATCCTGTTGCATTGGTCAAGCAGAAATGCATTATTTCTGTTTTAATTAAAGGCTCACCAGTTATTTCCAGGATTAATGCTAGGGAAGGAGTTAGAGACCTGGAATTCAAATTTGTGGGTCCATTTTTTTACACTCAGTAGTGTTTGTCCCGGTGGCACAGCTTACACTGCACTTTTTACTGCACAAATAACCCTTGAACAGAAGAGTTTACAGTGTGACCTCCATCGCCCATCCACACTTTATCTCCTCCAAGTTACATGGACAATTTAGCAGTTATACAAACAATTAAAAATACAGCATTTATTTCAAAGTCTGGGAGAAAATTTGTGCTGAGGAAATATTTTTTCCCCTAAGCACAGGTAACAATCACACCCCTTATGGATAAAACAAAGAGAAATATTTCATTTTAGCTGACATTGAAATATATTATTTCCAAAGAGTAATTAATTTAAGTAAGTTTCACTGTAAACCTTAAAGCCAGTTCAGTTTGACCCCTTTCTTAAGGCCAAAAAATCAAGAGATGTAGTGATTATTCACATTTCATGTCTAATCTTCCTGTATTCTATTTCTGTAAACAGAAAGACAATACTGGAAGCTTCAAAAGCCCCTTCCATAAAGCACTATATAGGAGAGAGCAAATAAACAAATGCTAAATGAATATGTGAGATATAGATAAATATATAGTATATCAGATATATATATATGCATCCATCACATGCACTAAATACTGGTTGGGTCAAGTTGGTCCCTTCATACTTATAAAATTGCCAGCAATTAATGCACAATTGTTAATATGCAAAGCTCTGCCTCAGATTCAGCAACAATGTCTTTGATAGAAGTTATGTGAAAGACTAACTGCCTTGAATTACGTTTGGGCAATTAAGAAATTCAGTTTTCCAAACTCAATTGACTGCAGGCTGCCTTTAATTTCATTTTTCTTTTAACTGTGTTTATGCTCTGTAATGAATCCCTTCCACTCCAGGATGAGCATCTGCTCTGACAGAAGTAACTTCAGCACTCAAGGAACAGAGAGAGGTGATTAGAGATTGTGAATGGGGTATGTAATCCAGTTTGGCACTGGCATGGTGTAAATAAAGCACATGTTGGATACTGGAGATCCAACCTTCTGGGAGGAGCATTTGTGACTCCATTGCCATTTCAACTGGGCCAACTGTCTGTAACAGCTGCTGGGCTGTGTTCTCTAACTGAGAATATCTCCTTATGTTATCAGCCATCCACTCCAGCCCCTTGGAGTTTTGGCTAATGTATTTTATCACATCCTAATCAGATGAGGACACTCAGCTTGCTCATCATCCATCATCTCAGCTGAAAAACCACCTACTCCAAAGCTGCGTTTTGGGTGCCACATTTGGAACCAAATTCCCATCTGACACATATCATCAATTTAACTCTTTCAAATGTGAGTCACAGGAGTCCTTCCCAGGAAACTTCTAAGGCCATTGGATCAGGAGAGGAAAGAGCAGTGGCTCTGAACCAGACATTTTTGTATCACTACTTTAATTTAGGAGGCAGCTAAGGCTGTACAAAGGATGTAGACACTGTCAAATTTATCCAGAAACATATTTTTGAGGGATGGATGTTTAACTTTGGAATTAAATCAGACATTCATGATTAAACAAAGCCCAAGTTTCTTGACACAAGCACGTTGCAAAGTCTGTGTTCTCAAATTCTCTTGATACACTAAGAAGGGAAATTAAATTTGATAGTGGAGGCACAACTGATAACAGCACTCAGTCTGACATGCAGAGGGACCAATCCTTCCTTTTAAAACTACCTGACTCTTGCTATTTAAGACCCTCGATGTTTAGCACACTGTCAAACTGCCATCTCCCAGGACAAAAGCAGTGTCTAAGCTGTGTGCCTGCATCCAGCTGAACTTTTCCAGCCACAGGACTGAGACAGATGTTTCCCAAAATTGCCATGCACACCGTGGGAACAGATCTGTGCACCTCCAGCAAGAGCAGAGAGCAAAGTTCTCTTGCACTTAATGAATCCCTGATAAGGCGGGCAATAGGAAGGATGAAGCTGATAAAGTTGTGTGATGCAGGGGTCAAGAGCCAAACATGCAAGAGGACGAAGGGAACACTGTCACCAAAGGAAAATGAAGGTTAACAAGGGCAGGAAATCATCTGAGTCCACAATGACTCCACCTAAAACCTCCTAAACCAGGGAAGAGAGAGTGGAGTCTGTTCTACACTAACGGAGCAGCAGAATAGCAGAGCTGCATGTTTGTAAAATCTGAAAAAGAATAGCTGGTTACTTGCTAATGTAATTAATCTTTTCTGAAGTTGGAAATTATTGCATAAATCCTCTTTTAAAAGTAAAATAAAAACAAAAACAGCCATTAGTTTCAACCATCTAAATATACAAAAATCTGCTTAAACTTCAAAATTAAATCCCAGTATGCTGAAATGGTAAATCATGCATAACTTTTTCTTTCTACTAGGGAACAATGTGTTTTTAACTCAAGGCACTTTTTCAATTAGATTTCACTCCATGATTTTTTTATTTATTTGTTGCTAGCTCTGGGTACGCACGCAACAGCAACAACAAAAAAAAACTAAATACGCATTTTAAATGTGTTCTAAAACTGAAATACTCTGAACTTTGAAAATGGGGATTGGTACTGCATCATTTAATAGAAAAACACTGTCTCAGAAAAGGTCAGAGGAAAAAAAGAAAAACTTTTCACTCAATTTTAATGTTCAACACACTGTGGTTTTGAAGAATTTATGGGGGAGTGTAGTGGTTTTGTTTGCTAATTTGAGATTACAAAACCAGCACAGGTGGCCAAGAACCAGAGCTATGAAATGTTGGTACGGCATGTTGCCACTGCAGTCAAAGGGTGATTGCACCATATACAGATGTTAAACTAAATTTAAGCTGGTATCTCTTTGCTGGACATGAGCAATTACAGCAAAACTGCCATGAAAGTGATCAAATCCCTGGAGGAGTTTGCATCCAGGGCTCACCTCTGTGCAAGAGCAAAATGGTTTTGTGTGGCTGCAGCATGGGTTGAGCTCCAAGCAGGCTCCAGGATCCCACAGCAAGCTGATGGCCAACCACCCTGTCCGTGTGGACAGCCCATCCTTCCTCCCTGGAGATGAGGAGCGGGGCATGTCAGGGGAGTGACTGACCCCATCCATCTCTGACAGCCAGGGAGGGGATGAATCAGCTCCCTCCCCTCCCACTGGGCACAGAGGAGCCAAGGGCTGTGGCTTGCACAGCTGCTGTGAGGAGAAATCAAACCTATGCTTAGAAACCCAGAGAGCTGATCTGCAGAGCAACCCAATCTGTATTGTGTTATCAGAGAAACAGACACTGCCTCCCAATGTGAGACTGATCCCGTTCCAGATGAACTTTGGGAATAAATGCTATTAATAACAGGAGGCTGAGATGCTCTGCAGATGCAACAGCATGCTTATTTCTTCATTCAACAGCCAATTACTTCACATAATGTGATGCTACACTACCCTTGGATCTTGCAGGGTTTTGCAGAAGTCCCCACTGGCTTGAAGAAGGAATTGAGATTTATAAAAAAGTGCACATTCACAAAGTAAACTGGACTGGGGGTTCTTGCTCTCAAAAGGGCAAGAGGTGGTAAATTATAAATATTGAACTAAAGATAGTAATAAGTGAAGGCAGGTGGACTATGAGAGGTAGAAGAGTCAGACATCTGGCAGCAGAGGACACCTGGAATATCCTTACATCAACAGGCACAAAAGGTTGTAACTCACAGAAGGGAGGGAAAACTTGTAAAGCTGGGCATCAATCATAAATGAGTAAATAATCACCCAGAAGAAGAAAACAGAAACAGAGAAGTGACAATATGTAAGAAATAAAAAATTGATCAACAGAATACTACACCTTAGAGAGGAAGTAGAGATACTAAAACAAATGCCCAAAGATCCTTAAAATTCAAAATTGAAAAAAAAGAAAAAAGAAAAAGAAAAAAAAAAAAAAAAAAAAAAAAAAAAAAAAAAAAAAACCACCACCCTAAAGTGATCAAGTTACAATGAAGTAAAATTAATCCAAGCCTGGGCTAAAAATTAAATTAATCCTGAGCATTAGTTTCCAAAAATGATGTTGATATTTCCCGGAAAATCTAATGCATCAAGAAGGAAATAAACAGATACATTACCTGAACAAATGTTAAGGGAAAGCATAATTAGAAACTTTGAGATAAATCAAAATGCAATCAGTGGAGCAACAGGTTAGCTAAGCTTAGGCTAGTTAGGATCTATCCAAGGTTTCCTGATAGCATTCTCTGATAACACAGCCCATTTTCTAAGTAAAAGAAATGCAGTATTTCAGTAACATAAGAGGTGACAGTATTAGGAAACACAGTGAAAACAGGGACCACCACTGGGATACCAGGGTGACTGAAGAACTTGTGGACAGGGTAGAGAAATGGGTATCACAAAAAGGGAGTCTAGCAGGGGCTACAAGTAGTTTTGATGGTTTCTTAGTGACATAAACAGAAATAGTGTATGGTCACAGAATCTGCTACTGGCACCTTTGGGACACACTGTCAGGTACAGAGAATAACCATGTGGGAATAAAGGAAAATGTAATAAAGCTTATACAGAGTCCCAAGGCGTTGATTACAGCACAAATTAACAAAAATATCTACAGCTTCAAGGATCTTTAACCGAAGATTACTGAGAAAAATAAATATTTGGGTATATGGGTTAATCCCACATACCCATCCCACATGAGTCAGAGCAATCAGTGAGCTGCACTCACAGAAGAGGTTAATCCAGTTCCAGGACAGATCAGCTGAGTGTTCCCACTATCAACAGGAAAAGCCAAACTGCAGTTGCAAAACGAAGATGAATTCTCCACCTGGAGTAACCTGTAAAGCTCTGCCCTAAAAAGATGTATTTGAACCTCACTTCCTGCAGAGGGAGGCAGTTGGATCAGCCACAAAAATGTTCATAAAACTTCATAAATGAGGTGTCTAGACAAGATCAGTTTGCTTAAACTAAGGAAAGCAGGCGTGTTTATGCAGGGGAGAGATGACTCTTCTTTCTAAGCACATCGAGGAGATAAACATGAGGGAGGGAAGAGAAATATTTAACCAAGGAGGCAGGCACAGGGAGGAACGCACAGACTGCAAATTAGGAGAGATTTATTAAGATATCGTGAGGAAAGGTGGATTTAGACTGGTTTATAGGATGGGAGGTACGATGAACCTGCTCACCAAAGCTGATGACTCAGAGACTCAAAAAGACCCCGTGAGTTTTACACCTATTTTTTTTTCCTGCTTTTGCTTTTATCCTTTGAAAAATCAAAGTGAGGCAAATACAGGAGAAGGAGGGATATATTTCACCCCAGCCTAAACTAGTGTAGTGGTTTGAAAGCAAAACAAATGAGAGGCTCCAAGTCAGAGATACAATTTAATAGGAAGAAAGGAAAGAAAGTAAAATAAAATAGATGCAATAATACAAAAGACCACTGACAGAGTCAGAATACAACTTGAGCAGGGTGATGGAAGCAGGCCAGATGAGGTGGTCTTCCCGAAGCAGTGATCTCGTAGAAAAGTCTGGTAGCTCAGATCCTCTGGGAATCCAGTGGGTAAGGGCCCCCTGTACTATCCCAAACCCCAGATTATATCCAGGTGGGAATGCTTGGTTCCTCCGCCTGGGCGGAGCATCTCACAATGGGATGATGGGTCATGCAGGGGGTCCTTGATGGCCCATTAAACAGAGATAGCTCCTGGAGGGAGTTATCTGTGAGTCATGGGCAAGGCATCTGATGGGCCATTAACAGAAGATAACAGCCCAGAGGGAGGGGGTCTGGGAAAACACTGCTCCACCTGGATTCAACAGTCCATGAAGATGGTGATAGAATACTTTGTGCACATCCTATACCACAACCCAGGACAACTAGACCACAGAGGAGTTTGCACCTGAGCTAGTCACATTAGTGTCATTACATTCAAGGGTGAGAAACAGAAGTTTCAGGGCAGAATGACTCCTCAGACCTACTCTGGAGGTGCATCTTAGAACATGATGAGCCATGCCCCAAATGTGCCTGTACCTTCTTGTTGACAATGCCTGGCCCCATGTTTCATCAGGTGAACCCCATGCTTAGCACATTTTGAAATACAGTCCAAAAACTTTACTTAAAGATGAACGGGCAGAGTTGTCCTTACCTTTCTCTCATAAAAATAAAATAAAATAAATAAATAAATAAATAAAATAAAAAGAATCACCCAAATAAATCACATAGCTGATTCTTTATAGTTTAGTACTGAAGCAGCGAAAGAGGCAGGATTTTTGTAAACCTTGGGCAATCTCCACCAAACAGTTGTTAAATGGTGGCACACAATGTAAGGGAAAACAAAGATTTCAGGGGATGACTGAAATGGTGAGCCCTGCCAACACGAGCAGGTGAGCCTGCAGGCAAACAACCAAAAAGTCCTATTCTGTGCAGTGCAGGAGGAGTATCCTGGAGGAGGCAAAGGCTGTTTGAAATGCAACCAGCAAATCATTCCTAAAAGAAATTTTCAAGCTTAGGTACTTAAATACAGCTTAGCTCTAAAATCCCTGGTTAGCTCCCTAATGCTGCTTTACTGGAGTTAATGTTGAAATAAATCTTCCAATGTGTATCAGAAATCTTTATTTCTCAGCAAACAATTAATATAATCAAGTTGCATAGTTACAAATCAAAATGAGCGAATGACAAAAATAAAACAGCGATATTTCTGATTTAGAGTTGTATTCAATTATGTAGATACACACAGAAGTAAAGGGCTTTGCTTTTTCGGCACCAGCTATCTACATCCCAGGTCCAGATACAAGCAGAGCCCAAATAATACTTGGTCCTACACCACTGGAAGCAATAGGAGTAGTGGCTTCAGCGAGCAAAAATTTGAGTTTTTACAGCAAAACGTAAGCAAGTAGGTTTCTTTGTGCATTTTCTGAAAGTATCCCTAAATTTACTGCTTGGGATTTATCTTCTGGTTTTTTACCAGGGGGATGGTAAAACTTTCCTCTTTTTTCCTCTAACACAAATGTCAATAAGCTGTAACATTATAAATAAACTTCCAGTGAACTGTTTATGGCACAACTATACAGTACAGCACATTTCAAACAGTAAATAATTGAGGTTAGAAAGAGAAGGGTGATTTCAAAGTATTTCTTCTAGATGCAAGATAATGGGGGATGTGGCCCCTTGCACTATTTATTTGTTAGTGCATCAGTGTGTCCCAAAAAGGGGAAAAAAGACAATATCATGAAATATGATAATTTTCATTCACGTGGAAGGTGGGGGGAGGACAAAATGGGAATATGTGCTACTCCCAACAGCATCACTTCAATGAGCATCTGATCAGATTATTTCATTTCCCCATCTCCTTTGTTAGCCTTCCCTTCCTTTGTGAGCAAAAGGGATCACACGGGACTCCAACCTTCCCATGAAAATGCTCCACAATTTCCTCTGCTGGACTCTGTATCAGCTTATATGGCTCTGACTGAAGATTTGATTTTAATGGCTTGCACCCAGCATCTGCTTCCCAGTAATATATACATCACATTATTTTTTTTTTTTAAAGGGAAAAAAAAAGACCACTGGGACATCTAATTTCAGTTCAGTATGCCATAACCCACATCAGAGAGCTGTATCAGGTCACCCACCACCCCCTGCACTGGCTCAGCTCCTTCCTTTCACAAGTTGCCCCTCATATCATGGAGACATTCAAGTGTCTCCACAGGGAAACCTGCAGACCTTGTACAGCATTAAAGTAGCTGGTTAATTAATTAAGAAAAAAAATAATTAAAAGCTGAATAATTAAACAGTGGCAGAACTTTAATAAAACCTCAGAATAAAAGCCAAAGAGAAGAAGTGCAATTCTGCAAGTCAGTGCAATAGGGTGATAGAGGTGAATAAGTGAAAGGGGTGAAAATGGTTGAAAATCTACAAAATATATGCCTCCAGTGGACACATTTATTACTTAATACCATACCCATGCTACTGTATTATTCTATTGTGGGTTTTCACACACTATAACAGAATGACAGCATTCTTCATATTTAATATGTGCATAACAAGGGGGGAAAGCCAGGTCCTAGGGCTAGTGCCTCTGTCATTACTTGCTAGGAATTTGCACCGTAGTTTAACACTTGGTTGCAGCCAGGATTTAGTTCTGGGAATTATTTTCTCTATGTCAGCCACCGAGATTTAAAAAAGGCAGCTAGCCATGGAGTGTACTTTAGAGCCAAAGTCACACTCTTATAATACACCAATTTATCTTCACCTTGCATACACCACTTAGCCTGGTGCCCAAAAACCCTCCTTCCAATACCTCCCACAAGGAGAATGTTTGCAGTGAAGCACTGCAGGTGTGAACATAGCTACACCACCTTAATCAGCTTTTATTTGCTTTCAATTTACAGACACTGCCATTTTAGTTTCTATTAGTTGCTGTGATAGAAAGAAGTTTCTGACAGTGCTGAAATAGATCGATAATAGTAATTAAAATCAAATTACAAGGAGTCCATGCTTTAATATGCCCTGCATAGATCACTAAATTTTAAAGGCCACTGGGTCGTGTAGTGTTACATTATTAAAAAACAGGCACAGAACTTTGGTTTAGGTCATTTAAATTTCTCTGCTTTCACTTCCAGCCATTGGCTTGCGAAAATTAATTTCTGCAGAAAGGATGAGCTTTTATACAACTCATCTGAAAAACATCTGGATACCACCCTGACTTCATGTCCTTTTCTTCACAGTACGTGACATGTCATTTCAGGACCATGTTTCTGGCAGAGAGGAGATCCAGCTTCTAGGTTTTATTTCATGACAAACTCAGAAATTAATGAATCTCACTTAAAATTCCCAGAAAAAAAATCATATTTTTCAGAATAGTACGAGGTGTTTTAAGCTGAAATTAACTCTTATTTTGTGGAAGCATTTTCCATTTGGCCAAAAGCTTGTCCATCCATCTAGTTTGGGGAATATTTACTCAAAATACTTATTGGCAGAGACTCAAATGCATGTGAAGACAAGAGCCAAACACCTGCCCAGCATCCTGGTGTCCTGGGATGCCAGTCCATGAATTTGGTCCCAAAAGAAGATTTTAGCATGGTTTGACCATAAGTGATCAGCATCTTTGGGCACCTGCAAATTTGCTGACAATTTCATCACAATACGAGTCTGATAATTCTGACTTGTATGGAAAACATGGTTACAAACAACTTTTTGGTAGCCCAGACTGAGAGAGGTTGGATATTTCTCTCTCTAATAGACAGAACACATATAAAGGCTAAGTCTTGAGGTAACATAATTCTCCAGCTTCAAAAGCAGGGAGACATGATTTTATAAATTTTATAAACTGGTGCATACAGCAGTGCAAGAGTTGTTACATACAGCTCATGGGAAAAGAAAATTAGAAGCACCACAAGCAACATGTAACTCCAAGACAAAAATCTGATTTCTAGTCGCTACACACTTCACATCCTAATACCTACAGGAATTTCATGGACCAAAATCTTTGGATCCAAATACTATATTCCCCATTAATCCAAAGTTTTGTGTCTTTTTTTTTTTTTTTCCATAATGTTAAAGAAGAGACAGGCAGACACTCTTAGACTAACTTAGAAGTTTCAGAAAACTCTTATACTAAAAAAAAAAGAAAAAGAAAATATCAGCCAAGTTTCAGAGACTCTGAACACACACTCTGTTCTGGTTTGTTCCTAGAAAACAGCCTGGATTCCCCAGTATGTACTGTGCTGTCCCCTGTCACACTTCTGTATAGGAAAGGTTTTCTGCCTGAAAGAAATAAAACAGGATATGCTGCCCTGAAAGAAAAGATGAAAAGATGTCATGCATTTTTCCGATTTTCTGGGACTATCCTCTTAGCAAGTTTCCTAAATCAAATATCCCACTAAAGATTCCAATTTCCTCTCCATTAGTTCATTTTTCTCCAGCCTATTTTAACTTGTTTTCCTTCCCTTCCAATATCACTTAGCCAAATAATTCCTCATTCGTCACATCAACTTAGATCACTCTGTGCTGTGCAAGGTGCCTCTCATTGTTACCTTTTCCCTCCCTCTCACACATCCCTATCCCCCTGAGCAGACTCCTGGCTCTCTAACTCCACGCTTGGAAACCTACACCTCTAATTCTGCCTCAAATCATCTTAATCCTCCTCAATTCTCAATTTGTGTTTCATAATCCTCTCCATAATACCCTTCTACCAGGGCTCTATATGGACTCAACAACAAAATACCTTTGATTTGCAGTCATGTTTGGCTCAGGTGGGAACTCCAGCCTTCACCTAATGTCTGTGAAATGACATGGTTCCAAGATTCTGGAACTGGCTCTGGCCAAGACTGGCTGCATTTGAAGAACTACAACCCTTGGTGAGAAAACAGACATTTCCTTTTTTCAACCTTTTTTTTTTTTTTATAATCTCTCAATTTACTTCCTTAATTTTGGCATTATACATAGCACTCTAGTGCTTAAGAATAAATCCCAAACCTCTTTGGCCATATCCTTCTTCATGAGTGAGACATCTGCCCATAGGGAGGGAAAGAAACCCCCTCCACTGGTATCCTCCCTTCTCATCTAGCTCCTTAACTACTAGCAAAAAAGCATTTGATGCTTTATGTGGGACAACAAGGGTCAGATGTGGGAAAAACAAGGGAAATTTGGAAAGTCTCCCTTCACTCTCGTGGCTTTTAGGGCTGCTCACTCTGATTTGGGTCCATCCCTCACCACCACACCAAGAACTCAAAGAGGACCAGGACCTGCACGCAAGGTCTTTACTGCTAAGCTCATTTTATGCAACTTTATCTGAAATGCCACTGAAATCACCAACTTTAACACTTTTATCCAACACCCAGGGACAAGACAGAGAGCTAAAACCTAGCAGAATCAAGAGCTAAAAGAACTCTTCTCTCTCCTACTTGCCTTAATAAGGAAACACCCACTTTCTAACCAGAAACATTGCTTATAATCAGAGTGTCTCTCCCAAATTGAGATTATGGATTTACTTATTCTTTACCTATGAACAGTGTTTGAACATCCTGCTGCTGGGGGGCCAAAATGTTAAATGCCAGACAAGAAGCACCAGTTAAAATAAAGGTTAAAAATAATAATAAATGTTAAAATAATGTTAATAAATGTTAAAAACCAAATGAAGATAAAGAGCATTAATAACTGCAACCACCCAGAGAACACTGACCAGCCCAAAAGACTTAAATGTCACAAATGAAGATATATCACCAAAAAAAAAAAAAAAAAAAGATCTCCCCTGAAGGACAGGCAAAAGAGAAAATCTAAACTTAGGGAGGAAAGGCTGTTTACATACCTGTTCTCAAAATCACTTCAATTCTTTTCAGACACTAGGGGAAGCTGGAGTTGGAGGGGATGGAAATCAAGTAAATAAAAACCAGAACCTGATGGAGGCTCCAGAGCCATAACAGAGAACTTAATCACAAGGGAATCTTACTGTTGGCTCCTTTATTAAAAAGGAGTTACTGTTTCATTTGTTTGAAAGTAAATGACAGCTGCTCTAGGATCACTGTAGTTCATGATATCTTGCTGCTGTTATTACATTTTGAATAAAGTTTGTCACTTTAGGTGTGTCTCAATTATAATGCACTGTGTCAAGATTCTCTTCCCTGTCACAAATATTGCAGATGGTTTATTTCCCATGTATAAGTTAGAGAAAGAGGTTAACCTCATCCTTTAAATCTGTCTTGCTTGGGCACAGAAATTTTCTGTTTGTTTTGCATATTAAAGCATGAAAATCTGGAGATAACGTTGCATTTTTTATAAAAATCAGGTTTCTCTGAGTCTGAAACTGGTTATCTTTAAAAAAGGTATAGCCTTGCTAATATCACCTTCTTACACAGCCTGACTGTTCAACCTGGTTTCAGATGGGCAGCACTCATAGGATCTTGGATTTAAGCTGCAAGAATTATCACTTCTGTCATATTTGCTATAAATAAAATGGAACAATGTCAAAAGATGCTACTCAGCACACAGAGTCAGGGATGGAATTTTAAAGGAGCTCTACAAAATTTGCAGCAAAGCCTGCATGAAAAAAAACAATGTAAGTTTTATATAGTGAGCATATGTAAGTGCAGAATTGAGAATTAAAAAACAAACAAACAATCAACCCCACTAAATGGTGTTCTAAGAAAAAAAACTGCTAAAATGTTCAAAAATGAACAGAGGCTTTTTCATCTGTTTATGGCCCTGAAGATAAAAAGCTCTAGAGAAAAATTAAAACAAGTCCTAAAGCCATTACAGTTCCATTTTAATAATGAATTTCCGTACACTGACTTGTGTATGCGTTATTTGTTGTAGTTATTGCTTGTTTTCTGTATTAGCTTAGGCCGCAAGCTCGACTGCATAAAAGTTAACACATTTAGCAGTTAAAAAGCTTTAATTCAGTATCCATCTACGATATTTATGTTCTCTTTCCTCAAACAGTTTCTCAAGTTTTAGCTATAGTTGAAGAATTGTACCAAAAAAAATGGAAATAAATCTCCCTCTCAATCAAACTTTTAAAATGGCTTTAAAAAAAACATACAGCCTGGTTCAAAAGGTAGTCCTAGGGCAGGATTTAAAAAATGTTTATTCAGAGCTATTCCCTACTTTCATATAAGTGGCAAATTTGCCACCAGCTTCAGCCGGAGCAAACACAGAGCCGTAATCAAGCCCTGCACTGGGTTAGAGCTGCCTAAAGACTGAGCTGAAAAGGAAGGCTGTGACAGGAGACATCCCAGCTGGCTCAGCCCACTTTGACAAGGACTTGCACCAGTGTTTATGGATGACATTTAAGCCATTCTAAAACCCCTGTCACTAAAATTAACACCCACACATGGTACTGCAACCCTAAGACACCTCTCCACCAACACAGGAATATCTCGTTGGTGAATCTCAAGGTCAGTATTTGCACAAAGCATGAGCTGCCTCACTGGGAACAAGCCTCAAAATAAATCCTTAATTAAAATAATCCTTTAGAGACAGACTGCAAACACTTACCTCGTCCACATTCTCAAAGGCATTGATGATGTCATATGGTAAACAGGACAGAAGATCAATCACAAACCAGGTCTTCAGGTAGTTCATTCGTATGAGCTTGGGATCAGATATCACCTCTCCCCCGGGGCCAACAAAGGTCGTGTGAAAGTTCAAAACAATGTCAACCAGAAAAATAACGTCCACCACGCTGTCCAGCACCAGCCAGGCAATGTTGTTCTGCTTTGTCTTGAAGGACACGTTGTATGGAACCATGATTGCTGTGTAGAAGGTGAGAATTAAGATGACCCAGTCCCAGGTGGTCTTAAAAGCACAATAGTGGAGTATAATGTGTGGTGGGGTCTTTGGAGCTTCTTGCTTGTACTGAGGAAGAATATCAGATCCCAGCTGGAGAACCTGCGAGAGGCAGAGAGGCAAATGTTACTGTTTTCAGTGGATGGGATCCAATGAGGGGTCTTACAGATTCCTGTGAGGGCCAGCAGAGACAGGACTGTGCTCGCTGGACATTGCAAGGCAATCCACAGTTTCTAAATAATCTGATTTATTTAGGATGTGTGGAGGCAGCTGTCACCCAATCAATGGGAGCAGCATGGCATCTGAGGATATTCCTGCAAAAAGGGAGGTCTTTGCAGATGGACTGAGGGGAAACCATACTAAGAGCATGGGAAGAGAGGCACCATAAAGAGGTTTTGGGTACTGCCACACCAGCTTATGTTTTGCAGTTATGAACATAGAATCACAGAACACCTTAGGTTGGAAGGGACCTAAAAGATGATCTATCTCCAACCCTCCTGCCATGGGCAGGGAATCTTCCACTAGATCGGGTTGCTCCAAGCCCTACACAACCTGGCCTTGAACACTGTCAGGGATGGGACAGCCTCAGCTTCTCTGGCAACCTGTTTCAATGCCTCACCACCCTCACAGTAAGGAGTTTCCTCCTAACACAAACACACATTTGGATTTGTAATAGTTACAAGACTAATTCTTTGTGTCTGACCTCTCTTTTAAATCACTACTGAACCAGAGTAACACCTTATCAAAGGCGAAGCAGACCCCAGCCTTGCTGGCCAACCTCTTAAAATGAGGCATTGTGTGCACAACTTCTGCCTAAAACGCTCCCAATATCACACTTCCTTTCCGTATTTCCATTTTTCTTCCAAAAAGTTTTTGCTCCCACAAGCTCAGTATCACTAGTGGGTTCTCTTTTATTTCCCATAATTACTTCTCTTTTTTTTTTTGCACGGGACTATAATCTCCTGCATGCTCACTGTTGTAAAATTGTGGAACTGGAAGCACTGCAAAAACCAAGCCAAATTCACTTTAGGCATTCCCAGCTAATCTAATTACCTCTTATCTCAGTCCAACACAAGAAACAAAGGCACAAAGGAACGCACGCGAGGCAATTTATTGCACTGACAACTGAAAGATCCATTTGGGGATACACTCGGGGATCTGAAGTCCATATGGGATAAAATAAATAATTACAGCAAGTTTAAAACTCATTTCAGCCCTACACCCACCCCATACTCGGGCTGATGCACCATATTTCCAGGGACAGTCGGATTGAAAACAGCAGCCTCAGATGTGTAAAATTCATCATACATAGGATGGTTCCTCAGTGGAGAGGAGTAAATGGCTCTGAATAAACTGTAGAATAACTAAGAATATGAACTCAAGCACCACAGATAGGGATTCTCCATTATTTCTTTGCAGTCTTGCCTTTAAGATGTTTTTAAGGGAAAGCTGTTACTGAGATCAGACAGTAAAAGTCTGGCTCTGCTGAAGATCTGTTCTCCAGGAATCACCAAGGGACAATAAAAGCAGCCTCCCTCATTCTGTGATGGGGGATGTGACTTCCCAAGATGCCAAATCTGGGCCAATGTCAGGCTGAAGGGATGCAAACCTGCTTCTGCCTACCTGTTCCCACCCTCCCTAAGCTCATATTTAGCAATCACGACCCGTAAGGAAAGTCAGTTGAGCTGACACAACAAAAAACTAACTTGCTACATTAATTGGCCGTTTGTTTTCTACAGTCAGGTGAACTGCACAGATTTATGCCATGGGCAGAAAAGCACTGGACCCACTACACAGGCAGCAGTGAGAGAGCAGCAGAGACCTCCTGGAGCCCGTGGCTGCACCCCTTGCCAATATCCTGGCATCACACCAGTTCCAGGGTAACACAGAGTCCTCTGTGGAATAGTCGGGTCCTAATGGCACTTGTCAGAGACAACCACAGATGCCAAACCCCTGGGGATACCTTGAAAAACATCAAACTCCAGGTGTCCCTCCCCCAGTGCCCAGGACAGACTCATTATCAGCACTTTTATAACCACGGCAGCACACTGAACTTGCTGGTGGGTCCATGGCGTTTTCCCTGGAATTAAAGCAGCCATCATCATTTTCTCACAGCAGCCTTGTGAAAATTTCTTTCAAAGCGAAAATTTTCACCTGCACTTAACACACCATTTTGGCTTTGCCTCGTAATTTGGTTGTTATCTCCAGATATCTCTTTGGACATATCAGTGCCCAACACTTCAGTGATAAATCAGCACTGGGACTTCTTTCCCTGGTTTCTCCAGGCCTGTTTGTTCCCTGCCTTGTTCACTGGGGCAGGAGCTGGAAACATCCTCAGTAGAGCTGGAAAAATAAGCTACTTAGGGCTCAAGCAGAATGGTATAAACATACGCTTGATGGTTCCCTGTGCCTCTGGTGGTGGAGTGCTCGGGAGCTCCCACGATACTGCAAAAGCATAATTATTATTCTTAACATAATATCATGCTGAGTTTGACATGGTGAGTGGGTGGCAAGTGGCTGTGGAGACCACTGAACTATAATGATTATTTCTTTCATGCTGCATGGATTTTTAATTTTAAATCACCAAAGAATACACAATACTTTGATAGTCAGCTGCATTTACCACAGGCTGTCTGCATTATTCCTGTGTACAGCTAATGAAAATGACTGGCAACTGTTAAGTCTGATAAGGTGAGCAGCACATTCTGCAAGGGATGAGCTATGAAGATAATGCTCCTCCTCAGACACAGAAATATGGAAAATGGGACCTGTACAGCAATGGTGAACTTCCCCTCAGACTGCCTTCCTCACAGCACTTTGCCTACAAAATATTTTCCAAAGTATTTAAATATTTAAAAAATATTTTAAATATTTTATTTTAAAATAAAAATAAATATTTTATTTATTTTCCATATAAATTGAATATATTTTCCATTTATTTACCATAAACTACTTGCATAAGAGGAGACTGCACACCCTGTAAGGAACAATTCCTGAGTACAACCTTATCCCACCTATTCCTGAGCACATCTACTCCCTTACCTGAGGTTTTGCTGCTGCCTGATTCCAATTTCCCTTGCTGTGACCTAATGCTATTTCTTTTTCCTCTAGCTGTAGTGGTCCTGGTGAACAATTTCCTCCCTCATTCCATGCAGCTGCTTTGGACTTTTTTGAATATTGTTACCATATCTTCTCCAGCCTTCTCTTCCCCAGATTAAACCAAGAATGGATAAAACTGGATTTACAGGACACTGAAGCATCATTCATTTGAAAAGTGTGAGGTGTGAGTAATCCAGCATTTTTTCAAGCTATTGGTATGGGATCATCAAAGGGAAAACACAACACTGCTAACACCTGAAAACTCTGGGTTTCCATTCTCATAATTTAATTTGAGTTTTTAATTATCAAAGTTCACTAAAACCAGAGAGGGAGTGAAACCAAAAACAAACCCCAAAAAAACCAAACATTTAAAGCCACTATCAGTTTTATAGGACAAGTTCTCTGGCACAGGGACTGTCTTTTCCAGTAGCTCATATATTTTGACCCTGTACCTTTGACCCACTTATTTTTCATTACCAATGGACATGAAGATGAAAGCAGTACCTCTGTTTCATCAGTTAACCTGAAGGCATTCACTTGCTGCACCACCTGCACTGTTAAGGAGTTATTTGCAACCTGCCAAAGAGTTCATTTCATCAGTTCTGAAGATAAAAGCGATGAGGGAAATATTGTAGGAATGGCTTTGCAAGAAAGTCAAGATCAGGGTATATATGCAGTCCATGGGGACTCAGAGAGAGGTGCTTCCAAAGAGGTTTCTCAAACAATCCCATTTTCCTGGGAGAGGGACTCAAGGACGTCAATCCTGGTTCCATATCGCTGCGAGACAGCACAGCAGAGAAACAAACTGCGCACCTCAGGTTAAGGAAAACCAGGAAGCTGAGGACTTGTGTGCACAGAAATAGGGTCATTTAAGTAAAAGTGACCTACAGAAAGTGCTTTTATGACCTATCCTAAAAACATGGGCATGCCACATGGTGCTGCTTTAGGACGAATAGAGGCGAGGCTGAAAATATCAGAGCTGGGAAATATTTTCCTCCAAGAATATCCTTCACCAACAGGAACTATGGTGGGTTTTCTTCCCCCAGTTGCCCTAGGAAGGGAGCAGGCTGGTGTCCACCCCACTTACCTCTGCCAAGCGGGAGTGCTTGTGCACCACCTCAGCCTTGTTCATGGGCGTCAGCTGCTGCAGGACGCTCCGGCTGTTGGTCAGCGCCCGCGTCAGCCGGGCAAACTTGGTCCAGCCTGCAGGAAAAGAAGGAAAACAGCGTCAGAAATCACCGCAGAACCACTCAGGCCTCATCCAGTGCTATCTGAATCATGATTTTAAAGGGCTAAAATTTTAGCCAAGGGTTAAGAGCAATTTATATTGATTAGGATGCAAGTTAGAAAAAAAAAAGGATAAGTTAATGATTATTAGATGCTTGAGTTAGATAGAGCTAGACGATGTATTGCTTGGTATTCTGTGTTTGTTTTAAGTTGTGTTTATAGAAGAAAATAGATGGACCATCATAATGACAAATGGAAACCAATGGGACGTGACCTGCACCTGGACTCAATACGAATTGATCATGCAGCAGGAGGGATTGGATCATGCCAAAAGGTCATGAAGGCCTGCCAGCAGTCAGAAGGTAGCAAGGTCATTATGACGAAGACTTTTCTGACTTCATCCTTTAAGACCACTGACCCAATTCAAGACCACCGACCCAATTCAAGTGAAGGACTGCACACACGTGAAGGACTTTTAACTTCATTTTAATGCAAAGCAGGGAGTAGGTGGTGCTGTGATGATGCACATGTATAAGTGTTTAATGTATGTAAGACTTTGGGAAATAAATAGAGGGCAAAGAGCGTTGTAATTCATGGGCACAACTTTAGGAGATTACTAAAACACACCACTTTCTAACTTTAGTTAGAGTCTTTGTCCGTGATCATATCAGTTTTTCATGATTCACCAGTAAATGTGCTAAGGCACCCCACACCCCCAGCAGGTGTTTCCAAACAGGGAAAGGGTTTCAGTTTACCTTTAGACATTTTAGGAAGTTTAACTAGAAAGTTCTATGTTTTTCTCATTGTGTAACTGGCTCAGCACCAGCACAGGAGCATGGACTGGGCTCTGAGAGTGTAACTCAAAGCCCATTGTTAATTTCATTGGGCCAAGAGCCAAAGAGCCCACCTAAACTATTAAGTACTAAAGAGAAAGAACAAAGAAGTTCCATGCATTTCGAGGTGGTGTAGCAAGTAGGAGACTTGTCTCTATACTGTGTTCGGCTTTGCCTTTATTTTTGTATTATTTTCTTTCTTTATTAAAACCTTTTTGATTTTTCAAGACCCACTCGATCATGCCGCCTCGCTAATTGATTTTAGCCACTTCTCTGCAAAGGCTGGACCCTCAGAGGTTATGGGAAAACCCATTAAGTAAATCTCCTTTCTGCTCAATGATATCCAGTCTCAGAACTGAATGGTTTCTCTAACTTGCCACACAGAGCAGCTTCAGGCTCCGGGCTTAAAGACTTTGCAAAAGAGGAAAAATACTGCTGCTTCAAGGCAACACAGGTAAATGTGAAAGGAATCAAAACTGGCTTTCTTCTGCCTACTAGAGACATTATGTTAGAAGGATGCTATCCTGTTTTCAGCCTTCTGGGGACATACTCTGCTGCTGAAATCTAGTTCTAAGCCACTGAAGTTCATGCGAAAGCTTCCCAAGTCTGTGAATCCTGCTGAGGCAAAATCCTTCCCAGCTACCAAAAGGCTCCTGCTGATTCAGATCACTGGTGCAGCCCCAGAAGTCTGATCCTTAAGTCTTAACTGGTTTTTGCCCCAGCTAAACTTCAGGGAGAAAAATAAATTGGGAAGGAAAAAAAAAAAAAAAGACTGCACCAGCAGAAATGCTTCAAACTAAAAAAAAAAAAAAAATAATTAAGCATTTAAAGTCAGATTAAGAACTTGATTTTAAATGCCATTAAGAAATACATTTAGTTATTATACTAAGGATAAACAGCTGCTTTATTGATAAACAGCTGCAGCCTGGGACCCACAGACTGAACTGCCCCTAAGGAACACTTTCCTGCAGCACCCAGCAAGGAGCAGTTTGTTCCTGACAGCAGCACGAACCCAGGAACATGTCAGCAAGTCATTCCTGCTGGAAAATAACCCCAGTGCTTGTGATAGTGTGGATGCACCAGTGGATGGGGTAGGTCGGTGCAGCAAAGAAAACACGAGGATTTTCAGCAGTGTAGCACCTCAGCATTGAGCAGTAAAATTGAAAATCCAAGTTTCTTTAGGAAGGAAACATATTCCCAAGGACATGGAAGGAGATGCTAAACATTCAGCTTAGCCAGGTATAATGTCATTTCTTTTTACCAGAGAGTTATGGATAAAATATCAAACAAGTTACAGACAGGAAAGGGGTTCAGGAGAAGGTTTAACTTTCATTTAATTTAAATGCTGAGTAGGTGAAAATTAGGGAAAATATTTGTATCTCATAACATAGCATTTCTACAATCATAGAGTCAGAGAATGGTTTGGGTTGGAAGGGACGCTAGAGATCATCTCATTCCAACCTCCTGCCATGGGCAGGGACATCTTCCACCAGACCAAGGTGCTCCAAGCCCCATTCAACCCCGCCCTGAGCACTCCCAGGGATGGGGGATCCACAGCTTCTCTGGGCACCCTGTTCCAGTGTTAGGTTTATTTTTAAATGCCTTTTGCTGATAGGAGTCAGGGACTTGGAATGTAAAGGGAAGCCCTCAGGGAGACAAAATAATGAGCAGGGAACAGAAAATGCAGTAAAACCTCAAGAAAAAAAATTATGTACAAACTTGGCTTTGCCATTTACCACATACATATCACATTCACACAAATGTAAATCCATTGTTCGTCATTTAACAATCAGAACAGCTTAAAATATCATGACACGCCACCAGCACTGCACAAACATTTGTGTCTGGCTATTTATACATGACCTCAAAAATGCACATAAAAAATTCACTGGGAAAAGGTAAAAAATAGAAGCATTTTATTAACTTTTCAAATGTAAACTTTAAATACGAGCTTTGGATACGCCTCATGTTTCTGGAGCTTATAGGGATATTCAATTAGGAATATGCACTTTCTCTATTAAACAAGGTCAAGGCAGACTACAGTGATCTATGAACTACTAATTGCTAGGAAAAAAAATCCTTGAGCTTTTCCTTTTCCTAATTGTCTACAAAACTGCAGGAAGGAGACAGCTTTAAGACAGAAGTCAGAACTGTTCTTTATCTTTCTAAACCAGCAATTTCAAAGACCAAGTGAGCCTGGTAACAGCATTGTGACAGCTCTGCCCCAGCATTTCTAGTAATTGCTGGAGGCCGCAGTGCATCCAGGTGATTTATTTTGGGTCACTGCAAACAGCAAGAAACAGGAAATAAGAGCAGCTCTCCTCCAGGAAGGTGTTCACTCACTTCCAGACCTGGGCAGGTGCTGAATTATGGTCCTCTTCCCCTGGAAAAATATTTCCCTGTGGCACATAAGCATAAATATGGGCCAGTCCTCAATCTTTTTTGTCATCCTGCCGGACAGCTGATAGGAGAGTGACAGAAAAGTGCTCAACAAAAACAAAACTACCACAGACAAACTGCTGGACATGGCCCCAGCCGCTCTGTCTTGTCATGTCTCAGCATTGTCAGCTAATCCAGCTCCTGACAGGAACCTGAGGATATCCAACAGGGAGAAGTGCACAGCCCTGTACCTAAGGAGGTACAACCCCATGCACCAGTTCATGCTGGAAAATGGTTTGTCAGAAAATCACAGAAATATTAGGCTGGAAGAGACCTCCAAGAGTCCAACCCAGACCCAGCACCTCAACTAAACCATGGTACCAAGTGCCACATCCACTCTTTGTTTAAACACATCCAGGGATGGTGACTCCACTGCCTCCCTGGGCAGACCATTCCAGTACTTTATCACCCTTTCTGTAAAAAACTTTTTCCTAATATCCAGCCTATATTTCCCTTGGGACAGCTTGAGACTGTGTCCTCTTGTTCTCTCAGTTGCTGCCTGGAGAAAGAGACCAACCCCCACCTGATACATCCACCTTTCAGGGCGTTCTAGACAGTGATAAGGTCACAAATGGTTTGGGGGTTCCCAGAGGACCTAGTAGAATGTGTCCATGGTGGGAATCCTTGGCTGAATGAGACACAGAACTGCCAGCAGGTCCAGGGAGATGATCCCTCCCATCTCCTCCTCCTCCTCACTGGTGAGTCCAGTTCCTGCAATACTGTGTCCAGTTAGAGGAGGATTTGGAGAAGACTTAGAGGCTGGCAACGACAGGAGGTTGCTTCATGTGCTCTCTAGAAATCCTTTGTCATGGCACTTTGCAGATTGGGAGATCCCACTCATAAAATATGGGGGTTAAAATGCCTCTCTTATAACAGCAGAACTGGTGAGAATTCTCTTATCATTGATTTAGATAAGAAAAGCATCTGTCCTGCATTAACCACAAATGCAGAATTCCTGGGGAAGTTAGGGAAGATGGAGCCGTAAACTGCACCAGACAACAGCAACCCTTTTGTTGTAAAAATAAAAAGAAAGGAAAAACTACGGTTTTTTTCAAATCCTTCTTTACCACCATGTGAGATCATCAATGTCGTGTGAAAGAAAGAAGCCACGCATTTTAGCATTCAAGGTTACCACTCTGCTCATCTGCTCTGACCTCTTCTTTTCACAGGACAAACCATTTCATTGTGTCCTTTCTCCACCAAGACCAAAGCTTTGCTTTGCACCAGAGCAGACCTTCTACAAAACCCTTCCAGCCTCATTTAGAGGCTTCACATTTTCACATTTCTTTCAGCCCTGTGAAACACATGACTCTGGACATTGGAAGCACAGAATACACTAACATGACTTTTTTCTCCAATTCAGCACCAAGTCCAGCATTATTTTACCTGCTCCAATCTATCCATCTGCAATAGTGTGAAAAACGTACCAGGTTCTTTTGTCTCCTATTTACAATCCAAGAGAATTAAAAACACAGCAACAGCAAGATGCTGGGTTATGAGTGGGAAGGTGAAAATGCATACAGGCTGCCTCGTGTCTGAAATAATCTGCACAGGGTACATTTCTCTCTTTCTTGACCTTGTTGTAGACTAGACAAGTTCAGAATTATATTTAAAACCAATGTGTATGTTTAAATAGACCGGGGAAAATTTGCATAGCTGCCTACTGCTGTCAATGGCTCTTCAAACGATTCTCTCCTTCTTTTCCTCTATAGACAGGCACTTGAAAAGAATGGTAATTTTATCCCGAGTATTAGTGACCGCCTGTCCTCACAGATATTTTCAGTCTGGAAGGAGTAAAGGAGATGCACAAATAGCAGGTGCAAGAGGGGCAAAAACAAAAATGTACTCGTGAGAAAATGCAACACTCTTGATGCTCTCCTCAGCTCAGCTGGATTGCATCTTTCATCCACAGCTCTGCCTGAAAAATAGCACCCTGAACTTGCACCATGGCACTCAGCTTCTTGGGGAAAAAAAGCATCATCATCAGATCACACACCAGATCAGGCTGCTTCTCCTTACAAGCAGTTAAACTGGGTGTGCCACACAAAGATGTGAGCCACCTCAAATGCAAAATTCTGGAATAGCATATAAATAAAATGATTGTTTTCCCTAGTTCTCTTTAATTACTTTCTTATCCAGAAACAAAATAAGAAGTATTTGTTCCCCCGCTTTTAAAAAAAAAAAAAAAACAACATGATCTGCATTCATTTTCAGGATCCAAAACAACCATTTCTTAAACAGGAACATAGCAAAATATTTGCCTGTTTCTATCCATTATTCAAAGTAAAATTACTGCATCCTCAGTAAACTGGACATTTAACAAGAACAGGACATGAAGAAGGCAAACATGTTGATAGATATGGGCTAAACTAGTCTCTGCCTTGGCCCAGCTGTAATGCTGCCCTTCCAAGCAGGCAACTTCCTTCTTCCTCCATGCATTTTAGACACAATTAAATACTTTACATCACTATTCTCCATGTCTCTTGCCCTAAACAAGACTGGCAATTGGACAGTCCTCTGACTGTGGGTCTCACTGAGACAGAGATGACTTTGTGACGTCCTTCACACAACAGCTGACGCAGATGTTTCTCTGAAGAGAAATAAAAACAGGAACACCAAATTAATTTTAAAAATGTATTTTTTTTCCTAAACCTTAGATGCTGTGACACTGATTGAAGCTGTTGATGTTGTGACAGGATGCCTGGGGGAGTGCAGGAGCACGAGGGAGAGGTAGGCTAGAGTCAGGTGAAGTGCACAGAGCACCCAAACACCTCCTCAGAGGAGGGAAAGCTTCCCAGAAGGGTCTGAGGAGCTCATTTAGCCACTCAGTGGTGTGTGAATGTATAGATTTACACACCACTACAGAAACTACACGGTGCCTGAGGGGGAAATGGTATTTCAAGGTTAGAACTCGATCCTTTTGTCCCTCCACCACCACAAAGTCCAAACCATCCCACTCACAACAGCATGTGCATTTTCATCAGCTACTCTTCCAACGAGAGCAGTATTATGGCCACACATCTTTGTCCCTGAGATCCCGAATCCATCACTCTGTTTTACACTGGACAGCTGGGATGGGCTCAGCTCTCCACAGACCTCCCCTCCACTGCTGCACTCGCTGCTTCCTCTCTGTGCAAAATCCTTTCCAGACTCATATAGAGACTTCACATTGTCACATTTCTGCCGGCTGCACCCTTGCACTGCCACAGGGACCTCTCTCTGTCCTTCTGGGTCACCAGCCTCCCGTCCCAACAACACACCTTGCAGCAGGATGCAGCACACAAACATCCCCACCCATCTCCAACGCCCCTCCTCATCTCTGCTGCCTTCCCTGGGTAAGGAGAAATGCCAGCCAGGTCCAAGATGTTATGGCAGGGCAAAAGAAGAACCAGAGCAAAATCTGTCCAAAGAAAGAGCAGCAAGGGAGGCTTCCCCAAGCAGAAGTGATGCTTGAATGGATGAGACAGAATCATTGAATTGTTTAGGTTGGAAAAGACATCTAAGGCTCTTTTCTAAAGGTTATGTGGAGACAAAACCTTGGAATCAGAAGGATTTCCAAGCTCACAAAACAGAAAGAATTTTCAAATATAACTAAATGGGATAAATATTCTAAAGGGATAAAACCTTTCGAACTCTCACCATAATTTAATTAGGAGTTGAAAATTTGCAGTCTCTCTGACTGGGTTTGTGTACAGTTCCAAATGCAGCTCTAACCACCCAGCTAGCAGCCACACTGAAAAAAAAAAAAAATTTGTTCGCGAACTATATTACATTATTTTAAAGCTAAATTCATACATCAGAGTTTATGAAGAGTTTAAAATCTCAAGGTGAAATGTTAATATCCTTTATGGTGCACTTGTTCTGAAAAAGCTAGACATGACTAGCTCCCCCAATAAAGCATCAGTGTAGTTCTACTGGGTTGCAATTAACCTTTTTGTCAGGGTTTGTCTGGTCTTAAATAATGATGACTTTTAAACCAGTATAACAGGGAATTATCCCTAACCTTAGGCTGCAGGGAATACACTTGCATTAAGAAGTATATTCTGTGTGAAAAAAAAAAACAATTCCAGCAGTGTTTGTGTTGATTCCTGCCTGCAGGAGCACAGGGAACAGATCCCAACCACGGAAAGATTGTTCTGATATCCTTGTGAAGCATGAAACAGTTAACATGCAGAATGCTTAAGTAATATATCATTCATGACTTACCCACAAAAGCAAGCACTGCTCAGAATTAGGAAGTGTGGAATTCAATTGGTAACACAGATCATCCTTTGGCATAAATAGTTTGCACGCATAAATCCCAACTATTTCTAGACTTTCAAGCAGTAAAATCATTACAATGGCTGGATGTTTGCTCTTTACTGCAGGCAAAGTATGTCTGAAAGAGCTCACTGTCTCGTTGAAAAACTTAATAATCCTACTATTGGGGTTTTAGAGAGAGAGAGGAATAAACAGGGTTCCTGAATAAACAGATTAAGAGTCAAACAATGTTCAACCATTCCCATGGTGCAGTAAAAATATTTCTGGACTTAGAGCCTATTAAAATGAAGTTCAAAATATTGGGACACATTTTCGGAATTGAAACTCTGTGTGTTCCACTGTCGGATAATGCGCTGCACTCCTGGGATAATTTTTACATCCAGCCTCTTTTCTTGCTCAGTGTTGTCTTCGCAGTTACCATCCACCCACTGCAGCTGCTGGGGAGTTCAGTATGGATGAAGAACTAATGGGTAATCTTGGGCATATCATTTTATCTCTCTGAGCTTCAGTTTCTCCTCCTTAAATTGAAGATAATGCTAATTACCTAATTTGCAAGCCATTTTGAGATCTACTGATAAGAAGAGCTAAGATTTATATAACTCTAGACTATACTAGGTGCACATTTTAAAATTACAATATATTTTTAAATTTAAATTAAATTCTCAGCCTTAAATGTACAGTGCCCAACTTCTTACATTTCACTTTTCTGCAAATAAGGCTAAACTTTATACACAAACACACTGGCCACCGGGGAATTTCTTCCCAGAAGTGTATAAAAAACAGGTGAAAATCTGGGGAAGAAGAAGGGGAGGAAAAAGAAAATACTAATTGCTGTAAATGCCAGTCAACAGGGTTTTAGGAGTTGGTCAGATAGGAAAGTGCTCATCCTATCACATCACCTCATCCTGGTTCTGCATTTGTATCACCCCAGAGACATTGAGTGGCCGAAGCCTCTTGCACAGCAGCTTCACCAAACTGACCCTTGCATGACACTCTCAACAAGCCATTGAGGCCACACAGTTCAGTCAATTACAGGTTAAATGGGTGAAGAACTTGTTACTGGGCAAGTATTAAACAAGGGGCAGTGGAAAAAAATAAAAATTTATTACTGGGAGCCTTCTGGACACCAGTGGCCAGGCATCCTATTCAGTGCTTGTCTCCAGGGTCTGAAAGTCCTTATAAAATGACTGATAGAAGTGTCAAATGACTGGAGGGTTAGAGGAATGGTAAACAGGACTGAGGACAGTCAAACAGACTGGTGTGCTTGATAACTGGGCACGCGCCATAAAAACATGTTTCAAATGGAAAACAGAGAAAAGCAATGAAAACTGTAACTCCAGCATGGGAGGGGGAAATGTCCCAAGCAAAAAACAGTTCTGGAAAGGATCCAAAGGTCTTGGTAGATGAGCAGTTCAGCATGTAATTGGCTTTGGCAAAAAGTCACCTGCTCCTTGGATACATAACAGTAAGAACTGAGCTTGGAGGACGGGCAGTAATGAGGAATTAGCTGGAAACCCACCCAGCCACAATAATTGCTGCAGAAACTCACTGGGGACCTGTGAGGCTGAAATCCAGGCCACCACAGCTTCACCCCTACTGCTGCCAATGAGCTGGATTAAAGGGCAGCTAAAACATCCACGTATCTGCCATCACCAGACCTCCAAATTCAGTCTAGACAGAGGTTTAAGGAGCTGAATTTACTTTATCAAATGAAGGCGCAGTGATGAGCTGATTATATGTGTAAATGTCTTAGTGGGACTTAATACAGTGGAAAATAAGACATAAGAAGATGCCACTGCAAGAGGCTGAAGCCAGGCTAACTTGACACTTATTTAATGCCAGAAGCGTAATGGAGAAGCACAAAAAGTATTAAGTAATGCAGTGGATGCTCAGCCTCTTCTAAATCAATACTGGATGCCTCCCTGGAGAGAACGATACAAGTTCATGGGTTCAGCAGAGGAGCAACTTAGTGAAGTGGAATGGCTTGTGTTACACAGATCAGACTTTTAAACTCCACTACATTTATACTTATTATTTAAGATTTGGCTGATGAGTGTTCAGTTTTCTACATACAAAGTGTATCCATCTACAAACAGCTGCTGCTTCAAAGATCAGCTTCCAGTTTAATTCATTCTCTCACAGGGTTAGATTTCATTTCAATGGGATTTCATTTTCATTGCATATTAAACTTCCAGAAATTTGCAGACAGTTAATGTGCATTGATGGGTTGCTGATGGAACACACAAAGGGCTCCAAAGGCTGTATCAGATTCAGAAAAAAAAAGTACTTCATTTCTGTGAAAGAAACTAAACAACCCTGGATATGGAAATTCCCTCTTCTTCATCTCGGTAGGTCTCCAGCAGCAGTAAAGCAAAAAAAGATACAGAGAGGGAAGGGGGAGTGAAAATAAAGCCTTGGAGCCTCACTCCTAAAAGTGAGGAAACAACTCTCTCTGTGACTATTCAGCCTGTGCAGTGTCTGCAGAAAGTGCCAGCAGCACGTCACTGAAGACATAACTGGGATGAATAACAGGGATGTTTGTCCTGCAGGAACAGGAAAAAAGCAACCTTGGAAGGTCCTCCAGGCTACTGGCAAGTTGTGCCAATCCCAAATAGATGGTTTAAAATACTATCTAAAACAGTATTTTATCTAAATATTATCTAACTATCTAAATACTAGAAGAGATTATCTCTCAGCATCATTGCATGGAGTTGTCTGCTCCTGGCACTGAGAAAACCCACCGGGTGTCCTGGCAAATGCCCATTCTTGTCATTCCACCCCCCCACCAAAGTCCTTTCTCCCAGCCCAGGAGTCCCTGGATGCTGCCCTCTAGACCCAGGGGAGAATGGAGAAATGGAGGTGATGTCCTTGCTGCCTGGAAGGGAGTGAAACTGCAGATCCCAGCAAAAGGAAGCTGCATGAGGACAAGCGGGTCTCTATTGCAGTGAGACCCTTGTTTTTACAGCCACAGAAAAGTGCAATAAAAACATGTTAAGGATATCCAAATTGTAACTTATTAAATTACTGTGATGGATTACTGTCAAGGTGATGTACTCAACAGGGTACACTGTGCTTCAGCTAAAGGTAGAAACCTTATTTTCATGCTCTAATCCCTCCACCCACTTCTTCTATTATCACCAGGATTGATACCCCCTCAAGGAAAAAAAGGTTCCCATGTGCAACTAGTTATATATGCCTAATAACTTGCACTTATTAAAGATAAAAAAGGATCAGAATTATAGGCTTAGCAAGGATTAGCAAGCCATAAGTGAGTATTTCTGCAACTACTACACTTTTTATAGCCCTGTCACACTCTGAGATAGAGCTGTATCATTATATAGAGTTACATAATCATGAAGAGTTATATCACTGAAAGCATTACAGCATTGTCCCAGACAGACTTGATTATCAGAGTCTGGCTCTATCAAGTAAAAAGGAAAAAAAAAATCAAAAAATAAAAGAAAAAGCAACCTCAGGATCCTGCTGTGCCATTTCCTGATCCCATCTGTTAACAGCACACCATCCTGAGTTGTAGGGGGCTCGTTAAAACAACGTTGCATCCTGATTCAATATCCCATCATTATTCACTAGAACTTCTCCATCACTCCAGACATGATGAGCCTGATACTTCACTCCACAGAGAGTCCAGATAAACCAGTGAGAACCCCAGCCAAAAAAAATTCTAGGTTTACACAAGGCCATGTTTTTTCTTCACTGATGATAACAAACGGAATAAAAACATTGCACAAGTAGGTGAAACTCTACTATTAACCAAAAATGCTGGTCTTTTTTTTTATTTTTCTGAACTTAAACTTTCTGCTCAATAGAATCTGCAGCACTCCTGGCTTCAAATGGTGTTAACATTTTAAGTGGCCCCATTCACCCTTCTAATAGTTAGGGCCCAAAAAAATGGCTTCATTTTTTCTCCCTGACAAATAAACAGAAGATTATTACCACTGTGTGGCTTTGGAAGAATTGAAAGTCTTCACATGTTTTTAAAAGGCCATTGGGTAAAGACAGAATAAAAGCTCAGCAAGCTGATAAAAGCATCCAACTGTGACCCGACAATGGTACAAACATTAAAAAAAAAGATTCTTCGGGTTTTATTCGCTTGAAGAAAATACATAATAGGATCTTTCATATGCTTGTAATGGCCTTCCACCTCTGCTGCGCACGGCCTCGAGCCAGGACACCTGGGGATCTGGCTCTCTGCCACCACAGGTGGGGCCCGCTGCTTGCCTCTGAATCCAGATCAGACAAATGTTCCTATTAGCAAAGAGGAGCAGGAGAAGGAAAGCAGAGATCAGACAAACTCAGCACAGCTCCTTCACCAGAAAATAAGGCACTGGCCCAGTGACCACCGAGTGCAGCGATTGCCTCCTGCCTCACCACGAATTTTCACACCTCTTCTTCTGCTCCCAATGCCCAGCTCATCAGCCACTGGCTCAGGAGCTGGTGCACTATAAATCAAAAACCAAACCAATGGAGGGTGGTCTCTCTATCCTCCAGACCTCCACAGCTGCCACTGGCACCTTCACCCAGGAGGAAACACATCAACCAGGAGGCTGAGCCTTCCTTCCATTATCGTTTTCACTGCTTCTGCTGGAGTTGCTGGGGGGTTTTGACATTTTTGACTGGTTCGACACTTTTTAAAGTAATTTTCCATTTACAAGGAATGGCTTCACAGCACTTTCTGGTCACTGTTACATTGCCATACATCACAGGTCTCCCACGCATCGCCCAGCAATAATAGATTGGAGCACAAGTAACAAGAAAACAAGTCAGCCCAATCTTTAGCGTCGACTGCCTGTACCCTCTCAGAAAACAAGGGGTTTGATCTCTGTCACTGTATTTTATGAGAGGAAGGTGGCTTTTAAATATCCCTTTTCTCCAGTCTTGCTCACAGTCCAGTAAGTTTCAACAGCTTGCTGGTCTGCAGCAAATTTACAGCCTCCTGGGTGAGCCCAGGAAAAATTTTCATTACTGTTACTGCCTCTGGCAAAGTTCCCTCCTCCTCATCCTCCTCCTTTCAGCATTTACAGAGCAAGTGGTGAGCACACAGGTAAGCAGAGACACACACCATCTGTCACAGTGTCCCAGACCTCTCTGACTCCCCCTGCTCACACGGGGCTTGTCCCTGTGAAGTCAACTGCATTTTTTTGCACTCAACAAACATGTTTTTAAGCCCACATCAGGAAAAATAAATTCCTACCTCACCCTGGCAATGTGAGACAACTGTTTCATTTGTCTGTCCTGTTTTCAGATACCCCACAAGCTGCTCAACACTTTTGGGCAGATCTGCATCCTCAGCACCACTCCCTGTCCCCCAAACCTGCTGTTCCCTGGCAGGGTCTCCACAAGATGCCAGATCTGGCCAACCCAACCAGGAATTTCCAGGAGCAGGGACACACAGACACTCTGCAGTGTAGATTCAATCAGTGGCATGATTTAACTACCTCACAGGAGTGTGATATACTGAAGCGTCACAACAAAGCAACACACCTTTGAACAGTGCAGGACATTTTGGTACGGGGAGATTATTGCATAATGGCATCAATATTTTATTCCTGCTGAATTTTTTATCTCAGATTTACTGCTCCCATAAGTAACACACAGTAACTCATCTGCACCATAGTTATGTATTATGTATTGCATGGTCCTGGCAGAATTTCTTAAAAAATATCCTTCTTAAAAAAAAAAAAATAGCTCTTTCAATGGCAAATCCCAGCACTCAACAGCAGTATTTTACTGAAACTCTTTTCCACAAGACTTTAAAAATTCTCCACTACATTTTAATGTATATGTTTACCAATCTCATAATTCAAAAAGAAAGTGGCCTGGCAGCTTCTAAGCATGTTGTAATGTTATCTGCAGGGACAATGAATTATGTATCTCTCATAGCACCATGTCTGACACAAAAACACTATGATCCCAGTGCGGTGGGATCCCAGAGACCCACAGGGTAATGCAACAGGGCTGTTTTCCCACCCCTGTAGTAAAGTGCTGCAAATATTTAAATATGTTTTCCTTATATCAAGGATGCAAAAGACAAGCTTTAATTTATACAGAAGCAGAAGAAAAATCGGGTCGGTGGTTTGTAATGATGAGGTTTGTTGGAGGCACAGATCAATGCTCTTCAATGCTGTAATCAAAGCACCCCGAGCAGATTCTTAAGGCTCCAATTCTATGCTTTAAAGGCACAGAAAGTGGGAAACATGGCTGCACTGCCTCTGCGATGTTCTGTTTGAGTTTTGGGGGCTTTAGAGTATGACTTTGATAGAAGTAAGGGCTCTTTAGACATAGAGCCAAACCTCTTTGGCTGCTGAGGGCAATATTTTGTGATGTCCACCATTAATACCTGGCATTTTAACTAATGGTGCCCTTCAGTGCAGAGCAGCAGCACACAAGTCTTGCATTTCACTGCTATTGCTCTTTCCCATAGAAACAGGTATTCCTGTTCTGGATGTCACACAGGTTCTGCTCCTCCTCAGCCACAAGATGCGGAGGGGAAGAGCTCAGCCCCTGGAGCACATCCCTGCCTCCCCAGGGAAAGCAGCAGAGTTTGAATCTCCCTGGCTGAGAATCCAAAGGAGGCAACATTCATCACTTCTGCATTTGAAAGCCACCTTCAGTATGTTTTCTCTGTCGTGCTGCAGACCGACACTTCTCAGTGTGACTCAGTCCTGCGGGAAGTGGGGCAGAGCAGGGAGAAAGGGGGGATTTGGGAGCTGGTTCCATGTGAGATACATCTTGGTTCCCCCAAAAAGCACCAAATAGGAAACCTTACAAGAGGATTCTTGCAAAGACTGGCTTTTCCCTTGATGAGCTCACCCTATGTATAACATACACTACAGCAAGGAGCCAGTCCCATGCCTTCAGATACCTATTAAGTCCTTTTAATTAACTGGAATTTACCCTAAAAAAACTCAGATTATTTCCAGGCAGAAGAATTCCACATTATGGAGCTGAAAGTGCAATAAAGAACATGTGCAGGTTGCTAGCTAAATTGTAGAGGCAATAAAGTTTATGATGGCTGAGAAGGTATTCCTATATCAGGATCTTATAATTTTATGGATAATACTCTCTAGACAAAAAAAAAAAAAAAAAAAAAAAAAAAAAAAAAAAAAAAAAAAAAAGTCATATTTAGTGTTAGCTGGGAGGGAAGTCTTTGATTTTAAGTCTGCCTTTATAAACTGACTTTTCAGTTATCTAAACACTTGTGCTATCTAGATATTAAGAAATTACTTTAAACGCTGTTTGCATTCAAATGACACCAACTTTATCCTAAAGAAGATGGCTCAGAGCACACCAGCTCCAAGTGAGATATCAAGCCTTCTTCAAGCATGAAGGGAAAAACATAGTAAAGAATTAATCACCAGGAGGCAACTTCCAAGAGAGGTGGATAATATCCTTCTTTATGTAAGCGTGCATTGTTTCACCCAAAGCAATACACATGTAAACCTGACAGAAGACACGTGTTTTGTGACTAAAGCAGAGGAAGATGCTGCCAGATCCTCTGTACCTTTCCCCACCAATTTCTCCTGCAAGGCTGCAGGCCTGGCCATGAGCTGTGCAGTGACAAGAGCATTCCAACAAAATCCTGCCCTGCAGCTGGTAAGTAACAAGCACGATGCCCACTGCCATGCAGTCATCACTTCTGAGCAGCAATAAATGACTCAAGCAAGCTGTTTCTTCCACATTTCACCTCCAAGAGGGAGAATGGGAAGAAATATCAGCATCTCATCACAGGGAGTTGGAATTATTTTTTCCTGAAAAGATAACACCTGTCCCATAACAGAGAGATCTCCCAAAACAGCACAGCATTCAAGCGACTCAAAACTGTGTAATTTTTAGAAAGTGCCAGCTGTAGTGATGAAGAAGTGAATAACAAAGAAAAAGGAAGGCTTGTGACTCTAGAAAAATATTGGTAGGGAATTTCCACTCATGGTGATTTATCCTATTTTTTTTGAAATAATTTAGGACAGTGGCACTGAAACTCTGACAGGTCATGAAACATTTCCTCAATTCCAGACACAGATCACACACATGAAAGGTCTGAGCTCAAGCATTTACTTCTATCATTCACAAAAAATAGAAATGTATTTCATGTTTACCTTTTGTTGAATCATCTTCAATCGGTTGCTTGAATAAAGTGATATCCTTAAAGGTGCACAAGAACAAAACCACTTTTTCATGCTCATTTCTTATAGGTGCAATTTGCATGTAGAACCAAACTGGGGTTCCTGGAGCAGAGAAAAAAGTGACATTGGTATGTGGTAGAGCACAAACTACCCCCAACCCATAACATTTACACATCATTAAAACAGGCATGTAGTTTAGGTGTGTATCTCAGTATTTCTGCATCTTCCAGAGTTTTCAATTTTACTTCCTCCAAGTAAAACAACATATTCCCATTTTTACAGCTTCATTAATCTAACTAGATGATAAACAGAGACAGGAAGGCATATAAAAATTAATTCTGAAATAAATACATTGTTCTTCCTCTCTTGCTCTTGTTTTTTCCCAGCATGTCTCACAAATTTAGATCTGAAAGGTAGCAGGGTGAGAAAAAACAGGTGGATGGCATCTTTGATTCCCTCTTTACGTAATATGGAGCTATCAAATCCAAAAACAATGGACTATACTGCGAATTGCTCCAGATTTTATATATAAGAGGACCTGAGTTGGACTCTCAATGTCCTATATCAGGACAAATCAGATTTGATTTCTTTCTTGTGTTTCAGGTCACACCTCCGATGCCCAGTGCAGCACTCTCCCAGCACAGCTATCTCTACTTAACTTCTGAAACGAAACCAAGTGTTTTTCAAATCCTACCACCCATCAAATAAACAGCCAAAACCAGCCCTTGGTTTTGGAGAGGTCAGGTTGGCTTTTGGTAAATCCCCCCTGTTTACTGAGGGCTCCTGAAGGTGCTCAGGAGCTGAAGCTGGTCTGCCAGGCTGACACACACATGGCAGTCCCTACACACATGCAGGTGTGCTCCACAAGGGGTGAAACCCCAGAACACTTGGAGGAATTTTCCTAGAAACATCCCGTTCCGTTGCAGGGCTGGGAATGTCAGATGTTCTCCATCCAGCAAAGCTCCGTGTCCCTCCCTCCCAAACAAGCACCTACACACGCTGCACCATAAATGCCTTCACAGGCAGCTAATTACCTCTGGGATTTGATGTGCTTTCAGCCAGTTGACAGTATGGCTTTTCTCCTGAGCTGCCTGGGAGCTGACACATTGACACGAGCCTCTTGCCCACTGTTATCCCACACCGGCACTGCTGCCCCCCCTCCCCAAATCTCCTCTGATGCACCAGGTCTGGGAGCTGTGCCAGGAGCTGCAGCATAGATCCCAGAGGGCAGAGAAAATCATTTGGGCTAGGACTACAGTGGGGAAGATTAAAACCCACAAGGGTTTATTGAAATTCAACCGGGATTAAACCAGTAACTCACTACCAGTAAACTGGAGAAGTGGGAGAGATGTGGGACTGCTTTCTGTGATAATTCCAAAGCCATTATGCTGATTACTTGATGATCTTAACTCCCAGTTGCTAACCCAAGACAAAAGACTTCTCATAAGTGCTAAAACAGAGTGCTGCAGCTTTCTGAAGAAGTAACTTGCACTTACACCTGGGAATCCATTGTACCCTTTGAGATGAAAGCAAGTAGGCAAAACACCCTGCACAAAGGTGCTGACAAAAATCAAAGACAGAGGCAAGGTGGCTACTGCTGTAGAAGCAGCAAAATGAGGAAAAGCAGATAAAGGGATTTCCTGAGCATTACCATATAGGTTTCCTGAGTATTGCCATATATAGAGAGAGGCATGCATAGACATATATACATACATATATATATATATATATATATATATGTATATGCAGGCATGCCTAATGTGGTTGGTGAATAGTTGTGTGGGCAGAGATAAGGACTAAATAATAAGGGAATGCAGCAAAGCAGAAGAGAGTTATAGCAAGCCTTCAAGCTTTCTTGAAGCTGGAACCTGCAAGCTGGGTTGGAACACCGATGGGAGTGTGAAGGCGGCAGTCAAACAGATGCTGCTGGAGAACATCAGCCCCTTAAAGATCACCTCTTAACACAGCAGAGAAGGATGGGAAAACAACCTGAAAACCTCAAAATCTCCCTCTGCCAGAAGCAAAAGGGAATGAGTAAAGGGAAAAAAAAAAAAAACCCAACCCACATTGTGCCCCATTATCAAAAATACACAGCACACCTGGACCTACAGTTTGAAAATGTGGGTGGGAGGGTGCTCTGAAGGCACTGCGAGCTTCATGTGGGTGATAAACACAAGTCCTTCCATAGAGAAACCACCTACACTCTGCAGAAGTGCATTCATACCAACAGACAAATAATCTTTATTTCCTTCTCTGCTCCAATTTTCAGCCTGGAGGATAAGCAGGCAGGGTCTTGAAGGACCATCTCCCACAAGGCTCAGAGAATGGCAAATAGAAGCAAAACCCTGAACCCAGTAGCTGCTGAGCTGGAGCCAAGAGGTGAGCCTGTTAGCATGAGTGAGCGGTTGAGGTTCTGGGCTTTGGGTGATGGAGAAGAAAGCTGACAACACATGTTATGGATGGAAAGTGACTCAAGCCCAAAGAGGGTTACTGAGTAATTTTCCATAAAGTCCTTCTGTAATCCTGCATAACTTATGGAAAGTGTAGGCTTGGGGATCTGGGCAAAGGTGAAGATTTTATTAAGGCAACTGCAGCTCAATAAATCTCTGCAGCAACATCAAGCTCCAGCAGACAATCCACAACCCAAAGCAAAAGTGTCTGCCTTGTTAAAGGAAAGTCACCAAGAGAACACTTTTTTTAATAGAAAGGAATTTAATTCAGGGCCATTCTAGAGCAAGAGCTGCTCCAGAACAAGAAAACCAGGGTTGGGAAGAGCACAGGGTCTCTGGGATTCACTTTGGAAATCACATGGACACAGGGCATGGCAGTGTTGGGCACCACCACCAGCAAAGACACCCAACATGAGACTGTCCCAGGAAATTCCCCTGATGTGAGGGGGCATCCAGGTGACCTGCATAGGAAACGGGAAGAGAAGCAGAAAATCTGTGGAACAGACACATCCATATGCTTAAGAACCAAAAAGAGGTCATTTGGAGGGCTCCCCTGGGCACCTGCAGGAACAGCTGGACTTCAGATCTGCTCTGGCTTCTCTCTTTAATTAACATTTTGGCTAAAATGCCTTGATGCAGGCAGAACTGGTGAACTCTGCGGGCATTTCCTGCTATTTTAGTGCCCACACAGGAAGATTTAGTCTAAAAAGGGAAAACAGAGGTAAAGCATAAGAGGAGGTGTCCAGGACACTCCCTTCAATGTCATGAAAGGTTTAGGTGAGTTTGCAGTGAAATGGACTACTCAGGCAAAGGGAGCTCTTTCCTGATGCAAAACATTCCCTTCCCTCAGCCACACCATGCAGGGAAAAACTGTGGTAATCCCATGCCAGCATCAAAGCCCACCCAGGGGAAGCATGGCCTCAGATTCTGGGCTCCAGGCAGGTGAACCAGGGGGAAAGATCCCCAGCCCCAAGGTACCTGCATCCTGTGCAGGGCACTGAGAGCCAAACTGAAGAGAGCATCTCCATCAGGATTGGTCCTGGACTGCTCTTGGCCACCAACCCAGTCAACTGGACTAATTCTGTGCAGAGTAGAGGACCAGCTTTTCTGGAGCGTGTTTAATCTGAGTTTTGGCTTTCTATCCTGGGAAGATGGTCTGTGCTAGTGAAGGAGGCCGTTCATTTCCATTGACAACAGGAATTGCAACCATCAGCTCAGCAGATCTGTCCACCATGCGTAAGTCCAGCATGAGGCCACACAACGGCATGGGCTGTGTTGACAATGTGCTCTAAGAACAACAAGCCAGTACTTCCCAGGACAGCAAATGTGACTGGAATGGCTCATGGTTAAGACAAAACAAAGAAAATCTCCAGTTCTGGCAACTTCCTCCCAACCCAATGCCACCAAGAAGAAGGAACACAGGCCCTGAATCTCACTAAGCTGTGGAAGTCCCTGGTTTTCTAACTAATCCCTGGGCTATGTGCCAGGCCTAGTACTCTCCCCAGAGCTTGTGTGTGCTGGTTTACAACCACGGAGGCATCTCGACACCGCCGGGAGCAGCCACTCACAGCAGCCAGGGCCTGGGTTCTCACTTGTGGAGACATGGGGGAGTTTCCTGAGGGATGTGGGGGAACCTCATTCTGCATTTCTTTTCACTTATCCCAGTCAGTTTTCCCTGCAGGGAAACAATCCTCAAAACTAAATTTATTTTTGAAAGAAGGAGTCAGACTAGAGATAGCAGGGAACAACTACTATTCTTGGCAATCTGAATGCTTGGCCTGAAAAGAGAGCTCTCTTCCTGAGCTGTGGCAACCAAAATACGTGTTTCCTCTCCAAATCTTGCCCCAAATTTACCCATATGTCAGAATGAAAATTTCTTTCGGTCTGTTACACATTTTAAATATGCTTTTTCACTCCCAGCACCACACACAAATATATACATACTGTTTTTCTTGTAGAGGAGAATTTCAAAGCAGTTTGACTCATAGTTGTCAAAAGTTTGTCTGACTTTTTCAATGGTCTTCTTGTCTGTCAGTTCCCCATACATAAAACTGAAAAAAAAAAAAAAAAAAGAATTTCTTTTTTTTGAGACAAGCAACAACATTGTTACAGTCATCCTAAACAGAAAAAACATTGAAGATGCTACAAACTGTCATTTACCAAGGTTTAATTATGATTTACACTCCATTTAAATATTTAGAGTGTCACAAGGACACCTACAGTAGTGAGTAACCATGACCATCTTCTTACTGTAAATGACTGCAAATAAATCCAACATAATGCTTCATTAAGTGCTTTACTGAGTATATCTTAAAGGATGTATGGTTAGAAAAAGAGCTGACAGCTTATGAAGCCATTATCACCACAGCTGCAGGCCATGGCAGAATTGCTGTCAAAACAGAGAAAATTGAACAAAACCTCTAAAATCTCCCAAATTTTGTTCAATCCTCCTAAAAATCCTTCTGGAGGAGGGATGTTAGCTACTACAGGTAAAGGCTGCTGGCTGAATCGATGGCTGCAAGTCTAATCTTGTCAAGATGCATCTGGGACAATAAGATAATTGGAATTCTTTTACTAAATACCAATACAAATAGAGGTAGGATTTAAACAGTGAGGAGCAATGACTGTAATGTGTAGCTATGTCTGCACTACTACCAAATAACCAAATTCATCCTCATTTTCCTTACTGTATGCTGCATTTCCTTAATAGCTCAGTGGAAAATACTAAAAAAGCTTTTGGAGACTCATCCCTCTCCAGGCTGAGAATATAAAAACTTAATTTTAACTCTGCTATTTCTTGCCACTTAACCACCTCATCTTTGCATTCTTTTCCAGGTCAGACCTCCAGGTGGTGTAAGCAAACCCAACCCCCTGACCTTACTTTTGACATCCTTTGTAAGGAAACAGCCAGGCTTTTATTGTCATTCTCCCCCGGATTAAAAATAAGTGAAGGCTGCTCTGTGCAAATTCCCAATTACAGAACTGAAAGAAAATGGAACATCAGATAAAAGCTTTCAGACACTTGGATGAATATACTTTTAATTGATCAGACTTTTTCCTTTGCCCCCACCCATTCTCTTAGTTCACAAACAGTTTGAGCCTCAGCTGAAACCTCCAGCACAAAACCCTGAGAATATGAAAAGGAAAAGCTATCAGTGCCTCTGTGGTTTCAGTGCAACTTCTCTTATTGATCAACAGACCTCAAAAGGTTCAATAAACATTTATTTTATGTCTACTGCTCTGAAAGAAACAATAAAACAACACAGTGGTTAGAGGCTCGGCAAGCATTAAAGTACTCAGTGAAGGCCAGACCATGAATCTTTTCTCCCCTCAGCCAGCCCAGGGAGGCAGTGGAGCTGCTCCCACAACAAGGTGGTGCCTGGTGTGGGTGTTGGAGGCATCAGAGTGGCTGCAACATCTGAGTGTCGCTACAGCTGCCTCTTCAAAGGTAACACAGGCACAGACATTGATTAGATTTGGTATTAGGAAAAACATCACTGAAAGGGTGGTCAGGCACCAGAACAGGCTGCCCAGGAATGCTGTGGAATCTCCACCCCTGGAAGTGCTCAGAAAACACGAGGATGTGGCTCCTGGGAATGTGGCTTTGTGGTGAAGGTGGCACTGCTGGGGAAGTGGCTGGTCCCCATGATCTCAGAGGTCTTTCTCAACCCAAATGATTCTATGAGTCTCCAAATGGCAAAACATTCACCTTTGGGACAGCAAAGGAGATGCCACCACAGCAGGTGACAGCAGGAAATGCTTTTACCCAGGCACAAGGCTCCATTAATGTCCAGATTATCATTAACATGCACAGCTGTCTCGAGGACATGCAGAACACAACCTACTGCTCGTTTTCAAATGACCTGCCTTTCTCTCCCCATTTCACCTGATAACCTTTTATACATGAGATGACAGCAAAAAGAGTTCGATTTTTTAATTTTTTTTTTAATCTATGCCTTTTTTAATGCTCTAATGCATCTCTTTTTTGTTTTCTTGAGACTCAAAACAATGTTTCTCATAGTCCTGAAGGAAAAAAGAGCAAGAATTTGTTGAAGTACTTGATTTTACATGACTTATAATGCAGTAAGTCATCATTAATTAGTGTTAAAATGACAAATCCCACTTGATGATGAGAGGTGGACGATACCAGTTAGCGCTGCAGAACATGATCAATCAACTTTATGTTTTAAATTACAGGCAGCTTATTGTTGCAGTAAACCTGTAATGCTTAAATCTCATATTATATTCACACATAAAGAGACATTTTAAAGGCTTCTGGAACAATAAAAACATTTTTCAGAAGGCAATTTTTAACAGCACCAAAGGAACCTCAGAGCCTTCCACTGCATGAGTTATATAAGATTTTTGCTTATCACAAGCCTAATTTAATTTAGTCTGTCCTATTTTGTACACATGGAGGGACTCCTACTTCTTTAGTCAATCACTGTCTTTTTCTGCCTTTTTTTTTGTTGTTATTTAGTACTTGTCAAATGTCTTCAGTGCAAACTGTACAAGGCATAAATATCAAAACCACTCTGCTACTGGGAATCTTACTACATAGAAAACACACTTATCAAAGAGAAGCAAGATTTGCTGAAATGCACAGAAAGAGGCAGAATCTTAAATATTTTCTCCACCTCTAAAACAGACCAGTTGTCATTTAGGATGCCCAGGCTCCCACCTCCCTCTTAAAGCCTCTCTTGGCACAGAAAAGCTTCATCTGAAGTTTTTGTGCTCCTCTGTCCTCTGCCAGGATGCAGAGCAGCAGCATCAGAGCAGGTCTGTGTTTGCAGGGCGGTAACAGCTGTTTGAGAGAAATTATCCAGGACAGAGGAAAAGTGAATCACAGAAGGCATCCAACCCTACACCAAATTTACAGCTCTCTTCATCCAAAAGCAGTCAGGGCATCAATTACAAGAGACAAACATCCACCCAGGAGGAACAGCAAATACAGATACACATCAATAGCTTCAAAATCCTGCAAGGTGAAGAGCAGACACCATTTCTGAGGTGCAGCTTAGTGAATCCCATGGGCATCCTCAGTGGGGCTTCCTTGCACTGCAAGCACACATAAAAATAAGGCCACAGGGGTGTCACCCCAGCACCAAATCTGACCTTTTTCAAGTCCAGCTATACCCACCATGCCTAATCCCATTACTTGAGCACAGTACGAATTTTGCCATTGGCTTCACTAGAGCCAGGATTTCCCTTGCAGACTGTTTTTTAATCCCACTTGTCAGGGCAGTAAATCAAAACAAGGCAGAGCAGAGATGCTGACCAAGTGTTCCAGTGGGAACAGTGGCTGTGAAAATCTCACAGAGGAAAGGCAAGCAAAGCAAAGTCTGGAGGGAATGCCAAGTGTCAAATGCCAGGGTAGGTCCATTAAAGGATGCCTGTTCTTCCAAAAGCATGATGAAATCACACAGCTTAGCTGATAAGAAAACACTGATATAACTTGCAATGTTAAACTCCATTTCAGTGTTTTACAACTGTTTATTCTTTCGATGTGTGCACGAAGACACACATGGTCATGTCTGTGGACAAATGGGCATGAAAACAGTGATTTTCCTGGATGCTGGCTGACCTCCTGATACACCTCCAGGCAAGGCTTTCTTTTGGTTAAATGGAGGTTAGAGGTGTCTCAGCCAGACATGCCCCATTCCTCCTGGACTGTCGGCTCATTTTCACCTGGCACAGCAGATGAAAGTTCTTCCACCTAAAAATTCTATGCATTTTAGCACTGACTTATACCAATTATTCTCTATATCAGCCCAAGCTACACATGCAATTTTGAATGCCACATGAGCTCAGAAAGAACACATATCAACTCCCATCACCCAGTATAGCCTGACTTCTATGTACAATGTGCTTTTTATATAGTGCCTGTGAAACTGACTGGCACTCATACTGAGGGATTTCTAAGTGATTTTCCTGCCAGCGGGCATATTGTTGCTGATTAAAAAGATGAGAGAGGTGCAAAATCAAAGGAATTACCAGCCTGTCACAGGACTAACTCATTGCCTGAGCTGGAACAAAAATCACTTACACCTCCAGTTTATCCACCCCTCCCTGTGATCTGTATCAGGCAAGACCAGCTGAGACTTAAAATCACAGAACCACAGAATTATTTAGGTTGGGAAAGACCTTTAAGATCATGAAATCCAACTGCTAACCCAACACTGCCAAGTCCATCACTAAACCATGTCCATGAGTGCCACAGGTAGACAGCGTATGAACAGCCCCAATGTGGGGGATGGGGTGGGAAAGAGAATATAGTGAATTCTCACTGGACTACCAGGAGAAAAGTGTGGCTGAAAGATGATTTTACAACACTTACAGCCTGAGGCAAATTGACCAAACATTGCAATATTTATAAATTGTCTTTTATCACACTCATGATCAGTAAAAAAAAAAAAACAAAAACACAACTTGAATCAGGGGCTAGATTTACATCATTTGTATATTTAATTTGTTTGGATTTTTGGCATTGAAAAGCAGATCCTTCCAAAACATGCAATTAGGAGGTGGCACCACAGCACTCTTAGTCCAAAGCACTTGTCTTAGAGCAATATAACGAACCCTACATATACAAAAAAAATTATATATAATGTAACATAATCTGGGTATAACATAGCAAAACTGAACTGGGAGCCTGACTCAGAAAACACGGTAAATAATAGCCCCAGATATCAAAAAAAACCCTCCAATGACATTCTGCTGAGTAGTCTAAGCAGGCATCATTGGCCTTTAAGACCAATCATCTCCATATCTCATCAGAGAGCAGCTCCAATTGCTCTGGAAGGCTGCATGTTCCATGTTACCTGCACTGCAAATCTGTCCAGCTCTCACGTGTCTGGAATGTCTCCTAACAAGTTAAAAACATCACTCTGCACATGTAACTCACAGAATCCCTGAATGGTTTGGGTTGGAAGGGACCTTATAGATCATCTCACTCCAACTCCCTGCCATGGGCAGGGGCACCTTCCACCAGACCAGGTTGCTCCAAGCTCTGTCCAGCCTGGCCTTGAACACTTCCAGATATTCCATGCTCTGTCCCCAATGCCTGGAATTGGTCACTCCCTGAAGGCAGAAAGGGAAAATCTACACAAACTTGTATCTCAGCCCTCCCTTCTTGCCTCTGTCCCTCCTTTGCTTTGCTCACACACACATTCACACACATCAGGGAGTCAGTCCTTCCCCAAAAGCACCTCTTTCTAAAGGATGCAGCAGGCACGGCTCAAATGCACATCCAGCCACAAATCACAGCTGCTCGCTCCTGAAAGACCACCAATAAAAGAAAAAACCCATAAAGCTGCAATGCTTAGAGTAAATATATCAGCAGCCTAATCACTCTCCCGGGAGTAAAGATGCACTTTGTGCATTACTGGGCTCTGTGTATGCTTAATAAAAGGGGCCAGCGTGGGCCACAGAAGAGCCCCTGCCTCACAGCACGGTAACAGCAGAACTCAGAACAATCTAGCAAAAGCGCCTTTGAACTGTATTACTTAAAACCCCACTCTCTTTACTGGATCATTAGCTAGAGTATATTCTCACCAATACTAGCCAGGATAAATTTCAAGGTGCTTTTTGACATTCTAAGTTGCTGGTTTCATTTAAAGCCCATTTTAAGACTTCAACATCTGCAAAACAATGCCTTTCTTACCTCAATCCCTTCTCCCAAAATGTTGCAGCCGCCCTCTTGTTAGAGGGTAGAAATGAGCTGAGACACAGACTTCCTGTTTATCACAGCATGAAAAGGGTTCTGGTTTATTCCTCTTTACAGCTCAGCCATCCTGACTCCAACCATACACTGACTCTGGCTGCAGCAAGCTCCTACTGTAGGTTTGTCTTGCAGCCTCTGACTGCTGGTTGTCTCCTGCTAAACTCTGACTGCAGGGATTAGTTTGCAGACTCTGACTGCAGGCTTTTACCTGGCTAGATTGTGACTGCAGGTTTCAACAACAGGCTCTAACTGCAGACCCAGACTGAACTCACAGCAGTGATTCTCTCTCCCCAGGATCCTTCTTCTTCATCCTCACCCACTCATGATCCTCTCCTCACCAACTAACCCACTCCCTTTTATCACGCTTATCTTTATGGATATAGCTGTTACTTATCAGGGGCAAGGTCACCTGTGTTCCCTTCTCCTACACCCAAAACCTCACCATTCTTCCCAGCAGATTAGAAGTTTTCAAGTGCACCAAGTGGCAGTAAAAAGGCAATGGTCATACCTGCAAGTGCTGCTCTTCTGCATGACGTCAGCTCGGTGGTATCCAGAGAGTTTACAAAATCCGTCATTACTATAAACTACGGGCCAGTCCACAATCTGGGCGTTTCCCAACAAAAAACTGGATTCTGAAAGGAGAAAGAGCAAGAGAGAGAAAGCGATCTTGTCAGTGGCAAAGTGCAATGAAATCCTCCTTGTGTTACACAGCAGACGGAGTTATCCGTGGCAGTAACTTCTATCTTGACGTTTCGGAGGGAAATCCAAATGCACATCTGAAAACAATTTGTGATAAAACAGGATAACTCCTGGTAATGCAAGTAGCTTCCTACACCACAAAACACCGATATAAGCCCCAGTGCTTTAACAATTTAGAAAGCATTCATTTATTCACAACATCTGGGCAAGACAGCGTGTTTCGTTTTATACATATCTTGAAAGCAACATTAAATTAACATGCAAACTGAGTTTTAAATGCTGAATTGTATGCCTGCCCAAAGCTGATAGTGACTCTTCTGCTTGAGAGAAGTAATTTTTTCTTCCGGGCAGGTCTGAGTCTGTTTTGCAGGGCACAGCCAGGATCCCTGGGATGAGAGACAGAGTGCCAGGTGACACTGGGGAAAGCAGACATTTTAAAATTTTAGTCCATGGTAATCTTCAGTGTTTCCTTTATTTTTACTCCTAGTTTTTAATTCAATTTTGACTACAGCTATGGAACTATATGGTCCCATTCACTGGTGTTAAAAAGCTATTAAAATGTAACTATTAACAATCATTGCTGTATAAAAACTATAGAAAATGTTCCTTTCAGCAGTTCTTGTGGGGAAAAAAAATAGTATATTTTTACAAATCTTGCTCATAATAGTTAAAGAATGGTTATGACAACAGGCATTTACTCAGGTGTGCATACTGATTTTAACATAAAAGTGACGCTGAGTTTGCATGAGCTACGCATGCCCCACTCAGAGTGTTTATAACTGTGACTGGATTGTACATTCTGCAAATATTATTCTATTGAATACGGAACATGTACTTTAAAAAATAGCATTTCTATTTTTTTTCTTTATAAGCATGAATTTTGAAAAAAAAATAATCTGGAGATTATTGGATTTTCTACAGAAAAGCAGATTTTAAAATATTTTAAAGCCACCCAATGGGAGAAATAGAAGTTTAGATTTTGTGAAATCTAACACTTTTACGCTCAAGGCATTTATTCGGATCCATCACAAATATTCTTTAAGCCTGAATGTCAACTTTAAAAATTTGCTTTCCTGCCCACAGGAAGATGCCCTTTTTACAAGCAGCAGGATACACGGAGTAAAGCCTGAGCATTACATAAAATATCCCTGGATTGCACCAGCCCCTTTCTGCTGTGACTGAGCCCAGCTTAGGGGACATCCTAAGCCCCTGGGGACCAAAGGGTTTGCTGGTGCTCATCTCACTCTACTGGCATTTCCCTCACACCTGTATCTCCACTGATGCCTGAAGACTTTTTAGCTTTTTACATATTTTCATATATTTGTAGCCTTGTAGATTTTTAATACATAGTTATATGTATATGTCCATAGTTGTACATTTACTTCCTAGTACTTTTCCTGCCCTTTCTCATAATAAGCTAACCCTTTTCTACCACTTTCTTGAAATTCTGTTTAATCTTATACTTAAGAAGAGAATTTCTGATAAGGGCATTTTGTTTTCCACGAGAACGTAACAGACATAACAAGAAAATAGGGCAAAGAAGTCCTGGCACCAACTCCAAAAGGCTGATCCAAGGATAAGTTACTGGAGAAACTGATTTCCTATTGGATGTACTAGCTAGGTATACTAATTAATTAACCTTATAAAAATTATGAAAATCTTTTTTCACATGTGCACATAGCCATATTTGTGCACCCGAAAGCTTTCCTTAAAGAGTTGTTTTTTATCTTACCACTTCAACACTGTTGGAAGATTTTTTCCTTTTGTCATTAGGCAGCCCCTCCAGTTTGGAAAAGGGGGACACCCCCAAACCTCCAAACCTGGGCTCTTCCCATGCCTGCCACCCCATCACCACCACACTCCAGAAGTTGGAGATGCTGAGAGCATGAGCAATTCTGAATTTCCCATCCCAGAGGGAAACAACCAAAGGTTTCAAGTTAAATTTGGAAAGACTATGGTTATAGAACCATCTCTGGCTGAAATTCTGCTCACACATCTCGACACCAAGGGCACAGCCTGGCGATGATGCACTCAGGGATGCTCTGCACATCCCTGAGCTCCCCAGGGCCACAGTCCAAAAGCAGATAACCCTCCTGCAAAGCCTCCCCATCCACAGACATGAACTCCATTGTGTATTCCCACCATGTCACTGTTTCAGGACACAGAGCACACAGCAGAAGATACATAGAGCAGCCAGATAAGTAGCATTTAATGGTTGATTTCTATGGATTTTATACTTCTTTGCACCTGAGGGTCCCAAAATATTTGATTAGGCATTCACCAAACTGACCAAATCCACAAGAAACTTGGGAGGGGACAAAAATTAAAGCCAAGCTGTAGACAAATTGTTGTGGGGTTTTCTTTTAAATCCCACAAAATTTGAGGCAAAAAAAGACATCAGAAACATCTTGGTAGATGTTAGTATTTTTAATTTTTAAGGTTAGATCAGATGCATAATATTCATATTAGAAACTTGAACACTTATTAGAAGGTGTCTTCTTTTGTCCCCTTGAATTTTCCTTTACTTAACTGACTCCTTCTTTATACCCTTGTCTCCTAAGCAAGCAAAGTTCCTTTATCCATGCTCAGCACAAGAACACGAATCATTGAATCCTTTAGGTTGGAAAAGATCTCCAAGATGATTGAGTCCAACTGCAAACCCAGCACTGTCAGGTCCACTACCAATATCTGTGTGTGTGTGTGTCCAACTCGAGCCAAAGGAAAATCTTGAATCAATGTTTGCCTGTTGTTAGAGACCAATAAATCCAACTGCAGGCACAAAGCCACAGGAATCCACGTTTCATTAATGCTGCTGCTCACTGAGTAACTTGATAAAATGGAAGGAAGAACATGGCAGTGTCTGACCTTCTGGTTTTATTGGGTTCCCAAATCTCAGTATTTGCAGAACTCTCTGTATTTAACCTGCCTTTTATTTTTATCAGGAGTCATTATTTTCTTCAACCAAGACACAATTAATTCTTCCTTATTTCTACAGTTACAAATATTAACTCCAGGGAAATTTAATTCTACATGAGCCAGTCCATACCCAGATGGAAAAACCCAAACTGTGTGCAGGGTGACAGGACACTTTGAGAGAATGTCTCTGCTCTTGACCACAATTTTATAAAATCAGGTTATCACCACTGACTACTCATTGAAAGTCGATTTCTGCAGTTCCCTCCAATGAGGATGGATCCACAGTCAGTGCTGGACTAAATTCACCTGCATGACTGACTTTCGTATTCCTACAGCTCAGATTCATGATTTCCTGGCTAAGAAAGGTCACCACAGTTGTGTCTTTGATTATGATTTCCATGAGTCTACAGCAAATTCCACTCTGTCCAATTTCCACCTGGCTGCCTGAACAAGGTGAAAGAGATAAGGGCTGGGGAAAAAACTCATTTAATCTCCATCTCCAGTTTCCAAAGGGCAGCCAAGAATGGATGTGTTCAGGCTCCCTTCATGGGAGAGACAACCTCTCCTTCCTTGCTCAAGTCTTCAACAGATAAAAGGAGTGTTTTGTGCCTTCTTCAGAAGAAAAAGGAGCCAACAAAAGGTCTGGAAATGGCAGAGTGATGGGCATGGCAAAGACACCAGCACTGGGATCTCCATAGCCATATTCCCATCAGATCCAATAGACAAGAACGACATTCTGCAAGAATATAGTTTTGAAAGGATATGTTCTGTTGGAGGTATTTTCAATAACAAGTGTTTCTTAAGAGAGTTTAGGTACTAATAACTGGGCATCACTGAATCCAGCTCCTACACCTACACCAAAACATGAATTTAATCTATAATTACGTCACAACTTCATGGAAAGATCACAACAGGGATTGCCAAGGATAGCCAAAGTTACGAGTGGCAGGGCATTAACACAGCTGACGTCATCTGTAAGGTGCTGTAAACAAACTTGTGCTATAACCTTGCTGTGGCCCAGAAAGGAAAATCTTTCTCTGTGAAGCTCCCAATCTCACAAGTATTTTTCTAGAAAAGCTGGGGACTTCCCCACTGGTCAGCGAGACACTGGTCACTGTCGAAAGCAGGACAGGAACTCTGACAGACTCTGGTCTGATCCAGCATATGGTGAAACACCAGGAGACTGGGATCCAGGTGACCATGGTGTGGTATCTTGTGCTCTGAAAACACTTTCATTTCAAAACTCACACGATTACCCTGAAATCTCTGGTGATGTGTTCATCCTTCTCGGATTTCTCCAAAGCGTTGAAAGTGCAAGTCCGCTCCCCATTTCCTTACAGATAAAAGGTTAATTTTTATTATTTCTAGGCTTGTCTTGATGTCTTTGCCTCCAACAACCGTCTTCTGCATCCATTCCTCTTTCTGATGCACTGTAGGGAACCCAAATCACAGCTCTGTAGGTTGTGCATGCTCCTTGACCAGACACCTCTAAACACCAGTGTCTGTCTAAGGAAAGCAGGGTCTGCCAGCAGACTCGTCTGCCTCAGAGTTGCCAGATTCCTCTCAGGAAGGCAGCAGGCTTTTTATTAGCTAACTCTCCTATTTACAAGGTTTAATGCTGATGGCAAGGAAACAGGGTGTCAGAGGCATACAGTCAGCAAAACTTCAGGTTGGAAAACACAGTTGAGGAAAACAATTTTTTAAAAGGCACTGCATTTGCTGTTGCCATGCTTCTATTTTGTAGAAAGGCTCTTTTGTATAAAGGCAGCCTATGCTGTAGAGCAGCAAGCCTTTAATCTTACTCTATCCTGCAGTAGCTAGCACTCAACATGGAGCTGAGCCTTGTGTTTGTTATTAAAACTAAATAAAAAGACCACAGTGTGCAAGCAATTTTTTAACTAACCAAATGCCTAAAGCTGTGTAAAATTCATGTTATGTAATGACAGGAGAGCAAGAACAGCTAAATCATTCCAGGAGATATGCTTAACCAAGTGAGAAACACTGTCTCTAATCATCTTTTCTCAAGAATGCTTGGGTAGCACTTGCAACCAAAATTGTTTAAATCACCGTTTTTGAGAATTCCCTCTCTTCTCAAGGAAACTGGCAACTGACCTTTTTTTAGAAAGACTGAAAAGATGTTCTAGAAAAAATAAAATAGTAGCAGAACACAATGATGATTATAATAACAAAAAGAAGCCGCGTTTCCATCTAGGAACAAATTCCTACCTCTGTCAACTTTACACAGAGCTGCCCTTTAGAACTACCACCCTTCCACTGCACAGCAAAGGCAGCTCAGACCTCATGGGGGCTGGGAAATATCTGGAATTTGCCCCTTTTTTTGCCAATATAAAAGCCCCAAACCATTTCAACTGCTGTCAGTTGATTCTCCTCAAAACTACACAGGGTCAGCATATTGCTTCAGACTTCTTTAGAGTATCTCGGAAAACTGGTGGTGCTCCTCTGTGAGTGTACTCAGGAGGGGTGTACTAAAAAAAGTTCGCTCTTTTAATTTTCTTAACTTTCCTGAGTGAGTCTCGGCCCTGACAATACCCAATGTTGTCTGTGGTGACTCCAACCACGTGCTCAAAATGTGCTGCATCCCCATGGAACACAGAGGAAGATCTTGTTGGAGGGCGCAGTCCTCTGAAATCTGCCTCAACAGGCCCCAGCATCCCTCCAGCTCTGGGGCTGGCTGCAGACAAACCTCTGTTCTTGAAGCAGCAACCTCCACCAGCACTTTGTACTCCTGTCTGTGAAACCACTGTGCTGTTTTCTAACAAAGCTATAATTTCCCCTGTGTCTTTAAAGCATGCAAAACATCAGTGTCATCCAATTTACCCAGTACATTAAGCGTTGCTTGCCTGAAAAAAAAAAAATAAACTCTCAAAGGACTGACTCTTTACGTCACCTTTCTGTGCCAGTGTTGTCTTTATTTAACACTCATATCATGAAGATACAGCGAGGGCTAAACCCAGAGCAAGGTGTCATCACACTGACTATGCTGAAATTATCCACTTCCTGCCCCAAACATGCTCCTCAAATAAAACAGAAGACGAATAATCCAGCACTGGGCTGAAATATTAAATCCACATCTAAGCCACTCAGCTTTCAGCAATTTAGCAAGCGAGCTCAAGAAGAAAAATTAAGAGTCTGCCTGAAATTTACCTCCTCGAAACTTAGAAAATTAACTGCAATCATTTGGAATGTGGAAGCCCATGAACAGCCCCTGCCTTTACTGCGGCACAACACTGACCCCAGGAAAAGCTCTGAGGCAATAAGGAGATGAGAGCATCTCTATGAGTTACCTGAAAAATGACATTTCATACAGTTCTGATCACAGTTTCTCCCCCACACATCCATTTATCCTAGAATTAAACTAACCCTCACCTATCCCAGTTATCATCTAAATGCCACTGCTGAATCTGCTCTCTATTAAAATTATGCAGAACACAACACAGATGTACTGAGACTAAATTTAAACTGGAGCACAGTGTAGCTCTCACTCAAGACACACAGGCACCCTCAGGGAGAACCAGAATCCAGATTTCCAGCTTTATACAAATAAGAGTGCTGCCTTCACATTCCCAGAGGAGAAAATTGTGGTAACAAGAGCTCTTCAGGCACGGGGCTCCTCTTGCAAACACTGAGACCGCAGCAAGTCCTGGCTGCAGTTCCACAGAGCTTGGCAGTTTCTCAAAAAAAAACCTGTCTGGGTAGAAAATCGGCTGCATCCCCTGTGCTCTCCTCTCTGTGCCAGCGGCTGAAGCAAAGCTTCCAACAGGACTGATCCCAGAACCCTTCCCGGGTGTGGAGTCAGGCCCTGGCTACTTGGGATACCCAGGGCTTAGCAGTTACAATAGCCAGTCCCCTGAGTGTGCTGATTAAACGAGTATTGTCCATTTTTTTTTTTTAATCTGAAAAAGCAGATTATTAGAGCACCAACTCCAAAATCTTCTATTATTTAATGTTATAAAATCAGAAAATCCTATTTCCTTCAGCTATCCAAGAGCATAACTTAAAATCCCAGTCCACCACCAGACAGCACTCTGTAAAACAGGCTAATTAAATGTATTTCCACTTCCTGACATCATTCTTCGGCTGTATACTCCTTCTAACTGCAATAAGAAAACCTGAATGTTTCCCCAAAATAATCAATTTGATTTTTTTCCTTCCCTCAGGTTTCAACATTAACCTGGGAATGCAGCAACTCTTGCAGTGACCTCTTGTGGCAAGTGCTCAGCAGCGCTCAAAATTCCTCCAAAAGGAAAGGATGGATACCTCTCCCACCAACCACAGAACGAAAGACAAGAAAGAAAAAAAAAAAAAAAAGAAAAGAAAATTAAATACAATAATAAAAAGAGAAAAGGAAGGAAGGAAGGAAGGAAGGAAGGAAGGAAGGAAGGAAGGAAGGAAGGAAGGAAGGAAGGAAGGAAGGAAGGAAGGAAGGAAGGAAGGAAGGAAGGAAGGAAGGAAGGAAGGAAGGAAGGAAGGAAGGAAGGAAGGAAGGAAGGAAGGAAGGAAGGAAGGAAGGAAGGAAGGAAGGGAAAGCAGAGCCACAATTACAAAGTAGCTGATCAGAGCTCAAGGAAATCCAGCTTTTCCTTTCACCAACAGCATGGCATTTTTTAGGTTTCTAAATTAATAAAATGGCACAGAGCTTCCATAACTATTTTTTAAAGTAAAAATAAACATTTTTGACCATGCAGAACTCCCCCAGTTTCAACAGCAGTCAGAGATTCTTAATCTGTCTGCGCTCAATGAGCCCACTTGAAAAGCAAGGAAAACAGGATGTCTGCAACTGCAAACCCCTCACATATGTCATCTCGTAATGCTTGTCAGTGTAAAAATCCACTTTGCATTGATTTACGTGTCAACAACCCCCCTCAGTCACAGAAACTGCAGAAGGAACCCTGTGCCTTCGAATGCCAAAGAAAGCTGTAATGACATGAGCACCCTGGTCATCCCTTCATTAACTCCTGAGCCAAACTGGAGGATGGAAACTTTCACCCCACGGTGCATCCTGCTTTATGCTGGGATTTAGGGAACTGCTGAGCTCTGCATTTTTCTCAGAGGATCCCAAGTGACAGGCATCCACTAAACCTGAAGTACTTTGCTTTAAAGAACTTTCTCTGCGCAGCATGTGTAATTTCATTGGTGCCAGATGAAAATGCAGCTTGTGTTAATATAGGGGAGAGAAGCCCACATGCATCACATCCCATATCCCTGCCTGGAAGACAGGAACCTACACAAGCTAGTAGGAATAGAAGAGACAAGAGACACTTATTTTATCTGTAATACCAGTGGAATAAAAATTAAAAAGGTGTCTTACTGATACAGATGTGACAATTGTTTCCACCCCCTTTCCAAGTAAACTGCCTTGACAAAAATCACCTGTGAACAGGGTTGATCCTTTCACCCGCAAGTAAAAGCCCCCAGCAGGGCATAAAGGTCTGTGTGAAAGAACTGCTTTTCAGGAACATGGCATAAAGCTGAAAAAGGCCAGGAATTAAACGCTAGCTTCATTAAAACTCATGCTGGAATTCCCATGTAAGCCTTACAGAGCTAAGATTTCATCCCAGTGTCAAAATGCATTTAGGAAAGATCCACTTTCATGAGAAAGCTTCTAACAGTTATTGCAACAGAAACAATATCCAGTGATGACTCTTATCATATAGATAAGATTATATACAGTTTTCCACTAAAGTCATCCTCTCTTCCAAACTGTTAGCACTCTTAATTGAAGATTGGTGCCAAATCCCAGAGTCATCTTTTCCACAAATTCATGCTCTACCATAAAAGCAGATTATGCCATTAACATGTGCTTAATTTTTCTGCTTGATAGAATTTGTGAAGGCAAGACAGACTTGCATGGCTCAACTCACTGGCTGACTCTGCCCATGGGACAGGTGCATAAATCCCAGTCCTGACCTAGGCACTGGCCCAATTCTGTACCCTCGGCACTTCCACAATGCTGAGCACAGGTCAGTATCAGTAGGAGCTCTGAATGCACTTACTAAGTGAACAATAATATCAGTAATAACAGGCACAGCCTGCTGAGAACATCTTGGGAGAGAACATTGCCCTTAGGATGGTCCTTATTAAACGTCCCAAATACTAATGGCAGTAAAAGGCAGTCACCTTAATGTGATTTAGCCCAGTGCTCTTACAAAACACCTTTCAGCTCAGCAAAACACCTGGTGCTCTTAAGATCTAGGGCACAGCCAAGGCTGTAGTGAGATTGTATCAATCTTTGCGAGCCTCAGATAAGCCTCAATGTATTTTCAGTGTGCTTTAAAAGAAAGGAAAAGAAAAAAAAAAAAGATTGCAGAGAGTGCACTGAGATTACCCTGAAGAGAGGTCTGCTTGTCCCTTTCACCAACCACAGCAGCCCTAAGGACAGACCCCGCGACTCCCCGTGGGCTTTGGCTCTCCTTAAGTGGAGCTCAGCTGTGGCGAGGGCAAAGACCCTGCAAAGCAGAGGCTGCCATGCACCACCTCACGCTTTGGGAAGCACCTACAACCTGTGATGCTGCCCAAACACCGAAGTTCAACGCTGACCTAAAACACCTCAGAAGCTCCAAGGTGTAAATTCATCTCCAAAAGAGACGTTCCCCAGGCAAGGCGGCACCGTGGGACCTCTCCGTCGCTTCCCAAACTGCTCTGTCCTTCCCAAACACACTGGTATGGAGAGGGGCATCCAGCAGGGCAGCCCAGCTCTCCCACTCTCCAACACAGAGGGCAAAGAACCACGGTCACCCTGTTTCACAGCCACCCTGGTCACAGCCACCCTGTTCCTTTCTGCTCAGCTCCTTGGTGCTTTGCTCATGGCTGCACACTGTGAGCGCTTCTCCCACAATTTTAACATGATGAGCAGCCAAAGTTGAGGTAAAAAGGAAGGGTTCACAACATTCCTAAAGTGCCCAAAGAATGCTGAAAATTCAATATATGATTGTTTTTAACACCAGACACCACACCAAGCCTGCACACCATGTTCCCACTACACCTGCTCCCAGTCCTGACTCACATTTTAAAATTATTACCGTTTTGTCTATAAATTTTGTTATTAGGATCCATCTCCAGTAACTCTGAGTAATTTGTCTCCATCAACACCTCATTTTGAAGCCATTGCTTCTATTTCACCTGAAGAAGAGCCTATCTGCTGAAATACCTGCCTGATTTTTTCCAGCAGGACCCGTACCCTAACAGAAGTTTATACCTGTATCTACAAACCTTCTCTTGGTTGTTAAGAAAAGGTTTATGATCAAGAAGTGCAGTGGGATTGCATTAACGTGAAAAAGCTCAAAGGAGAATGTTCCTGAACCAGAACAGTGACAGAAAGGCTTGGGGGGGGGGGGGGGGGGGAATTGCTGAAGATGTATTTTAAAAAACAATCACTTGTCAGTGATTCCTTCATCAGTCTTTCAGTCATCCCATTCCTCAAATTGTCAATGAAGAATCCCTTGGAACCTGGTAAATCCAAGTCTAAAAACAAACCCAGCAGTCAGTCAGCAGACCAAATCCTTGTCTTCTACTGAGCACTGGCAGGAGATCCTTGAACCAGATTTGCTCCACTGTATGCTATTAAGTTTGGATTAGGCAGTACTGAATCCAATGAAAATTACTATTTCTATAAAGGATAAATAAGGCTATGTCCTGGATGACAAAAATAAGAACTAAATCATGTTTCAGCTCACAACACTGACAACTTACATGAGTTAAATACAAATTTCCAATCTACTTTCCTCTTTGTGTCCAACAGGGAAGATTTACCTCTCTAGCTAGCACCATGCTTAGAGGATGTGTGATTTAATTAGAGCAGGATACAAAACCATGGCATTCCCAAACCATGCTCCCAGCCCTGCCACCAACATGCTGCATGATCTGGGGAAATCAGCTGTGATGCCCCAAGCCCCCATTTACGCCACAATTGGATGAACAGGTTGAGAAAGCCTCTGTATTGTCCTCTTCCACAAGGAGCCGTGAAGTGTAATTAAATTCCACCCAACACTTTGAAATTGTCAGAGGGAAAGTGCTATATAAACGCCTATTAATTAAGCCTGCATTTAATATTCTGGGAAATAAATACACTATTGCGGGAAACCAGCTCTTGGAGATGGTGCAGCTACAGGGCTTGACAGGGAGTCAGCTGCCGACCACAGAACTGACACAGGCAACACCAGAGGGAGGAAGCCCCCCAAAAACAGCTCAGTACAATGCTGTCAGGTTAACACACAACATTTTAAAACAAATTCCATCTCCTCATCTCAGTTCTGCTCATGAGGAAAATCCACGAATCACAAATTCACTACCTGCCATCAAAATCCATCCCAAGCCAGCGCACCACACCACACTGGTGTGACTGTACAGCCAGCACTGTGCAGTATGGAAAAGTGGAAAGGAACATTTTTCAGCATAATTTTACAACCCATTGGTGTCTTGACTAACATTAAATGTAGTAACTCTTCTCAATGCTCTGCTCACCTTTCCCATTCCTGTCCCCTGTGCACGCTGGCACAGCAGTGCTTCCCCACGGCAGCGTCGCCCTAAACCTGGGCTGACCAAGGAGTTATCCTTTAGCAAACCCAAAGCCGAGCTCTCCCACATTCGTGCAAACACTCCTATGTCTCAGTAGTTATGTGCCAGTGAAAAAACTACATTAAAAAATTAATGTAAGTAGCACAGGACTTGCCTAAAGCAGCATCTGCATCAGCACACCCAAGGAGACAGTGGGCTGCAAACACAATGCAACTTCAGTGGAGCTGTGTACAGTGCTCTTGATCAGTGCTTTGCACTAGAAAGGGTGAAATTAACTCCAGCAGCAAGGAATAACTGGATGCCACACAGTCCTGAACTGGCCCTGTAAATATTCACCCAACGGAGGAGCCGTAAATGACCAAGTGCAGACAGTTCTTTACCCATTTGCTCAGCCACAGGATTTACCATCATCCAAACCACAGTCACTCCCTCACCGCTTTCCCGGCACCGTCGCACAGACTTTAAAGTGTCACAGAATTGCAAAAAACTTTGAACCCGTTGAATGGAAACGATTGCGAGTCCTAATTATTACAAAAACTAAAGAACAAGAAAAATGGGGGGGGGGGGGGGGGAGGAGAACAAAAAGACCCGAAAAAAAAGCGGAGAGGATGACAATTTATTGTCTCATAAAAGAGAAAAGGGTTGAAATTGGCAGTAGTGATTGCGATGTAAGAAGTGAGGGGAGACAGGGTAAGGACCGCGAGGGGATGCTCCGGAGGGGATGAGCGGATCCCGTTCCTTGAAGGCACCGCTTTGGCACGGACCCACCAGCGTGGCAAACGCCGGGGCGAGAAGCCGAAGAGACGGAGGGACGGACGGACGGACGGATGGATGGATAGACGGGCGGGTAGATGCATGACGGGGGGTGGGGGGGAAGAACCTCTCACCGCTGGAGCGCCGGACGATGTTCTCCAGGAAGGTGTTCTGCGGTGCCACCAGCCCTCTCTTGCCCCCCGGCATCCTGCAGCGCCGGGCTCGGGGGCCGGGGGTGCGCGGCGGCAGCGGCGGCGGCGGCGGCGGCGGGGGGGTGCCGGCGGCGGCGGCGGCGGCGGCAGCGCCCGGTGCCCGTGAGTCGCGCAGGGGCGGCCGCGGCCGCTCATGGTAGAGGCGCCCCCGCGGCGGCTGCAGCGCGGATCTGGGGCCGCGCCGCGCTCCGCGCTCCCTGCGCCGCGCCCGCCCCCCCTGCGCCTGCGCGACCGCCCCGCCGGGCCGGGGGACAGCGGGGACGGGGGGGGGACAGCGGGGGCGCGGGGGGACAGCGGGGACGGGGGGGAGCGGCAGGGGATGGGGAGGGTGCGGGTGGGGCGCGGCGCGGATTCTGCGAGCATCCCCCGAGCATCACACACACCCCCCCCCCCCCCCGCGCCCTTCGCTGATCCCCTGCGAAGTTCTGCCCTGAGTGAAACTCACCCAACCCCCTGGTTTTGCATCTATACATTGTTTTGTTTGTGGTTGGTTTTGTTTGTTTTGGTTTGGGGTTTGTTTTTTTTTTGTTTTTTGTGGGGTTTTTTCTCCCCCAGCGGTTGGGTTCGAGGGAAAACGCCCGGGAATGCTTGTGTGTGGCACACGGGAAGGCGGCCGCGCTTTGCCCGCAAAAGATAAACGCAAAGTGCGGCGTAATGTGTTAAATTCCACTAGCTTCGCTTGAAGCCATCCAGCTATTTCTTGGAGGATTCCCCCCTCTCTCCGTGCGAGGCAACAGGAGGCGGGTTTGGGGCTGGAAACCACTCTTCTCCGCGTATAGAAGAAGCAGGCGCCGCTGCGCCGGAGCCCCAGAGGAGCAGGTGAGTCAGTGCCGCCACACCCGAGGTTCTCCGGGTGAGCTTTGCCCTGTTCCTGACCCAGCCGCAGTCCTCCCTCCAGCCATTTCTTGACTAGGACGGTATTTTTTAAAGCTGTGGACAGTAAAACCCTGGGAGGATTTTCTCCAGGTACTGCTTCTGCCTCTGCTAGTTTTGCGTGCTGCTGCAGACAGGAAAGGATTGTAGAAGGAACTAAGACATGGAAAATCCATGGTTTGTCCGGAGCAGGAGCGTGCTCTGCAGAGCACATCCCGGTGTGCCGCACACTCCTGCCCTGGTTGGCATAAGCAGCAGTGCTTCTCCCAGAGGACATCATTCCACTGTGGAAAAATCAATTTATTTATTTTTTCATCCTGCTTGCATCACCTGCGCCTTCCTGTGCTTGAGTCTTGGTCTAGCAAGTCACACTGAAGTCACCTGCACTCCACGGCTTAAAGTTTAAAATCTCGGCCACTCCAGGAGCTTTTGCTGGAGCAGCTCTCTCCTGGGTACCAGTATTGCTGTCCCTGGAAAAAGTCTGGATTTCGTTTCATTTAAACAAATGCAGATCGGGAGTAGCTCAACTACCAACATCTTGGGAATGCTGACAGAAAACAAGTTTGAGGTGTGAACCACACCCGATTTGTCAAACATTCATTGTTTCCCCCCGGGTCCGGCATCTTCAGGGCTTTCCTTAGAGTGGTGTGGTTAAAAAGGTGCTCCTACTGAGCGCTGTCCCAAGGTACAGGGAAATTTTCCTCCCGGTAATTGGAGAGTGGAGGACAACATCTTTGTTTGTTTCAAGTGAGCTGTAGCTCACCTTAACCAGCTGTGCACAGGCAAATACTGCGTGACTGATCTGTCTGGACAGCGTTGCCAGGACCTCTGCTCCCCTGTTCCCTCCCTCCCAACCAATCTGAATTTTTCTATTCATTTCCCAACCTCATTTGAAACCTAGACCTGCTACTTGCCCTCCCACGCCCCTTTTCATCAAACCCCTTCTTGTTCACCCTTTCCAATAAACTTTTCTGATGTGGCAGCCATGCCCAAGAGTCACTCCATCCTCCCTGCTCAATCTCAGCTTCAGATCCCTCCTTAGAGTTCTGTTGCTGTATTTCCAGTAGCACTAATTAAACAAGAGGTTATGGAGAGGGACAAGCTCCAGAAACATATCTTTAAATGTCACAGACGTCAGCTAGAAATGGCAAGATGTGGTGGGATGTTTCTATACCAAGGCTGCAAAAAACTCCAGAGGACACTTCTTTCTTTTCCTGGAATGCGGATGAGGCTAAAGATAACCTTGAAAAGAAGTGTCTGACAAAGAAAGCAAACTGGGAACTGCAAAGAGACTCGTCTTCTTTCGGGAATCTTCGAATTGTACTCGGAAGCAGCATCAAGCCACCACGCAGGAAACTGTCAGAAAGGTTTGAGGTCAGGGTAAGTAGGAAAAAGACAACTAGGCAGCTTCTTTCCCACACCAAAAATACCCCAGTCTCAACCAGCTGTTCGTAAGTGTGGCAGAAAACCCATTGTGATTCAAAATGCTTTCTTTTCTTTCCCCCAGAATAGGTAAGTCAAAACAGTTTCAATTTTAAGGAATTAATTTATTGTTAAAACATTAAAAAGAAAAAAAAAAGTCTAAGCTAAATGTAACAACATTCCTGATGGATGATTAAAGCATTCCTAGTTCTTCTTCCTGGCTTGCAAACTTTATTTCTTTAAGGGAAGAAACTAGTTTTCCTTTCTCAAAAGGGAAAAGACAAAAAGGGAATGAGCACATCGCTGTACCAGAGTAAAAGTAATCACGATTCCCTCCTCTTCTGGTTCACCATTTCCTTTCTTCTGAAATTTGAAGCACCTGCTCAGGGTGATTTACCTCTTCTCTGGTATTCCTACAAAAGGCACAATACCCCAAATCCACCCAGCAGAAGCTCCCACAGCAAGTGGAGAGAGCACACACTATGAAGTTCAGCTGCATGCGGTGAAGAGCTGACCCTTGGAATCTAAACCTACAGGAGAGGCTTATTTTACTTCAGGGACTATTAAACATTTCAGAACTGGTTCTTATTCACAGCACAGAGCTTTAAATGTGTCTTCTGTGAATTTATGAATTGAAGAATCATCGCTCCCAGGGCTCCTGGAAGAGGAGGGAGACACAGACCGGCATAAGCAGGTCAGGCACTGATCCAATGCAATAGCCTGAGTCATTTGAACATCCGAGCTGCTGAACAGATCCACATTTCCTGTGCTGTCAGTGCTGTGTGTAACAAGGTGAGTCAAGTTCCCTGGGACCACCCTGGGGACCCAGTGAGACTCACCCGCAGAGGTCTGAAAATATTGTGAGCAGAACTGAGTCATGGGATACCCTTGGCAAGGCTCAGAGCTGTTTTCTGCCCCAGGTGCACACAGAAGACTTCCCATTCTATAAACCATCATCAAGATGACCGTGGGGTTTTTGTTATAAACAATGTGATTTGTACATATAAACTCCAAATTAGCAATATATGATTTCCAATGACCTTCAGGTATTACTGTAACAACAGCTCAAGTGGGAAACGGATGCCAGTGACAGACATTTGAAGGATGTTCAATGGTGGAAAAGCAGGTACAGTTTTCTCCTTAAAGGCCAAAGAATCTGCACCAAAGATTGTGACAAAAGAGACTTCTCTGCTAAGAGGCAGGAGACCATCAATAAACCTTTCTCCATGAGTAAAGTACATCTGTTGTCAGATACTGGAGTGGGACAACGGGGAAGCTCATACTGCAACTTTTCCTCCTCAGCAGGGGGGACTATAAGGTCAGGAGGTCTTTTTGCTGGCTGCAGAAACACTACACAAGAACGGGGGGGGGGGGCTTGTCAGAAATCTGCAGGAAGCAAAGCAGCATCTCTGAGCCCACCATCCTACTCACCATAAAGGTGGAATATGAGTCTGAAAGTTGCTGATGGGATGGCTTCAGATCGGCATTTCTGCATTGCCTTCAGATAACAGCCTTGAGAAAGGAAGAAATACCTCTGCTCATAGCAGCAGCTGCTAATATAAAAAAAGAAAAAACCAAACAAACAAACAAACAACAAAAAAAAACCACTTAGATGACAAAAAATAAAGAGGGGGAGGAAATAAATTGCTGTTTCTTTCCTAAAAATAAAAAATTGTAGTTTCTTTCCTTCCCTGTTTGGGGGGGGTGGGGGTGCTTTGCTTCTTACCCCATTACAAATTTGAAAAAGCACTTTGGCAGGCAGGAAATCAATAAAAACTTGACAAAAGTTGCTGCTTTTGGTATAAAAATTGATGGAAAGTATTGATGAAACCTCAGACCTAAAGTACTTGCTGGATTCTAATTTGGCACCGGTGAGAATTCTTTATTCTCTGTTGTGTTGGGCAAGTTAAGTCTGAACAACTAGACCTGGAGGTTATAAATCTCCTGTCCCTCAGTCTCTTTGTCAGAACAAAGCAAAGGAATGCAGAACTTATGGGAGGCAACAGCATTCAGCTGAGTCAAGCGCACAGGAATTAGGAAGAATTAAGGCTCCCTGTGTATCCTGCACTTGGGATGCACTGAGGATGGCTCAGAGCATGGATAATGCCTAAGCCTTTCCCTTTTACACTTCTCATTCCACATGGCCCTGTGCCACATTCCCGGGACCCCAGCCAACCTCTGCTCAAGTATGGCATGATTAATTTTTCTTTTTTTTGCGTGGTGCTCATCACTAATCTGCTGGTGCTTTGTAGGCACCATTGAATTTCTTCTGCATTTTACCTCGTCATACCGGGATCAGACAGGAAACTGGGGCACAGAGAGATTAAGGTCAAAATGGTCAGGGAAATCACACTGTCCAACTTGAGACATCCACGATCCTTTAGCAGTGGAGTCCCAGTTCAGCAGAAGTTTATGCATTTGGTGTCTGGAGGCTTTGGTTACAGCTGTGAGAGCAAAGGACTTCTCCTGATGAAAACCTCTGCATGTCCCATGAGCTTATGAAAAATACAGGAAGAATGGGCAGTGGGAGACCCTAGCTTTGAACGACTTGCACAGCTTCACGGAAGATCCCTGTTTAACAGACTTTAAAAAAACAGCTCTTGCTTGCTTTTTACATGACACTTTTTATAGCCCTTGCCTTATTATTTCGTAGCTTTCATTTTCTCTTTGTGGGCACACCAAAGATATTACAGGCCAAAGCTTCACACGAGTCAGAAGAAGTCAGTGGAAGAGGTTTAGACACACACATATATGAAATATTGTGGGGAATGTAACTGAAGACTGAGTTGCAATGCACAGACATAAGGGCAGAAGCAACCCAGTCATTATATGGTCATTGCCTCCCTTTGGAGTGCCTAGAAACCAAATTTTTCTTTTCCACAGCCTTTTCTTAAGCCAGAATCAGACACCTGGGAAAAGAGCCTTTAACACATTATCACTTTATTAATGTTGTTTTTCATATTCCTTCACCTGCAAGGTCTGTGCTTCTGTTATCATGAATCTAGCTGTGCAGTCACAGGGAGCCATTAAAGCTTCTGAAATGACCTAAAATAACACCTTGGATTGAACAGCATCAAAACTTTCAAAGTCCATTATCACAGCATCAGGCAGGTGCTGCAATGTCCAAACCAAGATTCATGTGTACTTACTCCCTGGAAGAAGGGACATCCCTCATTTTCAAGGGTACAGAACTCATAATTCTACCCCTGAAAGGAAACCCTGACACGTGTTGCAGCACATTTGTGGGTAGGGAAGCACACACTGCTAAGATGAAAGTTTTCATGTCTTCAAGGCCTTTCAGGAGAGAAGAGGTTGAAATCTCAAAGTCCCACCTGGAAAGAAGAGTCCTCTGATTTAACCTAAAACCCCATTATGACCACAGAATGGCAGCTTGCAGATGCCCAGGCAGCAATGTTTGGGGCAAGGGTAAATCACAGTCAGAGTCAGATGCGAGAAGGAAATTGTTGGTGTTCAGTAGCCAAAGGGGTATGTGAAATAAGGGGAGGAAATGTTCTTCCATCATAAGGACAGCAAATATCAGCACCCACGTTAATTTCTGGGGGCTCTACTGAGTCCATCACAACTTCCTCTCTCAGGGTTTCATCCTGAGAAATAAGTTGATAGCAGCCAATAATTTTTTGGCTGGCTTTGCAGAGGTAAATCATTGTATTAATTACCAAGAAAAATAGACTCATGTCCTTTCCTTCTTGGTGTTGTTTTGGGGTGTTTTTTTTGGTTGTTTGTTGGTTTTTTTGTTTGATTTCTTTTTAAGGGGAAAATATTTTTACCCTGAACAGGTAAAACCTGAAATAACAATCACGTGAAGATGGGATGACAGTGCTTCAACATCGTACTCTTCAGCTTATTTTTGCTAATAGCTGAATCATCACAGAAAAGATTCAGAATTGGAAGCAATCCACTGGTTTATCTTAGAAACAGCATTTTGCATTTAAAGTAGTGTTCATCTAAGAACATGTCACAGAAGCACGTTTTGCTTCTCCTTGGCCTTTTTGACTAATCCTGGATTTTTACCCCAAAATCATCCTAGCAAGCATGCTCTGAGGAAATCCGTGACAGAGGCAAGGAGTGCACAGGCTCACAGGTCCTTCCTAGGTGCAGTTTGCAATACACTTTAAAAACCCTGCCCTTGGCTCCAGGGTTCCATATTTTGGGGTCTCTTTGGGCTACTTAAACCAGCAATAAATCCTTGGCACCAAAGGGGCAGGAAACTCAGAAATAAGCGCTATCCTAGTAGAAGAAAGGGATTTTTTTTTTCAGGCAGGAGCAGATAATAGTCTGGATTAAGTCTGATAGAAGCCCCAAACAGCATGACATCCCGCCTTGCACCTCAAAGGTCGCAATCCCAGCACAGGGAAACTGGGGAGTGTGAAAGGAGCAGCAGGAAATAACCCTCCCTGTTCTGGAGTCATGGCCACACATGGGAGATGAGAGCAAGAACCCTGCTGGAGAATAGAGCCATTTTCTGCATCAGAGCTGTTTCTCAGGCTTCCTGCAGACTCCAAGACATGAATTGTTCCACAGGCTGTGGTCTGACCGGGTTTCCAGGCTTGCTGGGGGATTCCAAAATGAAGACATTTTCTTTGCTAAAGAAGGGCAAGTAGAGAGTCTCTGGTCCTATGACTCAAGGATCTGGGGCTCTAGTTCTGATCATGGCTCTTTTTTTTCTTTTTTTTCTTTTTTTTTAAATATTTTTGTCCTTTCACAGGTGGTAGCACACATGTGGGAAGCAACGAGAAAAGCTGCCCTGGCAGGAAGGAGGACAGACCAGTCAGTCATCACAGGTACCTGTGGCAAATGAGACACTTCATTTTCCTCCCCAGAGGTGGTACAGGTTATTCCCACATCTGACACCTCTTCTGGACCCTTCCTCATGTGAGAGTCGTGCCACTTTTGGAGCCTCTTGTGGAATCAGCAGGAGCTACAGAAAAAATCTTCCCCAGAACTAAAAGTCCACTGTGTTCACCACATTTTATGTTGCAGGGATACCTCTGAGAGCCTGGGGACTGTGCCTCAAGTACACTAGAAAATCTCAAGACATTCTGGCAGCTGAAGGATGGACATAAGTGGGTGACATTAAATTGTCCTGGAACTTACGTACCTAAAAAGCCAAACACCAGAAAAAGGTGGTAAACACAACATTTGCTTTGAATACTTGCAACCTAAGTTAAGCTTTTTAATATATTTGGGGGAATACATTATAATAACAGTGATGTAGTTAAAACAAGTTGTTGGGGATTTTTTTTCCCATTTTAAACCTATTTATATATGCTTGTTTATAAAATTATCTTTGAGAACTAAATTACTCTCATCAGAGTTTTCCTTAACTGCAATTCAACTTTACTTTTTTTTTTAAGAAGTTATCATTAGAGCTCAGCATGGGGCTAATTTTGAGTTTAATCATACTTGTTTGAACCTGTGTTACTGGAAAGCCAGAAAGTTTAGCTGTCCAAGTTTAGGATGAGTGGTGGCTGGCTGGCTGCTTTTTCTTTTTTAGATTAATTCTGTGTGAGCTTTCATATTGATTTTCACAGGAGCAGAGAGAAGCCCTTAAATTGGTATGTTTATAATAGCAGCTCTTCGGAGAAGTTAAAAAAGACTTAGCATGGAATTGCCTCTTTTTAGTGCAGTTAATCTCAACCTATCACCTCACTGGCAATGTTTTCTCACATTAGGTTTTATTAGGATTTGCTGCTAGCTCTGCAGAAAAACACAACACAGAGGCAGAATCTGCTGACACACAGACCTTTCATAACAAGTCACACAGCTGCTACTCCAGCACTTCTTTGCAAAACAGGAAAATCTTACATGACTAATTGATTAGCATGGAAAAGGTGTCCCTTATTTGCTGTTCTGTTGGATACACAGAGTAACACCACTCCTCACTAACACAAACTGGCCCAGAAGATGAGATCCTGTTTAAAATGCTGTTCAGCTTGAGTTAAATTTTGAAGGACACTAAATTCTGCTTTGTGAGCAGGAAGGATGCACCAGGGTATTGACCAAGCAACTTTAAAAAAAAAAAAAAAAAAAAAAAAAATCTTTCTAGGTGATCTGGTTCCTTTCCTGGTGTTTGCAAACGTGCCAGGTAAACAGAGTAAGATAAAACACACTTTTCTGTTTATAGTGGATGACTAGCTTGAAGCCTACAGACTTTGTACTGCCTGCAGCACATTTGGACTGTGGAAAAAGTCTTAGATCAGGTGTCTCTCAGAGTTAAGCCACTGATGAATTTGATCCAACCCTCCCTCCAAACAACTTCTTGCTGAATAAAAATGAACCAAGTTTATCTTGCCTTTTTTTTCCTTGTTATGATGGGGGTTTAAAGAGGGCTCAGGGGAAAGGTGTTACTGTGTGCCACTGATCCATTAGAATTTCCCTTCTCTGACAGTGGGGGAACAAGAGTTGCTGAGAGTATCCCAGGCAAAAACTCTGCAACTGCTGGAGGTTGATCATTTCTTTATTTCAAAATCCTAACTTTTACTTTCCTTTGGAAGAAATTATTAGGTGGTGTAAAACCCATTTTAACATAAGACAGGTAATTAAATCAACTTACTGAAACGTAGAGCATCTGAACATTTGGGACAATAATTTGTTTTGGCATTGCTTTATGAAAGAAGGTCACAGCTGTACCACCTATTTGACATATAATTCCTTAATCTATTTCTGTGTTTCCAAATGCAGCTGAAGTTAACTACAGATTGTAGAAATCACTTCCCTTAAAACAGTTTTCCAGCTGCTGGGGTGTGACAGGAGTGCAGAGCAGCCTACAGTTTTCCATTTCATGTGTGGAGGGAAAAACGTTGCTCCTATAGTCAGTGCTGTTAACACAGAATATAAATGGAACATGTGTATTAATAGTGCCATGCACAGGAGTATGAGGGGTTGCAGCCATAATAATTATCTCTGTAATAAATATTACTTTCATTTCCAAAGACCACAATTTGTGCTTGCACTGTAACTCCTCACTGAAGTCTTTTGCATTCAGTAATCAAATAATTCAGGGCAAGGATTTCTCCAAAATTAAGGGTAGCAGTTGACTGTGCACTGCTGAATCTCATTTCCATCAGAAAGATATAATTGTAGCCTTACTTTAATTTCTGGTTAGAAAACTGGGAATTATCAATACAAACAAATTTGTATCAGAAACACTTATATCTTTCAAGTGCTTTTTGAGCTGCAAATCATGCAGAAACCATGTGATTGGTAATTACATTTATCTCACTTTCTTTGTCTCAGAATAGATACAGGCTAGACCTAAAGAAAAGAAGATTTATATGGTTACTAAAACTTTGGGGGGGGGGGGGGGGGGAGAACCCACACAGAATCCTGCATCTTTTATAGGGTACAAGATTCACATCCTGCTGTTTTCAATCAAACTACTTGGAGATTTTTCTCTGCTAGGAATAGAAATACACATTTAATAAGCATAAACCTAATGCCCCCTGTTGGTTATATACAGCTTAAACCCTCGCCTGTGCACACGGGGACTCCTCATCTCCTACTGCTGACTAAAGCATCCCACGGAACATTTAAGGTTTTACATGGGCACAGAGATTATGCTCCAGATCCACCTGAATTAATTTCTCTCCTCCCTCACAGGCTCAACGACACATTCCGGTGTAGAAGATGTTTCTGTACCTACAAAACCAGCCCATACCATCAGAGTGCTCTGCAATAGCCTGTCCTCAATCACTGCACATGGAAATTGCAGAATAAAACACCTCCAAGATCCCTAAGCCCAGCTATTAACCCAGCACTGCCAAGCTATATCCCCAAGTGCCACATTTACACATCTTTCAAATCCCTCCAGGGGTGGTGATTCCACCACTGCCCTGGGCAGCCTGTTCCAGTGCTTGGCATCCCTTCAGCAACAAAACTATTCCTAATACCCAATCTAAACCTCCCGGGCACAGCTTGAGGTCGTTTCCACTTGTCCTATCACTTGTCGCCTGGGAGAAGAGACCAGTTCCCACCTGGCTACAGCCTCCTTTCAGGGAGTTGTACAGAACAGCAAGGTCCCCCCTGAGTCTCCTGCTCTCCTGACTAAATAACCTGCAGTCATACAGCCTGGGGCTTCTGTGTTACCTGTCAGAAAAAGGCAAAATGCTGATTGTGGGTCAGGTGTTTGAAGCCTAAAATACTCTGGGTTTTTAGCTTTTCCTCAATACATGTCACTGGTTTCTGAGGAGACCTCCAAACTGAAAACTCAGCATCTCCAGCTGGGTGTGTATCCTGCAGTCAATTTAACCTAAATTTGGAATTGCCCTTCCTTGAAAAAGGTCTTAGGAACAATTAATCAATACACAAAATTAAGTGAAGGGGTTTTTTTCTACCGAAATTCCTTTGGCCAACAGCACTTTTTCTGTAGAGTGAATGCTGAGCACAGTGGCTCACCTGGCTCTGCACAGCAGAAGATGCTGAGAGACTCCTGCTACCCGTGGTCTCAGGAGCAGGGAAGACCAATATCTTCAGAGGCAGGAATCACTCCTATGAGTGCCAGGAGGCTGCTTGTACCCCTCTCTGTACCTTTGCCTATCAGCAAGAACCTCTGCCAGCCACAGCTGAAAACTCCCTGTCCCTCCCACCTGGCAAACACATCCTCAGAGGAGATGCTGGACCAATCCTCTATGGCTGGCTGAGCACCTTGTCCCTCAGAAAGACATCACTCAGCATGGAATCACAGAACCATTTCAGCTTTAAGGTTATGGAAGCAACAAATAGCTCAGACCTATGCAGCAGAGCAAAAATGCAAAGATCATCCCCTTGTCTTCACCTGGAAATAGCATCAGAATTGGAGGCACACAGCAGGAATTTCCATCCTCTCACATTTTACTGCAAATGCCACCACTGAGGCTGTTACATTTGTGAGGATTCCTGTGCCACCCCCTCTTGTTTGAGCCCGTGATGCAGCAGACTCCAGGGTTCCTCAGAGAAAGGAGGGCCAGCGCTGGGTATCTGCAATAGCAGCCTCTTCCCAGGGACACACCTGGTGTCCATCAGACAGATGGAGAAACTGTTCAGAGCTGAAGTGACTGACGATGTCACAGAATGGTTTGCGTTGGAAGGGTCCTTAAAGATCACCTATTCCCAACCCCATGCCACAGGCAGGGACACCTTCCACCAGACCAAGTTGTTTGAAGTCCCATCCAACCTTGCCTTGAACATTTCCAGGGATGAGGCTTCCACAGCTGCTGTGGGCAACCTGTGCCACGGCCTCACCAACCTCACAGTCCAGAAATTCTTCCTAATATCTAATCTAAGCCAGCCTCTCGCAGTTTGAAACCATTGCCTCTTAAATCCCACTTCATTCCCTTACCTTAGCTCCTGGAGTAACTGCCTAATTTCTTAGCTAGTAGCTAAGAAATTTCTGTATTCAGATTAAAAGCATGCCAGTGATATCAGGGTTAGGAGCAAGAGGGACAAACTGAACTCTCTGTGAAAAGACAGAACACTGAAATGCAGGGGAACACGAGGAGATATTTTGTGACCGCTGACCCAATGAACCTCATCTCCCTCAGGCAGACCAGGCACAGCCAAAACCAGCACCACTCCTTTGTCCTGCTTAAATCACTGCAGAGCTATTTCTCGCTGCCTGCCTCAACCCTCCACACCTGGCTAGGCACAGTTTTCCTCAAGCCCCTCTCCTCCCTCCCTGCCAGGTGCAGTAAGTGGCACCCGCTCACTGCAGGGGTGCTGAAATCCCCAGGGACCCAGGATGGGAGCCTGTGAGACCCCCAGGTGCCACCGAGCCCCTTGGTACCCTGCAGGGTAACAAGTGTCACTGGCAAAAACAGGTTTATTTGTCCAATTTTTTATTATTTGTCCCAAGCAGAGGGTGGGTTGGCGTTAATTCAGCCACCTGGCTCTCATCCTACTGAGATCAGGAGGCAGCTGGTGCAGGTTTTGATATTGCACCCTGGGAGCCAAGATTTGGGGTGCTACCCCTCCAGTCACCTCAGTTGTCTCTGGATTTGGCCAAACCTAAGTTTTTATACCCAAAGTCTCCCAGTTCCTCATCTCTGGCACAGCTGAGCTGAGCCAGAACTGTCATTATAAAACTTCCAGGTTCCTTAATGGCAGCAGCACGTGGAGAAAGACAGCATGGCTGAAATTACAGTATAAAACACGGGCAATGGAGAACCAAGCTGTAAGCATTTATTTGAATCAAATCTAGCAAAGCCTGCAACAATTTTCCAATATTCAGTTGCTCCTTCAACAAAAGCAAATGTAATTTCCTCTCTGCCCTTATTTTGAAAACAGTCTATATTAGATAATATTTTGGATATTCATTATTGAAATATCAACCCTATCAGTAGTTAGGCAACTGAATTCTTTTGTTGCTTTTGTCATAAAATATCTTTACTGAGCCACTCTTGAAGCAGCATTATTTGGATGGAAATTAAAATGTTATTTCAGGTCCTTTGATAGAGGTCTGGGGATATTTTTGCTCTTCCTAGCATTCTCCCCTCCTGTCTTTTTAAAAATAAATTCAAGAAATCTGATCAGTGATAGGAGAGAGGGGAGACACTGCAAAGAGTATCTGGATTTATGTGTTAAAGTGTTTTGCGCAATCCAGTCTGACTTTATTCCATGCTGGGGAACCTGATGCTTATCCTCACATGTAGTCCTTTGTGACCTGCAAGGCCATGAAGATAAGAAGAGCAAGGCTTTTAAAATAATGCAGTGTCATATCTCTGAAAGATTCCTGTAAATCTGCCTTTGAGGCTGAAGGGAGGGGAGGAGAATCCAGCTGAACAAAAGCTTTGAAAAACACATGTGATACACTACAAATCTGTGTAACCACTCAAGGAAACTGGAAGAAAAGGAGCAAAGAAACACCTGCAAAACAGTGCTGAAAATGGCATGTGATGCAAGAAAATGATAAAGAAACTCTTGCCGCCTTTAAGGACATCAAGTGAAATGCAAAATGCTCAAAGTTGGCTTGGCTCGCTCTCTGCTTGATTTGAATTTCAAGCGCTGATGTACAAAAAGCTTTGTCTCCACGCAGGGTTTTGAAGTCCTGCAGGACTGCCTGCCTGGATGCTTTTGCTTTGAAGCTGTCTAAAGCTTCCCTTGTCATCACTGTTTCACATTAAAATATATATTCTCCATTGTAGGACTTAGCAAATAGGTTTTCAGCTGTTCCATCCTCTTCGTCCCCCCTTGCTCCATCAGATTGTTGTCTTCAGGCTCCGAGTATATGAAGAATTAATGGGGATATCTTTAAAAAATAATGCTTTCCTTAGAGAAAACAATAAGTTAAAAGCCATTTGTTGTCCCATGCTGTCAGATTTTTGCCAGCAAAACCAGAAAACATAATACAATCGGAATTTTCTGTGCTGTGAAGCAAAACTGTCTGCCTCTTCTAAACCATTCTTTTGTCCTGGTAACATCAATTCCTGACACCAAAGTGTTTCCACAATTTCAGCCTCCTTCCAGGTGATGCCCAAGCCCAGTCCCATGAGCTGAGCAGACGAAAGTTGGATGCACTTGACGGTTCAAATCACAGGGTCTGCAGATTCCCTGTACCCTACATTTCAGGCTCAGTGCTGGCTCCTCTGCCAGCTCCACTGGCTCCCTCATCCTCCCAGCTCACACTGAGTATCTCTGCCTTTCCCTCCTCTTGCAGCCTTTCCTTTCTCTCTCCACTTCTTTCTTCTACTTACCACTCTCCATTTTCCTCCTTTTCATGACCCTGAACTCTTGCCTCTTAAAATCCTCTTCTTGCACCTGCCTCCTCCACCTGCCTCTTCCAAAGGTGGAACAGATTCAGAACAAACAAACACAACTGATTCAGGGAAGAGTACTGCAATGGAATGAGCCACCAAACTTACCCAAGGATAAGATGTTTTTGCAAAGGGAAAAGTACACTCCCCTCGTTCATGTTCCATGGAATGAGTGATAATGATCAGGATCTGAAGATGGTCTTTACCCATCGACAATTTTAAGAAGGTTTCAGGCAAAGCATTATGTATTTCAGAAATGTGAATATACTGTCGTGATCTGTGAGCTGGCATAAGCAGACAAAGGAGCAAGGAGCTGCATCAGTAAGGAACACCCTTAAGAGATTAAAGCAATTTGATCTGCAGGATGAGCAGGTCTGTCTCCAGTTACTCTGTTGTCTTTGCCGGAAATACACCTATTAATTGGAAATTAAATAACACAATTCTGCTTTTAGTTAATAAGATTTACTAATCCTACATTGTGCAGTGTGAACAGAGACTCAGTGTAGAAAATACTGCCTGAAATTCTTTTTATTCAAATCGTCTATGTTTTTTCTTACTCCACCCACTAGTTTATTTCTCAAATTCTGCAGCTTCAGGTTGCCCTTATGTTCTGAATTCTGTTTCAGCCCCATAAATCACAGAATGGTTTGGATTGGAAGGGACCTCAAAGATCATCTCCTTCCAACTTCCTGCCGTGGACAGGGACATCCTCTACTAGACCAGGTTGTTCAAAACCCCATCTAAACTGGCCTTGAACACTCCCATGGATGGGGCAGCCACAGCTTCGCTGAGCAGCCTGTGCCAGGGCCTCATCACCCTCACAGGGAAGAATTTAATATAAAATCTAAATCTATCTTCCTTCATCCTAAAGCCATTTCCCCTTGTCTATCTCCCCTCATGATCTAATCCCTCTCCATCCCCTCGGTGCCCTGCACACAGGAGCTCTGTGTCACTCACCTCCCCCAGAGCATCACCCCTGGCTTCCCCTCGGTGCTGCAAATCCCACTCCCTCTCCCCCGCACTCCTGTGTAACCTGAGATCCCTCTGGAAGTGAAACCACCCAACCCCTTGCAGTGTTTACATCTATCCAGCAGCTCTTGGTGGAAATCATTTGAGCTGCTCTGGTTTATATCCTTGTGAGGTTTCTTAAACTGCTGCCCAGCTCTGATTAACTTGTCAAGCCCCTGGACTTTCTATATTACTCCCTATTCCCTTGTTAACACAGCTTCCATCATGTTCTTGGCTTTCCACAGCTGCTTTGCATTGTGGAGACATTTTTCACAGGGATACCTAAGGCTGTTCTTTTCAAGTAACTCACACCCTGTGTGCAAGGGTGACTCTGGTCTACTCTGATTTTCAATTTCCTCCAGTTTTCTTAGCTAAGAGTATCTCAACTGGCAGATTTTGAGGAATTAATATGAATCTGGAGCAAAAGTAAGTTTTGCTGGAAATTCACCAAGCTCCAAGGCACATGATGTCTTCCACATTCCTGCAGGACATCTCATATTTCTTCATGTTTTCCAGGCTCTGAGGGACCAACGTGTCAAACACAGCACGCGATTCCGCCTGGGCCATCAGAGGCAGAAGCTGAGTCCTGCTTCCTTCTGGGCAGATTTCTATAAAAGAACACAGAAGACCTTAATAGATAATAGAAAAATTGGTAAATTTTCTTGGAGTCTGTTGGTGAAAAATAGGCATAGCCTTATGTTACATCCTTCTGGGATTCCTCAAGCAGCTGTCCGGTTCAAATTAACTGAAGACATTTGTTAAGGCAACATGTCCTCTTAATTTGTCGTTTCTTTTTTTGAAAGGTGTTTTGATTAAATGGTTTTTCACTTATCAAACTTGAAGTCTTGAGTATAAAATTTAGGGGATAAAAAAAAAAAACAACCCAGAGGGAATGATGTATAGGTTTATTTTTAGGCTACTACAAGACAGGGTGCAAATACACAGCTTCAGGTGCATCAGTGTGACCAGAGCTAATCCAAATGGCATCAGGTGAGGCACTCAGCACAGATAAACCAGATTATTTAGGCATTTGCAGAGAGGCTTTTTCTTCTCTAACACGCAACTCAGCAATTCTTTAACCAAATTGAAGTAGTGGAAGAACTCCCACTTTGTCCTGACAGTGGCTGTACCAAGGGGCTGGAGAAGTCACTACTGAAGGTCACAACGTCTTGGGGGTCCACTGATTATTTCTAGTACAAAGATCTCCAAGACTTCTACATCCGGATGACCCTATGTAAGTGCTGCAGTGGCCTGAACCACTTACTGAAACCTTCCACTGGACTGCTGCTATCACGTGTTTCTTTCACTTCCCTGGTCTAAACACCGTGGATGCCAAAATGACTGGGACTGAGGAGAAGAATATGAGGTTGTTTCTGATTCCCTAGCAGCAGTGAAAAATTATTATTTGGGCAATCTGATTAAATCAGGTGTATGAAACTAACCCATTGTTTTTCCTGCCTTTGAGAGCAGCTCTCACAAAGAATTTCATAAAGAGAACATCAAGCCACAAACGAGCTCATATGACCAGAGCGAACGACAAATAGTTTACTGCTCTGATTGTTGTTTAATGAAGCTTGTATTAAGCTTTGACTGGATTTTCATGAGGTTTTGTCACATGTCTTTTTAATTTTCAGGGGTTACTTTCAAAAAGTGACAGTTTCCAGAGGAACCTGGGGTACACTGAACTGCAGCACCTTTCTGTTTCAATACACTCTGGGTTTTTTTGTTTCATATGCAAACTTTGCAATGCAGATTACCATACCAACAAGCTGGTTTATTTTCTGTGATATGCAGCCAAAGTAGCTCCAAAAATCAGGTGTGTTGCTGCTGAAAAACATTTTCGAGGCAACAAAATTTTTGTGGTTTCATGACACAGAATAAAAACACGAGGACAAAAACCTGAGATACTCCTGCAGATAAAAGACACGTTGTCCTGTTTCCAGCACTGACTGAGAACAGGTGTATGGGAAGGAATACAAGCACCTGGCAGTGAAGGTACAGTCCATGGTTACTCTCCAAAATGGATATTTTGCACTCCAGGAGTTTCCTAAGCCAGAGGTGTTTCCTTTGTATTTAACAGGCTGCTTCTTCCTCTGTGAGTTCATCTAGCTGCTCTTTGAACACTGAGACAAATATCTGCACCAAAAGTCCTGAGGTTTTGTTTGTTTGTAATAGGAAATCTGAGGGCAGCAGCTGCCATCACGACTGATTCTGAGGAAAAAAAAAAAATCTCATACAAAAAGTATAATAAACCTCACAAAGGTTTATTATTCAACAAGGCCAAGTGCAACATCCTGCACATGGGTCAGGGCAATCTGAGGACAGGTTTAGACTAGGAATAAATTCTTGATTGTGAGGGTGAGGCACTGGCACAGGGTGCCCACATAAGCTGTGGATGCTTCATCCCTGGGAGTGTCCAAGGCCAGGCTGGATGGGGCTTGGAGCAACCTGGGATAGTGGAAGGTGTCCCTGCTCATGGCAGGAGATGGAACAAATTGGTCTTTAAGGTCCCTTCCAACCCAAACCATTCTGTGATTCTTTATTCATGGACTTGGCTTCCAGGAAAACAAAACCAAAATGAACAGACCTAAACAACAAGCATTTCTCAAAGAGCTAACTTCCACACCTATAAATGACAAGGTGTACATAGGAAGACAATTCTTTGTAGCCCCCACTGGTAATTTCCAATAAACATCCTAGAGCCTACTGGGAAAAAAAATACTCAAAAAACCCCACCCCAACTGAAAATTCTAATTGCAGACAGTATTTGCTTTTTTTAGTTTCAACAACAACAACAAAAGCACCCTGTTTCAATCATTGCTACCAAGTCCTGCTTCAGAGGACAAAAATATCACACAGAAATGAAGGTTGTCAGAGATAATGTCACTTCATGGGTTTTGATCTTTATTCACTGTTTGCAAAACACGTTTTCCCAAAATGAAATAATTTGGTGTACTTCCCTAAAACCCAGGTTACCCCCAACTCCTGACTCCTCCTGGGACAGCCACTTTAACTCCGAAATACAGTGAAAGAGCCAAGGACAGCTGAGCATCTGCCATTGCTGGGGCCTACATTTCTTACATCACAAATGCTGCTCAGCACAAACAAAGCTGATTTATGCCGGAAAACTCCTCTTTCTAATTGTCTTCCCCTGCCAGAAACCAACTGATCAAGGAATCTGCTTGGGTTATATTTTGTCTTGGTGTGTACTTAACCACAGTAGCATACTTCTATGGGAACATCACTATGTTTTATTGATGTGCTGGTGCTGCCCTGAGCTTTGCTCATCAAAATTGCTTCTAAAGGCTTCTGGTCAGAGCCAGGCACAGCTTTTCCTCTCTGAGCACTCACAGCTAGACACAGACACGGTGTGGGGCACATGCTTTCCAGCCTGTGCAGTGTTTACTTGTGCAAATGCAAGGCTTCTGAAGGGATAAACAACAAGTTTCCCCCTTTTCCAGCTGTGTAACTCCAAGCCTTTGCACAGATGCATCCTCTATATCTTCTTTCAGATGAATTGGCAAACCTTGAAGGAAAAAGATGCTTTTGGCATCCCTGAATCATAATGAAATATGTCTCTGATAGACATGCAGCTTTCTGGTGACGTTAAAGATCATTGTGGTTTCTCCTTTGATCATGCACTCAGTGCAGACACAAACTTGAGGTAAGAGTTTTCATATCAATTCCACACAAGGAAAGAGGCCACCCAGATGAGCCTTGGACCCTGTTTTTGAAGAACAGATGCCTTTTAAATTTTTTATTATTATATTGTATCACTATATTATGTTATACTTTGTTTTATGTTACTTAATGTTATACAGTAATACACTGCTCTCAGCTCCCTGAAATCTCTGTTTCTTAAAAGATGGAGCATGTACCTAACATTTCAATGAGACTGTTTTTCTTCCTATTGTAATAATACTACATTCTTATTCAATGCTTTCTTTAAACTCTCTATTGAGCTAGCGGAGCTGTCATTGTTTAAAAGACATGAAGTTATGGGTTCTTCTTGTGAAGGAAAGCACACTGAGGGATTAATTGCTTTCATTATGCAATAAGCTCTCTGTTCCCATCGAGATGCTGCTTCATTTGCTCCTACAGGACCTATGCCCTCAGTTTTGGCAAGCAGGAATTGCCAGCAGGCCTCCTTTGCCTTAATATTCACTTTCTTTTTGATTTTTCATCATTTTTTAGCGTTCATCCATACAGGCTCTTGAAAAACTTTTGATCACCTAGAGGGCTGTTGCTCACTCAAAAGTCCTTCTCTTGCCATGTCTGTGGCCAGCAACTTTCCCACTGTCCCTCTGCAGCCTTTGGTCCACACCAGGAGGTGACAGAACAACATCTGGCACTTTGCAGGTTCGGTGGATAACACTTGACCCCCGTTTCCCCCAGGCTCACAGCTGAGGAAAATGTCAGGGCCAAATGTCCCATGAGAGCCTTTTCTGAAGACAGAGAGGACAGAAATAGTGACTGCCACTAGCTATGGCATGAAAACCTGCTCCAGACTTCAGCAGAAGGGTAAACAAGATGCCCAGAAATGGTGGGATTTGGGGAATTTTCAGGCAATTTGCTACTGTTCTCCAAAATGATCTTTTTTTGGTTTTGCTTTCTGTGGAATGTTCCTACCACAAACCCTCACCCAAGCACACAAATTAGGGAATAAGTCACACCCCTTGTCTAGTTAATATATGTAACCCAACTGCTCACCACTGCAACTGAAGATTTTACCTATACAGACATAATTCTATTTCAGTGTATTTGAAAACTGCCAAGGGAAATAGGTAAGCAGGCATATATCACAGGATGTGAGAAAAAAAATCACATATTGCATTCAAACTGCCTGTTGGGCAGGTTATTGCACCTCATCATCTTCCTAAGGTTTTTTGTTGTTTTTTGGGGGTTTTTTTAAGTTTCTCTACACAACCACAATGGAGGTGTCAGTGCAGTTTTACACCAATTCCCAGTAGGTGTAAGACAGTGTGATCTCCAAAAACTCTGGTTTTGTTCACGGAGGATTTGGCCTAAGGTGTTAAAATATTTACTGCAGAGAGATTCATAGATCTATTATAATTACATTTTATCTACTGATCCAACCTCTGACTGTTCCAGTGCCTTAATTACTAAACTTGGATTTCTTCCAGGAAGAGATAAACAGCAGTAGACAGATGGGGAAGGGAAAAAAAAAAAAAAAAGGATAATTTAACATTTCCCTGGAGAAACAGCAGAGAACAAAGCATTTAACAATAACCAAAATTAAGAATAGATTAAGATGTTGAGTAGTCATTGTTCATGAACAAAATCAGACACACTAGAAAGGGGCACAAGCCATGTTACATCTTCACGTACCCAGCTGGTCCCTGGTGCCCACTCACCCACCAAGGTTCTTCTTGCCCATCAAATAACCCTTTTTACTGCATATTTGGCACTCCTTACATGGATTATTCTACAACACAACACTGAGGAATTTTTCTTGTTATTCCACATGACGTTTTACCTTCTGATCATCACAACTGTGGCTTTAAAGGCTCTGTGACCTGCTGGCTGCAGTTCTGTGACACCACAGGAGTTCACCAGTTTCCTTGCAATAATTTGTTCTGGTTTTCAGTTGGGGATAGAAATTAAACTAGAGGGAACACACAGGTAACTCATATTAATCACCACAAGTTCCCAACTCTCTCAGGTTGCATTGCAAGATGTAACCAAAAGTATTCTATCACCAGCTGTTTAAAGCAGGTGGGGGGGTGTTCTTTATCTCTTCCAGGACCCATCCTCCCTCTTGGGGATATCTGCTGTTAATGGGCCATCAAGGATCACTGCATGACTGATAAAATTACATCATCCCATTGGGAGATGCTCCATCCAGTGGGAGGAGCCAAGCATTCCTACCTGGATAAAATCTGAGATTCAGAACAGCAGGACAACCTGTTTCCACTGGATTCCCAGAGGAAGACTGGGCCCATCTCACCACCACTGGACTGTCAGGGGAAAACTACACCCTTCTACAGGATCATTGCTCCAACAGAACCACGTCTGTCACTGCAGGAGGACTTGATTTGACTGCTGCCAGCACCCTGACCAATAGGGTGTCAGGTTGTATTCTGACTCTGTCAGTGGGTTTGTTTTGTACTACTGCATTTTTATTTTAATATTCCTAGTAAAGAACTGTTATTCCTATTGCCCTATCTTTGCCTGAGTGCCTCTTAATTTCAAAATTATACTAATTCACAAAGGGGGGTTTACATTTTCCATTTCAAAACAGGCTCCTGCCTTCCTTAGCAGACACCTGTCTTTTCAAACCAAAACACCAATGCGGCAGAGGGCGATGACAAGCTTTCCTGTGAACTGAAGTCAGGGGGGCAAAAAAACATACAGGAATTTTGCAAGGCAGAGTTCCCACTGAACCCTTCTATCAGTGCTAGGGTGTCTGGCACGAGCAAGAGCTCCAGGAAATCTGTTCCAAGTCCCTCCCTGGGTGTGTATCACACACACACATGCTGCTGGCTGTTGGAGAAGAGTATTCCATAAAGACTTCACAGGTCCAAACTCAAAAAAAACCCACCTGAACAAAACACTGCTCTGCCCACACTTTTCCTACCCAAAGAGAAGCCAAGAGTACAATCTAAACGCACACAAGAGCCGGTTTATTTGCTGTGCTGTTGCAAGGTGCTCAGAGGAGGGAAGGACATGCCAAGCTTGCAGACACTCTGTTGGCTGCTTCAAGATGTGGTATGGGATATCTTCCAGCTGGTGGCTTTCAGTTTGCTGCCAAGGGCCTGCAGATTCATTTTTAAGGGGTCACAAATGGAAGAGAATAAAACTAACGTCAGAGCATTCAAATGCACTTTTACAGAAAACAATAGAGGTGCCTGTCTATGAAAAGTGCTGAAAAAACCCTGTTCTTGAAAAACACTGTGGGAGTGTTCCCTGTCCCCATATCAAACCCCTGCTACCAAATCCCAGATTTGGTGTGACGAAGGAAGGAAGATGAGGGTGTGTTGCTCTGCAATCTCAACTCTTCTGCTCACCTGCCCCTCCTTCCCAGGGGGATAAACTATCCAAACTCAGCTGGAAGCAAGTTCAGCCTGAGTCTTACCAAACCCCCAAACACCAGCCAAGGAACACCATGTGCATGTGGAAGACAGGGAGTGGGAGGGAAAAATCCCACTGTGCTGTCATAGTTGGACAGGCAGTGTCAAGAGTTCAGTTCATGGTATGAGCTGGCTGTTAGAAGAGTTGCCAAATCACACACAGGGCAGAGATTTCACTTCTTGCATGGTCATTGTTAGGGGTTGGGTTTGTTCCTTCTTTCTCTGGGGAATTTTTTCCCCACAGGTTGCCAAGGAGACCGGGTGTTGGATACTTGAGAGTGCTTGGCTGAAACAAAGAGATGGACAAAAGGTGGAAGGGGGAGATAACGCAGGTAAAAGACACAGCTTGAGGCAGCTGCGTGCTTTTTCTGCTTCCGGGTTCGGGAGACGCGTGTCGGCCGCTCCTCGAAGATCTCAGCCGCCGTTTTTTCTGCCTCGCCGTCGAGCTGCTTCAGCGCTGCTCCTCTTGCTGCAGCGTGACCCTGCACTCCCTGCGCTGCCGGGACATCCTGCCCCTGCCTGCCGGGACACCCTGCCATCCCAGCTACCAGCCCGGGACTTTTCCACTGTTCCAGCTTAGTGCTCTGAGGATCCTGCAGAGACACCGAAACCAAACTGCTCTGGGTTTTGTGAAACAAAGCCCTCAAGGTTCTGGGTACTGTTGTCGTTTGTCATTAATGCTGTAGTTGTTTGGTGGGGGGGGAGTTTTTTTTTGTGTTTGTTTGCTTTGTATTACATACTAGTAAAGAACTGCTATTCCTATTTCCCAAATCTTTGCCAAAGAGCCTCTGATTGTAATTTTACCTAGCAGATACCTGTCTTCCTAAACCAAGACAGATTTTGGCGCCCAACGTGGGGCTTGAGGGCACTGAGAAAAGAAAAGGGAAGAGAAATAGCAGTTCTTAACTAACCTAGTACTTTCTTTTGTGTGCGTTGGATATAAAAACCTCATTAGGCTGCATCATGTGGTCTAACTTAGCCTGGTTTGGGTGGCATGTGGTTGTGGCTGTATTCCTTCCATTTGCAGGCCCTTATCTAAACATGGGCCCTATAACTAAGGCTACTGTGACTGTCATCCAGTTTATTTTATGGCTTAATAAGGTGAAGAACTCATGAATTTTTAATTTCCTCTGGAAGGCAGGCACATGGATTCAGGGCTATCGTACACTAACTGTGTGTTTTTGGAGTTACTTTAACAATGGTACCTACTGTGAGGAAATGACACCAGGGGAAGTTTCTTTTTCCCAACCCTTTACCCATCTCTTTGGGTCTGCCCCACCAGTTTTTGAAGGGTTTAAATCCTCTCTGAATGCTAATGATATCATACAATGGCTGGTGCTGCTAATATGCGTATTCTGTTTAGCATTCAGAGATAAAAGAAGATTGACCTGGATAACCACCCTGATACCTAGCCCACAGAATAGGGATGATACCCCAGAGCCTGACTCTGCCCCACAGCCTGCCTCAGAAAGGACCCACCCGGATTGGGTTGAGGTTCTGGTAAAAGAGATAGGCCAAATGCTGAAAGAGTACATTTCCCCAGCTCATGAAAAACCCTCCCCCTGCCCCGAGAAGGCAGAGACTGATGGTGCAGCAGTAGAACCCACAGATGTTACAACTGTCCAGGTTCCAGCTGAACCACAAGGGCAGCCACAGCCAGCAGCAGTCGCCCCTGTGGAAACAAGGAAGTGTAAAGTGAAATCGTCAGATCCTGATATTAAGGGTAAGAAAGGAGGGTCCTCACAGTCCACAGAAGAGCCACAGGTTGAGATCATCACTGAGTCCCTGACATATGAAAGTCTACGTAATCTGCAAAAAGATATTGCACGACGAAAACGTGAGGCTTATACAGCCTGGCTACTTCGAGTCTGGGACCTTATGGGTACAGGTGTGCAACTGGATAGTGCTGAAGCAAAGAATTTGAGACCCTTGACCCAAGACTCAAGTATAAATCAGGTATTTGTAAGAGAGCAAAGGCCCCTTCCCCTTTGGGAACGACTTCTAATGAGTGTGAGAGAGAGATTTGTCCACAAAGACAGAATGCAAGAGCACAACAATAGAATGCGATGGAAGACCCTTGAGGAAGGAATCCAACAGTTGAGAGAAGTGGCAGTATTGGAAGTACTTTTTGGGAGGACCGGACAGCATGATAATGACCCCGACAAGGTTAAATGCACAGGGCACATGTTGTGGAATCTGGCAACTCATGAACCATCCCAATACGCCACATTCATCGCAACAATTAATGCCGAGGATAACCGAGAGACAGTGGGTTCTGTTGCCAACAAGCTCAGAAATTATGAAAGTATGATCAGTGGCCCAATGCAGGCTCATGTCTCTGCGGTAGTGAAGGAACTCAAAGAGGAGATGAGGGAAATGAGAGAGGAGATGAGAAGGAACAGTTCCCATGTAGCACCGGTGCGAGTCACAGGCCCCAGAATCAGAGCCCAACATTCCCCAGCGAGAGAGAGAGAGTACACCCCTCGAGCTGACCTGTGGTTTTATCTGCGGGACCATGGGGAGGACATGGGAACGTGGCATGGGAAACCTACTTCTGTCCTGGCAGCACGGGTACGTGAGCTCAAGGAGAGAAACGCTAACAGAGGGAGTTCCACTAGAATGAAGGTAGCCTCAGCCTCCCATGAGCAAGCTGCCAGGTATTACGGAGGTGGAAATGCTGTGTCAGATTCCCTCGAAGGAACCTCTACCATGTATGTCCAAGAAGAGAATAATAACCAGTGCTAGAGGGGCCCTGCCTCTAGCCAAGAAGAGGCACGAGAAAATCGGGTTTTTTAGACTGTGTGGATTCGATGGCCTGGCACATCAGAACCACAAAAATATGAAGCTTTAGTAGATACTGGGTCGCAGTGTACTCTAATGCCATCAGGACATGTGAGGGCAGAACCGATTTCCATTGCCGGAGTGACGGGAGGATCACAAGAACTGACTCTAGTTGAAGCCGAGGTGAGCCTGACCGGGAAGGAGTGGCAAAAACTTCCGATTGTGACCGGCCCAGAGGCTCCATGTATTCTAGGCATAGACTTCCTCAGGAATGGATATTATAAAGACCCCAAAAGACTCAGATGGGCTTTTGGAATAGCTGCTGTAGAGACAGAGAACATTAAGCAGTTGAACATCTTGCCGGGACTATCAGAGAACCCATCTGCAGTAGAACTCCTGAAAGTAGAAGAACAACAAGTACCTGTTGCCACCTCGACAGTGCACCGTCGGCAGTATCGGACAAATCGGGACGCCGTGATCCCCATCCACAAGATGATCCGTGAGCTGGAAAGCCAAGGGGTGGTCAGCAAAACCCACTCACCCTTCAACAGCCCCATCTGGCCTGTGCGCAAGTCTGATGGAGAATGGAGACTGACTGTAGACTATCGTGCATTGAATGAAGTGACTCCACCGCTGAGCGCTGCTGTGCCGGACATGCTGGAACTTCAGTACGAGCTGGAGTCCAAAGCAGCGAGGTGGTATGCCACTATTGACATTGCCAATGCATTTTTCTCCATTCCTCTGGCTGCAGAATGCAGGCCTCAGTTTGCTTTCACCTGGAGGGGCGTGCAGTACACCTGGAACCGGCTGCCCCAGGGGTGGAAACACAGCCCCACCATCTGCCATGGGCTGATCCAGGCTGCACTAGAGAAAGGTGAGGCTCCAGAACATCTACAGTACATCGATGACATCATTGTGTGGAGAAAGACTGCAGCTGAAGTGTTCGAAAAAAGAGAGAGAATCATCCAGATTTTGCTGAAAGCCGGGTTTGCCATCAAGAAGAGCAAAGTCAAGGGACCTGCCAGAGAGATCCAGTTCCTGAGAGTAAAGTAGCAAGATGGACGGCGGCAGATCCCCACTGAGGTCATTGATAAGATCACAGCAATGTCTCCACCGACCAGCAAAAAGGAAACACAAGCTTTCCTAAGAACCATAGGTTTTTGGAAGATGCACATTCCTGAGTACAGTCAGATCGTGAGCCCTCTCTACCTAGTTACCCGCAAGAAAAACAATTTCCACTGGGGCCCTGAACAGCAACAAGCCTTTGCCCAGATCAAGCAAGAGATTGCTCATGCAGTAGCCCTTGGCCCAGTCAAGACGGGACCAGATGTGAAAAATGTGCTTTATTCTGCAGCCGAGAACAACGGTTTGTCCTGGAGCCTTTGGCAGAAAGTGCCAGGGGAGACCCGAGGCCGACCACTGAAATTCTGGAGTCGAAGTTACAGAGGATCTGAAGCCAACTACACTCCCACAGAGAAGGAGATCTTAGCCGCCTATGAAGGAGTTCAAGCCGCCTCAGAAGTAATTGGCACAAAAGCACAACTCCTCTTGGCACCCCGACTACCAGTGCTGGGGTGGATGTTTAAAGGAAAGGCTCCCTCCACGCACCATGCCACCGATGCCACATGGAGCAAATGGACTGCCCTCATCACACAGCGTGCCCGTATTAGAAACCCAAATCGCCCTGAGATTTTGGAGATAATTACAAACTGGCCGGAAGAAGAAAACTTCAGTTTCACGGACGAAAAAGAGCCGGAACCAGTAACACGAGCTGAAGAAGCTCCTCCATACAACCAACTGCCAGCAGAAGAAACACACTACGCTCTCTTCACTGACGGTTCCTGTCACATCGTGAGAATGAACCGTAAGTGGAAAGCAGCCGTATGGAGCCCCACACGACAGGTTGCAGAAGCCACTGAAAGAAAAAGAGGATCAAGTCAGCTTGCTGAACTCAAAGCTGTTCAATTAGCCCTTGACATTGCTGAAAGAGAGAAGTGGCCAAAGCTCTACCTCTACACTAATTCGTAGATGGTAGCCAATGCTCTGTGAGGCTGGCTGGAAAGGTGGAAAAAGGCCAACTGGCAGCGTAGAGGAAAACCAATCTGGGCTGCTAATGAATAGAAGGACGTTGCCACTCGTGTAGAAAAGCTGCCTGTGAAAGTCCGCCATGTAGATGCCCATGTTCCCAAGAGTCGGGCTAATGAGGAACACCAAAACAACAAGCAGATAGATCAGGCTGCCAAGATAGAAGTGTCAAAGATAGATTTAGATTGGCAACACAAGAGAAAGTTGTTCCTAGCCCGATGGGCCCATGATGCCTCGGGTCATCAGGGCAGAGATGCCACCTATAAGTGGGCCCGAGACCGAGGGGTGGATTTAACCATGGACAGTATTTCTCAGGTTATCCATGACTGTGAGACATGTGCTGCAATCAAGCAAGCCAAGCAAGTGAAGCCCTTATGGTATAGTAAGCGGTAGTCCAAATATAAATATGAGGAAGCCTAGCAGATTGACTACATCACCCTTCCCCAAACCCGCCAGGGCAAGCGTTATGTGCTAACCATAGTAGAAACCACCACTGGATAGTTGGAAACCTACCCTGTGCCTCATGCTACTGCCCGGAACACCATCCTGGGCCTGGAAAAACAAGTCCTGTGGAGACATGGCACCCCTGAAAGAATCGAGTCGGACAATGAGACTCATTTCAAGAATAATCTTATAAGCACCTGGGCTAGAAAACATGGCATTGAGTGGGTGTACCATATTCCTTATCATGCACCAGCGGCCGAGAAAGTTAAACGGTGCAATGGCCTGCTTAAAACTACCTTGAAAGCACTGGGTGGGGGAACCTTTAAGAATTGGGATACTAATTTAGCAAAGGCCACCTGGTTGGTGAACACTCGAGGTTCCACCAACCGAGCAGGTCCTGCCCAATCTGAGCCCTTGCAAAAGACAGACGGAAATAAAGTTCCAGTGGTACACATAAGAGGTATGCTGAAAAAAACTGTTTAGATTAATCCTGCCTCCAGCAAAGACAATCCCATCCGTGGGGTTGTCTTCGCTCAGGGACCAGGTTGCACCTGGTGAGTGATGCAAAAGGATGGAGAGACCCGATGCATACCTCAAGGAGACCTTGTTTTGGAGTGAACTATCCATGACAATGTGGCTGCATCCATATTTGCATATATATATATGTATTTTTAATAGTTAAAACTCAATGTAATATGTTTGTATGGGAAAAAAATTCGGGGTGGATAATGTTAGGAGTTGGGTTTGTTCCTTCTTTCTCTGGGGAATTTTTTCCCCACAAGTTGCCAAGGAGACCGGGTGTTGGATACTTGAGAGTGCTTGGCTGAAACAAAGAGATGGACAAAAGGTGGAAGGGGGAGATAACGCAGGTAAAAGACACAGCTTGAGGCAGCTGCGGGCTTTTTCTGCTTCCGGGTTCGGGAGACGCGTGTCGGCCGCTCCTCGAAGATCTCAGCCGCCGTTTTTTCTGCCTCGCCGTCGAGCTGCTTCAGCGCTGCTCCTCTTGCTGCAGCGTGACCCTGCACTCCCTGCGCTGCCGGGACATCCTGCCCCTGCCTGCCGGGACACCCTGCCATCCCAGCTACCAGCCCGGGACTTTTCCACTGTTCCAGCTTAGTGCTCTGAGGATCCTGCAGAGACACCGAAACCAAACTGCTCTGGGTTTTGTGAAACAAAGCCCTCAAGGTTCTGAGTACTGTTGTCGTTTGTCATTAATGCTGTAGTTGTTTAGTGGGGGGGGAGTTTTTTTTTGTGTTTGTTTGCTTTGTATTACATACTAGTAAAGAACTGCTATTCCTATTTCCCAAATCTTTGCCAAAGAGCCTCTGATTGTAATTTTACCTAACAGATACCTGTCTTCCTAAACCAAGACAGTCATTCCTTCAGTGTGAAGTAATTAACCAAATCTGGACCCCATCCCTGCACAGCACCCACACTTGTCTCTTCCTCACTTAATTTGAATGCTCATTTTGCTATTCCTGCTGTACAGTATAAAACCATAAATCACTTTTCCTGGAAGAGGGAATGGCATACCTTACTCATCACAACAGGACAAAACAGACATAATTTAAATACAGATGTTCTGAAGATGTTGCATCTGAGGTATTTTTTCAGAAAGTCAGAGTTAGTTCTAAAACCATCTGGAACTTGAAAATGAGTACAGATTTCCCAGTTACTTCATTAGAGTTTCAAAAAATAGTGCATTACATCAGATACAAACTAATTTACCTGCATTATTAGTCTTCATTAGCCATATTAGTAATCGTCTCAGGAGACTCAGCTGTGAACAGCAACCACCATGAGCAAGGCTAAGTGCAAATAGTATCAACAATTATCTTTTTACCTGTTTTTGACATTTATAGAGTTTGTGCCAAACTCATCCCAAGAGCAACACAAAAATGACGCCCTGGGTCAGTTCAGTCCCCTCCCCTCAAATCTTCAGTCAATACTCATTTATTTTCTTAGACAGAATTCCTGTTTCCCCTAATTAAGCACATTCTGTCTCAGACACCACACATTAAACATTATTTAACATTTGAATATATCCTAGAATTTCTTTTTAATTTTTTTCTCCATCCAACAGTCTCTGTTGGTCTTTGCAGCACCATCAGCTCTTTCCAAGGGAGCAGAAATGAAGCAAAACCTTAATCCTAGCAAACGTCTTGCTGCCTGCATACAGGAGGTATCTAATGAATTTCCATTCCCTGGCAAAGGAGAAGGCTTCAGCTTTCATGTGTTTTGTAGGTTATTGTGGAGCTGTGCATTTCTTTGTCTCCCCAAAGCCAAAGAGAAACCGCTGCTTCCTCAGCAGATTGTCACTGCTACGTCCTCTCTACCTTCAGAGCCAGATTCGGAGGGCCAGCAACTTGCCAGCCTGAATTATGGATGGCCTGACTGCTCAAACATCACTTAACTAGGTTTTATTTAAAAAGATAACCCCATGAGATAGGGCAAGCCAGCCAATTAACCAGGAGAAAGAGAAATGTGTACCTTTTCCTCATGTCCCTTACACTGACTTATGATGTGGGCCCAGATTATCTACCACTTATAAAATGTTACAAATATTCCAGCTTTTTCAACACCCTATTTCATAAAGTGCCGTTTGCTCAGTCTCTGCTCTTTCTGGGTGGTCAGTGTCAATTTATCATCTTCAAGTAACACTCCAGGGTTGATTTCTGCCATTTATTTATTTAACGTTTCATATTGACGGGGACAGATGCTCTCCTGAGTTGCTTTAGAAGTGTTTCACCATTAAGCCAGTGAGGTTATTACCAAAATAGAGGAGTGTTTGCACCAAAGGCTGTTCAACACCTCCAGGGTATTCCTAAATACCCAGTCACGCCAGTGCCACTGGGGCAATGTTGTTGTCACTGCCCACTTTCACCTCACTTTTATTTAGATATATTCTTAGGATGCAAGATATTGTCTCCTTAGTCAGGGCCATTTTGTCAGCTGCAAAATAAAGAAAAAAGGGATTATGTTTGTCTTGTGAGATGTCTCCCCAGCTATGGTTTGTCAAAATTTAAAGCAGGTCTTGCTGTGACCACGGTCCTTCCTAACCATGGGGTCCCACAGGTTTCTCCATCACCAGGGCACACCAGAACATGAGTACTGAAGCCAGTATCCCTGATCTCACTGGAAGCAAAGGATTAATTGTCCTTAACAACCCTTGGGTCACTTCCCCAAGAACCAAGGTGAGTGTACTTTGCAGCTGATCCCAACCATTTATTGCACACCACTGTACTGACAGGTTTTTCTGAAGGACTTGTCTTTCTACTGCTAGTGACCCTACAGTCAAGTCTTCCACATTTTAAATACTCTTTTAGGGAGAGAAGGGGCATACCTACATAAGTGAGCTGCAGTCTGTCCTGTGAGCTTCCCATTAAATTGTCCCCAATGTGCTGTGAACTTGGCTGCAGTTCCTGTTCATTAAGTCTGTAGACACTTGACTGAGAGCTCCCTGTAATGGAAATATTTGGCAACTGGGCTTTGTGACCACTTTTTCTGCTGATTTAATTTCTTCTGACCAAACACTGAAGGAATGAAGAAGAGATCTGTTTTAAATAATGAGGATATTTGACTTGGGAACATGATGCAGCTGCTATACTACTAAGAAAAAAATAATCACTTAAAAATGATTTTGTCTGTCACGTGGGAAAGCACTGCAGAAAGGCACTGGGGAAAAAAAAAAAAGCTACTTGCCATCAGCAAAGGTTACTGAAAACTTGGGGTGTGAAGGAAAGAACGCAGTGGAAGAACTCAAACAGGGACCTGATTTGGCAACTTTTATCATGAGCCGACTGTGCCCAGGTGGCCAAGGAGGCCAGTGGCACCTGGTCTATATCAGCAACAGTGTGGCCAGCAGGACCAGGGAAGTGATCCCCTGTACTGGGCACTGGTGAGGCCTCACTTTAAATCCTGGGTTCATTTTTGGGCTAAAATATTCCCTCACCTTCAGGAATTCAGTCATCCTCTTGTTTCCTGTTGACTTGTATGGCCACGCACAGGACTCACATTTCATAGAAGGGGCTAAGGCTGAGACACAATCTTACACTGTAAAGAGAAAACCCCAGAAACCACTGCAACCCCATCACAGCTCCTCCTCAGTGTTAAATTAAAAAAATATTTCATGTGATGGTACACATCAAGAGTGTTAGAAACTGAAATTCATTATGACAGAATGATGGGATTTCCCCAAATTTTCATTTTCTAGGCTGTGAGAAACAGAAATTACAAACACATAATTAAATTATAGTATACTTGGATTTAAGCATTTGCTTTCCTTAATGGAAAGACAGGCAAAGGAAAAATTATGACGTTATTAATGATGAAAGTGTCTTCTGAATTCTCTGTACTTTTGCCTTGTCTTATGTTCTGAACAATAAAAAAAATGCAGCAAGAAGTCAATAGTTTTCATAAGGGATGTTTGTGTCTAGCACAGCTTATTGAGAAAGTTTATATAAGCATCATGTCCCAGTACCTAATCCACCAAAATAGGTCAATCAAGCATTGCTAAAGAAAAAGAAACTTTTTTTTTTTTAATAAACTGTTTGAGAACTTAGTTCAATTTTTATTAAACTACAAGGTTCTTTCATTTTTTTCAACACCAGGGAATAATGTGGATAGAAGAACATGTCTGACTTTGGCCTGTCAGTTCTTTCAGTCCATCAGTGCATTCTGGAAAAGGCAAGTTTGGCTTTTCCACACTGGGAGATGGACAGCAGTGCACCTCTGCCAAAATATCAAAATGCCAGCAGCCAAATACCCAAATATTTGGATTCTGGTGATGCTCCAGCACGTGCAATTCTTGTCTGGCAGATCCTTTTCTCCCTGCAGCCCGTCCTGACTGAGCCACCACTGCTGCCACCCACCCTCTGCAGAGGTGGGATGCTGCTGCTGGCACAGCCTTCCCTGCTGCCTTGTTATCTCTCTGAACATTCAGGTCCTACCACTGCTGTTGTTCCTGTTTAATCCTCAGGATGACTCAGAATAGTTGCTACAATGCAATATTAGTTTGCTGTTTCTTTGCATAAAAGGTTTTGTGCTGCACACATTACACAGTGGAGGGTAGAGTACCTCTCACTTTCAATGGTGGAAAATGAGGGTCTGGGGAACCAAAAATCCATCAGTCTGGAAAAAGAATAGCACAAATTATTAAACAATCTGTTTATAAACACTGGAGGACTATAAAGTGATTTTAAAAAAGCTGGAATGAATGTCAAGAACACGTTGTACGCAACCCAAACTCATTTTCCTCTTTGACAGGATGAGTGGGAAAGCAGGAGGTGGTAGATGTTGGATGTCTTGATTTCAGTGATGAGAAACAAGGGAAGTGTGATTTCCAGGAGCTTGCAAAAAGGTGTCCCAACAATCTGTCCTCAGGCTGAGAGCGCACCTTGCCACTGGGCTCCTGAAGTGGTCCGTCCTGCTCAGTTTCACTCACTATTTCCATCCATCGTGTTAATGACCTAAAGTAAAGCTTCAGAAACATGCAGCTGGCCTCAGGTGAGACGGTCCTACCCACCAAGGAGGGCAGGACATGCCCACAGAGAAACCAGAACCTGGTGTGACCAGGCAGGGCAAAGAGACAGGGGAAAGGGATGCACTCCCCCTCCATGTTTACATAGCTGTGTGATGCATCATCATCCACATACCCCTACAAACACACCCTTTAGGTGTTCAAGGTGTAAATTAGGGTTAGCTGTCTACCTAACCTAATTTAAAATTAGTCAGTTAATCTACCTTTCACTGCCTTGACAGCTTCTCTGGCCCCCTCCATAAGGGAAATATCTACTGAAAATAAAAATATAAAAACCCCAAGATATCTAACATTGGCTGTCAGTAATATCTTATTTAAGCAAGACAATGTGTCCACAGCCCTGTCCCATGCTGTTATATATTTCAGAACAGTTAGCAATAAATATCTGCCTGTATGTTTAGAGAAAGCGACGGCAGCTGGGAACATTGACAAGCGAGCTCCATTTCCCTGTTATTTACTGTTCAGCAGAGGTATTGATAAGAGAGCTAGAGGGAGGATGCACATTTCTCTCCATCTGCTTTATTATACCACTGTAAGGCACGGCATGAAGGTCTCAGTAGAGTCAAGTGGAGAAAATAATAACTAGGTTTTAGACGAGAAGGAATTTAACTTGCACTTCCTTCATCCCAAACTGAGCCCACTGTACCTTTCAGAAACGTGGTGTCACATGTGGAAACCTTCTGCCAAACCTTTTTGCTCCTCCTCACCTGAGCCACAGGATAATTTGATCCTTTCCCGTGGGCTTTCAGATTCTCTTCCTGGTTTAGGTAATTATTAAAGACAAAGTCAGCCTGACACCTGAGACAAGTGGTGGGAAGTCTGAGGGGAGATGTCTGTCTTCTCTCCAGGGAAGCTTGTCCCAATTTGCTAGAGCTGAGAGCAGTTCAAATCTCAGTTAAAAGACTTGATTAGTGTGCAGGAGGGGAAAGCTCATCAGCCAGCAGTGAACTGGGTATCCCAGGGTGAGATGGTGGAGTAGCACTGTGAATGAGCAACATCTGAGTCCCTCCTCTGCCCAGTGCCCCCACAGATCACCCGGGTCTGTGTTCAGAGGTGAGGGACAAAGAACTCGGTGCAGCCTTAAGTTCCAGGCATTTTCTACAAAATTCTTCTGGGAAGTTTGTCTGTTGGGGCATGAGCTGATGATCCAGACCCCTGCCTTGGCCCTGCCGCAACAGGTGGGACAGGACAGAGGCTCCCTGGGACTTTTCTAGCTGGAGGAGACACTCAAGCTGCCCTGAAAATGATAAGGCTCTGTCAGCACTTTTAGCATAGCTGCAGTCTTTAATTACAGTTTTCAACTCTCATTTCTGAAGTTTTATTCACGGCAAGAAAAATATCATTACCCTCATTTCACAGCTACAGATTAACAAAACTGCAGTGAAGTTCTGGGAAACACAGCAGGAGATCTAGTTCTGAAGCAGGGAGACATCCCTGGGTAACCCAGAGTCAGCACAAAATGCCACCAGGACTCATCTCTGTGACGTCTTGTGACCTGCTCTAAAAGAGGGGTAGCAAAAAAAAAAAAAAAAAAAAAGCACTTTTCCCAGTAAGGAGCACTCCCCACAGGATATGTGTGGTGAGTAGTCTCAGGGAGGGCAATGGAATATCTTGTGTACTGTTACCATGTTTTTGCCTCACATATAATTTCCTCATGTTACTGATAACACCTTAGGGCATTGGACTGGGAAGAATTCAAACTTTGCTTTCACTGCTTACTCTCCTGACTTCCTTATTCATATCTAGGTGAGTCAGCATCAGCTTTGTTTAACATCCATATTCATTTTAATTTCACCTTCCTCTCCCCTCACTCGATGCCACGCTATTTGCAGAAAGAATTAACCACAGCCAGGCCAAACACACTGTTGAGTAATGAAGATGTTTCTGTGCCTGTCGCATTTCAAACTTGCTCTCACTCACCACAAAACCCACAGAAGGAGGATTACAGCAGAAGGAAAAATCAGCAGCCACAGCCTAATCATTGGTTCACAGTCATTTCCTACAAGCTCAGTTTCTTACTCTCACCGTATTTTAAGAGTCTTCTGGGGAAAAAAGGAAATCCCCCAGGAATCCTCCTCTCTGCTTTCATCTGAGCTAGCTAACCTGCAGCAAAGGGAGCAACCATCTCCTCCCTGACTTTCGTATTTTGTCGAAAAATCAGAAAATGGATCTGCTGCTGAGCACCCTGGTTGAGGCTGCTGTTCTGTTAAAAGGCTCTTAGTGACCACTAGGTGGGGAGAGAAACTTATTGTCCTTAAATCCCACAGAAAATTCGCAGGCAGCACGGTGAGCTCTCGCTCCAAACCCTCCGTGTTTAACCTGACCTTTTCCCTCCCTTCCCCGATGAGTAGTGGGGCCATGAACTCGATGTGATTAGGAGAAAAAAACCCCCAAAACTCAGTATGATCTGCAGGTTTCATTTATGATCTCTAGCTTTTCTGGACTCTGTCGCAATCCCTGAGATATAGAAACTTACATTCGTTATGGTGCAGGAGTAAGTTTAACATGCACAGGAAATGTTGGGCCAAAGTAATTTTTAGGGGTGAGTTCCTTACTGGCAGATTTATTTGGCAGAGGGATTTGGACTATTGTGCATTTCTTTGATTATTAAATAGAAGGTACTTTTAAAAAGAACTGGGTTTGCAACTTGTGAGTCCTAGGAGAGAATGATCAGATTCAGAGAGTTTAAGAAAAATTACTGAAGAGATGAAAGACGTGAATTATCTCTCCAGTTATCTCAGAGATGCCAATATTCCTTCTTTCCAAAGATTCAGTCAGCTAAGTTCTCATTAGATGAGTACTTAGAGGGGTGCTTGGGGTCTGTGGAGGGGTGGATCTCCCTAAAGAATCATCAATCCTCTGCTGGCAACCAGAAGCCCCAAGTCAGTCACTCTTCTGAGCTGCATTCAACTGGCTGGCATGAATCTGAGCCTGTGTGCCTAAATGCTGCCTTGCAGAGCACCACGGACCCTGGCAGTGCCAGCCCTAAACAGAAATGCATTCTTCACCATTTTCCCGTGGAGACACAGACACAGCTGGTGAAGGTGCTCAGCACCTACTCACACCCAGCTGGCTTCTTCAAACCTGGGCTGGGTCTGCACTGAGAACGGGGCTGCAGCACAGACACGTCCTCAGAAACCCGACCTCCTGGTATTTGGTTTACAGACAGAATCAGCAGCTCTCCTTCTCACTTGCAGCCTGAGCTGAGAACTACAACAGCGCCCACAAACAACTGTGGTTGCTATAAAAATTGTCTCTTAGTCACCTTTCAGTAGCAAATACCTTGAAAGCATTTGGCTTCAGTAGCTGTAAGTTTCTCACTTCATGCCTGGTAGTAAACAACATTATCCTTCAAACAAGATGTGAAGGTTGCCATGGAGCTCCCAAATCTTCCTGGTCCAAGAGAAATTAATGTTTCAACTACAGCATTTTGATGAGGATATTCTGTGTGGTCTTTTTTTCCTCCACATTCCCTGATAGAGGAATCATTACCTATGACCAAATAAGAGAAGCACTTGGCAGCTACTTCACTCACTCTCCAAGTTCAGTGTAATGTACATCCAAGAGGAACATCTGGCTCTGTAATTTTGTTCCTTGGCAATGCAGCTGTTGTCTGCATGGCTGGCTGCCCCTCTCTTCTGGCAGCTGTGAAACGGCATTGGGGTATGCTTTGGACACAGACTGCTGCTTTGTGGTGTCTGGATGTTCTTTGTCCTTTCCTTCTTCCCAAAACTGCCTTCACCTAGGAATGAGTTTGCTGTGTAAATGAATGCAAGGTGCAGTCCATCAAATTTCACCTCACTGTAGATAGAAGCAGCTAGGGAACAACAACAGCATGGGCCTATTTACCCACTCAGCAGAATTAGCAGCAGGTGTTAGTGAATTTAACACCCCACCTGCAGTTAGCAGGCACACATCACCACATATGCTGCCCCCATACAAGGGAAAAGAGAACTCCTGTCTTTTATGGAAGCTTTGCTGAGAATTTAAGTGAATCTGAGACAGAAAATAATGAGTTTTCAAGGGAATTTAAATGTCAGATTTATCTGTTTAAGAATAGTAAAAATTTAGGATGCACAGGTCTCAGGCCACCACCTGCAGAGGGGGAATGCAGTATTAATAATTACAGTGCTGCTTAAACACAGAGGAAAGAGCATGAACCTGAGTAGGGGGAGGTTTAGGGAAAAGCTTTTCTCCCAGAGGGTGGCTGGGCACTGGAACAGGCTCCCCAAGGAAGTGGTCGCAGCACCAAGGCTGATAGAATTCAAGAAGCATTTACACAATGCTCTCAGACACATGGTGTGATTCTTGGGGTGTCCTGTGCAGGACAAGGAGTTGGACTCCATGATCTTTATGCATCTCTTCCAGCTCAGCATATTCTGTGATTCATTCTACACTGACAGCTGACAGATCCACCACTCAACTGTCCAGTGCATTCAAATCTTTTCAGAAACAATTTGGATTTTACAAAAGACTCATGGGATAAGCATCCCAGAGCAATGACTAACACTAAAAGAATTAGAGATTTTCATTTATGCTGGAGGAGAAACTCTTAGGCAGAAGAGCCTAAGAAAAGGTGGAAATCCCAGTAATGCAATGGATACCTTTAAAGCTACCTTAGAGTTGGGAGAAATGAGCCTTGCAAGGGATACGTGAAACAAATTGGTTAATATTCTATAATCACGGGATCATTAAGGCTGGAAAAGATCTCTGAGATCACTGAGTCCAACTGATAGCCCAGCAGAACCCTGTTACCACTGAACCATGTCCTGAGCCACCAGAGAGCACTGAATAATGTCTTTGTGTTGGACACCACACCCTTCCTCGCTGAAGGGGGTGTCTGCAAGATGGGCAACAACAGGAGAAAAGACAGAATAGACTGTAAATTACTGAAGAATGATGTACCAATAAGGGGAGGACAGAGCCCCTGACTGTAGCAACCAGATCATGACTGGAATTTGGGGTAAAGTCAAGATACTCCATACGAATGAAGAAGGATCTTCCAAGAGAGCACTTCAAGTTATTCAAGGAAAGGATGAAAGGAAATACCCCTGTCCAGGTAGAGCATACACTGGGTAAACACGACCTTCAAATTTCATTAGGATAAAGGGCCCTGAGACGAAACACCACATGAAACCAAAAGTTTGAGTCCACTGGGGAGGACAAAAAACCAAAAACACACCAAAAAAAACCCACCTTGCACATACTATGGCCTTTGTCACAGTGTCTGGCCCAAAAAAACAGGCAATTTGAGGTGTCCAAGAATTACTGTGCAACAGTATGCTCCCACCAGAAATGGGCCAAGCTAGAGCAAAGTGATCACATGAGCATTGAGAACAGTTTTTTGTAGAAACAACAGAAAAGGCAGCTTCAGAAAATGAAAAAAAAATTCTTCATCAGCTAACGAGTGAATAAACAAAACCTTTATTTTAAATTATTTTGAAGGTTTATCCTGGGTTGAAGTATATTCTATCACCATCTTCATGAACTGTTGAAACCAGGTGAGGCAGTGCTCCCTGCCTCCTCCACTCTGGCTTATCTTCTGTTAATGGGCCCATCAGTACCTTTGCTACACAGCTCACAGATAACCCCCTCCTGGACTATCTCCTGTTAATGGGCCCATCAGGCCTTATCACATGACTCACCATCCCATTGTGAGATGCTCCGCCCAGAGGGAGGAACCAAGCATTCCAGCCTGGACATAGGCTGAGACTCTGAACACCAGAGGGGCGCTTACCCACTGGATTCCCAGAGGACCCGAGCTACCAGACCTTTCTACAGGATCACTGCTTCAGGAAGACCACCTCATCTGAACTGCTTCCATCACTCCGCTCAGGTTGTATTCTGACTCTGTCAGTGGTCTTTTGTATTATTGCATCTATTTTATTTTACTTTTTTTTTTTTTTTCCTATTAAATTGTATCTCTGACTTGGAGCCTCTCATTTGTTTTGCCTTCAAACCACTACAAGGTGGCAAGGCATTGTCCCCTCAGGAACAGTGGCATTAAGGGTGTCAGAAGCCCCCTACCTGCCTGCTCCACATGGAGCGGGAGTTTGGACAGACCACAATAACAGAACTCAGTAGCTCAAGGTGACACAAACCCTGTTTTCAAACTGTAATGTTCCCACTTTAGTGCTCCATGTTTTTTCCATCAAACAGTTGGAGCAGATCCCCAGGATCCGAACCACAGTTGGCCTCTGACGCTTGGAATAACCTTTTGAGCAGATAAACCCCCCATTTTCTGTCAGGTACAGCTGAGTGTTTGTTACAGCTCCCTGGTGAGTTGCTATGAAAACCGGTGTCAAATTAATAAAAGCCTTAGGAAAAAAATGTCACAGGGTCAGACACTGCTCCATATTTGGGGCTGCTAATTACAGAGGGGCAGGAGAGGCTGGGATTTCACCTGCTGGCACTCTGCTCACCGCTACTCATAAAACAGAAAATGCCTTCGCGGCTGGACACGGAGGTCAGCTGTGGGAAGAGAGGGAGGGAAGGAGAAGCAAATAGCTTGTTAGGGTTTGAAAGCTCAAGTTCTCCCCCTGCATCTGAACAGCAAAGCTGTGTGTATCCACAGTGGGAAACAGCAGCTGTGAGCAGCTGCCTGTTGTGAGAAGTAACCTCGTGGTTATGGGAAATTGCTTGCCCCCACCAGATCCCTCCTGCTCAGATGTAAATGGGGTTTCTACACTCTGGAAAGAAGAAAAGGTGGGATGTGATTGTGCACCTGAGAAGATCTCATATGTATATTATCATATCATTTTGTACTCCAAGCCCATTTTGAACCCACGCCTCTGAAACCCCAAAATTTTCCAGCTTGTTGGTTCCCAAACTGATTTGTGTTGGCTGGGAACCAAGGGACTTGCCAGCCAAAGAAATTTAGTCACAGGAAGTGTCCAGACTTGGATTTTGCCTCTTGGGGCAGAATGGCAGCAGCTGGTAGGAGTTGTGTGATGCAACAAGTTCGAGCACAAATTCAAACCCCGTCAGTGGGATGGTCTCAACAGGGAGAGGCAACAACAGGAGGATGAAAGAGCTGAACTAAGGAAAGGCCCCTGTGTCATCAAGTGTTCATTGCTGACGTCTTCACAGTCTTTGATACTGCTGGGTAGGGAGAAGCAATGTGCTTTTCTAAAGGACATTTCCAGGCAAACATCTCTGCTTGTAACAGAGAGAGGCAGACAAGCCCTGACCTGAGCCCTGAGAATTGTCTGCTCTGCTTGAGTGACACCTGGAGGACAGGTTACACAGAGATCACAGAATCACAGAATCACAGAATGGTTTGGGTTGGAAGGGACCTCAAAAACCATCCAGTTCCAACCTCCCTGCCATGGCCAGGGACACCTTGCACTAGACCAGGTTGGTCAAAGCCACATCCAACCTGGCCTTGAACATTTCCAAGGATGGGGCAGCCACAGCTTCTGTGGGCAACCTGGGCCAGGGCCTCAGCACCTTCACAGTCAACAACTTGTTCCTAGTGTCTAATCCAAATCTACCCTCTTTCAGTTTGAAGCCGTTCCTCCTTGTCCTCTCTTGCTGTGCCCATATAAATAGTTCATCTCTCCTGGAGTCCTTTTTGGTACTGAAATAGAGTCACTCCAGAGCCTTCTTTTCTCCAGGCTGAACAGCCCCAACTCTCTCAGCCATTCCTTGCAGCAGAAGAGCTCCATACCTCTGATCATCTTCATGGCCTCCTCTGGCCTCACTCCAACAGCTCTGTTTCTTTCCATTTTAGCACCTTACACTCAGTCCTTCCCAAGTGCTGCAGAGTAGCAGGTCCCACAGCAGGAAAATCCCATAAACAGCTACTCTGGCCCTCAGCTTGCACTCAGAGCAACCTGCTTTAGGCACAGCACATGACTCAGAGGCGTTTATCTCAGCCAGAGATAACCAGTGGTCATGGGTCAAGGGCACGGGCTGCTATTTCTGGCAACCCCAGAACTTCACACGTCAGCTGGACAACACTTCCCCATCTGGTTCCCCTCCTGTCACTTGCACCTTTGGCCGGGATGAGGCTGGGAGTGTCCCTGTCCCTCTGCACAGTGCTGGGTGTGACAGGAGCGTGTCCCACTGCCATCCTCAAAGCTCTGCTGGGTGCCAACCCTGCACAGAGCCATCGGAGCAGGGGCCACAGTGACAGGAGGGCATTTAAATCAGGATGTTACGCAAACACTGAACTGGGACACAAACCAGGCCTTTTAGGGAAATGAAAAAGCGCTGGTTAAGTTTTCCCTGGTTTCCACAAGCACGCACTCACCCCAGTTCCATCAGAAGCAAGGCAGGCAGTGACATGGTTGAGTGCTGAAAGGCTGTTGCTCTGCTATTCACGGCATGACAAGTCGCAGAAAGAGCTGTCACATGAACCCACTCTCGGATGATTTCCCAATGGACTGTTTTCCAGTCCTTCTTACCTCAGCACAAATTTGGGAAAGGACTGTTAACAGAACCTGGTCAAAAAAGTTGGGAAATCTCACGAGAATAGATTTCTGAAGAGCTTGACAGCTCTTTTCTGGGAAAACTTATAAAATATGTTTATTTGTGTTATTCCATATATTTCTCTTTTTCTTTTTTTTTTTTTTCTTTTTCATTGAAAATTAAAATGTAGCCCAAAATTATCTTGGTGAAATTGAAAGAGGCATTGAAATGGTAGCAATCCAAGCTGTTCTTCCAAACTGGTAAAAAAAAAAAATTAACAGTGCTCAAGACATCTAAGAAAGAGGAGAAATGTATGTAAGCACCACATCATTATTCACATGTCACACCACTATTCAGATATTAATTGAATGGCTTTAAATGGGGATTATCATTTGTAATGGTTAACCAGTAACTAAAATAGGAAAATTGGTCTCAATGAGCATTTGCAAAGTGGATGAAGCTCTGAGGATGAGCTACAGGGAGGACAAAAAGCCACTGGAGGATTTCAAACAGTGTGACAGCAATAGGCTGAAATGAAGCCTCTTAATCCTGCTATTCATTTGGAAACAAAGGATAGGGCTGTCACCCATGACAGAGAGGAAGTCACAACATATTCTAGGATTCCAGCCCTTTCCCTCCTCAGGTAGGGCTGAGACACGGCTGAGGCACCTGCAGAGAGGACAGGAAGGACCGAAATGCTCCGGGAAGCCATCTGCTTCCTTTGCTGTTGTGCACCTGAACAGCATCTGCCCCGTGAGTTTCCTGGCTCAGCTGATGATGGTGATGAAGGCTGGTGGGCTCAGGACCGAGAGTGGGAGTCTGGCTGTGCTGCTTCACATCATCATAAGCCCTGTGGCCCAGTGGTTAAGGAAGAATTGCTCTGGAATATGTGACTGCAATGGGATTTCTGCAGCTCTGTGCCCTCAGGCTGCTTGGATGCCCAGGTGGATAAAGAAGACAGTCTGTGACCAAAGGAAGGCTACACAGCTTCCCCTGGCAAATCCAGGGCAACACATGGTCACAGGGCTCAGATGAGCTCAGTGGGCTTTGGGAAAAGTCTTTCCAAGGAAATGCTCTACTGGGTGATGCCTACGGAGATCAGGCTGTGTCTCCAGACTGCCTGCAGGAAAATTGGGGGCTGTTCTGCTCCTAGCAGTGATGAGCAAAATCCATCACAGAAGTCTGAAGTGTAAATTACTGGTGCTCATCAGCTGCTTGTTGTCTTCAAGTCAATTTCTCTTATATTTTGCTTTGTTTGTGAAATAAACCCACTTGGTCTGAGATGCTTGTTCATCTCCACACTGAGAGAGGACAGAGAGGCCTCTGCCCAAAATCCACCACCACAGGCAAGGAGGAGAAATTATGTGCCCTCTGCATATCAGAAAATGTAGAGTTCATCCCAATGCAACCCAAATAATCAGGTCTGTTGCCTGCAGGGTACAAATCAGAGAGACAAGAAAGAAAACAATTCTTCCTGACCACTTCCTGAACATTTGCAGTAACAACAGCAACCTGTATCCGACTATTACCAAATATCTCCTGAAAACAGTAGAAAAACTATGTTTAACCTCAGTCAATAATATTTCACTGGGAGTGGACCCACATATTATTCATTGTAGTTGTCATCTACATCGTATTTGTTTTATCAAACAAAATTGGAAAATCTTAGGAGTCAGTTTTGCCCACTAAATCTCCAGAAGTGTCACCAAAGCAAAATACACTGCCATGAAGACAAGGTGGTCCCAACTGCTCCCAAACTAAGGAAAATAACCCACAGGGATTCCTGCCATTCAATGGCAGGCACTGGGAGCAAACTCAGAGAGCTCTGAGATGGTGGCTAATGTTCAGCCAGGCTCATTTGACATAACTGTGCCACTGTGGGAGAACAGGGAGCAGGGAAAGGGAGCCCTGACCCTTGAAAGCTTCACAGGGCTGCCTCAGCTGATTGCAGCCCAGAGCAGAGCACAGCACCACTCTGCAGGATTCAGGAGCACAAATCCCCCAGGACACATAATATCTGAATTTCACAAAAGGCCACTGCTAAATAAGCAGAGCTTCCTCCTGAGAGATGTCAGTGCCCTCTCAGAGAAGAAATGAGCCAGACAGTGATGAGAAAGAGGAGGCACAGATGGGTGAAGAGTTTCTAAATCAGCCTAAGTGCGCCCTGAATGCCCACCATGGCGTGTCTGCTGGGCTGTGACTGCAGCTCCTGACACACACAAACCACGTACATCAGCACAGGTACCCTGACAGCTGCATTACCTGCAGCTGTTTCTGACTATTTTCCACCTCTCCCTCCTCCTTCCATTGTATGCTCAGCTATTTGTGGGTCCCGAGGCTTTCACCTAAGGCCTTAACCTCATGTGATTTTTGGACATTTCAGCAGCCTAGGTGGGATGCCCACCTTCTTCACTCATTCTACCACCATACCCAGACACCTTTAATGCAAGAGGATGATTTGGCAGCACAAATAAAGCCTGCAATTCCTACAAAAGGAGCAAAGAAGACCTGCTGCTGCCAGCACATCTCCCATAATTCTCATCCCTTGTGGAAAATCAAGCTCTCCCTACAGCGAGCTGGGGGACATCAGCCTGCAGAAAACCAATGCAAAGGGGGAAAAAAGAGCAAAGGAGTTTTCTATGCATTTTCTCCTTTAAAAATCTCGTTGTCAGGTTAGACCAAGCACTTTCTGGGTGGCAATCAGCAAGTTGGTTTAGTTGTGTCATGGGCTCACACCCTTCAAACAAGGCAGGAGCTGCCCTGAAGATCAGCAGTATAAATAGAAAAACAAAGGAGGCATTCCTCATTCCTATTTCACTCATGAGATAAGGGCTTCACTTGGATGATGCACTCTGCTTGTGCCAGTCTGAGCAGCAGGTTTGGAAATGGTGCTCCTGGGTCTCATTGCAGTGCTCTGGCACAGGGCTCTGCTGAGAATAGGCTCAGCAAGGAGACACAGCATAAAAACTGCGACATCCCTTTGCTTGCCACCTTGGTCCTCCTCCCGTCTGCCTGCTCCTGGAATGTGGAGGCAGCAGCAGCCTTCTGCTTATTTTTGAGCGGAGGCAGAAAGATCACATGAAGCAAAAAAGCACATTCCCTTCCTGGAAGCAGCCTGCTCCCTTCTTTCCAAGAGAGTAAAAACTCTGCATGAATGTTTTATGAATCAGACGTGTGTTCATTTCAACGATAAAGCCAGCTTGGCAATTTGGGCTGGAAAGGGGGAAGCTGAAAACCTGCAGATTCCAGCTGGCATGTTTTTAGACAAGAACCTCTTCCCCCCATTGGAAACATTACATTTGGACCCATCTAACTTGGGGAACTTTCTCTGCATTTAAAGAAACTGCAGATTATGTCCCAAGCATTAGTCAGAGGTGAACAAAACAGATTTGTCCCTGTAATGACTTCACTGAGTACCTGCACACACGGTGCTAATTGATCACAATGTCGGTGCCCTCAGTGCTGCTTGATTTCCTGATTGCAGCCCTTTTATATTCCCAGCAGTCCACCATCTGCAGAGGAAAATGTCATTTCGAGATGCAGAAGAGACATAGAGGAGGTTTCTCTTTGTTTAACCTCCTGCTGTACTGCTCAACCTAAAATAAATGTAATTTAAGAAAAAAAAAATCTCTACGGAAAACATCATAGGTAGGGAGAAAGAAATTGCCTGATTTTTTTTTTTTCTGCTATGCTAATACCAGGCTGAATTCTTACCTAAGTCCACTTCTCCCCACTGTGATAGGGAGAGGTAAACAGCTTTTGGGAGAGGAGAGGAGAGGAGAGGAGAGGAGAGGAGAGGAGAGGAGAGGAGAGGAGAGGAGAGGAGAGGAGAGGAGAGGAGAGGAGAGGAGAGGAGAGGAGAGGAGAGGAGAGGAGAGGAGAGGAGAGGAGAGGAGAGGAGAGGAGAGGAGAGGAGAGGAGAGGAGAGGAGAGGAGAGGAGAGGAGAGGAGAGGAGAGGAGAGGAGAGGAGAGGAGAGGAGAGGAGAGGGGATAGCCATGCAAGAACAAAACCAGAAAGCAGAGAAGGCAGAGGCAACAGCCAGTGATTTTCTGGAAGGAAATGAGAGAATTCTGATGCAAACAGGGAGAGTATGCACCAGATGCAGATATTCCACTATCCAGAGGGAACTTTCACACCTCCAAGGAAAACTCATCCTCAAAGTCCAAATTCAAATACCTGTGAACAGAAAACGGCTGGAAATGCAGGCTCTGGATAAGTACCACGAGCTGTGGGGTGGGTGACACACGCAGAGCCAGTGATACAGAATTAACTGTAAGGTAACAAGGAGCACTGCCTGCCCTAGCTGAAAACTGCCCTCCCCATTCACAAACACACAAATACAACGTGTGCAGCTCTCATTTTACAGCAGCCCCCTCTGGGAAACAAAAGAGTTCTCTGCTCGACAGCAGAACCCTGAAACTTCCTTTGCTTGACCTCCTCTCCCAGAAGCCTCTTGTTTTATTAGCTCATCTTTGCAAAGGGAAACTCATTGGCACTAATTATATCCGTGGCAGCAGCTTGAAGCAGGGAACCCCCCACTGCTGGCATGGACCACCACGGTGGTGGTGCTGGTGGCAGCTGCCTGATGGGGTGAGATGGCTGGAGAGAGGCTTGCTCTCTCTCAACAAGCCTCAAAGCCGACTCTCAGCTCCTGCCCATCAGCAAGATGCCTCTAAAAAGGCTTCACACAGAGCGCTTCCACCCCTCCTGTGGTCACTGTTAAACTGTCATAATTTTTTTCCTCCTGAATTTGCTGCTTCTGCTTTTCAATATATCAAATTCACTGGAGATCTCAGTGAGCACTTCACTGGGGTGGGAGGCTGATGAATGGGGCTGACAAAAAGAAAGGGGAAGAGAGGATGGAGAGAATAAGGATAAAATGCTCTCATTTAATTAAATCTTAGCTCAAGGTGGAGGGCCATCCAGGCAACCCTAGAACAAACAGGAGCCACCCCAATATCTAAGATTGGAGGTGAGAGATATGGTGACTGTGGGGATGTCTAAAAGTCCCAAAGATTATTTTTTTTTTTTTTTTTTTTTTACTGCAAAAGGCTGGCTCTTACAACAACACAGTCCAGGCAAGGCCCTGAATTTGGTGGCCAGAGAAACTTGGTTTTGAACAGCACAGTGTTAGTTAAGCTTAATATAGTTCTGCTATGTTCAGTCCAATATCACCACAATCCCTGCCCTAAAAAAATCAAAATCTAAAAGATTAGACAAAGGGTAAGAAAAATGTGAGAAGATTTGCCTGAAATCAATTTGCAGTTCAGTAGTAGTGCCAGAAACTTCATTTCCTCATCAACACTGGTAGGTGGAAGGAGAGTGGCTGAATGTGTCTATTTCTAGCAGCAAGACAGGGGGAGAAAAGCTTCACAGCAGCGTTGTCACCTTTGAAATCCCCCACCCTGGGGAGTTTCTTAAGGGTGAGAATGTAGAGACAGATCTGCTTGGTTTAGGCCAGGAGTGGATTTAGGAGAACAAGACCTAAGGAAGAGTAAGACCCCCCCTTAAAATCAGTCCGGTTTGGTGAGGAAAAGAGTTAATGCAGAACATTGCTCTGACTGTCAGGTTTTAAACTCGTAAGATTGCACGAAGTTAGACCACTGCATTTCAGGAGGCACTGGAGAAATGTGGGAGTGGCAGGTTGGCCGGGGAAGAGAGCAGGGGAAGAATGACAGAGCATCAGATCCCTTTTTTCCTCCTGTAAGCCTACACAGAAATACAGAATAGAGTTAATTGGCCAAGACATTGCTAATTGAAGAGCTAATTTAAAAATTTGCAACTCCTTCGTGTCCTGCGGATCTTCTCACCTAAATTTTTTGCACCAGCCTTGAACTTGCTGATCCCCAGGGGAAGCAGTCCCTGTCTGACCTGTGCTGATGAAGGTGATGCATCCCCACAGCACAGGAGAGCTGGAGATACTCTGCAGTCTTAGGAATAGATCTGCTGCCAGTAAATTCATTAATTAACAAAAGGTCAGAGGCACATCATCTAGAGCAGAGATTGCCTGGGAAGCTTAGCTAGAAAGTGCCTCAGGTGACATCTTCACTCCATGGTGCTCACAGCACCTGCCCTTAATCTGTTTGTGCCGTGGTGCCCTTGGCTAAAAACCTGTAATATCAAAGTGGGAAACAAACTGGGCTGGAAAGCTGAGAACTACACACATTTAAACAAGATTTCCAAGCATTCAGACTAGTTGGCTTTTTTTTTTCTTCTTTTTTTTTTTTTTTTTCTTCAGACACATCTTTCCAAACTGTGGCTGGTAACCAGCCTGCCCTTATTGGGTTGTGAGATGGTAGTGACTGAAATCTTGAGCAAAAATCTGACCAATTCTAACCTCATTAGTGAAACAGAAAAAAAAAAAAAAAAAAAAAAAAAAAAAAAAAAAAAAAAAAAAGAAGCCCTGGATCTAGACTAAATCATTAGACCTTCTGACATTTGCTAATGATTACCAATAACCCCGTGGCTTCCAGGCTGGGGCTTGAAGGCAGCTCCTTTGTTCAGAAGTGCTCTTAGGGGAGCTGAAACTTGCACAGCGGTGCAGAAGGGTCAGCCTAACCTATAGAATTGCCACTTGCCATTTGCAGGTTAACAAATCTTCTGTAAAATGCAACGGGATTGCCTCAAACTTTGCCAGACTGCTAGATGACAGGTCTGGCCTGTTAATTCACACAGCAAAGTCAGGGCCAACTTGATAAGTAAAAGAACAACCCCAGAGTAGCAGAGGGGTAAATGTGCTCTCAGTCCCCTGAGTAAAGTGGTGTAAAAGAACGTGATCAAACTGAGCTGGAACTAAACCAGCTCTGAAAATGTTTTGATCCAGCTGATCTAAATGGTGCCAAACTGAGTTAAAGCCATGAGATTAAAAAGAACATGTGTTTTTAATCTGGATACAATTCTTATTTTATAACTTTATCATAACTCTTTTAAAGCTGCACGTACCACCTATATAGGTAAAGCAAACTTGTAGCACTGAGTTTTGCAGGTCAGATGTCAGCCTTCCTCACCTTCCAAATAAACTCCTCCTGTTGGTTTATTCCAGGCCATCCATTTTTTAGGCTCTGGCTTCATGGCTGCACTTCCATTATTCACACTGAGGGATATAAGGCCTTTTATTGATGCATTTTTAACTAAAACTGTTTCCCCACAAAGTGTCCCCTTCATCAGAGCTTGGAACTGGAAGGGTCTGCAAAGACCTAAGGAGTTCAGGAAGAATTTCTCCCTTGAAGGGATGGTCCAGCATTGGAATGGGCTGCCTAGGGAGGTGGTGGAGTCACCACCCACGGGAGTGTTCAAGAAATTACTGGATGTGGCACTCAGTGCTGTGATTTAGTTGACATGTGATAATGGAGCAAAGGTTGGACACGATGATCTTGGACATTTTTTCCAACCTCAATGATTCTGGGATTTTCTGATTCTATGATCCTTCAGTCCAGCCCCTTGATAGCACGAGAAAACCTTTAAATTTTGGAAGATCTTTTTTATAGGGAAGTAGAGAATAAAGTCACTTTAATCCTGTACAAAAAACAGCAAGGAAATTTCATCATTTAACCTCTTGCAAAAGAAGTGGAGGTGGGCACAGTCCTGCTGAGACTTGCCCAGCTTTATGATCAGGGAGGAATGAGCCACGGGGATTTTGTTGCAGGCCTAAATCTGGCCCAAGTAGCATTAAATCTTGCCTTAACTGGAGTATGTCTGATGTTGAAAAAAGCTTGCAGATAGATTATGCCAGTGTAAAATGGGAAGCAAGACAGCTTTTGCTTTTGTCTGATAGAGGCAGTGGGGAGCTGAACCATGAATTGTTGGAATGTTTTTTCTTCCTCAGGCTCTGTAGTTACCTTGCAACAGCATGCACCTACATATTTGGCAAACGTTCCCCACAAGGTCACCAGGCTAGTAAGCAAAGGCACAGAGGGGATCAGGGTGCTGGTACCTACTCGGCTGCATAGCTACTAAACAGAGCACAGGCTTGGAGTTTGACCTCGATTACAACTAGAAATAAGCTTAAAGAATAATTCCCTGTAACATGTGCTACACCTCAGCGTGAGCCAGCCAGGTTGGTGATGGTGGAAATGACCAACAGAGCAAATGCTTGGAGAATGGGATTCTGATGCCCAGAGCTCACAGGTTTTCTTGGATGAAGCTCAGCCTTGGGCTGAAGTGGTTTTGAAGCTAGCTTGGTGGGTTTGAAGCTAGGAGGATGCACCTGATCTCCTAACTCTGGGAAACATTTTAGTGATGCCTCTGATAGCAGGTGTGATGCTGGGCCTGACACTGCCTGCTCAGATCCCTTCTATCAGCAGGGAGGGAGGCATGAAGGAGGTGAAGGTCCAGGGCACAAGTTACTGAATGACCAAGGCTCCTGGTTAGACACAGCAAACAGAGCTCCCTGGGGCTCTCCAGGTGAACAGACAAACCTTCTTCACATGTTTTATCCATCTCCCATCCCTTGAAGTGTTCCAAGCCAGGTTGGATGGGGCTGGGAGCAACCTGCTCTAGTGGAAGGCGTCCCATGGCAGGGGGATTAGGACTAGATGATCTTGGAAGTCCCATCTAATCCAAACTATTACAGGATTCTATAATTCTACCACTTCTTGGGGAAGGTGTCCAGAGCTGATGCAGCACAGATAGATCATTGGAGAGCTCTGACAGACTTAGCCTGTCCAGGGGAGGTTGCAGGTGGGTCTGCTGTGCCCCTTCACAACAAAAAAAATTGAAGGACACACATTGTGGGACTACAGAGTTCCATCATTATGTCTGTGTTTGTCTTTACTCACGCAGTTTGGCGCTGAAAGACTTCCTTTCTAAGGCTGTGTTGGTCTTTGCACTTCCAGGTGTGCATTACCCCGAGCTTGTGTGTACTTTTCGGTATTTATGTCCCACCAGGTGTGAGCAGGGCAGGGGAAGCCTTTATCACCTGTGGAGTGCCAGCAGGGGGGTGCTTCCCCCTCTCAAAGCCTTCCAGCCTCGTGGAAGGGAAATGCAGCCAGCAGGATGTGCTGGGCTGCTGCGCTGGGGTTTGTGTCAATGTCTGGCTCATTTCTGCTGGAAATTGCAAAATCTTCCCTGTGCAAGGAGCAGGAAGTTTTTTTACCCTTCGTGTACACGTAGATTGTTGCGTATTTAGATGGGGAGAAGACTTAGGAGGCACGTGAAGCACCGGAACAAACCAGAGGAGGGGGCAGGAATCATTTAGTTCAAAGCTGTTTTTTCATAGACTGCTATACCTCCTATATATGGTTTTTTGGGGGTTTTGTTTATCTGTTTAATTTTTAAATTTCTCTTAACTCATAATTCGACTTTATTCTCTGTCTGTGCTTACATCTTTCCATTAGGAGGGGAAAATCTGTCTTTTTGGGGGGAAGGGGGATGAGAGGAAAGGCAAGAGAAACTTTCTGAGTGTGTGAACTGAAAAATCAGTTATTTATTCTTTACAGCAAACACTTTAAAGAGTTTTAAAGACAGAAAGTTGACATTATCTAGCCACTATTCCTCCTTCTCCACCTCCCCCTTTCCCAAACGGGAGAAAATACCTAAATGGGATCAGAAGAGGTCGTGTCTGGGATCAGCAGGAATCCCTGGGACAGGGGCAGAGCTCGCAGCCTAGCCACGCGCATCCAGCACTCCCGTATTCCATGTTCTCCCAAATCCTCCTTGCCGGTGCCGGCAGCCCGGGGAGCAGCTGGAACGCGGGATGGAGCAGAGAGCCTTAAAAACTTCATTCTGCAGGGGGACCTCTAGTGTTTTCCTTTCTCCATGTCCTGGCAGAGTTCCTCCAAAGTACAAATACACACAGAGCTCCCATTGTTTGCAGCCCTTCACAAGCCCACTGATCCTAATATGGAATTCAGCAGGAAACCCATGATTTCCTGACACACAGCAAGCTGGAGAAAGAAAGGAAAAACTCCATTAAAACCCTCCAGACTCTCCTCCATGTTAGAAGTGAAATGGAAAATGGAGTGGATTTAACAGGAATCCCTGGTTCCTGCGGCCAGGCTGGAGGAAGGGAGACGCGGATCGAAGCCGCAGGCTGCTGATGTTTTTTTGAAATCGCAATAAAGACTGAGAACGGCCGGGCAGGATGAGGATTTCCTGACTGGGACAAACGAAAAAGGACAGATCACCCTCTTCTTTCTTTCTTTTTTTTTTCTTTTTTTTTTCTTCTTTTTTCTTTAATGATACTCCTCTCTGTGTGTTTAATTTATTCACCTCGATGATTCTCTTGACTGATCTGGTAACTGTTAGAAGCGGCTGTGACAGCCTGGAAACATTAGTATGATTTCCTGAGTTTGAGATTTGCTGCTTTCCCCCCCCCCACCCCCCTACCCCCCATCCCCACCCCCCTCCTTCTCCAAACTCAGGAAAAGTCAATACAATCGCACTTCATTTTTCCTTCATGTGCACTTGGAAGTCCTGGGAGCAGCAGGAGCAGCGGCGGCAGCAGCAAGAATGAACTGCAAGGAGGAAAATGACAACTGCACTGACGGGAGCAGGAACACCACCAAGAAGATGCTGAAGTGCGTGGTGGTTGGGGATGGTGCAGTTGGGAAAACCTGTTTGCTGATGAGCTATGCCAATGACGCCTTCCCGGAGGAGTACGTCCCCACTGTGTTTGACCACTATGCAGGTAAGAAAGGGCTTTAAAAGAGATTTAATCGAGAGCTGCGGGACAGCCAGGTGGGAGGTGAAGGAAGCTCGAGGAGAGGACAGTTCAAAAGGGATGCATGGGTTACTTCTTGTCTGGGAATGTCATTCAGGCCTGGATGGCTGCCAGGCAGCTTAGATGGCAGCTCATAAAATTGGGGCAATGCGGGATTTATTCAGAGAACTTATTTGTTTGCTTCTGATCTTTGCCTTGGTTTTGGCAAATAAGAAGCTTTAGGGCTGCATTTAACACAGTCCGCCGTGTTTTGGGACAACAAACGTAATTCAGCCTCTATCACTTTGTCTTCTTGGTTAGTTTTTGAAGTTCTGAAGTTCTGAGCTTTGCAGTCTGCAGTTAGGAAGAAAATATATATATATATATATATATATACACGCTATCACAATCTTGTCCCTCTTGGCAAATGATGCATAAATTACAATATTTATATCCTACTTAAGGAATAATCTTTGAGAATACATCCAGTTTAAGGAGTGATCTTTGAGAAAACCAGCATCGTCTCTTTCCAAGCTGTCAGTATATATCAATATGTAACTCTCCTTTCAGAGACATTTGTTACTCCATCTATAAATAGATTTTCATAGTATAACTTGATGGTAGTGAAAAGCAGAAGAGGTGACTGCTTTGAATCCTTCATAGAAGAGGAATTTGTAGTATAAGAAAAAAACACAAACAAAATCAAGATTATCAATGATATTCACTGCATTGCTGTGCAGAACAGACCCACAGATTAAGTACAATGCTCACAGGCCTCTTTCTGTAGCAATTACTGACTTTATCCAGCTGTGTCCAAAGTTATCACACAGATGTTTCATAGGCTAAAACTGGTGTTCAAACATCTGCTTAAATGTTACTATCCCAAATTCTGCTGTTTTTCTTCTCACAGTGCTCCTTTGGCTTACAGGGGTTTTTTTTAATGGGATCCCTGACACACAGATACTAGAAGCACTGCAAAACTCATTGCTTATCTTGCAGCGGCAGTTGGAGTTTCCCTCATTCTCTCCCCACCTCCTTAAAAACTGAATTTTCATGGCGTGGCTTATCATAGATTTGGTATTCTGTAATGGGAAAAATCCCTGTTTGCATTCTGGCTCCGTGTCAGGTTTAGCAGATGAACTGGCCAAACAAAGCTGTGTAATTGCAGAATCTGATCCATGGAAATGTGAGGACCTTTTCCTCCACAAGAGTGGGCAGCGTCACTTCTAATGCGAGCAGCTCTCTCTTTTCTCTGCCCTTCCTACCAGATAGATTGAGTGATTACTTTAGAAAAACACATTTTCACAGACAAGATATAAGCCAGAATATTTCCTGTTGGAACTATGTGCTTCCATGAGCCAAAATCCCTAAGGGCTGCCTTGTGTTGCTACAGCACCCACTTTCCCGTGATAAATTCAGATCTGCTCATCCCTTACAAAATCTTGATCCCAGTACCCGCTGCCCTTGTCCCACTCTCCTCCATGCCCTGCAAATACTTCTGCCTACGGAAAAGCCTCCCAATAACTGGTGCCAGACCACATGGGCATCACCCTTGGTGGTTTTGGGGCGAGCCTGGGGGCACACACACGGGGCGGGGGCTGTGCACACACAAGGGCAGTGATGGCAGCCAGGCAGGCTGGCACCTGGTGGGGGCTCCACTCTGAGCTTCTCCTCCCTAACCAGCCACAGGTGGCTCGCAGGGACTTGTTTTGATTCCATTTCCTCTGTCAGAAGTGTTGGAAATTGCCAGTGGGCTCAAAAGTTACTGAGAGATATGAGGGCTGAAAGAAGGACGGGAAGATGAAGCAACATAATCCTGATTTCCTTGGGGTGAAAGGAGCATGCTGGCACCTTTAAATCAAGCCTCATTTTCAGGGGTTGAAGATTTAGCCTCTAAAATATCTCCAGCTATTTTTGTCTCTCTTCTAAACTACTATGGCACATAAATAAAAAAGTATTTTCAATGACAAAACTCATAAAGATAACGGGGAAAAAATAGCTCTGTATATTAACATGCTGCTCTGAGACAATCCCTGTCCAGCAGCAGTCGTCAAAACTAGCATTGATCACAAATGGAATTTCAGTTTTTTGAAGAATCCCATCTTTTATTAAACCAATTTCACTATAAAATTGCACACAGAATCAAGCAGTAGGAATTACTCCTAGAGCAGAGTGCTGGAAAAAAATCCCGCTCATAAAAATATTGCACGGCATAAAATATACCACAGCCTACTTAAAATACTGTGGGTATTGACTCAGCAAAGAACTCGCTTGGGGCAACCTTATCCCTGAGCTTAGAGTTTTCAGGAGCTTCCACTAGATTTTCCACATCCACTCGTGTGGCAGCCCGTGGTGAAGAGGAGAGGTGGCACAGCAGTATCATAGCCACAGAGGTACCACGAGCATGGTGACAGCACATGGGAAAGCTGCATACGTGGACAGATCCCGAAGGGTGTACGAGACTCTGGAAAATCACATTTGAATTTACCCCAGGGAACTGGTTTGTCTACCCCTGTCCTTGCCACTGCTGAAACCAACTGTTTCAGTTTTCCCAAACAAGCTGAGAACATCAGATTCAATGGTTCATTTCTGTGCTGGAAAAGCTCAAAAGCAATTAATTGCTGCAGATTTTTTTTTGCAAAGCTTCACTTTCCATGGAAGGTTTTCCACCCAGGTGTTGTTACAATCAGTGGTGGGTTAGCAAGGGCTTCCTCTTGCCTCACCAGGTCACAGCCTGGTTGTGACTCCCGGGGCATTTATCAATTCACTTCTTTCTAATGGAAAATGTAGGGGGTGGGGAGGGGAAGCATTAAAACCCAAGGATTCCAGTGGTGATCTCAGAACAGTTTCTCACTGCCGTGACTCCAGCAACTGTGGGGAGACAGTGATGCTCTCCAGCCCAGCTTTGGGAACAGCTCCAGCTGCACCAGTGCCGTGGCCAAGGCATTAACTGTTCATGGCCCTGAAGCACCAGCTCTGTGCACTTGTCCTGCTGCATCTCATCTCCTTAGCTCCTGCAGCTGAAGCAGGTGGATGTGGCCACAGGAGTGGTCCAGAGGAAGCAAACAGCTGAGTTCCTGCAGTATTACTTCTGCGCTGTGCTTATTCAGTGCCTTTCACATGAAAGAGCTTGAAACCGCTTTACCAAAGTTGTGCCCAACTTACATTTAAGAAAATCAAAGGCAGTAAGTGAACGTGACCCAGGGAAGGAGCAGATATTCCTGCAGATAACTCAGACAGCATTTGCAACTCATATGCAGCGGTGCCTGACACAAAAAGCTCTTAGTGGCTCACCACGTGTGCAGCGGTACTGTACAAAAGTCCAGACCAATTCTACACAGTACAAAAGTCCAGACCAGTTATTAGCTCCACACTAGTAATACTCTGAAACAGATTTCACCCGCAGTCCACAAAACCGAATTTCTTCAGGGCCTGTTGCCAGAGCTGGGATGTGACGGGTGTAGGGTAGGATCAGAGCAATGCCAGACAGATGGGGAGGACAAATTTGTTACTTGGATATGAAAATGGTTTCTTCCATTGGATGCAAGGAATTTTATGAGTCTGGTTATTTCTCAAGGCATTTTGAAGAGGTTTTGCTGGAGGCCAGAGCCCTGAGTAGGTTTCCTTGCTTTGGTGAATTTCCAAGTCCCTCACTGGAAGTGTTTTGCCACAAGGCAAATGGCTGTTTCTAGGGCAGGCTCACCAAAGTGCAATCCCAGGGACAAACAGGATATTACTGGCAATAACTGTAACAATAGGGACTGTTTGGATAGTGAGTAGATGCTTTAACATGCTGGTTCCACTCTGTCTTTTGAACATCAAATGCTGGTTTTCCGTGAGCAAAGGTCTCTCAGCCAGGGTGACTTGTATTGTGCCTAGCTGTGTGAGGTTACAAATGTTTATTCAGGGCTGAGGTTGGACCAGCAAAAACACTCAGTTCAACAACTAGCAGAATTGGTTTAATAGTACCAAATTTAGCTGGCTTGCTCTGTGAAACACAGAAGAAAAATGTGTGTTGTTACTTAGGAAGCCACTGAGCATCCCATTTTATATTCATGAAGCCTAAAAACACAGCAATTCTTAGCATGATATTTATTTGCCCTAAACTTTATATTCAAGCTTCCTGGAGAGGTGATGAATGCCCCAAGGCTGTCAGTGTTTAATAGACATTTGTATAATGCCCTGAATGATGTGCTGTGAGTTTTGGTCAGCCCTGAAATGGTTGAGCAGTTGGACTAGATGATCACTGTAGGCCCCATCCAACTGAAACTACTCTATTCCATTCTATTCTATTCCAAAAGTGCATTTCTTGTAAGTGAAAAAAACTAATCTCTCCATGCTTAAGGAGCAGTAACGTTGGCATGCAGCTAATTTTGCCTACTGTGCAGACAAGGGTGATTGGACTCATTAGATGGCTGAAGTCTGAGAGGAAGAGGGTTGTGAGTCTTAAATTCAACAGGTTCAGGCATAGTACAGAGATGAATACCATAAAAACAGCTTTAGGAGCCAAAGTTGCATCTTTGGTAAATGAGAGAGGTCAATCCCTCCAAAGGAGAACTGCAAAGCATCTGCAAAAAGTAGATGTGGTAAATATGCCCCTCCCTCCCCTCATGTGTCGGCACAAACTGGTGAACATTTATAAATAGTGAACCCATTTGAAAAAAATTAGCATTGGCATATGATCAGCTAATTAATAACATACAGAGTAGCTCAGCCCTGTCTGTGGCTCTGTAAATTAAAAGCAATATAGAAGAAGAGACATTACTTACTGTTAGGAGACACATTTTTTGTTCTTGAGTGATGATTCAACGTAATCTGACTTTGCACTGAAGTGGGCTGGAGCATCCCCAGGCTCACAGAGCACTGATCCCAACCTTGCTGGCCAGACAAGCAATGCAAGAAGGGAAAGTCTCCTGCTCTGGCATTTTTAGTAGCATAGAAGCACTGTTACTGATCTTGCCCAGAGCAGGCAGCTTGTGCCTGAGCACATCCACAAATCTATTGTATCCTGCCTGTATGCCACAGCACTGATCCAAATCCCTGTTCCGCGTGTCCTCCCATAAAAGAAAGGAGTTGGAAGTGGGCTATCAGTGATCCTGAGGCTGCGCATGGCCTGTTGCTCTCTGTCCTGGGGCGGGCAGGAGCACCCAGGGGAGACAGGCCAGGCCCCAGGCAGCTCTGCCTTGCAGCCTCTCCCCAAGGAGCAGGGAACACCAGCCAACACATGACAGAAACCAAATGGGAGCCCTAACATCCCAAATTTCTCCAGATACAGGCACAAGAGCGCATCTGTCCACACTTTCGGTGTGCTAGCCATTTTTCATTGATTGCTTAGACACGCTGGTATCAACCCATCCCTGCTTGCCACAGTGTGTAAGTGATAACTTTAACCCCAAGACCATCACTTTTTTTTTCCCCCTGCTGAAACTCTGACAGGAAGAGACTGCCCAAGTAGATCTGCAATTTCTGCACGGGTGCTGCCGTGGGAGTCTTCACACTGCCACATTCTTGAGACAGTTGTCTCCTATAAACAGTCTTGGTAGCACATTAGAGAAACTCTTCATACCATGTTTGGGGTCATTAAACTCAAATAGATATAAATAGCGCTGAAAGAGAGCTGTGATGTTTATTTGCATGGATATTTGCAGTGGGTTTTTTTTTCCTTTTAATGTTCATCCAATTTTGATCACACAGATTTGAACTTTATCCTTGAGACAAGAAAGCATTGGCTCTTTTAAGATCTGGCTCTTTAATGTGGCAGCCACTGAACAGATATGTTCATTTTGCCTCTCAGGAGCTGGAGAGACTTCTCTGCCAATCTTCCTGGTACCATCCAGGGAGATATTTTTTACTGGGACCAGGGATCTCAATAAAACATTCAAGGTATGACAACACAACAGAAACACACCAGTTCAATTCAAACGTTTTCATGGCTGGATTTTTTGAAGATGAATTTTACAGAACCACTAATTCTCAGTCTCCCCACAGAAGGTTTAATTCTGTCCTGAGTCACACCAGTCAGAGGTGGTGTAGTGATCCTCAGGCTTTCTCACATCCAGGAAGCCTGGACAGTATTTTTCCCGAAAAGATGCCTTTGGCCTGACTCACCACGGTTATTCCACACTCATTTGGGAGGCTCCACATACACCCCCAAGCATCTTAGGGACTTTTCCTTCTGAAGGTGTTTTCAGTATGAAAAGACCCGAGATAACTATCGCTGCTATCTCTTCCTCACACACATCCCTGTATTGTCCTACTGCTGCACAATCCACTTGAAGCCCATGGAGACAGAGGTGTGTGCTTTGGGTTTCTGTTTCTCAGGGCAGATGGTTTCTGCTGTAGTGCTCTGAGTGCTGTGGTGGTGACAAAGTGCCCACTGTCCCCTGCTCCTACAGCTGTGAGTGGGGATGAACCTGCAGCACCTGAGCTGCTTCTTACCTTTGCCTCTGGCTGTGTTATGCAGCTTCTCTTAGTACTGCTGCCACTCCTGGTTTGGTTTTGCTTTGACTTTATGCTCCAGAGAGGCCCAGGAGAGCTCTGCACCAAACCCACACGCACCAGCATCTCGCTGGTGGGGCAGGACTCAGCTGACAGCCCAGGAGCTGCAGCAGCCCAACAGAGAGATTTCTCCAGCCCATGGCAGCAGCCAGTGGAAGTCCTTGTGCTTCAAGCACAGCAGGGGACAACACTGCACCATGAATGACATTGGCAGGCTGAAAACTGGGTGTAAAGAATAAGCAAACTACACAAAGTAGTAGTAAGTGCATATCACGACGGATAGTGCCAGGAATTAGAGGAGTAGATGGAGCAGTCATGTTGCTTTATCCAGACTTATCCAGCCTAAATTCCACCTAAGCCCCACTGTCTACTCTTTTGTATTAGAAATGTGGTGCTTGAAGGGCAAGAGGAATCACAGAGAATACTAAACAAGGAGTTAGACCATTTGAATGTGTGTTGTTGGGTTGGATGTAGAGTGATTTTTCTTAAGGTCAGCCACAGGCCTGAGGGAATGGATTGGAAAGATGGAAAAGTCAAATGGCTTAAAAAGAAATATTTCTTTGCATGGTATGTGATTAATCCAGGGAACTTATCGCTTTTATAAGAGTTCTTGAGGACAACATTTCAACAAGGTTTGCGAAAAAAGGGGGTCGAACCATGTATTGGGGAGATTGAGTGCTATCGTAAGCTAACGAAAAAGACTTCTGCAAGAAATGAGCCGGCACAACCTTGGTTTAGAGTTCAGGACAACACTTAAATTGGTCTAGTGAATGGCAAATTATCTTAAAGCTGCTCACTGATATGTCAGAGATAAAGACACCAAGCTTGAGTTTGGCCCAACCTAGCACCTCGTGCCCAGGGCTTTAGAAAATAACTTTTTGATATTTGAATGGGCAAACGGATCTTGAAATTTTGCTTACCTAGAAATGGGCTGCTGCAAAGACACACAAAGGGATTTGAAAAAATGACCCTTTTCTTCTTCACTACTCCAAGATAGTCAGGCCTAGTCTTGTCTCCCCTTGTCATCTGCTTAGCATTGCAGGAGGTGACATCAGCTGAGAACACCAGAACTGAAACTGTGGCCTCTGGCCCTTGAAGGACAATCTCTACAGCTTGAACTCAATCACATCCACTATCTCAAAATCAATAATTGACTCAACACATGTGGCCAAGCAACCCACAAGAGGGGACAAAGCCATTTTATGGGCAGTTCCAGACCAGGCAGCCAAGCAGATGCTTCACAGCAGACTTCCGCATGTAGGAAAGAAAAGCAAAAATTTAGCAAAGAAGTCTAAGAAACCAAATTCCTTGACATGTAAAAACTTTGTTTCTGCCAGACGTGGTAGCGTTTTCACTAAGTCATCATTGCAGTGGCTTAGTTACTGGTCAAGTCAAAGCTAAATACCTCCATTAAAAGTTGCTTCTCATTTTTTGCTCTCTTGATAAAGTTGATACTTTGATGTCTGCACTAGTGATACACATCGTGGCTACTCTGCATCACTGAGTAGATTTTGCCGTGCAGGCAGTGCCTTTCCCATGTTCTAACTTTCCAGTTGTTATGGCCAGACCTATTGACATCATGGAAATGGCCAGGGATGAGGAAGAGCAAACATGTTTCCTTCAATTGTTCTGCTCAGACAAAGTCATTAAACAGTAATGACATCTCCTGTCAAATTATTATTTATCTTTGCAATGAAAAAATACAAGTTATTCTATTTCTCATCTGCTTTGAAGTGTGACCATTCGCCATTCTCCACTTATGTTGTCCTTATACCTTGAGCTATGGGTCTTCCACCTAAGTCAGGGAATATGTTACTAAAGAATGAAAGTTTTATGAATGTTTACAATGTCACCCAATGTTTTATGCCAAGGGGGAGTTAATGAATGAATTCTAAACAGGATTATTGAACTAGTATTCATCTCCCTTTTTTCCCCAAATAATATCTGGGAAAATGAGTTTTAAAGTAGTGTCTAATATTTTAAAAATTACAAAAATGTTGTTTAACTTTGTTTAATATCTAGCATCGTTTGACTTCAAAATGAGAGATCTCTCCCCTTCATAGAATTAAGACCAAGATCAAAACCCTCTTCTTAAATGGGAATTCATATGTGAGGCAAGATGGCTTGGAAGAGTCCTGGGGGACATGGTCATTTGCTGGGAGTTGTTGTCCCCTAGCCAGTCCTCATATCCATAGTGGTGTTTGGGTTGCCAGGGAAAGGGAAGGCAGGAATGACCATGACAGGCTATTTTTTCAGCTAACACAGTTCTCCAGATTCAGTGTGTGTCCAGGGGAGCAGAAAGCCAGCAGTAGGGTTGCCCCAGGGTTGCCTTTTTACCTCGGGAACTGGCACAGCAACGAATCCATAAATACGCCAACCACCCTCAGGGGAAGAAGAGGCTGGAAAAAAACTTTCACTGACAGGAGGAGCACTGGGGAAAAAAGAAAAAAGCAAAACTCCCAAAGGAAGAAGATGGACAGCTGTAAAAATATTCCCAAGCACAGTGGCACGGGAGGCACAGTCAGGAGGGTGATGGCATTGGAGCAAGAGGGAAAAAGCAGCACAGTGCTGTACCAACATCCTCACTCCTGGTTCAGGACAGTGTGGAACTGTCTCGTGGAGACAGCAATCCCAGGGATGAGCACAGGAGACAGCACTTAGGCACCTGAGAGGGTTAAAGAGGGCTGTGCAGAGGGGCTGGACAGAAAGGTCCTGCCACAGTGCAGGAGGATGCCTGAGATGACTCACTGAAACTGCTTTCCAACCCCTGCAAACAGAGGCCACGTCTCTTTCTAAAGACTCTCTGGCACTGACTCCAGCTACAGCTTTGAAGTAATGGCATTAACAGTATCTGCTCATGCTTGGCTTTCTGTAGACTTTAAGGAAAAGCACAGCTTCAGCAATGGGTGGGAAAACATACATGTTCAAACATAACATTAATTTCTATCCCCTGGGAGATGGGACCAAAAGAGCATCTATTTGCAATAATATGCTGCTTTGCTGAGAACAGACTTAAAGGAAAATCCCATAAGGTTGGAAAATGTGTTTTAAGTTCACAAACTGTCTCATGCTCCGTCTTCAGAGCTGGCAGCCATCCAGGTCCTGTGTCCTCACAGGCCAGACCCTCCCCATTTAGGACACACATGGTTTCTGAGCAATCCCCCCAGCTCCATGTCAGAACTGGAGTCCTCCAATAACTAGGCATAAAGTCAACATCTATGTCTAATTTTGGGAGCCCAGTTACTGAAGTCCCTGGCCACGAGCAGCAGAAATGCAGAGACTTGATTTTTTATTTAAAAGTTAAGGCATTTCCACCAGGGAATCTGAGCTCTGGCACAAACTCACACTGAAAATGCCTCCTGAGGCCATCTATTTATGCTCTCTATGTCAAGCAATGGTTTGTGGCAGTAATGCCCAGGACTTCATGTTGTCCATTCCAGCTGGGACAAGAGCACTGCCAGTGACACTTTGGGCTGTATAATCCTGCTCCCCAAATGGCTCCACGTGGGCACACAAAGTTCACCGAGGGCTCATGGTGGATCTACGTCTAAATCACAGAATAGCTCTAGAGAGCTGCTTTGAAACTGCATCTTTATTTTTTGTTTAGTTATAGCTACACATAAACTTTTTCAGCTGTGTCAAGAACACAAAGGAGACTGTAGAATTCCTTGTAGTTTCTGTCTAGTTTGAGCCCATTTTTGCTCCTTGAAAACTTGCCATCAAAATTTTCAACAAAAGCATGAACACCTTCTAGGAGGCTATTAGGATGCTGTTATTTAAGCTCCTAGAAATACTCTTTACCTCCACAGTACAGTTCTGCTTTGTTGGGGTAGCCAGTAATGTAACCAGTGAATTGCAAAAATCCAGCACAGCTCCCTTCATCTCATTACCTTCTAGTTGCTGCTCAGGATATTTTAAGCCTGTTCCAGGAATACAAGGGAGCAGCAGCTCTCATTAAAAAAAAAAAAAAAAAAAATATGTGAAGCACAGCTTTAAGAAAGTAATTTTCCAGGAATATCAGCCATGAAAACAGGATCAATCTCAACATTTAAAGAGGAGTTCATACTCAAAATAATTCAGCTAATCTGCCAGAAACCAAGCCTTATGGATGAAGTCCAAATTAGCTGAGCCAGTTCATGATATCATTAATGTGGAGGATTTTCCTTGCCACGCATAGAAATAGTCTCTCATGGGTTGTGCCACTTGAAGATCTGCTGGGCATTTACCTAAACCATTTGGTTTGGTTCAAGTCCAGAGGGGAGAGGTTTCTGTGGTTCTCTTATTGAAATATTTTAGAGTGTTAAATTCATTTTCTCCCTCGAGTGTCCCTCACGGGAAACTGCTAAAATGGTGAAATAATTCATTCTTCCATTATTTGAATCACATTGCCCAATTTATTTCCTTTCCTGTAAAGAGCTCCTTGTAGCAATACCATAAGTCTCTCCTGATGCTACCAAGGAAGGAAGAAGCAACAGGGAGTGTGAATACAAAATGAGGTCCCAAATCTGAAGTAATGTTTGACAAAGGAAATCTGTGCCAAGATAATGGGGGAACAGCAATAACTTGTGATCTCTCCATATGGTGCTCCCAACTGGGTTTCTCTCCCCCTGCCTTCTATTTAAACGCATGATTGTGAGAGATTAGGAAAAGAAAAATAATAATACAAGTCTTGCAACGATTCTGCAAGGAAAACAGTATTTTGAGACTATGTCCAACAGGGTGGAAAATCCTGAAGACACAGGGGAGTCATGTCCCTGGCCAAATGCACTCACTGGAGGTCTTGGTGAGGTGCATAAGACAATTCTTACAAAAAACCTCCTGACTAGAAAGCACCTCGTACTTTCCATCACATAAAGTCTTTCCAGGTCCTGATCTCCTTTCTGCTTCTCCCTCCAGCTTTCAGAATGAGTAGCCACATTTCCTTTTCTTGGTTATTTTTTTCCACTCTGCTTTTTTTTTCTCCTGAGCAGGGTCTTTCCACCTGAAACGTTAAAGAAAAAGAAAGATACATTGTCTTCCCAAAGCTCTCCTGGGTACAGCATAGGTCATGGAGCTGGCCAGAACCAGATATGGATCCTGCAGAGCCACCTCTGAGCCAGCTGGGTCCAAAACCAAACCACAGACATTGCACACATAGCGACTGCCCCACATGCCCTGGGTGATAATTATTACCAGGTGTCTCTTCTGATTCCCTCGCACACTGCCAAGCTGGCCATGGCCAAGGGCATGAGAGCAGATGTTCTTCCTCCTGACAGATGTCAGCTCTGCCCCATGGAAAATGTCATCTGAGATGAGTGAGAACCAGCAAGCAGCCAGGCAGGGCTTTGCAGGGTGGTGGTGGGACCACCCCACGGTGACCAGCTGTCCCTTCCAGCAGCCACCTCTTTCCTGGCAAACCCCTGCCACAGCATTCCATAAAAATGTTATCTCAGCATTGCCTCTTGTGAGTAAGCTAGAGAAGGTCAAACGAGCCAAGGAGATGCATGAGAACCCAAAAATGCCCAAGTAGAAAGGAGAGAAGAAGTGGGTAAGTGTGGGAATGAAATGTACATCTTCAGAGGATGGAGGGGAAAGGTATATTTAAGAGCAGACAGTCCAGAAGAGGTCCATAAAACACAAAACAAGTGATTTGTAACTGTGTTTTGGGGGATGTGACTCATAGTTTTGAAGTTTTGGGGTTAGCAAAAGTTCTGGCCAGAGCATTTTCATAAACTGTCCCACCAAGAGAAAATGCTGATTCACGAAAGCTGAAGCATTTTTTAAATACTTGAAAGGACAAATTCTTGAGGTCCAGGGCCCCCTGGTTATTTCTGACAGTGCAGCAAAAAAGGCCCAAATTGAAAACATAATATCTGAAGGTTTTGTTTTCATTCCATTGTAAAATGAAAACAAATTGTAAAACCTCAGAAGTTGTTGCAAAGCTGAATTATCATCCCCCTGGCCAGTTCTAGTTGGTTGCTGTTATTATCCTTTTTACAGTTACTGTATTGCAGTCATTATTATCCAAGGGCAGGTTTCCTCCAAATGAAATATTTGTGTAGCAGAGACAAAAATTTCCAAGGAAAATTCTTCAAATAGCATGAGTTCAGGTGTGGTTTTGACTCTCTCAATAAGAAGAGCTGCAGTGGCTGCAGGGAGAGGTTGGCAGTCCTCACAAGCCTTGGCAAACCTGATGGCACAACCAGGCAAGTGCTTAGGAGAAGGGAAAACAGTCTTTGAGCTGTGTTGCTCATTGTGTCTTCACTCTCTCTGGTACAGGCTGCTGCAGAGGGGTTTTTTTTCTTTTCTCTTTTGATGACTTATGTCATCACATAAATATCCAATAAATCCAAATTTCTTATTTATAAGATGATATATGTTTGATTCTCAGAAGAAGAGAGTTACCCCAAACACTCTCAAAGGTTTTCAAGGGCTATCTTCCCTCTGCCAGACACAATCTTGCTCCAGTGAGTGGTCCCCAAAGTTAGTGACACTGGAACAAGGACTTAGCTGTGATGCCCAGTGGACATGGAGGGAGGCGTCTGTGTCTACATTCTAGACATGCTGGTTGTAAATTAGGGAGGAAATATAAAGTAAAGGACCTGAGAGCTCATTCTGCATTCATTTAGGAAGAACACCATTATAGTTGGGGGAGTTGGGTTCTGTACAATCAGTTCAGTTGAAATTCAGCCTACATTCCCATTTCTGTCACATCACCTCCAGGATCCCTCCCATATATCTGCATTTCTGTTGTCTGTCATGTTAACAAACCAAGGCACTGCTGTTTGATAGGAGGGATTCATTCCATAAGCCTGGAGCTAAAACAGCCAGTCCTCCCCAGGAGCTTCTCCAGGGAGGGCTCAAAATCCTGTCATAAGTATAAATTACATCTGACCTAAGGAAGTTCATCTGAGGTGTCTGAGGACCACTGAATTTCAGATTTCCTATATGGGCAACTCTTTTGAATGTGTTCCTGCTGTGAGCTGTCAGGCAAGAAATAAAACAGGGACAACAGAAGTAGTGAGAAGTCACTACTGACAGTGCCTAATGGATTTTATTCATTAAAAGAGCTGGAAGCACAACCTGAAAGAGACTGGTTTCCTTTCCCAGTCAGCGTGGTGGGTGTGGGTGACTAAAATTAGATATAGCCTCTATTAGTTGTAAATATTTATGCCTGTTGCCATAATAAATGGCTTTTAGTCTGATGATCTTCGGTGTGAAGAAACTGTGGTAAATACATTTTCAGATCAAAAAGGGAAGAAGCAATAGATTTTTTTAAGCAATTCTTTTCAAGGCTGGCTGTGCTCACACAAGACTTGGGTTCATCTGGTTTTGGAAGGCTCGCAGAGGTGGGGCCAAGCAAATCTAAGTCAGGAAACTCTTGAAGTGAAGGAATGCATGACACATGATAAAAAGGCAAGTAGATGAGCGAAATAAGAAAAAGAAGCAGGTATTTTCATTAATGCAATTCTGTGCAAAATTCTAAGCTCCCAAGGAATCAGAATAAAGATATTTATGACACATAGTAGATAATTTCTCAAGAAGGAAGTATCAATTTTTCCCTTACATATTTACAGAACATGCAGGGAAATGTTCATATATTAATAATTCTATGCTTTATTTTTGTCAAGGAATTAGATTACAAAGAAACCATCTGTTTGGGGATTTTTCCCTGCAGTTCGTTCTTTGTTGTATCAATTTTTATAAACAATTAGAGAAGTACCTATAGTTTCCATTTCAGGGAATTTTTCCCAAAATCTTGCTAAGCAAAGACAGCAGTTCCAATGTCCCCCTCTATTTCACAGATGCAACCTCTGTTAGTTACAGGGCTCATCAATGACCTTTATTTCTCTCCACGTTTTGTAATTATCAAAGGAGTAACAGGCTGATCAGCAGGGGAATTCAGATGTCATTTCTCCAATCCTGGGAAATCTCCCATGTACCTGCTCAGAGAAAAGCAACCCCACCAAAATCCTGGTACGGGCCAGAGTTCACCAGCAACAATAGGAGAGGACAGTAACAGGAACCAGAAAGTCAGGGCAGATCAGGCAAAATAAACACCAACTTCAAAAAATGTGCAGATACCAGAAGGAAACTGGGCTTTGGCATTCATACTGTACAATGGAGTCCTTCCCAGGGTGGAAAAATATGTAGTTGGCTGGAAAAGTTTTCTCTCTTGCCTGCACACCTCAGGCCATGGCCAGATGTGAGAGGATGAAAAACATATCTTGTGTCTTATGGAAAATTAGGTCAGGGTTTTTGAAGCCACCTTGTAGGCCTGGAGATCCTGTTCAAATTCAACTTGGAAGCAGGCATTTTGGTCTCCTTGGGAAATCCTCCCCTCATTTTGACTTCCAAGATGTTCAAATCCCCTCATTCATCTTCCTGAGCTGCTGAAGGTTCCCAGCTCCTCCATGGCCAAGAGTCCTGTCACAGACATCAGGGTCTTCCCTGCAGGCCACCAGCAAGCCCACCCTCAGCACCCACTGCATTCGTTTATAGAATGACTTATTTGGTTGGCCATTAAACCCTTGGCTGTGGAAATACAAATTCTCACTCGAAGAATCAGTATCAGAGACTTTGGGAGCTGTAGCAGAGGATGTTTGACATCACAATTTCTCCAATCACCCAGTTGGAGGGAAGGCCACAAATTCCCTTAGTTCAGCGAAAATACAGAGTAACTGGGAGATGATCACTGGCACAGGGAGTGCAATGGATACACTCCAGATGTCTCTTTAGCATCTGCTGGGATTTATATTCACCCATTGGCAGATGGGAAACCTCAGTTCTGGGGGAAAAAAAGTGTCTATGGGCTGAGTTTATAGTAAGGTAGCCAAGACTAGAACTTCTAGTGGTTTGTTTGTCATCTGGCTATTTCTAGAAATACCTCCCTCTGCCCTCTTGGACACCAGGATGTGTATTTCCCAGACTTGTAGCTGTCTTAAAAGAAAACAGATCTTATACCAGGAAGAAGTGAGACTGTGGAGATCAATATGTCTGAAGGAACAGGGGTGGGAAAAACTCCAGAGAAAAATGTTCAGGAGAGAAAGCATATTTGCTGGAAAAAACCTCTGCAGTTTTCCATCAACCACGCAGCCTTGGGTGAAAAAAGAGCTTTTTTGGAGTGAGCAAACATAGGCAAACTTGCCAACACAGGTTAAAGGATGTGGTCCCGGGTTCAAAAGGATACAGCCCTTGTTTCACCTTGTAATTACAAAGTGAACAGAAGGTTATGAGGATGAAATTATTCATAGAATTGAGTTAATGTGTCCCTGGTGCATTCCTGTGATTACAAGAAGATATCATTTTTCCATAACTCACCCCCAGCTTACTTTAGCCCTGGTTTTCTGGACACCAATCCATTACTGACCAGGTAGACATAACCTGAGGAGTGTCTGACTTCCTCCATCCCTTTGTTGAATGCCAGGGAGCCCACTCAGACACCCCAGGCTGCCTTATGAACATACCAGCAACAATTTAGCATTTTAACTGAAGGGGATGGGCTTGTAGAGCTGTATAGGGGTACAATTCCTGACATTTTTCTCATCCTAATTTCTCCAGAACATCTCAGCAGTGGTCAATCCATTTTTTATTTAGGAATCTGCTCCTAACTCAAAGTCCAGACATCCTGTGTGTACAAAGGAATGCTGCTGTTCCGAGAGGGCAGAGATTTTTGAGAAACCCCTTTGTTTTGAAATCCTCTTAAAACCAAACCAAACCAGTTTCTTAGTGGTCCTCAGTGGTGCGCTATAAACAAGATTTAATTCTCATATCTTTGCCATTTGCTCACTGCTTTCCCCTCTGAAATGGCACCAGCTGGCCATTATTACTTCACACTCTGGAGGGTTCAAATGTTCATGAGCTCTCTGATTCTGGGAGCTCTCATTACCAAGAGCAAGAAAGGTTTCTGGGCTGTTTGGTCAAAAAACACACTTCATATATGAGCACGGCATAATAATGCATGCACTGCCTAATGTCAAGCAGGCACACTACTGCACACTATTGAATGCTTAAAAACAAAATGAACCACTGTTATTTTAGATGATCTTGGTCATTAAAGCCCTGCAGGCAGCAGGCATCACAGCAGTTAATAGCAACAGTATTTAACATCAAGGAGTAGGATGTATTAAGCAAACATTTAAGTTCAACCCATGAGCAGTCTCTAGTATAAGCACAGTAATACATAAAAGCAGGTTTGTGTTAATACTCACATTTTATTTGGAGGGAGACACTGCCTTGGGAGGGTCACACAGCTGCAGGGCAGGAATCATGGCCAAATCATCTGTGTCATGGACCAAAGCCTTGCCCACAGCCCGCCCCGCCTGCCCCCGCCGCGTGCACAAAAGTTGCTCCTGCCTTTATTTTTCCCCTGGAAGAGCTCGAGGTTTAAGCCCTGTTTGCTTTGCCAAAACAGTTCCCAGCCGGCCATCACATCGTGATTTCTTTTCTGTTTCAGTGTCTGTTCACAGACAGGGAGTGGAATCACTCTGCTGAAGGCAACATTCCCATTGGCATGGCCAGGATGGGGGTTTCACCCTGTGCCCCAAAGCCTTTCCAGCTGGGCAGCCAGGCTTTGCCTTTACTGCCCTTCACGCTGTTTCTCCCAGCATTGCTGAGTCCATAGACACATGAGTGATGCTGGAGATCACTGAACTCCGCCCTGAGGGGAGCAACAGAAATACAGAGTGAGGGACTATGGACCACAGCAAGTTCTTGTGCTTTCTGACACAAAACTTCCCTCCGTGTCTTCATTCAGCCCCTGTGCAGGTGCAATTACCTGTTTGCCTCCATGCATGGCAAGGAAAGTCCTTCCCATCAGCATGTTTACACTCATCTGGGCTTAAACACTCATCAAAGATAAGCACACACTTGCGTGTTCTGCTGAAAAAAAAAAAAAAAAAAACAGAATGAGGAAAGTCAGAATTACGCAATATGGAAAGAATACTCTCCATTTATTAAGCATGCCTTGACAGTACATAAAAAAAAACTTTCTGGGGCTTTCTTCTGGGCCAAATATTTCTCCCACTTCATACCGTAGGTATGCTCCAATTGTGCTGGGAGCAGAATGGCAATACTATGACTCACTCCATATTGTAGGCTGGAAGCACCATATTTTGTTCCAGAATGAAGTAGATTGTAGGCATAAGATTTAAAAGGCAGATTTTTTGTAAACTCTACTCCAGTGTGTTCTGGAGCATGTTTTGATCAGTTGCACCATCCAGTCCCTCTCCAACTACAGCCCTGGCTGTGCTTATTTCTAAATTTACAGCTGTGCTGGGAATATAGCATGTCCAAATTAACTTACAGTGGCGAGTGCGGGAGTTAAATGAATTTTTTTGTGTTTCTTTTCAGAGCAACCCTCACGACAGTAATTGCTGCCACACACTTTTGCCATCAATTCAGTGCTGTGACTGTGCTGAAGCACTCAGGCACAGATGAAATGATGTTGTTCTTGCATCTCACAAGGGTCTACTAAAGTGATCCAAATCTTTTTGTCTGCCAGCCTATAGGGAATGACAATGATCATCCTACTGCTTTGGTTTTGAATAAATTACACAGGGTTGGCCCCCCAGGACCACCACAGGCTGAAGGTTTAGATTTAAGTTTTCTTTGGTAGGGTGGAAGCAAAAAATAATTGAATTCCTGGTATTTAGCAGATGATGCGAAGGCTCTATGCCGCTTAGCACCAGTTTCATTTGTAAGAATCCAGCATTGTCCCCTCTGCATAGGCTCAGTCACCAGCCAGCATCACTGACCCCAGCACAGCCAAACTGGAAACTTCAGAGGAGCACATGCAGTCCCTAAAAAACATCCACAGGGTTAAAAAACAAACCCTGGGAAACAGTCCCCAGACCCACAGCCTTTCTCACTGGGACTAAAGCATTTTTGAATTCAACTGCCTGTCTCAAAACTGAAGGGACTGTTGCTGGTGTTTACTCTGGAAGTGCCTTAAGCACCAGCCATGTTTTTCTCTTCTGACAGGCAAAGCCCATGTGGCAGAGCTTTGGCAGCCACATCAGCCGGCCACGCTTTCTAGGGCTTGCCTCTGAAAAAAATAGCATCAGTATCCCTGTGTGGAACACACAGAAATCACGTAAAATGTTGGAGGTTCCTGCATGCCCCAGCCCAGCAGGATACAGGTTCCTGTATATCCAGCAGCTGAAAAGCAGTGATTCCTTGCTGCAATCCCCATTTTATACGTGTGGTTTGTGTTTAACCAGCCAAGTCCCCGACCGCCCTCTGCACACCTCAGTGACTGTTCCAGGTCCAAGAAATCAGGGCAGATAGAGCAGTGCTGTAAATCTCCAGCTGCCTGGCCTTGGGTTCCAGCAGAAATCCTTCCTTCCCCCCTCCATTCCCCACTCAACCCCTTGTAAGCCCTGAGCTTTCCTGGGATCAGCTGCACCTGACGCCTTCAGTTCAGGGCCACATTCCTCCAGGGAACTTTGAATCCCTCGAAGGGTCTGCTCCAAGCAGGGTTAGGTTTTTTTTCTTCCCTTAGGAAACCAACAGTGCAGGATGCCAGAGACTCCCTTCAGGGGCTCTACGTGCAGATAAAGCCTTAAAACTGTTGGTTGTGTGGAAATAGTTGGATGGCAGACAGAGGCATTTTGCTTTTAGTGGCAGCATCCTCCAGAGACAGCCTTCCCCATCAACACAGCATCCCACACAGCTCTGGGAAAGCTCTACACTCGCATGTGTTCAAACCAGAGCTGTGCACAGCACCTGTGGGAGCATGGGGAAGGACACTGCAGGGTTAAAAACATGCGCTATCAGGGTGTAAAAACACATCCTGTAAGACCGGGTTGGGATTATTTCTCTCTGTATCAAGTCTGTCTTGCAAAGAATGCTCTTGAAATGGAAAGTATTCCAAAAGGTCACAAAAATAATAGGAGGTTTCAAAAATAAGGTGTGTAAAGGAAAAAAAATTCCAGCATTGCAGACATCAAAGCCAGGGACTGCGTGGAAAAACAATACAGAGCAGCAAGGTAAAAGTCCAGAGGGAGCAGGGAGGAAGAGAGAAGAGGAAGCTCAGGGCAGAGGGATCCTCTTCTTTTAATGGAGTTCATACCTACAGAATGGTCTAAATGACCTTCAACTGCCCAAAATTTAGAATAGAAGTTTCCTACTAAAATTCAGCTGCCCAGTGAAATTCCTGTGGCACAGTCAATGCAGATATACAGTTCAGAGGAAGAGTGGGCAGGGAGTGGATGCTCATTCACGTGGCCCAACATCACATTTTCACCTTCCAAAGTCACGCTGTCTGTTCTTGTCCTGTTTATCTGGTCAAATAAGAATCTGCAGTGATGTCCAAAAAAAGCCATTGTACTGTCAACACACTGTGATGGTTGAAGAGTGCACAGGCAAATAAAATAACCTTCACAGCATCCCTCCATCCTGAATGCAGTGGAAGTCCCAAGGAGAAGGGCATGTCTGTGGTGTCTCATTTGCTGTTGATATAGCCTCTGGTTTTGAGTTTTAAACCTTCTGTCTAATAATGCGATTTCCATTTCTTTTCTGACGTGCTTGGGGCCTGCAGGTTATTGAGCTTAAAAGCCAAAACATACGGACACAGAATTTTGCTTCAGGGTTGAAAAAACATCTAACCTATTGGAAGGGTGGGATCAAGTTAGCTTTTGTTCTCCCAAATTTCACATAAACAAGCATGCTCTTGTATCGTGTACAAGGCAAGCAAAATCAAGAGTGCCTTTTTGAACTGGAATATTACTAGCCCATGGTGGGTGGCAGGGACATATGTGCAAGTTGTAAGGCTTGAAATTTAGGACTTTGCTCCATAAAATGCCCACATGGATCAGATGAGAGATTGCCACTCTTTGAATGAAGTGCTGTAAAAATGTGGGTCAGATCCTGACAACCTGAGCCACCTGGGGCAGCATTTGCAGGCAGTATGTGCATCAGAATTTGGTCAGAGATATTTTGGTCCTCAGGAGTATTATTTGCCAGTGAATTGTTCTTGAGAAATATGCATTGAAAACATGTAAAGATTGATGCAAAATAAAACCACAACAATATAAAACAAGTAATTTCCAAATCCTGTAGAGGATAATACTTTATGATGCATGAAATAGCTGTAATGCAGAAATAAAACAGAGCAGACAGAGTGCAGATTAATGATTTGGGGGTTTTTTAATCGTGATAATTATCCTTATGACTACAATATAACTATATAATTATACATTGAAACACATTCTGTCTTTGTAAGTCTTCTGGTGTAATTTCGTAGCCATTCAAAGCAGTCATTAAATGATGCTGGGAAACAGTCCACATAGTCTGATGTATTGCCTGCCTCCTCCCCCTCTGCTTTTGTGTGTTCTTCCTCTCTCCTCCTCCTCCCAATCAATTTCAGAGCTACAAAATATCACTGCCTGCCTCAAACTGTGGAAACCAGGAGCAATTCCACCAAAGTCAAACCTGGGGGAGATGAATCTCTTCAGTGAGGGAGCCTCCTCTTCAGAGAAGGGGTTGAAGCCAGCTCATGACAAGGGATGCCAAGAGAATGCTTTAAATCTGCAAAGTCCATCTGAAATCTTTCTAAATGTAAATGTGTGAGCCTGCGTGTGTGTAAACGTGTGCCTACAAAAACCCATTAATTTTGGTATACCAGTTATTGATGAAAACGAGTCCCCTGAGGACATTGACGGAGTACAAGGATAGCCAGATCCATAGCAGAGCCTATGGCAGATTCTCTTTTGCCATATTTAGCTTATCTTCATGAGATGTTGTATCTGTGCAAAATATTAGACACTGAATCACCTGTCAGCACCTCTGGGAGTTATCTGCCATCTGCTATTTTCCTGCTACCTGCCATTTCCTATTTCCATTTCCTATCTTTGGGCTGGCAGGTAAAAATGCGGTCAGGAGGTTTCCTGCGACCCTGTTTCTACCCTTTCCCTTCTCATGGACATGCCTCACATAATTGTCTTTGGAGAACTGTGTTGTGTGAGCTGAGAGCTTTTTTGTTAAAGTTACTCATCAAAGGAACAAGGACAAAAAGCAATAATTAAATCTAAAGAGACAAGGAAGGGAGAGAGAGAGAAGAGGAGGAGGACAAGAAAACTACGACAACTTTCACCCCTTTATGTAAAATTATGTGCAAACATTCTCTGCTGTGAAAAACAATTTATATCTAAATATATATGGCCAGATGGGTATGGTAACTCAGTGTTGCTTGAGTCACAGGATCATTGGAAAAAGAATTATTATTAAAGCAGGCCCTTCCCAAACTGTGAAAGGACTGATTTCTGATTTTGGTAGTTGTTTCAAATTACGTTATGTTTTGCTCAATAATAGAGTATCAAAAGTACTGCTTAGTTTCCAGACCAGTTCTGACCTCTTAGCCAAAATAATGGAAAAATTTCAAGAAACATCAGGAGAGGATAGAAAAGCTCATCACAATGCTTATGCTGTCATTGCTCTATTTTCCCAGGGACATCTGATGGAGGGCTGTTCCACTGGAGGTGGAATTTCAATTAAGGACTTAACATTTTAGTGAGTAGAGACTGTAAGAGCAAACTTGTGGAAGCAGAACAGCCATATTAACCATATTTATGGATTTGCATTCAGGCTGTTCCTGGAAAGGACAATGCAGGCTCTTTCATTTCCTATGGAAAGCTGGGTACAACAGAGCCATTCTCCTGAGTATGCTTCATACAGTGGAGGCACTGGCTGGTTTTCATGTTGTGCAGATTTCAGCCTCACTACTCTCAGCAGATGGAGTCCCCATTGTGCTCCAGATGCAGCACACACACATCTGAGTACAGCAAATGATCCAGAGCTGCCTCTCTTCTAAAGTGAAAATGAGTCTTCCATTTCTGCAGAACTTAGTGCTTCTAAAAGCTCCTTCCTGAAGTATTTTGTTCTTCCTTTCTCCTACTTTCTTAGTCCGAATATGTATATATATATGAGCAATATCTCTTGTGCCTGGGCTGAAGAGAGGAGGGTATCCCAACCAACAAGCTCGGCTGCAATCATCTTTTTTCATCACTACATGCAGCCTGTGAGCTTGCCTTCAGAGCAAGGGCAAGCTCTCCTGGGTGATCTGAGAGTCCAAAGCAGTGTCCTAAACTTCAGCTGTCATTTGGTGTTGGATCACACCAGCCATGTGCTGCTTGAGGACTGATTTCCATACAGCCGCAGAAGGGGCATCATATCAGGTGTGAAGCTCCTGTGATTTATTAATGGAACAGAACTCCAAATGACCATTTTCTTCTGGTTTGACTGGTCTTGAACACCAGTTTAAATCATCTGACATGGCTCATGACCTTTTTTTCATATTCAAAGTGACTGCTCTTAAACCTTCTGTGCCAATCATCATTACTGTCCTAAAGAAGGATCTCTAAGACCAGAGCATAACAGAGGACAGAGGTGTGAACACAAGTATCCACTTTGCACAGTGATTTCACTTTTAAGAGTGACAGTTAACCTTCAATTCTAGGCTATTATTACCCTTCTAGTTGCATACGTTGTGAATTACAGTCAGTGTCAAGGTCAGATTAGGAAGAGGGTATTAAAAGCCAGTTCTAGCTTTCAATACTATCAACACAGTTTTTCCATTGACTCACTGGGATTCTACCCAAGAGAGACATCAGAAATGCTGAAACACCAAAGAAACGAAAACTATAGGCTGAGGGCTCTGGGCATCTGCACGAAAGTCACTACAGCAGCAGAAGAGCAGGCTGAAGAACACCAAGTTTGGTAGCACAGTCAGTGGAGTTTCTCTTCATTTTTAAGCTTACACAGCAATAGAAAAAAAGACAACTCACTCAGCCTCTGAGTGTGCTTACCAGATTGTCCCACTATTTGCTGTCATGTAAGATTTTCAAGTCTCATGGTGAAACATGACCTTGGGAAGCCTGGAAGGGAACAGAGCTTTTAGGAACAGACGTCTCTTGAGAGCGCAGCTCCTACGTGCTCTCCAGACAAATTTGAGACTGTGTCACTGACAGACAAACAAACAGCCCCCTTGGCAGGACAAACTTCTGGGGCAGCTTCTAGCAGCAGAAAGACAGAAGTGGTGTGGTCTCACTTAAAATTCACTGTCACAAACGTTACAGGAGCTCTGTTTTCTCAGTTCCCATTTCTGCCACCAAAAAAAAAAAACCTAGATCCTAATATCTGAAACTAAGTGTTCAACTATGTCTGCTGGTTTGTCATCAAAATGATTTGAGTAAAAAAATCAAGATTCGCTTAAAATGTAATTTTGGTTTTAGACAATTTAATGATTTTTCATACTCCAGGAATTACTGCATAATGCAGCACGCCCATGCAAACCTCATGGATCTCTGTGTGTTTCCATGCAAGGCTAATCTAATCCTTTACCTAGCTGGTGTCTAATTGATTAAAGATAGGGGTTTGCATGAATAGCTGAGGGCAAAATTCAGGCCCTCATGGCTGGTAACAAGGTAAAACTTACTAGGATAGAAAAATGTAAATGTTTGCACAAGGGAAAAGGAAAATTAGATTTAGACAATTTCTTAAATAATAAAGCAACTTTAGAGTTTCAAAAGAGCCTGTATTTCATTTCCGATACACAGTTCCCAGTGAGAATTGGTGGCATTGTGCTCTTCTGTCATTCATCTACCTCTCGAAACTCCTTGCTAAAACCCTGTCCAGAAAGAAGCTCAAGGCAAATAGCTGACTCAAAAATATGTGTCCTCTCCCAGCAGGCAGAGAGGGTCTGCAGGAGCACACAAAGCTGCCCACACACACCCAACCGCAAGATCACGGTCAACTGTGGAACCTCACCAGAAATTTTTTTTTAGATCCATTTGCATAAATGTCAACATTGGCTTCTAAGCTTCTCCTCAATTTGACAGCAAGTGACATTTAAGGGGACAAAAGATCTTTTCACACACGGAGCAACAGAGACTGTCACGCAACTGTAAAATCTGTAGCATAACCATGCGAGTCCAGAGACACGAGTACTGTATCCACTCAGATGAATGCTATCATCCCCTCAGACCTCTGCAAGGAAAGCACGTGCCTGTCAGATGCATTTCCCTGTCTTTTAACTCTGCTGTCAGCACAACTGTCACTTGTTTGCAAGTCCACACGTGAAGTAGCCTTCCTAAGAATAGTTTTAACGTTTACGCGCACAGAAGCAGTTTGATGATGAGGGGAACATGGACAGCACTCAACCTGTGATACAGGAGGAGGAAAAAGTCATACATTTTTCATCCAGGTCCCAAAGGTGTTTTTCCTTCCTTCTGAGGTGTGGATAAAAGATATCATAGAACAATGGAGTGGTTTGAGTGGAAAGGAACCTTTAAAATCATCTTGTTCCGATGTCCTTTCCCCTGGCAGTGACATCTTCCTCTAGATCAGGTTTCTTAGAGCCCACTCCAGCCTGGCCTTGAACACTTCCAGAGATGGGGCATCTGTATCTTCTTTGAGCTATATTGCATGAGCCACAATTCTCAACAGAACTGATTTAAACCAGGCTTCCTTTTTTCGCCCTGTAATTTTGTTCAATTCAATTCAATATTTTCCGAAGAAACACCTACAGCTCCCACTTAATCTGTCTTTAGAGAAAAGTAATCAGTTTCACTTTTCATAGACAACATTTCCTTTTACAGACTTTAATTGAAAAGGAAATTTCTTAGGAAATGGCCATTTTTTTAAATGAACATATTATAAAAAGCCAGCATAAGACACAGGGAAATACTCTTTTTAGGCGTTCATTGCTGAGTTAGTTTTGATGCTCCGGGCGCCTTGTTGGTCCAGGGGGATGATCTTTAAGGTCCCTTCAACCCAAACCATTTTATGATTCTATGATTCCACGATTCTGTGCCTTCAGAAGATAAACTGTTTGAAGTGGACCACATTAGAGCAAGCCATAAGCACATTAAGCACCTCCCTGGCTACCTCTCTCTGTCGTACACAAGGCAGCTGAGAGAGCCCTGCCGTTATTCAGAGCTCTTCATCCACGAGCTGCAGTGACAAACGGCAACTCTGACTCATTGTTGATGTACCTCCAATGCCGAGTGTGTCTAATTCCCACTGAGTGTGTCTAATGAGTTGATATTTTATGGGTATTTCCTAAGCACTGTAATATGAGTGCTACAGATCCCCGTGCTGGAAGTTAGCCCGCTGTTCCCTGAACACAAGTCTTGGTGCTGTAAGCCAGCAGAGGTTGTAACAGTCCTGGTTTCTGTGGGCTGAGCACGGTATGGCAGAGAGGGCAGAGCTTCTCTCTGTGTTGGTGTGAGTGGGGGGGATGCAGTGCTCCGTGTCAGGGTGCAGAGGGAGGACGCAGTGCTTGAGCAGGGCCCATCCCTTTTTCCATCTGCTCGCTCTGGTCCAGCTGCCAGACTGACTCAGAGGCAGGAAGTCTCTCCCCCAGTGGGGAAGGCTGCAGGACAGGGCAGCATGAACCACCAGAGCAAGATTAACAGCCAGTGATGACCTGGTGGGGAAAGGGGGAAATGAGACACCAGCATTTGAGAGGAACATCCTCAGAAGGGATTTATCAGGCCTTTCCTGGCAATGTATTGAACTGTGAACACACCCAGTGGAAGTGTGTCCCACTCCTCCTCTGTACCCGCATGGTAAGATCAGTCCTTATGAGCAAGGACCCCAGAGCAGTGGCGGGATCGGGGTCAGCCTCTTTCCCTGGCCAAGAGAAAGATGATCTGCAAGTCACAATGCAGCAAAATTCCAGGAAGAAAAAAATGCCACGGATTTAGGGAAACAATTGGCCTCTGGCCCTGGGCTGCCTTTGCACAGACACATCGTGGCTCCTCTCTGTGCAGCTGCTTTGGATTCACAGCAAGCACCAGCCACAGTCAAGGACCAGCAGCAAAGTTCAAGAATTAAATGATGCTTTTGACTCTTCACTGACCTGTGGCACTGGGTGATCTTCTAATAACCAGATTAGAGGTGGGTTGCCTTTTTACATTAGTCAGGGGGAAAGGCACCAAGGTGTGAGCTTTTTAAAAATAGAATGTGTTAAATCAGGTCCAGAATATCTAACCAGCCTGTCCAGACGCACAGGGGAGCATCAGGCTCCTGCTCTCCAGGCAGAATTGCTGCATAAATCTTTAGGATGGCAAGGGTGTACTGACATTTCAGTATCTAGAGCGAGGTGCTGTTCCTTCCTGGTAGCACAGGCAGCACGGCCTTGCAGACATCTCCATGCATGTGGATTAGAGACACATTTCAAAACAGCGAGAAAAGACAGAAGTATGGCAAGATGAAAGGGAAATTATTCAGGAATATGCACCAAACAGCAGTGCGTGCCATCTGAGCCTCAGCAGTGAAGCCTGCCAGCTTGCATCAGACCAGATTCATCACTGACCGTGCAATTAAATTGCCAAAAATAGTGCTGTGCACCTCAGACAGAGAGACTCCATCCATCCTGCTCTTGTGCCAGGCCTCTGCATCACATCCCTCTGTCACAGAGCCGTGGCTCCATTGAGTTTAGCCAGGGGGATTTCCATCACAGATTCTGATTCACAGTTCTTGTGCTGATTTTAAACCAATGTGGTGCAGTTACACCAACAGGCAGGGAGGAATCCTGCAGAGAGAGAACGCTGCAGTCGTGCCTGTGCTCTCTCTTTTCCATCCTCCTCCAGATCCTGGTTCTGACTTACAAAGGATCCATAATCCTTACATATTTCAGCAGTCACTAGATCAACTACTTTACATGGCTACCACTATCTCCAATCTAAGTTGTCTCCAAGGATGAAACAAGCCAGGGAGTCACTCACAGTTTTCTGTCTCCAAAGGGTTGCTCTCCAAGAAGACCAGGAAGCCTTTCAATGTCGCTGTATTTATATCCACTGAAAGAGCTGCCCATTTCCTCTGGCATCTCTCTAAGAACCATAGCAAACTGAAATGGTGGTCAGGCGCTGGAACAGGCTGCCCAGGAAAGTGGTGGAATCACCATCCCTGGAAGTGTTCAAAAGACACGTGGATGTGGCACTTGGGGACATGGCTCAGTGACAACATGGCAGAGATGAATTTAATGTCTGGGCTCGACGATCTTATGTTCTAACCTTAATTAATCCGTGATTCTCTGAAATACAGCCCTGTCCATCTAATATGAAGGTATGTGTGTTAAACCAGAGAAAGCCCTCCATGAATATTTTCAGTCTTATTTAATGATGCAGGTATAGCCCACAGATATTGAAGCTTACTTTTCAGCTATGATGCTAAATGCTTTGAAAATAAACAACAAAGTGGCTGTTTGGCAGAGAAGAAAGAGGGGTACAGCAAGTTCACTTTGTGTGGTAGGAAAGGGCAGTAATTGCAGTATGTCTGTTTGCAGCACAGGTTTGATGTATGCAGCAGATCAAATTGTTCGAAAGGGGAGCTCCGAGCAAGGGGCGGGCGGGGTGGAAGAAAAAAGAGCTAAAACCACAGTTGTTCAGACAGATGGGCTAATCACAGCCTGGGTTACACACACATGTGCAGGTGCAGACTGATCCCAGCCAGCATCTGTGGGAAATGTCACTTGGCAGAGGGGCACGTCACACACAGAAAACTCTGTGTGCACACACAGAGCCCAGTGCTGGGAGAGGGTTCTCTGGGGTCTCCATTGTGTCACGGCCTCCCAGAAGGACATGTAAAATGTCCTCATTCCATCAGGGCTGGGTCAGTTCAGGTGCAGCAGAGCTGTTTCCCTGACCTGCAGAGGAGCTCTGGCTGAGAGGGAGCCCTGGAGGGAGCTGCCATGAGAGCTGGCAGAGAGGCAGCAGTGCAGGGAGTGGGGGGGCTGTGAGGCTGAGACTGGAATAAACACTCCACCTCAAACAACATTTTTCTTACCCTCCTGCTCCCAGTTCCACGTGGTCAAGATTGCACATCCCTTCCCTTGCCTCTGCTCCCTGCCTGGTTGTGTAACATCTACAGCCAACCCTTTTATACGCAGATTTTGTCCTTTCTTCTGTGATTTAAGAGCCCTGGATAACCCTGGGATCAAAGAAAAAGACAGATGGATAAAGTACACTAGGTGAAAGCAACTGAGTTCATTCTGCCTTCTGCATTTCACTTATGCCCTGTCTCCCTGTGAGAAATATTGGGTGGAACGAGAACAGAAAAACACAGGCAGAAGGAAAATAGAAATTATGTTTTTCTCAGAGCACTAGAAGTATCAGAAATTTAAACAAAAGTTATTTCTTTTAGCTGTGCCTTCGGGGTTTTGGACACAGCTCTGTGGTCCACGCTTGCTTCGTCTTCCCTTCCACTTTGTTTGGCCTCAAGCTGTGGTTGAGCCCACAATGTGTTCACCGACTGCAGAGCAGAGTTCCCAGTGCATCAGAGCACTAGCTGGCTGCTGGACAGACAGATTTACACATCCCAGATGTCCAGGGTGCTGCCTCCAACTCATGCAGGCAGCGTCAGAGAGGGTTTAAAACCAACAGCATCCTCCCCCTTGAATTTCTCTCCCAGTGCAGCTTGGTGGCAGCTCTCCTTATATGGATGGGTTAGAAAGCAGTCAAAGGGATATCCTTAATAATTCCAGTCTGTGGCAGCAACACAGATATTCAAAATGCAACCTGGGGTTGCTGCATGAGAGCCCTGGTCCCACTATGACCCGTGAAAATCTGGGTTTCCACCCCTGCAGCCTTTCTAAACCAGCTCTCCACACCAGAGCTCACTCACACCACTGGCATGAGTGAGAGTGTGGCACAAAACAGCTAAACCCATCGAAAAATCATAGAATTATTTGGGTTTGATATTACCTTAAAAATCGTCTAGATCTGACCCCCCTCCCACAGGCAATTTCCAGTAGACTAAGCTGCTCAAAGCCCCAAGGTCCAGCCTGACCTTGAACACTTCCAGCAATGGGCCACCTGAAACTCCTCTGAGCTTAGCTTAAAATACTTCAGACTATTTTTTTCACTACAATTTTGTGACACCAAAGCAGACAGTAGAGAGTTTCTCAGTCTTTTCTAAAGCTGTTGCTATGAGAATGCACAAAAACGCTCCAAATCCTTTTAAACGAGGAAAAAAAAAAAAAGGCAAACAACTTGGCTGTTCTCTGTGCAGAGAAATAGGCTTCAGCTGAGCTCAGAGGTGTCTGAGTTAATATCTGTTTTACTTAATCTGGCAGGCTGATTTCTTTGAGGATGTACTTTCGGAATTGATTTCTGTGCACCTGTCAGACACATTGCTCTGACAAAGCAGGAACTGGGAAAAAATGTTATCCGATGAGTTCGGCTTTGGACAAAATCAGCACAAGACCCTGAGGTGCATTTTTCTAAACAAGCATCAGCACTGTTTCATTAAAAATCAATAGAAAATTGCAGAATGCCTGTAAATTCAGCAACATCCCAGTGACTACAGAGAAACAAGCCCTGCCAGGCAGCTGTGGCTGAGAGGAACACGTGCCTCGCTGATGCTCAACATCAGTTTCCAGCAGCAGTGATGCTTCACCACCCTAATCACGTTGTCAGGGAAATCAGCTCAGATAAAATATTTCTGGGACTTTAACTTTCCAAAAGCACACGCGGACAATGCACTCTGTTCTCTGCTGCTCCACACACCTGCCAGAGCAATGGGTTCAAGAAACCAGTGGACATGGATCCTGACATACAGTTTAGTGTGTGGTGGCATGGGTAAAAGGGTGATGGTCTTCCAGCCCTAATGCTTCTCTGATTCTGTGATTCTGTGACCTGGGAGCATCCTGCAGGGATGAGCAGGACACAGCAGCCAGGCTCTGAGGCCACAGCTCCAGTGCTGTGTCCAGCTGTGGGCCCCTCAGTTCAGGAAGGACATTGAGGCGCTGGAGCAGGTTCAAAGCAGGGCAATGAAGCTGGCAAAGGATCTGCAGCACAAATTCTATGAGAAGCAGCTGAGGGGTCTGGGGGTGTTTAGCCAGGAGGAAGCTCAGGGAGAACTTTATCACTTTGCAACTCCCTGACAGGAGGCTGTAACCAAGTGAGGGTCGGGTTCTTCTCCCAGGCAGCCAGCGACAGGACAAGAAGACAAGGCCTCCAACTGCACCAGGGGAGGTTTAGGTTGGACGTCAGGAGGAATTTCTTCACAGAAAGCGTGATCAGACACTGTCCAGGGAGGAGTTGGAATCACTGTCCCTGGAGGTGTTTCAGGATGGGCTGGATGGGGCACTCAGTGCCATGGTCTGGTTAACACCGTGGTGTTTGGTTATAGGTTGGACTCACTGATCCCAGAGGTCTTTTCCAACCCCACTGGTTCTGTGATTCCGTGGTCACTCAGCAGGATGTGCTGCCTTTAAGGACGGCCAAAACCAATCTCTGTGCTGAGATGATGCCACGGGCTGAGGCTCAGGGTTTTGTTCCCCAGCTGCCCAGCACAGCCCTGACGAATCCCATCCTCTCTGTGCACTTTGTTTGTCTCGCCGTGAAACAGGAAATTTCCTTTCTCCACCTTCATTGTTGGTGTGTTTGCTCTGCAGGGCCTCTCTCAGCCTGTTTGCCCAGCCTAATACAATGGAGTCACAATCTGAGGTGTTGCCACTGCAAAAATAGAAACAGAGAACAATGTCACTCTTCAAAACAAGACTTTTCATGTATCTCGTTGTGTAAAATACACTGCTTAAAATCTATTCACTGTGCTAAGCAGCAGCTCAAATCAAAGGCAGAATTCACATCATACTTGGTAATCAATTGCATGAAGTAGCTGTGGATTTTCTACCTTGATTCATTTCTCCTTTATTTGCAATTTTCTGTGATTTTTCTTCAAAGTCCCTTTCCTCTGAAGTCAGATGGGATCCCCATTTGTGACACTTTCATGTAGCTGAAGAAGTGTGTCAACGTTTTCTAATATAGATTAAAGCTCCAGAAAACAAGAGGGAATGAACTGTTGGGCTCTCAGGAGTGCAGTGGGAAACAAAAATTACCATGCATGATGTTTAAGACTCTCTCAGAATGCTCTCAGAGCTGTGTATTTCAGTCAATCCTTAAGCCAATACCACTTTAAATAAAGCTAGTTATAAAATAAATAATATTTATGCCAGGTAAAACAATAACTTGGAGACATGCCCAATTTCTTATAGGCTATTATTTTGATTTTTAATTGAGCTATTTGCTGCTACCTTGCATTTTTCTGACTGTGTTCCTTTCTCCACTAAGGCAAAAAATTAAATGTTATAATAATTTCTTCATAAATTTATACTCTCTGCACCTAGTGACCATTGCACGCATAACATTTTATCAGCAATTTACATTAAAATATACACTGCTTGTTTCAAAATTAGTTCACTTGTTTTTCAGCTACATGATTGATGTTTCTCCCAAAAGTAACCCCTCTGAGCTCAGCAGAGCTGCCTCTGATGTTCACAAGGCGGCAGAGAAGGTGAATTAAACCTAATAAATCTTTTCAAGAGTAAATACACTCTAAATGGAGTTATAGCTAACAGGCAGTACAAGAAATTCGTGGAAATATCACTGAATTAGAACATTTGATTCAGAAATTGTATTCAAGCGTGGAATGATTAACAGACCACTTAAATTATTTAATCCTAACATGAGAGTTAGAAATTTAAAGAGCTTTGGTTAGGGCAGAAACCCATCACTAATTCCTGTCACTTGGAAAAGCTACACGTTTCAGAATTCATTTTCATTGTACATGTGGATGAAAGGTTTTAAATTACAACATTTTCATAAGAACAAACTTCCTGCAAATAAAAAAAAAAAAAAAAAAAAAAAAAAAAAAAAAAAAAAGAAAGTAAATAAATGGATCTGCTGAAAAAAACCCAACTGTTTCACTTCAAAACTTTTAAATCAAGGTGAGGTCGCACTTATCCATGCCAGCAGTTTAATGCATTTCCAACAGCCTGAAAAATCTGGTCTCTGTGCTAAACCTCATTTTCACCTTTGTGTAGAAATTCACATTCACTCCGTGGCAGCTGGAGGACCAGATCTGGTTATTTGTGTTTGCTCTCAGTCCAGGCTGCAGTTCTGGTCTCCCAGAAATTCACCAGTTATCCCAGTGCCCGCGGTGCTTCCCTGGCACCCCAGGACTGTGTTCCCAGGTCACTGCCTCAGGTGCAGGAGTCACTGTCACTGTCAGGAAAACAGCTTTGCTTGAACTGACTCAGGTCTTCCTAACAGAGGGAACAGTTCACATCAGGGTCAGTTAGTTCACACCATTTTCACCTCATTTCTCCCAGTGGAAACATCTGAACTCCTCTGTTGAAAGCGATAGCTTCCCATGGAAACTTTGGATTCTGTAGAAATCACATTTTATAGCTGAAAATTCCTCTCCAGCTCTACAGAGGAATTTGAATTTATTTTTTCTGTTCAGATGAAAAATCCTCTGGCCTCAGCTCAACCAGGCGCTTCAGCACCTCCTTTGTACACCCTGGGCTGCAGCCAACCTGCAGCCTCTTCAGAGGAGCCTGCAAGACCCAGTTCTGTGCTGAAAGGGCCTCCAAATCACCCCTAGAAATTACCCTCCTGAGATCATGGGACATCACCCTCTGCTTCATGTGAGTGCAACCATGCTGAAATAAAGGATAAGAGTATCCAGAGCTCAGGTTTGCTCTCACCTCTCCTTTTCCCAGGGACACAAAAACACACTGAGGGTTAAGACCATTTCATCCATCTCCATCTGTTGCTTTTCCAACATTACAATCAGTTCATTGTCTGCAGAGGCTGCCACACTGGACAGGAAAGTGGAAAGATCCTCAGCAGGGTGTAGAGAAAGCATTAGCAACACTTAAAACTTTTGTGATAGCCAAGAGAAAAATAATAATTCCCAACTAAAGATTTTCTTATCAGAAAGTTTAAATATTTCCAAGACTTTTGTTTACAGTGTTTAACGTTTCTTCTTCTCAAGTCATACAGGCTTAGATCTGCTGCCCAAATGTTTGGCCAATCTCTGCAAGCTGCAGGGCAAATAGCAGCTGAGGTTTGGTCCTGGTGCAAAGGACAATGGGCCTGATTCTTTTTCTGGGAAATGCAAAGCAGAGTTTCTGTCCTGGTCCTCCTTAGGTTCAGGAAAAGGTATTTTGTTTTCAAGTCTGTCAAGCAACGCCTCATGGGGAAAAGCACATGGGAAAAACCAGCATTAAGGCAGACAAATAAGATGCAGACAAAGTGTCAGAGAGGCTGGTGTTGGGAAGGGGTTGCAAAATGCCATTTAATCTTCCCCCTGCCCAAAACAGGACTGATAGCATGTAAAATGTCAGCTACAGGAGCACCGGAATTTGGGCAAACCTGATGCTCCTGAGCTCTCACACTGACCTCAGCATTACACTGCAGCCTGCTGGATTCAGTTCAGTGTGCCAAACGTGCCCCTGCCCCATCAGTTCACAGCTCAGAGGACCAGATACTATTTTAAGTCACACTATCCAGAGTCATCCGATGCTATTTTAAGTTACACTGCCCAAACTCTGGAATGATGCCCGGGGCATCTCTGTGCTCACTGAGCCAGGGAGTGTCTCTGACTGCAGAGGTCTCACTGAAATGTTCATGGCAGTGCCTGGGACACACACACACACACGTGTCCTGCAGGTCTGTGCCCAAAACACCTCAGCCTGGCATTAGACACGTCTTAGCTTTAGGTCTCACAGCCAGCTCAGGCGTGCCCAGCTTAGCTGGCACTGAGGGTGAGGAAAAGGAGTCCCAGGCTCTTTGCAGAGGCAGGAGCCCAGCTGTGGCTGCTCCCTGGTTTATATTCCTATATCGTATTATAAATCATATTTCCCCTAATATCAGGTTCTTATAAAAACACACTCTTGTCCCCATCTTTATATCAGGCAAATTTTTCCTTCCTTTCTAGCTTTGGTATCTGTACTTTTTGTTGAAGATGCTGGTAAGGAGAAAAGCCATTTTTTCCCCCTGAATCACACCTGGTGGAGGAAAGATGTGCCATAGTGCTCTGTCAGTATTGGTAGGGCCTTCTGCCATTGTAAATCACTGGGACAGAGTCACTCCATCACTAGAAGGTCCAGACTACAGTGGGGACAACCCACCTACTGCAGAGCTGACTTTCTGTGCCCTTTCGTCAGCGTTATCTGCTGCCACTGTCATCCAACCCAGAACAAGGCAGATCAGCACAGGTTTTAGAAAGACACCTAGAGCAAAAAGCTCTTGGGCAGCACTGCCTCTCTAGGCTGCATTCCTCTCCAGGGAAAAATATCCCCCAATTCTGATCTTGGAACAGTGCAAGAAATGTAGAGATGAGCTGCCTTGATTCCCCCCAGCCACACAGGAAGATTTGTCCTCCCATGCTCTCAGAAACACCCTGCGTGTTGATCCAGGGAACACCCTGGATACGTTTCAGTGCAATTTGTTTCATTTTGCCACTAATCTCCCATTTATTCTGATGCTATTTACCAAGTCTCATGTTCCCTTGATACCCAGATGCCTGACATAACTTTGGGGATATTCTTTTCCCCAGCAGTCAGCTGAGTTAGAGGAATGACTTTTGCCTCGTATGAACAGTAGAAAGGAGACAGGAAAATGGTCAAAAACTCTCTTTATTCCTATATTTTTCTCCCTTTATTTGCACTTTTTGCCTTTGGTGGAAAATTCCCACACCTTTCTCTCTTTACCATGATCTCAGCATCACTGTTAGGAAGCTCCAAATACATCCTTCACTGTTAAGTTTCAAGATTTTATTACAGAATCCTGGCTGACTTTATCTGTATTAAAAGAAATTGAAAATGCTGAAGTATCTGGTCTTTTACAGCTCAGATCTGCATAACCAGTTTAAATACTAATAAAGACACTCCAATTATCAGTTACACTTTAATAATCTCAGAGCTTTATTGTGTTTGCTATTGACTTGAGTTATAAACCCAGTTCAGAAAAGAGGTTTTCCTAAATATTGTGCTAGTGATGGAAACTTCAAAAATATTTAGTAGAGCTAAAAATATTTCAAAATCCATGTGTTGCCTTTTTCTTTTCGTTTGTAATAAGTTTACACTACAGTCATAGCCAAAATTTTGTTCTTTCATTTATCTCAATGTCACAGACAATCACATGGTCTCAGAAAAGGCATTTGCCCTCCATCAGGGCTAAGATAATGTCCAGTATTCTTCTTTGTTTAGTAGCAATCCCGTTTTTTAAAGAACATGATCAGGTTCTATCTAGTTATATTGCTCAATGCTGCAGCTGTTACTCTGTCTTGCGTTTGGTTGGATTTAGTTCTGTAACTTTCAGTAAAAAGCAACAAGACCTTCAATTAGATTACCATTGAAATTCACACATCAGAGCCTATTTGCCTGAAAATTTACTACATTTATCTGGGCAGTTATTATTAGTTTCTAACTCAGGAGCAGAACTACCTTCCATGAGGCCAGCTGATGGTACACAGGGAGCTGAAACACTCAGGAAGCAGCTCCCAGCCTGTGGCAGTGCTCAGTCCGCCGTTTAAGACAGAACAGAATCTAACAAAACGCTCTCTTGGACACAATGTCAATTGCTCTTCAATTCCCCAAGCACTGTAATCATGTTTGCCTTTTCCATCCAGCATGGCTTTGCACAACCTTGAGGTCCCAAGAGCTCCCTCTGCTCTGTGTTACTGGAGAAACTGGGCACGGTTGTCTTGCAAACAGAGACCCCAAGGTTCCCCGGACTCTGCTATCGGTGGAGCTGAATTTGTTCAAGGATTGATTAGCACAGCAATAATTCATGGGGATACAGGGGAAAACCTCCGGTGCTGATTTTACAAACAATGAGGTCGATGATTTCAATAAATCAACTTCATTCATGCTGTCTGTAAATAAGTAATGTCCCAGACTGGGAAGAAGCTGGCTCATGATGTAGTGTTGTGCTTGTTCTGAAAGCTTTGGGAATTTCCATTCTCTTTCATCCATTTCTGGACCAAATTCATTCTGTTTCATTTTCCTAATCAACCTCCACTGCCTTTGTGTTCCATGTCATGTATGCTGGCCAGAGCTGAATCTGACTTCTCAATGCGTTTTGAAAGATTTGGAACATTTCATTTGAGCTGCTTGATTAAAAATGATTGGTGGACTGGTACATCTCCTCTGTTTGCTGTCGCTGAGTGGCAAATACCCAGCTGTGAAGAGCTGCATAGTATTTTCTCTCAGGTTCCAAAAAAAAACCACACAGCACAAGTTGTGAATCCTCCTCTAGAACGGCACCGTCTACATGAATCTATTGCTGTTGCAGAATGGGACAATGGAACTGTCATTTGGTGCCTGCCTCCTTCCCCTGCAGCTGGAGCCTGCAGCACAAGTCAGGATTGGGCATTTTCCCACTAATTCCACTGGAATCTTGTCTTAGTTTGGAAAGACAGGTGTCTACCAGGGAAAAGCCAGCGCTTCCCTTGGAATGGAGAATGTAAACGCCCTCCTTCTGAATTATTATAATTTTGAAATTAAGGACCTTTCAGGCAAAGATACGGGAATAGGAATAACAGTTCTTTACTAGGAATATCAAAAATGTAGTAGTACTTAAAAAAGCAAACAAACAAACAAACAAAAAAAACCAACACTGACATAGTCAGAGCACAACCTGTCACCCTGTTGGTCAGTCCAATTAAGTCCTCCTGGAGTGACAGATGTGGCTCTGTTGGAGCAGAGATGATCCTGTAGAAGGGTCCAGTGGTGGCGAGATGGGTTTTCCTCTGGGAATCCAGTGGAAACAGGTTGTCCTGCTGTTCAGAATCTCAGGTTTTATCCAGGTAGGAATGCTTGGCTCCTCCCACTGGGTGGAGCATCTCACAATGGGATGATGTAATTTTATCAGTCATGTGGTGAGCCTTAATGGCCCATGAACAGCAGATAACCTCCTGGAGGGAGGATGGGTCAGGTAAGAAGTAAAGAACACTGCCCCACCTGGTTTTAACAGTTGTCCCATTAGCAGAAGACACTGTCCCCATCCCCCCCAGAGTTCTGAGATAAAGAAAAGAGCACCTCTTTTACCGGTTTCAACAAATGGGAATAGAATATGCCTTGCATTGCAACCCAAGACAAATCTTCAAACCTGTATGGACAAGGAAGAGGGGAGGTAGTGCCCCTTGTTATGTGGGTGAGGCAAGAGCCCAGGGTGAAGAGCACTCCCTGGAGGCAGTGGAGAGAGATGTCTGGAAAGAGAACATTGAGAAGTGTTTAGATATCGTTTCTCTGAGCTGAAATGTTCTGCTGAAAAAGCTTGTCACTGCATAGACAACCCCAGACTTCCCAAAGCCTTTAATGCTGGCTTCCATAAAACCTTTAATGTTGACTTCCACGCTCTGGGAGCATTGCAGGAACGTGGCTGTTCCCCTCCCTTTTTGTGCGATGCCTTCAGTGGGTGTTTGAGTTACAGTCTCCAGATTTTCCACTCAGCCAGAGAGTTGAAAAAGAACATAATAAAAAGGTTTGCAAATACAAAAGCCAAGAATGACTGGACTTTAGCCTTAAGAAAGGAATAAAGCACTGTAACACTCATTAAATAATGAGGATAATCAACCAATGAGAGCTTTAGATGAGCCATTGGGGGATGACAGGTAGGAATAGGAAAGTCATGTTACCTCTGGCTAGATCATTAGTGAAACCATTGCTAGACCACACTGTCTGGTCACGGCAACTGCTCAACAAAAAATTTGAAAAACAGCTGAAAGAATGATTCAAGAACAAGAAAATATGCCTTGTAGGAAGACACTAGATAAGCTATTTAGAGCATTATAAATGATGCTATGAATCCTATCTGGCTTTAAATCACTACATGTCTGTGGCCTAAAGACAAAGCAGTGAATTCCTTACCACCTCATTAGACCAAGTGCTGCATGGACTGAAATCAGCTGAATCCCAGCCCTGGAGGCCTCTCTGTGCTCCCACCACGGGGAGCAGACTGGAAATGTTTTTCAGATATTGTAAATATCAGATGGGCAGAAGTATTTGCTCAGCAGAACATAGATCTCATCCATTGATGAGGTGACAGGAAATGGTGAGGTTTACTCAGAGCTCTTCTTTTGGAAAACACTAGCTCTCAGAGGTCTGTGTGTGACTGGTGGTAGATGATTACAGGAGCAATTAAAAGCATTTAGTAAAATTTACATATAAAGTGGGGTATTTAGGCCAATTATGGGGTAAAATGGCATGCTTTTGATTTTCTTTTCAGAAGAATGTAGCTAAGCTGCAGGGTAAGTTTGGGGTAGGACATTGATTCTGGCTGTAATCAAGTCTTGTTTGTCATGAAGGAGGGAGTGGGGGAACATTCCTTGAGCATCAAGTCACTCGAATTCCTGGAGGTGACCCTTATGCATGGAAGTGAAGAAAGGCCCAGGCTTGAGTCTCAGACCCTGGGTGAGCCAAGGGTCCTGTAACACCAGCTCTTACCTGCCCTGGGTGTGTTGGCCACCAAATATTGCAGGATCACCTTTCAGCTAAAGCAAAAGGAGACATTTCCAAGAGCAATGCTGCAAGAGAACCTTCTGGCTATAGTGGCAACCAGTCACAGAGCTCATCTGAGCTGATTGCAATGGACTGGCCTGGATGTCTATCCTTAAGGTCTTTCTTACTCTTTTTTTTGACTGTCTTCCTTTGGTGGCTGCTGGATTTTAGCATCCCCAGGGCTTTGGTTTGCAGTTTCCAGAGCATTCCCAGCTTCAGTTCCAGCAGTGCAGCATCTTCTGAAGGGTGGTCCACAGCAACAGAAATTAGTTTTCCCAGACAAGTGACTCAAACAAAATCAAAGCAGTGTGTGACACCTAATCCCTGAGTTTTATTTTCTCCACGTGGATTAGTCAAAGAAAGGTATTCTAAAGAAAAATATTACCCAAAATAGGATTCAGAAATGCACATGAGGCATTTAGAAGGTGCAGTAAAAATGCCCTGCCCACATTCACTTTGCTTTCTGATGGCATATTCAAAGCTCCTATTTCTTAAAGCTTGGGATATGTAGTTGAAGTTCAGTTACTTAGATGCCTGACCATTATGGGAACCAAAGGGAATTAGAGATCTGACGATCTTTGATCTAAATGCCTTTGAGGTGTTTCTGAGTCCCTAGTGGGGACAGGGTCCTCAAATTTCAGCCACGGAGATCCTTATTTAGGAACTATGTGGTCAAAAAGAAGGCAAATTATAAACCAGATTTTTGAAACCACTCTTCTTCAAACAAACTCCTACCAGAACACTCCTGTCCTGTCCGGGGTAAGCCTCAGAGAGCAGAAGACATCTGTAGAGTGGAGGGGAATTCCCAGTTCATTGCAAGAGATTTCACAAAACCACATTTAGGAAGGAAGGAAACATGTTACCCAGTGAGCAAACCTGCAGTCAGTATCCCCAGGGACATCAGCTGCTGGAGAACAGACCACACTCACTGTATCAGTAACTTCACATCAGAGAAATTACCCTGAAAGGTGCCTTAGAAGGAACTTGCTGACCAAGGTCTCTCCTTCTGCCCATGTTCTGATTTTATCTTTTTTTTTTTTTTTCCCAGCTGAAAAAGAAACAGACTTTGGCATTTCTTGTGCCAGCAGGTCTACCAGAGCTGGAGCTGTTCTCATACTGGTGGCCATCCCTGGGCGTGTTCAAGGTCAGGCTGGATGGGGCATTGAGCAACCTGGTCTAGTGCCAGATATGCCTGCCCATGGCAAGGGCCTTGGAACTAGACTGTCTTTAAGGTCCCTTCCATCCCAATCATTTTCTCATTTTATGATTAGTCTGTGTTAAGTAACATGCACCAGGTACATATGATCACAGTGAACGGTCAGATGCACAGATTAATGCTCAGAGCTTGCTGGCTAGGGCAGGTGGCCCTTGTGAAAGTTTGAGGCTTGAAGCAGATTGATTTGCCCAAAACCATGAGAAAGTCTTTCCACCCAGGCAGGTGCCACCATCCCTGCTTGCTCACAGGCTCCTGGCTTTTTTTCTCTGAAGCAGCTGGACCTTAATTTGTTGGCAGGAAGGCACTAGAATAAATAGATGACTTTTCCCATCTGATGTCACATTAGACACTGCTTGGCTGTTGTGTGTATTCTGGCTGGTGGTTTCACAGTCTCTGGGTTCTGCAAGCACTTCTTCACTGGCATGGAAAAATTCCCCCTGATGTGCAAATCCACTCTCCCTTGCCACAGCTAAGCATGGCTGAGATATTGCATCCCGGCTTGGTGTCATAGCTGAGATTTATGTGTTGCTTTGCTCCATTAATCAAACTTAAGATGTTCCGAGAGTTCAGCAGACAATTTATGTCCTGTTTCAGTCAGTGCAGGCAGTGAGCATTGCTGCTGTCTGGCTGAATGGCTCATCCACGGGTGCAGTTCAGTCCCAAAAAGTTACCAAAAAAATCACAAATGGAGAAGAGTTTGGCAAAGGCTGGCCACTGGCAATCAGGTGGATCTGGGCATTGAGAACATCAATGAAAATTGTCACACTGTCCCCAGAAACCCAAACTAAGCACAGATTTAAAAACAGAGCTCCCAGCTCAGACCAGTTCGTGGTCCGCACACAAGGTCCATCCCACACAATATCCATTTACACCTTGCCCTTCTGCTGTGCTGGTCAAGCCCTGTGTTGAGGTTCATTAGAGAAGCCCAGGCACACAGACCTGCAACAAAGCCTTGGAAGTGACCCAGAATAGTTGGTGAAACTCCAGTAACAATACCCAGCAATTATTTTTAAAGCAGTATTTTACACATTCTGCACTTGGTTAAAAGCACCTAGTGAAGGGAGGAGGACATCTGCCCTGCTGCATTATCTGGTACAACCCAGACTGGAGAGAAATGAGGGCCAGGACTGTGCAAATATTCCGCCTCATTTTACCACAGTCAGTGCTGCACTCTGCTAAAGGCCAGGTCGTTTCACTGCTTAATCAATACATCAGTATAGTCAGTAAATGACAAGGAGAGTTCATATTTGTCTTGTTACTCCAAGACTGCTCATAAAGTTGAGTTCACAATCCCATAAAGGAGCCTGCATTACCTCAGTGGCTGGGAAGGAATTCCGCATTGGCTTCCCATAGGCCTGTCCACTGAGAGAACAGGAAAAGATAATAACAGGGTAAGTAAGAGTAAACTGGAATAAAGCCAAAAGTAAGGCCTACAGATCTAGCAGGGCAATCTCAGCTCATAAATATGACCCACCAAGTGGATACTCTGAACAGACTTTTGCCTGACAGAGGCAGACAGATAAACTCATGGTATAAAAACACCATGAAGTTTTCACAGGCAAAAGCCTTTTTTTTTTTTTTCACATCTGTTTTGCCTGCTTGAGAGTGTGGTGGAAATTTTAGCACCAATACATTAATCTGGACATCACTGTTTCAAGGGCCAGGGATCATTTGATTTGCCAGTGTGAGCCATTTGGTCCCCACTGCATTCAGAGCCAGGAATCCAAAGACAACACTTCGAGGTTTAGCCAACGAGGCAGTTTTGCTGGGGTGGTAGCTGCAAATTCAGAGGTGATACGGGCAGGAGGAACATCCTCTGATGATGACACAGCTGAGAACAGTTGGCAAGAAGTAAGAAATATAAAGTTTGATGGGCAAAAGAAAAAGCAGGGAAGGGGGAAAAATGTGGAGGGAAGTAAAAAGGAGAGAAAGAGAGAGAGAGAGAGAGAGAAAGAGAGAGAGAGAGAGAGAGAGAAAGAGAGAAAGAGAGAAAGAAAAAGAGAAAGAGAGAAAGAAAAAGAGAGAGAGTGAGAGAGTGAGAGAGAAAGAAAGAAAGAAAGAAAGAAAGAAAGAAAGAAAGAAAGAAAGAAAGAAAGAAAGAAAGAAAGAAAGAAAGAAAGAATATCAGACTGATGCCATGCAGAAATTCACAGCAGGACCCATAAGGGGCAAGATGCTAGAAAGAGAATCAAAATGTGATAAGCAAGCTGGGTAGACTCAGGATGTATTTTTCCAAGAGCCCTTGCAATTCTTATCCCTTATGTGGGGGAAGAGTAATGGTAGGAGACCACCAATCTCTTTATTCCCCCTCAGCATTTCCCAGAGATGACCAAAAGCCAAACTGAACTGCACAAACCATCAATCACTGCTCAGTGTGTGGCTCCACAGACCTGCTGCAAAACATCCACCGTGACTTCATGGACCACAAAGCACAGATAAGAGTCTGGGAGTTATATCCTTCTGGCCAAGTGTAGCACACTCGAGGTGGACTGATCCTCTATCCAAAGAGTTTATCTCCAAACCATATTAATTCCTGGAACACGGCAGCAATTCGTATCTGCACTAGGGCTTTCTGCCAGTGCAGCTCTCTCGGTCAGATGCCACCAAGAAAGAGATGGGCCAGCAAAGCTTCACAGCAGAGTAAATTTCAGTGCAGCTTTTAAGTTTTTTAAGCACTGAAGATGTGAGCGGATCTTTGCAAGCAGGACCCAACCCAGTTTGCCTGTGCTCATGGCAAGGCAGCAGGAGAGGCAGAGCTGGATAACCCTGTCAGCGCTGATGAATGGCACATGCCTCTTCATATTCGTCAGAAACATCACCTGACCTGCACCTCCATGTGCCTCACAGCTGTCCTAAGAGCATCCTGCTTTGGAGGAGCTCTGCAGGCTCCATGCAAATTCCACCAAGGACTTACAGTGCAACTGCTGCTTGCAGTCCTAGAAACCACATGTCCTCCTAAACCCCACCTCGGCCAGCTGTGCATTGCAGCTGGAAAATTGCCTTCAGCTGAAGGGTACATCTTCCCACAGCTGGTCCTTGAGCAGAGTAAAATCTGCAGAGCAGGTCTGGCTCCTGCATTTCTTGGCACAAGGGCAGATTGGAGGCTTGCCAAGGTTGCAACTGGGGGAGAAAAAAAAGCACATTTCCCGCTGCCTCCGGTGAGCTGTGCTGACCACCTGTAACCCCCACTGCTTCTGAGAAGGCAGCTAAGAAAAGCAGGAGTGTTGCCAGTAACTTACACACTTCATACCCCTGCTGGGACATTCTGGGGTTCCCTACACCACAAAAAGTTGAAAACCACGGCGCCAGGGAGGATTATTTTAAATTGTTTTATTCAAGTCAGGTTGAAGGAGGAGGATGGAGCATCTGGACTGTCTCCTGTCTGTGTCAGTACCCATCTTCCCACTCTTGCACTTCTTCCCCAAGCTCTTCCACCCTTGGATATCCATGCCCAATGTCCATGAGTTCCCCTGGGAGCTGAACAGTGCAGAGCTACCTCTGAGATGAGGGGAGGGAACTCTCTCCCCTTCCTCACCTCCCCTTCCTCACCTCCTCTTCCAGTGCACAACCCAAGGCAGCCCCAGCAGTGGGTGAGGGCAGCCCATCCTGCTCTCATCAGCAAGTCTGGTCCTCACTGAGCCTTTGTACTTCCAGGATGTCAGGTTTGCTCTGTTGATGTGCTGACAACGCTGCTGGGTCTCTTTGCAAGCAAATAAAGCTGCTGAATAGTCAGCCTGTCCAGTCACAGAGATTTTCAGTCCAAGGGATTTCAAACGGGACATTGTTCTCTAGTGCAGGAGCTATTAAATTCCATAAATTTGTAGCTGCTTTTCTACTACAAATTTTATCACCAAAAAAAAAAAAAAAAACCACCCAAAAAAAAAAAAACCACCCACAAAAACAAACCAGCAAGATACTGTGTAATGTTTTCAAGTCTCTCTTTTTCTTTTTTTTTGGCCAAAATAACTATTACTCTTTCCCAGCCATCATTAATTGCAAGTTGTGATCACCTGAGGGGCACCATTCTGTCCCTCTTTCCCCGTTCCTGACAAATCTTTATGTTCATTTCTGTGTTCAGCCACTTGTCCTCATGTTTAAAAAAATTAATAATCCATATGCTGCAACAATATCATTATTTTAAGCAACATTCCTGACTAATGTTTGAAGGCTTCCTGCTGACTATTGGGTGGAACCTGACTGCCCCCCTTTCTTTCCAGTTGAGTAGTAATGATTTAAGCAGATTAACTGGTTAACTTAATGTCATTAACCCAGATCATGTCCATTACACGAAATAACACTGGTTACAGGAATCAGCTAATAATGGGGCTCATCCAAAGGCAATGAGAAAACATTTTCCTCAATGTCAAAATTTGTCAATGAGCTCAAAACGAAGTTCAACATGATTTCTGCTAAAGGAGTAAATACGCTGGATGTGATCAACAAATGAGCCTTGCTTTCTTTCATTTGCAACAGAATGTGGTCAACACCCCTGAAAATGTTCGAGCTCCTCTTCCTTCCTGTCCTTCAAATCATCCACCACATAGCCCCAGGCACTAAACACTGCCGCTTCACCTGTGATGGCAAAGGGCAGGGCAGCTGCACGTCCAGTGAGACCCACCAAACACCAGCTACTGCTGAATGCTTCATCATTTCACAGCCTGGAAGAAATAAAATAATCATAAAAAACCCCCAATGATCCATTACCAACCCACCCCAATGCCCATGGTGGAGGAGTCCTGTGCTTTCAAGTCCAGGATGTTCATCTGGTGAACAGAGACAGGCAAATGTCCCCCTGTCTCAGAAACCCTGATGGCAGCAGTGTGTGCAGCTCATCACCCTTGGCTGTCTGTGCAGAAATAAGATCTTGGCACAAAGGGTTTGCTTTTGTTGTGTCTTAGGCTGCCTTCAGTTTGGGTTGAATGGATGTGCTTGGTTCAGGATGCCCAGTGGAGCACATGTGCTAATGTGTCTATTGGCATTTTGGGATTAAAACACATCAAAATGAGGCCACTGGCTTGTGCATAAACAACGTTTCTTGTTTCTCTCTTCCAGTAACCGTGACTGTGGGAGGACAACAACACTTGCTGGGGCTTTATGACACTGCAGGGCAGGTAAAGGACTGCAAAACGTTTATCATTTTCCTTTCCCATGGTTTGTTTGTTGCCATCATACACTGGGGTTTGTTGTTCATAATGTTTGTGGAGTTTTTGGGGGGTTTTTTTTAGAAATAACAAAAATGAGTTTTGAGTTGTAATGGTTGAACTGCTGACCTTCTTCCTTTTGTTTTCATTCTGTTTCAGCAGTAAAATACACACAAATACACTCATCCCTAAGACTGCGTTTTGCCTAATTAAAAAAACAAAGCCTGATGAGGCTGTGCAACCCCCATATGTCCACCTCCTACTGCAAATACGGTGTATTGTGTAGTCAGTGTTTTCTTACCTTTACCACACGGTGGCATCGAAGATACAGAGAATAATTCCCATTTTCAAGATCAGAAAACTGGTATAGTTCGGCACCAGTCTATCAGTCACCAGGTGCTGACTTTTTAAGTGGTAACCCAGCCAGATTTGCATCCATCCCGACACTCTTCTCCCAGGACAAGGGTGTCCATTACAAGAGAGTCTGCATCCCATGCTTACTTACATTTAGGATACTTTTGCTGCTTTCACTGTCCACGCTCTGATATGGTGTGATTGCACTCAAAGCTTGCAGAATATTTTCACCCCCTGGAGACGAGGAGAAGTTATTTCTCACTGCTTTGCTCTGCCAGCAGAAGGGCAGAACAAAGCACAGGGAGCAACATAATTTTTGTGGTGAAATTTCCCTCTCCTTGACTCCAAATGCTGATGAGTGACAAAATAAAGAAAGGGACATAGTCTGCACAGAAACCTTGCAAAAAATCGTTTGCTGAGAGCGGAGTGAGCAGGTTCCAGGTTTGTCACAGACTGGGAATGTTGTTCCCCACATCCACCAGCTCCTCCAGTCAGAGCTGACACTGAAGCCAGCAGGAGAGAAAGCAGATTTGGGAACTTGCTTCACTCTCTGGGTTCCAGCAGCCCTGGATGCAGGGCTTTGCTTTCACCAGGAGCTCTTCTTGGCTGTGGTTTTGGCCATGGCTGACTTCCATGAAAGGCACAAACAGGGCAGAAGGAGACCCTCCTGTCTGCAAAAGGCCACTTCTTGCAGAATATACTTTGCAGCACTGTGCGGAGAGATCAAAAAACCCACACCAGAACAGACTGTCACTTCCAAAAAAACCTGCACTCAGCAGAACCGGGGCTTTGATGCTTTAGGTTTCACTTCCTATAATTTTATTCTTATCATATTTCTGTAGGCAGCAGCAGTCTTAGCTGGTTTGGTGGCCCTTACAGACCACACATCTTTCCTATCCACATGGTGCAAACAGATGATCCAGTCCCAAAATATGACCCAAGTCCTTGCCCCATGTTCAAAGCCTGTTCAGTCTTTTATTCTGTGCTCACAAACTCAGAGCTCAGAGCCTGTGTCATGATCCATCAGCCCTGCAAGCCTTTGCAAGCCAGACTGGAGTTATATTCAGTTCCCAGTCAGTTTTCAACCCGTGCCTTAATATTCCTACTTGTTTTGTAGGGCTGACAGTTCCACCTGCCACCCATTTCCACAGCAACACCTCCTCTCATTTGTCCTCCTGAGCCAGAAGGAACACTCAGCTCTCTTTGACAAGCCTAACCCCTCCATCCATCCCTCCACATCATTTTGCCAGACCCTGCTTCAAGCGAGACAGTTCACCACCTGCCTCCAAACCCTTTCTCTAACTCTCCCAGCTCATGCCCCTTCCAGACCCTGGTCCCAAGCATGTGGCCATCCAGCCAGAGCTCAGAGCGTGAATCAGCCCTTGATGACTAGATTGTCTCCGTGGAGGCTGGAGGGATGATGCTTCCCACATGCTCCAGTTATAACAACAGATCATCTGGGTTGTTTCCTCCCTCCTTCTCCTTGTGCTGTGTGGCTTTCCAAAGGCATCAGTGTGAAGTCATAGCCAGAAATAGCCCTTGACACTGCGATGCTATAAAACATATGCTAATGAAATAACAATTGGAAAGTGTACTCCTGCAGCAGGACCCTCTGTCAGCCTGAAGGGAGAGCTGGCAGAGACCCCAGATTTGAGGTATCTGGATTTCTGTATCCCTGGCACAAACAGTCCTAGGAGGAAAAAAACTGTGGTTGTTTTGCTGGGCTGGACTCAGGTGCAAAATGCTTTAGCAGAGTGTGCGAGAGATCAGCACAGCAACAACATAAAAACAAAACAAAAGCCAGTTTTGCTGCATTTTTGGGGCCCAAACACTGCTGAGCTGATGGCTGAGGTGGAGGGGAGGGAGCAACACCAGCTGATCTCGGCCCTGGCGAGTCACGGACAGATAACACAGCAAGGCCAGGCCTGGCATTGGCATTTTCATGCCAAACCAGTGACCAGGCAATGTTAATTGGGAAGCCTCGAGCTCCCTAAATAGCAGGGAGCACAATGCAAGCCTGAGCTGGGGAAATAAATAAATAAATAATAAACCATTGATCAGTCACAGCCCAAACCCAAAGGACTTGGGTCCCTTCCCAAACATGAATGTCACTCCCTGCAGCTCTTCTAGAGATGCCCCATACCCGTGCAAATGTCCAGTCCCTTTTCTTAATCTTATTTATTTGCTTGACTTCAACCATCTCTGAATGAGAAATGACCCTGTGGGGCTGTCTTTTCTAAAGGTCCATTGAAAGGTTTTATAACCTTCTCCTGGAGAGCAGGTACAGAGAAGAGGTCCTTGTCTGATGTGGTCTGGAGGAGCCTGTACATGTACAGGAGCCCAGATTGACTCTTCTATGATATTTGTGTTTTAACCTGTCTGTGAAAAATCCCATGTGCCCTGGTGGGAGGTGAGACCTCTGCTATGAAATGCATGGCTGTCCCTGCTTTCAACTTATATAATGCTCTGTGCTGATAGCTCAAATCAGGAAAATCAGGAATGCTCTCGCTGAAAAAGGATTTTCTAGGGATTCGGAAGGAACAAGGAAAATAAAATTAAATGCATGCTACTGTAGCTGTCACAGCCAGGCAGAGCGCTCGTGGTTTTAATCTGTAGTTTTAATGGTACTGTAAGTCCCAGCCTCTCTAAATATGCACGTCTGGAATATTGAAATTGGCTGTATTTAGCCAATTTCTTCCCAAAACTCCTAGATGAGGATTCCTTGAGGCTTGCTGCCACCACGTGGCTGGTTCAGGAGCCTCACTTGCAGCTAAACCAAAAACACAGAACGGATTTTTGCCAAGCACCTGGTATCAGCCCGTGGTGTCTGTGCCACAATCAGTCTCAGGATTGATGTTCTGGGTTAAAATAATGTTCCATAATCAGACCAGGCTTTCCTGACGCACGGCATCCACATAAAACTGTCTCTACAATGCAATTTCTCATCTGATCCCATCACCTTGACACCCACTTTGTCTCTATTAACCTCGGCTGGGAGCTGGCTGACATCTCCAGAGCCTTGGATAAATCTCCTGTCACTGACTTTGCTTCTTCATGTACTGCAGCACTGGTGTACCCACAAACATCTCTGAGGGTTTGTTTTGGTTTTTTTTCCTGCTATCCCTTGAATGTAGAGAATCCTCTTTCTTGGGAGGTGATATATCCAAACATCTCTTCTTGTAAATCCTTCTTGAGATACACACTTTCTATGCCACTGGAAAGACATAATTATGTCAGTTTAAAAATACTCTGGTTTTAACCTAAATACTGTGGCTGTGAGGGCTGGAGGTAGTAAAAGAGAATTTATTCTTTCTGTCAAAGTGGGCTTGGGACATTCACTTAGACAAAACAAAGCATTTTGTTTGTGTTTTAGGATGTTTTTTTAAACTTTTCTTTCATGACACAGAGCTAAATTTGGGCTCATGCTTCCTTTCAGAATAAATAATTAAAGTTCTGGGGATTTTTTTTTAGAAAGAGTTGGTGCCAACAGTCTTTGAGTAATTCATTAGTATATTTTGGAAACTAGTGTTGATGCAGAAGTAGTCTGGGTCAATTTATTACTGTATAGCAAGGTGAAAAGACTTCAGAAAGGCTATTTACCGGGCTCAATTCACAATTAATTTGTTGACCCAATCAAAGCAAGGCAGAAGCAAGGCTGCACTAAAACATTATCTATTCTATCACACACTGATACAGTCCTGCAGCACTTTCTCCTACAGGACAGGCAGCAGCTTACATCGTTCCTGCCCCCAATGTGTGTTTCCCCTGCCTAAAGTAAATGTTCTTGAGTCTGAGAAACAGTATTCCCCCCCCCCCCCCCTTTTATTAACTAGTTATTTCCTTTTATTAACTAGTCTGTATCTGCAAAGCAAATCCACGCCAGTTGAATTTTCACACAGTTGTAACAAAAAACAACCAGACTGCAGAGATCTGAGACTTGTCCAGAATGCAGAAACTATAAGCTGCAGATCTACACTGCAGTCAGGCTTGACAGCAGCATGTATTATTGTTTCCCACACTCCAACTTTGTGCTCCTTTCCCCTTTTTTAATTCTGGACCCCCTAAAAAAGCCTTTGGAACAGATGTGTCCCCTCTAAAAAACATCTGTTTCATTGCACTGAAGTTTTCTAACAGGTTTCATTGAACAGTACCCACCAGACACAGCTAAAAATGCTCCCACTGTCAGAAAGAGCCAGGCTATCCCTTTCACAAGGCTTCTGCTTGCTCTCAGCTTCTCAAGCCTGAAAACAGACCTAAATTCTTCCTTGAAACTCAGCTATCGAAGCCAGCTCATGACATATCACAGCTGTGATTCGACTGTTCGAAAATTCAACTTTTCACCATTAACCCGTGGAGAAAACATCTCTCCTTCCACCCTCCATGGCCTGTGGAAACGCTAAATCACCCCCAGAGAGTACCCAGATACTGCAGGCTGGATTTGATCTGCTTTCTGCTTTCGGGATGTGTGTCTTCTGCTGACTGGCACATTGCTGTGCCCCATGCAGGACTGTTCAGCATCACCTTCTGCACCAACAGCTCCACAGATAACACAAACAAAACTTGTTCACACAGTCACAGAATGATTCAGGTGGAAGGGACCTTCAAAATTATCTAATTACAAACTCACACAGACACACCACCAGGGATAGGGATACCTTTCACTGGACCAGGCTGCTCACAGCCCTGTCCAATGTGGCTTTGAGAACTTCCAGAGATGGGGCATCTTCCAGCTCTTTTTGGTAAAATGCTGATAAATCAGCACCCTGGTGCTGTCAGGGGTGGTTCCCCCCTCTCCAGCAGCCACCTGGAGCTTGGAAGTGTGAGAGAATATGGACATATGGAATACGGACTGCATCAAACCCAACGTGACAGCCCCACTTGCAGCCATCCCCTCCTTGTGACACTCTTGCTGTTCTCCCCTGACAGGAGGACTACAACCAGCTGAGACCCCTGTCCTACCCCAACACAGACGTGTTCCTGATCTGCTTCTCCGTGGTGAATCCTGCCTCCTACCACAACGTCCAGGAGGAGTGGGTGCCTGAGCTGAAGGTCTGCATGCCCAACGTGCCTTACGTCCTCATAGGAACACAGGTAAAGCTTCTCCTGAGCATCTGGAAGGGTTTCCTGTTTAACTCGTGAGATAATCAGCCAGATTTGCCCATTAGAGGAAAATTCTGTGACTGGGAATGGAAGGCAACGTGCAGGTCTCCAGACCAACAAAGCTCATCCCATCTTTTTATTCAAATGTATTTTAATGTGGCAACAAGTCATAAATACCTATGGGGAGAACAGCTTTTGTACAGATCTCTAACGGGAAGGAAAAAAAAAACCATCAAAGTTTGTGGCTAGAAGCTGAAGCTAAACTTCAAACTAAATTTTAAGAATGGGAGTAATTAGCCAAATGTCATGGGAAGGAAGTAGCCTCCCTTCGTGCTTTCACATCAGCATCACAACTGGTGACTCACCATCCTGCTTGTGTTACAGTGATTGTCAGACTGAATGACCAAACCCCTTTATTTTGGCCTTAAAATCTATGAATCTGTCAATCAAATAAAAATTCCCTTAATATGAGTTTGTACCAAGACAAAAAGTGGATAAAGACTGTGAGGGTATGGATACAAGCACATGGAAAATGTGGTACTGTCAGAGCACTGGACAGTAACCTAAGTCAACTTAGAGAAGCAGACAAATTCTGGTCAAAATCAAAATCTTCATGCCACAGGAAAGGCAAATAATTCAAACACTGGCTTTGTTTTCTACACTGGAATAACCTAAAACACCCATTTAAAAATAAAAGCATTGTCCTTTGGATCACACAGTCTGAAAATGGACAGGTTTGAAATGACAGAATACTTCACTTTGATGTTTTCCTTGGAAACAAAGGATTTTGTTTCTAGTCAGACTGAGCTATGTCTGTCTGGCCTGTCAGGGTGCAGGTTGAGTGATCCAGTGCAGGGTTGCAGCAGCTTCCTCTACCAGTGGGGCTCTTTCCTGTACTACGCCCATCTGAGCTGTGGCCCAATAACCTGCAAAGGAGAACTAATTCATGGTAAACTAAAAAAATATATATATTAAAAGGTAAATAAAGGTGCAATTAGTTTCTGAATTATCACCAGAGTTGAGGAGTGATACAGATGCCCTGATGTGGGTCTGTAAATCCATGAATATCTGCCTCAAGAATTACAGGACAGGTTTTGGGTTTTATTGTATTTTCCACTAGATTGACCTCCGGGATGATCCCAAAACTTTGGCACGGCTGCTTTACATGAAGGAGAAACCACTCACCTATGAGCACGGAGTGAAGCTGGCAAAGGAGGTAACAGCTTCTCCTGATGTCACATGAAGCTGACTGATCTCAGCTTTCCCCCGGATTTCTTTCATTCAAGGCTCCTCCAAGGCCCATTGGCCCCAGACAGAGATTAAAGCCTCTGCTCAAAAAGGCTGGACCCAGGCACACATTGTGACCCTGAGCCTGCACTTCTGCTGCAATATCAGTTCAAACATAAAATATCCTGAGTGGGAAAGGACCCAAAAGGGTCAACGCGTCCAACTCCTGGGCGTGCACAAGACAACCCCAAAAATCACACCATGTGCCAGAGAGAATTGTCCAAACACTTCTGATCTCTGGCAGGTGCCATGACCAAGCTCTGAGAAAAGCTCTAAGGGCAGCAGGTGGCAAATGGGCATCAAAACAGATTTTGCTGCCTATTTTATATCTCAGTCAAGTGTTTCTTTCTCAGGCTTCTGCCTGGAGGTGCAAGTGGCAAACCCCTCCCTGCAGCCACCTCCTGTCAAACTCCTCCCCATCCCTTACAAACTCACGGACAACTGGGTTCCCACTTATCCATTGCACTTGAGGCAGCAGAGAAGGCGCTCCCAAAGTTTCTGTGGTATTGTACAGTACTCCTGGAAAGGTAGGGGGTTAGAAGCACTCCCCAAGCCCTGGGATTCAGGCTTCTGGATCTTGGCCTTGTCCCCTTTTATGCTGCAGGTGCTATTATTGTCCCTGGCCCTCCAAATCAGCGCATCCATGAGCAGAACAAGCTGAATAAGCCACAAGGTTGCTGAATAAGCTGAGGGTGCTTTCCCAGGCCTCTGTGGGTGTTTGTGTCATGCCAGCACACTCAGGAGACTCTTGTCTCAAAATGATGCTTCCCTATTCCCAGAAACCAGCTGGAAACCCTCCCCAGGTAGCAGCTCCCCGGGACAGGAGGAGGCAGGACACAAGAGTGACAGCCCAGGGGAGAAGAGCCAAGTGTGTGATGGAGTCCAGCTACACCCCAGCATTTCCTTGAAGCCTCCCCAGCTGCACAGGCAGATTTTGTGTCGGCCTGTTTGTTTGTGTTTGAGTGCTGGCCAAGCTCCTGGTCCAGCACTCAAACATGGGTGCAGTCCCCTCTCTCTGCAGGGTCGTGCAGGGAATTCCTGCAGCCCATTCACCCCTGTGTGCTGAGATGCTCATGTTGATGCTGATTCCTGTTCCCTTGCTCAGGATGACCCCGTGAGCTTGTCCCTTCATCCCACAGGCAGCCAGATACAGAGAAGAGAAATGGTCTGACCTCTTTCTAAGAGTAGAAAGATGCTGGAACAGCATCACTCTGTCTCTCCCTACAGTGGATGCTCACTCTCATTTTCCCCCTTCCCTTTCAGATCGGAGCCCAGTGCTATCTGGAGTGCTCAGCACTCACACAGAAAGGCCTTAAGACTGTCTTTGACGAGGCAATCATGACCATTTTCCACCCCAAGAAGAAGAAGAAGCGCTGTGCAAAGTGCCACAGATGCTGCACCCTTGTGTGACGCCCCCTGGGAAGCAGAGCCAGCTGAGCTCAGTGAAACCAAGCAGGTTAGAAAGGCAATGAAGGTCACATGCAACTGAAATGGGGAACAGGACCAGAAAAGGGTCCTTCTTACCCAAATATGGGAGCTCTCCGTTCTGTGAAACCTCCAAGCTGTATCACCCTTGGCCAGCTCCTGTCTCTGTGCTTTCCTAACCCTCCAGAGCTGTTTTGCAGCCTGCTCCCACTGCTGCAGGCTGCACCAACAGAAACCAGGACGCCTGCTTGGCTCCCCACCTTAGGAATAAGGTGAAGGTGGCTTGTGACAAAACAAAGAGCTAAAGATGGCAAAAGAAACAGGAGAAATCCTTTTGTGGCCTTAAGTAAGAATTGATTAAAATTTGGAATTTGCATTCCTTAGGAATTGAATCTGAATTGACTGAAAGCACATGGAGATCTGTAGAAATCTAACATGTAAGATATACGCTATAGGTAAGATGTACTTTAAAATTGCTTTTCTTTTGTAAGACTTGCTAGTTCAGGAGATACTTCAGTTTTTTCAAACCACATGGAAGCAAAGGTGGAGTGATTCCAGTTTGTGTTCACTTAATGGTCAAACTTCACACCGTCAGGATGTTCGCTGCACCCAAGCTGTCAAAATCAATCAACATTTACCTCCAGACTTAAGGAATGTTCTTACAACTAAAAAAAAATGCAAATAACTGTATTTTACAGAGGAATGTTCAGGCTGAGCCGTGTTTCCATAAGCTGGGAAAAAAAGTACAGAGTTGTGGCACCAATGTACTGGAACAAAGAAATTCTGCCACCAAAGAATATTGCCCTAGCCATGAAATAGCAGCATAGAACAATCTCTCTTCCAGCTGAGAACAAGAATGCGACACATTGCCATGGCAACTGAGAATTTACCTTATAGATCAGCTGGATTTCTATATCTCATCCAACAGCCAAGAACAGGAAAAAAAAAAAAGAAAGCCAAAGGTCATACTAGCTTTAAGTGCTTTGAGATGATCCAATTGCCTTAAAATTATCCTTTTTTTATGAAGTATTTCTGTAAAAAACCTCATCAAAGTGGAGTTGTGAACTTGTTGGCTTATTGTAGCCTCCCTCCTCCCATTCATTTCTTCTCTCTCTGCTCCCATTTTTCCACCTTCACAGGTGTTGCTGTTTCAGCTGCAGCTTGGCTGCAGTCCTCAGGAGTGGACTTTTCCACCAGTGGCAGGTGATGGGCTGCAGCCAACAGCATGGAGATGGGAAATCCAGCCCACAGGGGCACGGAAGCTCCTGTGATCTCCCCCTGCTGCTGGGGAAATTGTGCCTTTTCGCTGGAGCCTCTCCCAGGATCCTGCAGCTTTGCACATCACAGCAGCACAGACACTCAGAGGTGAACTGGAAGTCTTGTTACTTGCAGCTGCCTCTGGATACCCTGGCAGAGCCATGAGTCTTGTCATGGATTTCACGGGCCAAGCAGGAAATCCCAGCACCAGCACACACAGATCTGAAGATGTAACTCGTTGCAAAAGCCGTGTCTGTAGCCAGCAGCGCCGGGAGGGAGCAAGTGACAGCAGTGCATCCTCCCAGCCCAGCCCAGCCCTGCTCCCCTCTGCACCCCATGCCAGGAGACTGGCAGCCCTCTCCTCTTGGGAATCACAGAGTCCTGGCTGAGAACACACGTGTGACCAGACAAACGAGGGAGCTCCAGAGCTGGTGATGCCCAGAGTGAGGAGTGACTGCGGCAGAGCCATGGGAACGGCACCCAGGGCATGGGGAAGGGACCGGGCTTGGAGCAGTGCACAGTCCTGCACTGGGACCAGGCTTAGGGACCTGAGCTCCTCCTTCAATACGAATTCCATTTCATGCAACTGGAGAATGGTTTGGGTTGGAAGGGACCTCAAAGATCATCTAATTCCCAGTTTACCATGGAGAGCTACACAAACCAGCTCTGACACCCCAAAACATTTCCGGGTAGAAACCAACAGTCCTCTCTGACAAAAGCCATCAGACTCGAGTCAAATGCTTTGCTCTTTTTTTTACCCAGCAGCTTCCACTCACCATCCCTTTCCCCTTGCACACAAACATGGATGAAAACACAGCTGTGCCATACCTGAGATAGACAAGTTCTCCTTGTTGCTGGTGATTTTTTGGTGCATATTTTATATTTGGTTATATTATGTCCCAGGCATTTACTTCAGATTGCCTGGCTGCTAAAGCCCAGCTCAGAGTGAGGTGTGGGGGTTCATGCCATGGCACAGAGTTTGTGTCTGTGCCCAGGCAGAGCAGTGAGTGTTCACCTCAACAGGACACTGTCTATCAGCTTGACTATAAAGTGTAAAAATATATTAGAGGAGTGTGAGGAGAACTAGGCATGGATTAAAAAGAATTAATAATTAGGCTTACAACATGACTAGAAGTCCACTGAAACAACAACAACGACAACAAAAAAACCTTTAGCAGATTTCAGGGAGATTATATCTGCACTGTGCTGCCTTTTACTTCAGTGGAAATTAATGAGGATGATTGTTTTAGCTCATGTAGGTTGCTGGAGAGTGATGTATGAGTCTCTGGTGGAAGAAGGTGAAGTCTGGTTTAGCTGAAACACAATGCAAATGCTCAGGTTGGGGTTGCCTGGTTTTCTTAGAGCTTCAAAAATGTGGAAATAGAGGAAATAGAAAATCCAGAGTGACAGCTGAGCTCATCCTAACGTAACGAGCACGCTGGAAAAGTGAAATGGAGCACCCTGGCAAGCATCAGGGAAAGCCACAAATAATCAAACTGGGTTTTTGCGTGCCACTGAGTACCAGGGGTGATTGTTCATCTCAATGGAACAGCATAGGACAGGCAGGAAAATCAAAAATCAAGTGGGAAGTTGTAGCATTAATGCAACTGCAGCGGTTTGAGGGAAATTAACTACAAAATGTGGTGATGGAGAAGCTAAAATGCTGCTGTCCTAATGTGTTAAACTGCAGCATCCTGAACAAATCCTTGCATAGAGGAAGCAGATAGAAAACTGTTAATATACATAAAAAACATGTTAAGGCTAAGCAGGGGTTTCTTCCCACTTACAAAATGGAGCACATCAAGCTTGTGAGACAGTAAAAGTTCAAGTTTTTCGAACTGGTTTTGACCAAAGTTTGAATTCTGGGAGCTGCAAGAAAGGGAGAATGGTCACAGTCCACTGAGAAATGGCCTCTGCACTCCATTAATTTTAATTTTTCTTCCAGCAAAAATAAATGGTTTTTGAAAAGCCATGTTTAATGCAGGTCCCATAAACATTATTCCTGCGTTAGGTTCTGTACACACACCTGTCCATGAAATATGGCAATTTCTCAAGGATCTGCCCTGTTACACTACTTTTTTTGAGGAGGCAGGGACAGCATAGGCCAAGAGGCTTTAGAAAGGGATTGTAGGCAGATGTAAGGAGAGTCATTGACTATCTGGCAAGTCATACCTAATGCCTTTTTTAAAAGCAGCAGATGGTGTGTGAACAGGCAGTGAAGCTTATTTTCAGAAAAACCACAACAGCAGACATAGTGCAAGTGCAGGCATAAGGCCACAGATACAAACTTCAAGTTATTTTCAAGCACCATTAGTAATAAGGAAAGAAAATCAATAAAGGACTGCCAGGTGAAAGGAGATGGGTTTACTCACTGTGAGATGAGCTAGAAAACAGATCCCAATTTCACCTTAAAAGGAGCACTGCTAAAGAGAGTCATAAAGGTTAGAAGCCGTCCCTGGAGCTTATTTGACAACATCCCCTTAATGCAGCTGATGTCAAAGCCTTTCCTGACAGACCTGCCTTTGCTAATAGTCTGCTGTCATTTCAAAAGCACTCACAACTTATAGGAAACTTGCTGGGTCCTGTAAAACCCATCTCCTTTGGCCTCTTCTGAAACCTTCCTGTTCTACCAAGAGCTCTTAACCTGAGTCTGCAGTTTCAAACAGAGTTCCCAAAGCATTTTCATGCAAACCCCTGCAAGGAGATATTTGAGAGAGATCTCAAGTCATCAGAGAGTTGCTATCACATTAAAATCTCTGCTCTTCAGAGCCCTGTGAAAACACCAGGACAGTGGAACTGGGGCAGTCCTGCCACTTGCAGCATGACTTGAAGGAGGTCCCACAAAACCTCACAGTTTGTCCTGTGCCTCCCAGAGCTCTGAAAAGTTGGGGAGAAGGCAGAACGAAGGCTCTAACCCCAATCAGGTACATTCTTGTTTGTTCAACTGGATAGACACCCCGTGTAGGTACAGACTTCACCTCAAGTCCAGTGTGGCAATCAAAACAATCGTTTCAGCAGCTGACATTGATATTTCTCACCTTTTTTCTCTTTTGAAGCACTCAAAGCATTCAAAATAGACACAGAATTAAATACAGTACTGCATTTTAATATGAAATACAGTTATTCCAAATACTTTTATTAAAGGGACAGATTTTGGCAGTCCTCCTCATACTGAGGAGAATCTCACTTCACAAGGAGCTGTCTCCAAGTTGTCCTTGTCTCTTTCAAACCCACTGGCACTGCTCAGGCCATGAGGAAGGCTGATTGGTGACCCATCCTTGTATTTTAATTACCAGAAAACGGCTTCCAGCCTCTCTAGTGTTGGTGGCCCGTGTTCTTTTGAATACCTTCAGGATTGGGGACTCAATCACTTCCCTGGGCAGCCTATCTCTCCCTTTAATTCATATAGGAAAGATGCTCATCTGCTTTTATACCTCGCTTAGAGCCCATGACCTTTTCCTGTACCTTTTTTCCCCATGTGACACAGCAAATACCTCTTGACTCACCACACAGAAACCTCATCTGGATTAAAAATCATTTGCAGTGGCATCGATCTGTCTCAGGCCAGGATTGTCTGAAAGCACATTTGTCTTCTCCAACAAAGCAATCCATGTGCTCACATTGGCCCGGGGACCATTTGTTAAACAAAGAGGCAAAATGTAGGAATCTGGCTGCACATGCCTTCCTCCGTGTATTTTCTTTTTCCCTGAGGAGGACCTGTAATGTTGTTTCATCTGACATTAAAAAAGGAAAATCTGGAAATAACAGTACATTTTGTTGGTTCACAACTCTATAGGACTGGAGGAGCATCTGCTGTGACAGGAGGTGAGCATGGAGTGACCTACGTCAGATAACTTCTAGACACATTTGAGCTCTTTGCAGAAATGAAGACAAATTTCCACTATGAGTGTTTATTTTCCTCTCTGTGAATAAAGACCATCTGAAAGCAGGAAAAAGCCTCCCACTGATTTCTGTAGTGGCTTGTGATCTCAGCTGTCTTCACCTATCAAAACAAAACAGGAACAGAAATATTTTTGCGTCAAAAAGTCAGGACAAAATCACCAATTAGAAGTCATGAATGCAACAGAATCACTTCTGCTTCGGGGGAGAGCTGCAAATTCAGGGCCCAGAGCCACAATTAGTCAGTTTGATCCTCAACCTTAAATTTCATTTTCAGATGTCAAGGGGACGCCCATAACTAGAACAACAACAACGAAAAATCTTCAAATTCTCTTTCCTTTGTTTCAGTTAAAGCTTTCAGAAACATGGGAGCAAAAACCTGTTCTCTTGGGCAGCTCCAGGAACCACACCATAACAGCAAAAAGAGTTAGAAGCTCATTGTAAGAGGAAAATTAATTCAGAAACCCAGAGCAACGAGCAAAAAATCATGTGAATTGCTGTCAGTGGTGAAAAATCTCTTTAACTTTGAAAATATGGTTCCCTGTCCCTTTCCAGATTGTACAGACCCTAATGCAGTCTTTGGCTGCTTCTAACTATAATGGTAGGGTGGGATTTTCAAAGATGCTCTATGTTGGCTTCATTTCGATTCTCATGAAGGCAATGGAACATTTCAATGGGGTCCACATTAATCATCCACACATTATTAATGTGGAAAATGTTTGAGAGTCTCTTTATTTCCTCCTTTTCTGACCTTTTATTTTGGCTGACCAAGCTTTGAGCACACAGATACACTGAGCCAGGTCCAGGAGTCTTTTATACCTTCTGGCTGCTGGTTAAGGACGCCTTGGAAGGAGTTGGGGCATCCAAAGACTTTGCTGATCTCACCTTTGGAGGCTGGATCTGAAACGCCTCACTACTGAGCTGAAGATGAAGGTGGTTACCTTAACAGTGTAATATTCAAGATATATGGTTATCTTTGCTTAAAGACCCTAAACTCAGTGCTGTCACCTGATTTCATCTCATCCCATTCAGGACACCAGGTTTGATGTGGTTTTGGTGAAGATCAGTTTGAGCTCTCACTGATACCAGCTCTGGTGAATTTTGACTTTGATTGGAGGTTAATGAATTCAGAGTAAACAGTTGTCACCAGTCTACAGTTTCCAGATCTTCCAACACAACATTTGTTTGTATTGATAACGTGTAGAAAAATTTGTTTGATGTCTGTCAAAGTAGTTTGTGGGTAAATCATATCCAGACTGTGGCTATCGTGTTGTTTCTCTCAGTATTTTTCCCCTAAAATGGCAGCTGCTCTAACTGCATCGCAGACCTGGCAGTCACTGGGCTGCCCTGTCAGCATGGAGCAAACGAGCCCAAACCCTCCCCAAGCTTGTAAATATTAATTCACTAGTAAGCAATAGCAACAAGTTGTGTGAGAGGGAAAAGACACTGGCAAAGTCTTCTCCAGTCATGAGCAGGAGTGACCCAAGGCTAGGGTGCCAGGTGGGAAATGCCGCAGAGGAAGACATGGTGTGGTGGCCCTGATGCCCCAGCAAATATGGACTGAGGCTGGTGAATGGGCTGGGAAGTGCCTCTGTGGAGTCACACCTGGGTATTTGGGGCTCAGCAGCACCTCAAGACAGAGAGGACTTCAGAGAAGGCTGCAGAGAAGAGCAGGGAGATGGAGTGCAAGGATAACAATCCAGTTTAATGTGTCATGGTGCTGATGCACTTACACAAATACAAGAATTTCACTGCACGGAGATTCTCTGCTCCCCCAAGAACACAAAGACAAGGACATTTCATTCCTTTCTTTTTGTGCTAACTTGATAGGAATACTTAAAATTATTCCTTAAGAAATGCTTAAAACTAACAGTTCAACAAGTTATTCTGATTGAGTTTGTGAAGCAGATGCAATGACCTCAACACAAATCAGGACCTAACTCATCACCAGTCAGGTGTTAGCCAGTTAGGAGAAAGAGTCACTGACTTGATGTGAGCAACTGAATTTTCTCTCTTAGAAGTTGCTGTGTGCAATATTGCTGGAATATGGGGCTGGTGAAACCAAAGGATGGGCACTAAAGCAGTATGTGTGACTTTTGAGTGGTATGCCTTTTTTTCAAATATTAACCAAATCTTCAGAATTCAAAGCAAAACAATTTCAAACCAAGGAAATTCAGTTTTCAAGCAAATGCATTCTGCATAGTTTAAAAATCATGTAAACACTATTAATTTCCTATTTACAGCACATAATTCTGTACTCTTTTGTTTATCATCTTTTAAACATGTAATTACTGTATATTGCAATACACATTAATATCGTTTATTGTACATAGTTTATTTTAACAAAATAAATGTATTACAAAGTATTTTGACAGCATCCTTTTGGTCTGCTGTTGTGTTTTCTTTCCCAGATGGTAATCACGTGCACCTTGCAGGATGTTTCAGGTAGGAAAAACACCTACCAACATATTGGCAAGGAAGATGATGAGCTGTGCACCGTGGGGTCCAGCAGCCAGGGCAGGCAGAGTCAGGAGGGAAATTGAAAGGTTTATTGTGATGGAGAAGTTACTTGAGGAAAGACAGCCCTGCTGGTCTGGAAATAAGAATATGACTGGCTCCAGTCTTCCAGGGATTTTGTGCAGAGATGTGGATCTTGTTGGGTTGTTTTTTTTTTTTTTAAATAACAAAATTAATTACAAAAAAAATCTCCTTTGTTACCTGTTCATTAAAATTTGTTTCAAGATCAGAAGCAATCTCATTGACCAGCTGGTCTGGTCTTCAAGTTAAGCCTAGAAATCCCACCATTCCTGAACAATATCCCTCATCTTGATTGGACCAAAGCAAGAGGAAGGCTCTTTTCATGTTCCTGCAGCTTGTGAACCTCAGCCGGTTTAACCAGCCCTGCCTGGAGCACTTGCAGAGAAAAGACAGAGCATATCAAGGTTTATTCCTGATAAAAAGGCCCTGCAGCCCAAATGCCTGGCTGTTGTAAGTGCATACATCCTCAAAGGAGCCAAGGCAATCCAAGAGGACTCAGCATATATTTTATTCACCTTCCCCTAGAGGAAGATGGAATTACTCACCAGACTTTCCATGGCCTGGCTTTTTCTGGGAGGAAGTGGCACAGAGGACCCACATGTCTGGGGTTAACAACAACGTGCCAAAAGCATCCCCCAGAGCAGAAAATTCCTAAACTGCTGCCAGATAAGGCTGGGTGGATGTAGCCAAGGGAAGGACACCTCCATGCAGCCCTGATGCTTTCACATTTCCCTGAATACCCATGGCTGGCTACACTCCCTGGCAGGATGTTTGGTGAGATAGGCTTTGCTCTGACCTGGTTCCAAAATTTTCATGTGAATACAATGAGAGCAGGGGGCAGCTGCCTGTGTCTCCCAAAGAGAAATCCGGCCAGTGCAGGGAGCACCCATCTGGGGAGGCATCCTGCCCTCCCTCTCATGGCAACTTGGGTCTGTAGGTGGGATAAAACACTCTGATTTCTGGCTGGGCTCATGGTCATTCAGGCTGGGCTCAGCAGCTGCAGGGAGCTGAGCTTCCAGGGCCAGTGGACTGTTGTGGCTGTCACAGAACAGGAGGGTATTTTGACGAATCAAAGCACTGCATAGCAGCAATTATTGCTGGTCAGGTTAAATGAGCTAAAATAAACCTGAGGCACTGAGTGCACTGCAGGATGCAGACGTGACTGGACAGAAGGGGCCTTACAGCCCATACGCTGCACCATAGAGAGGAAAAAAATCATCTGTAGCATCATTCCCAGTGTCCAAAAGGGAAACTGAGGCACAAAGAAATCCACTGCTCTTTGTGGGAAGTAGAATACCTGAGGTGTCATGGCCTTTGTGACAAACACTCACCAAAGTGAGTGCAAGCACATACCAAATAAGCAAGCTGTTGACAAGCTGTTCAACTGCTTTGGACAGGTTGGGTGATGAGATCTAAATCCATGGCTTTAGAGAGCATTAAAATGCTCCCAAGGAGGTGATGTTTGCCTGGGAAGAAGCTTCTCATGCTCTGAAATATGTGGGCTGTGTTGTCTGCCTACAAATTCTGAGCAGGACATACCAGCCCAGCTGCAGCACTAAGGATGTGCAAACCAAAGACAAGCTGTGACAGGACAAGGAGTGATGGTTTTAAACAAAAAGAGGGTTGATTTCTACCCGAAGTTTTTTACAGTGAGAATGGTGAAATACTGGCTAGAGAGGTGGTGGATGCCTCATCCCTGGAAGGATTCTAGGTGAGGTTGGGAAGGGCTCTGAGGAAGATGTTCCTGCTCTTTGCAGGTGGGCTGCACTAGAAACAACTCAAACTATTCTGTGATTCTAAATATGAAAATTGATGAGAATTTAACAGAATTGAGACCTACTAGTGTAATAACTTCTGGGTGGAAAGGTCCACATTTGCAATCTGGTGTTGTTTGGACTTCTGTCACTCAGGGTAGATCCACAGCATCTCTTTTGCTCTCCTCCTTGAAAGATCATCTCCAAGTGGCCTTTTGCTGCCTTGGTTTCAGCCAGTACATCCTTCCCACCTCCCACTTCTGCTCCCCAGCCTGGCTGCATCACTCAAAGCCCTTTTCCCACCATACAGTGTTTTGTTCTGATCACTTGCTGAGGTTTCTGCTGCCTCCCTGTGTCCAGGTACAGCCCTGATTTCCTGCTGGCTGCAAAGGAAGGAAGTTTGCCACTTTCTAGCCCTGCCTCTGACCCTGAGACTGCAGCACAGCCAGACTCCATCAGAGAAATTCAGTGTAGGAAATTACTTCACACCAAGGAGATGTTTTGCAGGTGTTCACAGCTCTGGCAAAGAGTTTGTAGGAGCTTATAGATATTCTACGTGAGAAATCTCTACACACAGAGAAAGAGGGACACGTTGCTTTAAGTTGCTTTTATACTACGGTTTTGGGATTTATTAAGGACACAAAGCAGTTTGCAGGTTTCCCATAATAACTGTAATGCCAATTGACAATATTAGAGGTATCATGAGGTGCAATTTGAACCAAAACATGAGGACTTTTTAAAGGGTAGTTAAACTCTCCATCAGGAAAAAACCTGCTCCTGCTGCTGTTGGACAGAGCAGTCTCTATTCAGAATTACAGAAAGTAGGGTGATAAAATCACCTTCTTCCTACTCAGTCACAGTGCAGGTTTTACAGATAAGAAAAATATATCAGCTAATAAATTCCAAGTTAAATTTAATCTGTCTCATTGTGGACAGGACACCTGGGGAAGTTTCAAGCATGCATCCCTGTAGTTGGAGGTGACTGCATCCAGGAGACAAGACACTGAGTCAGGGGGAGACAGGTGCAGGTATACTCTGAGCAGCAATTCTCTCCTAATGGCTATCTGAGAAGGTGTCTTTGTTTAGTGAGCTCCTGTGGGCCTCTCCCACTTGAAAAATCTTCCTTCGTTCACCTAATTTCCCATTTTGCTCAGGGGAGAAATGAGGGATGAATGTGAGTGTGTCCTCCTGCAGATGGGAACCAGGGAACAAAGGCACTTGTGTGTGGCTGTGGTCACAGGGGGCTCTTGTGGCAGCTTCCAGGTGTCCCCCAAGTTTGTAAAGAGTGGGTGTGAGGAGGTGTGAAGTGTCCTGTGCAACGTCTGCTCTCTTTCCTGTGCTGGACTTGTCTCACCCAACATTACTGGACACTCCACAGCTCTCCTGCAAGCACATCTGGCTGTCCCCCAGCTCTGTGTGCACCCTCAGAGGAGCAGGTCTCCATGGAGCTGAGCAGCTCAGGGAAAGTGTGGGAACACCCTTCCTTAGCCCCCTCTTTCCCACCACCTCAGCCAGGGGCTCGCTGAAACCAAACTGTGATCGTTGCATTTTGGCTTGTCCCTCTGACTCTGGAAATTGTCAGGAGAGATACCTTGGGCTCTGCAGAGTCTCACTGATTCCACGTGAAGCCATTTCCCCTCCAATCCCTGGACAAAAGCAGATGGTTCTGCACATTTAATGTGTTTCTCTCCATTTTTTTTCTTTTTTTCAGGAATTAGGAATTGTCTCTCGTGAGATAATTTTATTTTTTTTAACGAAGTGACTCCAATTAAGCAAAGCACTGAAATACATGCTTAGCTGTAAAAGTCCACTGATATTAAGCAAAACACTTAATCATGAGCTTAAGTCCTTGGCTGAGTCAGGGCTGAGTATGCATTCCCCCTAATTTCAAGGTAGTGATCTGAATACTTATTTCCATTTCATCGGCCTTGAGACCTTTTTCTTTGCCTGTTATTCCTGAATGACTGCAGGGTAGGATTAACTAATGGGGCTGGGGGGAGGGGGGGGGGGGGTGGTGGAAGTGTTGGGGACTGCGTTTATGTTACTGGAAAGAAGCTAAACCCCAAATGAATCAGGCTGTTACGGAGGAGGCAATGCCTTTGTGGGGTGTTTCCACATCCCAGTGGCTGTTCTGTCCACTTTGTGCAGGGAGGAAGGTCACACAGAGTGAAAAACCTCATGAGGAGGAGGGGAAACTGCAGCATTTCTTTTTACCACGGGATTTGCTATTGTAAGGCTGTGGGTTTCTACAGCAATAATGCTTTGAGCAGCATGAGGAGAGGGGATTAAGCCTCACCTGCCCAGAGGAGTCAGTGATTGGGAGCATTACAGAGCAAGATCAAATTCTGGGCTGATTTGACCCCTCCAGAATGCGGGAGGTACTAAGGGTGAGAATCTGGGGGAGAACTGGTCCCCTCCTGGCCTGAGCTGTGCTGGGGGAGGTCAGTAGGTCTCACACTCGGTGGTGGCAGTGGAGCAGAGGTCACAGACACAGCGGATGGCCACGGGGTAGGTGTAGAAGGGGTCCACGTCGGGGGCACACCTGGGCAGCTTCACCGTCACCATCCTGGTCTCGTTGTAGGTGCAGATGCGGTGGTGGGACTCGATGTAAGGTGGCTCCAGGATTGGTTTCTGCAGGAGAAATGCAAGATGCAAGGCAAACATCTGGAGCCCCAGATTCCTCAAGGGGATTTTGTGTAAATAGAGGAGCTACCGGGTCAGGTGGATGGAAGGGGCCATGGAAATAAATTTTAAGCTCCATCCTTCAACGCTTGCTTCTTGGAGCCCTGCCATGGAGGGAAGTGGGTGCATGTACATGTTTCAGTTTGCTTAAAGCATAAAGTTCCAATTAAAACCTGCTTGGAGGAAGACAAAAGATTATCCCAAAAGCTGGGTTTTAGCAGAGTATGAGTGTTTCGACCAAATGCTGCCAAAAGCAACTGCTTTCTTCCAAAAGCATTGATTTTCCATTAAATACATTCTGCTGGAAACCCTTCATGTGCACAAGCTGCCTAAGAGCAGAGGTGCATCCAGGTGCCAAAGGCTGGGGTTTTTCCTCAGCCAGTCCAGTCTTCCCTGTCAGGCTGCACTTCCCAGATTTGTGTCAGGCCCACACAAATCCCAGTGACTGTACACTGCGGAGAAAGTTCTCGGCACAGCAGCCAGCATAGAAGTCTCCAATTCCTCCTGAAAAAATCAGCTTAGCCAGAGACCTCAGCCACCAGAAGATGATGGGAGCCTGAAGGCCAGGAAACCCACCCTGCCATGTGCTATCACAGTGGCATTGGCTTTGCTGAAAAATCAGTTTCTCCTTAACAGGGACACCCATTTTCCAAAGACTCCAGGAAAGGGCAGCACACACAGGAATGGGAGCCCACTGCCTAAGGTGACACATCCAGGAGACATTTTAATTTCTTCCTTTCCCTCTGTGCTGTACAAAGAGCCCTGCCTGGGAACCAAGAAGGACAGAGTGGAAGAGAACAGATGCAACACTGCAGCAAGAAGATGTGCAGACACCCTCCCTCTTACAAAGCCCCTATCCAAATACATCGTGGTGCCTTCTGGAAGCTGTTGAACCCACAGCCAGGTGCATTTAGCTGAACTCCACCCCAGGGGTACTGCAATACAGCAAGAGCCGCTGCAAAGTCTGAACTGCCAAAGGAGCTTGGGAGTAGGGGGAAGCAGGGGTCGAGACTCCTCAAAAGAGCCTCATCCCAGCGTGGAATCTGGCCACTGGTGGCCTCATCCCACCAAAACGTGAAGAAGAGGAGTCAGGACTGGCACCAGACCCCGACTCCTCCTCTGGTCATTTATGCAGAGTATTTGACTTCATGTGGACAAAATCCCTCTGAGTTACTCGAGGTTTTCTGAGTAAATTAAACAGGGATTGGCCCCTTGAGCTTTCCAGTTGCAGAACAGCAAAGAGAGTCAGAAACTTGTTCTCTGACATGTGTGTGGATATACTTATGCTCTTTCTTTCTCCCTCTGTACACCCCTAAAACTTAAGTACTTCATATTTATACAGGGTTGTGACTTAAAACTGGACCAAATTAGAAACAGATATTATCTTTGGGATTTGCTTTTTGGAACAAAATATATTACCCATCAATCGGGAGCTCCATCTTAATCTCCAAGGAATACTCTTTTTTTCCAAGCGAAGTAATAAACTCCCGCTCTCCTTAAGTGTTCAAGCTGTAAGAAGCTTTCAGGCTGCGTAGTAAGAGCATTACATAAGTGCTTCATTAATGCCATCACATGGCTTCCATTCCCCCGTGGGGCAGTGGGAGGAGGGAGGGGACAACCAACAACCAACACGGGCAGTGGCAGCCAGGGGAGCAGGACACTGCGTTGGGACCCTGGGCGCTGAGAATTTTAGACTTTCTGTGCGGACAGGTACTGACCCCCAAGAGAACACTACATTTGACCTGAGGCCTTGGAAAAGGCTTCCAAAATTGAACGACAGCACTGGGATTATGGGTGTGTAGAATAGAAGTGTGTAATATCACATGGTGGAAAACTTGCAGTTTAAGGTTTTAGACTATGGTAATATTTATAAAGCAAGACGGAGGTTTTAGGGTGGAGGCTAGTCCTTTCTTTATCACCTTCTTCTTCACGGCTCTGGGTGGTGTTTTGTAATTGGATAGAAAAGTCCGCATTGCGGGCCACGGGTGGTTGGTTATTTGGTTAAAAGTAAAAATAATTTAGGCATCATTTCATAATTGGACAGTTTGTCCTTAAAAGCCCTTGTAGAGAGATAGAGACAGAGACATTTTTCACTTTAGCTAGAACTCGCAGCTTGTGAGACTGTAACATAGATAAGAATTAATAAACACCTGACTCCGAGCACAAAACGACGTCTATCAGGCATTTAATCCCAGCTCTAACAGAAAAGAAGATAAAAAACCAACAAGTGAGTGTTTTTGGAGGGCTTTTCCTGGGGGGCAAGGGGTGTCCCTGGGGCACAGGCTCACCTCCCAGGTCTCACAGCGTCCCCAGCAGGCGTCAGTGGTGACCCTGAGCCCACGGCAGCCGGGTTTCCTGGCCAGGAAGGTGAATTCCCTCACGGCGCAGCCCACGAATGTCCGCAGGTCGATGGCCGAGGCCTTGGTGGCCACGTTCCCCCTGGACAGCAGCAGCAGCACCAGGAGACCTCCCAGGACCAGGCAGTGGAGCTTCATGCTGAGGGCAGAAAGGAGAGGAGGGGAGGGTTGGGAGAGCCAGCAACTCTCCCACTTGAGAAGTGCAAGTGGACGGGTGTTGGAGTTCTAGAAACTTAGAATTTGGGGGTTTGGGATATAGTAATACATTTAAGTCAAGATGGAGGATTTGGGGTGTCGTCTTTGTCCTTCTTCTTCACCTTCTTCTTCCTTCTTCTTCATGGGTTTAAGTGGTTTTCTGTAATTAGGTGAAAAAGGCCCACATTGCAGGCCTTGGGTGGTCATTGTTAGGTCAAGAACATAAATAATATAGGTGTCACCTTAGTATTGGGTGATTATCACTTAAAAGACCTTGGAAAGAGTTAGAAGCACTCCATTGTACCTCGTTTCCCTAGCTTGCTAGATTGAGCTCACGGTGTGTGAGTCTGCAAACACTATAAACAGATAAGATATAATAAACATTCCAAGTCCGAACTCAAATCTACGTCTCCCATGTCTTAATCCTGACCTTGGCAGAGGGAGAAAAAGAAGGTTAAACCCTCACAGATGGGCTCGGCTGAAGCCCTTCAAGGGGCTCAGCTGTAGCCCTTCCTCCCTTCAAACACAGAGTTATCCATCCTCACTCAGCCTGGGAGAAGAGGGGCAAGTGGAGGAATGAGTGGTCACTACTCCCAGAAGTGGGAAATCACAGTAAAAAGGTCTGTCACAGAACGCAGCAGTGGGAAGAGTTGCCCTGCAGAGGAGTGGGAGTGTGCCTGGAAGACACAAAGTCACCAGCCTGTGCTTCAGCCCCACTGAAATCTCTGTTTTGCAGATTTGTTTTGCAGCACATGCCTTTCTGCCACCCTGTTTGGGCTCTCCTGAGCTCACACAAAGCCAATAGCTGCATAGCTGGGAGCCAAACACCCCTGGATTTGTGCTATAATCTCAGCATCTCCCAGAAGTGTTACTTGAGTTGCCAGAACCAACATCCTGTGCCCTGGACTTGTCCCATTCCTCTCCCAGGGCTGCAGCCAGAGGGGCTGGCTGTCCCTTCTGTCCCTTCAGCACAGCTCAGACCCAGCACAGTTCAGACCCAGCTCAGGCTGCCAAGCCAGAGATCAGAGCTGGTCAGACAAGGGGGGACATGGCCAAGGTGACCAGAGGAACCCTGAACTCCTCACACCTAAGCAGCCCAGCATCCACCAAGACCCTCTGATGAGGGTTGACCTTCTGTCTCAGCAAAGAAAGCAAACAACTTCTCTGGAGCAGCTCCTCTCTCAAAGAAAAGTAGCTCTAAGCCACGAGATCCATTTTACAATTCACAGACTATCACTGCAGTTAAATACATCTATCTCAGAAAGTCCAGATTTGACACTTAATTTTGAGAAAGTCAGCTACTGCACGTGGCACAGACTGGTGTGTGCTGGGGTTTGTCCTCAGCTGGACAGACCAAAGTTAAGTGAGCTGGTACTGCCATTTGCCTGGCTGATGCTTGAGTCTCTAGGCTCCTGTTAAACAAGATGATTTAAATTTGCTAAATCAGAGCTTTAGATCAGCAGATGATGTTTGCATCATATATGTCACCATGTATACACTAGAGTCTTACATGTGACTAAGGAGAGTATGTTTACATATAACCTTCAACAGGGTAAAAAATGCTAAACATCCTTAATTCTAAAAGAAGATATGTAGAGCAAAATAGACAAACTTCAGAACAAATCAAACATTTATCCTTTGTCACTTTAGCAAATCCTGCTGCCTTATTCATGAGCCAGAGCCATGACAGGGAGCAAACACAGACGGGCACTCACCTAACTCGTTGGAGTCAGAATTCCTTTTGCAGTTTTAAATTGCAGATGGTGTTTCAGGATGTCAGAGTGAGCAGCAGGAGACCTGCACTGTAATCTCTGTGTTTGTGTTCAGTGGATCTCCCCAGCAGCTGCTACTGGGATGTCTAATTGCTCAAATTTATAGAAAGGGTCTTGTCAGTCAAGGCAGATCCTTACTTGCACTACCCAAAGCATCAAAGTCATTGACTGTAAAGCAAGGCTCCCCTTTCCAGCAGTGATTAGCTTCAAGGGAATTATTGTTCTTGCAGGTTATTGTTTCATAACCTGATCAAAAAAGGAGTTATCTCGATGAGTGAAATTATGAGCATGCACTGGGACAAAATGGATCTTCTTTTCCATGATGGAATATCAACACCTTTGAGAAGGAATTGGAACCTGGCTCTGAAATTAACATTACCCCTCTAATTAACAAGCCCTAAGTAAACCTCCTCAAGGGAGACTTCTCAGATACTTGTACCAAAAAAAAGCCTGGATTTTTGTCAACTGCTGAAGATCTTTTTTACTCGATTTCTCTGTACAAGCAAGGGCAAGGGCTGGGGGGAGGAGGTATGAGCTTGCAAGGAAACAAAGTGTTCTTCTCTTGGTGAACCAGGCAGCTGAAACACAGGTGAGCACCATTGTGAAAGGAAATTCAGAAATCATGTCGTCTGCCTTCACCGTGGAAACCCAATTTTCAGCTGTCCACAGGACAGGGAGCAGCTGAGGAACTTGGTTCTGTGAAAAACTTGCTGGCCAGTGAGTTTATAGAAGATGAGTGGGAGAGAGAAGTGCAGGCACAAGGTCACACCTGGAGAAAGTCACCTCCCTTCCTTTCCACCATGGATGGATGGTGACTTCCCAGCTCCAGCACCCAGAAAAATCCAGAAAAGACAGGGCAAGTGTCAGGGATTATGGACCCCTGAGGATGATGCTGTCAGAGGCAGCCGCAGCAATACAACCCAGCCATGAGAATAGAAAACACAGGGGAAACCTTGGCTCAAATAAAATCCATGCTACAATGTTTTAGAGGGGAAAACAAAATGAGTAGAGAGCAAAAAAAGAGTAGAGGAAAAAAACACAACAACCAAGCAAAAGAGCATCTGCTGATGTCCAGAAATGGACAAATCACATCTTATCCAATATGAAACAGTGATTACTATGAGCTTGTTAGTTTACCTTACAAACATCCAGTACATACTTCTGATGGATTGCATTCAAGCTTTCTGTAGTATGAGTTATGGAAAACAGCAAATTGCCATTGAGGAGATGAGATATTGAACCATTCAGGACCAAACGACATACACAACACTTGTCAAAGGTGCTGTCCATTTTTCAGGGTGAATAACCCATGGCTCGAGGTCCTTGTTTCACTGCCAAGGTCAGCAGCCCACTTTTGCTGCAAGAGCCGAGCTCTCACTTGTTCTCAAACCCCTGGGAGCCCCAGAGCACTTGCTGTGTTTCATTATTCAGCTTGGAGCAGCCACACAAGCTGGAATGTAAAAGGCTGGTTATTTGCTCTCAAGGTCTACCTTTGCTGTCTAAATTAGGAAACAGTGACTGGAACAAGTAAAACAGGGAAGGGATTGTCTGAAAAACAGAAAAGCGGCAGGCATTTAGTGCTGTTGCCCTATTGCCATCATGACATGGGAAACAACCGCTTCAAATAATTAATTCACTTAACAGGAACCAAAAGGAAAAAAAAAAAAAAGAAAAAAAAGAGAGACAATTTTCAATAAAAGATTTGAAAACTTAGGAGGGAGGGGTTGTTTAAAACCTATTCAATATTCTCCCTCATTATTGTTCCCAGTCTCACTGGCAGTAAGGGACTCCAGGTTCAAGTGAAGGGTGATCATCAGGTGAGACACTGGAGGAGGAATGTTGAATGAAGGTGTTGTAAACGTCTCCATCAGATCACCAGTCAATGTCTCAGACACCTTTTTCCCCCATTGAAACCGATAGGGAAAACCAGGAAATTCAAAGACAAATGAGATCACAGGGAAGTCAATAGGATCAGCCAAAACCTTGTCACTGATCTAAAACAATCAGCAACTTTCCACTAAAATAACCCTAAAACTACTTTTCTATAATTTTCACTGACCAAAAACAAAGCTAGAAAATAAACTGTTAAAGCTTTTTCAAAAATAAACAGTTTAAAAGTTTGCGACTTACAGGAAAGTATGTAAAAGTGAAAATACTGAGCTTAAGTCCCCTTTATTTGATTCTGGAAATGTGCCAGCAAAAATCAGCCCAAGATTAGAGGCAGGTACAGGAAATACATGCCAGATGGCAGATGAACCAACTTTGACAGATCCCTCTTCTTCTATGGATTAAAAAACCAGGTGCTGGAGTTTTTTGTGTAATTCAGCTTGGTTTCAGTGACTTCAGCTAAGTAAGATCCTGTTCTCTCATCTCCATTTGTACTGAACACCCTCTTGGAGTGAAACAACAGAGAAATTGCAGACTCTCACTTATTCTGTCTGCAGAAAAACCTGTCTCTTTGTGGGACAGACACCAATTCCCCAAGGATTTGCACTGTGTTTTGTGAAAAGCCCGAGTGCTGGCTTTTTCCCACGCAGAGTTTTGCTGTCTTACTGTACTGTGAGTTTATCTCATTTAAGTTAATCAATAAATATACCAGTAGGATTCCAATTTGGGTTGGTCATAAGAAAGGAGATGAGATGACATGAACTATTTAATGGGACAGATCCAGGGAAATTCCAGTGCTGAGTGGCGGCACACAGCAAGAACTGCAGAGAGCCATGCAGGCTATGGCAGGCCAAAAGAACCTGGTGACCACTGAGGCAAGAAAAAACAGTGACTAGACAGGAGATATTTAATGCACTGCACGTGAGAGGGGTTTGGAAAGGTGGGTGTTAGTTCAGAAGTGAGACAGAGGGAAAAATGGGTGAGGAGTCAAGGTGGTGTGGGCTGGCTGGCCAAGTTCACAGGAGGTGGCATCCAAGAGAGGTCAGGATTCAGTTTAGAACAGAGGGAGTCATAAAACTATCAGGCAGGATACACAGCTATAAATGTTAGATGCATTCTGATGAACTCACAGGAAAAAAAATAGAATCACTTTTCCCTATACAAGTTAACACCGGACTTCATGTCAGTAGCTTGTTTACTCTTTGCTGGTAGTTTTGGGGGGGGAGAAAAAAAAAAAAAAAAAAAAAAAAAAAAAAAAAAAAAAAAAAAAGATAACCTTTATGTCCTGAAAACAGCATTTCAAACAAGTGCATTCAGATTATTTAATCCATCCCCACAGCTGCTGCGTGTTTTTCTTGGAATGTGGCTTCCTGTCATTTTCTACGTTTTGAAAGAATGCAAAGAGTTGGTTTGTAAAGAGACAGACAAAGCAGGTTTAACCTTGAGAGGGTACGGCTGATCTGTAAATGAAAATCAAAGGCAGCAAGAAAAGCTCCTCGAAAGGCTCTGATAGAAACACTGCCAAGTGCAAGCACGGGGAGCAAAGTGCAGCCATCAGGAAATGTGTTCCCGGGCAGGAATTGGATCAATGTGGGCTCTCCCTGCCAACAATGGGACACCAGTCCCCGCCGAAGGGCTCGGGCACACAAAGCCATTTGTGCTTTAAAAGACTTTCGGCTCCTTTTGCTTCCTGGGCTTAACACAACACGAGCTGGCAGCGGCTGAATGAGCATTAGGGGGAGAAGGATGGAGTGAGGAAAGAGGATTTCTTGAGGCTGCTGTGGCAGTAAATCACAGCACGCTCAGTGCTCAGGGGAATGACCCCTCTTCCAGAGGAGATAAACACTTCTCGCAGCTTGTGGGGGTACCTGTGTTAGGCATGGCAGAACAGCCCAGCGAACACACCTGTAAAATGCAGCCCCGCAGGTCTGAAGTGCTGTGGAAAAGCTCTGTGCTGACTGCAGCAGAACCCCGGCTGTTTCAGCACAGACACTGCCTCAGCGGCACGGCTGTTATGAGGAATCTGTCAGACACCATTCTTCTCTTCCTTTTCCATCAGACTTGGAAAATGAAGTCCAAGGGTGAGGCTTAACAGTAACAAAAAACGCTAATCCACAGTTTGCTTGAGGCGCACCTCTCCTGGAGAGATAACACTCTTCTGCTAAAAAGGGCCTGTAGCTGTGATGGATTCAATCCAGGAGAGAACTAATGAAGGTCCTACAAGCACTAGGAGAGCTGAAGCTTCTAAAATTTGGTCGTGCACATCTCTAACATACAGGTATTGTACCCAAAACAAGGTAATTCCAATAAAGATAAATCCATAGCAGAACTGCAGGTTCACTTCAGAACCTGATCAGAATCTGATTTGGTACCATATGGACCCGATTTGATACTATAAAACTATTTGATACTGCAAAAACCTGATTTGATACTCTATGGACAAAAACTACAGTTTGAACACATTTACTGAAATTCCTTTTTTATGTGTTTATATGCAGGGTACCTCAGAAAATCTAATTTCCCAAACCTTAAACTTCGAGCAAAATGCTCCGCAAGTAAAAATCAGAAGGAAAAATATAAAGGCAAAAAAGGAAGTAAAGACTCTCCATTGTCAAGAGAATAACATGTTCCAACAAAATTTATCCTGACCCAATGGCAAAGGAAAGCAAAATATAAAATAAAAGACCAGACCAGTTTTTCTGATATCTGTCCCAGTCTGACTAGTGCAGATATTGATTGCAGACTCCGACTCTACTGTGGCTGTAAGTCACACGTTGCAAAGATTATCAACTGCTAAAGACACATTTCTCAAAGGCTGACTGGCAGGAAGAATTTACCTGCAGCAGGGGCATTCCTGGGGAGTTCCCTGAAGGTTTAGGGGTTGTGAAATATACAGTGGTAAGGGGGCAAACACCAAAACTCATCTCCAGAATGGGTGAGGAGGAGAGTACAGGTACAACACCGAGCCCAGGCTGTGGAACTCCTTTGTCGTGGTCCTTAGCAAAGTGAGGAGACTCATTTCTTAAGGCTGCTGTATCCTTGCTCTCAAAAGGTGTATTTGTCAAGCATAGCTGCTGACAATAAGCAATCAAACACCACTTCACCACACTGTTGGTAAAATTCTTTTCTCGGGCATTTTGGAAGCCTGTGCACCCTTACATTGTCATCAAACAGAGCCACATTTTCCTCCCTATTAAACGGTCCCTTCATGGTGATGATGCTGATCACATTCAGCCCAGAATCTCAATTCAAGAATTCAAATCCAATGTAATTGCTGAGTATTGATGTGGGAGAGAACTGGGCTCTCTAATTGTACACCAGGGAATTGCCTGGAGATTTGATCTGAGTTCATTGCAGTGTGGAAAAGATTTTTCCAATAAATACAGATGCTATGCAAACTTTCTGTGGCTGACAATAACCACTTTAGCTCAAGTCACTTTTGCATTCCATAGCTTTCTTCTAAAAGTCTTTTCTGAAAAGACATTTTAGTCTTTTAGGACAGACTAATGAGCAATGACACAGCTGGTCTGGGCCCAGAATTTGAAGATGAAGCTTCTTAATCAAAACTACAGAAATTCAAAGATACATTACCTTAATTCAGTAATTTCCCTACTGTTCATGGCCAGTGCACTGGAAAGCAGACACCTTGTCTGACTCACATCACCCCCAGTGCTCATGCTCCCTTTTTAACATCGCCTTTGTGATGAGTGAAGTTTGCAAATTAGACAAAGCTAGAAATGAAGTCTCCTTAAACAAAGCTACTGTCTCCTCCTGTGAATCCTGTCAGAATAAACTCATAGAACTATTGAACTAATCAAAATCCAGCCAGGAAAACAAACATGATGAGAGTCCCAAACCCCAGAGAGGCACTTGGCCAAATCAAACCTTGGCGCAGCAGAGACCCAGACAGTAACAGGCAAGAAGAGTCAGAAGCAGACGGAACCAAATCTTCCAGCCTCAACTCCTTTTACCCCCTGGGGAAATGTGGATCTCAGTCAACACTTTGAGTCCTCAGACTATTTCCAGTTTAGGTTCTTCACCCTGTTCCGACTGATCTTAACAAGCTCCTTGTGGGTGCAGATTCATCCCATGTCATGGGATGAGCAGAGCTCAAGAGGCCAGGAAGAAAAATAGGTTCCAGCAGTCAGAAACAAACCCCATCACCATACAGAGACAGCTGAGGTACCAGAGGCTGCGCAGGTTTCTGTTGTCTATCTTGAGTCACCAACTTATCAGCAACTGAAGGATCACCAAGGGAGGAAGATAAGAAGAGTGAGAGATAACAAAGTTCCATCTTTCACCTCTGAGCATCACTGGCACAGGCACATCACACTGTGACTGTCTCACCACCCTCTCAGGGAAAAATTCCATCCTAATTAACATCACAACATAGTTTACAGCTTATTTACAAATTTGATATCAGAGTAGTAACGATTTCACCTGAGCTGAAAGTTCAGGTCAGAGCCTGCACTCTCCTGCATATGGATTAATCAATAGAGATTAACTGGAAAAGTACCACAAATTCAATTTTATCGTGCTGATGCTACACACCTCTGCGTTGCTTCAAGCACGCTTTTTATTCTGCAGTCTTTGTAAGCTATGTCTACTTTAATTAGATCAGACAGATAAATCCTGATTAAAAAACCCCACTTCTGTCATTTAAAGACATTTTGAAACCAGACGTTAATTTATAAAGATTGGACAGTCCAACAAGACAAGTTTTGTGTTTCGCAGAGCTCCATGCAGTATTTGACTCTGACAATGTCAGCTATATCCTCTGTAGTTCAAGGGTCAAATATGTAAATCACGGCTGAGTATAACAATTTCTTGCTTTGCTTGCAGCTGGCATGTGGCAAAAAGATGCTGAAATCCAGCTGCTTAAAGCTTCGATCATCCATTTAAGTTTTAACCCAGCAGTGAAATGACTAAAAGGTATGTTTGCAGAGGTGTGTGCCAAACTGTACCCCGGGGATTCCCACTCGGCTCGAAGTACTCAAAGACTCTGAACTTCTTGGGCATGTAAAGAATACAACATACAGATGTTGCTCTATAAGGAAAATGCGCTACAAATGACTCACAGATTTAGCTGGAAAGATAATAACATGCTGGGTTTGACTAGAAACATAAGGTTAGAAAATTAAATTTAAGGTTTGCCTCTTTAATTAGCATCAGGGATCAGCTGCTCTACAGGCTCCAGTTTCTGAACACTTTATAAAGCATCACCCAAGAGCAACAAGCACTGTAGGTTAAATTTACCAGAGTTAGCAATGGCCAAATCTCCACTGACAGTGAGAGGGGAAAATTGCTGGTCTGTGCTTTCTTTAGAGCACCCTCCTCACAGAGATTGGCCACAGGATGCCAAGAAGACTCAGAACAAACTCCAGAGCCGCAGCCCAGCATTTACTGATTTTCCTGCTTTGGGGGACATTCCCTGCACAGCGTGAAGAGCACTATAATGTCTCTCTAAAGAGACTGGTACCAATGACAGCTTCTGGACATCACAGTTGCACAGCCTTTCTCAACTGAGAAATCACCTTATTTTTTTTTAATCCAAGGGGCCTGAGTGTTGACAGATAGATTCAAACTGGCTAATCTGCTCTCTTCCCCCATTTAAGTTGTTTAAGTGCATGCACAGGACCGTGTCCAGGCAAAGGTTTTCCAAATCTTCTAATTAATACATTAGAAACAGACAGTGGCTGCAGGCTGAGCAACACAGGTTTTGCCTGACCCAAGGGGAACTCTGGAATAAAAAGGATTCTTCATGTCACAGGAAAGTGGGAACTTCAAACCATGGTCCAAGGAACCCTGCCTTAAGTTTGGTGTTCTTGTCATCCTTGTCAAAGGGGTTTTTCTCACCAAAGCCATTGTGCACTAAATTTTCATACATTTTTTAAAAAGGTTCAGGACACTTCATCCAGACAGAGCATTATTCAGAATCTCTCCTCTGCCACACCTGTTTGGCACATGCAAATAGGAAATTACTGAAGGCATTAAATACAGCTCCCCACTCCTTCTGTTACCTTCTCCTCAGCACTGAAGAGAAGGACAAAAACCTCTCTAAACTCCACAGAGAGGTCAGCCTAAAATAGTCACAAGGACAGGTAAAACCACGGAATCATTAAGGCTGGAAAGATTTTTTTAAGATCATTGAGTCCAACTGTTAATCCAGCACTGCCAAACCCACCACTGAACCATGTCCCCAGGTGCCACAACCACAAATCTTTCAAATCCCTCCAGGAATGGTGATTTCATTTCCCCAGGCAGCCTCTGCCAGTGCTTGAGCACTCTTTTGGTGAAGAAATTTTTCCTCATGCCCAATCTAAATGTCCTCTGGCACAACTTGAGGTGGTTTCTCTTGTTCCTATTCCTTGTTATTTGGGAATAGAGACCGACCCCCACCTGGTAGAACTTCCCATCAGGGAGCTGTAGAGAGTGATCTCTCCTGAGTCTCCTTTTCTCCAGGCTGAGCCCCCCCAGGTCCCTCAGCTGCTCCTCACAGGATTTGTTCTCCAGACCCTTCCCCCCAGCTCTGCTCTCCCTCTCTGGACCTGTTCCATCCCCTCAAAGTCCTTCATGTAGTGAGGGGCCCAAAACTGACCCCAGGATCTGAGGGGAGGCCTCACCAGTGCCCAGCACAGGGGGACAATCACTGCCCTGCTCCTGCTGCCACACTGCTGCTGACACAGTCTAGGTTCCATTGGCCTTTTTGGGCACTTGGACACACCTGGCTCATGTTCAGCCACTGCTGACCAGCACCCCCAGGCAGTCAGAGCAAGAGATCCAGACTGAGCTCTTGACTGACATGGCTGAGACAACCCTACCCTGATGCTCTGGGCAATAGGAGTAAAGTGTTTTCTTGGACATAAGACATGTGACATCTTCAAAAATGCCTTGTCTCCTTAATTCCTTAAACATCTGATCATCTTTCAAGGCAGATAAATGTTTGACCAGATTTTGACTAGTCTTTTCACCGAAGTGCAGCACCTCCAGCTTTGAGACACCATTCTAAACCCACATTTTTCCCCAGTGTCCCCTGTCCTCTCAGGTCTGGGGCAGAGCAGCTCACTCCATGCAAGGTCCCTTTTTCCACAGTCTACAAAGTGCTGGTCCACTTCCATGACAGGGTGCCAAAACAGATGGTACACACCTTGCTTCTCAGCATCACAGTGACATTTACTGCAGTCCTGCAGTCCTGCATTTACTCTCCTGGATGTATTTGGTATCTTCTAAACAAAGCAAGTGAAGTCACACTGTTTACTTTCCATTGTTTTCTCATGTCAAACAATAGGTGAGCAGGTTTTTTTCACAAGACATCATGTTTTACGTAATTAATAACAATGGAGAGTCTCAAAGGAGAAAAGTTTAAGTAACAATGGTCATGAAATGACAACTACACCAGGAAAGGGCAGTTCCTTGCTCCTGAAAGAGGAGAAAAAAATCCTTTCCATTTCCCCAGTAGCAGAATAACATCTTTTGAACAATGCTGCCCTGTTCATAACCAAATTCTTTTGTAGGCAGACATTGTGTCTAGACAGCCTCAGAAAAACTGCCTCATTTAACATCCCAGGGCTGGGGTTCACTGCATGTGCTCAAGTGTTTACCTGAATGCTCAGGTACAGATCACAAATAATAAAATAACAAATAATCAGAGATTTATTCAGTTTTTTCCCTGGAGCTGATGGGTGTCATTGTAAAAATAGGCAGGAAGCAAACTGGGATCCCACATTCCCTCTGAAGCTCATATCCATAAAAGCTTTGTAGAGGTCACGCAGACAATGCACACACAATAGTGGGTGATATGAATAGGATCCATTTACTGCAGGAAGAGGAAATGAGTGCACGTCACCCCTCTTAGCACTGACCACTTTCCCACATAGACACAGCAGATCTGTCCAATCTCCTCACAGGTCTTTATTTTACTTTTGGTGACAGCAACAGGACTTCCATCATTGACTCTGGCAGGAAGAGAATTAAGTCCAGCAGTTTACAGAAGAGCTGTACTTAATCTGTCTTGTCATGTTTCTGTACTTGGAAAAGGCAAGATCTCCATCATTCAAGCTTGTATTAGTGCAGTCATGGTAAAAATAATATAATATTCTTTAAAAAAACCCCAAACCTTAGCCTTGGATAGAAAAACCTTAGCCTTGATTTATCTTTGAGATTTGAACAAAATCCCCTTCTGCCGAGAGACAAACTCGATTCCGGACTAACACAAACCTCTTTTCTGCATATTCTCCCCTGCAGGCACCTGATTCTTTGGGAAGTGAAGAACTCAGGGAAGTGTGTGGTGGGATGACACACCTAAGGACTGGGGGATCCAATGGAGAGTGGGTGAGGGTTACCCCACAGCCCTCTCTCCTCAGGGAAGGGAGGACCCATGCAGGGAGCAGGGATGTCCCCCCTGCATCGCTCACACTCCCACCCCACTGGCACAGGGATGCCAGAAACTCTTCTCCTCCTTCTCCTCCTCCACCTCCCCCTCTCACCTTCTCAGTCCTCCTTCTGAAGGTAAAGAGATAACAGCCCCAGCTCTGGAGAGAGACACTTCCAGAAAGTGAGATGCCTATTTGGAAAATGTATTAGCATGAACAGCCTGCTGGGGATAATGGATGGGAATGAGAGAACATGAACACATGGAAAACAATTCAAGGTTACAGTAAAGGAAAATACATTTTAAGGATGTGTTTTAGGGAGTTCATCTGCTGCCAAGTCAGGCAGCACAGAAGGAGACAAGCCAGTGTGGAAGTAAGGTCACAGAAGTTTAACTGGCTACCAGCATTTCCATAGCAAGCTTGAAATCACTGCTCCTAAGCCCTACCTGCATTATGCCCACCCTGGCTACTGGAAAAGAATGTTGTGATGGAAATGCTGTCCTTTCGTCTGATTTTTCTGTTTCTGGTCAGTAAAGCACTGGGATATAAAACTCAATCCATTTCTGCTTTGGACTACCCTGCCACAGTGAATGAAGTTTGGCCCAACAGCAATCCCATGAAATCAGGCTTACGTTGAAGCAACAACTTAAGCATTAGAAACCAAGTTTTATTTATTGCTGCAAGATCTGGATTCCATGCCCACACTCCCTGCTGCACTGATGATGAAATCAAAACAGGATATTCTACATCAGTGACTAATTGACACCCAAATTAAAACAAAAAAGCCACTATGACATTAAATGGCTTATTTATAGATTCTGTTTTACTAGATGATTAATTCAAGCATATAAATTTAATTATTTGATTTCAAATCCTAGTAATAGACTGGATATTGTCCCATGAAATTATTATATACAGCATACATATCATTGTCAATGACTTTAGAGGGGGTTGGTAAATTAGAAGAAGTGAGAAGCAGTTTGGTGGTGGATTTAGCTGCAACATAAATGATCAAAATTATTATTGGAAGGGGAAAGGAAAAAATGTGTCTGTGTGTGTGCTTACAGTCTAATTTAGTTAATCTCTTTTCCAAGCAACTGAAATCACAGGGCAAAGGGTACATTCTGGGCACACCTGATTCCGGCTGGAAGAGTGTTCTCTTGCACCTGAGTGCCAGGACGCCTTCTTGGTTTGGTCAAGTCTGAAGCACTCGATGTAAACCAGAGGGATTTTTGTTACTAGAGTGTATTTGAACTGCAGAGAAAGTCACTAGCACACACCCAGTGCAAGAAAGTCAGATGAAAAGCTCAGGCGAAAAAAACCAAGCTGAAAAAGTTGAAAGCTGAGGGACTAAAATTCCATGGGACAAGTGGCCACCTCTGCTCTCCCAAATTCAGAGAAAAAACTACAAGCAAGCAAGAACTCTTGCACGTGCTTGGCCTGTCTAAGCTGTATTAGCAGAAGAACCCAAAAGGCTTGTGCAGCTTGTGAGCTTCAGATTTTTGCAGATATTGATCAGAGAACTTTTTTACAATGGTGTGCAGTGAGAGGACATGGGGAAATGGCTTCAAACTGATGGAGGACAGGGTTAGACAGGATATTAGGAAGACATTCTTTATTGTGAGGGTGGTGAGGCCCTGGCACAGGCTGCCCAGAGAAGTTGTGGTGCCCCATCCCTGGGAGTGTTCAGGCCAGATTGGATGGGGCTTGGAACAACCTGATCTGGTGAAAGGACCTCTAAAAAAAACCCCATTTCTTTAGCTGACCACGTGGAAAGGCTTTTGCTTGGAAAAGGCTGAAATGCCCCCTGGCCTGTCGTTATGTTCCTCTTACAACAATCTCAACTAGAAGAGCACCTTTTGCTTACATTCAGCCCATTACAAGTCCTACACTTGTGTTTGCAAAACCTAGTGCAGCACAGGAGGGGCTGGGGGCACCACACTGCTGTAGGAAATACTCTTTTCTTTGGATTCCTGAGTCATTTCTGTCTGGCCAGAACTGATGTTTGAAATGTGCAAAACCACTAACCGTGACAATTATTGTCTGATGAGTGTCATGGAGAGCAAATAGCAATAATATCCCCTTGTGCTTGTGAAATAGTCTGTGGACTAACAAACTAATTACCACTGTCTGAATTCCACATTTCCTTCGTCCAGAAATCAAGAGTGTCCTTTGCCAAGTTGCAGTTTACTCCAAGATCTGGCACCTGCAGACCTGAGCCTGCTGCCTCCAAGATACCTGAAATGGAAGATTATGTAATGCAGATGCCCACATTGGTTGAAGACAGTTAAATAAATATACAGGGATTTTCCACTCATGCACATCATATACATTGCCAAACACCTAAAAAAGCAGGGGAGTTGCTGCATAGCCTTTAGGATGACAGATGAGCATAAGCTCAGTACACTTTGCAGAATTAATATTGAAACTTGAGCTGGATCATTTGTCCAGTTTGCTCACACAGCCCAACCACGTGTGCTGAAGATTCAAAAGGCAAAGATTCAAAAGGCAAAAATTCAAACCTGACCCGAGCCTGCTCAGTTCACAAAAGGTTTGCAGGTAACCTCTGCCTTTACTGCTGGAGGGCTGCACAAATCCTTGTCCAAACACAAGGTCTTCCCTTCCTGGCTGTCAGAGCCATTCTGCCCCAGTGTGCTCCTGCTGTGGCTGGGGCTCCAGGAATACTCACTGCTGGGTCACTGCTGCCTCTGTCAGGGAAGTGCAGAAGCTTCTTACACAAGGAAAAACTTGCAAAGTAAGAATTCTGACAAGATTCAGGTGCTGAATAGAATATTCCTTTCTCATTCTCGTTTTGAAAGCCATTCCTGGATCCAGGGATAATACCAAGTTCCCAGACACTTTCAAGTGGGTATCAAAGTATGAACCACTGTATAAAAACCAGGCATTGCTTTAAATGCATCTCAAGCTTTCAGTCCTTCCCAAGTGACCCCCTGACCTGCAGTGACTTCAAGGAGGGATAATACTGAATAGACAAGATAGACAGGGGGGAAACAAAGCCAAACAAACATAAAAATAGCGCAAGATAAAGTTTTTGTGTGACCATTTCTCATGTCATGGAAACTCCCAGAAGAGCCTGTAGTCACTGCTCACAGTGGGTTAGCACACTTGCTTTCAAGGTATTTACTAACAAATTCAGGATATTTGCTTAGGCTCCAGTGTTTAATCTTTAAAACCACAGATCAGAATTTGAGACCTTGTATAAGTGTCCAGTTTAACTCCCAAGCTTTTCCTTCAAGGTACACTGAGGCACTAATTAATGCAGCCTTAGGAACAGCCTTAACCTGCCCTAAACTACTTTTGTAGGCTACACACTTGGGATCTGAGGTCCAAGCTTAATGTAAGATAAACCAGACATTCTGCTGCTGTATGAGAAACCAAAACATCCCTGAGAAGGAAAGACCAAGACGAAAATTAGCAAAGCAATTATCGTAACTGCAAGTAGGAAACTAATTTAAGTTTTTCATTCCAATCCTGTAAAAGTTGATTTCTAACTTGCAAGTTAAGAAGACAAATCCTACCCTGGAGGCCAACTTACATGCTGCATGTTGGTTTTTTTTTAAAATTTCTTAAGAAAATACTTGGCTTGCAATAAGAAAGTAGAGAGACGTAAAGTTGTTAGGCAGTCTGAATATTGTCTTACAAGTATTTAAAGAGATTTGTGATAATGAGCTCTTCTAACAAAGACAGGCAAGATCCAACTGATTAAAGTTGGGGGGGAAAAATGGAAAAAAAATAGGGATTAGACTACGGGAATGAATAATGTAAAAAACGTATTTAAAAATCAGATGTTTAATAAATATTTTTTCATTTTATTGAGGCAACAAGCTCTCCTACTCTGCTGCTGAAGCCATTCACCTGCAGTGCCCCTTTCCAGGCTCTGTCCCTGGCTCTCTCCAGAGGGTTTCCCCCACGTATGTGACCATCTCCAGCCTTTCCCTTCACCTCCAAACTTCAACGCATAACAGCACAAGGACTGAAACACCAGAATGGTGCCATAAAGGAACAAATTCCGTCCCCAGCTGCCAAATGTAAGGCTCAGAGGGTTCCCAAAGAACACCGTGTGGCTTTAATGCCTCTCTCCTGCATCCACTGCTCCTGACCCCCCTCACCAGGGGATGTGTGAGGTACAAGGATACTCACCATCATCAGAGGACCTCTGAAAAAAAATGAACTTAATGAAAACTGAGTGTTTACTACAATAGTTCTGGCTGAAACTTAATTTACCACCTCATTGCTTCATTTTTGAGTTGGTTTTTTTTTTTTTTTTGGTCCAGACAAGTCCTTACATTTGATACATGCAGATGGGTACCTGACTGCTGCAAGGTTACTGTTGGAAATGCTCACGAGGTTTAGACGGGAAGAGGTGGAAAAAAAAGCCAAGCACCTGGAAAACACTTCATTGCTTCTTTATTTAGATGCACCCACAGTACAGAGCCTCTTGAGCATGTGCAAAAGAGGAAGATAACACATTTATAGCTGGGAGCACCATTGAGTTTGAGTTTCTTTGATACCATTTTTAAGAAAGTAAACTGTTTCCAAAGAATGACATTAGAATCCAAGAGTTTAAGACCTGCTTGTACTTTATCCAGAGGTGGAAGATATTTTTATTATTACTTGGATGTAGAGTAGAAGACATTTTCACAGTCTGGTTGGACCAGTCTATATATTTTCATATGCACCTTTTAATATATATATAAAAAAAAGTTTCGTTTTTCCCCCCTACCCACAGATAGTTAGATGCACCTAAGTTTAAAAACAGTAATGGGACCAGAGCATTCCTATGGGGAAAAATGAACTTTTGCTGCCCTCTCCTGCTTAAACAATGAAATGCTAAAATATTAAGATCTATGAATCTAAATGCTAACCTTGAAACAAAAAGCATGACAGGTCATTCGCTATACTACAATCAAAAATAGGACAACAACAAGAAATGTCTCGGTACTATTTATATTTGAAAACTCCTCATGGCTCCATGAGGTTATGAATACAACATATTTACAGCAGGTGATGCAAGTAACAAAAACTCTTACTCAGAGAAGTCGTGATAAAAAGCACACGCTTCTGTGGATGGGAAGCAACACTTGGATAAAAGTTTTCAACCAAAAGTCGTTCCATTCTGTTTCAAGATGCTGTTTCATAAAGTTCAAAATGGAAAACTGGGCTACATCAAATCTGCTGCACATACCAGCTAGGAAAAACTAATTCATGGCTCACTCCAGAGCTGCTAAGGGAAGCATATGAGCCAAATTTAAAAAGCTGTAAGTAAATAAAAACATTCTTCAACCTTGAGCATCATTACCTTTGTCTTCTTTAAGGGCAACTGCTTTGGGATACTGGTGTCACACAATTAAGAGAAAAGGGCATCTTTGTTTTCAAAGACAAAACTAAAAAGAAGTTATGTCAGTTTGACTTGGAGGGGGAAGAATCTCATCTTTCCCACTCCTTACAAAACAATAAAGAGCTTTTTAAAGCTCCTAATATCTTTTCTTTTCCATCGAGTGAGAGAGCCTAAGGCTGTACTTACGCACGCATAATGTAAGTACAGCTGCTGCATTTCTTACTCAAGCAGTTCTTGGCTCCAACACCCTCGATTTTTCCACATATGAGAACAGATAAAAAAATAAATTAAACCCTTTTACTTATGCTAACAAAACCAAGATTAAATTTACTGTAACCCTGCTAGCGAACGCTCCAATGGCACTAGAATACTTTTATTTAAAGCATTCCAACCTTTGGAAGAGAGACAAAAAACACTCAAAAGCAACGAAAGGTAAACAGTAAGGAAGACGTGCAAGATGAAGAAAGCAACGTGTGGTCAATTCAGAGTGCATGAGAGGAACTTTACTTGTACAGTTGTTACATCCCCATGACCCAATGCCCTCGCAGCTCTTTCCTGTGAGCAGACAGTGCTCAAAACCCTTCCCCCTGAGACCAATGTGGCCCAGGACACGCAGGACCACCCAACGCCTGCTGGACGAGCAGTCAAGAACAACACTGACACAAACAAAGGTGGTTGGTGGAACTCAAGAAGCAAACAAAAGTGTAATTTATGACGGCACTGATCACACTTGGGCCCACGGGCTGCCTTCCTCTTCCTCCTCCTGCAGCTCCAGTGGGAGCCCTGTGGGGCTGGACATGGCGCTGGCAGCAGGTGCTTCTTCAGGTGCATCACCCAGCCTTTAGAGTCAAGTGACTTCACAACAACAGCGCATCATCTCCTTCTCCTTAAAGGAACATTCCTTCTCAGAAGTGATAAATCATCTATAAACGTCAGACACTTCCCGCTGTCCCCGCGGCAGAGGCCACGGAATATTGCAACCCACCAGGTTCTCCTCAGGTTTGTATGATCAATAGCAGAATGACATGGCAAAACCAAAAGTAGTTATGAACAAACAACACTCACCTAAACTCTAAGTACAGGACAAGGTGCTTTTTCTAATTTCACATTGTTGTGTTTTACTCCACCAGGTGAAAAACAGGAAGTTTTATTCCTTCATTCTTTCTCAGTTTTTCACAATGGAACATAGTCTTTGAGCATGAGTTTGAGTCCACCCTCTTGTACTGTGAAATGATCATTTCACACAGAAATCACACTAGCAAGTTGGTTGTGGGTTTTTTTGTGGTAACAGAAATAAAAGACTGTCAAAATCAATGGGCTAAGGGACATGATTTGTTATAAATTTATTTAATCTTCAGTATTTCAGCTTGCACCTTTGCTTCAGCACTTTAAAATAAAATGTTTCAACTATGACAGTAACTGCCTAATTTACATTGCGTCCCAGTCAATGTTCTTAAAAGAAGCTCATAATAATCCCATAAAATCATGTCGTGTTTGGTGTTGCATATGACTAGTTCCACGTTTAGATTTTTTTTTTTTCCCAGAATTAACAGTGTCAAGTTCTTACAAAACCTTGAGTTTACAACATTTGTGTGTGCAGACCTAGGAGTACCAACTGTGACCTGATAATCCTGAAACAGTCAGTAGTCTGGGAGGGAATTCTTTTTTACCTTTTTTCCATGCCTGAAAAGAAGAAAATTTCAAATTCTACTGCATATTTAAATGGTAGGAAGAAAAATATACAAGCTTGTATTTATATGGTATTTCTATCAATGGCAACAGGTCATAAATTCATGTTTGCAACTATCACAAAGACTCATGAACACCAATTCAATTTTATACTGCAAATACTGCTGGATTGATGGTTTAGGATTATCAATTCACTGTTGTCATATGTCTATAACAGTTCAAAAGCATCCTGGAGAAAAATCCTGAAACACATACCTTCCGGTATAGAATAATGCAACTGCATTAGCTAAATATATACTGTACATAAGTCTTATCAGCATTTTACCTACCAAAGATGTAAGATTCCACTTTCAAATACAAAGCAGATAGCCAATAATGTATACTTATAATACAGCCCTCTTCTTTGTTTTTGTATTTTTTTTCCTCTTTTGTTTTAAACAATTTGGTCACAATGCACCTTTGATATAAAAGCATTTTAAACTTTATTATTAATACTCAGAACATTAGGATTTCCAGAATTTTTTTTTTCAGTAGCATTTGTAGAACCACTTTTGGTAACAAATACAGTAGTTAGGAATGAGCATCCAGATGAGAATGCAGAAGTGTATAATCCAGAATCCTTTCCAGCTAAGACCACAGGGCTGGTACTGTGATGAGTAATAGTACTAGAACCACAAAAACACTAGAGTATGTTTCTTAGAGGCTACATCCTCTTTTGCTGGAACACTTTATAAATACATATTAAAAAGTAAGGCAACAACTCCAAACTGTCCAAACTGCTATCTCAACTCAATTTCCAATTAGATCCATGACCACTGGAGATCAATTTCACACTTGTGTTGTTTAGCATGTGTCTTTATTCTTTCTGAATGGTCCAATAAGAACATACTGTAATAATTCATCAATTAAGTGTTTCTAAACAAACCCTGGTACGTGTGCCCAATGCTGTATCACTAATACCAGTTAGATATTGAAGTCCAGGGTATTACCACTGCCCTTTTTATTTTTTTCCAAGGATTGTGGACACTAATTTGGATTTGCAATAAATAGGTGCACGAATCCAAAGCTCCCTTTCCTACTATGTTCATCACCTACATGTTTTTTAATTCCTAATGGTCAAATTAAGGAAGCACCAGAGACAGCCTGGTACTAAAAAAATGCTCACACCAGTAAACAAAACTTTTATTCAGGACCAATGGTTTTCATGGCCCTGATCTGAATGGACATTCAACTTATGAAGATGTGCAAAAGGAAAAGGAAGTCAAATTACAGTAAAGTTATCCAGAGAAGGAGGATGTTACACAAACTCATAAGGAAGTGACAGTCTTTTTTCTCTTTTACTATAAATACACGTAACAGTTTAGCAGAAAGACAAGCTAAATTTAAAGATTGTTCACATTTGAAAGTTGTATTATACTCTCTGCTAACGATAAATAAGGAACAGGTCCTGACAATGGAATCTGACATTGCAATTTTCATCAACAGATCTTTGAAGACTGGTTTTAAAGAAGGGTTAAAACAATGATTATGTTTGCAAAGTTCTGAGAAGTCCATCTGTTGTCCAAACTTTGGATTAAAGTCCTTATTTTTTTCCTTTACTTAGAGACAGGTATATACAGTGCTGTTGTAATAATGAAACAAATGTGAAATCTACTGTAAAGTTGCACAATACAGAAAACTGTTGCTCCATCTTCTACTACATAAATGTGTGACTCCACAGGTTAATAATGCTGTTTTGTTTTTTTGTTAAGTTGGAATTATTCCATCACGTCTAAGACCTCTCTTTAATTCCAAATCCTCCAGTTTTTTCCACAGTTCTTCACGCTCTTTCTCTTTCTTCTTCTCACTGACAGATGAAATAAAACAAAGAGTTAGCAGGAGAGAAGACTGTATAATATTTATGTTAAAAAACATATAGTTGACATTAGGTAGTTGCATGAATTTTCTTGAACACAACTGCATTTTTCCTAACATATATTTGATTTTAATTTTTTTTCTTTTTTTTCCTTTGCTACCTACATAAATTTAACTAAACAAAGCAGTATGAAAACACAAGCTGAGCAAAGTGACAGTGTTCACAGACACCAATTTGCAATGAAGAATTAAAAAATGCAGTGGAATTTTATTACAGAACTAATTTGTCAAGACTATAAAATTCCATTATGCACCAAGTTATTTAATTATTTCTATGTTTATTTATTCAAGATTATTTATATCTTTATAAATCACAGTGGCTTTCTAGATAGAAAGCATTCTCTGATTCTTTTAGAATCACTATTTTTACTTACATTGACTGCTGGCTTCCCTATAGCTTAGGCACCAACCAAAGCAAAGTTCAACCTACAAGATGTGCCTTTTATTCAGTGAGTTACTCTTTTTCCACACCAAATTCCTGCAAGATCTATGTAGTATTTGCTTTAACAACAGACTTCAGTGGCTGATTCGAGAAAATTAAACAGCAAACCTAACATTTACTTTACCTGCATTGTTTGCTTTCTAAATTTCCTGTCTCTGCCACAGCTTACTGTGAAAAAATCTCCTCGAGACTGCAAGGCACAAAACGCTTTCAAGTTCTATGACATCACCTTGTAGGTTTAGATGAAATGGAAATCTAACAATGACAGATACAGAGATTCTCTGCCAGTCACATTACAGAAGTATTGAGAAGTATTTCAAGGGATTAGAAACATTCCTACACACTTTGATTCAGTCAACATACCAACATTTGGCTCATTTGTTGGGAATTTTGATTTCCCAAGAGGGTTTTACACATATAAAAAAGTACAAACAACTTTCAGATAAATCCCTGAAGAACAGTAAAAGGCAAAAATAAAAGAGCCTATTGTTACTGGAAAGTATTTAAAATTAAATACAAGAATAAGTGAAATAGCCTTACATTTTCAGGCTACTTACCAATATTTATCTTCTAATCATTAGGAAATACATGCCTGCTTACCTAAAGGTCTATTAGAGGATGATCACCTCATCCAACTTACCTATTTGACCTATCCCAGCCATTAATATTGAACATATTTCTCCTCAAGTTTTAAGTGGTATCAAAGCTACCCTTTTGAAATGTGATTTTATTAAGATGCCAAAGATTTTCTGAAAACATTAAGGTAAAAACCCTGGTTTATACATTCAGATTTTAAAATTATAAGAAGTAAATAAAAATGGCAAAATGCTTAGCACCAGCCTTGGTAAGAAATACAATGTCAGCAGGTGCAAAAGAAATTATTTGTGCAGTTCAGCCACTAAACCTCCCCCATTACCCAGACATGGGACACACCACTCCAGTGTCCGATCCTGTTCAGAACAGAATTTCTCATCATAAGAGGCAAAGTGCAACAAAAAGTGATTTAGATCACCAAGGTGCCTCCAGGAACAGCTGGATTAGATGATCACTCCTAAAATTCTTTGCCTTTTTTGCTAAGAAACCACATTGTTCTGTCTCAACTGCACTAAGAGATTGGCACTTATTTACCAATACGTACCAAGAACATCTGGCTTCTTAGTTTAAATATATCTCTAAATAAGTCTCTAAAAGTAAAATACCATACTAATGAACTAGCCTGTTATGTGCAGATTTTTGGGGTTATAAAACAAAGTGAAATGAAAGGTCAGTGTAACTCCAGACACACAAGTCAAAAAAAAAAACTACAACCAAGAGACTTTCACAGCGGGACTGCCCTAAAAACCTCTGCTGACATGCAGTGCCCTTTGCATTGCTTGAGGAAACCCTGAGTCACAGCCAAGGTATGACTTAAATGAAGTAGCAAACTGTTCAAAGTTCTTGAAATTTCTTCATTTTTTTCACCTAATCTTTGCATAAGGTGAAACTTATGAGAAGAGATTCTGCATTGTAATGGAGAAATAAAGATTAGGGAAAATAGGAGGAAAGACAAGTCACCACTGGAGTTGAACTAATGCTTCTATGAGTGGTGTATTGAATGGATCCTGCATGCTGAAAGACTCAGATACAGCAGGATCTCTGAATAAGAAATAAAAAGGCTGAGAGGTGTCTCTTTGCTTTAAGACCACATGCAGCCTACAAACAGCAGTTTGGAGAATCAAATCTTTGGGGTTTCCCTTGTGTGTCTCCAAACCTCTGTTTAACTTCTTTTTTAAAGTCTTTAAGCGAAGTGTTACCTTTAAACTCTTGTTTTCCTTTTATTATTGAACATCTTGACACACTTAAGTGTTTCGGAAAGCGGAGTCAAAAAGGAATTGCAAGAGCAATGTGGATTCCTAAGCCATGCAATGGATACTGTATTTAGTAAAGGCTAAAAGAATGACCTGCACACACAATCTCACATCCTGCAATGAGAAGCCTGATGAGCAGGCAAGGGCAAAAATGGTGCAGTGTCTATTATGTCTGAGATTATGCAATTGCACCTGAGTGTAAGGGGAGAACTAAACTGCAGGCCGTGTGCACAGCTGACAAAAGAAAAGCTGTAAAAAGTTACCGCTGACGATCTGACTTGTAAGTGGCTGTCAGCTCGTCAAACATGGTGCTGTTCATTTCCATAAATGCCTTCAACACATTGTAGACTAAAGCCACAATAGCCCTGTGAAACATGGAGAAAGAAGAAAGAAAGGAATCCATTAGCTTCAGGTGAAATCAAACGTGAAATAAAAAGTGTCTTCTCTTCCCAGCCTTTCTGTGACCAATTCTGTTCCTGCAAGTATGGTTATGTAAATTCTTCAATTTCAGTGAAACTACTTTTGATTTACATACTTAAAGGTGAGAATCAGCTTTCATGTCCCTGCTGACTACTGAAATGGAGCAGGCCAAAACTCTAGGGTAAAAGGCAACAACAGAAAGCTATTACATGTAACTACAGTCTCTTCCCTCATGCTGTGGAGCAATTCTGAATGCAACTTCAGAGATTCAAATCATCAATGCTGGCAGAAGGAATAGAATTCAAACACAAAATGAAAGTGATTCATATTTCCTTATGACTCTTCTATGAAGCTGAATATTCAGTGCATCTATGCAAAATACAAAGCTGTATTTGAAGAGTGATTTCCTTGTGCTCATACAGTTCGTATTCATTTTCCCTTTCACAGATCCTGATCCACTACTTTGGCTGTCATATTCAGACCCAGGGCTGCTTAAGAAGCAGCTCTTCAGCCACAGCCAGGAGGCAGTGAATCAACAGTACAAGTGCCAGGAACCTTTGGAGCTAATCCTTACAAGCACACAAACTATGTGCCATTTCCCACACTCCCCCGTCTCTCTCATCTCTTTAAATAAACTTTCATTTTTGTTGCCTACATGAAAAATTGTCTTCTAAATACAAAAATTCTTTAAATATCTCCTTTAATTTAGATGTGTCTTTACCTGGCTGATGTAACAAAATTTCTATGGGTATAAAAATTCTGTGAACTGGGATACTGGAATATTCTCATTACCAGAAGCATCCCAGTGCATAATATAAAAGGTTAGAGACTGGTACTGTGCCATGGAAAGTGTCCTTTTGTGACCAGTCTTAAGTTACAGAGGCTTTCCAGCAGCATTAGATTTGTCATGTAAGCACACAAACTTGAGAGTTTGACTAGGTACAGAACAAAAAGACCAATGTTTGAAAAGATGAAACATTTTACAGTAAGGTGTCAAAGGAACTGAGACCTGCACATAGCACAGCTCATTAAATATAGTGGGTTTACTAAATGCTAATCATGATGACTTAGAAAGACTTTTCAACTAAAATACAGGATATATGTCATCTAACTGTAATAGAATTTTTCACAGAAACACTTTTTACTAGGTCATTCAATTTAAAATAAAAATGCCTAATTACCACAATATCAATATAAAGTAACTGCTCAATTATTGTCCTAGAGAACAGCTGCATTTAAATAAATTTAGAAAGAAACAACTCAACCTAAGAATACACTGTCTGTATGTTTCATCGATGTTTTAAAAAAATGCCAACACCGAAAGTCTCCCAGAGGTTTCAGTTGATGATACAGCTACAAAGCTTTATTAATGCCAAGTGATAATCTTCTAGACAATTTACAATCAAGCTTAAGAGCCAACCCATTTATAAAAAAAACTGTGTAGGAGAAACACTTGATGAGCAGCATTTTTCCTTCGATATTAATGTAACATTTAATTTCTTCTTTTTTCCAACTTGTGAGATGGCCTATTTTTATCCCACAAGGTAGTGATTTTTTGTACACGTACCAGTTAATTAAAAACACTGAGACAAGCTCAAGTGCAGACTAATATATACTAGCATTAACAGAGTTGCACTTGCTCAGAGCAGCTTTCAATCTGCATCCCTCCCATTCAGATATTCCTCAGCGGACATCCCCTAAGTTTATCAGTGGGATGTCAAATGGTAAGATAAAGTCTAAATGCACAAACTTACGGATTCCAGTGTTCTTTAGAAATCCTGTAAAGGCTGGAAAACATGATGGGAAGTATAACATTTGAGTTCTCCTCTATCAAACTCATGATGTATTCATTATTCCAATAATACAGCGCTCTTTCAGCCACCTTCGAGTCAAAGAAATAAAATATTAACAGGAATTCAGATACCTGTAATTTTGTGATTTTCTGAAGGAAAAACAAATCACAGAGAAACTCCACGAAGATGAGCTAACAGGAGTCATTAGTTTTGGAATTCAGTTCAAATCAGCAGCATAACATGCATTAATGGAATTAGGTTTCTATCCTGTAACTCTGATCTCACAGCACCCACTCGCTATTTCCTGAGCAATGTGTTATTGCTCACTGAAGACTGGGTGCAGACAGTATCAGTGCTGCAGCTGAGGAGGGGAAGGAAGAGCAGAGAGAGAGACCTCCCATCACCCTTTCCCTCAAAATCAGGAAAAGTGCAGTTGGAAAAAACCCAGCAGTGCTGGGATACCAGAGAAAGGATACACGTAAAGGCCCAGTAGCTGAGCTGCATAAGAGAGGAGAAATCGTAAGTGTGGGGAAGGTACCAAGGACAGAAGGAAGATGCTGGTCTGAATTATGATTTAAAAAAAGAAGTAGTCCAAGGAAGAGCCGAAAACTCACATCTATCTTTGTGCCAGGACAGATCATCAGGCTTAATATGGAGACACTACAGGCCATGAACTCTATATCCTCTTCATATATCCATTTACATCCCATTCACTCCCCTTCCTCCCATTATACAATGTGATTAAAATAGGCTACAGTTTGTGTCACCTCTAACCAGACAGCCGGTTACGTGGTTAGAAGGAAACAAGCCAGAAAACAAGAACTGCACAACATTGCACCAAAAGCAGGGAGCAAATCCATCCTCCATGGTCTGTAGGGCCATCACCTGTCACCCACAGTGAGAGGGGTTCAAAGTCTGCTTGGACAAAGGTTAAGCATTTGTGAGGGGCTCAGAAGGACAAGTTCTGTGCTTTAACCCAAAACACCTCTTAACAAGTTATTCACAGAGTTCAGAGCTAACCTTCCACCCCAACATATCCTCTTCCACAGAAGACAAGTATTTAAAAACATAACATAAAATAATGTTTACATTTGTGGGGAGTTATGTTTGAAACTGAGACTATACATTCCTATACAAACAATAACCTCTACCACTGACCTGAAAATGAGGGCTAGAGACACACTTGGCAATTTGTTTAAACAAGGGTTCCTGGATTTTCACAAATTGGGATGGTTCAATTACATCCAAGATTTCCTCCAGCTCTCCTAGGAACATGACCTGAAGACAAAAAAGAAAGCATTGAATAAAAAACCTCCAAACCATCTTGTTCTGCAGAATGCTGGTAACCTTCAAATTCTACTGCTTCAGGAAGAAATGGAAACCTCAATAGCTCAGTGAGACCCTCTCTCAAAAAATGTCATCACTTCTACTGTTGCCAGCTTTTGGACTCAGTCCCTTAAAACAAGGACAAGTTTCTCCTTCAAGTGCTGCATTTCAAGTATTTCAAATGAAATTCAGAATTGCACCAGTACATACATCCATGCTAAAAACCTCGTCTCATATAAAGATCTGAACAACCAAGGCTTAAACTTTATTAACCAAGGAGATTCTCCTAATTTTACCTCATTTTTGAGAGCAATATTCAAAACAACAGTATTGCTGTTTCACAAAACCTCACTTGGGAAACTCTGATTTGCATCTGAAACAAAAATGCACATGTTTAACTGCATCTTTTACGTGTTTAGTAGGTAAACACCACATAAAGTATCTTTCATCCTCACTGGAAAAATACTGCCTTTATACATAAACAATTCCGAATATAACAGAGTTTTCCAACCTATCCTCAACTATATTTATTTTCTCCTTTCTAAAAAATTCTCTGCAGAAGTACCAGGACTTATTTTGTGAATAGAAACCACAGTTGTCAAACTTCTCACAGTCAAAACGGTTCAAAAACTAGAATTAAAGTACTGAAAAATCATCAAATACAAGTAAGAATACCAGGATTCACCACAGCATGTGCTGTCAACCACAAGTTATTTAAAGATTTCCTGCTTATTATGTTTTAGAGCAAAATAACTTTTTTTTTTGGTAAACTAACATACCACTTACCTCTTTCTGACTGCAGGTTTTTGGCCAGAATTTCATTAAACCTCTAATGACCTGAATTAGAAGGAAAAAGAAGTCAGATTATTTACTTTTCCCTCTACACGGTAAACCATTCATAGTGGGAAAAAAAAAAAAGTATGAAAGAAATATTTACTGGTTCTGTGAGTGAGGGGTCCTTCTCCAGAAACTGTACTATGCAATACGCCAGCTGTGAAGAGGTAAGAATTTACAAAAACAAAATTAGAACCTTTCTACAAAGAAACTACAAAACCCCAACTTTTTTTAAAAAGACATTTAAGGCAAGATGCTGCTCAGCTCTCTCAAACTACATCCAATTTTACACTGAGATGCACAGTTTGAACTGTGCAAATTCATTCAAAGTTCAGTTTTCAAGAAAGAAGAGGACACTTCACAAGAACAATAAGAGTGACAAAGAAGCACATAAAATAAAAATCAGAATAACTCGGAATTCTAAATACAGTCATCCAAGCAAAGTTTTGAAGCTTCTGCCACTCTCTTAAAAGGTGTCTTTTTACTAATTTTATACAACAAAGTCATGAGAATTCTTGCAAGATGAGTCGACACAGCTAAAACACACTTAGAAAGCAGAGCTTTATCACCATAAGAAATACTGCTCTATCCGAAAATCAGACAGAAAAGCTACAGGAAGCAGTTATCAGAGGGAAAATTACATCATGTAAGCTAGAGGTATAAAAAGATGTATGAGAGCATAAATGCAGTATTAAGGAATCTGTGAGGGAGAATATTAAATGTAAAAACGTGGGTATTAGTATTCAGAAGGTTGCCAGGGTGAAGAAGAGCCTTGACAGCACAAGACTCAGGAAACCCAAACATCCTCTTGGGAGAGAGAACGGGAAAGGCAAACTTGTGAGAATGAGAACAGAGCAGAAAGGAAAACCTAGAGAGTGAGCTTAACTACTAAATAAAATTTCTAAAATATTACAGATGTATTTTATGCTTTTAATTATCTAATCAGAACAGAAGCTAGATATTTATCATACAAAGGATACTGAAATAATTTGGAAAAAACCCATTGTATTTTTTTTCCACATTTAGAATTTCCCCCCACTTTTTATGTGCCTGTAATTAAATTTACAAAGCAACCTTAAAATATATACATGTAATTTTTACTGAACAGAAAATATTTTCATAATTTCTACCTGTGCATGGAAGAGTGATAAACTCCTGACAGTGTGTAAAGGGATCAGCACCTTCACCAGAAACTGTTTATGCTCTGCCTTGAGAGGTAAAGCAAAACCATTGATAATACTGGAAATTAGAAAAGAAATATTTGTTAGTGTCATCATCACAGAGAGCAATACTGAGGTCTGAACAAGCACTTTCTGGATTAAAATATATTTAGCAGTCAGCACCAGTTTACAAATAGCACTTGTAAACAGGTGCTGACTTTGGTCCTGCTTTATATTAACAGAGCACTACATATCTAGGTAGCAATCCAGCCCCCATTAGGAATAATCACATCAACAGCTGCACAAACCTGTTGCCAAACAGATAAGACCTTGTCTATGTGGGTCTGTAAATTTATGTAAGCAAGGTGGTCTTGTAAGTAATTAACCTACCAAAATTAGATTCACTCCAAACATTCACTCTAAGTGTGCTCAGAAGAAAATAATCCTCCAGCAGGTAAGGATGAAGTGTGCAGTATTTAATGGACTCATACACATAAAATCAATCCAACACTTTGGCTGTAACCTGCGTGTAGTTATATATTCTTGGCAAAGACGCGACAGAGATTTGCACATGGGCTTAAAGATGAGCATGTGCTCACATCTGTTTTCAGAATCAGGGATTATCATAATACTTTTTCCGAATCTGACACTATCCTGACATGTCCCCATGGGAAGTCTGAGTTAGATAATAAAAGACGACTCATTTACCTTCCTAAAATTTCCAACAGTTCAGCTACGCCATTGAAGTGTTCAGTTTCATAAACAAATCTAAAAAAAGAAAAGTTAAATATAAGCGATATATCAGTTTCCTAAAGGGTTCATAAGCAAAAAAGCATCTTCTTCCACAACTTACCGTAGAAAAATATTATTAATCTGTTTTCGGATAAATGCTCTAAGACCCAGGAACTTGCCATAAATTCTGTGCAAGACTGTTTTTAGGTAGTCTCGTTCTCGAGGGTCTTCGCTGTCAAACAGCTCCAACAGCTGTGTTTAAAGGAAAAAGAGAACTGAAACAGGAGACGTTTGACAAGCAGGACACACAGACTTCTGTATGAAACTGAATTCATGAAAACACATGAATGAAAGAATGTGACATCCCTGGTACCCAAGGAGTAGATATCCAGTATTTCAAAAATCTGCTGGAACCTCAGTACATCATCACAAAACTCAGAATAATAAATTTGTGATTAACTAGCTCCAAAATGCTGCCTTCCTTCTCCCCAGAAATAAATATGATTAGACAGTTTGCCTTTTACCACCCACCATTCCCTGACTCTGCAGAACCAGAAGATCCTCATTGCTCTAATACTTTGTTCTCACAACATTGTGTCAAGGTCACATTTTTCTAATTGCCTGTAATTTATATGATGAGCTCTTAAGCCTTCCTAGTGATTGCATGGCCTTCACGCTGCGCAAAGACTCAACAGGAAGGTCCATGCCAGCACTGGATCTGCTGTTACAAGATCTCCACCAATTGCCACAAATCCAAAGCATCAGAGACAATAAATCCTTCACTTTGAACAAAACGGTGCTTTCATTATCAATGCCAATTAAAAAACCAAAACAAAACAATGAACAAAGAAAAAAAAAAACCCTCAACAACAGAAAACTCCAAAATTTACTAAGTAGCTCTTAAATAAACAGCAAAATGATTATGTGAGACTCCGTCAAGGGGAAAAGGTGTTTAGTGTCTAGTATTGTACGAAATATATCCCAAACACTGACACCTGCAGCTGCATGAAATGAGCAGCAGGAATATCACCCGCAGATCTTTGTTTTTGCTCCCCTTCAATCCTCTGCTACAAAAGTATGAGCTTTCCCTTAGCCCCCTTCTTCATTTTTTGGTGACATCACAATATTGGCTATTTGGGCGGATGTTTAGAATAAATTCAGAGGTAAACTTTACTTAAAAGCAAAAAGCACAACCAACTGCCACAAATGTGCAGAAAACAGGGAATTTCAGGTAATTTTTAGTAAGCATAAGCAACCAGTATCTGTCTTGCATGAAAAAGAAAGTACCTGTCAACCAGTACCTGTCTTGCAAGAGAAATAAAGACAATTTGTCAAACAGGTCTTAAAAATGGGTAAGATGTTGTCAGAAAATCATTACAGGAGTGGCAGAAAACAAAATTATCTTAGATTCACAAACAGATAAATTATAAATACCTATTACAAGTAGATATGTCAGTGTATGCTTGCTACACCTGATCTCTGTTAAACTGCTACACAACTTTGAGGAGGTGAAAAAAGATAGGAAAAAATATGATTACAAGCTGTTAGGCTGTCTGCGATTTTGCCTTCTAACATCCAGGTCTAGGACTGATGCACACATTCTTCCTCATTGTTTTAAACACTTCTGCAGCTTGCAATGAGACCTCACTGTATTTTCCTTGCAGTAAGAATCTGTGATGGGAATTTCATGAGGGAAGTATGAGGTTTGTCAGCTGCCCTCCAGAGGTTATAAACACACTGCTTTGTTCAATTAGTTCTAGATTTAAATAAATAAATAGTCACCTCATCCTTCCCCAAATAGCACATTTCAGCCTAAGACAGCAAACAGCTGGAAGCATTTATGTTTTTCATCTTCTTACTGGATTGAAAAGTATTTTTATTTCCAGTTCTCTTATGCAGATCCTTTCTGGAAACACTGCAAAACTAAGACCCAGTCTCCCATTTTTAAAAAAATTAAATAAATGAGGCAATTATTTTGCTATGTCCAATTTGTTATCAGGTTTCAACAATAAAGTCTTATTTTTATGGACAAGCTGCAAGACTTCCATAATTTATGTTGACTACTCTAAACATACATAGAAAAGGGAAATTAATTTTCCAAAATAGCAACCTACATAACACAGAGACTTGTGGATATATTTGAATAGTATGTCTCTTAGCAACCACTGCCAACCATTTCAAACTGTACATAAGCAGGCTCTAGAAATGAACAGCTACACTGATAAATACAGTATTCTATTAAAACATACAGCTGAAAGCCAGAAACACAGCTATACTTAAAAAAAAAAAAAAAAGAAAAAAAAAGGCAAAAAGCAAGTAAACAAGCAAAAAGTTTGAGAAAAGTCCATTAAAAAAACCTGTAACTTTTTAATATATTTTTTTGCATACAGGCATCCTTACTGCCAAGAAAACATTCATTAAAATTAAAAAAAAAAATTGAAAAAATAATTTTGAGAAAAAGCTGACTCCAAATACCCCAAATGTCCCACTTATGTTGTCAGTGTCACAAGACACCAAAACGCTTAATGCTCTTAAGTCTCAAATTTCCTTCCTGTGTAAGGGATCTCAGTAGCAGATACTCAGGAGTTACTCCTGACACACAACAAACACAATAGGAAGCAGAAGGATACCCCAGTTCCTACAGTTCACCACAAAGTATTTACACGTGTGGAAATGTATCTACTTGCTTGTGTGTATATATATATACACACAAATATATATATATATATATATATATATGGCTGAATAGAACTTCTAATAAAAAAATGTGAAATTTTAATTGACACATTGTGCACAACAATATAAAAATGTGCATCACCAAACCACATGGCAAGAACATAGGAATCCTTAGAACTCCTTTGACCTCTTAATTGTTTTCTGATACAAAGGTTTTAAAATCTCATATTGCCCTCTTTCAGTAGATACTATTTTTCCATCTAGCAGATTTAATGAAAACTAGCAGGATTTAAGAAAAAAAATTACAATCCTTGGTTTAGACCCATTCTCCTGTGCCAAACTGACAGTTATGAATGTCTTAAAAGGGTGCGAGTGGGATGTTGCCAGTCATGACCAAGTTCAGCAGCACAGAACAGGAGCATCTGAGAATGATTTTTATTAGATTTTGAAGGAGAGCACATGTATTCATCCTATTGCAATCCTGCTCTATCTAATCAAACTAAAACCAGCCTGGAAAAACCTGTCAGGGATGATTTATCATGCATATTCTTTTATCTCCACCAGGTACTGGATGAACACATTGGTGCACCTCCTTGTCAAATCAGTACTGAGATGAACAAAAAGGAAACCACCAGAGGTTTGATCCAGATGAAAAAATGCTCTTGTGTTTAGAAGATGGATAAAATAAAAATTTAAGTATATCCTTTGCTTGTATAGGATGAAGAAGGTCTTGTGCAACGAGAAGGAAATTGAATTCCTGTCTTTAAAACTTTGAATTTAAGGACAGAAATTGCTCTTTTCACTAAATTTTTCAGGTATTCTTCCTCCAAACCACATACATGAACAGTAAAGCACAACTTTTATAGCTTGAGCACTACAGAGGAAAATAAAAGCTCCATGAGTGATAAGGAGCAAGAGAAAGGTCTTCAGAAATGCTGAGTATCTCCTGCCAACTCTGCTTTGTTTTCCATTCAAATGTCAGCCTGCAAGGAACTCCCTTTTCTAGCTAAGTAGACACCATTCTAAACTCCCCTGATTTCAAAAGCAAGCTACAGACAGCATCAAGCACAAAGTTCTTTTTGACTTTGCAGTTATACAAAAACTCACAAAGGGAAAAGAAAACCCAAGACAGGCCTGTTCTCAAATTTGAAGACAAAAGATGCATGTGTGGAGTATACTGGTTTAACCCAGAAGACAACTTCCTTCAACCACCTCTGTATGTATCAACAATATTAAGACACATTAAAACCGGTGTTTAGGTAGTCTTCTCTAGAAAGAGAGTACAGCATTTTGAGACTACTTGGTAGCAAACTTTTCATTTTTCAAGTTACTGTTTCAGCTCCCTCCCAAAACCAGTAAGTCAAATATTTTGATTGAGGTATCAAAACTGGATCCAAACCATCTATTTTATGTATCTATAGCAACGGAGAGTGACATATAAACACACATACACCTTTTTCCACTACCTCCATAGATTAAATTGTAGATGCTGGTTTAGCCTTTTTCTGTTGCAAATAAAGTTACACTTTCAAATTCTAAACAAAACCATTGCACAGGATTTTTTCCCCCCAAAGATGACACAAAGCCTTAAAGAAAACCCACCAGCTTACCTGCAATACAAATTTTTGATCTATGTATTTTTTGGCAATGCTGGGCTGAAATTCTTGGCTTTCCAAAAATCGTATGAAAAACTCATATACAAGCTGCAAAAAACAAAACAAAACAAACCAACAAAACACAGGTTTAGTTTATGACTTGATTAATCTTCATATTTTTAGTATTTCCCTAAATTATTTTGTTAGAAGATTAAGTGCTTGTACAGTACAATGGGTCAATATAATGGAAAATATTTTACTCCTTTATTGAACTGCCACCCTTTAGTTAAAATTAATTACATGAACTTTTTAAGCTGCCTTTGCTTATTTAACTCCAGTCAAAGACATTTCATCACCAAGAACAGCCACTGCCATCTTGTAATGCTTGTTATCATCTTGTAAAGCTTCCTAGAGTAATTGGGAAGCACATTTAAACTGCCCTCTGAACTGCTGAAGTCACATCAAATACAGACATTACAATTCTGAAGGGGTTGGTTGGAACAGTTTGGAAATATTTAAATTAAATTAGAAACTGCTTAGAGTAGTGTTCTAGTACAACTTGAAACACAGAAGAAGAATGCAAACCAGAATTTATTCAGAAGTTCCTAACTTACTGTAAAGATTAGCCTCAGGGCTGGAGAAAATCTGCTTATTTTCATGCAATTCCATCTCTACCTAAAGTCTTCAGTGGGACAGCAAGACTTTTCATTTAGTGGAGAAAAAGAAGAGTACAAAAACCAGGGAACAAGGAAGGGAAGTGAAACAGAGACTGCTGTGGCCTCATAAGACAGCAACTCTGATCTGTCACTGATAATGAGCTGCCAGCCAGCCATTCTCTTTGCAGAACCTTTTCATAAAGAGCAGCCATTGAAAACTTTTCCCTTTTTGTCTTTAGTGAGTATGAATATTGATACTGAAAGGAGAAAGGAAGCTTAAAAATTACATTTTAAAATCAGTTTAAACTTTTCCATGACAGCAATATGCTGCAAATCCGCTGCTGGTACTTGATAGCAACGTTCCCTGACTCCTCAAAGGAAGCAATGGGAAATCAAAAAGCAGCAGAGAGGTTTAGAAATAGGTTGTGGGAAAAGTGACAGCTTACATAACACCAACATTAAATCATCAGGAAATCAATTCCATCGACTTCTCACAAATACTTTGGTGAATTTCTTCTTGACAATAGTAAGTCATCCACTGGATAAGAAATTCCATCATTTCCATGCCAGTAATGACTTTCTGAACTACAGCACCAGTGTCACTGCATGTGCTGTTTCCAGGCAGGCAAAGCTCCTCAGAGCTGCCTTGAAGTTTTGAAGATTCTTATTTTTTGTGAAATTTAAATATAAATGAAGGATGAACCTACATTTCAACAGATTCTGAATTAGAGAGCACAAAAGAGTGAAACAAACCGCTCACAGGATTGTGCATGCAACTGTAAAATAAAATCCTCATTTCAGGCTGAGATCAATTTTCCTCCTTTGCTCACAAAAACTCCCAAACTCCACAAACTGTTACTCGAGCAAACTTCTTGTAAATTTACCAGTGGTGTGAGTCATTACCCTGACTAATACACTCAGGATCTTCATCTGTATTTTCTATAAAGGAATTCACTGCATCAGGATCTGCTTTCTCCAGATTAGTTTATGTTCTTCATTCAAAAATCAAAGAACCATGGAATGGTTTGGGTTGGAAAGCACCTTAAAGATCACCTCATTTCACTCCCCTGCCATGAGACACCTTTCCCAAGACCAGGTTGCTCATCCAACCAGAGTCCTATCCAACCTGGCCTACAATGTTCCCAGAGATGTGGCAGCCACAGCTTCTCTGGGCAACCTGTGCCAGGGCCTCACCACCCTCACAAGTCAAGAACTTCTTAATAAAGCATAATCTGAATCTCTCCTTGTCCTATTACTATCTGACCATGTAAAAGTCACTCTCCCTTGCTTCTTATAAGCTCCCTTTCAAGTACTGGAAGGCTGCAATGAGGTTTCCCTGGAGCCTTCTCTTCTGCAGGATGAGTAACCCTAGCTCTCAGCCTGTGCTCACAAGACAGATGCTCCAGCCCTCTGATCATCTTTGCACCCTCCCCTCTGGACCCACTCCAACAGGTCCACAATTGTCTTGTGCTAGCAACTCCAGACCTGGATACAGTGTTATTCCACATGGGGGTCTCAAAATCCCTTGTTTTGACAACTGAAATTCAGAGGAAGGGATGCTACTCAGTGAGCTTGAATCCTGCTACAAACACCTGGGAGCAAACCTTGACTCGAGGAGAGGAAGGAGGACTTAGATAGGGATGCAGCTTCTCATTCATTTTTCTGATCAGCTGCCAACACCTGTGCACTTTGGTATGAATATTAACCACCCTCAATAAAGCAAAACTGCCAGCAGCGTCATCCTCACAATGCTCTTGCTGAAGTTGATGAAAAACACTTGTGCATCGAAGCAGTTGGGAAAGCAAAATAATTTTTAAATCAATGAAGGAAAACAGGAGTATGAGGGACACCATCAATATAATTTTGAAAGAAAGCTTTAACATTTTGCAAGTATCACAAAGTTCTCTCCCATCTCTGTAGGTGCTATATTAGAATCACAAACAGTATTAATAAATGCTAGTGCCTCACAGACTAGTTCTGAATCACAGGTTAAAAAAAAAAAAGCTGAGAAAATTATTAGATACACTAAGCAATGACAAGAATTTCTTCTGAGGTAAATAATCAAAAACCTGTAAATGCGGCCACGATGCCTCCAAGGTGGGCTCATCTTCTTCTGGATCAAATTCATTGCTGTCACTAGGTGGGAGAGTTCTGAAGATATTGCAAGATACCTGAAAAGGCAAAGAAAGGAGGATGAGATCCGCAGTTCAAACAGGTAATAGATTTCAGGAACTCTGTATGTCTGTACCTGCTCTATCCTCCATCACTTAAAAACTAGTTCTTTTTCCTGCTGTCTGACAAGGATCTTTAGCAACAGCACAGGGCTAAGAAACCTGTCACTTTACAAACCTGCCACCAGCCTTGGCTTTTCTCCTCTCCTTTGACATTCCAGCATTACCTAGTCTGCCACCACGTTCCAGAGGAGCCCACCAACATGTAATTCCCAACCCTGGCAGGCATCAATGGGAGCCAAGACTGCTTAAGAGATGTAGGAAATACCATCAACTAGTATTTGTAAGTGTTGTCATAGAGCACTTGGTTATTTTTGTCTGTACAGAAAAACATTAATGATTAAGGTCTCATCTGTCAGCACTTGTTAGGAGTTGCCAGTTACATTAAATGCCTGGACACCTCATGCCAAGTACAGAACTAGGTACTAAATGAAAGCAAATAATAGTATTCGCTCGACACTTAGCCTACATTTTATTTCATGGCTGGCTCGCTTTGCTTAATCTTATTTAGAGGTACTTTGGTGAGACTGCCTGGCTTTGTGAGGTTCATGCTATCAGCAAAGACTGAGCCAGAGAGCTTTCCTGGGTTAATTAGAGTGCTGAATGGAGCGTACAGCTTATTATGCAGCAAATCTGATAAACTGCAAACATGCTATAGGGCCTCTCTGCACTTGGAAGGTGATGATGTGCCTTCCTTGTGCTCTGCTCCTGCGCATTTGACCCATCTCTAAGCTGGTTAATCAAACAGCTGGGAAAAGCAGCATGTTATCCCCTAATCTATACATGACCCCTTCACAGAAGTTCAGACAAACTAAGCCATTTAAGACACACAACTAGTATGTTCTTCAGCATCCTTGTTTCTTTTTCCAGCTTTATTGCTCCTGTAAATGTTTTAGTCTGTAAGGCATATTTTCAGTCCGTCGGCAACTTAGTGGGAAAGGGCACTTTAAAGCCCACAGCTGAAACACAATCCAAATACTGATAAAACCAGATTTAAATAGGGTGAAGTTTTAGAATTTGCAAGACAAACAGAACAGATTCAGGCACTGCATAAACAGAAAGACGAAGGATGTAAGTGCAGGAAAGCGAAGGATGTAAGTGCACACGTGGTGCACCCGAGTGAGGGATGCTCACTGAACACAAGAGTGAGCAAGGCAAACCAGCGAGTACAGAGAACAAGAGGCCACACTGGTTTGTGCTGGGACTTGTCCCTTCCTGCCACAAGAGGGTGTGTGCCACTGCAGTTCCAGTCCTGCAGGCTCTGCAGAAGCCCCACTCGGTAAAGCTCAGCACTGCTTTCAGCCTGGAGAGACACAACACTTACTCCAGCCCGTGCTGCTGGGGACTGAACTCCTCCCCACCCTGTACCCACACCAGCTGAGTGACTGCCAGCGTTCATTAGGAGAAGATCTTTTTCTCCCTTCTCCAGCCTCTCCCCCAACTCATTCACTTCTCTTAAGAGCCCCTTCACGAAGAGACATTTCTCATCTCATGAGAGGTCAAATAACTATTCCAGGAATACACACATGTTACAGTTTGTCTTTCCTCAAGGATTCCTGAGCTCCTCCTCCTACTATCCCTGATATGTAAATGCAGGGAGAGGAGGAGAGTGATCAGAATTAGCAAGGCAGAGTTTCTACGATAGAACACAAAAGAGGGTAGACAGCCCAAAGCATGCCCAAGTAAAAAGTGGGAAATGTACCTCCAATCCAAACATCTAGGATTCTAAAATAGTTACTCAGGAATTTTTTGTTAATGCTTCACAGTCAAAAATCCCAGCTCTCCCAGGATTTGGATCAAAATAAGAAACTAAGAAAACCAAAGGCAGCTTTTTTTTTCTTTTCTGCTTTAAATTTCATTTGAAACAAGAAAGAAAATTTTCTCCAGATTTAACTATACATGTATTAGTAAAACTTGTACCTACAGATCACTCATCAGCAGTTTTGTTTGGAAACTGGAACAAATACTGAATTATGGCACAAGCAAAACCAGCAAGGGAAAGTACATACTTCCAGAATGAAAAGCTAAACAAAGACAAATTCCTGTAAGACTCAAATTAAGTCCAACCAAGCCTCAAGCAGTTAGTGCCAAGGCCTTACCAGCACGACAGAAGTATGAGAGGTTTAGCAACAATTAGTTAAGTGCCAGCATTGACACCTGGATCTTGAGCTTGGGACAAAATTAGTGTGATTTCTGGAGAGTGCCTATTAAAAAATGCCAGTCTCAAGGCAACTCAAAAGCAGGGGTTTTTTTTTGCATAAGAAAATTAACATTAAAATGCAATGCAGGCTAGAATATAGTCCTAGTATGCAGTTTGCTCTCTTCAATTTTCTGTTTTGCATTAGGAGTAAAGATAAACTATGTGGAGCCAAAATGCAGATATTCTCCTGAGGAGAACAGACAGAACAGGTTATCTTTAAGTGATTTCCCCAGGTTATCATAACTTTAGGAGATAATGTGTGCCATTACAGTCACATTAATCACCACAACACAGCAGGATAGCTCGTTTACATGCAGTGTCAATTTATAGCCTGCTTATCTAAATCAGTAGCCTCTGGGTGGTTAATGTTTATAAGCCTCTAAGGGAGAACTGAAGGCAACAAGTCCTTCCATGCATGAACTGCCCAGCTGTACATTGGAGACCCAGACAGCCACCACACTAACACAGGAACACACCACACTGGATCTGTTAAGACCTTTTCTCAGATCGGCATAAGGCAGCTATTTAGTATTTATCCCTGGGCCCAAGCAGCATGCCAAAATTCCTTCAGCTGGAGAGCTGAATCATTTCTCTCCTGACCTCTCTTGGATCACCAAGCCAGAGGACATCCCTGCCAGCCTGCATACACAATCCCCAGTGATTCCTCTCCCAAAGCCACAACAAATGCCTATGGATCAATACTGACTTCCGTCTGCCACTGATTAGGAACGCCTCCAAGCCCAGATGATATTTTTGGAAGGCAAACCAGAACTCTGATATTCTAGAAAGTTGTATCAAGACAGATGTCCCCTCTCTGTCCTCAAAAGCACCTGCACCCTCTTCTCCTGTACTTCAGGTGAATGAAGGTACAGGTACAATGGCTGTACCTTCAGAAGCACACACCAAACTGGGTGTACAGAGTCCACCACAGCTCCTCCACCACGCAGAATCTGAACACCCAAGTGCCAGAAACCAAATAAACAAGCAGTTAAATCTACCCATTGGCACTGAATCAAAAACATCCAAGATCAAACTGGAAATTCTGAAATGACAGATTTCTAGACTGGAGATGCACGAAAACTTCTGAGCTCTGTGTCAGTGTGTCAGTCAGGCACAACCCACAGAATCACGGAGTGGTTTGGGTTGGAAGGGACCTTAAAGGTCATCTCATTCCAACATCCTGCCATGGGTAGGGATGCCACCCACAAGACCAGGCTGCTCCAAGCCCCATCCAGCCTGGCTTTGAACACTTCCAGGGACAGGGCAATCACAACTTCTCTGGGCAACCTGTGCCAGTGCTTCACTTGCCTTCTTAATCAAGAATTTCTTCTTAAGATCTGATCTAACATCTAACTCCAACCAGAGGCAAGACAAAAACTCTCCCAGGCAATTACAAGTCAGTGTCAATTCATTAAAAACAAACAAGACAGGGCAGGCTGCTCTGCACCCCCCCAAAGAGTGAGCTGCAATTTCTGAACAGATCTGACGGCTGGTACCTGGCAATGCAGAACTACAAAATTATGAATATACAGGTAAAAGCATCAAGCTTCAAGAAAGCTTTATCACCATATTTCTATTTGAAATAACTTTTAGAAAATAAGGTAGTATGAGGCTCAAGTCTGAAGTCAAAATTCATGTTTTGAGAAGTCCTCTCTTTGCCCCTCACTGGAGTGCTATAAAAATGACAATGCTGTAACAGAAACACTTCCCAAATTAAATTGCAGTTGAGCACTTCTACTCTGTGCTGTTTGAAACAAAGATTTTTATCAGTAATAGTCTTCCTGAATGAAAGCTGAAATGAAAACAAACACACACACTGCAAAGTTTAATATATTCTCTATATAAAACCAGGGTAAGTGGATGCCCATTTAGCTTACAGGGAACACCTGTTCTTCAATTAAAAATATGTGGAATCATCCAAATAAACCCCATGTACATATAAAATTGAAACCCAGTATCTCTGCTTACAATGTTTAAACTGCTGTGCATAATAATAACATAGAGAAGCAATAAAATGTAATTAAGTCATAACACAAAGCCATGCTAACCTGGAGACAACACTGGCCCCTGAAAAAGACGCTGGACTTGTCCTTCCGAAACATATCTGCATATATGGAGTTTTCTAATATTGTTTACAGATTTACATATTCTAGAGCCTGAAGCAACTGCTGCATTTACTCAGCTATAATCTCTCTATAAAACCTGCTGAACTGTTCCCTGAAGTTTGACTAAAGAACTGCTTACAAAATGTAGTATCCAATTTTATCTTAAAATGTTATAAACTGTTCCACCAGCTCTCTTCTCCTTAAGTTTCACTACTAATTTAACTACAGCACTGCTTCCGATCTTAAGGCTGAATCTGCCTGATACCCTGCTGACTCTTGTTAAACCACCAGATCTCCTTTACACCTGTATATACATTTGCATATGCAGTATGTGTCTATCTATAGAGAGGTATTTTTATACAGACACAACAACTCTCAACCTCTGTGTCGTTAAATGGAAAAACAAAGCTCCTAAACCCAGGCAGTTGTTAGTTTCTCTGTTTGTTTTTAATCCTGTGATTATTTTTGCTTCCTTCCTTTGACCTCCCACCTGTGCACAAGTGCACTGGGGTACATATAAAAAGCCAGGCCACCTCCCTCTTTTTTCCTGCATGTTGTCGGATTAATTTATCAACATTCACTTCTTTGAACAGTGCAGCGTACCAGAAATTCATATTAAGATACTCATGATAAGCAAGCCACAATGCTCAGGTTCTTTTCTGCACCACTGCTTGCCTGAATACAGTCTTTCAGGGTTTAATATTATGTGCCTTCTTTTGCCCAGGAGCATTACTTTTGACTTGGCTGAATCAAAATGAACTACATTGGATTGTGAACACAGTCAACAATCCAGATCATAGGCTGGGGGGAAAACAGCTCTTCTCATTTTCCCTTGACCTTTAAGTCTTCTAAAAATTCAATCAATAACCTGCAAGAATTTAGCTCCGGATCAAGGCTCCTAAACTTGTTAGCTTACCATCATCCACTTCAGTGGTGGTAGCAGCTTCCATCCATACAGATAAGGAAGCAGCAAACCTGAGATCCCTAGGCAATGCTTCTCTTGACAGAACTACAACAGGAGAGAGTTCCTAGGACAAAACAGCTGCTGCTCAGGTGCAATGTCCACACCATGTGTGTTTAGGAGTTGCTCTCTAGTGCTATCCCGCACAGAAAAAAGCAGTAGCTATACCGCTGCAGTGGGTGTTTTGCCCAAAAGAAACCGAATTTACAAACCCTGAAACTTCTCATAGAACCACAGAGTGGTTTGGGTAGGGAGGGACCTTATAGGTCATCTAATTCCAACACGCCCTGCCACAGGCAGAGACGCTTTCCACTAGACCAGGTTGCTCCAAACTCCATCCAACCTGGCCTAAAACAATTCCAGGGATGGCACAGCCACAGCTTCTCTGGGCAACCTGTGCCAATGGCTCACCAACCTAAGTCAACAATTCCATCCTAACATGTAATCTGTCCCTGTCCCTTTCCAAATTCAAGCCATTACCCTTTATTCTCCCCTTCCAGTTTAAAGACACCACCCCTTGTTCTCATCTTGTTCACCTTAACAAGAATTAAGGTGGATTACGACACTTTGGATTTGAACTAGAAGTGTTAGCCCAGACCCCAGCCCAGGCAGCAGCCCTGGGTACAACCTTCTCACTGCTGGAAACTGGAGCTCTGCAATTCCACTCTAGGTCACCTAGACCAGGACTATATCTGAGTACCCTACCAAAAACCCCATTCATCACTATCTCCTTGTGATAGGGAGAAAAAAAGCTAAGTTTCCAGATGATTCAATTGAAGAGTTACTCATTTAATGTGTGCCCAGATAATTCTGTAATACAGCCTGAAAAATCATAGCAGTAGCTCAAGTATCTTGGACAAATTAAAGCACAGTATCAGCAGAAAGAGCCCCTCACCTCCAGAGCAGGCAGGAGATCAAGTGAAAGCCTGCCAATGCTTGAACTTGAACTCTAGACAGCATTACAAAACTCATGGTGTCCTGGACTCCTAACTAAAGAACAAAACATACAATTCAAAACTCAGGAAAACAATCCCTCAGAAGAAGACGAACACTGTACTTGTCTGCAGACAAAACGCTTTGAAGGTACTTAAGAGGATGACACAGCCAAACTAGGGTGTGGGGATGTAAAGGTCCTTTAAGCAAATAAATAAATAAATATAAAAATAAATATAGCTCAAGTGCTTCTTGGAACAAGAAGGTGTTTTTCCAGTTTATTTCTTTGCTTTAGACCTTCACACTGAACTGTTATGCAGATAAAGTCTGACAGATGCAAGGCCTACGTAACCAACCGCAGGAATAACAGATCCGAGTAAATGTAATTACAGACTGCCCAGGAAAATTATTAGGGACAACTGCTGCAAGAGGAGCTGCCTCCAACTGATCTTTTGAGAGGAGCACAGAACATCAGAGCCTCTTTTTTTAATAAGCATCGTATGTTTAAAACGAGCTAGGTGTATAAAGAATGTGAATAACAAAAACACATAACAAAAGTATTTGGAAATAATGCATTAAAGAAATCAAAGTTAGATTCTTTTCTTGCTTCTACAGAATTGATAACGCTGACATTAAAGAAAGAAGAACAGAATTTAAAATTTTATATGATTTTTTATGTGTTTCTTTAACAATAGCATGTTTGCTCCATTATGGCTGCTCCTACGTGACAATTTTAAATCAAAAAACATTGGAGGGGGGGGGGTGTCAAAGGACACTGCATTTTCCTCCAGAATTTTAGATGGCTTCAAAATCTGTTCCACTTCCACTGAATCAAGTCCAAGATTAATTCCTAGTATTTTACAGAATTCCTGAACTTATATAAAAATTCCCATGAGAAAGGGATATGATTTGTCCATTCTTGTTAGAGTATATGATTTCATTTACTTCCCTTAAACTCAAAATGACATTCAGTATCATATTTTGAAATCTAATACAAGAAGCAACAGGAACATACACACAGGGTTTTTGTTAAATCAGAAAGGCAACACTGAATATTGATGGACCTGCAGAAAAATCTCTATCCAAGAACATTTTAATACAGAAACTCTGAAGATGTCATACTTAGTCATAAGACACAGCTAAAGCTATAGAAAATATAAAAACCATAATGCCTATGAAGTCTAACAGCTAGAACACTTCCTAAAAATAGGTTCCTCAACATGCTAAAAAAATCATGGCTTAGCAAGATATTCTTTATGTTTAACGGGTCTGTCACAAACAAACTCCTGAACAGACTCTGCCCTCACATCTGTTGAGACAAACCTGCAGTAAAAACGAATGCAGTCTCTCTAGATTTATGTCAGTAGAAAGAAGGGGGGGGGGGGGGGAATAAAAACCCACACCAGAATCCGACCTTTAAAATGCATTTTTTGTGTTTATTTGGGTATTGATTTAACCAAGTTTCTTTCCCTGTGTTGCCTAACGCAGCTTCTGCACCACACGACATCTCCTATGATGTTTCACTTTGGCTGTACAGAAATTACAGTCTTCTTTTACTTGATTTGCCATTACAGAAAAGGTAAAGATGACAATGGGAAGCCAGAGGCATTTCAGCACTTAGAAAAGAGAACAAAGTATCACAATTCCATTCTAAAAGATGTATCTGAAGAGAGTTTCATTAGCCATCTCCTGTGGGCTGGCAAACACACACTGATGTTGCATAAACGTCAGCACCCGGGTTTACAATTTCTAAAGAAGCAAGTAGGAGAGCTGAAAGGTTGCTCACCAACAAAGAGATTCATCTCAGTTTAACAGCTTGACAATTTTTTCCTCCAATTTTAAATGAAATAGATCAGTTTCCTCAATCTATGTCTTAACATCCATAAAACACTAACAGCTCTACCACATACACCCTTCAGGACACCACAGATAATAACAAACATTTATTTCATTCAACTACCACTACTTAATCTACCAGCAAAAATCAGTATCATCAGTTTAAGCCTCCACATTTTGCTCAGACAGGAATAAATTTTAGATTAAGTGTCGAATTATTGGCTCATAAAGTCCTATTACTGGCATTTCCTTCTTAGCAGAGTGTGGCTTAATTGGGAAGGCCATCCTCCCTAAGACTTGCCTAATTCTAAAGAATGTCATCTCCCCTTCTGAGCAACACATCAAACTGCAAGGGAAGCATGCTGAGCAATACCCTCCTGAATTAATCTGTTCAGCTCATGGCCATTAACACAAATCCCAATTGCTCTCCCCATCAACTGACATTGATGACACGGATGAGGCCTCTGCAACTTGCTTTGGTGGTCATTAGGAGAATTCTGGTTTGTTTTATTTTTTTTTTAATAACATGCCAGACACTGTATCAAGCTAAAGAGTGGTTTAAGGAAGCAGATTTGCACACAGGTTGACAAACAGCCAAGAGGTTTCACATTTAGCTATATACAACATCATATCACATGCTCAAGAGGAGAAGATGAAAACATGTGATATTACAAGCATGGATAAAGCTTTTAATGGCATAATTTTTAGATGGTCGTCATGAAAAACATCCATAAATCATCTGGCTACCACAAATGACTTTTTCAAACCCTTCTGTTTTAGAAGCAATTAAAAATCTCAGCTCTTCTGAAGAATTCTACTGGCAACCTTTTCCTAGCCTAGTATGTCTAGAGCCAAACACCTTTTGGATCACTAACAGAGATCATTAACATAGACATAAGATTATAAAACCTTAAAGCAAAAAAGGCTCTTCCACAGATATTACTTTTTTGAACATTTTACATGATTTAGATGAGAAAACACTTTAGCTATTAATCCTTCTCTATGAATATTAGTAACTCTAAAAATACCAGTTTTAGACTGGTGCACCTTTTTTTTTTTCTGCTCCTGAATGATGCTTAAACTCACAAAATAACTTTTTTCCCCTTCACCTCCACATCACAGTAGCCCAAAGGGACAAGCAGGAAGTATCAATTGTTAGATTCATAAACACTAAACATAACAGGGTAGAGAACTTTCAAAGGGACATAAAACAACTGAGCTCAGTTTTGATCAGTTTTAAGATCCTGGTCTTTCAATCAAAACACTCCCATGACAATTGTGGCAGGCAGTCAGGGAGGATGCCAACTTGGTCAGGACATAGATATTGCTGTTTTCTTCACTATCATGACAGCTCTGAGACTGTCAACGTGACAGCTCCCCTGTGAACACAGGTGGAGACCGTGGTGAAAATCCCCAAAAGCACATGAAGGAGGTAGTTGCACTCATGAAGTCAGCTGTGGACATTTAAGTCTGTCTCAGTGTATGGTTAGGGACACTAAACTGCCTAAAACAAGAACATACTTACTGCAAACAGCCAAGTTATACCAAAAAACAATGCCTCAGCACAAAGTGACTAATGCCATCTCTTCACCTGGCAGTATGTGCTGTAAACTTATTCTATATACTGTTAGAAGAACTATCTTTCCCTGTAGGGCCTATGTAACTGTGCTCAAAATGGTGAAGAAGTCATGCTTTTATAGGCAAAGACCAGCAGGAAAAAATAGCATTTTTACCAGTCTATCTGCAAAAAAAACCAAAATACCTGCAAGCCTCCAAAGCCCTGGTGACGTGGTTTAGCAGAAACACTGCAATAGCATTTGTTGGAACAATTGCCAGGAATCATTCATGCATCTGCTATGGATTCACTCACACAAATTCAGAATCAGAGCATTGCATCCTGCTCCCATGGAATACAACCAGCAAAGTGATTTTCCAGCAGCATATGCACCAAGAATACCACTGGTTGTGACAGGCACAATTAGGGGACTCCAGCTTTCAACTGCTTACACCTTCACCAAAGCTCAGGTGGCTGTAGCAGGCCAGAGTTCCATCCAAAACCTAAATTATAATTTACAATTAAATTTACTTACAATTTTCTTAGGAAATTCTTTAAGAAAAAAACATGTTCACGTCCCTAAATACTTAGGCATCTTTTTACTTGTAAAAAAATCCAGGTTTGGGCAGTCAGGGGCCACTGGGTAGGCAGACACAGGACATGAGAATATTCACAGTCCTCCCCTGCTTCAGAACCCCAGCACTAAAGAGAAAACAGCCTGGGTTCAGCACCACAAATGAAAAGTAGAGGAAAGCAGAATGAAGAAGGGAATGATGAAAGGAAAATATGAGAGAAGAGATTTCTATCAAAAAGGAGCTAAGCTGAAACCGGAATTTCTTAAGCTCCATTAGTAAATATCTATGAAATCCACTGGAAACATTCAGGCTATATCTTGATTTCCAGTTAACTCCTCCATATCATAGATACAGACAATATTTAAGGAAATTATTCAAAACCATGCTTTTCAAACTCTTTAGGCAATACATCGTTTCCTTAAGTTAAAAACTGTTGTGTGAATCAATACAAGTGACTGCAGGGACAGTAGGACACGATACCAAAGGGGTTTCACATGTCTTCCACAGTTCAAGATCACATTGTTTCACAGATTATGATTTATGACTCAAATTGAACTTTATAAACAATTACAAATCAAATTCTTCTTGTTTCTTGGGGCCCAAGCGAAGGCAACACTAACTTGCAGTTTTTATTCAAGAGATGTTGCTTCAGTAAACAACTATAACCAAAGTCAATGCAAGAATACAACCTCCGTAACAGAAATGCTAAAAAATTACCAAATTCTCTGAAGGGATGAGTTTGGAAGCATCTGCTACACCCAGAAAAGGTCCCCCATTATATTGAAGCTATCTGTGCATCAACATCCTTTCTATGCAAAGGATGTGATATACTTTGTTCATCACAAGGGGTACACATTAGATTAAACTAACATTTGCAAACCATTTCGATTCTACAGTGTGGCACCAGCAGAAAAATTGAGAAAAAAAAAAAGTCATTCTGTATTCTGCCTGGTATTTGAATGGTGCATTAGTTCACATACTGAAGAAATAAAACAGCAAGCAATTCATTCACAAGACTGGTCCAATGCAAAAGGGGGCAAGAGAGGGTGAAGCAGAAGGGGAAGAATCTGATCTCATAATTATAGGCTTTCTGACAATGCATACACACAAAGAAGCCATGTTAAGATTTTTTCATACACCCTTAATTCTGGTTTTTTCCCTTCATGATTAACTGCTTGATGGTTCTGTCACAATTTACAGCTATTTTTAAGTATTACAGACAAGCAACACAGCATGTATCTGTGTGTCAGAAAAGAAGTGAGGAGCATACACAATGCAATGCAAAAAGAATTAATGTTTTTCTTCTCACAGCACATAGCCAGAGGATCCCACGATCACACAGTACCATTAGGAAACTGACATGACCAAATCTATATTTAATTAATTGCTTTCTCATTTAGTGAACAGGTTATAAGGGTTCTGTACAGTAGCACAGAACAAACATTTTAAAGCAGTGACTGATTCTGCCAGTTGCAATGAACATTCTTCACCATGCAGCATCTGGTACTGTTTCCATTTTTACTTTGAAAACACTATTACTCAACAATTTATATACACAAGGTATGGCTTTGTAGTTGAGCAATCTTGTGCACTCTAACAGCACCTGCAATGAATCCACACAACACAACCAGGACATTTTCACAACCATCCTATACAGCATTTTTAGCATTTTAAAATTAATATCCATGCATACTTTAAGTTATCTTTGCATAAAGCAGATACTCAAGAGCTTGGAAAAAGCTAAAAGGAAGATAAGAAACTTGCAAAAATTATTCCATTATATATACTGGGAGGAGGGGGAAGGTAGATTGGTAGAAACATAAGGGACTCTGATTTTATGGCTGCTGGTTTTCTCCATCAGGAAACAATCCAGGTTTCCTTTCATGCATTTGTGACACTATAATAATGATTATCTAGTTGACTTTCATTAAAAATAAATAAAATTTAATATTTTTGTCTTTGGAGAATTAATCTCCAAGCAATGTCTATTAGCAAATACAGCCAAAGGCATCATTTAATCCACCTACTCCAGGGTTCAATTTCGCCCACAGTGTGTAACTGGAATTGCAAGTGGATTTAAAAAGAGACCATGAGAAAGAAAGAACTCACCATTCTAACTACTTCAGGGTAAGTCTGCTCTGTCAAACAGCCTCTGCTTATTGTAATGTAGTCCACCAGTTCATTAAGAGTGGAGCGCTTGTATTCTTTCATTTTAAGGTCTGAAAGCGTGTCCATGAAGTCAAAAATGACACAGCACTGTTGAAGTTTCTTTAGGAACAGTTCAGGCTGCTCTGAAGATGGAACGTCTATGAAACAAGAAAGGAAATCTTTGTGAGTCTGGCATCTTATTATACAAAACAGGATTTCTTTTTGAAGATCAATTTCAAAGGAAAGCAGTATTCATACAATTCTTGTAAAACAGAGCTCAGATTAACAAATGAACCACTTACAGGAACTGTATTACTATTGTGTGTTTGAGATCTTGAACGTATTGTAGAAGGAATTTAATCATCAACTGCTATTACAAAAATAAAGTTCATCAAGAAAGTTCAGGCTGAAGCAGAGGATGGAAACACACCAGCATTCAAGACTTAATTTTACAATAAACAACTATTTTGACTGGAGGCTGGTATTTACCATCATTAACTTAAACTCCAAAGAAGGATGAAAGAACTGTCAAACACATCCAGCTTGATTAATTTGTATTTCTAAAAACACTGTGTCATTTATAACCCTGTATGAATATACATGAATACATATATATGAATACACAGTAAGACCATAATTCCACAAACAAGTTTCGAGTTTCAATCATTACCCCCACCTTGACACTTCCCATAGCAAAATCAATTTCACTGAAATACGGAGAGGATTTTTTTTGCTGTACTATGAACACATAACATGCATCAATAGGAACATTTTCACAAAAAATAGTATGTGCTTAACCAATAAAGTAAGCAGAACTCACTACTTTTGCTGTTTTCTTAATTCTCAGCAAATGAAAAGATGTAATACAATAATAAAAGGAATGTCAACTTCTTAGCTGTTGGTTACTTTACCAAATGCATCAAAAGAATACAGAGACAGCTTCATTTATCCAATGTTCAGGTACACAAGAGGATAGCAATAGCAGAAAGTTGCAGAAATGAAATCCACGTTTTTACTCTGAAGGTCTGTCCTCAGACTAGGGAGCGCTTCACTTCCTTTGAGCTACCTGGCTTTATTTAAGGCACCAATGCCTGCCTCAGCACCAAAATTCACTGGTTGACTTTCCTGATCTTACTTTAAAAAATCTTTAACAGTAAAGAATTTATGTTTATTTCTTAAAACCTGGACTTCTAAAAGGCCAATCTAAGATAGAACGTCTCATTGCTGACACAAGAATAAATCATAGTAAAGAATACTTGGCAAATGCTGGGACGTGTTAGTAACTGTATGGTAGTTTTAAGTAGTTTTAAGGCTTAAGTACCATGAATCTGTTTTGCTTACACACAGTGCTTAGATTTAATTAAAACCAGTGCTTAAACACTAAAAAGAATGAACATGGACTGCAGTACAAATAAAGATGCAACAGTTTGTTCAACCTGTTTCTGCTTACAGCACTGAAGTAGTAACAGGATTCAACAGGGAATCTACATGGGAGAAGAAACCTCCACAAACACCTCTGGAATACTGAAGGTCCCAAAACCAGGCACCCTAAAGCCACTCTGCTGCCCAGGTCTCTCTCACACATTCAAACTCCTGAGAGGAGGCAGAGCTGAAACCTGAGAAGAGCCAAGCAGACACAGAAACTCAATAAATGCCTTCACCTACAACAAAAAAATTCATTTCTATACACGACCTTTCGAAGGTTACAGCCCTACAGGACATAAAGGGCCTGGAGAAGCTGAGTTCTGTGACTGCTCTCTTGACTACCTGCCTTCAAATAATGGAGAGATGAAAGCACTTCAGAATTCACCATTATTAACAGGCAGGCAACAGTTAAATGATGAAAAATTTAGTCCAAAGCCAGACTTCTATACAGGCTGAAAAAAAGAAAATAAAAAGAAAAAAAGAAAGTGTGATTAGTTGCTTTTCAAAAGCTTTATTTTTAAAACTTTCTTCTTTATTACACCTATAATCCACCACAGACCTTGAAAATATTTAAAAGGTATTAATACAATCTATGTTGTTATACGACCATAATGGGGTTTTGGTTGCACTCTTCTAAATGACTTTTACATGTTTGCTTTGACCAAAAAGGACATTATGTTTAAGAAAAACAGGCTGAAATCAAGTGGGAATCCATCAGGATACAATTCAGCACAAGTTAAAACCAGACTCATATATATGACTCAAGATTATACTCATTTTAAGCAGGGTTCATATTAAATAAAAAAACTTTTAATTACTAAAGCATTAAAATAAGTCATAAAAGTTTGTTTTCTTTTTCTTTCTCCAGTTAAGTATCTGGAGGTGTGGGAACAAAACAAAAAATATAATTACATTCTTCTCAAGAAAAACCACTCTAAAACCCTTCATGAAATTCACGCCAGTCTGGCTACGTCACCAGGCCGTATGAACCATAGGGGAAGCCAAGAAAAACCAAACCACAGCCAACCAAAAAACCTACAAACAAACAACTAAAAAACCTCAAAGCCCCACAGAATAAAACCCCACAAACCAATTGTTCTGGTCATATCTGCTTTTCTTTATTAAGCAAATTGCCACTCACACTAGGGAATACAACTCTAAGGAGTTTCATTCAGTTATTTTTTCTCAGTGTTCCTGGGAATTTGGGGTGCCTTGGAAACAGGGTAACACCTAATGCCAGAGGTTTTTTGTACTTAGAAACAGGGGAGGTATAGGAGAGTAAATATACCTAAAAAATTAGGGGGTCCTAAGACAAGAAAAGGGTGGTACAAACAAATAAAATCAGCGTTCCATGTCCCCAGCATTTCCACACAGACCGTGGGATCAGCTGGTTTGAGATTTTGGGGTGGGGTATTTGGGGCACACACCTACAGACCCCACAGCAGAACTCTTGAACTCCTTCATGCAGCATCTTGCAATGAAACACACAGTTCCTTACAGATGTTCACAGTTGGCCGAGGAAAGACAGAAAACCCTCTTCTTCTCAGCAGATACTTAAAGCTTCCCATGGATTTTACTCCCATGCTAACACACAGCCAAACATTTAGGTCCCAAAATTTAATAACCTGTAATATTACCACTGTATCTACTTCCACATAAAAGAACAGAAAATTGAGCAACTGCTCTAATAAATCTGTGTAAATACACATAATACTTTAATAGCCTATGAAATAAAATCAAAGTGACACTATTAAGTGGCATGTGTGATTTGTGTCAAATGCACAGAGGAGTATACATTTATTAAAACTGAAACTTAAAGCAAGATAAATTTCTGTCTGGATGGCTGTGAGAACTCTCCTCATTTTCAGGTCTTTGCTACAATTTCATTTTAAGGCTTGTCAGTTTTCTCTTTAGCCATTTAAAACTGTACAGAGCTTTTGAAATACAGCGAGTATTCAGAGATTCAAAGGAAATCGGCTTAGTGAAAGCATGCACTAGTACATCTGAATGCTGATTATCAAGACAGAATCAGAGCTTTGAAGTCAAGTTTTTATAAAGTTATCAGAAAAAATGACAGGAAGTGCTACATTTTGTTTTTTTAGACGAGGACCAACACTTTTTACTGCAAGGGCTGAAATACTAATTCTAAAATGGCTAAAGCAATTCTGTTTCTTTCTTAATAGCCTTTTCCCAAAATAATCCTAATCCAACCAGCCCATCCCTTCTCATCAGTCTCTGCCTTCTGCATCCTTTTATCATCTAAAGACATAAAAATCTGATAGCGCACTTTTATTGCAAGTCTCTAACATCAATAAAAACCATATTAACGTTTATACTGCATTCATGTTTTAATTAAAGTAATTTACAAGTAACTCATTTTGGATTATAGGCAACAAACTGTGCACCAGAGAAACTGCATCCAGGGGAAGTGAGCTCTGGCTCTTCTCTCCCTGGTAAGTGAACAACCAGGGAGGGGGAGGACCTGGATCAGTTCCCTGATCCACTCCTGCCAGTAGTTTTGCAATGAAGGATACAATGCTGGGAAATGAGAAGTGAAGATGAAGGGACGGATTGAGCTGCTCAAAGCAGCACGGCAACTGTGGGGAAAAGGCATGGAATTGCAAACACAGGGTAGTATAGGGCCCAAAATTGGAATAAAACCAGACAAAATACGCAGATTACGTATGAAGTATTAAGCAGAACTACAGTTAGCTCACATATGCTACCCTTCACCCACACATGCACTATCAGAACATTTATGAATCATTAAAATCAAAATGCTCTCAGAATAACTATTGCTTCCACTATATACTTTACTGGTATTCATTAGCTTGAAAGTGACATTTGCATAGAGAATTAGCATCATCTTCTTGTATGATAGTAAAAGCAAACACCACATTAAACACAAATAATTAAAAATACATACTAAAACCAAAGTACGTCCAAAATGGGGAGGAGAGACTGATAATAACATTTTTATTCACATTAATTTTAAGAACTTCCTTATAATGTCCCAGCATCTGATAAATCTGTATTCACTCCACCTCTGAGACTGTTTCCTCTTTCAATTAAGTTGCAAAAGTTCAACTTTCCCTTTCAACTTAACAGCAAAATAATTAGTCTTCAATTTTCATACCTTCCAGTTACTAAGTAAACCTAGCACAATTCTTTTTCTAGCTAAGTAAAACCTCCTTGTGACAAAAAAAATCTCCCAAACCCCTCCTGCTTTGCTGCCGCTCACCAAATCACATCAAATATAACCAAGTACTGCATCAAGGACCCACCTGCACAAAGAGGGCAGTGGTGCATAAAACCCTGCTCCAGCTAACCCTCACAAATCACTATGAAGATTTTATTTTGGAAGAAGTTACCTTTCTAGTTTTTCATTCCAATAAAACTGGCAAATTTGAATTTGAAAGCCTTTTGGTTTTCTTTGAGAAGCTGACTTCAAGAGAAGGTCTAGCGACACCCAGCTCAGAGCTTTACCTAACTTACAGTCTGGAAATACAGAACAACCACGTTTCTTTAGGTAATTTTCACAGCAGAATATTGGTCTTAACATGCCAAGAAATAGAAATGTTTGCCCTCTTTTTCTTACACAAATACTTCTTGAGAAAAATAATCACTATCCTGATTGCATTGATTTAATTTTCCTAACTGGCTGTCAATATTATGAATGCTTTGCCAAGTCAGTAATCAGTCATTTACAAGAGGTGCTTTTCTCAAAGCTGTTTTCCCAATCCATTCTCTACACTTAATAATTATACAGGCAGGGCAGCAGTTAGGCACTGTGCTCCAAATACGTAAAATCTAACCAGTACAATTATTCACACAGCAATAAATACAGTGGGACAAACTCAAGCTGACTTTCCTGAGTGAAAACACTCAGAAAGAAAAAGCACATTACCATACCATTTCCAGCACGTTCAAACTGCATGATTAGAAATGCAACACAGGACATAGCTCACCAATTTCCTCATAAACAGTGTCTATACAGATAATCTGTCCCAAAATTGAGAATTATCTCCCTGGCCATAAATCTGCCCCTAATCAAACTGAGCAAATTCTCACCAAGGGGGAGTCTCCTGGGTAGTTCCACAGGGATCCTGGATCCACAAATCCCTCCACTGCTTTTAACACTCCCCCGTCATTTCACAGATACTCAATAAACACCATTTACTGGGGTAGGTATTCTAAACTCAGTGTACATCTAACACATCATTTGAGTGCCTTGAGTGCAGATGGGGCAGCATTACAAACAACACGGGGTACTCCTTAACAGATGCATTCTTAGTCATAAAAACTGCCCAGATTTTGTAATTAACCAAAATTCTGCTTTTACTCACAAAGGTGGCACCTCAAGTTTCAGCCCCTGAAAAGAACAATACATGGATGAAGGGCTATAAATTGACAATTAGAAGAAGAATTTAAGAAATAGTATTTTTAAAAATTATACTTTTACACTTTATGAAGTTTCAGTTGAACCTTCTGCCTACTTCCACAGCAGGCATGGTGCAGGCAAGAATTTAAGTCTCTTCATTTTCATACAGCTCAATCCAGAGCCACAACAGTCGAAGTTTCAAGGAAAAGACTCCTTTGGGCTACAGTTTGTTAACCTGTGACCAACACTTGCTCATTCTCACCAATGATGTCTGTGTTGTGAATATCTTTCAACTTGGAAGTGAACCAAGACCACAAGTCTGGTTGTCAAAGCTATTTATGAGCCATAACAAAACATTCTTTTATGAATACTAGCCGCAAAAGGTCTGTATTAGTGCAAATTGGCATTGATGATGTGCACCTTCAGGAGAGCAGAGAGACTCCAAGGAACCTTGGGTTTTACAAGTTTGGGTGTTCTCACTCATCACTGACCTACGTGAAGAATCTGTTATGAAACAGTTACATCAAACATCTCAGATAATGATATGTAATCAAGGAAATACATGGTGGAGAGTGAGAATTCCTGAGCAATTAATGGAAGGCAAGACTGCCAGGGTATTTTGGTACACCAACTGCTGTCCCACAAAAATAGAGACTCACGAGATATTTGGCCTATATAGCATCCCTTATGCTTGGACTAATAATCACCAGTCAGCAGAACCCTGTCTCTTCATAATCAAGAAGCAATTCCTCCACGTTTAGGTAAACTGACAACATTTTCAACATTTCCCCATTCAAGAACTGGGATGAGTTTAATGAAATAACCCCAAGACAGTCAAAGGTTATCTATTCTACCTGCAAGTCCATTCAAGCCCTAAATGATCCAGGTCAAAGGAGGTTTAAAAAAAAAAAAAAAAAAAAAAAGGTAAGGAAAAGGATTCAAATGACAAGATTTCAGAGCAAAATTGATGGAAAAAGAGCAAGTAGATGAGTGTACCAAAAAATTTCAGCAGAGATGGAAGAAGGGCAAAGAGGCTATGAATATTATGAGGAGGGTAGACAGAGGGAAGGAAGTTAAAGAAGGCAGGGAAACAACATAAATTATTAAAAAACCAGGAGAGAGAGAGAATGAAGTGGAGCAGGAGACTTGGAAGATAGAGAAAAAATATGTTTGGAGAGTATGCTCACAATGAAAGTAGAATATTTTGAAAGGAAAAAAAATAGTAGCTCAAAGTGTTTAAGCAAAACAAGAATGAAGGAGTTAGAGGTTAGGGGCTAGATTTGATTAAGCTGCCACATATCTGGAGGTTCTCGACACTCTGACATCTTTAATATATCCAATTACATTACTTAGGGTGAGTTTGCCTAGACATCAAATTAACACTTATATTTTAGCCCCAGGCTGATCAAAGGTTTTGTGGGTTGCTTTCACTCTCTCCCACCTAGTTTTTACTAATATTTCAAAAACAATTATTAGATTTCTTTTTTTTTTTTTCCAGGGAAGCAAGAAGGCTGGCAAAACCACACACAAATATTATTTCAATTCCCCAAATTGAACACACGGCATAAAGTCCCAAAAGAAGACAAAAATACTTTGCTGAAACACTGAGAGTTACTGTGGCCAGTTTCTTGGACTGACTCAGGTTTCTTTTATACTGGCTCAGAAAGCTCATGCCAATTGTTTTAAGTAGGTTTTTACTGAATTGCACTTTCAAAGTACAAGCCACCCTTCACTCAGCCCAAGTCACTGAGTTTGCTGAACAGTCACCAGAGAGAGCTGCTGCCCACCAGAGAGAGTGACTGTCTGTCCTGCCACTTGAAAACTCTCACCTGAGGTAGTGAAAAAGTTACCAGGATATCTTTGCCACACACCTTCTGCCTAATATCATCTAGCATTACATATGAAATACTTAATTCTTACCTTTCAAAGTCTTCTCTAAGAAGGGCAGGGGAAAAAGAAACAAGGTTCTTCATTAAAAGAAAGAAAAAAAAACACAAAAAAACTCCCCAGTGTTTGTTTTCTAAATTCTATATGTATATAAACATAAGCATATTTCCATTTATTTTTTTTTCTTGGATGGTTTATTGCTGCTGGTTTTTTTCTGAAACTAATGGTTTTATTTGGCCAGATGTATAAAGAAAACCCAAACCTGGGAGACAACACTAAAACCCAGTACAATCAGCTCAAGCTTTGCAACTCCCAGAGCTCTTAGAACATTCTCAGAGTAAAAATCAAAATATTCACAAACTGAGAAGATCTCCTGAATTTTAGCATCTTGCTCAGTTACAAACACAAGACTGACTCTCCATGGGAAATCCTGCAGCTGGGTTTTGTGAGGCTCCAGGATTAGTCCCGCAGTGTCACTCCTTACACCTTTGCTCAGTTCTAGCTGGTAATGCCCCCAGTGCAGAGCCCTCCACCAGCTCCTTCCAGCCCTTACCAGGAAGAGCTGCACATCAAAATTAAAGTCAGGTTTTTCTGTAGACATTTGAATAGCAAAAGCTACAGGGAGAGCAAATGCAAAGATGAATTTACCTACCTGCTCAGCTCCTCTACCCTAAGTCACATCCAAAAGACCAGATGCAGGAACACCATTTAACAAAGCCACCTTGCTTTCCACGGGATTTCCCAAACACCCAACACAGAGCAAAGCTACACAGTGGAGCTTAATGCTCCATGGAAGTCACCCTACTGCTGTCTCCCTTTCCTTTAAAATCTCTAACAGTTCTTGAAAGTGCTTTCTAGTGTATTTTTAATTGCCTAGCTGGTCTCTAGGACCCTGCCATCCTCCACCCACTCCCAACTTCTTAGTAGAGCACTGGAACCCAAAGCATCAATAGAGACACCAAGTCTCAGCTCATTATTTCAACTTGGTCGTGCTGTGCTCAAATCTCTTTTATCTCATACTTGTTTTCTGCTCATTTTAGAGAGAATGATGGATTACGCTGAAGCTTCAGCTTTATCTTGCTACAATGTGTATATTTTTTTTTTCATTGCAAATTAATGGCAATAGCATGGCAAGACCAACCGTTTATAATGAACAGGACATTGTTTCCAGGTTTCTTAGATGGCAAAAAAATTAAAAATGTTTATAACTTCCAGGACACTAAGAAACACCTCTGCAAAAACCCCATGATGGCCTCCTGATCTAAGACAGAAGAATCCTTAAGAGGATTACTGTCTTTCTTTTGATAAGATTCTTACCAGATCACATTTTTTTTTCAGCATGACATGAGAGCCCTGTGCTCTGTAATGATCATGAAATATAAAAACAAACACGTCACAGCAATCTTACAGTTACCTTCCACCCTAAATGCAGTCCCAAGGCAGTGCAGGATTTGCATTGCAATTCATTTTTTCAGTGCATTAACTACATAATGAAATAATGATAAAATTATATATCTGTACATGTTTCCTGTAAGAATGCAAAAAATGTATCTTGCTTAGTAAGTGCTCTGAAACTGCCATCTGTCCAAATAAAATATGCAATATTCATTTTGCTTCAACTGCAGAGCTGCTCTATGAAATTCATACAGAAATGCCCAGACACCTGCAAAAAAGCTTGAACCAAGAGTACAGGAAATCCAACTCATAACTCTTGTCCGAGTAGGCTCAGAGCAAGTACCAGAATTGCTATTTTGCTTGATACTGACCCACTAATTTATCCCAGAAGTCATAGGAATACTTCATTCTAGAGGGAAACAAATAATTACGTGAGAGTTGTTCTACATACATAACCCACTGTCTGAGAGCTCAGGCTTATATTTTAAAATATTCACATTTATTAGCTTATATAATATACATACATATAAAAGCACACATTTCTATAGCCCTGTTTATACATTGAGAAGAGTTTAATTGAACCCTGAAAACATGATTTCCATTCCTTTCTCATTTGGCAGCGTAAATTTAGTCAGCAACATATTCTACTTTATGCTAATTTACCACAATAGTCTCCCAACATTTTCCAGTAACGCGCTACGCAATCCAACTGTTCACTCTCTCACTCCCTCCACTGAGAGGACAATGTGTGTCATGGAGTAAGGATTTTATGGAACTGCACATGTTAAGACACTATGTCTGTGTAAGAAAAAAACCCAGTATTTAGTAAACATACCCCAAAGTTATGACAAAAGATGCAGAAACAAGCTGGGAATTCACTCTAAAGTCCCCAAATGGACACAGAGGAAGCTCAACTTTTTATATATTCTTATTCTCATCTCCTTTTTCCCCGTATAAGCTCCGGCATGACACAACAACAAAATCATGCGGTTAGGCCTTCATTATTGATAAAGTTTTTTAAATTCTAATTTCAGCCCACTGAGATGTCCAAGATGAGAACCAACACCTCAAGCTGGATTCAACGTTATTCCAAAAGCCAGCTGGGGTTGCAGGGGATGCTCCATGTGCAGCAGCAGGTCCCTAGGGGACAGCAGCCACTGTGTTTCCTGAGCACAAGAACATAATCCCTGCTACCTCCCAGCCACGGAAAACACAGGAAAACCTGGAGGGATGTCCTGATCTGCAGGCTGGGATAACAGCTCAGAAACTCCAAAGCATTACTCAGAGGACGGTACGTGAGGACTCTGCAGCCACAAACAACCCGCGTGGTTTCCTTGTCACAGAGGCGGCTCCCGGAACACTCCCTGCAAAAGACTCCCAGCCGTCCTCACACACGGTCACTGTGAGCCTCACACTCTGTTATCCAACTCCTGGTGACAGTAACTCAAACCAGCCAAGCTCTCTGCTAAGGGAACACCCTTTTTCATACTGCCAAGCCCAGTACATATGTCTAAATGACAGAAAATAAATATATAAATCTACTTTATTTTGCTTTTGCAACTGCTGTAGAGCTCTCTCGCATTGCCTGGTGCACAAAAACACGCTGCCATTCTACACCACTTCTACAGCAACTTTTTGATCTTCAGATTATTCAGGATCTGGAAGAACTCAGCAATAGAAGGGAAAAACATGACATTTATATAATACTTGTCTATAACCTGTCAAGTTAATATGTGCTATGCTGGGTATTTTATGTTATTATGTATTATCATTACATATGTCTATGTAAAAATAACAGCTATTCCTTTAGAAATAGGATCTTGTCCATCACAGAATGGCTCAGCTCAGTTCCAAAGCTATGTAAATGAGAAACTCATTTACTAGTAATTATCCACTTTTAGAGTCTATTGCTCTGTTACACCTAAACCAGGTATTTTTGCTGAAACTTGCAAAATTGACTGACATAGAATATAAGGCCACTTTTCTCTCTTTTAAACAGGAACTTTTTATTTTGCTTCTTGAAATGAAATAGGCATTTTATCTCCCTACCATGGTTCTGGAGAGCAAAGACCTAATTTCAGAATATTTATAATTGTCTAAACTTTTATCATAACCTCGCACTATCATAATGTACATGGACTTTTTTCAGGAGACCTTTACTCCTAACCTCTACAAAAAAACTGAAGAAAATAATGCAGGGTTTTACAGGCAGAACATTTTCTACCTGCTTGTGTGCAAATCCATCATAGGGGATTTTGTCCCACAGAAATGCTGTCTGCTCCTGGACAGACAAATATACCTGATGATCACTGGGCCTTGGCACCTGAATTTCTCTAGAAGTTATTTAGACCTTCTACAATACCACTATCAGTCTCCAACAGCATATTGCTGTTAAAAAGAAATATTTGACCCGTAACAAATTAGAAGTACTGTATTAAGTTCTCAAGAACAAGCCTGAGAAAATTAGAAACTTTACAGAGAAGGTTATGGCATGCAAGTAACAAAACCAAAGGTATAGCTCTGCTGGGCTTTGAGTCACTTTGCAAAGCCTTCTTAGCTTAGACTGTTACAAATATTAACCAGACATAACAGTTTAGGCATTAAATATAATTAAAACATTTCCTCTGTGGTTACCAAACAATACCCTTCATCATCAACTGCTACCCTCTCTACCTCTTCCAAGCTACTCATTAGTTAAGCTGCTTCTCTGTTGAAGATGATAAAATGAAATTAGATTTCCAGCAATATTTATCCCCAGCTGTGCTGTGGTCACAAACTTCATCTTGAAGGTGGCACCCTGGCCAAACTGAAGTCAAGGAGTGTTACTCTGGTTCATTACAACTGTGATTACACCTTTGCTCTAATTGGCAGAAAGCTCATTGCTTACTAATGGAGGGGAAAAAAAAAAAAGGGAAAAAAGAAAAAAAAAAAAAAAAAAGAAGAGCAATCACATCAGTTATGTGTTCCACGAAAAATTAATGGAGAAAAACTCAGCAGGAAAAGTGTGTGCTCTGCAGGTTTATACAAATAAAGGTAAATCCAGAAGTGAGGGGATTTAAATACACTACTGGTGAATCAGCGTAACATTCTGAAAGCATTTTTATAGAGTCTTTGCCGGTACAGATCAGCAAACATGCTTTGTATCTGTCCAAAGGAATACACAGATCACACCTTCCCTGCCTTGCCCATACTCTTCAGAAAGCAGCCAGCTCACCACTAGACCACTAGTAAGAAGACTTCAACTTACACACATTCTTTGTATTTAAAGATAGGACTTCAGGTGCATCCCTCATGCCTTCTCTTTCTCCCACGAAGTATCAAATTCACTAATACATTATTAAATGGTGAGTGAAGCAAGCCATTCACAATAAAACTGAGTATTTCAAATAATTGCCTCCACTGGACTGAGGTTTATCAAGAGAAGGCAGACAGCATCCTAGGTTCTCTTTACACAGAGGCTGTACCAGCAGGCACATATACAGATGGCCCTTCCCCAATCCAATAGCTAACATGCAGCCAAAGTAGGTCAGTGGGCAACAAAAGAGTTTTTAACTACACTAATCCAGCAGACTCCAGTATCCTATGAAAACAGAGAAGGACCATCGAAGCTGTTGTGGTCCCAGGACTGTTGTAACTGTAAAAGCTAGAAAGCAAAATCCCAGCCCATCCAGTTCTCCTCCCTGTACCTCACATGGTACTTAATTATTTAGTCTCAGAGATGCCAGCAGTAGTCAACTAATTGCCTTCAAGCAAATCAACTGAAGCATCACTCGTGTGTGACTTATTCCTGCCTCTGACAGAGGCATTAATGTATCAATCCTGAGCATAAGAGCTAACAATCTAGCGAGCTGCACACCCACACCTCTGGTTCCTGTCATTTTCAGAGGATACTACAGCTTGTTTCATTTTCCTTTCAATGCCAGCCTTATGCTCTTGTCAAATGGGAATAAGAGCCCAGCTCAGGAATTCCTTTGGCAGCACAGGCCTGTTGGTTTGAGGGTCTAATTTGGTGTTGCTTTTCGCCGTTCCTCTGGGCTGCTCATACCTCTGCCTGTTCCCAGAATTTCTTCCAGTCCTGTACTACTCCTGTAACACTCCTTTCTGAAGGGTGCCTCTTGTTTCTCTCAGTCTAGAGCTGAAGACCTCCTCCAAGCCAGCCCCCAGCTTCTCCAAATGCCATCTATTTTTACCTAGGCGCTGCCGTCTCATCCGGATGCTGCTAATTGGCCCCTTAGTCACAACTGGAAAAGTAACCTGGCTGAGTAACTCCTTGTGAGCTGCTGCACTGAGGAATCTCTATGCCTCACGCTCATTCACACAAGGAAGCTTCCAGTAAACTTGTTCCAGGCTTTAACACAAATTAACCAATTTAGCTTCTAAGATTTTACAGCAGCGTCACTTACACACTTTTTTGTTGTGGTTTTGTTGTTTTTTTTTAATAACGGTCTTCCTGCACAAGACATTTAAAGTTCTAAATGCTTAAGAAAGCACGATATAAAACAAGAGATAACTGCAGCACAGAAATCAACTTCACCCTGCCTATACACCAGGGTTTTTTTCCCCTCCACATATTACCTATACCAACCAGTAAACTTGCAAGGATTACACAAAAGAAATGACAGAAACCCATGTAAATTTAGATTTTTTTGAAGACTGAAACAAGCAAAGACAATACACACATAAAAGCAACCCATTGTGAGGAGTGTGCTTTTCCACACGGACTTCTTTCTTATGGATGTGACACAGCCCAGCTTGCTACACAGCTACAAAATGATGTTACAGACATCTCAGTGAACTCCTCTTGTTTCTCAATCACTTTGCTAATGAAAAGTTGAAACATCTTGGAATTTCCTCCCAACTATTCTGCTTCTGTATAGTTATCAACCAAATTGGTACAAACAGGAAAAACAGATCATGAGAAAGACAGACTAGTTAGGTAGCTTTTACTAGGAAAACACTGGGAAAAACAAATGACTAAATAACCTGAATTCACCTTAAATTATTTGACAGCCTCTGTAATACTTCATTATCCCAATTTAAATTGGAATTTAAAATTTAAACGCTTGGTATTTAAAAGCCATTACTTTAGAAATATTGTACATAATTAGAAAATTACCATTTTATTAAGAGAACTTGACTCGTTTTTACTAATAAAGACCACAACTGTTTAATATTTATATTACGAATCCCTTCTAGAAATTCTGATGTTACCACAGACAAACATATCACGTGTTTTTGTCAAAAACAGGAATGCAACTCTCAGATTTCCTGAATATCACCCGTAGTAACTAAATGCAGAGTTTTGACAGATTAGTAATCCTGGATTCAGTGCAATACTGAGAGGATTGATACTATTTCCTAGGAGGAAAGAGATCCTGTTCCACCTTATGAAGACAGCTCAGGCTGCCAAGAGTAAAGGGAAGGACCTTCAGCTGTGGATCATTAAGAAACAGCCATTAAAAAAAAACGGATGTTTTGGAGAACACAGCATCCGGTAAAACCATGGAGTACTTTTTCCATGCTGGACTCAAGAGAACTTAAAATCATTTATTCTGCAAATGAGAAACTGAATGCTTCTATGATAGTTTGTTTTGCTGAGAAAGGGACTTCTTTTCACTTGAAACGAAGGCTAAAAGGATCTGCTTTAAATGTGATTCTGCTAAAAAAGAAAGAACACATACAACAGACTGCAAAATCCTTGCCCAGCAAACCACCACGGTTAGCTGGCACATCCCTACTTCCCACCCTCCCATCAGTGTGGTTTGGCTGGGGTTATTTCTCTTTTTAAAGGAACAGTTCCATATTGCTGTGTACAGCCTTGGTTCTTACAGAGGACTCAAGCCCCAGAGCCAGGACTGGAGTTAATTACAGAACAGTGGTGCACATCTCTTTGGGTTCAAACACATGCAGGTACCTCAAAACCAATGAGGAATCCCTGTTTGCCATGACACAGCACTGGGAGGGACATCCAGTGCCTGGAGAGAGCAAGGAGTGAGCAGAGAGGGAACAAGACCCTGTAGGACACACAGAGCCCATCACAAGAGCACCGGGCAACCTGGGCCTCAGAACCCAGCTTGAGAGCATCCCTCCCACTTCTCCAACCCCCAAACCTTTTTGCTGTTCATCCAAAATACTGGAAAAAATGTCTGGCAGTTTCTAGCTGTGGACACAATGTGATGGGACAGACACAGTCACTCCTAGTTACATTGTTCAACTCTCCAAGAAATGGTTCAGGCATACCAAAGTAGTTTTTGCCCAGGCAAAGGCCTGATGATTTTTTCATCATTTTACAGGAGGCTCCTCTCATCCAGCCTCTGAGGCAGACATCTTTCTCACTGCACACAGCCTCACCTGGGCATCCAGGTTGTCTTAGCCTAATGCAACATTTCAATCAGGATTCAGCAAGGCAGAGGAAATTAAAAAGGCTGCTTGTGTAATGAAGAGGAAAATGACAGGTTCTTCTGCTTTGGGCACTACTCTTCCCACTCTGAGATAATCCTTCCTTGAGGCACCAGCACTACTTTAGGGCACTCATGAGGCAAGTATTTACTCTTGACCCTCCCTTCAATAACTCAGATACCTGAGAAAAAATCAAATTATTCCAAAATTCAACCAGTTGGTAGACAGATGTAAGCTCATGTAAAGGCATTTTGAATAAAGTCATTGTAAGGGAAACAAAACTGTGTTAATACACAGTAGCGTGTTATCGTACAGAAGTTCACCTGTTCAGGAATAAAATTTTATTATCATTTCTCCAAAGCCTCACCATCTCCAAGAAATGGCACATCACGTAAGTTGTGAATGTCGTTCTGTTTCCAATGTTACAAAGTGCTCAGACTTTAAAAGGCTGAGGGAAAAGTGGCTGAGCCCTCACAGCAAGCTCAGACACTGCAGTTTTCCAGCAGCAGCACTTCCCCTCTCTCACTTGCAGAAGAAATGGGCTGGAGCAGAGCTCCCTCTGCTCCTCTGTGCTCGACCCAACCTGCCCCGGTATCAGGGAGCTCCAGTTCCCTGCCCTGCACCTGATCCAGCTCCTCTCACACAACAGGTCTGTCCGGTTCCTCTCTGCTTCCTGATTCTGTGACTGAGCAACACACTTCCCCGGCTTTTCCCCCTTCCCTGATCATCCCACCTTTTCCTTGGCACCAAGCTGCCATTAACCCTTACATTTCAGCTAGGTCTAAAATAACAATCATTGGTCATTTTCTGGTTTTGGGCTTCCTGAGCCCTTAAAGCAAATAAAAAACCAACCAATCACAACAACAACAAGCAGGGAGTTTATTTCCTCATTGTAAGTAATGAACTCTTTGAAATCTGTAGGAAGAAGTTTAGAACTATTTGAAAATTTTAGGGGGGACAAAATAAAAATAAAAGAAACAACCCAAAACCACCCTGTGACCACAGTAAATGTCCGACTTACAGTATTTGAAACTCCTAATGCTTTCTTAATATCCACAGGGGAGAATACACAGGGGGGTATGAAATTCCCACTGGACTGGTATTTTGAAATAAAGCTACTTTTTTATTATGCCTAATAAGCAATGCTGATGTCCATTCTTAAACCAAACTGAAACACAGTATTTCATTCCCATGAAAAATATTGAAGAACACATTACTGGTACAAAAACTTCTGGATTTTTCACCTTCACATAAAAACTTTGAAAACTTTATTTTTTTGAAATCGAGAATTTGAAATCTAATTTTTTTTTAAAACTCTAGTTTATTTTTTAGTGCAAATTTTACCTTTAGTCTGAGCATAATTCTCTACCTCCAACTGGAGGAGAATCAACTCAGGCCCTGGCATTTTCAATGACAATTTCAAAACTTGTCTTCAGCAAAACAATGGGTAAAAAATAAACTGAAAATCTCTCTTCTGGATTAGAATACAAATACAGTCACTCTTAACATCCTCCAACACAATGATCAGCCCTTGCTTTACTAAAATGTTACCACAAAACACACCAGCCAGAGTAACACAAACATTAATACTCATCTTCCTTCACCTTTCAAATACTGAACCTAATTCAGCAATCCTTGATCAGGCAAAGCACTAATATAATCAAATGAGAATTACTTCTGAGCATCACAAAAACTGGTCTTACTTCTGGAAAGCAGGGAAAACTGTTACAACGTGGGGACTGATCCTACACTTCTTCAGATTTTGGGCCTCTCAAGCCTAGGAGAACTCTGCAGATAGGATCAGGTTATATGTTGATTTAATTTCTGCAAACTGTCTCAAAGCTCTAAAAACCAGAAAACAAAAGTACAATTTTGAAAAATAAGGATCAGCTTTCCTCTAACTCCACTGCTTTGCAACAAGCATAGACAAAATATTCTTAAATGGTACCTGCTAAAGTAGCCAAGTTATAAACCAAACCAGAAAGCATCCTACTTGAAACTTAGAGCCTAAAACACAAACCACTAGAAAAGGCAAATAAAACAACATCCCACCAAAAAGGAAACCCTAATACCTTACCCTTTGTTTATACATGAAAACCTCACAATTAGTCACTCAAAACTATTTCAGAAAATACACCTTTTATCTATACAAGAAACTATAATAAAAACTTCTTATTTTTACAGACCTCTCCAGCTTGAAGAGTGTTACCTTCATTCCATCCACAAGACGAGTATTTCCACAAGAGGAATATGAAATTTCCATCAATACAGCACTCCAAGTAACATCCCTCCTTCTAACCAGAGTGTTTACTGAAGGTAAGTTCAGAAGTCCAGCTCTAGCCTATAGTCTAATTCACCTGTCTAACGAGTGAATTATATTCATAACTGGATGGTGATTAACACTAAACAATCCAACACTCACACAAACAGCACAGCAAATCATTCTTTTCAAACTGCCAATCGCTGAGGTCAAAACATTCATGCTTTTAAGTCAAATTACAATCAACTTCCTCCCCACCCATTCTATTATTTCTTATTCATGCATTGACAAGAGCATGGAAGCCACTTCACAAAAAATCATGGGTCTCTTCGAAGAACCTACACTATTTAAAGATCAAACTATTTAAAAACCAAAAGAGGGACAGGGCTTCTTGATTTTTAAAAACAAAACAAAGGAGAAAAACAAAAAAACCCAACCAAGCAAAACCCAATCAAATTTAGTTTCCCCTTTGATTTGTTTTAGATACTTCCTTTTATCCCCTCATCATTTTATCCTTTACAGTGCCCCTCAACTAAAGCACCTTTAGGATCAAGAGACACATTTGTCTTCTACTCCGTATGTTTTTCAGAAGTTATCCAGACTAATACAGCAACACCTTGAATTACAAGCAATTCACAGGGTTCAGTTCTGGTCTCTGAGGAAATGTTAGGTTTAGATTTTAAAACTGTAGCTGTTAATAAAAAAAATAAGAGGAAATAAAAAAAGAAAACTGCTTTTCTCCTCTATTGGAATTCATGCTGGAGCCCCTCTTTATCTTTCCAAACTGCATTAATATAATCAAGTATTTTCCAACAAAATATCATCAACCTCCTTGAAACACCACTCCTGACAGGGAAGACACCATTTCTGAAGGACTTGTAAGAGCTGGAGTTTTTGGTGGCGGAACCCTGCAGCAACGCTGCTGACCCAGGTCCCTGCTTACCCAGCCTGGATCCTCAGGGCAGCCGGGAGCCTTGGCCACGCTCCGGCACGGAGGCGGCTCCGCAGCTCCGACAACTTCACTCCAGTTTTCCTGGATAAACATGCCGGCCAGTCCTTTCATCATCTGCATAATCCCAGCCTCTCGGATTGCTGCGCTGCAATACCAGTGCTCCAGTGAGTTTTCTTGTCTGAATTACGGCCACGCAGAACATGACCGGGGGTGTGCCAAACGAGATGATTAAGCAGCAAAATACGACAAGGCTTGAGTTAAATTATTAATATTCCTATCTAGCACTAGCCACAGAAACGAGGGGTTTGTGCAGCCAATAGCAGCCGTGCACAAAGCAAGCTCCTCCACTCCGACTCGCTTTCAAAATAAAAGCAACTATTTCTTTGGAGCAATTTTATTCTTTGGCTGCTTCGACGCTGAGCTGTATTTCCAAATTGCTTCCTTTTTCAAACTCTACCTTGAGACAGCGTTGGAGGAAACTCTTAAGGCAGCCTCGAATTACAAGCCTTTATAGTCAGAGAACAAGAGCATAACCATTTTTCAGCAAGATATATTGAACAGCAATTCACTGATATAAACATTTCATATATTTAAGAATAGATAGATATCAAATCTCCATAAATTTCAGATTCATCAGCACACTGTTTCATGTTCCCAAACTTATTTAAAAAGTCAAACAACAAGTTTTAAGGAGTTAATATAAAATAACAAAACATCCAGGAAACCTTATTTAACCTTATTTTGCTTTCCTCTTTTTTTTTGGATGTATGAATATGTAACACATGACAATAAATTGCTGCATGCTGCACTACCAAATTAGCAGAATAAACACTGAAAGCCCACACAGATGAATTTTTTGATGCCATAAAAGATCACTTCACAGTGTAGGAATGTGTTGTTCAATATTCCCTAAGACAAGGCATTTGCTACTGAACTCCTTTCAGCTGACAATGAGGATCTCCAAAGCATTTGGTATCAGCCCTGTCCTCAGCAGTAAACAAAAGAGGGGAGAAAGGGCAGGCAAAGATAGCTGTGCTCAGTCAGGAAGTGAGAAAATAGAAGAGCTTAAGCAGGATCTCAGTTTAAAATTATTTTAACGCTATGGCCTTTCTTTAACCTGGTGAGGCTTGCTAAAATGTGCTAAGGAGAGGAAAAAGATCCAGTGAAGCAACAAAATGAACTATGGATTTCAGTCAATTTTTTTTACAACCTTAAGAGTACACTACTCTTAAGAGGAAAAATTAATTATTTTGCATAATAAAATCAGGAATTACTCTATATTAAAACCCCAAATAATTTTAAAAATTTATTTCTTAAAAAAAAAAAATAGAATCTGATTGAAAAGCAAAAGACTTCGTGTTCAAAATGAATCAACAAAGCAACACTGCTCCAGTCTGGATCCTTGAATTTCACTAGGCACTTCATCACCTCCAATCAAGACTTTTTTAAATGTTTGTGATAGTCTCATTTTTGAAAAGAAAAACAGAAATAATTCAATCAAGTTTGTTTCTATTAAAATAAAATCAGAGCAATCTTTCAGTTACTTAGCTGTAATAAAAGCAGTGAATCTTAAAGAGTTAGCAGAATGTCGTATGTAATTTTTATCTTGTTTTTCCTCAAACCTGACAATAATAACTCTTCTTAAAGACTGTCATTTTTATGCTGTATTAGTCACAAGATACCAAGGTAAAAGAATGTTGAGAAATAAAAAGAGTCAGATTAAAAGCATTCATTAATTCTAAATGCCCAACTGAAGACGTCCTGATTTTTCTGGATGTTTACTTAGCACTCTGTGATATTCAGGATTAGTTCCCACCAAGTTCACTTGCACTTTGAGTCATCATCCATTCTGTAACTCACCACCTCGTGTCTCAGGCTGAGCAGCAAAAACAGCGAGTGAGCAGATCTCATCAACTAGCAGAGATTCACCCAATTTTGATTTCACCAAAATTATTTCCTAGCAGAGGAAACAAGAGGCCAATTCCTTCAAGGAAGCATCCCACTGGTCTACCTCATGAAAGCCTCACTTTTCTTCCCAAATTCCTTCCTGCCTTTCCAACAACTTTCACAGCTTCAGAAGTGGGAAAAGCTGGGGTCTTAGAGCTGCAGATTTAGGAAACTGCAAGCTGGAAAAGGCTACCAGAGCAGGTAGTTTAACCTACAGGAAAACGGTCCCTAAGATATCCTACACAAGCAACCCTCCATGAATTTATGTGGCAACGTGTGCTCAACTACAACGTAACTCCCAAAATCAAGAGTCACAGCTTACTAGGAAGCTCACAGAGAATTTATCATCCATTTAAACAGCTCCTGCCAGCACAGACTTTTCCTCACTATTAAAACCACATGGCTCCTGCTTTAGCCAACAGCATCAGTCCTTCAATTTTACCAGTTCTCCTGTTTCCGTAAGACACTATGACCATATCTGCCCAGGAGCCTTTTAATAAACTACGCAAAATTATTTTTAAATTGTATTGCATAAGGCATTTTCTCTGGGTTTTCCATCATTTAATGGGTCTACATCTCTCTTAGCCTCCTACAGCTCCTGCAGGTTTGGCCATGATGCATCCTCATATGGATCTTACCAGAGCCCCAGCCAGATCTAACAGTGATGCCTGTGTCACACCTCAGAGGAAACAAACCACCCTCATCTGCTCCATGAGGATCACACACGTACACTCTGGTTAATAACAGATGCCAAACTGCCCGGTCATTCTTAATTATGATAACTCTATCTAGCTGTTACACACAGAGTAATCTTCTGCTGTCTCAGAACTCCGCCAATTTTGGGCTGGTGTTCACAGCCAAGGAAAAAAGCTGACCTAGGGCACAAAAGCCACCCCTGATAAACAGCAAGGGACTACTAGGGATGTGCCAAGCACCATTTCACATGGGCAAACATGCTCTCTTTCAGAAATACGTTTTTATAGACTCTGAAAAACACCCTTGAAATGTAAGAAACTGTATAGAGCAATTTTAGCCACATTACTGTATAGTGTAGTAGCAAAAAAAAAAGTAATCAAACAACAAAGAATGTATTTATGAAAACTGAAAACTACTTTCTCTCAAAAGCAGAACCAGCAGGCGAGACAGATCAACACAGACCCTCTGAAAAATCTCTTGTCATTTCTTTGCCTCACTTTAAAAATGAATAATATCTTTCTTTCTTTTTTCTTTTTTTTTCACAAAGTCTCCTAGGTTTTAGTTAAATTTGCCTACAATGAAATGATCATTTCTAGAATAAGTAGGCCAAGGAGAACTCCATTTTCGATTTAGATGCAAACAGGAGATTGTCATTCATTTGAATATGATTTTGTGGCTCAACGTGAACTTTGAGTGCGACATGCTGAAAAGATAATGTTTTTCCCCAGTTTCTATAGCACCTGCTAGAAGCTTCAGGCGCACAAAATCAAACCTATTCCAAAGCTACAAAACATTAATCACCTCTTTTGACATTTTGCAGGTTAAGTATCAAACGTGCTCTACTGGAAACGCTTTGTTACCCACGCTTTGTGCAAACCTCTGCCTCAGAAGCAAAACTATCTCCCTTGAAGTTAACTATTTAATTACCTGGCACAGAGATCATCTCATCAACTCTCCCCATTGAACAGGTCATGAAAGGAGCCCCACTTAGAAATTAAAAGTTCATCCTCCCTGATAAATCAACTACCCTGGCCCCTAAGCAATGGATTCCTCAGGCCTTTTCTCTGTGTTTACTCAGGCTGCACAACACCTTCACACTACTTTTATCTCCCCTCTCCATCCCTAAAAGAGAAAATGACCAAAAAAAAATGTTGGGATACTGCATGTCATGTGTCCCACACAGCATCTCACTGGTCGGAAATGAAATGGCTAAAGAGCCTTTAAACTCTGGCTCAGCAACAAGGTGAGAAACCAGGGCAGCTTCCAGGACTATCCAACCTGCAGAGGAGGCTCGTGCAGGGATGAAGAAAACTTCCCCTTTCGGATCCTCCAAGAAGTTCTACACACACCTAGCAGAAGGCCAGGCCCAGAAATGATGCTTAGGGTCTTCTTATGGTGCCTCCAAAGGCTGCAGCACAAATTAAACTCTTTAGTAGGTATATTTTCATTGTGTTACAGCTTAGAAAAACATTAATAAAACACTGAGCTTTCTGAAAACTTCAGAAAGCAACACTCCACAGCTTTCAGCTTAACTTACATAATCATGATCAGAAACAGTATTGCTCCCTTTATAAATGAAGTTCAAAATGTTGCATAAACTGGCATAATTTCAAAAAAATTTGTAAGATAGGTGGGAAGAAAAAGTAGGGCTTGGGCTTGGATTTCTTTTGCCCTCCCATCAAGATTACCAAAATATTTGTAGCTGAACTCTTTTTTTTATTCAATATGACCAGCAGATGACATCCAGACAGTAAGGACCTTTCTAAACTGCACATCCTCTGTCATATTTGTCCCACTAATTCTCCCAGTCATTAAATGTCTCTTTTTTTAGGCAAGCTTACTAAACAGCTTCTTAATATTTTCAAGTAGTTTTGGTCCAGGTAGCATCTGCCAACCTCTGAGCTACATTTAGCATCCTCCCACAGCTGAAGCCTAACAGACTTCTCTATTGAGACTTAAATCAGCAGCCTCTTTGTCTCCATGCAACTGCTCTTTTACTGAAAATGGTATGGCAGCACAGAGAGCACAATATGAATTTAAGCAGGGAAGCTGGGAGAAAACTTCTTGTTGTCTGAAAGGAAAAGAAAAAGTGAAATCCTACTTACTTCCTCACTGGAAAAAATAAAATGCAGGCCCTCCCTCCCTGCAGCCATATGGATGCCATCACAGTGGCAAACGCAGGTGGCAAAACAGACATTTCAGTGTTCAGAATCACTCAGTGCCCTGTCAGGCAGCTCCCATCCCTTCCAGGGAATGGATCAGATGGAATCATTTTTAAGGGCCTGTACCAGACAAGGCCATGTTTTACATCTTAGCTTTTTTTTCTATCAAGGAAATGCCTACTCATGTAAATAAGCTTCTCCTCGCTGGATTCTCTTCAATTTTAGAAATACAGCATACTGAAATTCCACACCAATCTTTTTTTTCTGTTTAGTATTAGAAGCATGTGGCTTTTTTCAGTATTATGCATGCTGTTGTAAGAACAAACATTAGGACTCATGAGCCAGATTTACTTAACATTGCTGATCATCTTGTTTCTTCTAAAATATGAAACCAGGAATATTTGTGTTCAACACAAACTACTTAAAACAAAACAAAAAATAAAAATACTTGTGGACTTTGAACCCAGGCTTGCTATGCAGTGTAGTTTCATTAACAAAAGACTGTGCTTGTGCTGTGCAAGCCTGCCATTTGACATGATCATTATCCTCATTCCCCAAACACCTTATAAAATCAGATTATTTATCACTAGGTGAAACGACAAATCCATCACCCCCTAACAAATGGTACCTAATACCTTTATGAGACAAACACAGACACCTGGCCTTTAACAACTTGTTTTATTTAAGGAAATAAAAAGGTTTTTTCAAGAGTTTTTCTCCTTCCATTACTCTAAGGAAGCAATCCCACAGAAGCCCTTTGTGCAATCCTTAGCACTCCATGTGTTAAAGCCACCCTAAACAATCCCAGGACATGCTCATTTCTCCCAGGACAGACTTCAAGACACGTGTGTGGATGCGCACACCCCCTCCCTGAACCCAAGGTAAATCTCCTCATTTTAGTGCATCCACTCATTCCCAAGTGGTCAGTGCTAAAAAATGTGCACTCCAGTTTCTACCTTAGTCATGTACAAAAAGGTAAACATTTTGAAGTTCAATTCAACTTCACACAAGAACAATAAAACAGAAAATAAATCAATTCCTTTTGCTTAACACTGTAGGAGATGTTTACAAGATTAGCCAAGTGGGAAATTTCATCTTTAATTTTATCTTATTTCTAGAGATGAAATACTACAAAACCTCTTTGTTTTTTATTATTTGTTTATTCCATGGGCATGAAAATATGAGAAGTGTTTAATTTTTTTACTAGTAATTTCTTTAATCGGTTATTTGCAAAATCTATCAATCTGACCTCAGAAGTAAATTATCTGCCCAAACTTTATAACCTTAGATACCATCCATCACACTACATTCTCCCCAATTCCAAAGATTTAGTTCTGTAGGAGATAAAGTGGATTAAAGACATATTGAGGATTATAGATTATGCAGTTAGAACAAACACAGGCAAGTATTTCAAATAGCTGACCCTACAGAAAGGAATCACATTCTGTTCTCAAGATGATATACAAAAATAGAAAGCACATTCCACTAGGAAAACATTTACTTAATAATTTATCATTTAAGAACTACTACTGTACAAATGGAAGTACAAAAGACAGCATATTGAAATCCATGTGAAGACACATATGTAATAATTACAAACACATCTTCAATTTCAATTTTGATTGGATTTACAAAGTTTACTCTGTTCCAGAGTGAATCACATTTCAGTTTTCCCTGAAAGTCCTACGTTTAAAACAGAGTCCAATTTTTTTGGATAGAAGAGGCTGACACACACAGTGCTGCCAAAAAGCCTAGAAATAAAAGCATAAAAATCTCCAAGTATCCAACTGGAAAGGAATGCCAGTGAGATGTAAGAATCAATTTAGTCCAGACATTAATAACTTCCTTAATGATCTAATGATTAAAATAGCATATAGATAACATCTTCTGAGGATATTAAATAAGAGAACTTTGAGTAGCAGTAAAGTCAGAAATAACAGAAAGGAACCTAAGCAAATTCCTTACACAGCCAGAAAATAATGTGAAATTCAGTTTGGAAAAACATCAGCTAACACATCTGGGAAAAATAATCCCAAATATAGATACTCAATACGGACAAGAAACCTGGGAAACAACAATGCATAAAAACTGCACTAAAAAAAAAGAGGGAAGGAGTGTCTGTCCAGCCACTGAATCTAGGAATGGGGGGAAAGCTGAATTACTTCCCTTTCATCCATTTGACAACTCTCCCAAAATGAAGCATACACAGGTGGGTGCTCTATTCCACTCCTTGTAGCAGCTCTAGACATGAGATAGGTCCTGTTCCTTGAGACATTTAAAACTATATGGACAAAAAATACTATCAAGTACTGAGTGCTTTAGCTTAAAATACCAACTGTAATGAAAAACAGTCTATGAATTTTTAATTGTATATGATGTGGTGTTTCAGAGCTTTTTTTTATATTTGATACAGCAGGGCTCTTTAATGCAGAAGTACAATACTTCTCCAAAAGCAAATAAATATGAAAATACGCTCATTTCCAAACCATTTGCTTTTTATTGACCATGAAGTTTTGGCACATCTCACCACAACTGAAATCACTTTGAAGATTTTGGCTCTCAAATGAATTTTTGCCATAGTGCAATGCCTGTTCATGTTGGGAACAACAGAACAAAACAAGGGAAAACAAACCAATGCTGCACTCGTGTCAAATGAGGTCGCCTTAGAATCTATATGAAGGGCATGGCAATCCTCCTCCCTGCAAAGTCCTTGATTAATAAAGTTTCTGCAAGAGGAATGATTGCTCCTTACCAAGCAGGAGATAAGAGAAACTTGCTTAGAGATACTCAAAACCTGCTTCTAGCCATTTTTTTCCCCCTAGGTATTATGGCACTTTCATTAGGAGAATATCCCAAAAACTTTAGAAAAATACTTTTACATTGTTAATGGAAATTAGAATCTCCTCAATTCCCTTACACTCAGTATCAGCTCAGAAGCATATACAGAAATTCTGAGTATTATTTGGGGTTTATAGATTGTTTTTTCTGCTGTGAGGGTGGGGATGTTCCGCTCAAGAGTGTTAATTGGAAGATTCTGTCCCACTTGAGATTATGGGATACCTGAACCAAAGCTTAAACTTGGCTCACGAACCAAGAGCTCCAAATGCTGTTTATTGAACTTGATTGTGCACATTATGGATGTGGTAGTTTAGGGACAAACAGGACAGTAAAAGAACAGGAACAGACTTGTCCTAAGAAATTCAACACACTTCTCTTGCCACTGGAATTTCCTACTGTTAAAGAGAGACAAAAATACTAAAAAAAAAGAGATTCTGACAAGATCATCGACTCTATGGCTGTTGTTTAAGAAAAAGACAGAATCCTTTTTATTTATTATATGGGACACTTGTTTGTTCTTCCTGAAATTAAAGAAGAGTGAGAAATTTCACTCTGTGACCTGGAATTTCACAGTTAATGGGAGGATGGAGTAAACATAACCTCAAGTACTTTGTTCCTCTCTCCTTCCTCACCACGATTCCCGCTGACTCACGGCAATGAAGCATTTAAGCTTTTTCCAGGAGCCTTTTTCCCTGCCTGGCTTATGCCTAACCCACAGTATAAGGACTCATTTTCTCATTTCTCTAATATTAATACTCACAGCAGCTCCTTTTACTTGTGACTACAGAGATTTAATCTGGCAGCTCAGATCATATTCTGAAGTAATTTACAGCAACGGACACTTCTTCTGATATTATGGCATCCAATATATAGGCTAACAACCACCCTGAAATGCTGACTTCTTCTTGAAGGTCATCTAAAAAGCCCTGCATCCCAACCTTCTCCCACATACATAATGGATCTGCTCCCACACCTTTGTCATCCAACCACACCACAACACTTTTCCAAGAGCCAAGCCCAGGTGCCAGACATCTAGTCGCGGTCTCCAGCACTTAAGGCACACAATTTTGGAGCTGCTCTTCTTAGAGGAACTAAGAACCACTTATTTCCATCAGCCTTCCTAGCCCTAAAAAGAAAAACTGAAGCAGCATCTAGTCCTAAGTAAAACAGTTGTTCAAGTCTGGGTACAGTCAAAAACAGACACAAGTTTTTACTAAGATTCTCTATTAAAGACAAATCACAGCAGTGGCTATTTTTCTCTCTCTCTGCCTCACCTTTTCATCCTTTCTGCACTTTTTGAAGATGAACAGAAATTTCAACCACTGCAGTTTCTTAGGACCAGTGAAGAAGGAGGTTTTGTTTCCTAGTAAACAGGAGGGGGAGGGGGGAAAGCAAGAAATACTCACGAGAGTCCATGGGGGAGAAAGGAAAAGGAAAATTATTGCGTGAATAACAGATACAAAAGACTGTCTTGCAGCAAGGTCTGATTACTGCAACAGAGGCAGGATGGAGCTGGCATGTTCTTCCCAGGGTGGATCTCCATCCTGACAGGTCTAGTCTTGCCTCCAGAAGTGCACACAAACAACCACTGTAACACATGGACGGAGCTGAAGATGAGCAGACTGATTTTTTTTCTGTATAAATACAGATACTTTTATTATATTGAGTTTGCCAATAACCTCTGCAACCCCCTCCACCTGGAGTGCTCCTTTTAACACGTGTGAGTTTTATCACCCTCTTGTGGAAAAATATGTTATCATATCCGTCAGAGGGTGCAGGAAGAAAAAGAAGTGGGAGTAAGGAAGGCAGTGATAAGGAACGAGCAAAGAAGAAAACAGGAGAAGTATGGGCTGAGTGGAATAAAGGGAAAGTGAAGGAGAACCCAGATGACACAGTACCACCTCAACTTCTACAAAAAGCTATCCCAAAAATGTTATTTGAAAACATCAGGAGAGTAAGCTGCCAAATTTACTCTCCCTTGGTAACACTGACAATATTCAACCAATAAGTTTTATTCTCTACAGCGATTCAAGTATTGTCTCAGTTGTAATCATCATCTTTTGCATTTCTGTTTACACATAGATGGGAAAACATATTCTCTATAAACAGTTTACCCTATATGAAATCAGAAAACACTAACTAGACTTTCTAATTTATACAGAGACTGCATATATCATCTGTGTCCTGCTGTTGGAATGTGAAAGTGGAGAGCACATGAGCGAAACTTGCCAAGAAAACTAATGGAAGTTTATGCGTTCACAGTACATCCTACTGGGCAACAAAGGAAAAATAAGAATATTTAATTCCTCTAAGATCATCCTTCCCTTGGTTTCCGACTATCCACAGTATCAACTTGTAATACGAGAAATTTAACTTGCAGTAGATTTCCTCTGCAGCATAATCCATATGACAAAGGCATTGAAAGCAACAAACAAATTTGCTACCACCTACACTGTAAAACTTGAAAATCCAAGCTCAGTACAACCACGTGCAAAAAAAAAAAAAAAAGCCAAGGAAGTCATAATAACATTAAACTCATGACACTGCAAAGAAGCATAGAAATCCCAAACAACAAAAGCACAACTCAGACTATGTAGCTTTACAAAAAATACATCACATACAATGTATCCCTAAAACTTCCTGAAAACCTTCCAGGAATCCCACAGGAAACTACAAACCACATCCAACACAAGCTACAGTTACTTCTTAACGACACAAACTTCTTTTCTGATACACCTCAAAAGAGTTAGAAACTCACTAACAATTCTAATGCCAGATCTCCTTAACCTTGTGATAAAAGGAGACCCAAAGAAATGCTTCCCCCATTACCCACACTACGTTTATGCCCAGCCACCCTTTACAATGAAAAGCATAAAACAGATAACCATGCAACTTACATTTATTTCATTGTTTTAATCAAAATTTGACAGCAAAGAACGCCTCCAGAAAACACACAATTTCAACCCAACCTTATTCTTCATGATGGTATCTGATTTTTCAGAACAAAAATTGCTATAACTGAGTAATTTATCATATCTCCCGCTGGGGGTCAAGTTCTAAAACTGATACTTTTAACCAGCAGGGGCACACAGGCGTCAGCATTTACTCATCACCCCTGAGATACCAGGGATGGTTTACTTCAACATCTGCAAAATACCAACAAGTAAGGACAGCTGAATCTTCAACTCAAGTTTTGCAGGAGATGCACCTTTTCCAACTCACAAAAATCTTCAGAAGTACCCTAATTACACACAAACTTCTCTAATCCTAACAGCAGACTGCTTGTCTCCACATCTCCTGTAACTCACTCAGTTCTGAAGTACAACATTAAGGTATCAGAACAAGCTCTTCAGCTCGGGGAACACAAGAAGCTGCTGTTACAGAAGAGCTGGCACCATGTCCAACCATGTAAAACAGACTTTACAGCAATCTGATATTCTAATTTTTCTTTTAGGAAGCTACCCAGAAATGATCCATTTCACTTTTTTTGCTTTCTGCCCCTTTAACCGGGCACAGCAACTCTGGTATATTATTTTTCTTCTCTGCCCCAGACTCTTGCAGATGCTACAGGAAGGACCTTGCACTTCACACACAAGGAAAACACCACAGTTAAGAATCTGTCATACATGTTGGAAAGGACAAAGAGTGGTAAAAATCAATAAAGAGAATAAAAACAAAATAATGATCCTCTTTTATAAAATGTACTAAAAAAGAGTTTTAAAATAAAATCTCAAACACTCTGTTTACAAGAAAAAAAACCCAGCTAATATCAGACATACTGTGACTTGAAAAATAAACTTCCTACAGAAAATTCAAAAGTAAATTGATACTGACAGGTGTATAATTTTGAAAATGTATATACTCTTAGATTTGTTTAATATAACAATTAGTAGAAAAAACACTGGTGAAAAACCTTCCATTACTGTGGATCATTATTAGTCCCGATTTCCCATCAGTCTGGCTTCAAGACTTAGCTGAAAACAGACAAAATTTTCAACCAAGTGCAACAACTAAGGGCAGAAAAATATTTTACACTGATTCTTTGGACAGCTGCCTTATCTTTTGAAACGCTTGATAAAGATCCTCAGACTGTAGCTGCACTATTTTTAACTTTAAGCACAAAACCACAGACACAGAAACTATCAACCCTACATAAATATCCACCAGCATTTCAGATCTGTTGAATTAACTGTTTGAGAGGACACAGGATCAAGCACATCACTAAAATCAGGAGGAGGTGGAATGTTTCTAACAATCTGTTTTACACTGTGGCCCCACAGACACTTCTCTCAGCACATGAGAGGCCACACTTGGCTCGAGAACTTCTCGAAGTTCTGCCACCAGAAAAATCCCTCCTGTCACTGCACCTGCAACCAGAATGACACAACCAGGGAGGTTTCAAAGGAAAGGGAACAATGCCATGTCCAGCTGAAAGAAGATTCTAGTATTTTTCTAATAGATTTGCCTTAACCTCTTGTGAAGCAAAAATTGCCCATTTGCTGATACATGTGAGTTAAAGTTACCAAGATCACAGTAATCCATAAATACCCACCCCACCAAAACTCCCTGAACTTCTCAAGTCCTCTCCTCTGTTACTAAGGGTTTTTGCCTGATTGAGCCAAAGAAACAGTAATAACTTGAATGAAAAAACTGTAGGTGAAAGGAAGTTACCCTGAACCTAAAAATAGTTGTGTGTCCTCCTCCCACTCCCCAGAAAGCATTAATGAAAGTGCTCTTTTCTCAGAGAGGCAGCAGCTTACAATGGATGAATGTGAAAGGACTATTGCCTTACTATAAAGCTCTACCAATGAACAGAAGCAATATTCCATCTTAAAAACAGCAGAGAAAACTAAATAAACTCAAAACCTAAACTTTGCATAAGACATTAAATATATCTATAGCTTATTTACATACACAGATATATTACACACATGTAATATACACAAACACAGATTCTATAAATACACACATAATTCCAGAGATATGGAAAATGTGCCCTTTCACAACAGTAAAGCTCCATAACATAATCAATTATAAAGGCAGCACTATACTTCAACAATCATGTGCACTACATAAAAATAATACCTTGGCTGAAGCAGAACATGTACTTGTTGAAGGTACTTCAGGAAAGGAATATAAAGGAGGTACTTATTACAGAAACAGGAGGTTTTATTACAGACTCATAGGGTTACACTTGGGCACAGAAAAGAAAATGGCAATATTATTAGAGAGATAAGTATTGCTGGGAAACCTTATTAAGACATACTGTACAAGCACAGACTGAAACCAAAAATCTTTCATGATGATGGCCAGGTTGGATGGGGCTTTGGATAGCCTGGTCTCTGGAAGGTGTCCTTGCCCATGGCAGGGGGCTGGAACAAGACGATCTTTAAGGTCCCTTCCAACCCACACCACTCTGCCACTCTGTGATTCTATGATAAAGTCTAAACATCCTGCAGAAAATGATCAAGATTTTAGACTCAATCTCGTGAAGAGTACAGAAATACATTTTACAAAATTACAACTTACTTCACTTGAAAATTATTAAAAAGAAAAATGAAAAGGCGGGAATCATCATCACTAAACACTTCCAGAAGCCAGACTGAGAAATTCCGGAAGTAAAACAATTACACTGGAGGCTTCAAAAGCAAAGCAAAACAAAACAAAACCACCTTCCCCCCCCAAAAAAAAACCCAAAAAATAACCCACCACCACTCTGGCCATAGGAAAATTGCCAGTCCTGGAGAGACTCAGAATTGAATAGAGAGAACTGACAAAACACTGGAAGATCAGGGGTAACTGACAGAATTCCTCACCAAGGGCACTTTCACTCATACACTGTCCAGATAAGAGGGTATTTCTTTTACTTAACCAGACCATTCTCTATCAATGCTGCCCTACAAAACTACATTCCCAATGTGGCAGACAGTAACAAGCAACCAAAACAAAAGAAAAATTAGTAATTAGTGTATTGCCCTTTCTTTAGAAATGACCAGAAATCTTTAAGATTATTAGAAAAAATATTCTACAATCAACAGATGTAAACAGATTATAAAAAAAGTTGAAGTGCATACTCAAAAAACCAACTGACAAGAGCACAAAGAAAGTGAAGAAATTTATTACTTATGACTAGAACATCATACATATTCATTTTAAAAATACTAAATTGGCTAAGTCCTTCTTCCTTTTGAGATTGTGGCCCTGTTCCCAAATCTTACACAGAGATGGCCTATTATGTCCAGATTTATACCAATCAGAATGCGTATAAAATTCCTAGAAGTAGTTCCAGGATTCATCTCTGATCATGTACATGCAGCAGCTCAAACCAAGTTCCAATGTTTCTTCCATGCAATAAATTAGGTGTCCTAAGATCTATTTCTAATTCTGTAAATAAAGCTGAATTTTATTTTGGGAAATCATAACCACTCTGACCCTAAATTCCTGTTTATACATGAGAAGAAAGCATTTAGCTTGGTGATTTTATTAACAGTTTACTGATATTTGTATATCTGATATCTGTAAAACATACCAAATTTCTCAAATGAAGAGCAGCACAGACAAGATAAGCAGGCAGCTCCCATGGAAGCCAAGAGAAAACAGAAGTTCTGTCTTTCTTCTTCTACAACTCAAATCATAACTATTTCCCACATGAAGAGTTTTAGGTGGCATCTATGGGTCTGACAAAGCCAGACTTTTTTATGATAAAGGAATATTTCAAAAATTCAAAAGTAACTGCATTTGAACAAGAAGGTGTACATCTTGCAGTTCTCAGTCAAGAGTCTTTTTGAATTATTAGGATTTTTTACCATTTAGGAACTTCAGCATTTGCCCTATAGATAATATTCATAAGAAAAACGTATAATAAAATCTCAGCTATAGGGAAATAATTTAATGATCAAAAGAAAATAGCAAGTAGAAAGAGATTTTTCCCTTTCTGACTATGCAATGCTCTTTTGTTGCCACTACACCAATTCTTTAATGCCATGGAAACTATCTGATAAATGTATTAGAAGCTCAATGAATTTCATAATATTGAGGTAGCAAAGCAATTGTTATTGTTGACAGGGAATTTCTGCTCTGAGCACTTATTTTAAGGAGGAAAAAATCATCTAAAAATAAAAATCATACTTTGAAATTTTTTCAACAAAAATATACAACAGTTGCTGAGAACATGAAAGTAACCTTCAGTAATTATATTAAATCATTGGAAAATGTGGAAGGATGACAGTAAAAAAAACCCCACACCTTGAATTACAAAAATGGGATACAAATGACTTAACAATTAACAGTCTCCCTCTTGGATGGTTTGCTCTGCCTAACTTCTGTATTTGTAATGAGGGCAAGGGGGATGGGCACGGTGCCGCGAGCTGCATGCAGCTTTTCTGTGCAATTTCTCAGGATGCTAAATGTGCATTCATAAGACACATAATGTGTTCAATCATCTCTATGGATGTTTTCATCCTCTGAACACTCCCCTATCTCTACAGACACTGGGACAGAAACATAAAGGAATTCCCCCTCCCCCTTTTGCAGGTAACACTGAAATTGCTCTGTTTTCACATGTCCAGCACTACAATGTACTCTTTTTCCAGCCAAATGCTCTCTAACATTGCACTCCTGCTGATCCACCTCTAGAGACTTCTAAGTAAAAAGAGCAGCTATACAAAATGAAAGCAAAATAGCCCTCCAATAAATAATACACCTATCCAATGCATCCACAACCCTATTTTCCTCTACAGAACCAGCAGAGATTTGAGGCACGCCACAAACCCAGTTAGCAAACCTGGGAGGGAATCTAAGGCACACAGACGGAATTACTCAATCCCAAAAAAAAGGGCCCGTCACCAGGACTGCTCTGCCATAAGCCAGTTACCTCAGGCACCTGTCAGCCTGGGTGATACCAGCAGCCTCTTTAAAGTAAAGCCAAAATCCATCATGCACTGCAGGATGCGCCAGGGGAAAGCATGCAACCTTCAAAAAATTGCATGTGTGAAACATACAGAAGAAGAGCACACACAGGCAAAATGCAATTGTGTCACAGCTCCCATGTGCACTTCCCATCCCATTCCTCTACGCCTGAAACAAAGAAGAAAACACTGGGTTTCAAGTGTTATATCGGACAAAAGTCAGATTTTAAAACATAACTTCAAATCAGATTTAGTCATAACACAATAAATAAAAATATAATGAAATCATCTAAAAAATTAAGTCTTAACTCTAGGCAAACAGTTGTTTTTTGACTTGGGGTTTTGGAAAGCCTGAACTCAGACCATCAGAGCCTCAGAAAGAACACCTTTTTCCAAAAACATTAAATGTTTGTTTACAAACTGATAACATACAAACACTTTTTTGAAAAAATACAAGAGTGACAACTTCATTTCTCTATACTTTTTTTTCTGAAATGAGCAACACTGGTAATTCCAGCTGTTTCTATTACATTTCCTAAACAGCAGCTTATCCTTCAGACTTGTACACAGCATCAAAACATAGCATCTCTCCTATTTTTCTTAACCAAAATATTTTTATTACCAAACCAACAACAACAAGGCTGGTTTATCTATCTGTTTTTGCACCACAGGCGTGTGTGCTCACAGAAGGCAACAGACTGCATTAAAACACTACCAAAACAAGCCATTTCACTATATGTGACTCTGCCCCTAGGGAAAGGAAGGAGAACAGATAAGATGTGACAGATGTGTAGTCACATCACTTAATACACTACTGGAAGGTGCTCAGATCATTATGGTGACAGGCAGAGTATAAAAACTTGCAAAGAATGGACCAAGCAGTTACCCAGTTTTCTGCATACATGATTCTTGTTATCACAGAAGATGCTGAAGGCCACAAAGTGCTGTTTGAGATAAGGCAGCCTGTCAATGTCAATACGCAATATATCCACTAAAAAAAAAACCAAAACCCAAAAACACACAAAACAGAAGGAAGCGTAGCATGTATGTTCATGTAAGCAAAACCCCTCCATCGTGCATATGAAATCCATCTGATGAATATGAATTTGAGGTCTGTCCTCTAAAAATTTCCCATGCTGAAATAGTTCTGAAGAGGTTTAATTAAACTTGAAATTCGCCCAAACCAGGAAGCTTATCAACTGCACATCTCCAAACTAAGTTCAGTTTTCTGAGACTTTAAAAAGCTATTTTGCTGGTATCTCTTCTCTATTTCAGTTTAAAAGACAAAGTTTTCCAGGATAAAACTGGAAATCATATAGTTACTGGACAGAAGTAATAGGACTGGTCAATTGTTGGAAGGCAAGTGTAAACCTAAGAGTTAAAAAATAATCAAGACTTCCATGAAATTCGTCAAGAAAAGTAAGAAAAACACAGAAGAAAATCATTTCGTCACTTCTTGCAGACTTAACAATCCTGACTGTTACATATATTAACGTAGGTCAAAAATATTTCCAAACAGCAGCATGATTTTTTAGCTGCCAGTGTCGCTTCAGCAGGGACCAGCAGCACTGCTGTTCAGAGAGATTCTTAGGCCCAAATCCCACAAATTAATCTGCATAGGTGGATCCCTGCACCTCTGGGAATCCGCATTAAGGCAAAGAGGGAAAACCAACACCCAGGATCATATTCTTCATTTGAAGCTGGACCACTGTAACTCATTATGACACTAATCATAAATGTCTCACCAACACTCTCTGCCCCCCATCTGTTTGTTTTATCTTATTATAGTTTTATATCTCAATCCTCAGGACTGGCTGCAGTAGTCAAATTAAGCACCTGGCCACAACTGTGCTTCTGCAAGGCAAAGTTCTCACTGTTTTACCTGTGCTTGTGCCCATGCCTGGTTTACTCCCTGAATGGGACTACAGAATAGAGTGAAATAATTACAACATCAATTTCTTCATTTGTACAAATACAAATCTCAATGTTTTCCACTAATCCCATCGTTTAAGCCAAAGGATAAACTCCAGTCACCTTCCAAAGCACAGCAACTGGTATGAAAAAACCTGTGTATCAAAAATTACCTGCCAAGTGTAAAACTGAGCTTTAAAATTATTTCAAAGAAGCATTTGCTTCTTAATCATATTGTCACAAAACAACAAAAGAGTTCAACAACAAAAAGAAAAAAAATTTAAATCACAAAATAACCTGAGTTGAAAGAAACCCACAGGATCACTGAAGTCCAACTCCTGGCCCTGCACAGGGCCACCAAAGAACCGCAAATAATATTCACTGCAGACCACAAAGTCAAATCCAGTGGCACCAACCAACCCTAAACTGAGAAATACTGAATAAAAGTCACCATCAGGCACAGTGCAGGGGGGCTGGGTGCACCGTTTGTTTGACTCAGGATATTCCACTTGTGCATTCTTACAGGGAGCCACAGAAAGAAGCCCACAATATTTTAATGACAACTCCACTGAACTAATCCTAGAATGCTACTTTTAATTAAAAGACATACATCAAGGTGAGAGGTGTTGGGGGGGGGATTGGAGTTTGGTTTTTATCCTGCAACTACTGTATCCTTATGAAGTGGGGTTGAGAACTAACCAAAGTGCAGTTCCACATTATTACACATTTCAATACTCTGATTAACCAATTTGTCAAACAAGGTAGATGAGAGAATGTGGGGAAGCCCAAAAATGAAGAAGAGGGACAGACATAGTGTTAAACCTAATAAACTTCCTATTTTCCAGAATTATCAGCACCAGCCATGCCTATTTTCACTACTTGTAGAAGAAATTAAGAATAGCAATGAAAAAAATACACAGAAGTAAATAAATCATTTGACAAATCAGTGTTGAAGACTTCTGAAAGGTGATTTCCCCTTCCTCACCAGACATACTGAGAGGTGCTTTTGACCCCCGTATTTGTACCAAAATTCAGTGACAACTAGAATTCAGGGGAGCATTCAAGGTATCACAGAGATATTGACATCCTTTTAAGAGCAGTATGCTGGACCATATTTTTCCTTCTCAAATTAGAGGTTAAATCTGCCAGTAGAAACACAACCAGCACTGGGATATGCAAGATCTCAAAGCAGTAGAACCTTGCCTAAGACCAGATTGGCAGCATCTTTCCCTTTGGGAGGCTGCAGCTCATGGGACCATTCCATTTCAAAATCCAGCAGAAGGCAGGACCTGGGAGCTATCCATGCACAAATGGTACGAGAGGGGATGCCACCACCTCCTCTCTTGCTGTAGGGGCTGCAGTTGGCACCACTATCACAGGGTGCAGATCCACACACCAAGGAAAGATACTAAAAACCAGTTTCCTTTGGCTCACAAGTCCATTTACCCATAAATAAATTACTGCTGATTTATGTCAGCTGCTGAGGATTCACAAACCAGAACACTCTTGCACAAAGCCTGAGAGCCTTGAAAATTCAAGTCATGGTACGGGTTAATATCAGCATTTAAAACTTCCAAAAGTATTGCAAACAATTACCACACCCTCAAGCCACAGATAAAATATTTTGTAGAGCTTAAATACATACATGTATCTGGCATGAAACATTTCTCAATGCTGGCAAAATTTCCCTGTAATTCCTGATGATAGAAGACTTCGATTTTACAAGTTGGTTGTAGAGCAAAAAATAGTTTTATTAATTAAAAACTGTGTTTGATCTTACCTTTCAGCAGAGGCAGGGGAGTTAACTCGATAGGCTTGCCCTGAGACCTAAACTGGGAGGAGCTTTGTGACCTCTTCTGTCTGGCTTTTCTGACGGACTTCCGAGAAAATCCGTCTACTTTATCCACTGATGGAGGAGTAGTTGGTGCTGAGGACATATCCCTACTGAAGGAAAGCACATGTTAAAAATGTGTTCCAAATGAGTGAAACGGGTAAAGTTTAAAAAATATCTTCTTCCTGCACTACTCTCCTGTTAAAAGCTCACAGAGAAACAGTTAAAGAGATCAAACCCATCTTATGGATGGAATAAGCTTAATGGAACTTAATTATTAGTGTAGTAATTCCTCTTGCTTACTTCTTTATCTGTGTCTCCCATTTGCCAAAAATTTCAGACCTAATGCTGACATCACTGCATCCAGAACTTTGTCAGAACAGAACTTCATACACCTGTAGACCTGACTGAACCTTTAAATTATGCATTCTTTGAGATGAAGTCATTTCAACTTACTCTGCTGAAGAATGGGTACACAAAAAAGTACAGATGGTTTTTTGGCATTAAGGTCACCCAATGCACAGGACAAAAGCACGGGACAGAACAAAAATTCCATTTATTTGCCACACCTACCTACAAGATTCTACAGAAATTCAAGAAAGTATAGTAGAAAGTACTGCTGTGTTTCACAATTTCACTAACACTGAGAAACTGTACATATTACTCCTTTATTCTCCATTTCAGAAATACTCAGTTATTTTCCTGTGAGTCCCTTTATACGCAGTTATTCCATGTCCTGGCATTTCTGGACGACTGGCAGCATGGTAGCTGTAACTGCTCTAAGGGCATGAGACAGACAAGGTTTGCAGGGAGAGGCAGAGAGCCAAAAAAAAGCTTCTGCAAGCAAAAGTTTGTTTGTTTCCCAACTTCGGCCGGCCTAAGCACCAGGCATTGCTTCTTTCTACAAAACCTGCCTTGGTGGTACTCCCGCAGCTGATCCTGTAGCACTGAATTAATGCATCCAGCTATTTTATTTACCAGCCTGGTCCTGCCTGTTAAAAAGGCCCATCAGAGCTTGATGAAATACATGAGTAATGCTCAAGGGAGAGGAGACAGGAGGAATTCAGGCCTACACGTTCCAGGCAGCTGGGTGCACAGTTAACTCCACCAGCATGTGCAGCTCCTCTGAAATCAGCGGCCTCATCGGCATTAATGACACAACCATTACCCAGGGCAGCAGCTCCGCTGATTTCGGCCAGGACACACACGCCCGTGCAAAGTTAAGCAGCATCGGCGTAAGCATTTGCAGGCTCAGGGTCTCAGAACGTGTCCTTGGAAAGCATTACTCATCCCCAGTGTCTGTTGACTTCAATTACCAAAGTGACTCGTGCGCCGCAAGAAGTTGATTCCACAACGTACAGGAACACTTTCGAGTACTTATTATTTTTATTGGAAATATCTGGTTCCTCCTGTGCTTCACAGATTACTAAATCCACTGAAACAGGCATTATTTGGCTTTGTCTTTTGTAAGAAAAGCTTTCGAAAGCATGATTTGTTGCAACAGGGTAAACAAGCTCCAAAAGATAAGAACTACATTTAATGCAAAATTACATATAGGTGCACTGAATCTATCAAAAATGGGGTGTAAACTCCATAGCTTCTTCAAGGAAGCATGTGCAGCACCCAGAAGCTGAACTGTGCAGCTGGCATTACAATAATGAAAAAACCCCTTAGTCCATCTTTTTGATTTCTCCTGAGGTATTCTTTCACTACCAGCTTAGGCTTTCTAAATATAATATACTATCAGCAACATGAACCCATACCTTAAACTGGTCTTGTTTATCATCCAGGCAAAAAAAAAAAAAAAAAAAGAAAAAAAAATGCCACCATCACCAGGGCATTCAGGCCCCAGCCAAGATTAATAAATAAAAAAGTCAGATAAACTGGAATAGAATGGCCTGTACTTTAGTAACCCACTTCCAAGATTTCAACAGCCCACCAAAAAACACACAAAGTTACCTGTTACATAAACCAAATCCTGAAAATATCAGCGAAAATATATTTCCTAAACCTGAATCTGTTTGGCCCCATCTCATCTCACCAGAAAGCTTCCCCTCCTCATCCCGTGCACCATTAAAGTGTAACCATCCCTGCAGAAATGTTTGCACGCTCTCTCCAAATTAAATTACAAAAAATAATAATAATGGACAGCGACTAAAGTAGATCACTTAAACTGCAGGATCATTGTGTCAGCAAGGAGCTTTACTGACACTTCCCTGCTGTAAATTTAGTAACAGTTTCCCTAACCTGCTCTATAAATTATTAAAATCTAATTCTAATTCAACAAGACTACATCCAGCCTAACAACCTTACAGTAAACACTGATCTCTTTTTTTTCGCCTCCCCAAATGAACATTCGCTGCCCTGCATACACTATCACAGGGAAATACTCTGTTTCCACCAACAGTGGGGGGGAGGGGGGAATAAAGCCCGAGATTATTTATTGTGTGCGAGGGGGAAAAGCTGCAAACCCGGCCACCGCTCCCTGCTCTCCTCCGCTCCGTTCCCCCAGTATTTTGGTAAATAAGAAGCCACGCTCATCAGATCCGCCGGTCCCGGGGGTGGTGGGGGGGGATGGGGGGGGGAAGTGAAAATACCGACGGATATCGGCGGGGAAGGGAGCAGAGGCGCAATTATCCGCTCCCGGCTGTCATTTCCAGACGGGATCTCCGCAGCTGGAACATGTCCTCCCGCAGCCCCCCGCGCCTCCCTCCGCACCGCCGGGCCGGCGATGGAGTTACCTTGAGGCTCCCGGTAGAGAAGCCGGAGACGGAGGGAGGCGGCGGCGGCCTTGGCGGAGCGCGGCCGATGCCTGGCGGCGGCGGCGGCCCGAGTGCGGTTCTCGCCGGGCTCGGTCGCTGCCGCGGCGGCGCAGGAGCCCTGTAGGCCTCGGCCTCGGCGGCGGCGGCAGCGCGGCCTCCCCGGCGCAGGGCGGCGTCGGCGGCGGGTTCAGGCGCGGGCGGCTCCGCTCAGTCCCGTGCACTCCCCGCTGCCTGCGGTGCTGCTGCCTCTTCACATTCCCGGAGAAGGGCCCTGCGAGGCGGGAGGCAGCCGAGCCGAGCCGAGGGGGAGCGGCGGGCGCGGGGGGGTGCAGTGCCGGGCAGGGCGGGGAGCGCTGCTGTTCCGCCGGCGGCTGGCGCGGGGGCGAGCGAGCGGGGGGTCCCGGTGGGCGTCGGGGTCTCGCTCCTATTGTGGCTCTCAGCGGGCTCCGGCCATGGCACTCGCTCGCACGCACTCGCTCTCGCTCACAACCGAGCGCGCTGCTGCCACCGCCCCCCGCCCGCGGACCGCCCCCGACCGCCCACCGGAGCCGCCGCCGGGACGCGCCGCCTCAGTGGCGCCCGGAGCCGCCTTGGCCGCCGGGAGCGCCGGGAAAGGGCCGCCCCCTCCCCGGCAGCGCGGCCCCGCGGCCCTCGCCGCTCTCGGCCGCGCCTCGCTCGCCTCCCTCGGCCGGGAGAGCGGCGGGGCCCGTCGGCCGAGCGGCAAAACCCGGAGCTGCTGAGGGGAAACCGCGCTCAGGCTGAGGTAAAGCCCCGTGGGAGCCTCTCGGGGGGCGCAGAGCCGCTTCCCGGGGCGGGCTGCGGGCGAGGGGCCGCGCTGGGTGCCGCCGGAGGGGCCGACCCGGCAGTTCTCGCCTTTGGGAAGCGGCGGCTGCGCCCCTCGCTCTTCTCCGCTGCAGCTCGGCACCCTTGGGCTTCTTAGCCCGGTGTGTGATCGCTGTCTGCATCACTTTTTTATTTTTTTGCCCCCAAGTATATTTACATATACTTGGAACTAGGGATCAGCATAACGGCTGCTTGTAGAGAGCATGGTGAAGTATCATAAATTTTGTTTAAATTTACCTACCCGATGGCTTGCTGTTTGATGGGTTTGGTTTGTTCGTTTGTTGTTGGGGGGTTTTCCCAAAGTGCGTCTAATGGCTACAGGGTGACGAAGCTGGGCCAGGGTGTGCAGCACACGAGTCCTGTGAGGAGCAGCTGAGGGAGCTGGGGATGTTTCGTCTGGAGAAGGGGAGGCTCAGGGGTGATTTTAGTGCCCTGCAACTCCCTGAAAGGAGGTGCTAGCCAGGGGTTCAGTCTCCTCTCTCAGACAGCAAGTGACAGAAATGAAGGGACACAGTAGGGGATGTCAGGGAACATCCCTGCTGAGCCAGGAGAGGTTTAGGTTGGACATTAGAAAGAATTTCTGTGCAGAATGGGTGATTAGACATTGGAATGGGCTGCCCTGGGAGATTGGTGGAGTCACTGTCCCCGGTGGTGTTTAAGGACAGACTGCATGTGCCATGGTCTGGTTGACAAGGTGGTGTTCAGGTTGAACTTAATCTCGGAGGTCTCTTCCAACCTAACTGACTGTGTGATTCGCTAATGGTGTTAATATGAACGTTACATTTTAAAATAGGCTCCACCGTCTCACCTATATTTCTGTCAGGAACAAAACATTGACGTCTATGAGTAGCAGCCCTCCTGTGTTGCCATGACCAAATCCCTCAGATGTACAGTCTCTTTCTTAGGAAATTAGCTCAAAGGCACTTGGTTGCTTTGGTGGGTCGGTCACATCCCTCCTGTTTGTGCAGGTACTGAATCCTCTCAACATTCCTAACCCTGCAAAGGATATCTAGTTCTTGTCCTACTCAGCCTCCTGACTCAGCTTTTGGCATAACAGAGGAAGTGAGACTGTGTCAGACTTGATTCAAAGTCATTTAGGCTGTTGTCAAACTACTTTCAGAACTGTTAATTTCCAGTCAGTTCTCTAGTCCAGGTCCCGTTGAAGAACCTGGAACACTAGTTAAAAGCTCATGGCCACTGAAGTATAACTATCGTGGATGTGAGGGGGTTTCCCTCTCATCTCTCCCATATACCTCTTTGTGTCTTTATGATATATCTCTGCTATGTTGTATTTTTTACCTATAGACAAAGCAGTTTCGCTTCCTTTCAGTACATCCTGGTGTGGCACAGTTTTAAATCTCTTAAGATGCTTATGTCTTCTCCTTGTGTTGTCTCAAAGTGATTTGTGTCTTTTTTTTTTTTGAACTGTAGCCCCCAAGGCTGGACATTACTAAAATTAAGGCCTCAGCACCGCCAGCATCTGCTGTCCTGCCTGTCACAGACCCCATTCCTGTTTACACATGCCAATACAAATGCTTTTGAGTCAGTCTGATCTATTCACAATCTTGCTGACCTCTTTTAGCCCCGCATCCATTTCTGCTGACCTCCCAGGCCAGGTATTTCTCCCTCAAGTAGACAGTAATGCTGCTTGAGAAATTATTTCCTGCAACAGCCCTAATGCTATGCCTTCATTTTTATTTTATAATCAAGCAGTCAAGACATCTTTTAAAATGAAATTCCACGTGATGTTAAGTCAGAGAACTGGAGAATTTGTCATCCTCTGTAAATCGATTTCCCTTCTCGGAAGAATTGTATTTAAAAAAGCAACACTAAGATTGAACTGTGCCACAGTTAAAGAATGGGTTGTGCAACTCTAAACTTAGAAGAGTGATTTGTACGTATTTGGAGATATTTTAAACTTTAAATTTGCTTAAACTAAACCAGCTGAAATAATCTAAAGGCAAACAAGGATGGATAACAAGGAATGTGGGTTAGAGTTATACCAATATAAGGTAAAATATGGCAAAAACACTGTAACATCCCATTAGAGAGGGACAGAACCTGTATTTGTAGATGTTTTGCTATTCCATGTGCTTAATTCTGATAGCTCAGAATTCCTCAGTTCTGTTCACTGTCCTGTGTGCTGCTTTTGATGTGAACAGTGCAATGAGCAGCTCATAAAGTCACTGGCAGCACACTCTGCAGAAGGGAGGTTCTAGCACAGCCTGATGGCTACTCTGGCACTTTAGGTGCAGTTGAGCAGGACATTTTACATGATTGGACTTCAGGCTTCCTAGTATGAGATGAATCCATCTTTGTAAAACACCGAAAATCAAAAACTGAAGCCTGTGATGTGGCTATCTATTAAAATAACTGCCATAGAAGGGATAAAAATCAACAGGGCTGTCCAAGTCCACTGTCCCGTGCACACAGATGATTTTACTCTTCATTCTGACTTTGTGTAATAAGTACAGAACTAGTTCTTAGTACAGCTGAACAAGTCGGTAAATAACACATTCAGCTAATTCATTTCTTAGATGGTTATCATGTGCTCTGTTGGTCCATTTTGGCTATGTAAAGCATTTTTATGAAGTGTTTTATATCAGGTGATGTTTGGACAGTAACAATTCAAGAAAAAATACAGGCTTTATCAGGGAATAAACAGAAATCTTACCTTTGTCACGTGGCCATCAGATTTTATGCAGTGGGCTTCCCATTTATATCCTTGCTTTCTTTTTTCTGCTTTAATCTGTGAAGTCCTCATCTGTGATGAGATTTCAGAGCACAACATAAAATATGAATGTAAAACTGCTGATGTTTCAAAGGGGTACTGTTACCTCTCCTTCTCCTGTTCTCTGTTTTGCCTGTATTTTGTTAAAATTGCTGCTTTGAAAAGGGTTACATGAATCCCAAGCAGAGATGGAGAAGAACTGAGTACTACAGGTATTTTACATAGATGTGTATCTGTATACGTTTATGTATGTGTTTGTATAAATACACGTAATACCAATTTGCAAGAATAAAAATTAGCTTTTCTCAGATGAAAGTTCACATGACCAACATCTCCCATACAAGTGTGTGGGCATGTATATGAAAACATGTGCACATACAGTACCTGGAGCCCTTCGTGGAGATCTACGAGCAATAATAAATCCTTTTGATCAGTGTTTTTCCATTGCTATCAAAGGTACAAGACAAACCTATCCTTTTTAAAACTTACACTGCCTCACTCTCCTACAAAAGGGCTTTTTAAATATAGCTGGAAAGGAATTTTCAGGGCCAGCTCCTCACCAGTTCAGCTCTGCTTTTTAGCACCCAGACAGTCGGAACAGCAGTCAAGAGCCCTCCAGAACAGAGATTTTTGTACCAGTGACTCAGATTTGTGCCACTTCACGTTTTTTTGTGTGACTGGAGTTCCACTATAGACCATCTGTTATGGCCACCCAGGCAGGAAAAGGGAGCTCTCATCCACACTGGCATTCTGCTCTTTGCAGAGCAGCTTTTATCCAACAGGATTGCTGCAGAGATACCACTGTGGAAGTCCTGCTGTATTGAGTGATAAACATAAATGGATCTAGCTGGAGCTTGTTTCACCTGGCACATGTGGCATGTATTGGTCTACAGGAAGGGTCACACAATGCTGCATAAAGGATCTCCTATATGTCAAAAGGAACATTATCAGGGTATCATGGGATTAGTTCAGATATTCCCAGTTCCAATACTAGGAAGCAAGAAAAGACTTGATCTCCCCAGAGAACTAATTATTCAGACCATCAGGAAAAAGGCCAGCCAGAGAAAGTGTTATGGAGGGAGCAGCAGAGCTGTTTGAAGAGGCAAATCAGCATGTGAACGAGGCTTTTCTGATACATCTTTTAACAAAAATGAACACTGTGGAATGCCACATCAAAGTAACTGTCCTGCTCCATCACTGTGATTGAAAGGGCACAATCTGAGACTTCTTTTGTTTACTTTTGAATCCAATTCACGTGTAACAAGAAAGCTAAATTCTACTTAAGTCTCTTTACCCTGATTCATATTTCTGGTTTTGGGGAGGAATGGTTTGGCTTTTAGGCAGTGTTTGCAATTGCCTTACCACGTTTCTCTAATAATAAGCAAGTGCTTGTTACTCCTTCCTCCTGCTCCTCCTGGTATCAGCTGTGCCGTGGCACTGTCAGTGCCCTCAGGAGCTGAATTCCCGGTGGGTGTGGGGTAAGCATTTTAGGGTCATAGACACAACTACCAGAATGGGAACTAATTCTTCCTCTCTGTTTATAGACACTGCGTCATTTGAAGTCTGTTTCTGTAGTCAACATGGCAAGATAAGTAGGAGCTTGCTCGCCTCGACAGCTGGCTAGCTGCCTCCTCCAGCACAGCACTGCTCTCACTTATTCCCCAATTCATGGGTTTGTTCCTACTTTGTTCCCCTCCCCCAGCGTCTTAACTTGCCTCCAGGCCCTGGGCACTCCTTCAAGCCAAGTTTTCTGAATTTTTTTTGTTCCTTTTCCTTCACTGCCTGTTTACCTCTTACCTTCCTTGGGCTTTGCGCTGCGCTGCTGGGCCAACTCCCCTCCCCAACTGTCCCTGCCCGCCCCAACTGTCACCCACAACTGCCTCAGAAGGTTCTGCTGCTCCCCCTGCTCCTGGGGCAGCACCCACAGGGCCCCTGAAACTGCCTGGAAACAGCCACGTGTGTTACGTGGTCCCCTGTGCCACTGGGGGATGTCAGAGTCTGGAGAAACGAGCTCAACTTTGTGCTCTTTGCCTTATGATCAAGTCTCCTTCAAGGGAGCCGACCAGAAAGATGGAGAGGGATTTTTTTGAAGAGCATATAGTAACAGGACAAGGAGGAATGGCTTCAAACTGAAAGAGAATAGGTTTAGATTATGTATTACAAAAAAATTCTTTGCTGTTAGGGTCCTGGCACAAGTTGCCCAGAGCAGCTCTGGCTGCTCCATCCCTGGGAATGTTCAAGGCCAGGTTGGATGGGGCTTGGAGCAACGTGGTCTGGTGGAAATTGTCCCTGTCCATGGCACTGGTTTGGAACATGATGATCTTTCAGGTCTCTCTCAACCCAAACCATTCCTTGGTTCTGTCTCCTCAGTTATCTCTGCAGTTAATGTGTTACAAACCAATATATACTTTGCCATAAAACACCTCTTCAGGTGAGCCCGTTCTCCTGTGGCCCAGCTTCCTACTTAAAACATCACCCTGGAATGAACAAATGAGTAAAACACCCCTGTGTGTGTGTGGTGAAGAAAGTGTGTGAACTGTAGCACTTCCCAATCTCCACTGGAGCATCACCAGCTCCCTCCCAAGCTTGGTGCATCTCTCATGATCATAGCAGCAGTTGATAAAACTCTTGGATTTTTCCACAAGTGCAGAGACCCTGAGGATGGAGGAGGCTGAGACAGAGATATCTCATTCTCTTTGTTGTAAAAGAGAACAGGGAAGTATTCATGTTATATTTTTTTTAACCTGCTCTGTCTCTGTCTCGTGGTACAGCTTTAACCTACTGGATACTTTTTAAATTTTCAAATTATGGCAAATGAAAGTGTTCTATAGTCAGTGGCTCCGCTCAGCATTGTAAGGAATGCTCAACATCGGAGGGGCTCTAGCAGCACTTAAGTTTAAAATACAAGTCTTAATGGGTTCCAAATTTTGCAGTAGGGATGAACAGATGTGTAGAAATACTGCCAAAATGAAAAGGATAGAAAAAGAACAGTAATAGGAGCATTTTCTAGAGCCTTCCAAGATCCACTATCAGGTAAACAAATGGGATAATTTTGCCACTGAGAAAATTACATGAATTAGGAGTTTGTAGTTCTGTCACAACCCTGCACAGGAATTTCAGATACCCTATAAATGACCACATACCCTATAAAGGAATTTCAGATACCCTGTATTTGTGTGATACAGGAACTGGAGTTGAAATCCAAAAACTATAAATCCTAGAAAAAGGCAGAAATTCATCAGGTTGAGATGGAAAATAGCGAAGAAACACCTAAATAATCTCCTGACTAAGCAGACCACACAAAAACACTGGAACAAGAACAAAACTGGTGTTCTGTGCAAGCACTGGAAGTTTAAAAACTTGAAGAGATGAGGATGTCTTACTTTAAAGGAGCACTCCGATAGGAGCGGTTTTAAGGAAACACTGAGAAGAAATGGCCTTAAATCCTCTCCCATGCTTGATGGCCAAAAGAGATGAGGATACCAAGGTTAGGAAAAAGAATAGCAAATAAACAGGAAATATACCACTGTACAAATCCACCGTGCATCCTTCCTTTTCTCTGACTCTGTGTAGTTTGGAGAAAGCCAAGAAATAGGATGGCTTGGTACAATTCCCACGGAAGGAGAGGGTTCACACACTGGTGGTCTTGATCTTAGAATTAAAAAAGCTTCATGCTGAATTTGACAGAGGTTTGTCAAGATCCCCAGTGGAAGGGAGACAGGTGAGTCAGTGAGTTATTTATCAAAACTGATTTGTATTTTTTGTTCTTATGTTATCTGGCAAGATGGAATATTGCAAGCTTCCACATCCTGTTAGGGAGGCATAAGGTTTGAATAGGTTCAATAAAGCAAAATTTTAAAGACTAGATGCTCAAGGGTACTGAGGAGATTAAATTGTTCTCATATTTTAATGGGCTGCCTTAATTGCAACATACATGACACATACAACATATTAATGAATTCAGAAACCTATCTAAATACTAAATAAAATGCACCACTATCAGCTTTAAAAGTCTGCTCTATAGAGAAGTCTAAACACCAGATTTAGGGTAAGATGACTCAGTAAATGCAGAAGTGGAGCCAGTATAAAATCTGTGATGTGGTAATATTTGGCATATTGTCATTATTGAGTGACTTCTTTGACATGCTGTGCAGTCCCCACACTTGGGGAATTTTCAACATTATCCAGTGTCCAGTGGGACCTGGAAGAATTTATAGTAAGAATCAATAGCCAAGACTTGAGTGAGAGCTGATCAAAAACAGAGTTGAGATTTCTCTTTTTAAGAAAGGAGAAGTTAAAACCACACTTTGCTGGGGCACCAAGTGGCACCAGAGGACACCTCTGGAAAATTTGTCTTTAGCTATATTTAGTACATCCAAAGAAATTGTAGCTCCCACTTGAGCCATTTCAGCTCAAATACAAATAAATTAATATTTTAGAGAGTTGTGTGCTTCTGAGTCATGTTCATTTCTAATATGTGCCTTTCTAGGTGAGCTCCTATCTCAGAGCAGATTCATTTCTAACTGGAATTCTATAGGTGTGCACCTGTACTTCATGTGTTAAAGTCCATCAAAAATACACTAGGCACTGAAATTCTAATATTGAAAGCTTTTAGTACAATGGCTAATGAGAGCCCTTCAGACAAGCACTTCCCAGCAAGTTTGTTTTAGAATAATTACAGTTTCTTGCAATTACTGGCTTTTAATAATAGGCTGTTGAGACATTTTTTTTTGTTCCATAATCTTTGTAGAGTCTTTTGTTCTTGAAATTTTATCACCATCTTGATGCATGAGTGTGAGATACTCCAGGGAAATGCTGTTCAATGCTTGCTTGAGTACAAATTTAAAATGTATTTTTTTTTATCTTTTCTCTGATTTATACCTAGGTTCAAATGCATATTACGATCTTGGGTTGCTTCTTGAAAACTCACTGCAGCTTCATTCAAGATCTTAAAATATTATGTAAGTCACATCCTGGAAAATGTGAAAATAGATTTTTTTTTTCATCCTCTACATAAAGCATCCTTTCTGAGTTACTAAACTTTCTTCCAAAGTACACTGGTTTTGATCCAGAATTTCATTCCATGACACTCAAACTGTTCTGATTGCATCAAATGTCATTCCACCCCCACTGAAACCCACCTCAGGCCTTCTCCCAGCATGATCCAGCAATTTTTTTTTGGGATGTCACAGGAAGTTACACACACTACCATTCTGGTACACAACAGTGAATACACTTTGGAGACCTTTTTCAGAATTCCTGGTAGCATTGCAACTCAGCAAACTGGTTTGATACATCTGTGTAAGCAATTTAACTTGTCCCCTGTTCCCTCACTGCTTTGCTTTTGACAAATTGACAGAATTCTGACAAGTATACTCACCAAAGCTTCCATACAATGCCCATCATCCCATTCAAATTGTTTCTCCACAAAAAATACCAGTAGTGTTAGTCCTGCTGGTGATCATCTACAGGATATTTCAACCTCAATGCCATGTATGCAGATTTTTTTTTATTTTATTTTAGTTGCAAAAATATTTGCCACCTGAAATATTCTCCACTAATTCAAGCCATTAGACAGAAGTAGAAGCAAGGTTGTCTGCTTTCCACAGAGATTTACAAAAATCCTCATTACCTCCTGGGGAAAAAGGGTTAAAAGACATTTGCAGAGAAAAGTGGGGCATCCATTGTTGCTGCATGTTTAATTTTATTTGATTTACTATTCTTAACTTCTTCCCTTGTTGGCAAAAACAACCTTAGCTGCTGCTCATGCTGTTTGCCAGCATCTCCATCTGCATCTTTGGTTACTCCTCGGGTTCCTTCTCCTGCGTTTGCAGAACGCTGCTTGCCTCCCCTGTGCTCCCATGGGAATGTTTCCCCTTTGTGGCTAACGTTCACAGCAGCATGAAGTTACTCTCGTTGTGGATGACATTTTCCTGCCGCTGCAGACACCTGAGCCCAGCTCCCCCTGAGTCTTTTACGTGGCCTTGGTGATCACTGCCAGTGATAAGGGAATGCCTCTGTCTCCTCTTCGGAAGTCTTGGATTCACGCTGGGAATCCACACCCACGTTTCAGTTCTGCCAGTAATCCCAAATCCCCCGTGGGAGAGTTTATCTGAATTAATCTCATCTTGTAATTTTGCTATGTGGGTTTATTTTGCAGCTGGACCATTCCTTATCTTACCTTTCGTAAGATTTTTTTTTTCTCTTGGGAGTGGTTTCCATAAAACACCTCGGAAAGCATTTAATTCCATCTCAAAGTTAGTGCTGCATTTGCTTGGAATTTCTGTCTGGCCTGTTTTCTGCTGACCTTTACTTAAATGATTATGTATATGCATGAGTGCATGTGTATTTGTAGTGCTTTCTATCTTGCTCAAGTTTAATTTTACCCCATAAGGCAAGCTTTCCTCTCGAGTGTGATGTCCCAGTTGTTTTATTAGGATTGTGACAAGCCTGCTCACACGAGGCACATCCACAGCACATCTGAGGGAAAGCAAACATCCTGTGTTCCTCAGCCTTCTCTAAACCCCAGCAGATGGCTGCTGCTTCGGCAAACTGTGCGCACTAGCATGGATCACATTTCCCATGCAGCAGACTTATTTCTGGAATCCAAACCCAGTGTACTTCCAGGAGGTGGGAACATGGATCCAAGGCACAAAGTGGTTTAGCCCAAATCAGCCCTACATGGTGACTCTCCATAGTTCAGCCCCTCTTGCTTTTTGGGAAGGATGTACAGCAGGGCTGAGCCAGCTGAAGTTGCAGGTAGACTGGTAATAGCTTCCACATGCAGGTCTTTAAACACCAAGCCTGCAAGTTGTTTGTGTATTAGGATCTGTGTTTGTTTCTTTTTCCTCTCTGTGATTAAATATTGTGTGGAGATAAAGGGTGTTTTTTGGAATGACTGGGTTTCCTTGTTGCTCAGAGCCTGTCCCTGCTCAGAATCCTGGCAGGATCTGCAGGAGGTGATGTGTATCTTCTGTACCTCAGGTAACACTCAGGGGACACGTGCCACAGACAAACGTCCTCACCCTGGTTCCCTGACGTGTCTGTGCTTAGTCCCCAGTCTGGAATCAGGGGCACTTCAGTGTCCAGGTGAATTAGCAGGAATCACAGAATCATGGAATGGTTTGGGCTGGAAGAGACCTCAAAGGTCATCTCATTCCACCCGCTGCTGTGGACAGGGGCACCTTCCACTAGACCAGGTTGCTCCAAGGACCATCCAGTCTGGCCCTGACCAGGGATGGGGCATCCACAACTTCTCTGGGCAACTTTTCTCACCTTGAAACTTGACCCTGGCATGTTTGTGGTGTGTTCAGGGACCCATTGCCATTCACATTTTTTTCTAAAAGGAGGCACCAAAGGACTTATTTGGGCTGCAAGTCCAGGCAAATAACCTCTACTAGGTCTGTTGAGGATGTTGTGTCCTGAGGAAAGGGCACAAAGTTTGGGAGGGGGCTTCATCTTTTCTTGCTTAAAATTTTTCTTCGCTGAGCAACAGGCTCAGTCTCAGCCATTTGTGCCCACTTTCCATCTCATGTTGGAGTATTTAGCATCAAAGAAGGCTTTTGAAACAACACCTGCCTTCCTCTACAACTTGTGCACTGATTTCTTTGCATGGATGATCTTCAATGGGCTACACATCTGCTCTGTTATATTCGGAGGCCCTAAAAATGATGCCATTTGTTCAGAATCATAGAATCATTAGGGCTGGAAAATACCTCTAAGATCATCAAATCTAGGAAGAAATTCTAAAGAATTACAAAATTTCTGATGTTTCTCCTCCAAATATACTGATTATAAAAATGTCTGTGTGCAACTAGGCTAGCATTAACTATCCTTCATCATCCAGAACCTCTCTGGCCATGCAAACCCAATGCACAATTAATGTATATCATGGGATACTTTTCTCCATCACACCAATGTAGAAAGCTCCCAGTGGCTCTGGAGTGCATATTTCCATTAAGGATTCAGTAGGCTAGTCACAGTCCAAAACAGTGTTCATTATTTTCTAAATCAAAGTTATTCACACTTAAAATTTCCTTTAGAATTCATTGGTGGTTTGTTGTTTTTTTTTTAATAAACTGGTGTTAAACCCAGCACACTGTTGGTCAAAACCTCTGACTAGCTGGAGTAAGAGATGAGATTGTTGATCCTGTCTTCCAACAGCTGCTTCTGTACTTGAAGAGGCACTCCCTAGATGGTTATGACTTTTTTTCCCACTAATGGGACTCAAGTGTCATTGACTGGGTTAGGCAGCCAAAGACTTTCTTGAGGTTTTTTTTTTTTTTTTTTTTACAAAAGGTTGTGCTCAGAAAAATCAATATTACAGAAAAAAGCAACCTATCAACATTTCCCTTAATATACAGAGGAGTTTCCATTTGCTTTATTTTATTATGCATCCTGGCCACAGAAGGATGGGCATTGAAATCAGGTGGATAACCTGCAGCCATGGAACTCTGCCAATAATTTAGTATATTTTGCAAATTGCAATATTTCTGCTCTTGTTTTGGTTCTTTAATCGAGAAGAAAGATTTACAACTGTTGTATTGACCCACTCAAAGGTGTTTGTAAATAAAGTCTGAACCACAAAGCTGTATCTGTTGTTGTCCTTTTTCTTACAGGTTTTCACCACAGCAGTGCCTCTTGGGCTTTTCCACTGAGTTTTTCAAACTCAGCAAAAGCATCTGTGAACCATTTTGCCTGCTGCAGTGAGCCACAGTGGTTGTGCATCTGGGAAGGGGGACAACAGTACAAATAATGAAAAATGAAACAAACTAAAAGTCATAGAATCTTTTTGGTTGGAAAAGCCCTCTATGATCATTGATTCCAACCACTGATCCAGCACCGCCAAGCCCACCACTAAACCATGTCTCCAAGTGCCACATCCACACGTTTTTTGAACACTTCCAAGCATGGTGACTCCACCACTTCTCTGGGCAGCCTGTTCCAATGGCTGTCAACCCTTTCAGTGAAGAAATTTTTCTTAATACTTTTCCACCTCTGAAAAAATCTATGGTTTGGGCACAAGTGGGCTTGAGTAAAATTGTTATGAATGATGCCCGTGGTCAAACGAGGCATCAGAATCATTTATTCCTCAACAAGAGAGCTGGAATCAAGCATAAGTATCTGAAGGCAGCCTATAAGAAAGATGGAGAGGGACTCTCTATACAAGAGCCTGGACTGACAGGACAAGGGAGAATGGTTTCAAAATGAAAGAGAATAGGTATAAATTGGATATTAGTAAAAAAAAAATCTTTATTGTGAGGGTGGTGAGGCCCTGGCACAGGTTGCCCAGAGAAGCTGTGGCTGCCCCATCCCTGGACATGTTTAAGGCCAGGTTGGATGTGGCTTTGAGCAACTTGGTCTGGTGGAAGGTGTCTCTGCCCATGGCAGGGGGTTGGAACAAGATGATTTCAGGTCCTTTCCAACCCAAACCATTCTATTGGTTCCACTTCTATTGATGTTTGCCATAACCAGAAGCAAAGGACCACGTGCGCAGCCTTGCAAGTTTCAAATGGGAGAGAAGCTTCCTATGAAAATCCCGATCGGAGTCACAGCCTAAAACACACTCAGCCAGAAGCCTTTGGTGAACACTGAGCCTCTCACCTTGCTGCTCCATACTCATGCACAGATCCTACACCCTATGTATATCCCACATCCAGCTCAGGATGTAAGTGCTGTGGGTGCTTACACTGCCCAAAATCTCTTCTACTCGGTCAGGGCCTCCAGCAGTGGCACAGAGGAGGACAGCAAGATCCAGCCCATCAGGCCCTTGAAGAGGGCAGTGACCCTGTGTGGCTATTAAAGAAGGTAACAGTAGGCTCAAGCTGTTCAGGAGAGAAATACAAATAACTCCCTACGAGCACAAATAAGGCACATTCAAATGTGTTTAATTGTGCGTGCCTGTCTGGAAATCTGGCTCATCATTCCTCTTTCCATTTCTCACTCAGAGGGTCACCAGTGCCTGAAAACACTGATGTGCCAAGGAAACCAATTCCTTGTGGGGGCATGACTCTGCTCCACACAGACATTTTCCCTTCTGTCACTTGGCATAATTCAGTATGTGACTTGAAAATTCAAAATATAAACAAGAGAGATGAACCAGGGCCAATCATGTTGCAAGCAGAAGTCTCAAACCTTCCCAGTAAGTGAAGAATACCTCTCCTCTAGAAATACCACCCATTTTTCCATTCTTTTCAGCTTAACCAGAACGATTCCTTTGCAGCTTTTAACCTATGAGGAAACGGGGGCAAATATACCATGGTCAAACATGTGGGAGGCTATAAAATCACTCAATGCCTCACAATACACAATTTATCAGGCAAGCTTCTCCCGTCTCCTAGTTGTCCTGTTCCTGTGAATTGCCCATTGCTTTTCTTTCTTCCTCAGGATCATTTTCTCCTATAGCTTTGTTGTTCTTTAACAGTTCTTTCACAGTTAAAAACCTTCAGTGTATTTAGGCATCATTCTAAGAATGATGGTACTGTCCCCACATTGTCCTTTAGTGGCTTCTGGTCACTCCCATGTTCCAGGATGCACCAAGTTACTGCAGCTTTCTCCTGAAAATTGATAAATTATACACCTGAGCTAAACAAATTTAAAAAGGCAAGAATTTATGGGAGTGCAGAGGGCATGATCCTTTCAGAGAATTATTAAACTGAATTAACAAGAGTGACAATTTCTTAACCAGGAGGGAAAGCAGGGAGAAGAATTCAATGAAAGTTAATACTCCTGGCTAAAGAGTTGAAAGGTCCATTCTACTTTTTGTCAGGGAAATTATTTTGAGGAAGAAAAAAAAAGAAAATTTTATAAGTATATGAAAATATACTCAAATATATGAAATATTTGAAAGTATATATAAGCATGAAAATATTTGTGATGCTTTAGTTAATGAGGAGTTGTCATCTCTTGTGAAGGAAACCCAATCCTAATTTTATTATTTCCTGTTCTGTGGTCATGTATGGTGTAGGAAAGTTGCTGAATGGTTAATTTTGGCCTCTGCCATTATAATGTACCTTATTTCTAATTGCAATTATGTCCAATTTTGGCTCCCAGGCATTCATCCTGTCATATGTTGATTACTGTAATAAATATTGTCATTACTGAATTTATTCCTATATGCAAACTGAAGATCAGATTCTGCAGTGCTCACAGGCTGTTTCAAGCAGGATGAGCAGCCTCTTCAAACCCTCTGTCTTCTCTTTTGTGGTTTCCCAGCCCAGGAGAGGGGAGGGGAAGGACTGCAGGGTCAGTGAAGAAGAGGTCCTGGAGACAGGCTTGTACTTTTGGGGATTGCTTTTTTCCCCTGTACATTTTGACCTCTGCAGGGAAAATATTGATGAGTTTAGGCATCCCACTCAGGTGGTCATCCCACCAAGCCTGAATTCAGCAGTTCTCACAGATGTGTGGCAGGATAAGATATTCTCATATTCTTGGCTGTTAATTAATTTTACTACTAATTGTGATGTCTTCACAGAAGCCTCTGTTGCAAAAGAAATTTTAAACATGCTTAAGTGTGGATGTTTCTCACATGTAAATAGATCTCGGTGGCACACAGGCTGTATTAAATACTGTATTTGAGTTAAAGCACTTAAAAGAAAGGACAATTCCTTGTAGTGGGCTGAAGCCAGGTGCCCACCAAGCCACTCTGTGAGTCCCTTCCTTCAGCAGAATAGGGTAAAGGGGAAATAAGATGGAAAAAACCTCATGGGTCATGATAAAGGTAGTTAAATAAAGCAAAGGTCATGCATGAAAGCAAAGGAAAACAAAGTATTTATTCCCTACTTCCCACCAGCAGGCAGAGTCCAGCCACTCCTGGGAAGTGCTTCAGCATGGAGCAGTTGTAAGGATGGAATGCCTTCCCTCTTTTTGCAGTCTCAGCTTTTATTGCAAAAGCTTTTATTCAAACCAGGCATCAAATGGTTTGAAAAATCCCTTGGTCATTTGGGGTCAGCTGTCCTGGCTGTGCCCTCTCCCAAATCCCTGTCCACCTGCAGCCTCCTCGTGAGAGGAGGATGCTGGAGAGGCAGCTTGATGCTGTGGAGTGCTGGGCAGCAGCAGCCAAAACACCAGTGTGTTATTTATCAACACCTTCCCAGCTACCAATACACAGCACAGCCCTGTGAGGGCTGCTGTGGGGATAATCAGCTCCACCCCAGCCAGAGCCAGCACAGCACAAAAAACATCTTCAGCCTTCCCATGCTGGAGGCTGAGAATGCTCACAGCCATTTCAGACCTGTCCTGGTTTCCAAGAGTGATGATTTTAAAGGGACTGTCAGTGCCCTTGGGGCACTAAATACAACACTGCTAAAGTGTTGGTAAGCAAACAGAGCCGCAGGAGAGATCCATGAGTTTTTCAAACTAAAGTGAAATGAAACAGACTTGGTTTATCATCTCTTCCTACATAATGCACAATGGCACCAAGCACAGACGGGCTCCTGCACACACTTCATGCTGTATCCCAAGTGTGTGTGGTGCTAAGAGCTCCCACAAATTCTAAAACCCACACAGGAGCACAGCAGGCAAGTCAAGTCACTGCAGCAGAGGACAGAAGGCAACAGCCCCTGTGTGCCCCATGGTCTCTCATGTCACACCATCTCTTCCATATCACCCTCAGCCTCGCTGTTCTTGTTCTCCCATCCAGCTCCTCAAGGACAAGACATACAAAAGAAAACACCAAAAGGTTGCTTCAGTACCACACATGGTAAAAAGCCTCCATTCATCTTTGTCTTGAGGCTACAGAGGATCATAGCCTGGACTTTGCAGAGGGCAGAGCTTGGTAAAAGTCCTTGTTCAGGGGAGGGGAGTTGGGCTAAGCACAGACTTCTGCCCCACTGCCCCAATCCCCAGGCCCAGCTCCTGCTGGACTGGCACAGGAGGTTCCCTGCCTGTGTTTCCCTTGCCCTCGCACTCATTAGCAAGGAAAACAGAGCTGGCAGCAATCCCAGCACTGCGTTTGCTAAATGGATCTATTAAAATGTAAACAGAGATCACGTTGCAGGGCATCATCATAAAATACCCCGGGTGACAGCTCAGCTGGTTCCCAAAGCTGGGCTGGCTGAGCTCCTCTGGCACATCTCGGCCACAGCAATCCTGACTCCTCCTTCTCTCTCCAAACATTTGCCCACTGGGTTTTTTGAAGGCTCATCATTATCTGTCAGTGCCCTGCAGCTGCATACCAACAGGAGCCTCGCTGCATCTCCAGCACATTTTGGAGCCATGCAATCTCTCTGAGGCTTTCTGCTTTAGGAAAACAGGACTCTGGGGCTTCAGAGGCCCCTTGCCATCCCTTCAGAAGCCCTTGAGTTTGCAGCTTAGCATTGATGGAGCACAGGACAGGCCACACGGGTTACACCTGCCTTCTGCCTGATACACATCTAGAGGTTTTATCACCTCTTTGTCTGACTTCCAAATGAAGATTTCCCTGCTCTCTCCCCTGCTGCTCCTCCTCGCTCTCCTCAGGGGCTCTCAGGAAACCACCAAGCCATTGCTTTATTCTCTTTCAAGAATTCTTTAAAATCATGTGTTCTTTCACCTCCCTGCCACCCAGTCTGCAGAAGCTTGGCAGAAATTGGAAGGGGCTGGGGAAAGGTTGGGGATTTCTGGTTTGATGACCATGACTTGCCTTGCTGCTGTTCTCATCTCTTTCCCCTTCCTTGAGTGGTTTACTGCTTCAGTACATCAGCTGTGTGCTCTTGTCTCTCTGTCCTTTGGGGTTCCAGACCCCAAGCTTCAAACCTTTAAATTAACAAATTACCCCTGCGGATGACAATATAAACAACTCAAGAGGCCAAAGCAGCAGCAGCCTTGTGGAGCAGAGGAATGGAAGAGAGGCAGGAGTTCCTGATTCTGATGAGCTCTGGCATAGATTTCTTACGTGCAGCTGGGGAGGTTTTTGCCTCACTTTCCCTCTAAAACAAAAAATGCAGCATCCACTCCCTGTTTGAGACACTCCAAGGACAATCCACTGTGTATCCACAAAACATCCATGTACAGAGCTGTTCATCTGTGCAGGAAAACCTTGGGCCCTGCTGCTCACAATGAACACCACGAGCAGGTGGGAACACGTCAGAAAAAAGTTACTGGCACTCAGAGAAGACTTTCCTAAGGAAGCTAAAGAGACATGCTGTTTTGTACCATTTTCTAAAAGCTAATATAATATTTATCAATGGGTTTCAAGACCATTCTGCTCATGGAATATATAGTATATTATATATATAGTAATTAAATATTATAGCAATTATAGGAATATATAGTATTTAAAGGAATATTTAGTAATTAAACCCTCCTGATGGAACAAAATGCATATTTTTTATATTAAAAAAAATCTGTGCTTTTAGAAACCTAGATTCCATTTGGGTTCTGAAGTTTAGAGGTTTTCATTTCATTGCTTGAGAATAACTGTGTAATGTAACTTTAAAAATTAGCTGGTTTATTTTACTTATACTGGAGATAGTGGGAAGCAGGGGGGGAACCCAGCTTAAATCCTGTCTAAAATCTGGGAAAAATAATCTTTGAGTGACAGAGGACCATTTTCTTCCAGGAGATTAGCAATAGTTTATTATTCCAAGTATATATTTAGACTATTCCACTTAACACAGTTGCTCTGGTATCAACCATATTAAAACCTTCCTGATAGCTGTTTGCATTCATAAGTGATTCCAAGCTCCAAAAAGTGGAGCAAAGTGCCTCTCAGACCACCATCTGAGCAGGGGTGCTCACACCTGATCTCTCTGCACATTCCAACAGGTAACAGGGCAGGTGGACTCAATGCCCTGCACTTCCCACTCTTCTTTCAATATCCTGCATGAAGCCCCATGGCCCAAAAGATCAGCCAGCAAGAGAGTGCTCTTGGAACACTGAGTGACATTCTTGCAGTTTGACATTAAAAAATATTTCTTTTAAAACAGCATATTTCCTGTTTCTTTGGTGCTGTCCCAGTGCTTGTGTGGTGAGCCAGGGAACTGGAATTTTCCTGGTAACTGTCAAGTTCACCTTTGCCTAAAGAACAGAAATTGTTTGAGAGCAAGAAGAGCAAGGCAGGGAACAGGAGGTTGTTAGACATCACAGAACCATTAAGGCTGGAAGAGAGCTCTAAGATCATTGAGTCCACTCATCCACCCAGCACTGCCAAGGCCACCACTAAACCATGTCCCCAAGTGCCACATCCACCCCTTTTAAATCCCTCCAGGGATGTGACTCCCTCATTGCCCTGGACAGCCTGTCCCAATGCTTGACAACGTTTTCTGTGAAGGATTTTTTCTTATGTCCAATCTAAATCTCCCCTGGTCCAGTTTGAGGCCATGTCCTCTTATCTTGTTCCCTGGGAGCAGAGGCTGACCCCCACCTGCCTCCCCACTCCTGTGAGGGGCTGGTAGAGAGTGATGTCTCCCCTGAGCCTCCTTTTCTCCAGGTTAAGGCTGAGGTTACCCCCAGTTCCCTCAGGCGCCTCTCACTAGACTTGTGCTCCAGACCCCTCCCCAGCTCCATTCCCTTCTCCAGACTCACTCCAGCCCCTCAGTGTCAGAACTGGACACAGGATCTGAAGTGTGGCCTCACCAGTGCCCAGCACAGGGGGACAATCACTGCCCTGACAAAGACCAGGTGCCATGGGCCTTCTTGGCTACCTGGATTCTGCTGTCTCAAGTGTTAGTTCAGTAACACTCGTTTTGCAGTAAGATGACACCAGATTGCACAGGAAGTTAAAGCATCTTTAAAAAAAAAAAATAGGGAAAAGAATGGGAAGACACAAACACAGCAGCAACTGCTCTCAGCTCTTGCTCCTCAAGGCCAGCCACACGTGCCAGGAAATTTATTCTCCTAGACCTTGGGTTCTGACCCCGCAGAATGCTCTGGTTGGCACCCACATGAGCTGTGCAGAGCTCCCTGTGGCCTTTCTCCCCTGAGCTCCTGACCATGGCACAGGTGGAACCCCAGGATCCACACGGAAAAGCTGCGCCGCGGCTGAACTCGCCCGGCGGCCTGGAAAAAACGTTCAGAACTGGAAGGGTTTTGTATTCTGCAAACAAAAGGAAGTTCATTTCCTCTATTAGCTCACCATAGCATTATGTGCAAAAACACGCCTGGAGCTCTTGAAATACCTTCACTTATTTCTGCATCTACCAAATTTATTTATAGAGCCATCTGGAAAACACTGGCTCTTCATTTACAAGGTACTATGGAGCTTTTTGGAATTGTTGCATCAACAAAACTCTGTAAAAACACCCCCACCTACAGAAATTGTCAACCATAATCAAACCTCAGGAATTTTTTTTGTGTGTGTGTATTTAAAGAATATTGACAAGGGAGTTGAAACTGCTGTATTAATGCATAGATAGGTAATTCTCCACGTGCTAATTTTGCCATACTAGTAAATCTATTAAATGTGTCTAATAATAAATCAGCAAATGGGTCTAATACAGACCCCTGCAAGAAACCACAAATACTTCAGCTATGTCTCGTTTAAATGCAGTCCTGGGACATTCTAGCAGCTTAGAAAATAAATGGGAGCAAATTTCTTCTATGAAATAGAATAAACCTGCTGCCTTAGAGCATCTGAAACAAAAGCAAGGTGAAACCTGGGGGACAGGAGTGTCCTGGCTGGCAGGTGGGGACCAGAGGGAAGAGCAGCTCTCACCCCCTGCACATGGCCCTGAGCTCGCTCGTAACAACTGAGTTACAGCTCACTCACTGTCTAGGCATCCTGGCAATAAACCACAACAGAAATGTTAAAATAATAACACTATTAAGAATAAATAAGGATTTGGGCTTATTTTAGCCAAAATGTTTTAACAAAGCACCACTATTCATTCCTTGGCATGTGGTCGGATGCCTGTGTGCTCCTATTACTACATCCCTGAATTGCCTTCATACTTTTCTCCTGTTTGCAACAGTTAGGACTCCATAAATTCAACCCAACTATGAGAATTCCAACAATGATTTAATCTACCTGTGGCTTAATACCACGCACATCTAGAAAGCTTCACAGCATCCTTATTTGCTGCCGTGTTGATGGGTTGCTATCTCAAGGCATCCTCCTGACCCATACAGCATTATGTGTCTTCATTTATCAAAACAAGATTGTTTTATAAAGTGCTCATTCCTTTCTAATAAACACTACGTTGTCCAGTGCTGGTCTCAGCCAGTCTTTGGTTTTGGGGGTATGAAGCTCAACCACCATCCTAACTGATCCGAGGAACATCCCCGTTTGTCCTGATCCCTCATTTATCCGTCCTAAACTGAGACAATTCACCCAGATCATTGCTAGAGTGAAGCCCTGAGCCTTTCTTCTTCAAATGGTGCCCAAATTACTGTTAGAAAACACTGCACTCTGCATTCTCTAAATGTCTGAGTGAAAAGCTTTCAAAGGAACCTTTGAGATCTCCATGTACCAGTCAGAGCTCCCAACAGAGAATTGTGTCAGCCTCAGTTTCTTCAAGACACGATTCTACCTTTCTGCCTTCATTTTTCATGTATCTGCATTACTAAAATCAAAGACATAAATCAGAACCGCTGTGCTTGGTCTATGGGCATTGCCCTCCAGAAGTCCCAGTGAAAGTTCAGGGAGCCACTTACAGCTGTTTAGCCTAGTATGTGATATACAATTTATTTTAGTCTGGACCTGAAGTAGTGAGGGCTGCCACACATTGTACTTGCAGGTATTCAATCCCTTTAAAAATCAAGAATTGCTGTATTAAAAACATCCAGAAAACTGGACTCTCGGTCTCTAAAACTGCTTCAGCTTTTATCTAATGTACTCTCCAAATCGGTAAGAGCAAATATATTATCTGGGATGCAACAGTCCTTCAGTGCCCTACTGTGTATTTTGAGTTATTGGACCTTCTTTTTTTCCCCACTTTTAGGACACTTCTCCAAATGAGCATTTTAAATCAGCACTGAGAGCTCTCCTGAACTTCTCCCAGCATTTCTCACTGCCAGTTCTGAGTTCCTGCAGCCACAGCCTGCTCAAGTACCACCTTTGTGGGACTGGAGCTCCATCAAATCTTTAGTCAGAGCACAAGACAGTAAGACTGAAATTGCTATTGAAAGTGTAATCTATTCCCTTAAAAATATTGGTGCCAAGACTGAAGAAGAGTACACAGAATAGTGTTTTCTGACATTCTATTCCCAGAAAAGTAGATAACTTTCAAAATATAGATTTCAAAGTATCCAAAGGCACGAGGAGGAAGGCTGCAAGAAATACACGTGCAGGAATCCCAGCAGGACAGAACAGCCTGTCAGGAAGCTGAGGCCACGCCTGCAGTGGCAGTGACTGCAGGTATCCCCTCTCCCCTTAGCCAACATACCTGTGCCAGGTCACAAACTGGTGCAGAAAAGGGAACAGAAACCAAGAAGTTATCAAAGACCCTCAGAATTGGTTGATAGGCTATCAGCAAATAACTCTGATAAGGAACTGGGACCTGTATAATCACCCCAACAGCAGCAAGGTCACGGACTGAATTGCTGCCTTCAGCTGCCATCTCCACACCAAATCCTGCCCTCCTGCTTTTTCGTGGCACTTGGAATCCCCAAATCCATTGGTGCCTGCCGAGTAGGGAGCAGGAGTGGCTCAGGCAGTGGCTCTGCTCACTGCTCCTGGAAGTAAAGAACACCCAACCCTGGCCAGTGAACACCTTCTGCCTCTCACACACTTCACTGCCAAATCACACAGACAATCTCACACAGACAAACCTCATCTCACAGACAAACAGGAACTGGCTTTTATGCTTAAAGGGTGTTTATGTCTTGCATAATTTATTTGAGGTCCTATCCTGCTTACATCAAGCTCAAGAATAAGCTCTTACATGTATTTCAAAAGGTAGAGGGTCCAGCTCCTTATCATGGAGCTTCCCTAGAGAGCTGGATGCCCTGTGGGAGGGTCAGCTGGGGCCAACCTCCCCTTTTTCTTCCCTGTCTCTGCTTCCCACTCTCCATTTGGTGTGATGTGGAAGTGCAGAGTCCAGCAGCCCATGCACAGGGCAGGAGAGCTCCCAGAGGAAAGGAACAGGACTCATCTCTTCAGAAAAGAGGGTGCCAACACAACTTGCCACTACCCCGTCCGAAAAGAGACCAAGAACAACAGAAGAGCATGTTGAGGGGGTGGAGAGAAACAACTCCAAATTAACCATGGCAAATGCAGACAAGCTTTAGGAGATGGGCAAGTGTGTCAGTTCCTTCAGGAGTACAAAAGCTTTGTTAATGAACGCTGCAATTAACTGCATCCATACCCAATGCTCTCCTGAAAGACGAGAGCCTCTCCCCAAAACACAAATATTTAAGGGTGAGTGCCGAGAGGATGGGACGAGGCTCTTTTCAGTGACAGGACAAGGGGCAGTGGGCAGAAACTGATGCACAGGGAGTTCCATCTGAATATGAGGAAAAACTTGTTTATTGTGAGGGTGGCAGAGCACTGGAACGGCTGCCCAGAGAGTCTGTGGAGTCTCTTTCCTTGGAGATAGTCAACACAATCCTGTGCAACCTGCTCTGGGTGAACTTGCTTGAGCAGGGGGTTGGACCAGATGATCTCCAGAGGTCTCTTCCAACCCCAGCCAGTCCAGGATCCTGTAAGACACAAGATGCAGATCCAGGAGTGTGCAGGGACTGAGTCAGCACTTCCCATGACAAAATGCATTGCTTCACACAACACTCTGACCTACAGAGCCACAGCACGGCAGGAGCCAAGAGAAAGCTGTCATTTAGAACAGCGTAAAGCTTGCATTTTGTGTCTTTAAAATGTTTTACTGTATCCGTTTCTCTGCTAAGGGATGTTTGAATGTAGAGATGCAGTTTGAATAGACAGGACGTGCCATATACAATCTGGCCACAGAATGGCTTATGGTAAGCAACTGGCTATATAAATTCCACCCAGAAATGAATTCACAACTTCAGATTTGTCAATTTCCACCCCAACCCCAAAGTGTGGGTAAAATCCTACACTCAAGTAATTGATGAAGTTATCCACAGACTACGGGATGTCATCCTGAATGTCTTTTACTTGAAAAACAGTGGTGAGCATGCAAGTTTAATTACAGAGAAAAGAAAAAGAAACCAAGAGTAAATTTCAGGAGGTGCCAAATGTAAGTAAGTTAATTTTCATATGATTACAGCAGGGTAATCTCCTGCTGCTCAGATACATCGTACAGCAGGTTGACTATAAACTCTGAATAAAGATGGACACTGGTTTTTTGCATTTAAGTAGTCTATCTGGATTTCTGCTTTTCATTTACTGGAACAAATCTGATACTGCTTCCGGAATTAAAGCTTCCCCTGGGGTTAAACAATTCACACAGTGATGATTTCCAAAAGCCACTCGCACACAGCTTCAGTTACGTAAGTTTAATAAAGATCAGATCTGGACTCCTGCAAGGCCTTTGACAGAGTCCCCTACTGCATCCGTCTGAATTGGAGAGAGATAGGATTGGTGATGGACTGTTGGGTGGATGAGGAACTGTTGGATGGTCACATCCAGAGGGCAATGGTCAATGTCCAGATAGAGATCAGGGGGTCCCTCAGGGGTCTGTGCTGGGGCCAGCATTGTTTAATTAATGGCACAGACAGTGGGATCGAGGGCAGCCTCAGCAAATCAGCAGATGACACCAAGCCCAGTGGTGCTGTGGACACTCCTGGAGGATGAGATGCCATCCAGAGGGACCTGCACAAGCTCAAGAAGCAGGACCATTGGAATCTCATGAGGCTGAACAAGACTGAGTGCTGGGGCTGCACCTGGGTCAGGGCAGCCCTTGGTATCAATCCAGGCTGGGGGTGAAGGGATCTAGAGGAGCCCTGCCCAGGAGGGCTCAGTGCTGCTGCTGGAGAGGCTGGCCAGGAGCTGGCAGTGTGCGCCTGCAGCCCAGAAAGCAAATCCCATCCTGGGCTGCATCCCCAGCAGCAAGGGCAGCAGGGCCAGGGAGGGCATCCTGCCCCTCTGCTGAGATCCCACCTGCAGTGCTGCATCCTGCTCTGGGATCCCAGCACAGGAAAGATGGTTCACAGGAAGCCACAGAGATGCTCAGAGGGCTGGAGCACCTCTGCTGTGAACGCAGGCTGAGAGCTGGGGCTGTGCAGCCTGGAGAAGGCTCTGGACAGACCTTACTGCAGTCCTTCCATACCTGAGGGGGGCCTATGGAAAAGATGGAAACAAACGTTTTAGCAGACCCTGCTGGGATGGGACAAGGGGTAAAGGTTTTGAACTGAGAGGGTAGATCCAGATTATATATAAGGAAGACATTTTTTACAATGAAGGTGGTAAAACACTGGCACAGGTTGCCCAGAGAGGTGGTGGATGCCCCATCCCTGGAAACATTCAAGGTCAGGCTGGATGAGGCTCTGAACAAACAACCTGGCTGAATTGAAGACATCCCTTCTCCTAACAGGGGGTTTGGACTAAATGGCCTTTAAAGGTCCCTTCCAACCCAAACCATTCTGTGATTCCATGACTCAGAGTTTCTTACCAATGCTGAAGCCAACTTGGAGATGTCAAAATTAACCTAAGAGATAAAATACTGTCGAACAAGTTAACCTGATTTTGGGTCTATTATTATTTATGTGATCACACATGGATTCTGCCTGTGCTCTGTGGTCTGTGAAATAGTGTCTGCAGCTCACAGAAGCAAGCAGTGCTAATTACTTGTTCACATGTGGTTTCCATCTATGTTTATTTTATGGATATTAACCTGAAATTAAGTCAACCCAAAAGAAAGAGGAACAACAAAACTGAGTATTTTCAGAGGCAACACAAGCCTCAGTCTCGTGACAGCTGCTGTGCCTTTGCGGAATTTTAAGATACAGACACACATTTTTTCCCTTCCGCTGCTATTTCTGTTATGCACGTAAAAGGGAGAAATCAGCTTCCCAGGGAAAATCATGGCTTCAGCTGTAGCTGATACAGAACAAATCAATATCCACCTAATCCAGACACAAGATCACAGGCACAGGTTGCATGCTGCAAACTCTTCAGACCCAGAACTCCCACCTCTGCTGCTTTAATTCAGAGGCAGCTGGCAGAGCACACTGGAATTTCACTCAGCAGACACTTGAAAGCAAGTGGAGGAAACCACAAGCTCCCTCTCTGCATTTCTCTACGTGCACACAAACCTGTCTTCAAGAAATCAAGCGTGAGACAGACCCGATGACTTTACTCCACTGAATGTGCCAAGATACCAGGAAGAGTGGATAAACACCTAAAAAGCAAGATATACACTGTACCTGCAATGAAACAGGTCTCAGAATCATCCTTCAGTCCCTCACCCCCAATCTGGCACTAAACTAAGTCAGGACCATGAGGGCTTCACAGTGAACGCAGAGTCTGAAGGTCTTGGTCCACTCAGTTACACAATAGGCAAAAACCAGTGACCTGGGGAAATAAATCTTGAGAGGGAACATGATGCAGGTGAATGGGGAAAGCAACAGACAAGGACGTTGGGGGCAACATGAATTTAACACAAGGAACAAAAGAAAGCGTAGAGAGCTGTGATTTTCAAACTGGAGCTGCACTTTTAAATAACCAGCAGGAACAAAACCAAGTGAATCATCTTACTTATCACCAACAGGCAAACCCAAACCAAACAATGGATTCACAGTTGTGGCTAAAGGGTATTAAGAGTCTGTGAAACATCGTGTGGAAACTCGATACTTGTGGTTGAAAAGGATTCAATTCCAGAGATGATTCAGGCATCTTCAGCACAGCTGTAACCATACACTAGAGCATGTTCTGTACCTCAGAAACTGTTTCTAAACTCCAGGATAATCCTCTAGACCTGATGTTCAGGACTTGTTCTGAAAGAATTACCTATCCACCCTCAAGGGGAAAAAAAAAACCCCAACCAACCCCTCTTAAATCCCTTGCCAGCTAATCTATAACAAGAGAAGTTCTTAAATTCTCTGGTGCTGGTTTCAGTTGTAGTGCACGTGTGTAACTACAGTCTAAACACCAACACCACTTGCCTGCAGTGGACCTGGGAAGGCTGGAGGTGAGTGCGTGTGCAGAGCCAGGAGCACAGGCTGGAGTCTGCCAGCAAAGCAGAATAAGCATGAAGTCTCACCCATTTTACAAGTACAGGGTTGGTTTTGCACCATTCAATGGGTATTTGGTGGAATAATAAAACAAAGCTCTCCTGGGGAGATGTCCAAGCATAAACGTCTCTGCAGAGAGAAACATTCTTTGAAGGACCCAGGCCAACCTCTAAAAGGTTTAACTAAAGTCTCCTCATATCAGTCTGTTCCTCCATAACTACAGTCTCTGAAAGCAGTGTTCATTTTTTGGGTTTCAGCATCCCCATCTGGCATGTGATACCAGTTTCTTTCAAGTCAGGGTTTGGGATTTTAAGCACCACTGGTGTAATTACGCCCATCAATTTCTCCAACCCACCAAAAATCTCCCCAGTCTTCCAGGTGCACTTAGTAGGAGAGAATGAAGCTGCTTGCAAAATTCTTGGGTATTTTCATGCAGGAAATAATGCCAGTTTAACAGTTCTCATACTCATACAAATTAGCTGCAGTTTGGTTGAATACATTCACATTTGCTATGAAAAAGATGGCTCTATCAGCTGCTTCTTTATGAGCTTGTTCTAAACCAGTGATGTGACTGTGCAAAACTACTTATTTTCTGTTTCATCGAGAAGTAATTCCTTCAGGCATTAAGATGTGACATAAAATCTTTTAATAAATTGAGCGATTTCATTAAGTTTTCTGTGAAGAAAGCAAAAGACAGCATGGAATACAAAAGCTTTTAAAATGTGCCAGGGAATATCATTGGGAAGGTAACAAACTATGCAAGCCACAGGCCTGTATAACACATTTAAAACATTGTCTGAGACATCAGATAACCACAGAAACAGTTTTATATAATCTGATTTAATATCGGTTGTTCAAGAACTCAGGAGCAAACATTTACTTTTTTCTGATTAATATTAGCAACTTTAAAAAAAAATAAAAGGCATTCTTCTGATGACTGAAATACATTCCCAGGGGGAATTCAAGCACCACAGTTCTTTCCACAGAAAACCTCCAAGTAAAACATGGCCAAGTATTGCCTGGAGAGAGATTAAACACCAGGAATGCTCTACACAGCAGAGATTCCCACTTTAGGCATTTCACTTTTTCCTGCTTTTGAGGGAGGTGTTGTGAACTCTCACTCTCTTCTGCACGGAAGAAGAGATCTTCAGAGATGCTTTCTTTGTGAGGGACCTTTCCACAGCCCCGGGTTTCCATAGCAACAGCTGAGCATCCTCTCCACCCGTCAGCAGAGACTCATCCGTGGGGCTCCAGCAGAAGGAGCGGACGGTGGCCGAGTGTCCCCCACGCAGGGTCCCCACCAGGCTCAGGCCATCGGTGCTGCAGCTGAGCAGGTGGATGTTTCCTGTGGAGGTTCCCCCAACCAGGAAGAGTTTCCCTGCCTTTTCGTGGTACAAGCCACCCACCAGGTAATGCAGGCTGTGGTTTTCCGCGCAGACTGACTCTCTGACATCCAGAACGTGCAGCAGGGTTATCGGATCCTCCGTGTCCAGCTGGGCCATGTCCCACCAGCAGAACCCCTCATCGTGTGTGGTGCAATAGACTTGTTTGTAACCTTCCCCAGCCCAGCCAAGAGAACTCACTGAGGAATCTGAATTGCAAGTCGATATCAAAGCATCATCTTCGTTATCCTTGTTGATGTCAAACACATTGACCAAGCCATCGGTTGACCCAGACACCACCAAATTGGGTTCGGTAGGATGAAAGCCGATTTTGGTGATGTCATCGTTGTGGCTTTCAGAATAGACTCCCAAGGGCTCTTTAGTGGCACTGGCACAGTCTGTCACGCCTCTTGCATCCCAGAACACCAGAAACGTGTCCTTCTCAGCTTTCTCCGTGCCGGCACAGACGATGAGGTCGCTGCAGCTGACATCGAAGCTGATGAAGACATTGGAGGGGTAACCAGTGAACACCTGCACGGGCTCCTGCGAGGCTGAGCGCACATCCCAGCACCTGACAGTGCCCTGGCTGCAGGCTGAGAACACCACGCTGTCACAGGTGTGCGCGAACCTGACCCCGCTGAGCAGCCCGGGCCGCCCGCGGTATTCCCGCAGGAACTGCAGCGTGTCCCTGTCGTACACCCGCAGGGATTCATTGGAACAGGAAACGGCCACGAAGCGGCTGCTCCCGGCCTGGGCAGCTGTGGAGGTGTGGATGTCCAGCAGGTAGGAGGGCTCCTCGCTGGGCTCACAGCGCCTGGCGATGCGCAGACCCGCCAGCTGCTCCTCCACCTTCTCCACTGCCGTCATCTCCCCGGCCTCGGCACAAACCTGCAACAAACAAAAGCCAAGGAGAGTTTTAATTACAACATCCTTCAGCAGTGTTAGCTTTAAGAACACTTAGGAGGAAGCATCTCGTGCAGAGGTGATGCACGGAGCTAAAATTCAATTATCCTGATGTCCTCCCCACTACAACTTCATTCACAGGAACACAGACCAGGAAAGGGCTCCCTGATCCAAGGAGTTCAGCCTCGTGTCTGTCAGCACTATACCACATAATCCCCTTAACAGATTAAACAGTCTATCTGGGAATCCTGGGAAAGTCACTTAGCTAAATTTGCTTTATTATTTTTATAAAGCAACGTGATGTTCTCCACAAGTGGAAACAAAATGAGGAGGAGTAAGTCTTGTTCTAGGAAGCACAGCCCACAAACAGCTGCATCAGTACAACCGCAGGAGACTTCTACAGTGAGCTCCTGTGCTGAGGGACCTGCACAGGGGAGGCAGAGAACAAGACCAAAATTACACAGCACTACAGCCTGCGATGGCCTGGTGAGGTAATTTTACAAGTATTTAGGTGCCCAACGACACACAGAAAGACCTGCCAGCATATCAGGGACCACCTAAACAGGCTGTGTGACCTGTGGAATTCACTGCAATTAAGCACCTCGAGGTTTTCTGAGCCTCCTGTAAAACCACAGAACACTGGCTTTTAGTGCAGCTGATAAAAATCTTCCCTTCAGAGGCAATTCCTCTCTGGCACTACTGAACCCTCCTAGAAACCCAAACTATTTCAGCAATGCACTTGAATGCAAACTTCACCCAGCAAAACCAAAATTAAACGAAATTCTTTTGGATCCCTTCACAGATTCACTTCTAAAATATACCCTTAAAAAAAAAAGGAAAAACATAGTTTTCCGTTCTATAACACAACAGAAAATTCTGTTCTGTAATTGCAATAAAGACTCCATCAATTCAGGAAAAGCACAGCACCATCTACATTTTAATTTAAAGAGATATTTGCAATGGTTTTAGTGGTTCACAAACTACAACCATCTTTTAAAGGAAGATGTAGGTATGTTATTGCAGTTATCCACTTCTGTCAAAAACACAGGCTCAATTAGACCACTATTCTGTGTTTAAAAATTGAAGGAATCACAGCAGGTTTAAAGGAGTCAACACTCCAGTGATTTCTCACTGGTACTGGTATTTCCTTAAGGTCTGGACCAGCAGCCAACCCCAGGTACCACATGCATGAAAGACCCTAAAAAAAAAAATCCAAAGAGAAATTGAATAAAAATCAGGCAGACACAGAATGCAAGAAAATATTGTCATGCCTTCCCAGCTGTTCTATCATCAATTTTTCTGCAAATTCTCCAGGCTGGAATTTTAGGGATGGGATGTGTAAGTTTCCGTGTATGACTTGCTTTAGTCGTAATTATTTTAATTGTCCACGAGAGACCGGAAACAAAGGAAAAGTTGCTATGACAAAGCTGCATTCTCCTTTTTTTTTCTCTCCTTCTTGGCATTGTTTGTGGTTTCTGGGGTTTGCTTTCCCTCCTCTGGTTTGGTGCTCACAAATATTCACGACACCATGTGACAAACCAGCAAATTCTTAAAAAACAGCTTAGGCAGGCACACATAAAAACTTAATTCCCAAGTCACAAATAATCTCACTAAGCGATTTGCCTCAGTAATATCCTGACAATGAGGTCCCCAGGTTAATCTCCTACATCAAAGCAACCTTTCAGAGCACGTCTACCAGTCATTTTTGCCATAAAATGCAGACATCCTGTGGAAACTCCTTTCCCCTCTGAAGCAAAGAAGTTCAACGTGTTTTCTGGCATTACTCTGTGTACAACCTACCCGCAGAACTTGTTCCTTCCTTACTTTTCTGGGTATGTCCTCAAATGAAACAGGCTTTTACTAGAACTATTACATAAAGCCAACTGTTCTCAGACGCTGTTTGCTGCGCTGCTTAAACACAAAACTGTTAAACAGCCATGCAAATTAAGAATATAAACTGAAGAAATAAGATATTTTTACCATTATGAATTAGGAAAACTGCTTAATTCAATTTACAGAAGAATTACAATGGAAGCTTCTATTTAAACAGAGTTTCAAACACACACGCTTGAGGGTGGAGAAAGGAGTTTTTGTAAACCAGCTCTCCTGCAGTGCTATGGTTACTAAAAAAAATCAGGTTCTCTCTGTAAATTTCTTGTAAGAAAAACGTAGTTTTCCAAGCTGACCTGAATTTTAAGCTCTAAATATTCAGACTTTGTCTGCTCAAAAGGCCAAGTAAACTCAAACAGACATGTTCCTGACAAACGTCATCCATTTGGAAGGCAAGCTGCAGTTGTTTAAATATTACTGACTATGATAGAGAGTATCTTTCAATAAGCAGTTTCTACAACACTCATGTCAAAGCTTTTACTGCTGGGGAAGGCGAGAGAAATCCACAAATACCCAGAAGTTGTAAAAAGCCAGAGTCTGCAAAAAGAGGTTCATTCAGTTTTAATAGTATTTTCTGGGAAATAAAATTAGCTCAACACAAGTCATATGCTTTTGCCCAGAATGACTTAAGTATAGCTGTTCTGAAATACCAGAAAAGGCTGTTCATCTTTTCAGACAGAAGTGCAATTTCTACCATCAGGAAGGTGAAGGGCTCAGTTTTCAACTCTATTTTCACTGCAACAACTGAGCCTTAAAGCTGTGTTCAGTGGTAGCCAGGTTTTTGCTAAAAATTCAGAAAAATGTCTGCCTTAGTAAGAAAGTCTTCAGACTATTATGAAATTGTGATTGAAGGTTATATAAACAATTCATGCTCAAACTTCAGGGTGTAGCTGCCAGCCCTTCCTTTTTAGAAGGGGAAGTCACTGTTGTATTTTTGATGGGAAAGTTTAAATGGCAGGAATAGGATCTGTGTTAAATTTATGAGACAAATAGGAAACAATGGTCTTCCAAACACAATAGAAGATAACTAAGCCCTGGACTGCAGCCACTCACAAAGCACACGGTCCTCTGCACTGAAGCACTTTCAGTTCCTTAAGTTCAACAACAGAGATATCTGTTTTCCAAAGAATCCTTTGGCAAAATCAGAGTCTTTGAAATGTTTTGGACACAGCACAACAGCCAGTTGTGATGATCAGAGAGGACTGCTTATGTTTCTATGACAAACTCTCTGGCACAAAGAGTTGTACCAACAGCTTGCTCTTAGACTGCTCCAGCCTCAGAAAAAATCACAGAGGGCACTGGCCAAAAGCTCTTCTTTCCCCATGGTTCCGCCCCTGCTCAGAATCTGAGGCACTTCATTAAATTCAGGTTTTTCACTTTCTCCAGCAAGGTCACCCACAGTCTGGATCTACAGTCTCAACAATGACAAAATCCAGGCGATGCCAAGGTGCCAGGAAACCACCACCACCACCAGGATGACACACCAGTACCTGGTTAAAAGCGTCTGGCCCTGGCCAGCCACTTGTGCTTGAGACAGAGGTGCAATCCCATCCTTAGGGATCAGCATTCCTTATGTGGAACAGCTGAATCTTTCAGCTGTGTCCACACCTGTACCCCCTTGAGCCTGGAAAAGCCACCTTTTCTAAATTAAACCTGAAACTTCAATGTTATTAAATCTAAACTTTGGGAACTACACTCAGGTGATCTGTTCTATGAATTAAGTACACAGTTACAGGCAACCCCTGCACATCTCCTGGATACCACAACTACCAGAAACAATAAGCTTCTCAAAGGACACTCAAAACTCATTACATCTTGGGAACTCAGAATAAATACCCTTCTCTGAAATAACCTAAAATATTTTGACCTCCAGGGCATGCTACAAGGCTCCTTCCAAAAAGAAATAAACTCCATGTTTAGAATAGAAGGCACGAAGTGGAAGTGATGCCAAAGAGGCAGGACAGGATTTTCAGATGCCTTTGTTATATGTTTTTCACTGGTGGAGTGTGGAAACAACCCCACAGCAAGACTAGGAGCAAACAGTTGTGCCAAAGGCAGACCTTTCCTACAGGGGAGAAATGAAAAGCAAGTACCTGTCTGCACAAACTAAACACTTAACGTTGTCCCAGCACATATTGCTGTGCTGTTTGTGCAGTATTCTAAACGTTGCAGCTCCAGTTGAAGCCAACAGGCTCATCAGTCCTCTTCAATCCAGAACGTTTTTCAAAAGATAAACCAGCAAATCATAAGTTATTTCCCTTTTCTTTTCAGTGGTGTACAGAAGATGCTGCCAAGTTGCATAGTCCTCCTTTCCAAAAGGGAATGTTAGCTCAAAAAATTTATAGAGATACAAATTTTCCTTTGAAAAATACAGGGGAAAATGTGGAAAAATGGCACATTCTCAAAGATTTAATCACTAACGTAAGCGTAACTTACGAGTAGGAGGATAGAAACATGTAATAAAAATGAAAAAGACCTGTAGTTCTGGCAATCTTCTTCTGCAGAGGTCAAATACCAAAAATAGCAAGGGATCTGAACAGCAGCAGATGAAATCTTGCACTGTTCTTTCCTACCATAAACAATACAAACAGACCCTCCCTTTATTTTCACAATTATTAAAAGTCCCAGAGCAAGCCGAGAACAAACACGGAGCTCTGGGCAGCGGGAGGCAGCTCGTGCATGCACAGGACATGCGGTTTGCATTTGGGAGCAGAGCTGCCAGTGCAGGGAGAACACGGCAGTGCAGGGAGAACACAGCAGTGCTGCGCTTCCCCAGAGCAGCAGCCTGCAGAGCCCTCTCCTCACTGCCACCACTCCCCAGCAGAAGATGGACCAGCAAATTATCCGAGCACAGAGGGGAAGCGCAAAACACCCCTGAGGAGCGCACAGTTTCTCCAGCACACACTCTCCCATAGCTGGGTTTGTTATTTCACCCAAGCGGAGGGAGAAGGGGTTTTTCCAGCATTCCCACAAAGCCTGCTGAAGGCAAAGAGCATTTAGTCATCAGGCAGGAAGGGAATGAAATGCACGAGAGGCTACGCTGAAGTGCAGAGACGAGATGTAACTGCCAAGAGAATTATTTCATCCTCTCCAATCAGCTACTTCTCGCTTCCAAATGTAAGGCACAGTCAGAGAGAAGCTCCATGTAATTCCTCATTTGCAGTACAGAGGAAATTGTATCAGTAGAATAGAAAGGAGAAAAAAGATAAAACACAAAGTCTATGGGAAGATCAAAAAAATTGGGTCTACCAAGCTACTTGCCTTTCATGAAATCAATTCCTGCCCTCCCACCAGGACTGAGCTTTGGGGTACAGTCCTGTTTAGCAATGGAGAGAGGAGCTGTAGGTGGGAGAGGGAACCAAGGAAATGGCCTTAAACAGTATTGGTTGGAGGGAAAAAATAAGAGTCAGAGGTAGGAGAGAATAAAGGGGAAAAGGCCCAGGTGCTCAGTGCTTTGGGGCTCAAAAATTAAAAATAAAAAATTAAAAATGGAAACTACAACAGTTCTGAACTCATCTTTTGGGGCCATAAGAAAGTGTTCACACCAATACAGAAACAAAACCTTTTTTGAATATTATACTGGACATCCATAGAGAGAGAATGCAAAAACAACTTTTGAACTGGATCAAGCATAGCCTTAAAGGCATAGATCACAAAAACCATACAGTGACTATTTTCCTCAAAAAGAAAACTTTCAGGTTGGTTTGGGGTTTGGTTTTTTTTTTTGTTTTGTTTTGGGTTTTTTTTGTGTAAGATTCTGCATTCAAACTAGAAAGGCCTATCCGATATGGTGGAGACCTAGAGACCTAGAACATTTAGGCATGCCTTCAGGTCCCAACTGCAATGAATTAACATTCAAACTTGAGTAACTGAAAGCCTATTAACAGAAATTCATGAACCAAAGAGATGGTAAAGAGCTGCAAGAGATCAGATGACCAATTGAAGAAGTGTAGGATAATCCAGTGTACAATTTAAAAACTCAAATAAGCTAGAAAACACGATACAAAACTATAAAAATGCCAAATTACAAAGTTTGGCTTTAAAATTAAGGCAGATTTATTACAATGTGATGCTCAGATTGCTGACCTACCTTCTCTAGAACTATTTAGAAGACCCTGACATAAACATGGGAAACACAGTTTCTAAAGACTCAAAGAAACTGTGTAAAATAATAATTCAAACACATTTGAAAATATCCCTTTTTCAGTCTTCTCTTTTCATCCAATTCCTACTACCAGAGGAGCCACAAAGGTACTTGTCCCCAAAATTCAACTCTGCCATGAGCAGCTGGACTCAAGCAAGAACTTCCCTGAGAGGGGAGCTTTCCTTGTAGTGACCTCAGCAGGTAGAGGATGTGGCTGCATCCAGGTGTGGGTGAGGTGGTCATCCAATAAAGGAGTAATAAGAGGATAAGAGATGCTCTATTTTACTCTTGTGGCTATTCTCAGATCAAGCTGGCAGGAGCTGCAGCAGAAGCAATCCTATTTTATAAAGGCAGGTCTGAAAGTGTCCCAGGCAAAGGGTAAGTTACAGAAAGAGATACTGCAATTGGGATATTCGTATCAATTCTATATATTATACATATTATGTTTTCTTCTTTTTTTTCTGGTAAAGAATACTGGATTTAAAAAGACTCTGAAAGTTCATCTATGCCTAAATTGCACTCTCAGAAGCCTCTGAACAGGTGAACAGCAAATGTTGCATCCTCAGGTAGATTCTAGAGAACAGGAAGACTGTCCCAGTGCCGGGCCTTGGCTTTTGCACTGCGCAATACTCTGACATGGGGGTCAAAGATAAGATTTGCTATCCTGCCAGTCTGCTGCAAACCTTGAAGAGAATCCAAGTCTCAGCCTTCTGCACTTGTGCTTATCTCATCAGACCACAGCCACCAGAGAAAAGTCATTTCCTTTCTCCTGTGAGCACCTCCCACCGAACCCATCATGCTGAGATGGTTCTGGTAACCACAGAGCAAAGAAGATCCAGGACTAATCGGCCTCTCAAATAACACACAGCCAACAGCTGCTGGAAATCAAACACGGAGGGTACAATGGTCACCCGCATGTAGCACTAAGCTTTGACCCATTCACATTTCAACACGAGCAGCGCAGAGGTTCGTGCTCACTAACAGCATTTTCCTTTGTGAAGAGGTCCAGCAGTTTTGCTGACTTGGTGCTAGAGCTATGCATTGAGATGGTCAGCTCAAATAAGACAGAAATAAAGTGTTATCTGAGTGGAGCTGAACAACAGCCTGGCCTACAAACACCTCCTAGTCCTGACTTGGCAGAAGAGCTTGCTAAGCAATTCCCAGCAAGGGCCAACATTCACAACTCTTCACTTTCCCAATCAGTGAAACAAGGACAGTATTTGCCCAGCCCACAGCCCTTGTGCACAGAAACCTTAGCAAGTACAGTCAGCAGCACGCTTCCACAGAAAAGCCTTGTTCTGAATGTCCACACTACAAGATCCAGTGCAAAAGTCACTGGTGACACCGTGGTGCACCTGCAAATTCCACAATCTGAAAGTGCTCTGATGCCATTTCAAGTTTGGGATTACAAGAAAAGACTCCAAGAGTGATGATTTTCAGGGCCATTTTAAGCTAACAAAGCACCACATGAACAGGCAACACCAATGATCCACCCTACAGAGAAAGGTGAAAGGAAAAAATTACTTACACAGCTGCATGAATAATTTATTGACTCTGAAACAACACCATTTATTTCCTTCAATTTAGACACTGCCACTTACTACCAGCATCCTCATTTAGAAGAAACCTGGAAATAAGTAAGAACTCTTCCCAAAGATTAATAAAATTTGCTGAAATTCTTCCAAATAATTTATTTCTACACCACAGGAAGCCTGGTTCAGCCTGAATTTTGCAGCACCCATAATATAAGGATACAAAGAAACTTTGCTGTAATTGGAGAAAGAGCTTCTATACCACACATTGGTGCCAAAATAGCTACAATGACACAAAGTAAATGTTTTATTTACTGGAATATTTCAGTAATTCTTTCACAACAGTAATTTACCTTAAGTACACTTCATTATCAGAGCTCATTCTTCAAAACACAAAACTATCACGTTTTCGAGACTCCTTTCTTAACAACCCAAGCTTAAATCAGTTGCTGGTGAACAGGTAAGAAGATGCATGTGTGGATGGAGGGGAATACAAGACAAACAACATTTATCTGCTTGGGAATTCTTAGCCCCACTCTAACATCACTGCCCAAGCAATTCTCTGCAGTTCCAGATGTATTGCACAGGCACAAACATCTGCCAAGCCTAAGCAGGGAAAATGACTTCTCCTCGTTTTCCTCATCTGCCTCCCCAGAACTTGCAGATCACTAAGGTGTCTTCACCAGTCACATCCCACAACTTCCATTCTTTTTATATTTAGCTACTCTAGAACATCCCCACGTCGAGGTAATTTGTCAGACCCTCTCCGGTTTCAAAGCAACAAGAGAAACTTGAGATCCCTGCGTGCCCGTGACAGTTCACAGACTATCAGTTTCCAAAACATGCTCTTTGTGCCCGGTCTGACAGCTGGAGGCTCTGCTGAATCTTTATCATGCCCGAAGCTCAATTTTCAATGCTTTGTAGCAGACAAAAGGAAAAGATGTCATCTAAGTGACAAGAGGAGGATGGAAGAGGCTGAAATAAAGTGTTTCAGAGCTATGTTGCCTTTATCCTGATCAGGAGAATTTCAATTGGAGTTTCCAAAAAAGATGCTAAGGCATCAAGGATGTGGACATTGAACGCATGCAAGACACTCTCTTCAGCTCTTTGTTTTCAGGAGCCTTTAGACAGTGCTTACTCTTGAACCATACACAGAACTCCAGCAGCTTCACCAATGCCATAAAAGATTAAAAAAAGGCCCAGTTTTTACTCTCCAGGACACCCAAATGCACAGTGATTTTCCATACTCCACTGGAAGTTTAGTTTCAACTGTTTTTTTCACTCTTTAAGTGATTTAGGACTCAGTCACAAGAAATAAAATCATGAAAGGGAAGGACAAACTGTGCAGGTATTGATACTCCAAGCTTTCTGATCCAGAGATCTGCTGTATGCAGCAACACAGATAATCCCTGATGGCAGAAACAGAACTCCATGTTTTTGTCAGGACCCACAAACCCCGAAGAACCTAGGTGGGGAATTTACTTTTCTGAGATCCACTAACACCTTCCCAACGTCTTCAGCAGCTTGTTGTCCCAAAATAAGACAGGGAAAAAAAGCAAAGTCAAGAGCTTTTTGCATTTTAATAACCCTGCTCTCAAGCCATCTTTGTTCTCAACGCTTAAGTAAACCCATATTTCCCAGGGTCATAGCAGGCTCCCAGCAGAGCCCTTTGCTGAGGCCAGTATCTTGATAACTGAGCCATCATCAAGTGCAGAGAAGGAAGGCTTGGATGATGCAGGTAATGGAATGTTTATTTCCCAAGAAGTAGCTGGATGCTGTGCCTTGTGTAGCTTGGCAAAGACAGAGACTGAGCAGGGATATGATCGCTATCTACAAATACATCAAAGGAATAAATGCTGGGGAGGGAGGGGAGCCACTCAAGAACAATACTGGCACAAGAATTTAAGAGTATAAACTGACCATAAATAAAATACGGAGCAGAAATCATAAAGTTTACCTTACAAAATACTTCCCAGTTATAATAGTGGGGGTAAAAACTTTTACTGTCTTCATCTGCTTTTATAACCCCGCCAGCTTGGCACCCACCACTGTCCTTGCACAGCAAAGAACCCAAATAGGAAGGCAGACTGAGAAACAAGCAGCACTGAGATAAGCTGCCTCATCATTCCTTTCTGGAAGATACCACGCTGCCAGGCAGACAATAGCGAGACACAATATTTGCTCAGTCCATGGTTTCAAAAGCAGCACTAAGACCTTACTAAGAGGGCATGTTATGTGCACAAGAGAGCCCGCAGCTTCCAGATTAAGGTGGCCTCCTCTCCATGCTCCTAGAACTGTGAGGACAGCAGCCCAAGGAGCTGAGCGTGCCCCTCCACACAGCCACATGTCATGCCAAGGATTTGGGGTGGAAAACTCCAAGAGTTTGGGGTGGAAAATCGCAAAGGTTTGGGACCGGCTGCCAGGGGCTGTCATTCCGCTCTCGGCCACCGGGTGTCGCCAGTGACCGCCCAGAGCAGCTCGCAGCTCATTACCCGATCCAATAATAATTAACCCGAGCGCTAATAAAGCACCGATTTGGTTTTTCTTCTTCCTTTTAAAAGCCTCCGCTCCTCAAATCAGACCCTTCATCAAAATCACAGCCTTCGCTTAGAACTGCCTAGCACGAAAAACGAAAGGAAAAAAAAAACCCAACCAAATTCAACTAGGACACAACTTTTCTTTCTGAACCATCAGAGGTTAAAAACATACGCGTTCTTTATTAAAGTCTCATTTGGTGACTTTAATCCACAGATTTTGATCATTCAGACTTCATATAAATGCGAGACGTGGCTCATATATCCACACGAGGAACACATGAACACACAGAGAATGACTGGCTTGTGTGCATTTGTATTTGCCCTTTTAGCATCCAGCAGGCGCTGAGTCCAGAAACACCCACCGCCCGAATTTCCTCGGGAACAGGGATGAACAAAGCAAACCCAGCAACTACAAAACCTTTCCTCCCTCAGTCTCTTACACTCATGTCTATCTGTCACAAACACTTCTGCTTCAGGAGTGTTCAGTGCACACGCAAGGTAATTGTTGCCCAAGATATTCAACCACTGGAATTAACTTTTCTTCATATCTGTTTTTCTCCCTTTCAAAACTGAGTCATGTACGTCCTTAGATATCCTGACATACACTGAATAAACTCAAATAAAATTAAATAAAATCAAATTCTCTTACCTTAAAAAATTCCTTCATAAACTGCATAAAAACTCAAGTAAGTTAGAACTGCAAGTAAGAGCCGCATGTTTCTAAACAAGAAATTTTGCTTTCACAGCTGCTTGTCCCTTTTGATTGCACAAAGGAATAATCACACTTAATTCCAGCTCTCACACTCATTCCCATAGCAACAAAGATACACAAATTATTATTATGAAAAGATCCTCAATTTACTGAAAAGTGAACAATATCTGAGGCTTCCTATTCCAGGTACAGCAAGCATACAATTCCAGTTTGCCAAGTTTAATTAAATTCTGGGCTGTCTTTTCACCAATTTAACTGCTTCTCATTAAAAATAAGATACTTTTGTATCTTATTTTTAATGAGAAGTGGAGCATTGGTTTTGCCTTGAAATTAACAGGCAGGGGAAAAAAGAAAGATCTCAGTAGTTATGGTGAGCTGCAGAGAGCAGTGCAAGTGAAAAGCTGGTAATCAGTTAAAAATACAAAAAAAAATTAAGTTTCTGCAGAAGAAAAAAAGCAATTGCAAGAAAGGTTATAAATAATACAGCAAAACAATCATGGTACTTTAAAACTAATTTTGGATTTGCATAATTTAATTTAAATCAGGATAAAGAACTAAGAGTGTTTTAATGCATCCACTTTTTCACAGATAAGATTCAGTTGCCATATAAAACAAAGAACCCTTTCATTTTGATGTTTTTCTTAGGTTTTCATTTATCTGGAAAACTACAGAATTTTTTAAAAAAATAACAAATGCCCTTTCAAGGCCACAGTGCATTCTTACATAAAACAAGTCTCAAAGAGGAAAACAATAGGAACTAATAAGTTTTGAAAATGTTTTAAGGTCACCTCAAAACATTTTCGGCAATACAGAGCAGTGCAATCAAAAATAATACAAAACCCTGAAAATATTAACGATCTGGAGGAAGTGCTTTCAGATTAATGTGAAAAAGGAGTGATAAATTAATGTAAAGTCCGTAAAGGGTATAAACAACAGTACAGATGGTTTATGTTGCAAAGGAGATCAGACTAGATAATGTAATAGTCCTTCTGGGCTTTAACACCTGACATAAATAGAATCAAAATTTATCAGATTGAAGAGTTTATAGCTTAATATGAACTTGTAAAAATGGACAGCTGCAAATATTTGCTTCCTGCCAATGCTTCTGAATTATTTTGACTGTTGGAAAGACTCATCCTGTAAGACCTAGAAACAGGACAGAAAACACATTCTGGGAACAGCCTAATGGAATTACCCACTGTTTGTGTTGCAATTTAAATGTGATTTTTACAGCCCTGTACACTGGCTTAGCTTCTTCTTTCCCACCCCCAATTCCTGCTTTGTTATCACTGAAATATTTTGTTAAAACTTGCACCGAAGTATCAGCTAAGGCAAAAACACATCATAGAAACAATTCGACCAAGGCAATATTTTGGCATCAGACATCCTTCACTCCCAGCCTAAAGCTTTATCTACCAAAGCACCCATCTCTATCCCATCTCCCAGTCCCTCCACCTTCCGTTCACTTTAGCTAAAAAAGCACTGTCTCAGTCAAGTTAAAGTTAGTCATGTCTCAAGTTAAATGCAGGAGGAAATGAGAGAGGAAAATGCACCAGCAAGAATTTCTGTAACTCCTTTGTGTTTAACTCCTCTGATAAAGGAAAGGGGACACTTGCAGGACATGAGAAGGGGAGGGATAAGGGCGAAGTGGGTGCTGGGTCAGGCTGAAGGTCCCTGAGGAGGGCAAAGGTGTGTCTGAGGTTGAACTTCCTAACCTCACATGGGCAATATGCTCTTTTTCTGCCTTTCTTATGTCCTCCACTGCCCATCTTGCACCTGAACTGCTCTCAAGTGCAAAAGCACACTCCAAAACCTTGCCAAGACCCCGATTCACAACTGTCAACACCTCTTTTTAATGTCTGCTGTGAAAGCCACTCACACAGGAGAAGCTGAGCCCCATAAAAACCATCTTTTCACTCACCAAACAAACCCAACTCTTACGTTGTCTGCAGAGACAGCTTGGTATCAACACAGCTGAGCAGCACGGTAGTGCTGATTTCCTTCTGTTTTGCCCCTTTTGGGGATTTTTTTTCCCCCAGAAAAGCTTGGAAATACCATTATTTTTATACTTCCAGTAAAAAAAGCACACCAAAGCTGGGAAATGCTGCCAGCAGGTAACAACCATCTGGTCTCTCAGGAGACCTCCCACGCAGTCAGGTACAGACCAGACCCCAGGGCTGCCCTACAAAAATGATGCAGTGAAAGAAAAAAAAAAAAATTAAAAAATCATCTTGAAAGGTTGAGAGAATTGGGATTGTTCAGCCTGGGGAAAAAAAAAAAAAAAAAAAAAAAGGCTTTGGGATGATGTAATTGCAGCCTTCCAGTACCTGAAGGGAACCTGCAAAAAAGATGGAGAGAGACTATTCACCAGAGCCTGGAGGGACAGGACAAGGGGAAATGGACTCAAACGGATAGAGGGCAGGAAGAAATTCTTTGCTGTGAAGGTGCCGAGGCCCTGGAAGGGACTGCTCAGAGAAGCTGTGGGCGCCCCGTCCCTGGAAATGTTCCAGGCCAGGCTGGATGGTGCTGGTCTGGTGGAAGGTGTCCCTGCCCATGGCAGGGGGCTGAAATGAGATTTTAATGTCCCTTTCAACCCAAACCATCCAATGATTCTATGCTCTTTTTTAAAAAACATTCAAAAAGCCACCTGAACGTCATCAATCATCCCATGCACAGAAGAACTCTTTTGTGGAAATAAAAAAATTAATGTATTTATTTCCAAAAGATCTGAGACAGGTCAGGTCAATGACTGCAGCGGCTGCCCAGGAACTCTGGGCCCATTTTTCCCTACAGGGCGGTTCCCTGGCCCCACAAAAAAAGATATTTGGAGGAAAACACAAACAGCTACACCAGTCTTTGAACAAACATGCAACCTTTACACAAGCACCATGTAAGATTAGCAGCTAGAAACCATGGGATTCACATGAACACAAACCTGTTCAGTTACTCTGCTGACAGAGAATTATCTCCAAGGAGCTGCTCTGCACACACACTGCACTAAATCTGATCAGTCTCTCAAACAGGAAACCCACTGAAAATATTAGGAAATAAAGGGCATTAACATAACTTACTTCTGAGAACAAAGTTTTTAAAGATCTAAAAACCAGCATACTAGGAGAAGGGCTTGTGTTTCTGCATTCCTTCAAATATGTAGCACGTCTCTAGGAAAAATTCATTTAGAATTATAGGATTATGACCAATATGAGCCAGTAACATAACACAGAATTGACAGTTCCACTCCCTGTATCTTGTAGGAGAAGTTAATTCTGCAACACAGCATACTTTGTAATATCTGTTGATTATATAAAATATAATTCAAGGATATGCATATCACAGCTTTGAGAATAATTTCTGTAACTACTTTTTTATCCAAAACCATAGGAAAGTCGCTTTTCCTTTTCCCCCCGAGGAAGTAAAACTACCAAACAAAAAAACCCCAAACTGCAACTTCCATTTCTTCTTCTGACCTTTACCAGATTTGTTTGGCAATGGGGTCTGTTGTTGTTGTTTAGACTGTTACTATCATTAATAAAATCCCCATCTGCACCAAACCTGGGTGAGCTCAGCTGGTGCTTACCAGCACAATAAAATAACAGGTGTTTTATTGAACCACAGGCTCATCAAGGCTGAAAAAGACAATTATGATGAAGTCCAGACATTAACCCAGCGCTGGCCAAGGCCACCGCCAAACGTGTCCCAAAGCACCGCATCCATGTGATTCCGAACACTCCCAAAGGATGGTGATTCCACCACCGCCCTGGGCAGCCTGTTCCCTGCCGGTGTTCCCTACCTGGATCCTTATCCCTGTTCCCTGCCGGTGTTCTTTACCCGGGTCCTTGTCCCGGGTCCCTGTCCCTGCCGGTATTTCTTCACCCGGATCCTTATCCCTGTTCCCTGTCGCTGTTCCTTACCCGGATCCTCAACCCTGTCGCTCCATGGGATTCCTGTCCCTGCCGGTGTTCTTCAGCCGGATCCTTATCCCGGCCGTGTCCCGGATCCTTGTCCCGGGTCCCTGTCCTCGTTCTTCACCTGGAGCCTTGTACCGACCCCTGACCGTGTCCTTGTTCCTCACCCAGATCCCTATCCCGGATCCTTGTCCCGGTCCCTGTCCTTGTTCCTCACCCGGATCCTTGTCCCGGTCCCTGTCCTTGTTCCTCACCCGGATCCTTGTCCCGGTCCCTGTCCTTGTTCCTCACCCGGATCCTTATCCCGGTCCCCGTCCCTGTCCTTGTTCCTCACCCGGATCCTTGTCCCGGTCCCTGTCCTTGTTCCTCACCCGGATCCTTGTCCCGGTCCCTGTCCTTGTTCCTCACCCGGATCCTTGTCCCGGGTCTCTGTCCTTGTTCCTCACCCGGATCCTTGCCCCGGGTCCCTGTCCTTGTTCCTCACCCGGATCCTTGCCCCGGGTCCCTGTCCTTGTTCCTCACCCGGATCCTTGTCCCTGTCCCTGTCCTTGTTCCTCACCCGGATCCTTGTCCCGCTCTCTGTCCCGGTCCCTCAGATCCGCCCCGGCCGCCGCCGCGTGCGCGCCGCGCTGCCCCTGCAAGCCCCGCCCCCGCCGCCCCATTGGCTACAGCCGCCGCCATCTTCCGTCCATGGAGGCGGGGAAGGAAGCTACGCACGGGAAGGGGATTGGTGCAAAGGCGGAGGGGGCAGGGCCGGCCGGTAATCGGCGCGGTTTGATTGGCTGGCGCGGGGAAGCCCCGCCCCGGGACCGCGGGCGTGGCTGCGCTCGGGCATGGCGCGGGGCTGAGGGAACGGGGCAGAGGGAGCGGGGGCGGCCGCGCACCGGGAAACGGGAATGGGCTCCGGGAAACGAGAATGGGCTCCGGGAAACGGGAATAGGCTCTGGGAATGGGTTCGGATGTGCTCCGGGAAACGGGAATGGGCTCCGGGAAACGGGAATAGGCTCCGGGAATGGGTTCGGATGTGCTCCGGGAAACGGGAATGGGCTCCGGGGTGACACACGGAGCTGCGTCCTCCAGGAGAGCAGGAACACAGGGGATTATTTTCTAGGAGGGACCCAAACACGAAGAAGGACAAGAAGGTTAATTAGGTTTCCTTTTCCTTCAGCTTGCCGTTAGGTTTTCCCAGATCCTTATTTTTTGGTTTTTTCCAATTAAACTTCCAAATAGTATTTTTATTCTTTTTTTACTTACCAATTACTAGGCTAACACATCTAGGCTATGAAAGGGAAGATGGCATAACCAGCATTTGCTTCTTTTAATGTTTTATTTAATATTGCCCCAAGTTTTATAATTCAAAATTCCTTGTTCTACTCTGAATTTACTGTTCAGCACCGATGAGTAGCATTAATCCATAACCTTGGATGGATGTTATTCAATGAGGAAAGTAATTTGTACCTTTATTTTCATAGCAGTTAAAATAACATGTATCTCTTTTCTGATAAATGATGTGAATAATATTACCAATATCATGGACAAATAAATAATTTCAAGACTTTTTTTTTTTTAAAACATAGAAATATTTTCATTAGCTTAGTTTGCACTTTGTTTTTTTTAAATTGGAATCTAAGCATTTGAGCTCACTGTGTATTGTTCCAGCAAGATAAAAAAAGCTTTAGCTAAACCCAGTGACAAAGTCAAGTTACATGAACAATGACTATAAAGCAGTATAAAAACCACCTTGTAGTTCAGTTTAATGTCACCTTAAAGCAGAAATTCAATCAGAAGTCTTCAAAACACTGACAATTTCATTTGTCTGTCACTAGCTGTGTGCAAAATTTTAATACTACGTGCTCCAGCATGACTGTTATTTTTACTGTTTATACTGACATAGGTACATAAATAGTGCATGTATTTATGTTCTACAGGTGCAATTACTTTTCTGTGAGCAGAGATGACCCTTTTCTGTTGATCACTGCAGCATTTTGAGTAGTTTATTAGAACCAGAAACGCACATTCTTGAGGAGTCGCAGATGCACAACTCACCAAACTCCCAAGAAGTGCCCCCTTTTTGTTTATTTTTGCTCCTAACAGTTCTTCGGTTGACATTTTTACAGTGCACTGAACACAGGAAAATATTTAAATACATCAAAGCACAAAGACCCAAACTACATACTTATGTTTTCATAGTGAATACTTTTTCCTCATTGTGAAGCCTCGTCCTGCCAGAGCTGTCACCCAGAACTAAAGCCTGCTCACACTGCTGAGATTAACTCTGAAGATTTCCAAACAGGAGGCAGATGATTGCACTGCAGACACAATATGCATTATAAGACTGTATTGCAAATGCCAGTGTTACAATAGTATTTTCAGCTGGTAGTTTTTCATCTGAGTTTCCCGGGGCAGTTACCACAAATTCATCAAATACCTTCTGTTCATTGTTCACGTGGTAAAAACAGCTGCAAGATCAGCTGGAATGCCACAGTTTACAGCCACGGATTTGGTGCCCAGGACTCCCAGAGCAGTGCAGCTGCATTAACAGCAAATACCATTTTTTGGATAGCACACCAATGCTGCTGAGTCACAGTGTGAGGCGTGTCTCATGGGTAGAGATGCAGCTCTGAAGTTTACCACAGGAATTGCAGGGCAGATGCTCCAGAGATCACTTGTAACTCTTGACAGATACTTTACACACATAAAAGCTATTTTGAGAAAGAAATCTTTAAGATCCCTAGCTTAAACCAAAGTCTAAACAAATCTGAGTTTCAGTGTACTCTAAGCCAGAGGTCAAGAACTCAAGCAGCAAATTGTCTAGAATGAGAATTTTTTTCTTTTTTTCTGTGTTTCCATCTACCTAATATGCCAAGGTTATTTTTGTGGCACTGTAGTTTGACTACCTTTACCAACTCTTTCACTATAAGGGTTTGTAATTAGCTGGTGTGTGAGAACAAAGTGTTACATACCAGGGATCAATGAGCATAACTCCATCAGCAGATTCCTGCAGCTGAAGTAGCAGAAGTTAATGTGGTTTGCTGGAGAAGGGTTTATTTTTAGCATCTTCAAAAGGTACAGCTCACTGGTTTCACATTTCAGTTCTCCTCTGTTCGTTGGGGATAAGGGGGAGCTCACAAACCTCTCTCCAGCATTTTTTGGCAGTTCTATCTGCAGGACTTGACAAAATGTACAAGTGAGGCAAATTTATTATGACTGATGTTAATCAAGTTTGGGGATTTACTGAAGGAACTTCAATGCTTAATTGCCACTTAGTGCTCAATAAGCATTTAATAAACCAAAATCAAGGGCTGATTAAATTATATACTCTAATTCCATAGTAGAATAAAAAGAAGTTTTGATTGCAAAGTCAAGTTGTTGGGTAAGGACACCATTTTTAGAGGTCACCTCAGTGTTAGCAGTGCCTGACTTCACATAAATCTTCCTTCCTTCGTCCTGCAGTAACAGAGCTGTGTCTTTCATCTCTTTGCTACAGCAATTCTTAATTTTAATAATGCTGCTGTTGGTAACAGTGCTGACATTTCTCATACCTGCACAGGGAGCCAGGTTAGGATTTTCTGTTGGATCCTGTTGAAAGCAAAAAGCTGAGCCATGCACTGCAGGCTCCTCCTCAGCCTCCCTGGTTCCTGTTAACAGTCCCTAGGGGCTGAGTGGATGTTCTAGGCACATCCAGACTGCAGACATGTATTTCTGTTTTCCTGATCATCCTCACTGCCTCAACAGCCCTGCTAGGGGTGTACGTATTAAAATTTGATTTTTTTTTTTTATTGGCAGTTTTGTTAGTGGCAAGAATTCCAGATTCTTCCCTGAAGTGCAAAGATCAAGCTGGGCACTAAAGCAGGAGCCTTCCTTCCACCTGAGGGGTAGCAGAGGGCACCTGAAGTGCACAGTTCACCTATAATGCATTCTCAGGGTTTTTTTGTTCTTGCACAGAGGCAAAGCAGTGGAGCAAAGCTTGAGCCATTACCCTTCTTGCTGGCTTTTCCCAGGAACCCCAGTCAGCCCACCCACGTGTGAGATTCCTGAAGGCAAGAGGCATGCATTATAATAAAGCAGCTCAGATCTGCTGCTTACTGTCCTTTGGGAGGGGCAATTTCTTGGGAAGGAAGATTTGTCAGATTCCACAGGCTGGACAGGTTTCTGATGGGAGGGCACCACCTTTATTTTTGCTTCAACACCTGATCTCCTTCCTCCAACTGAGACAGGTTGACACAGAGATCACTTACAGAAGACTGGCCCCCAAAAGCCCAAGTTCAGCACTAGGACACTGTACCAGATGTGTATTTCAGGACTCTTGACCCTAGAATACAGTGTCTTGTATATAAATTCTAAATTTATATAAATAGTCATTTATTTGCATTGACAAGAAAGAAAACTCACCAACCAGAGGTTTAAAAAGGTGCCCAAACAGGCCACTGAGTGTAAAGAGCCAACCTGACCCGGAGCATTTATGATTTTTCTCTCAACTGTACATTAGTGAGGTTAGTCGACCTGAAGTCTAGACACAACAGCAACACTGACACACAACCAGTGCAGCAGGAGAGAACTGAACTGCTGCTGCAGGGCAAAGCACAGTGCAGTGCTAATTGGCAGTGCCATTAAATCACTCTGAATGCCAGACCTGCTGAGTCTGTGCTTTTACCACTGTCTTAAAGAGATTAGCAACTTTTACACCTTCAAGCCTCATTAAAAGTGATCAGAGAAAGCATTAGGTCCCATAAACATCACCTCAGAGAAAATATTCTCACTCTTAAAGCTGAAAGTGTCAATTTGAGTAAAAGCTTTATTTAATTTAGAGTTTCAGCATCTGCAGCTGATGAATGTACTGCAGCCCACAGCAACCAGGAGCCATTACAGCATGAAAAATGCTGCAAACAGTAAATCACCAAAAGCAAATTATTAAAGTACCTGCTGCATGCAGTGAAGCATGGGAAACAGCATCCCTAAATTTCCAGTTTGAAAATCTTTGAAAGTTAGGGGAAATCTGGGTCATCATGTTCTGAAATTGAATCATTCTATAGGAGGCAAACATGGTTACATCCCTTTGCCTAAGAGCATGAGGTAAGCAATCGCAAAGGAATTCTTCTTTACAGGCATTATTTTGGCAATCTTCCCAAGGCAGCTGTGGATTTGATTAGCCAACAGGACTGAACTCTCTACAGCAGGAATTCCCACCCACATATGGCTACTGGCATACCAGGAGACATGGAAAAACGTGCTGAGTTAAATAATTCAAGGTAATTTTTCAGCTGACGTGGAAGCAGAATGTACTTTCTGCTTATGCTTGCTAAGCTACTGCATCTAATTAGCCTACACGTTTAAGGGGAAAAAACTTTCAGAAAACAAACTTCAGGGTTTGCTTTGGGGTTTGAATCCATCCACAAACTCAAATCTTTTCCCTGAGCACTGGAAGGAATAAGGACAGTAACACAACTGAATCCAACAGGAGTTTATTACCCACGCTTTGCAGATGAAGTTAGACACTTCAGTAACCAGTCAATATAAGCTTAAGTATTAATTGACAACTCAGAAAGTGTACAATGAGTACAAAGTCATTAACAAGAGTATAACAAAAAGTTCTGATGTATTAATTTTTAAAACATCAGTTCTATACTATTATACAGCAACCATTATATGATCCTCAACAAACTCAGGGCTTGCATCTCAATTGTTTTGTTTTGTTTTGTTTTTTAAATCAAGTTCTCCAAGAGGTTGAGAGACTGGGTTACAACTGCATTATTTCCCAAAAGGCTACTAACATACAGCCTTACCGTACACAGACAAAGCTGGTTTGTATTTTATCAACACTTCCTTTTATCAGGGAATGCAGTAACCAGAAAAAAAAATCTATACATAAAAAATTAAACTCCAATACACAATAATATATATATATGTATCTATATTGTACTAGAGATTTCATATAAATCAAGTGTAGGCCAAATTTTGGCATAATTTTTAAGTGCATTAATATAAAATTCCCCTCAGACTCTACTCTTACTGTTCCCATTACTTGCTCCTGAACTGATCTTTTACAGTTTTGATAGTTCAGACATACCTAGAGTTGTCTTAAGAGCTAATTTCCATTTCAGTATTATCACTCTGATCTTTCACCTTCTAACAAAAATAAACTTGTGGGAAAACTTAGTGACTAATTTAGTCAAAGTTCAGTGACTAATAAAATTCTCCAACTTGATGGGAATTATTCACATTTCCTAGTCAGTATCTTTAAGGTACTGTTATCCCATGTACCCTCTCTTCTCCTTTGATCCTTACACTGTAAGCACACCCTGTTTTTCTTCCTTTTCTTACAAGAATAATTGCAAATAATGCAAATAATTTCTGGTGCAGAATGGAGTGCAAAGAAATTTTTCTAATGCGTGGCTAAATTTGCTTCAAAACCAGCATGTGATAGTTGCTTTTTAGAGAACACCTAAAGTGCTATATCCTCTCTGCCACATGGTATCACATTTCATTTCCAAATTCAGCTTTCATTGCCTTTGTTCAGTATTGCAAGAACAATGATGTCAGGGACCAAATTAATCCATCAATTTGACAAATATATCAATTTGACAAATATACCATTTGCAGTAAATTTTAAAACTGGCTAATATTTATTTTTTTCCAAAACAAAAAGGCCACTTAAAAGCTTTCCTATAGAATAAAGTCTGGTAAGAAGTCATTCAACTTCCTCCCACAAAAAAAAGTTAAGTTTCCTCAAAGTTGTTTGTAGAATACAGAAATAAATTATATAACCAACAAACATTCAAAGGACCACTCAAGAATCAATTACAATGAGCTGAGTCACAAAACCCCAAGAAGTCAATTCTCCTCTCATTTTATCTACTGACTTTATTCTGGGGTCTCTTCATTCACAGAATTCTGGTACAGACGGGGAGGGTTAGAAATGTGCAGCCAGTTCCACCTACAGAGAACCAGCTTCCAAGTGAAGCCCTTTAGCAATCTTGTAAAAATTGGGCTAAGTGTGATTTTGACAAGGAAAATCACCCAAAAGCAAAGCTGTCACATTCAGAAGCCAAGTCACTTGACACACACTGAGCCTGCTCACAGCTCAGCACGGACTGGCCCTTCAGGCTCCATTCTCAGTGTCGTGGGGAAGGAACCAAGCGCTAAACTCCCAGTAAAGTCAGCAGGAGTTTGACAGCAATGCCCCTTCATACCATTGAATTATTAAATATCTTCTGTATTCTGTGTGAAAACCAGAATTTTTTTATTGACAAAGCAAATACTGAAACAGAAACAACTTTTAGCACAACAGATGTATTTACTTACAGCATGCAAAGATTTGTTTTTATATATTTTTGCAGCTAACAACCCTTAATTATTTACAAGTTCAAAAATTACAATCTTCACATAAGTAGCAATTGCTTACAGAAGTTCTGGACACTCCCTCAGAAATAATTAAAAAATGGAGTAAAAAATACTGAGAGCAGTAATTTAAAAAAAAACCAACAAAGGAAAACATACTAGTTTTTAATATCCAGACAATTTAACACTGCTCTGGTAAGAAAAAAAAAATAACACAAAAGCCACATATCACATTTGGAGATGCCATTTTAAAAGAAATGCATCTTTCTGTTTGGTTTTTCTTTCCAGGAGAAATGCTGTACATAACCTTAAAAAAAAACTAAAATAAATAAACAAAACCCAACTCCCCATGGTTTGCCAATTTACCTCCTGTTGCTCCTCCACTTCCTGATCAGAGACCCAACAGCTTCACAGGTGATCACACAGGAGAAAGCAAAAGCAAGGCTATTTTATAAATATGAAACTTTTTTCCAAAATATCAGATTCTAAAACTCACCCAAGATGCAATGCACATGTCAGCTCTGACTGAGGGCCAGGCCAGAAAAAATCCTGCTCCTATGTTTAAGGCAGTCTCAGACTAATCACTGTTCAGCCTCTTGGAAAACAGAATTTTATGTCAAATTGCTCTCTACCTGCCTGTTGGTTTTAAGGTTTATTTCATACAGTATTTTTAAAAAGGCGAATTTAGCCTGCAGCTCTTTGTAATAAATGTGCATTTATACCTGGTTCTATAAATTAGTATTTCTCTCTGGGACTGAGGGAGTTCACTAGCAGGATGTTTTTGCACTATGCCATAAAGTGTTTCAAGCATATTGTCCTTCTGGAAAGACATTTGACCATCTCTTAAAGCTATGTTAACTTTATAAATAAAAAATTTGGTACCAGCTGGTGCTCACACTAAAAATACTTTTCATGTTCAGCTCTAGGAATATATTAGGGCAAAGAAAGTGCTCCAGTTTTACCTGCTGCTTTGTTATGCCCAATTCCAAGGTATCTTAGCTTATTAGTAAACAAAAATTATACCTCAATACAAATACTTTACTTGGATTTTTAAGCATTTGCATTATTCTCTAAAGGTATTCATATTGCATGACATTTTGTGCTAACTGCCCTCTCGAGCCTAACCCCTTATAAAACATGAAAATAGAACAGTAGAACTTTTTCTCATGTAAACTTCAGTGAAGTAGTTGCTGAAGGTGTTGTACAAACACTCTGATGGACATTTCCTGGGTAGTGGTAGGTGGAACGTGACATTTTAAACTGACTCAATGTAATGCATAAAAATATGAAAAATACATTTATGACAGTAGAATAAGCTACAGTGCAATTTTCCTCAGCCTGCTGAAAGCTCTGTGTGAACTTTTTCACCCCTTCCAGATCCTCCACAGTACATCTCATGTTCCATTAATACTAAAAGAGAACAAGCACAGCTAGAAAATACAACTTTATTATGCTCTTTGTGATGTAAACTTGAAGTTTCTAGAAGTCCAATATGTACCTTAAAAAAGTAGTTTTGCTCACTTACCTTTTCTGTGCTAAAATTTAAACATTTTTTGCTATAAACTGTAAAGCTAGGATATTGAAGGAGAATATGCCCTAAATTTCAGAGAAATTATCCTATTATTTTTAACAGTCTTCAGACTAACTGAATATAATTGAAAGTACACCACTTGCTTAGGGCTTTAAGCATAAGGCATTTTGTGTACATTCCCACAGCTATTTATTTCAAGGCTATCTTGGTGTGCAAAGCCAAATCAGTGGAAATCCCACTCCCAAAACCCCAGAAACCAATCTACCTTTTACTGCACATTCAGCATTGAACTGCAAAAGAGGAACAGACACAAAAATCAAATCCAGAAATATGCACTGAAACAAGCTAACCATTTTCTACTACTGGGTAAATCTTTTCAGCTGTGGAAGTTGTTTAACACTCTCAGTTCTGAATACCTCTGTTTGAATACATTCATAGCAGTGCATTCAGGATGCACTGGAGAAAATGCACCAGAAAAGTAAATTTTTCACATCATGCAGTGCCAGCGTACCATAGACCTCATCTGCTTCAAAGAAAGTGAAGTTAATTTTGTAAATCTACATGCTAACAGCTTAGAGAGATCATCTCCAACACACACACACAAAAAACCAACCCTTCTAAAACCAAATATTGTTTACAAAAAAATGTAGGGTTTGTATTCTATCTAATCACCACATTTCCCAAGCAAATGAGGCTTTTCCTGAAAAACATGTTCAATACAAACTGAAGTCATTTGTGTCTGGTCAGACACTAAGACAGCACTTCCTGCATTAACTGTTCCTGACGTGCGAAGAACAGGTCAGGCAACACATGGACAAGACAAAATGAAACAGAAAAAAGCACATGAAATTACACTTGAAGGGAAAAGGATCATGAAAAGCTCAAAAGAACATAATAAAATCCTGCCAAATTTAGACATCACAAACTGTTCATGCATTGACCATACTGTCTTGGCTGCTCACCATCTGTCAAGCAGAATGATTACAAGTTTACTTGAATTGTTACATTGTCTTATAACTATCTAAATCGGGTAAAAGTGATTATCACCTTTAAATATAGTATATTAATGCATAAAAATATGGATTTTTCTAGAATAAGTATTATATTTTCTAACCAAATATCTAAAAGCAGTGGTCCTTCTAGATTAGTTTGGAATAATAAGTGAAGCCCATTTCTTTGCAGAATGGGGTGATTTTATTGTTCGTATGTTTAAATAATTTATTTTTAATATCCATCCACTATATAAACAATCTCCAGAAAAATATATCCTCTTGCAGTAACTTACAATACACATTAAAAATACTTACAAAAGGGACTACTGTTCATTTACAATATCTTGAGCTCAAGGACACAATTCATGGGTCATTTCATTTATGCAATTTTGATCAGGAAAAACTGAACATTCTGGTTAACTTGGACCATGTCAGCAACATGGACAATCTAACATTTTTTAACATCTGCCTAATTACATAAGATTTTTAATAAAATTAGGCATTTTTACATCACAGTATATATGGCATTTCTTAATTGAGCAACAGAAAGGCACAGTTATTAAACCATAAAATATAGTACCTGAATTATATATACTCTAGTGATATCTACCAATGCTAATCCTGACATTTTTCTCTGCAAAGAGGGCTAAAGAAAAAGGCTTCTGCTTGTTTATTTAGAAAAATTCAACCTCATTACAAGTTTGGTCCGTTAGAAATACCTATTAGCTGAAGCAGGACTTCAGGAAAGAACAGAAGAAAGCAAATTTAACAGTCTATGGCCCAACAACTTGAACTAATTACCGTGAAATGGCAAACAGATCATGACTGGAGCCTTCCGATGAGCTGTCAGACATACCTGCTGAAGTGTCAGTGTACAGGGACAGGTACAGACTGGCAGCCAGCCCAGATACATTCACTGCATCACGCACACACAGATTCGGTTATAGCAGTAAGTCCACAAACAGCATTTACAGAGGTCAGCACTTCTCCTGGACTGATGCTTGACTGTTGGCCCTAAACCATCCCCAGAGATGTGCAAAGCCCTTTAAATGCTTTGCCTGCTTTGTATTGCTGTTAATAGGAAGACCCTGCTAAAGCCAATCTGGCCAGCCTTCCCTTAGCAAACTAGTGCACCTCTTCAAAAAGTAACTAGCTCAGTTCTCCCTACCCAAAGTGACCAAAGTGCATCAGGAGAGCCCAATGAAGTGGAAGAGGCAGGGAACAATGAACATGAGGGAGAAGCCAACCATGCCATAGGTGATGTAGCGGTAGGGCAGCTCCACCTCCATGCGCTGCCGGGCCCTGCGCACGTCGTCGTGCGGGATGCGGAATATCTGACACGCCAGCGGGATGGTGGCTTTCTTCATGGCCACTTTGGTTAACAGCAGGACGATGACTCCAATCAACAACCTCAGGATGGCTTTTCCAAACACAGCCACGGTGAGGGAGGACAGAGACAAGGGCAGGCTGTGGGGAGCGGGGTCCAGCTGCAGACCCAGGATGTAGTTGACGTGAGAGCCGCAGGCCACGCCGGCCCCGCAGCCCAGGATCTGAGCCGTGTCTCCTCGCGACGTGCTCCACGTGTCCAGGGTGAAAGAGAAGATGCCCAGGGCCAGATGGAGACTGATGATAATTAAAGGTGCATATTTGTAAGTTAAGTTGAAGTTGTCAATCAGGTCCACAACTGGATGGAAGACAGCCAGGATAAGAACAGCATACAGAAATCCAGCAATAACATCCTGTTGAAGAGAAACATATGCTATCAGTGTAATAACTATTTTAAAAAAACAACCACCTCAAGTTACATCAGCAAGAATACAAGCCTAGCTGCTGTAGTATTAAAAGTAACTTGTGGGTCCCCATCTTTTCCCTTTCACAGGTTTAAATCTTTCTTATGTTAAACATAAGGTAAGGAATTGCATTTGATCACCTCTTAACAAATCACCTGCATCCTGACCAGATCATGAATGAAGTTCTGATCAAAGGATCCTTCATCAAACTTGCAGGTCTGGACTTCTTAGTAAGGCCTGCTGTGACAGGGCAAGGCCTGATGGTTTTCACTAAAAAAAGGGAGATTCACACTGGATATAAGGAAGACATTTTTTTTTCCAGTGGGTGTGATGAGGCACTGGCACAGGTTGTCCGGAGAGGTGGTGGATGCCCTGTCTCTGGAAACATTGAAGGTCAGGTCAGATGAGGCTCTGAGCAATCTGTTCTGGTTGGAGATGTCCCTGCTTATAGCAGGGGGCTTGGACTAGGTGATCTTTAAAGGTCTCTTCCAACCCAAAACTAGTCTGTGATTCTTCTAGGATTTTTTCTACTGGCAACATTGGTCTGTGTCCAGGGCATTCCAACCTACAGTCAGCACAAATCCAGCCCAGCTAAATATGTTCTGCCAACTTAAGTTTGCTGAGACAGCTCAACAGTGGCTCTGAGGGCCCGGGTGCCAACACACCCGACACTGGCAGCAGCTGGTGCAGCAGTCAAGGACCACTGCAGCCAGGCACTACAGCAGCTTCAACTTTCCACCAGCTTCAGAATTAACAATGCTGGAAGAATTGGAACTGTTTCCAAATATTAAAGGAGAGGAAAAGATAATCTCTGTGGCTTCCTAACTGGTTTTCAGTTTTACTATTGTTTTTAAACGTATTTTCTTAATGAAAAGGTTACTCAATTTTTTCTTACATCAGCATTAAATTTCAGTTAACTGTTGACTGATCACTCAGTTGCATGGAATTCTCTGCTACTTTTGTCACCTTCAATTGTTAAAGAAGAATTTGTGCAATCCCAGCACTACAAAGTGGCCTGCCTTCATTTTCATGCTTATCAGCTCTTCCACATGAGCCAGGAGGTGGGACTTCAATCAGCAGTCTGTATTGCTCCAGCTTCAATGAATCATCTTTATCTGCTTCCACTAATTGAAAGCTTGATAAAAGCTCTAATAAAATTGACTGATATAAACATCAGACTTGTTCATTTCAGAAGCAACAAAAACTTTCTGCTCTATTTGCCACCTCCTCCCCCCAAACTCAGGCATTGTGGTTGATGTACATTGCATGGTGAACTGTATTCCCTCACTCTCTGTAGAGGATTCAGATGTGAAACTGCAAAATAGCCCTGTCTGCATGCTCACTGGTGCATGACTTTGTTCTATGACATTTTGTGTCAGCTGAACTACCAGCCCATCACATCATCCGTGACACAGTGGTTTTAGATTGGGAAGCCTTCTAACCACTGATGCAAAAACGTCATTGAGTTTTTCTGAGCTGCCTTATTTTCCCGTGCTCTTTTTACACTGTGTTCATCCACCAGCTTTTCTACTCCCTACCAGGCTTACCCTTTTGTGTCTGTCAGCTTTTCTTCTAGCACAGGATGCTCAAAAACATCTTTAGTCATCCTCATCAGTGGTCTTGCATTGCAATTACCACTTTGTAGTGTTCTTGTTTTCTCCTTTTTACATTGCATACACTTGTGTTTCACTCAGGGAGTTTTAATCCTGAGTTTGTTTTTCAAAGATGACAACCTTGTTACCTGGTTTTAGAAACTCTGGTAAATGAAACTCTAGCATGTAGTGGCACTCTGAAATGCTTTGAGCATTTGACATGCAGTGAACTTTTAACAGACACTTTCTCACTCTGCAAAATTATTTTTACTCTGTAGAGGAAAATTCAGTCTATACTTTAGAGCAGTCATCAATTTCTGCAGTAAAAAATGACATTAAACACCTGTTAAGTTTCAACTGTGGACTGAGTTTATAAAAGACAAGTATAAGTTTAGCATGAGAGCCACTTTTAGCTATTTTATCAACTTCTATGCTGAAGAAATGTAAGTCTTCTATTTTTGTGTGGTATGACATTCCAAAAAATACACCTGCATACAATTTTGCCCTGTAAAACCTTCAATGTGATGGAAGCTTATAAAATCAGAACAGGATTAAGTCACAAGTTTAGTAGTAGATAATATTATTTTCTTACCAAAATTGAATGCATTCCCATATAAATTCGACTACAGCAAACCAAAGAACACCAGCAGAATGCCAGGATAAGCCCAAACATAAAGGGATACTGGTAGGGAAGAAAAATGCAGAAACTGTATTAGAATTCAGAAAAAAAAAAAAAAAAAATCACTCTATGAACGTTCCATAATGAATTTCAATGAATGCCACCGATGCTTGCCCTTTTCCTTGCCCTAGCCTCCACAGGCCTAGCAGAGCACCTCTTCATAAAGTCATTGTTAAGTCAAGCTTTCAACCTTCCCCTGTCCTCTCTGCATTCAGGATACATGAATTTCAGTGCTCTGATCAGACATTTTCAAAGCAATAAGAAATGCATCAATCTCTGTAGCAGTTGCCTTGCCATGCTCTGATATCCCAAATTGACCAGGAGGGCAGAGACAAGTGTGTTCAACTATGGAACAGTTTTACACTGGGTGAAGCAGCTCCATCACACACCAGTATTGGTGGCAATTACCCAGGCAGAATAGTGTGGCTTCACTTTGTTTCCTGAGAAGGAGGAACTCAGAACAAAATTACAAAGAAATTCAATTCCTTCCTCAAGTCTTTGTTTCAGAGCTTCTGCAATCGTTGACTCAATCTCTGGGCATCAGCATGAAACTCCTAAAACAGTGATCTTTTTTGTTCTTTCCAAGCCCACATCAATTTCCTCCTACAAGCCACATTTGTTAAACAAAAAAATCATCAAATAATTACTTCCAATTATTTTCGTCTTCTCACATTTTTTCTATTAATAAGGACTGTTTACCAGAAAGAAATAAAATACTTTGCTTTAATAAGTACATATCATGTAGAGAAGCACTTTTTTAACTTTCTCAGGTTTTGCATAAAACTATGCTAATTTACATGTTACAGCACAGTAAGAAATACTTTCCCCACTATTGCAAAATGTTGTACAAGACAGGACAGAGCTTCCTTTTTTTGCCACTATTCTATAAAAGACGCAGTCACAAGATCAAATGGCACGTTTCCAAAATTGCTTTGCTTCCTACGATAAACATTTTCAATATAAACAGGCAGCCTCCATGTACTCCAACCTAGGAATAAAATCTAAGAATTACAGGCAGTTTTCTTACCCTTGTTCCTTTTATAGGTAATCTGAAAGGTTGAATATCCAACAAATTAGAGAAAAGATCTTTAAAATTACTGGAGGAAGTTCTCTGTCCTCTGTGAAGGCCACTTAACAGATTGTGAAGTTCCAAAATCAGTCTTTCAGTAAAAGGTTTGAGATAGGATTATCACTCTTCTGTATTTTTCCAACTTGCCCTGAATTCTCAAATCCAGAACCATGTTTGCCTGACAAACCTAAAATAACATTCTCAAACTAAGAGAAAATCATGAAGATTTTGTGTGCAGATTTCACATTAAAATAAATTCTAAATGCTCAGCTCATAGTTGTGTTCCATCTTGACTAAACTCTACTTCCTGCAGCAACACTTATCTTTGCTTCTATCACATCCATCTACAAAGTGGATCTAAACAGAACTGTGTGACTCATTTCTGACTGCAATGGTGAAGGAACAAACTCCAGTTTCCTGCCTTTCAGAACTCTGCTAACCCCGGGCAATGCACCGGTGACTGTCACACACATGACTGCAGAGTTACCAGATACCAGCACTGCTGCAGCAGCCACAAACGCAGCCCTTTGGTACCTTAAACTGCAGCCACACCCCTCTGCTCCACTGTGCTTCTCCCTTTACCAGGGCTCTCAGGGTAGAAGGAATGGTGCCTGCACTGTGCTGCTGCCCTCTCCCTCCCTCCCTCCCCACAGCCTCCCCAAGCAGTGCTGTGTGCATGGACAGCTGTACCCTGGGGCCTCTGGAGCAAAGAGCAGCTTCGAGTTTCAAACTGTTTGGCATCACTTGATACCCCCGTCCATCCTTGTCTCCTGACACACATCTTCGGTGCTTTCAGAGCCCAGTTAGGGGTAAGGCTTTTCTTTAATAAATAAAGACTTGTCCAGTTTCTGCAGCACCTGACAGAAACAGGTGCTGGAGCTTTAGCAGGAAGATGGATGAAGTGCCAGGCTCAGCAGGGCTCAGCAGCCATTCAGGACACTGTGGGTAAGAGGTTGGGATTGGGGGAGGGAAGGGCTTAGAGCAACTAAACAGCAAAATCCTGAGAACATGGAGCATAAAGGAAATAGTTCGGTGAGAAGTCTTGTTTTAAGAGTCCTAAGCAGGGGACTGTAAACAGCAGGGAGACTGCAATTCTGAAAATGAAAGAAGAAATGCTTGCTGTCAGGGAATTCACAGGGGAAGGATGTTTGAGGAAGAAAGAAACAGAAACTCCAGCTCTGCAGAATGCTTTGGAAAAATTTTTTGGCTCTGTCATCTCTCACTCTAATTCTGAGTAACTACCCCTTAAACCACCTGGGAACATGGACTAGTTTAGTTTCTCTGTAGCAAAGCACAGTAGAATGGTCTGGGTTGAAAGAGACAGGTCAAGGCCTTCTAGTCCAAGTCCCCTGCTAGGAGCAGGGACATCTTCAACAAAACCAGGCTGCTCAAAGCCCATCCAGCCAGGCCCTGAACGTTCCCAGGGATGGGGCACCCACCTCCTCTCTGGGCAGCCTGTGCCAGTGTTTCAGCACCAGCAGTAAAAAACTTCTTCCCTGCATCTGATCTAAATGAACCCTCGTTCAGTTCAGAACCATCACCCCTTCGCCTGGCACAAAAGGCCAACAGGAGTTGGCTCCCATCTTTCTTACAGGCACCCTGTAAGTGCTGATCACTAATTAAACACAACACCCGGCCTGTTTTCACTCCTCTGCCCTTTAAAGCAGCCACTGGGTTCAAGAATTCCCAGAACACCAATCCGATAACACCTGCTTAAAATCTGCCCCCAGGTGGTAAGACGAGCTGTGTTTGGTCCTCACGAGAAGGGAAAATGCACAAGGTGACTAAAGGAGAACACCAGCACTCCCACACACTTCCGAGCTCAGCAGCATGCCGAGTCATACCACCGACAGGGGACATCACCTGGATCCTTGTAAAAAAAGCTGATGCCATAAACTTACTTCCAGATTGTTGCCTGCAAGGCTGAGGTACCAGCAAGCCTTATAATAATACTGTTTAGTAACAGTGGATTTCAAAAATCTCCTCTCCCAATCATAAATGAATATTCAAATTTAAAAAAAACCAAAACAGCTTTTACTAGGTTTTCTACTTAAAACAGGCACATTTTATGAGAGTAATGTGAAAATTTGAATATAAACTTATATCTAGTGTTCAGGGAAGAAAGTCATAAGCACTTTTTCCTTTTATTATGTTGACTTGGGTCTCTATTTAAATGAGAGATATTAAAGCAAGACAGCTGAATTCCAGCATTTCAGTCCCATGGTTCCTGGCATGCCAGATCAGAGGCACAAAGAACAAAACATCCCAAGTTTACTTCTACCCACCTCCCCAGTTCCCCAATTCCCTGTTGGTTTTACTCATTTAGGCATCAGAAGGCAGACTGGCATCACTGTCCTTCCAGATGAGGGGGGGGAAGGTTATCAGAGATCACAGCTGAGAGGCAGACACAAACCAGGTTTCATTCTCTCAGCTGTTCTTTTTGATAAAATAGTTGGTGTATCATGGTTCTTGGCCACCCTTGGTGACACTTTCAGTCAGATATTCAGGACATAAACATCTCAAACCCTGTCTCCATGCCCTCAATGCATATCCTCAAAAACTCCTCATGTCTCCATAGCCAACATGCCACCTCAATGATTCTGAGTGTGGGGTTTCTTCTGAACTGCATACTGCTTTCATTTTTATAAAATAAAAAACCTCAAACCAATATGCATGTTATTTTAAAAAAAATAAAATTTAATTAGATTTCTTAACTTCACATATTAAGGTAAAGCTGGGGATAAAGCTGACTGAATAAACTACTCATCGTGTTTCAGACCTCAGTTTTGTACCCATATCCAGAATCTTGTTTTAATCAAAGAAATTGAATTAAATTCATATTTGTAAAACAGCAGTGAAACTACTCTCAGTAAGTCTTTGAGAACTTTATGCCCTGTGTTTTTAAATGAAAACTCCCATCCTATAGAAAATTCCACTACATCCTCCAAAACAGGCTTTGCAAACTTCTGACTGGACAACACACAAAACCCTTCCCCATCCTCCTCCCTCCCCTTGATCTTTTTGCCAAGAGTCTTAATAACATAACCATTGTTTAAAAATGCCCATAAGGAAACAATCTGTCCTAAAAGCTTTGACCTAGGTCAGAAAATTCCTTCTTTCATAAGGGAACATTGTTAAAAGACACTCTAAATGCTCACTTCTTTACCTTTTTAAAGCACATTCCTTATCAGAGAGGTTTCCAGCACTCACAAATGATTCCAAAGTAACTTTCTAATATTTTCAGTGTTCTACAGTATTCAGTGATCTTTTTAAATTATATCATAACTCAGAAGGTCAACTTGAGTTTGAGACAATTATTTTGGGCTAAAGTTTCACTGAAGGAATCCAAGCAGCACTTGCAGCACCAGGCTTTTACTGAGGTATTTGGGCCATGTGTTGGCAATAGTCATATGAGAAGCTGTAATCAATGTTTATGGGATTGACTCCAGCACCCTGGCTGGACAGATGAGTGCAAAAAGCACAGCAGGAAAATGATTTTGTGAAGGGAGCAGAAGAAAAAGGAGAAGAGCATCGTTAGAAAAAAGAGAGACGATCAATCGGTCATCTTAGGAAAAATAAACTATTTCTTTTAAAATGGGCCAGGTAGCAAATACCACTGGTTAAGCTACATTTATCAATTATTTTCTCCTTTCTTGCACTGACCAACATTAAAATCATAGAGAGACATAAAAACTTCAATGTTACAAGTCACTTTAAGAACCTCTTTTTAAAATTCCAAGATAAACTTTTCAGTGCCAGTCCTGAAGGAAGTTAAATTGTTCATTTTCTGCCACACCTAATCTGAAAATTATTACTGAGGAGTAATAATAGGAAATAGCTTGTTATTTCTTCTCATTGCAGTCATTAAAAAAATAATCCCTCTCTGAACACAGCTAGCAAGAATCACTTATGGCTCGCTCTCTTTATGCCCCAATACCTAAAACTACATTTTTTTCTGCAAAATAATGTTTTCTCAGTTTAATCAGCACACCCTGTTTGAAAGAACAAGGAGTGCTTTATATGTGTACAATGCACCAAGAAAAAAGGAATTGCTTGAGAAGTATTTCCTTTGAATTACTTTTCATCAAAAACTCTGTATCCAACCTTAGAGCATTTGTTTTTACATGTTTTCCCCCAAGACTCTTTACATTAATTAAAGATTTGCTTAGGCAAAACTGGAAAATACATTTCATGACAATCAGCACAGTCTAACAAGACAGGCTGTGGTATTCCTCTCGCAGAAGCTCCCCAGTGACATTTGTCAGAACTGGCTGAGCCCTTTTCTAACTTTTAAGAACACCTGCATCAAACAACTTTTTTCGGCTTCCTTTACAAAAAACTACAGGCATTAACATGGCCCACAGAAGACCTCACACCTCAAACACACCAGACAAGGCCAGTGCTGACCCTCCAAATTCCCATCTCTCCTCCTCTCTCCTTGTGGGGGTAATTCCGTGTTTTCAGATCATCCCTTCAGCTGTGCTTCCCATGTCAGGAGAGTTTTTGTTTGACTGTTTAAGAACCATGTACAAGAAGATCAATCAGACAAGCATGCACACATCTCTTAGCCAATGTTTCTTCTCAGCATTTCAGTATTTTAGACACAGGCCCATTTGGGCTTCTCTGAGAGGTGATGTGTCTCTTCCTGAAGGGGCTGCACTTGCTCCTGCAGACAGATTTTCTATGTAAGAGATGGTTTTCTATGTGTAGCTTCCAGTTTATCACTACATCAATCTTACTGACAATGCAAGCCTTTCACCAAGGACAGACATTTCTAACTAGGATGTGCCCCTTTCTGCAAAATTCTCACTGCAGCACTGTTGTGATTAGGCAGTTTATTCATCCCCAATAACCAATTATTCCCTGTTTCCAGTGGGGATCAGAGAGTTCAGCCTTTTGAAATCAAAGAGCAGGCAGATAATTCTAGAGGTAATCTTCAGTAGTGGTCAGTCAGAACCACCGAGCAACCCTGAAATCCCAACACAGATCCTGCCAAACCCATCTCATTTCATTACGCTCCCCAGCCTTGGCTGATAAAAGCCAGAGTGCAGATCAAAGATTTCTTATGTGGTAACACATCAGAGTCTTACACGACCAGCACCACAGAGAGTCAAAAGAGCAGTGAGTAAATGAAAACCGCCAATGAAAAATCCATCAGAGAGGTCCCTGGAGAACAGCTGCACCTGCAGTGGGTTTGGCAGTGCTGTTTATCCAGGCCAGCAGCAGCAGCAGGCACTGATGACAGGCTCTGCACATCAAACACTGCCAGGCAGCACCCAGGGAGGACAATGCTGCCACACTCAGCACCACAAGCTGCCTCAGAAGGTAAATCAGCCTTGGTTAATAGAGTTAAAGGCTGCTGCTCATCAGTCCAGGCTCTGGGCTGCTGCTGAATATCAACCAAAGTTTGCTCAGTGGCTCCAGCGAGAGTCAGCAAAGCCATCATTCCCTAATGCACACAGCTACTGCCAGAGCCAGGCTGCATCCTGGGGGAACTCTGGGAGAGAAGGGAATTTTCTGTATCCCCCCCAGCTGACATTTATTTTTTTCTCCTCAAAATCTGCCAGCACAGTTATGGCACATTCAGCTACCATCCCAACTCAATGACCATTTCTAATAAAATACATCTTGATATCTATTTGAAATCAGCAGTTCAACATAATCAAACAAAATATAAAGAATACTTTCTCCAGTAGTCTCAGCCTGAGAGTTTGGAGATTTTGTGGATAATTTGCAGTTCACACTTTATCTTCCTCCCCCCACGTGGGACATGATATAAGCCAGCCTGGCTCAAACTGTCATTATTTCAAAGATACCTACATTGTATCAAGATCTATAATCTCACTGTCTTTTAAGTGTTTGCCCTCCTCTTTCAGCACATCAAAGACAGGGGGGCGGGGGGAGGAATCCACATAACATTCTCGTGAGTCCTTGACATGAGCTTTGTATTTCAAGGTTACTGAAGTGTCTTTGAAATAAATGCTTCTCTCTGCAGAAGTGTAACATATCAAATAAATAAATATGGATTATGCAAGTAGAACCAAAAGTTTCAGGCAAGCTCTCATAATACAAGGAGAAACTGAAAATTTTGGGTACAATGGACAGAACAGGTTGCTCTTATGGAAGTTATCTTAATATGTAACTTGCTTTTGTCTGAAAGACAGTTCCACTGAATATTCCTCATGCCTGAAGTCTCTAGCTGTGATAATTTACCAAACCCATCTTTAAAATACATTACCTTTGAAAATATTTTACTTGAACAATTGCATTTATAGAAAGTATTTTCGTTTTGTAGCCAAAAATCCTTCTGAATACTATGTGAAAAGAAAAGAATTGTAACAGGATTACTTAAAGGTATTGAAAAATTGAAAAGCACAAACTCAAGAGTTAAAAACAAAACCCTACTGCAATCCAAACATGTTTTTAAGTGCACAATTTGGGCCACACTAGAAAAACAGGGGCACATTATCTCTGTTCTCTATGTTCTTCAAGAAAAACACTCAAATAGATTGCCTTTGACAGAAAAGAACCTTTACACAATAGTGGGAAGTCACAGATCACTGAAAGCAAACTGCAAATGAGCTACACAAGAAGGAGATTCCCTCCTCACTGGTGTGACATCCTTTAGAGCAAGAGCAGCTTTCTTTGGTTTGCTATAAACTTCAAAGTGACAAACTAAAGCTGCCTGGATTCCAGAGGAAAAGTCCCTGCAGAAAGTGACACCTGTACCTGCTTAAAGACATCCTCAGCCTCGTTCCACTCCGATTTGCTGAACCAACAGTCCCAAGTTATTGTCTCATCACAGTCAGCCTGTGTAAGGCTTCTTTACACTAAATAGATACAGAAAGAGTTTGCCAGCAGGTTTAAATCTGCACCTACTGGTATATTTGTAGAATTTCATAAAAACCACATTAAAAACTCCTCTATCTTTAACAGCTTTCCAAGAGCTTCTGAAGTCAGTCTTTTTTACCAGCATTTTCAGAAAAACACCATTTTCCAAGACAAAAAAGATGTCACCTAGGTTCTACTCCAATAGAAGTAAAACCAGGAGAACAGAAGAAGTGTCAGATGAAAGGTTAACTCTAGGGGTTAATCAAAAGACTCTTGACATGCCATTGGTTAATTATTGATTAATTTTTGGAAATAATTTAAAAATCAGAAGGGTTTTTTTTAGATGAGTATTTTGAAATGGCAGAAGTTGGTTTCAGAGAGGTCATTTATTCATACTCGTTTTCTAAGAAAAAAAAAATTAAAATCAAGATTCAAACACTTTGCTTCTTCATTTCTTAAGCACAGTCCGACGCAAATAACAAGGCTGAATGTTTATGGTTTCTTACCAAGCATTCATGGTGAGTACGTTTAGTCAATTAGCAGAGAGTTTCACAGACACACAAAGAAGTACGAATCCAGTTTGTTCTTCCAAATGACACCAGCCGCACGCATCCAACCAGCAATAATCAAATATACAGCTTTTGGTCATTTAAATAAAAACTACTCTGAGATGAAGCATCTCAGTGGCAAAACTTCAAATATTTATTTCAAACAGTCACAAAACATGACAGTATAATTTTATATATATAATTATATATATATATATATAATTATATATATATATATATATATACACACACATATATATATATGTGTGTATATATACATATATTATGCCTGCATAAATCCAGCAGATAATATTTCACCATTTCATAGCAAACACAAACCCCTAAGAGCTTCCTTTTGGGCACACGCATTCACCTTGCAGAAACAGATACATATCTCTGGTTAGAGAGGCCAAATAAAACCTCTAACCCTTAATCATCCCATTCCTTTCAGTCACCCATTCCAGATGCTAAGATAGAGCCACAAAGTGTCAGGCAGCGCCAGCCGACAACGGGTGATTGTTACCAGTAACTGGGAAGACAAGAGTTAAGCAAAACCCCCGCACGAAGCTCAGAATCAGAGTCAGTTCTCTCTACCGACATGATTTATATCCAACTTAAACCAGGCAGGCATTACAGTAAGGATTAGTAAACATCAACAACTTAAGAGTCGAGTTACTGCCGAACTTCTTCAACATTACACAACAAAACGCTGCGCTGGACATTTATCTGGGAAAGCGCTCTCCCTCAGCCACAACTGGAAGTGGTGCAGTGATTTAGAGAGCTGGATGTGCTTTCTTTGGAGTGGCTGCTGTTGCCATACCTCCAGCAGCCAGCGCCAAAGCACATGCCGCTGCTTGCGTAAAGCAGGCGATCAACAGTGTTATTTTAACTTACCTATTGACCCCCAGTGCAATACCAGATTTTAGAGATTCTGCTGAATGAAAGCGCTGAAAATATCACACATTATCAGTCCCTGCTAATTATGAACACATTGATAGATTGTTGAACCTCCTGAAAGTACAAATACCAGAATCATTTCCAGCTTGTGGTTAATGAAAATAAAATCGTTAAAGAAAAGGCTAAAGCTGGAACTCAGTGACGCTACAGAGTGACTCGAAGCAAAGAAGGATCAACAAGAAGCCCTTTAGTTACTGGCTCTCCACCAAATTCTCACTCTAGAAAGCCAAATGCCTGTAAAAACACTGGATGCTTATCCAAACTTCACGCAAAGCTGAAAAAAAAAAAAAACCCAAAAACAAAAAAACCCCCACAGGAACAAAACGCAGCTTGTTACCGCGGAGTTTTCACGTCTGCTGAGCTAATCCCCAAAGCCAGCACAACTTCCATTCACAAGACAAAATTACTAGAACGCTTCTCGTTACCTGAGCATTCGCTTAAATCACAGGAAAAAAAAGAAACAAAAATAGGCAAAGAAAAAAGGTACGAATCTCACATTTTCCCAACCAAAATCAGCAGTCAGCCACCTCCCCTCCTGCAGAGAAATCAGGTCTGCCTCATCCTCACACGCCGGGAGTGGAGAGCGCACGGATGAGGACACGGAGGTGCGAGCATTACCTGCCAGCGGCCGTAGCTGAGCAGCAGCAGCGCCAGGGGGATGGCGGTGCCCGACATGGCGTGGGTGGAGGGCATGCTGTACTCGGAGTTGTAGAAGACCTCCAGCTTCACCACGGGCGGCGAGGCAGGACGCGGCCAGCGGATCACGTCCTTGGTGCACTGCCCCAGGTACATCACCCACACCCAGATGATGATGAGCCTCCGGCCCAGCCAGGCGTCCACATTCCAGATGCAGAAAGGGAAAAAGAGGATGTAGAAGAGCTCGTTGCCCAGCTCTGTACCCAGGCTGAACAGATAGTAGAGGAAGCGGCTGCGAGTGGCGAACTCCTGGCTGCCGTCCTCCTCCTCCGTCAGCGAGTTTCGGCGCGGCCTCCTTCTCCAGCGCCGCGGGGTTGCCGCCGCGCCGGGCACGGCCCCGTTCCCGGCGGGATGCGCCTGCCCGCCCGCGGGGCCGCCGTTCGCCACTGGCCCCCGCTGCTCCTCGCCGGCCCAGCCCGAGGGCCCCTCCACCCCGCAGAGCCGCTGGAACGCGGCCACTTTCCGCGGGTCCTGCAGGTGGGCGGCCAGCCGGGCCAGGCGCTGGCCGAGAGACATAGCGGCGGGACCGGGGGCGGGCTGAGGGCGGCGGGGGACTTCGTCTGAGAGGCGGAGAGGGGCACGGGGGCTCCGCGGACAAGACAAGCCGCTCCCTGAAGAGAACCCCGCTGGAAGGCGCGGAGCCGCAGGATCCTGCGGGACTACCCTCGCCTGCCCCGGTCCCTCCCGCCGCTGGCTCCCGGCTCGCTCCCTCACGCCCTGCCCGCTCGCTCGCTGGCTCCCTCCCTCACGCCCGCGCCGGCCCCGCCCCGGCGCGCCTGCGCGCAGCCCCCACCCCGCGGGAAACGTCCATCGCGGCACGGATTGGCCGCGGCCCTCCCTCGGTCCCGCCCCCACGGGCGGCGCAGCCAATCGCAGCTCGGCACTGCGCGAGGCGGTGCGCGGCTTGAGGTGGCCTCGAGCGTGAGGGGCTGAGGCGGCGGCGGGCGGCTGGTGGGATGGTTGTGGGTCTTTCGCGCCTTCGAGCCTTCTCTTTCTCCTTCTTATAGAAACACAACATCAGTTGGGGTGGAAGAGACCTCTGAGGTCATCGAGTCCAGCCTGTGACCGACCACCACCTTGTCCGCCAGACCACGGCACTGATTGCCCCATCCAGTCTCCAGGGACAGTGACTCCACCAGCTCCCTGGGCAGCCCATTCCAACAGCTAATCACCCTTTCCGTGGAGAAACTCTTCCTAACGTCCAACCTAAACCTCCCGTGGTTTAGATTTCTCTTAAGATTTCCCTGCTTAAGGTTTCTCGGCGCCTAAATCTGGTGGTGTGAACACGGGAGGGAGAGCGGAGGCTGCGGTGGTCACAGCCGCGGCGGTCAGGCCGGTTCAGCCGCGGAGGCGGGCAGTGACCGCCGGGCTGCGGAGCCGCTCGGGGAGGTTCTGCAGTGCCTGGGGCGAGGAGTCGTGTCTCATCCCGTCTCTTATAGTCGGGAGGAGATTCCACATCTTCTTGAGTGTGTGTGTGCAGGGCTGGGAGTTCAGCAGGACCAGGATATTTGTGAGCAGGTACTTGGCAAGTCCACAGTTTCTTGCGGTTTCCATTCTGGAAATGCTGTGAGAAATGAGATCTCTCGTCACCTCTGCTCGCTGTTGCTTCTGCATCTGTACTGCAGATGCTGCTCCTGTGTCTTTGTGTCTTGCCTTAAAATCAGGAGGTTAAATAAGGGATAAACTGCTGCTTTGTGCCATTTTTTACAAGGAAGAGCAATATGACCCAAGCAACTGGTTAGCTTAATAGTTATCCTAACCAAAATAGAAAATCTGATGTGGAATTCAAATAATAAAAAGTTGGAACAAAGCAATATGATGCAGATCTACAGTGTTTTAGTTAAAATAGCTATCAGTACAGTTCTGAGGAGGTACTTGACTCGGTACTGCATGATATTCTCATTATACAGTGCCAACAAGCCATACGAATGGAATTTGCTGCCATATCTCAAGAAGAAATCTGTATGACAACTTAGTTGAAAGAGATGGTGCCTAAAAAGGTCCTAGTAGCAGGTTCCATGTCCTGCTACATTTTTAGCAATGATCTGGAAGCAGATTCAAACCTGCTGCTGTAAAAAATCAGCTTCAGGATTAATGGAATTGTACATAATGATAAGGATGGGGCACTGATCCGTACAGTTTGTACAAGCAGCTCATTCAAACCTAGTGAATTTTCATTCTTCAAATCAAATAGCTGTGTATCTTAAAACCCAAGTGTGGAGACCATAACTGAAATATAGAAGACTCTGAAGGTAATGACTTTGAGAAGGATTTAAGGGTCAGATAAGTAAGCAATCAGATAAGGGCTCTCCTGTATGCTGCTACAGCAGAAAAGGATTAATCAATGTATAAACAAAGGATTTAAAAAGTGTTTATTTTACCTCTCATGTTTGACCTCAATAACATCATCACAGGGTAGTGCATACAGTGCTGGTTTTCACATTTTAAGAAGCACATTGGAAAATAAGAGAGAGCCAAAGAATGAAGCAAAATGTTCTGGTGGCTGGAGAAAATGCCTTACGCTGGGATGTTTTAAGAGTTCAGGCTGTTAAAGTTATCTGGAAGAGAATTGGGAGGTGACTTGATTGTAGTGTCTAGGAACATTCCTGAGGGGAAATACAGGATATTAAAGGGTTCTTTAATCTATTGAAGAAAAGCATAACAAGAAGTAATGGCCAGAGGCAAAAGCCAGACAAATTCAAATAGGAAATAAGACACACATTTTTCCATGGTTAACCACCAGAACACATTCCCAAGAGAAGCTGAGGATTTGCCATCATTTCATGTCTTCTGTTGAAGATTACATGTATTTCTGAAAATTAGTTTTTAGCTGAGCAGAAGTTATGCTTTATTTTATTGGATGAATGCAGGTTGAAATCTGATGGGCCATGATAAGCACAGCATTAAGTTGATCTACTGGGAACATTGTGTTTCAAATTCTAAGTGCCAGAAGCAGACATTTCTTTTATTACCACAAGCATTAGAATCAATTCTTTTTTGCCTTGAAATACCTATACACCATAAAAAAGCTGATCTGAATTAAGCTTTTGGCTGCAGAATATATTTACTAAGAAAATAGCTAAAGGTTTTGGCCTTTTTCTTCCTAAATTTACACTCTTGGGATTACTTGGGAAAATTTCTTTGCATTTTAATTTAAATCTCTGAAGGAGTAGATCCTTGTAAGAAAATTCATTTGGTGCATTCTGGTTCTCTTGGCCTTGAGGCAATTTGACATACTTGATGTTCACACTGTGAAATATTTCTTGTGGGATTATTATGCAGAGTGCTCAGGTAACTGCTCCAAATGAATCCTGATAGATTTCCTATATTGTACATTATGTATATTTGTATGTGACATATGTTTTCATCATACAGCCTTAACCTCACTTGAGGCATCATAATATAAGCAATTATATTACCAACAGAGGAGCTGTTGTTACTGAAAGAGGGATGAATGAAATAAAAATAAGATTTCAGATCAGTAGTTTGGCAGAGAAACAAGACAAAATCCACCCCCGAAATGGTACACGATCAATTTTTCTGTCTCGAGACTGGAAGGCGTGCTGTCATTTCTCTGCCTTCTGAGAAATGCTAATCCTGCAAGATGCATGTGCTTCCTAATTTACATGCTTCCCTGGCTCTTGGGCAGAAAATGCAAAGACAGGAGCTGAAAAACAAGCTGCTGCCTCGTTTGTGCATTTTCCCAGAGTCAAGCCACAAACGATCTCCCCTTAAACACGGAACAAACTGAAATCTGTTAATTAACCAGATGACGAGTTCTGGAATGAGATTTGAATAACAGTACAGGGGGGGAAATCAGCGATTACAAAGCAAGGCTTGTCTTTATGGTATGTGCTTGGTAACTTAAAAAAGCAGAAAGTGTTTGTGTGTGTGGCTGAAACTTGTTTACTTTGACTTTGAACTGTTAGTGTGAAGACGGCGTGACATTAATACCGAGGGAGCTTTTAAATTCCCTCTGGGCATTTTAAGGCAAGTAACCATTGCAGTGGTCACTCCAAGAGTGGGGTGGGTTGTGCCCTAACACTGAATTTGGACAGAAATTGTGTTTCTTTGTTGTGTCTGTAGAAGACGGCCCCAAGGCTGTTCTGGATCCATTTCAGCTCAGCACACAAGGGCTGCCTGAGCTGACACCCATAACATGCATTTCCAAGGATGCCTGGCAAGGCAGCGCAGTCGCGGCCGTGTTCTGCAGGCTGGCAGGATTTGACAAGACAGCTGTGGGAATCCATGGCAAATGAGGTGCAGAGCACATCACACTTACAGCTGCTGCTGTCACAGCCCTGCCCCAGTGATAGGAACAGCACCAGGAGTTCCTTTTTGAAGAAGAACCTCTTGCTTGGCACCCACTTAGATGAGCACTGGTATTGAACACACCGGTTCTGCCTTGTAAAGCTTTTACCAATTGCAGATCACTTTGTTCCAGTCAGCAGAAGCCAGTTGCTTTTCTGTCCTAATAAAACAGAAGGAGCAGGTGGCAGGATGTTCTCCAGGATTGAGGGATTGTTTTCTGTCAACACCAGAAATAGCTTGAATCCAGTCATCTTTTTGTGCCAAAGGTATGTAGGATAGCATTTTGTCAAGATATTTAAGATTATTTCCCAGAATGAGGAAGGATGGAAAGGAGTATCCATAGAGGTCTGAAGGACTGTCTTCCCCTTGAAATAATTACTCTGATGCTGCTAGGGTTGTGTTATATTATTAATGATGTTAAAGTGCCTGGAGTCAGAGGAAAGCTTCATTTTAGATGATATTTGAATGTCAATGAATAAAATGTGCTAACCATATCAGGTTTATTATTAATTTTTAAAGAAATTGGTGAGTTGAGTGCCCAGATTCAAGAAGGCAAGAATGTATTTATTATAAGGTTTATTATCAGTCTTGAAAAATACATGAGAGAATAAGGGAAAATGGATTTTATTTCTAATTAATGCTTATTGCTCTAAGGAAAAAAAAATAAAAAGAGGCTGGAAGTGTTTTAATTTGCTCTTGAGCATGAGCTATTGCAATAGCTCAGTGAAGGAGCTGGACAAGTGCTAATGTTCCATTACAGCAGTGGGAGAAAGAACAGACTGAAGGGTTTTAAGCTCACTTAGGCTGTACTTGGTTGTTGCTGAGTCCTGCACAGTACTTTTCTTAGTAAGGAATTTAAGGTATTAAAATATTGCTTTTCTCTGTAAAAGTTACTGCTCATGAATCTCAGTAATGGCTTTTCCAATGGAACGTAAGAAATTCAGCTGTCTTTAGTAAAAACGTATGTAATGAGCCAATGTAACACTTCTCTTAGATAAGGTGTAACAACTATGTCATTCTGCCTGGGCAAAAAAAACCCCAAAAATCCTCAGTAGTTTGGAAAGAATAAGGTTTGGTTCTTGTGGGTTTTGGGGGGTTTTGGGGGGTTTTGTTTTTTGGTGGTGTTCTAATTGCTATGCTAAAAATTTTACCATTGCAATAAAAAATTAATTCAATGGCTTGCTGCAATCTCCTGATTTCAATTTAGCCTGGTTATGCGTTTATTTCTGCAGGATAATGCTCCAAGTTCTGTATGCAAGAGAACCTTTTTTGTTGGTGGTGGTGTTTTACAACATTTTGCTGCATTATTTACTTTGTTAATCTGTTAAATTGTGCTCACGCTGTGCTTTGGCATTTGGGTGCGATTGGGAAAGGTCACCGGGTACTTCAGAAATCTGATCCCTTGGCAGACTGGAGAAATTGAAAGCTGAAGGCCCAAATAACTTTCCCTTAGCAATAGGACCATGAGCACCAAAAGCAGAAATCACAGGCTTTGTTTGAATGGTGCGTGTTTTGCTCTGGAGTTCCAAGCTCGGATTTTGCAGGGAATGGGATCAGCTGGCTTTGGTGTGTTGCTATTTTAGCCCAGGATGGCACAGCAGCACATGTCCTCACGTCACAAGATGTATTTCTCATTATACTGCTGCCTCATTTAGATGAGAGCCAAGTGTGCCCATCATTCCAGAGTCTGCCCAGCTGCTTGGGTTGGTTTTTCTTTTTTTTTTTCCTCTGCATGTCTGTATTGGCACATAATCTGGGAAAGGCACAGAATTTTAGTGACAGCGTGGTTGTATGTGCATGCCAGGTGTGTAATGCTGTGATTTGTTACAGCAAACAAGAATAAAAGAGTTGAAAATAAGTAATAAAAGGGCCTGCAGTGATGGAGTCTCCTCTCTAACGTTGTTCTAGGAATGCAGTTGTTATAGTCCTTTCGTTCTTCTGTGAACTTAAATCCATGTATTTAACCCTGCCATCTCAAACACAATTCAGATAAGGTGTCATTATTTAAGGAGTGCTTCTGTTGTGTTAAAAATGAGATTATTCCATTTTCAACATTATCTTAAAATACACTTATCTCAGTTTCTTACAGTTCTTAATTGGCAACGTATCAGAACAACTCTGCGAGGGAGTGGAACATGTGATTACCACCCCCTTAATTTTACTACTGGGAAAGAGATACTGATTTGGTAACAGTTTCATTATACTTCCATTTCTTCCATTTTCCCATGTTCCTGTAATTTTATATTTTTTAATTCAGTGATGTTCTGACTGTGTGGTGAGAAAATGAAGATTTTTTTCCCCCCCCTGTGGTTTCTCAAAGAGACTAATAAATCCTAAAGCAACAATAACTCCTTGGTCTTTTTGCTTCCTCATCCCAGGATTTAGAACTGAAAATAATTAAATTTGGGGTGCCAGGGGAGACATCGGTTGCTTTGTAGGTGGGCAGAATATGTTTGCTCTTTTTCAGAAACACAAAATAAAAAAAATTTAGAAAAAGAGGAGGAGGTTTAGGTTCCTGCTTTTTCTAAAGTTTGAGCCAATAACACCTTGTTGTGGGTGTGAAACTCTCATTTCTGGAAGTTGTTTTTTCACTCTGGCTACCAGGGATAAAATTTTAGAATTGCTTGTTTTCACTTGGAATAATTGACTGTGCTTTCATTCCCATGCTTCCCTTTATTATTCACAACATTTTTCTACGCAAGGGCCAAGTTGCTAACTTGTGCCTGCACATGTTGGGGTGCCATCACTGTGTTATTTTATAGCTATGTTTTATTACTAGCAAGACAGCAGAGGAGGGGTAGAATTAAAAAACCCCAAACAACCAAAACCTGTGCACAGCCCTTCATCAACCTGGAGCCCAAAATTAGAGGGTTGTCTCTTCCACACATCATCTGGACTCTGGTGGTTATATTGTACTTTCAGCCTTTTTATCCCTGGAATTTCTGCAGATCCCTTCAAGATACCCGTCCTTTAAGAAAGGCGTGAGTTCTTTCATGCTGACTCGCATCAATTACTGCACATTGGGCTGCATTTTGTGTGCAGGAGTGGCAGTTACATCCGTGTCTGAAAGCCAACTGTGCTGCAGGGGCAAACAGCTGCTGGGAGCTCCTGGGAGCAGGGAGATTCTTGTTGGAGCACGCTGAGAGCAGCAGGGATCCCTCTCCTGGTTCCCCAGGAGCAGAACCTGCTCACTGATGGGACAGTTCAAAGGCCTTATCCCCAGGCCCAGGGTGAAAGCAACCCCCTTTTAGGGCATCACAGAGTTGAGAGGCCACCTAGGAAGATGATCACATCCTAGGAATTATAGCTTTGTGGAAAAAAAAAAAAAAACAAAACAAAAAAAAAAAAACCAAAAAAAAGAGCTCCTTTTTAAGAAACTAGAGCCATTCTGATTCCTTGGGCTCATCAAAGAGAGGCATGCCACACCACAAGAATGGGAAGGAATTCATGGGAATCAGCCTGAAGGGCAGGAGCAGAAAGTTCACCACGTGGCATCCTATGACATGAAAGGGAGGAGCATGTTCAAATCTTCCCATCAGGCTCAAAAGTTCATGTGTAGGTAACTAGGCAAGGCATAGATGTGCCAAATAAATCCCTAGGGAAGAGGGATTTGATATACTGAGAGAATCAGGATGCAAAGTATAAGATGTACAGCTGAGGGGAATTTGCCTTTGCATCCACAGATGTGTGCTTTAGTCAGTTCTGGTCTTTTTCTTGGAAGACCGCAAATTGCCAAGATTATGAAATGGAGCAGATTCATGTTCAAGGGTGTGTCAAATTACTCATCCCTGGTGTAGGAGGAGTGAAAGCTTCCCCAGGGTCCTTTCTGACAGCATTTATTCATTTTCTATTCAGAGGGGGAAGAGATGCCACAGTTTTTAAAATGTGTTCGTCATTCATGGAATCATTCACTGGGAAAGGCAGATGCCTTGACAGATAGACAGACAGAGCAGAAGATCTGCAGGCAGATGAGAGAGCTGTTTGGAGCTGGCTGATAACAAACCAAGTGCAGGGATGGCTCTGAAACTCCATCCCACACCTCAAGCCAGACTAAAAGGGAGATACCTTGAATTCAATGCAATACAGAATCTACTGATGGTAGCCAGTTATGATTACTTTTATAAATAATTGGGTAGCTAGCACTTTTTTAGAGGTTAGGATGACCACTTTTGATAAAAATGCCAAGTGGTCAGAGCTCTTGCCAGGGAAGGACATTTCTAAGCCCTTTTAACAATGGGATAGCCAGTATTAATTCGCGCTCATTGTGGTCCTGTTTGTTGCAGGGGAATTGAGGACATCCACGACATGGCCAAGAGCCAATTTTTTTCAATCTGCTGAAAATGCCAGCAATCCACCTCCATCTTCGGAGTGTTACATACTCTCAGTGCTAGGGAGGTTCTCAGGGAAAGGCCAGGTGTGCCCAGCACACATGGTGATGATACTCAGAACAACTTGCCTGCCTTACTGCTGCACCCTTTTTCAGGTAATGCAACCCGTGCATCCCAGGGCGATTCAGAACCTGTATGACGAGTATTTGGGATGGAGCCGGTGGTTCTGCCAGCTCTCGCTCGCAGGGTAATACTTGCTGCTCTTTTTAATTACACAGAAAGTGCTCAGAATTATGTGTGTGTGTGTGATATTTCACAGAATCACAGAATATCCTGAGTTGGAAGGGACCCACAAGGATCATTGAAGTCCAGCTCCTGGCCCTGCACAGGACACCCCACACAATCTATCCTAGAGCGTTGTCCAAACACTTCTTGAACTCTAGCAGGTTTGGTGCTGTGATCATTTCCCTGGGGACCCTGAGCCATTTCCTTAAATGTAAATTAATCCTTAAAATATCATCATGAAGTAAGTAATTAGATGTTTGGGGTGGTGACTTAAAATACATAGGGATATGTGACTTGCCCTCAAACATCCAAGTCATTAAATAAATGCACTGTCATGATGGATAGGTTCTACAATGTTTACTTTGGGCACCAGAAATGGGGTTCAGGTGAATTCATCTGGCCAAGTTCAAGAAAACTACCTATCTTCTAGATACCTATCAGGGAAACCATTTTCTGCTGTGGCAGCTGTTTGAGCGTAGAGGTATGTAAAAATTCCTACCACCGACTGTCCTGGCAGTTCCCTAGGTGACTAAACTGGGCTGCCCGTGCCTGCACAGGTGTCAGTGATCAGTAGGGCCAGACCCTCAGCCTGATTCAGGAACACAGCAAAGGCAGGAGTGTATCCCACAGTAACAAAAAATGCCACTGTAATCCCTGGAGAAGCCCACTCTGCCGTGCTCACTCAGAGCCTTGTAGCACTGAGCCGGTGCCATTCACAGAAAAACCACAGGCTTCTGTGAAAAAGGTTAGGGAAGAGAAGCAGCAGAGCTTCCTTCCCGTAATATCTTAACAAATGTAGTCAGCTATGGAGTGGGAAATCTCAATTCGGTTTCATCTTGGCCTGATGGGATGCAACCCACTCATGACTCAGAAGGCTGCTGTAGCCACTAGGTTATGGCATAATCCAGGGCATTGTGTCTTGCATCCCTCCTCCTGATTTTAACACCTTTGTCAGAGGAATTGGAAGAAATCTAGGATTGCAAGGAGTTCTGTGACTGGGATTTTGGAGATCCACATTTGATGGAGCTTCACTGCGTTGGCTGAGGGGGGAGCAAAGGCTCTTGATCAGGTGTGACCTCCCACAGGCACTGGGAGTTGCAATTTTCAGGCCCCCAAAGTCCTGCCCTTGGAGTTCAGTGAAAGTAGTGTTTCAGGGTTTTTAGGATTTTTGTTTGTTTGTTTGTTTGCTTGGGTGTTTTTTTTGTTTTTATTTTTTGTTTTTTACTACTACATTTGTATTTTTAATATTCCTAGTGAAGAACTGTTATTCCTATTCCCATATCTTCGCCTGAAAGCCCCTAATTACAAAATTATAATAATTTAGGGGAGGGGGGTTTACATTCTCCATTCCAAGGGGAGTTCCAGTTTTCCCTAGCAGATACCTGCCTTTCCAAACCCAGACAAGTAGTCATGCAAACAAGTCATGCAGCTGTAGATTTGGAGTCAGGATATGTAAATGGTAGAAATTGGCCAAGAACACAAGACTGCTGATTCACAGAGCTGTGGAGCAACCATGCTTGAAGCATAACTTGAGGATGCAGCAGCTCTGTGCTTGTTTGCCTGCATGTCTTCTGATACCGCCCTCGTGATATGCCGTGCCTCCTGAAAAGAAACAAATAAAAGACTTTGAGTAGGAGAAGCCTTTTCTAAAGAAGTTGTTAATTTGGGCGGCAGGAGGAGACTGTAAATTTTTGATCACTGTATTTCAGAAAAAAAAAAAAATATGTTTATAACAATACTGGAGGAACTTGCAATGTAGGTTCATCAGTTAAGGACCTAAGCATTCTAAGGATTGTGTAGTTTTGCACCTTTATTGTGCTTGAAATGCCATCCTGCTGATGGAGGGGCTTTTCAAACCAGCTTAGCTAGACAACAAAAGAAGATAAAACACTATTATGAAGGAGCTGGAATTATCATACTCTGTCTTAAAATTTGCAGGTTGTCTGGCTGATCAGATGGTTTTATCCTATTTCTTCTAGGCTGGAAGTGCTCTTTTAATGGATTCTGATTTTGCCTTATGACTGCAGTGCTGTCCCCCTCTGTATGATGTATATGTGTGCCCATACACCTTTTTTATTATGCCTTGTTCTCATTAGCTCTGTCTGCCTTCTCCCCTGCATTGGTTTGGTTGATACTTCACCCACATGTGCAGTCAGGAGAACTCTTAAAAGTCTCTTGGCTTTGCGTACATAGGGTGTTGGGCAGAGTTCCTGCAGCCACAAGCTGTACAACCACTTCTGCCCTACTCTTTAATCCTACCAGCACCCCTGGAGTGCTCACACCTCTGGTCATATGGTGGGGCCAGGGTCATGTTACTCTATTTCTTTTTTTTTTTCACCCTTGAAGTGCCAGCTGCAGAAAAGCACTGGCAGAGTCCTCCTGACAATGCCAATAGCAAGAGCATAACTGGATTTGTTATGGAAAAAATAAACACCAGACAGAATCACTCCCTTAGCAGAATCATTTCTTTCTTGGATATGGCTTGTCAGTCCTACATAGGGAAGGACTCTTTCTCATTTTTCCTTATGAACTTGGACTTCATTAAGAAACTGGAGACACAGGGTGACACAGTTGCTGGAGAACATATCATATGTCCTTGGATGAGTAGACCATAATTACCCGATATCATTTACAAAACCAAATCATAAACAAAGCATAAGTAAAGTTAAATCTTCCTAGATACAATCACAGGCTTCTGCATGTTATCCAGTGTGTAAATAGAGTTTACCCTTCTGTCCTAGAGAAATTTCCAGCCTCTGAGTCTGCAAGATTTGGCATTCATGCCAACAGCAACATATCTAAAGAATAATGTGGAAAACAAGGCAAACATGGTGTAGCAATGACTAATAGACGTATTTCAGGTGTAATAAGAACATCTCCTTTGCTTAACAAAATCACCACCCTCCTAGAAAACCCTCACTAAAATGGCACCAGGACTTCCGTGTCCAGAAGGAAATCACATCTAAATGTCGCAAGAGATTGTTCATCATCATGATGCTGCTATTGCATTCCATGTCCAGTGAAATCCTGGCAAACAGGACTTCACTCAAGTGTCAGATGCTATTGTTTAACTATAAGACAACCGCCTGCAAGACTTTTAATGAAGACATGATTAAGATTTTTTTCTGTAATTTAACAAGCTGATTTCCTTTTTGAAACAAGTGCTTGGAAAAGCCACATGTCAGGCTCTGTTATGAGCTCAGTGTCTGTTGGGGCACAGCCTTGCAGCACCCCAGCAAGGTGAGCTGCTGACACCAGCTGGAATCAGCTGCAGCCCAACAAGGGCTGTGCAAAGGCACAGCAGGGAGGAAGGGCGATGCTCAAGCCAGGAAGGCAAGTCAAGGAGGTCAGGGCAGGATCAGGCACCAGGCCAGGCAAATCTCAGCCTGGAGGAGCCTTCTCACAGCTCTTTTCCCTGCAGTCTTGTCCCAGGTTACAGCGCTGGCCCTGAACACGAGCACCAAACCCCTTGGAGCAGGGTTGTGAAGGGTGTGTTGGTGCTTAAACATCCCTGACCCTGTAAAAACTAAAATGCAGTTGTATTTGTTAGGGCATGCAAAATACTTGCAAAAACACCTCAAACCAGCACAAATTACGGATCTTAAACTCAGATCAGATTCTGTATAAGCCTGTCTAAGTTTTACAATCTGTCTCACTGAACCTGAGCCATGCCTTCAGCAAGTCTGGCTTGAGTTATATATTTTGACTTAAGTGGTTCAAAACCTGAAGTTTAAAGGGTCTGTGTAAATAGTCATTTATAGCCTTCTGGTTTCAGCAGCTTTTTTGGCCACATACTGATATAACTGCTCTTTTCACACAGAGGTGGAGGAGCCCTGCGTGCAAGAACCTGGGTGGCACTTAAACCAAGACCTTAGAAAATGCCACCTTTTACTTTAAGAGGTATTTCCTACAAGGCAGTCTGTGTGGGTTTGCAGCATGAAGTGATCCCCAAATTAAAGGCAGCCACACTATTCTCCCAAGTGTATCATTACAAAATAATACCTCTTTGTAATACCCCACCATGAAATGTTTAATTTCCAGTAAAGATACTGACCGATGCTGTGATTCTGCAAGGGATTATCTTTATGCATCGTGCTCACACATTCCTCTGAAGTCACAGGGAAGGCACTCAGTGCTGGAAGTTGAGCATGTTTGAATCTTGACAAGGTCATAAAATGTTTGGAATTAGTTTTGAGAAGCATGTGGCCCTACTGCTAATAGAATTAAGATGCAGCTTCTTTCTTAGTGTTGAAATACTCCCTGTAAAGATAAGAAGTAGATTGAAATGTAAAGAAATTATTTAGGTGAACATTGATAGTTTTTTAATAGGCCCCCAAGGCTCTCTTAACTCCAGATAAAGTCAAGAGAAGCCAGAAGTCTTGAACCCCTCTGCAAGCAGTCATGTTGTTAGGAAGAATAAACCTTATCAAGCCCTTTTTCCTCCCTGTGCTTCTCTACCAGTAACAGTGAAATAAAGACACTGATTTCCTTTGTAAATCAACTGGTGAAAAGTGCCAAAAAAGTTGCAGTGAAATGCAATGAAAACCTGCTTTTTGTGAATGATTCCCATGTGTCATTTCAGATGCAGGATCTTTGGCACTCATGCAGAAAATATTATTACATTGAATCCACGGATGTTTCCATACCACAAGCAATTAAAATTTAAGGTACAAACTGCCCATACAGTCTTTAGAAAAATAAAATCGATACTTCGAAAAAGCTGTTTTCACATTCTTTTCTTTGTGGTCTAGCTACAGTCAAAATAATTGAGAATAGTGGATTATAACAATATTTCTTTGTTGTGCTGGAAAATGGATGTCAAAGTATAGTAAAACAGTAAAAGCATCACAGCACAGCACACGTGTCCCATGACTAGCACAGGACTAACAAAGTTTAAAAACAAAGAGGATGATGATCCTGACAATGACAAGAGAAAAGCTTTGAAGGGGAAGACCTGATGGAAATACCAGCCCCATGGAAAGCATATCACATCCTCCCATGAGCTGTGACTTTTGTAGTGGGTATTTCCAAGGACTGGAAGAAGGGCAGGGCCCTTTGGGCAGGAGGTGGCCCTGGATGCTGGGCACAGCTGGGAGGGGTGTCCAGCTGCCTCCCAGAGCAGCCCAGGGCTGTCACTTTGATATCGCCATCTGGGTACTGCCTCCTCTGCCAGTGCTTGTGCTCACTGGGAGCCACCCTGCTGAAATCCCTTTGTGCATCCACAGCTGCAGCACGGCAGGAAACAGCTCTGGGGAAAAGACTTCACCTCTCACTGCTCATGCACCACAGCTGTCTGCTCCAGCCTGTGGGCACAGTGAGGTAAGAAGAGATGACAGACCTTCATGGAGGAGAGTGTTTGAAAACAATGCAGAGCTGGGATCAGAGCTTGCTTCCACAAGGACTCTTCAGCCACATGAATAAATCTCCACGAGGTGAAGAGGAGGAAAGAGAGCATTTCACCTGAAAAACATTCTGTATAAAGAGCAGAGTTGACAAGTAAGCTAAGAGTTTGATTAGAAAAAATAAAGTCACAGGACAAAATTCACGGAGTGTTGGCACGAGGAGGGGAGGCTGCAAAATGCAGAGTTGGAAGAAGCTAAGGAAAAGACATGGAACTGATTTTTAATTACTCTGTTGGGAGAAGATTATACAGAGATTAGGGGAAGTGCATGTTTGCAGAGATAATACAGCTTGAGGGACTGCCAAGAGATCAGAGGTTGTTCAGAGGTTTACCACTCGGCCAGTGCCTTTCAGCAAGTGAAGCCACAAATTGAGGCACTCACTGGCCAGGAGGCTCTGCCAGCACTCAGAGCTCCAAACTGTGCCAGGCCAAAGCAAAAGCACAGATTATGATACATCTGTCTGAGCGTGAAAAATCAAAACTTAATTTTGATTAGGATAACTGTAACCTAAAGATCAGCTTAGACATGCACCTACACTGAGGTAACACAGATGGCTCTTGCCCATGCTCTGTGCCCACCAAAAGCTGGGTTCCTGCATCCATGTGGTGCCAAGCTCCAGCAAGAAAGCCTCTGGGAGCAGAGGATATTGACTTTGAATCAGCACCAGGCTACTGTGATAACACAGCTTTTAGTTGGATTATATCATGGACACTTATGCTGTATAAAGGTGGCTTGAAAGGTGCTTGTATAATGAAAAAAAGCATCACATATTTCTAATTGCTTTATTTATTCAGTTATATTACTGCAGAATCACAGATTCATTTAGGGTATAAAAGACCTCTAAGATCACTGAGCCCAAACACCACCTTGTCAACTAAACCATGGCTCCAAATGCCACATCCCGTTGTTTCTAGAACACCTCCAGGGATGGTGACTCGACCATTTCCTTGGGCAGCCCATTCCAATGCTTAACTCTTTCTGTGAAGAAATTCCTCCTGATGTTCACCCCAAACCTCCCCTGGTGCAGCTTTTACCCAGCACCAGTTTTCTCCAATTAATTTAACTATGATCTTCCTCTTCCCTCAGAAATCCAGGGCCTCTGGGAAAGCTGTGTATTGAAAACCAGCTGGTGGGAAAAGCTGGCTGCTACAATCAGTGCAGAGACTTGGATCCAAGCAGCACAAATCAGGACCTGGCAACCAAGAGCACACAGAGCTGCACCAGTGCAGAGCAGCTCCAGGTGTGTTTGTCTCAACCTCTTGCCCAGCTGTGTCCATCTTTGTTGAACATCTGGAGATCGGAACCAGCTTTACACAGGTATTCCAAATGAGACTCTGCTGTTTTCCAAAGCAGGAGCCTTCTCCAGCCTTTTCATCAATAGTTGACTTTCCTCTTTCAGATCTTACATCCTGTGTGTTAGATTAGTTGCAGGATTAGCCCCCCCCCCCTAAAATTTACATGTGAATTTCACGTGTTCTACCTGAAAGAGCTGTTGGTGCAACTTTTCACACCACTGAAGGGCACTTGTCAGGAGACAGCTCCATGGTGTCTCTACAGTGAATATATGACCATTTTTGTAGCAGGAAACAGGAGTTAAATATGTGAAAGGAAGGAAAGTCTGAAATGAATGAAAAATGCAAATCTTGAGTTCATCTGCCAAATCTCTAACATCTTTTAGGTCTGTCTCTGCCCAACTCAGCTCCTTTGTGCTTCAAATAAAATACATTCCATTCAACATGGCCCAACTTAAACAAAAACTCAGGGGAGACGGGTGTGCATGTATTTTTTTTTTTTAACACTGCTGTGGATTTGTGACCCTCTTTCTTCCCCCTGCACTATTCTGTACACAGTCAATGAGCCCCTCAGGGCTTTTCTTTCTGGAGAAAACTTCAGACACTGCGTGCTACTTGAAAAAGATCCTATCCATAGCCAGATATCTGCAGTGTTTAGGTGTGAGCAAAGATCTGTAATTAAAATGGTTAAATTAAAAAAAAGGAGTAAAATGTCTGAGAAGACAAAGCTGGATTTACTCTTCCTGAGGACGTGGTGAGGCAATGCTTTGCATTAACAAATACACATCCTGATTCTGTGTTACTAATTGGTTTATGCTAATGAATTACAAAAATGACTATTATAAAGTTCGACAGATGCACTATTTTGCAAACTTCCATAGCTACACAGAAATGTGTCTGAGCAGACACCTTAGGATACCCAAAATCTGGGAATAAGTCCACTGTAACAAAGTCAAAGCTAAGCATTAGAAGAACAGATAAGGGATTTGTAAAGATTTCGCTGTAAAACTACGGGAATTTAAGAGCTCATCTGCTTAAGGATGCCGTAGCTTTCTTTGTTCTGTCTTTCCCAGCGGTTTGATGATTGCACTTAGGAGCAGTTTCCCGCACTTGTAGTGACTTTGGGGAAAGAGGTACAAACTGTGGGGTGGAAAAGCCACCTAGTGGTACAGGGACATGGTGCCAGGCAGGAGCAGCTACCTCTGAATTCCGAGGAAAGGTTTGTTCTCATGCTGGGACACCGTGCCTTGGCATGTTTTAAAGGGTGTTATTATTATTCGTGGAAGTCTGGAATGTCTATTGTGGATGCACGAAACCCACATGCAAATTAGATAAATTTTCCAAAGGACAGCATCATGAAACTTTGTGTTGGATCATTGCCTGTTTCATATGTGTTGTGTAGACAATAGCATCTCATTAAGAGCTATTTCAGAGAATTAAGAGGATGAATGAGTTTGCCTCATTTTTCTTTTCACCTGTCCAAATAAATGTAGGAGTTGCTAGAAGCCCAGCTGCCTAGAGCCCAGAAAGAGAAGAAAGGTTATAAAGACAACACCCATCCGTAATTTTTTATTTTAATTTTGATTGTGTCATAGCTTTGAGGCATGACAAGTCAGTGCATATGCAGAGCTGAGGACTGGTTATCCATATCTCTGGTCTGTATCCATTGGTGATTTTTCTGAGAATAATTTCTACATGTGCTGAAAAGAGTTGGGAAAGCCATTCAATCTGGGGAAACAAAAATTCCCCCTCTAGCAAAGGGCTGCTGGTTAGGGCTGATCTGGGCACTGCATGAGCCACACCCAGAGTAAGTCTGTCTCTTCAGAAAGGCTGAGAGTGCTTGGGGATTATTCCAACAGATCCATTCCTTCAAGACCCTTCAGCTCAGTGCAAGCAGCACAGAGTTATTGCAAGAATGAAGGCATATCTCCCTTTGGCACATCCGTGATTAAACCTGAGCCTGTGTAAAGAGCAATAGAACAGGCAGCATGCTCTTATCTAAATAGTCAAAATGGGAAGTCACAGCCCACATGCTGAGGTTTGGGGTTTATAACACCAAGGTCTTTGTGCTCAAAGCAGAGTGTTCTCTCCTTTGTAGATTCGTCTGTGCACACACAGACCAAGGAGCTCTGCAGACGCGAGGGATTTGCTCCGACAAGGATGCAGACACAGATTGAACAGCCTCACAGGGCTCTGCAGCCTGGGCTGGGTGTTGAGTGCAGGGAGAGAGAGGGGGGTGACCATGCCAGGCTACAGCTGGGTTAGAAAACTGCTGGAAATTGTGGGACTGTGCCAACAAACACACCAGCACACCCCTGACTGCAGCCCCTGTGTAACACGTGCATCCAACTGTGAGGATCCAGCAGCCCTTAGTCACTGCTTACCTCTCAAATAAGGGAAAGGGGGTATGGCAAAGCCCTCAGCTGTATAAGGGACAGATATGAATGAAGGGGACTGTGAAAATGAAGCCTCTTTAGGTAAATGAATCTCATCTTCAGAATGGGAGGCTTAACAAGCCAAGCTAGGCAATTAGAGTAATTACCCCTAAATGTTTAATTACATAAATGCATCTGCAAATACACGCCAGGCCTGAGGTTTACTGCCTGTAGTAAATGCGCGAATGTGCCGATCTGTGCATCAAATAAATCACAGCATTTGTGAATGTGAACTGACAGAACTGCATCTGCTGAGCTAGAGGGGGAGCAAAGACATGTAGGAAAATACCTGCAAGCACCAACATTGCCCCAGTGGACATGGAGCTTGGCAGCCAGGGAGGTCAGGATGTGGGAGTAGGGAGCAAGGACAACCAACCCAACAACTGCCATGTGAGGTCTGCTCCAAGCTCTGGGGTGTTGTTCTGAAGACAACAATTTCCTCTTTTTGCAATACTTGGCCACCATACGCCTTTGAGGCACCCTTGAGGCAGGCACAGTGTGGGCAAAGAGAAACCTAAACCAGGAGGTTAGAAATCTGGGACGAAAGGTAAAAGGGATGCAGGAAGGAAATTTTGGAAACGTGCCCCATGTGTAGGGTTGTGAGGAGCAGCATTCCCAGACTGTGTGCACAAACATTACACATAGCTTGGTGTAAATTACCCAGCTTTCCAGATGAAGGTAAAGAGAAACCCACGTGTGAGAAGGCACACACGCCTCCCAGGGCACTCATATTGGGCTCTCCATGTTTATTAAAGCTAACAGGAGGCTAATTAGGGTGATTGGGTGTGGGGGTTGGGCCAGAATGCCTGAAACGGCTGGAATTTATAGGTGGACTCGAGGCTGCTACACATGCACTGCTTGTCTCTGGTTAAAACCTTTCAGTTTGGTAAAGATTTCCAGGGGTGCAGCAGCTGAAATCTCCATGGACTCCCTCCTTGAGCACTTCCCACAGGTCTGGACATCCTGCACAGCTGTAGAACCTGCAAGAAGTTACCCAAAACTTCTTAAGCCAAGCTGTTACAACCCCACTGTCTAGTTTTTCAGGGAAGTTTCTTTGCTGCCCTTCCACAGTCCAAGTGTTCTAACTGTTATTCAATGAATCAGGTAATTTCAATTTTTTTAAAGCATAAGTTCTGTCTATCTGCAAATTTCACCTGGTGCTTCTGCGTTGCACCCCTCAGCTTTTAAATGGTCATGTAGGAGCCTGTTCAAATCAATGGTATCACCAGTTGTAGAGTCACCATCCCTGGAAGTATTCAAAAAGTGTGTGGATATGGCACTTGGGGACACAGTGGTGCGCTGGGCTCACAGTTGGACTTGATAATCTTAAAGGTCTTTTCCAACCTTAGATTTTATGACTCTAAATTAGATTCTATGACTCTAATTTTGTTGCAAAGTGCTGCTTAACAAGGATAGCAAGAACACAGGCATGACCTGTATTTCCCTACTTGGGCAGAGGCTGGACCAGCTGACCCAGTATGGTCACCATTCTGTGATTCTGTGAACCTGTAAGCTACAGATCCATAATAAACTACTGCAAACCTTGAGAAAGGATGGATTAAAGGGGCCTGGACCTTGGGAGCTGCACATCAGCACTTCTCTGTACAGCCCTGACTACACAGCTGGGAAATGAACCCTTCTGCTTCCATTGCCTTCTGCTTATACTGCACTGATTTGTGCTTTATGGGTGCATGGTGGGCATGAAAATAACCCACCGTTGGTAAATAGGTAAAAAAGGAGCACTGCTGCTTCATCACCTTGATTGGAGACTGGAGGAGGTTTCCTGAGCCCCAGCACTGAGTTCAGACATCTCTGTGGGTGTGAAGAGGAAAGAGCTGTGGAACAGGGAGGCATTGGATGTAACAATGTCAGTAACAAGGAACATCAGTAACATTCAAGGTTACTGGGAAGCCGTGACATGAGCTGGCACACCTAAGGTGACAGCAGCTTTGTCACCTCCATACTCACGTTAGCCACAGCACAGTGCTGTTGCCCACAAGCCCTCGGGTTGGTGCTGGTGTGTCTTGTCTGGGTGTTTCAAAGGAGAAAGTAAATACAAAAGCATATATGGTGGGTCTGTAATACTGATACTGTCTGGTCAAAGAGGCACTGCTGGGAATTGATTTTCAGTCTCCAGATCCGGCATTGGAGGCTGGAAGAGAATCCTCCCAGGCAGCCAAGTGCAGACGTGATTGCCTGTTCAATGCACATCGCTGTTCCCATGTAGTCCACTCTACTGAGCAAACACAGCTTGGTGCTGGCAGGGATTACTGTTTGTTCTCTCCAGCTGCAGCTTTTCTTTGTCTGTGACTAGCTTTGCCGAGTTTCAATTTAGGGTCCCAATAAAGCTTTAACAAAGCTCCAAACTGCAAAGGCAAACAAAAGAGAGGGGGAAAAAAGGTAATGAAATGTAATGAGTAAAATACTGTTGTATGACCACAATAACTTGAGATACTGGGAGCTGCTCAAGAAGACACTTTGCTTAAACAGAAGCTGCCACAGTGGAAATCACTTCAGAAAAGCACTCCAGCTTTCCACTTTTTCATCCGTGCTGTGTGGATGAGAGATTCATCATCCCTCTGCATCCAAGTCCTGCTATTCCAGCCAAGTCAGGCAGGGAGCCTTGCGGGGTCTGCGAGATTTCTGCAGCAGCTGAAAGGGATACTGTGTGACACAAGACCCTTTATTTGGGGAGCAGCTCTATTGCCTGTTTAATACACTCCCAGAGCAGAAAACATGAGTCAAGTATTTACCCTGAGATTTAGGCTGAGCACTACAGCAATCCTGAACAATAGAGAGTTCCCTATTAGTGTTAGGTTTTAATGAACAATCCTAAACTGAGGAATGCTTTAGCTCTCTGTGTAACCAACCTTATCATTTAAGGTCCTGATTACATTTTTTTCTTTATCAAAACCTGGTCATGTTTCGTAAATTTTCTTTGCAGCCATAAGAATCGCTTGTTTTTAACAAATTTCTTTGAGTCAATGAAGTCAATCAAGATTAGACATTCTCTTCTACATATTGCCTGAGAATATGTCCTGTTTGATTACAGGTCTTATAATTCAAAACTGGAAAGGTAAAGTTTTCACATGTTTCTGATTCATGCTCAAAACTGTGGTTTGTGGGCCTGTGCAACCCTGTCAATACTGCCTTGCTGCCCCTCTCCTGGGGGAGCCCCTGGAAGCTGCTTCTGTCCCCATGTCTCCTGTAGGAAAGTTAGCTCTTGGAGGGATTTAACCTTTACAGTCTAAAGGATTTTTCATGACATGCAATAGCATTTTTCAAACAGAATGCGTATGGGTAGACCTCATCCACTTTGAATTTAAAAGCAAAATAAACCTTAAAAGCACAGCTCCCCTGGTTGTTCAGCCTCTTCTTGCTGGCTCTTGCAGCAGCAGGTTTTTCCTGTAGCCCATCATGGTCTCTCCCACCTTTATCTCACAGTTGTTTCTAAACCGTGGGAGGCTTATCATTCCCTTTGATATCTTTGTTCTTATCAATCAGGGCTATGAAACTGGCTATTGCCTTTTCAGGTTTCTAAGGAAACACCTCCTCCTTTAACTTCTCTTCTAAATTCAACTTATTGGCAAATTGTCCTTTAGAAGCAGAGGGAGAGGCACAGACTACAGACATAAAAATTCTGATTTCTCTTGTTTTCCCAGGGATTGTCAGATATGATTGTGGAGCAGCAATATCCAGCACATGCCCCTGCTCAGTGTTTATGTAAGCGGGCAGCATTGATCTCTGTACTGCAAAATAGGTTGTAATCCAAAACAGAGTTAAGCTCGACAGCAAGATCCCTTCCTTCTGCTGCTTTAACGCTTCAATTTTAAGGCCAGTTTGAGGAGCTTTGACTCCTTAATGCTTAAAACAGACTGGAAAACAACAGGGTGGGTATCAGCTCTGCCCCAGAAACTGGGGGGCCACATAAGTCATTTATAGTGACTTTGAAACTGTTCATTATTGGTGCCTCTCCAACCATAATGGTGGTTCCTGCTTGCAAAAATCCCTTCCAAAGACTCTTTGCCGGCTGCCAGAGTAACGGGGACTCCCCACTAGATGTCAGCGTCCCCCCTGCAAATCACCGGGGGTTGATTAAAAGCCTCTAATGAGGCTCCCTCATTTAGCCAGGCTTCAGTGGGGCTGGTGGTGATGCTCCTGTCAGCCGGCACCTGGACCACACACTTTCCAGAGGAGATTTGCACCAAAACGCTTTCGGCATCGCTCGGAGGATCTGTCGCACTGATGGGAGCGCCTGGCACTGCCCTCCATCCAAACGGCCACTCTGGTCACTGGAGTTGTTTAATTGTATTTATTCTGCTGGAAATAGGGCTATTTATGATTAAATATGACCCTCAGGTGCTCTGCCAGGTTGAAGGGTCCAGCAGCCAGCACGGGCATCAGGCAGAGTTCTGGATCTGACAAGAACCTGGTCTGCTGGGGCAGAAAGAGTATTTTTATTTCCAGTTTATTTGATTACCTGGCTAAGGACAGCTCAAGAAACTCACTGACTATTGAAAAAAGAAGGAAACTTGTTTTCTTCCTCTTGCCTAGGAAAGGAAGAAGGCTGAGGGTGAGAGTTAGCACTTCTTGAAATCCAGAAAAAACCCTCCAAATTTAATTACAGGAAAAGCTCCTTTATTTAATGAATGAGTTAGCTTTATTTTTTTTTAATGTAAGTTATGTGTCATTTCCTGTATGTATTCAGTTATTTCATAGAGTAAAATCAAATTTTAAAGCACTCCTATACTCATTTTTTATTGCAACCCAACTTGACCTAAGAGAAGAATAATCATGTTAAAAAAGAAGCACTATTCACCATTTCTAATAGTTTTATTAAAATATAATTAGGAATCTGAATAAATGCATATACGTGAATAAGTAAAAGCCACAGGTGCCCTCCTGGTTAGTCACATCTAATTAATTCCGACAGCCTCTAAACTTAATCTTCCTTTAAAAATTGGAATGACTGCAGAGAACCAGTGCAAAGAAGAAATTTAAAATAGCAGATAGATATTTTAAATTAAGATTTCCTGATTGTTGAACTTTGTCATTGTTAAAATTCATCACTTCAGTCCTTCCCTGAAATGTACAGTTAATCAGCTCCTCTAAATACAAAGCACAGGAGGCGATTACCCTTCTGCAGCTACATCTCTGGATTCAGCTTATTCATTACATTGTAACTACAATGGATCCCCAAAGTTGTCAGCTGTAGAACCAAAAATGAACGTTTAATAGCACAAACTAAACATCAGCTATGAGCAACTTCAGCTCTGGCCTCTTGCCCTGATCCCATTTCATTTTTGGACTTGTCTGAAGTGAATAAAGAGCACGGAGCAAAATGATGCAGTGAACTTTGTTATTGAAACAGCATGGAATAATACTTTGAACTTGAGAGAGATTTACATTCTGGTTGAGTCCATGGTGGTAGTGGAATAACAGAATTTTTGTGTCACACAGGGCTCTCTTGGGGGCCCATAAGGCACTTGGAGATAAATTGTTTCACTATCCAGCAAGCACACTCTCTCCCACACCCAGCTTACCTTCCTTTGCATTAGCAAGAGCTCAGTTTCATCCTAAAATCGTGTTCTTTTATAGAAATGCAGCCTGCTCGTGCACATCTGCCTGCAGCTTGGTTTGTGTTGCCTGGAGAGACCTTGACCTGGCTTTTTGCTGGGGTTGGTGAAACATCTGGAGGTCTGTGCTGCATCTTGCTGCGTGAGGCTATACTGGACAGTTCACTGCTCATCTGCTGGGCAGCAGCAGTTCCTGCCTCCTGCTGGCCCTGCAGCTCCTGCTGCAAGGTCACACTGGAGGGGTGGCTTTGGGGAGCAGCTCGGTGCATCAAACACCAGCACAGCCAGTTCCCCCATCCCTCCCTTTGGTGCTCTGAGCACAGTCTGCCAGGGTGCTCAACCAGCCCAGCCTGAAAGCTATTTTTGTGTCTTGAAATGAGCATTTGGTTGGTTCAGGTCCCTGAAGTACAAGGTGGCTGCATGGTCAGTGGGTACCAGTGCCAGCACCACAGTCCTGCCCAGCCAGAGTGTGATGGGGAGGGGACCAGGGACAGAGAACACACCTCAGGGGCTGGGGCCACATCGCAAAATCACACACTTAAGATTACTCCCTTTGCATTGTATCTAGTGTTGACGTGTCCACGGGATGAATTTGTTCAGTAAGCTGATCTGATTGATCAGAAGCATTCCAGAAAGTGCCTCCACAGAAGAGGAGAATGGAATAGAATGTCTCAGTTGGGAGGGACCTACAAGGAACATCTCATCCAACTGCCTGAGCAAAAGTTACAGCATGTTATTAAGGACATTGTCCAAATGCCTCTTAGACATTGACAGGCTGGGGGCATCAACAGCCTCTCTGGGAAGCCTGTTCCAGTGTTTGACCATACTCACTGTAAAGAAAGGCTTCCTAGGAGCTTTCTCTTGGATCTTCTGGCTGAGCTGACTCACTCTGGTGACCTCTCATCACTGAACCTGGAAGGAGAGGGCACAGCTGAGGCAGCTCAGGCTGGGATCACCCTGCTGTGACTGCCCCACTTAGATCAGCTCAAACAAAATCCTGTCTCATGCTCACCCATGTGGGCAGAGCTGCCAGAAGCTGCAGCCTGTGGTCTGCCTGCTCTCCCCTTCCCTGATCCATCAACCAGGGCTCCTTGTGCTAGCTCCAGCCAGCCCACTGATAACCAGCTATACACCTTTTCCCAGACTGCTCTGCAACTCCATCAGCTCATTTAAGCTGGGATTTATGCTTCCCATAAGTACCAGTGTGATGCAGAGGAGATGTGAAGGCCACCTGGCTAGTGGTGGTGGGGAAAAGACAGAAATGCATCCTGGAGCAGCAGTGTGGCCCTGCATCAGCTACCCTCCACCTGAGCCCTGGCCCTGCCAGGACTTCATTGCTCTTCACACCCACATTTCCCCCTCTTTGCCCTTGTCCTCACCTGCATGAGCATCAGCTCTGCCAGGGCCTCCTCAGCTCCAGTGTCCCTCCAGATGCTCACCCAGACCACTTTGCTCCCTGCCCACCAAACCCTGAGGAGCCTCAAGCATCAGTTTGACCAACTTAGGTTTGAGCAGGTCCAACCTCTGCTGCCTCCACCAGGAATGAGGTCCTGCACAACGACTAAATTACCTCAGATACCTCCAGGGCCGTGCACAGGCTCTCCTTACCCTTTTTCTGCTAGTGGCAGTGATATGTCCCTTTGCTACAGGAGACTCCTGGATTTTAGGCACTGCAAACTCTAAAAGTAACAACTTCTGGAAGAACTGCAATCATCACAAAATTTCTGCCATGTCTTGATGTTCTCCTTTGGCCTTGTTTTTTCAAATGCAGGCAGTTCATGATCCATGATAATGTATTACATTATTACATGTATCAGTAGATATTCTCCAGAAATTCAAATTTGAAAAAAGCTTTTAGTTTATTTCTGCAGAATAAAGGCCAGGGATTCACTGTATGGCAGCAGGGAGGTGTCCAGCAGCTTCCTCTGGTGCCCAAAGCTGGCAGGGGTAGGTCAGCTTCCTGCTGCACCCAAAGACCCTGTCTCTAGTGTATATCTGAGTGAGATCTGGAACTTGCACAGAACAAGCTATACCAAGAGCAATTTAGGAGTGATAATGAAAGGAGAAGCCCTGATTGGCAGAGGCAACAAAGGGCTATTTCTGCCCTCTGAGGCTGAGCCCAAATCCAGCTGTAGAAGATGTGACCAGCTGTCTCTGAGCCAGGCTCATCTCCAGCCCTAATGCTGGGTGAGCTCACCCTAACACAGGGTGCAACATCCCCAGGATGGGGATGGAGAATTGCCAGGCTGTGGAGAGGTGTGGGGAGACCAGGAGGTTGTGGGGTCCCACCTGTAGGGCCCTGCAGGGTGCAATGACAGCAATGCTGCTCCAATCCTGGTGATTTAACCCCAGCTTTGTGCTGGCATGGACTCTTCCTGCGATCATTTCCTTCCCTTTTCTTTGAGATGGGAGGGTGACTGCCGATATTTGGGCTACACACAAAATAACATGAGGGTTTTGTTTGGGTTTTTTTCTCCTGCAAATTCAATCAAGGTGTTGCCCTGTGGTCAGAGGATGAACAAACAAACCTGTGACTGGGACTGACACTTGGCTGGTGGCTGCCTGCACGGAATGGGATTGTTGGAACACGTGCTTCTGTGGAGCAGAAGATTTCCCAGCGCCTGACACCAGGGCCTTGGTGGCCAAAAATAGCTGGGTCTGCCACAGGGAGGACAATATCCCTGGGAGGCTGAGGCCACACTTCAAGGGACAGTGTGTCACACAGTCAGAAACTCAAGTGGCTCATTTAGCATGCATTTCCCTGGGTCTCAGGAAAACTGCTTGTAAATAAATATCAAATTGTTTGCTTAAGAGAAGAAGACTTGGCTAAAAACCTGCCGTGTTGCTGCACGAGCAATTGGGAGTTCAGGGTCCTCACGGTGGGATAAGGGAGAGGATGTGTCCACTAAGACTCTTTTAAAATAGACCAGTGTGTAAATGACAGAGCAATTTACAGACTCCAGGCAATGCAGGACAGCAAACGTCTCTCAAAATATGGGATCTGTCCCCACACGAATTATAACAGATGACAGTTTACTAAATATATCTGCAATGCCAAAACAAACAGCACTACATTCCAAAGCAAGAGGTCACTGTAGTCTGTCTTCACACAACACTTTTCCTTCTCATCTGCAAAAGACTTTGACCAGGAGGACTGAAAGATGAAGCAGAGAGTTTGAGTGTGTGTATGTGAGGGTTTGCCAGGGAGACGGATCCCCATTTTGGCAAATGCCATCAGTTGTGCCTTCAAGGATCAGTGCAGCAGCTCATTATAGTCCCTACCTATCCCCTGTGACTAAAATAGTCACAGTCACCCACAGAATCTTACACAACAGCAACTTGACACAAATAAGGACTGAATGAACGAGACTTTCCAGACAGAGATAAATTGGATAAATGTTGAAGGTAATAAAAAATTAATTGTATCGCCTGCCCTGAAGAACATTTTAAATATCATCTGCTTTTCAGGCTTGTGCATAAATACGCATAATTCTGCATCTTTAATTGAAATATGTATTCAGCTCGGTTGTTTTTCTGCTGACAGCTCAATGGAGTTACTCTGTTAGTGATCATTACAATTATTTAGTGGTACTGAGATCTTGCTAAGAGATTCTCTGAGACTATAGAAACCTGAAACCAAAATATATTTCCAGCCCAAGAGCTAAAATTCAATAATAATTTTTTTTTTTAGTAACAAAACCCCTTTTGTTTGAAAATAGCAGCCTAAGGGAGTGAGGAGCCCACAACAAACTGAAATTTTTTAGAAACCATAATTATGATTCCGTCAGTCCTCCTTGAAAATCTCAGCCAACTGAGTCATCAGGGAAGAAATAATCATTTTAGTGGGACTCCTACATGCCCCCCTCCCTACACAGGTCTCATCCCAAGTGGGAGCAGTACATGGAGTAGGGCAGTGTTCAGGCAGGCTGATGTTTGCCTGAGCTTTAATCCCCTTGCAGACAAAATCCTGAACTTGAATGCATGGAAAATTGCTGTTGATAATCTTATTTTGAGGAAAAAAATTATTTACTTCAACCAGCATCTGGCAAGGTACAGACCTTTAGCTTCTGACTTAGAAAAATCCTTGTCTGCATTTACACTTGGCTGGCTGGTAAAGTTTCTGGAATTACATTTTTTCCTTTAAAATTTTGGAGACACAATAGCAGCCTGAATTCCCCTTTCCTGTGTTGTGTATCACTGCACAGTGGCAGCAGGGCAGGAGACATTTCATAGGCCATAAAACCAGAATGGGCTTAATCCTCTTCTCACAGTAGATTTACATTTTTGTGACTGTTAGTAAAGTTGGCAGTAAAGATGTTGACAGAGCTGAGGGCTGGCTGGGGCCCAAGGGCACTGATTTTTAAAGGTGGCAACTGGGATTACTAAATACTGCTTCCAAAGAAGCCTTAGCCCCACTTCCTACCCTTGAGAGCTTTTTTGTTCTCCACTGAATCGTGGCTGAAAATGGGCTGTAGCCACCCAAGATATGTCAGTGTTGCAGGGGAAGCCGAGACAAAGCAAACTGCTGCTGCCTGAGAGCTGCTCGAGGGAGCTTTGTCCTGACCATGGAGGGGTGAGAAGGGTGTCTCATCCAATATTTCTGTGTCCTGATTTCCAGTCCTCAGCCCAGGTGTGTCCTATATTGAACTATCAATGCCTGAAACTACAGAGAAAGTTTTTTTCTCTTCATTTCCTTTCCATTCTTGAAGGTGGCAAGGAAAGGAATTAAAACACTGCTCAAAGTAAAACTACTGCAGGTCTTGTCTGAGCCTCAGTGAAAGTGCTTCAGGGGTGAGAGGAGGCCAGCAAGAGGAAAATGCCCAAGCCCTTGCTTGCCTTCTGCTGCTCAGTTTTGTTTTACAAGCACCTGAGCTTGCAGCTGCCGTTGGAGCTATTTGACAAAGAAGCTGCTTGTCCAGCTGCTGTTATTTCCTCATCCATCCTGCGGGTTCCTGAATCCAGACCTGACATTTGACCACTACACTCTGTTTCTCAAGCTTCAGCTATGGTCAGCTGAGTAGTGTTTCTTGGCAGGTTTCTCTCACACAGCCTCTGAGAAATACAGCCAAAAGTGAGATGCCAAGCTGCTGGTGAGATACAGAATGCGTGGGAGGCACCAGCCAGCCTTGGAGCACGAGGGCAAAGCTGACAAGACTGGTGTAGTCTGGATTGTAGGCACATCACTGTGCTTTTATAAACACAGGGGCTGTAGCTGTGACAGTCCAAGGATAGAAGGGATATTATTTTTTCTTAGACTGACTCATGTAAGTGAAAAAAGTGGATAAACGTTTGGGTTTAAGAGAAGGGGATTCTGAATCCAAAACCTTGCCTGAATTTACTGATAAGGTTGGGTCAAGGTCTTATGGGCTCCTAAAGGTCTGTAAAACCTTGACCTGATCAGGAGTCCAACAGACTCCAAACCACAGTGTGCTAAGCCCACTAAGCCAATCAGGAATGCAAGGTTTCAAGTGGGATCCACAAAGGCACTTCAGTACCTGAAGCAGGACTTAGGTCAGAGGTAAATACCCTCAGTAAATACCTGTGATCCAAAAACCTCACTAAGATGGAATTGAGGGATAGGGATGATCATCTTTGAATATTAATTTTCAGGGTGAAACCTGAAGTTACATTTCTTTGTGTAACAAACTCTCCTCACCTGTACCTCAGAAGCTGGTGCACTTTGGGAGGTGGGAAAACAGAGTGGAAACCTTTATTCATGCATGATGCCTGTGCTACAAACGGAGCAAAATGAACCCTGCACAGTTCAGATGGCAGGTGCCTGTCCTCAGGAGACTAACCTGGGATGTGCCTCTGTATGAGCAGAATCCAGTGCCTTAGCTCTGAAAAATTTGAGAGTTTACACCAGCACTGTTTACTTTAAGACAGTAAACACCTCCCTTAGGCAATCCTGTATAGAAAGAAGGAAGACACAAGTGCATGATTCTGGCTCCTGGATGCTGCTGTAAGGTTCAGGTACTAATCTCTAACTGTAGAAGTCTTCAGTTCATCCTGTTTTAGCCACAGGAACCACAATCCACAGGCAAAATCAAGGGGAAAAGGGAACTGAAGAAAAGGTGAAGATTTCTTCTTTGAGAAGTGTAGATTTGCTAATTACGGACCTAATAATTCCAGGAGATTTCCTGCAGATTTGCTGCAACTTCAGCGTTATTAACCTGTTTTTCCCTTTTGGAACTGTGCTCCTCCATCCTAAAATTAGCTGGTGACCTAACAGAGCATTTAGGCATGGGCACCTTTAGCCATCCAAGTGTTTCCACTGACTTCAGCAGAAACACCCGGGTGGTGGAGGCAGCGTCGGCGCCCCGGTGATCTGCTGGAGCCGCCTTACATGCCAGGCACAGTGTCATACACAGAGCTTAGATTAAATGGGAGGGGAACAGGGAGCATTTCTAACATGATTACTGTCAGATTTTCTTTTATGTTTTCCAGAGGAAAATAGCATGCAAATGTTGCACGTGCCTGCATGGATTCAACCTTCCTTTCCTCTTTTTTGATCTCTTGAATTCTGACAAACAAGCTGGCTGTGATTGCTGAAGGGAAACTCTCCCCAAGGTGTGGGGCCGGGGGCATTTTTTTGAGGGGCACAGTGGGTTGAGGCAGACCCGTGTTCACCTGCTTCTGGCTTCACTTTCCCACTCCAGCACTCTTTCTCCAGTTGCACCTCAGTGGAGACAAGGTGAACTGTGTCTGGGAACTGAGCCAGAGTAAAAATAACTGAGGAGGGGAGGGTGCTGCTTTTTTAAGCAGTTTCCTGGTCTGTTTGACAACACAACAGCACAAAGAGCTGCACCAGCACAACAGAGGGAGCATAACCGGACTGGACCATCAAATCACTGCCACCAAAAATGATGCCCGCAAAACTGCATCCATATTTCCTTGGTGTTGCTACATCAGCAGGGTGGAAGGTCCTTTGGAAAGTCCAAAGGTGAGTTTCTACTCTCAGCCCTTCTTCCCCTTTCCTAATGCTGTCTTCTGCAAGTGATGGGGTGAGCAGAGAGCAGCTGGGCACAGAGGCTGATGTTTCTGGCACAGTGCTGATCCCTTGTTTTCTTCCTTTGTGTCCTGTACCCAACTCCAGCTTCTGCTGTGCATTCCTGTCCCTGTGCTGGATCCTGCTGCCCCCTCTGTCATGCTGACATACCTCTTTGTGTGTCCACACACCACAATCAAACCCTGGGAGCAATCCAGATGAAAACAAAGTATTCTTCTTCAGGGCTAACTTTCATCTGGTTCCCAGCTCCAGCACTCACACCGTGCCAGCACGGCTCAGGGGGTTGCACAGAGGGGAAAGAGGAGGGTCACTGAGCCAAAGGTTTGTCCTGGCAGACTGCAGAGCAAACATGACTTGGAGTGTCCAAACAAAATCAGTTTACACAGCCATCTCAATCATTCAGAGTTAACACTTTATCCAGATTGGGGCTGGGACTTGGGGACATTTGATCTCCCTCCAATGCTGGAATCTAGACATGCAAATTCTGTGTTATGGAGGGAATGTCCTACTATGAAGCTCATGCTGCTGATTCCTGTGGGAGCTATGGACCAATCTTCCAATTATGATTGGAAAAGACTTCTGAGATCATTGAGTCCAACTGTTAACACAGCACCATGACATTCACCACTAAACCATGTCCCCAGGTGCCACATCCCCATGCCTTTTGAGCACTTCCAGGGATGGACATTCCACCACATCCCTGGGCATCCTGTTCCAATGCCTCACAACCCTTTCAGTACAGATTTTCTTCCTAATATCCAATGTAAACTTCCCCTGGTGCAACTCGAGGCCATTTCCTCTCGTCCTGCCACTTGTTACGTGGGAGCAGAGCCTGATCCCCACCTGGCTCCACCCTCCCTTCTGGGAGTTGTAGAGAGTGATAAGATCTCCAGAGTCTGCTTTTCTCCGGGCTAAACACCCCCAGGTCCCTCAGCTGCTCCTCATTACACTTGTGCTCCAGACCCTTCCCCAGGTCTGTTGCCCTTCTTTGGACACGCTCCAGCCCCTCAATGTCATGAGGGGCCAAAACTGAACCCAGGATCTGAGGTGTGGCCTCACCAGTGCCCAGCACAGGGGGACAATCACTATCTGGATGCCTTATACAAGAAACATTCAGCTCTGTGACTTTGCCATTCTGGGTGGGGTGGAAAGCTGGTGAGGCAAGAATCATTGCTGAACTGATCAGACCCTCTTTCAGGAGGGAATTTCATAGGAATTGTGAGGGCTCCTCATCCCCACTGCAGTTATATTCACCACTGCCTAACAGTGCTGCTCTGTAGGGCTTTTCCCCAGGGCTCTGTGCATCCATCCAGGCAGCTCATTTTGGACAGCCATAGACAGCAAGCAAGAGCCCTGCTCACACAGCTTCCAGATCTTCACCTTCTGCAAAGCCTGATCTGTGTCAGCCGCCTGCTATCCTTGCTGGCAGCACCCATACACCTGTCAAGCAGTTATGGCCTGAGCACAGGGCCTTAGCAGCTCCTAGCTGGAAGGCTGTGTGGAGAAAGAGATGAAAGGTTATTTTCAGAGTGTCAGTCTAAGTAATCAATGGCCCGAAGATTTGGATACAAAGTAGGCATATATGACTTAATTCTAACTTAGTGTCTCGCTCCTTTTTTATAGAATTACTATTTAATTGCTCATGTTAAACCTGTCCGACAATACCATTTAGTGTTAGCAACACTTAGTGTCATATCTTCAAAGTGCTTTACAAGCAAGTTATGAAATGTGTAATTTGAGTGAAAACAAGCACCTTGGACTGAGACCTGTGCTGTGTTTGACACAGCCTGGCATGCCTGCAGTGCTCTGTATGCTGGGATAAGGAGCCCTGTGATTCATGGCAGGGTAAAGTCAGTGAGAAGAACATGGAGAGATAACGTGGGACGGTGTTCTCTGAGGTATAAAAGATCAAGGCTCTAACGGAGCTTGATTTTGATATTGCATCTTCTTCTCTCCTTCCTCTAGCACAAGACTGAAAATCGGCCGTCAAAAGTCATAAATCAGTCAGAAATGTTTGTTTCACTTCGAGGATATGCATTAAAGTAGCCATAACACAGGAATTAGGAAACCACAGCATAGCCCGAAGGCCTTTGCCTTCAGCTGTGTCCATGGAGCACCAGACAGCTGTGTCACTATACAAACACGAATTAATCCTCAATAAAACAAGTAAAAAAAGTACACAAAGAACCATCAAGGGTTGGTTTGTTGCCAGGATGGCAACAAAGCATGAATTGGACCAGGTGTTTGCCAAGGCAGGGCAGTCGAGTTGTAGCCAGCTTTGATTGTTGCTTCTGCGAGTCACTGTGTTCTCAGGCTCCAGCTGAAATGACACTGAAAAAGGTGCATGATTCACTTTTGCCTGGAAAAGGAAAATTTCCTTGTAGAAAATCAGGGCTCCAAATCTTGCAGAATTTCTTGAAGTAGATCTGTGTAGTAAGCAGGTACATTTGGTTTTGTAGCCTTCAAATACAAGACCTCACTCGCTTCCCACTTTTAAGGTGGTTGGTGTTTTACCAGCACAGACTGAGGAGAAGCCCAGTGTATGGCCACTGGCAGGAAGTGGCTTTTGGAAAGTTACATTTCCTTTGAATAGCTGGCTGACCTCCGGGGGTGTAAAGCAAAGCTCAATCCCAATATTTGCATCTTCTCACTTTGTGAAGTCTATGGCAAAAAGATATCCAGTATCAAACGGGACAAATCTAAGGAATTTCTTCCTTTTCCTCCTCCAAAAACCCTCCACCGAGTTCTAAAAAAATACCCCCAGCTTATGTTTACACAACTGATCCGCATCTGCCTTCCAGAGTTGTGGCTCGGCATGGCCAGATGATACTATCCCTAAACTTGGGGAAAGCCTGAATCTGGAAGAGAGGGGAGGATGGGTCATGCCTGGGGTCTGTTCCTGAGGTGAGGGGAGCTCAGCTTGGGGAGGGCTGTGGAGGCAGTGCAGAAACTGGGGAGGTCTTTTTAAATTTGATTTGGGGGTGCTGCACATCCGTGACGAAGTATTTTATTTTGTGTCTATCACCTGTAACCCCAAACGTTCCCAGATCAGAAAACGGATCCTACCACACAGGGGTTTTCTTACTTCCAGCACAAGTCCTTACTCTAAAGCACATGGACACATGAGCGCCTGTGGCCCTGCCCGGCTGCTCACGAGGGGCGGGATGAACAGCGCCGTCCCGGTAAGCGCCGGGAGGGAAAACACCGGGAAAGCCCGCACGCCAAAGCCGAGGCTGGTGAGGACAGTCCCCTCCTGTCGCCGGGCAGCCGAAGACCCGCGGCCGCTCCCGGCGGGGGAGGCGGGGCCGGGCCGGGCTGAGGGGGCCGCGGCCGCGCCGCCCTCCGGCCCGCGGGCGGGGAGCGCGCTCGCTCGCTGGCAGCGGCCGGGGCGGGGAGCGGCCGGCCCGTCCTTCCTCCTCCTCCTTCTCCTCCTCCTCCCTCCCGCCCTCGCCACCGCCGCCCGCGCCCGCCGCCGATGCCCGGACTGCGCCCGCGGTGAGTCTGCCCCGCCGGGACCCGCCCGAGGGAAGTTGCGGCGCGGCCCGGCCGCGCCTTTGTGCGGGAGCGGCGGCGCTGCCCGCTCGGTCCGGCCCCGGCCCCGGCCCCTGCCATGGCCCCGGCCCGCCGGTACCGCCGCCCCGCTCCGCTGCCCGCGCCCTCCGCCGCGCCGGTACCTGCCGCTCTTTGTTCCCCGCCGCCGCCGCCTTTGTTCCCTCGGTGCCGGCTGCACCTTCGGCACCGCCCGCGCCCCCCGCGGGACATCGCTGCGCGGGGAGGGGCGCGGATGGAGAGACCGCGCTCCCGGAGCGCGTCCCCCCCTCTCCCAGCGCTGCGAAAGCCGGGAAAAGGGGAAAGCACCGCGGCGGGGCAGCGGCGGGAGTTCGCCGGGCTGCGCGCGGGGAGCGCGGCGGGCTCGGCCGGTGGCGGGAGCGGGCTTGGAGCGAGCTTGGAACGGGCTGGGAGCGAGCTCCCGCCCCCGCGGTCCTGCCCTGCCCTCCCCGAGCGGGGGCCGCGCTGCCGGAGGAGCTCCGGCCGGAGCCGGCTTGTCCCGGGGCCGGCTTGTCCCGGAGCGGGGGAGCGCGCAGGGGGTGCGGGCAGGTGACCGGCGCTCCCCCGGGGAGCCGTGGGTACCGCTGGGAACGTCGGTATCTCTTGGGTTGTGTGTTTGGGAGCTGATGGTGCAAACTTACTCCGGCAAAGTTCTCGGGATAAGGGAGCGACTGCTTTTCTGGGGGGGCCGCAGGAGGCACCGGCATCCTCCCTGCGCTGTGTTTTATTATTGCCGGTGCTGCTGCCCTGGGTGAAGCGCTGCCCGCTGAGGACTCGCGCGCTCTGTGCTTCCCGCTGCACATGGGCTCCTTTCTCTTTCCCGCCTTGCTGCCAGCCTCCCTCCTGCCTTCCCTCCCTTCCTCCCATCTTTCCAGGGCTCCTGGCAGCCGCCTGCTTCCTCTCGGAGCAGTTGTTACGGATCTCTGTTATTCTAGCCCATGGGATGCCGCACGTGGGGCTCCCTGTCTGTAACTTGGTGCTGACTTAGTGTCAGGTGCTCTGTGTGTGTGTTTGTGGATTTAAGGGAAGGCTCTTTGTCCTCCTTTCACCTTCAGAACTAAACCTGGGCTCAGTCCTATCCCTGTCTCTCCAAAACTGAATCGTTCTTCTCTGTTTCTCCTGAGAGTTGCTGGAGGCATCAGGAAGTAGAGCAGGTGCACTCTCCTCAAGTTACTCAGAATCTCCAGAGAGAAAACTTTGAGCAAGTTTTAGAGTTTCTCGCAGCCTTTGTAATGTCTGTGACTCTGTACTCCTCATGCCTCTGCTTTCCTCTTTCCCTGTGTCCCGCCTGTCCTCTCCCTCTCTTTCTGTCGTTCCCGGGTGTTCCTCCCTCTCAGCTCCCGGGGTGGGGTGATCTGCCCTTGCAGGACAGACAGACGAAGCCGTAAGTGCCACGTGCGGGTCCTGGCTCGTTATTCTGTTTGGCCGAGGGAGCAGAGCCGTAGCTTGGCGGGCACGTCTGTTTACATCTCTGTGTGAAATGCAATTCCTGCAGAAGGAACATGCCTGGCTGCTGGCGCCTGGTGAGCTGTGTCACGGTCTCCAGCCACTTCTGGGGTGGCTGTATAGCTCTGAGGAGGAGCGCGGTGGCAGCTGTTAACTCTGCTCACGACAACAGTATCCGCACACACGGCCACCTCACGCTGAAATCAGGGCAGCCTAAATAATTGATTTCCGAGGCAGAAGGCAGCGTGTCAGAGCAAGAGAGGATGGGGTGGTGTGGAGTGAGCAGGAGGTGGCAGGGGAGAGGGAGCCCTGGCATCTGCAGGCGGTGGCAGTGGGGATGAGTTGGAGAGGGATGGGTGGTGATGCTGGAATTTAGAGGTGAAACACCAGCAGTGACCACAATAACGTGTCACCATGTACTGATGTGTGCAGTGGCAATGTTTGGGCCCCCCAGTGTGAAATTATGTACAAGTACCTCTTCAGAAGTGTGTAACTTAATGTTCATTCTTCCCTTCTTCCCAATGAATGGTAATGAATGATAATTACCTTTTTACCTGAGTTTTCTATAGAAACATGTATTAATGTTCATTTATTTAAACAATTCTTTACAAATACCCTCAGGAAATTCTATTTTAAGTGCTGCTGATATGCAGTGCTAAGACTTGAGCGTAGTGGTTTAAGAGGGGCAGAGGAACTGTACTTGGATGCTCCTTGGGGGTTCTTTCTAACTCCAGATGTTAAGTGATTCTGGAGATTCTAAAAAACGAGCTGATCTCTCTCCTGTTCAATCTGACGAAAAGTTCAGTAAAGTAACTGAGAATTTTGTTGGTGTCAGTAGCACTTGACCAGTCCTGTAGTGTGCCAGCTATTTTTTATTTATTTGTCAGGCAAAGATTTTAAGCACAGACACAATGAAGTAATTCAGGAACGGCATGCATTGCTGGCTAATGATCTAATAGCTTGAAAATGCTTTATCTCCCTAGCTGCTAATTTTAAGTTTTATGGTGAAAGAGAAAGTAAGAAAAAAAGTCCCAACCAGTTACTGTTTGTTCCTTTGCAGTTTTTATCTGTGTTTTTTATGTTACTCCTTGTGATATGTTTTTGGGAAAGGTTACTTGCATGCTTTGGGAGAAAGTTGCATTGTTTCAGGGGGAAAATGGCCCACAGTTTAACCCATTTATTGAGTTCATTATGCACGTTGTAAAACCCCTTTACTAGTAATTATTCCATGAACAGTGACTTCAGCTCTGCTCAGTTTCCTCAACATGTGAATATAGAAAGGAACTAAATAAGAAGTCCCAAAGTGGGTATGAGGAAGCCCAGCGTGGGAGATCAGGTATAAAGAGCCTCATTCATTTTGGTTTATCTGTAGTACAGGGATATGCCCTTACTCCATGAATCATCTCCTGACATCTGTTTGCTGCGCTGTTTTCTTAGCAACTGCGGCTCTGTTTTAGATCTGGGCTCTCAATGGCCGGGTTTGTGCCGAAAGATGCAAAGAGACAATCCAAGCTCTTCCTAGTGAAGCTGTGCCTTTCAGCCCATTTAGCCAATTTATTTTCTTCCCTGAGGCACAATAAATACCGGTTTTAAAAGTCAGCCAGCTGAGATGCTTTTTCTGTGTCGGTGCAGAGATGCTTATCTGTTGCTTACCACAACTGAAGTGTTTCCCCAACACGACTGGCAGCGTGGGAGAGGATGGCCATGGGCTGTGTCCTGTTGGAGGGATGAGCTGTGTGTGCACCACGCTTGCTCTACCTTTCCTGCAGGTTCTTCTGAGCTGTAATGGTACTTCTAGATGTGGGAGAGGACGTGGTCTTGAAGGAATGCTCCCAGTGATGGCAAGGACCCACTCCTAGCAACGTGCCTGTTTGAACAAGTAGTTGGATTAGGCAGTGGGATTATACACAATGTGGACTGTGGAGCACTGCATGAGTAACGCTCTGGGATGGATCCATAAGCTGTGATTAAAGGGAAGGTGACATTTCATACACCTCTCACCTAATCTTTCCTTGCTTGAATTTCATCCCTGGACGATTTGGGTGGGGGACTCCTGTAACTGAGGCAGAGGTGGCCATGTAGACACTGGCAGAGCAGGTTGATCTGATTTTGCTATTTTTGCTCTCTAGAGGAGGGATCAAGACCTGACTTGGGTCAGAGGGAGTTTTTAACTTCAGCTGTAAATGTAAATGTAAATGTGGTATATCCATGTTAAGGGACAGGCAATGTTCACCCCACTCTCTTTGTGCCAGCATGCAGTTCCTGCAGGAGGAGCAGGAGTTTATACCTGCAGTAGAACATATAGCTACTGGACTATGAGTCATAAAATGCAGCATGTATTATCCCATAGGACATGAATTTGACTGCCTTACCCTTCCTGGACTGACTTGCATCCTGCAGAGCATGAAGGGTGCTGATAGCAAGTAGTCACTGTGAAGGAGGAATGTGTTTTGACTTGGGATAATTCTGAGAGGGCAGAGACCCCTCATGTTTAGACCATTTTCTTTGCAAAAGGATTGCAGAGTGCAGATGGGAAGATTAAATACTGTTGCAGAATACTGGCCAGCTTCCTGCTACCTTCATGGATCACACACAGCTCCTGGTGTTGGTGAGGGAGAAGACAACCTCTATAGATCACCTAAGTGACTGCTCAGAGCAGGAGATGGAACAATCTGCTTCTGTGGAGATGCAGAGGGACCAAGACAGGGGCAGAAGAGGGAGCGGGGCTAAACCTTCTGTTCAGCCCAGCTTGTGTGCACAGCAGAAAGCTGTGTGAGGGAGAGAGCTGGTGTAGAACAGGCTGTTATCTCCCCACAGACGGAGCTTTGACTCCAGGCATAACTTTGGTTAGGGAGGCATGTTTGCTTTCTAACCTTCTTGCAGCCTGCTGATAACTCCCTGCACAATGCAGCTGCACAGATTGGCTTGAGAGGTTTTTAAGGAACTGCTGACCCTGGTACAAGCAATGCTGTTTGTGACCAGGGATGAGGAAGAAAAGAATGGTATTCGTTATCTGAGCGTTAAGACTTGGGCTGCAAGTTCTATCAAAGGAAATGACAATTAAGATGGAAAACAAAGCACTTGTAATTACTTTCATGGAAGTATCGGGAGGAGGCAGAAATGTGAGGTTTGCGGGAAAAGGTTCTGCTTTCTGAATCTTCTGGCCTGTTGGTTGCCAGGAGAAAGACCAGGAGTTGGTGAATGGTGGAGCAAAAGGGTTAAGCAGAGAGGGGAAGGAATACGCTGGAGACCCCCTGGTCTGTGACACACAGCCTGTGTACATCCATCCATGAAGTGGTTATAGAGACACTTGAGGCATGGGTGCCGTTCAATTTCCATTAGAGACCTCTGTGTTGTGTGGGTTTGTGTTGTTAATAACCACCTAAATGATGCAGGGAAAGGAATGAAAGCTGACTCACAAGAAGCATGTCCAGCTTCTTGGAGGCTCTTGAATTGTGAGCAATGTGCAGCTCTGCTTGCAGGAATATTTGGTGAAATATTCAAGTTCAATAACTAAATTAAATTCTAGCAAAGGCAAGTCCAAGGGTGAAGGTGGTTGTGTATCATCTAGTTACAATGCGTTTCTGGGGAAGGGAAACACAGAGCACTTGGAGGGTGTTCTCACTTCACTGTAACCTGAGGGGGTGCTGCTATATCTCCTTCCTTTACCCCATCTTAAAAGGCCACAGTTCATCTTGCCAAACTCTATAACATAACTATCTGCATGAGAGACAGTTCTCCAGACTCCTTTCATAGTCACTGGAGAGGAGCACACGCTTTTGAGCCGTGATTCATCCACACCGAGTTGGATATCTAAAAATACACTGGACAAACTGCCCTAAAAGTGCCTGTTCCTCTCCATTGTTTCTGCTGAGCTCAAACAATGAGCACTTACAGAGGTATTGCTCCTGTGGCTGTTTAGTGTCAGGAGAGCTGAATCTCGGCCAAAGTGTCTCATGTCCCAGCAGAGCGTCTAGGAGGGCTCTGAGTGTCCTCATTTCCACCAGACTCGGTGTTGGTTTTGCAGTGTAAGGTATTTGGCTGTTCCTGAGACTGGGGAGCAGACAGCAACATCCAGTTTAAATCCACCCTTCACCCCTGGACTCACTCAAGCTTCGGGCTGGACCTGACAATCTGCTCTAAATAAGAGGCCGAAGGGGATTTGCAGAGTGGTGTTTTCAAGGTCGCACATCAGGTTAGTGGCAGAGGTGGAAGCAATGAGGACACTCTGGGCTCCCAGGGGTGTGCTCCTTCCGAGCACCTTGCAGCTGCCTTGCAATCTGCTGCACTCCCGGGGGCAAGGCTGGCACTGGCTCTCAGTGGTGGACAGCACCTAGTAGGTACTCACTTCATTTGGCTGGAAACCTTTTGCAAAATTACAGAGGCTCATCCTCCTTTCCTTGTCTTTTCTCTTGCAAAAATCCATAGTTCAGGCACAATGCTGACGTGTTGTTCACCCACGAGGCTGGTGGGGGTGACTGTGTGTGTGCTCTCAGTCACAGGCACCTAAACCTTGGGGTAAATGTCCAACGGTTCAGTCTTGTTGTGGCCCAGGACAGCAGGTGTGGCTATTCCCTGGTGGTTGGGTGATGTGTGGAAACTTTGAACAGACACATCCACAGCGTGCAATAGGTAAATCTACATGCAAACCTCAGGGAGCCACTCCCCGGTCACTTCTGAGGTGTTGCTGCCACCATTGTGTTATTTAGAAGTCTGGAAAAGCAATCACCAGCTCTTGTAGCAAAAGCCGATCTGTGCTGGTAAACCAGGTAGGCTAAGGATAAAATTCCTCCTGTGTGGAGAACTAGTTCACAGAAGAAAGACTTGTTTTGCTAAATGAGCTAAATGTCAAGGGAGAGACTGGGCTGAAGAAATTTGCTTGTGTAGCAGAGATATGAAGCACAGGCAGGTACTGAGTGTTAAATGGATCCTGTGCACGTCTGATTCTAGACAAATACCAGACTATTCTATCTTGATACATGAGAAAGAATATGATAGCCATGAAATAGAAAGAACGTGTTGTCTGAGCCAGAATTGGATTCCTGAAGTTCTTCTTAGGGGGTCTGTGGGTGAACTCCAGGAGGCGAAACAGATTGCAATTTGACCCAGGAGAGAACAACTGGGGAGAGGAGGGAAAGAGCAAATTATTAAATAAGAGCTGGGAGAAAAGCCAGTCTCCAAAAATACACTTTGAAGATCAATTCCAGGTATTTCCTGGCATTGTCATCCTGCTTCTTCAGCTGCTCGGACTGGAACAAGCGGTTTCACAGTTCACAGGCTGACAGGTTTAGGGTTGTTTGGTGGGGTTTTTGTTTTTTTTTTTTAAAGAAAAAGAGTGTATGATAAACTGTTTGCAGTGTTGTTTCTTATGCAAAACTGGGTGGAATGCTGGTGACGAAATACCCCTGGGATGGAGAAAGCAAAGCTTGTTATTGTAAGAGGGATTCAAGAGCAGGACCGGCTTCATTTTGAAGAGGTGAAAAGTCTGAATTTTCTTCCCAATTACATATCCAGGTCACCTCAGGAGTTCATAAGCGGGTGGAAGTGGGTATCTGTGCAATTTAGTGTGCAGACAGTGTTCCTGCAGAGGGGAGTTGTGCCTTCCTAGTGCTGTAGGTAGCCTTGGAGTGACTTTACAGATATTGTCGGTGAGTGAAGGCATCACCTTGGCAAAGCTCAGAGGTGACTCTGAGCATGTTTCTTCTTGCAAATGTTCTGCGAGAAGCCAGTCTGGGAGTTCACTGTACTGAAAGCCAAGTGTGTGGATTGCGAGGAAATTGAAGCATATCCTGTTCCAGGGGCTTGTGTTGGTGATCACACGCCATCTCCCTGCTGGGGTTTTGTTCTGAATGGTGACTCGGAGAGGTGTGTCCCTAAAAACTGTACAGAGACACGCCTCGGTGGGCTGGAGTTGGCTCGGGCTGGAGTTGGCTCATGTCTTACCTCACCTGCCTGGCCCTGGCCGTGCTGCCTGGCCCGGGACAGGATGGTGCAGCAGCTCTGCTTACGCAACACAGCCTCTGGTGCTTGACTGGACTTGTCTGTCTGTAAGTAACTTTTGTGTCGGTAGTGCTGGTGCCTTTCAGCGAGGGAGATGCACGGGGCTCATGGGCATCTGTCCTCGTTTGTCTGCATTGTAAGAAATCCTGATTCTCCAAGAAAGCACCCTGGACACCCTGTGATTCAGACTTGGATGGGAAGACTGTTATCACCCTGAGTGTGCAGAAGTGGAATGCACGATAGAAGTAAGACACCCTTTAATATGGGCTGTTTTGAATTTGCGGTACTTGGCTTTGCAATTGCACCTTATTTTATATTTTTATTTTGTATAGCAAGAACAGTTTATTGTAGCAGTTTACTGTGCAACATTAGGTTCTTCCTCTTGGGTTTTCTATGAGCCCTTTGGCTGTTTGGTCTTCTCTGGCATCAGCACTGGCAGGAGTAACAGTGTTTGGCCATGTTTTCCCTGCACAGAAGAAGTTACTCTACAAGCTTGAAACAATGCTATAAATCAGAGATTTTAGTTTGTGGGGTTTTTTTCTTTCCCTTAAAGCTGCTAATTCTTTAAAAGCAAAGATATTTTATTTGTCTTAAGCGGTAAAGGAAAGTGCTTTTCTTAGTGGAGAAGGTCCTGCACTGTCAGTGTGGGAGATGGCACCGTCGAGGGGCCCCTTTCATGTGTGCAGAGCCAACACAGGCATGCAAACGTGCAGACTGTGCTTGTAGAAAGGCTGCTCTGCCCACAGACCTTGAAGTCCATGGGACAGAAGGCATAAAACAAACGAACAAGGCCCTGAACTAGCACTTTGAAGGGAATTTTCAGCTGGAAGAATTATAGGGACATGAAAAACTCATTCTTTGGAGAGTCAGCCTCTGCGAGTCAGAGGAGCGGTGTGCTGGGGAAGCATTGTAGCTTGCATTGCTGTAGCCTTGATTGGACATGCTCGAGAGAGAAGCTGATGAATTCACAGCTGCCAGGCTGGGACCTATCATTTAAATTGTAATTTGCCCTTCAAATTTGGCAAGCTTCGTTTGCCATTTGCTTGACAAATCTCTTTTGTGTTTTCACTCTGCCCGCGTAAAACAGTGAGCTCTGCCGGACAGAGCTACTTGCAGTAGTCGTTTTCTCTGCTATATTTAGTGGTCACAACAAGTTTGTGATCCTTGCAGGAATATTGCCAAAGCAGACGAGTTTAGCTTGAGACGTGCCCTTTCTCTTTGGCTCCCAAATCCACGGTGCAGTTCACTTTCCTCCCCTTTCCCAGCGCCGTCAGTGGCTCCGTCTGCGAGGTCTGTTGTGCAAACATTGCTCTGCTGCTTCCAGGGATTCTGCTCAGTCAGAACAAGTCCCTGCTTTAGTGGAAACTCCTGCGTTCAGATTGCCACTATCCCTAGTGGCTTTCTCTTTTCCTAACTTCCTGAAAGAGCAGATTACTGCTCCTCGGGAAGGTCTGTTTGAACAGTGTTATGATTTAATTTAGAAACTCCAGGCCTTTTATTGCTTAGGAGAGCTTTGCCCCACAGAATAATGTGTTTGTTAACCATCTAACTGTTTCCTTTATTTGGGGAAAAAGGGAATTGGGAAGGCAGTGGGAAGGAAACATTTTTATTCCTTCAAAGGCAGAATATTACTTGGAGCCTGTTCCTCATGAATGTCATGCCATTAATGCCAAGCAGGTGTAGTTGTTATAAATTGCTGTTTTAAATACCTTTACCATGCAAAGTGGTTCCAGTGTGCCTGTGAGTCTGGATTAAAACACTGACTTTCAACTGCAATCCAAGGGAGGGGAAGGAAATGCTTGTAAATAAGAACAACTTGTTGCAATGCTTCTTGCTTGGTTAGGGTAGGCAGTGTTGCCCAGTTTGTTCCAATCAGGCATGAGAGCTAAAGCTCTCTGTGATTGCAGATCCCATCCCTTCCCTACTGTACAGTGTGACTCAGGGCCAGGAGGGGCTGTGCTGAGCTGAGCTGTGTCACAGCGGCTCTGGCTGGGAGCTGCACAGCCAAAGGTCAGAGGTCTGTGTGCGGCGCCGGCACTGCCCGGCCGCGCTGCGCCCTTTCCCCTTCCCGCAGGAGGCCAGGCCAGGCTCAGCATGGCCACTGCGTGCTGTGCCTGGCCACAGCCTGAGCCTGAGCCCAGCTCGCCGCGGCAAGCGGCCAGGTAGGGCTGTCTGCCGTGGGAAAAGGGAGGAAGGCTTGTGGGAGTGAAATGACAGCGATTGCCGTCTTGCTGCCTGCTTTCCTGCTTCGCCCGGCGCGGAGGAGGAGAAGGAGGTTGTGTTTGTGCGCTGGATGCAGTTCCCAGGTACAGCGTGGATCTGGAGCCAGCCCCTGTTCCTCGTGTTGTTTTTGTGATAACCCTTCCCCACAGCCCCGTTATCTGCGGGAAGCGGCCTTGGGGCTGCTCTGGCTGGCGGGGGAGTGTGAGACCAACCCCTGCTCTGGAAAAACTCTTCCATTCTGGCCTCACAGCAACACACTGTTCCAATGACATGGCTTTTTGGGAGTCATTGGAGGCTTCTGGGCATTGCACAGGTAGTTTTGGGCCAGGGTGTGCTCATGGGGTTTGTGTTTTGGAGACTGAATTGTGCCCAAGCCCTCAACTTGATGGAGGCATGAAGTCACCATGGTGGTTTTGGCTTCCTGCACAGCAGTGGACCCTGGGGTGATCGAGGCGTATGGCATCAGCCTCCTGAGCCTCCAGGCATTCAACACTCCTCTGTTTTACCTTAACAACTGTGATTTTAAGTCCTGAGCAGTTCTTGCATTTATTAACAGTATGGAAAATCTTGGAAACTGGTTGAAAGCTGAATTGTTTCTGCAATTTTAGTCAGTGCGCTTTGGCTCTGCCTTCCCACTTGGGAACAGGTAAGTGTGAGATGGGCTCATATTCTGAGGGCAAGTAATTTCATCGTGCACCTCTATGGGTCAACCTTTGTGACTGTGTGAGCAAGGCTTAGCTCTGTTAACAAAAGCATTTCTCTGTGTGTGTGTTAACATCAACACGGAGTTAGCGCAGTTTTCAAACTGTGTAATTGTACCAGGATGACTGATATATTACTACCCCCCAAAAAAGAGAAAAGGTCGAGAAAGACACTTAGCTAACAGTGTTTTAAAATTGATTAACAGAATGAGAAGATCCATTGTGCTTCTCTAACAGGAAGTGTTACTGATGTGTAAATCACAGACAAACCAGCAACATTTGCTGTCCTTAAAAATGGTGTGGCTTTTGTATACTCATATGCTTCTCCTGGCTGATTTTCAAAAACTATAAATAGATCACTGGGAAGTCCCTGGATAACAAAAATGTACTGCTGCTGCTTGTCATAAATAAACTTACACGAGCTGCCTTGGTCTTGCAGCTCTTCTTTAGAGGAGTCCTTACTTGTCCACTTGGTTCCAGAGCATCGGGTCACATGAGACAGGATAATTTCTGTGGCAGTGGGGTGCAGCTTCATGTCCTGCTCTGAATCTCCTGAAGATCTTATGTTCTCTAGGCCTGGTGTCTTGCAGATATATCTAATGTTGTCTTGGCTTGCTTCTGCCTGAGCAGAGTTGTTCAGCCTTTTCCAAGCTTTTCTCTTTTCGATCCTTTCACCTCCAGCTACTGATAGCATAGGAGTACGCAAGGCTGGGTTTATTTCAACTTCATCCCAGGCAGTGCAGAGTCTCTCTGATGCCACATGCACTAATTCCACTTATTAAGACTGGCTGATACCCATCTGACTGCTGTTGGGTGTTACGTAGGATCAGGAGGCTATAGCCTCTTTTCTGTATCACTTTCAAAGGGGTGGAAACCTAATGGAAGCATTTTTCTTCCTCCAGGGAAGCACAGAGAATGTCATTATTGCATACTGGATAATGACAATTAATTTTTTGTCTGCCAGACATAGAGGAGTTGTCAGTTCCTCAAGAGGGTAAGTCAGGGTAGATCTATCAATGATACTGTCCTGATTTTTGCCTCCTGAGGATCTGGCTTTGAAGGGAGGGGGATCAGCATGTTTTCTGTGTGATCACATTCCACCTGGGAGCGTGGTACAATGTGAGATGGTCCAGAAGAGCGATGTTGGCAAGCGCTTTGAAGGTGGAAAGGATGAACTTCAGTTTAGAGTAGGATTGTAGAAAAAAAGAAGGAGTATTTAAATGCAAAGATGATAGAAAATGCATCCTTTTAACATCCTTTTTTTCCCCACCACTGAGTGAAAACATGGTGAAACCATTGTAAGTGAAGTCTTGAGGAGAGAGCGGGACCATCAAACTGAAGTGCTGTGTGAACTTCTCAGGCTTAATAGAAGTGTGAGTACATCAGAAGTGATAGGAAAACAAAATATAAAAGAGTGAAAACCAAACCAACTTGATGTGGGGTTTCCTGTGATAATTATTTAGGTCATGGGGTCATGATGTGGATGCCAACAATTTGCCTTTAGGGAGGCTCTGTCAAGCTTGCAGAAAATTAGCTTACCAAAAAGGTGGCTCAGAAGCACTTTGCAAGGCTCAAGACTGGCACCTCTGAATGCTGCTTCTTCTCTCTGAATCTAAAATAAACAGAGATCTTTGTTAATAGCCAAAAAGGAAAGGGTCTTCAGTTGGTCAGCATTGTGGAGCTCTACTTCCTTTGGATTGGTTCAGCAAAGATAAAAATCTGCTGTTTCTGTTCATGGTGTTGGCTTGGCTCAGTGCATGAGTAATAATAATCTGTTGCTAGGAACAGTTTTCAGTTTACATGGAGAGGCCTCTATGGAGGGCAGGTCTTTGAGTCCCTGAGTGGGTCATAAATAATCAGTGGCACTTCAAAGGAGGAAAAGTAAAAACAAGTGGTTGGAGATGCCATGAAAAGATGTCTGTAATTCCTATTGCAACACCGGTGGAAAGCATGTAGCCAACATAATTGGGAAAGTATGGGGCATGGATCTCCAAAGGCAAAACCAATGAAGCAGGGATTTACTAACAGTGGGTTATAATATTCAGCTAGCTCTAGCTGGGCTTGTTTGCAAGGTATGTGCTGCTTTCAGCTTCAAGGAGGGCAAAACTGAGCTAATTTCATGGTGTATGATTTTTCAAGATTGGCTCCTGGGGAGGGCCGTGAGGGTACATCTGTGCTGGGACATGCACAAGTTAGCCATGAACTCTGGGACTGAAAATGCTCTTACCTGGGACAGTGTGGAAATCACACGGACTAGTTTACATTGCTTCCTGAATAGCTGCTTTGTAGAGATAGCTTTAAATTTATTGATGGAATACCCATTTGCTGTTTTAGCTGTAGTTACATGCATTGCTTTTTGAAGATGGCAGTGGTTTAACCCTAAGGAGCGTGCTGTGTAACTGCTGGGTTTTCCATGCCGTGGAATCTTACCATCTGCAGTACTTGGAATAGCTGAAAGCCAAGGTTTGCAAACCACCCTGATCTGAACTAATGTTAAGGCTGTGAAATCCTTTCTAATGAATCCTCTAAATCCATCTGAAACTTTTTTCACCCTTTCTTCTGAGACAAGAATGTCCTTATAAAGACCCTGCTTAAGAAGAGCATCTCTTAGGTCTCATTAGGACTTAAGCCTCGCTGGAGACAAGGTATTTAAATCACTGTTGTCTATTCTTATGATAATGGAATGTAAAGCCTGGGTATGATTATTTTCAGGTTAGTTCCTTGAGATTTGCAGTCTGCTACTTGCTCTTAGGTTTCTTATCAGTGTGCCGATGTATGTATGTTAATGCCCAGGATTTTCTGCAATCTGCTGGCAAGTATCAGCTGATTTTGGTAGAGGAAGGGAAATTACAGTAGAATTGATGTGATACAACTGTGCTGATACAATTTCCACCAATTTTTTAGGTGCCTGTTGTGGAAATAGCTAAAGAGGTACAGGAAGAAGAGTTTGAGTCTTAGGAGTGCCCTCAGCACAAGGAAAGCTTTTGTTGATGGTTTAATCATTTGAGCTCCAGATTGAGCCCAGGTGACCAAGAATTTGCCCCTTTGGAGAACATCTTGGAAAGCTTTCTTCTACAGGAGGACATTGCTAATGGCACCTTTCTTGTACAACTTTTTTTATCCTGTGTTGAAGAAAAGATGAGCTTGCAGAACAGCTCTGGTGCAATTCACATAAATTAATTCACAGGAAATGAATCCACTGGAAGTAACATCCCAGTGTGCCTGGAAGCTGCCTCTTTGATACTTCACAGGCTATCCCAAGGTGTAAGCAGTTAATGCTTTCCTACATTAATGCTAGACTCTGCAGAGAGAGGGAAAGACAGGGTCATTCCCTTCACCTTTGTTTTTATCCCCACTGACAAAGTGTGGTTTGAAAACATTTGATTTATTTTTCAACACTGTGGGTATATATTTCCTAGTTGTCCAGCATTTTTTAGAGAGGAAGGGATTGACTTAGTTCTGCAGTTGATTGAGTTGTTATGAAACAAAATAACTGTCTAAAATATGAAGTAGAAAAGATGATCCTTCCTACTGCCAATGAAAACCATTGCTGGTTGTTGGTTTTAGACTCTTCAGAGCTTGATTGTTTTAGACTCTTCAGAGGCTGTAACGATATCATTAAAGTTAATAATGCAGCTGTATTTGAATGAAATTTGGGGCAGGGAGGAGGACAAAGCAGTCATATCATCCCTATATAATCCCTTCTCAGACAATCTGTACCTTGTACCTTTTAAAGAAGACTAATCCTTGCAGGTGTGTCCTCCAGGACTGTGTTTGTGTCTCCCCTTCAAAGCGGCCGTGGAGTCTTCTGTTGGGGCAGGGCAAAATGCATCTGCTGTGCTGAATGGTGAATTGAGGTTTTGAGGGACATAAAAGCTTTAGCGTAACTTTACCTGGTGTTAGCTGTGTGTCTTTATAACCTGCACTGTGGATTTGTTGAGTGGATGTCTGTGTTTAAAGAAAAAAGTTTAAAATTTCCCATCCTTTTGGGAAGGAGGCCAGAAGCTGACTTTAAAAGAATATAAGAGCATATGCTTTTCTTTACTTATATATGTTCTGTGATCATGTGCTGTAATTTAAGTTAATTAATTAATAAGTAATGATTAAAGTTTATTCCTGCTTTAGACCTTAATATACTTTCTGCTTTGAAATCCTGGAAGTTTTATTAGCTTTAACTACTTTACTGGTTGGAGATCTGAACTGAGATTGGGGTCCCATCACATAAAGTGTAGTGCAAGCACATAAAAGGAGACAACATGCTGTCTTGTTGCTGTAGCTAGCGGAGGTTAGGGACAGAGGAGGAACAGTCACAGAAAGGTTAAAAATATATTTTGTGTTGTTTATGAAATGTCCATCACAGTTGTTCATGGATCTTGCATACTTTCCTGTTATTATAACGGAATTTTAATGCCGAATCCTGCTCCCTTTCTCTGGACTGTGGTCCCAGTGACTCTAGCATCATGCAAGTTGGTTGAACATAAATTGGCTCTGCCCGTGTAGTCATCTCAAATGTGGATGCTTTGAAGTTGAACAGATACGTAAGTTTCCATTGTTTGGGAGTTTGCTTACATACTTCCCACTTGGGCCATTTGTCATAATCTTCAAGGTGGTGATCAAAAAACCAAATGCAAGACTTAGTCATAGCCAAAAAATACTAAGGCCACCTGAAATTTTGCCTTTTCCGACTTAGGGTTTGTATTGTTTAATCTTGAGAGAAAAAAAAAGGGAGTCTCCCAGGAAAGATTGCTTTGCCTTGGGCATAGGCAGCGTAGCTGTGAGCACTGGATTCTTGCTCATCCATTGCCCATCCTCAGTTCTTTAAGAGCCCAGTATTTATTATAGAATTCCAGGTGGGAAGGGACCTCAAGGACCATCTTGTCCAATATTTTGTGCTAAAAGCATGGTCCAGACAAGATGGCACAGCATCCTGCCCTGTCAAATCATAACAATGCCAATGTTGTAGAATGCACCATTTCCCTGGGGAGATTAATCCAATGAGTGATTGTTCTGTGAAAAATTTTCCTCTTGTGTTTAATCAAAATCTCCCTAGCAGTAACTTGTACCCACTGCCCCTTGTGTTTTCCATGTGACTCCTTGTAAAAAGTGAGTTTCCATCCTCTCTGTGGGCACCCTTTAATTACTGGAACATGGTAATAAAGTCTCCCCTCAGCCTTTTCTCAAGGCTCACCAAACCCAGGTTTCTCAGCCATTTCCGCACACAGGCCTCCCAGTCTTCTGGTCATCTTTGTGCTCTTCTCTCTCCACCATGTCCACATAATATTTTGTACAGTGTGGTCCCAAGCTGTACCCAGTATTCCAGGTGTCCTGACAAGTGCTGAGCAGAATGGGACCATGACTTCTCTATCTCTGCTGGTGCCTTGTTTGTGCTGCCCAACATCTTGTTGGCTTTCTTGGCTAATTTAGATACCTTATGATTTCCATCCTAACTTCAAGGCTTGGCTTGTTTATATCATCATGTTCTTGTGCCAGCCAAAGATCAAATCAGTCCTTTTCCTCCTGTTTTTGATTGCTAAACATGCCAAACTCTTGCAAAATATGGGGTTTTTTTGATTATCCAGATAGGTCTGACCTTCGCCTGCCCCAGCTAGTACTCCCCTCTTGCTCAAATCTTGTGCCTTGAGCTGCAGCTCTAAGTTGTTGTTGACTTGCAGAAGTGCTGCATGGTCACTGCAAGAGTTGGAGTCAGTGCTTCAGCCATATGAACTAATGTCTATTTCTCTGGAAATCCAGAGGCTTGTTTTGTTGCCTTTTTTCTCTCTGTCTGGCCTTTGCTTGTCATCAGTAAAGTGATGTCCCATGGCAGGGGCAGGACTGATGGTCCATTCCAGCCCAGAGCAAGCTGTGGTTCTAAATGTGGGCAATAACCCCTGGTCTCACGTAGGTGCTGTAAATGTGAATTGATTGATGTTTGTGAAGTGTTCAGATGCCAGAGTGATGAGTGCCACAGAAAATCTTGTGAGGGACTCCATAATCTTGTCATCAGAGCAGCTCTTGGATGAAGCACAAGGACGCACATTGTTCAGGGTGAGGAAAGTAAAAATATTGAAGAGCTCCTCGTGGAATGCATGTTCTCCTTTCTGCTCAGCAAAGGAGGCTGAGAGTGAGGAAAAATAGTATAGAGTGGAGTAAACAAAGGCTGCCTCATGATTCATCTGCACAAGGGAATGGATGTAAGAATTTCTCTGGCATTCCTTAGTGTTGTATTTCCTGACTCATCTACTCACGCCCTTTATTTTGACATATACTTGGTGGATGAGTTGTTAATATATGGTGTGGAAATCCTTGTGTTTCTGGTGAAAAGGTTACAGTTGTGTAGGTAACAAAGCTTGTTTAAGAGGGAGCCCTTATTTAATATGCGGCTTAATTTCTGTTTGAATTTGTTTAACTGCTGGGTTCTTGATGAAAATAAGTCTCTGTCTTAAGCATCCAGTTCTTCCTACAGTGGCAAATTGAACATTACTGCAGAATGAGGAACACTTGTAGTTTTTAAAGGAAGATACAGCATATTGTTTTCAAAAGTTGCATTAGAGATAGGGGATGTATCCAGGGAGAGGAAAATGGAGGAGTTGGAAAAAGAAACTCCTTCATGGTGGTTGAGGAGTAACAAAGTACCAGAGACAGCAGTTGTGTTGATTCTCATGTAATAACTGCTACTTTTTCATTTCACCTTAATCTTTGCAGATTCTGCCTGAATTATTTCCATTATGAAACAATTATCCAGGCAGGATGGGAGATCTGAAAGGTACAAGGATTAAAAAAATGAGGTTTGGCACCTACCAGTCTGCAGAAGGCACTGTGGGCTTTTGTCACCTTGGCTTTCTCAAAGAAAGTAACAGTGTTTGAATTTTCTTAATCCTGATGCTTTAGTTTTCATGGCAAGACCCACTGGGATCCTGGTTTGTATTGTGGAGTGCTGCTGGCCACTGTTAAAAAAGAGTCAAAGGACCAAAGCTGGGGTTCCTGCAGTAGGAACAGTCACTTTATTCTGTATAAACAAAGGAAACAGCTGACCAAGGGAAGAAAACCCAAAACAAAATGCATATCGTGGTGCCACATCATCCTTGGACATCATCAATTTTTATGTAAAACTGTATGTACTGATTTTTTAAAAAAATTTAATTTTTTTTTTTTTTTTTTTTTTAATTTCAGTTTGGAAATTGATTAAAGACTCTCCATAGGATTCAGTATGGCATCACCGCAGTCATCTGCATCAACAGAGGAGCAGGCTTCCTCTGAAATAGATGATCTCCATCTAACGCTGCAAGGTAAGTCACTGAAATTTTCCGTGCCTTTTTAATTCAGATTTTTTGTCAAAAATCTGTGACTGTGTGTGCAAGTTGAAGGGAATTCTGAGAAACCTGTTTAAACTGGGGTTATGGTGAGTGTAGTTAGTTCATGTCTGCGCTTCTTTGCAGATGTTTCTGTGTCTCAGGAGAGAGGCTTCAGCAGGGAAATGACAGATAAGCTCTTGTAGTACTTTCTCATGATATTTTCAGATCAGTTGCCTTTTTTGGTACTGATGTGCTCACTGGTTCTTATACTTTGTTACTCAGAATACATGTTGGTGTAAACTGTTTTCAAAAGAACCAGCAGCTTGAAAACAGGCCAGTTCATTAGTTTCCATGTTTTGAATTTGCTGACAATTAGGTAGTTGCATTGAGCTATCTTAATGAAGTTCTTTTCTTTTCTTTTCTTTTCTTTTCTTTTCTTTTCTTTTCTTTTCTTTTCTTTTCTTTTCTTTTCTTTTCTTTTCTTTTCTTTTCTTTTCTTTTCTTTTCTTTTCTTTTCTTTTCTTTTCTTTTCTTTTCTTTTCTTTTCTTTTCTTTTCTTTTCTTTTCTTCTTTTCTCTTCTCTTCTCTTCTCTTCTCTTCTCTTCTCTTCTCTTCTCTTCTCTTCTCTTCTCTTCTCTTCTCTTCTCTTCTCTTCTCTTCTCTTCTCTTCTCTTCTCTTCTCTTCTCTTCTCTTCTCTTCTCTTCTCTTCTCTTCTCTTCTCTTCTTTTCTTTTCTCTTTTCTCTTCTTTTCTCTTTTCTCTTCTTTTCTCTTTTCTTTTCTTTTCTCTTTTCTTTTCTTTTCTTTTCTCTTTTCTTTTCTTTTCTTTTCTCTTTTCTTTTCTTTTCTTTTCTCTTTTCTTTTCTTTTCTTTTCTCTTTTCTTTTCTTTTCTTTTCTTTTCTCTTTTCTTTTCTTTTCTCTTTTCTTTTCTTTTCTCTTTTCTTTTCTTTTCTCTTTTCTTTTCTTTTCTTTTCTCTTTTCTTTTTTGTTTTTAACTACTATATTCCCCACAAGTGGGGATAATTTTTGTGGCTTCTAAACAAATTTCTTATGGGTCAACAAGTCTTTGGTTCTTTCTTGTCATGTGTTATAACTTGTTAAGGAAGCACTCAGTGGTGATTTTTAATTATTTCAGTTTAATGGCATCAGTTAAATGATGATGAGTGCATCTGACCTGGCCTCTCAGAACTTTTGAGTTTTCCTTACTCATATGTTGAGTTTCCTTCTGTAAGAATTTTCTGTGAAGGTTGACTTTGTTGTGAACATATTCCTGAAGACTATCAAGGAGGGGCCCTGCTGAAAAGCTTGTTTTTGATGTGTTCAGAGCCTGGTTATGCTAGAACGGATGGGCTAACTCCTGTTTCCACAGAGCTATTTCCTTTTAGCTCCCTTGCAATGAAATTTCTGTGGTGCTTGCTTGAGAGCAAATATGTTGAAAACAGATGGTGCAAAAGAATATTCTGTCAAGTCACTTCTGTGATCCATATTTGCACTAATACTGTTGTTGAAGCCGTGTGTTTCGACGAGTGAGTGTTAATAGTGGTCTAAAGCCAAGTGTCTTTAGTGGTGAATTTTCTTCCGTTTTGCCTCAGTATTGCATTTTCAGGAGAACAAGCAAAAGCTTGTAGCAGACAGGAGCTAGTCTGACTTTTGCACCGAGCCCAGCTTGTCAGACACACATTTGTTGTGCCAGTCAAACTCAGCCTTGGGTAGAAAGGCTGAGATGGCTGTTGTTGTGAAACAGATTTGGAAAACACTCTCTAGCTTGAAGGCGGATTTGAAGTTACATGCAATTTTTAGGACTGGGGTCTACTTTCAAATTCTTTTTTTCCCCTGAAAAGTCAGGTTGGTGTTTGTACTGAATAACAATTAAGTTTTTTGGTCAGTATCTCATTGAAGGAGCCCTGCTTGGCAAAATTGAAATGTATTTCTTTCCTGTAAGAAATGGAGCTCTGACATTATGCCGAAATGAACACCCTGCAAATCTTGTGCCCAAGCTGCCTGTGCCTGGCTGTTGTAAAACATTCAGGAGACATCCCTTAGAAGTGACAGGAGCAATTTTTTGTAGTGATTGAAGACACAACAAATGGTACTGACACATTTTGCGTATGGAGCTGAGGCGCTGCAGCGTCTGCTCAGGGTCAAACAAGCAAATGGCAATACAGCTGTGAGGAAGCACCAAAGACACGCTCCCTGACATGACATATAGGGACCATTAGCAGCCCTGCTCACAGATCTGTGGTAGCAAAGGTCAAATAAGAAGAATAGGGTCACTCAAGGAAACAGGTTTTTCCATTAATAGGAATCTCGAGACGAGATTTATGGAGCAGCCGGTGACATTGATTGCTTTAAATCTTCAAGTCCACCTGGGGAAGTGTTGGAGAAATTTCAGATTCAAGGAGTAGCTGCTTATACCTATCAGAGAAGCAGCTTACGTTTTGTGTGACAGCAGATGGATGTAAAACTTGATATTGATCTCCTTTTTTAAAATGCTGGGATATAGCTTCAAAGAATATGTCCAGCATTGTATAATACACGGCATAACAGGAGATGTGCATAAAGGAAAAAGCAGGGGTGAGATCTAGTCTGCATGTATTCTAGATATTTTTTAATCTGCTTTTTTATTCTTTGTGATCTAACCTTCCATTATTCCTGAAAGGCATCCCATGAGGATAGAGCACTTTTCCAGTCTGGTTAATTAGGGCAAAATCAACTTAACATGTCAGCTGGTTTGGTCATATAACTTTGTGAAGTTTAGGCCTAAAAAAATGTAACAAAAACATTACCTTTATATTTTTTTTTCGTTCCCTACCATATGTAGGTATGTTATTTTAGGTATGTTTGACTGCTATTTAAGTTACAGTCTTCTGTGAGGACAGCACTTCTGGGAAGAAAAATAAGGAAAAGAGGGAAAGAACAATCTCCTTTAAGTAATTAGTGCAGAGTTTACTACTTAGTAATTATAGTTATTATAGAATTCCTGTTAATTTATGGCTAGTTGGTTAATAGTGTAAAAGCTTATTAGTGAGTTTTTAGGTAGAAGAGTGTTCAGGGGTGAACATTCCTTAATAGTGTTTGGCCTAGAAGATGCCATAAAGAAATTCACTGGAAAATAGGTAATAATGTAGCTTTGTTCTCAGTGCATCTTTCTTGTTGGCTAATTACTTTAAGCAGACTTAAAAAACATGAAGAAAATAGCTGAAGAAATGAAAGCAGTGTGCTTTTAATGCCCCCATCTCCAGACATTTTCAAATGGTAAAGCTAGTCACAAAATCATGAGGCTGAAGCAAAAAGCTGCAAGAATATAAACGCTTTTATATGGATCCTTTCAGATTTATATATTGCTCTTTAACCATTACCAGTTTTCAAGCTGATATCCAGATGAGAGTAATAGTTACCCCTTCCCTCCCTGCCAAGAAAATGGAAACTGCTATGAAAATGCATGATGTCAGGAACTGGCAGGCTTCTTTTATTTTCTTTTTTCCCTTCCCTCTGTCCCAGATGTCATAATGAAATTTAATCAGATTAAGGTCAACATTATCTGGGCCCTTTCCTTCAGCACCTCTCTGCTTCTTTGCAGTTTTCTGATGCAGCACAACTTAGAGCATCTGCAGGATTGCTTTGTGTCCTTGCACAGCCATGGAAAAGTGCAGGTGCAAAGCCTGGAGCTGGACCTGTTATGGCTATATCCAGTAGGAGAATACTTAAAGAAAGGGTTTCTGCTGCCAGGCAATCTGCAAACATTTTGGTGAACAGAGGATGCTTGTCAGGGAGATGCTTCATTGCACCTCGGGCCATCATTGAAACCTGAAGTCCCTTTTGGTGTAGGATGGGGCAGGCAGGAGCTCAGGGCTTGGCTGGCAATGAGCATGGGAGGAATAAGGCAGGATCCTTGCCCTGTCTCCTCCTCCTGTGTTTCCCTCCCATCACTGCTTCATGGGCTGGCCCTAGAGAGGGGTCCAGCCTGGTGCTCGTCCTTCTGTGAACTGAAGAGGCACAGTCAACGTCCAGATTTGCCTTTGGCTACTTGAGATGACGGACATCACCTGCTTGGTAAGAGAAGGGCTTCCCTGGCAGTGCCTTGGGAGCTGTTGGAATTGGAGCCATGCTTTGCTGCTGAGCAGGAGTGCGGGATTGCAGCGAGGGGAATGCGCGGCTGCAGCAGGAACTCTGCAGGGTTTGTGGCACTCTGGGATGGATTATTTTTTGCTTTTGGAACGTAAATCTCTTTACCTGTGGGAGGATTCAACCTCGATTTCCCGTCCCGTGCACAAATCCTTCCCGTCTTTCCTGGGATAGCAAACAGACCCCGTGTGTGATGCTTCCCACCAAGCCTGTGCAGAACTGTTTTCCCTTTTCTTTTCATGCTTGCTTTGCTAATTGAAATACGAGAGTGTGTTTTAGCTCTTGGAGTTTGGGACATGTACTTACTCTTTCACTGGTTAATTAGCTGCAGGGGTCCTAATTTTTGTCTCCACTTATCAATCTGTGTGTGTGTTACTGTTTATTACTGCAGCCCAAAGGATGATAATACAGGAATGTGGTTGCTAAAGCTGAAGAGAGTTTTTGAAGAGAACTGTTTTTGAAGAGAGTTTAGTGATAAAAATGAATGAAACTGTCATGCAGCTATATCTAATCCTTTATGAATGATTTTTCTTCAAGTGAAATTGCAAATATGGGGATATATATGGATAGGTTTTGTTGCACACCTTTTAATAGGTTGTACTCATCTCTGAGTAAAGGGGTTTTTTTTTTTGGGGACCCTCTTAATTCATCCAGAGGTCAGGTAAATAAATAATTCTTACCCATTTTTTTTGTTTGTTTTAACTGGATGTCTCATCTGTTGAGGCCACTTGCTTATGGCAGCTACACTTTCTTTCCTTTAACCAGAACGATTTAAAAAATCCATTAAGTGTTTATTATAATTTTACAAGGGTGACTTTTACAAAAAGCTCCTGTAGGAGCTATACAGAGATTTATTCCTGGTTTATGCTGCCTGGTTGAGGAGGTGCTCTGCTGTTCCCGTAACTGCACGGCTTGGTGGCGTGTGACAGGGCTGATGGCACTGGAGAGGCAACTGACACATGACACGGCCTTGAAAAAACTCAGTCATGGGTATTTTTGTCTGCTTCACACGCCTGATGTAAAAAATAGATTGTATGGTTGCATAAAAGTGTTGCCTTCTAGGTAAATTTCAATTTTTTTAAGGCATTATCTGGTGTTTAACAGGTTAAAAACTGGCATTAAAATACCAAGGGAGCGGATGGCTCCTGAGGCATCCTGAGGCACCTGTAATCCCTGTTTTGCTGTTCATTTTCTTTAAAATATTAGAAAAGCCACTTTGAATGTTTATCTTTAGAAGGATGTTGATATCTAAATGATGTGCCTTGGTACCTTTTAAGAATTTAACCTCAACCTGCCCATGCCCCTGAGTACTAAACATCACTTTGTGGTGGCAGTAAAGACAGAGCAGGGCTGCTCCAGCAGCTTGGCAACGACGACGGCAAAAGGGTTTAAGAAAGCCAGGAGGGCAAAGCCTGGTGTGAACACACTTCCTGAGTTAGCAGCACTTCTGGTAAACTGGACAACTGGCTATCAAAAGGAAAAAGGAGTTTGAAAGGAGTAGTGCAGAAAGTTTCCACTTGCTTCACTGCTGTGGTAGTAGTGATTTAGTTAATGTTCATGTAATTTTTGGGTTTGAAAAGACTTATTCCTGCCTGTAGATGTATTTTCCTGATCTTCATTGGGTTTTGGGTAAACTTCTCAATCTTGACAAAAAATTCTGTGTTTGTTTTTAATTGCTTAACACCATGTTGCTGAACATAAATGCTGGAAATAACTCTTTTCCCTGCTTTCCTGTCTGCAGAACATGAAACTGTTTCTGGGTGGAAGGGAAGGGACTATACAAAGGGCTTGAGGGTTAATTACTCACTCTCTCCCTGGATTGGCAGGTACTTAATTGTTCTTCTGATGGTTCCAATCATTTAAAGAATGTACTTGCTCGGTGTATTAGTTCATACCAGCAATGCTGTCTTTGAGGAGCTCTCCTGGCTATCCCTGCTTCCCATCCTTTGGTTCATTTTGCTGTGCTGTCAGGGGGTGCGGAAATGATTATTTTGAATGAAACTGAAATGAGGAAGGTGCTGTGGCTGTCTGTGGGCATTGGGTCTGGAGTTAGCCCAACACAACCTTTGTCCCTGCACTCATGGTGGTTACACTGTGTTGTGAACAGCAGCTCTCTTGATCTGTTCCTGATGAGCTCCCTGCACGCTGCTGTAGACGTAGCCTCAGCTGACCTCAGTGGTGAAAGGAAGATATAAAAATATCATACACAAGAGGTAATTCCTCCTGGTGAAACAAAGATGAGAAGATGACAGGCTTGTGCTCATTAAAGTGATTGCTTAAATTTATTTTTTTTAAAGAAGCCATACAGTTGTAAATTGTTCACATTGATGCACAAGTCGTTGTGATAGAAGAAATCCTCTTTGCTGTTGGGTGACAGTGTTTGATGAGTGTAGATGGACAGGCTACATCTGTTCTGCCATGATTTGCTTCCCCCAGCTCCCTGCTGAAGGAGGAGATGGTGCTTTCCTTGGACCTGTCGTTCCCCCACCTCAGCAAGGGAGGCATGAAAGGCAGAAGGGGAGAGCAGACTAATTTTAAGTCTTGTTTTTTGTGCATCGGGGTTTAAGGAAGGCTGAGAGTAAAGCAGTGGCTGGCAGTGCTGCTGCTCTCCTCTCCCTCCTGGGAGAGTTCAGCACTCACATGGTCCCTGCCGTGTCCCTGTGCTCCTAATGATCCGCCTGGTTTGTAGCACTTGTTGGTGGCTCATTACTGAATAAAACAGTCATTGTCCAGCAGTGTGCATTGATTTTTGGCTATCCTACGTGACACATTGCTTGTATTGTGTTATTCCTCCCTGAAGAGTTGTTAACACAGGGTGAAATGCGATGGATTTTGGGTATTTTCAGATTTCCAGGTTCTTATTCTGTTCTCTCAGATCCTATTTTTTTAGCTTAGTGAATTTTGACCCAAAGTAAAGGGAATGATCAGGGTTTGGGGTTTTTTTTATAGCTTTTTAATTCTGGGTCAGTGACATTTTGAAAACTAGGGCAAGAGAAAACCAAGGTCAGTTAGAGTCCTACAAAAAGACCTAACAAAGAATCCATTCACCCTCACAAAAATAAAAATCTGTATTAATTAACCACGTGGTAGAGATAAGAATTGGAGAGCTTGATTAAATCATTAGTGCCTCTGAGCAGCAGCATTGGGGGGTTCCCTGGGAGGGAAAACACACTCAGCCTGAAAGTTACGATACAACCGCCTGCCATGGTGCCAGGAGCACATCTGCACTGAGTGTGTGTGGCGTGGAAACCCTGAGTGCTGCACTGCAGGCTGGGGAAATACTGGCAAGCATGGAGTTCTGTTATTAATTCAGGAGGAGATTCTGTTATTACTATTTGTTTGGGTAGGAAAAAAAGGCACATTGCAGCAGAGGCAGCAGCTGCTTGGAAGGCAGCCCGGTGGGTTGTGTTAGGCAGCTTGTGGAGGGTTTAAGGTGCTCTTACGTGTGTGCAGTGGAATAATCACCTTGTACTTTCACCAGGTGAGACATTTGCCTGAGAGCTGCCCACGTGAATCAACACTTGTAGTATCTGGCCCCTCTTGCATAATGAAGCATTTTAATATGGATGTCAACCAGAACAAGGCCAAGTGTCTCATCCTAACCATCTGTAACCAACCCCAAATGCAAGTTTGATTCTTCAAATCAGCAGCAGTAGTGTGTGTTTGGCAAGAGCTGCAGCTGCAGGAGTCACTGGCGTCAGGCAGAGTAGTCAATATTTGCTCTCTATCCCTTTTCAAGTGCTAGCAATGCCAGCCTTGCCTGCCCGATAAAATTGAGCGCAGCGACTCAATAATTGCTCGTTGGGTAATTAGAATGGCTCCCATGTGGTGTTCAGCCAAAGGGTGTGGTTGGCTCCTGTGCTAACATGAAGCCAGTATCTCCATGCTATTTTTGTCCTCCCTGTGAGCATTGCAGCGTTGTTTGGTCTGTGTGCCATGTGTGTGCACTTAATTTTCTGTTTTCCAAACAAAACCCAGATTTGTCGTGTCGTTTTTGTCCATTAAGATTGCCCTTACCTTACCATTTGAGGGCAATCTATGTGATGCTTAGCAAGAATCCTAAAACAGTCCAGCAAGCAGGGGAAACCTCCTGCTGCTTCATGCTCTGACAGGATGGTGGTGTTGCAGATTAGTGGAGGGCTGTTGAAAGATGCCTTCGCTACAGGATGCAAAGCAGGGCTCAACACAGGTAACATGAATGTTTTTGTTGCTGCTCGCCCGCCCAATGAGGCAGAAGGCAGATTGTGGGGTGAGAAGCAGGAGCCTGGGTTATCCTCAAGTGAATTTCTGTGTTTCATGAGCTGATGAAGCTCTGCAGAAACTCCTTTGGTCTCTCTTGGATCACGAAAGACCCCATGACTGGAGTTTGTGGTTGCAAATTCCCACAGTGTAGTAAAGTGTGGGACATTTTCTTGTGAGTGGCATTTTCACTTCCATGGGCAGAACAGTCAACATTTTTTTTTCCCCCAAGGACTTGGTATTTTTGGTATCCTTCATCCTGCCCAGCCTACTTAAACATACATATCTGTTGCTGAGAAGTCTTGCACTTGCCGTACAATGTCAAACTTGCCTTTGATTAATCTTTTGAGCAAGAACATGCTTCCAGAAGCAGAAGAGATCGTCTGTTCCCACCCTGTCTCCCAGCTTTGTTTCTCCATGCAACCCTTTTCTGGGAAGCCAGCCCCAATGCTTGCAGTCAAGGCTGCTGTGGAAAAGGTGATAAAAAGGAGTTTTTGTTCAGGCTGGCTCTCACGAGCCTTTGGGATGGTTGCTGGTGACAGATGTGAGTCCATCATCTCAGGGCCCAGCACCTCTCTTGCCTGAGACCTGTGTTCAGCCTTCCACCCCTTAGGAATGTGTGGGGTTTGTTGTGTGTCCTGGAAATGGAGTGGTTTTTTGGGAGAGAGCATGGGCTGGCAAGTCAGGTAATGCACTGCCCCAACAGGGCTGGGTGTGGGGAGCTGCTCTGGTCTGACTCTGCTGCTCACCCTCTGCTTCACCTTTCAGGGAAACTGGATTTTTCTCCATCTCAGGCAGGTGTGGGAAATGGTTCAAATACTCTGTTTTTTGAAACATGGGCTTACCCAGCTCCTGTCTCCCTGCACAGCTGCTGGGTTGGTCGTTGCCCACTGTGAGGGCCCTGGGTGCAGAGCTGCATCTCTGTGCCACTGGGTCATGCTTTGAGTCCCACTCCTCTGGGTTTTGCTGCAGCGCAAGTTCAAGCACTTCTTCTTCCTCTTGCCTGTTAAACCCTGTGTGCTCCTTTTTGGCTGGATTAATAATTAGTACCCCCCAGGGAGGGGGAGGAAAGGAAAGGTGGAAAGGATGCTGGTAGAGGCTGTATTTCCCTATGACAGCCTCATAACTCTCTCCAGCCCTTCAGTTAACAAAGATTACTCATTGTGTGGCTTCATCTGCAGATGTGCATTGATCACCTAGCTCCAGCCTGCATCCAACTTAATGGATTTTGGCTTTTCCCAAGTTGCAAGATGTATCTTGTACTGATGATGGCCCCGAGTCCTTGAAGGAACATTTAGGAATGGAAAGAGCTATTGCAGACATATTTCTCTGAAGAATTATGTGTTCACGCTGCTCTTTGTATTTGCTGATCTTCTGAGAAAACCTTCATTAGTTATTCTCTGCATCCTATAGGTTATGCTTGATGGTTGTAGAGGCCTTTGCAGTACCCACTCAGGAAGCAAGAAAATATCAGCTATAAAACAAGAGTTGAGAAAAACTGATACTAAATAGTAACTTAATATCTGGAAGAACAGATCTTAGGTTTGAGGTGGATGCCATGTGTCTTTTTGAGAAAGAGGCATAAAACCTGATCATTTTTTCCATTAACTTTGTTTTCTTTTTTGTTTTTATTTCCCAGTCCAGCGAGAGTTTACACAGAAGAAAACCTTCACTAGCTGGATAAATTCAATATTGTCAAAGGTAAATGGGGGTTCTTTAGCAAAGACATGCCTTTTGCCTTTTTGATTCAGATATGCTGGTTAGAGATAAAATTCTTTAGGAACAAACAATATTAGTACAAGTTTTTTTAGGCACTGGATAGGAAAAGTAGCCCTGAGAAGCATTTGCTTAGTAAGTACAACAGCACTGTATTGGGGCACGTCCAAGGACATTTGTATGAGGTGGTTTGTGTGTGGATGTCACTCTTCCTTACTCATGTGGTAAAACTTGTGGTGGATTGAGGCACATGTCTCAGGGGTTTATGAGTTTCTGAGTTTACAATTGGTTTTACTGGGATTAGGTAAGTGTTACTCTATTATGCAATCCAAGAACATGAGTTTAATGAGATGACCTGAGTGCCTGGTAAGTATTAAAACAAACCACATAGTAGTGGAGGTGCTCTTTAAGCTCTCAGAAAACAGCTCTTGCAGCATGTGCTGGGGCTCTGACTTGCTCAGGTTAAAAAAAAAAAAAAAGGAAAAAAAAAAAAAGGAAAAAAAATGGTTTTGGTCCTTCCTTGAGCAGAAGCTGATGAGCACATGTTAAGTTCGTGTTGTGTGGATGAAAAGAGGTTTAGTTATGCAGCTCTATACTGAAATTTGTACTTAATATTGATTAAGCTCTCAAAATATGAATTAACTGCCTTGTTTAGCGTTCCCCTTCTCAAGTTTTTTTTTTTTTCTTTTGCCCCAGACCTCCTCGAAGAATGTGAGTGCTTGAAAATGAGGCCTAAAATTATCCTTGTAAAACACAGAGGCATGACAAGGAGGAGGGAATAAGACACAAACTTAATAATGGGTTAGAAGAAACAGGATGTGGCTGTTTAGATGGAGGATTTTTATTGCAGCTTAATGAAAAAATTAAAGGATGCTAAATATTATTTAACAGCAGAGTAATCTGTGATGTTTTGTAGTGTGTTGAATTCAAAATGACAAAAGATTGAAATTTGTCTTGCAGCATACCTCTCCTTATGTTGTCTCAGACCTGTATACAGACATACAGCAAGGACATTTGCTTCTGGATCTCTTGGAAGTGCTTTCAGGTCAACATCTGGTAAGACAGAGTAATAAAAATATTACCTCAATCCTTTGTCAAGTCCAGCAAAGGTTTCTGGATATGCTTAAGTGCAACCATATGAATCATCCCTCTGGAGACACAGAGTTAGTTTCAAGTAACTTATTTTTATACCATTGACTCTGAAACACACTGAAGTAAGCTGATCCAGAGTAATTTATGAATCTTTGCAGGACTTCCCTTATCAAAATATAGAATAAAATTAATTTTTATAGTTGAAAATATAACCTGTTTTTTTTTCGCTTTGCAGCCACGGGAAAAAGGACGTAATACCTTCCAATGTAGAAGTAATATAGAAAATGCTTTGACATTTTTAAAGAGCAGATCAGTGAGTATTAACTTCAAAATTCACAACTAAAGCCAGTTTAGCTGGTGGAACATTTTCTTTGTTAACAATGATCCCTTTTTTTTCCTCCTTAGCTGAAGCTCATAAATATTCATGTAGCTGACATTATTGAAGGAAAACCTTCCATTGTGCTTGGCCTAATCTGGACCATTATATTTCATTTTCATGTAAGTATTTCAGCAATGTTAGAGAGTTTTAGTAGAGGGGAAAAGCACAAAAATGTGTTGACTTAGAGATTGCTAAATAAGATGAATTAATAGTAAACAAAAGATTATTTTCTGACATGTGGAAGCGACAGCTCCAGGCGGAGATGCACCAGTGCAGGGGTGGCAGTGATGAACAGTATCTAGCTGCAAATGGTAGGAAGGAAAGATACTGAGATTTTTTTTTTTTTTTGAGTAACCAGTTAAAAAATAGGCTAAACTTTGCTTGTCTAAGGTCTGTGATGATTAAGCTCCAAAAAAAGCAGATAGTGTGAAGTTGCTCATTCATCTCTCTCAGAGGCAGCCCCACTCCTCGGTGCTGACTGTGGTTACAATGTACAATTCTTGGATTATTTTTTTTCAGTTCCAGCACCTGAAATAACACGGAGGCTGTCATAGTCATGTTTCTTACACAATAAGAGTGTCCATCTTGCGTGGCATGAGGTTATGGGGAGGTGTGAAAACACACAGCCTTGATTTAATCATGGTGTAGGGCTGCACAAGATGCTTTAGCCAAACTGGCTTCTAGGGAGAACCCAGCATGGAATAATGCAGGTGCACTAACTGGTGTCTGGGGCTCAGGAGAGCACCAAGAAGCAATGTTTTCTAGCAGTATTTAGACCATACTTTTCATAGTAGAGGTACTTTGATGCCAAAGAATCTTGTGTTGCTCGTGGCCTGTGCAATTACTTTTTTACCTAAATCAAGCTTCTCTAACCACATAGGGATCTCTGAGGTCTATCAAGTAGGTTTTCCTGCACTCTGAGTGAGCAGGCAAACTCTGACTATGCCTAGTGCATGTCACTCTTGACAGTAGAAAACACACAGTCATGGGCTGCTGTCACTGGTTAGAGTAGAAATTGAGTGAGAAGGTCCCTTGATGTAATTGCTGGTACCCACAGCATAACACAGAAGTGTTTGGGTGAGTATATCCTCCCAAAAAGTTGCCTAAAGATAGGAATTCCGCATGAAGTAGTTCAGATTGTGCAGATTAAAAAGCCTGGTTTGATTTTGGGGGGACGGGAAAGCTACTGTTACAGCTGTGATTGAGTCCTGTTCAATTCTCTGTGGTGTTCTGCCATTGATTCCTTGGTAATCTTTCACTGAAACCTCATGAAGTCTCCCATCTTCTCTGACAGATTGAAGAACTGGCCAGGACACTTGCCTGTACCTACGATCAGCCTTCACCTGCTTGTTCAAGTGCTGTTGACTCCTCTTCAAAGGCAAGCAGATCAGCTAAAAAAAGTGCTAAAATTAAGGAACGGTGGAAGGTGTCTGCTACAAAGGCTCTTTTGTTGTGGGCAAAAGAACAGTGCTCGCTGTAAGTTGCATCCTAGACTTGTAATTAGCATGTTACTCTTTGTATTTCTGCTTTCCTCTAAATGTGGTGATATTTCCCCCTGTTTTTTAAGATTACTTAGTGGCAGCTTAGCAGAAAATCCTTGAACTTTCACTTGTGGTTACCAGTACTTTTAGCATCAATCAGGCCCCAAATGTTTTGACGTGAGCCCTTTAACTATAATGAAGTGAAGCTCATCTTACTAATTAAACACAACAGTGTAATCTGAGTTGTTTGGTTTTTCTTTTATAGAGGCTCCTGTGTGATAAGTCTAGTGGAATGTTTACATGATTTACTTGTTTTAATCCTCATGGTTGGCACTGATTCACAAAGTTTCAAGGACTAAAAAAGATGTTTTAAATAGAAAATGTAGGATTTCTATGATTCCCACAACCCATGCTTTTCTGTCAAAACACTGCATGATCCCAAAGACGGATGCTAATGCTGGTTGTCCTAGTCCCTAATTCTAACAAGATGTTTCCTTATGCTTGGTGTACAGATAGCACTGCTGCTTTCAGGGAGGCATTCACAGCGCACAGTCTAGAGTAGATACAGATTTTTACATTTTCTTCAAGGGATGCTGTTTCACTCCTGGATCTTTCAAATATGCTTCACAGTAATGTCAGCTCTTTCTCCACAGCTCTTTAGGTTGTTTTATGTTTTAATAAAATCCTACTAATATTCCATGTTATTAGTGGGAGATAAAGGCCTTCATCAGCACATCAGACACTTTCTGCCAGTAGAATGACACTGAGGCTTGCCTTCTAGCTGTATTTTATCAGAAAATTAATTGGCACATCAAAACCAGCCCCTTATCCATGTAATCTTCCTCTTTCTTTTGCCTATTTTTCAGCAATATTGCTATCTGGTTTGCAGTATAATTTCTGAACAGTTGTTATGTTGAAATATTTTGTTACCAGTGAATCCTGTAGTTTTTGGTAAAGGAACAAATCTTGTAAGACTTGGCCCATTGTTTTGTGACTGAATTTGATTTCCATGCTGTAACACACTCATAACATACAGGCTGGTTTTGGAGAGTTGTCCCAGAATTCACTATGCCCTGCAATGGCTGGGCACCTTACAGCACTGTTCAGGCTGTGAACATTAATAAAAGATGATTTAAAGACACTAAACTAATTAAGAGAAAAATAAATATTTTTTTCTCCACTAATACATCACTTTTAAGATTTGGATTTTCTAAAATGCCAATTCTTGGTGTCTTTACAGACAAAAACATGTTCTGCAGTGCTTTTCTTGTTGCTTTTCCATCCCATAGAATACATAATTGTTGAGCATAAAGGTGATATTTAGAAAGGATTTGGATTAGCAAGGCTTTAGCTTCAGAATGCAGAAGAAGACAAGAAGAAATAGTCATCTTGTAAAATTTGTGTAAAAATGAGTAATTGTTGCACTTGGTAGTACTGGCTGTGTTGTTGTCTGGCTTGTGCAGAAGTTCAGTGGTAAGGTACTTTTGGATTTGGTTCATACTGCATTTTACTGAATTTATATTCTATTTCTAAATTTGTACTTAAATCCTGTTTCTTCAGATGTCTTGACATTTTGTTTCCACTCATTTCTGGAATAGGCATGGCTCTATCAGTGTCACTGATTTCAAATCCAGCTGGCGAAGCGGACTGGCTTTTTTAGCCATCATCCAAACCTTGAGGCCAGGTCTGGTTGATCTGGAGAAGGCAAAAGCCAGAAGCAATAAAGAAAACCTGAAAGAGGCTTTCAGAATTGCAGAACTGGAGCTGAATATCCCACGGCTTCTGGAGCCTGAAGGTAAATGCCTTTTAAGTATCTTTGTTTTTAGGACTGGGAGTCATGTGATCTGCAAGACTGTGCTTAAGTTTGAAATGGAACATTGATGTTTGCTGTAATGCTCAAACCTGAGGTTCTTTATTTTATTACATCAGCACTACTTAGGGACTGTTTGATTTTGAATTGACAGCAGTTGCAGGAACAATGTGGAGAAGAAAGAATATGAAACTTTCCTGTTCATGGGAGAAACTTTTTCATTACTTAATCATGTTCGATTAAAATATTCCCAAGGGAAAAAATGTTAATTACATATTAATTTCTGTCAATGGCATGTTAAGTGAGCTGTTGCAAAATAAACATGTTTCTGGTAATGTGTTTTAATAACTGCAGCATAGTGTTTAATTATGTGATCAGGCCTAGAAGGCTGCATAATTATGTAAATGTTGTATTGGCTCTCGTAGATGTTGACGTTGTGAATCCAGATGAAAAATCAATCATGACTTACGTGGCTCAGTTTTTGCAATACTCCAAGAATTTACCTGAGTCTGAAGAAGACATGCAGGTATGTTGGGTGGGTTATCGCTAAGGCATTATCAAATGAATGTGCTTTCTTTGCCCAGTTTATATTTGAGTCAGTAACACAAGTAGATCCTCTGGTTCTGCTGCTGACAGGAGTGAATTGGCTTCAACCTTCTGATGCTCCTGTGTGATACAAAAAACTCCATGTTACAGATTTTTGATTGATCACACAGGTGGAATTGGTGTGCGGGTTGTTTTGTTTTCATTTAACTATTACAGAGGACATTTTCAAGCTTTGTTGTCTTCATGTGTGCTCTGAAGTGTGTGTAAACGTTGGAGGAGAGGCAGACAGATTTGCAGATGCTTTAAATTTAGTAGCTGACATGTAAAGTGGACAGAAGTTGCCTCAGACAGATAACACTGACCAGAAACCCACATTTTCTATTCTCTATATTCTCTTTGAGAGTTTAATTGGTTATTCACATATCTTAATACTGATAATCACCTTTCAGTAGAACTGCAGTCAGGTCTTTTTTTGATGTCTTCATTTATCCAGGTGCCAGGTTTAAAACTGTCCCTGCAGTGTAATAGTGCCTGACTCAAAATTCATGAGGGTCCCCAGAAATTATTAATTTTTTTCAGTAGCTTTGAATGGACTTTATCATATCCTCAATGAGTGTTGGCTTATGGCACAATGTAAATTAAAAACAATGCTTTCAAAATGGAAAAATGAAATTTTCTGCTCTAATTACCAGGAGAAAGTAAAAGAGGCCATGGGCTGGTTGGCTGCACAGGAGAAGAAGTTAGAAAAGCTGCTGGTGGAAATAGAGAATGAAACATATTACCAGAAGTACAAAGTAAGTTGCATTTCATGTTTGGATGCTTCTGTGAAAAGAATCTGTTTCTGTGAATGTTTTAAATATTTTTCATCTTCGTTGCCTAAACTGGGGTGTTAAATGAGCTTTTAAAGAAAATTTGGAAATCTGACGATGAAATTGTTAAATGCCCTCATATGGTTGAGGGAAAGGTAGGCTAAAATTCTCTCTGTTGTGAAAAAGAGATATGCTATTTCATTTTTGAGCAGAGTTTTTGGAGAGAGTAATGTAGTGTGTTAATTAATTGACGTAGTTGAAGACTTGGACAAGATTCAAGCACGTAGGCCCTTCAGAGTTACTTCTGCTATTTCTGTGCTAATTACAACAGTAGGTTTTATCCAGTTAATGTTGTAGAGGAGTAGTTGAGTTGCTGGCTATAGGGTGTGCTGAAGTAAACTTTCTTTTGGCTTATATTGTAGCCAGAGTTTGTAATAAAGTGGCCCATGGGGAACTGTGAGAGGAGGAATTTTCCCTTTCTCTTGCTGGGAGGGAAGAACTGTGTTCTGGCTGCGCTGACATTATGTTAAATACAGACTTAAGGAATGGCACCTGTAATTTCAGACCCAAATAATGCCTGAAGACAAGAATGCCTCTTGCTGTCTTGCCTTTGCATGCATCACACCCTTTGAAGTTAATGGAACTCATACCAGTGTGTTCAAAGGCAGGAGCTGGCTCTGTGAGCTTCCATCTCTTCTGTGAATTACTCTTCTGTTTTATCCCTAGGAAATGATGTCATTTGTGGAAACATTTAACCAAGAGAAAATCCCCTTTCTGCCTGTGTTGTCATCAAAAAGAAGGGAAGATGAGCTGAGTGAAGACCAGCAGCAGATGAGGGAAGAGTGGGATAAAGTGATCTCTCAGGTCAGAGGCATTTCTCACTCACCCCATTACCAGCATGAGCATGTGGGAGGGATGAAGAAGCCTAAGTCTACCTCAGGAACGCACGCTGGGATAAGTGGGGAGATGTTGCTTTATTTGAGATGGTAAAAGTGGTTTGACTCTGAGCCTGAAGTCCAGACAGTCTGAGTGGCATTCAGTGCCCAAGAGGAGGCAGAAGGTGACTGTGTGTGTTACCCTTCTGCCTCCTGAGCCTCGAGATTGAAACATACCTAGAAAATGCCCTGCATCTGGTTATCTTGGAGCACTCTTCTAATCAAAGTTTTTGGCCTATTTATGCTTAGAAGGTTATTTTGAGACATAATTATGGCTTGGAGCCCAGATACTGATCTTCTGGGATCTGGTTGGTCTGTGCTTTGCAGTGAGGTTGGGATGTGTAGGGCCATGCTGGGAATTGCTGTTTTTGGAAGAGGTTCCCCTGTCAACCCCATGACAGAAAGCTGTTCATCTCTCTTCCCCCTCCCCCCCCCAATTTTTGCAACTAGTTCACTATACGTTTTCCTGTTGCTGGGCCTTGGGATGGTAATCAGCAAAGGATAGGAATGCCAAAATCTCTCTGGTGTTGCAGAGGTTACGGGTTGGGAGCAAACCTGGTTTGAGGTAAACAAGGCTGATTTTAGCTGACTTCACTGGAAACTCATTTTTTTGAGCAGTGACAGGCATGAGGGAGTGGGTTCCTGGGATGTCTCGAGCACCAGCTTATTCAGCTTATATCAACATCTTGGAAAATGGGGAAAAAAAATAATAGTAAGAGATTTAATCCACTTGTTTTTTCCTTTTAAAGATTAACGAGTGGAAAGCAAAGCTGGACCAGATGTTGCCCTCCCCTCTGGATAGAATTGAGGCTTGGCTCCAGGAGGTGGAACGTCTGCAGGCAGAAGATTTGCCTGATTTGCAAGACCCATTCAAAGCAATGTCTGTCTTCAGAGAAATCATTGTAATATTTAAGGTATGCTGATCACAAAGGAAATTCTGCTTCAGTTTGACCCGGCAAAGCACTTGTTATGGAATTGCTGTTTGACATTTTGGGAAGTGGTGTGCATATGTTTGTCTTCTGAAGATGAAAAGCTCTTCTGAACATACCTTTGAAGAATCAGGAGTTTAATTAAATAACTGCATGGGTCTATAAGGCAGGTTTCAGATTTCACTGGGGTGAGATTAAATTTGAGTACTGCCTGAATGAGTAAATTATGCTATTCTTTTTTATGTGGTTCCTGCAACATGTTTGTTTGTTAGATAATAACACAGGATAATTGCATCTTTATCTTCAAATCTATGCTTAATGCATACCTATTCAGAAAAGCACTTGAGCTTAAGGTTACATTCCAGGGAGTTCAAGAAGTTTGTGTGTTTAAAGTTAAATATTTGCTGAATCACTCTGTAGTTCCATTCAAGGCAAGGATATTTTGATACCCTCGTACCATGCAAGTTATTTATTCTGATCTTCAAATATTTGCAGAGATAATAGTTTAAACATCCTTTTGAATTTGAAAGTTCTCAAAGAGTCTATGTGTTGATGCCTGGCTGGTGATCCTAATGCCATTCTTGGGTTTTATATAAACAAGTTTGCTGGTTTTGTGACATTGTCCTTAAAGAGAATTTGAAAGAATGGGCAGTGGAGGTTCTTGCAAGTGGTTTAATAACACCACTCATTTGTACTGTTTGTAGTCAGTTTCTGATACGAGAGATGGCTTTTTAACTGGTAACAGCTTTGTCAGTGTTTAACCATTTGATCTAAGACTTTTGTTATGTAACCTAAGTACTTAAAGTACTTTTAAGAATAAGATAGAGAGACTGATGTCATCTCTTAAGGCATATCTTTTTTCCCATTAAACATATAGGTAAAATCATTGCATTCCTTCAGAAGAAGAAACACATTAGTGCTTAATTTCTGCCAAATCCACTTTTCTTGGTGGGAAGATACCCTGTTGAGAATTTTTTCCCCTTTTAGTATGTCGTGTGTAGGGATCATATTGGCAAAGTGGTACCTTATAATGCAATTTTTACTTAAGATCTAGGAAATTATCCACTAATGCTCATAACTGTCTGACTGATATAGTGTTAAGATTACAAAATCCAATGTTGAATCCCATCAGTATGTGAATCCAAAATCTGTGCGCTGTTTTTGTGGTTGGGGGCTGTCCCAGGATTTAGCCATTTCCATTAACCTGCTTTGTGGCAGATTTTATAACAGAAATGAACTTGTAGCTTGCTTTTTTTTTTTTTTTTTTTTTTTTTTTTTTTTAATATGCCACAGAGAAATAGGCTTATCTTCTGTGCAATATATTTTGTGTTTTGTTTTCTGATAGGGAATTTACATGCCTGTAAAATATTCCCGATCATGCGACACTGGCCATTGAATGGTTAATTTGATACCCTGTCAGCTTGGTATTAGACACAAATTTATTGAGCAGTCAAATGAACTATGGAACAGGTGACATAATAGATTTATTCAACAGGTTTTGCTGTCAGTCTTTGCTAAGGGATAGCAAAGAACAACTGAATACCCCAAAGCTGTTACAATGATGCTTTTTTCTCCTAAAGATGGTAGTGAAAGGGCAGAAAAAACTGATAGCAGGAGTAATGTAAGGTCTGTGGTCCTTATATTTTAGTAGATGCACAGTAATAAGAGAAATTAGGTAGTAGTGCACTAAATATGCACTTCAAAAGATGTTTAAGTAAATACTTACAATGCACTTCAATGAGTAAAGATGCTGGGAGATTGTCTTGTGTAGGCTAGTTCTTAATAGGTCATTCCTTAATGGCAGGTGAGTTGGGGATTCCCAGATGAAATACTCAAGACCAAAATGAATGGCTTACTATGTCTTGTTCTCCCCAGGGCTTGATGGATTGTTTTGATTCTCACTTGGACACCCTTCAGTCATTTAAGAATGAAGATGAGAAGAATATGCCACTAGTCTTGCCTGAAAAATTAGAAGAAATGAAAAGAAGGTTGTGATGCTCAAATTCCCTCTACTTCATGTTGTATTCTAGCTGTGCTGTTGATTTGCTCTGCTGTGCTGAACAAAGCACATAAGTTATCCATGCCTTGCAAAAAAAGAGCATTTTCAACCTAAACACAGGCTGACTGTCAAGTGGAGCAGGCAGAGATCTCTCACTGGTCTAGTGAATGTTTAATTATGTGTACAGAGTGGAGCTCATTAACAGGACCTTTTCAGTTGCCCTTTGCTAGTGGGGATGGGAAACAGCCACTAGGGATAGGAAACTTGAATATTTTCAATGTAAAAATCTCCCTAGTGGTAGGGATTCTCTAAACTTACATTTCCACCATTAAAACTCACTGTTATCTATAGTTTGTACAACCCCAAATATCTGTTGGAGGATATTTAAGAAAATGTCCAGTGAATCTGTATCCATAACCTGAGATACTTTGACATACAGGTGGCAGATGCCCCTTTTTTTGGCATTTAAGGTTTTTCATATATTGAGCAGACAACATTGACTGCTCAATTGTTGCTGCTTAAAAAAAATGAACAGTTGCTTAGAACTTAATTCCTGTCATAACAAAAGAAATGTTTACGTATATGTAATTTTGATTTTTTAGGGTAAAATCCTGATACATTAATGCCTAATATATCCAATGGTTTTGAATAAACTTCTGGAACTATTTTCTGTTTGCAGAATTGGCAATGTTCGTTCCACAAACCCCAGCACTTTTCTTGAGTACCACTATGGACTGTGCTCAGCCATTGCCAATGAGGTGAAGTTAAAACTAAATATCTGGGACATGAAATACGGGGCAAAAGAGTCTGTGGAATCACTGCTGGAAAATTGGAATGTGAGTTTCAGATATATGTATCTCACCCTGATGGTAATTCTTTCCCAGCTCTCTTTGGTTCAATCTTATGTCTTTGTCATCTGAAGATATTATAGTTGGTAGAAGAATGGTGGACCGGTGAAATCTCAGATTTATTCACAGCAGGGCAAGTAGACTTCCCTAGAAGCTTTTCTTGCCCCCAACGTCTTCCATTTTGCCATGAATGGGAGTTCTTTCTTCAGTTTGGAGAAGTAACTCAAGCCATGACTGTGGTTTTCTCTCTGCCCATTTTTATACTTTATTGTGAAGATTTCTTTTTTTCTAGGCTATTTATAGAGGCAGCTGTCGCAGCCCTTCCCTAGCTCCAGTCCACAGAACCCTCCTTGGGTAGTTCAATAGTTGCTTTCTTCAAAACCAACCATTATTCACACTGCTCCCTCTTCCTTTTCCCAGCTTCTTTGCCTCCTTATGCTTCATGGTGAATATGAATTGCCTTGTTCTTTTATATCTTATGCTTAGCTCAGTTTCTGGACTCAAGTTCTGAAACTGATGCCACATGTAGGCTTTTAGGAGGGGATGGATTGCCCAACCCCAAATAAACAAAGGATACTGCATCAGGAGTAGAGGCAGAGGTGAAAATGCCTCCAGTGTTTCCCCATCTCGAGTTAATGGGATTCCTTGTGAATTCCATCTTAGTGAACTTTCTCAGAGGATTCTCAGACTGGCAAATCCATAGTTAAATTAGTGGGAATTTCACCAGCCTCAATACTGGGGAAGGGGGCAACAATAGGTTGTATAAAATAGCAATTTTCCTGAGCAGTGTCAGCCTCACCCTGTAGTGAGATGGTCGTGCAGAGTTGATCTGTGCTGAGTTTGTTGGTTCTGTTTCACAAATACTTATTATCATGTTGTTTCTACAGTTGTGGTTCATGGTCTTGCTCAAGCTGATAGAATGCAGAGCTTTCCCAGGGAGTTTAGGGCTTGTTGCTGGCTTACTTTCTGGGTGTGAAGTCTTACTTTCCCATAGTGTGAAGTCCTGGCTGAGTGGTGATGTGGTGGCCCAGGTGTGTCACAGTCACAGGAGAGGTGGTTTTGTAGCCTCCTGGGTAGGACATCTGTAGGAATGGGACTGCTGGAGTGAGATCAGCTCAGAGAGGGGCTGAGGATTGACCCTCATTCCCTGTGCACACACAAGTCTCCTCTGCTCTCATTTCTTCCTCTTTCACCCTCTCCATGCCCAGTTTGTCTTGATCTGTGTCAGAAACAAGGCACATCAATATTTCTGTGCATGCAGGGAAACCCACCTTTTGCTTGCATCACTTTTTTGACTTAGGTGACTAAATTCTGCCTGACTGGTTCTAGATGCCATTTCTCAGTAGTGCCCTGGGGCTGTAACTTTTTGAAACAAGCAGTCCTGACTCATGCAGGGCTGTGGCTCAGGCAGTGGTATTCAGGTATTCACATTTCTATTTACTTTACTCTCTTCAGAAGCAGAGTAAAAGAACCAGTTTGTTTCAGACTACAGGGTGCAGCTAAGTTGCTGGGTGGGCTTTGCTCAGTTTACATTCAGCCTGTAGGTAGTGGGCTCATATTTTAAAAAAAAAAAAAAAAAGTGTCCCAAGCTGTATTTCTTACCCAGTTTTACGTTGTTCAGCGTTACCCATATCAATTCCTTTTCACTTTGGGCAGAATTTCATTGAAGAAAAGAAACTTGAAACGCAACTAGACACTGCTGCTCACATCTGTGAAGACTTGAAAAACATAAGTGGTCCTGACTTGGGTAAGCTCATGCACATAAGTTGATATGAAGATCTCTATTTTGAACTAATGTGCTGCCACCAATTTTAATTCCATCTGCTGTTTCATGGAAACAATGCTTCTGGTTAATTAACCTCTCTGTTTCCAAATGTATGACAATAATCCCTATTCTGTGTCCCAGCTGGAGATCCTCAAGAAATCAGCAGACTTTTGAAGACAGTGGAGTCAAAGATTTCTACGTGCAAAGAGTATATTTCCAATGTAAATACCACCCTACAGAAAGTCCTGTCCTCCTGGAGTAATTACACAGAAAACATCCACTTACTAAAGACGTGGCTGGAAGAAAACAGAAATGAGGATCCAAAAGAGGTACATGGTTGGATTTCTTTTTGTTTGACAAACGGAAACAAACTGTTTGTTTGACAACCTTTGAAGCCTTCTGGAAGAAAAACATTAAATCTCACAGAGGCCGCTCTTGTTGCTTTTCTGCTTCTCATTTTGGAAATAAACATTTGACAGGGTTCTGCTTTAAATGATTTCAATGCCTCTGTCTAGATCCCTCCTGAGGTCCTGTCAAAGAGGAATTCAATTCATGGTTCCTTAAATGAAGCTGGAAACCATCTCATTGAAGTCAGCAAAGAGCAAGTTGGATCAAATATTGCCAAAGAGCTGAAGAAACTGAACAGGAGATGGGCAAAGTTCATCAAGCGGACACACTTTGTGAGTTACAAGTTACTATTGCTCTTTGCCATGCAGCCTTCAAAGTCATCTTTTCTAGAGTTACCAGCTTGCTAATCAGAGATTGATCAATCTTTCAGTCAACTCAAGGTTGCCAGTTTTAAAGCTTGAGGAACAGAGAATACACAGCAGCATCCTGTTCTTTAGTCTTTGTGACTCAGTGAAATTCTCATTATAACAGGATGGAAAATGTTCAGTTTTTAAATTGAAATCTCAAAACCACTTATAAAAGGAAATCTTATGGCAGAATAAAGCTTTTAATTCAGTGCTAGAGGTGGAAGTAATCAATTTTGCCTGTGGTAAATTCTAGTCTGTCTTAGCTGCTGCACAGATATTTCTAAGGTTGTGCAACTTTTCACCAGCTCACTTGACAGGTTTTTAGGCAGCTGTAAATCCCTATACAACCTGACTAATGTTTTACATATTACATTTCCTAGAACGCTTTCGCAAGAATGACATTTTCACTCTGCCTGGGAATATTAGAACTCTTAATTTTCTGAGTTGAGCCTTTCATTGACACTTATTAAAGGTACTGTTGTGACAGTAAACGGTGGCAAAAAATTACTACTACATTTTTGTAGGAGATGAGCTTAGTGAGAATACAATAAAATCAAAGGGTGAGGGAAATCCAGAGTTTGCTAAAAAAACCCTTAATAGGAGATACTTCAAGGAAATATATTGAGGAATCAGAGAAGTAAGGTGCAAGAAGCCTGTCTAAGGTCTTAAGGACCTCCTGAGTTATTTTTGTGGCATTGCTGTGGACACTATGACTATCATATATAATATATTCATTTTTTTAATATAAAATGCAAGACCAAATGCTTGAGGTCTGGCCTGTGACTGCCAGTACCATTAAACTGTCAGCACACTTCCTGATCTTGATTTGACCAACACCAGGTGCTGTTTTCTTGGATAATTCCCTGGTGTGGGCTGGGGGATCCTGCAGCCCAGGAGTTTTTCCCCATGGTAGTGTGGCTGCTTATAGGGGAGGGGACAAGGGGACAGGCCATATGGGCACAGTTTGTGCTGTCCCACCTGCCCTCAGGGCTGAGGAACTGAGCCTCATGTGGTTTATTTACCAATATGTTTGGCATTTATTTCTCCTTTGATTCCTGTTGAGTGCTGGAGCTGGGAAGTGACCCAAGTGGTGACTGTGTTGGGGGAGATGATGGGAATGAACATCTTGCCCTGCTCTTTGTTGATAGCTTGGAGAAGAGAGCACAAACGCTGCTGAAAAGACCATGGAGCTTCCAGGGAGCCTGGAGAAGATTGAAGAGCTCCTTGGAGGAGTTGACAGCTGGGCAGCAGAGATGGAACGTCTGCTTAGCAAGATCAGTCACGAGGGGCCTGTGGAACCTGAGATGGAGGAACATTTGCAGGTGAAAATGCTGCTTAAAATAATTGTTCCTCAGATTCTCATCTTGCAGCATGGATTTGTAGCTGGAGTAAAATGAGGCGTTATCAGTGAAGCAGAACTTAATGTGGATTTTGAGCTGTAATACTTTAAAAGGTCAAGACAGTGGTGGTGCCTTGTTATTTTTCAGGATCACTCCCAGATGAGCTGTGAGTGAACATTCTGCCGTCAGTGTGTCGAGATGACAAGCGGGTGCCTATGAAAGGCTGTTGGTGCCACTGATCAGCAGCTTGTTCTTGAGTGATATTAATTACTCCTGTCCAGCACAGCACTTGGAACAGACTAGAGCTCTACAAGTTGCCAATTTAAGTAGTTCCCTATGTTATACAGGACTCCTCTCATCTACCCTCCAATGTAGGGAGGAGGTTTAGGACACCTTGGCTCTATTCAAGGCTTACCCATCAAAAACTGGGATACTTTAAGTATTTTCAGCAGCACCTGGGGTAATTTGGGAATTTCATCTTGTAGGCAGTTGTTCTAACTATCCACAAAGAGCACAAATTAATTTCTAACAAGAAATTCCACTAGTCACTATTGTTTCCTGTGTCTGCCCAGGATTACCCCCAGCTCCCAGCAGATGGCAGGTGAAATTCTCTGTATATAACTCAGCAGCTTCAATACAAAGTCTGATTTATTTTCTTCACCTGCCAGTTGAAGGTGAGACAGAACAAAGATGCCAAGCTTTGCACTGAAAAAGCTGAAGCACTGTCTTATGTTGCCTTTACTACTTCTGCAGTAGGGCCTGTATAACCTAATGGTGTGAAGGTGACCACCAGGAGGTTTCAGTAAAACTCCTTTGTATAACTGCTGTAAATAAACAGAAATACTCTTTATTTCATTTAATCTACGTACAATAGCTGCACCAGAACCTGTGTTAGTTTCCTGTTACTTTGTGCCTTCTTGCAGTATTTAGCTGTTGTATATAGGTAATACCTTACAAAAGAAAACCCTTGCAAAAATGTAGTTTAAGCCCTACTACTCTACATAAACTAGCAACTAGCTTGTAAGTTCCCATGTAAAAAAAACATGAAAATGAGAATCAACAATCTATTCAGGTAAGGGAACCGTTTGCACCTACAAAAACAAAGAGTCTATCCCGTGAGAATCCCTGATGAAAATATGTAAACTAACCAAAAATAGAGAAGTGTAATAAACATATACCCTAGCCATTTACCAACCAATAACCTGAGTGTCAGTGTATTGTTAACCAATTAGATTTAACACAGTGCCTTCTGATATTCCGATCAGAATCTGAACTGTGCAATAAAAATTCAGCTTTTCTGCATGAAGAATCAAAAGTCCTGTCTGTTTTTGCTCCAACATTTAGCTGACAGATTTCGGAGTGTGAGAGATGAAAAGGATCTGTTCATCTTTTTGTAATCACGGGCATATGTTTATAAAACAAGGCTTATTTTGCAGTGTGACTCTAGTTTGTTAAAAAAACACGAATTAACAAAGGACACCCTGAAATACAGCCTCCAAACATGTGGCTGGCATTGTATCTACATGTCTGGGGGCAGGAGAGATCAGGTCACTCATTACCTGCAGAACAATAGGTCAAGATCCAGGATAAAGCTCTGATTTTGATTAGAAGAATGCTAATTGACGACTTCAAACAGGGGAAATGACAGGAGAAATGTGTTGAATATTCATAGATTGAAACAGCTCTAATAACGACTTTTCATGATAAATATTCAAACATGGCACATAACTCCTGCATGCAGAACACCCAACTGCTTTCCTGCCTTGCAGTACTGAATACTACAGGAAAATCTGAGCCTTGGTGTGTGCTGGCTTTTGGATGACTTCATGATCAGATGATGCATATCCAAATGTGTGGTTTGATTTGGGAAGCTGCTTGGATAGGAGAGCATGCTTTAAAAACACGTCTAATTGGCTCTGTGGCAAAGACACAGGAAGTATTGCACTGACAGAAAGAAATTGCTTCAGCAAACAGAATCCCCTGTGGATGGCAGCAAATTTCTTTCTCTCCACACAAAAATTTTACAGTGCAGTACACTGACCACAACTGAAATATAAGGCTTTCCTTTACCAAGTATCGACCATCCATGGTCAAGGCTGGCTTTTTCACTCAGTTTGTTTAAGCAAAACGACAAATAAACACTTGTAAAGGCTTCTAATGCTTTTTGTTCAACCAGAGTTTGGCTGCAAGAGGATCCTCGTGCCAAGACCAAGTTGTGGCAGCAGAAGAGGTATTGCAATCCCTGATGGAGAATGTTTCAAGTCAGCCTCACACCACTGGGCTGAAGGCACGAATTAAAGAAGCCAGAGACAAAGTAGAGGTACTTGTTTATAAACACACAGTTATCTCTTAATTTGGCTTTATGGAGCAAGGAAGACTCTTTGTCAGTCATGTAAAATAGAAAAGGTTCTATGCTATTATAATCAGTCTCCCAGACTCTTGTCAGGGCAAAATCTAGAACATTTCTAAGATCAGTATCTCAACTTGAAAAACTCGAGTGATGTTATGAAGCAATAACTTCATCTAATTACTGATACTCAGGTGTGTTCTGAAAAGTCTCTTTCTTCCAAGGGTGTCATGGGTGACCTGAACAACATCTTGTCCAAATCTAAGAAAAGACCCTCAGAGAAGGAGGCTTTGCACAATTTTGAAGAATCCCAGAAAGAACTTGAAGACTCCATTTTGAAGGCTGTGCAACTTGTCGGTCAAAAATTAAGTCCTGAAGAACGTATTTCAAGATATGAGGTGGGTTTATGTTCTAAACCAGCTGAATTTGAGTACTTCTGAGGGCTATGTGGTCTCTCAAAGTCTGAAGTAAGAAAAATACTGGCTCTTTTTTTTTGGTAGCTTTGCTCAGTTTTCTGATTTAGCACTTTATTAACTTGGCCGGCAACTTGAATGAAGAAGCATAAATCTATATGGCAGTTTATTCAGTGCTCTGTCCTGAATTACACCATCACTCCATCAGAACTCATCATTTTCAGTACTACAGCCTTTTTTTTTTTTTTTGTTTGGTTTTTTTTGCCTGATCAATAATTAAGCTTCCCATCAAGAATGACATGCCTGAATTCTTGGACAGGTTGTTATAAATACTGAATCTCCTCTTTTTCCCAGTGGCTAGTTGGTAAATCAAATGTCCTGTCTCAAATCGTGGATGTCTTACAGGGGTGTTAGATATGGAAGTGCCCAAAATCTCTGTTTCCTGGTGTGGCAGAGAGAGAGCTGGGTGAGCAGGAGGGGCACAGAGCCTCCTTTCAGGCCATCCTGGAGAATCCCATGGTGCTGATGGAGACCTTTCACCCACCTGCTGACAGCCATGGGACATGGCCTTGTGTATTCCCCAGGGAAGAGGCAGAGCTCAGCTACCTTAATCTTTTGGTTTTGGTACCAAATTTTCCCCTAAAAGTTGTTACAAGAACAGCACCTCCTTTCTCCATAAAACATCCACTGATACTGCAACCTTTTGCAGATAAGGGATGGAGAATGCCCTTGTAGCCACACACACCAGAACCACACACCCCATATGTGCAATGTATACACAGATTTATTCATAGGTTTTATATGCTACTGATGTAATTTTGTCATTTTGTTAGTCAAATAAATTACATTCAGTTCTGTTTGTTTTCATTAGGTTGTCTTTTTTTTTTTTTTTTTTTTTTTAGGAAGCTTTTAATGTTCTGGACAATAAAGTTCTTGACAAATTTATGAAAGCAGCTGAACAGCTGAAAAATATCTCATCTGATCACGAGAAGCTGGTGGTGGAAGATGATGTTCGTAGGAGATGGGAGGTGAGAATTCAGAAAGAATGAGCATCCACTGTCTAGTCTCATTAGACCTGGCTTCTTGGAAAACCAATTTTTACTTGTCACAGTATGCTCTGATTTTTTTTACTTGTTGTCTTACCATCTCATGGGAACAACATGGTTTGTATTTTGCAGGCAGTCCGTCAGGAAATTGTCTCCTATGTCCAGCTCCTAGTAGAAAGGGAAAAAAAGAAATTTAATGCAACCTTAAAAAAGATCAATAAGCAGTTAGGCAAAGAGAAGAAACTCCTGAGTATGGATAAAACCAAAGGGCTCATCAAGGAACATGAGGTACCTGACACAGTCATTTTCTGCCTCTCTTTGTGAATGCTTTGCTGTCCTTCTTCCTCCTTTTTGGGTTCATTATCTATGGAGCAGGGCCCTTGTGCTCTGTGTTATGTAAACACAGAGAAAAGAGGCCACAAAAATTATTTCTTTACCTTTACCTTTTTTGACTGCAGATATTACTGTTCTTGCAGATTTTAGGATTAACCCCTTCTTATGTAGGTGGTATCTTTTTTCCATTTTTTCCCCAGATTTTCGTATGTCTTGAATTCACCATAGAAAGTATAATAATTGACAAGGAATATTTTAAAAGTAGTCTACTTTTTCTGTAGTCAGTAGGACACTTCTATCTGATGTCAGAGTGAAGAGGACTTGGGACCAAAATTAAAAATTGTAGAACATAATGAATTTCAAAATCAAGCAAGAGTCAGTGTAGTCTTGTGAATATAGTTGGGAACAAGTTGCCAGAAATCCTAATTTACTTTCTGGCTCTATTTTAGAAAGAACCGAGAGAAAATCAGTATGTGTTTCTTGGTTTGACAGCTTAGACTTTTAAGAGCACTCAACCAAGAAAATAATGGAAGTATAAAAAATATACGAGAATAATGGCTTATCCTCATCTCTTAACATGGGCTTATTATATTGTTTTTTCTTTGTTTAGGCCTTTTTCTCACATGAAGGCAGCATGAAGGAACTGAAGAAGTCTTTGGAGGACCTCAAAACATTGGCAAGATTCTCAGAAGAAACTGTCCCAGGGATACAGACATTCACTGCAGACTGTGAAAAAAGGCTAGAAAAGGTTCAACAAATGGTGGCAGACACTTACACAGCACTGCTGGCTCGTGTTGGAAAAGGACAGTCCCCTCAGAAAGGGTGGGTGGCTGAGTCATGGTGTGATGTAGCTTTATAGAAATCATTTTTACACATAAATTTTGGGATATTCTAATGTATTTTGGTAGTACATAACTCTGTACTATATGTAGTACAGAGTTATGTACTACCAAAACATTATAATACTATGCATTACTGTGGCCAGTTGTACATTTAAACACTTAGTATTAAGTTTCATAAACTGGCAAGTACAATGTTTGATTACCCTTCATCACAGCTGCACTGTTTTAAACCTTGAGCTAGGATTTCTTTTTCCCCTTTGTATTTCGTATTTTGTTCTTGCAGGAACTCCATTATGGCTTCTGAGAATGGAGAAGAGTCTGGTTCTTCTCAACAAATTGACAACCATATGGTACAGGAGGTAAGAAGTCCAGACTTACCGTTGGAAAACAGTGCTCTGTCAAAGGGAGGTCATTGCCAAGAGGAAAAAGTGTTTATTTCTCTTACTGTTTTTATTGTGGTAAGACCTTGGGCCTCTGGTCAGAAATCAAAACCCCATTGTGCTTGTGAGTGCAGACTAAGTAAATATTAATAATTAACATGCAAGCAGCAGCTCTGGGCGTCCTGAGAAGATGTGAGCCTCCAGGCTGGAATTATATTTTGCAAAAAAGTCATTTTCAGATGGAAGGGTCATGTGGGAAGCTGTGTTCAAGTGAAAATCCCCCATAGTGTCCCAGGACGATGAACAATTTTCAGAGAACAGAGAGAGCAGTTGGAGGCATTTGTATCTGTGAAAAGAAGGAATGAGCTGGCTGCAAGTATTCCAAAATTTGCTCTTTGGGCTCATGATTGAATTTAAACACATCTTGTATTCATGAATGGTATCTCTCATCTCCCTTGGGACATATCAAGCAATCCCTTCCTTCAGGAGCTCACAGATGTCTGTTAGGCTTTGCTGTGTATTACACAGAATGATGTGGAGGTCACTGTCACCCTTCTTATTTTTACTCAGACCGCAAGACCTGCTGCAGATACAGTTTTGGAGCCAGATGTGAAACATCACAATGGAGAAAGCTGTCCAAACAAGTTTGAGGAAGACGGTGATCTGGTCATGCCAGCTTTGTTAGAGAGGTAATTTTTAAAGGAAAAAATGCATGGTTGTTAAGATATGATGCTATGCTGGACAAATTAACTCACAAATTAATTGAATGTAGCAAACATAAGGTGCAATTTTGCTATGCAGTACACTGTTCTTTTTTCCACGACAGTTTACTGAATATTGATCTGTAGTTGATAGGAAAGCACTACAGTAATAAATGCTTTGAACATTAGGATTTTGTAGCAAGAACATTTCTAGATATGAATGTTTTACTTATTTTCTTGGGCTAGGAAAGTCTGCATCTGTCTTACTAATAACTTCAAATACTGCAAAATAAAGAAATGTGTCAAGTTTTTTAGAGAACCGGCATTTTTACCACTGATTTTAGAGAATGCAGGCTGGCATTTAGACTTGAAAATTAGTCATATGAGCAATCTCTTTAATATGTTGCTCATTTATGAATTATTCATTTGTTTTGGGCTTAAATAAAATATGTATTTACAATAGATTGTGCTTTTTTTTAATGGTACTCTCTTGGTCAGTGAATCCCTTACCCTGAGATGGTCCATTTAATTAAGAGTAATATTGTCTCTGAAAGTGTTTGCATCTTTCCTTAGCTTCAACACACAAAGAAGTAACCTGGAGGAACTTCTGCGACTCAGCAGAGATAAAGCAGCATCTGGCATTAATGACGAATTAAAAGGCTCTTCATGCCTTCTGAGTAAGCTGGTTGAACTAGAGGCAAGTATTCATCTTTTAAAAATATACCTGGTGCCTAAATTATTATTTTGTCATGTAGGGCATTCACTTTTCTGTTCCATACATTGCCAAGGTACAAGCAGCATCCTTGCAACCAGATGTATTAGAAGGAGGGAAGTCAAGGATTTAGGATTCAGCAGAACTGCATTGCTGCCTAGCAGTGGAGTTTTCCAGGTGTTGCTGAAGGAAGAAATTGGTGGTTCTGGGTTTGTTATCTGCGGGCTGAAATAGGTGTAATGGGGAAAAAAAACTGCAGAAAGGAGCTTTTTTTTGGTCAGCAGAGGTGGCCTGGACTGCAGGAGTCATCAGAGTTGAACCACCAAGTGGTGTTTGTGCAGAATGGAGCTGTTCCAGGACATGTAACTTGCTTAGGTTTGTGAGATTCTTAAGGTGTCAACAAAAGGCACAGAGTTGATGTTGGAAAGTTTGTTACTGCAATTTTTCAGGGCCTTTCTTGGAAGGACTACAAAGCCTTCTCAAGAATCTCTGAACTTGGTTCAGTTCGACATCTGTTTTTCTTCTGAACATAGCTAGGTGGAGATATTTTCATTCTTGTAGTAGGAATGCCTGGCCCATTCTTTATTGAACCTTTTATAAAATGTAGCCAAGGCATATATCTCACATGGAAATTGTCAGCATAAAAAGTTGCTGGAGGTTTGCATGCAGCTAAAAATTTGGTCTTGAAGGGGAAAAAAAGTAATAGATACTCTTAGTTTCAGATGATGTTTTCACTGGTTTTGTAGAGACTCATATGACTGTAGTTTTATGAACTGTCAACTGAGAAATACAAGATCATATTAATGCATTAGAACTGCTTGTCTTCTAGGTATTAATAGACAAGGAAATCAGTTCTGCTTGGACAGAATTGGAAAACATCTCATCTTCCTTAGAAAATCTTGTGACTGAAGTGCAGCAGGCTGCTCTCTCTGAGGCAAGAAACAAGCTACAAGGTGAATGGAAAGAACTTCAGGATATTATAAGTACCAGGTATAAAATAACACTTTATGCTATTAGTTAAGGAATTGTAACTGATTGTGTGTGTTGTGAAGGGAATAGTGTGTGTTGCAGAAAACAGTTGCACATTTTTAACCTTTTCTTCATTGCAAAAAATTAAGCTGGTCCTAATTTTTCTTTATTTATATACATGTGGAAGATAGTGTAAGTCTCCCCAAGAAGAGGAGAAGCAGATCTTTGTAACACAACTGTGCAATACTCCCATATATTGCTGTTATTTCCTTTCATCTTTTGGTGAAATTCACAGTGATTCACATTGCTTTTCTCACTAATCAGAGAAAAACTCATCTGACCTCAGGAGGGGGAGGATTAGATCTGTTAGACAGTTACAAAATTATTTTTGTGGCTTTTTGTGCTTAAAAAGACTGAATGTCTTTTCTTGCTTGCTTCCTCAGTTCATGTTTTATTACTTTTCTTGCAGAATGAACTCTATAAGGACTGCTTCAGAGATTGTTTTTCCAATAGAAAATCAATCCATCATTCTTTGTCAAAGATTAGATGACTGGCTGAAGAAAGAGTACATCCACCAGGTTAATCTGAAGACCAGTGACCTTGCCTGTAGTGAACTGATGGTAAGGGAAGATGCAGAGACCACACCCTAGCAAGGATAGGTTTTAGTATCTAGGAAGTAGAGAACTTCATGGGATTTTCACTCAGGAGGTTGGGGCTGCTGACAAGACTTGCCAAACCTTTTCAAATCTGTAACTGCATTTTTGTCCCTGTGTTTTAAACAGCATTGGTCCTGTAGAGGCAGCCAGAGGCCCTCAGTAGGTTCTGCGGTAAAAGCCATTGTTGTGACCATTTCATTGTGGGTTAGAACCTTCTTTTGATGCAGATTTGTGGTGTTCCCACCTGGCCTTATATCACCTTTTGGCGTTGCGCACTGTTAATTTATGAGCTCAGCCAAGCTAGCCTGTGTCACATCTGCTGCAGTATCTGAGCACAGCTCAGGGTGGGTTTGGAAGCTCAGTGTGGGTGCAGTAATTGTTCACCTGCTATCAGTATCTGATGCCCAGGCCCTGGTCCACTGGGCAGGGTGAATTCGGTTTTATTCTTGGCTTGCCCTCTGGGCTGGGCACACTGGCAGCTACACAGAACTGAAAGTTTGCATTTGTCTGCCCTTAGCTCTCCAATGAAGTAGGGTTTAGGTTCTCAGGCTGTAGGGCAGAGAGCATGTGTGCTCTGTCTGACCAGTTTTTGGCTGCAAGGACCCAGAATTTTTGCCCAGCTCTCTGCACAGCTGGGCTTTCACAACCTGAACATGCTGCTCTTTGAGGGCTCTAACCAGAGAGCCTGCAGTCTGCACCAGGAGATTTTTATGTGCACAGAAGTCTGCTCCAAAAGTATAGCATAAAGAACTGAAAAGATGGCAGAGTAGTAAATACCTCTGTGCCTGCCTGTACTTTCACTGATGTCCTGCTGTGAGAGCTTGCTGCTTTCAGTCCCAGGACTGTCATCATCTTTCTGTCCTTCTTGTATGATTGCTGGAAGGAGTCTTGAGCTTTCTGTAGTGCTGATCAAATTCCCTGTGTGTGGAATACCATTTTATTTGATTATTTTGTCCTTTTCTCTTCCTGCCACTGACATCCAGAATAGGTTTTCTGTCTTAACCACCCTGTTTAGCATACTTTTTTTACTGCTATTTAAGTTGTTTTTCAGTCATAGGTTCAGTTTGAATGCAGGATATATGTTTTCTTTCACTTGCTAACACTTTTGGTCATTCTCTAAATTTCAGGCACTGCAGAGATCCATATTAAGTCAGATTGAAGAGTGCAAACAATTGGAACACCTAGACAGCTCAGCAAGGGATGAATTAAATCCTGTAGACGTGCAAGCTATAAGCAAGATTATGATTTACTGTCAAAACCAGCTGGAAGAAAGGAGACATAAAATGCAGCTCCGTGAGGCAGTCATTAAAGATCTGGAAGCTTTTATGGCCTCCCTGAGGAGGATCCAGTCTTCCATCAAATGTCCCCCAGATCCCCCAGATCAACCTGAAATACAGCGAAGAGCTTTGAGAGAGGCTGCGCAAGAAGTTTCTCATATGGCAGGAGAGGCTGAGTGTTTGGATGAATGCTTGAAGACTGCTAATATCTGTTTGGAAGATGCTGAATGTGGGGGAAAGACTTGCTGTGGAAAACTTGTTGGGACTTTATCTAAAGAGCTAAATGCCATTCATGATCCCTCAAGTGAGCAGGTGCTTACAGAAGAAAAAGATTTATACGAGACTTTTTCCAGAAAAAACAGTGAACTCCTTAAAAACATTCAGGATCTACGTGACAGGATTGACAAAATAGGCTTGAAGGATCCAACAGTTCCAGCTATTCACAAAAGGTGAATTATTTTGTAAAGCTCCTTTAGTTTCCTAATTTCATCATCTTGGGTCCCCTCTGCAGGAGAGCACTGAAATTTGAAGTATCTGTGCAACATTGACAGAAGCTGTGAGCTTGTTGTATTTGTTCCATCACAGCCTGAAAAAGGAAGCCTTCTCCATTTTTTTTTTCTTTGAAACTCATATATGTGTTTTAAGCAGCATTGAGGAAGGAAAGATAGGAGATTGGTTATTGTGATGTTAGTTTTCAGTAAGAAAACCGTCAAACAGGGAGATGGCTCACCTTGCTGGGCGCTGATGCACCTGATCTGAAACTCTGTTGTGTAAGATGGACAGACTGCACTTGTTTTTTAATACAAATTGATTTCACTGTGTTCATACAGACCCAACTGCCCTTCAGAATGTGGATTATTTTCTCACAGTCAGCATAACTCATTTGAGGGCCTGTGTCAGATTACATGAATTGAAGATCAAATTAGACTTTTTATGATGTCATTTAATACAGTATGTGGAGCTCAGGATGAATTTCTGGGGAACTTAATAATCACATTGTGAACCAAATCAAAGGCTTACTTTAATATAAGGCTGTATTTCATTTTTTCTAATAAAGGATAAAATCATTAACAGAATTGGAAAAGGAATTGGATCGTGCTGCTGCTGAAATGAAACCTGTGCAAGAAATTGCTAATAAGCTCCCGCAGATCAATGAGGAGAAAGCAGAGGAAGCAAATGAGCAGTGCAGAGTTACAGAGAGGTTATGGGAGGATACAAAGCTCTTGGTTGCTGAATGGTAAGGAGGAAAATTGCATTTTAAAGTAGTATTGTTCAAGTGAGACGTTTGCTTGTGAAATCAAACAGAAAAAAAACCCTGCACCATTCCTTAAAGGTACAGTGGCAGATGTTAGCATTGTGATGACATAAACTATCTTTAAACCAAGAATTGCACGTGGAAGTTTGCAGCCAAAGCTCACGAATTTTGCATATTTTTAAAACATCACAGTCCCATCGTTTAGCAGGTATGCAGTGATGTGTTGGACTTAATTGGCATCCAGAAGAAAAGCCTGGCTGCTGCTGGGAATGCTGTGTCTTCTGTGTTTGCTATGAATTTCTTGCCAGCACATGGAAAAAGAAAAGACAAACTGAAACAAATGGAAAAGGACAGCTGGGAACACAGTCTCTTATGCAGCAAAATAAAGGGTGCTTGGTTTGATAACTCTCTGAGAGTGGGACTGGGAAAGGCTATGGTTGATTGCTCAGGGCATCTTGTGCTTCAGATGGGGTTTTTGAAGATGCCCAGAGGCTTTGCATCGACTGGCACAGTTCTGGTTATTCTCATGGCTTGGAGAGGTGGGAGTAACTTGTTTTCATACCCCACTGAAGGATGGGCTGATGTCCGCCATCCAAGCTGCTGTGAGATCTGCTGCACGTGGTATTTCAGTTTACTGGTGACTGAGCTCACCTTTCTGGTGGAGAGGATCTTATGAACACGACTGCTTATCACAGTTAAATGTGGATCAGAGACGTGTGATGGTGAAGGGCATTTCTGATTCCAGAAACTGTCTGGATACCACATAGGTATCACACATTATTGCAGGATTTAACACTGGTACAGTTCATCATTCCTTTTCTCTCATCCAAACATAGCTGTCAAACTCCACACGTGTGTGAATATAGGAGAAGGAAGCAACACAGGAGGTTGAGGCTGCAGGTTTATGCTTAGGCCATAAATAATACATCTCTTTTTAATAGCCAGGAGCAGTGTGCAAGGGTTCTGGAGCTCCTGAAGCAGTATCAAAGCTGCAAAACGAGTCTGACCAGCATCATCCAGAAACAGGAGATTGTGCTTTCCCAGCAAACTTCTTACATGGGGAAGGAGAATTTGAACAGACTAATAGCCAAGGTGAGTAACAACTTAGTGGAAAGGAAAGAAAAGCCTTTCCTGGGAGCATTCAGATGCAGAGTTGCCCATCAACCCTCAGCCTTCAAGGCAGATGTTAAGGCTTTGGTTTCACTTTGGCTTCTAAAATACATTTAGAGACTCCATATTTTTGTTTTAAGTAGATTTAAGTCTGTTTTTTTGATAGTGAATCGAAGTGTTGTTAATGGAGAAGGATTGAAAAACCAAAACCAAACCCCTTGGAAGAACTAGGATCTAGTATGAAGATGAGATTAGGTCCTGTCCTTTTGCTCCAAGCTATCTGTGACAGCAATTAAACATTTCCAGTAGTTTTTACATTACTTGATTACTTACATTACAGCAGGTACTGCTGGACATCCCTTTATTTAGTTTGAAGTTTTCCACCTTTTCAGTCAGAAATGTGATAGCCAGCTTCTTGGCTACATGCAAACAGCTACTGAGTCTAGTTGTCCATGGTTAACAGATGAGTGAACTGCAGCATGTCCATCATGACCATTTTACTGCACAGGTTTCACATATCCTGGGTTATGTAACTTGTTTTTTCAGATCCTATTTTTAGGGCTTTTTGATGAGACATCACCCATAGCATCCAGGAGTGTTTGCTCTCAGGCAGTGCCTGGGCTGGTTAAATTTAAGAAGGAGCATAAGTGGTGTTTTCCTCAGGCAGTGAGATGGTGTCTGCTTGTACCAGCTCCCTTTAGATGAGGCAGGGTCTCTTCTTGGTCCCACCAGTGAGACTTGGGGCACTTTGTGTCACCTGGGCCGCTGCTGCAAGGGGGGCACTGCCTGCATATCCCAGCCCCTGCTTGTATGGAGACCCCTCTCTGGGAGCAGCCCTCCCTCCTCACCTCCAGCTGTGCCATTCCCGCTGCCAGAGCTGTGGAATGAAATTGCTGTGGCACAGTACAGGCATGTCCTTGAGTGCTGATGGTTTGTTATATAGAATTATACGAAATAATAGCAGGGGAGGGTCCTCTGCTTTGTTCTGGTTTGTGAGAGCAGCTCTGCCATCCCTCCCCCGAGGTCAGTGCCTGGGAGGATTGGTATGTGAAGATGCAATTTCCCAGGATGTCTGTGGGAAATAAGGAGAGAGCTGTTAACATTAAAGTGCCTAGCACTAGGGGTCAGTGTTTCTTTTTTCCAGGAAGCTTCCATGTTGTTTGTAAACACTGACATTTCCAATTAAACACAAAGAAGCAGCTTGGTGTTTAAGCAGAAAGTAGGAGAAAGAGACATTTCAGTTTCTGGCAGTGACATATTTGACGGTGTCTGTGTTTCAAGTCGGATCTAAGCTTTTTTTTTGCAAATAGTTCAAAACCTGTGGATCAAATGCAGGTTATATTTTAGAGTTGTAGTAGTATCTCAGCTGATTATCACACTCGTGCATTGTTTATCTCTGTAATCAAGGTTCTGTGTGTGGATGTATGGTCCCCTTGGATCTGGCACTTAGGACTTAAAAAACAAACCATTGTTTTGTCTCTCTTAGAAATAAATTATCCATATTCCCACTCAGCTGTTCTGCAGCCAATAACAGAATGATATGGATTTCTAACAGGGAAATATTCCTGCCAGTATGGCAAGGATGTAACAACACAGGATGCATTCCTAGTCTCATCATACTGTATGAAACAAACTATTTTATGTAATGTTGTTGTTTCTCTAAGCAAAGAACCCCCAGCAAATCAGTTAAAAAATATTTTGCTGAATAAACAATCATAAGCAAATATGCTCACAAATATCCATGTGGTCTTTTTCACAGATTGAAGCGGCAAAAGAGGAATTTAATGATCACTGTGAAGATGTAGACAAAATAAATCAGATCTGCAAAAACCTGCAATTCCAGCTGAATAAAATGAGAAGCTTTGAGGAGCCTCCGTTCGAGAATGAGGCTAACATTATTGTGGACAGATGGCTGGATGTATGTAAAAAGTAAATTATCAGGGTGGTCTTATCTGTTATGCATTATAGTAATTGATTCTGACGCGGGTGTAATATTTCGAATAAATTAAGTGCAATATGGCAGAGATTCTTAAGAGATAAATCCAAGTGTTTACCAGAGCAAAGCTTGCAGAGTATCTATGGATGTAACATTTCCGATCTCTCAGGTAGTTCATATTGTCAGTACTCCTTGGCAGTAAATCTAGAAAGTGCAGAAAGGCAATAATTGTGCTTTCTGCATGAATCTGTAAGCTTCCATAACAAGTTCTATGGATTTAGACTTTGGAGACAGTCTGGAAAATTACAATGCTGGTGCTTTTGGTGAGAAATGTTCGCCACTGTCGATCTAAGCAGGGCATCAATACTGAGATTAAATGGTATTTACTGCGAGTAGATAAACATTAATGAGCAAGGCTCCTTCCTAAACCTGCCTTAAAACTGGCAGGCTGCTGTTGTGATTGGTATGTTTGGTGACATGTGTGACAGGGATTTAAATATCTTCTCCATGACCAGTTTACTGTGAAGACATGAGATTTTTTCCCCCCTTTTTGCCGCTCTTGTTTTTGTGGGTGGTTTCATCTCGCTCTGATTTTATTGTGCTGCTTTTGCTTTTAGAATGTAACGCAACATTTTTTGAAATCTCTGTGTATCTTCTGTCTATCAATCTAATGGTAGATCAATGAAAAGACCGAAAACTACTGTGATAATTTGGGAAGAGCTCAGGCTCTGTGGGACAAACTTCTGGACTTATCTGGCGCAATCGATGCTTGGGCAAACGCAGAGCTCAAGAATGCAGAAGACCATTGCCTGACTGAGGAGGACCTCACTCAGCTGAAGGTAATTTAAATGGAAAATTTTACCTTTCCTTTATACTATAGTGTTATGGGCTTTGGGCTATAAACATGCACATTGCATAGAAATACCAGCGGAGGAGGTTGTAACATTTGCAGTTGTATCTGCATGGGTGGTTTCACTGAGGATGTTGTCTTTATTTGGGGATACAGATCTTGGAAACTAATGCACAGATAGTGTGTATGTGTAGTAAATGGTTTTCAATGAATGCAACACTGCAGATGCTGTGTTGTGCTGTACAAAGATGGAGCAAAGAGAAGGCCTGTAAGGCTGTAGCCTGGAGTACAGCGGTGCACAAAGAAAGAAAAGAGTGTATATGGGCTAATGATTAGTTTTCCGGGTAGAAGTGCCCTGTCAGTGAAGACACTGGAGCCTCTGGGACAGCTGGGCAAAGGCACAGCTCAAAGAGAGGTTTCAGAGGTGGTTTATTTTCCCCTTGTCCCAGTGTGTTCCTCACTGTAACTTTTTGCAGCCTCTACAGAGAGTGGCTGCTGAGCATCTCCAGGAGCTGCACATGGCAGTCAGCAGCAGAGCCTGGGCTGCTCGTGCCCCTTTGGCACAGATTATAACATTAATTCTCTGTATCAGGGTGCAGCTGGGTGCAAAAACACATGCAGCAGGTCTGTGCCATTGAAAGCTTCATGTATGGGGGTGAATATTTTAATTTCTAACTTTAAAGCCACAATGGACCTGCTGTGATGCTTCGTTGTGGTCATAACCAGTGTCTGCTAAGCAAAAATAATTTCCTTCTTGAGAGTGATTGAGACATAAATATATCGCATATCCTCTGGTTTGAAAATTTGCAGGCAGTTTTTCCTCAGTGTTTACAAGTTAGAAATGGCCTGGTTTTTATTATGGTTGTTTGCAGCTTTCCTCCTACTGTTAGCACTGCTCATTTGTTTTAATTTGCAGAGCAGTAAAAAACCAAGGTGCTCTTCGTGTATGGATCTTCACTAGGAAACAGTGGCATATCCACTGTGCAGCAGCGGGTATTTTGTCACATCATTTTTGTCTCTACCATTGTTTTGTCAGAATTTTCCTGGAGTAGTTTAGGTCCCTGGAGTCTCCAGTAAAAAATGCAACAGCTGGAAAATGCATCTTTAGGGCCATTTTGTTACCTGGAAACCGCTCAAGTCCAGCGTGATGTGACCCTGCCCCTGGCATGACTGCTCCTCCTTAGGAAGGGCTGTGCTGGAGGTGGCTACACTGAGGTTATTCTGCTGCTTCCCTGTGGAGAGATAACTCTCAAAAGAGGAGGGAGCAGAAGAGGGCAAGAGACACAGAAATCATGTTCCCATGAGCAACTATTATAAAGCAGAATGGAAGGAGAGAAAACTGAACCCAGTGCGTTTGAATTTTTGCAAAACAATTCCAAGTGCAGAGGGCATCAGGTTCATTAGTCACTTTATTATTCCTCTTTTTTTGTTGATCCTGAAACATCTTTGCATTTCTGTTAATTCCAAAAAGACCCCCAACTATTGCAATGTGTATCACGTTACACAGGGTTCAGACCCAGGGTCCTTTGTGAGCACCCAGCAGAGCACTGGTGCATGTGTTTTCAGGGAGCCTGTCACAAAAGAACAGAGCAGTGAATTATCGGATTGTGTATTTAAGGATAATTTCAGTATAAATAATGTGAGAGAAGTTCTGCTTTCCCCTGTAGCCTGTATGCAAATGCAAACTCTTTTAAGGGCTGCAGCACATGAATGGGTTTTGATGATTGCTTTTACCGAGACTACAAAAGGAAGGCTTTGTCCTCAGGGAGCTCGGAATATCAATTTGGGAATATGAAACAATGTCATTATCATAAGTTGAAGCTGGCATTTTACCTTCACATTACTGACTTGTTCCAAAATACGTTCACATGAGTGGAGGTCTTTTCATATGCACAGGATTTACATTTATAAAGTGCTTACAGCATGTATTGATGTATTGTATTTTATCACTTCCATACCAAAGCACGTGCCACCACGTGCCAATTCTTGACTTAAAGTCTGTGACATCTGAGAATATCCCTTTTAGTGGAAGCAGCAAGACATAAATGCAAAATTAAAATTGTTTTCCTGCAAATTTATTTGGAGCAAAATAATTAAGATTCTTAAATATATGCTAGGTTTGCATTATCAGCTGCTTTTGCCTGAGGAACGGGGTGTTTCTGACTCGAATACAAAAAATGCTCAATTGCTAAAATGAAAATCAGGAAATGAACAAATTGTGACACCTCTCTATGCCAAAATGCATAATCAGAATATTTTAATATAATTTTCTAACATAAACATGGAGGTTAATTTGGAGGGAAGCATAGTTAGCAGTGTGTTTTTTCCACCTTTAGGCATGCTTTCGAGTCCAAGAGAAGAAACTCCAACAATTCGACAACACGGTGGCTGAGATAGAAGAACTTCTGAATAGTAATGAAGCTCCATTGGAGCTACAGGTACAGAGGAGCTTTTACAGCAGATAACACCAATGCTTCTTACTACTGCCCTGCTTCTAGTATTGGCTTTGCCTCAAGCAGTTACTGGTTTTACTTGTATCCGCTCAAGGAGATTTGGAGGCATTTTGTTGCCAGTGGGCAGTGGTATTTCCTTTGTTGTATCTCTCAGGCTGTTGGAGGTTGTTAGAACCAACCTTGCAATTGTAAAAACAAAGGTCTTTCTCACTTCTGTGCCTTTTTAAACCCTGGGGCCTGCCCAAAGAGGCTGATGTCAATGATATCTGGTGTTTAGTTGTTAGTCAACAGCAGGGCACAATGGACTTCATTACTCCTTTGGGGATCCCAGGAACTCAGCTTTACTGATGGTCGATTTTAAACGCTACCTTTGCCTGGACATGGCTTACTGTAGCTTGGTAATGTGGAGTTTCTTGCAGAGAGTGATGTTTACTGTGGTGTTTTCCTTTGGCAGTATCACAAGGAAATCTTCGTCTTTCTGTGTTAGCTTCACGCAGCAAAGAATACATTCATGTTTCAGACCCTGTTAGCTTACCTTGTTCCCGTAGCAGTTCTGTAATCACCCTCTCATGGTGTCTCTCAAATGCACCTTGAGCTTGACCGTGTTTAGCTATTTCTGTGTTTATCCTCAGCAGGCAGTGAGCTTGGAGGAGTTTCACTGGGTAAAGTGATCTAAGGAGCTTAGGGAAGGACTCAGCAACCTTGTGCTGTGCGTGCTGTGCTCCTGGAGAGCACCCTGTGTCCCTGGGGTGGTGTTCTGCCACGTAATCCCACCCAGCTGCTGCCTCAGGCAAGTCAAGGATGAGGTTCAGGACCTGTTGCTCCTTAGTGAATAGTCTTGAGGCAGAGCTCCCAACCTCTCTGCTGGCCTTTTTTTGGGTCATTGTGGGGAATTTCCCCCAGTGGAGTCACTGCAGGGGGCTGTGTTACAGAGAGAGCTGCCCGCCCTCTTTTTCATGGCAGCCCTAGCTCCTGGAAGGCCTTTATCCAGCTCAGAGTGGCACTGGAGAGATTGACAAATAAAACAGCACCTGTACAAATGCTAATAAAGATAAACTGACATCACTCCACCTCAGAAAAGCAGAGCTTAAATGTTTTTCAATTTCTGGAGTGGGAGGGAAAAAAATTGAAACAAACTGTAGTTGAAATGCCTGGACTTCAGATTACTTAATTTCTTTTTATGTATGTCATAGATTTTTGTAATGTTCTGGGAAATGAATCCAGTATAATTGATGTATATTTATTCCCAATTTTAAGGTCATCAGATCATCTGTTGTGCAAAAAATGGAGCTAATAAAAGAGCTCTTGTCAGCCAAGCGAGGGACCAGTGAACTCACCGTGAATACAGCAGAGCTGAAAGGAGACCTTGATCTGGCCAAGACACAGATTGGAATGACTGAATCACTTCTCAAAGCTTTATCGCCTTCAGACACTTTAGAGATCTTTACTAAACTAGAGGTAACATGCCACAGATGGTGTATATTTTATACATTTGTTCATAATTTCTCTCTTGGTCAAGTGTTCGTAAGTGTTCATCCTGTGTAAATTGTAGACTGCTGGAATAATTTAAGTGAAGAGCCTGGCATGCATATTTCCTTAAGCTGCCAGAAACATGGAAGAAAAGTCTCTTTTTACTGGAATTATCAGATATATTTAACCCTTGCAGCTGCTGGAAATGGTTGATCCTAGGCACAGCAGCAATATTGCCACCCAGGATATGTTCAAGCAGTAGTGCCTGTTTGGGTTGACTGTTCTCCAAAACTGGATAATATACAGAAGATGCCTTTGTGCCACTTGGGCCTGACTGCAAGGGGAGTTCCCAGTAGACAATTTCAGCTAAATATTTGCTGAAACGTGAGCTTGCAGGCTTAGGCTGGCAAGATTTAAGCCTCCTGTGGAGCGGTGAGTGGGTTGCTTGCATTGTGGGTGTCAGACCTCAAATGTTTGGGCCAGTGAAATCACAGCCACTGGAGGAAAGATAAGAGTTTTTAATTAATTCTCTAGCTCCTACTAAGCGACCTTTCAGCCCGTGGGGTCTTGACACACAGAGTAAGGAATTTAGGGGGTGGAATAATGCCTATGGCAGCTGAGGCATTATAATTTGTAAGTATTATATGCTCTGGAACATACAATAGCACTATTCACATATCTATTCTCTGGGGTTATGTGTGCGCACAGGTGTATACACACTGCTCAAGGAGAGCCTAGTGCTCATACCTACTTAGTGATGGCCTTGTTAATGCAAACATAATTTAAGAAATTATTTTGACACACAGGCAGGGCTGAACCCTTTTGCAAAACTCTAGTTTGTACTAAAGCAGCTCTGTAAAGTGAACTTCTGCTTGGCATTCAAAAGTTACTTTTGAAAACTTCTCCTGCTTTGTTTTTTGTTTTTTTTTTAAACCTTAGGAGATACACCAGAAAATTCTGCAACAAGAACACCTTGTGGCATTACTCCAGGAAGAGACAGATTGTCCTGATGTGGATGAATTAAATAAGCAGCTGAAATGTGTCACTGATTTATTTAATAACAAGAAACATGTGCTTCAAGATCACTTCATGGGTGTTTTGAATCGTAAGTGAACACATTTAAATTATTTACCTTTACAGGTTTGCATTGACCACCACAATGACTTAAAGGTTATGCAATTAATTGGTTAAGTGTCTGAAACTGTTTTGATATCCCAGACTGCCTCAGGGTTGTGAACAAGATAAAGATTTGCCGAACAACAGATTTTGATCCCAGCAAACCACTCAGTCTGAATCAAAGTATTTGATTTCTTACTTTTGTGTTTAAAAAAATAGATAAAAGAAGTGTAAAGTATAATTCAGAAACAGATGTCAGAGTATTTAATTTAAAAATACAGATATCAAGTGGTTTATTTTTTTCCAGATTTTTTAAATTTAAAACCAATTGCAAGAATAAATGGTGTTGTTATTCTTTGCTTTCAGCAGACACAGGATTATGCAAGTGGGAAAATTGCCCCAAATATAGTCTCATGTCTTCAAATCTTTTTTAAATAGTATTAATCTCTGTGAAAATGAGGAAAGTTTCCACCAGGCTCATCCAAGTCTTGTTTACCCAAACTGCTGTGTGTAACAGACTTGCCTGTTCCTGGGGAACAGGTGTGTTGATTGTCAGCTAATGATAGCTAAAAAAAATAAGAGCTGCAGCATTTTCAGTCACACATTCTGTAGTAAAAAGCAACCTTTGACAGTAGCACTGATAAACGAAATTGTAAATTATCTGAATTCTTCATGTTAAACAGGATTTTCTTTTACAGAATGCAATTAATGAAAAAAAATTGGAATGTACCTTTTTTTTTCAGGTCAGTGCAAGAATTTTAATGAATGGTTCAGCAGCACTCAGCTATCTCTGAAGGACTGCTTTGAGCCCTCAGAAACAAAACCCATAGTGGAAGAAAAACTACAGAGGCTAAAGGTAAAGTATTAAAATACTGTAATTTCTCAAGCTGATTGTTCTTGAAGTGTTGCTCTTTTTTACCCATGAGAGTGTTCTTGGGACTGAATTCAACTGCAGTGGTTTTTTAACTGGAGGCTGAAAGAACATCTCGTATAACTTAAAGCATTAGGAAAAAAGAGCAATGAAAATAAAACCTAATGGAATGAAGTCAGACAACTTGGGCAAGTGAGAGACAGGACAGTAGTTAAAGAAAATCAGTGGACCTTAACCAAGTACTTCAGTGTGCAAGGCTGCAGAAAGTCAAATATGTAGAGAGTACCATGAAATTCTGACCCCCAGTAGACTCAAATGTGAAAAAATTCGCATTTAATTTGTTGTAGCAAGATTTTCTCTGCAAATCAGACAGAATGAACAGAAAACAGATGGAAAAGCCACAACATCTGCAGGAAGCAATCACAGTTAAGCAGCAGCAGGAGATAGAGTGATGTCAGTTGCTACATTTGGGTGCTGCTTGCCTGCTTCTGTGTGTAGAAAAGAAAACGAGTCATCTGTTCCACTTTCTCCTTATTTTACAAACAGCAACTTTTCCATTTACATGTGCAGTAGTCAGCAAACTGTGAATTAACATAAATTCCTTTTCAGGAACTGAAATTGCTGGAAAACAATTCTGGCAGAGATAATGGGAGCTGAAAAGCTCTTGTAACATAAATATCTGTTACACTACAGCAAATTTGACAAATGCATCTTGTGCTTGTGTTCTTTTTCAGCACTTCCTAACATCTGAAGGCAGAGATAGAGACATCCAAGAGGTTAAAGCTTTATTGAATAAAGTGAAGCCTTACTTGCCCAAAGCAAGCATTAACCACCTCAACAGTCGTGTGAGAGATCAAGAGGCAGAACTGCAAAGGTTGATCTCCAAATGTCAGAAAAGAGAAAAGGAGCTTGGTGCCTCTCTCCAGCAGCTCAGTAGGTAGGGAGCTAATCTTGTCTCTGACATCTTAATCACGAGTGGTATCAAATGAGTCATTATTAGACAGCCATAGGGAATGGCAAGCAACCCTTCTTTTTACAAAAGATGGTGTTTTAATCAAATGTTTTGTTGTGTGTTCAGTGTGGGTTGTTTTTTTCAATTTCACAGCAGACCTGTACGGAAACTATGGGCAATTTCAGTGACATGAACAGAGATAGTTAAAGTTAGGCTTATGTTTAAAATTTAGCTTGATCAGACACTGTATTTATGTTATTTTTTCAGGAAAACACTGCTGCCAGCAGGTTTTAGCCATGTGATGCTTCTTATTTTGACCTGAGTCTCGATTTTATTCCTCCTTTAGCCTTGAAGAAAGCAGCATGGCCTTGGAAGAATGGCTCTCTGCTCAGGAGGAAAAAGTAAAAGACATCAATAAAGATGATACAGAACTTGAAAATGTCTATAAAACACTATTAATGCAGAGGTATTGGTTTTTTGGTCTAAGAACTGTCATCTAAACAAGATTGTTCCATGTTGTTAAAACATATAGATGTTGATATTTTTTTTATTATTATTATTATTTTTCAGGAAACCATTTGATTCCCTGGTTCAGCTATCAAATTCTTTGAGGGAGGCTGGGCTGACAGAATATGAAACCCTTTCAGAAGCCAGTAATCTCATTAGCAGGTACCATGCACTGACAACACGTGTCAGTGAAATGGCAGGGAATACTGAGAGACTTCCAGTGGAAGGACAACATTTTGAACACCTTGTCCAGGATGTTTCTTGCTGGATCAAAAAGCTTGAGGAGGCTCTTAATAAAATGAGTTCACAAGGAAGTGAGTTGCCTTCAGATGAAAGGATTAATCAGATAAAGGTATTGTGTTGAATATTCCTATTTCACCTTTCACCTCAAGCTAATGCTTGATGAGTCAGTACCTTCTGAAAGACACTGTCACTGCTCATAGCCTGTAGTTCTGTCATTTGAGCGTTTTTTTATTTGTCACCACAATATGGGTCTTCTTTGTGGAGAATAATTAATAAATCAGCTTAATTTTCCCAGACTTTGAAAATTAGATGATCTGTTTATGTGTCAGCTATGTAATATATTAGAAGAAGACTTCTGTTGTCTTGAACAGCAGTGTGAAAAGTATGAAAAAAATAATGGTAATGTGTTTTATTTTGTAACCAAAAATAATTGTATGGGCACTGCTTCTGCTTCTTGTTTAATACAGGAAATCACAAGTCTCAGAGATGAAGCTGAGGCCAAAATACAGAGCATGGTGGCTCTAGGAGAAACTGTATTGAGAAATGAGAAAAATAAGAAGCTAGAGGTTCAGCAGACTATTTCTGAGCTCCAGAAAAAGTGGGAAAACATCTGTCAGCTGGCCACTGAATGTACCAGGTAATGTGGAATTTGCCAAGAGGGAGTGGAGATCACTTACTACTATATTGAATTTTTTCTCTTCTTCCTGCATCCGTTCCATTAATTTTCTCTCCTTTGGGGGTGGAACAAGATACCCACAGAAACAGTTTAATTTCTGCAGAGTTGTGGAGGGCCAGGTCACAGTTTGACCTGAATGGTCAGGTGGAGAATAGCCAGAGATACTTTCTGGTGGGGCCATGAATAGCCAGAGAATCTTCTGTTTCCTCCTGTTGTTATTGAGCTCTCAGTAAAAACAGCACAAGAGACGCTCGGGAAGATGTAGCGTTGGCTGTGTTGGATCCAGCACAGCATTCTCTTCACACTGTTAAAGGCAGGAGAGGAGGTGCTCCGTGTGTCTGAAGAGATGCTCAGGGCCTTGCAGGATCAGGCTTGTGAACAGCAGATGCACCACAGGAACAACAGCAGTGAGAAGCTGGAACAGGGAACTTGATGCAAGAGCTCTTCACATATGCGAGGCCGTGCTTTGTTTATTTGCCAAAAAATATGAATCTTGAGGGGCAGAACCCAAAACAGTGAAGCTTTGCTTTTGTCCTCGATTATCCTGCTGTACTTTACAGAATTATATCCAGACTATTTATTTGGATTTGTTTGTGTGGGATCATATTTTTGAATGTCGGCATTTAAGTTCCATCTGGAAGATATCTGAGCTCCATCACTAAATGTGAACATACAAATGTTACTTCTGTCTCATTGCATACTTCCTGTGGACAAATGCAACCTGTTCACCTGCAGCAGATCAGCATGCATGCTTATAAAGCACGCTAAGAGGAATCCAATGTAAAGGTCAGGAGAGTAATCACTGGATTGTACTAACATACCCCATGTTGTAAATGCTGCGTTTGTTGTCTGTATCTCTAAAACACTCCCCCGCCCAACTAAATGTGATGTGTGTCTTCTCCAGAACATTCCCTTTCAGGAGGCTGTCATGGGAAGTCGAGGAAAGCAGACTCATAACCATATTGTACTTTTTTAAACAGAATTTCTGCTGCAATGAAGAGCAGAAGAATACAGAGCTTGAGCATCACATCTCAGATGCTAGAAACTGTGGGTTTATAGGTTAAGCTTTAAGAGGGTTAGTCACTCGTCCTTCATGTAAGTCAAGTTCATCTGCAATAACTTCAGTGTTTTTCATCACCTTGAAAATTCCAGTCTGATCAGTAATTTAAAATCTGGAGTAAAAAGTATTCAGTACACTCAAGTTCATTCTCATGGTTGACTTGTTCACACTTTGACATTTTCTAGGTAATCAATACATTTGTGGATTTTTACCACTGTTAAACACAGCATTTTTTTCTTAGCCCTCAGGAGCAACTTCAGTGCAACAGGGAGCAGTATGAGCAAAGCAAAGAAGATCTGAAACAGGCTCTAATGGAACTGGAGAAACAGCAACAGGAGATTTTTGCCCTTCAGCCTGGTTTGGAGGAGAAGCAAGCTCAGCTGGCAAACTATGCTGACCTCCTGCAGAAAACAGAAGCCTTGACTTCCCAATTTAGCAAATTGAAAAGCCAGAAAGAGCATCTCCAGGGCTATGCTGTTGATCCCTGCTTCACAGAGGCAGAATGGTCAGAATTAAAGCACCAACATGAAAATCTGCTCTGCCAGCTCCAGGTTAGGACCTCACTCTCCTGTTGGTTGGGGTTCTCACTGTTCAGCTGTGGTGTCATTCAGGTGGGAAGGTTATGGGTAAAGCTGGGAGGGGAGGGAGTTCCTCTGAGAAAGGGCAGGGAATATCTCCCTCTCACTCTCTGAGGGCTAAATACTGAAACAAATGAGAGCAAAGCAAGTGTGAAGAACATTTTGTACAGTATAAACAGATTTGGATGGTTATAATATGAAGCATTTGCTCTAACATTGTTCAAGCCATGGTGAGTTTTCTTCCTTTTGGAAGGATGAATTTGGAAAACATCTGAAAGATTCTTTTCGAGCATCTTGCTTGTTTTTGTTTTCACCCAATGTAGTGCAAATTGAGTTTGTACCCTGTGTGGCATTCTGTCTGTAATGTTTCATCAATTTTAAGAGAAAACATCCTTTTTACAAGTACATTTCTATGAAATGCCAACCCTTCTGCTTCCTGCTATTCATAAAAATGTTATGAATTATATTTAAAATATTTTATGGGAAACAAGCAAGTCTGTTGTACTGGAAAAGCTGGAGCAGTCTGTGGATGATTGTTTGAGATTACGATGGACTAATCCTAGAAACTCCTTGGTTTCTAGACCATGATGCAGACATTGGAAAGCCCTGTTCAAGAGCACCAGGAGGTTCAGGATATGGTAACAGACCTGAGCACTGAGCTGAAAACTGTCTCTGAGAAGCTTGTTGAGTGTGATGGTCCAGCAGTGGAGCAACCATCAGATGAGCCAAATCAGTTGAAATCACAGGTATGTTGCAGTTTCTGTATCATGGAGACCATCACATTTGTAAAAGAGAACTGCTCATGGTGTCAAACCAAAAAGCTATGAAACCTTTCTAAAATCAAAAGTCTGTAATGTTCATTTATTGAGATAATGGTAGGACTCAAACCAGTCTTAATGAACTGGGGAGACCTTTACTATTGGCTGAACTGAAAGTCCAGGAGGAATTGTCCTAGCTCAGGCATGCAGGATTCTTCAGTTTGGTTGGTTAGGATTTTTGGTTTTTTCCTCTCAGGGTATAATGAGGAAAGACATGACTGAATTTGGTAGTAGTACAGGTCTTTAAGTTAGCCAGTGTGAAGAATTTTTTTAAAAAAGTCAGTGAGCCAAGTTCATTTTTAAGAAGTTTCCTTCATGCATAAATAGACATTCTTCTGCTCTTTGGCAGAATGGAAATCTCAGTCTTGTAGCTGTGAGCATAGAGAGCTGCTGTAAGCTGAAATCATAGCTCAGATATGGATCACTGCAATTCTCTGTCCTTCAGAACTTGGTAAACCTCTAAGAAGAAAAAAGAAATAGGAGCGGAGGTTAGGGGGGAATTACCTGTTCAGAACTTGGAAGGATCATCATGTACCACCCAGTGTGCTGTTGGAGTATTTTATCACTGTAGTGCTTTTTGCTTCAGGTGTTCTCTGTGCATAAAAATGGCTGATGAAATTATTGGTTTAGTAATTGACTTTCTGCCGCAAATAGGTCTGCATGTACCTTTCAACACAGTTTGTTGTTCAAAACAAGTGTTTATGATTTTAGAGGTTGACTTTAGATCTTAACATTAGGGATGTTGAGTGAAGATACTTTTCAAATAAAATGTTTTCTTCGCGTTTAAAGGAACAACAGGGACCTCTTAGCCGATGTGAAGACACTGTAAAGAAAAGTCTGGTTTTAACAGAAACTGTTCAACAAAACACCTCTTCACCAGAACAGGAATTTATTAAGGAAGAGATTGAAACACTTCAGAGCAAACACAAAAGTCTGGAAGAAAGACTTGAAAATGTCGAGCAAAAGAAGGAAAACATTTTCAGTGAAGCCCTTGAGTTAAAAGATGAGCTTGGTAATGAAATACAAAAGGAACATAAGGCAGATACAACGCTGAAGAGAGAGACACAGATCACTTCTGATACTCGAATCTCTGCAGAGGAGACCCCCACAGCAGTGGAGCTGAAGGAGCCTTTGGAAATGAGTGATGTGAGTTTATTTATTGACAGCAACAACAGTGGAAAGCTGGCTAAAGAGACATCTCAAATGTCTTCTGCACATTGCAGCCTTAATTTCACTGAAATTAAGCCTCCTGTTAATACAAGTGGGGGAAAAGAAGTGGCAGGAACTCTAGTAACTTGTTACAGCAAGTCTGTAAGAGGCCAAAAATATACTTAAAGCAGCAGTTTTCCATTGAAATACAATTCCATTTAAATGCATGTAATTTTCTTTTGCCCCTAATTAGAGCAGGTATTCTTGGTCAGGACACGGGGAGAAGGTGTAAACATGGGAAAACTGCAGATGCACCTCTGCCTAAGAGTTTTGAGAGCTTCTCTTAAACCAGGGAGACTTGTTTAGAACTTCAGCACAATATTTGTCCTGTTTGTTTTCAGAGAGAATAATTTTTACCGTTCAGAGATTCGATGTTAAAATACAATGTTTATGGTAACACTTTTCTATCATTTCTCCTAGGGTCAAGGTGTAAATGGAAATATGTCTGAGAAAGAGAGGCAGGATGCTCCAGTTTTGGAGGAAGGCAGTGTATTGTCAGACGGCCCATTACAGGACATCCATGACAGCAAGGACAGATTGGGGCAGGCTGTTCAGGTACCTGACAAATGTGTTTTAATTTAAGTCAGTGTATGTGTGTGTGTGTGTATCTGTGTTCATTAGAAATCCGTATGTAATTCCTTAAAATTTGTTGTCTTATGGAGGCATATTTTCCTTATTTGATGAAAGGAATGATGATAAATTATGTTTTCTCCAAATTATCCCCTCAGCCTTGCTCATGTGAAGAGTGCAAGAGATTAAAGTGATGATCTCTGCAAACCCCAAGGGCTTGGACCCACTTTGTCCGTGATGCAAAATCCACCACCTACCTGTGATTTCATAAAATAGATCACAAAATGGCTTGGGTTGGAAAGGATGTTAAAGTTCATCTAGTTCCAACCCCCTGCCGTGGGCAGGGACACCTTCCACCAGACGAGCTTGGTCAGAGCCCGACCCAGCCTGGCCTTACACACTTCCAGGGGTGGGAATTCAACAAGTTTCATCACTGTAGGTAATGGGAGGTCACTAACCTGGACCTGATGATTTTTTTGGGACCTCAGGATATTGATGCTGTAAATGACTTGTGAAAATGTAAATGGAAGTGTGCGCAAGGCTGAGGGAATGATTGGGAGTACTCACTGACCTGACCATGGAGTGATAAGAGTACCTGGGAGAGATGACCGTCAAAATATCACAGTGGAAACTGTCCATACTGGGATTTCTGGAGAAGGGGCAAGATCAATAGTTACCAAAAATGTCTAATCAGAAACTTCTATAACCATATTAAAAATCATGTGAGCACTTGCTCCTATTTAACCTGTCCTGAAATTGTTTCAGAGTGGGTAAGATCCCAGTATGGCAAACTGATCTAAGCAGAGGCTTCCAGCACTCTGACTTTGGGTTACCTCAGCCTTTTTCTTCATTAATTAAGCTAAACTGAAGATACAGTAGGCAGACTGTGGAGTGGGAAGTTTCTCAGCAAATTTTGTACTGTGACTTTTACTGATTGTAAACGTTTTGCATTTTTCAAATCAGGGAGAGACTGATGAGGAGAACCCAGATATGGATAAGCCTGACAGGATCCAAGAGGATGCTCTGGACAGTGCAGTTCTGGGTGGTGAAGCAGAACTGGGAAGACATCAGGATGGTATTGATATTGAAGGTGATCAATCTAGGAAGAAAACCTATCCAGCACAGGTAACTGGACATGAGATTACACCAGAAGGGTTGAATTTGAGGGTATATGTATCCAGTTTAGTTGCAGTGGGGATGACACTGCTAAGAAATGAGTAAGGAAAGCCCGAAGTTTACACTGAGCTACTTTTGTTTGATGTGATACTCAGTATGTGGTAACTTGCTTAATTCTTTCCTGTACATTTAAAATTGGTATAGAGGGAGGTTTTTTTGTCTTTAGTGGTTAGCTGAGGATCATTCCAAGGGATATTGCATTGCAACACCTGGATTTATTGTGAATTCTGACCATTTTGCCCGAATACTGTTGTTATGCTTGACTTGCATAACGTATAATACAGATTTCTTATTTACATATTTACTTTGCATGTGTGAAGGCTGCATTTGAGATGCTGTGCCCTGTGTGGTGCACCCTGGTACAAGGGGAATTTTGACACCCACTGCAGTGTTTAGGAGCTGGAGCCGTAAGGAATGGGAAGAGGCCAAGTTCCTGTTGGAGATGAAAAGGCTGACAGGGATCTTATTGCTGTCATCCCCTCCCTGAAGAGGGGAGGTGTTACAGAGCCAGATTCTTCTCAGAATTTCAGTTTTAGTGAACTCTGTGAGATACTTAAACCTACATCCAGCACATCTCCAGGTTACCCATGGGACTATTCTGCCTGGGTGTCTAACCAGACACTCTGTCTACAGTACAAGTCCAAGTCCTCAGGAAAAAGCTAAACCTTTAAAAAATGGATTCAAGACTGTGTCCAGGAGCACACAATTCAAGGTCCCTGCTTAGAATAATGAAATATGAACAGCGTAGGTCAGAACACTTGCAGTTTATTCTAAAAATTTATAACAAAATTACAGCACTGCTTCTTGTAATTGGTTTCCTTTGCCATAACCTTGCTCACAGTAAATTATGAGGTGTAATTATGGTTTTCCTCATCTACCTATAATTATGGGGTTTATAACTTTCTCATCTCAAGCACTGTAATTACTACTCAGCAGGTTTGATTAGAGTTTTTTGATTACTGGTTTCTTTTGTTTTTCTTACACCACAAGGAGGAACCAAGTGATGTTGAGAATCAGTCATGTAGAGAAGATGGGGGGCAGGTTCAACAGAAGCTGTGCCAGAAAGGTCAAGTCCTGGAATCTGCCGCAGCTGAGAAAGATGGTCTGAGATCAAATCTCCCAGTCCCTGCACATGAGGTAACCCACAGTCTGTTATCAAGTGAAATGTTCCAGTTGTTCAACGTCTGTTTCCACATGGCCTCAGCTGAAGTTGTTTTAAAAGAGGAGACAATTACATCAAAATCAAGACCACTGTGTATAGTTCTTATTTATGTCCATGGTAGTTTTGAACTTCATCCAAAGTCCTTGCCACATCATAATTTTCAGTAGATCTGTTCAAAAAACAGTTCACCCTAGTTTTTAGAGCCATCATAATCAGTCTTTATGATATTTAGACTTTTTCTTTAAACTGTTAATCGATGCAAACTTCTTTCCATGTTGTTACAGTCAGTTTTGATAGTTTTGCCATCATAAGGAAGGCAGATCAGAAAAACGAAATGCAAGGGTGATCCAGTGTGAGACAATAAATGAAATAAAGTAGAGAAAGGAGAAGGGATTCAAGCTGAATTAATGACAAGTTACATTACCAAATGACTTTACAAGGTCTACTCTTCTTTAAGAGTAAAGGAGTTACATCACAAATGCCCCGTGACTGCTGATCTTGGACACCACATTCTTAAATTGAAGGTAGGGCTATGATCTAATCTTCATGGTGAATCTATAGGTAGGTCCATAACTGGCCTGTCCATGTCTTACCTGGCAGGTCTTACCTGGGACTTGCACGTCTCTGTTCTCACTGGAAACCCAGCAAAGTCTCCCAAGGGTCTTGGGACTTAAAAGAAGTCCCTGCTGACTGGAAGCTAGCAGTGTTATTTGAACTTACAAAAAGGGTGTGAGGGAAGATCCAGTAAACTACAGACTTGTTAGACTAACCTCAGATCCTGGAAAAAAATTGCGGAGGTCATGCTGGGTACTCCTGTAAAGCATTTAAGGAACAATGCAATTATTATAGGATCATTTGGGAGAAAAATTCTTCTAAGACCATCAAGACTAACCATTGACCCAGCACTACCAAGCTCACCACTAAACCTTGTGTCACCAAGTGCCACAGGTCTTTTAAATCCCTCCAGGGATGGTGACTCACCACTGCCCAGGGCAAGCCTGTTCAAGTGCTTGACCAAAATCTATTCTAAACCTCCACTGGCAGAGCTTGAGGCCATTTCCTCCTCTCCTGTCACTTGTTATCTGGGAAAAGAGACCAACCCCACCTGGCTACAGCCTCCTGTTCAGGGAGTTGTAAAGAGTGACAAGGTCTCCTCTGAGCCTCCTTTTCTCCAGGCTGAATAACCCCAGACTTGTGCTCCAGACCCTTCCCCCGCTCTGTTGCCCTTCTCTGGACGTACTCCAGCCCCTCAAGGTCTTTCATGTAGTGAGGGGCCCAAAACTGGACACAGATTTTGAGGTGCAGCCTCCCCTGTCTGGAGGCAGTGCCACAATGCGCAATGAGAACATGACACAAACAAGCATAACAAGTACACAGCAAGGTTTTTCTAAAAGTCAGGACACTTCTCTGTGTCTTTTGATGTGTTGATATTTCAATCTGGTGGAGTGGATTTCCTCCTTTCTGTGTGATAGCTTAGCTGAGTTTTAATGCTTACTTCAGTTCTATGGCACTCCAAAGTCTCTTGAGATTAAATCTTCTGTCTGAATTGAAACAACTGTTATGGATATGTACACAGAGAAATTGAAAAGTTCTCCAACTGACTGCTTCATGAGTGGCTTCTTCAGTTTTGACTGAAAATAACCTAGAGTTCAAATAAAGAGAACTGTTATTCTCTGATGATGTGTACTACGCGCTGTATGTTTCCCATACTTGAAAGCAGGTATATTTTGCATAGCTCATGACCCATAAAGGGACAGATGACAGTGACAGCTTGCAAGTGATACATGGCTGCAGGGATAGCTGGCTGCTTCTAATAAAACAGTGTTTAAAGTAGCAATACATGAAGTTTGTCAGACAAGAATTTTTTAACTGTTGCTGATTTTAGATGTTAGTACCATGGAGAAGCTCACACACAGCAGCAGTATCTGTGTATTTTTATGCATTCGCTCATATAAATTTTATACATGGAACAACAGATCACCAGATACAGGTAGTGGGAGAAGGGAAATGCAGAAAGATTTTTAAGGGATCATCATGTGATCCAGCTAGCCTGTGACATTTCATTTATGATGCTGTCTGCAACAGCTGAAAGTGATGTTAAACCTGGCCCCTGCCCAAGTCCTTCTGTCGTGGGAATCAGAGGCAGTGCCAGGGACTGGCTCTGGAGCCTCCTAATCCCTCCCCACCGTGACTGAGACATGACTCCCTACTGCTCTCACCTTACCCCAGATCTTGCATAGCACTTGTGACAGTGGCAGCTGTGGCTTTGTGTCACAGCCAAGCTGCTTCATGCATGAGCTGCCCTGTGAAGAAGAGCTGAAGAGGTGTCCTGGTGAAGGACACAGCAGTATTGTCAGGGCAGGTGCTGAGCAGAAGGAATGTGGGTGTGAGGAGAGGATAAAGTTCCGTGAATATGTAAGGAAAGAGGGAGAACGCACAACAGACCTGTGAATTTATCAGTAGCAGAGGTGGGTGCAGGGAGGATGTTATTTGAAGGTGAGGGTGTCAGATGGGCAGAGATTTCAAAGCTATCTGAGCAGTGCTGACAGGATGGGGTGACTGGGGAACAGTGATGGAACTTCCAGTTTCTGGGTCCTGGTTGATCCCCAGTGGCTGTGGGGGAAACCACAGGATTTAACAACCCCAACATGGCATAAACACGTGAAGCAAAATACTGCAGTCAGAAAACTTGTTGGTTTAGACCCTTCAGAAATAAGAATCTTGTTTTGTGTTGTAGGACACAGGTGCAGAAGTGGTTGTCCAGAAGGAGCTATTTCCCAGAGTGCGAGTAAACAATGAATATTTTGAAGAGGAACAAAAGGTCAATGAGCTGAAAAACGAAGTGGCTGAACTGGATATGGTGCTTATAAATGAGCAACTAAAAGAGCTGGAGGTATGGAAACTGTAAAGCCATTCCTCGTTTTTAATGTAGTGATACACTTGCAGAATTGTGATTCACTTGGGCAAACCGAAATTGTTGCCCCTAGCCTTATCTGAGTTTTAACTGCACAATTAGTTAGTTTGTCTGCAAACATCATTCCTTGATGCATGTCCATGTAAATCCCATAGTTTGTACTGCTCTGCCAGAGTGCAGTGATAGATACACCTAGGATTGCTTCCATGATGTTCTCCTTTGCTTGTGGATGAGCAGGAGTGTGTTCGTAGGTGGATCAGTATTTAGCTGTATTTTGTGTTGAAAGCTGAGAGTCTTTAAGATCGTCCTCTAATTCCCTTTCTCTTTGTGGTGGGCTTGATTGTAGAATTTAAAAACTGAGCTGGAAACGTGGAAATCAAAGTCTCTGTGCCATAGTGAAGAAGCAATTCCCAATGGAACAGGATCAAACAGAGCAGAGCTGCAAACCACGGAGCCTGTGGTGCCCTGTTGGGACAGGCTGCTCCAGGAACTGGAAGCTATTAAGGAAGTGAAGCAACAACAGTGCTGTTTAATTAATGAATACCAAAAAAATCTTTCTGCTGCACAGTCCTCCATGAAAAATTTGTCAACAGAAAAAGATAACATAAAAATGTAAGTATAGTGGAGGGGTTTGGTTAAGAGAACTTGTTATTTGCAGAACAAATATGGTTCTACACTGAATTTTGTGACATGCTTCAGTAATGCTCAGACAATATGGAGTTATATCCACTTCAAGAGAAGTCTTAGAGGTTTGTAAGTTTGTGAACAGAGTTAAGCAGAAGAATTTCTGGTGTCTCTCTGCCGTCCTTAAACAACATCTACTCTCTTTATTCTTTAGGGAAAACAAAGAAGTAGTTGCTGGGCTAAAAACCTATAAAAATCCATCTTAAAATATTTTTTTAAATGTAGCAGTCCTTCTTTAAGGACTCATAAATTCTAAGTTTTTTTTTCTGAATGAAATATCTCTTTATTTTGAAAACTAACCTTACTTGATGGGAAAAATTCCATGGCAGTAAGTAAGTCTACGTTGCCGATTCAGAGCTAACGAATGCATAGAAAATATTTACTATGTTTTGTGAATTAGTCTTCAAAACACAGAACTAATTTGTCATGGTAATGTACCAAAATAATTTGAAAACATTTAAAACTTACGAAATTGTTAATTTACAGCAAAGAGATTAAAAAAATGTAATAAAAATCTACCTGCTAAGTGTATTTTAGATGAGCATTTTAAAATACTCCTGGAAATAAAAGATGAGTAGATTCATTTGGAAGAGTTTACCTTGCATGAATGGGAATTTCTCAATTTTTTTGTAACCAAGTTTTATCTTCATTGTGAACCAGAAGTTATTGTAAAATGTTGCTAATTCACTTAGATATGACATAACAGTATTGCTGTTCTCTATTAGTAGACACTGCAATTTTAGAGAATATACAGTAGAACGTACCTTGTGTGCACAGATATCTATGAACAGTGAGTGCTCTACAGATCAGCAAGAAATAATGATGGTTAGGGAATTCCTAAGAGAGCCTTGGGAAATACATGGGATTAAGTAAATAAAGTTAGTGAATTGTGCTCTAAATAGTGAAATTTGTTTTTTAAAAGTCTGTGTATGAGGAGAATTCATTGTTTTTAAACACTACTCATGTTTTTGGCAGGGGTCCTATGAACAACGCAGTTCTTCTGGAGAAAATTAAGGCATGCATAGAGTCCTTACGAAAAGAAAGAGATGTCTTAAACCAGTTGCAAAGTCAGCAGGAAGTTTTATCTCAGCATTTGACATGCATGGATAAAGTGTTGACAGAGAGCCAAATGAGGCAGCTGGAGCACTGGTGGCAGCACATGGAACAAGCAGTGCAAAAGAAACATGATCAGGTTGTGGCAGAAATCGATGAATTTAACCTGCTTATGAATAAAGCACGGGATATTCAGAGGCTGATACAAGAACAGTATTTGCAAGCTGAATTACATTCCTCAGCTGCAGGAAAAGCCAAAGACCCTCTGATTTGGACCACAGAGCTACAGGACATTAAGCATGGTCTTTCTCTATTAAAAAGAAGGATTGAGCTGCAGATGAAAAGAATTTGGAGTGATCAGGAGAAGGTGGCTTTGGAGAACTCTATACAGGATTTGCAGAGCAAATTGGAAGCATTATCAGCACAGCAAACGCCTCAAGAGGATACTCATACCACTGGTCCCGCTCTCATGAAACATGAAATGATGAAGAGGCTGAAAGAAAATATTTCCTGGGTCAAAGATTCACTGTCCCACCTCGATGAGAAAGCAGCACTTTTCCCCAGTGATGTGAAGTCACAGATTAGAAATTGTCAGCTTATGAACACAGACATCCTGAACAGAGAACCTGTGATTCTATCCCTGGATTATGGTCTCCAGCACATCCTTCCCAGCTTGGAGCCAGAGGAGGTCTCTGATATGACCTTCCTTTTACAAACATTGAAGAATTCATACAAGGCTCTTGTTTTAAAATCTGCTCAAAGATTGCAGCACTTGGAGCTCCAGCTGGAGGAGAGGCAAAGACTCACTGCAGAAATAGACAAAGTTCACTCTCAGCTTTGCAAAGCTGAGCTGATGGCCAGGCCTGACCCAAACCAAACCAGCACATTCTCAGAGCTGGTCAGCCAACAAGCCATTCTGAAGGAGATGCTAAAGGACATACAGGAAATAGAAGTGCTTATCTCATCCCACTGTAATGAGAGTCAGGTCACAGCTGGGCAGCTGAGCCTGTCTGAACAACTCTTCTTGATTGATCAGTTAAGGAGTCTGAAGAACAGAGCAAGGAAGACACAGAGGCAAATTCAAAGTAAACTTCATGAAGTAGAACAAAAGACAGCTGTCTCCAGGGAGTTTGCTGAAGGAATAGCTTCCCTGCAGCAGGAGCTTGATGACCTACAGGATAGTGAAATGAACCTGAAAGATGATGAATTAGTAGGTGCCAAGCAGGCGCTGAAGGACAAATGCCAAGCACTGAAAGAAAAAGTGTTAGCTTTTCAGTCTAGTTTGTCACAAGCAATTAAGTACAAGGAAATATTTGAGTACGTAGGACTGAAATGGGACTCACTGCAGCTGGATGAATTGCACACTAAATTTTCTAAAATTAAAAATAAAATTAAAGGGAAAATAATACACTTGGAAAATATTGTTAGGGAATGGGATAAGATTCAAGGATTGCTAAATGAAATCCAGACTGTGACATCCACTGTAAGAAAAGAAGCTAATATCCTAAATGATACCTCCAGCTCTTCTCCTGCTGAGGATGTCATATCTGCACAGATTCTATTGCAGGCAGTTCAACAAATCTTGTACCTAACCCAGGAGGCAGCAAATCAAATAAACAAAAATGAGGTCTTTGATCCATCATTCAAAGAATCTAAGAGGAAAGAAATAAAGAGCCTGGAGAAAAATATTGAGGAATTAAAGCAGTTTCTTCAAAACTTGGTCTCTGGGCTACAGAGTGTAAACAAGGAAGGTAGCCAAAATGAATTAGAAAATATATTTCACATCATAAAGCATATTCAATTACAACTTCAGCAGCCACTTGTGATAGACATCAATACAATGCAGGATGAAAAGCTCCGATGGGAAGCAATTCAGAATATGATGGAAGGAAAGTTTTCTGCTCTTAAATGTATGATGGAAAAAGAGAGGGAAAAAGAAGAAAAATCTCCTGCTGCTACAATAGAAAAAAAGTTAGAGACATTGCAAGGCCATGAAGCACAACTGAAGGCAGACATTGCTGCCCGTGTTGTAAGTATATTTAATGAAAGTGAAGTATTGACATATGCCTTTCCCCAATAATTAGTTTAAGTGTCTGTGACTGTGGCATTTTTATTTTCATGACTCACATCCTCATTCATTCTAACAGTTGAATTGGCCTGTGATCATTTCTGCACTGGTGGATAGGATGGAATCCTGACAGAAACCAAGGATACAAAGAAAGTTCTGTTCAGTTTGATTATAATCAATCAGTGGGGATTAGCACAAGAGAAGAATAGTAAAGAGGAGGAAGGAAAAGGCTGTGTTGAAATATTCAGCTGAAGAGAGACTGGGTGCAGTCATCTTGTGATTACAGGCAACATTTTCATTAGTGACAATGGTGAAAAAATCCAAGCACCTTGTTTCTGCTATAAAGAGAAGCTTTACCAGTTGGGAATGATCAAGAAGATCAGAGCACAGGTCGAACCAATGTGATCAGGAATGGTGAACATAATTCCTGTCCTTAGTGCAATAAATGCATGGGTTACAGCACTGCTCTGTGACTACATAAGTAGCAGATGTGTTTGCCACATGTCCTCCCTCACCTCCTCAGGCCAGTTCTTCTGGGAGCATTGGTCTCAAAGACAGCCAGGTGTGAAGTTCTAAGACCATGTGGTGATCCAGAGGAGAACAGCAGCCTTATTTTATTGTTCCTTTCTCTTTTTAATGCTTTCAGAATGCCCTGGAGGAGGCATGTAGGGCTGGTGAGCTTTATACCATGGCGCTTCAGAGGGCTGCCGGGTTCCTTGAGAGCTGTGAAGCTCCAGCCCAGGCTGCTTCAGCAGAACTCTGTAGCTCAGTGGAGATCTGTCAGACTCCACACTGGAAAGAGGAAGAGTTCAACTCTGCAAAGGCTGACCTAGAAAACCTGCACTCCAAGCTGAAAAACCTAGTGAAGCCAGAAGACAGAGTATGTCTGGAAAATGCTTTAAGAGACCTAGTGGAAAAGAGTTTGGCATTAAAGAAGAAGGCTCAAAGAAGGGAAGCTGATGAACAGAGGTGGGTTTAAGAGATATTCATAGATCTTGTTCCTTATTGTGAGAAACTTGACTGAAAATAAATCCAGTGTTGTTTCTGCTCTGATAGAAATTCTGCTATTCAGAAATTCCAGCAGAAAGTGTAAGCATTCCTGTTTTCCTCAGGTGTGATTGTTAAGGGAGGAAAATTGCCAGACAATAACCATATTGCTACTAACTTACAGAGCAGTCATTTCTTATATATTCCAAAATGTGGGGCTTGAGTGAGGGTTGTAGGGTGCCAGAATCAGAAGAAACCACATTTCTAGTCTCTAGTTCAGTGCTGGTGGAGGTTGGAATAATTTTCAGAGGGTCCCTAATTCATGTCTTCCATAGACTGTTCTAGTGGCTTGGGAAAGTAAAGCCCAAACAAGGCACAGGCTGTATTTCCTTCCTTCAGGTACAGAAGAAATCTGGAGGGCCTTCAGATACATGTAGAGAGAAGGTTTGGGAGACCGAGTATAGGATTTTTAAATTGCTTGATAGTGATCCAGTGATGAGTACCTCAGATATCAAACCTGTAGTGTTTAGCAAATGCTAATGGGCAATAACTTGCAAAACAGTCAGGACTAGAAGTTCATAAGGTTGGTTTTTTTTTAAATATTCTCTTGGCCGTTACGGTTGGAGAGAGGAACAACAATAACAAATTGTAATTGATCCATTCATTGTTTCATGCAGGTATTTTGAAAAACACAAAAGCTACGCAGAAACCAAAGATAAAGTGTGTGATAGTCTTAAGAAACTGGAAAAGATGCTTAGACAGTCTTTGTCTAAGATTCCAATGTCTTATAAAGAAGCTTTGGAGCATTTGGAAGAAAGCAAGGTAAGAACTTGAAAAGCTCATGCAAAACTAATGCAAATATGTATTCAATGGGACATCATAGTAGAAAGAAGTGGAATTCTTTATCCTATATTTATGTATCTATAAAACCACTGAAAAAATTAATATATTTATATACTCGTTAAAAAGACCAGGTATAATAGACTATGTGAAGTGAATATATCTTACTGCTGTAGAAATGAGAAATTTTGTTTACTCCATCTTTATCCACAGTCTTAACCAACAGAACTCCCTCATTATGACCATAGTTTACCAGCTCAGTGGAGTGATTGCCATTTTCCTAGAGGATCCTAATCATGTTACTGAATACTTCATGAACACTCCAGACTGTGGCATTTTATTTATTGATGTGTTTGTTTTTCCTGTCAGATTTTAGTCTCCAGCATTGACTCTGCTGAAGAGGATCTCGTGAAGCTGAGGCAGATCTCTGGAGAGATGATGAGGTTATGCAGAGGAAGTGACAGGGCCCTGGGCAGGATTGTAACAGTGCTGTGGGAAAACTGGCTGGGTTTGCTTGAGGCAGCCAAAGGGCTGGAAATTACCTGTGAAGAACTAAAACAGGAATGGAAATTCATCAATGAAGAGGTGAGTTGCTCAACATCTGTAAGTTTGGGGGGTGGAGATGGGGCTATGAGTAAAATGGCCTGTAAAGGGTTGAGATCAGAGCAGAACATCATTTCCCACCCACTCCTCAGTTACCCCCACCCTTTCTTGAACCCAGAGTGAGAAATGGTGGGGATATTTATTCAGTCCTCTGAACTCAGAGCAGTTCTGCACAGGGTTATGTGCTTTGTTAAAGCAAACTCAGAAGTTTTGTCACACTTCAAAGGTTCAAGTTCTGACTGTGTAATTCCTTAGTACTTAGTCACCCGTGTGAGTAAATGAATAATGTAACCTCAGATGGTGGGATAAAAAAGCACTTTATCTCATGCTTTGCCATGGTGTTTACCTAGCTGGAACGAGAAGCAATAATTCTCGATAAGCTCCAGGAAGAGCAGCCAGACAGCCTTAAAGAGAAGGAAAAGGCCACCAGAGAGGAACTAGTGGAGCTACTTGATTTTGTGAACTCATTTGAAGAAAACATCAACCAGCAGCAGCTCCTCTTACTCTTGCTTCTTCACCGGATAAGAAACATCTTGAATACACCTGAAAATGCTGAGGGAGAAGCTGCCCTTCCTGCCTTGTGTGAGATAAAGGCAATGCAAGAGCGCTGTAAAAAGTAAGTGATGTGAAATTTCTGCTGAAGATATGAGGTAGGACTATTCACAAGCACAGGATTTTACTGGATTGCAAAGAATATATCAAAGCTGTAATGCAGTTAAGAACAATAAATGCTCTCCTGGGTCAGACCAATGCTCCATCTCACTCATCTGCTGTTTCCAGTATGGGCATTGGAGAGTATTATTTAGGGGGAAGACCTGAGCCTGGCCATATCATTTGTGGGCTGTGATTTGTGTTCAAATGCAGTAGGAATCAAGGAATGATAGTCAGTTTTAGAGATTCCAAGTGCTTGTGAATTTTCAGATTTTCCGCTTTAAGGAAAATCAGACCTTGTGCTTTTTGCAACAATACAATTTTCATCTTAGTAAGTGAGTGCCACTGTCTAAAATTCTCCCCAAATATTTTTTACAAATCTGATGATTGTATTCACCCTTCTCTGGGTTTGCTTTTGGACATGGTAATCTTTGTGAACATCTGCTCTGCCAGCATCTTCACACTGAGAACCTGATCTCTGCTGTTTAAATATGCCTGCTCTCTGGTTTGGTCTATCAAGCACTATCTGAGGACTCACTTTAAAGAAACTGAAATAATAAGTGACATAAAACTCATAGATTTAATAACAGAAAAACCCCCTAAATTACAGACAAATGTGGTTCTGGATATATACCTACATAATATCTGCATTAAGCATGCTCTTTGCTCTAACTTAATGTAGAGTCTAAACCAATGTATTCTTTCTGGTAATCTTGCATAGGTTGTACAAAAAAGCTCAAGACCATAAAGATTCTGTGAAAGCTGAGATTCAAGAGAGGAACAAGGTCACTGAAGAAATAAGTGCTGTGACAAATGCATTACAGAATGCTGCATCTGTGTTGTTGCAGGATGCTGATGGAAAGGCAGAACAGCTGGAGGTTGGTAACAGCTCTGTTATTGTGATATTCAGAATTATCTCCTGGTTTATGCTGGTGCTTGTACATGCTCCAGATAAAATTGATGGCAAGGTCTATGCACATTGACTTAAAGACAAGGAATCTGGCTCAGCAGAATACAACTGCACAGAAACCAGTTTGCAGAGACATGCTTTGTTTTGGAGACGAGAGTTGTAACTGATTCTTTCCAGTTCAGGTCAGGGAATCTGTGAACTCCCATAAATATTGGCACAATCTTAATTGGGCCATTTGACAACAGCAGCCTTCTCCCTGAGAGAATGAGGCACACAGCTGTTTCCTGGTTTTGAGGGTTTGGGGGTTTTTATTATCAGACCCAGTTGTTGTGGGATGACAGGAAATAAATCAGTCTCAGTGTCTTACATATTTCTTCTGTGTGTTGCATTTGTTTGAAGGAAAAGATTCTCAAGAGAAGACAGTGAGTTAGTGGATTGCCATTACTCCTGATTGAAAAAGCAAAGACAGTTAATTTTAGTGTCTTTCATTGCCTGGTAGGAGGTTTGGATGATTTTTCCCAATAACTTGAGTTAACATTTGAGTTACTCAAAGAGCTGAGCACTGGAGAAAGGAACCATAAAGCCAGCAAACAGAACCTTCCAACTTGAAACTCTAGAAAACCTTGCAAACAAATGAATTTCTTCATTCTTTCTGCAGGAGGACTTAGCTTGGATTTTATTTCTAGGCCACAGGCTGTAGACAGTTGTTCAAGCTTCTTTTATCTCATAAAACCTACATTCTTCGTGCAGAACTGGAAACTACTGTTTTGAGAGGAGCCTGCTGTGCTGCTCTGCATAATTACCTGAAAGCAGACACTTCAGCCTGAAACCTGTTGCTTTTTGTGGCCTTTGTGTTGTTTATAATAATGAAGGGATGGACATTGCCTATTAAACGTCTTTCAAAGGGAAAAATGCACTTTTGGCAAAAGGGAGTGCGCAAAGGTTAACATTTAGTCACAGGAGCTCTTCAGAGGGTCCCTTTGCTGTGGCTGTCAATGAACGTCAGTGCGTCACTTCCCCGACGTGGGGCAGTATCAGGTTTAATTAATTCTTACAGATTGAAAAGCATCATTTGATTAAATGAGTCAGTATTACTTAGAGTTTATCTGCTTAGAGGTGATCATATCAGGTTTGATATCCCAAACCCAATTTTTCCAAACCATAATCGTGGTAGGAAATACAAAACACATTAAGTGTGTATGTATATACAAATATATATGTACATATACACCCATGCACTCAGTGAAAACTGGGTAAAACTGCTGAAGTTATTCTTAATTTTGTAGGAGCTTCAGAGTGTGATTGGCAGAGAGAGTCAAGCTCTGGAGGATATCATGGAGAAACTTCGGATCAAGTATTCTGAAATGTACACAATAGTCCCTGCAGAGATCGAAACACAGCTGGAGGACTGCAAGAAAGTATTGCAAGACCTAGAAGAGAAGGTAACTGACGATGTAATTTTCATATTTATCTATTTGCAATGTATAAATCATTCCTCGTTACTAGGTCTCTTTTTAGAACAATCTTAGGGGAAGCAGTGTGAATAGAACATTTCTATTTTTTATTAAAAATGGACATGGCAGAATCTTTAGCAAAAAAATTTAATATGATATGGATGTTCTCTTCTATCCAATCTGATTCTTAAACTGGGAACTCGAAGTTGATTACAAAGTTTGCATAGCTTAAATGGGAAAATATTTTCAGAACTAGGTTAAAAAAGGACTTTGGAACAGTTTTTTTTTTTTTAATGTAATTTGCACATGTGGTAGGGTATCATGACATGGTTGTTTTTTGCCGCCTCTGAGAACGTGGGTGCCTTCCTTTAAAATCAGGAAATTTAAATAACTGAATCCCACTGCATCAGCTTTTTGCAATATATTCTATCTACAAGGGATATAAGCAGTTAGCTGAAAGCAAAATTAAGGGAAAATGGAGTAATACTCTCAGTTTGGGGTCAAATTTTTAGCCTGATACAATTACCATCATTGTTACTTACTCATTTGTGTTATTTTAAAAATGAAAAAAACCCAACCCCTTTCAGTTCTCATATTTCAGTAATAATAATGTTCAATGCTAATTTTTAAGGTTAAATCTCAATTAATTTAATAAAATTTGAAAGTTTAATAAAAGTTTTGAAATCAAGTTACTTTTTCGTGTCCATCAAATTATTCATCTTATATGAAATATTATAATAGCAGTATATTAACTAAAGCTTATGAGTATTAATTTGGTTAACTTTATAGTTTCTGTTTCACAATGGGACTAGTCTTTTCAGAACCAACAACAGGGAGGAGAGAAGAGAAGGAAAGCAAAACAGTATTTATGCTTTGGGGTTTTGTTTTTTTTTTTTTGATGTTTACTGTTTCATTTACCAAGATAGGAAAGGTTATCCCAAAGCACACGTTGTGTGTTTGAGTGAAAAAACTGGTCCTGGAAGCTAGATTATGTTTGCTTTTCACATTTAGATGTTAGAAAACAATATAAACTACTTTAGAATTTTTCAAAATGCATTCAGGAAAAAAAAAAAAATCATGGTGGAAGTGGAGGTCAGTTCAGTTGAATATTAGGAGATACCAGCATGTGTTAAATTGAGTTGTCATATTTTAATGTCATTCTGCTTTCTTCTAAATCTCGAACCAAAAAATGAAAACAAATTGTGCATTTGATGCCATAAATATAAAATGTTATCCCAGTAAGAAGTATTGAAATTAAAATCCTGCTTTGTTGATGAGCAGAGCATTGACAGATGAAGTGGTTTTATCCTGAAGAAATAGAAGAAGTCAGAGCTTGATCTGTTTTCTCATTTCCAGCCGTGTCACATCGCTCATACACGATTCTCTGTTATTTTGGAAGCTGGCACCACAATTATCAACAATTTTTCATGTTTGGTATATTTCAGGATAGTGTTAATGGTCAAGTGTTCAGTGATTACAGCCTGAATTCCTTTTTTTCCAAGAAGTTTTAGGCACGAAGTACAGACTTCACAGGTTTTATGGTATAAGCAGGAGTATTTCAGAGGAGCCCTCCAGTTCTTTCTGTATATATTTATTTTGATTAATGAAATTTTATCAGGACGACATTGTACTGTGGGTACTTTATAGAGATTGTGTTGGATTCTATAAATGATTTTTGAATTTAAAAACTGAATGATTTTTTAATTCCTCATCCCACAACAGTGATAAAGTGTTTCAGTACTAGGAGCTTCAAACTAAAATAGCTATTAAATTAAAAAATCTTCGGCATCAAGGCAGCATGAAACTGTTCAGTGTGCATTTGCCCCTTAAATCCTAGGGCTGCAGCTGACAAGGAATTTACCACAATTTAACAATTTCCAGGTGCTTGGCTGACCCTGGCAGCCAGCAGGGTTTGGTAAGGAAAGATGTCAGTTTTGGGCAAGATCAAGGACTTTTCTCACTCCCTGCACTTCATCTAGCCCATAGTTAACCTGGTAGCTTATGCCTTGTTGCTCAGTCCTGCACTCAGGCAATTACTCAACTTCAGCTTTGAGAGTTTTTCTCTTTACACAGAAAATCAGGCCCTCCAGTGCATCAGTTTTTCATTTCTGTGGAGTCCTGCAGAGTGAAATCAAGTTCCTCACAGCCTTTTATTTTTGTGATAAATCTCCAAGTTTGTATCGAAATATTCACTGTGCATTGATGCACTTGATATTCCCTTATTTGTTACATGGAAGTCCCAGCTGTCAGCTGAGACACAAAGGTGTCATTCTGGGTTTCTTACAGCATAAATCCAAATCCTTCCCACCATGCAGCATGATCAGCCTCTGTTAGAGGTGAGAGCAGGGTGAAGCAAAGCACCCAGGGAGCTGCAGTGCCTCAGTGCTTGTTTCCTCAGGGATTGCTTTTCTGAGCCAGGCATTTTTTTAATGGGAACAAGTTAGTGAACTTGGAGATATTGAACCTGCTCACATTAATGCTTCTCCCTGCAAATTTAGCTCCATTCCAGTGTTTTTAACTGACTTGTCAAGAGAAACAAAAAGAATTTGAATATTTTTGGTAAGGTGCTGTACAGAAACAAGCAAATCTTTATAATCTCTCCTATTGTTTTCTCTTTGCTCTGGCAGGTTAGCTCTGAAATCTTGCAAAACTCTCCTCAGTATGTGCTGAAAAGAAAAGCAGAAACTATTAACAATGGCCTTCAAGCTATTGAAAAGATGTTACAACAGAAGAGTGAAAACATTACAAAAGCCAAAGAAGTTCAGAAGGTAATCTTGCCAAAAAAATAATCTGTGGGTGTTAAAAGATTTTTGGTTGTTTTTACAGAGCCTGGTTTAGCATAAAGTGGTCTTCCATTCATTTTATGTCTGTAAAAGGAGAAGTACAAGCAAGCATTTAGCTGGTGAATATTTATCAATTCTTTCTCACAGGAAAAACCATGCTTTTTTCAACTGTGTAGCACACCAGTAGATGCAAAGTGTTCTGTTCTCATCATATCAGTTCTGAAACCTTTGCAATTCATGTCCCACATGAAGAACAAATAATGCTGCCGTTATCTTTGAGCCTGACCTCCTATTTCATTTCCCTCCTCTCCACATGCAGCAAATTTGGGATATGCTGGACCTTTGGCATTACAAACTCAACGAGCTGGATGCAGAAGTGCAGGATGTAGTGGAGCAGGATTCCTGCCATGCCCAGGAGTTGATGGATATCCTGGTGGCCCCACTGCGGCAGTACCAGCAGGTCTCACAGCGTGCTGAGCGCAGGACTGCCATTCTCAACAAGGTAGGTGCAAAGGGAACACTTCAATAAAAATCCAATCCTATTAAAAAAAGTAACAGAGTGAAGGCTTTGCATGAAGCATCATGGGAGGCTGTCAAATGAGTATACTGAGTCACTAGCCTACAATGGCAAGGCTTATTGTACCTGGGGTTTCTGGAGTGGCTGCCCCAAAGGACTGGCTCAAACCATGGTTGAAGGGTTTATATGGGGAATTCTTGTCCCTGGAGAGGTGCTGAGGTGGTTCTCTCAGACTATGCTAATGGCTATTAAAATGCCGTTGCCATATAAGTTGCAGCAATGCCCCCATGAAATGTAAAGAGGCAAGCACCAAAATTACTTTGGTGAGAGGGAAATCATGAAACTGTTTCAGAAAAATGGTTATTTCACCATGCTAATTTGACTGATCACAATGTCAAATACATCCTATTTTCTTTTAATCTTGTTCATAGATTATCTTATACAGTGAAACTATTAACTTGTGACTTTCTGTAAAATTCTGTCATTTCCTAGGCCACCAGCAAGATGGAGGAATATGAGGAGCACTTGAAGAATGTGAAAGATTGGATAGAAAGCACCAACAGTTTGCTAAGAGCTGATGGTCAGCATGACTCTGCAAAAAGCTTACACAAGCATACTGATGAGCTCCAGGTAAGAGTTGATGCAAATAAATGCTCCTGTTAGCACATGTTGCTCTGTACAGATGCAGTTTTCCATTCTTAATTGTTACTGACAGAAGTAATTTACCATTTTCAGAAAATCCTTTAAGTGAAAAAGAGTTATAGTTGACACTCATGAAATACAGATGTTTTTTGGTGCTGGACATGGCTATCTTGTGCAAGTGCAGAACTGTTGAACAAGTTCCAGAAATGTGTGATTGTCTTCTGTAACTCTGCTGAGTGGCTCTGGTCAGTTTTTACTGCCTGCATATATAGAATTCTCTCTATATTGTATCTGAGCCAAAAAGGCAAAGTGCTTTTGATGAAAAGGGTTTTTTGATGTCTGTGTTAGATGGAAACTTTGAAGTGACTTGTGGTTTGGAAGGCTGTGCTCACTGTTTCTTGAAGGTAATTCTGATTGGTAATTTCAAAAATCAAATGTTTGTAATATTACAGGAAAGATCAGGCCCACTGCCAAAAAAAAAAAAAATTCTGGCAATTTTGTACTTAAAATTTGAGTTTTCTGTGCGTCCACTCCTTGCCTTAGACCAAGTGAGAAAGTTGGTGTTCTAAACATAGACTTTTGTAGTAAGACTAGTAAGAATCCTTGACAGGGAGTAGCTGGTCATTCTGGGCTGATATGTTACAAAAGCATGTAGCCACAACAGGGAGAATGTGATTTCTAAAACCCATGAACGTTTTTTGTGGCAAAACCTTTCTGTCTCTTGTGTTTGTGAAATGGAATGTTTTGTTTGTCTTGGGCTGTGAAACTAGTGGATTTGGAAATGCACCCTGGGCTTGCATTAGAGTGGAAACATGCATTCAGTCCTTTTCTTCACACAGCACCCAGACAAATGGGTCACATGCATTTCTTGCAGCCCTGACTGTTCTTCATGACAGCGTTCACTGCAGTTAATTCAAAAGCTCAGCCAGTTCAGTGCACATCACCCACAGCTGGCCTGATACTTTTTGGAGCATTTTGTTCCTTCTAATCCTTACCTCTGTAACTTTAATGTTCAGCAGTGATGTATCAAACTAAGCTCCTGTTTTGTCTCCAGATGGCTTTGGAAGACTCAGAGCAAAAGCAAAATCTTCTGCATGGAATCTCCATGGAGCTGGAGGAGCTGTCACCTGTCTTTGAAACTGACAATGTAATGCAACAGCTGAATGAAATAGATGTTCAAGTAGCAGCTTTACAGCACGAGATAGCAGAGATTCTTCCCCAAATCCTGCATGTTGCTGATGTAAGTCTGAGTGACCCATAAGTTCCTTTAATCAGAGCTTCATCAGGTGTTAGGAAATGCAGATTATATCACCTGCATGGAAAACAGGGTTGTGGTGCTGGTTTTTGTAGGTGTGCCATGCAGGGAAATTAATTGTTTGGAAACAAAACATCAGAAAGCATTTGGTAACTAATTAAGCTGTAAAGTTCAGGATTAACACAGGATGTAGGAGGAAAGGCTGTGAGCCTGGGTTGGTTCAGCCCAGAAAAGTTTGGAGGGTGACAGGTTGATATTGCTGCTGTTTGCTGTTATATGATGGGAGATTACAGACAGGATTGGGCCAGGCTCTTCTTGGGGTGTTCAGCAAAAAGATGAGCAGTAGCACACCTCAAGTGCAACAAAGGAAATTACATGTACAAGGTAGGAAGGATTTTAATTTTTTTTTTTTTTTTTTTTTTTTTTGCAATGAAATTGGTCAAACACTAGATCAGGGGCTCCAAGCAGGGCTAATATTCCCACCTCAAGAGATACCCAAATCTCAACAGGATCAGACCCCAAGTGCCCTGGTTTGATGGGTACCAGAGACCTTTCAAGGTGCTTTCCAGCCTAATCTACCCTGTGACTGTCTTTGTGAGAGTTCTCAAACAGCTTTCTGTGGATTCCTATTCCGTCTGACAAAAGTCTCTTCCTGCTGGAAGCTGCAACAGTGTAATTGTAGTACTTTCCTATTCTGATAAATCAGCACTGGAAAACTGTCTTCTCACTACTGGTAATTCATAATGTGATTTTTTTAAGGATATTTCAGTTCTGTATTTGGGATTTAAAACAGACCAGATGATCTTAAATACTTAATTCCTTTAGAAGTTATGACTAAAAGTAATTTATAATAACTAGCCATTAACATATCCTGCATATGCTGCAGTCATTTTTCAGTATTTCTTCTTAAATTTAAGTGAAAGACAGAAATGTAAGTTGGCTTTGGTGTTTGGGCTATCTGCAAATACTCTCCTTGTTCCCAAAATCCAGGAGTTGGATGCCATCGAATCTCATGTGAAAGTGTTTGAGAAGGATGTTGCAGAAATGAAGACAATCCTGTCATCAGAAGATCTGTTAGAATTTTCTCCTAAAGACCAACTTAAGCATGGACAGGTCTGTGAAAACTCCAATATAGGTTTTTTTTCTCTGATCAGTGTAAACCCTGAGGTGAGACTCTTGAGAGACCTTTTCAAGAAGCACAGTCATGGTTTGAGCACAAAGCACTTGAAATTAAAGCATTCTTGAGAATACATCCACAGAGAACTCGAGTGTGTAACTTAAGCACATGTCAGGCACAGCTACCACATTGGAGGATCTCCATTTTTTGGGAAGTTTATGTTCTGATTTTCAAGAGACACTTGCTGCACACTGCTCCACTTGGCACCAAATGGAAATCTGAAGTTAGAAAATTAGGCCTTGTTTTTCCAAAAATGGAGGCAGAATTTGGCAGCTGGTTCTTTTATTTCACGCCATGTACAGTCAACAGTGTAATCTGCCTAAAATACAAAAAGCAAGGGTTCAGTTTTAGGTGAGGAATAAAAATGACGTCATTCCTCTCGTAGCAGTGTAACTCTCATAACAAAGCTGTGCAGCTTGGTTACCCAGAGAACCATTTTGTAATAACTAGATTACATGGAAAAACTAAAGTAATATTTCTTCTGGAAAATAATATTCACCTACTTCCTTACTGTAAATCAAAGCCTGGATAGTACAAAAAGTTACTGATACAATCTGCTCATGAATGAGAGAATAAGCATCTTTATTTCCACTGGAGCATTTTAAAACAAAATCTTCTTGAGAGGGAGTTTAAAAGAATGTTAATTAAAAGGCCTACAGGTGTATTGTATTTATATTATTTTTTTCTTCTGGAGTTCCCTGCTGAATGAGGTCTCAGTAGGATTTTATATTTCTTAAGGAGAACCAAGAAGTTATGAATTGCTATTGCCATTCTGTCTTTCATAAATAGATCACTGAATCTTCCATAAAACATGTGTTGTGCTATGAAACTGCACATTTCTGTTCATCCCAGACTGATCGAGGTGGTTGTAAACTGTGCATTCACTCCAAGTATTGTGATATGAAATGCAGTCCTTGACAGGAGAGCTATCTTCAGGGGTTTCTGCTGACTTCCATCTTGATTCATGATCTCATCTCTGTTGATAAGACTGCTTTTAGGACCATCATGAAATGACTGGTTTGCTGGACAAAAGACAAAACCCAGATCTTGCCTAGAGTGACATCAAAGAATTTGCACTATTTTAACTCTCCTCACTGCCTACGATGTTCTGCTTTGAAATAAGCTGCTTAGTAAATAGCAACTAATCTGAGTGTGAGCCTTTTTTGTCACTGTGCAAACTTTGAATATGCAGAAAAAACAGAATTGTAAATATAACTTATATCTTTGTCTTGCTTTAGACCACCTCACCGTGGATTTTCACTTACTTGTTCCAAGAACAAGAATCACAGAATATTCTGAGTTGTAAGGGACCCAAAAGAATCAGAGGACTCATTACGAGTCCAACTCTTAAATGAATGACCCATATGGGGATTAAAATTTCTTCCTTCTTCCTTCTTGGGAAATTCACCAAAGAGAGTTTTTGCTCATTATTAGTGTAGTATAAATTTGTGTTGTTGTTTTTTCTATCTCAGTATCACATCCATCATCTCTGTTCTATCCTGACAGGTCATACTTGAGCATGTTGGTCCCATGCAGAAAACTATTGTTCATATACAGTCCTATGAAGATGCTCTTCAGCTGCCAGGGCTGAAAATGCAACCTTTCTCAGTCTTTCAAAGAGCAAGACAACTCTTGAGAGAATTGAAGAAATTAGAAAAAATTACTAAGGAACAAAATGAGCTACTGGAGGTAATTGATTTTTTTTTAATGGTTACCAGAACCACATTTTTTAAAGTAATTTTGATTTTTAAAAAGTATTGCTTTTGCAGCCATGTAGTTACACCTACTATGTCTTCTGTGCAATGGTTTGGGGATTTTTTTTTTTTTTTTTTTATTCTAGCTTATTTTTTTTCCTATTTAATTTGATCCTGCAACAAAGCACACTGAATAGTCTTGACATACATTTCAGTTTTCCAATTCAGTCACAGCTGACAACATACTGTAGAAGAAATGAAGGCTCAGGTGTTTCATGCCCAGGTTTGCACTGGTGATTGAAGTCCAGTGTTAGATGCAAGTGCTCACATCTGCAACCTTCAACTCCTGAAAATCACCTTGACCATGGAAATTCCTTTTGACAGCCATAAGATAGCAATTGCTAATAGCAGAAGGTCTTTTACTAACACAAATCAGTGAGCCAAGAAAGTGGCCATTCCCTACAGCTGTGTCATGGTTAACTCACTGTTTTGAGGCAGGCCAGCATGTGACAGGGGACTTGGAGATGCTGTTGACCACGCCAGGTTTGGAGACAGAAAGGAAACAACAACAGGAGAAGGCAAAGCTGTTGGGTCAGTGAGTGTTAACTCCAGGGCAGGGAGAGTTATGGAATAGCTCCAAGCCTGAAGGGGTCTCTGTGCAGCACTTCACTGAGCAGTGTGGTTGTACCAGCTCAGGGAAGTTGTAATTCAGGACCTGGTCATGCTCCATTGCCCAGGCTGGAGGAAATCTGGAGTTTGGTAACACAAGTTCCCACAGCAGCAGAGGAATTAAAGTTCTCATGTGACCCATCCATTTCTTGGCAGGATGCTGACAGCACCTAGAAAAATGTTGCATTATCTTTGCTGATTTGGTTTTCCTAAGCTATTAGGGTAAAGCAGAATGCTTTAAAACATCTAACTGGGCATTTCAGAGGCCAGGCAGACAAATTACAGCTAAAATAGGATGTCTATTTTTGATTTTCACTTTGTGAAATTAAGAGCAGAACACAAAGAGAAAAACTCAAACATGCCACATGACCAGTGCACGCTTGGAGTCAGGAAAAAGCAGTGACTGTATTAGATCTGCATAATCCCTACAGTCTCTTTTTTCTTATGTCCAAAAAATGGATGTGGTAAAATGTACCTTTTTCAGAGTTACCAGATCAGATAATGGAGAATTTTCAAAACACTTTAAAAGCATCAGAAACAGGGTGCTTTCAAATTATCAGTTGTTGTCATGACACTTGTAACTGAGTTTTGTGCAGTATTATGTCAAATTTTAGATTTTTCTCCTTTTTGTAAAGCTGTGACCTCTTTTTGCTCAGCATTTGCCTTTATCTTGTAGACACCCAACAATCTGTAGCTGAATGAAATTTCTTTGTGAGAAAACAGATTGGAAAAATTGCAGTTCTTGGCAGCTAGTGTATCAAACTGTGCAAAAGAGATTTTCCAGTGCAGTTGAATGGGTTGAAAGCAGCAGTACTACAATACAAGTCCAGCACCAGCTAAGGTGTAACAAAGGATAAAGCCATTAAACCATGGCATTTTGAGTGCTGCATTAAAAAGGGGATAAGAATCCTGCTAGAGAGGAAAGCAAATGAGAGCCAAGCTTCCTGTACAAATATGTACTTTCTTCCTCTGGGGATGAGTCTTTGGATGAGTCTGCCCATATTTTGCTATGGATGAAGCAATGGAATATTGCACCAGTAACTTTTGTATAATCAAGTTGCATTGTAACACCTGAAAGAGTCAGTCACAAACAAAGCCTGTAGGTATTGAAAATGCTCTTTTAATGTTTAAGGAGCTTAAATGACTTAGTTCTCTGTTGAATGTTGCCCTCTGTTTTTTTATTGCGGCCTGGTAAGTTCCACACCTAAATAACGTCATCAGGAAGAAGATTTGGAAGGCACATCTGCTTCTACTGGTTTTCAGTGCAAGAGAGTGGTATTATTTGCATACCTGATGATTTACTGACCTCATTTTCACAAAGCTCTTCCAAAACAAATACACTGCGGGTAGGTGGGCCTTTTCCATGGGTAGGTCTTCTGGAGTTACCACAATAGGAAAAGTAAAGAATAACTGTTAACCAGGAAACAACTCAAAAGAAAGGCAGCACCTGTGGGAAGAAATTCAGTCCCACATATGTGGCATAATTTGTTATATTGGATAAAGGATAGAATCAGATTTTCTTTTTGCTGAGTAGAAGGCAGAAACAAATTAATTATCTTCAGGTAAGTGACTATATTCACATGTTGGTCTGTGACAGAAGACATTGGAGTCTGTATATGAAATATTCAGAGTCTTTAGTTAGCCAAGGAAATTTGAGGTAGGACTCAGTTTATTACTAAACAGTCCTATTCATATGGAATTGAAGGTGTGAGTAAGAGAATCTTCCTTTTACTTTCTCATTAAAGCTGAGCAGAAGACGACCTATTCCTTTCTCTTTCCTCTCTGATTCTTTGCCTGTGACACTAAGATTATAGGTCACAAAAATCTTCCCCTTCAAATTGGCTTTCTTTTTTTAAGCGAGGAAAATAGTTTCTTCACACTTTTGAGACCTGTAAAAAAATAATGGTTATTTAGAACCTTATTGGCCTGCATTTTCTTGAGAGGGAGTGCTGCTACAAAGAAGTGACTGAAGAAATGGAACTTTGCTCTGAAAGGCAGGGTCTGTGAACACTTTGCAGTGAGATCTTTGACCTCTTGGGTCATTCAGGTGCTGCTGTCAGCTCAGTAGGATCAAGCCTGTTGACTTCATTGTTTCTTCGTTACCTTTTGCAAGCACCTGAGGAACAGTCATTTGATATTTTTGGTTCTCAGCCTCTGGGTCCAGAAACACAGAGCCACCAAGTGCTGTGCATGTTCAGTGTTTTCACAGGATATTCTGACTTGTAGATGTGACAATTTCCTAATGACCTGAGACATGATGACAGGCTGTGAGTGACAAAAATGAGTGTCTGGGGAGATTGCCCATTTCTGCATGAACAGCAAAGCCTGGGGGGGCAGTGAGATTTTGCTGTCACTGTCAAATGAGTAAAAGTGAATTGGGCTGTTTATAACATGTGATATGTTTTCCTATAAGCTGTGTAAACAGGAGAAGTTCATATGGTGGGAATGCTTATAATTTTTATTGCAAGTATTCAAATAGTCAGTCAGTGTGGTTGGGTTATCCTCTCAGCTGCAGTGTTTGCCTGGTGTACAGCAGTTCATTTCTGGTCAGTGCAGAACTAGCTGGCAGTAAAGACTTGAGCACCAGTAAAAACCAGTTAGGCTTTCTACTTGATATGAAACCCTTTAATTTCTCTCTTTTCACCTTTTCTAAATTGTAGTGAATGTGGTGAAATCAGCTCTGTTTTCATTCGATAGCCAAATTCGTAGTTCTGCTCTGGAGCTCCTAGACAGAATACTCCACCATACTTCAGTTTGTGGGTAGAGCAGCTTGTTTGTCTTTAGCAAGTGAATAATAAACTTCCTGAGGGATGGGGTTGTGCAAAGTTAGCAGGACAAACACAGATTCTGTTATACATAACTGCAGATACAAAGGAGGCTTCAGTTCAACTTTGTTTCCTTACTGACTCATTTGTTTGTGTGCTCCTTATTTCAAAATTATTTATGGAGATTGCTATTTCACAGGAAACTGTAAAGAAAACAGAAGAATGTGAGCAAGAAATTGAAAAGTTGAAACAACTCCTAAAGAACCATTTGGTTGAAATGTCACATGAAGATGAACCGCAGGCTCAGAAGACTCCTTGTCCAGAGGTGGGTTTCATTCTTTTCTCTCTCATGTAGCTCCTTATCCTGACTAACACTAATCGTGATGATGCAGACCACTGAGAAATAGTGGTGTGATTCCCTTCTCCACCACAGTCAAGCAGGCAATTGAATGCCATAGTGTGACCATGCAATTAATTGCAATTAATATTACTTTGCAAGTTGGATATGTCTTTCATAGTATACCCCTTTACTGATTTTGATATGTCATTTGTGCCTTTATCAACTTGGAAGAAAAAGTGGGTGCTGTTTTGGTGAAACAATATGCAGCACTGAGAGCTTACCTGTGCTCAGCATCTTGCTCATTTTCCTGAGGTGGCAGCTTGGGATAGTGCTTAAGGAGAGAACTAAGTCCTCTTCTGATGACTGGTCATGTAATGCTGCTTTTGGGGGTTCTGGTTAGGGTTAGATTCATTAGATTCTTTCCTTGTCCTCACTGCCACACTGTGTTTTCATCACTGGTAAACGTGTTGCTTTTGTCTCTATCTACAGTCAGCTGCTTTCTATAATGGATTAATTGATTTTTTTTTAATGCAAAAATAAAGTGTGTTTTAAGGATTGCACTGCAGAAGTCAGGAAATTACTAATTAAATGTAAAAACTATTTATAAAATGCCTCTGAAATGCTCGGTTTTTTCCAGTCAGTCAGAGTAAAGTTAATAGACTTACATTGTACTTGCCTAATAACTATAATCACTCAGTAGGCTCCTAAGTACATAGCTGCTCTGCTGTCAGCTGGTTGGATGTTGGAGGTTGATGTAGTGCTCAGCATGACTCATTTCCTGATTCTTCCTTGTTTTTGTCTCTGAGTGTAGGATTTTATGTTCAATAATTCTTGTTTTAGCAGAAAACTTGGCAGATACAGCGTTGCATGAATAGAAGTGGGCAGTGGAATTGCCCATCTTACTGAGGGATTTCAGAAAAAGAGGTGATTTTAAGAAAGATTTGGTTTCTGAGGAGGTTATGGCTAATTAAGTTTGCAAAAGAGTAGCTGGTAAATCTGTGCTGGCAAGTCTCCTACAGTGAAATAAATAGATACACTGTTCTAGCGGACATTTATAAAAACTTGCCAAATTGTCATGGATGTCTGATCCTTCATTTCAATTATGTTTTCTTTCCTTTACCTTTGGATGATTTTATCTTGTGGTTTTGAGTGTACAAAAGGAAGAAAGCATTGTCAGAGCAGAGTTCCCATGTCCTTTGAAAATTTGCTGGAGTTCCTCCCTCCACCTTTGCTGCCATGCTGCCACCCTAGAGCTATTAACAGAAGCTGTGGTGGAGACAGGACCAGCAGTCTCACTGCTTTCATCTGCCACAGATTATTACTTGCATAACATCACTAATGACAGGGCATGGTGTGGAGCCAGTGCTGTTCTCACTTCAAGCCTGGCATCAAAGCTTGCTGTGATCAACTGAGCCCAGTGTGCAGAGGAATATTTAGCCAGGTTTCAGCCTTCTGAGCAAGGAACAATGCTTCAAAGAGCTTTAGCACTTTCAGTAATGAAGGGAGTAGGGCAATTCATTCCATGTCCTGTCTTACTCTGTTATTTGCTGGTGTTTCTTGGTTCCACCTGGAGGCTGGGTGGTAAGGAAAGCCCTAAGAAAAAATTCTAAGGGCAGCACACTGGCTGGAGCAATAGTCATGGCCAGGAAGGAGACCAAGACAGATTTATCTCCCCCTTTGTTAGTGCAGTTACTTGGTTTATTGTTTAGTCTCTGTGGAATGTTAAATATTTTCCTTAAGGTTTGTTGGGGTCCATTTATTTCTCCCAGTATCACATTCAGAGACATGGGATAATTTTGGCCCTAGCCACATCCCCAGCACCCACCAAATGGTTTCTTTCCTTTAGGCCAGCTTCAGCAAAGACTGGGCCCTGAGCTCCCCTCATTTGCTGTCTTTGCCCTCCTCAGGGCTTTCCCAAGTGTTCAGTGTCAGGCTGCCAGGGAGGGTGGTTGGAAGTAACATCACCTGCTCTGACACACAGAGTAATGTAACCCATCTGCATTCCCCTTGTCCTGGAGGAAGCTGGTATTCTCATGGATATGCAGCACCTAGTTAGAATTCGTTCCAGCCTGCCACATTTCCTTCACACTGCCAAGTTCTGCATCACAAGTGAGAAGCGCTGTCCTGAGCTGAATCTGTTGCTGTTGGTTTGCATGAACGTGGACATCTCCTGCAGTGACAATGGGGAACTGTCCCAAAGCCCAGAAAAAGGAAAAGGGGGAAGTAGCCCCAGTACCAGTAAGATGCATCACTGGTGTCATCTGTTACGTTGCTTTTTGGTTAAATTAAAAAGAAAAATGGGTGCTTACAGATGTTGTTGCTCCTTAGGGAGAAATGGAAGCTGTAAAAGAAGAAATCATAAAGCTGTGCCAAAGAAAGGAAGACTTCCTCACAGGGATGAAGAATTCCATGTCTGAGCTTCACCAGCGCCTACAGCAAGAAGCGCCTGAAGCAGCAGATGAACCTCCAGCCTCTGTATTAGCACAGAGTGACCTGATTGGGATGGATGTTTCTGGCCAGCAGGTAAGTGATCACTCACCTGAGGGCCAAAGAGGGGAGGTAAAAATCCCTTCCTGCTCCTGGGGGAGTGGCATGTGAGAGAGGAGCACCCCTGCCCATGTGAATCAATACTGTCTCTCCTCCCCTTCGTGTTCAGAAGGACGGAGTGTGAGGCATGTCTAGAAGGTAAGAGAGGTGTGCCTCTGGTTATTTCTTAGCGTTTTTCACTTTCAACATGAAGTTTGCATCAATCAGCAGCAGAATGCTCCACGTGTAGTTTTGTTGATAGTCAGTTTTTCTGGGATTTTCAATAAATTATTTTCATGGGGCAAAATGAAATTTGTCTCTTTTGTAGCTGTGCTGTTGAAAGCTAACAGCATCAAATCCCAATTTTCAGAGGTGCTTAGAATCTGCAGCTTTCAGTTACTTTAATGTAGGTTGCCAGATGTTCAGTGGTTCTCCAAAAGGGGATCTCAGGTGGTAAATTTGTTTTGGTTTACAGGCAGAAGTGAAGAGGCTTTTGCTGTTGTTGTCATGATTAATTGGGTTGTGTCTCTGTGTGTATTTTTGTAGTTGAAAAAAAGAGGAGTGATATCTCTTCTACCTTCCTTAGATGAAGAATCAGAAGACTGTTCTTTACACAGCAAGGTGAGTCCAGTGTATTTTATATGTATGAACTTAAGAACAAAAAGGGTATGATTAGGCTATTGGGAGTGAAGTTAGGATAGAAGAGATTTCCGGGAGATTGGGAGAAACTGGGGGAAACTGCCCTACAGGTTGCTCTGAATCTGAGGGGTCTAAGTGCCCAGGTGAACTGCAGAGGAGCAAAGCTAATTGCTTTTGGAATAAAACTTTGTGGCAAGACAGTGCAAAGAAATCCAAACACCTTGGAGAGCTTTGCCTCACTATTGATCCAAGCACTTCAGTTTCAGGGTTTTTCACTCTGCACTTCACTGGCACAATTTTCTTTACATGTAGGACTTTTTAAGGGACAGGACAAGAGAAAGATAGATAGTGTCTTCTTGATGGTTTGGTGGTTGTTGGTTTGTTTGGGGGTTTTTTCATGGCTTTTTAAAAATATTGTAAAAAATGAGAATACTCTGCAGTCTCTAGAGAACATTATCAATGTCATCCAGCTGCCATTCATCTTGCAGCAGAGCTATAGAGCAAGGAGAGAGATGGGATTTGGGAAATACAAATATAGATAAACAAGGCAGAAATAGAGCAAAATGGTATTAGAAGTTTGCAGTGCTTTCGATTGCCTGGAGGAATATCTGAGCTTCCTAAAGCTGAGCTGTTACTGCTTTCAAAGGGAAGTACAGCCACAGAGAAAGATGCAAGTTTTTGGCCTTCAGAAAGAGATGATGAAAGGCTCAAGGAAGACAGTGCAACCTCCTGGTCTTCTGGTACCTTGTCAGATGGCATTGTTCAGGTAATGCATTCAGGTTATCTCTGTGGAAATGGGAACTCATCTTTGTGGAAAAGATCCACACAAGTCCTAAGTATTGCTGAAGCCTGCAATGCAAGAAAACTGTAGAAAAGTGGGACGAGGTGTCCATATTCATATCTTCCATCTCGCACAAAATCTTCCCATTTAGAATCTCTTTTTTTTGTTGTACATGTTGGTTGGACTCAGTGACCTTAAGCGTTGTTTCCAATCTAAATGGTTCAATGATTCTAATTCCTTTTAGCTTCACAAAACCCCCAAAGGTAGAAATGCACATTTAGTAGCAGCAACTTGTTTCACTGATTCCTGGAAAGGCATTAAAAACATGGGGGATGATCTGTGGAAGAGGTTCTCCTTGTACGTGAGAAAATCAGTGTTTAGGACACTCAGGTACAGTTTTGGTGCCATTCTGTTCTGTTCTTCATGGTGCCTCAGTAATGTTGTGACAGCTGCAATTGTTTTTCTGTACATCAGTGCCACAGGCATAACAAAACTGCTCTCTGTGAATATTCTTGGGCAAGGACCATAACAGGCTGAGTGGTTGCTGCTCTTTCCAGCTTCTCTAGCACAACAAGGCAATGGAGCATAGAATCAGAAAGTCATTTAGGTTGGAAAAGATCTTTAAGATGGAGTTTAGCCATTTATCGAACACTGCCAGGTCCACCACTAAACTATATCCCAAAGTGCCACATCTCTACTACTGCGCTATTTGTATGGAAGATAAGAAATATTTCCACTGTTGCTTCTCTCTTTCTCCAGGATGAGGATGTTATAACTGAATCACACAGTAAGGATAATGAAGAAACACCTCTGCCAACTTTGGAGGGCACTGAAGGTCCTGGCACAGGCAACGGCAGTCTGGCTGTGGTGAGTTTGAAGGCCTGAACAAGGTGACCTCCTGAGTGAGTTGTGTGACCTACCTAGTGGGCAGAGGCCGTTGGTCCATTGTGGTTTTGCTACTGTAGTTTGCTGCAGTATGATATGGTAAGATACCTGCAGCCCTTTGTGGGCCTCTTCATATTGGTGCTCTGGGAGAAAAAATTTCAATTGCTCCTTGGAAGTGCAATTTTCTATGGTAAAAATGGAGTATTTTCAGCAAGGAAGCTGCTGTCATTCATACAGGCATGAGTGCAGGGGTTTGAGTGATGTAAACATAGATCAGCCATGGAAATTTTAAATGGCAGTTACAGGAGGAATTACGGAGCTTGACATGTGTTGCTGCTTTGTGGAAGACATGCAGAGGCTAAGGGAAGAGTGGGCAGCAGCCTATAGGTTAAATACAAAGGAGTGTATGGAGACTTGAGTGCTCCAGAAGGCCAGGAGCAGCAGTCTGGTGGCAGAGCAGCTTCAGCTTTTGGGATCACAGAATCCTGGAACTGTTGAGGCTGGAAGAGACCTCCAGGATCATAGAGTCCAACCATTAACCCAGAATCACTGTGTTCAGGGCTAAACCATATCTCTAAGTCCCACATCTACACATTTTTTGAACACTTCCAGGGATGCTGATTCCACCTCGGCAGCCTGTTCCAATGCCTGACAACCCTTTCAGTGAAGAATTTTTTTCCAGTATCCTGTGGCAGGGGGATTGGAACTAGTTGACCATTAAAGGCTCCTTCCTAGCCAGACTATTCTATCATTCTGTGATAACATTGATAGCTGGAACAGTGCGGTTTGGATCTCTTTTTTTTCCTGCCAAATCTCATTTTAATATGAAGCTTGTGCACTAGCACTGGCCATCTCAGTTGCCTGAATGTGTGCTCTGGAGCCACGGGAGCATTCAGGTAGTTCTGTTCTTGTGGTGGTGTGCTTCATTTACTTACTAAGTACCAGTGTGTTTGCATGTGTGGAGCCATATACAGACCTGTGCAGCCTTCTGAGTCACTGCTCTTTATCTCCAAGTACTTTGGACTTTTGTTATGGACATTTGCAATGCAATATTGCTTCTTCAAGGAGTGTATTTAAGAAGACTTGCACAAGATGTCCTTAAAAATACACTGGTTTTTTATTGTGTGACCTAGAGGCCGAGTAAAGCATATTTCACTGTTGGAACTGAACGCACACAAGTAGCTTATAAGTGTTGTCCAAGAGCTTGTTTTGCAGCTTCCAACTGCATTGCTTTTGCCTGTAACTCCCACAGAAAAACATCTCTCCTCAGGGGAGAACAGGTTAAGGGTGAGTCATCACTTCCTGTGCACTCAGCTATAGCTGCTGTGCCCAGGTAGATCCCTGCAGATGCAAATCGCTGCCTGGAAACCTGTTGCACCAGATCTTGGACTGCCTGCCTGCTGTGTTTCCCTTTCTTTCCTTTTTTCCCTTCTTGGTTTGTGGCTTCCCCCCCCAAGTCTGGGAACGCGGTGACAGAGTCGTTTTGGGGCTCTGTGAGTGTGGAAGTTAATCATCTCTCACTGGTAAGGGGAGGGGAGGGAAATTACAAAACCAGGTCACTCACCAGGCTGCTTTGATGTGCTTTGCTCCAGAGCCACCAGCCGCATCCAGTCCCCAACGCCGCGCTGGATGGAGGGAGGTCCGAGCCAGAATCCATCCTCCTGGTGTGCCAGGCCCAGGTGGCAGAGCTGGAACAATGGCTAGACAAAACTAAAATGTCCCTGAGGTCACACCCTCAGACCCCCCAAAGGCAGCAGATGGTGGAGCCGCAGCTTGCTGGTTGCCAGGTAAGGTGGTGACATTGCTGCTGCCATCCCCTTCCCTGGGGGTGTGTCTGCCTGCTGCCTCTCTCCTGCTTCAGCAGCTCCCTCACTCTCTGCACAGAGCAGGTGACTGCTTGCCTTCAGCTTTGCCAGGGTTTGGTTAAAACACCTGGTTTTAGAGTTGGGGGTCTGTGTGCATCCAGGGGATTTAGGTAGAATTCTGGAGTATATGTAGAGCTTTGGTTTGACTTCGATTATTTTCAAAATAATGGCTGAGTGTAATTTGAATCCTCTGTTAAAAGGCAATTTTTCATTAGTCCTGATCAGCTAGAAACAAAAGAGCATTTTATTTTCCTTTTGACATTTTCACTTTCTGCTTGTCAGAGTGATTTAAAAGACTGGTCTAAGAAAGCTTCCACACTGCTAAGTTCTACTTTTCCAGTTTTTTCCATAAACTACCAGCACAGAAAAAATAGTGGCTTTCCCCCACCCTCTGAGTAGTGGTGATATTTGGACCTACTGCCATGCACCTAGGGCAGCCTCTTGCCCCCATGGCAGCAGAACAAAAGGAGTGGGGTGGTACCTGGTGGTGAAAAAGGGAGGAGGAAAACAGGATTGGCACGAGGGGCTGGGTGGGAGGCAGCCCTGGCATGCAGCATGTGCAGATTAAAACGGGGCTGGGGCTCCCCACGGTGCCAGTCTGGTGTGCCAGTTTGCTTCAAGCACTGAGCCTACCTAGAGCAACAAATTTCGCTCACAATAAAGGAGCCAATACCAAAATGTCCCTATTTTAAATTACTGAGAGACATTACCAGCTGTTTTGTTGCTGTTTTGGGTGGTTGTTTTTAATTGGGCTGCCTCTGGGTTTAGGCTGTGATTCAGCCAAGTGCTCAGGTGCTGAACTTTGTGGGAATTAGGATCCTGAATGCACCTAAGCAGCTGGCTGTGTCTGGATCCTGGTCAGGGTTCCTGTCAGGGCAGCTCCAGCTGGTGAAAACAAGCAGGCTGAATTCCTGTCAGCTTCAAACTGTCTGGCTCAATGTCAAGACGAACTTGGGCAGGGGAAGAGGGTTCTCTAACCTAGTCAAGATCTACACAGACAAATGCACACAGAATGGAAGAGAAACAGTCTCTAGATATGGGCGTATGACGTGAAGCAATTCATTTGTTGCAGTTGATTACTTGGCAATTGAGTCATGGTACCTTTTTCCGTGCTCACCTTAAAAACGTGACTTTAAAGTGTGCAGGGATGCACTTTGATTCACAGCAGCTTGGATCAAAAGTCAGCTTCCAGCAGTTAACAACGGCCTGGCTGACACATGGAAACATTCCTATGTGTTGGTAGTTCAGCATCATTCCTCCCAAAGAGTGATGTGAGCTGTGTGCGCATTGCCTCTTTCTCCCCCACTGAGGTGCGTTGTCTTCTTGGTTGCATTCAAATGGAGTCTGTCATTTCTGCTCTCCTCTTTTATTACTTGATATCTGAGTTAAGATAACCTCCTGCAGATGCTCTTGTTTGAAACAGTTTTAAGACTAACTCTGTATAAAATTCATTTAATTGTCCAGAATAGAAAGACTATATTGGAGAAAATCTAGGGGCGTTGCAGCTATTTCTCTTTTTCCCTGCATGTTTCTCATCTTTTCAGACAGGGGAGGTGTCAGCATTGTCTTCAGAATGTTGTCAGAAAAGGAGTGTTGCCCTTCTGAGAATGAGTAATTATCTGCTGTCCCTTCTAGGTGAGGTTATCAGAGATTGAACAAAAGGTCCTTTCTTTACTGGAAGATTGTGGAGATAGTGCAGACTACCAACAAAAGACAGAGGCACTTTCTTTGAAGCTGAAGGAGGTGAAGCGCAATTTGGAAAATGTCCAGATGATGCTTCAAGACAAGTACAGTGAAGAGCAGGTAAAGCATATGAATGTTGTGCAGGGCAAGAGTTGAGTCCTGGTGCTTTAATGGTCCGCAGTTGCAGAAGAACAGTTAGAGCTCACCACGTAAAGCAAGGGAGGGAGAAATGTCAGGGTTGCCATTATTCTACTTTACAGTGCTGTACAATTGCTTGTAGTTTGCAACAAGTATTGGATTTTTAATGAGTCTCTGAACAGCATCTTGTCTGCTTTAAGTGCTCAGTGACAGAGGTCAGCATTTTGCTAAGAGTACAGGATAAGGACTTAGGGTTTGGTTTTCAATGCCTCCAAAAAGGCCATGATGTTTGTCTGTGACAGTATCACAGCAGAGAGGCCTTTTAGTAATTTTCTCTTTGAACAATGCTCAAATGCAGTGATTCTGTCAGCTCTCCTGCACCACAGCTGCACAGTTTTTGCTGAGTTTCCCAGTGGGTGAGATGGTAACCCCTGGCTTCAGAGCTCATTCCCTCTCTGTTGTGCATGGGATCAGAGAAGCGCACCTGATGTATTCATTTAAGAGCAGCCACAGTCCCTCTGGTGTGAATCAGCACTGGTAAAGGCTTGTTGTTGAAATATTTCTGTGAACACAGACAGATTGAAAATCCAGGTGCATGACCAAATTTATAAGCATAAATTGCACATCCCTGTATTTTGGTCAAGCAAAAAGAAGGGAGGGTTAGTATCAACTAATCTGCTAGCAGGAAAAGCGAAGAAAGCGAAATAACATGTTGGGGGAGACATGTGAGGACCTTGGCAGAAAGTTAGAATGGTTAGGATGTTAAATTTCCAGTAAATTCAACTGGACAAAAAGCTCTGCTTAAGGAGCAGTTGTGTTTCGTGTGCTGCTGATTCTGTGTATGGTAAGTCCAAGGCAGCTCTGCTTTTTGCCCTTTCCCCAGGCTGCACCTGTGGGTGCTCTCTTGTCAAGCCTGGAAGCCTTCCCACAACAGGTCTCCTTTTACAGGTTCCCAACAGGGAGAGGATTGACCCAGAGCCCCTGGAGATCCTGCACTCTGATGGTTTCAGCACATCCCAGCTGCCCCTTGCCCGTCATCCTCAGCACAACAGGCTCCAGCAGCCACAGGTAATTAATTCTCCTCCCATCCAGGCTGCTCCGCATCCCCCGTGGGCTGGGGGGCAGCTGCACTTACAGCTGCTGCAGTTTTTCCCTGTGGGATCAACTCTGTCAGGGGTAGGTTTCAGCTACCCATCTCCTCCAGGATTTGGGGAGTTTGTCAGGATGGAGAAAGGCCTCACTCCTAAAATCCCTTGTCCAGAAGCTTTAGTAGTATCAGAAAGCTAGGAGATTGGAGGGGTGGGTGATGCCATCTGAATCATTGTGAAACAAGTCTAGAGTCCTAGCTTTAAAAGACTGATGTATTATGAAATCTGAATCTATACACTTGATGCTGGTTTTTTTGAAGGTAAATTTGAAACTAAAGTTTTGTGAACTTATTCCCATGGCATAACTCACTATGACTTTTAAGGTTGTTGTTAACACAGTATAAAAATCCTGTAATGTTCTGTGCTCTGCAAATTACTTCTATTTTGCTAACTGTAAATTAACTTTTGCCTTTTTCATGCTATTGGAAAAGAGCTGGAGAAAATGGTCCATCTTGAGCTGCTGGAATTGCTCACTTTTCACTCAACACTCTCCTTTTAACTAATGGAACTCAAATTCATATTTGAGCAAACCCCCATTTTCCCTTGCCTATTTCTTTATGTAAGGATTGCAGTCGGTGGTGTTTAAATTTCTGTATGCAGTTTGTTTCTGGTTCAGCTTTGCTTTTAAAACTTTAGCTCAGGTAGAAATATATTCCATAAAAATGCCTGTTTGCAGAAAATGGTTTGTTCTGTAAATTCATGTTTAGACAGAAACTGTATTTTATTCTGAGAGATGTAGTCTTATTTTCTTAGCTGAATGATTTTTTCTGTGCTAAATGATTTCACGTAAAATGTGATTGGAAAAGCACAATCATCATTTCGGATTATTACAGTTCACATAACTGTTTCATGTTATTCTCTGTGCACAGGACCTGAAATTAAAAGCAGCTGAGCAGAAAAGCCTCATTGACTTTATTGAGTTGTGCGTGGAAAAAATGCAGCCACAGCTTGAGGACAGCGTGACTCCGAAACCAGAATCCAGGTACAGAATAACATAATCAGTTACACAATCAGATTCAGTGATGTCAAACTGCCTAAACCTGCTGAAGCCCTGCAGTGGCACCCCTGATTCTGTTCTTTGGTTCTGTGTGCCTTTAGAAGAAAAATGGCAGAAGCTTGGGGGGTTTTTGCCATCAGCAGTCCAGAGAAATGGAGGCTCATTTATGTGACAGCCCCTCTGATACTGGGCTGACTCCAGAGTTTGGGATCTTGCTAACAGGCATGACTGACATCTGCCATGGGCTAAATCAGGCTTGTCTGTGGGCAAGTTGGGTAACTCTGTTCACAGCCATGGCTGTACAGCTGCACAGACACACCCAGCCAGTGTAAAGGCAGCAGCTTTGAAAAAGGGAAATTGGCATCAGGCACCTTCCAGCCCGGAACCAAGACTTCCTACAGGACTGTGCTCCCCATGTTGTCATTTCAGAGGTGAAGGCTGCCAGCAGGCCTCTGGCATGTTTCATGTGAAGGGGAAAGTCCAAACAAGTTTATCAAAGCTTGGATTAATAATCATACATGCACTTGGTTTCACTTTGCTTTTGAGGCAGGAGCAAGAGAAGCTTACGCAAAGAGACCTAGTTTTACTTACTCTGCCTCAGTAATTGTCATTCTAACAATGTTTTCTTAACACAGTAATGGAGAATCTGACTCAAAGAGGAAGCAGGCTGATGCCACCTTAGCTCCAAAGGATCAAGTGGGTAATAAATGGCAATATTTACAACAGGAGCTGTCATCAAAGATGAAATCTCCTCTCTGCCAGCTTGTGGAACCTCAGGTTTGTTTAAGTTCCATAAAACACTCAGTGTAGATAGAAATTAGTGTATCTTTCTGTGTCATAGTAGCGTGGCTCTCCATCAGATAACTGAAACCTGTGCAGGGGTTCTCCAGAGGAGATTGTTACTGCATAGTGTTTTCATAATTGTCTTTTAATTTTACTTTGAGGTAAATCATGTCTCTGAAGTAGTGAGTGCTAAGCATAGTGTGGGAGCACTTAGGTGAATCCATGTTGTTAATATTCAGAGTAGATGTTATCTGCTCACTTCTTTCAAGAGAACTAAGGGAATTATCCAGCAAGCTCGCAGCTGATTTCTGTGGATGTGGGTGAAATCTCAGTTCCCACAAGTGAAAACACTTTGGTCAAAGCAAATCCCTGACTTAAATTTTGTTCTGCCATTCGCCATTGTGTTCTCTCATTCTCACACATCAAGAGCAGAGTTTGAGCTGTGTGCATGTTCTGAACAGACTGCAAACTTTTACTGCTTGGACAAGACTATAATTCCTGTTATTAACAGTTTTGTTCATACTAAATGAGAATTACTAGATTTTCTGTCCTCTGAAATTGCTGTAATACGTGGAAGAATATCAGGCATGTAAAAAGATGAATGTCAGCTCTTCTTCAGGCAAGACTTACCCTGCAGTGGGCAGTAGGGTTGCCTTAACCCAAACTGCAGCTGTAGCCCATAAAGCTGGGAATCAGAGGCTCCTTTTTCAGTCAAGCTCCCATCAGGGCATAGTCTGTCCGACTTCTGCCAGTGGAAGGGGAACCCTGCTATCCAGGTGCTCTGTGTCAGTGCCTTGAATCTTTTAATGCTTTTTGACAGGAGTTTTATTTTGTTTCCCATAGCCTGTCTTCATTTGAGCTGTTCTTCTAATTGCAATGTTCTTTTTCCAAATGATAGATCACAACAAAGATGAACATGCTGCCTCGAGGCACATTCTCAGGTGCAGGAACTCCAACTGTGGAAGAGCTGAAAACTTACACTGTCCAGCTGGGAGACCTAAGCCAGGAAGCAAATGTGGTGCATGCACAGGTAAAAATGGCATGTCCTAAGCATTGCAAAAAACCCTGGGGCTCCTAGGCACGAAACACTATTTGGACACTAGGAAACAGTAATCGTATTATTATTGCAAATGGCATTCACTGTAGTGAGCTTTTGTGTTGGGTATGGACTGTAATGTAGAAATAGGCTGAGGATTTTGAGAGGAAACATTCCAAGTTTCCACTACGATACTTGTACTTGAGTCCAAAAGTTTGGTACTGTGGGTAAAAATCCTCGAACTGTATAAATTAAGGAACCTGGGAATGGTTTCAGTAAATCTGCAGGCTTGGAGCTGACAAGACAAACTTCTTGTGCTCATGCCTGAGATTAGAGACGTGTAAGAGCACAGCCACTGTCCAGTACATAAAGGGTCATTGTCTCAGCTTTGGCCTTGACAGCTCTGAATGTTCCATGGATATATCCAAGCCTGTCCTTCAGTATTTCATTATTCCATTTTTCTATTAGCTGAGCAGACCTCTAACCTTATAGGAGTGAATGAATCTTAGGCATGCCTTGGGTGAAAGTACTGAAAGCTGGCTTGCATTTACCCAGGATAATGTGGCAGAGGAAGTCTCTTCCAATTTGGACAGAAAATTGTTTGAGTTGCTTCTGGCAATCAGCCGGTGTTTGAATAACATGGAGGAGATGCTGAACACCTCCGTGCTCTCCACTGAAGAGGCAGCCGTGCAGCAGGCTCTCTATGAGGTAACTCCCCCAAATTCTTCAGGGGAGGAGAAACCCCTGTGGATTTCTGATGCAGCAGAGTATATATGGCCTGGTATTTCCTCTCTGTTCTGCTGGCATCATTCAGGAACAGCACCACCAGACTATTTTGTATTGCACAGATTTGGGCCTGTTGCTTTTACAATTATCAACTCGAGTCCTGCTGTCTCTTATAGACAAGAGTCCTTGCACGGACCATTTTCACTCATGTTGTTTTTCTTTCAACCCTTTAGACACTGTCTGTGGAGCTGCAAAAACTTCATGCTGATCTGAGTGAGAAAAAGGAAGATCTTCTGAAGTCCATCAGCTGCGCTGGTGGGAGCACAGACGTGTTCTGCGAGTGCTTTAACAACCTGCAGGCACGGCTGGAACAAACTCAAGCTGCCACTGCTTCGAGGAGCAGCTCCATGAAAGCTGGGCTGGATCATAATAGCAATTACCTGGTACTCCACTGCCAAATGCACATCTTGTTTCAGAGCATCTGTTAGGCTTGTCAGTGTTAATGCAATTGGGTTACAGACCAGCAACCTCTAATGGGCTTTTTTCTTTTTTCGCTACTTAAAAAACTTGTCTTGGCCTCTCAATAGGCAGATTAATTTTGCTGGTTACAGTGCTGTTTGCGATGCTGACTGCCACAGAGGCCTGGATCACACTATAAAATTTGCATGCAGAAAGTATGGAAATAATCTGGGATCCCATGGAGGCTGAGCTGCAGGCTAGAGCAAGTTTCTGTGCATAGGGCTAGGCCAAGGAGGGTTTCATGTATTCTTTCAGCTGCTGTGTCCTCAGGAGAGGCAGGTTTCCTCCCTTGTGGTGCCATGTCTGACACTGGGCTATTTTTAGCAATGTACTGGAGATTGATTTGACCCCACTGCATTTACTGTTCCTTTAGGTTTTGTGCCACAGATGCAGAAGCCACAGTTTCACAAATTTTCCTTCTTTTGTTCTTTGGTGGAAAAGCAGATTGTGAGAAGCTTTTCTTTTGATTCTTGTGATGGGCTAAATCTGTTGCTGGAAAATATTCAGATCAGGTGTTTAGTCTGAACTAAGGAAGGAAGAGTCTGGTCTTTGAAATACAGTTTGCAATGTCCACCAAAACTCCCAATGTGCTCATCATCTGCAAGTCATCCTGGCCCTTTACTGCTGAATAACAAAGCAGATCCTTTGAAGAACACTGGGATGTTGTCTAGAAACAGCCACAGAACTTGTCTTGCAATGTTTATTTATGCAGAATCCATAGAGTTACATCAGTCCCCAGTAATGGGCTCATTTTCCCATTTTCAGAAGAGAATAATTTGATTCTCTTACCACTTTCCCAGATTTTTACAGCCACGGAGGATCACTATGACTGAGTAATCTGCTTCTTATCACAGACTCAGAATTTCCCTTGTCCAATTAATGCTTGCTTTTGGTGTTGGGGTTTTTTGTTTGTTTGTTTTGTTGTTGTTGGGTTTTTTGTGTTTTGGGTTTTTTGAGGGGTTTTTTTTTTTTTGAGGAAAAAGATGCATTCACTTAAAGAGGTAATAATTTTGTTTGCTGTGTAATTTTGTCTGGTCATTATTATGCTCCTGTTATGTGATATATTTCTGATGTTTATTCCTTTTGTAGAATCAAACCAGGCTACTCTATGATCAGTTAACTGAGAAAAAAGCTGCTCTGCAACAGTGCTTGAATGAACTACGTGGACACAATGTTTCTGAACAGCTTCAGGTAATTTTATTTGAAGGAAATTAGAGTTTTTACAGCATTAGCTATTATTTCCAGTTTTCTGCAATTTGTGAAGTTTCATATTTTCTAAAGTGTGAATCTAACTTAAGTTTTTAAAATGGGAAAAGGAGTGAATTCTTCAGTATTTGCTGTATTCACCACCACCCCTTTTCCTTTTATTTTTTTTTTTTAACTACACCCCAATCCATACTCAGACCTAATTCCAGACATTTTAGTGGTTGAAGTGGAGGAACCAGTCTCTCCACAACCTCCCAGAGCAAATACACCCCATACTATGGCAGGGAACAAAAAGAGCTACACGTTATGCTTTTTCTTATGCCAAACTAACTTTTCTTTGGGAATAGAACTCTGGTATTTCTATCTTCTCATGCAGCCTTTATGACCACTTTTATCAAATGGAATTTGACCAGTTAAGCTATTTTCTTTGATCTTTATTGGGATTAGCAGAAAATTAAAAATTAACAGGCTGCATATCCTGCCCAGAATGGTGATTGGCCATTTACCTACTTATTACCAAAGCTGGGAGGATATTCTGAAGCTTTTTTGTTACAGGCTCATAACCTTGTTTAGAGGCATAATTTTCTGCCAGACTGAGAGTTGTGTTCCCTGCTGAATTCCCTAGCAAGGACTGGCTATATTCTGTTGGGTAACCACTCTTGGAAAAGGAATACCAGAAGTACATAGCTTTCCTTTCTTCAGAGGGATCCTGTCTCAATCCCTGAGTATTTCTGATTCATAAGAAAAAACTGTTCTGAGTCCATGATTCCTTTTAATGGCTGCTCTTGAATTAGTAAATAGGAAGGCATGTTGAATATTGTCCTGAGACACAAGACCTGAATTCCCTTCTTGGCTGTGCTGTGTGAACACAGTAAGTTATGCCACGTTTCTCCATTTAGTTTATAAACTAATCGGATTTTCTGAAGTGCTAGCACAGAAGAGATTCAGCCACTGGATTCACTGCACTACCAGTGATAATGGCAAGTTTATTGGAATGGAACTCTTCCTAATAGTTAATTTTGTCCTTCATCCAGAAAATTGATGCCTGTACTGTGGAGTTGCAAAACTTTGAAAACCAAGTAGCAAAATTGAGAGGCCATGGAGAAAGATTGCAGTTACCTATCACCTTAATCCAGGAAGCTTATAAATTAGAGGTAAGAGCACAGTACAGTTTCCACTTAATCAGCAATGTTTGATTCTCTTGAGCAATGCATTTGCAGCATCAAAATGGTTATTTTGTATTCTGTGGGTTTGTGGGATTCGTTTCTGTCCTTCATGAATCACTACACTGTGCTTACATTGTAGGATGTTCTGGATGACATGTGGGGGATTCTGAAAGCAAAGTATGTGGAGCTGAATTCCCCTTCCATCAGTGAAGGCCAGTATGAGGACTTGCTGCACGGGTTTGCAGAGCTGGTAGCTATTGGAAGAGAGAAGATGGCACAAGATCCAAAGCACTTAACAAAAAGCAGGGAAGCTCTGCAGTCTCACCTGAAAAATCACAAGGTATGAGTTGTTCATCACAGCACTGCTCAGGTCAGCATAGCAAGGTGCACTGTTTTCTTTGACTGGTTTCTCTCCAGTGTAGTGGAGGAGAGTAACTGGCTCAAAGCAAAGAGGAGGGAGTGGTGTATGTGCAGAAAACAAGGACAAGATTTTCAGTAGACCAAAATAGTGCCAGTTCTGGTGATAAATTGCTGTTTCTGCTTACCTCAGAACACATTGCTGTGTAACTATTCTTTCTTATAGTTATCCCAAAGGATTTTTGTGTCCTGCCTACTACTTAAGCCTTAGAACTCCTGCTGTGGGAGTGTGATCTCTCTTAAAGAGCAAGCTTTAACTTGGTTTTTTTTCCCCCAGGATTTTTTCCGCAACCTCACAACACGCATGGCTTACATGGAAGCGTTTTCCAAGAGAGTGAGTCCTTCTGTCCTGCAAAAGAGAGAGGAATTCTGGAGAGAGCTGGTGAATGAAGTCAAATTGCTGGAGAAGAAGGCCTGCCAGTATGGTATACAGTTAGAGAGCCTGTTAAAGGTAATAAATCAAAAGACACCCAAGAGTAAAACCTGGAGGGAAGGAGAAAAGTTGCATCTGGGGCAGCTCTTGTCCTGCCAGTGATTCTTTGGATAATAGTTGTCCTTTCCTGTTTCCACTGGACAGCAGCAATCTGTTTATTACTTACTCTACGTGTGTCAGTAAACCAGCTTCTTGAAAATCTCTGGAAGTGGACATTTTAACACAACACACTTTATGACTTCTTGCTCTAATTTCTGAGTGTCTGGACTGACGAAAGAGCCCTTTAAGGCAGAAAAATACCAGCACCACTTTAAAATAAAACTCAAAAAATGTAACAAATAATCTGAGAACATCCCTAGAGAATAAAAAATTGCGTACAGCACTTTAAAATAAGAATCCTTAAAGATTTTGGAGAATGTTTAATTATTTCATCTGTGGTGAAATCATGTCTCACCTTGATATTTACATATTATTCACTTACTTTTGTGTTACGTTTCATTAAAGCAAGAGCTGCTGATGCTAGGGAAGGCATTAAGGCCCGAATCTGGTGTATTAAAATGCAAATGGATCTGTGCAGTGTTAACAATTCAATGTATTTTTTAGGATTGGATGGTGTTTGATGAGGATTGCCTCGTTTTCAATAAGGAGTTAGAAGCACTTTCCTCTATGTTGCCTTCCGTCAGTTTGGTTGAAGAAACTGAAGAAAGATTAATGGAAAGGATTGCACTTCTAGAGGTATTTATGTGTTTGTCACTGCTTTTCTTTATAGATCAGTAGATACGGCAAAAAATATTAGTCAGTATAAGAGGAGATGATTTGCAAGGCACTGCTTCCTTTGTGTCCTCAGCTGTGTGTGGGTGCAAGCTCAGAACTAATTTTTAAAAGTAGAAGATTGGGCTGCTAATTCCAGCCAGGGGCTACAAGTCCATTTGAGTGGGAGTAATGACTGTAACTACTTTATAAATCAGTTTTCAAAGGAAAGTATTTGGGATAAGATGGATGTTGTGCAGGCTCCATGGATCCCAAGAACAGCAAGAGCCTTGGAGTGAACATAGTGCCACTGCTCTGTAATTCAGAAATTATTTTCATGCCACAGTGTAAAACCTATGGAAAAGGAGAATCAACCTAGTGCTTTCAAATATCTGAAAATACAAATACCTGAACTCTTATTGCAACACTGGTTGCAGCTGCATCTCTGATGACAGAGCTACATCTTTATTTACAATTTATTTATTTATTTCCAGCTCCAGCTGGAAATATTTTATCCACGTTTTAAACACATTTAGATGTAAGGATATGAAAGCAGCATTTGTGGTTGTGTTATAAAATTAAGAAGAAAGGTTTATAAAATTAAGAAGAGAGATTTTCTGTAGTCTTAGTGATGTATTTTCAGAGAGTGCTCTGCATTCCTCACAGGTTTGACCTTTCTCAGTCTTCAGAGGACACGCTCTGTTAGAATTTTTTGAATTAATAAGTATTTAATGAAAGCAAATTAATGAGTGTTTAATAAATTACTAATGAATGTTTAATAAAGGAAAAAAGTGCTATAATGATTTAATCTAGTTGACTGCAGGAAAGACATCACTGGACATTGCCAGGAAAATCTGAGCTACACTAAAGCCTTTGTAATAAATCAGCAGTAGATGTTTACAGTCAGAGTGGCCCTCTGGTGCTTTGGATACCTGTAGCACTGAGACGAGACATGCAAAATTTGCACAGCCATTGATGTGAAGTTGCCTGGTTTTCCTTGGCTTTTTAAGTTCCTCGCCATCTCTTCACTCTTGAGTCTTTATTTGTCTTTAAAGACTTCAGAAACAAAGTCATAAAGCTTTAGAAGATGTTTGGTGCAGGGTGAAACTCTGGAGCTTCACAGTTTCAAAGACAGAGCAGAACAAAATTCTCTAGGGCTTAATTCCTGCAAGAGAAATACCCCCAAGACCTTTGTTTTTTACTCAACGACTTTACCGTCCACTCTTCATTTCTCCCTGCCAGCATTATTCAATAATTATCCCAGCAGTTTCCTTCAAAACAGTGGTAATATTTTTTCAAATTAGGATAGAGCCTGAAGGAGGAACAGTAACTTTCAGGAGCAAGGAAAGACAATAATTTTATAGTATGAGCAGTCAAATGTTTGGACAGTGCAGCCAGATCTGATAGAGGGTGTTTGTCCATTGCCTGAGGTCTTCAGGTGTCTGAAAAACCAATCAAATCATAACACAGTCATTCTGATAATGTATAAATATAAAGTATTTATAAAGTATGTTGAGATTTGTCTTGACCTACCCAGAGGAAACAAGCAAACAAAAAATAAACAAAACCACAAAACCTGTGTCCCTTTTGCATGTAATGAATTACAGATTTCTATCATTTGGAAAATTAAATACATTACAGACGAAATGTGTGATTAAGAAGTTAGAACAAGTGATATGTGTTTTTCTAGTTGTGTTTTCTGTCTTTAAAATGTTACTGTTTTGCAAACTTCCCATATTCTGACAGAAAATCAAAAGCAGTGTTGATGAAAAGCATGCCAGGCTGTACCAGATGGTGAAAGAAGGGAAGAAATTGCTGACTGCTGTGAGCTGTCCAGAAATAAGAAGCCAGATTGGGAAGACAGAAGAGCAGTGGTTGTCTTTAACCAAAAAAGTTGGCCATGAGCTACACCGACTTCAGACATTACTGAAACTCTTGGTCAGGTGGGTCTAACACAAAAAAAACCCAATTTGAAGTATCAGCTAGACATTAGTTTGTGATTTTTTTTATGGATGACAGCTGAAGCCTTGCTTCTGCAGGGTTATGCAGCAGCAGTGGTGCCGGACTAGTACCCTGGGCCTTCTCACAGGGAAGACAATTTGGAGGGTGAGAAATGTATACCCAGCCTCAGCTAGATATGTGTTTCTGTGTTTTGTTTCCTCCTGTAGCTACAACAGAGACTCAGAGGAGTTGATGAAATGGTTGGATTCTGCTCAGCAGAGAATGAATTTTTGGAAGGAGCAGTCTCTCAATGTGTCACAAGATCTTGCCACCATCAGGGACAACATCAGCAGCTTGTTTGTAAGTCATTTCTGCTGCCAGGTTTAGATAAGACACAGTGAATTCTGGTGAAAATGACCCTTTTGAGAGGTTTTTTGTGTTTGCCATGACCTTGAGCCCCCACGTAATACAGCACTGAATGGCTGTGTGCCCCAAAGCCATTGACAGCTGAACCTGGGGTGTGGGCTCAGGGTACAGGAGTGAAGGCGGTCGGCCAAAGTCAGAAAAGAGAAACATGCTGAATTGCATTTCATGTCTTTGCCTGCTCCCCTTGGATGACTAGCCAGGAGCTTCAGCCCCAGTGTGAGGCCAGACCGAAGGAGCAGTGCACAGGGGGAAAGCAAAGCATTATGATGGTTTGGCTGGTAGATGTGAGCTGGCCAGAGGTCTGAGGACTGGGGTTGCTCCCTGGACCTCTGTGTGAAGTGGGGATCAGGATATTCCTAGTCTCTGTGGGAGCAAAAGGTGGCATTCATCACTGTAGATCAAGGTGGGCAAAAAAATTCTTTATCTGCCAAAACATTTGAGGTTAGGTTTTCTGAATGTTGCCATCTTGGTAAAAACTGTTTGTCGAGGCATTTGATCCTGTGTAAATATGGCTTGTCTTCATTTCAATAGATAAATAAATATTTACCCTCTCTTAAATTTCTCCTGTGCACCGCAGGCATTTTCTAAGGAAGTTGATGAAAAGTCTTCCCTAAAGTCATCAGTGGTGAGCACTGCCAGCCAGCTCCTCCACGTGAAGCAAGCTGATACTGCAGCACTTAGGTCATCTTTGGCAAAGTTTGAGCAAAAATGGGGAGAACTGATTACACAGCTCCCAGCCATCCAAGAAAAGCTTCACCAGGTGAGTGAAAAACTCTGCTGCCATCTCTCAGTTCAAGCTAAATATGTTAAAATGCTGCTGCTGGGATTCAGTTGCCTTTTTCTGAATTAGCTGTGCCATGCTTTCAAAATAACCCCAATACTGTACTGCAGTTTAAATATTGCTGTGTTCTTCCTGAGCTGTTTTACATATATTTATTATCTTTATGGTTTTGCATGAAAGCCGGTTACTTAAAATTGGAAAGAATTACTCAAAATTGGAAAGATTTTTATTTCAGATTCCTGAATTCTTGAACTGAAGTCATTTTCCCCTCTGGAGCACAGGGCTCGCTTTCAAGTTCATGCCCCAATAATGCGATTATAGTGCCTGAACCTTTCTAAGAATAGAAATGTCATTTTCCTTGGTATTTCTAACAAGTAGAGTGTAGAGGATTCATTATGTGCTTTACCTCAGCTTCAGATGGAAAAGCTTTCATCACGGGAAGCTATTGCTGAACTAATGGCCTGGCTGGACCATGTGGAACAACAGCAGGAACGTGAGGAGCCAATAAATTCACAACACAATGCTGCCCAAGTCAAGGCCCTCCTTCAGAAGTACAAGGTAAATGGGAAACTGTAAGTCCAGGCCTGGTGTAAAAAGGATGGAAGCAGCCTACAGGCACTGTCATATCCTTCCCCTTGCTCTCAAGAGGGTTCCTCAGTCTGAAACATGTTGTAACATCCTCCTTTATAAAACCTTATGCTTCCATGACACACAAACCACTGCCTGTTCTGCAATACAGCTACTGCCTGCTGGGCTGTAATCTCCTTTTCTCATGCTGTCCCATCTGTCTCATTTGTTCTCTCTCTTGCATTTAGATTATAAAATGTAATGAGCAAGAAAGCTTCCCTTCCTTAGGAAGACAGACTGAATTTTTGTGCTGTCTTCTACTCTGTCTTTTTAACAAGGAATACCTCTTAATGGAGCTCCCATAACCTGAATTCATTTAACTAGAGAACAGGAGGTTTTAATATTATGTGTCATCAAAAGAAATAACCTGCTAGGAAAGAGGGACAAGATGAACATCCCTGCAGAGAGAGAGAGAGAGAGAGAGAGAGAGGCTGCAGCAGATTCTTGGTGCTGTTCAGATGTCAGAGCACTAGTGGCAGAAGCTGATTGCTCCAGCCACAGGAAGAATTCAAACTGTGTACTCCAGAGATGCCAGGGAGCCCAGCCTCAGCGCATGAATGCCCACAGAGCCATATTTTCTCTGCCCCTGCTCAGGGCTCAGACAGGCTGACAGTTCTCAGGCTGCAGCTGCAGCTTGCAGGCACTTTGGTGCTCCACAAAAGGCAAGTGCCAATGCAAACATTTCTTTCCAAGTGCTCTGGTATAGCACATATATAACATTTTGGTCTGTATTAGTTGGATTTGGCAGTTGGAACATGTAGGTGAGGTGCTGTTTATAACACTTTGGATATTTAGAGGTGGGTTTGTAGGTGTATCTTTTGCACTTGTCAGCAAGGTGGTGTTGTATGTGCTGAGAGAAAAGCTGGGACGAGGGTCACAAATTCCTAGAGGGAAGCAGCTGCGGCTTCAGTACCTCTGCTGTGGTATTCCCTGGTGACTTTCCTGGGCACTACTAGATAAATATGGAGCCCTTTCCTACTCTCTTCTAATACCCTCTGCAATAAAGAACATTCTCTTGTTTTCACTTTGCGTGCAGTTTCGCACTTATCTCTCTGCACAAGAGATGCTGGTGCTAGAGGACACTTTTTCCTCCCAGGTATTCTGATATTCTGTTCTGATATCAGATACTTTGTTAAAAGGAGTAGAAGCTCTTGCTGCAGTTGCCTGTGAGTTGCAGGAGTATGGGAAAGCCTTGATCTTAGCCTAATCTGGGCCCATGGCAGTATGATGGTTTTGTCCAATAATGCGATTGGATTACAGGGTCTAGTACCCTTAGGTTTTATTCCTTGCTCCATCACTAGCCTGTTATTACCTTGAACCACCCACGTAATGACAGAGCTTTTCTGCAGAAATTTCAGTGGATGGAAACAGCTATACAAATAGAGAATGGTAAAATCTGAGAATTATTCCTACAGACAGGTCTCTTTCAGAAAAATATTTCAGGTCATGATTCAAACAAAGCCGTCAATGTCCCACTGCCACACCACGAAGCGTCATTGGAACTGATCAGATTAAGACTACAGAACTGATTAGTTTACATTTTTGCTCTTCTTTTTTTCCACTGCAGGAATACATGATGGAAATGAACTTTAAGCAGTGGATGGTAGATTTTGTTAACCAGTCCCTGCTGCAGATGAGCACCTGTGACGTGGAGAGCAAGCGCTACGAAAGGACCGAGTTTGCCGAGTGCCTGGGCGAGATGAACCTGCGGTGGCACCGGCTGCAGGCATCCCTCAACAGAAAGGTTGGATTGAGTTCCCATGGCTCTTACAGCTCTGATTTTTCCTGTGCCACTGCTCTGTATTAAGCTGCCAGCATTTTTCCTGTTGTAGCAGTTGGATATGTGAAAGCAGCAATTATTAAGTAGGTAGTGTTGACAGCCACGTTCATATGGGGACACATGAGCCTCCTGGACAAGGCACAGCAAGGATCTGTTCCCAGCCCTGCTCCAGCCCTCCTGGGTCACTGAAAATGGGTTACTCTGTGTCAGTGTTCTCCTGCAGTAGTTAAATATGCATTCCCAGTGGAGTGCTTTGAAGGTCAGCAGCTGATTAAGTCACTCTACATGCAGAATTTTCCTATCAGCTCATAATCTTGCTTCTCTGGAGAAAATCTGTTTCAGGCAATGCCTCAGAATTATTCTATTCTAGTGAGGCTAGAAATAATCTATGCATCCAGAATTAGATGCTGCTGCTTATGTGCCCCAATGCCCAGAAAAGCTGGTGTGACTCATGGAAAAGACATGGGGGAGCTTAGAATCCCAAAATGAAACCATGAGGCTGCTCAAATGAATCTCTCTACCAACACATTTCTCTTCCATCTCTGTGTCTCAATTTATACAGCTTTAGGAGAAGCTGCCCTTTCTAAATCCAAATACAAAGACTTCTAGTCAGATGGAAAATTTCCAATATTTTTTAGTTCAGAAAGTCTTCCGGATACATTTTTAAGTGGAAATTTCCTTTCCCATACAATAGAAAATTGCCAAGATGAAATTACAGTTCTGTTGGGGAAAAGGTTATCTTTTTTATCCATTTTCATGAAATTCCATTCTAGGATTTAATGGATCCTCAGGGCCAAGACCAAAGATCAGAAACTTGAGGTCTCTTTCTTATTAGTAGCCTGGTTGGTGGGTTTTAGTGAGAATGAGATTTTCCGACTCCGTATGAATGTGTCCACGTACCCCAGGGTCCCCCAACCTGTCAGTTCTCCCAGCTCCAGAACACACATTGCCTTGTTTCTTCCAAAGGAAAAGGTCAGATCCTAAAGAGCCTGCAAAACTTTTTAGGTTTTCCTTTCAAAGTATTTTCTCGAAAGACTATTTCCAGCATAGGTTTTGTAATCTCAAATTTTGTCATGGAAGACAAAGCCCTGTTTCTGCTCACCTGTAGGTTTAAGTAAGTTAAAACAGTTTTGTAACTTTCAGATACAAGACCTGGAACACATTTTGGAGGATATTACTGAGAATGAGAACAAAGCCCAGACTCTGTGCAACTGGCTGGAAGCTCAGAGTGATCGACTGAGATCCTTACGGACCCCAGCGAGTCTGATCTCTGCACAGAACACCTTAGATGATTGCAAGGTAAAGCATGACATGAGTGTTATTACTGCAAAAGACCTATTTAGCACACTTTGCCGGCTCCAGGCTAAGGGACTGCACAGATTTTAACAGAAAGAAATGTAAAGGAAGTTGCCATTTCCCCGAAGAATTCTCCAATGTCATTTTAATTAAAGCATGTTGTATTCGGGTGATAAAGAGCCAGAGCCACTTTTAATGTGAGTGGCTATTCTGTGGGGTTTTTTCCACCAACTGAAGATGCATCTGCTTTTGCTTCATGGTATTTGGAGTGTTGTGCAGCAATATTGTATTCTGAGGTACTTCCAATAGAAGTAGTTCTCAGTTCAGCACAGCCATGGCAGGAGTTATCAGTTCTATTAGTTTGAAGAGCTCTGTGATGGGAATATCATGGAAACTGCTCAGTCCCATTTGGAGAAATAGCTAGCCTCTCTACTTCTGGCCTAGATTGTAGTGTAATCTCTCTGCAGCAGCCTCAAGGATCTGGGTGTCCTTTGTTATGTTTTTCTAGGCATCAGATCCCTCAAAATTAATACAGGTGGCAGCCAGCTAATAATTGGTTCCTGTTACTCTGGCAGTCTGCTGTTTTCATTCAGTACAGTGTTCCCTCTCTAGTTTTTCACATGGAATATTTGTTCTTTCATTGCCATGGTTACATCTCTCTCCTGTAATAGGCTGCTTTTATTGTCTGGAGTGCTGTGTTACACACTGAGTTACTTGCATCTCTGAAGTGTGTGGAGGGGCCAGAATGGAAGAAAGGCACAATGGTAGCTTGGACTAAACACTCACCTGCTCAGAGCAACACACAGTGCTAGGATACAGGTGGCTAAAATGTTTTAATTAAAATTGATCTGGTCAATAAAAATGAGGTCCAAATTTAAAAATGTTTTGAGGACGGTCAGTGAGAGGTGAAAAAAGGTCATGGCTTTAAGTGTAGCATTATAGGAAAATGCTGTGGCCCATTGTGGGTATGGATAGTTCCTCACATTGTGAAGAACTGCCTGCTGAGCTTTCCCCAGCATGTCAGGACTCTTATAATCTTGCTGGTTGTCTTGGGGAAGCAGTTATTTTCCCAGGTATCTCCATTCGTTGGTGATTGTTCTCACTTGATTTCACTGGAGTTGATTTCACTGGAATTTCTGCCATGGGAGTCCCTCTGAGCAAAGGGACAAACTGAAAATGACTTTCTAGAAGTTGTTAGGATGTCAGGGACTCGCCCATTGCAAAAACAGTTCCTGTCTTACCTTTGCATGACTGAAGAATTGCACAAAATTTGTTTTAAAGGAGGAATGTTTATCTAAACTCTTCACAGAAGTTTTTTTCTACAGCCTCATTAAAAGATCTTATTTATCTTTTTTTTTTTTTCCCCCATTATTTAGGAGCTAGAAAATCAACTCGCAGCTAAATCCAAAACTCTTGATGAACTCAAACAGAGTTTGGCTTCGAATGGCAGTGCAGAACAAACCCCAGAAGCTCAGTCTCTCAGGATAGCTGAGCTGTGTGAAATGAAGGACAGCATTGTAAACCAGGTAAAAGCCTTGCTTGTGTTCAGGTTTCCTCTGCTGCATGTTCTCACCACCAGTGTCATTAATCTTCTTCATGGGATGGCAGGAGCTGGTACAAAAAAGATGCAAAGTATTCCTTACTCTTCATCATCCTAAGAATTTAATTTTAAGTCTTTACTGTAAAGTAAATTAGTGTTATATAGAATTAGTATTTCTGAAGCTGAGAGAGAAAAATTAGTCTGATCTTGAAGCAGTTTGAGTACAAAGTGGGGAGGAACAGATCCCCATCTGCAGTTTAAGAAAATAGAGAAAGAGCACTGCTATTTTTCAGTCAAGCTGAAAATGGAAACCTTAAACCCTCTTACTTGATCTCCTTCTCTTTCATACCCTGCTCTTTCTCCTCTGTAGTGCAACTGGTGGAAGCTGCCTGCTCTGGCCCTGTTCTGACTGCAGCTTTTCCACCTCCCAGTTACTCTTTCATCCACACACCAGGGTGGCTTTTGCCAGCCTCAAATCCTGTGCACTTTCCAGTTGCGTCAAGGAGAGTCTGGCAGATTGGTTTCCCATGCAAGCTAACTCTCTAGCAGTTTGTATTTATAATATCTTTATAATTGGAGCTGATATTTTTTTTATGTGGATGTAATTGATAGGTGCAGGAGAGATAATAATGAGTAAATTTATAGATTTAAATTGTGATAATAAATAACCATGTACTTTAGAGAATTATACTTGATGGAGTGATTGTGTTTCTAGTTAAGATTGCTTTACATTTTTTATTGCAAACTCCTTGCCTTTTTTCGTCAGAACTTTGTGAAACCTGGACCCTTTTGCTTGAACTCCCCACAGGAGGTGTTGATCCAGTATTGATCTGCTGCTTCTTGGTTTAGGTTTCAGCAGAAAGCATGTGGTTGTATTTTACCAAGAAGTAGGGAAATTTATGTCTATGAACATGATGAAAGTTTTTCCTTCTGATGTATAGCTGGGGATAGAAATTGGCAGAATTGACAGCCTCATGCTTTTTTTCTTCTTACAGTCACCATGGGTCATGTTAATTTTAGGGATTTTATGACTAAACTACGGAACTTGCAAACTACAGGATATTCTTGGAGCTGAGCTGTCTTGTGTGTGCAACGAAACAGCAAGTGCAGGTTCCTTCCCATGGGTGACTGCTCACATCAGAGCCAGGCAGAGGTTTCTAATCCAGCACTAAGGAGATGTAATACCTTGATTAAATTGTCTGTAGGTTGAGCTCAAGCCTGTGAGTCTGTGGCCCAGAGACATTTCCCGAGAACAATGTCTTCCCATCTTCCTTGTGTGGGCAGTAATTAGCTACAGGCTACAAAAAGCAATTAGAGATTCCTCCCACCTATAACCATGATTCAAAAGAGAATAGAGATGATTAATCCACCAGCCTGTGTGTGCCTGAAACTAGGATACTGGGATAAAATGATCTGTGCAGTCTATTTAGGGTGAACTATGGTGTGAACATCTTTTCATCTTCCATTGTGTGGCTGCATAGTCAGAACCAAAATCTGGCATCTGGCTTTTTTTGTCAGGTCTCGTGGAGACATGGTTGTTTGTCTGCCTGGTTTTCATGCTTTTCTCCAAGCATGATTGAAAATAGGTGCTGAACTAGATGACTCTTTTGTTTAACTCAGGACATGCCTTATGTACTTGCCTGAAACAGAAGGAAAAGAATGGCTGAAGGAGGACTGTGTTTTTGTGCTTGCAGTGTCTAGGAGCCTGTGGCATGCCTGCCCCAGATAGATTAGACAACTGTAATAATGAAAAGGGACAGAAAATGAAGGGGATATTGTTTAATTTTGTGTGAAAATCCTGAACTTGCTAGCCTGGGATCCAGGTGGGCTTGCATTATTATAGCACAATGGCATAAGAGGGATGACAGCTCTCAGAGTATTGCAGTAGTGGCTTCTTCCATGCAAACCAATTTCTGCTCAAATTGTCCTTGAAAGGAAACTTGATCTCTGGATCAAACTATCTTCTCCCTAAGAAGATTAAGGCTTTCAACTTCCTCCCACTTCAGGTTGAATTTGGCAGGAAGGAATAAGCAGTTCATTATTTCAGTACTTCCTGGGGTGTTCTGGCATAATAGTGCTACCTTGAACTCCAGTGAAATTTTAATTTCCAGCAAATTCTTATACTTCACAGTAGATACTGTTTACTGCTTTTTTTTGAGGCCTGCACAATTCCTTTCCGAGTAGTAAAACACTCCAACTTGGCAAATTCTTGTGGATTGTCATGGATTGAGCATTTAGTTTAGATTTTTAAATTAATTTAAAGGTGATTATATGTCAGGACTACCCAAGAAATATTAACAAAAATTATTTGCCTGCAGATTGCACAGCTAAAGGCCTCAATGGAGTCAACACTGGAGGAGTGGAGAGCATATGATGAAATTTATGCAGAAGTCAGCTTGATGACAACAAGATATTTGTACTGCATAGACCAATGCAAACCTTCTGGGGAAGAAGCTTCATTGGAAGCTTTAAAAAAACAGGTCAAAACTCTCCAGGTAAAGTTGTCTTATTTCTGTACTTTCTACTATGCCTTTAGGCAAACAAACTCCACTGAAAAAAAAAAGATAAAATTATCTGAACAACTTTTTCTTTATTATAATGACACTGAAATTAGTACAATATTACTATTTTTTTTCTCTCCAGAGGCACTTAGACTTCTTATTTTATGTAGTGCATAAGTTCAACTTGAGTGCAATTTAGGTACCAAGGTTCAAGAAAAAAGCCCGCTGAGTCCTCATGGTCCCTTGCACCTTATATTGATGCTGAGCCTGGCATTTCTACTTGTTCCAGCACCAGCCCAACTATTCTGTCACCCTCCAGAGAGCTGGAGTCTCCTGCACAGCCTCTGAACGGCTCAGAATGCCAGACATAAATGCTCTGGATCCTCCTGCTGCTCTGCTTGGCTGTTACAGAGTCCAAGTGGAGCGTCTGGAGTAGGCAGTTAGGCTGGCCCTGGGTCTGGGCATTTCACAGCTCTGGCTAAAATCCCTTTTCTTGGCTTTAAATGAGTGTTGAAAGGCTGTGCAAGCACTCCCTGTTTTCTTGTAAACATGGCCTGATTTCGGGGTGTTTTTTGAGTTGTATCAGAGGTGGTGTGGGACAGACTGAGGCTGTGAATGCTGGGTATGGGACTCTTGGCAGTAAACCTTGCACAAGTGCTTTCCACCCTCACCTGGGCTCATGTTATAAATAAAAGGAGCTGGGCACCTCCTCACCTCCTTCCTTCAATCACCCAGTTTACTTTTAACCTGGAGCAGTTCACAAACACACTATTAATTGCCTATATCAGAAGGGGGAACTTGCAGCTGAGGACAGGAGGTGTCAAGCCAACTTTACTGCCAGTAGAAACAGCAGCTTTAAATTAAAGGATTTTTTGGTTTCTAGCAAAAATTCAGTTTAGGTGTGTGGGTTTGCTAAATAAGCTTTGTCTTTAACAGCCAATAAATTATCTCAGTTTAAAACAGGTCTCCTGGATGGTTTGGTTTTGTTTTGTTTTAACTTGGACCATTTCACCTCTCTCAGCTTCCTAATTCTTAGGAGCAGGTGTTAAATTTTCTGCAAACGTTTTAATCTGTGCTGCCAAAGTATGGCAATATTGCTGCCCTATCTCTACCAATCTGGAGGGGAAGTTTCACTTAGGTAGTTTATCCCCCACAATTAATTGTAATAATCCATTCTTCAGGCTCTTCAAGATGAATCAGAGAACAGTGAAGAAAGCTGGGCCAAGCTCCAGGCTGCTGCCAGTAACCTGAAGAAGAACTGTTCCCCCTCCTTTGCGGAGATTATTGACCAAAAGTGCATAGAGGCACACACTAGGTAAGCCTGCAAAATCAGACCCCAGTTATTAGTATTTAAAAAACCCAAGGTTTTGAGGCAGGACTCAAACATCTGTCAGATTTTCAAATCTATACCAATGCATCTCACCTATCTAAGTGAATCTGTGTGAGGAACAGAATCACAGAATCATGGAATGGTTTGGGTTGGAAGGGACCTTAATGATCATCCAGTTTCAACCCCCCTGCCATGAAAAGGGACACCTTCCACTAGACCAGGTTTCACCAAGCCTCATCCATCGTTAAACACTTCCAGGGATGGGGAACTTGTACCTTTTACCTGAATGCTTTTCGTGTGATGGGTCCCACAGCACTAACTCTGCCTTTCAGGAACATGGGTGTGGATGCAAAGCAACTCCCAGAGGAATCCTATGCCAAGTGATATTCTGCAGGAGAACCTACTAGGAAAACGCTCTTAATCCTTTGATATTTTGGCAGGTGGAACTCAGTAAATGAAGACATCACAGATCAGCTGCGGGCAGCACAGGCAGCTCTGCAGCTCTGGGAGCCCTTTGATGCTTTGTGCACTGAGACAGCAGCCAAGTTACAGCAGTACAGCCAGCAATGTGCTCAGCTCTTGGATGCTCACATGCCTGAGGAGAACACCATAGAAACCCTGGAGCAGAGGATACAGGAGATTAAGGTACATGAATAAGTTTCTGGTTCCTGGTACAAACTAAGATTTATTTTTGAGAAACAAGGCAAAAGAATGCCAATGATCCAGTCAGTGGAAAAGATAAGATCTGTGGGTTTCTTTCATGAACAGGAACCTTTTGTATTTCTTTTAATCAATTTGACCAGAGGCCAAACCAGAGTTAGTGTATGGTGAGAAGAGAGCAGAAGGGAGTCATATTCCATCTCTGCCCTTTTCTGCTCTACACAAAAGATCAGGCCTGTGTTGGAAGCAATCACTGAAAGAAAAGTTATTTACCTTATGGGGCATCACTTGGGAGGAGGGATAATATCTACTAGAACTATAGCTGAGGGAAAAAAACAGTTTTCCCAAGCACAGGGTCATTGTGAGCTCTTCCACAGCCTTCAAATTGTTTTTAATTGGATTTGGTACTGTGTTTTGGTCTGGTGTGATGAGTTCACAGATTCCTGAGCTCATCAGATTATTCTAAATGCTTTTGAATTTAGGCAAATGAGATCTCATGCTGAAACCACACGGTACATTGGACTCTCTCAGGCAGCAAAGCTGTCATCAGGTTCTGACATTTTTTGGTTTCTTCAGACTGCAGTAAAGAAATACAATAATCCTTATGTCAGGACAGAGCTGTGATTCATCATGCTGTATGAATCTCTAGCCACGAACTGGAAGAAGCCCAGAGTCCATTTTGCATGTGGCCTTAAATAAGAAACTTTACATTACAGGGAAGAGAACTCATGTATTTCTTTCTTTGTCAGAAAAAACTGACAGCAGCATAGCCTAAAGTTTTTTTCACTTTTTTCTGATCTACTAATGGCTGTGACAGAAATTCACCAATATGTCAGCAAAAGGAATTGCCTTTTTTGAAAATTTTGGGGAAGAGTGTAACACCTACTAAGCACGGCATGGCCACCTGAAATCCATTAGCACAGCAGATCCTGTCCTCGTGTGTGTGGGTAGAACACACGGAATTTATTGTGGGGTTTTTCAAGTGGTGAGTTAAAAGAATGGGGATCAGTGAAATGGCATATGAGTTATGTGAATTTGAATGTAAAAAAATTGTATTTTAATCCCTCTAATCTTTTTCGCTCTATATATTAGGAAAGATTATGGTTTTATGGATTTTTGTCACCACAAAAAATAAAAATAAATTTCAGTATAGAGAATAAAAAAATGAAAATGGGTTATTTATTAAATGGCTGGAGTGGTATTTTATAACATGATCTTTTCAAACAAAAGAGTCAGGAAGCAAGGACCATTTTGCTTTTTGGGGAAATGTGTGTATTCTTTGCTATTGATCAGAAGACTTTGCTTATTATTCTCAGAAAAGCCAATACATAGTGGCAGATTTCAGGGGGTTTCATGGCTAAAAGTAAATTCACTTGTCAAAAAAAAAAAGAAAAATATCAAGTACATTGAATGAGTCTAAAATTATTCCCTTTGTTCTTGAACTGCCTTTAGAGTATAATTTTATGGCACCTTTCTTAGTAAAGGGGAACAAATAAAACCAAACCCATAGTCCTCAGTCACTGAGGGATCCAAAGTAACTAAAAAGCATTCTTCATCTGCAGCATGGGCTAATTCCTCCATCTTCCAGTGTACACACATCTTGTAGGGAGGGATATTCTGATTTCCCTCTCTGATTTCCTCTGGAGCAGCAGCATCCTGCTGCCTGAAGTCACTGGTGCTCCATTGAACTTTGAACTGTGCCTTTCCCAGCATCAATGGATGCAGTTCCCATTATCCTCCAAGTAAAAGACTGAAGCTTTCACCATAGCTGAGCTTGGCTCCCAGATGGGATCAACAAAAAGAGTTTAGTTACAGCAACAAAAGGTACCAAATGAAAGTGGCACATGAATGATGATCTGATTCATTTACTGACTTTTTTTTTTTTCCCCTTTCCCCTTCTCTCATCAGAATTTACAGCATGAGCTTCAAAACATTGCAGGATGCCGAACCCAGATTTATTTGCAGGCTGACAGGATAAAACAGCAGGCTGGGACAGCTGCTGAAGCCGTTCTGATGGAGAAGCTGCAGCCATTCCAGAGAGCAACCTATTTGGAAAAGATGTTGCAGAGGAAGTTGGATGAACTTCAGGTATTTTTTAAAATTTTTTTAAAATACTGAATTAGCTGACAGTGTAGGGTAACACCTTCACTAGATTCCTGTGTGAGCCACATTCCTCATTAGAGCACTATAGTTCTTGAATTGAAATTTCAATTAAATAAAACTCAGCAGGATGATAAATTATATAAATTTATTTCTTTATGCATGAAGCCAGAGAGACAGGTGGAGGATTTCACCCTTACCTGCTTGTGTTGCTCTAACAGACTTTCTCAGTGGGCCTGTTATCCCCAGGACCCTCAGATGATTAAAGATTAGGGAATGTATTTTTATTTTTTTGAACACTGAAGTAAGTAGTAACCTTTCTCAGCTCTGCCTTGAAAAAACACTGTGGGCTTCAGTTTTCCTTGGGAAGAGTTCCTATTGTGAACCTAAAACCGAACAGAAAACTGTGGCCATTTGATGTAATTCTGAGGACCAGATTCACATTCCTGTTCAGGCCAAGTGGGGAGAGACTTGGATCCAGGAGCTTTGCTCAGAATAGTGGAGGATTGACTTCTCCTCTGCACAAGTATTCCTGAGAAAGCTTCCAAGCAAAATATGCTGCTGGACATTTACTGATGTAGAATTAGTCTGTTCCTGTGGAAAAAGTCTAGTTTCAACAAATTGTTCTGTTTTAAAGTAAACCTGAATTCATCAAGACATTTGAAGCCAGGTCTATTTATGATCCATCTACCAGCCCAGTTAATGGCTAGAAGCCAGAAATCTTTGTAAAGATAACAGGTTTCTTATATTCCCTGTGAGCTTCTCACTGCATGAAAAAAATGCATTTCTGGGTAGTCATTTTCCATGGTGTAACCCTGTAGTATTACCACAGCAGTCTCTCTCCACACACCAGTTTTTGCCGTTCATCCCTCGTAAAACTGTTGTTGTGTATGTGCTCTCAGAGATGTGGAGTTTAATTCTGGACGGAAAGTAAAAGCTCTCCCAGTGCTGTTCTGCTAAAGGAAAGTTGAATTCCAGCCCTACTGATTCCTCCACAGAGCTCATGTAAGCTGCACAGCTTTGGTTGTGCAGGGACACGGGAGCAGGCTCTGTGTGTACCTCAAAGGAAGCTCATTTTCACAAGTTTCCCCCCTCTGATAAGCTGAGTTTCCCATTTCACAGTAAGTTAAATAGCACAAAGCTATGAAAGGTATCACAGAAACCCCTATTCCTTTCACAGAGTTACAGCTGTCTCAGAATTTTGAGATTCTCTTTCTTGCTCTCTGCTTTGGGTTAAATTTTCCCCTTACCAGTTGAAAAATGAAAAAAAGTTCAATATAGTGTTATAAATACATTAGAATTTAGGTTTAATAACTGTTTGTTTTCCTGATAGTATTGCTTAGTGCTCCCTTTTGTATCCTGAATAAATGTAATAAATAGTAACTAATGCACATTTTCAATATTCACCCCAGTTCAATCTTTTACAACTGGAGGATTTCAACAGTTGCCTGGAAACGCTGGAGGGTCGTGTCAAGAATTGCACAGACACCTTTGATAGCATCTGTCTAGAGGAGGGAGACAACTCAGAATTGCTCATGGTATGTTTGCATTCCCAAATACAAAAAGATACTACTCAGCTCTTGCCCACTTCAAGATGCTCTTTGTGTCCTGGATGTCACAGTTGCAGCACTTCCATCAGAGTAGCTATAATTCAGCCAAAACACAAAAAGCAATGATTAAAGTTTACAAATTCTAGATCTGCACTTCAGGCCAAATGTCTGCATAGAAGGGAGGAAAATCACCCAGATTTGGGCTTGATGGGAGATCTTTCTCCCCAGCTTCACACTGGAGCTATCCTGTTTCCCTCAATGTGGGGTATAAAGTGGAGGTACCAGGTCTTGAGTACCTGTTCAGTACTATTGGGAAAGTGAGCCCTGTGTAAAAGAGTTATTACTTCTTTTCCCCCCCCTGTATTTTTTGAAGTTATCAAAGAAATGCTGGACATTTTCAAGTTGTGGAGACTGAGCTTCTATGCTTTGACATGAAAGAAAGGCAGTACCTCTTTGCAATAATTTATTTTTTCTTTACTTCCAGAATCAGACACTGGAGCTTGCTGCACTTTCTCCAAGCATAGAGAGTTTGAATGAAGCAAGCATAAAGCTGCCACTCACTGACTTCACCCTGAAGAAAATGCAGAGCCTGACTCGACAGTGGAGTCAGAAAACAGCAGCTGCTCTGGAGTGTTGCAGGTCTGAAATGAAAACAAAACAAAAAAATCACTGGTAACAATTCCCTTTGCTGTGATTGAAATGAAAACCAAGTTAAAGCATGGGATGTCTTGCAATCTGTTTCTCAGGGGCGTGCCAGGTGGAATTCTGCCCTTTCAGTTTACTTGATTTTTCAGTGGCTGTTTGTGTTCCAAGCCACTTGAAACAAAAACCTGGATGTTCATAGGGGAAGAAGGGAGCAAAGTGCCAAGTGAAACGCCCCCACCATGCTATGTTGATTTTATTAACCACCACATTAGAGCACCCGTAAACATACCCAGAAAAACATCCACCAATAGAAGTTTCTGGTTATTCATTTTGTTTTACAGTATGCTTGAGGGACCCCAAAATGATGAGAAGAAATTCTTTCAGAAATGTGAGAAGTGGATGAAATTCCTAGAAAAGATGAAAGAAGCCTTAAAAACAGATATTCCAGGACGGTTTGAAGAACTGCAAGAGCAACAGAGAGTATATGAGGTAAAGTTAACTCTAAAAACAGAAGCAGCATCTTGAATGATAAAGGGAGGGGGAAATCACTAGAAAATGCTGTGCCTTTTGAAATTAGATCTGGGCAAGATTTTATAGAGCATTTCACTCTTGAAATCCTTATTAAGGTAAAAACTCTGAAACATGAAAATCCTTTTCCAAAGGGACAGATCCCTTTTTGCAAGGATCACACCTTTAGGAGTGCATCTTCAAGTGCTGTGTCATGGAAGTCCTAAATTTCTCCAACCCTGAGGTGTACTTGTCTGCCTGTCCCAGAACACTGGAGCCTGTGGCAACTAACTGGATACGTTGCTGGAGACCTGGCAGCAATCTTTAACAGTTTCTGGAAGAAATGCATTTAAAATAGTATTTTCACAGCATATTTCTGGTTTGACCAATTGTTAGATTTTGGTGGATTTTTTTTTTCCACTGGCATTCTCCCAAACAGGTACTGTTTGTTACAGAGAAACAGTCAAAAAACTTTAGGTTTCAGATCTGTGTCATCCAGCTTGCGGTGGGGTTGCTATCACATCTGTGCAAATTCTTCCTGGTGTCCAAAAACTGTGGACTCTTAGGGTGCATTTGACACTAGCAATCGAAAATAATAGAGTTTTCAGCATTTACAATTAAAAAAATGCCATCACTCTGGAGGAGCAGAAGCAGCTTTCATGGCAAAGGTTGTTCACTGAATAGTTAAAACTTGTTCTCTCGGTATTTTCAGATGCTGCAGACTGAGATTTCCATAAATCAGCAGACATTTAATTCTATCATAGAAAAAGTTCTACTCTCCTTGGAATCTGGAGAAGCAGAGAAAAGGTACTTTATTTGGTTTTCTCCTTAAGATCTTGGCCATTTAGTGAATATGCTGTCTTCCTTGGAATTAGTATTGAATCTTTGCTCTTATGAGGACATAAACCCAAATTCTTAGCTGGGTTCACTCTTTGAATGATCACCTGTCACATTTTACAAAAGCATGAGGAGGTGCAGTGAGAAAGAAACACAGATGCCCTGGCCAGACTCCATTTGGGATAGTAACAGGCTGGGCTGAAAACAGAAATAATTGCTCCTGAACAGGAGCCTTTTGTTGTGTACCTGTGGTTGAGAAGCTGCCTGCCCACAGAGCATAATGAGGATGCTGCATATGAAGGATCCTCTCCCCCTTCCTGGACCTCTCTGCTTCTCAGAGTGCAGAGGAGTGGACTATCCACATTGCTCCTGGCACACATGGGCAGGGCATTGAGTCACTGGCCATGAAACCCCAAACACATGGTGCCTAAACCTGTTTTTTATCCGCATGATCTTACACCTTAATCAATGTAGCATGAGAAACAGCAGGTAATGCTTGTGAGCAGAGGTTCAGCTGCCTCAGGTGTTTGGGGTGCACAGATTTCCCTCCCTGCCAGATCTTGCTGCTTCCAAAGACTTGGCAGGACAGTGTGTGTGCTCCCCTCAGACATGGCAGTATGAAATCCATAGCTTGGCTTAAAACTGCCAGGGAAGGTAGGGCTAAGGTAAGCTGAGCTGCTGGATTTTTGTGTTGGGAACTACCTGCGCAAAGGCAGGGGTTTGTCTAAGTTCAAATCAGGGACAATGGCCTCCTGCAGAGAAGCAGAATTGACAGATGAGGTTGCCTTAATCAACCAGCCGGATCTGCTGGATCATGTGGCCATGTTGAGGAAGAGGACAAAATCACTGCTTAAATGGGTTCAATAACTACACGATTTTCCATTGTGCAGATCAATTTTGAAATGTAATCAGCGACCTTGTCTCACTTGGACTGACCTTTTCGTTCTTCAGAGAAGCGTTTAGTGCATATTGTGTCTGATGGCTGACTATATATGTGGGTATACCACAATTGCAAGATGGACTTGCCTTACCCTTCTTAGTATCTTGTAAAAGGTTGTTTGGATTGCTTAAAAGACGGAATACCGAGAGCAAGACTGAGCTTAGGGCTGCAAAGGGCTTTCTTGCATTGTTGGGTATTATAATTGGAAAACAACTTTGCAAATGGAGATCCATCACAATTACTGTAATATGCAGCCTTAAGATCAAAATAAATTAACATTCAGCCCTTGTAATTTTCAGGACCGAGTTTATTTCCAAGCTCACGTTGCTGAAGGAGCAGTGGCAGAATGTTATCCGGATGGTTCAGCAGAGGAAGAAAGATATTGATGGACTTGTGAGCCAGTGGCAGCTCTTCAAGAGTTCCCTGCAGAGCCTCAACAGATTCCTTGATGACACAAACAGCTTCCTTGCAGCTGTGAAGAGCCAGGACTGTTACAGCCTTTACCAGCTTAGAAATGTAATTCATGATTTCAAGGTACTGTGTTTACTTCTCATAACTCTAAAATATGTGGGCTTTTTCCCTCAGACTGAAACAACTTCTGTCCAATAAGATAAAAAGCTTTAAAATCACACACTTTCTTGGGGGAGAAATGATTGGTGATACTTTTCCTTTAAAGCTGAGCACAGATAAGAAAGCAGTGACATTGCAAAAGGTTCATTATATTTGGAAACTCCTTCGTCAGCATGGCCCTTTAGGAGCTTTGCATGCTTTAAAAATATTATGGATGTGAAAATGGAAATTCAGGGTGCCAGAAGATGAGACAGACATCCTAGTCAGCAGGTAACATCTAGGTGGGCATCTTACTGACATGACTGCTGAATTCAGGCTGTTTATTGTGCCTGAAGGAAGGTACTTACCTGGCAAGACAAGCCATAGAGGTCCTGTGTGTGCAGGGATGGGCAGGAGATGCCAGAAACAAAGAAAAAAACACTTGTAAGGGAGTCTATTCATTCCAAGCTACACAAACCTGGTGAGCAGTTCTTCAGAACAGTGAGTTCTGCATTTTACATGCAGAGGAGAGAAATATTTTCCTTTGTTAATTTTGGATATTTTGGTTTTACATTTAGCTATGCACCTCTTTGTTTTATAGGAAGATAGAAACAAGCAGTGAACTTGATGGTTGTGTAAGGCACTCTAAAACCTTTTAAAATCATGCTGTTGAATGCTGTTTGCACAGTCCAAGGTCTGTATTGTGTACCCACACACCTAGTGTTGATGGATTAACACATTACCAGTGTTCCATTTGGTGCTTGCCCTATTTATTTCATCTTTATTTCTACGTGCTGTGTAAAGGTGATTTTCAGTAGATTTTACAACTTAGTGCTCATGCTTTTTTCTTAGTGAGAAAAGCCAGAAAGTCTTCTCCCTCCTACTCCGAATTGCCCTTTTCCTCCTGCTGCTGTTCTACAGAAAGAAACTCGGATTATATCTCCTTGTGTTAGAGATCAATTTGTTGTGGGCAAATTATTATTGATGGCTTACTTCACATGGAGTACATCATGATTAACAGGGCTGTTGTCTTTGAAAAAATTAGCCTAAGATGTTGAAGTTAGAGGTGGTCGCAGAACTTAGATTGTATTTTTTGTTTTGAGTAACTCATACAACTGAATTTCCATCTTTTTTTGACTGCTGCACTTTCACCCTATAAATCCAGTCTGGGAAAAGCCATTGCAGAGTTTTATTAATCAAAATATCAAGAAAACATGATTTTTCTGAAATGAAAGAAGCCCATAGGAGATCTATTGATTCCTCTTTCATGACCTATGAACAAAGTTGTGCCTTGCGAGTCATCTTCCCAAGTGAAATACTGGGAAAACACTTCTGTAACTTTTTAAGAACAGCTTAGAAAGTCATTTTTTTTTTCCTTCTCAAGAGTAAGGCAGTGATCCTTCAGAGGTGGCAAGCCATGTACACCTTGGTCATCGATGTCGGGGAGAAGTTGCGCACTGTCTCCGATCCCGAGACCAGCGCCGCTCTCCAGGAGGAGCTCAGCCAGTTACAGCAGTGTTGGGGGAAAACCCAGGCCCTGCTGGAGAAGAAGAAGATGCAGTTCAGTGGCACCCTACAGGTAGATGATGCCCTCCCCACCTGCTGCTCTGGCGTTGGGTCTCAAGAGCTTCCCTGTCCCACCGTCTCCAGGGCTGAGCTGCGGCTCGCTGCAGGGGCACTCTGAGGGAAGTGCCTGTCCTGTGTCATCAGGGCTTGAGGGAAGCTGACACTGTGATCCTCTGGTTCTCCAAAGGAAATTGAGTTGGATTCCGTTTGTTGGAACAATGGATGTTCCTGCTCTGATTGTTCTCAAGCTCCCCATGGCCTGGAGCTCATTCCTGCTTTGGACTGTGAAGCTAAAATTTAGCTTAGAGTTAACATGACTTGTTCCTCCTCATGTTGTTAAACGTCTGAATAGAACGGCTGGTGACATTTATTTCCTTAGAGCAACAAATTTGCTTTCATGGCTGAGTAGCGCATTAGGTGTGTCTTAAAATTGAATGCTGTCACTGCTACAGTCCAAAACCCATACTTAAAACCTCTTGGGTTGAACAAAACAAAAAACATGATAGATTATTTCAGTGGGTTGAAGATGCTATTTTGTAACATATCTGTGTGGTTCAGTATGTCATGATGAATTTTCCTCACCTTTTATACATCCTTGGGTCTTCCTGAGCAGACTTGTGAGCGCTTTGAAAAGCAAATCAAGGAACTGGAAAGCAGACTGCAAAAGCTAAAGGAGAAAGTAAAAGATCCACTCCCTGTTGAACATGAAGAGCTCCACAAAGCCAAGGAATATATCAAGGTATGAACAGCCATATTGTGTTTAAATTGATGCAGTCTTTGCACAACACCTCATTCCTGTAAAATCAGTTTTCCCTCTTACCTGCTCTTCATTGACACTGAATTTCTCTCATCCTGATTGCTGCCCATCTCCAAAGTGCACACCAAGAAGACTATGAGTACTAGTAGTGTTTGGATTTTTTTTCCTGCTTCTGCTCCCTTTACAATCTGCATTTATAAAATAAATAGTTTCTCAAACGAAAGGGAAAAAACTCCCTTCTCTCAGTTCATTTGGCTGCTATCCCCCTGACTGAATCTCCCTTTTTGTTTCCCACTCCATTTTGCACATGGAGCTCCTCAGGCAAGAGACCTTATAATTCTGCAAAGCACCATACATACCTGCAGGATCTGGGAATAATTAAAAAGAAGGAAAATTAAGAGTAAGGGAGTGGCAAAATTCCTTGCAGCCCATAGTGCACCATGAAAATTAAATGGCAAGAAACGCATTTCCAAGGGATAGGAGACGTTTTGTCTGGAGTGGTCAGTCTTTCATCATCCTTTTATGAAGTGAATTGTTGACCTATGTAGTGGGAACAAATAAGCTTATTAATGAGCCAAGGCTTTGAACTCATTATCAGCTGTCTGAAATCTTCTTTGTGAGTGCTGGCTGCCTTTCCCAGGGCAGCAGCCTTGCTGTAGCCCTGAATTACCTGTGAGATGGAAGCACACAGCTTCTGCCTCTTATCCCAGCGAGAGAAATTCAGCTGCAGAGGCATCAGGGTGAGACAGTGCCAGTAAAAGTGCTGCTAGTTGGTGTCATAATACAATAAAGGCCTAAAATGGCATGGCATGCTCTTCCTGCTTTTCTGTCTGGAATAAAGCTATTTTTCTTTCAGCCCTGGACCTTACATGAGGCTAGCAAAGTCCCATGAAATTCCATAGTTAGCTCTGTAACTGCTCAGGATTTGCCCCTTGTTAGGAGGTATAAATGCATGTGTGCACATCTGTAGGAGTACTGTGATCTCAGGTAAATTTTAGAGTCATATTTGGTTGGTATTTTCCTCTAGTGTTGAAACTGGGTCAAAGACCTGTGAAAGTCCTCACAGGGTTGAGACCCAGCACACTTCTGACACAAACTCTCACGTGTTTTTTTCCCTTTAAAATGAGACAAACTGGATTCTCTCTAAAGAGGGGGCTTTTTTGTTTGTTTTGTTAGATGAGTCAGTGACCCTTCCCAGTGGCTATTTTTTGCAAAATGGACCTAGGACCTTGTGTGTAGAGTGTCATATTCCTCAGCTGCACACAGTGGTACCTCTGCCTTTTAGGTGACATTTTTAACAGCGTTAAGAAAAATGTGTAACTTATAATATAGAGAAAGGGGAGTTGGGGGAGCAAAGCAGAAAAGAGAGCCTGTTTTCTGTGAACAAGCAGTTTAAAAGCTCCACATTCCTCACAAATCTGAGGAAGTCCCTATGAAATCAGTCATTAGAGAAGGCAACTGATATATATATTTTTTTTTTTTGTGGCTTGAGAAAAATAACCTGAAAGTGAAGCAAATGCAGGTGGAAAGCAACTTGTCCAAAACAATTATAACAGGAATAATGGAAACCCCGAAGAAGCGGGCATGTGCCGGCCTGGGAGTGAGAACCCGAATGCTGCCCCGGAGCAGGGGAGCTGCCAGGGCCAGGCTGCGTTCCAGCACTTTGGGATGCAGCCATGGTACCAATGGGCCAGCAGGGGCACTGCCGTGGGCTCCAGCGGGGATCCAGTGGGTTCCAGCGGGGATCCAGTGAGGTTCCAGCGGGGATCCAGTGAGGTTCCAGCGATCCCCCGGGGATCCTGCCCAGCACAGCCCCACTGGAGAGCGGCCCAGGCGGCTGCACATTCCCAGCTCTCCTCCCCCGCAGGCCAGGCAGGGGATTAGCGAGCAGGTTTGGAAAGCCGAGGAGCTTAGTGCCAAGGCTTGTGCCGGGTGCATTTCCATGCAGGAGCTGGAGCAGTCGCTGGCAGACTGGGCCCACGACATGAAGGAGCTGCAGGCCATGAAGGCGGAGCTGGCGCACCTCATCCTCACCGAGGACATGATGGTGCTCAAGGAGCAGGTGGAGCATTTGCACAGGCAGTGGGAAGAGCTCTGCTTGCGGGTAAGTCTCGGCCTCCTCGGGGGTGTTTGTTAGCGGGGTGGTGTCCGTGGGGCCTGGCAGGGAAGGGGAGCAGTGGGCCAGCACAGGGGTTTCTCCTCGTCTTGGCTCCCTTTGGCACTGCTGGGTGGGAATGGGGCTGCTCCAGGGATGGAGTTGGCCCTTTGTGTTCCTGGACAGGCTGCCGAGGGTTTTGTTGCAAACAAACCCTTTGTAAGAAGTGAGTGTGGAGCTGCACAGAGCCCAGATGCAGCTGTTTACTGGAAGAGGTGCCTTTGTTCCAGGCTGCCAAAGGCAGGGAGGGATGAGCACAGGAATTGCCTGAGGCCGTGGAGCAGGGAAAGGAAAAAAATAAAATGCCAGCAGAGAGGAAACTTAAATGTGTTTAAATACTAACTCCTTGGGTTGAACACATTGAGAACTGATTTGTCTTTTTTGTAGCAGGAAAATGCTGTGAAACATTTGCATTCTTTGTGGCTTGTTGCCGTATCACACTTAATTTAGTCCTGCGTGTAAAATTGCTGGGGAGCATTTACAGCAAAGTCGCATGGACTCGATTCATTAGGTTATTATGCAGTTTGAATGTGTTTACTTTGCCCTGTTAACAGGATTGGAAGAGGTAAAACACTTCGGGGTCTTAAGTTACTCTGGGGGGCTCTACACACCAGCAAGCCAAACTCTTGCAGTCTCTTTACTGACAAGTAAATAGCTTTTATTTTGCAGTTTGTAATGAAGTATTGAAGCCAGTTAGTATTTTGTTTCTAACCTTTACACAGGCAAAGGTAAAGCAATCTTGGTGGGGATGTTGCCAGAGTAATGAACAGCTGTGCTTATTTCACAAACTGTTATGATGAAATAGTTATTTGGTCTGATTGAAATAGTTAATTTCTTTTTGTATTGCAATGAGAAAGAAGAATTTAATTTAATTTAAGAATTTAATGTCCTTAAACTGGACAGCTGTTCTCCAACCAGTGTTTTCTCTGTTATTTTTTCTGAACTCTGAAAATAATTCCAGAGACATCCTCTCCCCTCCTGAGAAATATAGGCCATTATTTTTTAAATCAAAATGCCTGAACCATTTTCCTAATGGAAGTCTGTAGTTAAGCCTATAAATGAGAAAACTTCATTGTTTTTCTTTTTTTTTTTGGTGAGCTGCTGAAGCCTGCTGTCCCCACTGTGCTGAATAGCCCTGAAAATTAAAGTTTTTTTATATGTGCTCCAGTCTATTAGGTAGTAATTTCATGTAGTAATTTAAGTGCAGATTTTACTCAAAATTTCCATTTTAATTTCCTGCGGGAACAGCGTTGAGTTCAGTGTGTCTTGGAGGGCGGAAAGAGGTGACAGTAATGTAACTGTGTTAGGTACACAAAATCTGTAGTGGGAGGAATCTGTTGAGTGCTGTAGGGAGGGAGATTCTGAATATTTGCACAGCCCTAATGAGTCTCATGAGAGCCCAGGGTGGTGTTCAGTGCTGGACACCAGGGTAGGAGAGAAGACTTTATCAGCTCTGCTGTTGGCATGACTGCTTTATTTTGGATAACAAATTAGAGTCAAGATGTATTGTGTGGAGGAGAGTCTGCAGAATAAATGCAGGGAGGTGAAAGAGCTGCAGCTGTCACGGCCCTGGGGCAGCCAGATGCCTGTGCTCAACTGGGCAGAGGGAGCAGATGCACTCAGGGGATTAGCGTTTACAGAGCTGCCTTTGCAAGGTGCATGTAGGTCACAGATTTAACCATTGAACCCAGGCAGCATCCTGTGGGATGTTATTTTAGCCTCTCTTTGGAATGCACGATGCTGACATGGTGGGTGCAGAATGGGGGTGGTACCAGGGCAGCTGGGTAGAGGAGAAAGTGCTCAAAGCAATGGCTTGAAAGGCTCATGTTCCTAGAAGTTTGTCTGGGATTTTTTGGATTATTCCTGTTTTTTACTCTCAGCCTGTATTGCTTAGCCAGCTGAAAGGTGCTTCTTGCTCTTAAAATCTTGCCTTGCCCCATTCTGAGCAGGCAAACATGAAGTTAGAGACACATCAGCTCTTAGAGCTTGTTTTGCTGACAAGCACAGTCTGTTCTTCCACTGACCAAGTAAACTCATCTCCAAATATGGGAGATGCTGCAAGTGATAAGGATGAAGGATTCACCCTCCAAACCTCTGAGGCTGAGGGTACATGGGAGCATCCCAGAGCACAGACACTCTTAAAAACTTTCTAAGGTCCCTGGAATCTCCAGGCTTTTTGCTGTGGAGAACTTGGGAGACTCTTTCCCTGTGTCCCAAGACAGTGCGTTCATCCTCTTCTTTGCTTAGATTGTCATGAAGAATTCAGAAATCCCTTTCAATTCTCCATCCCCTCCTTGAAAACAAGTCAGAATTTAAGGGACAAAAGCAGTGTGGTGGGAAATGGCTTGGTGCCTTCTGTTTTGATCCTGGTGTTACATGGAGCTGGCCTTGCTTCCACACTACACATTTAAACTTCACTCTGGGATACAAAATAGTGTTACAGATTAGTCTAGAAGAATCAACAGTGGGATTCTGAGTAGTCATATGCTGTATCAAGTGCATGTGAGATGTGAAGAGGGAGTGTTTCCTGCCATGGGGAGATATTTAGAGTGGCCATTTACAGCCAAGACAAGCAAAATGTTACGCACAGTCCTTAGACAAAATTTATTGGTGAGAATGAAGGGTTACTTTTTTCCCTTGCTTCAGTAGAATCATTTTTCATTTCCTTTGTCCCATATATCTTAGTACAGGAATCCATCAAGGTAAATAAATAAATACATATTTAAGAGCCCTAGGCTAGAGACAGGTGCTATTAGCTAGTAAAGTGTGACCCTGCTTATTTCTGAGATATTGGAGCAATGATAATAACTCTGCATTTTCAGGCAGTATCAGACCTTAATTTCTCTGTCTAGACAATTTGTTTATCCATCCTGGAAAATGCATATTTTGTTGGAGGGGAAAAAAATCCATAGTTTTCAATGAAAAGGATGGATCCTTGAGGCTGATTTTTTGGAAGTTCTCCAATTACTGGTGGAAAGAAATGAAAATGGAAAGAAAAGAGGGAGGCTTTTATAGAGATAAGATAATTGCAGTCAGTAGCTGCAAAGTTTCTCTTAGAGTGGCAGATAAAGAACTTATCTAGGTGTTATTTCTCTTGTGTTATATATGGGGCCATAATAAGCAGTATGTAGTAATTATGTATTTTATATTTCTTCTGTGTTTGACATTTTCAGTTTTTCACTAAGTAACATTTAAATTACTATACAAGCACATTATTTATAAAGCTGTCACTCAGTTTCATTCTTCTGAGGGAGAGAATCTGGTATTTGCTGGTCAACTCTTTGTCCTGCTATCCAAAATAAGATGTAATAACAATCTGCTTGCTGGCTTTGGAAAGGAAAGTGGAATACTTGATAACTGCTCCTGTAAAATAGAATAAGATCAAATGCAGACTAGAAATTAGAAGGCTCATAATTGCTGGTTTCCTTCCTGAAAAAGCTGTTGCTGGAATTTCTTGTGTGTGCTTTTCCATAGGTGTCCCTGCGGAAGCAGGAGATCGAGGATAGGCTCAATGCCTGGATCGTGTTCAATGAGAAGAATAAGGAGCTGTGCTCCTGGCTGGTACAGATGGAGAGCAAAGTGTTGCAGACTGCAGATGTTAGCATTGAAGACATGATAGACAAATTGCAGAAGGTAAGTAGTAATGCCACTTTCCTTCAGTTGCAGTCAGATAACTCCTTATAGAGGCACCATTCCTCATGTATTCCTTGCTTCTTGGAAGTGATACATGATGTAAAACCAACACATACAGGCTTTTGTGAGATGAGCTCTTCTGTCATTAGCTCTTCTTGATGTTCAGACTTGGAGCTTAAAGCAGAAAAGAAATGCCACCAGACTGCATTTAGTCCTGGAGTGTGAGCTGTGGTGGTGGGGTCTGGGTTGTTGGGGTTTTGGGGCACATGTGCACACCCAGCACTGCTCAGAGTGGTGTCCTGGGAGCGCTCACTGCTCTCACCACTCCGTCATCCACACAACTGTAGGCAGAGGGCAAAGAAAAGATTGAAGCATGGGGTAGGTCTTATGCCAGGCAAACAAGTTACCACAACCAAAAATAAAACCTCATTCTGCCCTTCCCCATGGGAGTCGGTGCTCTCTAATGCTTGTGTATTTGCTTGATTTTGAAGACCACCATCACTGTTCTGCTGTTCTTCCCCATGGCTAAAATGTCTCAGTATCTAATCCCACATCTCCTCTGGATAGGAATGCCAGCAAAATAAAGCCATCCTAGACTTGAATTTGTCTTCTTTTGAGGTAGCTTCATTGAAAAATTATGTTAAATCAGGGAAACAACAGATAAAATTAAAACATTCAATTGCTATTTTTAGGAATACTTACTCCTGGTACTTGAAAGTCTTTAAGCTGCTTATTTTTTCATAGATTGTGAGAGGGCTTCTTCATTGAGGCTTTCTTTTTGTTTTCGGTGAGAGTTCTACATGCTAATGTAGAAACCTCAGCCAAACCTGATTCCACATCTCACCTGGGAAAAGAAGTACATATTTTTGTTTTAGTATTATTGTTTTGTTCTGCCCTGTAATTAAGGCAATGTTTGTGTATGTTTATCAGGACTGCATGGAAGAAATAAACCTGTTCAGTGAAAATAAGCTTCACTTGAAACAAATGGGTGATCAGCTAATCAAGGCTAGCAACAAGAGCCGAGTTGCAGAAATAGATGATAAACTCAACAAAATCAATGATCGCTGGCAGCACCTCTTCGATGTCATTGGAGCACGGTAAGAAAATGATTTTCAATGTTTTATGTGAGAAAAGTCAGAGGCTTGTGTCCTTAACCATCAGAAACAGCGTGACATGACTTTCCAGTTAAGTTAGAATTTATGACTGAGAGTCAAGCCAAAGGAAGTGCTGTTTTTTTGTAACTTACTGCTATATTATGACACCAAATGTCTTAATTTATCCAGTAGTAGAGGGCAGGGTGTAAGAATTAGTATAAGATAAAACTTTAATGACGGGAGCTTTGTAAAAGGAAGAGTCAAAGTGATCTCCCCATTCCATGTGTTGAATTGCAATCTAATTTTAAGGCAGCATGGTAGGAGTTCATTTGGGCTTTTTAGGAGAGCCTCCTATTTTAACACAAGCCTCTATTTCGCTCTGTGTCTGAATGCACAGAATTTAGGAATAGGTTCTATTCTGCCTCTGTAGACAGTCATATTTATATGATAATGTTTTTTACATTCAAAAGTGTTTGAAATTTCATTTAATACCAGTGCTATTTCTTTACTCAGTCTCCCTTCTAAAAACAACTGAAAGACCATATGAGTTTCTTTTAAATTCAGGATCTTCTGTATGATGGTGAAGTGGAAAACACTATCAGTCGAAATTAAAACAAAAACCTGCAGTCTAGGCAACAACCTCTTCTTAACGGATTAAGCATCTTTATTATACTTGACAGAGTTAAGAACATCATGATCATTTCAGTATTAGCCTTACTGAGACGATCCCATTTCATTATTATCTCTGAGTTTCTGCCACAGCTTGGGGGGAGGATGCTGGGCTGGTCTCACCTCCTGCCGAGTTTATTGGTAATCCAGAAATAATAAGGCTAACACCAAATTAGTACCAAGTGGTCTCAACTTCTCTCCCAATGTTTTTTTCTGCCTGTGATCCCCCACTCTGGGCTCTCAGCAGCTCTGTTGCTTGGTTAAATTTGGGACAGATAATGCAGGTGATTGTGCTGTGACAATGTTGTGCCAAGTGTGCTGGGCCTTAATCAGGAATGAGATCTGAATTAGTGGTGACACACGAGCTGTGAATGATTAAGCAGAAGCTGCCTTTGTAAGATCTGACACTGCAGATAGACTTGCAATGGTTGTCTCAAGGTGTCTTTGTTTCTGATCTGGTGTTGGAAACAAAGCAAGCTTCACTTTAGTAATAGCACTTTTTCTGTTCTCATCTGATAGTAATGTGTCACTTTTAAAGGTCTTTTATGATCATTTTTTGTTCTGCTATGTGTTGGTTTTGAATTGTAGCAATTTTTAAATGCAGATTAAAATGCACTGTTTTAAAAGTGAGGTAAGCATGGCACATTTCTGGTAATCTTTAGGAAAATATGCTAAAGAACTGATGGGACATTTAGAGAGAGATCTGGCAACGGTATTCCAGTACTCTGTAACAAGGACTTGCCTACCTGGTGTGTCTTAAATATTTACCTTCAGGCAAGTGTGCAGTGGTGCTTTGAGGTACATTATTGTGGATTTGTCTAGAGCATCATCAAGGCTCCCAGTATTTGGTATCTTAAGTGGATATTGCAGCTGCTGGGGAATTGTTGTGACGCTTTATGATTGTTCCTGTGTTCTTAGTTCCTAAATGTCTGTAATATGCCAGCTTCTACTTGTGATTTCCACCAACTTGGCGCTCAGGAGCAGGGTAATGAACTGGAAGGGCCTGGCAAAATGATTTTAAGCAGCTCCCTTGGTGGCCTGAGATTATCAGGCAGCCCTGTGGGCTCTGCTGGTCCCCTTGGAGTTAATTCCAAGACAGGTTCAGCATATGGCAGTGTTTTGCAGCACCTCTCCTCCCTCACCTAATCCACCTTGGTGGGGTTTGGCTCTCAGCTGCTCAGTCATAAGTAACCACCAGGCCAGACACTCACAGCAGGCTCTGAGGACACTCCTAAGAGTTTATTTTGCCCTGCTATAACCTTCCAACTTTCTGCTTTGAGTTTGCTGCTATGGTGCTGGCTTGCCACTGAGATTTGGTGTCTGAAGGATTTAAATTAGTCATCAGTTGACTGAGATGTCCACTCACTCACTCAGAGGTGTGCTTTGGGGCACTCAAGATGAGGTTCCTCCTGTTCTTTTGAGCAGCCTCTCTCAAGCTCAGGTGATGGTGGGGAGGCAACAGCTCAACCCATCACAAATGTGACACAAATTTGGCATCTTTGAGGGAGAGCAGAGAGGAGCAAAGAGCCTTGGGTTGGAGGTGAGGTGACCTGTGAGTGTGAGTTGTGATGCCCCATGCTGATAAATTCTCTCCTTCCTTCTCAGTTTGCTTTTGCAGAAACTGTTAAAAATTTTTGTATTGGGGCTGTGTTGAATGAACACATGTAATGGATGGTAGCAGAATTTTGTTGTCCCTGCTGGATTAAGCCATCACAACCCAGACATCCTCTCACAGTGTGCGGAGGCTGAAGGGAATGGTGCATCCACTGCAGTCCTGCAGAAGAGACTGGAGCACTGCACAAGTGCTGCCACGTCTGCAGACCTGTACAAAGCCTTTTTTATTGGGCACTGCTTCATTGCTTGAGGAAAATAAGAGGAATGGAGGAGATGCCTCGGGGAAGGAGTGCCCAGAGGGCTTGGAGGGTTTGAGGGTAGGGGAATGCTACTGGAGAGAAGTGACAAATTTTGACTGTGATGCAGAGAAAATCTTGTCTTTCTCCTAAATAAAAGTTACTTGTAGGTACTTATTTTCACAGCACATCCATGAAATGAGGAGGTGGTTTTGCTCCTGTTTTTTCAGATGAGTAGCTGTGGCAAGTAAAATTGAAGTGAAAATTTTCTGAGGTTTCAGGTGCCAAATCTGTTGTGACCACTTGAAGGGGTTTTTATTGACAAATACAGCTCCAACAATTTCTGTTAAACACACAACAAGCTGCTGCCTTTATTTGTATTTGCAGCTGGCTCCCAGTGGCCCACCCACCATCACAGGGGCAAGGACCAAGTTTCAGTATGCCTTCATGGCAGGCCAAGATTTGGGAAGGAGGTGAAGTACAGAGCCAGGCACTGAGTAGGAGAAAATGTATATTGAATAGCTGTGTGTTCAAAGCCAATTCTTCATTTTTGGGCACTGAATCTTTCTTGTAGTTGAGCCCTTTTTGATCCTGTGGTTCAGGTGTGAAAAATAACCTGTATCCACAAATGAATCTTATTGAGATATATTGCCAGCTTCAGTTCTGTGGTTGCTGATGTCCCCGTGGCTGTCCCTGCAACCCATGTAAGATTTTATCCTCTCTGCAGTGCAGTGTATGGCTGTGTGATACCAGCATGAAACCAAACCAGCCTGCAAGTCAATGTATCAATGCGGAGCATTCCTCCTGATAGCTTATTTCACCTTTTTAAACCAATAAACGTCCTGGAACAGATGGGCAAATTAGGTGAGGTCCCCATTTAGTCCTTGAAGTGATTCTCTTAGTTCATGGTGACAAGCTCAGATTTGCCATATGGCTGCACTTGCAGGACTTAACACTTTCATTACCTGCCTGGGCTCAGCCTGTGTGGTGACAGAAGCTTTGCCTTGTGTGTTGCACCAAGCTGCCGTCTGGCTGCAAACCTGGAAGAGTCTCAAAATGTTAATTTTCATGGGATAAAGTAACCATCAAGGCATTAGCATGCCGGGAAAGGAGAACAAATGAATTCTGTTCAGCTCAGAAGATACTCTTACCACAGGAGGTTTGTGCTGACATCTTTGTTGAGGGGTGGGGAATACAAACATACTAAGAAGCAGGAAGGGAGCGTTGTGCTGACTGTAAAGATGGACACAGAAAATCTCTTGCTTTTGTTACTGAAGGAGGAGGAGTGCACAGGCTACATGAGGGCGGTAGACAACCGAAAACCCATGGAGTGGGATTTACATCCTCAGCGTGCTCTGGAGCAGCACTCCTGGGCCATGCATTAAGAGGAAAGAACTAGAAAGGAACTGTGTTGTGCATGGCCGTGTTCCCTTTCCTGGGCCATCCATCACTGATTCTACCTCCACACTTTGCTTCCCAGCCCGGTGAAAAGGAAATGTTTTCCTTCTGCTTTGCTGTTTGCTTAGTGCCTGTCTTGAGGTTGGAGGAGCACCGGTGTGTCACTGAAGGGTGTCTGCACTGCCTGGGGCTGTGCAAAGCATTTGGATGATGCTTGAACCTTCATTAAAGCCACCAGGGCCTGCCTCCAGGAGTTTTGGGTCTGCAGACCAGTCTCTGCAGTAACTGATGTTGCATTTCTGTACCTCTGGGCATCCTGCAGCTCTTGCCACTTGCGGCCAAGCTGTGGGAAAGGGGATGCCACTTCTCAGCTGCTCTGGCTACAGGCACACTGATGTGTTTTCTTACTTGGTGGGTCTAGTCCATGTTTTCAGCCTTGTGGAGAAAGGCAAAGCTTTTGTGTATGTAGCAGGAATGGGTTCAAATGACTGCGACCTTTAAACAAGCATGAAAATTCAGGGAAGCTAGCAAGGTCAAATGTGCCTTCTCATTCTTTTAAATGCAACTGTCCTTGGCAGCCGGGCCTTTTCCCTGTGTTTGCAAGCTGCCAGCATCATTGCATTGTCCAGGAATCTTAAACTGCCCCACTCAAGTCAGCCCTTTCCTTCCTTCGTAGAACTTGGGAGACTCAAGGTGTTTTCAGCTCATTTCCTGCATACCCTGGGGGGGGCTGAAATTCCAGAACAGACTGGAACTTCTCAGGTTGCAAAAACAGTGGGAAGGAGTTGAAGCTCTCCAGTGACACGACCTTGTGCTGTGCTGGGGGTCCAAGGAGGCTTCATGGGGAGTGCAGTGAGCTGCCAGTTCCCTCTCCTGCCTTGCACCCTCACTGTGCCTGGGTTGCCCCAAAAGTCGCTGCAGCAGCAGCAGCAGGCCCCGGATTATGGGTTTGGGGAGCGAGTGAGTTCACAGCACACCCATCAGCTGGTCTCTATTTATTTTCCACCACATTGGTTACCCTTTGGCAGGGCAGACAATCAGGCACCACATATTGGTGTGCTGTCCTACCCTGTGGCGGCCCGCAATCAGTGTGGGTGCACTCGGGGTTCAAAGGTCTTTTTAAATTGCTGCAGATCAATATTGCATGGCACGGGAAGCGAAATAATGCTGCAGGGAGACCTCCCCAGGTGAACAAGACAGCAAATGTCCAGCAGAATCGTGCTGGTTTGTGGCAGTACCACTGTAAAATCTCATTTATGGGTTTGGGGTTTTTTTTGGTACACAAAATATGTGGATGGTTGAAATTTCACTCACAAAGTGCCTGCTTTCTTTCCGTGTTCTCTCTGGCCTTTGAGGATTATGCTTCTCTTCAGTGTAAAAGCTGTGACAGAATTCATTATTGTCTCAGGCATGATGGTTGGGCTTATTTTGGTTATGCAATGTGTGCAGGGAGCAGGGGGAGCTGGCAGTGCAAGGGGAGTCCCTATCTTCTGCACACCATCTTCACTCCCAGTGTCTGCTGCAAAGCTGGGGGTTATTTCCCCATTTACTGAGGTCAGTCATTTCAAATGTGGCTTTGAACCACTCCGGACAATAAACTGTGGAGGTGATTTGGCGTGATTTACCTGTGCAAATGTCCAAAGCCCTCTCACAGTGTGCTGTGTCCTCTCAGGCACTGTGTGTTCTGCCATGTGAGCCATCAGCAAGTCAGTACAGGTCTGTGGAAAATTACCTGAATACTGAAAAACCTTTGATTTCAAAATCATTCTTTGCATTTTTGGTGGGATTATCACAACTTCTTTATTTTTTTCCCTGATATTGGTTGGGTGGGGAGTGACTTGTAACCCAAGGTTCTCCGACTTCTGCCTTTTTTTTTTTTTTTTCCCACCCCGTGATCTCTGGCAGTCATAACACACAGAAATCATGACAGTGTGTTTTTCCACAGACGAATGATATCATAAATGAAGATTAGAGGTTATTTTGTCCTCTGACATAACAGGCTATTTGCAGTGGAGGCCTTCTGCCTGCTCTGGAAGGTTAAAGAGAGGACAGGTTAGTGTGTGGGAGATTTAATTCGTACTTTAATACCTGGGATATAATGGTAAAGGCGAGAAAGCAGAGCGCAGGGGAAGTAAGGATACATCTTTGTGCGTGGTGCCTGTGCGTGGACGTACGTGTGCTCGTTTTTTTGGGTTCGCTTCAGACCGACTCTGCTGCAAACCATCCGGGTCTGAGGCTCCAATCCCTCTTTCTCCCAAGAAATGAGCACCGCATCCGCCCTTCTCTGTGCCGGAGGCTCCAACCCGCCACCTTTTTGTCGCCAGCCGCGGGCATCCGCCCGGGGTGCGCTTCCTCACGTGCTAACAATTCTCTTGTGTCAGAATAAAGCTCTCGTGGTTTTGTTCTGAGGAGGGATGCGGCCGTTCGCCAGGTAAAATCCCCACTCAAAACGTAAGGGTTAAAACAGGGGGGAAAGAGAGAGAGAGAGACAGAGCTCCGGTGTCTCCCCAGCTCGGGGTCGGGGAGGAGGAGGACGGGCGAGCCTCCCCCCCACACCCGGGATGCTAAAGCGGCGAATAAATAGGGCATCTGTGGAGGAGGGGTTTCCTCTGCCATGCCTGCCTGGTCGCACAGACGGTCCCCCCTTGCAGCCTTGGGATTTGCAGGCTGAGGAATGGTTTTCTCGTGCGAACCGTAAGTGCCGTGTGGGTTCGCGGTGCCGGTGGGTTCTGGCGGAGCAGCGGGACCCGGCGGCCGCGGTGGGGGGAGCGATGGATGCGCTGCGCCAGCGCCTCGCTGCAGCTCGCCTTGGACGAGTGGATGAGTGGGAAGTGCGGCACGTTAGCAGCAGGAATAGTGCTCAGGGGCCTCTGGCTTGCGATCAGCTGTGTTTTGGGGCTGGCACCCGAGGCGGTGGAGAGCCTTGACAACAACCTTTGGGCTCGCCGGCGGGGTGACGCGAGAAAAGCCTCCCCCAAAGCCTCCCCCGGGGCTTCTCCCTGCCCGCACAGAGCCCCGGGGCACGGGGCGGCTGGCACGGCACGGCACGGCGCGGCACCGGCACCGGCCGAGAAACGGCCTTGCCTTCCATGGGAAAGGCCCAAGATTTGCCTTTGGCATCACCTCTCCAAAGCGCGTCTTTTGTCCCTCGCACGGTCAGGCTCTCCCCGCGACTCACTGAACAAAGGTTTCCTGGGCTGTGCATCTCATTTGCTTTGCCGCTGGTAAACAATCCTGTCAGCTGGCAGGGCCATTTCAGCCCCTCCTCCTCCGAAAGACATGTACGGAGTCGCTTTTTCTGATGACATTTGCGCTTGTGAAGGAGGGTTTGGAATATATGCCAGGATGGTTTTCGTTCTTTCAGACACTAAAATTTGAATGCTGCTATTTACCTTGTTTGAGCTTCCCCCGTACCTTTCCTTGCAGCATTTTGACAGCTAAAGCGATGCAATAGGGCATGCATTTCGTAATTCTTTTTGTTTGTGTGAGTACATTTCAATCAACCTGGAAGCTCCTCCTACTGCTAGGTAATTCTTGAGTAGTTACTTCAAATATACTGTGTATTTCTGGGGCCGTGCAATGATTCTGCCTCAGATAGCTTAATGCTTTTCTCTCCTAACCCAATGTTACAACTTCAGTGAGAGTATTAAGACCCAAAGCCAGTCTCGAGTCAGGTCAGTTAGTCCTTCTGTTCACTTTTGCAGTCAGCTTTCAGTTATAATCTCCTACTTTTGTTCTTTTTCTGCCACTTCTATTGTGGTGTAAAGATAAAAATATTTAAAAACTGGCTTTGTTTGGCTTATTCCAAGCAATTTATGCATGTGTCTAAGTGCTAATCAGGGTAGATTTTTTACCTTGGCCCATTGCAAAGGACAAGACAAGTTTGAATTTGTTGGGGTTTTCTTAGATTAGTGGTAATATTTTAATTGGATTTTTTTATATTATTACCTTTTTTTTTTTTTTTTTCCTTTCTGGAGGCGTGTTGAATTGTGGCAGGCGAGTTCTCAGTGGGAGGTGAACAATGGATAAGTAGGTCTTTTTCTGTAAACAATGAGTTTTTCCTTTTTAACCAATCTCAATTAACTTGAGAATCACACTTCATAAAGGAAGAATTCGATCATCAGTGGTGGCACCTTCCACCCTCTGGAAAAAGATGGTTTTCTTTGCCGAACTTGAACTTTAGATGCTGTTAGTTCACTGTGAGTTGGGTGATTGATCACCTGGATCTGGCAGGAAGCTTCTGCCCCCAGGCTTGGAGGCTTGCACTGTGCACCCCCACCCAGCTTCTGGAACCAGAAATGCTCAGGATGCATCTCAAAAGAGTTCATGAAGTTTCTTTCATGCAAAGGTCAGGTGATTTGTAAGAATATTTTCAGGGTGCAGATAGGCTTCTGAGAATGGTGGTTGCAAATGAAGACTTTTGTGGATGTAATTAGTCTGTTTCACTCTCTTCTTTGAGCTGTAGCTGGGAAAATAGCAGTTATCTGTGACTTCTGTGCAAGCTGGGGATGCTCATGTTTTTCACCAGTTTACCTCTTGTTTCAGTGTAGAGCCCTTTCTCTTGGGCTCTGTGTCTGCTGACAGGAGCAGATCACCCAATGTGAGTTTCTGGACGAGGCTGCCTTCCCATTTATGCACCGTGCTGGTGTGAACTTCTCTTAGGTTTTTGTTTGGCTGCTTAGCTCAAGTTTGAGATGAATGGCTTAGTGTGTTAAGGGTGTTTAAATGACTGGCAAATGGCAAATTGTATCCAGAGTAAATAACAGATTAAATTACTAATTACAATGGTGTGTCTAATGGCAATTGCTAGAAAGTAAATACATGCTCTCAGTTCCACAGTGATGCTGCTGTCTTTGAGACTGTTGCTTCTGGTAACACTAGAAGATAAAGATCCTCATGGTGACATTCATAACTTGAAAATCAGAGTGATTTCTAAGCCAAAATAATATTGGAGTGGTGGTGCAAAAAGCCACGCTTAGATTCTAAAACTGTTGCTTTTTAAATTTATCAAATGTACTTTCAGTCATAAATGCATGTATTTATAGTCTGATATCCTTTGGTTTTGCTTTGGACTTCCCTGGCAGTGTTCATCTATCCACTGTGCAGACTGAAGAAAGACATTTAGCAACGTGTGAATTTTTCTGTAATGCAGCTTAGGGGTGGGAAGCGGGTGGATAGAGGCAGAGAAGGGAGGACAGGGAGGCAAGAGATGATCCTGAGCAGCACAGTAAGCTGTGGTGGCAGCAGGTCAGCTGTGCCATCAGATGGTCCCAACATGTGCATGGCTCCAGAGCAGTTGTGGGAAGCATCATAGAATATGCAGGAAGGAAATTGCCACAGAATACAGTCTGGGACAGGGCAGAGATCAAGCCTTGCTTTCCTCCCGACTGGCCTGAAGTCATGCAGAGTTAATAATGCAACAGTGTAGATGTTTAGCTCAGACTCTGCCGTTCTGTGCTCAGCGCAAAGCCTGTACTGTCCATCTCTGCAGGGAAAAGAGTTCTGAGTCACCTGCCTTTGGAGGGCCACATGCCTTGGGAGTCACTGGCCCTGCTGAGCATCATAACCAGCCAGTTCCAGATTAACTGGTGGGAATAGAGCAGAGGAAGAATTAGTTCTCCTGATAAAAAACTGCCAGCCCATAACAGCACAAGAAAATGATACAATGACATGTTTATCGAGTAGCATTCAACAGAAGCAAAACCAAGAGCAGCAAGATTTACACAGCAGCTGTTTGCTTGGGAGCCAGATTCTGCCTGCATACAGGGTTGAACTTGGGACCAGAGTTCTGAAAAAAAACTTGTTAAGAAAAGCAATAGCGGCTAAATGCTTTTGTCATCCACTGGTTTCCTCTCAATCAGCTGCTGCAATGGAAGACAGTCCTTGTAAAGGGGCAGAGGCAGCTGCTTTGCACCAGTGTCAGCAGCTTTTTGGGTGCAAGGCAGGAACAAGGTGGACCATGGACTTGGGCCAAATCCTTCAGGCTGGCTGGCAGGCTTGCAACAGTCAGACAGTACTAATTTTACTTTTGGAGAGTGCCGAGTTGCTAAATACCATCCAGGAGCTTCTGCGTAGGACTGTTCTTCTCACCCTCCTTGTAAAACAACTGAAAGTACTGCCTGGTGGTTTTGGACGAGAGGAAGGGGGAGCTTTCCATGCTGCTAATCCGTATGAGACACCAAACTTTTTGGCCTTACTCTGTAAACAATAGGACTGAACAAATCGAGCAGGATCATTCCCATATCTCCTCCATGAGTGCTTTATCTTAAATCAAGTGTCTAGCTGATGTGTGTATCCTCTTTGGTCACCTTAAGGTTGTTAATAAGATGGGCTGTTGCTTACAGGGTGGCATATTCATTATGGATTAGGTGTCTTGCATATCTTCTGTCATTGTATCATCAGACACTTGCAAAAGCCATTCATTACAGATAGTTTGGACCACTCTTCTCTAAAACTTGCCAGGATAGTTTGACAACAGGCAGGACAGTGGGCCCGGAAACTGTCCAGGTACCCTGTGTGGGCATTTCTGCCATGGAGCAGTCTGTCTCTTCCTGCATTACAAGAGATTACATCCCTCACCCTTCCCCAGTCCCAGCCTGCACAAGACCTGTGTTGCCAAATCCATCAGGGCTCAACTCAGACCCGTCAATAGTCCCCTGCATTTGGGGACATGCAGTGAACCTCTTGTACAAGCTGTCCTTGCAGTTCCACTGCTGGTTCTGTTTATATGGTGACAGTTCCCAGCCACTGTTGCCAGTGGATGGGAAATGTTTCAGCCTTTTCACAATACAGCCTTTTTAACTTTTTGTGCTGCGTTTGACTTAAATAATTGAAGCTCATCTTGATAGTTGTTGGACCAGGCAGTAGCTAAAGGTTTAGTTTGTAAGTTTGCATTTTAGAAATCACTTGCAAGGTTCAAAAATTCATCCTAAGGCACAAGAACATAATGAGAGATCAAGAGACCAGCACAGCCAGCAATGCTGGCTAAGAGGTGGGCTCTCCCTAGGACATGGGTGGAATGATTTCATCTGACTTCAGAGTCTGCAGTGCTGATATTTATAGTACTGCAGGGTAGACCATTGCAGGTCATGGGGAGAAATACATGTTTTTTGGTACAGTTCATCTCATCTTGTGATCTGGATGTTTAAGACAGGTCTGATACAAATCATGATTTCTTTTTTCTTCTCCATTTTTTTTTCTCCATTAAGACAGTACCAAGGTCTAGATGACAAGCTCTGAAATAAGTCTGAAGAGATAAGTGCCACCCTGGTGTTGCCTTTTTAGTATTTTTTGTTGGGAATTGAAATAAATGAGAACTTTAAGAAAAATTGGAGGCCAGTGAGGTAGTTTACCAGATTTTCCTCTAACACGTGGAGACAATTTTCCCAAAATATAAAAGCATGCTACTTGGGTAATTTGAGGGGCTGATACGGGGGTTTGACATGGGAATATGCTGCTATGGCTGGAAATAAAAAAAAAAAAAAGGTTGTCTGCAGTTTGAGAGCTGTGCTACAAACAGCTGTAAGAAAAGGACACAGTCTCAATGGTTCATTTGCTTGTCCACTGCACAAGTTTCCCATGCCATTTGATATTCTCCCCCATCAGGATTGTTTATTTTAATTTTTCACCTGTCAGGAGAGTCTGGCATATCTCTGCATGTTTTTGTGGTGTTTAGATGAGCTTTAATGCTGTGATGCTACAAGTTCTATAGTAGCTGTTGTTCAGGCCTTCTCCTCTCCTGTCAGCATCCAGAGGTTGGTGAGGCTCTGGCACAGGTTACCCAAAGAAGCTGTGGATGCCTCATCCTTGGAAATGTTCAAGGCTGGGTTGGATGGGGCTTGGAGCAACCTGGAATAGTGGAAGGTGTCCCTGCCCATGGCAGGTTGGAGCAAGGTGATCTTTCAGGCCCTTCCAACCCAAACCATTCTGTGATTTTCCCAGGTATTGGACCGGTGGTTTGTGCAGGTTCTGCCTCTCTTGGCAGAGTGGTACCTTGTTGATTAGTGTGAGCCTGTTGTTTGCTGAAGAAGACGCCAAGCAAAATCCACGGCAGGAAAATTAGACCATGGATACCCTTTTTAGTTTAACTGTGGCAAATTATGATGCAAATTTCCACTTAGATGAATGTCCAGTGCTCCCTGGCAGATGAAAATTCACCTTGCTTATACAGTTTCATTAAAGCCTTCACCTACTTGCAGCTGTAGAGCAGGGGCCTGCTGAGCCAATTTAGGTAGGTTTTGACTCAAACACGGCTCTGATTTACAGGCCGCAGCTTGACGCGACATGGCTTCATAAAGCCATGCCTGTCATCACCTCCTGCTAACATCCTTTCCACTGATTGACCATCTTTGTAACAAAATGTTCTTCCTGGTTTGCTTAGGGTGAAGAAACTGAAGGAAACATTTGCTTTTATACAACTATTGGACAAAAACATGAGTAACCTTCGCACCTGGTTGGCCCGGATTGAGTCTGAGCTTTCCAAGCCTGTTGTTTATGACATCTGTGATGACCAAGAAATCCAGAAGAGACTGGCAGAACAGCAGGTGGGAAATAGCAGCAACCAGAGTAAATGAGCTAAAATGCTGCTGATTGGTCCTGGTATAAAATCACCTGTTTCTTTTCTTTAGCAAGCCCTTCTGACTGTTTGCTTTGCATGGCGTGTTCCTGCCCAGATGCGTTACATGGAAAATTTCTGTTTGCTTGCAGTAATTTCAGTATTGTGTTGAATTTACCCCCACTTCTCCCTGCCCCCCCTGCACCCAAGGAAAACATGCAAAATACAAACAAAAGCAAATTTGCTCAGTTCAGTACAGCAGACTTCCTGAGGACTAGGCAGGGCGCAGACAGTGGGCAGAGTACATGAGCATGACTTAGACTGACAAGGCGTGAATGCCGCTCTCTGCAAAATGGCCCTGTCAGGTCCAAGTGCTGAGATTTGATGCGTTGCCCTCACTGGCTCCAGTTCTTGTCCCTTCCTTGCAGACAGCAGAGTAAGCTTGGCAGAGCAGGATGTTTGAGCTTTGGGAGGTGGATTTGTGCAGACACACCTTTGGCTGAGGTTTGGTCCAGAGGCAGGCTCTGAAGATCCCTCAGGGCTGAGGGAGCTGGCGTGTGAATCCTGCTGAAACAAATGTGAACCAACCTCGCACTGCTGGGTGTTGGTGGGCATTTATCCAAGGCAGGGCTTACCAGGGGGATCTTAGGAGAGGAGTTGGGACAGTCCTGGAGTAAATTTCTCTAGCCAGCAGCTAGGCAAGGAAAAGGAACTTCTCCAAAGCACAGACTTGCTGGTGGAGTCACCCATTGCTCAGGGCTGTGCTGTGAGTCTGACCAGGTTCTAAGTGCTTGGCTGTCATCAGGCCTTTGTGTTAAACAGCATAGTTGCCCAAAAACTAAAGATCAGGAATAAGTCTGTCAAGTTTGGAACTTGGAAGCTTTATGGCATCTGCCTTTAGGGGCACTTACTGGTATCCTTCCCATCCTTTCCATCTTTTCTCTCTGGCTTCTGCTTTCATGTCTGAGGATCCCTGAGTGACCCAGACTTGAGGACTCTGTTCTCTGCTGGTTGGTGTGGCTGTCTTTCTTGTACTCATGTCCCATATGTCACAGGAAGGGCCAGCTCCTCTGTGACAGGATTGAAGGTGGCTCCCACTGACTGCACCGCAGGAGCTGATCAAACACCAGCACCTCTCATGATTTCATCTGCATTGTGAATGGTCATGTAAAGCCCAAAGAAATATTTTCTTCTCATTCGAACCTTTTGCATTCTCAAAGGCCATGATAAATTGCCAGGCAGTGCAGAGTATGGAGCATAAAGGAATTGTGTCCAAACTAATTTATTTTTATTATCAGCATTCAAGCTTCAGCTGGCTATAAGAACCATCATCTGCTGCTCAGAGCTTCTTACTGCTTCATTTTTTTTGGATGTTGTTTTAAATACAAACCTCTAGGCACTTCTAGATTCCTACAGTAGCTTTTTAGCAGGCTGAGTATGAGAAGACTCTGCTGACTAAAAAGACCACAGTAAAAAGAAAAGCTGCTTTTGCTTGGCATTAGGGAAACATTTATCTGAATGCAACAAGTGAAAATTCTTTCCTGGTTTTATCTGAACAATTATTTCAGCAAGAGCAGAGCAATGGTGAGAAATATGCCCTACAGGCTTCTTTTATTTGACATCCATGACTGGATGTCAAATAAATGTCAATGCCTGTACAGTCTTGAATAATGAAATTTAAAAACCTTGTGTATCCACAGAGGTGTTTTATGGCATGTTTGTTCAATTAAAGGATGACGATTACAAAATGAATAATATTAATTTTAAGATTGCAAAGCTGTTTCACCAATGCAAAAATCTAGCATTGTTAAAGCTCTCTGGGCAATGCTATGCAGAGTTGAAGGAATCCTCTTGGGGCTCCATATAAGTTTCTCACCCTCTCCCTTAGTTTGTTGTGTTTGTCTCACTTAATGCAGTCAGGTCATTTGGAAAACAGCAAGGATTCTGTCCAGGCTATTCCGTGAACCCAGGCATGGTCTGAAGTAATGAGATCATGTCAGCAACATTACTGTAGTGCAAGTTAGAATTAATCTGTAATCTCTGGTCAGAATTCTCATTTTCACTAATACACCTGTAAATCCGGTGGAATTTAATGAATTCAGAAGAGACTCTCCAGGTACCAGTAGTGAGGTAGAGCCTGCTCCCAGCTGTGGAGCCTGTGTTGAAAAGACACTGATGCATCTTGCTCAGTAAATAGCTGTGAATCCTGTAAAAAATTCTGTTGGGTCTCCTTCTGGCAGTCTCATCCATGTAAAGAATTTCACTTCTGCATTCCTTAAAGCTGTTCATTGCTGCAAATCCCACAAGCCGTATATTTGACCATTTATGGCTCAGCCCTTGATTCAGGTAGCCATGTAATCACTGAAGACTGCACTGAGTGATTCTCAACTCCTTGCAGCTTGTTGGCTTCTGTGAAAAGTCTTCCTTCAACTCATTTTTTTATTTACTACAAGCCGTGTCTGTTTTGGAGGGGTTTATTTGTTTTATTTTGTTTGGGTTTTTTTGAAGTCTAGAGCAAAACCAATTCTGCTTCATCTGTTGACTGAAATCAGTAAATACCATTTAATGAGAGCTCCAGTTCACTTTTGTCAGGAAAATACTCATTTGTGTTTGTTAGTCTAGTGTTATTCAAGCAAAAGTCTCTGTATTCTTCATTAGAAAAGCCAGAAATAGGTTGAAAAAATGGAATTTTAGTGGCTATTTTTATTCTACTAATATTTAAAGTTGGTAGCATAGTACAGATCTACCTTTTCCATAAGAAATATTTAGATAAGGCTTTTTTTTCTGTCTTTCAATTTCACTGACTTTAGGAGTAGTGACAGGTACAGGATGAAAGGCTGGACTATCATGGAGTTCCAGGCTCTGAAAAAGAAACCTGTAGTGTAGATTAGACAAAAGGTCTTTGCCAGACCCTTTAAAACAGTCTGTCAGAACAGGAGCCCTACAAGAGGGAGTAAGAAAAGTAGTGTAACACTAGGTACTTGTGTACTGTGTTTGTGTTTAATGCTGCAGCCTGTGATCAGTGACTAAAATGCACGTACTGCACCAGGAGTTCTCTGATGAGCCTTTCAGTGTAGTAAGCTGATCTGAGACAGTCATCCTGTGCTATCAAAATTAATAAGAATTTATTTATGGCGTAGGTAAGGTTTGGATTTTGGATGCACAGTAAAATTGTCCAGACTGTTAATGAGAAGATAGAGTTTAGACTGAGACACAGAAGGTGGACAACCCTTTCTTTGCATGGCGCTTCTCTCTTGACCTGTGTCATTTGCACAGCTCATCCTGCAAGTCTTTTTGAAGGCTCAATCAGCTGTTCCTGACGCAGGAGTTGCTCTTTCCCCATCCTCTGCAGCATTTTGAAAGGGCATGACTGACATGTAGCCACGCACGTTTCCTTCAACTGACGCTGTTCTTTTGCAGGACCTGCAGAGGGACATAGAGCAGCACACGGCGGGCGTGGAGTCCGTGTTTAACATCTGTGAAGTCCTGCTGCACGACTCTGATGCGTGTGCCAATGAGACAGAGTGTGACTCCATCCAGCAAACCACCAGGAGCTTGGACAGACGGTGGAGAAACATCTGTGCCATGTCCATGGAAAGGCGAATGAAGTACGTCTCCCGTTCTTACCCTACAGAAGCCTGTGGCAGCATTTTGAGGAAAGGCTGTAGCTTTTGCCACAAGCTGAATTTTGAGGAGGAAGAAAGAATCCAGAGTTGATAGTTAGCTTGTGATAAAACCTTTCTGTTTTTGCTCTCTCAGAATCGAGGAGACCTGGCGTCTGTGGCAGAGGTTTTTGGATGACTATTCTCGCTTTGAAGACTGGCTAAAAGCATCTGAAAATATAGCAGCTAGGCCTAATTCTTCAGAGGTCCTGTACACACATGCAAAAGAGGAGCTGAAGAAATTTGAGGTGAATTTTTTAACTGCCTTTTTTTATGCTCAGCATCATGCTGCTGAATACTTACTGTCTGTGCAAAATGTCTGAATCTCTGGAAAACATTAGTCTGGCATTGGTAGTATAGAGAACATAAGTAATTTGGTGAGTGTGCAGATGTCTCTTCATCTCCAGAATCTTTTTTAATGTGGAGAATACAATGCTCTGAGCAGACACAAGTTTAAAGCCTTGCTTTTTATAGGCAAGAGCCTTTTGTAGTTTGATACTTATTTTTTTCTTTCTTTTCCTAGTGAGCTAAGTTTGAGCAGACAGTTTAAAATATGAGTCTTAAAATCTGGCTTTAGTTCTGCAGTTGGAAGGTCTGTTTTAAGGGGAGAGGGCATCATCTCTCTCCATGGATAACATCCACATGCTGACTTACCAGGGAATGAGCTCCTCTTTGTGCCTTGCAGGCGTTCCAGCGGCAGATCCACGAGCGCCTGACGCAGCTGGAGCTGATCAATAAGCAGTACCGGCGCCTGGCCCGTGAGAACCGCACCGACTCGGCCAGCAAGCTCAAACAGATGGTGCACGAGGGCAACCAGCGCTGGGACAACCTCCAGAAACGAGTGGCTTCCATCCTCAGGAGGCTCAAGGTGGGGGCACAGTGGGGTGAGGGAGTGAGGAGCACTCGCTGGGCTCTGCAGGAATCACCCACGAGCAAAGCCTACATCAGAGCAGCTCTCTCTGTCCTGAGCTACTGGTGTAGCAGAGGAGCTCTGGGAGGTTCACTGAGTACATGGCATAAACCTGACCTTGGTAGATTGGTTCTTGGTTGCTGAAGAAAAGCGTAAAGGAGGGAGGAGTGCAAATTTTGAGTGGTTAGTTGTAATTTCAGTGGTCAGCAGTTGTCACTGCTCCTATCAGAGTTTCCTCTTACCCACCTGTGGATGTGTTCATGCGCTTGCACCTTTCCACAGATAAGAGGCAGAGAGACAAAAGGGCCCCAAGTGCAGGTATGGTTTGGAGTTTCCAGCTCAGCTCTACTTAATGCCAGGTTGTGATTCACCAACGAGGCATTGAAGATGGAGATGTGATAGAAAGCAGCTCCTGCTGTGCTGCCTGCCTGATGAGGAATGTTGTTGGGGAGTGTATTGGTGGCCCTTCAAAGAAGGATCCTGCTCATCAATTAAACTGATCTCTGGGCAGATACTCTGTGTTGTGCCCTGGGGGATACTTGTCACTGCCAGATTTTTAAATATAGCAGTGCTGCAAGCAACTGTCAGAGAAAACTGTTAGCTTTCAGAAGTCAGTGGATGAGGCAGTGAGAGCAGTGATGGGTTTGATCTGTGCAGCTGTGAATTGTTATATTTGGGATGTTACATGATCCCCTTCCCGAAGAGTAAATCCACCCATGAGAACAGGCAAGCTGCATGTCTGTTTAGCAGCTTCTGTGGGGCATGCCATGCCAAACGGTGCATTAATTACACTGGTGTGGTCATCCACAGTCCAGCCTCTCCATTATAAAATCAGTAAAAACTGATTTTAATCTCATAGTTTTAATTACTTTAATTAGAGATGGGGGTTGCTTTCTTTGTTTATCTCTGTTTTAAGTTTAGAACAAATCAGATGTTAAGCCTCAGTCCAAATAACAGTCACTGGTATAATGATGTGGGAGGAGGAATGTGTGGAATCAAGAATTTTATAGAAGCATCTTGAACTGCTAAAATTTTCTCCCTCTTTTGTACAAATACTGTACTAGTATAGGGTGTTGTTCTACCATCCCTACAGGAAGAGGACAGGTTTTATACATGGCATGCTGCTGTTTGTGTCCTGATGGCCTTTAAGGTGAACAGGAGTTTTGAAATCAAACGCTGATTTCAGAGAGCTCCTGTGACCTGTCTCTTTCAGTGGCTGAAGTCATGTAACACTGGCTCCTTTTTTCCATCCAGCACTTCACCAATCGCAGAGATGAGTTTGAGGGGACAAGGGAAAGCATCCTTGTCTGGCTCACAGAAATGGACCTACAGCTGACAAATGTGGAGCACTTCTCAAAAAGTAACTTTGATGACAAAATGCGCCAGTTAAATGTACGTATCATTGTGAAGCAGTTGTTTACTATAGCCCAGTGATCCTCTTGGGCTGCCGTTGCCTGACAGAATCATCCATTTTCTGTAACTCCTCAATAGCCACCAGACCTCTGTAGGGTTATATTTGTTTGAAGACAGCAGTAAATTGTTAAGACATATTGTCTGAATCAAGATTAAGCTGTGCAGTATCTAATTCAGATTTAGTGTTCAGGCTCAGTTCTGTCATGCCATTTTCTCTCAACAGTATGTGTCAGTGACAGTGGTATCTGGCCTGAAAAGCAGCAGATGCTGCTTAACAGTAAGAGCTACATTCCTAAATTCAGGCATTATTTTTTGGTGTGAACCTTTTTTGAATTGACATTGTAGTACAATCTCTCCTTGGAGCTCATCTTTGTAGCTGCGAATTTCAACAGAAATTAGACATCAGGAATGTGCAGTGATTCTGAGGAATATACTAGTTCTTTCCGACATCCTATGCTCATTTCTCCTTTCTCCCTGCACTGTTACTGTTCTGGGCTGTAGATTTACTGTTGTGTAGGTTGGAGGCCCAAGGAACCAAACAAACTTCTTGGCTACTCAGAAAAAGATTGTGTGTACCCAACAGAAAAATAAACCCTGATTAGCTGAACTCTCAAATCATGATCCCCTACAGGCTCAGGACACTGCAGCCATTCTGATGGTGCACATGGGTAGAAAATGCTACTTCATTTGGAACTGTAATTCTGCTGACAAAAGAAACCTTTGGACCTCCTGAGTAAAAAGATATTTGCCAAATTAAATTAGACAACAACGTCAATTGCTGCTTGTCTTTCACTGCAGTGAGCTAGAAAACAGGGGCAAACCTTAGGCTAGAAAGGGCCAATGGAGAAGTAATTATTTTTCTCGTATGTTCCAAATAGGGTTTCCAGCAAGAGATAACATTAAACACCAATAAGATTGATCAGCTAATCGTTTTTGGGGAGCAGTTGATTCAGAAGAGTGAGCCTTTGGATGCCATCCTGATTGAAGATGAATTGGAAGAACTTCATCGATACTGTCAGGAGGTGTTTGGGAGAGTTGCCCGGTTCCATCAAAGACTGACTTCAAGGGATCCTGTAAGAAGCAACAGTTGTTTCAATGCTTTGACAAGATTTTGGTGTTTGAATTGCAGTGCTTATTTTGGTTTTTGAATTGCAATTGCTTATTCCTAGCAGCTTGACTGAGTGGTTTGAGCTCCAAGGGCTCAGGAGCTCTGCAGTAGATGTGCCAGCCTTGCTAAATCTTTGTCGCCAATCCTTTCATGCCTCTCCCTCTGCAGAATCTGGATAATGGCATGAAGGTTGTTCATAAGGTTCAGAACTATATAATTACGTCTTGAAGGCTTCAAAACTTTTTTTTTTTTGGTGTTTTTAATATCACAAAAAAATTAATATTTTTTTGTTGTCCTTACCATCAATAATGTGTTTAGAATATCTCTTTATGTATTTGGTTGTTCACTCCATCAGTCCACTTTGTTGTGAGAACCCTGAATGGGCAGCAGCATGCACTTTGCTTTTTCCCTGGGAACTTTCAGATGATTCTCAGTTTGTTTGGCCTCAAAAAGAAAAAAAGACATCTGTTAGAAAGCCAGGTAAAGGAAGTAACGTGACCAAGTAGCTGTTCACTCCTGCCTGAGCATCATTTCCTTCCTGACCTGTTAAGCCTATTTGGAGCTGGGTACTCCTCCTGCAAACTGGAGAGATGCTACGGTGGTGGGTGAGTGCCTTGAAAGGGGAGAGGTAGCTGCTGATGTGAGGATTGGTTTTGGCAAAAGATGAGGAAGGCAGAAATTATGTCTCCCTTTAATTTTAGGCACATAGTCTTTGGTTGTTGCAGCTGACCACAAAACTGGTTTTGGTAGTACTGTGTGGTTCAATCATTAGCTTCATCATCTCTTGTAAAACTTACTAATGTGCAATAATTACTTGCTTGTAGGGTTTGGACGATGAAAAAGATAACTCTGAAAATGAGACAGATCAAGAAGACTCCAGAGAAATCCAGAATGATCCCTGGCATAAGAAAGCCATCACCGAGGGGCCCTCATCGACACAGTCCCTTTGCCACCTTGTGCCCCCGACTCAGGGCCACGAGAGATCAGGCTGTGAGACCCCTGTCAGCGTTGACTCCATCCCACTGGAGTGGGACCACACAGGTGATGTGGGAGGTTCTTCCTCTCATGAAGATGATGAAGAGGCCACATACTACAGTGCTTTGTCAGGTGAGAACCAACAGAGACAAACCAGCAGTTTGGTTTGACATGGACAGCTGGAGGATGTCCCTGTGTGGGAAGGGAGGGGGATTGAAGTCTTGCTCCCACGTTGTTGCTTGGTTTTCAAGTACCATTAATAGATGTGAGCAGACTCATCTCTTAGATGAAGGAAATGGTACTGTCTAAACCAAGCTTTTATTTTTAGAAACCTAAGAAGATTTTAGAAGTCTTACTGTTTAAGAATGTTTGAAAATGGTACCAACCACTTACTTTGTTCTTTGTCTTTGCTGTCCCTCATTGTTTCAGTTGTTTTTAATAGCTGGAAGATACCGAATAGTGAGGAAAATGACATTATTCTTTTTTCAGATGTAGAAATCACTGAAAACCCTGAGGCATATCTTAAAATGACCACAAAAACTTTGAAAGCATCTTCTGGTAGGCACCTGCTAATGCATGTGTCTGAACATGGCAATCTCCCTGTGCTGCACGCTATATTCCTCAACCTCTCTCATATGTAATGTCTGACTTCCTGCCTTGTGTGGACACCATGTCTCATCCTGTCATGGTGTTCTTACGCTGCAGTATCCACATGGACATTAAAAGCAGTCAAGAACACACCATTTAGATTTTGCCTGGTAAATGCCAAGGTGGTTAACGTGCATTTCATTGTACTGATCCAAAGTCTTTTGGTTCTTTCTCGGTGGTTTGCTCTGGGTAGCATCAGTTTTTGGTTGTTGCTAATTTTGGTTGCATAACTACTGAATACTGAACAACTCTGCAAGTATTTTTTTTGTGGTTTGTGCATGACAGAACTATGTGTGTCCTGTCTGTTAAATCCAGAACAAACATTCTCCAAACCAGGACATGTCTAACTTGTTCCCTCTGACATGTTGCAGATGTGTGATGGTTATTGTTGGGATGCAAACTTTACAAAACCATGGTGCAGCCTTGTCTTTTGTTTTTTGGTTTTGTTGGGTTTTTTTTGAATACTCTAACCTGTATTCAAGCATTTTCCAGAAGAAAACAGAATGTCCCATAACTGCATGGCTCTCATCTCATTACCTTTGAAACACTGTTGATGTTTTGCAAATGTGCATGCTTTGCAAGGAAAGCTGCAAAACTGTCATTTTTATGCCATAACTTGATGCCATTTTATTCAAAGCGCTTTCTAACTTAACACAAAGCAACAGCTTCCTTGTGGAGGTGGGATCTTGCACTCATGGTGTGTGGTCTTGGTTTTGTTTGTTTCAGGAAAGTCTGTTTCAGAAGCTCATCCTTGGCACTCTCCGGGTAGCCCAGTCTGCAGGAAACACAGATATAACCAGGCAGAGATGGCTGGAAATGTGTTGTCTGGAGCAGAGACAAGTACTCCCTATAAACCAGACTATGTGAGTTGGAGGCTCTGTGGGCACTGAACCTGTACTACACAGTCTCTTTGTTGTTCTGTGTAACTCCACCCTCTTCACTTCTCCAGCATCAAAGGGAAGAATAGTTGAAGTGGGGAATTTTCGCTTCACTCAAACTTAGACATTTTTTCTGGTGGCTCAGGTTGAACTCTTCATCAGTCAGGGTCTGGAGGAGCTAACTTCCTCTCTTGTCATAGGACAAGTCTAGGAGAATTGAGCGCCCCACAAAGGACAGTGTGTGAATCTCTTGATATTTCCTGACATATTTCCCTTTCCTAAGCAATTTTGAGGGATCCTAATGTGCAACACACCATTTAATCTGCTTCAAGGCACTGAAATATATGCCAAAAAACTTTCTGTCCATTAGTGGCTCAGCCTTGGTGGCTGTTTGCCAGCCATGGCTTCACCAGCAGCTGCCAGGCTCAGTGGATCTGGACCCATTGTCAGCACTCTTCCAGACAGGGTGGCACTGGTATCTGGCTGCTTTTGTCATCATTAATCCAGTCTCAGAGCCTTTGAGATTATTAATCCTGCAAAGACCTACAATCCAACAAAGAGCACCAGCAACTGTGCCTTGTCTGGTACATGTAGTGCAAAAGCAATTAATTTGCCATGTCCACTCTTGTAGTAACTGGTATCACCATGGTGTGTGTTTGTTTGCTGGAAAGGCACAGAGAGCCAGTGTAAACTGTAAGTGTAAACTCAGCAGCAGCCCAGGCACCCCAGAGTAACACAGATCAGGGTGGATCTTTGTCATGCTGTTAACCTGCAGGGCTCACCCACCAAAATGTCATTCCAGGTGAAGCAGCTCAGCTCTGCAAGCAGCAGCAGCAGCAAGGAGAAAATTCCATCTGCCAACATGAGCGATGAGGAGCCCCAAGATGACCAAGAGCTTGTGAATCTAGCAGCAGGAGAGAAGCAGTCAGGTACAGAGCATTAGGAGTGGCTTTGGCGCTGTGGTGTTTTTCCTGTGACTCTGGGGGGACAAAGCAGAGATGGCACAAAGGCAGCATATTTGGGAACAACAACAAAAAATTAATGTATTTTGCCAAATTTCCAAGTTTCACTGAGCTCCCTTGTCATCTGGTTCTGTCCAACCCATGTGTGCTGTTCAAAGCTTTCACATTTTCTGCCAGAATTGAGATTTTTATTTCATACCATACTTCTGTCTCTTTGCTGCTTGTAGTAAATGGGAACAATTTCACTTTTGTCTGATACTGAACACTTCAGAGACTTCTAATCAGATTTCAAACCAAAGGTTCTGTCTAAAATAAGATTGCTATGTGGAGTTACTGGTGCTCCATAGAACACGATGCTACAGTGCCCGTTTGCAGAAATGTGTTTTCAAAGCTGATAATGCATTCTGTTCTTCAGTATCTTTACAGTGGTCCTTTCATGCAAACAGACCAGCAAGCTGGTTCTCTTGACCTTTTAGGACCTCATTTCTGGTTTCAGGTGCTTGGGATTGTAACAACACATTGTACTGCAGTCACAAAAGCAAATCATGTGATAAAAAGAAGGCTGCAGCTACATGCACCAGCTCACTTTGTTTCTCTGGTCTCACAAATGGTCCAGGGTTGTGTCCCATTCATGGGCTGAATAGGAATAGCCTGAGAATAGTTGAGATGTGCTTTCAGAAAGTGTCAGTGATCACACAGGTGGCATCTCCGTGTCCTTTAGCATTGAATTGATGAAACACAGAGTCATTAGAATGGTTTGGGTTGGAAGAGACCTAAAAGTTATCCATCCCCCCTGCCATGGGCAGGGACCCCTTCCTCCAGACCAGCTTGCTCAGAGCCCCATCCAGCCTGGCCTTGGAACACTCCCAGGGATGGGGCAGCCACAGCTTCTCTGGGCAACCTGGGCCAGGGCCTCAGCACCCTGACAGTAAGGAATTTCTTCCTAATATCTAATCTAAAATTGCCCTCCATCAGTTTAAAGCCGTTATCCCTTGTCCTGTCATTCCGTGCTCATGTCAAAAGTCCCTCTCCAGCCCTCTTGGAGCCCCTACAGGCACTGGAAGGTTCTTAAAGGTCTCCCTGGAGCTTTCTCTTCTCCAGGCTGAACAGCCCTAGATCTCTCAGCCTGTCTTTACAGGAGAGGTGCTCCAGCCCTTTCATCTTTGTGGCTTCCTCTGCACTCTCTTCAGCAGCTCCACACAGACATAAAACACAAACCCAGGTTCTAACTGCTGGATCATACTTGTCCACCAGATCACAGCTGGGCTCATGGAATTCTGTCTCCTTAGATTTGGTCTGTTCTTCCAAGTGAATTAAAACATCTCCAATTAATTTCATTAAAATTCTGTGGAGTATTGCTATGTGGATAACTTGACCAACAATAGGAAATTTAGACACGGCAGAATCTCAAGAAAAGATGTGACTGAATGACAGTAATACATTAAAGCAGTTATTTGATCTCAAGTAGAATGGAGAATAATTTTCTTTGGAAATGTCTTGCATCTGTTTTACAAACTCCTTCCTTTACTGAGGATGTAAATGGATTTTTTTCTATGATTTATAGGCATTATTGATAGGTGGGAGCTCATCCAAGCTCAAGACCTCAGAAATAAACTTAGGATGAAACAGAAATTGCAGCAGTGGCAGCAGCTAGACTCAGACCTCAGTGACATCTCTGCTTGGCTTGATAAAACTGAGCAAGAGCTGGAAGAGCTGCAAAAGGTGAAGCTTCCAACCAGCATGCAGGCACTGGAACAAAAGGTCAAGAAATTGAAAGTAAGTTATGGCCTACAGGGAAGAGGGATTTCAAGATGCTGATGTTTCTTAAATCACTGTGTTCTCCTGGGATCAGTTGGCAGCATGGATGCCAGTAGCAATGTTCCTGTGCCACAGGAGAGCTGAACTGCTCTCAGCTAAGAGGACTCAAGAGGGTCTTAGGCAAGGTGCTTCTGTCTTCATGTACAGAGATTGGCAGGCAGAAGTAAAAACTTCTCCACTTCTCCCTTTCTGTTTTCTTGCACAGTGATACCTACATCTTTTCCTTGTGCCATTCCCCTCTATGCAAACCAGAAACAGATTGAAAATTAGCCAGATCAACAGTCTGCAAAGTCTAGGCTGCTTGTTTGTTTTTTTTTTTTAATTGAATTGAGGGTGGGGTGTAATTCCAGCAGGAGGCTGACAAAGATCTGCTCTAAAGCTGTGGTTTCTGCAAGCTGAGCCAACAGGTTACCAGGGCACATGTGACTGCTGGGGTCTGGGACTCAGGCAATGAAATGCCTCAGGTTGAACTCTGAGAGAGCAAGTGTTCCTAAAATCTGTGGAAGTGCAAAATCCCTGTGTGCTCACCCCTCACCAGCTGCCCCATGTGGAGTCACCCTGAGGCTGCTGGTCAGTCTGGTGTCACCCTCGGGGTGATGCTCACAAACAGGACACTGCAGGACAGAGGAGGGATTTCTTAGGCATGCTGAGAGTATGTTTAAGCCTACATGTCCTGGAGTAGTTAGTAGGCCAGGGACAATGACTCTGCACTCCAGTAAGATCTATTCTGACTCCTTCAGCCAGTCTGGATTAGGCGCCAGGCCCTAGGAAAGGTTTGATGGTGCCCCCTGAGTGGAGGGAGGTGTTTCCCTTCAGCCTGGAGTTGGGTGTCTGACCTCCTCAAGGAGCAGAGCTTCACTTCTTCTCTCTTCTGCATCTGCTTAAGAGCAGTCCAGCTGGCTGTAAATCCCATTTTCAGACAGTTTGGCTTTAGAGGGGTGTTAAAAGGGACACTGTTCTCTTAAGAAGTGAATTTCATGCAGTGTCAGGACATCCCAATTGCTAGGGATAAGGATAAACCCAGTCTGCCTACAGACTGGCTTACTGGTGTTCAGATGACTTTTTGCTTTGTCTGATATTAGAAGAAACTTTATTGCCTGGAGGAGAGGGGGGACAGGTTCCTTTGATGGGTGGAAAGCAATTTAGACCAGCAGTTTTCTACAAGTGGAACTCAGATCTTGAGAATATAAAGATTGACACTCTTGGACAGAAAGGCTGCTGAGAAAAGCAATCTGAGCTTTGTGGTTTGTGGGATTCATCCTGCAGCTCTTACTTCCCTACTGCAAGAGCAGCCTGGAAAAAAATGAGTACCCTTGTTTCAAACTGTAAACTGGAGGGTACAAGGAATGTAATATTTGGCTTTTTTTTTTTTTTTTAACCTTCAGAAATAGAGGCTCAGTCTTAACTTAAAGGTGGTTAGATGGTATGACCATGACTGCAAATTCCATATTATTCCCCCTACAATTCTAAGGGAGAGGAGGAAAGCAGGCAGGACCTTGAGAAGTCAGAGAAATGGGCTGACAGAAACTCAGAGCAGAGAGAAGAAAAGTGATTTCTCACAGTGGGGTGGTCTGGTGTGGGACCAGGGGCCCAGAGGGGACAGGGAATCTCCATCCTGCAAGATGAAAATTTAAATAGATGAGGCCCTGAGCATCCTCCTTGGAGTTTGAAGTAGGTCCTGTGTGAAACAGGAGAACAGAGAGCCTCTAGATGACACTGTCAGCAATGTTGTAGGATTCTGGGGTGGCAAAACCTTTATCAATTAGGAGAAAACACCGTGTGATGACTTCTGGGAGTATTTGTCCAAATGTCAGGGAAAGAGGCAGCTCAGAGGAATTAAAGGGCAGTTGTGGATTAAGCCATAATGCCTGTGACTTAGGGAGACGTGCAAGCCCAGTCACACTCATTTTCTTCAAAGTGAAGATTTTGGCTTTGAAAAAAAACTCAAACATGAACGTACCTCAGTATTGAAAAGCCACCAGATTCAAGCATCCTTCCCCAATACCTGTGATACATTTGAGCACATGGTTTTATTGAAAATAAAAACGCTTTTCATCATTCGTAAAAGCTCCTAATCCTCTTTTTTTTTTTTCTACCAGGACATGCTTAAAGCATTTGACAACTACAAAGCAGTGCTGCTTTCTGCTAACCTGAGCAGCAAAGAATTCCAGAAAGCAGACAGCACAGAGTTCAAGGAGCTGCAGAACAGGCTAAGGAAGGTCAACTTACACTGGGAGAAAGCAACTCGTGCCCTGGACAACTGGAGGAAGGGTTTACAACAAGCCTTACTGCACTGCCAGGTGCATACCACATGCCAGCTTGTAAGGGAAAACTCTTGGGGATTCTGTTGAGGATAGGGCAGAGGGGTAATTCCTGCACATCAGTAGAATGGTCACTCACAATCCAGGACACTTGGTTTCCTGATAAAGTTGCCTCTGGTGGATTGAAACGGTTTGGTAAAAATACCTTTCAAGCGGGTAATGCCCTTTTACTGGAATACTTTAACAAGGTTTCTGTACCCTCACTAATTGTGAATTTGTGGTGGCTCTGTCTGATCTCGACTGGGCATTTTGTTTGTAGGTGAAGGGGCTGCAAAGGTGTTTTTCCTCTTATGTGCCAATCTTTTTGTTTCTCTAGGATTTCCATGACCAGAGCCAAAAGCTAATCCTGTGGTTAGCAAGTGCTGAAAGCCGCAGGAATGAAGCACAAATCACAGATCCCAATGCTGATCTCAATACAATACTGGAATGCCAGAAGGAGCTAATGGTAAGTGTAGTCTTAACTGCAGCACCTCAGCTCTCACCACACAGTGAACAGCAGGATGTTTATCTCTCAGTGTCTGCAGCCTGTCCTTACTTGTGTTGTATTCAGGCATGTGGGTAGTTTTTGAAATGGACAAGGATATTGCCACTACAAGGCACTTTTCCATAATTACACATCATAATAAAGTTCCTTATGAGTCATCTTCATGCTGGAGTAAGACTTCCAATTTCCAAAATTTAATGTCTTAAATTAAACCTGCTGCCAGAACTATTTTTAAATGTTGGTTCAAGCAGGTACAACCAGTCTCTTCAAGAGAACTCCATTTCCAATGTAGCTGTAATAACCATTCCTGTGCCTTGTGCATTCTCAGGCAGGTTGTGTTGTTCTTTAAAGCCTTCCAGAGTTCCTCCTTTTGGGAGAACATCCATGAAGTTGAGGGTAACAGTCTGTTGTGCTGTTTTTCGTTTGTTTATTCTCAGCAACTGGAGAAAGAGCTGCTGGAGCAACAGCTTAGTGTAAACTCCCTCCAGGAGCTCACTGCCTACCTGCTGCTGAAATCAGATGGTGATTACATTGAAGAGGAAGAGAAGGTCCATGTAATTGGAACAAAACTGAAACAGCTGATTGACCAAGTCTCTCATGACTTAAAAACAATACAAGGGAATCTGGTGAGTTGGAATTTAAATACTTGTTCGTAGATCTTCCTTACTGAAAAGAAATAGCATATTAAGAGTGAAGATATTTATAAAAAAAATGACTTAAAGCTTGAGTACTTGCACCTTCATAAGCTGAGAAAAGAGCAGTTCCGGCTGTAGGAAGGACTTCAGCACCCCAAGGCTAGTACAGTATTATAACAGAGGGGTTGTGCTGCCTCTGTCCTCAAGGGGTTCGAAGAGCAGGGAGGATAAAGCTCTGTGTAAGGCTTTTGGTCAGGTCTTTGGGCAAGAGGTCTAGTCTTTTGGACTAGATGAACTTCCTGAAGTCCCTTCCGACCTGAATTTGTGTGATCCAAACCAGGTGTCAGGCTAGGAGTGTGTAATGAACACGTAGGAGTTGAAGTTCATAGCAGTGGTTTGCTTATCCTGAGGCCTGTCAGAAATATTTTCAAGTTAATACCTGTATGCACCATTCCATTGTAATTCCTTCAGGCTGGGCACTGTGAACATTTCTTTATTCTGGGAAACTGGTTATGCTCATGTGAAGGGGTAGTGGGCTGTGCGCCTACAGAGGCGGTGAAAGGTGGCTCTTTTTGCACTTCATTTATTGTGAGTTTTGAATGTACATTTTAAAGAAGAAGGTGGTGTTATCTTTTAGGATACCAAAACGTTCCTGCTAGTTCCAGATGATTTGGACTCAGGAGTCTACAATCCAGAAGAAGAGAAATCCAGCCCTGCTATGAAGAAGGCAAGTATTTTTTTCCTGATATTTTGCTGTCAGCATATAATGTATTTTGACATGTTTAGTGTGGAAGTTCCTCAAGTATAATGATTTTACTTTTTAGGTCCGTGTACCTTTATTACAGCATTTACAATTGGACTTTAAAGTCTACAGCTGTCTTTTCAGAGAAATTCCATGCAGTTTCTGAAACCTGCATACTAAAAGCTGTTTCTCTCAACAGATGGCTCTCAGGAGAACTGCTGATGGCAGGAATGGCAGCAGCACAAGGTAATATTTTATATATGCCTGATTTCTAGAAAAACAGTGAATATGGCAGAGGTGAGCTGTGTGCCAGGAGAAACCTGGGCAGCTGTTCCTTGTAGGTTGACACATGGGTGGGGGTGATTTCTGCCTACCTGAAGAGTCCCCTCTGCCTACCAGCTCTGGGCTGCTCCTTAGGGAATGGTTTCCTTTAGCACTTCTGCTCCAGGACCTCCACAGTGATGTGCAACCCCTGGCTTGAGAAGATATTTATTGTGCCAGATGGGGAATATTTTAAGTTTAAATCCTCCTTTAATTCCACCAGCATGCCTGGAAAAAGAAACTTGCCCCTGAGAGCCACTTGGTACAAACAGACCATGAAGGACAAAGGGAGAGTTTAACCCCCAGTCCACTGGGGCCTGTTCGAAGGGTAGATCTCAGTAATGCCAGGGCAGAGAAGAACCTCATCCAGTGTGAATGATGTCTTTCCTTTGTGCTTCAACGCCTGTTTGCAATGGCCTGTTTGCCTCCTGGGGAAAATGGGGTGAAACCAACTTGTTTAACTCAAACGCTGAGGTGCCGGTTGTTCTTTGTTTCTCCTTTTCAGGAGCGAAAGCCATCCACAGCCCGTGCAGGCACACCCTCGGTCTCCCTCCTTCTTCTACCGAGTGCTGCGAGCAGCTTTACCTCTCCAGCTGTTCTTCCTGCTGCTTTTGCTCCTGGCTTGCATGATCCCCTCCTCTGAGGAAGACTACAGCTGCACCCAGGCCAACAACTTCGCCCGCTCCTTCTACCCCATGCTGCGCTACACCAACGGGCCCCCCCCGACCTAGGACACCCTCAGTCACACCAAAACACTCTTGGGTGGTGCTTTTTTTTTTTTTTTTTCCTCTCATGCTGCTCTAGCATCAATCAAGCAGTGAGTTTCACATCTCAAAAATGTATATCTTGACAAAATTTCAGCGTTTTTTGTACGGAAAACAAAACTTTTTTCTATAGATTTTTTTTTAAAAAACTGTAAGCGACACACTTTATACTTTGATGCAATAGATACACTATTTTATAGGGGCAGTGCTCTTAAGCTCGCAAGGTGTTTGGATACTGAGTTATTAGATGAAGAAACGACATCACAGTAATCTTAAACATAGCAGTCTGTTTTGGGTTAGCATGACAAACAAGTGGGTGAAGAGGGACTTCATTTAACATGATTTCTGCACACACCTCACGTTACTTGTATCTTTTGGTACTGTAGTCACTTGGTGGAATCAAAAAAATTGCATATTTTTGGATCTTTGTTATTGTATTTTATTCATCTAACACATTCAATATCATGATGCACATTTGTTTTGTTTGACATAAAAGTGTTCTAGTGGTTAGGACTGCTGTGTTGTCTTTTTATACCACCTTTGAAATAAGAAATTGCTGCATTGCATGGAAATGGTTTATAATGCACATATTTTCTAGATGAACATGATTATGTAGACTATCCCTGATGTATACAAATAGTGCAATGACTTTTTTAATGAAAGTTTTTGTTTGGTTGGTTTTTTTTTTTTCAGTTTTTAACCTGCTGAATAGTGTACAGTACCTTGGGAGAGAATTGTGCATTTTTATAAGCTTTGTTTTTAAAATGAAACTGGCGTGTGGGCAGTGGCTGGAGAAACACTGTGTACAGCCAGCATTGCCCCTGCCCCTCGGTTGTACAGTTTGAGTACTGTCATTAAAATTTTGCCAATGTCTGCAGGACTGTGGGTGTGTCTAGTGGGGGGGACCAGCTTCGTGTTCCAGCAGTGCTGCCCCTTCCCCTCCTGGAAGAATCCATTTCTTTGCCTGCTGACAGGGTGGTGCTGGAAGAAGTACAACCACTCACTCCCTTGTCAGAGCCAGAGATCCCAAATCCAGCAGTGGGATCTGTGTTCTGTGGCACAGATCCTTTCCTTTGCAACTGATTTCCTGGAGGAAGAATACAAAGTTCAACCACTGAATGCTTATTATGAGTTTGAAACTAGTAATTTTGCTGAACTAATTCCCACTCTGGAACTGACATTCTCTCGTGGGAGTGCTGGAATGGGGAAATGCATGTGGAGGAGAGCTCAGTGCAGCAGTAAGGGCTTTGATCAAAAGCTTTTTGTGTGTTGCAGTGAAAATGACCCAGGAATTAGCCACTTTCTACAGTGCTTACCCATAGAAAATAAGGCCTCTGACTAGCCTGTGAGTTGTCCCACCCTTTTTACACTTGTCACCAGATGGTTGCTGATTCCCCATCTTCTGGCAGGGGGTTTATGAAGCAAACTGCTTTGTCCTGATGTTCAGAGTATGGCCAAACCAACAGCTTTTTCCCAGCCGTGGTGGCAAACCCACTGTGGTTTATTTTCAGGATATTAAACTAAGCTCACAAGCTGTGGTGAGGTGCCAGACTTGTGCTCCAGCACCAACAGTTCTCACACTGGGACTGTATCCAGAGATGGATCCCCCTCACCCCTCACTGCACACTGCCACACACACTGTCCTCTCCCCCTCTGCAATCATTATTTGTTATTTTCAAAGCAATTACTTTAAGATGGAGCTCATTTAAGTTTCTTCCTCTGTAGAATGAGCCAGCTCCAACCATTATTTCATTGCCAGGTTGTCACAAATGCCCATGCAGACCTTTCTGCCAAGAAGTAATAGGCAGTTGCTGATGTGATATTCAGTTCTTCTTCCATTAAAGAACCTGTGCAAGGGAGAAAATTGAACAATGTTAAAAGGTTTAAGGAAAATTTCATAGCCTACAATTTCCTTTCATTAGGAACAGTTATATCAAATCGTTGAGCTGATGTAATATATAAAAAGAGGAGCTTTCAAGAAATTATCTCTAAATGTCACCAAAAAAATGTCTGGGAAATAGTTTAAATCTTTTTTTCTTCCACGCCTATTTTAAATAGTTTATTTCCAATTGATTAAAATTACTGCACTGTAGGCTGACACTGAAGTCTGCTTTAAACAAGTCATTTTATATCCCCAACAATTTCTTTATGTCATCATCTCTCTCAGAACTGGGTTCTTAGTGGCCAGGGAAGAAAAAAAAATAAAAATTAAGGAGAGGGCAGATGCAGTAGTGAGAGCAAGCACAGCCCCATTGTGGTTGTGCACATGCATTGAGAAATCAAGCCAAGCCAAAACTAGTTTTGTATTGAAGTCTTATTTTTTGGCAGTGAGTTGAGGCCTCGGTCTGTTCTCAGCTACATCTACCCTCCTCCAGGACAGCCAGGAGCAATGAGAAGGCTCCAGGGAGACTTCAGAGCAACTTCTGGTACCTAAAGGGGACCTGCTAGAGAGCTGGAACTGGGCTTTTTACAAGGGGATGGAGTGTTGGCCAAAGGCTGATGGCTCTAAACTGACAAAGGGCAACCTTTGGCTCGCTGTTAGGAAGAAATTCGTTGCTGTGAGGGGGGTGAGGTGCTGGAATAAGTTGTGCAGAGAAGCTGTGGCTGCCCCATCCCTGGAAGTGTTCAAGGTTGGATGGGGATTAGGGCAACCTGGTGTGGTGGAAGGTGTCCCTCAGTCACTGAGCGCACACTTTTACCTGCTCCTGAGAGCAGACTGAGCTCAGCTGCAGGAGAGAAATGAACAAAAAGCCATATATTTACATGATGCCTGTTCAGTCAGCTGTACCAATCCATAACTGAATGAAACCCAACTGCAGACAAATACCATCAGTTCACAGAACTAAAGACACCTGGGGGAAAGGGAGGGGCTTGGGTGTTGTGGGGTTATTTTCACATTACCATAACATACATAGAGTGCTTTCAAAGGCTCCACTTTCAGTCATTTCCATTACAAACTCACAGAGAGTGAAATGTTGAAACTAAAGTGACAGGACTCAGAACAAAACATTTTGTGGAAAGTAGGCATAGGAGATGTGCAGTCAGCACTGGTAATGGCTCTGCCAGCTAATATGTGACACTGTGATGAGTGAAGAAGGCTTTGTCTGTTGAGGCAGTGGCAGCAGATGTTGGCATTTTTATAGCAGAGCAGTCTCATTTTCTTCGTGCACTTAAATGGAAATCGCTAACACTCAGCAATGCATGAGGAGTGTAGGGGATTCTTAACTGTAAAGACAGAATTAAATAATACACAGATCATAAATAACATGAAGTCTTAGCTATGAAAGTGCCATTTAACACATCACACTTCAGTAGTAAAATACTGTGGAAAACGTCGCATATTGTAGCAATCCACTTGCTTTTCCTGCTCCCATTTGCAATTCCAAAGTCTCTTTGGAACTGGTTTGGGCACTGGGTCAGCACAACAGATGACCGCGTCTTAACTGCTTTGCTCACCCATTACCTCACTGGACTTAAGTAATGTCAAACCATTTTTTTTCTGAGGTATCAAAGGTGTTTCCATGGCTCCTAGGCCTGGCTGTATGGAAGTGTGAAAAGACAGCCTGGGGTAACTTAGAGGAAACTGGGAAGTAATGTTCCCATCCCAACAGTACAGAAATTAGAGGGTCAAATGCAGTTGCCTCTCCCTGGCTGGAACACAGCTGGCATGTTCAAAACTGTTCCACAGTGAGTCCCCACACCCACAATCTGCAGCCAGAACCTCCTGAGAGGGATGGAATGGAGGATGGGGTAGATTGGAGACACCTGGCCAGGCTCTGTGGAAATCCCTGCAGGGAGGAGAGCTCTCCAGGGAGACTCGGAGCAGCTTCCAGTACCTGAGGAGCTACGACAGAGCTGGAGAGGGGCTTTTGACAAGGACATGGAGTGACAGGACACTGAGGGTGTTGAGACAGTGAAACAGGTTACCCAAAGAAGTTGTGGATGCTCCTTTCCTGGAAATATTCGAGGCCAGGTTGGATGGAGCTCTGAGCAGCTGGGTCTGGTAGAAGGTATCCCTGCCCCTGGCAGGTGAGATGGTCCCTTCCAACCCAAACCATTCCATAATTCTATGCTAAAATTCCAAACAAGACAAAAATTCTTACCTCAGAAGAGGACGATGACTGGTGGCAGCTCGAATAGGATCAACTGGCAGCTTTCTGGGCCTCACTGCATTTTCAGGCTCTGCTAAACCACTGCAGTGATGCAAACACAACAAGTATCTTTCATACTCCCCAGCTCATCAAGAGTAAAATTAAAAATTCCAGCACTTAAAACAATTAAAAGGATGATCTCCTTTCACCATGATGATCCCTGTATAGATCTATCATCCAGTCAGCAAGGAATTAACAGAATATGACTATGGAAATATGCATATTTATTTAAAAAAAAATCTTCAAATGATTAGTTTGCTGACCTGTCTTAGTTTGCTATTTTATAGGAGCACTTACCCTGTTGGGCACTATCTCAAGGGAGAATGTTTCAACACATCTACATATCTTTCCCACACGCTCTGAGTGGAAAATGACAGCACTAAAAATGGGTAATTTGAAGGAAGACAGAGGTGTGGAAAAGGCCTCATATTCCTGGAGACAAAGCTTTTCACCTGTCTGAAACCACATTTCTTTTAGAAAAAAAGAGAGAAACCCCCAAAAAACAGCTGAGATTGTTTTACCATCTGGTTCCAGTTCCAGACTTGAGAGCGGAAGCTCAGCATGTTTTCCTCACGTGTGCTGGTAATCAGTTTGGCCTTCCCTCCTTTTTTCTCTCTTAATTCATGGCAGGTTTCCCTCTTGCCTGAGCCAGGTTTGCTCACCTCAGTGAACATCCCAGAACTGCAGCACAATTTCTCCTCTGGCACCTCTGGCAGGCGCCAGCAGAAGCTGAGTTACAGTCAAGCAGTGAAGGCAAGCAATAAAACAGCCCCTGCAGGTCCACTCATCCACACTGAGACTGGAATAGCCCTGATTTCCAAGTGGAAGCACAGTGTGACAGCTCTGCTCAAGGCTGGCAGGGGACAGGGATGCCCACACCAGGAATGCAGCATCTGAGACAGTCTGGGGGGTCCAGACCCAAGACAAACACAACATCTCAAGAGACCCAGGCACCCTCATTCAGTCACTGCCACACACCTCCCTGTGCTGCTGGAGATGAGCATCTTCTCCTCATCCCAGGATGAACTCAACTACATTAATCCAGACTCCACAGCTGTTGACTTTCGCCCATTTTAGAACAGTTAGTAACTTTTAATAAAATTATGTTCAACAAGACAAAAAGTAGGTTAAAATCACAATGTTTTCCTATTTGCACTGTACTAATAGCAACATACATGAACACCACCATGTAGCACAAAACTGCAGCATATCCCTTTTACAGAGTCAATCCACAGCAAATTTCCATTTAGAAGGTAATTTCATGATTTATACCCAGTCTTTTCCATTTTCTCTTCTAAAGGTTTGTTCCAAGATTGTACATAAATTCAGCACTTTTAAAGCAAAACAAACATCACTTCAACATTTCTTTGAAAAAACTGTATTAAACCAAAAGATTACACAGGATAAGGAAAATCAGAGAAAGAACAACACAACAGGCAATGAGGCCAGACCACAATCAAGCCCAAGAAATACTGAGACAGGTTTGTTTCACAGCAAAACATCTCTCAAAATGAAAGTACCAATAAATTCAAGACTGTACTCACATTTTTTTCCTTTTTTCATTGTAAATATTACACATCTTTAGAAGGACACTGCTATATTACAGTTTCTTAAAAACAATAAAAAGGCAGAGAGTAAAAATTTAGATCAGCAGCAGCATCTGGTATAGTACAAGATCAAAACAGACAATAGACGTGTAACTCACTGAAAACCTCCTATAAAAAATACTGTCCTTGGCTTTAAAAAACCACCAAGATTAATGGTTTGACTAATATTCAAAATATGCAAATGGCATACTAATCAAAGTCCCTAATGCAAAAGACTTATTGGCTGAAAATAGACTTTTGGTGTGATCCCAATTTATTTCACCATAATGCCCAGAACATGCATGTGCTATATTTAAATGTTTCCATGTAGAGAGACAGTTACCAGAATGAAGGATGCCACCACCCTGCTGATCTCTGAGGTCGTCAGCCAGGCCATTCAATCACGTTCTTTTTTTTTACTCAGTGCAGCTTAAACACGTACAGAAATCAGCACAAAAAGGAAGTTTAAACCACTACATCTTCAGTGTAATTCAAACAAGTCATCAAACTTGCAAAGCAAAGTAGTGCTTTACATTATCCCCATCTTTACATTTACCATTATCCCCATCCTCACATTAGCTTTACATTTACCATTATCCCCATCCTCGCTCTTTGAGGGCTCCCATAAAGATAAGAAGACCACAGCACAAGGTGCCATGCATGCTGAGGACAAGCAAGCAGCAAACCTCAGGGCAGCAGCCAAAAACAGATCCCCATCCATGTTCCCATCCAGTGCCTCACCCCCTGCAAGAGGTTTTGGGTGGGCAGGACGTAATTCCGCACACCAGTCAAAGGGGTGGGAAGATTTTTTTTTCTAGCTGGTTTCACAAGGCCTGATCAGCAGATCATATACAAATACAAACAGTTAATATTCACAGAGCAACTTCTTGTACCTAATTATTAGAATAGATTTAACATCATTAATAAATATATAAAACAACATGATAATCTCACAGACAAAACACATTTCAAATTTCAGCATTGACTGAAATATTCAGACGATTTGGTCGTTGCTTAAAGCACTGAAGAATTATAAGCAGATAATGATGTGAGTGCTAAGAACAGGCTCACAAAATACAAATTTCAGATCAATTTAAACTTTCTGCAGAGGCTCTGAACTGACCCTAGAAGCTATTTCAAATGACCTTCAAATGAAGGCTCTTGCAGCCATTGCATATTTGAGGATTAGCTCCTTCACGTTGTCTGTATCTCGGCACTTTATCTTGATCAGCTGCAGAGCAGGCATTCCCCAGGGCCCAGCACACAGAGGTAAACATCTGTCCCAAATGATGCTGTTCTACGTTTCACACCATCCCGTGCTGAATGAGGACATTGTTCAGTCAGTGCTTAGAAGTCTTGCTCTGGGAGACAGAGACCAACGTGCTCTCTCCAAGCTTCTTCTGCCATCTCAAACCTGTCCCTTTACATCTCCCTCTCAGTTCTGCCTCTGAGAAGGAGAGGCAGCAATTCCCTGTCCCACGGTGCTGTTCTGAGGCTTGATTTCATAAGGTGCTTTTGCAGAGTCTCAGAAAAGGCACTATAGCAGTGCAGCTGTTGCAATGTCAGAAACACAGAGGTGAACGCCCCGCGGCCTCTCCCGAGACACCGATGTGCAAATCCAGAAGGGATGAGAGCTCACACTAGGTCACACTTCTGCAGCCCCATCACAGCAGTTCTGTTTTCTCCCATAGCTCTGAAAAAGCCTCACATTTCCAGGTCTCAGCACAATTACTGGGGTGCCCCATTCCTCAGGCTGTCCCCAGGCTCCATTGGCTCCAGCGGGCCAAACTCGGGGTGTGTGGCCGGGGACTTCCTTTGCCCTCGCAGGGTGTGAGCATTCAGCATCTCCAGCAGCAAGTCATACACTGGCACCACGTTTTTACACTTCATGCTCAGGAGATGCTCCATTCCCTTGTTACTGTGCAGGAGAACAGAAAATAACTCAGCAGTCTGGTTCCAATAGTGCAGAGAAGAAAAACATGCTCATGGTTTCAACAGAGTCCCTGTTTTTAATTTGGATTTAAGAGGATTTAGCTGCTGTGGTCCCTGAGATCACCTACCACTACCAACAGTGACAATATCCCAATTCTTTAAGGCTGAATGTTCTACTATTTAGAGAAGCAAACTCTTTCAGGAAATAATTCTGATGCACCTACCCTACTGAAAAGAAAGGAAAAACTACTTGGATGCTGTAAAGGTGGGAGGCCCTATATTGAAGCTTTATGCAAAAGAGGGATTTACTACACGCAAATTACTAATGACTACCTACCTCTCCTACCTGGCTGAGTAGGAAGATCTAATTACCCAGTTAATTTCAAGTATTTTGTTTAATCTCTGCATGTCTAGTGAGAGGATCTTGCAGGTGGCTGCAGACTTTAAAATTAATCTTTCTGTTGCGTAATGCAATACAATGACACCTTGCTAGCTTGAACACTCAGTGCTGTATCATGGTTTAGACTAAAAATGGTTATTGCCATTGCAGTCACACATATTTCTGCTCCAGATGCACTCAGGGGTTTGGGGTTGAGATCTAAGGGTCCTTGCTCAACACCAAATCTACCCCAGTGGAACAGACAGCAGACAGCCAGCACAGCTGAGTTGGTGGGTTGGGCTGGGAGGGGGGCAGTGCTTCCAGACAAACGAGGTTCTGCTACAATTCAAGGGTTATAAATATGTTAATGGCCAAGAAGAAATTGCAGCACCTCTCCCACACCCAGCTGTCAATTATTTCCAGAACAAAGTCTACTTGACTGACCAGCACCAAGCAACCTAAAGGAGCCAAGACACAACAAGCAGCCTCCAGACTCCGGCTGAGGGGAACACAGCATAGAAAATCATGGCTTAATGAGAAAATAGAAACATTTCACAAAGATTTGTGATGTTTGTTCACGGAATGCCGGAACAGCTCCTGCAAAGCTTTGATGTGGAGTCACATCACAGAGCACAATCCAGGTGACGGCAGAGATCAGAGCCATGGGACAGGTTCAGCTCTGGCAGGTGCTGGAGCTTTTGCAGGTCCAGCTTTCAAACTCACGCCCAGTTCACAAACTGACTGTTAAAATCTGTCTTTCAGCACCATCAGGTCCCTGCTGCTGACCTTTTCTTTCTCCCAGGAACCTTATTGCAAAGGTGACCATCCCCTTTTCAGTCTCCCTATAGATGTGCCCAGCTCTCCTTTGTGTTCTCCAGCCCAGTCCCAGGACATCTTCCCTGGACACACAGTCCAAAGTCAAGCCATGAGACAACTTAGTCCACAGCTGGCCTCTGGGTAATAATTGAAAATGGTGGCAAACAGAGTGAAAATTAAAACCCCTCTTTGTAGGATCTGCATTTCAGTGTGCTGTACCACAAGCACAGATGGACCCCTCAAGGAGGTCCAGGAACTGGAGCCACTTCCCATGGGAAAAACAGGAGCCTGACATTGCTGTAGCATGAGTTATTTGGTAAAAACTCCGTGGCTCTGCATAAAAGACCACAAATTTGGTCTGGGAAAAACACGGCCCCCAAAATCCACCTTGCTCTACCAGAGCCCACACTGCAGATCAGTTTTGGAACAGATTTTCATTTTTGAATGGAAGGGTTTTTATGGCTGGGTGGGGTGTTTTTCTGAAAGGCTCAATCTGTGTTATTGTTAAGCATTTCAGGCAGACACATAATGACTAATTTAATGTAATAAGGTTAAGATGGCATTTTAGTATCATCACATCATTGAGTGCCAGCAAGCACTTGAGTTTACTGCCTGTTCTGTTGTGCTAGGAAGGAAAGCCCCACAGTGACAGAGGTGAAGAGCAGCACCAGGATTCCCTCAGGAGTGCTCTGGAGCTCCAGCCACCTCTTTTTTTGGTGTAATAAACAAACACTAACATAACACAAGTGTTACACACACTCTGTAAACTGTACCTGGCGTGTCTGACGTGAGAGAGGAGCATCAGTAAATTGGCCAGGCGAGTTGTCTGCTGCTGTGAGGGGATCCCACTCTTGGCAATAACCCACACCAAAGCCTCTGTGACCACGTTGAGTAGGTGGTGCAGTTTCCTGTTGCTTTCAGGTTCCTCTGCTGACAAGGGGAACATGCCTAACCAGAGAAGAGGAAGAAATATTTGCTGCTAGTGAGGAAGAAAAAAAGCTACGACTGTAGATTTTTAAAATATGTAATATTACAAATTATGCCCCATATGCCACATCAAGCCAGAATTTGATGGCCCCTTCATTTGCAAAGTGAGCAATTCTCTGAAATCCTCCCAAGACATGTGGCATATAGACCCTTCAGTCAGGTCGTGACATGCTCTCCATTCTGCAGGGTTTCCTCCCCCTGTACCTTGTTTTTTGAACTACTATGAACTATAATATTATGCTTGGTCTAATCCTGTGTTGTAAAAAAAAAACAACACCTTTTTCCCTAATTATATAGTAGGGAGGGAGGAGAACATGTCAGTGACACTGCTCAGAGTGATCCAGCTGGTCATGGTTTCCCTACAGATCACTAAGGATGTCATAATAATGCACATGTCTGCACTGAGAAACCTTGAAAACCAGCAAAAACCAAAACCAAAACAAAACAAAACAAGAGGCTTGGAGGTATGGACAAAGAAAAAAAAACATCGCTAAGATGGTCTGGAAACACACAATAACATTATTGATAAAGCAGAAGAGAACTGGGACAAGGGAAAGAAAAAATCAAAACAGTTCCTCCAGAGATACCTATGGAAGGACAGAGCTCCAGAACACCTTGAAAATTAGAGGCAGATTATTAATTTTGTCAAGGAAGGAGAGTAGAAGAAGAGAAAGGACAGATCTTTTGAGACATGAACATTGAAGAAAATATGGCTGATGAATGTGGAGTTTGGTTGGGGTTTTCTGGCTGTGGGGTTTTTTTTGTTTGTTTTGTTTTTTGTTGTTGTTTTGGGTATTTCAGGGAAAAAAAAGAACAGCTTTTGTTGTCTGTTGAAATAGTGGTATCCACAGAAGCATAGAATCATCAAGGCTGGAAAAACCTTTAAGATCAAGTCCAACCTTTGACCCAGCACTACCAAGGCCATCACTAAACCACATCTCCAAGTGCCACATTTACACGTCTTTTAAATCCCTCCAGGGCTGGTGACTCCACCATTTGCCTGGACAGCCTCTTCCAATGTCTGACCACTCTTTTGGTGAAGAGATTGTTCCTAATATCCAATCTAAACCACTCCTTGTGCAGCTTGAGGCCATTTCCTCTTATCATCATCATGAAATCTCATTTCCCCTCATCATCATCACGGCTTTCAACCACTGTTCCCCCAGCCTGTGTCACTGCAGGAGGTTTTGCAGGTGCTCCAAGTACAGGACCCAGCACTTGGTCCTGTTGAACCTCATGCTGTTGGTCTTGACCCATCAATCCAGCCTGTCCAGATCCCTCTGCAGAGCCTTCCTACCCTCCAGGGGAACAACACTGCTACCCAAATAAGGGTGCAGACAAGTGGGATTGCAGCTGGACTGTTCCCCTTCAGTACTGGACTAAGAATTATGCAGCAGCTTCTTGCTGAAAGCAGTAGATGTAAATAGTCTAGCTGCTATTTTGTAATGGGAATATTTTTTGGTCAACATTGACCCCAAAATATTCTGGAGAAAAAACCTATTTTTACTGCAAGCTGCCCTAGACTAGCAAACACTCGCCTTGTGTGAGAGGCTGCAAAGCAAAGTTCCTGTCCTGAAACTCATCTTGCAGAGCTGTTGAGTACTTCCAATCATTTCTAACCAACTCATTACCATTAAATAGGAATATTTAAGCCCCATTAATCATCACTCAGTTGAGTAACTAGTATTACTAGAATTAAGAATCAAGGACAGTTTGTAGGGTTTTATGGCAACTTTATAAATGACCAGGATCCACAGGGATAGGAGCAAAATTTCCCATTCAAAAGGACAGATCCCCAGCCTGAGCCATGAACCCCACCTTGTGAGAAGCTGTCAGAAATTGGGTTCTTTCATGCAGCTCTTACAACAGGACATAGCCCTTAAATACAACAAATGATACAGCTTAGAAGTTTCCTGAGCAAAAATCTTTACAGTCTATCAGAGATTTTTCCTATTATTCTCTTCCAACAGCTTTTTATCATTTAATATTCTGGGGGTTTTGAGGCTGATTTCCCAGCTACCCTCAAGATAAAAGGCACAGTTTGGTGAGTATTAGAGCCAAGCACATACTCACTGGAATTGAGGAGGATCATTGCCTTGACACACAGATACTCCTTGTGCTGCAGTTTCAGCTCTCGGAACCTCGAGGTCATGGCCAGGAGCATATCAAAGATCTCCAAAATTCCCTCTACACATTTCCCCTCATCCCTATGGAAACACATTCAACATGTTACCAAAAAAGTAGAATTAAGGAACTGACTCAGACAGATGAAAGTCAAAGCATGAAGGAGGCTGCAAAAGGCCTATCTTGTCTCATCTTTGGGAGAATTTAAAAGGCTCTATCCTGTAATCTAAATTGAAAATTACACTGGTATGAAAGGTCAGCATTTATAAGAAACTGATTTTACTCATTAAATCCTGCAAGCAGGATTGACTGTAAGTGTGATCAGATTTCTGTACCCTCTCAGCCTGTATAATTCTGGATAATCAGTTTGAAATCCTGTAGTGCAGGGCAGAGTACCACCTTGAATAATTTTCCAAATTTGTTTCACAAGGAGTTACCCACCAATAACCAATAACATAATGTTTGTACCTAATGGAGGCCTCAGGACTCGGTAAAAAAGAGAAAGACTTCCTAAAATAAGTTGCTTGGAATAACAAGACATTTTTAAAGAATAAAACAACTCTTGTCCCTATCTTCTGGCACTTTTTTCTGTTTAAGTGTTGAAAGATATTTGGGGTTTTGGTGGTTTTGTGGTTTGGCTATTTTTATTTTTGCAAGTGTTTACAGAGTGCAACTTTCTCCATCTTGGATATGAGAAGTGGTCCTATTCTCAGATCTGGAAAACACCCCAAACAAGTAATTCCTATTTGTTTAAAATTCAGCAGTGGCAAATTTCAAACTACTGAAGTTGCTGTTCCAGTTTTTTTCTTAGTTTTGTTTTATATGCACTGGACTAAAAAAGTGATTAAGCTCTACAACAACAGTGTTCAAAGGGAGGCTCCTTATACTCTCTGTAACAGGAGATTTTTTTTCCCTCTGTAATGTTTTTAAGACTAGACAGATTTAAACACAGCAGTGCAGGAGAATAAAAAGAAATTTACTGGATCCCAAGAGAAAGGTGCTGAGCCTTCAGGCTGGAGGCAGGAACATGCAGGTAACACCACCTAGGGGCAGCAGGTTCTGCCTGCAAAAAGGATTTTTCATTGCCCAGTTTCCTGTGTTCCTCATCTCAAAAGAGAATATTAAGCTTTAGAGAAGGACAGGCAGCTGCCAGATTCAAAGCAAGGACAGAGGTTCCAGAGAAATATTGTCTGCAAAGATGATGTATGAAATGTATCTGAAGGCTCCAGGGAGACCTCAGAACCCCTTCCAGTGCCTAAAAGGGCTCCAAGAGAGCTGGAGAGGGGCTTTGGGCAAGGGCCTGGAGGGACAGGACAAGAGGGAATGGCTTCAAATGGAAAGAGAGTAAGTTTGGATTAGAGATTGGGAAGAAATTCTTAACTGTGAGGGTACTGAGGCCCTGGCACAGGTTGCCCAGAGAAATTGTGGATGCCCCATCCCTGGGAACGTCCAAGGCCATGTTGGACGGGGCTCTGAGCAACCTGGTCTGGTGGAAGGTGCCCATGGCATGGTGGTGGAATGAGATGATTATTAAGGTCCCTTCCAACCATTCTAGGATTCTAAGTTTAACTAAGATAAAAACAATCAAGTTACAAACCAAGTTCATACCAGGATGTCCTGAATAAAATTACAGCATGCCCAGACAGTTGTAAGCTCCCACTCTGCCATGTCTTGAGGAAATGAAGAAATGCATCAAATATTCTCACTCTATTCAGCACATATTAACTCTTGAGCAATTAAATGTATTGTACATTTTCATCAATTTCTGATCTTTGCACTGAACAATTTCTGATCTTTGCATTGAATTTTATATGAGCAAATAATATTTATTTCCTCTGTTTCATAAATTAGTTTTTGTTCTTATTAGTCAATTTTGCCTATCTGTATCTACAATAATAATTATTGATTGCAAGTCACAGAACTGGTACAAATCTGAATTTTCCCAGGTTGAAAAGGCTAAAAGACATTTTAAGACTACCCAAGAGAGTAGATTGCTTCCCTGACTTTTTACCAATGTGAAGTACAGGTCAAATCCTTCTAAGGTTCTGTAGAAAAACTTCCTTCCTAATCCATATTCTTCCTTCCTGGTGCATAATGCTATGGAGAAATAATCTTTAAAGTTCAAAACACCCTGCTGTGCCTTGAAAAAAATATTCTTAGTATCCAACAGAAAGCTAGGGGTCTTTAAATCCCTCTTGGCTAGTGCTCCAGTGTTCACTATTATAGCTAACTATGAAGTCTGCTCTAGTGGCAGGAACAAAAGCAGGCAGGAAACCTACTTAAAATAATTAAAATACTGCTCAAAATACTGCCTGATGCTGTGTCTTCTTTTTAATGGGAGATGTAGGGACAAATGAACAATGCAGTGCCTTGTGTTGCTCTATTGACAGTTTCAGCATCTAGAGACCTGGAACAAAGGGAACAAAACCACCAGAAGATGTGAAAAAGTGCAGAGAAACTTCACACTCAGTGCTACAGGAGTTCAGGAATTTGCAAGTTCAACCATGCTTTTAAAGCTTAGCATTCCTTAAGCTCCTGTAAGGATGTGGAACCTTAGGATATTATTGTTACAAGCACAAGTAAATTATATTGTTAGATGAAATATTAATAACATCTGCCATGTTTAATCCTCTTCCTCTTACAATTCACCACACCTTCAAACATGCTAAAATGAAGTATTAAAGTATCCAAAACCGTTTCCTCAATAAATTTATTCCTCTTACCTGTCTAATACAAGGTCTGGTGCAAAAATCAGTTTCCCAGGATGGTCAATCGACCTCCACATCAAACCAATCATTAGAACTTCCATCCAGCAGCTCTCCAAGAGTCTTACTTGGTCATAGAGGCTGAGATCAATGAAGCCTGAAGTGATGCAAATAGCATAAAATAAATCAGCTTGTTAAATGCTCTGTTTTGATAAAGAAAAGTGAGTATATGAAAAACAAACAAAAAAACCAAAACCAGAAAGAACTACAGGGTTGTGAAGATGAGGCAGCACTGACATCCAAAGTCCCAGGCTGCCATTTCAAGTAGGAACAGAAGTATTTGCTATTATCATCTTACACAAAATATTTGGAATAAAGCACAGTGGTGTTTTAGTGCAATTAGTCCCATGCTGCTGGTGAAACTCGAATTACAGAGTCACCTGCTTTATGTTCTCATGCTAAAAGACAAGAGATGTTAGAAGAAATATTGTGAGGGTGAGGCCCTGGCTCAGGGTGCCCAGAGAAGCTGTGGATGCCCCATCCCTGGGAGTATTCAAGGCCAGTCTGGATGGGGTTTTGAGCAACCTGGTCTAGGGGAAGGTGTCCCTGCACATGGCAGGGGGTTGGAATGAGGCAATCTTTAAGGTCCCTTCCAACCCAACTCATTCCATGATTCTATGATTCTGATTCAATGATTTATTTTCTCTCCAGAACATATAGCAAGGACAGTCACAGCCCACCTTTTCTCTTCCCCTCCAAAAAAAAAAACCCACCCCTCCCCAAAAAAAAAACAAACAAAAACAAACAAAACAAAACAACCAAAAAACTAAACCAAAAACACACCAGAAGTGTAAATTATCAAAACATGAGTGGGAAAACAGATTGCTCGGTCAAGGAAGAAAAAAGAAAACACAGATATGATGAAGAGCTGCTCAGTGATCAAAAACAAGATCAGGACACAGTTTTCAAAGCTGAGCTTCTTTAGCTGGGGCCCTTGGCAAAGGTGCTCCGTGTCCAGGTGAGCTGGCATCTCTGACACTACGTGGTGACAAACCCTTACAGCCTGGCCATGGCAGACAGGCTTCCTGAAGTTCTTCCCAGTTGTCTGAGGTATTACAATACACTTAAAATAAAGGATATTTGGGATATTTGGGCTGCCAAAGAATCTCTCTATCAGTAATTTATACAAAAGCTTCACGGATTTCATTGTATTATTTTATTACACTACTCAGCTGGAAGACAGTCAGTGACAGCCAGGGGCTGACATGAACTGGGCAATGCTCACTTTTATCATCGCTGAACGTGCTGCTTTTCAAAACTGGTACAGCCTTGCCTCTGATTTTATAATAAGGGTGAACAGGAGCCCAGGAGTGGTACCTTCCCTCCTGGATTCCTCCACCACAGAATTTACTACAAGACGGCCAACAACAGTTATCTGCCACACACGCTCATCATTTAAAACTACTTTTAGGAAAATATTCATGGAAGTGTGAAATAGTACAAAAACGGACAGCGTCAATTTCCTGGGAAACAACAGCCCAAAGACACTTCAGAGTATATTTAAATAAACATTTACACTGGCTTGTACTAATTTCTCTACCATAAACAAGGAATTATCAGGTTCAAAAACTCTCTCAGTTGAGTGAGATGTCAGACCAAGTCCCAGGGTTCAATCTCAATCTAGAGGTTTGTGAAGATCCAGATTTATCTGCTAAACTCACATTAGCAGCAGCAGCAGTAGGAGCTATGGCCATTGAACACAGAAGTAGAGAAGGACTCTGCTTCTCTTTTTCCTAACAATCTTATGCTCCAAAGATCCAGGACAACAAACAGCCACCACAGCTTTCACTGCAGTGTCAGGAGCCCCATTTAATTTCCTCCAGACTACATTAAACTAATAATTTTTCTCTGACTGTATTACATGTCCTTTAGACTGTGGGCTCTATTCCTTATCATTTAATTATCAATTGCTAAGACAGACAGGAAAAAAAAACCAACTTGTGCTGGATGTGTAAAAACTAGAAAAAGACACACTGCTCTGGTCAGCAGCACACTAGGCTGCATAATGAATCCAAATTTCGATACTGTGACAACATCTTATCGATTTGCAATACAGGTTCAGCAATGAGCCGTGTTAAACTCTTTTAGACTAGGTCAACAAGGCAAAAGGAAATGACAGAGGCTGTGTTCTGCTGCCTGACAACCAAGAATTAAAATACTTGGAATTCAGGAGGGAAAAAATCCAGACGTGAGATTCTATTTTACTGAGCAACAAAAAAAATATAATCCATTAGGCTGAAAGTCCAGAACAAAAAATACAGCCACAGAGTAAAATTCATAACAAAAAACTGTCATTAAATGTTAAATATCCACAAAATATTAACATGCTTTTTTCCTATTTAGGCAAAAAGTTACTGTTAATACAATAAGGAAACATAATTTTTTTTCACCCTCAGTGAGTGTCAAACTAATATCCAATAATAACTTGGAGATGAAAATGGGCTTCTAACCCAGGTGCACAAAAGCAAATATTCAGCTTTTCAGAAAGTAAAATTACTGTTCACTGGGCCATTAGTTGAGAACTCTCTATTTTATTCCTAAGACATTACCTCCAGAAGCCAGGCAGGGATGGACATGATTACCTTCAGGCAAGAGTTTTTGAAAAATAAAATTCCATGCCCTGAACTTTAGTCATCACAGTTTTTTTAATGAAAAACAAAAAACCAATCCACATTGAAGTAAATGCTCCAATACGGCGGTGTCACTTATAATTGGTGCATATTAAACATAGCATCTATTTTTGGCATTGCTCTACAATGCTGTTTATTTTTGTTCCCTGCAACAGGAGAGATCAGAAAAAATAAACAGAGTTGACACAGTGTCAGCATTCCCAGGAACTGTTTTGAAGGGGTTTGATTGCTTTCAATGGGTTTTCTTTATACAATTCTCTTACTGCCAAGAGAAAGTTTTTTATTTCTGACACATGTTGAAAATAAACTAAAAGTGATTGATGCCAAAATTCGGGTTGGTTTGGAAACTGATCTTGTAAAAAAATAAAAATAATTAATCTTAACTGCTGAGGGTTTGGGGCTGTGGGTTTGTTTTTCTAAAAAAGTCTCTGAGTTAAAAAATAGAAATTAATAATAATCAGAAATTGAAAAAGGTTGGGTGGGGGGGGGGGTGTTTCCCACTGATATATTGCTTAAAATGAGCAATATTTTCTCCAAATGAGCAAACCATTTGCTAAGACTGGTTTTCCTTTACAATTCATTTCCTACCAGATAAATATAATTAAGTGAAGTCCTCTGAAATGGCACATTTTAATCACACTTTTATGATTAGACAAGAAATTACAGCAACAGATACCATTTAACCCCTTATGGTTACTTACTTCACAGTTATTTTCAGAGTTTCTTAAGCCAGGAAAAATAACGATAAAGGATTTGGGCTCTCAGTTTTGCTGTTAATGTGTGATGTTTTAAAACTATCATCACTTTGCAGATGTCCAGTGTGGCTTGAGATGGTCTGGGGTGCAAACATCTCCCCAGCAGCTCAGCAGCTGGCCTGGAATCTGCACACCCCAAAACCCTCACACCTGGACCCTCCAACACAGTGTCTGAGACTGCTCTGCCCCTGGGAGATGTGTTCAGCAGCTGGGGCTGGAAGCACATCAGCCACTCCACCTAGACCTGAAATAGGATGGACTTCCCTGACTGCTACATTGCTAATTTAAGGATTAAATGGAATATTCTTCTCCAAGTTTGCTTCCTGCACTGTGCACACGCTGTGTTTCTGGAGGGAAGGGTTCCTGTCATGTTTTCCCCATGTGTGTTCTTCAGCAGCAGCAGCTCTTTACAGTGCACACCATGTCAAGGGCAGGGCACACAGCAGCACACTCTGAATCCATCAGCGCAAAATCCAGGAGAGGATCCATGGAGTGCTGGCTCCCAGCAGTGCATTCTAACTGAAGCTCAGGACCAAGCCCCATGCTGCTATGAGAGTCCACCAATTATTGCACGCTTTTATCACACTTTTAGTTTTTATTCTGCCTGTTTCAGTCATGGGTACTTCATGTAGAAGGAATTCCAAATGCTCACCATTTCTGGTTCGTGAGAAGTTAAAAGGTTCATTGTCATGATGCTGTGGACATATTCGAGACATTCCAGGCAGCTGTACTGCAGTGTATGTTCTTGTTCTTTTTTGTTGCCAACAACCAAAAGAACCATTACTGATTTTTGTTTTGAAGGAGTTCACATGATAAATCTGAAATCAATACCGAGCTCCACTGATATTTTTCTGCAGCAGCTCTGTCAAATGAAACTATTGCAGACACCCAGGACTTGGACCCCTTTCAGTTATCAACAACTACTAGAAATCTTCTATCAGGACTCAAGGAAAAAAATGGGTGTTAAATGAACCTCCTAAATCAGCTTAATCAGGTATTTACAGCTGAGGTAGAAATTACATACAATACCACCTCTGCTTCGTAGCAAAATTAACAAGTATTGGAGTAAGAATAGACAGCAAGTCATGGGTTACATTGTGTCTAAACCAAAAAATATCCAGGTTAATTACTGAGAACAACAAACTCTCCATTACTTAGCAGGATAGAAAGCATGGCTTCTATACCATGCACTTACTGTGCTGCTCTGTGTGCTGGCTTAGCACGGATAGCAAAAACCAATTAGTGACTGGCTTTAAAATTAAAACCCACAAGAGAACTGTTCTGTGTTGTCAGTGGGGAAATTCCATGGTAGACTAAAAGAGACCTCTCTCTAAAGGAACTGATGAAAGACTATTTTATAGGTGGTAAACTGACCAAGAGTTCCAGGTTTTGTCTCTTTATGTTGTCAGTGGGAAAGTGAACAATTATGGGAGGAGGAGAAGTGTTTCAAAGGTTTCATTTTGATTCTCATTTTCTTCTTTTAGTGTTTAGTAATAAATCTATCTTTATACCTTTTGAGTTTGAGCCCGCTTTGCTTTTCTCCTAATCCAATCTCACAGCAGAAAAAGCAAATGATTATGGTAGACAATCAGACTGGTGACATTCCAGCACGGTGAAATTCCAGCGGCTACACTAAATTCCACCACTACACTAAATTTAGAAAACAGGAATTTAGAAAAAAAGGAGTGAAACCATTACACTCTGTCACGCCAAGCCGAGGAGGACACATTGACGGGTAAGACCATCGACTGAAACAAAACAGAAACAAGGAATCTCTCACCGGGAATTTTCTTGGCCCAGCCGATCATGTGCACCAGCTCTTTGTCGGCCAGCTTTGTCAGGGACATCATCATGGAGGCCTCGGTGAAGGGTTTGCTGGGCCGGCTGACCAGCACGTGGGGCGGCTCGGCCTCCAGCAGGGTCAGCACGAACTGCTCGGGGCTGACGGTGCTCAGCAGGATCTCCTTCACCCGCGTCGCCGCCTCGTTGTAGCGCTTGGCCCGGCCCAGGCAATGCGCCCGGTCCTCGGCGCTGCGGTGGCTCCGCAGGATCCGGTACCCGCAGCGCTCCCTTCGTGAGCCTGGCGTGAGAGGGACCTGGTTGGCATTGGGGAGCTTTCCACACCGAATTCTCCTCCCTTGTGTAAACCCAAATGGGTGGGAACGCACCTCCCAGTGGTGGGGTTTGCACCCCACGGTAGCAGCGGTTTCCACTTTAGGAAGGGATTTGGGTTTCATTCTTTGTCTTGCTTATGAGGTAAAAACCCAAAGACTTCGATACTTTTCTTGCCTTATTTGGCCACGTGCCAGCACAGAGACATCTAGTTGGGTCTTTAGAGCTGTGCCTCCAAACCTGTTGCTATTTCTATTGGGCAGGATGCCAAGAATTCCCTCAGTTGTTAGGTACTTAAGAGGGAGCACAAAAGCCTTCGGTGCATTTTGGGGATGTTCTAGCCTTGTTCTGGCATGGCTTTTTTCCTTTGTTCTGCATTGTTTGTTATTTTCATCTTAATTAAAACATTGTGCTTTTCAAACACCTCCACTGGTACCATCTCACTAATATTTTTAAGCCATTCTGGGGCTGCCAGCCAACCCCAGAGGCGACACACCTGCCAGGAGCTCATAATATCTGGCTCCCCACGGCTGTGTCACAAATGTTTGGGGAGAAGGGGGGAAAACCCTTTAATATTGGATGTTCTAATATTGAACATTAAGTTTCTTGGACATTCAACATGGACTTAACTTTGTCCCCACTGACTGCAGCTGAGGGGTTTTGTTTATTCTACTAAACAAAAGTAAAGTTTAAAAATGTTTGGTTTTGAACAACAGTTAACTCAGTTTAAAAGTCCAGTGGAAAACTCCCATTGACATCAAAAAGATATAAATCAGATTTTTAAAGGCAAATAAAGATAGCTGGTTGTAAATTTTGCTTTATATGTAAGCTAGGGGAATAAAGGACTTGAAAGTCTGGTACATGTTACAGATTAAATGCCTCAGGAACAAGCACAGCTGGGCCTCAGAGTTAGCTGGATGTTCAGCCAGGGATTCATAAGATTCAACCCATTTTCTCCTCATGCCCCAAAGAGCCAGCAGAAGTTTCTTCAAAGGGAATTCAGATATTTACAACTAAGAGCAAACACCCTGTGTGGAGTTCTGTCTGCAGAAGGCTATTCTTCAGCAGCTGTCAATCAGCATTTGGGTCAGTCTGCAGGAGGGGTGAGTGCGAAGGTCAGTCAGGAACAACCTGACTGAACAAAGACCAGCAGAGTCTTCCATGACTTTTAGGATGTGGACCTTTTGGGTGCACGTGGCTCTCACTCTCTCACTTGCTGTTCAGTAAACCATGTAGGATGCAGGAGGAAGTTAAAGAAGTTCTCATTTAAGAGGTTCTCAGTATTGGAGAGCATGCTTTCCATGGAAATCCAAGAGATTGGAGAAGACCAATAGTCAAAGCTGGTTCAATGAACAGACCTCAGGCACAGAACTATCCAAGTAGGACAGGCCATTTGGAACTGGGAGTATTTTTCAGCTGCAAGTCCAGCTTTAGACCTGCACCATTTGGAGAAAGGATGGGTTTGCAACTTCAAAAGGGATATGGGTATGATGAAATGGACTGAGTGCAGACAGGATATTTGCACAAGTAATGGATCAAAGGAAATAAATAATTTGTAGAACCAAGTGTTTAGCCAAATGACAACTAGCTAAAAGTTGCCAGAGCAGATGAACAGCAACTAAGGGAAGATAACATACCAGCAGGGACAGTCAGAGCGTGACACATTATCTTATGTAGATTCATGGAATGAAACTTGATGAAAATATCAAAAAAAGCTTCCCTGCAGAACTACAGAAGTAATGAAGCAATTTCTTCCACCATCACTCTGGGCAAATCCTTCCTGAAGAGGGCCAAAGGCCACCAAGGCATAGACTATTTTCTACAAAGACAGCTGGATAATGTAGTGAACTCTGTGCTAAGCCTCATTTCTTGACTAATGCACAAAGGTCAAGAGGAAAATCTTTAAGTGGTTTGTGAGCTTCCAAAAAAACCCACTAGATTGGCGCAGTGGGCTGCAGACTGTTCTGAAATCGTGTAATGCACAGAAAGTATGCATTTTCCATCAGGGAAGACAAAAAGTAAAGGCTGACAGTGAAGTAGGCAACTGGAACAACAGTGCAGCTGGAGACAGATGAGGAGATAGCCAGGAACCAGGGTGCTCTGCCTACAGATATCCATGACTCTGATATCCAAAGAATGGGAGAGGCCATAACCACAAAGAAAGAAAGCACATTGTTTTCACTATTTAGAAAGCTGAAGCAAATTTCCCAGGGGCACCCTGAAATACAGAACAAGAAAAATAGCAGAGGGAATAAAAGCCACGGGCAGGGTAGAGTAAAAATTTTCTTGGGCTATCCAAAAATACCAAATGCTCTGTGACATGTGTTGAGTTGTCCTTTCCAATTCACTGTTGTAAAGATATTTAAATAACATTTTATAGCCTATAAATATAAATTTGAGCTTATATAAATATACAGAAAATATAAACACATGGATAATTGAGCAGATACTGTAGTGACTATCAAAGAAATCAAATTTAAAAGCAATTTTAAAAGTAGTTCAGCATTCTGTTCTAATTGACAAAATCTTGAACAATTTCCATCTGCACAGCTGTACTCTGTGCTCCATCTAAAGATAATTCAATCAGGTTATGGTTTTGAGAGTATTAAAGATTTCAATACCTGTGGGGAGTTCTTAGTGGGAACTAGCAAACTCCTTTAAATTACTTTGGGTTATTTAACTGAATTGAGGGGTTTTTTTTATATAACCAGTTCTTACTATATAAAATATGCTCCATTTAAAACATAAACCAAATTTCTATAATCACATTACCAGTGCAAAAAGCCACACTAGGAGTATTATATTTTTGCATAAAAAAGTTGCAACTAAAGAAAATATAACTGATGACAAAAACAAGGTGGGAAAAAACCCAACCAAAGCAGATTCTGAGTTATTTGTGGTATTTTTTATTCACCTTATATTGCCAAAGCAGAAGTAGGCTGAATCACTGAGCAGTGTACATAAAAGATAGTTAAAAGAGATGCCATTTATAAATGCTTTCTATTTTTTTCTGCTTGCATTTAAGGACAAAGAAAGCTACATTTAAACTTTCTAGCCAAATGAAAGAGCAGAAGACACCAGATTTTCCAATTGAAACAGCAATTTTCAACAACATAAAGGAGCTTCTTTGCTTTCTATTCAAACCCAAAGTTTAGGCAGGACTAAGAAATTTTACCTATACATCTATTAGCATGCAACAGACATGTATAAGTGTTTATAAAGCTATATATTATAAATAATTATCAATCAGCCAAATGTTTTGCTTAAGTAGATACAGAGATGTGGATCAAGGTGTGTAAAGGCAGAGCAATAAAATGCAGCTTCCCAGATTAGGGACTATCTTTGACTTTACCACAAACTCCCTAACTCTACTTAATATCTAATATTCATTTCTATAAAGGTAATTCAGGCAATTGCAGAAGTGCAAAATGATCAAATCCCTCATTCTTCCTAACATACTGTCATTATTTAGAGCTATTTTGTGCAAGAAAATTGCTGCATTCAGCTGAGAATGCTGGGCCAAGGGCAAGACCTTGAGCTACAGCACCACAGAACACAAGTAAATGACCCCAAGATATAAGAAATAAGGCACATTGGAAAAAAAAGTCATTAAAATGAGCCCGTTGTTCACTCAGCCATGAACAAGCCACAGCAGGTATTACTGGCAGTGAAACACACTATTTTTCAAGCTTTGCAAATTCTCTGAAAATCACAAATGCTGTCTGATATGGTGGGCAGTTCCATGGCATTTTGCCCTTCATACTGATTTTGGTCCCTGGCAATGGCTCCTGTAACTAACCAGTTCTGTAGCAACTGCAGACTCTACCATTGAATATTTTATAATCAGTTTTTGAAAGTGTGTGAGCTTAAAACTGGCTCCAGCACACATTGGTAAATCATTATCACTCCAGTCACTTTTGAAAGCAAATGCAAATGTTCTGGTAAGTACATTCTCCAGAGCAGACTCTCAAACTGAATTCTCAAGAGTAGAGCCACTGACAAAGGAGTTGCCATCTGTATTGCGATTTCTATAAAAGCTGAAATTCAATTAATACGTCTGATGTCCAGAGAATGTCTTGAAACATTTTGTCTCCACTTATTTTCTGTGTGAAAAGTACTTTACAGTATTTTAACTGCACACAGCAGCCACACACAGGAGAAACAGCCAAATCATGAACCAGCCCAGAGAGAAATGTTTTTTCCTTCCTGCAAACTCGTCAATGATGCCAGGATTCAAGAGCAGCATCTCTCCATCATTTTTGAGTGTGGCCTCTCAGCCTCCTCACTTGTGGCTGAAAGGAGCTTTCTCTTTGGAACAATTTTAACATGCTGAGAACTGACACATGGGGAAAAAGATATAGGAGCAGGGCAGAGGAGGGAAATAGAAGTCAGGGAAGCTGAAGACTCCTTGTGAAAGAAAGTCTATTTGAGCCTCAGGAAGCAAACCAAAAGCAAAGCAGGGCATAGCTGCTCCAGGAGTGAAAAGTGATGAAGCAACTCCCCTCTTCTTCATTGCCTTTGACAAACAGTCCGAGTCCATTTCAGCTCCCCAGGTAAACACCAGAAGGTTCCAAGGGAAGATCAGTTTTATCCTGATCTGTTTTATTCAAGTTTGCTGGGCAGAGTTTACTGCAGGTTTTCTGTTTTCTTTGTTCCTGATGAGAGTGCAAATTTTTAGACAATTATTTTTCTACCACTGTTAGGAGTCCTACTGCCAAATTTTAGCAGGAGTTTCCTTGTTCGGAACAGCAGGGAATGTGGATTTCCTGCAGAGGAATTAGCAGATGCAATGTTTACCACTCTTATGTTTTTGGCAATGATGTATATTTCATTAGAAAATCCAGTATCACCTTAAATACAGGGCACCCCCAAGCTGGCCTTCGCTAAAATACCTGTGGCCTTGTTGGGCTGACTTCTTAACATTTTTGAAGGCCACGAGATCCAAGAGAATTTCAGACCGAGAAGCTGTAGAGCAACACTTTTCTGCCGTCTCCTACTGCATGGAAGGTGGCCTGTACTCCTTAATCACATGTAGGCACAGAAACGTGTTTTAAACACACAAGTACCTATGTGTGCGTTTTTTCTCGAGTTGTCTATTGAGAATATGCAAAGCAAGGATTTAAAGATGTGATGAGAATGGTGCCGATATTTTATGAAGAGCTCTCATAAACTACAAAGTGGCAATTGAACTTCTTTTATCACTTCTGCTGGATACAAGTCTCCACTGAGCAGAAATGCGCTCACAAACCATTCTACCCCATCCAGGGCTTCAGCAGATGTGAACCAATCCTTTCGCTAAGTGACCTCAGAAAGGGGCAGAGATGCAGAAAAGCCTTCATTAAAAACAAAGTGTTTTCTTTTATGGCTTTCTACAATAAAAAGTTTATATTAGAGCACAGTTTTTGTGAGAAAATGTCTGAGAGATAATCTCTCTGGTCTGCAGGAAATGGCATTTACATTTCATGCAAGAAATACTGCCTTAAAATCTGTCTGGTTGAAATGTCTGTCACCATGTGTCCATACACCAGGCATTACTCACAGGTGCCACTTAACTCATCAGGTGACTCAGACAGTTCTGAGTAATTTTTATGCTCTTTTTTTCTGAAAATAAATTGTTCAGACTCTCAAATTATTGAGTTTCAAGCTTTAGTGCTACTATTTTCAAAACTAATTATTTAAAACTACTTTTTTTTTTTTTTTCCTCAGTTATAATTTCAATCTGGTTTGGTTTTGGTTTTGTTGGGTTTTTTTGGTGGTTATTTTGTTTTGGGTTTTTTTGTTGATTTTTTTTGTTTTGTTTTGTTTTGTTTTTTTTGTCTGGCATAGTCATCAATGTCCTGCAGACAATCCCTATTGTAAAAAAAACATGTTTACGAATATGTGACAAGATTCAAGGGAACACAGGCTAGGACACAAGTGCATACTATAATTTATTACTTGTAATAAATTATACAGTGCCTATGAGGTTTAATCACACACTAGGACTTTCTGGACAGCTAGAATAAAAGGATTAATTTAAGGCAAGCATTGTGGAGGCCTACCTTATAATATCATTCTGGAATCAATCTTCACCAAACCTTTCCCACTTCAGAACTGAGGCTTTATAGAAACCTCCCTTGGAAAAACTTTGAGCAAAATTCTGAGTCATAAAAATGACCAAATGACAGCGGCATAATTCAGAAAGCAAGATTTTGAAAGGATTATTTGCAGGCATAAGGCTTTCCTTCCTGGAGGTAAGAACACCAATAAAGTTGAAATGCATCATCACTGCAGCAATAGACAGGAGCTTCACAGAGAAGGAAGCATCTGACTTGAGCAGAAGAAACTAAATGTACTTCAGGAGCACAAAAATAATACCAGGAACAGTTGAAATTTCAGTTCTACTCTGTGAGTGAACAGCTAGAAATGAACAGGGAGGCTGCAGTCATAACAGATCATGGTGTGATCATGAACTGCCAGCATGATGTTACCTTGAAAAAGGCAAATAGGATCCTGGGCTATGCACAGGGGAAAGCTCCCGCAGCAACAGAAATGTATCAGTGGTACTGCAGTGAGGAGAGTCACCGGAATGCTGTCCATGATTCTGGACATCCAAGTGCAAATTGAGTTATCTCTGCCCAGAGCAGGTGGAGGAACAAGCTACCCTGATGATTTCCAGATTCATCTACTTTCCTATTTTGCAAGAGGAAAAGTTTTCTTCATTTATTTAGCCAACTAAAACAAAGGTTTTGAGGGGATGTGATTCAGTCCTTAAACAAAACCAGGCCTATAACAACAAAGAGAAGAGGAGCCTCTAAGCTAAAATACAATGTTGTTGCAAGGAAAAATGGACACTAATTGTTCAGCAATAAATGCAGACAACTTCTAAAGAATGTTCCTAATGAAAGAAGTCATATTTCACAGTCTTCAGATCAAAGCTGTGGGAGGATGAAAATGGTGTCTAGTTTTGAAACAGAAAATAGGTAACTACATTAAATGGGATGAAATAAGATGCACGCCTGCAAATCATGGACAAACAAGCACAGGGACCTTCTCGTGCCCACTTCAGTGTTTTTATGAGTTATTTTCCCAGCCTGTTTCTATTACATACATCGGGGAATATATAAGAAACAGCAAACCTTGACTGTAAATATACATTAGATTGAAATATTTCCTCAAATAATTTTTTCTTAGAAGTAACCTTTAAAATATCATCAGTAAATGATCAACTGCATTGCAGTCACATTGCTGTAAGTACGAGATAGGGATGAAAGAAAAGGCTGAGTAATTCTGAGTGGTGCAGTGACAAACAGTGGTTGTTCATTATTCTTTTTAGTGGAAGAGCTGTGGGGCATCATCTGAAGATAGCTTGTTCAAAAAAATGAACAAGCCTTCCCCTCACTGCCCCACCAAAGCCCCCCACAAAAGTCTGGCAACCAGAGGACTGGTTCTTCCCAGGATGGGTGGCCAAGCTGCTGAGGAATGTTGTAGATGCTAAACCTTTATAAGATTAAAAAGAGGGACAATGGAAAATCTGTCATTCTACTAGTGTCCCTCCCCAGCCGCTAATTTTTGGAAGCTGAGAGCTGAGAGCAGTAGTTCCACATAGGTGCTGGTCTCATTCCTACACTCCTCCTGAGGCACACACACTTGCCTCTGTCAGAGGTGGAATTGTGGGTTAATTAACCTACACCTTGCCCCTTTCCAGGGGTTTTCTCCTGAAAATGATAATTCTTCAGCTTTAAGAATCAGTTATTTCCTTCCTATAAAACCTGCTTAAACCTTGCTTTAGTTGTTGTGCCTTCTTAGGATCCCAAGGGGAAAAAAGCTACAGGATTGGCTGAAGGGAAGAAAAAACCAAAAGCAGCAAAACCCAAGCTAAGAAGGCAGAGATGCCAAACTCACCACACTTCATCATCCCCACTTCGTAGCACTTGCGCAGCCGGCATGCCTGGCAGCTCTTGCGGCGGTTTTTGTCTATCGTGCATTGATTGGTGGCCGGGCAGATGTAATCGTTGTGTCCTGCAGGGGCCAAGGAGGGAAAACTCAACATTTCCAACCATCCTGGTCCTTTACCGAATCAGGAATGTTCTTGACTTTAAACAATTCAGCTTCTTCCCGTGTGTGTATCTAAGCTCCTTTAATTTAACTGATGCAAAAATGCATATTTATCCCATGTTATGAACATCAGCCTGTGGCCTCCAAATTAACCAGGCAGCATTGCTCAGTTTTATAGTGGTGACTGTCAGATAACCAAGCATCTTCTAAAACCAACTAATTTTTTGAAAATGGAACATACACTCCTGTGGAAATTTTCTCCCAACCTCCAATTTCTTACTGCATATTGGGAGTCTATAGCTGGCAGATACCAGATTTTAATTTTTTTTCCCCCTCAGCAGAATTGAAAAGAGCAGCTTCAGTCCTGCAAAGATTTAAGTAAACTACAGGTCTATTTACTGAACTCTGACGTGGTGAATTCCAGGAATGAAGAAGCCTTTGGAGGATTGACCCTGGACCAAAGTTAACAAAATGAAAAAGAAGGCCAAGATAGAAAGCAGACTGGTATGAAATAATGCATCCTGTAACTACAAAGAAAAGCACAAGCAGAGGGTGAAAGTAATTAGATATTCTGTGTAATTTAGAGGGTGTAATTTAGATGTTCTGGACAAGTGTTTATCTTATTTTCATTAGTTTTCACTGCAGCCTCTTTTGTTCTTTTCTTTTTCTTTCCCATATCACCTCGTTCCCACCCAAACCCCGTTACGTTACTGTATTTCATTAATCAGTAATCTGGTCCAAAGGTTTATTACTGTAAACTGGACTTGGGTACAGTTCTGGTGTAAATACAGTTGAATGATCTCCTGCCAAATAGTGGAACTATCTCTTGCAGCAATTATCAAAGGATGCAAAAATATTCATTCATTTACTTTTCTTAATATCTTTCCTCCCAGGCTGCTTTTTAAGTTGGTTTGGGTTTGTTTTTTTTTTTTTTTCCCTACCAAGAATAACATCAGGGAAAAATACAGCTACTAGAGTGATTTTTTTTTCCACTTGGTGCAAATCCAAGAGTTCATGTCCCTAAGAGTAATTATTTAACTGAAGCATTGTGACTACTGCCATGCAAAATTAGAATTATTTTAACCTTGAATTTTTGAACTGACAATTTAAAAAAGAAGATATCATGTTACAGTTTGTCCCATTTCCTACTGGCAGATACAACTGAAAAATAAATTACTGTTTATCACTCTTCACACAGCATGGAGGGAGAGGAGGAGGAGGAAGCTCTCTGTTGCACACAGGAGTATAAAGGGATTGAAAATTCTTGTTGGGAATTGGCCTTGGGATAATTTAACTTGCAGGCAGATGTGTAGCGATGTGGGACAAACAGACTACACAACAAACTCAGACAAGCCAAGGAGACCACACACAGTTGCTCAGTCATACTTCTAATTTTAATTTAATTAATGAGCCCCACATTTTTGGTCTATGCAGGCCCAGAAGTTTTCTATTTTAATACACAATATCCTGCCTAACAACTGCTGCAACTGAGTGTGTGATAGTGTTTTATGCCAAGAACTGGCTTTCTTTTATTTCCCTTTTTTTATTCTTTCATTTGAATTACAAACACCATTACCTGACAGGGTACACTGAGGTGTACAAAAGACCACAGTGGGTAACTTGCTGGTGGCCCAAGTACATGTGAGCAACACAAAGCAGGCAAAGCATTTCCTTGACAGAAAACACCTTGAGATGAAATTCAGTCTCCATTTGTGACAAACTGGACACAAAGGTCGCTTTAATTATTTTAAAAATTGAAAGTACTTGTGCCAGCTTGTAGAAATTGCTATTCACCTGTGCAGAATTCACACATTGAATTGAAAAGGCAAAACAAGCTCTGAATTAAATTTGATTCTCCTAGTGGCACCATCTCTGCTATATTGAGCAAAAAGAAAATATCTGAAGATTACTAAAGGCTCTGCAGGCAGAAGAAGAGGAGGAATATTAAAGATCAAACAGCAACAGCATTTTCTCCATTCGTATCCACATGTAGCAGCCAATGTCAATAGAAATGATTTTCCACCAAAAGATCCCAGATGAGGCCAAAGATCAGGGTGACTAAGCCAAGGTTAACGAAACTAAGTGCCCCAAAGCTGCAACAGGGTGCCTGAGTGACTTCCACTGGCTGTGACAGCAAACGTGGAGCCCCACATTTACTTCACTCTGCAGCCACGCAGCAAACTTGAACTAAATACCAAATATTTAAGAATTCAGACAGGGAAGTGGAAGCATTATATAGAGAGATCTGGCAGAGTAAGAGATACTGCAGTGCAGGTTCTGAGGAGTGAGGCTTGAGCGCTAACAATAATCAGGTTAGTACCTGATATATGCTGCACTTATTTTTCCGTCCTCCATGGTGTGTAGATATTATACACTATGACTCAACAGCTCCAGGCAAGAGACTCTTGTCAAGTAGAGCACCCAGCAAGCAAAGTCTCCAGATAATTTCCTACTCTTACTGTGTCTATGACAACCAATTCTCAATTACTACAACCAAGCTGGGCCACAAACCCCCATCAGGTTCACAGGTCTGCAGTGCCATCCCACCCAGGCCTGTGCTGCAGGGCCTCACTGAGCTATGAATTCCACATCTTCTCTAAAGAAATCAATTGCTCACTCTGTAATGCTTCCAGATCTTGATAAGATCAGTGCCAAGAGATGAAACAGTCAAATCATGTGTTGCTCTATTTTCAGCATGGAGCACCAGACACCAGGATTTCAGACCAGCTCATTAATAGGTCAACTGCTGCAGCCCCTGGTCACATGAAACAATTTATTTAAGCAAAATTATCAAAACCTGTTTATCCTACCTTGAATGCTTCTTTTAAAAAATGCTTTGCAGCCTTCACAGGACCAGACCCCATAGTGGTATCCTGAAGCATAGTCACTGCAGACTGCACAGAAGTGGGCATCCTTTTTTGAGCCAGGATTATTTGCAGTTGGGCTTGTACAGTCATTGCCATTAATTTTTCTTTTTAATGTTTCTCTGATAGAAAAGAAAAACATCTGTTATAAAAGAGGAAAAATTTAAACAGCACTGCAAAGAGTTTCATAATTTTCCATTGTCTTCTATTCTCTCTCTATAGAGCCTTCATGTTGCTGAACACAGGATAGCGTGAAACACTGCTAAGCCTTTTCTGACAAGATAATTTAAAGCATGTAGTCTGATCCCAGTGATGACACACTAGAAAGATTTAGGCATAAAACTGGACTGCTGCTGAATCAATTGCATGAACCCTGGGAAAATCATATGGAATGCTGATGGGTCTTGAAGAATTATTGGAAATGTGCAAGTCCAGGAGTTTGTGAATCAAGTAGATTACGCCTCTTGGGAGCTTCACATGGAAAAGGAGAACTCAGATATCTCAGACTGACATTATAAACGTTACAATGAACTGAGCTGCAGTTGCTTTGTCCTCTTAGTAAGGCAAAATTACAACACACATCCATTCTCCAGTATTTAATCTTTACATGAAGCTTTACTCATCCAATGACATTCTGTAGATAAGTAACTGAGGTGTGAATCTCAGCCTACAAGATCAGCTCATGATGTCAGACAAAGTTTTCTGTTTAAAGTGACAGCCCATGTTGATCACTATAATGCTAAACAAAAAGAAGCCTGAGTACAAGAAGAATGAAGAAACACAATTAATAAAATACTTCCATACGTTAAAAAAATTTTAGCTCTATAAAAATTAGTAAGCTATAGACATCATAAGTGTTGCAAAGAACTCCAACATACAGGAACTATTCTTCATGACTGGATTAAAATTAAAACAGGAAAAAAACCCATGAAAAACCAGCCAATTCCTGACACCAAGATCCTGTAAACAAACACCAGAGGGAAGGAACTTAGATTATCAGTCATGTTGGGTTTGGGTATAGGAAGTACACCCATTGTATCCTTTTTATCTGGACCTAATTTTCTTGATGGGTTTTGCACACCGTGCTTTCAGGGTCAATACAATTTCTAGACAGAGAGAAAATAGTGTCATGTGCAAACTCTGAGCAGCTCAGAGTCTGAGAAAAGAAATGCTGTATAGTCATCTTATAGGTATAAACTTAAACATAGAGGCAGAACTTAGGAACTCTAAAATTTTCCTCATCCCACCTTCCAGAAGGATTAGGGAGGAGAAGAAAAATCAGTTAGGATAAGACAGCAGGTAGCATGGTTTATGACTTCTACAGAACAAGGGCAAGTTTAGAACAGAATATTGGAAACACACTGAAAGTGCTGTCACAGAGGCTTAAGCTAATATATTAGAAGTAGTTTTTGTGCTGGTTTCATGACAGGAGGTAAGGACAAACACACCCACATGCCAACTGAAAACCATCAAGTTCATAAGTTTTTGAGGAGAACGTGCTCCAATTTCCTGGTAAAAAATTTGGAAAGGAGGAAAAGGTGCTTCTCAGAGCAAATTTCAAAACAGAAAAATTAAGGTATCCATTGTACAATTAAGTTACTGAGAGACATTTAAAAAATGGTAATTCATTCAGATACAGCAGGGCAGAGGAGTGTTTAAGTATTTAACAAGCTCGGTCTGATTACACACACACCTCTTTAATGGGTTGGTGAATCACGGAGTTATTTCCCTCTTTGCCATGTTGGGAAGACCAGTGAGGGGGAATTCACCCCAAGAGTAAAGGGGCTGTATCACACATGCCTAAAATGCTGCTAGTGCAAGGAGGGAAAAGCATTCCTATTCCTTCCTATTCCCCTGTTTTTGAAAGCAGAAGTAATTTGGTGTTTCACATTAGTAAAAAAGGTATGTTTTTAAGCTTAACTTGGGAATCATTATCCAATTGTGGGGGTCAGAAGAGGCTTAAAATCAGCTGGAGAGCCTCTCTGTGACTGTTGATCTGCTGTGGAGAAATGTTTATTTCCCTTGATAAAGCACTGAGGTTATGGATGAAAATAAAGAAAAAGCACACACCCTAACATCTCGGTGAGGATTGTCGGTTTTTACCTCCCAGTCATGACAAGTGTTTTTAAAAATCACTTTTTCTTTCCTTGCTTAAAAGTTTAAAGACAGCCACCCCTCACACGTGCAAGCTGCAAGGCTTCCTCAGACTTTTGGCAAACTTGCACTCAGCGGAGCCATCTGGAACAAGTTCCTCCTGTGGGCCAAGCAGCATCAGTCACTCGTCTGCGACAGCTGCAGGACACCAGGAGGCTCAAACCTCATCAGTTTGTCACCACTGTCAGTGAGGACAACAAATCCTGCAAACAGTCAGGGCTTTCAGGTAAACATCCCATACCCCGAGACTCTGCTGCTCCCACAGCGTTTCCACCCACAGGGCAACCCAGAGAGGGCAGCCCCAGGCGAGGGTAGAGACCACATCCCAGCTGCTGCAGGACTGGGGCAGCCCAGGATGCTCAGCAGAGGAATGAGCTGCCAGGTCCTGCAGGTGAGCTGGAAGTGGCTGGATGGATGCCCACAATGCTCCTGCACCAAAGGATGCAGGAAAATAGGGGATGTACCCTGGCAGCTACTGAGGAACCACACAGTGAAAGATTTATCGCTTTATACCTCCTAGTACCTGTCTGTAAATTATGACTGTGGCCTCTATATAGAGATACTACCTTTATAAAAAAGAATTAAGAGTTCACTTGTGGTGGTGTCTGGAGTCGTTTCACACCGCTACATTCACTTAAAGTGAAGTCACTGATTTACTCTTGGTCATCCTTCTACTCTGAGCAGCCTGGTCTAGGGGAAGGTGTCCCTGTCCATGGCAGAGGGGTTGGAATAGATGGTCCTAAAGACACTTTTCAATACAAACCATTCTGTGAAAAAGATGTTATATTCCAGATTTTCTTGATTTCTCTTCAAGTTAGGTCATCATTAGCTGCATGGGCAATAGTCCTTATATAACTTTATGAATAGCTGATGACTTATTTACTTAAACTCCCTTCTCTCTGTAGTAGGGAGGGCACTGCAGAGCATCAGACAGGGTGCTCTTGCTCCTGGGTTATTCCAGCTGCTGTCCCAACACCTGGACAGCTTCAAACACTAACCTTCCCAGGGCTGTCAAAGTTTTGGAACCTTAACCAAAGGTTAAGAGTTTGGATGTTACTCCTATACACATCAAAGCTGCTTGGGGAATTCTTCTCTACGTGAGTGCTACCCAAGGAGCCTTTCCCAATCCACACATCTACACTGAAAGCATATTTGTACTCCAGAACTGCATAAAGCCCACCCATTGCAGAAGGAGTGTGGGTAGTCTCAAAAATAGCACAAATCCTTTATTAACCATTGAACTAAAACTGTTGCCAGGACACACTATTTTTCCTACTCCAAATGACTGCTGAAGTTAAATAAGGAGGCCTATGAATAAACATAGAGCTGCTGAAGCAGGAACAGCACCTGCACACCCTGAGTTTTTATCCATCCAACAGTGTTGTGCCCATGAATGGAGCAATTTCATCAGCTGATGATCCAGACGCTGATTAGGACAGGTAAATGTGCAGAACAAGAACGTGCTTTTGCAAAGAGTTTCTTGTCAGCTGAAAATATAGCCTGTGACTTTGCTCTTCACAACAACTTTACAGAGTTGGGAACAGCACCAAGAAACAAAGTCAGGCTTTTACAGCAGCAGCCCCCTTTTAACATGATGCATGCTGCTGTGTGACTGCTTATACCAAAACCAAAAAGCAAAGAAAATCTTTTCTTTGAATTTCACCTTAACAAAAAGCCTTCACTTCTATTAGAACCAGTAAAAAAAAATAAAAAAAAAAAAACTGGGTAAAAATGAATTCAAACAATATTGTATGAAAAGACAAAAAAGAATGAACCTTCTACCTCTTTCACGTGAAGGACTTAATCTGTCAGAGCATAATTAATTTTATTACGCAAAATAGTACCTAGCAGTCTTGAACTTTTGTTTACACAATGTAAACTGTTCCCACGCTGAAGGTATTTGTAATGCTCTGTGTTGGTGTATAGTACTCTAAGGAGGTATTGAAAAAAACTACATTCCAGAAGTTACATTAAAAACAAACAAACAAACACCACCCCCCCCCCCCCCCTTCCCAGGACTGATTGGTGTCTAGTGGAGTTTTTTTGGCACTGTTTTGTTTTTCAGAGGAGCCAACACACAGAATTCAAATGTAAAAAGAAAAGACTTGAGCTAAGGAAGCTATAAATAACATTCAGCCAAGTTTTAAAGCAACAGGCAGCACTGACCTGCTCCCGGGCAGCACTGGCTCCATGGGTCGTGCCTCGCACCACAGGCTCTTGGGCTGCTCTGCATACAGCAGTGAGGACTGGCAGTGCAGAGTCAGAGGGGACAGATGGCCAGGAGCAGACCACAGCGCACTGGGGCTAGAGGTTTGCCTCACAGTCACGCCCTCTGGATCCCCAAAATTGCTGGCAATGTTGTAATTCACCATAGCAGGGCTGCAGAAAGCCATTGAGGAATATTCGTGTCTGTTTTCCATGTAAGATGAGGGAATGTAGACTGGACTGTGTTCTGCTGGCAGCGTGGACTGATTGCAGCTGTAAGGAACTGGAGAGATGACACCAGCAGGTGAATTTTTAATTTCTGTTTTATTGCATCCAATATCCTGAAGTGGCAGCAACTGAGAAAAGTCCTTGTGAGAAGATGTGCACAGGGACATCTTGAAGCAAGATTGAAGAGTGCTGTTTAAATATTCATCCTAAGACAATAAAGAATAAATAAAAAAAAAAAAGTAAGAAAGCTCTGCATTAAGTCTTTTATAGAAAAGAAAAAAGGCACCAGTAAACCATAAAAACATCTCGTTAAAACAGATTACATACCAAATGCACTTAAATAGTCAATGTACAAATTTACTACCTTTTAGAGAAAGAAAGCTTTCTAGAATATCCTTAAAAATAAAGGCTAAAACAAAGATTCAGACTCCCTTAAAATAATAATAATAATTTTAAGAACAAAACTACTTGAGGTCTGCCTGAACGAAAGATGAAAGCAACAACTTGGATCTTAACAGGAGTTACAACCAGGGTAAATCTGCTCTCCATCAGAGATAAAATTACCCCAAGGTCCACAGCTATGGAGGAGAAATCAATTCTCTTTATAACAACTCACCATCTCCTGCTGTTAACTGCACTACAGTCTTCAGCCTTGTACTTCAGGGTGCTTCCCTTTTCCATCACAAACATGTAACAGCAGGCATTTTGAAAACAGACAAACACACGCACATGTATATCCCCTATACCTTCCAAATCCAGAACTCCACTGCACATCCCTCTACACAGAGGAGGAAGACAAGTAGTGGATGTCATCAAGCAGTGCAACTTCATCACTGAGAGGTCCCTGGATACGGCACCTCTGAACAGAGCCATTGGAAAAGTAGAAGTCATAAAACGCAGGTATTTCCAAAGCTGACAATAAAACTTGAATGATTTCATAAGGCCCAGGAGTTTTAAAATTCCCTGCAACTCTCCCTCCCCATCCCAACTACCTCCTGTCCTTTCTCCCATCTGACTCAGCTATCAAAACAAAGACTTTAAATTGCCCACAGTAAATACACTTTGCCAGATTTAAGCATATACAACTTATTTAAGAGACAAAATAATTCTTAAAAGAAAAAAAAAAAAGCCCACCAAACTTATCCCCCTGAGACAGACTCCTTTCCTAGAAGCATTATTTTGCTGTAGCATTTTAAAACTTTTTTTTTCTTTATTCTTCACTAAGAGTTTCATCTGCAATTCATTCCATCTCTGAAGACAGACATAGTTTGCAATTCAAAACAATTCTCTATCCAAAATAGCAAGTTTCACCCCCCTGAACTGATATCACAATGTACTTTTTCATATGGTAATAAGATCCTAACATGAGAAACCACAGGATAACTAAACATTCACCCACAGCTTTGCTATTCCACAAGTGGCCAAGGTATAGATGCTAAATGTTCTTACCTTTTTTTTTGTCTCACATGACCATAAAGCAAGATGAGGAAGATTCAAGCACGGGTTTGTAGAAGTACCAGCAACCTCCCTGTCCCCAAAGTCCTCAGCCCAATGGCATTTCTAGTATGCCACCTTGGGGCATTGAAATATTTTTCTCCTCTAGGATGAGGACTGAGAGTAGAAGCATTAACAGAAAATGCAAGAAATAGACTTTTTGACTAATACGGATAGTTGAGAGTCCTTCCTTCTTCCTCACTCTGCACTCTGGCAATGGAACTGAAGATATGTGTAGAAATAATCAGAAACTCATTTAAATCAGCTCAGGCGCTTCAGACCCAGCTGCTGTTTTTTCCTTTGTGGGAAACAGGAAAATGAGATATCTCAGCAGCTGTTTGTGTCCAGCAGTTCTTGGACTGGAATTCAGAGCAGTCAAAGCAGGGGATTCTGACCTAAACTCCTCACACAACCTACACGCTTCATCTGCCCCCATCAGATGCTTTATAGCCTCCTCCAGGAAAAAACAGGCATTCTGCAAACTCCACTGCAAAAAAACCACTGATAAACCCAAAGGTGCTTTTACTCCCAGATTATGGGTGGGTAATTTTTTAGAAGCAAGTGATGGAACAAAAAAAAAAAAAAAAAAAATAATCAGGAGTACTTTCAGGGGTTATTATGAGTGGTCCTAATGAGCCCACTGGACTCAACACACATTTAAAGATTCAGTACAAGCAAAGCTGTACTCCCCTTGCAGTCTCAGAGGCTGCAGGTATTCAGGATGAGCATGGGCACTTTGCCAGAGGATCTGGCACATCCAACAAAAGCTGTTTGTGCTTACTTTGTCCCTCTGCCTCGTTTGGAAGGGCACACAGCACAGGGAAACCCCAAACCCTTTGGAGAGAAGGACCTGAGCAGCATCACGGCAACATCTTTGTTACAGTCAGCTAGAGACATTCTGCTGTGACAGTTTTGCAGCAAGCAACTGGTTGTGTAGTTTCCCTCAGTATTTAGCAAATAAATGCCTGTACACCGTAGAAGCAGAGAGAACACAGAGCTGCTGCTACTGTGGAATTTTATGAACAGAAATCAGCTGAGATTTGAGTCATGTTTATCTGCAGAGGGAATCTACTAATGCATGTGTGCAGGATAACTGACTGCTTAGCAGAAGGAGATACTGTCACCAAAGGGCAACACACAGTATTTAGAAATATACACAGAAGTTATCAGAAGCAAGAGTGAGGCTTGTTTTAGGGGCAGGAGCTCCCACAAGACTAAGAAGTCAGTACAGCCTTCCTGAAAAACACACTGCTCATAACTTATTTACAAGAGAAGGAGACTCTGGGGTCCAGCAGGTTAAAGAAAACTGTACTCATGGTCTTCAGCAGGCTGTAATGTAGTGAAAAAATAACAGTATTGACCTGAGATTATTAACTTGGGTAGCAGAAATAGTCTAGCCACAGTAAACTATGGGTCTACATGGTCAAATTTCTTGACACCCAGAGAATTTAAAATGGGAAGCCCAGAGCCTCATAAATAAAGTGAAACTGCTGAAATCATGCATTCTTTCTCAGAAGGTCCTAAAAATTGGCTGCCAGACTGTGAAGTAGTGTGTCTTAAAGAAGAACTGAAGACAGAAGAAGACAGATCTCAAGATCTGAGACTTGAGAAAACAAACTCCACAAACACCTCAGAAGGAAGCACAACCACATTTAATGAAAGGATTACAATAAGTAGCGCAATAGGCTAATAAATGTGTTCCATCTTGGTATAATGTCCTCATATCTTAAACACTTCTCATTAAACAGAAAGGAACTACTTCCTAAAGTGAACTCCTGTCCCAACACTCCCTCTTCCTCTGAAAAAAAGATTTAAAAAGCAAGATTCAATGATAAAGTACATTATTTAGATGCAGTCTATCAGCCCTGCACTAGATCTCTAACAGACACAGAAACAAAACAGGTGTCTATTATTTTTATACTCCTGGGAGCCTGCAAATGTTTCAATCCACTGAAGTCAGTTTAGCTTAGCAAGATATTCAACACTGAAAAGCCATTATTAAGTAAACAATAGCTATTCTGGCCAGTTCCTTGAGTAACACTTACCATTCACAAATCTAAGACACTACAGGCAGGATTTACTTCTGACACAAAGCAGCTTCATTAGCTCCAGTACCCAGAGGATGACACCACAATCAATGAGGATGTAGGGAAAGAAACCAAATGTTATGAATGTTCTCCATGAAAAAAAAAAAAAAAAAGGTTTCTTGTCTTCGAATAACTCTACAACAACCAAATGTTCCTTGAGAGTCACCATGCAAGACACGCCAGATGAGGCACAAGAACTGGTTTAGATGTCATAGTCAAACAGACACATGGGTAAATAATTAAGCCATCTGACGTATTTCAACAAACTTGAAAGCCACTTACTGCACATTACCTATACCAAGTACCTCTTTAAAAGCCTTGTGGGGAAAAAAACTAATTAATTTTTTCCCCCCTCCATTCTATGTTTGGTTGGTTGGTTGTTTTTTTTTTAGCTTTGGAAAGGGGAAAAATAGGCAGAGAGGGCAGGGTGCCTGCTTGGGAACATAATACAATAGCTTTTCCTAGAAAAGTACAGCACTTCAAAAAGCAAGGGAGTGATGGATATTCTCAGGCACCCTTCCATCAACATACACTACAACATGCTTAGCATTTTATATGTATTTTGAGTAAAGATTTTTTTGCAATAGAGAATATCAAGATGACCTTTTTCTCTGCTAGGCTAAAACTAAAGTGCAATCATTCTGCCTTTGGGTTTAATAGAGGTGATTCAGCAAGCGTGCATTCCACCACCCCACAGCCAAAGATCCTCAGTCATCTTGCAGAGCATTCTATTAATATTCTGTTAAGTTACGCTTTATACAACTCACTGCAACAATAAACTGAATCATCTTCTGGAAAAGTGATTATTACAGGAAAGTCATTGCTGATGATGATACTTGTGCTTCAGGTTTTGTGAAAAACTTATTACTCATTAAACACAGCAGCGCCAGATATTGCCAACAGAAGGCAGCCAAGTAAACAAGTTTATTATTACCTGAGAAGGACTGGGTGCAACAAGTAGGGGAGAGATAGGGAAGCAAAATGCAAACATAGCTATCTGTCCAAACTTCAAATATGGTACTCATTCCTCCAAAATTAATAACCTGTCCTCAATGACATCAAGGCCTACTCTAGACAAAGTACTGCAGCTCAAAATCACACAGGAAAGAATACTTTGAAACAAGTAAAATGAGCACTCTTTAGCCTAAGTTAGCCTTTGAGTTACTCAGGACACCGACAGCTCCTAGATTATTCTAAACATCCATAAATACATTTCAGGGCTCAATGGATATGACATGGGGGCACCAAAGGAACTAGATTTGAATACACAACTTTAGTCTTCTAACCCCTGAAGTGGACTTACAAAGACAAGAAATCCAGATTCTTTTTACAGAGAGTGCACAAGTCAGGAGATCACAATCATATGCCCGTGCAAGGAAATGTTCCAGTAGAACATGGGGAAAAAATCTCCACAGTGAGAATTAAGTGCAAGAACAGGATACCCAGAAAGGCTGTGAAATCCCTACCTTTGGAGAGATTTATAAAATACTCACTTTGAGCAGGATGCTGGATTAGTTGCTCTCTAGATCTCCCTTCCCACCTTCCCATTACTGGAAAATATTTTCAGATCTCAGTTCAAATTAGAGTTAAGGTTGACTTTACTAGTTTTTAGCCTTTAAATTTGTGGACCATTAAAATGTTACCAGATCTGAGAGCGGATTTAAGCTTTTTATGATTTGCATTTCTTAAATATGTTTCATAGACTTAGGATTTCAGACACCAGAAATGAAAACCACCATCCTGCTCAAGAATACAAATGCAAACTGAGACACTTCAGCTCCTTTACTCTCCATGTAATTATTTCAAAGTACAGTGTGGACTTCTTGATCAAAAAGAATATTTGCAATTCAGCATGAAAATTGTAGTGTGTTCCATTGGAAAGTAACATCTATTAAAACTATTACACAAGTTATAATTACAAGGATCTATCTGAGGATTTTGTAACCATGCTTCAATCTGCAGCAGTATTATGGCAAAAGCCAGTACAAAGAATAGCACCCTTATCCAGTAAGAACTTCATTACCAAAAAAAAGCATCTCCTCGGATGCAAGAAAAGGCAGGGAAGAGCAGCACAGGGATTTAGACTTTCATGGAGCTGGGATATGCATCTGTATCCAGCATCTCTGAAGCACACTTGCCTCTCTCAGCACATACCAATTAATGAAGCTAATTCTAAAAAAAATATCATTCTTGTTTTGATTACCACACCATAGCTCTGCCACAGTAGCATGGAATACACCAGTACCTTGGATCCAGGAGGAATTAATTCCTTCACCCAACATTTCTCTCTTAATGACAGTGTCCTAGAACAAATGTATATATGCCTTCCTCCACTCCATTCCTTACTAGTCATTTGCAAAATGTGTATTCACAGAATTATAACTGAATCTATGAATGGTTTGGGTTGGAAAGGACCTTAAAGGTCACTTAGTTTCAGCCTCCCCAAGCCATGGGCAGGGACACATTCCATGAGATCAGGGTGCTCAGAGTTCAATCCAACATGGCTTTGAACACTCCCAGGGATGGGACATCCACAACTTCTCTGGACACTCTGTGCCAGTGGCTCACCACCCTCACAGTAAAGAATTTCTTCCTAATATCCAGACCAAACCTGCTCTCTTTCAGTTTGAAGCCATTCTGTCTTGTTCTATCACTACACATCCTGGTAAAAAGCCCCTCTCCAGCTCTCTTGGAACTCCTTTAGGCACTGGAAGTAACTGAGCTTTCTCTTCTCCAGGCTGAACAATCTCAGCTCTCTCAGCCTGTGCTCATATGAGATGTGCTCCAGCCCTCTGATTAATTTCATGGCCTCCTCTGGACTCACTAAATCTTATATTCTTCATATTTCTGATGCTGAGGGTCCCAGAGATGGATGCAGCACTCCAGGGAGGCTTTCACAATAACAGAGCAGAGACTGCACCACAGAGCTTGGTGTCATCAGCAAACTTGCTGAGGAGGCCCTAGATCCCACTGCCCATGTCGCCATCAAAGATGTTACATAATTCTAGTCAGCTGAGGAGCAGAGTCCCATGCTCAATCCTCTACCTTCAACAAGGGAAAAAGCATATGGATAATAAAATGCCTCATTTTGCCCAGTAGAACTTTTACACAGCTTGGAGGGTTTCTGAATAACTGTCTCTATTATTGGCAGGGTATAGACACGAGCTGGCACAGGGGCTGAGATTTTTTGACTCAAGTCAGGTTCCTTCTCTTTACTCTTAAAACAAATCAACAGCTCTTGTATTATAAATAAATTGGGAACTGAAAATTCCACCTCACTTCTTTCCTTTTCCCACAGCAGTTTCCCCACTCAGGTCTGTGAGGATATACAATAGCACAAAGAGAGCACAGCCTGCAGCAATGCACTCATGTCAGGCAGAAATTTGAGAGGAAAGAAATGGTGGCTAAAAAAGTCAATATGGGAAGAAAAACAAGTAAATCAGCCAATAGGGATTGTAGGAATTTGAAAATTCCTACACTCTCATGGGAGATATTATCTTGTTTTCTGATGAAAACAAAGATGAGACTTTCCCTTGGTAGCAGCTGTCCTTCACTAGGCATAAAGACCTGTGATAAGATTAAGTCTTTTTGCCAATTGACAAAAGAGAGAAGTCATCACTGGCCCTTAAAACCTGCCCCCTGGCAATCTATAGGCAACAAGTCTGATGTTGGTGGACAAGTGGGACACATCCCCAAATTATGTGAACTCATTTATTTCTGCAGTTCATGCTCTACCACCCTGGCAGGTCTGACCTGCCATAGCTCCAAAAGACAAGGTGGGAGTTTCTGTTTGGCAGTGTCAGGAAATGCAGGATTCATTGCTCCTGGCTAAGCAGACATTGGCTTTCCCTTGCGCATGCCATGCCTCAGGCTCCTCAAATAACCTCTTGTTTTTCCGGGCTGAAAAACAGTGGTGATAACCAGAGCTGTCTTTGGCAAAAGAAAGCCTTTTTTGAAGAAATGTTGTCAGGTAATAATTTTTTCAGATCTCAGTGGCATAAAAAGTGAAGAAAAAGCAGTGGACTTTTTCCTGTCAGACTAATTTGCAATATGTCTTATTCTACTTTCTCCTCCCCCACCCCCCCAAATGAAATGGTGTTATTTACAGTGTTTTTTTTTTCCAGACAGCATTTTTACTATGCAAATGATTCATGATTTAGGATTAATTTAGGTAGCCAAAGAGTAAATAAAAAGTGTAAAACTTTTGTGTTTTTAGTCATAAAAGTTGAATAAGCAATCTTTTCTACAATGGTATAGAAATTAAACCTATGTATGAATAGGCACAAAATGCAGAAGTCCTTCGGCTCTTCTATTATCTCTTAGAGTAAATTAATTTTCTTACTGAAATTTCTGTAAAAGACTATTACAATTGCATTAATTTTGTCGTGCATCTTCATACTAACAGCAAATTCAAGACGAAATATCTTCATCTCTGCAATTTTATTCTAACTTCTTTAAAATGAAATTTTTTCAATGCAGTTTTTTCAACCCTGACTTTTGATGACTTAAAAGACTTACAAACACCTAATAAATGAACCATCATGCCTTTACTTTCTCTCCACCATCACTAATGCCCTGAAAGAGCACAGAAACCAAGGCATTGCTTATTCCTGCCTTTCAAGCTGTGAAATACTCTTATAATGCTGCATGAAATCCCAGGTCTGATACATTTAACACCATCCACAGGTAACAAAAGTTTGTGTATATGTTTTAGTTCCTTAAACAAAGAAAGTTGTTCTAGATTTGTCACATCATTAACCTAGACATGAAAACCTGCCTTTTATCGTGAGTAAAATACTGTCTCAGCTGAGACAGTCAGAATTTTATTGAGGATTCTCACAGATGGACATTTATCTAACATACTAATTAAGACAAAATTGTAATTCTCTCCTAGTCTTATTAAAATGAAATCTGAGAAATTATTCTGGGATTCCTGCTTGCTGAGCTTCCTATGTCCTGTCACTCAAGGAATGGACCAGGAAACTCTTTTATGTGAATATTTCTTGCTGCTAGCCAAAGCATGCTGCAGATAGCTGGAGAAGAGCACTGTAAAATAATGAATATGAAATCTGGTCATCCCCCTAGATCACCATCCCTTGTCACAGTAAGCTCTTTCCTACTTTTTCCTTTAAGCCAATATTCAAGAACCAGGTCTAAAACTAAGAGCATTTAAAGAGATCACGTACTAGCTGGATTTATAGTTGTTTTAATGAATACATGTTAATCCATTCTTGATCAGAACATCATTATAGACACTCACACTGGCTGACTTCTTGAAGACAATTCTGCAGTCACAACATTTTAAGAACACCTCTAAGACTATGAGCATTTTCTTCCTCTGATATTTAAAGTTTTTCAGGTTATCAGCCAAAAAATTCTCAAGAATATAAAATAGTTTGTGTGTTTTCACTTTCTCCAGAAACACTTGAAGCTCCATTTACTGGTCCTCATTTACGGCACTGAAGAGATAAACTGCAAAGAAGCATCAGATTTGCTCCATCCCTTCAGGTCCAAAATTTTTATTGCTATTTCTCCTTTGAAAGCCAGAGGAAGCTGAGCTGTTCACTTACACACAGAGTTACCAGCCTGACAAGGAAGACACTACAGCTGACTTCCACTAACGCTGTGTTACAGTCACTGTGTCTGCAAAATGCAAGTTACAGCTTATTTTAAAAGGTACAGGAAAGTTCAGAAAGGAAAGAAAAAAGGAGGACAGCCACAAAGGAGTGCTTGAACTTTGTTCACAAACAGAAAGAAGAATTTTAATAAAGTTCTCAAATATCAAATAAAAGTTCTAAAGCTCTAAAGCAGAAATACAACATGTATTTGTTTCTTCAGTAAAAGCACCAGTCTCAGAATTCTCCCCCTCTTGTGGGGACAACAGATGAGCAAGGAATTTCAAGGATATGGATGAGAAAATACATTGCTGGTAACACTGAGCACATCAGAAGCAAATTTTAAATGACTTTATGTTCAAAAGCAGTTTCTCATGCCACCCATAATCATATCAAAACTTTCTCTACACACAAATGGTAATTGTGCATCATTCTCCCCATGACAAGGTTGAACCCTTTCCCAGAAAGAAATAGCACATTTACCAACCATTCCAAGGTATAAACTGCACAATTTGCTGTTTATCCCATCCTCTCTCCAGGCTGAAATTTATTGTCTCTAATAAAACCTTGGTTATAAGGCATCCAAGATTAAAGACCAGATCATTCTTGCCATTGCTAGCCAAAAGTCTTTTATGAGCATTCAGGCAAACGTTCTGATGGGTCTGATGAAGATTTACACATGTGCTGTCCAATCTTTAGTTATTGTTAAATAAACCTTTTAGCAGTGCCAAAGCAAACTTTAAAAACAGGCTTGGAGCTCATTGTCTAATTAGGAAGATCCTTCTTAAAGCTGAAGATCATATTAAAAGAGTGTAAATCTATATCACCAACTTCAATGGGAAAACTACTTCAGAACTGTAGAAACAAAACTGAGACATTTATCAGTGAGAGATTTGGAATTTCAAAAGTCAAGTCAAGAGACCTCCAGTAACCCCAATTTGGTTTGAATCAGGATACCAATTGCTGTGATACTTGGAAGAAGCATTTGCCTTTTATTAGTATTTTTATCTGTGGAATTTCCCAAAAACCTTAAAACACCAATTTCCTAATATATGTTCCAAAACACTCCTGTTCTCAGTGCAGCAACCCCATTCTAATAAGATTCTTAAGCCAAAGACCTAAAATATAACAAACTTCCATCATTTTCTCTGTATCCACAAGTATTTTAAAACCCCAAACCTGTTGGAAGATCACTTAATCTGCATAAACCGATAAACTTTGAGATCAAATTTACACTGGAAAGAAAACTAATACTCTAGATAATTTAAATATCTAATTTCTCTCACAGAAGCTATTGTTCATAAATCCAGCAACTATCAATTGCAGACCTCTGGCAACATTTACAATAATAAATATTTCATTCATTATAGCACGTACCTGATTGACACTGAATAGGGTTTCTGCTCTTTATAAATGCTCTGACAGCATTACATGTCAGCAAGATTTTCTCATAGCAGTTCTGGATTTGTTTTCCTTCTTTCCTTTATCTCTGATTCTAAAGCAGCTGTGCCCACCACCACTTAGTCATCAGATCTCAAATATGAATCTTTCCAAAGCAATGTGGTGCCTGCTCATCAGTGCAAGGTTACAGGGATACTATCAGTGTTTCCCTTCCCTCTGAAGGCAAGTCCTAAACAGAAGTTCCTCCTCCTCCTTTCTGACATAACAAGCCTCTGAATTTGTCGTTCACTGCAGTTAAGTCTCTTACACGACGGAATCATTTTATAAGCCAAGCATTCTCATATGTAGCACAGAAATCTGAAGGTTAATTAACCAGAAATTTCTGGCACCAAACATTGAGGTTTTTAAAAGGCTAAATCAAACTTTTTATATCTTTGTCACAGGGAAACCTGAAACATAATTAACATTTCTTCTGAAGCAGAAATGTACTCATCTTAGACATTTTGGGCAGCACAATAAATAAGCTCCTTTGGCATTGTTTTTTAAACACCAGATGCACAAACACAGACAAGGGAGGGTTATTTTTCTTTAATGTAACTACGCTCATTTTCAAGAAAAGCAAATTAACCAGAACCCATCTGGGATAATATCTTTGTTTTACTGCATGTTATGGTTTAACCCCAGCCTGCAACTAAGCACCACACAGCCACTCACACACTTCCCCTCAGTGAGATGGGGGACAGAATTGGAAGAGTAAAGTGAGAAAACTTGTGGGTTGAAATTAAAACAGTTGAATAGGTAAGGCAAAAGTCTCCCACACAAGCAAAGCAAAACAAGGAATTCATTCATCACTTCCCATGGGCAGGCAGGAAAGGAGGGCTACATCACATCTAACAGTGACTGGAGAAGACAAATACCATCATTCCAAACGTCCCCTCGCTTCCTTCTTCTTCCCCCAGTTTTATATGCTGAGCATGACACCCTGTGGTCTGGAGTATACCTTTGGTCAGCTGAGGTCAGGTGTCCTGGCTGTCCCTTCCTAGATTCCTGTGCAGCCCCAGTTTCCTCACTGGTGGGGTGCTGAGAAGCTTGGACTCTGTGTAAGCACTGCCCAGTGATAATAAAATCATCCCTGTGTTATCAACACTGTTTGCAGCAAAAATGTAAATCACAGCTGCATACTAGCTACTATGAAGAAAATTAACTCCACCCCAGCCCAAACCAGCACAACCTCCACTTCTTACCCCATACCGTTTACATCATGCTCAGGTCCTACACATCATCATTGCCCACTATCCTCATTTGCACCGTTTAATACATTTAATAGATAACAGTCTATGGACCACCCCTGTGAAATGTCTGTAAAGGGTCCATAAAAGAACACAAGCATTCACAAAATGTCCAATAGGTTCATTCAGCCCATGATTTTGTGCTCCATCTGGTATGGGGCTCACTCAGGGCATGAGAGCTGCTGTGCTGTGGGGAGTTGTCAGACACAAAAGGCAGCTCAGTTCAGGTGTCTGCTACAGTTCTGAGGATTGTCCTCCACTGCTTCTGGTGGCTCCTGCTGTAGCAACTCTCATAACACACAGCTCAAGTCATGGATCACAACAATTTAAACAATTTCCACTACCATCTCCACTCCTGATCCCTTCGAGTGAGCTTTTATGGTTTAACATTGCAATGGCGTCCTCCCTTCATTCCTGCTCCAGCTTGCACTTATCCACAAACTGCAATCCCTCAGGGTTGGACCTGCTCCAAGTGGAAGTGCTCCAGCATGGCCTCATGCACAGCTACTGAGCTTCAAGATGTACCTTTTCCAGCACCAATTCAAAGCACAGCCCATGCCAGCTGCTATGAAGAAAAATAGCTCTACCCTAGCCAAAACTGAATTAGCACTTACCAACAAAAATCACACAAAACCAAACAAACATAAAACCAAAACAACAGAAAAACTCATAAAATTTGAACACAGTCAGCAAGATCCATTCCTCAGTTATACATTGCAATGTCTTTCAAAATCCTTGATTAGTTGCTAAGCATTAATTTCATTTACTCAAGAGAAATTAATATGCTTATAAATTTGCTCAGATAAAGCCTCATTTTATTCATCCTTGCATTTTGGATACCAAAACACCTTCAAGTCTTCACAACTTTCCAAAACTACTTGTCAGAATTAGAAGATGAAACAACTCTGCCCCCTTTGCCATCAACATCTTCTCTGCAAGCACAGCCAGAACCAGGCCAAGGTAATATCATTGTCACTCAGTCAGCCCTTCCCATAATTACTTTTTGCTAATGCAATTTTTCTCAGTATCAAATTTGTCTCTACCTTGTTACTCTGTGCTTTCCTTGAGCCTCCTTGCCTTCTCACATTACAATTTTGCAGGTCCAAACACTGCTGCTTTTAATTTGAATTTCCTTTTGTTTTAACAGATAAAGCCTTTTGCAAGCTAGAGGGGATTTAAATGCCAGTGCTTTTTGATGATTAGTTCTTATATGGAGTGTGACCCTATCTACATAATCCTATTTATGTCTGTTTAAGGACAAGGTCATGTTCCCTGTCACCCTCAGGGCTAACGGGACAGAGAGTAAAGGTTTTCAGCTAAACATTATAGAAGTGCACCTTAGTTTTTTGCACATAAAAGGGCTGCATTCCCCTCACATCCGGATGTAGCCCCTCAGCAATCTGTACCAGACCCTGGTCCTGTAAGTCATTTACTTGAAATACCTGGGAACCAAATAAGCATTGGGAGCAGCATGAAGGGGTTACCTGTGGATTACATCTTTCCTCTCCATTCAGATCTCCACTCAGTTAGGAGCCACAGCTATTTTGGGTTATATAAACAAAACCCTTCAATCAAGGAAAATTTGCACGGTTTTTAAGATGTTACATGTTAGATAACCAAATGGAATGAAGGATATCTAGGTAAATGATCAGGAACAGGTTGGCAACAGACAAAGAAAAATAAGTCAACTTCTCTCTTTTATATATATAATGTAAATTAATATTTCCTAATATAATATAAAATGAAGGCCTTTAATTAATGTATTTTCTAGGGTTTTTTGGGAGGAATTGTAAAGATGGGAATGTCAAAATAGGAGTTTCCACACATGGAAAGAGATGATCAGACCCCAAGCTGCAGCAGTTTGTAAGTGAAGCAGCACCTGCCTAGCAGACATGGGGAGCAGCTAAAAGGAGCCTTGAGGCAATACACAAGAAAAAAATAATCCAAATCAGATGTAGTTCAGGATATTACACTCCCCTGTGTGTCCAAGTACATGAAGGAAAACACATTAGTGCCAATATATTCAAAAAGCAGTTCCTTTAGACAAAGGTAGTGTAGAGAATAAAATGGGTAAATTTACCCACTTGACAATGCAGACCCATCCCTGATGACTGTCTCATCCCAGACAGAAAAATTTACTTACATCATTATCACCTAAAATTACTGAAGGTTGAGCAGTTCCTGGGGCCACAGGACACGCTGTGCCCATTCCATGGTGTGTACTGTCCATATAATCCCCAGAAAAGCACCAAGTTTTCTCCTCAGCACTCCCACTGTATTCAGCACCAGGCCTCACAATCACGACTTGGCTGTCCAGCAAATTCACTCTATATAAGCAATTTGAACAGTGGCTTAACTTGAGGATTCACTTAACAAAGAACATTTTTACCACCTATCACAAGTTTTAGAGGTGTTATAGTAAAAGGATCACTCTGAAGGAGGAGTGAAGAAGCAGGGCCAGAGCAGAACTGCAGAAAGAATTTTCCTGGACACTGTTCATCAGTGGTTACAGGTTTTTACGTACCTCATTAAATTCCTGCGGCATTCTCCTTAAGGACACTTGCTGATTGCTGTAAAATGGCTCCACATTTTCTCACATATCCATTAAAACATGTAGACTATAAGGAAAAGAAGGATGCAATGTTACACTTGCAGAAATAAATAACACAATTACACCTAAAATAATTTGAAGAAAACTACCCATCCCTGTGTTGTTTCTGCAAAGGTATATTCTCCTCATTCCCTGTGAGTACCTAGTGGGTGAACAGCTTGCTTTGCTACCACAGCTTCTACCCCAGTAGCACACAGAAGAAAACAAGTAAAGTTTTAAATTATTTGATAATAAATTATTGCAACATTCATTAGGATTGAAGATTGCTGCAGTATTTTATTCTCTTCTCAATTAGTTGCAGTCATGGCAAGAGACAACAAAAGTTAAGAGCTGAAAGCCACTGGCTGAGAATGTGGTACTTGTGTTTCTTGATTCTGTGCGACTTTCACTTCCTCCAATTTATGTCATCAAATACATGTTCAACATAGGTCATTTTGAATTCAAGTTGGTTTTTAATTGTAGAAAAGCTGGGTTTCCAGAGACTCAACATGAATCTAAAACATCTATATAAACCATACATGAAAAACCCAGGAGTCTCCATATCACACATACAGTATAGGATATTACTAAATAGGAGGCTTGGTCTCTCAGGTCCAAAGGATTTCCCCCCCTGCCACAGCTCAAACTCCCTTCTGCCTTCTTTCAAGTCCTTCCAGATGCAGCTCCCAGCCATGGGACTTTACATGTTTGACTTTACAGCAGATTCCTCTATCTTCCCTTGGTCTCCTTGGCCTTGAACATCCTGCTGGACCAGAATCTGTATGTAGACACATTAGTCCTGAAGTAGCAATTAAATGAATACATTATAATAAACTATTATAAACAAATATTGCTTTCTTCTGAAATCTTAGCTTACTGGCAGGTGTTATGAAAGAGGCAACTCTGCCTCCCCAAAATCAAAAGCAAAATTTGTTTCTCCAGCCTTTCTGCTTCTAGAGAAATAGGGCACAGAGATAACAGAAACTAAGCCCTTTAATACAAACATTTCAAACATAAGTTGTTTATTGCCAATACACAACCACGGTCAAATCATGGGGAAGGATTTTTTTCTTGCTGTCTGAGAAATTAATACTCATTTCCTTCTCCTCCTTTTCACCTACCTCAAATACCCTTCAGGGCCCCAACCTGCTACTTAATCCCTAAAGGAATTCCTCCCCATACACTGCAAGACTAAAGACAATAGATTCATTTCCCATCTACCCTACAGTACACTAGTCAAAAGTATTTTTGGGGGAGGCTTTTAGTCATTCCACTTCATTTAATCCAGTTACATTTAGTCTATTAGACAAGTTTAGGAAACAAACCCCAAAAATGTACATTAGAGTGTAGGAGTCCTTGGAGAAGGCTGCCCTTTCCATAAAGCCACAAAATATCAGCAGAGAGGATTAACAACATTACAGACAGACAGCTGACAGGTGATACCTGTAAATGATACCTGAAAATGTAAACCATGCAATTCCAGAAGATAACAAGTAATGTCATAACACCTGTTCATGAGATCTGCTCCACCTAAACCTGCAAATGATTGCTGCCTCCTCTGTTTGCAATGAGTTTATCAGAAAGTAGGCAATGAGAGGAGAGAGAATAGTTTGGATAAAACAGATAAGGCCTTTGAGCTTAAAGCAATCACTAATGAAGTGGATTTGGTATGGGGGTGAAATGTAATTGGTCACACCCACTGCTCTTCAATAGTTCTTTAACAGACATCCAGAACAGCTATTCTGAATTCAGTCTCTCTTACAAGACAACAAATACACTCAAGTTAGCTGAAATACATTTTCCGTCCACAGCAGATAACCCAAATCTAACTAGCAAAGCAAAGTTCAAACACAGAAGAAGATGCCAGCAGAACAAAAGAAGAGAGTTACAAAGACACCTGAAGTGGCTAAGAGGTTCCCAAAGTTTTTAAAGCAATTGAAGCAACTGAACTTCATTTTTTGATCTTTGCAGGTACTTAAGAACATCTTGCCACCTGAAAGATCACAGTGGTGAAACTGCTATTTCTCTTTTCAGTGTCACCACAAAGAGGCAGATAAAGAACCTGGTAGTTCTAACCACACATCTTTTTAATGTGCAGTTTTCTAAATCAGATCTCATTTTGCAACAAGTTTAGTTCAATTTTTCCTCAAAATCAATGTTCTCAATGGCAGCAGCTACTGGCAGAGGTTGGCTTAGACACCTCCTCCTGTCTGACATTTCGCTGCCATCACCTCTGGCAGTATCTCTCTCTTGCCTTCTCAGGACCACATGGTCCTTCCCTGTCCCTCATGCTGGCTCTGGAGCTCCCCTGATCCAGGAGAAGCCGCTTCAGCTTGGGAACTTCACAGGAAGCTATCCCAGCAAAAGGAGAGGGAGGGAGAAAAAGTGGATTTTCTCCAGAATCGCTAGGAATTTAGGCAAAGTCTTCAATGCAAATAGGCTTTAAATGTAGTAGAACATTAGAGAAAATAAGCTGCCAATGTATTAGCAGAGAACAGGTCACCTACTACTTTGCTAAAGGAAGCAGAATATACATAGCACATGAATGAAGACTGTCCTGGATGAGCTCAGTTCCAATCTACCACTGTTTTAATCCAAGTGCTCATTAAACCATTTTTTTGGTGGGTGTTTGTGGTCTAGCTCTGTTCTAAGCCCATGCTCCTGTACTCTGTGGGGTCTGCAGTCATCTCTCTCTGGATGTTTATTTGCAGAATACATGTAAACCACTTGTTCTCTGACCAAGGAAATAATCATTTGGAAGTTCATTTTATTCTTCCAGAAATATTTTTTACAAAAAGCTCCAAGCAATTTTTGTTCTTCTCTCAAGTTCATACTAGAAGCACTTCTCTTTTTAGTTGACTCTTTCCTTGCTTATTTTCATCACACACCCACCAACAAGGAGATCAACAGTTCCAGGTTTTACTGGCATTCACAGTGGTCTCTGAAGTAGCTTCCCATGTTCCAATTATAGTTAAACAAAGGGGCTCAACATTGTTCCCACTTTCTGCTAGAATGGAAACCAGCACGCCCATCAGCTTAAAGAGATTTTTAACAAGAAGAATGTAGAAAGCAAGAAGCAACAATGGATAGTTTTCAAAGGCCAGCTTCCATCTGAGAGTCCAATAATGTAGAGTGCCCTTGAAAGGATCAGGGCCTGGACACATAAAATCAACACGTAAAAATGAGAGAAACTTGACATTTTAACCTTAATCTCTTTCTGACACTTTCCTCATGTACAAGATGAAGAGCAAAGCTCTGAGGGATCCTCACACGAAACAAGGAGCCAGGAAGAAAGTCAAGAAAGGATATTCACAGAATCCACAGGATTGTGAATACTGAACACAGCAGAAGCTGCAGTCACTTACTTCCACTGCATCAGTCACGAATGTAATAAAAAAGGTGTCAAAAACTAGAAATGGTGGGTGCAGTTGAATGCAAAGAGCATTCCTACTTATCCCTCAAAGCTATATTATCTTGAATAGCCAAAACAATAATTAACATTAGAGACATGTCACTAATTAATGTCTTATTTTGTCAATCTCTGCCTGGGCAGCATTGTGAAGAGATGTAGTAATAGTGATGGTAGGAATTAGGAAGGAATAGAAGAGGCCTCGCAAGAGAGGCCCATGCCTGAACAAATTTTACACGTAAAATAATGACTCTATTCAATTATTCTATACAGGTGAAATCTTTGTAACATGCAAACTAAAACCATCTGGCTAATACACCTCTTTTGAGAGATTTAGAGGGGCAAAAACCCCAGAAGTGTGCACATACAAAGACACAACCACAAGAAACAAGATAAAATACATGCAGTCTAGGGCTAGTGGGGAAATTGTCAAGAAGACAACACCAGAGCCTGTTGCCTGAAGACATCAGAAATGGATTAGGGAAGAAATACGAGGATGAAAGGAACAGATTTTCTTTTTGGTGATTCTGTGCATGAACTGGAAAACAAAACTCTCTGTTTTCCCAACTCACTGTTACGTGTGATGGGGTCCTGCTCTCCTGGGGATGGTTGAACACCTGTCAGATTACGGGAAGCAGTGAATTAACTCCTTGTTTTGCTTTGCTTGTGTGGGTGTCCCCTCCTTTCCCTATCAACCTGTCTTTATCTGAACCCACAGGTTTTTTCACTATTACTTTTCTGATTCTCTCCCCATCCCCCCAGCTGGGGGGAAGAAAGAGTGAGTGAGCGAGTGGGGATGTGCTGGCTGAAGTTAAACCTCAGTTCTGCTGAAACTTCAGCAGTTGCAGGAGCTGGGAGATCTCTCTTTGTCACAGCTGATTTGCTGTTGTTGATGTGCACTGGTCACAAACCAAACAGGACCCACACCAGGGCTAAGGTGCCTCAGGGACACTCTTGCAAGCCAAGGTGGCAGATCTTCCCTACAAACACTTTGAAAGGTACCAGCTTGTCTTTGGCAGACACCCCTCAAGACTGATGACTATTGTATGAGTACCAGAGAGAATTAATGAATACTTCTGGTTAATCCACTCTCCTTCAAATCCTAGAATCTATTTTTTTAAGTGTGCTCAGCACTGAAAGAAGAGCCTGTAATTCTGGACCAGACAGATTTCTATACAATTTATTTGCTCAGATTATTCCTGCCAGTGTCTTCTGCACTCTGGGAAGAAGGAGAAAGCGCCAGCACAATGCAGGATCCTTTTGTGAAATTTACATAGTTAGTTTCCAGTTGATATTTAAACTATTTCTTGCACATGCATTGTATATTCTGCATCACTGACCAGCAAATTGCATTCAGCATCTAATTTGTTAAATGGTTTCCACTGTCAGGAGAATGTTCCCACTGTAATAGTGGTATTTTAACCTGTCAAAAAAATGATTAGACTAAAACATCTTAGTAAATAACATGAACTACTCAATAACATCAAAAATTGAAGATGTACAAAGGCTATCCTATTACTTGGGAAACTTCTAAATTTTCAGGTAACAGAACTCATTTTCTGCTAGAATGAGTAATCAAGGAAATATCATTTTCTTTTATATTGATCATGGTATAAGGCATAGCCTAAGGACAGGGAGCATAAAATGGTCTATTACATTTTCTTTATTAGTGTTGGAAAAATCATTTTCAAAATTATTTCAGTGATTCTTTTCTGGGAATGTAACCTCATTTCTATATATTTTTATGATCTGCCTCTAAATTCTTAGCTGCATGAAGCTGTTACTGGTGGAGGGGCATGGTCTCTCTGAGAAGTCATGTCCTTGCTGAAGTCTTTGAAGGAATTCTTGCCATTAAATTCACTAGGGACAGGATCACTACTTACATCTGGCATTCAAATGAAGGGAAACCAGCATTCAAAATCCAGAACCATTCCAAGACTCCATTGACTAAGCTTTTCTTGCATTCTGTGCCAAAATTCACCAAGGAAGTGCAAAGACAAACAGCATACTCAGGTCCCCAGAATCTAAACATCCTGAAGCCAGTTATTTGAGCTCACAGAAACACCTGAGGTTTTGATTTGAAGGCTGCTTGTAGTCAGATTCTGTGCTTCAGGGAAACTAAACCCACCCCAGGGGTACCAGAGGGCTGCCAAAAGCAGCCCCAGCAGTGCCAACCATCTTTTCCCTTGACTGCACCCACTTGCCAAGACCCCCTTGTGTCACAGGGTGAGGACCTCCAGAGCACTCTGATGCCAAACTCCACTCTCATTAGTGAAACAGCCTTCATTAAGCACATTTTCCAGAACTGGGATGCACTACTAACATCTATAACCTGAAGTATATCAACTTAAAGGTGGTCCAAAGGTAGCAAAAGTAATTTTCCCTCCAAGTCACTACACATGGCTCTGTGGAAATAGGGTGTTTTACCATGATGTAGCATGCAGTAGGGCTGGACTTGCCTACTGCTTCTTCAGTTACATTTTTGGGAAGAAAAAATACATGTGTTAGACCTAAATGTAGTAGACCTCATTATCTCCTGACTATACCTTGTACTCATTTTGATTTTTATTTCATTTTAATTCCTTCAAATTTCCCATACTGTGAAAAGTAGATTAGACAACCTATACAAACATAAATGGGAAAAGTACACTGTAAATATTATCCATGTAATGGAAATGAGATGTTAATCTATATACAAGTTTGTTTAAGTTACTTTCTAAGCTGTGAGCCTTTCCTTGCTGCTTTATATGTGAGCCTAAAACATTCTACATAGTTTGTAATCCTCAGGTTTCTCTCTTGGGAAGTAACTTTGCATCTCTTACAGTCATCATTATCCACCTGTACCTGAAGATGCCACCATCTTAACAAAAAGCTGCCTGAAACATAAAATTAAACATGCACATGTTCACACACATCTATATGTATTTTTTACTTACTTCTAGATATACTTAAACATATCGTTCTGCAGGACAAAACAAAAGAAACCCACCTGGGAGATTTTACACGAGAGCTACCCTGTGTATTGCAAATAAGAGCAGAGCCACACATAGAATGTGGTCTCCTATTTTGATCTCTTGAAGCTAGTGCCCATAGCATCACACCTCTGATTTTACTGAACGCATTTCCTAGTTGCTCTGATGCTAAAGAACCCAACAGTTACAAGCTGTAATTAGTTCTTCAAGTAACTGCAACTCTATATTACTCTATGCATCTAATGTTTGCATCTGATGCCAGCAATGCATTGCTATTAGAGCACATTTTCTTCAGAACATGTTCTGTGAAGCCAGCGTGCTGTAGTGAACCACTGAACATGATTACTTTCCCAGCAATAATAATAGCAGTGGTGTGAGAGCAGTGAGACTGTTACTAAAATCACTCTCAATAAAAGATCAAAATTGTTTTTAATTAAACCTCTAAAATTGTTCTTTGTTCTTTTTTTTTTAAACTCTAGATAAACCAACTCCTGATTGCTTTTTAAAGGAACAATACAATTCTTGTGATTCCTCTCTCACAAACAGTCCTTTTGTTCAGTTCCTGCAATGTATTCCATCTCTTTTTGTGACAAAAAACTCATTCTTTCAGGTTGCTGAAGAAGTCTCTTAAAAACTCCTCAAGCTACCATCATTCGAACAGAGAGCCAACCTGCATTAACTAGAGCACCCCAAACCTGTTTAATAAGGTTTTAAAGAGTGCCTTAAGAGACCTTAATGATTCACTGTAATAGCAATACAGAGGAAAAAAAGTACCTGTCTCTTTTTTTTTCCTCATCTTGCTATTTCTTCAAGTGCTCTTTTGGCCAAGTGCAGCTCATCACTGCTTCCAACATATGCTGTCTTCATCTTTTTCTATTTCATAGCCTGTGGAGCCTTGATCTGTTTTCAAACTGACCACCTTTCCAGGTACTTCTTTTTCTCTAGCCCTCTAAAATCCTTCCACAACACTTAGGACTCTCCGTGATTCTTTTTCTGCAAAATACATTTACTAAATAAAGGAAATAAATCAGAAATTGCATTCAAACATTCAAATAGTGAAGAAGGAGCTAAGTTCCCCAAGCTAGTGGTTTTGTCAGACAGATCGGTGGTGTAATTAATTCAATAAACTGTATATTGTAGAAAGAACAGGATGGGGCAAATCTGCAAATGATTATCTAAATCTGAGGAAATATGTAGGTGCTGGAAGAAATAGCTGTACCTAGTGATTTGCTTGAAGCACCTGTGGTCAAATGGAAACATCTTGTTCCAGCTAATACAGATTTGGGTTTAAATGTTAAAACTGCATCAGCTGGTAACTTCTGTGCACTGCTTTAACTTGGGTAATATTGTGCTCAGTCATCTGACTTGAAAAGAACTGTAAAAAATTGCCTTGACGCCACTCTGCTAGCAATCTCCAGCAATATCCTCTAGCTGGACAGTAAAATAGGATTGCTGTACTTAATGTTCAGATTGTAAATTGAGGCTGTAGCTGTGGATTTGACACCAACCTTTCACTGAGCTGTTTCTGAAGTTTCTCAGCACCATGGAGAGTTTTGAAGTTCTGAGAAACTTTCAGCATTGAAACAAACTTGTTTCCCTTTGCCTCACTCAGGCTGATTAAAATTCCTCTGGTATTTGTTTATATGCTATTCCGCACACTTATTTCCTTTTCCCCAAAGGAAACCTTACCCATATTACAAGAATTAATTTTACAGAGCATGTCCCCTGAAGCTTGAATTCCTCCTGTTTACATTCCCTAAAACAAAGACTGATGAACAGATTTGAATGCAAGGGAAGGATGGCACAGTTACTTCTCAACACACCTACATTATTATTCCAAAGTGCTTTCCTGAATGTATGAATTGACTGTTTCAGTAACAGTTAATGACTTATGTGATGTTTGGGAAGTAAACATCAGTAGAATTGTTTCTGAGTACTGAAAATGTCCTAGTGCTCCATCAGTCTCTGGGTGAGAAAAGCAGTCTGTTGTTCTTTAAAAGAGTAGGAAGTCCCAAGTCCCCCATGATGAGGCTCACCAGGAAAGTAAGATTCATGTGTGCTGTGCTCCCTCCCTACTCTCAGATGAGACTATCAAAGATGGGTGTTTTTTCCAACTCTACTCACCAGATTTTTCATCTGAAGTTTGCTTCAAGAAAACTTGCATTAATATACGGAACATATTGTTGCCTTTATTAGTACTTTGTGGTCCAATATTGTATCTGAAGTACTTGCAGATTAAACTTACAGATTTCTGTACGCTGTAGGAAGAGTTTGTAGTAGAAAGGGGAATATATATTTGTATTTTTAATGTTAGCTAAAGAGTATTCATCTCAATGGATTATGTTTCTGCTCATTCAGTTATTGTACAGCATCCCATGTACAGCAACTGAGATAAGACTGCAACCTCCTGATAACAGTAATTCATCAGCCCAAGACAGGAGGACTCAATCACACTGAACTTTGCATGTGAAGCTGAAAATTTACACTGACTTTCCCTGTAGGTTAGATGTGCAATTAGTAGTGGCAGGCACAGTCTGGTCTTGTTGATTAAGATGTTCCACTTTTTCCAAGAACACCAGAAGAACCCAAAGCACTGATAAACTCAACTTCCTTATCTTCAGCATCCACTACCTTTCTTCTACTTTGTGTTTTGCAGAAACCATAACAGTAAACAGCATAATTTTTTCATTAGTGTAGCCAAGGCTCCTAAGAAATCAGCTGTCTTTTGAAATCTGTCTAGAATCTACCTTTTTTTTTTAGAATCTATCTTTTAGAAATCTGTTTAGAATCCCCTTGCCTTTAAGGCACATTATCTCAGATTCCATGTACGAAGACACAGATGGTGTGTTCTGTATCTATAAGAAACGTCATCAGAGCTCTAATCCCAAAGGATCACACAAGAAATAGAAATACCCCAATTTTGATTATTCAGTTAAACTGAGTTGAGAGCTGTACCTAGGCATAAAGATTATAATCAGATGTTTCTTGATACTCTGTACAGCAGCAAAGCAAATTGAGATGGATACTGCCAGAAGAATCCTGAAATCAACTTAACTACCACGTGCATTTATTTGTCTTCTCACAGACCATGTATAACATCCTAGAAGAAATGGATGTATGTGATTGGAGGAAGCATTGGAAAAAATAATAGGCAAGAGAAATTAAAAGAGTCATGAATAATAAGTAAAAGAAGTGCTACGGAAAAGAACATAATGAAAGGAAAGAGTAACTTCCCAAGTTATTTGCTCACTGGGCTCTTCTTCTGCCTTGTTAAAATCTGCCACTTCTCCCTGGAACTGTTGAGTGTTTTTAAATCCCTAGGAAATCTGAGAGCTGTCAGAGCCTTAAGGGCTGGTCCCTTCCTGCTTTATTCCCAGTGTGACTGCCTCATCAAGGCTAAATAAAGTTTAAATTAGTCAGCAGGTGTCAGGGCTGCTATTGCCAGAATTAGATAGTGCCTTTAACATGGCCCACTATTCTTTCTTTTCAATCTTGTCCTCTCATTTTAGTCTTGTTCTTGTATGCAAATCTTCTTCTTCAAGCTTCCGTTTCCCAGCATTTCAAATTTTTGAAGTACATCTGTGGCTTTACAAGTTGTTCTCAGAGCCTTGTGGTAGGCATGTAACTGCTATCATAGCTGTCAGGTTAGTGATGCATTTTGTTTTAGAAAAGTTGAATAAGGTAGGTCATTTGGTCCAGCTCCACTGCTTAAAGCAGTTACATTAGATTACTCAGTCAAATTCTGAGTATCCCCAAAGAAGTTCCAGAACCCCTCTGGGATACTTGTAACAGTGCTGGTTGGGTCTCATGATGAATTTTTCTCTTTATATCTGATTGGAGTTTGTCTTGCTGCAATTTTTTCTGTTGCTTCTTATCCTTTCCATGTTCACATGAATGGAGACTCTGGCTGTGTTTTCTAGTGGGTGTACTTATATGCATTTGAATTGAAAAGATCATTCCTTTCTCCAGGCTGAATAAATTCCTGCCCAGCTGGCTTTTCCACATGCACCAAGACCAGGCTGGATGGGGCTCTGAGCAGCCTGGTCTAGTGGAAAGTGTTCCTGCCCATCATTGGAATTAGATGATCTTTAGGGGTCCTTTCCAACCCCACTCATTCAAGGATTCTGTGGTCATTTTCTCCATCCTTTTAATCGTCTTGGTGACCATTTGCTGGGCTCAGTGTAGGGTGACTACAGGGCTGCAGAAATTCTTCAGTTCTCTCTGGTACTGGACACTGGTTCCTTCATGTGTTCCCTCTTTCAGGCTGTTCACCTCTAAGAGCATTTACGGACTATGTTCCTTATAAACAAATCCATGCAGGAAATGCTATCATGGAAGCTTTTTGCCACCACTGATAATATTTCCACAGGGTAGTGCAGAGGATGGTCTGCAGAAGGGTCAGTCCATGTGTGCCTGCATCCAGCTTTCGCTCACAAAACTGGGCAGCTCAGTGACTGAGGGATACCCTCGCCGGCTAACTAATAATTCCTCACCTGAGACTATATTTCAGGAGGCACTCTGGTAGCTATTTACTTCCTGATGCTCATTAGCAGCAAAGTGAGAATGCAGCCCTGCAAAAACACTGGATAAAAGAGCTGTGCTTTGCTTTTATTAATCTGCATTTACAAGGCGGGCTAGAGAATATCCAAAGTACTACTTTATCGCTCCACAAGTCAAGGAGTTCGGGAGTAGGGGACTGCTGTAGCAAGGAAAATCAATTACCCATTACTTCATTTGTTCTGCATCAAAACAGTCATCACTTTATAAAATTGTTTGCCTTCACTATATATCCAAAATAGCTTTAGTAAGTGCAAATTCTAGGGTTTTGCAACTGTGACAAACTGGTACTTCACACAGCCCTCACCACTAAGAAGCTCCAACCTCTCTGATGCCATGGCCAGTTGGTTTCCAGTAGCTCTGTATGAACCTGTCATGTGCAGTACAGACAAACCCTGAGGAAAATAAAACCATTCACAATGTTTCAGCCTGTCTGTCCAATATTTAACACTATAGGCAGTATCTTCCTGGTTACCAGCAACTTATGCTGTGCATTCTGAAGATAATTATTTTTAATTAAGCGATAGCAGATATTATGTTAATTTGTGTGGGAGTGCATTTTATTCACAAATTTCACAGAAAAGTGGCCGAGTTGTTTTTAATATGAAACATTTGAGAACAAGAGCAAATGCAATAGATTAAATGGCAAAAATATTTTAAATGTTTTATCTCTTGCATGGTTTCATCAAAATTATATTACACAATTACTCATCTGTTTGTTTTATGATACAGTGTGGAAAAGGAGACAAAGGACTCCAAAAATCATTGAGAAAAATGTTATTTAAGTACTTTCAGGAAAAATATAATTAATTAAGGGATCTTTCCACACCCTTATAGAACTAAAATAAAATCAGTGACATTTCACCAACTGTGAACATTATTATTCTAGACTCATGAATTTTTTTTTAAAGAGACATTCTTAATTTAAGGCAAAGTGATTCCATTACGTGCTTCTGTCTATCCCTTCCCTAATGTAAGGAATGTAATTTGAGAGCAAATATTATCTGAACTGATCTAATGATTGTATTCTATACAATGTTTTTAATCCAATAACTACAATGAAAGGGAACAAAGAATTTTTTTGAGGACACTATAGGAAAGCAACAGAATGAGGTAGAAACTGATGGAAAGAGAAAGAAAGGAAATTTCCTGACTTCTAGGAAAAAACAAGAACACTGAATGGTTTTCTATGAAAGGAACTAATTTCTTGTAATATTTTTATCAAGGGCTTTCAGGAAAAATTAATCCATCATACCTTTTCTTCTTAATCTGAAATTTCACTATAGATGAATTTAACCCGTTGTTACTCAGGGTCATTCCAAAAACTAGCAAGGCAGACATTTGGAGACTAAAAATTTTTCAACAGAATCATGTATCTTGCAGGATATCTTGCTTTCAGATTTATCAGAAAGGCTGAAGAGCAGCATGGATGTCTGCCACATCTGTGTAAAGCCATTACGTTCAATCTGAATTTTGTATATGCAGAAAAAGCAAATACCAGAGGTGCTGCAGCAGGTATAAAGGAAGCCTGAAAAGCAAGAAAGCTTCACTGAAGTAAACGAGTCATATTCTACTCAAATCCTGCTTTTAGTTTTTCTCAAAAGCACAGGGCTATGAAACAGATTAAATCTGCCCACTGCTCATATGTGAATCCTTTAAACAGCTGGAAGTTTGTTCTTCCAAAGTTCAGGGTCCTGACTCTGTTCCTCACCAGGCCCATTCTCATCAGGATCACAAGCACCCTCAGGGCACAGTCACTACAGCCCAGGTGGCTCCATTCCTAACTTCTGATGAGCTTATTTGTGTATGAGCACCAGGCCCAGTCACACTTCTTCTCTGGCAGTACCTGGACCAACAAGTTCTCCTTGACACTCTCTAGAAGTCTTCTGGATTGCTCGGAGCCAGCTGTGCCGCCCTCCCAGCAGACAAGCCGGAGGATTGAAACCCCCACCAGGATGAGAGCTTGGGATCGAGATGCTAGTGCAGCTGAAACACGAGAACCAACAGGGCCAGCAGGTCAGACTCCTGGAGCAGACCCTGAGCATAAGGTGCCCTCTGTTTTTCTGGTCTTTGATTTGTGTCCAAAAGCTCTCAGCCAGTTCCTGGCTGTTCCTCAGACACAGCTCTTCACAATCCATTCCTTAACACACAGCACAACACACACACCCCTACTGCCCAGCCTAGCTCTGTAAATACACCTATTTACGGGTATTTCCCTGTTGCTTCCTAAAATGTTGGTGTTTCCTGGCTCCTCTCTGACTCTTGGGAGTACACCCCCTTTCCCTACCGAATCTATTTTAAAGGTCTGCTTGTAAGTCTAGCCAGAAGGTTGTAGCCAGGTGGGGGTTGGTCTCTTCTCCTAGCTAACAAGTGATAGGACAAGGAAACAGCCTCAAGTTGTACCAGGAGAGGTTTAAGCTGGATACAAGGAAAAATTTCTTCCCCAAAAGGGTTATCAAGCACTGAAGAACAGGCTGTCCAGGGAAGTGATGGAGTCACCATCCCAAGAGAAATTTAAAAGACATGTGCCACTTGGGCACATGGCATAGTGGTGGTTCTTTTACACTTGGACCAGGGAGACAACTGGCATTTTGTTTCATTTACAGCTTTAAGGGATCAGCCCACTTTGTGCAGAGAGCCCCTGGGACCTCATTCCTCTCAGGAGGGTTTGCACTTGGTGTGATGATGGCCTGGACCTGCTGCACTGGGCGGGACAAAGGCTGGGGCTTCCAGCTGAGTGATGTCACTCTGATGGGTATGTCATCAATGGGAGCTGTGTCCAGGGCCATCATCATCTTATCAGTCAGGAAATGAGGCTTTTGTGGTTGTGACATCATTCAGGACAGAGCACAATGGGACCTGTCTCCAGGGGTATCCACAGGCAGCCTCAGCCCCACTGCAGCTGGACTTGGGCAACTGGCAAGTTGTCATGAAGGGGAAAGGATGGGCTGGATAGGGGACCAGAGTGATGCCCAGGGGTGCTTCTAACCCAGAGGGAGAGCTAAGTGCCCAGAGAGACTTTGAGGATGTGCTGGGTGCCCTCAGCTCCCTACTCCCTCCCACCCTGATGAGTCCCCTTTCCTCTCACCTCCTTCAGGCCATGTCCTTTGCAACGACGCTGTTTCTGCTTCTGCTGGCTGTACAGGCTGTCTTGAAGGAGGACAACCCAAAAGACATGGCCAATAGCCAGAAAGATGCTGGAGCGGGAGGTGTATCTGTGTGAGGAGATGATTCGTCTGCTCCAGGAGATTGAGGAGAGCTCAGAGGAAGACACGCTCCTTTCCACACTGCACTGGCAGTGTCTGTTTTGGATGGTTCTAGCAGCCCTGGTCCTGGTCACTGTGGTCCTCTGGCCAGCCAGGCCAGGGATGCTTTATGAGCCTCCTCAATTATTCACAGCCCGCTGTTCTGATCTCCCACGAGATGTCTCCGAGTTTGAAATCAAACTGATATTTGGTGAGCAAAATGCTTCCAGGAGCTGGAAGCAAGAAAGTGTCGTCGAAAGCCTCTAGTCTATGATTCTTTGAATCATTTGTGCAACTTCACAAGGTTAAATAGATCTGTGAAGAGCCAGAAGGCACAAGTTTCTATGTGGTAGCAGTGGTAATCTGCCAATGAACTCTTCTCATTGGAATAATACAACCCTATGGATTCTTCTCTTTTTACAAGTGTCATCACAATGTCATCTCTTTCCAACCAGTCTAGTCTCTCCATCTCTGCTGTCATAGATGCATGTGTGAATCTGAAGATTTGCACTTTTCCAGGGATATCATTATATGAGAAACAACACTTGTGGTGAAACCCAGGGGTGGGCACACAGAAGTATCAGCACTGCAGACTATGAGCAATGCAGATGTGGGACTCCAGTGTAGCCTTTTAGCTGACTTTCGGAACACATTGCTCTGCAGGCACAGAATTGCCACTTCCAGCAAATCCAGAATGATTTCACAGGGGTCAATGTGGAGACCTGTGGAGCTGCAGCTCCTGGTTACAGCGATGCTTTTGGGCAGCAGGAGAAGAACTGCAGGAGGTGGTAACAAGGACGGAGCCACGCTGCACATCAGGCCATTCGCATGCTGGCTCAGGTCAGGATGTGCCCAGTGAGGTTTCCCCTCATCATCTCAGGATGGTGCCTCGAGGGAACTGCCCCCAGCTCCTCTTGCAGCCATAAGAAGATGCTGTCAGAATCAAGAGTTTGGGGGTTTACTCGTCTCTTACCTCTTCTTTTTCCTCAGGCCCTCAGGAGAAGCAGGATGACGCTTCAAGACAATGAAAGGGAAGGGTTTGGACTGCTTTGTAAATAAAGAGCAACCTACTGACAACATGAAGTAAGGGTTTTCATTAAGAAATCTTCATGAAGAAATCTTCATTAAGAAATTTTCACTAAGGGAGAGTGCTGCTGTAATGAGACGGCATCTTAAGGACAACTCGACTAGTGAAGGGTATAACAAACGTCTGCAATAGCAAAAATAAAAAATCCTAGGCTGTGTTACTCCATCCCTTTAACACCTTTAACCTTGCTGCTGGAAAAGGATCAGATTCCTTCCCCCCCCCAGAATGCACATCTAAATTGAGATTTTTTTGGTTTTGACACAGAAGGTGCACTGTAGGTACAGGGCTGTTTGTGACAGCAGCAAACTCAAATGTTGATAATGGCCTTTCCAAAGACAACAGACCCATTCCTCTGCTCAGATTTAATGTGGAGTCTTGTCCAGTGTCTCCAGCTCCATAGCCCTGGTGCAGATGTGGGAGCAACCCATGAAGGGATGCTGTAACCCAGGAGAGGATACTGCAGCCCATGAAGGAATGCTGTGGACCACAGAGGGATGCTGCGACTCATGAAGGGATGCTGCCTGTTCCTGGTAGCAAGTTGCCATGGCTACAAGGTGAGATGCTTTTGGGGGAAAAAGAAAAAAGATGAACTCTGGCAGGCCTGCCAGTTTACAGCCTGCCCTGGGAGCCACGGTGATGCCTTGTGTGGAGAGAACAAAGATAGGAGAAGCTCTAATCCCTCCAAAAGCCACTGCCTGTGCCAGGGCTTCCACTTTTGCTGTCAGATGCAAATTTAGAAGAGGAAAAAAATATTAATTCAAACCTGATTAGTTCATGTTCTCATTCCTCACATACACTCCTTAGCCTTTCAAGCTTAATTAAAAAGCAGCAGAAAGATTGTGCTGGTAAGGGGAGGCCACAGCATTCTACTCACAGCAAACACCAGATTTCGTGCTACAAACAGGGGAAAACAGCCTGTGTGTCATGAGACAGCAAAGTGTCTGCTCCTTTCTTATGCTGGGTGTCCAAACCTTGTGCTGCTGATATTCAGCGACACATATTCAAGACTTCCATGCTTTGTTGAGATGTTTGTTTGTTTTTGTGGGGTTTTGGTGGTTTTGCTTTGTTGGTGTTATTTTAAATATTGCATTTTAGAGTATTTTGAGTGCTGTGAAAACAGCTCCAGGGGAGTGGAATACTACAAAAAATTTCTTCACTTGAAAGAGTGGTTAAGCACTGAAACAATCTCTCCAGGGAAATGGCTGAGTCACTATCCTTGGAAGTATTCAAAGAATGAGTAGACATGGCACTTCATAAAATGTTTAATGGGCACAATGGTATTTGGCTTAAGGCTGGCCTTGATGATCTTGGAGGTCTTTTCCAACCTTAAGGATTCTATGATTTTGTGACTGGCTTGAGCTTACATTAGTTGACAGCTCAGCTGGCCATGTCCTGGCTTGTTTGCTTCTGAAAATCCTTTGGCCATGCCTTCACTGCAGGACTAGCTACTCCTGCTCCTCAGAAGTCCACCTTGGGGGCAGGCTCTGGGAATTGCCAGCTTTCCCCAAAACTATGATAAAGAATGATGAAGAAAATCTGATTTTTTAGAAAAAGGTATACAGTTCTGTATGCTCTATTTTTCAAATTCATGTAACTGCAGCACTTCAAATCCTATTGGAAATAATTTATACTGTAAAATTTCAGAAAAGTTATGTACCCAAAGTCCACATGGAAAATTAAAAGTCTGTTTGAGGACTTACTATGAATCCCAAGGGAAATGGCAATTTAAATTGGACAGATTTGTTGCTCACGAATGTCGCCAGCCAAGATCAGAGTTTTAACTTAGGGGTTTTTTTTCCTTTTTATGTGGAATTTTGTGGAATTAGACCTTGGGAAATATTTTACCTATCTCTGTAATAATATTACTGTTCCATTCAGTATTTTGCACCAGCACGAACTACCAGCTTCACTCAGAAAAACAGCATTTTCCCTGCCTATTAAATACTACACGTTACTTGTCTTTTCTGAAAGAAAGACTGTGACTTTGTGCATTTTTGCTGAATCTTTTTATGACTCCTAAATACACCAGTATTCCTGCAATGCAATTTTCATAAAGGTACTCTGTTTTCTTGCAGGTTGTACATCTGCAAAGAGGATAAAAACCCTTTCATATTTCACAATATTTTGGTTGGGTTTTTTGTTTGTTTGTTTGTTTCATTTTGTTTTGTTTGTTTTATTTGAGAAAACCAGAATAGTTTGCTCGTGTGTGGCAAGGCTGGTACCTGTTCTTTCTGCTCCTTACTGAAGGATTGGTTTCAGGGCCTGCATCATCCAGTACCCCCATAACTTCTTAACCAGGAAGTATTTGGGCACTAAAACCCAACAACAGTGGAATTTGACCTACTTTTAAACTTGAGAAGAGCAAGTACTTTGCCTTTGATAAGTGCTTCCTTGAACATCAACTGGTAGGAGTCCAAGATATTATAAATAAATGCTATTTTTCTCACAAGGAAAAAAGGGAATCATGCTTTCCTTTTATTGCTAAATAACATATTCCTTCACAATGAGGTAGCCAACTGATAGCAATCAGGAGAGATAAATAAGAAGAATTTGCTACCTTTTCATTGTATCACTTGTTCAATGAAGCCAGCCACTGCTGCTTGTTCACTTTACTCTGTTTCTCAAGATAAAGTCACTTTAGCTTCTCTACTAACTTTAAATTTAATTTCCTGAATAGTCAATGCCTTTTAAAGAGTGTAGTGCTGGTCTTCCTCAGCCAATGTTCTGTCAAGGTATTGTGAATCACAGAGCTAGAAAAGGCAGATGTGCAGAGAAAGTGACACATTTTGCTGTCCTACTTATGGCTCAAGTCAGGGAATAAAAGTAACGAACAGAATATAATGCAATATGGGAACACCATTGTCACTTAACAGCAAACTCCTTTCATTATTTACAAAAAGCTTTAATGTACTTGTGGATATAAAAAGTGAGTGGCAAGCCAACAAAGGAGTTATTTTGTACCTGTGAGATGCCATTGATTACTCTGACCTGGAGCAGCTGGTGAGAATGTATTTTCTAGGAACATTTCCCCAGCTGGAAATTACTGTACAGGAACATGTTAGCTGTAGTGAGGAATCCATGCACATAATGCTTCAAAAGGCATTCCTAGAACCTTTTATTTCAGCACAAAAAAATGTGTACCATTGATGCCCTACCAGCATTGTCATTTTTTCAGCTAGAGTTCACCTCAGGCAGGAAGTGAGACATACTGTTTCAAATTTAGAGAGGAGATAGTACTAGTTTCTTGGACGAGCCGTTGACTCTCACCACACCTATTGAGGTCTTGGTCCCAGACACAACATGACTGTGGATGCACTGCATGTACAGGAAGATTTGGAATGGTAACCCACGGCTAAATCCACTTGTGCACCCTTAGGAAGCACTGGTCTCAGGTGGGAGCTGGCACTAATTGCTGAGAGATGATGAGGGGCATGTTTTCATATTTCCATTCAGCTTTTACTGCCTACAGGTGTGTTTACTGAGCATCACGACAAAGCTGGAGCATGAGGCTTTAAATTCACCTGTGATTTTCCCCAAATATCACTCACACTTGGATACCACAACTCACCTCCTCAATAGCCAAGCCTCCAGACTTCAAAACTCCACAGCAGGGAGCATGTGCTCAGTCCTTGTCACCCTGAAGGAACAATATTTCAGCTGAAAGTCAATTGCATCCAGTGACAGAAAAAAGTTCCACACCTGCTGGAATTTCTGAGCTGGGCACAAAAGTTCCCTCCTTATCTATTAAATGAGTGGTGGATCTGAACAGAGACAACAACAAAAGCATGTCCCCTCTGGACAGAGTTGTTTAATGGACAAAAGTTTGTTTCCTTTGGCAGTGTGGAGGAGCACAGCCGTGAAAACTACCACAGCAAGTCACTACAATGCTTCCCCTCGTAATCTCTGCAAATAAAGAGGGACTTGAATACCCTCACCTTTATTAGCAGAAATCCCAGCAGATCCTCTTGTCATTAACGTCATATAAGAGGATAACCTGCCTCTGGCTTCTCAGATTCTTCTTAGGCTGTTGCTGCTCTTCTTTTCCTCCCTCTCGAGTGATATCAAGAATAAAATAGGAACAAGCACTCTTCAGAACAAAATTGGCTGAAAATGGTATCTAGGGATAATCAAATACGAGGAAAGAAAAAAGTTGCACATCTCTTGGATATTTATTGGCTTCTCAGGGTTAAGAAGGCTGATTTAAGCTGGGAAAACTTTTCAAGGAATAATTACTTTTGTTTATAATGAGCTGCAGCATAGCCTGTGTGTGAGGGGTGGAATATCTTTGCAGCCTAGATCTTCCCAAAGATAATGAATACTCTTATATATCGGACATAAGACTATACATGACAGCCCATAGTAGTTATTTTTAAATTAAAGTATTTGAAAATGCATGTTAAGATACTGCTTTGGTTAGTGTTGGGAGTTTAAATTTCATCTCCTTAGAGGAAACAGTAAATTAAACTATTTACATACTGTTTTCACAGTCCCTTCTATTAGTCAGAGGCAATCCCTTGATATTTTGGTAGCATAACAGATCTTAAATGCACATCATACCACTCAATATCAAATTATCCATGCTCTGAATATATTTAAAAGAGTATTCTTGTACACCTCCTGTGCTGCTTTCCATGGTGTAGGCTAGATCTAACCAGTACCATCCTGTCATATTGTCTCTTCATATGTCCTGCTCTTAGAGGCTGCCAGCATTACTAGTGTGAGTGTTCCACTCCAGGGGTAGGGAAGGGGGCAAGAGAGGCTGTGATCAGGTAAACAATCAAGAAGACAGGCAGGGTTCCAGTGCCCCCAGTCCAACCTCAGGGTGCAGCTTCCAATGTATCATGAAGTCCCCAGGAAAGGTCCCAGACTTCTACTGAAACAGAGTTTCTAACCCATCATCATCTGCACTGAAATCTGCCTAGTAGCACTGTGACACTGTCTGAAAGAATAAAAATGTCACTGATTATTATTATTATTACTCATGGCATTTATGACACTAATCACAGGAAAAGCTTGGATGATCCACATCTTGTCACTCCACGGGTAACCATACTCCAGATCCCATCATTGTGCACATCCCTCAGCCACTCCCTGCAGCCCCATAACATCTGCACTGGGGCTGAATGAGGCCTGAGCTCTGTCCTATCTCCTGGTAGAGACACATCATGGGTAGGCTGGATCCAGATGGGTTCTTATTGCTCCACTTCATCTGGAGTACCACGTGTCACCACTTGGTGCAACCAAATTGTTAATAATTGTAATAGCAATAAAAATGATCATTAAAAGGTCAGGAATATTTTGTTACTGCAAGGAATTGCATCGATTACAAGTTGTCAAATCTCTCCCTGCAAAAGCAGCATACACGTGAGTAATTTGCAACCTCAAGGCTTTGTTCCTTTTTTTCTTGAGGGTTTTTCCCTTTGGGAAAAAAAAAAAAAAAAGCTGCAAACTAACTCAATCCTGTTAAATGTGGCATGCAGCAACTTATTGAAGAATGAGCTTAGGAAAAAAGATTGCACAATTAAGTACCGTAACCAGGTATAGGAAAAAAGGGGTTTATACCTTCACACAAAAACTAAACTTAGATTACTGATTGCCAGAAGTAGTCATAGCAAGGAAGAATCACTCCATACAGGAACCCTTCCTCACACATTTTCTTGGACATCAATTATTGGTCAACATTAAAACCAAGGTATTTTTCTAAGTAGAACTTAATTCTAAATTTGGATTAAGTCATAGGTGTTGTGACTCATAAATTATGTTTTTTAATACACTTTCTGGATGAAGAAATGGTCTATATTTCTTAGGAGAGAGAGAGAATTTGTGGAAGAAGCAGGAAGCTGTCATGCTGAGACTGTCATGCAGGCTGTTCAGATCTGATACTCTGCAAACATTCAGAAACTTTGCACAAATGGCCCACAGCTCCATTTTACATGGAAGACATCTGAACTACAACTTCCACAGAAGTAGAACATGCTATTATGCTGGTGGTGGTCCTTTCCAGATTTTACAGTATTGCCCAACTAAGTAGGATTCATGCCTAAGTTTTCCATTGCAAAACACTTCTGGTCCAAGAAAATATTTAGGCAAATCACATAAAAAAATAAGACTGTTCATTGTAACAAACTCTAAGTAAATATATGATTCAGCAACACACAAAAAGATGTTTTGCCAGCACATATTGAAATTAGATGTAATGCAATACCATTAAGGAAAGGATGAGATAAAAGGCAAATAAGTGTCTATCAGGCAGCATTAGAGGCATAGAACAATACAATGATGCTGTTACATTAAGTGTTTCTTTTCCAAGCCTCATGTTATTAGCTGCTTGAGAGGTGCAATTTTTCCAGGCAAAATGTACTTCTCACTGATGATTTTAGCTTTAAATTGAAAATTACCTTTAATTTTTTCTTAAAGGATAACAATAATATTAGCTGTAGGGAGTTCCTGTAAGTGTGTTAAGGGATTTTAACACACCATGAAACCTTCCTCTTCTCCTGACAACACTCTGCTGAATGGTCCTAAAGCCTGTATATGGTATCTCCAGTTTCCTGTACCAGTGCAACCAACAAGAACTCCAAGGATGCCATTTCTAGCTGCTGCTCCCGTTGTCATGGAAACAGGTGTCAGAAGTAGGTACTTTTAAACTAATCACAGTTTCATATGAAAAAAAAGAGAAACTGTGATTGTGTATGCGTGTCCCCTCCCTTCTGTTTTTGTGTTTTGTTTTGGTTTTGTTTTTGTTTTGTTGGGTTTTTTAAATACAATCTCTGATAGATATTTCCCTCCACTGATTATTTGCTATACTTTTGGTGCAATCATTGGAGTGAGAGCTAATGAGTGCATGGATGAGGTGCTTGGTACAGTCTCCAGGTAACAAATTACCAGCCCTTATCATATCTTTGTATAATTGATGTAGTATGAATCTGCTAGAGCCATTGCAATTGTTTCGAAATTATAATCTATTTTAGCCCATTACTGAACCCAAAACCCAGTCAGTCACTCCTAGTTATTCCCTGGCTGCTTTTTTGATTAAGTATGACCATAATGGTCCTACCATAATAGACTGGCTTTCTTCACTTGCTGAGTATCCAAAAGTCACTTCTATTTGGATCAGGTCTGGCTGGGTCCCACCAGCCTTGGCCAATCTGGTAATATCCACTGGCCAATGGAAAGAAGAGCAGCTGCAGATGATCCATGATTGTTTTGGTCAAAAACACAATACTGGTCCCAGTTTCAAAAACAAATGTGCTTCTCTGTGGGATCTTTTTCAATAAGCTGACCTAGCAGAGGAGACAACCAGCTAGCCAGAAAGAAAAACAGTGAAATTCTGATTTCTGTGATGATACACAAGTTTAATCTGGGAGATTGTGGGTGTGAAATTGTCCATCTGATTTTAATATAGCTACATACCTGTGAAGAGCATGATTAGCTTGCAGAAAATGCAAAATCATAAGGTGAAATGAAGCATCTGAATTGCTAAGCGGGCAGGTGCAATCCATATAACAGGAGCACATAATCATGGCTTAGTATCAGAAATAAGAGGTGTATCAGTGGAAATACAGGATTTCTAAAACAGGGAGGATGCAAGCAACCTAATTAATAGGTAAAATTCTTGTTTGCCAGAAGAACTAACCAGGTTTTCATGCAGACACCATTATCTCCCTACCTACTACCTGCCCAATGACACACTTCCACCTGACAAAATGTGAGGACTGTGAGACCCACAGGAAAATGTCAGAGACCTCCTAGATGTGATGAAGACCCATTTCGTACTAGCTAAACAAGAAACCATCACCTCTTGTTGATTACAGGCGCTAGAAATGTCTTCCACAGATAAAAACTTCTGGTGAGACCCTTACACTGAGCAGTATCTTCCTTAAACCACCTGGACAGTCAGAGGAGACAAATGCTAGTGGGCTGAGGTACAATAATATGAAAGAAAACAGGAACTGTCTAAGTTCACAACAAATGATCTGCCTAACCAAGAGGCAAACTGGTTAATATCCTGCTCAAACTTCTCCAGATGCTGCAGGAAGTGTGCAGTTACAATAAACTGCTTTCTGTAAAAGAACCAAGTCCTACTCCTTCAAAAAGCATAGAGTTTGTTCTTCATTAATTGTGCTTTTTGGGTGAAAAGCAAAAGAGAAATATTAAGCAAGTTATCATTTGGGTGTAAATGAGGAAACAATTTGTGGCATTCAGGCTGCTGCTAGGGAAAGCCTGCAATGCAGATTGCAGTGCTTTAGAAGCCCAATGACAAAACCCCAGAAGAGCCATGATTAATAATAACTTTTCACTATCATGACTAAAACTAATCTTACAGAAGGTCAAATGGTTATTTTTTTCCCACCACTTCACCAAGTCTCTGAAGAATCTGTAATCCACAATGCAGCATATCAATATTTATTCTATAGATCTCTGAAGGCAGTGTGCTTTCAGCTTCCAGACAGGCTATTCACTACAGGCTGTGCTGGTGGCTGGCCCACAGGGAATGCAGGGCCCCCCATGGCAGCTCTGAGGGAAGGGGAGGCTGCTGGCCCTGCACCACACCTGAACAGTCCTGACCAGCCTGGAATCACCCTCTGCTCCTGGCTCACCTTTCCTTATGGAGCAGCCAGCCCTTGCTGCTCCCTGACAATTATTTTGCAGTGCCAAAAAAATGATGCAGTTTTTACTTTCCTTCTGCATTTATTCTGCTTATAGGAAAACAGAAAATAATTAATTCAATAATACTATTTTGTTTCCCTTGTAAAGAACAACGGGGCAATACATATGAGATCATTTTATAACAGGACCTTGATACACTATGTACACTGTTTTTCAGACTTAGCTCAAACCAAGGGGTCACAGGGAACTAATTTGTAGTCGGTAGAACTGGGGCTGAAACCTAAAAGATGAGAAAGACAAAAATAAATCTTTTGTCTTCAGCCAGACAGGACACACAGGCGTAGCACACAGACACAGGCGATTATCCCACCAGCTGTAGAGGCTTTAGCTGCCTGCACAAAAAGAGCTCTTTATTAGCAAATGAGATAAATACACTTAGGTTTTGCAAATAAAGCCGTAGGACCAGACTAATGCTGGGAGCAGCCTTACACCATCCTTCCCCGTCCTGTGTCTGCAGAGGATGCAGGGCAACTTTCTCTTCTCTGTGACTAGAGCTCCCCTTTGTGTCGAACATCTGAATAACAGCCTTAGCTGCACAATTTACTGAGCATCTGTCTCGGGTCCAGTCTCTCAGGCTCTGACATGCAAGAGCCATGTGGTCACTAAACTCAGTGTACAGTGGAGGATATTTATTACTTGTTGGAGTGCAAACGCAGTACTGAAATACTCTGATAGAAAAGGGTGTAACCTATTTTATTCTTACAGCTATAGGAGGGGTTCTGAGGAGAAAACCAAAGGCGGGTCACCTGGCAAGAAAAAACACTCTATGTCGATTCTCAGTCTAAAGATCTCACACCAGGCATTGGGAAACTGCTTTGCCTTTTAACATTTTTGATTTTACCAGATTAATTCCACAAATGGTTTTGGTACTAGGGCAAATGGCAGAATAAACAGTTAGAGCCACAAAGTTCTTGTTCAAGTTAATGGAAACTATAAATATTTATAATGCAGGCTTGAGTGGCAGGTTGGGCTTAATTCACAGGCTGTTTAATTCAGTCTAACATGTTTGCTTTTTTTTTTTTTTTTTTTTTTTTTTTTTTTTTTTTTTGAATGGTGTAGAGGACTCTTCAAATAAGCCATATCTGGACACTTCCAAGAGAGACTCCCGACAATATTGCCACTTGCAGGACATGCCACTGCCAAAGTATTTCATGAAGAGCAATGGTTTGCAAGGAAGAGACCGATACAGGAGAACTCACATAGTTTTCTATAAATAACTGGCTCCCTCCAAGTAGAATTGGGAGCATGGAAAGGCCTTGGGCAAAATGCTGTCTTCAGTTCTGCTCCTGAAGCTCAGGGGAGCATGTGCTTTGCTGGGAATACTGCCACTGTCTGAATGTGCTCAGCATGTGCTGTCACTGCCACTTGTCTTGAGAGGGTGCGGAAAGGTTCAGTTCATATCCATGGCTCCCTCAGAACTGGAAGTGACAGCACTGCCTTTTACCAAGAGTCCTTCAGGATTGTTTAAACACAGCTGCTGGTGTTTTGGGTAAAAGCACAGAGAGAGTGAGCTTGTGACATTTGTTATACAGCTTAAAATGTTCTTTCTGCTCTGTGCAGATTTTCAGCTTGTGCTGACCTCCACCATTACCAAAGGCAGTATCTGCCATACCTGTGCAGTCAGGGACATATTCAGAAAGTCTAAAACCACATTTGAAGTGATTGCTTTCAGCTGGCCTCTCCACTTTCAGGGGGCTCAGCCCACAGGGAATAGCGTATGGACATAGCTGACAGGTAATCCCACCTAGACCTCACAGAGTAAAATTAAAGTTCTTTGTGAAATTCATATTTCTCCAGGAAAGAAGCACAGATTCCTGCTCTTGCTGTGTGAGGAGCATTTACTTTGAACTTGTGGTATAACCAAAATATTTCTCACTATTTAGGAAAAGATGACTAATTCGTCTTCAGAGCTATTTAACAAAAATAGAAATTCTGTGTGCATGCAGAACACTTTGTAAAAGTTAAAAAAAAAAAAATCCTCAGCAACTTACCTTCCTCTAAGTTTTATTTGCCTTGGCTGGAAGCTACTGTTACTTTTGTTTGCTCTTTTTCCCCACTGGGTCAAGCACCTACATTGTGACGTTTGTATCATTGTACCACCGATGTTGCATCACCTGTGATAACAGAAATCACTGACAGTCGCAGGACAACTGGCAAGATTCCCACCCACTTCAGTGGGCTGGGATGTCACAACAGGAACAGCACTATCCTAGGATCCTGCCACAGCAGTGTGACATCCAAAACCAAGCAAGACTTTTTAGGACTTTTTAGCCAGTTATCTTGGTCAAAGCTTGAATGGTTGGCCCAAGGGTGGGGTTTGGTGTGGGTCACCAAACTCTTCCCATCACTCAATTCTTTATTTGTTCATTTCTTAACCTGCCACGAGGAAGTATTTGAGATCTGCTCAATTCTGGGGCATGGGACATAATTTTTTGACTTCAGCACTGTCATGAGTAGTGTTTGCTGCCTGTATCTTCAGGAAAATCCCTCTTCCCCTCATCAGAAACATTAGCTCTCACTGGGCACTTAACATGGGTGTACAAACTCTTCAATAAACTCTAGATTAAAAAGTAATCAGGCTGACTTGAATTTTAGCCTCTTTCCTTCATGGTAGCAACCTTGCTGTAACAAATCCCACAAAAGAAAACAAAATAACATTCTGCACTTCTTAAAATACTGTGTTGAAAAAGTATGAACTTTTACAAGGAGCAACTGATAGGAGATTATGTTGTCTTTTTCATGTACTTTTTAACTTCTCATTCTGCTCTGTAAAGCTGACTCGGAAAGGCTTTATTGATAGGCAGTGCTCTGGGTTTCTAAAATAAATCCTGTTTCCTGACCAGTCAAAGCATACATTCAAGTTGTACCAAGGGGAAAAGCTTCCTAGGAATACTGTCCTGTGGTGGGATTAACCCCCTGGTCTGGTTTGGCTCAGAGTTTCTGAGCATGAGGTGGGCCTGAGGAGGGAGATGTGCAAGTGTTAGAGATGGCTAGAGGAGAGAGCACAGTCCAGCATAAGTGGTTCAAGGAGGCAATAGCTGAGACAAAAGTGGAAAAGCAACAACAATAAAGGAGATGTGAGGGTGGCTGGACACTGGAATAGGTTGCCCACAGAAGTTATGGGCTCTACACCCTTGGCCATCTTCGAAGTTCTGGACAGATTGACCTTACTGACCCTGCTTGAGTACAGCAAGTTTGACCAGCAGTTCTCAAGAGGTCCCTTCCATCCTCAGCTGGCACAACAGCAGAGAGATCAGCTGCATCCAGAGGTCAGGACTGAAAAGAAGAAAGATATTGCCAAAGCTTGCTAAAACAAGGCCAGGAACCATTTTTACAAAGATATTATGACATGAATGTCTCATATGATCCTAAATGGTGAATAGATAATTTCTGAAGGGACTGCTCATACAATCAAATTCTTAATGTGTAGCAATCAACTCCATATAAGAAGTGCTAAAAGCTCCAGAATTCACCCTGTCTTCCTTAGAAAGTAACAGGGAGGCATGGGCACTTGAACTACACCCACATTTTCTAATTTCTTCACACATGAGGACACTCCCCATCAGACTTTTCCAACTGTATAGCTACAGGGAGCACTGTAGAAACAGGACACTGGGTCATGTTCATATATTTGCCCTTCCAGCCCAGAGTTTTCTGACTGATTAAGAACATGCAGTAGGCACCTGAGAGAACTGTTCCCACAAAAACCTGGGAAGTACTCCTACTAACAAGGCTTCAAACACTTTAAATTTTAGATTTAACAAAGCACAATTCCAAAGCTGGCAGTTGTTAGAGCAAATTGTCCTCACACCCAGAGGAGTGCAGTGATCAGCAAAAGAGATCACGAGCTGGGAAGTTTGGTATGGATCTGCTGTATTAGGTTTGAATGGCCTGGGTTTGGTAGCAGGGGTGCTACAGGGGTGGCTGTCCAGAAATCTCTGGCAGCTCCAAGCTGGACGTGCTGCTGGCTAAGTCTGGGCCAATTAGAAATTGTGATAACATCTCTGTGATAACCTATTTAGAAGAAGAAATAAGTTACTGCGCAGATGAAACCGCAGCCAGAGAAGAGCAGGATGAGAATATGTGATGGGAACAGCCCTGCAGACACCAAGGTCAGTGAAGAAGGAGGGGCAGGAGCTGCCCCAGGCACCAGAGCTGAGATTCCCCTGCAGCCCCTGGTGCAGACCATGGTGAGGCAGCTGTGCTCCTGCAGCCCAGGGAAGAGCACAGGGACGCAGAGATCCACCTGCAGCCCCAGGAGAAGACCCAAACCAAAGCAAGGGGATGTCTGAGAGGAGGCTGTGACCCCATGGGAAGCCTGTGCTGGAGCAGGGTCCTGGCAGGAACCTGCAGACTGTGGAGAGAGGAGCCCAAGTGGAGCGGGTGTCCTGGTAGGAATTGTGACTCTGTGGGGGGCCCATGCTGAAGCAGCCCATCCTTGAAGGACTGACCACATGGAAGAGTGACCCACTCTGGAGCAGTCTGGAGGGAAGTGTTGCCACGGGATGATCTCACATCGGAGAAGTTCATGGAGAACTGTCTCCTGTGAGAGGGACCCCATGCTGGAGCAGGGGAAGGACTCCCCTCCCTGAGCAGCGGCAGAATCATGTGATGAACTGATCAAAAACCCCCATTCCCATCTGTCTGCACTGCTGGTGGGGAGGAGTTAGAGCTGGGAAGGAAAAAAAGGTGGGGCGAAGGTGTCTTTAAGGTCTCATACTACATCTCATTATCCTACTCAGATTTTGTCAGTAATAAATTAAATTGATACCTCTATTTGGAGTCCAGTTTGCCTGTGACATTATTCGGTGAGTGATCTCCCTCTGTCTTTATCTCAACTCATGAACCTTCATTATTACATTTTCTCTCCCCTGTCCAGGTGCAGCGGGGAGTGAGAGAGGATTTGCTGGGTGTCTGGCACCCAGACAGGGCCACCCACCACACCTGTGCAATGCTGTTCACCCACTCTAAGCCAGTATGTCCAGTTTTAGTCCAAATTCATCTTGCAGTGAAGCTGCCTGGTTTCCAGTTCGAGCTCAGAAACACATGTCTGTGTCATGGTGATCTTTGGGACAGTTAAAATGAAAGCCTGAGCTCAGCCAGATGCTCAGCACAGGCTCTACCACAGGTATCCTGCAGTGGCAGGACACCAGCAGCCCACCAGACTCCTCCATTCCCTACCTCCCAGGGCTTTCAAGAGATGTCACTTGGCCAATGGCAAGCAGACAAATTGGCCAGTTCTCCTTCACAGAAGCCCTTTGTTACAACACAATATAAATCTTCCAAGTCTAAGCCTGCATCATCTGTAAGAAGGTACTGGTGGGAAACAGCCAGGATAAAAGCCAAGCACCATATCCCAACTGTTTTTCCAGCTCATTGAGTAGCACTGGGGCAAGTGAAAATGGTAAACCACAGAGCCAAAAGGGAAGGGTGAGCTGGTGTTTGTAAGCAATTTCAGCTCTAACGTGGATGTTCTTCCTCTCGTAATAATCACACTTAAATAAGAGATAATAAACCTCACACTGAGAGCTACCGGCATCAGTTCTTACATTTAAAAGGTAATTGTGGAATGCTTCACACTGGGTGCACTGAGGTGGGGAAGTACCTGCCGAGACACAAGCTGAGGGCAGTGAAGATGCACACACAGCTCCTCATGCCCAGACTCTTGCCTGCAATCACACAAACCCCTGACCTCTCAGGATACACACCCCTACTTCACCCTAAAGCTTCCCCATACGCAGCAAGAGAAAGTACCCCAAATGAATCCTTTCCTGTGTGATAAGCACTTTAGGTTATGGACAGACTGGTCAATTCAATTCCAGCATAGAGTCACTTTTAGCTTGAATTTATGGTTCTTCAGCTGCAGCTGTGAGAAATGGCAATGCCACAGGAGCAGAAAGTAGCATGGCTGAATATGCCGAGTTAAAAGGGCTTAATTCTGTTAGTGGTGCAAATAAAGAGTTATCTATATAAAATCAATTGAAATATTTATCTTAATAATGCCACTGACAGACTCCTTTTCAACAAAATCTAAGGCCTTGGCCAGGATGAGGATAGTTGTTTCTCTTTATAGGATAATCAATTATTATTTTTTGTACTTTTCACTCTTAAAATGCCGTTGATGTTGCTAACATCAATGATGATGAACGATAACATCACACCTCAAGAGAAATGCAATGATAAGGGGGTGGGGACATGATGACACACAAATTTCCTGAACCAACAGAGAATTGCCTTCACTGATTTCAATAGCACTTGAATCCAGCTAAGCCAGAACTGTTTGAGAGGGCTTTTGGACAAAAACACATTACAAAGTGCTTTCCCAAACCAGAAAAGTACTCCTGCACAAAAAACAAAACCAGAACAAACCATGTTGCATCCAAAAAATTCTGGGATGCTTCCCTTTATCTCACAGAGCTGTGGATCTCCATGGAAAGCAGGAGATGGAGCAGTATTGCAGCCAGACCTTGGAAGGTGACATGGGGACACAAACCACCCCACGGAGGGCCATGGGTTAGCTGTAGAAGTAAAGGCATCTTTCTTCCAGTCCATCCTCAAGGCCTGATGCTTTGGACTCAAAGCCATTTTTGGGCACTCACCATCACTGTGGATACAGGCTGTGGGCAGCTCTCTGCTTATTTTTTTTTTTTTTCCAAGGCTCAGGAAAAGAAATAAGACATTTTCTCCACAGTCCTAAGTCTCAGCATGCTTTGCCCCCTGCCATCCAGAAACACCACCTGGTAAGCACATTTTAAATTAAACTGCTCTAAACTGTGGCAGCAACTCAGACCATACTGCTTGTCTATTCCTATTCTGACACCCCACCAAGAATGTCCACAGGGTCAATGTCTGCACCAGCGTCGATGTTAAACTGCAGGAGAGGTCTCAGGGCACAATCTGTTTGTGCTGTTGACACATTGCTACAATACTGTCTTTGCTGATCTTGTATGATTCGTATGGGGACTCCTCCAGAATCTGCCTGCCAGTCCTACACTGCTCTGGCAGGGACACCAAGCAACATCCCAGCTTGGCACAGCTCCTCTTGGAGGGAATGTTCATTTTCTTCTCCTGGCTTTTAGGCCATAAAGAGGAATCACAGGCCAAGCAGACTCCTCCCTGCTGAGCTCACCATATTTCTGTTCCACTGCAAGTCTACAGGCTCTGAATCTTCCTGTGGCCCAGGCAGCACCAGCCACTGTCTCTGTCTCAGGAACAGCTTGGAGCACAGGCTCATCACGTTTTTATCTGCAAAACACCGGGGCTTCAGAGCAGAATTACTACATATACAAGTATCTGCACCAGCTCAGGCTACAGATGTCAAAATCCAAAGCTTCAAAACAACAGAGAGGACCAGAAAGGTCCTTATTGTGCTTCTTGTCAGCTATGGCGGACACAGGACAAAACATTACCACTGCCTTGCTGGATTATTTAAAGGGCTTGGAGGCAGGAGCAAAGGATGGACCATTTCATGGCACAGACTTTCTAATGAGATCTCCAGCTGGTTTATGAATCAGGAAGCTCAGAGAGAGCTCAATGAGCAAGTCTTGCTGTTCTTTTGAGAAATCTTTTTCCCAAAGACGTGCAGGATAGGCACTAGAGCTCTGCAGACTTGTGAGATTAAATCACTGGAATCACTGCTTTTCTTCCCTGATGCAGCTGAGGGAAGGGACACACTCCACAGCTTCAGGGCAAACATCAGCAATGTCTCTCTGAACAACGTGCCTCACCAGGTCCTGCCTCATTTATTCATGGAGCAGCTCTTGGTGTAACTACCAGACAAATCACTCAGCTCTTAGGCAAAAGAAGGGAGGTACATAGCAGTGTCTGTAGCCATACACTGTTAACTAAAAATTTTTAGCCCAAGAGAATTAGGAGGAGGTGAAAATGTCAAGGCAGTTAATCACAGCTCCATTGCTTCCATTTGTATTCTGCTTTAGGCAATCAATATTCCCTTCTTTCTCAGCTACCTTATCTGAGAAATGTGGTAATAGACAACTCACAGGCAGGTTGGGACAGTGAATTAGGCTTTTGTTTACTGCATGGAGTGCCCCAACATGCTGTAGAAGTATTAGGAATGGTTACTATGTTAGAGAGGGAACTACTTAGCAAATGGTCTCTTTGATCTGAATTCTCTCTTAACATCAAAGAGTTGGGACAACCTAGGGCCCACATTTATCAAGCACTCTGGCACTCTTCTGAGTGGAATCAAGTGTGACATAAAATTCTTCAAGCTGTTACCAAGACCTTACACAGGATCCCCACGAGGTCAACGGGAACTGTTGGATTTCTGTGTGAAGGTAAGATGAAGTAGCTAAAGGAAGCTAGCTGGAAGAACAAGAAAAACAGCCAATGGAAAAATTCACTTAACTACATACAAATTTGTGTCATTGGCATAGTAACACAAGTGGAAATTCAGAGATAATCTGAACTGTTATTGCTGTCTTTAGAGTGACAGATAAACAATGGTCAATACAAAATCCCTGCATGGTAGGCAAGTTATCAGCAAGCTGGAGACAGGGGTCAGGAAAGCATTTGAGAGGTCTGTTTGTTACTGCAACTTTGGGGGGTACAACCAGCTTTACCCCCCGCCAGAAATACCTACAATGAAAGTAACCTTCACAGGTTTTAGAAAAAAAACCCAGTTTGTTGGAGTAAAATCTGTGCTTGGAAGTGTTTTGGTTAATTTGCCTGCCTTTGCACTGAAATGGACAAAGAGCACTCCAAGTATTTGTTCGGCTGGTTCAGCCATCAGACCAGGAACCATGAGGAAGCCAGAGAGGAAACACCATCCTAACCCAGAAGAGCAACTTCTGTAGTGACTGTCCAACAGCTGGATGTGTCACCACCTTCTTATTTCAGTGATGGAACACGTGATATGGCTAAACAGATTAGGAGACAAACACACTTGGGAAACACTTTATGATGGAAAAAAATCATAGCTCAAGCCATCTACTATTTCATTAACACAGCTTAGCTAGAAGGGCTGTTGCAAAGAGCGAACACTGAGATCAATCTCAAGCCTTACGTCAAAGTTCAGTCATCCTTTGATCAAAGGGAGAGTGGACCAATAACGTGTTTAAATGTGTCACTGTTACCCCGTGACAAAGCTGTGTCCCTCATCATGGTAGATAAAGGTATATTCTTGGGTAATGTCATTCATTGCTCAGTGGGGCATCTTTAAGCACAAAAAGTTCCCCATAAACATTTGAAGTATCAAAGTCTACTACTGGCTTTTTGGTGTGCTCCTGAAAACAGGTTTTCTCAAAATCCCTTTTCTGACAAAGGTTTATAAACCTAATCTAACTTGTCTGTTCCTCCTCTTTACTAGAGACAATGCCCTATCCTAGCCATCCCACGTAATGGGTAAGGCAAAGCTTAAAGTTCTTCCTCACTTTGATGATTTGGGATCAGTTTCCTATGACAAATCACAGGCTCTGGGGCCCTGTGTCATCAGAGGCACAGCTGTTAGCTCACCAGTAACATGGAAAGGCTTTCTGGCATGTATTTTGCAGCCTTCAGGGTTTTTTTAAAGAGCAAGCTTCATAACTTTTGACATGTTGGGTAAGAGGGGGTGGATGCAAAGGTAAACAGTCACACTGTGGGAGTTGCCAAATCAAACCCAGGGATTCTGGCAGGGAGGTGAGGGAGGAGAACAACGATGCTGGAGCAACACTCAGAGCAGAGAACTCTCTCACACTGAGGCTTCAGGCTATCTCAGAGTAACTGTTTTTATCTCTCTTTATCCTAACAACCATTAAGAAGTAAGCCTGCTTTGATACTGAATGCATAAAACATTGATTTTTGCTATCAACTTTGAAAACATTTTCACAATGTTTGTCTCCTTTGCACTGTGTTTCTCCGAGAGTTCCTATATGTGAATAGGAACTTTAATAGGAACTTTTTTACTGCATTTCAGGGCTGGATATGACTCTGAGCTGGGCAGAAAGATCTGTTCAGCCATTTCTCATCACATAATCCCTTTTCTGTTCCTTTCCCTCTCCATTTCCAGCATTTTGATCTCAGGATGAAAATGAAGAATAAATGTTAAAGAACATGTTCTTACTTAGAGACATGATGTGCACAACTTCTGAGGAAAAATCCCAGCTTGACTGTCACATCAGACAAGTTAGAAATACAAAAGGACTTCCTGCTCTGACAAAAGAAGGTTAGTCTGATTATCTGGCATAAGTGTATTTAAAATTCATGAGTCTGTGCCTTCCCGAAAATTAGAATTTGGATCAAAACTAAAGAAGTAATAGAAAAAGTTGTTTGGAAGTATTCTTAGTTCCTTTCCAGCAATAAATCTGGATAACATTCAAAGTTTTATCTGTCATCATGACATATGTATTATTCAAAAGCTGAGGCAATAAGAAAAGCAAGAAAGGAGGTTTATTGCTCACACACACAAGTAAATCATGCAAGTTAGCAGCTCCAGGTAGGAATCTCCAGCTCCTGATGGCAACAGTCTTCTGCTCACTCTACAAGTAAGGTCACCTGAATATTTTAAACAAAAGGGCTTTTTTTTTTTTTTCCCTCTCCCTGCCTGATACTTTTACATTGCAATCCTGAGTCTTAGGTCTATTTTTGGCAAAAGTTGTTTTCGTGATCTTATCCAGTCCTTAGCTGAAGGAGTTCATCTCGTGTGGGTTCTTTTCTTAACACTGGGTCATTTCCCTGTCCAAGAGTTCATTCATGCTTCAGAGAAAGGCAACAGAAGAAACAACCAAGGCACAGAATTTTAAGCAGCCTAGAAAAATCCCTCCTCTTGACCAATTGCACAACCTTAGTTTTGACTGTATAATACTGCAAGTGCCTGTAGCTGCATTCCAGGAAATACAGGGAATACATAATGAAGGGGGGAAAAAAGTTTCTTCTAGCTTTTTGTATTTATTCTTATTTAACCTATAAAAACCTTAAACTACAATGTTTCCTCTCTTTTCCAAGCCACTCCTAAAGAGAAATTTCTGACCTTTTATCCTACAATTACAACATGTTGTTAAGGTATTTTAACTTAAGGTACTTCCATCGCTCAAGGTGATTAAAGGTGATCTCTACCCTCAACAGAAAAAAAAAAAAAAAAGGCAGCAAAAAGCAGAAAATATGTCACTTTTTAGTGTATGAAAGGAAACACAAAGGCAACTTATCCACAGATGAGTTTTGAACTATGCATGGTTTATATTCCCCTCCTAGAATGCCAAAGAAGCAACCTTAAAGCCTCTGACCTGAAACAGAAGGGCCTATATATTTCCATCCTTGCAGTTCTGTGCCCTAGGTGGAGGGTGCAAGACCTGCATTTCCCTCTTCTCAAAATCTGAGAGCTCCTCAAATCCCTTTGTGAGCTGATTACATCATGGAATAGCAGGATTGAAAGCTTTCTCAGAAAACTCTTTGGAACAGATACTTTATTTTCTCAAACCTATGCATTCTGTGTAAAGCAAAAATCAATGTGCCAGCAACTTCACACAAACCTTTTAAGCCTCAAATTCTCAGCAGGAACACTGCTGTTCTAGCAGTCTTTCCTGATTCTCCACAGCTTGATGATTTGCAGTGAGATTAACCCACTTCTTTGCTGTACTGCGAACATGTGGCAGATGTTGCTAAGTCCCAAAACCGTAAGAGCACTGATTTATTGGGGTTACAGGGACGTGCTACTATTCCCCAGCAGCAATCTAACACTGTGGGGTCAGCCCAGCATCAACCCCCATCTGCCAGTTCTCTGCCCCCAGAACTCTTTATCACCAGTTTCTTGGACCTGTTCTCTAACTGTGTGCTAGACATTAGCAGGGAACACTGATGAGTTCCTTAACAGTTCTCTGGGTCACAGCATTATCTTGCCTGGGCAAGTCTGTCTCAGTGATATTTAACTGCTTTTTCCATCCCCAGCTCTGGCTGGATGCTAATCACCCATTTGCCATGTGTGTGAGAAAACCACTGACAACCAACAGCCTAAGAAAGGTCCTAAAACGTGTGCACTGGTCTGCAGAGTAAGGAAAAGCATTGGTTATGCAAATAACAGTACATGTGGACATCTGCATGGATCTGATGGGAAACTACTACCTTCACCAGTTCTAATGGGATTACTTAGTGCAAATACATCCCTTGGAGGCCACTGCTGGGAACCTGTTTCTCACTCTTGAGAACCCCGATGAATTTAGGCCACAGTCCCACTCTCCTTTTCATTGCCCTCTTTCTGGTCAGCCACTGGTTTGGCGACTTTATGTTGAACAAATGTGTTGAAATCCTGAAAAATAAAATTACTTATTTTTATGCAAATAAGAATGATGGATGCTTTACAAGGGCATGTGGCAACAGGACACGGGGGAATGGCTTCAAACCGAAAAGTGGGTAGATGTAGATATTGGAAAGAAATTGTTAACTGTGAGGGTGGTGAGGCCACGGCAAGGGTTGCCCAGAGCAGCTGCCCCATCCCTGGGAGGGTTCAAAACCACGGGTGGACACGGACCTGGTCTGGTGGAAGGTGCCCCTGCCCATGGCTGAGGGGTGAAACTAGAACACCTTTTAAGCCCCTTCCAACCCCAAACCATTCTGTGAACCTGTAATTATACTCTTAACTTCTACTCTTGGCATAACTTGCTACGAGCACCACAGGACAAGAAACACAGATTATTCTCACACCGCTGTGGGATCTTCCTATGCATCCGCTGCGCACAGCCCAGCATCAGCACCCCTTATCCTCAGCTCCCTCCGGGGCTGCCCTCTCTCCCCCGCCGGCCCCGCTCTCCGGGGAGCACAGGCCGGGCACGCCCGGGGGCGCAGCCTCGGAGGCGATCCGGAGGCTTTTCCGAGGCAGCCCGGGCGGCCATCTCGCCTCAGCCCCGCTCCCCCGCGCCGCGGGCGGGACCCGGAGGGAGCCGCGGGAGGGGCGGGGCGGGGGCAGCGCTTGCGCGGCGGGGCCGCCGAAAGTTCAGGGCCACGTGGGGCGGGAGTGGAGCGGCTCCGGGGCAGAGCGTCCCGCAGACGGCCCGGGAGCCCCGCCGCGCTCACCTCTGCAGGCCCGCTGCTCGCCCGCCCGCCCTCCGGCCCTCGCCATGGCCCCCGCCGAGATCCTCAGCGGCAAGATTGTCTCCGGGTACGTAGCGGGGCCCGCGGCGCTCGGCCGGGTTCCCTCGGGCCGGAAAGTCCGGGGGCCGCGGGGCTTTTGCCCTCGGGGGAGGAAGCGGTGTGGCCGGGGAGCTGAGCGCTGCCCCGGCGGCCCCCGGGTGTGCCGGCAGCGGGATGGGGCTGTGGGGGGCTTTTACTCTGGCTCTGCGGACGAAGCAGGTTTGGAGACACCCTGAAGCTTTTTCCGTACGTTGCCGCCAAAGCTCGCTTCTTCCTGGCTGTAAACTGGGAGGTATTAGACGGAGGATACTATTAAAGGTCTTGAGGAGAATGCGAAGTGCTGTCAGTGCTCCCCAGAAACCAGCGGTGCCTTAGAAAGCGGCTGGTGACCGCTCAGCATCCGTGAGATGAGAGCCCAGGCAGGTGTGAAGCCACCGGCTGACCTACAGCTTCTGTATTTGTTTTCTGGGCTGTTGGGACGCTTTATGAGCAGGTGTTGGGAACATGTGCTTTGGGTATGGGCTCTCTTTTCATACTCCACAAGCATTGACTGTTCCTCTTTAAAGCAAAATAAGTTAATCCACGTGTTGGATAACACATAGCTGGGTGTTCGCAGGTGTCCTGCCGAAGCTGTTTAAAAAGATTTGGGAGACCTTGGAAGAAAAAGTGTTCTTGTACTTTTCAGCATTGACTTAGCTGGCAAGCCCTGGTATGGGTGAGGCTGCGTTGTGTCTTTTAATTTGCTTGTTTTGTCTGCTGCCACTCAACATACACATTTGGTAAGAAAGCCAAATAAATTTCCCTAATCCTGAGGAAAATGCAGTGTAATGGCTCTTTTATATTCTGTTGAAACAGGGTTTGGTTAGGTAGGTTCATTGGGTATCTCCTGTCAGTATAATCAGGGAATTCAGACAGAAAGGTTATATTTGAAAAGGTATAAACTCAGCAAAGCAGTTAGTCCTCCTCTTAGGTATTGCTGTGTATGGCACAGCTACATCTAACCAACAGTGGAGCAGTGCTGAAAAGTAGGCCTAATGTGCTTTGAATCTGAATAACCATGAGGAAAGGCCGCTTGCATTTTTTTTTTTTTTTTCTACCTGGTAATTTTGGAGCCAGTACCACCTGTGTATTGCAGTCTCAGTTTTACGTGTTTCATTCCACCTGATCCTTTTGGCAGTGTTGTGGCCAGCACACTCTGCAGTGCCTGTGCTTGCTGCTATTGGGACTTCATGATTTGCCTGTCGTAGGTTTCTTTCCTGTCATGGAAGGTCACCCTGAAGTGCAATAGGTCCTGGAAAGATGCTCGTTTGGGTACAGTGATAATTCACATTAAAACTTCCAGCTTCTTTGGCATGGCATGTTGCATTACTTACTTAATTTTAAAGATGTAGGGATGAATTTTTTTTTTAATTTCTGCTTGTTTTCTGTGCTATAGTAGCAGCTATAAATTAGCAGTTCTCAGAGGACGTTCATGATGTGCAGATACCTAGGCAGAGACATGAGCTTTTAATAGGCACCTACAGGAGAAAGGTTTGATTAACTTCTGGCACGTCTCTTAAGGTGTTTGGCTGAAGCTTATCTTCCAGAGTCATCAAATCTTGACCTGAAGACACCATAAAATGGAAAAATAATTTTAGTTGTTCAGCTGTCCTTCAGTTCCTTTATTTGTGCTGTATTTATGTTCAATATAGCAAACGCATCACCTGTTCCCCATGGGCCTTGGGCAGTTCTGCCTTTTTCTACTGGAGTTCTTGAAGGAGCCATGAGGAATTGGGCTGTTCACCCTGGAGACAGCTGTCCCTTTCTTCCAGACCCCTGGAGAAGTGCTGCTCCAAAGGATTCTCACTGTCTAGGGTTCACCTCCAGGCCAAGAGTCTGGCAGCAGCAGAAGGGTTAGGCATGTGGTTTTTCTAGGAATTTTCAACTGAACTGCCTGTTGTAGAAAGAGAAAGTCCCTGACTTTATGTCAACTGCAAAACCTTTTCAGTTACTGTCTTGTAGGGGGTGGATTCTGTTACTTTACCCTTTAATCAAGAAAAATGTTTATTTGTAAGTCAGTCAAATATTGACAAATGAGTTGAATCAAGCAAGTAGTGTTCCAGCTATGTAATACTGGGTTTCTGTGTGTGTTTTAAATCAAAGATCATAAGTATTGTGAACTTTCTCCTCCAGCCACCAAGCACCCCTTCCTCAAAATAAATGAAAAAAATACCTAATTCACAATCACACCAGGTATTTAAACAAAAATCAGGTAGATACTGGCAGTCTTATTCTTGTGAAACATGGAAAGAGAATAAATACTTGGAGAGAGTTTCCTTGCCTCTATAAGTAAGGAAAACACTATGAGGTGTTAAAGCTAGTTCACACCTTTGGAAGGCTCAAAAGAGATTCAAAGGAAAATTGCCTTTTTCAGTGGCTTTGAGTATTACCTTTGAGGATGGAAAATGTGATTGGGCTGGGCATAGGAAGGAGAACATAGCAGACATTGTTTTCCCTGTAGGATTTTGGTGTTGATGTTAATGCATCACCATCAGAATGCATGCAAGTCTGCTTCTGTCAGTACAAAACAAGAAGCCCGCACAGTCTGTGAAATATATTAAATGTTGCGTGGGTTCTGCATCAATCTGAGTTGGCTGGTTACCTCGGGGTGGTTGTCCTCTGCTTCTCTGAGAGGCTGTTTAGTAATTCTGCCTTAGATTTTGCTACAAGTTAAATTTGCCTCATTGGCAAATGAGTTACAAAAGATGAGTTATTGTGTAACAGTACAGCAAACAAATGACTAATGGGAGGAAGAGAAGCAGTGCTTTAAGTATGCAGGATATGGTGGCTTGAAGGTAATAAAATACAGTATTCTCCACCTTTTATTGCTGGTATTCCCTGAAGGAAAAACAATCTCTGCTTCTGTGTCTAAAGAGATAATCAGAGCATATCATGGCAGTGGCTCTTCTTTACACTTCATGACCACTGCAGTGTGCTTTGTGTGCAGGCTTTACCTTCTGCAAGAGCCCAGGTTTGGAAACCTCTGGTTTGGCCTGAATTGGTTGGTAGGGCCAAGAGTGGACCAATCATTTCTGCTCTGGAAGAGTGGCTGATGAGTTGTGGTGGCAGGGAAGATTTAGCACCCCTGACAGTCCCTAGGGATGGGCCAGGGCCAGGTAGTGCCTTGGGTTTAGAGTGCTCAATAAAGTGGTGATCAGGCTGAACTTGTAACTGGAAGTAACAGTGCAGTAAGCAACTCCTCAGCGTTTTCACTCTGGGCCTTAAATGGTTTGGTTTTGGAGTTCCTGTTGTAACTCCAGGTAAATCTAGTCTGAATTGGAAAAAAGTTCCTGATCTCTGAGCTCTCTTTTACCAGATCCTTCCTACAGTGTTTCAGGCTCGCACTGAAGGGTCCCACATTGTGGATGGGCTGAATTAAGGTGAACTGCCAGTGCTATTGGGTGGACCCAAATATGAGCAAGAACCCCTTGTGCTTACTGCTGTGCAGACACTGTTTAAAAAAATGGGACCTTGCTCTAAAGAGTTGATAAGAGGGGAGAAAACATTGTCTGGTGGATAGCAGGGCCACAGATCTGTGCTCTGTGTACATCAGCACCAGCTTACAGGGAAGGCAAAGAACCTGTGAGTATGTGTCCCCTTTGTGGAATGGGTAAAATCTCAATATCATTCCTTCAGAAGTCAAACCTTTGTAGATAGGGCCTAGAATATTGTCTGGAATGCTTGCAGCCACACAAAGGTGGATTGAGTCCTTACCTGTTGTTCTTGTGTTTTCCTCTGATTAAATCAGCTGATAGTAGGGTATTATGTACAGCATCCATTTTGGGAAGCAGACCTGATTAATGTCATTGATATTGCAGCATGAGAATGTGGTATCATGACTCATGTTTTGAGCATACTCTTCTAAGTTTTAAAAAACCTCAGATTTATGTTAAACTTTGTTGTTCTGTTGTCAGTCATCCACAATTGCAAAGTGCCTCAATTGCTGCCTGTCCCTCAGACCCACCTTAGTCTGAAATTCTGGACATGATGGAAAAGCATCTAAAAAAGCAGGAACGTCCTCGTGTATTTATCTGGTCTGAAGAAGCTCATGCATGTATCTGTGCTGACATAACCAAAAAAGTGGTTAAAAAACATTGTGAGTGTGGAAGTGATAGAAAGTAGCAGGCATTTTTCCTAGGAGGTAGTGACAGTGTGCCAGGAGCATGAGACAAGAGGGTGGGACACATGTGAACTCATTCCAGCTCTTGAGTGGTGTCTTCCTGCAACTGGAGCCATCTGTTAGATTGTCAGCAGTGTTCTGATGGTCTTTCCCAAGGTATTTCCTATCCCAGTGCCACTCTTTGAGCCAACCTGTGACTTCCCTCAGGAGAGACTCCTCTGTGCCTCCTTTGGGTGCAAGTGGGATGTCCTATGACGTTCTTCTTTGCAGCCCCCCTCACAGCATTTTAAGATAATGCAGTTGGCCTGAGCTGGGACGTGGTGCCATGGTGGTTTGGAGATGGGAAATCTTGTTTTTCCACATTGTGGTGTTGGTCATGGGAGCAAGGGGAGGTAAGCAGTGGCAGTGCTGCAGGCTGTAAGGAGGAATGGCTGCAGGGACAGCAGCTCTGACCAGGATGGTGCAGGACCTGGGGAGGAACATCAGCCTCATGCAGCTGTTTCTGCAGGGCTGCAGCAGGAGCCTTTCTGCTGAATGCTTATAAAACCCTTGGGGAATCTGTGATCCAGGCAGTAAAGCCAAAGCCTCCCGTCTGGGGACAGGCATCTTCTGGAGCATCACTGTCTCTGAGGAGGTGTTTGCCAGGTCCTATGTTTGGCACTATTTGCATAGACCCTGTTACTCAGAGAAGGGGCAGAAATACAGCCTGGTGTCATCTTCAGGATGGCGCTGTGTGTCCTCACCAGCTGAGCACTGTGTCCACAATCCCACAGGAGGGTGTGGGGTTCTGCTGACATGGGAGCCGTGTTCTCTCCATTTCCAGCAGCGCTAAAGGAGTGTGGTTTGTCCTTTGTTTGAATTTCTGGGAAATTCACTTAATAAATTTAAATTCAGCTCACTGTTGCAGTCTACTAAAAGAAATGCTAACAAGTTCTTTAATCTTTGGAGCTGGCTGTTGCATTGTATGCTTAGAACCATGTGCTGTCCTTAACCTATTTGGACCCTGGACTTTTGTTTGCTGCATGAGTTTGCTCTTGGGAAGGGCACATGGGCACAGGAGGAGGTTTAGAGTCACAGAGAAGGCTTTTGGGGAAGCAGCTACATAGAATTACAAATTTTTTGTTTGAAGACTTAAAAGAATTTTCATACAGCTAGTAAAAAGGGGTGTTGATTTATCAATATGAACTTTTATCTTTGGGAAGGCCTGAGGTCCACAATAGAATTTTGCAGACTGTATAAATAAATAGCTGCTGGTTTGCAGAGATTATTCTTATGGCTTTTGCGAGTCTGTGGAATTAAAAAAAGGATTTCTTTTTTTTTTTTTTTTTTTCTTGAATTTTCCCTCTAATCTTTGCCCCTGTGGTTTTTGTGACCACTGGAGAGCTTTGGTACCCAACGCTAGGTGGCAGTCTAACAAGTGATTTCTTGATTCAAGGCTCCTAAAGAAAATCACACTGACGGCACCACGTTTGTATGTTTGTGTGTGTTACCTTCCTTCTGGAGCTGAAGGGGAAGTGACCTAGTGCCTGACTGCAGAAAATGGCAGCAGTGTAATGTGGGAATAGTTGTGGCTGCTGGGGGTAAAAGCACACCACAGCCCTGCTGGACAGAGGACAGAGGAAGTTGGGTGGGCTCGTTTCTCTTCAGCTGAGAAGACTGGAATAAAAGTAATATCTAAACCTGGGACCCTTTCTAATATTTCAGGTTTGTTTGCATTTCTTTTTGTTTGCTGGCCACAAACCAGTGCTGCCCTTTCCTTACTGGAACACCAGAGACCTCAGAAATAGTTCCCCTGGAGAGTTGCCTGCACTCACAGGCCACATGCAGGGGGCCTGATGCTCCTTGAGATTGTTGTGCAGTTGTTAGAGGCTGCTCATGAGCCAGCTCAGGTGCCTCCCTAGGGGCTTACAGCTGGAGTGTGAGGAGAGGTAGTTGGGGATTTTGCTGCCCAACAGATGAATTTTTGTCCCTTAAGCACAAAGAATTGCTGGGATAAGGTTTGCTGTGAGACTGTTTCTTGATGTCAAGTCTTCTACAGAGGTGACAGCCGAAGGAAGGCTCAGAACTACTGTTTCTTGAGTAAGGCTGAAAACAGTTTTTTCCACTGAAGCTTGTTAAGAGACTTTGAACCACTTGGCCAGATGCAAACACGTATAAATACTCTGAATACACCACTCCTCAGGTGCAGCAGAGCTCTGACCATGTGATTCAGGATGCAGCAGGAGAGATGTATGATTTGGGATGTACCTGGAAGCTGTGACTCCCTCTGAGATGAGACTTAAAACAGCCTTAGGGCTGCTTCTAGCTGGGCCAGCTGTAGCTGTCCTCTGGGATCAGTGCTGCCGGGTGGAGAGAGCTGTGTGCTGCTCCCATTTCCCTCTCTTCCTGCCTCTGGTGGTTCTAATTGGGAGTTCTTAGTTGCAGGGTAGAGTTGCCTCACTGGCTGTTTTCCTGCAGTTTTCCTCTATGCAGGGATCACAGCCTCCCAGCTGGCATCAGCTATGTCCCCTGTCCCTGTGCCCTTGCTGTTCACATTTTTAATGAACTGGCACCAACAGCACCTGCTCCAGTCTGGGAAGTCTGGTCCCGCTTGGGAAGTAGCAGACCTGGTGATACTGATCTGAGGGTAGATGAGCACAAGGAGACCTGTGTGTTAAACAAAAGGGTGATTGGTGCAGGGTAGATTTGCTGAGTGTGGTGGTACCTTCTCATCTCTGAGAATGGGGATGGGACACAGGATGGAGATCACATGGAGGACAGACCTGTGAAGCCTCTCATGTCCTCTGAGGTTTTACTTACCTGGCTTTTTCTTCTGAGTGTCTCTTACATTTGCAGTGCAGTGCCACAGCCTCCTTCCAGTGCCATGAGCTGGTGAGATGGACAGAACTGGTCAGTTCTGTCAGAATCCTGACTGCCTCTGGTGAGGAGATGGAGCAGTTGGGCCTGGCACCTTCCTTCTGGTGAAGGATTATGTGTGTAGGGCCAGAGAGTGGTTGAGAAATTGAGAGAAGAGCAAGGCTGGGGATAGGTGGTAACAGCGGCCTTTGAGCTGCCTGTGGCTGATTTAAGTGCTGGATACTCATTATTTAAACATTCCATGGTAAACTGGGTGTGAGCTTGCATCTGAACTAGAACAACTGATCAGTGCTCTGTTTCAAAGTTTTGTCTTTTACAATTGTATCCTTAAACTTGCCTTTGCTGAAGAGTTGAACTGAGCTGTGTACCAGGTTTTGGCGTCTTTCCTCACCTCTGTCCACCTCCATTCTTCTGCCTGCTTTATCTGTGGGTACCTCCTGCTTGTTTCATTATTTCCCAGAGTTTTACCATTGTAGATTCATAATCCTTTACCAGGACAGCTTGTGTGACAGTGACGACTGGTGCTTGTGGGACTCAGGTAATTTTAGTACAGCATAGGTGGAAAGGGGATTTCCTTTTGAGAAAGGAGTTTGAAATCCCAGGAGTTTCCATGCCAAATTTGGAACCTTTTTTTTTTTTTTTTTGACCCTTGTATCCTGTGAGAGTGTGAAGAAGCCCAATGTGGACTTCGAAAACAATTATTTTAATAAATTTGAATGGACCTGGTTCCAGAGTGTCTTAGTGATTTATGGACATCAGTCTAATTTGGAGGTTGCTGGGAGCTGTGTACTCGAGGCATAAGTACATGTTTGCCAGTCTGCCCATCTGTCACCTTTACAACTCCTGACTGTATCAGAACAACTCCATCTCTCTATCAGAATTCAGCCCTGTGATTAACTTCTACCTTGTATTTGTTTTCATTTTTTTCTCCTCTTCAGACAAGTGAGAGACAGACTAAAGCAGCAAGTTATTGAGATGACTGAGAAGTTCCCAGGCTTCAGACCAGGACTTGCCATTTTGCAGGTATTGTTTTCTTTAATGACACTACAGAAAATACAAGTTGCTTTGCAGTGGTAAGGGCACAGCTGATGAGCTTCATCAAAGCTGCCTTGTAGTTGGTAGCATTTTATTAGGAACAGTGTTCTCTGTGGGATGGTGACACAGTCCTGTTATGTCTTTTTGCCAAGTGTCAGGGCCCAAAATTCTTTGGAAGTTTTTCAGTTATTTTATTTCTTTCTTCAGACCCTGTTGTCTGTTGGAGTGTTGTGTTTGTGAAATGGTGAAATCAAGCTGTTTTCCTATTAAGAGCAGGCAGTGCTTGTAGACTCCGTTCCAAATCTCTGCACTTGAGTGAGCCCTGAAGTTTGGCAGCTTTCAGAGATGTTTTGTACCAGAAGTCCTCCAAATGGGATGTTTATTAAGTAATTTGGTTTACTAATTTGACATAACATGGAGAGGAAAGAGGGGCAGAGGAGGGGAGGGAACCCAAACAGAACTAAAACTACCTTTGGCCAAGATGACTTTGCGTGCAAGGGATGGAACAACATTCTGTGGCTGAACTGGATATCTCTCAGAAGTGAGCAGGTGTTAGAGTCTACACAGAAAGGCTTGCAGAGGTAGAAGGCACATGTCAAGTCCAGGGGTTTGACCTGTGTGGCAGGATTTGGCAGAAGTTTTTCCTTTGCAGCTGTAAAAAATGGAAACTCTTTGTGCTTAGGTCAGAGGGTGACTAGCAGTAGCAAGTGTCATGCTACAGGAGGGAACTGTGTGTCCACAAAGGATTGAGGGAATGTAAGTGGCTGCTTAGAGAAGTGACTTTTGTTCTTATTCAGTATTTTAGGCTCTTGCAGAGCCTTTGGTGCCTGTGGATTCCAGTGCTAATACCACCGTAGCATACAAAGGGCATGCTCCTCTTCGATGCCAGGAACAAATTTGTGCTTGTCTTTTGTTGTCTTTTTTTTTTTTTTTCTTTCTGGTTTTCCTTTCCATTAGCTTTAAGTAGATTGTCTCTACAGAAAATTTGTCTGCAGATGGAAGGAAGGAAGGAAGGAAGGTCTAAAAATTTAGTAGTGCTTTGATGAAAGCTGCTGAACTGTTAACCTCATAAACTGTCTTCAAAAATTGCTGTCTCTTGGCATTATTGGATTGTGTTCATGGTGGGCCTATATTCAGTCCAGGATTGTCTCAGTGTCCTTTACAACCTGTTTGCTCTTTGGCTATCTGACACTTCTGTAAGCTGCCAAACAGTCTGAGCTTGGAGTTCATCTCTTAATACTGATCTTTGCAGCTGTCTGTTTTTCAGCGAAGTTAGGACAATGAGTAGTTTTTTATTTGTAGCACACCATACATTATGTGCTCTGTTCTTGGGAGGCATCTGGTGTCCTCTGAGCTGAAAGAATAGGTCAGTTAATCTTTATTTTTTTTTGTCCTGTAGTCAGTAATTCCTTATTCACAAAACATGTTTGCTGATGTCTCGTGGTTCTCTGCCCTGTTTGAAGCAAATCTTTTCCTAAACCCAGCAGACTTTACCGGAGAGACTGCCCCTTTATCTGTACCTAGGGAGGAGAACCAACATGTTCTGGGTGATCAGGTCAGTCACCCCTGCAGCTTGTGAGAACCAGGGATGGCTTCCAAATACCAGGGAACAGGATTTCAAGAGCTTGCTTATCAGCTTTTCCTTATTTCACCCCTATTTTCTTAAGGTTAGGAGGAGTATTACCTTTAACAAAACATACTGGGTGATGCAAGTGGTCTCCTGAAATGCAGTTGTACTGTAAGCACCCAGTACTGCTAAAAACTGCAGGCATTTGTTCCACTTGCTGCTTTCTTTTTGTTCATCACTTTGTCCTTGCTTTGTTTTTTGTTTGGCAGGAAGATTCTCAAGGTTCAAAACAGCAGTGGAAGAAATGTCTCCATCAAAGCACACACATACATAAGATTAAGATTCCTGGTTATCAAAGAGGCCCGATGTGTCTGAAAGCCTTAATCAGATAATTGAATGTTATCAGCACCTGCTGGTCTTGTTAATTAGCTAAGGATTTAACTTTCTCAGATCAGATGACAGGCAATATTTTCTGCTTCGGAGAGCACTGTGTTTTTAAGGTTTTTCAACAGGTGCAAATGGTGTTTGTGCAGGAGATCACACAACTTGTCTTTAGCTGCCTTGTACTTGAAAGAACTTCCCTCTTAGCTCCAGCTGCTTATATCCTCTTTCAGTGTGTTTTACAGTAATTCAGGAATACCTCTGTCTCGCTGATGTAGATCCAAGGAAGCTGAGGGTTAAGCCCATCTCGGCCTGTGTCTGGGTCTCTATTCTGTGCTGTAATTCAACTGTCTTTTAATCCTTAGGTTGGAAATCGGGATGATTCAAACCTCTACATTAACATGAAGCTGAAGGCTGCTGCTGAGGTAATGCCTGGACTTTTAGGACTACTTTTTACCCTCCTACGGTTGGTCAGATCTGAATATGAAAAACCATATGCAAGTCAATAGTTTTGTCTAAGCTTTGCCAGTATTGGAGAAAGTGGTGTTGCCCTGAGTTGTCAGTACAAGAATGTAGTGTAACCTGAGAGCCAAGTGGGGTGCTCTGGTCACAGCAGTGTGGGTTGGTGCCACTTCCTGTGTGATCATCACAGGTGACATTTTTCTGAAGTGCTGTATCTTTCGTGACCTGTGGCCTTGTCCCTGTCTTCCCTGAATGTCTTGTACCTGCAGTTGCCTTGTGCTTGTCACAGGTAGAACATTACATGCTACAACAGGGCAGGAACACAGATGAGTGCATTTTTCCCTAGGTGACACCTGGCATTCCTGCTGGCATTTTAAGGCAGTGTGCTGTCAAGCAAAGCTGATGTTGTTCATGTCAAAAGGTGAATAGGACAGTTAAAGGACAGACTCGGTAGGCAAAGCATTAATTTTTCCTTGATGGTATTTCTGAATTGTAGGACTTGGAGCCTCAGGAGCAGGAGATAGACTTGGGAAATGTGACAGAATGTAGCTGGGATTTAGCTGGATAGGGAGATCAATTAACCATATCAATTGGATGTCAATTTAGCAATCAGATAATTTGTTGTTATTCTCATTTGCAGATTGGGATCAGTGCCAATCACATTAAATTGCCAAATACAGCAACAGAAGCTGATGTAAGTAATATAGCCAGTGATGAAAAGATACATAACTTTGATGTTGAGCTCAAGATATCTTTGCCCTGTCATTGTATAAAAAAGGATTACTTGCCTATTGATACTAACTCATGAAAAAAGAATTGGAACCTGCTGAGATGTTTTTGTGGGTTTTTTTAGAAGAAAATTAAAACACTACAATGTAAAATTTAAAGACTTTAGAAGCTATTTTTTTAACATTAAAAAATATAAGTGGTTTATACTTTTGGGTGTTTGTATCTTTTAATCTAGATACGATTATGATTTTTTTCTTTGCATCAGTTGTATTTCAGTTCATCAGCCATTAGTTTTTTTGGTGTTTGCTGTTGTAGGTGCTCAAGTGCATTGCGTCTTTGAATTCAGACCCAGCTGTTCATGGCTTTATAGTGCAGCTGCCTCTTGACTCCAATAAACCCATCAACACAGAAAAAATAACCAATGCTGTTTCACCTGAGAAGGACGTGGATGGGTAAACTGACCTGACTCCTGGAGAGCATGACAGCTACTCCAGAAAGAAACCTTTTTTCCTTATTTTCTCTTGAACAGTGAGGCTGGGTATCTTACTTGGCCTTTATTCTTTCAAAATGCAGATTAAGTAGCATCAATGCTGGGAAACTCTCTAGAGGGGACCTTGGAGACTGCTTTATTCCGTGTACGCCAAAGGGATGCATGGAACTGATCAGACAGACAGGTAAGGAGGTTTCCATACATTATTCATGAGTGCAGTAGTCTTCAATAAGTGTAGAAATTACACACATTGCAAGGCTCTGCTTCACAACTTCTCCTGAGATACCACATTTCATCTCTGCTGCCTTAGATAGTAAAAGAACTAGGTCAGAATGGTCGTTTCTTCCTCCCTGCCAACTGCAGTTCCCTACCACACACAACAAAGACAAATGGTATTCTGAAGCACCAGGGCCAGACTTAAACTGACCAAGACTCCAGAGCAGTTTGAGTTAGTGTGTACCAGGCTGCACAGTGACCTCTTTTTTGCTCTCTCCTGACTCTCTGTGGGGCAGGTGTCCAGGTGGCAGGGAAAAGAGCCGTGGTGATCGGTCGCAGTAAGATTGTGGGCGCTCCCATGCACGACCTGCTGCTCTGGAATAACGCAACAGTCACCACGTGCCATTCCAAGACCTCCACCCTGGCTGAGGAGGTAAGGGCAGGCTGTGGTTATTTGTTCCAGGCCACTGCTGCTCCATGCACATTGCTGCTCAGTGTGTTGCTGCTGTGAGTCATTAGGTCTAGGGTGTCTTTCATCTCAATTGGTTTCCCAGTCCTTCTTGTTGTGTGGTTGTGTAAATACTTCTGCTGGAATAGGATCTTGATTATTTTTGGCACTTAATTAGAGGGGGTTAATTATAACAATAAAATTATTATTTTTGTTATCTTCGAGCAAGTGCCGAGAATTTAATCCTCCTTCCTAATGTCCATGTAGGGGTTGGCAAAACAGCATATGTTTTTGTTGTTCTGATTTTTTTTTTTTTTAACCAAAAAGACCAAAAGGTCTTCTGCTCTAATGGCTGAGAAATGTTAGGCCAAATGATTTTTCAGTTGGTTTATTTTTTTCAGTCGATTTTCTGTGACAGGGAGTTGGTACCATTTTCCTCTTCAGCAGTGAGAGTGACAGAAATAGTGTTTTGCTGTGCTGCCACCTACTTGGATTTCGTAGAGCCATCAGCACTGCCAGGCTCTGTAGGCAAGTATTAAAGCTGAAAAGGGAGTAGGAGTGTTTGAATATAACTCGCAAAGTAGATCAGAAACACTGCAATGCTTCATGCCATTAAGTTGCTGTTCAGTAAGACCATCAATAGGCTGATTAAAAATTGAAGTGCTAATGCTTAATGAAATCTTAAAAATAGTTTATCTCCCTTGAAGATTAAAGGAAAAAAAATTCCAAGGGATAGCAGCTTCCTAAGCAAATGTGAATGAAGCAGTGCAGGAACTGACAACGAGCTTTAGACAGAGTCTTTAACACCAGCTTCATGACTGGATCTGTCAAATTTACTGACTAGTCCCTGAATGAATATTAGTGCTGAAATACAGTCAGCTTTCCCTGGAGTTGTGTGTTATGCAGTCCTGGACATGAAAAGCATAAGACAGTGCTATCACAAGTGAAGTGCCGCTTATTTCTGTGCAGGGGTTGTTCTTGGCTGAACAAGATGAGTTCTTGCTGTCTGGTGAGTGCTGGGTATATTTCTAGCACTGAATGTGCAGGGATATTTGAAGGGAGGAAGAGAAGAATATTCAGAAGGCTTTAATTTTATCTAAATGTAGCCTGTATGATCCACTTGGGAATCATGGAGGAGTTTAGAGGAGGTTGTGAAGTGTTGACTAGCGATAGTTTGGGGTAGGAGTGTGAAAATCGGCCATTATTTCTAGCTGCAGGAATTTATCCTTGCCAAGGAACTGGCAGCTACCTTTAATTGCTGACAGTGCCCTTCCATGCCTCCGGTGGCAGTGGGTGAGCACAGTTTCACTGCAGCTGAAGCTAATCTAACTTGCTGCAGAAGCAGCTCTGCATTTTCCCACTGCCAGTGTGATACACAGCTGTTTGTTATTTTTTAATTTTTTTGTAGGTTGGCAAAGCTGATATCCTGGTGGTTGCAGCTGGTAGAGCTGAAATGGTAAAAGGTGAATGGATCAAGCCTGGTGCAATCGTAATAGACTGTGGAATTAACCATGTGCCAGGTGCGTGGGCAATGTTTAACAAGGGGGGATGTGTTTGTATATAAATGCAGCTGCTAAGTTCATGAATGCTGTTTCCTTGGTGTCTCTGGTCCACATGGACTTCTTTCTCCTGTAAGTCTGTCTGAAGTAATGATGGCAACCTCTGACAAAGCCAAAGTAAGGAAAACACTGGTCTGAAGTACTCTCCTGAAGCAGATCAGTGGCAGTTTTGATTCTGCCTTCAAGGAGGCTGATGATTAAGAGAGGAAGGAGGAGGCCTACGAAATATTGCAACAGAATATCCATTTAATTTGCCCCAGCTGTGTAGTGAAGTCTTGTCACTGTTGTCACTTTGGAGCACAGGGCTTTGCTGTCATTACTTCGTGGTTGGATCTGATGAAGCTGTTCCCTTTGAAGTACAGAAAAGACAAGCAGCCTCTTGAAGTAGCTGTGGATTTGTTGAATCACAGCATTAACTTCTTAGGCTTGAATGGCTGTTGTCTTGAAACAAAGCAGATTGTGCAAGAGTATTGGTGACATGGGCTCAGGCATAGAATAAAGTGCTTTAACATAATGGATTTTAGGGTAGGGTTTCACTTAGCTGCTCCTTCCTTATAAAGATGGTACAGACAGTCTGGCAATTTCTGTTTTCATCTCATTTTAAATCCAAATTACAGATATTGAATGATATGGAAAATTAGTCATTCTTTCTCTGCTACACCCACAAGGCTTTTAAAAGGTAGTTTTCATAATTAATCAGTCATTTTGTTGCCATTATTTAACAGAATGTAAAGAAATTTCTGTTCAGTGGTCTTGTTACTCAAAGTTGACATTAGGCTGCTTTTAAAAACATTAGTTCTCTATCTAATTAAAATTAAAGAGTCATCTGCTGTTGCTGTTTGTTGCTTGATGTTTTTGTTCCAAGCTACCCAAACTTAGGCTGTTTGCCAAAACCCACAGGGTCACTGCTGATGTGCATGAAGCAGAATGGGTTGGAGTCTCCCCAGCTGACATGTTGCAAATTAAACCCCCATTGTGTTTCTGATATATGATGGTATGACCTTTTTGTCAGGCTTTATGTGAACTGCATCTCTGAGGACGCATCCCTGTTCCTTTGCAATTAGCCCTGAGCAGTGCACTGACATCTGAGCTTCTTGTGCACCCAGCCCAGTCAGTGTCACATGGAACGCACTTAATGGCATTGAGATTTGATAATTGAGGCTTGAGAGAGTATCATGGAAACTGTCACGTTTTGAAAGGATACTACAGGCTCCTTTTTTTTTCTTTCCAGCGGTTTTCTAAAGCTGCTGAATTTTCCGGACTTTTTTCCCCCTCTGATGTGTTGTGAAAAAGTTTTCAGATGAATCTTTTGGGAAATGAGTACCAAAATGGTGGGAATTGGAGCGCTACACAAAGAACAGCAGCCAGCTTGCTGGCTTCTCCAGCTAAGTCACTGTACAGATAGAATATTGCTGCTAGCTGTGATGGTGTTTTGAATGTGATGGGGTGAGGCACATACATCTTACCACAGGTGTAAGTGTACCCAGGTAGGTGCCTCCCAGGTGCAGCTGTGAGTTGCAGCTGGAGGACAATGGCAATCTCTGGATATGCCTTTGGGTTGCCAGTTAGGATATCCTGTCCAGGCAGATCCCAAACTGATTTGATGTATCAGGACATTACCTCAGGCAGTCTTGCCAAGCTGGAGTAAGGACCAGTTATAGCCACGTAGCACCATACACATGCAGCTGTTGTGCTTTTGAATGGAGGGTGGCCTGAATGCTCCAAGGGTGCTGGAAGAGGAGGCTGGAAGAGACACTTCAGCCACACCTGGCTTTGTGTGCTGCAATGAACAGGATTTCCTCCAGGTAGAGAGGAAAAAACAATCTCCTGAAACCTATACTAGAGCAGACAAGTGCCTCTTACTTTCCAAACTGGGTTGTATTTTTCTCTCCCCTCTGCTGCAGTTGGAGAGCTGGTCCAGCAAATACTCTGGATGCCTTATTCCAGTCAAAAGAATGTTGCTTTGCTACAGAAAAGGAAAGCAGTGCAGGTAGAGAATATTCCTAGAGTTGACAGTCCCTGGAATGTCCCTCTCTTGAGTCCTGATGGAGAAAGCAACTCTGCTCAAAGTTCTCTGCTATGGGATTTTGCAGCCCTTGCTAACAAGGAGCCCTGAGAGTGGAATGAGAGAAGCTTCCTTGCGACATGGTTATAGTGTCACTGAAACTCCCTGTAACTAGTTTGTATTTTTTAAGAGTGGGATGATGAATATTGAGAAGGTGAAATTAAGGGGAGAGATGGCAAGTATTGTGTGTGAGCTTTCTTTCAAAAGAATGTTTTGCAGGTGATTGAATAGCTTCTAGGCTGTGCTCAGCAGTGCTTGGCATGAGGTGCAGATGCAGAAGCAGGGACTGGGGGATTGTTTGGCACGTGCTCATCTCTCTGTCTGTGGAACAGATGAGGCAGTTTGGAGTGCCAGCTTGTTTTCTTCTCTCTTGGGCCCGGAGCCTTCCTGGCCAGGATGGTTGATGAGCCTGCTTGGCATCCTTGGAAGAAAATAAAATTACATTATTTACCGTTTGCAGCCTTAATTAAATTGGTCTCTAGGGGGGAAGGCCAGACTGGTCTGCAGTTCAGGCAGCAAACTGACAGCAACTGCAGAAACACTGGGTACCAGCTGTGATGTTGTTCAGGCTTTGTTCTTTAGGGAGAAGTGGTGTTGCTTAAAACACACAGCAAAGCATCCAAGCTGCTAATTGTCAGTAACAATGCAGCTAAAAAATAATGTTGGCAGGAGCTGCTTTTTTTCTCTCTTTGGTTTTAATATAATCAGCTGTTGAGGAGTTTGGTTTCTCTTCCACTCCTCCCCCTCACCAGATGTATATGAAAGTTATTGATTGTGTTCTGTTCAAACATATACTTATTGTATGCAAGATAATATTTCAATGTAACAACATTAAAATCAAGTTTTAGGTTTTCATGCTGGTTAGAAACTCCCTAGAGTCCTTCTGAACTGCAGTGAAAATCTGCCATTGCAGGAGCTACTTAAATTTTCTGGTTTTATGTGCTGTAATCAGTGACTTCCTTAGATGACTGTTCTAGTCTGTTAATTCATTTTGTCTCTTCCTCTCTTTATGGGTGAGTTTAAAGGTCACCACTGGAAAAAAGGACTATGTCTGCTTCTGAATTGTCAGGTCATGTAGTGTAGCAGCATATAGCAAAATACGTTGCCCGAGAGAAAGATTATTCTACTGTAGGTTTCTTATGCCACCTGTGAAGTTTGTTTTGACAAGACTGATCTCTGTGAACTGCAGTATTTACTGGTCCATCATTAAACTAGCAGTGATAATTGAAAAGCTCAGCACTTTCTGCCTTCAGTTTCTGTAAAAGCAGGTGGTTTTATTCAGTAGTAAGGCCCAGATGCACTCCAAAATGGAACAGAGCAAATGTAAACCTGGGGGTTTGGAGCAAGTCACCCACATTTCATCTCTCACCTTTTCCTGACTGTCGGTTTATATCTCATTCAAACTACCCTGTGGGCCACGAGCCACTGGGAAAAGACTTGCATCCTCCAGGAAAGGGAGATCTGTCTGGCTGAGGATAAATGGTGCTTAATGGGAGGATGTGTTGCATGAGCTGTTGACACTCTGCAAGTGAAGTATGATGATAACAGCTTCATCTAGTGATGTTGTCTTAGCTTTTTTATCTTTCTTTGCAGCTTCCTGGGTACTCAGCTTCTATTTTGTTTGCTCCAGCAGAATTAAAGACTTCATCTTCAGTCAGTGCTGTCTCCTCTGCTGCTGTAGTGAAATGTGATGTGTAACTTTTCTCCTTTAAATCCCCAGACAGCACAAAGGCCAGTGGAAAAAGAGTTGTGGGAGATGTGGCATACAGTTCAGCAAAGGAAAAAGCTTCCTTCATCACCCCAGTTCCTGGTGGTGTTGGGCCTATGACTGTGGCCATGTTAATGCAGGTACTGAGCAGGCTGTGGTCGTATCCTCTGTGTTTGATTTGGGGGGTATTGCTGCTGACCATGCACCAACCAAAGAAGCTGGTGCTCCCTTCTTGCTCTTGCAAAATCTAGTTACAATTTCCAACTTCTAGTCCAGACTATTTGGATTCAGTTAACTGAGGAAGATGATGGACTTTGAGGAGATGTTAGAACAGAGGTTTCTGGTTGGTCAGTTTTGGAGCTTTTTTAGGGTTTTTGAGTGCAGTCACTCAAAACCATAAGAAATGGGCCTGTCTTACAATGCTCAGCCTGCAATTTTGAAACTATCCTTAGGGTGATTGGATAAAAAGGAGAGTAACAGTATAAACTAGCTCCCTCTGTTTCCGTGCTTTGCTTAAGAAACCCTGGTGGCACAGAACATCCAAAAAAAAAAATCCAGCACACTGGAAGATTGGTAGAGAGACAGATATGTGGGACTTCTTTATTTTTGAGAAAGCAGCAAGCAGACTCTCATATTGGGTTATTAGCAAATGCTTTAATAAAAGCACTTTGGTTTAATCCCAAACTGGGACAGATAGGAGGGGCAAACCTTTCTGGTCTCTTTGTTAACCAGTGCAGTTCATGCAGTGATGGTTGCTTTAATGCATTCTCTTGCTCATTTTAGAGCACTGTGGAGAGTGCACAGCGTTTTCTGGAGAAGTTCCAACCTGGAAAATGGACCATCCAATACAACCAGCTTACCCTAAAGATGCCTGTTCCAAGGTAATGCTTTCAAATGAAGGCACTCCAAGGTCTTCCTGAGGAAGTAGAGCTTCTTCACAGCTTGTGATATCTCTTGAAGTGTAGTCGTCTTGGACTTCCACAGACTTCAGGCCAGCTAGATGGTTGCTGATTGAGGAAATAGTGAAAAATTGTATTTTGAAAGATTTTCAGTCTGGCATGCCAAAACCGTAGCATCTTCAAATAGGACTTGCTGGTGTCTAGTCCCCAAGGAGCAGCTGAAAATATACAAAATACCATATGGGATCATAACACATTGCCTACAAAGGCACTTGGGAAAAGGGAGAGGTTGAGGAGAGGGGTTGTTTGTTTTGGGTTTGGCCCCTTTTTATTTTTAAGAAGGCAACTCTGAGGATGTGTCTGTTCTAATGTACCTGATATTGATGGGATTGATTCATTTAACTAGGGGGGGTTTAAGATTGACTTCTAAAATATAGATTAGGTGTTTGTAGTTTATTCCATCCAGAAGCAGGGAATTTGTGGGAAGTCTTTGACTTATAAACTCATCTTGCTCTTTTTCTTTAAGTGATATTGAAATCTCGCAGTCTTGCATGCCCAAGCCCATTGATCAAGTTGCAAAAGAAGTTGGCCTTTTCCCTGATGAGGTGGAGCTCTACGGCCAAACTAAAGCCAAGGTTCAGCTCTCGGTTCTGAAACGTCTGCAGAACCAGCCAGATGGCAAATACGTCGTTGTTACTGGGTAAGTGCTTCCTGAACTGAGCTATCACTTACAAGATGAAAAGAAATTTCATTAGCATAGCTTGTTGTTGAATTGTCTTTTGGTGGGGTGACTGTATGGGGTGCTCTGGATTTTAGCAAATCACACTGTGAAAATGTAGTCGTTTGGGAAGTAGGTTGATCACTTGTGGCAAACAGTGGGAACGTAGCTTAACACTTCTCTCCAGCAGATGAATTGTTTTGGTCTACAGGTCAGGGTTATGAAGGGTAGGCTGGTTCCTAGCCAAACTTCTGGTCTAGTAGCCTGCCTTCAGTAGGAACTAGCAAATTGTTTCAGAGGAAAGTCGTCAGCAGTTATGCGATATTTTGCCAATCTCTTTCCAGTTTTGAATTGACAAAGATTAGCTGAAGCGTGAGCCAGTTCAGAATTTGAATTCTCATTAACTGCAATCACTGGGTGACTGTTTTATCCCTGGGATTTGATTCTCACCCACTACAAGGGTGTAATTGTGTCTCTTCTGCTTTGTTGCTGCAGAATAACTCCCACTCCCCTGGGAGAGGGGAAGAGCACCACCACTGTTGGCCTTGTCCAAGCCTTAGGAGCACACCTTCACCAGAATGTCTTTGCCTGTGTTCGGCAGCCTTCTCAGGGGCCAACTTTTGGCATAAAAGGTATGATTGTCCTGTTGCTTGCACTTGGCCTAAATGGACAAAGATGGCATTCAGAAATACTATTCTGCTGCACTGTAGTTCTACATTATTTCTAGTTACAAGTGCATTTATTTTAAGAAAAAAGACCTTTGGGTAAGTTCTTCAGTTTTGTCTTCAAGGTTCTGTGTTGGGACTTAAACTCAGCTGGCCAGTGGTAGCTACCCTTGTGGGGCCATTAAGCAAACAGATGTAATAGCACTCTGGGCTGGAGACACCTGGATTGGTGTGGTCTGACTGTTGTCTCTCTGCAGGTGGAGCTGCAGGTGGTGGCTATTGCCAGGTTGTCCCCATGGAAGAGGTAATTCTTTATACAAAGCCTCATTGCACTCACAGCTCACAGACCTTGAAGAGATACTGCAGTCAGATAACATAGAAAATGTATGAGTTTATGACCTAGTATAGCACTTGAAAGAACTGGGTGCTTGATTTCACAAAGCTTTTTTTTCAGCAAACAACCATCCTTGTGTTGTTTCAGAAGTGTGCCTTCATGGTCAGGGAACTTCATAGAGCTAGGAATTCCCAGTTCCTCTCTTCCCTCCCCTTCTCTGCCTTCAATTGCTGTGTACCCTGGAGCAAAGTACATCCTGTGCCTCATTTTCCCAACACTGAAATGAAGATGATAATGGCTTAATGCATTTTGGAAGAATATTGCATAGTTCTGTCAACTGTGGTGGCCACCAGCTCTTTCCATGAGCTATTTTGGTGTATTTGTGTTTTAGATTACTAACATGAACTGGGAAAAGGGAATTTGGGAATCAGCAGTGCCAAGACCTCAGCCCGTGGGGAGCTGGCACTGGAGGATACTTCTGGTGTGACTTGGCAACAAGGAAAATTCTGTGCCTGGAGGCAGGGAATTAAAAGGCACGTGTAGCATGTGCTCTCATTCCTCACTCAGCCCTCAAAGTAATTGCCTGTAGAATTCTACCTTTGTCTCACGCATTGTAGATTGACACAGGACAATTTCAGGAAGAAAAGCAGAAATGATGAAAAGGGCTGTATGTTCTAACTGATGCAGCAAGTCCATAAAAGATAAAGATATTCAGGAGGCAGAATATTGATTTAGTCATGTGCCAAGAACGTGTGTGAAGGATAGATGTGATAGGGAAAATAACCTCCTCCTCTTTGGGAGTGTTAATAAGACAAGCCAAAATATCTGACTGTGTGCTGCAGTGGGAAACAGCCACGCTCTAGGAACATAACTGGTTGGAATGACTTTTTTCGAGTATGACCCACATAGTTTTGTGGGGGTGCTCTAGTCAATGCAGGTCTGGTAAAATTAAAGTATCTGGAGTCACTAGTTACAATAATGACCTTGATACATCATTTAATAATTCTGCATGCAGCTTTCATCCTATGAAAAAAAGTAGCAAGTGAAAAACTTTTTGAGTTCATACTGCAGAACAAAGGTAATAATAATTGCTTCTTGTTGCATGTATGCCGAATGAGACAACAATTAGCATTTACTAATTACGGCTTATAATCAGTGTGTGACTAGCTGCATTCTGTTTTAGCTTTGTGGGTTTTTGAAACCACAGTAACAAGGCTTCAGTAAAATGGTGTTGTAAGGTATTCTGTCATACCACCTTTTCTGATATCCCCTTTTTATCTTCTTTCTTTGCTGCTTTGCTAGAGATGGAGAGAATTGTTTTAACCACACCTTTTACTCACCTGCCATAATCATAGGATCATTTAGGTTGGAAAAGACCTTTAAGATCACCAAGTCCAACCATTTCTCTGGCACTGCTAAGCCCACCACTAAACCATGTCCCCAGGTGCCACTGCATGGTTCTGAAATACCTCCAGGGATGGTGACCCCACCACTTCCCTGGGCAGCCTGTTCCTGTGCTAGACAACCCTTTCCATGAAGCAATTTCCCCTCATACCCAATCTAGATCCTTCACCAGCTTCACAGCTACAGTGCAGCCAGAGAACTCATGTAGGCAAACCCACTCAAACTATGTTTTAATGAGATAGAACTAAGAAAGCTACTAGCAGTGTCACTGTGTAGTACGTGGTCTACAAGTTCTGCCTGTGATTCTGTGTTTGGGTGGTTACCTTAAGCAGAGCTCTGTGCAGCCACAGCTCCACTGCTAGTGCTGCACAAGGTTGCTAGTTCCAGTTTAGCTCAGATTCCCTTGTGGGAGCAGCAGCCACTTCAGCTAACGTATGTGTGAAACCTGCTGTGCAAATGAGGGGGTCAGTAGGAAGGTAAAGGGAGAGCAATGCAGAACACAGAGTGTGCTGTGTTGGGCCTTTTAAGGGCCAAAGGGCCTGTGAGAACTGTTCTGGTGGAGGGGAAAAGAAAAAACAAACAACTTTTTATTTGGGAGCTTTGTTTTAGAAGTTTGTAAAATGACACGAATGTGGGGGAGGCATTTTTATGTTTTAGAGAAATTCTTTCCTCTCTTCCACATACTGCACTGAGCAATCTCTCCCCCTCCACCCTCACCCACTTTAACATTACTATTAATACTCCTCTTTCCATCTGTCTACGGTGAGTTGGAATAAATGAAAATTGCAGCAGGATGAGGTAACTGATATGTTTTATGTCCTCTAGTTTAACCTTCACCTCACTGGTGACATCCATGCCATCACTGCAGCCAACAACCTGGTCGCCGCTGCCATTGATGCGCGAATGTTCCACGAGCTGACACAGTCTGACCAGGTACAATCCTTTCTTACCGTGTTATTTGATCCCAGCCCACTTTGGCCAAGCTGTTTTGGATGTGCCAGCAATGCTGATTAACTGCTTGTTTTGTTTTGCAAGGCTCTCTACAACCGTTTGGTGCCATCTGTCAATGGTGTCAGGAAGTTCTCAGACATTCAGATCCGAAGACTACAGGTGAGCTCACTGCTTTCTCTTTGGTTTCTGGTTCTGTTCCATTTACTTGTCCTTTAGGTAGGCGGAGGTACATTACAGAAACCACTGTGTTGTCCCTTAGGTCGTTCTGCTGGCATTTATTTTTTACATAAAGTGTGCAGAAGTGTGGTAACCCTTCATACAGCACAGAAAACAGATGCAGCCCCAAGGGGAGGAATCACTGATATAACTCTGTCAAATACTCTATGATTAACACAGTGGGAAGAGACAGAGATTAGTGTCCTTTATTAGTGGTGTCAGTTCAGTGTCCTTAATGCAGTTTAAGAAGAGACTAGAATCAGTCTCTGTACCTAACACACAGTTACAGCTAGAGATTAGTGGTTCACATGTGACAGCTGTGTAGATAATGCAGCACAAATAAAAAAAAAAAAAAAAAACAAAAACGTAAAATTCAGCAAAAAGAGAACATACAGAATTGTCTTTGTTTTACCCAGACTGAGAAAACAAAGAAAAATAAAAAAAACCACCTGTTCCCCACGTGGCAAATTTGTCCTCTAAAAAAAAAATCCTGCTTAGATAAATAGCCCTGCCAGTGAATGGCAGTCCCTGAACAGCCCACAGCTCCCCTGCTCCTCAAAACTTAAGGGCATGTGCAAGTTCACATTGGCTTCTGCAAAAATCAGGATTTGCAGATGAATGGTTTTGCACTGGGCTTGAACCTTGCAGATAAGAGGACAGACTGAGCCCTGCTGAGCTCCTTCAAGGTACAAGCCTGTTTTGTAGAGTATTCAGGCTTGATCAGTTGCCCATTTGGAAGTCAGGAGCAATAGTCAGACCACTTAGGAAGGTAAAATTGATATATTAATTTGCTATAATGTCTTAACCATTAGAGAATGTGTGGTTTGCTTCCATGGCTGAGCAAGAAATGATGTCATACTGCTTGGTGTTCCTGATGGACTGCTGAGAGAACTCTACCCTAACCACTCTTCTGGTTATTAAATGTCAAGATGTGAACAGGATGCTAATACTCCAGAAAGATGATCTCTCTGTCGTTGTTGTTTATTTCCTTTTCTAAATGATATGCTTGAAGAGGAAAAGAACAGACTTTCTTCTTCCCTGCTGTTCTTCAGGAGAAAAATAGGACTTAACTGTCTAGTTAATTAAAAAAACCTTGCTCGTTCATAAATCAACTGAATCGTTTCCCTCGTGCCTGAGCTTGCACTTGTATCAGGCTTCTTGAGATAATTCTTCTCTCAATTAAGCAACTTGGCAAACTGCCCATCCTCTCAGTGTGTTCAAGATCAGCTTTCTGGGATGCTGACAGCCTTGTGACTGAATTGTTTAATTCCTCCTTTGTGCAGCTTTAACCAGCATGCTGAAAGCAGTGGCTTTAAATACGTGTGGCTGTGTGCAGTGACCCCAGGCAAACTAATGAGAAATGGATGTAAGCATGTGAGACTAATGACAAGAACAAGGCGTGGAAGGAACTGCAGAGCTGTCTCTTACTCCTTCTGTAGGTGCCTTGCACAAAGCTTGGTGACAACCTGCCCTAATGAGCTCCATTGTCTGCCTTGCCCTTTCCAAGCTGGACAGCAGCAAGCTCTGTCCAGTATGTGCTGATATGGATCATCTTGTTGTTGTGGGGTCTGGAAGAAAGGGTCCCGAAAAAGGCAGCCCCTCCTTATTTCTGAATATGCAGATGCTACTGGCAAAGCCTCAGTGCTTCAGTAAAAGGCTCACTTCTGTGAATGTTTTCACTATACCTCTTATTTGTCTTTTCTTCCCGTAGAAACTGGGCATTAACAAAACGGATCCTATGGCTTTGACAAAGGAAGAAGTAAATGCATTTGTGAGACTGGACATTGACCCAACCACCATAACATGGCAAAGAGGTACTAGGCACATTAAATGAAAGAAAATGTGTCAAAAGAGACATTTGCAGCTGGAGCAGAAACTCTGTTTCCTGGGAAAATGGGAAAGAGGGCAGAGCTGGTTCCTCCTTCCTTAAGTTAGGTGGGATAGTTGCCTGGAATCCCATTTCGAAAGGGTCTAACACAGGGTCTTGAATCTGATCTGAATTCACAAACATTTAGAGTTTGCTAATGGGTGCAAGTTCGTGTTTCTGGATTTGTCAGTCACCGAGAGAGTGAATTTGGCAACTGCAGCCAACAGCCTTTTTTACCTTAGTGCTCTGTGAGTGAGGGGAGGGTTCTGCTCTGGGATTAAACTCAGTTTTAATCTGCCCAGTTGGTCTGTCAGGGACTGACAGCAAATTAAGACCAGATTTTTTTTAAAAGGTTTTTAAGGATAGTTGAAGGTAAAATCATTCTCTGGTCTGGCAGATTTAGTATTTCACTATCAAAAGAATTTAAAAGTGTTTTTGTTTTTTGTTTTTTTGTTTTTTTTTCCTGAGTTAGGCTTCCAAGAGTGTTGCTTTTTCTTCTTACTTTTAAAATACAGTATGAAATGTATTCTCCAGAATTTGCTTCATAACCTGTAATGAGGAGTCTGCCTCATGGGAAATACTTCATAAAACACTTGGAATATTTCAAGCATATAGAAAGAAACAGCAAGTTTAAGCCAGTGTTTCATAGTTTGTGTTTCCAAGGTAATTTGACTTAATGGAGCTATGAGAAACATTTCTCACTAAATGATAGTATCTGACCATTTTATCACTTAACTTACAAAGTGTTAATTGTATTTCTCTTGGCTGCAATAATTTCCTGGATTCATATTGGTTAATGATGGTGAAAAATCAATTGGAATTATATTATCAGTTCTGCTTTTCAGAGAAGCTTTGGTCTGGTGGTTAATACACACAAAGGGATGCAGACTCCCTCTGGATGCAGTGCAGGCTCTGGTGTATCTGTGGGTATCTTAATTTCATTCCCATTTTTGTGTAAGAATCACGTTGAGAAGCACCTGCCATTCTTTAGGAGAGGATGGTTTCTCAAACTGCCACCTTCTCTTCATTGGTGACCTGGCTGGGTATTAGTCACAGGGCAAAGATGTGAATTTATGACTTGGCAAAGTGACATCTTACCTCTCCGTTCCTTGCAGTACTGGATACAAATGACAGATTCCTTAGGAAAATCACTATTGGACAGTCTGTAACAGAGAAAGGCTTCTCACGGACGGTAATGGTTCCCTTTTCTCACATGTTTTAAAAATCACTTGGAAAAAGGTGTTCCTAAAGGAAGTTTCTGTAACTCCAGCTATTTTTACCTTTTGCCATTATCTTGTTAAAGAGAAAGCAGAAAGTCTTCTCAACCAAACAGTTACATTTGCTACCAGTGCTGTGTTTAGTTTTATTGTTTCTTCCCTCTTTCCTTGTTGTCTCCTGAATGTTGGCTTCCCAAACTGGGAGAATGTGGCATAACAGTGGTACACATGTGCCCTTTCTAAAGGTGGTCATGGCAGTGGTTCATCTTCACTAGTGCAGGTGTTTTGGGTGGGGTTTATCTGGCCAAAACTAGACACAGAATCTGAGCTTATCTAGATTCATTGTGGAATCAATAGAGTAAAAGAGGCAATTGGGCTGTGACTCCCCTTATCCCTTAAGTAACTGTCAAATTTATAGTTCAAATTAATTGTGCTGCTCAGAAAAACCTCTTTCTTTTGACTTGAAACATCCTTAGGGTGCTTTGGTTCCCTAAGGTGGAAGTGTCTGCATTATGTCAGATGAATTCTACCCTTCATTTCCTATGGAATCTGTTTTTTCTGTTGGTGGGCTTTTTGTCTTTTACTGTATTGTTTAGCAATGATCAGATGAGTTAGAAAGCTCAGTCTTCAAAAATATAATTTGTTAGTGTTACGTGTTCTTTCATGAATCACTAATGTACGTGCCAGGAGAGACACGTAATCGCAACAGAATGAGTAGGTTTTATTTAATTTTGCAGAAAAAAATATTCCAGTTTAAAATGGCCAAATTAAATGAAGTGTTCTGAGAGCAGTGCTTTGGATTTCTTGTATTTTATATGTCTGTATTTTTTTCTTTCCTTTTTTTTTATTACAATGGTGATGATTTGCCTTGTTTCAAGAATCGAACAGAGGTAAGAATTGCTGGGAGGGAATCTTAATGAGTTCACGTCCTTCATTCATCTCTTGCAGGCTCAGTTTGACATCACGGTGAGCAGTGAAATCATGGCAGTGCTAGCCCTGGCTGATGGCTTGGAGGATATGAAAAAGCGGTTTGGCAGAATGGTGGTCGCTTGCAGCAAAAAAGGACAACCAGTCACAGCAGATGACCTTGTAAGAGTCATTGCCATTAAATGCTTTTTCCTCTTTATTTCTGAAAGTCCTTGGATTAAAAAGCAGAGAGACAGTTCTGTGGAGGAAAAAAAATTAACATATAGAAGATTAAAGATAAAATCCTAGCCTCTGCAGTTAATGAAGAGTTTTTTCCTTCAGTGTGGCTGTCACCTTATCCAGAGAGGGGGTGTGTGGGACCTGAGCAGGTACAAGGGTCCTGTGTGATGTGCTCTGTGTCAAGTTGAAACTGGCAGCAGAGGAGTTATGGGGGAAATACGTGGTGGCTCCTACGGAAAAAGCGTGTTTATGAAGCAGAAGAACTCAAAATGCATCCTGCTGGCCATCCTGTTTCTTAGGCTCCCTGGAGTGAGAAAAACATTGAGCAGGAACAAAGCATTTTGCGAATTCAATTACAGACAATGAAATGTCTTCTTCTGGGAGTCTATGAACGCTATAAAAGCCAAAGCATTTGCAAAAAGTGTGTGTTCTCTGTAAGGCAGCATTTGATGAGGGACACAAATATTTAATTTCCCTTCACGAAATGCTGGATGTCATAACACTGGTGATGCCTATTACCAGTGTGTAAAGCAGCCCTAAGCAGCAGTTGCAAGCTGCAGCACAGTTTTGCAGCTGTCCCTTCAATAATTGTTAGTATTTGGCAGGTCTGTGGAGTGTGTCAAATTCCATTTTCCCAAATGCTGCTTCAGCGTGGTTTCAGGGCAATGCCCTGTGTCCCAGGCATTTCTTCCTCACCTCTTTCCATCTAGGGGGGACAGGGTATTAAGGCTTACCCAGCTCTTGCTATCTTGGTGCAGGTTTTTTATTTCCTTATGTTTTGGGGGGATGTGGGAGTGTTGTTTATTCGTTTTGCTTCCTCCCAGGATAAGGCTAAGAAACCGGTAGATTGATGACCTGACTCTGGCCTTGCGGGAAAAGTGCCAGGCTGGAACAATTTATCTGTAAATCCCTATGTGAGACATTTGTTGGGAATGAGAAAGAGTATGTGCCAAAGTTTTGTAGGCAGCTTTGAGATTTTAATTCCTACACCTAGCATGCTGCCAGTTTAACTTGAGTAACTGAGTTAAACCCTTTTTCTGGAAAACGGGAGTGTTTCTTACTGCCCATCAGCCATGTAGGCAGATTTTTCTTGGCTTGGGAGTTACTTCAACGTTTCTGTAGAGTCCAGGTGATAGAAGTCTTTCATGCCAATTTTTTTAAAGTTTTTTAAAAATCTGTTTATATTTAATTCTGTCCGTTCCAACTGCAGAATGGAGGATGGTATCAGACATCCAAAACGTTCTCTTGGTTGTTATATGTTTGCACTTGATGGCAGCCAGTGGCTTATGTTGTTAGGACCATGTTACTCTCTCCTTATGCAGGCAGAAATGTGATTGCAGAGACCAGGCTGGATCCTGCTGCTGTGATGCAACTAATATCATGTGTCCTACCAGGAAATGCAAAAAAAAAAAAAAAAAAAAAAAAAAAAAAAAAAAAATCTGGGAAGAAACGTGGAATCAAAAACTGACTACAGGTTTTTAGAGATGGGATGTATCGAAGTGCCACTGAGCGACACGGGTCTGAAATGTCGCCATGGAAATCTTGCTCTGCGGTTTTCATTACTGTGGAGATGACTGAAGTTTAAAGCTTATCCATTAAATGTTAAATAAGCTTTCATGTGGCAAGATTGAAACTAATGAAACAAAGCAGTGAATGTCTTATAAAGAAATAGTCTTTCATATCTCTGAGTGCTGTAATTCAGTTGAAGTTGAAAGGGAAGAAAAAGAGATTATGGGTCAAGGTTTTCATAACTGCTGTGAACATTCGGCTCGGGACTTGTGACAGCAATTTTAGTTACTTTTTCAAGTGCTGGATAACAGCTGGTTTGGTTTCCACTGGATTGTCAGTCACAAAAATGACCAAACCCACATCTTTTCTTCCCAAAGCACATGGGGTTAAAATCAGAAGCTTTCGTTGCACAGGAAGCAGAATTCTGCAGGGTACATGGCTGCACCTGGGAGGAAACATGGGCTCCAGTGTTTGCCTTTCATGTCAGTTTGGTTGTTCTTTCTGCACAGGAGATTTGAGCAGGATGTAGCAGGTTGTTATGACATTTTAAGGCCAGTATGTAGACCAAGTTGCTGAAAAGAAGGAAGAAAATCCAAGACAAATGCACCTACAAAATCTAAGAACACTGCTTTGTGCTGCTGAATGAGCTGCCGTAAACCATACTGAGAGGTTACTCCCTTGCTGCTCTTATCTGCTAACCTTGCCATAGCATTGAAACATTAATTAATTGTGCTTTATGCCTTTGCTACAAAGTGGTGGCCCAGCAAGGTCACAACCAAGAGGCTGCTCCCACCAGAAATCACAGATCCTCTTACAGGACTGTAAAGGTCATTTGTCTGCTTTGCCCTGACTAGAGTTAGTTCTGTACTGAGCAACTTCTGGTTCTGGTACCAAGTGCCCACCAGGACAAAATCAGAGCCTTTACACTGCATAGGAGCCATCTCAAGGTCTTGGTACATCTGGAAACTGATTGTCCTTTTTTCTTTTAGGGAGTAACTGGAGCTCTGGCTGTCTTGATGAAAGATGCTATTAAACCAAACCTCATGCAGACACTAGAGGTGAGCACAGATGATTTGCTTCTTGGCTCTGAGAAGGCACTTAGAGCAACTGGCTTAGTTCAGTCATCGCTGTCAGTGTGGGTCTGCTCAGCTCAGAGTTGGGGTTTACTGTTGTTTCATGCTCAGGGCCAGGGGAGAGGGCTGGGTTCCTTCTAGGTCTGCCACTGGCATGTGGGAGTACCCTGAGGAAAAGCACTCAACTTGGCTGTGTCTTTGGTCTGTTGTCTTTAATGTCAGGAAGTGTTTTGGGAATTTAAATGGTGTGGATGAAGGAGAATGACAAAGAGTTGCTGGGATTTAGCCATCCTTTTCCTAAGCGGATTAATACCTCCACTTGTGGAGATTATAATAATCCTGTTTGCCCTGTAGTCCGTATTTCTGATAACAAATGTCTGATCAGAAGGCTTTAAGATCTGTCTTCTAAAAATGTTTTTTCTTTACTTTCAGATACTACAGTACTTAGCTCTTGACATGATGCATATTTGCAAAATTACACTTTCTGATTTTCTCTTTCTCTCTCTCCTGCATCCCCCTTGTTCTAGGGAACACCAGTGTTTGTTCATGCTGGACCTTTTGCCAATATTGCACATGGGAATTCCTCTGTGTTGGCAGACAAAATAGCATTGAAGCTTGTGGGCAAAGACGGTTTTGTTGGTAAGTGTGTGGAGTGTGGGGTATTTTTGTTTACTTTTTGTTTTGGAGGGATCTGCCTCTTTTTATCATGACTGTCTTTGGGCTTTTTTTAATTTTTTTTTTTTCCTTGGAAGAAGTTTCTGGTTTATATGATCAGAGTATGATTTCTCCACCCAGAAATCTTTCACAAACTTTTTTTTTTTTTTTCCTACTCTAGTTACAGAAGCAGGATTTGGTGCAGACATAGGCATGGAGAAATTCTTTAACATTAAGTGCCGCTATTCTGGTCTCCGGCCTCATGTGGTGGTGTTGGTTGCTACTGTCCGAGCTCTGAAAATGCACGGGGGAGGACCTGCAGTAAGTACTGGGGAAGGTTTTCAGTAGGCCTGAGGGGCTGTTCCTGTTGTTCTATTCCAGACACTTAAAACCCTGTAGCATTTGATCGGTTTGAAATTGTCTTGAAATTCAGAGTTGTAAAGGAATTGTCATTTCCCTGTTTGTCAACAGCTTCATTGTAGTATGTTACAGGTTCATACCTGCTTGTTTTATTGCTCTAGTGAAGTGCCTGCATGCTGGGCCACTTGTAACAGTCCCAGAGTGAGTCATGTATTTTATCATGCAGTCTTTTGTTCCTTCTTTTATTTTTTTCTTAGAAATAATAAGGATCAGCATGGAGTAGAATGTTGTATCTTGATACTGTTTTAATAAGAATCAAGCGGGGATTGCTGTCATGGATAAAAGTCTTATGAGGCTCCATTTCTTTCCCTTTTTCCACAGGTCACTGCTGGGGTACCTTTGCCAAAGGAATACACAGAAGAGGTAATCTTTAAGCTGTTGTGACAGTGGACCAGCTAACTGTGGTCATGACATGATGGTGTCATGCAGTGCATGCCTGGATTACTAGTGTGTCACTTACTTAGCTGCCACAGAAAGGCTTCTTCATACAAGCTGTAATGTTCTTTTTTTTTAATGATGTTACTTTGGCTCTGCTCTTTCAAACATGTATTGTCCTTGACCTAGCCAGTGTTCAGAGCCTTTTTATTCTCTTTAATTCACACAGTTGTCTGTGTGCTCAATTTTTCACAGTAATATCTACTGTTTCCCCAACCTTCTCAATGTGGAGTAATTGCTTAGCTGAAGTTTTGTCTCTGAAAACATCCAGAGTGCCTCTCTAATTACTCTCTTCTTAGCAGCAGTTCTTGTTTTTATCCCCCCCTCATTTGCAAGTGAGGAAAGTGAACTAAAGTTTCACCTTCCAGCCTTGAGTAGTTGTGTACCCTTGGATAATTGATCAGGCTCTTTACACTGCTGCAGATCTTTCACTCGTGGAGCTACTGTATATATTATCCCTTATATAGGAAGGGATGAAATGTCTCAATTTCCAGGAATAGTCTCTGATGCTGCAAAATGTAAATATATGTAAACTGAAAGCTGTTGCCACAGACTTCAAATAGATGTCATGAAATTCACTGCTGGTGATATTTAATATATAAGGAGAAATGTGTCAGAGAGGAAACTGAGGCTTTACTGTGGGGAGTTAATGAGAACAAGTATTAACATTTTAAGCATAAAAAAAGTTATAAAGAATGGTTTCTCTTACCTTGACTTGGGAGCTGAAACCAGTTATCATTAGAAGTAGTCACTCTTTTTCCTATCTCCTGTTCAAGAGCTTGCAGTGATCTGGACTATTCCAAAAGCAGCACTGGGGATTTGCCTTTCAAAATGGGTTTCATTCCCATTTTGACATTTCTACTGTTAGCTTCTGGGTTTAGTGGGTTTGGAGCAAAAGTTTCCCTGCCTCTGATAAAATATGTTTCCTGCTTGCTGCCTTCTCTCCAGAATCTTCAGCTGGTGGCAAAAGGCTGCAGCAACCTGAACAAGCAAATCCAGAACGCGCGGATGTTTGGTGTCCCGGTGGTCGTGGCTGTCAATGCTTTCAAGTGAGTGAGCTGGGACAGGGAGGTGATGCAGGGGTGTAACACTGTGGCACTTCATCCACTGTGTTTAACACCAACTCTTGTTTTCAGTACTGTTGATGTGTTGTTGGCAGCATTTCCATAGAGTCCTAAAACCATAGAATGGCCTGGGTTGGAAAGAACCTTAAAGATCATCCTGTTCCACTCTCCTTCTGTGAGTAGGGATACATTTCACTACACCAGGTTGCTCAGAACCCCATCCATCCTGACCTTGAACACTCTCAGGAACACTTTGAACACCTGGGCAACCTGTTCCAGTACTTCAGCACCCTCACAGTAAAGACTTTTTTCCTAGTATCCAGGCTAAATGTACTCTGAGAGTTTGAAACCATTCCCCCTTGTCCTGTCACTACGTGCTCTTGTAAGAAGTTTCTCTCTAGCTCTCTTGTAGGCTCCCTTCAGATACTGGAAGGCCACAGTTTTGCATGGTTGGAAAATGCATGAATTGGGCTCTGCATGTTGTACTGCACAGCAGACAACCACTGTGTGGTCTTTTTGTGCAGCAGAAGTACTTTGAGCTGTGATGTTAAAGCTGATGCAAACCAAGGAGGAGGCTGTGGTGGATAACCCCTGAGCAGCTTTCTGGCAGCTGTGATTTCTTTGGACACATTTTGGATCTTGTCAAGAACAATCATTTACTGTGTGTGCATTCTGGTACAAACATGCAAACTTTCTCCTTGCAGGACAGATACAAAGGCTGAACTGGCTCTTGTAGTACAGCATGCAAAGGAGGCAGGAGCATTTGATGCTGTGGAGTGCACTCACTGGGCAGAGGGAGGGAAAGGAGCCCTGGCCCTGGCCCAAGCTGTTCAGAGAGCATCCCAGGCACCTAGCAACTTCAGGTTCCTCTATAATGTGGAGGTAGGAACTTGCATTATTACAGAGATGCTTTGTTTATATCAGTTGGTTTCACTAGCTTAAGTTGCTTAGGGCTAAAGTCTAAAAGGCTGCCTGAGAAGTTGAGAAGAAATGTGGTGTTACAATTGAAACATTGATTCCATGCATCTCAAAGACCTAGTTAGGTCAGTTCTTACTGTTTTGGCTACCCACTGAAATACTGAAACATGTTTTGAAAACCCTCAAATTTCTCTATATTTTGTACTACAGCAAATGGAATTTAGCCTTATGTCTGTAGATGTGCACTCGATACCACGTGGAGGAACTGAAACTGCTGTGATGCTGCAGGTCTTTATGCTTTTGGCCCTGCTGACTTCCCTGTCTTTTTTGTTTTTCTAGCTGCCTGTTGTAGATAAGATCAGGCTGATTGCCCAGCAGGTCTACGGGGCAAAAGACATTGAGCTCCTTCCAGAAGCACAGGAGAAAGTTGCCGTGTACACCAAGCAGGTGAGTCTTCCATGTCACCTGGAAACAGTGGTGCTTTTCATTCAGAATTATCATACTGAACAGTGGTGTTCAAGCTGTGTTTGAAGGAAATCCCCGCTCAAATTGTGTCCTTATCCAGGACTCATTAAATGCTGCTATGGCAGAGGAAGAAAAGGATGTGGGAAAGGAGAAACTGACTTTATCTTCTAGTGAAGAAAACAGAACTCACTCATGTGGTCCAGTACCACCCAGTATCCATCTGTGATAGTTTTGGGGAGAAAGGGTAGGAGGATTTAATGATCTTTCCCTACTATACTCTCCAGTCTTTCAGCATTTAGAGAATTTGGGAATTACAAGTCATTACGCTGGTTTTAAATAGTCTCTGATTATATTTTCATCTTGTTCCATTGAGATCAAGTTCCACTAATCAGTTTTTGAGTCCATGTGGATTTTTGTCAGTCACAATTATGTTGGGGAAAGAGTTCTGTGGGTTATACAAGACTTGATGTGGAAAGTTTTTAAAGTTTTGAACCTGCCATCTGGTTGTTGAATTCAATGTTTTCTGGTTGCTGTGTTGCTTTTGCTCTTCTCAAGCATGACATTGTTGTGAATTCACCTGCTTCAACACTACTGAAGGTCTTTGAAGAGAAAAGCAATGTGAGGACTGGCAATTCATTGGTTGCAGGGTACTGTAACCAATTTTCCTTTAGCAGTCCATTTACTTCTGGCATATATAGCTTCTCACTTTTGTGCTTCTTATATATTCTGAGTCCATCAAAATCCCAAAGGCATGCAATTGCCACTTCCTCATGACCTGCAATTGTATTGATCAAACATTTCTAATTAACTGACTTGATCTGAACAAAACTTCACCTCTGAGCTGTTGAACATTTTGGGAGGAGAGTAGGAAGTAAGTTGGCTGTCAAGGTTGTAAATCCAGCACTTCCATACCATTAATTTTTTCCTCAGCTGGATGTGCCAAGGGACATGGTGGTTCTTCCTTTAGTACTTATTGGGGGGTGGGGAGAATATTTGAGAGAGAAGGAATGGGAATGTAGAATGATCAGTGGATCTGACAGGCTGTGGATGAAGCACTTGCTGGGGAATAAAATGCCTGATGTCTGCAGAGAATGGCACAATAGAGCAATTACATTTTTGTACTGGAAAAATTGCTGTTTTTTCCACTTATGTCATTCCTTTTCTTTCTCTTTTCCCAGGGATTTGGAAACCTGCCAATCTGCATGGCTAAAACTCACTTGTCTTTGTCTCATGACCCTGAACAAAAAGGAGCACCTACAGGTTTTGTTCTGCCAATCCGAGACATCCGGGCCAGCGTTGGGGCTGGATTCCTGTATCCACTGGTGGGAACGGTATGTGAGAGCTGTGGGGTGAGGAGAAAAACTTCGTGTGTATTCCAGGAATCACTTTCTGCCAAGTATCTTAAATTACGAGAGTCCTTGTCATTTGCAGTTGGTGTTTTAACAGTCCAGTGTATCAGATGCCTTAATAGGGGTTTTTCTCAGGGGGAAGAGGAAGGCTGAAATAATAGACCACCTGACATTTGAATAATTAGCAAGCCTCTGCTGTATCCCTCAGGTCCCAAATCTCTCTTTTCCTTGATTTTGAAAAAAGGGTGAGCTCTGTAGTTAGTGAATTCTAGGAACAGCAGTCTGGTAGAGGGAGAAATCCTTGGCCCACCGGGTTGCTGTTGTGACTTTGCATTCCTGGTGAAAGCATTTATCAGATGACCTCTGTGTACACCTGTGGATCAGGGCTCAACAAGGCAGCCCCTCCTAAGCTTACAGAGCAGATGCCTCTGGATGAGACACCTCCAAAGCAAAGCTGAGCTGTGCTATCAATCATTTATCAGGCCCCCCTCCTCTTTGGTTCTCATGGTTTTGCTGGCCATCTGTTTACTGTTCAGCCTGCAACAATTCCAGCAACTCATTTCACTGTGCCCTTGAGTTTTTAGTTCCTTTTCTTTGATATGATAGGCATAATGTCATCTGAGAGGGGAGAGAGTAGCAACAATGCAAACAGGATCCTGGAGCAGCTTTGATATGAATTGCCTGGCAGAAAGAAGAGCTCTCTGCAAAATGAACCCACGTTCAGGTTTGCATCCGTAGAAACAACACTAGAATGAAAGGATTCACTGGAAGTCTTACCTGGGGAATATCTTCTGGGCAAATGTTGAGTAACTAGTTAGATTACCTTAGGGCATGAGGCAGGTGGAGCAAGCAGCTCTTGCTTACTAAGCCTGAACCTTTTCCTGAGGTCTTCATGGCAACATGTTTGTTATAATAAAGTTTCAAAAGCATTAGGGGTGCATGACTCAGTTGATGAAATTGGCTGATTTAAGAGTTGGATCCTCTCTTCCTTCAAATGGTAGCTAGACCCAAATATTGGCTGCCTTTTTGTTTTAATTCCTAAAAAAAAAAAAAAAAAAAAAAATGGTAGTTAAGGTTTCCAGATTATCCAGCATAAATAAGGTAACCACATCCTGATTAAAGTCTGGCTTATCCATGTTCTAAAGACTAATGTGTGTTTTGGGATAGAATGAAAGATAGCATGTCTGTTCCTGTTATAAATGGCATTTTTTGCAAGCCAAGATTTAGTCCAAACAATGATTTATTTTATTATTTATTTCATAAGCGTTGGAGAAGGAAAGGGTACACTGCATTAATGAGTAAACAAGAGAGGGATGTTTTCAGGCATTAAAACTAACATTTTGGCTCTTTTTTTTCTGATGTCTTTAGTTTCTATGGAGTTGGACTTTTTCCTTTCTGCTCCAGTACCCATTTCCTAATGTTTTCTTGGCCATGTAGCAAATCATGGTGTTAATTCTGCCAGAGTTAACAATAAGTCTTCTGGCTGGGATGTGATCACTCTTCTCTGGTGTCTAAAACCCAGGGAATGGATGTCCTTTCGAGAAGCAATCTGGGGCATTTTGAATCAGATCACTATTTTAAACCCATTCAGCAGGGGATGTGTTAGCCTCAGAATAAATTTTTGGCAGCAGCCATTGAACTGTGAGCTGAAAATGCAACAAATATGTAACTCTGTGCAGAAGCTTTTAGGATAAACGGGAGGTGAAATTAATCACCGGTGTGTGCCTACTCTTGTTATCTGAAGTTAATCACAATGGTACGTCACACTTTATTTTTTTCTCAGCTTCTGAGTTTTGGAATTTTCCTTTCTCACTCAAAGTTGAAACTGTTGTACATCCATGAAATACTGTGAGATTTTAAAGGAAATATAATTTCAAAGGTTATCTAGATTTAAAGTGAACTAAATCATTGGACTCAGATTGATTTGATTTCTTTTCTGGTGCTGCTGCTGAATTGAAAACAATTCTGTTATTCAACTCCGTTTTTTTAGATCTTAAATGGCATTTATTTTGAAAGATCCACAAGAGCAACAAATAATATATGTTTGGTTGGTATTAGTTGTATTTGAAATCTTGCAAGTGGTTTAATTATACCCATGTGGTCTAAGTTTTTCTTGTCAGTAAATAGTGTGAATTGCCCTATGTTCTTTCTGAGCACACGTGGTATTAAAGGGGAGGAGGATAAATGAGAAAAAGTTCATTCTTTCAGCTCTGAAAATAACTGAGTGCATGAAGCATTGTAGACACTTGTACAGAAAATTAGTAGCCTGGATGGAAATTATTCTGCACTGCATGGAAATTTGGGGTTTAAGCAGACTGCCTTGAAGTAATAGATAGCAGAGTAGCCACTGTGGGCTGCCCTCTGGATATGAAAGGAGGAAAAATTGACTGTTCATTTCAAAATAGAAAGTGCAAGAAATGGCAAAGTCAGGCACATTTTCAGCACCTCCTACTCTATTGAATGTCACTCTCTCAGCTCCTGCTGTGGCCTTCTGAATCTGGAGGTGGAGATCTGCAAAGCTCCATGATTCTCCAGTGGTACATAAATAAATAGGAAGTTTCTTGCTCTTTGTGGCCGGAGTCTGGGAGCTGAGAACAGGAAAACCCCTCTGGGCACTTTAAACCTCTTAATGCTTCCTTGAGATGTTCTTGAGGGCAAAATATTTATACAGCTGAGCTCAAAGACAAGGAATGGGGGTCCTCGCTGTGACCCCCCTCTTCTCTGTCTGGGAAGGCAGTGACTCTCATAAAAAGGTAACGCAGCCCTAGAATTCATTACAAAGAGGGGACTTTATGTGATTTTTAACTCTGCATAACCCATGAAAGACTTGCAGTGGTACAGTACATTTGGGACTGTGTTAGCACTTGTAAATGGCTAAGGAAAATGGGCTGGGACTCCAGAAGCTCCCTGAGCCGTTCTGAGAACTGCAGAAAAGACCTCACCAACAGAGCTTTGCCTTCTTGCTGCTTAGCTTATTATCAAAAGGAAGATGGGGAGGTAATTTGATTAGCGTGCAAAATACTTGCTCAGGGAGAAAATACCAGGTTGCCAAAGAGATCTTTAATCTAATGGAGACAGGCATAACAATACTGACTGTGAAAGCTGAGGCAGGGTGATGCAGATAGAAAATGAGACCTTTCAAGTTCTCCATCTTTGTAGAAGCACTTAATGACCACTGACACAAGCTACCAAACATGGTCACAAGTTGTCCACCTTTGTAGAGTCCGTGTTCAGCCTGCTGGGCTAAATGCTGAGTTAGGGGAGGGGAAATGCTGTCGGCTGCAAGAATAAATCAGGCCAAGTGTAGTTTCTGCCAGCCTTGTGTTCTGCATCCCTGGAACTGGGTACTCGGCAGTGGGACAAGTGCAGAGGACTGGCCTGAGGCAGTAGTGCTGCAGCTGCTCTGTGAGCTTCAGATCTGCCCCTGCACAGCCCTTCTGAGCATGTTCCAGTCGGAACTGACTCTTCTTCTCTGTTTAAGCTTTATCCCAGTTTAGAAAAGACAAAACAAACCCCAAACTATTTAAAATGTCTTCTCAATGGTAATTATTCCTAATTATTTAACATGTCTAGTTCTAGATTCTCAGAGAATTGTAATCAACTGAGACTTTACCGCTGGCAAAGTTGTATTAAAATTTGGATCTTCACTTTAGAACCCAGAAAACTGCCAGAAGTAACTGTCTCATCACAGCAAAGTCCATGAACACTCTCCAACAGTGAACTGGTCAGCTGCATGGCCAAGTACTTTGCCAAATTTTGGGCTCTGTTACTTGCAGCTGCAGAAACCAAACTTAATCCTCATCATAAAAAGCAAAAGCTTCATCTCTGTCTACTGAGCCAGGAGTTCCTGGTTCTCCTGGGGGCTTCATAATGGTCCATGACCATCGTTCTCTGTTCTGTTGGTGTTCAGGGAGCTGTTGCCATCCAAGTCTTCAGTACTGGATCTTGTGCACAAAACACTGCTGCTGCCATTTTAACATTCTATCTCTTGTTGTCCAGATGAGCACTATGCCAGGACTTCCTACAAGACCTTGCTTCTATGATATAGACCTGGACCCAGTGTCAGGAGAAGTAAATGGGCTCTTCTGAAAGGAATGATTAACCAAAGGTTGGTGTCTTCTTGAAGGCCTTCAGTATTTGGGCTTCATTTTTCCAAAGATCTTGAGATAACGGAGTTAAGCCAATCCCATATTATGCCATATGTTTCCAAATGACATTTGATTGTAATTCAGCCTGAAAGTTGCCTACAGTACTATATAATAGTAATTAAATTTTATTTTTTTGTTTTTAGCTCCCAGAAGAACACCTGATGAGTCATGTAAATGGAACTGTGCTCTGATCTTTTTTTTTTTTTAAGTCAAAACAAGATACCAGTGAGAATATAGTGCAAGAAGTGACTGGAATGAGGAGTGCTGAAGAATCAACCACTAACTTTTAATCTGGAATCATTTTTAAACGGCTGTGTTCCAAGCTTGACACTGAGCATATAAAACATATTTTCTCTACAGACCTCCTGCTTCATAATTGGAGCTGAAGCAGAATACAGAAGCTTGGGTTTAATGACCTCTTTTGATTCAGTGACATGATTTTAATAATTAAAAATCCTAAAGCTGGAGCTGTTTGAAACAGTCTTGGGACTTAATTGTCCTAACCATTGGGGTTTTGCAGCATATTATCTTTAAAAGTCTTACTGGCTGCAGGTTCCCATTTGCCACGTGGAATTCTCTGTTGCACTTCTCACACCACGGGAGAACCTGCTGTGCCCTGGCACTGCACTAGTGTCATTTCAAAGGAGCCAGGTGCTCTCCAGAAGTGCTCACCCTGCGTTCTGCTGTGAGTTCTCCCTGCAGGCACCTGAGCCACATCAGATACCCCAAGCCCAGCTGCGACTGCTGTATTCTTCTGTCAATGGAATGAAACCTCTGGATATCAGATCTGGAGGGACTGGGTCTCTGGCCCATATCTGTGGCTACTACCAGATGTGTCCTTTAAACCATTTTCTGCTCAACCATAAGTGCAGTTACACCATTGACAAGCCTTGTTTCTGAAGGTACCTTTTTGTTCAATAGAGACATCATGAATAGTGATCGAGTGACTTGTAGCAGGTTTTGTCAGCAGGCCAAAAATCATTTTGTAACATGAAGATAGCGTTGCTGCCAATTTTTTAACTAATACAAATAAACTGGCAAATACTTCAAGTGCTTTTTGGGTTTTAATGTATGCACTGAGATTACTGAATTAGAATTTTTTTCTGTGATTAACTACACACAACACCAATCCTTGTATTGACAAGTAGGAGTGATTATTGCAGTAATAAGTAGCCTGCAATGCACCAGAGTTTGTGTGGTTTAATCTGGTTTCCTTCCCTAGATGATGTATGTTGTCTGTAGGAAATAAACTACCTGAATTATTCTGTGAATGTGAGATACTTGCATCTGACTGCAGAAAATCTGAATTAACAGTCATGAGGCCCATCTGCTTGTATCAGAACTGAATTTAAAAACATTCCAAATTTGGTGAGAACTGGGAGGATCAGGATGTAGGTGTGCACCAACGTAGAGGAGCATCTCTAGTACACAGATACTGTGTGTGAATATATATATATATATGTATATGCATAGGGAGAGAAAGAGATCTCTATCTCTTCAGTTATTCAGGAAGGGAGAATAATTATATAGAAGTTACCTGGTTGTGACACAAGCAGACAGAACACTTTAAACAGTCATAAGAGCATTTGAGATGCATTCACAGACTCCTAAAATGTTCCTTTTGATGTTACCCACCCAAAGGATTTCCTGGCAGCCAGGAGAGCAGGCTCAGTCCCCTTGCAGGGGCTCAGGAGGGGTTCCCCCATTGCTGCCCAGCCCCCCAGGCAGGCTGAGGGTGCCTCTTCACCTGCAGCTCCTGGGCCCAGCCTTCCCTGGAAGCAGGGTGCCAGAGCGGATGCTGCCAAGTCTGCTGTCAGTTCCTACATTTAATCTTCCCTGCTACATTGCTTTCCCGCGAGTGCTCTGTGTTCCACCTTCATTTTATGCTTATGAAAGATGGGATAAGTGCAAATTTATGCTAAGATTAGCCTCCTTTTAGTTTAGCATGAGATCATAGCCATGTGCTTGAGAGAGATGGTTCAAGAGGTTGCTAGTCCCCCTCCTGCAGTGAGGCAGAGTGAGTGCCTGATCAGGCACGAGCTTTTGAAGGGCTTGCTGCACAACAGCAACGCACAAGGGCCAAAAAATAGCCCCAAGCATCCCCAGAGATTAATGGGGGATGTTCTCCAACCTGCACTTCCAACCTCTGTTCTCTTGCAGGGTGGATACATAAATAGGTTATTTTTTTAATAGTCTCCTTTGCAGCTAAGGGTGCCAGCTAGGTCTTGTCTTACCAAATGGGACACAGAGGACACTTAATTTCTTCTAGCTAAGTACTCGATGGTTCTCTTCTCCTGTTGCTTAGAGAAAAAACTAATTATGTACAAATTTGTTCTCTGTGGGCTATTTGGGCCGGTCCTCAGCTGGTGTTATGGCCATCCATCCCCTGTGCTCTGCTGTTGTGAGAGTGCTGCATCCTATCCTGTAAGAAATAACCCAGATCTATGTTTTTAGGTAGTGCTGGGGACAAGAAAGAGGAGAAGGTGTTGCTTGGTTGACTTGTTGCATGGCACCAGCACCACTGAAAGAAAATATGATCCAGCTGGGGCAGGATCTACTGTCCGGCTTTCCCATCTTCTGACCTGATCCTTTGCGTGCCGCACGCCTTGCCTTTTATTTCCCTTTCACCACAGCGGTTGGTGCTACCATCCGCCCCTGGGGCGTCAGGAATAACTGGATTCCATGCAAAGTGCTCCCAAGGGGATTCATGGGAGCTTGCCTCCATCACACCACCGCATTCCCCAGCCTCACGCTAGCCATCCTCATTGTCTGCTTCCCTGCCTCCAACTGCAGTGAGGGAAAAGCTCCTTGCATTGAAGGGCCTCACTTGGCTTTAATAAAGCAGTGGATGGTAATTAGAACCCACCACCCACCTCAGGAGAGAAGCTGTTTCCAAATGAATTTTATTATCCTGAGTGAATGCGAGCAAACACATCTCAGGGGGGAGCTTTTATAGAGGCAATTCCTTGTGATGCTCAATGCACTTTTTTCTGCCCTCCTGGCTGGCGTTTCAGCCCAGCTAACCCATTTAGTACCTTTTTTTCCGTGAAGAAGCTGAGGAGGGGGGAGGCCGTGTGTGTTTTTCTAAGCCTGGCCTACACTGGAAGCCACTTGCAAGTTCAGAGTGCTGCTTTGCTCAGTTTCTCGTGCGCAAACATGCTGTGAAGCAGTTAATGTCTGTAAAGCCTTTGTGGGCGTCAGCTCCCCGTGGAGATGAATGGGGACGTTCGGGCATCTCAACTACAGTTTCCTGTAGTTCATCAGCTGCACTGGGTAGTCCTTTTGCTGGAGGCTCTCCCATCAATCATCACAGCTGGAGACGTGATTTTTTTTAAAGTCAGATCTCAGCTGCTTTGGAGAGAAGAAAGGCTCCGATGAAAGAGGCACTTTCTCTGGTGTTCTGGGCATGGATTAGTTTGAAGCCAAGAGCTGGCTGTCCTTATCTCCACCTCCAAAGGTGTAGCTCCTGCAGCACTTCCAACAGTGAGTGCTGACAGCTGTGAAGGTTTCAGGTGGGACACAAAAAACAGCTGCCAAGAGCAAGACCCTCTCCCTTCCCACAGAGGCAGGAGAACCCCAGCGGTCCCTCCTCCCTCCGGGCTCCCTTATGTGCCTCCTGCTGCCACCGGGATCCGAACTACAAACCGCAGCTCGATTTCTGCCAGGACCTTTACCTCGAGCTGAAGTTGGTGGTTTTCTGGTCTGCAGCTGCTGTGCACAGCCTGGGAGGGGACGGAAGGTCACTCTGCCAGCGGGCGAGGGATCCTGCCCCGCCAGGAGGGCTGCCACCCGCCAGAAGAGCGGTGCTATCCCGCCCCAGGGCGGGATGCTCCCCCGCGAGAGCGAAGGGATGCTGAGCGGCGAGAGATGCTCTGCCACAGGAGGAAGGAGGCGGCGAGCAGGTGCCGGCAGAGCCGGGCCGGGGCGGGGGGCGGGCCGGGGGCTGGCGGGGGGCGGGGGGCTGCCGGCAGCGCCCTCCCCGCCGGCCCCGGGGGGCGCGGCTGCGGCGGAGGCGGCGGCGGCAGCGCAGCGGCGCGGAGCGGAGCGGGGCCGGGCCGGGCCGCAGGTGAGGGCGCGGGGGGCCGGGGCGGGGGCGGCTTCGCCTCGGGGGGACCCGCGGGGGCGGCGACACGAGCGGGGTCCCGGGGCCGCCTCCGCGGCCGCCGCCCTGGGAGCCCCGCACGCCCTCGGAGGGCTCCGGCCGTGGGGGGCTCCCCGTGCCCGGGCGGGCGAGCGGCGCTGCCGGGCGGGTCCTGCTGCGCGCCCGCGGACGCCCCCGAAACTTGCCGGGCGCGGGGGCGGCGGAGCCGGGCTGCGGGATGGATGCGCTCGGGGCACCGGCTGCTGCGGGTGCGCGCTCACACGGCTCTGACAGCTCCGCTCGGTTTCCCCTTAAAATAGTCTAATTAAAATAATAATGATTTTTTTAAAAACCCAGATGTGCTGCGGGGGAAGCGTGCCCCGGAACCCCCTTTTAATCACCCTGCTCCTGAAAAGCAGAGCACGAAATGCCGTGTAAAGCCCTGCCCGGTGCCCCCGAGCCTGTCCTGCAGAAGTTGGTCTGTTTGTGGTAACACGTTTTTGCATCGTTCTATCCAAAAGGTTCTGATGATGTTTCGAGGCAGAGCTGTTTTGTTTTTTTTTTTTTTTCTTAAGGTTGACACACATCTTACAACATCATGTCTTTGATGAGCACGCACGGTGTTAATTGAGGTTGCCATGGGAGGCATGCACGTAGTATAAATAAGCTCCCTTCTTGCCATGTGATTTCGCTTTTGTATTCCTCAAGCCTCCTTTTTGTATTCTCTGTTTTTGCATATTGTCATATGGTGCATTAAAGATAAAAATATCTGCTGTCTCAGGGTGTAATTTCCCTAGCTGGAACTATAAGTGCATATGGAGCAGTGGGGAAAGGATTTAGCAAACCGTAGGAGAAGGAAATATGTGTGTGCCTGTGTAATAAGTATTCGCCATAATATGGGCAGTTATATAAAAAAGTCCCATTCTACCGCAAAAAAATAGCAAAATAGTAGTTTCTATGATGGAACATCACTGGGTTGACATCTTGTGACCTCATTTTGCCTTTGGATATTGATGCTAATTAGTGAGAAAAACCTGCTATAGTGCATCCAGCCATAGTCTGCCTCCCAACATTAAATGTTTAGGGAGAAAAAACTTTTTAGTACTTTAAAAAAATTTCTCTACGGGTCTTATCACTTGTTTATTGTGTTCCAGATCAAAAGATGAAAGCCTCGGTCACGCTTTGCAGCAAATTTCATGTAACACGTGAGGGGAACTGAAGCAGAAACTAAAGCCAAGGCAAAGCAGCATCTGACCTTGTCACTGGGGGGCAGAAAACAGCCGCTGGTTCCACTGGTGCTTCACTCAAGCTCCATGGACAGTGAGGAATTGCAGAGAGCTCACAACGAGCAAGTTCCTTCCAGGTCCGTGGGGTGAATAAAAACTGTTAATTCCTGGCTTGCTTTGTCATCCTTTTGGGGGAAAAAAAACCAGGTATGTCAGACTGGCCATTATATGGTTAGACCAAGCCCAACTGGAAGTGGATTGCTCCGGAGATGAGAGTGACTGAGGCCAGCAAAGCCAAGGAGAAGCCTGTCCAACTCCACATCTCCCCGGGATTCCTTGGAGAGGTGATAAAATGAGTAATAAGGCGAAGTGGGAGTTATAAAGTGGATGCGACAGCTCCAGCAGAACTTCTCGCTGCCACATACGCTCGTTACAAAGCAACTAACGTTATTTGGAAATCTATTTGAGGAAAAAAAATGCACTTTGAGCATCTCTGCGGTTCTTCTGTCTGAGGCATTGATCAGGAAAATTGGCAGCACAACACCAACAAAGGAGAAGAGAATATGGTGAAGGCAGCTAAGGAAATTCAAATGGAGAACCCAAGAGAGGCAGAGACTCCCAGCACAGGGGCCACATGTTCCCCACCAGAGGAACAAGCGAAAAAACCCTCCATGCTCTGTTTTAAGAAGCGGAAGAAGTCCTGTAAGAAGGGGCTGGCTGTGAAGGATGTGTGTGAAGGAGCCTCAGAGGAGAAAAGCCAATGTGTCAGCACTGACCATGAGGAGGCAAAAGCTTCCAATCCACCACAATCCTCCAAAGGAACCTGGGCAGCCATCAAAAACATTGCCAGACCTCGGAGAAGGCAGAAGTCCTCCTCACGGAAGAAGGTGCCCTCTGATTCCCAAGTGCAGCTGGAGGTGGATGCTGAGGAGAGCTGTGCTCAAGACCTCCCAAAGAAACGGGCGAGCTCTGGGCTGAAGATACCCTGTGTGAAGTTCTCCAGAGGCAAGAAAAAATCCAGCCCCTCAGAAGCAGTGGAGGAGTCAGAGGGCAGTGTTCAAGCAAATGAAGTGATGGGTGTTGTGAATAAGGCTAGTGAAGGGCCAGAGGATTTGGCCCCGACGGACAAATCTGAATCCTTCAGCCCAGTCTCTGCACAGGAGGAGCAGGATACGGTGAAGCAGGAGCAGCATAGAATGAAAGAGGACCAGGATACAATGAAAGAGGACCAGGATATAGTGAAGGAGGACCAGGATACAGTGAAAGAGGACCACGATACAGCAAAGGAAAGTGACACCTCTGTTGGGAAGAGTGAGCCCTTGACAGAGCCCACAGGTGATGCAGAGGAACATTCAGAGTGCACTGTTCAGTTGGAGATAACTGATTCAGAGACAGTTGATGAAACAGCCCAGGACAAACTGCAGGAGGGGAGCCTACCCCAAACCACCAATGATGCGGAGGGCAGGGAAGTTGCTCCCGAAGCGCCTGTTTCTAAAGATGAACCTGACAGTGCCCCTGAAATCACAGAGTGGCAGGAAATCCCTAATATCTGCAAAGAGATGCCTGAAAGCGATGAATTGGAAAAGAGCATAAAACCTCCTAAGGAGTGCAAAGCCGAGAAGATTATAACTCATTTCAATGAGTTGGCATCTGGAGGTGATGCAGCAAGTGTGCAGGAAGCAGCAGGTGTGAAGGATGCAGCGAGTGTGAAGGATGCAGTGAGTGTGCAAGAGGCAGCGAGTGTGCAGGATGCAGTGAGTGTGCAGAATGCAGAAAGCATGCAGGATGCAGTGAGCGTGCAAGAGGCAGCAGGTGTGCAGGATGCAGCAAATGTGCAGGATGCAGTGAGTGTGAAGGATGCAGTGAGTGTGAAGGATGCGACTATGAAGGATGCAGTGAGTGTGCAGGATGCAGTGAGTGTGCAGGATACCTTAAGTGTTCAGGATGCAGCGAGTGTGCAGGATGCTGTGAGTGTGCTGGATGCCGTGAGTGTGCAGGATGCAGTGAGTGTGCAAGATGCAGCGAGTATGAAGGATGCAGCGAGTGTGAAGGATGCAGCGAGTGTGAAGGATGCAGCGAGTGTGAAGGATGTAGTGAGTGTGCAGGATGCAGCAAGTGTGAAGGATGTAGCGAGTGTGCAGGATGCAGCAAGCATGCAGGATGCCACAAGTGTGCAGGATACAGCAAGCGCACAGGAGGCAGTAAGTGTGCTAGGAGCAGCGAGTGTGCAGGATGCAGCAAGTGTGACAGGGGCATCGACTGTGAAGGATACAGCAAGCATGCAGGATGTCATGAGTGTGCAGGAGGGAGCGAGTGTGCAGGATGCAGCGAGTGTGCAGGATGCAGTGAGTGTGCAGGATGCAGCGAGTGTGCAGGATGCAGTGAGTGTGCAGGATGCAGTGAATGCACAGGACATAGCAAGCATGAAGGATGCAGTGAGTGTGCAGGATGCAGTGAATGCACAGGATATAGCAAGCATGAAGGATGCAGTGAGTGTGCAGGAGGCAGCGAGTGTGCAGGATGCAGCGAGTGTGCAGGATGCAGTGGATGCACAGGATATAGCAAGCATGAAGGATGCAGTGAGTGTGCAGGAGGCAGCGAGTGTGCAGGAGGCAGCGAGTGTGCAGGATGCAGTGAATGCACAGGATATAGCAAGCATGAAGGATGCAGTGAGTGTGCAGGAGGCAGCGAGTGTGCAGGATGCAGCGAGTGTGCAGGATGCAGTGGATGCACAGGATATAGCAAGCATGAAGGATGTAGTGAGTGTGCAGGAGGCAGCAAGTGTGCAGGATGCAGCAGGTGTGCAGGAGGCAGCAAGTGTGCAGGATGCAGCAGGTGTGCAGGAGGCAGCGAGTGTGCAGGATGCAGCAGGTGCGCAGGAGGCAGCGAGTGTGCAGGATGCAGCAGGTGTGCAGGAGGCAGCGAGTGTGCAGGATGCAGTGAGTGCACAGGATGTAGCAAGTGTGAAGGATGCAGCAAGTGTGCAGGAGGCAGTGAGTGAGCAAGAGGCAGCAGGTGTGCAGGAATGCTCCAGCCATCGGGTATTAGAAGCAAATGCAGGCCCTGGTGTCAGCATCGTCATCACCATCACCGAAGCTGAGGACTCTGACAACACCGACTCTGACCAGGCCTACGAGCCGTCCCCAGTTTTGCACCAAAAAAAGCAAAAAGGGAATAAAAAATCGAACAGGAATGCTGATGTTGGTCAAAAAGAGGGCCCCGAGGCTGGTGGCGGTCCCCAGGCAGAGGAGAAGGGTCTGGCTGACCAGGGGCACAGAACTGGGGAGCAGTACGAGTTGCTCCTCGTAGAAACCGCCTCCTCCCTCGTGAAGGCGGCCATTCAGTCATCCATTGAGCAGCTGGTCAACGAAATGGCCCTGGAACAGAATAAACACAACAGCTTTCTGTGATGGCAGCCTTGCCCCAGAGAGAAAGAGCAGAGGGAGTGATTTCAAGCTCCATTTGGCCTGCGGGGTGTGTGGAGAACTGGGAGAGTTCCCGGGGCCGAGGTGTAGTTAATTCTGCATGCCCGTTCAGTTGTGTGTCCATGTGAAACGGATCCTGGGATGTGGGCAGACCCTGCTGAGTGCAGTGTGTCCCCTGGGGCTTCAGACAGCGCCACTGACCACAGCTGCAGAAAAATTAAGGTGTTACAGTGACTGGATTTTCACTTATTGGCACATTTATGTCAAGGCCACATTTCTGCCCTCACCTGTTTTCCTGCTGTTCATGCTGTAGATCTGTACATATCATGTGTTTGAAGAAAGGTGCTGAGAGGCAGTGAGTGCCCAACCTGCTGCTGGGCTGGATTTGGGGCACGCTGAAACAGCTGGAGGCTCGCTGGGGCTTTATTGCAGATGAGGAGGAGCGAAGTGTCTGCAATTTTAACATGAAAACATCGATGCCAGGCTGTGTTCTGTGCTGTGAACAGGCCCTCGCTACGCACAGGAGCCAAGAACCGAGGTCACTGCTGTCACATGAAGCCGGCGGGTTCCAGCGAGCTCTCCCTCACTCGGCCTCTCCCCCTGTCAGGAGCAGCCTGTGCATCTCCAGACACGTTAAAGCTCAGCATCAGCCTCGCCTTGCTGACCCCGGGCTGCGCGCACGCCGAGAAAGCGACAGCGCCTCGTTTGCCGGGGGGTGCCCTTCTCGCACCATTAAACTCCACGGGCAGAATTCCCGGCGGCATCCCGGGCGTGGGCTGGGCGGGAGCAGCCCTGCCGCAGGCAGCCCCTCTCCTCCTCCCTCGCCTTCCTCCGTCCCCATCCCGCTGTCGTGGTGAAGCTCTCCTCGGATGTAGCGTGTTTTTTATACATGGCATGTGATATAAATAGCAGTGAGCTGCATGCGTGTTAGCAAGTCAACATAGTTTGGGAAGCTGCAATGTGCTGCCGGCGCTGGGATTGCTTTGATTTGGTCTGAGTGCCGCTGGCATTCCCGGCTGCTGGCGGCAGCCTGTCCCGCACCACTCCCCGCTCGCCGCAAAGCCCTCCTGCCTTCATCCAGCCCAGGCATCCTTTGGGAATCGCGCATTATGCCCGGCTCGCTGCCACCAGGCTCTGGCACGCCATGTAGCTCGCTCTGAAACATGCAGGGAAAGGCTGGAGCAATCTTACCAAAGTCCTCAGGGAAAAAAATCCAGACATGAGGGCCTGAGGACGTGGCTGGAAAATGCCTGGACAAGCCCACTGCTGTCAAACCCCCGCGAACTGCCCTGCCCCGAGGGGGTTTGCACCGGCGTAGCCTGCGTGTGTGTGTGTGCGAGCATCGCCTCCAACTACCAGCTCTCCAGGAGAAAGGGGCCTTTTAATAATTTGGGATTGCATCTGCGTGGCTGGGATTTGCATCCAGCTGTGGGCAAGGCAGCGTGATCCTCTGAGAAAACTCTCCTGCGTGTTCCTCAGCCGGCACAGAAATAGCAGCTTGGCAATTGCTCACTGACCACGCGCTGAGATTTCCCTTCCCGGCGCAGACTTGGGATTCCTGCTCAAATACAAGGGCTCTACCTGTCCCTCGGACCTGGTGCACAACCATGTTTTAAACCTCGATAAAACATCCCCTCGATGTCACGAGAGGACTGCCAGCAGCTAGAGCCACAGCTCGTCTCTGTGCAAGTAAAACTTAAAAAACCCCAGAGGGTGGTAAAGAAAAAAAAAAGTGTCTTTTTTTTTCCCCTGTGAATTTGTTTATTAATTTATCAGCTATTGATAATTCAGTGTGCACAATTTTAATGGCTTTGTACTTCATACTGGTCCTTCCAGGTATTTTGCCATAGTTTTGAAAAAGGGAATTTTAAAGGACTTCTAGCTGTACCTTTGGAGCTGCCACAGCACCCCGGGAAGAGCCATCCTGATGCTGGGGGTGGCTTATGGGATTACACTGGGCACTGTGGCAGGCTGGTGCTGAGCTAAGGGCTGCAGCATTGCTGTGGGATCCCACTGGAGTCAGCTGCAGAGGAGGATGTCCAAGCTTTAGTAAATAAACACAAAATTACCCCACAGGGCCAGGCTGTCATCCTCTGTCAGCCTGCTAAGCTGTTTTGGGAGGATTTCGTGTTATTTCAGTATTGCCTTTTAGGCGAAACATGTCTTCTGAAAAGGAGAAGAATGGCAGAAATGCTTAGTCCAGGCCTGCCCTGCGACTTGCTCTGTGTCAGGGGGTTGGGTTTGCATCCTCTCTTGTAGCTGGTTTTCCTTCTGTTACAGCTGTACATAGAACTGATGATTATTTCATTAAAGCTGAATGTACCTGTTGTTTTCTTGCCTTGTGATTGAGTGGGCAGCTATGGAGAGATTTTATATATGAAAGGATTAACTCACAGTGGTGCTCTGTTGTGTCCAGCTTTTTCAGGCAGTCATACAGTGAGCAGAGAGAAATCTTAATGTTGGTGGCAGATCCAGATTCTTTGGAGGTTTGTTCCTCCTTTGCCCTTTCAATGACACTTCCTTTTGGTTGCTGGTCAGTCACTTCCACTACAGAGTCCTGGCTGCCCAGGGACTGCTATAAGGATTTTGTGAAGGATCACAAACTCTGGCAGCTAAGAAAAGCCATCCTGCTGTCGCATAGTTAAATTCCCTATCAGATACCCCATGGCACCAGAGGAAAATGTTTGAGGCTCTGCAGACTGACAGGAGTCAAACCTCACTGTCCATAGGATGGCACAGCTCTGATTCCATGCTGGTGGATTGGTTTTCTCTGCGAGCTCCTGGCTCCTGCTTCCTGGTCCCAAGGCTTGGGGTTACTCTTTCCAGGTGCACAGTTTGGTGCTGACAGCGTTCACGTTGGGGCTGGCATTTTGGGAAGAGAAGCAGCACATTTGGTGCTTTGGCACTTTCTGTGACAGATCAAATCTGTCCCACACCCTAACTGGGTTTTTTTGCATAACATCCTTCATTGTAATTTCTTGGGACACTTTAAAACATACACAAAATAGAGAAAAGAAGTTATAAATTTTTAATAGTATTAATACTATTTATTCTTTCAGGTTTACAGAACAAAATACAGGCTCATAACAGCTGCTAATGACTTAATTAAGACTCTCTACTCCTTCCTTATGATTAGAGAGTAGAACATTAATAAAACATTTATTCTTTCACAGAAGGAATGATAGATTTACTATTGTGAAAGAGTGCTGGGCCAGGGAACCTGTGAGGATGTGGCTGTGCCCGAGCACCAAAGGGTGGGCTGACTTTAGGACCATCATCCTCACCAACAGCTAAAATTATCTGGCATTATCACAGAATCACAGGATCTTTCAGGTTGGAAAAGACCTCTAAGATCACCAAGCACTGCCAAGGCCACCACTAAACCATGTCCCCAGGTGCCACATCTACATATTCTTTTAAATTCCTCCAGGGATGGTGATTCCACCACTACCCTGGGCAGCCTGTTCCAATGCTGGACACTCCTCTCAGGGAAGAATTTTATCCTGATATCCAATGGGGCTATATTTTTTTAGCCCCATTCAGCTAGCTTCTGAGCTGTCTGGCTCCTTACCCAGAAATTCATTGCTTGCTGCCCTCTGAATTATGGAAGTGGTTCTTCTGCTCACCCCACAGCCTGTGCTGCTGCTTTTGTCCCAGATGTTTCCAGTGCTCTCCTCAGTGGGGACAATTCTGCTCTATGTCCAACAAGTTCCTTATCCCTGCTTTGCTGCGTCATTTTGAATATTTTCATCTCCCACAGCTTTTTTACATTAGCAGCAAAGAAAAGGGTGTTTTAATGGTATAACTCATAACCAGAAAGGCTTCCAGGGGGATAAAAAGCTTTTCTGTTAAGTCAACACTGAGCCCAGCAGAAAACAAGTGTATCCATTGAAAAGTTCCTTGTGGAAACTGCCAGTAGACAATGATGGCACAAACAAATATTGCATTTTCTTTCCTGCCCTGGGACACCAGAAGTGGGTTAGAAATGCACAAGGTTGGATCTCCAGCTGCTGAAGGTCATGGCAGCTCCACAGGCTTCAAAGGACTGACTCTCCAGCAGCCAGGAATCTGGTGTTTGAATCCCAGATTCTGGGGGCTTTTGTTGTTGTTTTTGTGGGGTTTGGGTTGCTGTTTTTTGGGTTTTTTTGGATTTTTTTCACAAATGTCTGTAAGAAATTGAGTAAATTCACAAAATACACGGGAATCCTGTTTTGCACTTGGGATGGATGTTTGGATGTTTGGATGTTTGGATGGATGGATGTTTGGATGTTTGGATGGATGGATGGATGGATGGATGCCAGACCCACATGTTACGGGCAGCGAAGCCCTAATGTTTCCTGTGTTATAGAGAGAACCTTTCAACATGAGTAACTCAAAATGAACTCCTCCAAGGAAACAGATGGATTTAAATAATTGCTTTAATATGATTTTACCTCTGCAGTTTTATTTCCCAGAGAAATGGTTCTTGTCAGTTCTTGTTGGGTAGTACTAAAATAATGAAATACTTTGCATTTGCAAACAGGCAAAATCTTAACATTAAATGTGACTTTTAAAACAAAAACTAATCAGACGATGTTATTTCTTATACAGTTATTTAAGCTACAATATAGGTTAACGTTTTTAGGGGGCACAGCTTTCATGTGTCTTTCTTTTTGCAGACAATTGTGAAGAGTGCAGTTCTGTGTCAAATGATGGGATTTTTCTGCTGTGGGGTTAAAGTCCGCTTAGCCAAAAAGTGGATTTCAGCAAAACCACCCAAACCCAACATTTTAAAGTAGGTTTTGTTATATAAAAAACTGACAAACAGGCTGGATACAAAAGGGAGGGAGATGGTAAGAAAACGTGTTTTGCAATTCAGATTGTTAAGATGAAAGTATCATCTGCAGCTCGAGCTGGCAGTCACCCTGTCAGTCCTAAAGTTAGACCTCGCAGAGATATCTGCCTTCCAAACCTCTTTAATCTGGAGGAGATGACAGCCCCCTATCAGGACGGGTGCTCCAGCAGGGTTCCTTCTGCAGGTACCCGTCCTTTCGGGAGGCACCTTTCCCATGCCAGCTCCTTACCGGTGCACGAACACACCGAGCATCGCTTCGCCGTTGTCCCTGAGAGAAGATTTCAGCCTGGAACTTCAGATCTCTGCGCCCCAGCGCCAGTCACTGGTGTCACATTCGCTCTCAGCATTTGCCATCTGAACGCAGACTCCAGGCCGCGCTGCCGCCGTGTCAGGGCTCAGCGCGGTGACAGCTCGGCGTGACGGGGAGCCTGGTGACACGGCAGCTGGGTGGGAAGCTCAAGGACTGCGACTCCTACGGAGCTCCCGAGCATCCCCCCGGGAAGGGGGAGCGGCGCATCCCCGCCGCTGCCGGCAGCCCCCGCCGCTCCCTGCCTGCCAAACCTCCCAGACTGCGCTGCACGAAGGCGTCGGGCTCCGGCGCAGCCCAGACAGCCCGAAACCGAATTTGCATTCCATTTCCTAGCTGGAGCAAGGCAGGGGAGGCCCAGGCGCTGGGAGACTCGCGTCCCGAAGCTCCCAGACGCGTGTGGGGCAGCCTGCGGGCTGGGGGCCCGGCCGGCGAGTGCAACAGGCACAACAGGAAGGCGCACCCGCACCCCAATCATTAGCGCCATGAGTAAGCTAATCCCGAAAACAGCCCGGTGGGGGATGCTCGGCCCTAATGACAGGCTGGGGCCCCTGCCCTGCTGGCTCCGGCGGTGCTGCGGGTGGCGGAGGCGGCCGGAGCGGGTCCCTCCCGGGGTGGCTGCGGGCAAAGGGGTGACGCGGAGCATCAGCCGCCGCTCCCGGAGCTGCGGCCGGAGCTCGGCGAGGCTGCACGCCCACCGCTGGATCCTGTCTCGGTGGCTGACACCACTGTCTGCCTGCCTCGAGGTTATTCCCCTGCATCCATCACCCCTCGATGGCTCGCCGCCCTGGTTTCCCTGCCCTAGCGCCTATAGCTGGCTTTATGTTCTAAAACCAATGGGTTGCGAATCCCAAGGACTGCCAGGAGGGACAGAGGGCTTTAGACAGCGTTTTCTTACAGCGATTGCGCCAGTAACAGGAGGATTCACACGGACTAAACATTGCTGCACTGCCCTGTGCATCCCGCGGGGTGCCCCCAAGGCACGGACTGCCTGGAACCCCCAAAACTTCCCAGCGTCATCCTCACTCAGATGAAAGCCGGTGCAGGGGAGAAGGCCGAGAGCTTTGCCCTGCCTTTGTTCCGAGGGTGCAACCCCTGGCTTAGAACAGTTGGTGGAGAACATTTCCTCTCCTAGGCTGCTTTTGAAGTTGTGTCATTACTTTTTCTTAATGAAACATGCAAATCCTGTAGTTGGTGCGATTGCATCTCAGGGAACTCAGTCCTGACAGAGCTCTGCTTGTAAATATTTTACCAACATGTAATTTAGGGCACATTCACCCTCATTACCTTTTCCCTCATGATTTCTGATAGCTCAGAATACATTTTCCTAGTGCTGGACTGCTGGGAAGCCCACTCTGTTGCAGTCCTTTTTTGGCAGTCCTGGACAAGACGAGAAGAGACTGAGTTTTATTAAACAGGGAATCTGAAGATTATGGCAGAGGTATGGCACAGCCTGGCTGGCTGATTGCTGTGAGAGGCTTTCATAAGCCATGAAGAAACGTCTCATTTTGGCCACTGATAGCACACGATTCCCTTCTGTGATGCTGAATTGCATATGCTGAGGTAATTTTTTACTGCAGTTCTGAAGGCTTCACTTACGCAGGATAAATACTCTCTGTCTCCAAAACATCAAAAAACTATTCAGTATCAGCATTACCCTGAAGAAATGAAATGTCATGATAGCAGTATTTCATGGCCTTACTTTTAACTGTAATTCTCCCTGCTTCAGGTTTACATCCCAACAGCAAATTTCATTTCCACGTTCAACCTTCTCGGTGTGCACAAAAGCAAGATTCTCAGTAAAATAACCAGACCCCACACTGCAAGGGGGGCTAAATACACTTTTGTCCACACACCGTACTGCACCCTAAGAAGCCTGAGAAACACAGACCCTGTTGGATCCAGCAGCATCAGAGCACTAAAAATATTTCAAAATATTTCAAATTACCTATCTTGAAATTGTTCCTCATGCTCTGGTGGTTGAGCCAGCTAACAGACAGTCAGCATTTTGGGGCCAGCACCCAGATACATGATGACAGCCACTGCTGCACTTGGTGGCATTTCAGAGGTCCACTTGAGCTGGCTGAGGAGCCTGCTCATGCTCAGGGGCTTTGGCAGGGGGGGTCTGAGCCCCAGTCTTCTCATCTTTACATAAAATACGAGCTGCAGAGCCCACAGACAAGGCACTTCAATGACTGTGGTTCATCAGCTCAGTACCTCTAACGATGGAACCCCTCCAGAGCACAAAGAAAATCTCCAAGGATTCCCTGGAGCTTTGGGACTTCCAGCCTTGAAGTATTTCCACCCTGGGGCTTTCTTTGCCAAAGCCCATGTGCATCTATTAACCAATCACAGATATCTGGAAGGAGTCACTAGTATAATTATTCTGCACACTGTGACAATTTTTTTTTACATTTTTATTTAAAAAAAAGGAAATAAATCAAACTCCAACGAGAAATAAGTATTTGTCAAACCCAGCTGTGTAAGTCAGGCAGATTTCCAAACATGCACCGGCATAAAGGTTAAGCACTCAGTAATTCAAGTGTCTTCCACACACAGTAATAAAACTTCTCATGATTTGTCCAGGAGCAGCTGCTGCCCTTGCTTACCCAATGTAACTGCCCTGTAAAATTATCTTCTATTCATAAGACTTGGAGAAAATGATGTTTTTATGTTAACATAACTCGGAGCTGATGATTTCTGTCTCCAGCTTTTCCTGCTTCTTTAATTATAACAGTGCTTTAACGCTTGCAGTAGAAAACTGCTGAAAATGCATTTCTTGTATTGCAAACGATGCAAAAAAAAAAAAAAAAAGCGCCTTTGGCAGATGTTTGATGTCACAGATGTTCAGTTCCTCAAAGGTTAACCAAAGTACACCTTTAAAAGGGGGTGTGAGGATAACAGAAAACAATTGTTTACAGTTGTATCTTTCCAAGGATACACGGGATATGAACACAGCCCTGGTTTATGTCCAATTCGGCTCTGCTGGCGTGTTTGCAGTCAGTGCCATGCAGTCACTCTTGCAGCATATACAGCTGAGTGACGTTTGGCTCTTTTGCCCGAGATCACAGCTTTTATAAAAGCTCCCTTTTTAGCCGGCAAGAAGCGAACAAAACAGCCCAGCCCACGCACCTGAGGATGAGCAGCGTGTCCCAGAGATGCCTTGGGCACTGCTGCTTGCCGTCCCTGCTGCTGTCCCCAATACTGAGCTCTATTACCGCTACCCTGTTACCTCTGCAGGGACATCAAGAGCCCTTCGACTTTCAATACCAATTACTTCAGGCAAGTTAGGCACCTATTTGACGATCCGAGGTGCTTCTCTACTGACTGAATAGCAGATATTCTGTCCCTCTACAGCTCATCTCTACAGCTCTAGCCACCCCAGCAAATGCTTCTCTCTGTTCTCAAATTAAATGTAGGAAGCCGAGGGAAGCAAGGAGCACCTGGAGAAGCTAGCCCACTCAGTAAAGCGTCACATACAAATCGGGAACGACCATAAAATACCTCTTTTTTTTTTTTCTCTCTTTTTTTTTTTAAACCCGTCATGTAGAAATAGAGGTCAGAGGAAGCCGGAGGGCAATCCCCAGTTATGAGCAGCCTGTGCTGGATGTGATTTAGCTGATGCCATTAGGCTGGGAGAGAGGCGGAAGGCTCTCTTCTAGGAAATGCTCTGTGTGAATGGCTCCGTGCTCAGATGCAGCCTTCACAGGCCTGGGTGTCGGCTGGGTTCTCTTTGTTTGCTTGTTTTAAAGAACAGCTTTTTAAGCAGCAGAATTCAAATGCGTTCACACCAGAGCAGCTTTAATGGGTACACGCAGCAAAAAGAGCACTGGGGCTTGCAGGGAAGCACACCCCAAACCACAGCCTGCGTTTTGCCACACCATCTCGGCAGGCTCAGGAACTGCTTGTTTTGCCCCTTTGTCTTGAAACACATTTGGCAGCTCTCAGTGGCCAGTCCATCCCCCGGAGTGTGCAGCTCCCTGCCCAGGAGAAGCAGCAACAGCCTTTACAAAGACCTCAGATGGTCTTTTAATTCGGCAGTGATTTAATTGCAGCTCTTGCTCCAGGACAATATCAAAGACAGCTCAAGAGTCCCGACTACAAAGAGCTCTGGAGCAGGCGTTCTGACAGCAAACTGTTCTCACCATTGTTCAGGCTGCCCCTTTCCAAAGGCTCCACCAGGACTGGCAGGAAGCCTCCAGCTTCTCAAAAACTAGGTAATGAGATTACGGGAGCCACTCACGAGGCTTTTGCTCTGCGCTGGGGAAGAGCCTTCTGCTCTCTAAGAACTCCGTGTGCCTCCTCGGGGCCTTCTGATTAACAGCATCTCTGAGGGGTGGGCTGCAGCTCATCTGCAGGGACATTTCAGCTGAAAAACTAGGGAGGGACAAACTATGAATTCAAGAGGCATATGTATAATTTTAACCCCTTCTTGGATATTACCCTTCAGCTAACAACTAATGGTAAATAAAAAGCTGGATGGGGCTTTAAACAACCTGGTCTAGTGGACAATGTCCCTGCCTGTAGTAGGGGGGTTGCAACTAGATCATGTTTAATGTCCCTTCCAGCCCAAACCATTCTGTGACTACATGAAAGGCAAAAAACTTGCACGTTACCACTTCACAGTAGCTCTGCAAACAGAGAAAAAACAACACGCTGTGTATTTGCTCTAGGCAAATATACAGATTGTAATATTTAAGAATGTGTTTACTCCAAGCTGTTTATAAAGTCAGAAATCATTTTCACTCAGAAAATACGTGTGTGGCATTTAGTCCTGTAAAGACTTAAGTTAGGGTATGTCTCCTCTCAAAGAAGAGAGGACACTCCTTTGCAGCTTTCCTTCCTCCCTGCAGAGAAGACAGTCCAATAATGGAACGTGGTCCTAGAGGAGCATCAAAATCTGTCCTTGCTTATGCAGTAGCGGTGAACGAGGGAGGAGTAGGAAGGAGGAAAAACACATGCAAATCCCTAGAGTTCAAAAGTAAATTTAGAAGACAGATGAGGACTCCAGGGCTTGTCAAAATGAAGCTTGCCACCCCTACATCAACACTGCCAGTTCCCTTGAAAAGAGCAGCCTTATGGCTCCTGCAAATATTTATGCATAAATTTATTAACTGCAGTTACATGAACAACATGAACTTCAGGATTCATCTCCTTGAGATATTTATTTTCATTAAAAACAAACTGTTTGGGAAACACAATACATATTTCCCTCTACACTTCCAGCCATCTGGTTTCAGAGGAGCAATTCTATGGAATACAGTCCTAGGCACCACACGAAGTACTAGACAATTCTTAAACCTCACACTCAGCAATACAGCTTTAACTCCAGTAAAGCAGAGCAGGAGTAAGTTCACGTTCGGGAAAAACATAATTGAGTTACACGGATGCTTCCAAGAAGGACTGAGATGGGAATTAGCTTGAGTTTAAAAGTTAGAGAAGTAAAAAAAGCAAGTACACAAATCAAGGTACACAGTCCTTCACAGTTATCTCAGAGGTGAGGGGAATGGTGGTTCAAGAAAATCAGCTGCACAGAGCAGCCACTCCCTAGGTGGAGAATGCCAAAACATCCAGTTTCAGCATCTCAAGGGGGAGAATTACTCTACCAGGATGGTATCAACACTTTCCTGGATGAGAGCTGACTCCAGTATACATTCATCTAAGTGGTCTTGGGACAAGCTGGAGCTCTTACCCACACCCTCGCTGTCACAGTAAGGGTGAAACCTGGGGGTGGCGGGGCTCTCCAGCCGCTGGCAGCGGCCGTACTTGTGCTGCTTCCCTCTGTGCGTGTACATGTGCTCCAGCAGCTGGCTCTTCCGGAAAAACGTGCGGCCGCAGACGGTGCAGCTGATCTTTCTCTTTCTGGAGAAAGAAAAGTTACAGTTCAACTCCACCGGTTCGTGGTCCTTGGAGATGAGGGAGAGCTGCCCGATCTGCAGGGGCTCCAGGTCGCTGCAGCTCGGATGCTCCAGCTGATGCTCGTCCTCCTTGAGGAGGAAGGCCCCGAGGCGATGGCCATCCCCGGGCTCCCTGTCCTCAGCCAGAGGCTGCACCTCCCCCAGGTCGCTGCTCTCCAGGATGGAGGCCGGCACGCCAAAGGGCAGCGAGCCCGAGACGTGGGTGTGCAGGTGCTGCCGCAGGCCCTCGCGCGAGTCGAAGCGCTCCCCGCAGTAGTGGCACAAGTGCACCTTGAGGCTGCCCTTGGCAAAGACGGGGCTGGCTACCTCCGGAGAAGGAGGGGTGCAGCTCTGGGACACCACGGGATCCGAGTCGCACCTCTCCTGCTTTATAGAAACCGAGAGCTTCGGGCGCTCCTCTGCCGGCTTGGCCAGAGCCGCGGGCTGGGCCGAGGGGCGAGAGACCTGCTGCTCCAGGGGGCCGTCGTCCAGGCCGATGGCCAGGGACAGCTGCAGCTGGGGGTGGTCGCCCTGGGCCGCAGACCTGCCCCCCGCCTTGGGCAGGCTCTCCTTGGCTCCCAGGCGCTCCTTTGCCAGCTTGTGTGCCGTAGAGATCTGGATCCCGTACAAGTTGGAGGACTGGACGGGCTCTGGGGAGAAGGCCTGGTTCATCTCGATGGCGATGTGCGAGAGGTGGTCGGCGTGCAGAAAGCGGATGCCCTCCTCCAGTCGGCTCTGGCTGACAGTTTGCTTTGGCCCTTTCCCAGTGTACATGATATGTAACAAGTAACTAAATATGTCAGGCTGGATGTCTGTAGGCTGAATTTTTATGCACTCGCTGAAACAAAACAGATGATTAAGTACATACAGGGATCCAAATCCTGATCCACTACCTGCCCATTTGCTGTGAAAGTGCTTTTACAAGCAGCACTCCCTGCCAAGCCCTGCAGAAGTGCAGCAGCTCTGGTTTGCAAAGCCGAGTGCCTGAGTCTGCGTTTATCCCTGTGATTCTGAAGACCATGTGCACAATTGCAGCTGAGGCTGGTGCAGGTGACCAGCCCTGGCCACCCCGTCCCTCCCATGCAGGGCCAGCTGCAGCCACACGGCACCACAGCGATGCCATGCAAGCTGTGCATCATCAGTGTGTGCCACTCCATTTATTTAAGTAATAAATTCAGCTGCCAGTACCGTATAATCTTTATGAGCATTGCACTTAAATGTCAGCAAACAACATCCACAGGGAAGGCCAGTTAACTCATCTCACTTCTAGCCAAGGGGCGATGCAGCTGATCCTAAAGGTTATCTCGCAGAGGTGCTGGAGGCCACAATCCTCAGGAAGGAAGGGGAATGAAGAAGGATTTAATCCATTACAAGCAGCCAGGCCCAGGTCAGAGGCCAGACTGACAACACTGCTGTTGTTATACCTGCAGAACCACTCCTGACCTGGCCAGCTTAGGTATGTGAACAGCTTGAAACGAATTGATGATCACAGTCTCAGCCCTTATCTCCAAGAGTTTGAAGCACAGAACTGTGATAAGGCCACAGCTTCTCGATTGTTTCAAGCCTGTGGATCCTGCCAGAAAGGACAGTCTCACCCAGCAAGTTTGACTACAACCTAAGGCAAAGTACTGGACATATTACACACGGGCAGGAGATACCAGGATATCCCTGGGTTCCAAATCTGCAAGGTTCTCACTGCAGGAAGACAGCGGTACTCACATGCTTTATTTATCTGGTCACACAAATGTCTCATCTCCAAAGTGCAGGGTCTGATGTTGCCATATGCTGACTAAGGAAGTGGTTTTAAAGGGCAGCACATTCTGGACTGGGATTGTTTAGGGAGCCAAGGCCTGTGCTGGGTTAGGAAAATAATCTCAGGCCATCTAACATCCCCATTTATACCCTTTGCGATTTTTATACCTTTAGAAAGAAGAAAAAGCAGAATGCTGAGAGTGATCAAAGGATAGGAGAGCTGTGTGTTCTTACCTCGTCTGATGAATAAATATCATCTTAAAATAGTTTGAAAAAGCAGCGAGCACCGCTCTGTGGGCTTTGAAGTAAACATCTCCAATGGCAACTGTGCAGTCACACAGAAAGCCAAACTCCCGCTGCATGTTCAGCTGCTGGAGGAGGAGGACGCTGTGGCCGGTGGTATCCATGGTGTGCCTGGGAGCAAGGGAACAAGATGTTCGTCTCATTAAGAAATCAGAGAGCTCCCAAAGGCTCAAATGTTGACTTCTCACCACCGAAACGACATGGACGCCTGCCACGGAGCCTCTTCCCTCCTCCACATGGTCCCCGCACCCCAATGTAACAGTTTCTCCTTCCGATACCACCGCTGTTGCTCAAACCCACGACCAATGAGCTCAAGCCCTCTCGGGGACTTTTCCATCTGCCAGCTACGCTCAGAGATGCCTCTCCCGCTGATTAACTACGCTCCGCGGGGTGTCAACACTAACTTTAAACCCGGCTCGCGTTTTCCCTGTGATCTGATGGTGCTTTCTGCTACCCCGGAGCCGCGGCGGGGGCACGGGGGAGCGGGGCTGAGCCCGGCGGCTCCGGCACAGAGGAGCCCTGTGCGCCCAACAAAGCCCCCATTGTGCGGGCTGAGCCGCCCTCGCCCCGCCCCGCCAGCGGCCCCTGCGCAAATAAACGCTGATATTTGCTATTGTCTCCGCAGAATTTTTTTTTTTTTTTTTTGGGGGGGGGGGGGAAGGTGGGGAGGAACACGACACGCAGCGGGAGGCGGCGAGCTCAGCCCGCCCGTGGCCCGGGAGCAGCGCCCTCCCGGCCCGGCCCCGCGGCTCCCCCGCGCCCGCGCAGCCGCTTACCCGCGCGGAAGCGCCGCGACCGCCCGCCCCCGCTGCCCGCCCGGCGGATGGGGTGGGCGCTGCCCCCCCGCGCTTCCTGCCGGGCGGGCTGGGCCCCGCCGGGCCGGGCAGGGCTGGGCTTCTCCCGGGAAAGCCGAGCGCGGCCCGGGCGGAGCGCTGGGCGCGGCCCCCTGCGCGGCTGCGGGCGGCGCTGCCCGCGCTGCTCGCCCGCAGCCCCTGTGCCAGGGAGGGAATGAGCGTGGGCACCCCCGTGGGGGATGTTTTTGCGTGTTTTCCCGTGCGTTGTCAAAGGCATCATCACCCCGGGCTGGGGGGGCTTGGCTTCTTAATCGCCCAGTGGCGGAGCGTCGTCTGCTGAGCGCCTCAGCTCTCGGCAGAAAGTGGGTGGGGGGTTGTTTGTTGTTTTGGGTGGGGTTTTTTTGTTTTTTTTTTTTTTTTTTTTTTTTTTTTTAAAGGAAAGAAAAAAGTAAAAGGAGCTCCCCCGGTCTGGCCGCTCGTGAGAATGGATGAGAAGATACCACCTGGCTTCCTCACCAATGTCTGCGGCCTCTGAGCTGCTTTGGCCACCACCAGTCCTGAGGACGCACCACTTCTCTGTCAGGCCTCCTGCAGTCGCTCTCTGATGTTAAACCAGGGGTTATTTTGGGCGAGAGCAGCTGTGCCGGGTGAGGTGCCAGGCAGAGGAGGAGGCGCTCCCACCCTCACCGCGGCCGCCTGGCCAGCAGCGGCCCGTCCCGAGGGTCCCCCTGAGCCCCAGCCCTCCGCTCCGGCACTCAGTGCAACCTCTGAGGTGTCTTTCCGATGAAAGTTACCAAATCGCATTCTAAACCTGTTCAAACTTCCAGTCCGCACAGCGTCCTGCTGCCACCAGGCTAATTTGATATTCGCACGTTGTTTCTTCCAGCTGGAAAAGGCAATGAAAATCACTGTTGGTGTGCTTTTTGTCATGATTTTGGTGCAGTTTCCAAGATCCGTCACACCCACCCTCCTCCACGGCATCTCTGCTGACTCAGGGCCTCTCCAGAAGACATTCAGTGCCTCGGATCATCCCTCTTGGTTTCCTCTCAGCATTTGATAGTTTGTAGTCCATTTTTCTTATTGCATCCCCATCACTGCAATTCTTGAATATTTAAGGCAAATAATGCCCCTGGCCACCAGAATGCATCAGCTTATTAGTTTCCAGGCAGCCTGAGCCTGGGTGGATGATGAAGATGGGCTGAGAGATGACAGACCATAGGCTCCGAAGCATTTTCACCCACGTGTTTGCTGCTTATCCCACTGACCAGCACAGCTTTATCTTTTCTATCGCCTTATGTTTTATTTCTTCTACTTTAAATATAAAGTTCACTGGACTCGGGGACCATCTTTCCCTCCTGTGTTTGCACAGTAGCAGAACTGAGAGATCACAGAGCTATAATCTTGCTGCTCCTATGAATATCAGTAGCCACTTCCCCAAAAGAGGTTTGGCAGTAGGTGGCTCAAGGTTTCATACTCTGTATTAAACAGAGTACAGAGTGAGTTGCTATTTGCAGATGGCATGTTATTTATTTAAATGATTAATTATTTACATGTTATTTAGGTTGACTCTGGTCCAAAGAGGACTTTGAAGAGCTTCAGAGAAACAAGAGCCAAACTGATGAAAGCAGTGGGGAGGAATGAAATCTGGTGTTTTGCTGTAAAACACAGGCGATGATATCACTCACCTCAACCAATACAAAGTGACACAGCCTATGCTGGTGGGTCAGAAAGACATGAGGACATAATCACAGCTCGCTCCATGGGTGCTTCTGCTCCCTCCTCCTCTGTGGCCAGAAAATAATAATTTAAAAAAAAAAAAGTAAATTGGAAAGGTAAGCGTGGTGGGAGGGCAGTAAGAGAAGGGGGGTGGTGAGGAAGGGGGAACTGCCTTGTGCCCCATCTTACCGGAGGTGGCAGGAGCTCCCAGTGTGACGCACATGGGACAGAGCAAGAGGCTGCACAGGCCCCTCATGGGTGCTCTTGGCCTGTGCTGCCCTGAGGTGTGTAGAGAGGTGGGGAGAAAAAGACTCTTGAACCATAAGAGAAGCAACTTTTCAGTGTGATTTGAAAACCACGACTCTGTTGGCTTGTGGAGGCCGTTTAACTTCCTATAAAACAGGAAAACCTACAATGTAGCTGTAATGTGGGGGTCCCTCCACCTTCTGTGGGAGCTGGGGTCTTGCAGCCACAGAGGGGTTTGGTTTTTTTTTTCCTTTGGCGCTGCTACACACCCCTGAGGCAAGGCTGAAGCAGAGTGAGGGGGGAAACGGGGATTTTTTAGACGCATTCTGAAAGAGATATTTTGAAAGCTCTGCTTTTATTCTGTAGTGGTTAGAAAGTCCCCAGAGAGACCCAGAAGGAAAGGCTGATCCTCCATTTGGAAACTAGGATTGTGATAGTTGTGTTTGTCCTGTTTGCTTACACAGAGGAGGGATGCTTCAGGAAAACCTTCAGGATACTGGGACATTTTAACATTTTGGCATTTTACCTTGCTGCCTTTTTTGTTATTTTTGCCATTTTCAAATATGTAATAAAATCTCTTCGTTTTGCTGTGATTAAGTTTGCTCCTTTGGTTTGTCAGATGCTTAGAGGGATCTCAGTTGCAGCTACATAAAAACAATGGTATCTCCAGAAACTGAATGACGGGGCTGTGGGGATTAAACACTTAAAATGCTTGTGCTGAATGACAAAAGTCACTTTAGGGGTGGAAAAGTCAAGTGGCAAGACCTGGAGGAAAGCCTGACCTGGCTTATGGTTTCTCTCAGATCTGCGGCAGAGAGCAGGGGGGCCGGAAATCCCACTTACTCACATGGGATAGTTCCGGAGAAGCTGGATGTTGTCAGACCGGAGAGGTCCAGACACTGGTGGGAAGAGGGCCTGGGACAGCTCCGGGAAGGATGAAAAAAGGCGCTGTCCTCGGGATCTGTGACAGAGCTGCCAGCCCTGTGCTCCTGCATCACCGTGAAGCTCCAGGAGGGAGGGCGGAGGTATTAGCGTGTGAAATTGCAGCGAGAAGGAAATACTTTCTCACGCAGCTCGCAGTGGTTTTCTCGCAGTTCAACTGTCCCACGCGGGGGCCGTGGGGCTGCGGGTACAACACTCCATCGCCGGACACCCACACGGGGTGACCGGAGCCTTCCCGTTAGCGCCGGCCCCGGCTGGTTCGGGGGGAGAGCAGAGACTGCCCGCTCCCTGCGGCGAGCCCGGGTGCGCGGGGAAGGGGCGGATTGCGGCGGCCGGGAGGGCAGCGAGGCGGCACAGCCCGGCCGCGGGGTCCCGGTGGGCTCCCGCCGCGGGCCCGGGGGGCTCTGCCGGGGGACGGGGAGGAGCCGGGCTGAGGGGGCTCCGGCAGCGCCAGCCCGCGCCGCGCCGCGTCCCCGGCGGCATGGGAGGAGAGCGGAGCGCGGCAGGGAGCCGCCCGCCGGGCCCCGGCATTGGCGGCGGCGCAGCAGCGCTGGCAGCGGCGGCGCCGGGAGCCGCGGCCGCCGAGGGGAGGGGTCCGGCTCCGTGCGGTCGCGGCGGAGCCGGCGCTGCGGCAGCGGCAGCGCGGCGGGGCGGAAGTCCTTTGTTGCAGCCGCGGCGGCAGCGGCAGCAGCAGCAGCGGCGGGAGCGGCGCGGGCACAGCTCCCCGTCGGCGGCCGCCGCCTCTCCCCGCGCCGCGGTAAGCGGGGCCCGGGGGCCGCCGCCGGGACCCGGGGAGGAGGAGGCGGGAGGCGGCCGCAGCTCCGCCGGCGGCGGGAGGTGGGAAGTGCCGAGCGGCGGCGTGGCCCGGCGCGGCCCGCCATAGTGGCGGCGGCGCTGCCAGGTAGGGGCTTTCCAGCCGCGGCCGGTCCCTGGCCGGCGGCCGGCGCGGTGACCTTGCGCCCGGCGGCCGGGCAGGGCACGGCGCGGAGCGGAGCGGCGCCGCGGGGACCGCGCGGGGGCTGAGCGGCGGCGCCGCGGCGGCGACTCCGGCTCGCTCTTTCCCTCCCTCCTGCCCTCCCTCCTTCTCTCCGGGGGTCGCGGCGGGTGCGCTCCACCTGCGGGGCGGGGGTCGGGAGATGCAGCGCTGGAGAGCGAGAAGCGGCCTAGGGAGGTGCAGGGGCGAGAGGCGGGGAAGGGAAGGGCACCGCGCCGCCCGCGTGGCTCCGGGGCTCGAAGTCGCGGTAAACATCTCGAGTGCCGCTATCGCGCCTGGCCCCGGCCCCCGCGATGGGTCCCGCCGCTTCTCTTCCTTTTGTCTTCACAAAATAAACGCCCCAAAACTTCGAGTGAGTTGCGGTAGTTTAGCGAAAAACGGAGCGGAGCTGCAGCCCGGAGGGATTGCTCCACCCTGCCAGGCGGGAGACTTGGGTTTCACTCGGGGCTGGCAGTGCGCTGGATCGCCGTGGAGGCGGCTGGAAAGGAAGGGGAATACTTTTGTCACATAAAAAACAAGCCCTGTGCCGCTGTGGGAGCGGTGTCGAAAGTCTCATTCTTCAAAGGACTCCTCTTTCCTGCCCGGATAGAAAGGTAGTTGAAGAGAGTAGAGGAAATGGGACTGAAAACGCTGTGAGTTTGGGGCTGGGGTTTCATTCCTCTCTGTTTTCCAGGATTTTTTGTAACTCAGTTTCTCAAGTTTACTCTGTTTCAGCTGATACAGGAGGGCCGGTTCCTCTTGACACGTAGGCGTTGGTAAACGGGTGGCATGGCTTGGATGCTGCTTAATATTTGGGTGTTTACTGCCGGGTTGTCATTTGCTTGCATTATTTCCCTCGCACTCCAGTATCGCAAGGTACAGCACGCACTGCAAAACCATCCGGGGTTGCAACAGTGCGGTGTTCCTTAGGCATTTAATTACACTAAACAAACATTCCTTTAATTAAAGGTGTTTGTTTAACATTCCTCATTACAGCTCTTGGAAAAACCCACAGAGCAGCCGTGAACAGGGGGATGCGGGCTTCTCGTTTTTTTGCCGAATTGCAAGTTAAGCTTTCCCGGCGAGCGGGGGAGAGGCGTTGGGGCCATATGGCCGTGGGGAAAACCGGCCAAACGCGAGCGGTTGCAGAGATTTTCCTCGGCAGCAGCAGCAGCACGGCGAGTTGACGAGATTGTGGAGAGATTTTTGGATGACTAGCCAGAAAACCTGAGGAGTAACAAGTAGTATTAGTTGCACTCTGCTGGTGTTTGAGGTTGCAGGGAACCAGCAGGCACCCACTGCGGGGCGGGGAGGGGGGTTGGATGCAGGTAATGAAGATGTGGGTTGGTGCTGCGTGGGAAGCTCAGAGAAGTAATAGAAGCCACTTCTTCCTAGTAGCCTGAAAGTTTTGTGTGGAATAAGATCACAGGCTTAACAGATGCTTCAGCTCTGCTTGCACAAGTCTTTCCCTTCATCAGCCTCAACCACTGTTGTCACTGGCACAGGAATTAGCAGCGATTACATTGAGAGTGCTCATGCCAACCAGGGATTTGGGTTTTTCGATGCTTTCTTACTTGAATGTCAGCGGCTGCTTCTTTCACAGACTTCTGTTCTTGCTGACAGTGGAAAGCCCTGAAAATCCAGGATGGACAAAGCGGCAATAGCTATTTACCTGCTGGATGGAAATAGAATAGCTGCTCAGAACTGAGATAATGAAAAGTTTCCTGATAAAAGCCCACTGTCCTTTCTCTTAGTTGCTGCTGCTGGGCCGCTTAGTAGAGTTGTTCTGGACCTCATACACATGTAGAGTGAGAAGGCATGTGTTCATTTTTCAGTTTGGGCAGTGCTCCTTCAGCAGTTGGGTTATTCTGCCCTGCCTTTGCTTGGGAATGGTAAACACCCTCACCCGAAGAGTTTTGCTGCTGACACCGTGTGTGGGCACAACAGCTGAAATAATTTGCATAAGGACCGTTTATATCCTCAAATTGGTCTGGTAATTTTTCATTTGTGCACACAGCGTCACTGCAAAACTCCAGAATTCACCGGCTGTTGCCTTTTCTCCCCCTTATTAGACATATCTCATTGGATGGAGGTCTTAGTAGCCTTATTTTTATTTTTAGTATGCTGAAAGTAAAATGTGAAACATTTAAGACCAGGAAGAGTCAAGAAAACCTGTAGTATGATTTGTGTGTCACAAGTTACTGTGCTTCATTCATGTGCATCCAGCACCTTGTTACACCTAAGTCCAACCTGTATTTAGCCAAGGATCCTTTACTGGAAGGCACCTGTGACTTCATTTGGGGGTCTCAAGACATGGTTAAACCACCAAGATGCCTCCAGAAGTTGAAAATTGGTGTAACCCAGAGAGCCGAGATGAAAAGGCTCATCTTCCTGCTGCAAAGCATAAACTGGGTGTCACAGTTTTTTCCCCCACTAATTGTTTCTTTTAAACATGTCATTACCATGTTGCCTGACAACTGTAAAGGTGCCAGATAAAAGATAACTGTGACTTTCTAGGGCCAACCTTTGTGGCTAGCAAGTTACTTTAAAGGACTGCATAAGGTCTCTCTAGGACTTCTGTTCCCTAGATCTGATCTAAAGGTGTCTGAAGTTGAGATGGGGCTTTAGCACAAACTCAGTTTTATTTTTTTCTGTCAAGATGTATTCCTTGTCTTTTGAGGAGTGTTCTAACCTGAGGCCATGTAATGTATCTTAACTAATTTTCAGTTAGCAGTTGAGAAGCATAACCTGCTAAAATTTGACGTCTGTTTCTCATTTGTGGGCATGGATGCTGAATCAGCAGAGAACTGCTGGCTGAGCAGTGGAGAACAGGGCATCCAGGAGCTCTGACAGCTCATGCTGGAGGCTTTGGAGCATCTTCCCTTCCCCTCGTTCAAATCTAGCCCAAGTGCCATGAAACTTGTTCCTGTACATTGCCCAGGAGTCTGTTTAAAATGAGTTGATTCAGCCATGGGGATGTATCTGAAGATGAATATCTGCCTCTTTGGAATCATCTTCCCAACTGGCATGCCTGAAAGCCAGGCAATTGAAAGCGCTGTGAGAGGAGGATAAATTATACCTTTAGTCCTTCATAGCCTGAATAATGGAGCTTAATTACATTTTCTCTGGCAGTACATGGAATTCCCATAGCTGTTTTAATTTATGATCAAGGCTGTGCTTGCAATGCAAACTGATCCATACTCACTGTTGAGGTGGACAATCGTCACCTGGCCCCAAGTTCTTTGCTATTTTTTCAGCGTTTGTGTAAACTGAGGCACCCAGAACAATCTCTGTGGCTTGCTATTGAGTATATCTAGGTAAAAGTTGTAGCCTGTCAATAGCTCTGTGGTCAGTGCAGTAGCCAAACACATTTCTTGGGCATTGTGTGGAGAATTTATACATGTTCTGTAGGATTTTCTGCAGCATGTCAATGCTGTCATTTAGGAATCCAGGCTTTTTAGTAGATCTGACCCACAATGGCAAAATTAGGGGGAAGAGTTCTTGGGAACCCACACCAGGGTGGGGTTTGGAGACAGACGGCGACGGGGGATTTGCTTTCTGATCCTCGTGTGCCTGTTTTTTGGATAGCTGGGCGTTGTTTGCTTGAGGTTTTCCAGTCTCATTTTCTATTAGCACCAAATTCTCCACTCATTTATTACACTTTTGTCCAGCCTGTTCTTGGTTTCCAGAGAAAAGCAGCCAGTAACTAAGCATGTAAGTGCTATGTTTTTGCCTGCTCAGCAGTGGAAATGCTGGGTTTTGAAAACCACCTACTAATTTTAGGAGCCGAAAGGCTCCTGAATTCTGAACCTTGTGGTATGTCTGTTTTAAAGACAGAGAAGTTAGCAAAAGAACTTCACTACTACTTTGCTCGAGGACTTTTTGTACTTCTTTTGTTTTAAAACATCTCAGGAAACTTGGAGTGTGAGGAAATGATGGCATGGAGCTGTAGTAAATACCTGTTTTTTCTTGTTAGCAGACTTACAAACAACATAATTGGTTAGTGTAGCAGTGCAACTTAAACTTGTTCATGGTCACATCTTAATAGTATCTAAGTGGTGCCTCAAAAGAAGAAGCCTGGTGGCAGACAAGTAGCTTGAATCAAAGCGTGACTGTGTAAAAATAAATATTTACTAGGAAAATAAAATGTTTATGGAGATTTGGAGTTTGAAAATCAGAGTGAAAATACCCAAATCAAATATTTTCAGTTTTCATTGTCATATCAAATGCTTTTCTAGCACATTTTTCCAGAATACCTCTGTGTCATTCAGTATTACTTAGAACGTGGCCTGTGGTACCTTTACTGCACAAATCAATCACTGCTGAAGGAGGAGTTATTTGGGTTGCCCATGGACTTGTGAGGTTGGTGCCTCCAGGATTTGGATGCTTCACAAACTGTGCTAGTCCACTGGGCAAGTGGCTGGTGATCGTCCTGTCTTTGAAAAAGAGGATCAGAAACAATTAAAAGCTTTGGATTGACAAATTGCATGGAGCTTTACTTTTCCAAGATACTTGGATACTTGATACACACAAAGGACAGCTCCCACTGGCCTCAGTTGCCACCAGTGGTGTTAACCTGTGTGAATAAATCGGACAGCCAAAAAGTGCAAGCCAGTCTTATTAAAAAAAAAAAAAACCCACAAAAAAAACCAACAACAAACCAAACAGAACAGGAAGGTTTAAATTACTTGTCCTGGCATTGACAGCAATGGGGTGATGTTCTCCAAGCAGTATTCATTGCTGTGAGATCCTGCTTTTTTGTCCCCTACCTCTCATTCACTTCACATCCTCCAAATGCTTGGCCAGATGAGCAGGGATCTTGTCTTGTACTGCTCAGATCCAGGCCTGGACAGATCCAGAGGATATGCTGAGAAAGGGAAATTCTGGTAAGAGGGGTGGAAGAATATACTATGATGTGTACATAATATATGTGTATACCTTGAATTTTCTGTAAAAAGACCTGTTTTCATTCTAATACCTGCTTTTTTTTTATCTAAAGCAAACTTCAAAAATAGTTTGCAGAACTGATCCACCCACATGAGTGATAAATGCAGATTGCTGCCATTTTAGCAATTAAAGTAGCAAAATAATGATGAATTACCATTTTCTGAGAGCTTGCTCTTGCTGGGAAGGAGTTTGTCAGCAAGCCTGTCGTGCTTGTTGATGTGGATGTCGTGCTTGATGAAAGGGATGGGAGGATTGGGAATTTGGGGTAATTGATTGCTGTAATTGTTTTCCACCCATTCCCCAGAGCTTGTCTGTATTTTTTACCCCTTCTGCCCTAGGCCCTGCAGCCTGGCTCTTCCCAGCTCCTTGCCCAAGTGGCTTCTTCCCTCCACCATTTAGACCCTCAGTGCACCCATTTTTAATTCCCACTGCTGCTTCCTAATCCCAGTGCCCTTCTCTTGGCTCAGCACTGCGATCCCAGCCTGCCCTTTTCTTCTCTCCAGATTTCCAGAGGGTTTCCATCACATCCTTCTTACATTTCCCAGAGTCCTTGTGTTTTCCTTACATCTCCTCCTGGCTCTGGCACTCCCTCAGCCAGAACTGGGCATCTTCTCCATCAGCTGCCACAAGGGAAGCTGAGACCCCGTGGTGAGTCATGCTGAGGAGCAGTCTCCAGGAGGCTTTGCTCTCAGCTGTGACGTTGTGGAGGTGGCACATAGAACCATGCAATGGTTTGGGTTGGAAGGGGATCTCTAAATGCCACCTAGTCCAACCCCCCTGCAATGAGCAGGGATATCAACAAAATCAAGCTGCTCAGAGCCCAGTCCAGCCTGGCCTTGAGTGTTTCCAGGGATGGGGCAACCCTCTGGGCAACCTGTGCCAGTGTTTCAACGCCCTCATAATAAAAAATTTCTTCCCTCTATCTGAATCAACCCTTTTGTAGTTTAAAACCATGGCAGAGCTCTGTGCAAAGGGGGATTTCACTGCGGATGGCTCAGGCAGGCCCCTGTGTACTAAGCAACTGCAAGAGGATGAGATGTTCTCAGCGAAACTGTAGTCTGAAGTTTTAATAACTAACAAAACTCTTAGGTGTGAATAAACTGATAATTTGTATCTTCTCCCCCTCGAGCATAGAGCTTGGCCAAATTCAGGCAGATTTTTATATTGTGATAACATCTCTAAGACATAACGCTTTCTCCCACATAAAGTGTCTCCTCAAAGATTTTGGAAGAGAAACTTTTAATTTCTAAATGAAAAAAAAAATAATCTGCATACATGAAAGCTTTTTTCTAGCCTCATTTTTGGAACTGTTTTGGCTGAGCTTTTCTGTGGAGGAGGGGAAAAAAAGTTATCAGTCCAAGGTTTCAGCAGGAAAGTTTTGCTGTTGCTGGTTGAAATGTGTCGAAGTTTTAAATAGCCCGACACAGGCTCTTGTGGTGGGAAGTCACATCCAGCAGGTTAATGCAGCATCCAGAGGGAGGATGCCAGGAGTTTCATTAACATAAATAACCTCATACATTCTGTTTTAATACCTACATGTAATACTACTGTGGTAGAGACCAAGTACATGTTAAATCCAAAACCTTGCCATCCTGCTCAAGCAGCCTCATGCTCCAGCCTTTTTTCCCTGAGTGGTTTTTCCCTGAGTGGCATTGCCAGTGGGTCATTGTTGCATGTCAGGATCCGTGTGCTGAAAGCTCTTCAGGAGTTCATTTGTCAAAAGGAGAAATATCTTTTACCATTTCCAAAGAAGACTTGAAAAAGGTGAGTTTATGTGCTGTCACTCATTGTTCCCACCATCTGGGCATCTAGTGTAAAAAACCCACAGTTAAATAAAACATTCAGAACTTGCCACTTTATGAGGATGGGGAAGTTAACATGAGCTGTCCTGAGCCTTTTCTTGTCATGTTGGCAGCTCCCACCAAGAGGCCAGTGGTGCCTTAGACTGCATCATCTCATTTTCTCATTGGTTTTCACTTTTAGAATGTGGAAGTTGAACTTAATTCTTTATCGTTATGCAGCTGCCATTCTTAATACAATAGATTGAGTTACATTTAAGCATCTAATGAAGTGCCTCAAATCCAAAACACGTTACCACTTGGAAGAATATGAAGTGCACTTTTATTATTGATGTCAAGAGCTTTGCCGTTCTTCACAGAAACATCTGAAATCACCCAGTGACACAGACGATAATGAGTTTCTGTAGAAAAGATGTGGAGTTGTTTCAGAGGTTCTACTTTCAAAGCCACTGCCTTGCAAGTTAGTAAAAAAGAAATTAATTCCATGCAACGAGTTGCATTTCTGCAGTGGACATCACTGGGCCAAGCCAATCAGAGAATTATTATGGCAGGGTGCTAGCCTGGAGTTCTGGGTGTGGAGGGTTGCGTGGAGAGGAGAGGAGCAGCTGCCATTCAGATGCTCATCATCACTGTAGTTCAACCCAAATCTCAAGGTTCCTGTTGCCAGACAAGCTCTTGTGCTGGTGGTAATCCATAGGAACTGCTCTGTGAGTTGGCAGTAGGGAATATTGCCAGGTGGGGTGAGCATGTTCTTTTCTTGAGAGCTTGGGAGCCTTTCTGCTGTGGCAGTCCTTTGTGGAATGAAGAATGGGGACTTAATGCTAGGTTTGCTGCTTAACAAGCCAGGCAACGCCTATGACTTGCGAATTCAACACTAATTGTGGAATTTAATTTCTCTACCCATATTTCCCCCGAGGAGATGTAAGCTGTTAGGAAAATAAAAAGAAAAATGGAGCAGTTATGTGTGTATTGTGTTTAAAATTTGGACAGTTGGAAGAGTGGTTGCAAATCAATCCATGCATTTCATTGAGTCATAAAATGCCCTTAGTATACATTATTTGCTAGCCTGTACTTTATTTGTACAAACCTCTTACAGTTATTTGCATTGTTTGCAATAACCTTTCAAAATGTTAAGAATTCTCATAACTGCTGTATGTTTTGCATTTCAGTCAGGGTGTTCTCTATACCCTTTTCTGGTTCCTCACCCCCTCAGCCTGTGCAGTTAGAACATGCAGTTAGAACAGGGCTTACATGTATCAGTCAAGGTGTTCCAAAGTGAGTCGTGACTAGGTGTTGGCCACACTTGGTGAAGTTTGTCTTTAATTGAACTCACACCTCCTGTATGGAGTGCATTTCTTCTGGATATTTTTTGTTAACATAAACCATGGTGTTTGCTTCCTCTTTCCTCTTGAGGACGAGTTAGTCCTTTCACATAGAGCAACCCTCAGCACTGGCAGACCTTTCTCTCCAGTCCTTGCCGAGGCTCCATTTCACCGCGGCTCCACCTCTGGCTTGCTGGCTCTCTCAGTTCTCCATTGCTGAGTGTTTCTTTGTCCGGTTTCCCATCTACGTGTTCTGGTTACATTTCAGCGCTCTGAACGAGTGGTTTTGAGAGCAGTTGGAGGCACGGCGTGCACCACTTCCTGCCTCTGCAGTCCCTGTGGCTGTCATGCAGCTCGCCTGGTCACCATCTGCAGCGGGCTCGAACGTGGGATGTGCCACCACAGCCGGGCTGCCCTCTGCTTCTGAGGAGTTTGAGTTTGCAGTTCCTGGTTTGCAGGATCCCTTGCACAGAAGGTTGAGATGGTCCCTCAGCTGCCACAAAGAGCAAAATGTGGGGAATAGCTTGTATGGGTGCTCTGTTGTCTCTTAATTTCCCTCAGTGGGCAGGGAAAGACCAGTTTGAGCCTGGCTGGGTTTCCAGTGTGTGTTGCATCATGTGCCCGTTGGACTGACAGGTAAAAAGGCAAGTTGAGACTGAAGAGTGGTTTCTGACAGCCAGCTTACCTTGTATAGGTGTTGTCCTGGGGCCATCTTACAGAAGTCTACCCTGTGAAGTTTTTGAAGTTCTGCATTCAGAATTCATATCTGAAAACCTTGGCTGTAGGACTCTGAGATGTATTTTCTAATTTATATTCCAGTAGCTCTGATTGACATGTATGCTGGTTATGTTTATTAGTTTACTAGTCTTGTAAGTCTAGTGGTGAGCACATGGAATCATGGATGTTTTCACTGGCATCAATATTCATAAGTAGTTACCGGCAGAGATCTCCAGACAGGAAGCTGTACCGCAGACTGGCAGAATAGGAAGATCTAGAGAGAAAAGAGATGGCAGTTCCTCCCTACGTTTAAGTAGGCTTTGGGTTTTGTGCTCGTGATTTAACAGATACCTTTTTCTTTATGCAGGGCTGTAATCGAAGTACAAGATGGCAAAAACCAGCCATAGCAACTATGTCCTTCAGCAGCTAAACAAGCAAAGAGAGTGGGGCTTTCTGTGCGACTGCTGCATCGCTATCGATGATATTTATTTTCAAGCACATAAAGCAGTCCTTGCTGCCTGCAGCGCCTATTTTAGGATGTTTTTTATGAACCATCAAAACACTACAGCCCAGCTGAATCTAAGCAACATGAAGATTAGCGCTGAATGCTTTGATCTTATTTTACAGTTCATGTATTTAGGAAAAATTATGACAGCCCCTGCCAATTTTGAACAATTTAAAGTGGCCATGAACTATTTACAGCTGTATAACGTACCTGAGTGTCTAGAAGATATACAGGATACAGACTCATCTAATTTAAAATGTTCATCTCCTGCTTCTAGCACCCAGACTGGTAAAATGATATTTGGTGTGAGAATGTATGAAGACGCACTTACTAGAAATGGCAGCGAAGCAAACAGGTGGGGCATGGAGCCACCAAGTTCAACGGTAAACACATCCCATAACAAAGAGCCTGAGGAAGAAACTTTGCAGCTCAACAGCTTCCCCGAGCAACTGTTTGATGTCTGCAAAAAAAGCACCACGTCCAAATTCTCTCACACGAAAGAGCGCGTGTCACACTCGCGCCGGTTTGGAAGGAGCTTCACCTGTGACAGCTGCGGGTTTAGTTTTAGCTGTGAAAAGCTACTGGATGAGCACGTGTTAACATGCACCAACAGGCATTCCTACCAAAGTGCCAGGTACTACAGTGCTGAGAAAATAGACTTTAGTGAAAAGAACTCTACTTCTAAAATGACCTCCACACAAACAGAAAAATACAAGGGGGACTCAAACCACGCTGTGGACGAGTCATCGTCTCCCGTGTCAAACATCACGAGCAGAAAAAGCAGCACGGTTGCCTCTGAGACATCGGGTGAAGAAGGAAGTAGAGCCTCTGAGAGGAAGAGGATTATCATCAAGGTGGAGCCAGAGGACAATCCTACAGATGAGCTGAAGGATTTTAATATTATCAAGGTGGCAGATAAGGACTGCAATGAGTCTTCTGACAATGACGACCTGGATGATGAACAGGAAGAGCCGCTTTACAGATACTACGTCGAGGAAGAGATGAGAGAGAAGAGAAATGCTCGGAAGACTCTAAAGCCTCGTTTATCCATGGATGAGGATGAAAGAAAGTGTTTGAAAAGTCCACGGCACCTTAACAGCAAGGCTCCTTCAGTGCAGGAAGATGTGGAGAATGCTCCCTGTGAACTTTGTGGGCTAACAATCACTGAGGAAGATTTGTCCTCTCATTATTTGTCCAAACACATAGAAAATATATGTGCTTGTGGCAAGTGTGGTCAAATACTGGTCAAAGGCAAGCAGCTACAGGATCATGCACAGACCTGTGGAGAACCCCAGGATCTAACCATGAATGGGATCAGAAATTCTGAGGAGAAAATGGACTTGGAAGAAAACCCCGAGGAGCCGTCAGAAATAAGGGACATGATGTTTGCAGAGATGCTAGAGGACTTCAGGGACAGTCACTTCCAAATGAACAGCCTCCAAAAAAACCAGTTATACAAGCATTCTGCCTGTCCTTTCCGATGCCCTAATTGCGGCCAGCGTTTTGATACTGAAAACCTAGTGGTTGAACATATGTCAAACTGCCTGGAGCAAGATCTGTTCAAGAACTCCATGTTGGAAGAGAACGAGAGGGATCACAGACGTAAGCATTTCTGCAACCTTTGCGGGAAAGGATTTTACCAGCGTTGCCACTTGCGGGAACACTATACCGTTCATACCAAGGAAAAACAGTTTGTTTGTCAGACATGTGGGAAGCAGTTCTTAAGAGAGCGCCAGTTGCGGCTCCACAATGATATGCACAAAGGCATGGCCAGGTATGTCTGTTCCATTTGTGATCAAGGAAACTTCCGAAAACATGACCATGTACGGCATATGATATCTCACTTATCAGCTGGAGAGACTATATGCCAGGTCTGCTTTCAGATATTCCCAAATAATGAGCAACTGGAGCAGCACAGGGATGTTCATCTGTATACATGTGGAGTATGTGGAGCAAAATTTAATTTGAGGAAAGATATGAGATCTCACTATAATGCCAAGCATTTGAAAAGAACATAAGCATAAACATACTGTTAAAGCATTAAGCTGGCAGCAGAGAGAACACCAAAGCAAAGCATAAGTATAGTAAAAAAATTTGAAAAGGAAAAAAAATTTGAAAATAAGTCTCTTTTTTATTATTTTTTTAAGACCCTCCTAACCATAGGTGTCTATTTAGGCTCATTAAGTATAAAGCTTTGAAAAGCATCATGTGTTTAATTATTACATTTTCACTGTTTCCTAATACCAGTTTCTGTTCTTAATTTTATTGTTTTACTACGTAGATATACAAATCATTATTTTTAAACTGTAGATTAAAAGCACAATGTTACCCCTTCACTGACTGCTATTAAACAGTTCTCGGATCCATGTCCGTAAGATGAGTGCTTTAATATTTTCATGTGTTGTTTCTTCATGTGAAAATTTTAGAACCCAGCGATTAATGTGCAAGAGCATAATTTTTCGTAGTCCCCAGATTAATTTTCAGAATGAAAAAAAAACCCAACAAAAACAACAAACCAAAACAAAACCAAAACCCAAACCAACAATGCCGAGAAATAACCCTTTGCACTCTGACTCTGCTGTAGGACAGAGCTGGCTGTCCTGGTCTCCTGCTTCTTGGCTTTGTTGGAAGGTGCTTCCCAGGGGTGAGAGCACATAGGCTCAGTTAACCCTTGCAGGCTCGGGCTGCTGTGCACAAGGGGAAGGGAGTTAATGACTGTTGGGATAACCGAGGGCTTCCAGCACAGTGGTGGTTTTCCAGACGGGAAGTCCTAGCAGAACTGTTCAACTGATGTTGGCCTTTCTTTCACTGTTCGTACCTCTGTGGGTATATTTAACCTGCTTATCCTAACATGCAAGGGAGGAGTGACCGTGGTAGGTTGCTAGGAATGCAGTATGGCCATGTGCACTGAAGACTGCATTTTCAGCCTAGCCGTGAACCGTGCCTTGCTGCTTGCGTTGGAAAGTTAAAAGCAGGGCGGGTGTGGAAGATAGTCCCATTGCTTGGGACCTTAGGGGTTTTTTGCCTCTTGTTTTCATGATACTTTATGAATGTTCTGTTTTTCAACAAGAATATAACAAGAAAAGACTGCAGAGTTTGCTTAATAAATGTAAAGATATTTTATGCCTTTTAAGATTCCTTTCTGATTCTAGCAGAGCTCTAATCTATGCAGCTTGTCTCTTAATTTAATTGAATATAAAAATCCTACTAAGTACCAGCTGACACCAATTCAGTGAGGCACTCTGGCCTTTGAGAGAGCAACTGGCTTTGACTCTTAGGCACCAGCTGTCTAAATGTTTGTTAAGAGTGTGACTTGTGAATGGGGTGGAGGAAAGGATCCTAATATGCAATTGTGGAGAAAACAATTAAAAAATAAAACCTAGTTGTACTTTCTCCCAGCAGATCTCACTTTATTAAGTGGTAATGCTATTTCCCACTGAGCTGTGGAGGGAGGAAAGTAATTTAGATCAGCAATTACGGCAGTTGGATTAGGTGATCATTGCAGGTCCCTTCCAACTGAAATGTTCTATCACCTCATGTGCCAGTGGTGGGGTTGAGAATAGGAGCCAGGAGCTGACGGTCTGGTCCAGGGCTTTCATGTGCTTGTTTCTGTCAGAGTTGAATTTCATTCCTAGTTTCTTGGGGATTATGAGGAGTATCGAGTTTTAATTTAGACAATTCAGAGGATTGAATACAACTCAGAATCTCCACTTTAACTGTTAAAAGTAGCGTGAGTTGCCTTGCGTTTATTCACTTTTAAATGTGCATTAGGATTTCTCTGGTTGGCAGACGTGTGCATTTCTGCAGTGATGGAGGAGGCTCCCCCACCAGCCCTTGGTCCTGAACCAGCAGCTGCTCTGAGGCACCAACTGCTTTGGGTGCAGTTTAGTGGGCTTTTAGTGTTTTGCTTTAACTGCTCAGCCCTTTTTTTCTTGCATGATGCTGAAGTTGACTGAATCCTCGATAGCACTGGGGCCAAAAGAGCACAGGCATGAATACGCTCCAGCACTCCAGGGCTGGGGGATCCATTCACCGCACACAGTGATTCTCTGACATGTGGGTTATCCCTCACAGTATCAGCTGGATTGGGAGAAGCAGTCAAGGGAAGTGAAGGAGGACTGGAGAGCACTGGGGGAGCTGGCAGGAGGGTCTCGTGGTACTGGAGGAGTGGGAAGACTGAGCGGCAGAAGAGATCCTGAGTGGGAGGGAGTGGCAAAGGCAGGCAGGCAGGATTAGAGCTGTGCAGTGGAAAGCAAATCCCAAAGGTGGCATGGAGGGGGTGGCTGGAGGAGTGGATAAAATGTCCCGGCTGTGAGACGGGAGTGAGGATGACTCAGCTTGGCCAGGGAGCTGTGGGCCTGAGCCATGAGCTCACGAATGAACGCGGGTTGAGTACCAAGCACGGCCGGCCCCGCTGCCCGCAGCGCTGCGGGGGCACAGCACAGCCCAGACTAAAGACCTCGCTGAAAAGCAGGAGGTGACCTCTGCCATGTAAGGGATCAGTCCTGAATTCAGTGAAGGGCTAAGGGTGACTTATAGAGCTTCCTGCTCAGGATCAGGAGTCCTTGTTTACAGCCTATTGGTTTGAACTTGACCCAAAAATGTTTCTTAAAAATTGTGACTTCCTAGTGTAAGTAGACCTGCCAGCTGCAGAAGTTAAATGGAGAAACTGGGAATGATGGTATTTACATGTACTATCTTAACTTTATAAACACCCTGAGTACCTCTGTTTTTCAATTATAAGCTGTGTTGTAGTAGCCTTTCAAAGTAAAGTTTGTTAAACCTTTCCAACTGAACTTGAATTGATGTTTTTTTGTGTTCTAGTGAAACAAAACCCAGTGCCTTCGAATTCACATGTATGAAAGTCCATGCTAAGGCTCACAAAGAGCATGAATTGCACTGCAGGGAGGCTTAAAAGTGGATCTACTTACATGTAGGCAGAAAAAATCAGAATGACTGAAGTAGCCTGAGAAGTGATTAAGGGGCATATAGGAGAACATAAGCAAGTCAGCCTGGCTTGCAAGTAGATGGGTGTTTAAATAGATGAGTATTTAAGATGACATGTAAAAGCGTGCAGGGGAACAGCATGGGACTGTTAGAGAAAAGGCCTGGAGTGACAGGAAGAATTTGGCCACTGTGAAAGGGGAGAAGGTCTGGGTGCTGAGGCAGCCTGGGGCTGGCCACTCCTCCATGTTCTCTCCAGAATGGGACAACATCTGCAGGAGAGTGAAATGATGGTGTTTCAGTGCTCCTACCATGACAAAATGATTTAATGTGGAGACAGAACAAAAGCAGACATGAAAAAACATCAACAGCAGCAGTTATGGTAGAAGTTTTGCTGTTACTTGAAAGATCGTAAAGAGGAAGGAAAAATACTTTATTTGAGTTCTTTTCGTCTAATTTGTACTTTTCTGTTGCCATAACATTGTTCCTTCGCATCTCCTTAGTGAATATTAGCATGTTAAAGCACTTATCTTTAAAACTGGAGGTGCAAGCATTGCACAAGGCATAGCCAGAAAGAAAAAGATTTGCTGGATGCCATAAGTTATATTTTTAAGTGATTTGCTATTCTTGTTTTTGGAGGACCTCTCTGTGTTCTGTTGTTTTTCTCATTTTGGCAGTGCTATGGACTGCAGTCCTGAGAATTTATAAGTGGCCAGCCTAGCTCTTAGATTTCAAGATTTACTGAAAGTTAAAAAGAGGGAATTCATGAAGACTTGGTATGAGCTTTAAAATATCACAAAAGCTGTTGAGCTTCTTTTTCAGTTTCAGAGGAGATGTTGAAAATGTTAATATATATATATACTTGTAAATGTTTCCTGCTGACTTGTTAGTTCAAAGAGTATTTACATTTGTGTATAATGATATTTGTAGCCAACAGGTCTGTGGAGAAATCTTGGTTTCAATAAATAGAGTATCATGGAATTCTAAGAATTTATGCTTTAATTAGGAGACTTCTCAATGTAATATTTTCAGTTGATGTAAAACATATAATTCAGTGTATTTTTTATTCAAAGCTGAAGACAGAAAATATATTGCCCTGGAGAATGTATTAAAAATACATTGTTATAAAAGTGAATAGTTTGACTACACGATTGTATTTGAATACTCTAGTGCTAAGCCATCAAGAGTCTCAAAGCTATTGGTGAGGACATGAATTTGCTCCTGGAGGCTGTGCCACCTTGAGCCCTGGCAATCCTTTACTTCTCCCCATTGGTTTCAGCTCTCCTCTCTCTGTCTCTCTCTCTCCTGTGTGCCACCCTCTCCATTGTCAAAAAGCACAGATCTATTTAGCTTCACCATGAATTGAATCAAACAACAGGCTTTTTTCTATTCCCTCTGGGGCTGGTTTTTGGCTGCATCAGTTCCCTGCTGTGCTTCCCTCTGCATCTCTGTGTCAGATCTTGGGCAAGCACAATAGAAGGGGTGGCATGAGAGGAGGAATGAGTGGTTGGGAGTGGGCTCGTTTGCTTAAACGAGCTGTACCAGAACTCAGAGCATGTCCCGAATTTAACTCGGTCTCTGTCTCCCCCAAGCATCCTCGGGGAAGCTGAACTCTTACATTCATCTCCTATTTCCTGATAAGGAAAAAGGCAGCCCAACCTCTTACAAATGAGACACATCTCTGCTATCTGCCCTCTTCGTGAGAACTGGAAACCTTCCTGCATTCAGCTCATCCCACAAATATGCTCTGGAGCTTTCTTAGTGTTTCTTGAAGCAGACTGGGTAGTGCTCCGTGCCGCTGGGTTTGTGTGGTTGGCCTGGCCCCAGGCCAGGAATGAGCTGGGCCCCTTGTCTGGCCAAACACCAGGAATGGCTCCCACCTTCCTCTGGCCTTCCTGCCCTCCAGCTGTGGGCCCAGATGCAGCTGTGGAGCTCCTCTGTTGCCCTGTGCCCCTCCCTGCTTTTCACAGTAAGGGGAGACTGTCGTGTCATTTTTGGTCTAATGCTGAAAGCTCGGGGTAATTCCATGTGTAAGTTAAGCTGATCCTGGCAGTATCCCTTTCTATCCCTTCCGACTTTTAAGTGCTTCTCAATCTCAGAGGGTTAAAAATCAAATCTTCTGACTTCCCTAATTCTCAGCTGGTTTGATGCTTGTCGCAGACTTAAAGACCTACAAGATGAAGCATGACTAATTTGACTTCATAAAAGTCTGCTGAAGGCTAGAAATTAGGAACATGTTTTCCAAAGCTGACATTTCTGTAGTTCTCAGCTATAAACCAGTTTTCTGTATTTTCTTCCAACTTCCAAAAAACTCCTAAAATATTGCTGTGCAGTGTATTCTTGAGACATGTGAGTAGGCTGAGATTCTGTAAGGGAAAGATGCCAAAAATCAGGACACATTTTATAAATTAAGTGTATTTTGCTACTTTTACAGTGACTTCCACAATTCTGGAATTAATTGGGATTTTATTTTTTAATGCAGAAGACAAATCTTAATTTGTAACAGGGCAGTACAGCTCATGACTCAGGAATCACTTCATCATGACTATAAATATTCTGCCCTGAAACAAACAGCCCATGATCCTTTTCATGTACTTGAATGGCCAGTGCCAGCTTCGTAGGAGAAATGCTATCAGATCTTTATTTGGGTTATTTTTGCCCTCAAATATCCTGTAGGGTGGGGATTTTTTTATTAAGACATAAGAAAACAACGTTGTGCATCGTGCTTTGAGAGAAATGGTTTTCAGTAATTCACGCAGATTCCCTGTGTAAGAGTAGTTAGAAATACATTTTTAAAGTTTCATATTAATATATTAAAGGGAACATAACAGAACTGTGAGATGAGAAATCCTCAGATGGTCCAAGGCTTTGACTGTCTCTTTTGTGTAGCCAGCGTGGCACACCTCACCTCAGCAACCTTGAGGTTCAGACGTGGTCAGGATCTCTGATTCTCTTGCAAGAAAATGAAAAGGTTTAATCCTTTCCTGTGCCTTCTGGCATACTAAAAACCATTGTAAATCTTCCTGCAGCTACAACCACAAAAACAATGCTGCATCTAGAATTTCCGGTGGGAAGAAAAAAAAAAAGAAATGGTTCAAGAACTTCCCTCTCTGACAAAGTTCTGCTGCATTTATTGTTTTCACTCAAATTCACGTGTGATTTGCATCAATGAAATTTTGGGGTTTATTTTTTTTTGTTGTTGTTTGCAAGTAAGATGTCACTGCAGATAAAATGTCTTGTAGTTCTGTAGACATCCCAAGAGTCCTGACAGGGAGTGAGAGCATTCCTTATAGGCCTCTGAATCCTGGCAGCTGTGTAGATTGTAGGAAATCCACTGGAAATTAGGACTGTTGTAAATCCTTAGTTTCTCAACTTGTCTGTCAGGCAAAGTGCCACCAGTGTCAGCAGCTGCCAAGGTCTCTGCAGGAGCTGTGTTGCCAACACAAAAGATGCAAAAATCAGTCTTTCCCCCTCTCCTTTCCCCCATCTCCCCTGATGACAAGGTCGCTATTTTAAAAATACATCCTTTCAGCTCTTTCATTTGCCTTCTGTTTTTTGAAAAGGAAGATTTGCTTTCTTCCTGTTTTAAAGCAGTGACTAGGGCTAAGAAGTTGCCTTTTTTTAATAGTTCTCACATGTTCAGTTGAATCTACACAACTCAGTAATACCTGTTCTCTCCTTTTTAGGTAACCATCCCACTTCATTGCGGGTGGTCACCAGAGGGACTTCTGCTTCTGACTCCCCAGAAAATGAAAGGGAAAAATAACATATTGTCCTTCTCTCCATGGCAAAAGCCCCAAAGACCATGAAAGTTTGTGGAAATGCAGATAAGCTGGCTAAAAATAGAGTTTGCTGAATACCATAAATTGCTTTTGGTTTTGGCAGCAGATACACCAGACTTCTGGTATCGGTTACGCTCCTCTTACACAAGTCGTTGTTAGGGCTTTTATTTAGGATGCTAAAGATGGTGCTCTGGTTTCTTCCCTGCCTGTGGCTTTCCTACTGGTACCTACTGGTACACAGTCCCAGCTTCCAAACTACTGAAGCCACTGGTTGTTGAATTACTTACACAAATCAGAAACATTTAAAGAGACAAAATCTAAAGTATCCCTCCTTTGGGAAAATAGAGTGATATTGTAGGAAGAGGAAATAAAGGGTAGGATCCCTTGGAACTGATGAAGAAATTGTCTTAGTATGTCCCACAGCCCAGGAGAGAGCTCAAATGTCTGAGCCACATTGTTATCAGGTGAATTAAATAGAAGTTGTGTACACTTACATATGCTGTAAAATATGACACTTAATATTCTGCGTGCCTGGAAGTCTGAGGGTTAGCCCCACCTAGTCTGCTTTCAGATGGATTGTGTTTCACTTAGATTTTACTGGCCATTGCTGACACGGTCAGTTCTGCCAGAAAAGACAGAGGTCCCGATGTGCAGTAACTTAAAAACTGGAAAATAACTCAGTCAAGACACAAGAGATTTTACAGTAATTGTTCCAGGGTGTTTTTCAGTTTTAGTTTGCTGTTCAAAGAGTTAAATAGTTCAAAGGCAGTTTCCTTTGGTGAATGTTTATTTGATCAAGTTCAGTGTGGCTTAGACCCCAAACAGAAATACCAACTTCAAACAGAGGACTACTATGAGAGAAGGAATCGTCTGTGGCCTTCCAGACCTCACAAGCTATGTTGGTTTGTTACACAGAGTCAAAACAAAGATGTCCCTTAGCACAGATATACATTAACTCAGTGTATTTCACACACCACATCTTTCATCTCCCATCTGCTTCTCTCCCTGGTCCTTTGGGCTGTGACAAGGTCACTGAGATCCTGGATGAGCTACAGACTCCTCAGTGAAAAGCATATACAGTGTGATTGGACCATCCAAGCTACTTAGATTGTTAGAGAATGTTAGAGGAGCTACTGCTCCTGTTTACTAAGTCTGAAGTGCAACATCCTTTGGATTTTGGAAACGTGCTTACCTTTGCTTCTTGGTTCCCTTTACATTGCAGGAAGCAGGGTGAGGAAGAACCCAGTGGGTGCTTCTCTTAGATGGAGCCTGGAAGATCTTGTTGGCTGAGGCATGTTGTTGTTTTGTTTCTTCAGGTCCTTAGATGGTTGAATCTTCAGACTTCTAATAAATGCACTAAGCCTTAAAAAAGCATTATTAATGCATGATGAGATACACCAAGTTCAGCCACTGAACATAAGAATGGAACCCATGCAAATGCTGTTAGCGCAGGAACCTGATATTGGGCCAAATCTGGAGAGTCATCTTTGATCTGTCTCCAGATCCTCCTTTTATTTGTAAACATCCAGCTAATCACAGACTTCCTCTGACTTTGATGAAGTGGAAGGAGCCGCATCCTCTGTGAGCTCTGGAAAGGGCTGGAATTCTGCAGATGCTCAGGATGCAGGAATGGGGTTTCCAGCGCCATCTCGTGGCTCGCTGGGAACCCGCCTGTGCCCATTCCCAGGGCTGGAATGCTCCCGGTTTGCTGGGAGGAGGGTGAAGCAGATCCTCCCGCAGCTGTGCATCCCCGAACAGCTTCTGTGCTTAGGGCAGCTGGGCGATTTTAGAGGCTGCGAGGAGGGCACAACGTTTTATCTCTGATCTCCCTTCCTGTGAGCTGCAGGCTCTCGGCAGTGCCGGCAGCTCTGTGTGCTACTCCCCGCCCCACCACAGCTGGCACTGATTAGCAGCGTTGCTGCTGTCTCATCGGAAAAATGTGATTTAATATTCACAGGCAGCCCACCTTCCCGCACTCTGAGGTGGTCCCACACAGCACAGCCAGTGTATTTTGAGGGAGGTGGTGGAATGAAGCTCAGTCGTGTGTGTGAATTGTCTGTGATTTGCAAATGACAGAGATTTTGGACTGCAAAGTGCAGGCCGGCATGGTAATGAACAGCAATGATAAACACTGATGTTGCCTGGGGAAAAGCAGTGCTCACGTGCATACTGTAGTTAAAACACCTTTTTTTTCTCCTCTGTTAGTTGACAAAAAAAAAAGAAGAAAAAAAAAAGGTTCTTCCTGACTTCTGAGCTAGTCATGTAAGAGTTACTTTGCAAGAACAGCACCAGTCCAATGAATTCCCCTCCAAGATTTTAAGAATGTGGTAGGCAGACACATGGCCTGGCTGCCAGAACCAGCAGTACTTTGAAGGTAGCAGTTTGCCCAAGACCTGTTTCCCCTTGTTCATATCACCCTCGTGGCACAAAACAAAAGCCTTTTGTCCCAGCTGGCCTTTTTGCCCACCTTCAGTATGTGACATGGCACAGAGTGCAGATAAAATACCAGACGAGCCTGCGCCTGGCACATGCAGTGAGTGAGGGCCTGGCCACAGTGCACACGGAGGTGTGGAGTATCACTCGAGGCTTTCCTCTCAAAGGTGTGCCAGGAAATTCAGCCCTGAGCTGGCCTTGAGGATGCTTTGGCAGGTAAGTAGTCCAAAGCGCTGCTAAACTTGGCTTCATGTGCAGCCTCTGCAGTGTAGACACAACCACCTGGGCCAGGGCTGCCACAGTCTCATAGAAACACCAAGTGCAAGTTATCTAGAAGTGGCAAAATCATATACTTTGCACAGTGTGATTCACATATCCAGAGAAGTCAGTGTGCAAAAAAAACCCCCAACAACCCTGAGGACTGTCCTCAAAAGTTACATCCATGGATTTCCAGTTTCTCGATGGTTTCTGTAGGACACAACGATTCTCATATTTGTCATGAACTAGTGTGGTTGAAAGAGACTTTCAGAAAATGTAAATATTTATATAATTTATCTGCATTTAACCTAAAATAAGAATTTGGGGTGTGTGTGGGGGTGTGTGTGTTGAGTAAATACATAACAGTTACCTCTGAGTTAGGCAAGATAAAAAAAACCACAACTAAAAATACAGTCAAAAACGAAGCAGTAAGAAGTATTCAAGAGTGGGGATGTTCCAAGCTGTGAGTGGCTGAGGGGAAATAATACTTGTGCAACTTTTTGAGCATCTACTAAGCCAAGCCATAAACCACTGCTGGAAAGTAACACATACAGTATGAAAAGTTACTTCTGGGAGGTTTGGGAAGTGAAGTTTTTCTTCAGCAAATCTGTAGCTGTTTTGAAAACAGAAGGCAAAGGAAAAAGAAGCAAAAGTTTCTGAAACAAGATGACAACATGGTTTAAGGTCGTGTTCTGGTGGGGTAGGGGTTGAAGGAAATGTATGGCTTTTTAAAAGAGTTCCTGATTCTGGTGGGTGCTCTGAATGTAACTGAAGGATGGGTATTTAGAGCAAAACCACACATGGTGAGGTGGGAGGGACCACATCATGCTAGCAAATACAGTACTGCAGTGCGGGCTTCTGACTTTTAATATTTTTCTTGCATTTCTTTTCTGCATGGCAGTAGTGAAATAGGGACTTCTAAGCTTCTGAACAACTGAGAGAACCAGATTTGGAGAAGACATGAGGACGAACTGGTCGGCAAAAGATTTCATAAAAACTCAGAACCTCGTGTGCCAGATCTGAATTGGCACCACCTTTGCTTTTTTGACATACTGCAGCAGTCGCAAAAGGCACCAAAGCAGTCAAATTAGAACATGCAGTAAAAATTGTTTTGGACTCTTCTGTGTATTATAAATCTTACTTCCTTGTGACTATTACTTACAGCTGTAAAAAACAAATTTGAAGTCTTTCATGGAGCAGACAGCCAAAAGAGGCAGATGCCAGGTGTTAAGGGCTGCACTGAAATGAATTTGCAAAATTTCTATTCACACGCTGGAGTGCTCCTTTTCTGAAATGAGGCTTCTTAGAGTTGCTATCAAAAACTGTGTAGATTTTTTAGTTCAAACATTACAAGTGTATACTCATGCACAATGCTAAACTATCCAGTGTTAAAAAAAAAAAAAAAAAAAAAAAAAGAGAGAGAGTAAGAGGTGAAAAAAAAATCTTAAAAAACTGAGGACAGAGGGTCCCTGAGGAAGGACAGGATGGTGAGAGAGATCCAGCTGACTTGATTTCCCCTCTGCTGCCATGATCATCATTTGCAAGCTGAAGAGGATCTTCCATGGAGCACAGTGCTTGTATGTGGAGAGTAAAGAAATGGTGCTCTGGGCTTATAGAAAAAATGGTGAAAATTTTTTACCAACAAGGAGATGAGTAAATGTGAAATAATCTTCACAGGGCACAGGGTGCACCTTGTTCTGGAGCTAAGCCTTGCAAAAGCTGGCTCAAAGAAGAGAATCAGGTGTTCATCTTCAGATTTGAACATTTTAGGAATACTAATATTTCCAGCTAAATTAAAGGGGGATTAAAAACCCTAACCAAAAAAGCAATAAGGCAGTAAATGTTCCAAATTAGGGCAAGCATGAATTATAAAAATATTAATTTCTTTTGCTTCCCTGAGACAACAGTAGATCAAATTAAGACGTGTAAGCAGACTAAACATGCTGATTATATTCTGCTGTAGTTACGTATCTTACTAATTCTACTCATGATATAAAAGGATGTTTCATTGTTCACTATAACTGTTATCTCAAGAAGAGTCTGTCTAATTTTATTTATAATTGGCATCATTTTCATTACTGTTGTTACAAAGTGTGTACAATATTGTCTGTATTGCAGCTTGTATAGGGCATGTGTCTGTGCTTGCTTTACTCTTTTTGAGTTTATAAAGTTACTATACAAATGCAAGAAAAGATGTTCAGATATCTTTGAATATGGTTGCTTAATCTAATTATGTAGCCCCCAATGTTTCGGTATGTAGATGTTGAAGGTATCAGCTCTATTAACACATAACACCTTAAACATTAACGTAGGTATTTTAAAAGCCTCCAGTGCAGCACTGGAATGCTGAAACTTCAGTCCCAGTGGCTGTATGGAGCCAAGGGGAGGATGGTGACTATCTGGGCAAAGCTGGATACCACTGGGGGCGCTGCAGGGAGAAGGCACAAGATACCTAAGAGCAAATGGGATGTCCTTTCTATAGAAAACATGAAGGACCTTAAGATTAGGACCACCACAAAGCCGAGGAGAGAAGGGAATAAATACATTTATAGCATCGCCTTCAAGAGTATTCAAAGTGTAGGACATCTAGAACAGGCTGTGACTGTTCTGTAACTTAGCAATTACTTGCAGTCTATGTAGAGTATCAGTAAAGACATTCCAGGTTAGTTATCATCATCTTTAAAGCTTATTCTGTGCTTTGCGATAGTATCTTTAATAAAATACTCTTACAAATCTGCTTATTATTCTCATTTAATTCCATCTTATACCTGAGTTGATAACAGTCCTGGCAACAGGGTGAAGTTACCACCTGCTTCGTCAGCTCCTGTTTTTCCCATTCACCTGCTAATGACAAGAGGGAAAAGAGAGATGAATAATTATCAAATAATCACAGAAATGAGAAAACAAGAGAAATTTATACCATGCTACCATTCAATTATTATAAAAATTGTTCACACTAAGCATATCAGTAAATATGAGAGATTAATCACATACTGATCTTTGAGTAAGAAGTATTGGTCTTTGCCTGTGTTTACAGTACACCATTTCTCTTGTTTAAGACTTAGCATAATTTTCCAGCTTTACAGTTACTGCCAATAATGGCAGTATATTGTTTAACCCCATCACAGCAGTTCTAGATAAAATTCTCTGTTTTCATTTATTTACCCCCTGGACCATACAGAATATCCTTTTAATATTTTCAGACAAGACTAAGCAGAGTTCAGGTACATTAACAGATAAGATTAGAATTCAGAATAATCCTGGCAAGGTGCAGACGGGATCTGAAAACATATTTAATAGAACAAGTGCAAGCTGGAACCATTAGCTGTGCAAGTAAAGGAACAGCTGCTTAATTTCATAGAATCCTAGAATGGTTCGGGTTGGAAAGGACCTTAAAGATCATCTCGTTCCAGTGCCTGTGCCATGGGCAGGGACACCTTCCACCGGACCAGGTTGCTCAAAGCTCCATCCAGCCTGGTCTTGAACACTCCTGGGGATAAGGCACCACAGCTGCTCTGGGCAACCTGTGCCAGGGCCTCACCCATCCTCACAGTAAAGGATTTCTTCCTAATATCTAAACTAAATCTACCCTTTCAATTTCAACTGAGAAGAATCAATGCATTATTTTTGATCGTATTCTGAAAATTAATCTGCAACATCATGATGTTGCAAATAAAGATAAAAACCGAAATGTAGAAACTGGAGTATTCCTTCAGAACCATGAAAGCAAGAGCTGGTAATGTCTCCAGTTTTGAACATAGCATTTGAAAACTAAGATACAAGGTGCATGCAGAGAATCCAGGAGAAAGCAGTGAATGTCTGGAAACCAAGAAAACTGCTTCTGAGCACAGGTTGAGTGATTTTAAGTCATTTTACTGAAGAGATGGTGGAGGGAAAACACAATGATTTTCATATATAAAATCTGGTTGCAAAGAAAAATGGCACAATTGTTTCTCATATCCACAGTCAATATGAATAAAAATAATTGCCTTAAACTGCAAGAAAGGAAATCTTGGTTAAACACAAAATGGGACTAAATGACCTGTTAAGGTCCTTTTCTGATCTGATTCTGTGATTACTGGAAAACATTTTGCTTTAAAGTCACTTGTCTAGGAGTGTCAGTAGAGCTGGTACTGGCTCCAAGAAAAGGAGGCTGCAGTTAAAGGAATAAAGAACTCACTGCCTAAACAGCACACCAGTTTATCTAGTTAGCATTAGTGATACTAACTTCAGCTTTTAATCATGCCTCAGCAAACTGTCAGAAGTCTATGTAAATAAATGTGCTTAAACCCCACTTAATTATAAAATAATTATTCCTTGAAGCATCAAGCATTAATTTAATTTAAAACAGAGAATTTTATCTAGAACTGCTGTGATGGGGTTAAACAATATACTGCCATTATTGGCAGTAACTGTGCCAATAATGCCAACAACCAGTGTTGACAACTTCCATGATTCTGTTGAGTCTAATCAATCTGAGGCAGCCTGGTTTCAGTTGTGAGATGGTGTAATGAGCTATTTTATTTATTTTTAAAAAAAATTAGGCCTGCAAATTAAATGGAAAATCCTAAAAGTGTAATCTGAACATATGGTAAAGATGAAAAAGCCAGAAGGTGAATGAAGCCACTAGGTTTATAATTTTGGAAGATCTGACTCACGAGTTTTGAACTCCTGGTCAGCCAGTATGAAATTACAGTGCCCTATGTTCTGCTGTTCTGAATATTTTCATAGTACTGATCATGCATTTGTGTAGTTTGCCAAAAACCACGTTATACAGATTTGCAGAACTTCACTTGTTGTTCACAAAAACAAAGGAGCACTTATTTAAGTAAGATGATGTCTTGTGGCTGCCCTTTAAATTAACAAGGAGCAGCTGTGCACAAAACCTGGAGGTATATAAATGCAAAGTAAGTGACATAGTTCCCCACACATACACCATGATTTCTAATGCAACACCTTGTTAGAAGAATCTTGTCATTTTAAACATTGGTAGTTCTTCATAAATAAGATGAAGAATGTCAATGATGAAAAGGTATTGTGACAAAGTATTACTTGATCTTAGAATGGCAGCTGCTTAGACTGTTCTGAACTGATTGCTATATTATAAAATAATCCATTCTCACCAATACAATCTGACCTATGCAATTCTTGGGACAGTTTTACGAGGGAAATGGATATTAGGGAAATGGATACGGGGTAAGTGGATACCAGAATTTAAGGTCCATGGTCTTCTGACTGCCAAAAAATCATTCACTGCATTTCAACTTTATCTTAATGATCCAAGTGACTGATGTCTGATTGAACTGTAACTTGGGTTCAGTCCTATTTTTATACTACATTGCCTTACAAAACACTTGGGGAAAAAATCTTCCTTTTATCAAGATAAGGATAAGGGTTGAGTTCTCAGTTCTGCTCCAGATACTGAGCTCTTGCTTCACTGAAGAAATCTAAATACCATCTTCATTTCTGGCTGGGTGGTGTAATGGAGAATAGCCTACAGCGTATTACATAACGCCTGCCAACAGGAGACATGGGTGCATAATCGATCCTAAACACAAATAAATGGATCAGAAAGAGGCCTGCCACTGCCAGAGGTGCCGAATTGCTGCTCTGGAAGTTGCTGTGAAAATATGGCTTACAGATTCAGGATGAGGGAATAACAGAAAATGTTTTGTTGAAGGGAAAATCAGACTTGTGCTGAAGTCCTCCCCATAAAGCTCACTCTTTAATTTCTGAACCAGTTGGTTTGGCTCACTCACCTGTACCATGATTGCATATGAAGCAACATAAAAGGGAATCATGTGGCTCTTCCCGTATGAGAGGATGACTGCATGGATGAGTTGGTTCACAAACTGCTGACAAAAAGCAGGCTGGTAATAGCTCTGCTGAGAAAAGAGAATACGTCTAATGAGGTTTTAGAGGCCGCTCCCTCTCGTTAGACTGGACTTTCTCTTAGGACATCAGTAAGAGGTGATGGCAAGAACATCACGTGAACTTCTCACTGAATAGTAATGAACGCTTAAAAAGCAGCTGGGACCTAGACATATCACTGTACAGAAGAAAACAGCACCTGTGTGCCCAGCTGGAAAAGAAATACTTCTGCAACAGGCTAAATGAAATTTTTGGTAGCCTCAGTCCAGAGACCTTTGGGTTTTTCCTTAGGATGTCTCATTACACCGGTAGCATTAAAATGGTGTGCTCATGAGTTCCTCCAAGATCTTTTCCCCAGATTTACTACAGCAATACAACTCAAATGATGAAATAGGACTGAGGGAGTACTCTCAGGGTGAGCACTCATCCAGTCAGTGCAAACGCCTCTTTAGCAGTTTACCAGCACATGGGGGTATCAGCACACCCATATCAGGACCACACTAGTTATTGGGCCAAGGAAACCCCAAACAAGGGTTGTCTGGAGCTGTTGTATATATTTTGTGCCTGGGCTGATAAAACATAGTTAGAAGCTTTGGGCGAAAGAAATGAAACGTCACCTCTAAATTGGATAAACCTCATTCAGTTACAGCTATAGTTAAATGAGAGATCATATTAATTTTGCTGCAAAGGCTGTTTATTGTGTTAATCAATATTGTGTTATTTCCTACTCCACTTGTTCTCTCCATCTACTGTTTCTATACATACGTTTTTTAGGCAGGAATCTTCTTTACACTCTGGAATAACAGGGTCTGAGTTTGTACTGCAGCCATTAAAACAGGGTTCTTGTGCATTACAAGTGTTCCTAAGGGACAGTCCTCACAAGGATACAAACAACGTCAACTTTTCAGCTGAAACAGAATTTATTATCCACCTCTCTGTGTATTGCTCTGGCATTTCTCCCTGTTGCACACAATACAATCAACTGAATGAAGTGGCAGTGAATTACAGGAAGAGATGGTTCAGTGATGAATCAGCCACTGGTCTAACTACAAGAGAAACCGACACCCCCATCAAAGAAATATGCACACAGGATATACAGAGCAGCTCCTGTAGGCAGGGACAGCTGATGGTTCCCATTTTCCAGTGACTTCTTTTGGATTGCTCCAAGGTCAGAACCAGTGTGAAAAAAAAAAAAAAAAAAAAAAGGGGAAAAAAAAGGGAAAAAAAAAAAGACCAGGATCCGTAGAAGAATAATAGTTATTTAAGCATGAACAGTATGTATGGTCAGAAATCCAGGCTCTTCCATCACAAAAGTACACACATAATGCACAGAAGAGGTGGAGTTCTGATGTCTTGTAAAAAAGGCTTAGAAAAATACACTACTGAAAACAAGGGTATTTTTGAACATGAGTTACAGTGCCTGTAATAATCGTGTGAATACAAATCACTGTAAAAAGCTGTAACACCTTTTCTATGAGGCCACGTATAGCAAACTGCTGAAGGCTGAGGGCAAAACTAATGAAAGAGAATGCAAGCATACAGCGACATTAATCCTTTCACGTAACTCCTGAAGTCTGTGGATAGCAAACTTTTAGCAACACTTTTAAAGGAGCTGAAAAGGAGCTACTCACTAAGACTCCCTGTTTAAAAAAAAAAAAACAAACAACAAAAACTCAGGAGGGTGTATTGCCCTCCTTACTAGAACTGGAATATTTTGAAGTGTTCGTCTCAGAGTAAGGAGGCATAATTTGGAGGAACCACAGTGGATTTTCATGTTTAATATATTTTCATCAAAGCACTTTCCTAGCTCCGAGTTAATAGCTCCATAACTTTTGCTAAACGTAGGCGTGACGGCATCTCACATTAGCACAACAGACAAGAATTTGGAGGCGGTTCAAGAATGGTCACCACGCAGGAACACGCAGCAACAGGGCCCCCAAAGCTCCACCGCTGCCATTCCCTGAGTCCTGGTGCCGGGGCAGGTGGGGAGAACACGGTGCCATTCCCTGAATTTGGGTACCGGGACAGACACGGGGCTGGGGTGTTGTCAGCCCGCCAAGTTCGGACGAAGTAAGGCTAAGCACGGGCTCGGCGGGACTTTCCCTCAGGCACTTTCCCTCAGCGGGAGGGCGCGAAGCTCCGTGAGGGGAGGCGTTCCGCCATGACAGCTCGGGGGTCGCCGTGGCGGCGGAGGGGTGAGGGGAAAAGGCTGAGGGAGGTGTGCGTCTGTTGTCAGGGAGGGAGGGCAAAATTTCTGCCGCCCTGCGACCAAATATGGGCAAATTCCCCAGCGTCGAGCTGAGCGCTCAGGAATTACAAACACCGCACGGCGAGAGCGTCCCCGAACCCGCAACCCCCCACACCCGGCGGGTCCGAGCGGGCGGAGCGCGGGGGCGTCCCGTAGCGACCGCACAGCCCCACCCCGCCGACCCGCTCCCGCCTTCCATTGGACAGTGCTGCTGTCAATCCCCGGCATAACGTCATTTCAACTGGAACTTTCTAGCTGAGTTCGCGGCGGGGGCGGGGCGAGCGCACAGCACGAGCACGGATTGGCTGAGCGCGATGGCGCACGAGAAAAACCCGGAAGAATCGCGGCCCCCGGGGGGGGCGGGCTGGCGGATAGGCGCTCGCGGTTCTGATTGGCCAGAGCATTGGGGGCGGGCACTCCACGTCGGCTCGCGGGGGCGATTGGCCTAACGACTGTTCCAGGAGCGTCCGGATTGGCCGTCAGGGTTCTGGCAGGTTCCAGAAGCGGCAGCGGCGGATATAAAACGGGCGGCGGCGGCGCGAGCCGGGCATATCGCACCGCGGCGGCAGCGGGAGCGGGCAGGGTGGGCACAGGCGAACAGCACCACAGACAGCCGTCACCATGTCTGCCAAAGGGCCGGCGATCGGCATCGACCTGGGCACCACGTACTCCTGCGTGGGTGTCTTCCAGCACGGCAAAGTGGAGATCATCGCCAACGACCAGGGTAACCGCACCACACCCAGCTATGTGGCGTTCACCGATACGGAGCGGCTCATCGGGGATGCTGCCAAGAACCAGGTAGCAATGAACCCCACCAACACCATCTTCGATGCCAAGCGCCTCATCGGCCGCAAGTATGACGACCCCACAGTGCAGTCAGACATGAAGCATTGGCCTTTCCGTGTGGTGAATGAGGGTGGCAAGCCCAAGGTGCAGGTGGAGTACAAGGGGGAGATGAAGACCTTCTTCCCGGAGGAGATTAGCTCCATGGTGCTCACCAAGATGAAGGAGATTGCTGAGGCCTATCTAGGGTGCAAGGTGCAGAATGCTGTCATCACAGTGCCAGCGTACTTCAATGACTCCCAGCGCCAGGCCACCAAGGACGCCGGCACCATCACTGGCCTCAATGTGATGCGTATCATCAACGAGCCCACTGCAGCTGCTATTGCTTATGGCCTGGACAAGAAAGGGACCCGGGCTGGAGAGAAGAACGTGCTCATCTTTGACCTGGGAGGGGGCACTTTCGATGTCTCCATCCTTACCATCGAGGATGGGATTTTTGAGGTAAAGTCTACGGCTGGTGACACCCATCTGGGTGGGGAGGACTTTGACAATCGCATGGTGAACCACTTCGTGGAAGAATTCAAGCGCAAGCACAAGCGTGACATCGCCGGCAACAAGCGAGCGGTGAGGCGGCTGCGCACAGCTTGTGAGAGGGCGAAGCGCACCCTCAGCTCCTCCACGCAGGCCAGCATTGAGATTGACTCTCTCTTTGAGGGCATTGACTTCTACACTTCCATTACTCGTGCCCGTTTTGAGGAGCTCAATGCTGACCTCTTCCGTGGCACTCTGGAGCCGGTGGAGAAGGCTCTGCGTGACGCCAAGCTCGACAAGGGCCAGATCCAGGAGATCGTGCTGGTGGGTGGCTCTACCCGGATCCCCAAGATCCAGAAGCTGCTACAGGATTTCTTCAATGGCAAAGAGCTCAACAAGAGCATCAACCCCGATGAGGCCGTGGCTTATGGCGCTGCCGTACAAGCAGCTATCCTCATGGGAGACAAGTCTGAGAACGTGCAGGATCTGCTGCTGTTGGATGTCACCCCTCTGTCCCTGGGCATCGAGACGGCCGGAGGAGTGATGACTGCTCTCATCAAGCGCAACACCACCATCCCCACCAAACAAACTCAGACCTTCACCACCTACTCAGACAATCAGAGCAGCGTCCTGGTCCAGGTGTACGAAGGTGAGAGGGCTATGACAAGGGATAACAACTTGCTGGGCAAGTTTGACCTAACAGGCATCCCCCCAGCACCCAGGGGAGTCCCCCAGATCGAGGTCACTTTTGACATCGATGCCAATGGTATCCTGAATGTCAGTGCTGTGGACAAGAGCACGGGTAAGGAGAACAAGATCACCATCACCAACGACAAGGGTCGCCTCAGCAAGGACGACATCGACCGTATGGTGCAAGAAGCAGAGAAGTACAAAGCAGAGGATGAAGCTAACCGGGATCGGGTGGCAGCCAAGAACTCCCTCGAGTCCTACACTTATAACATGAAGCAGACAGTGGAGGATGATAAACTGAAGGGAAAGATCAGTGACCAGGACAAGCAGAGAGTGCTCGACAAGTGCAAGGAGGTGGTCTCTTGGCTCGACCGCAACCAGATGGCTGAGAAGGAAGAGTACGAGCACAAGCAGAAAGAGCTGGAGAAACTCTGCAACCCGATCGTCACAAAATTGTACCGGGGAGATGGAGGGGCCGGGGCGGGCGGCTCTGGCGGCCCCACCATCGAAGAAGTAGATTAAAGAGAACTGAAGTATAGACTGGTTTATGGACAGTCACTCCATTCTTTGCTTTGTTTTTTTCTAACGTTTAAGGAAAACGTCCTTGCCGATAACAGAGTTTATTCTGTTGGGTGTGTATAAAGGCAGATCTGTCAGCTTGGTTTTGATAAGAGGGAAGGCACGTCCTGCTTTATAAGGTTAGTAATAGACAAATGTTGTTAATTCAGATACAGCTGTTTGTATTCTGGATGTTTGTCTCTGTCTCTTCTAAAGTAACCACTTGACTCTTGCAGTTGACAAATTTCAAGTTATGCATGAAAAACTTTACAGAAGACAAAAAAAATTTGCCAAATTTGGCTTCTGGAAATTTTGGTAATTAATAAAATGTATTAAAAGCATAAATCTATCCTCTTTCTTCTCTCTGTGAAGGGGCAGTAGTGGGGGGCAGTGGGGGGGAGGTGAGGAAGACATTTCTGGTGGTGTCTGTGGCTCTGGCTGGTGACAGCAGTGGAGCAGGGGGGTGTTGGGCTCAGGAGGGGTGGCTGATGCTCCCCTAGAGTGGCAGGGGGAGAGGGAGCACGGGGGTTTCCTGATGGGAGCCCAGCTTGGGATGGGCACTGGGGAGGGGGTATCCTAGTGTTGCAGCCCCCTAGCCTCGTGGCATGGGCAGTGGGAGTGTGGCTCCTAGGATTTTCACATCAGGGAAAAATTCCTCGGAGTTGTGTACTGGTGCTGTTTTGGGGCAGGACCTGCTCTTACCCACAACCGGTGTCCGGGGCTGCAGTTCCCAGCTTGGGAATGCATCATGTGCGTGTGCCTGGGAGAGAACAGCGGGGAAACGAGGACAACAGAAATAGTCCTGCTTGGCAGGTGGTGGGGCTCGATAAAATAGAGACCGGTTTGTGGGCAGCTGTAAAGTGCTGAGTTATTCTTGGGTTGCTTGTGTGCATGCTGAACTTTCAATACTTTACTGTGTGTTTTTCTCCTCTTCAGACAATCAAAAGTAGAGCTGGCAAGGACAACCCCAGAGCTGGGAGTGCTGAGTAAGGAGCTGGTATGCTGAACTTAATAGAATAGGCAAAATCTGTAGCAGTTAGACTTGTCTAGCTTTGCTGCAAACTGTCTGCAGAGCTCTTCATTTGTATAAGAAAGCAAAAAACCTGGCAGGCAGTGTTGGGAGTCCGAGGCGCTCTGAGTTAATGAGCCCTCCTGCAGCAGCTTGATGGCACGCACATTTCGGACTGGCTTGTCCTTTAAGGGAAAAAACTGCAGAGCAGTGGGCAGCTGAAGGGAATCGGCTGCCGTGTCCTGGTTTGTTGCTTGTTTGGATGTCGGCAGCGTTGGTGTCCTGGGAACCGTGGTGGGTGCTGCCCTGCCAGCTCTCCCTGCTGCAAACAACTGTTAGGACTCCGATTCCTTAAGCTTGTAAGTGATGTATATTTTAAAAAAAAAAAATCTAAAAAAGGTTTTTTTGTGTCAAGAAGGGAGACAACAATAAGGTTGTTCAGTATTTAATAACCAGCAGAGATGCAGCACTCTGGTTTACTACATGGATTTCTCTCAGATAGCTTTCCAGGGCACTCACTGACTGTGGGTTTCTCTGGCTACAGAAAAGGGTTACAGTCATCACAGGGGGGAACGTGAGGCTTGTAAAAAGCTTGTTTGATAGCTGTTGTTGCAAATGACTCAAAACCACTTCAGGTTTATCGAGCGGTTTGCAGGTAAATGTCAGTGCCATCACAGTGAGATTGGAGAAGTCGATTGCAGCGACTTCAGCACCTGCTGAGGGCTTCAGTGAGATCTCCAAATGCAGCAGTCAGGCTCTTGGTGTTCAGCTACATGGCACTTTCCTGGCTGTTTCCAGGTACACTGCCTCTTGATTTCCAGGCTGTTACATAGAGAGGGCCCGTGAGAATGAGAAGATACTGTGAATTTTAATTTTATTGTTCCCCTAGGAACTAATAGGTAAATATATTTATGAATGGCACTAGATTATCTTTAAGTGAAAAGTTGTTGCTGCAAACTGTAATGCTTTGTCAGATAAACTCAACCAAAATCCCACTACTATGGGATGACAAAAAGGAATAGGTAGTGCTCATTTTCACTGTAAATGCAGGTTGAACTATTTCTCTCTATTAACCAACTGGTAATTGCCCTTGCCACATAGCTTCCTTTACTTTTCAGCCCTTGGTTTGCATTCCTCAGCGTCGCTTCCCAGTTATTAAACGCAATTTTTTGTTATTTAAGTGTCTTGCAGAGCTAATGTCATTAAATGCACACAGCAGACAGTCTGTCACACGCCTGTGCTGTTGTCTGTCCTTCCCCTCACCTCAGCCACTGCTGCTTTGTGCCTGTTCCAGCAGTGGGGCAGCCCAGGGAAAAGAGACCAGAGATGTGGAGTCCCCATCCAGGTGGTGAAAGTGGCTGAGGACAGCAGGCTAACACTGGGAGAGTGGTTTGTTTTTTTCCCTACAAAAGAGGTGTTTTTTGGTGTGACACGCCTAAGGCTGTGTGTGGCGTATGTAAAGGACTGGAAACTTATGCCGACTTACATGCTTGGGAGAAGATTTGTAGTCTCAAGGCACAAAGTAGCCTTTCAAATACGTGAACTAGCCCCCAGAATGCAAGAGGCGGAAAACTTGAAGAGCTCAGAGCTAGATTCCTTGCATTCATTCACTTAGTTTATAAAACAAAGAATAACTTCAAGTCAGTTTTCAGTATGTTGTACTAACTGTAGAGTGAACTCTGATCCTGTTAGTGGAAACTTCCCACTGACTCCAGTGGGTCTCTATTCCCCCCTCTCCTCCCCAGCTTCTTGAAGAAATAAAAATAATTTCCCAAATGCTGTTCCTCATTTGAGAACAGGTGCATTTGGTGTGTACATGTCTTTCTGGGGAGCAGTTGCACATTTCAAATGAATTTGGCAAAGCCAGGACGGTAATCTTGTCTAAAATCTGCAGTTTCATTGCTTTTGCGCTCAGCGTCTCTCATCCTGTACGCTGTCCTGACTCACAGGAAAGCCAGCTGCTCCTGTCCAAAATCCTGGGCCTGGGTTTCTGAACTTTGCCACGCTGCAAAAAGGCTGTGCAAGAAATACAAAGCCCATAAGGGAGAACATAAAGTGCTTGTAACTTCCTACTTGTGCAACTCCTGTATTAACTTTTGATGGCTCCATACATTTTCTGATTGAGTTTGGATGGTATTATTTCAAACAGAGCAACACCCGTGGCATTAATACTGGAGAATTTAATCACCCAAATTAAACCCCTAAAGCAAAGCCATGCCTCCTGCGTGCGGTGCAGGTCGCCCTGCGATCCCCCACCGCCGCTTTGCAGGGGAGAGGGGAAGAGCCAAAAAAAAGACAAAGCCGAAAGCATTACTAAAATTCTGTGCCGTGTGAGTGCCCTCGGAGGGAGCTGAGGACAAGAGAGGTGTCTGAGGGCAACCCACTGGGGAGCTGAGGCGTGCTCGGACAGGCTGTGTCCACCCAGCCGGGTGAGTCAGCCCGGCCCTGCCGCCTCCGGAGCGTCTGTTTGAAGTTGTGCACACAGGACTTGCAGACAGGCTGCAGCCCTGCTCATCCCTTGTGATACCATCTGAAAGGCAGGAATGAATACATCCCAGCAGCCTGCCTTTTATCTCTCGGGAGGCACTGCGTGGAGCCCTGCAGGCTGGGGAGCATTTCTCTTGGGAGCTGCCTGTCATTTAGGTTCTCCCTTGAAGGTCTGGGGCTCTCTGGGGTGCAGCCAAGGTAGGAGATGAAGGATCTCAGGACTGCACCATAAATTTTTTCTTCCCTATCGTGAGCCACTCCTGCAGATACATATGAGGAACAGGAAGAAAGAGAAAAAATGTTCAAGAAATTCACATTTCCAGTCTTGGCACTCACATTAAATGCAAGGCATCACATTAAAAAACATGGGCTTACGCCCAGCACGCATACCTAAAGTTCTTTTTTTTTCAGTCTCATCAGTGCAATGCAAGTTAATAGCATTTCAAACTCGACCTATCTCAAAGGTGTTCCTCATTTCTCCTCCTTGGTCCTGTGCCTAGCATGAGTTTCCCTTACTGTGTCCCTTCAGAAGGCACACGGTGGTCTGATCTCTGCTACGTCAGGTCGACTGCACCTTGGCACACTGGAGTCCTGGGATGTTAAACCAGCAAAGCATGTGGATGCTCTGACAGCAGCAAAATTACGTTCTGTAGTTGTTCATCACAGGAAAGTTATCACCCCTCCTTACCCACAGTGAAACAAGTTATGCTAGTAAAGCTTCTTTAGCACACCTATGTGGGTCAGGTATCACATCTCTCCACCGCTCTCTTCCACATATTTATGCAGGCAGAAGCCTTTAGCACAGACCTGCCTCTAGAGCAGATTTTGCTTGCAGCAGTGTGGTGATTATAGAGTTGGGCAGGCCAGCATTTCCAGATGCAACAACATATTTCACTTCCACATATGAAACAGCAGTATTAAAACCCCCTGATCCACCCCTGCATGACCCATTTGCCTTTACTCTCTCCTGCATCAAGAGGGTGGAGACAGAGACAGGCTGGTTCTCCTTGTCATCCCAATAAGAGCACCAGCCAGGAATTTCAGAGAGGGAAGAAATTTCTCTCTAAGAGCCAACACTTTTTTTGTAGTCTTAAAGAAAATCCAGAGTACAGAAATTTTTGCCCCTTTTCCATTGCTGAAGATATTCTTTCCCACCATTCAGGAATAGTTTGTGTGTTGCCTTCTTCAAAAGTTGACAGAGTTGTTGCATCGTGGACCAACAAATGGTACAAACCTCAAAGTGTGAGGTTGTTCTTGCCCATACTTGGGTAAGCACCTGTTGGCAGCACCTGTACCTTACCTGCTGGAGCAGTTAAAAATGTCACTGCTCCAAATCATTTGCAGGTCAGCAGATAGAAATCTATTTTGAACGGGATTAAGGAGACAAAACCATTTCCAGAAGTGGCAATGCTATGTACTTTGGCAGCACTCTGTAGAAACCTTTATGGGTTTAGGAGGTCTTGGTTGCCTTTCTGTATTCACTGTCAAGCATCATGAAATACTTTCTGTCAATCGTTGTAAGAGCTGCTGCACAGTCTAGCAATCACATGTCATGGATGAAAGCAGAATTTCTTTTTGCCAGGCTGTGTCTAAAAATGCACACATATTTCTTTCAAAACCACATTTTTTTCTCTATTGGAAGACTCCTTATTTCCCTGCTGAAGATCTCATTCATTTGCATTTGTGTTTGCAAATGTTCCAACACAGCCTGGTTAAAGACATTTGATGGTAGCTAGTCCATAGTCCTACTCCCAGCAGTACAGGTGGGAGAGAACTAATTTGAAAATTCTGATAATGTAAAAAGTCTCTGTAATGCACTAAAAACTAAAAGCCAGGTTCTCTGCCATAACTTCCTTCAAATTTCCTTCAAAGCTCATGGAATTGAATAGAGAAGATCTTGTCTATAGCACTTCTATATTAAGTTTTCACCTTTCTCCCCCTATTTCTATAGCAGGGAGGTGGTTATTATATCCTGAGAAGAACTAGAAACTAAGCTGTGAAATTTTTTGTAAGGTTCGTAGATTTCTGAGCACCTCTGAGTACAGAATCAAAATCTTGAACATACCTTTTGAGTGAGAGGTACCTTTTAATACTTCCTTCTTTCTGTCAGAAACACTTTAATAACAAAAGGTTGATTGTCGGGGGCACAAGGATGTGTGAAAAGGGCTGACAACTGCTCATGTTCAATAATCTCATATGATAAAACCATGCAGAGGGAGTAATGGCACGAGGAGTTCAGTAAAAGAATGTGCAGCTGGTTTTTCTGGCTTTCCAAATTCAGACTGTGTGCCCGTAAGTGGTGCCAGGTCACTGCCTCCTGAGTTCCCTTAGACCTTCAGCGTGGACTCAGGAGCTGATTCTGCCTTTGCCTGGCAACACCTTCCGCCAGTCTGGAGCTGTGGCTGTAGGGCCACAGGGCTCTGCCTCTGGGGCACGGCTGGTGCTGAAGGTGAGGGGGACACTGTATCTCTCCAGAAGCTGCAGTGCAGCTACTAAACTGCCCTTTGCTTTGGATTATCCACGGAATGCACTGCTCAAATTGCTGAAAACAGGGAATTAGGAGCTTCCACATTGCACGAAACTGAAGTGAAAACCTGCACCAATGTTCACAATGTTTCACTCAAGGACAGTATTTATTCCATTCGCACAGCATGATCCTGTTTTTAATGAGCAGGCAGAGCACTTGGCAGGTAAGTGGCATAGTCATGGACAATATTAGCTACTGTGAAATTGAAATCTGTGCTTGTGTGTCCAATACAAACAGTAATGCACACACGGAGTCTCATATTCCCAGAGAAACCAGGGCTGACATTTAACAGCCCCTGGGAAAAGAGGAGTAAATTAATACGGTGGGTATGGGAGACAGAGGCTTGACACAGCAAGAAGAAAGAGGCAGAGAAGAGGTGGATGACTGGATGGTGAGTCAGTGATATTTTTGTTGAGATTATGCATTTGTTTACTTTCTGGGTGTGATATCCAAATTAAACATTAGATATACCTAAAGAATGGGTACATATACATACTGTTGAGTGTTCTCAGCTACTGGGATGCTCGTGGACACACAAACACCACAAGAAACAACACTAAAAGAAGCCTATTAAGGGATCAAGGTCAGTGTTTCAGAATTATGACAATTGAAGCAAGCCTATTTCTTGCTTTCTTTGTGCTCATGCCTCATAACCCAGTTTTTAATCATGCACTAACAAGTTTTTTAGGGTTTTTTTTTCTTCTGCAGGGCACCTGCCTCAGTGTGCAGAATGGGCACTGTAAGCTATAAGAAGGCAGTAGTTTCTGATTCAACAAATACCTTATATGCTGTGTGTTGTTCAACCCCAGCTCTGAAGAAGAATTATTGCTTGGGATGCTGCATGTGAAACTCATCACCATCACATCTTGATTACTTCACATTATCTATTTAGTTTTTACCCCTCAGATGTATGTAATTCCCACAAGAAAGAAGGTGATAAATCAGCAAAAGCCAAATGCCATGTGTCTATTATGGCGTCTTCGACTGGAAATGCCAAGGAGCTGGTTTTTTTCAGAGAGCTTGAGCTTATGCTTTTCTTGGACTGTTCAAAACAGATTTCCATTACAGAGGAAGGTTTGTCTCCCCTGCCTCCTGCACTTCAAACACTAACACAGGTAACCCTGGGTATCTGCAACACATCCCTTACATTTGCCAATTCTTTTTGTACAACTTTTACTGGAGTCAAGATGGGCCAGTGGTCTCCTGAGGCTGATGACTGGCCCTGCTCTCCAAAAATGAGCCATCAGTTCCATACATTCTCTTTTCCCCTGAGCCTGTTTCTACAGTGCTGCCTGGCTGCTGCAGTGCTGCCATGTATGAGATCTGAGGTTCTTCCCAAACCTGCTTCTCTCATTCTCTTAAATATGTAACTTGGCTGCCAAGTCATAGATATGTCCTTGGCAGCTGGCAATAGCAACTGGAAACAACATACACAATGCATTTGTATTAAAAAATGGAAAGAGATGGCTGCAGAGAGCAGAGCCAGAGAGGAATTTTCAAGCTGTTTTGATATCCTTGCTTTATCTGTCCATGGACTGATTCTGTTTGCATGGATACGCCTCTAAATAGTACCCACAAGAGAAAAGATGCAGTGTTTGGAAGACTTTGGAAATAAGGGAAGCTGGGGACAAGTTGCTTTATGGAAATTTTCTTTTCCCCACACTGTGTTGTCCATTTGTTCTTCCATGTGCTCATGAACATCTGTGTTACTTTCAGGACTATTTTCCCTAGTTATCACAAATTGCAAAAATGATTGAGGCCATTTTTAAGAGGTGGAGGCACAGGAAATGTTCCTTCTGTCTTAGTGACCTGACTTGTCTAAAAGTCTTAGATCAGGTATTTTCGTCCTTTCAAAGTATACAGCAGTGCAGCAACATTTTCTTAGGTTGTAGCTGACCTGGTCTGTTGCAAGGTGTGGTCCTTCTCTTGTCCCCTTATATTTATTTGCATCTCCACTGGCCCTTGTCTTGACTCCACCATGAACTGATACAAAATGCTAACTAAACAGAAAGTTTCTCATTTATTTTTTCTGCATGACTACTTTTGACAGTTTAGGGAGCCGCCTTGCTGTGGGGTCAAAGTTAGAGAATCATCACACAGGTAAATGATGGGAAAATTTTGATGGTATCGAGAATGTTTCTTCCATTAGCAACTGGCTCTTAGGCTGGTTTAGCTGTAATGTGAAACCTCACCCTTGATGGAGACTTGACTTCTATTGGCAAAAAGTGCTTTTGTCAGCATAACATGTACCAATTTTGGGTGTGAACTAAGCAATACCAGTTATACACAACACTGACCCTCTGTGAATGATGTGTGAGAGATTCTCTGCTTGAAAAACCCAATGTTTCACAATATCCCGAAGATTCTAAACCTCAAAATCAAGGCCTAAAGTGACCTGCCTTAACAGATAGGAATTATTTCCAGGTGCAGCTTCCAAATCTTGAGCTGACTGCTCACATAAGGACCTAGGTCGTGCCACATACTTGTGACCTGATAGATATACTTTGAAATAGATAGATATACTTTGAAATCTTGTAAAGCCCAAAGCTAAAGTGTGTATAACATTCTGAGTCCTGTCACTGCCCATAATAGAAAGACCAGGTCCAGCTGCCCTCACTGCTGCCAGTCCTGGGAAAACCAGGAAAATCTCTGCAGCTCCTGACCCTCAATGCCACAATAAGCATAAATCAGTGGCTGTGGAGATGTTATCAAATGGAAAACAATTATTTCCCTGTTTGGACTCCAGTGTTACCTGGGGAAGCTGCTTAGCAGAGCTGGGAAGGAGCAGAGCACATTGGCCATGAGTGCCAGCACCCAGAGCAGGCTGCAGTGGAGGGAACATGCTGGGATCCGCAGTTCCTAGGGGACAGCAGATGGTCACTGCTCTAAGCAGTGTCACCCTATCTCCTTCACTACGGATGGTGTCCTGGCAGCACTATGTCATCTGTGAGCCTGCCCACCTTTCCCAGTTCCATCCTGTTGCTGCTCTTCGTGTTTGCTTCTGCAGCAGGTCCCAGGGGCCACAGGAGGCCCCACGGGTGGGCAGGGACCTGTTCTGCTGCCCCAGCACGGTGGCTGGGACAGTCATTTAGCCATTTGCATTAGTGAGAAGCAGCTGAGATGTATTTTGAAGACACAGGGGTGGAATTTTCTCCTTCCTGTGGCGTGCTGGTAGGTCTTGCTGTGCTGGATTACCACCTTTCCTATTTTTCTTTCGTGGCTCATAATCCCTTGTGTGTAACATAAAGGTACAGCATTTGCGTGGGCCTTTTCATCCGAGAGTGGCAAAACACTATTAGAAAGCTGGAACTGAAGACTAGAACAGGCAAGCTGAAATAACCACTTTTTGTCAAAGGATTAGAGCCATGATTTCCTCATATTCATCTCTGTGGTCTAACCACCACATGGGCTGTGGGCTGCTGACTTGAAATTATTCTGTTGTCCCATATCCAGCCTCTACTACCAAATTAGATTGAGTAAGAATCTGTGAGAGCCTTGTGGCTGCCTGGCTGAACAGTACCTGGCAAAAAGTCACAGGAAAGCTTAAAGTTTCACTCAGTTTAAATTTGTAGGCAGAGGGATTTCAGCAATAAGAGTCATTTTGCTTTAAAGGTGACCTGCAAATGATAGTTAAGGGTTTGGAAGTCTCTCTTATTATTTAAGAAAGGAGTAATAGACTGCATTTATTTCCAGGGGATATTTTTGTTTGGAATTCTTAAAAACGTATAGATGCTGTAAAATGCTGTTACTAGTAGTTTTGTCCAGTGCCCCTTGAACAGTTTATCTGGTATTTATTTAAAGTTCTCAGAATATCAGGAACATGCATAATATAGCCCATCTTTTAGCAAAGGTTTCTTTTCTCCTGATACTTAGATTCTACAATTACATAAATATTATTAAAACCCCCAAAAGCAATGTGTTGTTTAATGCCTGGTTTCATTTGGTTTCTCAGTCTTTTCAGATTCACTAGTAATCAAAGAACTGATTCCTTTAGCAAATTTCCCATTAGTTATTCATAACCTGAAAGACAAAAAAGAACAAGTACACATTTTTCTTTCTTACACTGGCAATCTTTGAGAACTTCTGTTGAAATAACTCACACACAAACAGTATCTTAAAAGCAGGCTGAAGAATGATGGAAAGTGCCCAATATGCACAGAATTTGCATTATAAATACTTTGTTGGCCTGAGAACTTGAGCATAGATTTATGACATGCGCTTTATACAGTGCTTCCTTGCAGAGGATAAAACTGACTTGAGGTGTGTGGTACTGGAAAGCTGATACTAACACCCTTGAATCTACAAGGGAAAATAATGACGTTTGGTTTCCAATTACACAGCTTTAGGCCTTGATAAATACAGCAGTTCCAAGTAAATTCAGTCTAGTATGTTTTTTATCCAAGCATCAACTGCAGGACAAATTCTTACATCATGTTAATGGAGTAAAGGAGAAATACACATTTACTCTATACTTCTCTCAAGCTGAACTACAGAGGGACAGCTAAAATTGTGTGTCGTGTGTCAGAAATGTGCCCCACACCCTGGAGCAGCCGTGCTGGACGTGAGGGTCAAATGCCACCCCAGGTGTCCAGAGGTGGAGGTCCATGGCATGATGTTCCCTGGTGGTGTGTGTGACTCTGCAGTGGTGGGCAGGAGAGGACTGCTGACCTTTAAGGGAAACCACAACTCTGCAGGGGAAAAAGTGCACCTAACTCTGCTTTGAATGTCTGTGGCAGGTGTGGATTAGGGCATTATCAGGCCTCTTAAACTATTAGGGGGAAAAAAAAAACCAACCCAAACCCCCAAACTATCACCCCCTGCGTTTTTCTCAGGGGCAGGGAGGCAGTGGAGTGTGACACCAGTGGGTCACTCGCTGCCTGCTGCTGCCTCCTGCCCTGCTGGGCATTTTCCAAGCTTTTGTCCAGCTGGAGCCAGGCTGCTCACCTCTGTCCTGGTCACACAGCTACAGCAGACACCTTTCTTGATCTGTGTCTCAGCAGCTTCAGCCAACTTCTCCACTGGGCTTGGGAATGCCGCTGACTCTGCCTGGCAGCTCTCCATGGGGAGGTGCAGGCTTTGTGGTGACCTCTGCCTGATCTTCCCTCAGTGATCCCAAAGAAGAGCTCTGAAATGGGACAGTTTGCATCTGAAATCTTCCTAAAGCCACTTGGGACACTGCTGGAAGGGTTTACGTGTCACAGGGCACATGGGGCAGGAGGCAGAGCAAGAGGACCCCCAGAAACCCCTTTGTTCTTTGCTTCTGTATTCTTGAAAGCAGCGTCTCACAATGGCCTCACCACAACCCAAATATTTTCTTAGTGTCAGCTAGAGGTCAAAATTGATACATCTTCATGTTCTGGGATGTTGACCTCTTTGTACTGCTGCTAGTAATTTAAAATCATACTGCTGTGTGCTCATACTCTGTATTTCAACTCCAGTCCAGCAGCTGAGGAAAACCTCAGGGAAGGAAAAAATGCTCTCTTTCAGGAAATGCGTGTTAAGACATTGAAGAGGTATTTCAATTTGACTAGCCTAGCTCAAAAAGAAACAAGATCATTTGGGTGGGAATATTTTCACCCATTGTCTGAGGATCATGTCTGAACAAAGCGCATGAAGCAGGAAGCCAGCTGTCATTTCAACTGGGTGGATGAGTGGTCTGAACACAAAAACAGAGCCAGACATGCCTGGTGTTGAATGCTAGCTCAGGCTCAGCCTGGTCTGATTTTGGAAAAGTCATTCAACATCTTTGTTGCTGTTTCCAGATCGCTCACAAGGAGGTAAGAATTCCCATCTACTCCAAAGCGTATTGTGAAGTAATTAATTCATCTGTGTAAGGCACTTCAAAGATTAAATTATTATTATTATTATTAATTTTATAAATTCACAACGTGGTACAGCTGACTTTCATCCATTACTTAAAACCTCTTTGATCTAAATAATACCGTCGCAATTTATTATATTAGCAACTAAAAGAGCAACTTCAGACGCAAGCTTGGAGGTGAAATGTCCTGTTTCTCTCCACATCCCCAGCCTGGTTTGTAGCTCTAACAGTTGAAAGTTAGTTCAGGATACCTGCCAAGCACATTTCACTGCCTGTCCCTTTGAAACTGAGTGCAATGAGTAGAGCATGAGCCAGGCAGACAATATTGTCAGACTGGAATGAGCACTGTGTCCTTGAATGTTATATATTGGTCAACCACCAGCATCTTCCAAGAGGATTGCAGCTCCATGCTCCATGAGAGAAGGCTGGCTGACAAAGGAGGAAAATTCCTTAGGCTGTCCAAGTGGGTACAACATGAATACATTGGATGACGTAAAATGTGAGTAATTGCTGTTATTGCACATCAGCAAGGCATTGCTTCTACAATTTAGAAAGCTGTTTCTGCTGACACAAGCAATTTTTTTAGGAAATACTGTTTTTCTCCTCTGTATGCTTTCAGATGCTGCTCTACTTTTGAAAGAAGTGAATGACTCACATCACATTACCTTTTGTAGCTGGTGTGAGGTATGTCATGAAGAGTTCATTTCCAGTGGAGGGACCTCTCTTCTGATGGAGAAACAGAATGAAAAATATTAGAGGTTTAAAATCTCTCAGCTGTATCGTTCAGTGGGAAACAGTACCAAATTCATGTTGTCTTGAACACATGCAAAGAAACAATTCTATCACCTGTTTGAAAGCTTTCTATTCTGTTACCCAAAGGCAGGTGAAGTGCAGAAAATATGTTTCTTGGAAATACCTAGGTAGACCCCAGTTCAATCCGCTCTTCAGCATGTTTATTGGACTGTCAATAATTCTCCAAAAACCTTCAAAGTCTTAGTGAGGGGTGGAGTGCTTGCTACAAATAGGTCTCAGCCATTTTGCTAATATTTGGTATAATGCAGCCCTTGAGCAGAGACTTTGTTCTTTCTCATAATGTTCTGGTGATGTCTCTATCTGCAAACCTGGAAATTTCACAGTGACCATTCCACCTTCTACTTAGGAATGAGCAACTAGATGAGTTCCTCACGGCCCTGCTCTTCTACCTACCTTTTCACCTGGGGAAAAAATAGCCCTGGAACTATCCAGAAAAGGAATGCAGATCCTTGATTTTGTGAGTACATTAAGGGTATAAGTACACAGAGCTTGCCTCAGCAAATCTAGAATCATAGATCAGCCTTTTGGGTCAGAATCAGTGGGATTCTGCTTGTGAGTAGGAACTGCTTGCTATATTGGGATATATGGGACACTACAAAAACCCCTTGACCTCACCATTTATGCCTCCCATCTCCCTGTCCTCTGTGCTTTCCAGGACATAGGCTCCTCTGACTGGGGAGAGGCAGATTTTCTGGTGGGGTTTGAACTCTGGTTTGCCCCAGCCCTTCCCTGAGTGGTGAGTTCTGTTGACCACATGCCATGGCAGCACCACAGTCTCCTGTTCAAGGTGGTGGCAGGGTCCAGTCCTGCTGCAATGGGCCACAAAATACTCTGGGTCCACAAGGTGATTTGAAGAAATAATTTCTACTACCAGTGATGTTAAATCTGTGTGAGTCCCCTGGACCAAATGACCATCCATTAATGCCCTTTCCCAGGACTAACATTAGCATTCAGCCATTTCTGCCTCCAAAACAGAGCAGCAAACAGTCACAACTGAGCCTGCTGGGTGTTAATTTGTGCTGTGGGTGACATTGCTTTAAGACTTAATTTCTAAATACTTTGCAAAGCAGGTTCTGATGACTCTTAGGTGCTAGAAACATGTTACAGCATGAGAAATGAGTGCTAGGAAAGCAGTTCCCAAGTCAGGGTGTGTGACCACATTTGCTGCCTTGCAGAGTGGAAGTGGGGATCAGGAGCTGCTGTGTTAAAGGGTTTTGTGCCTTGGGAGAAAGCACTGCAAAATTACAAGCTATGATTGTAACAAACTTCTGTGATTTTCTGGAGTCTACAATAGTTTCTGGAATTGGTTCACCATTTTCTTAAAACACTTAATGATTACTTGCTTCACAGTTCATGAAGATTTGACATAAAGACGGGGAGATTGATCTGGATTGAAGAAAAGAGTTTTGGAGGGTTGGTGTCCCTAAGGCATTGACTTGTTCTACATCCACAGATTTACAGGCATTTCTTTCATTGCTCAAGGAACAATTTATAAATAAAGAACACCATCAGCATAGTTCAATACATGAAGGTCATAGACTCAGCTGAGGTGCTCTGGGCTGCAGTTCACAAAACAATTCCCTTGCTCTTGGCTGGTAAAGGACAAGGAGGCCACGCCATGGGTCAGGACACCTCACTCTGTCATTGACTGATGTGGCAAATGCAGCAACAGACTGAAACAAAGGGGAGTTTGGACCTACTGCAACACAGGGTTATGTTTCCTGGATCAAGGGACCTCTGCTTAGTAGGGATCAGCTATAAGCTACTGGATAAACCCTGCCAGCTGAGACTTTTCAGTGCATTGTGCCATGCAGTGCTCTCAAAGTGAGTCCTGCCTATTGGTGGGAAACATGTACTGAGTACTGTACTTTTCTACAATGGGGCTTTATTTATATTCATTACCATCCCTGAAGGGAAGTGCTTGCTTGTCAGGATTATCTGAATGGAGTGGTAAGAGAAGATTAAAGAACGGGTACTTGCCATGCAGAAGCAGGAATTCAGGATATCAATCTACTGAATTATAAATACAAGTAAGGGAAATAAAATTACAAAAGGCAATTTTAGTTCTATTTAATGTTGAATTTCAACCTTAATTGTTTTAGCGTCTTAGCTGAATTGGAGAAGCAGGGGGATTTTAGTCATGCTGTGAAGAGCTTTCTGGTATTGCATCTTCTATCCCTACTCAAGACCCCCCATTTCTTGTTGTCCACACAGTCTAATTACAAACTTATATGTGATATATTTCATATTAAATGTATCAAGAACTGTCTTTCCCCTCCTGTGGAGTAGAATTCTGGAATGGAATAGTGGGGGCAGGCAAGAAAACTACTGTGTTTCTGAAGGTGGAGTTCTGAGAACTTGTGAAAGGGATTTCGTAACTACAGAATAGAATCAGAATGACATAAAATTACACTTGTGATAAGAATCCTTGGGCTTGTGATATGCTGATGTATTTGGGCAAATGTGAAAGAAGATTGCGTAGTCATTTTTTTTTTCCCGTATCTATCCCACATAAATCCCATGCTCAGGGCTGTTGCTAGTGGCCTGCTCAGGAAGAAAACTCCTCCCCCTTCCTCCAAGATAAAATTTCATTTCAGGGGCTCTTTTGCTTCCCTGCGTAGCACTGGCAATGTGCCACAAATAGAGGCAGACTGGAGGCAAGACATGTCAGTACCACTTCAAGTTTCTCGTTAGTGATGCCTGTAATTTGCTCCCAGTTAAAACCAACAGACAGATTACTTGGAGACAGGGCTTGGTGACCCACCTAGTCCTTTATCAGCCTCATGCTCACATATGACAGGCATATCCAGTGCTGTGCAGTCCTCCAGCAGCTCTTCTTGCAGGCCCAGTGAGATAACCTAACAACACAGAAAGCAAAGCTGGTTATTCCTGCTCCTCGTTGGTGTATTTGGGGGTTCCTGCCTCTTATTTGAGAGGCTTAACTCATCTGTTGGGTCTAATTTTGTCCATAACAAGCCAGACCTGATGGTCTGAATACCTCCTCAGCTGTCTTGAACCTAAACCACTGATACTTGTAGAAGTATCAGAGTCCACAGTCCCTCAAGGGAACACCTAAGACCATCCAGGCTTTGGAATTCATTGCTTCTGTGCATTAAACTGTCTTTGGAAAATAAAGTCTTGGAAGGGGTTCCTGCCAGAGAAAGTCAGGATGATTCTGGACATCTTTTGCTTCTTGTGACTTTGTCCTTTCTTGATGCCCTGCTGATTGTTTCGAAATCCAAGCCTGAGGATTTCATGATTTTTTTCTAGATTCAGGAAGGTCTTGTAAAATAACTTTAAAAACAACTAACTAGTTTTCCAAAGCAATGAACATGAGGCATTTCCCCACTGGAGAGAGCTTGGGAGGATTCATCTCTGAAATATGTGACTCTAAGAACAAAAACTCACCAGCGGTGGATAAGACATGAATGGAACAAGGGCTATTATTTCTGTCCTGCATTTTCTTTCTCCTTTAGTTTCTGGTTCTGCTTCCATCCCTTTCATGTCTTTTGGGGGAAATCTGCTGAATTTTATTAGCAATTATCCTTAAGAAGCCCAGAGTAATTGTTCCAATTTATTAAGGAAGGGTTGGGTAAGAAGATTTAGAGCTGGAGCCCATCAAGGAAGGGCAAATAAAACCAACTCTCCTGCGTGTGGGAAGAGGCTGGAAGCTTTTAGGCCAGCAGCACTCCCAGGGACCGGCAGACAGTCGGGTGGATTACAGGGGAGGCAGAGGAAATAGAAAGCTCTTTGGTTTGGAATTTCCTTAGTGTTTGATCTGAATTGGTTTAAAATACAGGCTTGCAGTGTCAGCCGGTCCTGTTCAGAGGCGGTCCCAAAAGCGCTTCGTGGGCCTTTTTGAAGAGCAGTAAGTGGTGACTCTGGGAGAGCCAGACCCACAGCTCCAGGCTGCCGGTGACAAAGCCAGCCCTGGGGATCCCTGCCCCCAGGGCTTTCCTGCTGGCTTCAGGAAAGGCTCATAAGCTATGCAGGATCAAAGACGGCAGCCTGATGGGCTGTGGGCATGCAGCTTATATGCTGTGTGGGGCAAGAAAGACTGTCTGGGCCCAAGCCCCAGCCCCTGTGCCCCACCAGCACTGCCCAGCTGCTCTGGAAGCATCTGAACCCAGCCATGCTCCAGAGGGATCCCTTCATGGGGGTGTGAGCCAGCATGTTGGTTTGGGTGCCGAAAATCCATGCTGACTTCTCAGGAACAGTCCCTCCTTCTGCATCCCTACTGTCCAGAGCCCCTTCCCTGAAAACATGGTTGCCTTTTTGTTTTAAAAAGGACTGTGACGTTTCAGAGAATATGTGTTGGTGAAGTTAGGGGTGTCCAGGGCCTGCCTTGCCAAGGTGTGCTGTATCCTCATCCTCAGACAAGGCATGGCACAGCAGCACCACGTGCCCTGTGCAAAGCAAGCCAGTCCCTTCTGGGGACTCTCAGGGGCCTCAGCAGCCCAGGGTCAAGGTCTCTGTTACATGACACAAGTGAATGCCCAGGACAAAAAATGTCTTGTGAGCCAAGGAGTCACAGAGACCTATGAGATCGTGAGATAGAGATGTGTCCTGATCTTCCTGCAGCTCTGTCTCATCTCCTAACCAATTCCAAAAGTGTTTCTGGTGAGCTGCTGACAACTGATTTGGCCACAATGGATTGCAGCAGAGCTCTGGATACCAGACTGGAAAGCTCCAGCCCTGGTATGCAGAAGTGTTGCTGAATACATACAGCAGAAAACTTTAATGGGCTCAACGTGAAAGTCAGCAAGGTAAAAATCAGTGCAGCCCTGAATCTTACCCCTGCCACTTTCACTTAATCTTGAAAGCAAATCATTGGATGCCTGCTGGTTGTCATTTATGGCTGCATAGATTTTCTCTTACGCCAAGTCTGAGATAGCATAAAGACACCTTTAGCAAGGGAGGGAGACAATGTCCCTGAAGGGCAGCAAGTGCAGGGAGTAGAGGTAAGAAGGGGCTGTGCTTGGGCATTAGTGTAGGATCCCACCTCTGAGTGGGGAAGGTGGTTCATGGCTGTTTCAGAGTGGTGGAGACCAACCAGGCTTCAGCAGTGATGGGCTGAAATGGGAGACAAACTGATGGTGAGATTTAAAAAAGGACCTGAAGAAGGCAGGAGAGGGCGTTTGAAAAAGGAGAGAAACTAAGGGAATGATGAGGACAAGAAAAAGGGAATTTTAAACAGGTGAAGGGGATGGTGTGATTTAACCCTGGCCGGCAACTAAGCACCAGAAAAAATGGTTAATGGAAGGAAAATGTAATGATAGAGAGATCATACATTGTACTAGTGTTAGGGACTCTTTCCTCAGCCATGCATGTCCTCACACAGCACTCCAGTCCCTTGGGATCCTTTCAGAGCAGTTTCATGAAAACTTTCAGTCAGTTGGTGTGAAACTGCTGCCAGTCCCCCAGAGAAGTCACAAACATGCACCTGCCTTCCTGCAGCACTGCTCCAGGCAGCCTTGCTCCTGGCTGGGGTGGGGGAACCTGGGTTTCTTTGTAATCAAGAGGAGAAGGTAACCCATGAAACGATGGAGTCATGGGTGGAAATTGCAACAGGGCTTCCACTGTAGTGTGTCCCATACCACAGGGTGCTGGACACAGAATAAGATTGTATTTCCCCTGGATCCTGACACATCAGCTCTTCACCAGGCACAGTGGGACCAGCCTTCTCTGCCATATTCTTGCTCCCAAATCCTGATGAGCAGAGTCAACCTTCTCTCTGGTTGGACAGGAAGGGTCATGACAGCATTTCATTACTTATTGGGTGGCCCTAATGACTGCGCTTATCAGAATCAGAAGAATTTACTGCAATAACTTGGATTCAAGAGCTGGATGCAGCTGGGTAAAAGCCAGTTAGCCCTGCTGCCACCTCATCCATTCCTATTGTGTAGTGAATGGGAATGGTTGAGACAAGCAAGAGATCTAATGGTGAAAAACCACCAGCATGAGAGTGAAACTGTGTTCTTGAATATTTCCATCACAGCAGAGGCTGGAGGCTGGGTTGGGCTGGGATGTTGGTGTCCAGGCTGTGGAAAGACACAGGCTGGAAAAGAGCTGTGTTTTTACAGCCCTCATGATGTAAGGCAGGTGCTGTGTGAGGAGAGGGCTCACTGAGTTACTCATAGCAGGGTGGCTGACTACAGCTGCCTTCAGAGTTAGGCTAATGCTGAGCCTGTTATAATATAGGGCACTTCCCATACCATGCTGCAATTCTATAAACATAATCTTTTCCAGGCTGACTCATTCCAGCCTTAAATGTTATCTGGATCCTCCCAGACCATTATATGAACAGCCAAGTACAAGAGCTAAAGGACAGAACTGGTTAACTCTCTTAATTATAAGATAGTTAGGAATTTTTTGAGCACACATGAGTTTGGATGAAATGGAAACTGTGGGGAAGGTTACTTTTGATGAGTTATTTTTTTAACATGAAAAATGTTTAGATTAAAAAGCTGAGACACTCTTGGTGGTGTATCACCCCAAGTTTTGCTGTATTTCCTTATAGCCCAGCTGTGGGTTCATGGTGGTTTTGAAGCTGTTGCTTTTCATTCCAATTCACCATAGCAACATTTAAATGAAATCTTATACTATGTTGGTAAAGTGTTTTCTGTGCCAGATCTGCCAAATGTCTATGTGTTCACATGAAATTGTTGATGTTTCATGGGAGTGTTTCCTACCTTCAGCTTAAACACTTACATGATTTGTAAAATGCAGCACTAAAACCCTATCTTGACACTATTCCAGACTGGAATTTGAGAGTTCCTGCAGACCTGTTATTTGTATGTGTTAGCATTCGTCCTTTTGTGCCTCCAATGCTAAGGAAGGAATAGGTGTGTCTGGCTTTCTCCTTTTAAGTTACGAGGATTGTGCAACCTTTCTGTAACGCCAGTTCCCTTATGGGCATTTGTCACGATGGGAAAAATACAGAGTGTTCCCAAAGCTGTTTCAATGGGGCAAACAGGGCTGTGCTGGCCTCCTCTTTCTTTTATGCATGAACTCACCCTGTCCCCTTCAGAGCTTTGAGAAGTCAATATTGCTGTGTCAATTCTATAATAAATATTGTTATGTTACTAGAAGCCATGATGCTTTTTGCTCACTCGTTCAAATTTCTTACAAGTCCTGTTCTGAAGCTTGTTGCTCCAGGATGTTTTCCTGACCCTTTTCTGTATTTTCCTAATTAGCAACTGTGCCCTAGACATGGGAGGTGCCTTCTAGTTCAATACTTATTTTAGGAAACTTTACTTCATTCAGGTCTTTTGGCTTAGTGCCTCACCTCAGGGAACAAAGCACTAGGAGGAAGAAGGGTGAAGACCCCTGGACTTCTTTTTCTCTAATTATCAGTGTTATTTTCTGTTCCTGGCACCTACATAGGCTTCTCTGCTAAACTAGGACCTTAGTTCCCAGACACCACACGAGCTCTATAATGTTAAAAGGAGAATCTGGGTTTCATATTTAAATTTAAGAACCTGAGGTCACTTTAGGTTTCTCTTCTCTGGTACTCTGAAGACAGAATGCTGTGCTTTACCAGAATCCATAAGAAACCCAAATCACTGGAGTTGTTTTGGGAGTTTTCTTTGGCAAAGGGCCATGCTGTGCATGCAGAGTCAGGCCTCTTTTCCCTTGTATATATGTGAAGTATCAGCAGGATTGTGGCTGGTGGGAACCAGGTATGGAGATACATGGTTTCCTTGATCAAAAAAATCAGTAATTAGAAGTCCAGGGATGGTAAATAGAGCTAAAGGGCTGAAAGGTATTATCTTCATGGACTGCTCTGCATTGCTATTTCTGGGGTGATGGCAGCTGGGGATCAAGGTCTGGACCACTTAATGTTTTCAGGAAGGTAAGGGACACATCAGGACCAGGTGAGCTGATGTGGAGCCAGGCTTTCCTGTGCATCTGGCAGGACCAAGCCAGCCCTGTGGGGATCTGTAGGTTAGCAGGGAAAATGTGCTTGCATTCCCAGGAGGGTGAGTTGTGCCATCTCCAGGAGAACCGAGTGGCTGCTGGGATGTGTGCATCACCCTCTGCTTAATGGCCACTTCCATGATGGACAGTCATTTGGCTTTGTGGGACCGTCTTGGGCTCAAGTGGGTGGCGACAGCATCTCTTTGGCTTCCACTGGGCAAATTGCTGCTTCTTTAACAAAGGCCCTTTGTTGTTCCTGGGCATGTTTTACATTTCTTCTTGGAGATACATCAGGCACCTCCTTCCTGGTTTTCAAATTTATTGTCTCAGCATTGTCCTGGCTTTGCGCCCCCAATAATTCTGCTTGTTGCTCTCCCATTGATGTCAGGAAGAGGTTTTTTTATTGACTTCAGTGAGAACTGGGTTAGATCAATGCTGACCACTTTTGAGGGGCCCGTGGAGAGAGCTCAGTCGAGATAGCATAGCAGGGGAGCCTTGCCTGCTGATCACAACCAGCTTTGTTCTCTGTTGGATTTAATTAACTCAGCCTTACAATATTCTGCATTTTCTTCTTCTGAGGTAACGCAGAAGTCCCGTCTTTCTCTTGGACAGTGGGTCTCCGCGTGCTGTTAATGAGGATCCACCAGCAACAACTTTATTGCCCTGGTGGAATGCCAGCTTGGCATAGCCCCATGAGTCATATTCAGTGCTCTGTTCAGAGAACTGAAAGGACGACTGCTGCTATTAATTTTGTGCTCTTGTTTGCTGCCTTAGGAGGAAAACATCATTGCACAAAGATCGGAGCTTCTCTGAGGTAAAAAAGTCACAAAGATAAACAGGGAGTGTGACTGGGTGTCAGCCCAGAGTGTGTCCCTCCCTTGCACATGCACCCAAATGCTCCTTTCTGGTTTTGGTTCCCCCAGTTTATTTGCAGGGCAGAGTGCACAGAATTAAATGTTATCTCCAGGGCCTAGGTGTACCTGTAAAATACCATCTCTTTGCCCTTTAGCCCAAACCTTTTCCCCTTGGAGCCCTAAACTGGGGAGTTTCAGTCCCTTGGTGGCTCTTGGACTCCGGACAGTTCCCACCACAGCCTGAGGTCCCTCTGGGAAGTCTGCCTTACAGATTTCTTCTCATCTTTGGCCTCAATGTTTCATCTCTATAGGTAAGAAGTTTTACAGTCTTTCATTTCCATTGCCCTTGGTGACATTTCCAGATGCCAATAAGCTCCTCTGGCCTGCCACATACAGCTCCATCAGCCAGTTGTGGGACTCGCCGTGTAGCAGGGCTTCAGCAGAATCAGTACAGAATATCTGGGCCCAAATTATACTTTGTACTTAATAAACTGGGAAGCTTTTCCTTGAAAGAGTGGAACCATGGATTTAGTTCCAAGGGTACCCAGCAGTCCCAGTGATGCCATCTTTTCAAGAACAGACTTTGTAGAGATCAGATATATAGGGAGTTGATTCAGTTTATGCCAAGGATGACAAATGTTACACAGCAGTGAAAAGCCATATTTTGTTTTTTTAATCAGCAAGCGCTTGGAGGTGAGATGCAATGAGTTGGTATTTGGTAGTGATATTTTCTGTGATAATAATGCTGTCATTCAGGGTGGGGATCATCTTGTCTACCTGCAGCTGCCTAAACACTCTCTGACCAGTCAGACCATGCCTTCAGCTGCCTCAACAACCACTGTGGAATAAAGAAGCTCAGCCAGAGGGTAAATTGTTGCCTCTTGAGACAGATGTGTGTGATAGGAACCCCCAGAGAGTGACTCATCCCATCAGTCTCTTTCCATTGATTATTGAGGGAAGCTGGGGGGTGATCTCAGGTTAGACTAGCCAAGACTAAGCCAAACTGGTCAGAGTTGAGCAAGATGGAATCCATCTGAGCTCACTCTGTTTCTAGCTTCATCTGTCTGCACACCTTTTAAAAAACAGTGCTTTCAAATCTTCACTGGTCCATGCATGGATTTGGTAGTGTTATGGGGAAGGATAAAACCTAAATCTTTCTCACTGAGAGAGGGGCGACTGGACTGAGTATTTGGTCTACACAGGAGGAACAGGAGTGTGGGTTCTGAGAGGCCTGAGAGAGCCTGAAGCTTGCAGGGATAGTTCTCTTGGTTATCCGATGGCAAAGCACCTACCACCAATTGTAGTGCTTGTTTAAAAATCAAAAGTTTTCTGTAGAAAGGAAATAGCCTTAACATAAGCTTGAGAAGAAATTAATCAAAACTACTGAAAATCAAATTGGGGTTTGTTTTCTTGCTCATGATTCATTCCAACTTCTTCAGTCTTCTTGACTTTTAGTTTTTAATAATGTTCTGATCAGAAATTACTGATATACTTTATTCCAAAAAAGTGAATTTGTTACTACATTGTACTTTAAACATGCAATTTTGATGGTAATAGAAATTGAACCTTTTCTCCTGATTCATGAAAAACACAAAATCTTTCAAGTCTGGGTATGCCATAGGAGAGGAATTCCATTTCCCATCCAGCTGTGGTTAACAGCAGTATCACTGCAGTACTTTTAAATGCAATAACTCAGGACTACTGAGTTATGAGTAAATCAGTTTTTCTCTGTTGAAGTGTATGGAAAGCTCCCTTTAAGACTTAAGTCTTCTTTTGCCTGGAAATGAGAAATAAAGAATCACCTTCACGAATGCTACAGCACTGCACATGCAAAACCTTTGGATGTGTCTCCAGCACATGACCAGTGAGTCTGGTATTTCTTGAGAGCGTGAAATTTGCTGCAAATGCTCCTGTAATTGTTCTGTGGATGCTCTGGGATCACCAGGTGCATCCCGAGCATCTTGGCTTTATACATTATGCACAGAGTCATGTAATTGGTATGCAAAGGAACCAAACTCTCAGGGAGCTTCACTGGGATGTCTGCAATCCACGCTGTGTGCATGCTCACTCCAGACACAAACACAGTGGGTTTTCAAGATGCTGAGGGTACAAGCACGGTCATTTGTTTACCCCTGGGGCAGGGCAGGCATTCTCTGCTAAAGGAGGAAAGGTTCTTCGCTGGTTTGCCTAGGAAACATTACAAACCTGTACCCCTCTCTCCTGTTTTTCTTTTGTGTCAAGCAGATTAACATGATGTTTTCTAACAGGGCAGGCATCACTGGAGCTCGTTGTAGTGAGTTAAAATCCTGGATGAGCACACCCCATGGGACAACGGAGGAGAAGAGGGAGAAGAAGAAGACGAAGGATGAGTGGTTTCTCTATTCTGACAGGTGACTTCAGTTTGCCACCCTGGGAAGCCCCCAGAGGAAGGCTGAGCAGTGGCAGCACTGTGCTCCAAAGAGCAATGGCAGGAGGTGACTGCAGCCAGAGCAGCTCGCAGCAGTGATGTCTGTGTGACAGCATGGTTTCACTTTGCTCAGAAAATCACTTTGAAATTGCAGCTTAAGATGCCCAACTCATTTGTCAGAGCTGGGGGAGTTTGACACACAAGAGACTGGGCAGGGTGACTGGAGATCTAAGCTGTAATTCCTGGCCCTTCATCTTAATGCTTTTGTTGGGCCATTTCTGAGAAGATCATTTTCCTGGCTCATTTTGACAGCTCCTTTGACACCTGCAGATGAATATAATTACTGATTTCAATGTCAACCCTGCTTTCAGCAAAACAACCAGGAGACATGACTTAGTAGAGCCAAAAAATTGGTGAAATTTTGCTTCTGAAGGAAGCTGTTCCAGAATCTCTAATATATTGTGTTCACTTGGGTTTTTTATTTTCCTTTCCTATATTTAATTTTTTTTCTTGGATAGAATTAACCTTAATTATGGCTATTTACCTATAAAATTATCTGTACTTGCCAAATATTAAAATGTTAGCATGGAAATTTTAGCAAGGAAAATTTAGGATGAAATCCTGACTTGGTCATAGCTGATAAAAAACAATGGAAAAATACTCAATGATTAAAGAGTGAAAGACAACCACAGGTGCAATATTTCATCATTGCTAAGAAGAGGAATTTGACACGTTGGTGCCAGTTTGGAAGTTTTTCAGAAAAATATATGAATGCTGGATAAGAAGACAATTATTTTACCCTTGCAATATGTGGTTGAGTTTTTAAAAGGATGACAATTTGCAGCACAGTGACGATGAGAAATGTACTTCTTCTGGAGTGACCAATAGTCCAGGGACTGGATCACTTTTGTGGGATGGCCCTGCACTGCCTTATTGAGACAGACACTTGCAGTGCAGGTTCACAGCTAATACTTAGTCTTCTCACTTAGACTGGCATATGTGATATTAAATGCCTAAGTAGCATTGTGGCCTAGGCTTATTTCCCATGTGTCAGGTGAGTCCTTTTACCATTGGATGAGGCTGTTGTGGCCTGCAGCTTCTCTTTAAGCTTTTCATTAGACATCCACTCTGGTACACAGCAAAAATATTTAAATATAACCTCTCTGAAATTTTAGGGGACGGAAACCTTCTCCCAGAGAAGAATAAATATAAAAGATATATTTAGAACTGTGCGTGGCTTCTATATCTTCCTCATAGAAATGATGGTACACTCTTTCTTCTCTGAGCAACCTGGTCTAGTGCAAGGTGTCCTTGCCCTTGGCAGGGGAGTTGGAACTAGATGATCTTTAATGTCTCTTCCAACCCAAACCATTCTGTGATTCTATTCAAAATTAACATTTCTAGGTTGTACCTTCATTTTGGGCACGTTAGCGATCATATGATCTGAAAAATGGTGGTAAGACCTTAACATGGGGCTTTAGCTGCAGTTTTTTCTGGGTCAAAGCACGTGTGAGTGGCTTTCCCAGCTGCATGGGTGACTCCTGGATGGTGCATGCCTGGTGGAACACGCAGGAGGCAGCTGTGGCATCACTGCCCTGTGGCAGCATGGTTTCCCTACATGATGCAGCAAAATGTTGGCCAATACCTGGAGCTGAGGAAGGTCATGGAACCTCTTCCCCCCTTTAGTCCTGGGAGAAACCTGTCAGTTCCTCCATTACGAGTCCACAGGTGCAGCTGTGTCCCTCTAGCTGCAGCACAGGACCCCTCTGGGACTTGTGGGTTGACATCCCAGGACACTTGTCCTTGCAGAAGCACCTTGCTTTGTCACGACACGGCCACAGACAGTGCATGGAGCCTTCGAAAGAGTACAAGGGCAAGGTGTCCTTTGCCACCTGTCTGCAGGGCAATGCAGACTGTGGTATGTGCTAATAACTGGGATTTGTTATTAGTGCCTGGGGCAGAGATTTCACAGAGTTGCGCACTTGGTCGCTGGTGGGCCCGGGATGACAGGGGAAGACCAAAGGGTGGAGCACACACTCATGTAGGCAGCAAAGCTCCTGGGTGCAAACAAGCCTTTTGTGCATGGCCACTTACTTGCAAGTCCTTGTCACTGTAGAGAGGAGGGAGTGCTGAGCAGCTGCTGGTGCTGCTTAGGAACAGTCCATGAGCTACTCACATTCAGAGGTGATATTCACCGTGCTTTGTTTGTCCCTCTACAGACTCAAGGCAGGTTCCTCACAGGCTCCTTGAGGGAGCAGCCCCATGAAATAGTGAGCAACAAGGGCCTGCTTTTTTCACGCCATTTTTCTTGGACAAAAGGCAGCTCTAGACCAGGCAGGGTCTCAGTTACTCAGTTCTGCACCTCGAATGTGCTGGCTGGCTCTTTTCATAGGATTTACCTGGGTAAACCCGCATGGTCCTAAGTAAGCCATGGTTTAAAACACTGCATTCACCAGCCAAGTCCTCAGCCATGGCTTTGCATCTAAGTTTTCTGTGGTAATCTAACAACAAACTTGAACTTTTCAGAAAGGGTTGAGAAATACCTTGAAGTTCAGGTCCTTTAGTCAGCAGAGTCCTTTCCAGGGCTCCCTTCTCAGCAGCAAGCGTCTGCTTTTTCTGAGGTTATGTGTGTCTAACACAGAGAACCCATGCTTGTTTCAGCATGTAAGCAAGACCTGGCAGCCTTTCACACATGACAGTGAGTCACCGTTCAGAGGAGAGAGTGAGTCAGAAAGGGCAGTTGACAAGCTTTATTTATCACTCTCCTGTTATTTGGCCCAGGAGAATTTTATCCTAAAAAACCCACCCTTGCTAATGATAGGCAGAGCTCAGACAAATCATATGACTACTGGCTTTTTCCCCCCATAGGTTTTACATGCAGTTTCATACCAGGAGATTATGACAGTTGGCTATTTCTGAGAATTTTTATTTTTCAAGGGGTTCTGAATGTACCAGCTATATTGGAATTACTTGCCTGATCTAGGGTCATCCTAAAGAGAACAAACTGGAGTGCCTCTGAGTGACGAAAAGAGCCTGGGGGTGTTTACAGAGTTCCCATTTACTTTCTTCTCTTAGGGCTGCTTTGCTCAGAGCCTAATTGAATGCTGCTAGCACGACCTAGTGTCTTGACTCTCTTTTGATTATGGTTCTGCCACTCACAGGCTCCATATAGGGTGTGTCCAGTGTAAGTATCTATTTTCAGAAGTTACATGGTTCTGTTACAGAAATTCATTCCAAGCAGAACGTTGGCAGGAAACGTCGCAACTCAGAAATGGAAAAAGAGACTGAGAAAAGAAGAAAAAAGTCTGCCTGATGATTAATTAAGGAAACTCTGTCCTTGGCAGTTTCAGACTTTACAGTTTTGAGAAAGGGGGCAGTGTAGCAAGGGAAGGCAGCTGGATTTGGGGTGACCATCACATGTTGTTGGGTGTCTTGAGGTATGGAAAAAAGTTAAGTGAGCTCAAGTCCATTTTACTTGTATTGCAGGTGGGTTTGGAGCAGCAGCCTATGAAGGCAGCACCCATTGTGCTCAGCAGGTTCTCTGTGAGCCAGCACGGCAGGACCTGGAGGCCCTGCAGGTTCCCTGCCTCCAGTCTGTCTGGTTCAGACTGTCCTTCTTGTCCTGTTGGGGGCCAGTACCTGATACACATGGAATACCAAGGCAGTCTGAACAGTGCATTTTTCTGTGCAGGCCAAAACCAGCATTTCATCAGCAAAGTAACAGTATTTGTCCTTTTTTGCTTGGAATCTTAGAGACATTTTAGTAGTGCTAAGCTCTAGTGAGACCAATGAACTAACACTTCTGTATGTGTTTAGGAATGTGGCTGGTTGTCCCTAAAAACGGGGACTCACTGGGTGCTGCAGCAGTTAAAGATGCCATCGTGTTTCCTGATCCCACCCGTGCTTTCTCTCTGCCTGGGGGGAAAATATTTTTTAGCTCATCCATTTAGCTCCCCTCACAGACAGACAAAGCACTCTTTGACAGAGCTCAAAAGACGCTTCCTATTGCTCCTGTTTATTCTGTGCTTTGTCTCCCTTACCCTGTCAAAGCCAAATCTTCACAAACCAACCAACCATCCCTCCTCCACTCAAGGAGGTCCATTAGCAGCTCCTTTGTACAGACACAGCTGCACCATCACCTCACTTGCTCCTCACCTGGGAATGGGTGCGTTGCTTGTGTTGCTTTTTTTACCTACAGGTGTACTACAGGAAAGAGCGACACTCAAACTGGAAACTGGATCAGGCAGTGATTTGCTGCAGGAAGAGAGGTTGTCAGGCTGGATTTCTTTAAAATCTGGATTTCCTTTCTGGATTTTCCTGCTTCCAAATGTTGGTGATATGTGCTCCTGTGCTGGCTGGGACTAAGACCTTCATCCTTTAAAGAAACTGCCCTGGAAGGGCCACAAACTAGTTACAGCTTCTGTGGTTCAGACTGAATTGTAAATATCTGCAGTGAGATTTTTACAGCTTGAAGGAAAGAAAACAAACTGCAATTTGAAGAATTTCAAGGTGTTCTTACCCTAATTCTTCTTCCATGTGAAAGAGATCATACTAAGGCTCAAGGAACAGGCTGTAAGTACACTGTCACCTGTCACAGCCTTTCTATTTGGAAGAGACAATGCTGGTATAAATGTAGTGTATTTCTCCCTGTGATCTTGCCTATTTACAGAAGAATAAACAGTCGTTTCCCCTTTCCTTGAATACAGCAGAAACAAACACAGACAACTCACTTCTGGACACAAATTCCCGAGTCTGCTGGTCCTGACAAGGTCTGACCTCAAACAGATTCCCTTCTGTGTGGCTCCTTCCTTTTTTCTCTCCTATCTGAAGCCAATAAAAGCACATCAACCATGACCGTATCTGGGCAAGCAGGAAAGTCCTTGACTTGGTGAAGGAAATGGAAACTGGATTTTTGAGAGGGCTTCCATTGTTCATCTGTCTTTACTACACTGGAAAAGAATATTTATTCTTTCTACTGAACCTGACAGAGTATGCACGATGTGTTTGTAACTATAATGGGGTGTGTGAGGATTGTGGATTAAAGCCTTGCCCCAAGGCTGTTATTATCATTTTTCAGAGGAATAATCAAGAGTTGAAGGTGCACCATCTAATTTAGGTGTTTCAGCAAGTCATCTTGAGACGGTGCCTGGATCTCCATATTGATTGGATTGGGAGGCACAGTATTCACAGTATTGCAGACCTGGACAGGCAGGGCACTGACCCACCCATCACTCCTTCATACTTAGATGCTGTAAGAGCTCTAACAGCTGAAGTGCTGTGATGGGTGGATATGTGCATTTTAGAAGGAGAAGGGTGAGATGTGAAAGACAGTTATGCTCTGCACAGAGAGGAGCAGCCCAGATGCATGGAATTCTTCTATGGACTGGGTGATGGCCAGGAGCAGAGGGAAGGCCAATACAGGGACCATCGTGGTAAGCATTTGGTACAGATCACCTGGCCAAGAAGACAAAACAGATGAAGCCTTCTCTCACTAGTGGAAGAAGTGTCACTTTTTCAAGCTGTAGATTTTGTAAGATTTACTACTTGACATAAAATCTGCTGAGCAGGAAACACAGTAGGGCAAGAAATCCCGATTTCTGGAGTGGCTCAGGGATGACTTCTTGATACAGGTGCTGGCCATACTGAGTAGGGGGATGCTCTGATTGATTTGCTACTCACAAACAAGGAAGAAATGGTTGGAGTTGTAATGGTCAATGGCAGCCTTGGAGAGACCAAGAAGTGGTAGAATTTAAGACCATGAGACAGCAGAGATAGGTGAGTAGCAGAAAAATTACCCTGGGCTCAGAACACCAGAGTTTGCTTTGCTTAGGAAACTAGCCAGCAGCTGGTCATGGTATATTGCTGTGAAGAGTTAAGGGATGTTTAGGGTGGACGATCTTCAAGGGCCATCTCCTCAAAGCCCAGGCATAGTCCCTTACTGTCATGCAGGAGGTTAAGAAGGCAGTGCATGAGGCCAGGGTGTGCAGAGAACTACTGACTAACTCACACATAAAAAGAAAACACATAATAGGGGGAAGCAGGCACAGGCAATCAAGGAGCAGTGCAGTACTACACAGGATGGGATTAAGAAAGCCAAAACTGGGCTTGAGATGATAGGCGGTGATGATGGGAAGAGCAACAGGAATGGCTTCTACAGGTACATTAGTAGTGAAGGGAAGACCAAGAAAATTCCACTGCTGAATTCCTCAGAAATGTGCCTTAAATTGTGCAACACTGAATGCAGCATGTCCTAAATGCCACAAAGCCCCCAAAACACCCACGTGACATGGGAATGTAAATGAGAGGGTGGTAGTAGTAGTAGTGGTCCAGGAACCAGAGCTGCCAGGAAGGTCTCTAACCTGTGGTTGTGAGGATTACAGGGTTTAAGCAGCACTCTCTGCTGCTCCACTCTAATCTGCCACCCTCCAGGGGTGCTGTAGGTACTGCAGGACTTCCTGTCCTGAACCTCCCATGGCTCACTCAGGGTGTTGGTGAAGGACTTCATGAGTCCCTAACAGATCTAATAATAGTCCCGGGTGGGCTGAGACCTCTGAAACCGAATTAACATCAACATGATCAACTGTGGCAGCTGATAGTGGATCTGTTCTTGTCTCACTGAGCTGGCAGAGGTTACAATGGGAGCAGAGTGCAGTGTAGGACTTGCCACTTAGGAGTTAGCAGGAAGACAAACCCTCTGAAACATACCCCAAGCAGATCTTGGAGTTCTTGTTATGCTTTTACTTTGTCTCTGAAAGGCTGCTGCTTCAGATGTTGCACAGTTGCTGGTTCAGCAGGTTCATATGCACAGAAGGGCTGCCATAACTGCTTCAGGATTAATTTGGGTTTAATCAGTGTTTTGGACATGTTAACATTTTTTATTTCAACACTATTGCAGAAGAGTTTTGCTGGAGGCTACTTAATCCTCTGGAGACTTCTGGCTGGAAGCACGAACAGATTTTTCAGGCCTGAAGCAGCAGATGTGTATCTGGACAAGCAAGACACTGGATCCCCTGCTGACTGAGTACATGGAGCCATGAATGTCCTGGAGCAAAACTCACAGTATTTCTGAACCATCTCTGTGGATGATGAAATCTGATGGAGCAAAACCCAATGATTACTGAGCTTAACATTGTAGTGAGGATGTAGCTTTAAGCAGGACAAATTTGCATATGCCTATAAGAAATGAAATAGACAATTTAGATCATCTCTTTGAAGAGTAGTACTTCTTCTTAATGTTGAGTCTGAACTATTGGTTGATGACAGTCCAAATATTCCAGGTATAATTTTTCAGCAGAAGTTGTATGACTACAGAAAGGTGAGAAACCTAGCTGAGAGCTTATCTGCATTAAAATAATTGCTTCTGTGCTATTCTAATTTCATTTCCAAACAGGGTTTGATCGCTGTGTTACTACCCCCTTGGCATGAGTAGAACTATATTCTTTTTAAATTTTTGACCTTCCCTTCACAACATGAAATATCTGACTGTTGTGACTAGAACACCACTCAAGAGGGGACATTCTCTTCAAAGGGAAAACTGATGTACTACACTGAGAAGAAGGTTGGTAGCAAAGCAGAGGAGTCGGGTAAAAATCCAGGAGTCTAGTTTTAACATCATGAGGAATTTAGTGCTTAAAAGGGCTTACATGTAATACAATAACTAATGCAGGATAATAATTATCTTTCTTTCATCATTTTGTAATTGGAAAACATCATTAAAAGATCCCTTTCAAAATAAACATCATTGTACCAGGGTGAGCAAAACAGATGAATTGGCATTGAGTTCTGGATTTCTCCAGAATGTTCTACTTTAAAATAGAACAAAGAAAAAATGAATCAGTGGAATAGTAACTTTGTAGAGTAAAATAACATAATCCAAGTGCTAAGAAGACATTTACAAACACCATTATAAATGCCAAAACATTGCTTTAGCTTTCCAATGAGTTCTAAATGTGAATCTGTCAGTTCCACTGAAGATCAGGAACTTGTCCACATTATTGTATTTTGACAAAATACTTCTCTGTGGTCCTCATCTGAGGTATCATCCAAGCCAAGCCCATCCTTAATGAATTAATATCAATGGAGTCACATGCCAGGAGTGTGGCTCTTTCAACACCCATTAGTCTAGGATCAGATTGGTATTTAATTGGTCCAGTTTGCAGAGCAGACCCCTGGCTCTCACTCCAGCCCCACACTGTATCAAAACATAAGACATTATGGACCTATTGTATCCTTCTCTCCCCTCACAGTCCCAAGCACCCACAGGCCTTCTCACCCAAGTTGGTGAGATACATCGAGGGAACATACACCAATTGACTTAGCCCAAATCTTTCTGTCATGCTTCTGCCTCTCAACGAGATCATTTGTGTGTTTTAGTTCCCTTGTGCCGTCCATAAGCCTCCTCTGCGGGTACAGAGCATGGCTGAAACCCCCAAACTGGGCCCTGCCAGAGGGGGCTGCTGAAGAGACCCTGTGACTGCAAGAGAGGGAGAGAGAGAAAAGTCCATACCGGTGCTGGTAATTTTACCTGGGATCTTCACAGCTCTGAGAATGTTGGCAGATGTTGGATATTGAGCACCGCTACTCGTGGTGTATTTTTAAGTGGGTCCCAGCTTCTCAGTGTCAGCATCCTGGAGGGACAGAGAGGAGCCCCATGGCTTCTGAAACCACACATGTTTTTTTCCTTTCAGGAGAAGACAAGGGCCCTGGCTGGAAATAGCCAGTATACAACAGCAGAAGGTACTGTCAGTGGACAGCATGGAGTTATTTTGGTCTCACACAATGCATTACCTTTGCTATTTATCCTTGAGTGTCTTTTCCCAGCACTGTGTTTATTTATACTCACACAGCTATAGCCCCCTGGGTGGCAATGTCAGTAATTCTCAATGCAATGGCACTTGTAGTGGTGAGCAAAATGCAGGAGCTGGTCCCTGCCAGTGGCAAAGTGTCCAGGGATGACAGCAGTGAACCAGAGAACTGTGTAATTCTTGGCTTGCTCTTACCTGGAAAAGAAACAGGACGGAGATGGAGCTTAAAAAGGCAAGCCACCTAGGCATCCCCATAAAGCCTTAGTGGTTTTGCCAAGAGAATTAAAATGTTTTAAAAGGAATCAAGTAAGTTTATAGGAAATTTGGAGATCTATCTATGTCAAGGGCTCCTCATCCTTACAAGGCAAAGCTGTTGATGCTGCACTTTTTAAAGGTACTTCCTGAGCTATCCTGGATCAATTCACTCAATGCTCTAGTGATTGTATTTCAGTTTGGCTAAAGGGAAATTCATTGTGTCTGACAACAAATTATTTTACTCTCTTCAGGAAAGAAGTGATTCTGTGACAGAGCAGATTCAACACACTCAGTTAATACTTACATCAAAGAAATGAGCTGGTCCTTTTACTGACATCTGAAAAATGAAGCTGGATTTGTTTGAGCAGGGCATTTTAAAGGTTTTTTTAAAAAATCCTATTTGGTAATATTATTCAATAATCAAGGCACACACAGCATCTGGACCTGTATGCTCTGTTGGTAAGTGTGCCTGCCTGTTTAGAGGGGCACAAATTTCCTGGCACCAATGAGAGTGACACCTCAGGGCTTTTGAAGATTAAGCCTTAGTTCCCAGTGCTGACATTCTCCATAAAGGTCAGTTAGCTTTTCCCATGTTCCCTGTCAAAGTCTCTGACACTGAGCCCCTCTCCTTTGCTAAAAATGATTCAAGCCCTTGAATATACCCTTGACTAAGGAGCTATTTTGGTTTCAGAACCAGCTGTTTTTCTGGTGCAAATCGTTGTAGCTCTAATTTAAGCCAAAGGATATCAGTTTGGCTTTGATAGTAAAACTTACACCCTCCTCCCAGGTGGATCTGTCATCCCTACAGTGCTAATGCTCCCAACAGCAATCCCTGTCCCCCAACTCCAACTCCATGCCACCTGCATGGATGAAGCCACTCCTTCAGCCCCCAGGCTTGCCAGAGCTGTGCTTTGCTTGTTTGTTGGATCAAATCACATTCATCTCTGAGAGGATTCTTACACCTCATCCCTTCCCTTCCTTCGTGGTCAAAGAAATCTCCCTCTTGGTTCATGTCTCTGCGTAACAATATAAAAGAACCAACCAAAATACAGTGGGGGGCTTTAATTAAACATATCTTCATTATATAGATGGATAACTTGGGGTTGGCAGTATCTGGTGAGTAGCCCAAGGTCATAAAGAAAGTCTGTGTCAGAGACTGCAATTATATCCAGCTTTCCTGAATCTTAGACCCTTATGTTTGTCATTAGAGCAGCTAAAACAGCTCTTTTCTACACTTCTCCCTGCATGTACTAATGAAAGGTGCATATTTAACAGTTTCAGTCAGGAACTCTTTATTTTGTACTCAGATGCTGCCAGAAAAATCCATGTTTTCCCTTTACTAAGGCAATGGAAGCATATACATCTGATGAAATTTGGCTTCTTCAGCCAATGGACGAGCTAAGCTTTTTCTGTTGCTGCACTTTCCTTAGTTCTTGAAATCAGCGCTGAGACAAGTCCATTTGTGTGACATGTTCCTATAAAATGGGATCATGAATATAAAATCCAGACTTCTTATATCAGTCTGAACATACCAGACATTCTCTAGGTCAGTATTTGGAAAAAGCTGTCACAGGCAGCTTATAGCACAGGAGTGGATTTCATACATATGACTTAGAATCTAGTTTTAGCTGAAGCATGTATCAGTGACTCATTTGTTAAAATACTGAGACTTGAAGGAAGAAAATGGTCTTGCTGATTGTGTTTCTGTGTTTTCTAGTATGTGTCATGGAAAAAAAAATTGACTGTCATGCCAAACTCTGCCTCCAAAAAGGTCATATTCCTTTAGCACCTGTTGATTAACACAATACCTGAAACACCCTTCCTTGCTGTTAATTATTAAGGATGATTGAAACCTATCTGTGTATTTCTAATAGTTGCTGGAATGCTGAGATAGTAGATATTTACCTGTTCTGACCTGCTGGGCTGGAAGAATCTAGAAGTAGTAATTTATTTACATTAAGATTCCCATTCTGATGAAGTCTTCCCAGAAGACTGGACAGTGTTATATTGGTGAATGTCCTGATCAGCACTGTGCTGCTCTCCCAGACATCAGCAAGGCTGGTTAGATTTTGTCATTTCAGTCTCTCAGGGCCTTTTCTAGTAGAAAACCTCTTACACCCAGGAGGAGATGTCACCTAGGGGGAATTATGTGACAGGATGAAGTGGCAGCATTGTGGATGGTGGAAAACTTTGATGGGTCGTAATCCTGTGGCAAATTGAAAACAATGGTTGAAATGGCTGAAACAGAGGTGGAAAACAATGCATGAGCTACCCAGTGGAATTGCATGGAGTTAGGACACCCTGGCGTTCCCTCCAAGGCCCCGCAGTGCAGAGGTAGCTGTCCATGGATCATGGTGCAGGAGGGCAGAGGTACAGAGGGGAAGAGGCCATGGCCTGGTACCACAGAACATGTGCTATGAGCTTGTCTGCAGATGAGTTTGGATGAAAAAGTCTCACCTTCAATCACAGAAATTGCTGCATTGGATTGGGCTGATGAAGACAGGCAGGGGATCCAGGGCAAGCTGTGCCCTCGTGGGTGCTGCATGTCAGCATCCCCCATGGCAGTATAGGAAAGCAAAGCTCTGGTGACCTGGAGAATACGTGTCTGGAGCCACTTACATCGGCTCTCTCCAGGCTGCCGGGCTTGTTGTGGCAGAAATGCAGGATTTCAGCAATCCTGTTCAAGGTTCATAGGCTTTTCAAGAGAACTGTCAATGCATGCCAGTGCTGCTTTCACTGAATGAAAAATGGTGTGGAGGGGACATGAATCAGCAGGTTAGGATTTTATTTCCAACTGGAAAATTAATATTTACCTTGTGATTTCCCGGCTTAAACTTTCTGTGCATATTGCTCAAATTTTTTTCATTATTGCTATAATTTAATTGTGGGATTTACATTTACTCTTTGGAAAAAAATCAAATGAAACCAAAACCAAAACACCAGATCAACCTTTCAGTTCTGTCATTCAAAAGAAAATTTGTTAGCAAGATATGTGCACTTATTAAATTGGAATGTTTATTAGTTGCTCATTACTCCTTCAACTATGAGAGGAAGTTTTCTTTTTCTCTTATTTCCCAACCTGTTTCTGTCAGGGAAACCTGATAAAATCTCACTTTTAAACTGCAATTTCTCCTCTTGTTTTTAGCAGACTTGATGATTGCAAATGAAAGGTGACCACAGAGGGAGTGGCTAAAGTGCCATTGTTGTACAGGCTGATGATCATTAGTCACGGTATATATTGGGAAAGGCTCCTCATAATTTTATATGCCATAAAAATAGTTTGATTTTGCTCTGAGTCCACTAAGTTGCTGTTTCAGCTGGATATTTGTTGCAGCTTGCTGCATTACAAAATCTTTGGTCATCTGGATAGTATTTTTGTAGCATGGGTGAGAAGTCATGGTAGTAGCTCTAAAGCTTTATTAGGAAGAAAGTTCCACAGTTACTGTTTAGAATGGGATAAACTAGGAAGGGAAGAGTTTATTTGTCAGAAATGCTAACACTATAATTTTATTCTTTTTTTAGACATCCTTTCTACTGACATCAAATATAAAGCCCCTTTCAGTAGGGGCTTTCTACATGTAAAACATCAGAGGTAGAAAATGTAGGGGAACATCCTTTTCTATCTTTCCCTTCCAAAGGAAAGCACATAGTAGTTAAGCTTTACATTTTCTGGAATGTTGCATGCATGTGGATGTGGAATTGAACATGCTAAGAGCTCTCTGAAATACTTCTCATGCTGCTATGAATATGCACACTCTACTAACAACTTGCATTATTGAAAACATTGTTGTCTACTGTACTCATTTCAAAAATAATGGTTTTGTGTAATTCTCAGCAATATGTTACAAACATAACCCCTGTAATGAAAACTGGTTCAAAAAGGGACTGAAGACCTCATTGTTTGGTCGAATACATAATCTGCTGACTGCTCTGTTCAATTTGGGCTTCAGACTGTAAACTCCTGGGTCAGGTTTTTTATAATCTTGGTGTGAGCTGACTGATTGAAGCACAGACAATGGAAGGGCAAGCCAAAGGCTCCAGATCTTACTGGCATATTGTTATATCAGATTCCCACTTTTAATTTACAGAAAAAAACCCCCGTGTTTAACTCATGAGATGGGGAAGAAGAACACAAAACTGTGATTTTAAAGGGGACAGGGGGCAGTCTGAATCTGCAGCACCTGGAAACAGAGCCAACAGATGTGAACCAAGAGGTCCTCCCAGGGAAGCGTTAATCTCCAGACCCGTCCCTCACTCACACCATCAGTTCTGTGGCTCCCAATTCCCAGCTAAGTATGGTGAACTGTAAAATATAGAGGAGAGGGATGATCCCAGCTCTTTCTGAGTAAAGCAGAGATTGGCATGGCTGGGGTGACAGCATTCCCCCTTTGTCTACTGATGTGGTCTTTCTGAAGAAATGGCAAGATTGCCTCATTGGAGACAGATCCTATTTAAGAAACTTCCTACCTTGGGGTAAGAGTGGGGAAGGAAACATGTGGCTTGCACAGCACTAACATTTTTCTCTTAAATTATGTTATAAATAAAAAAAAATTGCACTCACTGGGACCTGGGGTGATGATAAATGTCTCATTTTGAAAATTGTGGCAGATTTTCCCTTTGATAACTCCACACTTAAAGAAAGTATAAGAGATTTCCTTTTTTTTTTTTTTTTTTTTTTTTTTTTTTTTTTTTTGTTATTTAGTCTGACTCAAATTATTGGTATGAAACAGCTTGATTTACTCAAGGCATTTTTACGTCTGCCCTCTGAAAAATGTTACTTGTCTAATTTATTCAACTAATTCAAACTAGGAAATCTGCCAAATTCTTGAAAATTCTCCAGTGACAGGAAATTATTATACTGTGACTTCCCTAAGTCAAATGGTGTTTTTATTTAGCCTGCTCATAGCTTTAGACAGCAGACAGCAACTTTGCAGTTTTGACTGATGGTTTCTTTGGCACTTGGATAATTTTGGCATATTTGAGGCTCTGGGACTCTCCTGTCAGAAAAGCAGGCAATGACACACGGCTCATTCAAAGGACAATTCTTTGATGTCCTCTATGACCCAAACAGGCGAGAACTGGCCTCACCCACTGGCCAGCCTGTACTTATCCAAGCTGCTTGCTCCATCATAACTTTCCCTAGTCCTAACGGTCTGTATCAGGGAGGACACTGTGTTCCTTACCCTGCTTCCAGCCTCTCTTCCATGCTGGCAAAAGCAAAGGCTTGAGTGTGGCTGCAGCAGTGTTCTCTCTTACGGTTGCAGGTTTCAGTTTGAAGGGAGTCCCTGATGGCCAAACAGCTCATGACATTAAAAAATACACGCTTTGAGTCTATGTTGACACACAGGCATTTCATGGTCTTCAATAACAATTGACTGACATGCTCCTCTTCGATGCCAGCACATGCATTCTGGTTATGGCAGGCTTCTGCCTAAGAAATGCCAATAAAGAGAATTTATTTATTAATACTGCCTGGTGACAGAAAGGTTTTTAATGTCCTAATCCAATGCTAGTGAACTTCTGTTTAAGTGGCTGTCTTTTCTCCTAATCCTATTTGTTACTTGCCAGGTATAATTTATAAATGGTCAGCACTGTCTTAGGTACTTTACAGAGTTTATAGTATATATACCTTTTAACTGCATTGAATTTACTGCATTGAATTTTCCTCGTTGCTAAAGCAGATAATAAGCCATTGCACAGCTACTTTTTCAAACTTATTCTTCAGAACTAAAGGAGGCTCATATTTACTTTTTGATGCTTCCAGCTCATTTAGTCTGAGTTTCTGGATTTCTGTTCCAAATTTGGGAAAACAATAGGAACTCTCGGTGAGATCTGTGGTTTGCTTCTGTGTTTGAGTATGCAGAACCACTCAGTGTCAAGTCCTTTTTTTTTTACCCTTGCACATGAGTACCAGTGAATATTTAGTGAAGGCCTTATTTTTAGCCTGTATAGCAGATGTATTTGCATCAAAGTATCAAGTATGCACAGAAACATGAGACCTATAACCAGAAATTTCCTCATTTCAGTTCAATTTCCTTATGCAGACAGTTGCTTAAACAGGCAGTTGGCTGACTGGAATGGTTCTCTGATGGTGAGTGATGAATCCATGAATGGTTTTAATAAATAAATTTCAGAATACAAGAGCTGCAGACAATCAGAATTGCATTTTTATAGGAATATTTGCCTGTGCTTATATCCCCAAGTAATGGAGGCCTGCAGTTATTCAGTGCAGAACATAACTAATGTTTCACTAAAAAGGATTTCCTGTTAAATGACTCCCTGAGCAGATTATTTTGTGTTAGGACTGTCTGATCAGCATCACACTACTTATCTGGAGAAAGAGGTGCTCTTGTAAAACGATCATGATTTAGGGAAGCTATAAAACAGGAGTAAAAAATCCCAACTGACATGAAAGAGGTGTAACAGGAGGAACTCTTCACCACTGACTATAGCACAAGAACTCAGGACTGCCATGTGAAATGTTTGGGCCATTTTTAAACTTTTCCACTTGCTACCCAACTATATTGTGATACACCTCAAAGCACCAGATGTTGTAGCTCTTGAAAGCATACACAGACAAAAAAATTGATTAAAGAGCTAAAAAGTCTGCTAGTGGGTATGAGCCTTCAGCTGGTGAATCCTTAAGTTGCAGACTGCTAGAGACCAGGACACATCTATTTTTACCTTGCTTACATCCTTCTTAAAAGCACCCACTGACAAGTCATGCATCTTCAAGTGGTGTGTTGGCAGGGGCAGATGTTCAGAGCAAAATAGCTGCTTGCAGCTTCCAGCTTATGAGAGACTTCCTCAAGTGGTGGTGGTAGCTTCTGAATCTTTGTGCTCAGTATCTTTGGACTTTTCCTCTGCTAATTTCTCAGCAGATTTTCTAAGTGACAGAATTAGTGCTTTCTGCTGTCCTCGTGTACAAAAAATTTTACCAGGCACAGATCCTGGGAAAGTAACTGGGAAAGCCACAGGGTCTCTGCCACGCACCCGGGAATCAAGCTGAGCCATCAAATGCTGTCTCTGGACAGCAGCGATGTGATTCAGTAGATGCCAAAATCTTTTCTTCTCAGAATGTTCCCCCCAAAGTTTTTTCAATTACCATTCATTGATGAGCCTCCTGAAAACAACGTGAGGAAATAATTACAGAAGATGCAGACCTCCCTCCCCAAAAAAGGAAAGAAAAAAAAAAAAAAAAAACAAAGAAAAGAAAACAGATGGAAAAATCAGCCTGACGACTATTTCATTTCCTTGGGTGCCCCCTCGTGTCCATCACCAGCGTAGCCGAATACTGCAGTCTGAACTGACACAGACAAAAAAAAAAAAAAAAGAAAAAAAAAAAAGAAAAAAAGAAAACAGAAAAGTATTCACTTGCTATCACCTTATAAGGTTAATTCATTTCGAAATCCTTTTTCCCACCCCTCTATCTAGTAACCCTATGACTTAATCTCCAAGGTGTAAATTTTCACGTTGAGTGCATAGTTTATGCCTTATCTTGGACTGTCCAAAACCAAAAACCGCTTCCTCTGCTTGTCTTTTGCCTCAAGTTTTGTGCATTTTCAAACTTCTTGAGTGACTTCATCAACGCTCTTAGGCATGATTTTAAGAGGGAAAATTCCAGCTGAAATTCTGAGGATGCTCACAGAAGATGATCAAATTAAGGGATTAAGCTTTGCTCACTTCAAATATGAAAATATTTCCCACGCAGGCTGGTGTGTTGGGAAACTCAGTGCCCCGAAAGTTGAGTTACGACCAAAAAGCCAGAAAGGCTCTGGATTTTCTGTCATATGACACTAAAGCATCTGCTTCCAATCTTAATGTTCACAGAGGAGGATCCACCTCTCGCAGAAGTACAGTAACTGTCATCAGCTTGCCCTGGTATATTTCCTGTTGTACTTCAGAGCATTTGCAGGAACAGAGTGGGATTCCCTCACACTCCAGGCTGGATTTGTACAGCCCATTTGCATTCTTCCTGATGCTGTAAGAGCAGTAGGGGGAAAAAAAATAATTTTCAAGCAAATGAGAACTGTTCCTCTCTTTGAAACCTCAACAACTGAGTGTCAAAACCATACACCCCCAGGTGGATTGTATTTGATGTTTTTAGAGGCAAAGCAGGAAGGAAATTGGTCGGTCTGGGCTAACAGACATCCTGATCACCACTTTTTGGAACACTTAGGAGTAAAAATGAGAGATATTAAATATGAATAGGTGAAATGGAAAACAGGTCCTTTCCTCCTCTTAACTAAGAGGGCAAAATAATGCAGGGAAAAGAGCTTTGTAAATTCAAATTTTTAAATGACCAGCTCTTACACTCAGGCTTAGGACAATTTCTCAGAAGGTTATTTTTTTAGCCTACATGAACTGACCTAGGGGTCATTCAGCAGGCTCAGTGCTATAGGTCAAAAGAAGTTTAGTTAATCCTATAGCAAGCAGAAAGGGCAAAGAACTTACAGAGGTGAAAAATTACTTGTATTTTAGCTGATAGAATACAGTCCTATGGAAATGTTTGAAATACTTCAGGGGTATTGTATATGAAAGCTTTCATGAGTGGGAGGCAAAGACTGAAGTCTCCTGGACTGGGAACCCATTTTATTTCATCATCACTACCCTCACCTTATAAAAAGATAAAAATTAGAACAGACATCCCTCTTCAGTAGGACATTAAATGAGATTCTTTCTTTGGACAGCAGCTGTATCTTAGGCTTTCACAAGGGCCCTCGGCTGCTCACACTCAAAGTGAAACACTCTGAACTTGTTTGGGACTCACTGAAAAGTCTTGCAACACTTAATTGAAGCACCAGCAATCTTCAAAGGGATGTAAAACCTAAGTCCTCATGGGACAGGACTACGTTAGTCTCTACTTGAGTGAGGTAAGAAGAAACTTTTTAATGGAAAGGTATTTCAAAACTGCTCACTGCAGGATTTCTTGTGTTCCTGCTGGCCTTTGTCAGAACCTATCAGGGATTGTTTATCAGGAATATGATTTCCCTCTGATATTATCTACACAGTGTATAATTTTGTGAGATCATGCTTGGCTATTGTGGCACTCATTACCTCATCATCAGCAGGAGGAACTCCAGGAAGGAAATAACCTCCAGAAGCAGAAGGAATCCGGAGAGACCTAACGTTCTTATTTTAACAAATACACCTCTGTGAAAAGAATAAAAAGAAGACCAACTGTGTACATAGTGGTGCAATCTCCATTATGATATTTCTCATTTTCTTTTCAAAAGCACAGAACCTTAAGATTTTTAGGCAAGTGACATAATTTGGGCCCTATAAGATGCTCAGCTTTCTGGATGGAAAGATATTGCTTTAGTGCATGCCCCAGTGTGCCTCTAAAAGAACAAGTCATTTTGTACCATGTACCCAGTCAGTTCATGGAGGTCTGTACCTGATACCTGGCTGCATCTGAGTCATTTGGTGGAAGACAGACCCTGACAGTATTGAGTTTTATAAGGTGAAAATTTCTGCTTCTGCATTAATTCTGCATTTCAAAAGCCGACAGATGGAAGTCTATACAAACATCCAGCTACAGCAGCTATTCTGCTCAGCTTCCTTCCCATCTGTGTTATGGTGCTGATTTGCTAATTGTGGGTTGAGTGCTAAAGTGAGCAATAACTTGGATGAAAACTGAGTTCTTTGATTCAGTGATTGTATGAATCATTGAGGACATCAAGCCCTTGGAGCAAGTCCAGAGGAGGCCACCAAGACGATAAGAGGGATGGAGCACCTCTCCTATGTGGAAAGCCTGGGAGAATGGGGATTGTTCAGACGGGAGAAGAGAAGGCTTTGGGGTGACCTAACTGTGGCCTTACAATACCTGAAAGCACCCTACAAGAAAGATGGAGAGAGACTATTTACGAGGGCATGTAGTGACAGGACAAAGGGGAATGGATTTGAAGTGAGACACAGCAGGTTGAGATGGAATTCTAGCAAAAAATCCTTTACTGTGGCCATACTGAGGCCCTGGCACAGGTTGCCCAGAGCATCTGTGGCTGCCCCATCCCTGGGAATGCTCCAGGCCAGGCTGGATGGGGCTTTGAGCAACCTGGGATAGTGGAAAATGCCCTTGCCCAAGACAGAGGGATTGGAACTAGATGACCTCTAAGGTCCCTTCCAACCCAAACCATTCTGTAATTCTACAAAGAGTTCCAAAGCACCAGACTTCAACTTTACACTGCGTTTGACAGGCAGGGCTCAAATTGCTCTAATGAAATAAATTCATTAGGCCTCAACAACTTTCATCTCAGCATTACAGAACGATTGAACAGATCTGACGGATGAATTTGATTGATGAATTTGATCGATGCCCAGAGGGTGCTGACACAGGTGCCCTGGCACAGGAAGCTGCGGATGCCGCATCCCTGCGAATGCTCAGGGCCAGGCTGGATGGGGCTCTGAGCAACCTGGCCTGGTGGAAGCCATCCCTGCCCATGGCAGAGGGCTGGAACCAGGTGCTGGGGGGCAGGCAGGAGCCGCAGGGAAGCCGATCCCCGAGGGATGCGGGGCCGGGCGGGCGGTGAGGGAGGAGCGCTCCGGAGGGGCGGGAGCGGCGGGCGAAGCCTCGCGAGAGCGGGCGGGGTGGCGGCGGCCGCCGCGCTCCTCCCCGTGCCGGTGCCGGCGAGCGAGCGAGGCCTGTGCCGGGCCGGGCCGGGCTGTGCCGGGCTGTGCCGGGCTGTACCGAGCGGCGGGGGCGGCGGCCGGGCCCGTCCCGGTGCAGCGGGCAGGATGCCGGGCGGGCGGGTGTGCGGCGCCTGCGGGTGCGCGGAGATCGAGGTGGACGCGGCGCGCGGGGACGCGGTGTGCACGGGCTGCGGGTCGGTGCTGGAGGACAACATCATCGTCTCCGAGGTGCAGTTCGTGGAGAACAGCGGCGGCGGCTCCTCCGCCGTGGGGCAGTTCGTGTCGCTGGACGGTGAGCGCGGCCGGGCCGGGGCGGGCCGGGGCGGGGGGCGGAGAGGGGACCCGGGGGCACGGGGAGCGAGCGGGGCGTGGGGAATAGCGGGCGGTGTATGAAGAGACGGTGTTGCGGGGATGGGGCACGTGGCTGAAGGGAAAGGGTGCTGGAAGAGGCGGGGACAGGGTGAAGGGGCTGGGAGCGGTGTGGCATCAGGAACAGAGCACAGGGATGAGCCACCCAGCGGGTAAGGACCGGGGGATGCTGATCGACAGCGGCGGAACATGAGCCCGAGGCGTGCCCAGGTGGGTAAGAAGACCGGCGGCATCCTGGCCTCTGTCAGGAATGGTGCGGCCGGCAGGACCAGGGAAGTGATCGTTCCCCTGTACTGCCACTGGTTGAGACCACACTTCGAGTGCTGTGATCACTTCTGGGTCCCTCAGTTCGGGAAGGACATTGAGGGGCTGGACCACATTCAGAGAAGGGAACAGATCTGGGGAAGGGTCCGGAGCACGGGTCTGCGGTTGTTCAGCCTGGAGAGGAGGATGCTCAGTGGGGACCGTACCACTCCACAACTCCTGGCAGGAGGGTGCAGCCAGGTGGGGGTCGGGCTCTGCTCCCAGGGCACGAGTGGCAGGGCGAGGGGACATAGTCTTCTGCTGCGCCGCGGGAGGTTTAGGTTGGACATTAGGATGAATTTCCTCGTGGAAAGGGTGATTAGACGTTGGAATGGACTGGCCAGGGCACTGGTGGAGTCACTGTCCCTGGAGGTGTTTAAGGAAAGGCTGGCCATGGCACTCAGTGCCATGGTCTGGTTGACAAGGTGGTGTTCGGTCATAGGTTGGACCCAGGGATCTTAGAGGTCTTTCCCAACCTAATTGATTGTGTGATTCTGGGAGTTCAGGAGCAGGGCATGGGGGAGAGGGAACAGTGGCAGTGTGGGGAAAGGGGCAGGAGATGCTGTGCTAGAGGGTGGGGTTCTGGGCATGCTACGTGGAGGAGTAAGGGCAATGTATAGGGGAGATAAGGACGCTGTGCTGGGAGATAAGGACAATGTATAGGGAAAAGGTGCTGTGCAAGGGGATGTGAGGGACAGACTGTGGAAAACTGTATTGTGTAAAGAGGGGATATGGATGGTGCATGTGGGAGCTAGTGCTGCACAGAGTGGAGATGGGAGGGGCAATGCATGGGGAGAAGGAGAGCATGCTGTGCAGGGTGAGACTGAAATGGGGTGGGGGAGGCTAGGATGAATAGGAGAAAAGAGCTGTGCAGGATGAGAGAGATGCTCTGAGTGTGATGGAGTAAATGTGTGAGGGACTGGGGGCACAGGAAATGGGGCAGTAGATGAAATTATTTGGGACAGAGGACAGGAGAGGTTGGGTTGGGTGTTTAACAGATAGAGGGAACATGTAGGGGCACAAGGAGGAGAAACAGGCTGGACGTGAAGGGTCAAGCATCTCCTGTCAGTAGTTGGGTTGCAGGGATTGTGTGAATGCTCTGGAGGATAAAACATGGAAAAAGGCCACATCAAGAAGACACAGTGTTTAGAAGGGGTGAGAAGGAAAATGGGTGTGGGGAGGATGTAGTGTTTGAAAAGGGAGAGATGGAAAATCTGTGTGGGGAATGTGTATATGGAGAAAGAAACATAAGCAAAAGCATGGAAAAGAGCTTAACTGTGAAACAAGCGGCTCTGATGGATTGAATAGCTGTGGGGAAGGAAGAGGAATTCTTTCTGTGGTAGAGAATGCAGCACTGCAAATTGGAGTTTGGGAGTTTACTGTAGGCTAGGAGTTGTCTGATGCCATTCCTGTCTTCCAGCTCAGGGTGCTGGCATTACTTTTTTTATAGCTTATAGCTTTATAGCTCTTGTATCCTTCACTTTTTCCTGTTGTGATGTGGAGACTACATTTTTAAGGGCTTGTTCTGCTTTTTCCCTCCCACCCAAAATTGTGCAGGACAGATGGTATGCAAGTTAGAGCGCATTTTGGGATGCCTTTATCCTTAAAAAAAAATTGAAAGGAAAAGAGAGAAATGCACCATACTGAGACTTTTTTACCCTTCTGGATGAATTGCACAGTACTTTACAAAATTTATTTAAGGTATAGCCCCTCTCTTTTGTGTAAGTCCTGAGATGCTGCTCTTGGCTAATCTTTTTTTCCTGGCTAGTACATTAATTCTTTGCTCTTGTATATCTAGTTAGTTACCTGTTATATATTACCCTGAAAGAACAAAGTCTAGAAGACAGATAGGCACCCTAAAAGGGTATGTAAAAATGAAAATGTGATTGCAGCACATTCTAAGATGCTCCTGGTGGCTTTATCGGGCTGGCACAAGGTGGGTACAGGGGCTTCACTGGCACAAGGTGTGGTTGCAGGGGCTTCACTGTGTTCTCGTACTGTGATCCTTTAGCAAGACCCCATGTGCACTGATGTGTGTACTTTGGGAAGTGTTGTTTGTGGAAATGGCTGAACAGAACTTTAAAAACAATGCTGTTTGTAGGTTTGTTAAGTTACTGCAAAGATGAGTGAGGGTGAGGCCCTGGCACAGGTTGTCTGGAGAAGCTGTGGCTGCCCCATCCCTGGAGATGCTCCAGGCCAGGTTAGATGGGGCTTAGAGCAGCCTGCTCTGGTGGAAAGTGTCCCTGTCCATGGCAGGGGGTTGTCACTGGATGATCTTTAAGGTCCCTTCCAGTCCAAATCATTCTGTGATTCTGTGAGTACGGGCCCTGTTTCACACCAGAAATATTTTAAGGAGATTAGGATATAGGTGACTTAGGCTGGTATGATTCTTTATGTTCCAAAGCAGATGCTTCTGTTGTGAATAATTTTTTTTTTCCTCAACATAAACTGAGTGATGGAAACTAATCTGAAAAGATATATTTGTGCAGCAGTGTCTTCATCATATGTGCTTGTCTGTTAATAGGTTTATAACTGATTAAAATCCTATGGAATGGGGAGAAGAGTCATTTACTGTGTAAGAAGGATTTTGTATCTTTCCAAAGGGTGGAGAATTTACATAGGAATGTATGTTTCTTTTAAGTAAGAAACTGTGTACTTACTGAAAGCAACATTTTCTGGTCAATTATGTCTTTCAGTGACTTCTGATTATATTAGTAAATTTCTACCAAAATTGAATGAAATGCCTTGGTCTGAGGCTCCTTGCACTGTGGTCTGATGATCTCAGAGAGTCTTACTGTGTGGAGCATTTGTAGTGTCAGAGTGGTGCTGGTTTTGAGTCCCTGGCTCATGGTTAGTAGGGCTGGGTGTCTCAGAGAACGTTGTCTAAGGTTTGCAAAGGATGAGGGATGTCAGATTCTTTATTGCAGGCCTGGGAATTGAACGGGGCTTTTGGTATTTGTGGAGTTCAGAGCTATTGGTTGTGCAACAGTATTCCTAAATTCCTTTCAAGATCCATAACAGCTTCTATTTGTGTATTATGACTTTTTGAATACAGGTGCATTTATTAGTAATTTATTTTCGCCTTCATCATAAAAAAGCAAAAGGGAGTGGAAAGCACTGAGACACTGATTTTTCTTTTTTATATGTAGCAGAATATTTTATTTTGCCAAGCTACACGTTAAGATTTCAGAATCTTCCATCAGTTTACTGAAGGAGTGAGTCCTGCATTTCTCTATATTAACCTGAAGTGGCCAAGTCCTTGCTAATAAGTCATGAATCCCTATAAAACATCAGAAATCCCTTTTATTCTCTCAGGGTTGGAGGAAGGTGTGAGATTACAGTTAAGTTTTCTCTGGCAGTATTTACATTAAGCTAATTATGTGCCTGGTGTAGGAAGCCTCAACACTGATGCCTTTCACAGAGAAGTTTGGTGTGGCCTGTGTTTTCCAATGCAGGTGTGTGAGTCTGTTCCTTTCCATTGTTTTGATGTTTTAGCAGCTGAGCTTTTGGTGTGCTCAGAATGCATGAGCTTGTGCTTGGCTGTGAATGAGGGGTTTTGCTTTGCTCTCCATGAAGTCTTAGGAAAATGCAGGCTAGTTAAGTGTGTTGGACAAAAGGGTAGGATTATAGAATCATTTAGGTTGCAGGAGAACTTTTTATCAGGTTCAGCTGTTAACCCAACACTGCCAAGTCCAGCACTGAATTTTGTTCCTGAGTGCCACATCTACATGCACAGGATGAGCCAAGAAGGTAGAAGTCATGAAGGACAAAATATGCGTTCTGCCCAGATAAATATAGGGTAACAACGCTTTTTGGCAAAGTGGCTTGCCTTGAAAGTCCTTTGGAGCTTTCTAAGGAAGTTGGTAAGTGGGCGAAGCAGATGTTTGGATTTTCAAGGGAAGGTCAGCAAGATCTTTCACCAGAAGCTTTGTATAGTATCTGAGCTGTCATTGATAAGGGAAGATCTTTACAGGGCAGAGTAGCTCTTCAAATGATAACAGATATAGTCTACAGAGTACAGAAGGAGGTGCTTGTGAAATTCCATAGAATCTGGACTGATGATCTGGAAAACAGGTGAGTGGTGAGTTAATGAGGTTTGTGGGCAATACTAAATTATTTGGGGTAGTAAAGACTGTAGAAGGACCTGTTGTTTTTAGTGGATGGGTGGTAGGATAGCAGATAGGATCAAGAGTTGCTGTGAAAATTAGCACTGTTCCTTTTTTCCACATGTGGGATGGTTTCTTCTTCTGCATCCAGACTGGCTAGGGTAACATTGGAGGGATATCCTTAAGTCATGATGGATAGCTTTATAAAAACCAATTGCTCAATGTTCATTTGTGGTACAAGAAAACCTGAGTGGGGAGGGGATTGTTAGAAGTTAAGGGAGCATATGCAGCATGTCTGTACACTGTTACATATCCGCAGCAGTATCTCCAGCTGAAGTGCTGTGTGCAGTTCTGGTGGGTTTCTCTTTTCTTCCCCCTCCTCAGGAAAACCTCTATTAGAAGTAGAAAAGATGCAGAGAGGATGATGGAGTGATTAAGAGGAGAGTTTCCTGAAGAGCTTCTCAGTTAGAATGGCTGAATAGACTCAGCCTCTTCAGACTGGAAAAGAGATGATTGAATGGGGCCATAGTAGAGATCTGTAAATGCAATAAAATAACACAGCAAGGATGAGAGGCTGCTCAGGGTCACATGATGCAAAAGCTAAGAATGTGCTAAGAAATTTAGCAGCTAACTGATTGCAAAGGTAGTGGGTAGGAGATTTTATTTGGTTGGTTTTGGTTTTTACAGAAACCTCCCTCCTCCGTGTGAATCTGAATTTTGGATGTTAAAAGTTTACATGAGTTTAAAGTGATTGGGGAGACAGAATAAAAATGTGTCGTGGCCATTAAAAAGATATATTATTTCTGGTTCAGGAAATCCTTGAGCCACGGATCTCTAGACACCAGGAGGTTTTATGAGAGAACTATCACAACAAGCTTTCCTCCTATGTTTTGTGTTACCCTTGTAGGCATGTACATTAATGGACTTTCTCATTCCGAGGTAGGATACTGGACTAGTCTTTCAGTCTGATTTGGCACAGCTTTTCTTTTGAGTCTTCACAGGAAGATCATGTTCTTTGAGCTTTACCGAGCTAATCCCACCATTCCTTTCAATGCTGTCTGTCTGCAAGACTGGCAAGTCAGCTCTTCTTGCAAGGTACTTGTCAGTTCCTGGGTGGTGAGCTGCTAAGTTATTTCACTAGCAAGGAAATAACCCCTTCGTGCTCTAGAAGGGGCTGCTGTGTATTGTTTTGTTGATCTTTTTAGAGGAAGATCCTCTGGAAGCTTTGATATGCCCCATGCTGGTCTAGTTAGTTGTAATTCTGAATTCTGTTGTGAGTGGTCACAGTCAGGAAAGAATCCAGCCTCAGCCCTTCACCCTAGCTGTGTTACTGTCTTGAAGCTTGTGAAGGCCCTGCCTTGAAATTGGGTTTCTAAACCTGACTGGTTTTACCCTGGATGAGTAAGGTAGTAGTGGAGAAGGGTTATCATGCCTATTTTAGCTCCAATGAACTCTGTTTGCACAGAAGGTATTTGAGGCATGTACTTTTCCTAACTGAGTCTAGTTTGGAACAATAACTATTCACTTTATAATTGATGGCCAGTTCAGACTAGCCAAACAGATTGTTAGCAAATTTGGAGAGCTTTTCAATCCTGCTAATTGGAATGAATGGGTCCTGCTTTTTATTCTTCTTCATATCCAAGTTCTTAACAGTTCTGCCTATCAGTTGCTACATTTGAACACATCCCAGCAGGAAGTACAGCAGTACAGGGTCTAAGAGCAAGCTGCATTTCTCCCTCTCCATTATGCTATAATTGCATCCTGGAAGATGGAGTTACACTGAGCCCTTTGCCAGTTTGCACTGGTTTGATGGCTGCTGCTTTTGTAAGAAAGGCAAGAGTTGTGTGCCATGTCTCGAGGTTTGGAGTTCTCTGATTGCTTGTTCACTGTCTGAGTGGGAGTCCCCTGTCTTGTGGTAGTTGTTGGGAAGAGCTGTTTTCACAAGGATTTTCTTTGAAGCTGACAGGAAAAAAACTGAAGCTGAAGAGGGTAAGAGAAAGCTGAGCATGGAATAAGCCTGACAGCCCTGATCCCTCTTCAGGTTTTTGTTTAAAGAAGCTGAGAAAGGTGAAATCTGCGACTTGTGACACTAATCAAAGGAGAAGTCCCACCTGGGAAGGTTGATGTACAGGCAGCCCACCAGCAAGCTGGAAGATGTAACTGAGAAACAAAGCACAAAGAAACGATGCTGCAAGGTGTACTGAGCTTGTGATTCTCAAGCACACTGTCTGGGGAAGCTCAGCTTCTTTTGTTCCAGAAATTCCCTTTAAATGCTTGGTTGTAAGTTGAGAAGAACAGATCTGGTCACAAACCAGGTACTGCTGGTTCTTGCTGTCCCTGAGCAGCTTCTCTCTGGGGTTCCCCCAAGGCTGCCCATGGCCCAGGACCCATCCCAGTCCTCAGGGATGTCATTCCCTGCCACAGGGACTGCACAGCAGGGCCGGTCTCCAGCTCCCCACTGCCTTGCCCTGCCCACCCATGGACCCTGTAGAACCAGGCTCATGTCCTGTCTGGCCTCAGCCCATCCTTGTGGCCCTGTTTGGACATTCTGGGGCTGTGCCTAACCTTATTCCCCTTGCTGGGCCTGACCCTGACCCCCATGTGCAGTCTGACATCCTGCCTGGCCTCAGCCCATCCCTGCACCCATGCAGGTGCTCAATGCCCTCAGCTCTGCCTGTCCCTGCCCTGCTGTAGAATTCAGGGTCACATCTCTAGTACAGATTTAAATGAGAATTATCAGTAAGTCTCTTAACTTCTACTTAGTGACTAAGCTTGGAGGTTTTAGGGCAGTGGCAAATACACAGACACAGTCACAGAAACAGGATTCTGCAGTGGGCACTGACAGCATCAGTTCTTCTTCAGCACTGAGTCAGGATCCCTGGCTCTGGTACAGCAAACATGCATTAAGACTCTGCATCTCCAAGTGTACATGAGTTTGCAGTGCACTAATTTGAGGCTGGTGGGAGGTTATCTTCTTGCTTTTGCTCCTAGGGGAAGGGGAAGTTGTGAACTAGTAATCCTTAACACACCAACAAGTGTTTGTTAAAGTTTTTGGTGTAGGAGGTCCCACAACATTTGTAAGTAGCCTGCTTCAAATTTCAGAACATCAAGGAAGAGTTTATTTCTACTATTACAGGGGTTTTTTTGCAAGTAAATTATAATGAACTTAATACAGAGAGCCATTAGCGCTGCCACAACTGCTGAATGTGAACTCTCACTCTGCAGTGTCCCATGACAGATTTAATCTGTCTTTAGCTCTTTAGTAAAGCTGTGGTATGCTCAGTGTTTTAGGTGTACCTGTGGAAGCTTACTCTGAAGTATTTTCTATACTATTTTATCCTTAAAATCTTTGTATTTTTACATCGAGGCATGTGAGCTACATTGACCTCACATGCAGAACTTGACAAGGGTTTGCCTTAAATCTAAATATTTGTCTTTTGATGATTGTGGAAATGAAAAGTTACGGTCAACAAACCTGAAAGGAGAGAGGGATTGACTACACTGAGGAAAAAGCTTACATAAAATTTAAGCTGAACTTACTAGTCATTCATCTTCTGTACCTTTTTGTCCTCTAGAACTTTTTAAGATGGACAGGTACTGTCACGATGATTGGTAGTGAGTCAGTTGTGAAAGGGGAGGAACTTTGTGTTTTTATCAGTTTCTGTGCTTTTGTCCAGTTGGTTCCTATGTACAACAAAGGATTCTTGTGTATTTCTGAGTATTAAAAAAGTGAAAGGCGTAAGAGGGTTTTTTTTAATTGGTAGTTGTTAAGTTTCCATGTAAGATATTGAAAGACCAAGTCCTGGCATTAAATGTTTCTTACAGTGCAGCCTCCAGTAGTCCTGAGCTGGGCTCTGCAAATAATATACATGCTAAATTTGAAATGAAAACACTGGGCACTGAAAAGTTAAAATAATATTAATACCAAAAAGTTTCCTCGTATTTGTGGTCCAGCTTCTTAGAGATGACACAAATTCATGCTTAATTTTAAGTTGTGCTGAGTCGTCATGATGTCAATTGCAATACAGAGAAAGGAAGTAAAAGTATGCAGGATTTGCAGACTCCTTGATGGAAATCCTGAAGAGTATTTACCTGTTTTACTCTGTGCCAGATTTTCTCATTACAAAATTAGTTCATAATCAGGCCGTGTTGGGAAGGAAGAGGTGGAACTTTCATGTAAAATAATCCTCTGCTATATGTTTTAGTGAGATGAATCAAATCAATTCTGCTTCTCTCCCCAAATCCTCCAGGTGGCAATCGTGCACCAGAGTTCATATGAAGCTTTTTCTGGCATTGAGTCTTTCTCCTACTGTCCTTGGGATGGCAACAGCAGAGGGTGCTGCTGTCAGAAAAGTGCACATAACGTGGATGCTGACTGATTTCATAGATTTGGGCAGTCCTAAGTTGGGTTGTGGTATCTCTACAGTTGGTAGTTATGAAAATAAGCTATGATGGCAGAGATTTAAAGTTTGTCTGTGTAAGTTGATGTGGCAGAACTGTTTCAGCAGGCTCTGGTGCCTGCAGATCTGTTCATTTCCCTGGAAAAATGAGTGAGAAAAGAAGTGTTTCAGTTACAAACTTCGGAACTTGAATCACATAATTTTGCTTTTAAAGATATGAATTGTAGTGGGAGGTTTACTTACCCTCCTTTTTACTTTCATGGTCTAACTTCAGTAGGACGCTCATTAAATTTTTTATATTAGGTTATCTTGTCTTCCCCGATTATGGAGCCATTGGTGTGATGCAGTCTGCATTCTTTACCAGACTTTACCAGATTTTTTGCTGGATCTGTAAATACTTGTATTTGAAATAGAAGCTTTGCCCCTACCTTGTCCTGAAGAAAGGACTGGTGGCTTTTGGATTTAATTTGACAGGGAAGGATTTTGGTTGGATTGGTCCTCTCAGATAGCAGGTGCACTTCAGTTCAGGTTAGAAGCAGCTTCATTCCCTGTCTTCACTTGCTCATTTATGTAGAGGAAGCAAAATCTATAATGCTGGGATTGATTCTGTTTCTCCTCCAGGTGTTGAATCTGAAACTCATCATGTCACTAGCTGACAGAAAAGTGCCCTTTCAGCTGCAAACGCCCAAGTGGCTGCTCTTTGCCTCCACTGTGTGGAGTGATTTGATAAGTGCTGTTCCTGTTACCAATCTTTTTTTGGTTGCTGTTCAAGATTACCACAGACTTCAAGATTTGCTTGCACCTTTTACAGCTCTAGGAGTATTTTTATAGAGAAGCAGAGTGATATGACTTTGTTAGGGAGTTGGTGGAGCAAAACAAACTGCCGAAGTGCTTGTGCTGTGAGCAGCAGAGTGGTGATGGCAGCTTTTGGCTGATGGAGGGATAGTCACTGTAGAACCATACAATTGTTTAGTTGGAAAAGACCTTTAAGATTGTAGAGTCCAGATATTAACCCAGCTCTGACAAGTAGTTTAGCACTCGAATGATGCAGGGTAATGGTCTGGGTCTGGACCTGTGTGAACTTTGACTGAGTATCATCAGATTTCCAGACATGATCTCCTGCATCTTCAGTTCTGTTGTGTTAAGGGAGTGTAGCCCACTGGGAGGATCACATAAAAACTGGAGTAGCTGTATTTCTGAGCTGCCTAACACATTTCTTCACACCTTCTGTTGTCAAAAATTTCATGTAAATGTCCAAAGCAAACTTGAAGACAAAGGGAAGCTTCAGTTATGCAAAGATGCAAATCTGAGTGAGTTTCTAAAAGTAATCATAGAGTCATAGAATATCCTGTGTTGGAAAGGGATCCACAAGGATCACGAAAGCCCTGCTCCCAGCCCTGCACAGGACACCCTAAGAATCACAGCAAATGTCTGAGAGCATTGTCCAAGTGCCTCTTGATTTCTGCTGGTCTTGGTGCTGTGAACACTTCCCTAGGGAGCCTGTTCCAGTTCCCAAACATCCTCTGGGTGGAAAACATTTTCCTAGAAGCCAAGGTGAACCTCCCCTGACATGCCTTCATGCTGTTTCCTCGGGTCCTGTGGTGGGTCGCCAGGGAGAACAGCTCGGTGCCTGCCTCTCCTCTTCCCCCCACGAGGAAGTTGTACCTGCAGTGGGGTCTCCTCTCAGTCCCCTCCAGGCTGAACACACCAAGTGACCTCTGCTGCTGCTCATATGGCTTCACCTCTGGGCCCTGCACTGTCTTCATGGCCCTCCTTTGGACCCTCTAACACCTTTATGTCTTTTTAATACTGTGGTGCCCAAAGGTGCTCCCGGGGCTGAAGGTGAGGCTGCCCCAGTGCAGAGCAGTGTGTGACAGTCCCCTTCCTCACCCAGCTGGTGATGCTGTGCCTGATGCCCCCTCAGGACACGGCTGGCCCTCCTCAGCAGATGGGATGAGTAGATGGCAATGTCCCTTGAGAGGCACCACGTCATGGGGTGCGTTTGAGTTGCCTTAGGGAAATGGTAGCGTTAATGTTGAAGATTTGGCAGGCGGTACTTGAAGACACCAAATACTTCTCAGATATATTTTTGTATGTCTTGAAAGCTGAATGTGAAAAACCAAAAGCCTGCTTAATTCACTTTTGAAGTTGTGGGGGAAGAATGGAAAAGGTCAAGAAATGTAAAAATTGCAGTTAAGCTGGGATGTTAATTTGGTTGTGCCTAGCAATTGCTGTTCCTTTCCTTTGTACTTTTTAAATTGCTAGCTTTGTTGGGATTTTTGTCTTTAAATGAATTTGATGATTTCAGTTTTCTTTTTTCAAGAGTTTATCTTTTTATTAACCAGCCGAACAGTTATGTTAATGAGTTTGGTTTGCATTTTGCTTGTAAGATTAAAGCTGATGATGAGACTACATAGTCAATGGCAACATTAGTTTGCAGTTCTGAGAGTGAAGTGCTCAACAGACTAGTTTCTGTCAGTTTTCAAAGACAAATGCTAAATAGAGATGTTCAGCCTTTCCAGTTAACTTGCTGAAAAATGGGTACATCAATTCTGATAGTAGAATCTGTCTTTCAGATAGCTCTGCTGGTATCTGCTGCAGTCTCTATAGCTTGGAAAGAAATTACTTTTATGTATGATGTTATAGCTTGATGTCTCATGAAAAAGAGTCTCAGAGCAAAATCACTGAAATCTCAAGTTAATTTCATTTTGTTTGTATTATTTTGGATTTTCACTCCTGAGTAAGTTATTTAGTTACTAGCATTGTTTATCACCACTGTAAGATTTTGTGCAAGCTTTTTAGTAGTAACAAGGAGACATTTAAAAGTGCTGTTTAGCCAGTGCCAGTCCAAAGCAGTTCAGTATTTTGGTATATTCAAGGGTAGAGGGGACTGGGAAGTGGAGCTTTTGTGTTCAGGAGGGGGCAACAGTGCCTCTGACACAAGTGCTGGGTGAGCGTCCTGCCTCCAGCCTGCTTGCTCCTGCTTCTGCCTTGTGGTTGGTGCCCTCCTCTCATGTAGTGATGCTGGGCTCTCCTGCTGCAAATCAGACTAGTGAGGAAGCCTGTAGTAAAGGAAACCTTAAAACAGCAACAACAACAAAAAAAAGACAGTGGGAGGCAGAATTTCTGTTTAGATTTGTTCCTCAAGAAAAGGAATGTAAAACTATTGCCATCGTTGATATTTTTTTTGCTAGGTAAACCATTCTTACTAAATGTACACCTTCTTTATGCCTTCTTTTGTAGCTTGGTAGCCTGTCTCTGGTTTGATGCATTGGTTTGTTTTCAAGTGTTTGTGGAAATACAAGGCTATATCTGTAAAAATGGCAAGGAGATGTTTCTGTCTCTAATAGTCAAACACGGAGTTGGGGGAGTTACCTTTGTACCCAGTGAGGAGATCACCATTGAATATTTCTCACTTCTTATTAAGAAGAAGTAGTTAATCTGTGGGGCATTTATATGAGAGGTGATTATTGTTTGTTAAAGGATGTGTTACTGAATAAAGTTGGTTTCTGTTGTGGGTAGCACTGGAAACCTAATTTAAAGGTTATATGGAAAAATAAGCTTTGAAGGCTGATAGTAATTCTGCAGGAATATTAGCTTATTAGCTTTTCTGGGTTTTGGTTTTATTTGGTTTTGGTTTTTTCTCAGTATAGATGTACATTAAGTGCAACTGAGAGGAGACTAGAGCTAAAAAAGCCTGGTAAGAGTGAACGGTTCTGGTCAGTTTCTCATCAGTTGTACCTGCCATGGAAGTATCTTATTCAGGTGTGTACAAGAAATGCCCTGAGCTGCTTTAAAGAGCCACTTCATTCGCCTCTCTGTGTCTATCCCAAAGCCTTTCTAGTTCATTCTGAAGAGCTAGTCTAAGAGGAGAAAACAGCCACAAGAACTTGAGGAAAAGCTGTGTGCTTCATAGACAAAAAGATAGCTTTTTTCCCTATCCTGAAGACCAGACTACTTGAATTAAGTAGAATTCCATTTACTAGCAAATTGCTTGTTTTCAATCCTGTGCAATTCAGCTTTTTGGTCTCACTTGCTGTTAAGCTGATAGGTTCTGTTATCCTGCTTGAGGTACCCTGATTGTTTTTAAAAAAACCTTCCTGCTTTAGTGGGAGACTGTTTTTGTCCTTGGTAGTTTAATTCCCTGTTCTGCAAGATTGGTTTGCATGAGTAGTTCCACTGACTCCCAGCAATCTCTGCATTCAGGCTGCTCAGCATTGGCGTGGATGCCCAAACCAGCCTCTAGTTTATGCTGATTTACAACTCAGACTTCTTTTAAGTCTCCAGCCTTTCAGAGTGTAAAAGTGGCAGTTCCAGACTTGCAGTTTTTGTAGCCTAAGTGTTGCTGTGTTTACCTAATGACAAACTGAAGTTACTTTGAAATAAGCGTTATGTCTGTAGTAGCCAACACAGTCAGTAATGAATGCTAAACATGTTTTATGTTCTGTAATGCCAATAATTACCTATTAAGATTCTGTAAATTCTTCATTGAATATTCTTCAGACAAATAATACTAACTAAGCAATTTTTTCCCTCCTTTGTTTTGAGAAATACTTTACAGTACTGATTTTCATGTTCTGCTTAAAATAGACATTGAGAGATTTGTGTTGTTTCTTTGGAACTAAGATTGGGAGGGCTTATGGAGCCATGTAATTCTTAGGGTATCCCAAGAAAGAAATAATTTGCACAGTATTGGTACTTGATGTCTTAAGTACTCTAAGACCTTCCTAATGTTGTTTGGCATGTTGTAGATTATACAGATACTGCATATATTGGCACAATAAGTTTTATTTTAATAAATAAAATTTACAGTTTATTAACACTTTATTTTAATTAAGTTATTCTCTTTGACGTGTCTGGTATTTCTTTTTTTTTTCCCCTAATAGGTGCAGGGAAAACACCAACTCTAGGAGGAGGATTCCACGCCAATCTGGGAAAGGAGTCACGAGCACAAACTCTACAGAACGGTACTAGCAAATTTTAGTCTTGCTGATAGGAATTCTTTTTATTGATATGGTTGATACTATTAATTTTTAGTTTTGAATGTGACCTCAAAACCTTGGCAGGCCCCTTGTTATTCAGTGGACAAGTCTGCCTAGTGCTGATTTTTCATTGTGCTCTCATTTGGCTGTTCCACCTGATTTATGAGTTCATGTAGCTGGCTGACAAAGGATAATGGCACCTGACAATATTACTGTGGTTTAAAAGGGCTTTTTCAAGGTTGACATGCCCACTGCACCTTTTTATTATCTGTTAAACCTATTGTGGCTTTTTATTTATTCTGTTTTCAGGGTTCTTGAAATGCTTTATTCATGTTTATTTTTAAGTATAATTCTTCGAATATTTTTGGTCTTAAGCAATACAAGTGTGAGATAATGCATATAAGTAATCATGTGCTTAATATGGGATCGTTGAATAGAGAGAGGAAAAACGGAAAAAAGGTTTTAGCGCACAGATGACATTAAAATAAATATTCTCATTACACACTTTACATTTTAATTGGGATCTCCATATTCTACACTCTTTAAAGAGGGTGAATAATACCAGCTTTTATTCCAGGAGCAGAATGGTCTTCCAGTTTGCTGTTGCTCATATCAAGGGACAGGAGTTGTCATTTTTTGGCTAATTAATACTCCTGTCTCATGACTCTTGGAGATGACAGCTGATGGACTGTCATAGCAAAGTCTCAGAAGCTGACATGTAATTAACCAGGGATGTAAATGGGTTTTACTCATTTAGGGGAGCTATTTTAGAGAAAGGTATTTTCCTAAATTAATCTTACATTTGCAACTCAACACAGAAAAATCTTGCCTATATTATGCCTCCGTAGGTATATGAAGAGTAAGACTGATCTGATGTTATATCTTCACAGGTATAGACAGGTTAAGATTGATCTGTGTCATTGAAGTATACTCAGATTACTCTACTCAGCATTATTCAGCTGATGTATATACAGATTGTTTTATATACAGAATGTTTTATTCAGCTGTTTTCACTTAAGTGTATTGAGCCCCGTTTGTTTGGCAAAGTAAAGCTTGCACTTTAGGTGAGCTAGTGTCAGTGTCAGGTCTGGAGTTACTATATTAGGAAGTTTAAATTTCCTGTCTAGCATGTAACCTGTATAAGCAGTGGGATAAAGCCACTAAACGTAATGAAGACTGCTTTTGGATTAAGGCACTTTAATCAAAACTGTAATTTTGAACATGCATTTTTAAAATAAATTGGCTTTTTGTGCATAAGAACTTCACAGTTGTCTGTAATTGTAGAAAAGTAAAGTGCTGATGGAAGGAAATCTGTCTTGTTGCTTTGTGGAGTGTTTGAATCCTTCAAAAGCCCTTTTGGTTATGCCAAAAGGTAATCACAAGTAAAGACAGCGTAGGCGTTTTTCTAGAATCTAAACACAGCTTTTCTCTTGGATGAGTGTTTGCTGGGGAATATGTCTGAGCATCTTCCTTCCCCACAGCTTTGTGTGGGGGGCCTCCCTGATCGAAAACAATGATTGTGACTTGGCTAAAGTATATCAGCATTGTGTACGAGAAATTTTAGTTGCTTTAAGTGAACTTTTCTTCCAAACATTCTTGAAACAGGAAAATAATTTGTCTTTTTAGTTACACCTCTCTGAAGCTCTTTGCAGGTTTTGTTCTATTTTCTTTTTCCTGTGTCTATCCTTTATGTAAGGAGCAAGTATTTGGTCTTTGATTTCTGTAGCCAACCTACATTTGTCATGCTGCCAATCTGTCTCTGGGAAAGTTCTTTTCAGTGAGCTAAGTGATGTTCTTGCTCAGTCTCAGGCATGACAACAGCAGCTGATATTTCAGGTAGAGCAATTGGTGTTTGAAAGGCTTTTCTTTTCTGCCGCTGTATAATGAGCCGGTTGTCTGCTGCTTTTAATCACACTTTTGGCTTTACATAGTTTTTAATTGCAAATTGAGCTATGGCAATGAGCTTAAAAAAATCTCACCCTGTCACTGTGGGCCCATAATTGTGGCTTTTTTTGGGGGGTGAAATTATGTTAAATATCCATCATGGTTAGACTTGAAAGTGTAGCAAGGTAAATGAACTTACTGTACGTATTTTAAAGGGGAGGTATGGAGTTGTTCATCCAGTGAAACTGAAGTGCGCTGGTAGTTGGCTGTATGAAAAAATAACAGTTATAAAAAATGCCGAGCTACTTATTTATTTGCTGGTGGCACTGTGTTGGCATTTCCAAAGTTCACAGTGCTGCAGGTGGAGTGCTTTAACTCTCCCGTGGGGATGCTGGCGCAGGGCAGCCTGTGAGGGAGGGCTGGTCCTGCCACTCTGGTGGCTCTTACATCAAGGCTTCTGCTGCCCTCCGTGCTGTGAGCACACAGTTCTCCCCTGTACTGTCGGTGCTCCATGCAGGCTCCTGCTGAAGGGAAGAGCCAGGCCCTGGGAAGCAGGGATGGGCAGTGGATGGAAGTCCCCATTGTGCTGGAGTGCAGCTGAGAGCCTGTGTGTGGTCCGAGGGCTCGCTCTGCCTGCCAGCAACCTGCGAGCCTGACGTGCTGTAGGGAAAAGTCCAGCCGTGGAGCAGGGACTTGCTGGGTTTTAAAAAACAACCACACCTCCCCTTGCCATCTCTCCATCCCCCCACTCCTTCCCCATGTAGTCTGGGCCAAATTCTCCCTTACTGTAAAGTGTCTTTCCAGGGGAGGTGGAAGGGAGGTGATCTGGACTGACTGTCTCTTACTTAATTACCAGCAAAGCAGCTGGCCTTGGCTGAATGTATGATGCTGCTGTTTTTTGAGGCTTCTAATGAAAGGATGTTTAGAATTAGATGAAGAACAGTTTTCCATTAGAATGCTTAAGGTAATAACTTTTTTTTCATACATTCTAAAGTGAAGAAATGCAAAAGTAAAATCTCCCAGCAGCTGCTCATCAGCTCTGGACTCTTCTACAAAATCATGGTGTGCATTGGTGTTTTTATAAATATGTATATTTATGCTCTAAACAAAGCCATGGGTAAACCCTGAACATTTTGTAGTTTTCAGGTTTGTGTAAGAATGTCCATTATACAGAACTAGTCTCCCTTACCACACATGCCTTTGCTCTACCTTTCCTCACTATTTATAATGCAGCAGGGCATGGCCGTTCAATTTCTGCCTTTCTTTGCTGAACCAGCTGATGTTTGTGTATGTTTGTTTGGGAATTGGCTGCTTACAGAAACTGGAGTTTTGTTTACACTTGCTAAAATATTTATGCAGAGTAGATTTAATACTGTTGTATTTGCTCATAATCACTTTGATTTTCAGAGTGCAGTACTGTGCTAATTGAGTGTATGAAGCTCCACAAGTTCAACAAGCTCAGGCCCACAAAATGCTTTGTATCTGTATGTACAGACCTAATTCTTGTAGTAAAAACCTGCACACCTGTGAGACGATGTGGTATTTCTGCTTCATCTTTGTTTTAAGGGATATGGCAAAATAGCTAAATGCTACTGATTTTCTGAAAAAGAAGAATTATGAATAAAATACTGGCTCAGAGCGGGGGGACTCTTTGACAAGACATCTTCCTCTGTTCCTGAGCCTCTTCAAATTTCTTCATTATTGGTCAACACTTACAGTTCCACGATTGAAATGCAGAGTGATGTCTCTTTAAGTCCCATTTTACAGTTCCGTGCTACATTACATAATCTCTCTAAATAGCCAGTTTATTCTTGTTTCCTTGCAGACAATCTGCTCTCACTCTATCAGTGTCAGAGTCGTTGTTACAAGGGAGTTGTTCTTGACTTGGAGCTCTGATACTTTCAATAGTCTTCAGTGACCAAAAGGAAAAGGGAGAGGGGAGGGAGGGTCAGTGGTGTGATTGTAACTTGAAAGCTTCAGTTGCAGATATTCAAATTTGGTTTAAACTAAGTTTGAAGATTGCAGCTGCATCTAGCTTAATCTAATTTCTGAACTGTTGTGCTGTGTTTTTAATTATATCTATAAATGAATGTGTGTTTTCCCTCAGTCCTCTTAAATTCCAAAACAGAGCTAAGAGTATTTTAATGCTAAATGGGGAAGCGTTTCTGAAGATGTTCTGCAATGCATTTTTGACTGTTCACATTTAAACTATTTACTTACTTCTTTAACGTTGATTGTCATCACTCATTTTATAGCTGGTTTGTTACAGGTGGTTATGGAGGGTTCTGCTTCCTCCCATAACTATACATTGTGAATTAGACCAGGACAATATATTACACATGTGAAGAACAGAAGTATTCAAAGGGGAGGAACAGAGAACACTGTTTAACAAAACTAAAACAGCAATGGAAAGGAGAATAGTGGAATCCTAGAAGAACTGAGATTAAGAGAGATCTCTGGAGGCTGACAAAATGGTGGCTTTGAAGTTACCTTAAGCTGCTGAGGGCCTAGGGCAGCTGAGCTCCAGTTATTACCAAGGAAGGATATAACGGAGTTTCCCTGGACAACCTGTTCTCCAGTGGTTGGCTACCCTCCCTGTGAGGAATTTTTTCCTTGTGTCGAATCAGAACTTACTTTGATGAAATGTGACTCTTGCCTCTTGTCCTTTTGCTGTGCATCTCTGGTGATGCAGCTCTGGCTGCATCTTTATAACCTGCTACTGCAAAGCTGAAGGCACCAAAGAGAATTCTCCCTCAGCTTTCTTGAGACTCTGCAAATTCATCTGTCAGCCTCATCCGTGTGCAACAGACTCTGAATCATCATAGGGGCTCTCTGCTGGACTTGGTCCAATATGCCAACGCCTCTTCTGCAGAGGAGTCCTGGACTGGACAAAGTACTCTAAATATAGTCTCACAAGTGCTCAATGGGGGATGATAATCACTTCTCTGGGCCTGCTGGCTGCAATCTTAATTACATGGCTCTGGGATGAAGTTAACCTTCACCACTGCACTTGGGCGCTGCTGAGCCCTGTTCAGCTTTTTGTCCATGAGGAACATAGACCCTTTTCTGCAAAGAAGTCAAAGAGTCCCCAGCCTGTGTTTTTGCCCTGCAGTTCTTCTGTCCCAGGTGCAGAAGAAATGCATTTGGCTCATGAGGCTTCTGTCAGCTCATTTCTGCAGCGTCTGAAGATTCCTCCGAATAATGGCTCTGCCCCTCAGCATATTGGCCACTGTTCCAATGGGATGTCATCTACAGGCTGGCAAAGGAAACCTCCTGGCCTATTTTTATGTTGTTATTTGAGGCATTAAACAGTATTGACCCCATTATCAATCCCAGTTTTAAGTCTGATGGTGAAAGTGCTGAGCACTATTCTTTGAACCAGGCCAGCCTTTCACCCAAGTTGCTGTTCACTGGCCTAGTCCAGATCTCTGAAATTTGACTACCAGGGAGAATGGTTAAATGGGATGAGGGAAGAGCTGTAGTTAGAATTTATCTTGACTGCATGCCGGCTGTTGCACTTGGGCATGATCTACCCTCATTGAATCTGTGCTGGCAATTCCTGATAACTTTCTTGGGTTTTGTGTGTCTGGAAATGGGTTCCAGGTAGATCTGCAGGCTTCCAAGAGGCGGAGAGGAGCCTGACTCACCTTTGGAGTCCTACTTCTCCCTCTGGAAGAGAAGCCTGATGCTTGCTGCCTTCTAGTCAGAGAGAACCTCTTCAAATTCCCATAACTTTTTAAAGATGTCAGAGATTACTTTTTTTAACTGTCTCCCTTTGCATTCTCAGATGTATCCCAGCAAGTCCAGTTAACATGTGTGTGTAGACTGTGCCTAAAGGAGCCCTTGCTTAGTCTTTCTTTACCACGGATAGTTGCCTGCCTCTTCTCTGAGCCAACTGAAGCCCTCTGAAATCCAGTGCTGTCATTATGCTGCCTATCTTCCTCACACCTCTTAAGATGTTGTTAATCTTGGGTTGCTGTAACCAAGCCTGCCATCAGACTTTACATCCTTCACCACTTGTTCTTTTCCAAAGAGTGGTAGGTGTATCACAGCTTCTGCTTGACTGGATCCTGATGTGCTCTGGAATTCCACTGGATTGCCTGTGACCCACTGTGGTTCCTGTACAGCAGCTGCTGGGGTGGATGCAGTTCACCATGAGAACCTGGAAGTCTTCCTGCTTTCTAAAGAAGGCTTCATCTTCAGGATCGGATGGTGTATGGCAGGTGCTCGTGACTGTTTCCTTTGGCCTTGCCTCTCATCCAGACCTGTGTACTCTTTCTTGGCCTGTCAATGATTTTTCAGCAGAGCTTCACGCTTTCAGGCTGTTCCTTTGTATAGAATGAATCCCTGTCACCTTCCCTGTCTGCCCTTCTTGTGGAGCCTGCAACCATCCATCTCATTACTCCAGGCACGTGAGCTGTTCCACTGTGTGTCTGTAACTCCCCAGTGAATTCGTAGTTTTGCTGCTGTGCAAGTCTTCAGATGGTTTCCTTTGTTAGATGCAATCTTTTCTTTGACTCTTTCTCCTGTATCAATTCCTCTCCCTGGCTTTGATTTCAATAATGAAACTTCTAGTCTAGGCTCTCTGCCATTATCTTGTCCTTCTTGCCTTCATTTCTGTTGTGATAGAAGCTAATCCTAATCCTCTCATCTCTGTGTTTATTAGCACTACATCAAGTTTTCTCTTGTTGTCTTTTAAACTCATCATTGCTTAAAGTTCTCCTTTTCTGGTTTTGCCTCATATCTTCCTAAATTTCTTTACTGACTAAGGCTTTGAAAGACTTCCTCTTCTAGCCAGACCATTGCTTCTGTTTTACACTTTGATCTGTCTACTGCCTTGTCCCTTACGAGTTCTCTCTTATCATCAGCAATTTTTCTCTCATCCATTTCCTTCATCTTCACATTACATGTGTTAACTTCCCCCATCTCTCTTTGAAGGAGGATAAGGGGGAATCTTATCTTTTTCATTTGGGATGATATTACATGTTTTTTGTGTGTGGGTGTGTTTTGTTGGGTGATGGATTTTTTTTTTGTTGTTGTGTGTTTGGTTTGGTGGTTGATGTTTCAAGTACAACCTTTTCCCTTGGTAAACTTCTTCAACCTCAGCACACCTCTTCCATCTAGTCCTATGTCATGGCTGGACATGGGTGGCAAAATTTAGATGTCTGTGTGAGCTCCTGTTTCTCATCTCCTTTCAGAGGCTCTGCATAGAGGCAGACTGATTTGGGGTGTGATTAAATTAATCCGAAAGGAAGTCAATGACTCATTCTCTGAAGCGTCTGTTTCTCTTCACTCACTGAAGGGAAGTCTATATTGACTAAGTCCAGTCACTCATCTCTGGAGATAAGGGTGATGAATCGTAGGCTTTGGTGTCTGCTGAATCTGTCTGTATTTGTGTATCTCCTTGTTGACAGAGTTAGCATGGCCAAAACTGAACTACGAATTGCATCCAACTGTTCTGCCCTTTTGCATGTTAACAAGTTCAGACTTCTTCCCACTGAGGCCACTCACAGCTTTCTTTCCTCCTGTCTTGTAAATCCACCCTCTCCGGCATCTGCTAAACCATGGATGTGTCCTAGCCATAACATTCACAGATTTGTTTCTTGAATAAGTGTTTCTTGACTTTCATTACTCTTTCTCTCTCATCAGAACATGCTCCAGAGCCAGGAATGCAGAAAAGTTGTGACCTGGAATGCTAATTCTCTGGTCCTTAACTTCTTCATCAAACAATTTTTAAAGGAATGTTGTTTTCCCCGCTTGTTTGCCCTTTCACATTTGTGATTGCTCTTACTGATCACAGAACAGTTCAACAGGGAACTTTCCTGGTGTTACTGGGCTGTTGTGTTTGACTTCCAGCTGGCTGGACCTCTGTGCTTCTGAAGCTTGTTGGATGTCAGTAAATGTGGGCTTTCCTGGTCCTCTGGTAAGTTCAGCAGCACAAGCCACAGCTTGATGGACTCCCTGGTGGCTGAGTCTTCAGGGTATCTCAGTATCTTGCACGCTTTTCTCAGAGCTTCATCTTCCAGGGTTTGCAGGCAGCTGCAGTAATCAGCAATGACTTGAAGAGATGGGGAAAAGCACTTACTTAAGGAAAACAAACAAAAAACCTCAGAGGCAGAAAACCTACTCTTTAGCCAGCATGAGTTACTCCAAGAATTTGGGTAAAAGCAGAAAATTGTACTTCCCTGCCTGTTTCCCTGTTACTCTAGAGTTTGATTCAGAGGCCTCTGAGGAAGTTGGGATCCTTCTGGCACTCTGGCTTCTCTTTAAGCACGTGGAGAATCTCATCAATCTCATTTTGCTAATGAGACCCTGTACTTCATCATCTCCAGTTACCTTTGTTAAAAGACCAGTTGAGTTCATCAGCTGATCTGGGACAACCTTTTGGTTATGCATTGATTAATTAGTTTCTGCTTGAGTTGAAATTTGGAAATTTTTATTGTCTTAAATCTTGGCATATAAATAAATAATATATTTATTATATTTTTATATAAATAAAAAATAAATTTTTGTGTTTCGCTGGGGAATGATGAATAAAGTACCTGTCTTGGAGATGCTTTTGATGTGCTCTTTATCCTTATAGGGACAGTTTAATGGAGAAGAGTCCATGTGTCCTTTAATGAGATCTGATCTAAGAAGAAGATCTGGGATCCTTTAAGAGTAGAGAATCTGCTGGAGATAATGCCCAGATTTTGCCCAGAGGCTTCTTGACAACTTAAAACTTTGAGCACAGCATTCCACTGGGTTGAAATATGTGAGTCAAGCTTTGCTGGTCTTCCTAACTCTGTTCCTGTGTTTGCTTAGCCAGAAAAGGGAAAAATTAGAAAAGGCATTTCTAAAGTTCCTCGGCAATGTTGGTTCAGTCTGTATGTGACTGAGTAAACAGGGAGATTGTCCTGTGACTGAGGACAGTCTCTGTTACTTTTTGTTTTAATTTTGAAGGTTGTCTTTGAAGTTGAAAAAAAAATAAAATTGCAGTCTTAATCAAATGAGTTAACATGACTTGTGTTGTCTTAACTAATAACTAGAAATATTTGCATGTTTAGCTGCTTTGAACTGGCCCGTTTGTGACTCTGGAGTTGAAAGCATCTTTCATGATTCCTTTGCTCTGTCTCCTCTCTGGTCTCTGCTCAGTCTCTTGGTTTATTAGCTGGCTGTGGGCAAGAGAACTCCTGTGGCAGGGAAGCACAAATCTATCATTCATTTCATCAAACAGGAGAAGAAATGCTCTCTAAAGTTCTGCACACTTGTGAAATTTCTTGCTTGAATATTGAAGTTTTGGCCTTTTGTATCTCCAAATTTCTCCCTGTTAAATTTCACAGTTTCTCTGTGACACAGAAGCACAATACTGATCTCATTTGTGGAATTCACTGGTGGAGATTTATCTCCCTGCAGCCTTGTGTAGGTAATTGAAACCTGTCATTTCTCTTGAGAGCAATCCTGTACTTAAAGACAGTTTACCTAGTAGGCTAATGTTTTTTAAAACATTTGCTTTTTATAGTACTATTCATGAGGAAATGAACTTGGGTATTAATAGGTTTATCTTCCTTCTTGTACAGTGTGGCAGAAAATAGACAATTGCCTCTCTCCTTCCTCCCCCTCTAGTAATATCTATAAATTTCCACACTAGTAAGGTGCTTCTTCTAACAAGTGTCTGAATTAAGCCATTTTGGCTTTGCAATGTTGCCAGACAAGCTTAAAATATATACTCCAGGTAATCTAGCTTTGGTTTAGGTTCCATGTAACTGCTGCTTTCTTTTTTGATAATGAAGGAATATGTATGTCACGTTGGTGGCATAGGACTGTCTTAAACATTGAAACGTGAGTTTTGAAGTGTTTGTGTCATTTTATAGGCACTGTGGCTCAAAACTTGAGAGGAGGAAGGTTGTTGTTGCTTTTTAGTGTTGTGTTCTCTGATAGTGCTGAATTCTTGTCAAGTGTTGAAAGTGCTTTTTGTTTTATTCTGTGGAATAAATTGGAGTGCTGGTGATGTGACAGTACAGGAAAGCATTCCCCAAGCCTGAGGGTCTGCAAGCGTGATTTGCTTTTGGAGCTATTGGATTTTTCTTGAAGATTGCTTTTCTGAAATAACAGCCACAGCATTAAACTCCCGGACCTCTGTAGAAATTACAACAGAAGAAAATCAGAAACTACTGGGTTCTGTATCAGGTGTGGAATGTGTGTCAGTGGGAGCTTCCTGATCCAGTACAGCCACACTAGCAAATTTATTAGCAGACTGACCCATGTCAGCCCCCCTGTTCAGACGAAGAAACCACCAAAAACCTCAAAACCAAACTCTGGTCCCAGCCTAAAGAACATCTCTGTGCACACCAGCAAACTGTCTTTGAGCAGGGTGATTGCAGTGCTGGGGTTTGCTGCCCTCCCTGCAGGTTGTGTCAGCCCAGATTTGGTGCAGTGTGCGGGTGGGAAGGAGCTGTTGTGTGAATGTTTGGGAACTTCTCTGAGTGGTATTGCCATCAGAATCCTGCAGCTCTGGAGTCCAGTTCCACGATAGGCACCTTGTAACAGCAAAGCCGGTTCAATTCCAGCCTTTCCCATCCCTCAACTACCCCTTCCCACCCCCTTCATCCAAATGCTGGGCCTTAGCTTGGGCCGTGCACCTCTTTACTGGGACAGTGAAAAGATCTGGGTTTCATAAGCAAAATAAAAAAAATAAATAGAACCAACCTTTTTTTTTTTTTTTTTTTTTTTCTTTTCTTGTTTTCCTTTTATCATTTCACTCCTCCACATGCCACCATAGATTGGAGGAGGGAATGGGTGACGTAGAGATGAGCAGGAGCCTCTTAAACGCGTTCTGCAGCAGGAGAGGCTGAACGCAGAGCTGTGTAGTGAGCTTCTCTTTTTCTTTTCTCTCTTCGAGGTTTTTTAAACATTTATTTATAACCCACTGTCCAGTTACATTCAGTCCTGCACAGTCAGAGTGAAGGAAGGTGTTTTTCGTTCTTTTGGCTTGACTTAATATGAGTGGGAAGATTTTTAGAAATGTTCTGTTCATTGACTGCTGCTGGCAGATGGATGCTCTCTGCTTGAAGTGCCTCAGGCCTTGATATCTTCCGTTTTCACCCCCTCCCTCCTCCCAGCACACACCCTGGAGTGTGCAGGCTGTGCTAATTTAGTCACAACTTAAAAAGGAGTGATGAAGAAGAAATGCTCAGCTCTAACAGAATTCTTGTTGCTCGTGACATCTTTGGGGAGTACATTTTCATTTTCAGGATCCCTAAGGATTTTTTCCAGCAATGTGTATTAGATGTTCTGCGATGCTTCGATGGAGCAGCAGTAAAATTTGTAATGCATTTTAGGACCAAAATGCTAATTCTGTTTATATATTAATCAGTTTAGAAAATACAGCATACATGACATCCAGTTCGATATTTTTCATGTATTTTAGTAACCCACGCTTGACTGGTTCTGGTCTGAGGTGGCTTTTCTATCTGTCTGAACTACAAAGCAAACCTTTAAACAATCATTTGGTTAACACAGTGTGTTAAAACATTTGAACCAGTTGCTGTGTTTTACTAAACTGTGTGTTCCTATGTCAAGGGTTTTCCTTACTTACCATCAGAAGTATGCTGATGTTAGGTGTGAGGAGTGTGATTAATTTTTTAACAGAACCACGAAATTTTTACCATTTGCTGGTAAAAATTGCATGTATTTTTAATGGGAAAAAAATTTCCAAATTATACACAACCAGACTTAAAAGCTGTTCTGTGCAGATGACTATGCCTGAACTTAGTGGATGTGTTCAAAATCCTGTACGGCCTCAATCACCAGGTGGTGCTGTTACACACTGCTCAAAACATGCCTGGAAAATAAGTTTCAATTCTGCCACTGCCATACTTACTCAAGTGTAATTTCATGGGAGCAGTGGTGAGAAAGAGAATTTCTTTCTTTAACCATGTCTTTAAATTAGAGCCTTTCCTGAAAATTTTGGGTTTGCTCTTGTGAGAGGTGCTCAGGGCGGAATTTTCTCTCACACGGTTTATGGCCGTGTTTGATGTAAAAATGTGATACGGGATAATTTAGGAGGTTGGGTGCTGGGTGTGTGGGTTCATGTCTGGGCTGTATACAGACTGATTGCTTCTTGGGTGCTGAGATTATGAAGGCTTGCAATAAGGAATGAAGGAGCGTAATATGCAAGTATTAAATGTTTTAGCAAAGGTGAAAAGCTGAAGAGTGATGTCTCTTCAGAAGCTGCACATAACCTGTTTCATGAATGAGGTGTAATTTAACCTGGTGAATTTGGAAGGGCAGGAACTCCAGTCTGCTCTGGAAAGACTCTCTTTAAAAAAAGAAATCCAGGCTCCTAATGCACAGTTTCTTTTCAATGTCTTCAGTAAATGTAATGCTTTTTCTCTTATTTAGAAAAAAACTTTGCAACATACATATAAAATGTAGGGTTTTTTTTTTTCCCTCAGCAGTTGTTAAGTAATTAGAGTTGTAAAGAAAGTTGCTTTTTCCTAAGGCTTTGCAGAACTGGTTGTTTATGGTTAAATGTGGAATGGGAAATCATGAGTTTAAAGTTGCAAACTATTCCTTTAGATGAAGATGTTTTCCCCCTCTTTGTACTCAAATAATTGAATCATTTTGGACAATAAAGACAGCAAAATACTAGACTGCTTAGACTAAACCTAAGTAGTGATAAACATGTAGATAGAGATGAAGGAAGTTTAAGTAATTGCAGGAGGGGGGAAGAATTCTCAGATGCATAGTGCCTCCTGAAGGCATTATTATTGCTGTAATTTTAGATGTAATTTCCTACATTAAGAATGTAACACTTGAAAAATGAATGCTATTATTTCCTACATAGAGATTTTTCTTTTAACTTTGTTTTCTAATAGAAATTATAAGCAAATGACACTTATAAAGTAGAGAAATACAGCGTGGTCTCCTTAAACCCAGACTCCAGTATGGCAAGATGGGTTTAGCGTGCTTAAGCCTGGTTTTGATCCATGCTGTGTAGACCTGCCCTGGATGTCAGTGGGAGCTGTATTTGCTTGGCATTACTCTTTGGGACATCAAGTATGTACCTAAAAGATTGCTTTAATCACCAAGATTTAAAGCCTTCATGCTGTTACAACAAAGCTGTCCCAAACAAACACAGCGAAAATTAATTGGAAAGGCCATTGATTGCTTAGGTGTTTAAAGTCAGTTCAGAGGATTCCTGTGTTTTCAACCCAAAGAGGCTCCTCTTAAGTTTGAACAATGGAAAAATCAAAGATGGATCTTTCTTCAAAGCAAGGTCATTAGCACTGAATGCCACAAAACAAGGGCTAATTATATCCAAATGTGTGACTCCCTAAGAAGTTATATTACGCAAAAAATGAGCATATAAATGAATTTTTAATAAAATCAATTAGGGATGATATTTTTAGAAGAAAGCTGTATACTCTTCCTTTATGTGCCCTAATACCACTCAGTCCATTATTTGTACTTTTGGGTAGTATATTATGACATGCATAATATTAAGAGAGCAGATTAGGATCATGGTTCCAGTGTCTGAGGCACACACAGAGCTGGGTTTGTGGAATCACTTAGGATGTACAGGAATTACACCCACACCATTTTCTGTATGGTTGTCATTCCTTGGAGAGAATGTATTGATTAGTGTTTCCATTGTACCTTAGGTATGCTATTTGATTGCTCTTATAAATCAGTATTCAGGGAAAGCACTCTGTGCATTTTTACGGTAGGAATCACGAATTTGCTGCTTTGCGTCATAGTACATCCGCTTGGGATGAGTTTCTGAAGTGTGCTCTGAAGATACTGGTCATTAGGTCTGGTCTGAGGCTTGAGGGTTTTTCTTACAACAATATAGAACTAAGGAACCTGAGACGGCTTGTTTCCTGACCTTACAAAATTGATGTATAAGACAAAGCCACATTCAGTGTCCTTCCTTTTCAGAAAGCATCACATTATCTTGTCTAAAAGGGAGACATAAATGTGGTGGTTTCCAGCCACACTCTCCTGAGTTAGCACAGGTGCTAAAGCATGGGTGATCATCCTTAAAAGTCATCGTGGTACTTAATTCCAGTGTTTGGCAGAGCCAGTTGATGCATTTCTGATTCTGTTGGGCATGTGTGCATATACATGGAAGCTCAGATGCATAGAAATACTTCTACATGGGAAAAGACGATTTGTAAATTAAATTAGGAGATGGATGTCTTCGCTTGTGGCATGTAGTGACAGGACTAGGGGGAATGGCTTTAAGCTAAAGGAGGTTAGGTTTAGATTAGATATTAGGAAGAAATTCTTCCCTTTGTGGGTGATGAGACACTGGCTGATGCTGCTTGGAGAAGTTGCGGCTGCCCCATCCCTGGAAGTGTTCAAGGCCAGTTTGGATGGTGCTTGGAGCAACCTGGTCTGGTGTCCCTGCCCATGGCAGGGGGTGTTGGAGCTTGGTGATCTTTAAGGTCCCTTCCAGCCCAAACCATTCTGTGATCTCATGATGTTTCTGTAATCTTAGACAAAGCACAGAAGTTGTGTGTTACTGATGAGCTTCACTCAAGGCTTGTGGCTGCACTTCTTGCCAAGGCTTGTCTCACTTCTCTTTCTTGCTCTGGCTGATGCCTGTAGAAAACAGACTGTTGGTCCTTTTTCCTTGGATTGTGTCTCAGCACAAAATCATAAGAACACTGGGAGCTGGTGCAAGAGGTGGTGGTGGGATGGATGGAGGGATGTTGGATTTCCCCTTACAACTGTCACTGGCAGCTTCATCCTCTGCTATTTTACCTGATTTATTACGAAAGATAAAAGTAGATTTCTTTAATTCAAGAAGGACAGGACTCTTACAAAAAATAAAATGATGGAAAGTACAAGTCCAGTTGGTCCAGTTGAATCTAGTCTTCAGGCTGAGGGTTTTATGTGTCCTCTCCTGCTTTTTACCCTACCTTTGCTGTGAAGAGAAGAAAACAGACTTTATATGAAAACGCAGTAAATCACTAATAGCTCTTAATTTATCATTCACTCCTCTCTAATTACCAGCCTCTGTTTTAAATGTGAGATGAATCCTCACAATTTGCTAATCCAAATTCATCCTCATATTCAAAGGTGAGGATGAAGCTGTCCTCCTATTGTCAGCAAATCAGCATCTATAAATTAGGAGATTTTAGAGGAGTTGCCTTATTATCCTGAGCCCCATGCAGCTTGCCAAATCCAAGCAGGTGTTATGTTTGCTTGCTCCCTCTTTGTGAAAGTTCAGGGGAAATAGCTAGAAATAAAATTATTGAATGTCAGCAGAAATCTTGTGATTTCATAGCAGTACTAATGTGGGTGAATAGCTTTGCAAATACAGTCCCTTTCCACCTTAAAAAAATATTTCTATATCTAAAGGCTTCTTCTTTTTAGAAGGTAGGTGGTGGGGAAATAAGTTGACATATTTAGCTACATGAAATCTTGTTTTTAAACTTAAATACCAGGAAAATAATTTACAAGGTTGCTTAGTGATACTGTGGGAAAATGTGTATCTTTAGACTATTCAAAGGCATCTCAAAGTAGATTTAGAAACTATGGTTCCTGACAAGCACTAGAAAAAAAAAAAAAACTGCTGCTGGTGCAAGCTGAATCAGTCCTTGAGCGTGTCAAGAAAGAATACCACTTTTCAAGTGATTTTTGGATCAAATCCAGGGTGCTTGTGAGGTGACGTTTGTTGTCTGAGTGGTCTGTGTTATTCCAGCTGGCCCTATACTAAAAGTTAACTCTTGCTTGCTGCCAGCTTCTTTCTTGAGAGCAAATGGGTATCTGTAGCTTTGGTCAAAATAAAGTTGTTAGACATCCTGTGGATCATAAACATACTTCTGTCTCTTTGTGTTCTCTGTCCATGGTGAGCCCACTGTGCATTGATGGCAGATGGTCTCCTCAAGGGTAGTTTGCACCCTATTATAGATCTGGGGGAACTGGGAATAGAAGAAATGTTCATTTTGGAGGATTACAGCGGTGCTCAGATGCTCTTTTTGCCATCAGCTACACAGTTTTCCTGCTGCCTGTGTGGGTAGTTTGTTTCCTCCAACATTGCTCTTTACTTTTTGATCTGACAAATCTTGTTCTGAGATCACTGCAGTGTTTGATTCCAGCTTTAAGGAGAAGAGGAAACTTGATGTTGATCAAGGTCTTTGACATAGAGGGGAAAAAAAGCTTTGAGGTTGTTTTGGATTTCTGAGAGACACTGATTTGTCGTGCCAGGAAAGTCAAGTTGTGGGATTGCAGGGACACTGAATATTAAATACCAAATTCCATATCCTAAGAAAACTTCAGGAGAAGATGAAGGAGAGCATAAGAGAGTGTAAGCAGTCACATGGAAACGAAAATCAAGTTCTTAAAAAAGTACATATGGAATGGGTTGTCTCCTCTGCGGTTTGCAGCAGAAGTCAAGGGCTGTCACCTGCCTCCGTGGCTCAGCACAGGGAATTGTGTGTGGTTTTCCATCTCCTCCAGAAGCACTCACTCCCTGTTAATCTAAGACGGATCCTTGTGTCAGATATCCACTCCTGATTCAGTCTGTAGAAAGCATAGAAGGGAGACGACATAACAACAGCCACTTGCAACTAAGCTGTGGTTAAAGTTTGAGTGCTCTGATTTCAAAATGATAACAGGCACTGTTACTAGAGGATAAAACCACAGTTGATTTGAGGTCCTCAGATATGTTTGGTTGTGCCAAGTTCAGTTTCCCATCCATAGGGGCATGGCTTTCAGTAGGAGTTGAGTGCTTAAGATAATAAAATCTGGATTAAACAAAGCAGCACCTGTGCTTCTTCTTGTCGGACAGTGCAGTAGGATGGCATTTGACCATAGAGAAATGTGAACTTTGGTGTGTCCTGTTGCTGTTGTAGCTGCCAGGGACGTGGATACGTGGATGTAAGGTTATCTTGCACAAGGCTAGGCAGAATTTCATCAGCCTGTTGCTTTTCATAACACTTGATTACAATACAAAAGGTAGGAAGGGCCATATTATAATTGTTTTGCAGTGGGAAACCATAGTGCTTGAGGCTGATTGATGTAGCAATAGAACTTCTGAGGCCTTCAGTGAGGAGCTGCTTGTAGCATAAACAGGTCTGAGGCAGGCAGTTGATTGAAGTGTTTGTTTATTTTTGTGGATCTTGAAATAGGTCAGTAAATAGAATTTACTCTGTGGACTGTATTGAAGCAATATGTTAGTTAGGTTCAAGATGATGCTGATGTTAAGCGATTCCTCAGGGCAGCTTCTTTGATTACTGCTCCACAAAGTCAGAGAAAAAGCTCATTTTGGTGTTCACAGCACCTGCCTGATTAAAACTCTGAGTCAGCTTATTTAAAAAAAAAAAAAAAAAATCTAAACACTGTCACCAGTCAGAAAATGGTATGAAATTTAGACCTGTCTGTAGTCAGACCCAGGCAATGTTAAATTCAGATAGATCATTCTCTCAGCTGGCCTCAGAGCTATTTTGGGGGTTTGTTGCAGTCAATACTCTTTCTTGTGTTGAAAGCATCCTGTAGGAGCAGTGGTGGTATCAGGGGAGAAGAATATATGTCTCCTTTAATGAGATCTGTTAGGTTGTTGCATAGCAATCATCCCATAAATCCACTGATTTCTGTTTAAGTCTTTAGTAGTCAGTATGTTCTCTGGTAGCTATTTTTCACTATACCATATTACCTAGAGGAAAAGGAATTAATAATGCATCTACTCTTGGATACGTATGTTTAATGGATGATCTCACATCCTATCTTGGAGTCAGGCTGAACAGAAAAAGCCCTGTTGTAATTGATCTTTGAGGTTCAGCACATAAAGAACAGAAAAATGTAATTGTGCTTACCTAAAATTTTCTTTTAACTACTAAGGACTGGCGCACAGGAGGTAAGTGGATCATCTGGAAGAGCAAAGGAAGTTGGTATCTGAAGATCTGGTTATGGAGAAAATTTCTCAGATTTTGCTGCATGAACAAGTGTTGAGATTTTTAGTGGGTTTTTGGGGGGTTTTTTGGGTTTTTTTGTGGGATGTGCTGTTAATACAATATTTAATGAATAATTACTGCCATTTCATATTTAATTAATATTTAATATAGGAAAACCAGAATGGCGTGGTGACTGGAAAAAAAAATTAAAGCGGCAGAAACTTGAGTAGGTGGATCTTTGCTGTCCAGGTCAGGCTGTTCTGTGTGACTGACAGTGGGTCTGTGTTGTTCTGTGTCAGACTGAGCAGGCTGAAGGCTGTTGTACAAGTCAACAGTGGTGGCTATTTGGGGAGGAAGGGGTGGAAGGATTTTTTTCCCTTGTTATGTACACTCAGAATACTGAATGATTCTGTCATGCAAAGCAGCCTCTCTCCAAAGGTTACAGTTTTGCAAAAGCATAAGAACTTCCTTTAACCTAGTAAATCATCTTAGCCCATTTTTCTTATATAGCATCATTCCGTATCATGAATTTTTCTCGTGTTTTGCCCTTACTGGATTCATATGTTCCAAGCAGTGGGAGTTTCCACCAGTTGCCTTGGGAAACTATTATGAGGTCCAGTGAGTTTTGTTGTAAGGTCCTATGTTAACATAGTGCTTACATTTTCCTTTAATTTCATGTTATTAGCCCTTAGGCATGAACTCATGCTTGTATCTATTTATGGCTTAAACTTCCCTCATCTTCCAGAGATCTAGTGAACTTCTGCTTTTCTCTTAACAAATCATGTCTGATAATTAGGTGAAGGTTCTAAGTTCAGTCTCTGGGTCTTTAAACATCCACCCCCTATTTCCCAGCCGTGCTCTCAATCTTTTATTCTAGGGTGATCAGTGCTCCAGAGAAGAAGAACAAAGTCTAGTGAGAATTTCCTCATCCCAAACAATTGTTGATGTATGACATCCCATACATAAATAGTAGCCTCATATAAATGGAAGGCATAACAAACATACAGATAAATATTATTCAGATATGCCAAATACTTTCTAAGAGGGCTGCGTTAACTCTCTGGAAATATGTAGATGGCATTGTAGTTTTAATTCTTTACTGAAACAGTCTGTACATCTGACTTACATAAATGTTATTGTTTAAAGAAATACACGGCTGTTCCTGAAATATGTGCCTTCTCTCTTTGAACATAAATCTCTTTCCAACTCCAGGCTGAAGCAGATACCACAAGAGACTGACTTGATAAATGGCATCACTGATTCACTACATGGTATAGCTGAGATTTGTGGCAACCTTCAGTTATGCTTAGTTTAAAAAGGAAGGAAATGCAAAGTTGAGGCTGAAGCCCTGTTCATAATGTCTTCCATCATCTCTGGGCAGGGCAGAGGTGGGATTACCAAGGGCAGCTGGAGCTTTGATCTCAACAGGCTGTTTGTGGTGCTAAAGGAGAGCAGCCCCTGCAGAATCACACTGCTTGCATGATTGCTGTAGCTGATGGACTCAGCTGCCAGGGACAAGCTAAGGGCAGAATTTAATTCTTTAGCTGCAGCCTGGATAAAGATTGATGCTGTCTTACCTAACTGCCAGGTTTCTTATCCCTTATGTATAAAGGAGTAAGTATTTGACCACTCGTCAGCTTCATACAAAAATACCTTAAATAAGTATTAACCTAATACAGTCTGTCTTGCTTTTGTAACAGCTCTGTGCCTTTCCCTGCTTGATTTCAGTACTTTCTGCTTCCATTTTTAGATCATGTTTTATCTCTTATCCCTTTGATATCTCTAATAACTCCCTCTTTTTCTTCACCCCCTCAACTACTTCTCCCTGCATCCTTTCACCTTGATGCCTTCTTACTGTATTTCTATGGGTTTTGGTGATTTAAGAAATTTGCCTATTAGTTGATATTTATGAATTTTTTATTTTGGAAATGACTGTGTCATCTTCTTTGACTGCCAGTTGGGTAGGGTCTGGATGTGAAGAGAGTGCCGTTTGTTAGATGTGTATGTGGAATTATAAGAGAAAGGAAAGAAAACCCCAAAGCCCAAAAAACAAACCCCCAAAACAAGAATCAGAGCCTGAAAGTAGCTTTGGGCTCACAGGCCTTTTTCAGTCCTGGGGAAGCAGCAGCAAGTAGAGGCTGAGAGCAGAGTGAGTATTAGTGTCTCTATGGTCCTTCCTGCCTGTACGGTTGGATGATGGAGAGTGGAAATAACTTAGCACTAACAGCTGTATTTTGACAGAACAACTGGTGTGCAGAGGAGCAGGGCTGAGCTCTAGGACAGGAAAATTGTTCTGTGCCTGTCTGAGGACAAGTAAATTCTCAGACATGTTATGAACGGTGAGCGTTAAAGGTGGACAAGGAAAGTAGGGAAGGTTCACAGGGATATACAGGGGCCTCTTGGCAGGAAAAGGGAAAGGCTGGACTGGCTTTTATAGCAGGGAATATGGATTAAACAGGAAGGTTGTTTGGGTTGGTTTTTTTTAAACAATCTTAGTATGTGTGACCTTATCTAATGGCTGCTGCAGTGCAGCTGGGAAGTGGTAATTGTTCAGCTGTGGTAACTCAATTGCTTCTGCTCCTGTCCCTGTCCCTTGGTCTCAGTGGCAGTTCTGGCAGGGGATACCGTCAGCTCCTGCATCCTCCTCGTCCATGAGACTCACTGTGACTCCCGGGGCTCCTGTCGGCTTCCGTGGTGTTTGCAGGGCTGAAAAATGGCTCCTGTCAGCTTTCACTCTTCCGTGCCTGCTGAAAGCCCCGGTGTGCAGGGAAGGCAGGAGAGCTGGCTGTCAGCGAGCAGATAACACCGCGCTGATTTATATGCTGCTCGCATCTCCAAAGTTTTCCACTGCAGCAATGAAGCCCTTTGTGTTCAGTCATCGTTTTTTGGTTCATTCTAAAGATATTGATAATTTTTACCAATAGGTAGTGGGATTTTTTTTTTCCTATATTGTGCTGTATTAGTGAATTTTTCCCATTGTGTAGATTGATTGATGTAGTTGATTGTTAGTTAAATGCTTTTTGCGTTGTAAAAGTGTGAAACAGGTTCTATCATTCTCATGCTAGAATTGCAGGGTTTTAAAACTTGTAAAAAGTGGTCTTTTCAAAACTGTCAGCTTATGTCATCAGCAAATATTTTTATTTTTTTTTCTTGCAGTGATGTAAAAATGATTTTGGGTGGTTGAAGGTAGTGCTTGAATCAGCAGTTAATGCTGTTTGACAGCAGAAGTGTTCCATTTCTTGTTGTGACAAAAGTAACAATTGGTAATTGATAAGTGTAAGGGAAAAGGTTTACATGTATATCGATATTAAAAAAATCTCTATGAATAACTGTCCTTTAAAATGTATTTTTTTAAAAAAAAATCACTGTCCAAACAATACAGAGGAAGATAAAAGCAAGGCCTAACTGGTGGTGCTTTCAGAAGGAAATCTTGCACGTCCAAAAGCTACCACTGTCTAAAAGTTCTTGGTATTTTAATTTTTTCTTTCCAATTCCCTTAATGTGAGACAGGTAAGGGTTATGCTACATTAATCATACATGTACTCACAGTTCTTGCCAGTAGTACAGCTTTCCAGCTGTTTCAACTTCGAAACAGCTACAAATCTTCTGTGAGTAAAAAAATTCAGATAGCTAAACTTTTGGATATAAAAAAGCCCATATTTGCTTTCTTCCAAAATGAATCTGAAATTACCTGAATCATTCTAATAGACAAATAATTAATGAGCACGATAGCATTTGTTTAAACTGTGGTAAATCAGACTTGTGTGAGCGGCCTTGTACAGGAGGAGCAGCGAGGGCTGGGAGCAGTAGCAGGCAAGCAGGAGGGAAGCGTGGGGATAGCGTGTACTTTTCTCTTTGACCCATTTAGGCTTCAGTCTCACATTTGCTTTAAGTTGATCCACGTGTGTGTGGCTGCTGACAGCGTTTCTCCTGGCCCCTGCCACATTCTGCCGCCGTCAGGGCTTGGGAGGCTGCTTGTTGAGTTACATGAGGGAACTGGCCCAAATGAAAATTCAGCTTTCTTTGTTGTTGGGGTTGATTTTCAGCACAGCAAATTCCCTCATCTGTATCAGTGTGTGGCCATGTAAATGTCATGTTGGAGGTGGGAGCGCTGTCTGCAGGAACAGCTTGGGCTTTAGCTTCACTTAAAACAATAATGATCCAGTTCCTTCAATCAACAGATAGGGGTTTTGTTGGGGTTTTCTTGCTTTTGTTTTCTTTTAATATCAGCATTGACTACGAGTCCCCAACGTGACACCGTAAGTGAGGTTCAGTAAGGACTTTATGAGCAAGTGGTTCTTTAGCTGTGCTGAAAAGAGTAATTAAGCAGGGTTAAGAAAAGAGCAAGCTGCTGTCTCGAGGATGGTGGGCAAGATCAGCAGTAGGTTAAGTGCATCAACCTGCATCAACCATATGGCTTCTGGTCTGTAGTTGAAGTGTGGGTAGCAGTTAGATGGATAACGGGAATGAAATGGCAGCAGTAGAAGTGCCACCTGTGAGGGAAGCAGAATTCCAGGAACTGCACGCAGAAAATCAGGGGGAACCACTTGTGATGCCAGATTTTTCAGAGTGGTTAAAACAAATTAATTCGGATGGTCAGTTGCTGTATATGCATAGAGAAAATCCATGTGGGAGTGGTATCATAGGATCAGGGAATGGAAAAGGTTCTTGAGGAGGGAGAGTGGGAGAAGTAATGGGAGTGCTTTGCAGGCCTGTTTTGGCATTAATGGAATATAAGGGCCAATTTTGAGGGGATGAATACTTAAAGAAGTACGGGTAAGTGCTGAGAAGAGATGTTAACGGCAAATTTTCTAGGTGAAAGAAAAGTAGCTTAGTATCAAATATTTAAAAAGTGGTTGCGGCAGTGACCACCGTCTAAATTTTTAAGCCATTAATCTTAAAGATGCATGGTTGTTCTCTTTAGCTGAATGAGTGAATGAGCCTTTAAGGTGCTCTGGAAGGGCTTTACCAGGACAAACGGGACCTGCACCTGGTAAATGGGGCACTCTCATGGGAGGCAAAATGGATGGGTTGGATTGTTGTCAGCGGGCAGAGGAATTGCATACAGGTCTCTGCAGTCAGATAGTCTGGGTCTGGCCCTACAGAGATAAAGAGGAGGCATCAATCCTCCAGTAAACAGGTCTGGATTGAGTCTTCTTTATTTCACAGGGTTATTTTTAACACAGGTCAATTTACTGGTTTGGTTTTCTGTTCATTGCCACGAACGGTTTTTCTGGCACAGTTGGTGAAATATCGCAGGGGAAAGGGCCAGGAACTATTTCATTCTGCTGAGATAACAGGAACAGAGTGTACCCTTGGGCAGCCCCTGAAGCTGCCAGGTGACACGGGCACTGGGGAGGCATCAGTCAGAACGGGGCCAACTGTTCCCGGGCTCTAGGTTGTTCAGCCTGGGAACTGACACATCCCCATAGAGGAACTGGGGAGTTCTTGTGTGGGTTTGGGGGTGTGGGGTGCACCCCCAACCAGATGGCAAGATAGGGATTTGGAGCTAGGCTCGAGTTGGGCAGGGCGTGGACACGAGGCCAGCATGGTCATCACTTTCCTCACGGGCAATTAGGTGTTACTGGGAATAACTCTTAGCTAACCTTGATAAAATTAAACTTGTGATTGTGCTGGGTCAGCACTGCTGCAATGTCCTGCTGTGCTGCTACTTTTACTGTTCATTGGCCTTTTTCCTTACAGGCTCCCAGGGATAAAGCTGTTCCTCGCTCCCAGTATTGCGTGTGTGGCTGGAAAGGCTCGGTGTGAGCTCTGCAGCCGTCGCCTCACTTCCCTCCCTTCAAATGTTCTCTTGGCTTTGATCACAGGGCTCTCCCCTTGATTAGGCTGCCGGGACCAGCCTTCATGAGTGTAGCCCTACTGGACTGTCCCTGTTGTGCCTTTGTTTGTTTGTTTTACTGATTTGTTACACAAATAACATAGAAGCCTGGCATAGAGCAAAGAGCAGGAAATTCATTCAGGCTTTGAGCTGGGAATTGCTGAAACTGAAAGATGTGACGAAGCATGCAGGGATGCTCACACATAAAAACTGCTCTTTTTTTCCCTTTTTTTGGAGTTCTTTTGGGGAGCCTTTTCAAAGAAATAAAAAGGAATGAAAACCCAAATGCAGAACAAAATCTGCGCATGAAATTCAGTTGGTAAAGTAATTCAAATGCTGGAAATGAATACTCAATCGAAAACCATCCAAAATGTTTCTTTTAATGGAATCTAGTGTTTGTAACCATAACAATCCTTTTTGCAAAAGAAGGATTAGTGCTGTTAACATGACTCTGTTCCCTGCTTCAGGTAGCACTAGTTTTCAGGGCCCCTTGAGCAGGCTGTAAAAAGAGGGGAAAATTCATATGCCTGGATTTTGATGATGCACTTTAGTATCGTAATAACAATTGATTTAGGCTCTGGCTTTGTGCTGCCTGTTATTTCCCTAGAAACTTATGCTTCGTCCTGACAAGTTCTATGAAATAGCAGTGCCACAGCCTCCATCAGACTGAACGGAAGGCTGCAGATGAACAGACAGAAGACAGATAAGAGTAATGTAGAGCTGTAGCTGCTTGACATTACTGACTTTTAAGGGATGCAAGAAAAGGTACGATTCCTCTTCCACAGGGGAAGAGAACAAGATGTTTCTGTAGTAACGAGATCATAAAAGAAAGAAAATTGCTTGTAAAGAATATGTCTGATTTTCTCTCTTTTTCTACTTTGCTTCTATTATAACTTAAGCTGCAGTTTTGCTTTCAACTGCCTCTTGTGTAAGCATTTAATAGAACCAAGATATTCTGCAAATCTATTTTTTTTAACAGTGATTTTTGGCCTACGCATTTTGTTTTGTAATAACCACTCTTTCCTCTGTCAAAAGAATGGAAATTATCTGAAATAAAAGGATAGTAGTGTTCAGTGGTCCTATGTGAACTTGTCACTTCAGGTCTGCTGTGCCAGTTCAAAGCACTGATGTTGGCATCGGATGAGAAGATGATGGTGTTTCTTTCAGCATGCTGGGAGTAGATGGGCAGAAACACTTTTTTTCTTTTTTAGTAGGCTTGGAACTAAAAGCTGAAAAGGGCCTTTTGTTTTTTTGCTGCAGATTCAGGAGCGTGATAAACTTTACTACTTGGTAGCCTGGGAACTTGATTTTGTGTGTTGATTACAGAAGTGCAGACTTCTCTCTTTCTCTCACTTCTTCCCCTGCCTCCCCCTCCACCTCAATGGTACTATGAACCTTTGAGAAATAAATGGGAATTGCGTGGTGTGTGCTCTGTGCACTGCAAAATTTCTGTAGTTTCTAGACTTTTGTTCTTTTGCTCTTAAAAAGAAAATTTATTACTTTTTACTGGTGAGGGAAGGGGGAGGATTTTTGAAACCTTGCTGTTGGGCTTGTCCTGCCTTTTTAAAAAGACATAGTTCCCTGCCCTTCTCCCAAAGGTACTTGGATACCAATTTTCTTGCCATCACTAAATTTCAAGGGGAGCATTAGGTATAAGCTTTGACCTCAAAGGTGCTATTTCTTGTGGTTTAAAAAAAGAATCCCAGCGTCTGTCAAAAACCTGTAAGGCCCAAAAGAGACAATGCTTATTGCAAGTTATTAATAAAAGATGCACCTACTAAGTGACGTGTTTTACCCTTGTATATTTTGTGTTATAACTTGTGCTTCTACGTAGCAATTCGCAAAAGAAATGCAGTACTTAATTCTGACTGTTCCACGTGATGATATTCCTTTATTGTACTGAGATAGTAGCTGCAGGTTTTTAGAGCAGGGTCACACTGAAACTTCTTAAAAAGCTGTCCTGCAGGATAAAATGGATGAGAAAGTCAGGAAGGTGGTGTTGCGAGTGTTCTGTAACCCAGAACATGACAGGGTTTAAAGGTGTATAGTTCTTTTCCATCCAGTGGAGAAGTTCAATTCATTGGAGTTTGTAACACTGTGATGGAATCGGGTGAACACTGAGTGGAGCAGATTGCTAGGAAACTGGATTGTATTGTTGGATATTCCCACTGTTCTGGCTGAGATCCTCAGATCCTCAGGCTTGTTGCATCCTTGCAGCTGGCTGGACCGGCTCACTGGGGCCCTAAGGTGAGAGTGGCAGTGCGGGCACTGCTGGGGGCTCGCTGAACCCACACTGGGAGTCAGAGCAAAGATGGACACAGGAGGGAAACAGCAAATGCAAGGCTGTAAAATGCCACCCAGCTAGCAAGGAGCAGTGGGAGTGGGAGGATGTTCAAGGGCTGATGGCCATAATGCAATGCAGTAGGTCTGCTGGAGGGATTTGCTCATCTTCCCAGCCCTGGAGCTTGCAGCTGCTCGGAAGCTCCTCCCTCCACTGACCCTGCTGCTGGGGGAACAGTATCCCAATGCTCAGCAAGGTTTGTGGCGGCCGCTGCTCAGTTTTGGGGACTTCTCGTGTTGAGGGCTGGCAGTATGAATGAGTATTTGGACTCTTGTTTGTCAGCAGGAGCTGGAGCACTGGATAGAGAGTTTATTTTGATCAGTTGTTTTCTTAAGCCCAATTTCTCTGTGTATGAACATCTGCTCTTCAGATACCAACAGATTAAATCACTGTATTTATAGTTAAATAAAATGTTACGGAGACACTTTTTTCAGCTCTGGAAATGTCAGATTGGCCAAGTAGGCAGAAAAGGTTGGGAATCACAAAATAGCATACATTTGGTTGTCATCTGACTATGGTGAGGGCATTCTGCAATGGCTTGGTTGTGTACTGCAGTACTGGGGTGACAGCCATCTAGTTGATATCTGCCTTTTCTTGGACTCAGTGAAGTGCATTCGTGAATCTGGGAAGGAACCAGAAGGAGTAAAGGGTATCTTGAAGTTTCCTGTGGAGAAATCTAGAAGCATGATTGCTAAAGCTAACTTTTCCAGCAATTTTTTTTTTCTTAGTGTTACATAAGATACCAGAAAAATAGAATTTTGTTGTCATGTTAAATTCAAGGGGTGGAGGTGGTGATGGGGAAACAACAAAGCTTTTGATCTTTCTTTAGTAAATAGGAGACTGGTTACAGAATGTAAATGTTTATCTTAGATGATGCTGTAAGCAGTACATTTCTTTCTCTCTTCTCACAAATAAGGGCAAAACCAAGTTAGTCATCAAGATACACATAATTTCTAGGATGATTCTAATCCTGAATTAAGTTGTTCATTTTGGGGATAAGCAGCAGTGTAACAGTTGCCTTGTTTTTCCACAAACTCTATGACTGATACAATACCACAGAGCAGCTTGTGGGAGTTCTAGCACACAGAATTAAAGCCCTCTCTGGTCTGCAGAAGGCTGAGTAAAACATTTAGATAGCATTTCCTAAGTAGACAAGTACCTTTCTCTTAGATCTCTTCAGTATTTTTTCAGTAATTACCCCTAAAGTAATTCCAGTATAAAATATTGATGGTGCATGAAGAGCTCAGCTAAAAATGCATATATTACTCAAACAAGCATACTGTTTTCTTAGGATGGATTATGATGAATTAATTATATTTCAACATTTGAAATTAAGAAAAGGTTAAATACTCAGAATATTAATGGTAGCTTGGGGATAGGAGCAGCTCAGTGGTAAAAATAGCTTATGAAAGAAACTAATTTCAAGTATCTTTCTCTATGTTATTCTTCTTTCCTCTTTTGGTATTTTCTTTGTTTTTGAAGGGAAGCTGCTTTGCTGCCACTGCAAAATGAGTTTTTAGTACTCAAGTGCATTTTTCCCCCTCAAATGAGTATAAACTAATTCTTTCTTAGGGACAGGAGAACCAGCATACAGACTGTAGGGTGTGAAATAAAATTCTGGAAAGACTGGGTGCTAGTTAGTACCTTCATTTTAGGAAGATGTGGTATTTGTATTTGAGGCTGGTGAGTGCCAGTCCAGGGCCTGCTGATGGCAGTGGAAAAACTGTTCACCTAATGGGCTTTGGATTACCCTTGAGTAGCTTATCATGCCCACACCTCCCACGGAGGGTGATGGATCCTTCCTCTGCTGTTACTTCTTTGTCCAAATGTGTTACACCTGGTTGACCAAGGTGCCTTAAAGGATATCTTGATGCTGAGTGCATAATTTCCACATGTGCAGGAAGGAGAAGCTGCTGCTTTGTGGCATCTCCTGTTTGGCTGAAGTCCTGCTGACCCCAGCTGCCTGGCTGGAGCCGCTTCTTGTTAAAACCAGCATCTTTGGCAAAAGGTTGTTCAGAGGTGGTGCATTTTTACCATGTTATTAATGATGATGGTGTAGGGATTTGATTAAAACTCAGATGCGTGGTCTGTGCAGGAGCCAGTGGTGTTCTGGGAAGCATTGTGTGGTTGCCATTGCTTCCTGTGAGCAGTGGTGGGCATGGCAGGCACCTTTGTGCCCCTTCCACAAGCTGCTCCTGACATCCCTGAAGGGAACAGATGAGAGTTTCCTGTAAATACGTGTGCTGGAAACATCTGCCCGGCACATTGAATTAAAGGATTTTTCTTGATGTGCTGTCTGACCCCGTGTGCTGAGGAACTTTGAGTGCTCTGTTTTCCTCATGACTTCCCCCATCTTTTTCTTGAGCTGTCTTTCCGGCACATCCTTCTGTAGCTGGAGCGGTGGGGACGGATTGGACCTTGCTTCCCGCATCTGTCCCAGCAGCTGGACCACTTCCTGCAATGAATCATCCGAAACACTTTTTTTTTTTTCTTTTTATTGTTTTATTTAAGGGTGAAGGCACATTTGTTTCCTGAAGCCACAGGCTCATCTAAGTAGTCTGGCAGACAAGCCTCAAATGAAGGCTGGGGTGCGAATGTGTTTGGAGGAAGGAAGTGGCTCCCATCGTTGGGATCACGGGCAAGCCAGGAGCAGAGCTCTTTCCTGGCGGACTTCATTTGTGGTCAGAGGAACAGCAAAACCCATCACTTCTTGGAGAGCTGCAGCAAAATGTCTTCTCTGCTTGCACCTCAGTGTCAAACACATCATGACCTCTGGGTTTTGGCTGCAGCTAATGAAATGCTAATTGGCAAGTGATGTAAAGGGAGAGGGGCATAATCTTTTTTCTGAGAAGTCTTGGCTATGGCTTGGATCCTCTGTGAGACTGATGTTTGTGGCTGAGTTTTCCAGAGCTCATTGATTGCATGTGTTTCAATTTTAGCAGTCCAAAACAAGGCTTTTTTTTTTTTTGTCCTGACAAGCTGAGGCTAAATAGTTCCTGAAACTTGGGAGGTCATTGTATTTCACAAAGAGATGAAATCCAAAATCTGCCTCCTTAATTTTGTCTTAAAAAAAACCCCCAACACTAAAAGACCCCAACCTAAAAGCACATTAACTGCATAGCTGTAAAGCTTTTCTTTTCCTTGTTAACTTTTCTAGGGAAGCGTCAGATTCACCATTTGGGAAACCAGCTTCAGCTCAATCAACATTGTCTGGATACTGCCTTTAATTTTTTCAAGATGGCTGTGAGCAAACATCTAACCCGGGGCAGAAAGACAACCCACGTCATTGCTGCCTGTCTCTACCTGGTGTGCAGGACAGAAGGAACTCCTCGTATCCTTTCACAGTCGTAAAATATAAATAAATAGAAGACCCACTTTTAGCAAGTCAACTATCCCAGTTAGACCTTGTTTCAGAATGTGGAAAGGTAAGTGTTCAATAGCTAACTTGGTCATTGCTGTTTTTATCCATTGAAGTGAATAGGATTGTTTCCTGTGGTTCAAGTCAATTTTTTCCCTTTCGAAATGTACAATAATTAGTTTTTAATGCTATAAATGTCACTCTGCCTCTCATCACTAACTCTGAATTTCTTCTTTGGCAACATTTGCTTCTAGTATAAAATTGCACTTCCCCTGTGCTTTGCTAGCGTTTGTTATTTGTGGAGTATTTTTTTGTTTATTTTGTTTTTCTCTTTTAAAGTAAATGACAGTTAACCCCAAACCTCCTGCAGTGTCAGCATCAAACAGATTATAGTTCCAGTGGGTTTTCCGTCAAAATACTTGGATTTCCTTCTTCTGATACTTGCAGGAAGGACAGTATCACTCCTGTTTTAATTCTTGAAAAAAAATATGTTTGGTAAATTCTGAAATTTGCTCAAAAATCATACAGGAAATCAGTGGCTGGAGGTGCACACAGGACAAATTTCCAAGTGAGTACTCCCTGCTTTACCATCCTTATTTTTGTCTTGGGGAACTTAATTAAAATCCACATAAGCTTGAAATGCTGATGACCAAATTAATTTGTTTTACATATTTTTTATTTCTTTTATGTTGTGTTTTAGTTGCTGAAATTCAGAGTTTAGCATCAAGGAATTACTTCTGTGGCTCTGAGCAACCTGGTCTAGTGAAAGGTATCACTGCCTATAGCAGAGGTTTGGAACTGGATATATTTTAAGGCCCCTTCCAACCCTCAAACCTTTCTATCATTTTATCATTCTACAGTTCTATGTTTAGTTCCTTTCTACTTTAAAATAATATGTCCACATTTTCAGTATTCTGATTTGATGCTTTTTCTAGATTGCTGCTCTCATTCTGTATTTTTGCAGTTGAACACTTAAGCTTTCCTTTTAAGACTGAGTTTATTTTTTTTTGTAGTTTCAGAAACTATATTCAGTATTCTACAAGTAGTACTTTCTGATCTCGTAGTAGTGTTGTGGTCATTGTGTTTGCATGTTTAAAAAACTGTGGTTTTGCAGGAATAATGGAATTAAAAGGCAGGCTTGCCTTATACACTGGTCTTTCTTAGTGTAAATTCTCCATGTGAACTTTGAACAGTATCATTCTATCATTGCCATAAAGACAGTGTTGATTTTAAGGTGTTACCAATATCTTCCGGGTAACTACCTGGAAGAGGGTGGGATTAGATTAGCTATTAAAAAATTCTTTACATTGAGGGAGCTGAGGGCTTGGCACAGAGAAGCTGTGGCTGCCCCATTCCTGGGGGTGTTCAAGGACGCCTTGGGTTGGGCTCTAAACAACCTGGTCTGGTGGAAGATGTCCCTGCCCATGGCAGGGGTGTTGAAAATCAATGATCTCTAAGATCCCCTTTCTGATTCTGTGTTACATTTATGCTCATGTGGTGTTTAAAGTAATTTATTTACAGTTGTTATTTGATACTTCTGAATGATAGCCCAGCTGTAATATTCAAATCCATTTTTCCTCACTGATGGTGATAAAAAGCATTTGAAGAAATGTGGGCTGTAAGAGGCAGATAGGTACACTGCAATGTACAGCCATCTGTGCAGCAAGTGTAGCAAACAAATAAAGCAAAAATAATTTACTTGTTTTTTAACCTTCTTTAAAGTATTTTGGCATGTATCTCACTTATGTGCAAGATATACTGGTCTGGTTGACACTTAATAAACGCCTAAATGAATTTCCCGGCTTTCTTTTTTAAATGGAGATAATGTCCTGTATGATATTTCACATAAAATACTAGGAGTAAAGTGTGACTAAAACTGCAAAGATGAGTTCTGACTTTCTAAACCAGTAATACTTCACCCTCATTTGCACAGTTACTGTGCTTCCTGAGAATGAAAAGGTTGTTGTGCATGTTCATACAACTCAATTTTTTTAGTGTTCATTTTTTAAAAAATTCATTACATAAACTTAATTTTGTAGTTGATATTAAGAATTTAACCTTTGTCGCTTTGGGAGAGGGAGTTCATTCAGCTTCTGCCTGTGTTCCACTGTGATTTTGTTTGTTTGTTTGTTTTGTTTTGTTTTCTATTACTGTTTAAAATCCAGCGTTGTTAAAAAAACAAAACCCAAATAAATTATGGGCTCTCAACACTGAAATACAAATTCCTTTTGTGGTATCTTTTTCTTTCATGAGAAGCTTGAAAACCCAAGGGCTGCGGGTGTAAATTGCTGACCTTTGAAATTAGAATATGTTCAAGGCTCCGTGGATTAATTATGATGATCATTATCAGCATGTTATACCTGTTCCCAGCTTATATCTGGCAATACAGACCTGGGCCACAGGAGGCAGGGGTGTTCCCAGGGCCTTTGGAGCAGAGGGGCCAAGACCAGGTGAAGAGAGGATGGCCATGTGACAAAGTGCTTTAACAAGAATTGAAATCCATATTCAGGGTAATAAATTTGCCATTGGTTTTGGTCTTGTGGAGAAGGTGCCGAGGAGGGCTTGGAAAGAGGAGCAGAACACTGAGTAATTCTGTACAAAGGACATGCAGTATTTTTAACACTTCAGCATTTAAATACGCTGCTCAGCCGAGTTCCTGAGTTTGAAGTGTTCGTTGTTCATTCTAGAATTCTAACAAAGAAATGTGGGAGAAATTTAGAAAAGGAAGTTAAAGGCTGCAGATTGGTGAAAGTATTTTAGAGGAAAAAGGTGACATGGAAAAAGTAGCGAAGGGCAGCAGCATCCTCAGGACTGGGAGACAGCTCACTAATTTTGGATGGCCCAAATGAGTTATCTGAGTGACTTGGGAGTTGTGGAGGCAGGAGATGTTACCTGAGAACAGTGTTAGCACTAGAAGACATCACGGTTCTTAAAGAGTGGTAGAAGGAGAAAAAATGCCTGGGGTGGTACAGAGACATGTAGTAAGGGACTGAAGTGACAATAAATGTTGTGTTCTTGTGGTAGAATCAAAGGAGTGGGAAGCATTTCGAGGGGGAAAAGAGAATTTAATTGTGTCTGTGAGTTCAGTTTGAGGGAGTGGAATGTATTTATCTGACATGGTTATCTGCTTATTCTTCTTTTTTTCATAATGTACATGTCGCCAGCCAGCCTCTGTGAAAATGTGAAGAATACTGTAGCCAAGTCTACTAGTGCAGTCTGAATTATGCCCGAATAAACCTCAGCCTGAAATAGGAAAACATTATGTTCTCCTTGGTTCTTATGCATTATTTAATTAATGCAAAAATGCAAAATATTCTGGTAACTCTTTTTTTTTTTTAATCTGAAAAACCAGTTCCAGAACTTAAGGAGAAAAAACGAATTTATTTTTGTGAAGAGCAGCTTTTATTTGTAATCCTTTGGAAAGTTTTGTATATATTATTTGAGATGTGAATTGATTTTACATCGGTGTTTGGTTTTTATTAGGTTATGTGACACAAACCCCCACAATGCAGCCACTTTGGCATAGCTTTTCATTTGCCTTCCTTTATTGCTTGTCAGTGTTAATGTTTTCCAGGGAAAGCAGCTTGCTAACTATTAGCTGGATCTGGGAGGTGTTTCATCCTTCTGATGAGTTGCCTATAAAAACTTCAATTTATTATTCTCTTTAAAAAATGTGTCAATGTGTCTGTGTTATCAGTGTGAGAAGTAAAGGTATAATGCAAAAAAAAATACGTCTGAATGAGACAATGGTTTTTAAACCCTCAGGTGTGATGGAACCTGTTGTCCCCCTCCCAGGGACTGAGTGATGCTCAGCGTTTCCAGTGACGTCTGACTTTGTCTGGCACTGCCAGCGCTCTGGGCAGTTCGGACTCTGGCTTTCATTTGTTTCTTGGAATAGTAACAGCCCTCAGTTGTTTCTCTTTAATGTTTTGAACAGCTTTTCCACCCCTACACATGTTAGAATGGAAACAAAGGGCACTTTAGCTGGTCTTGCCGTTCCCAAGAGAGAGAGAACTTGGGAAGAGCCAGGCAGGGTGTTTGAGTGACTTATGGGCTCAGCTGTAACCTGTGGCTGCCCCAGGGTCACTCAGGAACAATGACAGCCTGGCCAGGATTTTCCAGGTGGGATATCAGTTTGTTTTAGTCAAGGAACATTTAATTCTGTTTGTAATCCCGTTACTGTACACAACGGTTTGAAAAACTGTACAGCTGTCCACTCTTTTGTGTAATATTTTCCAATGCTACCACCTAGGGTCTTTCAAAGCAACATTTTACATGGTAAATGTATTTTTATCCCACACACATTCACCTTTTTTATGCTATTTATTTATCCTTTTCCTTTGAAGCTCTCTGAAAAATGCACTTTAGTTGTAAACCAAATCCTGTCTTGTCAGAGCATAGTAAGTAAAACCTTTTCCACATGAGAAGAGTCCCTGCATAGTTCCCTCACCAGCTATCTTGTGTAAATATCCCTCTGTTTGCCTCTGAAGGTGAATTCAGGGCAGGTTTTTCTCCCTCCAGTAAAGCTGATCAGTCTCGATGATGGGGGTCTCTGAGCTGGGCAGCCTCTGAGACTGGGGTTGAGTTATTTTGTGAGTCTTTAGTGGCTTTTTTTGGTCAGAGGACAAAGGTAGGATCCTCCAGAGGTCAGGCCAAGGCAGCCAAGTAAAGCCTCTCCCCTGAGTTGTCTGCAAAACTTCTGATAAATGTATAAGAAAAATAACCTCTTCAATTTGGGTGTTGGGAGCAGAAGGCTGTCAGGAGAGCGTTTGGTGCCTTGAAGTCTTTCAGATGTAAACTTGAGCTGGGTGGGAAGGCATAAGGAGCTTTTCCTCCCTGGCTTCCTCTGCCCTGTGAACCTCCCTTTTGTTTGAGGGAAGATCACGAAGGCACTGCCGGATCTCAGCAGGCAAGAAGGGTTTGGGAAAAAGCTGGGCAGCTGAATGGGGCAGCACTTTGTTATTTCCTATCTGTCTGCAGTACTTGTACTTTATTGCCAAGCTATTTGAAAGTCTCCTGGTTTAATGTGTTTATTTTCATGTCACAGAAAGGGAAGTTGCGAGTATTTGTCTTCATTTCCATGTGCAGAGCTGAAGCGAAGTGACACATTCAGAGTTACCCAGAAAATCTGTTACGGAGTGAGGAACTGGTCTCTAATCCTTGGTCAAGCAGCAGCTACTGGGCTTTTCTGCCATGTTGGTCTTTGCCAGAGGAGTTCAGCTAATTCCCTCTCGAGCATTAGCGGCTCTGTCAGCTCCATGCTGTTGGGAAGCTTTGTACAGCCTGGCCATGAGAACCTTTGATGGATACATTCTTTGTTTCTCTACTAACACTTCAAGGTCTGTCTTTGCAAGGAAAAGGGCAAGACTTCCCTTTTTATTAGAAATGAAAAATTAGATCTCCAGCAATCTTTTGACCTCTACTAAAACTTCCTGGAGCCAGCAGGCCCTAGTGTTCCTGATTAAGAAGTTAACTTTTGAAATTAGACTTTAATCAAGAAATTTTAAAGCTGTGGTTAGGGAGGTTAATAAAACCAGTTTCTATTTCTCTCTGGTTAAGGACTTTCTTTTTAGTAACTGACCTTTTACTTTTTTTTATTAACTGCTGTTGCATTGAAATGTTGTTCAAGAGTGGAGTGTGACAAGGACATAAAAGAATAAAAATGGAATTTAAATTGCGCAGTTAAAATACATGTAATATTTACTGAGGCAAATTACTTCATTTCAGTGTGTGGTAAAAGATGCCAAGATCTTACTTCATAGTAAGTTGAATAGAGTATTTTCAGTTGGAACTGACCTACACTGATCGTCCAGTCCAACTGCTTGACCAATTCAGAGCTGACCAAAAGCTATACCATGTTGTTCAGGGCATTTTCCAAATGCATCTTTAGCCCTGACAGCCTGAGGGCTTCAACCACCTCTCTAGGAAGCCTGTTCCTATGTTTGACCACGTTCTTGGTGCAGAAATGTTTCCTGCTGAAGCATTTGCTTGGACATGAAGGCTTGCAAAAGCCTTGTTCACTTAATTTCAAAATGAAGTTTTAAAATTGCTGTGTTTTTGAGTGGATGCATTTTAGCTGAGAGTTTCATCTATTAAGAAAAAATTGCTGCCTTAAATAGGGTGTGACTGTTGTTGCCCCATGTCATTTGCATAGATTTCCAAAGAGTTAGGTGTTTGGTAATGCTTGGCTTTTGTGATCGTTCCTATTTAGTACCACACGAGAAGATGCTGGAGATGTAGGGAAGAGGGCAGCCAGGGACATCAAGAGAAATTTAATTTCTGCACCTTAATTTCTCCCCATCACCCTCTCCTCCAGCCAGGGCTGGACCTGTTGAATTTCAATAGCAGGGCTCATGACCTGAAGCCTGCCTATCCAGTCTGCTTTTCCATGGAATGGAGGAGAATCATATCATCTTTCACTTGCAGTGCTGCCTCACACATTTTTTTCCCTATAAAGAGGTATGCACAAAGCAAGTGTGGTGCTGAGAGAATGATGTGTTTCATGTTTCCAGTTGGTGGGAAAGTAGAATTTTCCTTCCCACGTGCTCATTGACATAATATATTCCACTGTGTGGCTCTGTCCCCTTCCCTGCCACATCCCCTTACTGCCAGGGGTGCTCATGGCTGGGCAGCAGTGGGACAGTGAGGCAGAAGGAGCCTCTCAGGTATCTCACCTGGCCTCCAGCTGTGTTGTAGGAGAGCCTGTGTTTCCCTGGGTCCTCTGGATGTCGTGTAGCCTCTGAAGTGGTGCTGGGTACTTGAATTTGCTCCACTTGTGTCCGGTGGTTTGCAGTGTTTTTCAGAGAGAATTCCTTCTTGAGGAGATAATAACCTGAAGCCTTTCAAACTGGTTTTGTGGCCCTGCACCCTGGGGGACAGGGCTGGAGACATGGTTAGGGGCCCTCAGGTTTTCCTCTAGTCCCTTGGAGGGGAAAGCCATAAACCTTCCTTGTGCCTGCCTCAGATGTGGCAGGAAAACAGTGAGCGTGATTGCTGACTGGAATTATCCTGCGGGGTGCCCTGCTCTGGAAGTCATCGAAGCTCTCTGCTGGGAGGCTGCAATTTTAATGTGGAGATTCTGTACTAGGGTGATTTCCTTTGTTCTTTTCAGGTTCTGAAAATACAAAAAGGGAAGGGAACTTGACATTGTGGTGTGTGTCAACTCAACATCCGACTGTTTAAATCCTTGTGCTAAATGCCCATTACGGATGCTGCAGGGAGGGAGGGGAAAAGCTGCTGTAAGTGCAGTAGTGATAATTGACCCACTTAAGAGAGCTGCTCTAATTTTGCATGTTACAGCATCCTGGAAATTCAGATAAGAATGTTGATCTCTCCAGCTAATAGGATTTCTAAATATATCATCCAAAAGAAGCAGGAGGACTGCAATTTTGCACGCATATGTGTGTGCTCAGGCTAATGTTTTGTTTAAGAACTGCACACTCTGAAAATTTGCTGTTCACTTGTTACTAACTCTGGATAAAATAGAGCTTGACCTTTGCTTCTGCCAAGGGGAGACCTGATCATGCCCCATTAAATTCACTGATGAAATTCTCACCAGCTTTTGTGTAGAGGGGTGACCAACTTTTTTCCTTTCAGGATGTTGGTGCACAGCAGGTGGCTCAAATTGTCAGCTTTTCCATAATGCAGCATTAAACAAACCATCTGCAGAGATGGAGAGGGGGACAGGGTCACAAGATGGCCTATCAAGATTACAGATTTTGGCTGGTGTTGATAGCTTTGTTTTCCTCATTTAAGGGAAATTTTGAACAGTAGAGGTCAAAATAATACTCTTTTGAAATCTGTCTGAAGAAATGCTTTATTGCTTTACAGAGTAGATCGTTTCAAGTCTCTCTCTGGGCGGTTTTTTTCTCAAAGCACAGCCCTGGGGTGGCCTCACCTCCAGTCCCGGGTGCAGTTTTGGGCACCACAATATCAAAAAGACATTAAGTTGTTAGAGTGTCCAAAGGAGGGCCACAAGGACGGTGAAGGGCTGTGAAGGGAGGCCGTACAAGGGGCAGCTGAGGTCTTGTGGGTTGTTCAGCCTGGAAAAGAGGAGGCAGAGGAGAGACCTCACTGCAAGCTATAACTTCCTCGTGGGGGAAGAGGAGGGGCAGACACTGATGTCTTTTTTTTGGTGGTCAGTGACAGGACCCAAGGGAATGGCCTGAAGCTGTGTCAGGGGAGGTTTAGGTTGGGTATCAGGAAAAGTTTCTTTACCCAGAGAGTGGTTGGGTACTGGAACAGCTCCCCAGGGACGTGATCACAGCACAAAGCCTGACAGAGCTCAAGAAACATTTGGTCAGTGCGCTGGGACATATAGTGTGATTCTTGAGGTGTCCTGTGCAGGGTCAGGAGTTGGACTTCGATGATTCTTGTGGGTCCTTTTGAACTCAGGATGTTCTATGACTGCTGAAAACCTTGGGGTTTACAGTCAGGAGAGCTGCTGCACCTACACTGTTTTAATTCTGGAGGTCCTTTGCCCTTGTTCATCATAGCTTCCTGTGCTGGGACAAACAAGAATCACTGTTGCCTTTTGAAATGTAGGCTTCTGGAGTAGGTTCACTGAAGCCTTTGTCACTGTGGGCTTGAATTACATGATGTGTGGGTAGGAGAAGCGTTTGGCAACCCCGTGCTCCATCACCATGTCAGGCCTTGTGTAACCCAGAAGTACTTACAGCAGAAGCATCTGGGCCAGATTTTTAATGTGTGCAATACTGGTCTGGTATTGCATGCATAAAAATAATAATTAATGAAATGAATTGCATGGTCTGTCCTTGTAGTAATTAGGCTCCAGTTTGGGGTGTCTGGACTGAGGAGACATTCTCATGGTAAAGGTGAAACAAGGAAAGAACCAGAGAGCCGGAGAGATACAAAAGCATCAATAATTCTGGGGTAGAAATAAAAGGGACAGCCCTCACTGGCAGCACTGAGAGGGGGTGAAGCTGCAAGGTGGTGGCAGAGGCATGGGGGATAACCACGGGAACAACGTCAGGATGAGTTCTGGGTGATGGATGAGGGGAGGGAAGTGTGATGGCAGGAGGCCTCCTTCCAGGGAAATAAATACAAAGGAGGGATGATAAGGAAGGGATCACACCTCTGATGTCTTTGACCTTCAGCGATCCTTGCATGCTTGTGAAAATAAATATTTAACAATCTTCTTAAAGCTTGTTTAAAAGAGGAAATAATTAGGTTGGCTCTCAGCTTAATACGGTTTATCTCTGCATCTGAATTTTGGGGCTTATGTCAGCAAAACCAGGATTTTAACTGGGTGGTGTTTTGATCTGATGGGAGCTAATATGTTGCTAACACCAGCTAAATAAAAACAGTGGGGTACAGCTGGTCATTGTGCAGCACATTCTTGCTTTTGCCAGAGGATATGCTGGACATGGTGTGGGATGAGGAGGAGATGCAGCCCCTTCCTTTCCTGCATGGCCATGCCATCTTAAGAATAAAAAAGGAAAAAAGAAAAAAAGAAAAAAAAAGGAAAAGCGTTACCTGATGCTTTGTTTAAATAAATCCTGGTAGCAAACATGATCAATTATGGTTGATATTTTTTGATTCAGTCACTGAAAAATATTCCTGGTTGTAGCCATCGCTAATATTTTATGAATTTTAATACTTTAAAAGTCAATTAGAAAATTAAATGCTCTCTTTCATTAAAATAGAAGATTGTGTATTTGAATATTAATGCAGTAAGAATGCTGCCTCAGAACACAAATTCATTTTATTAGATTAATTAAGATCAGTAATGCAAAATAGGGTGAACAAAAGCCAGTGTGTTGAGACCTATAAGCCCTTCTGTGCTTGCTATCTGCAAATATTTTAGCTTGAGGTTTTCTCAAATTGTGTCCACTTTCATCCTATTCTTAAGTCTTAGGCAGCTTTTTTCTGTCTCGCAGTTTTGATGTCGTAAGAACAAAGTGAAGGTGTATCAGAGAAACAATATTACCTGTCAAATTTGTTTTGTAAAAACAGGATTCATTCTCACACCTGACCTGGCCTTATATCTTGAAAGTGGTCTTGATAATGATTTCTTACATCCTGGTAAAGTATAAGCCTTTTAAAAATGGGTAAAGGTCCTTCTCAAGAGCTGTCATCTTTCCTTCAGATGTTTGTCACTAGGATTTTGTTTGCATGATTTTCATGCACAAACCTCAGACTTGAATTGCTTCTCAGTGAAACATTTTTAGCATTTTGTAATTCTTGCCAAGTAGAATGGTGATCTGAGCCTTTTCTAACTTTTCCCTGTTCATCTGCCTTTACGGCAAGTCCGTGTCCTTCCTCGAAGGCAAAAGAAAATGTCTTTTCAGTTCAACTGCCAGACTGGCTCAGTATTGTTGTAAGTATGAATGATGTAATACTCAATCACATGGTGGTATGTCTGCTATTTTCCTCTCTTTGAGAGAGAGAATAATCTTTCCATCTTATCCAGTTTCAAGAGTCTGGGAAAGTAGCAGCCTGAAATGAGGCCCAAAAGAACCAAAATCTTGATTTCTTCCAGAGCTTTTCTTTTGAAGCCAGATGTTCCCCATGTCTTCTTTATTTTGACTTGCTAATTGGAAATAAGATGTTAAAGATAACGTGTGCTTTGAAGCTTGTGTATTGTGTATTTTATTTAGATTTAATCCTTTAAACATTTGACAATAAAACATAAATTGCAGAGCTCTCATCTTTAGATCAGCTGTAAGTGAATCATTTAAGTTTTCAACATCCCTCCAGTTTGGGAGAAATGCAGTAGTCTCAGTGATGTTTTGACTGCGTGTGTTAGTAAAGTGCTGTGAGATTTGCTAATCAGTATTTTTTAAATGGAGATATATTGCTGTTTCTTCAATGAAGGAGCAGCTTGGCTCCCAAAAATACAGTCTTGGCTTATGCCTCGGCAGGGAGTGGAAATCTGAGTGCTTTTCAGATTCCTTTTGTGTTAATAAGCAAGGAGGAATAGTGAACAATGTATTTTATGTTGTCATGTGTCATAATGGAAAGCAAATTTTGAAAGAAGGGAGATACATAGACTGAAAAAAAGGAAGCCTTTTAGTGTGGACAAAAAATAGCGTATAACTTCTACTAGGCTATAATATTTTTAACACGTAGAGAAAACTATGCAGTGTAAATGCATATTCAGCAGCGTGACATGTATTAACCAAAATGGAAAAGTCCTTATTACATAAAAACCAGAACTCCAAACATTGCCTCTGTCTTACTCTAAGGAGAAATTCTCATCTTATCTATTTTACGGTATTTTTCCTTCTGCAATTGGTCTTTTAACCTTTTTATTGTGCCTGTAGTGGCCTTGCAGCTTCCAAGGGAAAACAAAGTTGGTTTTGTCGTTTCAGCGTCTGTAATGTGGGGCACAACTCTAGGGCAAACAAGGAGCTGGTGTTTGAAGTTAAACTGCAGAAGATCTGAAATGCTACCTGAACCTGCCTGTTTCTGAGAGAGCACCACTGTGCCCTCGCTTTGCAAGGATTTTGCCCTATTCTAGTTCACTTGCATTAAAAATACACTTTTTTTTCTTTCCTTAATGAATCCATGGCTTCAGAGTAATGCAGTTCTGCCTATCCAGCTCTGAAGGCTGTGAGATTATAGATGATTTTCTGTGACTCTCGCTTTTGGGCAAAAGATCTGGACTGTCTAAATTGAGATTATTTCTTTTGAAATTTTCCATTGAAATCACCAGTGGACCATCCATCCTTGATCTCCAGGGAAATTAGGAAAGAAATGCAAAATAATTTTTAGTCATTACTGAGCAAGTCGTCTTTTAAAGAGACAAGGGGATGTTTCAGCTGCTGCCTCTCACTTGGTACCTGGGATCAAAGAACATTCAATTCAAATTTATCTGGAGTTCAAAGTTTGGTTTTCCCATGTGAGTGCTCTTAACTTCTGCAGAATCTGAGCTGAATTTTCTTTTCCATTTGAAAACTTCTGGTCCTTAAAGGATCAGTCTTCTAGAGGATACAGCAGATGGACTGCATCTGTGCTGCTGTCTCTGAGGAACTCCCAGATCACTGCATTCTTGTCACATCTGGAGGACCCAGTTCATTGCCAATAATTATTTCCAGTGCATATTCAGATTATAGTTTTTGAGTTGAAAAATATTTTTTCTCAATGTTCAGTTTCATATTTATTATCATTCACCTTGACTCTAAACTCTCCGTGTGGCAGAAGAAACCAATTCAAGTGTTGACTGCTGCTTTTCTCATTCCTCAGCCTTTGAATGGGTGGCTTCAGTGTCTCAGCTGTTTCTCACAGTCTTTCAATGGTGAAACAAGAGAATGCTCCAGTCCTTGATTTCTGCTGATAATGTTGGCAGCCCTCCCGGCAGAGCTGTGAACTGATCACTTTCCTCCTGTTTCAGCTGGAGAATTTGGAGCACCATCAGGAGCTGAGAACATTGGCTGAGAGGTGGTATCCACAACATGAGGGCAGCATCAAAAAAAGAAGCGTCAAAATACAGCTTGACAGAAGTGTTTCATTACAACAGTCCTTCCTACTGGTGGGCTCTAGGGTAGGATGAAAGACAGTACAGTGTATTTTCCACTGTTTCTGCAGCAGTCAGAGGTTTGTATAGGTAAAGTATCTGAAGGTGATGAAATGTGTAGAAAAGCCTGTGCCCTATGCAGGATTGTAGAATAATTTAGATTAGAAGGGACCTATGGAAGTAATTTCTCCATTCCCTGATTACATGCTTAGTAGATGCCTGAAGCCCTGCTCTGGTTGAGTGTTGGTTGTCTTTAGCAATGGACATACCATGTTCTCTCTGGGCATTACTACTGTCACACCAAAGGGGTTCTTTTCCAAATATGTAAACAGATTTTTTTCTTGCTACAGTTCGTTTCTGAGGAGAGTTTGAGTCTGTATTCTCTGTACCCTCTCATTGGGGACACAATGTTAGGTGTCCCCTAAAACCAGGTTGACAAGCCTGGCTCTCTCACCTTTTCCTTGTAAATCACTTGTTCCAGCCCCTCAGCCGTGTCAGTGTGACTCTGATGTTGTACTTGAGAACCTCATCTGACCAAAGCTCTCCAGGTGCAGCCTCGTTGGTGGTCAATAGAGGGGAATATCCACTTCCCTGGAGTGCTGGCTGCACTTTTGCTAACACAACTCAGTACCTGTTTGGCCTTTCTCAGTTCAAGAGCCCACTGCTGGCTGCTGCTCAGCTTTTTTCTGTGGCTACATCCAGCTCCTTTGTACCAGCTCTTCTTTCCCTGCTCAGCCCCAGCCTGTACTGTGGCAAAGGGTTACTCTGTCTTTGCGTGTAAGGCTTTTCAGGAAGTTGAAAGACTGATGCAGCTCCTGTCAGCTCAGTTCTCCAGCCTCCTAAGATCCTCTGAGTGTAGCCCCACCCTGTGCTGCAGGACTGCTCGCCCAGCTTGGTGCCATCTGCATACCTGCCTGGGGTGCCTCTGCCTCCCTGTCTCACTGCTAATGGAGACAGCATTGTCCCCCGGGGATGCCTGCAGCAGCTGTCTGCTAATTGGACTTTGTACTATTAATCACAGCCCTGCAAACCTGGCAGTCCGGCCAATTTAATGCTTGCCTCGGCCAGCGAGGCAGGCCATGATGTCTCAACAACTTGGCTTTAAGAACACCATGGCAGACCATGTGTTCAGCTTTGCTGAAGTCACAGTGAGCAGCTCCCATTGCAGTGCCAGTGTCCCTGAGCTGGTGTTGGTTGGGGGCCATGATGGGTAGGTGACACTTTGCACAGGGGTGCAGCAGACCTGTGTCTGTGAGCAGCTTTTTTTGGCTGGTGCTCTGCATGAAGACTTTCGCTTTGCTCAGTCTGGAGCTGTCTGTCTTCTGATGGGCAGCACAGCAGGTGCTCATTGATTTAATTTCAGATTTTTTTTTAGTCCTGGTGACTAAAACCTGTTCCTGGTTTGCACAAACCCCAGATTCACTTCTGGAAGGGGAGTTAAAAGCTGAGAGGGGAGTCAGGGCCGAACACTGCCCATTCTCCTTTTGAAGCTGCTGTTGCTGTGCAGTCTGCAACACGAGAATTGTGAGGCCAGGAGAAATTCAAACAAGTGGAATCTTCTGTAGGTGAATGGCCAAGCTAAGAGAGGGAGTGTACCTAGTTCAGCTTCTTTCTCTAAGGTTACTCCAGTGTGTTTCTTTTTTTACAAATATATTAGTTATATATTATTCTCTTGACCTAATGCATAAACAGTTGTGGCAGTAGGACTGTAATTCCAGTTTGCCTCCTCCCAGCTGAGGGTCCTGTTGGTGGAGGTGTAGGATTTATAGTGTTTAATGGAGAAGGTCAGTATTCTCTTCTTCTGATTGGAGAAACTGAGGCATAGAAGGGAAGCAAAATGACTTGTTCATCAAGATGTAGGTATTTTTGTGTCCTGTGTGCAGCTATGCCTCTTACTGCTGCCTCCCATAATGTAGGAGCCCTGTTGTACATATTGCTTTCTATTTAATTTTTCTAAGACACTAGACTATACTTTTCCAAGTGTATTGGCTAAATACATTGGAATTTTTAGCTAAAATTTCCAAGAGGAGCAAGTTCTGCAAGAGCTCTGGTGTTGCACTGAGCTTGTTAGCAAAATTCTAGGCTGAATTTATAAACCTCAGTGGTGAGAAAAAAGTGATCATTTTTCTTGAAAGCTTTGCAAATATGACACAATCAGTGAGCAGCTGTAAACATGAGACTCACAATAGCATTCTCAGTTGTTGTTCAGAGCAGAGCTGTATTTTAGGAACTTGCCATCAGCGTGCTGGATAATGTTATTTGAAATCACACTGCTGGGTTACAATAAAACTACTGCAAGACGCTGTGAAAGGCGTCTAAGGAGATCTTTCCCAGCAATATCACTGGCAGTTTTTATTTTCCCAGAGGCAGATGATATGTATATCATTACTGATTTTTTTTTTTTTTTGCTTTCTCTCATGAAGAATTCCAGCCGCTGAGATAAGTTTACAGCTTCTTAAAAACTGATAATGACAGAGCAGTCTCTGTGCTGTAAGAGAGACGTGAGATAAGTGCTTGCCATTGCTACAGCATTCAGAAGAAGATAATAAAAGGATAAAAGTTTAAAATGACACTTCAGGAAAATACCTTATTTTCCAGCTTGATTAAAGCTATTTAATGAAAGTTGTTAAGTTTTAAGAATATGAAAAATACCATTTGCAAGTAAATTAACTTCAGTATGTTCACTAACTGATGCTGTGCAACATTGTCTTGAGATGCTTTGTGAGTTCCTACCTAAGTGAAGGAAATATTGACAGTAATGCCAACAGAATTCCAATATCTTTGACAAGTAAATTGTACCAGATTGCTTACTGATGCCTGAGTTTTCGGTAGGATATCAGTGTGGGTATTCTGTCCCCTTCCTACCCTCCATTCTCCCCACACACCTTGCTCCAATAAAGGGTTTTCCTTTATCCTTAATGATCCTTCATAAAGATGTGTAACCAATAACAAAGGAGTTGTCACTTGCTTTGTCTTTTTCTTTTTTTGACATTGAAAATTGATATGTGTGCTTACAAAGTGATTTTAGAGCAAATTGGTGCAAAGTTGAATTAAATATTAAACTGAATAAAGGATTTTGAAGTTATTGTAGGAGGTGCTTAGCTATGTGTGTTGGATAATAGAAGCATGAATATTAGAACTGATACTTGAAAGGAGGGACTGATCTGTGATATCTCTTGCATCTCTTTATTGTAAGAAGTTTAGGATGTCTCTTAGCTGTTAAACCCTTTTGCATGTTTTGCACAGGGAGACAAATTTCTTTGTTGATTTGCATAGAAAGAATGTAGCTTGGGTCTTTCAAAGGCTGGGAGCTGGTCTGAAAAGGAATTGTTGCCCATAAAGTTAGTCACCTGCTGGGGTATTATAGCTGAAATACATTTGAAAGCTTGTTTCTTTGACCTTTTGGAGAGACTCGGGAACCCCAGAGTCAAAAAGGTGTATTATAGTAGTAAGATAATCAGGATATTTCAGAGCATTTTACCAAGGAAGGGGAAACTGTTATCTTCATTATAAAAACATGATAAAGGATGGAATGTTTTTTGTTGGGCCATGGCAAAAATGGAAATAGAAATCCAGAGTCCTGAGGCACAGCCAAGAGTCCCTCTGGGCTATGCCTTTCAATTTCTTGGGAAAGATAGATTCCCAAAGGGAAGCATTTGCTTCCCATCCTTTTGTGTAGATAAAATACAATGTGTATCAAATGCCTGTGACTGTATTTTCCCTGCTTAATAGATCACCTCAAAGATTTATTCTTGTAATTGAACTCTCTGAAAAGTTAGCTGCCTTTAAAATCTCAGATATGCAAACTCCTCCCTCCACCTGCTCTATTATGCTTGTTCAAGGACCAAATTTAATCTTGTTCTAGAGACAACCTTTAGAGACATAAATTTGTTTTCACTTTAAAATCCAGTGTATTAGGTCCTTGAAGACAATGTGTCATGCTGAGAATTGTATTAATTTCAAGGTATGATGCATCACTTGTCCCTAGTATTTTAAATTGATATTTTAAATTGGCATTTGGTATTTTGAAAGTTAGAAAAACTGTTGCAGTTCTTTTTGGGTTTTTTTTTTTAGTTCTTATTGAGTTCTGCTCAGTTGGGCTAAACAGAAAGGATCAGTGAAAGTATCTTCTTACCCTGCCAGTGGCAACTAAAGGCAATCTCTCACTTGTGCATTGCTGGGAATTAGAAGTGAAGATGTGTTTGCATATTGCAACTTGTCCAGAGGTTGGTAAATTCAGCTGTGCTAACTCAGTGCTTCTGTCTGCTATCATATCCCAAGATACCTGGGTAGCTCTCCAAGGAGGTAATTTGAGTTTTCTACTCTCCTATTGCCAAATAAACCTCCCTTGAATACTCCTCCAGTGGCACTCTAAAGTGCAAGATGCATTGTTATATAATTTGGTAAAATACTTTATTAGTAAGTCATTTGGGATATGCTGCTATTTATGAACCATAAGGCATCTCTCTGCAATAAAAACCAAATTCAGCATACCTCAGTGCTGTTATAACTTGCGTAGTTTTCTGCTACAGTGAACAGGCAAGAGTCTTTTTTTAGGTTTAGTGTAGGCATTTCTTAAGTTGAAAGCATGGGGCTGAGGATTTTTCAACCCACCGATGCAGTGCATCAGGTTAGCTTCACGTATTTGTATTAATTTTATTGATAATACCTAAACCAGGCTGCTTTGAGGATTCAGCCACTGTGAAAGTGGGGTGTTGTCCTGACTTGGAGCAGTGCTGGTAAGCTCGTCCTGAGAGCCCAGTTTCCAGCCCCACGCTGAGTTCAAGTTCTGTAAGAAACACAGGTGATTGGGGAAGTTGCCGTGACTTACTGTGACGCCTTTAATTGAACTTTGATTAGTGCAAGAATAGTAATTAACAGTTCGGTAGCATCTGTGGAAGCATTTCTCCACCCATGCCCCAAGAGAGAGCCAGCCATCCATGAAGCCATAACACCTGACATTTTCCCAGTGGAGTGCTGTGGGTGTGAGGGAGGGTGAGAGCACAGAGAGCTCTTCCACCTGCCCAGGTGAGGTTTTCTGGTCAGCAGGAATACACCATTGGGAGGGAAGGTATTCCTGTAGTGCCCACTTCCAGAACACAGGGGCTCACTTTGGTGCAGTTCAGGTAATGAAAGGTTTCTGCAGGTGTGTGCCTGTGGGCATCTGATAGAGAAGGGTCTGGCATTGTGTTATGTGATATATGCAGAGATAGCTCTCTTAAAGGCCTTTGAGAGTGGGAAATTTAACACATCCCGTTGTTGTACTTCCCACCAAACACCAAAGGCCATTGAGGAGCCAGCAGCCTGGGAAGGGCAAGGATGCAATTCATTCCTTTCGGTGTTTTCTCTTAAAACAAAGGCTCAAGTGTCAAAAAAAATTTTTTTTTTCTTTTGCTAAATGAGTGACAGTGTTTTATGTGTATGATATTAGATCATTGCCTATGCCTGAATAAATTATGTCCACTGATCGTGGCAGGAAAGCAGCATCTGAGTTTGTGTGCGTGTCCCAGTGCGGGGACAACAGCTGCCGTGCTCCCATCTCAGCAAAGGTCTGCTGAGATAATTCACCCAGGAGCACTTAATACCAGTGCATTTGCCTCAGTATGGGTATGAAAGCTACATACCTTGGCTCCTGGCATGGGAAATGTAAAACATTCTGTGTCCACAGAATTTGGCTTTACTCTGATCTAATTGAGCACTGTAATGCTACTTTTTTAAAGAAGTGTAGGTGAGGTGAGTGCTTACTGTGGGTAAAACCAGAGTGGTACTGTGACAACTCTCGTACAGGAACTGTGTTTCTACTTATAACAAGGGAGGTGTTATCAGTTTTATAACATTTTGGGTTGCTATAAAGCAGTTACTCTGCAGTAACTGCTTACTTGTTTTTTCTCTTTCAGATGAGGTAGGCCTTTGTGTTTTGGCGCAAGTGGGGAAAACTGTGCAAACTTTAAAGAGAAATTTGAGAAGCTGGGATGGGTGACGGAGAGATTGTCTCAGGCTCTAGTTTTGGAGAATGCTTTAAGCCGCTGTGAGCTGGCACAGCCTCAGACAGAAGTTATCTTGCTTTGGCCTTGCTTTCTCAGTCCTCCCTCAGTCCATCCCCTGCCTTCTGTCAGCCCAGGTGTTTATGCAGTTACATGTGAACTGGGGAGTTAATCCAGCTGAAAGCAGGCAAAGAAAAAAAGAAAAGAAAAACCTGTTAATTTCAGGCAGTTCCTTTGGCTGGTTTGCCATGTTGCTACACAAATAGCAGCCATGGGGAGGGGGTAGTGATGAACTTCAATCAAGCTAGTTATGACAGGGTTTGGGTTTTTTCTTTTCTTTCTTTTTTTTTTTTCATATTTTTACATATTTCCAAACTCTTGTGTTTGGAGATTTCTGAAAAAGCAGAGTGTCAGGCTCATGACTCTGCTGGTTTTCCTCTGCCATCTCTGAGCAGGCAGTGATTTTCCTTTGCTGCTTCTCTCAGCCAGCTGCTTCATGTTTCCAAATGTGTGCATTGCTGCTGTGCTGAATACTTGAGAGGCATCTCAGAATAGTTCTTCTAAGTCTGCACCTCTGACTTCTTTGGAACTTTTCTTTCACTGCTGGTACAAAAGTCATAACCTTTATAGACTCTGTGCACACAGAAAAGAGAGAGAACTGAACTCCTTTACATTTACTTAAATCTTTACTATCAATGTCCTCCTTCCTAGGTTCTTTGTAAAAGTCCACTTTATTATCACATTGTCACTCTGTGCAGATTTTTGGACTGTGCACTTTCATAGCTGCTTGTGTTTTCTGCAGTGATTTTACAATTTATTCTGGTTTCTTTTCACCCTTGCAGCTTGAGCTTTGCTCCTTTCCTGCTACCTCTCTCCCATTCTCATCTGCCAGCCCTGCTCTTCTTTTAAGTTCTTCCTTAAACCTTGCTTCTCCTAGCAACCTCTCTTGTTTTCCCTCACCAGTGCTTGTTCAATTTACTGTTCGGGGACGGGGTCTCTCTTTCTTGTTTGGAGACTTTTTGTTGTTTGAATATAGCCAACTGTTATTTATACACGGCCATATCATTCAAGTTGAAGATTAACCTCATGTCTCTCAGAACTTTAAAATTAATATTTACATTTTCATTCTATGCTTAATTTTTCTTTTCCCTAAGCAAATATACTAACTAGATTAATCTTTCAGGGGCTTAGTATGGATATTCTTTGCATATTTTATCCCTTTGATACCCTGTATAATTGCAAGTTGACTATACAAGCATTCTGAGACAAGAAATGTATCTTTTCCTTTTTTTTTCTTTTCTGTTGTGTTGCACTGTGTTATAAATTTACATGTGACTATGTAAATACTTGGCACTACCCCACGAAGCAGGTTTTTTACTTGAAGTCAGTGACACTGGGAGCACAGCTTAGCCCCAGTTCTTTGAAGACCACGTTCTCCAAGGGCAGAGTTTTCAGAAGTGCTGAACGCTCGCTGCATATTCAGCCAGCCTGGGTGCTTTGGAAAATGTTCCTCTAAATGGCAGTGACTCTGAAGACAAGTACTGAGAAAAGCAGGAGCAGTAATTTAGGAAAGAGCGAACTGTACGTGCGTTGGAGTCTGAAGGTTGTTGTAGCTTGCAGGTCTTGTATCCCTCCTGTCTGCAGCAGCCCAGATTTGTCTGCAGCTGCTGGAGATGCAGCTGGGGAGAGCTGGTGTCAAAGGTCTTAGGTGAGCCAGAAAGCCCCACTTGTAACCCTTTCAGTTAATGCCAGGGAATCAGGCAGGCTGAATGCAGCCCCAAATGCCTGTCTGCTCTCTGATCTGCCTGGTGCTTGCACGATGCTGAATTACTGCTGCTGACTTTGCCTTAGCAATGCAGGTGGTGAGGCTGCACATGCTGAAAGAGAACTGCTTCAGAAACATCCTGATAGACTTGGGGAATGAGTGGGGTACTGCTTTTCAGTTTCAAATTGGGGATTTTAGAATACAGAGTTTAGGGCAATACACTTCTATGAAACACAGCCATACAGCTGTGTGCAAAGAAGAAAAAAACCCTGCAGACCAAAATGCAGTTCTTTTTTTATCATGCAGTAATCTACACATAAATAAAGATTGCTTTTTCTAAAACCAGCGTTTGTGCTTAGCAGTTTCATTTGTTAAATGCTGTTTTTTATTTGTGTACTCGAGTGCAGCCTGTGCTACATGGACTTCTCTGCAGAGGCAAAATTGGAGAAGGGAGACATTTTGGAATCTGGCTCTGAAGGGATTCAGCCTCGAGGCAAAGCTTTCATTAGACCTGTCAGAAATGAGTTTTCTACAAAAGAATTGAGTTTGGGTATTATTTTCTAATTGTTTTAGTTCGGTGTCATTGGAAAGAGAAATGTTTACTTTAAACATTTCGCGTTGTCAGTCAGTCTCAGTTAATAGCTAATTAAAATGGTGAAAGTTTGTAAAGCAGCAGAGGTGCAAGCCTGATAAGTTATAATCAGCAATCATATGGTGTATGAGATTATGGAAGGGGAAGATCGTGAATTGGGTGTCGATCTGAAAGGCTAAAAACTGGGTTCTGGGCCAGCCAAATGCTATCACTAGTTTTTCCCCCTAATTCTGTGTTCACCCTCCTTTTTGTCTTATCTCCTTGTGTTTGTTAAAAAAAGTGCTTCTGGGAAATTCCCATTTGTTATTTAGTTTATCCAGAGCTGTGACACTGAAATTGCAAATATTTCTTTCCAGTAAAAACTTGAGAAAATTTTGTTTTAATACTCAGATTTTTTTTTCTTTTCAGATGTGTTTCTTATTAAGCTTTGCTTTTTTATTTGCATCCGAATTGCTGCTGTTGAGTACAGAAAGTGAGATTATGTTTAAATATTTTATATATTTAATGGATCTGGATATAGCTTTTGTGAGAAACAGAAAGGATTTTAGCTTAAGCTGAATAAAGGTGACACTTCATTACAGTCAGCAGGACTTTTATGGATGTCAAATTTCTGCTGAGTGGCTTGCAGTCACAGTTCCTTGGCACTAGTCCTCCTTCCATGGTATGGCTGCTTTTGTAGTAAGCTTGTAAAAATAAGTAAAAAATGTTCCAAGGGTAACTTAAAAAAGCTAAGTAACTAACTAAAATAAATACTGGACCCTTTGTCTTCCCTCTGCTTCTTAATACAGGCCTGTCTCTCCCAGATACGACATCCTACACAATGGAAAAATTTTGAAACACAGTATGAAATAATCTGAAAGTTTCCTGATTATTGTAGATTGTCAGACATTAAAGATTTTAACTTTTTAAAGATTTTTTTTAGGAGGGGTAACAACTTTATTGTAAATGATAGTTGTTATTTTAACGGTGTCTTGTGCAGTTTATTCCTGCAAATGGCAGGTTTCCCTCTTGCTAGATGTTATTATGGAAAATCAGGGGGATTTTGCTGCCCAAGTACTTGAGGATTGCTGGAGTATGTAAAATGTAGGTCTCTCTGAAGTACAAATGCATGTTTGTTTTGGTATTTTGGGTTTTAGGTTTCCGGTACTATTCATTTCTTCATGAACTTTTGTTTCCTCTGGTGCTGAGAATGAGGTCATTATTGCTATGAATCATGGAGCTCTCATATTATCCACAGATTTTTGGATTATAAAGGCAGAAAGGGAACATTTTGGCCACTCTGTCTGACCTTTTGCATCATGCTGGCCAAAGGATTCCCTTGAATTTAATTTTTTGACATAATGCCTTTAGACTTATCTCATTTTGATGTAGACATTTAGACATTTCTAGTGATGGACAGTCAGTTGCATACCTTGCTGAAACTTGCGTAAAGAATTAATAGCAAAGTTAAAAGTGTTAATGCTTTTTCTTTTCAATTTTTTTTTTTTTAATTTGGGCACTTTTATAACCTAAGTCCCTTCGTGTTATTTGCATGGGTATGTCTACAATACCAGTAGCTTTCCATCCCTTTAGGAGCTTTGCCATGTGGGTAGCAGTCTCCATATGTGAAATGACCATTGTTTTCTTCCAGCCTCAAAGAAAACATTTGTCTTACGATTGTATAATTTTTGAATACATATTAAGTATTATCTGCTGTTTTCAGCTGTTGTTGTATGTTCTCCTGAACTGTTCCAGCTCTGAAAAGAAGTTTGAAAACAACGGCCTGTTTTTACAACTACTTCCTGCTGATAATCGTGCCCACAATATTCATAGTAAAGGCCAACCCAGTGCTACTGCATGACTCAAGTTTCCCCTTTTGCTTTGCTGTAGTAGCTACACATGTAATCAGGGAGAGAGATTGCTGGAGGCTACCTTAAATGAAATCCAGAAGTGCCACATTTTTACTGTGACCTTTGCTTACAATTTTCAGTGGACATGTGAGCTAACTTCTCTAAGGAGCAAGGGACTGTGTGTTAAAGCATCTGTAGTGTAGTTCTAAACTGATTCAGAGCTCTCTGAACCCTGCTACTGAATTTCCCAGCTCCTTAGCTCTGATCTTGTGTCACTATAAATGCATCCCATGCACTCTGTTTCTTCTTGGACAAAAAGGTGGAGTTGTTTTCCTTACAGTAATAAAGCCAAAGCATTTGTAATGTGTTAGTAAGTTTAGATTTTCCACCAAAGGGTATTTAAAAGTTTGAGGAGCTTGAAGAATATTCTGGTATACAGATTTCATGACTGTAACTGAAATGCCAGGGTTAAAAAAGCACCTCTCCAGCTCCCCTAAAATCTGAATTAGCACTGATGCTCCTTCTGACTCCTCCTGTCTCCACTGACAGCAGCCAAGCTCTAGGACCACTCAGTTACTCACTTTGGTGCCTCAATAACCGATGAGATGCTTTTTTTTTGTGTGTGTGTTTTGGGGTTTTTCCTCCTAAATTGTGGTGAGATCTATCAGATATGAGTGATAGTTTTACTTTGTCTCATTGGGGACGGTATCTCAGGGTGGGCATAGAATAATCAAGCACTTCAAGTCAATAGTGAGCTGAGAACATTTTCAGACTTAGAATATTTCTTGAGCACAAAACTGGCATTGTGATTTCTTCCTAGATCTGTCTGATGAGCTGACAATTATTATGGTTCCTTGGCAATTGCATTGCTAAAGTCTTTCCATTTTCTCTTTTTTCACTTTAAAAAAAAAATTGCACTGAATTCAGTATTTCTCTGTGTAGATTTCTAAGCTGTGTATTTTACAGATGGTTTTTGTTAGCAGTTTCCTTTACTGTGTTAAAATTTCAGATTACAGTAATGTCTTGCATAATACTACCTATAATGGATTTCTGATTTTTTTTCAGAGCCACACTGAATTTTCACCTAATTAGCTACCCAGCTATGCTGTGGGTTTTTTTTTAATTTGGAAATTAATTTCCACCAAATAATATTAACATAATGTATTAAATTTTGTAACAAATTTGGAGTACATTCATACAATTTCAAATGCAAACTAAGGGTAGAAATGCTCAAGGATAAAAGTTCTTAACAGGGAAAATGTTTATGTATAAACTGATTACGTTATCTGAATTACTCTCCTTCCACAGCTGATAATGTTTAGGAGAAATGTGAACTCTATTACTCTGGCTTACTTGAAGAACATTCACTAATACTTACGTTACCACAGTGTGCACCAAACTACACCGATGTCTCTGCGTTTTATTTAATGCTGGATTTCTTAACACATAGCTGCATACAAAAACCTCACATACAGCCCTGAATACATGTTTTCTTTGCTTGCCTCACCCTCTCCCCTTCTCTCACACTTTACCTTGACACTCCTTTTAATAATAAAACCAGAACCTTTTTACAACAGGTAAAGCCACACCTGAGTAGCTGATAGGAGATCTGGCATGTGCTCATGAACAGCAGTAAAAGGGCTACCTTTGCACTTTGGGCTTTGTGGTGCCTTTTTTTTTTTCCTCCTCTCTCTCTATTTTTGATGCTGTTTAAACAATGCATTCGTAAGTGTGCTTGCTTTCAGTTAAATCTAATGGAAACTTGTAGTGGTTTGGCTTGTTTTTAGCTATTATGTTTTCCAAGAGTGCCCATAATGAGTAGATGGTGACCTAATATTTTGCAGCAGCACAGGATATCAGTAAGGGAGTGAAAACTGAAAGGTAACAGCTGATTTGCTTGGCTGGGGAAGGGAGTAGCCCAAGCAGCTTTCCCTTTCCAGTTCTTTGATTGGTCCTCATAGAAGAGGACAAAAAAAACTTTATTTCAGTTTTTTTAGTTTGCTCTTCCATCTGATGATGCTTAATATTCTTAAGTGTAATATGAATATTCTATCTCGATGCTGTTACTGGTTTTAGTTACCATAGAATAATAGAATGGCCTGAGTTGGAAGGGACCTTGAAGATTATCTCGTTCCACCCCCTGCCATGTGCAGGGACACCTTCCACTAGTCCAGGTTGCTCCAAGCCCCATCCAAGCTGGCCTTGAACACATCTAGGGATGGAGCATCTACAGCTTCTCTGGGTAACCTGTGCCAGGGCCTCACCACCCTCACACTAACAGATTTCTTCCCAGTATCCAGTGTAATCCTACTCTGAATTTGAAGCCATTCCCCCTTCTCCTGCACTGCAAGCTCTTCTCCATCTTGCTTGCAGGCTCCTTTCCGACCAAAAGCAATTAGGTCATCCCAAAGCCTTCTCTTTTCCTGGTTGAACAACCCCAATGCTCTCAGCCTTTCCTCATATCAGAGCTGCTGTATCCCTCTGATCATCTTGGTGTCCTCCTCTGGAATCTCTCCAGCAGCTCAGTGTTCCTCCTGTGCTGGGATCCCAGTGGATGCAGCACTGCAGGTGGGCTCTCAGCCGAGCACAGGATCCCTTTACCACTGGATCTGTCTCGGGCTGCAGGATATGGTGAGTATTGTAGGTCACACAAGTGGTTGCCTTGTTCTTTGAGACCATCACTTCACAGAGACAAGTTGAGCAGCAAATTCAGCAGGTGCTGGCAGGGTGTTTTGGGCAGCTGAACAATTAACTGGATGTTGGCTGTTAGCATAAGTGGTGAATTGACCTAACCCATATTTGGTTTCTTTGACAGTTAACCTGGATTTATTTCTTCTCTTTCTTTGGCTTGCTAATGAAATGAAATTAAGAAATACTGTCACATTCAAGAAGCGTGTATATTCCTTGACTTCTTTCACAGACATGTTACTTGACCTCAGCGACCTTCTTCAGGTATTGTACTCTTTTTTAATTTGACTTTTTTTTTTTAAATTGTTAAAGTTTAAGATGTTTTTTAGTTTTTCTGTAAAAATCCTGAGTGGAAAATCACTGGGGTTGGAAATGTGAGTAATTTTTCAGTACAATTAAATGTCCAAAACTTTTTTTGCTTTTAATGCTGCAAATAATGTAGCAAGAGTTAGTATGATCCTTTCATCAGGATTCAGAGTCACTGCAGTGGCACAGGGTCAGATGCTGCATATTTTTAAAACAACAGTTGTTGAAGACAGAAATAACCTTTTTGGTAGGTAATGCTGTGTAAATGTATTCGTGCACTTCAGAACTGTGTTTTATAATATGTATTTTGAGAGAAATACGAACTTGCTCTGTCTGTGGAAATAGAAAGCTGTACTGACATATGTTGTCTTACCCTCATTCTCTCTGTTACAACTGTTTTACATACAATGCGAGTAGGTTACTTGCATCTATTTTTGTCCTCCCAGCTGTCTTGGTAAATGGCATCCCTCTGAAGACTATTTATTGCTTGAAGCAATCTGCTGGAATTGCAATAATCAAATGAATGTTTAATTCTGAAATTTAGTAACTTTCTTCTCTTTTCTAAACTCTGATTGAATTATTTTGATTGCTCACGACCAAACAGTACATGTGTAGAATGGGAGGTTTGTTTCCTTCTAAACACAGGTAATTTTTCATGGTGATGGTTTTGAAATAGAATGATCACAGTAATATGAAGAATAGTCACAATGTGAACTAGAAGAGGTATTGTATCTGTAAGAGGAAAAGGAAAAGATGTATCGTCAGCAGAAACAGACAAGAAAGATTGAATGATTTGTCTTTTCCCCTCTGTGCATTCCAGCCAGAAAAGATGCTGAGATGGGACTTATGAGGAACAAAAGGTTAAAGAGGGGTAACTGAGAAGATGGGAGAGACAGAAATGCATTACTAGTAGGGAGATAATCAACCCCTGAAAGAGAAAAATCCAAGATTTAACTGCATTTAACTGTATCTTCTGATACACTGTCTTCTACTTTATGGCTTCTTTGAGGTGAATCTGAGCACACGGGAATGTTGAATGTTATTGTTAACTCTACCTATCCAGAAAGTCCTGTTTAAGAATATGTAAATGACTTTCAGGTTCTAGCTTGATATTTTTTTCTCCTACCCCAAGTCTGTTTAAAAAAAATCAAACCCCCACAAACAAAACCACAAACCAAACAGAAAACCACAACTACAAACCAAGAAAAAAAAAAAAAAACCCTAACAAAAAAAAACACAGAACAAAAAAACCCCAAAAAACCAAAAAAACCACCCAAACCACCTTGGTAGCAAAACATTTGTGGCCCAGGCAGAAAATTTCAGTATATTCTGTTTAGATTAGTCTTTGCCCACAAAACCTGGACCTAAAAAAGAATTAGTTTATTGAAAATACTGCATTAGATAGTACTATTTTACCTTGAAGTGCCTCTTTTTTTCAAGGACTGCTCTCCCATCCTGAAGTTAGGATATAAGTGTCCTTAAGGAAGAAGAGTTGAGAGCAGTAGTAGGAGTGGCAGTGGTATTATTTTTCTGAATTATTTAATTTGTTCATACTCATCTGTACAAAATTTATTATAATGGTCCAGGTAACTGATTTTCTTGGTGAAATGAGAAAGATGTTGATTTTATATCCAAAAAAATCGCATCTGAATCTAAAAAATGAGCTACTGCTGACCTGCACCAGCTCTTGCTTAGAAACTAATAGCAAATGTTGAGATTTTTCTTCAGAATGTTCTCGATGCAGCTCAGTTGCAGTGGGAGGTGAGAGACCTGCAGAGCTCTTTGTCATCTGGCTGCAGGAATTTTTTAAGAAATTCACCACAGGAAACATCCTTACAGATTGTCTTCATGGAGGCTGCTGACTGAATTACTGAACACCCTGAAATAGGTTGTGGTGCATTTGAGAGCCAGAAAATCATAGAATCATTAAGAGTGGAAAAGACCCCCAAGATCACTAAGTCCAGCTATGAACCATCACCACTAAACCATGTCCTGAATCTGCTGTTACCTGCAACTCAGTGTTTGTGTAAAGACCTGTCTTCTATTCTTTCTCTCTTGATGATCTGTTTAGCCTTTTCTTTTTTTCTAAAAAAGGTGTAGATGAATCCTAAGCATGACCTCTTAGACTCTGGTTTTAACTTGTACCTCTCTTCCTATCTTTCTGGAGTTACTTTGGGACTTAAAAATATTAAAAAAAAATAAAAAGCTGTCCCCCTAGAGATAATGTGCTTTTAGGATAGTATTGTGCTGCTAAAACTTAGCAATAGAGGAGACTAATTTTCACTGTTAATGGCAGTCTGTGTAAAAAGTTGTATCAGTTTTCCTCTTATGCTGATGACTGGGATGTGGGAGTTTGTCTTGTTCCACTGGGGAACTGCTGCATTTTCATAATAACTTTTGGAGCTTCAAAATTGCTGCCATCTTGGGAAAAGACAAAAAGTGTTCTTTTTTTTCTTTTTTTTTTCTTTTTTTTCTTTTTTCTTTTTTTTCTTTTTTTCTTTTTTTTTTTTCTTCTTTTTTCTCTTTTTCCTTTTTCTTTTTTTCTTTTTTTTTCCTATTTTCTTTTTTCTTTTTTTCTTTTTTCTTCTTTTTAAATTTTTTTTTCTTTTTTTTTTAATTGGAAAGGCAATTTCCTTGATGTTTTATCTTTGTGTGAAATACATTTTATACCTTGTAAATCTGTTGAAAGTGTTGTTGAATCCAGAATTCCTCTGATACATTTGGACTTCAAAGCATGATCTGAAATGAACTGAAAATGTCCAGGGCACTGCTACAAATCAGGTGCCTTCCTTGTGCCGAGCAGTCGTGCTGCTTGTTGATTGAGTTGGAAGGACGACCAGCCATCAGTCTCTGACAGGGAAAGTACTTGCTTATATTTTCAGATCCTGCATTTTACTTGCAAATATAGTCCTTAGAGAGGTCTGCAATCAGCCCTTTTGTTTGCTTTTTTGTTAGTCCAATCGAAGCGACAGGCCTGGCTTGTTTAGGAGAGCTGCAAAGCCTGTCTAGCCTTGGCCAAGTTTAGGTTTTCTCCCATCTTTCCAAGCATCCCATTCCTTGCACCTGGAGAACTGTTTGGCTGAAGTTTGATCTCGGTGTGGTGAAAGGCTGCCTTTCACATCCTCAGAAAGGGCTGGGGTTTTTTTAGTCTCTTGTCATCTCCAGTGTCATGGTCTTTGCAATGGGGTCCTAAAAGACTTTGGGGAGGGGGCTTGGCAGTGCTCTGATCCCCAGTTTCAGCCTAATAGAATATAATTTTTAGCATGCCTTGTGGTGTGCCCTGCTGTTAAACAAGGCTGATGTTCTCGAAGAGCCAGGCTCTTTATAGGAGTGTGCAGCAGGAAAATTACCAGTGATGGATGTAATTAATTAAAATGAGATGTCTCTACTTGATATCAAGAAAAGGTTCTTCACTGTGAGGACAGCCAGATATGGAAACAGGTCGTTTAGAGCAGTTTTGAAGTTTTTATCCATCAAGGCTCTCAAGTTCCAGAGCAACCTGGTCTGTTCTTGTGCCTGAGCCTGCTTGGAGCAGGAGGTTGGGCTGGAGACCTGATGAGATCCATTCCAACCTGAACTACACTGTGGTTCTAGGTAAGGGAAGAGGATGCACAAGAAGTGAAAATCAGTAACTAGTACTTCCTTGGTCTCTCTTCCACTTCAAAACACAACTCTGACCCCTATTTCTTCATCTGCAGTTTGTCTAGTCAAGTAACAGTACTTGCTTGTCTAGAAGGACTTTTACCGTGACTTACTTTTGAAGACTTGTTTTCATTTTTTTACGCTAAAGGCAGCATTGGGCTCCCTGACTCCTCTATGATTGTTGCAAATTATTACCCTTTGACTTTCTTGTGTAGATGGTTTGATAATGGCTTTTTGTACTGCTGTGGTATTGGAGGAAGGGCTCTAGGATTGCCACACATGTCATTAGCAGGAGGAGAGTCTCCTTTGGAGTCCCCAGGCTGAAGGCAGTGCTTTAAAGCCTAGTATGAGAGGGAAGCTGCTTAATTTTGATTTGTGTCTCTTTTGAACGACAGGTTGACAGGCTGAGTTTGGCACTTGTTTGTATTTTTGTGTGTTACCTTTTGACTGCTCTAAATGCAGTATGGATCAAAAAAACCCAGGAGTTTCAGTTTATTGCATGGAGAAAGGTAAAATAGAGTATTCTTTTAAAGACTACTGGTTTGCTTCAGTTTTTAATACCCTTTGTTCATCTAAAGTTATTAACATGTTGACTGTATTTGCCTTTATTGCCCCTATGCAAATTGCTGTTGATTGAGTTAATTTAAACAACCTGGTTGGGACCTTCAGGCATTACTACACTAGAAATGTTAATAATGAATCAAATAACCACAGGTGCCTCTTTCCCCAGCAACAGACACTCTCCTTAAAAACTCATTTGCTTTTCATGCTTGCTTAATTATTTAGGCAAGCAGCCATGGATGTTTCACAGTGTGAATTCTCATCGTGTTCCAACTGCCCGGTCTTTGTCTTTCTAGAAGAATATCTTAACCACTGTCACATTTGTAGTACTTTGCCAGAATGCCACACTATGGTCATGAAAAGCCTTCTTGGAAATTGCTTGTAGAAAGGCTATTGATTTATAACTTTATGGAGCTTATGGTCAAACAAAATCTTCCATTCAGTGGTGGCAGCTTTATTTTTTGCTACTGTCCAGAAGTTAACGTAACCTGGTAACTGTATGAATGGGACATTCCCGGTTTCCCCAGGAGAGTTTAAAATTCTGGTAGGTGTTAGACTGATGAATTCCTGTGTTACTGGAAATGAGGTGTTTGTTGTTATTTCTGAAAGTGGAAGTACATTGGTATTTGTGAACAGATCAGGCATGATGTGAAAGCAAGAGGAAATTATGAAAGGATAAGGGTCTCTCTGGAAGTGTCCCTTTGAAATCAGTGTCTGGTGACTGACAGATGTGAAATGAAAAGACTGTCTCCAAAAAATACTGTGAAGGGCAAAGAGCATAACAAGTAGAAGGATCTTGTTGTGAAGATGTAACTGAATAATTGGAAGCTGTTCCTTCACTAAATGCCCCTTTTAATTAACATAATGTGTTTGATAATGAGAACAGAAATTAACTATTGGTAAAGGACAACATCTTAGAGAATCTTAAGGTCTCCTGTAAAAAGAGGTTTTTGCAGTGCCTTGGTGAGCACAAACCTCTTCTTTGTCTGAAAAATGTCTTCCTGCTAAAGAAGCTACTTGGTTTTTTTTGTGTTTTGCCTTTTCTTTTAAATAAAAAAATCTGTGATGAGTTTACATACTTGTAAACTTACTCTGTTAAATATGAGTTGAATGTAAGAGAATATGGTAAAAACTATCGGGCTACGCAGATATTTTAAAATCTCCCCTCTAACAGAGTTTGACACCCTTCTTTTGCTTTTGGTGTTGATGCTTAAACCTAGTGATTGCATCAAGTTTAGGAAATTTTAATATCTGGTGAAAATCTGCAAAAATAGAGCACAAGTCTTAAGAAAGTGTATGAAACAGTTGTCTCACTTCAGCAGTTTTGATTGGAGAGAGTTTGGAAAAATACTGTTTTTCAGTATGATCCTTTTAAATTAAGGGGAAAAAAGGCTGCAGTTGATGTGGTAAGCTTTAAAGCTGCACCAATTCAAGTTTAAGCCAGAGACATCCTTTTAGAAGGGCATTTTTGTTTATTCACCATTCTAAGAACTCATATAAAATTAGGTTTTATAAATGCAAATGTCATATGATTCTAAATTTGGAACGTTAAGCTTTTGATGGATTGGAGTATATGAATTTTTATAAGAAGTTCTTAATGAAGAAAGAACTAGAAATTAAAGTAGGCCTCTAAATTAATTCTCTTAATTTTCTAAGCTTAATGGAGTGCAGAAAAACCAAATGATGAGAGTAAAGAAAGACCCTCTCTAAATGCCTATTTTATGTCATATCTCTTCTATCACGGGATCTGTGTGTGTGTGAGTAATAGTTGAAATCAGTGATAGTGAAATAAAATTTTACTGAAAGGGCCACCTTCCACTAAACACAGAAGATGTTAAATACCATGTTCGAGGAGTTTAGTGGCATTACAGATTTCCGGGTGAACTTTATGCTGTCTTTAATTTTTCATTTATGAGAAGTGCCCCAGAACCTGTGAATATCTGTTAACTTTTAAAGTTGAGAAACATATTGTTTGAGAAGGCCTGAAGTCTTTTTTTTCCTACTGATTTGCCAGAAAAACCTGGAAGCAATTAAATATTCCTGATTCTTTTTGTGACCCTGGCATTAAAAATGTGTGAGCTTCATGAGGAAATCAATACAAATATGGACTGTACTGTATATTTTGCTTTCTTTCTAAATTGGTAGTAACCAGAAACTACAAAGAAATGGGCTTGTGAGCAAAGAAAAAAATTTCCTCATTTACCATTTCTATTTTAATTTATTATTTTGTGCAAATACACTGCCTGCACCTTGAAGTCAGTCATAAAACAGTGATGGTGAGGGTCAAGTGGAAAAGCAGGTTAGATTTAAGTGCATTACTTCTCAAATAAACCATAGATCAGGAGACTTTTAGTTATGCCAAGGAAAGAAGGATAAATAGTCATTGAGCACATTTATTATTCATTTGTCTTTGCTTTGGATTTAATTTGGCAATCACTTTGATTGTTAGAACTTCACTAGAAAAAAAAAATAATACCTGCTTCTTTACGCCTCTTCATATTTATTTGCTCTTTATTATTGCATTTATGGAAAGTTTGCTTGGGAGGAGTTTCTTGGAGAGCGACGTGGTTTGATGGTGACAAACATCAAGTATTTGGATGCCGTGACAAGGGGAAAAGCTAGAAGGAAAAATACTTGTTTGGATTAGAGTTTTATGGTTATATTTCTAGACTAATATGAGAGAACTAGATGCGTTTGTGAGGCCTCTAACAAAAACGTCATATGTACTTGGCTCCACTGAAGTAACTTTATTGATTTGTGCGGTGAAATCGTCCTTGCAGAACAAGATCTAAGTGATGAGGTCTAAGATTTATAGTAACTTGGTCGGCCAGCTTAGAAGGCTGAGATTACAGCCAAACACTCATTCTTTATGTTAATATTTTTTAGACAAAAGGTCAAAACAACCCGTTTTGAGCTTGCAGTGAATCTAAAGCCAACTGAAAGGCTGCAGACATTTTGCTTTAGTGATATCTGTTCTGTCTTAGTGGCTCATGGAAAATCACGCTCTCAGACTCCAGTATGAATTGCCAGATTCAGTAGGTGTGTATTTTTTTCAAATTTATAAAAGATTTGGTGACTTATTTCTTAGTAAATAGACTTTTCATTCAGATGGTATGTTTTGCTCTTTTCCTTCCCCTAGAATAGTGCTTCTATGTTGTCTGCTACTTCAGCAAGAAAAAGGGCAGTAAAATTGAAGGCTATATTTTTGCATCTTCTAGGCCAGTCCAACCATTGGTCAGACACAGCATGGAATACACTCACTTTTCACTAAATATGGGATGAATTACCATCATATCATGTATAATTGATTGCAAAGTCACTTTCAGGACATGTGATCATTCTGAGGATTTCTTTGAAGTTCTAATTTCTGATTTTTTAAAAATATATTTGAGAAAAATACACATTAAGAACATTTTCATGTAAACATTTTGAAGGGCTAGGTGAAAATAGGTCAGTTGTTTGGGGGTTTGGTTGTTGTTGAGATACATATATTTTAGCTAGCTTGGTAGAACCATCTTAACACTTGGGAAGAAAGCTTGCTTTTAAACTAAGGTTGGCAAAGCTCTTTGATGAAATGGAAAGAGTAATAGTTTTTTTAATTCTATAGGCTTGTACCATAATCATCACTCAGTTGTGGAATTGACTGCAAAGTAAATACAGTCATTGTCCAGGCACAGGAAAGAGAGGGGCAGTTTTGTTCCATAAAAGCCATAGAGTATATACCATTGTTCAAAACAAACCAAAAAAACCTACTTGCTTGGAGTGTAGGAGGATGGAGTTTTTCATACTAACCTTGACCTTTACATATGCCTTGGGGGAAGCAAGGTGTTCACGGAGCTCCGTGGGAATGTTTGAGACTGATTGGGAACTGGAATATATCCCGCCTTTCTTGCTGACCACAAAAACACATCTTAAGATAGAGAAAGAAAACTTCCTCAGACTTGTAAAATACAAATACGGTTGTCTGTGCTGTAAATTGCAAATCAGAGTATGAAGAGTAACTCCTCCCAGCAATTTACATCCTCCTGGGTGCAGCAGTGAAGAAGGGACAAGGGGCAGAGCTCTGTCCCTGGTGCCTGAGCAGGTTTGGTGTGGTTTAGGGCTTTTCTGATTTATTTATGTATTATTTGGTTTACTTTTTGGTTCTTAATGTTTTTAATGTGATCCCAAGCAATGTCCAAACAGCAAGATATGACAAATCACCCTTGGGGCATTTAACACCACTCCTTGATTTGGTGAAAAGTTTGGTGTGTGCTTGTGCAATACTTAATTATGCCACTACAGATAATCATGCAGAACTGAAATTTGCACTGACTTGTATTTGCTCAAGTTTTGTAATGGTACAAGATAAATGACACTTTATATATACTGATATTACATGGAAGTCAACTTAATGCCTTATGATGTAATGTGACAACTGAAAAACTACTACAGAGCAGCACTAAGCCCACTGAAGAGCATGATGAACAACTTTTTATAATTTTTTAAATATAAACTTATGATTTGATTTACAATGCTAATTTGTGCAGATTTTGACAAGCACTGAGTATTATCCTGTACATATGAATATTGCTTGTATAACTTGAATTTTTTTAAAGCAGGTTAAGATTTCAAAAGTTGGGGTTTTCTCCTTTCCATATAAATGTTCTATTAAAAACATTTGTGGTTTAAGATTTACATAATGCTTTTTTTGTCTTTTAATAGGTGAATGTCTATGTGCTGGGAAGAACTTTCCTTCTGTTGGCCAGAGAACTCTGCATAAATGCTCCAGCCATAGGTATTTTTTAGCAATTTGACTTTTGACTATTTGAGTCTTTTTTTCCTACGGTTACTTGAATATGTATGTATGTATGTATATATACATAGTATTGTATATTAATACCCAAGTAGTAATTTATCGTGAAGCTGGAATCAATCCAGGCAGAGGAGCATTGCTGACTATAAGAGCCTGTTCTCCTTTATGTAAGAGCTTTTTTGGACCTAGATGCTGTTTTCTTTTGCAAATAGTTTTGTTGCTTTTTCCAAGAGTAATTTGGGCTATACTAAGACAATGGACTGACGTGTAACAAATTTGTGTGTGTCAGCAAGCTCCTACAGGCCTGTCACGCTTCAGTTCCTCAGATGCAACATTTGATAAGTATTTGCCAAATTTACTATCTGTCCATCACCTGTAGCTGAGCTGTTCAGTGCTTGAAATACAATTGGCTTGGTGGAAAATGAGAAGCAACTTTTTCCAAACATATGAATAACTTCTGATAAATCAACACTGAAATCATAACTGTGATAGGAAGGTGGGTTTTAACATGTCAAAAGGGTGTAGAAGCCATTCTCTAGGTGGTGGGTTTAAGCCAAGGGAATTTGTGCCAGTTCCAGTTTAAAGAGTGCATTTATAGTGAGGTCTTGTGACTGTTACCCACCTCTGCGTAGGAATTATCTGCCTGCATCTTTACCCACTCTCACTCCCACTCTCCTTAATCTGTACCGAGAGAAATCAGATGGCTGTGTTGCAGAACAACACAGGCACATACACCCCTTCAGCTGTACTGGGGCTGGCACAGGACTGCTGCCTTTGCAGCAAGGGGAGCAGCTCACACACAGGGAGCATCCATCGCCAGCCACAGCAGCGCCCAGGCAGTGCGGCACCGCGCAGCCCTGCGGCAGCAGCACCGCTCCACTTCTGCTACAGGGATCTTGTTTTCAGCAATTCACTTCCCTTCTTAGTTGTCATTACTTTTTTGGTCTTTTTTTTTTTTTTAAGAGAGAGAAAACAGGCGGGATTTGCATTGCAGCTTAGTTTCAAGGTGAAAATTAATGCAGCTTGGGAAAAGGCAATCATGTTAGATGTAGAGGTGCTTGTTATACACAGAAAAAATACTGGTTTAGACTGCTGTTTGAGTACTCTCTTCCAAGATCATCCTAAGATTTATAAAATCCAGTAAATATTTCTGATTGGCTCAGCTGTATGATAATGAGACCTTTGAGAAAAAAATAAGTACTTTTATCACTGAGAAAAGTACTAGCATAAAATGATTGCTGATAATGCCGGAGACTGTGTTTTCCAAAAAACATAGAGCAGGAAGAATGATCCGACAGCCTTTTTTTTTTAAGGTGGCTTATTTCTAATTAGTAATCTTAAGCGAACGTAAACACCATCTTTCAAGTATTTTTCTAATGCCTGGTGCTCTGTTTAAGGATAGGATGTAAATTCAGATAGCGTCTGCCAGTAATACAGCCCTGGGCTAAATTTGTGATGCAGCCTTGTCACTGAATTAATTAACTTCATCTGTGTGTCTTGACTCTGGCCATTCAAGGGGGGGATGTTGTTTGACAGGTGCAAGTGGCAGTGTTGCTGTTTGGTGGGCAGGCTGGAGGTTAACAGAGATGCTGCATGTGAAGGGGCATTAGGCGTTTTCAAATATAACCACAGGATGATTTTGATCAGCTTTGATTACAATGATGGTTGTCTATCTTCAGCTTGGGCAACACACAAAAAACCCTAAGCTTCCTCAAATGTCAGCTCCTTTTCTCATGAAGGGAAATTAAAGGCTGCTGATGGATAGTTTCAGTTATCGAGAGAGGGAACTTTCCTATTTGCTGGGTGTGGATGCACACAGGGACCAGACTAGAGTGTCATCACCCCTGTTAGCTGTACATGAATTAACACACACGAGCCATAAGGTCAGCAAAGATCAAGTACACAGGATTTAGGGCAAGTAAAAATGTTTTATATATCACAGATTCATAAACTGCTCTAGTTTAGAACATTCTGTTTGAGTCAGCTGCAGTCTGCAAGTTAGTTATCTATATACAAAATAAATGCACAGTACGTGCAAAATTTAACATTTTTCTGCATGTTGCAGTCTTAATAATTAAGTCAAATAGCTTACGAATAAATAAAATAAGATTAAATTCAAGAGCATTCCTTCACTTATTTGTATAGCCTGATGTAGCAGATAGGTAAGTAGCATAACATTCCATACTGCTGCAGAGTTCGTAGTAAAACCGAAAAATCCCTTAATGTGCATCATTGCAGCACTGGAATACAATCAAGGTGAAATGCATCATGCATAGAAAATGAGCTCAGGTATTTGTCCTCCTTGTACTCCGGTTCCATTAGTACTGTCCGAGGAGCACTGGAACTGGAACGTCACTTTCCCGCACTGCACTTCAGTCATTCCCTCTTGTCCAAAGTAACTGAGTTCGTTACCATCAAGAATAGCACTTACATTGTAAAACGTGTCCTGCTCAACCTGCACGGGGTGTTCAAACCACACCGAGAAGGTGTTACTGGAGCCGTCGGAGGTAAACTTTGTCAGATTTTGAGCAAGGACAACACCTAAGCGCTTCAGTTCGATTTTGACGCTGTATTCAGCTTTGCCACAGCTTGACCCATACAATCCCAGTCCTGCTATAAATATCCGTTTGTCTACGGCAAACTGAATACTGTCACATCGCCCCCGGTACCTCCACTGATTGCTGCGATACGCAGACGACTGAAACCGATGGCAGCGCTGAGGCACGAGTCCTTTTCTTTTCGTCAGGGGGAACTCTAATTTGGGTTTATTTGCGGCTGTGTACCATAGGAATATGTTGTGAGTCTCCTCAAGGGTGAGGATGTCGGACTGGGCAGCTCCGTTGGCAAACTCTTCCAAAGTCATGGTTGGAATCCGCACCAAGTACAAAGCTTTTCCTAATACATTCCTCTTGTTGCGTGGCGTAACCGGCAGCCCTTGCCTTTTGCATTCAGCCTCTGCCCAGTTGAGAACAGCCTCGAAAACTACCACTTCCTTGGTGTTGAGTGCTTCCCGGGTTACAATGATCTCTAGTGTTTGTTGATCTATCTCACAGAAGCCCTCTGACTTCAGTGCCATTTCTGCCTGAGCATCAATCACTTCCCAGCAGCGCTGCGTCAGCTCTGGCTCCTCGAAGAGCCTGCTCTGAGACAGCAGGACACAAGCGTTCTTCGCTTCTAAGCTGGTCTCCAAAAAATTGACGCAAGCCTTTGCTAGGGCCGGCACGATGTACTTCTTGGCAGCATAGAGTGTAGCCAGAACTGTGTCAGCTTCCAGGTCTATTTCATCACTATACATGTACCTAGATTGGGGGGGGTGGGGGGGAGGAGGATGAAAAAAAATTAGTTTCTCAGGGTTAAAAAAAAAGTAGGCCATGAAAATAATCTATAGTCGTCTTTGCTGGCAGTGAATCTGACATTCAATATTTGTCAGCACATTAAGTAAACAGCAATAAGTGCATATTGCACAATGTCAATTAGGAGATGTATATTTTATAAGCTACTTTGATTCTGTCCATGTAATTAGCAGACTTATAGTGGCCACTTACTTTAATAGGATTAGAAAGGCTGCAGGTTCCACATCTGGTATATGGATTTCAGATTTGACCTCTGCGAGATCGCCATAAAACATAGCATAGAAGACAGAGCTACCAACTGCCAAAACATACTGGAAAATAAAGAGAGAGAAGCCTCAGTAACATGGATCAGGAACAGCTGAGCGTGCTGGCTTTCCTAAAAGCTACATTTAGCGAAAGTTACAAGCTGCAGTGGAAGCAGAACACTGCCTTAGAATGCTCCTTTTAATTTGCAGTGCATGTGAATTACTTCTGGGATTAGACAACAGCTATAATTAGGGAAAAAAAAAAAAAAAAAGTGGAATCTAGTTGTAAGGCAGGGGGAGAAGGCGACCTGCACAGCAGCGTTAAAAAGCCAAAAATTATCCGCACAAACCTTATGGGCAGGAACTTTCTTGGATGCCCCTGGCGGGCCCACGATGAAGTGAACGTCAGCCATGAGTTCGTTATTGAACATCAGCGCGTTCCTGCAAGCAGGGGAGGGGGGAGAAGCCCCGTTAGCCGCGGGCTGCCCCTCGCCCGGTGCCCCAGCCTCCCGCCGGCGGCCCCCGGGGCTCCAGCCCATCCATCCCTGCGCTCACGCCTGGCCGGGGCGCAGGTGCACAGGGCGGGCGCCTCTCTCTCTCTCTCTCTCTCTCCCGCCCGCCCGGGGAGGGTCCGGCGGGCCTGGCCCTTACCTCTCCCGCAGCGTGGGATGGAAGGATTGCCAGTTGGCGCTCTCCAAGTTGTTGTTGTTGAGGTTTTGGAGCTGGGGCGGCGGGGGCGGCTGGGCGCTCTGCTGGAGCTGCAAGGCGTTCTTCTTGCTGTTGGCAGCGGTGGCGGCGGCGGCGGCGTTGCTGTTTGCAATGTTAGTGTTGGTGCTGGCAGGGTAAAGTTCTGCAGCCATCTTCTTCTTCAGGGACAGGGGCACTATCTCATAGCATCCTGGCACCTTGCCGTTTGACCTCACACTCTTTTTGGACTTCTTTAAGGTCTCTGGAAGCAGAAGAAAAAAAGTCAAACACTTCATGATCCTGCCATTGAGGCAACCAGGGGGCAGTGGCATGAGCAAGAGAACTAACAGATCCCAAATGCGAGTCCCACTATCAGGATATTTTGTACGCTTCTAGATGCAGGGTGGCCTTTGGTTTTTTTTTTTGGAGTGTGCGCCCGCTCTTTGGTTACCGGCCCGACGCACCTTTCCGAGGGGAAAGGGGTGATGCTGTGTCGGATCAGTGCCAGCGCTCACCTTGGCTTGTAGGGGGGTCCCAGCCTCCACGGCACTGCCACGACTGCAGCGGGGAGCCCGAGCGGGGCCGGCAGGCAGTTCCTCCCCCGAGGAACGGGGAGAGAAAAAATTAAAAAATAATTAAAAAAGGAAAAACCAAAAAAAAAAAAAAAAAGGCCAAAATCCAGCAACAAAACCCCAGGAATCCGGCAGAGGCAGTGGGTCAGGAGCGAGAGTCAATCCACAAATCCTCCGAGTGCAGCAGCCCAGCGAGGGTGAAGCGCAGCCAGCCGCCCGATCCCCGCTGCCAGCGTTCCGCTCCGTCCTTCGCGGCCCGGCGGGGGCACATCCGCGGCAGCCGGGCCGAGCCGAGGCGGCGGCTCCCTGCAGTCCCGCTCCCGGGCGGCCCCGCCGCCGCTCGCACCAACTTTGCTCCGGTCCCCGCGGCGGCCGCCACCGCTGCTGCTGCTCCTCCGCGCTCCTCCCGCCCGCGCCAGGGGCGCTGCTGCCCGCGGGGCGCCCCGGCTCCTCCGCGGCGGGCGGGAGCGATGCGGCGCTGCCCTGGGCGCTCCCTTGGCGGTGGGATGCAGCGCTACACGGCCGGGCTCGGCGCGGCTCTGCCGGGCCCTGCCTCCGCCTCCCGCACTAAGAGGCAGCGGCCGCGCCGCGCGTCACGGCCGCCGGCGCCAATGGCGAGCGCCGGGGCGCGGCGGGGAAAGGGCCGCCCCCCGCCCCGCCGCCCGCCCGTCATCCGCCCCCCCGCGCCTACGTGCGCAGCGCCGGGCAGCCGCCGGCAGCGAGCCCCGCGGTACCCCGCGATCAGTGCCCCCGCGCCGCCCGGGTTCCCCGCTCCGGCCGCGGCGGGACAGGCGCGGAGGGACGCGGGGCAGCGCGGAGGGACCGCGGCGGGGCGGAGGGGGCGGCCCCGAGCGCGCAGCGCCGTTCCCGGGCGGCCCGGGCGGGGGCGCCGCCGCTCCGCGCTGCGCTGGGCGGGGGAGCCGCGCTGCCCCGCGGGGCCGCCGCCCGGGGCGCGGGGGCACGGCCGCGGCGGGGCTGCCCCACCGAGGGACGCTGCCGGGGCTCCTCCGCTTTCCCCGCAGCCGCCGTGCCCCGTCTGTGCGCGCCCTCCCCGCTCGGGCTGTCCTGTCCGTCCTCCGGGATCGTTCGGCGAGGACTGTCCCCCCAGCTGTGCCCGTTCCCGGGGGGACCTGCGGCGGGGATCGGCTGTCGCTTCGCTGCGGGCCTGCCGCTCTCGGTGGGGAGCACTCTTTCGAGCACAATTCGAAATTGTTCTTACATCCTTCTTAGTGACTGTGTGGCATCAAAGTTCTTCCAAAAGTCCAAGTTCCGAGGCAGTATTAGGATCAGGAGAGAAGGGAAAGTCTTCAGCAAAACTTTCTTAAAACATGAAATAATGTTTTTCTTGTGATCTGCTTCCCCAAGATCCCCTTTGAGGAAAACCAGTTGGGTTTTTCCCGACTCTGACTTGCTCGCTTGTTGGAGGGGTTGTAGCCGCAGAGGTCACCCAGAGTCAAAGGGGTCCCTCCTGCGAGCCGGGCGCCCTCCGCGCCCCCATGCTGCCTTGGTGCCCCTGGAAAGAAGCAATGTGTTTGGGTTTTGCAACTTGTAACATTTCTTACTTGTTTATTTTCAAATGTTTGCATCCATGCAGGACCTTTCTGTGATAACTTGGGCCCAGCTTCTGCTTTACATGTTCACTGTCTTACTTTTTTTAGTTATTTTAAGGCCTGCTAATTAAAACCCACCCACGTATTCATTTTCTGACTAGTAGCTTCAGAATTCAAATTAACGATGTGCAATGTTTTGTCAAATGACCTGTGGGCATGAATGCCAGCTGAAATGTCTGAATAGGTACAATGCAAATGTGTAAATGCTCCCGAAATTCAGCTCTGAAGCTCAGAGAAAGAGCTGGGAGTTGCTCCTTGCAATCTGGTGAGGTATGTGGTGAATTTACATCTGACATGTTTTGTCTAATTGCGATAATTCTGGTCCAATTTGTAGTATTATTAAACTGGCCGAAGTTTAGTCCTATAAAGTTTGACTCCACATAAATAATGGATCGATTGAAGGGTAATAAATGAAAAAGAGGTTTCCCTAACGATGAGCCTCTTCGTTTGCATTGTGTACTACTATTATTAATTCAGTCCAATTACCAGAGGATACCCCAAACAATGGTAAGTGTAACTGTTGTACCTCTCCAAAGCGAGCTATTGAAGATTACTTGATTTGTGCTAAAGCAAATAACAGGATTACAAAGAAACTTGCCAGGGGACCGAGGCCTTAGGTTGTAGGTCCCTTCCAAAGATGCCAGGTGGATTTTCCCGAAATGGCCAGGTTTAAATATCTTCAGGTTATAGTATGTCAGCTAACAGGGTGGCCTGAAGCATTTCCAACTGTTTCAGCAACGACAGGATTAGTTATTAAACTATCTTTGGAACAGATAATTCCAAGATACGGGATTGTGGAGGCAATAGGCTCAGATAGGGGAACTCATTTTACACAAAAGGTTCTTCAAGGGGTTGTGACTGCTTTAGGAGTACAATGGAACCTCCATATCCCCAGAGCTCGGGCTGGGTTGAAAGAATGCATGGAGAAATGAAGAAACACCTTTTGAAGCTGGTGATGGAAACCAAGATGCCATGGGTACGGCTCTCGCCACTGGCTTTGGCAAGAATAAGGGCCAGACCCGGAGGAGATACCCAGTTACATCCCTTTGAACTGATGTTAGAATTCCTTACCCTTGTCATTCTCAACCTTGTGCGGGGTGGAAATAAGTGATGTATATTTGAAACAATATGTGGCCAGGATACTGTCTGCTCTGTTCTGGCGGCTGCAGGAGCTGAAGCTGGGCACTCTTCGGATAAGAAGAGAGGGAAAAGCAAACCAGGCATTGCTTTGTAACATCACATGTGTTCCTGTAGTGCCAAGAGCAAAGCTAAAATGTATAGCCAGGCTATGGCTTCTGAAAGGTTGGAGTTCTTGTGGAATTTGGAACATGTCATTTATCTAGAGCAGAGCTTTATAAAATCGTACTTGGAAGTGCAGAACACCTATCCTTAGAATCACAGAGATTGGTAAAGTTCTAAACCTTTGATTTTTCGGGTCATGTTTGGGAGGAGACTGCAGTTTGGAATTTCTTCAGTTTTGAGGGAGTTTGATGTTGGAAGTTCTTGCTTTGTAAGTGCTTTCATTTAAATGCTTCTGCGGGGCTGACAGGCATTATCACCTATGGTGTGATCTTGGTAATTACGGATAGCAACAGGGCATCATTGTTAGAACTTGGTGTTAAGTGAAACTGCTTTGATTAGTTGTAAATCCCTAAGATTTTTCTAGTGTTTTGAGCTGAATTTTCATCTTTATCGGTTTAAGTGCTCACATAGGGGATCAGCAGAGGAAATTGAGTTGAGACTAATAGTTAACAATTTACCGTACATCATGGATTTTCGGTCAAGTGATAAAAGGCTGGCAGGAAATGAGAAATTGATATCTCAACTAAGAGTAAACATGTGTTAAGTGTAGCTTTTACAAGATTGTTTGATAAATTATAAATTGGTTTAGGCAGAGCACAATCTGTACTGACATATTTTGGTTAGTTTGGAGCTGAAAACACCAACGCTTGAAGTAAGTTCATAGATCTGGAGGCAGATCTGTGGCTGATGTGAATTGCTATAGTGCAAATGATGTTAATTGGGTTCCAGCACTTTATGCTGATGGAAGTCTGCCTTAGTGTCTGTAATAAACAGTATTTTGTATTCTTGGTATGTGAGTCTGAGAAGATGCTGGAATTAACTTTGAAGGTAACTACATTTTTGTTAGGGAGGATTTTAAGCAAATGATTTTTTTTCAAGCTTAGTTGGTAGTTAGGTTTGAGATGAAACATGCAAGTTACTTTGTTACTTTTCAAGAGGTGTTAGAAGAGAGACGCTAGAAGTTTTGGGAACAGGTTAGAAGTTTAGAGCCTAAAATCATGTCCTCATTCTGCAAAAGCTTTTGTAAATGCTTCAGTTTGGGCATGATTTCCCTGATACCAGTAACACTGCTCACATGTCGCAGTCAGCATGTGCAGCCTTGGATGGTGGAAATCAAGTAAGGATGTTTGTGCAGTGCTTTAAAGATCTCCTGTTTATAGAGCAAAAAATTATTTTGTTTTCGGTTATCTAAGAAAGTGCTTCTAAAGCTTAGTGGTAGAGGATCTGCCCAGCAGCACAGTCTGTGTTTGCTGAGGTGAAGCCAGACAAGCACAGCAGCCTCGCTGCACTGCATTTCCTAAATCGATGTTTGGCTTAGATATAATTGTGTTGCTTTCTGTTGCAGATCCGTGTTTGTATATTCCCCGATTTGCACACATGCTGGAGTTTGGGGATAAGAACCACGAGGTGTCCATGACGGCCCTGAGGCTGCTGCAGAGGATGAAGAGGGACTGGATGCACACAGGCCGCCGGCCCTCGGGGCTCTGTGGAGCGGGTAAGTCACAGCCTGGCTGTGTCCCTGCCCCCGCAGCAGGTGGGATGGGTGAGCCTGGAACAAATGAGGGCTTCCCCTTGTCACTGGTGATACCCACCTTCTAGGGGTTTTGTTCTGTCACACGTCTACAGATTATATAGGTCTTCATCGAAATAGTTTCTGAAACTGTAACTTCATTTTTGCCCCTGCTCCTACAGTACTTGCTCGGACTCTTTGTAGCTTACAGTTTGAATTTTTTTTTTAAACTCCTTTGTGGAGCTTTTCTTGCCCCCACTCTGCAGGCTCTAGCTGCTAAAAGGTTTTTTTGTCAGCTAAAATGACACCATTAGTGCAAGTACTTTGATTTGTGTCTTTACACAGAGTCTTATGCAAGAAGTGCCCTCTTTGACCTGTTTTGTGAAATTATTTTTCTCTCTTTCTTCATCTTTTTCCAAGATCCATCGCTGTCATGATGCTTGCATAAAACCTGTGGGTTTGGGAGGGCCAGGTTAAAAGATAGTAGCCAGTGGGGTCAGAGTAACATAGAGTGTAGGTAGTCACAGAGTTCATGTGTGAACTTTATTTTATTTGAAAGATCTTACATGTGTATGCATAAATGAGAAGTAATGCTCAAACCTTTGAGAACCCAGGACTATGCATTTTTTTTAACATTTCTAGCCCCTTTTTGTTAATAGTACTTGATTGTTGCACATTGCTAGAAATTTGAGTGTAGGCTATGGGAGAGCAGTCTGCTCTTTGATGCGCTACATGGGCTGTATCCACACAAGCAAGTAATTTAATTCAACAGGCACGGATCAATAGATGGAAGCAGGTGGTGCTGAGCCCCCTCCATCCATCCATCCAATATGCAGCTCATGTGTTGGGCTGTGGACTGGGTTTAGTTTGGTTCCGTGGCATAAAAGTCTATGCCACACATAGCTCGAATGACCAGTTGTTAGGTCAGCCCTGATGTACCCGTGCTCGTGGTATTAAACACAATACCAGAAGTGGAGCTCTGGTTTAGTTTCCTCTATAAAAAACCACTTTTTTTATGCTTAAAACTGCTCTGTGCAGTGAGCTACTGCATGATGAGTGGGGGTGGTGCTTCAAAACAGAGCTGGTGCTCTGAATCAACACACCATGTAAATGCAACTGGTTATCTGGCTGTGCAGATGGTCTTACAGGAGAGCACTTGGACACCAGCAAGACAGGGAGAGTAGTGGCAGTAATGAGGAGACCAGCTTAGGCACATATAGTGTTTCTCTGGAGATCTTTTTATTCAGGACAGAATTCAGTGAGTTCTGCTAAAAAGATGGTAACTGAAAATAAGTGATCACTGTAATGTTCTTGTGCTGTAGATAACCATGGTTTCCCAAATGTTAAAGCACGGTAATTTTCAGGGTGCAACTTGCACTCGGCTTAGTGGATAGAAAACTAAGTTGGGTGAAGTCAAGTCCATCTGCAGTATTCATAGACACAGCTGAGCATAGGCATTTACAGCTCTTTGGCTGAAGGCAGGGGCCAAGAGAGGGTATAGTTACCTGAGTATTTTCTGCTTTTCTTCAGGAAATTTCCCTCTTTTTTGATACTAACTTTCTGTGCTTGTTCTCTAGCTCTGCTAGTGGCGGCAAGAATGCATGATTTCCGACGGACTGTTAAAGAGGTCATCAGGGTGGTGAAGGTTTGTGAGTCTACATTAAGGAAAAGGTCAGTGCAGTCTTACTGCTTTTATCTTTCGTTTACACTGCTGAACAGTGATATAGTCCGAAATAAATGTGCCTTGGAGAAAACCGGGTTATTTTCCTAAGTGCCATGAATCAAATAAGTATATGTTTTAGCTGGTCATTGTAAGGTACTAACTCCTCACCTCTTATGTAAGGCCTCAAATGTTTAGCAAAGATTGTAAGGAGCACTGTGCCTATTTAATAGGTGAAGACTTTAAGATAAAGTAATGCTATGCCAGTAATGTTAACAGTATTGTCATGTCTTCAGGAAAACATTATTTATTGATTCTCAAAGCTGACAGTCTACTGTGAGATTTTTTTTTTTCATTAATCCAGAAGCCAAGTGATGAAAAGTCTTGTCTTTAAGCTGTTATTGAGGAGAACTTCCAAAATATTTTGCTGAAGTATTCATTTTTGGTAATGTTGCACTGTTAATAAATAGAAGACAGCACAGTGAATCTAATGATAAGTTCAGTGAAGGATCCCCTGAAAGTGGGAATTTTCCAAGAACCTTTTGTGTGTTTATTTTTTTAAAGATAAAGTAGTATTTTCCGTAATTCAATGATGTAAGCAGATACCCAGTTTCTGTCACTTTACTTTTGAGAAGTTGCAACATACTCTTTCCCCATAGGTTGAGTTAAAAATGACCTGACTGAAATACCATGATTTCTGTTGCCCACAGCTGGAAATTTTTCTATCACCGATATATTCTAATGTTTGTTCCCCCAAGGTCTGTCTTTAGAAAGCTCCCTTAGTGTCTCTCTTCACCTTGCTGGGATCAGCTTAAGCACATCCAACTGAGCCTAATACTTGTTAAAAATATTCACTTATTAATTGTGAAAAATGTTTTTGCTCAGATCTTCGTTGGTGGAACATGATGCTATTTTCCAGCTATGCATGGGTGGTATAGGGATAAATTTGAAGTGTTTTAAATGCTTCAAGGTACTACAACTATAAGGATGGAGCAATACCAATGCCACTTTTTTTCCTATGGCCAAAACGTTATGTGTTTTGGTTGTGCATTTTGTATGATTAATGAGTTATGCCCATCTACTCCAATCACATCGCAATCTACTCCAAGATGCCTTGCTTAAATAGCTAAAGAGTTTGTACCTACTAAGAAAATAAGCATAATAAATTAGGATTGGAAGGAAAATTAATTTGAGCAATTGTTTCAAGCGAGAAGATCTTACTTCAAAATTCATGCTTTGAAATGTTTACTCAAGTCAGACACATCAACTAAAATGACAGCCTTATTTACTTTGACAGGGTAAACGTGACAGCTGAATTATTTTCAGGCAGCTATAATTACAACTATTTATCATGAATCTATAAATTTGATTGATGTTTTTCAAATAAGAGCACGTTATATAGTATTTAACGAAGGCAAATAAAAAAAATACCTTTGAATAACTCTTTCTGCACTCCAGTTTTTTTCCCTCTTCTTTCAAGAACTCCTTTCAAAATGCCATCAAATAGAAGTTGTCTAAATGAATAAGAACTTATTTCACATTCTTAAAAATTCCTTTTCTTCTCAGTTTGATGTGCAGTTTTATTTCCTTTTAATTATAGTTACTCTGGTTGGTAAAGAGTAGCTGCTGCTGTGTTTTATGAAGGTGTTGGATGCTGTGCTCACTGCTGATGTCTTTGCCCTGGATGCTCTGGAAGTGAAACCCAACGTGTTCAGATAATGCCGACTCTTCCAGCCTGCAGGTTCTGCTGTGTGGTTTGATTCAGCTCCCAGTTGGTTTCCTGGGGAAGCACAAACCCTTGGAAGCTGGGTTTGGTTTTGGTGCCCATGGCAGAAATTGGCAAGGGAAGGCCCCACATGATATGGTCTGTCTAGGGGGGACAGGAGTGTGTGGATGAGGATGCAGGAATTATGCTCTTTAGGAAATCCTGATTGAGAATTCCTGGGAATGTCTGGGGAAGAGGCTCAGCAAGGGGTGGCAGCCCTTCCCTAAGAAGGGCTCTGTTTCTGGTCCTGGCAGTGCAGCTGGTGGGACTGGATTAGTTCACCCTGTTGTCCATCAGCTGGAGAGCACCAAGCCCGTGTGCCTGGAGACTGTGCCCCCTTTCACTGCTCTGAGCTGGAGGAGTAGCTCTTAGGAGGAGGTTCACAAAAATGTGAAATATCTCCAGGTCATAAAAATTCACAACCTGGTCATAAGGGGAATCGTTTCAGAAGGAAAAAGCAACAAAGCATGGCCCATGTGTGCTGTCACTCATCTTCCGATCAAAAGTTCTTAATTTGGGTATTGGTTTGGTTAAAAAGCAGTGCTTATTTATTTTTAATGTGAGTGGGTTTTTGGTAATATTTTTGTAGTCACTTCGCAGTCACTTCTAGCTTTATGTTTTGAAGCACACAATTAAAATGTAAAGCTTGTTGCTGTTGTTGAAAGCGAACTTATTAAATATTAATAAATGCACTGATAATTCTATCTCATTTCCAGTCTAATTGAAATTATATTAACTTATATATCACTTTATGTATTCAAAGTACTGTACAAATATTAGCTAATTAGTCAAATTGTTATTTTCTATGTAATCATCCGTGGAGGTAGCAGAAATTAACTTTTAATAAACCCAGTCCTTTTATTTAGTTCAGTCCTCACATTTGTGCCTGTGTTCAATGCACCTGTCTTTGCCTCTTGTCTTTTTAACCTTTAAATACTCTGCCCCTTCATCTTTTTATTCACTTCTTGCATGCTTTCTCTGTGTTCTACATTTTGTGTTATCTTCGGTAAGAATAGTTCTTGTGATACTTGTCCATTGTGCGTTATCTTATACTGTGCGGCCCTTATGCCTGTTTGAAGATCTTAGGCACTTCTTCCATAGAAATAAAAAGAAAAAAATATCAGCTTATCTTTCTTAACATTTGCATTTTGCTGCTTTGACTTGCTCACTTTATCTTTAAATTGAACTGCTTTTTTGCATAAAAAATGCTTCTTCTTAGTTCCATAAAGTACTGTCTGTTGAAAAACTTATTTGTGATGAACTTCAGAAGTAGTCAAGCTTCATTTAGAAGTAATTGGAACAAAAGGTTGGAATGGGTTTAAATAGCTCATTTTTGAGGTGAATGTTTTTTTCTTACGACCTCATAGTGTTTTGGGAGGGAAGACAAGACTTGTTATGAAGAAGCTTCATTTACCAGTTGTAGATGCTGCAGGGACTTTCGTAAATGGGGTCCTTTGCTTTTATCCTGGGGACCCTGTTACGGCTCTTTCAGTGACTGAGGTTCTAATTTTCTGGACAAATTAAAGATTTATGTGTAGAGATAAATGTCCTGAATGTACTGCCTGCAGCTTTTCTTTTTTTCTTTTTTTTTTTTCCTTTAATTTAATTTCTGTAATATATGGCTGGCATGAGCCTCGTGCCCAAGCTCCCACTGCTGTCTCAAACTGGACAGATGCCTGTGAGAGCAGGCAAAGAGAGGAGAATCCAGTCTGTATATGAGTCTGGAGTCAGGATGAGAAGGGAAGGTAACAGGGACATGGGTAGCTGTGAGGTGGCTGTGAGGTTGTTGTTATTCAAAACACCAAAGCCCTCTCAAGGCCAGGACTGAAGGGAAGGGCGTGTAGAAGTCAGTGTTGGGCTGGGATCCAAGTACAGCCGTGCTAAAATTCTGTGGAGAGTATCCAGTGAATCAGTGAGAGCTGGCCACCTGAGGTGTTTGAGTGTGGAGGGGCTGAGGATGCTCAGAATGTCAGAGTCATGTAAGGGCTCTTGCTTGAAGTGTGATGTGGAGAGAAGCATTTAGAACACCAGGAAATTTATTTCATGTAAAGGACCTTGTGGTGGTGTCTGCTCTGATCTCAGCTCAGCAACCAAGGAGCTCCTTTGCTGGCTGCTGCTGCTGCCATAAGCTAAATTGAGAAATACCTCATGTCTCCAGTTAAATCAATTCAAGTGGCTTACAGATGATTTCTAGAAACCTTTCTAGTATGGTGAGTAAAATGCATCTTGATCCACGTGGGCTGATACTGCGTACCTTTCTAAGTTGGATTGTCTGGTTTAATAAAAAAAGGTTTTATTTCTGGGGAATCCAATTTCACAGGCAGTGTTCCTTTTTATAAATCCAGCTTCTATACAGTTAGCAAGTTAATACATTAATTATATTCCTAATATATTTTAGTACATCATACTTCAAAATATAATTTCAAAATTACTTGGTAACTCCTACTTTTGAAACAATCAGTAACTTATTCTCACTAACTCAGGCTTAGATCTTGTAAATAGTTTTCCTATGTTTGACTTTCCTCATCTGAGTGGCTGTTAAGAAATTAAACAGCTTTATTTTTCTTTTCCAGGAGATCATAGAGTGCTTTTGACAGACCACAGCAGAGGAACCATGCTAATGAAGCAGAATTTTAAGGAATGCTACCACATTTTGTTTCATTAGCATGGTGTGAACGTTTGAATTAGGGGGAAAAAAAGAAGAAAAATTTTCAGGTGGTTTAGGCTGACAGAGTTCTGGGATGGCCAGGGATGTGCTGGTGGGATTATCCAGGTGCTGACAGTGGGCCACAAGTGTTAGTGCAAGTTAACTCTGTGTGTTAGCGTTTGTAGAATCAGGGTTTAAAATTTATGCTAACAAATTTGTGACAGTTTTAAATCTCTGTGTTGATGTGAGCAAGTAACAGGGACTAATTCTAAAGGGTGCTTTGTTTAGTACAATCTTTAGAGGTACCTGTTCTCAATACTTAGAGAGTTGCCAGCAACTTTGCCCCATAGATTATCAGTCACCTATTAATTGGAAATAAATCACTTTGTGTGTGTTTTCTTAGTCTGTTGCAAAAAGAGGTGATATGTATTGACGTTGGAAGTTGTGTACAGGTAAGAATATTTCTCTTTAACAATTGCGTTTGGCCAGGGACAGACTAATTTACCACAGCTCAGCTGATAAGTTGTAATACTGTAGCAACTGGATCACCTCTGATTTTGTCCTTACCTTCAGTAATGAGATACTCATTCATACAGCCTTTAAACTACCTTTTATATTGCTGCAAGTACATGTGAAATTACATATATGTGCAGTGTTTCCATATCAGGGGATTACTCTTCTATTTATTTACTTACTGGTGGCTACTGGGAAACTTTTTGTCATGTCATGTAGGAAGCATTTAATAACTCTTTCAGATATGTGTTCTATATTAAGTATCACTTTTAGGGTATGTGTTTACATACTTCCATAAATAGTTCATGTGTAAACATTGTATGGCTTGGAAAAAAATAAGGAGGGAAGGGTGATGCAATAGAGCGTTAGATTTATAGTACAGAAATAGTGATGGTTTGAACACCAGTGTGAATTCTGAGCTTCTCTGCTGTGAGTGCACAGGTTTGGAGTGACAGGAAGCCCTGATGATGAGGGTTAAATTAAAACAGTGAGGATGTTCTGCAATATTCTGGTTCTTCACTAAGACACAAAAGTAAATCTCTTCCAGAGTTTGGAATTGTCTGAGGTGTCAAATCAGCTGATCTATTGCTAGAATATTTGTAGTTGATATGACAGTTAAGATTATGTAGATATCACATAAGTTATTACTTATGGTTTTAATTACATTGTTAATTTGGGAAAACTCAGGGGAGTTTAATTGCTAGCACCAGTTTATCTTGCAATAAAGATTCTTTTTCATATATTTCTGCTAACAGTGTGGCATATTCACCTTATTATTTTTCGAATCCATTGATAAAATACTTGAAGTACTTTAGAAAGACCTCTCACAACAGGTAACTTAAAGGCTGATAGCTCAGGCTAAACCCCACATTCGCTCTTTGAACAAAACAACTGTCTCTGGAGTTGTAATTTGTTTGCCCTTCTGTGTGGAGATACCTCTGCTCATGCTGCCTGCTTTCTAGAGCTCAGTGCTGATTGTGTGTGGGTAGAAGGACACCATGGCAGCTCCTCAATGGTCTCTGCTTAGGAGTCCCTCTTGGGCTTTGAACTTGGGCTCCTGAGGCATTTGTGTGTTGGACCCCAGAAGTCCTTGTTCTTCTGTGTGCTTTGTTGCGCCCCACTGCGGCAGAATCTCAATTAAACATTAAAACTGAGCCCTTAGCTGCACACACGAGTTTGTTTTTTCCATCGTTGTGGACTGGATTCAGGAGTCTCCACTGGAGGGTATCCCTGGAACAAAGTGAAGTAAAAAGGACATTGCATGTAACTTCAAAATGATTGACCCATTTTCCCTTATTGGGAGTTAAATTAAGTGTGAACTGAATCGGTTTACTGGTTTGTGCACAAAAGTGCTTTATCAGAAGCAGAGGTGTGGTTTTGTCTGTAAATGGATGAAACAACAACTGTGGAAATTTTTCTTTGTAATAAAGGGTTGGGGTTAGAGGGAGATGACAGCAGGCTCTGGAAAAACTTTTCTCCCAAAGGAATTTTCTTGAAAGAGTTTGCTGTGAGAAACTGTAAGAGGACGGTTTATACTGGAAGTTGAATCTTAGCCTGAGCTTTAGTGGTTGCCTCTGCTTTGACTATAAATAGAAATTCCTTGTCTGCCAAATTTCAATTTTTGAAACCTTTTTGAATTTGTGCCAAGGAAATAATATTTTAATTTGTATATCTGTTTATTTTCCCTCTGTTTGTGCATAACTTAGTGGCAATTCTTATTAGATTTTTTTAGGTTAACAAAAGTGGAAAATGAACTTAGATAGCACTTTTATGTGGGACTTAAAAAATAGCCTGTAGCTATTTTTTTTCGTGAAGCCACTCCCTTGCCCTTGAAATTATTGTGTTTATAATTAAGGCTGTGTCAGTTTTTCTTAGCTGCCAAACTAATGTTGCTTTGTTTCATGTGGTGCAGACTGCTGCAGCATCAGTTTGTTGCCTTGGTGGCATGTGTCCAAACAGTGGATAAAATTAAAGAAATACTTAAACACATGTAGACAGGATATCAGCCAATGTAAAATGTTGAGGCAGGCAAGTGGTTGGCAAATGCAGGTATTTATTTATATCAAGTTAAAGGAGAAAATGTTGAGTGTACAGCTCGCTCTCCCACAGAGATGGTGTTCAAGCTGGGATCCTGACCATCAGGGATGGTTCCTCATTTTGGGAGAAGGGTTAGGGCCTTGGGGGCAAGACTTGAGAGAAGTGAAAAAATAACTTGCTGCTCTAAATTTGCTTCACCACCAGCCTGTGCTTAAACTGTGATGCTGGCAGCCCTCCCGCCTAGGTGGTCAGCCCTGCCCCGCTTGGATCAGGACTGAGGAAAGGAGGGCACGGGCGTGGGACTGGTCAGATGGTTGAACCATGCTGTGCTGTGGGTTTGAGCTCCTTGGCAGTAAACATGATGTAGCTCTGCCCTGTCCCAGTGTAGACACACTAAAGGTGTTGGGAGAGACCCATCCTGCCCATTCTGGCCTGGGGTGGAAGCTGGTGCTTGAGCTGGAGCTTGTGCCAGCTCCGGCATGTTGGCTCACCCCAGGGCTGACGTCCGATGGGCGCAGGGTACGTGACATGAGTCAGATGACACTGTGGGCAGGAGAGGGACAGACAGAGCCTGAGGTGTCTGCAGGGGTTGGGTGCTGACACCCAGCGTGGTCATCTTGTCCCCAGCCTGGATTCATGGGTTTTGCTCCTGGTGTTTTCTTGGCTGCTCACCATGCACAGAGGTGGTTCTGCTGTGGTGGGGCTCTGGCAGCTCATCTCAGACTCAGAGCAAGTGTTGGATAAACAAACTCTGTGTCTTTGCCAAAGTGCACCTTGGCTTTTAACACTGGGAGGAGAGTAGTATTTTAACGAGGTGAGGCTGATTGGGAGGATGAGTCTTGCTGAAGTGGGGCTGCCTGTGAGTACGTGATTCATCCGTGGAGAGATGGATGGCTGTTCTTTAATGATTGTGACTGAGAAGATCCACGCTCCTCAAATGATATATGGGTTTGGCATTAAGTGAATCCTGAATTAAAAAATAATAATAATAATAATAACAGTGCCCTAGCCAGGTTTTCCCTCTAACCTGATAGATGTGGCTCCCTCCTGGAAGGTGGGTAATGCATGCTGGAAGCCCGTTAACACCAAGAGAGGTTTCTGGTCTTTTAATTAAAAGCTGGGTGCTGCTGCTGCCAAGAGCATCCTCCTCTCCTTTCCAATTTGATCTGAAAGAGAGGAGGAGGGAGCTGGTCCCTGGTACTCTGAGGGAAGGGTTTGGTCTGTCAGTCACTCTTAAGTACACGGCTAATTTGGGGCTGTGTGGAGATGCTTGAATTCCAAAAGCATATCTAGTTTTCGGAGGCTCTCTTCTCCTCAGCAGCACTAATTCTGGCTGGCATTGCCATGCGTGGGCTTAGTGTGCTGCTTGCTGTTGAAGTCACGCAGGTGCCTGGCTCTCTCTGTGCATTTCATGATGTGAGATGCTGCCTGTGACCTCTGGCCCCTGCTCCAGGAGTGGGATGTCTCTGGGCAGTGTCCTGCAGTTGCAGCCTGCCTGCACCCCTCTGTATAGGTTGTCTTGTCATGCTCCTCAATTTATAAAGGAGGAAACACAGAGACTGATGAGGATATAGCAAGAGAATGTGGCCCTGTGCTTTCGGCTTTGACCTTGGTGTTGGCTAGAAACTGAATTTCTGTCGTAGAGAAAATTCCTTCTTCAAAAAGAGTTTTACTGCAAACAGAGGTAGAGGAGAGAACCGAGGAGAAAACCACAGCTGTTTTAGGGGGAGAGAAATGCAGAAAGGTCCCGTGCTGAGAGCACCGAATCACCATTTTTAGTTTCCTAGCTTTGCAGATGGGAGCTGTTGTCAGCTCTGCTTCCTCTGAAAGATGGGAATATTCCAGCGGAGCAGCTGCAGACCCATCATTGCCATTTTCCCATGGAAAATGTTGATATTATTAAAAGGGCACTTTCTGTCAGAGAAGCATTCTGCCAGACGTTTCCTGACCTGGCTTTGTACTTAACCTTTTGTCTCATTTTCTCCATCTGTAAAATGGATGTGCTTATTCTCAGCCACCTGTATAAAATGCTGGTATTTGGGGATTAAGTTATGACCACGTGGTCATATTTAAGATTGAATTCTTCTGAAAGACTCATCTGCTTTCATGGCAATTCCCCATGGAGCCAGTCCTATCTCTCACATAGGTAGGAACTTTTAAAATGCAAACATGAAATAAATCCAACATCTATTATTGTCAAATTATGTTCATCCATCTATTTCATCTCTGTGATGCGCAAATGACCAATTTATTTTACCACTGCTTCTTTGTGTCCTGGGAAAATTATTTCTTGTCCCTCTTCCAGTCTTCTGAAGAGGTGTTACTTTAAGGTTTGCTTTGTTTAAATTAATCATGCTGACATATCAGGAAGACTTTTGGGCAGACTCCTAAACTAGGATGACAGATACTTTATTTGGTGAATCCGTTTTGTTGTTGCTGTTGATAACAAAGCAACAAGAGGGGAGGAATGAGCTGTGTTTCTTGTCTTAGTTTTGTCTATACTTAATTGACCGTAGGGGCTGTAGTATTTTTGTTCAGTCTTTGTTCATCAAAAGAAAAAGTATGTTACATACTCTAATAAATCAAAAGCTAATTTGGGATATGAAAAGATACTTTCTTTGCAGCAGATGAAACAATTAGTAGCACTTCAGTTTTAATGTAGTCTGTGTTTGAGCCAGAGTTGCTAAGGATGACATGTTTATTCCACAGCTTGTCAGTTTGCAAATTTTGTTACTTTCAAAAGAGTTCTTAGAGCTGTTTTGGTCATGTGCTGTATGCTTTGGTAGGTTGACAGAGTTTGAAGATACACCAACCAGTCAGCTAACCATCGATGAGTTTATGAAGATTGACTTGGAAGAAGAATGTGATCCTCCTTCATTTACAGCCGGTCAAAAAAAATTGAAAATACAGCAGGTAAATTCTGAATTGGATGCTCTCTGTGGTTCTCTCCTCTCTCCTCCTTCTGTGCATTCCCTTTTGAATCAGTTAATGCTAAATCCTAACTGACCAACCCTTGGTAAGATTTAGTACTTTTATTTTGGGGTTCTTGAGAGAGGCATGAGCATTAGTGCATATGGTACCCATTAACTAAAGATATTTTTTGGTTTATTGGCAAAGGGATAGTTTCCCAAGTAAAAATGTCACAGGATCAGAAACCGTGCACTGTTTTTAAGGTGATATCTGTGGTTAGGAGAAGTGCCATTACAGAGAACTTTTTTAAAATAGATATGAAAACAATAACCCATTTACTTTAATGAGACTGCTGATGGTTTTGTGTGGTACACTTGTTTCCAGAGATTAGTTCTCATGTGGGTTAATTTCTTTACAAATCATGAACTAAAGCTGGCGGCAGAGGAGAAGATTTTACTGCTGCCATAGTCAATTCTTACATTATTGGTTTGTTAGGGTTTTTACTTGTTTTAATTGTGCTAGCATTTAAATGTCTGTAGGGGTGTTAGTGGTGTTCTCAAGAACCAGTCAGGTGCTGCAGGTCAGAGCTTAACTCTGCTATCACCAGCGTGTTCTGTCTGGTGTGGGCACTTCAGTCTCAGCACTGTCCTTGCACTTCTCACATCTGCAGGTACAGTCATAGAGTCTGACTGCTGGGGAATGAAGCTTTTTTTACAGCTTTACAGAGTGGAGGCTCCTTTTGAAATACAGTGATGGGGTTGATAACATTCAAAACTGGTCAGTGTTTTGAGACCTGTCTGTCATGCCTGTCTGACACTACAGACTAATTTCAGTGGTGATTCAAAACCTGCTTATGCTTTTGAAATACCCTGCCATTCTCTATCTCTATGTACAGCTCAAAACAGTTTAAAATTGTGTATACTTTTTAGTAATTTCATGTTTATTTTCTTTATTGTCATTTCAGCTTGAAAAGGCATTATCAAAAAAGCTGGAGGATTTCGAAGGTATAAGTTGTGTTTAGTGTAACATATCACTCATTTCTTCAATATTACGTCAATGATTGCTGAGTTTTATTTTTATTTCAACACCACAGGAGAAATATCGAGCTACCAAGATGAAATAGAGATTGAATTAGAAAACAGTAGACCGAAAGCAAAAGGCGTATTTGCAAATTTCACTAAAGATGGTAAGTCTATAAAGTCTTATGACTCCTTAAATAGTATTGAGCTCAGATCTGGCAGTCTGAGCTGTGTGAACATTATGGTGATAAATGTGATCATATATATTCTTGCATGGTACAAGATCACTTGTGTTGGGGTTTTCTCTCCCAAATAGGTGGTTCATAGATCAGTCTTCAAAACAACCACATTGTTCAATGCAGGGATAGTTCATTAATGATTTCAGTTGTTTTTCTTTCCTGGTGCAGTATAAGCTTGGCACTGGCACCTGAGAATGTTTCTTTTTATCACTGTAAATGCAGTGGACCAGTATTTAAACCCTTCTGTCGCCAAATTCCCCAGTTGACTTCCCATATGGAAGGGCTTTGTGCAGGTTGAACTGGCTATTTTTAATTTGTAATTATACCAGGAAATAGCTGACTTCTCTCACAAAGCCCTTTTACCTAATATGATAAGATGATGCTTCTATTTTAAATGATGATTGTAGTCACAAAAATACATTTTAATAGTCAAGGTAATGAATTTGAATAGCATCTGGAAAACTCCATATATTCATACACTGAACTAAAATATTGTGTATTTCTTTTACAGATTTCCTCTAAAGATTTTTATTCTTTAAGTGAACACCTCTCTATTTATTTAGTTTCTGTAACAGATGGTATGCAGTGATCTGTTGGGTTTTTTCCCCTTACAGATTCTATAGAAGATAATGCCTCTAGCATACTTGGAGAGGAGGAGGCAGAAGATGAGGAACTAGAAGCAGCTGCTAATCACTTAAACAAAGACTTTTATGATGAACTCAGTGAGAAGGATAGAGTTAAAAGAACAGAAGATGGGGAATGCAAAAATGGAAATGAAACTCTTGTAAGACCCCCCGCACTGGAATCCTTGCTTGGCCCACTGCCCACTGCTGCTAGTCTTGGCATAACAGAGTCCATCAGAGAGTGCATATCCACGAAGGACCAAGAGCCTGGTGAGTAGGAGTTAGCTCAGAGCAGAAACTGGACACAGGCAGCCAGCTGTGGGTTTCTTGTGTCATTTCCACGTATCTTGTTGGTTACTGTGGTGGCAGTTCCGTGAATCGCTGAGATGTCGGGGTAGAGGAGCTGTGAGGCTGGATGGGACCAGTGGTCTGGTTGTTGATGTGGTTGTTGACATCTGCTCCTCTGGAAGCTGCAGGAAAATCTGGGGTGCCTGATTATTTTCTGAAGCCTGAGAATGTGTATCTCTTGGTTAAGCTGATAGTTGATTCTCAGTCATATGATAGCTGATGGGCATATTTCAAGCCATGCACTCTCAATTAGGAAATTGGAGGAAGCAGATTCCTGTAAATGTGACTGGAAATTAAAACCCAAGTATGAGAATCTTAGATCAAGGCAGACTTTCTCAGGAGACATTTTGCTGGAGCGAAACATGATGCAGTCTGTCTCTGGTAGAGATTCTCTGCAAATGGCAAACATTTAAAATGTTTCCAAGAGCAAAAAACTGGTGTTATGCTTTTTTCTTTGAAATGAACGTCAGTGTGTGTTGTGCTGGTTTTGCCCCATTTTTCTTAAAACCCCCAGATCTATATGCATCATACAGCTCTGTATAGCACAGTGGGAGCAGGACTGATCAACTATAAAAGCCAGTTTTGCCGGAGCCACTATTGCAGTCAGTCAGTCATCCAGGCAGGTTTGTTTGCCTTTTCGTACGTATGCTGGAACTTTATGGAGACAGCATTTTTTTAAAATCCCTTTTGCATCTTAATGACTCTGAAAAAAACATATCTAAGGGGCATTTTATTCTTTATCACAGTTAATTTTTCCATCATAAGACACACCCATCTGAATCTGTTTTGTCAGCTTACTTGGAGGTCTGCGCAGCAGAACATTTTGTTATCCAAACTGTTGTGATGCTGATTTCTGTTCAACAGTAGATGAACTCAGATTCTTAATACGATAGTGTTCAGTCTCCAGAAACATAGCAGGATGATTGCACGTTTTTATTTTGTACAAACAAATTCATATAGAAACAGCTGAGTGGTTTTGGTTTTATTTTAATTACGATTAAGAAAACGGATGGCTCATGGCTTGTCTTTCTCCTGGAAATCAGCGGTTCATGTCACAGAGAGGTCAGTCATGGCTAGAAGCTGTTGTTGTCTGGTTGGCCAGTGACCTGTAAAAAGGAGTTCCCAGTGATGGACATTTCTCAGCTGGCATTGCTATTGACCATTTGAATGGGCAGGCTGAGGAACTGAGTGTAAAGATGAAGCTAATCTGGTGTCGGCAGGGAGGTTCCTCTGAGTTGGGCTTCAGGCAGGTGGGCAGGAGAGTGCAGGGCTGCTCATGCCGTGGCTTGTTCTGCCTTTGCTGTTTGTTTTCTTGCAAAAGTGGAGGATGTGCCAAATGAACTGAATTTCGAAACCAAGCAGGTTTCAGTATGTTCACTCTCTTCTCCTTCATCTGAGAAATCATTGCAGGTGTTTGAACAAGTACTTGTTTTCTTAGCATGTTATGAAGCACATATGCAAAATTACTGTTTTGGTCTGATTTTGATTATAGATCCTGCCCCAGTCTTTGTTGGATTTGGAGGGTTTTTTTGAGTGGTGAGGAGGGTGTTTGAGGGGGTTTTGGGTGGATTTCTTCGTTGTTTTGTTTTGTTTCATTTTTGTGACTCTGCTAATTTATTTTAACAGTTTGGGAGGTTTGTGTTAAATCCAATTCACTTTGGTTATGCCTGTACTGCAGGGTAGTCAATCTGGGTGCAGTTCCCAGCCTCCAGGCCCTTGCCACGTGGTGCCTGTGGTGTGGGTGCATCCCAGTGATGTGTGCCTCATCCCCCTGAGTTTCCTCTGGGAAGTCATCTGTGCTCAGGAAGAGCAATGGAACCTTGATGTGTTTTGGGTGAGTGGGAACCAGATCTAGCAGACAGGTTGGGAAGAACACCTGGCTTGCAGTTGGCATGTTATTATGCAGAATAAGGAAAACCTCTTGTTAAGATGCCTGACGTTGGTTACCTTTGTCTTGTAGCTCTGAACCTGATGAAAACCAGTGTAGATGATTCTGGCACCTCAGGCAATGTTGTTGAGTTCTGCCTCATAGCTCTGGGAAGTCTGGGAAGGTAGTATTTTCTTCTGTCAGACCAAGTGGTACAGTTCTAAAACTTAGACATTTTCCAGGTTTATGGGCCCTTCTTCAGGCCTGAAAAAGAAATGACAATTTTCAGAACTAAATACAGGATGAGAGCAGTTGCTCAGAGTTTAATTTGAGATGGCACACTTATAGATTGTCTTGAAACAGAAGTAGTTGGTAAGTATGGAGGGAGGAGGAAAAGCTCACAAAATTTCCTGCATTTATCCTGTGTATTTGAATTTGGTTTAGTGCAGTTTATATTGTGAATCTCAGCTGGCCATGGCTTTGCTGTGGTAGTTCACGTTCCAGGATCTAAGTCCACTAGAGGAGGGAGAGTGCTGTCGTAACACTGAACCCTGAAGGTGATGTTTTGGTCCTTCTCCGCAGCTGTGTAAGTCATAAATCAGGAACCTCTCCTTCCCTCAGCCCTCTCCAGCCCTGAGTCATCTCTCACTGTGTGGGTCAAGCTGGGCTGGAGGCCTTATGGGGGTGATTTTGTATCTCCTGCTGGGCTCCCTGTGTTGTTGGATGGGTGTGTCATGTCCAGCCAGTTCAGCAGCTGGAAGCAGCGTGCCTGGTGCTGCATGGTGAGGATGCCCAGCAAACTCTTGTGATGTGCTACAGACAGGGCAGGTGGCTCCTGTATGGGAGCTCAGCAAACAGGTGCAGTATGTGCAGTGTTTGGTCTCCTTAAGCGCAGGGTATCTCTCCTCCTCTCTGTAATGATCTCTCTTCCTCAAAAAACCTCTGCTGCAGGTACCTTCTGCAAAGTCTTTTCATTTGGCTTTGGCATGTGGTAATTCAGTTTATAATTGCCTACATCAGCTGCTTTGGGAAATCTTCCACCTTTGTGCTACAGTGGCAGCAGCAACAGCAGGTTTCTCACAAACTGCTTATGCAGATAAGACTTAGGTGCAGAGCTGAAATATTAAGAAAAAGTAAGTGTATTTTTCTCCACTTAAAATTGGTATTTGAGCACTGTGAGCTTGTCTGTATGAATGTTTTATGAAAAGCACAGTATTTTAACAAATTTGCATTACAAAGACAGCATGTAAGGTACCAGGTTAATGAGTCTGAGGCAGTAAAGTGCTTAGAATAAACACTACATTTGACTGTTTCTTCCTACAAAGTGTAATAATTTGCAGTGACTTTAAGCTGAAAACTGTTTGAGTCTTTGCAAGCTATTTCTCTCTTATTCTTAATGATAAAAGTGCTTTAGGGTGAGCTCAGAGATGGAGACCGGGTATATCTGTCCATTTTCCTGGCCATGCAGCATCCCAGCATCCTCTCCACACTCTACATGCTCTTTCTGATTCTCAGTTCCTCCAAAAAAAGTGCACCATTTGTTTTAGGAGACTATCACAGTCAAATACCATAGAGTTTGTTCTGAAGAAATGACATCCTTTGGTGTGGTGTGAAATTTCTCTCTGCAATTTATTTTTATGTCCCTTTTTAATACCATTTCAAATATTTTATCATCTTTCTTGGTGTTTCTGTCATTTTGCTGTTTGCTGGCTGTCGCCTTGTCCTTCCCACACTGGGCTGTACACTGCCAGTTCATCTCTTGCCACAGGAGGAAAAAGAGGAGAAGGTCTGATAATAGCAGAGATAAAGGTAAAATACAGGGTGTGAATTACCGAATGACTTTATATAACTTCCCCTTCATAATCTAAGTAAGGTTTGAGACCTGATTTAGGTTTTGTTTTGAATCAAAACTCACATGCAGTCATTCAGGGCAGTAATTTCAAGTCATGTGTGTGTGGTGGGTGGTAACGTGCTCCTGCACGTCCCTGTGGAAGCAGGCGGCTGGAGCAGTGAGCAATCGCCGTGCAAGTTCTATCTTGTGCCTGGTGAGGCACCCAGCAAACTGCACTTGCTGCTCATTTCACAGAGAATACATGGGAAAGCTTCACAATTAGCACTTTGCTCATTTATTGCTCCTCGTATTTACGCCTCCATTACCTGCTGCAAGCATAATCTGATGGGGGCTGAGGTTGAAAGATATTGCCATTGATTTCTGTGGGTGTTAAAGACCCCGTGCAGGCAGTGTTCATTGATTGTGGTCCTTGTCCCTGTGAACTGGCACTGTGCAGCTTCTTATTCTCGGGGGATGTGAAAAATGGCTAAAAGTGATCTGATATGAGGTGGGGATGGGCTCATCCTCCTGGGTCTTGCTTCATGTCTTCTGCATTTCATCCCTTGCAGCTGCCAGCTCCCACCTCATACTTCATCCTGGCCTTGGGACTTCATCAGTCCTTCTGTGAGCAGATTCAGCTCCCTCACCCAGCAAGGAAAAATACGTGTGTGTTCTGCCCTCCTCCTTTCTTTGACAGCAGCAGATGACCAGTGCCAGCGGCACTGCGGGCAGGAGAGATAGCAGAGATGTGACATTTCTGTCAGGGTCTGAGCTGCCGTGGAAGGATGCTTGAGGGTCTGCAGGCGTATGCCAAGGAGAGCTGTTGACCCCACCCAGGATCGCAGCATGGATTGCAGGATGGTGAGCAGCAGGCTCACTGCTGGTGCTGTTGTTGCTCCATCAGTGGATCCCACTTTGTACTGATTTCTTCTTCCAGCATCCTTTCTTCTTAGGATTTTGTCTGAACACATCAGTGGCAACTGTTTGGAAATACATAAATGTATATGTTATACACAAAAAGATCTGTGTTTATTCAATCTTGAGAGCAGATGTGTTAGGGGAGACTTATCACCATGTTCCAGTGTTTAAAAGGTGGCTACAGAGAGGACGGAGATTCATTTTTTGCAAGGAGTCAGATGGAAAAGGCCAGGGGTAATGGGTGAGATTTTTGATTGGAACGGAAAAGAAAATCTTTTCACAGTGAGATCATCCTTTGGATAAATCTCCTCAGGGAAGAGATGGATACCCTAAAATAGGACACTGATAGGATTTGCCTGGACAGAATACTGGACCATCATGTGTAGACTATGAAGGGTTCAACCAGATGATCCTTAATGTCTCTTCCAATATTATTGATTCTATGATAGAATCAGTAGAGAGAACATTAGGAAGCCCTACTACAAATAATTGCTGCATACATGAAAAATAAAGCTGCTGAGTTTAGTGCTAGTTGTGTTACATATTGAAGGGACACTTGGTTATCAGTGTAAGTGTGCGTGTCCCCATCCTGATTGCTTTTCTGGCTTCTGGCTTCAGCACCCCCATTGCTTCAGTGGTTTTATGCCCCACCTGTGGAAATGAGCTCTGTGCATGAGCTGCTTGGTGCCACCTTTCTTGTGGAAAACCTTCCACGCACTTCAAGGGTTTGATCTCTGTCTCCGTGTGCAGTTTGCTCACTGGAAAATATTTTCTGTGGCAAGACCAGCTCTTTCCCAATTCTGAGATCTAAACAATAAAAACCTTGATGCAAGCTGATCTTTCTCCTCTGGCCTCTGTGTGCCTGTGCTTGGCAGTCTTGATAGGCTCTATCCCTGATTGAGCCTTCATTATGCTGTTAATGAGATGTGAAGAGCTTGCTGCAGCCAGCACGGTAAGACCACCAACTGCTTTGAGTGCAGTTTTTTGATACCTGTAGTCTTGGGTGTGAATTACAGATGACAGGATTTTCTTACTTGTCTACGTATGTCACTCACACACAAGTACTGCGTGTGCGTCTCACTCCAAAATCAGTGTGCGTGGTTTTTTTCATGCAGGATCTTTGCATTTCATTAAAGGATAGGAATGCCAAATTCATTCCGTATTCATGCCTTGAGTAACTAGAAAGGTGAAGGGATGAAAACTAATCATAGAGTTCGGCTGAAGGATTTCTAAACAAATTTAGAGAGAAACCTGCAGTTTGTTAGTGCCATCAAGGGGATAAATTTGAGTGAAAGCATAAACTGAACCATGTGAGTACATTTTTATAGCATTTGTAGCTGTTTTAGGAACTTTCCAAAGGATTGGGTTGTCAATACAGACACTCCCTGTAGGAAAATTCGTGTCATTTTTGTCAGAAGTCTTGGTCGAAAAGAAGTGCCCCAGAAAAACGGGTGCTGGGGTCAGGAAAAGATACTGGAAATTTGGGTTCAGGTTCCTGATCCAAGTGAAGAAGACCCCATCTGTTAAACCTTACTTGGCTATGTTGCTTGTGAATGAAGGCCCTTAGCACCTGGCTGACCAGCCTGGCTGTCCTGTTATCCCCCTCCTACTCCAGCTGTTTTAGAGGAGAAGGTCTCTTGATGTTCTTCTCTGTCTCCTCCTTTTTTTTTTTTTTTTTTTTTCCCCCAGTTAGTTGGGGTTTTTTTAGGCAGTTTTTTGTTTGGTTTTTTTGTTGTTTTTATTTCCAGGCTTGGATTTTTTTTGCCTGCTGTGTTGTGACTGCAGTGGGCAACATGTCTTTTCTGTCTTGAATTTCTCCAATAAAAGCATGGTGGAAAATGAGTTTTATTTTCAGTTTGAGTAGTGTAAAAGCCTCACATTGCTCTTTGATGGGTCTAACCATCTGCTTAGGTTGCTTGAGGAATAAAAGGGCAAAATCCTCCCTTGCTTGAGGAAAAAAAAGTGCAAAAAGCTGCTTTTTCCTCTGGCTGCATCAACTGGCTGCTGGCCATGGGCTCTTTGGAGAAGGAGGTGGCAGCAGGGCTGCATCTCTGGCTTGGAGAGGTTGGACGTGTGGATCAGGGGCTCTGCTGTGTCATTCCATGTGAGATAATTGATATGTGTGTGCTGTGGCATAGATCCTGCTTTTTAGTGGAGCAGGAGAAGCAGTCAGCCCCAGCAGGATTTTTTTATCCATTGTTTTCCATCATGTTGATGGGAAGTCCAGGTCTGCTGTCACTTGCTCCAGGCTTAGGCTTAAGGGGCACAGAGCTGGGCAGGCAGGGAGGAGAAGCTCAGCTGGGGCTTTAGAAATGGACTTTTTTCTCTACCTAAATAACAGGATTGCATAAACACTTGTTCCCCATGTACTAAGGGAAGGTTGCGTTTCATGGTTGACTTACATGCCTCAGCATTTGTAGGTGCCAAAGGTTTTCCGTCTGCTGGGGCTTCTTTTCAAGGTTCTCTCCTCTCTGCACTCCCAAGCATCTGAAAAGATGGTGGTTCTCTGCATGGAAGGTATTTTCAGGGACATTTATAATTTCTTCTGTCTTTCTGGGGGTCAGTTCTCAAGGAGTCTGTGGAAGTGTAACCACCTAAAGAATCACTATCCTGCTCTTAAACCTTGGCTGAAATAAAATCATAGAGTTACAGAATGTTTTGAGGTGGAGGGCATGTTTAAAGGTCACCTAGTCTAACCCCTCTGCAGTGAGCCGGGACATCTTCAACAAGATCAGGTTGCTCAGAGTCCCATCCAACCTGACCTTGGATGTTTCCAGGCCTGGGACATCTACCACCTTTCCCAGGGCAACCTGTTCCTGTGTTTTACCACCCTCAGCCCCATAGACTGCAGACTAAAACAAGACTAGGGAGGTCATGTTTGGTGGTGATGACTCAGACACCTACAGGCACTCAGAACACCTGGCTAAAGCAACTCCCTGCTAGTATAAGAATTATTTGATCCTTTTCTGCACCTGCCTGAACTGATGCCCAGTTATGCCCACAGTTACTTGGGTGGGTGGCCCCTTTGCAGAAGAAACAGACATTCCTGCCCTGCCCTTCTGCCAGAAAGGGAGAAAAGTCACCAAAAAAGTGAAAACCTAAATCTTTCTTTGGAGAACTGTGGAAAGTGAGATGTGTGGAGGCTACAGAAAGGACACTAAGTTTGCAGGGAAAGGTAACTGCTGAGGGGGATGTTATCCAAGCAATTCATCACTGTATCTGAAGTGTCAGGAGTGGAGGCCTGGGATCAGTTCAGGGAGTCTCCATGGTCCCAGTTGTTACTGAGAATAAAGACTTATTAACCCAGGTCAAGGAGCCACAAAACGTGCCCTTGGAAGAAGGAAATACAGCACTGAGAGATTTGCAAGGCTTAGCTACTTTGGGTTTAACACGATGGGTAATAAATCTGTGGGCAGTGCTGTGGTGGATCCCGACCACTTGGGTTTGTCTGAAAAAGCTAAAATAATCCTCCGTTTAGTTCTTTATTTTCTTGTGGTAGAAGTTCAGCTGGAAAAGGCAGTACCTGGAAACTGAAAATCCACCGAAGTAAACCCTTTACATGGAGTGCAGTTTCTGCAGGGTTTTAATGTTTCTGTGCAGCAGTTGCGTTGTTTTGCTTTTGTTCGGTAGCTTTGAATTTAGTTTGAAAAACTAATTCCTATATCCTCTTAGGGATTAACTTCATCACACCCCCAAACACTTCATCTGTTTTGTTTGTTGGTCTTAAATCCGTGGGACTGTCACAGCAGGCAAGATGCACGGGTTGGACTGCGACTTGTGTAGATGACCCTTGTAATTAGGGATTTCAGCTGTGGCACTGTGGACTGGGGATGAAAACAGTTTGCTAAATGCTTTCATAAGGGATGTGTTCTCCACTAGAGGAAGAATATTAATGTTGACACTGTTGGCAATTAAAAACAATCCTGGAAACTGAATTTTACTTCTCCTGATTGCTTTTGAAATAATTTGTTTTTCAATGTTACTTTAGGATTGGTTCATTTATTAGGCCTTTTTTTCTTGTGTGACAATGAGATAATTGCTATTTATTTTTTATCCTGCAAGCAATTATAATCAAAGCAGCCAAATACAGAGTCTGCTTTGACCTGGAATCAGAGTGACCTGTCAACATGAGGCTACTGTAGTCTTCAGCTTTTCAATTTAATTTTATTTCATAGGCACTCACCAGAATGCACTCAGCATGGCTGAAAAAATTGTGGGTCGAGTTTTCGGTGTTCATTAATTACAGTGGTGCAGAGCCGAAGAAGTGGGCAGATAAGAACAACTTTGGGTTGGTTATTAATAGCAAAAATTGTGATCTTTTATCTAGGGTTGGGTGGACTGTGTTGGGCCAATGTCCCAAGCGGTCAGAGGAGGAGATGCTGGCAGGCTGCCAAGGGAGGGGTAGCTGCACATTAAGGGAAAATTGAAAACAATTGCCTCTAGGGAGTTTCTGCAGCCAAGTTTTGCTGAAAGGAAGCAGAAGATACTTTGTTTTTGAAGTTAGCAGTTTTAAGGTAAGGCACAGCTCTCACATTGAAACACACATGTACACATAAGACTACAAAAGTTATTTTCTGTTATGAAAGACCTGGACATCTACAACTGTGTAGCAGGAATAAGGGAATGCATATGGAGTAAGAGTAAGTAGTGCTGTTAAGTAGTACCTGGAATGAAATTTGGAGCAAAGAAAAGGGCTCTAGAGACAGATATAAACACAGTAGCCAGAAGTAAACAGCTGTGCAGGGGGTAGAAGGGTGCCATTTTTCAGCAAATTCACTGGTTACATGCCGTGTTTGCTTTAGTTACGGTGGGGAAGCCACTGTGTGCTCACAGATGGGAAGGGAGTAAGATAGTGCTCTGTGCCCAAATCCTTAACGCTAGCATGGGATCAGGGCAAATGGCTGATTTGGGAAGTTATGCTTAATGGTTCTTACTGATTTCCAGCTAAAACTGAAAAATGCAAATCCACAATACCACTGAAGTCATGTCTTGAAATGCAGCAACATCTTATCAACGTGAAATGATGGCACTGGTGGCAGTATTATGCTCTTGCAGTGGCGTGCATTAAATAAAACATACGTCAGCGAGAAGTTGCTTTTCCATGAAGTCTCTCTTCTCACTTTAGGCTGGAGTTTTTTGCAGTTAGTGGGAGCACTGCTTTTGCATCTCAGGGCTTGGTAGCTGCTGCAAGACTACCACAAAGCTCCTGTCCCAAGTTCTTTCCCTGTTTCATACTGCACTGTTTGGATTTGCCCTCCAGTTTAAGACAGAGCCGATGCATTGGGATGTTGTGGGTGTTGTTGGTTGAGGTTAAGAAGTGCTTTGCCTTACTGGCTCATCCCCCTCCTATCTGCTGGCATCAATGCCTGTGTAGTTGCCTCCCTCACCCAGGTCTGTCAGAAACGTCACAGGCTTGTGCAGGCTTTAACAGCAGTGTTATTTTGATGGATATATGTTAGAGAATGACACCTTGGCAGGTGCAATGGAAGGTGGAGAAACAGAGGGAAGGGGAACAGGGCCGAGTCGGGGGGAAGGAACCAGCTCCCCCAGTTCAGCTGGGGCTGGAGGAGCGTTTCAGAGCATGTCTTTGCAGTAGCAAAGAATGTGTATTTTGGAGGCTGAGTGGCATTTGTGCATTTTCCAGTGCTGGAAAAATTTTATAATCCATCAGTGACTTGGAATTGGCAATGTCAGATCTGCTCTTGCCCAAGGTCACTTTACATGCAGGGTCTTTTTTAAGAGAGTAAGGTTGATGCTCAGAAGTTCAGCTCCTGAAATGCAACATTTAGAAATCTGGGAGCAATGAAGAAGTTTGATTTAACAAGGTGGAGAGGGAATTCAAAAAGCTATGCTGAATTCTCTCCTGAAAAAGCCTCCTTTTAAATTTAAAGTTTATTGCTTTATTTTGACTTTCAGAAAACCTGCATGAAACTTCCTTGCCTTTGAAAGCTTGATAGAAACTCCTGAAGTACTTTGACTGAAACAGAAAATTTAATAGCGAGGCATTTTGAACCCCGAACGATGTTTGTGGGCAAGTAATTTAAACAGGTACTAATATGAAACAGTGTTGTACTTGAAAGGCTACAACTGGTATACACACATAAATGGGGTGGAATATCACTGGGAGCAATAAAATCTAGGGATGCTTCATACTTCTTTCATTGCAAACAATTTTTATGGTATGGCCTGTGAAGCAATTGAAATGAAGAGAGCTGGCACATCACTAGATTGATAATTCCTCCTGCTACTTACAGCTTATTCTCAGTACAGATGTCCCCAATTCTTTCTTTCTATCACATTAAAGTTTCTTGTCTGCTTCAATTTCGTGCCTGCCTCAAACGTAGCATTTTTCAAAACTGTCCCTCCAATTTATTTTTTTTTCCTCTTTAAAAGTTTATATCAGATGAAGCCTAACTGCTAGTTTCTATCCCAAGGTTTACACTTAAATTTTTAACAAGCTCGTTTTTAAGATTGGTCTTCCTTGAGAGAGCACTTGGCTGATCCATCAATAATTATGTAGTAATAAAGCAAATGTGTAAAAATGGCACCTTTGTGCTGAACAGATTGGTTTGCAGCGCCACTGACAAAGATGAATGTTTATTACAATTTACTACTTTTGGTTCTGCAGATGCAATAGAGCTTTTTTCTTTTTGGCTTTAAGTGTCACAAAAAGTAATTTCCAATTGTGGAATCTTTATGATAATAAGGATGGATAAGTAGGAGAGCCCAGACTGACTTTCAAATACCAGCATGAGTTTGCAATGCTGGTAATTTAGAAAAGAAATAAACAGAACATTTTTTACTTCATTTTGTTGCTGAAATTTTCTTTTTAAGCAATCACTAGGGCAGAACACACAGGGAACCCTACAGTATCATGTAGTTACTCTTCTGGATTAATGGCTATAATATTAATTGTTGATTCTTCAAAAACTGGCAAGTTTCCTCATTCTCATTGCTGCATCCAAAGATTTCAAATGTTGATTATTTTATTACAATTGAAGAAAAATGTAATGTCTAAAATTAACACAAAAGCCTGAAATTGTTGTTCTTTTTTTTTTTTTTTTAAGTGCCAGCACAATTAAGGGTGTGATTTAGATGACTTGTATTGTTCAAATCTGTCTTCTCCATTTGGGCAAAATGCAGAATAACATATTCTGTAAGTTTTTATGGCCAGCAGATGCGTCATTTCAGTCAGCCAAGCTGGTTGATTGCAGTGTCACTGCGGTGATGAAATTGCCTCTTGGTAGCAGCTGAGAAACACCTTGAGAATTAAACTTTCGTGGATACAGATGTTGGGATCTGTGCCTCTGCAGCCTCTGGTACAGCCTCTGGATACTCCTTTGCTGGATTTTCCCCGAGTGATGCCAGGTCTGGATGTCTTGGCACAGCCACACTGATGCCTGTCAGTGGTGTCAGAGCTCTAAGGTGCTTTCATCGACCTGCAAACCTCTTCTGGCCAAAGGCCAGAATTCCTGAGTTCTTTCCCATTGCTGCCAGAAACAGTGACTTTGCCTGATGTTGGGTCTGTTACTCCTGGTTTGGAGGGAGAGGTGCAGGTGGTCCTGCTCCAAAAAGGCCCTTGGGTGGCAAAGCTGCAGCTTCATCCCCTCGGTCCCTGGGGGTGATGGCAGAGCTGAGCTCCACATGCCTGGTTTGAGCTGTTCCACAGTCCAGTTTGTTGTTTGAGCTGTTCCACAGTCCAGTTTGCTGCCACAGCCCTCAAGCCTTTGTGGCAATGTGTAGCTACGTCAGCAAACGCTTTTAACCCAGGTCATTCATTTCAGTTGGCAGTTGCTGACAGTAATGTTCCTTTGCTTGGCTTTATTTTAGCATTTAATGATTTTTATGTTGGTTTTGATGGCGTGAAGGGAATTGCATGGGAGCGTTTTGTCTGGACTTTAGTATTCTCTGCTTTATCTTGCTAGCAAGATTTAAAATCTTACTCCTTCAGGAGACAGGGCTTTTGTCTGTGCATCTTCCAAGCTCTTCCCTCACCAGTCCCTTCTGTCAGCTCATTATCCTGGGCTTATTTCACTATGCAGTTCATGATGCTAAAGTTTGCTGTGGAAAGAGTTTGTCTAGTTAAAACTAGCATAAGGAACAATCCATATATTCTTACCTAAAGAAGTAAATGAAATAAAATATAAATAAGTGTCTATTCCATAGAAGAGGTTGGTAGATCTAAATTTGAAATCATGGTCTGGTGGGATTTTGTAATGAAATAGTAAAGTGTTATCCAGAACTTAATTTCAGAAGACAACTCTAGTTTTGTTAATTCTAAAGAATCATTCCTGATTTCAGAGAAATTAGTATTACCTGTGGTGCTGAATGTCTTTAAATGAACTGTACAAAAAAAGTACATCACTCTCTCCCAGTGGGCTGTGGACATGTGGTCATGTTCCTGAGAATGGGTGCTGTAATAGTGTTTGTTGTGGGGAGCCAGGATTGAACTCCACAGAAACTATCGTTATTCAGTTAATTAAGGAACAACTCTGATACTATGCCATATGCTGTACAATAAAGGGGCTGCATGGCAGAAAGAGCAATGAATCCCTCCAGTGCATGTGAGACGGAGACATGATTTGTGACTTTCTGCCCCTGCAACACTGTGTAAAGTAGAGGCCTAATAAATTGAAATAAAGAATTAATTACATGTGTATGTGGGACCTTATCTTTTCCAGTGTTCTCTTTGAAATGCTTACCGAGTTTTTGAGACTTACTGAAATCTTCCCAAAGTCATTTGCTTTGCTCTGCATCTAATCAACATTTAAACAGGGCCCTTTATGTGCCTGTAATGTGGAGAGGATGGCCAGATTGAGGAGAAACTGTAAAATCAGCAATGCAGAACTTAGCTAAAATGACATACGAAGCATAGTCCTGTTAGTATATAAACTTTATGTACAAGTCAGATGTTGAGATTAATCATAAGGACAGGTTGCACAGGCAGATGGCTGGCCTTTCTGATAGCCATTAGCTTGAAAGGCTGGCTTTGAAACCGGCTCCGTGCCTCCTAGGTGAATCATGCTGCTCGGCTTTGTTGGGAAAGGTTATTTCTCCGGCTCCACCAAAACCTCCTATGCACAGAAGTGCTTTTTTCCACTGTTCTTGGAGGATGAGACAAATTATTCTCCAGGAACTTCTCCACAACTTTCTTCTTTTGGAGAATTGTGGTGTCAGAGGGCGTTCCAGCGCTGTAATGGATGGATCTCAGGCATATGGAGTACACATGCTAATTGTGCTGTGCTTGGGGATCAGTCTGTCCAAATGCCAAGGCCTCAGAGCTGCTGCAGGCAAAATGTTAAAATCCTTCTCCTCTGTCTACTGTGCATCTGGGAAAAGGTTCATTGCAGTCACTGAAACATAGGGGAGAGGAGGAGGAGGAGGAGGTGAGGGACAGAGCCACACCTGTCCTCCCAAGGAGTTTCTGCAATAGCTGTGCTGTCTGCAGTGTGGCCAGGTGACCAAGGGAGCTTGCTGTGCTCCAGTGGCACCTGGAGCCACCCAGACAATGCCTAAACTTTGGATTGCAGACATCCTTATATGCTTCATCTATATAGTTGCCTGAATGGACACAAAACTGCCTTGGTCCTTGGGGCAGGGTTCCTACACAAGCTCTGTTTGGTCCAGAGCAAGATAGAGAAGTACTTTATCACCTACATGTTTCTCAGCCATTAGGCATGGTCAGAGACAAAAACATAGCACTTCATCTAACAAAAAACTGTGCAACTGCTGTAATTTCTGTATTAAAGTATGGTCTGTGCTGGCTGCAGGTCTCTGCTGCATAATGACTGATGGTCTCACCACAGATCTCCATTTCTGTAGCTGCCAGAAATTCAAATTCAAACCAAGTATCTCCTACTTTCATGTTTGTAAAACCCAACTGGTGATCCTGATCACCGAACCAGTCCAGATCTTATGTGTCCTTTCTCTCTGCTCCGTGTCTCTGATGGTCCTGGCAACATGAAACTCTGCTCTGAGTCCAGCCCCCATCCACCTCAGAGGATTTCCTTTGGGCCAACTTCCCACCCTGCGTTGGATAGGGAAGCTTCTGCTCTTGCCTGTTATTCTATTTAATAATAATTTTTATCTTTTCTTTCCTCTCCCCATCTCTTTAATTCCCTGCTTGCTCTTTCTCATTAGCAGTGAAGGAAGGAGGAAGCTGGGTAACAAAATGAGAAATTTCTTACCTAATAATTTTCTTTCAGCTAACAGCTTCTCACCATTCAGCCTGCCCGGACAGTGTGGTAAATGGCCAGGACACAAATTGATTTTTTTCCTCTAAATAAAGACTTGAGTATATAATTTCATACTCCATATTTTGATGTTGTCTTAATGCTAATAATTTTCTGCTGCAGCATTTCTGTAGTCTGGGTGGCTTCTGGTGGGTGGTGCTGAGCTTGTCACCAGATCTACCATAGACGAGCTCTGAACCTCAAAGGAGGGGGTAGAAATCAGCTCCCCTTTGCTGAGAGATGCTAAGGGTGAGTAGACACAAGTTATAAGTGGAAGGTTCAACTCATTTTACTTTCTTGCTCATCTGGGTAAGTTAATTTGGTAGGCTGTTTTTGACCTGGAGCAGCTCTTTGGTGCAGTTTGTGTTGAAAGAGGCCTTAAAGATCATCTAGCTCAACCTCCCTGCCGTGGGCTGGGACGCCACCCACTAGATCAGGTTCTGTGTGTTGTATACTTACATGACTCTATACATTTAAATTTTTTCCTGGTGGAACAGAAAGTGGTACACAATTTAAAAAAAGACCAACGATAAAATAGTCCAAGCAAAATTCTAGGATTTGCTTTTAAGTCCTCTGTAGTGCAGAGCTCACCGTTGTGTTTTATTTGGTGTGGGGGTTTACAGGAGGAGATTTACTTCTCAATAAAACATTTGCTGGGGTGGCTGAGCTCTGGCCACACAAGGATCCTGGGCTCGCAGGGACGGACAGCAGAGCATTTAGCGCCTGCAGCAAGACCTGGCGAGTCGCAGAAATGATGCTTCAGCACTTAAACATTAAGCCAGCTGTTCCCTTTGCGGCTGGCTGGGGTGTAAAGTGCTCTTGCTGTCTTACATAGTGGTCTGTCAGTGTGGGGAAAGCGAGCTGGAGTGGGATCTGAGCCCGGCTGCTTTTGCTGTCGGCTCTCCAGGGTGTTGGCCTGCCCTCGTCCTCTGCCAGAGATAACAGCAGCGCTCTGCCCTTGTGGGGTTTGGAGAGGGGAGCTGATTGAGATGCTGATCAGTTCTTCTCCTTGGTCTCTCCCTTTGTATAAACTGTTACTCTTGGATCCCCCTGCACAGATTTTTAAAAAAATGCAGAAAATACAGGCCAGAAGGCACCCAAAAGAAGGAAGGCTGGGGGAGGGGAAAGGGGAGAAAAGCTGCCAAGAACAGCATAAAAGGCAAAGGACGAAAATACAGCAGGGAATTGGTGATCAGCTGGAAAAGCACAATAGGCACGGGAAAACTGTCTTTATGGTTTTCATTTCGAGAAGTTTTAAGTCCATAACTGTTCAGGCAGGTGGGGTGAGTGTATGAGTGTAGACTGAGGTGAGTGTGTGGCACTTTCGGCACTAGCGCTGTGGTCGGTCTTGGCGTTGCTGGGTGCAGGAATCACAGGCTGGAGAAGACTTGTGTCTGTGCATGGGAGCTCTTACAATTTCCAGGGTTTGGCACTGAAAAATGTCATTTGTGGTAGTTAGGTAGTATGTTTCTGGGTGAGTATTGGTCGGTTTGATTATTGGTTATTGGTTCCATTAGCAAAAGGTTACTCTTTTGATACCGTTCAGAGCAGCCGTTCTCTGAGCACTCAGTCATGGCAGCGGGGTTGCAAGCTCAGAAAAGAATGACAGGTTCCAACAAGTAGGTTGCATAAACCATGCTCTTTTTCATTGTTTTCCAAAGGTGTTGGGGGAACATGAATGTAATTGCAGAAGAAGAACATCTGCTGCTGGTTTTGAGGACAGTGTCAAGATGTTCTTCTGTTCAAAAGCCTAATTTTCAGCTGTATTTATTTTGGGAGGTTGAAAGGGTTTTTTTCTTAAGAGCTTTTTATGTTGTTGTGTAGTTCAATGAACATGAGCTTACCTTTTCAAAGAAAATTCTTCATAATCAGAAGGGTTTTGTTTATTGCTGGACTGGTTTTGTACTACCTGCTTTGAAAAAATATATATTGCAGGGAGGAAAGAATGGAGAGATTAACTCTTTCTCTGAAGCATTAAGTTAACAAGTTTCCATGTCTGTTAGATGAGTGGTATAACCTCTAACTGGATATAAAATATGAGGTTGTGGTTTGCTTAGATCCTCCGCGGACTATGAGGTGAAACAATGGCATTTGTTTCAGTGTGGATGTGCTCTCAGGAAAGCAGCAGGGTTGGTGGTTAGGTGCTTTTTTTTTTCAGTTTTGAAATTTAATTTATAAAAAATATGTTCGCTATCTAATGAAAGTTCTGTGAGAGTGACTGACTGCAGGAAAAGCTTTTCTCGTAATTTGTTCCCATATATCATTAAGCACAGAAATCTGAAATTCCGTTCCTGTGACGAGGTAATGGTTCTGAGACCACTGTAGGAAAGTGGCTGATGGGGGAAGGCTGTTGGGTGTCACTCAGCTGAGCAGGACATACAGAGCATCCGGAGCTTGAGTCTCAGTGTGGGGAGATGGATGCAGGCACTTAAAAAAGATGAGTTTCTAGTTCTGCGCTGCATGAAGGCCCAGTGTTGTAGGAAAATCTTCTGCCTACAGCAGATGAGCCCGATGCAAGTGTCTACAAACCAGCCAGGTCTGGCCCTGGGTGTTACTCTGCTTTGCTTTGTGAGAAAGTCTTATTTTCAGCAGACAGGAGTGAGGAAATAGCTGATGTGCTTGTGCATCCCGGCTTTTGTACAGGCTGACCTTGCACAGCTGCGATAGTAGAGTATGTAGAATGTATTTTTTTTATTATTAAATTGTTCCTTTTCCCTCTTTGCCCTTCATTTGCATCATTTTGGGCTTTTCCTCTACACTTCTTAGGGTCGCAGTGTGAGGAGCTGGCCAGTGGGCACTTTGCAGAGGCAGGGCTGTGTGCCCTGGCACTGCCGGGCAGCCCGGCGCCGGCCGGCAGCGCTTCCCACCATCCCTCGTCGGCAGGAATGAATGTTTCTGGGAAGATGGGGCCTCACTCTGTGTGGTGTGATGTGTTTGCTTTCTCTGAGGAACTAGCAGGCTGGAAACTTGGCTTTGGCTGGAGAGGACCCCTTAACCTTGCCTTGGCAGAAGGAAATAATAAAGTGACAGACTTCATTTATCTTTATGCTGTGTGCATGGCCTCGTGTGCTCCGTACACCACCAGAGCTAAATCCTGGTGTCGATTTGGCACTGTGAAGGAGTGGGCTGTAATTTTCAAGGTGGCTCCAGGTACAATAAAGTAAAAAACATTTTCTCTTAAATACGAGCATACGTGTCATGTGTTTTGTGACCTTATCTTGTCAGCAAGTGCAATTAGTTTTGCTCTGTCCTTAACGGGGTTTTTTTGTGGAATACTTCTTCTGTTACAGTACATGATTTCACTGCCAAAGGTGAGTTGGGGGAACTGGAGCCTTTGGCAGCTGCAGGGTGCATGCTGTGGAATGGGAGCATGGCTGGGTGGGCTGGGATTGCCCAAGGAGGTGCCTTAGCTGGAGCAATGGGGTTGGCAACAGCTTAAAACAGCCAGGATTACCTCCCAGCCTGCTCTGGAGGGAGGCTTCTGCCCTGTGTTAGTGAAACTTGCAGTGTGTTCTGCTCATAGGGCCCCGCAGACTCTGCTCACCCCTGATGTGTGGTGTGTTTGCTTGCACACCCATCAATTCTTGTGCTTCATCCTGTGCTGCTGCTGCAGCATTTTCCCGTCCATTTCTGTTCCCTGCCTGGTCCCTACAGCACGATCACCACGGCACTTTGCCTGCCCAGCGCCGCTCCCCTCCCGGTTACCCACCTTTAATGACTGTTCCCTTCATGCCCCTCGGTAAATCAGTTATCTCCCCCTCCAGATGGGTTTGTGTCCCCTCTGATCAGCTAATCAATTATTTCCTGGCGTGCTTGTGCAGTGCCTTTTTTAACACTAAGCCACTGCCTTCCCTTCACACTCATTGCGGTTCCCCAAAGTGGCACCGGCATCATCGCTCGTCAGCTTGAGATGTTAAAGCATTTCTGCCCAATGGGTCCCTCCGATGGTCTGCGGGAGCTTTCTGTGGCTCCCTTTGGATTTAATCCCTCCCTGGAGAGCAGCAATCAATCCCAGTGTTTCTGCTGCCCGGGGCTCAGGTTGTTTGGTTTGTTGCTTAAGGATTTTTGTAGCTGAAAATGCATCTCCCAACTCTTGACAGATTTTTTTGTGCTCTAGCCCCAAAGTATTTCTTAAATACTGCAAGAGCTTAGTGTCTGGTGGTGTGCCAAATAAGTGCAAAGATTCTTTGTTTAAACTCTTGCTATGAAACGGTGTGATGAGGGATGTACTTGCTGCATAGGACCAGAGGACCAAGTGCCTTTCTATTATATCTACTCTAGAGGATTTCCTGGGAAGTGTTCAGCCTCCATTTCTGTCTGTAAGGAAATCCTCTTATCTGGGCAGAGCAATAAATAGTGCTGCCTCCTGTAATAGAAACAGAAAAACATATTCTTCATGTGTCTGTTTTTAAAAATATGGGGTTTAAAATGTATCGGGTGGAATGATTCTTCTGTAATAAATCCCCATAATAGTGCACTGTGTCTACATTTAACTAGCTGCACAAAGGTAGGGAGAGGGGCGCAGAGGATGTGTTAGAAGACAGTTTAGTGTGTATTTAGTAATGATAAGAACAGTAAATAATCCTACAGGTTTACAAACCTAATCCCCAGTGTCTGATTGTAGCCTTCATGTCTACTGGAATTGGTTGGAAAGACGTTAAAAGGCTGTAAAGGGAGGGCTTTGGGCGGAGGTTATTTTTAAATTTTTGGGAAGCTGGCTGGATGATTGATGGGTTTTAGGTAGCATGAATGTAGCTGATTCAGTACCTTGATGGAAAGCTCTAGAAGCGCCCCTCCTCCTCCACTTAGTACAGAGATCTTGGGTGAGGATGGAGTAGGCTAGTCCTTGCTCTGAACTCTTCCTGGTGATCTTTTGTTTAAACAACTGGATTTGGAGGGAAGGGGAGGAGTGTTGTTGTTTTTAATGCCCAGCTTATTTTTTGTCTGTGCCCTGCAGTAAAGTGGTTGTTTTTCCTAACAGAAGAAATCCATGATGTCTCAGAGCTGTGCCACGTGATGCTACTGCTTTTAAATAAGCTCTTAAGAGGCTGGACCAGATGTTGGCCACATCTGTGTTTTTATTTCGTCGAACATTTCATTTCAACCCTTTTATTAAAAGAGAAAATGATAATTTAGAAATGGCTTTGAAAAGTTGAGCAGCTAGGAAATGGATTTGCTTTCCATGCTCTGCAGTGAGCTGTGTAGCATCAAGCAGACAGATCTTCCTGGCTAGTAGGGTCTACTCCCATTGGAAACGATTGCCATGGAAATTTTCATGCCAAAATGGATGTGCTTTATTTTGAATTGGCATTCTGTAATGAAGCATGTATTTTTTTTCTCAGTGAAAGCATTAAACTAAGGATTTGAAGGCACCTTCACTTCTGAAAAACCCATTTAATGAATGCCTATTGCCATGGCAGGAAAAAGGAAGATTTGCAGGCAGAGGGATATCCTGCAATTACTCCCTCTGCTGCTGTTACGGGGGTCTAAGAAATGCTTATTACGTGTAACTTGCTTCTGGATTCTTCTCTGCAATTTAACAGTTGGAGAATGAGTTTTCTGTCCCTGTTGCTAATTGATCCAATGAGAAAAACTGGCACCTAATTCAGTAACAAGTTATATTTAAAATGACATGTAAAATTGTTCATGGTGCCTGAAATTGCATCATTTTCAGTCTGGCATGTTAGGGCTGTATAAGAGAACAGGCACCTACTGTACTGTGACATATTAAATTTTAAACCTCTGATCCAAAAATATAGCAGGGTATAGGAGGAGCAAGGTGTAAAATGATGAAAAGCAGTGGCAGCTTGATTTCAGTGGGATGCTTTTATTGTTTTTAAGATGCTTTGACAGTTTTTACTACAATAAATATTGGATCAATTTTATGTGAAGTTGAACAGCGAGTATGTCCATCACCACTTCCAAGTTTTGGTTTTCTAATCTGTGATTTTTTTGAACTTACTAGTGATTTTCAAGGTTGACTCTGTTATTCCCTCTCATAATTCCAAGCCTATGTTGACTGGACAATTTAGTTTATCTGGTACAATGAATAGTGAAGAAAAATAAATCCTTTATTCATGCAGGTAAACAAAATTGAAAATTTGGGGGTTTTTCTCCCAAAAGTAACCCTTGAGGGAACAAAGGGTAGATAATGCAATGAAGACGGAGGCCATCCCCCTTTCTGTCTTACAACTTGGTGTTTAAAATGCTACCCAGAATATGGGAGACCCAGTTTAAGTCTCATTTTTGTATGAACTCCTTCCAACCTAGGGGCGAGGTTATCCTGATCTGGACTCCCCTTGCACTCTGCTGTTGAGCTGTTCTATGTGATGGAACATTTCTTGGAGCCAGGTGCACCATCTCCTGGGGAAGTGCCTCAGATAGTGGACTACAGTATTTACTCATTTTCTTGGTGGAAATTCAGCCATTTTGCTCTCTGGAAGTTTCTATCTCAGTTCCAGCAGGAGAGATGTACAGTACAGTCTTGCAGAATACCCTGCACTCTCTTGAGTGAATCCTCTCCATGCTTTGAATGATTATGCTTTGCTAAAAAAAATGCAGTCAGTTGCATTAAAAAGGCAGCGAGCCACCAGGATGTGTTTTGTCACCTTGCTTTTCCTCCCCATCCTCAAGCCAGGGAGTGCTTGGCCATGTCCTGGGGGTGCATCCCTGCCTGGCTGGTAGCAGGGTGCCTGTGTGAGGAGCTGCTGGCACTGGTGCAGAAAGTTCTGCTTTTACTGCACTGTGCAGACATCAGACCAGAAGAAAAGCATATGTACTGATCAATTATGTAGTTATTATAAAATCTTCTGCACTTCTAAAGTATTTTGGGGAAAAAGGGTTATAAAGTAAATCTGGTGCCTGGGACTAGTGTGCAATTAATTTCTAAATGTAATGACAGTGAGAAATGTTCTTTAAAGCCTTTTTGGTCAAATTAGCACCAGATTATCTGAACTGGTAAATTTGATAATACTTTTATGAGACTGTCTGAGGAAAAAAAATCAAACCACAGTGTTATGGAGGGCTGGAGCACCTCGGAAAGGCTGAGAAAACTGAAACTGTTGAGCCTAGAGAAGAGAAGGCTTTGGGGTGACCCATCCCCAGCCTTTCAGTACCTTAATGATCTATGAAAGAGCTGGAGAGGGACCTTTTACAAGGGCTTGGAGTGGCTGGACGATGGGGAATGGCTTCAAACTGATAGAAGGTTTAGACTGGATATTAAAAAGAGACTGTTTACTGTGAGGATGGTGAGACACTGGAGTATGTTGCCTGGAGAAACTGTGGATGCTGCATTCCTGGAAGTGTTCAAGGCCAGGCTAGATGGGGCTTTGAGCAATCAGGTCTGGTAGAAGGTGTCCCTGCCTATGGCTGGGAGCTGGAACGGCATGATCTTTAAGGTCCCTTCCAACTGAAATCATTCTGTGATTCTGTGCTGTTCCTTGTGATGAGACATTTTTTGAGGGGTTAAATCCCATTTTGCTTGTGGCTTGGGGTGGAAAGTATCCAACTTTGTGTTGATTGTTTAAGGTGGACTTTAAAAGACATTTGTGAGTGCTCAGTGGCTGATCCCAAGGAATGTCTGTTGAGTTGAGCAGCCACACCCTTTGCACCACCTCAGGAAGCTCAGACTTTATTCCTAACCAGGTGTTTTGGTTGGATTCCCTTCCTGTGATTTCACGTAGTTCAGGCAACTGCTTTAAACCCCTGACTTTTGCCAAGCAGATCATTGTTTTATCTTCTGGGAATGCTCTTAATTCCAAGCTTTGCTTGACTTTACCATTTGGTTGCCATGACCTGCCATTGGATCCTAGAGCTGCTGCTGTCATCACCCTCTGCTGGTCCAGCACTGTGCAGGAGCACCAGGCTGGGGAATCAATCCATTCAAAGGTTTTGGTTTGTGGGGAAGCACATCCCCAGTACTGTGAACATACCAAGCTGCCCTGCACCACTTTGGTTTAAATTTGTTATTGCAGGTTGTTGAAACTTAATTTGTTTATATTTTTCTGCAAGTGAACTGGTGAGGTCATCTCTTGTTTGATCTTTATTAGATGTAATGGAGATGACCAAGAAGATCGCTTCATTCCCCAGCATAGGGCTTTGTTAAATAATTCGTTTTCTTCTCTACCTGGACTACATTAATAGTGTATTACTATAGTTCTTCAGTGCGATGTGGAAAATCAGGTTTTGCAGCTGTATGCTGTGCCAGTCCCAAATTAAGCCTCAGTTCTGTGCTGTTATGCTTTTTAATGGATGAAATATTTGAAAATTTGTTTTCAGAAGTCATAATAGCTACCAAACTAGCAAAATGCAGTGAAATTGTAATTTCAGAAAGTCAAGAAGAAAGCCATGGTGTAACTGTCAGCAGTGGTCTCTGCTGCTTCCCTGAAAATAGAAAATATTTTCTAAGTCATAATTTACAGATAAATTACTGACCTATATGCTCTGACACAGAAATTTTTGTTATGATGAAAGAAAAGTGGTCATCTTTTTGAAATGGTTTCCCCAGCTTCCTGCTGAGCATTTCTGGCTGTAAATTAAAACGGGTGAAAAAAAAGGCAACTGGAAGTCTCTGGCAGATTTTTAGTACTGATGAAGACTGTGCTGGTTCCTGAATTTTAAATTAATCCAATGTGGTGAATTTGTGTGCGTGAAGTTCTCTATTGAAAATACTCAGCAGCACATTAAACCTCCCGGATGAAAGCAGAAGGATGCAAATCTCTGAAGGACAGTCCCGAAGTGTTACATTACTGCAGAACTTAAGTTGCAGTCGATTTCGGAGAAACATATGGGCTGATTAAAATGTGTTCTTTTCTGCAGGTGAGAATACAGGAGATGGTGAATTAGATCTGAGCGGAATCGACGACAGTGAAATAGATCGGGTAAGGTGCCCTGTTGTCCCAGGTGTCTCCTATCCTGGTTGTCTGGATATCTGAGAAAAACAAAATGGTTCTTACCTGGTTTATCCTCTTTCTGCAAATGCCTCTTCTCTCTGATCTATAGAGAGGTTTGAGCAATTTCAGTGATCTGAAATCTAATGTTCATGCAAACCTGTGAATTTGGTGTTCCTTGCCCAAGTTATATATATATATATTTATGAGGCTGCTGCTGCTGCTGCTTGCTTTTAACATGCTGGAATAATTATGTTTTAGAATGTCTTTTATTCCAAAGGAGAACTTTAAAAAGTTTAGTGGAGCTCTACAGTCATTACTTAATTAAGATAGATTCAACATAGGAGGCTGCCATAGAAACCAAACTGTAAAACCAGCATGTGCGGCTCGTATGTACTTCCAGAGATTTCTGTGATGTTTTCTGGATTTATTTTTATTTGTGTGGCAGCAAAAAATACCATTTAACATTGAGAGTGAGTGGGACAGACACATGACTGTGGAAGAGGGCTTGTTGGAGGCCACACGGCTGGTTCAGCTCTCTGAGCCTGATGTCCTCTCCAGCCACCATGCTGGTTTACATTGTTGTTTGAACACATAATGCCTGTGCTAAAAACTCATTTTGGGGTACAAAATCACTGAGACTGATGAGGTTGCACAGGAATTACTGACCTCCAAAATGGAGCTGTGAGGTGGGATCTGCTGGGCATTAGGGTCTCACAGTCTGAGCGGACATTGAATGGAGGGACCAGGTGACGGCTGAGGTTTTTCACCGTAGCCAGTCCATAATTTAAACAATCACAGGGGAAGAACATATTTTCTGCTCTTCCTAGGCTCTGTGATGAAGTCATAACTCTGCTTTTATGACTTCATGTTCATTTCTGTGGCAGTAGACTGTAATCTTGTAAGCCCACGATTATGAACTCTCTGAAAGCCTAAGAGGGATGAATAACTGAGCTAGGAAAAAGTGGATTTTACTGTTATGGCCCACTTTTAATAGAAGCAGATGAAAGAATGAAAATATTGGTCTGATAAACCAGGACTTGCACAGCCATTTGCTTGCCTGCTTAGCCCTGGGAGGAAGGACTCCTCCCTGCATTAGTTTCATTTGACTGGAATTATTTTTCTTATGAAATCCTAGATGTACATCTTACTTTGGAGAAACTCTTGAATGCTCAGACCCAAAAGACAGAGGAACCTCAGATTGCTTTTTTTGCTCTTAAACAGTTTTACAAGTCTCAGGTGCACTGCTTAAAATAAAGTGTCTTGTTCATGATGGATGACCTAATTTGTCTTCTCCATTCTGCTGTTCTTCACTCCCAAACAGCATCATCTGTAGAGAACTTTTATTTCATTGATAATTGTGCTAAATACTGGGTTTATTTTTACATTTAGGTCATCTCTAATTAAGTAATTGCTACCTATCTGTCTATTTATTTCTGTGATTCATCTGAATAGTCCTAGATGTATTTTACAGCTCCATTCCCACTAAAGATGTTACCAAGACTAGGTGGAGTTAACTATAAAATGTCTACATGTGGTTACTGAGCCCAGCTGTCTGAAATCTAGAGAGCTAAAGCTCCAGCAATCTGAGCTGGTTTCCTTCATGCAGATGTGGCCATTGAACCAATAATCTCAGTGACTCTGTGTAAAGCTTTGCAGAAACCTACCCAGAAGACACATGTTTTTGTTTTGGTCGCACAGGGCAATGGTTCCCATCCTGTTTTGAATTACAGACCACCATCAACACACAGAACTACTTGCAGACAACTACGTTGTCGTGATAACCTCTTCTATCATCTGTAAAAGATCATAAACGCAGGATAATTTGCTTAATTAACAGACCGTATATAATGAGTCCTGGATGGTTCTTGGTCACTTCATCATTGTTTGGAAACCAAGGACTGCTTTTTGAAAACAGGTTGTTGCTTGTGCCAGCTTCAGATGTTACTAGAAATGTTCTCTGATTGTCTTATATCACTGATGTTTTCTTTTAATGTATTTTTTAAAACGGGATATGGATTGACCTTGCCAGTGGTTTTTCAGTTCAGTTTTGCTCTGTGGTTTTCAATTTGATTTCTGAAAGTAGATAAATTTGTTTTTTCTTTTAGTATATACTTAATGAAGCTGAAGCTCAGATAAAAGCAGAGCTGTGGATGAAAGAAAATGCAGATTATTTGAAGGAACAAAAAGGTAAGTATGTAGGACTGAAATTTGCCTTTTGGCTGGTGTTGCTGAAATGTGCAGTCTTGTGTAATCTTCATGCTGGTTACCCTTTTGTCATCTTTCAGAAAAGGAAGCAAGAATAGCAAAAGAGAAAGAACTTGGGATTTATAAGGAACACAAGGTATTAAATTGTGTGTTAATTGTGTCTGTTTGGAAATGTCCTGGAAATTCACTATATCTGCTGATCAGCTCCATGTAGTTGTGTGGGCATAATGGTACAGGTCACCACTAAAGGAGCAAAAGCTACAGTACATGTAGCTGTTACTGAATTGCAAGGCTGTATTTTTTTAGGTGGTGAGTAAAACACTTTCTTGCCCAAACTTCTATTTTAAATTGCCATTATGAGAAAGTTCTGTGCATGTCAAAGTCAGAGCTAGCTCTTTGCATTTATGATTGCTGTTCTAATTGCTTGCTTATTAAAATACAGGTTTTAAGACGTCTGATTTTTTTTTTTTTTTAATGTGTGCATGGGGAATTTGTTTGTACTTGCCATAACTTCAGTGGCTTTCTTTGCTCTTACAATAATGATTTCTTTAGGAAGGACTGAACAGATCCTTGTTACAGTCACTTGAAGGGGTATTTTGTTCTACCTTTCATGCAGAATGCAGCGGTTATGTTAACAAATGGCATGTCCTGTCTCCATGTTTAGCAGTTTAAAGCAGCCTAATTGGCCGTATATTCACGATTTACAGCATTAGTATTTTGTGTAATTGAGCAAGTGACAAGTCAAATCTTCCACATGCAACTAAAACCCATGTTAGTTTTTAGTGTGTATATCCTCTATCTTTTTTTCTGACTAATGTGAAAGGCAGAGTTTCCTGCTTCCCCTAGGTATTTCAACAATAAAAACAAAACCAGACAATGAAACACTGTTTTATACTTCAGAGTTTCTCATTCATCCTGCGTTTATGCAGACGTGGCAGTCTACCAGCAATTTTCAAAATTGTATAACTCGCTGGCACTGCCAAGTAGCCCAAACACCCACTTTTTTGTTCGGACAACACAGGAGTTTTTCTCTAACCTTGTATTGTTTCTGACAGCTCGAGTGGAACTTGATTAATATGGTGCTTTCCAATTTCAAGGTAGCACTTGACCCATGTAGGTAAACAGAGGGGCTATTATCCATTAAAAAATAAATCTCCTGCAGAGCGTGGTGTTAAAACCTTCCTTTGAATAGGAAAATGCCAAATGAGAAACAGAGGTTCTGGGTTGGGGTTTTTTTTTTCATACCTACCCAGGCATGGGACATGGCTGGAAATGTTCTCCGGTGTCGTTCCTGGTTGCCTGGCTCTGCACAGCATCAGCCGGGCTCGCAGCCTGTGCCTGGGAAAGGCAGCTGCAGGTGACAGTGCTCCCGTGTCTGCAGCCTCCTGCTCCCTGTCCCTGGTGCCAGCCCATGCTTGGGAAGCTGCTTCTGCTCGTGCTCTGGGCCCTTTTCAGCGTGGGGGAGGAGTTGGGTAGAGCCTTTCCCACTCTGTGTTCAGGTTTGATATGAAACACGGCTGCAGTTCCAATAACGGAGTTGTGACCCAGCTTCGCTCTCGCTTTAAAGGCAGTTTTAGCAGGGGAGGGTTTTATTTCCATGCTGGGTGATGCAGTGAGGTCCCTATTCCTGTAACAGCACTTCACTTCCCCCCTTTTTTTTTCATACGTGAAAAATGGCCCATCCTTCTTGGGCATTTCACAAAAAAGCAAACACTCATCTCTTGGAGAAAAGGGACCCTTCCATCCCAGTGAGTGGCAGGAGATGGAGCATTGGCTTAGCCTGGGCACATCACCTGCATCCCCCACACCAGCAGCACCTGAGCCAGGACTGCTGCACTCCGGCTTGCCCCTCTGCTTCATGGAAACTTTGTTTGTATCTACATCACTAATTTTATATTTTAATTAAGCCAAAGAAATCTGCAAAGAAGCGGGAGCCAATTCAAGCCAGCACCGCAGGAGAGGCAATTGAAAAGATGTTAGAACAGAAGAAAATCTCGAGTAAAATTAATTATAATGTGCTAAGGGACCTGAACAGCAAAGGAAGTAACACACCAAAGAAAGAGGATGACAGCACTGATGACAGCACCAACACCAAGAAGCTGTCAAGAAGAAAATCTATTGCCAGTAGGAATATAGCCAACCCTGTAAACAGTGTGGGAAAAAGGTACTGCAATTGTTCATTTATATCTCTGTCTGTGAGACTGTCTATGTATCTTTCTGAGCCAGACAATGCAGGGACTGAAACATTCGTTTGAGGCTAAAATAATGTCAGGGCTCTGTTTTTATTTATTTTGCCTGCACTGTCATGGCGACACCTTATTTATAGTTCACATTTCAGAGGTCTGCTTTGGTGTGAGTTAATCATCCTGAAGCCACAAAACCCACAAAAAATCACTGGAAATTCATAAATGTGAATCTATCAGTCAGAGACACCTTTTCTTCATAAAATCCTGACATTTGCTGTCCTTCTTTAAGTTGCCTGTATGAGCTGATGTGACGCTAAATGTTTGAAAGCTTTGCCTTCTTGCTTGATTTGAAAACTATAGTTCCCATCTGTTTTGACAGCTAGCTGCTTTGATTAGCTTTTATTTTAGCTTTATTCCAAACTTTTGTTGTTAATTGATGACACAAATACAAAGCTTTACAGTAAATATGCTTGTCGGTTTCCTGGTCTGCATTTGAAAATGTTTTATAGTGTGATGAAAGCTCCTGTTCTAATGAGACAAATACTCAACTTGCTGGGCAGATTTGTAGTGTGCTGTAAAATGTATAAGGAGATTGATATGTCCAATCTGCAATATTCAACTATTTTATCTGTCTTTGGTTTATTGAAGTCACGTTGGATCATCATTTGAATCATTTTGATGTACAGTAATTTCTTACTTAGATGTTTTTTATTTATATATTGCCTGTTTATTTACTGCCAGAATTATAGGCCAAATGCCACAAGGAAATCTTGGTATTTAATTTTGAAATATGAAATGATGTCTTTGAACTGTTGTTCAGATTTAGCCATGTGTTGAAACTGGGTAAGGGATGCAGGAGGGCAGGAGGGTAGCCACCTACCTACAAGGTGTGAGAAAACATCTGTTTGTGAAAGAACAGGATACATGGGATACCTGAAAGCATGATGCTGGGAAGGATAGGAAGTGCAAATCTCTCAGAAGCAGAGGAAAATAAGGATGGCAAAACCTGACCCTTTATTTCATTTGACAGTGAGGCCAGAGGCACGGGCTTCAGTTTGGGTTGAGAAGCCAAATGCCAAAGTCACTGGCTTCACTGTCACCAGATACAGATTTTAGCAGTATGTCAGACGTATTTTCTTCTTTATTCTGTATTTTTGGCTTCATCCTCGCTCGACTTCTCATTCTCAGTATCAAAAGCTTTTCTTTCCAGCTGTTGACTCACTGGTGGTTTTAGGCTCCCCTGTAAGTTGCACTTAAGTTTCCCATTAGTAAGAGACAGGGAAGATGCATTGAGGATTAACTTAACAGCATTTAGCTTATGCTTTATTTGCAGTTAACAGGTACTAACGAGTCGTATTTCTGGTATTTCCAGTAAAGTGGGACCAATTCAGTTGTCTGAAATGCAGTGCTGGGTGGGAAGTAGGGGCTGGGCAGGATTCTGGTTGCATTTCAGAGCTCAGCAGTGACTCTCAAGTTCCTTTGCCACATCCCAACATTGTCACTTTTGAGGTTTGAAGAAACGTTGAGCCCTTGGAACTCCTGTTGAAGTCGGCATGTAAAACTCTTAACAGGTGTTAAACTCTTTGGAAAATCATGCCATAAATATTTAATTTAACAGTGGTGCAACTTGAAAAGGTTTCTAAATAAATACAAATCAGTATTTTCCAAAAGCAGCTAATAAAACGTATTTATTTTTCCTCTTGAGAGCCTAAAGTACATCCTTCAAGATGCATAACAGAGTTTGATGATGATGATTAGCAGATCTTGGATACAATGAATTTTGCAGCAGAACACTTCAGAGGAGGTTGAGGGTACATGCAGATAAGTGAGCTAAGAAGATTGTGCACTCCTGAAGTAGGCAGTGCTCTTGCTTAAATATTATCAAGGACTTGACAAACATTAGTTGGGCTTTTTTTTTTTCTCTTATAATTAAAGATTTATGACATACTTTTGATTTTTTAAAATGCCATGCCTTTTAAATGGCATGCATAAATTTCTGTGTTCTGCATTGTTCTTATATGCCTTGCATTCATTCCCTTTGTTCAGCATTGTTCCTCTGAGAGGTGAATGGCTAAATACTTTCCCAGGGATACAAAAATCATGATAATTTATATGCAATTAATAATAATAAAACTCCTGAACATTGCTCATTAGAAAATGAATGAAGCACGTAATGTGTCTTTTTCCAGGAGGCATTTGCAGAAATGGGATCATATGGTTTGAGTTGGAAGAGACCTTAAAGATCATCTATTGTTTTGGTTTGTAGTGATTTACAGGCCTGCATATTTATCTTTATGTATTTTAAGTGTTTATTAAGCTGCATATGACTGCAGTAGCACCATGAATAACCAGACTTTGATCCAGTCCTTTAGTTCATTGGAGTTGTAGTCTGATCTTAAAGAGCTATCTCTTTAGTCCTGATCCCAATTAGAAGGTGCCAGTACAGGGAGTACCACGTCACAGGATGGGAAACAAATACTCACTCTTGGTGATTAAAGTAGTGCTCCTGTAATGGTATAAAAAAGGATTTTTTTAGTATATATATATAGATTCATATCTTTCTTTCTTTCTTTCCTTTTGCAAGTCATTTTACTTACCATACCAGACTTGGACAGATGATGTAGCCAAGTTTGTCATGTGTCTTAGAAATGGTATTCATATACAGTCGAAGGCACTCTGGAAATAGGAAGTTGATCTTCATTTCCATCTTTCTAATTGCCTTTTCCTCTTAAAATAATCTGTGCTGTTATTTCCACGCAGAGGACTTCAGATTATCTCTGAAAAAATGGTTACCCCTTCCAGACAGGGTGCAATCTCTGGGTGGTTTTTCTTTTTTTAATATCACATGAAGTAGCAGTTATACAGTGTTAATCAGCTAAAATACAGAAAAGCTTTTGTTTCCTGATGTGATAATGATAGGCAAATTTTACAGTCTTGTAAAAAGTCGTTGATTTGGAAGAAATTTATGAAGAGCTGAAATGCCTGACAGGTCCCAGGAGTATGCTTAAACTGGATAGTCTTTCAGTTGGTGGCCCTTTTATTAGAGCTTTGGTGATATTATAATCACTTAATGGTTACTTGGATTTCGAAGACAATACGGATTTATATACATCTTATTTTATAAAAAATCCTAAATTGAAAATCTCAGAAATGTTTGGTAATTTCTACAATTTTGGGAGGAAGGTACTTTCAAAGAATTCTTCCAAAGATCATGCAGGTTTCTCCTTGTTAGGTGGGTAGATATTATGTACATCAGTATTTTCAGAAGCCAGCTGATGTTTTGATCAGGTTTCTTTACTGTGAACTTTTTGAGCTTTAGAAAAAACTGTGCTTTCTGCAGACACATCTCCCAAAATTATACTGGGGTTTTACTTATTTCATCTGCCAAGATGGTAGAAGACTAGTAATGACCATGTAAGTAATTCTAGAAAAAATTTTGCTGTGTAAATGTTTTTCATTCCATTTCTTACTGCATTTTTGTTGCAGTGAGTATCACAACTGGTGCTTCACATGCAAAAGCCTTTTAATTCCCAGTGTGTTGGAGATGTGTCACAGTGGATGTTACCATAATAGATGTTGCAACTCTAATTTCAATTACCAGTTGCACAGTTTATCTTCACTAATGTCTTCTGTGCATATGAAACATGAGAATAATATGTTTAATTCCAATAAAAGAATGATTGCTGCTTCAAGTTACTTAAAAGCTAAACTCCAGTTAGAGCTGTGCCGTGCACTGGAGCACTTCAAGTTCAATAAAGAGGGTTTTTAGGACTGGAAGTATTTGGTTAGAAGCTTAATAATTTATTTTATATTTACTTGAGCTGAATTTTACAACATTACATGTAAAGTGAAATGTGCTGTACCAAGAAAATGTGGGAACAAGAAAGCTTTCAAGTCACTACTTTTAAAAAATTTTAAGCCTATTTCTTGCTATGTGCTTGAAATTGGTAATGATATCAGAAAAGACAGGATCTATTATCAGGGGAGTAAATGTGTCAGGTTAATCTCCTGAAGAATTTGCCTTGGAAGAAATGAAGCAGGACTGTGAAGCACAGTGGAATCTGTTGTAATGAAACAAGGTTGTTCTGAATGGAACCATATGAATATAGAATAGCAAACCAAATCATGCCTGCTATGAGTATGACAAAACCCCTTGGTAGTGATCACAGATCTGATTAGATTTGAAAATTCACCTTCAAATTCTCTCCATGGTCTCATTTGTATTTGCTGACTATCCATATTGCCAGTAGAGCTTGGTGCATGGCTCCACCTGTGCTTTAGAGCCACGGGATTTGGGTATTGGGAATTGTGCCCTTTCAGTACCAGAGACTTGTTCTGCTGCTCAAGTTCCTGCTCTAGGGTGCACATTTTCAGTTAGCATCTGCTCCAGCTACATTTTTGTTAGCTTTTCAAAGGGTGTCACAACTCCAGAAAAATCCTCCTTTTTAGGGAGAATGTATGTGATGCTTTTCTGCAGCCTAGCGTGCGACATCTTGTTTACCCTGATAAATTGCTTGGTGCTTTCTTGTCTCTAATTTGAATCATATTTCCCTGGAGAGGAAAACATGGGCAGAAGCCTAATTTTGATGCTTTGAAGGAGCCTGCAATGCCACACTACCAAGGGGAAACAATGAGAGGCCATCAGCAGGCTCCACCAACTTCCACCCTTGTTTGTAGTTGTCCCTTTCTGGTGTCCAGGACGGAGTTCCTGTTCCGTAAGGCTGGGTGCTCCAAACTCAGCTGCAAGTCTGAATGCTGCCCAGAGAAGCTGTGGATGCCCCATCCCTGGAAGTGTTCAAGGCCAGGTTGCGTGAAGCTTTGAACAACCTGGTCTGGTGAAAGCTGTCCCTTGGGCTGGACTAGGTGACCTTTGGAAGTCCATTCCAAGCCAAACTACTCTATGATTCCATGATTCTGTGAATGCTTTTTCTACATTGGCCATCGCTTGTCACTGATTTTTATAAAACCAAAGGAAAGGGGTTTTTCAGTGTACAATATTTCTAGTTCTACATTATGAGACTGGTATTTGTGGAAGGGAGGAGCATCAGCTCATGTTTCCCAAATGACTAAGACCAAAACAGCATGAAACAATGCTCAGCTTGAATAATCTAAGGGATTCCTGAGCCTCTTGAAACCTTTGTATTAGTTAAACCAGGTGATTATAAAAGTTAGAGCACTTTTAATTCACTGTGTCAAGAAGAGAGTTGTTGGTTCAGAACCTTCTTTGTTAAGAGAAATGGCATTGCAGTAGTAATTTAAAAGTTTGGGAATGGGTATCTTAAAAGTTCCTTGTCTGCAAGTAGTGCAGTGGAGTCTGGTGGGTGTCTGCAGCCAGTCCTACAGGGTGGCAATTGCTGATGAGGCAGAGCTCCTGAAGAGGGACAGACCCCTATGTTTGGTGGACATGAAGCTTTTGAGAGTCTTTTCCATGCTGGCTTTGGTGATTGTTCTCTCCACAAATGGGCCCTTTTAGTTGAGATCTTAATGTGCTTTACTTTTCTACCATATACTTTTATTTTTCAGAATTGCCTTCAGCTCTTTGTCTAATTTACTTTTGACATCCCCTTTTTCTCTCTCTCTGCTTTGAATTCTGTTACAGGGTTTGGAATTCACGTGTGTTTATTCAAAGTGAGATACTACATTTTCATTATTTTCTTGTGCTGCTTTAGGCCTTCTTTTTATATGTGACTTAAGGAGTAACACTGATTTCCCACCTGGAATAAAATTCCTTACAGAAGATACTGGGAGTCCTGGCTGAGAAGGTAGTTAGGAATTTATTCTATAGGTTAGTCATTATTTGGTGTTATTTAGTGTTTTTTATGGAAGCAGTCTCATGTTGACTGCAGGATTCAGGCTAGACTGTGATTCCTGGGTACATGTGGTGGGAGTATATGGAGTCAGCTTTTGGTTTGAATATTGTGTACGTGGTGAATAAATTCTCTAACCACTTGGACATAACTGTTTTCTTATGTGATCTGCGCTTTGAGAGTTTCCTTGGAGTGTAATTTCATGTGTGTTTCTGCTTTGCTGTGGTATATAATCATTTAAATCAAAGGTTAATCAAAATGATTACTCATTTTGAACAGGAAAACGGTGACATTTGATAAGTACCTCCACTTTAAATAAATCCTACCAGTGTTTTCCAATCTTGTAACTTTTAGAGGGACAAGCTTATACCAATTGTGTTTAGTATTTTATTTACAAAAAGCCAAGCCAAGGGAAAAAAAAATGAATCCAAGGCTTCCAAGGTTCTGCCTTTTAAGTCATGCATCTTCTTATTAAAGTTAGCTCTTCGGGCGAGAGCCTCCCGAATGACCTTGAAAGGAGCTGACACTTGAGTTTGCTTGTTCACAGTTGATTTGAGGAGTGGATCTGCTCAAGCCTGTAGTGTTGTAACCTGGCTGATGCTGCGGGTTGCTGCTGTTCCCGTGAGCTGAGCAGCCTTTTGTAATGAAGAGATAAAGCAGAGGCAAGGGTGGGAGAGAAATGGATCTGACCCAGTATGGTGTAAAAGGAGCCTGTGTGGTTTTAATGTCTGGACGCTGAAATGTAATGACCAGCAATCTTTCCCTCTCCAGTAAGTGAGGACACAGGAGGAAAAAGGCATCATCTTCTGCATGTTACTCCACTCCCTGAGAGGATGCAGAGTTAAGCAAATACCACTGAGAGACTGGGAGGCAGGAACCAGCTTGGGGTCCAGGCAACGATGCAGCAAACCTGCTGTATTACTTCACCCTGAAATTCACTTCTCTTGACACTGAGCTAGGACAGAAAGATGGAGAAAGAATTTTTTTCCTAAAAAACCAAAAAAATTCCCGAAACAAAACCAAAAAATGCCTCAACAAAGCAACCCCCTTCCCCCAAATTGTCCCCGAATGTGTCCTTACAGAAGCTGTCAGGTGTTTGTCAAGAATTGATGTTTATTTTGATTACTCAGACTATTTTGAAGATCAATTCCCCTGATACAATAGCATTTTTATTTCACATCTGTCAGGCTCAACGCCTCTCAAAATACAGCTGCACTAAACTCTGAAACATGTATGGATAGTGTTTCACTGGCTGTGCTCTGCACCACTGGGAAGGGAGCTCCCACCCAGCCATTGCCTGGCACGGCTTGTGTCCCCAGCCTGCTGCAGGGGCTGCTGCTGATAGTCATTCCCTGCTCATTCCAGCATCTCTGAACTTTTTGTTGTGTTTCTTAGGGTGAGGTTAGCAAAAATCTCATTCCTTCATCCCTTAGTTCTTTCCATCCTTCTGTAGCAGGTGAATCATTTCCCCTTTCATGCCTGTTCTGCCTGTGAGTCAAGAGAAACTAACTTAAAATATTTCCTAGCTTGTTATATTAGTAAAATGAGTATTCTTGTTAAAAATCCCAATTTGGAGTTCATTAGTTTCTGAATAATGGAATAAAATGCCAGAATTTCAGTATGGCAATTAACCCACCCATATCCTCGCTCTGTAAAATAGAGTTGGAGAAAAAATTGCCTTGTGATAGGGGAAATAATGCAAAGAAGCCTCCTTGATGTGACCTGTACCAATTTATTTAAGTTCAGTGATGCTGCAAATCATCCATCCCTAGTTGTACATCATTTATTAAGAGCTTTCAAATTTTATAGTACAGACTTCTGATACTGTCAGAATGTGGTGTAGTGTAAGGATAAGGGAGCATTGTCTGCTGGGACTGCAGAGGAGTGTTCCTGAGCTGTCATATACTGGGAGTTATGAGAACCTTTGAGAAATATACATATATAAACCCTTCAAGATTGGATGAGGACGCATCTAGACTTGTGTGAGTGTTTCAGGAATAATAAGAATCTGCCAAGTCCAGTGCTCTGTTCCATTTACCCTAAATTATTAGAATGCCTTCAATTTAAAACTAAAAAGGCATTGATCCGGCGCGACCTTGTGGCCCAGGCCCAGGTCAAGTCTCCTTGTTTTTACAGCAGCCTTTTTGTTTGTCTAATATAAATTGGATATTTCTTTTCTGCCTCCCACTCAAGAAAGTCATCCCTGTGTTGGATTCTGGGGGAGGGTGGCTGAGCAGCACAAAAATTCAGAGGGGTTTTTGGTGTCTGTCTGAAATAATTTCTTCCTGCATTTTAAAACCAAATAGGATCAATTTCAGCCCAGAAGATAATGTTGTGTGACAGTTGGATTGCAAGTGCCTTGTTTATCTATGTTCTCATTTTCAGGTTAGTTATAAGAAAAGACTCTGTGAGCTTTTTTCTTCCAAATTACACTCAGTAATGGTCTAATGGGAGACAATATAAATATGTATGTGCAGTCTCTTGAACCTTATAGCGTGTTAGCAAAAATAGTCATATGTGGTGCCAGGGATGAGGAGAGTGGGACGAAACAAAAAATTGGAAGTGTTATGTGAATTGTTATCAAACCCTGGAGGTGCATGTCCTGTGGCTGAGAGGGCTTCAGCACTGTAAAATGCTTGTTCTCAGTCTGTAGATTTTTCTGATTTATTTCTTCTTCTTTTTTTTTTTTTTTTTTTTTTTCACGGGTGGAAAATGGTTGGTTTCTGGATTGATTTTTCTTTGACCCCTTTTCCAGCAGGGTCTGCTTGTTGATCTTTACAGTTTGTGTCTGCTCATTTTTCCAGTTTAAACCACGGGAAGTCTATGTCTGATGTGTTTTAGATGTGTCAGTGTAGTTGAGCCTTCAGTGTGTATTTGTAAAATGTTGAAGGGAAAGGAGCCAACCAAACAAAAAGTTAACTTTCCCTCACTGCAGTATGGCATGCATTATTTTACCAAGACCACAACCCAAGCTAGGGGAGCAGTCACACAAAGCTTCTTGTTCCTTGATGTGTGCAGGCATTTCCGGATGGGATGGCTGGCAGCCATTCTGTGGTCAGGAGTGCGGTTCTTTCACCATGGCAGGGTAAAGGGTTGGAAAGTCGCAGCAGTTTATTACAAAACTTGAAGTACTATTTGCTCACGTAATATTTAACAGCATCCACATAATAAGTTTTAAATCAGCCAGTGTGCTGTAACTTAGTCATTTATGTAAGTGCTGTTCCATTACCCGGGGATGCTGCTGGTGCGCTCACTGAGTTCAATTTTACCTTGCTGCAGTTGTTGCTAAATTTAGGTTGAAACATTCTGAGATAACTTCTGCATGTGGTCGTGGAAGATATATGCAGCAAATTTAACTTTTTCTTCTGTTGTTGGATTTCCAATTTATTGTGAGTCAGAAATCTCTGCCCAGCATTTTCCCCTTCCTCCAGTGCTGCAAGACCATAGATTGAACAAACCCATTGCTGTGTTTAGGATATTCAGAACCGAGGACACTTCCTGAACTACTCCAGAGCAGCTTCTCTTCTCTTCTCTTCTCTTCTCTTCTCTTCTCTTCTCTTCTCTTCTCTTCTCTTCTCTTCTCTTCTCTTCTCTTCTCTTCTCCAGGCCCCTTCCTACAAAGTATGATGGAGGGAAACCACCAACTTTTATATATAATTTTCTCTCCCTCAAAGTTTTGTGCTGCCACAAAGGTCAGATGGAAAGACACAGAGTAGAGTACAGCATGTATGGACCTCAGGATCTGCTGTCCATCTGCGGTGGAGAACCTCTGACCCTGAGCACTCTTCCCAGGCATTGCTTGGCTCAACAGCTGTCAAAACCCAGACAATTTAAAGGATACAGCAAGGCTGTAACAGCCCACAGCATGACATAGTGCAATAGGTTTTAAATCTTCATTTATACTCAGAGTTGAGTCTAATTTTCCTGCTGAATTGGAGCACTGGATGATGTTGGACATTGAGAGCACTCTCAGGCCACATGCAGAATAGAAGTGTCAGATATGTATTCAGTAGTCTGTCACCTCATAATTCTGAAATGGTTTTAGATGTGATATTTATGTGAAAGAAATACATGCTGTTACATCATAGTGTTCTTTTAAGAAGTTATCAACATATTTTATCTGAGTGGTTTGAGATATTTTAATCTGAACTATGAAGGACACGCATACAGATTTGGAAGTGGAATAAAGTGGCTGGCATATTTATTTTGTAAGGTTATCTTTGCCTGTCTACAGGGGTAGCATAGTAGTTTCAAGAGAAAAATGGCTTTGCACAGTTCTGCATGGATTTTATAATGGACCAATAAAAATAATTTGGAATCCTAACTAAAGCTGTTGCTGAAGTTGAGTGAGGTAATCATCAGATTAAAGCTGTAGTTGAATTAATCAGTCATCTGATGAATTAATAGATGTAAGTCAACAATGAATCAAATTATCAGGTGAAGAGAAGCAAGACAGAAATCAGGGTAGTTGAAAACATTGCAGCAGGTTATTACAAGGCAGTGTCCCTTTGCTGCCTTGTTCCTGGAGGCAGAGGTGGGACCTTCCAGTCTGGGCTTTAGTAAGTCAGTGTTAGGGTTAATTCTGTGCCTGAAGGTGCTACATAATTGAAGGTGGTTTAGAAGCTTGTTCTTTTCCCTGCCAGATACACTGTGTGCAGGCAATATTGGCTTAAAATTTGATATGCAAATACAGCACGTCTTAGAGACATGTTTGTACTTTATTCATACTTATTGAAATATTACAGAGAAAAATGATGGGAACAGAGCAGCAGAATGGTGAACTCCTTTGTGTGGATTGTTTGTGGAACAAGGTGGTTGTGAGAGCAGCTTGGGTTGCTCGTATCACTGATGTTGCCTGCTGTGGGACTTGTCTGGTATTCCCATGTCAGGCTGTACCTTCTGAGCTTTCTCCTCGACCTCTGGACAGTGTCCAGGGGATTAGGATCATCAATGGCTCTCAGTGCTGTGACAGTGCAAAAAAATTACTGTTTGCCAGCATGTTCATTTGTTGCCCCACCTCAAAAACTGTCTGAAGGCAGTGGTGAGTTGGGAATTTGCTTTGCCTACGACCTGGTCCAGTCCAAATGTGATTTCAACCCCTGTGAAATCTGGAATATAAAAAATTGTTGGGCCTTACTATCAGATTATGTCTAACTTTTTTTTTCAAGTCAGAACATTACTCCAAAAGTACAAGAGAGAAACTTGGTGAGAAAGCTTTAGTCTCATCATGGGAAAAGTCCAGAGTATATATACCTTAAATTCCATAAATCCCTGTAGAAATAGACAACCTTTTTTCGATTCTTATTTTCATTTTCCTGTTAGTTCTTGAAATACTATTGTTCCTTTTCAAGAGCAAAGCATTGGGGTAACGAAAGAATTTAACTGGATTTCATACATTTATCTTGTATGACTCAGATAGACATTTCAAGAAAATGAACCTAATGCCGTACAAATTCAGCAAATCTAAAAGCATGAGATGACATTAGTTGCATCTCTTCTATTAAACACAAAAAAAATAAAAAAAGGAGGGTGGGGAAGCCATGAAGGGCAGACAGACAAAGAAAAAGGGCTAATTAAGGATTTAAAGCCACTGAGGTTTGGACATTTTTGCAAGCAGCGAACTGAGTCGAATGTAAAGTGTGGTGTGTGTAGGTTGTAAGGAATCATAAATTCTGTATAATGCAAAATAACTTCATAGCAAATGACTGAGTAGCTCGAGAAATCTTGGATGGAAGGGAAAGGTTTCTGTAAAAATAAACCTCATCTCCCTGACCTTTGCCGACCCCTGGCTGCCTCTCTCTTAATCTAACCTGAAGAGATTAGAAAAACTCCAAACATCAAAAGGAGCCGTAGACACTATTGTCTCCCAGAGCCCCATTGTGTTCAGGAGTGGTTTCTCAGGAAGCAGCAGCCTGCTCCTGCTCTGGAGCCTTCCCCCGCTGGCACCAACAATGCAGCCCTGGCTGTAGGTCAGGCTGGCCACCCTTGGAAAAACAACCCACCACTCTTGACATGATGGATGGGAAACCCGACTCCGGGATTCGTTTGCCCAAACTTGTTTGCAAGATTTGCTGGGTTTACTGAGCCAACATTTTTCAGGTGCTTCCTGTGTTTTATCCAGGAGTGGATAAATAACGCCTCTGTTCAGTGGCAGAAAAATATGAATGCAATTGCATCACATTGAAAGTTTGCCTTTCAACATTGTAATCCTCAGAGTCTGTATTTTTTTAAAGTTATATATATATATATTCTTACACATGCAGCTATATATATATATATATATAAATACACACACAAGTTTTACAGAAAAATTTCTTCAAATAGCTGTTGGAGGAAAATGCAGGTTTCATGCATTTATTTCTATCTCGTGGGGTGAATCGTCAACATTTCTGAGATCCGATGATTACTAGGCTGTAGTTTTCTGTTAGCTTTGGGTCACAATTTGAAATTACTCCTTAAAGCTTAAGGAAGTCTTAAATTATGAAGCAGTAGGAAATGCTGAGATCCAGGGCACTGAGTGGGCTTGCAGTATAGTATATATTCATTATTTTGTTGCTACTTCAGTAGCTCACAGGTATTAAGCACAGTGTTATATTAACTTTTTGGTGAAGTCCAGACACTAGAAAACTCAAGTTTATGGTTCAGCATTTGCTGATAGGATTTGCAACTGAGGGAAGTCCAGACTTCAGATGGCTTTTGCAGAGTGCTTGTAAGAGGCCAACCACGGGAACAGATGCATTTTTGTCTAAATTACTTTTCTTCTCTTTTCAATTTCAGTATCTGCTGATTTCATTTTAAAACCCATTTTAAAGCAAATGAAATTGCTAAGGGTTTTTCTAGCACAGTAATCAAGACCTTTAATACCCTACCTCTCTACAGACCAGAGTTTTAAGAGCTGATGTTTGTGCTGCTTGTGCCTGTGCTGGGCAGGGTGTTGGCATGTGCTGTGGGAAACATAGTGGAGCAGAGGTGACCCATTTCAGGCTCTACTTCCAAGTAATTTTAAAAGTTGATGAAGATTTTCAGGCTTTTATTGGAAGACTTATCTTTTCCTAAAGCACTCCGAGCAGCAGAGCTCCTCTCGCCTGTGCACTCAGCTCCACATCACTGCTCCAGAGATATCTGGCCAGCTTCCAGTTTAAATTCACTTAATAGGGTAAATTTGAAATGATTTAAACACTCTCAATTTACCACCATAACCAAAGGGTTGAAGCCAGGAGCTGCAGAAGCGCTGATATTGGAGAGAATTTTTTGCAGAGGAATTTAGATGTAGCTCCTTTAAAAATGTCGTTAAGATGAGATAAGGAATGCTTTAGGTAAGTGATTCCAATCTCCCAAATCTTTCGTTAATGGATCACCTGAAGATTTTCTGTACTTACCTAGCCCTGGAGTTTGTCCCACTGACCTTGGTGGGCTTTGGTTCATGATCTCAAACCTGAGTGATGTGTATTTTGGTGTATTTTGCTTTGTAAGTGGTGCATTTTGGTGGTATATGGTATATTTTGGTATGTATACAGGCACCACACAAAATGGTGAGGCTCTCTCCATAATGAGGCAGGCCTTTGAATGGATGTACTCAGGCGTTGCACATGCTTTTGGGATGAAATGGTGAAACAATCTACCTAAAAACATCTGAATTTTTGCCAATTTATGCTGCAGCTTTCTCAGTTAAGTTACTGTAGATGCTGTCTATTTTGTTGTGTAGATGCTGTCTATTCTATTGATGCAAATATTTTCCTTTCTTATTTTGTGAGACTTTTTAGGATGGGCATCACCCTTTTGTTTAATGATCTTTCTTCAGCTCTTACCAAGCATATCTCAATGTTATTTATTGTCTTTCTGTCTTACTTAGGCTCCTAAGCATGATTTTGACTGCAGTTCTCTCAAAATCTAGAAAAAGAACCTTTTATTTTGCATGAAGAGGGAAAATAGCTGTGTTTTTCTTTTCCTTAGAACTTCAAAGGCACAAAAAAAAAAATAGGAAAATGGAGAAAAATAATTCAGAAACACTGAAAGGGGCTCACTGATTAAACTGCAGGGAACATTCACGTATCTGCCTTTTTGGTCTCCGGAGAATCAATACTGGGAAACTAATCTATGATGCTGCAGCAGTCTATAATAACTCCAACATATTATCTTTCAGAGTATTATTACTGGAATAAAAATTGTTGGGTTTAAATTTTGAAGATATCGGGCTACTCATCCTGGCATTCATTATTTCATAAAATGGATCCACAGTGTTCTCTGTGTGCAGACACAGTTCGATATTCCTTCGAAATTATATCCAAGGATGATCATGCTGTTCCAGTGATCCTGTCCAGTACAGTTACTCTTGGATGGGGATGTAAAAAAACCCAAGAAACCCAAGCAAACTGTGGCTGCTTCATTTCTGCTGCTCATCATTGCAAAGTTGTCATCTCTCAACTGGCTGATGAAGGGAAGGTGAAGGAGTGTCTGTGTCAGCCTGATTTTTTGCAGTGAGAGCTGCAAATCCACCTTGAAATTTTTTTGTGTTGACTGATGGTCTTTGTTTGTTAGGTACTGTGAGTTTGTAATTGGGTGAGGAGGGAGAAGCATCTTTAGTGATGTATTTATTGCTGTACTGATAGACAAGTTATGAAGTTTGGGCTAATTATAATTTCCTGTGTCTCTGTAAATGGATTTGAAATTACTTGTTTGCTCTTGTGCTTTAGTAACTTCGGTCATTTATTATTTTTTCTTTCAAGCAACTGAATCCCATATTGCCTCTAATCTGGGAAAATATTAGATTTCTTTCACCTAATCGTAGAGTCTTGGTTTTGCAATTACATTTTGAAACAGTGATGGACAATTGTCAGTGAAAGCAAAAAGACACAATTCGTACTGAGGCTGAATTTGGAAGTCTGTTAAAAATATGTGCAAAACTACCATTAAGCAATGGAAGTAGCAAAGTTATTTTTCTACTTGTTGCCATCTTTTTTTTTTTTCCCTTGGTGATTCCCTTCCTTTCCTGAAGCAAGATGCCGAGTTCTACAGCTGTTGGCCCTGTGGCATGTGGTTGATTCTTTCCCCTTTGGTGGGGGGGAACTCTTTTGAATCTCCTCCTCCTACTTCCAGTTTTCACAAAGGAACTTGTTTATCTTGGTGGTGACTTCTGCCTCTGTGGTTTTTTGTGGTCACCGTATTTTTGGAGGGGTTGGAGTGGAATGTAAGAAACATAGATGGAGTGTCAGGATAGTTATCTTTTCATTATTATCTTTTTTTAAAGAGTGGAGAATGCGCCCTGTTTGTGTGGGTAAAGACTTGGAAATAAGGAGTGCATTTCTTTCAGGTAATAGCTGACTTTTGGGGCTTGGACTAGATGGCCTTTAACGGTCACTTCTAAGCCAAATTGTTTTATGATTCTATAAATTAATGGGACTTTCTGAGCTTACAGTGATGTGGGGTTTGGTTTGGTTTGGTTTGGTTTGGTTTGGTTTGGTTTTTTCCCCCCAAGTGATTTACTATCTAAATACCTTCTAACATTTAGTAGCTGTTGTTTTTTTCAGGATGAATCCAAAATCACCACGAAGCTAGGGAAAGAATAACCTCAAAAATAGCCTTTAACCCTCAAAAACACCCATGTTAAAGTTGCCCAAAATATTGGTAATGAATACATAGATGTGATGCATTTTATCAACTTTGCTTGTAGAGAGCCAAAGAGAGTTTGTCATAACACAGGTCCCTTATTGATTGATGACACAGTTGTCTGTGATTGATTAAAAGTGGCAGATTTATTTCAGCTTCAGCTCTTTCCATTAGCATTCCTATCGACCATCTGGCAGTGGAAAAGCTCACTCGTGAGATAGACTAGGATCTTTTTAAAAAAACTACAAGATTTCTTGGGGCCTTTTTTTTTTGCCAGTGTCCTGATGAGCCAGAAAGTTGTCACTTGTAGTGACAGTTCTCATTGCCTGAAAGGGTTGAGACTAATGCTGGGTCAGCCTGTGGCATTATTTTTAATGGCTTTTAATTATCGCCTCGATTGCAGCAAACATTCAGTTAATGGTTATGCAAGTATCATTTTGTGGGCTTTGTAGCTCTTCAGTAGCCTTCAGTTGTTGGTTAGGATGAGAAGGATCAACTTGCTGTTTAAGTGGGAGGAACAGAGCGAACAACTTCTTTCAAAATGGTGTCTGCATAAAACTAGAACTTTCCCTGTACTGCTCAATTATGAGAACATCATACCGTAATCAAAATCATTTGACTGTACTTAAGATGCCCTAATCAAAATCATTTACAGATGATGTGCAGGGAGGGATGCTTAAGGGGCAAAAAGTGAATTCTAAATGGATTGTGATGTTGCAAAGTGTGGAGTTGCCTATATGTCCATTAAATGGTAGATACATGCACCGATATGAGAGAAATATGGAGCTGGCATGAATGGGCGATGACACCTCAGGGCATTCAGTGAGGCTTCTGCAGCAATACAGTGAGTTACATCACAACCTGAAACGCAGCAGCTGCTCTGGCCCCACTGCCCCCTGATGAGTAATAGAGTAACAGGGCAGGCTTTGGTAAACAGCTTTATGGGGCTTTTCTGCTGCCGTGTTTGGCACTTGGAATTGTAATGCTGGCTCTGGCTTCGCACCTGCAGCATCCCCTGCTCCCCAGAAATGCAGTCACTAGAAATAAAGGCATGAAATCTTGTGGTTAGGACTGCTTCCTTCTAAATTTTATAGGGGGCATTCTAGAGATTAATGTTACCTATGTGTTGCAGAGAGGTGAGTTACGAGAAAAAATATGTGTTTCCTTGTATCTGCAGGGTTTGCTTAAAACAATTCTTTGACATTGTTGTTAACCATACTTTTTTCAGGGAGGGAGGTTTGGCAGAAATGTTTCCATTCCTCAGAGTGTGATAGATTTCTGTCCAGACTCTCCAGAGCTTGACCTTGGGGGCTGTAAATATTTTAAGTGATTCCATGGGTATTTCAAGGTTGGGGCTTGCTGAGGCATAATGCACCAGGGACTGCTCCCTAAATGGGCTCTTCATTGCACTTAGACTCACACAAACATTGCAGCAAGTGAAGGTGTTAAAAAATATGCGTGAAGGTCAAAGTGACAGGTCTTATTAGGAGCTTACTGGCGATAGTTTTCTTGAAGAGTAATCTCCTAACAATTTATTCTCAAATTTGTATTCTGTTTTGGAAATTGTGTTGATGCAGCATTAAGATTACAAAGATGGTAGTTACTTGTGCAATATTTAGCATTAGAAAGGAGACTGATCCCTTTTGGTTCTATTTTGCATCATTAGAAATGTTTATGCTGGGGGAGTATGCAATTTCTGAAAATGAAATGTTTTTGGAGTTAGCAGGGATTATCTGAAACCCATACATAATGTATGGTGTAATTCTTTTGAAGGTCTCCTATGTTATCCTTTTTTTAGTCTGAAGTAAGGTAATATTGGAGTAAAAATGGGGACGAAATTTATTCAGCCACTTGAAGGCATTTGGTGCAGCATTAAGATTTGTTTGGTTTTAAGTGTTTCTGAAAAAGTGCTTCTCTTGTCCGCTATTTTAATTGTGCCATCACATCTGTGGAAGATCATTATCATATTCTTTTATCCGGGCACGTGTCAAAGCATTACTCATTTCCAGCCATCTGTAGACTATTTGATACAAATTCAAAAATTGAGCTAATAGCCAAGGCACCATCCTTGTATCAGAAAGTTTCTTCCATTTTGTCACCTACAGGGTTTTTTTGTCCTACTTACTACATTTTCTTTCCAAAACAATGCCTTTTGGCAGCTCCTGTTGTATTCATAGCATTGTTTTGGATAATGGGCCAGACTTTCACACACCACCATCTCAGTGCACTCTTCTGGATCCTTTGCCAGTTGTCTGCTTGAACACCATCTGTTCCTGGCAAGGAGTTACCTTCAAATACCTAACAAAACAGGTCATGGGAAAAAACCAAAGTCTTCCAGGAGCTAATGGTGATAACACACCCAGATTCTCTGTTAGCATTTTCCTCGTAGCACTTTAGGAAACTTGCTCTGTTTGGGCAGATTCTCTTACCCCAAGATCTTTCCTTTGGAGCAGCGGTTCCACTGCTGCCAAAGTGAGCAGCAAGGAGGGTGCTAACTTGCAAGAAGATGTTTTGTGGAAAGCTTGAACAATGCATGAAATTCAGTCCTACCCCATAATGAGTTGGAAAACTGCACTAATGAAATCTGCAGGAGACAATAAAGTGAGTCATACAGCAAAGTCGACTAAAAATGACTGTGCAAAGTAGTGCTGCTAAGGAAAAAAAATTATAACCAAGAGTAGGAAATAAAAAAGAGCATCTTGGAAAACATCCAGGCTAATGCATCCAAAGAAATACAATCTGAAACGCAGACGAACATGGGAGCAGAAGCTGTAAAAGCCATAAGGCTGAAAAAGATAGAGATAGTGGACTGCAAATTAGATATGAGGCTCTACAAAAAGACCAATTTGGCCCACTCATTGGAGGAGCAGGGTATGACAGGTTAGGGAGGCATTAGGCCTGTCTTGGAGAACAGTTTACCTCTGCAGATGAGAGAATGAGAGTCATTAGTGTGGTTTCAGCAGGAGAGAACATAGTGATGTTGATCTGGAGGAAATGCTGAAGCCCCATCCAGAGCGTGGTGTGAGGAACCCACAGATAGGAAGTGTGCAAGCTTTTGGAGTGTAGATGATGGGAACAGCAGCATATGGAATGGTAGAGCTGGGATACAGCTGAGGAAAAGGCTAATTTTGGTGGGACAGCAGTAGTCTCGGTGGTGGTAAGGTTGGGTGCTGTGTTGGAAGACCACCAGCATTTGTCAAAATACAGGTTCAAGGCGAAATACTGAAATTAATTAAGATCTTTGTCTGCTTTTGGAGCTGTATCTGATTAGATGAAGTCTGAATTTCTTCCTTAGGGCACTCATGAGCTGGAAGAGATAAATGGTGATGGTGAAGCGTTTACTCACTTCCGAGGATCCTTTGTAGCTGGTGGTGAACCGTAACTGTGTGCAAGCAGAGGGTGCTGCTTGTCCCGGTCACTACTGGGTGAGAGGGGAGGATGAGGATGCCAGGCTGGGCCAGTTTCATCTCCCTCCATTGAAGTCAGCACCTGAAAAGTGCCTTTTTTCTGGCTGCTCACACAAGTAGAAGTGCAAAAGTGTTTGAAAACATCTTAAAAGGAGTTTGTAAATCACCAGGGCTGGTTTGTTTCTCCTGCATGAGTGGGGCTGTCACATGCTCTTTGGAATGGGGGCAGCTGAAAGCCCTGCCTGCAGCCTGGGGCCGTGCTGCTGTGAAGTGGAGCTGTCCTGACCTCTCTCCACCGTTGCTCCTGTTGACCCCGTTAAAGTGGGTTTAGTCCTAAAGAAACAAATCATCAGCTAATTATTTCCCCACTCTGGTGGCCTTTTCACAGATGTTTTACCATTTCAAGTGTGAGCAATTGCTTTAAGTGTTTTGTTTGTTTGTTTGTTTGGGTTTTTTAGTGCTGCAAACAGAAGGGGGAAACTAAAATCTGATGCTGGGTGCAGGTCAGTTGTTCATGTCAAAAGGGATGTATAAAAGCAGGTTACACGGTAGCTTTGAAAGTGGTCCAGCTTGCTGCTTAGCAGGCCTGCATTTTGCAGAGCCTGATTATTCAAAATCGTTTTTCTAATATTAGCACTAATTCCCTTACAGCAGTGTTATGAAGTTGCTTATTTCACAGTCCTCTCAAACGTGGGAGCCTGGCTGTGAGCAGAGCAGACAGCTTATCAGCTCACCAGCATCGTGTGCTCAGTAAACGCTGGCAGTCAACCTGGAGAGTTTCTGGACACTGGCTCACGCTCCCTTTGCTCTGTATTTCACTGCACTCTTTAAATCAGCAGTTTTAAACCCATGCTAAATTTAGAGAGAAGAGAAGGAATCTTCGAATGCACCAGCCCAACCTTCTCCCGCAGCAAATAGAGAACTGGAGCTGAGGGGTTCGGGGGACGGGGTTCGGGAGGGCTCTGCAGGCAAACCCCAGCAGCAGCTCTGTGGTGTGAAGTGAGCCCAAAGGTAGTTCATGACTTTGTCAGAGAAGTGGAGAAGGAAGAAAAGAGCCTCCAAAACAGCGCTTTTAATTGCTCCGGGCGGGTTTTTTTTTCTCCTTTCAAATGGTTTTACTTTACTGCATCTGACACCAGTCAAGGAGAGAGGAAGCTCTTTAACCTTAATGCAAATAAAACAGTAGTGTTTTAGAAAAAAAATCTGCTTGCTTTATACCTCTAGGCCGATGGTTGTGACAGACCAGAGAATTTAACAATAAAATTACTCATTAGTTGGGGATTTTTTTCCTTAATCTATTTAGCTGTAACAATGCATTTGGAGGCTGATTATTTCTTAGGAGGAATAAAAAAATTACCTGTAGCAATAAATTCATCTGTCTGTCATGGTGTTTATCTGTCTATCTATCTATCCCCTAAAGACTTGAAAACGTCGGTTTTTATTTCTGTATCCTTGCTGGAAATCAATTGTGACATTTTCTGTTTAGGCTGCTAAAGGTTTTGGCAGATAGAACATGGATTTTGTCTTTTGATGGTGAATTCAATTCAGCATTTATTGCGGAGACCTCAAGTGTTTAAACGTGTGGTGATAGACAACTAAACCTCCCGCTGTGCTAAACTCCACCAGGTCTCTTCAGTAGTTTTGCTATTCAAAAAGAATTGGGACTTGTTTCATCTGTTTTTAATAAAAATGAGGCTTGCACGCTGTTCATGTCAGAACTAAAGCCAACTTTGCGTTGCAGTTTGACATGCAGAGTCTTAACTTTTTAGCTCTTGCTGCTAAAGACACCTACTCGGGGTGTTGTTATCCTTTAAAAAACGTAAGGGGCTTTCGCATCATCTTATCTGAACCATGATGTTGAAATCTGTGAGGGAAAGGAAAGCAAAAACCAGGCTGCGCAAGTGCTGGTTTGTGTAAGAGGACACGCACCTGGACATGCTTGCTGGCCAAGGTGGATACCAGCATTTGGGAGCAATCACGTTTGGTTGGGTCTCAGATGCTGTTGCTGATGTGGGCATGAGTCTGATGGAGTCCTCTTCTGAAAACTGGGAAACGGGGGGAGGGCAGAGCTAGGTTTGGTGGGTCAGGCATCAGCATCAGCCTGGCCTCTCCTTCATCATCCTGGAGGATTTGTTCAGGTGATGTCTACAGGAGAGCGGTTGGTCATCCCAAGCTCCTGAGCCTGTGCCCTGAGCTTCCTGGGAGCTGGAACACCCCATGGATTTTGTGTGTGAACTAAAGTGCATTAAACACCGACAGCTGTTAACAGGGGCCGTGGGGGGGTGGCAGGGATCGGCGCATGGCAGGCGAGGGGAGCTCTTCCAGTGTGGTTTTGCCAAACACAGTCCTTGTGCTGCCAAGGAGGGCTGGTGGGCCAGGAGCCCAGGGCATGACTGCAGGGACAGCACTCGCTCAGCGGCCTCCCCAGACTGCTTTTGTTGAGAGATGAGAGAAATCTGCTCCCGGCCTCTCTGCATGGTGCTGCCATTTGGTGCAAACGCCACATCACTCGTATGCCGTCTCTGAAGTGTGTTTTTTCATATATATCCTGTGAGATGGATGGGGAATTTGAATGTTAGGACTGCTAGCATGGGCGTCAGAATTCAGTGGGAAGACGTAGAGGCAGTAAATTAATTCAGTATTGGACTGATCAACTTTTGCCAGTGTTGGCAATTGGTTTTATCACCTTTGTGTGAAGTGTGTTCCTGGTAGAAACATGTATTTTATTTAAGAGGTTTAGGCTGCTTTCTGGCTCTTGTATTAAGATTTTCAAATAAATTATTAATACTCAGAAGCCCAGAGGTAGCAAGAACCTTAGTGCTGTAATTTCCCCATTGAGGCCAGGCAAAACGTAACACTTCTGAAGTTATACGTTCTTGCTCTAAGAGTGACTGTGAAAATTCACACCAAAGTATCATAAATTGCTACCAAATTAATTTCTAATGGAAGTCTCTTGTGCATGTGTTTAAATCTGATTCAGTGTTTAAATCTGATTCAATATCTTTTACTCTGTAAAACGTTTTCTATAAAAACATGCCTAGTAAAAAGTGTTTATGTTGCAATATAGCACTTAAATTGCATTAAAAAAAATCCCACACAACAAAAAACCCTCTTTTATACAACTATTTATTTGCTGTAACATTTTACTAACCAACAGAGCAAAGTAACCCAGAAGTCTGTGATGTCATGCTAAAAGCCCAAGTTAGCTTGCCAAATATTGATGTTCTCACGATACTTTGTAGACACAAAAAACTAAGACGGTGCTGATAAAGGAAATGCAGTGTATGGAGATTAAACAGCTGAAAGGCAGGCGTGTGTTACGAGTGAGTCTGTGCAGACTATTGTCACCCTGGGGCCAAGCACTTCTTAGGCATTTGCTGCATATTTTGACCAAGTACAGAATGTACGCGATCTAAACGTTATGCATTAAAGTTTCTTTAAAAAGCAGGGGAGGGTGTCACTGTTTGTTTCTTTTTGAAATCAAGTTTTTTTCTGAAACTCATACTTCAGAAATGCCTTTAGAGAGCAAAATGAGTGTGGTGATGAAAAAAAACCCCACCAAACCCATAAGCAACTTGCTCATTAGGCCCGGTTAAAGCTGAGTTGATCATTGATACAAATTTGCATTATTTTCCCAGCGTGGTGTTCGGTAACAACTTTTCCTGGGTGTGCTTTTGTTTCAGTTGACATTTGCTTGAATGGCCAAGCAAGTTGGCAAATTCTGTGCTGCTGGTCTTTGAAGTTGTGACTTCAGCCCAAACAGCCTCGTCTTTGTGTGCGGCGGGGAGCCCCTTCCCTTTGGAGAGGGTGCCCGGACAGGGGCTGTGCATGCCCAGCCTCACACTGCTGCTGAGCACTTCACTCCAAGTAGCCCAGGTCTTGCAGGAATATTGGTTTCTTTGCTGTGAATTTTTAATGTGAGGAGTTGAAGTTCAAAATAAAACAAAAAAAAAGGGGGCAGAAGGTTAACCTGAAAGTACATTTTTTTTATTGATCTTCAAACACAGGTTAGTATTTAGAGGGATTTGAACTACAGTGGGAATTTGCTGTCTTCTCTGTTCAATACAATTATTTCACAGCGGGGTTGGAGAGCAAGCTCTGCTAAGTACAAAGGAAAAAGCAGGGATTTACTTGAGATGGATAGCATTTGTTTAAGATTTTACACATTGTCACTAGAGTAGTACTAAAATCTGTTATATGTCCAAAATTGTCTGAAAAACTAGGCACAATACGGTGACAAAATATGAATGATAGGATGGGAAGGAGGAATTCTGTATAAATGAGACAGTGTATAAATATCTATTTATTGTAGTATTTGCACATTTCATGGTCAGTTGAACTTCTTTTACTGTTCACAGCCCATATCTTAGTAATTGTGGTAGGAGTGTAGCTTACACAGCATTTATGTGACTCCCTCACAGTTGGAGCAGCACAGTGCTGAAGGACAACCACAGCCCCTCAGTATTTCTGTGCACACAGAGTTCAGGATGTGCATGAGCAGTTTTTGAATGAAGCCTTGTAGCTGCAGTAATTTTCTTTTTAATGCATCTTCCATAGCTACAGTGAAGTGGAGGAGAGGATGTTCAGCACGAGGAATTGCTTGCCTGGCTTTTACATTGGCCCTTCTTAGAAGCTGGATTTTTGTTGGCTGAAGAACTACGCACCAGGGGTCATAATTTCTTGGAAGGGTTGAGTAAAAAATTGAGGCGGAGTAAGGATTTTTAAACAGATCTTGTCACGTGGGTTTTGCCGTGTTTTGCTTTGACGGGGAGTGGCTGATTCCCAGTGACAGAAGTTTTGTCCATCTGAATGTTGGAGATTGGGGTCAGCCTTCCACCTGTCCAGGTGAGGGCTCAGTGCGGATGAGGTGTTGGGAGCCTTGGCTGTAAGCCAAGGTCAGGAAAACGTCTTCCCAGCAGAACTCAGCTCAGACCTGCTGCCTGACCTGCTTGTGCAAGTGCCCTTCAACTAATTGTGAAAACTCCAGCAATTTCAAAGGTAATATTTAGCAGAGGTCTCCTTCGGCTGACCTGGTTTGTTTTGGCTGAACCAGATTAGGGACTGGTGGCCCAGAGCTGCCCCCTGTTCACCAGCCACGTGCAGCTGACTGCGGGCAGTGGAGTCTTCACCTGGACAGGTTTTCCAGTTGATCCAGTTAAACCAGCCAGGAGAGGCTGTGAGAGGCATCTCCCCTGCAGTTAGAGTGAGGTTTCTACTGGATAATTCTATCTGTTAACACTAGTATTAAGCTGTGTTAAGGCACTGCCAAGAAAGTCTTCTTTACACATAGGATCCCCTGCAAAGCCCACCTAACGTCACCACAGATGTGCAACCTTACACACACTGGAGAAGATGGTGCTGTCTGCTCCCCAGTGCGCTCAAAAGCAGTTGCATGTATTGTACACAGATTTTAAAACAGCAATTAGTATTGTTTTCCTTCATACACATTTCCGTTTGGGATTTTCTTTCTGTAAAAAAAACGTGTCTGCATTTTTTATACCCATCTCTTTATCTGTACCAAATGCATTGTGAAAAAGACAGGACTTCTAGATCATGAAGGGCTTCTGTGACCCAGTTCAGCGATTCTTTGGTACATAACAGAGTGTATGAGCAAGCACCCACAGAGTGTAGCAATGCATATTTTAAGCTGGTGTCATATTCAATGGTTAACAGCCATTTTCCCAGTGATTTGTATTGGTTTTGCACTTCATTATCCATGCATACTTATACCCAAGTAGAGATTGCCAGGCAAGCAGTTTCTGAGGTGGGAATAAAGTACAGTTTACTTTTTGGTCCTTTCTTAGGCCAGTAAAGGTTGGATCCAAAATTGTGAGAGAGCTGTGTGAACTTGCAGGAATTTTGTATTGGAGATGTATTCTTCCTGTAGACTGTCCTGTTGGGTTTTTGGGATGGGATGTGGGATCAACCTCATATTAACTTTGAAAAAAGCTGTACAGGTTACTGTGTACGTATTCACAGTGTATGCTGGTATCTGTCCAACTCATGCTCTGGGTGTAGGCTGTTCTTGCCTGGTGCTGAAATGATGCAGTTTCATCTCTGTCAGGTTCATGGTTCCTTTTGCACAGCATCTCCAGGTGAGGTGAGAACAGGTATCCCACAGCACTCTTGTAAGGAGCAGGGAGACCAGATGCAGGCACTCAGCAGGACACTGCAGGACATCTCAGCCCTGCTGCCAGCAAAGCCTGGCTTAGCCTGTATGGCAAAGCAGGGAGGAAGACCTGACAGACCAGTCCTGCTCCTTCATTAGGGAGCCCAGTTTGCACAGGACAGAAAGTACTCAGGTGGTTACATGGCAATCACATGCTGGTCTGACCTCAGCCATCAACAGAGCATCGCTGTGGTTATTAGCTAAGTATTTCCATAATGTGTGCCTCTTCAAGCTGTAATTAAAGCCAAGCCTGCCCCTAGCTAATTACAAGCTTGCTTAGAAGTATAGTTTATATAAAGCTTTTAAAACTTTGTATGGGGAAGATACACATCCACAGGCATAGTAAGAATGACGCCTTATTTTCAAAATGAAATTTACAGGCTTTGGTGTCTGTTTCTCCCTCCCTTTAGTTTTCTACAGGCTGTTTTTTGCATCCTTGTTCAAAGTTTTTGCCAGAAATACTGCCCAAGTTTCACCGACATCAAGCTAGTGATTTTTTAGTTTTCTTCAGAGTGTTCTTGTTCTCACTGCTGAGAGAGTAAACCAGATGTTAAAATGCCTTTGAGCTTTGTGTTTGGAGAAGACTAATAAATAATACTTAGATCTCTCATAAAAAGAAGATAAGGAATCTTGAAAGTGATGAAACTTTTTGTTGAACACATCTCTACAAGGTCTCTGTAAATAATGATCCATCTATGGAGGAGAGTTGCTGTGTGTTGCTTAGGCGGTGCTGCACCTGTACATCTTCAGCTCAGTCTCTCAGCAAAAAAGCAGTGCTGGCAGTGTAACCCCCTGAGACCCTGAAGCAGCAATACGGGCAGGGCTTGGTGACAAGGCAGGTTGTGACTTTGACATGTGGTTGTAGGGTGGGCTGGCGTGGCCGTGGGTCTAAAAGAACATTTCCCGGTGGTTGTTGCAGCACCACATCGGCCAAGGCCACCCTCTGGGGGGACTCTGTGGCAAAGACACAGCCAGATGGTACTGACATGGTCACCACTGCCCATCCAAAGCGTTCCCTTTGGGTTTTTTTATTCACTTGCTGTCTTCCATTGCCCATTTCCAGGTGCTTCGCTTAGATCATAGTGTGGCCTGGCAGGGAGGAATGCACCACCACATTCACTGTGAGTGAATGGCACCTCAAAAAGAGAGGGAACATGGTGGAGCCTGCAGCACTTGTGCATTTGCCTTTGACACCTTTGGAACAAGGGGATGTTCACATAGCCTCCATCACCATGGCTGTTTGGGAAAAGAGAAGGGTACCTAACCCAATGAATGGCCGAGGAGGGCATGAGAGAACTTCTGCAGCTGAAGAATTCCCACTCCTCTCTTTTGTCTAGCCATTTTTGAATTTGGTATTCAGTTTGATTATTCAGGTCAGATCAGATTTAGGTCAGTTGTGATGGATTTTTTCCAAATCCAGTTCCCTAGATTCCTACTGTAAACGCTTACCAGATGACACGATGTGAAGCTGGAACAGACTCGAGCTGTGTGATGACCGAATAAAATCTCAGTGGGAACCACTTCCACGTTCCTGAGATCAGTTTCTCATGTAATAAATTCTGTATCCAAAATTGTATCAAATACTTTTCTGACAAGAGTGAGTTTTTTTTTCCTAACGGACAAATCCCAGCAGAGCTATTTATAAGAAGCCTCTCTCTTGTGTTTGCACTCACATGCCTGTTACTCAGACCTACACTGAAGAACAAATAGAACTAAATTTTTTTCTGTGTCCTTGCCTGTGCTTTTGGACTGACCCTGTTTGGTCTTATCTGACATCCTCCACTACATTTCTTTGCTGGTGTTCTGTTGGTAAGTGTTGCCATAGTAAGCCACCATTAAAGGCTTCTCCCCAGAGGAAGAATCCGGATTTATTTGGTGACACTTTTTCTCTGCCAACTGTTTCATTGCTTTGTTCTGCCTGATCCTCTCCCTGCTGGGAGGGATGGGGAGAAGTGATCTGAATGAGTGCCTTGCTCATACCCTATGCTAGCACCTACAAAACCCATGTAACAGGGAGTAGGTGTGATGTTGAGCACCTGGGCAGTGCATGGAGGAGTCCTTTGGCTTGGGGGGAGGAGGCTGGCCCATTTTGAACACAAATCCAGATATGGGAAAAGCTACTTGAGTTGTTTTTGTAAATATTAAATTTAGAGCTGTGTTCTTTCACTGTTAGTTCCTAAAATGAAACTGGACATTGCCCAGAAGTTCTTACTTAACCAACCTACAACTTCTTCTGTCACAGCCTCTTCATTCATTTCCTGACACAGTAAAGGGAATCCTTGACACCAGCCTTCCCTGAGCTGTGTCCTGGCTCACGTATTGCTGTGTGTAAATCTCTTCTATGTCAAGTCAGGCGGATGAGACCTGTGCTTTCAGTTTTGAAAAGTTCTGGTGTGTAAGGGTCACAGGGGAGGGCGGATTCTTCCACTTGTGTCTTCTTGGTGGCTGCAAAACCCACATTAAATCATGGTTCTACCATTCAGCTGCCTGATTAGATGTTCCGTGCATTCCTCAAAATATGTGATGTTTTACAGTGAGATTTGCTATTTAAATAAGAGGTTTGCCATAATTGGCTGTTATAAATTACAAGCAAGAAGGAATGATTTATTGCTTATAATTAGAAATGAGTTACGAAGGGGAATGTTGGTAATCATAAAATAAAGCTTGGAATACATTGATTTCCAGATGGCTGCCAGTGAAATTGCTCTTTAATGTATAATAGACCAGACACAAGGAAAAAAAAAGTCAGTCATCCATCTTTATTCCTTGATGGATTACTTGTATGAATCTATAGTTGCCTGAATTCTGAAATATTAGTTTTGCCTACATAATTGGATGAGAGAAACTGAATTTGCCTGGTGGTATAGGCTGCTAGAGTTGTGGAAGAAGTGAGTTACTCTCTTGTCTGGTATGATTTTTGTCCTTGTAATGTCAACAGGGAAGATCCAGCGATCGATTTGGCATCACCTTTGGGTATAACAACCTCAATGAATTGTTCCCAGAGACTGCAGGTTACTAAGGTGTTTTCTTTTTATCTTTCGCCTCATTTGAAGCTTTCATGAGGTTAAGATTGATCTAAACACTTGTCCAAAAGCAAACATCTGTAATCCTCCTTGCTTGAGTATAGAAAAATATATTTGCACCAGAAACAGACGGCAGTGCTACTGCTGAGAATTTTTCAATAGCACAGTCCTTCTGTTGAGATGATAATGTGTTCATTTAACTCCTAAAATTTCACTTCTTGTTGCTATAGTTTCAAGCACAATTTAAAAATTATTTTTATTTGCCTTATCTGCTAATAATGGTTCTTTCTGCAATGGTTCAGTTGCATTCTGCACTGTTGCCATTTGGAAGATGGCACTACATGATAGTTAAGACATGTGGATTGTCACCACATGAGTTGTCTCACGCCCATGTCTTAAAAGTGACACTGCCATTAGACTTGCTTAACTGAGACCATTATGATTACTCATTTACCTTCATTAAAATGCTTCATAGCTTCCTTATTTTAAGTAGCTTTTCTCAGCAAGGTGCAGATTTGCTTTGCTGCCATCATTTCATCTGGAAAAATTTCCATGGTGAAAGGAATAGCGTGTTTTCAACTAATACTTTCCTGACCTGTGGAGAGATGAGCTCATCAGTATCTTTATTGACAAACCCAGGAAGAAGGTGTGTCAACCAGAAATATTAGATCAGTCAGCCTGTCTTGTCCTGAAGCAATTGTAATTTCCCATGGTCTGCAGCAATTTCCTTTAGAAGCAGATATACGCAGATATTGTTTGGGATCTGCTGCAGGAGCATAATTTCATTTGGTCCCAATGAGATGGCCTTATATGTCATTCTTTTCATTTTTGCTGTTGAAAATCTGTTGGTTTAGTCAGTGGGAAGAACAGCAAGTTGCTATTTTCCAGCATCTAATTGAGGAAAAAGTGCTGCAGCTATGCAGAAAAATACTGCCCACTCTGAGCTGGGTTATTGGAGACAGATGTCATAGCCCTTGCCCCTCTCTGAAAAGCCTGAATTAGGTGTTTAACTCACAACACTCTAGCATAGTTCCTGCCTTTCAAAAGCCTTTTGGTGAGTGATGTAGGTGCTTAGTTCCTCAGTGGTAGATCTATTCCTTAGTGAATGATAGGGATTCTTACTTTTTTCCAGTTTCCTCCTGCGAGTTTTGGTCCCTCAGTGCTCAGTTGCAGGTGTTGGGAGAGGCGGCTCTCAGTAGCACTGAAGATGTTCTCAGTGCCGTGTTGTCTGGTGCTGCACTGATGAAAGCCAAGCTCCTCTGATCCAGCATGAAAGAGGACTGAGTGGGAATCAGAAGTGGGAACAATTCCTCATTTCACTTTAGGTTTTGTCATCAACTTCAGTTTGCTTTTTTCCTGCTTGAAATGGCTCTTTCTGTAGTGTTGCATGCTCAGAAACAGGACAAAAGCACTGACTGTTGGTGGAGTTGGAGCTCACACAGGGTTGTTGGAGCAGAGGTAACAGGAACTGGCTTAGCTGTCTGTTGGTAGCCAGGAGGGTTCAGACCCTGCCTGCTGCTCCATCAGTCACATCTGTACAGCTGGCAGCACTGAGCCATCTCCAGTGGGACCTCGCTGTGTGGGAGCTGAGCTCATTGCAATTTGGACGTGCTCTTAGTTGGAGTCTTTCTGCCATTGATTGGGGTCTCTGCAGCCCTGGCACTCGGGGGAGCAATTCAGGGAAACTCCTTGAGGCTTTCACAGTGATGGTGAGCTGGACAGGGTAAAGAGCCTGGTCTTGAGAAAGCCAAAACCACCTGCCTACCTCACGTTCAGGCACACACGGTTTCAAGGTGTGAGCATCACAGGTGCTTTGTCATTCTGCAGAGCATGATAGTGTCTGTAGATGTGTCTGGGCTTCTGAGGTGGTGCAGCGTACCTTGACCCCCAGCCCCTGTCTTCAGGGCATCATGCTGCTCTCCATGGGTGTCATGGCCAGCCATGGCCTTGGCTGTGTGCCTCCACTTCCTCTTGGGTGGTGGGATTGACTCCTGTGAGCATCTGGCTGTCAGGCAGAAGCAGATGTGGAAGATGGTGGGATCCACAGCTGGATGTGCAAACCCTGAAGTGCTCCAGGGTTATGGTTTTCATTGCAGCCTTCGTTTTGCCCTCTGGGAAACAGCAGTCATCCAGCTCTGGGAGGGTCACCCCTTTGTCCTGACTCAATGGCAGGACAGTGGGTCAGTATCTCCTGATGCTGTTATCTTTCCAAGAAGGGCTTTAAATCCTTGCAGAGAGGTAATTCCCAGCTTTCTGGTAAGGATAACATTGATGGTACCTAATTAAAGGGCACTCTTAGCCTGTCTAAACATTTATATTAATTTTCTTCTCACACAGATGTCAAGTAAACTGATCTCCTGAGGCAAAACCATCTGGCCTCAGGTGAGAGGAGGATCTCAGCCAGCATGAAGAACCTGACCTGTGTCTTGTTGAGCCATTTCTCAATAGTTTTTTCTGTCCCTGCACATGAAAAGCCTGTGCATGGATATACAGGTTTCATGGGCAGTTGTCTTGGATGACGTGCATAATTACACTGCTGGCTTGTGGCTGTTGGCTCTGTTCAATCTCTGCTTCCCATTGTTTATTCTGGGACCATCCGTGTACAAAATTAGTATGGGCGGTAAGCAGCAATAAGATGTTCACTACATGGGTGGATTAAATTAAAATTCAGTAAGAAACAGAGCTTTGGGTGAGTTTCCAAATTACTTGCAGGATTGCACTGAGGAGATTGTTATGGTATTGTCAAACTTTTTGGTGGATGAACAGTCTGATGCAAGTGAGGTGGGTTTATTACCTCTCACTGCTCTTTCTCTTTCATGTACTGTGCTGTGTAATCTTTTGTTATTAAATAATAAGCAAAATAAAAACTGTTGTTTGTCACAGCCAGCTTGTTTTTCAGAGAAAAACACTTTGAAAGTTCAGTCTGTGTGATCTCCAGCCCTGTCAGGAGCTATTATATTGAATCTTCTTTTAAACTGTTGAGCTGGAGGACAAACCCAGATGTTATCGTGCACATCTCAGCTGAGAGCGGAGCGGATTCGGCAGGGAGCAGCCTCTGATGCCTTGTACCACGCCATTAGTTTTTGTCACAAATATGTCAAGATAATCTGCTTCCAGTGTTACATGTGTTGGCTGACATGAGTATTAGTAGATCTGCATAATTTTTGAAGTGGTTTGAAGTGTGGATGTAACACACTTGGGGCTATGTGAAATCTTTTTTATCCCCTTTTACGGATCACATTGCTGTTCAGAAAGTTGCTTGTTCTGTTATTCCCTCCCACAAGGTACTGTGTTAGTTTGCAAAGTTCATAAGGAAAATGCTCCAAACTAGAAGTCATCATAAATAGTGAATGACAATTGACACACTTTGAAAGACCAGGAGCCCCAGTATTTCCCAGTCACGTCGTCACATTTTAAATGGTTGCTGTTGTCACTTCAGTATATGTGGAATTGTACCTCAGTGTAGCTTGTCATTATTTATGGAGCTTATGAACCTCTAATTCAGTCTGGACTTTGATGGACAGGCTCTTTCTTCTATAGTGTATTATGTGCACGTGTGTCTCTTGGTAGCTTTTACAGATGAGGTTGAGTCATGCCCAGTGAAAGCTGGAGAAGATACTTCAATTACTTTTTCAAGGTACTTTTTGATCATTAATACTCGGACCTGTTCCAGCCTCAAAAGCAGTCATGCTTTTCCATGAAGACACTTTTTTCCACCCTCTGAGGTGCAGCCAGTCAGCAGAAGGAGCCCGTATCTGTAGCCATGGCAGCCAGTAATTTATTGCTCCATATGGCTGGTGTGGCAGCAGCTGCTCTGGTTTAAGGAGGTCAGGACATTGGGGCATTTAAGAAACAAAACAACACCCCAACTATAAAACCTTCTTAAACGGTTTTGTACAGTAATAGTAGGGTTCTCCATAGGCGTAAGGAGAGCCAGGGGGGTTATATATTTGTGACTTTTATAGCTGTTGTTTGAATCAAAGCCATTATTTCAGCAGGGAAGTAAGTTTTTGTGTCTCTTTGTGGTGGTTTTACCTTTTTCCAGTTTCGTGGCTTGTGTTTTAGGAAGCAGATAGTATGGAGGGGCAGTGGGCCAGGCTGTTCCACCCAGGTGATGAGTGACCCCCTTGGATCTGGCCTGCAGCAGGTGCTGACCATCCATGGCAGGACCAAGGTCCACCCCAGGGCTTCTGGATGCATTTTGTACTATGCTGAGAGAGAAGCTGTATTGCCCAAATCAGATGGCAGTGCTGTATTCGTAGTAAGGAGGCAAAGACGTGCGCGTTGTGAGCGGCTCTCGTGGAACAGAAATACAGCTTTAATTTCAGTTTGGGTGTGAAGAGTCCCTTGCTGCTGAGAAATGGTATAGAAGGGCTCTTGGATGTAGCACTAAAGTTTTTGCAAATAGGCTTTTCATAAACGTGAATCTTTTTATTTTCATTAGGGGACCATTTTAATTAAAATGAAACTGGAATGTTTACTCTCTGCTTCCTGTAGCTGTGATTGTTTTCTTCACTGTGTGAGCACATGTATAATTTGCTCTGAAAGAAATGTCAGCAGTTTCTGATTACCTTGTGAGTCTTACTCAACAGCTTGATTTTAATTGGGGGGAGGAAATATTTTCAGGGTGCTCCAGGGAGGTCTGATGTCTTTGGGTAGCAGGAGGGAAAAGGTGCTATCTTTGGTACAGTGTTAATTGCAATAATCATGACTACAGGTTTAAAATAAAAGTCCTTCATTTCTTACCAGTGTTGGGTGTTTTTCAGTCATGTCAATGAAACACAACCTGTTTGGTAATTAGAATCCTTCAGCTATGCAACCTTTTGGCTTTTCTGCATCATATGTTTATAAGCAACTAAGCAGGGTGATTTTTTTTGGAAAACAGTGATGGAAAGTAGGTAGGTACTCTCAAATCTCAGGAGTTAAGGAAGACTTTTTTTCTTTTTCTTCTTTTTTTTTTCTTTTTTTTTCTTTTTTTTTTTTTTTCTTTGTTATGAGGGTGGTAAAGCACTGGCACAGGCCCAGAGGGGTGGTTGATTCCCTGTCTCTGGAAACATTCAGGGTCAGGTTGGACAGGGCTCTGAGGAACCTGGTCAGGTTGAAGGCATCCCTGCTCCTTGCAGGGGGTTGGACTAGACAGCATTTAAAGGTGAAAAATCTACAATTGGGGTTAGATAATGGAAAGAGAAGGCTGAGCACACAGGGAGGAGTGTGTCCAAACTTTCAGATATATTCTCTCTGACCCCAGAAGTCGACCAGGATTTGTAAGTAATAGATATTTATTTAGGTCTCTTGAAATTTTTTGTAATTATATAATATGACAAGAAGTATCAGTAGCAGAATAATGTGTTCTGGATTCTTCAGTGGCGCAGCTCCTGAAACATTCCCCTAGCTTCTTTTTGTTTTGATCTGCTGGGAGGAGGCACCTTCAGTTACTTGAGTTGCTGAAATGGCTTTTGGGTCCTGCAAAGCATTTCAGAGATGACCAGTTTTTGAACCTTTTTGAAGCTTAGCCATATCTTGTATTTTAATATTGTCTCCACCATCAGAGATAATGATCTGAGGCTCCCCCGCTCATTCTCTGGGGTTTTGTTTCCTCCTGCTGATTATTTGAAATAAATAAATAAATATGTAGGAAAACAACCAGTTTCTGTGTGTTAACACAGAGGAATGACTAAGAGAAAAATGAGAGTAAAATACTGCTTATCATAAAAGACTGTATCTCTGGAGGCATAAATTGGTATTCATTAAAGTTGTTTGCCTAGACTTCGTTAAAAGACGTGCTTGAGGAGCTGTCTGAGCAGGGTTTCTGTGGAAAGCAAGTCATCCTCTTCGTGACTAGATAGAAACATCTAGATGAGCAGGAGAGACCAGAAAGTAACACTAAATGATGGATTGAGAGCAGCCTGCTTGGCATTAAGGAAACAACAGACTATGAAATGTTTTTCAGAAGTAATAATATTTAACACTTAGCTGTAAAGTTATACTGATCCAGCTCTTCTCCCCAAATATGCAGGTCTCTTTCACAGCTGATGCAGTTTTAAGAAATGTTTACATTCAATTTCTCTCATTTCCCATTCAAGGTATTCAAGGTCCCTGTTTTCTTTGGGGTTTTTTTTTTATGATTTCTATAGCTGGAGGTTAAAATCTTGCCTGTGATGATTATGGTATCCTGCATGCATAATCTGACTGGTATCCTCTGTGTATCATCAGATACAGGGAAGCAGTTGCAGACCAGTGCTAGGTAATCAGAGCATGACCCAGTCTTGCCATGTCTGCATTCTTCCAAAAATCGTTTTTCTTTTGATTTTTGTAAAATGTGACAAACGTAGCTATTTCAGAGACCTTGGGGAGAAGCTGGGGCTGCCGTTTGAGATGAGGTTTTGCTACTGTGCTGGCTTCTTTCCCTATTACCTTGATCCGGGACAGACGCGTCCAAGGGAATGTGTGTGTTAATTATCGTGGCGTTTGTGGCTCTCTGGTCTTTATCTTAAATCATTAAAAAAGTAATTGCACAACATAACACTAGCAAAGTGCTTTCACTGTTTGGAGAGTGAATACTCTGTGTCAGAGTCTTGTGCAACTTTTCTGCTGTTCAGCATTTTTTCTTTCTTTCTTTGCAGATTAAGACCCTTGATTTCAACCCAGTTTGCTAAGAAGGCTGCCACTGAAGAGGTATGAAAAGTCCAGCACTTCTCCTGGTGCAACAGGTTGAGTTTGGAAATTCCCACAAGCTGTTTTCAGCCTGGCTCTGGTCATGTGGTAGATAAGGGTGAAAGAAATTAGTCTTGTCTGTCTGATCAGGCCAGGAGCTGGTTACTGTGAACACTGCAAAGCTGAGATTGGCTGTTTTCTAACCCAGACTTGCCTTTACTTATCCGTTAGGAATATTAGCATGGCCTCATGATGCTTCATTGGACAGCAAAAAAGAGAAAAGTCCCTGCAAGGATCTGGAAAGGTCCGTGTCAAATAAATGGTCAGGTGGGGTAGGAGGGGGCAGAGCTCGTGCCTGTTTCTGAGCACTTGGACTGACCTCACAGAAAAGAAGGACTCCACTTTTGTGCAGCCAGAGCTGACCCCAGGGATGGGCTGGCCTTCTGTCAGAGACCAGTGTGGAAAGAGCCTACCCTGTACAGCCTGGCTTACTCTTTGCTTTGTTTAGTTTGAAAATGTAATAGCGCCACAGAAAAGTGCTGGTAAGTGGCCACGAGCAGAAGCCCTCCTTGGGTGGATTTATGCACCTCCCAAAGGGATCTTAATTATTATCAGATAGTGAAACCAGATAACAATGATAGCTGCTTTCTTTCACCATTATTTTCACACTGTACAGAGTATTTACAGGCATTTTGTATACATTGAACTGTCTACTGCATCTAAAAATTCTGTGTACCAAAGGTATTTGTCCCTCTTGCCCTGAATGTGTGACACTGCCACTCTTCTGAAAGTGAACCAGTTCCCTTGGGTAGTTTAACACCTTTGACAGTTGCCCATCCATACATAAAGCTAAGTGCCAAACTCCAGTCCAGGACATCTGGAAGTGAATTCAGGAAGTTCTGTTTAAAGGTGTTGCTTGACTGCCTTATTTTTAAAATGACTAAAAGTCATTGATTTTCAGAAACAGTTTGATATCCTGCCTAGGGAAATACATTTTCACTTCTTATTCTGTGCTCATTAGAAAACTCTGCACATTTTTAGAAGTACAGCAGTCTGGAAGTGGACATGATAATTAGAAGAAGGTCACATTTTAATTAGCATGGTGCAATTTTAAAAAATAATGACTCAATTGTAGCTCCTTTATATTCACCCACTTTTTCAGAGCAGATGGATACTTTTAAATATATAAATTGTTGTATATTATGATGCTGGTTTGTCTCGAACTGTTGTGTCTATTTCTGCTTATACCAAGATGAACTCGATTTGATCACTCTAGAGGCAAAAGCAGTGGTAGGAAATACAAACTGGAGGGAAGTTCCTCTAAATAATAAGATTAATTTGAGCATTAAAAAATCATGCAAACCTGTCTTTGACTGATCCGAATGTCTAAATACTTGATTTTCTATTAAAATTAATGGGTGTCTTTTGCCCTATTAATGAGCTATTGGAGCAAACCCTGAGGTGACTTTGAAAAACTCAGGCAGATTCTTTAGGTTGACTGTCATGGTATATGACAAGTTCAGGAACAGCTTTGATGTTTGAATAATTAGACTATCAACTTTCTGGTACAGGGATTTTCTCATACACTGTATCTCTGAAGTGCCTGGAGTTACCGGGATTCTGGGAGCTACTGCATCCCAAGTAAATACATTTATAAATAAAGAAATAAATAAAAGTTAACTGCAGCATTTTATCAGAACTTGCTGCCAGTGGAATTGGAGAACATGCAGCAGTACATAATTGTGTACTGTAATTTAAAACTTAGAGAACTGTGGCACTATTCTCAGGGTATGAACCAGAGGAGATGGGGTTTTTTGGTCTCCTTTGGGCCATTCATTTTTAGAAGCACCTCACCGCTGTCCTTCCAAGGAAGTGGTCCCAGTCTTTTCCATCTGTCTTACTAGGGAAGGTGACTTCAGTGCAAGTAACAGCTGACTGATGACAGCTACTGTCAATACTCCCTTCTCAGAATTCTTCACATGACAACAGCATTCATGGCTAATCTTTAAGGTTCTTCAATTTTGGCTAATTTTGTGTGCCATGGGCTCTGTTGTACAAACCCCCAAACAGTCCAAGTACAGAATGGGTGTGGAGAGTACCCTCTTCCAGAGCTGATGGAGGTAAAGCTCCTGTGATGCTGCCCTCTGGATGAGAGAAGGAAGTGGAGCTCCAGGCTGAGCACACCATGAAATTGAGAAGAAAGATCAGAAAGACCAGAGCCTGGGCTGTGCTGCCAGACTGTGTTGCTGCTTCCTGGCCTGTTGCCAGATCTCTCCTTAGTGAACCAAAGACAATATTACCTACTCCAAATTCACCACTATTCCCTTGTGGTGTTGCCCTTTCCCTCCATGCTGTGTCCTGCCTAACCTTGGAGCAGCTGGGGAAGAACGCATACGGAAGAGGTCCAGTTGATGATTGATTCCCAAGTTAGCGTTTGGAGATCATTATTCTGATGAATTCCATAGGTGATGTTACAGGTGCCAGTGTGTATTATCAACTGAGTACTCTGCCATCACATTAAGTGCTGTCTACAGAGTGCTATTTGTTCCACAGCTCATTGCGCCATCAAATAAATCCAGCCAGAGCTGTCAAAACTAATACATGTTGGGCTTTTTTTGATTTGAAGGGTACATTTTTGCTATCATTAAATTGTCAATAACGTTGTTATTTTGTAATAGGCCTGATGTGAGTTGAGCACACTGTGGGAGAGGTTTGTAAGTTTTCCCACAGAGCTCTGCTGAGGAGCCTTCACTCCCAAATTTCTCCTCCCCTTGTGCTTGCCAGAGGATCCTTGTTCTGCTGTTACCATTGCTGGATATTTCACTTGCCTGGTTCTGGACTAAGTGAAAACTGGGTGGCTTTGCCTGACTTTCATTCAGACTTTCATTAGAACAGTTGAACTTGTAGCTCTGGACATGAGCTTCTGTCTCTCCTGTCCCTATTGTTTGGAAGCTGCTAAAGTTTTGTGCTAATACTGGACCAAAGGAAGGGCTGCTCTACTGTTCTCTCTTCTTTTGTGCAGGTTACCTTTCCAAATGCACAGCCTGAAGCCTCTGATGTAGAAAAGCCAGCAGCTGTGCTTGTGGAGAGTGGCCCAGTAGCTTACAACCCTGATGAAGAGGTGGAAGAGGAAGAGGTAGAAGAAGATGAAGATCACTGCATGAGCGCCTTGCAGTTAATGGGAGGGAATGGTGAGCTGGGGTTACCGTCTCCTGGTGCTGTGGGCGTTGTTCTTGCAGGGGTGGGGACACACAGGGTTCCCCTGCTTGTCCCTGTCCCAGAGCTCCTGCTGCCTTTTCAGCATGGCCCATTCCTGTGGGAAGCTTGGAATCACCTTTGTCTGAAACTTGCCCTTAGGGACTCCTCCTGAGAAAACTTTGCATCTTGAGCTTTAGGCTAAGAGGGCTTCTCCAGAACAAACTGAAGTGTGAGGTGTTTTCCAGAATTAGGTTTTTTAAAGTGAATCTGAGGAGTTAGGGGGTCAGTAACCCTCCATTAGCAGTGCTTGGGGCCCCCTGAGCCTCCCCTTCCTGCTCCTTGTGCCTCCTCAGTGGAGGCTGCAGTGATGTCCAGGTTGTCCCTGAGCCCTGGGGACGTGTCTTTCAGCTCAGAACAGAACAAATCATCACAATCTGTTTCTGGGGAAGGTGTTAGGAGGAAGCAGTTGTTCCCCAAGTGCAGGAATGACATTTGTGGTGCATGTATGGTACACAGATGTGTGCTAATTTCTTTGGGTTACCCAGCAAAGCCACTGGTTTAATTAGATTTCTTTGCTGGCAGGAAAAGGCAGTCTCCTCTCTGCTGTGGTTTTTCCTAGCTGGACACATCAACATTTATCCTTTATTAAAAACTTCCCTGTAGAAGTTAAGCTCTGAAAATACACAAAATTATTTTTAAAATGAGAGCTTCTAATTGTGGGTTGTGAAGACTCAAGAGATGGGAATAAGTTTCCTACTGAAATGTTATTTTCTGCAAAAATCGTTTCATCACTATTCATTTAGCTTTCGTGGACAATATGTATACATTTCGCAAAAGTGCCCGTTGCTTTTAAATTGATTTCTCTGCTGGAAAATAATTGCTGAACCGTAGGAAAAACAGTTTGTTGCCTGCATTTATTATTAGAATAACGTTCCCAAGAAAAGGCACCCATGTGGGGGAGGGTGGGTCTATGTTTATTAATAAACCCCCCACAAAAATAGAATAAAGGTCACTGAGTTTTTTTCTTTGTGAATGTTACTAATTTTGAACCATTCTGAGAACATTCCACTACTCCCTGTCTGGTCTGGACAACAGCTGAAAAATTAGAGTTAAAAAATAAAAATAAAAAGAAGGAAAGGAGTATTCCCAGAATTCGAATGCAGGTGTGCAGGGCTGCTCAGCACAACAAATAACTCTTTCCTAGCTGTTTCTCCATGGATTTTAAGCCTGTCTGCCTGGAATAACTACAGGAATTACAGATGGTGAACTTCACCCATTCTACACAAATCATTATAGATTACACTTACTTCTGCTTCAGAGCATTTGCTTGTCTCTTTGGGTGAGATGTTGCCCTGTATTGGATTTGGAATATAAAGTTTAACTTTCCTCTGTGCTCATATGTAATAATTATCCACAGGTTCATATACACGACAGAAAATATCTGTGTCAGTGCATTCAGAAGCACCCAGAAGAGAAATTGATGCATTAGAAACATATAGACTTGCCTTCTGACACACAGAACACAGTCTTTGCACTCAGCATTGTTTAAGAAAACAAAACAGGATTTAAAAATCTGGGCAAAAACCTTAAGTTTAGAAGTAAGAAGATAGGGGAGATCTGAGTCAGATGCATTGGTCGGGATTCATTCCATGACTCTTTTGATGTTGATGGGAACTCTGAGTTATCTCTGAACCCTTGAAATTTCAGCTCATAAATCCATGACTAATATAAACAAACCAGCTTTTTCCTTGGTGCCTATGTCTAGTGAAAAATGTGCCTACTTGTAAATGTAATGCTGCTGCTTATCAGCCACTGTGTGCCAAGTCACTTGTGACAATCAGGCTTGATCACCTAGTCTCTAAATTAAACCAAGTATTTCATATATACATGTGCCAAGTATCCTAAATGAGGGTCTAGTGACAAGTGAGAAGGGATATTTACACACACATGCTTAAAAATAATTTTATTTCATTGAGGGAAGTACATGTAAGAACTTATTTAGGCCTAAGAAAATAGATGATTTTTAAAATGCATGCCTAAGGCAAAACTTACCATGTAGTTACATAGCAAGAAAACAACCTTAAAGCAGCAATATTTCTATTGTGTCTTCCATCTGCCCGGAATATTTGCATTTTTATATGCCCTTGTCTTTGTGTGTTTCAGATTATGGCTGTGATATGGATGAAGAAGATGGCTATTAGCTCCATTTACTTCCAGGGGACATGGACTGTGTCTTGTTCTCAGCAAATCTTCGGTCTTCAAACTCTATGAATAGTGAAAGAAGCTGTCTATGGTCAGCAAATGCAGTCGAACAATCCTTACTTTTGTAAAGTGAATTCAAGGTTGGCATTGGGTCTGGTCAGTTTACATTGACCCATAACCCAGCAATAACCAGTTTGGATTCCTACTTGAATTTATTTTTATTTTGGTGGATCATAGTTGGAGAATTAAATTAATGAGAGTAATGTTTCCAGAGAACAAAAGAAAAGAGACAAAACAGAATGTGCATGAAGCCTGTGTGGCTGAAAGCTGCACATCTCTTATTTATGTGACTGCTTTAGGCATACTGCTGAAAGGGAGCAGATTGAAGGACAGGGCCTGTTGATTATTTGAGTACAGGAGCATTAGGTGTCTCATCATGCTACAACTGACAGAAAGAAATGTTTCCAACCTGGATTGTGAACGTGACCATGTTACTGTATACGAGCTCCCTTACCCCAACCCTATCAAAAGTTAATGGCAAGCTATATATTTGCAGAGCACTACTGGCTTTCTGAAACAGAGTAAATGCTTTATATTAATCAATTCATCGATTTCTTAAAATATCTGACAGTAGAAGGCAATGTTGGCAGTGAAGAATTGTCTTCCTCCGTGAGTCCGGTGTGGTTTTTGTGGAAGGAGGGAGAAGACTTGGATCAGGTAGGAAGTGTAGGGAGCAAGCAGGCAAAGATGCTGTGCTCATGAGCTGTTGCTGGGCATCCTTAGGGACAGCCAGGTGTTCTTCTAGGCTGGTGTTGCTGCAGGAGAGTCACTGGCTCTCTCTGTGGAGCTGCTCTTGCCTGACTAAGTTAGAGTGAATATCTGCTCCCAAGAGCTGCTGGTCTCTAAAACCAGTTGAAAGAAAGAGAAAGCTGAGCTTTTTAATAAATAAGCTAGCATCTGCTTTGACTGAATTTAATTTAATGTAATTTGCTTAACATTCACTGGGTAAATTAAAGGTCACCGTGCAGCAGTCTGACTTTCATGGCTCAAATCCCACCCTTGAACAGTCGTTGCTATGTAAATAAAGCTGGAGCTCGAGCCCTGTGTGCCCCGAAATGTCAGCAGGCAGGTCCTCTCTTACAGATAGCTCAGTTCTGGCAGTGCCATGAGAGCAGGGGTCAGGAGTGGAGCCCCTGTGGGCAGATCCCACCCTGGTGCCTCTGACCTGCTTTCCACTGGCACTGCTGGGCCCAAGGCTCTCGGCTCTGTGGGAAATGCACTGCGCTCTGGATCACACTCTTGATGTCTGCAGCTGATGTTTCCATCCCTCTCCCTTATCTGGTGACAATCATGAAAACTGCCATAGTTTAGTACTACTGCCATAGTGCTGCGGGCTTGTCTTAACACCAGGGAAAGATGGACATTTATCTTACCAGCATGGTTTCTGTTCAGCTGTGTCTCCTGGCCGGGTCTTCCTTCCTACCTATTTTGAGGAGCACTCGTTACTAAGGCACCATCCATCCTCCTGCTACAGAGAATGGCTCGTGGCAGGGAGAGAAGCAGCTTCAGGGTGCTCTGCCAGACAGGGTGATGATGGTGCTCACTTCTGAGGTCATCACCAAAGAGGGGAAGGGCCACACTGCCTTCCATAATTCCATTCTCTCTCCCTCTTGGTAGCTTGCATATGATGGATCATGCAAGTCGAGCAAGAGTGAGTGCTTTTTTTAGGGGCAGACTTGATACTTTTTGGCTGGTAAATATGGTTTGGTGGCTTGTATCTGTGAGGCATTTTTGATCCTTAGGAGTATTTCTGTAATGGCTTCTTAGAAGCAGAACTTGGTAACAAAATTGGTGTGGTAAGGCTACTGAAAAGAAGAGTTCTTCTGAACCAGATTCCAGTTACTTAGTTTGCAGCACTTAAATGGAAGGCAGAGATTCCCTATAATTCTTAAGAGAAAAGCTGGCATTTTCACCAAAAAGCTATAGATTTTTTTCTGATACTTTATAAATACTGCACAGAAACTGATACTGAGGAGATAAACCTTTCTACCTCTCTTTTATCTACACCATAAAAGTATGCCATAAGCAGACAGGTTTTTCTAAAAGTGGTTTGTTTTATCAAAGTCTGTGCTCTGCAAGTCTTTGAGACCATTGAGTTTGATTGTTTGGGTTTGAATTAATCTTCCATAGCACTGCTACAAATATACTCTCAGTATATTCTCAAGGCTTGGGTTTTATTCCAAGGTACACAGTATTCTCTATGCAGGAAATAAACATGCATAAATAAACATGTGTATGACTCATGTAGGTCGAGTGCTTTTCTCAAATGCAAGATGTTGGCTCTTAAAGAAACCGCTAAGATGAATATTGCTGAGGGTCTTTCCTGCAGTCCCGTGGTTTGTTCCCCCCCAAGGATACCAAACCTGCTTCCAGGGTAGTGAATGTTATGTGAGAGCTGAGAGCCCACCCAAATAACTGCAGCTAGGAAATTTGAATTTCAGTAGTACATTGTGTTGCTGAGAACATTGTTTTTTGCACTCCAAGTAGCGGGTTGCAGTTTTTGAATGCTCTCATGTGATTTGATTAGGAAAGGCCATCAGGCAATCTGCTGGAAGAGCAAGAAGAAAAAAAAAGACAGACCTACAATTCCATAGCATCTCAGTATTGCTGGTGAAGTTAATGGCATGGTTTCTGTACAGGATTCCTGAAGAAAGGATACTGGATAGGCAGACTTCACTCTGAGCTTCTTAAGCTATAGTGGTTATGTACATTCTTAATTTATTGGTGACTTACCGGGATTTTTATAATGTTCATTCCTTCTTCATTTAACTAAGCTCAGGAAATGTAAACAGATTTGAACATGCTAGTTTCTGTTTTTATAGCTAGTCATTAAAATGTAAAAAGATTAACACTGCATTAATTCTGTTTACTACTGTTGATGTATCTGGACAATTTTGTGTATAAGCCCAAATTCACTTGGAGTAATTTGGATCCTGCTTTTCTCAGGATTCTGATTATGATGTAAAAAGCTTATAAGGCTTCAACATTTGTTGTTCTTAGATCATCTTCCTTGAAGCCACACAAGCTGTGTATCATTGGGTTTGTTGCAGAAAGCACATCTCTTGCAAGTCACTTTGCTTGACAGGCAAAACCCTCCAGCTGTTGCATCCAGCTTGTCTGCCATGCAGCCTTTTAACACTCTGGTAGTGTGGGAGTAAAAAAGAAATAAGGAAAATAATGGGCTTCTTCACTGTGCTGAGTGCATTTTCAGTGTCTTAATCATCTATGACATTTCTTTAAAATCAGTGTGTTCAGTACAGCAACTTTTAAATGGTGCCAGACAGCCTTGTCTTGAGGGTTAGACATGTTCGTCTCCTTGCCATCCTGATGACTTGTTTGTGTTCTTTGGATTGCATTGAAACCCCAGTTGCAGATGTGTACAGTTAGAGTTTGCCTAATAAATGTTCTGTTTCTTATTTTTGTGTTGAATCCTCGCATTCAGTTCAGTTAGTGCCAAGGAAATGAAACCTTTTTGATGTAAGCATACATACCATCCTTCCACAACCACCAGTCATGTTAACCTTTTTTACTGTAATATATTTGCTGTAAATAAAAAAATAAAACCTTTATGTAGCCCATCTGTTACTGTGATTCTCTCCTGGTAATTTTTGATTTTTCTGTCTTTGTTCTTAAAAATGTTTGGTTTTGACTCTGCGTGGTTGGTTGGTCGTGGCCAAAATTTGTCATTTAGAGCTTTCTTTTGTCTTTAAAAGGGAAGACACAGCTAATCAGGCAAGTGTTTTTTACACGATACTGTTCCAGTGATGTAGATACTTTCTGTAAAGTGCATAACATTAACGAGGCTTTTCCACTAAGCTGTATAATTAACTGACTGTGGGAACAATATATGGTGTGTGTATTTAGTGGAACTGTTCCAGCGCTTGTTTCTGAAAGTTGTATCTTGATAAATAAGGTGTGTGCTGACTTAAAAATCATGTTATTTTATCAACATCTGGCTGCCACAGTTTGGAGACAAAAATCCACATCTGCCCTTTGTACAGATGCGTGTTTGCTCCTTTTAGTTTTTTGCTGGAAAAAGAGGTACTACTGGATCCTCAGGAGTGTCTTTTGCAAAGTTTTAGCCTATAAAAGGATGATTAACAGTAGATTTGATAAGGCAGTATGTGTCATTCCAGCAATTCACTGTGTTCCCATAGTGTGATCAAGGCACACTTCTGCTCTCATTGACATTGGGATGTTTTTATCTGAATTTCTCTTCAGCTGTTCCAGCCATTTTCACTGGGTGCTGGGAACTTCTCCAGCAATGTTCATCATGGATGCCCTCTCCCTGCTAACATCTGAGCTGTTAAAAAGTACTGAACCACCTTGGCCTCATATTTTCTGCTCTTCCCAAGCTCTTGGCTTTGTCCTGTAATTTTTCTCTTCTGTGCCACACCAGCCTTTCATAATGAACACCATTCTGTCCCCACAGCTGCATTCATCAAATATGCCTCCTTTAATGGTCTCAGAAGTTAAATAATGCTAATAAAGCTGAAATCTTACATGGCTTTATATTGCCTTCATTTGTCACCAGCAGGTCGTAGCGCATTTGTTCTTATATTCGTGTTTTGTAATGCAGAAGAAGCTGTTTGAGTTTTCTACTCCTATCTCATCTATAAGAAGAGTTACAGCACATTATTCAATATGTTTTTTTGCCCACCCTGATACCAGCAGTGATCTTGGTGAGTGGTGGTTGTTTAACAAAAGAGGTTAAGTACATGAGAAAGGAGGCTCAGTGAGAATTCAGGACTTAGGGCATAACAAATTTACTTGGTGAGTTGCTTCATTGTAATTATTTTTTTCTTACGGGACCTGTTGTGCATTCTCATGGAAATCAGGGAGGCACATAGAGTTCATAAAAATGCAAAATGAAATTCCCTTCTTGCCATGAGACTCCAGGAGCACAGGATTTAACGACTCGTAGCCTGAACTGCACATTTGTTATTGTGTGGGAGGGCAGCAAGTGGCACAGTCCTGGGCATGGGGATGGCAGTCATTGTGTTATCCATTTCTGTTGCCAGATTGCAGCAAGAAAGCTTTCTCCCTGCTCTCAATGCTCCTAGTAAAGTTTCTCAATTCTTTAAAAGCAGAAAAATACAGCAAGTTAAAGGAATTTGAACAAAGCGATGAAAAGAAACAGCACCAACACTGATTTCCAGGTAATTTTTCTCCAGTGCTCTTCTGTGGAAAAAGCAAAGGGAATTTGTATGCAGAGAGTAAGAGGGGCAAAAGCTGCATCTTGGCAGCAGCAGAGGTGAGGCAGTGTTGTCCATTTTCCACACAAGAGCTCTAGACTCTTGTGTTTCATGGTATATGCTGCATGATGTTCATGATTTATAGCCTGAGCTGTCCACTGGAGGGTATTGAAAGAGGTAGGACACCAAGCCAGATGAGGAAGAAGAGATGGTGAGGTATCATTGTTTCTCGAGTGGAAAAAAAAAAAAGGTATTAATTATTTAGAGTGAGTTTAAGGGTTGTAGTTTGATGTTAAGGAGAAAAGCTGCATTAAAACCAGAAAGATGAGGGAATATTCTTTGTAATGATGTGCACTGGACTGTGTAATAGGGAGTGAACATCAGGCAGGAAGAGTTTTGCTGGTTTACATCACTCAAAGATCTGTGCTGTTACCAGCAGTCTCTAGAGGTGGGAGCAGTAGTGAAGGAAGGGATAGAAGTGCTCTGGGGGAAAGCCAGAGTACTGTGGGTAAAACCAGTCCTGGAGTAAAACCAGATACTGTGCTAAGTCCAAAGCCCCTTCTTACTCTGTCAAGCCTTGCCTAATGAAGCAGCAAAGAGGTGTTATCTGTTCTGCTGCTTTTATTATAAATGGGGATGACTAAGGTTGTCAGAACTTTCTAGGTGGTCACAGACCTACTGTGACGTGGATGTGTTGTAATTGGATAATGGTTCTTCAGCACAGCATGGTGTCTGGGAAACAGATTAATCCTTGTATCAGCTGTGATTCATGCCTGTGCTCTGGGAGCTCAACTGAGGAGAGTCCAACACACACCAGCACCATTCAGGTAAGATTCATGGGTTGGCATGGCATAAAATACTGCTAAAGCAAATGTTTTCAAAACTCTAGTCACTGCTTTCAAGCAAATTCTTACGCAAGGCCACCGAAACATTGTTAGTTACTGCTGCACGCCGCATTAAATCAATAGGACCTACCATAAGCTCTGAGGTCTCCAACAGCAAATCAGCACAATGTGAATCATTGTGTTTTCTTTCTGGACCATCAGACACCATGAGGAGGAGTCTGAGTGTATTTTGTGCCTGTGGGAAGATGAAGGATCTTTTGTCTTGTTCGTCTTCCCAGTATAATTTATGTTGGTTCAGAGTTGCTGGCTGCACTGCATTAATAAAATGCCATCTGAAACACTTTTGGCCAGTGCTCTTGGCACACATGTGGGTGTGGACTTTCTGATCTCCCCTGGCCTCTTGGTGGGCAAAAGGTCTCTGTCAGCAGGGGTAGTGCCAGCCCTGTAAAGCTGCCCAGCACAGACCCCAGGTGTTGTCACTGCCTGTGGATGTAGCACAGAGTGAAGGGGGCTACACCAAATGTGAGACATGCCAGTACATCAGTCAGAAGATTACGAATTTTATGTGAGTGGGGAGAAGCCATTGCACTAATCGCTGTGCAGAGAGGTGGTTTAGGGGTCCCAAGGGCTGTGTTCAGCCCATTGATCAGTCCCATCTGTTAATCTACCACAGCAGGTATGAAGCTCAGAAGGAGATAAGCAATTAAGGCCATCTGTGGCACCTCAAGTGAAGATCAGCAGTAGGCAGGATGAAGACATAGCCATTACAGGACTCAGCAGAGCTTTGGAAGGCAGGCTGTAGCTCTGCCAGTGTAATTTCAAGCCTACTTTCACAGTTAGGCTTAGCTGTCTTTAAATTATTGGTTATATCTTAGGTTGATAGGACCATAGGGTGGGTTGCTATCCAACAAAGTGCTTTGGGGGGTTTTGGGGTGGGAAGTATGTGGGGTTTTTTAGGTTTCTCTCTCTGTTGCCATATTTTGCAAGGACCCTGCTTAGGATTGCAGTTTCCTTCTGAGCAGAGTCCTCAGTGCTCAGCAGGAGTAAGCAATCACTGCTGAGGAGCAGAGATGTTAAATAAGACAAAAAGCAGGGGAAAGCAGCACAGAAAATTGTGGTGAAACATGGGAGTGTGAAAGGATCAGTTGGTCCAGGTATCAAAGTCAGGGATGTCCCACATCAGAAGTGAAGAAGAGAGCAGCGAGTGGAGGAGACCTGGTCTGGTAATCTGTGGCCTGGAATTCCTCCTCATTTCAGCTCTGAGATCTGCTCTCTGTTCCCTAATACTGCCGAGGGGGGTAGTGGAACCATCTCAGATGGCTCCCCATGACTTCCCTTACTCCTTGCCATTAATTGCTCACAGGGGCATGAACCCAACTTGTGCTGCTCCTGCTGATGATTACAGACAGATCACAGCCTGATCATGCCCAGCTCTGTGACTCCACAGGAAAAGGGACTGGGATGTAATGGCAACAGCTCCTTTTCCTGGAAAGAGCAGTGCTGTCCCTTGGGGTTTCGCCCACGCCTTTGCTCTGAGTCTGGCTATTTGCTGTCCTTGGTGATCTCACCAAGATTTCTCATATCTTGTTCAATATCTGAGTAACTCAGAAAGTGAATGTGAGGGCTGAGGGATTCTAGAACACCAAGGGATTTTGGCAAGTGCACATAGACCCTTAGCATCAATGTTGTCTGTCCTTCTCTGTAATGTACCAGTCACTGGTATTTTTGGAAGAGAAGGATGTTGAGAAATAGTTCCAGGAAGTGCTGCTTTCAGTTGCTGTGTGTTAGGCAAATATCATGAGAATAGGAATTATGTTATTTGTACAAGGAATATTCAAGGGGCTGAAGTGTTCAGTCACATTAATGAGCCATGGGAGTGAACATCACCAGCTTTCTGTAGAAGAACAGCAGATTGCTGCCATTGTCTTTCTAAATACCTGTCCTATTTTCCCCTTTGTATATTTCATTATAAAATAAAATATTAAGGCTTTAAAAACTCTTCATTAACTAGCAGATGGTTTTGCAAGTCATTTTAATGAGATGAAGAAGACTTTAATGGCAGATATTTAAAGCTGTGTTTAGACAGACTATTCCATTGGAAAAAATCTAGTGGATGTTTTCTCCGTGTTTTTGGCAGAACCTGGCACCAGATTATGTACTAGGAAATAGAAGGAGATGATTTACACCAACCAGTTCCCTCCCAAGAGTGGTTTTACATCAGTGTAACGTTGTTGAGTTCCACAGTCACGCATTGATTCACAGAGGTGCAATGGGGGAGGAAAATACCATTAACTTGGTGCAGTTCAGGAGAAATAATACATTTCTTGTGTATTCACCTCATTCACTTGCTGCAGTCGCGACATTTTTTGGGAAGTTTAGAGGCCGCCCCCTGACAGGCAGGACAGCAGTGTGCCAACTCCTTCTGGACATCTCTGGGTATCAGCATCAGCAGCATGTGGGGATAAGATAAATGAGGTTGGAGAGCCCTGAGACCCTGTCCATGTGGGAAGGCCCTGTGAAAATCTGGCCTTCTTATCCCAGCCTCCCTAAATTTCCTGAGGCATAAGATGCTTGTGCTGAAAGCAGGTAGGAACATGGTTGACAAAAGTCCTTTCAAGGCCTTGATGGTTCTTCCAGTTCTATACTTCTCTCTTGAGCAACCAGTGCCACATTTTTAGGAGGTGCGAGATGCCTTACAGGAATATGGTCACATCCACAACAACCAGTCCCCGGCAAGAGGGGTTTATATCCCTTTAAACATGTGAATTCTTGTTGGGGTTGTTTGGTTTTGGTTTTTTTTTTTTTTTTTTTTTTTTTTTTTTTTTTTTTTTTTTTTTAATGTGAACAGTTGCTGACTCTCAGACCTGCTTCCTCCAAGGGTTGGTTTTGGCCATGCAGAGTCTCACAGGAGCAGGGAGAAGGGAGCATGTGCTGATTCATTTGCACAGCCAGAGGATCGACTGACCATGCACATATGAAGAGATGAATCATTCTTCACAAAAGCAATGAAAAATGCCTCCTGAATGAGTAATTGCCTCGCTATCTCCTTAGGCTGTCCAATTCTTTGTTCCTCCCCTGGACTGCTGACCATGTTACACCTGGCCAAGCTTCAGTGTCAGCTTTTTGCCCTGTTGGGGAGCTTTGTCTTCAGGTTTTTCTAGATCTGACTGATCCAATCTCAAAAGCATTTTTTCCAGATTTGGAAGAGCCTTATAGCTAAGCACAGGTCCTCAAGGAAAGCCTTCTCCTTTCTCTCCAGGGAGAGTGTGTAGGGTCAACTACACACCAGCAAGAAATAACATCTCTAATGTGTGTAGGAGCTGTAGTGAGTGATTTGTTAGAAATGCCCTGACCAATGCATAGAAGAGAAAACAGGACAGTTTGCTGGGATATTAACACTCAGCAGAGGAGAATTTCTCTACTTATGAGCCCTGAGGAAAATAACAGTTGCTCTGAAAAGCCCTGTGAGCTTCAAAGACTTGACATGAAGTTTCCTTCCTCAAAAAGCAGTGTTTCCCTGCCAACTGCTCCAACGAGGAGCTTGGGAAGCGGAGATCAGGGTAAACTGCCCTTCAGGATCCCAGTAGTGAAGGGATGTATCAAGGGAAGCACCAGCTCTTCATCTTCTCCCCTGCTTTGTGATATTAATACCGAATAGGAAACATCCTCTGTCATTTTGTCACCATCCCTGCAGTTATCCCCATTAGCTCCTGAGCAGCTCTTTGGGAACACAGACCCTTGTCATGTTCTGCTGCTTTCTCTCTCCAACATTTCTGTGGTATTTCTGTGGAGCCCCGTCCTGAAAGAAGGTTCACTTGCCAAGAGAAACACAATCCCTCCCTTTGCCAGGGACAGACAAGCAGCATCTCTGCCCCCTGCAGCAGATGCCCTGCGTGATGAGGGCTTCTCTCAGCCCTGGCACACAGCCTTCAAGTGGCCACAGGGCTGATGAACAGCAAATTGCCACCCACAGCGCTGTGATTCCTGCAGAATTCCAGTCAACCCACTCCTAGCAGCTCTGCCAGGCTTGGCACTGCAGAGGTTGAAGTTTCCAACTCTCAAATTGCAGTGCTGGCTTGTGTGGTGGCAAAGGGGCGAGAGGGAGCCCCGCATTTCAGCTGGGTGAGGAAACACCTTCGCAGTTGGGAAAGTTTCCATGCCAGGATGTTCGGGGAAGAAGCAGACCTGTGTCTCCATGGTCACAGAAAAATATACAGGGACTCACCTTCTTGCTCTGTTTTTACTGTGCACCTTTGATGTGGCCTATTTATCTCATTGACTTCCAAATTCACCATTCTGTGCTCTCAGGTGTGGCAGTGCCAGCCACACCCACAGATACACACGTGGCAGTCTACTGTCTAGGAACATTTTCCTTCATTTAAAGCCATTGTCTTAGCTTGGTGAATATAAAGGATCTGCTGGTGAGATGTTGGGACCGAGTGTCAATCCTGTAGGCACCAGGAACGAGGTGAGGAAATCGCATTCCCACCGGTCTCACCTTTCCTTTATAGTCCTAATTGTTCTGAGGAAAGGAAGGGAAAGGTTGGAGTGCCTCCCTTCTGCTATTAACCAGCCGTTGCGTGCCACAGAACAAAACAAAAAAGCTTTTAATGTATGGCCAGGCTGACCAGTCATGGTAAAATGTTGCACCATAAATATCTCAGATTAATAATTTGTTTATTTTCCCCTTCACAATAGGCAGGGGGAGCATTCGTGAGGCTGCTAAGCAGTGCTCAGTGCAGCTAAATTTGGCATTTAGAACACGCTCATGTGACAGGCATCACAAAAACTTTGTGAGGAATGAAGACAATGTGAAATGTCTGAAGCACATCAGAATAAATTGCAGCTGGCCTGTTTGCCCTGCACATTTATTGATGCTGCTGCTAGTTTCCTTCTCTGGCAGTTCCCACACTGAAGCTTCGGTAATAAAGTTGTGTCACATCCTGGTGCCTGTGCTTGTTTAATGTGGGCTCCATCAATGAAATCTGAAGTTCATGTGTGCCAAGTTAAGCCACATCCTGGATGCTGTGGCTCTCCTCCTGTCCCTTGGCTCACTGCTGTGGTGCCTGCGTCCATGTGCTGTGGCTTGGACTTATCAGAAGCCCTCCAGGAAGATTCCCAGGATGCTCTGATCCCTCCAGAAGTGACTAACTCTTTTGTAAATGATGCTTCACCTGAAAGATCTCATTGTTTTCAGGCACACCAGGGTGATGGGGAAAGGAAAGGGGAGTTAGTGTTCTTCCCTGGGGCAGGGGGTCACTAAAGGGCAGGGCAGGTACCTGAGGCTCCAGGGAACACTTGCATCCCACGGAGTACAAGCTGTCCTCATTTGAATTGAGGACAAAAACAACAGAAGGAATGGACTGAGTTCCTGAGTAAAAGAAAAAGTTTACAGGTGCCCTGGAAGGCTTCAAAGATGTGCTACGGGCACATGTGGAGGGTTCTTCTTTTCACGGTGAGATGTGTCATGGGGTCAGCTTGCAGGGGTGGCTTAAGGCACAGAGTAGGTGTGTGACTGGGAATGGGGGAGATGGTTCCCATGGCACGCTAGGGATGCTAGATGTCAATATTTTCTTGTTTAATTGCTCCCTGGATTTTGCAATCTCTTGTGATGGTGCTGCTTGAGTAAATGAGTGCTGTTTTTGATGTTTTGCTTAACCTGGCTAGTGTGAGCCAAGCATGATTGAAGGCACCTGTGTAACCCTCTGGCTGATCTCTCCCCGGAGCTGGGCAAACCTGTGAGCAGGACTCTGGGGCACGAATCCCAGGGCAACACCTTCCCTGGGTGATGGGGAATCCCTGTGGACTGTAGCAGAGCTCTGACTGCAGGTTTGTGAGAGGCCTTCAGCAAAGTCAAGGAAAACAAAAGAAGTTCATTTCTTCCCAAACAGGTCTCTGGAAGAGTTGTGCCTGTGATGGTGTGGAAGAATTACCTGCCATGTTTGTGGCTGTGGAGAGCAGAGGAAGGTGTGAGCTGCCCTGGAACGTGGCAGGGAGGTGCCCCTGCAGGAGCCCTGACTCTGGCTGGGTGGGCAGTATCCAAGTTAACCAAAGGCATGAAAATGTGTGGGGAGACACATCCCTGACCTTTGTGACACATGGAAGGTCTCATCATCTTGTGCTTTGTTTTCGCAAGGCTGTTGGGGTTAGAGACTTTTCCCTGCTGTTTATGACTGCTCAGTTTTATGGGGAGAACAGGACCCAGTTCTCTCAGGAAGGACAATTGGTCCCATCACAGTTCTACAGCAGGTTAATATTTCTTCTAAAATTCATGTGTGCATTGGTTTATGAAGTGAACACATTAGAGCCTTGTCAAGGGTGTCATCTGGGTCTCCCCTGACACACAGCCCCAAACTTTGCCCCTGCAGCCAACGACCCTCATTCCAATATCCCCTCTTCTCCTTCCTCTCCACCCCACACTTCCACATGGGGAACATCTCCTTTGCTTCCCGCTGGCTATTTCAGTCTGCAGCTTGCCTGGGTTGACCCTGGGGCTCCTCACTGGTGCTGCAGAACTGGGGCCATGGATGTGCTGCTGTGGGAGAAGAGTCCCAGTGTTCCAGTGCAGCTCCTGTCCCGGGGAAGTCAGGCTGGGGAAGTGGCCAGAGAGAGATGCACAAATCCCAGGATGTTTCCTGCTGCTGGAGTACTCTCTTCTGTGCAGAAAGACAGCTGCTGTGTTTGCTGCCCCCAGCTAAAGCTGTTTGGATAGATACAGACTGCATTTCTAAATGGGCAGTTTTCATCCACTTTTTAACACTAAACTCAGGCCCAGGGCGAAGCTGCTGTAGAAATTCCCATGGGAATTAGTGCAGAGTCAGAATAGGAGAGTCTTAAAGCTCCTCACAGTGTTTCCTAGAGCAGCAGTGGAAGGGGCTTGTATGTCAGCCTTAAACTGAGATTTCCTGTAATTTGTCGGTTTTCACAATTATACAATTATTAAAATGAGAATTTTCTCCATTTCTTTCCTTTGAATTTGCTGGATGCCATGAATCAGAAAGTGGCTGGAACAGTTATCTTGCTCCAATGTAATTTGATTCTCTTCCCCCAACCCCCTTAGTATTTGATGAGAAACCTTTGTATTTTCATGCTTTAATACAATCTGGCACATAATTACAAATGACTCATAGATAATCTTGGTCATGGAGCTCTCTGAAATTAGATGATAATTTAGCCTGGAATTTCTGTAGAAAGAACGAAGGAAAAGACAATTATAATTATTCTAATCAAGATATCTTTTTCTTTGCCTGGGGTATTGCTCTGTGAACTGCCAGAAGCCTGAAAGTGTTTTGACCATTTCTGCTGCTTGCTGTTTGCCAGGCAAACACTGCTGAGCACTGTGGAACTGCCTCGCTGTGAAATTCCCAAAAATGCTCCCGACAGAGAGAAGATGAGATGTGTGGGGGCATGACCACAGAGCTGAGAGCTGCTGGGGTGTGAGAGGGGCAGCCACTAAAAGGTTCTGTGTCAGGAGCTTTGTGCAAACCCTGGAGCAAAGAAGGGCATTTTGTGACGTCCACCACCGATTCTCACAGCATGGATGGAGGAACAGCAGCTGGCAGAAAGGAGGGCTGGATGCTCCTGTTTGCATCACTGGATCTTGTGCATCTTCCCTTCCTCAGGTGTTGGTTTAGGAGCTCCCAGTCACCTGCTGGGCTGTGGGGACAGCACAACAAGGCCAAGTGTAAGGTCCTGCACATGGGTCAGGACAATCCCAGAGACATGTTCTAACTGAGGAGAAAGTGGATGAAGAGCAGCCCTGAGGAGAAGGACTTGGGGCTTGGCTGACAAGAAGCTCACTGTGACCCAGCAATGTGTGCTCCCAGCCCAGAAGGGCAAACATAAACTGGGCTGGATCAAGGGCAATGTGGGCAGCAGGGTGAGGGGGGTAATTCTGCCCCTCTGCTCTGCTCTGCTCTGGTGAGACCACACCTGGAGCACTGTGTCCAGCTCTGGAGTCCCCCAACATAAGAAGGACATGGAGCTGTTGGAGCAAGTCCAGAGGAGGGTACAAAGATACTCAGAGGGCTGAGGCATCTGCTGAAGGAGACAGGCTGGGAGAGCTGGGATTGATCAGCCTGCAGAAGAGAAGGCACTGAGCTGACCTTAGAGCACACCAAAGGGGCTACAAGAGAATGGGAGAGGGACCTTTTATAAGGGCATCTTGATGGGACAAGAGGGAATGGATTTAAACTGAAAAAGGACAGATTTAGACCAAATATTGGGATGAAATTCCTTACTGTGAGGGTGGTGAGGCCCTGGCACAGGGTGCCCAGAGAAGCTGTGGATGCCCCATCCCTGGAAGTGTTCAAGGCCAGGTTGGATGGGGTTTGGAGTAAGTTGGACAAGTGGAAGGTGTCCCTGCCCATGGCACGGGATTTGGAACTAAATGATCTTCATTGTCCCAGTCCAAATCATGCTATGACTCTGTGACAGGACCCACCTTGCACAACAGAAACCATATCCTTATCCTCACTTCAGTGTCTGGGGCCCATTTGCAGAAGGGATGTCTGGCCCATGGGATGATGAGCAAGGGAGAGTCACCACAAAGTGCAGCCCCAAAGGGGAAGCAGTTGGCTGTCTGAGACTGACCCTGAACTACTTCATCTCATGTCCTGGTCACTCCTGTGATGTGACTAAATTAGAGCAGATTGGTAGGAAGCATTTATCTTAGGAGAGACTCAGAAGAGTGTGTCTTGTCTCACCCAGCAAAGGCAAAGAGGGGATCTGAGTTCAATCTAAAAATACTTCAAAGGGGCAGGCACCAGGGAAAATAGAAAGCAAAAAAACCCAAGGTTGCATAAGAATAAATAAGAATAAATTAACCATGAAGTAATCTAGGCTGAAAACTGGAAGGTTTGTTGGTATTCTGGAGAGTTTCTCCTGGTTTTATGTTCTGTTTATTTGGGAGAGGGACATAAAGGCTGCTCCCTCTGCATCCTAGAAAATGAGTCTGACATGTAATGACCAACATGTTCATGCCAACATCTCTGACTGTCCTGCTGCTGATTGCTTCTGGCAGCAACATAAAATGGATATGCATATGAACGATCCTGAGCCCTGCCCTGTACCTCTGACAGGCATCACCACCTTTCCATCCCACCTCCTGGGGCTGGCTCCTGGAAGTGTCTTCAATAGGGTCAAGCATTGGTGATGCAAAACCTCTCCTGCTTAGAAACCAAGAGATGCTGGGCCAACAGAAAAGCCAATTAAAGTGAATGCAGCAATGTCACGGGAAGAGGGATGTGATTGCACTGATTTTCATGATCACTCTTAGCATTAACTAGGTTAAATACTGGTTTTGATCTGTGGTGTGTCCAGGTTTCTCAGCCAGCTGTCCTCCTGTGGAGCAGCATCCAGGCCCCACAGGGCCAATACCAGGTGAGGGGGATTCCAGGTGGCTCCAGCCCCTGGGAGATGGATGTCTCTGGCATGCAGATCCCCTGCAGCACCCAGTCCATGAGCTTTGCCTTGTCTGTGGGCCCAGTGGAGGGCTGGCAGGGTGAAAGCAATGAGCACGTCTCCCGCCCCTCACACTGCGGGTGCCAAGTGCTGCTTGCACACATGAAACTGTGTGTTAACAGCTGAAATCTCACCTCCTTTTTTTTTTTTTCCCTCCTGCACCTTTATAGCTCTTGGCTTTTTCCCTGCCAGCTCTTTTCCCACCTACCACTTCCTAGCACACATCACATTGCAGGGTCACACCAATCACTTGGAAAAGAAGCCACTGATGGGGACTGGGCAAAAGTCTCCCTAAAAGGAACTTGACCTATTTCGCATTTATTTCTTTCTCAAGCAAAAACTTTGCCTTGCTTCCTCAGTTATGGTGGCATTTCCAGGTGTGTGCCAGGGTGCCACAGCAGCAGAGCTGGCAAACAAAGGCAAGGTGAGATGCTGTGGATGGGCAAGGATAAAACTCAGGAATGCTAATGTACTGTGGAAGCCACTCTGAGGCCAGGAAGGTGATAACACTCAGTTAATTCTGTTTGCCAAGCCACCATCTGATTTTGCAGCTGTGTCCCCAGCTTGGGTTCAAACCCTGCCAGCAGTGATATCCCAGCCAGCACTCTCCCTCCCTGTGCTGCCACAGGCACTGCCAGGGATGAGGGCAAAGGGGCTCTGCTGGAATGAACGAAACAGGAATTTCCCAACTTGCATTAAAATCCTCCACCCTAAATGGGGTTATCTTCCTTTTGTAGGAGCTCAGGTTCTTGGGGATAAGCCCTGCCATCCCCAGTCCTGATGCACTGGGGTAGCATCTTCCTGCTGCGCCAGCTCAATTTGTGCCTGCAAAACAGTTAAGCCTGAATGTTTACTCCTGCTGTAGGATTATGCAGGCAGCACTGTTATTCTGATGGAGCTCATCCCTTTACCCCCAGGAAAGCAGCCAGAGGAGGCTCAGATGGCTGGGGGAAGCATTTTATCCTTATTTTGCTATGGTGCTGTGCTGCCAGCAAGTGGGACAGGACTGGCCTGGGGCTGGGCCAGCACAGAGGCTCGAGGAAACAAAACAGTGGTAGATTTCATGTTTTCCCTTGTATTTATTAACTGCACACTCAGGGCAGGCTGTGAAGATGGGGAGGGCTATCAGCTCTGCCATGTGGATGAGCTGGGATCCCCTCAGGACACTGCTCTTCTGGAGCACCATTCCTGTGAAGAAAGGCTGAGAGAGTTGGGATTGTTGAGCCTGGAGGAGAGAAGGATTTGAAGAAATTTTACAGCACCTTCCAGTACCTAAATAAGGAGAGCTGCAGAGGGACTTTTTACAAGGGCATGGAGTGACAGAACAAGGGGGAATGGCTTCAAACTGAGAGAGGATAAGTTTAGACTGGATAGTAGGAAGAAATGTCTTTACTGTGAGGGTGGTGAGACTGTGGAACAGGTTGCCCAGAAAAGCTGTGGATGCTGCATCTCTGGTAGTGTTCAAGGCCAGGCTGGATGTGACCCTGAGCAACCTGGTCTGGAGGAAGATGTCCCTGCACACAGCCAGGGGGGTTGGCACTAGAAGAATCTTTAAGCTCCCTTCTGACACAAACCAATCTGTGATTCTCTGATTCTATGACGCACATTTTTTTTTTTTTTTTTTAAACGTACCTGCGAACCCTCATTAACTCAGCAACAGCACGAACAAACTGGGAAGCAGCTTGCAAGGGGAGGGCCTGCTCTGCCAGGGGTTTCTCAGGGCTGTCCTGCTTCCTGAAGCCTGTCAGAGTCAGGTTTAAGATCCCGTCGAAGTAGCAGGAGACTAAAGTCTCTGATGGATGCAAAAATAGCAAGATCAGAGAAAAATGCAATTGGATTCGGAGCAGCTGCTGGGAAACAGATTCTTTGCAATAAACTGAAACGCTCTTAGCACTTGATGTTTGTGCACTACAGTGAAAACATCCCTGGTACAGAAGGTTTATTTTAACTACAGAGGACACAACCTGTCAAACGAACGCACAGCTCCTGATTTGATCTGGTTCATTTTCGTGTGTGTGTTTTTTCTGCTCCTTGGCAGCTCTTGTGGGGCTTGTTGAGGCTGATTTACTTGTGCTTTTGGAAGGTGGGCTGTATGGGAAGCCACAGCTTCTGATCCCCATGTGGAGATGCGTTATCAGACAGGACGGAAGAATAAGCAGGGTGATGATGGATGTTCAGATTTGCCAGCTGACCTAAAACACTGAAGGGGAGAAAAAAAAAAAAGTTGTTCTAAACATTCTGTTTGAACTCAATCCAGATATCTGATTTCACTTCAGAGGAACTGTGTATTATTTAATATTTACTACACATACACGCACACACCTGAAATGTAAGTTACATTTAATGCACACTTGCTCCAGTATTTATAGTAAGGGATCATGTGTAAACTTTTGAAACATTGCTTCACAAAGAAAAGTTAATTTAAAGCAAAATGTTAATACTGTAGTCAAACTTCCCTTTGTCAGACAACACTTCCAGCTCCCTTTCGCTTTAACCAGCCTGACATGCATCTGTGAACTCTTTGGGTCTGTCTGAATCTGCATTTTCAATTGCATAAGCTCTGAACAAAGAATTTCCTTCCTGCATTAGAGAAAGCTGCTCTGCATCCTCTGCCCCCAACACCAGCAGATGCCCCTGCTCCCCTCCTGCCTTTTGTTCTTGTCTGGAAGTTTTTTGCATGACTCCTTTGGTACAGAAGCAATACCGGAGTGTAAAATAAGAAATCACTGTTCTGAATTGAAGCACTTGGTGTTTTCGGGGTGCAGCTGGGGCTTTACAGTGCTCCCTGCTCCTGGCTGAGCTCACATCTCTGTGGGTCTAACTTCTGATTGTCGTCTTGCTGACTTCTGAAGGAGAAAATTAATAGGCAGGACGCCAACAGCTTTATAGAGGTGGGACTTAGTGACAGAAAGGGACTTTGGCGGTGCTGTGAAAGGAAAATTATTTCTATACAATTTAACATGAATCAATGTCTTTTGAAGATGAAAAAAAAAAATCCATCACAACAAAACACCACCACCTGAGGACTGAAAAAAAGAAAATGTGTTTGCTTTTAGCATGGTGGTGGTACTGCTGTTCAGTAGTGGATGCTGGAGACTGATGTTTTCTCTGCACAGGCTGGAAGTGACCCACATCTTCTCTGGTGCAGGGATCTGAGCAGAAGCAGGGTTAGGGGGGCTCTGTAGACATGGCTGAGTGAGGTGTCAGGCCCACTTGGCCCCAGACTGGCTGCCCTGTGCTTTCATGGTTTGGTTTGAGACACTTTCTAGACTGCTGGCACAGAGGTGTGGAAAAGGGGGGTGGCCAGGTGGTATTCTCTTTCCACTTTGTCTGAAGGCAGCACCATCTCTTCTTCAGGAAACCTCCTCCATGTGTAACACTTTCCTCTGTGAGAAATGTACAGGGATGTGCATGTGCTCAGCCCACCGCACACAGATTTGGGGGTGAACCTCAGCAGCCTGTCAGCAGGGAAAACATTTTCCCACTCTGTGGACCCAACTCCGTATTGTGCAGAGGGTAATTCTACCTGGCGTCCCTCTTTCTCAGCCCTTCTGTTACCCTCAAATTCCTGTGATTAATTATCTTTTCCTATGAAAATCCTACCCAGAACATGGCAAGCCAGGAGCGGGAAGTGATTGCTCATAGAAACCTATCTAAATTGCTGAACTGGTACCAACCCAATGACAAAGGTGATTTTGACTAATGCTCCTACCTGAGGCAGAAGCTCCAGCACTTTGAGGAGCAGAATAGCTCAGCCAGCAGGTACCTGACTGCAAAATTAATGACTGATTCTCAGTTCTATATTTACTTTAAGGTGTCACCTTCATTTTGCTTTCCCTTGTACCTCCCAGCTCAGGGATAACTGGGTTCAGAGGAGGTGACTCTCACTCAGGGAAGAAAACTATAACAGCCTCTTGCAGCATCATCATCCATGGACCTTGGGAAGCTCTGTGGAGGCACAAGTAGCTCTTCAGGCCCCAGGAGCAGATGCTGAGGGATGAATTTCAGAGGGAAGAGATCATGGCTGGGCAGATGCAGTAAGTTCACAGGCAGAGAGAGATTTTCTTTTAAATTTGATTTATGATAAGTGGAGAAAGGACGGGACTTCCCAAAGCAGCTAAGGGAATTAGGTGCCTGATTCCCATTGATTTCCCTCTGACAGAGATTAATGCACTGTTTTCCACTTTGCAATGTACCCAGATGCGTTGGCAGGGCAGGATAATATATCAATCAGTGAGTCATCTGTCTGCTTGCTAACTCCCATGAATGGCAGGAGGATATTTTACATTAGGCTCTGGATTGGGCTTTTGTCTGCTAATCATATTTTGGGTCGTGTTGTGTTGGTTGCTTTCCTTTTTGGTGACTGCAAGGTGTGTTTGCAGGGGTTCCTGGGGCACCAACAGTGAGCAAGGCTGATCCCTGGAGTGGCTTTTTTTTTCATGGGGTGAGGCAGCAGCAGGTTTTAGAGAGGGGAACATCTCCAGTTCATTTTCATTTCCCCAAATTCACCAGAATCGCAGGAAGAATAATTGGACTAAATGATATTTTCCAACCACCTTAGGCACTTTGCTGAGGCTGCATTTGCATGACAGAGCTTTTTATTTCCCACCTTCTGATGCTCAGCAGGAGAGGGACATTATTGTCACTAGAATATTCCCGATTCAGTGAAATTTGAGTGGGCTAATTAAATAATGTAAAAACCTTGCCAAAGCCCAACACTTTTGCGTGAACGGAAACGGCATGGCGTCCCCTCTCTTTATTTAAATGGGAGGAGAGGAAATATGTGAGTCTAATGAACTCTATAAGTTCCTGTGGCTTATTCTGAGCAAAGCAAACCTTTAGCACTATTTGCATTATTAATATCCCAGATGGGCAAACTGGCTGATACTTGACACCAAATAAAAATCGCATGGAAAAACTTTATTAACCTCTTCCTGTTGTCTTGGTGAGATTTCTCCTCAGTCTCAGGGAGTGAACACTGCTCTTTGGAAACGTGCTGGACATGGTGAGCTCTTTCTGTCTGTATAACTTTCATATTCTGTTTGTTTAAGGACTGGAAGTTCTGGCCTTGGAAGTTAATACCCAGCTCCCATTCATGACAGTTGACTTTGGATGAGGCACATGTTGCTCCAGGTCTTTCTAGAGAGGGATGTGAACTTCCATCTTGGCAGAAGGAAGCAACCAAACCTCAGTTCTCACCAGAGCACCACAGTTTGGTTTTTTTTTTTTTGCTTTTCAGGGAAATACGAAGCATTTGCACGCTCCTCAGTGTCTCTGCTACTTCTGAAAACCCTTTCTGCTCACCAGGTGCCTTTGTGGGACCAATGGTTTCTCCAGGGTCCCTGAGGGCTCAGCTGACCAGATCTAGATGTGACAGAAACAGGGACACGTCAGGGTCAGATCACAATGCCCTGCTCTGCCCTGACACTGTCTGAGCTCTGAACCTCTGATATGATCCGGGTTAAAGATATCCTTTTTGGACACATGTTCTTTTAACCCTAGGTTAAAACCAGATCAAACCCAGGGTAATTTCAGTGGCCTTGTTTGCAACTGGAGCTGTGGGGTCTGATGGGAAGGAGGAACTTCAGAAACTGGATTTTCTGCCAAAAACTGGAGGCTTCTTAATCTTCACCCCCCCAGATGTAGCAGAACTGCCTCCTCATCAGAGCAGGCACAGGAGGCCCAAAACATAACTTGTCTGAGGGGCCACACTTTGGTCTGCAAACTGAGGATGCTGCAATTTTCCTCACCCCTCCTTTATCTGTCTGGCTGATGGAGACTGTAAACCCAGGGGACTGGATGTGGTATCACAGGAGGTGCCTGTGGACTTCTGTGGAGCATCTGGAAACACTGCTATGTCCAGGCAGGAACTATAAGAGAAACCTCAAGCTCAAATTTATAAATAGCTAACAAGGATCCCACGATTTCCCAGAGGGTAGATGTGGGATCATCCCAGCCCCTGGTACATTAGGTAGCCTCTGGAGAAATGATGTCCCTTGCTATCCAGAGCTCTGGATTAGGAGCCTGGCAGGTTAGATTTGCACTAAGAAGATGTCTCATGGTTTGGTGGTTTGTTTTTTTTTTTTTTTCCTGTACAACATGTGAGATGTGGTGAGAAGAAATGCTCGAATCATTCTCTGCCCAGATTGCTGTTACAAGTGAGTGCCTGAGGCTGAATGTTTCTGAGTGATTTCACTGTCCAGTCAGAACTGTTGATTCTGCTCCATCAGGTGCTGGCAGCTTGCTGGATGTGCTAAGAATTGCTGCGATTTTAAAAGGCCTTTAATATATAGTCTGTCCTTGCCAGTGCTCTGAGAAACTTTGTGAGGTTCCCAGAAGGTCAGACAGAGCTTGGAAATGTCCTGAAATATTTGTCCCAAAATCTTTGCTGGAATAAGGGCTGCTCCTCTGGTTTCAGGCTCTGTCCAAGAAGGCTCTGTAGCTGCCTGCCAGCCCCTCCGAGGTCCTTGGCTGCAAAGTGTGTGTGTGTGTGCTTGCTTCTAAATGAATGAATAACATTGTTAAAGCCAATAAGGACATCCATGTGCCTGGCACTCGGTTTGTTTAATGCTCTGCTTTCAGTTAGGGTTTGATGTTTTATCAGCCTCCCTTTGTGCTTCTGCAGACTCGTCCCTGCTCCTGTGTCTGCTCCAAGTCCCCGCTCCCCATCCCGTGGTGGGCTGTGCATCCCTCCCTGCCTCCCTCCCTCTCTCCACCAGCAGCACGGGCCCCCTCTGCCTTCCTTGCTGCAGGACATTCTGTGCAGTGCAAGGGAAGAATGAGCATCCCCCGTGCTGTTCCCCAGCTCCAGTCAGTGACCACATAACTCAGAGACCAGAGAAAGGATGATGGTGCAAACGTGATCAGACAGGAGGCGATGAACTGAGGAGAAGCATTATTAAAACTGCAGCAGCTGCAGGTTGAGCTGTGCATGGAAGTTTGTAGGGATCCTGCTTCTGGCCTCTTCCTGAACCTGGCAGTCATTTTGAGGGGTCACATAATACCCTGCCATAGGTCACAGAAAATTCTTTGACACCCTGTATCACTCAGGACTTTTTTTTTTTTTTTTTTAAAGAAGAGTAAATGCATCAGAAAAGGTGCAGAGGAGGCTGAGTAAATCAGCAATGCTGAAGTCCCTGCAACAGCAATTTCTTTTGTATCCCACCCCAGAAGCTGCCTGTGTTACAGAGGGGGCAAGAAAGTCCTTGCAGTCTCTGCCAGTCTGATCGCTTGACTCTGGAGACAAGTTTAACTCCAAGAGACTTGGAGGCTGAAGGAAAACTTTTTGTCCTAAAGCTGCCTTCTCTGCTGGGCCAGTTCTCATCCTCCCCTTTTATGTGCTTTCTGCTATTTTTATCTGGCACACAGGTTTGCTGAGTAAGAGAGCCCTCAGTCACTACTAATCAGCAGCCTCCCCAATCATGTCTGGATAAATAGAAGTGTAACATATGCCCCAAATGGCAGAAGAACTGGAAAACTTCGGTGACTAATCACTGTGAGAGGGTGCATCACAGACACCAGAGCCATTTCTGCTAAGCTCAGGCTAAAATCCCAGGGCAAATGCTATTTATGTTGTACAGCACTTCAGAGGCAGCCCTGCAAGAAAGCAGATAGAGATGAAGGTCAGACCAGGCCTTTTAAACACTACATTACTTAAATGGCTTTTCCTGCCTCAGCTGTCTTGCTCTGAGATTAGCCCAACTCCAAATGAGGAGGGTTTTTTTCCCTGTCACAGTAAATCCCATGCATATTTCTGTGCTGGTTCTGAGGCTGGGAGATGCAGAGCTGTCCTGTACATTTCCAAACAATTCCTCAAGCTGAACACTTGGCTGGGAGATCCCTTCTGAAATAGTTAACGATTGCAACATCTCCCCAAATTGCATCAATCCTTTGATCTCCTTGGTGTTTGAAAAAACCCAGCAACTCATTTTCTAAATTGCTGTCAAGTCTTTAATTTTTCAGATACCTAAAGCTGACATGTGAACACACCCATGTCTATAGCATAACCTTGGCTTCTCTGAATTTATGAGAAGCTTGGCGAAATTTGAATGATTGAGTTACTGAAATAACTTTCAGTGTAATTATCATGCATTGCCTTTCCAGGTACCAGGGAAATTGGATAATTGAAGTTCAGGTGACGGAGGTTGCAGAGCTCTTTGTAAAAGCATGGAGCGTCCACTGCAGCTCTTTGAAGAAACTTCATTGAAATCAACCGAGCAGCATATGAAAACACAGAGTGGTTCATGGTTTGGGAATACTTCTGCCCTTCTGTGGCCATTTTTTTTTTCTGTTAGGCTGGCTGGAAAGCTGGCTGGGTGCTCATGAATGAGGGTTGGGTTGCAGAGGATGCTGCATTCAGTGCAGTCCAGGGATGCTGCAGGGACTGTCTCAAGTGTTTGCACCTCCTGACACTCGGCAGGGGCAGAGACCAGGCTCTGCATTTTCAAAGCAAGTGTAAACCCAGATTTAGCACCCTATGGGTTACAGATTTAATCCAGTATAACAGAGAGCAGCATGTGGCCCATACTTCAGAGCTATCACTGCTTCTCATGTAATAAAGCAGTGGCACAGACCTGAATGCCTCAGAAACCATCTTTTCCTGACTCTGACCCCACCCTGACAACTGTGTGCCATAAGAATGCCTGTGCCCTGGGTTAAAATTGCACTTCCCAGCAGATTGGTTAACTCGGCACTTTCGCAGTGTTCCTAATTTGAGTGCCTTGTAAAGGCCTCCCCGTACCAAAATGAGCACGTCCTTGACCTATTGCTATTTAGGTAGATTGCCAGATTATACATTGAGTTATTTTTACTTATGCTGCCTTGAAGAGCTGTAGAAAGAACCATCTCTCCATCAGCTGAATGAGGCACCCCATAGATCCTTGTTCCAGGATCTCAGCAAACTCAAGGAAATGTCTCTGCGTCACCTGTGTTTGTTCCACACTTTTAACTTTTCTTTGGAAACAGGATTTCTAGAGGCTTTTAAAGACATTTGAGACACTTGCCTGTGCCCAGCTTCCATATCCTGAGCAGAGCAAGGTGAGACGCACCGGTGCTCCCTTTCACCAAGTATCAGAGGACTGAAAGATCTTTTTTGGGTCAGAACAAAATAGGATGCCCACACGAGCACAAGGGAACTGTGCAAATGCTGGATTTCTTTTTTTTTGTTCTTTGGCCAAACTGTGAAGGAAGCTCAGGTTAGATCAGTTCAAAGTAGATTTTTAAAAGTATTTTTGCAAGGTGAAATATTAAGCAAAATATTTTGTTTTACTGAGAACATAAAGTCTGACTGCTCTGGTACTTGACTTTGTTATTTTTTCATTATAGAGCTTGAAACAAAGCCATGTATTTCATGCCTGAATTTCCAAGAATTCCACTCCCCTCTTTTTTTTTTTTTTTTTTTTTTTTTTAATATAATTTGGAACATACCCAAGAAGTTCAGTCCAAGCTAATAAAATCTGGCCATCTTGAGAACTTCACTTTTTTAAAAAAAAATCTTTTTGCACCTTAATATTTCTGGCTGGTTTTCCTACACGGAGCTCCCAATCTTACGCCCCCAAGTCTTGCCTCTGGCACCATGCCCCATGTGAAAGTTGTGGGTGAACTGACATTTGTGTTGTCAAAGTGTGACTTTGGCTTGAAGAGCATCAGGTCCTTCAGGATGGACTCCTGTGACAACTCAAGGCAGCTTCTCAGAGACCAGAGAATTTTCTGAACAACAGAAGGACTAAAAAATGTTGGGAGGGACAAACTTTTAGGCTCTGATCTACATAACCATCATAGTGACAAGCCTGTGTGTTGCTGTAGTACTGCATCTTATTTTGCCAGCCAAGTGTGATATCAGATCCAAGTGGAAAAAAAAAAAATAAAAATAGAAGAGCTCAAGTCCCAGCTCAGATAACAGTTATGAAGTTGAATCAACCCAGCCTGAGCTAGGACAGCACTTAAATGTGTTCCCAGCCTTAGGAATGTACTTAAACTGGATCTAAGCATGGCCCTGAAAATGCTCATGTGTTTTCCAGAGCTCAGTCTGTTGCTGTCCCAAAGGTTCCCATGAAAGCTTTTGCCTCCGTGGGTATAGAGAATGAGCCTAGTGCACAGTTCCCAGAAATGTAAAAACTATAGCTAAATAAAATGGCAATAATTGGATTTATGTCATCTAAATACTCTTTGGTGTGAAATCTCCCATCTGTATGTGGGTGAAACAATTTCTTTCATCTTTGCATAAAACCAAGGAGTTATAAAAATGAGAAGGTATAAACACATCCTTCAGCAGTAAGTGTGGTACCGAATTGGCAATTCTTCCGCAGCTGAAGGGAAAAAGATGTTGAATATTACTATATTGTAGTGTACACATTAGTAGAATATTATACAAAACCAGCATTCATTGTTCTGAATTAAATAGAGGTATATATGCATTTAAATAAGCACATCGTGACTCGGGTTTATTGTGCCAATATTTTATTTATCTATCACAAGCTTATTTTTACTGCTGACAAATATTTTCTGTGTAGTTTGAAATTCAAAAGAAGTAGTCACACACAGTCATTAATGTTTAAAGTCACAGGATATTATTTAGTGTAGTGCTAGTTGTATTATATTATACATTATGCATTAAATACTTTTTGGTGGTACACTTATTAAATACAAATTGAGGCAAACCAATCCCTCAGTGGAAACAGACCTGCCAAATAACTATTTTCTTTTTACTTTCAATGTGACATACAAATGAAGATCTTTTGGATTTCAAAGCTGGTGCTGTTTTTACCCCTCTCTCTCAGTTTTCAGTGTGGATTTCCAGGGCTGTGGGGACTTGTTAAGGAAAGATCAAACATAGTATATATATGTATTAATGCATGAAACAGATATATTTACCTCACTGGGGCATTGAGAATTAATTAACCACTGATTAGAAAGTGGTGGAAAGTGAAAACCGCTATCTAAGCACTCGATGCTGTTTTCCCTTTGAATGTGCAGCTAGAGATGGATCCAGCCAGGGATGGTGCCATGGGAAGTGTCTGGGTGTGGGTGCAGCCCCAGCCCAGCCCTGGCTGCTGCAGGGACGTGCTCTGCACAGTCCAGCTGATGGATTTGTCACTTTTCAGGCTTTCCTGCACTAAGGTGTGGACACTCCTGATGAACCAGCATCTGCAGCCCCTGGTGTCGCTGTGTCCCCAGAGCCTGGAGGGGTTTCTCCCTGCTCATTCCATGGAATCACTGGTTTTGGGAACAGGAGCAGCCCCAGGATCCCACAGGCTGCTGGAATGCCTGGATCCTGCTCACACCGGGAGAAGGGCAAGAGCAGAGCAAACATGAGAGAATGGCTCCCCTCAACAACCCCCAGCCCCTACCAGGCACTTCCCAACCCTGATTAACCACCTCCAGATTTATTTCCTGTGGACATGTTCATTCTTTCATTCTCCCCTCGAAGCCAGGTAAACCCTCAGCATCCCCAGGGCAGTGCTGCAAGGAGCTCCCAGAGTTGTTTCTTTTTTAATTCCCTTTTTTTGTTTGTTTCTTTCTTTGGGTTTCTTGATTGGTTGGTTGGTCAGGTTTTTTTGGTTTTGTTCTTGATTTTTTTTTTTTAAAGAAAACCCTTGTCCTGGGTTGTGGTATAGGATGTGCACAAAGTATTCTATCACCATCTTCATGGACTGTTGAATCCAGGTGCGGCAGTGTTTTCCCAGACCCCCTCCCTCTGGGCTGTTATCTTCTGTTAATGGCCCATCAGATGCCTTGCCCATGACTCACAGATAACTCCTTCCAGGAGCTATCTCTGTTTAATGGGCCATCAAGGACCCCCTGCATGACCCATCATCCCATTGTGAGATGCTCCGCCCAGGGGGAGGAACCAAGCATTCTCACCTGGATATAATCTGGGGTTTGGGATAGTACAGGGGGCCCTTACCCACTGGATTCCCAGAGGACCCGAGCTACCAGACCTTTCTACAGGATCACTGCTTTGGGAAGACCACCTCATCTGGACTGCTTCCATCACTCTGCTCAGGTTGTATTCTGACTCGGTCAGTGGTCTTTTGTGTTATTGCATCTATTTTATTTTACTTTCTTTCCTTTCTTCCAATTAAATTGTATCTCTGACTTGGAGCCTCTCATTTGTTTTGCTTTCAAACCACTACAACCCTCTCTTTTGTTTGTTTTTAACCCGCTGTCCTCTGGTTTGATGCCATCTTGTTCCTGTGCTGTGGAAGGCAATGAGACATCAATTCCTGCTCACCCAAACGACTCCTGAGCTTATAGACTCTTATCACATCTCCTGTCATTCAACTTCCAACCTGAGAAGCAAGACAAATCCTGCTTAGCTGTTTCCTGTGTGGGTTAATTTCCCTGAACTTTCCTCTAAGGACAAGGCCCATTGAGCCAGTGCTGAGGGAAGGAGAGGTGGGTAAAAAGGAACTTACAAACCGTGAGGTTTTCTGCAAAGCCTCTGGGAAGGTGAGAGCTCTCATCCCACTGGGAGGGGAAGGGGAGGCACCAGGAGATGAGTTTGGAAAGGAGATTTTGTAGCTAACTCAGTGTGTTGAATTACTGCCCCTTGTCTAACCAGTGAAACCCATTTAAATCAGGGAGACTCTTGGGTCTCCCAGCTGTCACAGCCCCCTGCTACAACAAGAGAACCAGAAAAGCCTCTCTACCACCTCTGGCTCAGTTCAGCAAATGTGGTTTGGGTTTTCATGAGGGCTGGAGGATGGGGTTGTGTGGGGTGGGGTAACAAATATCCAGTACATCCTCAGGCATACAAGCAGCAAGTCTCAGACCACTTCTAGAGAGAAGAGAATGCTGCAAAATCTGGGGGAAAAAAAAATCAAATTATTGAAGTAAACATTAAACTAAAGAAAAATAATAGATCATGATGGCTTTGTGGGATTAGAAATACACTTCTCAGGCAGCCTTTAACCCCTTAATTCACTGCCAGTGAATCAATTTAATTCAGTCAGACCTTGCATGTGAACAGAAAGCAGGACTTTGAGAAACATGGCAAAAAGGGGTGGAATGTTGGGGTGTTGCCATCAGCCCCTCAGAGCAGCTGTAGCTGAGCAGGGCTTTCAGAAGCAGCAGAGCCCTGGGGTGATGGTCAGCCCTGGCCATAACCCAGCCTCTTCTTGCCTGTGTTCTGAAAACAGCCCAGTAAAAGGCCACTTTACAGAGCCACGCTGAGGCCTGCCCTGAATTCCACTGGAGTTCCTTGACACGAGGTTTTCCCCTCCCTTGGGGACATATAAAAGCATTTATCCACCCCATCCCTGTGGGCTGAGGGCTGCTGTGGGAGAGCATGTCCATGTGTGGCTCCAGGCACGGCTGTCAGGGACTCACTGACACATTTTAGTGCATTTCACATCTTGGACACACCTCTTGAGCACACAAGCAGCGTTTTCTCAGTATTGGTCTTTCTGCTTCAGACGGATTGAGCAGCGACTAATTCCTCTTTTCTTGAAAGCAGACCAAGCCTCAGCACCCGAATCTCTCATTGAACAAGCAGATTTACTGCCTTCTAATTTCCTATAGATTTTGCGTTAGCCTCTTATCTGCTGTGCCTCCCACCAGCAGACTGGACGAGTCTGTTCCCCATCCGGGTGGCAGTGTCAGGACTTTAAGCACATTTACAGGGTGTGGTGGCTGCCGGCTGGCACTGACTGCTGACTTCAGTAGGTGAGGGAACAAGCTGTGGCTGCCATAAAGGAAAACCTCCAGGCTTAGGCTCATTTTATCCAAATCTGTCAGAGACTTAACATCTTTGTCTGCATGTAATTAAAAAGAGGACAGAAGAGGACGGGGGTAAGCAGCAGCAGAGACTGATGGGATGACTGCTCAGACAACCAAGAGGAATATGAGAAAACCAGGAAGAAACACTAAAAATAGCTCCAGTTTTTAAGGCCACATAGGGCAAGCTCTATAGAAATTGAAGGGAAGGTCATAAATCCATTAAAACTATTTACAACACTATGAGAACAGGGCCAGTATGATATTTTCCCCTGCCATGAGGAAACGGGGACGGATGGTGAATGAGGTCTGCCAGACAGTGGGATGAGGTGCTGGGAGGGGGCTCAGGAGAGGTGGGTTTGCTGGGGCAGCTCCCAAATAGAACTGTGATGGCTCCAGCAGTGGTGGGAGCAGCAGCACACACAGAGCTTGCTATGGTCTGGGCACTGGAGCAGTGAAGGGAGTGTGGGCTGGCTCCAGCTTCTGGCTGGGGATGGACAGGGCAGTGACTCCTCCCTGCTGGCCTGACAGCTGCCTGCTCTGCCTTCAGCCCCCTCTGACCCTGCCAGAGAGAGCTCTGAAAATTCTGAAATTCAGTCTCCTGCTGTCCATTGGGAAGAGACCATGAGAAAACAGCAGTGTTGTGAGTCAGAAAATAGTCTGTTTACATCTTTGGTAGAGTGGATGAAAGCACCCAACCAGCCTTGTTTATTTTAGCAAATGTTTTATGGATCGTCTGGAATTTTCATTGAAGTGTTATTTTAAAATTTTCTTCTCCTCTTTCTGAATCAGGAGATAGTGGAAAGCCAAGGAGACCCTCCTGAGACCTGGTGTGGAGTGTCTAACAGGGTAATTAACCCATGTTGTCTAAGATACTCTCCTTCAAGTCTCACAACTTCAAAGAAAAACCCCACAGTACCCCTGGCTGCAGGGTGTCCATGCCTTGCTGTCTGACATTTGATGCAAAGCGGATTCATTCTCCCGCATCCAAGCTGAAATTCCCCAGGTACTAATCAGTGATCTCACATTTTCAGCTTGAAATGATTTGTGTGAAAGCTATTAGATGGTAGGAAGTGGGGTGTATGAGAGAGTTCTCGCTCAGCCTTTCCAAAGAGGAAGTAATTTTTTATTTGCATTCCTGGCCTGGTTGCATTTAAGATTTTTGCCCCCAAATTTTAAGCACTAGAGGGAACTGGACCACCCTGTGCTTCAGCAGTGTTAGAAACAAAATCTGACTGTTGAGTGTTTGTGTGTTGTCTTAGACCTGAGGTTCCATGCTGAGATATCTTCTTTAGTGGAAATTAAATAACATATAGTTGCCCCTGTCTACAAGGCTCATTACTGTCTGTCAGCTCTGACCATTATATCCACTTAAAATACCACAGGGAGAGCTTATTGGGATTCTTCTGATATACTATTCCTCCAAAAGTCAATCAAAAACCAATCTAGTGCACTTAAGGCTTTTACTGCTTTGCTGAAGACAATCTCCCAGTATCGGCTAATCTGCACAGCCTGCTCCGATACCACAATGATTTTTGAGGGCATGTGAGAAGAGATTACCTACCTGTTTGTAAATGAGAATAATGGCTCACTTTCCCTGGGCTCTGGCTGTGCCATCAGAGGTGACCAATGCAATTACTCCTCCTTCTCCAATGGAACAGGGGGAAAAAACCCAAGTGTGATCTGCTTCTTTGGACTGTGCCATAAATTCAGTGGGAAGTTGCTGGGTGGGAGGGAACCATCAGTGGGATCAGCTGGTCAGGAGGTGAGCAGCAGGCAGTTGAGCTGAGTTATTTCCCCGAGGTGCTGGTATGTGAGGCAGACTCCAGCGTGGGAGGGGAAGGGTTTGTTTTCAGAGCAGCTAATAGTCCCAAAGCGTCTTGAGGGCCTGTGCATCTCTTTGCTCTTCAGTCAGGGCAGGGAAACAGAGAATCAGGAGCAGCAGAGGCACAGAAGGGTGTGTGGAGAGAGACAGCCTGCCAGAGCAAGGGGACAGACTTGAGTGATGCTTCCTGCAGATGGAGGGATGGATGGACAGATGGACAGGCACAGCACTGTCCAGTTAGAGTGCCAGAAGAGTTAAGAAAAATTAAGAAAATACTGTGTCCCTATTGAGGGTCTGTGAACTTCTAGGACACTTCTCAGGGGTAGAGCAGCACCCTCCCCATCACAAAGATGGGGAAACCAAGGCACAAACCAATACAGCAATTAGCACAGATGGTTTAGAGAAAACCGAAGAAGAGAGCAGAGGGATCCTTGCTCCCTGTCCTGCTTTACTGAAAACAGTGTCCCTTTGCTCCCTCAATTTAAAAGTAAGTTTCACTTCTACATTTTTCAAGACATGCAGTGTCCCTGAGGGTTGTGTACTTGTAGTTAGCATCAGTCTGGCTTCCAGATGACACAGAATGCCTCTATGGATCCTCTCACCACCCAAACCCCAGGTATTCCCGCACTACTGGTACTCTCACTCACCCTGAAAGGCTCAATGCCTTTGAGGAGAAACAGCCCACACACTCTGTTCCCTTCCTGTTCTAGCCCTCTCATAAAGCCAGGGCTCTCCTTCTGTGCCAAAACTCCCAACTCAAGCATCAACTTATGCATATTTCATGCATAACTGAGGTATCCTCTGCACAGCTGTCCAGCGCTGTGCACAGTTGTACATCTGAACAAAGGCAGATTTCTCCAAGTATAGCTCGTACTGAGACAGGGAAGTGCAGTGGTGGGGCTTAGGACAGCCTAAACACCAGTATTCTACGGGTATAGCAGTAGTGTGTTCTCTCTTGGTTGTTAGAAATGACTGGTGGCTTTCACCAACTCCTTGGGGGTCAGGTATGCTCCTCCCTGCCAGAGAAAGACATTTCTTCCTTCCCTGGGCTCTGTTCTGACCATTTTCATGCCGGGTTGTGTGTGTACTCTGTTAGCACATTTAAGGGTGTTTGAATGTGTTAGGGAGCTGGACGCTCACTGTGATGTTCCAGGGCCCCATTTTTAATATCCAGGGTTTAATCTCCCAGTTTCTTTTCCTCTTTCCCTTAGGTGAACCTGGAATCACCCTCTATTAACTTAAGGTGGAGTTTTCTTGCCATGGGGGTTTTTCTAGGGGACAGAAGGGCACAGAACAAATGCAGTGTCATCTGAGGGTAGACTACTCCAGACCTGCCTTCAGAGTCCTTCCCTCATTGCTGGCAGGGATGTGCTGCATGAGACCACAGAATACTTTGGGACCAGAAAGGGTTGGACTCACCTGCTCCTTGCTTTCCTAAGAGGTTTGGTGAGTAGTATTTTCCTATTTTTCATGATTTAACTATCAGTCTGAACATTAGGCTACTTATTTCTCTAATTCCATTCTGGACCAATTTACTCTTGTAAAACCTCATTACAACATGTGAAACAAACAGACTTTTGTGACGCTTACGTGGGATACTATTTTGGAAGCACAATAAAGAGATCATTGTACTCCAGGTGGTTCAGTGATAAATGTGGCTCCTAATTTGAGTAACACCTCTCAGCCCCTGTAGAGGTTTTCCCTTCCAGCTGGGAAGCAGCACAGCAGTAGCAGCCCTGGCAGCAAGAGTGGGTGAACAGATGCAGCCCAGCCTGCACCCGCAGTTCATCGCTGGGGCTCTGTTGCCTTCAGCAGAGGAAACAGAGCAACCGAGGTTCCTCCCTTCCTCCCCAGCCTGGAGGGAAGTGTCTGTGTCTGAAGCTAGCAAAGGGGGAGACTAATCACTCCTGTCCTGCTGATTAATCAAAAGCAGAGGCTGACTTTCTAAGCTTGTGATTTTGAATGTCCCCACACAGACACAGTGCCTGACAGCACGGCAGAGTTTGATGTGTTTATCCACAGCACCCTGGGACACAGAGGAGTGTGTTCCTGTCTTCTTCTGTTTTATAGATGAGGAGTGGAGCAGAGATGCTAAAGCTCAGCCTGACTGTCTTGACAGCAGCCATCAAAGAATTCCACAGTGGAGAAAGGAGCCTGTCACCGAGTATTTCTCCTCCACGCAGAGAACCCCTGCAGCACTGACCAAAGGGCCACAGTGACCCCCAGGAAAGGCTCATTTGGGTCTAGTGAAGCATCTCCCTGCTCGGAGATCACCTGCCTGGAGTTCACATCCCAAGTGCTCCCATCCTGGTCCTTCCACCTGGGGTAGATAATGACCTCATTACCTCCTTTCTACCATCTTTAGCACATTCTGCAGGGGAAAGTGATGCCACTGCTCTGTTGTAAATGCTTAACGAGGCTTAGCTGGGTGGTCACATGTTGGGTTTGAGCTGCTAAAGACTGCACTTGCAAGTTGAAAACTCGAATAGTATAAATATTGTAAAGTGACTCATGGAATGACCAACATGACATCTGTATAGACTTCAGGAGACATTTTTTACCCTTTTCATACCCAATCACAGATTAATTCATCAGTTTGATAAAATAAAAAGTAATTAATATATTTCTGTCATGTATCTCCTTGCAGTCAGAATGATAAAATATTCACAAGAGAGGTGGCTTGGAAACACGAATTTGATGAAGATGATTTAAAAAGAAAGAAACTTTAATTAAAGTCTAGAAAGGTCACTGAGTCCTACCATCAGATAATGGTGAAATTATAAAACAGATGGCAAATGTCCCCAAGAAGAAGAGAAGCAGTGGTCTGGAAAAAAAGAAAGATCTACTGCTAACAAAGTAAAACTCAATTCAGCACAGGCATTGCTTTAACAGCCTGGAGAACAGAAGAAGTGGCCAGTTTGGACTTGTACTAGACTTTCTGACTGCTATTAAAAATATTTAACTTGTGGAGAGGGACACTGTATTTAGATTTGTCTCAGTCATTTCACAGATTTCTTTTTTTCCAATGCAGTGTGGCAGAGAAAGGTCCTCTCCAGAGAGAGCAAACCTGAGTTGATCTGAAACCTTGTTCCAGAGGAAAGCCAAAGGTGAGGACCCACAGACCAGGATATTCTTAGATAACTGTTCTGAGCTGAAGCTTGGGTTCAAAAGGTCCTATTGGCAACAGATATCTCTGTGTCTTAATCCCACTGCTGGATGAGCTGTGTGTGCTTGGGAAGGGCTGTGAACTGGACCATGGCAGGGTCATCCCAGGGGGCACTAAGACCAGGGCATGACACCTCAAACTAACCTTCACCTCCAACCAGAAACCTTCACTTTTTGGAAGTCTATGGGCTGAGATAAGAATAGGAAAGTCAAGCAGATGAGGAAGCCCTGAGACCACAGTGAATGCTTAATTTTTGGCTGAAAAAGCAGAGATATCCAGCTTGCCCCATGGCTTAGATGTTATCTTACATGTTGGAGGAATATGTGACCTGGTGTAAGGCAGTATTTGTCAGGAAAAATTGTGTAATGTATATGGCAACATGGTGCTATGAAGGTCTTAAATCCTTTCTGTCTTTGAGGGAAATAAGGAGGATTCAAAAATCCAGAAAATGGGAGATATTTTATTCACCCTGTGATTACTCTTGTATTATAAGGGTGGGCTTCTGCTTCCCCAGAAATCCCACTGCTGCTCCCAGAGCCTTTTTCAGGTCTTGGCAGTAGGGAAGGCCAGGTTCAGAGCTGCTCATGCAACCCTAATTCCCCATGATATCATCTTCACTTACTCTGTCACAATCTATTTCTTCCACTAAAGCCTGTCTCAGCTGAGGCAGAGGAGAGTTGGTGCTCACTTACTGAGCAGCTATTGCAGACACTTGGCTCCTTATTGCTCCACGCACAGCCCCAGGCGTTAGCTCCTGTTGGCTTTAAGCTCTCTTGGGGTTTCCTTGTGCCTGTTGCTGCTGGGTGAGTAATGGAGGGATGGAGAGATACTGAGAGGTTTGCAAAGAGGCTGAGTAACTCCCTGCAGTGCACCTGAATTGTCAGAGTACTTCACCTCCCACAGCTCCCACTGTCCTGTGGTAGCCAGAGGGTTGAGCCCTCATCCCCAGCAGACCTCTGGGGATTGAGCTGTGCTGAGCACTTCCCCAGTGGTGATCACACCACGATCCCAGCTGGAACAAATGGATTTCTCTTCTTCTCCCAGCTTTCTAACCTTGCAGGCAGAGGAGACAGTAAATGCTCTCCTTGCCTGCCTGCCATTGACTTGCACCTCAAACACGTTTGTTATGGTGAGCAATGCCGTTGTGGAGGAAATGTCAAGTGGCTACGTAGTGAAACATGCCAGCAAAATACATGTACACCAAACAGTATTCCCAGGGTCTCATGCTTCACAAACAGAACAGTAGGGCACTTTGCAAAGGCGTCTCATTGATTTCAGCAGAGGACAGGTTTCTCTCATCATCTGAGTCAGCCTTGATGTTGCTGACTACCAAACAGCATCCTTGACACCTGTCTCAGGCTCTCAGCAGGGGTACCCACGATTTGAAGTGATCGTCTCAGACATTAAAATCACAAATCCTTCTCCCACATTGTAGATAAAAGCAGGTGAAGACAGGCAAAACTAAGCTGTGACACATGGGACCTGTCAGGGTGGGCTGAGGGAGGCAAACCAGGTTCTACCCATGGTTATCCCCACAGCTTCTCTGCCTGATGTGAGCCCTCCTGAAGCAGAGCTGCCTGAACAGGTTGTTAGTCCCTGAGCTACCATATTTCTTAGGGATTTCTTCGATAATTAAAACATTAGTAAAGAGAAACAACAATTTTTTGGGATATCATGGGCTGTAACCTGGCAGACACAGATACCTACACCCCATACAGAAGTCCTGCTAATTGTGGCTGGGTGGGAAGCACTGCAGTAAAATTGGTCTATGTACTTGAACTGGAGCCTGGTTCATAAAAAGGTCTTCAAATGCCCCCAGGCGAGCTCTGCATCCTCTGACCCAGCACCCTCTCTCCTTTCAGTCACCTCTGTGCCTCAGCATTGCCTCTCTGTCACAGTAAACTGAAAGACCAAAGCAGTTTCAATGTGCAGTGTTTTATTTGTGTAACTCACATGTGAAAGATCAAAGGTGGGCTAACAGGGCTGCTCTTTTCCTTGACATCCTCAGCATCCCTTTGGCTAGTTGAGATGTTAAAGATGGAAGACAGCATAGACCAAATTCTCTTGGCTATCTTTTGGGCACACACTGGATGAACTGAGGCAGACAGAAACCAGATATACATGCCTCTTTCTTTTCTCTTTTTGAAAGAAAATCATGTTCCCAGGGAAAAGGGATCTAACACAACAGAGTTTGAACGTACTTTTTTTTTGTTTTCTATAGCAATTAGTTGAGTTTCTTTTGGTTTGTCTTTTATCTGTTATCTCACGTCTACTACATTTTCCAGAAAGTTTCTTTGATTTACAGTGCAATATAGATTCTGAAGGAAATAACTTCCCTTCCTCTTGCCTATTTAAATTGGTTAATGTGTTTAAACATTTTCTCCCCTGCCAAATGCAGTATAAAAGAAGGGCTTTTGCAGTGGTGTCCTTGGGGCAACTCACTGCTTTCATGTACGTACCCAAGTGTGCACAGTTTCCCTCCACCGCTTATAACTTTCCGTCATCCGAAATGGATCATTTAGTTATACTTCTTTGCAAAAGAAAAAAAAAGAAATCTGAAAGTTGTTGCTTAAGGGATCTTTTTGTCATTTTAACCCCTGGCTACTGCTCTTAAAAGAAAACAAAACTTACTGTTATTGTATTCTAAAGCTCAACTCTTATTTCAGAATCACACCTAAGGAGAACATGCCAGAAATTTTGAGATTTTGAGGAAAGAAAGTTGAAAATGAGCACATTTCTTGCAAATTCCCCTTCATCCCCTTTGCAGATCCCCTTCATGTGCCAGGAGGAATAAAACCATGACTTGCAGGAAATTTCAAGTGGACTTCAATTAAAAAAAAAGAAAAAAAATTCACTGTAAATGAATGACAAATGCTGTTTGAGATAGACTTCAAAAGAAAATACAGGTGGGCACCCTTCCGCAGGTGTTCACACCTGCAACACATTTCCCAGCACAAACGATTCATCTCCAACACAGCAGGAGAATTTGTCCCAGATAAGAAAGGGGGGATCGGCCCCCTCCAAGGGCCATTTGCATCCTAAAGGGACAAATTCCTGTTGGGTCCGGCTGAGTGGAGAAGCATTTGCGAGCATTAGCATATGTGCATGCCCGGGGACAGAGATGAGCCCGCGTTTGGTGCTCCTGGGACAAAGGATGCAGAAAGGCTTCCCGCCGAGGGCTGCACAGCACCTGCCCAGGTGGGCTGAGCACCTTCCCCTGCAGGACTTAAATCATTTGCTAATGGCTTCCGAGCACAGGAGATGGCTGCACCTGGCTACCCAACTGCGTATTTGCATTTCCAAAGAGAGGAGAGCTCTCCCCAGCCCCGCGGGAAAATTGGCGGAATTGCCTCCCTTTGGTGGGGCATCAGTGGTGCTGGGATTAAAGGGAGCTTGATTTTAAGGAGGGGGAACAACAGGCTGCACCAACTCTTGATTATTCCCCCCACACTCATTGTGTGAATGCGCTTCTGCATTCTCGGTTTGTATCCTGTGAGCTAGCTCCTGGCGATGGAACACCTTTTTGTTTGTTTGGTTAATTTAACCTGTGTTAAGTGTGATTGCAAAGTGATGACCTTAAATCAGGGTACTCGTTTCTCTGGTGCGGTGAACCCAGTCTGGCAGTGCTGGGAACCCAGCGTTTTCGATGAGGTGTGCAGGTGAAATCTCAAGCAGCGGGAGCAGGGCATGTTTGAATCCTAAAAGGTTTGAATAAGCCTGCAATAGGGGTACAAATGCATACAAGCAAACAAAGAGAAGTAGATGAAATGTAATCGTTGTCACACACACACACACAGTGAATGCCAAATAAATACCAAGTAAACACATTTATGTCCAGAAAGAGTACAGTGCGTTGCTAAAAGAAGCAATGCCTTTTAATCTGGTTATATGGGATGCGTAGTTATGTCATTACAATGTACTTATCACCAGCTGGATGTGAGAGATAGCCATGTAAGTACATCTTGTTTGTTAACTCATCCTTATGGTGTAAGGCCATATAAACACAACGTATTCATGGCCATGTAAAATCTCTCCTACTTATCAGCTCATCATCTCGCTTCCTATCTCAGCAGAAAATGTCCTCTCTCTTGAAACTTCTTGGCCCACACTTCTTGTTTAGTTGAATGACTCGGCCCTTTAGCTTATCAGATGTGATGCGGGGATGGAGCCTGTGTGAAAATGCCTGGCCCAAAACAGACCAGAGAAAACGAGTCTGGGAGGGTCTTTATGAAGTTACGGTGTTGATTTCCTGGGTACAAGCAAGGGCTGGCAACGCCTGTGCCATGCTTGTGGAAATTTCATTACTACCCTGACAACTCTTTGGTAAGAGAAGAGGGGCAGACAAAATCCAAACTGAATCCATCCCAACATCCCCAGGGAGGGATTAAGGCAGGCTGGGAATGAAGGAATCAAGCCCAGGGCATCAGACACCTCCAAGGCTGCAACTGCAAGACAGCAGTGTTAGAGGAGGGGGTAGCAGCCCATTTTTGCTTTTTATTTTGATCTCTTCTTGCTTCTGGTAGTGCCCAAGGTGCCTAAAGGACAGCTTGTCAACACCTGTATGTGGAGATGTACTGAATTGCTATTTTTTTTTTCATTGCAATAGAAAATTGTGGAACACTGAAGGCCGTGTGACAGCAAAAGATTTGTCACGGTCACCTTTTAATATCAGTGTCTGTTTTCAAGCCCTTTCTGAAACTTTGTTGATGCCAAAATCCCCATTTTACAGTGGGGAAAATGAGGCACAGGATCTTGCTGAGGTTTTGGGCCAGGTCCAATAACAGAATAGGAATTAAGCTTTCTGAGTCACAGTGGTACCAAATAAACAGCATACAGAGTAGCTGATTCAGATGAAAGATGCTTGTCTATTTTATTGATTTACACAATCATCTGTGACCCTGATGCTGCAGGACAGATGATGCTATTACTACCTCATAGTAAGGAGAAATTACAAAGGCTTTGTCAGGCTCATTTTGGTCTGATCCCTTACTCAGGAGTATCTGAGCCAGAAGTAATTCATAATTTGTTCCTCCTAGGCAAATTACCATTAAAATCTTTTCATCTTGCTCTTTCCTGTGAGGAGTTGTGGATATTCAGTACATTTCCTAGAAATGCATGTTCTGAAGCATTTTCAGAGAATTTAATCCCTTCCACTCCATCTTTAACCTGCTTTCCTAAAGGGAACAAGACACACAGAATTGCAGGAGTTATCCACCTACAAGCTCTTTATCTTCCTCTTGACCTTTAATAAGGGTGAGCCTCTCAGTTGATTCCAACTGCAGCTGACAGAGGGATGGAGGTCTCAAAGACACTCGGATCTTGGGAGTTTTGTGGAACTAGCAGCAGGAGGAAGCCCTTGGGGGATCACCACTCTACCCTGACCTCCCCAGGTGTGGCAGAGTTGGGTGCTAGAGAGGGGAGAACCTGAAATATCATGGGTGTGTTGCAAAACAATGTATCAAAGTCACAGACATAAGAAAAATAACCAGCAGTGGTTCTACTCTCCTGGGCTTTTTTTTTTTCTCTCTCTAAACTCTCCTTTTTAGAGGGACCTCTCTGGGAGTCATGGACTCCAGTTGCCTGAGAAAGGGACTGGGGAGTTCCAGGCCAACCAAAAACATTCTCTGCGTTTCTGGGCATGAGACTTTGCTGTGCTGCCTTGAAGGGATGTGAATGAGGACCAAAACCTGCATGTTCTGTACACTTGGGATTTTCCTTCTCCACGAGGTCATGTCCCTTACATATTGCAAAGTACTGGGACTCATCTGGCTTCAACAGAGCCACAGCACCTTCCTCTGGGTGGGGAAACCTTCCCTCTCCAGCCCAGAGAGCTCGTGTGATGCTGGCTGTTAATTCATGGGCTGCTCCATGACTGATGGCAGCCCCTGGGAAGGGGCCAGCTGAAGTAAGATAAAGTGACACACCTACATGGTCCCAGATGAAATGCTCTGGTAGGCAGAAATCTATCTCACCCCACCTTATGTTCAGCACCCTGTTCTCCTGGGAGGCACTGAGGTATAACCAACCTTTGGAACACACAAGTTACCAATTCCTGGATGGGGATGGACAGTTTTCTGTGGGTCACACACTGGCTTGATTTTATTTAAAAAATAAGAGGGGCAGAGGGAAAGACTCAGTTCCAGGCTTTTCCTTGAGAAGCATAAGAAGGCAGTTGCCTTTCACTAAGGAAAGCCAGTGATGTCTGGAAGAGCAGGGTGCAGCTGAGATGATCTTTCAGCTCATCCTGTGGTTGCTCCAGCAGGTGCGTGGTGCATTACTGGGTGTTGAGAAGTTAATGGCCCCAGAGAGAAGCTGATATGCCTGCTGAGCAAAGATGCAGTGCTCTTACATGACTAGCAAGGCAATGAGATGATGCTTGAATTACACCTACTTGGCCTTCCATTTTTTAATTTTTTTTTTTTAACCCAGCTCACTTCCATGGCGTGAAAGCCCAAAAAGTGACACTCAGCAGCTATCAACTATTTTAATATGGACTTTTTTGAGGGAGCCAGAAAAATAAAAGCTTTTTCCAAGGTCATTAGCTGACAATTGCAGCCTGTTTGAAAATTGCTTGCACTCTCTGCTAATTGGTCTACCAGACCTGTTCGTTTGTTAATTTGATGCCATTAGGTAACTGGCACATCTCTGTTGCAGACAGAATAAGACAAGAACTGAGTGTACTATTTTGGTCTTTTTCTTTGCTCTGCATCGAGTCCTCTCAAAGCTCCAAAGGTGCTCCGTGCCTGCTGTGGGGACCATCCTCAGGGGTGGTGAGACACTCTGGGCTGGGTGTCAGCCCTGCTGGGTGGTATAAAATCTGGAGTCTAGGCGAAGTGGAATAGGCTGAATGAATAAATGACTTTAAGTTGAGTGAATAGCTCAACATTAAAGCAATTATTGTAATTACTTAGATTGGCCCCAAATTGACTGGTTTGGGATTTGCGAAGTGAAAGAAAAAAAAGGTGTTTCTGGGTTAAATGGATGCTTTATTTGACCAAAAATGAGTCCTGTAAGTAAGAGTGAAAGGTTGGACATTTAGAACAGATACTAATGTCTGTCATGACCCTCTCCTTTCTGACCATACCCTGGGATGAGGGCTCAGGTCTCAATCATCGCCCTCCACGAGGGTGCCTCGGAATTGGGCTGATTTCCATCTCTTCTGCCGTTTGTGTGAGACATAAATGGGCAGAATGGTGAGGTGAAGAAGCAGATCATCTCTCTGTCTGGTAAGCCAAGCTCAGGAAAGAAACTCTGATCACCCTATGTGGGAATACCCCGCTGTGCCCACTCCTGGACATGCCCTGTCGCTACATGATTAAGCTATTTTTGGAGGAGAAAGACTTTGAATTCAACAGGGATGTGATTTGAACTGAGATTAATGCCTGAGATGCTGCAGCAGAAGAGACATCAGCTGTGTCTCTCAATCTGTGAAAAGTGCCAAATGCCCTGAAACTATTTATACATTTAAGAGTACTCAGCAAGTGCAACCCAAACTGTTTCAGGTTGGCTGAAGCAGGATCTTTTAGCAGCTTCCCTGTATACTTGAAAAAAAATTGCTTTTTCGCATATCAGGTCTACCTCCTCCAGCCTGTTGCACTGCTGTGCCAAGCAGAAATCCTCAAACTCATTTTACAGGTTGATGGTATCTCTGTGTTAAAGACCTGCCTGTTTTGGAAAATGGCAGCCAGAATTTCTCTGGTGTAAAGAAAAACTAATTAGTCCAGACAGTGCAAAGAGTTGCTGAGTTCTACCAGGAAGGGCTCAGCTAAACTCCCTGTGCTGAGCCCAGGGTTTGGGGAACCTGTGTCATGGTCAGGCTGGACTTTGTCTCCCGCTGTCCAGCAGCTCTGCCTTGCTCTGGTACCAGTCTCATACTCTAGTGCCCTATAAAGAGCCTTAGGACCAAGTACTGTGTTGATCATCCCTTGGGACTGCTCATAAAACCCCTTGTATCCTTCACTTTTATCCGTCATCCTTAGCCATCCCTTGTACCCTTCATCCTGAGGAGACCAGAAACATCTCAGTCTCAGCGAGACAAAAGGTAACAGCTTACAAATCCAATTTTACAACAGTGTTTTTTTTTGCTTTTGAATTAGGTTGGAAAATTATTGCTCTTGTTTACAAGGTCACTCTCGGGTCCTGGCTCTCACTGCCTGGACTTTGCAACTGAACACTTTTAGGTAAAAGGTGCTTCTTTTACCCCACAGACCTGAGCAAACACTGGTTTTGTGTGTGATCTAGGTGCTGGGCACACCTATTGGAGCAGATCCCGGGAGAACTGTGCCAGAGTGCAAAGTGAAGAGGACTTTCAATCCTACCTTGGATCTGCCCCTGTTTGAAAAGCTGGGAGTGGGAAACTGGTTAAGCACCCCTGGAGAGGGACTGGGCTTTGAATGGGTAACCTGTGTTTTGGTGAGGCTGGATGAAGGAAAACAAGCAAAAGCCTGTGTAATTCTCCCTGGATTGGGGCTTTCACCAGCCCAGCTACACTGGTCACAAATCACACCTCACTGCGCCTGACAGTCACAGCTAGGCTGGAAAAACTTTGTCATCCTGACCTGGCCTCGGGAGCCAGAGGATTTACTGAGCTCTTCCTTGCTGTGTTTTGAGAATTTCTTAAGAAAACACTTTCTTTCTGTGGGTGATTTCACAAGTTGGGAGAAAAGCAGCTGTTGGTGCTTCACAGCTCAGATTTCCCTGAGAAGTGTGAAGTCTCAGCTGGACACCACGATGATAGATTTTATAGATTTCCCCCCTTCCTCCACATCCAGCAGGCAGCTAAACTCAACAGTGAGCTACAGTGCATTTCTCTGTGTTTAACTTCTCCTTGAGATAATCCATTTGCCTCTGTTCTTTGAAAACTTACTGAATAAGCCACTTGTTTCACACTGGTGGGGAAATAACACTTTGGGGGCCCCTTTTGTGCCTGTCTTATGTACAACAGAAGCATGGAGTTTTATAAAGTCTAATAAATACCCAGCTCTGCCAGATGTTAGCTTTCCCTTTTATTTTTTATTCCTTTTTTTCCATTCCTTTTTTTTTTTTTTTTGTCTTTTTTTTTTTTTTTTGGGGGTTTTTTTTTTTTTTTGTCTTTTTTTTTTCCCCTACTAGAAAGGAGGTCGGAATTTGAGTTCCAGACTTTGGCTGACTGCAAATAAAATGGGACTGTTTCTAAGAGACATGTTGTGACAGTGTAAATTATCACATTTTAGATGGTGTTAAATATAGAAATGCCACTTAAGAGGGGATGCATTTTGTTCGGCGTCTGATATTTGTCTCGTCAAGACGTCCCTGTGAGATGGTGTCTGTTTATTTTCTTCCCACCTTTTTAATCCATTATTCTGCTCCCTGTGCTGACAATGGTTAATGAAGAAATTAGAGCCTTCTTCTGTGTTTCATGGTGCTTGAGAGATGGGGGCAGGTCACTGCCTGGCTCGAGGGGGCTGGCTCCAAATGAGCCTGCCTTTGGTGGAGAAATTCCCACTTGCACTTATCCTCCCTGGGATAAACCTCTGGATTAAATGTAGGGAGCAGAGGGGGGTGAAAAGGCCACGCTTATACCTAGCCCTGAGTCTCCATCCAGGAATGAGGGGCTGGAGGGTCCACAGGAGGCAGGAGGAGAGACAGCCCAAGTCAGGAAAACCAGGGTGAGGAAGAAAAACATTTCCCTTAGACTGGAACAGGCAGAATTCACTGGAATGAAAGATTTTGAAGTTTATTCAGGTATTTTGGCTAAACCTGGCTCATTGATGGCTCTGTTTCCTTCTCCCAGTGGAAGAGCATGTGTTTGGTCTCATTTATTAAATCAAAAAGTGGCATTTTCTTTATGGTGTGTGCTCTCTGCTGCTCCTCAAGAGTGGTAATTGTGTGGAAACCTTCATAGTTTATACCTAAAGGAATCTTAATTTTAATACATCCAAAATTACACCTATTTAAGCCTCATTTAGTTAGAAGCAGTGCAGTTTTCCATCAAACACCTCTCCAAACAGAAGCTGGCTTTGCACTTAAAGTGGATTCTCAGTTGTAACTTTATCTTCCCCACCTTGGACTAAGCTCCATTAAACTTAATCACCATCATATACTACTACCCGTTCACTTAATGAAAAATAGTTTTCTCTGATGGTAAAGTATTATAATTAAAGACTCTGTACATCAACAATAGCTTTTTTGCCTTCTGCCTTTTTCCATTTTTAAAACTGGCTCATTCTGTGCAGACTGAAGTGCCAGAAATGCTTATGAGACAAAATAATTCTGCTCAGACAATGAGAAAAATAATCACATAGGATTACATGGCCGCAGATAAAATTTTGCAAGAGGTTCTTGTCCCTGCCATGGATCATCAGACAGATCTGATAAAACTCTTAAGTAGGCCAGTGTTGCCCAATAAGTTAATAGGAGCGTTGCTTTTATTCAGAAATGGTACCAGGCTGCTTTTAAAGCAGTAATGAGACTTGTGCATGACGGGGCATGTGGTCTGGCCAGAAGTCCCAGCCTGTGGCAGAGAATTGGTCCATCCCTCCATCCACAGCACCTGAGGCTATGCCAGCAGTTCCGTGAGGTAATGGTTTGGGCCAACTGATATAAAGGGAAATAATTTCTTTGGTTATTCACAATATCAGTTTCCTTTGTCAAAATTGCTATTTTTTTTTCCCTTTGCACAGAATTAATTTTGTCCTCTCTTCCTTACCCCCTAAATTAAAAAAGTTCTTCATGGAAAATCTCTGATTTGTGCTAATAAAAATATGTTCTTTTGTATGTTCTTAGGATGCACATCCAGCTATATAAATATAGATGATTTGCAGCTATTCAAAAATAAAGCGGGATTTTCAAAAGCAGTCTAACTACTCCCAGGCTAAACTAGCTGGAGCAAAAGCAGGGAGAGTTTATAATTAAATTCACTGGGAGCTGTGCTAGTCCCCTGCTGAGTGCTTTAAACATTCCTCTTCTTAGACTCTACTGGGAGAAAAATATACTGTATTTATAGCCATCTTGTTTCAATATAAACATGTCAAACTGTAAATCTCAGACAAAGAGATGGGCTCAAGCTGAAAACCTCAAATCCAGATTTCCGACGTTCTCTGTTTCGGATCAGCTCCATTGTGGGCTTTGCGTTTGAGGTTTTGGGACTGGTTTTTCATTTAGGTCCAACATCCCTCCTCAAATTCGGAGAGGATTGGCTCTCACAGCCCATGTCCCACTGCACTCCAGTTAAACTTCAGGAACTGGGTTAGCTCCTGATTTCTCTCAGCTGCAATGTGCTTTCCAGGAGTCAAGCACGCTTTTTGTTTCAGCACCTCTGTCCCTGATAACCTTGCTCCCCTTCAGAAGATGATTGTGCATGTCCTCTATCGGGAGCAACGTGTACCTGTCTTTGGTTTCACTTTTTTGTTCTGTGTGTCCCTGTGTTTTTCTTTCCGTGCCCTGTGCTAGAGAGAGACTAATAATACAACAGCAACAACAAAAATAGCATCGTGGCTATTCTTATCCTTGCACAGGTTTCTCACTGGGAACAGATCCATCTGTGAAATGTCCGTGTGCTGCAGGACAGGCACCGCTCCTCTCTCCTTGGGCTCCTCTGGTGGGAGCCAGAGGTTGGAGAAACACAACAAACTTTGGCCAGTTTGGGATAAAACAGCAGCTATTGGTGTGTTGACAACCCCAAGCTTGTTTAAGCAGTAGATCCAAGGGAGAAAGGGGGGGGAAAGGAAGATGTTTCCATAACGACTGGTATGTGAACGCTGTTATGTTCCCGTGAGGTGCCAGTGTGCGTTCGCGGCTCCGAAAAAGGTGTGCGCGCTCTGCAGATGTTCTCTTGGAGCAGGAGATGTCCTAATAAGCAGGTACATTGTTCCACATGTTTAATCGTGAACGGCAGTGAATGGCTGCTTCAGTTCTCCTCCCCCTTTTTTTCTTCCCTCTTGACCTTTTCCTTTCCTAGCCTGTCACAAATGAGGAATGGTTATTAACTGAAGTAAAAATTAAAAAAAAAAAACCAACAACGAAAAACAAAGAAAAAGAAAGTAAGGAGATTGGACTTGGGGGAGAAGGGGAGACTTGGGAACATAAAGGAGAGTGGAAGTGTGTTATGTAGTATTTGTTTTCTCTGCTGCCATTTTATTGCTTTTCTGGGAGCGCTGCCAGAAAAATGGCGAGCAGCACTTTAATTAAAGAAGGCTCTGTGTGCACTCCAGCTGTTCCTCATGTGACCAGCCTGTCTGTGGGTAAAGCAAAGGATGCTCCCGCCAGCCTGCCCCAATCAATGCTAACCTAATTCCTGGCCACACGCTGCCGAGCGTTGGTGCAAACCTGCGGCGGTCGTTCGGGGCCGTGTGTGCCAGCCAGATGCTCGGCGCCCCGTCCTGCTCCTGGTATCCTCACGGATCTCAAGGCAGAGTCTGGCAGCAGCATTGCTGGGGGTGCAGGAGGGCGTGGAGGGAGGGGGAGCTACACTGAAAACATTTTCTCTGCCTGCAGCAATATGCCTTGCCCATAAACAGACCGTGCTGCCTGGATGGAAGAGAGGTTTGGGGCCGGTGGTGGAAGACTGGGCTCCCATTGAAGTATCTGGGAAAGCAGAAATTGGCTGTGAATGAATATGACTAGTTTTTCAGCAGTAACCTAGATCTGAGATTCCCTAAGGTCAGGGAAGACTACTGCATTTATTTATATATATGTATATATATATTTTTTTTTTTTCTCTGAATTTGGAGAAAAAAAAGTTCAGCTGGAAGAGTCCAGCTATACTGATGCCCCTAAACTGAAACACTGAGCTGCACATCTGGAAGGTGCCCTATGGATTCATCAGCAATGTTAAAAAAATGCTAACAAAGCAGAGCTTCATAATGGGATGGAAATTTTTGTGATGATCCAATGAGAAAACTGACATAGCATCTTACAGCTTATACATATACGAAAGTTTTGTTTCTTGTGAAACCATCCTCTGAACCTAGTTTTTTATGGAAGAAAACATGTACTCTGGTGATTTAGGCTATATAATTCCTTAAGACAATAGGTTGGACTGAGGTCTTGTTTTTGCCACAGGGCCCCTTTGCAGCCCTCTGCCAGTGTGGAGGGCACAAAGATGAATGTGATGTTGTTTGCACCCACTGTAGGGCCATTCTCCAGTGCCAGACAGGCGTAAAGGGGCCTCTCTGTAAGCGAGAGCTTCATAAAACCCTGTGTAATAAAACGCTGAGCTTTTGTTGCAGCAGCTCAGTGGCACTACTGCCATTGCAAATGTCACTTCTGACGTGTGCTAATTTAGGTGTGACATGAAACGTCCAAGTGTAACCTGAAGTGTCCCACAGCTGAAGCGTTTTATTGTTCTTTCACACAACTCACCTACCAGTAACGTGAAGCTGCTTCCTCCCTCAGTGGTGCAGAGCTGAGCCTCCTGTACTGACCTGCACGAGACCTTTTTTTGGGAGCTTTCCAACCCTTTTCCTTTCATAGCCTGAGAATTGCTCCTTCTGTATTCATCTGTCTCCCACACACCGAGGCCCATTCACACGGTTTATGGCAGTGGAGGTGAATTGATACAATACATTGAGGACATTGGAGAGAAAACCATTGTATTTCTGAAAGTCAGCTTCAGAGTAGTGGGGACAGGATAGATTTCCTCCCCTTTCCAGCAAAAAAAAGGGAGGAACACTGGCAAAACCTGATTAAGGAGAGAAGTTATCTGGAAGTGGCAGAAAGCATTAGATGGGGTATTGATGTGCAGGTGGGATGCTGGAGATGGAGACCCTACTTTGTCTACTTTGTCCAGGCTTAACGTGTTTGTAGAAGGCCTCAGGGGATCTGAACAACTGTTGATGCATGTTGACAATATTTTATATTTTATAAAAGGGCCTTCTCAGACTGTCCTGGTGGAGAAATGGTGTTGTCAGCTGTGGGTAGTTTCCAAGCAGTAGCTGAATGAAGGCTCTTGTGGAATGTTTTCTTTGTATGTTTACTGTGAAACCCAAAGGATACCCTGGATGCCCTCTTTGCACACCCACCAGGTTGTCATTGCCAGGTTCTGCATCCCATTGATCACAGCAGTGATTTTTCCTCAGAAATGGAAATAGATCTGTGTGCTGCTCTTGGTGTCCCTGGGTCTGGTCATGGTCATCTCCTCTGCTTGTGAGCTGGCTGCACACTCTGGTCTTGTCTGGAAGGCTGAGGAGTGCAGGGCCTTTTTCTTTCACACTCAAATGCTGATCTCCTTTCAGTGACACTGCCTGTTTGTTTGCACCCCAGCTCATTTCTCTGAAGTGATTTATCAGTCTGCTGCAGTCCAGTTTCTCTTCTGGTGACGTCTTTATGGGACTCTTTCATTTATCTGGTGCTGTCTTCTAGCTAAATACCAGATTGTTTCCTCCATCCATGCAAGTTTCTTTTTACAAAAAAACTCATAAAATATTTTCCTTTCCCTGGACTTTATTTTTTGGCTTCCTAGGCAGTTTACCTTCTCTTCACGTACGTTTGAGTGAACCTTGTTTGTCCTGGCTGCTTTGAAGTACAGGCTCAGAAGCAGCAACAACTTCATGATCTAAAAATGGTCTGGGCAGAGTTGTTGCTTATACAGGAGGCCCTTTACTGTTCTGTGCATCAGGTTCTGGGGAATAATACGACAGAGACTCTCTTCTTGTACAGTAACATGGGTTCCTTATTAGCAGAATAATTTCCCAAATGTGTCTGGAGAAGGCATTTGTTCTGCCCTGTTTTACTTCTAATGCTTCTCACAAGTTTTTTCCCTTCTGCAACTCTCCCAGTTAGAAGCAGGTTAATGTGTCTTTTGGCAGTATTTATTAATTTCTTTCTGCTACCAATCTGTGTTGATTTGCCGGATGCAGTGTTTGCTGGCCACTCCAAGGGCATAGTTTTTACTGTCATTCTGTTTTGGTCTAGCAGGCGCCCCTGTTAGAGCTAAGGCAAACTAACCCTGCACAGGAAACAAACTCAGCTTTTGGACTTGTAAAATCTATTTTCCACGTCTGGATGGGTTTTTCTGGTGGAAACATGGGTGTTGTAGGAAGTTGGATAAGCAAGTTTCATTCCAACACAAGGTCAGGATGCAGCCAAGGTACGTACCCAGCTTGGCAGCTCCAGCACTCCCTTTACTGCAAAAACAAGGAGGGAGAGTCCTTGGGACTGTGAGAGGGAGAGAAGAGGGGCACTTGTGATAGGGAAAAAATACTGTAGGCAAAGGTGACCCAAATTCATATTTGCTTGTCTGACTGATGGCATTGAAAGCCCTTCCAGGCAGGATCATGGCTGTAGCTGGCTGAGAGCACGTCTGCATCAGACAAACTGATCTGAATCAGAACTCACCAGGTGCCTTTGAGCAGAATGACACAGCTGTTTGTCACAGGGCTGCACCGCACCATTAGCCTGTTCCTGGAAGTGGGACAGATGGGTCATGCTGAGGGCCAGGACCTGCTCAGCAGGAAAAATGTTCTGCCTGGTGCAGCTCTGAACTGGAGTGCCTGCTGGTTTGTTCTCATGAGGAGCAGGGATCTTGGCACAGTGCAGCCCTTACAGCCATCCCCAGTGATCCTCCAGACCAATTTCTGCCACTGTGGGTCCCAAAGAAACCAAACTGACAATGTCTGATGGTGAGTGCATGGAGCAGGAAGCAGCTGGGTTGGCCATGCAAAACCAGAACAAACAGCTACCTCTGGCCTTCCTGGGCCCAAAATAAGAGACGGCTACTGGCCAATCCTGAGCTTGGACAGCTTGGGAAGATCCAAATTGGATCTAGTGCAAACCGTAAAAGAATCTGTTTAGAGCTTGGTCTCTGCTCAACTCTGTGCATTGAAAAATGCCTGGTGTTGTGGTAGTAGCAGGCTGTGCATCATAAATATGAGCAACAGTGTTTTGGACACAGCCTAAAGCAGTGTCTGAATTATTTCCTGCCCAGGAATGACAATGCTGCTGGTGACTCAGGAAACTCCATGCCCAGCACACCATCAAAGCCCATAAAATGTTACTTTAGCTGTAGGACAATAACATCTTTCCTAAGCAGGACAAGGCAGCTGGCTGGATTCCCAAGTAGGAACTCTCTTGGGTACTTGGGAACAACTAACAGGATACAGGATCTTCACTTCACCATGATTTGAGTGCAGTGCAGGTGGATATGGCCACAGTTTCTGCTGTGGTACCACTGCTGATGGGCTCCAGGAAGCTGCACTGGGACCAGAGCAATGGGGAACAGTCGGGTGTTCAGGATGAAATGCCTTAGGGGGTGAATGGAGCTGATAAAATACAAAGTGCCTTAAAGCTTTTTCAAGAACTGAGTTAAGTCCAGGAGTCAGGATAGGTGTATGATGTTATTATTATCAGTGGTTTTTCCTAACTCAGTCTTGGTAGTATCAGGTGTAATTCAGAGTTTGCAGTCTAAATACTGGATTAGCAGCAGTGGGTGGGGACAGATAGATGAGGCAGCAGAAAGGATCAGTACCATGGTGCCAGCCAGCAGAAACTTTTGAAGGATCCAGGTCTTGGAGGTGTTGCAGCGAAGAGAAACTTGAAGGATCAGTTCAGATGTGTAAAACATCAGGGTACCTGTCTGAAAGAGTGGCTGTGGAGTTTTTGAGGGCACAGAGGTGCAAACTGTGGGTCTCTGCAGCAGCCTTCAGAGTGGCTTTGAAGGGGAGAGGATTGCATTTGTGAGGGACAGAAGAGATGATGCTGCAGTAATGGAGAAGCTGAGAATTCGGCCAGGTTTTTGGCTGTTCAGAATGGCAGAAAAGGCCATGCCTGGGTAGCAGTATTAGGACTGAACCTAGAAGGTTCAGCTTGGCAGTGCTGATCCTGGGGTGAATCTGTAGTTGGAAATGCCCCTGGAAGGGTGGCATTGCTGGCTCTGATGTGGAAAGAAGAGTTAGGCTCAAGTCTGTCTCAGTGACGTGGTCTAAGCTCACAGCTGAAGGATAGTGTATGGCTTTAAGGTTTGAGCAGTCTGGGGTCAGAGTTGAGCCAGGAGCCACCTGCATGGATGAGATTGCTGAACTTGTGTCTGGGATGGGAGTGGTCTTGGAAGCAATGGGAAAAGGCAGTGTTGAGAGCAGGGTCCTCTCATCAGGACACAAGGGAGGTGAGGAGGTTCTTCAGAGAGATTGTGAGACAGGTATGAGTAGAAACGGGACAGAAGAGTAGCATGGAAGCCAAAGGAAAATTAATCCTCAGGAAGATGAGATGTCTGAGTGAGGATGCAGGGAATGCAAAGAGACTGGAGGCAGAGAGTTGGATCTGAGATCGTGAAGACAGTTGTCTGGAAACTAGGCTGTCTCTTTGGCCAGAAATGTTGGTTTCTGCATGTCTGCTTTTGATCTCACTATGGACATTAGTAAAATATTTCCATTTTTCTGGCAAGTGGATGTCCCTAGACCATGCAGCTGCTCAGTAAAGCAGCTTTCTTATCGGGATGGTGGCCAACATTGCAGTGACATTATACAGCTGTCTGGGGCCCTGCACTTTTGCCTGGATTCATCACCTGCTTTTGAACTGGTCCCAGTTCTCATTGCTGACCTGCTGCAAACCTCTGCCTTGCACCAAGCTAATGTTTATCAGACTGAAGGGGCTTTGAATAAAACAATTCCTGTTCCAGGGAACTTGAATGTTTTGATAAAACTTTAGTCTCATCCCAAAATCTCCAAGCAGCTCCAGCCATTGATGACTTTGACATCTGTGCTCTGAGCTGAGCACAAGGAGAAGACACTGTATTTCTTTAGTTGTTGCCAGGCTATTGTGATGGCTGATGCAATGTTTTGGCAGCTAAGCTGTAGCAATGAAGGTTTGTGCTATAAGACACAGTTCTATAAGGAGTTTCAAGGAGTTTCCTTAATATTAAAAAAAAAACAAACCAACCAAACCCTCACTGAACTGGCAAATGGCCAAACCATAGTACATAACCTCTGAGCGCTCCAGGAGTATTTTTGTAGCAGCTGGATGAGGAATGAGTTGATAGAGACAGAGCAGGGGGAGTTGGAAGCGCAGCCCCTCAGATCATTTTTCAGTGTGCTGGATTGTCCCTGCACTCCCTTGGCAGGAAACCCAAACCTGCTGCACTGTCTCCTTGGCCACATCCACTGTGGATGTGTGCCGGGGCACGGGCTGTGAGGGAGAGGTGTTTACACTTTCCATCCAGTGGGAAAGCTGGGAGCCCAGCACAGGCACTTCAGACTGTAATGTGATAACAGGTTTGCCCCCATCACTCACTCCTACTGCTACTAATAGAGCAAGAGAGGGAAATTCCTCAGGCATGTGGGATCTCTCAGCTGTGGAAAAAACACCATCCCGGTCTTCCCCACTTCTTCCAAGTCAGCAGCTGAACTGCTACTCCCAATACAGACTAATGCCAGGCACCTAACATAGGAAACAGATCGAGGTTTCCCAGAGAGGGCTGCAAAGTCTCACCCCTCCATTATCACTGCCTGGTGTGGCTGTGTGGCCTGAGACAGGATGGTGACAGGGAGAAAATCCCCATCCCCAGCACAACCACATCTCCCCAGGAGGAAGGAAATAACCTCCCAAATGCAAAGCGCACTGCCCATAGTGCATGACTTTACTAGCCTCCTACTTTTGTGGCAGTCAATAAATTTTTTTTCTGTGGTGTTTAGATTTGGGTTTGGTAGGACAGGTGGTGCTGCAGTGGCCTGGCAAAGGAGTTTGGATGACCTGAGTATGTGGTAGCTTCTTCCTCAGCAAACCCACTGGCGGATGAGTTTCCTGAACCACTAAATTCATGTGAGCACCCGCCCCAGCTGAGGTCACTCCCAGCTTCCAGCAACACACATACCTGCTACAGCAAGCTGGGATGCAGGAGCCTGGGAATAGGAGCGGCTGTGTGGTACAGCAGTGTTGGAGTCATGGCAGAAAGCATTTGTCCCCAAGTGCTTCCCTGTCCTCTGCTCACCCTCACTGCCTCCTGTGCTCGACTTAGATGCAGATGTTCCAGTTATGTTCCAGTTTGTTATCCAAAAGCTTTGAGATTTTCTCTCTCCTCTGAGGCCAGCAGACATGGGTAATGGGTGAAGGTTGTTCCATTTTGGTGATGTGAAGTTTCTTGGGAGGGCCTTTCCTTACTGTAAAAACAACTTAATGAGTTCCTCTTGTCCTTTTCTAGGTTTTTGGTCTCATTGGCACAGTCAAATGCCTGCTTGGGTGGGCTGGAAGGTGTTGCTGTGCTGAGGAGGGGAAACTAGAGATATGGTCTGACAGAGAGAGAGAGAGAGAGACATACTGCTTATTTTGGTGAGCCTTATTTTCTTGTGTGCTTGGGGACCTGTGAGGCCCCCCAAACCAGCCCGTCTGGATGTGGGGGCCATGGAGGGAGAGAGAGACACCCCTCTGTGGGATTTGAAGCTGCAGTGCCCCAAGGAGCAGTGCTAAATAAATGGGCGTGTCTGTATGTGCATCCACTTCAATCACTCTTTGAATGTGCAGCTGTTCTCCATGGCAAAGTATTGTACAAGAGTAATGGGGTGACCCCAATTCCCCTTTTGCTCCTGCAAAAACCTGTTCATATTCTCTCTCATGCCTGAGAAACTACTGCAGAAGGGACTTTCCCTCTCTCACTCTCTTTTTTCACTTTGTAACAAGAAGAACAGTCTTTGATTGTTAGATTTCAAAATAATCCTCTTCTGTCGGAGTTTGACCCCTACATCCAGCAGCAGGGCTGGACCCTGTACCAGAAAACTGTGCGAAGGAGGTGATGCGTGTCTGGCCACCCATTGCTTTTCCTCTCAGTTTCCCAGGAATTGCTGTAGAGCCATTCCCTACTGCTGTGGCCAGTAGAGTAATGCAAAGGAGGGTCTGGCTCCGAGGCCATTGAATGGTGCGCAGCTCCTAAACTGCAGAGGATTTTGGACAAAGTCTTAAAGGAAAAGGCTTGGTTAGGGATTTTCAGGGAAGAGTCTGCTGCCAAGGAGAGCGGCACCAGCCTGAAGCCGGGGCTGTCCCCCGGCCCTTTGTTCCTCGGGGTGGTCGGCTTCCTCCGCCCAGCGCGGCACAAAGAGCCTTTGGGAACTGGCCCAAAACTGAGGAGTGGCAAAATGCAGTTAGTTCCCCTGCTTTTGTAAAAGGCATGTCTGGCTGCCAAGGGAAGTTTCCATATCCTGCTGCCTTGTGTTCTCTGGGGCTCGTCTGGGACCTGCTGTGCCTCCGAGTCCTCAGGCTGCGACCGGAGTCTGGGAGCTTTGCTCCTTCCTTTATACACGGATGGAGAAGACAACGGTCAAGTGTTCTCAGCTTTTCTGACTGATCTGTGCTCATTACAGATCTGGCTGCCTGGGCCAGTTTTCTGACGTGGGTTGGGTGTCCTGGGGACATTTGCTTTGCTTCTGCTGGGGCTGAGCTTGTTCTGGAGACAGAAGGGCTGGTCAGAAACTTGGGGAAGATTCTGAAAAGATGGCTCTGAGCTTGAGGGTGTCCTCCAAGAAAGACCCAGTCTAAGGTGGGGGGTGAGTGAGCTGCCTTGCTTAGGAAGAAAATGTAGTGTGGGGAAAGCACTAAATCCTAAAGACACTAGAGGCAATGGTCTCCCTCAGTGCATTTTGGCTTGAATAAAAGCGTGAATGCTGTCAATAAATAAACTTTTTATCAGGCAAGATGGGTTCTTTGGTCCAGATCCTTTCCTTGTGGTTAATCTTGTGGCAAAGGGGTTTTGCCAACACTCAGGGCACAGTATTGGGACAAACTGTAGCACAGGCTTTGTAAAAGGGAACTAAAGAAAAAGACCAGAGATACAGGCGATCAAATGACAGTGTTTGTTGGGAATTACTGTCATGTGGAGAAGCTTTTCACAGATTGGTGCAATTACCTGATATCAAGATGGTGTTTAAGCTGTAAAAAACATCCACAGTGGTACGATGGGCAGCAGATTATGAGGATGAAACCAGGCTGTCATTAAAATGAAGATGCAGTTATAGGAGGTGTTTTAATTTGAGTTTATGCAGCATGACAATTTGTATATAAAAGATTCCTACTTTGGGAAAATTTGGGGGTATGGCTTTTATTAATTTTCTGTTAAGACTGTGGCTTTGGTGTGAGTTTCTGTACTGGAGCACTAAGGCTGTCTTCTACAAACACACCTTTCAGGCCACCCAGACAAGGCTTGGATCCATTAGACTGGAGCAACTGCAGGCAGCTATCATACTGAATCAGCCAAAGAGCATACTTAATCTTGCATGTGTGCCTAATATGAAAATAGCAATAAGTGAAAATCTGCCATTTGTTTGACAAGAGCATCCCCCAGTCTGGGGAACACTCCCCTCGATGACCACGTTTCGTGCAGAGGAGAAGTCAGAGCAGGCAGAGAAACTCTGAAATGTGCAATGTGTTTGATATGAAAAGCATGTGAGGCCTTTTTTATGTTTCCTGGAGGGAATTAATATAATAGAGCTGCCACCTTTCATCAGTCAGATTTGCTGGCAGCTGAGCTCAGGGATGGTAGCGGAGAGGAGGGCGTGTGAAAGGTGTGGAGAGAACTGGAATTTGCATCTCAGAGGAAGGGATTTTTCTGTGCAACTCCAGGAGAAATGAAGGGCTGTTCTTTGCTGTTTGCTTCTGTCAGAGACCCTGACAGATTTTGGGCTGGGCTGAGCCTACTGGGGCGGGCAGAGAAGGCATCTGGGTGTGCAGCAGACGTTGCTGCCGAAGAAAACTAAATCCTTTTTTTTTGGAGAGACTGTCAGGGTTATTTAGAGGTAGGTTTAAAAGGCACTGCTGTTTTCCCTGCAGTGAGGAGTACCTCTCTCTGAACTCTTCCCGGAGGATAGGCTACACTGCCGAGTAGGAGGGAAACATCCCAGCCTGAGCTCGCATGTGAGTGTGTGTGAAACACAGTGGAGCTGACACATTTCAGCAATCTAAGGGGAACTCTAGTGCAGAATTTGGTATTCTACGTATTTAATGTCCTATATACAGTTTTACAACCTATATATTGAGAATTTTTTATTGAAGATGTTTATGTACAGTGTCTAGCATGCTAACATTTGCTCTTACTTGCTACAGCCATAATTTTGATAGATACTGAGTGCCCCTGCTCCTGCTTGCCCAAGTCCTGACCTTACCAGTATACAAGAACCTCCTGGGTAGGGATGAGTATCTGGAGGTCTCACAAGGGGCTGTACAGACAGAAGACTCTCAGCAACTCACCGGAGATTACACATCCTCAGGTCCTGGCCCAGCAGGACATTTGGATAGGTTGTGCGGGGGATTTTGGATTTGGTCACTGCCCTACTTGCCCCTGTGGAGCTCTCAGCACTGGAGCTGCTGCTCTGAGACACATTTCTATTGAGCAGATTTTTATATTCCCTCAGTCTTGGCATCTTAATGCTCCTGGAATGGAGCTGCCACAGCTTGCTGTAGGCATAAACCTGCTGTTCTCCTAATGGCTGCCCTCAGGATTTTTGGCTGTGCTTGGCAGTGTGGTAACTATCCGCAGTTCTCAGGACACATCCAGCCTCTTTCTGTCCCTTTACACGAGTTTCTCTTACCCACAGAGCTGAGCCACCTCAAGAAAATACGTGACTGATTTGAATAAAGAAGAAAGTGGAGAAAGCAAGTGCCTTGTTTTATTTCTAAAGTTTTTTGGAAGATGTCTGAAACATCGGGACATTCCACCAGTGCGTGATCTAATTAACAAGAGTTGAACTCAGCTCTTGTTGTCAGCATATGCCTTGAGAAGGAGCTTGAACAATTCTATTAAAACTGCACCACTGCAGATAGAGCTAAAGACAGGGAACTGGATCTGCCCACTTGTATGTGCAACGAGTGTCTCTCATCCCTAGGACACATCCTGAAGTCCTGGGCTTTTTTTAGGAAGCATTTACCTATGCCAAATCCCAAGGTTTTTTTTTTTTTTTTTCCACAGGAGGTTGTACAGGGAGAATCCCAACGAAAATTTGGTGCAGACCTGGGGATCTGTTTTCTCTCTCCCAAGCACTTTGAGTGATCTAATATGATGGGGAAAGGGTCTCTTTGACAGCCTCAAACAGGCTAACTGGTTTCACCTGGCACATGGGGCTAAAGAAGGGAGAGAGGTGGGAGATAAAGGTTTTGGTATGATGGTGGCTGGGTGGGGCTGTCTCACCCCAGACAGCAAACCCAAGATACTGACCCGTGTTTGCCTTTACCCCTCTTGCTACCTAATGATAGCATCTTTAACACTCTACAAGTGTTTTGGGGTGTGGGCTGGTTTTAAGTATGCTATTGTAATCTGCACAGAAGGGCCCAGATCCTGATAAATATTGGGGCCCTCAGGGTAGATGTCCGAGATTTCTTCCTTTGGCATGGGGACTGTTAGACAGAAATTGCTACCTGTTTTTTCACTGTTGAATCTCTTGTAGCTGCATTTTTGGTTGTTCATCTGCCTGGACAGTATAAAAATGAGAAGAGGCTCTGTTTCTTCCTCCCAGTGCAAGGCATTCACAGGCTCCCCATTCCCTCCTCCCACTGCAAGGCATCATCCACAAAGAGGTGAGCACTGCAATCATCCAGTTTCCCACCTCTGAAACAACCAGTTTTGACTGAGTATTTCCTTGGCATTCACACAGGGAACAAGAAAATGTCATGGTCTGTAAGCCTCTTGTTTGAATGAATCACCTTGTGAGCAAGGGCCAGCCACTGGGTCTCAGACTGCAGCTGGCAATTCTCCTGATAGAAAATCTTATTTTAGTGAAAAACCTCAAACATGGGGATCTTTTTATTTGAAGCCTATCACCATCCCATCCTTCCACCCCCTGCAATTTTCAGCTGAGATAAGCCAGGTCTCTGGAGTGTATTGTGTTCAGAGTGACCTTCAGTGAACTGGTGCCACGACCTCAGTGCCATGCCTGAAGCAGATCTCTCTGCACCTGCCAATATAACCAGGAGTCTGCTATGTGGAGCAGAAGGTGTTGCTTCTTGGTGGACCTGGCAATTGGTTTGAAACCCCCTGTTCAGCCTGAATTTCAATCTGGCATTGAATGTGGTTTTTTTGCCTGGTTTCTAAATGGATAAAATCCTTCAGGTTCTTATTCTGTCTGCTAGGCATTTTTGTGCTGTGTACATTTGCAAAGACTGGCTTTCTTATAGATTGCCCTTCTCCTGCTATCTCATCACTGCAGTTACTGCAGACCTAGTCAGTATTTTTGATTCATGGTCGCATAAAAAATAATATATGTTATTCAGGACAGGACACTGGCAGAACTTGTGACATGATTTAAGAGCATTTGATGATCTCTTAGTTATTTAACCTGAAGAAAGTGTTAAGCCTGTCCTCCCACCACTGTACATGACATAAATGAAAAATTGGGGGGGAAAAAAAGCAGCTAGAGACCCACTCTTCTGCAGATGGCTAACATACATGAAAAGGATTTTGTGTTATGTATTTGCCTAATTTTAGTAAAGATAGCATCACTAGCAGGTAGTACCTGGCTGGCATTTACATCTGTCAAGCTTAAATGAGAGTACGGTGTTTGTGAAATTGAATGATTTAACATGCCAGTCTTTTCTCAGCTGTCATGTATTTCAGGAATTTCAAGTCTTTCTAAATTATACTTTTCTCCTTCTTGTTTGGCTTCAGATTGGGGAAAAATTTTACTGGAATAAACAAGTAAGTAATTTTAGTAAAATCCTACTGGTGGCAGGGGGGAAATGACGGAGAATAGAGTAACTACTTTAACTCAATGAAATATTGACATGGATAAGCAAAAGAAGGAATAAAAGGGAGAGAGAACATGTGATTATCCAGCATCCCAAATGTGCAGTGTTAACAAAACTTTCATGTCGAGAGATGGTTAGCAATTGGCTTGGTATGTCAGGATTAAGGGCAATTGCTCAGCCTGCTGGGAAGCCTCATTGCTCAGGTGATGGAGCGAGACTTCCCTATTTATTCAGCAGCCTCGCTGTGAGCCAGGGAATCAGGTCCTAGTGTCAGGCTTGGGCAGGGAGACTGGCAAGTTCTCTCTCCCAAGTCTGAAAGAGAATTTCTTCTAAAAGCTGATTCTGCATTGTGGAACCAGGGTGAATGCTGCCCTCACACACAGTTCCTTTATCATGGGTCCCTTCAGAGAGAAAGACAACTCACAGCCATTTGGTAGAATGTTCTCGTGACTATTCCAGATGTTTCCCTCTCACATCGAGCTCTTACCAGTTTCCACTACTGTCCACTGGTTTTCTCCTTTTCTTCTTCCCGTTTCTGCTTGGATTGCTTTATCCTGGATTAGAACTTCCTCCACGTCACAGCTGAATGGTGCTAGCACCGGTTCTCACTCCAGAGAAGCTGGAGGTACCTGGTAAGATAAGTCCTGCTGCTAAAAGCTGTGGGCAGTGAACATTAAGTAGCAATTAGCGTGGCCTGAGCTCTTTGCAGTGGCGCAATACCAGGAAACTGGATAGCGTGTAATTCCCGCTGGTGGATTTACTGCAGTCACTTGGCATGGATGAGACAAGGATGGGAGTGAGCTGTTGGTGACTAATCGCATTTCCTCAAGGGCCTGGACTTTTCTTGAAGGTCTTTCTCAAGGCTAGACTCATCTAAGGAGCTCCTGATAGCTTCTTGACAGATCACCTGTCTGGCTTCTTATCTGCTGCTGAACCAGGAATCCCAGGTGGGATTAAGCACCCTACAAGGCAGAGTCACCAGAATTCAAAGATATCGATTCACACTTGTGGATTCTGAGGTGCTTTTCGGAGGTACAGGCCTTTGAAGAAACAGCAACAATATATTTTGAACTGTTTTCAAGGAATAGGTGAGAGAGGAACCATGCCAGTTTTAATCCGCAGCAGCCTCAGTTTTATTGTTGGGTGCCAGACTAGCAGCTGGAGAATGCTGGGGAGCATGTTGAGCTTTGATGTTTCCAAATTGTGGTCCTGGGGGATTTAACTGTAACCAAAAATGTTTGAAGTGCTGGCCTCTTGCCACAGCTTAGGATGAGGAATGTTTTTGAAAACCTTCACAGATCTGTATGGAACTGGAGTGCGTTTTTCCCATGCAGTCCCAGGCAGGACTGAGACGGATGTACTGTGGAATTGTATTACTGTATTAGGACATCTCTAATTCACAACCCCAGGGCAACAGCAAAATACTAAGGACCAGATTTTCAGGATGTAACTCTAACTGAACACCTCATTTTCTTGGGGAAAAGGAACATCCACTAGTTCATATATCTAAAGTACAATATGATTTCCAATCCCTAGATTTTTATATAAAGTGTAAGAGCGACACAAGTTTGGTTTGTGTATATACATCTCTGCATTTTTACATGCAAAAAGAGCTGCAGAAAGCAAGGCTTTTTTTTTTTTTTAATATGGCAGTAATGTGTCTTCTGCTAAGGTGGCAGTAAAGGTAAAACACTGAATGCAAGCCATTAGATTAGTTGTAATTAATGTGATTCTAGTTTTGCCCTGAAGGAAATTAGGGTAACAGCTGAGGGAAAAACAGGGGTCCTGTTTCGTTGTTCTTCAGTGATGATTAAAAAGAAATTGCTCACTGATATCCATTTGGAAACTGTGAGTTCTGGAACTCATGAAATATTATCACAGAAGGATCTCTGTCACCCACTGATGTTGGTATGTCTTTAGCCAGTGAGGTTCAGTGGGACATTGCCCATATACTTTATAAAGACACCCTATGGATGGAGAGCTTTGCTCTCTTTCCCTTCACAGCCTTTTACCATGCTTTTCCCTTCTGAGCTTCATTCCAGGACTGTGCCTGCATTTGGCTTGCAGAGCTCTCACATAGGTCACTGAGAAGCTTTTCAGCCAAGAAACGGGTTAAAGAGCCAGGTTTGCAGTAGACAATTAGTCTCTTCTGGCAATATTCTAATTAATCCTGTTATTAGGCTTTGCCACTAATTGCTGTAGGAGAGGTCTGGCCCTGATAGAAGCCACCCGCTTTGGCGTGGTGCCTCCTGTGCAGCCTGACCCGGGTGGTGGAGCAGCAGACGCTCTGGATGGAATTCCTGTGTGCAGGAATTTGCCTTTGCCGGCCACCACCGCGGATGGCAGCCCACAAGGAGTGACGTGGTGTGGAGCTCCTTCCTGGATGTCCAGCCAATTTGATTCGAGGGCCAGGACCATGCTCAGTGATGCGTCCCAGTCTTCAGGTGCATGATGTGTCACCGAAGTCTGCTGTGGATAAAAGGCTTTAGATTAAAAGCCTTGATCACCTCCTGTTAGTGCTTCACGCCAACGGGGCTTTTAAAAGGTTGTCTCAATGATAAAATGAGTGACCTTCAGATCCGAGGGTTTCAAAAGTGCCAGCTATGCCCTCCCTTTAGATTGTTATTACCAGTTGTAATGTCCTGCTATAAATTGGATAAGACTGGGTGAAACGCTGAGTTCATTCGCTCTCCCCAGTCCCCACCTCACTGGGACCGTGTTTCTCTTTGTACTCACTGAACAACAGTTCACACCTTCACAGTTTCCTGCACTTCTCCCTGTATTTTACTCCTCAGCATTTTTTAAGTTGTGTAGAGTGCTCCTTCATGAGAGGGGCATGCTTCAGATTCCATGCTAAAAGCAACTGCCAGCCTTGTGTAAGTGGTGTCGGGTGCTTCTGGCCCATCAGCCAGATGCAGTGTTTTCCCTGATGCAGCAAAAAATGGGAGAGCATTCTCTAAGCAAGGGCAGGAGGAAGGGAAGAGGACAAATGAGTGACTGTAACAGTGCAGATTGCATGCCAAACAGGAACCTCTTGTTTTTCAGGAGCTACGTGTCCTTGAATTGGCTGGTGCTCACCTCTCTTGCTGAGCCCTTCCTGCTGAATCACACAGCCTCACCTGGATGTGCTTTGTGCATGATGCAGCAGGGAGGAACAATGCTGGGTTCAAGAGGGTCTTTGAAACTTTAATGAAATTTTTCTGAGCTAAGCAGAGCGCCAGGCAAGTCTGAAAACCCTGTTTGTTGTCTATGATATGGGAATATTTGGATGACTTGTTGTTATCAATAGTTTTAATAAGGTGCCCGTGAACAGTAACAGAATTGATAAACAGAAGGTGCAAGTCCTCCCAGAAATGGCTCTTCAGTCCAAGGGAGTGACTCTTCCACTCCTACTCACTCATTAACACTGGGTTGGTGAGTGTGCTACAGACCATGGGTGAGAAACTACTCATGAGATGAGGCTGGCAGGGTTTGGTCCAGCTTGTGTATCCCATCTCTCTGCTGGCCTTTGCAGCTCACCTTTCTGCATTTACTGCTGAGCTTTATGGGTTTGCAGAATGATTTCTGGAGCTCTTTCAGATCAATACACAGTAGAGGTCCCTCTCTGGAGGGCATGTTCTGACATGATATTACCCTGTCAACGGTTCTTTTCTCAGTTTATAGCTTTCCTTAATATTTAAATGGGTTTCTTGCTGCAGTGCTTGTGCCCCGTTTACCCAAATAATCTATAACTCAATGACTTCTAAATCCACTTCACAAGTTGTTATATTCATTATAAATGAGTTGTAGTGCAACCTGCATCTCAAGTAGATATTCTCATCTGGAGGTCTGTGCTGAGATCCAGCAGGAGCAGGGAATATATTAAACCCATAAAACCCCCAAGACATCCCGTACCATACAAAATGAGCTCTAACTACTGACTTTATTCCTCCTTATTGCTTCTATTCGCCAGCCATTCAATGAAAATGTATTACACACAAACAAACACACACACACACACACACACACACCCCCACCCACCCCAGGCAGCTGTTCCTGCAGCCACAGCACCTCAATCAGCTTCTACCAAGGTTTTGCAAGTGTCTGGCACTTCTAGCAAGGCTGTGTGGAGGTGGCTGAGACTGGAGATCCCTGCAGTTATCTGTGTGAGCTTTAAGTGCTTGTGCAGGAAGGACCCAACCCACTGGAGGGGCCAACATCTCGTGTTGGGCTTCAAGCCCAGGTCTGGCCTCGCTGATTTCAGTGGCACCAGGCTCCCTGGCTGCTTTTTCCCAGTTGAAGAGGCAGCTCAGTGGTGACTGGTCAAGGATTCAGACATTGCCTCTGTGTCTTTGGGGGCTTTGTTATTGTCACAGTCAGCTTTATCTGTGCAAAGGCTTTGTCTGGTAGGGTCTTAGCTACTTTTTAATCTCAAATCCTGGCTGATTGCTGTGCTAAAGCCAGCTTCACTCCCAAAACACTCTTTATCTGAGAATCCCTCATAGACGTTGCTCTCAAGATTTAACTTCCTCTTTAACTCTAGTTTTGTGTTGTTTTTTGGGTTTTCTTTTTCTCTTTTTCTTTTTCTTTTTCTTGACTGCTTGTTTTTGTTGGTGGTGGTGGTGGTGGTTTTTTTAACACCATGGAGTTGTAGATCTAAAAGAGATTTTTTGAAAAAGGAAATCTGGAGTTTGGAAGAGATTCCATACCCCATTCTGACATTGAATGCAGGAGAAATATTAGGACTTGGCAATATTCCTTTGCTTGTAAAATCTGATAGATTTAGATTTGACTGGTTTGCCTTGGATTGAGTAGGAATGTTAATAGTGTATGAAATTCAATGAGCTCTAATGCTATTTAAAAAGTCCTAATGAGAAGGGTGCTTTTGTGTCAAATCCTATTGTTTTTTTATTTCCTTTTCTGCCTTCCATATTTGAAGAGCACTAAAAATATTTTTAACAGCTAAGGAGTGAAATAGACTTTCGTCTGAAGGACCTGTGGGAGTAGGGGAGTCTGGGGGAAGGCAGTGGAATTTATTTGGTTGGTAGCTTTTACTGTATGGATGTGTTCCCCTGTGAACCATTAAATTGGGGAGTTTGCTTGGCTTACAGCTGGGGCTAATTGGGATCTGAGTTTACTGTCTGGCTTCCTTCTCTTTCCAATCAAGAGTCATTGTCTCTCCTGCCTGTTGAGATTTTTGTGTGATTTACGGGAAAGCATCAGCTTAAAGGACAAAGAATTGAGATTATCAGTTTGTATAGTGGTGGGTTTTTAAATGATCCTTAGATTAAATGCAATGTTCCTGTCCATAACAAATGGTAAAATCTTGTGCCTTTTGGTTGGACACACAGTTTCTGAAAAAAAAAATCCATGAGGGAAAAGAAAAAAACCTCTTCAATGGTATTTTTAAAATCCAAATAAAAATATTTAGTTTGTTGAACTGAACTGAAGCTTCTTGTTTTGAACATTATTAGATTGGGTCTGTCTGTGTCCTACAATCACTGCCCACAGCGCAGACTTGGCTCCTTTACAGGTCTTTCTGCTTTGACTGGGTTTTGTTCCTATAGAGGCATCATAGGAGATATATGCTTGGTATGAAGCCCAACCCACAGAGAGGATAAGAGCAGTGAACTCACAAACAATCCATTTGTAGTAGGCATCAAGGACCATAAGCTGATGCAGTTGTGCCAAGTAGCCTTGAAGCAAGCTGTTTCTAACAACCTTAAAATAAGATCTTTCATAGTTTAAATAATCTTGGAATTTAAATTCCAAAAAGAACTTTGATATTTTAGCTTTTTCTCCAGCCTGGAGAGGAGAACAAACATCCAGTTATCAGAGTTCACTGCGGAATATTAAATCTGATTTTATTGTTTTGTTTTAGTACTACGCATACAAGCAAAATTGATCAAGACCTGATGCTTCTGAGTTATATCTTATACAATTTTATGACTTTTAAAAAAGTATTTTGAAACATTTCTGCTCCAAAAGCTTGACGGGTCCCTGCATAGAAAGCCTTAGGACACGGAACTCCAAATATACTGTTTCATTCATTCTCACTAGCCTCTTAAAACCTAGTACTTATTTTATGCCAACAGACAGAAGAGCCTTTTTCTAACTGCAGTAAATCTGATGACAATTTACTTTTTATGAAGTCTTATGTAATGCACTGTTTGTCTCCTGGATAAAATTTCTTTTTGACTTTTGACTTAGTTGGAAGCAGAAACAATAACTCCTGCAGCAGAGAAAGCTTCTCCTTCTGCAAGAGCTCCTAGCCCTGTGTTTGCCTCTTCTGCTCTGTGTGGATGAGAGACAGCACTGGTTCTCAAAACCTTCTACACCAGCCAAAAGCTGGAGTTTGAGGTGGGTTTTGCTTGCTAGGTCTGATGTGCAGATTTAGCCAAACCACCCAGAAGACTGGAAATACACCAGTTTGCACCTTCCCAAAGGCTGCCTGGGCTGGGTCCCAGGACAAGGAGATGCTCTGCTTCAGCTGCAGCTGAAAACTTCACCTTGTGACCCTGAAGATGTTTGCTCAGCTTAATCTTTCCTAGAATAAAGCAAAAATGGATCTGAGTCATGAGGCCTGACTGGTGCAGAACCAAATTGACACATAATTGTGTCCAATAGTGGTTTCAAATCCATTGCTTATTTTCTCTTTTCAGATGATTTGCTCTGGTTTCCCAAAGAGGAAGTTGTAAAACACCTTGCAAAAGGCAGATCTTGCAGCGTATGTCTCTTCCTCTTTGAAAAGGATAAAGTCCCATAAATCCTGCACAAGAGCTTGGTCTTTGCAATTATCTTGTCCAGGCTACAGACCTAAGAAACAAAAAATAATCAGCTCAGGCTGTAAATGCCTCATCCCCAGAATTAATTGTTCAGGTTTTTGTCATTATCTCTTGGATCTTTTGCAGATATTTTTTTTCCAAATTCATATAAGTAAAATAACAAAAGAAGTTTCATTGTAGTATCAAACGTATTTCTGTATACAAAATGCAAAAATACCTCTCTGCTATAGTTCAAGGATCTATCATTGTTCTATTAACTGTGTGACATCTGCATATTGGCACAAGTTTCATGCCCTGGTTGTTCTCAAGGGACTATACCACTGTTCTATTGCTGGCACAGCCATTATTCCAGGGTAACTGGTGCACAAGGGCAGTGTTATATTAAGTGCAACATATGCTAGAAATCAGAAATGGAAATGCCTCATCATTGCAGTAACAGCACAAAGCCAAGGCTTAGTTTGCAGCTGGGACTCAATATAAAAATAGTAAACCTGGGTGAGAAGGGCTCATAGAAGAAAAAAAAAGGCAATTAAAAAAAAAGTAGGAACTTCTAATTTTAATTTTCAAAACCCACTGGGGAAAGCATTCTTGCACAGATTTATCATCAATATAGAGACAATGAACCCCCAAAACAAGAGTGCTGAAACCTTCAATGAAAAATCTCGAGGGTTTTGGCTGAATGCTCTTGTTCTCTTCTGAATTGTTCTTTTGTCAGTTAAAAACAGAAAATTTCTGCCTGTCATCAAAACCTCAAGTTCAAGCAGAAAAGGGAAAACTTCTGAGATGAAACTTCTACACCTTTTCAAGTTTTGTTTGTATTTTGTTTGTTGTGAGGTTGGGGTTTTGTTTTTCTTTTTTTTTTTTTTTTTTTCCTTTTTTTTTTCCCCTTTTTTTTTTTTTGTTTCCATAGTTGTTTGTAGAGCATATTAGTAATACTGTAAGATTTTTTTTTTTCTGGGTAAAAGGATAAATATATTCCAGAAGAATATCCTATGAATCTGTATTGTATCAGAAAGGAAAATATCTTCATTTGCCCTGAAATAACTCAGGAAAACTAGAGGTAGGAACCCAACTGCACTGCCCCTAGGCTTGATGTGGAGCAAGGGACTGGGGGTTCATGCCCTGGGAGGGCTCTGGTGTGGTGAGCACGGCAATGGTCTCCTTTGCTCTGTAGGGAGGAACTCAGCTTCATAACAGTTGGACAGTGATATTAAAGGTGTTTTCCAGCCTAAACAATTCCATGATTCCCAAATGACTCTATAAGCAGAGTGCTGTGTGCTGTACTGCTCCATCTGAGGCCCCTCTCTGTGGCTGGAATGGATGCCCTGATGCTTATGGTCCATGTCAGGAAGAGGCAGCTCCAAAAATAGTTGTAGGCTAACCCTGGCCAGGTGTGGCTCTTTGTTTTGGAGAAGTCAGTGGGGAAGACTGGATGAACTTCTGACCTTAAATCCTTGAAAGATCAATGATGATTCTTTTGGGACTGTATGGGGAAGGCTGCAAACTGGCAAGGCTGAAGGTGTCTAGGAGGGAGCAGTCTGTGGGATGTGGGTTTTGGTAGATACTTTCGTAGAAGATTGTGGGTTTTATTAAACTGTTCAGTCAAGGAATCAAAGTAGGACAGGGGTTCTTTGCTTGAGTTTTAGGTGTTTCTTGAATCTCTATCCTTCTGTCCTTCTCAGATGTGCCCCCTCCTTTTTAACACATGAATATTCTCACATATCCTCTCCCAGAGCTTGGATGGTCCATGGGAAATACAACCCATTTGAGGATCTGGCAATGTAGATAAATGAACAGAAAAAAGGGAACTAGAGTTCCTATCAGGATCTACAGCTCCTATTTTTTGCCAATTTTTTTTTAAGTTTTTAGGGCAAAAAATGTCATTCACTGTAAAATTCTAATGAGTGGTAGTGCAATTTACAGTTTCCACTTGAAATTCTGTTTATCTCTTTCTGCCAGTCTGCTGGTTCTCTGTACACTGATATACAAGGATATGCCACGGCTGGTGAGCAAACTCAGAAACCTGACTCTGTGCTGGCCCTTTCCACTGGTCTCAGGAGTCCCTGGTATTTTCATGTTGGGATATTCATCTGTCTATTCATTCAAAAACCTTCAAGCCTGATTAACAGTGCAACTTTTCTGATAGGTTTGGAAGTGATGCTTCACTGCAGCACCAGTTTGTAGGTCCAGACTTTGTTGCTATAGCTGTTCTTGTGCAAACTGAATGAGCTGATGACATTGTTTGGTTTCTTTTCTTTCCTTGTGTCTTCAGCATTCACACTCTTTTCACAGCACTGCTGCTTCTTCCAATACATATCCCACAAAAGAAAAAATGTCCATAGACTTACTGGATCTGACCTGAGCTGTGTGGACACTGTTGATCTAACTCCTGCCAGCCTGACCAGGGTCACTGTAAGAAACCAGGTTTCACTGAGGCTAGGTTGGAAAATCTTTCCTATGCAAGCTGGAAAAGCTGCTTTGACAAATTTCTGGTCAGAAATGTGGGTGGAAACCCTGATTTACTGTTCTAGATGGTACCTGCAGCCCACACACCTCACCTGGAAACCTCCTCAGCCTGGTCTGTCCCGAGTGTGACACAGGGCTGTAACACCCCTGCACAAGCACCCCGGCGTGCTGTGTAAACCTGTTCCTGGCCTTTGAGAGAGGCACTGGTGCAGCACTGGCTTCTGCTGATGATGGGGCTGCCATAGATGTGCATTGGTCTTCATCCTTTTACTACAGTGCATTGCTGTGGGTACTGTATAAAAGTGCTCCTTGAGGGAGCACTTGTAGCAGCAGAGGGTAGCAACTTTGGGAATTAGTTCAAGGATGCTCTAAAAAACTTCCATCATCCTGCTGTGTGGTATCAGCACAAAGAGCGGTCAATGATCCCTCTTGCTCCATCCCGAATTTGCAGACAACTCTGTTTCATCAGCCCAAGTGTGTTTCATCAGCCCCTGGGCTGCCAGGCCTTTGAAAAGCTGATGGGCGAGGGAGGAAATGAGGCACACTGAGACCGTGCTATTGTGGTGAAGTCATGACCTTACTGACCCCTGGCCCCCAGCTCACACAAACAATACTGTGACCAAATAAGACTACAGCCTTCAACAGATGGAGAGTCAATACAACATCACTGAAGGATAATATATTGATTTCGTTTAAACAGCCAAGAAAACCCAGAATACACCAGTTATAAAGAACATGTTCTGCCCTCTAAGTTGACCTCCTGGAAAATTTGAACAGAGCTATGTAAAAAGTGAGAGAGAGACAGCGGAGATACTCATCAAATTAGGAGAAGAAATTGCTTGAAAATGGTATTTGGGAGACCAAGCTAGACAATTTTTAAATAATAGAGTTGGAAACACAATGAAAATAGCCCTATCAAAATAGAATATATGTGACAGAATTTTTATAAAGCTTCACAAGGCTTCTGCAAATATAATATGCAAGCTGGGAATATTGGATTCCAAATAATAAAAAGCTCCCAGTCAAGCTCCATCTCATTGCAATGAGCTGCAGTCACTTTAGGCAGATGCTAAGAGGTTGGGAGAAAGGGCTTAAGCAGTCTTACATAAGAGATAAATGTGATGGATCCACATGTAATAGAAACACTTTTGGGATAAAAAGAATCTTCCAAAAAATCACAGTAGAGGCAGAGGTGGAAGCTGTGATGAATTCATCTGTGTCTGCTGTATGAACTGCAGCACAAGAAAACAATTAATCTCAGGCTGTATCATGAGTAGATTATAGGATCAAGGATGTTTCGCATTTGGAAACCAAATGCAAGGTTAGAACCAAAAAGGTAGAACTGAAAAAGGAAGATTCTTGGAGAAAATATCCTGTGGGTATAGGATCCAGCTGCTCTCCTCAGCTGTACCTGTGACTTTTCCATGTGCTGAAGAAGCATTTGCAGGTGCAGTCCTACCAAAAGGTGAGATGATGCTGCACAGACAAGGCCTGATTCTCATCCTAGGTATGCAGGCATGAGCTGCTGTGCACACACAGTGAGGTCTGGATTGCTACATCATGCACAGTTTGCTACAAGGGTTATTTTAGGCAGAGAGCAGCACTAGAGCACCTGTGTAATGATCCTTCTGGTGTGTGCAAGCACACAAACACACTTACACACTCCTGCGATGAATAGAGACCTACACAGGCTGCCTCTCCCTCTGAGTGCACAGTTACCCATTCCTAGCCCAACAAATGTGATGCATCCTACTTTTTCATAGAATACTTCCCAAAAATAAAATGGAAAGTTTAATCCTCCCCCCCAACACGTTTTTTTTTTAAACCTTCCCAAATGATGTTTCTTTCTGCTGTAATTTAGGATCTGTATAAATATATTCTGCTGCAAAGGGTGATAATTACCACACCCACACAATTTTATAATGCACACATCTAATTGTAGTACAGTTATTTGTGGCAGCCAGGCACTGAAAATATACTTTTATTGTATGCCTCTAAGCAACGACAAAAAAAGTCCTTTTACTGTTACCTGACTGTATACTTTCAGGGCATTTTTATTTCACCTAAGTAATCTGCTTTTAGATTTTGCTCTTTGTGTGGCCTTCAAAATTTCCCTTCTGCAATTAAAAATATAGTTAATTAGTAGGGACATAAAAAGACTCTTTGGGAATGTCTTGTCAGTGTGTCACAGTGCCTTGTGCAGATAGCCCAAGCTGAATCCAAAAAAGGTGAAGGACTTTCCCATTGGTACAGCAGAAGGAAATATAGATATTGCTATTTCTTGCGGGTCAGCCTGGTCAGGGCACCACTTTGACCGAAGCAGAGGGGATAGTCATGGTCTATTTTCATCCTTTTATAGATGTCTTGCCAAAGGAGAAGCCAAGTCCTCCACTCCCTTTCTTTCCTAAGAAGCAACAGCATTTTCCACAACTAACCCTACTCCCAGAGGTTTTATCTGCACTGTCCAACAAACCAGTGCCATTGTTTGCTCTCACATCCTGATCTCTTGATTGCCAGCACTCCATGAATGTCAAAAAGGCCCTCAGAGGCAATCAGCTATTTCTCTTCGAATGTAAATCCCAGTATTGTTCCGGGAACCGCTTTCTCCAGGGGCTGCTCCCTACAGGCAGTCCCTGTAGTTACCTTGTCTCTGAATTCATGTCCTGATCTACCCAGCCTCTCCCTGCATGTGCCCTTGAGGTGCAGCTCATTCCTAAATCGCTTTCCGAAGCCTGGACTTACCGGAACTTGTACCAGGATTTGTTGGAGAGTGAGGCCTGAGCCTGAAACACTCACTGCCTCATATGGTTTTAGCTCCCCAGATTTAGGATGCCTGAAAGGATTATATGTTGTTGCCAGAGGCCTTCATCATCCAAACAGAGTGTGATATCCTTGCTGATCACCTTTTGCAAGGGAGAAGAAAGAGTACATCCAGTGCAGTCAGACGGAACTTTGGGTCAGATCACCAGGAATCCTACCTCTGGCAATTCTTAAGTCCAGGCAGAAAACCAATCCCCTTGGGTAGAAAACATAATTCAACAAAGTCCTTAGTGAGTCACAGGGACAGAACTTGCCTCTGCTTGATGGAAGGAGACAGAAGGAAATGGCTGTGACACCTAGGGTGGGACATATGAGGGATGTCTGCCCCTGTGCAGCGTCAGGGATGCTGTGGGGTGAGTCAGACAGGGTTTTAGCTGGCACTGTGCAGAGCAGTGCCCCGTGCTTCTTTGGGAGATTTACCCTCTTGACGTTAAGCTGCAGCAATTTTGACTGCAGAGTGGAAAAGAACTCAGTTCAAAGGCAGAGTTTCAAAGTCGTGCTCATATGTGGGATTATGGCAGAAAGAGTAGGGCTGGGGGCAGAGGCTAGAACGGGGCCGGGAGAGAGTTGGCACCGAAATTGTGGCAGCCTGCTCGGCAGCAGCACAGGCTCCACATGGTGCCAGGATGTCACAGCATGCTCCGAGCCTTGTCTATGGATCCCTGCATCTCAGCTTCAGGGGTTAGAGCAGGCCTTTGCCAGTCTTCAGCTCCTTCTGTCCTTGGGGTGTTGCCTTTCACCCTGTGGAAAGAACTCTCCTTGAAAACAATGCAAAAGCCCGTAGTTCTCAAAGGTAGTGAAATGGTTTGAAGATACCCCTGTACCCTGCTCCCTGTGAGTGGACTCATGTAATTACACTCTTTGGCAGAGCAGAAAGCCCCTGCCCTCTGCCCTGCAGCAGCTGTGGGACCTGCAGGAGCCCTGGAACTTTCCAGTCTGGTGGCATTGTCAGGACCCCACTGCCTTTGTGCCACCAGGCTGTTCCCTGAAGGGCACTCTGCACCTCTCCTAAGGCTAAAGCAGGGGCAGGACCAGGCTGCCAAGGGCACAGCTGCAGCCTCCTCTAACAGCTTGTTGCCAGGAGGCAATTAATCTAATTGTCTAATTTGAGGGACCAGGTGGAGATGCCCCTTGGGACCTGCTTCCCTGGACCCTCTGACCGTCTGTAGACTGGATTTCACCCTGAATTGTCCACGTCCTTGTGTGCTTATTTCTTCTCTTCCTCATTTCTGCTCTCTCTTTGGGTTTCCAGAACAGATCCCAGCATCAGCCCCTCCAGTCCCTTCACCCCTTCATTCTTCCAACACTTCCTAAAACCAATTTTCAAATCAGCTCTAAGTGTGAATCTTTTCTTCTGGATCTCCGCTGCCTACCTTATCTATTCCATGACTGTGAACATTAGGAATTTATGGAGATACCACTAAAGCCCAGCCCTGAGGACTTTTGTTGCACAGTCACACAGCAAACTCCCAAAACACCAGCCTGGCCCAGCATCCCCCACTGACTCTCCAATACGATGACAGTAATAACTTTGTAGTCTTGCTGTCTTCATTGATTCATTTGGATCATTTTTGAATAATCTTACTCAGCACCTTTTTTAAGTCCTGGCTAATATTGATTAGAAAATCTGGAAAACATTAGTTCATTGGAGGTAAACAAATATGATAGAAATCTTGAAGAGAAATACGTCAGGCATGTCACCAAAAGATAGGTCAAGTATTGATTTTGTCTGTCTCCATGCCAAGGTGAGCCAGGCCACATTGAAAGAACAGCTGGAGACGTGAGGAGACTGCAGAAAGTCGCTGCCTTAGGGGCTGTTACCCTGGACTCGAGCTAGAAGCAGTGTCACAGAACCTAGATCAGCAGCAGGGTGTGAAATCTGGGATGCCATGGTTGTTGCTCAATGAGAAAGGTGGCACAGCTCCTGGGGAATACAAGCAGATGTCTTCAAGGCACCTTTCCTACAAAGCTCAGGTGGATATTTTTTCTCTTTGAGAGGATGCTGTTCCTCCTTCTTTTGGAACTTGGGGAATGCCAGTTACCATGGCTGGCAAATTAGGTGCCAAGTACTACTGACTCTCATGCAGTGCAAGTGCAGAGCTGCCCAGTGCTTGGAGGGTTTAATCTCAGCGGGGATAAGTCTGAGGCAGCCTGGAAAATCTTCCCGGGCAGATATGCAGTGCATTCACTTAGAATTACATTGCTGTGCTTGTGCTCCAAGACACAGGAACCCAGGTGTCCTGGCTTTCGTGTCTGCTCTGCATTCCTTATAAGTTATTGAGTGACTGGGAATTAAAAATATCCCGGTGAATATTCTGATTTGACAAGTACGTGCACAGATAATAACAGAAAGCTTTTGTTATGGAAATAAAGTCTAAAAAACCCGGAGCCCTGTTTATTAAAGCTTTGGTTGCACTGTGATGTGGTACACTCGGTGACTCACCCTGGGAGTCATTGGGACATGAATGCTAATGCTGCAGGGCAGGAGGCTGGGCCATGAGCAGGGAAAGATCATTCCAGTTAGGAAGATGACCGAAAACAGCTCTGCTCATCCACTACCTGCTGCTCTGCCATGAATAATGTGCAGAGCACCTTATCTGGATCCCTAATCTGTTTAAAGGCATGACTCACACATCAGGCCCGTGCCAAAAGATGACGACGGGCAGATCTGAATGCTGGTGTGAGAAGCCCCCTCTGAGCCATGGTGTCCCTGGGTCCTGGGGCTGGGCCAGTCATGGCCCTGCAGCCCCGGTGCTCAGGGCATCCCTGCTGGAATGGCAGGGCAGCGCTGTGGATGAGGTCACTGTCACTGCCTCCTGCTGCTGCTCTGGTCCTGGCTGCTGGTGGGTGACCTGGAGGCTTGGAGTCAGGAGGGAGCATTTCAGCTGCCAGCTGAAGCGTGCTTTGAAAATGCAACTGCATGAAGAGCGTGTAATAAATAGGCTGAGAGATCCCCTTCCTTGTTAATTTGAAGGAGCTGGTCCAAGCAGCTGATGGGTGCCCAGTGAATGCAGTCTGCACCATTTCTGTGTGTCCAGCCCTGACTGGCTCACGCCTGCCTATTGCAAGGTGCGAGGATTTGCTCCTCATCATCTTCAGGAGTGGGGAATTGCTGGAACTCTCTTTTGACTCCTTTAAATGTAGTTCAAACTTGCCAAATCACCAGGGAGGCCTAGAGCTACTGAGCTCCTGTAAGAAATAAAATGAACACTCGCTCTTGAAATGACAAAGTACCAAAGTTTGACATGGGGGTTGCAGGGATCCTTCACGCAAAGAGTTGCATGAGGAAGATGGAGTGGAAGAGGTGACAGGAAGGAACAAGGGAGACAAGTGGATTCACAGACTGGGACCTGTTATTGAAGTGCTGTATAACCGCAGGACTATATTCAGAAATCCTCAGGTGGTGCAGGCTCGCTGTGGAATATCTTGGCTTCCTCCCTTGCGACTGCTGCTGCTTTTGACTCTGAAGCTTGTCTCTCTGAGGGATGTCTGTGTGGATCAGGGCTGGGTGATGCTGATGGAGCGTTGCAATATCTTTCCCAAGGAGTGACAGGCAGCATATGAATCATCAGCTGGTACTGAAGTGAGGTGGGGAGGGGTGTGTGGGGTGGGCAACCATCTCTTTCAGTCTCATTTCCCCATTGACAGGTCTCCCCAGGGCTTGTCACACAAGGCTTGTATAGCCAGGGCCTCACTCTTGGTTTTATCCTGGGAACAGTAACAGAATAATTGCCCATATAGGATGAGGAAGTAAACATCTTGATGGCTCTTGAGAAAAGATTCAAAAAAGACCCCTAAAAATATAAAAGAAAGAGCTTCTAAAAGACTGGCATCCTCTTATTTAGATGCTGCAGGCATTGCAGCATCTAAATAACAGGAGCCTGGCCTCTGTTGCAATTCAGCATTTGGTGAGAGCAGGCTGTGGGGCCTGAGGCAGGTCAGCCCCTGGGGTGTGCCGAGGGGCTTAGCCAGGAGATGTCTCTCACCTGCTGTCAGAGCCTGCAAGAGAAATACTGAGAGCTTTGGTGCCTAAGTGGTTTTCTGGATCTGCCTCTTGGCAAAACTTCTGCTTATTTTAGAGCACTTGGGAATTCATCTGCACTTTTCATTAGTTTCCATTTAGGGCTCTTGCCTTCACCCTGCAATGGGTAGAGGCAGCCAGGTGAAATGGCTGAACGGAATCCATCTGGACCAGGATTTTGTAGGAGTCTCTCATGATACAAATTAGTTTTCCCATGCTGTTCAGACCTTCCAGCAGTGCTGTATTAGACACATCTTCTGACGCATGAGTTCTTACAGGTGTGTTGTACCACTGGTCGAGAAACTCCCCAGAGGCTGCTGTGCCCTCAGCATCTTCATCTCCCAGGGGTGAGAGCAAAGATTGTGGCTGCCGTTGCCTGTGCAGAAATGGTAAATAAACAGCCCTTTTCCACTTCTCTTTAGTGACTGGTCCTCTCCCCCGCAGCATCAACAGGGGGTGGGCAAAGGCAGAGTTGGAAGTAGTGCTGCTGCAATTCTTGTCCCTTGTTTATTCCTCAAATAAACCCTTTCATTTATCAGCTGGCATTTTGGACCAGCTGTCTTTCCTTGCGGCTTGGCAGGAACTGAGATAGGATCTTTAGCAGAAGGGCTCTGCATTAAGAGATGTTTGGTGCTGCTGAAGGGTGCTAGGGGTTCCCTTTGCAGGCAAATAAACCCTCACAAACACATCAGCCTGCTCCTAATGTTGGAAAACATACCAGTTTAGAATTTTTTTGTATAACTTTAGTGAAGGAGTTTTGTTTGCCTTTGCACCCTGAAAAAGAATTTTCTTTCCAGGGCATTGTTCCAGCAGGTGAGGTCTGATGGACTCAACATATCAACAGACTGGGAGTAGCCCATAAGATAAAGGGCCATCAGCGGCCACCTACAAGATCTACCTCAGACTCTGCCTCTAGCAGAGTGGGAGACATCTCCTCTGAAAAAGACTGATAAGAACATCACAGCATGAAGATCTAATTAACATCAGAAACAAAGAAATCCAGATGCAGTAGGAGACCAAATACTAAGGACTACTCAACTTGGGACCAATGAAAACTGACCAAATTTGTTTCTATGAGTTTTGACTGTATAAAAGATCTGAAAAATCCAGTAATAGTCATGTGTCATAGAATGATTCTCTCTGCACATCCAGGTTATGTGTGGATGAGATTATTTCTGTGGTATATCCTTGCCAGACCAAGATCTTGGCCCAATAATAAAGTAATGCCTTGAGTCTTTAACATTTTTAAAAAATGTTGATTTATGGTTTTTGTTTTTCCTGCAGTTTTGATGACACTAACAGTTACCTCCCAATGTTCATCTACTTAGACTTCAGCCTCTTCAGTGGTCAAATGGGAGTAATTTAGTCATTATTTCCAGCAGCAAATTGACTCCATTAGAGTTCAGCTGACCGATGCTCCAGCTGCTAAAGGGGTGGGCGTGGTGCTGTCTGACTGCTCTAAATTAGATATCATCTGGGGTCCAGGTTTGCCTTTACTTTCCCTCTCTGCATCCCTTCCAGCTCATCCCTTGGTCTGATGTTTTTTTAACCTTTCCTCTACCTCCAATGTCCCTTTCATTCCCATGAGCATTGCCAGGCTGGCAGGTTTGTCTGCTTTGTGCCCCTGAACCCTCTGTCTTTGTGATTCTCTCCTTTCAGGCAGTGTGACATGGATGCTGCAGACACTCATTCACTGTGCCCCTCTAACTTGTACCCTGCAGGTCCCCTTTCCCACCCTCCACCTTTGGTTCACAGCAAGAGGTGAGCCTGAGGGAGGGGGCAAACCCCCACTCCCTTCATGGCAAATTCATGCACGGGCACAGCTACCACTAGGGCTTTGTGTCCAGGAGCAGAAACTCCAGCGACCCTATTGTGTTATACTGACCATTTGTTGAATCTTTAAACTCCATCGGTTTAGGCTGAAATTCTTTTAATGACCAATTTAGTGTTGATGTTCCAGGACAAAATTGGCTCATTTAGAACTTTGGTGTCACCTGTTCCAGCTGGTAAAGTGTGGACCCTGGTTTAGTGACATGTACGCAGCTTTCCTAGGGATCGTTAAGGGCTGGTGGCCAGCACCACCAGGAGAGTCCAACAGATGTGATTTTCTTATCTCTGGCACCCCAAGGCTCTCCCTTTCCATTTATCTCTCCCTGTGCTGAGAGAAGCTCTTTGTTCTGCTGATGGTTTCATTAGGAGATTACAATTCTGTTGTTAAAAACTTGTATTTTTCCATTCCCTCTCCTAATATTCATCCGTGTTTACTGTTCTATTTTTTTCCATCCATTTTTGTCTACATTGCTGCCCTCTATAGCATATGTTGATGTACAAAAGGGTCAGAGCCACAAGGACCTGATCTTTGGGATGAAACAGTTCAAAAAGAATGGCCCTCAAACACCTCTGCTCTGAGTGGTTCTGAACAATGTGTGGGTTCAGAAGTGGAAAAGAAACCACCCAGGCAACAAGAAACCACACTTAACAAAAAACCAAAACAACCAAAAGTCCTGCTAGAGGTAAACATTTTTATGCAGGTTATTTGGAGGATTTCACTCAACATTACACTCTGTATCTGCAAGGTACAAGTGCCAGCAAACAGGAATGTGGCAGAAGGTGACCTGATTTTGATAACAGCTTTTTCTCAAGCATTTGATGTTTTCGCTAGTTCTGTTTGATTGGTTGGTTGGTTTGGGGGCTTTGTTTGTTTGTTCTGTAACTTTTCTCTGTAACTCAGGAGGGCAGAAATGAAGCACAGAAACTGGAGGTCTGGAATTTATGTCAGACTTGGTACTGATCTGGGACTTAACTGTTTTAGCAGAAGGATTAGGTCTGAGATTCTTACTGTATTTATGACTGAGGCATGGGGCCAAAATAACCTGAAATACATTGAACAGTGAAAATTGGCATTTGACAAGCAAAGGGAGTTATCAAGCCTAAAATTAAATACGTAAAGCACACAGAAGTCCAGAACTCTACAGAAAAGGAGACAGAGAAAAAGAAAGGGAAGTTCGAAGTGACACACCACAAAAAGTGACATACTAAGCTGAATGTGCTGCGGATTCATAACACTGTCCAACTGGAAGATCAGCAAAGTCTGAGATGAGTCCTTGTCACATCTACTTCCAACAGTCATATTAGCTTTGACAGTCATCCAGAGTTTTGTGGCATAAATTTAAGCAGTTTGCACTGAGTGCATATTGCCACTAATTTCAATTATCTGTAATTCAGTGGAGTGGAGAGGACCAATGGCAGTCCTGTGAATGATCTGATAAGGAGGGTTACAGGATGAGTTTCTGGCCTGGTTGTAGTTCGGTGAAGCACCACTAGAGCAGCACAAGCTGTCACCTGCTGAAAACAGGAATGTTAGGCTCTGAAAGTCAGTGGCATCTGCGTAAAGTGTTAGGTATAGCAAGGGAGATAAAGCTCTGCATTACACTCAGTGCAGTGCAGAGCCATGCACACGGAGTGAGAATGAGGCTTTGAGTGTCTCAAATTGGAAACAGCAACTGCAAACAACAGCAGTGCTATGAAACTGTCCCTGTATCTGTGTGTTATTGCCATTTAGAAAGGCACACATTCAGAGTAATGGGAAACATCTTCAAATCCCAGAAAGAGTGGTGAAAAAGAGCGCTGAGAAAGTGTCAAATCCAACAGCCGTAGCGAGCTGGAGTGGCTGGAGCTCGGCCATGACATGGGCAGAACTGATGGATTTACTGCTGCTGGGAAACACTTGTGCTGATACTTCAGGGTGATCTGTGGGCACATGATAGAGGTGCTAGAGAGACTAATTTAATGCTGTCTGAGAAAGGCAGAGTTAGAGGTGTGTTTCTGAGTGTCTCCCTGCTCTCCAGAGCTCCTTACAAGCCTGTGTTGTGCTCTGCCTTTGGCGGCACAGAGCTGATGAGTCTGTGATCCAGAGGATGCCATGGTCAGCAGATGGCACAGCTTTCAGTGACTCTCTCCCTCTGCTGTGCTGCATCACTTCCCACCAATGGTACAGACACCACCACTTGAGAAAACACCTCAGAAATAGCACTTCGGGAAAGAATTTGGACTTCAAGTGACGGCAGATCTCCCACGTTCCTGGTAGGTGTTATTTTTGTAAAACAGCAGCAGCAAAGGACTATCCAGTGCTTATTTTCTGCAGAGCTTATGTATCACTAGGTCTCCTCATATTGTAGTCTTCTCAGCTGGATGAAAAGAAATCTTTATATCATATGAAGATATTCAGGTCTTTGAAGGCAGCCTTCAGTTGGGTGTTGCATTTCACTGTCAAGCATTCTTATTGCAGTGGTGCCCTGGCAATTTGAGATGGGGTGGGCTTTTTCCTGAATTTGTTTTAAAGGAAAAACTGAGGGAAGATGTCCCAGTAGTTCAGGTGTAGACCTCTGGAAAGATGCGTTCAGTCACTATCTCTGCTTTGGATGCAGCCTCTGGAGGGAAATGACAGCTTCTTTATTTCTTCTTTATACATGACTTTGGCTTTTTAGGGCTTCTGATATGTCAGCAGAGGAGGAGTAATACCTGTGGATTTGGAGGCTGTTAAGCATTTCAGCAGGCCCTCCTGTTTGAGAAGGATGTGCACAAACCAGGGTGCTTTGGGATTTTCCCTGCAGAAATCAGGGCAGGGTGACCCTGAAATCAAAACTCCTCCATGAGACCTTTCTCTGTGTCAGAAATTGGTTAAATGCTGACCAGTAATTTCTGGTTTTCTCATCATGGGTTTCATGCCACAAAATAAAGGCCCCCACCAGACTGTTCTGAACTGACCACCCCCTACACCTTTCCGCTGCACTTCCTCAGCTTTCATTAAACTTCTTTAAGGAAATCAAACTTTCTGTGTCTCTATAAATAGGCACTTTTCATTATTGATTAAGAGGGTGAAATGCAACCATTTGCTGCAATTCACACTTCTAGGGGTGTGGCTTACACAACTTCTCCCAGGCAACCTGTTCCACTGTCTCACCACACACATAATGAGGAAAACACTTTAGATATAGGAAGATGCCTGATGAAAAAAGAAGTACTGGGAAAGGATATCTTTCTTTCCTTCCCACTGCATCCCATATATTCTCTTGCTGCTTTTGATCCTCTCTGTATGCTCTGTTCTGTCACATCCATCTCCTTCTACCTGGGGTCCCCTCTTCCCTGCTGCAATCACCACTCTCACCTTGTACCTCTGCTCCAGAAGGAATGAGTTTATCCCTGAGTTCTCTTTGCTCCTGGCCTTTGGCAGCTCTTCCTCACTTTCAGGATTTGCTCTCATGTTTCAAGTGAGAAACCTCTGCTTTTTTAAGTGTGAAGGCACTGGGAAAGTTGGACACATCAATCCTCTGCCTATTTACAGGTCAGGTACAGGACAGGCAACAGCAATCTGAGATTTCCTGTGCTGCTTTACACATCCCTGACCTCTGCAATGACCCAAACTTCTATGGAGGGTAAGAGTTAGTTCAAACCCTGCATCAGATCAGCTCTTAGCCCACAGAATATCATGTGGGATGGCTCAAATATGCCAAATTTTGCATTGTGATTAAGTGGAATTGTCCATGATCTATTAAGATCTGAGCAAATTACAGCCACATTAATTAAACATAGGCACTCTGGTTGAGCCTAAGCCACAGATGGCATCCCGCAGATGGAATGCCACTCTTGATATTCACAGAGCCACTCAGCCCTTTAACTTCAGCTTGTGCTGATTAGTAGAGCAATTTATTTTAGCTGCAGCTATTGGCCTTTGCTGAGGAAAGTGCTGTTAAATGGATATCACTGACACGGGCCCAGTATACATAAAAAAGGGGCAATGGAGAGCAGGGATAATGGAAACTCCAAAAGTTATCAGCTGTTCTTTTACCCCAGCCTTTCAGAGCAGCAGGAAGGGAATTGGGCACTGAGTTCCAACTGATATTGAGCAGCATTTGGCTATTTTACTACTTTAGGTGCTGGTTTTTAACTGATTGTAGCAGTGATCTGTTGGAGGATCTTATGATTAGGTCTTCTAATACTCAGTGTGGAGCTCCTTTATAAGAGAAACACCCTTTGAAGCTGAGTCCTAAAATCACCCTTGTCGCTCCCTCCAGAAGGCTCAAGTTATGGCTCACTAGGTTTTGTGTTGGCTTTTTGGCAGTGCTTGTGGGAAAGGTGCACAGCAGGGTTTATTTAGCAGGAATGGCTATTGGTGATAACCTAGAGTGGGGCCCCATTCTCTTAAGCACTGTGCATCTTCTGTGCCAAAGAGAGGAAGGATTATACAAAATAAAACTTCTTACATCCGTCCATGTAGAAGCCGATGCATGGATATGAAATGACTTTTCCAAGGTCATACAAAAAATCTGTGGCAAAGCTAAGACCTAGCACAAGACAGACAGAGTTCTAGGCCAGCACAATAATGTCAATTATAGTCATTAATGTCAAAGGAGGAGGAGGGAAGAATAGAGGAAAGATATTTCAGCAAGGAAGAGGATGGTGGGGAAGTGTTTAACACTTTAGGGAATCCCAACACTCTGTATAAAGATGTGTGGGATTCTAAAATCAAAAGAAATTTCTCTTCAGATGCACCATTTGTTCCAAACATTAATTTTTAGTTAGAGTGGTGAGAGGGAATTTGCTATTACTGTCTTTAAAAGAAGCCAGCCTATTACATTGGTAATAGTGCTGGAGAGGCTTGTGAGCTTTTACTTCATCTGCTACAGGGCCTCTGTTTTAACTCTAGGTGGCCAGGTTTTCCTCAAAATACAGTCTTTGTCCTGATAAATGTTCATCTTCAGAAATAAGCTGAAGGTAGTTTGGAGGTTCTGGTGTGGGTTCTGCTGAGCTGGATCAGAACTGGCTTGTGTCTTTCAGACCTTCCTTGCTAAAGGCAGCACTGGCCAACATCTGCCACCATGTAATGGCACAGTTCCTGGAAGAGTGGGGGAGCATGTTACTGCCAGGCCCTGGAAGAGCTGGAAGCTCACCTTTTTGGAGAGCAAGGAGAAGAGCAACCCAGTGCTTTGGCAGCTGACGATGCGCATGTCTCCCTTCCGGCAGCAGTGAGGCAGGAAACACCTGGGGAGAAGTTGCCCACCTCTTGTGAGAGAGGCATAGACTCAGTGTCTGGGGCACAGCATGGACTATGGAGTTTGGAGGGTCAGAACACTGGAAAGACAATGTTTCCCCACCTCCTCTCCACTGACCTCTCCAGAGCACCATCTGCACCCTGCAATAGAAAGTCAAGATCCACCAGTTTAGAACTGTGATGAAACAAGGGTGATTCGCTTTGGACTCTTGTCCTCTTGCAGCTGAAGCCCATTTAGGTTCTTTCATGTGGGCTGTGGTGTCCTGGGAGTGCTTTCTCTGCTAACAGCTGCAGGGAACACGAGCTTTCTTTAGTGCAGCATCTGTAGTTGCTCCTCTCTTGGCCAGCAATAGGAGGTTGTGGCTGTACGTCTGTCCGTCGTCATGTGCGCTGGCTCCAAGCCCGGACCTTCGGCCAGGGCTGCTCCCACTTTGCTCCTCAGCAGTAAAGTTTGTGATAAACCTCCTTCCCCTTTCATGTTTCAGTGGATTTGACTGAAACAGAGGTGAAGCTGTCTTGGGCAGGGTTTCTTGTGCACTTAGAGGGACATTTCTCCAGAGCACTCAATATCAGCATACAAGTGTGCAGAGCTGCACTGGTGCCAGAGGCGGCAGACCTGAAGGCTGGGCTGAAAGAAAGACTCTCTAGTTTCATGGTGGGAGATATCTTGATAGCAGTGGTCAATTTAGTTCTCTCAATTTTCTGGCTGTTTGGAAGATTTCTGGGAGTCAGGGCTACAGACTTTTTCATCTGGTTTGGAGAGAAAAAAAAAAGATGGAAAAATATGCTTCAGAAAAAAATAACTAAAATATTTTTCTTCCTACAGGAAAATAAGATGTCAAGTTTTCATTTGTACTCTGAATAAAAACTGAAATGTTGGACTTTCCAGTAGCAGGGAAATTCTAAGTTATGACCATTTCTCACTGGAACTATGCTTTTCTTTTCCACTTTGGCCTTGTTTCCCTAGTTAATTCTCATTTTCATCCTGAATTTTTTAGGTCAGAATTAGCTGAACTTGACCACGTGATTTTGCCTGCTTTACTAGATACCTGCAGCCTTCTGGGGATCCATTAATTTCATGACTTTTGAAAGATCTGTTTTTCTGTCAGTATGGTTTTTGATAAGATGTTGGGGTGCTTTGCTGGGCTTAATGCTCTCAGTGAGTCCTTGATCTTGGTCAACCTGAAGCTCTGCCTCTATTAGTTAGCCACCAGAGTTTTGTCCAGAGGCATATTGAAGCCTTTGGAAGGCTTCTCCTGGTTTTATTGTTTATGTAATTAAAACTAAGTTACTTGTTTTCAAACTAGGGAACAACCCTATTTTTTTTTCTGCTCTCCATCACATCTGCTTTTTTTTTTTTTCTGCTTTTCCATCACATCTGCATATGCAGTTTTCAGTATAAACATCAGCAAAAATTTATTCCAGACTGTATTTAGTTTTACCATCAGGAATATTTTATATAATTTCTCATAATATAGATTCCAATAAAGGCTTAGCCATCTTTTCCTTCAGAAAGCATTTTTCTGTGCTTTCTTCCCCAGCTTGATAATGTTGGGTGATCTATACTTTCCCAAAAATGTGCTGTTGGTATATATGGATGTTACGGGTATTTACAGACTTTTTTGGGTTGTACTCTACAAGAATCACTGGATAGAGAGTGGTGAAATGGAGAATGCTGAAAATTATTCTTTAAAAATAGCGTTGAAACTTTTTACCGTTTGCTTGCCTTGATATGATGAGGGGCAATATAAGGGCAATAGGGAAAAAAACAGTTTATTCAGAAGGAGATAAAGATATGAAATGGAGAGTTCCGATGTTTCATCAGAAAGCTCCTGAAAACTGGGGAAAACTTAAGTCCTTTTCGTTCTGAAGTAACCGTTTCATAAAAAATTCACCAGTCTGTCCCATCTGTGTTGATAGCTAAGCTTATTGATTATCTCCCTGTATTCATGTTGCCCTTCCTGACCCTATTTAATTTAGATCCTGTGTGGGCACTTATCCTTGTGGTCACTGTGGTTTAATGTTAGTGACTGGAAATTGATACACAGAGCTAGAGTCTTCAGCACTGGCTCGCAGCCCCAGAAGCCATTAGGCCCTGTCACCTTTGGTCACCATCTCTTCTGTCCTGTCTCAGGACTGATAAGCTTCCTGTTGATATGATGATATCCAACAGAATAACATTATGCTGTTGGGAAGAGATTTTCCATCATTTCTTATCTGGCTGTTAAAATTGTTATGCCCATGGGCACAGAATTATAGGAAAAGTGGGAATGGCTTTAAACTAGAAGAGGTTTGGGATAGATATTAGGAAGAAAGTGTTCAAGGCCAAGTTGGATGGGGCCCTGAGCAACTTGATCCAGTGGGTGGCAACTTGATCTAGTGGAGGGGTTGGAAATAGATGCTTTTTAAGGTAATTTCCAACCCAAACCATTCTAGGATTCTGTGTTCCTATGATGTGATGAAACACAGGGGGCCTTCATCACTGGAGCCTAACAGCCGATGTCTGTGGGGTGTTTTCCTCTTTTCCAGCGTGCTGCTGCACAGCCGCGTTTACTTTGTGGGACTGGAGCGAGTAAACTCAGCTCCACACACAAAAGCCCCATGCATCCAGCTCTGGGCTGGGGGAGGATAAAGCCCTGGATTGTGCTCTCCACGCTCAGAAGCACTGAGGCGCAGCCGGGCGTCCAGGGGAGCTGCGGGTTTGTTCAAGGCAGTGGGTTTGGCTAGTGTGTGGCAGGAAGCAATCCTGAGGCACAGGACAGAGCCAGGAGAACAAGGAGCCTGTTATAAAACAGCCCCAGCAGAGAAAAGGTACCACTGGGAGACTTCAGAGGTTGTTTCAAGGGAGAAGCCAGCCTGTGGCAATGAGCCCTGGGAGGCTGAATGCACCATCAGAGGAGAAGATGAAGGGAGCTGTGAGTGAAGTGAGGCTGTGTGGTTATTGGTTTGGAAGTGTCCCCTACAGTGGGGGTCTCCTGGGGAGTGTGTGCCTATGGGGGCTACACAGCCCTTAGTGATACCTTGGCTGGATGCTCTTAAATAGGGTTTTAAGAATCAGAAGACAAAGCATTATAGACAGGAGGGGCTGGGACTGCAAGACTGCAGCAAAGGAATCTTTCTTCCCCTGCCTGCAGGCTGCCGAGCGCAGCGGGGCCAGTCTGTCATTAGAGCTTACTCAGAGCCACTTCAGCCCAAATCACCAATATGATGGTTCACTGACAGGGGCTGTGGAGGGGGAAAACGGCAATTACAAACTAAATGAAAAGGAGGAAATAATGGAAAAATGGAAGTTACAGAACAGAACTGACCACAGAGTGGAAAGGGACTTTGTGGAAGCTAACAAAGCATCATTACCTTTGCTAGAAGTACATGGAGCACTGCAGCGGTAGAATGTGAATCATAAAAAGTGATGTCTGCCCCATTCTGGCCATAGACCTTGGACCAGATCATGCTGGCCTTTTCTAGCAGCCTTTTTTCTGTTCTTCCACAAAAAAAAGAGAGGGGAACTTGTTGCTGTTCCCATATTCTGCCAGTTCCCCTTCTTCTACTTGATAGCATCATCATGCAAATACATTTAATTAAATTTTTCTACCATTTGCTGAAGAAAAGATACTCTCTATAAACTCTGAATCCTGGGCTGTCAGAGTTGAGGACAGGGGACAAAGTTAATACATTTTCACTTCTCTCTAGATAATTTTTTTGTTTAATTTTTCCTTAGGAATATGTATTCAGTGATCCTTCTATTTTTTCCACCAGAGATCTGATTACCTTGTAGCAGTCCAACATAGTTTTCTATGGGTATTAACCAAGCCATAAGAACTAGAGATAGAAATAAATCTACTTTAAACTACTTCAGCTGTAAGAATGTATAGAAGACCTTATTTACTGTGAAATTAAACAAGGACAGATACCTGTTTACAATCCCTGGTGTGAAGCCAGCAAATGTGTTTCATTACTATGGCTAGAAAGAAAAACATCCACTACAGACATTTTTTTTTACCAAAGTAAAAGAATTCAAAGAAGTAGAATGACCTGACTTCTTGTGTTAGACTAAAAACTCAAAGCAGGGAAAATAGGATGACTTGGTAGAAAAGAGATTTTGAATCATCTTCAGAAACAAACTTCTCAACAAACACTAACTCATTACATATACCTGCATTTTTACTGAATATTTGAGAAGAAAAGCTGGAAATGCCAACAATCATTCCTTTAAAAAAAGGGAAAATAAAGAAGAAATAAAGAAGCCATTAGCTAACTGCTGTGTGTCAGCTGGTGAGCTTGATCAGTGGTGCATTTTACAGGGTTGTGCACTGTCATTATAATAGTTGATTGTCCCTCAGAAATAAAATATTAGCATGCATCTGACTGCAGAAGTTCAATAATAATAGCAGATAGTGGTAATACATTGCAACCAGGGACAGTCAGCAGCAGCAGAGTACTGAGTAATTGTCTGTTTGAGGCCCATCTTGTCCCTCCTAATTTAGCCAGCTGCCAAGAAGTGCTTTTATGTTCTGTTCCAGATATCTGGGTTTGGATAGATGCTCTGACTTCCTCCATGCTGTCCATGTCTTCCTCGGCATAGATAATTGTGACTTTTAATTCCAACGCAAGGAAGTCTTGCCCACTATGCAAACTGCTTGTTCAAAAGCAGTTGGTAAGCCAAGGGTCTTGCTCTAGGATGGTGCTGGAGGGATGACCCAAAGCCCTAAATATCTGATGCACATGTATACTCAGGTAAACTCAGAGCAGAGATGGTTTTGTGGTTTTGTGTTCATTTTCATGGGACATGGGATTTCTATATGGAAAAGAACCCAGATAAGCAGTGATAGTGCAGGGTGTGCCAGCAAACTATTAGTGTCCTGAAATCACAGAATCATGGAGTGGTTGGAAGGGACCTTAAAGATTTAGTTCCAACCTCACTGCTGTGGGGAGGGACACCTTGCACCAGTCCAGGTTGCCCGGGAAATTGAATCCTGCCTTTGTGATTGACATCCTGCTTACCTTTCCTTCTACTTGCCCGTACGTTCTTGGTCTCCCTAGCCCCAGTCCCTATAATTTTCTGCTTTGGTCTCTTGGGTGTTGGCAGCGCAGGCTCAGGGATAGAGGTTAGCTTTGCCACTTTCTCAGCCAGACGGGCATCAGCTGCCTCCCTTTAAAACCCCCGTAGTTGGGGGAGCCTGGCTGCACGATAGGATTCATTATCACCGGGCAGGGTGTGCTAATGAGTCTAAATAGCTGCTGGAGGGAGCTCATGGCTTTCCAGCACACAGGGTGGGTGGAGTGCTCTATCTCGTGGTGTCAGCGTCCCCTTTGCTGGGTCGGGCTTGCTGAAGTGCACGTTTCAGTGGGAAAGGGAAGGCAAATGGATAGATTTCTAATTTCTTGCCTGTTCCTTCCACAAACAACCCTTCCCTTGAGCCTGCAGATTTATCACAGCTGAGAGGGAATTCTGTGGCAGCTTCTTATTAAAATATTGGCAACCTATTACTGCTCCTTACAAATGATGCAGATGGATCACTGACTGAAACAGTGCTGAAAGGCAGCTCTGTCTGAGGTGAAGTGCTCTTTGTCCATCACTGCTACCTGCACTTTTCCTTACTGGAAAGCAGATTTTAATTTTTCTTTTTTCAATATACTTTGCCTACCTCAGCAAACCAAGATCTTAAAAGTTATTCCAGAGGCTCCCTTATCTTTTAACAAATATCTATGGTCTGTGGCTGTCTTGACCTTGAATTGGTTACCCGTACATTTCTCACATCAAGATTAGATTATTGCGACTGCCTCCTGACAGCCTGGCCTGATAAGACCCTGTACAATCTCCAGCTGGTGCTGAATGCTGCTGCCAGGCTCCTGTAATAGAGAGATGAGCTCCACATTTCACCTCTGTCCAAACGCGCTGTGTTATTTGCCAGTTAAGCAATATATCGACTTGAAGAGTTCCCCATTAAAGATGAACTGTTCTTTTTACCCACGTTTACGCCCGTGGGTGCTTTGAGAAGTGAGATGAAAGCACAGGTAGGTGCTGCCTGCCCCGTGTAATGGTGCTAGGAAGGGCACTTGGCACCTGGCCTCACATCCCCTGCATTAGTGACAGATTATTTGTGGCTTGCCTCTAAACAGGTTGGCATGAGTCCAGCCTATTTTGTCCTGTATCTTTTTAATTTCCTCACCTAAAATTGGTGCCAGCCGTGTCTGTAGTGTCCTGCCTGCCCTGCCCAGCTGAATGGTTTCTCCTGTGTTTTCCAGAAGGGGATGCAGGAGCTGCAGCAGTTCTGAGCCCTGCACTCCGGGGTGCAGCTCGCTCACAGCGTGCTCGAGCTGACCGTGTGGGTCAGGGAGCATCGCATGCCATACACCACGGAGAGTTACTGCAAACACTGTCAGCCTGCAGGAAACTGCATGGGGCTAGGTGAAAAATTAGTGGCAGGGGGCTTTTCAGGAGAAGGAGGTGCAGGGAATGTTTGAAATGAGTTATCGTGCATAAACTAATAAAAACCAAGGTGGACGAAAGACTTCTTAGCATGGAGATGTTCCTTTTCTTTTTTCTGTATTTAAAAATATTTTCAGTTTCTGTGGTTGGTTGGGAAAAGGAAACTAGGTTTTGGCATTAAAGCTGTTGATGTTCTTTTTTCTTTTTTTTTTTTTTTTTTTCTTTTTTTTTTTTTTTTTTTTTTTTTTTTTTTTTTTCTTAGAACTGTAAAGTTTTACATCCTTGATATCTGGGACATACTGAGAGGAGGAACTGCAGGTTTTCACAATTATCCTCCCTACTTCCCCTAGGCTGACCTCTTTCCTTCCTGCTCCAAATAGGCTAAATAAGCCTCTCTCCCCCAAATAGGGATTAACCCCTCTTCCAGGCTCCATGTGTCTGGTGGGTTTTCCATCACCAGAAACTTTCAAATCTTTCCTTAAAAGACAAGTTGTGGATTAAATAAATATTTGTTTGTTTTCTGTGTGTGTGTTTCCCCCGCAGCAGTCAAACTTACAGGAAAAAAGTGGATGCTCCAAGCTTTTTAATCCTTGATAACAATAAAATACCAGTGGTTGAGACAAGGTGGATGCTTCTCTTCCATCCCTCACTGGTCCTGAGGACACTCAGCCTTCACAATACTGATCTTGAGGCCATGTGAGATTCAGCACTGCTACTCCATGACTGTACAGGTACAGGTGGAATGGGTCTTCATTAAGAATGAATTTTGCTGTTGTATCCAAGTGGGATTTTGTGTTGTTAGCTAGTTTTATATTAACATTAGCTGCACAGGCAAAAGTAAAATACTACAGACTTGATAGAGTTACTTCTCCCTCTTCAAGGTAGTAATTCTGCAAGAGAGGAAGGATTTTGTGTTACTTTTGTTATTTGAACCTGAAGAGTGGAGAGGGTGGTCAGTGAAATACAAATGTGTGTCACTGGTGAGAATCCCTTGGAATCATTTTAGCGAGCAACAAGGTAGGGAGAAGTTAGTAAAAATTATGTGGAGGTGCTTTGCTTTAACTTTCTCTGCACTTCTTTTGCCAGTTTTTGTAGCTTTTGCAATCCAAAGACGTCTCTTAAATATTAAAAAAAAAAAAAGAGAAATGCTTCTAAGCAGATGAGCTCAATCTGTTTCAAGAAATATCGTGTTCACCAAGCATATGCACAGTACTCAAATTAGCTAATTTCTTCTTAGCAATGATAGGTCTAGAATGCCCTTGACCTTCCAAAGAGGAGAAATTTGTACTACTGCAGCATATAGGATTTTAATATTAAAAGAGGTTAAATAGCAAAAAGTGGAAAGCTCTTTGCTTCCTCTTTGGTAAGAAGTGAGCTAATGCCAGCAATTTCCATGGCAACCGCAAACAGACTGTCCTGTTCACTTCCATGTTATAAATAAAACAAAAATATTCTCTAAATTACATGCTGTGCCTACATGTATTTGCTGTCACCATGTTCAGCAGACACTGGGAAATATTTCTGTACACATTTGTAAGAAAAGATTACAAGATTTATGCAAACTGTGTAGCCTTGGTGGGCTGCGTTCCTTTGAGGAAATAATAAAAATAACCTCAAAACAATGTCACCCTTTTTATTGCTGATTCTCTCAGAGTTTCACAAATAATTACAAGTCCAAAACCTATACTTTTCCAGCAGCTAGTATACACAATAATAAACTTGCACAGGTTTATACAGGAGCAAAAAATAATTTGAAAAAAGGCAGGCGATGATTGGGACGTCTGCCTTTTTATTTCTGATGGGGTGCACACAATGCAAGGACAGCTGGTTTGTGTTTTAATTTTGTACATTTCCAGTAGACAAGACCTACACTGTGTGCTTTCAATGCACCTTGTATTCTATTCTGTTTTCCATAAAACAGATCTATTTGAGTTCACAACGACTCTTTAGGTGTGGGCAAGCCTTCATCCTGCCCTTCTTTAGGCCTTGGAAGTGTCTTTCCCATGTGTACAGCTACAGGGCTCTGACAAGGCTTTGGAGCAAGGGATAAAGCACTTGATCTTGTGCAAGAGCAGCTCAAGAACTTTTCTTGAGATTGCTCAGCCCAAGCTGGTGTTCAGGCAGAGGGCAGGGCCTGCAGAACATCCTGCAACTGCTCACTGCCTGATCTGGGAAGGGAGGTGCATTTTTTGTGGGGTGACCATCCCAAATGCCACTTCCCAGCTGTAAGGGAAGGACTGGGAGATGTGAGACAAGCCCTTTGAGACAGCTGCTGCTGTTAACTCAAGGCTGAGGTGACCTTGGAGGAATAACCAGTGCTGCTAAAAGCAGAAAGGTGCATTAGGCTGAACCTGTCACTCTCCGTAAGGCCTTTACTGGGACTGCCCTCTCCATTTGCTGCTTGTTGAGAATTCAGCAGTGCAATTACTCACTGGCCAGAGATGCTGACATCCTACTGTGCTTCCAGTCTACTGGCTGAGTGTGGCTGAGCAGATCAAACCCATTGACATTATGGGTTTTTAAAGCACTTTTGAACACTGGCCCTGCCTCTTTTCACACCAGGTTCTGGGGTTATATTACATCATCAAATATGTGTGCTCACATGTTGAATTACTGTGAGATGTAAATGCTGCAAAGGAGACTAGTTTCCACTAGTGCCACTGACATATCTATCTCCTAATTCTGGCCTCTCCTGTTGCTTTCAGGGAGGAATGTCCAAAAACGTGTTATTCTTCCCTTGCAAGCAAATGTTTCTTAGTTTTTCACCCTCTTTATTACAAGAAGATATTAAATCAGGTTTGGTTGCTAAGGTTAGTTGCATTTCACTGTGCTTGTGTGTGTGTAAAGAAGGACACAAGTAGATATGGATTTATTTTTGTTTCATGTATTTTCATTCTTGTTAAAGCTTCCACAGGTTGAACAGAGATTGCAAATACAGCATAATAAACACCTTGGCACAGCAGTGAGGATATAATAGATTCTGCTTATTAGAGATGAATATTTTTTTTTTCAATTAAAATTGCAGGCGAGGTTTCTAATTAGAGTACAAATTATTTCAAGTGTATTTTGCTCCGTTAAAAATCTGTGTAGAGGACAGTGCTACGCTTGAGTCAGAGCTGGGAATCCAGCCAGGAGTGTGACCCCCTTGATCCCTTCACTCGGGGATATTTAAAAGCACAATTGAGGGTGAGGCAGAGGAGGAAATGTCTCCATTTTCTGTTATTCTGTGTTGAATCCTGCCTCATGCCAGGCCTGACTCAGCTGCCACAGGTTCTACCTTCCCCTTGCTTGCATTGGAGATCCCTGCTGTTTACACTAAAGAGCCCTGCAAAGCTCTTGAAATTATGCTGACAAGTTTAACTGTTTTTGTAGTGTCAGACACGCCATATGCTAGTCTGTGAGTTTACACTGATTTTTAGCTTCAAGGGAATAGGGAGACGGTGAGGACCTCTGCTAGTACTGTACCTTCAGCAGGGAAGGAGCTTCCCATGTTGTTACCTGTGCTACATGAAGTGAAGGCTGGTGAGGATGCTCATGGTTTGGCCAAACTGGGGTAATTTTGGGGGTCCATTAGGGATTCCAGTCCCATGACTCAGCGCAGAAGATGCTCTGTGGCACCAGTCTCAGTGATTTCTGATCTTTCCTGATGCCACAAGCTGCCCGTGAAGGGCAGGGAACAATGTGAGCTGAACAATGCTGCAGGGTGTTATTCAGCAGAGAGGTGTGCATGGGGGAAGAAATTTCAGATATTGTCCAGACTGCATTTCACTGCTTCCAAACATATTGTCAGGGCTCTGAGGGCATTAATGAGCCTTCATGGCTCTGTTCAGCCTCTCCTGGGATTCAGCCCCTGCCAGAGACTCTATTTAAGGTCAAGCTTGTGCCTTTAGTCTCTGCATGAGCTTTGCTGTAGGTGAACCCACCTCCTTGGTGCTGTGCTGTATGGATCTGCTCTCAGGGTTGGACATCCTGAATGTACCTTGTAGATTGTTTCTCAGCCTGTATTTGGCCTGTGTTTCTGGATGGACTTTGGAGCCATGTTGTAGCCCTGTTTCCAGCCCTGCCTTAGGCTCTGGGTCTGGTTGTTCATGATTAGACTCCCTGGTTTTCCCCTGGATCTGCTGCATTAACTGCCTTGACTTGTCTTGGACTATGGATAGGCACCAGGATCCATCTCTGCTCATCATGTCCAGACTCTTTGGGGTTGTGCCTGTTGGTGAGAGCATTGCCAGGGCTAGATCACCCTTGCTCCTGCGTTTTCCTGCCTGAGGGAGTAGCCATCCCTTGCTGCTCCCTGGAACTGGCTCTGCAGAGCTCTCTGCTCCTGTGACCTTCCCAGCTGCCTCCCCACGTGCCACAACCACCAGCAGGGCTGTGACAGCTGCATCCAGCTTACTCTGGACCTCAGGAAGGATGGATGGCAGGTGTGGTAACCAAGGACTGGCTGGAATGGTTAACCACATATCTTACTGTTTGCCCATATCTCTCTAAGTCAATCACCAATAGCTGAGAGCCCAGGGTCTCTTGAGCTCTCCTGCACAGCAGTTGGCTGTACACCAGATCTCTTCTCGAGGGGACACCTCTTGAGGTTACTCCTTGGGGGTGGGACGTTTCTTGCCACAGCAGATTCTTGGTAAATGATTATTAGCATGATAAACTTTGAAATCTTAGCTAAATAATATAAAGCATTGATTGTGCACATACAATCCCTTCGTCTTAAACTATTGACCAAGTCTAGGACTAAGTCTGGACCCAGCTGCACCTGAACTGTCCTTTGAAAAGATGTTTAGGACACAAGGGGGTCTTTTCTGGACCTCATGACTTTTCTGACCTCATAACAGGAGGGTCTTCCTGACAGTTTGGTTTCCCCTAGGAAGTAATTACTTGCCATTAAATCTCATTAAACCACTGTCTCACTTGCTCTTGCACTTCATTAAGTTGCTGGTTTATATCAGTGAATATACTGCTGCTCCTCCCCAGTGAGCGCAGTGTGGCACTGCATGTGGGACACCTGCCCATCCCTTCCCATGTCCTCACCAAAGTGCTGTCTCTCCCAACCCAGACTGGGTTGTCTTCTGAGGGACATCTACCATAAATCAGGACCTCTGTGCTTAAGTGCCCAGACCATCTCAATCAGATTTAGAGGGAGGGTGAGTCTTAGATCTCAGCATGTGGTTTGTCCCTTCTCTCCTGCTATTGTCCCTTCTCACAAAAGACCAAGCACCTATGGGTATCACTTGCCCTGGGCTCTACCACTGGACAAGCAGGATACAGAATGGGTTATTCCTTCTTTTCTAGGTAATGGTGTTCTCTTCTTTGCATTATGTGGTTGGGTTGGGGAGTGTGATGAGGACATCTGATCCTTTATCTTTTTTGGGGAGAGATTTAAATAATTGACATATCTCAGTGGGTATCAAGGGAAAGAAAAAAAGAAAAAAGAGATCCTTCAAGCCTCTCCAGTTGCTAAGAGACAAATGCTTCAACTTTGAAAGCCTCCATCCATGCAGGGGATATTATCCTGGCAAATTGGACTTTCAAATCTGGCAGCAAGGGAAAAAAAGGTGGTGCCCAAAAAATACAGGTCGCTTAGGTGATTTCATTTCAGAGACATCTGTTCTGCTCTAGGAGGGCAGGGGGCTGCTCTGGCTAGTGACCATATGTGACCACATTATGTGTAATAAGTTTACTCATGAGCGTTTTGCTCCTGTGCTCACGGCTTGGCCAGGTGACCCCCTTTCTTTCCTTCTTTCCGGCACAGTTAATTTTTAACTCATCTTTTGTGTACAAAGCCTGATTGTGTAGTCAGGCCGTGTGTAGCCCTTGCTTTGAAGCCCGGAGAAGGTTTGTATGCAGATGGAGTGCACGATCGAGTGGCAGCTTAAAGTTTTAAATCCTGCAAGCCTCCTTTGCAAGGTCCCTCCCTTGCAAGGTCCCTGCCCTGAGTGGCACAGGAGGGTGAAGCGCAGAGCCTGCTCATCTGTGATGTTTGTGTCTGGAGTAGCAGCTGCCTCCCTTCATAATTTCTCTGGTCATGTAACTCTCTTCAAAAGCACTGCTGTTGATTGCCCATCAAGTGTAGCTTTAAGGGGGATGATTTAAAGGCTATGACCTCTTCTCTTTTTGATGTTCAGACTGTCTGCATCGCACGATGTCAGGGGAGTAAATACTATCACTAAGGCACTGCTCCTCTCACCAGCCCTGGGACGCTCATGGCATGTTTTGCTGAGGGTTGCAAGCAAACCTCTGAGCTCCCTGTGCTCTGCCCAGCCCGTAAAATGGGCTGGGAGGTTGGTGTGTGCCCAGACTGATGCTGCTCAGGGTGCTCTCGTTGCCATTTCTGTGCTGCAGGATGTCCTACTTACAACACTGCCCTGCTGGACCACAGTCAACCAGCTGCCAAAAAAGCTTGTGTTTGCAGAGCAGTGTGGAGCAGGACTGGGATCTGGAGATTCTGAGTCCTGCACTGTCCTGGGGGCAAGGCTTTTGTTGCCCTGAGGCTTTTGTGGTCTCTGACAAATCATGCCCTTGCAGAGACAAACACATAGAGCTGTAGCTGCTCCTGCTTGGACACAAACTGTTGGCAGTAGCGGCTGGTTATTTCACAAACAGGGCTTTCAGTCTCAGCCACAGTTCACCAAAAGGTGCACTTGCACATGCTTGATTTGAAAGTATGGAAAGGATTCAGAGTCTCAGAATGTAAATTCTGCTGCTTGTGCCATATTAATCACATGTATCAGGGATGGGTTTGAGTGCAAAGACTTTACCTTGCTGGATTCTGGCTCAAAAAGTCACCTTCAGACTTTTTCTTAAAGGCAGAGGAAATGACAAAACCAAATGTATTTGTAATAAAAAATATACAGGATACAGAAGATCACAGAAAAGACCTTTAAGATGACCAAGTCCAAGTATGAACCCAGCACCACAATCATGTCCACCATTAAACCATGTCTTCAAGTGCTATGTCCAGATGTTGCCTGCATCTCACAAAATCACAGTAGCTTTGGAGAATGACCAGTAGTGCTTTTTATTTTATTTGCTAAACAGAACATAAAAGCTAGAAAATACATTGAAAGGGAAAAGGAGAAGATGCAATAAAAAAGGGAATAAAGAGGGAGTTTTGATCTTTAGCTGGTGATTGTGAATAAAGTTGACACAGAGCTAATGTCAGAGACTCTTCCCCAGACAGTTCCTTTCAAGAGCAGGACAAAGGGCCAGCCTTGTTGTGGTGGCCTAGAGATTAAAGGAGGAGATGAATATCATAGGCTGTGTGTTAGAGTTCATGCTTTTCAGGTCACCTGTCCTCCTGGGACTTGTGTTGGATAAGGTATCCTGTGGAGCGGTGACAGACCCATCCTGTTGCTATTTTGCTCTCTGGTTTCCAGCATACCCACTTTGGGCTTGTCACACTGGTCCCTGCCCTTCCTGTTTACCAGGTGGGATCCAAACTCAGCCATCCCTGAGCAGAGTCCCTGACCTTCCTGTTTGGGTGAACTAAATCAGTCAATAAGTTCCATTGACTTTTCTTCGCAAAGTCACACAAGAGGCTGATTTTCATTTCTCTTGGACAATAGTGCATGGCCACGTGTCCAGCCTTATTCTTGATGCTTTTCCTACTGTGCAGAGAGCTCTGCATTTCCACCTGGAGAAGAACGAGCCCAAAGCATTCTAGTTTTCCAGGAAATTAAGACTCAAAGCCAATCTTTTGCAGTCTTTTTCCCAGCTTTTTTTCCCCACTTTCCTCTGCTGCTTAATTGGAATCTCCTGTCAGTGTGCATTCTTAATAGACTTTTGTGAACACAGGTCCTGAACCCTACATGGTAATGTAAAACCATTGCTCTGTTCTCTCTGTAACAGATGGGAAATGTAATCTTCTGGATCCTGTGACAGCATCTGCTCATTATTATATGAACAATGAGAGGAGAAACATAAAAGGTGCAATGCACATTTATTTCCTGACACCTTGTTTAAAAGGCAACGGGCTCAATTCTTACTCCTTGTAAGAGCTGCTGGGAACACTTTGGTGTAAGAGACCTCCACCTTGAAAGGAGAATTGCTTAATATGACTGAGATGTATTTTTTTTAGTAGTCTAAATTTCTCACACTTTCCACCTTTTCATATAGCTTGTCATTCAGGCAGCTTTTAGCACTGTTGTGCATTTATCAAAAAGTGGGTGGCAATGCAATTCCAACAGTTAAGTGAATCTTGGGACATTTGTCTCAGAATTGTCTTAGCCTGAAGTTTTTTGCTTCTGTCTCAGATCTGAAGATGAGCTGCAGGGCCTTTTCCAGATGTGTCTCTGTGTGTGAGATTTGTTTATTTAATTTTATTTTTAAAAAACATCTCTTCCTGAAGTCTCCTTCATTCTCACACCTCTGAGGCTGTAACAGGAGAAGACCTATCAGGATGCTTTTAGTGGGGGGAACATCTTCAGACTCTATCTTTTGACTGAGAATCTGGAATCTGTTGGGATGCAAACAATCTTCTAATGGAAGTGGATGGTGTGTTTTTCCTTTGATACAGTTTGTGTGCAGTTATCACGGAATCACAGAATCATCAAGGCTGGAAGAGACCTTCAAGATCATCTAATCCAACCATATCAGGTCTATGATGTTAAAAGCCTGGGGGATTCAGGCCAGACTTACTAAATATCGAGCAAAGGAGCTTTAACTACAGCTAGACCAACCAAACAACTAAAACACTGGTGGCACCTTTTCTTTTGCACTCTGCAGGTATTGAAGTAGCTTGAATGACAGCCTCCAGAGAACAGAAAGAACCCAGGTAATGCATTTTCCTCTTGGACAATGCCTTCCCTCTTCTCCTTTACTGTGTCCTTTTCTGCCTCTGACCTGTCTGCTGGCAGTAGGCCAGCTATAAAGTCCCTGGTATCTGATCTCCTGCTATCCTCTTACCTTTCCTGCCCCAGCCTGCAGATCCCTGTGCTATCTGACCCTGTTTGAAGTCTCAGTGTGATGGACTCCATTTCCCTATCAGCCCTGCCAGTCTAGCTGGTTTCAGCATTTCAGCAATCTTCTATGTGGGTTGGTGCATTACCCATAAGGAGTGGAGTTTCATGCTGGAATTATTATGCCCTACTTATTTTTAATCCCTCTCCACCATCAGCACCTTTGCCAAAAAGTGGAGTTGAGTTTTGCAAGCATTGCTTTGATCTGGCTTGTACCTTAGGTAACATCTATATCAGCATTTACATATTGATTCCTGGTGGAAGGGTTCACAAGCCAGATTGCCTTTATAAAAGCAAGACCTGTTTTCCAATAATAATTCCTTTGTCTACTAATAAACACAGACACACAAACAGGCACAGCGGGGTTTTGGACACGCTTACAGCAGTTCCCTCCAATCTTGTCGATTCTCTTTGTTTTAAGGGAAAATGAATGACACTGGATTCTGATCAGGAGAAGGTAATTCATCCCAGTTTTATTTGAAGATCTTTCTAAAAGAAACATGGCTAATTTGAAAGCCTAAGCGCATCAGCTATCAAAAGTGTTTAGCTCATCATATTTCTTAAGTCCTAGCTAAATCCCACATAATAAAAGTGCTTTGTAGGTATTACCTTTCCCTTTGCTATTTCACCCAGGATGATGCCAAAACCATTGTTCCTTTGAATCCTGTTTCCAGAGGGAGGTAACATCTATTGTGAAAACTGCTCTTTTAGGGTGGTGCTGGCTGGAGACAGATGTATATCACAGTGCCACCACAGCTGTGCTGTGACATGTCACATCACGTACTGGTAATTAAGGGTCACCTTGGTACAGTAAATCCACTTAGCAAGTTTTCCCTGAGAGGGTTTGGTACTACCCTGACCAGCCCCCTCCATGCAGAAATCAGTAGATCATTTTTAAAGCCTTCCCTTCCCCCATTTTCTCATGTTGCTCTGTATTTATTTCTAGTTACTAGTGTAGGAGTGTTGGGGAGGAAGGGAGGAAGAACACCATAAAACTCTGGCTGTTTGTATTTCATAGATCTAATTACTGCATCTTGACATGGAAATGTATACAGGCACGTGAATGTATATTAGAATTAGGCAAATACAGCACAAATATATCCATGTATGTCCTTCCAAATGAGCTAAACCAACTGAAATGTCAGTGATTGATTTTCTAGTGGCTGCAACTGCAGCCTTGCTTATTGGTTTGTATGTGAACAGATGAGAAAGTGAGATTTTATCCCTTCATATTTTTTGCAGAAAGCAGAAATATACAGTAAATATTTATCCATGAGAGTGTTTGTACAACAAATGATGCTATGTCCTTCCTGAAATTTACTTTTAACATGGGGAATGCATAAGGAAAATGTAAGACCATGGATCTACCCATGGGCAGTGACAAAGTTGGGATCATGCAGTGTCCCTCACCTTTGACAGTGTGTTATTTTACTGCTCTGGCAAAGAAACAATAACCTTTTCTATTCAAGAGTCTGAAATATTTCCTAAGATTTCTTAAGGCCTTGTCTGTTCACATCCTGTTTGGGTGGTGGGTGTAGCAAAAGTCAGTGTCTTCTGTAATGTGATGTGTAGCTGGGGAGCTCCTTGGTGCAGGATGTTCTGGTTGCTGGGGGTTCATATAAGATTATGAGGAGGCTGGACAAGTTGATGGAGAAGAAATGCACACAGATTTAATAAACACCAGCAAAGCACCTCAAGCCCCTTGGCTGCTGGAGTCTGAGCCTCAGGCTGCTGGTGATCACGGGAGCATTCTTGAAGTGTTTCAATACCCTGTTTTAGCACCTTCCCCTATATATGTGCTGTAGTCCATTGATGGAGACAGGTTATCACTCTTCCTTGTACAATCTCTCCATTCTTGGATCCTGTGAGGGAACTGTGAGCTCTGTTAGTGAAGCTGGGATGCGTGAGTTGTGTCCAGCCAGCACACACGGGTCACTACGCGAGGAAATATTTAAAATCTTATGTAACCCCTTCTGGGGACAGGTTTAAGTTCTTTCTTGGATCAAGGCAGACATGAACAGGCTATTTGTGAGCTAGTTACAAAATGCAGCTTGCATTCCTAAACTGATCCATTGCACATTTAGGAAAAATAGAATAAAAGTGATGAAAACCACTGCCTTGGCTGGTAATTTGTGATCAGACAAAAAGTTAAGATCCTGGAATGATGACTTCTTCATCCAGCTGCAGTGCATATGGAGACACACATAAAAAATGTCATTGAATATTTTATTCCTATTAAGTTATCAACAAACTCCATGTGTTGCACAGATAACAGGAGAGCCCAATGTGCTGAACAGAGGTGCCTTGTCGTCACTCTCTAGGTTTGATTCTATCCCATTCCCCATTCAAATCAGTAAGAATTTTGCTACTGACTTTGGCAAAACCAGGATTTTCATCCTGAAGTATCAAACTGCAGGAATTTAGGCACCTATTTTCACATGGCCCAGATTGGAACCAGAATGTTTCTTCCAGCCATATAAAGAGGTGATACATTCCTACTGGCTCATCAGCTTAAGTTTCCTCTCACGTATTTTAACAACTAGGAAAGGAAAAAAAAAAAAAAAGAACAATGAAGCAAAAGAAGTATGTTGAATTAATAATACAACTTATACACTTAAAGGAATTTAAAAAATATATTTCCATAGAAATTGCTTCAGAAATACATCAGAGGCACAAATTAGGCCCTCTGAGGTATGAGTAAATGTGAGGATGTAACACATGGTAATCGAATCATGTCATTTCATAGACATGAAGGTGATCAAAGCATTAATAAAAACTGCAAGGTCACCTTGAATCAAGGATTCAGTTTTGAGTGTCAAACATTTCTTTCGAACATTTATTTTTGGCTTGAGGGACTTTCAATGACTTGGGAGAATTTGGTCCCTGTGCATGAGTCACCATTATTTCAGAGAAATACAAGGTTGAGGATGTGCCTGCACATCCCACTTGGTGGAGCTGACCTGGCCTACACGGGGCTGTGAGCAACCCCAGCCAAAATGATAATAAGGCACAGCAAACGTTTGGGCCAGGCTGATCTTGCAGGATTTTCAGCCCAATTCTTTTCCTTCATCAGACATAGACTGTGCCAAATATAGACAGCTATACCCCCAGGGTTTCCAGGTGGCAGAAAACTGTGGTGGGTTTTTTTTCCCTCTCAGTCTAAAACAAGCCTTCCTCTTTACTTCACATGAATCAGAAAACCTAAGGAAAGACTGTTTTCGACACATCAACACACAGCGTTTCCGAAATGAAATCTGCTCCCCAGATGCTGCAGCTTCTCAGAGAAATCGATGATCTTGTCAGTTTTGCTGCTGGTAGCAGCTGCTCTGTGTCTCAGGATTTGTGGCTGGACTGGTGCCAGTGCCAGTCAGCTTTCACAGTCCCAGCTCTCCATCAGAGACAATCCCCTTGGGCTGCTGCTCTGCTGCAGGACCACTGACTTGGGGGCAACCTGCAGAAGGGATCTAGCCTAGGCCTGGGCTAGCAGCCTGTGAGGCCTTTTGGAACCTCTGACTCCAAAGGTCCCAAGTGCCATCCTGTGGCTTGGAGTCTTGGAGACCAACGCTCTTCTGCCCTGGAGTGATGGATGCCATGCTCCAGATCCGGAGCCTCAGGAAATCCCATCCTCAGCCCTGACACCACCCATCTCATGAGCCCTTCCCAAATGTGAAACCCCACACTGGTTGCAGTTCCCCAAATTCAGGTGTACTTCCTCAGTTCTTGGGCCATGGGGTTTCCCTTGTGTCAGATTCCTTGGTTACTGCAGAGGATACTTCTGACAAAGTGTGAAGGGTTCCCTCAGATGCAGTCACAGCCTCTTGGCCACGGTGTGGTCCCTGATTTATGTGGGGAAGAGTGAGACAAACCAGGGCCTGAAAATGCTTCAGTAGAACTAGTTAGGAAATGCCTTCTTTTCATGTTGCAGGAGTTGAGGAAAGTAGTAAATACTTGTAATTTTTATAGACAGAATTTGGTGAAGAACTTTTCCTGAGAAGTTGCAAGGACTTTTTTGTTTTGAAGCTTTGGGTTTTTTGATGAGAACCCCTTGAAAATATTGAATGAAAATCTGCTCTGGGAAAACTGATTTAGAATCAGAAGACTTTCTGAAGCAATCTAGTTTCCTTGAAGAGATTTTAAGCTTAGTAGAAAATCCAATTTTCTGTTGAGAAGAAAGTATTGTCAATTGTTCTGGATTTTGGTGCAGCTCTTCAGTTCCCCTGGGGTGGAATAGTATAAAGTAATCTTAATGGCTATCTGAAAACTGAATTGAGTCTTTCCCAAGGACCAGGAGGTCGTCTGGCCAAGAAATGAAGGAGAGAAAGCTGGAGTAGGAGACTGCTGAATCCTGGCTGGAAAGATGGTGTCTCAGTGACTGTAGCTCGTGTTACACTCTGTGTGGTAGAACTCCAGGCTGATGAATTGCAACCTAAATATGCCCCCAGTGGACCATTACTAAGTGTGGAAAGATTATATTTTCCAAATAATTTCAAACAAAACAACCCCTGGCTAATGAAAAAGAAAAATTCGTCACCAAATCCCCTCAGTCCTGTTAAGTGCTCCTGCTTGACAAATACCACGAGATGCACAAGAACATGGTCCTTGTAAGTAACAGAATAAAGTGCCTTCATGCTGCTAGTGACCTCAGCTGGAATTCCTGGTTGCTGGAGAAATATTGGTCTGTGCCTACAGGGGAGGCTGTTATGTGCCCAGCCTGCTCTCCTGACACAGGACTAATGGTTGTTTGTAAACACTTCCAGCCTTAGTGGCACAGAGGATGCAGAACCATGTCAGATATTAATTACCCTGTGAATAAATACAGAGGTAGAAACTCTGGTTTTATCAGTTGTTAGGTAGTGGATATTTACTGTACTTTCCTCAGTGCTGCTTCTCATCTTGGTTTCATTGCATCAATAAGTGCATTCAATAAGTGCTTTTGCAGCCTCCTCACAGGCTGAACTCTCTTCTAAGATTCAACCACTGATGCAGCTTATAAACAAAGCAATTAAAGTAGATGTTATCAATAAAAGGACATTTGGTGCATTCCTTTATTTCCAAAGACTTTCCAGAACTCATCTTTGCCCTCACATTGATTATGTGTGTGAATGAAATTAAATATGCTGCTACAGTGCTGAGCATATAGAATGTATATTCACTCCTACTTTATGGCATAAGTTTTTATAGCTGTTAGATTTCCTTTTCAGTATATTTGATTTGCTAAAATGAAGGCTTGTTTTATCAAAACTAATTACATGGTATGTATTTAATGTTCTGTCCCTAAGGTTTTCATAGTAATAAAATTGATTGTTACTGATTAAAATGGTTCTATTACATCAGCTTAATGTCACTTGAGGTGAATGCAGTATTAGAAAAAAGGTCATTAAAATGTTGAATAGGGAACACAGAGGAAAGGATAAAAGATTTTTTTGAATGGGCATTCTTTAAAAAAAAGATCAAAAATTTTCATTTGACATGCCAAGGAGAGATGTTTGAGATGTGTACAAAACCTTATTGTTATTATTGGTTTCATGCAATTCATTGGATTACCACTCTCCAGCTCCTACGTAAATAAATGTTCAATATATAACCTTAAAAACAGAATTCATATTAATTCCTTGTGTAATTACAGGCCTGCCAGGTACAGATAAAGCTGTCAATAGGACAAAGCCAATATTTGAAAAATATCTACCTAATGATGAGGAATCCTTATTTCTCTGTCAAAGTAAACTCAAAAGGTCATTAAATTTTATTACATGGAGAGGGAAGTTAAGGGCACAGCCACAAGCTCTACCAGAATTGTTGGGAAGCTGATGGCAGCAGGAGTTGTCCTTGACTCCCTAGGAAGGGACCTTGGGCAGCAGGAGTGCAGGGAAAGCATCACATTTGAACTTGGAGTGAGATCACTGAGAAAGAGGAAGAAACAAAGAAATTAAGAAAGGAGGAGTCAAAAGAGAGGAGATGCAAGACTGAGAAAGAGAGCACACCCTAAAAAGAAAGTCATTTTTAAGGGGAGAAACTCTGGGGCTTCCTCCACTCCTTTTCAGGTTAGAAAACATGAAGAGCAGAATAATTTTCTTTGCTTAATTACTGTTACAGTGTAGCTCTTTCAGAGCTCTGCATGGCTGCACTTCCAGTGAGTCATGGAATGATAAAATCATAGAATGGTTGGCACATCAGTCATGTAGATCCAATCTTCCCCCACCATGGTCAGGAATCACCCACCAGATCAGGTTGCTGAGGGGACCATTTATCCTGTACTTGAGTCAATACTCACATGATTTGTCAAAAGATCTAATATTTTTTTTCTTGAATCCCAGCTTCCTGAGGTCCTATGACCAGCCAAAAGTCTGATTTCTTTCTCTCTCTCAAAACCTGGAAATAGAATCTATATTTAGCTACTCAGAAGTTAAGTAAGAGGAACTAGAATTACAAGGATAAGAAAGAGGAAATAGAATTACAAAATTTGCACGATATTTAAGCTGCTCCTGTAGGTCAGTATTTCACTTCAGAGCAGCTGGCCACAACATTTCCTATTCTCTCCTGTGATTTTTAACAAATTGGGAACTCTCTATCATCCATGCCTCCTGGTCTCTGGTCTCTGACATTTTTATTCATAATTCCATATTCTATTTTTTTTTTCAGGTGCAGCTGCTGAATCCAGTTCTTGATGTCATTTGCAGCTGACTGTCTTGCAAGACGGTCAAAATATCCCACTTCCATTTGACTTAAACTAAAAACCTTCAAAAGATCTAAATTCAGTAGTATGGTTAAAATTAAAATTACTTTAGTTTGAGGCTTAAAAACACAGCAGAGTAGGAATGTGTTATGCAAACCACGACTGGAAAAGTGGTGTGATGCAAAACCAGAGGAAAAAAATCTCTGACCTCTGTGAGAGGAGAAAAAGTTCTGAAAGTGGGAAGCTTACAGGGGAAATAATAATAAAAAAAAAGTAACAGTGAAACGATAACAACCAAACTGGGCAGCGTGTCTGATATTTCAGTGACAGTTTCCTAGAAAAGTAAATTCATCCTCCCATCAACTACCCAGGAAACACTCCAGACAAAAGTTATTCTTGACACAAAAAGGCATTTTCTCGGGCTTAGCAGCTCTGTAGGACATGATGACCAATAACTGAGGAGTGAGTCTTAAACCCCAATACTGTGAGATGACAACTGCTATACAAATACATAAGGAAGGAATAAACTTCGTCTAAGGGAATATGAACCTTTTCATATAGAACTATGCTTTTCAAAAGTTCTAAGTAGTGTGTGCACTTTTAAATCCTTCTACAACCAGTTTTAATCCATCCTTCACATTCCATTAAATTTAAAATACTATTTAATTACCAGAAAGGAGGGCTTTTTATCCATGGAGAGTATGATTCTTGCTATTTTCCAGGAAAGAGTGGTGGGTATTAGGCCCTTGAGGGTAGGAAGATAGAGAGGAAACAAGGAAACAGGAGACTCTGAGGCATCATGGCTTGTTAAGTGTGTGTGCAAGGAGAAATTATTGCACCTTTCCTCTAGCCAAGTCACAGCCTGTCCCAGTAAAGGAGGTATTTTTATACTAGAGCCTACATGTGACTTTGTTCTGTACTTAGAAAGTCAAGAATATAAAAAAAACTATGAAAGGGTGACAGGTTATGAATTTTGCCATTCTCTGTTAAATCAGCTCTTCTTCTGAGGAGCATTTGGCTGGGTCATAGAGAAACTTTGTTCTTCAAAGTAGCCCTTAGAGGACCAGTAGTTGGTAGGAAATCATCCCTGTTTGTGCTCGGATTAAGGATAAGATTTTGGGACCTTTATGTGTGTATTTTTCACTGATACACAAATTAGAGTGACATGTTTTTCATTTAAACATCCTGTTTATTTACTGAAAATGAATTTTTGAGGAAACTAGACATGTTAGTCAGAGCTGGGTTTGGTCTCTTATACTTTCAGATAAAACATGAGTCATAAGAGAATTCTTTTTAAGTTAATATGCTACATTTTTGAGTTAAAACCTTAGAATATTGTGACAAATTCTAGCAAAATATAAATTTAAAACTACATTGGAGAGAAATCCTTTTTTTCAGGCTGAAAAAAGTATTTTAAATAGCCAATTTCACTGAGACATTGAAGCTTCCATTTTAGATCAATCTGAAACCACTGCAATTTGACTGGGAAACGTGAAGTCCATGATTTACATAATTCCACTCAAGACACAGTTTTGGTACTGGGCAGCAGGACCTGATGCTGAACAGCTGTGCAAATCTCAAGGCGTTCATATTTTAAGAGAACCCTGGACTAAGCAAAGTTCCTCACTTTGTCTGATTCACGTTGTCAGGCGATAAAAAGAGATCGGGGGGAAATGGATCTTACAGGTATTTTGAGAATATTCATGCCATCTTAAGGCTTTCTAATAAAGGTCCCTAATTTATGAGCTTAGGTATGTTACCTCTCCATGGGGAGAGGTAAACTCCTAGTTTAGCTCTTAAATCGTCTCTGAAGCCTCCACAGCTGTAAAGCAGCCTAAGCACACCACTGAGATTGGGTACCTAGAAGTAGGAATTATGGATGCCTTTCTTGGGTTCCTCAAAAGACCATATTTGTGTGTTTCAGATAATATTTTCGATGTTTAACAAGCAGTGGCTCATCTAGAATCTGGGGGGAATCAGCATGTTTTTTTTCCAACAACATCTGGCAGCGCAACCTGTGGGAGGAGCATGGTGTCTTGTTGCACGTTTCACAGTTTATTGGATTTAAGTATCTTGTAGAATTCAAACCTGGGATACACATGTGATACCCAGCAAAATTATAGTTATTCCTGTATTTACAGGTTTAGGGAAAACAGGCAGGAAGACAGAGCTGGGAAGTGAGAAGGCTGGCTGCTAGCAATAATTGCCAGCTGTGCACGCACAGGAAAGGGCAAGAACCTTGTGCCTTTATGAAAACCTGTGTTTAGAGCTGTTAAATAAAGGGGAGAGGCAGGAAGGGGAAGGAGTGGCTCCAGCAATTCTTAGATGGATCTTTATAGCAAAGAAAGGGTAATTGTAACCACAGATTGAACTGGAGAAAAACAGAGCTAATTATAGTTGGCTGCCAGTGTATGTCTTGCATTTTGTGATATACCCATTACGGGAGGTAGTTGGAGATGTAAGAACAGAGTATGTCTCCTTTTCCATGGAATTTGCACTAATGAAGATGCTACAGAAGAGTCTGCCTAAAAGTGAAATGCTAGCTCCTCAGCTGATGTAAATCACTGTAATCCCACTGAAGTCAACACTGCAGATTTAACATCAGGCTAATTGAAGTCAATGGAGCCAGGCTGATATACACCAGCTGAGGTAAATTCCCCAGTGCATTCTTTCCAGCTCTGGAGGGTGTTTGGAGCCTGCTCTCTGGTTTGAGTCACAGAGAGACCCCAGCTGTGCAGCTCAAATCAGGCTCTTTATTTAGAGCTGACCTTTCCTAATTTCAGTTACAGTGTTGAGACAGGTGATTTCAATCCAGGTTCATCCCTTCACTTAATTTGCAGGGTTTCTTTCATCTTCCTGGCCCTTGTGGTTGTATTCCCTTGTGTTTGCAGATTTTTGCTTTTTGGCCTGTGTTATCTAATTAGGCCTGATATATTTAGCTGTCACAGAGTACAACAATCTGTAGCTATGCTTCTGTTATTATTGATGGTAATATTGTATGGAAGGATCCCCAGATGGTGTTAAACATAGTCTTATGAGCTCCTTTTCTGGTGTGTAAGCAAATGCTCAGTTTATGGAAGACCTGCTGTCTGATTTGGTCTCTCTCTTCGTTATGCAAAGATCTTTGAGCAAAAGATGCAACAAATCGTGGATGGTCTTTTCTCACTCTCTATAGCTGGTGATAACTCATAGGGCAGAGTATTTTTGGAGGAAGCAGAACTGGAGGGTTGAATTTCTGAAGGAGAAACTTTGCTTCAGGATGCTCGTGCTTCCTTCCAAGAGGAACGTCTGATATGTCCAGATAACTCAAGCTATTTAGCCTTCTGACTTTTCTACCAATGAGATGCCAATGCCAGAGACCCTTCCCCTCCTGTGTGTTGAGGAAAACGGTGAAGCAAAAGCCAGACTACATGCATTTTCTTCAATGGATCCTTTAGAGTGTGTGCAGTTGTACAGGTGAATTGGTTTAAAACAACAACAAAGACAGCTTCTGGTGCTGAAGAGGTGTAATCTGAGCATCAAAGGGTCTCTTTGCTAATGGTATGAAGGATGTCAGGGTTGGCAGGGCTTCTCTGTCACAACTCTTTGTGCTTCCTGGCTTGTAGGTTGGTCCTATTTGTAATTTGTGATTCTTGTGGGTTCTGGCAAGATAGATAAGATGTAGATAACCAGGAAGAAATACTAGCTTAATGGAGAAGAGTAAAGAGAGGAACTGAGCTTGTAGTCTCAGGCTGTAGAAAACCTCAAACATAGAAGTCCTATTCTGAAGCAAATATTTTAATGAGTAGTTTTTTGTTTGAAAAACATGTGATTTGCAATGTATCCACCTTGGTCTCTCTTCAAAGAAGGCAACATGAAGACAGATACTCCAATGAAATTTTGGCTAAGATAAGGAGGTGACAAATGACTTCTGGGCTGGGTGGGAAGGATGCCCACATCACAGTTTTAGACACATGCAAAAAATAGCTACTTGATGTAGACATTTGAAGTCTGTTGTATTTGGCTTTTCATAGAACTGTGAATAGTTTGGGTGGAAAGGGACCTTAGAGATCATTTAGTTTCAAACTCCCTGACCCCTTTCACTAGAAAGAAGATTTTTAGTGTTGTGGAAACAGTCAAACTTTGAACATTCTGTGCCAAGGTAAGTGCATTAAGAACAGTTTTGAGGGTTGTATTAAATGTGCTCACGAAAACACAGACATGCACGCAAACACAGGATGGATTTGGGTTTCTGCCTTTTTGTACAGTAGGTGAGACTGTTGCAGTAGATTTTAGTCATATGCAAGAAGTGTTCTTTGCCACCACTGCCTGTATTTTTACACTATCTTTCAGGACATAAATACTAAGGGCATCGCTGCAACTCATGCACAGAGCCCCTGCTGTGAAGTGCCTTGTGCTGCTAATGAGACCCTGTGTGATCTCTTATCGCTGGAGGGGCTGCCAGATGCCACTAGGAAGAGTCCCAGAGAACCGATGATGAACATAAGGCTCGTGAGAAGCAGTTTGCTAAGAGCAGTAGCTCCACAAGAAACTTTGGGTTTAGCAGTCACTGCCTTCCAGATGGACAATACCTCTGTGAGCAGCTGCAGATGAAATCTTCGGGGTGGAGATGAGGGGAAGGGAGGAGAAAATTCTGCAAGCTGCTGAGACAATGAGAAGCCAGTCATTAAAGTCATAAAATGGTTGAAAGAATGGTGAGAGTGCTCCTGCCTGAAATCATGACAAATGTTTTCTTCCTTGCTCCTTGGGAGAATTCCTGCTCTGCTGCATCCTGATATTTTTTCTCTCCTCAGGGGATGGTAGTCATCCTGCAATTACATTCTGGTTTTTATGCTACCAGAGGGACTGATTTTATCTGCTGAAATCCTTGGGAAAGCTCCTATGGTCTCTCATCAGCACAGGATCAACTCCTGAAAATGGTATTTTGAAATAGAAGTCAAGTTGGTGTCTTTCTAACTAGCTAATGGAGTTTTGCTAGGCTGAGCGCAAGTTATCTGAAAGCCAAAGGATTTACCTGGGCTATCATTCCTGATGTTGGGAATGGGAATGTAGATGGGTTTTAGATATTTCATTTTATGTGGGAGAATTTTACCAGCAGCAAAGGCTGTCTGTGTTGTCCCAAGAGAGCCGGTCATGGGTGAGAAGAAGAGGACTGCATTACATAAAACCCTCTGTGAGTGAGGGGAAACTGTTTTCCCAGGGAGACTTGTAGTTAGTTTTGCCTCTGGCAGGGTAAAATGAGGAGCAGTAAGTGGCTGCTCTGTGCACTCCAGGCCCTTCAGAGCCATTAGGGTCCCCCTTTGTCACAGCATTGGGCAGAGCCCAGCCCTGTCTGTGAGCGAAGGGGACAGCACAGTGCAGCTCAGGGATGTCATTGTGCCAGGCTACGTAAATCAGCCCGACCAACAGCTCATTGATGCAAATGGGTGTTGATAAATATCATGCAGCTGATCACTAGTTTTATCTGATGACTACTTTAATGTACTGAACTCTGGAACCCTCTCTGTTTCGTGCTGGATTATGACCTTATGAAGCCCCCTGCACAATGCTGCAGGCCAACAGTGTGTGTCTAGATGGGCAAATTTGCAGATATCTCAGGACCTCTCAGGTGAGCTGGTACCAGATGAAGGAGATCCTGGGCCTCTGCTCTTGGGCTGGCAGATAACACCTCCCAAAAATGGAGTTTGCCAATGTTTATTTGTACACTGTTATCTTGACTGTATAAAGCTCCTCATGGAGAGTACAGCCCTGAAAAGTGCAAGGAGAAAGTCAATTCTGAAGTTTATCCAGCAAGACTAGAAGATAGTGTTAGAAAGAAAATTTGCCTTACTGGCACATCTGGTGCCTGACAAAACCCTGACTAGCTGATTTAGCATTTTACAGTATGAAAGTTTCCACTCTGTTGGCCTATTTGGAGAAGCTCTGGGAAGAGGGACAGGATTTGGTCTCTTCCTTTGTAACTATGTATATTGTGGGCAAAGAGAAGTGCCTGCAAAGTCTGTTCTGTTCACTATGGGTTTGTCCTCCCACTGTGTTGTGACAGCCTGGCTTGGAGACAGATTTTGACTTTATTACAAAGAGTCTAAAATTTTCTTTAAGAGGCTGGAATATAGTTCTGCGTTGAAGCAATTCAAAACTTCCAGCTGGAAGAAATATGTCCAAGGCTGTGCTTTGCTGCAGACCTTTCTGATTCTATCCCTGCATTTACAGTCACAAATGCATATGGATTTGCAAGTTATGTCTATGGTCTAACTCAGAGAGCTGTCTGAAAGGGTTTGCCTTCTTCCCTTCAGCAGAATCTAAATAAAATGCATGAATATCTGCTGCCTTATTGTAAAATTTTCACATCAGCTGTGATTTTACTCTGATTCACTCTATGCTAAGAACTATGGCTAGTTACAGAACACCTGAGTGGGTGGGTATCACATGCCCATTACCCACCAAACCTGAACACTTCTCTCCATTTCTTCTTTAGCTGATTCGAAAATAAAAGAATGTCTATCTGATTTCTGGAGCAGCAGTTAGCAAAAACAAATGTTGAAAACATCGATCTCCAGTACAGAGCAAGCCTTCATGCTCTTATCCCTCCTTGTGTGGCAAGACATGAGTTTCCTGGAATTCCTGAGCCACTCAGATGAGCAGACAGGCAGTGTTTAACCTAACATGGGCCTTGCTTTCAGAACAGATTTATTTTGTGCATGGTGCTCTACTCACTCCCATCACTGGAGAAACCTTTAGCATTTTGACCATTTAGGTCTGCTATATCTTCTTGCTGAGGCTCTGGCAGTACAAGGGCTGTCTGTGGCCCCAGCAGCACTGGATTGTGGCTAACGTCCTTTATGGCAGAGACAAAAGGTGTCAAGGTTCATATGGGCTCTGTTGGAGGGGGTCCCTGTCGCAATGGAACACGAAATAAAGATGCTTGACTCCTATCAGAAGGCAGTAGAAATCAGAACATTTTATTTACAATTCATTCAGCCCTTTTATAACATGCTGCACTAAGAATGCACGTTATTGGTCCATAGGTCTGACACCTCTCCTATTGGCTAAGTAACAGAAATAGCAAACAACACCTGTTGTTATGGGAAAGGAATATTGCTTGCACAAGGTTGTTTTGGGAAAAAGAAAACTGTTGAAAATTTTCCCTTGAGAAGACCTAGCTCTTCTCAAGCTCAGAAAATATTGAGTCTACAGGTCCCCTCATGCAGGTGAGCATTGTTATCCCCTGAAAACATTCCTAAGGAGGGATGATGGAAACATCTCCTTGTCTACCTTGACTGTTCCAGAGAGCTGCTGTGTGTTCCTGGGGATGGAACCACCCAGACGTCCCTGCTTCTGTTTCCAATGCGCGCTGGATACGATGGATTAGAGATAAGTGAAAATCCCTCTGAGTTCCCTCTTGTGCATTCAGTCCCACGCTCAGGCACAACTCAAATCTGTGCCAAGAGGCAATTCAGGTTAGGAAAGGGATATGCCATTTTTCTCTACCTCTGCTTCTTGTCACATTTTGTTAAACGCGGTCATGTAGCATGTAATGAAGACATCTGTTCGTTTTGTAGGAAACTGTGAAAAAGTGCGCGTGTTTGCCTTGTGCCATCTGTTGCCATTCTGATAAACAGTTGAAAACTCTGGCAAACATAAACAAAAACAGTGTGCTTTGGTGCTGTAACTGCACTATTTTCTTTTTCGGTGCTCTGTGTTTGAACCTTCCCTTGTGATGCATTAAATATTTGGGCCTCTGGTCTGCTGTAAGGAGATCTGATGCTCAGCAAACACTGCAGTTCTGCTTCTGTCTGTGTCCCTCCCCTGAACTTGAGGCAGTGCGGAGAAGCAGGAGTTCCTGAGCTGCTGGAATGATGTGAAATGCTGTCTGTGCCACCTGGACGGCTCAACTTTCTCCCCTCCAGATTCTGTGCCTCTGAGTGGAAACTTGGCTGAAACATGGAAATTATTTGGGAATATGCTACTGATCAGGAGGGATTTAGATGTATTATACAGGATTATTATTTTTCCAGAAGTCTGTCTTGTGAGCAAAGGTTCTGTGTTACAGAATGTGTTGAAAATAAGTAGCTTATATTGGATTTCTGCGATGATGAAGAACTATTACTGTATGGAAAGAAAAAATAAAAGGGCACTTTTTGTGAGGCTCATGCTGTCAGAGAAACAAATAACACGATGCTGGAGAGGAGGGTATGGTGGCCAGCTAAAAGCAGACAGTGAAGGAAGAACACATGCAAACTTTTCATTGTGACTTTCAATGCAAGACCATACAGAAGATCTCAAATATTACTGTATAAACAATTTTCTCAAAAAAAACCCGACCAAATGTACTTGCACAGGAATCTTTAGCATGTGTTACTTTGCATTTACTAGATCCAATCTACAGAAATAGTTTCCATGAAGGGGAAAAAAAATCTCTTTTAACTCCTTCTGCTACATAATTACTAAATATAGTGTTTTCTAGTGACATAGCATTTTTGCTGGCATATATAGACTGTGCCAGTTAACAGCTAAATTACCTTTTGTAGATTTCTGCCTGAGTTGCATATAAAGTGAGCTACATTGCAGGTTAAAAATAAAATGTTCTGTTCAACAATTATTAAAATTCATGTCTTATAAAATACTTTAGGCAAAGAAGTTGAATGCTGAATGTCTAAGCCTATATTGCAGTCTTGGGACTGCTCTGACATGGAAAACAATATGAATACGCAATGGTAAAAATATAAAGGAGCTAGGGAAAGATCACAAGAGAAATACCAGGTTTTCTTTCGAGACAAGCCAAGGAAATGTGAAATTAAGAAGCGCTCTAATGCATACTGACAGGGAGCAGAGGCACAGCTCACATTGCAACTTCAACTGGTTATTTTTAGGCTGGTTTCCTTAGCAAGGCAGGCTTCTGAGCACGGGGGGATGTTTGCGTGTGTATATGCATGCACCTGCCTGTGCACTGTCATGACTTCTAAACCTGCTGGTCTCTTGTGGCTGAGTTTGACGGAGATGGTAATTTGCATCCTGATGGTTTCCTGAGAGTAGATGGGGAGGGAGGGTCGACTCTATCTCTTGTTAGGCAGGAAGGAATTCACGTGGGCAAAGACTGGAATTACATCCCAGATGCAGGAAAACCTTGAGAGGGAAGGTCTAGCACCTTGTTAGGCACAGGAGAATCTGGCTGCCGGGCACCAAATCATAGGAAAACAGGCTTCAACAGTTCCACTGCTTGTGGAACAACTTTTGAGGAGGTGGGACTTCTGGCAAAAGCTTCTTTTTGGCAACTTCAGCAGACTCTCCTCCTCTGTGGACCAGACAGGGAAGAGAGCATGAAGCACAGACACAGCAGGGGGTTACAACAACTCATGGGAATAGAGCTGCCAGGGGCTGCAATTTCTATTTCTGAGAAGATGGTGTAACCTTTTAAATTTAACTTTACAGTGTAAGTGTCTGAAAAAATGCTGAACTTTCATTCTGACAAACATTTTGACAGTCAAAATGCCATGGAAATAATTTTCTTCAGAAGAATTTTCAGTAGAATTGTCTGTTCCTCCAAAAGGTAAACTTTGTGAAACAACATACTTTTTTGTTAAAAAAAAAAAATAACCTTGTCAGAAAGAGTTCATTGCTTGGAGTCTAACCAATTCAGTATCAAATGATAAATCAATCTGTACAATTACAGCTCTAATGGGGATTAGGTCACAGTAAAGCTTATGAGTACTCAAGACTTAATTAGCTCACTGAAATCAGTGTGACTCTACATTGACTCGGTAAGTCTTGAATCAGACTCTGAAAGCTTGATGAGCAGAACGATTCAGTGCTGTGGTGCCTAAATTTCAATGATGTCTCCCCAGCGGGGGCTGACTGTCATCACACTTGCCTGGAGTCTGAGGAGGGTCAGCTGCTGTTCTCTCGAAATAGTGATCAGATGTGTTACTCACTTCTGTTTTCCCTTTCCCCCATTCCCCATTTTGTAGGACCTTGGTCTGAGATATTATTCAAATCTTCTCTTTACCTGGGGGATGGAGGACTGTCATTTCCCACTTGACCCCCACTAGGTTTGGAGATTCTTCTAAGACAGGAGGTACTGGGCTCCTTGTCTTAGAGCTCTTTGTTTTGCATGGGGGAATAATTACATTGCTATAGACAGTAACTCTTGAGACTTGTGGTCAGGGTACTTGTAGGACTGAACATCTTTTAGACTCCTTGACAAACTGGTTTGCAATACCTTTATGTGAGACAGGAGCTCCTGGCTTTGGCTGAATTCCACTCTTGTGCCCTATCTTCTGTCATGGTCCTACTTGAGGGACCAAGCAAGGGTATGTGAATTTTCTGTGCTTCCAGCTGGGTCCAAGAGAGTTTATTCTTTCTTGTTGTTTGACCTTGTCCGTGGACAGATGGCCCTGCTGCATGTCTGCACATTTAGATGAAGGAGATATGAGTTGCAAGCTGTGTTGCTGTATTTTTGCAACTGAGCTTTGATAAGAGATTCTTTGATTTGAGACAGAAGAAGTTCAGCCTCTGGGATAGAAGAGGAATTCAAATCCTGTCTTCCTGCATTCCAGCCAAACATATTTATCACTAGGCTAGAAGTTAAAACTGGAGAGCTTGGACCTTACATGTTTTGGACAGAGCCTGGTGCAACTCTGTTCTTTGCTTTATTTCTCAAATGCTTTCTTAACTGAAGAATTCTTTCATACAATTAAAACCCCTATAAATAAATTTATGAGTTGTTTTCTCATTGTTGACTAACTGAGTTTTTATTTGCCCCCTTTTTGTTGTGTCCCTCTCCCCATGTGCCTTTGTTCAGTGACTTTTCAAGCCCTCTTCTGATGGGTTATGTGCTCCTATCAATCTCTGTCTGGCTGGCTCTACAGGTGTGAGTTAGGCTGGGAAATGTCTGGTTTGTGAATCACAGTAGGGCAGAAGAGATGGTGTCCATCTGCTCCACTACATAAAGACTTGGACTGCTCCAGTAATGCCCCAAACTGCTAACTTTATATCCCAAAAGTTAAGCTGACTTTATCATTACCAGATATAGGAACTTTGTGTCTTGAGGTGCCCAAGGGTTAGGTTGCAGTGCTCTCGGAGCATTTTACCTAAACCTTGTTTTAAAAAATAAAAATGACAGCTAGAGGCTTTAAACAAGAACAAGCTCCTAATCATGTTGGCAGTGAGAGAGAATCACTACCTTGAAGTGATGGCTGTCTTGCTAGGCAGCAAATGAAAAAAGAATGAGTACAGGGAGTGAGGAGAAGTAATTGGTGTATCACAATTATCAGGGGAGATGGGATCCTTGAACCCACTGCCTTGCGCTCTTGCCTGTTCTCCTTAAGGGCCATTTTACTTCTGGATCAATGTCTAGATGTGCTAGTAACTGCTGCTTGTCTCTGGGATCAAATTAGGTTCTCAGATGAGTTTACCCCATTTATAACTTGCTGTTAATCATACAGCAACTCTTCAGGACTGGTCAGTATGTGAGGGGCCATGTAAACAGGATAATTTTTCTCCTCATCTCTTTATTATATCTTATGTTGTTGGTGAGGAGATATTTGTCTTCTAGTCTCAGCCTTATGTATAAGAGGACACGTCTGTAGAAATGACCATCTGTCTCCTTAATAAAGACCTTGAGGCACAGATTGCTTTTAAAAAGAGGCACTGCAAGTAAGACAAAGTCATCATCTAAGATAGTGGGATCACTTATAATCTCCTAATCCAGTCAGTATTCAGACAAAGAGTTTACAGGTGGTTACAGCTGACTTTGAACTCAAAACTTTTGGACTTATAAATTATCCTAATTTTTTCTTTCTTTCACCTGTATTTGTATTTCCTCCTTTTGCCCATGTATTCAGTGAAGTCTCAGTGTGTTTTGATCCTTGAGTGTGTTTGGATCCTTGATGAAGCATGTTTATTTATTGTAGAAAGATACTTGTACATTCAGTGGAAATATATTTTACTTGACATAAGAAAATAAAGTAGGCTGCTTATTTATCTCCTGATTCTGGCTAAGGTGGTCAAACCCAAGTTAGGAGAACAAAATGCATGTTTTCTATATTAATGGCTTTTTTGGAATGGAAGGGGGTGTGTGGAACATAGTCTCTGCTATTTGTGAAAGTGAAACCTTTTTGAGATGGTGGTAGTAGGGGGCAGGAGTCACGACATGTTGAGACCAGCAGCTCAGGCAGTTTTCTGTCCACCTCACAGCCAGTTTATCAAGTCTGTACTTCATCAATTTGTCCAGGAAGATGTTATGGCAGACAAGTTAAGGCAAAAGTCTCAGTGAAGTCAAAATAAACAACATCCACTGCTCTTCCCTCATCCATCAAGCCTATCATTTCATTGCAAAAGTCTGCCAGGTTGGTCAGGTATGATTTATCCTTCTAAAATCCATTCTTACGACTCCAAATCACCCTCTTGTCCTTCATATACTTGAAAGTGGTTTCCAGGAGGATTTGCTCCAGGGATCAGGGAAGACTGATGGGCCTGTTGTTCCCTGGAACCTCTTCCTTGCCCTCCTTGAAGGTAGGAGCAACATTTTCTTCCACCCAGTGTACAGGAACCTCCCATCTCCTCGTGATTATTGAGTGTCCTCATAGTGACATTGGCCCCCAGCATTCATGGATGCATCCATTAAGTCCCAAGGACTTTGTTGTCCAGTTTGTTTGAATATTCCCATAATTGATCATCCTCTACAGCGGGTAAGACTTTCTCCAGACTTTCCCAATGGGCTCAGGGGATTCCTCAAGACCATGCTTGGCAGTAAGACCCAAGTGAAGAAGGCATCAATTGTCCCAGGCTGGGATTCCATGTTCCCACTGCTGGGATCCTGTGTTCCCACCTATGTGAGCTGTGTCTTTGTTGCTGACAGGAAATAGTGTGGAGCTTAGTTCTGTACCTTATAAGAAGGTGTTTAACTGCAGGAAAATAGGTCATGCTCTTTTGATCTTTTTTTCTTTTTTTTGATAAATGTGAAATCTTTTATGTTGTGTTGCTGACGCCTGCGAGCACGAGTGACAGAAGACCAAAATGTCTGTTAGCCTAGTTATGTCTTACATTCAGAAGAGCATCTATTAACACAAAAGAAAAACAGGACCCCCCATGGCCTGTCTTTTGCATTCCGTTATTCATCCCCAAAAACAATATGGGGAAGTTTTACCAGGTAACTTTTCTTCTGAGGCAACAAATCACAGCAAGCAGATTGATTGTGAGTTAGCAACTAGGGGGAGAGGGGGGGAGAAAAAACAACACCCTTCAGCTATAATGTTTTCTAAAGTTAACACGTCGCATAGGAGGTGTAAATGATATGAGGTCTGAGGGCTGCCGAATTTCCAAATGCCTTCCTGCAATATCTTGGTCTGGCAATTAATCAATTTTCTGTGCCTTTCAGAGTTTTCCTCTGAACAATGTTCTTCCTCTGAAGCTCATTAGCCATCAAAACCTGTCATGTCTACACATGTTTTTCTTGCACCTCATTAAGAGATTATTGATTGTTGGCTTCTACCTCTTTCAGAATTTGCTTCAGAAAATTAATTTCAACCACGAGCGCAATTTAACTGAATGCTTTTGCCAATGCTTGATAATGACTACCTTTGTTTAAAACTATTTAAAAATTTTCATCATGTTTATTTTGTCCCCAGCAAAATACGAATCATCTTCAGCTGAAGCAAAAAAGGAAGAAAATGTACCTTGATAAAAATGTATGATATTGTCTCAAGATAGATTGAAGCCTGAAGCAGTTTCAGAAATGCAAGAAAACTTCATAATTGCTATTGATCCATTTGTAACAAGTGTATCTTCTGGCCACCAGATTTTTCTTCCTATATGAGATTTGTCAATACAGTCATTCCACTGGGGGAGGAACATAGGCCAAGCAATTAACATTTCTGGGGGGGGGATTGCTTTGGTAATTAGACCAATTTTTCACTGGTAGGTTATTAATTATTCAGGTCTCATGGGGTTTTTTTAATAGGAAACATTGGCAGGTTCTTTCTGCACTCATGAACAAACTTCTCCTGAGTCATCAGCCAGTGGAGTCAGTCAGATACTCTTTTGCTCAGGAAGACGGAATGAGGAAAAAAGGCTTTTTACATGTAACATTTCCTGGATGTTACATCCATTCTGGCTAGTGCAAAGGATAGGCTCTTCTTTTAAAGCTGCTGGCACAGGCAAAGCAATGGCACACATTTTACAGAGAAATAGCTGAAGTAGAGAGAGATGAAGGACCATATTGGTCCAAGGTTTCTAACTACTCTTGAGTCTGATGAGAGTCTCAGAAGAGCCCTCATAATGGCAGACATTTAGTTGCTGTGGTTCCCGTGCTGAAATCAAGCAGAAGTGGGGTATCAAACCTTTCTGTGTACTTTTGACATTGCAGTGAGATGATTATAGCAGCTCATCCTGTAGCACTAAGGGTCGTCTTTCCAAGAGACTTTCTCTTGACGGACAAAGCTGTGTTCAGAGGTTTTCCTTGTTTACCCAGCCTCAGTGCTGTCTGTGTGTTCCTGCCTCTTGCTTTTATCACACAGGATCACAGTCTCCTTCATGTCAAAATGGTCTATTTTGACAACAGTGGAAAATGGACAGATGAACCAGTATAACTCAAAATCAACCCAAAGGAATTGTGCTATTCAGCTAAACAGCAGTGGTTTGTGGAAGACAGTTTTAGGATTATTAAGTTTGGAAGGCAGCTCTGGAAATTGTCTTGTTCAAGCCCCTTGCACACAGCAGTTTCAGCTGGAGGAGTTTTCTCAGTCCCATATCCAATCAGGTTTGAATACCATAAAGAATGGAGATTCCACAACTATGCTTTGCAACCAGCTCTCACGATCAACTCCTTTTGCAATTAATTCTTGGGTTTGGGAGAGTTTCTTGTGTTTCATTTTGTGCCTGTTGCCTCTTTACTGGGCACCACTGAGGTTTATCAGTCATCTCTATTCTTCCTGGACAAGTATTTATACAATTGACAAGGAGCATTGGCTTGTGGCTTCCCAGAGCATTCTGTTCAAGCCTTGCTGGTAGTTTTTGACCTATGATGCCTCTCGACTGAAAGACTAAGAGTGGACTTGTTGGGCCTTCTGGTCTTCAAATCCTCCAATGGAGAAGTTATCCTCTCCATGCTGTTGGTTGAGTTACACTCCATGCTTTATGTGGCTTCCTCCTCCCATCCTCCCACAGTTAATGATGCCTCTCCACTCTCTTGGCAAGAATGTCTGGGTTGACCCATCTGTCTCACTTAAATAATTAGGGATTGGTTGGGTGTGATTCATACTTTCAGTTTATTTCAAACAAGGCAGGTTAACCTGCAATCTGTGGTCTCCCATAGTATACTGAAAAACAACATTTTAAATTTCAAGTAAACAATGCAAATCCAAATTCAACCACCAGTAATAAGAAAACAAAACCTACAGATGAGTTTGCTCTGGTAATTGTTCTGTGTATCATAGGAGAGGCATTTAAATGGCTTTCCACTAGGGCATATATTATCTGTAAAGTTTTAAGGACATTTAAAATGAAAAAAACTTAGAAAAATAACATGGGCAGTTTTTTTTGTTTCATGGAACAGACAGGCCAACTAGTCACCTGATTTTATATTCCAACTCCTTGCACAATGAGCTTCTCCCAATTAATTCCTGCACGCAAATCTTATCATGTGGCTGGATACTCAGGGAGTCACAGCCCATTGCCTAATCCTGTGTCCATTTGCCTGAGGATAACAAATTGTCTGTTGTGGTCCCATGGTGGTCTTTTACTTGACAGACTGCTCTCCAAGCAGGATCCGTAGCCACCAGCTGCTCCCTCCTGTTGGTTCTGTTCTGGCTATCCTGGCTCCTGCTCATCTCATACCAGTGCACTTAATCAAATTGCCACCTGTCAGTTCTCTGTTTCTGGGCTGCACAAGCCAGCAGGAAACAGCCAAATTCAATCCCAGTCCTGCTGCAGCTGATGGCAAAGCTACCATCAACCTCAGGGAGATGAGATATTCATCAGCCTCGGTATTCCATGAGGTGCTATACAGTTATGGAAATCCCTGTCTGTAAGGGGCAGGATAGGCAGTACCCTGTGCCACAAGGAAAGTCAGTTTGGACTCTCTCAGGGGCCTTGAAGGATGACAATGACCGCACTTTTGATGCTACTGAATCAAGTGAAATACGTAGATGGGTGAAATCCCCTTTCCTTGTACAAGTGCAGGCTCGAAAACCGTTCAGGGTACACACTTCTTCCTGCAGCTGGGGGGATTCTGTTACCGTAAAAGCTTCTATGTGTAGGTTGAATCCGAAGACAGCAGGGAGAAGGAATTCTACTGACCTGAGATATTCTAGAATATGTGGTTTTATTGCAAGGGTCATAGGTAAAAAGGGCCTTGCCTTCAGCCAGCAGTCTCGGCTGAAGGGAAGTCCCAGAGAGAGCAGGAGAAAGAACAAGGGGGTAAAAGTTAAGAGAGAAAGGAGCAAGGGAGCAAGGTGGCAGGGGTCAGAGAGCAGGGGGAAGAGGTAAAAGAGCAAGAGAGCAGGGAGTAGAGAGGAGCCGGGATAAGAGCAGAAGAGGAGCTAAGAGCTAAGAGTAGAAGAGGAGCTAAGAGAGCTAGGTCCTTGTTACAACGCATTATATCTCCTTTTGTGATGAATATTCTAATTTACAGTGACCAATCAATACAAGACACAAAATCCTATAGAATCTACATATAGCCTATAAGAACTACTACATTACCATACTATGTTATATTTTAAACTCTAAAAACTACTCTTTAGACTTTTCTGTATTGCTTCATTGACCTTTGGTTTCTTAGCCAGAAGAAAGGTATCATTCCATCAAAAGGGATTCTTCTTCAGCTGGCTAGGCTATTGTTTTCAGGTTATATAGTAACTAAGACTCGGTATCCTACAACTCAAAGTAAGCTTCCATTTCTATTTCGATTATAGGTTTCATATTTTCAGAATCTTTTGCTAAGCAATCATATTTTTAAGGTTTCCCTGATTCATCTTCCCCAACATCTATGGACCAAGGGCACTGCTAACAATCTTGTGCAGAATAAAATAGACTTTGTGTCTGTGGACAGGTTGGATATAAAGTACCTCCTGCTATGACCATGAATAGCCATAGACAACGTGCTTTGCCTTGAGAGCTCTGTTCCCAAGTCCAGGCACCACTCTCTAAGCTCTTCAGAGGGTGTTCAGTTTTGTCTTAAAAGCAGCTGAACTCATTCTGCTCTGCTGTTCCCACTGGCAGGCTGTTTCAGACAGTAATTGCTGTAGTGATTAGGAAACCTCTTTTAATTTCCAACCTAAATGTATTCATGGCCAATTTCTATTCATTTGTCCTGGTGACAGTATTGGCCATTAAGTCAAATAGTTCTTTTGTCTTCTGGTGTTTATCCTCAAGATAGATTTGTAGAGAGTGATCTTCCTCCTTTCACCAGCTATTTTGCTGGTGAAAAGCTAGTCTAAACAAGCTAAGCCCCTTCAGTCTCCTCTTGTAAAACTGATTTTTCATCCTGAGTGATCTCTCTTCTCCGGTTTGAAGTCAGCTGTAGTCTCACACAGGCAGAAAAACAAAAATATTTTCTACCTTTAGTGGTTATATCTTAAGTAAGTGCATTTACTCTATGGATTAATTGACCAAGCATTATCATTCTCCTCATGCATGCCGTGCTTCATATTTCTCTGTGAAGAAGATAGCTGAATAATCTGGTTCCATCATTAGAAAGATTTGTGAAGGACACCAGCCGTATGTCCTGCTGTAGTAGAACTGCTGTATTTCATTTGTGTTGGACTATGGATAACGCTGAGACTTTACTCTAGGCTCTTTTTCTCTCATGTGATGTTCTTGATCTCTCCCTCCTGTCTCCTATCCTATTTTTTTTTGGCAGGGGGAAACCCTTAAGAGGGTAGTCCATGGGGTGGTGTGTAAGAGCAAGCCCTGCTTTCTTCCTGAGTTTTCTTCCTGTCTGCCAGCACAGTTGTGTTCAGCTGGAGGATCATATTGAGTATTTCCAGCTGCTCTAACATCTCTTTGCTTTTCAGAAGTCTGAATTTCCTCTTCACTGGCACAGATTTAAATGCCTTTCATTAGGCCTTGGTCTCTATCACACAAAATATCAGTGGTACATTCAGTTTTCATGATGAAGAGCAATCCTACTGGGAGAACATCAGTGAACTTCTGAGCTAAAACTGCTAAGCTTTGAGGGTTTTGTTCACTGGTGTTGGCAAGACTCTGGAACAGTTCCCTGCAGGTCTAATTATTTTTACAAGACAAACTCCCATTTCAATGCATGGGAAGTTTGGACTGTACCGTGATTTCAGTGGACTTTATGCTGCAAGACTGGCATGTTGGAATAACGTAATGTGCCATGAGAAGGGACTGCACTGGGAGAGGAACACGCTTGTTGGTGTGCCTCGTGTGAGCAGGACTATGATCTAGCAATGGTTCAAGGTCACATTTCAACTGTGTATATTGTTTTAATTTGCAGCATCTTGGCAGTGCAAACAGTCACATTTGTTAGTGTTTGAAAAGAACAAGGGAAATTAAATATGCAAGAGCATTAGAGTACATTTCAGCATTTGACATAAACCCACAAAATTAAAGGAATCCAGACATACGCCTGCTTCTCTGCTTCCTTGCATCAACATACCCTCAGCATCAGCTCTATGACACCTACCACTTTGAACGGATGGCTCTGTGAGTTTGTGATGATTAAGAGTAATTTAAAAGTGGTAGAAGAATGAACTGTGGTGACAGTCTTATGCTTCAAACCGGTTTCTTCTATTTTCTTTTTTTTTTTTCCTTTTGAAATCCCTCATAGCACCACAGCCATATGTAGGACTGGCTTTATTCACAGAGCCTGACTTACAGGAGATCCATGTGTCTGTTTGGTTCAGGTTTAACACAGTGTAGGCTAGGAGAGAGCTTATTCTTGGTTCTGACTGTGGTTTTTGTTGATTAACCTTGAGTTCCATCACACTTTCTTTTTTTCCTGTGCTTTTAGACCCGGTAGGGGTGTGTGGGAGTGGGGTGTTCCCAAAATATTGCCTGCCAATTGGTAGCCCATGCAACAGTTGGTACATTTGTGTCACAAGTATTGCTGCTTCCTTACGTATTCCTGGACCTTATGTATTCCTGGACCTCATCTTTGGAAAGGTTTATTTTTTTCTCATCCTGCCAAAATGTAGTGTAAGATGAGTTAGGGTTGTTTGTGTTTTCTGAGAGCTGATACAGAAAGGAATTTCAGTTTCTATGCTCTGCTAACTTTTCATCGAAACCTCCTAAATTTCAGTGTTCACAAAGAAGTTCTTTGTGAATATTTTTTGACTCAAAATGTTTTTCATCTCAAAAACTTAGTGGAGAAGATGTTTAACCAGCTCTCCAACATGTTCTTCTTGGAGCCAGTACAAGAAAACCTCTTCATATCCTTGATTTGTACTCTTGGAGCTGGTACACTCCCTCCTTGTAAATAAGTCCTGATGTGTGTTGAGGCAGCACAGTGTTCTCCTGTTGCATGTGCTACACCTGAGCTGTGGGTCAAAGAGTACATTTGATCTTCAGAGCTCAAATCTGTTCTGTCTCATCTGCTGTCAGTGAAGGCTGGAGTATCTTGGAGCTGCGTCTTGAGAAAGAAGCATAAGTGAAACACTGCAAGTCAGAGCTGACCACAACATCTTTTCCTGCTTTAAACTCCCAATTTAGAGAAATATTCAGCATATCACTCTGTTTCTTTCCTGCTGCCTGAGTCTGTCCTATCTGTTCGGATTGCAGGATCCTTGAGACTCCTGCAATTCTTATACACAGACCAGAATCAAGGGAACACAAAAATTGCTCAGTGGCCCAGACATGGTGGCAATAAAATATTGAATGGTGATAGCAGGGGGATTGTTTATTAAAGTCAGAACGCTTAGACTACAATTTGATCCAGGCGGTAGAGTTGCAGCTGGGCATTACCATTCAGATAAAATGTTGGTAGTCCCAGCACTACATGCCCCAGTTCTGATGATTGGTGAAAGATTTGCAAACAGAATTACAAAAACTCAAGACCTTGGAGGTTGTATCAGGGGAGTGCTCTGGAGGAGTAAAAATGTTGCTCCATGCTTTTGTTTCTGTGGACACCCTCCAGTTATTGTCATGAAGATGAGCTTATTGGCTTGATAATTAATTCATTGATTTACAAATGAAGGGTGAAAAGCATCAGGGTGCATTTTTTTTTGTGTGAGAAAACGATACATTATAGCTTTCAGATTATTTATGTGCGAAGTGTACAAAGTTAAAGTATTTTTACTTTGGTCTGTCAGTCAATAACTTCAATGAGCAGAGGCTGTGGAGAGGAGAAAGAGAACTAAAAGAAAACTTCCTACTGACTGATCCTCTGCTTAGGAGCTGCACTTGAAAAAGCCAAAGGAGAATAGTCTGCTTACAGAGAGTGCATCTACCAGGGCTGTTGACAACCAGGATCGTGAGAAAATAGCAAAGGGTTGTTTAAATCAATACAGAAGGAGAGGTAATTGATTTTAGGGATAGCAAGGGGTTACTCAGCCAATAATGAACCACCTTATCAAAGTTTTCTGGTAAAACCATGGATTATGTTGAGCTCAGAGTCCTGGCTCCTTGAGGAGAGTTCAGATCTGGGTTTTCCTCTTCCCCAGTGCTCTTTGCTGCTGACGTGCTGCCACAGTCAGTGCCCTTTGTTCTTTTTCACAGGCAAAGGGGTTTGCTTCTGATACAGCATCGGCACAGAGGATCTGGGAAGAGCTGCCACGTCAGTGTGTGGTGGAAGAGAGTCAGAGATGCCCAGGAAATGCTTTTGTTGAGTCTTTTTTACGCTGAGTTTCTCTACATTAAAAGGGAGCAGGGGAATTGCAAGATCCTCCAGTCTCCAGTCTCTTCAGAAATATTTAAAGAGCCCTTGTTGTTAATGATGCCCCTTCTCAAGGCACAAATATTCAGTGCAATTGTGACTGAGGCAGTTGGTGAGATGAAGCAGGTGGAAATCCTATTGCCAGAGTTTGAGGGTTCTGGAGTGCCGTCTTTATTCCTGTGATTAACCTTCTCTGCAGACACTTGACCATTCAGCTCAGAGTGCAAAATAATTTGTGGGTTGTCCTTTTTTATCATTTCTGCCACTGCCATTTCTGACTCATTACTGTGTCTAAACAAAGGACTGTGTTTAGAAATAATATTTTGTTTCTTAAGGTAATGAGTTCATTCCATTCCACTGATGCTCTGAATGAGATTAATCTGTACTCTACTGGGATCACAGTTTGTTTCTGCTACAGTACTGTGCAGAGCCTCAGAAAAGACCAAGACCCTTTCAGACTTTGATAAACCCAGACAATGAGAAAGTTCCTTCTCTGTTTACGGCTGGCTGAACATTTTTGTTCAGTCTTTTTTCAGCAAAAAGCGTTTTTTGTCAAACCGAGTATGTATGGGGAAAAACCTATGAAAGAGGCAGAGAGATGCCCTGCATTTGCCAGAAATAAAATGTATTTAATCTTGTTTTTCAATAAATGGACTCAAATATGACAGGGCTAAATGAAACACTCAGTATCTCTTGGTAAGTTTGTGACAGAGCTAGGGTCTCAATTTTGCTGCTCTAAGCCCTAATTCCAGTGTTTTAAACACAGAATCATCTTATTCCTTTTTTCTGCCTTTAAACATAGCTTGATCCTACACAGATCCATTTCCATGGACTCTGTGTAACGGATGAGCAGCCACAAAAATGTTAATTGTATGCCTGGCTTTCCTGTTGCTGATGAATATCACTCAAGCCTTGTGCCATGGTTTCTTTAATTATAAGATAAAGGTAATGATGCCACCTCAGTTTTGCATAATTCCGGAAGGATTACATGTTGTTATTTTTTGGTGAGCACTTGGGACCGAGACCTGTGGTTGTTACTTGACACTGTTAAAATCAAAGGATTATTTGCAAGTTAATGCATTACCTTGGTGGGGACAAGCCAGTGCCATCTGTGAAGGTCTGTAAGAGCTGTGGTTAGGTCCTGCCCTAGCAGAGTTTTTACCCGCTGCTTCTCTTGCCTTCAAAGAAGTTCTTCTTTTGCACAGTGTTTGGCGTGCACTGGAATGTCTACATGAATTGGAAGGTAAGAACAGAGGATGTGACACCAACCTTTTGTTGTGTGCCTTGCAATACTGAATTTGAGGGTTGCACAAGAAATTGTGCGCATTAACATTCAGATACAAGGAAGAGGTGTTTGGAATCCTAATGCTGTTGTTTGTGCTCAGACAAGTCAAACTGTTCTCTGGGTATTTCAGTATAAAGCATAAAAGTTTCTAATTAAACTTATAAATCAAGAACACATGCACTGAAAATATTTCCCACTGCTGGATGCAAGGAATATTTATGTGATTTGCCAAAGAGCAAAAGGTGCTTTATAAGATGCAAGTAGTTGTTGCAGATTGCATATTGAAATACTGAAGGCATACAAGGCAGTTGGTAAAAATAATCTTGTCCATATCAATAAGCCTGGTCACAGACATGTATTTATTTTTACTTTAGAGTGCATGGGTGTGTGTGTCTTTGCTTAATGTAAGGAAGAGAAGTCTTTATGTCTGGTATCTCTCCTCAGTTATTAGGTGTTCCTCTATTGGGAAAAAAAATTGCCATTGAGCTGAAATTCAAAGTCACCATTCTCAGTCAAAAAACAGAGAAGGAGTAGTCAGACTAACTTGTCTTAATGTGTACGTAATCCCCAGTTGCCTTCCTTGATTCAGATCAAAATATAGGCTGTCAAGTTTTGTTATGCTGTATTAAAACATTTCATTGGAGATCAGACTAGAATCACAACCATGAAGATAGGACATAAGCTTGTAATTTTCTCTTGCTGTCCTGAACTTGAAAAAGAGACAGTACTGCAAATGGATCTGTCTGAATATCTCTGAGTGTTTCCTTTGGGACCAATCCATGCATCCAGAAGGATCAGACTGATATTAAGCATTTGGTGGGTTTGGGGGTTTTTTTGTTTGTTTGTTTTTATGTGTGTGTGGGCGGGAGGGGTGAGATTGTTGCTCTTTGTAGCTTTTTTGGTGGTTTTTTTTGTGTTTTGGTTTTTTTCTAAGTTAAGAGAGTGTCATTGGACCTGCTGGTTGGTGGATCCTGTTGCTAGGAGTAAACCTGACCCTCAATAATTAGTGTTGGAGAGCTTTGTTTGGCCTCCAGCTCTGTAAGGAAAGGTCAAAGTGTTGTGATGCTGTTCAAAATCCATTAACCAAACAGAGTCTTAAGGAGCCTTTGGACTTCCTGACCTTATCCAATCTCTAACAAACAAATTCTCTAAGCTAATCAATGAAACAGAATAACTTTGTGGTCTTTACATCCACCTACTCTTTAGTGATTCTAATCCAAAGTCCTAACAGGAGGGATTTCCTTATATTATTAACAGAGAGGCTGAAAACCTTCTGAGCTGTGTTTTGACCATCTTGCCAGGAACCCCTGCCCCCAGACATTATTTTTAAAACTCCAGGGATATGAAATTCTGTTAGTAGCACTGCTAGACCTGGCAAACACATCCAGCCTTTTGGAGCCTAAAAGTGCTTGACTGGCCTGGCAGTAGGTGAGGTTTTCACAAGCACAGCTGCAACAACAAGAAAACTCTCTGTGAACAGCACAAGCCATCTTCCTGCGAATGCATAAGCAAAAGGCACATGAATTATGTGTAAATACTTGTAGGCTTGAAGCCCAAGAGGAGGGGTGAGTAAGTTGTATCTCTGCCATAGATGCAGACATAATGAAAAATCTCAGGTTTCTCGGGGACACATGGAAGATCCCAGTGGCCTTGGCATTACGAGGAGGCCCATCAAACAGCATTAGCAGACTAATTAAATGTGCAGCTTAAACTTAATTTTCCTGGTAGCATTAAGACGGATTAAACATTATTCATTTGGTGATGTCCTTGGTTCTCAGTATTTTTCAGTCCTCTTCCCACCTTGTCACTTTGTTTCAATCAGTAATATTACTGGGTTTAGTTTAGGAAATGCGCCTGAGCAGGATTTGAAAATAGGATTTTCTAAGCAAATCTTCATAACTTACAGCACCTGGGTTCCTATTTTGCATAAGAAAAATACTCCTTCTTTTAATGAAATAGGTTAATTATGCAAAGTGTGAACACAGTGGCTAAGTGGAGAAAATTTGCTAATCTGTAAATGAGGAGGAGGATCTGTTCTATAAATTGCACTTTCTGTATTTCTGTTTCTTTTCCTGCCATGTGAACTTGGTAAGACTGTGTATTGGCACCAGTATGAAGCTGTAGGGTGCCAAGTGTTTAGATTAGATACGAGGGAGAAAATTGTCATTAGGTGGGTGGTGAGACACTGACATGGGTTTCCTAGAGAAGCTGTGGATGTCCCATCCCTGGCAGCATTCAAGGCAAGACAGGACAGGGTTTGGAGCAACCTGCTCTCGTGGAATTGTGTCCCTGCTCATGACAGGGGAGGGATGGAACAAGATGACCTTTAATGTCCCTTCCAACTAAACCCATTCAATGGTTCTATGATAAATATTCTGATTTGTGTTTCTGCTTTGTTTTCTGACACATCTTGCTCTACAGGCAAAACCAGGTCCTGCAAATCGATGCCCAGATGCTGATTGCACATGTGGTGAGAGCTTGACAGACATGGTTGTTAATTGATTATATGGGATCTTGAATTTGGACTTGAATTCTAGCATTCTAGTCCCAAATATTTGATGGTGTCTTCAGTCTATCAGGAGGTGAAACTCTAGACATCATATTAAAACTTGTATGTTCAGTGACAGAAAGAGTTCAGACTTTGACTTCTGGGCATCTGCATGCTGACATGATCTTTAATCACGTTATTATGTGCTGCCTTTCCACCTGAGTCTCCAGGTAGATTAGCAACTATAAAATCTCTGAAAGAGAACAAATTATAGAGCGACCTGAAAAAGATGGCTGTGATTATTTCCATTTTGTGATATGAATGCTCTGATACAGGGTAGGGTACTGGGGCACCTCCAAGCTAAGTAATAGCCTACCTTTTAATTCCTTTTACATGTCCTTGAAATCTGCCATTAGTCTTTACTGCACCAGGAATCCCCAGACATGTCATTTTCTGACCTACTGAATATAGCCAGCAAAATCTTCTGGAATGTGATGAGTCCCAGGATACATGGGAGGACTTTTTCAATAGATTTTTTTTTTTTAGATGTCTATTGTTGACTTATTTATTGAGTGGACACCTGTATATGTTATTTTCCATATTCAGCTCAGCCTGCTGGATCTGAAAGGCTGCTCTCCTGCTTCTACAGCTTCTTCATTGCTGTAATTACACTGTAATAATAGAGGGAGTTGGTCAAGAGAGGCGTCAGGCAATTTCTCTGCTGCTTTTGCCTTATTTGCATTGAATTTTTATATCTTAGTGGAAGATATCAGAAATGCTTTGTGCTTCACCGTTGCAGAAGAAGGGACAGATCCACCCTGAATAAACACATAGACTGCTAGGTGAAACAGGAAAAAAGTAGAAAATAGAAGTGTTTTTCTGTCCAAATCAACAAAATTGAATAAAGATCATCAGAATGAGAGTGTGTTTTTAACCATGCTTCAGCATGGAAGAGGGGCAGACTCACAGCTGGGGTCACACAAGCGGGGTGGAGTGAATTAGGGTGGGTTGTAAGGTCTTCCCCACGGGTTTGGTTACAGCAGCCTCTCTCCAGTCACCTACCAAGGGCACTCGTTCAATACTTTGTAACTTGAGGGACCATGAACAGGGAGAAGATGAATGCTTGCAAAGAGGTGGTGATTGATGCAGGTGTGTGGCTGGACTTGCACGAGTCATGTGAAGCTCTTGAACTGTTTCTGTCTTTGAAACCTTGCTCCTGTAATGACAGTGTGAAAAATGAAAACTTTCCTGGTACCCATGCCTTTCAGTGCTCACAAATGCTGTTCACAAGCCTGAAAGTAGTAAGGTAATATGTCTGATTTCAAAGAGATGGACAACTTAATTGGTATATAAATTTAGCTCTAATAATGCATATTTTTCTTTGTAATATATTCTGTATACTTTGTGTGTTAGCTGAGTAATTTGTTTCTGCTTTCTACCTTAGGAAACCGTGGGACGGTGCTATTTATCTTATTTCTTGTGGAAGACTTTTCTACAATGTTTGCTGGGCTGTTGAATCTGCAATTTTAACTAATCTGAAGCCATTTTCTTCAAGAAGCAGAGAAAGCAGAACATCACTTGAACAGTCAAAGTACATTCAGTTTGGGACTGGTGTATGAATTTTCCAAACAGAAGAGCTAATCAAAGAGTGATGTTTATGGAATAATAATGTGATTGGAACTGTCTGATTTATTTACTGATAGAAGTAATGTTGAAAATGGGATTTTGAGAAGCAAGTTGTCTGTGTGAAATTCTGCTTCCACACTTAGGAAGTTTAACTTGTATACTGGATATTGTAAGGACTCTGCAGGGGCTTAGCAGATGAAAAACAATTGTAGGGTCCATTAGATGAAGAAAATTTTGATCCCAGGAGGTGGGAACAGAGAAGATATGGAGGCTGATATGAAGTTGTGATTTGAATCCTTCTCCTTCCCACCCAAACTAAGGCACCTCTATGAAACTCATCTTTCCTTCCCCAAGTGTCAAACATGTTTCTTTGGTTTTGCCTCCTCATGCATGCACATGTACTTGCATATGTTTATATGCAAATGAAACCAAAGTGATTATCACTAGGAGACTCTCTGCTGTGCCTGCTGAGAGAACAGTTTATCTGTGGGATAAGTACAAGTCATGTCATTTGAAGTGCTGCTGGAACATGCTCATTTTTCTTCAACAAGGAGCAAGGTACAGAAGATGTAGAAATTAGAATGAAATGTCAACTTCATGCTTCGCCACATGGGCAACTTTTAATTTTTTTTTTTTAGTTAGGAGGTAATCAAAAAAACCTTGCCTCATCAGCATCCTTTGTTCAGCGCACACCCATGAACTACTGATGGAGGATAGGTCTGTAATGACAGAGCTCTGCTTTTCTGCAGTGTTTTCTATCTCATTGAACAAACAAAAGGTTTTGGTATATTACCATCACCAGTTCCATTGCCATTACCACTGCGTTTTACATCATTTAATGGATTCCCAGTGTCCTCCTCTCTGCAATGCAGCCTATGTCAGCACTGTTAACTATTAAGTTGTTTATTATTTATTATGTGTTAAATGCTGACAATGTGACGTGCAAAGGATGTAGGCTGAAAGAGAGGCATTTATGCAGATGTGATTTATGCTTTCTGCAAGCTGTCTTCGCAGGAATTCTGAGCTTTCATATTTGCAAATCTCAGGTTGGTGGGTTTTACAGGCTATTCAGCTAATTCAGTCCCGTCTTTCAAACATCTGTCGCCTCTGAAAAGTTCTCAGTGTAAAGAGGAAACTGTTATTTATAAGAAGAAGCTGTCAAAGATCAGCTATGTTCAACAATCTAAAGCATCGCTTACGTACATCAGCACTAAACTATGCTCATTTAGATAGCATGAATGACTAATTTTAGCTTAAAATTGGAAGCAATTATGGGTTCAGGAAGAAAAGTAGGGCTGTATGTCATTAGTAATTGATTTCTTTTGTGGAAGAGCTTGAAACGAACATTTAAAAAGAAAAAACATTGTTAAGTGATGTAACCTGTGGCATGAAATACACAGATGTTTCACAGATTTGTGTGTATGTGTCTCAGGTGGATGGATATTTCTGTTGTCATTCTCCCTCCTCCCTGCAGCTCCCTAAAAATTCTGCTTTCCCACCCTGCATCTTTCAGCTTCTGTGAGACTCTCAAGCCGATGATAGCTCACACTGGGAGCACTGTGCAACTAGTAGACAAAGAGGAGAGGGGTGCAGGAGGCTGTGAGTTGCTTGGTAAGATGTTGGGGGTAGTTTTCAGTATCTGAAGGTCTTATAAGAAAGTAACTCTTCCACCAGTGCATCTTGTGGTGAGCTACAGCAGGCGAGTCCGACAGAACAGTGGTGCTGTGAGCATTGATGAAGGACAGTGAGAAGCTTAAAGGACAGTGAGAGTACAATGTCTGTAGGACAGGAACTGACTGTGGCAACACACTCCTGATTCTCCCCTTCCCTGCTTCTTGGAACAGCATGCGATCTTTCAAGGGAGTGGTCCTTGGCAATCCAGGGAACAGCTCCTGGGTCAGGAATCCTGACCTCTCTCACATGAATCAGGTCAAGGAAATTGCCCTGCACTGATTTCTCACTGAAGCTTGCCTTCTATGGCAAGGAGTCATCAGAATGAGCAGACCAGATGCTGAGGCCAAGCTGTCATTCTTTTTTCTGCAGTGCTGTAGTCACTCTTAGGGAATTTAAGGGCCAGGAAAAGCAAGTAAGAACATTGCCCGCAGGACTGATGTTGTGAAGGATGCCCTCCCTCATTGGTGACCAGCTCTAGGCATGCTTAGGGCTAATAAAATAAAGCATATTTGGCTGAGTGGAGCCAGCGAGTGGGGAGAGGAATCATGAAGTGATATGTATGTCTGGAAACCAAAATTTCAAGGACTTTGTTGGATCTCTTCTCTGGGTGAAATTACATTTACATGGTCTTTTGCAAACAGATGTGATCTGTGAGTCTAGGTTGATGACTTCAAACTCAGCATTGTGCAGGTGTGATGATGTGGCTTTTGAATTAGTCTAGATTGTGTCCAGTTATTTTGGTGTGTGGATGAGGTGAGTATCTGTCTGCACAAAATCACATCGGCCTGCTGGGTGGGATCCAGTTCCTCAAGCATTACATAATTTGAGGCCTTTTGAGATGTGTGAGGGTATCCAAGACAGCCAGTAAGGGTCTGGAAGCATTAACAGAGGACCTACATCTGACCCAGGCTGCAACAGCCAAGCAGGATTCCTGGGGGTGTCTCAGAAGGGCTGAACACCCACATGAACCATGTGCCTGCTCAGCTGTACAGAGGATTGAGGAGCAGACTTTCAACAAATGCCCAACTTTTCATATGTCTGCCTGGGAGAGGTGGCCTGCTCTCCAAGGGGCCAGGCCGAAATAGAATTTGCTGTCCTTTCTCTAAGAGAAATCTGTATAGAAAACGACGGTCCTGCATGTGGCCAGGAAACTTAAAGTCAGAGGTGTTCTGTGGAGTTCCAGTTTAAAAGATGAATACATGCAGAGAAGTTGGCTAAAAAAAAATGGATTTCTGTATACTTTTTATTTGGTTTGGCGTCAAAGCTGGAAGGATTGCTAATTTCATGAGCCTTACTTCAAATCTTGGAGGATATCTGCCAGGTACATCTGCCTTGGGATTAGCACACCTTGCTAGCCAAGACAGCAGAACTGTGAGGAGTCCAGGGTTCAGTCAAGAGTCTTTTGTGGATTAGATCAACATTTGTCAAGACATTTTTTTAATCAATTTTTTTTACTCAGTAAGCCATTTTTGATGACCTTGTTTCAGCCAAAAATTTCTAAGAATCTCTGCTTGCAGAGTCTGAACCACACACAGGAGACATTTGCTATGACTGTTTCTTTCCTTAGGACTCTTTATGGCAAGAAAAATTACTCAAAGACTCCATTTATCTCATTTTTGAAATTCATAGGTAAGATTTATGAATGCCTCTGACAGGTTGTAGGCTGGTGTCCAATCACTATACCTCACTTTCCCAAAGACGGAAAAGATCTGTGCAAAATTCTTACGGAAGAACAAAATACATGTTTTTATTCAGGTGCTCAAATACCTTTCTCTGACTATGTTAAAACTTGGGATAAAGACTCAGTCATATCAAAATTAGCTAGTTTGGTGTCTCAGTCTCTGATGATTTTCTGGCTACCTCATAGTGTTTGGTTTCTATTTTTACAACTATTTATGTAATGTAAAGTTTCTGACCATACCTAATCAGGCCAAAATTTAGATCTAGTTTAAAAAAAATAATACCTCTGCATGTTAAAAAATATTGTAAAATATTTAATGTAAAAAAATTGAAAATATAACCTCACTTGTTACTATTTCCTCCCCATCCCCCAGGACTCCACACCTGAATTTTAGGTATTTCTTCTTTCAACCTTGCTGGATTAAAGAAAAAAACCTCCAATTCCTTCTGTTTTGGTTTCCCAAGGGAGTGAGGCTTACGATCCTATTCTGCCTGCCTGTCAGTCATTCTCTTAATAACTTTTGAGTCCATTGGCTGGTCTCAGCCACCTTTGACACAGGGTAGCCACCTCTCAGAAATTACATTCCTACACATTTTGTGCAAAAAAAGAAGAAAGACTTTATTAGAAATTTATCCCTCCCACAGGTCAGCAGCCACCTAACCAACCAGCAAGTCAGTGTGGGTCTAGTTCCAGGTGGGCTGTCACACCTGGCTGTGACATGGGGGACCTGGAAATGTGAATCCAGGGTGGATGTGGCAAGTCTGGAACCGTGGGAAGGGGAGAGGGTTAGAACCACGTAGGTTAGAAAGCACAGAACCATAGAATGGTTTGTGTTGGAAGGGACCTAAAAGCTCATTCCATCCCCCTGCTATGGGGAGGGATACCTCCCACTAGTCCAGGTTGTTCAACATCCCAGGGGAGGCTGGATGAAGGGACACCAAGGAAGGTGACTTTATTGCAGGAGTGTGCCTGAAATGAGGATGTTAAAACCAAATCAATAGGGATATATTGCTCAATATTAATAAGGATTCAGGCTTCTGCCAGCACACAGAGGGGAAGGTGAGATGCATTTACAATTGTGTTTGTGTGTTTTGTATCCCAGCTAACTTGGTGGGTGACAATGAATTGTCAGACAACTGATTATTGAGTGTTTGATGATGATCTGTTTAATCTTAATCCACGGTGAATATATTTAACGTCTTGATTTTTCTATTGAATATGTTGTGGCATTGGTTGCATACAATGCTTTCTAACATCTTATTAACAAAACAAAATCACAGACTGCTTTTAACAATGAGTGGTTTGTTTGGTTGTATTAATATAAATTCAATTTTTTTTTACTGTCACTGCATGCATATGAACCATCTCTTCCAGGAAGAGATTGATTCTCTTAATGAAGAAAATTTAACAGACACTCCCATTACCCAACATACTCCTCTACCTGAGAAAACTCCGAATTCCAGCAGCTTTTGCAGTAAATAAATGCATCTCTTGGAATATTTCATAGTGTGTTATGGACCTGACCTGCCAGGTTTTCAAACCCTCTGCAGCAATTCAAAGAAATGATTTGATATTTTGCTTATGTTCTTAGTGTTTTGGGAGGGGAATATTTGCAAAGATTCACTGAAAGAGAGCACCAATCTGGGTGTCATTTTGGTTTGGAAAACATTGTCATTATGCTCTGTTTACTAATCTGTTTTGTGGTGTGGCGTGTTTTCATCAGGAGGACTCTGTGGGCAGAATAAAATTGAGAGTATGAGACAGATCAACCAGCAACTGCTATTTGACATGCTCTGTCCACTGGCCTAGTTTATTATACCTGGAGTGAAACAACTAAAGCACTAGGGATGAATATGTCTCAGTTTTCTGCAAAATGAACTCCTGGGTTTTGCTGGTAGTGGCTGTTGGTTTTCATATGAAATTAGTAGTGTCTCATTAAATGAAATGCAATTATATGTATTAGCAATAATGATAGAATCATACAAAAAAGAAAAAAAGTCAACCAAAAAAAAAAAATCCCCTATGGATGTAATTTTAGAAATGCATTATGCAAGGGTTAATTTGTGAGCTGGATTTTTTTTCTTCCCCCACGTTTTGAAAGCTTTGCTGTAATTTTGTATGAAATTTGAGATCAGTGAGTCTATAATATCTAATGAATAATTTACTATGCCAACAGTCTTTCTGTGGAAGAATACTAAATTAATTAAGGCCTGGAGGAATTTCCATGTGTTTAAGCCACATTATGTCTTCAAGGTTTTACTGCTTCAAAGTCACTGAGATGAACTCCTGGCTTTTCAGGTGTTAACAGTCCCAGGAAAACAAGATTGATGCTCTTGCTTTAGCCTAAAAAACTAAAGGGCCTTGGAGTGTGTTTTGTGTGAATCTATTAAAAGGATAGTTCCTTGCACTCACTTTGTTCCCTTATTTTTTTTGCATGTTGTATTTATAGGAACTGCACTACCATCTCCCACGCCCAGAGGTATTTTTCTGGGTTGGATGACACACTCTGAGCCAGCTCGTTAGGGTGGTTCATTTCTCTGGGTTAAAGGAGGTGAGGACCCTCTCCCAACAAGACAAATAAGCTGTAGCTGAGCTTACTGCTTCCTTGAAAAGCACAAAACTTATTTCTAACCACACCAGCCTGTGCAGAAAGGGATTTTGGACATGTTGGTCAACCTTGAGAAAGTCGGACAGAAACTTTTTATTTTTTTGAGTCTCAAACCATAAGCATCTCTCAAAGCTGATGGCACAGCGAAGGCTAGATACAGTGAGAATGCCAACCTGCCACACACACATTGTTTATTTAAACAGGACAAAATAGCTGCTTTCCAGCTGCTCTCGATGCCCTTGAGTTGAAATGCAAATACAGAAAAAACATGTGCCACTATAACCAGATGACAGCCGTTCCCCTTCCCTGGAAACCAGTCAAGCACAGAAAAGAGGAAATCAGTCCCTCTCTCCCATGGCTAACCACACTCATCATTCTCTCCTTGCTTCCAGCTGCTGACCAACTACCCCAGGCAGGATAATTTGACTCTCTGTGAGAAACCCTTCAGAGGTCCCTCATTTAGACTTTCATCTGGTACACAATTTATTGAACCAGTTTAGTACTTATGTATGTCCTGGTTTGGGCTCACAGGTACTATATTCTTCTCACACCGGTTTTGTGCTATCCCTGCTTTAAGGTTAATGAACTGGAGTGCAGAGGGGACTTTGACAAAGGTTCATAGGACATCTGTGACACATTGTCATGGGCTGCTCTAGCTGAGATGCTGTAACACATGATGTGTGTGTCCCAAGAGTTGTAGCATGATGGCACTTGAAGAGAAGGGCAAGGAACCCTAGCAAAGACAGCAGAGGCTCAGCTGCATTCTCTCAGGTAAGCTTAGATCTGAGCTCCCTTCAAGACCAGGTCTTAAACTTGGCTCCTTCCAAACCCTGGATGGACTGTTTGGACCTGGAATGCTGCTGCTGCCTCAGAGCCCATGGGCCATGAAGAGTGTTGGGCTGTCTTGGTTTGGGCCTAAACCCTCTCTAGCTTTGCAGTGTAGTTTGGGGAGTCTGGTCCCTCCTCAGCAGAGAGCTCTGTCCCTTTTTTAGAGCCACGTGCCAAAACACTTTGCTGAATCAGGACCTCTCTGGCACCATGACCAATTGGTATGTACAGTAAATCAGAAAGCAACTGGGGCGAAGACTCAGGATACAGAAAGCTGCAGTGTCTGATTAAACGTGGTCAAATTACTGACTGTGTATGTTCAGGCTACTTCAACAAATTAAAAGTGGGGGCTGGAGGAAGGATAGTCAATGAGGCCTGTATGATTGTAGAAGGTGGGGGGAAGTCAGGCCAGGGGTGCTCAGCAATACCCAAATTGTCCTGTTTGCCAATATCCAGGGATAATTTACACATCAAAAGGAGAGGGCGGAAATGGACATGAAAAGTGACAGCGATTGCCAAGTTAAATAAAAGCCCCTCAGTGAACATGAAGAGCAATAAGAGCCGTTTGGAAAGTTGGCTGGAGAAGAAGAGGTTATGTGAGAGCTTATACCCGACCGCCTTCTTGCCCCCTTGGGAACCAATACAGACATGGAATTCACTTGACCCGCAGGGCTGAGCAAAATATGGCCACACATCAGTAAAGCCTGATGCTTAAGTCATAGGAAACAAAAGCAGGACTGTGCCAGATGCCAGACGAGTGGGATCAGGTAGCAGGAACCACAGCCTGACTTCAAAACGCCTGAGTAAATCTGGGCTGCTAAATTTCCACTGGACCAAATCTGAAGAAAATAAAAGAGAAGGAGAATGCTGTTTTTTTCTTCTCTAACCGGATACTAGAGGAAGAATATAGGTTGAATTTGAATAAGCAGGAAGCAATATTTCTAAGACAGGGTGTTTTTTGAAATATGAGGCTTTGTAGGTTTAGCATTAAAGCAATTTCTCTTCTTGTCATGAATCACTGAAGGACAGACACCATGTTTATGTGGGATATGGACACCCAAATGCTTCCTTGACCCTCTACCCTTGATTATATATTTTTAATCTCCTTTGCTTTGAGAAAATTCAGAAACAGTCTTGATTTTGCCCGTCACGTCCCAGTCTCACTTTCTATTGCTGAATAGATGCTTCAGGTACCTTGTCAAACAGTGTCGTCCTGGCTCACTTTGCTAAGAGATGGTGCAAATGATCCGGGCTTTCCAGAGCAAGCACAACGAGAGCAAAACTAATTGCTGCCCCAAGCAAGAATCTTCCGATGAAAAGCTGATCTATTTTACACAAGTCCAAACCTGAAATAACTCCACAGACGTCAGTGCAATCACTCTAGATGTGCAAGAGAGGCGAATCTGCCCTCGAGTCCTCTGCCTTCTTTCCCGGGGGAGGGCAGCCTGGCTCAGGAGCCAGGGAGGGGGGAGAGTGTCGGCAAGGATTGCTGCCTTTTTATACGATCTGCATCAGTTTTGTGATCAAAGGCGAGAAGTGACCAGAACAGGCAGAGTCCTGGGCTTTCCCATTCGCACGGCTCAGGCAGGCTTAACCCGGCCCGCTTAACGCCGGGCTTTGATGCGGGGAGTCATGTGCGACTCCACCGCTGTGACTCTTTGTTCCAGGCGGTGCCGTACCTTCGCGGGGGAGAAGCAAAATGGGTTTAAAACCTTGGCTGTTTTGGATACATTAAGGCTCGAATCAGTCCAAAGGGCAGGGGTCTACGCCTGTACAGCCCTGAGCTGAGGTGGGATGAAGCCTCCAGCTGCCGAGGTCCCCTGCTCCCTAGGGAAGAGCCAAATGCCTCCCAGGGGTGGCTCTATCTTTGGCTGCCGTACGGCGGGGATTGGATTACAAGCAGCTTCACGCTGACAAGGCTTTGGAGGAATAATAATATCTTGAATATTATGGAATTTGAGGAATAATAATACTGGGGGGATAATAACATCCTCTAGGGAATGAGGTTGTCTTTCTCCCTTACAGCCCTGGCACAGAGAGGCTATAGATTCTTACATGTAGTGGGAATTAGCCATTTCTTTAAGACATATGTGCCAGTTTCGGTTAAAATGTTCACAGCATGTATGCCGGCACAGCTGGGATGGGAATCTCCCTGCAAAGTAAAACAACTGGGGCTTCCAGAGCTGCTTGAAATCACTCTGTTTCCTCTGCCTGCAAGGCAATAGCGTTTCCCTTGGCACCTGCTCTTCCTTTCTTCTTCCAATGAATTAAGGGCCAGGTAGAGTTTTGCTCCATTGTATTACCTTTAAGGCCCAGGCTCCCATTTGCTGTGCTTGTGCATTTCTCCATCAGTTCAAAGGATCTGTGCCAGGGTAATCCAGCTGAGCAAGCAATACACCATACAGATGGTTTGGGATACTGAACTCTGAATTCAGGACAATGATGCTGAAAATAAATAACCTGTTTTTTCTTGCTAGAATACAGTTCATTTCTGATGTAACTGATTTGCAGGGTCTTCACAAATCCTCTTTACTAGCACCAGATTTAATACCTGAGGCAAAAGGAGAAAGGTTATTTTTAACAGCAAAAGGACATTGCAGCAACACGTCTGGAGGATGCAGGGTTCTAAGGCTTTCTCACAGGGCAAGGAAAGTCCCTGGGATGAAAACCCTACCGTGTACCAGGGAGGTGAGTGTGTGTTTCAGCATTTATCCTGGCTGGGGAGCCCTCCTTGACTGGGAGAGGTAACCAGGCTGCCAAGCCCTGGGGCAGTATGAGAGCTGCCCGCACTGCGAGGCCAAAGACCTGCCACCCCTGGGAGGGCTGGGATGCTGTGGCTGCTGTCACACGCTGCCACCGTCCTGCTGCACGTCCGCTGCCTGCTCACCTCCCCTGCCAGCTCCAGACGAGGACATGCCACCAACTCAAGAGGGAGAAAAACTCGGCGAAGCATAATACAGCTCTCTCCTGGCCGTCCCTGCGGAACGGCAAGGGGATTTGCTGCATAATCCAGAGGGGTCAGCGGGCTCAGAGCGCTCCTGAGCCTAGGAGTAGCTGTAGGGAAGCGCAGGACAGGCTGGCAGAGGCACGTCCCAGCTCTCAGCGGCAGCATACAGCGCGCATTGTGGCCTCGCTGCTGCCTGCTGGCATCTCTCCGTATGGGCGCCGGCAGCTCCTCCGGAGCAGCTGCTGGCCCGCCCGGGCCGGCACCCAGCGAGGGGCGGGCAGCCCCGGCAGCTGCTCCGCACGGCGAGCCCCGGGCCCGGGCAGCCGCAGCCGCGGGGACCCGCTCCGGGCAGCGCCGGCCCCGGGCTGCGACGCGCCGCTCCGCACGGGGAAAACACCGGCTGCTGCTGAAAGGAGAGGAGGAAGCAGGACAAGGGTGGCTTCTCAGAGATGCAGACGGACTGACGTTTATTTATTTTTCCTGATTCGGTTGGATTGTTAAGAAAAAAAAAACAAAAAACAAAAAACAAAAAAAAAAAACACACATAAACAAGCTGTAGTACAAAATCGCATCTTTATCAACTACAGATGTGCACATCTAATGTATAAAGCTAATGGGGAACAGCGATCAAACTAATTTGAAAATCTTCTGAGCTGTTCCCGAAAAAGAAACAACCCCATAAGAGAGAAACCAAGCCGAGCTGCCCAGACCTCTTTGTCACAGGTCTCAGGAGAGGGTAGAGAAATTAAATCAAGCCCAGTGGGCTTTTAGCTGCCTTTGGAAGAAGTTTCTGCCACAGCCATGGCAGGAGCTCGGAGGTGCCTTTCAGATGATTGCATTAGATGTGGCTCCAGGTGTCCAAGGCAGACAGCTGACAATTACACCTTTTGTTTTCTTTTTCATGTTTGACAGCCAGATGCCTTTTTGATCTGCAGTGTGCATGTGTGTGTACGTGTATATTTATATATAGCCTCGGATCTATCACTCTGACAGAGTCACAAATTACTTATCTGAGCGTTTTAACAAATATAGGGCTGATATACACACTAGACCGTCAAATGAAAGGGTTCCCTTTTGGCACTTGTCTTCCCCTGCAGTTTTACAGAACATGTTCTTTCCCCTGACGCTAAAATTACAAGGCTGTTGTGTGGATTTCACTGAATAAAAGCTGATCCTGTAGCTGGTTTCCCAAATAACTGAAGAGTTATACGACAAAATTTCATTGCTGGACTCTGGATTTTAAAATCTCACAACAAGGCCTGCTGTGACTGCATGCATGTTGTGCAGGATGCCTATCTAGAAGGGGGAGATGGCTCAGGAGCTGAGGGATCTCAGTGATGGAAAAGTAAAAGGCTAAGCAAAGTCACAGAGCTGGAGCTCTTTTTGCAGCTCTGTAAATCAGGCAAACCAAGCAATTCCTGCTGACTGCATGTTGCACAGCCCTTGCCAGAAATATGAAGAAAATATTTGTATTTGTTCAGGTATTGTGAATTACTTTTCCTGCCAAAGAAGAGTTAAAAATCAAAACCCCCAAGCCCTTCTCTTCCCTCTGTGTTTACTACTGATCACTGCAGGATACAGAGTATTGGCTTGGAAGGCCTCTTATTGACATTATTACATTCCTATAAAAAGCAAGTTGTTTTCTGGGTTAGAGTAGAGATTTTCTGCTCAGAGAAAAAAAATCTTTGCTGGTTATTTCTGGCTCTGGAGCCAACGCCACTGCAGGAGCTCTGTCCTCACAGGTAATGTTGCAGCCTGTGGGAGACCATTAAGTGTTGTTCTGAGAGGCAAAGTGGGCACTTCCAGGCTGGAGGTATGACAGAGGAGTTTAAAACCATGGTGCTCACCACAGCACTCACAGCCTGCCATCAGAATTGCTTCAGAATAAGGCAGCAAAAACATTTGAGCAAACAGTTGCTGTGAACAAGAAAAAGTCTGACTGAAGAAGGGGATTGGGCTAATTAACATGTGACCTTATGGTTGAAGCCAAGACCAAGACTTGCTCAGACTGCAAAATTATGGACTGTCATTGAGTAAAAGAAGATTTGTTCCAGCAATTCCTTCTCTTTCCAGGGACTATTGGCTGGGGAATGAGAAGCCTGATGTGAAAAATTTGTTTCCTCTTAGGCTGATATGGGCAGTGAGAGAAGGTGTTGCAAAATATAAATTTTCAACCTTTTTTTTTTTTTTCTACAGGAGTATTGATGAATTGGAGGGAAAAATGGTACAATTAATGACAAAATGCTGTCCTGACAATGGAAGGTAAATTCTAGATGCCTTAGAGGTAACAGGTGGCATCTGTTAGGTACAGAGGTACAGAGCTCTTCTGGTAAGAAAACCTCTGAGAATACCTGGTCCTAGAGAAGAGCCAAAGAGAAAGCCATGTATTTCATAATGCTTTGAGAGGTGAGCTACCCTTGGACTGAATTTAACACTGGCAGTGCTCAGGGTGCCATTTATCCCTGCTCACCTTCCTGAGGCTGCCTCTGCAGTCTCTGCCTGCACAGGATGCGAGCAGAGTGATGTGGAGAGCATGTAGGACATGAAGTCTCCAAGGAAGACCAAAGTAATGCTCCTGCCTAACTCTATTGTGATTGCAGTAAGTTCCTCATTTAATATTTATCACATTCAGAATTCACAGGAAATCACTGTAAGTTGTAGTTTTAATAGAACTTGACCCTGTAAACCAAGTGATCAAATCTCGGGTCAAGATGACATGACATATGCAAAGCTCATGTACAGCTGCATGTACAAAGACCACACTCCACCATGAGCAAACCTCCACTGACTTCAATTAAAGTTTTGCCCAAGTCAGCTTGGGCTTTGTACCTAGAGCTGTATGTGGGCTTTGCATATGATTTGCATATGTCATGTAATGTACAATGTGGTATTGTGTACTGGCTGTCTCTTCCTAATTAATACATGATAGAAAAACTCTTAGAGAATAATGATTAGGAAAAAAATTGTGCATAAGGAAATTGCTTGCAAATGACCACACTGGTGAAATTATAACCCAGTAATATTGCAGTCCCATTTATTTTCTGTTAGGTTTAATCACCACTAATAATTCAGTCGAGGGTAATTAATCTTTGCAGATCAAAGTACAGGAAAGGGCTGAAGCACTGTAGCTGCATCATAATGACATGTAATGCTGATGGTGCACAATCGCCTGTTTGCAGAGAGATGTGAAGATGTCCTCATCTGCACACCGTCAATGAATGGGAGTTCATTATCACTCAGTACAGGAGAGAGGCTCAAATAATAAAGGAAAAAGCCCAAAAGTACATACACAGGCAGATGCTTGCAACTAGAGCTCAGCTTGTTCCCTGAGTTGGAGCGGGTGTGTGCAGGGAAGCTGTGGTAGAGACCAGTGAGGGAAAGGACATTCAGTACTGATTTTTTAAAATCACTTTTTCAGGATAAGGTTCAGCTAATGCTGCGTTGTTTCAATTCCCGAACACTCCAGTTCCCCAGCAGAGAGTGACTTTCTCCAAGTTCTTTGTATCAGTTATTATCAACATGGTTCTTGTCACCTTCATGGGACTAGCTGGTACTTTCTTGGAAAGGACACTGTCTCTGGGTGAATTGATGAGGCCTAAATGAGTTGCGTTTCTTCCCTTGAGGGAGGTGGTTGATGAACAAAGGGAGATGGACTGTGGGCAAAAGATCCTGCAATGAAAATAGCATGTAGCTGGGAGCTCAAGAGAGTGGATTGCTAAGGTTAATCTTTGTTCTTCCTCTACTGGTTTTTGAAGAATATTTTCAGATCATGATTGTGCTGCTGTCCTGGGCTAGGCAAAAATTCAGCAGGACAATTTCCATCTATATGGCCAGGGAAAAGGAACAGGGGCAGGTTGCCTCCTGAATTGCTTCATGAATATATAACGTGCTTGAACTTGGAAGGCTTGAAGCCAATGCTGTTCTATGTTAAGTTTTGCAGGTGACATTTAAAAATCCCAGCACCTAATTTATTTAGTCAGGGTTCATTTATTTTAATCTTCCAGCCAAACTCTTGTTTCGGAACTTTGATCTGAAAGCGGTGTTTCTTTTCAAAGTCACAACCCCCCCCTTCCATGCCTGAATATTCTATTTAAAATTCTTTTGATATTCCCTTCTACTGAAACTGCCACCAAACATCAGTGGTGTTAAAAAAAAAAAAACCCACCTATTACTAAAAAGACAGACAGTATTTAGAGCTACAATGGTCCTGAAGTACCATGAATCAAAACTGGAAATCCATCAGTTCTTTGGCTGCTAAATTATTTCCATGCTGGGCTGGCATTTATCTTCTAGAATAGAGAAGCCTTTCAGAGAACAGCAAATATCTGGCAGGGGGCCAGAGACCTTGGATATAAGACAATTAGCACAACAGGGGAAAAGAAGGGCTTCCGGAATTACAGATGAATAAGAAATATTTGTAAAGTGCACTTTAAGTTATTGGTTTGATCACAGCAAATGTTTGTCACTTATTTCTCATGGTTGCAAAAGTGCTGTATTACTTGTCTGGTTCTGCTTTCTTCTGTAATTAGTTTCACCACTGAGTGGTAGGACTGGTACAAACCATATTTGTTTTCCTCTACTTCATCTTTAAAAGACTACTTTGTTTGTTTCAAAAATAGGGAAAACAGCAAGTTGCTGGTTGTTGCAAAGATGGACTGCTCCCTCTTAGTCCACTGGCTTTCTCTCCATGCACAGCTTTAATTAGATGTGTGGATTTAAGCCTTTACATTCTGAGGCATGTAACAGTCAGACTAATAATTAAGAGGTTATATTTAGATGGTTTAAAAACCCCACTCTACTTCTAAGAGTAAATCTTGACGATTAAAAATGCCAAAGGGTTTCCAGGCTCTTCACAGTATTGTGAGCTGTAAATTTGCTCATCTTATTGACAAAGAAAAATATCCCAATCACAGAACATAAACAGACTGTCAAGTCTTGACTATTGAGAGGTTTTAACCATCTTGTGCTACTCTTAGAAAGACAAAGTACATTTTCATTGATTAAGGTCACACCATCTGAGCTTCTGGAATTTCTCTAGGATTTATCTTATAAAGATGAAGAATTAATGATAATATCATAATCTTGGCTGGCGTTAGGGTCTGAAAAAAGAATTTACTTGAAAACTAACAGAGGTGAGACATTCTTCTTCATAACGAAGACCAGTTTAAGCCTCAGGTGGGATATTGTATCTGGTTTTGGACATTACACTCCATTAAAAATGTAGGTCAACAGTAGCAAGGTAGGTCAAAAAATTGAAAACATGACTCTGAAAAAAATTTGGGCATGGTTAGTCCAGAGAAGAGCAGACTGGTATGTGATTCAGTGATCTTCAGATGTGCAAGAAGGAGCTGCAGAGCAGAACAGGCAGTCTGTTCCCCACAGGAAAAGGGAGCAATGGGCTTAAAGTTTAGTAAGGGAAATTTCATTAAGGTTTTAGGAAAAATTTCCTGGTGTAAAGGCAGTTAAGGGTTGGGTTAGATTGCCCGGGTTAACTGTGGAGGCACATCATAGGTTTTCCATGGCAAGCTAAAGCAATATCTGTTCAAAATTGTTTAAGTTGCTGTCCTTGCTGACATGAATGGCTCTTGACGTGGCTTTAAGTACTGAAGTACAGAATTAAGGTTTCCCTGAACCTTTTCTTCTCCGGGCTGAATAACCCTACCCCTCTCAGCCTTTCCTTACAGAAGAGGCGATCCATCCCTTGATCATTTTTTGGGCTTCCTCTGGACCAGCTCCAACACATCCAAGTCTTTACTGTGCTGAGGATGCAATGCCCCGTGTGGGGTCTCACGAGTGCAGAGTCGAAGGGCAGAATGACCTCCCTACACCTGCCTATGCTGCTCTTGATGATGCCCAGGATACAGTCGCCTTTCTGGGTTGTGAGTACCTACTCTTGACTATGTCCAGCTTTGCATCCACCAGTACCCCAAAGTCACTCTCTGCAGGATACTTTTCAATCCCTCCATCCCCAGCTCCTGTATTGATACAGGAGTTGCCCTGTCACGGGCAGCAGCTTGCACTTGGTCTTGTTCAACCTGATGAGATTCCCATGGAATTTCCCAAGCTTGTCCAGGTCCCTCTGGATGGCATCCTGTCCTTCAGGTGTGTCAACAGCACCACTCAGCTTGGTGTCACCTGTAGACTTGCTGGGGGTGTGCTTGATCCCACTGTTGAAGATGTTAAGCAGTACTGGTGCCAGTACGGACTCCTGAAGGACACCACTTGTCACTGGACAAGTGATGCATGTCCAGTGGACGTTGTGGACATTGAGCCGTTGACCATGACTCTCTGGATGTGGCCATCTGACCAATTCCTTGTCCATCAACCAGTCTGTCCATCAAATCCATTTTTCTTCAATTTTGAGATATGGGTATTGTGTGGGACCATGTCAAAGGCTTTACAGAAGTCCAGATAAATGACATCTGTAACTCTTCCCTTGTCCACTGATCCATCATAGAAGGCTGCTGGGCTGGTTGGACTTGCCCTTGGTGAAGCTGTGCTGGCAGTCCTGTATCTGCCCTCAGTTCTCCATGTGCCTTAGCACTGATTTGGGGAGGATCTGTTCCATGATCTTCCCAGGAACAGAGGTGAGGCTGACAGGTTGGCAGCTCCCAGAGTCTTCCTTTCTACCCTTTTTAAGATGAGTACAATGTTTCCCCTTTCCCAGTCACCAGGGACTTCCCCTGACTGTTGTGACTTTTCAAATATCACGGAGAGCGTCTTGGTGACTACATCAGCCAATTCCTTCAGGACTTTGGGATTCATCCCATCAGATCCCATTGGCTCTGATGTGTGTTCATATTCCTCAGGTGGCCATGAACCTGATCTTCTGTTTCAGTGGGAGGGACTTTTCTCCACAAAGCCCTGCCCTAAGGTCCATTCCCTTGAAAGGTGTGGGAAGACAGGTTGCCAGTGTATCTGTTTATCTATCATGATGAAAATGTAAATGAGAATGAAAATATTATTCTCTTTAAAGGTTGCCATGGGATACTATTGACTACTGAAAACCTTAAAAGTCTTCTTTATTTTTCTGAAAATCAAAGTGCCCCAAGAACCAAAAACAAAATATTTAGTTTGAAGTTGAGCCAAACAAAGCCAAAAGTTGTACTTTGGCAACTCAGTGAGGAGTGCCTACTCACATGGGGCTTATAAGAGTTACAGCTTTGTCTCAGGCCGTGTCATGGTCTCTGTTCTTTTGCCTGTTCCCGATGTCTCATTGCCTTTCCTTGATGGGAAGCTGCAAGGCCTCCAGGAGGGAATAGTGCAGCCCAGTTTATGGACACCTTTATGGATCTGAGGAGCTCACACTACAGTTCCTATGGGCACAGCAGTGGCTTGTTGTGGGCTATTCTTGTTTCCAGACTCTGAGATACTTCACTTTGAAATGCCAGAATATGTGGAATGTTGCTCTTTCCAGCCAAAAAGCACCTCTTTTTATTGTTTTTTAGGAGATTTTTTGAGAGTTTCTATTTCTGACAAAAAACAACATTTTGCATTGATTTGCATCTAATTTTCATATTAGAAAACACAGGAAAACAGAACATTCCACAGAAAATTAGCTTTCAGTGAAAACAAGCAAATAACCACCCCTCTCTTGCCCCTTCACTGACTCTCAGTCCAACCGCACACAGGGAATTCCTAAAATTAAAACTCTTTTTATGGTGCCCACCACAGAATGAAGTTCTAGGATGTAGCTAGGAGCTGCAACAGCATTCACCCCTCCATGGAATCGCCCTGGGGAGACAAGTTCCCAACTGGAGTGTGAACAGTGGTAATGGGAATGACCTGTGGTTCGTGATCCCAGTTACTGTGGGGGAGGACACGGCGAAGCTCTTTCCTGAGTGACTGTTCCCTTGCAGACCTCTGTAAGAGGGAGGTCTCTGTGAAGATCCCTTCAGGATATTATCAGATCCTCCTGCACTGTTGTGTCAGGTGAGTTGGGTCCATCTCCTTCAGGGGTCACCTTCCTTATGGTAATTCTGCTCCTCTGGTCTGGTGGGAGCCCAAGGCCTGGCTTCCTGAAGGAGTTTTGCTCCTTGGGCTTCATTCATGGCCGCATTTTTTTGCACTAGTTAATTTTAGCCCCAGCTCTTTGCCCTCTCTGAGACTTTGGCCTACTCTTTTGCTCTTGTTCAAATAACTCCAAAGTGCTTTGAAGCTCTGGCTTAAAGGGCTTCCTTCCCTGCACTGCTAGTAGTCCAGAATAACTGCACCACAGGACACCTTGGCACCCCCCTCATTTTCTTCCATGTCAAGAAAAACAAAATAGCTCAGAGCTGTGCAAGAAAAGTCTTCCCTCCCAGCTGGAGATGAGACACCACTCAGCTGTTTGCTCAACCTCCCTCCTTTCTTCTCCCCCACCCTGCTGAACTGTAGAGGAGAATCGAAGTAAAACGTGTATGTTGAGATAAGAACAGTTTAACAATTGAAAATAAAGTCAAATAAAATAATCATGGTAAATGATAACAATAAGGGAAAAAACAAGTGACATACAATACAGCTGTTCACCACCCACTGGCCAGTGTCAGATCCCCTGTCCTGAACTCAGATTGTTTCTGTCAGGGTAACTCCCCCCAATTTATATACTGGGCACAATGCTCTGTGGTGTGGAATATCCCTCTGGTCAGTTCAGGTCGCCTGACTCAGCTATGCTCCCTCTCAGTTTCTTTTGGGAACCTCCTCAACTGGCAGAGCATGGGAAAGGAAAAGGAAAAAAGAAAAGAGTCCTTGACTTGAGATAAACTCGACTTAGCAAAAAACCAAAACATCAGTGTGTTATCAGCACCGTTCTCATTCTGACTCCAAAACACAGCGCTGTAACCACTACTGGCAAGAAATTAACTCTGCTCTAGCTGAAATCAGGACAGCCCCCATTCCCATCCTAGTATTTATTTTGGCTGTTTCCCTTTACAGGTGTCACGTAGGAACTCTCTGCCAGGTTGGAGCACCAGCCCCTGGATTTTCATTGCAATAAAGCCTTGTGACATTAATGCAACTGCTGGAGCATAACTGAAGCCTTTAAACTGCACTTTTCTTTGAATAGGGACAGGTAATTAACAGGGTTTGCTATTTGATTACTCGTATTAAAGCTATATGGAAACCAGCTGTCTGTGCCCAGAGTAGTTCCACTAGGAAGAAAAGTGGTGTTAGAATAAAATCCCTGCTGAACTGACACTGTTCCAGAGCTCTGGAGTGACCTGTGTCCCTGTTTCTTCCAGACAGCTAGTGTGGGGCATTCTGGGGATCTGTCAAAACTTTCATCTCTCCTGGCTTTAGTGGTTTTGTGTCACTCCTCTGAAAGCTGGTTGAGGCAACAGGCATATCCATGGTTACTGTGATGAGCCAAACCTTCCCCCATCCAAACAAATTGCAGCTGACAAATGCCAGCTCCAGGCTGAGCCTCGTGTCCTGAGTTTGGGTTGAACCAGCCCTGTGTTCTATGGCACACATAGACTATGCCTGGCTCCATGAGGGCAGCTTGAGAAGCTAGCACACACCAGGCTGCTCTTTAGCAATGTCCTGGGCTTGGGAGGTGAGGTCAGGCAGCCCAGCCTGCTGGGAATTTCAGTAAGGAACCTTCTTGGGCATGACTCAGTCTGTTGTTCAGTGTTGTAGTTCTGGGGAAGATCTGTCACGTCAGAACACGCAGGGTGGTGGCATCCTTGTAATTCCTTGGGAAAAATAAAAAGAAGCTCAACTCAAAGGCTTTAACTGAGCTTCATAGAGCTGTGCTGTATATTGGTACATCTTAAGCAATCCAGTAAAGAATGAATTAGATCAAATAAATGACAAAATAAAGACAGTTGCGTGTTAGATACAAGGAGGAACATTGTCCCAGCTATGTGTCTTGATGAGCCTGTTGATATCCCCATGCTGAGTCCAGCTGTGCATGAGTGTCCTCCTCCTGTCTCTCCAGTCACTTGTTCTCTCTCTGTTCCTAGCTCTAATGTTAGGATTGGGCTCTGACACCAGAGCTCTGAAAGAAAAGGGAAAAAGAATGCAGGAAATTTGTCTCCTTCCTTCTTGTACACTATAGAAGCACTGGATGCATGTTCTGGCTGTCAGCATTTCTAGGAATGGCTCCGTTTTAGAAAAGGGAATCAGGACCCTGCAGTGCCCCTTACCCTGGATGAAACCCTGTGCCTGCTGTTCCTGTACAACACAGGCAGATTTCCAGATCAGAAGTGGGGAGCTGCTTGGGTGAAAAGTTTCTCAGTGACTGGTCAAAGTGACATAGAGTCCTGCCATTCCTGGGATTCATGTCACTCAAACCAGGCGCCTTTTTCACCAGAAGTGGAATCCTTTGCCTGCTACAGCTGATCTCAACTGCTGCTGAGCTCAAACTTCCATGACTGGAAATCAGCTGCTCTCCATCCTTCTCACAGCATTTTAACTGCATGTGGGATATTAATTACAGGTTGTCTTTTTCAGACCTATACTTTGGCATTACTTGTTGCTTTAGGAGCTGAAAAAATGCCACAAGAGACAATGGTTCTACAGTGGCTTTTAGCCTCTCAGGACAAATCCCAGGGCTGACATCATCTGCAATTATGGTGCACAGATTCAAGCACTCTGACATAAGGTGGTAAATTATTCATGATTTGCCAGCCACCATAACTGGAGAGTGTGCTTTAAGTAACCTCAGAGTTGCAAGTCTGGTTTGTCACCACAGTCATATTAGGCCAGTGGTCTATCTCTAAAAACAATACTTTGGGTGGCAGTGATAGAACCTTGGTGTACATATATGTGGGATAAATCATTTCCCCTTGATTTCATGTGAGTTTCTTGGCTAATATAGGCAGAAGGATTAAAACCTTTCCTGGATGGAGCCATGTGGCCCCTGCCCCAAAGACTTTGCAGTTTAAACCAAAAGAATGCTAAGTGCGGGTTGAACACACAACTGCAGCAGATTTGGTGGGCTAGTGCAGGGCAAAAAGGGAGTGAATTACCAACCTTGGACAGGCAAACTATCCATCTTGTTTGAATTACCTTGTGATCAATTCTGTACTGGCCAAAGATGAGGGACAGAGATCTGAGCCCATCGTACAGGGAGGAAAAACAACCACCATGATTGAAACAGGTGGGGACTGTAATGAACACTTGTAAGATTTTAAGATTTAAAGAACTCATAATTCCAGCAATGGTTATATTAAGGACCGTCCTCTCTCTACATATTGATATCAGAGTCCTAGCACAGGACGGAAAGTTAAAGCTGCTGTAAGCAGCCAGAGTGACTCTTGTAGGTGATTCTGCATCATTATACAGAGAATTCAGGTAAGACTGAGGCCACCATGGGGGACAGAAGGGGAGGAAATACTCTTTGTCATCAGTGTTTTGCTCCCGTGGAGACTGGGGACAAGCAGAAGGTTGTTCCCAACCTGGCTGATTGTCAGGACATGAGAATGGCTGGAGAGGAAACCCAGCACTGCAGCCTGCTGCGGCTCCCATTGGTTTTCTTTTCTACCAGGACAGAGACACCAGCAATTTGTGCCTCACTTCAACACATCACAACTACAGGCCAGAAACCACTGTTCAATCCTAAAAGGCAATTCCTGGTGTCTGATAAAATGCATTTTCTTCTTGCAGTTTGTCCTGGTACTTATACAACTTTACCATACACCACTGTCATCATCACTGTAATAAGAAAACATTAATTAATCCAGGAACCCTGGGGAAAAGCAGCCACGCTCTTGTTTCCTTTGTGCGAAATACATCTTGTTACTCACAGAAAACCCCTTTGCATCAACTACTCTATTGATTACTCTGTTCATTGAAGACTTTTTCCACTCATAATCAGTCCTGGTATCTAGATGTAAAGTAGAGGCTGGAATACATTTTTCAGAGAATGTTGAAAACTGCAAATGACCATATACTCACAGATTTTCACAGTCTCTGGGGACTATTATGTTCTTTACCTTGACCTCTTGTAAAGCTGAGGCCAGAGAATATGACCAAATAACTTATTTATATGGCATTAGAGAAAACATGTTCTTTTTAAACTGCATTTTAACTAGTTATTGCTCAAGGAATGTGTGTATGTTAGATTGCTTTTATGTTGTGCTGAAAATATAGTTTCTACCCATTCTCATTTAAAATTTCAGCGTCTGCATTTCCTGCAGATCCATGGAGCTGGCTGTGTTGGTACCTGATAATGCCAGAGACCCCAGCAGCTTTCTACAGTGCTGATGCAATGGCCTGTGCTCAGGCATCTGTTTGGAGTGTACCCAACTTCTCCTCATGAAGGGGACAGAGAGAAAAATTGCATGGACAGGAATTAGATGTCCTTTCCTGAGCTGAATACTGAAAAAAGGGTATGTTGCCCATTTTGAAATTATTTATTCCTGCTAGTGGATGAAATGTGTGGTAGCTGCCGAGGGAAAAAAAAAAAAAAAAAGATTTTTTTGGAGGCGATGTAGAGTCCTATTCCTAATCTAAGAGGAGATAATGGAGGAGGACCCGTTAGAGTTTCTGCAGGATATCATCCAGGCTGGGATGAGCATTCCTGAGCTGCAGCAACAGCTGCAGTCTGCTTGGACACTGTTGTGCTCATGACCAAAAACTCCTCTTTGAACTGGAATGTCCTTTTTACACCTGTGATGTGCCTGGTTAATTGCAATGATAGTGCATGACTGGGAGCAATGGGGGAACCCTTGGAGAAAAAGCTGAGTGCTTGGGAAAGGGGACTTGGCAGATTTTCCTAATGAGTCCTGTCTCTTTCGGGAAAAATCGCTCCCACAGAAAATAAGTTGAAAGAAGGTAAAAGTGATGATTTTAGAAGCTGGAGGAGTAAAATCTGACAAGGTAAGGATTAAAGTGCTGTTTGGCACATTAAAATGATTGTTGTAGCTATACTTGGAACATGGTGCATAGGCTGACTTCAAAGGAAAATGGTGCTATAGTTAATACAGTCAATATCTTCTGAGATGCTAAGAAGAGGAGTGTCCATCAAAGGATAGATACTGGCCTCAGAGAATGAGAGTTACATATATTAAAATACATCTGGGTAATAACTTGAATGCACAATGTCTTAATGAAGGATAAATAAAGGCCAAACACTAATGTCCCTTTCTATTAAACAAGATGCACCAGCAACAGCTGAAAATAGATCCCTTTGCAGGCAGGCCCTTTGAATTTCTGCACCTTTGAAGAAAAGGCTGTACAAAGATTGGTAAGTGCATTGCCACTTAGCAGCTGTCCAGGAGAACCAAAACATAGCAGCACTACTTGCTGCAGTCTGCCAAATCCAAATCCCTCTGCAAAACAAAATCCCAATAAAACACTAAATTGCAGGAAGTCAATAATTGTATCCAATTAGGCAGGATAAGTGAGCTGGTGCCAATCTGATCTCTCACACATGAGCAGGGAAGACACAAGTGCAGTAGGATGCTGGTGACAATTTTTCCTCCAGCAATATGTGATGGACATAATTCTTCTTTTAAGTGTGGCATTTCCATGGAAGTTGGTAGTCCCTTCCCTGCAATTCAAAAGAAGTGGTTTTGAATATTTTTTTTTGGCATCTACTCACACCTGAGTCGGTATGATTGCTCAAAGGCGGGAGACTTGGATATGAAGCAAACAGATTCCTCTCCTCCTGCTGGAGCCATAAATCAGCGTCAGCATGTTCCTGGCCTGAAGCCTGTGTCCTGCCCCCACTTTCTGCACCAGAGGAGCTGGAATGTCACATCCACATATCCTGTACCAGAACAATTCTCCAAAACCTTGTCACTCCTTTGACTTTCTCATCCCAGCGTGCTGCCAGAAGATGGCCACTGAAAGAGACCTATTCTCTGCAGTTCACATCTTGTCCCAGAGAGCAGAAACATGTTCAGTGCTGAACTCTGCAGAAGGACAACACATTTTCTGAGCTTGCTGGTGAGCTTGTGGAGGCAGAACCAGTAGTGTTTGCACATATATGAGTTATTTTGCCTTAAAAAAAAAGTCTTACAACCAAAGAGCCACCCAGAATTCTAAAAAAGCAGAAGACCAAATTTGATGTTTAAGCTTGTGTAAGTTACTGCTAGATTTATAGCTAATCAGTGGCAGGGAGTGGCACCCTTGCAGAAGAGCCAGTGCCTGCAGCAAAAATCTGTTTGGAGGAAGCTGTAGTGATGCCTGTCACTGTTAAAGAGTCTGATTTATGGAAGAGAGTCACAAGCTTTATGGAAGGGAATTGTGAGACAGGGCAGACAGCGTGGGAAAGATGTGGGGGAAATAACAATACTCAGCAGCTCTTCTTAAGAGACAGAAATAACAGCGTGTATCAGCAGCAGGTAATCAGCAAATTGCCCAATTTGTAAGGCCCCCATCACAATTTTCCATTTGCCCCTTCATACTTTGGAGGCCTGGTGTGTCTGAAAGCCAGCACACAGCCAGCCAAGTTTCCCTTCTCACCAACACTGGAGTGAGTTTAATGAGAACTGGAGTGGTGGTGGTGGCAGAAACATGTGCTGCCAGAGTGATGTTCACTCCTGAGCCTTGCTTCTGGTAAGAGGGATGCTTGCTTCAGCTCACATTCTTGAATATTTTAAACCTGACATTCATACCCTGTGTTTTACTACCTGCAGGTTTAGCATGCTTAATGTACTTTGAAAAAAGTACACCACTGCACAGAAACCTCTTCAACAAGTGTTGTGTATTAACCACATATATATGACAGAAAAATATGTATCCAACTAAAGCCTCTGTTACATACACACACATGCCAGCAACACCTTTAAAGTTTTCAACATTTGGTTTTGGTGCTTAAAATTCAACGATGCTCATGCTTCAAAAACTGGAAGGATAACACGAAGACATGAGGTGCCTCAGGGCAATGAAAGTTACTTCTTAGAGGTATTTGTGACACATGATTTAAAAAAAGGATGCTTAGCTTTTATTACTCCAGATCATTTCTGTTGGCTGTAGATATATAGGAGTAGAATAAATCCATTCCTAGTCTGGTTACTTCTTCTCCTCCACTTCCAAGAAATCCAATTTTTGTTTTAAAAAATGTACATGTAATTAAAGGACATGTAATTCAGCAGAAAGTCTTTAAAATGCATAACTGATTATCTACTTCCTGTAATTGCTGGTTTGTATATTGAAACTTAGATTAAGTTGGCAGACAATAAAAGATTATTTTTTAATTAGATATACTCATCCCTATCATTTGGGAATAGGGGATACTTTCCACCACTGCTATTCTTCCTATCCAGGAATGTGCACTAATCTCTTGCTTGCTATCAATGTCATATTTTTCCTAAATGAGAAATAAACAGAAGCTGCCTCTTTTGCAGAAACAGCACAGCTAGGCTGTGCTTTCAGTTTGATAGGATGCTGGTAGCAGGATAGTTTATATGTATAATACGACAAAGAGCAAGACTATGTACCCTGCCCAGTTTAAAGCTCTGAGATTCACTTACAATCCCTGAGAAATATTTATATTCGTTCTTCATTATAAATTCTGCTTTTGCATCAGAAGATCATCAGCACAAAATTATCACCCCCAAACTATTCTATTATAGGGTCCCAAACTAAATTTTTCTTTGCCTTGTGACAAACGAGGCAATTGTTGGCTGTATTAAAAGACATCTCATGTAACCTCTTGCCCTGCAAGCTCCATCTAAAATGACAACAACGTCTCTAGAGGCCTTTCTTTACTTGATAATGGGCTCGCAATTTATAAAGCTTTTCTCATGTGAGGACAACATTCCAAAGCCATCAATAGGGTCCCCACACCTCTCCCACTCGGCCTGCCCTGCTCCATCTGGATTGCTGTCATGTGGTGGCCAGAACAGTTGATTTCAAGGCAAAGTGGTGGGTGGTTTTGCGTTTATTTTCAGTTGTCCTTTTTGTGTAATTCAGCCTGAATTTATTTTCAGTAATTCAGAATAGGAGGAGGTAGAAGCACTGGCCACCCTTCCCAAGCCTTCTGAAGAAGCTGCCATGAGCCCATGTGTGCAGGCACAGCCAGTCCTGGGTTCACATTTCTAGATAGAAAAGGATGTTCTGTAATTTGGGGCATGTGGCAAAGCTGTCCCTCTAACTGAAGCGACATCAAATTTTGCTTGGCCCTAATTTTTGATTAACCTTCTTTCCACACCTGCTTCCTCTTCCAGACTGTGCCTTGTCACAGCGCTGCCTGTGCAACTCCTGTTCGTGCCGTCCCTGATAGCTTTCCCTCTTGACTACTGTAAATCTCCTTCTATTGCTCTTTTTTTCCTTGCAGGCCTGTCTCTCTAAACAAAAAGGATGTGATTCTTCTCTCACTCCCACTGGCTTTAACCTGTTGTAGTTTGCCATGTCATTATTCATGGTTTAAACGAGGCTAAGTGAGAGAAGAATGGTGCACAGCGATTTTCATTATGCCAAAGCCATGCTATTCTCTGCACGCAGGCTATGGTATTGTATCCTCCTGTCCCTTTACCACTTTCAAAGAATTCCTTTCCTCCTGATCAAGCTCAATAGAATGCTAAAGACTTCTAGAGCTTGTTTTTGAGCTTGCCTGACCCCGCTCCTCTGATCTCATATCCACTCCCACACACATTTACTTGGAGTTTTTAATCTGGCTATCTCCTGTGGCTGCCCAGCTCTGAGCATCTGGGTGTTTGTGGTTATTTATGCTTCCCATTTGTCTGATGCGTCAAACCCGTGAGTCATTTTCCCTCTCAGGCTCACCTTTGCAGCTTCTCTCACCATCCCAGCTGGCAGGCAGGCGCCGCTGCCACCCTCCCTTTCCAGCTCCTCAGGGCTGCACTGTGATGCCTCACTGCACAGCTTTGGTTGGACTGGCCTTACTCTTCTTTCTCTTTATGATTTCACAAGACCTGGGAGCTTTTCTTTCTTGCACCAAGTGTCCACAGACCCCTCATCTGCCTGCTGTGTGCATGCACAGCCACTGGGACACGATGCTCTTCCCTTGATGTCTTCCTCCAACAAATCTGCCACGCTGCCCTGTCAGACACTTCACAACAGGCTCCTTGCTCCAGCACCCTCCATCCAGCTGATTTCCACCTCTTCTCTGCCCCAAAGGTGTCTGATGAGGGTGGTGAGCTGTGAAGGCACATGTGGCCATGTCCTGCTGGGCACAGCAGGATCAGCGGGTGTCTCTAAGTGTGGGTCCAGGGTGTGATTTAGCTACTGGTGGCACCACATGGGGTTTCCCAGTCTGGTCTGCACCCAGACACCTTCCTGTGATTAAACAGTGCTAATAAAGCAGGCTTTGTCAAAGTTGGTGCTCTTCAGGCTGCATTTTAATGACATTGTCTCAGGATTTATGTTCCTGTAATAGGATCCTAACGTGTGCAGGCATAGGCTGCTCCTTCCTTTCCTCCTGTAATTGCTCTGCTGGCCTTTATGTGGAAAGGAGAAAGTGAGAGGTGGTGAGCAGCTGAGTAACCTCTAGCGGCTACTGCATCTTCAGGAGGCCTTTCAGGCTGGCAGGTGTAACCTTTGGAGAAGACATATGCTATCATCACTCTTCCTCTCCACCCAGCAAGCTACAGCTGAGGTGATATGTGATCAGATGATTCAGAGAAGAACCCCAGGGCAGGGCTGTCTGAAATATCCAGGTGTCAAGTATACTATTATCTCTATATAGCTTCCTTTCTATTAGGGAACATATATTACTATGTGGGTGCCCTGCTGCCCAGAGCAGCAATTTTCCTGTGCATACGTAACCTTTGAGAGGTTTGTGCATCTTCCCAAGGCTGGAGCAGATTTTGAGCAAGTTTTTTCCTTCACAATAGGTCCAGCAATATCTTTTGTCTCAATATGACAAAAGCATTTGAGATTACCTAGACAAAAAGGAAGAAAATACTTACTTTTCTGTATAAGTGACAGAATCATTGCTAGAAATTATCTTAGGGATCTTTCACAATCCCAGAAGGTTTGATTGCACTGACCTGGAGTGACACCAGAGAAGCTGAGCCTTCTTCTGAATTTTACAAACTTTTTAAAGGCTGATTGATGGGCGGGTATCATCATCTGATCATACATCCCTCATCCGGCATCTGTTTTGCAACAAGTTTGTAAAGGAAAGTGGAGTTTTTGTGGAGTTTGACCACAAGGGAAACTGTGTCAGACCTTCCATACCTCCTTATGCAGACATCAACCCAGAGAAATGTGAGGCAGTCACCCCAATTGTCTTTGATGGGAGTGAGTGTGGCTGGGAAGAAACAGGGTTGTATTCCTGAAATCTCAAGGCCCTTCTCTGGAGCTGTCAAGTTTTCTCACAAAGTCAGTTTATCACAAGTCCCATCCATCATTTCTGGCTCTTAAGACTGAGATCCATTGTGCTGACTGTTTGATTAGAGGGTTCAGACCAATTCTGGAGGGTGGAGAGGTCCTTGTTCCCTTCCAGTGGGATACTTTAACCAGTGTTCTGCACACAACAAAGGAGGCAGCACTGCAAGATCCTTCATACCCAGTGAAAATGAGTGTTTTGAGCGCTTGTACACTGACAACATACACTTTCTTCCCTACAGTATTTTAAGTTAAGTTATTCATTACCTCTGTCCAGGATTTCAGAGACGGTTCCAGCAGAGTAAAAAATTCAGATGCATTTTCTGCATGTGCCCAGATTTGCTCTGGAGCACATGCGATGTGTCCAGCATTTCCAGGAGCCACAGGCCTTTGGTCTGTACACTGGACAGATGGTCTGTATATGCACAATAAATGCCATGTGTTTCTAAGCACAGACCATCTGCAAAACGTGGGCAGAGCATGACTGATGCTTCCTGAAAACCTGAGACAGAAATATGGCAACCCTTTGGCTGATGCTCTGCAGCGTGACTGAGACCAGGATTTTTCAAGGGGCTTGGGCTTTTCTGCTGCTGCTGATTTCAGCAAACCTTTCAGAGCAGATGCTGAGCAGGGCTCGGACTTCATGAGTGGGTCATTTGGTAGGACAGATGTTGCACATGCTGGATATGTGATGTCAGCAAGGAAAGGCAAGGAAATGCTTCACGGGGAGGCTGTTTGAAAACTGGTGCAGCGTGGAAGGCTGCAGAGTGCAGCTGAGGTCAGGAAGATATTTTAACATTAATTCAGTATGATAAAAGGGCTGTGTGGCTCTTTTAATGGAGTTCTACAGATACAAAATTGCACTGACTCATATTGAAAGCTGTTTTATTTATTCACTTATTAATCACCTCTGAAACTACACTTCATTGTAAAAGTATCACTATTTTCTTCTCCAATGGATACCTGATTAATGTCTTGTAAGCCATATATGCCCAGGAAAATGACAGTGATGTGTTTCCCAGCTGATAGCTAAATAATTCTCTGAAAGAGTTATTGTCTCAGTACCTCTGGTAGACAATACTGCCCACTTGATGAGCCCTCCCCAAGAAGAACCAAATTTACTTTATTTTGCACTAATTTAGAATGATATTAACCTAAGTATTCACCAGTGAGAAATTTCCCAAAAGCTTTTCTGTTGAGTTTTCCCAGTTGGTAAGACTCGTATTTTAAACTCTCCCAAATGAAAAGGTCACCCCGTTTATTCCAAGCCTTACTTGAGACTTTCCTATAGCCAATATTTATATACGAGAACACTCTCATTAGCCCAGTACTGCTGCCTCTCAAGAGTATTTTGTAGATTTTTCAAATTTGCAGCTCTCCCATATTAAGGAAGGAAGAGAAGATAGCTTTTGGAGCAGACAACCTGTTCTCAGAGGAGCAAAACCCAGGTTTTGGGAATGAAAATTCCCATCATCCCACTGGGGCCTTCAGTGTCACTGGAGTTTCTGGCTCCTGGGGATAATTCAACAGCACATCACAAGGAGTTAATTTTAACCTCTTGTCTTGGCTCACCTCATTAGTCTCATTTCCCATTCCCTTTCCTTTTCTCTCCCCTTTTTCTGAACCCTCCCATCTACCAACTCTCTGTTTGGATGTGCTGGGTCACTGTGGTCTGCAACACCAAGAAGATGGAGATTCCTCTGAAGGCATTACACTTTTTGAACTTATCTTCACTCTCAGATGTGGTCCTTGCCGTACTTTTGTGATTGTCAGCCATCTTACTATTCTTTAGGACCATTTTCTTTGCTGAAAACTCATTGTGTGTAAAGTAACCATCTAAGTTTGCAGCTGGAACCATCAAGTCTTTCAGCTGTTGCCTGTCTGCTTTGTTCCTTTTCACACTGTTTACGTTATTCATGGGCCTGGACAGCCCATTTCTATTTAGTCCTGTGTCCTTTGCAGCGTCTGGCTCAGATTGAGCTTTTGCTTTTTATTCTCAAGCTTCTTGGCCTCTAAAGTACTCTTCTCTTTTCTTATTGTGTTTTTTCCATTCTTTGTTGGCCCTTCATTGATTGCTCTTATACTTCGTTGAGGTAGTTTACCCATTCACTTACATTAACAGTAATTTTTACAGGCTTTATTTTTCCCTGGCTTGGGACATGTACTGGAGGTAGTTTCTGTTCTTTTGGCTGAAAGGAATCACAGGCCTTTCCCACATTCAAGCTTTTCAGCTTTTTAGTCCAGCTGAGTTTGCTAATTAGTCCCCTTAATTTCTCAAATTTTGCCCATTTGAGATGTAGAACCTTAATTACAGACCTATTTTTGTTTACCCTTCATTTAATTTAAACTGAATCAACTTGTGATCTCTCAGTCAAAGGTTATTTTCTTTGATCGCTTCTTCTGTAATGCACTTTCTATTTACCAAAATGAAGCCTAAAATAGCATCAGTGGTTCAGTGCTCTTTGGTGAATTAATTTGTTGGCAATTACATCTAAGAGTGTCTGGCCCATGCTGCCAGTAGTAGCTTCTGTGTCCAGGAAAACGTATTTATTTTCCTCAAATCTCATTCCTTAATGACATGGTGCATCATCTGTGATATTGATAAAGAAGTAAATACAATGCTAAAAAATCTAGAGAGGAACAGAGAACACAACAGGGAGCATTTTTAGATCACTCTGTAATTCTTTAGTGCTGTATGCTTTTCTGGTACATCCCAACCCGTAAAGGATATAGAATACATGGAAAAGGTTCAGAGATGAGCAGCAAGAATGTATTATGGAAGAGCTTCTGTCTGAGGAACAACTGACTGAGATAACAGGCTTCAAGCTGGAGAGAATTGGAGGTATCTATACTGGCAGCTGGGATGACATAAAAATGGTAAACAAGCAGGGATTGGTCACTGTATTCCCCTAGATAAGGGAATATAAGGGGGTATGAGGAAAACCTAGCAGATGGTTAGTTCAAAGGAGGCCGAAAAAAATGTTTTTTCTTATGGCGTGCAGTTCTGTGAAACTTCTTCTTGCCACAGGTTGCTGTGCCTGTTTTATAGGGCTCAAAACAAACAAACAAAAAAGCAAACCAGCCTTAGGCAGATTAATGGAAGAAAAAAAATCCAGTGAGGACTTTTGCCAGTATCTCTGACTCAGAAAGCCTGTGTAGGCAAGGTGTTTATCCTGAGGAAGTATCACCACAGACTTTCTGTCTTATACTCTGCCCTGGACATCTGTCTTTGGCCATTTTTTGGAACCAGATGGATTTCTAATGTGTAGGAATGCTTGTATAACCCCACGTAAAGTGTTGAGCAAAGGACTTTAGCATACTGAGATTTTAACCACTCCGAAATGATTCCCAGTTCGTGACTACGGATAACATAGGCAGATTATAGGGTGGTGAGGCACTTGAAGAGGTTGCCCAGAGATGTGGATGCCCCATCCCTGGAAGTGTTCAAGAACAGTTTGGATAGGGCTCTGAGCAACCCAGTCTAGCAGGGAGGTGGTACTAGATGATCTTTAAGGTCCCTTTCAACCAAAATCGTTCTATGAATCTATGATTATTAGCAATTTATTTTTGATTTTCCTCTCTCTGGATATTGGTACAGGCCTGGGTTGTGCTCAGTTCTGTGTGTCATGTTCTTGCCATTTCTGCTTAATTTCCAGTCACCTTTTCAGTTGGAAATGATCTCAGTGCTTTCTCCATGTCCTGGTAGGCAGCGTGTCACCGAGGGAAATGCCAGGGAAGCATGGAATTCTGCTCCAGGTCTTCTAAGGAATAAAGGCAGGTGAGGTCAAACAATTAAGAAAATGTGATTGACTAATAATTATGACCAAGTTGATGGCCTCATGTGTTGCATACCTGTGTTCTTGGGCATCAGGAATTCTGTGAGTCCTCTGAGACCACTGGACTCTGCTACCAACACTTATCCTGCTCTGTCTTACCTCTCTGTTTGCAGAAAATGCTGCCAAAGCTGAGTTCATATCATACAAACCTTTAACAGCTGCTTGATGTTCCTTTAATCTTTCACATATGCTGCATTCAGCCTCCTTCCAGTAAAAAGCACATGTTTTTTAGATGCTGCAGCCTCTTATAGGAGGTCCAAGTTTTGACTTATGACCTGCAAACCAAAGGTAACCAGGAGTGTGCAGTTGTTGCATGAACTTTGGAGTTGCTCAGACAATGGGATTGTGTTCAAAGGACTGGGATGCTCCACCCTGCTTTTGGTAACTGGCTCTTGCTTACACAAAGACATAGATCTGTCTTGGCACATCTGGGGAGAATAGTCTGTCTTTCCTGGATTGTTTCCTCCTCCAACTTTTGTCTTGTCTGTTAAGGTCATTAGTTCCTCGGGCAAACTCTCTGTACTGTTTGTTCAGAGCTTAGAACAAAGAGATCATAGCCAGGCCCCTAGACACCACCGTAACTCTGCTATTAATGATCCCTTTTCAAACTGCACAGATCATACCGAGGAACTCCCACTTGGATGTTTCCAGACTGGTCATATGCACATCATTCTGACGATTGATTTTTTGTGGTTGCTTTGAAAATCAACAGTTTACTATGGGTTCAGTACAAACAGAAAAATAAAGAAGCAGTGTTCTTACCATGTCTCTCATGAGATAATCCCCTTTGGATATTTTCCAAGCTTTCTTCTTCCTGAGGATTTTTTTTTTAGAGTTTTTGTCCTTAAAAATCTTTTATTGTCTTGCCTACATTAGTCTACTTTTGGAGCATCTCAAATTAAGACTCATCAAAAGTTGCTAATGTTTTAAAATTCACAGATGCATGAAAAAATTCTTTTGAATACCTCCCTACTCCTTCACGTTCCAGAGTTCCTGTTTTTCATTAACACATTATTTTAAAAAACTTTTAAATCTTCTTCACCTTCACTGTATCAGTCTATGGCTGATTGATTCAGTGTGTCCTCAAAGCTAGGACTGGAATCCTTCCTGTCCTTCAGGAAGGCTGAAGAACTACCTTCGTGGTGTTGTCCTATCCTTGTTCTGACTCTTTGTCATGGGTATTTTGTCCTTTCATTTGTATTTGCAAGTTCAGGAAGCACTCCCTCAATTTTTTTTTCTGTGAGAGGGCCACCAGGAGCTTGCTGTCTACATGTAGCCTCCCAGTTCCTGTCTCATTTTGTGGCTTCTGAGCCTGGTTAATAGAGTGACTCACCAAAATATTTTGCATCTTGCTGTATCGGTTGAAAGAGCCCTTTTGCATCAGCATGGATTTAATATATGAATATGTATGTGCCATCCTGCTAACTTAGGGATCTATTTACCTGCTCATGTGTCTGTCTATCAAGCACTGTTCTCGATGGAAATTACTCCAGTGTCTCTTCGTTACTTTGAAGTGATTTCTAGACAGCCACTTATCAAAGAATATTAACATTGATGGCAGATCTATTTCCCTATTCCTGCAATTAAAAATTCTATCCATTGAAACCGTTTTTATGGGCCCATGACTGAAGCAAAACAATGAAGAAATTCTGCCTGGGAATGCAGTAATACTTTGTGTAGCAGAGGGCAGTAGGAGCAAGTACAAGGAACGTGGTATTCCAAGAAGCGCACAGGGAGAGAGGAATTGAGCTCCACTGAATTCAGTTAGCTATTAACTCCAGCTAGGCAAGGAGTCCTCCCTCCCGTTCTCCCTTGCACTAAGCAGAGATCCTGAGAGCTGGTTCTGACAAAAGGCACTGTGTAAGCTGTGGTAGTCTTAAATACAAGGGTTTTTTTTTTTCTTCTGTTCCCCTTTTCTTTGATGTGTTACTGTTTTATACATTCAGAAGTTTAGGAACTATCAGGATTTCTGGACCTGAGGCTTTTACTTTGTTGATCAGGAGTATTATGGGGCACTGTAAGACAGGCTGGTGTCAGCAGACTCATTATTTGACAGGGGTAATTACTCTCTCTGGTTTGAGACATCTAATATAGAGAGCTGAATAAGGCACCAAGGCCCACTCTTCAGTCACAGGACTTAATCTGGCCTGTTTCACATGAAAGTTCATACAAATATTCTTGAACAATTTTGGAAAATTATGGGATGCACCTCCTGGAAAATTACACAGGGACCTAGTTTGCATTGGGCAAATGGTACAGTATTTTTTTCCTTCCTCATGATTCCCAGAATAGGCAGGCACTAAATCAAGCTCTGCACAGCAGTGCTCACTGCTGCAGCTGGTATCAGTGTGACTGTCACTGTGCTCTCTCTCCAGAAATCCTTTCATATGATACATGAGATGTTCCTGGCCTGGATTCAAAGGGCAAAGGGGAGAAGGATAACAGTATAGGCCCTGGCTTTTGTGCATTTTGTTTACTGGAACATCCTTTTAACCATTTAACAGTGTATGCTGCTGGATTAGGTGAAAGTCATTAATGTTGCCCTTGGTAAGAGGATCAAGTAATAGTGCCATATGCTCCTATGCAGTGACATGCAATCACTGTCTGGAAGAATTTTAAAACTGAAAACCAGATTAGACTAATTTATGCTACTTTTGCTTTACTCTAAGAGTATGCACCATCACTTCGCCAGTGTAAATGAAGTATCTGTGCAAAGCAGAGATGTAGAAGAACCAGCAAATCAGGTTTTTTTTCCTTAAATAACAATTTTTCCTGTAGCCTAACTTTGTTTCAAAGGAAAGTCTACTTGTCGCCTTATTCATGGAGTCAGGGCTCTGTGCCACCCCTCCTTGTTCTGGACAGCTGCTTATCATGACTTCATCTCGGTGACCTGAGATGTTCCCGAAAGACCACAGCCAGGCTGGGTCCTCACAGCCAGCTCAGGAGGTGCAGAGATCCCTGGATAGGTATGAAGCCTTTTCAGCTCTGTGAAGCCATCAAAAAAAGGGAAAAAAATAAACAATGGGCAAACTGGTAACACTGAACCTGGTGTGTTCTTTGCAAGACACTCAGATCTGTGTTGGCTCCCACCTTAATCCACCCCTGCTGACATGCATCAGGCATAAATCAGCACAGAGCCTGGCCCCTGTACTGTGTAAACATTAACTAATTAATCCTCCTTACAGCCTTCGGAGGCTGCAAAGGAGTTATTATTGTACTTCATAGAGTGTGTAACTGCAGCAGTGTGGATAAAAGATTAAAGGACACAGACCTAACAATTGCTGAACTTGGGTGCAGAAGAACTCTTGGGCCTGTCTTGAGCACTTTTCACATAATTTTTTAGCAGTCCCAATTGATTACCAAACAGGTGGGGCTGTAGAGGCTATTTTCAAACAAGCTTCAGGGCCTTATCCCTTATCTGTGTTACGCCTACAAATCCACAGAAATTCTGTTTGCTCCTTGGAGGGGTTCACGGCAATGCTGAAAATCAGAATTTGGCCTATCATATTAATACAAAATGTGAGGAAAAAAATACCCAACAACAAACAAAGGGCAATGCTGAATGTAGGTTTGTTACAAGCAAATTGGTTATGTTTGTTTTTTCTACATTAATGCTGTCCAGCACTCCCCTGTGTATTCTCAAGGAAATGACTTCGTTATATCAGTGAAGTATATTGAAAATGAAATCAGTGGCAACAGCAAATGTGCCCAGACATGACAAGACTTTTAAATAACAACAGAAGAATTCTATCTCCTTTCCTGTTTGTTCCATGTTAACTTAAGGAGATTGGTGCTGACTTTCTGGGATGGGTGCAGCAAGCTGTAAATGATGTATGAAAATTAAATGAAAAGTCTCTGCCCAGGACACTGTGCACAGCAATCACTGCTGAAGCAAGTTAATAGCTCTTTGCTCCTGTACACCCTGACATGAGACGGAGCCAGAGAAGCCAGCAGTGCAGAAATTGGAACAACTACCCAAAAATATCCTGGACAGGACGTCTGCTAATTCTTCACTCAACGTCATTTTGGGTGGTAGTGTCCTTTAACAGGGTTGAAAGGGAAGAAGCCCAAATGTTTATAACCTTTCCTGTACAAGCCAGGTGGTTTGCTCACAGGTAAGGAGCAAGTCAGACCGTGATGCCAACTTCTCAGGTCCTGTTTTCTCCTGCCTCTCTTTCACAACTTTGTTTACTGTCCTCCTGTGTTACAACATCAGGCCCCCGGGGCTGTGCAGTTGAAAGAGACTCCCATCAAATGGGCAGAATGAGGCTGCTCCATGTGTGTGGGTACAGTTGGCACCTGGTGGTTGTGCCAGCAGTGCTGGCACGGTGACAGAGGGCAGTTCTGTGACCCAGTTACTGGAAGGCTCCCTGGTAGTCTCACTGCAGTGCAACACCACAAATAGTCATTATTAGTACCATCAAAAATTCATGCAAACCCAGGTGCTGCAAAGCCTCTGCCATGTGAACAGTCTCTGTGGAGATAAAGAGGGCACAGCAGCAAGAGTAGAAAGCTGATGTCCTGGCTACTGATGCACTGGTTAGAAGTTGCTCTTCAGAGCTTTGGGCTTGACCTACTCCTGTGTCCTCAGGTGATCGACTGACCAGATGTTTCAGCAAACATCCCTCATCTGGCATCCCCTTTGGGACATCTGCTGTGTAGCTGTCTGCACCTCACTTGCCCTTTTGGCATAAGTAACTGGTGCAAAGGCAAATTAAACCCAACAGAAATTAAAAAATAATACAAATTAAGCAAGATGCCGTTTGTGTGGTACTCCTTCACAGCCCAGAAGCAGAGGGAGATGGGATTTAATTTAGGCCAGTCTTCTGCTGCATTTCAGATAAAGGATTTTTAATCTAGTAGTAGGTTGATAAAAATACCCCTCTCTGATCCTGCAGGCAACTTTTTCTGCCAATTTTCTTTGCACAGAGGAAGAGAGGGGAAAAAATAATTGAAAGAACACTGCTGCATAGAAAATGACACTGACGGAGTAATGCACTTTGGAACTGTGTGCTCTGCCAAATCCTTGTTTTCTACTCTTTTTTCCTTCCTTTTTTTCTTCAGAAATTTAAGGCTATTGGTATTCATCAGCATGATTAGGTGGTGGTTTTTTTTCCCTGAGCACTAGCCAGGTAGCAGTCTTTTAAATACAAAATTATTTGATTCCTCTATTCTGGAGTGTTATTTCAACTTTCAGAGTACAAGTTGTTCCCTTCCACCTCAAGCAGAAAATTTTCAGGGTTAATTTATTCATCTAATTGCTGGATGCACATGTGGTACTGCAGTCCACAGTGATTTTATGGACTTAAGGCTATGGTAATGACTTAATAAACATGCATGTGTACATGATTTGAAGGCAATGTATTCTCTTGAATGTAACATTTCAGAAAACACGGCATGAAAAATAAAAGGGTAGCCAGAGGCATATCTCAGTGGAGGCGTGAAATGCTGAGCTTTTAGTATTTTTTCCAAATTAAAGACTCTGTTTAGAAAAGGTGTTACCTGTCCAGCTTTCTGAAAATTCATGAGCATTTGAATGATCAAAAACCCCTCACAATTCAACAATTTTTTTTTTTTATTTATTTTTTTTTACTTCCTTTGCCTTAATGCTCTTCTGAGCCCTGGTCCAGGGTCTTGAAATTAGTGTGCAAGTATCCACAGAAAAGCAAAGTTCAGCTGATAGAAAATCTCTCTTGTGGTCTATGAAAGGGTGAGGGAGGTCAGGAGGGAGGGACAAACTTCAAGAGCTGTTGATTGAGGGGCTGGTTAATTACGCCACACCAGCTTAAACAAAATCCAACACAAATGCACCTCTGTTAAAGTGTATGAATTTACACTGGTTGACTGTTGAAAGGAGGAAAGGTTGGACTCTCTAAACATTGGTCAATTTATTATGCTTGAATGTTAAAACTATTTTTGATTGTCCCATTGTCAACTGTTAAACCTGATGGTCTGGTTGCAACTTCCCACTTGGGAATGAACCCAACACGTGCCTGGGGTTGCTCACCCTCTGCATGGCTGCTTCTTTTCTCCTCCCCTACCCACTGCCCAAACCAGGGCACCAGTCAGGATGGGGCTTTGACTGACCCCATATGGCAGCTCGTTTGTTCTTCTCCAGTCTAACAGAGCCATGACATGTTCTGGCAGTGCTGCATAAAGAGCTAAGTTTTTTTTTCTGATGAGGCCAATTTCCACTGGCAAGCAAGCATCTTCTTTGAGTGATCCCTCAATAAGTGTCTGGTGAAAAGGTTGGTTCTCTGATAACTGGGGGAAAGGAGCTGCTTGCAGTGAGAGTTGTGTTTGTGTACTCAGTCATAAAGGGTGGGAGGACTCCAGGTGTTTTAACTTTGCTTTCCCAAATATATACTCTGTTGCTTCATATATCTAGTGGAATAGTTTATAATGACATCCAGATCATTAAAACTTGAGACCAGGTGCCAAGCGGTTGGCTAATAGCAGATGTAAAAATCTTTGAGTCTTGGAAAGGTCTGGATAAGTGTTTAGCCATTGCCTAGGCCTGATACCTGCAATATTTCAAAATATTTTTTTTCCTGGAACTGTAAGGTCACAAAGTTTCCAAATGTTTTAGCTCAATTTCAAACAGCATTTGGCTCACTTTTTAGCATAGCTCTGGTCTAGATGCCAGAGGCTCACCTGCACTTAGCATCTCTGCTTCCTTTAAGCTGTGACCAGAAAATGTCTCACTGGCAACACTTTGCTGTCACTTGAGATGGAAAAGCCCCTCTTGAACAGTCACACTGAATTAAGCTCCTGTCACAATGGCTATTTTTGACCTTGACCAGATGAGCCCCTGGGGATACCTTTAAGCATTTCAACATGCTGTGGATTTGGATGCCATCTCAGCCTGCCCTGGCTCAGGAGGCTGTTCTGGGACATGACCAGTTTGGTGTCTGAAGGGTGATGTAAGGAAGGCCCAGAACCTTCAGAAAAACCTGTGGTTGATGGGAATGAGCATCCTGCATCCCACTGTCCCTGACTTTGTAATATGTATCTGCTCATCCAACCCTGCCCCTGAAAATCTTATTTCTGCTGAAACTGATTTTCAAGTTTCATGGAGGTACATGGTGATGAATTGTTCTGCTTAAGCCACAGCATTTTTCCTCCAAAAAGTCACAGTTTTTGAAGAAAGATCTAGTGAAGGACATGACTTTGAGTCTTGCCGTGCAGTGACTCTGAGCCACAGCCGAGGTTTTCTCTTGCTGCTTCCCTGCTCTCAAGAAGCCAAGTTTAACTCATCTTTCTATTAAAGGAAGGAGATAATGCTGAAAAATGAGCCACCGAAGTGCAAGTCTTTTGAAGCCTGTGGTAGTTACAGGCTGTTGGCTGCCTTGGTGAGAACCACATCTCCCTCCCCTGTGCTTGATGCAAAAGCAGCAAGAGAGTTATTATGGATTTCAGTTGGGTTTATTCAGTCTGGAAGGAGATGTGATGAAATAGTCTCCCACTTTCACATTTGCTGTCCTGGATATTTAAAAGCAGGAGAGCTGTCTGTGCATCCATCCACCCCAACAACTGCTGTAGGTCCTTGCTCATGGTGCTTAGTGGCTACTCAACCATAACAGCCAATAACACCCAAAAGGGCCACAGGTTCCCCTGCTCTTGGTGTCCAGCACTGTGCCTCCATTCTGACTGTAGTTCTCGTGCTCCCTGCTGCTTCCTTCACCCATCATTCTTCATTTTGCCACTGCTAGTTTTGCTAGCGAGGTGCCATTTGTCACAAGTGCTTTGCTGAAGCAGGGGAGAGATTGGGCTGGAGGGGGGTGAGGTGTGCACAGCTTCACAATGGGTGAAGTCACTGCCACCGCAGCAGATCCCATCAGCAAAGAGCTGAAGGCGACTCTGCAAACACATCCTGGAGAGTGTCATTTGTTATTCCCATGTACAAGCAAGATGAAGCTATTCCTCTGCCCTCTTGGGAGGTGCTATTTAAAGGAGGAAAAGGCAGGTCTTTCTTCAAAGAGCATACAAGCTAACCAAACTAGGCAAGGGTGGGAGAAAATAAATATTTCCCTCACTACTGAGATCAAAAGCAAGGCTTGGAAGTGCCAAATGATTTGCCTGAGTTGGTATAAGCAGTTGTAAAAGAACAGAGGTGGGAAGTGAACCCAGAGCTGTTGCCCAGCAAACAGTGTTCTCTGAAATACCGTGTGGTCAAAAAAATGGCAATTTCATCAAAATCCAGCAGTTGCCTGTGAACTTTGACACCTTAAAACAAGTGACATAATTAAAACAAAAAAAAAAATCTGTTTATTTTTCTGATAGTATTTTTCCCATATAAAAACTGGTTGGGTTTTTTTCTGACTCTTTTCACTGTTATTTGTTGTTGTTACTGTATTTAATAACTAATCATTAATTATTTTGATAGCAAAATACATCAAAATTCCTGAGTCTAAATGTTACAGAATTCCTGCTCTCAGAAACATTTGCAAGTTAATTCCTTCCTCTGGCTTTGAACTAAAAGGTATTGGAATATGTTGGTGTTTGTCACAAGACAAGTCACATTCTGGCGAAGGATGAAGAGCAATGTGCTTTGTACTATTTTTTAAAGATTGCCCCTTGATCGTCATATTTTGCCTAGTTAAAAATAGGAATGATGTTCATTGCATTGGGAAATACACTTGCAATACACTTGTGTTGTTTTCAGAAAGACTGAGTTCTTAATTACCTACAAAAATTTTTTGCCTGATACATTCAGTCACTATGAATATAACTCCTTAATTAACCATTTAATTCCTCTAAATTAAAGAAAGATCATTTAGAATCTTACCATGAAGACATTTGGGCCATTAACACCAGCTTTATCCTCTGCAACAAAAATGAGAAAAATATTTTATTCTTTCATTGAGCTGGAGTGTAAGGTTTTCTTTTCCAGAATGAGCAAAGGAGAACTTGGTTCCTAACTCTTAATTCTGCATTTCTAATAAAAAAAGAGCACACCCTGGATTCATTTTTTTCCCTGTTGTCACAGGCTGCCTGGCCCCAAAGGCTGTTGTGTTCAGGAGAAGGAAGTTTAAGTTACTGCCCCATGACAGACCTCTCTGTCAACCCTTCAGGATATCGATGCTGGTTTGTTTGGTAGGAAAACACCCAAAGTCAACACAGGGAGGGCACTGGAAATAGCATTCAGATGGTCAGGGGACAAACAGTGGGTCAGGTGGAAGCACATGAGAGAGGTGAGCACAGAAAGGAACCATTTAATGGAACCATTTAATGGAACCATTTAATGGAACCATTAAATGACCCTGTAACCATGTTTCTCTTTGGCTACCAGGATCTCCCTGGTGCACTTGCCCACTAGCCAGTAGTGAACACATCTGTTGTTGTTAGAGATTTTTCTGTTGACTTATCCCGGGTTCAGGTGTGAAACCCCTGCCTTGAGGTTGAGGCAAATTACTGCTGCATAACACAGACATGTGGGGCTGATCAGTTCCAGGCTAGATAGTGAGAGAGTATTGATGATTCCCAGGTAGAAATGGAAATAGGACAGATGCTTTGCTCCTGGACAAGTGTGTGTTCAGGTTGAGGCTCATTCCAGAGGAAGATTTGAGTACCCAAAGAAGAACAGAGGTAAAATTAGGTTTTGCAGCCAAAACTGTAATGTGAATCCACTGCTGCCTAACCCGAAGAGTGTCTGGGTTCAGTATCTGTTTAAGCATTTGCAGCAGCACTTCTGTGTGCCCAGGGCTGCCCTGCCTTATTGGGATCCAGGGACTTCACTTGAAAGTACATTGAGCACCACTCAAAAACTCTCCCGAGGTGTGCAGGTGGCTGCTTCTGCTACCTGAAGAGAGGCAAAGGCCATGTTGGTCATATCCAAGGAGAAGAAGCATCCGCAAAGGGTTTTTGAGGACTGCGGCTCTGAGCTGAGGTAACCGAGTTCTGCCTCCCTCCTGCCTTTGTGCCTGGGGCTGATCTGAGTCTGATCTTCAGCCCAGGAGTGAGGAGCAACTGTCTGTGATGGTGGCAGGTGATTGAAGAGGGACCAAGGACCACATTTGCCAAAGATATTCCTGTCATAAAGAATTGGGAAACTTTTAGTGATAAGAAGGAAACACACTAGGTTCCTTGGTGATGCTAAATGCTAGGCTGCAGCTCTACCTGTGCATTAATGAAACACCAGTGAGGTTAAAACTGAACTGTCTCACTGCAGAAGAGCCGGTTAACTGGTTCGTGATTTTTGTGGGTTTTTTTCTGTTTCTGTTTTTTTTTCTTGTTATTGCCCTCTTTTTTTTTTTTTTTCTTTTTGGTTCACAGAGCTGTGCTTTTATGCTTTTCCATTACACAATATTATGCCACTACTGTGGATGAATTAATCTTCTGAGAATGGCTGTGGCTGTCCTTTACTGATGGGGGAGGAGGGCAGCAGGAATGACTTCAGTGCTTCTTTAATTAGTGATCTCATTAACTACCCTCCAAACCAAGTGGGTTTTTGCTCAGGGCTGTTTTCACAGCCCAGAATGTCCTTCTGGAGCTGGTTTACACCTGAAAGGGTAATTGCTTCCTGACTCTATGCTTAAATATTTCCAAAACCCAACAGCATCTCATCCAGCTTCATCACACACCTCCTCCATCTATAACACTGGGCTTACCCCAGTTTTATAAATAAGTCCCTTATTTAGCCCCATCTTAAGACACCTGCCTGATACTAATCCAGACCCAGCCTGTAGCTGTTTGAATTGTTTGTCCACTGCATGCCTGATATGGTAAGGACCAGAATTTTCATCCTGTGGTTTATATCTTGAAATAAATGGGACAGGCAAAAAACACATGGACAGTCTCAAAATGGACAGTGCTGTGCCTCAGCAGCATCTCAGCAAACTCTCACCCTGCAGCTCTTTCTGCTGAAATTGCTGAATGCTTGTGTGCCTGTTAGCCCACAGGATACACTGGTACAGTGCCAGAGAAACAGTCAAAAAAGAAAAAAACCCAACCCAACCTACCAGAAATCCGCTTTCCTCTGGAGGTCCCTGAGCAAATGTGGTTCTGGCAAGGAAGGAGGATAAAAATGATCCTCTTTGTGGGTGCACTGCACCAGCTCGGTACTGCTGTGTTGCTGCTCTACAGGCACTTTATGAGTGATGTGACAGCTTCCCTGACTGAAGTAATTCCAAGTACTGTAACATGAAGTGTCAAGGCAGACAGTAGAAAACATTTCAATCCTTTTCATTAGAACAAAGCGCTATTCTCTTGACGGCTTTCAAATGCATATTGTTTAGCTATTATGTGCTAACCTTGACTGTTATATTCCAAGCACAATAGCAGTGGGAGCTTTCTGCTTTTTTTTGTTCATTTCTGATCATGGTAAGAGGATTTCTCTTTTTTGCAGGGTCAGTAAAATATTCAGTTACAAGGGGAAAAAAAAGTAAAAAGAAATATTTATGTTGCAGAAGCAGTGAGAAGGAACTTTGAGGTCCCCTCTTGTGTCTCACTTTTCAGGTGGGTCAGGTGGTTCCCAGTATGGATTTTTACCCCAGAGTGGCTTTTACTTCTCTTGACAGAAATCAAAGGCTGCAAGTGCATTCTACCTAGACTGCTCGTGTGACAAGTGACAGGCTGATGCTAAAGTGACTGCAATGTCAGCTGCTGAAAGCCTCAGGCAATGTGCAGCAGGTAAACGGTTAATTAAAATGATTCTTCAAGGATACCTTTAAGGGAACGTGGAGCCTTTCCAAATCTCTGCAGGGAGTTATTGATGGAAATTGCTGCTTGACTTTTTCACTCAGAGATACACACAGGCTGGGTTACCTTAACAGTTTCTGACATTTCATCTGTCTGACCATGAGGTTGCTGAGATTGGAAGATTAAATTGCTCCTGAAAGAATGAGATGTGACACAGGTGAAAGCCAAAGATAAAGATACTGAAATGTGTAAGCAACACATGAAAACCCCTGATAAAGCCTGAGCTCCTTTTTAGGACTAGGTGGGCCATGAGTGCTGGAGGACAGAAGTTCTCCTTGTTCTCTCAAAGGGCTTTGTAGCCTCTGCTTGCCCAAGGGCCTGATTGATTTTTTTTTTTTTTGGCCCATTCTCCTGAGTTCACCTTTTCCAGTTTCCACAATCTCAACTATTCCTCATGCTTTTTTCTCTCATCTCATTCTTTATTTTTGAACAACCTCATTTTGTTCCACTTACAAAACTCCTTCTCAAAGTAAACCATTTCCCATCCACACCCAAATCCTTCTTCCTGACCTCTTTATCTCTTCCCATCCATTCCTACCTTCTCCCTCACACCAGCTCCCACTCTCAATTTTTTCCTACCCCAAACTGGAACTCCAAAATAACTCTCTCCCGCTGCCATCCCTCCCCTCCAGTGGATTCAGCTCTTCCCTTTCCGCTGTTTGATTTTTCCTCCTTCCTCAGTGCCAACGCCTGACAGAGGAGTCCCTGATTATATGTCTTCATTGTAATTAAACTGGGCCAGAGCCCATTTGCTGGCACTAAGAGCAAGTGGCACAGCCTGGCTCACGTCCATACAGCTAAACTCTCTTCCTCCCATAACAGGATGGCTTTATCCTTTCTGCCTACTGGGAACAGCCCTTGGCAAGTGCTGCTCTCTGAACCCTGCCCAGACACAGTCTCTCAGAGTACTCCCTAGGACAAGCCAAAACTGTGCCAGGGAGCACGCTAATAATTAAACATTATAGACTGTGCCACAGGCCTTGGTGCTGTTTAATTTACTTGTAAAAATGTAGCTGAGAGAGTGGGAGAGGCAGTGTCCTTGCTTTCAGCCCAGGTATCCTCTCAGTACACCCAGCATGGTTGGTTTGGCCTCTGTGAGGACAGTGGTCCCTGAAGATTGAGCAAGAGCCTCTAGAAGCATAAACTTGGCTAAACATGGGCAGGGCTTTTTTAATCTAATGGGGGTGTGGGAAGCATGTCCTTGGTTAAACTTCTGTCCTCCAGCCACCACTGCCAAATTCCTGCCCCCAGATATAATCGTCCAAGCAAGGATTTCCTTGATTTTTTTTCTTAATATGAGTTTAAACTCCATTTTTTTCTGCTTCCTCCCTGAGGTGAGGATAGTAAAATTCAGCTAAAGGGGACACCCACATGGGAAATTTTACCTCCTTTAGTTAACATTTAGCAGAATCTATATTGGCTGAAAGCAGGGTCTTATTGTGTGTAGGTAGAGAAAAGCATTTTTGTAGTGAGTGATAACAACTTTATCTGCCAGAGGTGAGTGTGGGTACGCACACAGGCTGGGAGCATGGTGCTGGCATAAGCCTTTGACAAATCACATTTACCTAAGACCAAACACATGCCAAATGAAAAGGAAGGTCCTAAGCTCTTGCGATGGGTTTGGGAATAATGTTCTGAACAGGGTTAGCATGAAATTGTGCCAAGGCAGAGATAGTGTTGGTCCACTAGCTACAAGCCTGGGATTTTGCTCTGACCCAGGGGTAAATGCCAGGTGGAAATCCTCTGTAACTAAACTCTGATAGTTGCCCCTCGTGTTTTTATACCCTGAAAGGGTTTGAGATAATTAGCACATTCACATCCAGGTGTGTAACACACCTGGTGCCTGTATATATGCGTGTATATTCATAGCCAGCCAAAAACTAACACTGCCACATATTGAAACGGTCAAAGCAGAGGGGTAGGTTATTGCTGTTTCCATGGCTTTGAAAGTGTTATAAGCAGCCAGGAATAAAAACAATAAATAATTACTGTGTTACTGAATACTAATGTTATTTCTGAAATAACCATGTATATTTTCTGAAGGTTTTTCTTGTCTTTAAGCCTGAACTAGCAGGCAAGCAGTGTCTGCAAGCCACTTTTTTCCTTTTTTCAAATATATATATTTGTAGATTGGATCACTGGTGGGTTGTCTGCATTAACAATGAATAAAAGGCTTGAAAGCAGATTTTCAGTCAGTGAATGCTGCCTGGAATTTACCTTGAACTGCGATGTCAGGTTTGGCCCTGCAGACAGTATCATCTCATACGTTGTGTAACCACCTTCCTGTGTGCAGCATGAGAGAGGATGACTGAAACACAAGGGTTGCCAAAATGTTCTGCATGCCATTTTGTCCTGGGTTGTCCTTGTTTCCTTTTCCCAAGCTGCCACCCTGGGAGTCTGTCCTTTCCCAGTGCAATGAGGGCTGCCTGGGAGGTTGGAGCTGGGTTCTCAGCCCTGTGTCTGGTTGTGTGGTCTGAGGCAAAACATTTACCTTCTGCAATGCAGCCCATGTGCCAGGCTGTGCACCTTGCTCATCCTATCCAGTTCAATGATGTCGCTTCCCACAGTTCCTTTTCCTTTTTTTTTAACTCCCAAAAATCCTACTGTCTTTGTTTGAAACTGAAACAGATGTTCACATTACATGCGTATTACTACACAGTAAGTCCATCCAAGGCAATGGAAAAAATTCTGGTGGGACTGTCTTGTGTTAGAGAATAAGTAATATTGACTTTGTGTGCTGTGTGGGAACTGACAGGACTCCCTTGCTGAGCAGAATTGCAGCAGAAGACCATCAGTGCACAGATAAAGGAATTATGTTATCTCCTGATGTTGTTCAAGTCGTTGGCGAATTTCCCTCTGACTCCAGTGGAGATGGGAGTTGAGCTGAGACACTTGCCTTTTTATGGATACGTTTTTCTTTTCAGCTCAGAGACAAAGATTTTTGGAGGAGAAAGGCAGTGACTATCAAGACAGAAGATGGCTGTGAAATCAGCAATTGCCTTGGCAGATCTGAGTGCTGTGGAGCACATAAATCCTTCAACAGGAGGGATGAGATCTCGAAGCTGGGACCCTCATAGGAGAGAAACAGCATAGAGGAAGTGAAGGGAAACACAGGGAAAGCCAGGCAGGCCAGGGGACTCAGCACAGGGCAGAGAGAACCCAAATCTCAGATCTCTGGTCTTGCCTTGGTGTGTCACTTAGGTGGCTCAGCAGGCTCATGGAAGCATGGTTATCAAAACACTGCCAGCCTCTCTGAAAGAGGGATAGAACAGAACCTAAACCACAGAGTCTATAATTAAAAACATTCAATCTGGAATCTTGTTCAAATAGATCTAGTGTCTTCTGCTGATTTGTCACCCTTCACACCTTTCTAAGCTGCCTGTGTGAGCACTGCAAGGCTGCAATTTGCAGAGAATTCTTCCGAGACAAGCTGTGTTTTCTGCAAATTCAGAGCTGCTCTCGGCTTTGCAACTTTGCAGTTTTTGGCTGAATCCATTCCATTTTCTTTCTCCTCCTGCCCTGTGTGGGCGGAAGCCCTGTGGGGAGGGGAGCAAGGTAAACAGGGCTGAGCAGAAGAGGTTCAGGAGGTGTTCCACTGGGGAAATGGAGGTCTTGTGCTGGGAGCCAAGTGTCCTCAGCTGGACCCATTCCAGCTCCTTCTCCCCTTTTCTGCACTCAGGGAGGATTTAAGCCTTTCCAATACAAGCCAGTGGTAATAGCTGCGAGAGATCTTGGATTTCTATGGATTTTGGCTCAGACCAGGCTTCTTTCCACCTCCCAAGGAAAGTGCACTGATAGCCTGATTTATGTACCCACCTTTTGCTGGAACTTAATGAACGATTTTATGACACAGAGCTTTTCCAGCAGTATATGCTGGCCTCACTGCACAGCAATAATTGCACAGCAGATGTATGGCCATGGGCCATCCAGCCTGTGACAAAAGGTGTGGTGACAGGAGTGACTCTGCATATCTGTCCTTTCTCCCCAGGTTCTCCCAGGCAGGAAACACTGCCAGTGACAGTGTGGAAGTTCATGTAGCTTTTCTGTGAACTGAACCTTCTTTCTGACTGTGTTCTTATGTTTCAGTGAGGTAAATCAGCCCATGAGGGACATTGCAGTGGGCACAAGGCTGTGACTCCGGGGGAAGTGTATCATTGGGAAGCTCACTCATTCTGCTTGCTTTTGAATTGGCTCACCATGTCTTAAGTGTCTGTGTTGCAAAACCTCTGTCCAACACTCAAACGGGGCAAGTAAAAAGAGGCTGCAGCATTTTCTGGGTTTATTTCAGCAGTTTAATATTGTACTTAACCTCTCTAGCTTCTGTGAGCTTTGCTTGTGTGGGTGTTGGGGAACCTGTTTTCTGCTGTGTTCTGCCTTTTGCCTGTGCTTTTTACCTCTACTTGGGAAAACTGATATTTCCACAGGAGGATCTGGAAATCCTGGCACACTGAGCACTCAGTACCTGTCTTTGCTGGTCACCCTGGGGTACTGAAGGCTTCAGCCCCCTGTCAGTGCAAAAGTTTGTTGAGCCAGGGCCTATGAGGTCTCAGAAGTAATTTGTGAATGGCTTTACTTAAGGGATAGGAATGTTGTGTAGGAAATGGCTTAGTTCTGCTGAAGAACATTTTACCTTGGATATCCTCAGCCAGCCAGCCCCATCCAATCAAGAGAAATTCCCCTTTGATATTTTAATTAACCATCTTCCAAATTCATTGTTTCCATTTTAAGAAGATGTGAAGAAGGCACAAACCTAAGTTTTCTGAAGCTATTTCTCTGTGAACACTCAGCAGCAGAATGCTACACTTGGATTTGAAATAGGTACCGAGATTCTCTGAAGGGAGATTGCTGATTTTTCCTTCTTTACTATAGATCCTTGCTCTTGTCAGGAACATGAGATGCATGTCCCAGCACACCAACAGGATCTTCAAGCATGTACCTGTCATGGAAACTAGTTCAGGCTGAAGAATGGGAGTGGTGGAAAAGATAGGGATAATTCTGGCAACATATTCCTAGGGATGCTGGAAGGAGGGAACTGACCACACTGAAGTGACAGAACAGCCCTTGTCCAGGGCAATAAGGGACAGATTCTTCCTGAGGGAGGACAAGCTGGTGGATGAGAGGGAGTCCAGCCTGGGCAATGATGGGGTGCCGTCCTACAGGGTATGGACGTGGTGGGCAGAGCTTGATGGGTCCATCAGCATTCCCAGAGGAGGCAAGAGGTGCACTAGATCCACACAAAGGGTATAGTTAGAAGGAAATGGATCCAGGCCTGGAATCAGAGCTGGACACAAGGCTATAACATGGATCCAAAGTCCATCCAAGATAGGACTGGAGAGGTGCAGCAGAGTGGTGCAATGCCTATACAAGCCAACAATTTGCACTCGCTTATTTTCTAACCAGAATGCCCTAGGATTTTAATCTCTCCTGAATCTCACTTTGTTTTGGATGCTGTATGACAGGAAAACAGTGTGAACTGAGGACAACAGCATGGGGTCTTCCCTAACATTCACTTCTGATTGAAAAAGAGATTGAAATCTTAAAATGGAATTTCATAAAGCTTTTTGAATCTCTGTCTCCTAATTTAAAATAATCGATAACCATGCTAGAATTAGTAGGTTATGGATTTTATTCAGTGCACTACAAATGTCTTTGGAACAAACGGTTGTACAATCTTTTTTGGATGAATGGTATTATTAGAACAAATTTGCTATCCAGGCAGAGATGATCTGTTTCAAGTATTAGCCAACACTTATAAAAGTTAATATTCTTGTTATGGTATGTATCTTCCAAAAAACTCAGGTTTATCCAGCAATAACAGACCAGCCTATGTTGAACTGTCTAAGGACTGAAGCACACACTTTTGCTTTATTACAGTGTCCTTTTTATGATCAATATTTATATTTATTTTGGTCTGATGCTCAGGGGAGCAACACGCACCCTGTGCAATTTATGGATGCTATTGGATACAACAGGATGAGGAGTAAAAATCAACTATTCACAAAGCTCAGTACATTTCCATAGTCACAGGTAACATTCCTCCTCCTGCAAAACACTAAAAAGACCAGCTTTGCAAGAGAAAGGCATAATTATTGCTGCTTATTCTTGTGTTATCTCTGTTCCATACCACTAATCATGTCTGATTTATCAGTCAAATTTTCCATTATTAATGGAGAATAAAATTCAAGGCTTAATTTCAGAAGAACAAACCCTCTGCTCTTAGCACAGCCATTAGATTGTCCCTCTAATTGTCTTGCTCACCTTTCCCCTTTGCATGGTAAATCATTTCTTCTAGGCCAGCATTTTCTTAATAAATATTTGAATTTTTGGTTTTTCAATGGACAAAATTGCCTTAAAAAGGGCTTAGTGTCAGCTCTCTAGCTTGTGTAAGAGCAAGGAGAATGCCTGCCTCCTGAAGCTGGCACCTGGGAAGGAGGGAGTCCCCTTGGTGAAAAGCAAGTAATGAAGTTGCGCTGCGAAGCAAAAATCATCTGAGAGCAGAAAGTAGGGCAATCTTTTGAATATGAAGTTGTGAGACTCCAAGGAGAACCTGTGAGTTAATTATTGTTAGGTTTTCAGTCTCTAGGGCCTCTTGACCGTGTCTTCCTTGCCTTCCTCCTTGACCTGCCAGGGCCTGCCCACATGGAGTTCTTTGTCCTGCAGGTCCCTCAGCTTTTCACTACAACTTTTCACCCGGAGATTTTCACCTGCCTGCCCTCTGCTTTGCAGGGATGAGCAGACTTGTGATATGGCTTACAGTAAATTAACTGGCTGCTCCCTGCTCCCTTGGCTCTTCCATTAGAAGGCAGTGCAGACATCCCCTGGAGATGAGAGAGAGAGAGCGAGCTCTGGAAGAGCTTGGAAACATCAACCTAAGAAAAAGACTGGATTTTTAGCATAAGAGTTTAAGATGTTTAAGTGATCAGCTCCTCTCCAGTGCTATGCAGATTCCGTGGCTGCTTAAGAGTTTCAGGTGTGTGAAATCAGGGCACCTAACCAGTGACTGGTGACTCCAGGTGTCTTAATACTGCAGTGCCTAAAAATGCTATACAGGGAATAAGAGATTAGATGTAATATATGGAAACTAGACAGCTTTGACACGTCTTTCGGTACCTGACATGGGAGCAGCCAACCCTCTAATGACCCAAAATTTTGGCTCCACAAATACATAGGGAAGCTGAGAGTTGGGCTTTCATTTTAGAAGAAAAATTATATATATACTGTGACTCAACTGTATTTATATATATATAAAATCAAGAGAAATTTTCCATCTGCTTTTAGTTTTGCTTACAGAGAAACTTCAAAGTTTTCCTCAGTGTTTATTTTTATGAACGAACATGTAAAAACATATATATAACTGCTCAAATACACAGTCTTGAACAGAGGAGTTGTGTATGCACATACACAGTTTGGTGGTGGGTCCAAAACTGTGTTTTTGTGCAGCAAACAAGCCCTGTGTTTCAGCCTTGACAAAGGGCACAGTCCCTCCGAAAACACCACTGTGTTAAGAAATTATATTTTTGAATAATGAAGGAAACTTCCCATGTTAGAAGCTGGGACAGGTTCCCTCCTGACGAGTGCACAGAGGTGAAAAACAGCTCTGGCCCCACAGGTGCTGCAGCCATCGCCCTGCAAACCTCCCTGGGAGTCCTGCACAAACTGCATGCTGCCTGTTTGGATCTGCCAGCAGCAGTTTTCTGATTCCAAGCACCGTATCACTCCCTGGCACACGTATTTCCCTCGGATGAACCAGTCAGTGCCTTGTGACTGTTTGAAAAAGCTGTGCAAAGCCTGGCTGAGCACGGAAACTTCTGCACCTTGTCTGTCTTGTGTGCAGGATGAACCACAGCAAATCCCAAGTCATCTCGTTGCTCTTGGAGTAGTGACAACTCTCAGACACATGGAAAGGGGCCAGCTACCAGACCAGCTCAGTTTTCCTTGTTTAATCTCTTAAGCACATTTTCAGGCTTAACTGCTTGAGTGGCAGAACCCCCATCAGCAATTTAAAAAAGCAATTATTTTGAATCTCTTCAGAAAATATTTTTATCTACATGATTCTGCTCAGTAGCTGCATATTAGAAATGGTATGAATCACTCCAAAGTATTAATTGATAAGATGCACGACCTTAAAAACATTACTAAGAGCAGGGTGTAAGGCATGCACAGTTCCGTTCTGGCCAGAGGGGACACAGCATTTTAATGAAAGAGTGTTAATTATCACAAAGATGGTAGAAAAATCTTTAGTTGAAAACTTTCCTGTGTGATTGGTTTTGCTTTACGCCCTCCACTTCACACAAAAAGACATGTGAGGCGAGTTATAAGTCTGCAAATCCCTACTGAAAAAGTCACTTTTCCAAAAAAGTATTTTTTTCATACCACTGTGCTCTTCTGAGCCACCATAGCAAAGGCATGAGTGGCAGCTCTGTTCCCTCTGATCTTCCTGCTCCTAACAGTTCCGTTTTTGTAAGAACAATCTATTGTCTGTAGTTATTGAATGACATTTAGGAAAATTTCCATTTGTGTTTTCCTGTGCATGCAGCGAGTCTTCCAACATCCTCCACTGGTTATCGTGGAGTCAGAGATAAAAGAGACCCACTGGCTCGCTTAATTTGCTGCGCCTGCCTTTCTCCTGCTCAAGCTTGTCCTATTTTTCAGAAGTGTTTACCTGATTAGCACATACAATTACTGATGTGTGCACAAGGCTCAGTTCAGATTTCGAATGTTCCCTGAACCTTTCCCTCCAGATCAAAGCTCCCACGTCCTCCCGCGCCAGATCAGCCTCCTGCTGAAGTCAGTGTGACTTTGGCTGTTAACTTTGGCCCACGAGCACATTCCCAGAGTGCAGAATTAGGTGAGAGCTCCAGCATTTCGCCGCACCAGGACCTTTGTTGGAAGCAGAATCCGAGCCTCCGTGTTTTCACATTATCAGTCATTTGTGAATTCCTTATAATTTTTTTAATGACTTTTGCAGAGAGCAGTCAGATGCTATTAAAGTTTTACTGAATTAAATTGGAGAAACTAATTTTGCTCTTAGTATTTTATTTCAGTGTGTAACTTGATTTTTAAGGAGCACTTTGTATCGCATGGCCATTTGCGTTTGCTTTATAAGCATAACATAAAGGTTTCCCTGGAGTCATGGAAAAAATTGCCTTCTGCGTCCCCTATCTAATTAACACCATGTATGTTGCCTAACTCCTTATAATTCACTCCTGAGCACAGTATATAGAACATGATTGGAAAAATAATTTGAAGCAATGAGAAAAAAAATGCCTTTTGTAATATATATGATATGGCCAAATGCACTTCCAATCAAATTATATTAAGAAAAAGAAAGGACAGCACACTGAGATATCTGATGTTGAAAAGAAACACCAAAGGCTTAATTAAAAAGTATGCCTATGTTTTTAAAGGGCACTGTGTTTAAAGCATAGTAATGAAACCCTTCTTGCTGAATAGCTCGGTGACCTGTGTGTGTCTGGGCTGAGGCTGTTCAGCTCCCTGGTGAGAGCTCTGATCCTCCATCCCGTGGGTCACTGAGGAGCTGCTAAGCCCCCCGTGTGTTCTGGTGGGTCACAGGTTTCCAGGGGGGAGAGCAGTCAGCCAGTGCACAGTTAATTGCAGGCCTAGGGTGTGTGGTGAGGACACAGCAGATGAGCCTCTGCAGTCGAGTAAATCCAAGTATTGCCTTGCAGCTGAGGGGTGGGGGGGTAAGACTTTAAACCATTCTAACCAGATTGTTAGCCCTGTCTGACCAGGCTCTGGGGATTTTTCATTCTTTTTTTTTTAAATTTTTTTTTTTCCTTTTCTCCCAGTGGAGCCTGAAAGACTAATATGATTTGGAGAGAGAGCAAGTGTCAGTGGACTCAACTCTTGCTGGTGCATCAGCAGTGGAACCAAATTCCAAATGAGAAAGTTAACTCCTTCCCCTCCACAGATTTATTGAGGTTAATCAGACCATGTGTGCATAAGCCAGGGCACTGCTGAAGGCAAGAGGGTGGATTTGCATCCTGCATAAATTAAATGTGGAGGCAGAGCTGGGGCACATGCAAAGGACTAAATCCATCCACAGTTGTGCAGTAATAGTGGTTGTCACATCAACCAAAGGCAGCCTTTGCTCAGGCTGCAAATTTGGCTCCTTTCCTTACAGCAGGACTTGGTTCTGACCTGCTCCCTTCATGTGAGGTGGGCACTCTCTCCTCCACCTTTCCTGTGGAGAGGGAGCTCATGTGAGACCCCACAACCCTCTTGCTTCCAAACATTTCCCACTGTTGGGCTCTCTGCAGAGCCTGTCACTACAGGTGGTATCTGAGTGTTTTAAGGTCATGTTGCATTTCCTCACTAGAGGGAGAGAAGAAAAAGAGATAAATATATATTCATGTTTTCTATACATGCACTCAAAAAAACCCATTCCCTTCTACAACCTTTTTAGAAGATGTTGTGCCATTTCCTGAAGGAGAAGCAGGGGAGGAAGAGGGTTAAGAAGAAAGGCAACTTGGAAAAAAATGCTTTTGATTTTAACAGAATTACCGTAATGTAAATACAGAATTAAGTGTTTATTTTGTCAGAAAAATGAAGATGTCCGCCCTGATTTGGTCCTGAACAGGGAGTGTTCATGAACACCAAAATGGGTAGAAACTGTAGACTGTCAAGAAACAAGTCTGTTAGGCTTATAATTTCACTTGTAAAAGTGGACTTCAGAGGAGTCTGATAGATGTCTCACAAAGAAAGAAGACACAACACTTGACAAATTGGTAAGAGCTTTAAAAAGAAAGGTGTCAGGTGTACACTAGTGTCACAGTCATAGTAGTCTAAGGGATACAAATCAAGTGTTTTGGGAGAAAGCATTTTGCATCAGAAATCACTAACTTGGCTTTAGTAAAAGACATCTACAACAAATGCACCTACTTAAGCCAAGGCTACCAAAATTCCTCTTCCCTGTATAAATCCAGACAGTGTATATGTATAAATCCACAATATATATTGCATGTAGGGCCTAAGATGACTTGACATCTAACTTAAAATAGTCCCCTCCAGTTCATAAATTTTGATTTTTCTCCTTCAGGAGGAAAGAGTCCTGCCTCCCATTTTGCTTTCATATTTTCAGGTGTGTACGATTCAAGAGGTGTCTCCTCCCTTTCAGCCCTGGTGTTTTTGCTGCATGGATTTCAAGGCATCTGCATTGAGTGAGTTGGTCACTCTGCCACTCATTTGTGAGGTGCTGGAAGCCTCTGCTCTCAACTCAGAAATGCTGCAGACACTTGACACACCAAAGTCAAGTGAGCAGTATGAGATGTTTATTAATTGGGAAATGCAGATCTCATATGCTGAAATGGAGTGTAGAGAGTAATTGGTTCAGGGCACTGAAACACAGGTATTGCTGCCTTTTGCTAAGGGAAGGGATCACTTGCAACCAAATTCCTTCCTGCATTAACCAAATTGCCTATTGCACTGGATAGATCTCTTATTAAATCAAATCTCTTACAGCTCTAAACTGCTGCTGTCAGTTCCTGAATCAAATACAGTAACTTTTAAACATGTCACCTGCAAAATGGCATCAATATTCTCTTCCAAACATATTGTTTACAGATCACAGACCCGATGAAGAAGATACAAAAAAGGCTACAGTTTGGGATAACATAAAATGCACCAAGCACCTTCTCAGGTGAATTGAGATCTGCTTTTCTGGTCACTGCAAATGGAACTTTATGCCTGCAAAGCTCTTCCTTTCAACTTCTCTTTTAATGGCCACTGGTATATATGATCACGTAGTGTGGCACTAACACTGTTTAAATGAGCTTTACTTATCAGGATGGTAAAAATGGCCTGATAAGTAGAGCTCTCTAGAAATTGCAGCTTTGCAGGAAAAATCTTGTAAAAATGGGGCCAAGTTAGATTTTGATGTTTCCCATAGAGTGGAAGAACAAGGTAAAAGAAAGAGGGACTAGCCAGTGTTAAAACCAAGACAACTTCAGATTTTCATATTTTCAAGATTTTTTTTTTTTTTTTTGAGGCCCATTTATGTTCTGTACGTAAGAACAACCCTTGATCCTGGTTTTCTAATCTTCTAGATCAGGTGTGTATCTTGGCCTCAGGCCTGGGTTTTCCTTCCATGGAAACAGGCGTCTGGTAAGGATGTCTGTGTGTGTCCAAGCTGCTTTTTGGGACAGGTTAAGAAGTTGGGTATTTGAATAGAGAAGTATTCCCATCTCACTGCACAAACAGCCTAAATTCCTTGGGCTGCACCAGAGCTTCAGAGTTTAGGGACTTCCAGGCTTCCCATGTCCTGTAAGGCCAGTGAATCAAAGAGACTTAGAAAGTACCCCAAGCTTCTGTGGGCGAGTTCTGTTTTCCAAAAATAACTTTCTTTTTGACTTTTGAAAGGACCTCTCCTTTTATATGGAAAGGTTAAAACCCAAATGCTTGAACTCAGGCTAGTGTGCTGGAGAAACAGTCCCAAATATTTTAACTTGATCTCCTTTCTGGTTAAGATCCATGGACAGCCTCTGAGCTATGCAGTCTCAGCAGGAACCATTGCTGCAGGAACAGTCAGGAGCTGGGCTCAGGCACACAGTCAGGTTGGGGCTCAGCAGAGTGTGGTTTAATTCCTCGAGCTGACATGGCTTTCCTGTGTGATTCTTGGCAGATCACCAAGTCTCCGTGGGCCTCACTCTCTGTCTGCAAAATCACACCTCTCGGACCTGCTGCCTTGAGAGAGAGCTGTGGAGAGGCCATCTACTGTTGTGTGTTTATAAATTGGGGGGCTTTCCTTTTGGACAAGGCCCCCAGACAATCTCATAACACCAATCCTGAGATAAAGCAGGCAGATTATCTTAAATAGTCTGGCAGATGCTGGAGAGGCTCCAGCTATGAAGTGGTTGGGAGGTACAACACAAGCTGCTTGCACAGCATAGAAAATATTCACTGTCCTTTTGTAGCTCACCCCTTGTGAGCAACCCATGATTTATTTATCGAGGAGCAGTTTCTGAGTCACCTTCTTCCCCACATTATGAAAACACTGTGAAAGTGAGTCATTTTGAGGAGCACAGCCTGCAGAACTCAGTTCTCACCCAGCAGCGCAGCGGGTTGGCTCAGAAGAGAGAGGGAGTGGGAGATGCAGATTCCTTCTCTTCAAACCTTGTCATCTGACCTTGGGAAAGTCACGTAGGATTTGCGATTTAGACCATAAACAGAATGGCGTCCTGGCTCTGGCTTTCTCAGAAGGGTGTTTTTTATAGAGTGACTCCACTAGAGATGTGAGACTGTCAACTTCTGTGGTAACAGGGTCCTTTCACAAGCCTTGGATACGGAGAGTGATAAAAGTGTAGATGCAATAACTGACTCTATAAGTGTAAAAGGTGACTGCAGAGACAGCCAGAGTCAGCTGTGTTTGCAGGGGATTGGAGAAGAGTCTTGAAATTATGGCAAGGAAAAACAGAGTTTAAGTGTTAAAAAAAGTCTCCTCGAAGTGATGTGTGGAATGCTGAAATGGATTGTCTGGGGAGAGGGTGGACTCTCCAGCCCTGGGATTTTAACCCTGGTTAGATGCACATCTGTTTGGGATGGTTCAGGTGAAGCTGCTCCAGGCTGCTTTTTTCTGGCTCTGTGCAGAAAGGAGTTGACTGCTTTCCCTGAGCAGGCTGACCTTTAGTGAGATTCTCTACTTCTGACTGCCTCAGCATATCATAATGCAAAGAAGACAAATATTTAATTTGCCTAATTATTTGCTTTGTTACTTTCTGTCCTGCTGTTCTTTGATATCTGCCCTTCCACTACTGGCACAGCTAAGAAAGCTCAGTTCTTTCCTGTCTGCGTAAAATTTGCCTCTCTGTCCATCAAACCCTCCTCTGATGGAGATGTCGCTCCTTGCTGCCCCCCAGTCCATCTCCAGCTGTAGAGCTGGCTCCACCCTACAGGCATCCTGCAGCTGTTTTCAGCTGCACACGTTTTCTAATTAAGGTACTTGATAAAGATTGGCCTTTAGAATGTTCAGGCTTTCTGGATACTGCTGCCTGGTGTTTGGAAGAGGCATTAGCAGGCCTGGTCCTAAAGTCTTCCTGAATATTTAATCTCACAAATGGGAGCTTCCTGCTTATGAAGAGCAAAGAACAGAGCACCAAGATGAAAAGCCTCTTCTGTGGCTGGCATTCTTTCACTATTCTCATGATATGAGCTGGAGCAAGTGTCCCTTCTGTGTCCCCTCTGGCAGAACTGTCCCTGCTCATTGCCAGCCCATTTATGCAGCCGAGCATCCACACAGGCAGTTCCACTGCTCCCTTCTTTCACCTCTCATCTGTGTGGCTGCAGTCTGAGTTTTGCTCTGCTCAGGCATTTTGCTCTCATTCAGCCCCCTCCTGCCACACCTGAGCCCCCCTGTCCTGCTCTGTTCATGGCAGACCCATCCCTTCCCTCTCCTCTGGCCCATGGATTGGGGCTGGAGGTCCCATGGGATGTGAGAGACGCCCAGGGAGCAGTGTGAGTAACTCTCGCCTGATGAGGCCCTTCTGGGGACTTTGGCTTTTCCATTCTTGCCCCTGACTGTGATGTGATTTCCCCAGTCAGCCTTGTCCCTTGTCATGGTCCCTCCTTGTAGGGAGCACAAGGGCTGTCCACCCCTTTCCTTTCTGCTGGCTGGCTTAGCAGGAAGAGCACTGGAGCATTAGAAGTCAGGGTGTCAGTGAGTTAAAGCTGCTTGGAAACAACCAGCCTTTCACGAGCAAAGGAGCTGAAGCCTCACTCGTGCTGGAAAACATTTATCCATGGTGCCCTCTGGGAAACAACCAACTCCCCAGGCAGCTGCTGGCAGCATCAGGTTGGTTGAAACCCCAGGAGGTGAAGGTACCATCTGTGTTGTGTTCATGCCATTGACACAAGTTGAGACATCAATCCCAGTCCGGATCGGGTCTGTTTGTGAAGGCACTTGATAAGTTTGGGTTCAGAACCTTCGCTCACCCTGCTCAATGCATGGTCAGCTGGCACTGCCTGGGAAGGCACTTGTGGGAGTCTGTGTGTCATTTCCTGCACACTGCGCAAGGCTGGTTAGGAGGGCAAATAAAACCCAAGGATGTATAAACACTGGGACAAAAGGTCCTTAGGATACCACCTTGTGAGTGTTTCAGCATTTTACAGGCATCATTCAGCAAGAGAGGAGAAAAGCATCCATTTCTTAGATTTGCAGGCTGTGTGAATGATACCGAGTGCCTTCTGCATCAGCCCCATGCAGAGCTGGGGGCTGGAAAACCTCCAGGATGATCTCAAGGACACAAAGGTGTGAGCTGGCCCACGGTGAATGATCACCACATTGCAGCTGGGGGTTTCTACCCAGCAGGGCTGTGAGTGTCTGCAGCAGTGAGACAGTGAGAGCTGCAGACTAGTTTTAAGACAGAGGTTGGTGGATTTTTGAATAGTCCCCTGAGTCCTTCCAATCCTACACTTCTAAAAAATGTACCAGAGAAAAAGAAGAACCTCAGAGGGGATAAGAGAAATGCAAGCCGTCTTTGAGAAGAGACTGTGAAAAATTAGAAGTGTGGGATGGAGAAATGAAAGATAACATGCTAAGAGTAAAAAAGGAAAAAAAACCTTCTGTAAAGCACCCACACCCTATATCAAATGGTGCAGAGAACGTAAATCAGGCTTTGCTGCTCCCCCTGCTCGTCAGACAGGAGCTTCCAGTAACTCTGAAAGGTGATACATGGCAAATTCATCCACTGAGCCCCACAGAGATGCAGAGCACAAGGAACCTGTGGGGAATGGCTGCCATTAGGCATCACCGAGCCAGAGAGCCCAGCAGGAAGGAGTAGAACTGGATAGAGCTGGCGAGACCGTCTGTGGTTATATGTGAACGGACAAAAATAAGCATTATAAACTTGCATGCTTTCAGGCACAGGCAACCTCAAACTCCTCAGGGTGAAGAAACTTCCCTTATAAATAGGTTATTCCATAACTGTTCATGGTATTAGCTACTGTCAGAGACAGGATACTGGACTAGATGGGCCCCTGGCAATTCCTCTGGAGAAGCTCTTTCCAAAATAAAGACCCTAAAAAAAATTCCCTGTAACAAAGAAGAAATTATTGAGTTGTTTATTAAATAAATTAATTTGAATAGGGAGAACAGCAGTTCCTTTGTTTCCCCCCCAGTTTGAACTGTGGGTCTCAGAAGGGAAAATGAAACCACTGCTCCGAGAAGCAGAATAGCATCCTCAGCGCTTGCTTCTTCCAGAATAAAAGGCCTATATTTAGAGGATGCCAAGTATTAGAGATATACTGAGCTGGCAACTGGCTTTGGCAAATTTCCAAACCCATCTGATTTTCCACTTAAGTTAGACATTTCAGTAACATAAGAAGTTGCAAAGAGAGCTGAAAATAGTGTTTTGCTATCTTTGCAGCCCAACCTGCTGCAGTCAACACAGTTTGGGGGGGAAATGGGTGGTAGTTCTTGTGTCAATCAATATTAAGCAGCATCTGATTTTAGTATGGGTGTGTTTTCGTGCATATACTCACACACAATTAAGTGCATCACGCATTTAGTGTACATATATAGAGTGTATACAGGCTAAAATAAAGGCTTCTCTATCAGGGTCACTGCTTGCTTAATTAAGCATTCATTCATTGTCTTTTGACATCTATCTATCTATCTATCTATCTATCTATCTATCTATCTATCTATCTATCCTACCTATCTATCATGGGGCTTACCTAGCACAAGTCTATTAGAGCAAAAGTCAGGCTCTAAATTTGTGCAGACTTCAGCCATTTTGATTTAAAAGCTCAAACAGCTGTTTTAAGGGACAAATACAGATGCCTGAGACCATGATAAAGGATGGAAAATGCTGTGTCTCTGAATCTTTGTAAAGTTGCAGAGTTGATTGGTCAATATTTTGCAGGTACCTCACCCTGACACGACAACCATGTTAGGTACAAATTGCATCTTGCTTTAAGAGAAGTGGGGTTTATAGCCACCTTCCCAAGTATCATAGAGGAAATAACAGCAATTTCTGTAGTGAGCCTTCCATCACTCCTTGTAATCTCCTGTTCCTTCCCTCTGTTTTAAATTGATCATGCATTTTGCATAGTCAGTTAGGGCCAGTGATTCCTATTCTTGTTCTCTATCCAAGAATCAATCTTTTCACGGAGGAAAATTACAGCTTAAGCTTTTATTTCTGCATTGGTCTGATGTGGTTCAAACATATTTATCCTACCTCTTTAGCTCTTTTTAGGGTTGCCTTTGTTATGATGTGGTCTTCCAGGTGCAAACTGCTGCCAGATTTGTATCCTTCAGTATTTGTCCCTATGCCTTGTGTTTCATAATGGCTGTTTTAAGGGCTTAAAATCAGCAATGGAAAATTTTAAGCACAGAAACTCGAGTAGAGTTTAGAATAAATCAAGGCTGCAGTAGTTTCAATCTGTGATGAGAGGAACTCGGTGTACCTTGGATACTGTCTCATATCAATAAACATTTAAGGCTGGAAAAAGAGAATCCAAGCAGACACAAACTCAGAAACATCTAAGTGCAGTTCGAAATGCATGACAATGATTCACGTAAAAATCCTGGTCTTCCTGGGTGGATTGCAGGTGGTATGACTTCTTTTGGTCTCGCTGGAGTTTTCCTGATTGCACACTTCCATCCTGGGCTGGTATCGGCCACCTCACCTGCATGTCAGTGCCTGTGTGGGCGGCCTTCGCTGCAAACTTGTTGTTAGGTGTGGGTGGAGAGACCTGAGGATAAGTCAGGTAGTCTGTCATCAGATATGATGCCATGAGTGCTTCAAAGTCACTCATTCCTGAGCGGCAGGGCCTCCTGACAGAGTCCTTGTCTAATCTGACAGCTATGACAGCTCTAGGAATGGCTCAGGGAGGAGCCGACCTGTCAGACCTGGGGAAACAGAAAATCCAGCAATGCTCACTAGTCCAGGATGTCACAAAGTCAAAAGGGAGAGGGTGGTGATGTGTTTGAGAGATGTGGGTTTTTCCTGTGTGACCTGTGAACACCAGGACATCTTGGATCTTCTTCCAAGGGGCTTTTAAAAAGAAACATCCAGAAAAGCAAGTCTATTAACAGTGGCTCATGCATAAGGCAGCTATTATTGTTAATGTGCATGTGACAAAGATTTTACCCTCTCATTAGTAAGGAACAATTATGAGGTCATTGTTAGCTAAATATTATCCTAATTTTATCATCTTCTTGGATATACAAGTTGACATTTCTAAACCATTTATCAATTTTAGTGCAGTGCAGGAGCACAGCATAGGAAATATAGAAATGTTCCTTTTTTCCAAGCATTAATAAAAAGATTTGTTTCAGCCTATTTTTAAACATTTTGGTGGTGGTTTTTTAATATAATATATTAAAAAACCCTGGCAAATTGCTAGAAATGTCAGCTTAGATCAAAGCTCTATGGCCAAGTGATTTGAGCAAATATATAAATGAAAGCTTCTCTTTCAGACACGTCAGAGATTAAGACGTGACCTTCAAAATCATTCAGTGGCAACTAGTTCAACAGACTCAGGCTGTTAAAGCTAAGCAATTGCCTGTATATTTACTCCTGTTTGAAGGGGACAGATAGAAGCCAGGATAACTCCATCTCCCATAAATCCCTTCTTTGTGAATTCCTTGCCCTATTCATCTTTGCTAGGGTTTGTTTTGTTGAATGTGTTCTTCTGGAATAAGGCCTTTTTGGCTCAGGAGAGGGTCCTCCAGTACAGCCATCTGCAACATTGCTTTTAGAGTCTTTTGTGTTGTTTTATTTTCCTGTTTTCTGCTTCATTATCTTCCAGTTTTACTCCTATTATTTTTCTGAGGAAGGCACACATTCTCATTCAAACACTTTGCATCCCTTGATATAAAATGACCATTCATTTAAAGACCTAGTTCTGTCATCTTAAGCCATTCCATGAAAATTGTGTTCTTGTATGTTCTGTTTGCTGTTGAATGATGTTGGAAACAAATTATACCGGCCACGAAATGAAGCACTTGGGGTTGATTTATTTATTTTTTTTTAATTGATACCTGAAATTTCAGCCTTACACAATCAATCAGGGCTTGGAAGATTGGGCTGTGATCTCTCTCTCTTTTGCCACCAATTAAGAAATCTGCTGTCATGACAATGCTATTGAAGAGGCACAAGTTGAGCAGAATGGCTCTTGCTATCTCACTGCAGAGCTGGGAGGAGTAAACATGTACTGGAGGCCGTAAATCGAACAGATGCTGCATAGAGAGTGTGCACATGGGTCACAATTCTGGGTTTAGAGAATCACAGAATGATTGGGGTTGGAAGGGACCTTTAAAAGCCATCTAGTCCAGCCCCCCTGCCATGGACAGAGACACCTCCAACTAGACCAGGTTGCTCAGAGCCTCCTCCATGACCCCTTGAATGTTTCTGAGGATGAGGCATCTACAACGTTTTGTGCTGCAATTAAACTCAGGGGGAGGATCCCATCATGTGATACTGTGAGGGAATTCAGCATATATGAAACAAAAATTAAACTTGGGAAACAGGTGTGTTGAGTCAGAGAGTGCTATTTTTCGCAGGTGAGGTGTTTTTTGTTAGTTTCTTTGTTTAACATTACACTTTGGTAACCCAAAAAACAGTGTTCTTTTTGAGGTTCTGACTCACTCTTACTGCCTTATGACAAGGCAGGATTTGGGGATAGGCAGGAGCCCCAGGATGTAAACAACATGCTAGAAAACACACTGCTCAGGGCTTGCTGCTGTAAGGACTTTCTGTCTTCTTGCAGGGCTGAAAAAATGAATAACTTCCAGAGCAACCACAGCACAGCATGGGAAAACATGTCAGAAGTTGCACAAGATGCTATCTGGGTCGATGCTGTATCTTTATGTGCTTGTCTGCCTGTTCAGTACGGACACACTTCTGCATGCTGCACCAATTCCTGTGCATGTGTACCTCCTGAAGGGGCCTGCCAGCAGGAATTCTCCTTCAGTCCTTTTGCCTGCCTGTGCCCAGATCCTCTCACACACAGCTGCTGCCAAGCCTTATTGCCGACCTCAGCCCAGTGAGCGCGTGTGTGGGCTCAGCTTTGCACTTCTGGTGCTTCAGTGGTGTGTGATGCTCACTGCCTTCTGCTCGAATGGCTGTGATTTGATCACTGATAACCCTACTCAGTCTTGAAAAGAAGACAGTTTCCAGAAAGTGCTGCAGAGCGCCAGGCCAGGGAGCTGCGTCACAGCAGTTTCCCACAGGAAGGGAGGTGTCTTCACTGACCTTGTGCTGATGAAATCCTTGGCTGATCCCGACAAGGTTCAGCTCCTGGAATATTAGTGACAAAGCTGACATCCTCCGGACTCTGTGAAGCATGACTGGGAACAGCACGAACTGCAGAGCCCAGGAGAGGGAAGCACAATTAAATAAATATCCCCTTTTCCCGAGCACAAAGGGAGAATTGATACCCTGGTCAAACAGCCAAGTGCTGTTACAGCAGTTCTTCGTTATAGGCATGTGCTTATTGGCTTCAATAAAGTGTCAGAGAGGATGTCTATGCAGATTTGTGGAACAGATCTTAGAACATCCTTTTAAATTATTTATGGTGTAGAGTTGAGGTAGCACGAGGAGTCCAGTGTCTCAAATAACAAATAGGAGCAAAGATGCAAAATGAATCTTTGGTGTTTGATATCACAGTAGATGACTTTACTCCCTGTAAAAGGGGGGGTGTAATCACTTGGCAGATCTGGAAGATCTGTACAAGGCACTGTAGACTGCATCCTTAAGGGAGGAGAGCTGTTTCACAGGGATACATTTAGCCCTTCAACCTGATGAGAGCTCAAACTATCACCTCTATTTATCTCAGACCTCCAAAGCAGTTTTTGGGATCTAGTTGGTGAACATGCCATTGAAAACACCTTGCCAGAGATTGTGAGCTTGTGATTTGTCTCTGAAAGCATCAATATCAGGCTTTCTCCAAACTGATTTCAGGAACAGACTTCCCCTGACAAAACGAGAAACACAGGCCCTTGTGACTGCAGTGTGAGACTGTGTGATTGAGTTCACTTAGAACAAGAAAGGGAGAGGTGATGGAAAACATCACCTCTGCTACTGTGCTGACCTGGCTGCTTTTCTGGACTGTATTTGATGGAGTAATCAGTATGGTGCTGCTGCAAACATCAGTGGAAACTGCAAGTGTGGAGATTTTTTTCTAATGACAGAAGAGTTAAGCTAACTTTACAGTTGAAATCTTTGTGGCTGCTGAGATGTAAGCACCAATCCTTTTCATTTCATTGTTTCAAGTACCTTGTATCTCATTGTGCACTTGATGAACAAGGTCAAATTGGGGTCTTTGAAGAGGAAACCTCCCCAGCCTGAATGGTGGAGCAGTCACTGCTTGCAGAGCTCAACTTTTTTTTTTATGAAATTAGGTGCACTAGCCCACAGGCTCCCAGGGTCCTGTGCATGCTCTCTGCAGACTCTGCAATGAGCTCAGAAATCAGTCGTGGGTCAGACCCTTCCTGCCTGGTCAGATTTCATCTAAGTCTTCACAGCTACTGAAAGGGGAATCAAATAATTACCACAGAATTAGAGAATGATTTGGTTTGGAGTGGAACATAATCTAGTTCCAACCCCCCATCTCCATGGGCAGGGGTGCTACCCACTATATTCATTTGCTCAGGACCTCATCCATCTTGGCCTTGAACATATCCAGGGATGGAAATGGGATCCTACTTCATCCCTTCAGAACCATCCCCCTGCAGCCATGCACTCACACCACCTAATTGACCCCACTGACACAATAATGTGGTTACTTTTTGGATGTCTCAGGCCTGTGAGCCTGCTCACCATCTGCTGAGTGCAGGGGAGGAGGCAGGAATGTGCAGTTGGAGGTGAAGAGGAAGGCAGAACCGGCCTTGGTGGCAGCTGCGCAGATTAAATAATTTCAAAGTAATCTGTGAACATCCTAAACGAACAGTGTGATCCGGGGTCTCACTGCGGTTTCTGGTACATCTCAACTCAGGTTCAGAGCCATGCAGCGTGAGGTGAGGGCTTCTGCTTGTTCTTCAGCCAGCAGATGCTGGCTGGCTGTGCCTGCTGCTGAAGAGCAGCATTCTGCTGCTCAAGCCATCATGTCAGCTTCAGAGCCGTGGTAATTTCTCCACGGCACGCGAAGGAGCCAGCCCTCAGTGAGGGATGTGGTCATGTCATGCTTCAAACATAAGCTAATTTTGCTCTGGAAGCGAGATGCTGCATTCTCTGGCACTCACACACTGAATGTCCTCTCCTCTGTGCACACATGCTGCCAGCTTTCTGCTTTGAATCCTCTGTGCTGAGAATAATGATAGTCTAGTATTTTTTTCCCAAGATTTGTTCTCTGTGGGGGATCAGCCATTTCCAGTTCCTTCAGAGTCAAAACCATTCCTTCCTTTAACCCTTTAGGGCTGTGGAAGTGACAAATTACTGGAAGATGGGGGAAAAAAAAACCTATGCTAGCTTTGGTGCAATAATTAAGCTCTGGTTCCATAAACTTTACCACAAAATGTACAGAGAAGGCACAAACAGCATTTGACTAGAGAGTATCTGTTCCACCAGGAAAGGGGTCACAATGCACAGGCCAAAAAGAATATGGCTTGACTTTGAGCCAGGCTAGAGTTTCAGAGCTGGTACCTCATTTCTCTCTGAAATCTCATTTCTCTGCAGGAGGGAGAAGGTTGCATGGGGAAAGGAGATCTGGTGCAGGCCGAGCACAAGTGTTTGCTGCACTCTCACATGGAATTGCAGCTGCCCCGTAAAATTATGGAGAGGATGTTTGTCTGCATGGCCTGAGCAGAACAATTTTAGAGTAGAGACAACTTTTACAGTAATGGACAGTAAGGCTAAAACAGTGACTGCTCCAGGACATGGCTGCTGTGTGAAGCAAAGCGGTGGTAATGAAAATTGTTTTGCTACTAATTAGAGCAGTCACTACTGGCAACCACTCCAGTCTTATCTAAGGAATTTTCAGGCAGGAACTGCATCTTGGTGAAAAGCAGCTCCTCACTTTCTGTCGCTCTCTTTCTGAGCTATTTTGAGTGTAATTGTTTTTCTCCCAACAGAGGGGTGGAAGTGTACCAATCCAAACCCATTCTTCAAGCTACACTGGCCTGGAAGGCATTTTGGTAAATAGAGTTTTCCACCATGATTTGTACAGCATCAGGCTGAGCTGTTTTTCACTGATGGACTGATTTTGGCTGGTATATTTTCTAGAGAAGGCAGGAGAATGGTGAAAAGTGTGGCCATAGCCTTGGTTCCTATAATACTGATAGGGATGAAGGAACCTTTGGTGCCTAATCTATCACTGTGGAGTAAAATGGAGTCACTGTCCATGATAATTCAGCTCTCTAGGAGCAGGTCAGTTCAGGTTAATTTACCAGCCCTGTACTACCTGGCAGTTTCGGGGACTTACATGAGCCATGGTATGTGGCACATATTCCACAGGAGAAAAGAAAATTTTTTTTTTCTTTGTCTCAGGCATAACTTGACCTTGGATTTTCCACATTATAGTGACATACAGTATCTGTACTCCATTCTAAAAAAAAAACCCCAAACCAAAAAAACCCTCCAAACAATGATACAGTTCTCTGCTAGAAGCTAAATGTTTAAAGGCATCCCCTGGTCAGCAATCATCCTAAATCAATATTGAAAGAGAGAAGTAATTCATTGAAAACACCATTCATTAATTAGAGTGTGGCCTGAACCACAACAGTGTGTTCTCTGAAGACACAGATTTATTTATATTTAGTTACTGAAGGATATGTGGAAAGACTGGTGACAATTGTTGATGATGGTTCATGAGGGAGGCTGCTTGCTGGTGCAAATGCATAAATTATTGAGACAAATTTAGCTGGCTGGAACACTGCATAAACCAGCAAATGATCTGAAACTTATGTGGAATTAATTGCATTTGCCTTTGCAGATGTCTGGTTTCTGAGCACCAGAGCTTTGGAGCTAGCAAACATGCAGGCAGCCCTGAGAAGACCCGACTGCCCTCAGGTTCCTGCTCAGCCAGATACCAGTAAGAGAGTTCATTTCTCCTGCAACAAATAAAATTCAGCTGAATGTCGCTGTTAGAATTACCTGTTTCCCATCAATCATTATTTTGTGAAGCTGTATTGCAGATACTTCTGAAACCAGGAGAGTCAAGTTTACCCTAACCCAAGCTGCATGACCAGCCTGACAAGAACTTGAAATCGTTGTGTGATGTCTACTAATGCTTTATTACCATTCCAAAGTGGCTGCATCTCTCATGATCTCACATACCTCAGCTTTTTCAGGATCAAAGTAGAGCACTCCTGCTCTGGAAAGTTTTCTGAGGCAATTCCATGGCATTGTAGAGGAGGCCTTGCACGATTTTTTAAACCTAAGTCTGAGTACCATGTTTAGTGATGAACCTTCTTGTAAAATAACCCCAGGCGGAAAAGTGAGGCCTAACGTACGGTCTGATGTGAAATCAAAGAGGTAAATGTGCCCAGTGCTAAGTCCCATTTTCTGGCCTGGTGTGAAGATGAAACAGGACTGTCTTGTGGCAATACCGTGTTTGCACTTACCCTCACCTATATTTTGAAAATCAAGCACTGGAATTAACTCCACTGTTACTGATTGACCAATGATTTAATGTTTCCTGTGCTGTCCAAATCCTTCAACTAACGTGGCTTCAGCTAGTTAAGGAAGGCAAACATGGATGTTTGAGCGCAGTTCAGCAAAGTACTTTGGCCTTCATCAAGCATTCAGTGCGCAGGCCAGCAGAATTTCAAGGGTCACATCTAAACACCCTCCAGAAAAGGAGATGGATAGCTCTGTATTCATCTAAACAGCTCCCTCCTTTACAGACAGTTTTTAATTCAGGTCATTTTCTGTCACATTCTTAGTGAGATTTCCTGAGATTTCAGCTAAAGAGACACCCACATAACCCACAGGGGAACGTGCCCATCTGGCAGAGGACCTGTGTGAGGCTGCCTCAGCTGCTGTAGCTCTTTAGCACATACAGGCAGCTAAAGCTTTGGCTGAGGAAATCCTCAATTAAATTGAGATTGCCTGGGGAGGCTGGGCACTCTGTTGTGTGGGGTCCTTAGGAATGACCTCCAGGAACTGTTCAGGTCAAGCTGATCCTGTGTCAGAGCAGCATGATGGACCAGATGACTGTCAGAGGTCCTTTCCTAGGGATTTCTTGTTCCCAGCAGAGCTGTAATTGCACGAATGAAAGGTCAAACATTTTACACCTCATTGTGTGTGCCCCATAACATATAAGTAACAGGTAACTGTTAAATCAGTTTCTATTGATAAAACACCGACTATCACTTAATATTTTGATGGGCTTCTCCTCATAAGACTTATGCTCTAGACCCTTCACCAGCTCTGTTCCCTTCTCTGGACTCACTCCAACCCCTCAATGTCTTTCTTGTTGTGAAGGGCCCAAAACTGAACACAGGGTTTGAGGTGTGGCTGCACCAGTGCCCAGCACGAGGGACAATCCCTGCCCTGGTCCTGCTGGCCATAGTATTGCTGATACAGGCCAGGATGCCATTGTCCCTCTTGGCCACCCAGGGATGGGTTGGTTGGTTTGTGCTCAGGTGCTGTCAACCAGGACCCCCATGTCCTTTTCCACCAGGCAGTTTTCCCGCTCCTCTGTCTCAAGCTGGGAGTGCTGCAAGGGGTTGTCGTGACCCAAGTGCAGAATTCAGCACTTGACCTTATTGAACCTCATATAATTGGCCTCAGCCTGTCTGCTGAGCCTTCCTACCTTTCAGCAGACCAGTATTCCCACCCAGCTTGGTGTTTGCAAACCGACTGAGGGGACGCTTGATGCTCTTGTCCAAATAATTGATAAAGGTGTTAAACTGAGCCCTGGAGAACATCATTTGTGACCAGCCACCAACTGGACTTAACCCCATCTGCCACCATCCCAGTTAATGATCTTCTGTCTCTCCCTGGTTTTTCCTCTCATCTTTCCCTGCATCTGGAAGGGTAGAGAAGAGCACTGCTTGTGCTTCTGATCCCTTAAGCAGTCATCCCAAGACTCTGAAATCTTTCTCGATTGCCTTTGGATGTTTTGTTGCAACTTCATCGCTGTCTACCTGAAAAATCAATAATAGATAATAATCTGAGGGCTGTAACAGGTTAGGGAACTTTCTCTTCACATTTTTAACCCAGGCTCCAGGGAGGCAGCAGGTTTCCCTAGGAGGTGGTCCAGTCTGCAGTTTCTCTCTCACTTTCTGTCTCAGATACTCAACCTCCTCGGAGAGCTTTGTCACTAAATGAGGAAGTTCCTCTACCTGGGTGCATCTAAAATAGTGGAACTGAGCCCTCACACATGGGTGAAAGCTGTTGGTGAGCTCTGCAGCACATCTGGGAATAAACCAGAGCTTGCCTGGTCCATAAGAGCATAGCTGGGAATGGCTCATAATTACCATGATGTCCTGGGACCCATGAAGGGCAGGAAGTCTGTCCCTGAGCATGAAGAGAATGCCTCAACTCAGCCTGCATGCAGAGCTGTTGTGGGTATGGTGTTGGACACATCACACCAAGAGACACAGGGACAGCCCCAGGGCAGCAAGTTTGTCTCAGCCACATCCTTGACAGCCTCCTAGTGAGTGAGGGACACCTCCCAAGGCAAGCCAAGGTGAGGTCAGTAGGTGAGTCAGGGAAAGGCAGTGACCAAGTGGAACCAGTGTGTGAGCACAAGGCATCCTTGTCTGTGACTGGTGAGCTTCCTTCTTTCTTGGAATAGGATCTGAGAGACAAATGAAATGATTTCCACCCCCTCTCACTTCTGGTGGTCTGACCTCAGAAGGGAGTGGTAGAAAAACCAGCTGGGAGTAACTAGCTATTTAAAATGGATCAAGATTGTAGCTGGGAAACTTCCAGAAAGGACTACTGGGGAGGGAACATGGAAACACCCAGGACATTCAGAACCAGCTAGCCAGTGAACTTGGAAAAGAAACAGTGAAGCAAAATGGTCTCTCCTCCACTAATCAAGAGAAATAAAGAATTGAAATACCCCCTGGAACTGATGGAAAATCAGGTCAGGAACAGAAATATTCAGGCATTCGCTCTACTGGAGGGTAAAGAATTTCCAAACCCAATTTCTTTTGTGGAAACCTGGCTCCCTAAGGCTCTGAACGAGATGCAGAGAATGTCCCACTGCATGTGGTGTGCTGGTTCAGGATCCCTGCCAGGGCAATCACTCCCAATAACAAGCAAAGCAAAACTGAGCTGCCAAGTTTCAAATGTTCATGAGAGAGGGAGGCTCATGGCTGTAGAGAAAGCAATGAGGAAGCATGAGTTCATTTACTTCCAAATCAGCGTGAGTGTCCTCACTTGTTGTGCTGTTGCCTCAGATAACGTGGGTTCAAGATAAGTTTCTCATTGTTCTAAGAGCTGTACTGATTCACAGCCCAAGGAAAGTACAACTGAAATTCAAGATACAAGGCAGCAGACAGATATGCCGTGGTGGATGAAACTCATGGAAACAGGACACCATCTGGGGCATAGATGGATGAGATGTCTCAGTGTTTGTAGACACCAGAAGCAGACACAAGGCCCTTTTACAGAGGACAGCCTTCAAGTCTATGCAATACATGTCATGGAAACAGATCTATATGAATCTGTATTTGGATTAGAAGGCACCTTTAAAGGTCATCTAGTCTAAACCCCATGCTTATTGCACATCTTCATCTAGGTCAGGTTTCTCATGTCGTTCTTTTTCCCAGATTCCCTCTAATTCTTCACTTCCCAGGGCTTCCCTACCCTTATCCCTTTTTCTTTATTTTTTAATTTTTTTTTTTTTTTTATGATTACCCTTTTCCTGACAGTCTCTTGGCTAAAGCCATCTTATGTTGGCAATAGTGTTGGTTCAAATGGAAGGTTGTGCTAGAGATCTCCACAGTCCCTTCCAAGCAGCATTGCTGTGATTTTGGGGGAGTGCCAAACTCTTCTCAGCCCCAGAGTTTCCCTCTAGATGTGCAATCTCATGATGGTTTCAGTGATTTTCTGCAGAGACAGCTGTTGTCTTTCAACTGCTCTCTGCCTCTAAGTCATTGCAATGTATCAGAACAAGCACCCAAAAAGCCTGATGTAACTCTCCAACAAATTTTTGGGTCATATTGGCACTTCTTCCCTATCTTTGCTTCATTCCCATATCAGGTACACCTGAAAAAAAAGAGAAGAAAACTTTCTTATTTGGCTTGTTTGTCAGCCTGCAAGGTGAGTCTAGGGTCATTTACAAGTTGTATAAAACACCCGCAAATGTTTCAGGTACACTATCTGCTTTTTAAATTAAAAAAAAAATCTAAAAAAAGATACACTGAAAAAAAGCCCTGGGTAAACAAGCAAAATACAGCTGGCTTTGTGTTTTCTGCAGGCTTTTTGCAAAGGAGCCTCTGTGTCAGGGACATTGGTGCTGCTGGGGCACCCAGAGTGGTGTCTCTGGTTTGACAGCATGTGAGTACCTCAGCCCCTGTTAAACCTGTGTGAACATTTTGCTTTACCAGCCAAGGTTCTCTTTGCAGCACCAACCACTGCTCTGGCTCCCCTTCAGTGTAGGACTCATTGTCTGGATGACCTCCTGCTCTTGTCATGAGTCACTCTGTGAAGGTGCCAACCTCTCTCTGGTGAATGCAGGGGCACTGGGGCCTCTGAGTTATGAAAGGCTGTGAAATGGGAGGGGAGAATTTATGAACACACACACACACATGGGCTTCCATGCCCCAGGACATTAAAAAGGAATAGCAGCAAGCACTGAGCAGCACCCTTGTCACCAGCTTGGCAAACATGACCTGTTTACAGCTCAGGGGCTCACAAAGTGCGTGTTCAAAGGAGGCAGGTTGGGGCAGGAGCTGGGAGAGGTCTCCACAGCCCCACTGCACCCAAGCCAGACCAAGCTGTGACTCAGTGAGCAAATATAGCTGAGCCCTGGGGCCTCGACTGGACTTGCTGCAGGAATCCTGGAACTTCTGTTTTCTTCCCAAGGGGATTTAGCAGTGAGGGAACAGCCTAGCAAGGAAGGAGAATGGCAGATAATATTTGCTTCCTTTTGATATAAATATACTTCCAAAACAGGGTCCCTCAGTGCAAGCATTCCCAGAAGAGGAAAAAACCAGACCAAGTTATCACAGGACAGCCTGTAAATGGTAACAGTAATAACAACAGCAGAAGCAGCAACAACCCTTTCAACTAATCCTTTATTTTATTTTGTAAAAGAGGTTACTTTGACCCGACAGAAGAATGCACCAGGAAATGATGTTGCATCATCTAAGGAAATGACACTTCTTATATTTTCCCACTTCTCCTTTCTCTGGTATTCCATCAGGATTTTGTGAGGCTATTGAAGGACACAAGAGGGTCAGGCTCTGAAGAAAACACTCTGGTGCTCATGGTGCAACTTCTTATTCTGGAAATCAGTCCAGCCCCTGGGAACTGAGGGTGCTTTCTCTGAGGAGCAATTTCAACCTACTTTGTTGCTCAAGACATGCTGTATAAACTTAGTATGCTACTCTGGTACAAACTTTAAAATGCATATCATGCTTGGTCCAGTTTATGTCAGTATTGTCATACAGAGGCAAAACCTCCCTGCCCTCCAAAAAGGCACTGCTTAAAAAATGTGGTTCTTGAGGTTGACATTATTTTACCTAAGTTTTTATTACTGCTCTTTGTGCATTAATTGCTACATGATGTGAAAAGGAAAAACAAGGACAAAAGGAAAATCTTGTACTATTTCTTGCTTTAGATATTTAGCATAATTTCTTATTACTTTGTGCAGAAGTTCAGCATAAAATTGCTTAGCCTCCAGACACATTACAGATGTTGTAAATGTTAGAGAGTCCACCTGAGAGCCCTGACTATTTTTGCAGAGATAAATACAGGTGAAAGAATCATTTGTAATGAATATCATTCAACAAACCATATCTTCCATTTGTGAATTGTCCGTGAAGAGATTGTAATTTTCTTGAGCTACCTGCTGAATCACTTCTGGAAATCATTCTTCACTAGCAGCTTCTTGGAGAGCAATTTACTGGGACCATTTCATATTCAAAGTTTGCAACCTGAGCTATTTTTATGAGGTTGTGTCGCTTCCCTGGAAGGATCCATTCCCTAGTTGGATGAGTGTAACTCCTGAAGTTTGAATTTGTGTTCCGTGTGGTTCCAGTGGTGAATATGAATTTTGAAACTTTGCAAGGGTGTCCTGAATTATTTGTTTGATATCTATTTTGAAATAGATTTGCTTTTTCGAAAATATTGGTAAAACATGGGAAACAAAACCAGCAATGTTGAGGCAAATTCACTCCAGCAGTCAAATGAACATCTTGGCTGCTCTAACCTCCTGATCAGGCTCTGTGCTTTTGGTGTGATGGCTGGTTTGCAATGAGTGGCATATCATCTTGGGTCCAATAGTTTTTTTTTGGTAAATCGTGTTATTGAAAAGGCAGGGATGAAAGAAAACCCATCAGAGGTCAGGCACAAACAAAAAATGTTAACACTGGTGATGACTTATGTGACTTATCTTCATGTGACTTATCCAGAATTCCTGACTTCAATATTTCTCAAACGCAGATATTATGCTGACTTGGGAAGAGCCTTTCCTGGTGTCCTTTATCTCTGCCACAGCAAAACTAATTTCCAAATTTTCCTCAGCTGAAACAGTTGACAGGCAGGAGATTAGCTGGAAATTAGGTCATCTGGGAAGAACATCCCTCCCCTAAATACTCCCAGAGATACCGTTCAAACCTGAGGCTGCAGTGGAGGCCTTAATGGTGGATAAAAAGAGAAGGAGGCTCTTTAGACAAGGTTCATGTTTCTGTTGGCAGTGCTGTACAAAGTTGTTCCAAAGTGTGTCATGGTGCCAAGGATTGTGTTCGTTCAGTCTGGGCTTGGCTTTTCCTCTTCATGTCCCCACAATGACAGCTCGTGTTGAAGGTGACAGAGGGTGGAGTGTGTGGGAACCTGCTGCGGGATTGTTTTCTCCTCACAGCTCCTTGGTGCTGCTCCAAGCTGTGCAGTGCCTGGATGGAGAGAAGCCCCTGAAGAGCTGAGGCATGAACCCAAGGACCAAGACAGTGTGCACGGACAATCTGCCCCTCTCCTCTCTCCCTCCCAACATCAGATGCAAATGGCTGTCTATAAAAATTTGCCTTTTTCACCAAGACAGCTGCAGGAAGGCAGCTGAAAATGAGGCTTATGGGTTTGTTGAACTGGAAAGTAAACTAAGCCTTTTAATATTTGCCTCTGCACTCTTCCAATCACACAGAGAGAGAAGGCCTTATCCTTTGGTCACAAAAGAGGTATTGACAAGGCCTCAAGTAATCCCAGAAAGACCTGTCCAAATAAAAGTTTGCAGAGCACAAAGCTGTGAAAATTAAGGGGTTCAGAGAGTCTATCACTCAGTCGGGAGCACGTACTTCCTGAGAGCCCAGAGCCACTCTAATGAACCTGACAGAGACAAGATGCCTCTGGCATCTCTCATTCACTTGGAGACAGACAGAAATGAGACAGGCACCTTTCCAGAAGGAGCATGGAGTGGTTAACAGAAAATCCTCAATTATAGGTGATCAGGATTCAGGGCTCCTACTAGTGGATGCACTGTTGGCCTTCCCCAACCCAAAGGTTTTAGTTAAAAAGGCAGACAAATGAACTACTTCAACCCAGTAATGATTTCATAAATGCACGTGTCTAAGTAATGATTCCCTGTATTATGCCTTCCTCCCACTCGTATTAAGCCATCAAGCCTGGATAATATAACACTTTGAATTAAGCCCTCCTGGTTTACCCATTCTGTGCTGAGAAATTCTGCCTGTGCTCAGCAAATTGCTGACCCCTATCAAGTCCCCACAAGCACAAAATAATTCCTTTTATTTATACAAGTCATCCTACAGGCCAGATTTATAGGGCAGGCAAAGTAAATGCACCTGTGTTGATGCTGCAGTAATTTCATCATGTTCTGTTGGGGAGTCTGCTCAAAGATGACACTTTCATGGTGCAGCTTGATGGGGTTTGGCTACAGAACAGCCCAGCTGGCCAGCAAGCAGGGGAGAGCAGAACAGGGCTGGATCTGAAAGTGGCTTTTGTGGCTCTTCTATTCCTAATAACATGTATTAAAAAAATTAAAAAAAAAAAAAAAAGAAAAAAAAGAAAAGAAAAGAAAGGAAAAAAAGATTCATTATGAAGAAGAGGGGAAAATAACTACTCATTGGCTGCAAGAGGATTAACAAGGTAGTTTACCATAATATTAGAGGGGAGGAAGTCTTTTTATGGAAAGTACTGTGGGGAAGATGATTATTTTTACTTGCAGTTGTTTTCCTTGCCTCCCTGTTGTTCTTTTTTTTCAGTTCTGTAGAACAGGCTCAGAAAGTAGTACAAATCATATTATTTGCTAATGTGCCAGCCTGGTGAGTGGAGAATTCTTAGTGGTCTGCAAAGAGAACTAGCACAATTCCTGTTATTTGTTAATCACCTCTGTGTGCTTAACTTTCAAAAGCTGTTTTAAATATTTATCCTTCTTTTTCTCCAAGGATTTGTGTTTTCTTCTAAGAAGAAAATTGACTCTATCCCAGCCAAAATCAGGACAGTAATGTTTCATTCCTTTCTGAGCCCAAACCTGGTGGGTATAGAGAAGATAACACTCACAAGGAATGATTTAATGTCTTTAATTTTCCATTTGAAATCTAAAAATGAAACTCAAGGTGTCCTCTATAATGATAAGGAAAAAACCCAAACCAATCAAACAAACAAACAAAACCCACAGAAAAACAACAAACAGAAGCCACCCCAAATATTTGCTTAAGTAAGCAGCTTCACACAAACTCACCTTTTAGCATTTCTAAGATGTGTGGCAAGTTACAACTGCTGGGAATGGATCCATCAGAGAATAAGCCCTGGCTTGTCACAAACTTTTGGTGAACCAATAAATGGCCAGTCTCAACACATTGCTATTGTGCAAGTCTACCAATAAATAGACAATCTAACTTGCCTGGTTTATACTCACCTCAGCTGTCTGCCCAGGAGATGAGAAACAGCTTAATGAAATTAAGTACAGTCAGACCAGTCAGACTTCAACTCCTTTTTTTTCCTGATACGTGACCTTCGCTGCCTGCAATGTTGTTGAGTTCCTTTCAGTTTTTATGTGGTGTAAAGGACCATTAAATGAGTCATTCTGCAGAGATAAAGGAAGACAGCAAAGCCCTAGAGAGATTTAGGGTCCTGCTGGACCCCAGGTAGAAATCCTAGGATGGAGTATGATTGAACGGAATGTTTCTCTATGGAATGAATCACAAATAACACCACAATGACTTTTTTTTTTTTAATTGAAAGCATTTCTTTCAGCTTGATAAATTGGTTACTCTTTCCCATGCAAACAACTCTGATTATTCATCATGATGTTTGTGTGTTCTTAATTTCCCACACGAGTTATACGTGGGATGGAAGTTTTCTTTTAGCATTTGATAAGGCATTGTTTTAAAATGCCCATCATCCAATCAGGGAGGATAAGCCTAGTGCTTGAAGTCAGCAATTACAAAATCAGTATACTGAATACCTAAAGGTTACAGCTTACAAACAGTCAGATGACAAGAAAATACTGTGTGATACTAATCACTAATCATAGCTTCCTTAAAAATGACATTTCAAGGAATCAGGATCAATCTGCCACTGATTCACAAACTGTAGAAAGAATGAAATTCTTAGCATGAGTTATTTGAAGTGAGTGTTTTGATCAGTTCACTATCAAAAGCTGATTCCCATTGGGTACAGAGGAAGGAGGAAATCAAAGTCACCTCTGTTTTTCACATAACTTGTTTTTTTCAGTTAAATACTGACATCAAAAGTTAGTCATACAAAGGCAGGGCCTTGTCTCTAGCCCTGTGTTACACACAGTGAAATGCCAGCCCCACTGATTTTGGTGACAAAATTCCCATTCATTTAGCCTCATGTCAGAGGATTGATTTTTATTGACACACTGGGGAGCAATTAATTATTTACCCATCAGCCTGAGAGACCATTTCAAAAGGATTTATTTAAGGTGCTGTTCTTTAAGAATCAGTTATCTTGAGGCATCTGATACCTCATACAGTTCACTCTACTTAAATACCTTCCACTCAATTAGCTCATGTTTTTATTCAAGAGAGGAGATGGATAGGTCTCTTCAGCTGGCAACGCTTTCAGAGTGTGTCAGGCCAAAGGGAAGCTAATTACAGGGAAGAGAGAAAAATGTGGAAAATACTGTTTGCAGAGGGCACTGTAGAGAGGAAACTTTGTTGTGAGCAGCCCTCTCTCACATTACACATGCTGAAGCTGTGCTCTTCTGACCATAAGATTAATGATGCCAAGCCAAACATTATACCCACATCTCAAGGGTCACAAGAAAACTTCTTTTTTCATCATCTGTTTCTCATTTTGCTGGCCACAAAGGTATTTACTAAGGAATTAGTATATATCTAGGTTTAAGGAGATTAAAATAGAAACATGCCACTGTTTACTGGATACATCTGCTCTCATTAGTATAACTTGTTGCTGTTGGCATGAAGCAGTTTAATTAAAATGACAGCATACTATTCTGTGGAATCAGAGCCTGGTCCCAGTGGGGCTCCTCAGACAGATGTGAACCAGCAGTGCCTGTTGGTGGCTGCAGAGGGAACCCAGGGCAGCCCCTCTCTCACCGCTTCAGACAGTCCCTCCAGGAAAAGGCATGGACAGAGCAATTCTTCCACTTACTTTAGACCTGTCTTTTTTCTTTATTTTTTTTTTTTTCCCAGATATTTTTTATTTCTTTTAGTCCAACCCATTCAATTAATGCCTATAAATGTTGTATATCTGTTAGTGACTTAGGTGTAGGATGCATTTGTTGGTGAGGTATTGAGAGCAGATATAATCCCAGGGATGATGCAGGTACCAGTCCTACAAGAAATAAAGTTGCATCTGCCAAATACTGAAGGAAAGTCTGGAGACACAATCTCCTCTGTTGCCCATGTGGCTATCACAGAGGAGGATATTTTCTCAGTACTGCTCTGCCCCAGGACCCAGACAGGTTCCAGAAAATCCTGTGATTGCCTTGAAAGTTATGAAAAGTCAATTAACAGGGTCATTTGCCTTCTGTTGCTGTGTTTTGAGATGATGCTTGGCAAATGTACTTATGGAGTTTTTCCTGCAATGGTGTAGGTTAGAAACTGTGTTGGATAAAGAAACTACTCTGGCATGTGAAAAAGGTGAAAGTTTTCAAAGTATATGGTCAAGGAATACTCCCACTGAAGTCAAAACCTGGTGGCCAGGCCACTTTTCTGGGATTTTGAGCTGGAATGGGATCTGGAACATGCCCATCCTAATCAGTTTCCCTAGCCAGGAGCGAGGGTTTTCTTGCCCTCCTTGGGCAATCCACGCCAGGACTGAAATACAAACATCCCAATCACAGGTGTGGTTGCCCAGAACTTCCTGGGGTAGTCACCAGAGAAAGGAAGGTTTCTTCAGGGAGTCATTGAAAGACTTTGGAGATCACTTCCTCAGCATCTTTTTTTGTTACGGTTTGCTAAAGGATATAAATCCTACACATCAACAAGAGGATGACTCAGTTTTCTAATGGAATGGGAGGAACTGGAAGACCAAGTCCTGCCACATCTGCCTGACAACATAATTTCTGCATCTCACTCAGAGTTCCACCTTGGACCAGCCACTTGCTGAAATGACACTGTTTTGAAGGGAAAGACGCTGTCATCTCTGAACCGCTTTTGTTAGGAGAGAAAATCAGCCACCTACTCCTCACCCAGCAAGCAGAGCAGTGTGGTTAAAACATTTAATAACACGAGGCTTGTGGTGAGTGGAACCTGAGGCCTCTGCTTTTTGCTGTTTCTGAGTCAAGAGCACAAATTATGGAGTTGGGTGTTTTCTGAGGTGGTTTCAGAAAAGTGCCCGCCCTGCCCACTCTCTCCAGCAGAGCCTGGAGACCTGTGCTTTGCAAACACAGGGGTGCACCTCCTCCCCCAGAGGACCATAGTGCACATCTGGGATGGGAAACTTTCTGTTTCATGCTGGCCAAACAGCTGTTGAGGCATTTTGGGCCATCAAAGTGCAGTAGGGGTGGAGCTAGAAAGAAGGGAAAATGTCCTGGTGCTGATGAATTCTGTGATGCAGTAGGGCTGGAGGTGCCACTTCTCCCACCCAAATAGTCAAAAGCAGGAAAACGGATATTGGCAGACATATGAACTCCTGCTTGGAGTCTCAAGGGTGGGCACTGGCAGACCTGGACTTAAAACCAGCAGCCCCTGATGGTCTCTTGTGTCCAGGGGCCATGGGATAGAGCTTCACTTGCCTATTCTACCCTGCTCTATCTGCTTTTTGTTTCTAAGTAGCTCCTCACTGCCTCCCCCTTGCTTAGCAGCATGGAGAATCAGTGAAGGGGAGCCAAGAGTCTGCAGTGAGGATGTGTTTGTGTGGATGAACACACTTTCCACACATAAAAGTAAGAAAGGGAAAATACTACATAAGTTCACTTGCTGACTGTTTTGCTCCAGTGCCATGGCCCAAGAACAATCACCCAAGCTCATCCATGTGTGAAAATTGTAATATTGGAAAAGGCTCCTGTGTTTGCTATTAGTCATATTTCTTTATAACAACTTTCCTCTGTAAGTTGATACAGAAATAGCTCTTTAGATTATGGATTGGAGCAGGGAGCTGTATTTGCTTAGTGGTGTAGCTGCATTGATTGGCATCCCCCTGCTCAGGAGAAATGTTTTTAACCAGCCAGAACAACAAATACTGTACTGAAAAACCTACATGGGTTACACTGACAGCATTCAAATGTAAAAGCAACTAGGTGTTTCAGGAGCCAAAACACGATTATTTTTAATTCACTGTGGTTAGGAATGGTTATTATTTATCGTTTGAACACAGCAGCACCTACTGGCTCCAGCCAGAAATCAGGACTTCACCACAGTAGGTGTAAAAGGGAGTAAAAAAGAGGTTTCCACCCCCGAGTGGTCTGAGTCTGAGCAGGAAGCAGCTGTCAGAGCGTTTGGATAGAACCAGCACAAGGGAGGAGCAGGAGGGGATGGGAAGACTGGTCTGATTGCCCTGGTTGTGCTGGGCTGGCTGCGTGGTGTTGTGCAGGCTGAGCAAGGAGCCTTAAGGAGGGGAGGGAGCTGGTGGTGATGAGCTGAGGATGTTCCTGGGTGGAAGGAAAAGAAGATCTGGAGGTGCGGCAGGAGCTGGAGAGATGTCAGTGCCTCAGTGACACGCTGCAGTTTGTAAGAGGGGAAGGTGAGGAGGACACAGGGGATGCACAGGGAGAAAGGACTCACTAGTTAGCAGTACAGTGTGGGATAATGGGATGGGCAGAGGTGGCAGGAGAGTGGCAAGGGTGCTTTCTCATCCAAATGTACTGAATTGGAGGAAAACCCCCCAGATTACCTATTTCTTTATGTCTCCTTTTTAAAATTTTTTTTTCTTTCCTTTCATGGGAGTTGTTTGGTGGTTTTTTTTTTTTTTTTTTTTTCCCCAGAAAACCCATCTTTGGAAAAACTAACCAACAAACCAAAAAAACCGCTAAGCTTTTTGGCTTGGCAGTTACCAAGCTGGGATGGTTGTGCCAATTTCCCATCCTGTCTGCAGGATGCAGGGTACTCTGACAGCACCTTTCCCAGCCAACCCTGTTGGCAAAAGACACTCAGAGCAAGTGAACATTGGTGTCTCTCCTCTTTCTTCCCCATCCTCACATCTTAAGATCCAGACTTCTGCCTCTGCTGAACTTGGCTGCAAGTCTTTCCATTCTCTGGAAAGCTGTTGTCCATTTTCCCTCCCCTTCAAGAATAACATTGAACCCTCCACAATAGTTTTGATAGCTTGATTTTTTTCCTACAACAGAAAATGGAAATTATCCACAAAAGTGATTTTCTTCCACAAATATTTAGGTTTTTTCCCTAAAAAGATTTTTTTTCTTAGAGCATAATTCTCATGGAAAACTTTGTGGCCTTAGTGGTAAAACTGCAGTGGAGAAAATTGTTTTTGAAACATTATTTCAAATATATATGGTTAGGAAGAGTTTCGTCTGGGCCAGGAATCAGGAAAAATAAAAAGTTAAAGTCTGTATTCAATTCCATTTTAAGATCTCCCTTCTAGAGCTGTCTCCATATAATGGCTCAGAAATGTCCAGGGAAGTTCTGTCATTTCTGGTTTCCATCTCAGACTGAAACTGAAACAAGCAAGAAGCCTTATAAAAAACCTTATTCTTATGAAGGGTTTTCCAATTTCCTATGTTTTTATTCTCATGAGGTTTAGATAAAACATCCAGATTTTTCCTTTTTTAAACAGAAGCCAGACTCAAAATCTGCCGAGGTTTCCCCATCACTAATTATAGCATGTATGTGAAATAATTTGCTGTGACGGTGAAGGGTAGTGTGAAATTAAAATTAGATGCATCAAGAACAATGCTTTCCTGTCTTGGCAAGTGTATGGGGTTGGTGCTCTGAAAGATAGTTTTTGTTTTGTCACATTATATTCCTAAATAATCCAGAAGGATGCCACTGAAGGGGGGTTGTGGATTTCTTAGAAAACAAAGAAACAAACAAACAATATCTCTTGGGGAGAAAAAAAGTAATTTTCTGTTTCATCATTTCATTTAATTCTCCCTGCACATACTGGGAAACACACATGTTATTTTTCCTCTCTCCTCAAAGAACAATTCCAGATAAAGACAGGTCTTATTAGCCCACTGGAGGCAGGATTCAGCTCTACTGTTCTCCAGAGAGTGAAGGATATGTGTGTGTGAATTGGGCTCATTCCCTGTTGCCCTGGCCAGGCCTCCCTGGGCAGCAGAAGGGATTTCTTGGCAGCAGCAGTAGCCACAACACTTTCCCTAGTTGGACTAAATGTGTTTTCCTCACAGGCACCTCGGGCAAAGGTCTGTGTTGCTGAGAGAGGTAGAGAGAGATGCTCCAGAGATGAAACACCCCAGTCCTCTCTTGACAGCCAGCCTTGTTCTATTAAAAACCACATCCTGCATGTATGGCTTGCCTGAGGCAAAGCCCAGCATCAAGGCAGCTTGTCCACCCTGAAACCAGCTCCTTGCAAATTGAGGTAGGCACCTTGTTCCCTGTCAGTTCCCTGAAAGCACAGGCAATGCTGCTGAGCTCCTCCTGAAACTCTGAGTGTCACATTCCTGTGCTGAGGGCTGGGTTGGCTGGTCCCTCCACCACTGTGAGCTGCACAGAACTTATTATTGTGCAACAGCACATCTTTTTCAAAGTTATAGATGATGGTTTGCTGCCTTGGTGATTTTTTTTAAACTGTGCAAAAAGTGATTATTTGAGCTTTTTGCTTCTTCATGCCATGAAAGCTTCCTGAGTAGAAATATCTGGTGGCTGTGAGTTCAAGCTAAACTACTTCAAATTATAAACAAGAGCCTTAAGCCACGGAAAAAATCTTACAAATGAAAAGACTTTTCAACTCTCACTTTTTAAAAATTGCTACTGGATGGGGTCAGGTAAGTTTCCTGAAGTGTTTGACCTGGAATAAACAAAAATGAAAATTTTGGAAAGCTGAAGAATTTGTATTTTTAAAATCCATGAATGTTACACAGAAAAAGATGCCCGGTATTTCTAAGTGTTACCAACAAGATTATCCTCTGAAAATGGCAAAATGAATGCAGTTCCCTTGGCTCAGTCTAATAAAAGTTGCAACAGAAACAAACCCAAATAAATTTGTGATTGTTAATTCCAGGGAGGTAATTGAAAAAAAATAAAACCAGCCAAAAAGCACAACAAACCACAACCAAACCAACATCCCCCTTCCCTGTACAATCTGCGAGCTAAATTCCCCTGAAATTGCCCAACATTTGATCCCAGTGACACAAATTATTGTGAGCTTGGAATGATATCAATTACTCTCCATTACTACCCGAGGGCTTGCTGAGATAGTGGTTAATAAGCCAAATCCTAAGGTGCCCTTTCCATTTGTGGGTAAGGTCAAAAGCAATTAAGGAATGGAGGATCTGTGGTGAAAGCTGCACAAGTGCAATATTGGTGGGGTTTGGGTTTTTTTTTTTTTGGTAAATCAAAGTCACATCATTCAAGCAGTGCTGGGTTTGATCAGCAGATGGGCTCTTCCCAGTGCTATCCACGCTCAGAGATCTGTGGAAAATCACCTTTCCCTTGATTCCACCTGCACTATGGAGCTGTAACTAGTGGCTGTGGCTTATCAAAGACAGTGCCTTTAGGGTGTAGTTAAAGCAAGTGGATGGCAGAAAGAATCCAAATGATGTCACATCTTTTGAAAATTTGAGATATTTTATACAAGACATAAATCATAAGTGGACAAACTGTTCTCTTGCATAGATATCTGCCCTATTAAAAGCACATTCCCTGTGTCTGACTCTAATTTCTGTTTAGTTCCATCATTGGACCAAGGTACTCTCTGGGCACCTGAATATAGAATTCTTCTCAGTAGGATGAGATGAACTAATCTCTTATTGTGACGAGACTTTCTTGACGTTCTTCTTGCAAACCTCACTGCTTTTTTTCCTAAATTCAGAATAATTTTTCAAAGGCCTTTTTTTTAGCGTGGATTTCAACTTCTCATGGGAGCATCCAGAGGTGGTATCTGATGTCAGCGTCAGCAAAGTTAACTTCCTCAGACATACTTGTCCTAAGGAAGACAGCATTATGACCGGACTTATTTTCCATAAACTCATCTTGATTGCATTAATTATGCTGCTATCTGTTAATTATTTCCTGATTTTCTCCCGTATCAGATTTTGCGTGCAGTCAATTCCAGATGAACCGACTGATAGTTATGCAAGGGTTTGTCAGTGACCTCTTCCTACACTGCTAAAACAGAACTTCCCAGGCCATGTGATTCCTCTCATTTTCCAAGGGTTGTTAGGAATAGAGGTCTGTGGCTCAGAAATTTGCTCCACAGATTTTCTTAGAAAGCAGTGATCTGCATCACCTTGGTCTGAAGACAAGTTTGGGGTAATGAAGTTTCACATATAAGCTGCTCCACACGGGGCTGGCTCCCTGTGACAATCTTTGGCTATCTGAAAGCCAACATCCAGCAAATGTTTGTCAGGCGGGCTCTCTCCAAAACCAGAGGACAGCAGGGAACATTGTCAGAGTGGTTCCTACCATCCTGGGGGAGCAGTAGCCTCTGCAGATTCCTATCTGTCCCTAGTGATGAAAGAAAAAGTCCACTTCACTCAGAGTACATGGCTGCTTCTTGAACTTTATTATGTGTGAGAGGTAGGTTGTACACCAACCTTGCGCTCCCCACCCCATAGACAGCACCCAGAGGATTTGAGATTCCACCCTGTGACTGAGACAGTGTCCAGATCAAAACCCTCTCCTGGAGATCCTTTTCTCAGATATGTTCTTGCATGTCTCACCATGTCTTGCCAGCTATCTGTAGCACTCCTCATTGGCATTAACATCTTCCAGCACAGGATTTTAGTCCCTAAAGCTAGATTTTCCTTCTGAGCACTGTTTTTCTTTATTTCTTTAATAAGCCAAATTTGCTTAAACCCAGGACTTTTCAGTCTGTAGAGGCTTCAGTATGGGTTTCTGGCTGGTAGCACACACACAAGTGCCTAGACAGAGATGTGTTTGCGTGCTGAAGATGTCCAGTTTAGAGAAATAACAGAAAATAGTCGTTCTCAGCACATTTCCTATGACCAGAGCATTGTTCCCCTGTAAACAACCACACTAAGCAGGCAGCACTGTGGTCAGATGAGGTCTCCCTTGCCTATCTCAGCCTGTTGTTGCCAGTCACTAAGGAAGTTCACCAGAGAAAGTGGCCTTTTGTCTCCTACCAGACCGGGTAGTTTGCATAATCTGGTTAAATAAAATGAATACGCACAGGCACAAAGAATTGTGGGGGGAACGGTAGTATAAGTAAGGCTGAGTGGTCCATCTAATCTGACATCAATATAATAAAATCGTTTATTTGTGTACACTGGAACAACTCCTTGGGACTGTGGTCTATTCCTGTTTCCCAACAACACTGTCATTAAAACAATGGGCACTGTAATTACTGTGATAAAAAGGCATTATTGCTTCAGTTCTTCATCTGGCCCATGTGCAGAAGGAAGAGGTTTTCTTTATAATCTCCCTGCAGAAGGAGCACAGGGACCAGAAGGCTCCTTCTCCCACTGGCTCTGCTGTACAAAAGATTTCTCCACACCGGAGACTGCAGTGTGAGAGCCTTTGTCTTAAATGAAAGGGCATAATACAGGCCTTCTGCCAGCACTGGCCACGAATGAAAGCAGCTCCTTTATGTACCAGCTAACTGCTGAACTGCAGACAATACTGTAAAATCTGTACTCCTCGATTACCTCAGCTGCCTTCACATTGCTGGAGTGCTGCTGAGCCTTGAAAAGGGGCTGCAGGCGCCAGCCTGGAGCTTCGCAAAGTCTGTGTCAGGAGGAGAGCAGAAAACCTGCTTGCCCAGCACAGTCACCCTGGTGAGAATGAGGGGAATGGGTCAGGAGGGAGATATGATTAATACCTCCAAAACTGTTGTTCCAGCTATTTCTGCACTTGGGCCATCTCATTCTGGCAAACTGCATCTGAGCTTCTGCTCTGCTCAGTTCCATTTGAAACCTGCTAGTTTGGCAGGTTGCTCAGTTGCTGTGAGCCCGCTGCCCAGCTCCTGTAATACCAGACTCTGCAGGAAATAGCCCAGAGGTGTGCATTTTTCCACTGGCCTTCATGAAAAGCTCTTTTGAGTGAGTCCAAGAGCTCACAGAGAATCTGTGAACACAGCCTGGAGAGCCAAGATGCCCCCTAGTTTGTCTCAGTGTTTGTCCTTGCCTTCCTCAGATCTGGATTGCCTGCCACCCCTGAGGAGCGTGGGCTGCAGTTCTTTCTGGGCTTCAAAGTGCTCAAGTGGTCTCTTAAATCCTTCAAGTTGCTTAAACTGGGACAGTCTGGCTGATGCAATTCCATATTCCATAAAGCCCCCGCCTTAGGGCTCGGACAGAGTGAAGGACTGACTTGGTTAGGGACACAGGGAACTGTTCTCCCTGGCTGCAGTGAGAATCATAGAGTTGATAAGGGTAGAAAAGACCTCTAAGATTGAGTCCAACCACTAGCCAGCACTACTGTTAGCACTGAGGACAGGCTGGCAGCAAAATCCTCCCTGGCTGTCTGATGCGAGTGACTACAGGCTAGTGGTGGGGCAAAAGAATATCAATTAGGTGCTGAAATGACCACTGCTATTGCTGACAGCCTCTTTTAGAAAATGTTTACCCCACTGCAAGCATAACTGATGTAAATTGAATGTGTCAGGCTGAGTAGAAGCACCTACCCCCTTCCCTGAGCTGCTCTCCCCTCGTTTGACAAGGTACAAACAGAGAGCCCGTTCACATGTGAGCAGAGAGTACCAAATATTGCATCAAAAAGCAAGAGCCATCCTGTTACAATCTGCTGCTTGTCAGGATTTGACAGCGTTGTTGAAATATAAATGATCTCTGCGATAGCAACGCCTGCCTCAGTCACTGGTAAACAGCTCCCCTCATTAAAGAGACGCTTTAGAAATGACAGCACCAAATTATGTTAATATTTTTGAGAAGTGCTCTTCAGCCAGAGATCCTAAAATGAGGTTGCCACTCATTCGCCAAAAAACCCATTTCTTTGCAAGCAGAGGCAAGTGGCTTCAAAATTGAAAAACTGATGCCATTAAACAGGCTCCAATCGGTATGAAAATAGAGCTGTTTGGAAGAAAAGAAAAAGAAAAGACAGTGGAGGAGGAGATGAACTTTTCCTAATCTCCCTTTTTTTATTTTTTCTTTAGAGTATCCTCTGTAACCTTTTTAGCCCCACAGATTGTCTTCAGTTCTGAGTTTGTTCAATGCCTAATTCAATATCCTTAGCCATGACAGTAACTCACAGGTCCATTCCTGCAATACCAGCTTGCTAATGGTTATAAATGGCTAGAGCTGAAACTTGCTTGATCTGAGACTATATTCTACTGTTCAGTGCCCTCTGCAACCTTGTTAAAAGAACAGATTCAGACATAGCCCTTGGGAAAGAGTCCTGAGTCATTCTGCTTTCCTCCTTAGCATTTGGAATTTCCTTGGAGAATTTTCGGTTAGGTTTTTGCCTTGATTTTCCTTATCCCTCAGATCTGGTGAGATCAGAGTCCTAGACAGAATGGCTGCAATAAAGCCATTACAGATTCCACCTGCATCCTTCTCTGAGTCAGAGAGAAATTAACAGAATAATACAGGCTGCAAGTTTTTCTCAAGTGAGAGATCACCGAGATCAGTCCTTGTCAGAAATATCACTAGTAAGAACAAGCTATACGCAGTGACAGATAATATTTCATAAGATTTCCAAGCTTCTTTTTTTGGAGGATGAAAATATTTGATCCTCTTCTCGTCAGCAGGCTTGCTCTGAGCTACTTTTATAGCAACATTCTCCACTAAAGGTTCAGCTTCTCTCACTCTGTCTGTTGCTACCCTTCAAAAAGGATCTGGGCTCCTCTTCTGCAGAGCTCTGGCTCTACCTGCCTGTGCACAGGAGCTGCACAGCAATGAAACCCTCCACCCATCATCCTCTGTAAGGGGGATCCAATGCAGGAAATCCTTGTGTGTCTTTAATGTGGCAGTGAAAGTAATTTCTCCTGTGGACAGTTCCTGTCAGTCCTGCATGTCATATCTTCATTACGTTGTTCAGTTTTACATTATTTGAAGATTTTTAGCGGTTTATCCAGTTGGTTAAGTTCTTCCAGGAGGTGATTTTCTTCTCTTCATTTTCCTTTTACCTCTCAGAATCCCACATAATGGTTATATTCTATATACTCTATAGAGCTGGCTATAAACTCCATATAGCTCTATATACTCCATATTGCTGGCTGCAGCAATGTTAATCCCGTTAAAAAAAAAAGGTGACAATTTCTACTGATGGATCTGAAAAAAAATGTAAAAACTCCTATTCTTTACCCTTTCAAATTGTACACGTGTGTTCATACAAGAACTTCATGCTAATTCTGTGTTTCGGTTTTCTACACATCAAGGAAAAAAGCACTTGAGTTTTCTTAAACACAAATATTCCAAGTTACCCAGCTTTCATATTTACAAGTATAGCATATGGATGCCAAGTGTAGGAGTAATCGTGGTGTTATACAGCAAAAGAAGACACTGCTTGGTTCCATGACCACCAAAACCTGATATATGATGCTGTACTTACTCCCCCTCTAACCTTCCTTTTGGAAATTTTGGTTATTATCATGCCCAGACTTTTTGAAGGGCTGATGATAAATTATATGTATTGTTTCTATAAGTGGTAGGTGTTCATTTATGTTAAATAGCTTTCCATTTTTGAAATGGTCTCTGCCAATCTCCTGGTGAGACAAAATAACTTCCCTTGCAGTGGCATAGAGTTAAGTAAGACTTCCACGTGGACAGAGAATTTTGATTTGCTCCATGTGACACTCATGTCTGTTTTGACAGGAAAGACCACACACTGCCCTTGCTGTGTTACAATCAGTATCTTCAGTAAGGTGGGTGAATCATTTGTTTGACACTGTGGCAAGGCTTGAATATGGAGGAAATGTATATTTGAGGACGTTGTTGCTCCAAGGTTGAGATCTTCAGGAGCGGTTTCCACCCACAGGAGTTGTACAAGTGTCCCGTCAGCTTTTTAGGTAGATGAGACAAAGGAGGAATATCCGTAACTAAAGATGTTCCTGCACACCTGCACAACCTGCATTTTAACAATGCCTTTACATTTAACCTTGACATTTTGTTGGCACTGGGAGAGGCTGCAGGTTAACCATGGAACTGCGGGCACTCCCCACGGGACACCGGCAGCCTGTTTGCCTTCAGGGCACGGAGCAGAGCGGGGTGCTCTGCAACACAGCTCTGAGCTGGCCCCACAGCCACAAAGGAGAGTTTGAGAGGTATTTCATCACCTGCCTGTGCTGGCCAGGCTGTCCTTCTTTTGCCACAGGCTTGGAAGGAGGGTGCCCACATCTTCAGCATCCACCCACAGGCTTGTAATGCATCCCCTTTGGGTTTGCCTTTCTTGCAGTTGAAGAGTCTCCGGGTGTTTGAAAAGCCTGTGTTAGACACCACCGCAAACAAGTAACAGCTATTGCTACATGTGATGGATTTCTTCGTATTCCTACAGAATAAGATTGCTTGCTTTGCTTGGTGTTCATGATTGCCCACCTTCCCACCTTTGCTCTCAGTATTAATGAGATGCAATTAGGACTGTTAAATGACTGTTAAATGAGCACAACTATTCTGGCCTTTTTTGCAACCAGCATGTTTTCTAATAAGCTGAGGTTTTTGGGGTTTTTTTTCTAACTTACTTGGTTTGAAAACACAGAATCCTGATACATTTAATCTGACAAGGAAGCCGCAGCTGTCAGAAACTGTAGTAAGGTGTGAATGAAAAGCTTATGCTGACAGAGGAATCTGGGCTCATAGCTCTGATTTCCTTGGGCAGGTTCAACCGTGGCCTGCTGACAACAGTTAGACATTACACAAGAGCACAGCTCCTTGCCAGGTTGCTTTCCATAACACTGTGTGGTTGTTCTTTCCTTTCCTCTGCCCTTAAGATGAGAGAAACAACCATCCAAAAGAAAGGTGGTGAGAGAAAATCCAGCCCGCCTGACCCAAGGAAAGGCAGGACTCATAGGGCTTGGATCACATTAAGTGAAGTTCCCAGGGAAAGACCCTGACATGACTCACTGCAATGCATGTTGAAAACCTTAATAAGCCAAAATAACAGGCATAACTTACAATGCCTGTCTTGCAACAGTTTCTTTAGATTACATCATGTTGGTCAGTTCATGCTAACAACTGGGGATTGACCCAGTATGAAGTGGAAGATATTTACTCTGTTCAGGAAAAGACTATTAGAGATCACCTGGTAAGTTATCAGCTCTAAAGTGATTTAGTTTTAACAATGATGGAGCTCCCTCTTGGCTCTGTGGAGTAGATGGAAGATGAAGTGCTGTGTCTCTGAATGAAGCCATAGGTTCCAGGCTTACTCTCCAACTCTGCATTGCTGATCACAAGATCTCAAGGAATGGGAATCAGTCTGCCTCTCTTGATTTGAAAGCCCTTGCTGTTTATCCTGTGTCTGTGGATGAAATCCAAGCCAGACTCTTGGTGTCAGTGGTTGCGAGGGATATGGACTGGAACTCAAGCTTGCTGCTTGCCAAGAGCACCTCAGAGCCCTGCATTTTGGAAATCACAGAAGCAGAAGGTGGATTTCCTTCATACTGGCCTATAGGCAGTGAGAGCTGCCTGTGCAAGACAGCTGTCATTCCCCAGCTTCAGGGCACGCATGCAGACAGGCTGAGAGAGTGGGGATTGTTCAGCCTACAGGAGAGAAAGCTTCAGGGACACCTTGAAGCACCTTCCAGTACCCGAAATAGCTACAAGAGAGCTGGAGAGGAACTTTCTACAAGGCAGGTAGTGTTAGGACGAGAGGGAATGGCTCAAACTGACAGGGAGTGGGTTTAGATAGGGCTTCTCTGCTCAGCCTGGAAGAGACTGATAGGAGACCTCTCTGGGGTCTTCAACATCCTCATGAGGGGCAGCAGAGGGGCAGGTGCTGATCTGTTCACTCTCATGGCCAGTGACAGGACCTGAGAAAACGGCTGGAGCTGTGTCAGGGGAGGTTGAGGTAGGATATCAGAAAAAGGGATTTCATCCAGAGGGTGGTTGGGCACTGGAACAGCTCCCCAGGGCAGTGGTCATAGCACCAGCCTGGCAGAACTCAAGGAGTGTTTGGACAATGCTCTCAGGCACAGGGTGTGATTCTTGGGGTGCCCTGTGCAGTTCCAGGAGATGGACTCGGTGATCCATGTGGGTCCCTCCCAGCTCAGGATATTCTATGGTTCCATGAGCCAGGGTGGTAAAAAATGGAAAGAGCTGTGAAAGGGGGAACGTGGTAGAATTTTAAGTCCTTGGCTGAATCCTGGCTTGCTGTGATGTGGTAAAAATCTTCTCTGCAGCTGCTCAGACTGCAATCTCTGACAAAGAGAACAAATGCTGGTATTCTGACTGAATTGTTAAATCTGTGTTATAGTAATGCTCATGTATATTTCTAAAATACTCAAATACTGTTTATACACATCACAGAAAATTATAAATATGTGTAATATTAACTCTACAACAGATAACTAATACACCAGCGACTGAGTGTATAAAAATACACCCACACTCTTATCATTGCTCCTTTAAAATAACATTATTTTTTCAACAAAGTCCAATTAAACCAACAAGAATTCCACCAAGATTAGAAAGTTCTCTGTCCTCAGACAGCTAATATATCTTTCTTAGTCTTTTGAGAGCCCTAAAAGCAAAATTTAGTATTTTGTTTTCAGCAACACTCTTCTACAAGGGAGAAAAAGAATAATTTATTTTTGATTCATAGGAGAAGTGGCTGAGCAGGGGATAACCAGCTGGTATTTTGATTACTATCTTTGTGGAATATATTATAGACTCTAATTAAGTAAACCATCTCGCATGTCTATAAAGTTTAGGGTTCAGTGGTGGAACCTCTTGCCTGTGGAAAGAGCTGGATTGAGAATGTATCAAAGACAGTTATGTCTGTAATAATTCTAACCAGAGTTCTTACAGCAAATGCCAGATAAGTTTCGAAATGTGTTCAAGGGTTGGATTTAAGATGAATCCATTCTCCTCTGGTTTTGTTTAATGTTGTTTTACAGAAATACACAGCAATGTTCAGCTAACTGCAATCATTGGAACAAGTCCTGCACTCCTTGAGGTCCTGGTCAGAACTGGGGAGGAAATATTCTGGAGGGAAAAGATTTTATTCCCGTCAGGACTAACTTCCTTGCCTGCTTGCTTCCTTCCCACTGTCTTTTCCCTCTTTCCCTCCCTTTCTCACTCCCTCTGTCCCTCCCTTCCCCAATAGTCCATCTTTCACATCAATACTTCAAGAAACCCCCAATTAATCTCAGTGCATCACTGACAGCTTGTCTTAAGTGTCACAGCTATCTGGGATTTTGACGTATAGTGAAATGAAGATTATATGATCTTTCTTTAGCCTTTTTTCTTGGCCTGGACAACCCTGTCATAACGTTCAGTTGCATTAAATCAGTACATTTGGGCTATCACCATAAATAAGATGCGCTATACATGTCAAAACAAGTTCTTACGCAATCCAGATCTCTGTGGCTTCTTTTACTGCTTACACCCTTCATAAGTCAGAACAGGGAACGAAGCAGTCTCTGTGATATGGAAATTTCTTCTCAAGTGCATAAATTATGTCTTAATGCTTCAATTGCTTGAAAAGTGGGACGGTCCCACAGGTCACCATTTCCATTCCAGTGATGAGATTTACAAATATTAACGATGATTTCTGTTTTATGGGCAGGATTAACTTTACAGGTGTTATGGTTTAACACCAGTCAGCGACGAAGCCCAACACAGACACTTGCTCACCCCCAGCCCTGTAGTGGAAGAGCAAAAATGACAAGGAAAAGTGATTCCTGGGTTGAGATAATGGGACAGAAAAGGAAGAAAATAATAACAATGAGGGTAATAATAATGACAAAAAAATTGGATATACAAAATTTCTCACCACTTGATCAATCCCCAGCCAGCTGCCGACCTGTGGCCTCCATCCAGTTTTCCCCACAGTTTATGTACTGAGCATGACCTCATATGATATGGAATATCTCTCTGTTTAGTTGGGGTCATTTGTTCTGGCTGTGTCCCCTCCCATCTTCTTGTGCCCCTCCACTTTTAGCTGAAAAGCCCTTGATTCAGGGTAAGCGCCTCTTAGCAACAGCTAAAACATCAGTGTACTATCAACATTTTTCTCACACTAAATCCAAAACAACACACAGTACCAGCTACTAGGGTGAAAATTAACCATTTCCCGGACAAAACCAGGACAACAGGCATGGGGGCTCCAGTTTAGTTGGAAAGAAAAGCCTTAAACAATAAATTAGCAAAATCAAGTAATGATGGCAGCTTTACTTGGTTTTTAGGGACTCTATAAACTCTCCCAGCTCTGAAAGGCTAAATTATGCACTCAACTCCAATGTCAGAACTTTGTGTCTTCATCTTCAGCCCAATGCCCATGATGGGTATAAGAGGGACACGGACTCACAAAGGAAATAATGCTGCACTGCGACCTGCCCTCTCATCCATATGTGCCACAAGTTTGCCATGTGCTCTCTAACCAGATGCCTCTGCTAAAACTTATGGACATGTCCTTGATTGCAAGCTCCCTTGGTTTTTGAAAGTCAGCTCTCCTATAGACCCTATAGGTGTTTTCACAATTGATTTCCCCTGGAATTGCAGTGGTTCAGCATCTCTCACCGCTGACATGAGTGTAGTTCATCAGGAACATTTCTGAACCTCCAAAAATACGTGCAGATTGGCTTTGGTGTACTCATTTCTCCTTGTTGGAGCACTAAAAGTGCATTCAGGCAGCCTCTTAAAGTCATACAAATAACAGTCATTGAAATGGAAAGCAGCAAAATTATGAATATTGTATAATGCAATGTTAAATTGCAAATAAATAAAACATCTGGGGCCAGATGTTGCTGTTGGATTCCTGTGTGGAACTGCAATTCCTTTCAGCAACATTGTGTGTACACTTCTGAGAGTGGAGTTTGGCTCTTGATGTAGAGAAGCAGTGTTTTAATGCAATATTGATGGAGGATGATTTCTCCACTAAAAACTTACATTACCAAGGTAACTTGGTAGATGGAGAGGTTAACATACTTTAGAAAAACAGTTGAAGGTTTCTCTAGAACAACAGTGTGGGGGCTTGTATTTTGGTTTTCTTAAGGCTAAAAGGAGAGAAAACAAAACTGAAAGAATTTGGAGAAACCTCTACACAGTACATATGGTGAGAATAGGGAACAGACAGTATAAGCAATTTACTTGAAACAAATCTGAGTGTTCAAACATCACTCAAGAATTTTAAAATATAGAAGAATGGTGAAAATGTGTATAGGAAGACAAAGACATCTCAAACCTTCCAGCCTCGAGTGGGCCTGCCAAGTACTGAACTCCCATTTTTCCTTTTTAAAAGTCTGTTGAGCCTTCTGCCAATGTAGAATTTACTAATACCCCTGGGGCAATTACAGGAGAAAAATGGCCATTTAATCAGGGGAAAAAAATCCCCTTCAGAGGTTTGCATTGTTTAGTTGTGGGCAGGTTTGCAGAATTTGACCCATAGCAAGATCTGGAAGATTCTTTTGAACCCTTTTGCTGATTTCTCTGTAGGTTCCAGTGTGATGCCTGTGCTTGCAGGTGCTGCTTTGTCACTGTTTCTCCTGGTCCCCTCAATGCCCCTGCCTGGGATTGTTTGCCATGTGCTTTTCAGAGCTGGCAGACAGCCTTTGAGAGTGCTGGCTCTTTATTTTGAAATGTCCTGGAAGGAGTTAACTTTTCAAGAGACACATGCCAGTTTCCAGCCTGTAGCCTTGCTCCTGGGTCCACAGGGCACAATGCTGGTATCAAACTTGGTGGATGACCACTGAAAGAAATTAAAGATCAGGCAGAAATTCAGGGCTTCCTGCACATCTTTTTGAACATTTCACTAAGGTGCTCTTAGTCTCCATAAACAGTTGTCCACTTGCTCCTGCCAATTCCCCTCTCTGCATCACAGGGAAAAGAGGATCTTGCATCATCCAGCCCTTGAGCTGTGCCAGCAGCCTGGTGCCCATTAGTCCAGCCCGGGGAACCTGGAAGCTCCAGTCAGATTGGGAGCTCCTAAGTTTCAAAATAAAGGCTCAAGTGTGTGAAGCTACATTGTGAAAGCAACAGGATGCATCTGACCCTGGGTAGCATCAGCAGTCTGTGCCTTTGGAGAGGAACGGAAGGAAAGGTTCATAAAAGTCCTCTATCTACCTTTGCTAGAAGTTATTTCTTGAAACAAATCTGAAACAATCAGTGACCAAGGGAAGACTACAGAGTATTTTATTTATTGGTGACAGGGAAAGAGAAAATTCACTTTTTGACAGTGTCCTTAAAGTTTTACAGTCCTATCTTCCTGCTGCTGCTTACTCTTTTCTCATCTTGACCCATACCAGTCTGTGCAAATTCAGTCTTCTGCTCAATGTCCTCTCTCCATAAAGTCCTTTAAAAAAGCTGAATGTTCTTGGCCTGTGGTCTTAACTCCTCACTGCACCTACCTACAGATGACAATTTCCCAGATCAGGGCAAAAAACCTTCCCTTCCATACAGTCTTTGAACCTGGAAATCATTTTCTGGCACAGCAGGGCCAGCAGATTTGCTATTTACTACTTTGCATTTCCTTAAACTGAAGGAGGAGATATGAAAAAAATCTGCTCAAGACCAGTGTTTTGGTCACTGCTGTGAGAAATGACATCACCAATAACCCAGCCAGATGGGGCTGAGCAGTGTGTCTGTGAAAATGTTCATTGGAGCAGTGAGCACCTTCAGACAGACGCTTTCCATTAGACTAAACTCAGGTATTGCTTTTAAAAGTGTGCAAGGAAATGGAGCAGGAGACCAAAGCCAACAGTTAAACACAGCTGTTTTCAGCCTTGCTGGCCCACCCCAGTTATTTTTCTTTTCAAGACGTGGGCTCAATCAGGAAAATGGAAAAATGCTGGAGAAGTTCTGTGTATGTCCCTTCCACACTCTGGATGTTATAAGGTAAGCTTGAAGTTTCTCCTCACATTTTTCTTATCCAAATGTTATCTATACAAAATCCAAGTGCTAAAGCTGGAGGGGGAAAATTGGATATGCCACTTTTTGCATGTAAGAAAATTGTGCCAGAGCTTTTACAGGGCCTTTAAAAATGGTGTCTCTAAGTAACACCTGCACTGTGCATTTTATATGCCAGTGCTTCAGTTTATGAAGTTTCCTTTGGCTATGGCTGAATGCTATCCTGCTTTTTATATCTGACAAGAACTTCTCTGCCATGTCTCTGGAGTTTTTGGACTTCAGGGTGTTAATAATGAACATCTTATGCTTGTTCCAGTGCCCATGTCTGACAAGAACAGCCCTGGCTGTTAAAAGCCCTTTATCTGAGCTGAGTGGAAAATGATGTTGCCATGCCATGGGACTTTTCTGTCTCTTCAGTATTTTCTCTTCCCGTGCAGAAATAAAATGCATGCAAAGTTTGTGACAGATCAGTGTGCTGCAACATAATTTTGGTTTTTGGTGATGTATGCTCCTTCACACAGAATTATCTGGCCAAAAGGAAAGAAAAAATGCTCTCTCCAATGTGTGACACAGGTTGCTCTGGCCAGGCAGACACAACAGCAGCAGCAGGTGCTGGTCCATGGGTCCATCTCTCTCTCTTTTGGGTCCCTGTGCAAGAGCAGTGCCTTTCTTGCAGCTCCAAGGCATTTCCCAACAGGTCTCTCACAAGCCATGAGTTTCTGCCAAAAGAGTTTGTTTTCCTGAATCAGCATTTTCAAACTGCGAAGAAGAAATTTTGATCGCCTCTGCTCGCTACAAGCGGACAGACTGAGAGTCCCTGGGAGAGGGACTTTATCCACCACATCCAGTTCAGTGTGGGCCTGAGAAATACACAGTAACCAATTAGCTTAATGGAAATCTCCCGATATCTCAGCCTGGAGAAGAGCTGATACTTTTAAAACAATTGCATGTTTAAAAATACATGTTTCAGTCATCTCCAGCAGCCTCATAGCTAACAGCATAGAGCTGTTCCAGCAGCATAAAAAAGAGAAGGTTCCATTATCAGGCACTTCAGCTATTTCCCCTGGCTAGTCTAGAAAGAGAATACGAAAATCACTGAAGTGCCCTGGGCAGACATTTTATAGCAGTACAGGCTATTTCATTGCCGGTAGCAAGTCTATAATAGCCTTTTAAGTATCATTCAGCCTGAATTATCTGCTTAAGACATGTACATAAATCTTGCTATATTACACAATATTTTTTGCCCCCTTTCTTGAATTTTAGTCCTCCAGCTCAAGTTCTAGAAAAGGAACAAATAAGTTTTTCTTCAGTTACTCATCAAAGCCAGTGGGATGACTGAGTTATGCCAGGAATTTTTGGCCCAGTTTTTGTATTCAGGGGAGTGAAATTCTATTTAATGAAGTGGGAGAAGTGTTATAGAAAAGGGAGGCAGTAACTGACTTATTATCACTCATTTCACCTTGCTTGATTTTATGTCACTTATCTGCATGTGCTCTGCACTGTTGTAGTACCTAGATGATCCATTGAGAGTCATCTTCACATTTCCCTTCTAAGGGAGGCTCATGTCCTAATGATGGGCCATTAGAAAAAGGATTTTAACCACGTTAATTCTTAATTCCAGCTCTAATTTCCAGCTGTTTCACATAGGCATAGTGCTTGAACGACGTTCAGACCCCACTGTGCCTGCTGGGGCACCTCCTGTGCAGCTCCAGTGTTTGCATAGCAAAACCAGGATGAAATATGGAAAACATACCCAAAGAAGGGAACAGAACTGAGACCCGCCTGTCTGGATTAATGCCCCAAGCATCAGCCTGCAGGATTTATCTTGAATGTCTGTCCTTGAATGTAAGTCCTCTTTGTGAAATCTCTCATTCTCACTCTCATGAGGACAGTGACTTACAAAAAGGCATGGTCCACCTGAAATTGCAAAGATAGTTGAAATATTAGAAGTTGAGTGAAAATTGGCAGCTGTTAGGGGAGAGACCTCTGAACTATAGCCCCACATAAAGACAGGAGGTGCCAATTCCTGGCATGCACCAGGAGGGGAGCAGTCGCCTGGCTAGACAGTTCATGGCATCTCGGAATTGCTGAGGATGGAGATTATGAGGAAGAAGTTGTCACTGTGTGAACTAGAGGGCAGAAGACACAAACCCAAGGAAAACTGGGTCTTGTTAGTTCTGCTACACCAAAACCATTTTAATGTCCTCTTTCTGGGTGCTGTCTGTGGGTTTTAGTCTCATTATTGTTGCTTGCTGGTGTCAGTTTTTCCATAAGTTCTCTCTGTCCCTGTGTTGCTGCTAAGCTGAAACAGGAGACATCTAAACTCACATGTACGCAGGCAGAGCTGTCCAGATTTGCTGTAGGAAAGTCTGGTGGATCTATTCCTAGCAAATTGTGGAGTATGAGGAGTGATATATTGGGAAATTTTGGCACTGAGGCAGTGAGGCAGTGCTGCTTACAGTCCCATTCCCGATGAAGCTGCTGTCTGTAGGAATGTAGTCCCCCAAAGTACTGCAGGGAAGAAGATGTTTCTTTTTACTGGTAGAATGGAGCAGAGAAGAAATATTAAGTCCATTGCCTGCCTGTAGGGCTGAGATGAGACCTGAGCATGCACTAATTGGATCACAACAGCCTAAATGGGTTCAAGTCCTACACGAGGGCCCTTGGGGCACGGACATGTCCATAACAGGTCTGGGGCCAAGAGCTGTTAGTATGCTACCTACTGAACTAATCTTCCTCCCTGGAGTCAGCAAACCTGAAGTGTGTTCAGGTGACATCTCTGGAGCCTGAAGGTCACTGCTGATGTCCTGCAGCATCAGCGCTGGAGAGACACATTCTTCTTGTGGTCCAACACCACCATCAATACTGGAAGGACATGCTCTTCAGCCACCCATCCTTCCCTTTTGGATGTGAAGAGCAGCACATCCTGCTAGGAGTGAGAAGACAAGTTTCTATCCATAAGTGATTGGACTGCCAAGAGAAATCCCAGGCAATCTGCAGCAAGGTTTGTATGATTCTGACAAATGCCCACTGGGAGCATGGCTGCCAGCACCACCTCATTCTGCAGAGGCCATCAACAGCTGTCAGATAATAACAACTTGGGATAATTAGTGTCCTGAAGGGCTTGAACTGAGGGCTCAGAAATGAAAAACTGCATTAGAGAGCAGCTATTGCCTCCTCACCCCTTGAGACTGGTTGTGTATGTCGAGCTCAACAATAACATTAATAAAAAGCAATCCTAAGAAAAGCAATATAGCAGGCTAAATTGCCTCTGCTGTGTCTTGGGCTTACATTTCATTACAAATACCTCCTCACTCAGGGTATGGTCTTTTTAAGTCATTAAGACAAGTTCTGAAGTCCTCTCTCAGTTTTCACTCGTACCTCGGATTCCTTCTGATTAACTTCAGTGGACGACTCTTTGTCTGACTGGAAAGTGAAAGGGGGCCTTGGGATTTGAACTGCTGGGAATTTTGCTTGAGTAAGCAGCAAGAAATGTGGCCGTGATAATAATCTTTTCCTTTTTTTTCTTTTCCCCAATTTCTTCATGTTGCTTTTCTGACAGCTCTGAAAGAGTGGGAGGAAAGCCGTTAGGACTCGCCACCTTTTTGGTTTGTTTTTGAGGATTTGTGAAACGTTTTTCTTTTGAATTTCTAAGCAGAAAGACATTTCAACTGAAAAGCCATCATATCTCATTTAGAAAATGTCAATTAACACTGGTAAGGGCATTTTTCAACTAAACCAACATGACTATATCAGGGTAACTACCAAAACATTTAGGTCAATAAAAATCTAGCCTTTGTTTTTGATTATAAAGGCCACAGAAGTTTTAACTGAATTTTTTGCCCTGCTTTAAATTGAAAGTTTGGTTTAATCATTCCCATAGAGACTGTGTTCAAACAAGGATATGTTTACATGTCTGCCCCTGATCATATAAGATAGTGCTGGATTATGGGATGTGCTGGCTTTCCAGCCCCCGAAAGTGGTGTGTCCTCCCCACAATCCTGTCCCTCACCAGAAATATGGACTACTTAGATAAGAACAGCTTCACTCCCTTCCTGACCTCAGAAAAATTAAGCCTTTTTTTTTTTTTTTTAATTTCCTCAAGGAGAAAATGAGACCAAGGGCAAAACTGTATTTCAGCACTTCTGGACACTGCAGCCCCAGTTTTATCAACAGAGGGTGAAGTGTTGCATGGGAAAACTCCATCGCTGGAAAAAGTTTACTTTAGTCTATTTTGAATTTGGTTTAGAAATCACCAAGAGGTTACTAAAAGTCAGCAAAACTGTAGACAGATTTATCAAAGAAGAAATAAAGAGTGGCCAGCTCTGGAAATGGGTTATGCAGGTGTAGGGAAGGCAGTGAGCAACCACAGGTGTCTGGGACAGGAGATGCTCATGGGAGGGCCACATTGCCTAGGGAAATGCAGAAAGGTGACAAAAAGCTGTTGCAGGGCAATAACAGCTTAAAACTAACACAGTCATCTCTGCAATTGGCATCTGAGTATGCTTAGCGTTTCTTCTCCTTTACCTGAAGTTTTAACCTCAAACCTCTTTTATCCTATTCCATGCAGCTGTACTGCTGCTCCACGACCCCTCTGCTCTGCCAAAGGGGTTCAGAAGAAGCTGTGGCAGAAATTACCAGGCATTCTGAGAAGATGCCCATGCTAGTCTTCACAAAGTAAGTCCTATTTCATACACCACAATGTAATAATGTGTAATAATGGACATCAGCCCTCGCTCAGCCTCATTTAATGACCGATAACTGAGTGAATAATTCATTCAGCGCCTAGAGATCTCTCGTGGAGACTTGTTTTACCACAGGGCCCTGGGGAATGAAAGCAGCAATAAAGTTCCAGCTTTTAACCCTCCCATTTACAAAGCCTCCTGATATTATTGCATCCATGATCAATTTAAATGAACTTGTTGGAGGTTTACTAGTGGCCTTCCTGTATTTCATGCTTCAGTACGATTTTTTTCAAAACATTTATGGCTTTTAGTTATTGTTAGCTTGAAGGGAATAGAGAATTCTCGCCACAAAGTCACACTTTTATTTAAAGCTTTAATTGTCTTTAAGAAGAGCCTGTCTGAAACCGAGCCCTTTTGGAGTCACTGATGTTTATTATCCAGTAAACTCTTTTAGGCCCTAGGACAGGTTAATACTCCTCAGTAGCAGTATAATTTTTCTTAGGCTGTGTTACTGTGTTTATATGAGGATCCTCATTTTGCTTTGGCAGCAGAATTTCTTTTCTGCTTCTGCAGATTGCAAAAAAAAAAAAAAAAAGAAAAAAAAAAGAAAAAAAAAAAGAAAAAGAAAGAAGCCTTCCTAAGCTGGATCGCTTTGCAGCTGTGAAAACCTATAATAACTTCAGTCAGATTACAACTACATCAAAGGTATTATATATCCCTGAGTAACATATTTACTGGGCTTTTCAACAGCTGTATAATTAGCTCTAGATGACTACTTTTTTCCTCCACATCTTTAAATAGCCATATTCCAAATTCACAGCTATTCAAAGGGAAGGTGGTTTTCCCTTTCACAGAAGGTGCAGCCCACCAGATTTTTTCCTTAGCTTTCTTTTCTTTTTTTTTTTTTTTTTTCTTTTTTTTCCCTCCCCAGAAGAAAAAATAGGCTTCAGCTTCCCTGTCCCCTGGTAACCAGACCCAGTGTGTCCATCACGCCTCCTGGCTCACTGTGGCTGCTTGATTGATGAGGGAAGTGGCTCAGGCAGGGGATGGGGACAGAGTCCTTTGTGGCGTCCCCCAAGGAGGCAGCTCAGCGGCAGCAGCTGTCCCCAGAGCCGGTCTCAGCCCCCTCGCACAATAGTGGGGTGGCAGAAGGTGAGGAAAACGCTCGTGCCTCCACAAGGAGGAAGAAAAGCCCCATATGTCCCGGGCCCCAACAGATGCTCCTGCGGGGTGACCCCTGCGCTGTCCCCTCCCCGCCGCCTTCCGCCGGCAGCCTGTCCCTCCATGGCACGGACCGCTCCCATTCACGGCGACATTCCCAGCCAGGGTGGCTGTCGCAGTCCCCCGGGAGCTCTGGGGAAGGAAGGGGCTCATGAGCAGCGCTGGACCGGACAGCGTGTGGTGTCAAAAACCCTTCTCCCACCGCGCACGCCCGCTGTCATTCCCTTGCAGACGCTTTTTTTTTTTGTTATGCAATTACCTTCATTCTGGGAACAGGACGGAAAAGAGGTTTTAAAATTCTCTTTAAGGCTAGCTGAGTTTTCTTTGCAGATTTTTTTTTCTTTCTCTTTGACCTGTGATGAGTAGTAGAAGGCAGTGCTTGAGTGTTGATGTGGAGGGAAGTTTCTTCCCCCCCTTGAGAATACATCACAACCTGGTGGTTTATGTTGTGCTGATTGCTCATTCCTATGGCCAGGACGGCAAAGGAAGGCGTGAGAAATGCTTTTACACATCCTCAGTAGTAAAAGCTGATTTCGTCTTTTTAATTTTTTTTCTCGGCTGATGGGACTTTGAACTCAGTTTTCTCCTTAGAAAGATTTCCTAATGTGAGCTCCTAGCCTGGAATTGTCTGTTCCCAGTGGCCTTGTGATGTGTTGCCTGGCTGGCTCTGATGTGCAGGAAAGGCCCAGCTGGCTGAGCACTTTCAGGACAAAAAGATAAGACAATTTACTATCTGATTTTATGAGAGCCATTTACACTTTGCAGACTTTTTTAAGCGGCAAGCCCTTAAGAAGCATATTCTGAGCGTGATACCTAGGAGAATTGCACACACATTTCCTGTCAGCAGCCGGAGAATTGTGTCTAACACCTGCTATGAAGAGCTTGAAATATATTCTTAAATGGCTTGATTGCTCTGCATTTCCCCTGAGATGGGATGAGACATTGTGGAGCAGTTTCTTTTCCGTGAGGAGACGGAGCCTGGCTGAGCCCCTGCTCGCTCGTGGATTGGAGCCTGTGTTTACAATCCAGTTTATACACACAGGGACCCTCAAGACCAGCAGCTGGGAGGCAGCAGACACAGGCCAAAGGCAATTCAGGGCAGGATCCTGCCATACAAGGGTTTACAGAGCAGGTTGGGAGAAGGGATAAACACCAGTAGAGAACCCCCTCGAAGTGTCCTTGCTGTAAGGGTGACTGTGACTCTGCAGGGTCTGTTCCTCCTCTGCGTCATACCAACCACACTTGGGAAGACAGCAGGGATAGAGACTGGTTTTGCAAGAGAAGTGAAAACACCCACCTTGGTTTCCTGGTTCAATCTGCCTTTTCAGAGCATCCTGCTACTCCCATCCAGGTGTACTGCAGTGTCATCAGGAGGAAATCCACCCCTGGCCAGGTGAGATCCAGCATCCATTGTGGGGTGGCTGCACACACTTTCCCCTGCACCCCCAGCCTCTGACACTCCACCAAACCATCTATGACACAGTGGATATTCAGGTACCCAAGCACTGGATGAGTAAACCAGAGAGCCTTCTAGGCAACACCTCCCAAGAATTCAAGCCTCAGCCTCTGGGGGACAGCAGCTGGGAAGGAGGGGTGCTGAGAGTGAGACACACCTTTATAGGGGGCCTTTTTATTTCAGCATCTTGAATGGGAGCACATTTCCAGCCACTACCTTGCAGTCCTTGCACTCCTCTGGGCCAGCTCACCCCAACACACACCCACCCTGTGGGCTGGTTGATGGTGTTCTTAGAGGAACAGCTGGTTCTTAGAGGTTTCAGCTGGAATTGGTGGGAGCTGGGAGCTTTCTGTCCCATAGAAAAGACTGTGCAATCCAATATCAATTTCATATGTAAAGAAAACCTCAGTGATTTTCTACTGCAGAGTGTTTGTGTTTTGAGACACCTGAGTATATACTCTGCAAAGGAAAGAAGGAATCTATTAGGTATGTAAATTTTAATATTTATGAAATAAATCCTGAAGTTTCAGCTCTTCCTTGGTTGTGGATGTCTTGAAGCTTATTCCACGGAGGATAATGTTTTTCTGCTAATAGGTAAAATGGTGGAAAAACCAGGACAGGCAGAATCTCATTTAGCATTTCAATTAACAGGGAAAAGGCCCTGGAATTTGAGTAGCAATTTTTTGTAGCTTTCAATGAATATTTTCAAAGGTTTCTCAAATAATGTAGTTTTCTTTGAACTTCCATTGCTGGAAGTTGCTCAGGAATTTCACACAGATAAAAAGCCTCTCTCCTCACTGCCACTCCCATACCTGCAGGATGGTTCAACTGGGATTCCTTATCCCTGTCTCATGTTCCCTGTGCTTTTGTGTGGACCCTTCCCTCCTTGCAAAGGCAGCTGGACCTGGTTGCTGCAGTGAGGCTGCTGGGATGCCGAGTTCCACAAACTCCAGGCTTAGTGAGTGTATTTTGCCCTTGCAAATTAAAAAATGCAAACAAAAAAACCCCCAGAAAACCCAAACAAACAAACAAAAAAAACCCCAACACAAACCAACAACAACAACAAAACAACAACCACCACCACAACAACAGCAACAAACCCCCCCCAAAAAAAACCAAAAAAAACAATAAAAGGAAAAAGAACAGGTGTAAGGATGTATTTGTGGGACAGCTACAGACCTTCTCTAGTTATTTTTTTTGGTCTGTGGAGGAGTACAAACTGATCCTTGCATAAGCTTTTCGTAAAATGGAATTGAGCCAAAATGTCCTTACTTAGGGGTCCCTCCATCTGGCAACAAAAGGAAAATTTATCCTAGATTCTGTCCAAGGCTCTGTCAAACATATGTGATGACGACAAAACAGCACATTTCAGTTTTACCCACACTTCCTGGTCAAATGCAAAAAATTTTATTGTCCTTGTGCCAAATTTCTTAGTTCTTGGGAAGATAACAGCATTATTTGAAAAATAAGGCAGGAAAAGCCACCTTGGGAACCACCTCTGGCTGGTTACAGAGAGTCCTCCTTGCTGTCAGGCTTCTCTGACCACACCACATGCTGTTATTCATGCCCATCAACCCTGCATTTCAGAGCTGGGCAGAAAGGATGTGGCTGGTGGAATTCAATGCCCATGATTTCTGATTCCCAGCCACGAGAAATTGGATACATCTCCTTGCTGCCCCTAAGATATCTCATTAACTGGCATAGGCCAGGAAGTTTCGAGGGTGGTATGAAGCCAGCTCTGTCCCAGCAGAGCACAGCCCTTGGCTCAGGGAAACCAATCCCCCTTCCTGATCTGTGATCTTCAGAAGCTGTACAGAGCTGAAATGCCTGGAGTTAGTGCTGAAATATTAGGTTTTAATGGAAGAGTCTATTTTTAAGCCTTTAAATTAATGGTCAACTTCTCTGTTGTGGTTTGGCAGGCAGGGGAGAGGAGCAGGGCCATCCCTTCCTACATGTGGCATGGTATCCCCAGGCAAAGGGCCCATACATCAAAGCAGCCCTCATGTGCTGAGCTGCTGGGGTGCACAGTGCACATCCCTGGGGAAGGGCTGTGCCCCCCCCTTGCTGCCAGCACTGCACACACGGCCACAGCACAACCTGTCCTCCCTGGGGTTCCTGCTCCACACATCCCACAGCACGTGTGCCACAGCTGAAGTGGGAGGGAGTGCTCAGCAGCCAAAATGACATCCAGGGGGAAATCTGCAGCAGGCACCCACTGGGCTGATGCTTCTTCAGCTGCCGTGGATTGGTGTAGTCCCACTGCTCACCCATGGGGTGATGCCACCTTGCATCAGGTGAGGGAATGGCCCATCAGAATCTGATTTTCAGCTGTGCATTGACTCATGGACTGATAGAATGGTGTGGATAGGAAGGGACCTTATAGATCATCTCATTCCAGCCCCCCTGCCATGGGCAGGGACAACTTCCACAAGCCCAGGTTACTCCAAGCCCCATCCAACCTGGCTTTGAACACTTGCAGGGATGGGCATCCACAGCTTCTCTGGGCAACCTGTGCCAGGGCCTCACCACCCTCACAGGGAAGAATTTCTTCCTAATACCTAATCTAAACTGTCCTCAGTTTAAGCCATTAGCCCTTGTCCTATCACTCTGTGTCCTTGCAGAACGTCCCTCTCCAGCTCTCCTGCAGATCCTCCAGGTACTGGAAAATGCTGTAAGAACTCCCCAGCATAGACAATATGTTATTGTGGCTCCCCTCACCATGGCCCATGTTAGAGTCCCTGAATCACCTCGATTTCCATCAAGCAGCATATTCAGAGTGAGAAGATCTGAGTTTTATCCTCTGTGTCACAGTGACATTTTTGGCTTCAGGCCTGTGTAGGGTGAGGCAATGAGGAGTCCCCAGTTACTTGTGGAGTACTTACCTTTTAATGGAAACATATTGCACCTCCCAGTTAAGGGATTCAATCCCCTTATCTGTATGAAAGTATAAATGACCTTATAGAAACTTAAGCATAAGGGCAAGCATGCTAATTCCATGTCCTCAAGATGCTTAAGAGAAAAGACATGAGCTTTGGGTTGGTACCCCTACATAAAAATAGATTATAATATCATTAAATCAATAAAAGAAAGAAAGAAAAAAAAAACCTATTAGAGGAAACAAAAACAATTCAGAAACTCTACATGGTGGTTTGTAATGGATCTGACAATCTAGTGGCTACTTCAGTAGCATAAACACATTCCAGGATGCATTATGTTTTGTATTGTACGTGTTAAAATATTTAGTAACTACGTTGCAATAAACATTGTTTTGATCTCAAAGTGCACCATATTTTAAAGTCCGTTGTACTCCAGGAAGAATTATATTCTCCAGCCTCCTTAGTAAAAGCCACAATCTATGATGCTCTTGATGTGCACGGACTACACAGTATGATAACATTCTTCAAGAGGCCTTTAATGAATTAATGCCTCTCCAAATGGTTTTAAGCTTACAAAAGAAGATGTGTGCATGGTCCTAAACCATTTGGAGCCATTTTATTCAGTGCCTATTGATTTTAGTGCCAGTAAACCTCCCTGCTGCCTGCCTCTGATGAGTATTACATTATATCCTCCGTAGCACACAATGGAATTTAGCGGCGCCAAAAATGTAATTTCAGCACAAAATACAGAAGTCATTATTACATCAACTCTCCTTTTTCTTCCAAACTTTCACCATCTGAGGATCTAATTTCTGAAGAAACTGGTGCTACTTCTCTGAAGTGATTTCAGAGAGCTCACTCCCCCATCTTTAAACTAATCAGTGGGGCTGAAATGGGCTTAAAAATAAGAAACTGAAAAGTTGGTGGTTTTTTTCCTTCAAAAAGCCTTTATATGGAGTCATTACCCTAATATTAGTAGTGGCACACAAGGATGTTTGCCGCTGTGATTGTTGTATGTTTTTAGTAAGGAATTCTCTCTCTTCTCCACTCAAGGCAAGTCAGACAAGGTACTCTGGGCAACTGAGCCAGAAATGGCTTTTCATCCTCCCTTTCCCTTCTTTCCTTTACCCTTTCCCTTTCCCTTTCCCTTTCCCTTTCCCTTTCCCTTTCCCTTTCCTCCCATCTCAAGGAGATATTTATGCTACTCTAAAACTTCCCCAGTGCGTGCCAGCAGAAGCCTTTTCCCTTCCCTTCAGTTGCTGCTACACGTGAAGATGCATCTCATTTCCTCAATTAATGATGCATCTTCTTCAGATATGGCTAAGCAGAAGAAGGACACAGCCAGCATCCTACCTCCCAAAAAGTGCTGTTAAGGGGCTGGAGTGTCCCCAGCTCTGAAGTTCCATGGTTTTCCCACTGTTTCAGCCCTCAAGGAGTAGAATTTGATAATTTCCAGCAGTAGAAGAGATAAAAAGAAGAATCTAAGAAAGAGAAGCAACAGGCAAAGGAGCTCCATACCATGGGAAAAGACATGGATGTAAGACCCATGGAGGTAAAGGTTATATGGGAAATGAATATAGCACCCCCTTGAACTGCTCTCCTGATGAAGTACCTGACCAGGGAGGAGACCTGATGTGAATACACCAGCGAAAGAGTCACCCCAGGGAAATACTGATCTCCTGTGATTTCAATGACAATTACTTGGGCAGGCTTTGGTCCATTTCCCTGTGCTTCTGGTCACCCCAGTCACTTTTGTGGTTTTCACTTGGTTTTGGAATTTTTCTTTTCTTTGTATTTTTTCCTCCCCAGATTCCATTTCTTCAAATACTTCCCCTGTCTGTTTATTTACATTTCTTCCCTGATTTCAGGATTAGAATTGGAGGCATTTTGGCAAGGTTTGGTCCTTTCCACTGCCCCTCATTTCATCTCTGTCCATTTGGTTGTAATCACCTTTCAGGATGGATGTGTGGAGAGGATTTTCCCACCCCCTGCCTCACTGGCCTTCTGCCTTCCGGTGATGCAAATCTGAGAGAGGAGGGTGTAAGAGCCTTTCAGCCGGCAATTAAGGCACAGTGTTTTCTGTAATTTATAAACAATACCCATTAAGCCTGACTTTAATTGGGCTGAGATTCTATGATAAATAATTGAAAAGAACCCTTGAAGTGAATTTCAAAAAATTTTTCCCCCTGCCTTTAAATGTATTTACAATGCTTCTTTACTTTATATAGCTTGAATATTTAATCAATTGTCATTTATATAGAGTCCTATTCCTGGGGTTTTGTGATATAAATGTGCTAAACAAGCCACTTGAATGTCAAAGCCATGGAGCAGCAGCTCTTGGGTTCAGACAGATTTGACACAGTTTGTAGAGGGCTGTGCATGGGAATAGCTTGTTCTCATCCCTGATGCTCTCTCTAGTTTAAAAGGTTCTTGAACCAGCTTGAATTCCTCCTGCTGCTGCACATATAGCGTGACTGGAGAGGGACCTTCTAATTGCTCACCTGGTCCCCAGTTCCAGCCAGCAGCTGGCAAAAGCTCTGGTTTCTTTATCAGTGTTGAGGCAAAATCCCAGCCCTGCTTCAACAGGATCAGAGGAACAAGGAGGCAGAACAAGTGGATATATGAAAGGAGCAACTGATGTTTATTGTGCACTAAACATACTTGTCAGGTGCCTCGTTGTAGGTATTTTTCCAGGGCTGGTGGTGATTAAGGATGTCAGGGATGATATGCTCTTCCCTTCTCAGTGAGTGAGCATTTATCCGGCTTCCACTAACACAAGGCCTGATGAGACGGAAATGTCCCTCAGTGCCTTTCAACACACACAGTTAAAAGGTCTTGTGTATTAGACTCTGGACTTCCCTTCCACTGTGCAGCTGCCCTCACTGAGGCTAAAATGGCACTGCCTCAGGGATGTCACTGGAGTTTCACTGCAGCCCCCCCATGCTGTTCAAACTCCCAACCCCTCTTCTTGGTACTTATCAGACCCCCTGACTTGGGTACTCAGATCAAAAAGACATATATCTCCATTTTGCAGAGAAAAAGCTGTCTCTCTCTAAACCTCAGAGCTCAAGAGCACCTTTAAGCCATAGGAGATTCTTTTAATAGGAGATATTTTGTGAAATCTTTCACACATTTTAAGGTGCTGCCGAAGTTCTTTGGGACTTCAGGCATTCAGAAGATTATTGATGTCGTCCCCCAAGCTTCACCTCCTACTGAAACTGGCCTCAGTGGAGAACTTTCACAGTTTTGTTACTGTCACGTGTCCTTTATATGATTCTGTTTCTGCCCTGCAGTGTTTTTGCTGACTGGGCGAATGTTTGTTCTCTGCCTTTACTGGGGTGTATGCAGCAGTGATCTGTTGATGACATAGTGGGAATTGAATTGGCACTAGAAGAGTTAATCAGGAAGAGAGGCCTTCTGAGGTGTGACCAGACTGGCACAGAATTCTCCCTGCTCACAAACACAGCAATAAACACACAGATGGGTTTTAAAATAATATACATGGATATTTAAAATTATAAAAACAAGCAAAGTAGGATTCAAATAACTAGATACTCAAGGCAAAAGGGATTAAATCCTGCTCTGAGCAGCTGTGCTGGAAATGGTGCAGTGTAGTCCCAGCTTTGCACCAGTGTGCATGAAATCACAGCTCATTCCCACAGAATCCCCTAATCATCCTTCCATTAACTCATATAACTGTGTGGGACTAGAGCAGATTTCTCAATAAAAATGATGGATAAGTAAATTGGGAGAAGCACTCTATCACTTAGCAGGTGTGAGAAGATTGACAGTCCCAGCACTGCTGAGGGAGGATTGTGTGCACTGACTCAAGGGTGTCGCTGTGTGGAAACGCTTATGTGTGGCTGGGGAAAAACTGCCACAGTTCTTTCATGAATGAGAAAGGGTGATGCTGGAACAGGATGCAGGAGAGCTGCAAACGGCCTATGAACGAACTGTGCTGAACAGCATGGACAGCAGGCATACATGGAAGGACCAGCAGCCTCCAGATGTTCAGAAGAGAGAAGTTGTTGGAACAGGTTTCACAGAAAAGCTGTGGATGCCCTATCCCTGGCCATGTTCAAGGCCAGGCTGGATGGGGCTTTGAGTAACCTGGTCTGGTGGAAGGTGTCTCTGTCCACGGTAAGGGATTGTAATGAGAATCTATAAGGGCCCTTCCAGCCCAAACCATTCTGTGGTTCTCCGTGTCCCAGAGGATGAGTGGGAATGCTGGTGTGAAGGCAGTGCAGCAGTGTGGAAAATGGCATTGGGGAGGATGCTCTTGTCTGTGGCTGTGAGATACACTGGCCCTTGGAGAATCAGCAGGAATTCTGCAGCAGCAGGATCAATTGAATGGATAATGTAGTAAATTAATAGGAGGAATCCAAAGGCCTGCTCCTCTCTCCTGGTTAAAACCCAGCCTGAGCTCGTGCCTTCTCCTCAGAGTGGGAACTGGGGAGAAGGCACAGCTCCTCTGCTTCCCCCGAGGACTGGCAACCTACAGGAATGGGAGGAGATTCCCGAGGTCCCACAGCACACCTGGGTTCGACTCTGCTCACACGGGGCTCCGGCTAAAAACGTGGTTTGAAAGACAGGTCTTTTTTGGCTCACAGGATCCCCCTACACTGGCATTGCAACCTGCAGCTCCTCTTCACGCAGCACCTTTCAGAGAGCCGCGAAATCCTCCTTCTGCTGAAATTCCCACCATGGCTCTTCCATTCAGCATTTCTGAGCATTTAGATAACATGCTCAGCAGCGAATTAGCAAACGTCAGTGGCATCACTCAGAGATGAAAACAGCCTTGCCATCTTCTTGATGAATCCAGAGAGGCAGAGACAACAAGTCCTGGGTCTCTGGAGGGGCACTGTCACACTGTCCCCTGGCTGTCCCCACCAACCCGGCTCCCTGCAATGCACCTTCCCCGGCGCTGCGCTGTCATTACAGCCTCGGGCTGCGGGCAGGGAAACACCCCCGCTGACGAGAAAAAAGAAGTGGGGGAATGGGGATTAATTTTCATACACGGTGCCTGGAGAATTAAGCGTTTGTTGTAAAGATTTATTGAGTGAGAAACAATGCTTTGCCTAATCCCTTGGCAGGGGGAGCCGCTCGGGCTAACGACTGCTCGATAATGAGCGCTGGGAAATTCCCCGCTCCCTGCTCTGCTCTGCCTCCGAGGTACCTCAGGCGCTATCAAATCTTACACCAAATCGCACCCCAGCGTGGTGAGCAGGTCTCGCCATCCTGCAAGCCTGTCAGGGCACTCTGCCAGCTCCAGAAATAGGGACTGGGGGCAAGGAGGTTGGCTACTGGCTGTCCCCTTGGCCACCCTTCAGCTGCGCTTTCCGGCAGCGGCAGAGGAGTGCTGACAGCTCCAGGACACACGGACAGGCTTTCTGGGATGCCACGGACTTCTCTGACCCTGCCTCCCCGGCTTTTGCTGGGTTTTGATGCCTGGCAGTGCCTGTTATCTTGTTTTAAACACAAAGCTGGGGCTGTTGTTCACTACAGGCACCCCATGGGTGGGGGCACATCCACCTGGACAGGGTAGAAAAGGGAAAAAGTATTTCCCAAGTCCAAGCACTTAAAAAAAGGGACAAACTGCCTGTTACATGTCTCTGAGCTGCTCTCATCCTGTGGGTGATAAAGGCGTGAAACAGGGGGTGTCTCCCTCTTTGATGGCCACGGCATTGCTGGAGCCACATCTGCTGGGAGGGAGGTGACACTCTGCCCCAAGCCAGCACCAAGTGCCGTGATATGCAGGGAAAGGCAGTGGTCAGACCTAAAAGAGACAGGTAGAAAGACTGTGTCAGGCAATGCAGGCAGCTGGAAACCACTGTGATCACACCGCATCATCTGCTGGGTCTCCATAAGTGTCACTCATCTGCTGCAGTGAGCAGCTCCTTTACAGATCTCGAGGCAAGAGGCAGCAGAGAAATCCAAGATGTTCTCTGGGGTAGCACAAGAATCAGGCAGAGTCCTGCTGAAAAATGCCCCGAAGCTGGGCTTTGTTGCATGGCTGCTGTGCAGCAGCCAGGAGCAGTGATGGCCATATGGTGTGTCAGCACCACACAGTTCCCCCCTGCAGGTGTCCAGGAATGGGAAGGTATTAAAGGAAAATGACATTTGTAGAGTAATTCTCCAGTGTTAGTCCTGAGTGAAAAGCACTAATCACTTGGAGAAGTGAAGGTTATACATGACTCTGGGAATTTGTACTCCACATTTCGCTTTTTGAACCTCAGCAGTTCCTGCTGCAGAGCAGCAAAGATTATCCCAGAGATGCAGCACCCCATCAGTCTTACTTAAGACTAAGGTGGGTGTCTATAAGCTATTCCCAAAATACATTTTTACCGTTTTTTTTTTCCTTCCCTGTCTTTTTAAATGGCAGTGCTCTGTCAAAACCATCCCCACGAGCCAAGATTTTCAGAGGTTTGGTTGGCACTGGTTGAGTATTTGTGAGAGTGAGCTGTTGAGGGTATTACTGTTCAGATCTTGTGAGACACCTCACACCTGGGAGAGGCCTTGACCATAACCTCAGCATTATGTTGGTTTAAAAGTCACACAGCGAGGACAAGCACAAGAGACCACTCTCCCAGATAAAGAATGAACCTGGGGAAGGATTCAAGAGAGGAGATGTGCCTTGGGACAAGTTTCATGAGCACCTTGACACAAATCCTACCATCTACCCATGTTTTCTTCTGACACAAAATGTCCCCATGCTTTTCAAATGATGCAAAACAGCTCCCCTGGACCACACTTTGCAGCTCACCAGATGCATGACAGGGATTTATCAGATGGACACTTACAACAGAGTTTTTCAATGAGACTGTCTGCTTATAACATTTTCCATGCACTTCCTAGTATTTCTGGAGAGCTTTTCAGCTCACTTGATATATTATTAGGAGTAGCTATGAAACTAATTAACTGAGGAGAATGCTATTTAACTGTCAATAAACCTTTGGATCTCTGCCCTCTTTCCTCCAAATTTAGACATTCATTCTGCAAAGCCTTTTCTTTTCCCTAACCCACAGCTTCTCTCCCTTCCCTTTTCACAGCTCCTTGGTGGCACCTTTTTGCTTCATCTGGCCCATGCTGTTTGTCCTTTGCATTGCTCCAAAGCCTGGTGGCTGCCTGCTCACAATCACAGTTTGTCAGGATACGATGTCTCACTGCTGCTGTGCCTCCTCCAGCCTCCCATCACCAAAAACCTCCATGGGGTTTTCTCCAAGGCTGGAGTCCATCCCTGATGCATCCTCAGGCTTGTTCGTAACAGGGTTCTTCTGGGAATTACAGTGGTGGCACAACGTGAAGGTTGACAGATGCAAAAGGAAAGAGTAGAGGGGTGAATTTACCATCCAAGCACCAGCAAGCTCCTTACAACAGCTCTTGCTGGACTGTGTAAGTTTAAGCCCCTTTAAAATACATTAGCCTTTATTCTCCTGACTCAGAGGGCAACAGTGCCTTTCATTCCTCCTTAGAACATGTCTTCTAGCAGAGCTTATCACAGTTGATGCTTATATCCCCCTCCCCCTGGAAAAGCACCTCCTGGACCCGCTGCTGTGGTGGTGCCACTGCTGAAGGAGCCCCAAGGATTCTGTGGTTTCCTGGAATCTTGCAGAAAATGCTCCTGACACACAAATAATGCCCCATTTCTCTGCACAATGGCCCCATGCATACAGTGGCCTCACAGAGAACAACAGATGACTGTAGCTCCAGAGCAGATGTGCATGTTGTCCACGTCAGGGGGTTTGTGATATCTGGAAAGTGAGGGGGAAAGGCAGATCCTTTGTGAGAAAGTACGAGGAGCCTGGTAAAAAAAATCTCCCAATGTTGAAAAAAAAATACCTCTGGTATCTTAATGTGGCAGGCTTTGAGAACCTTGCTGATTCAGGACTGTCTGAAATCTGTTTTCCCTAGAAAATAACCTTTTCTGTATTTGAAAGACAGAGCAGAGCCTGACTTTAAGGTATAAAATTGCTCCTGGATTTGCAAAGAAGACAGTAAGGTACAATTTCTATTGCCTCTGGGAGAAAGTATCAAGGGCTTTCTTCCCCTTGCACAGCTCCTTACAGCCTGGAAAATGAGATAGTGACCTGAACTTTTTTGGTTTAGTTCTGCTTAACTATATTAAATCATGGCACAGTGGATCTGGACCGTCCTGAATGACAGCAACCAAAGTAGGTACCTGGGAATGGACGTTTTTCACACTTGAACCCTGTGCTGGTGTTTTCCTGCTGGGTCTTGATGTTGGAACATCTGAGTTTAGGATCAATAGCCCGACTTTCTTGGACACACTGCAAGAGACAATATGGAAGAAGCAGCAGCCAAAATAGCAGCAACAGAAGTTGCAGCAGGCAGATTAGCGGCTGCAGCAGGCTCTGATCAAGCTGTTCTCCTTCTGTCACCATTTTGAGTGTTTATTGTTCAACTCCCCCAACTGCTGCCGGTTACAGGGCTCTACCAGCGAGAAGGGATAAAGGACGATACAAAGATCCTGTAGGAATGCAGGAGCCCTCCAGACTGCTCCATGCCAGGGCTGGATGCCTTCCCTCCTCTTCATTCACAGCATGGTTGGGCCCACCTGACCCCTGTCCAAGTCACACATGCTGGGGAAACAGCTGATTTTTCTCTTCGATGAGCCCAAGGCCTGGAGACAATGAAGGTTCTGCCACTGAACCACCCATCTGCCGGTGCCCCCTGCCTTTCTCAATCTGTTGGCCAATGTCAACCATCTCTGTCAGGGAGCTATGAAATTCCTGCAAGTTTCATAAAGACAGGAGACTGCATTGAGGATGGAGAGCTGAATCAATGCCCACGATTGCCCCCACAAAGCTCCTGGCTGCTGCAAGTCCTGAGCTTTGTCCAAAAGGCAGAAGCAGAGCACATGATCAGAGCATCACCATGGAAAGCTGAAGGGGAAAAAGTACAGAGGACATGAAGGTGATGAGAAGAGACCCCTGGGAAGGAGGTTCTGTGTAGAAGATGCTGTAGGAGGAGATCTGATGGCTTTCTGCGGGAGGCTCCAGAGGCAAATTTGTGGGAATCCAGGTTTAATTGTTTTTGCTGCTGACAGAACAACTTAATTATGCACTGAGGGTCTCATTTGGTTTGGTCTCCCTGTGCAAGTCCAGATAAGGAGGAGCACAGCTGAATGCCCTTTAGCTCCCCGGTTATCTTCAGACAGATTTCACTCTGATGTGCTGATCTGGGATTTGGGGGTGGAGCTGCATTTCCTGTTCAGGGATGATCCTACCCCAGAGCAGCCTTAAGCAAGGCAGAGATGCACGGGTCCCAGGATATTCAACTGTGCTGGAGTGCTGTGAGCCCCTTGTGCTCCCCACTGACAGAGGAACGTGATCCCCCCTCCTCCCACTGCTGCTGGAGCTCCTGTGGCCTAGAGTGCTGCCTTCCTATTTTAAATAAAAATCTGCATTTGTGAGAGCTGATAAGTCTTTTCAGGGTCTGCAGCTGGACTGTGAATAGGCTGTGAAGCCGTAATTTGAGTTCAGATGAGAGCCGTGTTGGGCTTTTCCCCTGAGCCCTCTCTGGTGCCTCAGGGACACCTCAACAGGCTCTGCAGGAGCTCAGCTGAGCTGGGAGTGGAGTGCAGGTCCAAAAGGGAAGATTTATTTTTTTCTTTTCTCTCAACTTTGGAAAACAAAATAGAAGACTAAAAGGCTGTAAAACATCCAGTATGCTAGCAAATTGCTTTTTTAAATGTCCCCAGCTTTACAAAAGTTGCACGTATTGCCATTAGACATCCCTTTCTCTGTTACCTACTTACACCTCTTCAAAGCTGAATGGACAAATTAATGCTGAGCCTCCTTCCCCTCATAATCAAACATTACAACACTGAGAAAATCAGAGTGAAGATTACACAGAACAGTCATTCCATAACAATACAATTATGATGAAATCATTTTAGCATCTTTGGTCTGAGATGAGGTTAAATCTATTTTAACGAGACATTAGATGTGCTTTTATCCCCTATGTTTTTTTCCTCATGGCGCCATTGCAATGCAGAGGAATTTTTTTGTTTTAGTTGCCTCAGTTTGTGATTTTTTTTCTTTGCTAGAAATCAATATTCTATGCAGGGAAAATAAACTGAGAGTATTGCAAAACTTCTTTTTGTGCCTAAATTACCGATACACTCCCTTCATGCTGACAGTTTCTTTTTCCTGAGAATTTCTGCTTTTCAGGGTTCTTCCCCAAAAAAAGCATTTCATACTTCCTGCATCAGCAAGGCTGCTGAAGAGTTGATTCACCAGGCTTCTGAAGCTGCCAGGGAGCTCCATCTTGCTGAGCTGTATTTATGGCAGCTCTGAGTCACAGAGGCAGCACGGGGTGGCTGAGAGGCCTGGCAGTGCTGGCTCTGACCGTGGTGTTTTGGAGGGCTGTGCCCCTGCAGTGTCTGGGAATGGCACTGCCTGTGCCTCCTGCAGCTCAGTGCCCAAGCTGCCCCTCCAGCCTTGCCTCAGTTTCCCAGGACTCAGTGTGTGTGACCTGGGGGTGCAGCACTGTGGTTTTCAGGGTCGCCATCACAAGGCCATATATCCACGGGGTGTCTGTTCAAAAGGTCTTGGGCCATGTAATATTCACAAATTATTTGCTCTCAAGTGAGCTTGAAGGTTTGCTTGCTTTTTTTTTTTTTTTTTTTTTTTTTTTTTTTTTTTTTTAAGGCAAGCCTGATTCTGATGGCAAAGTCTCGGCTATTCTCAGATATCAAAGTGAACCTAAGGCTCTTTAGGGAATGATATAGTTTGGAAAGGTGTGGGCTGTCTCCATCTCTCAGCTGGGGAGGGCTTTTCTGTCTTTGCTTCATTTACCACAGCTTCTTCCCAAAGGCAACCTCCTTCCCTTGATCCAAAATAAACTCTGGGAAACTGTTCACTCATGGATCGCCTTCTGCGGTGCTCTTGGTGATTAATCTGGCCAGCATCACATTGGGGGGGATGACCAGCTGCCTGCTCTTCCTTCTTCTGTTTTAAAGAATCAGGTGGACAGATGGAAAAGATCTTCCCAGGGAGCAAATTGATTCCTTCAATAAACTGCTCAACTGTGAGGGCAGCTGGAGGCTTTGACTCAGGTACCTCTGCTAGAGATGGATTCAGACACCCCTTATCATCTCTTAAACCTACCAGCACAAGGTGCTCCTAAGGCAACAAATTTGTTCATAACTTGCTCTGCAAGAAAACAAAACAAAACAAAACAAAACAAAACAAAACAAAACAAAACAAAACAAAACAAAACAAAACAAAACAAAACAAATTAGGTAAAAGAGAGCTGCATTCATTGGCCAAAGCAATGGGAAAAGGGATGGAGCTGATGTTATGGATCATCAGCCAGCTGCCTGAGTTGGAAAAAGGGTTTTTTGCCTTTAGAGAAAGAAGGTCTAATCAAACATGTGCCAAAGAAGGGGAAAGCCCCAGTCTCCATCTGAAGGCAGAAAGGAGTTCCATGGAATCGCTTGGAGCCCTTGAGTTAAATACATGTTGAGAGGAAACTGATAAAGATAAAACACAGCAATGGAAACCTGTCTCAGAAAGAGCAGGTAGGTCCCAACTGTCAACAGTAATCTGAACCTATAACAAGCACTCGTTTGAAAATGAATCCAACTGAAAATGAAAGATTAAACAAGTACAACAACGTAAGAATAAATTGCACATAAATCTCTCTGGTATTCAGGATCAAAGGAAGATTAAAGAACAAGTTATGGAAATGTGGTAGAGGCAAAGAGAACCTATTAAGTCATATCATTTAGTGAGTATATGAGTAATAGAGAGTTCACATCTAAGTTTAGAGAAAAGGGAATGAACCTGTAACTGTTGAAAGAGACTTTAAATGATATGTGGCATGAATGATATATGATGAAGAAGGTTCTGTAGCCCAAACCCAACAAAAATATGACCCAGGATCAGAGCTGGAATGAGAAAACTCACTTACAGTTGTGTTTTAAGGATGATGGAGAAGGATCAAATTATTCCAGTCCACCTTGCAATTTTGAGAATGCGAGGGTGGACACCAGCTACATGAATTCTCGTTATAGGCATGACATCCAAGTAAGGATGCAGGTGAGTCACCAGGGCAAGGAGTACTCCTGGGATCAGCAGGGCCCATCATCTTCCCCTAGAAGCTCTTCTTTCCCTATTTTCCTTTGTGCTGGGCTGAGGTCACAGCCTGATCTCCAGCGATGATGCTTAATAGGGATTTCTTTTCCTTCAGGACACCACACTAAAATACTTGTCTGTGTGTGTAAGACTATGCATTTATGAAGCATGCTCTTTCACAGTGACAATATTAACACCAAAAGATCCCATGTCAGGCAATTGGCCTCATATTTAATAAGCCTTCTGACTCTAATGATATAAATAAATCAAAATAGAAAGAGACCCTCTTCTCCCTGCTGAGACAAGTGAGAGTGTTTAGAAGAAGCATGTTGTCCCAGTTCATGCAGAATCTACAGCAAAATCAAACTTGAACCAATCACAGAATCATCAGTGTTTTTTTACTGCAGGAAACACTGTCTCTATCTTTGGGGAAAGAGGAAGCTATATTCAGGACAGGGGTTAGAGGTGCTGGGTCAGCTGGGGGGGGTTAAGGGATTTCACCTTTATCCCATGTGGATGCTCAACGCTTATCATCAATACATTCAAGGGATAATCAATCAATCCACTGATAACCCTATGTTTGTGCAAATTTCAGCCATTTAATTAATTTTTTTTTCTTCTCTGTGTAGTCTGTAGTTTTCTTTATAAAAACTTGTCAAAAGAGTTCAGGAAAGGAAGAAAATGCAACAAGCCTTTGTCAATATTTTCCCGTTGTGAAACCAGCTGGAAATTGAAAGAGACCGAAGTGGGGAAGGTATTTGCATGTGCAAAGGATGATATAAGTGCAGCTGAGATTGTATCAAAGTAAAGAGAGTACAAGGCAGTCAGAGGGAAGGTTTTGCCTTCACTTGGCCTCCCCACCCAAGCAAACAGCAGCCTTTGATAGCTTTGAAGGTTATTTCTTGCTCACACCTCAGATGGGTGTGCATTTGCTAAGTGCATTGCCTGCGGGCAATCTGATTTATGTTCAAATGTTTGCAGTACATGAGGTGCACGCAAATCTATTTTTATGTATGTATTTATTATCAAGGCATGCACAGCACAGGCTTTTCAGCCTACACTACACAAAACAGCTCAAAGCTCTGCCTGACAGCAAAAAAAGCTTTGTGGAGGTCCTGACCCAAGACATTGTATAAGTCACCCTACACAAGCCCAACCCTGAGCAACAAATGTCTGGATGTAGATGCTCACATCAGTGTCTCCACCTGTTGAATCAGTGAGCCAGGGGACGGAGCAGAAACTGTGTGAGGTCCAAGTCTCTGGGGGGCACAGGTGAAGTGCATGCATCTCACATCACACAGAGGGGAAGGGAAGGCTGTGTCCCAGCTCAGAGCTCGGAGCTGTCACTGCCCCTGGGACCTGACCCCACAGCCAGCACTGACCCCAACAGGCCTAACCCACCCTGAGGCACTGAACACTGCTCCCAGAGAGGAAAGCTGTTCATTTTAGCGGACCCAGTGCTTGGATACAAATTCTCCATTGCAGTGTTTGTCACTTCATCCGTGTTTGAACTTGCATTTTTTTTGGCTGTTATGTAGTCAAACTGCATAAATAAAATATATCCAGCATTTTTCATCATAAACAGACTTCTTACAGTGCTTTTCATTTTTAGACACTTCACCTTTTCAAATAACTCATTAAATATTAATAAATTAATCCCTCTCACACTCTTCTGACGCATTCAAGACATTTTCATGATGATCGTCTTATGTTCTGTTTTTTATTTGAATATGAAATACATCAAGTAGATGTATCATTCAATACAATTAGCTGGCAGTTATAAACAGTGCCAGAAACCAAGCATGGCAGGCTGATTTTTCCTACATGTGTTCAATTGGCACTTAAATACAGGAAGTGAAAAAATGAAGAGCTAATGGCATGAATGATTTTTTGAAAGTTTGTGCTCTTCAACAGATTGTTTACTTGCTTCCTTTTGTTTCCATGAGTTCTTTTTATGGAAGTTATTAAAACCACCAGTAAAACCAGCAATTTTTTTTCTGGGCTGAATGCTTGTATTGGGATTACATGGTAAGGTTTTGGTACAGGGGGGTTACAGAGGTGGCTTCTGTGAGAAGCTGCTGACAGCTTCCCCCATGTCCACCAGAGCCAATGCCAGCTGTCTCCAGGATGGTCCCATTGAAGGACAAAGTTGAGACCATCAGTGACTGTGGGAGCACCTCTGGGATAATATACTTATGGGGGAAAAAATCCCCAAACAACAAATGGAAACTGCAGCTGGAGAGAGGACTGAGAACAAGTGAAACAACTCTGCAGACCCCAAGGTCAGTACAGGAGAGGAGGAGGTGCTGGAGCAAACATTCCTCTGCAGCCCACCATGCAGCCCGTGGTGAGGCAGCTGTGCCCTGCAGAGATCCATGGGGATGCAAAGATCCACCCACAGCCCCTGGAGGAGGCGCACACTGGAGCAGGAGGATGCCCAAAGAAGGTTGTATCCCCATGGCAAACACATGCTGAAGCAGGTTTGCTGGTAGGACTCGTGACCCCATGGAAGGAACCCACATTGCAGCAGTTTGTGAGTAAATGCAGCCTGTGAGAAGGACTCACCTTGGAGAAGTTCATGGAGGACTGTCTCCCGTGGGAGAGACCCCACCCTGGTGCTAGGAAGAGTGTGAGAAGTCCTCCCCCTGAGGAGGAAGGAGCATCAGAGAAAGTTTTGTGTGATGAGCTGAGTGCAGCCCCCATTCCCTCTCCTCCTGCACAGCTGTGGGGGAGGAGGTAGAGAATTTGGAAGTAAAGTTAAGCCTGGATTAAGAAGGAGAGGGAGAGAAAGGTGTTTTAAATGTAAGGTTTTTTTCTCATTATCCTACACTAATTTGACTGGCACTAAATTACACTAATTTTTCCCTAGGTCAGGTCTGTTTTGCCCCTGATGGTAACTGGTGAGTGATTTCCCTGTCCTTATTTCTACCTGAATTTTGTTGTATTTCCTCTCCCCTGATGAGCAGGGGAGCGACAGAGCAGCTTTGATGGGCACCTGGCCTCCAGCCAGGATCAACTCATCACAGCGCTCACCTACGTCTGGGTAAGATGCTGCAGCCACAGCAGCATCTCTGGGCTAAGCAAATGTCTGCATGGTGTCCCCGGGAAAGGGACACTGCCACCACCCTCTGCACTTGGGAGCAGAGCCCCTGAGTAGAAACCTCCTTTAGACCTCATCACACACAGCATTTGTAATGCACAGTGCGGAGAACCATGCTACCCAGAGCCATTTGCAAGAGTTACAGGGAAAATGGACTGCCAGGCTCTACTCCAGGGACTAGTGGCCATGGTTTGGATGCTGAGAAGGTGAAGACACTGCTGGTCCTGGAGCCAAGCACACCTTGCCAGCAGACTGTGCTGTTTCTGCACTCAAGAGACTGTTTCCCGCAGGGCTGGCTTCAGACAAGCCTGATCTCGGAAACTTTAATGTACATCTCAGGACTTCAAAATGGGGCAGCAATAACTGGGAAAAAGGTGCCCTATTCTGAAAGTAAGGGTATCTAGCAGGAGTTCAAACCAGTTCACATGAAGCACAGCCTCCCCTGACCCTGATGTCTCACTCTCAAACAATGACGAAATCTGCTTGAGTGTCCTGGCAGAACCCTGGCTTGTGAGAAAATTCTGAATATGTGGAGTGACAGGCCGGCGGTGGCTTCGCAGGGAAGTGTCAGCACTGTGGCCCAGCCGACCCTTCAGATCTACACAGCAGCCTGAGGCTTGTGATTCAGCTGGAAGCGAGGCAAGGTCTGTTTCTACCATGCTTTCTGTTGGTTTGTTTTTTTTTTTTGCCACGCCGTTTAGCCTTTCCTTGGGAAGGTGATGTCCCTCTGGTGGTGCTCATTAGCAGGCTGCCGGGCAGGCAGGATTTCAGCAGTGACAAAATTCCCAGACAGCCCTGTGGCAGGATGACTCCACTGGCATCACACAGTCAGCCGGTGCCCTGCTACCGGGTACCCAGGACTCTGCCAGCAGGGAGTGCAGGGTGTCACTGCTACAGGCACTGCAGCCCCTGTGGAGGCATTTTGCTGGGCTGGAATGCCTCTGTGCATTGCTCAGGCTGGGTGCTGCCATTTTCCTGGTCTCCCTCACCCTGTTGGTGTTGGACTCTCTGGTTGACTTGTCCCTGGTACCTGAGGGCAGAATGCTGGTGGGAACAGGAGCAGGCTCATGCTAATGTGAACCGATGGGATGATATCGATTCTTCCACAGCAGAGATCAGGAATCTGGGCTGCCTGCAGGCCTGTGGGAGCCCCTGGTCAGGCTGAGCCACCTGGCTGCAAGCCTCTCACTGGGATGAGCTGTCACATTCCTTTCACATTGAATGGAAAGCAGGCACATCCAAGGTGTGATACACCTGATCACCTGACATCTGCTCTGGAGTGAGACCAATCAGCCTCTGCTGGTCTCTCTTGACTAACTACGGTGGGAGAAGAGAGGGTGACTCGCTCCAGATTAGGTGAGGTGAATCCCAAACTAGGTGGGCAACACCTGTTGCCTGCTTTTGGTCATCCTGCTGCACCAGAGCCCTGCTGGCTGTGGCAGCTGCGTGCTGGGTTGGCAGAAAGGTGCTACTTCTGGAAACCACAGCTGAAAGTGAAGAGGCAGTGGAGGACGGATACCTGTGGGGATGCAGGGAATGAGGGGTAAAAGCTTTGTAAAAGCTGCACCCAGGCCCCATCTCAGACTCTTTGGAAGGACCAGCTCTTTTAGAATTTTATTTTGATAAGGCAAAATATAGGATAAACATGCTAAGACTGCTCTCTCAGCAGTGTGATATTCACAGCCAAAAAATACTTGTTGAAAATAGCATCATCTGTTGTCTGAATTTTTACCTGGTCAGCATCATGCAAGACCATGTGTACGTAGTACAGCAGCTTTATGCAACCTGTTTTAGAAGAAGTCACTCCTTATGCAGCTCCTCTCATCCCCATTTCCAGCCAGGCACAACACGACTCACAAGCACTTTGCATTAGCAGAATATATGAAGTTCTTACATGTTTTACAACCCACTGGGCACCCCATTACCCTCAGACAGTCCTGTTGGTCTCCTTTGGGCATCACCACTTCAGACCATCACCCAGTGGTCTCTCCCAGCTTTTGTGTGTAGTGCCACCATGGCTCTTGCACCAGTGGCCACCTGTAATTACCTTCTGGCAGATAATTGTTCTGCTGCAGCATTCCCCCTTTCATCCCCATTCAAAACAACACTCCAGCACCAGGAAAGTTTTTGCTCTAGCACTCTGAAGCTGGGAAGTACAGAGCAAAGCCAAAAGGGAAAGCACTTAAATAGGAGGAGGTTTGCCAAGCTGTGATGTTACAAACAGCTGCCTTGTTGACAGCTCTGTCACAAGGAAATTACCTCCCCCCGTGCTCAGTGCTTCTAGAAATGGTGTTGTTGGAGCAGATTGTGTCTTTTTGCTTTTGAAAAGCTGTTGGGTGCTATACTTTAGGAGAATATGAACCGGAAAAATCTTGAAACCCTACCAATATTGTAAGGGAAAGGAGAGATCTGTGCTTGCTTTATGCTCCTTGCCCCGTTCCCCCTCCTTCAGCGCACTCACACTGACACTTGGTTCCTATTAGAGCCAAATAGGAAAGTTCCTCATATAGGGACTTACTCTGTTTAGCAATTTTTAATGTAATCCTGAGCCCAAGAAACAACATGAAACACTATCTGCCCCTTAGTGGAAGCACTGGTGAGCAGCGGCACTGAGACAAAGAGGAGGCTGGAGATTTAAGTTTGCAACATAGCTAAAAAACCTCTTTATGATGCAATTCAGCTGCTTGGAGCAGATGTTTGACCTGCCCACTGCTTAAAAGGGAGGCACAGCTTGAAGAGGGCACAATCTGAGTCGGAGATGATTGACACGGAAAGCAAGAGCCTTGAGTATCTAAACATTTACAGTGGACAAAGGGATCAAGGGCTCTGTTCTTTAGCCTGCACCATCCTATAGTGCCTGCCCCAGCTACATATCAGGTGTATACAGGTGGGATGTACCCAATTTTGGCATCAGGCTGTTAGGAGGTGGAATCCAGAATGACTTGGTGAATTCAGGTCTCCAAACTTATGGTTATTTTACTGCCCTAAATCACCTGCTTACCTGGCTCTGTCCAGAATCCATTGTACCCAGGGCTGGAGGAGTTGAGAGAGGCAGGAGGAGCTTTTCTTCTTCTTCTCCTGTTTGATCCGCAGTCACCACCTGCAGCCTTTCACTGCTCCTCTTTGCTACAACTGCTGGAAGTAGCCCAGGTGTGGTGTAGGGTAAGAAAGCAGCTGAGCTGCCCTGGGAGGCTGAGGGCTTGTGGATGGCTGAGGGTTACAGCTTGACTGAGCAAGGAGCCAGATCTGCTCTGGTGCAAGGTGAAGTTAAGGGAAAGGATGTTGACACAAACCTAATTACAGGTGTCGGGAAGTTTTAAGTCTCTCTGTATTGGAAACACTTTTATAGCTCAGCTCTTTTGTAGTAGTTCTGGGTCATTTAATTAGTGTGTCCTCTCACTCATGAGGATATTTTCAGTTGCACAATAGCTGTTGCCACAGCAGCTTTCTGTTTCATGGATTTTACTTCCTAGATCCCAGCTGGTTTTGTATTCCTTATATAGCTGTTCTCCTGTATACATATATACATATTTATATGTATATTTGTAGCTATAAAAAGAGGAGAGGCTGGGAGTCCATGAGAAGATGTGCACAGTCTGCACAAGGGCTGCAACAACCCCAGTCACGGGTACAGACTGTGACACGTCCCCCTGGCCAGCAGCTTTGCCAAAAATGACTGAGGTTGCCACATCAGACTCCAGCCAGCCCCACGCTGCCATCTCAGATAAGGCAAACCATATACCAGGCAATGTCAGCTGGAATGTGACCACCAGGTGTGAAGCTTCCCCCCTTCTCTCCTATGGAATTCACAAGGAATATTATGCCCAGTTCAGGTGTCCTGGTTCAAGGTGGTGTAGAGAAGCTTGAAGGGTCCTGTGGAGATGAATCTTAGTCTCCCTGAGGAGATAGAAGGCAGCTGGACTTAGTTTTCATGACCAAGAAGAGGCTAAGGACTAAGCTGATAGCAGCCCACAGAAAACGTGGTTACAGCAACAAAGGAACCAAGGTATTCTCAACACAGGGCAATGGCCTTGACTGTGGTTTGGGAAATTCAAGGTGGACAGAGGAGAAAATGCTTTGCAAGGAGGCTGCCTGCTCCAGCCTCTGCCCCTGGAGATTTTCATAGCTCCTCTAGAAGGAGCCATGGCTAACTTGATCCAGTGCTGGCCACAGTCTTGTTCCAGGTGGGAGGTTGGACTACAGGCCTTGAGAGGTCCCTTCTGGCCAAGACCACTGTGGACACACACAGAGTACCAGCACAGCCACACCACACTGGCTGTGCTTTCCATGAATTGCCACCAACAGCTGGCTGTAAATATTTTTCTCTGTTTTTCCTTTCCTGGCTATGATCCTGTCTGTGTGGATGAGGAGATCTCTGGGACACAGCTCATTTTTAGATCTGTATCTACCATGACCCATAGCTTAGTGAGGTACCATGTACGATTCAAAAACAGATAAATCCTGCAGAGGAACATGGCTGCAGTTACTTTCCACTGAATGTGTAACCCAGCAGAAAACAGAATTAGGACTTCACCTAGGGCAAGATTTGCTGTAACCACTCATCAGCTGTGTTTTCAGGTGTGCTTTCCCTGCAGCAGGGCACCTGCAGGCATTTCCCCATCAGTGAAAGTCTTTTCCAGCCAATCAATCTTCTATTTAAAATCATGAAGGCGTGGTGACTCTTTAGCAGAGCCTGACCCTTCAATGTTTGAAATGAGAGGCTAACTCATGTGGGCAGGTGTGTATGTGTGTGCATCTTTGTCTGGGTGTATGCGTGGTGGAAGGGAAAGGTCTGACCAGAATCAAACAAAGATAGAAACCTAATCTCTTTTCTGTGTAGAGCAAATTGCAGCAGATAGTTTCCAAATGAAATCTGAGATGATGCCAGCTGCCTGCAAACTGTACCTACTTTAAAAATAAAATCCCACTGCCTACAAGTCATTCTCATCTATGTCTTCTCAAGTACAATCTTCTTTTACCCAGACTGTCCCATAAGATGTGGGTATTAAAAACCACCATTTTTAATTGAAGAGGGCTGATTTCAACCATTGGCTGAGGGCTGTAGCCCCTTTTTGTCCTGCTTCCTTCAATGATTATCCCCTTCTTCCCCCAGAAAACTGCTCTCCTGCAAAGAGAAATTAGACAAGTATCAAATAAGGACTGCCTTTCACGCATCTTGAAAAAGCTCCTATGTGCCACCAAAAGATCCCAAGCAGCAGAACAACTTTTGTGAGCAATGAACAGTGGAAATGTTAAAGCAACTTTATAGGAACAGTACAAGAAACGAACAAGCCATGAAGCTCAAGCATATTGAATAAAGGCTTTGCACATTGTTGTAATGAGATTCAGCTGACCAAGACATTTATATGGGGAAGAAATCACGGCCTCATTGCAATCAATAGACAAGTTGCCACCGACTAATGGAGCTCTGCTTTCATGATGTTTGTATTGCAACATAAGCCAAGATGCCTGTGAGCTGTCAAAACCCTTTAGAGCCATTTGTCCCAACAACCCCACAGTATCATCCCCTAATACTCTATTATGCAAAGAGACCCCTTTTATTTTTATTAGAGCTAATTCACCAGATGGCTTCTCCCCCCCCTCCCCTCCCTGCTTTGATGTAGCAAATGCAAGCAAGTGATTTTGCTGACTACAGATCAAGGCACAGATCAGTGCTATTTGCCATGCACAGAACATGAAAAGCAGAGCAGGGACTGTCGGGCAAATACAACATGTTTGTAAACAGTGAAAAAACCTTTACAGACATGGGGGAGGTGAAGCAGCCCCTGGTGCAGGTGGGCTGCAGGTACTGCTCCTATGGCTCTGCAGGGAGTTGGGTGGGCAAGGGGGTGAATTTCTGCATATTGATGAGAGATTAGGCCTGCTGGTGACACTGAACGAAAATTAATGAGGGAGCTGAGAAGTGCCTTCAAAGACGAAGGAGTAGAAATAATGCAAATGAGTGACTCTGTCCTAGAGAAATGCTGATGGGCATGGACAGACAGATGGATGTGTTCCAGTGACTCAGCCCAGGTTACAGTGCCCGTACCATGGCTTTCTTTTCACATAACAAGGCTCTTAATTCCAAGTTTTAAGAGAAACAACAACAGAAAGCAAATAATGGAGCCAGGAAGTCCAGCAGCCAGAAAGAACGTCATTAAGAAATAAAAATTCAAACTCTCTACCACTGTGAACACAGCCTTAACACACCTCACAGAAACTGTGTCCTTTGCTGCAAAAACCTGTTAAAAACAGAAGAGCAAAACCAACAGTCCCCAAGCCTTGTGTAGGTTGTATGCAAAAGAAAGCCCCAAAAAGCAAGTAAATTTAATGCAAAATAAACCACAGCCTTCTCCAGGTTGCGATGCCATGCACTGAGGTGAGAATCCTCCCTGGAAACAGTGTTCTCCATTACTGATGGTGCAGCCCTGTTTGTAACAAACTTCCCAGCCCCATATGAGGAGCTGCATGGGCTGGAGGTGATCCCCAGATGCCTACAGCCATCAGGGAGCGGTGTCTCTCCAGAGTTATTTTCCCTGCCTGCAGTAAAGGGTGTTCCAAGAGCAGCTGGAATCAGGTGTGGGACCTGTGTGTTAACTCTGTTTAGTGTCTGCAGTCAGGAATGGTGCACATCACCTTTTGCCACACACATGGTGTAACAAATGTCCTTGGTACAGGATGGGCATGTCTTTTTACAGCGTATTACAATGATCAACATGATTTTAAAAACATATGTGCTTTTAATCCAAGACCTTAATTTATGCAATGCTGAAGGCTGGGCTGTAGAACCAGCAGTTGCATGAGCAGAGAACAACAGCATCCTGCTCATTTGTGCGTGTCTGCCTCCTGCATGGACTCTCTGCTGTGTAATAAGGCTACAAGCCACAAGAGAAGATTTTCCAGCTGTTGGGACATGTTCTCTTGTACAAACTCCCCCGTGTCTAATTAGGCTCATGGTTCATACTCCCCTTTGGTGATGCTGCTAACAGGTTCTCCTCTCCTGTGCTGGCTGCTTATTTTCATGAGAAATGGAGTGTAAAATCACTGGGACCTCTGCTGCTCTGGGAGATCTGATTAAAATCCTGGGTTTCAGGATTTGTTAGAGAGAGGGAACTGGCTGGCAGACATAATAAGTAAGGCATTGACTTTGTCCACAATCATGTTGCTCTTGTCAGGAACCAGGCTGGGGGAACCCTGATGCAGCCCAGGCTCAGGAGAAGAGCCAGAGACAAGAGCACAACCATCTCAAACAACCAACCTCAAAGACCAGAAAGAAGTCCTTGGCTTTAAGCAGGGTGAAATCATCCCTAAACATGTATGTCTTGTTTGCTGCCTTGCTCTGGAACTGTCTGCCATATAGTAAAGTCTCTTTCAGTGAAACCCCTGAAGACTGGATTCCCTGACAGTTTTATGTGCACCTTGTAAATTGAGGCAAATGGGTAACATTTTCCAGCTTCACCATGAAGTCTGCTCCTTCCTGAAGAGGGGGATATGGAAGATCTCAGGACAAAGAGACATGGTACATGGACCAGAGAGATCTGATGCTGCCCAGAGCACTTGGCTTGATTTTTTAAAGGCAGTATTTGCATTGCCATAGTGGGTAAAGGGGTTTGTGAGTCTGGGAACCTGCTTAAGGGCTGTGGGAAGGCACAATTCCTGCTCTTCATTTTGCATTGCTCTATAAAGTAGCACAGGGGTGGGAGTTCAGACCCCTCTTTCTGGGAGGCAGGAGGGCCTCCCCACCACTGTCCATGTCTGGGGAGTCACAGAGGAGCCCACTAAAACCCATAAGTCATTCTCTGGAGAAAGAGAGACCTCTACACTGAAGAGACATGGGAGTCTCATTTAATCAGTGAAAATTCCCTTTCACTCCCAACAGATGAAACTGTGTAAAATGTTTCTACACTGCTCTTGAACTTGCCCCATCAGAAGGCCCCAAGTTCTTTCTCCCAGTAACACCAACAGATTTGAAAGGGAGTTGCTGTTTTTTCAGTTTCCCTCTCACAGATTTTTTTTTCCTGGCAACACCTCTCCAGAGCAGCACGTTTTCACAAACAAAGTTAAACTGCTTGGTTTCCATTAGTAACATGAGCAGTAAAAAATAGAGGACAGGTGTTTCTTAGGAGGTGTGAAAGATTAACGGGATTTTCTTGGATTGTGGATGATGCTGTCACTGTAGGCTATCTGCTTTTTCTTTCCTCCACCAAAGAATATAGGAAAATTTTCAATAGCATTTACTGGTGCTTAGTGAAGCTCAGGCAGGTTTGTGCCTGCTGTGCCTTCACTCCCTCCAGGCAAAGAGGAATTGCAGCAGATAACCCTCTCCTTTGCCCATCTGGATCCAGATTCTCCTCGCAGAGACATCTTTGCAAACTCTCAGGAGCAATTAGCAGAGGACCTCTTTGGAAGGAATTGCATGTGGGATTAAGGACCTCAGCACAAGCAACTGAGCCCTGGTAGAACAAATAAACAGGAAAATACGCAAACTCCTGTGCGAGTTCAGCCCTTCATCTGGGATCCCCAAGAGAGTTTTTAGTCATCCTTAGGAAAGGGTGATACTCTGTGTGACAAAACATGCCGGTAAGATATATTAAAGATGCATTTTCCCAGTTCCCACCCTCGAGATTCCCTGTGCTAGAATTCTGGAAGACTTTTCCCATGCACCTTTCTGTGAGCATCTTCTCCCAGTATCTTTCACTGTGGGTTTAGCACAGCAGCTAACAAGTGGGAAAGGCAAGGAGATGGTGACTTCAGCCCTTGTGAGTTTACCTTTCCCTCTGTGCCAGAAGACCTGTGCCTGTGCACTCCATGGGCTCTGCAGAAGTGGAGCATTTTAAAATAAATTTTAATAAATAAAATTTTGATTTTCCACAATGCGAACCAGCACCAGAAAGTGCCATTAAATTCCCCTCCTGACATCAAATGCACAAACAGCCTGAATGAAGCTACTGGGCCCCATAGTTGTGTACAAATTTAAATATCCTGCTGAACTAGCTGAAAACACCACTGCGAGCGAAAGCCAGCCAGGCGTTTCCCCCCCTCCCTTGCTTTGTTTACCTCCTGCTCACCTCAAATGGTGTATCAGGGCTGTAGTGTAATATACAGCATTTGAACTTCTCCTTTGTAGTGACCAATGTCAACAGACTGCTTTTCCTGAGGATAAGATCCCAAGCCCATAAACATCACCCCAGAGTGCTGTACGTTGCTCCCATTGTGTAAATCTCCCCACAGTGCTCACCTCTGCTCCTGTATCATAGCCAGATAAATGTGGTGCTTAAGGCCTGATTTATTTCAGTCAAAGGACAAACAGTTTGATATCAAAAGGAGCTTCACAACAATTAGCATGACAGGCAAGGAGGATTAGCTGTTGTGATTTTCGGTGTGGCATAAGCAGGCAGGTGCTGTTATTTGGGCTGCATCCCTCCCCCGCACCCCTTCTCATTAAAGAGATAGTTATTGTACTGCTGTGAAAAGAGCAGCTGCTCTGCCTGAATTTCCCTATCAGCCACTGTTTCTAGTGTTGGTATGAATTGGGGACACATTGTTGGGCTTTAATTAGCCCTGAGTCCCACCACCACAGGGCTGCCCTGCTCTGACACACACCCCATGATGCTCGTGTTGAATGTGCATTAATCTCCTCGCTCCTGATGGCTGGGACACAACCTCTCCAAGGGGAAAAAGAAAAAAAAAAAACTGAAAAAGAAAAAGGTACCTTTATAGAATTTGCAAAATGCTCAGCTTTATGCTAAGCAGCCAAATTAAATTTAACCTTCACTCTTGACTTCTCCAAGTCCCATTATAATTTTTGAGATCTTTGCTGTTGGTGCTGACTCTAAGGTTTCAACAGATGAAAACCTACTTTCAAACAGATGAAAATCAGTTTCCAAACCTGAGCCTAAACTTCATGGGGAGCAACATTTGACAGGCATTATTTGGCACTGACTTCTTCCAGGGATTTTGTGTGAAGTTGGATTCTGAGGCAGAATGGGCACATTAAGGCAAGGCAGGTTGCCAGCAAAACTAAGAATGACGGATCCCACATAATTACTGTGTTTTCACTGTTATCACCAAAAGTTAAAGACAAAGAAAATCCAGAAACTGTAGACTAACCAGAGGATCAAAACAGTTGAGGCAGATTTATTGGCAAGATGCAGGGGTTTCTCAGCACCTGCCCTGATCACATTCCTCTTTGCCTCTTTGCTCAGGTGAGAAGAGCACACCTTGTTTTCAGACCTGGGATATTGCCAGCTGCCTTTTGTTGTGATCCTGGTACCTCTGCTAAACTGAAAATTTGGGCCAGGTCAGCATAGCGACAGGGCATATCTGTAACAAAAAATGCAAAGTCTTCCTGGTGGCCTGCTTCTGATCATGGCCAAAAATCAGTTCCTGCTTAAGGCTGTAAGAGCTGGAACCAGTTGCTCCAGTAAAGCCATACTGGAATGACCTACCAAAGCGATTATGCTGGGTACCTATATCCAGATGAGGATTTTACAGTGTATTGTGTAGTCTAACTCTAAAAACACTCTTCAAATTCTTAAGTACATTGTGCCTAGTAAAAACTCCCAACCAATACTCTTTTTTTTTAGTCTTTACCTCAGACTGCCCCTGAAAACATAAAACACCTGAGGAAAAACAAAATTCTTGCTGAGCCCTGAAGAGTTAATCCCTCTGTAAATTGTCTGCCAGTTAGTAGGAAGATCTTTGCAGCACAGCAATGTTTTCACCTGCTGTTTGTGTAGCCTGTAGCAAAGATGTGAGCTGGAGTATTTTTGTGGGGAAGTTTTGCCAGCCTGGACTCTCCCACAGGGAGTGCTCTCTGGCTGAGAAAGGGTGTGCATATGCATGCAGGAAGACCACAAAAAAAAAATCTTTCTAGAAAAATTTTGCTGGATTTCTCAGGTTGAACTTGCAGAGATGTTCTGAACAGCCTTGAACTTCAACCAAAATCCTGGTATTTGCTGTTGGGTTTTTTTTGTTTGTTTGTTTTGTTTGTTTTGTTTTGTTTTTAATCACTTGTGTCTCCTTTCTGCTTGGGGAAATTCAATTTTTTGCCCCCAAACTGAGGTCTGTTCAGATCAAAAGTGGTGCTGGTATGGATTCAGTCACACCTGGTCCATGGGAGATGAATTTGGCTCAGAGTTGGTACAATGTCAGTTATTGATATTCTGTTAGTCTTTGGCTTGAAAGTGCACAGATGTTATTTTACTGCTTCTTTCGAGGAGATCGATTCTAAATCTATGTTTTTCATTCTGCCCAGACCATACCTGCAAAAATAATAACAGCAGAGTTAGTGTCTTCCCAGTGACTGCTGAACTCTCTAACACAGCCTCTACAGCCCCATAACAGTAGCTGGCATCAGATCACAGCACTTGATTTAAACTCCACTCCTTGTTCAATAGACCAAAAATAAAAATAATGCCGAGAGATGAATCAAACCCGAGTCTGTGGGCTTTGGGGGTTTTATTTTCCCCTTTCCCTGAACATAAAGAACAAAATGTGTTTTTTAGTCTAGATGACTTGTCTTCCAAAAAGATGAAAACAATAAGAAACTAGTACCAGGTCCCCCAGGAACAGAGGAGAACACTGACTCACTTTGTAACATTTGTCATGTGCCCCGAAACATCCACTGTGGGGTCTTGCTGAGCAGGAGCTAATTTCCCCACCCCGCAAATATTTATTTATTTTTGGATTAAAAAATAATCCAGGCCTATAGAGAGTAAAAACATCAAAAGCAAAACATATATGAGAAATGAAAACCTGAAAAAGCCAGTACACATCTCAGAAATATTTCCCTTTGACTTGAAGCATCCCTAGTTTTAAAATAACTTTAGTCTCACTAGTGTAATTAATTTTCTAGACAGAAAGAGCAACCAGCATATTTTTTGTTTTAATATGCTGCTGGTAATTCACTGTTTCAAAATCCCCTTCTGTAAAGGGAAAAAAAAGGGAGGGGAGAATAAAAAAAACCCTGAAAAATGCATCAAAATTGACCATTCCCCACAAAGCCAGTTTTCATTTCTACATATCAGCATTTCTGAGCAAAACAAAGCACTACACAACTTTCTTGAGCAGCTCTATTCAAGCAGGACCCGAGGCCAGCAGGGACACTGCTTTAATGTCATGATGTAGCTGCAGAGAACAAAATGATTCTCTTTCCCCCAGCCTGTATAGCAGAGAAATTATAAAGGGGGGGTTGGAATTACTATGGTAATGACCACATAGCTGCTGCGTGTTTATGCAGATTGATGACCGAGGAGCCAAATCCCAGGGTCTTTACATCAGTAAAGCTCTGCCTGCATCCTAAAAATTGCAATCCAAAGAATTTGTCCAAGAAATCGAGGGAGAGGAATTTTTTCAGTGGGTTTGAAAATATTTCAGTGGCAGATTGGAATAAACTCCATTCTTCTTACACATGGGGATGTTATTTTTAACAAGTCAGAGCTGCTTTTCCTAAACGTGGAAGGGGAAACTGCCCTGAGTCCCCTGGAAATGGCCATTGCTTAGCCTGGGATTAAACAATACCCATTCAAGCATCAGGATTTTCAGGGTTAAAATGACAGGGAAGAAAATGGGATCTTGCCTGTTCCCGTTCCCAGTAATGTCTAGCCAAGCTGACAGGAAAGATAAAGTTCACTCTTCCCTCCACTTAACTGGTGCTGGGAATGAGATTCACACCCAGGAGAAAAGGAGACATGGCATCAGTCGTGACTTCTTGGCATAAATGAAAGGAAATTTTGACAGGCATAAAAATGTTATTTTCTCATGAAAAGCTGCTGCTTCAATACACGAATGGGGATGCTTCTCAGGATAGCAAAAGAAAGGGGAGAAGAAAAGAGCAGTCTCGGTCTGGTGCCAGTTTATAATAATTCAGTGTTGCCCATTTCTCACTGCATAATGATCTCGGGCAAAGGAAATGATGAACTCTTATTTCTGGATCCACGTTTTAAATATCAAAATAATTGGGCCAAGGAAAGGTCATGGCTTCCCACTGCTGTTAGCCATCCTCCTTTCCTGGCAGCCCAGGGCTCTTGTGATAGCTCTTAGCACCACAGAAGGATTCACATTGCTGGAAAGACCAGAATCATCCTAGGAAAGGGGCTGGGAGATTGCTGGTGTCGGCTGGAAACTGGAAAATGTAGGCTCCCACATGCTACTGGATGTCCTTCATGCATCCAGCTGTGAGCAGCCTGTCATGTGCTGGGCTTGGTGCAGCCAGCAAGGCTCAGTCCCTTGTGTAAAAAGCTGATCCCAGGAACTCACTCAGCCATACACTGACCTCAGCTCAGACAAACATCTAATCTTCAGTTTTGTCCCCTTCTGGAGACCCTACAAGCCAAACCCATGGCCTGAAGAGCAAGGGGCTTGCAGCTGCTCTGACCTCTTTCTGGCTGGCTCTGTATTCCTTATCACTAACCCCAAACATGGGTTTGTGGGGGCTCCTGTCACCTTCACTCTGCTTTATCCCCCTCTGCATGTCTCAGCACTCATACAGTCTGACTCTGAAGAGCCCCACATACCCCTGCATGATCTTTATCCCATCAAGTCCAGCTTTTCAGCTCTGTCCAGATAAACCTATGAGCCTCAATCCTAAATCCTGCTAGTAAAGACCAAAATGTGACCCAAACCGAGGACAATGTGAAGTCCTACTCCAACCCTACGCCAGGGATAACTAAACACCCACTCCCAACTTGAATAATTTAAATGCTTTCCCCTATTCCTGCCTGACTTCAAAGGAACCCATCTTTAGTTGTTTTCTCTAAGCCCTGCACTCTTTTTCCAAGCCCTACAAGCCCCAAGTCGGGGCTCAGCAGAGCATCTATAAATCAGCCACAGAAAGAATCTTCCCTGCAATGACTGAAGCTCTTTGTGCGTTTGCAGGGCATGTGCGTGCATGTTTACTTGGTTTGCACACACACAGAACATGCACAGGCACTCTGAGAGTCTGTGCCATGGAGAGGAGACAGCAAATCTGCTTTGCCCCAGAGGCCTGGGGTGAGATTAACTGTAGGACCTGTGATTTGTTGCTACCTGAATGGTGTGCATGCTGTCAGTTTGGTGCGTCTTTATTTCTAAGTGAGTCATATTATACAAATCAATTGCTAATTCAATTAATCATGAAAAACATGCAAAAGGACATCTCCAGGAGCTGATTTAGAGCACGTTATGTATGGGTGATTGAGCAAAGAAAGTTAATCTGGGTCAGGAGACTTTGATTTTTAATTCTTAATGTCACAGATTTCCATTCTTTTGAACTAAAATCTGACTTACAATTTATTTTTCTGAGGGTGCAGCTTTATAGCTCTATTGACATTGGCATGTGTGGTCATGCATACTGAGCCTGTTCTCTTATGCCTGACGAATAAGGGCTTTTATGGATGCACAGATCAATACAGCTTTAAGATCTATAAAGGGCTGCCTGGCAGTATTCTTATGCAGGACACATCTCATTGCATTTATCCACAAAGTTGTTTACAGGAGATTAAATTATGATTTCATTGCATTGTTTCCCCATTCTGTGAGAAACAACAATTTTTGATCTTTTGTGTTGCTTTACAGCTTCTGGCCTAAATCTTACTGGGGAAAAAACAAAACAAAAACAAAAACAAAAAAACCCCAAACCAAACCAAACAAATAAAAAACAACAAAAAACCCAAAAACCAAACCCAAAAAACAAGAACCCCCAAACCAACTCAAAAAATCCAGGTAAAAAACGTATTAGTTTGTTTTGCAAAATAATGTCTCCATCATGATTTGTATGGACAACACTCCAGGAATTCTACAGAAAACAATTGTTTGCACTTCTTGCAGAGATGTAACAGGGGGATAAATGACTACAGTCCATTGTGGGGAAAACTCACACGGTAGATTCGTCCTGGACGCCTGAATTAGAAGTTTTCAGGGTGTAGGAAACTCAGCTATGACAAATCAAGTGTCAAAGATTTCAGGCTTAGATGCTAATATATGCTTTAGTCCAAAATAGGATGCTGAGTTCCCTCCTGACAGCACGAGAATCTGACATTTCTGTTTTGTGGATAGCCCTAGGAAAGAAACGGGGCTATAAATAATGTGTGTGAATGCACAGAGTTAGGAAAAGAGGTGCAAGAAGCTTCTGCTTGTCACTGAAACTATGAACAATCCTAGCCCCTGCTTGCCCTTGACCATGTGAACTGTTGCCTGGCTTCTGGGAGAGCCCTGGGGACAGTGGGACCCTGACATGGGGCTGTGTCCTTCCTGTGTCAGCTGCTGGTTCCTGATTCCCTGTTGCAATTTTGGGACTTGACCCAGCCTAGATGACCTTGGCCAGTCATCAGGTAATTCAGCTCCAGTCGTCACCTGTGTGATGGAATTCAGTGTTGCTCCGAGACAGATTCCTTGGCTTTTTTGGCAGGGAGGAATTACACAGCCTGCACTGGGCAATAGCGCAGCTCAGGTCAAGGAAGTGATACAGCTCTGGGGTCCAGATGGATTTATTATTTCTGTTTCTCCATCAGGATTTTCACTCAGCCAGGCTGATTCCCAGACTGGAGCTGGTTGCCATCCTGGCAAATCTGATTTAACTCACCACTGAGAGGTGGTAAGAAGCTAAAGGGATCTGCAGGGAACCAGTACATGGAGTTCAGCAGGCAGCTGCTAGACTCCCTCCCATATGCGACATGCACCATTTGGGTTTTCCCACATAAAGCACAGCATCATGGAATTTGAGACAACTACAGGTTGGAAGTGATCTCAGGAAGTCCTTAGTGTCACCAGCAGTGATCTCCTGCAGAAAGTGGTGCCAGCTGTGAGAGAAAAGGACTTTCACAGTGGGTGCTCCAAGCCTAGGACAAGGCTCCAAACCTGGCTGGACCGACTTTTTTAGGAAATACATGATGAGTAGCAAGAGATATGATTATTTTGGGGAGAAAGCTATTAATTCCAGATGAGGAGAAATCCCTAAAGGATTTCTTCATGAAATGAAGACTGTCTTCATGACTTTGAAGAAGGTCAGCAGCAGAAAAGCTGTGCATGGGGAGGTTTCCAGTTTCAGAAAGAGATTTTCTTCCAACATAATTGAATATACAGTTAATGCAGGGGGTTGGAAGAAATGCATTAAGGAGGTGAGTACAGCATTACCAACATTTCATAGAGAAGAATTCCTCAAGGAATGTGAGCAGGTAATGCAGGTAATGCAGGTAATGGTGATGCATTCCCTTGTCACTCATCTGGGTAGGAATGGCTGGGATGCTATACTTCTGAAAGGCATAGAAGCACTTAGATGGATAATCAGGACACAAAAATGACCCTGCAAGAAGAGCACAAGCTGCTATCCCTCTTTGTAACCATGCACCACCGCTGCTACTTCCTCAGAAGGAAGGTCAAACCAATTTTTGACAACAGAGTTGGGAAAGACTTTAAGAAGCCACTGAATCCGTCTTCCTCTTCCCATTTCACTGGCAAAACATGATGCTCTGTTTAAAGTAAAATTAGGCTTCTTGAGCCCACCAAAACTGATTTGTAAAACAATTAACCTAGCTGTCCCTGGTGGGCCTGTAAACTAGGATGGTGAAGAGAGGCTAAGCCTAGAGGAAGGCAAGCCTAAAGCTGCACAAGAATTTTAACCTTCTGCCTTTATATTCCTGCACTGTGTTCTGAAAAAATCACCATGTTCAGGAATTTTCCCAGCTAAGTGCAAAAGTTTTAATGATTGCTTGTGTGAAGTATGTTATCCAAGAAAAGTTTGAAGAAAGGTGCATGTTTCCCTATCAATCATTCTCTGCACACGTGAGCACATTCAGTGCCTTTCTCCTCCCATAAACAGTTCATTGCTGATTTATTCCCCATGTATTTCCTATTCACTCACTGACAACTCAGTGTGACAAAGGATATATTGCTTATTTCTTTGTAGATGCCTAACAAGATGAAACAACTTCATAACCAGAAGAATTAACCCCAATAACTCATCGATGCAATAGGTGATCTCACCCAATGGCCAGTTAGGTTAATAGCAGATGTGGCCTTTGGCTGTAATTTACAGCTGCCTGCACAGCTGAGAACTCATGCTTTTCTACACAATCCTTCCCCACTGTTGATACAAGATGAGATGCACTTACACATTTTCTACTAGCAATGCTTCGGTTCTTTCATTTAGAAAGACCCAACGATCAGGTTGGAACCTTCCACATTCCATCTATTTTGCTTTGATGAATGTAGTTAGGAGAGGGGATCTTTTTTTTGTAAATATCTAGCTTTATATACCTGGAGCTTGTAGTACTGCAGTGGGGTCACAAACTCCTCAACTTTGGACTCCATTCATCCTTTTACTGCTGCTCTGCCACATGCAGGGCTCTGCATGTTCGGGGCACATCTCCCACTGACATGACAGGTCTGCCTCAAGTCTGTCAAGGGAGGCTCCTGAAGACTCCCTCAGGAATGATTTTTATTTGAGTTTCATTGTGTTTTATTAGCTTTTATGTCAGTACGTACTGTACATTTAATTAAAGGTCCTGTAGGATGGCTGAATGCTGAAATCAGGATCTGAAATAGCTTTGGTCTCGGAGTGAGTTTCCTGTTGGGCTGCAGTGCGGTGATGATAACCAAAAATCAAGCCTGTTTCTTTTCCCCTGCCTATTTCCCAAATCTCAGCATTCCCTACAGTGGGAAATGTCTCCTTTGGTTTCCTGGGGAGGAGGATAATTCTCCCACAATAGACATTGATCTCTCATTAGACTCCATCCTGTTAGTTAAAAGCTGTTTTTACTCAGACAATCCAGAACTCATTTCCAATCTTAAAAGGGTGCACTGTTGGATACTCATCGAGGGTATAATTTTTAAACACTCTGTTTACTGAATTTACAAAAGTAGTTATTGGCGCTGTTTGTATACAGTAATTTTTCCTTAGGCTCCCAAGAGCAAGAGCAGGTGACCCAGCATTGCTAACTGTGGTAAAGCTTTTTCCTATTCAAAGGAGACAATATTATCCCATTTGACAGAAAGTCTGTTCATGCCATGACAGCCTGAGGGTTGTGCAGAGCAGATCAGGGCCAGTATCCCAGCCAGGGGCTGTCCCTGGATCTCCTCTCTGAGTCAGGCAGATGCAAAGCCACTGGATCAACCCTTGTGGCTCATCCCTCACTGGATGAGCTGCTGCTTTCATGGACATGCTGCCTTAATTCTTAGACATACACTAAAAATCTTCCACACCATCAGGACACAAAAATGTAAAGAGTGATCAGTGAGGTGCAGCTCATTGTACATAAACTTAGTCCTTGCCTAGTAATTAACTGGCATATAGCTGAATGAAACCCACATTTAACTCAAGTTTGCACGTGTTCCTTACAGCTGCAGTGTACTTTAATCATCATTTATTGAGTTTTTAGACAAAGGTACCAGTGACACAGCTCAAAACTGGACAGGTGCAAGAAGTTAAGGACCTGTCTGGGAGAAGAATAGCTTAAACTGGCTCAGTCTGCCCTGGCTCTTCACCCTGTGCCACTCTGTCTGCACCCACAGCCAGGGATGCTGTGGCTTCAAATTAACTCAGCAAAAGGCAGAAGAGTCTTCTTTCTTGGACGTGGTCAGGGCTCTATTTGTGTGTACCTGAGTGTGTGAGAGTGAGCACTGGGCTCATTATTGGAAACTCCAAAGATTCACTAGTTAAACTGGGCCCTGGATTTGGGGCAGGAGAGACCTTTATGGCTAGAAATTTTATGCTCAGGTCCTAATCAGTTCAGAAGCTGGCCTTTTATTTTCTCCTCTTAATGAAGTGACTAATAACTTTTTTGATGAACATTCTTTTCTTAATCCTTTTTACCCTACTCTGCTGTTTTGTTGTCTTTTTAGCAATGCCAGCTGCTTCACTTCAAGGATTGGTTTTCTGAAAGCGAAATGCCTCTCATCCTGAAGCATCTCTGGATGGTATCCATTATTGATTTGGAGCTGATGATGGTTGCAGTAGCTGTCTCTGACTCCCTGAGCCACTTAGAGCATTTCTCCTTCAAGATAATAAGCAGCAAAAAGCAAGGAAGAATCCAAGGACTAGCTCTATACTATGGCTATGCATGCCAGGCACACCTTATAGAATGTATACCAGGGCAGCTCCATTCTCTTCCATTTCCCTGGGGTACTCTGGGATGTTACTTGATACATATTTTACCCCTTAGAAGGGCTCAGAACACATTCACTGAGCACAGTGCATAAATTTTCAAGAGGGGCAGTTTTGACTGACACGACATTGGCTCACAAGAGAAAAAGAACACCCTTTCCTTGCAGAGGACATCAGCTGCAAGCAGTTTCCAAAATACAGATGGCACTGGGAACTCTGGACCTCTACTTTCCTTTTTATATCCTCAGGCAACAGGGACAGCCCCATGCCAGTTGGCCAAGCACCTCCAGGCTAAAAATATCTCTTTTTAACCAGAGCTCTTGCTGCAGATGCTGTGAGAAAGTGACAGCTGAATTTGTTGATTCTCCATGGGAAATCTCCTTGGCAAGGTTTTGCTAATGGCCAAGGATGCCACACAATGTTCATCTCTTGGGATGACAGGGAAGAACAGCATGTGGGCAAGAGAGAGCTGCCCACAGCTGGGTACAAATGCTTCTAGTTTGACCTCTCGTTCCAGCAGCTGAAGCATTTAGGTGGAAAATGAAGAGGACAAAATGCTTCTTGGCCTATTTAGAAGTGGAAATGCAGAATTAATAAATGCCCAGGAGATCATCTGCAGCTCTACCATCCGTACAAATTATTTTGTTACTGACTGACCAGTGAGAGCCCTGAGCCAGAGATGATGCCCCTGTGCAGGCAGCAAAGAGCTTCGAGAAGAATCAAAATTATGACCTGAACAGCAGGGAGCTTCCTTCTTAGTTTGCAAACCATCAGACTAAAGCATATCTTTCCAAACTAATCTATCTGAATGCAGTACTCTCAAAATGGAGAAAGGATGAACATCCTGAGTGCTAAATGTAAGAGTGTGGGACCACCCTTTTGGGACTTTGATACCAGGTTGGTCAGAGTTGTCTGAAGACCCTGCACTCAGAGGGTTGGTGACAGTGTGTGCAGATATCTCTACATAAGTTTCTGGTCAGGAACTTGACAACAGGGAGCAAAGAGGTTGAATTACAATGTGAAGTAGCTGCTGAAGTCCCTGTGGTCCTGGCGGTGCCCAAGGGGTCATGATTGAACATGCATTGCCTCTGTGGCACAGACAGAAGAAGGTCAGTGGGAGAATTTTTACCCCTGCTCCAAACACTGTTTCTGGCTGCAGTGCAGTGGAAATAAATCTGAGTCCTTTGCTTTGCTTTATCTCTTATTTATCTGCTCAGATCTCATTAGTAGACTCCGTAGGAAGAAAGCGTTGTCCTTGTTTCTGTTGGGTTTTTTTCTTTTATTAACACATAGCCTTTCTATGACAAGCCCTAATGAAGGTTTGAATAAAACCAAAGAATCTTATAGTAAGTAATAAACTTGTCTAGTGAATTTGCAAGGTGTCTAGGTTGTGCTCTCAGAGGGGTGTGCCAAGGCAGCCACAGGGCTGTGGAGCACTGACAAGGCCAGGTCTGCAGCAGGGATAATTTCACAAGGTATAATGGACTTGCAGAGGGCTTGTGCTAGTTCTTGTTTGCTGGGCATTTGGCTCAAAGCTGATAGCAGATTTCCCCAAAGGAATCAGTGTGCTCTCAATTAAAAGGAAAAAACTGATATTAAATGTCACAGTAATTGATGATGCCTCTTTCTAGTTAACTTACCTCTTTTTCCAAGTCTTTCTACTGCTTCCTCTTTCCTGACACCTTCGCCTGCTGTTTACTGAGACTGCCTGCAAGCAAGAGCAGAACAAACCTGCCAAAGACACAAGAGTCCGCCTGGGATTTCCCACTTTGTCAAAATCTGCCAAGTTGCAGGTGGGAGAAGCACACTGGCAATGATGTCATGGCCACTACACTCATCCCTTTTAAAGCTGATGGTTTTAAAAGGAGTATTTCCTTGTTAAAAGAGAGACAAATGCAAACCACATGACAAGGGAAGCAGAGGATCTAAATAGGGAAGCAGAATCTGCAGGACTTGCTTCTCTGTTCTCCTGCCCCTCCCCTCAGACACACTGTGAATGGGGTCCAGATGTGGCTGGGGCCTGGATACCACCTGTCCTATTCCCTTGATCCATGGGTTTGCAGAGGGCACTTCCTTCCAGCTGTCACCCTGTCCTGGTTTTAGCTAGGGGAGAGTTAATTTCTTCTCGGTACCCTTTACTGTGCTGTGGTTTTGAGTCAGAATAAGAATGGTGTTGATAGCACACTGATGTTTTGGGGTTTTTGCCAAGTTGTGTTTATCCTAAGTCAAGGACTTTGGGTTTTTCCCTTGTCTGCTGGACTGGTTCTGCCAGTGAGGAGGTTCATAAAAGAAACTGGGAGGAAGCACAGCTGGGACTCAGGTGACCTGAACTGAACAAAAGGATATTCTACAACACAGAATGTCATGCCCAGTATATAAACTAGGGAAATATTCTGGAAGAGCATCCAGTCTGGGCTCAGGAATCAGTTCTGGCATTGATCAACAGGTGGTGAGCAACAGCATCATGCATCACTTGTTTTTTCCCCTTTTCATTATCATTATCATTGCTATTACCATTATCATTTTATTATCATTATCATATACCACTATTGCTGTATTTTACTTTCAATAATTCAACAGCTTTTATCTCAGCATACAAGTTTCACTTTGATTCTCTTCCCTATTCCACCAGGGTGGTGGGGGGGAAGAGAAGGGGGGTTGAGCAAATAGGTGTGTGGTGCCTGATTTCCAGCTGACCTTAAAACCACAACACATCCCATCTTCCCCAAAGGCTTTTTCCAGCAGAAAGGGGAAATATGAAGGATCCTTGTGGCTCTGAACATATGCTGCAGCAGGGTTTTTTTCTCTGATTTCTCTGAGCAGGTCTGTGTCCCACCACTGCTCAAAGACCTCTGGGTCACAGTACTAAGGGTTTGTCTGTTTGACCCAAGTAAACAGGTTGAAGACACGCCTCTGAGGGTCCCTGGAGGGAGCTCAGAGCAAACAAACTTAGAGAAAAATGCCACTGCAATGGAAAAGGACATCATAATTCTATCATACTATGTCCTTGTTTCCAAGACAGCAGCAAAACTAGAAGGAGAATGGAGAAAAAAAATGGATGTGTCACTGAAGTCACTGCAGAGTCCCTGTTATCAGCAATGAGCCTCCTTTAATAAGCATCCTGAATCAAAGTGTCTGATTAAGAACAGTTATTAAGACACATGTTCAGCATCTTCTTATCTAGTATCCTGCTCTCGGATTTAGCCAAATTTTAACATCATTTTTACTGTCTTAGTTGGTCAACAATGCCTTTTGCTGCAAAAGATGGGGAAGGGTTGGAACATCTCATATCAAACATCATTTTTTCTTGGCAGTACAGTAAAAGTGTTAAATCATGGCTTCAGCAACTGACTCAAAATTCACAGGTAACAGCCCTAACTGGGACACGAAGACAATTTTTGGTCACTAAATTATTCTTATTGCTGCTGGATGGCTGAAGAGCCACAATCATAAAACCCAGCAGCAGGCATAGAAGACAGATTTAAGATAAATCAGTTCTTGACCACAGCATTGTTCAGAGAAGAGCCCCATGATTTCTTTTTCTTTTCTAAAGGAAAAGAGCAGACTGAGGTGATGGATGTTCCTCTCCCTGATGCAGCTGATTTGATGTTCTTCAAACCACAGGTCAGTGTGGTTTCATTTAGATCTGCAATCTCTTTTCTCCGGGGCTTTATCCTAGGAGTTGTTATTTCAATAAAAACAGTTTGAACGAAGTGTCTGAGCAGAACTGAGACCCCAGGCTGTCACTGGCATCCATGACCATAATAACCTTGCATGAGTAAACCAGTAAAGCCAACAGCTAAGCTATCTTATCCTTGGACAGCTGCAGGGTTCCTATAACCCTCATCAGACCACATTCTCCTTCAGGGAGTAGACAGAAAAAAAACAAAAAGAAAAAAAAAAGATAAGTAATTTATAATATGTTCAGACTGGCACAGGAACACAGACACTGTACAGTACACTATTAATTGTGGGATTCTTTTTTGTGCCATATAATATTGATTTTCCTGCAGATAACCAGATATCATTAGTTTGATTAATGCTACCACAGCTTGGAATAACTGGCTGGAAAGTTCAAACTAGGGCATTTTTCAGGAGAAAAAGATAAAGCACAGCTCAGACTTCTCTGTTCATACCTGGGAATATGCTGGCCAGAGGGTTTCAGGGGTGTTAAGCCAGACAGTTAAGAAAAAGCTTGGTAGAGGAAAGCTGGAACTGCACTACACAGCCTGTCTGATAATGTCAGGCAGTTCAGCTGCACTCAGGGATGAGTTTATTTTGGTACCAAACCCCTAGGTTTTCTTCCTAACAAAGGCTGTCACATTTGCAGGCAGAGCTGAGTCACACAGGCTGCCTCAGCCAGAGCTGTGCTCCTCTGCTGCTGGGTGTGCAGGCAGTGGGGTTCTGAGCACATTCCCTCTGATTGCTTCAGAAGGGAAAGAAGCAGATGAAGCTCCCAGGGACTGGTTTATGAGTTGGCTGGTGCTCAGAGAAGTGTGTTTCTTATTGGCTGAGCATGTGCTCTGCCATGCAAAGGGAATCAGCTTTACTCTGACTGGGGACATTGACTTTCTTGGAAGGAGAAAACAGTGAGATACATCAAGAACCCCACTAAGACCCTACAGACTCATAAAAAAGAGATAATCTTGAAAAGAAGTGAAAGAAGTCCTGCAAGGAAGGCCAGAGACAACATATACTGATTCGAGTGAGGAATCTCTGACACATCTTAAAGTTTGTCAATGCTACAGTGTGAGACAAGGTATCTGAAATCTGTGGACTGAAACTACTGCACTAATTGATGGGATCTGTCAGCTCAATGTCAGCTTGCTAATGTGTCTGGACCTCCTGTGGTTCTCAGTCTCTAAATAATGGCAGAAGGAGCAGAACAGTCACTTGATCATCACACAGGTCAGAAAATTGAGGAGTAGGTGGAGGAACCTATTTTCTTTCGTCTGGCACGCTGGGAAGTTAAAGAGCATTGTGTGGGTTTTGGCCCAGGGCATTCAACAGAAGACAGGCCAGAGAAGATGATACTGGTATGTGGGCTTTCATGAGGGGGTGGCCACTACACACCAGTGTAGAGCATCTGTGCAGACCCTTATATGCCTTCTAGCTCATAAGAACTATCCTAAAATAAGACAATCCAAGAGGTCTGCTCCGAGGCTAAGATGTGAGCAATGGTAGAGCCAGAGCCTGTAAGAGGGAAAGCCTCCGCTCTAGCAATGTGTTCTGTTTAAATGTAGCAGAATATATAGGTTTGTCTTGGAAAAAATCAGGCCAATTTGGGCAGATGCTATCAGGAGATGGCATTGCTCTGTTTTGGTGTATTTGTTACAAAATAGTGCCATTGCCCTTAAAGAAGAAGAAACTGCTCTTGGTTTCATACAGAGATAGATGAAGAACTGTCTCTCCAACAGGACAATGGAGAGCTTACAAACTTTCTTCCTCATGAGATTTATAGCATAAGTCTTGTGTTCTCCTTGCTCTGAAGAAGGGCTTATTAGTGCAGGCCATATGGCACAATTGGTCCCTAAAAACCTGCTGAAAATTGTACCATTGACTTCTTCCTGTTCTTCATCAAATGAGCCATCTCTGAGCTCATAAACTTCAGCAAGAATCTAACTTGCAGTAACTGATGAATTGAAGAAGGAATGGTTTATTATTCTTACCTAAAAATGTCTTTGAAACCTTCCTCAGCATTTGTTGAGGTGTGACTGGTCAGCTGAGTGAGGAGTGTTTTCCAGTTCCTGTTTGTAGCATGGAACAGGCATTTCTGTGGGAGCACAGGAGCACCCCTGATGAGTGTGTCAGCGCTGCAACGTGCATGTGAACTGTGACTTCAATATCTATCTGTGCTTTCTTTTACAATTTAGACAGCCACTTTCACAAGCCTTTTAACTACCTAATCATTCAAGTATCCTCCAAAACCAAAAATGAGATTTGTGAATATTGTTGAAACAAAGCAGTTTCACAAACCCAAATGTACCAAACATTTGCTTTGTATTATCCCCACTGTCCTCACATTTTCCTCTTTACGAGTCCAATTTTAGCAGCTCTGACCTTGTAGAACCTTTTCTCAGCCACAGGTGTCAGTGATCAACTTCTAGTCTGTCTCAAAAAAAGCTGTACAGTGCAGTCTGTCTTTCCTGCCAAGCATCATAAAGTGCATTGATACCTTCTGCTGTTCCATCCTCTAGGCAACCACACTTCATCTGTATTTATTGTTGCAGAGAGAGTGGGGTGATGTGACCAACACTTTCTACAGGCTGGATGGGAACTGCAGCTGAGGATTTTGTGCAAGTACCAGAAGTGCAGAACTGTCTGACTCCCTTTTGGAGACAGGACTGAACAATCACTTTTTCTTCTTTTTTTGTTTTCCTTGTGAAGAAAAGTAAATCTTTTTAACGATTTGCCAGTCCTCCAAATAAGAAACTTTGAAACTCCAAAATGAAGTAAAGGCAGGTTTTGGGATATTTAACAGCTACTCTTAGCAACTGTAAGCTGCCAAAGATTGATATTCCTTCTACTAGACAGGTTGGATATAATGAAAACATAGGGTAATAAGAAAGGAAACTGTTATCTAGTCAGTACAAACTGCTAACTAAATCAATAAATTACAGACTTGGGAACTTCTGTAGGCTAAATTATTGCTGAATTACTTCTCTAGAGAACTACCTCCAATTTTAAAGTTCATTTACTTTTACAAGATATTGGGTAGGAGTCTGCAAAGAGAATGGAGCTACTTCATTTATAACTGAAGGAAGTTAAAATGCTGAAAAGAAAAATTATGAGTAGTAGAAGTGCTGAGCAGTATCTACATTTCTTACAATGTGCAATTCCCAGTGTGAGTGCAAGAGTCATGACTTACAAAAGTGATTTGTGTTTCTGGGATGCTCATTGGAATTACCTTACAAGTCCTCATTTTCAGAAAGTACTGAATGAAACTTCTGAACAATTAAGCTCCCATAACAAATGTCACAATGAACATTCAGTACCACTGGTCATGTCTGTGACCTCAGCCTTGCTGTTGCCAGCAAGTGTGAGAACAGTTCAAATTTCCCACCCACTTTCCAACTGGAGGATTATATGGACTGCATGAAATAGTTCTTTGCGGCCAACTTGATTTTAATTATACACGTCCTAACATTTAGAAAATGTATTTAGATTTTAAAATAATAGTGTGGGGGAGAGTGACACGGGAAATGTATGCTTGAGCTTCCTAATGGACAAAAAGCATTTTCTCCAAGTGATGAACAGATGTGAGAATGACAATATTACATATGAGCTCTTGGAACAAAGGGATCATCCAGATGAAGAAAATTACGTTTCTGCAGTAGTTTAATCCTGTAATCCTTATGTGAAGCTTTGATTACAGATTAATATGATATCAATGAGGCCTTTATCACTTGTGGTGCTGAGATAAGATTAAGTGACCTGCTCATAGTCATGGCAAATCTCTGGCAAGACTGAAGCTGACCCCATGCTTCCTGACACTTTGTTTGCATAAATTTTCAGGTAACAGCTTTTGCCTTTGTCTCAGTCAAAGGGCCGTGAAAGGAAGGTGAGAGTGAAAGGACTCTGAGGAGAAGGCAAGAATTATTTACATCCAACTGGAGTAGGGTTAGGGGATGCAAATGGGAAATCTGCAACCTCTTGCTCTCTAGGTGTCACAATCAAATCCCTTCCTTGTGTGGAGCAGATGTTTTCAGATCACAGCTTGCACTCAGATGAAGGTTTTACACAACTGAAAATACTTGCATCGTGTCTGCAAAAGGAGAGAAGTTGTTTTAGGTTATTGTGACATGTGACCTTGAACACCAGCAATCCAATATTAAGATTAACAAAAGTGGTATCCAGTTTGAAATATTTTGCAAACACCTTGTATTTCCATAATTTTTATTTCCTATCCTTTGTGTGTGTCATATCCACAAAGACTCCACGTGGGGTGCTCCAGAGCCAAGTTATTTGCAATCAAGAGAAAGAGATTCAGTCCCTGAAGCAGGAGGTGAAGAGCAGGCAGAAAAGCCAGCTTGAGCATTTGAATCCATGACTATCACTTTTTCCACCCTTGCTCCTGCTTATTAGCCCAGTGGTGATTCACAGCATCCATGCTGAATCAGGATTCCCATTAGTACCCACAGCCTCTCACATCTGGGAGTATTCCTATCTTCTTGACTCTAAGTGTGAGGATCTCCTCTCTCCCTTCTCATCTTAGCTGGTAAAGTGCACCATGTGGCTCTGACCTGGGATCAGGACAGCAGCTGCTGATTTAGAATCATAAAATCATTGGGTTGGAAGAGAAATTAAAGATCATCTAGTTCCAACCTCCTGCCATGGGCAGGGACACCTTCCACTAGACCAGGTCACCCAGTGCCCCATCCAACCCTGCCTGGGACACTTCCAGAGATGGGCTATCCGCAACTTCTCTGGGCAACGAAGAGACAGAAGTTTTTTTAAATACTGCTCTTGAATGCATGCAGTATCGAAATTTGTAGTACCTCTGGATGACCAGCTCCTGTGCCTACCCTTCTGCCACAATAAATGAATGTATAGCTGATGGAATGACTTGATCTCAAACACCAGATGCTGAGGAAATATGAGGAAATATGGCTGCCTGCTTGCAACATCTGTATCCTCTTCCTTCTGCCTCTGGCTGCCCTGGGCCAAGCTGGAGGACTCAGGGACTGACGGGTCTCTGATGTCACCTTGCAGAGCCATTCCTCAGTCCTGCTTTGAGGCCACTCCTGTAAAACTTACAAACTCATCATTCCTTTTTTGGCAAAGAGGATCTTCAAACTGGCATTGGAGGACAAGCCCAGCAAATGTGAATGTTGTTTGAAGCTGGATCCAACCACTCCAGCCAGCTGCCTTCAGATGTCAAAAGTGACTGACTTTGTTTTATGTGGCAGATATGAGGCAACCAAGAGATGGTTTAATTGCAGATTTCCATATGGCAAAAGTCTTTCTTTGAAAAGGGCATCAAAAGGAAAAGATTAAAACATTTAGAACCACGTGGAAGGAAAGGGAAACAACTATTTGGAGCAGATCTGGCTTCAGGAGAGTAGTGAGGCTGAGTCGTAGTCTGGCTGAAGATTTTGTCCCAGATCCCTTCACCTTGCACCCATTTCCCATGCTCTCCAAGCAGCTCTGTTTGTTTGCTATCATCCCCACACCTTTTTGTGGTTGCTTTGCTCTTTTTCAGTACTCCAAGATAGTTTTCTGATGGCACTGAGGAGCATCCTTATGCAAATGTGAAGCCAGAAGTTTCCACAAATGCTGACTGAAAGAAAGTGAATCAGTAAGAAGAAGGAAATGTGAGACAGAAAAGCTCCATCACAAAACAAAATTTGCTTTTCGTCATCCTCTCATAGATGAGATTTTCCTTCGGCTTCTCCTGAAAATCTCTGGCACTAAGTACATTAGAATGGTCACCAAAGGTCCAGCTAGTGCAGGATTTTTTTCTCAAAAAGTGACTGAGGGTTGGTGCTAGATAAGCAATAAGATGGAGTCAAGTATGCGCTGACAGTCTCCCATCCTCCAGAGAACTAAAGCCCTGTGAGATACAGTCCCCTGCCTGCTGTGCCCCACCACCTGCCTTCAAGAGATGATCAGTCCATTCTTTTGGACACTCTCACAGAAGCACAGAAACAATCTCCATAGGATCCAAGGAGAGCATCTTCATCTTCACTTTTGCTAGTTCATTGTCAAGGAAGACTCATCTGTTGGCTGAGTATTATAAAAGAATCACAGAATCATTTAGGTTGGAAAAGACCTTCAACATCATCAAGTCCAGCTGTTAACCCAGCACTGCCACATTTACCACTAAACCATGTTCCCAGGTGCCACATCTACATGATTTTTAAACACCACCAGGGATGGTGACTCCACTACTTTCCTGGGCAGCCTGTTTCATTGTCCTGAAAACCACTGTAAGGGATCTTAGTGTTCCCGAAAGCTCTCCGGGGACAGCATTCATCTGCTGAGTTCCCTCACCGAAGTGGAAATTCTCCTGCTATGGGGCAATTTTTTTGGGTCTTTATAAAGGTCAAAGCACATAATAACACACAGGTGTAAGGCATTGTGGCTCCTGGTTTGAAGGACTAAGGTGTTCTAAACCATCCCTGTTAGACTGTTGGTTTCCCTGGGACATGCTTTTGGATAGCTGATCATCTGCTTCATGTGACCAGACAGGGTAGCAGGACTTCAGACTGCTTTTCCAGAGATGTCTTATTCTAAACAGAGTTTCATCTGCATCCACAAAAAATCTCACCAGTGTAAGGACACAGGGAGTACTGTGCAAACCTCCCAGGGAGCACAGTGTGCAGGAGTGGCTCTGGCAAGCTTTGGAGGAGACCAGTGGCAGGGATGTATCCAGCAAAGAAGGAAGGTCACTCTGACAGTAGATCCCTACATCCTCCTCTTTGGAGAAGCCCTCCCACTGGCACATAGCCATGCCTTGGCTCCTTTCCAGAACTACAGCATCTCAGCCAGGGAAAATTTGTACAGAGCCTGAAGGGAGATGGGGAGCTCTGTAAAGCCTCCAGCCCAGACTGTTTCTGTTGATCCGTGGCAGCATGCGTTGTATGTCCTGGTATCAATGTGATGAATGTTGTGCTGACTTCTGCATTGTGTGTGCCTTGTACTAAATATTGTCTGCTGGTGAGTAAATAACAGCAGATGAGCAAATGGGGCTGTGATGACATTTCAGTGTCCATAATGTTTCCATCCGCAAAATGCAGCAGTTATGCATCATTTTAACGGTAGGAATAGATAAACAGTCAGCTATCTGTATCCGGAAAATCAAAAAGGAAAGCAACATTAGAGGAAATAGATAGGCAGTGGGTGTTCAAGGGCAATGAGTCATCCTTGCCACAAATAAGGCTCAGAATGAGGAATACTAATAATTAGGCAGCATATTTCAAAAGTTCAGCTCTTTCCTCTTTTCCCGAATTTTCTTTTATGCCCTGGGGATGTTTTGGAATGACAGTGTCTGCTTTGGCAGGTAGAGATGAGGAAAATTCACTGTGGGAAGAAATGACCAAACAGCAGAGAAAAATAAAGTTGAGCTGTAAAGTTTCTTTATCCTTAAACTCAGGTGGCCCTTCGAGAGGAAACTGTCATGATTCTGGTCAGCCAACAGAGCAAACACATCCCAGGGAATGACAAAACCTGTGGCCACTGAGCTCAGCACTTGCAGGAAGCATCAACAGCACCTTCTTTCTCCCTTTCCCCATGATTCTTACTCTCCTCAGCTTGCTCCGTTCTGCTCTCGTTCAGGGAATGAAACGGGTCCCTCTAGTGGGTGAATCCAGGAGGAAAGAACGTGCTTCCCATTTTGGTACACTGTCTCTTCCCCTCTCGAAGTTCACACCTTCTGTTTTACTGAAGCTGTCTGGGGTTGAAAACAAAGAGGATTTTGCCTCTGAATCAGGCTGGGTCTCACCTTAGCCTAAATCCCGGACTCCCTGAAGCTGAAATTTCCACAGAGCAGAATTGGAGAAAGAGTAGTGATTCATTCTGCTGTGAATGCCAGTGCTCGGCTTCTTGGAGGGTGGAAGCCAAGATGAATGACAGGTGTTGTCCTCACTTGGGAGGATTTGTGGGAAAGAAGTCTTTTTGAACCTTCAACATTTCTGACTATGTATCATAGAATCAATAAAGTTGGAAAAGACCTCTAGGTCATCGAGTCCAACCTATGGCTGAATGCCACCAAGCCCACTAAATCATATCACAAAGAGCCATGTCTACTTGTTTTTCTAATGCTTCCAGAGATGGTGACTTCACCACTTCCCTGGGGAGCCTGTTCCAATTCCTAATCACCCTTTCCGTGAAAAAAATTTTCCTAACAGTTTCCTAATAATGACATAATTAACATTTAGTCCTAAAACCTCTGAATCACAGAGATGTTTGGGCCTGTCCTAGGTGGAGACTAATCCCTTTCTGAATAAGCCTTAAACCAGCAAACATGAGTTTTTGTGAAACTGCAGGGCTGCAATGTCATCCCCGTTCCTTCTCTGCTTCCCTCTGCTGCAGAGCTCTGATTGCAGCAGCCTGACTTCAAGCACTGGCAAATGTCATCACTGACACTGCTGTGGTGGGTGCACACCATCATTATAATCTGTATGCATTTAGCCATCCCAGCATGATAAGAGAATGATTAGGAGAATAGTTAGAGAGTAAATTAAAAACTCCCAGCAGTTTCCTGTGTGAAGGTACTAACTTACAGGCATATTTTTTCACAGCATTACTGAAAAATGCCATTAGTTATACCTGTGAATACATGTTAGATTTAAACCCCCGGTGAGAATTTTTATTAATATACAAATATGTTAGGGCTCTTATGCTGCTTAAAATGTAATTAACCATCTTCTGAAGATTAAGGGTGCATAATCATAAAAGAAGTGCACTCTTGTGAATTTAATTCTTCTAATCTGCTTTATGTTGATGTTAGTGTGGAAGAATAATCGCTAGTTTGCCTAAATAGTTTGGGTTTGTGCTGTAGGAAGAAATTGTTGCAGGATGCACTTCTAAACTTAAAATTTGGTAGGCTTACAGTGACAGAGGATGATGAAGCTCACAGAGAGATTAGGCAAAAATGCTTCTTTTATTCTTTTGCTGCTGTTGCAAATGCCCTGCAGTGGTAAAGCTGTGTTTCTGACAGTTTCATTCAGCAGACAAAAAGGTGGAAGGGACAGGCACACCCAGTGAATGTCAAAGATAAGAGCAATAAACTTTCACTAGTCTCCTTAAGTACTAATTTAAACTCATAATGTGTCATGTGGGGATTCAACAAGATTTTCTGAGAGGTATGTAGAAAATGAGTAACCAACACAAGACAGAGAGACTTTTGATTTGCTGTGCTGTAGTAAGAGAGCTGAGTTTGTGAAATGCACTCTAAAAACATAAATTGATGATTTTATGTTGTCATTAAAACATGCTATTGGAGTAGTCCATCCTCCCAGGGCTGTTACAGTCCCCATGAAATGTTGATCAGGTTTATCTGAAAAGAGGTGAAAACCTTCAGGGCCATAGAGTATGGCTCTTCAGGGGCAGTTTTTTCCTAGCAACATGATCCATAAAATCATTAGATAACTTAGAGAGCTCCACAGAAATATTTTTTGTTCCCCTTCCCTCCTAGCAGGACTTCTTGCAGACTAAGAAGAGATGAAGAAAGAGCAGGGAAAACTGGGATGAAGACATTTGCTTATAGTGGTAACTGCATGACTACACACTGAAGTTATGTAGTAAGTGTCCAGCCCGTTCCTAGCAGAGTCAGTGGGGTGGAAACTGCCATGGAAAACATGGGATGAAGAGCACATGCCACTCCTGCTTTTGTGAAGGAGTCAGAGGGGATGGAGACTGGCTGGTGTTCCATGAAGACCACCAAAGAAGGGAGTTTTCTCCTCACTTGAATAAGCAGGGGCTCCACAAGGTCTTGTAGGAAAAGCAGCTTCCAACATCAATTTTAAAAATGGAAAAACAATTGCAAAATCATTCCTTTTTTTTTTTTTTTTTAGAGACTAATTTATGTTAGGGGGGTCCTTTAGCACTCAGTTGTTTGTGGGGCCAATAACAGTTTGCAGCAGATTGTTCTGGCCGAGTGGACCCTGCTTCAGGGCAAACTGGTGACAGCGTGACTACAGGAGACAGTGGCACACAGTCCAAGGAGGGCTCCTTGGCTGCTCCGTGCTTGTTTTCATTATTTCCAAGTGAATGCAGAGGCATTATTGAAAGTTGCTTGTTTTCATTACAGCTTCCTTCTGACAGGTGTGACAGGCAGCACAGACAGGTTGCTCTGGGCCCTTCGCCATGCCCAGCTCTTGAGGCAAAGCTGCTTTCTGTGATTCCCTAAAGGAGGCATCTGCCAGGCTCCTTGTGGCCACCTGTGCTCAGGGACCAGCATGCAGCACGTCAGGGAAACCCATCCTATGGAGAGCACACACAGCTTTTCTCCCTTGGCGCTGACAGGGAGGCACAGAAGCTGCTACCTGGGGAGCAATGGCACAGGAAACTTCTGCTTCCCGAGTCAAAACCCAGCACGACAGCATAGACGTTCCCCCAGGTTTTCCATCAGGCCCACAGACCAGGATTCTGCACAAAGACCATGTGGCATATCTAGTCTTTAGCTGGCACTCCTTTACAAAACAGCAAGGAAATACTGAAGGTTGTTAAAGCATGATTGGTGTTTCAGATCCATTTGATGTTTTGTCCCAAGCTGATGTTCCCCACTGCCTGCTTCCCATAGCACTGGGTGCAGACTGCATCTCTGTCTCGACAGGTGCCAGAAGCACCAGCACAGAGCTGAAGGGTGCTGTCAGATCAGAGCAGGCTTCAGCCACATGCATATCCTGGCTTGAACCTAAGCTTTTCAGAGAGGCATTAAGTAGGTTCAGTCTTAAAATCTTACTTAAAATTGCTGACAAGTTGAGTGCTCAATTCCCTTAGGATTTTTGAGCAGGTGGAATATATTTATCTCCCAGCCAATGGAAAGGACACCAGATTCCCATTCCCAACTTGTTTAAGGACTGCTAGTATGAACAACCTTGGAAAAAGTGCACTTGAGAACCTGATTAATTCTGTTTGCCGTTCAATCTTGCACTAAATAAGACATGAAGCTCCTGACACAAAACCAGCCATTCTTCTGTTCTAACAGTTTGCTGTCAACACAAGACAATAAAATATGAATATTTTAGATTCATAATGCAGACAAATAGAAAATAGGAGCTGTATTGTGCTTTACATGCATGGCTAACTCAGTCATGCTAATGTGATTATCTCACTGAACTTTTATGCTGTCGCTTAAGGGTAACTTTGCCTTGCCTAGCTGGGGTATACATATTTGTTTCACACAGGCCTAATGTCTTTTTTAAGTTTGTGAAATAAGGAAGCCTGATTTCCCTCATCCATTACAAGGTAGCATCCTTTCTTGGCATTAAAGTCTTGGGCATAAAAATAATAGGAAGATAGAGTTTTTGGTTCTTGGAGAAGTAAGGATGGTGGTTAGCAGAGCTGCCATCCTGGACTTCCAGGCAGCAGATTTTTTCCTGTTTAAGAGACTGATTCAGAGTCCCTTGGGAAGCAGTGCCAAGGAGTTCAGGAAGGACAAGGGAGTTCAGGAAGGCTGGAGATTCTTCAAGAAGGAAATCCTAAAGGTGCAGGAACAGGGTATCTCCAGGTGCTGAAAGCTGGCTGGAACTCAGGGAAGAAAAAGAGTTCATGACCTTTTGAAGAAGGAGCGAGCAATTCAGGAGGACTCAGTGATATCATGAGGTTAACACAGCCAAAATTAGAATTGAAATGGGAAAAATTAGAAAAACATCAGAAATAGAAAAAGCCTAACTGAAATTTAATTTGGCTACTACAGTCAAGAGCAATGAAAGATGTTTCTACAAGTACAAAGTGAGAGCTAAGGGGAATCTTCAACCTTCACTGGATGTATGGGGAAACATTATGACAGAAGATGAGGAAAAGACTGAGGTTCTTAATGTCTTTTTTGCCTCAGTTTTTAATAGTAAGACCAGTTGTTCTGTGGGTACCCAGATCCCTGAGCTGAAAGACAGGGACGGGAAATGGTCAGTGATGTGCTACACTACTTAGGTAGACACAAGTCTATGTAGTCAGATGGGATCCAGGAAAGGATAGTGCAGGAGCTGGCAGAAGAGGTCCCTGAGCCCCTTTCAATCATTTACCAGCAGTCCCAGACAACTCAGGAAGCCCCACGTGACTGGAAGCTAGTGAATGGTACACCCATCTACAAGAAGTGCTGGAAGGAGGATCAGGAAACTGCAAGAAAAGAAGATCCCTGCTCAGCCAAGTCATCCTTCTGCCCTGCTTGCCATTGACTACTCCTGTGATTTCAGGAGATGGCTCTTCAAAGGGGACCAACACTCATGGAGCACAGAACCTTCAAAATCAGGTCCCCAGGGGACTTTCTGGACTTGCTCCTTCAGCAGCCCAGAGTCTGTTCTTCCCCCATGCATGTTCAAAGTTTTGCTGGCAATTGTATGGACATTTGACAGAGGTGTTCCACAGGCTATGGGAATGATGGCTGTCTGTATGTCGGTCAGATAAATGGGGAAGGTGATAAACTATTGGGAAGTGGGAGACTTTGCATGATGTAAATGCTATGGGTTAAAGAGTGGATATTGCTCTGGTTTTGGCTGGGATACAGTTAATTTCTTGTCAGTAGCTGGTTCAGTGCTGTGTTTTGGATGCAGTATGACAATGGTGTAGGTAACACACTGATGTTCTGGTTGGTGCTAAATGTCATGTTTATCCAAAATCAAGGACTTTTTTGTGCCCTGTGCTCTGCCAGTGAGGATGTACAAAAACCACAAACCCAACATGCTGGGTGGGAGGAGCATAGTTAGAACAGGTGGCCCAAACTGGCCAAAGGGATATCCCATAGGCTGTGATGGACAGTATATAAAATGGGGGACTTACCTGGAAGGGGAACTGATAGGTGCTTAGGATAGGGTCTGGCACTGGTCAGTGCATGGTGATCTGGTGATCAGTTCTATTGTGCATCACTTTTTTTTTTCTTTTTTTTTTTCTTTTTTTTTTTTTTCTCTTCATTTTTATAAATACTTCTAATTTACTTGCTTTCAACTGTTAAATTGTTAAATTGCTGTGTGATGCCGAACTGCCTACTGGGATTAACCCACAACAACAGGGAATCCTGAAACCAGGCAGCCCACTCTGTCCTCAAGTGCTTTATCCAGCCCACCTGGCAGCTCTTCTGCAAAACTCCCCCCAGCTCTGCAGCAGCTGAGCAGCCAGTATCCTGTGCCAGTGCTCCCTGACAAAGTGATGCAGGGACACTCACAGGTTGTTTGCTCAAATATATCATTTATTGTCACCTTTGTACCCAGTAAAGCTCACAGGAGGAATGGACCCTCTCAAAAAGGGCATTGGCTGGAGGGCAGCAACATTAAATGCCACTTGGTAGTGAGCACGGCTGTGGAGGGTGACCAATTATTCCTATTTCCCCACTGCAGGAGAGCAAACAGTGAGGGAGTCATAGACAGGGAATCAGAGAAACCAGAGCCCTGCCTCAGGTCTTCTACCAAATAATTTCCAAATCTGTGGTAGCTGAGCAGCCACATTCCATGCCAAAGTGATGCATGGATGCTCAGAGATACAGTGTTTATTCAAACACGCCATTTGTTATAAACTTTACATCAACTAAAGCTCCCAGAAGGTCAAAGTATGGTTAGAATGATATTGGAAGTATTTTCCTATAAACCAAATGATTCTACTATTCCACAGTTCTACAATTCTACAATTCTGTGATTCTACAGTTGTCTCATTCAGAGCCCAAAGTAGAGGTAATATTGGAGCTTATCAAATTCCTTCAGTGCTTCAGTCTGGGCAGCTGGATCCTGTGCCAGGTGCTGGAAGAGGTTCAGGGGCTGTGCCTCTTGGAAGCCTGGGGGCAAGGAGATCTCCTCGGGCATGTCCTCGTTGCCAAAGAAGAAGTGCTTGAGGCGTTTCTCCTCTAGGCAACAGAGTAGGTAGTGCATGATGTCATCCACCCGCATCAGGAGATACCTGTGCTGCCATTCTGACGGGGGGATCAAGGTCAGGAGGTGCATGACTGTGGTTTTCAAGGCATAGATAGAGAGGCCTGAGCCCTCCAGAAGGTGAGCACAGAGCTGCAGGCATTTGAGGTGGCAGCTGTGGGGTGGGGCCTGCGTGGAGACATGCCTGAAGAACTTTGCCTCTGCCACAGCACGGCTCTCCAGCCACTGTCGTGCTTGGGGGGAATAGGGCCTCTGTAGGCTGGCTACTCAGGAAGATGTCTGAGTCACCTTGCTGCACAGTAAATACCACCTCCACATAAAGGCTTCTCCTGGAGGCTTTCATCAGCTTCATCTTGCAGGAGCGGCAGGAGGGAAGAACCTTCACGCTGTAGTGGCAGGACTGCGGCATCACTGACCAGGCTGAGATCACAAACGTCTGGAACCAGAGGGCAATTTTCTCCCCATCTAGGTAAGGTCCAGTGCAGAGGGTGTGTAGAAGGCTGGCCACCTGATTGCTCTTCATCTCCTCCTCAGAGCTGTGGAGGAAGCACAGCATTTTCTGGTCGGGCTGTTCCTTGGCACAGCTCCACGCGGACGCACACGCTCGCCTGTGGCAACTCCCGCACCGTGTCTGGTTCCAGGTGTAAGGCATACCCACGGGGGGACTTCAGGGCCACAAACATGCAGTAGACAACGTCCTCCTCATTCTGGGGACTCCATCCCTCACAGGCACTGCCCACCCCAATGGCTGGCTCCAGCACCGGGAAGAAGCTGTCTGAAAAGAGGCTGTGGGAGACTTGGAGAAGGTCACTCAGCAGCTCCTGCACCACCCATCTCCCGGAGGCCAGCTTCGGCACTGACAGCTGGAAGCGTCTTGAAAAGATACAGATCATATTCATCTCAGCAAGATTTTCTTCCTCACTTTCTTCGCTCTCTGAGTCCCTGCTGGTGTCCACCTCACAGATGCTTTTCCTGAGCCACTTGCAGAGTGCCAAGAGCAGCACCAGGGTTCCAGCAATGGCCCAGAACGGCCACTGCTCCAAGGCAGTCCAGAGCACAGCTCCCCAGGACCTGACACTCTGCTCCTCAGTCCCCTGGGCCAAGTCCTGCAGCATCTGAGTCCTCTGCTGCTTGAGGTCCTTATCCAGGTACACATTGATGTAATGGCAGATCCATTGCACAAGTCAGATGAGGAGTAGTATGATCATTACGATTTGTAAGAGAAGGCAGGGAAGGAAGAAAAGAGAAACAAAAGGATCTGGCAGTGATGGAAGAAGGGATGGGAGACAACAGGCAGGAAGGAGAAGGGACTAGGCATCTGGCAGGCTGGGTGTCAGGACTTTGGTTTCTTGGGGCCCTTGTGAGGGTCCAACACAACGGTGGGGGGCATGAAGGACAGGGCTGGCCTGGCTGTGATGTCTCTGGTGCCAGTCACATCACAAAGGACATCAAAATGAGGGGCAGGTATAGAGGACAGCAGCAGGCAGTGCTGTCCTAGTCCAGCCTGAAACAGGGTGAGCGCACACACAGGCCAGAGACTGTCAGCACACAGGCAGAGCTCCCAAACCCCTCTCCCTGTCCTCCTGGAGGCCATGTTCCTGGTCACGCTGGTGAGAACCATCCTCCAGAATGCAAAGGTGGTTACTGATGAGCTGGATGAGGACACACGCCTGCGCATGCAGCACCCGTCAGAGTTCCTCAGCCAGCAGATGACTTAGATCTTGGAGGAGCTGGAGCACAAGGCTGAGGAGCAGAATGGTGGATCATGGGACCTGTGCTCTGGGCTGCCTTGCTACAATGGCAGTTCTGGGCCATTGCTGGAATCTTGGCGCTGCTTGTGGTGCCCTGCTGGCGGCTCAGGAAAAGAGGCTCTGAGGTGCTGACGAGCTGGCAGCTGAGAACCTCAAAGCCAGTTGCTCCTGCACCCCATACACCCATCCCCAACCCCACACTCCCCATTCCCATCCCCACAGCCCTAAACCCCTTTACTTTCCCACTGAAGTTGAATCTGAGGGGGAAGTCTAAGTGCAAACAAGTCAGTTTAAATAAGAATAGGTTAGCAATTGAGATAAAGTCAATTAGAAGAATTTTTAAAAATGAAGAGTTTTTAAAAATTAAGAGTAAAAAAAAATAGAAGTAAGTGATGCACAATAAAATTGATCACCAGATGCTGACTGATGCCAGACTCTTTCCTAAACACCTATCAGTTCCCCTTCCAGGTAAGTCCCTCATTTTATATACTGTCCATCACAGCCTATAGGATATCCCTTTGGCCAGTTTGGGCCACCTGTTCTAACTATGCTCCTCCCACCCAGCATGTTGGGTTTGTGGTTTTTGTACATCCTCACTGGCAGAGCACAGGGCACAAAAAAGTCCTTGATTTTGGATAAACATGACATTTAGCACCAACCAGAACATCAGTGTGTTACCTACACCATTGTCATACTGCATCCAAAACACAGCACTGAACCAGCTACTGACAAGAAATTAACTGTATCCCAGCCAAAACCAGAGCAATATCCACTCTTTAACCCATAGCATTTACACCATGCCAAGTCTCCCACTTCCCCACACAATGGGGATGGAATGGCCCCCAGGGCCTCCCTTTATAAAGCAGGACAAAGCTTCTCTGAACCCTTGGTGAACATAAAATTGGATTATGCAATTCCTAGATGTTTTCCTCCTTGAGATGCCCTGTGGTGAGATGGGATTGGTTCCCTTGGCACTCATCTCTGTCCTTGTGGGAGTGCTCATGGGGCCTTGGTGACACTCTTGGGTGTGGGGTCCAGAGAAGGGCTCAGGGGTTCTCATGGATGAGAGGCTGGCCATGAGCTAACAGTGTGCACTCACAGCCCAGAAAGCCAGTGAAATCTTGGGCTGCTTCAAAAGAAACATGGGCAGCAGGTTGAGGGAGATGCTTCTGCCCTCAGGAGCTCCAGCTGGAGCACTGCATCCAGGCCTGGGCTTCCCAGTACAAGAAAGATGTGGAGCTGTTGGAGCAGGCCCAGAGGAGGTCATGAAGATGATCAGAGGGCTGGAGCACCTGTCCTGTGAACATAGGCTGAGAGAAAAGGGGTTGCTCATCCCGGAAAAGAGAAGGCTCCAGGGAAACCTCATTGCAGCCTTCCAGTACTTGAAAGGGAGACTATAAAAAAACAAGGGAGAGTGACTTTTTACACAGTCAGAATAGTGACAGGACAAGGCTGAACAGAGGAGAACTGTTCAGAGGAGATTTAGATTGCATGTTAAGAAGAAGCTTTTTACTGTGATGCTGCTGAGGCCCTGGCACAGGTTGCCCAGAGCAGCTGTGGCTGCCTCATCCCTGGGAGAGTTCAAGGCCAGGCTGGATGGGGCTCTGAGCTAGCTGGTCTGGTGGAAAGTATCCCTGCCCCTGGGAGGGGGGTTGGATCTCTAGATGAACCTTAAGATCCCTTCCCACCCCAACTGTTCCAGAATTCTGTGATCTTGGGTGGTGTCTTTGGACGTGGGTGTGAAGCAGGAGCAGGAGATGCTGTGGGGATCAGCATCCTGGGGCAGCTGGCACAGGGGTGCCAAAGGCTGCCAGTGCACAGCTGGGCAGAGCAGGCCTGGGGAAGCTCTGGAACACAAATCTGAGGGAGCTGGAGTGTGTAGCCTGGAGAAAAGGAGGCTCTGGGGGAACGTCATTGCCCTCGACAACTCCCTGAAAGGTGGTAGCAAGGTAAGGGTCGGCCCTTTCTCCCAGGTAACAAGTTACAGGACAAAAGGAAATGGCCTCAAGTTGCATGGGGGGGTGTGGTTTAGATGAGATATTTGGGAAAGGTTTCTTCCCAAAAAGGGTTGTTAAGCATAGGAATAGGCATCCCAGGGATGTGGTAGAGTCACCATCCCTGGAAATGTTTAAGAAATGCTTCAAGTACCTGGAGGTAGCACTTGAGGACATTGGTTAGTGGTGACCAAGGTGGTGGTGCTGAGCTGGTGGTTGGTGATCTTAAAGGTCTTGGACTTGGTGATCTTAAAGGTCTTTTCCAACCTTAAGAACTCCCTAATTTAGGTACTGTTTTTGTCACAGGAACTGTCATTATGTATTAAAATACATTCACACAAACATACTGTATGTGATAATCTCTGACTGCTCAATATACTTAGAGCATTTCCTCTTGCTTGAGGCAAAGCAGTTTGCAGAGAAGTTACTTTTGCCCTTTGCATCTTCCTGCATCAGGTAGGCATTAGAGCAATTGGGCTTTTCACTATAACATCTGATGTCCTCTCTTAATGGCATAGTACACTGATGCTGTCTTTCATTTCCAGGGCCCTCTGCACACCATTGTTAAAACCATTACATAGATCTTTTTTTTCCTACTGAAGAACTGCATAGAGGTCTCAAACTATGTTCCAGCTGGGAACATGCTATTGGTCATCACATTAGATAAAAATATCATGCTTCCTATATGTCTTCTGATGCTTGTCTCATTTACAGGTGTCTTTGCCCTGGATTCCCATGCCTTCTGTAAGAGGAGAAGAGAAAGGTGGGCGTGATGTTCTCCCTGCAAATTTGTGGATTCCAGCCAACACTGGAGATAACCAAACTATTCCACGCTTTGAAATCCCTCACCAAATCTTGCTGCCTGTAGAACAAAGGAAATAAGCAGCATTTTAGTTAAAATGAATGAATAATAACTGAGTAGTGAATATCTGTGGTTAAAATGCCCAGTATCACAGCCCCATCTAATGGACTGGCTGAAAGATATTCAAAGGACCTACTAAAAGTCTATCTGTTCTCTAGCAAAATACATTATCATGATAAACAGGACCCTGTGGCATATTAAACTCTTAATTATGGCACAGGAGGCGTTTTCTCTGAAAATTAAAAAGGTTGCAAAATGGCTACAGCCTCTGGAAGGCAATTCTTAGAAGCAAAATGTAACTCAGTGTTAGTGACTCCTTTATCTACTTCCTTCAGTATTCTCTTGGCATGGATTAAAGTGGAGAGGGGAGTCTTCCTATTTCTTAGTCATGTTATCATTGTGCCAATGACTCTGGAATGCCATAATCCTACAGAGCAGCATGGGCCCAAGGGAAAACACAAGGAAATCACTGAGAGAAGAGAGTTATCAGTTAATCCAGGCTTCATTTGCTATTGTATATTTGAGACCTTTTTTTTTTTTTTTAATTTATGAAAAAATGGCAGATGGTGTGTGGCTTCCAGAGAAGTGGCTTGGCCTGCACAGTGTCAGTCTTGGGGATGACCAGCCCCAAGGCTGCCTGTGCTACATGCTGTGGCATACATCTCTGTAAACTCTCCTGATCCTAAGGCTGATTACCAGTCTTTTACGTCTCATTACCAAAACCTACTGGATCAAACCTCACTAAATAGGTACTAGCAGCAGGATGCTGAAAGTAGTGGTGTCATGAGTTTGACATCCTAATCCAGAGCTCCTGAAGGGAAGCAGGAGGAACCTTTTAGTTTCAGTTATGGATGAAATAAATACTAGTTTCTAAGCATCTGCAAAGGTGTTTTAGATACAAGTAATTTTTGTGATGCTAGGTCACTAGGAATTTCTAGTGCTTCTTCCTCAGAGCTGCTCTTAGCTTCTCCAGTAGTGATAACTGAAAAAGTATTTCTTCCCAGATGACTCAGGGCTCTGAGCCCACATCACATTCAGGAGTTCTAATTAGGCCCCTTACTCCTGGAAACAGGAAGAATTAGGCAGCAGAAGCCTTTTAAAGGTGTTCTCCTCCTGAGAGCCCACTCTTTCTTCTCTTCTGAAGGTTTTCCGTTGTTTTGGTCACCTTGTTAAGAAAAAAGCTCAAGCAAGATCTCTTAACAATTCCTGTGTTCCTGAGACTGAATGCCCAGACACAAACAAAGACTTTTTACTTCAAATCCATAAATCACTGCTTTGTTTCACAGGAGTTCCGAGTTGGGTATCTGACTGCAATATTTACCACACACTGTCACCTTAGGGCCTCATATGGACTGTGGTAAGTGGACTTTGCAGGCTCCATGAAGCCTGGTCAAGGAATAACTGAAACAGGAACATCTGCTCATCTTAACTTAAGAGACTCTAAATAAATCCTTACTTAAGCCAAGTTCATTTTGAGGGAGAGAACACTTCAGATTAAGCAAATGTGATTTTCTGTGCTGACCATGGGTGCCTGTGGGGCTGGAGTGACATGGTCCAAGCATTAATGTTCTGGATGCAGAACTATTTCAGCAGCCACAAAAGCTCCCTTGCCTTGACCAAGTGTCAAATTCCTGTTTGAATCAGTCTCCTTGTTGGACCAGTACACAAGGAGACACTTCAGGTTCATTTGGGAAATGTTTCTGCCTGGGTTAATGGCTTTGCCAGGGGACTAACTCTTCTGCATCGGATGGATTCACCCCCAAGAGGCAGTGGGGTCCAAGACTGCTGCACCAGGGCTTGGGCACTGCAGTGAGTTGTATGGTCACAGGAGCAGGGCCTGCAGGTACAGGTGGCTGAGCTTTGTGTCACCTCCTCCAGAGCCACCACAAAACCAGAGCAGGAAAAGGCAGATGAATGACACCATGCCTGTTAGTGACCAGCACTGTCTCTCCTAAATTCCACATCCAGGAAAACAGACTCAGCTAACTGTAAGATCATTAGGGAAGAGGAGTCTGAAGCAGTCAGGATTTCTCTACAGCGTGAGCCCCAAATTCTGGCCCTGGTTGCTGCCTCCCGGCAGATGCCCCACTTTGGAGCAGTCATCAGAAAACAGGGGCATCTAGTGGCTGCGTCAGAAAGTTCAATAAACACCACCATTCCCTTGAAAAGGTGTGAGAGCTTGCCGTTCCCCTCCCTCTCAGCTCTACAAATAAAAGTATTTTATGCCATAACATTATCTGAAGAGAGAGGGAGAGGCACAAATCCTTGCCAGGTTTCACACTCTTGGAGCAGCGTTTCTGACCCACCTGTGACATTTATGACAGTGTAACCAAATTAAATGAAGCTTTCGCTGGTTTCTGCTGCAGCTGTTGCTCTGGACAGACACACCTACATCCCTGGGACTCAAATCCCTTGTTGATTCATGGCAGGGGAAACGTTGCCTCCTTCTGTTGTGACCAAGGCAGAGTTCGGCCCCTGAGCAGCAGCGGTGCGCTGCAGGCACCATCGCTGTGTGTGACAGCCACGCTGGCCTGAGCTCCTCAGTGCCTGGTGCTGCCCAAGGGTTGCATTTGCTAGTGATCATCCCCCTGCACCCCTGAGCTGTAGCCTGGATGCAGAGAGGCCACTGGAGTTGAACACTTCACCACAGTGAGTTAGGGACAGGGAGGGAAATCAAGGACTCTTAGCTCATGTCCCCAGAGCACAGTGAGACATTGCCGCAGCTCCTCCTTCCCTACTCTGGGGAGGGGGCCCCATGTTTTCCTTCTGGACAGCTACTTTCCAGACCCCTGAGGGTTTTCCCCCTGCAGGGAAGAAAAGGGAGATTATCAAAAATGCAGGTGAGGAAGTATTGTTTACTTTAATAGCAGAGATATATCACAGCACCAGGTATAGCTCCCTTATACAATGCTCTGAGCCTGCACATGCAGCCCTTGCACACAGCACTTTTCAACCTATTCACATCCCAGGAATTGCAATTGGGACTATCTGGAAACTAATAGCCCCTTGGTAGTGACAGTTTTCAGTCCCTCTTGCTCTGTTAGGTTCTCATCAGCATCACTGGCTTAGTGTGATCTGAATTTACCTGAATTCTCCCTAATGTGTGGACAGAGCTTGAATATTGCAAAGGGACTGTCATGCAGGAGAGTTCCAAGTTTTCCTATTCAATGGCTAAACAGAGGGCAGCCCAGTCCCCAAGCTATCAGGCATCCATCAAATGCAAAATTCATTATTTTATTAAGCAAAAGGAATAAGGGAGAAAGCACAAAGCAAAGAACTGAGGGCTGAATGCTTAATAGGGCTATTGCTGTTATGCAATTCTCTACAGAAAATCAAGACAAATGATAATACTGGAAAGGCATATTATTATTTTATAGGCTTAGTCCCAAAGTGAGAGGAGAAGAGAGAAAAACATGCACAGCTGTTTTTCCCTTTTCTGGCCACTTTGATGCACTTACTGGATACATAATTTTGCAAGGTCTGTACATGCTCCCTGAGTCACAGCTCAACTCACCAATAAACTCCAAAGCTTGCATTCCCCAGACAACCTGTTTTATGAATAGATGTGAATTCTATGCACAAATACTATGCATTTTGATGAATTTAGCAGGCTGGCAGTCAGCTAAGGAAAGAGAGTTTCTTCAAGTTGGTTACTGCTGTGACTGCAGTTTAGGTGAACACGGACAAGCTCAGCTCAGGTAAGTACACACCCAAACCCAGCTGGCAGTGGGTCCATGCAGAAGAGAGCATAGTCACCAGCTGCCCTCAAAGGTAGGGAAATAAATCAGTCCTGAGCCCATGCTCAGCTGTGCTGGTTGCATCAGAGGATTGGAATTAGCTCAGGTGTATCATGAGGAGTCAGAAATCCCACCCTTTTCCTACTCTCCAATAAACAGACTTGCAGGGAGGAGGTATATTTAAAAATCGTGGTTTTCTGCTGTCTTGAGGGATTTTTTTTACACCCATACCCACACACACAGATTAGAAAAGCACAGAGATATGATGTACCAGATGAGAAAACACTGATAACAATTTTGATAGCAAAGCTTTTGGCTAAATGGCTTTTAAATGGAAGTTCAGCCTTGGGATCAGTTACAGAACAGTTGCATGTGAACAAGGACATTTTTATTTGTATCCCTGTTCCAGTGTGGAAAATAGCTACTGTGATGGCCTCCCCTTGGTGCCATCAGAGGATGCCATGTGGGCACAGACCACACCACAGCGAAGCAGCAGTCCAGATGGCATTTCCTTTTCTAGTGGCTCCAGCCAGCTGCATGGATCTGGTCATCTTTTAACACCATTAATTCAAAAAACTGAGAAAAACAGCACACAAATAGGAAAGAGCAACTGGCTCCTTCTGCTCGCTCCTTGTGAGAGGAGTTGGAGAAACTCAGTGCAAGACCAGCAAGGGCCTGTCTTACTGGAACTGGTGGCATGGGCAATGCTCATTTTCCAAACAGTCTCAACACCTCCAGACGTGACACCAGGGACTTGCTGCTGAGTGTGCAGATGCACCTTGGCTGGAGAAGACACATGGTGGTTGGGTTTGTCTCCGTTGGTTGCTCTGGACTCACCTTAATCTCTGCAGTTGTTGACCTGAGGTAAATGCTTGATATCCTTATGAGTAGAATAAGTTAAGCAGCATTCTGATGGAAGAAATTGGTTGAAGTAGGCGGGGACTGCTTCTTGTTCCCCCTTTTGCCTGTGCAGCAGTGAGAATGTTGTCTCTCTATTCAATATGTAAGCATCCTCTGCATAGCCTCAATACTGAAAAGAATTTTAATACTCCAGGAATGGCAATATTTACTGTAGTGAGCTTAAAACCCCCTCAAGTTCACTAGAAGACTGTCCTGGAAAGCAGCTCCAGCTCTCCAGGATAGCTACTCTCCCCAGCCAGCTCTAGAGCTTGGACAAGAGATTGACACTGGGGCAATGGCAGAGACCTACCACAGATCACCCATAATAATTAACTCTTAGACCACGCTTTTCTCTTGGCAGTCATCCACCAGCACTGTCACCATAGCTCAGGTGACAACTCTGCCATGTGTTAAGCTGCAGGAACCCACATGTGTTTCTGAGCTGCAGTGATACATTAATATTTTAAACATTTTGATCTATTGCTTATCCTCCAGCTAAACAAAAAAGCCTTTTTCACAAACTTTTAATTTCTTTTCCATGCTGCTGAAAGCAGTCGGCATCTGCCTGGGTGATGAACGACCTTGCTGAGCCCGTATAAAAGCCAACAGTTCTTGGTAGTCCAGTTCAGTGATGCCTGGTCTGCTTTCTTCAGCAAGAGCTGCAGGCACTCTGCTCCAGTTCCTCACTGATCATTGCAGATACCAGGGAAAAACACCTCTTCCCCCTGGATTCTGTCAGGAGCTGCCGTGTACTTCATCACATGTGAGACTGAGCCTGGAGCAGGGAAGCTTGTGCTCTGCTAGGAGTCTCTTCCATTTGTTTCACTTTTCCAGCTTTTTGATAAAATGCCCAAGGCTAGGATCTTTCAAGGCCTTTGCCCACTGTCCTCCTGGGAAGCTGATCCTGGTCTGTCAGTGTGACAGGAGAAGAAATGGCAAACCCTTACAAAACCACAGACTGCAGAAACTGAAAATCTTGTCGCTCTTAGAAAAAAGACACATTCAAGCCCCACGTAAGAGAGACGCAAAGAGGGCAGCCCCTTGCTAGTGGCAAGCTCACAAATCTGTGTGTCCCAGCAGACAGTTTCAAAGCTGGTTGTTTGATTTCTAAAATTCAGTGAAACTGCAAGAGAGGAAAAGCTTCTGACTTTCAGCAAAGACAGGATTTTTGCAGGCACAAATGATTAACATACACTTTTCTCTGGCAGTTACTGAGAGAAAGAGATGTCCTGGGGTTCAGGTGTGTGCCTGGGATGCTGGGAGCTTTGCAGATTTTTATTGGTTGAAGTGATCACCCTAACTTTTCACATAATAGAGAGTAAAGGAGCTGCCTCAGACCCTTTTCAGCAAGGATGTTTGGTTACATTGGCTTATTTTCCAGAGAGAGGTCTTTCCTGAAATGTTTGGAATGTAGAGCTGTGCTTGGTCTCTAGCACTGGCATGGGCTGAGGGTGGTTCATTTATGCCCTCCATGTACGTCTGAACTGTGGGATTCAGGAGTGCTGAGGATGGTGCTGTGTGATATGATATTGGTGCCTTGCTCTTCCCTGCATTAAGTGAGGTCTTAACAGGGCTGCACCTCTGTGGATCTGAGGCCACAGTACTGGGGAGCTGCCCTACCCTGCGGAGGAGAAAGGGATGCATCTCGTGGCTCAGAGCCTTTAAAAAGGCTCCATATCCTGTCCCCACTCTCACATAGCAAATGTGTCTTGAGGGTGACTTGCTGCCCTGCTACCCTAGATCCTATGCAATGACTGTTAAAACTTTGCTTTAATAACAACTAATCATTGCTTAGTTATGAGGTCCAAAACTACTTGCACAGGTCATGTGAGTGAAACAGGGCCCACAGGCCAAAGGGAGATGATGAGCAAGAGTAGGTAAAAGCCCTTTTGACAATCATCTCTCAGATTTAGCTACACTGGTAGAATGGTTTGCAACACTGGCCCAGAAATCTTCTCCAGTGTTCAACAGTTTTGTGCTAGAGCACCGTGTAAATTATTGAACATTTCTGTTCAGACAAGACTTTGATTAGAATTTTGCTCATATTATTACAAACTCCCATCCTTCACATCCTTCCCTGGCTGGAGAGAGTTCAGCCAGGGCCACCTTTGCTGCATTTAATCAGCCTGGGCATATTAACTACAAATTCCTGCAACACTTGAAACACTTAGGTCTTAAATATGTACCTATAACTGATGATTACTAATTTTTTTTTATTAGGAAATTTATCAACAGGATTAAATAATTGTTCATCTCCCCACTCAGGTTGGCACTGGAATAAATTACATTCTTTCCCAAAGTTTTGATAGTGACCTGAGATATTCCCTTCAGTGTTGTACAGGGATGTCTTACACACAGGAATTAGAAACCAAGCTATGTCAAATAGTGACAAGGGTTTACTGTAAATATCAATGAGGTACAACAGTGTGATAACCTCATTTTAATGAACTGAATCCTGATGTTTTCAGCCCCAGGCCAGCAATCCAATTTGCTCTTTTCCCTGTGCTTTCTGCACAGACTTCACCACAGTCATGGAGCTGAGGGGCTGCAGTGTTAATTTCTGGATGACTCGCCCTGTTACACAGCAGTGGCATCTTTTCCACCACCCGCTGGGTATGTGTTTCAAAAAATGATGTTTCAATAAAGATGGAAGGGGAATGCTCCTCTTCAAATGTGACAGTGTTCATGTGGGGAATTAAATCATTTGACCTCAAAAATGCAACGCGTTTGCATTACTACTGGCAGGGCAGATGGGTGGGGATCACAATGGTCTAAACTTGCAAAGCCCTCAGTCCTGTCAGGTGCCAGAGTTTCAGAAGGTCGCTCTTGAAAGGCCTCCAGGGCCTCAATTAGTGAGCGCTTAGACCTCTCTGACAGTGATGCCTTAGGATATTTCAGGTTGGTGACTGTCTGGGGAAAGTGCAGCTACAACACTCCCCTGGTAGCAAGAAACAGAATTACCAAGAGCTGAACCGAAGTTCGCCAATGGCTCCTAGAGTAACTAAGCCTGAATTTTGCCGAAGTATCTCTATATAGCAGGAAAAAAATTTAAAAATTCAGAGTGTAGTAGGGACTGGATCTGTCTTAAACCCCTGGAACAGTTTTGCACAGAGCTAATTTTGAAGCAGAGGGATATGCGACTGTGCACAGAGCTTCTCCAGGGGGAAATAAAAATAGTCTTATTATGCTAGTGATAAAAATGTCTGTTTCTATGTGTACAGATCTTTGAAACTCTTCTAATAAAAAAATTGCTCTGCTTTTGTGTCACCACTTATAACACTCAGCCCTGACAATCGCTGAATAGCTGACCGGTGTCTGCACAGCCTGCTTCTGTAATTAAAGAGGCTGAAATGGTGGCTATAGGGGCAGAATTTTTGAGAATATTCTAAGGATCATACTGGCTAATCCAGACATTCATTGCTCTAATCCCATAAACAGTGTGGGCTATCATGCCAGGAAGAGTCCCTAATTTCCACACCAGCCCTGCAGCAATAGGAAAAGCACTAAATATTCCTATCACTGTCTTCACTCATTTCGCTCTGATGATGTTTTTAAAATATAGTCCTGCAAATATGTCGAACTCAGAGTTGTGTCAGGACAGCTGCTAATCATGTGGCAATGATGCCTTTTCTGATGGATGTTTCTGTTATTACAATTGAAGATTTGTCTCTTGAAATTAAGAAACAGTAATTAACGTATTTAGCGCCATAGGCTGATAGAATTGTTTTGACACTGGTTCTTGAAGAAACTGAAGCACTCCATCTTCCCTCCCAGCACTGTCTTATATGGGGATTTCAGGAAAATAATTGAGAATTCTAAGTCATCTGAGGCTATGGCTTGATTGCATTTGAGGCGACTTTTAAGGGTGAAGAAACATCTGGCACCTTTTAAAATGTAATGTTGGTGAAGAAAATAGAGAAAAAAGAGAATACTGGCAAGAGGTGCTACACATACAACCACCATAAAGGCAGAAAACGTGCCATGGAAGATTTTTGTTTGTTGATATCATGAGACACTCAGCATCCTTAGGAAAATCTGTTAGAAACAGAAAAGTGGGATAGTTCTGAAGGAGCAGGTTAGAGATAATCCTTCAGTCTCAGGTCTGTGGATTCCCTTAATGATCATGACAAACAACATAACTCTGCCCTTCTTTTTCCTCTGTAAAAGAGACTAGCATTGAGATGCTGCAGGGCTTAAATCTTTCCTGTGTTTATGATAACACACAAATAGGTGCAGATGTATGTAGGCCCAGTATTTTGGGGTGGCTCAGAAGTGGATGAACCAGAATAGGCCAGGGCTACTTGATGTGCATGATGCAGGCTATGACAGCCAGTGTTTTTGCTTCTGGAGAATGAGGAACTTCCTCCTTTCTGAATCCGTTTTGTTTCGCCCTCTCCAAAAATAGCAGAAGTGGAGCTACTAAACTGTAGCAGACTGTTGTCATCTTCAAGGTGCAAGACACAAAGCTGCCTTAATTTTCCCTGGAGGAGCATTTAGGAAGTGAAACATTTAAGTGCCTAATTCCTTCAAAAACACTGGACTGTTTAAGAACAGTCTTGATGAAGGGGACCTTGACCCAGAAAATCATCTTCTTTCAGGATAATACATATTAAGTGTCCATCTAAGCACACCTCTCAAAGCTGGTGCAGCCAGATCAGAAACAGCAAGAGAGAAAAGAGCAAGTGGTTTTGAGCACGCAGGAGAACCAAAGAAATAATCAGCATGGCCCTGTGGTAGAGATAGCACTGGAGATGGGGGCTGGCAAAACGATAACCGTGAAAGTACCAGGCTCTGGGTCTTGTGAGCCTGAGAGGAGGTGACAGAGCTGTACAGAGATACAGCTGGGGTGTTAGATGCATGGCACATGGAGGATCTGTCATTTCAAGAGAAGCTGTCAGGTTGAAAGCTTCGGATGGGGATTGGTGTTTTTTTTAGTTCAGAGGCTGTGGATATAATTATGACAATTTGCATAAAAGTCATGCCCCTTGTACAGTTTAATGGGGCTTGGCAGGAGGGTTTGGGAACACTCGATGTGCTGGAGAGGCAGGGAAGAGTTGGAGCAGGAGCTGCTGCTTGTGGGACATGAGCTGGGGCTGCCCAGTGGGAGGGTTGTGCCCAGAGCAGGGGAGGTGGGCTAGAGACAGCAGAGCCACAGCTAAAGCCTGACTCTCTGAAGCAACACCTGGGCTTTCTAATGGAATATTTCTAATTCACAGTATATCTGAGGCCCCACGTTCACAGCCAGATCCCACTAAAGGCTGGCAGCTCTGGAAGCCTTGCCAGCTACTTAAAGCATGGAAGAACCCTTCTGCAAACTCCCCTACAAAGGGGATTTTAGGAGCCTGTGGGGCTGAGTGCAGAACACAGTCCTGGCAGGAGTCAATGTGAGCCACTGCCACCTGCCAAAAGTGGGTCTCATTCCTCTGTGGGTTTCCTCTCACTGCCCCAGGGTCTGATGACCAGGAGGGATGAGTAGAGAGGGTCTCAGCGGGCTTCCTCTCTGGCACACTGCTGCATGGTGCTCAGCACTTCTCAGGAATAGTTCCTTTATCAAGAGAAGGTGTTGACTGAGTCTAAACCTCCATGTCACCCATGGGGAAAGAGCCAGGTTTGACTTGTTAAGGGGGTTGATGCCCTCAGAAGATTCCTCTTCTTGCCTGGTAGGAGGTAAACCAAATATATCTTCTAATCTATTGAGGGGTGAAAGACTGTTTGGGGTTTTGCTTGTCTGTTTGCTTGTACAGGCCGCAAGTTTTCTGGTAGCAGTGAAAAGAAGGAGTCAGAAAAATAAGGGCTTGAGTCAATTTTGGGGTGAAAGATTACAATACAAGCTTCTACTGTCCTAAACCATTCAGAACCAGAACTGGGCTAAACCATGCAAGTGGACACTGTAGTTTTAGTACAGCAATAATTAAAGCAGTGGGCAGTTGTGCAAACTGGAAATTCATTTGAGCCATTGCTTCATAAGCACCTTGACATGAAATTAGGACCTAATTCAGAGCCACCAAGAGAGAAAATTCTGGTTTGTACTCTGCCTACATACATTCAAATTAATGCATAATGCAGCAAGTTTTTTTTCTCTCTCTGCCTGTCCCTTTCTCTTTCTCACACACACAGACGCACGCATGCAGCTGAACTCCCACACAAGTTCTGCAGGGAAATTACAGCCTGCTCATGTCACTTCCTTCTTTGTCACTGAAACAGTGCCATAGGTCTGGAAAGTGCTGTCTCTATGCAGTACCAAACTTTTTCCAGCTCCAGAACATCTTACTTTGATAATACATAAATTAGAGTTTTCTGTGTAAATCAACAAATTGATTTTTTTCCTCAGAAGCTGGATTGCACCGACACTAATCATAAATTGTAGCTTTCATGTTTGCAAATTTTTGGGAGCTAGGCATAAAGAACCAAATTTTCTGTTGTCAGGTCACATTAACTCCAGGATTTCTCACAGGCAAATTGTGTCTTGAACACTTTGCATGATTCAAAAAAAAAAAAAAAAAAAAAAAAAAAAAAAAGAGAGTCCTTCTTCATGTAAAGCATCAACTTCCATTAAGCAGAAGAAATAAACCACTGCATGCAAAAGATGTGAGCACGTGGTTTGTGAATAATCAGAAGTTGTTTAGAAAAATCACCTCAGAGCATGGCAGGCAGCAGTAACACACTCGGTATCTCTGATCCTCAGAGACCAGTGCAAGTGTCATCTTTTTGGTGTTGAAAAGAGAGCACAGCTCGTGGCTGTCATCAGTGCCGGGGGGAGAGAGGTTTGGTGCTGTGAAGCTGCAGGGAATCCTAGTGGTGGAGGTGAGCAAGGGGCAAGAATGAGCATTTGCCTCAGTGCTCTGTAGGAGCCAGGACAAGTGGCTGCCAAGGGGCAACAGTGGAAATGTGGAAGGTGGGAGTCAGTGTAGGAGCTATACAGAAATGAGCTTGAAGAAAATTTTATCATTATAAACCAGGAATGACTAACTTTAGAGACACTGAGGGCTGTATACCCATCAGCATAGACCAATGGCTTAAAAACATGATTCCTTCAGTATTTCATGAAGAACCTTGTCTAAATACTCCTGCTCCACTCTCTTTCTCTTTGCATTGTGGCAGAGGTGAACAAAGTTACAGCCCAGGGCATCCTTCCATCTTAATAAAACACAGTCACTTAGGACTTTAGGAGGTTTGCTAATTGCCTGCAGTCACAACCATCAGCCTGCAAAATATCATCCTGTTCTACTACCAGGGGAGGTCCAGTACCTGCTGCCATCATATTACAGAACAGAAGACTTTGCCCATGTATACCAGGTGTCAACTACTAGATGTGTGCAGCATGGAAAAATATACTGCCACAGGTGATAGGGAAATAGTCATGGGTCAGGCCCAGATTAGAAGGTTGTGCCCCATAGAGAGCATTAAGAGAAATTCTAACAAACATCCTGTGGAGTGGTTTTTACCTTTCACAAGGCATATACCCCCAATGATTTCCTAATTTCCTAATGTTGGAGTTTATTGTGGCTTCTCCCTATCAAATGGATTTTGAATGTTAATGACTCTATTTATTTCAGCCCCCAAGCAGGCATTTCTATCCTCAGCTCTGTGCCCATTGAACATCTGGCTAAGTCTCTTATGGTTTCTCAGCCAAGCTTGAGAGAAAGGAGGGGTACACCAACATTCCCAGGTAAATTGTGCCAGTGTTGACATGTAAATCTCAGAAATTTATTCCTTCAACAACACTGGGGAAACTCATGATTTTGGACATGGAAAATACCTGACTTCACCATTTTTCTTGACACGGAAATTCAGAATGGTTCTTTCAACTTTTCCACCACGACATTTGGGAAGGCACCACCAGAACTTCACCTGAGAGCAAAACTCCAACAGCAAAGACATCTCAGCAACACTGTCAGGTCCCTCTGGAAGGTCTTTCCTTGGCCTTGTAGTTCAGAAAATGACAGCATTCCAACATTCATGTGCAGATGAAAAATGAGAAACAGTTAGTCCTGTTCAGACTCACTGCAGCCAAATTAAGTAGAAAATGAAATATTTTAAGAAGCATCCTATGGTAAGTGAATTTGAATTAGCTGCAAACATGGATGATTTTCTTCCAATCACCAGACCACACAGAATTGCTGCTTGGATTTAATTCCCCCTTCATCACACATATGCCTTTCCTTTATTTCCTGGCATAGATAGATGTGTGATTAAACTATCACTTTTGATATCCCAAAAAGCTGAGGAAAGAAGATTACACTATAAATCATAAAAATCCTGCTTTCCACCTGTTTGTGAATTTTAGACAGCTTTAATTTTTTTTTCTGTTTTGATTACAGCAAATTGTAATAGAGATAAAACATAAAGTGTTGTAAGTATTTTTTAGAGTGTTAGATTCATGAGATCAGTTTATAGATAATTTTGTCAACAAATTCAAAGTCATTTAGGGGTTTTTACTTGTTATGAAAGCTGTTAGATTAAAATACTGCTTAAACTTGTTACTTCTTTGTGCTAACACGAGTGAAAGATGGCATTCCACTGAGCTGGTCACTGTCTCATTTTATTTTGCCTTTTTGGGGCAGGATATTCCCAAATTCAGCCTCCTTTTGTATGCCTGCTGCAGCTGCCCCCACAGTATGTCCTGCATTTCGAAGTCCAAGACCACCAGCAGCACTGGGTGTTAATGGAGACTTTGCTGTCAGATCCTCCGGGCTCATGGGGAGTTCACAGAGGATGAGCCTGAACATCTGTGCTCAGGGGCCCCAGTCCAAAAGGAAAGACTCTGAAATGGTAGGATTTGAGACGAGTTCTTGACCGGCTTAGGGTGGATCAGCAAATGGACACAGAGCAAACACAAACCCAGTGACTGGGACCTGACATGTACATGAGTCACTTCATCTGCTGCTGAATTAGAGGCACAGTGAGGATCTCCAATAGTTCCGCTGTGTCTGATTAAATTCCACCTGCTGAAATAGTACAGCCTTCTTCACTTGGAGGACTAGCACAGAGTGTCAGTCATGTGCATTGGATCCCAGGTTTCTCACAGTTTGCTGGTGGGTCTCTAGATGGGGCTCATGTGGGAGCGAGCTCAGATGCAGTCAGGGCATCCTCACCAGCCAGGAGAAGTTTTCATTCAGCCAATTTGGACATAATTGTGGACTAGACACTCCATGTCCCATGTACACTTTTCATTGTGGCACCATGAATGAAGAGAAGAAATAACAGAATCAGGTAGCTGATGAGGAAATATTTCCATGGGGAGAAAATATTTTGTACTATGAAATATAGCCAACTATTAAATGCTTCCCCCATCTTCCTTCTCCACTACACTGCAGCTTGTGGGAACTCTGTGTCCATGTGTATACCCTCCATACCTCCACACTGCTCCTCTAACCTCTTCAGTAAACTAGGACAACAGGTTGTTTCTAGGAGAAGAATTGTTCTTACCTGGTGACCTGGCACAAGGAGATCTGATGAACATGGTACAGGGGCCAGGAGAGATGGACATGGACATGGACACAGGGCATGATCTTGGCACTGGAGAGGGTAAATGGCATTTCAGGAGCTCACAGGATGGTATGAGAGCACATTCCCAATGAACACTTCAAACTGGATGAATAATTCAGAATAACATTTTTACTACTCACTTTGCTTGCTTTAACTGTGAGTAAATGTCAGATTTTTTGGGGGATGCACTAACCTCAAAACCATTTATACAGTCACTTCTCTTTTAAGCCCATTTAACCCCAAAACCAAAGGACTACTCACAGCTATATAAAAGACCTGCTGGCTCAGAACCCTTAGTCCCAAAATAATGATGCAGTCCATTGGTCACTAGTGCTCTGTTTGCAATGTTTTCCTGGGATTTGTTCAATTAGGTTCATAGGATAAATCTCAGGAGACTGTGTTCAGAGCCATTAAAAAGTTGTAATAGCTGTAATAGTTACAATAACTGTAATGCAATTGCAGGCATCAGAATCATTCCTCTTACATTTTGTTATTTTTTCATTTTGCCCTTGGCCAGACCAAGTGTTCCCTGGGCAACTCCAGGCCTTGGTGGGGATGCAGAACAAGCACTGGGGCGGTGTGTGAAGGTTTTTCAACAGAGGGGTGAACACCGACCCAATGAGAGCTGAAAACCACACAGGATGAAGATATGGGCGTCTCACTTCTGGTATTTGGCTGTTAGCACCAGGACAGGGTTGCATGAAGTGGGACTCCAAGGGACAGAGAATGTATGTAGATACCAGTTTGTCCTGTGGAGCCACGTGGGTTTGCAGTGAGTACCAAGTGAGAGCTGTGTGTTGTTGCACTGGAGTATGTCTCTAATTATACAACAGTTACACTTTCTGGTACTTGCAGTTATCATTAAATCCATAATCAGCATATTCCCCACATGTCTGAGAATCTCTCCCATGCTAATACAATATAATTAAAACAGCCTCTGTTTCAACAGTATCTGCATTAAAAAGGAACACCAAAGAGATCATAATAGGTGGAGAGAGGTTAATAATAGGTCATGTGGTTAATCTTCCAGTTACAAGGGCAAACACTAATTACAGGCCTGGGAAGGGAAAGGGCAGCCTGATTGCAATATGATTATGGTGACCTTGTTAAGGAGTGATCCAAGTCATGATGGGGCCTCAATAAATAAAGATAATAATCCCTCAGCACCTCCCAGTGAACATCAGACAAATGCTGAGAGCAGCATTAGCCCTCTCTGCAGGCAGGGTGGGAGGCTGGATGCTAAGTTGTGTTATTCTCCAGCCCCGTCTCAGCACAGCAGGATTGCTGACTTCTCCTTCTGCTCACTGAGAAAAACAAAAGCACCGACCACTGGTAACAAATATATCAAGTTGGCTTCTAAAGGGCTCTGCAGTACAGCATGTTGCAAATTACAGCAAACTTCAACATGTTTGAGCTTGGGAGATATGGCAGAGCAATGTGATTCACCATGTTGTCAATGGCGTGGTGGGGATTCCCAGGGAGCTGCAAAAATACTGGTTACCATTTTAGAAAAAATGGTAAAAACTCAAGCTTTTTCAGCTCTTTTTTTAACCAAAAGCATAAGCTCTGCTGCCCAGGAAAACATGTCCTACAGATTATAACAGTTTCATTATCTCAGCAGAGAACTCGCTGTCTGTGCTGCAAACTGGTCCGTGGAGAAATTAGCAGGCTCCCAAATTTAATTAGGGCAGGACTCAGACAGGGAAGACAGTGAGGTTAACACAGATGTCTGTATGTCCCATCATTCTCACATCTTGTAATAAACAGGCATTTGGGGAACAGTATAAGCCAGGGCTGGAACCAAACAGCCCTGCATTGTAGATGTGAGGCTGGTGCCTGCTGAACACTCATGAAACCACTGGGTCATTGGTACAGAAAGTCTTCTGTTACCCCTGATGGTTTTGGATGTTAATTGAGGATGGAGTTAATATGACAATCAGTGTCTCCAGACACATCAGGGCTATCTAGAGTTCTGTGGTCTAGCAGCTTCTGAGCTGGGTATGAGTGGAGCAGGAGCAGTGAGTGGAGCTGTTCAAACTCTCTATATTTCTGGTTTTAGACAATGTGTAGAAATACTGTCTACTTTGGATTTTACCTTTTCAACTGTACTTTCTTTTACATAAATCTATACTTTGTTAAGTACAAATGTCACGGTAACTGCACATGCATGAAGAAACCATTAAACCACTGGGTTTAGTTGTGCCTATAAAATAAACTTCTGGTTTAGCCACACAAAACCCTGCTCTTGGGTGTCCAGAAGGAACCAGGGCATTTCTTCAGCTGCCTGCAATGTTGGTGTGAGACCTGCTGTGCTGAAGGGTTTGGATGACCACAGGCCACCAACTAAAGTTTCCAGAAACAGAAAGAGCACTGAAGCCCTGAAGTTGCAAAGGAAATCTGTGCCAGCTGTTCCTGTGTAGGTGTGTGTCTGTGTGCAAAAATGCAGAAAGCAATTAAACCTTGACATTTTTCTCTGGGATTCCACTCATGAGGATTTCCTATTAAAGATTAACTCCAAATAATTTGTTCCATTCTATCCATCCAAGCTGTCTTGCAAGTGCTGCTGGAAAGCAGCTCCACAATGATCACAACCAAAATACATTTCCAGGGCTATTCCACTGACTGCCGTTCTACCTTCTGCAGTGCCAATTACCTACCTTTGAAACACCCACCTGGATGTTAGAGAAAGCCAAAACAAATGTATAAGGATAGTAATTTTCTATTCATGCCCTTTCTTTCTACTGTTACTTATGTCAGGTTAGAATACCCCAGGAGCAGAAATGAGTTTGCAGGAGAAAGGATCAGGAACCTGGTGATTTTCCAGGCTTGAATTTTCAGTTTCCCCATGCTGAAAGATGAGCTGCTTTGGGAAGAAGAATAACTCCTGCAAGCACCTGGGATGGGCACGAGGGAGGGAAGGGCCCAGGAGCCAGAATGCTGCAGGGAACTGCTGTTATCTTGGGTGAAATTTGCTCCTTCTTCAATGACACAGATTGACATTTTATAAATTTTGAGAAAGCTAATTCTGCAAAGATGGCTAAATTGAACCACAGTGCTATAAGGAGGGCTCAAATACACCATTCTGCACCACACAAGCCTTGAATTATCTCTGATTTGAGGATTGAACATGATTGTATATAATAAAACAATTTATTTCTTGCGATAAAGCAAGGATTTTGTCTGGGTTGCTAAGGGATACTATTCCTTGTCTTTTTTATTTGAAGACTGAGTTGTAAATAGTTCTCCCTAGAAGCAACTTAATCCATGATTTTTCTTTGCAGAGGATGATGTTCTTAGCTCAACTCTTGCTGCTGCTCAGTCCTTCTGTTGCTACCCTAAGTTTAAGCATGACAAAAGGAAAGATAAAGGCTATGAATTTTCCCTTAGAGTAAAATGCTATAAAAACCCTCCACATTTAAAGCATGTTTTGAGGGAAAGAAAAGTATTATTCAGTGTAGAAGGGATACGGTTTATCACCACGGACTCTGAGCACGCCTGTTATTTTTAGCTTTATCATCCCTAATGAAAGCCTCAGATAGTACCACTGGGCTTACCCAAGGATCTGGTGTATTAAAGCAATCATAAACCTCATCAGGGCTGTGAAAGCAATGATGAGTCTGGAGAAGCAAGCTGTGATGTTCTACCCAAACATCCACAAAATGAGAAAGATTATTTGGAACAGTCCTTTGGCAAGTGGAAATATTTATTCTCTGCACTCTAGAGAATAAATACTGCGATATATTCATTCCTCTAGCTGCTCACCTGAAGGATTTAGAAGTCTGACCTTGGTCCCCCTCTAAGTGGAAGTTGTGCCATGATAACCTTGGAGAATATAGGAACAATGTAGAGCATTTGAATACCTGCTAGTATTTTTGTCTTATGCCTGAAGCAAGTGAGTTCACAATAGCTGCAATCCTCAATTATCTGACTCCCTACAAGGTCTGCGGACTGGTAATGGAGTGCTCTTTTTATCCACTTCTGCTGGACATGGAAAGGTCTGCATGAACTGGAGAGGACTTTGGGAGGTGAGACTGAGAGTGAAGCAGAGGAAACATACAGGAGATGTTGTGGATAAGGTCTGAAAAGGGAAGTGTACAAGTTTTTGAGAATTGTAACCAGCATAAAAAGAATAAAAGATCTAATTTACCCATTTAAGCTGTGCCTCTGATATGGCCTGAGGGAGTGCTGGGATTTGCTTGCATTCAGCAGGTGCCCGTCAACCAGTTTTGAACCTGCGGGCCCCTGAAGAAAGGAGGGACACGGGTGACACAGATGAACTGATGGGCTGGGTCTGGGTGACAGTGTCATGCCATTACTTAGCTTAAAACTGCCAAGAATTTGATCTGTTTTCTGTGTGGCATGTAGATACTCAGTCACATTGAGCTCTACAATACATGTGGGAAGGGCTCCTCCTGAGCATGAGTGGGTTTTCTGTCAGGTGGGATCCTGGCTGTGCTGATGTGGGGAGCGAAGGGAGAGGGAGAGGGGAAGTTTCTCTTTTCTTCAGTCCATACAAGTGTGGCTTTACTCAATATTTGCATGAAGTGCTTTTCATGGACAAGGAAAAACTTCTTTACTTCGAGGGTGATAGAGTACTAGAACAGTCTGCCCAGAGAGGTTGTGGAGTCTCCTTCTCTGGAGATATTCCAGCCTGCCTGGACATGATCCTGCGCAACTACCCTAGGGGACCCGTGTGGAGCAAGGAGATTGGACTAGATGACCTCCAGAGGTGCCTTCGATCCCCAGTCATTCTATGATGATGTGACAGAGTTTTTATTTATTAGGATGTATGTTCTTGGACAGGCTGTGTATCCCAGAGGGACTTGAATGAATTAATCAACCCACACACTCTGTACCACTGATCAAATGTAGGAGAGGAGCAGAAGGCCACATGCAAGCAATTTCCTGGCAGATGGGTCCTATCCACCATCTTTTACTTATCCAATTTAATGCTCAAACCCACAAGCAAACTAATTGAAAAATAGCATTACACACACATGAGCCCTCTTTTTTCTTCTTTCATTCCCTTCACACCAATTGAATAATAAGTGGTAACTGATGTATTACAGAGCCACACTGCTTGCATGGAGACTAATAAAAGCATAACTTTGATCTGTTTTGACAAACACAAGTACAACTTTTGAGTCTTTAATAATTACATTAGTCAAAGTCACTGATCACGACATGCGGCAGTGTGTTATTTAGAGAAAGGGAAACAGGTATTCACGTCATCAGGGTGGTTTCTAATGCTAACTAGAGTGTGAAGGTGTTTTTACCTTCTTTTCTCCCACTTCCTTCATGGGAAAAGAAATCAAAGAAAGCCAGGGCAAAGGCAGTAGTGTCCTGTCCCCAGGTTCAGTTCTTTATTTCTTGTTGGAGCAATAGAAGCATTTGGAAAATACTCTTGGGGCACACGGTGGGACTTTTGGAATGGTTCTGTTCAGGGCCAAGAGTTGGACTCGATGATATTTGTGAATCTCTTTGAACTCAACTTATTCGGTGGTTCTTTAATATTATGTACAGCTAATCATTAGCTCACACAATATTTGAAGATGTTTTGTGAATGTATTGCCCGTAAAAATGTTCTTCACCACCCTGCTTGAGTGATGCAAGTCAACTGACCAGGGGAGAAGTCTGACTTCAATGCAAAGGGGAGAAGGGCTACTGAAAGCACCTTAGCAAGGCTTTCAGCTGTTCTGCTTTCCTCAGGCTGAAATGATCTCAGCATGGTCACTCAGCGTGTTGCAGCTGAAGGGTGGTACCTTCTGGAGTAGTTACTGCTTTTCCTCCCCTGAACATCCACTTAAACCTTCAGGTCACTGAGTTCTTGCAGTGGATCAAGCCCTGGCAGATGCTGTGCAAAGACAGAAACCTCTGACTAAAAAGCTTTTTGTCTAAATAAGGGACAGTAGCTGGAGACAGACAGACTGACGAGGAGGAAAGGGAGAAAGCAAGAAAAAAGGAGACAGTATTGGTCAGGGTGGCGGCTAATAGTCTCAGCATCTCAGCAGACTGACTGATGTCAAGCTGAGAACCTTGGCAAAAGGCCACCCTAGTTCAGCAGGGAAGGAGGGCAGCAACTGGAAATAAAATAGCAATATATAATAAATGGATGGAAAGAAAGGAAAGTAGCTAGCAATCAATATAAATGAGAAGTTAATGAGCTGCAGAAAAATTAGAAATGTATATAAAAGCACCAGAGACAAATTCATCCCTAAGAACATTATGAAGAGTTTTTAAAGAAGGGCTGCCAGGAAGAAAAGCAAGAACTGAAGTAGGCCAGTTTCCAGAAGGAGGTTTGGAGATGGGTATTTGTGGCCCAGACCAGACATAAATGTACCATGAGCAGTGCTGTTCTGTTATGAGGAGGAGCTGGAAGATGCACCCATGTCTTACACGCTTGATAAATTTTTTTTCTGTTCTAGGCTAAGCAGTATCCAGACAACTAATCAATTAAATTATAAAATGAATAATTAAAATATCACAAAGATACCAAAATATTTATATCATGTAACAGTGTTAATGTAGTAAATTAAATTACCAATCAGTCATCAATGCGATCTTGTTTGCTTGTTGTTCTGGGGTTACTCTAACAAATTGAGTTTTATCACGGAAAGGTGCAAAATCTGAAAACACAGAAAGCAGATTTAACTTATATGGAACGTGCCAAAGCTATATGCTGCAAAGCACTAATTATGACAAGGTTGTCAGATTCATAAAGAAGAGGCATCTCAAGTGTATCACATCCTGTACTCCAAAAGATGTAGTGGCTGGAAATTTTCTAATCCAATCTTTAGCTGAAAAACCAGGAGAGTGGTGAGGAGAAGCAGAGAAGAGATTTGTTCTCCATGCAGGACACTGAAATGCAGTTCAAAGTGCAGCGCTGGAACCTGCATGCACTTTTTGGTGCTACAGCTTCTCAGAATTTGAGTGAACTGTAGAAAACACATATGAAATGATGGGATGGCTTCTGAAAATGCCTGTGTATCCAAGTTCTAGAGGGAGGGATCCCTCTGAATTATCAGAAAGAAACATGAGAGTTGATTGTAGTATGTAGATATGCTACTGGAGAAAAAACATGGACCACTACATTAGTGAACTGAAGAGACAAAATGGAATACCCTGAGCTCTTATAGGGAAGCCAGGTAACAGGATTTGCTGGTTGCTCTAGGGCTTAATGTTTGTGAGTCTGTAACATCTGTGGGCAGTCAGAGGGGATGGCATTTAGTGGAGGATGATATGGTAGCAGTGCAGACAGCAACACACAATTCCTTTTAATGGGAAAAGGTAGTTCCATAAAAACCTCCAAAAGCACTCTGGTGAAAGTATAACATGGAAGCAAAGGAGAATGATCAAGTAAAAAAAGGTCAGATAAAACCAAGAAAAAACTTGAAGCCTTACCAGAAGAAAAGGGAAAAGTTTAAAGCAGTGGAGAAGATGGAGCCAGTGGAGGTAGAGAGAGATCCATCTCAAAGTGAAGGCCCAGGGAAATCACTTCTGGATTAAAGTACCTAATCCAGAAAGAAATGTGTAAAGGACACAGAAAAGGACATTGTAATTCCTGAGTTGTGATTATCAGCCAAGTGTCTGAGCACTGCATCTTGAAAGGCAAGGCTGTATGCGGGAGGTGGTCTGGACAAGAGATGGGGGAGCAGGAGGGGAGGAAGAAATACGGAGACAGGGATGTTTAGGAGCTGAAAGAAGTAACAGGCAGGCTAATTCTTGGTAAAGCCTTGTTTTTGCTGCAATGCTACTAGCAGAAAATTTGCAGATGCTGTGAGCACCACTGCTGGGCACTGCATCCTTCCAGCCATTGACCTGCCTTGTGGATTTAGGTTTTCTTAAAATAGCTCTTCTTAATTTACCTCTCCCATTCACTACCAGTGCACGCCAGAATACCTGAATTTCTGCAAAACTCCAGCCCTGTGTGACAGGACATGTTCCACAGGGTACTCATAGATTAATGCAGTAAATTTTTCAGCCATCCTTCCTCTCCTGGTGGGGGATCCAGAGAGAAGGATCAGCATTATCTCTTCCCATTCCAGCTTTGAAAAAGAAAATTCAGCTGTAAGGTTTCTGAAAGCTTCTTCTGCATTTCTTTGTGAAAGCAGCTTTGGGAAGATATAAATATGTATATACATATATATATATATAAAATCTTTTTCACATTACAAGAAAGAAAAATGTCATTGAAAATGTTGTTCTTTGTCATGTATTTAAATTTCTCTTCACAAATTTAAAAAGTTCACTTAAGCTCTTTTTTTAGAAGGAATGAAAATGGAAACAGTTCCATCAAAACTTCTATGTCATTAAAAAGTCTTTTCTTTTAGTTGAAAAATACTTAAATGGTGATTTTGACTAGGATCATTATAGAAACAAAACCAATCTGAAAAGGAATAGGAAAAAGAGGCTGCTTTAGCCATTACACAGTGCTCAATGTCAAATTCCCAGTTTGGGGTCATATCTAAGTGTGGGTCTTCCTCCCTCCTACTCTGGAGAAACCAGAGGTGCTCCTGTGCCAGCCATGGCTGTGTGGAGCTGCAAGGAGCATGTTCCCACTGTGACTGACAGCCACCAATCTCCAGGTAATTCAGTAAATGTTCCTGAAGAAGTACAGATGAACAGACACAGGAGAAATGGGTGTGTATGAGGCGGGAAGGGGGGGGGGGGGCGGGGGGGGGGGGGGAATGACAGCCATAGGGATGGAGGCAAGAGGGGATTTTCTCCAGATGTGAAAAACACATAACCTGGCTGCTTTCCCTCACACAAGGACCCCAAGAGAGAGAGGCAGGTGCTGCAAGACTGATTGCACTGATCCCATGGTCTGACCCTGCCTAGATAATCATTCCCAAAACACTGAATGAAACAGCAGGCTTGGCACTGGAAATGTCTTCCCCGCGCATTACATTGCAGGGGTCAGCCAGTAATTCCTGGAAATGGTTAATTGCTGGCCAGCTTTGATCTCCTTGAAATAGAAATCAATCCTCATACTGACAGGTTCTCAAAAAAGGGCATGCCTCAGCACTCAGAGGCACCCTGCACTGTTGGATGTATCTCCTGTCTCTCCACCACTCCCTCTCTGGCTCTTGGAAAAACTGTGTTATGGCAAAGCTGATGGAGGGACTGGAGCATGGAGCCTACAGAGCTACCTTTGTCATTCTACTGAAGGAGGAACTCCAGCTAGAGGGAAGAAAGCTATTAGACATTTCAAGAGCAGAAAACCTGTAGATACAAGCAGCAAAATGCAAAATCTGAGTGTTTTCATGGGATCATGGGATTCAGGCTCCAGGACTGATTACAAACCATGAGAACACCGATGTATGTGTGAAGAGAACAGAAGAACATGGAGCTTGTCTTCAGTTGCCTTGATGTAGGTGTTCAGTGTCACCAGAGATGTTTTGAGTTATCCTATCTGACCTCCAGCTGCTGTCCCAGAATGGTGTGAATGTCACACAAATCCCATATTGTACCCACCAGCCTTCCCAGTATGTCTCAGGTAGCTCAAAACATGTGATCTGGTTCTGAACACCTCAGAGGTCTCAGAGGAGCTCGTGGTGGTTTTCTCATCAGGGTGTGTGTGTTAGAGGATTGAAGCCTGCAGCACACACACACGAAGCTGGAGCACCTACACCCCCATGGGAAGAGGTGTGAAGCAGGGGAACCCACATTTCCAGAGTTTCTGTTGGTTCCCACCTGGCCTAGGGGGTGCTAACAACTCAGGGGGGTTGTGGTTGCAAAACTGGAATTTGGGGGATTGATTATAGAGAGGTATTTAGAAGTCCACAGTGTTATATTAACCTTGTATAAGCATCTCCTATTGTGTTTTCTTTGTTGTCGTATTGCTAATATTAACCCTGATATCGTTCATGGATTGCTGATTAATTAGGTTTTTAACAAACTAATAAACACTATCTGCTTAACTAAATCTTTATTTTGGTTTAAAATGCATGAATTGATGACTTTTTCCTTGCAAACCTTATCTTTATGGCCAGAGAAGCTTGGAGAAGGATTAGCCACAGCCATAGCAGACACGGTGCATACTCATTTCCTTTGGCTCTGCTGATGGCATTGACCCACTTGCCCTGACTGGAACAGCAGTGTAGGCAGGTAGTTCCTATGTAAACACCTCCATTTCCAGGTACTTTAACCCCAAGCTAAGCCATCTACATTTAGCTGTCTGAACATGAGCTACTTGTTTTAAACTCCTGAGACTGCAGACAAGAGAGGGAGGTTTTGCTGGGGGGTCAATCATCACGTCCTAAACCAGGCATCTGAGCTGACGTGAATTGTCTCCTGCAAGTAAGTGCCTGTTTCCCTCCACCAGGTACAAGTAGGGGATTCTTTTGACTGGATGCCTGGTCCAGTGGATGATCACAGAGTAGTGGCACCAGCCAAACAAGGGGTGCATCCAAGAGTAATCGAGTGCACAGAGGGACACAACATCAGTGACTCACCACAGCAACATGAACAGCAAAATTCTTGTTCACTTGCAAGTCTCTGCTTCAGTCACATTAACTGCTACTACCACTCTGAGGAAGGGGAGAAATGAAGGAAACTTACTGGTATTCTGGAAACTAGAGGTAGGTGGCAAGCGAGGGGGTTGGTGATGCCTTTGGCAGATTCGCAAACAAACTTTCTTTTAAACCCCACTTGGGAATGTCTGGCTCTCCAAATAAGCACTGAAGTTTGTATCTCATCATGTTGTATGCTAAGTTAAACATTAGCCTCTCCTACACTCTGTGTAGCTTAGGGTAATGCCTTTTAAATGTACTTTCATTACCTTCAGGAATAGTTCAGAACATAATAGCATATTTCTCTTTTGGGCAACATGATTAACCTTTCCTGGAAAAACAAAGAATGTATTATAACATCTAGCAGCAAAATCAATACATTATTTTCTTGCCTTATGTTTATATATGCCCTCTTGCCATGACATCCAAGCAGGGAAAAGATGACTTTTCTCATGAAAGGGACTTTCATTCCACATTAGGCCCCTCTTTTCTCTATTCCTCTGCTTCCATCACAAGCACCAGGTCTTGTCATTCCCAGACTTTTCCATTCCCATCAAAGCCTTCACAAAGAGTAAGGTCAAAAACCTCAAATAATGTGTAGGAATCCTTTGCATAAACCAAATAGTTACTGAAAATACTCTGGTTCAGTTTGTAAAGAAGGAGAAACATTTGCTTAGTCAAATCACTTTTCAAATCACCCTACATAATGGGATGAAACCTGTTAAGTTCAACATACAACTTGTTTCATTAAGTCTTAAGATGTTGCTCTTTCCCAAGGAATTGAAGAAGTTAATATTTGTTGCTTGCCCTAGTCAACCACTGCCTGTATCCATATGTATAATTACTTAGGCTGCAGGGAATTGCCTTATATTCTGCTTGCTATTAAAAAGCACTATTTAAGCACTAGAGAATTTTTTTCAGGTAAACACTGTATCATTAAAAACATCTCTTGTATTCATCAAATTATCTTATGTTTGTCTTTAGAACTTGTTCACAGTTTTACTTTTATAATTTTTAAGCACTTTTCATCAGGAAGTGATTGCTACAGACACTTCTTAAGGGTGCTGCCGCTTCAGTCCTGATAGGACAGCTGCAGTGTAAATGAGAGCAAGTAAAGAACAGCAAACCCACCCTGTCTGTATGAAATTCATTCTCATCCCTCCCCTCCTCTTCCCCCGGGACCAATACTCTCCCTACACTGCACTTGAGAGCTCAGAAATGGATGAAGTGGTTTCTACAGAAGTGTGCAATGTTTTTGAGCTCCCTTGGGGACAGGTTTTATTCCCGAAGAACAGCCATTTCAGCTCTCTGTTCATTGAGAATAACTATATGAGGTACATGAACAAAACCAATCTGAAGAGTCCTTGGGGATGGGAGAAACAGCTATAAACATTTTTCCATGTCAAGCAGCTTGGTTCTCTGGAACACCAGTGAAATGGTGCATCCCCTCACTGGGATCTTTTTTTCCATATCTGGCCCTGGGAAAGAAAGTTTTTAGCCTCATCCTCTGGAAGTGCCCCTCTGCAGATTTATGCTCTTAATCCAGCTCCATTGCCTTTCCAGGTGTGGGAGTAGCATCAGCTTCTTATTTCTAACACTTTGATGTAAATTCTTCCAGCTCAAATGATCACAGGGCAAAAATGACAAGGAAATTTGAAAGAAAGTAATTTAATTCCCTGTTTGTGTGCATGAGTGTGCCCTGCTCATTCTACATTGAGACTCTTGTCTAGCCATGAACATTCCCTATAATGTCATTCCCCACACTGAAAATAAATAAGAAAGGAGACAAATCTCTGATTTATTAAAGATTTTAAGTCAAGAAAAGGAATTAATAACTAGCTCCCCAACTCATGAATTAGAGCTGTCAAAGCTACCTCTTGAACTATTCATAACATTGCTAAATAAGTTTTAAAAGGATAAATAGAAAAGTCCACTGTTTCTAGTTCATAAACAGAAAAGCAATCTATTTGACATAATGCATGTATTCTAAATTAATGTGCCATCATTCAGTAGTTTTATTTCTTGGGAATAAATTGTTTTCTCTGTTAATGGACCTGGGCACGTTCATCAGTAGAAGAAATATTTGTAAATTTGCCCCATAGGAGTTTTTGAAGTGCAGTGTTTTTTATTTACTATAAAACTTTCTTCTCTACTTTCAGGAGAAACCCTGACTGAAGACATAATGAAATAAAGTAATACCTGAGCCCAGGTGAGGGATATTCACTGAATCACACTTTGGCCTGGCTTGTGTTCTTCTAGCAGCTTCAATGTGGGCAGGATATGACAAAGTCCAAGCACTGCCGGACCTGTAAAGTCTGGGCATGCTGGATTTTTCTCCTCAAAAAGCAACTGCATCTCCAAGAAAAGGAGATACCTAAAGATTGGTTGTGTGAGGCACAGTAAATATAAACTAGACACAAACACAGACAAGTGCAAAACCACCCACTAATACCACCCCAAGCTCAGCACCCTTTTCCAGACACCTGGGGCATTTGAAGAAAGGTTCTAAACATCAAAGCCTAAAGAGATGCTATTTTATAGGCCTTGCACTCTCAAAGGAGATCTCTATGTGCCCATTATAATAATCCCCGAGATGATAATTAAGTGGGCACAATGCCAGATAGGCATTTTATAGGTACCTTTCCTGTGAATTTGCAGAAGCAGGATGAGATTCAGAATAATGATAGTGTGAAAAAAGTGCTATGCTCCATTAGAGGGTGAGTGTTATATTTAATACACGCCTATAATCCAGTAAGCACATAAGCTTCCATGTATTTAAAATAGAATATCTTCAGGGTTTTCATAATAAATTTTATACTTCAAAGACACATTGACTAATGGCTTTCAGATATTATAGAGCAGGCTCTTCCCTATAGGAAATCAATTAAAGTTGAATCTTATTGATTTTTACCCATTTCTCCATACAGTGATAAACCAGACTTTGAACTCTCTTTGGATATAACCCCAATACTTTATTCTCTTCCACAGCTGAGGTAGAAGCAACTTCTAAATCTGATCAGATAAAATAAGGGAAATATTAGCCTGTTGGTTTCCTCAGTTTCAAAAATAAACAACTTTTCTTCTATTTAATCTGAGGTGAAACAAGATAAAATCCAGGTGACCCTGCAACACCAAGAGCTGGAAACAGGCATAATTTGCACATGCTTCAACCTGAAGGCTCACATGGGACCAAAGTGACAAATGGACATGGCACTCACTCTCTTCAGTGAGGTGAAAGTAATTTCCAGCCATCAACCACCATTTGCAGATACAGAGTGAAGAACAGGGTTGAATTATCCTGGGAAGTACTCTTGATGGCCAGCATCTCTATCATTTTCTCATAGTGGGTTTTTTCTTCTATAGATTAAACTATAACTTGCACCAAATAACTTTGCTAGATTAAGTGTTGGCTACTCCTGGTCTGTGAAGATGCACTTGCCTTAAGTTTTGATTGAGCTGGCTGTCCAGTCTGAAAGAAAGAGGCACTGCTGTGGGGTAGGTCATCTGATGTGTGCCAGACATCTATTTTAAGGCAGGTGATTCACATCATGCTAGTCTTCATTTCTCTCCTTTGACCATACAAGCATCACTGACTTATGCATAAACAGGTGTGCACTGCAGATGTCTAAACCTGGGCAGATTAATGCTGCCCTGTGTATGTACCTTTGTGGAGGGAACACCTTAATCTCACCAACAATAGCATCATGAGATTTTGTAGCTGGATGCTGAAAACAGATAAATCCAGGTAAAGGATAAGGCAGAAATTTTCAGCCATTGAGTTGATTAGAACAATTTAGTTTGTGAGGCTGTGAATTCACCATCACCTGAAGAACCTATATCAAGTCTAGATTGCACAATATGCTCCAGCTCAGCTAAAACCTTTGGAAATGCAGAAATTGCTGTAGGAGCAAAGGAGGCTTTGTTATCTGTCAGAAAATCAGTGAAAACAGTTTCTTCTGGAGCTCAGGTATTCTCTTCTTCCTGCTACAATTCACACAAAAAAAACACATAGGAGCAAATACTCTGTGATCTGATTTGACTTCTGTTGGCAAATTGTAATGAGCAGAGAGATGAGAGGGAAACAACATTCCTAATCCAGGCAGCATCAGTCTTTGCAACCTGCCTCATCCCACTGTGCAGACTTGTGCTCTAGTCTCTCCTGGCTGAGGGCACTGGGAAAGCTGCCTGGACATACTCTTGATATCACTGGCTGTCTTTGGCTTAGGACTGCCTTTTTTCTGTCTGGAAAATCAAAGTTCTGGAACGGCAATCTCCAAAAAGCCCTGTAAAATGCCATCCAGAGACCCATGTCTGACCAAAATGTTGGTAGAAGGACTGAGCAGTCATGGTATGGATCTTTCCACTGGCAGCAGGACCAGGCAGAGGTAGCAGCTCACTGGTAAGGAAGAATGGCCACATGTCAAGCTCAGCATAGCAATCCCCTTAGGACAGAGAGCCACAAGCTGAGCATTCCTGTTGAGTATCTCTATGTGTGGATGGCCAGCACAACAGAAACCAGAGTTTGGCCAGAGCAGTCAGACAAGGGCTTTAAGTCTAGCTAAGCTTTGCTTAGCACAAGTTTTAAAGGACATGCAAAGTAAAGATGATTTAAAACTCTCTTGTTCCTCCAGAAAGCTGAGGGGTTATTGGCTCCTTACCACTTTCAGGCCAATTCTCATTTACATCAACAGAAAAGGGCCCTCTGGCTGACTACATGCACTGACAGAGAATGGATGGTTGGTCCAGACACTCTTGCTGGCAGCTCTGAGGACAAAGCAGGAACAGATGCCACTTCCCTTTCCCACTGGAGAGAGGACTGCAGATCTGTCTTGTCGCTCTCAAAACTTTGGAAACAAAATCAGCATTGGAAATAAATTCCAGAAGCCATTAATCTGTCTTGCTTCTGACATGAAAGGATAAAATATAGTTCTGTTAAAAATAACAAAAAGCTGTGAGCAGTATATTTTCATTTTCCAAATTACTGAAAGAGCAGAACATGAATCCTTGTCTGTCAGCCTGAGAAAATATTTTATTTTTCCCATGAAGGAGATGCAAACATAAGCAAGTGGCAGAGAGAATGCAGTTGGATGAACTGCAATGTGCTGCAGCCATCAAAAGATCCCAAAGATTAGTGATGAGAAACCTTCAGTAGATTTAATTTTTTTTTTTTTAATTTTTGTTTTCTTCACTTGAGTTACTATGTCATTACAGTACAAAGGGTTTACATAGCAGGGCCAAGAGGTCTGCACTGCACAGCCTTATGCAGGACAATAGCTGAGATGGTATTATTATGGATAAGTGATTTAAATCCTTTAAAGAATTACCACCAAAGGTATCATTAGCAAAAGTGGCTTAATATGAATTTGTGAAAGTGCAACTAACAAAGTTTGATGGCAAGGTTCACTTTATTATTTGCTCCATGGAAATAACATACACAGGAAAATCAAGTTAGAATCGAGCTAGAATTATTATTAGACAGAAGCTGAAGATGCAAGAAGGTAAGTGAGACTTTCCTGTTGAATCACAATGTTCAGAGTGAAATCGTGTGCCTTTTAAACTCCTGATGGAGCTTAGGTACATCTTGAACCCATCTCATTCTCAGACTTGGGCATGGTTTTTGTCTAATGGATTTGGCTCTATGGATTTCTCTGGTGTGAATTCAGCTTGCTGTCAGTCACCCCCTGAGGACCTGTTGTGAGTAAGGGGTCACCCTGCCCTTGGCTAGGAAGGATCTCAGTCTCAGGACAGGAACATCAAACCCTGCTCAGGAGGAGACTCTCCTGGCCTGCAGTCCAGTTGCAATTTAGAAAGAACTTGAATTGGATTAATACCAAGGTCTGTTATTAGTAGAAGGTCACTCTTCCTCAAGGAGTGACCTTGAGAGGTGTCTCAGCTCCAAGCAGATCCCCACCATGTAGCCACACTGCCTGGTAGGGAGAAGGCTCACTTAGGCTGTCATATTTATGGAATAAATTGATTGGCCTGTAGTCAGATTGCATACAACGGGAAAAGTATGCATGAAACTCCTTGTACCCACAAATTTCTTTGTTCCTTGATAAATGAGTCTTGGAAAAACCACCCTCGATTCATCTGTTAATTGCATGATTGGTGTTCTCAGCTCATATGCAGTGATGCTCACTGGGTCACTCTGTTCCTTTGTGTGTTTCCTGGAGGAGTACTTGGCCCATCTGTGGCTCAAGCTTTTTTTCCCTTCTGGACACTGTACCAAATTTGGTTAAGGGATCTGCATCCATCACAGGTGTGCAGTGGTACACAAAGTCTTCTTTACAGATCCTGTGTCTTTTATTTAAAGACCATTCACTATTTTTTTCCTCAAAGGAAATTAAACACTGTCCTTTTTCCAATATGTAAATATTAGCATAGTGATTAAAAGCAGGCAAGTATCTCTTCTTGAAGGCATCTAACTATAATAATGAAGGGTGAAAAAAATGCAGGTCATGATGTCAAAAGTCCAGATGAGAAGAAGCCTCTTAATTAAAGATGATTTTAGTTGTGGAAGTTGTAGAGACATAAAATACACAGAAGCAGAGAATGGGAAAGCAAAGTATAAGTAGATGAATTTATAAACAAATGAGTCATTGTCTCACTCCAAGTGGCAAGTGGGAGGCAGAGGGATTTAATGAAAAAAAAAGGAAGAGTGACAAGGAATAGGAAGGAAGGTCACCCTTTATCACATCTAGCCTTGGATCACTGCCACTGGCTGTGAGGCAACGTGTCTGCAAGGAAGCAGCAGGAGGACTGAGTGGGTGTTGTGGCCAAGAGTGGATTTCTTTAAGGCATAATCCTAAACTTGCATCTTCTTGACTTTCAGAGGCGACCTCAACACAATTTGGATGGCAGATGCTCCCCCTGTAGCAATTTCCATTTGCTCTTCAGCCTCAAGGAAGGACTGAACCCTCCTGAGGCAGGGACCTCCCTAAGCTCCCAGAGCCTGACCATGCTGTGGGCCCAGCACCACCTGAAACTCCTCCTCTAATCAAACCCAGCTCAGGTGCCCCTCTTTAAGCTCCTCTGGCATCAGGGCTGCAGCAGGAGCTCAGGTGTTCACCTGATCCTGGCTGCAGCAGGTGGGGTGTCCCAAGGAATAAAGCTCTGCAGAGGACATCCCTGCAGGGTCGCTGCCTGCTTGGATGGTCAGCAGGGAGGGAGGACATGGTCTGATCCAAGGTGTTCTCAGCAGGGACCATGTCTGAGAGGACACAGATGTAGATTTGGTGGCTGCCCCAGATGTTTGCAAGCATCCAGCCATGCCATGTATTGTGTGGTGCTCACATGGTGTATGTGAGGATGTTCTGCAAGCATGTGTAGCACCAGAAGGAACAGTGGGCTGCTTTTCTGCCCATCTTCTTCCTTTGCACATTGTGTTTCCCATCTTGTCTTCACTAATCCTTATGCAAGAACAAGGGAATCCTGCTGGGAGGTGATTGCATTATGTTTTTCTTTTTCTTCTTGAGCGTGTGCCGTGCTGTGAAGAGAGGAGTGGCTCAGCATACCTGCCTACAAGGGATAAAAATCAACATTTCTGACATTCTCCATCTGGCTGCCCTCCATACACAAATTGTCTGCTGAAGCAGAAGTAAATATTCTTTCTGTTTTTTTTTTTTAGTAGGGCAATGAATACCAGTCTTCCAGTATATCATCCATATTAAAATACTTGCATATAAATGTAATCCAGAAAGGCATCTAGAGTCATGGTTTCCTAAAATTAGTAAGAGAAGTTATGATCTAATTTAATTTCCTGCAAAGCAGTAACTGCAGCATTTCTCCCTGTGATTCCTGCTTTGATTTTAGATGATTTCACGCAAAGAAAATTCAGGCTTGAAGGTTGCAGAAGTTTCTTCCAAACATTTCTTTGCTTGGTGGAGTTATTTTTCCTTTCTTTTTCCTCTGATGTGTTCCCCTCCACTGCTCTTGGCTGAAAAGCATGAGAGAAGCACAGGAAGAAGCTGTGTGTTCCCTGTTCTCTGACCCCAACAGCCCCCAAACTGGAGGACATGGACATGCCTTTGTTACACAATTAGTACAAATAAGTAAACATCTTCCAAATCCTTTATGGAGCAAGGAGAGTGTTGCAATCCTATGCGAAGGAAAGGGGATACATCCTAATATATTTAGCAAACTATTAAAGCGGAAGGATGGAAAGAGAAATGGGAATGTCCTTTAAACAGCCTGTAAGCAAGAAGAGGAAGTCAGGCTGTGCTTTACTGACAGCTCTCAGTGCTCATGGTGGGCTTCTGCACAGGCATGGTTGTGGTGGGAAACAGAATCATAGAATCTTGAGGGTTGGAACTGACCTTAAAGTCCATCTAATCCCAAACCCCCCTACCATGGGCAGGAACAACTCTCCCTAGACCAGGATGCTCGAGCCCTTATCCAACCTGACTTTGAACACTCCCAGGGATGGGGAAATTGGTCATGGCATGGGCCAACTAATAGCAACCATTCCAGGAGCCTGAGGGCCAGAAACCTGGCTGGAGGGGGTGTGGATGTCAGAGTTTTCAGGGACCCAAAGGGCTGTTATGAAGCAGAAGCCAATAATCTCTTCCTCACATCCTGCAGTGATAAGGCAGGAAGGACAGGGCGTAAGGCACAGCAGTTTCCTGCAGCCTTAGAGGATTTGCAGCTGATTCTCATCTCTGGGAGTTCAGGACTGAAATATCAGTCCAAGGAGAAAGAACAAATGAGGCAATTGTCTGGAGCATTTTATGGGATGCCTTTACAGCCAGCTACTGGTTCTCCAGGATGAGGAAGGAAATGGAGAGAAAAAAGAGTGAAAGCAAACCCCTGGGCAGAAAAGAGGCAGTGCCTGTCTGTCAAGGAAAGTGGCGCCAGCTGAGCAGTGATATGGGGCCAGGGAGTACCTGTGAGCCTGCCATGGTGTGAATGGGGCCCCATCCACTGGTACCTGGCTGGCACTGCTGGTCAAGGGTGGCTGTCTCAATATCCTTGGCCTACCTTGTCCAGCCCTCAATAAGGAAGAGCTTGTGGCTGACAGAGGAGCCCTCAGCACTCTCTTTCCTGGTGCCATCTCAAACAGGAATGGCAAACTAAACAGCCCACCCTAAAGAGCCAAGATTTGATAAATGCAGGCATCAAAACTCACGGCACATCTCCCACCAGGCCGAGGTCTGGTGGGCAAACATGCTGTATTGAAATTAATGAGTTCATTTTATTGGGGGTGGGCAAACATGCTGCTTTGAAATTATTTGGTTCATTTTATTGGGGTGTAACCAAGTGGACTGCATCTAAAGGCCAGATTTTGAAGGGTTTTTTCACTCATGAAAGCCTATTAACATAGCTTGTGGTTTGACCACATCTCTGGTTTATGCTGGTGTAAAGCCAAGCATGATGTCAAGTTGTTGTTGCAAACAGGAAAGTCAGAGGGACTGTAACTTTCAGGTAGAAAGCTCTTTAGTAGCTGAACAGTTAAAGATTATGTTCACTGTGTTTTCCTGCCTTGCAATTTCCTCATTCATAATGTATGAGTGAGATCATTAAAAGCAACATATTGGCTGATACCATCACAGCTGCTACCTAACTTTAACACTTCATAGTGAGGAATAACATTTCTCTTATGTGTGTCTTTGGAAAGGGAAAAAAAGAGTTGTAGCTGTAAGAACAGGGTAAAATGTTTAACCTCATAGAAAAATCTTCACATGTTGGGCAATTGCACATTTGCTGGGAATGTTTTTTAAATGGATAAAAAATATTAATCCCTTTTTATGAGGCCTTTTCACCTTTTGCAACTACCACAGTATGGCAACATATTTTTTCCCCTGCACAAAATCAATATTACATTAACTTCCCTAATAAAAAAGCATTAACTCCTACAATGAACAGAAAACTTCATCTCCATCCAGGGAATTTTAAATTCTACAATCCCTGACTGTTTAGAAACATAATGATGATTATATTATGCCAAAGATGGGATGTGTCAGTCATATCAAACAGAGAGAAAGATGTCTTAGGGCTTCCAGGCATAAGCTCTGTGGTTGGTGTTTCATTTGTAGGCTGCCTAGGGTGCTGATCTGGTTAAATACATTAAATAAAACTACATTTAGGTTGACAGACAGTAACTCTTTTAGCTGAAGAAAGGCACTGTCTATTTTTCATGGGTAATCTGAATCTTTGCAAACTTTGGGCCTACATTTTTATTTTTTACTTTTGAGGGAGAGGAATGGAAAGCATCTGCTATATAAAGCTGGCTTTTAATTTTCAAATATCCTATTTCATATTCCAACCTGAGACAGACACTTATTATTTATAAATCATGCATCACCTCTAATAGCCCTGTTCCATCACAAATCTGAGAGTTTCAGGGGGGTGGTTGGGGGGAGAAGAAGAAGGCCGAGTCCAAACCATCATGAAAAATGAATTAGCTGCCTTTGAAAGAGAGGGCATTCCCTCTGGGTGTGTAGCAACAATTCTGAACTAATCCCAGATGGCTGGTCTCACTCTGAACCACCTCAAGTCTGAATTTGCACATCTATGCCCCACGCGGAGGTGATGCTCTCCCTCCCCTAACCCAGGCTTTGCACCATTCCAACACCAGTGGCTTGCACTGGTGCACATTGAGATTGGGGCCCCATGGGTTCATTAGTTTTAAACTTTGAGTCAAATAGCTAAAGCTGGGATGAAAGACTTTCCTTCTGTTGCAAATTCATAATTCATTGTGAGTGTGGCACATGAAGCTGAGGCAATAACGCGGTCCTTTCTGAAAATCTTCGTTCAGGGTTTTAATTGTGTCCCAGAGGAATAAATGCAGGAGGGTTGCCTTCCTCCCTGCCACCCCCCTTCTTCCTCTGATAACAGCTTGGTTTTTACTACCATCACTTATGTCTTTTATGATTTCCAGCCTCTGACAGAAGTGCTCCACTACCCTTTCCTGTTCAATAATGAATGGACACATTTGAAGCTGCAAGTATTTGCACTTATGAGCTCATCCAGGCAAAAGATATAAGAAACGTGACTTATCTAAACACCAAAAGCAGCCAAGGGATCAAGTAAATCACACACCCCGAGTTGCTGTTCCTTTGCAGTTCCTTTTCCCTGCCTCCTTAGTGCTGTACCTAAGAGAAAGAAGGTGACAAAGTCTTGCATCAGATTTTCTGCAATTTCTTCCCAAACTGCTGCAAGAAAGATCTCAGAGAAGTTACATCAGGTGTGCCCAGTAAATCTGGTTGCATCTCAGCTTCTCACCTTTTACAGCCAGTGGAGAGCAACAGCCATTTTTGGCATGCAGTTTATTTAACCATAAGGAAGGTTCCCAGAAGGGGCCAACTGAAGCCCTGTCCCTGGGAGTGCCTGTTTCCCTCCAGGGAGCTGTGGCCACACTGCAGGTGAGTGAAGAGGAGGTGTCCTCACCCAAAGGGGACCGGCAAGTGCATCTGAGGACAGAAGACAGTGCTTGTGAACTTGGCCAGAGCCTCAAAAGGAAACCAGAAGGACACCCAATCTTGAATTTCCTTGTCAAAGCTGATGAGGGTGTGGAACAATTACTCTCTGGGTAACCACTGAAGTCAGAGTTTAGTTTAGCAGGTAACAAGGAGTAGGCACAGAAAGTAGTTGAAAGGGTGCACTCACAGTTCCTCCTTGGGGTCGCTGGAAAGCTGCAAAATGGCCATGTGCAGTCTCTGGAGCAGGACAGGTTCTCCCTGTGGTTAAAGCAAGGCCTATGCCAGAGGGAGTTTTTTCCAAAAGCTGTCAGAACTTTGGGTGCTCTTAAAATTCTCACCAACCCCTAGGGTCAATAAAAGACCAAAGCAGTGAAAAAGCAGGCATCCACCTGAGGGCTTCTTCCATTCAAAGCACAGAGTTTGCATTTTTCTTATAAAACACAACCAAGAAAAACACTTTTTTCTTGCATCACTGTCTAGACTTTTATCTAATAGTTTTAAAGGATGCACCTCCAAAGCAGGAGAATCAGGAGCAATCCTGCTTTTTACCTGAGATGATCCAAGCCCTTCTTTTCCACCTCACAGGCAGGAACCTAAAAACCCAGAACCTGAATGTGAGGAAGTGCTGGCTGTCACCTGAGACACTCTTCTGTAAGCCAGGGATGTTGGTGTGTACCTGCTTGGGAAGAAGGGGGAATTAAGTGGAGATCCCCCACCTAGAGAGTGGATTAACCACTAGACTACACCAGGAAGGGAGCAGACAACATTGGGAGCTCAGAATGGCCATGTGTGCCAGGGCTGCCCAGAAAATGTTCCCCAGCCCTGAGGGGGTCTGAGGCAAAAAATGGGTTTGAATCCACGTGGGTGTTTGGCACCATGCTGATGAACATCTTTCCTGAAGGACCATTTTCATGGCATTCAGCCAGTTTGAAGTTTTACAAGAGTGAAAACTTTGGGGTTGGTTGCCACCAGGGGTCCTGCAGGGGGCCAGACATGTTCAGGTGCAGAGCCACGGGAGTTCTTTATCTCCATCCCTACACTTCATCTCCATCCAGCATCCAGCCCCATGTCTGGCTTTTCATTCCCAGTCCTGGAGGTGACTTACTCCAGAGAAAGTGGAAGAATTTAGCACTGCAGAATATGTAGGAGCTGTTGCCACAAATGCCCTCAGAAATAAACCCTGCCATTTGGGAGTGTAATACTCAATATCCCCATGCCATGTGGCTTTAGGTTTGTAAAGTGAAAGCTTTAGAAACAGCTTTTGTTCAATCAAAAAGGAAAAAAAATTGTATCCACTGGGGAAGAACAATGAAAAACTCTCTTCCTGGGCTGCTTTTTAAATTCCTAATTTTAAAGGAATCTTTTACAGCCAAGGCTGAAACCCCCCAAAACTGGGAACAACTGGCACAATCTGCATGTAGTTTCTGTAGTGCCAGTGGGCACTGCTGTAAAAAAATATGGCTGGTGTTCATGCAAAAGTCCTCCTTTTTTCTCTTCCCTCACTCAGGCAAGCATCAGGAGAGCTTGAAATGTAAAACACATTCCTATGTGACGATGAAAGAAAAATCACTTAGAAGAAGACAAGGAGAAATTGAAGTTACTCACTCAAACAAGTCAGGCTGACAAATTGCTTCTGCTGTCTCCATTCATCCACATAATGGCTCCCCCATTCCCTGGCCAGTTATAGAAGAATAATTATCTCTTTCAGATCAGCCGCCTTGGCTTCATCATAAATCATTTCTTTCCTCCCCTCTTGCACTACCACTGCCTCCTTCCCATTTTTATCAACATTTCCTTCCTACAAGCCTTTCAAAGTCCAGCTTTTGATTGACTAAATACACCTGATGACCAAAAACCTCCTCTGAACTCACCAATTTTGTCACTTAACCCAAAATCCTCCTTTTCCAGCCATGTGCATGCCTGTGATGAGTTCACAGAGCTCAAATGAGAACAAGCTGGTCATGTGACATTAAGGATAACATGAGATGAGTAAAATTGAGCCATGCCTGAACCTGCAAGGGGAACTTCTAGTCTTTTCAAAGCTCCACACGAACCTCACACTGCTAATAAAGCCATGGCCCTTTGAGCAAAGCATTCATGCTTGTGTGTAATCCCATTAAAGGTGCAGAAGTCCCTGGAGAATGAGGCAGGTGGGAACAGCCACACCTGAGGAATCACCATGCAAGTTTAAGTTCATTGCTGGATGTTGGCAGGGCACGTGGATGCCATCTAGTTTGGGATGGACTTGCCCAAAATGGGCTGAACCCTATTAATTAGTACATTAGGAAATGAAGCCTGTTCCTTCCTCCTGCAGGACAGATGCTGTGTCAGAGCCAAAAACAGCTCTCTGCTTCTCTTTTTATCTTGGCTCCCCTTGGCACTAGTCAATCCCACACCCTTCACCACCCAGACAATCCTCTGCTTCTGCCATCCCAAATTGTTCAGTGCTGGCAGAGAGATGATTTGACCTCCTCTTTCTGGCTGCTTTAATTTACCCAGCTGACTGACACCTTCCCACTCTCACTGCTCACCTCTCAGTCCCATTAGCCTCACACCTTCAGCAGCCAAATCATGGCTCTGCTGGAGTCAATGACAAAAAAACCACATACTCCCAGAAAGCCCCGGTTTCACTGGAGCTGTTATCAGAACAAATAGCCAGAGGGCTGATGCCCCAGTGACGGACAGAGTGCCTTCATGCTGAAATGCCTTTTTGTGCACAGTCCATTGGCTTCATATGATTCCATAATAAAAGCTCTTAGCCATTTTTCTGTCTACTATTGTGTGAGGTTTTCTAGTATTATTACAGTATCTTGGCTACTTTAAAGTTTCAAAAGGCCTTTTTAATATGTTAAATGACCTGGTCAAAATTCTGTAATTTGCTGACAAGAAACAAGGGGAAAATATCCAGAGCAGCCTCCGTGGTTTTCCCTCCTTTTCTCTCTTTTTTCTCATTCAGGTTTTCTGGAATACATGTGGTAAACCCTCCCTGCCTGACAAAACTGGATAGAGCAAGAACTCTTCGGTCCTGGTGAAAATAATGCTGGATGTTCTCAGCAGAAAACTCTAACAGTCATTTAAAACCCAAAAGGCCAAATGGCCCAGGGGCATTTTTTTTTTCTCTTCTTTTATTTACACATTCCAGTTGTTAAAAAATGTAATAAAAGAAGCTTGACACCCTACCTGGGCAATAAATATAAGCTCCCACTACTGAGTTATGAGTGCCTGAAAAGAAATTAAGACAGACATGTATTACTCTTTACAACAACAACAGTCCATAGACAGTGCTCGGGGTGAAGTTTATTTTTTTCCCCGAGGCCAGGTGCTGCAACCCTTAATCTGTGAGTTTTGGGGATTTCTGTGTTTTTTGAAGGCCCTGATGCAAAGCCCCTTGTTTATAGTGTGCTTGGCCCTGGTTAACAGGAAAACACTGCTCACATGGGGCACAGCTGGAGGCCTCCAGAAGGGCTTTGAACAGAAGAGAGAAGGAAACAAGCACTTCAAATCGGAGCTGATGGATGGTGCCAAATCCATTTGCAGCACCTTGGCTTGCTTTTCTCTCTGTGATTTGACACAAGCTCCTTCCATGGGGTGTGCTGCACCAGCACCAGGCTGCAATCAAGTGGTGCTCGCTCATTTCCTCGGAGAGCCTGGGATGATTGCTGCCGTGGGGAGAGGGATTCACATGGACTTTGGGAAGAAGTAGAGAGGTAAGAGTTTAATAACCCATATGATAAGCTCCTCAGCATTAAATGCAGGTTTTGATGTGTGTATTTCATGCTACCTCCTTCCTTCCTTCCTTCCCTAGTCCCTGCCTCACTTAATTAGATGTCTCCAGTGAGAACAACAGGTAGATTCATTGTGCTTGCAGCTAAGGCAGGAGTAATTACATTATTCCTTTTCCCTGTCACCTGAACATATATTCCAGCCAATAAGTCATACATGAGAGATAAATCATGAAGGATATTGCCATATTCCTTCCCTCCACTGTGTCTCTCCCTTGCTTCATGAAGAGTACAAGCAGCTCTACTGCTGCCTTCAGACACAGCACAGCTGAGGTACTTCTCCCATCTCCTTGGATTTTCAGAAAGAGTAGATTCCTCCGATTTTGTTTCAGCTCCCTGCGAGGACCGGGAGGGTAGCTCTGCTCCTCAGTGTGGCTGGAGAGCGTGAAGCTCCTGCTCATCTTTCTGCCCACCTCACACTGTTCTCATGGCAGCTGCCAATTCTCCAGACATCCCTGTGTTTTTTTCCTGTAAGGGTCATGCCAGCTGCCAGCGTGACTTTCTGGCTCCAGGTGATGTGCCACTTTTCAGGTGATGTGTTTAGACCCCAAGGCCACCATGGATCTTGCCAAGTGAATGCTGAGGTGGCCAAGGCCTCACAGCGAGCAGGCCCCGGCCTTCCCTTCCTGTGGGGGATCAGCCCTTCAGCTCTGGAAAGCCAGGCTTTACTGAACATAAATGAAATGCTTGATTTCTGACACAGAGAAATTGCACAGACACTCGGTAAGGCAGAGCAGAAATAAAAAGGATTTATAGCCCCATCTCTCTCTCTGCCCACTGCATCCTTCCTTCCTTCCAGGCTTGCACTCAGCCAAGTCCCTCTGGCCCCTAGGAAGTGCTTTCCCTTGCATCCTTTAACCCTGCTGCTGCAGAAAACATGGGACTTGCTACAATGATCTTAGAGCCTTTAGTAATTCAGGAATACAGCTCTGCTCCTGGCTGCTGTCTCCATTTGGAGAGCGGAGATGTGCAGCAGTCTTGTGGGAGACATGCACGGCTTAGAGCAATTGTTGGGGCCCTGGCACGACTTCCAGCAAAAAAAAAATGCCTGTCTCCATCAACGATATGTAAGGATTTAGGCCTCCAGACAGAGGCACCCTGAATTAAAGTACAAATTTGTGCCAAGAGCACAGGAGAAACACCCAAAAAGGGGAGCAAACTCTGTAGTTTCTCATCTAGGGTGTGCTCTGCCCCTCGTGCACAAAGCCAGTGGGAGAGACAACATGAAACGATCCACAGCAGTGGGTAAATTTGGTTGTAGGGCGAAATCATTACCCAAGAAGAGCACAGCCAATTACAGAGGAGGGAATTTGATGGCTAAGGAGATGTTAATTAGGGTACAGGCAAAAATTTGGTGTTTGGATTTTGTGGCTCCTTTAAAAATGTCTCACAGAGTGGCCCTGAATGGAAAATTGGACAGAAATTGCCATACTCATAGGCAGGGACAGGTCTCTGGCCCCAGGAGATGCTATCCTGCTCCCTGACTGTCCTAACTATGTCAGGGGATGGCTCTCAGACCTTTGCAACTCTTTCTGTATGAATTCCTGATGCCACAGGCTCCAATTTTGTAGTTTATCTGCAAGGAAGAGATTTTAACAACTACTGCATTTTTATTAGAAAATTGTCAGTTCCAATTTTTAGCAGTAATATTGAGATCTAACCTGCAGCTTTTAAAATGCTTGAATGGGGAAGGGTTGAGGAACAGAAAGCTGCAGCACCAGGCCACAGCAGAATATCTGCAATTCTTAGTGTGTCTGAGGAACAACGGTACAGCTTTGGGTATGTGAAAGAGGTGATCTACAACTTGAACCAGATAGCCATGCTTTGAGATAAAAGACTTGTCCAATAAGAGATAAAGAAATAAATCTGTCTAATCCAAAACAATAACAAAAAACACGACTGATTTTGTTTACCAAGGTTTGCTAACCAATTTCACCCCGTGACCTACAAAACAAAGCCTGTATTTAAAATCCAATTCTCCGCTCTGCTGCAAAAGAACAATTAGTAAATAACTCTGCAATAGCATTGGATGTACCAGTCTGAGACATATGCTCTTAATCACAGATAACAACAATATTTATGGGAGGGTGGGGTGTTGATATAAATTGCCCTATTAAAAAAAAATAACCAAAAAAACCCATTCTGCTTAGAGAGTTGGTGAGAGGGAAGTATAAATAGGATTTGAAAGAAAACCACCAGCAGTTTAGCTAATGCTTTTGTACAAAGAATGAACCAGAGCCAAGCCAGACACATTTGTGAAAACTGGGCCATGTGGAATTAGACATAGTGCTGATAAAACTGCCGAAACATCTACCAGCTGCAAGAGAAACTGGGTGGTGCACAAAATGCTGGATCTTCACATAGTAAGGCATGAGATAAGGTGGCCTTCTTACATACCGCTGGAGATGGAAAGAAAATACATCCTTATTCCCTTTTACATGTGAAGAGTCAGTGGTTGAAGAGGTGATGGCTGTTTCCTTAAATAGGTTGAAGCCTCTTCTCTGGATTTTAGAAAATAGCAGAGCTCAAGCCCATGCTTTTACTTTTCTCTTCAAAATACAGTTCCAGTTAGCACAGCACGAACCCTGACAGAGCTCAGGGGGTGTTGGGACAATGTTCTCAGACACATGGTGTGATTCTTTGGGCGTCCTGTGCAAGGCCAGGAGTTGGATTTTGATGATCCTTGTGAGTCCTTTCCAGCTCAGGATTTTCCGTGATTCTATGGGATGTCTCCCAGTTTGGAGACCCAAACTGTGACTGGGCAAGGCTTGGGAGAGGCTCTCTGGGGCAGGGTGGACCATGCCAGGAACCAAGTGAGGATGTTGTTTGAAGTGCCCCATCATTGTCATCTTGGTGCATAAAGTTCCTTTTATCAGTATTTGAAACATCCTACAACAGACTAAGCCCCAAATCAACAGCCAGCAGGAGACTGCTGATATTCCTCAACAGACCCTCATTATGCTGCCTTTATAAAGGAAAAAAAAAAGATAAAACATAGCATTTTGCCTGGAGCAAGACTGGAGACTCCAGTGTCTGGCCCATAACTGTCAGCAAAGGCAGGATGTTAAACTGAGCCCTGCTCCCCTGCTCCCACCCAGCTTGGGTGAGGGTGCTTACATGCCTCATCATGCCACTTTCATATTTTATTTAACTGAGAAGTCCATAAAGTCCCTTTAAATAGAAACAATTATTTGAATAATTTATCTGGGAGTAATTTCCGTTTCACTCCTGAGCCTGCCGACGCCAGTGTTGCCTGGTGCTGGGAGCTGGCACAGAGCACGTGCTGCAGGCTACCAGGGAGCTCAGAAGGCACACAAACCCACACAGTGCCCATGCCAAGCCTGTTTCTTGGCTCTTTCCAGAGCCTGAAGTTTCCCCTGACCTTGGGACCAAACCCTTCAATGGTTTGCTGCTGGCCCACACAGGTTTGAGGGGTGCCCCGGCCCCATCTCTCAGGAGCTGCAGCGAGGAGCACAGGGATGGGGAGGGCGAGGCTTCCCCTGGCTCAGTGCCCACCCAGCAGCTGCACCGACCTTCGCCAGCGCTCGGGAGAACAGCTGGGAACGGGGATGGATGGATGGATGGATGGATGGGGAACTGCTCTTTTCAGGGCCAGGCAGAGCTTGGAGGGAAGCAGCCACACACAGGTGTGCAGCCTGGGTAGCTGAAGCTGATGGTGGGGTAGGCTGTGTTTATCAGTGTAACAGCCCCATTGTAGGAACCAATTAGGCAGCGCTTTCAGATGGCTGTGATAACGCGCAGTGGAAAAACAATTAACCACGGAAGTCAAATTTGCCAATTCTGGGCCCTCAGTCCTGTGCCTCTTCCTTGAACAAATAGAGCTTTTAAGTGTCATGTTAATTCTGCACAGCTTGTTGGGGTTATAAAGTACTCATTGTCTGCTGTCTGGCAGGAGGGAAAAAAAAAGACAAAAAAAAAAAGACAAAAGACTAATTTTTATTGCTGTGTCAAGGTTTGTGCTGAAACCTGACACTGTTACCAAAGAGCAGCTTTTCTAGGTATTTTCTGAAGTCAGATGAAGAATGTAAACATTTTTTTAGCATTGGCTTCATCTGAAAAACCTATCTGTGCTAATTGGACCTGAATCTTCATTTTAGCTGTGAAAATAAGACACTCTTAAGACACATAGATATTTTACTTCAGGATAGAATCTGCAGTACTCACCATCTCATAATTTATCTTGCTAAAGGCCAAAAAAATGCAGATTTGGTTAGGTCTTGAAGTACTGTGCATAATCCAGAATGCTCCAAAAAATAGATAAACAGCATTACTTCTGTCCCATTTGTGATCTTGAATAGCTAGATCTTCCTTTTGCATTTCTTCTGACTCAGAAGTCAAAGAAAGGGCTTATTTTCTGCTAATTAGACTCCCAGAGATTTCCTCAACTCTTCAAGAACTACTAACACTTTTTTTTTTACATCTTTATTCTTCAATCACAGAGAAAGCCTTTGTGCCACACTTGTTTTTTCTCTCGTGAAGTGATTATTGAAACATCTAACGATTTTGCTCCTTTGCTCGTTGAAAAATCTTTTGTAAGTTTATGATAAACAGGCTTGTAAATTAAACAGATGATCAGACATCTGCATTCCAGAAGGTGAGTGGCAAAATGTTTTCTCAAATGGCTTGATGACTGTGTGAACAAAAATATTTGTTTATGATGCATCCTGAAAAGCCTTAGTGTTTTCCCAGTGTCCTGCACCAAAAAAACCCCCCTGTGTGCTCCTTGGTGAAAGCTCTTGATAAGATTTTGGGGGTGGAAAAAAGGGCTGGGAAGGTGGAAACCTGGACTCCCAAGACAGTACTATAGAACTTGCTATTAGAACACTGCACAAATGAGACCAGGGTACACTCAGGATGGGCTGTGCTTGTGGCATCACATCACTGATTCTGAGAGAACACACAGCCAAGGTGAATGGACAGATGTCATATTTTGAAAGCTGCTTAGGCCTTGTAACACCTCATGCCGCTTCAATTTTATATGATTTACAGCCTCATCTGTTTTCAGGACCATGTTGCAAAATATATTTTGGAAGTAGCTACATTCATTTCTAAGGATCTTAAATGTCTTCCAAACCCTGGTCCCCAAGGGCCTGCACCCTGCAGGCTGGTGGGGGATGAAGTCTTGGCTCTGTTACTTTTGATGTCTCTGCTTATCGTTTTTAAAGATGAGCTTTAAGAAATGAAGTTGCAGCCACCTGAGGTACTGCCAGCTTCTGCCACTTGCCTCCCCCAGCTGAGCTGGCCCAAAGGTGGATGGGAGGTTGAGTTTTGGATCCTCTGTTAGGGGTTTCATCAGCAGTACAATCTCCATCACCCCTGCCTGAGACACAGAACCCCTGGCAGAGGAGGGAGACAGATGCTGAGAGTGAGGGGATCTGCCTCTGCCAAAACCATCAGGACTCATCATCCAGAACATGGTGTCACTTTGGCATTGCAGGGCTCAGCACAGTGATGCTCAAACACTGCTGCAGTTCTGGGCTGTGAGAGACACACCTGAGCTCATGCAGCAAGTCAGCAGCACCCTGCAGAGGAAAGAAGTCTCCTGACTCCCAGCCCAGTGCTCCATCCAAAGTCTGTCTTTAACTTGTTTTGTACCCAAAAGCATAGCTATTTGTATTCAGTGAAATAAATTGCATTATACATGTCTCTTTTTAAAAAGAACATCAGAACTCCTATTCATAAGCATATGATTGCCTTTTTATTCTTCAATTTGTTTTTCTTTCTCCCTGAGTTTGTCTTTAACATTTTAAAATGAATGGCAAGATCCCATTTCATTAAGATGGTAGCAAAGGTAACTAATGGAACAGTCTGGTCAAAGGCTGTGGAAAACATCCAGAACATTCAGGACATTAATGCTGTCAACACAGAACTATAAGAAAGTAGGATGGGAGCCAGATGGGTCAGGTTTCTCACTTGTTCTTGGTTTTAAAATGCTTGAAGGTGGAATTTTTACACAGGTTGGAGGGAGCCATGGTAGAGCAATGCATCTCTGTGGTGAGCTAAATCTGCCAGGAGGCCACTCCTGCCACAATCACAAGTCTCTCCCAGCAGACATCAGTATTTTTTATCACACCACCTGAGCTGCACCATTCTGGTTTCCTGGTCCTGTGGAGCTTCAGCTGAAATGCAGGAATCTGCAGGGTCCCTCTAGATCATTCAGTTTTGCTTGTCTGTGTTTGCTGCACAAAGACTTGTAGCTGTGCTCCTACTTTCTTTCCTCCATGGTGTTTACACAGAAGATTCCCACTAGCAATATTCTCTGACTTTTTGTAGGTTCTGTCCTGCACAGGGCAACTCAGTCTGCAGCTTCCTGGTCATTTTGCTCAGATAAAGAAAACCCACAGCAGTCCTGGAGTAACTCGCCTCTCCACTGCAACCTCCTCTCCTGGATCCTGGAGCAGCCAAGCTCCAACAGCATGTACGACGTTAAGCATGATAAGCACTTCTTTGGTGTCTAAACATGCTTAGTTCCTCCTGTCTGGCAAAGGCCAAAAGGAGACCCAAAGTGGCACTTAGCAGCTTGTCAGGCTCCGTGCAAAAGCCCTGGGGGCTGCTGCTCGTGCTTGCATTTAAGGATACTCATCTCTTTTGTCAAGGAACACAGGTGAAGGGTAGCTGTTCATCTGGAGCTGATGGAGCCTGTGGAGTGTGGAGCAGCACTGTCTGCATGTCAGATGTGGCAGCAGGCTATTCTGGATCCCTTTTCTCTGTTTCCATCCAGGGTCGGTATCAATGTTTTTTTGGTCACTGCTTTTAGGCTGGCTCAGTAGGAAAACTGGGACAAGCAGGAAGAGATGGTTGAAATCTGGCCCATGGTCAGTCTCCTCTCTCAAAGGTGCTTTGGTCTCAGAGATGAACAAACAAGACCTTAAATACCTAGTTCTACCAGAAAGTACCATCCCAGGCCAGATTTTTTTTCTCTGTCACATACAAAATAAGGTGATGGTGATGGGCTCCATGACACTTGTCACATTCTGCCCTTAGAGCAGTGCTGCATCCCCTGAGGCAGGCCAGGTGAATGCACTTCAGAGACTTGTGCACCATTTCTGGACAAGAAACCAACATTTTCTCTAAATATGATCTAAAGAGGGAAGCAAAGAAAGCCCTAAATGTGCCATACAGATGCGAACAACATCTCTTTGAGCACAAGGAATGAAGAGCTTGAGGGAGTGCCATTACTGCCAGTGGAGCTCTCCCAGCTGATGTGGTCCTCTCTTTCCATGCTGTCTGAGCACAAAAACCATGTGGAAAGGGATAGCCTTGAAGACTGCTACCACAGCCTTTTACTCACTCTGGCCTTGGCTGTCACTGTGCATAATAATGAATGAACAAAATTATAACTCACAGTAACAGTGTGTATTGATGGGAATGGTTTTTATTGTGGTCAATTTTTCAATGAGGTTCCTACTCTCTGGTGGGACTGCAGGTCAGGAAGGGGTTGGGCTGATGCAGCAGAAGAAAGGAACATTTGCTGGGTGCTGATTGATGCTTTATTGGGCTGCTGCTTCTGCTTGCAAAAATCAAATGTTACATCTCTGTCTCTCAGGGTTTTATTTTGCTAGTACCTATGGGAACCAGCTGGGCTGGCTGCCTAGAGGAAAGACAAAGCAAGCTAGTCAGGAAGTTTGTAGTGATTTAAGCTAGCTACTGATTAGTGATTCACATTTGTCTGAATAATAAAATAAGTAAAGGGAATGGGAACAGTTTCCAGTGTATTTCTCTATTGCTTCCCAGGCAAAAAGGGAGCTGCTGTGTATAAGGTAAGGCTGAGAATTTTCCCGCTGCGGCAGACCTGGTTTATTGCAAAGGAAAAAGCAATACCCTGGAGAGAGAAAGATGTACAGTACTGTCAGTGTTAGAAATTCTGCACTGAGGACGTTTGTGTTAGTGAATTCATTGGGGGAGGCGGGAGGAAAGGTAACTTTTTATTTGACACATAAACAAGAAATATTCTCTCAGGGGCAAGTGACAGGCTGAAAAATTTGGAATAAGACCCCATGGGCATGCTCCAGCAGTGGGATAGCTGCAAGAGTTGAACACTTAAAACCCTGCTCTGGAGGGACAGGGCTGGTGCAATTTGCTCTCTAGATACAGCCCTACAGCACTGCTGCTGGTGTGGGTCAAGAGATGAGCAGCCTCTCATTATCTCTTTTCTCTGCTAGAATTCAGTCAATTATGGACAAATCCTCAGAAAAAGTTATTTGCTGGGCTTTATTGTGAATCTTTTGAAATGTGCTGTCTTGTTTCAGTGAATAAAAGTACCATGATTTGACACCTGAAGCTTTATTTCCTGCTTTTAAAGCAGAATGGGTCATTTTTCAGCAGACAGTATCTTTTTCAAAAGACTATTGTACTGCAGAATTAAATACCCTGCCTCAGGAAACAGCATTAGAGACTCTGAACTTCTTAAGTGACTTCATAAAATTTGGAGGTTAAGAAAAGAGAGACCTGTTGGCTTTCAGCCTGGCTTGAGGAAAAAAAAGCTTCTTTCTATAACAGAATCAGAAAAGTTCTGGATTCAGACTGATGGTGGAGGAGACCTCCCTCGCAGGCTGATGCAATTTCAGGTAGAGCCAGGAGACATTTAACACTGAGGGGAGCAGAGCCACTGCCCTGGAAGGGAGGTTTCGCCAAAGAGACTTTTGAGTCTGACCTGAAGCTTTTTTCTCTCAGTGGCCAGAGGCACCCTGCTATTGAGGCTGGATATGTCAGATCCAGCTGATCTAAAGAGCACCATAAGCTTTTTTGGAAGTCACATTGTCATTTGTTTCCAATCTCATTTATAGAGCTGTTTGACACACTGCATGTTTTCAGATGGCTCAAAAAGCCTCTAGCTTTCTTTTCACATCTGTGATTGCACTTCTTGATATCTCCTTTACTTTCCAATGATGAGTTTGGACATATCATCTCCTGCATTTATTTATATCTATCTTCCCTTTTTCTTTCTCTCTGTCCTCACCAACAACTTCTGTCCTCTTTTCATACTTTTTCCCTGCTTTGGGATTTCTCACCAGAAGTCACTGATCATGTGAAGAGGATTTGTCCAAGCCTGGGATTTTGCTGCACAGTCAGAGCAGACTCTAAGTGTCTAAGAGAGATAAATCATAATGGAAAATAGCTGCAGTATTCTAGTTTTGTTCACACAGCTCTTAAAATAGAAAGAAAGGACTCTTTGTAGGCTGCAGTTCACATATTTGTCTGATGCCATGCTAGAAGGACATCTGACTCATGAGCCCAGTCGGATTTAGCTGCAGCATTTAGAGATGCCACCATGCTGAACTGTCTGCCTTCCCCTTTGACCAGTGGTTATTGTCCTTGTGCCAGAAATAGAATGAAATGGGTGTCCTCATCTTAACCTCCCCATGCTTGTCACCATCCACAGTATCAGCTCAGGACACTGGTGATGACAGGTTTGCTCTAAAGAGCTGCTCTGCCAGTTGAGGAAAACCTGCATTGTTTCTGCTGCAAGATCTCTAACTCAGGCATGGGGGTGCAGAGGGCACTTGGGATTATGAGGGTTTGACTCCCACCTGCACAGAGTAGCCCACACAACAACAAAAAAATAAGACTTACCAGGAGCCTTCTGGGCATTTTTTTGCATCTTTGCAGTCAGCAGAGTACTGAGGGGAGCAAGTCCCCATGAAATACAGGTGCAAGCTTCCTGCATCCACCTGGAGTCATCTGTGTGGAGGGCAGAGGGCAGAATGGAATTGCATTTTGAATATGAATTTGGCTTTGAGATGATGATTGAATTTTTTATTGCATCCCTGCGTGTGCAGCATTGTAGGTGTAGGAATCAAATGGCAAGATGTTGTTTGCAGCATCTGCAGACAGTGCATACATGAACAGGCTCATAGGGGTGGCATGAGCAGGGTTCCCAGCCCTGGCTAAGGGCAGATGAGGGGTGCATGCCTCTGCATGGTCCTTCAGGCAGCTGTGTGTGGGGCAGGGGTTGTTCTTCTTCCAGTACTCTGAATCCAACAACTTCCTGCAGCACTGAATTCTCTCCACATTTGGCCTGACATAGATAACAAAAACGGACATTAATTTGGGACACAGAGAATATATCATTCCAGGCTAGAATGTAACTTAAGCTACATACGAAATAAGACTTCAGTCTGAATATGAGTGAAAAAGTTTCTTAATTCGTCCTAGCTGATATCTTGACCCCATCCATCCCCCTTGAGCAGAGTCTGGGCTGGACACAAGCCCTTGTCAGTCTGTCTGGCCTGCAGATTCTCACTGAACTCCCTGGGTGTGTCTCAAGCACAAAACTAGGACAAACTGGTGTCACCCCCAGCACTGGGCAACACCCTGCTATGGAGCCTGGAAGGGGTGAGGAGCCTTTCCCCTGCCTGCATCAGCCTGTCCCTGTAACCATGGGAGCTCAGAGGATGTGAGAGCTGGTGACACGGTGCCTTGTGCAACAAGGAGGGGAGTGAGGGGGTACCCAGCACACATCAGCTGGCTGCAGATGAGCCATCTGTTGCTAATGACTTCCCCAGACTATTGCTGTGCTCTGGCTCTGAACTTTCAACTCAGAGGTGAAAGGCTCCTTCACTTACTGGGCTATTAATTGTCCAAACCACCAGCCCAGTTCTTAAGTGGAATTAATGGAAAGCCAGAGTTGGAGTTTATAACTGGGAGGAGCCTCACAAAAAAGATTAATAAACAGTGGAGGAAAGGGCTTGGGAGGGCGTGAGATCTGGGTAGTTCATGCACCCAGGCTGTTGTCACAAACTCTGACAAACAGCTGGCCCAGGCAGAAAGTACCACAGGGCCTCTGTTTTAGCCCAAGATTTTTTTTCTCTTTTCTGAAGAGCAATTTTCAACAAAGAGGAACTCTTCAGTGTTTCAGTTCTGCATTTTCATCCAAAGCCATTGCACAGCCTGGATTGCTGTGAGAAGTCCACCAAGGTAACAGAGCAAGGAATTTCTCTGTGACATGCTTCAGCACAAGACTTGGATGTTCACCCTCAGGTTAAAAGCCACCTTATTTATGGGAGAAAAGATTCCAGTGCAGTTTCTAGGGTTGCCTCTCTACAATTTAAATCTCTTTGCCATTCATCAGACCCCTTCTTCTCTGTGCATAAGTAGGCTCCATATTTACAGAATATGCAGTGTATGCTCCAAACAGCAGGAGGAGGGGGCTTCAGTAGGGTTTACCAGTGACTTACCCGCTCTGTAGATGTTTTATACAACACTGATCTTTCCCATCCAGGGAAATATGCTCAAGTGAGCAGAAGGTATCTGCTCGCTAGGGACACTGCTTACATGCTGAGCCTGCCAGAGATACATGCACACACTCTAGATGCTGTGACACTCAATGCAACCAAATGTTTTAGAGATGGGAAGGTGTTTATTCAAATACTGCAGGATAATGGGGTCTTTTCAGCTCTTTGGGACTGTGGTGGTTATTTTCAGTGGATCTTTTTCTTACATTTCTCTTTAAGCACCAGAAGAAAGCTGTTTGAGTTGCCACCAAAGAGGAATAAATAGAATGAAGAGCCATTTCACAGAGGACCTGGCTATCCTGGTCAGCCCCATGTGTTTTGGATGGCTGCTGTGTTTTGGTTGTCGTGTTGCAGCCAACCCTGTTTTCTCTGGACCTGAATTCTCCACTGTGCTCTCCACTAGAATAGCCTTTGAGAGAGGGATAGATGGGCACAGGCAGCTCCTGATAGCTGAAAGTTTTATTCAAAATTTGTTGACAGAGGGGAAAGATCCCTGTTTGTTGATCACACTGCCGTCCCTCCCACTCAATGTGGACGCAACCTCTTGTCCATCTTCACAGCTGATTATTTTTAACCAGGGGCGGCAGCTAATATTAGTGATATTTGGTGGTGCAGGGTGGGCCTGACATGCTGGGAAAACAAGGTTATTCAACACACAATCCATATAGATCTTCAGCAGCTTTTCTCAGCATTATCCAGGCTCATGTATCATTGATTTCTCAAGTGCTCTGGAAAACATAACAGTGATGTAACAGAAATAGTTTGTCCATCAGGCTCTCTCAGAGTGGCAGGGCCATTGTTTTCAGAGCAATAGAGCTGGTAGGTGCTGTAGTTGTGTTATAAGACCACAGAAGCTTCACATCTCCACCAAAGTGTTTACATGGCTGCTACAGACAGGGCACAGCCATCTGTAGTGTTAGTGCAAGTGCTTTTCCATTCTTTGCATAAATTAGGAGAAACATATTATTTTGTTAACTGCTGCTTGAACAAGTTGCAGCAGAGGAGCACAGTTAAAAGATATATATTTATTTTTTAATGCATGTGAAGTGAAAAGTAAGGGTTGGGGCAAAAATTCAACCCCAGAGCTATTTTTCAGATTACAGGGGGAAAGCACATAATTTTACCAGCAATGAAGAGAATCCCTGGAGTTAATTATAATGGCACTTTCCCATAGCTGGAGCGAAGCTCTGTGTGTCAGCACTTCTGCTCCTCTCAGGGCTCTACAAATGGTGCCACTGTAGGTGCCAAGACACACACAGAAGCAAGATTCAAGTGGAAATCATTCTTAAAGTTGTAATTTTGGAATGAAATGAATACCAAAATGTTGACCATTTTAATGAAGTTTTCCCTCACTGGCATCCAAAAAGATCTGCACAGGATAACGTAGGTTAGCAAACTGGGGGGGGAATGCCATTAGCACATGACAGAGCCTGTTTTATTTGTTTATCAGTGGATGTCTCATGTATATGATGAGACAGCAGCAACATTTCACATCTCTGGCCTTTGTCCAGCGAACCCCTGAAGGACATGCTTCACTTTGAGCATCTTAATCCTTCTTCACTTTAAATGAATGAATCCAGTCATGTGCTTGACACAAACAGAGAAAAGGGAGAGCATGCAAGTTGGTGTCACAGGCTTAGGGAAATGTGATGGCAACCTGTAGCTGGAAAAGAGTGCCCAGTATGGATATATATGCATAAGTTTTATCTGTATCAACCATATGCATAATTAATATTTTGTTTAAACTGACTGGACCATGTTCTTATTACAACATACTTCATTTTTGGGATTAAACAATTCTGTGCATCAGATCTCAACACTTAATTGGTTTATTTCTCCCCATTTCCTTAAACAAGAAGATAAGCACAGAAAATTTCTGCTTAAACGTTTTGGAAACTCCATTTATTCATTCTGTCCTTTGAAGTCATCAGGTAGCGGATATGACAAGGCACAAATGTTGTTTTATGGTTTGCATGATATGCACATCTCTTAACTGGCTAATTCCTCACCTCTCTGCACTGCAGTAATCAAGGTAATGAAAGTTTTAACAGGTTTGACCCAGCCTCCACCTGCTTTGAAAACCACCGCAGGTTTCTTGGTCCAGCTATTGTGACTGATATGTTTAGGGGCAGACATTTGGATTTGGAGATAACTGGCACGTTTTCCAGCTCCACACTCATCCTCTCAATCTGTTTGCATTGTTGTTACCTGCTAAGCTTCCTCCCCAGCTTTGCTGGACCTAATCCACAGCACAGTGAGGAACAAGCAGGTGATGCTGAGCCATGCCAACCCCCACCTCCTGAGGTGGTCACAAAATGCAGGGGAAATGTTACCAGAGCTGGCTTATCCCAGATCATATGCTGGAGGTTGGATAGCTGGTCCGGTTTCCACCCATTTGTGCTGCTAATAAGGCACAGAGAACAAACAAAGCTGCCCAAATGAAGCTGTCAGAAACTCCCCACAACAACAGGAGCTTTCTTAGGTGACAACAAGCTGGCACAGGCACCTTTCTGCCAGCCTATAAAATTCAGCATAATGAGCGAGGCAGGGAGAGGATGAGGCTGGCTGTGTGGCACGCTGGCACATCCTTGGCAGCAGCAGCAGTTGGAGGCAGGAAAATGAATTCATTGTCCCATTAGAGGCACTTGACTTGCTGGCTCGTGTCCCTGTGGAGCCCTTTGTGGACACAGCAGAGTGCAGACATCCAGGGCAGCATCCAGCCCTGCTCTAAATCACTTTCTGACAGGACACTGCCGTTTCCCGGACTAACAGGTGATGAAAGCAGGATGGTGTGAATCCCCCTGTTTACACCCGCCTTAATCCATTCGAGGTTTTGCAGATTTGTGTTGTGCCTGTTCACCCTGCACTCTGCTGAGCTAAGAGGGACCTCAGAGCAAACCAAACCCAAACCCTTTTATTTAGATAACCCTGCCCCCGTAAAACCCAACATCTCCCCAGATCAGGTGTCGCAAAACCTTCTTTTCTTCCTCATTTCCAGGATCTGTTTAACCAAGTTCTGCTGCCTCCTCTCCTCCCCTCCCTCCCTTGAGCAGCTGCCAAAGGCATTTGCAATGCAGCTTGGCCCTTAACGTTTTGCCCTAAGCAAGCAGCCAGGACTCCAGCTGCCTGACTCCACTGCAGCTGGATGCTCACAGAGAGCTTCACATTCCCACCACCAGATAAGCCAAGATAGCAAGGCTGAAAATACATTCAAACTGAGGCTTGTATCTGGGTCACAGAGCTGCCAAAACCACCCCCGTTCTGTTGAAACAGCTATTGAATTTGCTTCTAGAAGGAAAAAAGACAGTAACATGCCAAGTGACACTAATTGTTAGGCAGCACTGAGCAAGCATAATGCGCTCCTACAAATTATCTGGGAACATTTTTTCCCCCTTTTTTTGTAATGTATTTTGAGGAAGGAACAGGGAAGTTGATCAAGGTGAATGCATAATCCATGAATATCTGTGGAAAGGCATAGTTCTTCCAGGCGTACACTTTTAGTAGAAAACTGTTATCTGTCGGTTAGGTAATTGCTGAGAAAATGTTGAAAAGTTCCTCCAGATTTGGGGACAGCAAAATCCATGTAAACCACCAAAACCATCATCAGCTTCTATGCCAATGCTACAGGGAGAAGCTTGGTTTTCCTTTGCACCATTTTCAGCACTGGTTAGGAAGATGGAGATGGCACTGGGAGAAAGCCAGCCCCTGCTTTGGAAACAGTGATAAACTACAGAGAATTCAACAGCTCCAATCCTCTCCTTCCCTTAAGCTATACACACGAACTTATTTTCATCATCATGAGTTTAGAAAAGAGATTCTAACCTATCAAAAACATCCAACAAAAAAGCCAGATTTGCTCTGGATTTGGTTGGCATGGTGGATTCGTGAGAGATAATTTAAAACACACTTTCTTTCTTGCTACTGACAATGCCCAGCAGAAAAATCCTGTTGGATAAATTATGTACTCTTAACAATTTCAGAAGAACGAATTGAGGGCAAGTAGGTTTTGTTTCTGTTTCCTTTATCAAGTCTTGATACAAGGCATTTCACACCTGCATCTGTTCCTCTTTCCCAAATTAAGCAGCCTATTCAGCCAGGAGGAATCCAGATGACTATTCAGGGACAAAAGAGCTGTTCAGCTTCAATAAAGGTGGCAGAACTTGGTGATTAATTTGTCTCCTTTGTTTCTCTAGCTGGAGGAGAAAAAGACAGCAAAGGAGTAATTATACTTAACTGTACCAAGAGAGTTTTGCAGTCCTGAGTTCATGAGTGTTTTCAAGTTGATGGAAGATAACCAGTTATGAGACACTTCCTAAATACAGGGCAGAACTATGTGAGGGCAGGATGACATGACAACAGCAGCCAAAGAGTGGTGCCTTCAGCTTGTTTGTGTTCAGCTCATGTGTGTTTTTTGTTCTTTTTTTAGAGAGCTGTATATGAAAGTTGCAGTGGTTTTGGAATATGGCATATGGCGAGAGGCTGTCGTGCACCTGCCCTGGCTGCTGGGTAATACAGATGTGCTGCAGATGTGTGTGGTCACACTGATGTCTGGGTTTTACTTCTACCACTGACTCTTTCACAGGCAGAAGTTCTTTGAAGAAAGCATATACCTGATTTTGAAACCTGTGGCTGAACACTCCCAGCTGCTGTTCTAAGTCCAGCAGAGTCTGTGGGAGACTGACTGTGGCAAGGCTGTAATTTCATCTTGGGAAGGAACATTGACATTTCACTTTATCCATTTTGCCTTTTCATTAGATGTGCCTTGTTTGAAGCTAAGAATGTGCACAAGTCTCCAAAGCTTCCCCTTAACAAGGGGGAATAAAAGGGAAGCAGGCTTCCAGATGAAATATTAGAACAGCATCTGATGTAAAATTATTTGGGATCTCCTGTGTTCCCTGATTATTGCTGGATCTGGTATGAGAAACTGGAGGCTCCTTCTGGAGGAGCAGTGACAGCAGAGCAGCTTCATTGCTCAACAAGTTCTGACACCATTTAAAGCAATGGTTCTCTACCTCAAATCCAATTGCTCTCGTGCCTAAAGTTCACACTGATCTCACACTGATTTTCAGTGCTCTAACTAGGGAAGAAAGGTGCTCTGGTATGCAGGTTGTTTTCTCATTTATTTGCACTCTTTCCAAGTGGGAAAAAGGAGGAAATTAAGAAAAAAGAAACAGCAGTGGCACAGCCTCAAGTCTTTTACAGTAAAATGCAGATGTAAATAGGAAAAGGTAAAGTCCAACTTCTACAGTTGAGCCCTATTCAAAATACATTAAATATTCTTGATCTGGACATCTTGATTCAGAGCACACTGAAAAGAAACAGTGAATTGAACCAATGAGCCATGTGAATTTTAGCCCTTGTAAAATTCACTAGAGTAATTTCCCATCTTTAAAGGTGATGGTGGCTTTGTTTTCCAATTTGGGTTTGGAGAAAAACACAACACTGAATACCATTGTCAGAACTGGGTGACACTTGACAAGAGCATAAAATAATTTTATTCCTGGGTAACTCTGACAAATGATTTGGCCTGGGCAATTTAACAAGGCCATAAGAGATTAGAATCACTACAGAATGATTTCATGGCCAATGGGCTGGAGGCAGCTCTGTTTATTTCTGTCTAAGCTGTGGGTCATTAAGGATGTATGACAAAATACTTTCCAGGACTGAGGATCTGAGAAGCCTTAAGAAGAAATGGTAGCAGCTGCTCATATCACAGACAAGGAAGAAGATCCTTTTGCCGACAAACTAGGGAAGAATGTTACCAAAAGATGAATTTTCCCTGCGTTTTCAATCTGTTGTGTACATTTCTGCATTGTTGCCAGCCTTAGCTGAGGTTTAAATTTGCACTGCATGCTTTTACAGAGGAATTCTTTGGTTTGCAAAAATGCCTTCTAAAAGCTTTTCCAAGCACGATTTCAGTACAACTAACAGAAACACCTTTTAAAAACAATAGCCACTTGGAACTGACATTTCTAAGGAACGTTTTCCCTTTCTTTGCCTTGTGCTGTTCAACCAGCAATAGCTGCTCCTGTGAGGAGCAATAGAGCCTCAGGGGACCATATGCTGCTACTAACAGGCATTTTCTGTATGTAAATTTAGGAGGTCGTCACATCAGAAGTCTCAGATCTGTTATTTATTGCTTCTCAGTACTTGGATCCTCTAGAGCAGGTGCCCAATCCAGTATCCATACATCATCCACAGCAGCCTGCTGCCATTCAGGCAATGCAATGTTTATTTTGGCTTGATTTTGCATTGTCTTTTCACACATCTTGTCCTCCCTTTATCCTAATTTTGCTAACTGTTTCTCCAATTAACAAATATTTTTCTGTTGCTACAGCAAATACTTCCTCAAGCATGTGTAAAGTTGAGCATGTAGGAATATTTTGCGGAATCAGGAATTCTTTGCACAGTAATATCCCTCAGTCTGTGTACAGACAGAAGGCTTGGGTGGGGAGCACTGCTAGATGCTGCTATGGGAAAACTGCGAAAAATTGAACTTCGGGGCAAAAAGCTCCTTCCTTAATGTAGTTACTACATTTCTCACAATTAAAAGTTGCCATGACAAGAGTCAGCATGGAAGTTGAATTGTAATGATAGCTTAGCAGTCTTTCCTAGCTATTAGAATGGCTGAAAACAAAGCTTATACTGCTGAGGATGTCAGTCTTGTCCAGACTAAGAGTGCAGAGCAACCAAAAAAAAATCCTTGAGGGTGCCCATGTCACAGAGATCAAAGCAAATATGGAGTGAAAGGTGATTCTCAGAAAGATTCTGTTCAAGGGAGAAGAACCTTTCCCTTGCCAAGTATTGAAAAGGGTTGTGCCATTTGTTTGTCCAATAAAATAAAATAAAATAAAATAAAATAAAATAAAATAAAATAAAATAAAATAAAATAAAATAAAATAAAATAAAATAAAATAAAATAATATTTTTAAAAACAACAACAACAACAAATGGCCTACAAAACAGCAACATGTGCTACCTGGTAATAACATGAAAATAGGAACTATTACCATCAAGCTGCTATAACCCCTCTGCCTGCCTTCCAACTCACTCTGCTGGCTGCAGATCATATGTAGATTGCCTTACACCAATTTAGGAGCAGTGACAAACACATAAGGTGTTCCAAGTGCAATGCTGTAGCCATTTATGTGGAAATACGGTAGGGATAAGCCATATCATATGCTACAAGAGTAAGGAGACAACTCCAGTTCTGCAAACGGGTCTCACAAGGCCCTTTTTAGAACAGTTAGGTCCATCCTGTTTTCCACATTTCACAAAGTAAGTTGAATAATTTAAAAGGGGCAGAAAAGATCACCAGGGTTACTTAAAACTTAGAAATACCTCCCAGTGTAATACATCTCACTCATCTGAGAGCCTCAAGATATATTTAATTAACCTCTATCTGAAGTTAAAAGTTTTCTTCATCCTACTTTGCAAAGGTCTGCCCAAGGAAGTGTCAGACAGCCTTTGGGAGGCCGTGTCGGGAGCCAGTTCTTAGAAAATGAAGCTGTAGCAGGTCATTCTCCTAATGAGACACAAGACATGTCAGGCTAATTAACTGTTTAAATAACGTATATAGGGACATCATAGATCCTCATGTATTTGATATATTGAAGCCTAAATTGCATGTCTTTGAAACACATAACGCAAATAGGAGTGATGAATTTCCAAGAGAGGGATTATGAGGTTGGTTCTTTCACCTCTCTTAGGAAGCTGGTCAGCTTAGAACATCAGAATGGTCTCTCTGGCTACAAAAAATGTAGCTCTCTTATTTCCTGCATCAGGAATGTGGGCAAGTGGAAGATCTAGAGTTTTGTACAAAGCTTAGTGACCTTACCACATGCCCACGAAACAAGAATATCTTAGCTGCACTGCTGTGTCAGACACATCTTTATTAAAAAAATACCTTCTTATGATCAGCTCTGCTCCCTCTCTCTGTGTAACATAAAATAATGCCTCCTACTCCATTACTTGCTCTCCTCAGGAAGATACTGCGAGATCGCACAGGAAAATTGAGAACATCTCCATTACACTGTGGTTTTCTGCACAGGAGTCTCAGATGCTTGCTACTGACATTTCAAGTGCCAAGTAAGACCAGGGCAATAGAGTGTGGCCTTTTCATTCAGCCTTTAGCTTGAGAGGGGTCACTTTGTTATGGGTATGGAGACCATGTATTGTTCTGTACAGTTGGATCTTTGGCAGAAATAGAAGCTCTACTTCGACAGAAAGTTACTCACCATGTGTTTAACACCCTAAGTATCAAATACAATTTCTCGTCAGAAGCCTTGGCACTTACCTCAGGATTTGAATTATCACTTGGAAAACCAATGGCCTCAAGAGTGCTGTCTGTTTTGTAAGTTAGGAATCTTCAGGAAGTATGGAATCCATTCTTTCTTTTTTTTCTTTTCCCCTGCAGCAGTGGGGACTCTTTTACATATTTTGCTCTTCCAAAAACTTGTCTTTTTTTTCCTTATTTCAAGGAGCTCTTCTATATCTTTTCTAACAACTCTAATTTCCCATTTCTCTCAGGTTTCAATTTTTCGACTTAAAACATTTTCCAGCATAAAGTACCTTTTTTTTTTGTTCCCTTAAGTCATCTCTGAGTGCTTAAATTTCTTTACCTATTCTCAGAGCAAGTACAAAATTCACCCCTTTTGAAGAAGAGAAATGGAGCCCACAGAGTTTAAATTATTAGCCCCAATACATCTGTCACACCGCAGAAAACTGAGGTCAGGGCTTCTAAATCCAAGATTAGGCCCTCACCAGTTGAACAAATCACATCAGACAATTAAGGTCCTGTGAGGTCCTGCGAAGTCCTGGTATGGCATATAGCCTTGCCAGATGTTCAGCAAGAATCTCGCAGCTGGAAGCATATTTTGGGCCTTTAAAGATGCATTTTCTGAGCTGGCATTCCCCAAGGGTACAGGCATTTCAGGGCTTCCTGGTTATTTTTGCCTTTCTTCATTTATTGCAGTCCAGGTTGCTTTACACTGTGAGTTCACAGGGCTTCCTAAGTTGGCAAAAAAGGCTTGCATCTGGCCCAAAAAGACTGAAAAAACCCAAAAAATAATAAAATAAGGCCATTTTATACCGGGGCGGGGGGGGGGTGGGGTGGGGGGGGGGGGAAGAGAGAGAAAATAATTAAATGAGGCCATTTTCTTTCTCTATGCAAAAATGGGCAACAGAAAAGCCAAGTGCACATTCAAGCTCTTCAAGTGAGAAGACAATGACTGGAATTATAAGAGGAATTATCAGCAACAGCACACACCAAGAAGCTCCCAAACCATCAGCTACGTGGTCTGACTCAAGATCAAACGCATTGATATTCAAACACAGGAGAGACTCCCATTTACATTCAACAGGGATGACACTTAGCAGCCCTTCTGCTGATGCTCTCAAAGGAGTGTTAGTTGAGATAAAAGAGTTATACCGTGGGACTTAAACAGCAGCTATTACTGTAAGTAGAGAGCAGCCCGGGGCAGATAACAAAGGACTGAAGAGACGATGGACTGGCTGAGGCTGAGAGAAATACCTGCAACATGAAAGGAGACTTAAGTTTTTCTTTTTGATCTTCTTTAGTAACATTCAGTATAATTTTGTCTGTTTATGTACTCCAGCGACTTCCACTGCTGTAATGTCTACAAGCCTGGCTGATTTTCAGAGGTCCACTCTCAAAGTGCTGTTTCGAAGGAGGGGAGGAGTGGCCCCACAGGTAAAAAGCAGCACTGGAAAGGAACAGGAAAGGTGACATCTTTTCCCTTAGAAGACACGGAGATGCTCAAGTCACACAGGTTCGTGTGACAGAGCCTGGCTATTAAAGGAAGAGTGGTTTGTAAGGGATGCTCAAGAGGTAGGATTTACCAAGAAAGTCTGATCATCGTAGTGAGATGATGATGAATGAAGAGAGAACACAGATACGGAATATGCAAGCTTGTGAAATACATGCATGCTATCCATGATCCCTGGCTGTTCTAAGATCGTTTCACATGTTCTTGGTTCATACAGATCCCTTAATACTGTAAACCTCCTTTCAGACCCTAAAATCATTAGATATAAAGCTGTTTCTTGGCTGTTGAAGACATAAACTTAAAAGTGACCTGAGTGCAAAGCCTCATGGGTTCACATATTCTGGCACAGAGAGCCTTGTGGTGGCCTTTCAGTCAGCAGCTTCTCCTCTAGCAAATCCACTGTGCAGAGCGAGGAGGATTAAACACAGTTCTGCATCTTTTAAAACCCAGACGGTTTTCAGGAGAAATTATCTGTCACCCTAATCCCTGCAGCTCTGTTTATCTCTGATCAGAAAGGGGAGTGCCAAATTGGCATACTGATTCATGTACCCAAAAAAGAGCGTGCCTATAAGCACAGATCATGATTTGCATACTTATTAGCCTTGACTGCCAGGGAACATTCTGGTTTCTTTGGAAGCACAGAAACAGTAAAAATATGCTAATAGCAGCATATCAAATTTGGGCTTTATCCAATCTGTCAATATTGAAATTACTTGCCTGTAATACAGTGAGTAAACAACTCGTTGTATAGGATGATCCGAGGCATGATTTGAACTTGTTGAAATTTAGTCATTTTGTGCCTGAAAAACTCACAGATCAGCAAGCGAAACATAAGCATACATGTAAGACAGATGTCACACTGACTTTCTATTCTCTTATGTCTTTGCTGCCTTCTTTTCTGCTTTGGGAAGTGGCTCATTCAAGAGCCTGGGGGTGGGGTGATTTCCAAAGAGAATCACTTAAATCACTGTCAGTGTATGTCCTCCATATAGACCCTGTTTCTTCTCCTCCATGTGCAATAAAGACAAAATGTCTCCTGACATAAACTTGATATAAACCCAAGTCATTCTTTCCTACCACAGACAAAACTTTTCCCACAGCAATGATCATCAAAACTCATGAAAAGTTAATGATCTTTCCTTAACTCTCCAGAGCTCTCCCATCTCTGAAATCAGCTGAAAAAAAGGAACTACAAGGTTACCAGCTGAAGCCACAGCAGGTCTGTGCTATCTTAGCCTTATCCTCTGGTTTCTCTCTGTGCCTTTATGGAGCAAGAAGTTCTTTTTCTTCATCTCTGCTATTTATTATTTCAATACATTTTTCTTTCAATTATCTGGCATAGTCTGTGCTAATTGTCCACAGTTGGTTTCCCTTTCTTTGAGGGCCATTCCAGATAGAAGGAAGAAAGATGATGGAGCAGTTAATGAAATATTTTTGGCCCGACTCTCTTTATTCTGAAAGTATGGGACTGAAAGTTCTGTTTCTCTAAGCAGAGCTAAAAATAAAACTAGAAAAACAATAATAATAATAAAAGACTCAGAAAGACTTCTTGATGTTCCAAGACTCCATGAAGATCTTTAGCATATCTTTACACCCATTTCTCCTCTAACCCTTCTGAGACAGACCAAAATCTCCCAGCCCCAGCTCTGCAGACCAGGAAAGCCCTTGAATTAGAGGCACCTCTCCAGAGCTTGCCATGGAGCCGCTTGAGCAGCACCTTGCACTCATTCCAGCTCCATTCCCTCTATGGAAAAACTTCATTGATCATTCAGTGACCCAGAGATGAGGGTGCCACTGACCTGAAAATAAACTTTTCCTAGCTCTTTATCTGCTGAATAGCCACATCTGGGTCCTACACGCAAAACCAAGGAGGGAAACCACAGGAAGAGATAAGTAAGATGCATTAAGTGGAGAAGCTGGTGGGCAGGCTGAAAGCATTTCCCTTCACAGTGTAAATGTGAAAAGTCAGGGAAACAAAGAAGCATCTGGAAGGGAAAAGGAAGGTCAGTGTTGACGGAAGAACATCTCAGCAATCCCATCCATGATCTAAGGAGCTGCACACAGCCACATCCAGACACAGCAACATGTGTCTCCTTTTCAAAGAGAAATGTGTGTTTGCCAGAGACAGGAATCATCCAGGTTGCAAAGAGAAGTACATCCTGGAAGGAATCCCTGTTTTAATGATAAGATCCACAGTATTTAATGCAAACACCTCAATATCTGGGATTCCAGTCATTGACTTAAGAATCTCAGAACTAAAGACAGTGTTTCCAGCCTTAGTAGCTGAAAAGAGAAGCATGGAAATGTGTTATCTCAAAACCTGAAAATGATTAAATAATCCAATTTCAAACCCCATGCAAAACCTGTTGTTTGGGGCCCCCCATATGTTGTGTTCTGAATGAGCCCAGTTTTAAAGACCGTCAACAAGTTCTGCAACTTATATTTGTGCACAATCTCCATTTATTTATATGCCAGAGGGAATGAGCCTTGTTCTCTTGCTTCTTCCCGGGGGATGATTCTAAGTTTCACAGCCAAGGTTGAAAAGGAAATTAACAGGATATTCTATGATTTGCCACAAAAAAGGCAGTGTGCTGATATCTGAGGCACAGCAGGCCCTCCTTGTTCTTCACAGAGATAACTAGGTGGGGTATCTCACATAGCACAGGGTGGTAATTGTAGAGAAAAGTTAACTTGCTAATAGCAATCACTTTATCTTGTTTGTCAGTGATTAGTTATGTAAATTTGTTCTCCCCTTCAATTCCACACCAGTGCATCAAGGTGACATGCCACATGTGCATAATTACTGCCAGTGTTATTTCCAGACCTTGATCTACAAAATGCAAAGTGCCACTTATTAGGAAGTCCACACAATCAAAGAGGCTTCTTTCATTTCTCTACACATGTTTGCCGTTCTCTTTTGATAGGCACAGCATGTAAGAAGCCAGTGGGAAGCAAACGCAGCATTCACAACGTGGCTTCTCCTTTGTTAATTAGCTAAGTCAGGTGCATAATATTGCCTGTGTAACTCCTTGAGAGTCCAGGACATTGCTGCTCTTACAACACAGGGGAATGCTGCTTTAACCAAGTCTGTAGGACAATAAACATTAAAAAGGATGATAAAAAATTGTATTTATTTATTTATTGCTTACACAGCGCCACGGCACTTAACAAGCAAATGATATGAGAATTTCAACACTCAAGGAATTCATTCTGCACAGGCCAGATTCAAGCTGTGTCAGTCTTTATTCTCTGTGTCACCCCTGTGAGTTTGGGTTGATTCAACAGAAGTAACAGCATCAGGATCTGGCTTTAATTAAAGAAAACTTTAGAGACTAATAACCAGGACTAAATAAAAATGCTGTTGCCTCAGCCCTAACTCATTTAAACAGGAATGAAAAAATCAAAGAAAAAAAGCAAAAAAAGCAAAACCACTAAAGAGCTTTCAGCTGCAGCCATGTTTTAAGTGCTTGATATGCAGAGTCGTCATGGCTGGGACCGACTTGCAGCGTCAGACAGTCAGCTCGGTGCCCACCACATCTAGCTGTAATAAAACTGAGCTACTAATGACTTAAAAGCTCTAATTAGCATATATTGCCGAAGAAATGCATGCCATTTGCTGATAGTCAGGGACAGGAGTCAGAATCCCATCCAGCTCACAGAAAGAGATGGATTTCATCCCAAGCTATTCTTGTGTTCACTCTCCAGACCTCTGTCTCGTCGTGTACCAGCAGCTCCCACTTCCAGAATCCAGAGACAAGGCAATAGCAATCCCTGCTCCTCCCTGTTCCAACAACCCACCAGAGAGACCGTGCTTGACCTTGCGCAGCAAGGTTTGCCAGTGGGAACACAGTCTCCATGGCAAGCAGTGGGATGAGGTGCTGGAGACCAGCAGCAGCTGCTGCTGTGTTATGCAAGGACCCAAATTCCAGCTGGGATCTGCTTGTACAAGTCAAGCAGGAGAAGGCAGCTGAACCCATAGGGTTGTGACTGCTTTGATTGGAGCAAGTTCAACTGCACATCTATTTCAAGCCAGAAAGAGCTTCTTTGGAAAAGTTGCCCAACACTAGGATTGTTTGTTGAAGTGGTTTCACCTCAGTAGTACATGTGGCTGCTGGGGAAGTTCATTCTAATTTGATTTTTAAAACAGTGTGTGCAGAGAGGATCAGAAATCAGCACCACACCACACTGCACTGTTAGAAAGGAAGAAACACTAGTGTGATAAGAATAATATTGCATTAGTCTAAGCACAAATGCAGCCTCATAGACAAAGTGACCTTACTTGGAAAAGGGCTAAGGATAAAGACAGGGCAGAGCCAGGGGAGGGAGTGATAGGCTTCCAGGCAGTCCAGGGCATGTTTGAGTCTCTTCACCCTTTTATTTGTAAAAAAAAAAAAAAAACAAAAAAAAAAACAACAACAACAAAACAAAAAACACAACACCAAAGAGGAAGAAAAGTGCTATTTATTGAAGGAGGTAAATGAGGCATGGTGCAGGTGACTGACCCCCCATCAGTGATACCACCTGCCTAGGAAGGATCTGGAAGGATCCAGAGGTAAGATATGAAAGTGTTTTGCTAAAGGAAACACACAGGGCCATGTGTCTCCCAGCTGCTTAGTAAAGTACCCAGTTTGGTGCTGGGAGGGATGACAGGCTGGTACCTAGTGAAATTAATGCTTTATTATAACAATGAAAACAATAAAGCTTCCTTTCCAATAGGAAGGGAGCCTGTTGTGTCCAGTTTCCCAACCTTTGTCTGGTTAATCTCCGTTGGACTCTCTGTGCTTTGTGACCCTTTCTGTAAACACCAAGCTGTACCCACAGTGTCCCCCTTTCCCTGGTAAGGGCAGGAAGAAGAGCATTTCTCCTTCCCAAGCAGCCCCAGAGCACTTGCTCTATTCTGAGGCAAAGCAAGAGGCTGCTGCCCTCCCAGCCCAGCCCAAGCAGTGCTCAGCAGTGCCTGGCCACACGTCCTCCTCTCAGATGCTATTTTGGGGCCTGCCATAATAGCTGGCTTTACCCACTTCTCAGTCTCTGTGGTCAGCCTCGTGCTGAGGGGTTTGTCAGCCCTGAAGGATCAAGCTGTTCCCTATTTCCTCTGGAGCTGGAAGGCAAGGACAGATAATCTGGCCCAGCCTGTATGATGCAACTTTTAAATGTGCAACCTCACACATCCCAAATTATTTCTGGTCTGTGTTGAGGCCTGGTTCTGCTCGCAGGCAAACCTGTTGTTCCTTTGAAGGCAATGAACTGGCTCCAGTTTCACACAGGCATGAAATGCTTCTGGGTGAAAACAAAGGGAAAGCGCCCCCGCAAGGTGCTCCACAAGACAATTTAATCTGAGCATCTCAATGAAAACAAAGGCAGGCAATGAAAATGCCAGGCAGGATCCTGTAATGCTGGGACAAAGCGCTTGGCTCCCCACAGCTCTGCCCAGCTGGGCAGATGCAGCATCTTGAGCAGTGTGTGAACACCAGTGGAGAAAACATGCCCCTCTCTTGCCCTCTTTAGCTGCTCTGCCAGCATTCCCCCTCTCTGGAGCTGTGAGCTGGAGGAGAAGGAGCTGTTCCTGTCAGGAGCTGCAGGGATGGGGGAGTGCAGGGCAGCAGGGCAGGGACTGTGTGGGCAGCTCTTGACCCCGTGCTCTGCCTCTCTTTTCCCAGTCAGGGAACTGGGGAATGGAGGGCAAGGAGCAAATGGGACTGAGGCCAAAGGCTTCAGCAAAGGAGTTCCCTTCCTTTCAGAGGCCAATTCAATTAGAAACATCTTAATGGAGACTCGTTTCATAGCTCTCACTCAGCCAGGCAGGACTAAAGGACATACAGGACTTGCTGCCACATTACAAGTCTGGGGTCTTCACCCTGGTCCCCTGCAGTCATCCAGGCAAAAGCAAGTAATAAATACAAAGAAAAGGGCAAGTTTATTAACTCATCTGGAGAGAGGGCAAACCTTTGCTCCGACCTGGCACACCTTCTAACCCCAATTCTACTCTGTCCTTAATAACAGAATGAATTGAAGTATCAGGAGATGATCAGAATCCTGACAGATAAAACAGCAAGAACACCCCTGCTTTTAGATGCTAACTTCTCCTGCCCCTGTGTGCATCAGCAGAGAAATACATGCATGTTTGCAAGCTTTGGAGAGTGTATGCTTTTCCCTGTTTAAAGCCCTGTAGAAATACTCCCATCAACATGAGGATGCCTTGGAGAAATGGGTTATTTTTACTTTTAGAATATATTCTTGTGTGTTTCCCAAAAGATCTTCAGGCCTTAATATGTTAAAAAACAAACAAACAAACAAACAAACAAACAAAAACCAACAAAAAAACCCCACACAACAACAACAACAAAAAATCTAAACAAACAAAACAACCAAAACCAACAAACCCAAAAGAACAAAACTATCACTAAACAGCTTAAGGTGGTTTGATAGCAAGCAAAGGTGAGCAAGAGCTGAGGAAACTGTCTTGTCCAAACTTTTTTCCCTCTTTTCCAGACAAATGGTTTCCTTGTACTCTGCACAGTGCTTGCAGACAAAGTTGCAGTATTATTAGTAAGGTTTATTATAGCATCTTGCCTTGAATGGCAGCAGCAGAGGAATCTTCACTGGGTGACCCAGGGTGCAGATGAATGTAGGAGCTGTGTGATTCATTGTACGCAGTTCAGTGTGAAATATTCACAGCAAACTGTTTGGCTGGGGAAGAACTGGGACCTTTTCTGTCTTAGGACAGTTAAAACAAAAACCTCTGATCTAGATGGCATTTCCCAGGGTTGAATTATGCTTCATGACCCTGTTTCCCAAACACATTTTTACCTTTCAGAAGTGTGTGTGTACAGTGAGACTGCCTACCACCCCAACCTTTAAACTGAAGTGCTTAAAAGGGAAGATAGGTAAGGTAGAGCTATTTCTGTTCCTCAGCTACATAGTCGAGTACTTCTAGGACAGGGAGTACATTGAATAATGGAACCATGGAATGGTTTGAGTTGGAAGGGGCCTTTAAGGTCATCTCACTGCACCCCCCTGCCATGGGCAGGGACACCTCCCACCAGACCACATTGCTCAAAGCCCCATCCAACCTGGCTTTGAACACTCCTAGGGATGGGGCAGTCACAGCTTCTCTGGGCAACATCTAGAGTATTCATTCATGTGAATGAATTTTCAAATAATTTTATGAGAGTATTAATATGTTTTCCTTTGTTGTGTCTTCAGAAGTGATTTCAAACTGGGTTGACTGTTCTTCTCTGACAGTCAGAGCTTGCACCAAAGCTGCTGCATTCACTCAGAGCTAAAGTCAGTCATTTCATTGCTTAAAAAGTCAGTGATTATTTAATCACTGAGTTGATGTATCAGTGAACTTTAATTGTTATCACTTCAGTTTAAAAACAGAAGGCCCAGGTAAGGGGTAAACAACAATCAGCCAGTCTTGTCAAGGCTGAGGTGCCTCCAAGTATGCCATAAGAATGAGCTTTAAGCACCTCTGAAGTCTTTGTGTCAAACCCAACAATGTTTGGTTTTAATACAACAGGTACTTCCAGAGAACAGCAGCAGGAAGGAAGGATCTTCAGGATATGATTTTGATCTTACTGGCACTAGTTCCAGAGTTGGTGTCTCAGTCCTCTTCTGAACATGGCAACAAGGCCCTTTCCAAGGGAACAGTGTGCACTTTAGAGCTGATTTTAAAACATGTCTGAGGAACTGAGCATGGGTAGGAATTACCAGTGAGGGAGGGGAAAAGGAAGATAGAAAGGAGCAAATTTGAAGAAAAATAAAACAAGGCAAAAAAAAATCACAGAAAGGAAGGCATTTCCAAGGTCCTGCCTTTCACAAAGGTGATCTGGGAAAGGTTATCAGAGGTTGGAGAAAAACAGGTTATTACAGCCAGGGATGTAAGGCAATGCCTGTGAGTGATGCATACATCAGTTTGAGAGGATCTGTTCCCCCATTGTGTGTGTATAACGAGTTAACAGAGGTCTAGGAGTCACTGGTGCTTTACCCCTTTGGTTGAGGCTAAGGAGTCTGCCCAGGAGCCCACAGGCTGGCTGGAAGGAGGAGGGAAGAAAAAAATACCTGTTGCAGAGTAGTTAAGGGAAGGACCTCAGGCAATTGTGGGAACTGGAACACAGTGATTATGTGGATTATTATGATTAGATTTATTGCCAATACAGTATCTAAATAACAACAATATCTAATAACTCTACCATCTATTAAAATGGATCGTCATATAACCAGGTCATGGTGCTTCCTGTTGAATCATGATCTTCAGTGAGACCTTCTTGCTCTCTGAACTTCCCAGAGAAGTCTCAGTGCAGCTTGGTGCCCTTAGTTTCACATTTGGCCAATGGTCCATGTCTAAAGGGTTGTAATAGCCGGCTTGGCTATAAACACACATATTTGCAGTCTTTGGCCTTGCAGAATTCACAAATACAAAGCACCTATGGAGTTTAGGATTTTATCTCTGTGTTTGACCAGATCTTTGTGCTTTTACTCAACTGTATATGAGGTGGGGGAAGAGGTGAGAGGGAGGGAATCCATGCCAAATCTGTCTGCAAGCTCTGCAAGACCAGTTTGCCCAGATGACCAAATCTCCGGCAGCATTTTATCCCCTTTTGCAGACCAGTATGCACCCAAGTAAATCACAAACAGCTCAGCTGCCCCTCCTCTGGAATTAATTAATTATATGAGCATCTAAACAGCCCCTCCTGCAATACCCACCTGGTACTCTTACCTTAGGACAAACCACATGGCCCATCACAGACTTTAGAAAGGAAGAAGAGTGTGTGTGTGTGTGTGTGTGTGGGGCGGGGGTGTGAGGGAATATGCATGAGAAGAAAGATGTGATTATGTTTCACTGGTGTCATAATATCTCAGAAGGCAAGATGAGGAAAGTATCCTGGATGTAAGTGGGACAAAGTGTTGGTGATGGGGGTGGTGCCTGTCCACTGAGGGTTTTTTGTGTAACTGATAATTTCAGGTTTTAATGTGAAAAAAATAAAGAAAAGGTTTGTTTAGTTTGTGACTGCCCTCTTTGCATTGTTTTTTGCTTGAGCGACACCTCTGCTTCCTGCCATCTGTAATAGGACAGGGCACACCAAGGATTGTGAAGTAACACTACCACATCCTAAAAAACACTAGGACCAAGCCAAGGGGCACTAATGAGTGAGAAACATAACCCTAAACTCACATACAACCACCTATCTGTACCCACTGCAATGTCCTGAAAAAACAGCACAGCACCCTGGAGACACTCAGTCTGTGGAGGGACCCTTCTCCTAAAGTGGCCTTACCTGTATCAGCCCAAGGGGCAAGATTTTGGAGTCCCAGAGATGCTCCTGAGCAGGTTTGACACTTCCTCCTGATCACACTGCATTCAAGATGCACGGACCAGGCTCTTGGTGTCTCTGTGAGAGACACCAGAAGGAACAATGCCACACCCACCACATTCCTTTCCTTTAGGGAGAAATGGATGCCCAAATTGCCTGTAAAATCCATGTAGGCAGTTCAGTCATTGCAGCAGTTGTTTTCCTCTTCTATCCGGTAAGAACACACAAAATTAGTTATATTTCCTCGTACTGAAAATCATTCCAGAATGAGACCAAAGCAAGAATGACATCCTGATGGCAGAGGAGAACCTTTCCTTTTCTCTGTGACTTCCCTGTCTGCTGTACTGCAAATACTTGTCTCAGGTTGAAGTGCTCCATTTCCTTCCTTAAATCTCTTTCTTGTGCTAGTAATCAGGGCAATATAAAATGTTCCTTCTAGACCATCTGGAAGCCACAGGAAACATCAATTAACTGCATATATTTGAATCATAAGTACATTAGGCTAGAAATTTCGACATACTCTAAAAATGAAATCCTGTAAAGATTTTAAGCTGTGCAATATTTAATTAAGTGGTGGCCCCAGAGCATGGGGAGCAGAATCATGTCCCTGGGCCACGGAGCAGCGTTTGCCACAAACCCACACAAGCCAGTCCCCATCAGCAGTGCAACTAGAAAGTTTCTTTCACATAGTAAGCTCCCTGTCTAGCTGGTGCAGCCATATCACAAGCATCTCATTTATAGCCTCTTTTGAAACGCAGAGGGTTTTTTTGGGTGGCTCCAGCTGAGCTGCTGAAAAGTAAAGGAAGTGTGCTCCCTACTGTCTGGAAACGCTCTCAGTGGAGCCTGCCAGTTTGACTCAGGCACACTGGTCTAAAAGACCAGCAACAGTTTAAAATGTAAGCCAAACCCTTTCTGTGTGCCCCTGCAACGCATGAGGATGTCTGTGTGCATCAGAGCCCAGCTCTCAGTTACAGCCAGCCCAGCTACAAGGCAGCAGCAGCCCTTGGGTGGCCTCACGTTCCAGTGGGAAGGTGAAGAAGAAGGAAGTGCCATTCCCACCCTTCCTGTGGGGAGTGTTGGCTTTAGATTTGCTTGGTGACCTCGAGCAAGTTCACCACACCTCGCTTCGTCCTTCCCTGTGGCCAAAGCAGGATTTGAACGCTGTTAGTTGAGCACAATTCCATGATCACTCCTGGATGTGTGAGCTCTAAGAGCAAAGGGGTTTCTCTGCCAGCAAGGACAGCACAGGACCCAGTACACGAGTTCCTGGTTGCAGCATTCCCTGGCTCTCTGGAGAGCAGGAGGAGGCTGCAAGGGAAGGGCTGACCACTCCACCACCACTTCCTGGCAAAGCCTTCAGAGTTTCTGCTCTGGCCAACGAAAGGGATGCCGAACAGACACTAAAGTGGAGGCTGGATTCGCTGTGTTGTGTCCAATTCACCTGACACTGCCCTGTTCAAAAGCAGTGCGAAAAGTCGCTTCTGTTTGGGTTTCATTTCACTTGGGAGCAAGCCACAAGAATCTCTAACTACTGTTGTGCAAAGTGTATGGTGGAGAATGAGTTGGCTAAGGGGACATGGCAATGGCTGATGTTAAGGTGAGAAATATGTCAGAGAAGAGCCGTTAATTGAGAGCATCAGAGGTGATAATGAGTAATACTCGTATTAGTGAGCTGCAATAAATATTAAGGGCATTATTAATGACATCTTTTGATGACACAAAGGTAGGAGGCATTATCCATGGAGAAAAGAATTAGGGATGCAGTATGAGAAAAACTGAGTGAGTTTAAGGAATTGGAGTATTAATAAAAATACTATGAAATTCACAGTACATAATTCACAGTACAATGTTCAGGGTCTCGCAGTGAGGAACTGATGACAAAACCTTTTCTATAAGCTGCTGAACTCATCTGCTAGAATTGAGCGAAGCAGATAAAGACCAGCGCATATGAGGTTATTATGGGATGATTACATGCTGCCAATGTGATGTAGCTGTGTAAAAAGAAAATGTGGTCTTAAGCGGTGTCAGGAGAGACACTGACTGTTGTACAAACTGACAGTAAAGCGTCACCCCCGTGGTGTGCAACAGAGCCTGATGAAGACAGAAGAACCGCGCCGGGAAAGACGCAGCGATCGAGGGGGAGGAAAGTGCGCTCCGAAGGGACGCTCTGAGCGTTTTCCCTCGCACCGCCGGGTGCAGTGACGGGAACGCGGCTCTATCTGTACAGAACCCATACCAGCCACGGACGGGACCTGTTTAGGTCCACGCCCAATGTTGTTCCAAGAGAGAACGGGTGCAAAACCCGTAGTAAAGCGCAGCTGGAAGCCAGAGCGGGACAGTGCTGGGGGAATGAGCGGCGCCCGCAGAGGCGGCAGGAGAGGAAAGGCGATGCTGGAGTGCCATCGTCTGTGCCCTCGCAGCATTGCAGGGATCTCGGGAGCGGGATCGGCGCTGCCAGCCTCAGACAGGATTCCTTACGCCATCGGTACAGAAAGTATCCTTGTGTGCTGTGTTTTGGACCAAAGCAGGGCAGCAGGTCCTGACTCTCACCTGGGAGCGCAGCTGGATGTGCCGCTGTCCCAGGAGGATACGCAGAGGGGACAGAGGGACAGCACAAGAGGGACTCTTCCAGCTGGCCTCTGCTAACAGCTGGAAGAACTTGTATCATGTTTTGAATGAAATGAGCGGGGAGAAATAATAGCAAAATTATAAAATAATAGCAAAATCACAACCTCTGCAAGAAAAAAAAAAAGGAAAGGGGAAAGGGGAAGAAAGGAGGAGAGGGAGAGGGAGAAGGAAAGGGAAAGGGAAAGGGAAAGGGAAAGGGAAAGGGAAAGGGAAAGGGATGAGCCCTAGTCAGTTCCTATCTCTAAGATCAACTTCACCCTGCAGTGTCTGAGCTCACACACCAGACTGTGTCACCTTTTGCTCTGATAGTGGGGGTAACACAGAACAAGTGTCTTTCTGCCACTCATCCCTTTGGTTGTTATCTTACATGAGGCTTTGTGTTAAAGAAAAACTGCAAACATTTTCACTTCAAGTACATGCTTCGGCTCATTAATCCTCAACACTATTGATTTTCTGTCGTGTTTTTTTCAGTTAATTGTTCCAAATGGAGAGGAGCTGCCAAGGCTGAAGTGCTGATACATATCCTCCCAACCGCACACCTCAGGAGAGGATGGAAGGCCCATTTTTTAGCTACTAAGTGTAGCTGTAACACAATTCAAAACCAGCTGTTTCTGTTTTGCATTTGCAAACATTTTTCAATGTAGGTTAATGTTAGGGCCTGCCAGCATCTGCAGCAATGCTGCCAGCAGCTTATTAACAGGCCAATTGCCAATTGCTCAACATTGTCATATTACACCAGAGCCTAAAAGTCTCTGCAATCAGAGCATCCATTTTCAACATCCCTTGCATATATTTATGATATTTTCTTTTTATAAAGTGCCCTGCTATTCCTCTGTTAAATACTCCATCAACCATTTGGTGAAGAAAAGCATTAAGGATAAAGAGAACTGTCACTCAGTACCACATTTCTGAAAGCAAACCCATATGTGATGGATCCTTATATGCACAGTCTCTGAGTTGGTGTGACAGGAGTGGCCATCCCAGGAAGAGCTTTGTGGGGTTTGCCAGGTGAGGAGATCAAACACCTGAGACCTCAGGTCCTGTCACACTATCTACAACACTGGCAGCCCTGGGGAGGATGAAATGGAGGACTGGGGTAATATGTCCCTCCTCACAAAATTCATTGGAAGCCTGGAATGTGAAAAAGCTCACAACAGCATGCAGGACCAGGCCAAAAAAAGGCTGGTGTGTGAGACTGTCCTGCAGTGAGCAGTCAGCTGGCAGGAGCAATGGAAGTGCTGGGACACATTAGAATGCATTTGGCACCTTGAGTGCCCAGCCCTCACTGCAGTTGCTGAGTCAGTGCTGTTTTCAGAGCAGAAGTGCTGCCCAGCAAGTCTGCAGGAGAGAAGGGACAGCATTTCTCAGCTTTTGCTCTGCACTCATGGCCAGAACTGGTGTTGGAAGCTTCTGTCTCTCTCTGAGATCAGCCAGTACCTCTACTCCTGCCAGTCCAGCATCCCTGATACTGCTTCTCCTGACCTCTGCAGCCCCTCCTGCCCTGTCCTCTGGGACAAACACTGCACAAGCTCCTTGGCAGTGTTTTGATGCTCATGTCAAAATGTGCCATTTGGAAAAGAAAACAAGCCACAAAACCAAAGACCTCATGGCCACTTCATGCTGGCAGCACTGAACTTCCTGAGTGTGAGAGGATGCCCAGGTCTTTCAGTGTGTCATCCTAGTGTGGCATCCTTGATGCCAAACCCCATCTCTGGAGGATCATCCATGGCACCATGCCCATCTCTGCACTGGGAGGTGAGCGAGGGCAGCCCTGGTGACCTGCAGGGAGGAAGGCCTGGATGTCTCCAGGAGAACAGCCCTGATGACCTGACAGGAGGGAGGGCTTCTTGTCTCCAGAAGCAGCACATACCTCCCTTAGACACTAATTAACATTCCCTCCTGTGCCATATGCCACAGATAATTGCCCTTAATTTCACATGCTTATGCAAAGGAGAAGTAATAACTCCAGAGCCTTTGTTACCTTCCAAGGGCCTCATTACTGTCAGGGGATGCAGCCCTGGACAGGTGGCTGTGGTGCACCATGGCAGTACACCCTGACAGGCCCCACTCTGCACATCCTCCCCTTTTCCCAGGGCTGTTGGGGGCATGTGGGGACTGGTGGTGTCAAATCATTCCCCATGGGGGCCCTGAGCTACCTGCTGGGACATCAACCCTGGAAAGAAGGCAAGGGTTTGCCAGCAGACCTCTGGCTGGAGCCACCAGTGTTGGAGTGGGATGCTCTAGCCTCAGAATGGGTCAGGAAACAGGAAGCTAGAGATGTTCCACAGGTAATTTTCTCAAGCTTAGTTTCTCTGCCTAAGCTGGAACAACCATTCATTACTGTACTCCTGGCTGATCTGAATGATACCTCAGGCATACAGAGATCCTTCCCTGGAGACTCTCCTACTCCCATCTTGCTTGTTCCTGAACAGAAGTGGCTTCTTTGTGCTAGGACTCAACTGCCAGGGACCATCACTTATTTGCTAAGGCTATGAGAGAGCAGGCAAAGAGGTTAAAAATACAATGAAATAGTCTTTAACAGGATTTTTATTATCTTTTTTTTTCTAAAGGTATATCATGTTATTCATGTTAGGAGATAATTGGGTCTTAACTGCCATAGATAACAGAGCAAAAATCTCAGTCACAAGGTGAAGTAATACACAGAAATTGGCAGCCAGACATGTTTACTACAGAAGGAATCCAGTAGTGCAGTATCCTGTCAAAGAATTGGGATCTTTCTGCAGCCCATGTTTACAGCTCAGCCCATGTTGCTGAGATGTGTGGCTCTGATCCAGCAAAACACATATTTATCTCTCAGCATGTGAGTAATCCCATTCACTTCATTTGTACCACTTACACACTTCAAGATAAACAAATATTTGTGTGACTTGTCGGATGTGGCTCTCACTGAGCCAGAAGGAAAGAAAGGGCGGTGATTATGCAGTTCCATGGGGAAGAATGTTTTGAGATGTTTCTCTCTTCTTCATCCTTGCAAAGGATGCTGTATGAATTAGAACCCTAGTCAATGCTCAGTTAGTGTTCATAGTTACTGCCACTGAGTCTGCTTTGGCTGATAGTGACAGGAGTCTTTAGGGATTGCCTTCTTCTTTTTTTAATATTTGCAGTATTACATTTTAGTTAAACAGATCTCAAGCCTGGGAGAAGTCTTCATGGGTGCTTTTCATGGTGTTCTGTCACTCCTATAATTAAGTAAGCCCCCTTCTTGAGCTCAGTAAGAATATGTTGAACTGGTCCTTGTAAAACGAGGATATTTCTGCGTTAATATAGGTGCCAGTGTTCACACAGCTGTAGCTGGTGTGTGTGTGTTTATGCAGATAAGTATTTTGAGCAGGGAGAAGCCTCTGTTGGCTGCACACTTGATCTCCCTGCTGAAATGAATGACGTGAAGTGCTGTAAGACACATTATTCCCATCCTTGCCCCAGGCTGAGATTGCCAATGCTCACATTACAGGGAGACCACTTGACCCATCTCCACTTACGGTGTGCACACAAAATACACTCCATGATTTTACTACAGGGTGTGTGATTTGCCTCCATGGGTCAGCCTATCATCTTTCATAAATTCCAAAAAGAACAACACCTTCTGGGCAGCAGCCAAAATAAGGACTGCTGGGGAATCTGATATTTGTTTCATGTTTATATCAGGAGGAGTCAAGCAGTGATAGATCTCCTATCACTTCACTCAAGTTTCTTGCTCTGGGTTATGGGATGAGAAGCCAGTTGCTCCAAACAAAGTTGTGTAAACTTGCAGAAACTGATAAACTCACAGCCCACGAGAATAAAGAGTTATTAAAATTTTCCTTTCTCAATTGGTCTTTGTGCTTAAAACTGAACATTATCTCTTTTACTTTACCTTTTTCTCATTTCAGGGAAAACAAAAAAATACATAAACCCAGATTTTAATATGTTTTGCATTCACTTTGTGTGACAGAGTTCATTGCAGAAGCTTGTTGGGATCTCCTGACTTCTATTCCTTCTGGAAAGGCTCTTTTTACTCCTTGCAATTTGCAATTTTGTTTTCCTCCATAGCTACACCATTTTTTGGTGTTTGCCCTAAAGACTAAGGAAGAATGCAAGACAGTTATATCCTGATAATAGCTTTGCTATCTACTGCAGCTGCAGCTGGTATAATAAGAAGTGAAGTGATTTCTTCTGGGGTACATAAGTTAATTTTTCTCCAAGAGCTCAACGATGTACAATTAAATTTGTGGTTTAATGAGACAGAGAAATGTCATATCATTCCCATGAATTAGAAAGGTATAAAGCACTTCCCAATGGGCCAAGTCAGACTTATCAAATTTTAAATTAACCATCATTATAGTTCAGAAATTATCACAGATTATTCTTCCAAGACCTGTTAAAATGAAGATTTAAAAGATCACATAAATAACGCCATGTGCACAGTTTTAACTCCCAAATTTTTGGCCAATAGAAGGCCTCAGATGGAGTCTAATTAGGCACATGAGCCACAAGTGAAATGCAAAACTCCAATAACTGTCAATGGAGCCAAAATTCCAGTTAAAAACTCTGACACTTTGATCCTTATAACGAAACTCTCATTTTAACCACATTTTTTTCATTCATTTATGGTCCAGTCTAAGTGTCTGATATAACCTGGGCTGCTCTCTTACTCAAACACAACTAATTGCCCTAATCGTGCCAAGTTCCTGATTCAAGAATGTCTGGTACAGTAAGTACCACAGGCCAATCCTACAGTACATGAAAGCTATTTTTACCAACCTGAAACTTCTGATCAAATGAAATTTCACTTATAAAATACCTTCGGTGCCAATTAAAAAAAAGTGCTGTCTACATAGTAAGCATTATTGGCATGTTAACTGCCAAAGTGGGCAAGAAGAATGGTCATTTCATAGAAATTTGTTTGCATTACTCACACTTTAATTTCTTTTCCATTTCTTCTAACAACTCTATTAAGCTATTGTTAGTCTTCAGATCTCTTAAACTCTCTTTGCAATGCTTTTGTTCAAAGACTGCCCTACATCAGTATAACTCAGTTTACCTTAACTATTACCAAAAAGTCTGTGGACAATATTAATGTTTAGCTCTTTTCATAGTTGGATAGATATTATCTTCATCTTATAACTTGAAAAACTAAGCCTCTGGTATTACTTTTTGTCTGCTTTGCTTTGCTTTAATCTGCAATGTTTTCACATGCACAATCTGGGTTTTAGCTGCCAAAACCATAATTATTTCAGGAACAGTGAGAGTTAAGTAGTGAATACTCCAAGAGGAAATTTAACCTAGAGATGTCTTCCTTGACATCCCACCAGCCTCCGCTTTTCACATGAACTTCTCTCCTGTTATCCCAACATTACCCATGTCTGACCTGTTCGCCACCCCAGACTCCCTCAGCAGGTAGTTTCCACCACGACCTGGGCAATCTGTGGGCTATGCAGCCACTCCATGAAGGAGAGAGTGAGTCAGCCTAGAAGTATCTGAGGGAAAATTATCTTTAAGATATGACACTTTTAAAAGGATAGATATGGACTATCTGAATCATAGGTTACACATATAAAAATATGGCATCAAAGAAACTCTTTTAACAAACATTCTCTCCACCTCTGCTGGCACCTTTTATCTGACTGAGGAGTAAATTAGGCTGCAGCAGCAGGAACAAGCAGGAGAGCTGTCAGTACAACACTGAGCACCTCTGAACCACCAAAACCCCTGGGGACCACCGCAGTGTGAATGCTCAGCAGCAAAAATTCCAGGTCAGATGTGCTCTGTTAGGCTTTTCAGAGTCTGCATAGATCATCAATGCTCTCTTCAGATCTCTCAGATAGCAAATTCCCCAGACCAGATCTATAGTGTTGTTGTGTGGATCACCTTTCTTCACGTTAATGGAGATTAGGCACGTAGGAACAATCAAACCTCCTAGGTTACTTATTCCATTCCCTTGCCATCACTGCGAACCTTGCCATCCAATCACCAACACAATCTGTTTTAAGAGCACTTATCTCACTTGTGAGACTATTCCAATACTTTAAACAAAGCAGGTTTTTTTAATATTTTATATATTTCCACTGTCTCAATTTTTCCCCTCAGAGACATCCTGAATATGCAAATTATGGTTTCTTAAAATGCTTTCCAACTACTTACTTTTTTTTTTTAAATTTAGGAAACATTATCCCTAGCCCTTTAATTAACCACACTGCCCATCTGCTCCACGCTCTCATCAAATAACAGCACTCTCACAGCCGTGCTCTTCATCTAGCGTTCAGAGCTATCACACTATCTGGCCTCCACGATAGCCAGCCTGCTGTTCCAGGCCAAGGAATCATCTCTGCTTCCATTCCCATGACTGTGTTACTCTCAGGCACTTTGCTATTAAAAGCCTGCTTTCTCCAGTGAATTATTATCCCAGTCATGAGCGCAGGCAGGATGCAGCCTGATCCTGAGGACCCTTCCCAGGAGCAGAGAGGCAGTATCAGTGTGAGTCAATAGATGGCTCTGTTACAAGCCATTGCAACAGTTTTTGGGTCTGTGTGTGCCTGTGTGGGATGATCGTTTACTCCTGCATCTTTCTTGTTGCAAAGCGGGGTCATATCCAAATCTGTCTCTCCTCTGCATGTGTCCTCTGTAGGTAAACTGTCCAAAGAATAGAGCTCTTCAAACCCAAAGCAAATCAAATGTGTCAAAACATGACAATCCTCATATACCCCAGGTACTTTTCAGTCAAATGCAAAGAGAAAGTGCTGTTACACCCCTGAGTATTAAGCCATCAGAATGACAAAATTAATTACCTCCATCTTCCCTCAGTCTGTCCTTGCTGATGCTGCCTAGAGTTTGAAGGTGCTCAGAGAGGTCTCAGCCTTTTAGTATTACACTAGAGACACTGATCTTTGTTGCACAATATGATTTTTAATTGCACTTAACTGTAAGAGTAGCCATACTGGATTAATTACCCATGTTGTCCAACATACCAACAGCTACTAACAGTGAATGCCTAAGGAGGACTATAGGAACATGTCAAGGAACTATCAGATACCCTGAATAATTGCAGCCCTCAGCCATTCCTGCTCCTGGGATATTCTAAATTGGAGTAGTCTTTACCTGTTCAGTAACCTTCAACAGATTTTTCTTGCATGACCTTGTGCAGCTTTCCTCTTGCCCCCATTTAAAGCTTTTCCATCAATAATACCCAACATCAAGAATTTCTACAGCTCATCTCCACCATCTGTAGTGTACCTCTTTTCCTTCTTTCAGAACCTTTTCCTGCCATTTTCATATGCCAACCCTAGCTCCCGGATTAGAAGACTGAGAGAACAGGCAGGCTCTGCTCCTCTTCTTTGTGTGGTTCCCCATCTAAGAGATCTGTGTTGCATTTTTTTCAGTCCGTGTACTTTCTGCCCATGTCCATATCACAGGTCCAGTATTAGGGCTGGAGATACACCCTTGCCAGGTAATTCACATCTCTGTGTGCCTTGCTCAATTCCCACAGCTCAAAAATCAGGATATTCTACAGCTGTGCCAAGAGACCGAGGGGAACTGTGGGGCAGTTCATGACATGGCTCATAAACCCATTGCTGCCAGCACCCCTGCACTCTAGCCCTAATACTGTTTTTTCCCTACATTTTCTGCCTTGAGCAGCAGTTCAATTTGATTTTGGCCCATGAGCAAGAGCAATTCTCACCACAAACTGGAACCAGGTCTTAGAATGTGTTTCTTGTCAGGCCAAAATGACATTCAGTGCCATTAAAGGCAATTTTAATGGTAGTTCCTGCTGAGTAGTCATGGACACCAGGCACTTTGTACCTTTGGAAATGTCTCACTAATAGCAACATGGGGGAGGAAGGAAGAGTGTTCCCTGTGGAGCCTGACACATCACTAATTCAAGTATGATTAAGTCTGGCTGTCCATCAGAGCCCTATTCCCTGCACCCTGTCCTTCTCACTCCTCTGGCTTTACCTGATCATTCTTTTCTCCAGGTTTGTGCCTGACTCTGCTCCTGGCTGTGGTTCTGTCCTTTGGGAAGCATGCATCTTTCCTCCCTCAGGCCCTCTGGATTTCTTTGTATAGCGTATTGAAAAATCACCAACTCACTACCCTAGATCTGCCTTTAGCAACGGAAATATTACAGCCCTCACATCTAATCTTCTGCATGGTAAAAAAACCTATCCAGAGAGATAGGGTTCCTCCAAAATCCCTCTGTGAAGTACCCAAACTAATACTTACATACCTGGAAGGAGGGGACACTGGCACTAGGCACATTGCAGAGGTTCTTGTTTTTGATATGAGAAACATGCAAAAGCTGGCAAGAGACTTTTTCTAAAGAGTGTTTCAGCTCCTCTGGCTGTTTTGCTCTGTGGACAGGCTGTAAGGCTTTGTGCTGAGCTGCAATAAACAGGAAGCATTAACAATAGCTGTGAGACAAGAAGGCTCCCCTGAAAGTCTGTGGCCCAGATATTTGGCTGGTGCTAATCAGAGCCATTCAACTTTGGGGAACTGCATTGAGTACATCAGAACTAGTCCCAGCTCACATGTCCCTTGTGGAAAGAACGGGTGACAGCAACAGAAGGTGGTGGGGAAACAGTTTTTTGTCCAGCTGGATGTTTCTTATAGGTGAAAAATAAGTTCACTTTCCAACCTCATTGCAATCCATGCAGTAGATACCTGCTGTTCTGTTGGCATTTTTGAATCACCCAGAGGAGATGCTGGCGTGGTGCATCCTCTGGAAGGTTGGATCACCCAATTAATCATTTCACCATAGAAAAATTATTTCTTTTCTGTGTTAGTTCTCAAGTAGCATCTGATTCACAGTCCGCAAAACAAACCAAAGGAGCCTGGTACCCATGGCCAGCTTTGGAAGGAGTGCGAGTGCAAAAAGTGCAAGGCATGAAAATCCCTAATTACTGTAGTAAGTAAACATCATTTCCACTTCCCAGGGGTCAGCTTGCTCAGCTCAGCCACCACTTGTCCCCACAACAGCATTTTATCCTTCATCTACTTTTATCTAGAGACAGCGGGTTTTATCTTCAGGTAGATGCTGGTGCCTACCACAGCCTGGCTCAGGCTCTCGGCTGCCTTTAGGTGCCGCTACAGCACAAATAAATACAGCAGGCTTCGGCTTGGTCGTTCTCGTGTGCGGAACCCAGCGCTTGCGCAGGCTGCCCTGCATGTCAGAGCCACGGGCAAAAAAGCACCCAGTCCATCACAGTTACACCAAGCAAGAGTCATAAAACTCTCGTGGCTCCCCGTGAAAGAGGCTGCTGGCTTGGTTTTGGTTTGTTTTGTTGTTGTTGTTTTTTTGGTTGTTTTTTTTTGTTTGTTTTCTTGTTTGTTTGTTTGTTTGTTTGTTTGTTTGTTTGTTTGTTTTAATTCCAAAACCTGAAAATAAAATGACCTGGTAATTCCCAAGCTATTCCTTTACCACGTGGTTTTTTTCGGTAATTAATTCCTTCCTAGAAACGGGGCATTGCATTTCAGCTGTCATGTCCCTTGTGTGGGCAGCCCCACAGACGTCCAGCTACTTCATCAAACACTTCCCTACCTCCAACCTTGCAGGCGCTGTGGGTTTTAACTTATTCCCTCAGGGAAGTGACACAGTTACTCCAGACTTTACAAAGTGTGCTAAAAGCAATGATCCTTCATCCTCACCAGTGCAAGAACTACGAAGATTGAGTGAAGTGGTAGAAGAGCAGGATGGAGCTCCACGCTGAAGTTCACCACTCTTGAGGCTTCCATAGGTTTTGGTCAGTGTCCCAAGATGGCCCTCACTGCAGCTGCTGGCTTTTCCCATGGATCCGGGGATCTCATTTTCTCCATCCTATGCAGCCAGTTTCTCTGATCCTCTGCTGTGAGAACAGCTCCTTTGTTATAAAAGCTTACCCTCCTGTTCCTCTCTGCTGCCCCAGTTTCTTCTCCCCCTTTACATTTTCTTAAAGTGAGAACATCCTGGTTTCTTTTTTTCCCCATGCGAGTATTCTCCCTTTCTCTTCAGATTGCAGAGTTTCAGATCCCAGGCCAGATTCATCCTCTGAATCTCTGGCATTCAAGTAGAGCCTGGAATGAGAGCCTCTTTTCCTTGCTGCATAGCATTTTGCAGTGATGTGGACGGGAAGAGCGGAAAAATCTCAAGGATACTTCCAGGCTGCAACAGGCTCAAACATAACATTCAGTTATGCAGCAATTTCATTAAAATAACCCAAATTCATCGGTTATGCAAAGCCTCTCCACAGCACACCAATGAGTCAATTGGTGAGGTTTAAGCAGAACAAAACCCTGTCCCTGGGATAGGCAGTGACTTGCCCACAGCCCTGGAAAGAACACGAGCGATATTTGTTTTGTGCCCACGGATATACAATTTCTGCCCTTGAAATATTTCCTCGAAGGAAAGGGATAAATTAGAGGCCCTGCTTCCCTCTCACGATGGGGAAAGAAAGCTCTGATGTTGTTTTGCCTGAGGCATGTCATGAGCTAGGTTGGAATTGTTTATGTGGGCATCTCCTGCTCACCTGGAGGACCAGTTGTGGGTGCTGCCAGGGGACACCTGGGCAGCAACAGTGGCCAGACCCAGACACACCAGTCCATGAGCATGTGCCAGACAGGTGTGGCAGAAACCAACCCCATGGAAGACTTCTTTCTGTGAGTTCAGTCCTCTGGGGGCATCCCTGAGAATCTGATGTCAGAGCTAAGGCAGTGGGGCCTGCGGGTGTGAGGGGGCCTCTCTCAGGAACCAAGTGCAAGAATTGGTGCTAAATGTTGTGCACCCAACTCTGTAAACTGTGGCCAGAGCATTTTAACTAGGTTGGGTAAGGGTTTGTTCTCGTATTGCTTCCTGTGCTTTTGTGCATTGTTACTTCTCAAGTTATTCAAAACATCTAAAGGAGGCTGAAGCAATTACACTGCAACTAAAATAAAGTCCTAATTTTGTAATCCACTTCCCCCCTCACCCACACACAAAAAAAATCCACAATGAAATATAGTGCATGAGAAAATACAGAATATTCCACCTACCCTTCAGCAGAGCATGTATGAGCACAGCCCTATCCCAGTCAGCACCAGGCTAGAGAGCTTTTCAATAATTCGGAATATATATGGGCAGAAGCTTGATAAGCAAATAGCAGTGTTCCCAGCACACCAGCCAAGCCCTATGAAAACTAAAAACAATAAATTTATTGAAAGCTTTTTAAAAATAGGAGGAAATTATTACTCATTTGAATTCTGTTCATGTTAAGGTCAATGGTCTTTTTTTTCAGATTCTGATTGTTAATATCAGATGAAAGGACATTTCCTTTACATTGTATTTATGAACTCTAGTGGCACAAGGAGGATAACAGCCACATACATTGCACACCAGCAACATTTTCTCAATTTTGCATTGTTTAAGAATTAGTTCATTACTCATTTTCCTTTGACCTTTAAGTTAAAGCCAGGGTTATTTAAATATATTGGGCCTGATTGTGGTTCTAGAATTTGTGTGTGGATACTTGATTTGCATTCAGTCAATGCAGCTTAGACTGTGCCCATGCAGAAGACTGTGGTTTGAAAAATACTGGTCTGAGGAGATTCAGTTCTCTCATATTCTGTGTGATGGAGGCAAAAATCCCAAGAGGTTTTAGGATGGGACAAGTATCTTCAGTCTCTTCTGTTGGGTTTGACAGAACAAGCCCTGTTTATGCCCCTAAGGTGGAACACTACAGCATTCAGCTGAATATACCCGGCTTTGCATGCTGAAAGTTGCCTGCATTGCATAATATTGTGGGTATTCAGGAGGAAATTTCTGATTGCTCAGGTGAGAGCTTTCACAACGCTGCACGAGCACAAAATTATCGTCTTAGATTTGCAGCGGCTTTCTGCTAACAGAAAACATAATTTGACAACTGAAGGTATCCCCAGAGCCTTTTGTGTGGTCTGTACCATGGAGTAATTATCCACAAAACAATATACTCCTGGTGACACTTCCATTGCCCCCAAAGTTGCCTCCTTTCACTTTGCTGGTGTTACTGTCATTTCACGGAACGACGGTAACACTAGTCAGAAGCTTTCTGTCCATGTGGCAGAAAAAAAGAAGCAAAACCCTCTCAGATTTGCCTGTGTTTAGGCGCTGGATATTGCTCAAGGTACATCCTCGCACTGGGTGACTGCTAACCGGCACCAAAGAGCTGTCCACACTGTCAGACTTTCACTCAGCAGAGGAACCATGTCAGACCTGCCCTGATGTCTGTGAGAACCAGGTTTGGCTGGGGGTTTTCCAAGTGCTCCCTCCCTTTCCATCAGCTGCCAACTGTGTATCTTTGTCAGCCAGACAACAGAACTGTGTGCTGAGCTCCAGCATTGCTGGCAGCCCTGAGACTTCCCCCAAACACCTGTGTGCAATGGCTTCCTCCTCACGTGGCTGCTGAGACACTGCTCTCATTTTTCTGGTGAGAGTGACACCAGAGTACATTTTTTTCCTTCTGAAGGCATGACAGCCTGTGAGCAGCATGGCTGAAACACCACGAAATTTCAGCCCAAATCCTTTTACTCACCTTTTCCTTTTCTTTTAATTAGAGGCTGAATGTGGCCTTCTCTTTCCATGTCCTCATGCACACACCTCCATCCCAGCTTTGGCAGTTCTGAAGGAAATGGGGAGTATGTTGACACTTGTGAATGGTTTGGAAAGATTTAGAAGTCTCAGAGCCATTCTCCGTCATGACGCATATCAACACAGCAGCATCGCAGTCTGTGTCCTGCAGTAATTGCTAATTCTAGAAAATGCATGAAATTAGTAAAGGCATTTTCTGGTGGGATTCCAAAAACTCTTGTTTTCTCAGAATTCAGCAATAAACTCTACATTTGGGTATCACTGAGAAATGTTAAAATGTAGAAAAAAATTATCAGCATTCTGACAGAATGAGGCAGGCAGCCTTCTCCTTCCACTTGCTAATCTCTTCTGCTCACACATGATGCACAACAGCAAAGCTGCACAGAATATCTTGAACAATTTTAATTTCTGAAGAACTCCACTAAAATTTTAGTCTCAAGTAAAGTTTTAGGGCCTCATTCAGATTTCAGAGTTTTGGCCTCAAAAAACCACGGGTTGCTAAATTATTAGTAATGATGTGGACAGCCACAGCTCACTTCTAATTAGCAGTAATGTTGCCGTTGTGATGAGCAGTCATAGATTTTATGTGAAAATTTGCAGAAAAGGCATTTGGGGGGTGTTTTGCAGTCTTCTGAAACAGGGCAAAGAACACTATTTTTCCCATTTGCCTTCCAAACTCACATGTCTAAGGGCAGCTTAAAGTGAAAGACACAGTGAGGGTGTCCCGAGGCCGCCCCCGCTCCCAAATAACAATAATACACAAATAGTTCAGCTATTGAATAGGTTTGGGTAATCCTTTGTACTTTTAGTATTTCACCATCTGCCATGTCTAAAAAGAAGTACATGTAGCCAGGAGCACTGTGAAAGACAGGCAGGCGAGGGATCATGACCCCTGCTTTTGACCTTGATGCTGAGAACTCCCATCTCAAAAGAGATCTAGGGCTGCAAACCTGTCACTAGCCCTGCCCTTCGGAGCCAGACAATTGGCAGGGCAGATTCGTCTCTGTAAAAATGAGAAACTGTTGTGGGGGGCTTAAAGGGGAGGAGGGAAGGAACACCAGAGAACAACAACTGCATTTCAAATAACCTCACTTATTCCTCTCAGCCCTCCTATCAGCATTTCCCTTCTCTCATTTCCATACCCAAGGCAGATATAAAGCTGTGAAAGATGTTCAAGATGTGGCACCCATTTGGAAACCTCCCAGGCAGTTGTACTGACATGTTGTTAAAGACTGCCTGTAGGTCTTTCATCTGGATTAGCTGCACATTCTTCCCTTGGCTCCTTTTCTGTACCGAAGAGCTCACTCACTTTTATCCATTGCAGGACAAAGTTCCCCTTAAATCCCCACCTTAGAACTCACTAATTTGCACAGTAGAAGAGACTTGCTTACCACCACTTTGCATCTGTATTTACACACACGAGGGGCACCTGGACCCAAGTGAAGTTCCTTTTGGGCATTGACTTCCCTTTGCAAATCAGGGATACATTCCAGAGCTTCACACACTTTAAGTTCACACCAAATATGCAAGTTCAGCTGGCTTGCTCATGAGAGTAAAGCAAGCAAGAGCTGGCCGCCTGCTCAACCTCACATATGAGCAAGGCCTGAGTTTTCTTTTTTTATAGGTTTTTCTTGAGTGCCAGAAGTAAGCAGAAGTTTCTACTTTCAAAGGAAGGACTGGTGGATGCAACACACTGATCTTGCTGTCCTGGTCTACTTCTCTTTCATTGGGTTGTTTTTTTATTGTAGAGAAAAATAACAGATGGAAAAAAATCAGGAAGGTCTATGCCAGACACATAAAGCTGAGGTGTTCATGTTTTGCAAATTGTTTCTTCTCCTGTCTGCTCATAGATAATGGAGTTTTTGACATCGAGCCACAGAAAAACAGAAAAAAAATGTTGCCTGCCTTGGCCAACCTATTGAAAGAAATCATCTCCTCTTTCCAGTTTGTTTCCATTCCCCTCATTAATCCTTCTTTCCTGCCCAGCTTAACTCTCCCATCCTGTTATCTTCGCTTCGTTGTGTTTCACCCAAGACAAGGCTGATGCCTACCATAACAAATTCCTCTGAGAGACCTGGCAAAAAGAGAACATGACAAGAATCTGCAGGCAGATAGAAACCTGAATGGCTGGCCTTAAGCTATATTGATATTTCTGTAGTGATATATACAGAGACTGCAGTAAAAATCTAGACCTTTGACTCACTAGGGCCAGTTACTTGTTTTTAGATGTGGCTGCTAATCAGTCTTTCAAAGGAAAACAAGAAGTCCCTTATTACACTGAGCTCTGGTGTATTGCTATGGAGAGGAATTTTTCCTTGACCTCATAAATCAGCAAGATATGTCATGCTTATTCAGATATTCTGGCATCCAAATACCTACAAATATTATCAATCAACATCAAATAACTGAGTCCTACTCAAAATCCAGGGTAACAAATATGTGTATGAGACTGTAACTGGGTCGTTGGTCATCATATGCTGTCCTTTAAAAATGTTGTTTTACCTTCATTTTGGAAAGGTTGAAATAATTTATCTGATTGTCTCTGACCTAGCGAAGGGAAATGAAATAAGAACAGCTGGGTAGGTCAAGAAGGAGATGAGTCATGTTACATTCAACTCATCAGGAAGGGGCAGAAATCTGGACTACAGGAATTAGGACAGCTGAGAGGGAGTAAAGCAATTACAAGTGTATTGGACTCTTATCCAAATCCCTCAAAATGGCCTTTGGTTCTTGCAAAGTCAGCATAAAACTGTCAATGTATTGTTGGAAATGCTTGACAAAAGAGGAAAAGAAATTGCTTTTAACACAATGTTCAGTGGAAAATGTCAGTGCTTCATTTGAAAATATGGGCTGCTGTCTCAAAACCTGGAAGGTTTTAGCAGAGAAATTGTTGCAGCAAAATACAAATTAATTTAGGTGAAATTAACAATCTATCAGAAATGTCAAAAGATTTCTTAACCTGACTTGATGTAGACTTTTTGGATTTCTTATCACTGAAATAAATTGTACAGCCCTAAATCAATACACTGAAATACTGGCAAGCATCACCAACAATACATATGCTTTCATTTTACTATTAGTGGCATTAATGTTAGAAAGAGCGAACTGTGCTCTTTTATATGTATCTGATTACTTCCATTTACAAATATGGATTTGCTTTAATAGTGTTCTTCTAGAACAGGACACACCCTGCAATGCTTCTCACTTTTCCCTCTATAAATCATGCCTAAACTCCTTCCCCTGGCCAAAACTGACTGCATAATTTCTGATCACTTCCACTATTTCTGCTTCTTATCCACTCAGTTGATTCCACAGTGTCCAGAGGTTGTGAGTGGCCTAGTGATGTCTCAAACCAGAACCAAGCGACCATGGATGAGTCAAAAAAGCTCGGAGTTCACAAGAGCACAGATAATGCTCTAAATACAACTGTGCAGCAAGACAGCAAAATAACTGAAAACTTTTTTTAGGTCAATGAAGATCAGGTAAAATTGGAGGCAAGCAAAGGCAGGCAAACAGTTTTTGGATTAAGTGCATGGGTTTTTTGCTCTATGTTTTTGCCTCAGGTTCATTTTGAAGTTTGTAAGTTTTTATTTTTTTAATTATAGCTCCAGTGTTTGAGGTTTTATTGGAATTTGGGGGGTTCTTTTTTCAATTTTTCCTGGGTAAAAAGAATATCAAAACAGGATAAATGCTCAGACAAACTGAGCAGGAAATATTTTCTGAAACCAAGAGGAACAAAGATGAAGATGAAAGTACCAGGAATTCACATTGTCCTTACTAGTCACTCCAGCACTGAGGGTAACTGTTTTTTCATGAGGAACAAGAAGGAATGCAAAGCCTCTGTAGGACCAAGGACTAGCACACAAACTCCTACTAGCTCACTGCTGAATAGCTGCATGGTGGGATGTATTCAGGTATCCCACGGCATCAAGAGAGCAATGATTGCTTCAGAGAGTGACTGTTGTGGAGTCTCCATCCTTGGAGGCACTCCAGTCTCAGCCAGGTATGACCCTGAGCAACCTGATCTGCCTTTGAAGTTGCATTTGGCTTTGAAGTTGGCTGAGCTGTGAGTGGGCGTGTGACCAGGTGACACTGAGAGGTCCCTGCCACTCTAAAACGTTCTGTGATTCTCTCTAAAGCTGCTCAAATTAGTTCCCTGTGCAGCCAGAGTGACACAAAGCAAGACAGTGAAAATGCTTTAGCACAGAACGTGTAGCCAGCAACAAGGGCAATACCTCTCTTTCCAAGGGTGAAGACAAGATGTGAGAGTTGCTAAAGTAATGATGATCTAACGACATAAACAAGGCAGTTACTTGGAAGGTGAGATAGCATCTCTTTATTAAGCCAGCTGATAACAGTGGGAAAACAAAGATAAGGTTTGGGGAATGCAAGATTTTTCAGATCTGCTTTTTTTTCATGTCAGGTCATCTTCAGTTGATCTTGTAAATAATCATAATTATTGCACTGCTAAACCAAGGACAGACGGTGACTCTATGCATATAATTACTTGAGGAAATAAAGAATGTGAGATTAGGCTTTAAAATGTGCGTTAAGAAGATGTACAGGCTGATGACAAAAGAGATTTGAGTTTGTTTTGAAATAAAATATAATGTAAAGGGAAATTCTGCAAGTTGGATTTTTAATTTACTTTCTAAAGTAATTTTAATTTTCATTTCCTTGGGAGACTCCAGTTTGCACAGACTGCAAAACTACTGTTCAGTTCCTGGAAATGGTGGTGTCTGGTGAGGAGAATCTCTTGTCTGGGACAGCAGAGGACATTTCAGGTCAGAACTAAGAACTTCTTTGCTAGCAGTGATGGCCTTCAAAGAGCTCCTGAGAGATGCACTTGCCTCATATCAACCCTGTGAGTCATTCTTTTAAACAAGTAATGAATGTATTCGGATTATATATATACTTAATGCAAGAAGCCAGGGTTTATATCTTGTTTTTTTAAAGGTGTCTTGATTCCTCAATTGTTCCACCTGAAGACATCTCCCCAGTGCTGTGTGGCAGCTGTGTGTATTCTGAATTCAGAGGGCTGTCTGACCCAGTCAGGGCAAGTTTGTAGTTCAGACAGATCCAAACCTCCCATAGTTTTGCCCTTAGATTACCCTCTAGATTATTTGTGAAAAAGTCCCTGCCATTCAGCAGCAGAATAAATTACTTGTTTAGAGTTTGAGGACAACCCCAAAGCTTCCTTTCCTCTCATTCCATGCAGCTCAGCTCCTCTCTTTTGCTGCCTCTCATTCTGTGTGGATCAGCTGAGGGTGTGAAGTTATCTCGACAGGTTCCTGGGGGGCCTCTTGGGGCCTTGTTTCCAAGTGTTGGTCTTTTCAAAGACTCCAAGGTTATATGAGGAGTGGGCTACATATGTCCAAAATAGGGCAGGCACTCTGAGAAAAGTGGAGATGTGCTAGTTGGAAAAGGCACAAAGGATCCACCTCCAAAGCCAGTGGATCAATGGGAGGATGTGCAATGCCCTGATCTGATGAAGCACGGCGCAATGAGACGCTCAGAAGCTGAACCCTTTGATACCTGAGCCCTGTAGCAAAGATTCCCTGGATGCCATGAAGGTGAATTGAGGTTAGCAAGGAACAGATAAATACAGGAGGGTGCAGACTTCCATACACCTGATGAGGGAGCACAGTTTGCTTTCATCTAAGCGGGGCCCTGTGTTTTCTAAACACTTCAGATGCTGCGCTCTTGTTTTGATTTGGTTTTCATTATTAAAAACGCAGTAAATGAAACCCCCAGAGAAGAAGCTGGAGGGAGAGCTGCTCCCACATTTTCACCTCTAGGTGGATTGCTTGACCCTACCCACAGTCCCACCTCGAGTGAGTAACAAAAACATAAATCCCTGTGTGACATGGGAAGATACAGGTTTTATGTACCAGCAGAGTGTGCCTCAGGAAAAGGTATGAAATCATTGTCAAGGAATTTCAGCGTTTATGTGCAGCTCCAAAGTTATCATCTTCTGTTTATTGGCTGGGTAAAACCCTTTATTTCTTGGGTTCTGCATATTTGAGTTCCTACCTATCACAGACAAAACAGGCATTTTGTTCTTTCAGCTGCACTCTGTATACTCAGAAGTGCCCTGTGCTCTCTCAGATTTTCTCTTATTTTCTCTTTATTGGCATAATTTCCTTCACTGAAGAACTACAGGAACATATTTTTTGCACAGGAAACAATGACATATACCAGGACTACCATGAACATCCTGTTATCTGTGCTCCCTATGCTTGTTTTTCACTAAGACTTCCAAATTTTCAGACCAAAATGGCTCAAAAACTCATTAGTTTACACAAAGCTGTCCAGTCTTATCAGGTCTGACATTTCTCTGAGTATAAACCTATGAAATTCATTCTCAGTGAATTATGTCTGCAGGGTATCAAAGGCCCTGAAGGGAGGGATGAAAGTTCCCTGTAACTCTCAGCTCATGATTTAGGCAGTGACACCAGTGCCAAGTGCCCTGCCTGAGGAGAGCAGAGTCAGCAGCACAAACCACCCCATTGTCTGTGTACATCTATTACATGTTCCAGTGGTGCACCAGCTTCAGCCCGTTTTCTGCAAAGAAACAGCTGATGGAGAACACCTTTTTGATCCCTCTACTGACTCCAAATCTTTAAGAACATGGCGTCTTCAAAATGGAATGAGAAGCAGCATCTCAGCTGATACATGATTTGTGCCTAGCTTGTGACTTTTGGTCCTTGGGTGCCAAGGCAAGGCTAGGAAGATTGTTCATGTTCTAGACACAGACCCCCTCCATCCTGTCAATGGCAAATTAAATGAGTTGAGTGCATTACAGACCGAGAATCTGTTCCTGAGTGACTTGAATGAGGCTCAACACAAAACACCATCAACTGCAGAGATTTACTTGAGCAACAAACCCTGGTATTTCTTATCACAAGCAAGCTGTGTCCCAGACAGTGCCTTAAAAAATTCACATCCATCTGTGTGGCCAGTGTCTCCTGCTCAGCCATGGTATAGTCCATCCCCATATGGGCTTGTGCCCACCATTGGCATGACTCAAGCTGTCCAAGAAGTTTGCTGATTGATCTCTGCATGCCAGCTAATGAGAAGCCACTGGTTGGGTTCAGGTGGTGGATGCATTTGCTCAGACCACAGCACTCAGGATGACTTAGATCACCCAGTGTGCTATGATGGAAACCCTGTAAAACACTTTGGCAAATACAGGTGTGCACTGTGTGAATGTTACAGCCACTAAATTTGTTGTGGGTCCCTGTGACTAAGCAGAGCTCTGAGATTTTAGTAGGGATTTAATTTTGAAGTATCTCCTAGGGGCATGTGGGAAAGGCATCCTTCCTATAATTCCTTAGACCCTGGGGGGAACTGAGACCTGTGTAAATATTAATCCCAGGTAGTTATCCTATAGGATTCTATATTCTATAGGATTTTGCTAGAAGATACAGAGATTTCATACTTGAGCACTCTAGGGGTGAGGAGAGCTGACCTAAATGTCCAATCTTCCACAGACCCTGACTCACTGGTTCTAAAGATGTGCTCGGGTCTGCTGAATGGCACCATCTTCTCTCTGGTTATACCCCAGGAATGACATGGCATCCCCTGTCTGCCCTTCCCCTCATCCTTCTCCTCCATCCTCTACCTTCCCAGCCCAGTGCTTGCTGCCTGCAGCTGGCAGTCCAAGGAGCTGGGGCACAGCCTCTGTGCTTTGTGGTGCACTCCTGGACATGCTTCTGGTTTTAGGGGGCTGCAAAACACTGATGTATTGAATTAATGTCTCTTGCAGTTTCACTCTCCGACTGTGCCACTTTCAAATCACAAAGAAAGGTTTGTTAACACAGCACCAGCTACTATGATTTAAAAAAAATCACACCTTTTGCCTTGTGCTGGGAAATCTGTGGGAATTGGGGCGAGGTATATATGCACATACACTCAGAGTGTGTGCATGCACGTTATAGAGGTTCTGCATATCTACGTATATATGGATCTGTAACAACTTACACGTATGTATGTATACATGCACAGGTTAAGCCTTATCTGTAGAACAGGCTAATATGCCCTTTATTTTTTTTTTTTTGGAAAAACAAACATTTATTGCTGACTTGTCAGGCATATTCCTTTTTGTTGTTTTTTTAACTTGGCCAGTTCTTAGAGTACAATAGTACATTGGCCATCTGTGCAGAGGAGAAGAGGGGTTTAATGAATAGACAAAGCAGGGAATGATTGACTGATTGGGACTGTTTCCCAGTCTCATTCATACCAGCCATACAATGGAATCACTCCCCATTTACACCGCCAGAAGTGAAAGGAGAATCACGTCTGTTTTGAGTTCATTCCTCAGAAGCTCAGATCATCCTCCTAGGCAAAAGACTTTAAAGCACGTGCTGCTGAAGCCAGGCTATCTGGTTTATTCAGAACATGCCCCAGCCTTTTATATGTGCTAGTAAAATTAGCTTCTCCTCGGCCCCTGTGATGGTGTCATGCAGCAGACGTGGCCTTTGTATAGGGCTAGGACAGTTTGTGTCCGGACAAACTTGTTTATGCAACCCAGTATGCCCCTTCCTTTTTTTGTCCCCATGTATAATGACAAAGTTCTAGGCATGTGGGCAGATCACTTACTTTCCCCTTTTGTCAGAGTACAAATTTACAACAGCCTGTTTGCATACCGTGCGCTGGATTTTAATCAAGTTCACTGTAAGGAGAGATAATAAAAATGAGAACCATGATTACTTCACAGTTGATTTCATTTGAATAAAGAACTGCTCAATGACAGATGGTTTCTAGAGCTGCTCTATATGTGAGCTGCCATGATGTTGAATAGTAAGGAGAACAAGAAAGTATGCTGCTGTGGTCTTTGGGTCCTTACTTTGTCTTATCTATATTCATGTTTTATTCAGAGAGGAAATTGGACTCCACACCATTTTTTATTCAGAAGAGAAGGTTGGAAAGGAATAATACACAGTATGCAAACCTGCCAGCTTCTCTCGGGTCAGGTCCACATCCCTCTGCTCTGCCAATACAGCTTTAACAGTATTCTCCACCAGCAAAATGCCTTATTGTGAATGTAGCTCATATCAGGGGAACTGCGCTTTTGGCAGTGTGACTTGTTTCACCCCCACCCGCAGCCCAGGGGCAAATGTGTTATCCCAGAACAGGAAAGCAAGGGGTTTTGTTTGTAAAGACGTGTGTGAGGAAGGGGTGTCTCTATGCACCGCCTGATGTGACTACACCAGTGGCACTGCAGCACGGACGAGCTGAGAGTCTGTTTCCACTGGCTTTGAATTTGGCTATTTCTGTGGGTTACTTTTGCCATATCTAGCACAGAATTACACAAAACTGCTGAAGACTTTGTTTGCAGAGTTTTACTCTGCGGCAGAAATGTTCCTCTGTCACATATTGAGGGAGTATATGTAACCTGTACAAACCAAAGGTGCTTGGTGACATATCTTTGTACGAATGAGTGGTCTTTCATCAGCAACTTACAGCAATTTTAATCTCTCCCTCACTGCATGTTTACCTGATCTCACCTGCATTATTCTGAGGTGCAATGGAAAATCATTGACTTGATGAATTGAAATGCTAAGGTTGCTTTGCATTTGAAACAAGTTTTCCAGAAAAGGCAAAAAATCTACACTTTTCCAATGAATAGCAAGGAATGTCAAAATTTGTCGGGAGTAGGAATAGCTTTTCTTAGACCACCTACTGTGTTTGGAAGGGTTAAACAAGTTTTTAAGGACACTACTGAATTTCAGAAAGTTCCAATCTTCAAAAACAGGCAGAGGTTGAAAAGTGTTGCTTTGAAATCTGTTAATACAGCAGGAAGAGATATCTCTTGAGATGAAAGGTAGCTGGTGCCTGTGGCTTGTTGGTGTCAGAAGGGACTGCTACTAAAAGTGGAGTCCCAAAGGGCATTAGCCTGTGTGGTTCAGAGGGAAAGAGACAAGTGATTTATCACCTCAGGAACACAGAGGTATTTGCCGAGAATAGTTACTGAGGGATTCGAACATGCCATTAAACCACTGTCTTTATTGCATCCACAAATTTTGCATCCAATAATGATTAAAGCCAAGAGGTAAATATTTCAGCTCCTCAGGCCTCATTAATGGGAGTCTTTCCAGTGCCTTTTAAATGCTTTGGATTGTGCTCACATAGAGCACATTCATCTTGTGAGCTTTTGGACTAAACTTTTTTGGCTGTTGAGTCATGGGTTCAGCTAGTGACCACCTGTGACTCTTGAGATCACTGTGATTATTAGCTTAGGCAAATGCTCTTGTCTTCCATTCCTCCTTCCTGTTTCCATTTATCCTACCGGGGTATTCACCTGTTGTGTACTGTCTAAATCCTTGATTAGGAGGTCTCTGGGTCAGAGCTTGTCTTTGTTTCCTTTGTTAGATCTCTTCTATATTAATCCCTTTCACACTGGCAGTGTATGAAAGGTGGATTCCTCACAAATTCTTATTAAGTACCCAATTAATAAGAGCAAGAGCATGTTAAGAGCACAGCACAGAGACAATGCTCCATTCAGATGCTGCATGAAATCTTGACGCTGATACTGTCACTTGAGTGAAATCTGTCTAGGGCTGGGAAGAATCCCATGTTAAGCACTAGGAAAATATTATTAGCAGAGCTGAACACATTTTATTTATTTATTTGGAATTTGGTGTGTGTGTGTATAATAAAATAAAAATAACAACTGCTTTCTTTGTTTTTCACTATGCACCATTTATATATAGTCTATTTATATAGACTTTAGAAATTCAGACACAAATTGATCTTGGGTAAAAAAAGAAAAATTGGCCTAAACATTAGCCCCTGAACCTGAGCATAATCTGGGGCTTCATTCTGCTTTACAACTTCTCTGGAAACACAGAACAAACAACAGAGAATTTTATGGTCAGTTGGAGAAATATTGAAGAGAAACAAGCATCCTCTCCTGGGACAGCTCTGTGTTTCTAGGGGACTCATCAGTTCCCATGTGCCAAGGGATTAGTGAAGTTCAGACATCAGACCCAAAACCTGAAGAGAACAGAGTATCTAAGAGCATCAGTGATCTAGTGAATAGCAACCTAGTAAACAACATTCCTGACCATGACAGTGGGGTTAGGACTAGATGATCCTCCAACTCAAACCATTCCATGACTCTGTGACCAGAGGGAACATTGTGGCTGATAGGCACTAAATAGGAGAGGGTTGTATTTGTCTAAGAGATGAGCTGGAAGCAAGATGACACTTTGGGGCCAGTGATAACAGGGAATTGGCAAGGGTGAACTGACTGTGAGAGCAAGCAAGATAAAGGAGAGAATCCTTCATCTGGTATTCCTGGTTGAGAGAAAACTGGGTTTTTCCTGAAACACCAACTTAAATAAGATGCCGAGCTACAAGATTTGCTTTCATAGTCGAGGGCTAAAAATTTCCAGAAGGAGGCTCACATCTGAGGTGGGTCCAGTGAGAGGGCTGAGAAACCTAGCCCTGCTACCAGGATCCTTCCCCCTGCAGGCCTCCAGGCTTCCTTCTTCCCTCTCTCCACATCTCCACACACACAGAGGTCAGAAAGCACAGCCACACACGGAGTGCCTTGAGCTGCTGACTCTGCCGTGGCAGTGCCTCCAGCAAACATTCCCACGGTGCACCTCCGGCTGTGGATGGGAGGTGATGAAGGCATGTCTCTGTGCACTCCCAAAAGGGCTCCCAAAGACACTGGGTGCTCCTTTTGCCCTATTCATCGCCCTATAGAGCAGCCTTTAGGCCGCTCTGAATGGTAACAGGTGCTTCTGGCCCCATTGTGCCGTCCCAGCTGTCAGGGATTTCTGGGGACCAGTGAGTGAGATTGTGTAGGAGTTGCTTTAGTGGCTCTTTGCCATTCAGGAATTCTTTTGCGCCAAGGGAATCCTCCAACAGCTGTTTGGGCTGGCTTGGTGACAGCTTTGTGCTGCTGGAGCTGGGCAAAGCGGCCCCAGCTGGGCCAAGTATCTGGCTCCTTGCGTGTAACTTGCTTATTTAGGCCTGTGGCCCTGTTTTGTAGGTAATCACTGCTACTGGTGGTGAATGCAGCAAGCTGCTGAAGCCTGTGGCCTCTGCCAAGGAGCAAAACACCAACTGATGTAATTGGAATGTGAGATCTGCGACGCTTAAAAATTCTGCCAGAAAGTAGTTAAATGGAGATGGCATCTCATTAAAGGGAAGAATGGAGTCTCTGTGCATGTGTTCTGTCCTTAGACGGGGCAATGGATCTCCAGCAAGTTTCCTCTGCAAAAGATAAGCATTTGAAAGAGGGGATGGGGAAGAGCTGGATCTGTGGGTGCAGTGGGTAGGTGCAGAGCTACTGTACTCAAGGATGTGACATCCAGGTGCAGCAAATGAAGACCTGGCTGAAGGCTTACAGACAAAGATAAGCTTTGGCACGCCATGGTTTTGGTTGTGCATGTGACCTGAATGTCTGCCCTCATGCCTTTGTGCTATTGCCTATTGAGGAGCCACGAGGAGCAAATCATAAGGCCAGCTAGCGACTGTCTCCATATCTACTGAGTCACGATTGGCAACGCACGCTCCGGGGATCAGCTGTTTGATTATCCAGAGAGCATGTGGCTTTACTCAGCTGCTCCAGGCAAAAAAAGCCAGGGAGGACAACTGACTGATTGTCGGGAAGTGTGGACAACGAGGCAGGAGCGGGAATCCATGTGACTGGTTTCTGAGTACAGTCCTTCAGCGCCCAGTCAAAACAGAATGGGCCTGAGCCGGCTGATGACCTGCATATGTAAAAATATTTGTCTTTATTCAAAAGGGAGTGGGACAACATATACTGTGAATGGAACAATGCATGCAAGCATTTGGAAATCCAAGATGTGCCTTGCAGCTAAATCATATGAAATGACATTATCTCCCCCAGTGTATTGTTGGCTGGGTAATCAGGTTCCAACAAAGCTGCAAAGAAAATAAAAGTGGCACAAAACAAACTCTTGCTAATGAGCAAGCCCATTATTTGTCTGCTGCTAAATATGTAAATACTGAGGCAGATTAAGCAACAGTAGCTTAAAGATAGGTATTTTTCTGTTCATTTATCTGTACTTTGTAGCCTAATGGATTAAAGTGTAAAGCTGACAGGCTGCTTTAAAGAGATGTTCCTTGGGGGACATTAAAAAGTCTTTATGCATGACACTAGACAAAACACCCACTGCACTGTCTTTGCTCTGAGAGAAAAATCAGCTCTTTTTTGTCTGCTTTTTATAACCAGCTACTAAAGAATACTCTTTATTTTGGTAACTAGACAAAGGAAGGATGTGCAATAGAGTCAGACATCATCTAGAAATTACACTATTTGCCAGAATTTGAAATACCTTTCCCTGTTCACTGTTCACTTCCCTCACCTCTGCTGCAAACACAGTTACGGAATTATTTGGCCTGGCTTCATCCAAAATAATGCCTTGAAGGGACCTTCCCAAGGGAGGAGCAGTAAATGTGATCCCACACTACTCAGCTATTTCCTTCTGCATCTTAGTGAAGACACTGCCTGTTGGTGCTCCTGAGGTAGGTCAGGCTGGATGGGCCAAGTGGGTCTGTCCCCAGACAGCCTTCTAAAGCTTACCTAGAAAAGACTGGAGCCCCAGCACAGCTCCATGTCTGGTGGGATGCAGAAGGAGACATGTGGTGTCCAGCCCGTTTGGACTGTTCTGTCCAGCTTCCCACAGGATGGGAGAGAGGCTGGGTGGGTTTGGAGCCAGGGCTTGCAGCTATTCCAACACAAGGGTAAACTTCATTTGCACCCAGAGCCAGCATGTGGCAGGGGTTGGAGGGAGAGAGGATGGATTCTCCCTGAGTTGATATCCTCCCTGCAAGGGACTCTCCAGGGTTTTGAAGCGTAGGCTGCAGAAATCCTTTTGATTCGTAGATACATGTTGCTCTTCCTTAAAAGAAAACAATTGCTTTTTTTTTTTCACCCTCCCTCCCTGGCCTACTTTAAAACTTTTTTCTCTCATGAAGACTTTATCCAAAGATAAAAGATTCCTCATTTTATTAAAAAGAGCCCTTCTGGGTATAAGCCATTGCACCAAATTAAAAATAAACCTGGAAAATATTGGCAATAATAATAATACAGTGTGAGAAAACCCTCTGTAAGCATATTAAAATAGGAAAGCAAGGGAGAGCTTTCCTGAAGTGGATCCACAAGAATTTCTTAGGGCAAAACCTGAGCATTGCTGGCCCAGCTCCTGCCCCTCCACTCCTACTCCCATGCTGTAGAGTCCTCCCACTTCTCCTGGCTCTTCCCCATCACTCAGGGACTCCTTTGCCACATGAACTCCTGTGCCAGATCGATCCCATTACCCCCACTTTAGGAAATGTGGTGGTTCTGTGCATAAATCTTGGTGTGGATTTACCCTGCTCCAAAGTTAGAGCATAACACAGATTAGGAAGAACAGCTCCACACTCCTCTGAAAGTCTGTGTCATCACAAGCTGCTACTGAAGGGAGAGGGCCAGCTATTTATTAACTTTTTTTGCAGTGCTTTTTGTCAGCTTGAGCATGAGTAATGTCAGCTCACTGATATTTTTCATGCTTTAATAAAATGCATCCAACACTTTGGGAACAGTCTGCATCTACTTTTTTTTTCCTTCAGTTTCAGCCACCCTAAAAAGCAGCAGTACCAAATGCTAGGCAGTTACCACGACCGACCTACAGTCACTGGAGATGATGGACCAGATAGGAGAGAGTGAATACTGTTTTCTCAGCACCACTTTTATCTCACACTTTAAACCCCCATCAAAGAATTTCATACATATTTCTCTACGTATTGCAACTTGTTGTATGGGCTGGACTTGGATTGCCTTTTAATTGCTACTTCACTTTATAGTTAATTTAAAATACTCCAGTTCTAAGAAGTTCCGCTAGGAGGTCATTGTCTCAGGTACTGCATAGCTATGTTTTTTTTTTTTTGGTAGAATTTTCCTCCAGGCCATGCCTTCTTCAGGTTCAGAGTCCTCAAACCTCTGTTCCAGCTTCTTTACTTTCCAGCTCAGCATTCTACTATCATTCATGGTGTAGTTCCAAAATGCACACATTCCTTACAGCTGAGATAAGAATCACTGGGGTTTTCTTTGAGGAGCTGGTCTACTTTTGGCCACACATGAAAATGTTGCCCTTCATAGGAAATAAATTTGCACTGCTTTGATTCACAAATTCATCTCTCTTGTCTTTGTGGACCTAATCCTGTATTTGGATCCAGACACAGAAGCTACATGTGCACTGGTAAATTAAACATGGGCAGCAGCGCTCCCGGCCACTGCAACCAGCTGGAAACTGCAGTGCCTGTGCTAGTGAACTGCCTGGTTAAAGCTGTTCACATGGCAACCACTTACTGCAAATGGACCCTGGACTGGTTTAAGTGCTGTGCCTGAGAACAGAGTTAGAACGGGCAAATGCCCTGAAAAGTCATGGATGGCCAATCCCTGGGAGTACTCAAGACCAGGCTGGATGGAATTTTGAGTAACCTGATCTGGTGGAAGGTGTTCCTGCTCGTGGCAAGGGAGTTGGAATGAGATGATCTTTCATCTTTAAGGTCCTTTTCAACCCAAACCACTCTAGGGTTCTAGGATTCTATGAAATTCATGTTGGGATGCTCTAAAAGTCTGCTAGTACAGGCACAGCCCAGCAGCTGGGGATGCTACTGCCATGCCTGAATTTACAAGTGTTGCTGCCTGAGTCTCTTGCTACAAAGCCCATCCTGTGGGAGCAGCCCATGAGGACCAGCTCACTACTTTATCTGATGAGTGGTAGTATTGTGGTACAAACCATGTCTGCTGGGTGTTACAGCACACCTCAGGGGTCTCAACTGCATGTGAAGGTGTATTTGTCTTAGGTTTTGTAAGATACATCATGAAGCTTAAGCCATTGCTAAGTGACACATATCATCTGGGTGCATAGGCAGGCAGGTAGGTAGGTATGTAGATAGCTAGATAGATTGATAGATTAGGATTCCTCATCCTCTGGCTCTTCTCCAAAGCCCAATTAGAGAAGATGATGTGGAAGGGACCTCAAAAGGATCTCGGTCCTCACTGCACAGCATTGACATAAAACCCTTACACAAGGCCAGCCATGGGTCCAGGAACCCCAGGACCTTCTCTCTGACAATGACCTGCAGCAGGTTTGTGGAGTCCAAAGCAGGGCACAATGCAGTAATCCTCCTGTAGGCATGGCCTCCTCACAGCTTCTGGCAATCAAAAACTCCCTCAACTTCTGCATTAGCAGACTCTAAAGGAATTTTTCATCATGAACGTTTCTGTTCCTTTTCTGAAACCAGTTATATTCTTGGCCTCCGTAACACCCTGGGCAAGGAGTTCCACCAACCCATTAGATGTGGTATGAAGCAATATTTCTTCTTATTTGAGTTTGTTGCTTGATCATTTCTTTGCATGTGTCTCAGTTCTTCTATTGTAAGAACAGCTGTCTTTATTTACCTTTTCTGTGCCATTTGGGATGGAAAACGTTTTTCTCAGATGTTGCCTTTCATCATCACTTTTTTTCCCCGTATGGTACATTCCTTTCTACTTGTTCAGTCTGTGCATAGAAGTTATTTCTCCATAAATATCACACCATATTATGTCACACTTACACATGTAACATAGTTCTGCTCTGTGCATTTCAGATGGGGGGACCAGGCTATTTGAATGTACTTGGATTAAAGTTATGGTTTAATAATATCTTTTTTTCCCCCTGTATTCACTTTCCTGTAATTACCAACATCCGATCTGCCTTTGTGATCACTACTGAGCACTCACTGGTGCTGTGATAATTTTGTAGTACTGTCCTCAGTGACTCAAGTTTCCCTTTCCTGATTGGTAATTGGTATATTAGAAGCCCTCATTACCTATGTAATATTCAGATTGTTTTTCTCTGCAATGCATTACTTTGCATTTTCCAGCACTAAATTCCATTTCTGTTTTATCATCCGGCCACTCAGTAATGCCAACCCCTTCTGCAATTCTTTGCTGTCAGCAGTAGTTTTGACAGGCAGGACCTACCATATTTGGTGGAAACAACCAAAGCTGACTCTTTATGACACCTTTAATTAATGTCTTTAAAAAAAAAAAAAAAGGCAATTCACAGAGAAGATCATCTATTTCTTTGCAGACTCTCTCCAACCTACACGCTACTGCTGTTGTCCCAACAGAAGTCTTGACGTGGACTCGCTTTTCTTCTTCAGTTGAGGTTGAAATAATGAATTAAATCTCTTAGTAGGCTTTTGGGAATGGGACTGGACTTCCCCTACTCCATATGTGACACACTGTGCTCCATCAGCCCCTTGCAGCAGTTTTCATCTCCACACACCAAAATACTTGCAAAGATGGGGGAGTATCAATGTCTCCAGGTGACAGCCAGGGAAACTGATACCCCTTTTAGCAGTAACAGTATGCAGTGTTCTAGAGTGGCCTGAATGCTATTTGTTGAATAAATTAGTTAATGAGTAACAGCAATAGTTGCTAATTAACATACTCAATGAATATTTATGCTGGCATCTTGCCAGTTGCACATCTTATACAATGTGTCTTTGACTCTCACTTTCCCCTTATTTATTTCATACCGTGAGCTCCCATCGGAAACGACCTACCCCGGCTCTGCCTCCCCAGCATCTGTCACAAGGAAAGCCAACTTCTTCTTCCCACCCTGCAACAGCCAATTATGATCAATTGTAAGCCTCAAAAATCAACCCCAGCCTCCCTCTTTCCCAGCTTCCCAAGGCAGCAGTCAATCAATGGCTCTTCAAAAGCTCCCCTATGATTTACAGAGTCAAATTGTAAAGAGGAAAGAAGACCCCAGGTCATGGAACGAACAGAACCAACAAGTGACCTGAAGGATTCAAGCCACACATTTTTTGCCACCGTCATAAACCAGATTCAGAAGAGTTGTGCCTTTGAAACGTAAGCATTCTGGGATATTTAAAGCTTCAGAAAGACAATCAATAATTTAATTTCAAAGTGGAATCCAATCCACAGCCTGCATAGCTCTGGGCCCATCGTTGTACCCCACAGCCTGGATTATCTCCAGTGCCTGGAATAGCCCCAAAGCATCTGCATTACATCCAGCTCACTTATCAGGCATTTCAACTCTTCACTCCCTTGAGCAGGATGAAGAAAGAATTGGTGTCTGTAATTCAAGAAATGAGCTGTTGGTGTCATCTCTACTTCTGAGATGTCCAATACACCTTTGGTCCTGTGAAGAGCATCCTATAGGCAGAAACCCCAAAGCTTGGTGGCTTTTACCCAGTATTTCCCTTCAGGATGAGACCCTAGGAATTATCCCTGTATTAATCTTGCCCATTTGCTAAAAAGTGAAGGCTGACTCTGAACAGTCAAACACCTGATGCCTGGTGTGAAGAGTCACAGAAAATCCCAATCTACCAGGGACTGCAATCTGACATTAGCAAAAGATGAAATGGCAAATAAAAGTTTCATTATAACAAATGGAAACTGACTCTTACAGGGCAAAAAACACTCCCTAATAATATCTATACAGTAATGGATTTTACATTAATTACTTCCTCTCAGGAAAGACACTGCAATCTGTGTGGATAGTGCTTGTAAGTACATAATTCAGGGTCTAGCAGCACTCAGAAAGCAAAACTGAGCATCAGAAACTATTAGGAAAGAAACAGAAAAAAAAAAAAAAAAAAAAAAAAAGACACCTGTTCTCATCCCTGTGTTGCTGTGTACATTGACAGTGTGTACCCCTGCAGGCAGGGCTGCTATCTGCGCCCAGGAAAAACAGAGCAGGGCCAGGTACGTTCCCAGGAGATCAACAGGGATGATCAAAGCCATGGAAAGGCTTCAAAATAAAGAAGCATCATATGGGCTGAGACTGCTCAGCTGGAGAAGAGATCACTGGGACAGCAGATGAGAGAGGTGTGGGAAATCAGGAATGGCCTAGAGAATGTGATAAAAATATGTCTCCCATAGTGTGAAAACTGGGGAGACTTTACATGATTAAGTGCCAGGTTTAAAGAAAAGACAGCCAATGCATAAGCACTTTGTGACACCCATTGCCACAGAATGTCGTGGAGGTCAAAGGTATAAATGAGTTCCAAATACAATTAGAAAATTCTTGAAAGAAAAGTCCATCAAAGGCTCCTAGGCTGCAGAGATGAAGATACAGCTCTGGATCAGGAAGTCCCTAAACTCCAGACTGCCAGAAGTTGGAAGGATGAAGTAGAGGAAATATCTCTGTAGTTGTCCTGCTCCTGTGCTCTTTTGCTGAGCCTTTGCTGGAGACTGGTCAGAGACAGGATGCAGTGGAGGTGACTCCTCAGCCTGACTCAGCACTGCCTTTCCTGCAGCCTGACTCCTTTCCAGATGGGCTAATTCACATGATGGCTGCTCAGGGTCTGTATTTCTTCATGTCCTGCTGTCTTGTGTAATTCAGGTTATCCAGAACACGGGATTTTCTCTGTCAGCTGAGACAGACCCTCACTGGGATCAAGGCAAAGGGACACAAGTTTTCAGACACAACAATCAGAGCTGAGAAACTTGGTACTATGAGGTCAAGGGTCCTGATGGAGATGCAAAAGAAAAGACAAAGAGCTAAAGCAGACCTGCTACAACCTGATCAGTACTCTGGGAGGACTCATCAGGGCATAGTAAACTGTGTTCATACTCATTTCTTCTGAGACAGTCCCCATCACAAACCAGTGCCATATGGAGTGGGAATATGGACATGTAAGGAATTTTGGATCCATGCCATGCCCAGCACTTAAACAGTTTCTGCCAACTTCACATTCTACCAGAGTATAACAGCTCTGGGTTTTGCACTGGAGTTCCTCACTAAACAAAAGAGGAGGGGAGCATTGCTCCAGGCTCACACCAGGCTCTCTGAGACTTCCCAGCCTTCCCATGGCAGATGCACAGGGCTGCAGGAGGTTCAGATAAGGCCTCACTCCCTCACTCCAAAATTGAAAAAAAAAAAAAAAAGCTAAAAAACCAAAACACAAAAACCCACCAAAAACCCAAATCACTTGAGCATCCAGGTAATGAGCAGCACCTGTGCACCTCAAGGCACATGGCGCTTCCCAGCCGAGCCCACTGAGCTGCTCCACGTGCTGGAGATGGAGGTGATGCCTGCACTTCAGCATTTTGCAGTACTGGGGTGTAAAATAGTGCAGGAAATCCCTCCTTTGCCTCACTTTGCAAAGCTACAGCATTTGTGAACGCCGTGCTGCAGATAAGTAGTTTAAGTGCATTGTAGCAGGGCAGCTGTTTTTGAATTACTAAAAATCCCAGCACACAAGCTTTGTCTGTGATAAGCCTAATCTTCTCTTCTCATCATTATCAGACTAGAAATCACGCTGGAGGCCTCTATAATCTGACTTCATTTTGCATTAACCATAATTGTGAGAACTCGCTTTCTGCATGCGTGTTTAGGCAAAGATTGTTTGCCAATGACTATACAATTATTTTACTCCCAGAAGTATGCCAGAATTATTTTTTTCTTGATTTTAAAAGTAAAATAAGAAAAAGAAGGAACAATCCCAGAGGAAAAAAGAGAATGAGAAGAGAAGAAAGTCGTTGTTGTACAGCACAATTCTGAAGTATTCAGCAGTGGCACAAACTTCTAAGTTAGAGATACTGAATAACCAGGCTTCACCAGTCAGTTGGGTGTGCACTGCTTCAGTGCACATTGCTGTGACAGGTGAGGTCCCCACACACCAGCTCTCAGTGGGGGACACGTGCAATGACTCTGTCACTCTCTTATCAATACAGGTACAGCGTTGGGTTTGGACATCCTTTTCATTTTCTTCCACCAAAATCCATAGTCTGTTCACTCACAACCTTTTCCTCTACAGACTGTCAGGAGTTTACCTTACCTCTAGGGACTGATCCTATTCTTTTCAAACCAACACAAGACCTTGCAGGAGGGGTGGGCCAGGGACAGGGGCTGGGTTGGGAGCTGCAGGGGAAGCTCTGTGGAGTCACTCAGAAGCTACAGGGATCAAAGAGCAGAGGCAGTATTTGCAGCTGCAAAGCAGACCTGATGCTGATCCCAACCCTTTTAGATCCCAGTCTGATACGAGAAAAGAAATTTTCATAGTCTTTCCATTAAACATCTTATCAGCAATGTTAAAGCATCTGGAGTGACGGGGTGCTGAGGAGGAGAGACTCGTCAGGAGGGGTTCATGAAGAGGAGCACCTAAGGACATGAAACCAAACGTAATATTATGGCTAATGAAACAAAGGCATTTGATTAATTACTGACATCGCAGAAGTACATTTTTAAAAGTGATTACTATAACTAGAGATGTCGAACATGATAAGATGCACCAAACAACATACAATAGGGCAGGCGGAGATTTATGAGATTCCCCTGCACCTTGGCTGCAACAAAGTTCATCAAATCCCAGGAGTTCACAGGAAGAGACCTGAAGAACTGTGAGTCTTCTGCAAGCTCCTGGAGAGCCACATGAACTAACCAGGACTGTCAGTGATCCAGATAAAATACTGGGAGTCAGCTAGGGGCGGTAAAAGGCAGCAACGCTGCTGGGCTGGTGGTCTGTTCCCAGTACAGGTGGTGTGGTGGTTTGGCCATCAATGTCCAGGGAATTGTCTTATGGGGGACATGAAAAAATCATGGTGCTCAGGCTTTGCTGTGCCACTTCTTCCTGGCAGCTCTCATGGAGCAGCTTGGAGGTGGCAGGGTGTTCTGCCATGAAGGGGTAAAACTGAGTTTTCCTGAAGGGATTCACCATGAGGAGAATTTCAGCAGACACGAACTTAGTTGTCTGCTGGTGCTTACAACCATTCTGGCCATGCTGGAGTCTTAAAGCTTCCCTCCTTTTACTTTGCCTTCCAGCACTTGGCCCTGGGCAGTTTCCTCAGGGAACACAATTATTCGTGAGCCTCTTCCTCTGCAGGGGAGGGAATATATCCCACCTCCATTTGCCACTGCAACCCCAAGGAGATGGGGACAAACTGGCCCAGGGAGGGGAAGCCCTGTGAAGATGAACTCTTGTAGCCTCCTGCTTCTGGATCAGGGAGTTTCTAAGAGCTGGGACCACTTGCATTATAGAAACAGGTGATGGGAAATGGGTAATTCTTCATCAACACCTTATACATTACCAGTTGCAGTACCTGGGTCAGATTAGTCACTGGTGGCTGGCAGAGCAGGCTGGGGACTATCTGCTCTGTGCTGCCCTGCTGTTATCCTCTTCCTCAGACACCAGCCCCTGTCTGCTCTCTGAGAGCACCAGCACACAGCCAAAACTCAGGTTACACATTGCATGTTAATTTGTAAGCTGATTTTGCTCTCTTGGCTCTGCTCGTGCTCTGGCTCTGAGCTGCTGCTCACAGTCAGGACTAGCCCTGCATATTTAGACAGTGACGGTGAGGAGGGCAGAGCTCAGGAAAGGCAGGCAGCCGGGACTTGAACATTTCCACCTGCACTGAGCTGAGAATATTACCTAGAAACACTGCTCTTCTCTGCAATCTGCATGGAAATATGACTTTATTGCCCACAGGGGTGCAAACACAGTGTGCCTGAAGTGGCAAACAAATGGTGATCACAGAAAGAAAAACAAGTTACATTAAAAACAAAAAAAGAATCAGCTATAAGAAGGCAAGTTGCAACAGTGATCACTGGGGACTTGTCCAAGGGCCAGGAACTAACCCAGTGTTCGTAGGTGCTCTTGGACAACTGTAATGTAAAGATTTGGAGCCAGATTCTCTGTCAGGGTAAGAAAGCAATGAAATAAATTACACTAACGTGATTTACAGCAACAGAGACTCTGCCACTAAAAGCACAGATCCCTCCAGAAGAGCAAGGGGCATCGTTGATGAGTCGCTGCATGACAGCAACTCCTTACGCACCGGAAAAATATCTCAATGATTTCACTGGCAGACACATGCCCAAAGGGAAGTTTCAAAAGGTGAAAAAAATAACAATATCCTTAAGCTACCTATAACAATTGCTAATTTCCAGCTACTTTCTCTTTTAATCATCGAGACTGGCGTATGTTGACACTCTTCTATCATTGCTGTTAATCAGATTTGACTCTCTCTGTTTAACTACCACCTTCATATGCCCCATGGCATTCTTCTGCCTTTGTATGACAGCTCCATTACCTTACCCGTGTTGCCCTGCACTGACACGGAGGGTAATTGAACACCTCCAGATGAAGGTGCTAATAAAAAAACCCGTTTGCAGAGGCAGAGTGGGAGGGAGGGAGATCCCGGGTCCTGCCCTTGCCAGCAGAGGTCACTGCAGAATGGGAGTGTGAACGCTCCACACGGGACCCATTTCGAGCCAAATAGCTAAAAACGAGTTTCTCTAGTCCCAGGCAGGCACACGATAACCCACACGCATTAGGTATTTTTTAAAAATAAAATTTGGTCTTTTGGGGATCTGAATCCAAACAGTGCCAAAGCTTTCAGGTAGCCCAGGGGATCTCCTCGAGCCCAAGTGACCAGACACAATATATTTCCAACACTCACTTCTCACAGCAAACCAGATCACACTGGGTTTAGGTGAGGGCACCCACTGCAGCCAAAAATGGTACATTTTCTGAACATAGCAATACATTTTAATATCACTGCAAGCAGATTGGCTGCTTTAATAGCAGGTCTATTGTGTGAAAGAAAAAGGGGCATTTAAAAAACTTCTTTTTGTTCTTTATCTCAGTTTTGGAGGCGTTGACGTTGAACGCTGTAATCTCAGTGAGATTTAATCCTGATTACCCAGTATGAAAACATTTCTCCCATTCATCTCTATGGGGTACGTAAACACACTGTGACTATGGACCATATGGATTTCCCAGTGCCCCCAGGGTCACACGAGGGTTGTCAGAGTAAGGACTAAAGGCATTTGGCATGGAAGATCAACTCAACTCTGCTGTACATTCAGTTCTGCCATGGGAGCTTTCATGATGGTCATCTGAACTGCAGTAAACCATGATATGAAATCATCTCCCATGAATTCTTCCCCATCTTCAGATGTTGCCAAAGAGTTTTCAGGAAGTCATCCACTCTAGATTTAAAAGAGAAACTGAGAATCTAACTTTACTCTAGTAAGAAGTGGCTAATTACCTTCAATTTTTTATTTGCCTTCTGTTCTGGATGTAGCTAGCATCAACAACCAACCACTAGATTTTATTATGGGTTTATTTTCTGCTTAGAACATCTGTTGTATTTTCCCCATGCTCATACTTGTAGACCACAAGCAAGTCACCCCTCAGCCTTCCTTCAAACAGAAGAATTCCACTGAGTTCTCAGTCTCCTACCATAAAGTTTTCTGGATCTCAGGTTGCTCATGTACCTTTCCCTGATGCCTTTCCAACCCGTCAACATCTCTTTTGAAGTGTGGACTTGAAAATGGGACAGAGCGTTCCCATGGTTGCCCCGTGCTGTTGTGCACAGAAATAAATCCAGGTCGTGGCTCCTCCTGTGCATGTTCAGGACATTCTGCACAGCAGCATCACACAAGGAGATGACATTCACCTGGTTGCTCACTGTCACCCCTACATCTTTCCAGCTCCACTGTGGGGCAAGGGATGGAGTCCATTCCCAAGGGATCTTTGACCTCCTAGCACTGTAATGAAAGGCCAGCCCTGAGCTCGGGGAAGAAAATGGCTCCTCTGATCCTTGGACCATTTGGCTTAGGACCAACCCCAGGTTTGTGTTAGAGCCTCAAGGGAGACTCCCCAGCTGCAGCAGCACAAAAAGGATGGAGCTGGGAGCAAGGGTGGAGCCTGCATTCCTCAATCTAAAAGGAGACTTTTAGTCTATTCCTCACCTCCCTTTCTTTGAAATGTCTCTCAAGAGATGGTTAGAGAACAAAGGCAAGGAATGAATAAAACACACATTATCAGTACTTTGCATGAGTCTTGCAGGGAAAGGTGGCAAGCTCCCTCCTCTTCTCCTCCCTTTCTTGTTCCTCCCTTGCCACAGTGACTCTCCCAGCTCTGGCTTGGAGTGACTCTCTGGCTTGGCATCCTCCTTGCCATTCTATGCACATCTCTCCTTGGAGACACTGGAGATGCTGGCTCCCTCCTCAGAGAGCCTCACTGCTTTGCTGCTGCTTATTGACATCCCAGTTGAAATTGCCTCCATTGGAATGACACAAATGGCAGTAGCAGAGGAAAACACACAAGAATGGGGACAAAATGCTGCACAATGATAAACGAAAAGCAGTAACTTGTGGGGTGGTGCACACCATTGACTCACTGGGGAGCAAAGCAGAGCCCTATCACTCACTGCCATCAGGAAAACTTGGAAGGACTAACGTTATACTTTTGAACAATGACTTTTAAAAATGAATATATTCCTTTTTTTTTTCTGTCTCTTGCAGCATATTTTTGAGAACTACATTGTCCAGGGCTGAACCATAATCCTTTTTTTCTTCATGGGATTTTAATGGAAATTACTTCCTTTCCAACCCATAGAGCTTTATACACAGTTTCTCCAAGTATTATACCATTACTGCCATGCAATGGAAAAACAAGCCCTACAGATTGTACAAATTCTTCAGTTATTTGTATAGGCCAGAAAAATCTTTTGAATGCATTCTTTTATTAGCTATTAGGGGGTTTGTGCCTTTTCCAAGAAAGTTCTGCAGAAGATGAGCATTTGCTAGTCTGCAATATGTCAGCATAGCTTCATGGATGATGTAAAGCCAAATCTGAATAATGCCATTGGTGTTAATTTGCGTGGCTGCTTAACATCATCACAGAAAAGTTGGGTAGGGATGGACTGTCAATTGGTTTTTGCTGTGCATCAACTGGGTTCCAAACAAGAAGTGGTAGTTTTGCATGCAATAGATAGTAGATCTACGGAATTGCATACCAAAGGATGTTGTGGATGATAAAAGTTTATAAGGGTTCAACCAGTGACTGGACAAGTTCACAGTAGAGAAATGCACTGAGGTTACTAAACAGACAAACCACACCTTGCTCAGGGAGTCCCTGACCTGAGAACAGCTGATGCTGGAAGGGGAATGTATCTTACAGGTTTTCCGCTTCCTTCCTCTTCCCAAGACATCTGCTTATGATTTCAGTCCAAAGCTGGATGCCAGTCAAGCTGGACCTTGACGTGACCTGGTACAGCTGCTCTCCTGGTTTTATGTTTGTGGTACAGACACTGGTGATAAGGAAGCTGTAGCTCATGGAATCAGAGAATAGTCTTGGGTTGGAGAGGACCTTAAGGATCATCTCATTCCAACCACCCTGGAAGGGCAGGGACACCTCCCACTAGACCAGGTCACTCAAACCCATTTACTGAAGTGTTTAGTTTTTAAGGGAAAAATTACTTGGATATTTATATTTTCTTCTACCATTACAATATGCTTTGGGTTATGCATGGCTTTCAAGAAGTAATGTTGGCTAATGGCACTATTACTTATATTTTCTGTGGATAAGTTTTGTCTTTTTTATTCACATTCTCACAAGAAAATTAGGGGAGTAAAAAAAAAAAAAAGAAAAAAAAAAAAAAGAAAAGAAAAATTAAAAACAAAGAAATCAAGTACACATGCTATTTTGACCCAAAACAAGTCCATGACAGCTTAGTACACACAGACATTTCAACAGGCATGTTGGCTTTATAATCCCTTTTTTTTGGCGACAGCAAAAGTGATGAAAGGTAGCCATGTGTCCAGATAACTCCATATGAGTGATTAGAAAACCTGGTCATTTTTCCCATGGCACAGGCCCCTACCTGCCTTTTTAAAGACAGCTTTCATCCCAGATGCTCGATGAATGCCAGCTTGTTGCAGTATTAGCAGTAATGTCATATACCTGTGAATGTGCAGCCCAGCCCTGCAAGAAGCAAGTGCCAGGGAAGAGGATGAAAAGCAGACCCTAAAAGCCTGAATACTCCAGATGGGCAGGCTGTCCCCAGGGAATAGCTCTCCCCTTGTTTCTATCAGCAAGCAGAGGGAAACAGTTAAAAGAAACAGGCCTTGTTTGCATTAATATTTAGAGTGTTTTGCCCAAAATGTAGCTAAATAATGAATCTGAAGGTACTAAACACTGTTGTGTAAAGCTGGAGCTCAGACGAAACAGAGGAAGAGAGGTGTCAGGAAGGCAACTTGGGGAAGCAGAGGCTTTGCTTGGCCCTGTGTGCCATCAAGATCTTTCTGGAGGATTCCACAGAGACCAGACTGTGAGACCATGACAAACCTGACAGGTGGAAACACGGATGCCAAATTAATGGCCACTGAAGAACTTCCAGTGAAGCAGGTAAGGGCTGCAGCTCAGCTGACAAAATCTAGCAAGAGCTTGTCTATCCAGCTAGCCAGAATCATGTGCTGAACCAACCACTGAAAGCAGGAAAGGCATCACTTCCCTGAGGGATGGACATCACCTGGACTTCCCTAACGCTGGTCAACGGAACAGTGGAGGAATGGGCTCTAAATTGACACCCCTGTTTGGGATGTTCAAACTGCAGGTGGAGAACTGAGCTCCAGAACTACTGACAAGATGCTTCTGGGGGTGGGAAGCAGCAAATCTCACTTAGCAGCCACAGATTAGATCTAGATGCAGACACAGATATTGTTGGTTTATTAATACGCCTGCTCTCAAACTGGGTGGCAAGTCCCCCGAGGGGCTGGAGTGCAGAGGGTTGAATAGTTTACCTCTTAGAGGGAGAAAGAGAGTTCTGAGGCAAATCCCCCACACTGCTTCCCACTGTGTTACTGCTTGGATCAACCAGAGTGGCTCTTTCAGGGTGCCAAGCCCCACAGGCGACATCCGATGTCCACATGGAGCCCCTGGCCTTGCACTGCCTGTCCTTCCCCAGCCAGGGACGTGCCCAGCTGCTCCCACCATGGCCCTGGCACTGGCCTGGCTACATTCCCACCCCTGCACCAAAAAATCCACAGCTATTCTTCCTGCTCTCCCAAATTAGGATATTTTCCCTGGGGATTGCTGTCTGACTGTCAGTTTTTCCAAGCTGAGGCTGTGCCAGCTTTGCATTTCCTCTTCTTTCCTCATACCCTAACTCAAGCTTTGTCTGTGGGAAGCTTTCTCTCCTAAAAGTTCCTGGTGAATATCCTAATTTTCCTAGGTTTCTGGGCTAGGGCTCAGGCTGCTGGCACCCATTGTATCTGATGAAATCACTGGGCATGCCAGTGTCAGCCAACAGGTTGCAATATCAGGGTATACAACAGCAACTTATAACAATGAATAATGTATAAAGACTGACCAAAGTTTGAGGTTTCATGCCTGATGCAGAGGTGTTCCCACTGCAGAGAAAGGTGGTCTACACTGATCTGCAATCCTGATCCTCCCAATTCTCTCTCACCTGTTTTATTTCTATTCATGCAAGTATTTTGTTCATGCAACCTCTGGCAAAAGAGGTTGGTCCTGGGTGTTGCTCAGGTGCAGCCACAGCAGTGTCCTTGTCTGTGCCCAAGGCAGAGGCAGAGAGCCATTCCTTGCCACCTGGACAGTTCTGGAGGAGGAGCCACCACATTTTTCAGTGGTGTCCCAATCCTCCTTCAGTTTCTGGATCATCTGGAAGAGCATGAATGCAGAAGAGGTGTGGGAGTGGGTCAGAATAAAGGGGGTTTTTTGGTTTTCAGTGACTGGATGCTGGCTGAGGTCCTGCCAGAGCCCAAGGGTCTTCTATCACAGCCAAATGGTTGGGCAGGAGGTGCCATTGTGATTATCTGATTGGAAATTGAGGCCAGAGGTGGGTTTAGAGACCAATGAACAGACCAGTTCACCAGGAGCACAGCACTGGAAGTGCATAAGTCTTATAACAAGAAAGATCGCCCAGTGATGGCGGAAAGGAGGAAAATATTCTGCCTTGGCCTCTCCTGAGGATCATCACAAGTTGGAGTCCTGAGTGTAGGTTGGAAGAAGGCTCTTGATTTTGCAATGAGGAATGCAGAGATTGGATTTGATGCTGGAGAACTCACCACTGGAGAGCTGGTGACTTTCCATAAACAACCCCAATCAGCCGAGCCTGACGCCACTTCACAAAGAACTGAATTTCATTCTAAGCAGATATATTTGTTTTGGAAAGGTGTCTGTGAAGCTGAATGTGGTGCAAGTATGCTGCTGGCGGTGAATTTTCTGGCACGGTCCCTCTTGGCATGCAGTAAAGTTACCAGTCCAGCCCCGCCATTCATGCTGGGCCTGAATCACCAGCGTGTTGCTGCAGCTTTGTGCTGGTACCATTCCAGAAAAACATGTGGGAGGCTCCAGAGAGTTCCTGAGCAATGCTATGTCCTGCCTGCATGGCAAAGTCCGTGGCAAAGCTATCTGCCAGCAGCTGGCTCTTTGCAGGAATGTTGCTCCAGCCATGTCAGCATCCTCTCAGTGTCATTTGCCATCTGCCTGCCTGCGTCTTGTTTTCTCTCCTGGTCCAAGAACCAGGCTGGATGGGCAGGGAGGAGACACTGAAAGGGATTAGTAGCTGCTGGGCCTCCTCTAAAAAGCAAGAACTGTGTTCCAGATGTGCTGCAGAGTGGTGATGACAGGGAGGCCACAGTGGAAATTGAGGAGAGGCATAGAACCCTGGTAAGGTTGGCATCTGACCTGTGCTCAAGGTTAGCAGAGCTCTGCCTTGCTGGATGAAAGAGTCAAGTGTCTTCAAGTCAAAGGTGTGCCTTGTTAATACAGGCAAAAAATAATTTTGAAGCTAAAACCCTCAACAAAGGGTTTTAATAATGGGATTTAGCTCTTGCCACTGTCACAACTCCCATGTGTCACCCAACAGTGTTATTTCTCTGTGTTTCAGTTCCTTCCCCGTGGAATGGGGATATCTTCTGTCTCCAGCCCTTTGCTGCTCCTGCCTACTTAAACTGCAAGTTGTTCAGGCCAAGCATAATTTCTTACAAGGTGTACACACAACAACACATTCCAGTGCATATTCCATACATCTAGGAATAAACATGAAAACTTAGGACTCCTGGGAAACTGGCAAGTCTGGATAAGGGACATGCTCACCCTGCAGGCTCTGTCTACCAAGTGGCTGCATACGTGGCCAGTGCTTTGAGAGACATTAATGTGATGTTTCCTTATGCCCTCAGTCTCTTGGACTCTGTGTGCTGCTAGACATCCATGGCTGCAGCGAGCCTCCCTAATCACTGGCTGCTGGCAAACACACAATCAGTCACCAGCCACTTTTGAAGTGTGCCAGACACATCGTGGAATATGTGCTCCTCTCAACCCATCTGCACAACAGGCTACAGATGCCAGCTGCTTTTCTTGGAGTGGCATGGAAGGGAGAGAAAGAAGGGAAAAGGAGAAAACAGAGTAACTGAAAACCACGTTCTCCACACTTCTTTTAATCCATTTCCCTCTTGCCTGCGTACTGCTTGCAAATTGTTGCCCTAATTTTTCTCTCTTTTTCATTTTTCCATTGATTAATTAGACTGTCATTGAGTCAATGAGGTTTTAACCATATGGCAATGAAATAGGAGATGTTCCTAAACTGACACTGCAGTTTTCTTTGGGAATATTCCCAATTTAAAAAAAGGATAATAGCTAAGTGCACTGGGGATAATAAACTTTACCTTCTTGTCCCTTATGCTTACCCAACACTGTTCTGTCTTCACTGACCATAATGACAGTATTATCGTGTTGCAACCCTATTAACAGGTTGATGATTTCACCAGGATCCTTGTGCAGGATCATACATATTTTGTGCCAAAATTTTAGGAAGGAAATTTACTGAAAAATTGTTATCACTCTGGTGCAAATCTACATGCAAATCCTCTTAAAAGAAACGTAGCTGGGTATGATTCTGATTCATGGTGCACATGAAGACACATGAGAATGGCTGAATCACCTGAATGAATCCCATTTCAATGGGATTGAACTAAAAATGCTACACAAAGTGCATTGGAACACTTGGATATAGGAAAAAAGAGGAAAGAGATCTCACTGTGTGCAACTTTTCCTTTTGAGAACAAAATGAGTGAAAGCGAGCAAAGGTTAATTATTCCATGTGCCTTCAGATGAAAGGTGTTTGATGAGCACAAGAAGTCATCCTGGGAATTCTGTATTTTTTAGAGAACAACTTTTAGTAAAATTCTCAATCAATTCTCATCTCCCACATCAAGGTACCCAGCTTATCTGGGGGCCCTGCAGACCCTCCCCTCATGTGTAATGAACAAATCAGGATCGTGAACAGCAGAAGCCACATTTCTTCTGAGTAAGGTCTGTCTGCACAGACACCCCATATGAATGGAACCATTTACAATTCACAACTCTTAATAATTTGGTGACAGAGGGGCAGAACACAAGACTGCTGGGTACAATGAGCTAATTGGATAAAAGGCATGTGAAAACACCATACCTATAATGTACCTTGTTAGCATATGCAAATGACATAATTATACAGGCTGATAGCAGTTAGGCATAGCAATACATCATCCATGTGAACTGTCCACAAATACTTTTGAGATCAAGAAATAAAAGTAAATTCTTTAAACATCCTAATTGGTTGCCAAAAGGAAATTCATTCCAACTAGAATTTAATTCAGTGTAAAGTAACGTAAATCATTTGATCTCAACGAAGATCAAAAAAACACAGCCATAGCCAGACAACCTTGGATTACAACACATTGTTTGTATATATTTACTGCATAAAGTTATTATGCAAAAAACAGTCTTAGTGAGATGAAGGCTCCGTGAAATCATTCAATGCTATTTCATATGTGTTATTTGTGAGTCAAACATTATCCTGTTCATGCAAGAAGACAAGAGGTCTTCTTGTAGTCTGGGTTTGCATGCAGGATTTCTGCAAGCCAAATGGATAATCAGATGTTTCTCATTCCCTCAATTGCACTCAGTGATTTTGCACTTCAAATTTAGGCCAGCCTCTCACCTCTCAAACTATTAAGGTACCTCAGAGACATTTCCTAGGGAATTATTCAGGTAGACAACATTTTTTCTACTTGATTTGCTATGAAATGACAAGCACTGTTAAACCAAAGGTTAATCATTGATTGAGTTTAATGACACTAAAAGAAACAGGTCATGTGAGAAAGCAATTGCACTTTCATTTTTGCTGTCACAGGTCATTTATAGCTTTTGATTCAAATTCCACCCCACGCAAGGAGTTGCTAACAACATCCTACTTCAAATTCTAATGTACTACAACTGCAGAGCAAGCATGTGAGCTGGCAGTAATCAGGTCATTTGTAAAGCATACACAGATTCTTTCATTCATCTTGGCCATTAAACTGTTTGAAAAGATTATTTTATTGTTCTGCATTAAGAGGCAGTGCTTTTGACAGCTTGTTTTACAGAGAAGTGCCCCTTTTTATTTGTGTTAAAGGCTGTTCTGCCATTTTCATGCATTTGAGAACCTCATAATTACCTGCAGTTCTTCCCAGTTTGGTATGGACACAAAACAAAACAAAGCAACAACAGAAAACAAAGCAACAACAAAAAAGGAAAATACCTTAGAAACAGATAATTTATTTTCTCTGTGACCAATAGCTCTTGTGCCCCAAAATACACAAGGACCTGAAAAGTCAACTGTAAGAGTTTATTATTCTTTCAAGGATGGCTACATCAGCAGGGAGCTGCCCAGACAGTAATAGAAACTCCTTCTGATCTCATCCTCCTTTGTACCCTTCCATATCCATTTGGTTCCAGGTCATGACTCTTCCTTTACACCACCACCAAGCAGATCAGAATCAAAACTTCCACCTGCTGAGGGAGAGTTAGTGCTCATTGTTAATCCAATATTCATCTATGCTTTGGCTCACTAGACAAAATAATTAGCCCTCTAATGAAGAAAGGACTCTTTAAAAACTTAGATATAGGCAGAAAAGAAGCAATAGAAGTAGATCATGAGGCTTAATAAATCCTCTGTCACCTTTCTTTTCTTCCTTTTCATCCATATAATTAGACAAAGAAGGGTCTAGTCCTCAAAACTTTTGGGGACTTACATCAGAACCCACATAATTGATGCACACATGCACAAGAATTTTCAAAACTGACCTTGTTTGAATGAAGAAAACCATAAAGACAGTGATATAAGCTTGACTTAAAAAGTCAGGATTTTTGTTACAAAAAGCACTTACAGGCAAAGGGGAACTGTACTTTCAAAAAACTAATGGTAAGGACAAAAGACATGAGATTGTCTTTATTTGTAGATTGTGCATGAATTCAGGGGTGAGTCTGGCTCTTTGGAACTAGGCTGTTGCCAGGTGCAAAGCTGCAGGGAACAGTTTGTCTCTGAGGCATAGCACTGATCCTTCCTGCAATGGGCAAACGACTCCTTGGTGTGACATGATGAAAATGGGCTGTTGGTAGAGACCAACTCCAGAGTATCACCAGAGCTCATATCAAAAAATTGGCTTTAAAATGGTAGTAGAAGTGATACAACAAAAGGTATGCCTTGAAGCATTGAAGTATTTCTCTTTTCAAAGAATGCAGTGAGGATTGTTCAAATCTATAAAGCAGGAGGAGAGTGCTTGTTCTGCAATAGCGACAAGATTTTTTTCCCTTTAAATCTGGTTCAGGAATGACCATAAAAACTCTGCATTAAACTTCTCATTTTCAGCGTGGCAGAGCTGGACCATTGCCATGGATTTTTTGAAGAGTCACTTCACATCCACCTCTATTTTCACCCTTTCAACCCGATTCTACATTGTTACTGCTGAGTGGTGGAGCTGCCTTTGAAAACATACAAAGCAGGTGATTTTCAATTGTGTAAACCCATGTTTGACTTTAGGCATTTGAATTCATGGGAATAGCCTTTCAAAGTGCCTAGTCCAAAGCATAGTGAAGTCAGTGGAAAATCTCCAGGTGACTTAACTGGACCTTGGATCTGGTCCACACTGTGGAGCCTCAAAGTCTGGAAGTCTCAACTGGGCTTGAAGTTAACCCTGATTGTTCAAAAAGGGAATGAGAATTTTGCTAGATCAACCACCTGCACACATGCTGTGTCCTATTTTGCAATGGCTTGAGAGTCTTCTTGATGGCTGCAGGCATTCAGCACCTTACAAAATGATCCCCCATCCTAGGATAAACCTTCTCACAAAAGCCACTGCAGCAGATATGCAGTGGTTTCATTACATGGTCTCAATCCATCTCTGCCAAAATTCATCCAGCTGAGCAGTCTAGTCACCTTTAGCCACAAGCTGTGGTTGCAACTCGTCTGTTAAATTTAGTAAGCCACATGGAAATTCACTTCTAGGAGTCTATTCCCTCCAGGCATGGGCTACAAAAAATAAAGGAATAAACACAGAAATACAAAAATTCAAATTAAAAATGTGATCTGACTTCCAAAACACTTCTTTATCCATTAAGTTCCCACCCAAGGAACCAGTTACATGTTTCAAGGGACTATATTGTTTGAAGAAACTGTAAATGCCACACAGTTAAAAGAGAGAGATGCAGCTAGATTTAGTTAAACAATTGACTAATAACTCAGTCCACATTATTCTTACCCTAGGTAGTAGTTATCAGCTTAGACAGCTGTTACAGTCTTTCACTGTAATACTTAAAAGGCAAACCACCAAATTCAATACCATATTGTTTGTGTAGTAGTGTTTGTTTAAAGGTAAATCACTCATAAAAGTGTAATTTCCTGCTGATACATAATGGATAGTGGCAGGAAGCCGGTCAGAGCAGACAGACCCTGAGATATGCTGTGCTAAATTGCCAGCAGTAGCTACCCCAGCTCTGAAATGATTGTGTTTTTACACCCAGTCACACCTAAATCAGCATCAGCATATTATGCCTTCTTGCAGACGCCTCTTTTCTCTTTGTGCCACAGCACATGATAAGTAAAAGTGCTATAATTGACATAATAAAGTCATGTTTCTCCAAATAAAGATTCCCTTCCTGCTGGGGAGACCCTGCTGGGCAAAATTCCCTCCCCAGTCTGTTTTTTTTACTGATTTTCAACATAATCATGCTTATATTTTGGGAATCCTTCTGCTTGCTTTCAGCTGATGCACTACCTCACAGGATTCCATCATTTTTGGAACTGCTAATTGAAGCTCCCAAATTCACAGCGTTTTGCTCTCTGGCTTCTGAGTGTCAGTGGCACAGACAGAGAGCAGCTGCTGTTGGCTATAGGAGAGCTGCTCTAGATTCATGCCAGTATAACCAAATCCCTAATTAACTTGCCAGCATGTGCTGATCCTTCACCCACTGGCCCCTCAGCCTGTATAGGGCCTGGCAGTATGAAAGCCCTGGGGATGCTCCCAGGGATTAAGCCTGAGACACCGACACAATTATCAATAATGGGATAAAACATGCCCTGAGAGAAATAACTTTTTGTTTCCATCTTGGTCCTTGGAGCTGAATGCTTTTTGTCCAAGTTCATCTGCCTAAATCTCGGGTTGCTAAGTCCAAGCCAGCTCATTGCATGATTAAATTATAATCAATGAAAAGAGAGGCAGAAGGTAATTCATGCTGGGCATTCCATCTACTTTTTTTTTTCTTCTTCTTTCTTTTCTTTTTTTTTTTTTCCCCCAGAATGAATCAGCATCCATTTCTCAGATAGTCCCTAGTGCCCAGGGTGGGTGGATATGTATTTGACTTTCCTGCATTTCTCTAAAGAGATTTCCTGGGATGCCATCAGTATGTCTTGATGGCCTGCTGCCAGAGCACTCCCCAAGTGCCATAAGAATGCACTGGATAAAATCACACAGCCTGCAGCTCAAGCCCACGCAGAGTGGGGAGGAAAGGACTCTCACTGCCTCTCTCACCCTTTTTCTGCCAAAGCCTAATTGCTCAGAGAGATTAAGAGAATACAAACAATGTGTGTCCTCTGCTTGCTCTTACCCATCTATACCTGAGAAGCTGGACCCAGACAAACTGGGATCTGAGCCACTGTGTTCAGAGGAAGTTTTGACAGAATGAGGATGTTGAACCTCATATGGTAGGAAGGGCAGTCGTGGAATTTGTACCAAGACTCTCTTGTTCCTCCTTTGGGCAGGGGAGATTTCTGATATGTGTATACACAGATATTTTTACAGAATTCATTTTAGCAGTCCATAGAAAGGAAATAGGAGTCCTGCAAAGATTACAGAAGAGTGAATTACTGTACTAAATTTAAATTCATAAAACATTAATAGAAGGCTAAATTGGAAATCAGTTCCATCTCCCTCCATCTGCCAAGCTCTACTTTCTCAGCAGCAAAGCACGTAGCTCAGGGAAATTCTCCCATCTCCCTCCATTAGGGTTTGATGTTATCAGCATTTTCCTGTCATATACAAAAAATTATCTTTAATTAGCTCAGCTTACAGCTACACTACCCAGATTGGAAACTTGTTTTGGGATATGAGGAACTAGTTGTCTTCTCAAGTGTCTTATGAATCATCATCAGCAGCAATAAATACATCAAACTCCTGCAGCTCAGGAGTGTTGTCTGGCATAACCGAGGCCAATGCTTATCCCTGGAGATGGAGCTCCAGTGCCCATGCCATGCCCACAGTTCTTCATCCAGTCTAGTTCAGCCATCATTTCCCCTAGGCTATCAGCACTGAGAGGAACAAGAACCAAAAGTTACCTTCCGTTCAAGAGCCAGCAAGTGTATCCCAAACTTGAAGAATTTGATTGTCTAAAAATGCTGCTTTTTTGCCTAATTTTGGTTTGGATTTTTCTTTGTTTTGTTTTAAAATTCAAAATGCATTTAGGAACAAGAATTTCCAGTGTAGTGTGAGCTGCTCACATTCCCTGAAGTTCAAGTCATTGGAAATGAAGGGGGATTCATTTCCAGGTGAGTTGGATACAATCCTTTTGGAGGTTGCATTAGTTCACAACTAAATATAGCACTTGTCAATGCCTTCCTCACCCAGAGGAAGAGAAGGTTGTCTATTGGTTTCTTCTTCATTAAACAGAGGCTAAAACAAAATGTCTTCAATTGAATGCTTCTGCAGACCTACTCAGGCTCGACTCCTATTTCTTCAAATAAAAAGATGACAGAGGAAACATGGATCTGCCATATAATCTCATCATTTGCTTGGAGGGGAGGAAGAGCTATATGCCAGTCACAGCTTCCCTCAGTGCTTCAAGGACAGAAGGAGCAGCTGCCAGTCTGGGGGCAGCAGGATGGAGGAGGTTCACACACTCTATAAAAGCAGAATAGCATTTGGAGAGAAACTGCAATCAGCAGGGGAATAGTTTGGAAAAGGCTGTGAGGGGCACAATTTTGTCATGGCAATTCTCTTTGCTGGACCATCAGGCTTCTGTTGTGATAGGTGGTTCATCACCCAAAAAGTAATGTTGAGGCCAAGAGGGATTTTACAATGTTCCTGGTGTTTGTGAAGACTCCGTAATTTGGCATCACTTGTGCAAAATGTACCAATTTGGTATAAGGATTGAGCCACTGAACTGAGTCAAGGATTGGGTAAATGTTTGTCCTTTCAAAAATAAATATTATTTTGTTCAAAAATAAATATGTTTGTACTGCAATCCTGAGTGAAAAAAAAAACCTCTTCCTACTTACAGCGGCAGACCCTGCCCCTCAAAACTTGCATTTGAAATCAGTGAGAGAAATGTTGTATGGCAAAGACAACAGAAATGAGAAGGGAAGGATTAAGCTATCATAAGTCATACAAGAGGACAGTGTCTGTGCCTGAATGCTGATTTTAGGGTGCTAATGATAGAAGGTAGGAGTATGGGGAAATCGTCACAGAAATCCCCCAGGTGTTCATAGTTGGTGATGAAATTCCAGGTTTCTGAATAACACTCTGTTATTCATAATAACAGAATTCAGAATTACACACTGAACAGTAACATACATAGAGCCATGGTTTTGCAGTCTGTACTCCAAAAAGCATAGGAATCTGAGACTTTCATTTTTTTAATTGACCATGACTTTGTTCTCCCTTCAGTTACACTTGGGTTTACTTTGTGGGAAGCCACTGAGTTATACTAGAATGGAACTCAGAAGAGAGCAGACCAACAGCAAGTCCTCTGCCATGCAGTTGCAGTGAAACTCTGCCTGCATTGCTGCCCTAAGGCATTTGCCAGCCTGTAAACTATGGGAGCCTGAATCTCCTCATCCCTTTCTCCCCACCTTGAATGGGACAGCACAGGCAAAGCCCCACGCTGATCTCAGGCTGTGGCAGCTCATGCACTCACAGCTCATGATCTCATGATCATACAGTCTGACCTTTGGAGTAATCCAAGGTGAAGAAAGTCATGCAGAAGCTCCTGCTCAACCCTGTGGTCTCAATTTGTGGTTGCTGGTGGTTTAAGAAAATATGGCTTGCTCCAGTCTCCTGATGACGGAGAATCACCGCATCCCTGGTCAGGTATTGCTGTGGTTTGCTACACTCAGTGAGTCAATTTAACACAAATTCTCTCAAGGCTCACAAGCAAGTCTGGAAATCAAAACAATTTGCAGATTCTGTTTCAGTACAATACAAATTAAAATCTCATGTTGAGTCTATTAGTCTGCCTAAAGCATCCACCAGAATATGTGGATATTTTCTAAAAATGTCGCTGAAGACAGGAAAACACATTTTCTACCTCAATCACAAACTTACAAGCTGATGTATTAGCCAACCTAGACGTTGTTTAAGCCAGTCTTGGCCTCAAAGAGACAGTCTAACTTTGCTAAGAGGCTCTTAAGGACATTGAAACTGAATTTCTTTTCCTATTTGAAAACATCTCTCACTGAAACACTCTTTGAGGGAAATCACAAACGCAGGAAACAGCAGCTACAGTGCTGCATGTTTGTCCGTATAGAAGGAATGTGATGATATCATTTTGGAATGTGCTTTCTTTCTCAGGTTTTTGTTTTGGTGGTAGGAATGTCACTTTCTTAAAAAGTAAAGCACATTCTTGGCTGTTGTCTCACTCCCCCTCCCTCCAAATTTTGCCTACAAATCAATATTCCCATCTCCTGCCATGTGTTTTTCCCAACCTGTCAGATACCATTCTCATGTTAGTAGTACAACCATCTGATGTCAGGCATCCCAACAGGCAATTATAAATAGTCATTTGCTATTAGTTTGGAAGGTTTATTTCCACAGATATAAGCTTCAAGACTTTCTTTGCTATTTTAACTTGAAAGCATTGTTTATTTGCATTTTGCATAGAGGATGTGACTGTTTAAAATATGTCCATTTCTGCCATGCTGTAGTAGAACCCCGAGACAAACCTTTGTTGTCTGAAATGATCTGTAAACACCTCATTCTTTCAATTTTCAGAGGAGCCCAAAGGCACATGATGTCCTGTTTTCTGCAAGTCTGACTGGGTACCTCCCTTTGACAGCTCTGCCTGAGAGAGCCCATTTCCCAGTGGATATTTCCTTATAGCCAGAGTCAGTGCAGATGAAGCTGGCCAAACATGGAGATCTGCTTTGCTATGATTTTCTGTGGAACCTTCTTATTTTTCCCCATCTATACCTAATCCATGTGCCAGGTACTGCTACTCTATCCCCTATTACATCATGATCTTAAAATTCTACTTCCAATTATTGTTAAGACAGGATAACTTAAGGATAAGCAAGACCCTAAACCAGTTCCTCAATGCCCCCAAGGGACTGAGATGCTGGAGAACACACCTACACTTCCAAGAGGCAAACCCTGCATCATCATGCCAGGTTGTTGTTCTTCCATCCCATGGAGCAGTGAAAATTCAAAATTAACCAGGAAGCAAACCTTCAGACAGAATATGAGAGTATAACACTATTTTTTCTCACCTGAATAGACCTCATACTGTGGATTTCAGTGTGCTTTGCAGATGATCAGGAAAGGAATGATCCTTTTAGCAAACAACACAGGGGAAACTGTACATGGTTGCAAGGTTCCCTTGTCCACATAGGCATGTTGGGAATGGCTTTCTGAAACTCTTGTGCCTCAGGAGTTTGTCCTGCAGGAATCCAGGACCTCTTCAAGTGGAAATTGGATCCTTGCTGGTTGGAAGAACAAAACAAACCTCTTGTCCACCCCCAGCAGCCGAACACACAGTATTTAAATTTCATATTGAAAAGGGCAATGCATATCAAACCAGTGAGTTGCAAGAATCCAACTGATCAAAAACCCAACATGTTTAAACCCAACATGTTTTCTGAAGTGCATGCTTCAGCAATGAACATCTGGTAAAGAATACAGTAGAAGAAGAGTAGGGCATTGCCAACATGGCAGGCAATTCAAAAGCAAAAATGTTGCATCCTGTGTAAATGAAGCTGATTCCAGAAAGCTGTCTTGGCATCTTCTTGTCCTAGCATATCTCATGTCTCAGAGATGACATGGTGTGATTTCTGGGTCTTTATTCTCAGGGACCAGTAACATTAACCTCAGTCACACTGCAATTTCTGATCAGGATCTTCATGTTAGTAGCAATGAAGCAGTTCTAGTGAAACCCAGCTCACTGATCTAACGTTATGTCTGATCTCCAGGGTCATTTCCAATGAGCGCTACTGTGGGGTTTTTTATCACAGAAGTCCTTTTATTGAAGAATGTTTGACAAAATGCTAAGGGTCTGTAATTTGCCAGAGAATCAAAACTATCTGTAAAATCAAGGACACTGCAAGATCAAGTATTGACTTTGCATAAGCAAAGCCATTGCTGCAAAAGAATTAAGAAACCTGGCTGGGCAGATGTAATCATGCAAGCATCAGCCAATACATTTTTGTGAGTCTCTATACTGGCTACAAAATGCTTATGCAAAACCAGAGGCTTCCTACTGACTTAAATCAGGATTGTGTGTGGGTGTAAGGGTGTGCCTTTGCTGGAGCAGTTTAGATGTCAGAGGCCAGAAACCCAACTCTGTATTCTTTAACAATTAGATAAACCAGTAATAAGTTCATAATTGCAATTCCACAAGGTATTTTAATGTGCCTGGGAGATGACAATATGCATACAATTAAAAGAAGAAAGCTTTTCATCCCTGCAAACTGTATTACTGAATTCTGCAATCTTTTTTATTTGCAGCATGCAGGAGAAGGGAGGGCAGGGGGCACCCTGCACAGGGTGGAGGTACCAGGAAAGGAAGAGGGAATCCCTTAGGCTGCAAATTCACTAAGTTCAGTTCAACAGAAAATATGGAAATGTAGGTCTCTCCTATGCTACCTCTTTTAGCAATTTTCATCTTTTTGGTCGTATGCAAGAGGAAATGTCCTGGGATAAGGTTCTTAGATCTAGTATAACAAATAGGGTATAAAAAATCCCCTTTACTCTGACCATCTTTGAAATAACAAAGCAGCTCAATTTCTGAATTATTATATTTAAGCTGTCTTTCAACTTTCCTTTTTCCCCCGACAGTTTTAAATCTCTCTGTGGGTGGAGGTCTAATGTCAGCACATGCAATTCTATACTTTAATCATTTTTTAACTGCAAGATCAAAGCAAGTAGGTTTTTATTACTCCAGTGTCCGATACTTCAACTTAACTATTGAATATCAGGCAACAGCTCTTCTCAATGCACCACATTAAAATAAATCTTTCCAGCTACACTTCCACCAAAAAAATGTATAAAAGAAAAAATTACATTATTAATCATGTGAAAATAACAAACTTGTTTCTACATTTACTCTGGGGGTGTGCAAGCAGAACACTGCCTAAGAAGAAACCCCATGGCAAACATCATTAATATTCTCATTTTATTTTCATTTCTAACACTTTTCTTCACTTTTCCTGCTTCCACACAGGAACCCAGAGAAATTAATACCTGGCCTGTGGCCAGACTGTCTGGGAGAGCAGTCCCCTGGGGTATTATTCCTCTGGCCATGGCAGTGCAGAACCAACCACATGAGAAGAATGAAGGAATCTTTCACCCCCCGGTGTCAACCCCTCCCTAACTGTGCCCGAATCCCATCTATGGTCTCTCTCCACTACCATGTCTGTGGGAATTCTTCCCATCCATTTGCTGCTGTCTCACTCTCATGGCTGGGTTTCACAGGAATAGTTTTCTGAACTGGCTGCACAATTGTTTTCCTTTCATTGACACTACTGGTTTTGCGTTTGGGACAGTAACTTCAAGACGGGGAAGAAGGTTGATAATTCATTTTGCATTCAAGACAGGGCAGAAGGTTGATAATTCCTTCATACTTCTGGAGAAAAGGTGTCACTTACAGTTACACGTGACATGTTAAAGTACTCCCTACTGCTCATAGGGGAGCCACATACTCCTGCCTAGCCCAGAGGAATCTTAACAGTGTCCTCGTGTGATTACAGCATAAGCTCTGAGCCAACCCTTCTGCCCATGAAACACTTTGGGCACGTGGGCAGTCCCACTGACCCCCACCATCCATCTGCTCCGCATGGACAGGGATGTGCCGGGCAGCGTTTCCATCAGAGCCACGTGCACACAACGTCTGCACTTTGTTATCCTCCCAAATACTTCTCTGTCACAAGCTGCTCCAATTAAGAAGGCATGCAATAATATCCTTAATTATGTTTTACTTTGATGAGAGATCTAGGCTTTTTTTTTTTTTTTTTTTTTTTTTTTTTTTTTTTTTTCAGAAAATGCATGTTGTATAGGGTTAGGAAAATCTTCATTTCAATTCTTTGCATATTTTGGCAGGAGCTGTGTCTCCGCCCTCGGCGGGCTCCAGGCCCTGCGGGGCACGTGCTCCTGCAGCCCAGGCTCTGGATGTCAGATACCAGCAGAGCAACACGGGGCTGGTTTTGGCTGACTAACCCCAACACTTCACCTGTGAGCTCTGACAGCTCCAACACAAGAATTAAAAAAGACCCTCAGCAGTCTGGGGTCTGGATGGAAGGGTCCTGCTGTAAAGTGCTCTGTCAGAGCTGTCAGGCTCAAGCAGGAGCTTGGAAGGAGATTTATATTCTGTTGATTACAATGGTAGTAAGCCACAAACACAAATTCAAAGAGTAAGAGTGAACCAAACCCATGTTCCCTTTGAGTGAGATAACATCTCTACCTTTTACACGCCTATTTATTGATGTGTTCCTGGATAAAATGTGTAATTTTAATTAACTAAAAGCACCTGCCTTTTATATTGGACTTATTTGGTGCTAAAAAGAAAGAAAATCACACAGCAAAAATGCCACGCTGGCTGAGTGCATTTTTCTTTTGTGCTGAGGAATTGATGTGTGCACTGCTTGCCTCTCAATCGATACACATTAATGTGTAACTGGTGACTATAAAAATATCCCCCCTCAAGTGTTCAGTGTCAATTAGCATCACTTTGGTAATTCTCTTGCCAAACAGGAACAAGAATTTATATGTTAAGCTTCTCTGATGCAGGCTCCATAGGTAATTTTTTTCCATTAATGAAGCAGCTACAGGGAGTGTAATTATTCCCAAAATTAGGAAGGAATAGAAGAAAACCTAAAAGCAAATGGGCCAATACAGAACTAAAGTTAAGCACAAGGAAATTAGATTCTTTACTGTAATTGTTTAATACTATTCTAGTATGAAATATTTCTCTCTATTAATTCAATTATTATGTCAAAACCATGTCCATTTAACACATGTATTTTTAAGTATGGATGGAGGTATATATATTATATTTATCCATATATACTTCAAGAGTGCTGTGTTTTTGTTGGATCTCAGAACTATTTGGTCTGCTCAGATCCCTTGATCATAATAAAGAAGGATTTTAGGTCAAGAATTTGTATTTACAGTGAACCAAGTATTTGAGCAAATGGGTGTTTCATTAGAGTTAACTTTTAATCTCTATCCAGGCCCAAATTTCAAACACTCCTTCCTGGATATCCTCTCTCTGTCCAAGGGTTTTGCCATCTCACTCTCCCTTTCAACACCACCCTGTTGTTTGGCTAGTGAGACACATTGTTTCTCTATCTTGACCAAGGATTTTGCCAAGTCCTGTTGCTTCCACTTCTGTAGCATATTTAGAATTCCTCCAGCCCTCTCTATCTCAAAATTCTTGGCCCTGCACAACTGTTTTATTTTGGCTGCTAGAAGCCCAAACTAACCTCACCAGATTTTGGCTGGCAACACAGATCTTTTTAACCATGTCTGTTTTTCCCTGGGCACATCCTTGTTTACTGAGTCTGCTGGTGATGGAACCAGTACAGTAAAACTCAACACACAAAGATACCAAGGAAAATCCATGCTGAATCTTTAAAACAAATAGAAGTGCCACAAAACAGAGCTGAGGACACGGCTTAGCCTAAGTCTCAAATTTTCTTTGTTGGGGTTTTTATTTTTGAGGATAGGTATACATTTCTACTGACTACAGCTTCTTTTTAATGTTTCCAAAACGTAAGCATACAATGCACAGTTTTCATTTTTTCTGCCCAGTTTGCACACAGGTGAATGCCCACAAGCAATTCTCTCTGGATAAGGGCAAACATGATGCAGAGACTCTGTGATTCTCTCACTACATCTGACTGAACTGGGCTATTACAGCTAATAATGTCTGTTAATGTATTAGTGGACTGTTGGTTAATGTACCCTGGTTGATAAATGTGGATATTGATATTGGTGATGGCAGTGATAAAATATAAGAGTACAAACACAGTCTTCTGCTGAAAATCACTTTTTCCTTTATTACCTTTCCCAAGTAAAAATCACCTTTGATTCTAGTAGCAAACTTTTAAGCAAAGCTCAGATAACATTTATCCCAGACCATTTTTATCACTATTATCTTCCTTCTCTGGTAGGTTAGGTAGAGCACCAACTTCAATAGTTTTCCTGCATACAAGGTGCACAAGGTTGCCTTCTTGAAGAGTTCCTTCAGTGATTTACTAAAAGACAGAGTTCATATTTCATTTTTTTTTTTTGAGCTTTTTGTAAAATCCATTTTCACTGTACTTGGAAAATGTGACTGTACAATGGGAAAGGGCAGGCCCTTCTTTTTTTTTTCTTGTCTGAACACAATGGCAGGATAAGGGAGGCACCGCTCATTACAAGGAATACACTTTAATCAAATTGCCCAGCACCAAGTGTTTGTCTTCCACCACTTTAGATGCCAATGTTTGTTTTCTCTCTGGGAGAAGAAACAGACAACACTTTTAATTTTAATAAAAATCTTTCAGAATGAAGCAAACAGATGACCTAATTTGGAGGATCTACTTCTTTACTTGAGTTGCAAAAAAAGGCAAAGATGACTGGCAGGCTCCCATACAGCATTGCTGGAGGAGATTTAACACTTTCCTGCTCAGTTTGTTGGCTGGGAAGTGTGAGATGGATTGCCATTCTGTTTGATTCCACTTTCCCTGATCCAGCAACAATGTCCTTACTATCATATACTGCTTGGCTTGAGTGGGAACTGCAAAATGTGCTGCTGTGACTAAAGCTCCAGTTGGAAAGGTGGAAATCTGATTTTATTAAACACATATGGACACTTGTCAAAATTACTTCTGCAGCTAAAGCCAAGACTTCATCTTCAGTTTCATAAGTCTCATTCTCTGGTATGCATCCATTGTTTCCAGGTTGAAGGATATCAAAGCAAATCTTCTGATATGTTTCTTAAACCTCAGTACTGGATGTTTAAATAGACAAAGACAAGAAATCATAATCATAAGAAAGAACTATCTTTCACCTAAATAATTCATTTCAAGCCTCCACGTTTGTGAAGAAAAACACAAAATCATTAAAGACTCCTAGTGCAGGGAAATTGAAATGTTTATTTATTGTGAATCCTCATGGCCAATTCCCAAGATTTGGAACTCAAGTGCTACATTTTTTATGCTGTTGGCGGACAGCAGTTAACATTTGAGGGCTTAAAGCATCTTGTCCTGCTGGATGCACCATCCAGTAACAGCAGAAACTTATTCTCTGTGACCAGGTAGAAATAACTGGAGCCTGAAGACTCCTGCTCTGTTCTAGGATTCATCTCCTTCAAAGGCAGATCTCCTGCCCTTTTCTCCCAGCAGCACAGAACTCCCTAATTCAAGGGAGGGAAGGACAAAAGGAAGGGTGAAGATGCAGAAATATGAAACCTAAGTCCTCTTTCACCTTCATCACCTTGAATACCAAGGGAGCAACCCTGCTGTCACTGAGCTGCAGGCATAAAAGGTGCCAGCCCTGCAGTTTGTCCTCCTGAGGCTTCCTGCTGGGAACACAGGAGGGACACCAGAGGAGACAGGAGGTGGTGGAGGACTGGAACCAATGCATTTTCTGCCATGCACTTCTCCCCAGACAAGTACCTACTTGCCTTGCTCACAGTCTGTAACAGATGAAACTTGGTGTAATCTATCAACTTGTCTATAAATTACCAAAAAATACCATACTAATTATCAGCCATGAGGTGGTTTCTCTCGGAACTTCTGCTCCCCTGGTGAGTGATGCCCACTGTTGGAAACACACTTCATTTTCATTTAAACTTGCCTTACCTGCAGCTTCTTACTGCAAATTCTGGCTATTGCAATGCCACAGAGCATCTCCGTGCAAGGGTGAATTGGGCAAAACCAAGGCAATCCATGATATTAGGTTTTTTGTTAATTTAATTTTGTGAACAGATTCTGGGACTTGCTCTTCTGCCTGTCTGCACTAAAACATACAGCAGGCATTACTAACAGCAAAGAGCTGCTGCTCTGGAGCCCCAGGTTACTGTGCAATGCAGCAAATGTACAAAAATAAATGTCTCTTGTATTGGATCTTGCAGTGATATTTGGCTGAACAATGAACACCTTGAGGGGGGCATTGGCTGATGACAAGCATGGGGTTCAATCTTTGTCCCAGATCCATCCATGAATGGACCAGTCCTCCTCTTCATAAAATCATTGTTTATTCTACAGGCCCACTAATTGCTACTATTAAAGCAAATGGTACTATGTATGGTCTTGCAGAGTATCAACAACCTTGAGCTGCCCGGCACTTAGGTGTGTAGCAAGGTGATGCACGCAAACACCTCCACCCAGAGGATGGGCATTTCTTTGATTATTGCTCTGCTTTACCTTTGCCATCTCTTAGGGCAGTTCCCCCCATGGGCTCTATCCACAGACGCCAGCTGCCTTCCTGTTTTAGCCAGCAGCTGCTACCAGCTCTGTGCTATTCATTTGGCAGAGCTCTCACTCCTGAGCAGGTTGTTACGGTCTATGGGCATTTTCCTCTGTTGGAAGGGCCAGGAATGAAGGTGCTTTCATGTGCTTTTGGCCTATATCACCTCTGTGTCACATGGAATATCCAGCTTTCTGAAATCACATCCCCTGTTTGCTGCTGACATTGGGGAATCACTTGGATTCCAGGGTACAAGATGTGATTTGCTATGTACTTTTCCTCCCAGATACTGTAAACCACCTTGGGATTTATTTCATCATTTATTTTAGTATTACCAGGAGGATGCTGGATTAATATTTTCTCTACCAAAACCAGCAACACTGTCAACAGAGAATTTGTCCCATAAACTGGATGGGAGCTGGACATACAGGACTCCTGCATGAACAATGGATTGTTCTGGAGAATAATGTGTAGAAATCCTGCTATATCTGACCCACAGAGAGGTGTCAGAGGTCCCAAACTGGGACTAAGGAATAACTCCTGGCATCCAGGAAGGGTTCCTGAAGACTTCACTACACACAAAACAGCCACTAGGGTAATCAACTCCAGCATAAGGGTTTCATATAGATCAAAACAGTTCAAAACAAACATCTCACCATTCATCAGTTATGCTCTTTTCTCTTTTTCTTTTTTTTTTCCTTGTTGTGAGAAAATGGGCAGAAAACAAGTAGAGAAATATAAATTTATTGTTCATAGACTTGAAACCTTTTTTTTTTTTTTCCGGTCAGCTCCATTCCTGAATCAGCTATCTGTGTACACTGCTAAAGGAAGTAATGGAAGTTGTCTATACAAAAGAAAGGGAGCACAAATCAACAGGAGAGAAAATTTGGTTTATCTTGAGCCACTGGCAAAAACAAAGCCATCAACCATGTGAAACAAGACAGGGCTCACTGAAGAATTGCAGAGCCCCCTTACTGTATTGATGATATCTAAGTTGTGCAACTGCTTTGCAGCTCTTTTGCCTTTAATCCAAATAGTGTCAGCCTTCAGATTGCTTCTCAGCCTATGTGTCTGCCTGCAGACACTACTGCATTGATTTCCATCTGGTGCGTGTTTTAAAACTTTTCCTCACAACCTTAAGGATTAACTGCCTTTTTTTTTTTTTTTCCCCTTTACAGAACTTCAGATTCTGAAGCATGCTGAGGGAAACAATCACAGCAAAGAAGCACCAAATCTCCTGCAAACTCTCCCCTGATCAGTGGGCATACAAAGATCTACCAGCAGCTGTTAATGTCGCGTTATGGATGATTAGCAGGACTTCCTGTATCTAATGAACATGGCTCTTTCAGTGAGGAGACACAGTACAATGCTGTCCCAGGAAGACAAAAACGATGTAATATTCAGTCAGGAATGCATTTACTACATGGCCTGGAATGGTGAATTGATCTCATGCTTCTGTAACAAAGATCTCATCTGTAGCCCTCATGCACTGCTGGCACTGGCACGGCTTCAGAACGAGCCCGACGATCCTGCTCCCAAAAGGAACTGATTAGGAGGGATGTTCTAGGAGCTATTTGATACAGGCAGCACAATCCAGAATGCCATTTATAGAGCAAAAATAAAATAATACGGCAATCTTTAAGTATTTTTATGTTTAAGTATGCCAACGGCATCTTCTAACTGACAGTGAAAATAAGCATTAAACACCCCTATAACCACGGTGTTCCTGGATCTAAAGCAGGTAGAGTGGATGGACAGATGTTTTGGTGTGAGCATGGCACATAAGAGAAATAGGTTCAGTTTGGTTTTTGCTGCTTTCCTCTTGATTTTAACTGGAAATATAAAGGTAGGTCCATTTAAAATCCCTCCGCTCCTATCTCTACATATCGTTTCACACACCAGGGACCCAGGATATCCAGAGATACATGAAACAAAATGTAAAGTTGTGAGATGACCTATATGGTGAAGGGAATAAAGATGATGTAAATAACACAGGCAGCTTGTAAGAAAGGCTTTCAGAATCTTTTGCCAAATATCCAACTTGTGGCAACAGTGCAAGCAAGGGGGTACTTGGAGTTTTGCTTCGTCGATACTATAAAATAAACCCAAGTTAAAATGGGTGTTGCCCAATCCAATTGTCAAACATCACTGCTGCAATACAAAGACAAATGTTTATTGGCTTAACTTTGAAACTGCAGTAAATGCTCTTCTATTCAATTAGATAAACAAATACAGGACAGAGTATATAATAGGGTCCTTTCAAGTAAATTATGCTTTCTAAGTCACGTGTAAAAGAAAAATGACTTTAATGTTTATATTTCGGTAAAATAAAAAACCATCAAGGCTCCCCTTCTGCTATATTCTAAATATAAAAAAATAAAGAATGTTTAAATGATGTCCATTTTATGACAAAGTCAGCAAAGCAAAGAAGCATAGCCAGGCTGACAATCCAGCTTTTCTTCTCACCATTACAAGAGAAGGAGAAAAAAATCCTTTATTCTGTTCTCATTTACAGTAGCACAAATCCCCAGGAACTGCACTGACTTCAGTATGTTATTTTGGATTTACAGCACACTCAAAGAGATTAGAATTCGGTCACACATGAATGAAGAACAGAACATCCACATTCATTCTAAACATATTTTCCTTTCTTGCATACACAGAGCAGCAGTGCTGTCCTTAGCAATGACAGATTATGTGCTGTTGGTTTACCTGCTTGCCTAGAGGTATTTATACAGGTACCAGGCAGGATGCCTCAGTGATGGAAGCACTTTGTTACCCTTTCTAGCAAATGCATCCCCATTTATGTCTAGAGAGAACAGCCTACTCTGTAGCATCAGGGCATCAGACAAGGGGCTAAAACATGCTCACAGCATTATGCATCCAGTGATGAAAACCACCTGTTTGTGAGGCTCTTTTATTGTCTCTGCCAAAGACTGGCTCTAAGTCCTGACAATTTCTCATGCAGATATATTAGCATACATGGACTACATATCTTTAAAATAAGAGCAGAAAACTGTAGTGGTTGTTGGAGAGCACTGTGGTTAAAACAATGTATAATTCCTGACCTTGGTGGAGGAGGGCATTTTCTTTCCACAGGTTGCTTAGTTTTGCGAATCTCAAATCCAGTCTCAGCAACACAGTGAATAGATTCCCACCAGTTTAAAAGCAATGATAACCCCTGCACAGCACAAGCCAACTTCATACCTTAACACCCTATTGCCTTGTCCATTGTGTTCAGCTGAGGTGCAAACTCCTCACACGAGCAGGGAACCAAACAAACACCTTGGTCTTGACACCTGTCAACATTAAACACATCTGCCCCTCCTCCTCTGCAGGCTTTCTAATGAACTGGCTGCAGGCAAGGAAGAGGCATTAAGAGAGGGAGCACTGCAAAAGTAAAATGAAAATAGGCTGCTCCAGGAGATAGACAGAGATTAGGGCTGCATATTCCTGGGCTCAGTTTTACTGTGAGCATACTAATGCCCACACCTCCAATTGAAATGCTCTGGAAACCTTCTCTGCAGCCTCCAAGAACACAGCGCAAAATAATAATTCCAGCAAGAAAGATCGCAAATAGGAAAGAGAAGGAAGGGTTGATTTTTGTGGTTATTTTTTTTTTCTGAGCTGTAACGAAAGAATTGAAAAGTAAGCAGAACATTTATTTAAAAAAAAAAAAAAAACTTGCCAAGGTTTCAAAGTCAGGCACTTTCCTAAGTTTGGAAAGGTCAGTTCCAACAGTTTTGATAGTCCAGTATAAAATGCTGAGGATTTTGTTTTTCAGAATTTTGATTTTTATGGAGATCCAATCTCTTCCAGACCCAATCTTTTAAAGACCCACTTTCTAACTTTCCAGCTAGCCCTCAACAGCTAATCAGCTCAACTACCTGCAGGTTACTTGCTAAATCATTTCAACTCACTCAGTCCAACCCTAATATTTCTTCCTGACTTCAAGTCTCTGATAATGAAATCCTGCTGCTCTGTGTCTCCAGCCCACATCCCACGATGCCACAGCACTCCCAGAATCACTGTCCGTGCTGTCCTTCAAACATGTGCTTTTTGAAGAAAAGTTACAACTCCTTGAACTAAGTTGTGGGGCGCTTACCTCGTCCTTCCTCTGAGCGCTTCTCCAGCTCACTTCCAACCACAAGAATCTCACTAGAGCATTTAGGCTGTTTTGTGCTGTGATTTGATACTGATGAGCACAATAAAGCTCTGGGTTCCTAAGAACCGGCATAATAGAAATAAACAGGAAAATAATATAACATGCCAAATGAAGAGGAGGCAGGAAAATGGCCAGCTGTGTCTCTCTACCTTTCTATCACATAAAACACACATATTTATGCTTAAATATGTCGAAATAGAAACCATGTACCTGCTCCCTACATCTGGTGGAAAAAACCTCCCTGACTATATTTTTATTTTGGAATGTCTCAATTTACCAAACAGAAACATATCATCCAGACAAGTATTCAATTAAATTCCTTTGAAAAACAGGCAAGCTTCCACTGGAGCTATGCCAGCCCCAGCTTCTAAGCAGCCCAGCTGGTAGTCTCCTGAGGGCCAGGGCTTCCAGCTCCCACAGTTTCAACAAATCTTGCTAGATAAATTGCCTGAACATTAAGGACCCTTGGGCTTATAATGCCCCCAGTTTAGGACAGAGTACCAGGCACAGCACAGTGTTGTGGTGACTGGGGAGCTCAGAGATACCAGGGTGATGGCTACAGCCACGGCCAGCACGCCAGTATCCAACAACTCTGGCTCCAGTCCTTTTTTTACAGGCAATTTCAAACTGTTGGAACATCAAGGTTCCCTGAGAAATCAAAATACTTTTCTTCTTCCAGCCCTATTGCACACATATGTGGCAAAAAAAAAAAAAAGATTCTTCATGATCTTTTGCTCTCCTTCAGCTGTTCCTTATTACTGTACATTCATCTTGTTTGTTCTTTTCTACAAACTATTTTGCTCCTTTTTTTGTGAAAGACGCCATTTTTCTACCTGCATTTGAACAGTTCCCAGCATAATGAAATCCAGATATTGGTTGTACATGGTTCTGTAATACAAACAACACAGTGTTGTCATTTTCTTTTTTCCCTCCTTAGAGAGAAGTTTATTGAAAAATCAAAGCCTTCCCTCTAATCATTTTCACTCTGTTAGCTGTAGGCAACATTTGTTGAGGAGTAATTAATGTAATATAAAAGTATCTAAATTTTGCATGCATATTGTTTCTTATTTTTTCACAGACTGTGTGTTTGTTCTTCCCCCGGCTCAAAAGCTAAAAATGAGAATTTCTGTCCCATGTTCTCACCTCCCCTCCTCTACTTTATACCATATTGCAACTTGTCATATTATATTGTGAATAACTTAAGAACTATTTGACATATTAGTTACACATTTATGTTGCAGAGCTTTTTTCCTTCACTATTTTTAGAGAGACCAATTTTACATGTCATGATATCCGTATCTATATTTATACTGAATATGTTTAATTTTTTTTCTTACCATATTTAGTTCAAGACTTTTACTCATGATAGGCAGAAAAAAAAAGTTTTTTATCAGACCTTCATTTCACAAGGCAGATGGATAAATTTCAGCTCTTCTGGGAAATCACACTATTTTAACTTGACACAGGTGAGTTTCCTACTACAGCCATGAGACAGTTCTTGACTTTGCAAAGTAAAGGCCGAGACTGTAGTTCTCATTAGAAGAGATACACTTTTTTTGAAAACAAGGCAGAGCTAATCAAAACATCTAAGGGAAACAAACTGACATATTCCTCTAACTCGCTGTGGTGCACATCAGCAATACCACACACCATGCCTGTTTTGATCATGCTGTCAGTCCTTACAAACCAAATACAGGAATAACTGCTCCAAGTTCTTCAAACTGAGGCTATTCATGGATTAAAGCAGCCCTGAACCAATTGATGGTGAATAAAATTGTTGGAACATAAAGTTATGTAATGCAGCGTGGACCTCTAATTTTATATTTTGTAACTGAAATGTAAATAATTTATTTAAAAAAAAGTCGTCTCTCAGAAAAGTTACTACTAAAATCAAAACAAATTTCTCTAGGGCTCTATTTACAATGCCAAAAGAATTGCATAAGCATGACTCCTGACTTTCATGAATGTAACCAGGGTGGTTATGCCCCAGAACTGAAAAATAATTAAAAGTTAGATATTGGCAACTTCAGGCTTGCTTTTCCCCAGGAGCCTAAGGAGTAAGCTTTAGAAGGCAAACTTCCCAACAGCCACTTCATTACAGAAAGAACATGCATCTGATCCCCAGAAAGGCACTCAAAACTAACGTCTCTGTGGCGATGCAAGGATGGCCCACATGAAGAGGATACGATTTCATGCTGTCAACCATAAGGATTCCCAATGTGAGTTTACAAAATAGACTTAATTTGGAACACTTTCATCCATCTTCCTCACTAAGCCTTTACAGCAAAGGTGTTCAACTCTCCTAATACCCCAATGTGACCTTAACAAAAACTGCATGTGGCCCAGGGAGCTGAGGCAAAGGAGAAAGTTCTGGAAGCAGTTTCAAGGCAGAAGACAACGGCTTTGATGGCATCCCAGCTGGATGGCGCTGATGTGGGCACACAGCTTCATCCAGTGCCCCTTGGCTTCAGCAGCCTCTGCTGGCATTCTTCTGCCCAGAGCTGGGGATTCAGGTTATCTACACCACAACAGCAAAGCCTTTCTGCCAAACATGTGGCATCATCTCGGCTTAACAGCTCATGAACCACTGAGTTTGCCATCATTTACATTTCCATCATTTACATTTTCCGTATTTTTTCCCTGCAACCATGAGGGTCAGAAATATCTTTTTAAAATGAAATTTGAGAACTGCAAGTCAGCGTGCCTCTAGTTGTTGAGGCTTTCATACTTGTAGTATCTTAGTAACTACTGTACTCACAAGTATCAAAAGTAATGATACTCTGCAATATATTAAGGAGTCCTCTGGAAATGAAAGGCTCAGGACCTGATAACTTTTTGTTCATGAGCCAAGGGATGTCGAAGAACAAAGTGAGCCCGGCAGGGATTGACAGAGATTAAAAGTACACGCAGACACGTACACACACAAAAATCACCACGGAAAATGTGCTGCCTAACTCCGCATGAGTGAACCCTACAGCTCAGGCACCTTGCTAAGCTCCAGTGGGAATAGGAAGTACTGCAAAGGACTTTCCTGGGTGTCCACTCAGTGCAAGCCCGGGCCGAGGTGAGAGTGTGCTTGGCTCCAGAGCCACGACAAGCAGGAGGGCAGCAGCACCGGGCTTGCGATGGAAACATTCCCGGTTGTGTCCCAAAGCAAACAGCAATAAAACAAACTGCTAATGAGGATGCAACCTGACCCTCTGCAGAATGCACGTCCAAGGACTGCGGGGCTGTGAGGGGAAGGGAAGGACTGTGCCGGCAGAAACTCCAAGCTCAAGGCGATTACCAGTACTTTACTGGTAATAAAAGTTACTCACGAAGTAACAGAGCAAACGCTGCTTTGAAGGAAAAAGAGGTCTGCTAAACAAAGAACTTTACTCTGCAGAAAGAATTCCTTTTAACACTAAGGTTAACATTTCATTTTTTAATAAGAAATCCCAGTGAATCTTCCCTTAAGACTCTTCACTCCAGACAGTGACACTCCAGACACTTCTCTTTTTTCCCTCTCCGCCTGCTGATGTACTCTCCTTTCCAGGAAAGCAACAAATTTTTATTCACACTTTCTGCTCTTCTTCATTAGGCTGTTTGTCACACTGTTACACAAACAGATTTTCAGAGCTATGACAGCCTAAGGACAAACATCTAGATTTTACTATTTTACAGCAGGAGACCAGCAGCTCCAGGAGACTGAAGAACCCCTGAGCAAACCACCCATAACAGCATTCACAACCTTGTATCTGTCTTTTTTAATTTTTTTTTTTTTTAATAATAAGAAAAAAAATCCAGAAGCCACTGCTAAGGGAGATAAAGGAATATATTCAATGTAATGAAAGGCAACCTGTCATTCTGACAAATTCTTGGTTTTCTGGAAGTCTTGGCAAGGAAGATGTGATGACATAAGGCACTTGGTTGGTGGAAGGACATCAGAGGTGGCTATTTCAATTAGAAGTGCAATGATAGACCTGGATAGCACCCTACAAAGAAACTGTGGTAGCCAAGTGTAATCCAGGACATAAGAGGTTTGGGAACTGATGAACTAGGGACAGGATCATAGAAATGTAAATAATACTGGAATAATGCTAATCAAACCCAAAAGATTCTGCAAGCAGTTAAACATGAGCTTAAACTTAAGTATTGGAAATATCTCATTGAAGGTAATAGGCATGAACACAATTCTTTAACACTTCCAAATTATGGACGTGTGTTTTCCCAAGTTTCTGGACACATGCCACCGCTTGAATTTCTGCTTTAAAAAGTAGCAAACACACATGGATGTCAAGGAACACACAACAGAGTTAGCTGCGGCAGTTCACTGAGCAAACACGCCAGATCCTTTGGAACTCAGGTGGGAAGAGAGCTCTCCTGACCCCTGAGCTGAGGGGCTGAGCAGCATCTCTGCATTGTGTCATCTCCTAATCCTTGCTGTGAATTCAGTGCACTTAGAGCCAGGCTGGTGTCACTGTGCCAGTCAGCCACAAAAGCAGTGAAAGGGAATAGGAAAGCAGGAGTGTGTCTCACCCATACAAAAGTAAGTTGTTCCCCTTTGTTATTGTTCCTTTGAATAAATGGTAAATGAGAGAAATTTCCTTCTTGGGATTGTTCCTGGACTAGCAATTGCATAGCCACTTGCTACAGAGGGTATCTAAGCCTTAATAAAGAACTGTAATGAAATTTGGGTCCAGGTGCTGAATGATAGTCCCACTATGCAGAACATATTTTTCCTATTTATTTTCTTGCTCAGATTTCACCTGTAAAACAGGAACACTAAGGCAGCCCCTCAATCTCAGCCTGTTAAATCCTCATTTCAGCTGGCATACTCACAAAGATTTTCCAACAAAGGAATTGACAGCTTTCCATTGCAATTACAACAGCAGAGCATCCTGAAATGCATTTTTCCTGTGACGCTGTACTCAACTGTTCCAGGTACATTAACGAGATCAGGTCTGTGACACATCACAACCCCAAAAGCTTCCCACCTAAGCCTAGGAATGGAATAAGCAATCCATCACACAATGTGACACGTTCCCCAAAACACACACACACTCAAAACCTGAAAGTGGTGTCAGAATGTTTATTGAAGAGGGCAATCTGACTGGCTGAACCAACCTGGGTAGCCGGTAACTTTTAACATAAGCAAACAGAGATACTGTAAACCTGCTGTGCATGGAAACTGTGTTTATACTTAAATTGGACTTGGAAGACTGAAATAACTTACTAGAAAAATATAGCTTAAGTTCCCAGGAGCTCTGAATGACCTTGAGATCATTCTGAAAAAACCAGAAATATGTAGACATATACAGTGATGCAAACAGAGTTACACAAATATTTTCAAAGTCAGCTAATAAAATACATTTCCTTGCCTATTTTTTATGATAGCTTTGCAAACATACTTTTAAAACCACACTTTTCAGCCCCACCAAGCATTTTTTTGCCACTTGCGTTATCAGAACTGATGGTAAGCATTCTGCAATGTAAGTGCTGCCTCATTTATTTCTTAGTGAGTTTTGTAATTGCTGGGTCTGTTCCTTTTAGATAGACTGCTGAAATTCTTACTACCATATGACAAGACAATAAACTTTCTTAGTGATGCAGTGGAGGTGCGGTGGAGGTACAGTGGAAGACAAAAAAAGAAAAAAGACACCAGAAACTTCATGTATTTCTCAGTAAGGCAAATACATTGACAAAATATTTTGATTTATATGGCACCTAAATTGCTGTACACAGGCAGATCTGAATGGAAAGTGATCACAAATCAGAGACAATCACCACCACAAATTTTGAGCTCTGTTGCTCATGAACCTAGAAAATAATTATTAGGAGTATTAAAGCACCCACAGTAATGTAACCTAATGTTGCATAACTGTGATCAAACTTGTGCAAAAACCAGGAAATTGCTGAGTCGAATAGTGTTTTGCTTAAAAAATAATGACATAAAAGGAGAGGGGATAACTATTTTATAACTTGAAAACAGCCAGGGGAGTCTAACTGAGCTGCATTTATTCTTCTGCCATGGGCTGAGTGCATGGCCAGCACTGGAAGCTGACTGCGGAAAGCAAAGTCGGAGATGCATCAAGCCATGGATTGTAGGTTATCCATGAATCTGTATCTGTACCTGCGTTTTCCACACCACTCGTAAGATTACCATTTAGCATGAAAGCACCCTGCATGCTGGCAGGCAGAAGGGACTGTGCTTTTCACAGCAAGGTGCTCACCCTGCAAAGCCTGATAAAGTCCAGGAACTGGATAATCTTGGGAGCATGTAGATTGCATCAAGGCTTTAGAGAAGGGGAGTGTGTTTCCCTTCAGTGCTGGCATACCCCATAAATTCTGGTGTAAAGTGTGGGGATAACTGACCCTCTGAGAGCATCGGCTAAGCTCCTGAGAAAACAGGAGACCGCAAATAGGTGTTTCTGGAGAATAGTTCTACTCCGTCACGGGAGGTTGTGGTGAGGTGGGTGGGGGCCGGTCTCTTCTTCCGCGCCCGCAGTGAGAGGAAATGAAAAAATGGCCTTAAAGTAAGAGAGGAGAGATTCAGAATAGATACCGGAAACATTTTTTCACTGTTCTGGTGGTCAGACATTGCAACAGGCTGCCCAGGGAGACGGTGGAGTCACCAGTTCTAGAGGTGTCTGTAGTTCAGTGGTTTAAGGGTTACAGGGGTAGCGCTAGGTGGACGCTTGAACCGGATGATCTTGAAGGTCTCTTCCAACCTCGGTGATTCTGTGAATAGAGGCGGCGAGGCTGCTGTGTCCCGGTTTCGGGGGTGAAACGCAGCATTCCGTGATTCCGGCTCCCTCTGAGGGCAGAGCCCGGAGAGCGCCGCAGCCGCGGCCCGTCAGCTCCGGCGCCGCTCCCGGCCCGTCCGCCGGCGGCTGCGCGCGCCTCTCCCCTTCCTCCTCCTCCTCCTCCTCCTCCTCCTCCTCCTGCCGCGGCCGCTGTCCCCCTCCGGCAGGCATGGAGGCCATCGAGGAGCTGGCGGTCCAGCCCTGCACCTCCTCCCTCTACCTGCGGCCTTTCCGCCTCTCTTACCGGCAGGTGAGTGGCGCCGCCGGGCCGCCCGCCCGCCGTGCCCCGTCCGTGCGGGCCCGTCAGCCCCGCCTGCGCCATTTTGGAGCAGCGCCGGTGTCACCTCCTGCAGCCGGTGTCACCTCATGGAGCCGGTGTCACCTCCTGCAGCCGGTGTCACCTCATGGAGCCGGTGTCACCTCCTGCAGCCGGTGTCACCGCATATAGCCGGTGTCACCTCATGCAGCCGGCGCCCCCTCGGCCCGCCCTGAGGTGGGGCTCGAGCAGGGCAGCGCAGGCGGCCCGACAGAGCGCGGCGTCGCTGCCGTGCGGTGCCACCGGTTCCCGTGTCCCCGTGGGTGTCCCCTCTGCCCGGGTCTGTCACTTTCACCCCGTGCTGGTGTTCGGGTTCACCTCTCGGTTTGGGCCTCTCTTTGGTGTGGATTGTTGACATCTCGAGCCCTTTGCTGGCCAGACCTCAGCAGGCCATCACTTTCATCCACGAGTGTTTAGGGTTCTGGGGCGCCTCTCAGATCAGGAGCTGGCCTGTTCAGTCTAGGGAAAAGCAGACTGAGATGAGATCTCGTTAATGTATATTAATGTATATAAACCTCTCCAAGGTGGGTGCCAAGAGGATGGTGCCAGACTCTCTCCAGCGATGCCCAGTGACAGGATGAGGAGCAGTGGCCATGAACTAAACCACGAGTTTCACTTCAACATAAGGAAGAACTTTACACTGAGGAGCAGGCTGCCCGGGGAGGTCATGGAGTTTCCCTCTCTGGAGACATTCCAAACTCACCCGGACTCCTTCCTGTGTTACCTGCTCCAGGTGACCCTGCCATGAGAGGGGGTTTGGACTGGGTAATCTCCAGGGGTCCCTTCCCACCCTGGCTACTCTGTGATTCTGTGAATAGCCTCAATGCCTGCAGGTGGGAGGCAGGGAAGGAAATCCTGTCCCTCACCATCTTTATATCAACATGAGTCACCTTTCACAGGATCACTGAGAACTGGTACCTCCAACAGCAGCAGGAATGTGAGCTTTGAAAGGAAAGTCATTTCTCACAGCACAAAACATTGCATGTTCCTTGGATGCTTTCCTTGGGCCTGGTTGTTGGCTGGTCCAGGGTGAGCTTTTACCCTGGCAGAGTGGTGAAAGGTGGAGGGAAAAAAGGGGAAGGAGACTTTGGACAGCCCTAGAAATGGATGGTGGAAAACACATCTCTCATTCCTCCTTTGCTTTGCTCCTAAATGCATCAATTGGAAAGGCAGAACAGGAACGTATTGAGTCCAACAGTGAGATAAAGTATAGAAAATGAATAGCAAGGGTTCAAATAGGTTTCATCAAAGCAGATGAGCCGATTTTTAACATTTAGATACATTTTATACATTATTTTCTTCAAGAAAGTTCTCATTGGTTGGGATAAATAAACCATTTTGATTCATGAGCAGTTGAGAGCTCTACACTGAATTATGTCTTTTCAGGTATCAGAAGTAAACCTGAAAAACATTCGTTCACATTCTGAATTTTTGCTTACAAGTGATGGGTCTTACTACTTAATTTCATTTTCATTTCTGAGTCATGCTCTATTTACATGAAAAAGGGGATTTAATTAAAATGTTCGAAACAGTATTGCAAAATTACATTTAATTGAATAGATGTGCCTTAGATGTGATGAGTATTCTAAAGAAGAAATAAGGGTATGTTTGGTCATGTGCTGTGGATTGACAGAGGCCAGCATTGCCACTAAGTGAAATAGACTTGCCCATCTTGCTGCTTCCTCTCCTTGCACAAGTATCTGTGCAGCAACTGAGTGAGCTGGACCAGGGTCAAACCTAATCTAGCCAGAAAAAGAAGTCAATTTTAAGCTAAACAAGATCAGTGATTCAGTTCATTATGCTGGCAGAGGGGAGGTGGTAATGTAGTAGTTAGGGATGAGCGTTTGGGGCCTGGTGAGGGCAGAGATTGTTTCTGTTGGCTGCAGCACTGTCTTGAAATGAACTTTAACATGTAGTTTCTATGGGATCTGTACAGAAGCTGGCTTGGGTCCAGCCTGCTGAGAGCATGAGCTCAATGTGAGCACAACTCTCTGTACCTGACCTGAGAAACAGACCCTACATTTATTGAAACACATTTTGCATTTAAAAACTGACTTACTAACCAGAGGAAATACTAAATATTTTCTCTCATTTGACTAATTGTTTGAAAAGCATTTAGGTCTGCTGAAAACCCCATTAAACAGTCAACGGTCTAAAATCCAAGAGAGTTAGATGCCTGTTCTGCTTAAGAATTTTTGAAAATTCCACCACTCCTCTAAAACTGACAATTGTTTCCAAAAATCTAGCCCTTGATCTTAATGCTTTTATGCTGAGTAGGTCTTCCCTTGTCCAACTATTTTAATTCACTTGCTGGAAAAAGAAAAGAAACTTTTCTTCTTCCCAGTTCCTAATTGCTGTATCTTACAGTAACATTAAATTCCCCCTTCCATGAATTCCCTGCACTTGCTTGATGAACTTGACCCAAATCTAATAAAAAAAATCTTTCTGGATAACAGAATAATCTAATGGGGAAAACTTGAATAATGGCATTTGTTGCACTGTGAAAACTGAAACTAGTTTGGATACTTAAATTATGCAATATGTGGGATAATGCTGTAATTGGAAGGCTTGGGGTGGTCTTATAGGTACGTTTTGTGAAGCTATGGCACATCCCCTATAATTCATTGTAATCCAAAGAAGATGGATTGATGCATTTTTTTTGTTCATATAGTATTAATGAAGGATAACTGGGGCCTTGAAGACTGAGAATTGGAAATCTTTTTTCAAAGAGGTATATTCCTAAAATAGGCATTGATGTTTAACATAGCTTCTGTCCAAGGACACACAGAGAGTGAGAGGTTTTTTTATTAATTTGTTTTCTTTCACAACTACTGCTTTTCTGTACAAATAGGAAATGGAAGGAATTTTTACATACAGTGTGGGATTTTGAGATTATTTCTAGGCATTCATAAATGCTTAAGTAACAGCATTATTTTCTAGACATTTCATATCAAAATTATGCTACTTGTGTGGAGATACTTTAAACCCTACTACTATACCTAATACAGCAAGGTCTTTCACATAAGCATAAATTTTATTATTTTAAAGATAAATTTAGATAGGTGATTTACATTTCAGTGTACCCTGCTAGTCTGATTTTATCCATTCAACCTGCACCCCACTGAGTTGTAAATCACTGTTGTTCTAGCAGCATTACAGACCACTCAAAATCTGTAAGACATCAGAAGAGGATCCATTTGGGGGCTGAAATTTAAACAAAATGCTGAGTAAATTAGCTCAGTTGGTCAGAGCATGGTGCTAATAGCACCAAGGTCACAGGCTCAGTCCCTGTATGGGCCATTCACGCAAGAGCTGGATCAGTGATCCTCGTGGGTCCCTTCCATCTCAGAATATTCTGTGATTCTGGAAATACTTTTGTAAACCCATACAGGTCACACATCTGAAGGAGGCTGTGGTCACACCTGATGAAGAGTGGAGCCATAGACTCAGATCATTGTCTACCTGCTCTTGGAGGCATTTTACACATTTACAGTTGCAGGCCCAAGGATTGCATTAATGTTTTGGTCAGCTGAGTATTTTCCTTGGACATACAGATGCTCAGCCTGGGAGCTGTGGACAAACACAAGAACAGAGTTGTGTGTACATAGAACCCAGGCAATTACTGTCATGTTTGAGAGAACTGTCGCAGTGTCCTTGTAGGTTTGTATTTGAGTCCCAAGTTTCCCTGTGCTGTAAGAGCTTGAATCATCCTTTAGACTGTATTTGGTTACATATAGAAACACTCTTCCAAAAGACCGTGAGAAAAATGTCAGTTTCTGGCTCTTTCACTAAAGTGAGGATTGTAAGAAATCATGGCAGTTCTTGAAGTTACAGCAATTCATGCCCATGGTGGATTCTGTTCTTCCCATGGAGGGTCATGAGAGCTTTTCATATGAAGTGTTTCATCACCCTCTCCTTCTGCCCATCTGTATTTTAAATGAAAGCAACGAGCTCTGAATTTTTCTTGTAGAGCATAAAAGTAGGTATATACCCTTCTGAAGGACTTCCAGATTTCAAACCTTGCAGATTGAGGCACCCTGCAGCTTTGTGTTGGGAATCCAAGCTATGGAGAATAGCCTGACTTGCTGGACAAATCACAGTACCAGTCACTCACTTAAATTATTAGTTCTGTCTCTGTGTTGTGCAAAGGTAGAAATGGAAGTGCAGCCAAGGAGTTGTGGAATTCAGCAAGCTGCAGTCAGATTTTGGTGAGGGTCAATATGGAGAGGTAAAGTACAGATTAAAATTGATTATATTCTTCAAAATAGGTGTTTGACAGAACTCCAAAGGGACCTCAGCTTCTGTTGGGGAAGATGGAACAGGGAAACCTGATAAATATGATTGCTTGGCAAAAGATTCTTAAAATATGAAACTTATAATGGAAGTAGAAATGAATGCTAGCTTTAAGTTGTAGGATACTGAGCCTTAGTTACTATATAACCAAGGAACAATGGTCTAGCCAGCTGAAGGAGAATCCCTTTTGATTGAACAATACCCTTCTGCTGGCTGAGGGATGCAAAGGTCAGTGCAGCAAGAGAAGAGTCTAAAGAATAGCTTTTAGAGTTTAAAATGTAACACAGTATGGTAATGTAGTAGTTCTTATAGGCTGTATGTAGATTCTATAGGATTTGTGTCTTGTACTGGTTGGTTAGTGTAAATTAGAATATTCACCACAGAAAGAGATACAATGTATTGTAACAAGAACTTAGCCCTGCTTTTTGCTCCCCCTCTTAGCTCCTTCTCCCGCTCTCCTGCTCTTAGCTTGCCCTCTCCCCCTCTCTGGCTCTCTGTCCCTCTCTCTCTCACTCTCTCTCTCCTCGGGCCCACTTATAGCTGTGGCTGGCTGCTTAAGCAAAGCTCTTGCACCCACGACCTGTGCAATAAACCACATGATCCAAGAGCTGCCCTGGACTCCAGAGATCTCTCGTTACTGTCCCATCCATCCAACAGGCTCTTACAAGCTTCTGTTTGGGATTTTCAGCTGTCAGCCCTGATCCAGGTGGGGCCCTTAGTCAAATCAACCACGTTGAAAGTGAGGTAGCCTGGGGTTGAGGGCTAGACAAGCTCCCTCACTTAGTTTGAGGAATATCCTCTTCATTTTGTCTCTAGGAACCCTATGTTCCTATATATTTTGGTTCTGCTTGGTACCGAGAGAAGAAAATTCATTTTTCTTACACAGAGGATAGCATCTGTCTAGCTTTAATGTGTACTTGCCCCCAAAGTGCAAATTGATTTGTTATCTAAATTGGCTTTTTTTAAACATACATCACCTCCTGAAGAATTGGCTTCTTTACCAGGAACTCCATGGTAAATCTCTTTTCACTTTTTCCTATTGAAGTTTTTCTGCTTTTCATAAATAATTTATTCAAGAGACCAGAGGGATGGCTAATGAGAGATTAACTCAATGCCCAAGGGCTAGGGCATTTCCCTGGGATGTGGTAGAGTCAGGCTGCAAGATCTCACTTCAATTAATATTGCTTCCCACATCACAGGAGAGTGTGCTCACTGCTGGGAAATGCATTTGTGTGTAAATCTTCAGCTCTTTTGTGTATGCTAGCCAGGCACTAGCCTATATATTGGCCAAAAAAAAAAAAACCAAACCAAACCAAAACAAAAAAAGCAAAAAAACCCCAAACAACCAAACAAAACAAAACAAAAAAAAAGAAACAAAAAAAAAAAAAATCCAAAAAACCAAAAAGAGAAAAAACCACAAATTTAAGAACTCTGCTGAGACTTCCTGTCATGAAAGTGGACTCTGAGTAGCAACAGTTAAGGAGAGTCCTTTAGATTTTGAGCATCATAGTATCCAAATGAGATTTGGATGCAACAAAGTCTTCTTAATCAGCACCTGAGCAGGGAGGGATTTCAGAGGTTCTGCATGTTGGATTTGGACCCTTACACACGGTTTTGACAGAGCTATGGTGGATCTTGCTGTAGCAATTTAAGAAGTTACTACATGCAGGTTTTTCCCTGTGCTCATGGTTCTCACCCCCAGGGAATCAGCAGAAGGTGGCTTTGCTCCAGCTCTTACTCTGTTGTTCCAATTCAGACCCACTGCCATCAGTCCTTTAAGCCAAATCACTGAGCTTTACACAGAACTAAGTGAATTGCCTTTGCATATTCTTTTTTTGTGACCTCTGTGCTAGGGACAGCACCCTTCAAAGGGGGAGGCAGAGCATCCATCAGCTGGGGGGAAGCATCTAGCTGGGAGAATAATACCTTGAGCTGTTACAGAAACTTTTGTCCAGAGCTTACAAATCAAAGCCTTTGTGGATCTTGCCCAGACTCCTCTACCTTTGTTTTTGAAAGTTGTTCTGGCAGGGCAGCTCTTGCCACTGTTTCCTTGCGTTGTATAAACATATATGTGCCTTCTGCCCAGGAACTTGTAGAAGTTTGCCACCAGACTAGAACCAACTGTCAGTAATTTTCCCAGTGCGTTTTCTATGTGAGTGAGTTTGTGTTTTGAGTCTGTGGAATGGTTAATGGGCATCTGTTTCAGTGATGCATGTGGGATAAACCCCAAAAACTCCGTGCATATCGACTGAATCATGCAGTCAGTAGTGGTAAATTGGAACTATTTGCTCTTTTCTGAACTTCACATTCCTTCCACACTTCAGAGTAGGTCAATGCCTTAACATCACATTTCCTCTATTGATTTAATACTTAGAATAATTTATTTTAAAGTTAAACGTGAAAAATGCTCCCTTCAAGTTCATTTTAATGCATGATGTTTTTCATTCACTGTTAAGGGAACTAAACTATTATATCTTTGAGTTTTGCAGTCATTCTAAAGCAATTTTCAAGGCTGCTGTAGATTTTTACACCTCATGAGCTTTTTGATGGGTAGAAAATGTGCTTCATGAGCAGGGCGCAGTTCATCAGTGAAGAAAGAATTTCTTCTGATCCGAGTTTGCTACTGCTTTCTTTTGTGACCATGACCACTGTGTCTTACAATTTTAAGCCTCTTGGAGATGTCATCAAGATTAAAATATGTGTATACATGGAGAAAGAAGTGAGGCCTGTATCATTAATGCCACAAAAACTTTGAAGATGAAAAGCAAAGCAGGGCAGTGTAGCAATAATATTAACAATCTTATTTTGCATTTAGGAATTTTTGTATGTGGTAATAGCAACATGAATGTGCCCAGCTGCCTGAAATATTCTCTGGAACTTCCGTCTGCTTTTTTATAAACATAAAACATTCTTTTCTGTTTTGACAGTTAAAAATTATGCTGTTGAGGGAGTAAACAGATTTTTAAGTTACCTGTTCAAACAAGTAAGTCTTCTGTTGAATCTTCAAAAGGTTCTAGTAGTAGGAAATATGTTACCAAGTAGCACATTTATTTGCAGTTCATTTTTTTAAAGCAGTAGTGCCGTGAAAGGAGATGCCATTTTTTCCCTGTGAAGTTTGTCTCATTTTCTTCAGCTTGTCAAGTCTGTTATGTCAGTGTTGAGTATTAATCCTAAATGGAAACATACTGATTCCAGCTCAGGGAGTCCCTGAGCTGCAAATTGCAGGAGTCTGAGAGTGTTTTAACAATATATTCTTCCTTGGGCCTCTTGCCTTCTGTCAGAGGTAGATCCTGGATGAGACTAATTTTTGATCTGACTGCTGCTGTGTTAACAGTGAATGCAGTTGAGGTGCAGTATAATTCTTTCATATGGGTGAAAGAAAAGAAAGTTTTTGCAGAGACAGTGTTAGGGAGTTAAGTACTGAGGGAACATAATTTCCTTTGAGAGAAATGGTGTTCTCTGCAATTGGAACACAGATTTAAGAAAAGGAACCAAGGAATCTAGGCATATCTGCTTCTGGCTCTGCCATATGCTTTGAATTCAACTCTGAAAATTTGTACAAGTTATTTTTGTATAAGACATGAATTACTGAAGGGGGAAATGAGAATCATTAGTTAATAAGAGCAGTAGTTGAAAAGAACACTAATACTTGTTTTTGTTTCAGTGAAATTATGTCGTGTTAGTCTTAATTTCTCTATCCAGCATGCTTTGACAAGTGAATGTAAGCTCTGAAGTAAATGCACAAGAAGTAGTTGACAGTGACAAAAGTTCGTATTTTTAGGTCAGTTTAACACACTTGTGACAGCAAATGTCACATAATGGAAAGAATAAGGCCTTGTTGAGAACCTTTGGTAGCTGAGATGTGTCTGCACTTACATAAACGATCAGTAGAATCTCATTTAATGCCATCAGAGTACTTGGGTTACTGCACAGTAACTGTGAAGTTAAGACTGAGTGCAGGAGGAGGTACGTAAGTTGCAGTGAGCTTAAACCATACTTCTCAAGTTCTGATATGCAGCTCACTGAGGGCCTTTGGAATACTTGCAGGTCATCCATATGAGGTAGCTAAGAAAAGCAGATCAATTATCAGCAGGCTTAATGTGCTAGCAAGGCCTGCCGCTTCCCTGGAAGATGTTTCCAGGTCTGCAGATGAAGAAGTTGAAAACCATCAGCTCTGGCAATACCACTCCAGTGGCCTCATCTGCAAGGACTTGTCTGCACAGGACTTTCCTGATTAACTCCCAAGTCTCATTCTACAACAAAGAGTCTGGTTCTGTTTACATTAAACCATTTTCAAAGTACGATTGCACTTTGAATTCATACCCTGCCTTAATCCATGTTAACTTTCCAGTGTGTGCCCTAAGGGAGCAGTAAACTAAACTGGATGACTGTGTCCACACAGGGGTTTAATGGAGTTTAAGTAGCAGAATTCAAGTTCATCAAGGTACTTATTTCAGATTCATTTTCTTGATGTCTTGGTATGGACAAGCCCTAAGAATAAAAGTGGTTTAGTTCTAAGTGAATGAACCATGTTATAAAATTCATCACTGAAGTTTTGTTATACTGGTGTGTGTGAAATACGACTACTGTAGGGTATAAAGTAGGCCTTTTTCTCTTGTTTGGTACCATCTCTTTTGTAGTAATTGCAGTTAGATCTGAGAAATAAAATAGTGCTCATGTTCTTCCAACAACTAAATGCTGTATTTGTTTTTCAGTTTGGATCAAAATTCACATGTTTACTTAAATAGCAGAAACTTTTTCTCATACAAAAAATCTGTCATCTGAATCACAGTCTCAGCTATGACATTATGTGTATTTGATATGTTTTAAAGCAGATGAACACTGTAAAATTTTAAGTGTTTATAGCAAATCTGAATATCATGGAAATTAGACATTTTCTGTAAATGGCAGTATTCTTTAAAATGTCAGAGTTTGATGTTCTGTAGAGAATGAAACTATCCTACTCTATTCCTGAAAATAAGTGTATTTAAAATAATTTTATCTCAACTGCTGCCATATTTAAAGTACATTTGTATTTTCAGCTGTAACTCATAAAAGGTCAGCTCCCATGCTTTGAAAACCCTAAAAGTTGATACTGCATAAATGAGCATGTTTTACACAGCAGGCATATAATGTTATCTGCCCCTCTGACGTGCACTCAGATTAATTATTCGTCATAATTTTTAACTAAAGTTAAAGAACTTAGCTTTTTGGCACTGTCCTTCAGACACTGATCAAAATCTTGTTAATACAGTAACACTAAAGTTTACTGAAGTTTAAACAAAGTGAGCTCAGTTTTTCTTAGTGGTCAGCTCATGTCACACTAAAGCACTGATCACTGATCAAAACAGCATTAATTATTTGTTTCACGTTGAGGTTGCTGTGTCAAAATCCTTTAAATACCTCTTGGAGCAGAGAGAGAATCTTACGGCCTGTGACAGAGCAGCTGGTGTGGACATGGGCTGATGCCCCAGTTGACAGGTTGTTGGATTAGAAAGAATATCAAAGGCAGTGAGTAAGATTAGGGATAAGTGAACATCTGACAGCAGTTTGCAGCGGGGGAGAACAGATGATAAACAATGGGAGCGGGGTGCGTGGGGGGGGGTGAGAGGTGAGAAGGCCATGGGAAAAGTGTGGCGGCAATCACTAAAGCTCCAGGTTGCTGAGCCTCATGAATAGAACAGGAAATGGGATTTGCTGGGACAGATGTGCTGAGTGGTGATGAATACATTATAGGGAAATGAGGCTAAACTCCTGAAGGTGAGAGATGTTCTTTCTCTGGAAATAGAAAATATGGGAAAAGTTTACCCCTCTTGAAGAGTAATGTAGAAAGAAGTAATGCTAATGCTACTCTTAATTAAATTATTATTCTGCAGGAGCCTTCATGATAAACTCTAAGTCATGTACTTCCAGCATAACAATCTTACAGTGCTATTGCAAATGCAGGATTGAAAGTGTTTATTTTAGTCATAAGACTGCACAAATGGTGGAATAGTTTGAATGATGGAACAGCCTGGAATGGTGGCTCTGACTGGATAATGCTTAGAAGCATATTCTGTATCTGGCATGTATTACATAGCACTCACATAACATATGTTTGATCCTGCCACTGTTAAGAGACTTGTACTGAGTGATCTTGTGAGGTCCTTCCAGCCTTAACATTTTTTCAATTCTGTAAAGTAATTGAATGCGTGTAGAAAATCATACGTAACTCTTCCTGTTCCTTAGGGTATTGTTTCTTTACTTCTTGGACTTCCTTAGTTTATATTCTCGATGGATCCTTTTCCAATATTTATGATACAGTTATGTCAGAAAGCCAACAGAAACTTTCTGCATGTTTGCTTACAGGGCTGTATGTCAGTTTTCTGACTTAGAATTTCTTACGAGATTTTTTTTTTCAAATTTCTTTAATGAAAAACTCATTTAGAAACATCTCACACTAACATTTTAATAATGTATTACTTTAGCTAAAGAGAGGACAAGCAGAAAGCATAATTGTTAATGTTCTGAGAAAGTACCAATAAGATTTGTTCACAAGACATCTAGAAATTTATTCCACAGTGTATTCTCACAGTTTGAGTTACAAATACAAGCTTGGTAAAATAATGCAGGAACACAAACTGTGAGAGACACCAACTGGAAAACATAAAGCTCAATGCTGTAAGGACAAGAGGTGACTTAGCTGTAATGGGAATGCCTACCATCTGTCCTTTCTGACCTCAAATCCCTCATATGTGCTGCCCCTGTCCTCAAGCTGAGGAGACATGAGGCTGGCCTCCTTTAGTCCCTCTTTACTCCTAGCCATGTGTACTGGAACTGTAGCTCTCGTTTGTAAAAGAACAAGGAATTGTAAACAGAATCTGGGATTAATGTGTCCCACAGCCCTGCTTCATGAAATTGGCTGTTCACATTTGAGAAATTCCGTGTTCAGTGTCTTGACCACAGTGACATCACTTGAACACAGCAGCTGAAGAGTCAGTACAGCTTTGGAGTTACAGATGTTCCACAAAATCAGCGATCAATGAAATTTGTCCTTCAGTCAGCCATAACCAAAGAAATAAAAATGGTGGTGGGCAGAGCAAAACAGAGACAAAAAAAAAAAAAAAATCCACTCTACTGATTCTAGTTAGCATGACTACTGTCCTAATAGGTGTGTTTCCCTAAAACTGTGATTTCTGTATTTGCATGAAACTATAACCAAAGAATTTACCATTTGTTATAGGCAATTCCCAATTTTAAACATAATTTACAATTGGCTTGCATAGTTCCTTACTTTATATCCCAGTATTGAAAATGTTACAAGGTCACTGTCATGCAAGTTTCAGAAATACTGCAGGAGCTGTATATGAATCACTAATCAATCACCAATTCATTCAATTTACTGAATGCCAGTGGTATATGGTATTTAAGTAACAGGTTCATGTCTCACTAGTAGTGCCCTCTATTAGAATGGATGACAGATTAGAAGCTGTTCACAAGTTGCTTGAATCTTTCTGTGTATTACTTTTTCCCAATGGGAAGATGATAAGAGGACTGCCTCTGTGGGAATCAGATTTCAGTTGAGTCTAGCAAAATTGAGAGGTAAAAGTGAAATTAAGAAAAGAGCAGAATCTGGAGCTAGTTGCATCTGTCACTTTGAACTGATTTTTGGAAGGGGGTGGGGAGAAAGGACAGGATGAAAAGCCCTGAGGATCTTTGTGAGGAGGGTCTGTGAGAAAGTCTTAGGAGAAAAATCTAAAGATTGTTCCTAAGCCTTGGCTTCTGTTAGCCCCCTGCTGCTGTTCTTCATCAAGTTGTTTTAATGGCTTTCAAAGCAAGTGAGTGGAAAATGGTTTCTCTGAAACTTTAAGGAGCCTGAACTGAAAACTGTCATTGCTTTATAAGTAAAACACATCAAAGATTGATTGAAGAATTGCTTGTTAAACACATTGTAGATTTAATTAAAAAAATGGCTGATATCATAAAAGAGACATCAGATAATCATAACTGCCTAAAGGTGAAAGTTTAATGGCTTGTCATCTGCTCAGGAACCTGTGTTAAGTATCTCTTTCATAGCTTTTGTGACCCTCTATATGTCTGCAAGTTTGTTTTTTTTTTCACAAGTGTTGCGGTTTTTTTCATAATGTGTAGATGGAAAAGTACCGAAGCATTAAAATATGTAGGTGGTCGTTATTGTGCTTTTTAATTTTCTGTGTCTTTAAGGAGGCCTTTTTCTGGTATTTTTAATTAACTAGTGCTTCAAATTCTTATCTGTTTCTGAAATAGCTGTTTTCCTTTGTGTTGCAGTGCGTAATATTTGTTCTGTGTGTTCAGTGTGTGCAAAGTGCATTTGTGTATCATCTAGTAATTGCATGTTTCTTCTGGAACCTGCCCTCTCATTTTCCTCTCCTCTCCCCACTGTAAATTCCCTCCACATTGCTCCCAGTCAGAAAATAGCGTGTTTTTTACTGTTGTGTTGTAGATTTCATGAAAAAAAGTGAAGGAAAAAGGTGTGCATTGAAAACAGCATTTTCACTCAAACTGTGAGCCTCGTTTTTTTAAACCAAATGGTTTTTTTCTGATCTCATGCTGCACGTGATCAAGGTGCACATTTAGTAAGCGAATACAAACAATTCTTTTTATAGAGTAAAAGAATTCCTCAGTAAGCTGATAAAGCACAATATCCATCTTCAGATTTCAAAAATATTCAGTGTTGTAGTTCCAATTTTGATACACAAGTTCTTTCTGGAGTAAAACAGCTATATCTATACAGGATCCTGACTCCAGATCTGATCCTATGAAATGTAGGCTCCCAAAAGCCTAATATATGATGACTGCAATTACTGGATTTTCTGCAAATGATGATGCTTAGAAATGGTATGTTTCATCAAAAAGCATGACATTATTTGAGTGAAATCTGTAAATTTTTCATGATGTATGAGATCACTTAAATAGGGGGTAAGAGTATTGACTATCCAATCAACTACATAGAAATTGGTCACTTGATGTTATTGTTTTAAGAATTATTTTCAGTGATATTTGTCATTTTAGATGATGTTTTCATTAGCTGTAATGGTTATTTGTGAACTTAAAACAGATGTAGCATTTTGGTTTGCTGCGTAAAAAGATTGTAGACAGTAAGTGGGTCTGGCCATAGACCATAAGTGGGTCTGGCCAGATATTAAGATCCTTGGCATGAATTTTTCTAACTTTGTGAAATTCCAGCCTTGGTGGATAAAATGGTATTTCAGCTTTTCTCATTGATGAGGCCAGGTCCCTTAGTTTGTTTCTATTCAGTCCTAGTTTGAGCAAATTCAAAAGCAATTTGAGTAACTTTTTTAAAAAAATAGATTTTTTTTATTTTATTTAATTTAGTAGGTAAGCTGATTGAAGTAGCAGCAGCTCAGTGGTTCTTAACGAGAAATTATATATTGTGACGCACTGAGCTGGAAGTCAAGATGGGGTAAAAACTGGGGGAAACAGTAAATTTGTGTGTGACTATAACATATAGTAACTAAAAAAAATAGTGAGGCTATGATGCTATCTCTTGTATATATCCAGAACAGCAGAAATAAACTATCAGTGTTGACTTTGTTTAGTTTCATTTTGGCTTCAAGACCTACCTTTGTTATCATTATGCCACTTAAACTTGTTGAGCTTTTGAAGCAGCAGGATTAGAAGAAAAATTTGCTTTCAAAAATCAAACCTTTTGGGAAATCTGCCTTAGAATTTATTATGTGTGTCTGCACTTAGCACTCTGCTTTCAGCATTGTAACATTTCTGATACTTGAAAATATTGAACACAGGCAATTTCTGGCCTACTTTGCAAAGCTGTGTTGCTCTTCAGAGTGACATTTCCATAGTACTGCAGTTTGTACAGCCTAAAATTTTATCTGTAACTAATCTGATTTTTACTGTTCAGATAAATTAAAAAACAATATGAGATTATTTCAGATGGTGATAGGTCAAGGGAGAACGGCCTTTAACTGAAAGAAGATAGATTTAGATTAGCTATTAGAAGGAAACTCTTGGCTGTGAGGGTGGTGAGGCACTGGCACAGGTTGCCCAGGGAAGTTGTGGGTGGATGCCCCATCCCTGGAAATGTTCAAGGCCATATTGGATGGTGCTTTGAGCAGCCTGACCTGGTGGAAGGCATCCCAGCCCATAGTCTGGGAGTTAGTGATGTTGAGGGTCTCTTCCAGCCCAAATAATTCTGTGAATGTTGGCTTCCTATTCAGTGAAACCAGTCACTAATCATTAGTACAGGAATTACTGCTATAGTATTTTACGGGATAGTTCCACCAAGTCTGAAACACTGATGTCTTCCTGATTGTTTCTGTAAACCACCCTTATTTCTTCTTGTCAAGGAGAGGTGGTTGACCTGCCAGTCTGAAGAACTCTGTTTCTTTTTATCTCATTATTTTCTCTTTGATCTGTCTAGGAGTTCAAACGTCTTGGCAGAAATCTGACAGGACTCATGGGAACATGCGAGCCTCTCCAGAGCATTATGGGACACTCAACAGAGAAAGATAAATTTGTTAACAAGTGTCAAGATTTAAGTGTAAGAATTACATTGAGGGGTGGGAGAATAGAGATTTAATCACACCCAGGGGCTGAAAAAAGTCAGGGGAAACTATTTCACTAAAGGAAAAATTGTCAGGATATTTGCTTTTGAAGTATTTCTGAAAAAAACCTAATGAATGCCAGTTGGCATTGTGTTTTCCCTCCCCTCTGTTTGTACACTCTTCTGCAGCCCATAGGATAGAGCAGTGTCATGCCTTCCAGTCCTGCACTAAGTGGGATGATAAACCACACCCAACAGTTGTGCCTTGGGGAGGGGATGAAAGGGAGAAGAAACAGCTTTCTGCACTGCTATGTTATATATACATTTTAGTGAGAAAAGCGTGTCTTGCTCTTGCAATGGAAGGTGTGTAATTGCCTGTAGTAGTTGTGAATGTTAAATCTTCATTCTCAGACCAGCCCTGCTGACCCACTGTGGGGTGAACTTGTGACCTTCGTTCTTTGTCTAAGATTTAGGCTCTTCTGTATATGCTGGGTTTGTGCCATTGCATGCTCAGAATGAAGTCTTAGGGCTTAAAGTGTCTTGGTGTTCTACTGAAGGAACCAACAGAAGCAGCCAAGGAATAGTTTTAACATGCTCACAGGATTCAGTATGGCTGAGAAGATATGCTCAAAATCCTGGGACCCTGTCTGTGAACATACTTGGAGGAAGTGGTAGCCTTGAGTTCCTGTGAGAGATTGGGTGTACAGGACGTGTCCTCCTCTCCTCTTACTTCACCATGGAGACACAGCAGTGCTGCACCTGGCTTTGTTCCCAACTTTGTTGAGTCTCAGGATATCCCAAGTGCTGCCTACTAACCTTGGTCAAGCTTATTAACGCTGGATCTTTGTTGGCAGGTAGCAGCCTGGTGTGTGAGCCCAGGTGTACAGTTCATTGCGCTGTCTTTGCTGCATTGGTTTGAATGCTGCATCACAAGTATTTTGTCCTTTGTAAGTTATATATATATAAGTGAATAGATTTGTTAACTATTTTAAAATCATACTCATGTGATCCATGATATTTCTTATCAGGTGCATTAGGAAAACCAAGTAACTTGGCAGTTATGCATGATGAATTGTTTTCTATGTTGTTTGGAGTTTTTTTAAAAATCAAATTTTAATGATACAACAGTCTATGGACAGAGTTTTTCTTATCAGCATTGTGCTTCAGGTGACACAGTCAGTAGTTGGGGTTTTTTTTAAATTAGAGCAGTGTTCTAATCTGAAAGCTGCATAGTTTTTGAATGCAGATTTATTGTCTCTTTAAATGTGGAGTGGCCCAGTATTGTGGTAGAAGAGGGATAGTTTTATTTTCCCGCTGGCTCTTTGTCAGCCAGAAAAGATTTTAATCAGATCCCATATAAGTTGCAGTGGATTGCTAGAATGACTAAAGAGGTAATGAGAAATATTAGACAATTGATGGTGGTGATTAGCTTTTGGCTGAAGTACCAGTGGCAACTTAAACTGTGGTTTTATGATGTTGTCAGTGTTGTTTTCCTGAATGACATAGCAAAATTAATGATGAAAGGACAGTTTCTTTCCTTCCTCTCTTGGATGAGGGTCATGACCTAGGGTAGCAAAGAAGAAGAAATTATGCTTGTAGGCGTAGTGGTTGCCTTGGGACTGATGATTTTAAGATTCGTTTACTCCTTCTACCTACTAGTGTTTGCTTCTCTCCCTGCTATGCCTGCAGAGATGAGGTGAAAGCCCTAAATCCCAGCAAAATCAGGGGGGTGAATCTGAGTCAGAGGTCCTACATGAGGCTGTGCTGTACCAGGAACTAATCATGACTTGTGGGAATGTGGACCAAAGCAGTGTTTGTCCTGTGTGTAGCATTTAGAGAATCCTTTTCCTAAGGTGTTGAAAGGTTATTTGGACTGATGCATGCACAGGATGTGTACAGGAAGGAGCTCAAGAATATTCAGCAAGAATTCTCATCAACTGTGGGGTCTCAAACTTGCAATGGGTACTTTATATTGAATTTCACTGTCTTGAAACAGCTACTACAGACAGACATGATTGATCTAGGTATGTTATGATGAGTGCAGAATTATTGCCCCTGCCTGTCATTAAATATCACTAGTCTGAAATTTCAGTCAGGCCCTTTATCTTGGTAACTCGTCAAAAGAAGTAGCTGCCAGTGGACAAGAAAAGAAGAAAACAAGTTTTCTGGAGATGTTTTTAATTCTTCTGGTCTCTCTAAAAAAAAAAAAAATTAAAAAAATTCTCATAGTTATGTGTGTCTCAGTAAAATTTAGAAGTTTGAAAAATGTTGTCTTTAGTAACTTAGGAGTTTAAGAGCCATTTTCCAAAGGAATTTTCAGGAATCAGTCTCACTTAATTTCACTAATGCTCCATCAGGTAGTAGAGCAGAAATAATTCTGTAATCCTAGATAAATACTGCAGGTAAGGTCCCACCACAGAAATTACATTATTCAATAAAGATGTTTAGATGCAACTGGGGGGTTCTGGCATTTGGCTGAAATTGCAGTGATCCAGAGTAAAGTCTAAATTCAATTCTTCCATCTTTCTAGTGAGGGTTTTATAGGTGAAGGTTATTGAATGCTGAAAAGTGCTTTCATAAATCTCATCTTTTGGAGATATTAATGAATTATTATAAATTGGGAGTAGGGCTGTGAACCTGTGTCTGTGTTCCCCAGCTTAATTTATTACTGAACGACAAAGGCCATGCTTGTTTGTTTGTTTGTTTGTTTGTTTCCAACTGCAACAATATGCAACCATTTATACAAATAAGGAAAACTACAGGAAAAGTACTGAAGCACAGAACACCCAGGAGTTCTCAGCAGCCTTTGGTTGAGGTATTTTCCTGGCTTTTATTCTCTGAGCTGGAGCCAGCAGATCTGCCTCCTGAACCTATGTTTCTCAGCCTCCTGTTATGGTTATTGCAGATTATGTGAGATTTTTTCTTAAACAATAACAGAAAAATATTGGTAAAAGATTGCAGAAAAGGCCTTGCTTGGGAGGTTCTCAGCAAGTGTGAGATGTGCAATAAATCTATTTGAAAGCACCGCACTTATTTACAGTAAAGCATTTTGCTGTCACATCCTTTCCAGATTTTATTATCTCTGTTAAAACTTCTTTTGTTATTAGGAATATATTTCTTACCTACCATCCAGTCAAAGTTTCAAGTTTCATGTTTTCCTGTAGTGTTCTGGAAAAAACAGTGTAAGTAATTTTTTTAAATATGGAAGGTGTATGTTCCTTTTATCCCTGCAAAATAAGAAAACGTGTTACAAACTTCAAAGGGAAAACACAGTTTAGTGAACATGGCAAAATTCATGCAGCAAAATTTAATAAGGTAACAGGAATTTATGTAAAAGAGCAGTTGAATATTCACTTTAAATTTTATTATTTGTATACAGTGACAGAGGAGTCTGAAGACTCTACCTGTTAGCAATTGGTTGCTTTGTACAGAATTGTATTAAACTTAATACTAGGAAATCCCCATCCGTATTTCAACTTATAACCTTAAATTATATGCTGACTTGGCAGTAAAATGATGTGAGAAAAGTCGTAAATTTGACCTTTGTACATCTTGTGTTTCTTAATGTCCTTATTCTTTGTAGTATAGATTTCAGTGCACTGCTGCGGATTTGCCTTGGAATAAAGTGTGTTTGATCTATACATGCAATTGTTCCTGATAATTAATGTATATTAAAAACAGAAAAACGAGGCGAGAAAGGAGATTTGATTTAATTTAATGTACTTATGCTTAATTCTCGTGTTTAATAAATTTCATTCAAAGGTAAATGATCTTAATGATAGCTGAATGCCAAGGTAAACTGCAACAACTCCATTGTTGAAAAGTACACACTAAAAAACAAACTGTGACCTGAAAAGTAAACTTCCAGAGGATTATAGGAGAAAGTTTACTTACACATCAGGTATCTTAGTTGTAATTGTTCTGGCAGTTGATGTACATAAAGTGAACAAAGTGGCTTGGCCCAGTATTGCATTAACAGTTGAATAAATTAATGCATTCTCCATTGTTTATTTTACCTCCCAAAGTGTGAAAAAATTGCACCTTTGAACAGTACCTCTCTTGCTGTAACCATCTGTTTGCAGTTTCATTACACACTCCTACCAGAATAACCTCCTCTTTGAAGAGTAAGTTGATATGGGTTGTAAAAATTACGGTCTCTGACCTTAGGTTTTATGTCCCTCGAGGTATCCCTGGTGTGGTCTGCACTGGTAGATGTTAGGGTTTCTTCAAGAAGTACCTTTGTATCTTCCAGTTAATTTTAGATAAGAAACCCATGCATCAAAGAGTTGGCTGTCACACAGAGCTGAGCACCCCAGTCTGTTGTTCAAGCCTTAAAATGACCTGAGGAAGACCCCAGCAACTTTGTCCTGCCCTGCCCAGAATTGCTGTGTCAGCTGGGGCCGGCATGATGTCCTCTAGTGTAAAGGATGTTTTGTCTCCATGGGCTTTACTAGCTCAGTCTTCTGAAATTGTTAATGTTATCGATTAAAGCCAATTAGCAGCACAAGTATTTTGCTTCAGGTAGAATGTTCACTTTTAATTCTGTTAAAATGTCATCAGTTTGTGTATTTTTGGATGCATACTCCACAAAGGCACTAAACTCAGTTGTTTCCAACAGAAAAACTCGAATAGGGAAGTTAAAAACTGAAAAATGCCATTATTTATAATCATGATGCTTTTAAAATAAACACTCTGGATAGTTTAGTAATGAAATATTACAAGCTTTGTTTAAAAAGCAAACACTCCCCCCCTTCCTCTTGAGCTTAAACAGTGGCTTGTTTAAAAAACCCAGTAAAATTCCATAACACTTAAACTCTTTTGAAGTAGTTTTTCGACATCAGCAAGTAATTCTGCAAATTGCTTTTGAAGATGAGCCTTCATTTACTCCAGCGTGTGCAGTCTGATGGAGTGGATTAGTGGGTGTGGACTGAAATGGTAATTTAGGCTTTTTTGTGTGCATGTGTCTCTCTGTAAAACACTCCCTATTATCAGACACATCTCTGTCCTCCTGGAGTGGTTGTGAGTGGACCAAGGCTGTTCTATATAATAGTCACTGCTGAAGACTTGCAATCCGTATGGTGGCATTGCATTCATGTTGACTACTAACTTTTAATTACTAATTTTTTGCTTTCATTCTACTCAGTAATTTTTTCAGCAGGTTTGTTTTTTTTTTTCCTAGAGAAAAAAATAATTAATTAGGTGAGTTCCCAGAAGCAGCCCACACAAATATCAGTGGTGGGGTAAGAGTAGTGTAAAGATATGCAGGTGGAGTAGAAAGAAGGGGCAGCCTGGTTTTTGTTTGTCTTACACCGTTTTGGGACTCCACCCCAGGACAGAGTGACTTCGACTTTGTATTTGAATTAGTAGTTATGTAATAAGATACCCCAGCATAAGACAGTTCCCTAATACTAATGTGTACATTCAAAAGAAAAAAAAAAAAGGTTACTCAACTACTGCAAATCAAAATTATTTTATTGATTTTTTTTTACTGAGTTGCAAGGTTTTATGCTAGCTGAAAGTGCTTCCTTTCATTTTGAAAGATAATGTAGAACTTTCTATGAAGTCTGTAATTATATAAAAAGAAGGCAGCATTCTTCCTGCTTGCTACAAATCAAACCTTTCAAGTAGACAAAAAAATTATGATAAGTCATTATTTCAAAGAGATTTCAGGTGCAAAGTAGTCCTTTCAAGACAGGGTTTTTCTTTTAGATGAAAAAGTTGAATATTAAATGTCCTTGAATTTTTGACTGTTCATTTGCACTGTTTTTTGGGTTTTTTTTCTGTGGATGAAGATTTTTAGATACAGCATGGCAGGTCTTTAGCTTCTGTAAACAAAAATCCACCCGACTGACTCATTAATCCAATAAAAATATTCAACAGGAAGCAATGAAGCTTTTAAAATGTATTGAATTGGTATTGAATAGGTATTTTATTGACATTTGGAGAACTTCAGAAGTCCAAACTTGCTTTAGCTGTCTATCTCAGTTTGATTTCTGTTCTTTAAAAAATTCCAAACTTTGTATTTTGAGGGTGATTTTTTTAATATTATTATTCACTTGATTTTTGTATGTGGCATATACTGAAAATACTATGAAAAATGTTCAGACAATTCAAGGTAATTTGGTGACTAATTGTCTCTGATAGTGAAGGGAAAATATTGAAGTCCTGAGTTTGTCCTGGAAGTGCGGTTTCTGTGGGCACATCATTGCGGACACCGATAAAACATCTTGTATTGATTCTATAGAACGGAGAGTTCCAGCATTAATAATTCAGCTAACAAGATATGGTTTACATTAGGTTATCAATGCTCATATGTTGCCACTGAAAACTGCTACAGATGTGACATCAGGTACCATTAGGTTGAAAAAAGAAACGAAACAAGGAAACCTTAAGTGGTAGCAGCACTTCTTCAGTAGTGAGTGGGGAAAGGAAGGGAAAGGTTCATTTACAGAGGGATGAGGACATAACTTTTATGGCTTTATTGTAGGAGAAGTCCACTCTGTTTAACCCAGAATCTGGGACTTGAGAAGCACCTTTCCTGTTGTAGAACTATATCTTTTATAAACCAAAAAGTTCTGAATTACTGAGTTGTTTTTATTTCAAATGTATCTCTTGGCGGCTGTTACTGGTCATAAAAAGGTGAATATGGCTAAAAAGCATTAAGCTGATAGCACTCAAGGAAATAAAGGTGGCAGGGGGCAGCTGGAGCTGGCTGTGTTGGTGCAGATTTTTGTCTTCATCAGTCAGTTACTTCAGTCCCCAGGCACACTGCTTATGTGGATTAACCTGAGAAAAAACCATCTAATAAAATGACAAGTTCAGTGTTCTCTTGCTTTGAAGATCTGGGCAACAAATAGACACCTCCACAGCAGAACGCAGGATGAATTTCCAGGCAGAGGCATTGCTCTCCACATTGGTACTAAACTGGGAATACATTCGTAGAAGATTGGTTCGACGTGAAAATAAGTGCAATAGAAAAACAAGTTGTACACTTTTTGAAAGAAAAGCATAACTCTCAAACCTTTAAAAAAATTTTGAGAGCAGTAAAAAAGCAAAGAATTGATTATTCCTCAAGGGAATTTTACTGTTTTGGTTCATGTAAATCATTAAACAGGGACCTCACTCTTGCTTGGCTTTGCTGACTTTGGTTTAAGACCGTTATTTGCCAATTAATTATCTTATCTGTTTTTCTGTACTTATAGTTGTTTTATTACATGAAGAATGCTCATTATATGCTCCTTTGCATTAAGGACATTAACTGCTTTTGAGTCTTAGGAGTGTGGAAACCGAGTAGATGGAGCAATGAGGACAAAGTTATTTTTATGTTATAATTGCTTCAACTTCTCCAGTTGGCTTTTTTCACAGATCTGGAACATTTTCCTCTTGGGTGACTGCTTTAAACCTAATCCAAATGGTAGAGACTGGGGGATCATGACTGTTGTTTGTCGTTTTAACCCCTCATAACTAGTGCATGTAGCTTATCTAAATCATAATGTATTTGTAATTTTTCTTAACTGCCTCTGTTTGTTTACATCAGCTTTTGTCTGGGCTCTAACTGAATTGTAAGATCATTGAACAGGAACTGTTCCCACTATATGTGTTTTGTGCCTTTCACAATGGGTCACCAAACCTCATGTTGTCTCTCCTGTAAAGTAAACAGAAAGAAGTTAATCATTGTCATGGACAGATTTCTTTTCTTTCTTTTTTAGTGGTATATGTGATGTTAATTTGCTTATTTTGGACATATTTTGGACATATGTCTCCTGCATTATAAGTGATCTGCCTGCATGGCCTATTACCTTTCTCTTCAAAAATATGTAATACAAGGTACAAACCATTTTACTGAGGTGGTTTTGGTGTAACTTTACAGTGTTTGACCACTTAGACTTTCTCTGCCCAAGCAGAAGTTTTCTGTGGATAAACGTGGGAGATGACATAAGGCAGTGACTTTAATTTGGTCACTTTTTAAATTATTAAATACTTGTATAAGGCAAATAATATAGGAGAAGCTTTAAGAAGATTTTGGGTAAAGATAATTTCTCTTACACTTGTGCATTGTCTGTCCAGAGCTCATTTCAAGGAGTCATTAAATAAGTGACAATCCAATGTAAATTTTGTATTGTTGAATAAATCTCCCAACAGAGTAACTACAGGAAATCTGTTATTGTAAACCTGTGTGTGGAGGATTTATTTTATATACCCTTGTGTGTTGTTGTGAAAAAAATATTGCACAAAGTTAAAGGAAGCATTTAGAGCAGTTTTGTGAGTGTTCTTTCACTTGTTACACCAACATGTTTTCAGTTTACTCTTCAGAATAAAACTTTTAATAAAATCTAAGAAGAATAAGTCTTTTATTGCACATATTTAGAACATAACTGTTTTAAGCAATTATATAGTTTGTCTGTAACTGTTTCAGAAGCTGTCAGTTAATTCTTTTGTACATAAGCAAGGCAAACCTCTCTCTGCAGCTGCAGGACTTGAGCACTGTCATTGGGATGAGGCAGATCAGTGCCCAGAGAAACCTCAGCCTTTTTCCCAGGTAGCCAGCTATGACATAATGCTTCTATATTATGAGAAATAGTGAATATTTTTTTCACATTCACCATCTCAGTGTGATTCATGGTTTTACTGACTTCTCCTGTGTCAGCCCTTAGTGTGGCACTGTACCAAGGTTACCATAAGCTGTGTGGCATGGACTACAGCATCCCTGTCCTTTCTCTTCCTCACCTTGAAACTCAGTAGCATCTTATAACTGGACGACCACAGCTCTAATTCAATTAAATTATTTGTAAAAAGGATCTCATTCTTTGGGAAGGTTCTTGGAATGATCCTTGAGGAAGGGCCTACACCTCTCTGAAATTGTGTTTAAGTACTTATTCCTTCCATTTGGAAAAGCTGCATCTGCAGAGAAATTGTGAGTCCCGGGAGGGCTGTACAGCACAGCCAGACTGAGGGGTTTGCTTTGTTCGGGTTGGGGGTTTTTTGAAAGCCCAGGATGGTGTCAGTCTAAGAGTGATGAGTACTGGTACCTGTGCAGACACATTATCTCAGGTAAGAGATGGTTCAAGAGCTTCTCAGGTGGCGGACTGAGAGGACTGGCATGGGCACTGTCCTCAGGGAAAAGAAGGACATAGGCACGGAAGGTGTCCCAGGTGAAGAGTGGAAACTCCCAGTGACTTGTGTCAGAGCATGTCCAGGGTCTGTCAGATGTGGAGCATACCAGTATTGCCCTACAGTCAATGCAAGAGAAAGTTTCTTTCTACATCATTAGCACAGCAAGTCCGTTTTCTCTTCTGTATTGGCTCTCCTGGGCTAAGTCTTAGGCGAGTTCCTCTACCAAGCAAGAGTTATCCTTTAGGCATTCTGGCAGTGATTTGACCTTGTTGCTCAGATATTTTATTGCCTCAGGTAGTGGAGGAAAGCTAAGGACAGCAATATTCCTGGCACAGTGATTCTTAAGGCATTTTAGCCAGAGGTTATGTGGCAAAAGGAGTGGTATTTTGATAGACTGCAGACAAGTCCAACTTACCCATTACAGACAGTGTAATTATGGCACTGAGCTGGTGCAGGAAGTCTTAGGAAAATTATTTCAAGGATGGTAGCAGGACAGAGAGTCTGAAGATCAACTGTGGGTGATATAAACTGCTCTGTGCAGGTAGGAGTCACGTCTGCTGAACTTGCAGCCACTGTCAACACCTGTTTAGCAGAGAGCACTTGGCAGTGCCTGGTTGTCCTGGAATTACTTGAACCAAAAGGCTTTGAGTCTCTTTGTGCAGACTGTCAAACGGGGAGTGAGCTGCTGTTAATTCTGATTAAGTTATCAATGCCATCACCAAGTCAGTCTTACAGACAATGTGGTCTTGTGACACACTTTGCGCATTCAGGTAGTACAGAAATGGCTATTTGCGCTTGCTTTTTAGAGTTGAGGGAGAGGACTGGGTGCCTTTTGAAGCACTATCTTTTGCCACCCTTCAGTGCCTTTTGCCAGACTTGGAAGAGTGTTCTGGGGAAGCATTGGTTGTGTGCTTTCTATGTTCTTAAATTTTAGAGACAGGTTGCCAGGCAAGATGGACATCTCGTCTGACCTGGTATGGCTTTCTTATGCAATTAGTACTTATGTAAGTGATCTGTCTTCTGTGTAATGTGAAACGAAGTTGTCTCACATGCTGCCTCTCCTGGAATACAGCTTTATTAATTTACACATACTATATGCACTAGTTGAGTGTTGCAACATCACAGAACCTGATCACTGAGCACAGAACTAGAGTGTGATTACTTTGTGATTAAAGATTTACCAAATCGATTATGTGTTACCAGAGGTTGTTGCAGTATCAGAACTGCTATTCTGAACTGATTAAAACTAGTGTAAAATAATTCTGACACGCTCATCGTTATAAACACGCCAGAACACCTTTCCTGTTTAAAGAATAATTTTTGAATCTTTCTCAAATGTCATAAATAATCCTTTCTCCTTCCTGTCTTCAATGTTTAGATCTCCCAGCAATCAGTGATACTCAGTTCTCACAGCATTGAGAGATACTGTGATCGTTACTTATTCAACACTGGAGAATGGACTACTTGTAATAATGCAATTACATATGCTTGTTAAAATGAAAAATGTTAAAGGGTTTGAGAGAGCCTTTGTGTTTCATAAAGATATTCTCTTTTTCAGGAATGATGTTCACCACTGAGACCTTTAATATTGCAGCTATGTGTAACTGTGGTGATAGCAGAGCAGAGCTTTGTCAAAGACCAGGGTATATAGAGTGGAACAATTTAACAAGTAATCAGAGCCACTTGGGTTTTAAAGGCACGAATCTTGATCAGTTCAACAAGTAATACTTTTGTCTCAAAGATAAGATAGAGATACTACATGCAGCTTGATGTAGTTGGTTAGAAGCTGGCTGGAATTAATGTTCTGTAAAGTATGTAAAGCAGCATAAGCACCATTGGCAACTATTTACATGCTATTAATAATTAGCAACCTTCCTACCAGTCTGTTAGAAAAGAACCATGCATTGGGTACAATAGAAACTCAACTCCATTCGGTTGGGTTCAAATTACATTTGACTTCGACAACGGGGCATGAATGGGGCTCATTTGAGTTTCTGCCACCGTAAACAAAGAGATGTTGGAATGTTTCATTTGTTTATTGATTTATTTATTTGGACAGGTGCAACTTGATCATATGAAATAATTTTTTAATTCAAATATAGGCCAAAAATATCTTAGTAAGCATTGTCCAGTCAGAGTATATGATACTAACCAATGTCTTGACTCAAATTAATTTAGCCTGTGGCTGGTTTTAAATTTGGGTCTTAGACTAATCAAATCATGTTCTAGAGAAAATGCTTTACCTGGGCTTAGAAAATACAGATTTTTTTTTTTTTCTGATTGATTTCTTTTTAGGTACTAAGTTCCTTCTTTTACTTTCTGCTAAAAATTATGTGCATGTCTGTGAGGTGGGCTCTGTTAATGGTAATAGTGCTCATCCTTGGGAAGAGGTCATTTAGCTCTGATGGATCCCATCTGTATGAGGATGATTCTCTAGGGTGTAATTTTCCTCAGCTATTTGAAACCCTCTCATAAGTGCTCCAAAGTGATCAGGTTCTATAATTTGCAAGATGATGGCAAGAGGAAAGAGCCAGGAAGATTGTTGGTGGGATTGTGTGTTAGAATGCACTATCACAGGACTAACAGCCTGAATTAATGCATGGAGAGACTTGATTCAGGCTGGTTTTGGCATCTCCATCAGCTGGACACCCACACTTCTCCAAAGTGGATACTACAAAGGGAGAATAGATGATGTACCAACTTATGATTTGGTGCAGGGGAAGGTTGAGACTAGAGAAACAATATGAAGTTACATGAGAAGACATTACCCTTGGCACAACGTTTTCCAGTTCTTTTGTGTTAAATGGAAAATTGCTCAGCAATCTGCTAACAAATCCCACACATACCTTGCTTACAGGTAGAAATAAACCTACAGAAAGATTGAGCTGACCTTGCACATTTAATACCTTCAATTATCTTGCCATAGAACACAGCCCATGCTGGAGCTCTGTGTTGTATCATAGTCCTGTCAAAGTTGTTCCTCTGTCTCTCACCAGGTGGAATGAGTTGGATATACACTCAGGTTTGGAAGCAATGGCTTTAATATTTCAGTTTACACTGAGAATTTGCTGTCTTTATTTCCCTTCCCCTACAGCTTTATATTGCATTTAAACAATGACAGGGCTTCTCCTGTAATGCACACGTTCGATTCCTGTCAGTGCTAACAGAAGGTATGTGCAGACACCAATGGAGGCACGGATTAGAGTTTCTCTTGAGGTGAACAACTGTTTATAATTAGAGTTGTGGGAATGAAGAAAAACCCAGCTAGCAACCAAACAGTCCCTCTTCCAAAAAGCTTGGTAAACTCATAAAGCTCAGGGGCTTAATATCTGAGCCACAGTGCTTGTTATCTAATCCCCACCAGCTGTTGTGTACTTGGTAGCCATGACATCTGTAATAGAGCTGAAGGGCCTGTCTATATTGGTTGGCACCTTTACCCACCAACTGAACTTGATTCTTCTCTCATTGCTCACATTTACCTGCTTTAAATCATTAACCAGTTGCTCAGGGTTTGATCATCCATTTAACCATACTTTATAATAGAAGTCAAGTGCTGCTTTTCACATTGAGCATATTTTAGATATGTAGGTCTTCAGCAGGTCTCGTTTTTGTGTTACTAATAAGAAAAAGGTATCAACCACAAGAATTTCCTCTGGTTTCATACTGGTTCCTAACGTAGATTTAAAACTGACCTGGGAGTGAAATCTCTTGAGTTGTATTTGAGCTGAAAAACACCATCACACTTCCAGTAAACAGAGTAAGGAATTATACGCCTCTCCATTAACTGACGTGTATGAATTGCTGTAGGTAACTATAATATAAATGTAAGCAAGGTGTATGAATTCATTATAACTGTGAAAGAACACTTGTTTTCAGAGATCGCTGTCAGCTGTGCTGTAGTGGATATTATTTTTTAAGCTGGCAGAGGACAGGAATGGGCCCATCTTGAGAAAATCAGCCATTTAATGTCTCCCAGTTCTTGAGTGAGTGCTGTGATTTCAAGCCTGCTGTGAGCCAGCGCTCTCAGCACCACCAGCAGTGCAGAGGAGCAGCTGCTGTGTAGAGTGGAGTGTGACCCCTTCATGTCAGGTGTGGATAAAACTCCTATTTTGGTCCTTGCAAGGGGTTAGAGGGAAGGTGTCTTGTTCCTGGATCCCACGTTGGTTTAGTTAGGAGGTAAGTGCTGAGCTGTTCTCAAGGTAAGAGCATTTCTGGATGTGGAAGAACATACCTGTGGGTTATTTTTCTGTTTAAAACAGCCGTTTATAGCTTCCTGGTACTATGAATGGTTAGACTGGGCAGCTGATGTTGATGCTGTGGCCAAAACTGGGCCTGAAGGCTGCAATAAACGGATGTTCGCTGTCATCATAATATTGTGGGTCTGAGATTTTGAACTGTGCTAAGACAGTTCTCAATGTCTGCAATACTAACTGTCAAAATCCAGAATACTGGCCTCATAAATAAAACCAAATATACTGAGTTTTCAAAGAAATGCCTCTTAAGTTTTGTTAAATTTCATTACAGTAATTTTTCATTTGGAGTTAATTTGACTGATTTTTAATTTTTTTTTTTCCCCCAGAATGGCACTAAGAAGTTCTGGGATTTTATGAGGACACATGACAGGTAACGATGGCATCACATTATTTCCCATTGTCTTCATGTAGTATTTCATACTATATTCTCTTTCATTGGTCAAGCGTTGTTGATGTTCTCTTGTCTCCAATTTCCTCTTCAGTTCTCATTTTTTGTGTAATGCTTGCAGGTGGTTCTCTACTGTTTAAGATAGAATTAGCAGAAATTTTGAAATCTCCCTGTGGTTTTTTATGTTTTCAGTAAGTTTTGTCTGTGCTTGACTATTCCAATATTAGAGTTTTAGGACACAATTTATTGTACATTTTAATGATTACACAGAAGATGGAACTGTAAATTTGGATTGTATGAAGTCCTCTTTTTTGAGTGGGAATTTATTACTTGAAGGAAGGAGTTTTTTCTGTCTTTCCAAATGTATTTCTCTGATCAGAGAAGAAAAGCAATTAATTCCTGATATCAAAGATCAGTTCATACAAGATTATAACAAATACCGTGTATATAAAACAGACCAAGTCTCAGTGTTATTAAAAACTAAAATATTTATATATCTTTCAAAAAGTATAAATATTTAATCTGTTTGCTGAAAATTCAGGTACTAGAAGACAAAATTAAAAAGCAAGGGTAACAACTTTTTCCAAGAAAAAGCTTTTTTAAATCTATTAAATGTCAAAAATGTAGCAAGACACTAAAATAAATTGTGATGTAACCAGAACCACATCAAGAGATGTGTTTTTCATGTGCATTAAATAACTAAAATCTGTTGCATTTTGGGAAATTCTTCTCTGTTGGAACCTTGTAAGTCCTTACATGAATCTTTTTATGACACAAGTCTTTACATGCATGTGGGTGCCTGGGAGGGATATAAAATTCTAGCAACATTTTTTATCTCTATAAAGATTATGAAGGTAAAATTTTCATGAAGACCAGGAAAGTATTAGCTAGATTAAAAATGCTTGTACTGCTTGAGAATGAGGACAAAAAAGGGAGTGATATTTCAATACTGAACTTCACACTTGCTTTTGGAATTTGCCTGGAAGACAGTTCTGTCTTTGCACTTTGTCTGTCCATATGGGCATGTGCCTGAATTTATGATGGCAGATACAAAGGCTGAAATGATAATTGATTGCTGGAAATTTAATATATGCCCATTCAAGCAAGTGAATCCAGCCTCAAGTCACAGTGCTGAGAACATGACTTCTAGATGAATTTGTATGACTATTTTGTTTAAACTTTAGTTTATCACTGTGTGATAATGTGTGAATATATGCAACTAACTGAGTGGGGTAAGTATTAAAGGATCAGTTTTCCATGAACTTCTTGGGAACAGTATTTCTGAAGGACTTTTGTGGACATTTTTAAAATAGTTGAGAACATAACTTTATAAAAAGGCTATGGCCACATGTCATGCCAGTCATCTCTGGTCACATAACATTTGTTAGCTTCAGATGTACAACAGCTGCCACCCGAACTTATTAGTGACTACTGTTGAGCTGCAGAATGTCTAACACTCTTTCACAAGGAAATTCATTGCAGCTTCTGACACCAAAGGCAGTAATGTGAACTTTCTGCATAGGAAATTCATGGGTTTACTTTTTTTTTTTCTTTGTGAATAGGAAGGCAGTTATTATCCAATACATCAGTCAGATTCAAGATCCCTTATAATGCATTAAAACCTTACATTTTGCTGTATTTTAATACCTGTGATGCTTGTTATATGGAAAAGTCATGTTAACCAGTTCCTGAAGATTATAGAGAACTTCATACTGAGAGAGCTCTTACAGGTTCATTACTGTTAATGAAGGATGAATATTGAAGAAGAGAGGTTTCTGAGACACATGTTCTGTTGGTCAGGATTTCTTGTGTCTATGTCTTCTATACAAGATTGTAGATGTTTTCCAGAATTAAGATCCCTTTTCCATAATACACTTTTCCATAAGTATTTATAGCTTACTACTTAGGGAAGTGCTGCAAGACTTAAATGCTCCAGTGTCTGTAATAGGGCTGTTTACCTGAACTGAGCATGTTGGAATGCCAGATCTGTAAAGAACACGTGTATATATTATGTATTTACATAGAATTGATACGTATTATGAATTCAGTGATGATGAATTTAAAAAACAACTGTGTAATCATATAAAACCAGCCATTGTGCCTAACCCATGTCTTTGTTTGTCATCCTCTTTCAGCAGCACAAGTAAACATGCTTAAGGCTGACTTCCTTGCTGTATGGCAGTGAACTGAGAGCTTGTCTGCTGGGTTCCTTTGGGACCCCAGTGTTCTGTCTCGTTTCAAATTAGGTCAATATAAGCCAATATTTAATATATTTGTATCAGAAGATACAGGAAAATATTTACCAAGAGAGAGGAAGTTATTGTTGTATAAGTGTATCCTTTCCAACTGTTCAGATGAACAGCTGATTAAATTATACAAAGACTAAAACACAAGGACTGCAGTAGTCACTTCATTTGCCTTAGATGTGAGTCATCTTTTAAAATCTCACTATATGTTGCAGTAGGGCAAGATCATTTAACCATGTGCAGTCTGGTGGTCTAACTCTACCACAAGGTAAAATAGCAGAAGTTGTATTACTTTATCTTTTTTCCCTTTTATTTCTTTTCTTTCCTTTAGTTATTGCAGATCTGGGCATGAGTCTACAGTATGTGGTGCATGAGCTTTCTTAAGATCAAGATCATTCAGAACTAGACATCAATCCTGAAGTCACTGCTGTACTTTATGTTGAACAAATAATTGCTTATTCCCAATCCCTCCCTGCCAGTTAAAGATAAAAATAGTTAGCAGTTTATTACTGGTCACACAACAAACTGTGTTAAGGCAAACCTTCAGAACCTCTGCTGTCAAGTCACCTGTGTGTCAGCATAGACAAAAGATGCAGCATTTCTTACCATATTTAGGTTTAAATTCTAAGAGAAGGAAGATCCATGACACAAGGACATAACCATGGACAATAGTTTGTTCCCATAATGTTTTGCTCAGAGAGACTGGGAAATCTCCATTCTTAGAGAAATCCAAACCTTGACTGGACAAGGTTCCGAGGAATCTAACTCAGAACTTAGCCTGACTTTTAACAGGAGATTGGCTCAGATGATTTCCAAAAGTCATTTACATCGTGAAGGTTTCTATGATTTTACAGGCATATTAAATGCCTAATGAGTGTTACAGTTCCCATCTGAAAACTGTCAAAAATTTGCAAACTTGTCAAGAAACCTTTCAATTTCTAAGCCGTTTTTCTATTGGAAAATAATGAGCTTACAATTGTTCTTGTCCTGTGGAGTTAGATTTAAGTTTATCTTTCTTTGAAACATGCAGATGAACATTATCAGAGCTCGCTGGAAGGTTTTATTATGTCATTAGAAATGACAGTGAACTTTAGTAAAAATGAATGAAGTGAAAATCCTTGATTACCTCTTCTCCACTGTAATTGTTGAGCTTGAAATTATTGAACAGGTTTATAGAGGTGTTGCTCCTAAGAGTTACATAATTTTGGCCTGTTGTGTTAGGCACACAGCAAAAGATGCTTGCTTGCAGTTATGCACTGCTTACTTTACTAATTAACTGTAATTTTCCCTTTAATACTCAAGATGATGTGTTTGGTCATTATTAAATATATCCTGATGAAAATCAAGCAGAGTGCAAGCAATGAAAATTTAGATGGAAGGTGTACTTCAAGATTCTTTTTAGACTTGGGTCTGTCAGAACTGGTTAGCAATTTGTGGGGGTGTGATTTGCGGGCTGAAGAGCTGTTAATTTTTTTTAAAGAGTCAGCTTTTAAAAATACAAGTCTTTATCAGGAGAACATTTTCCTTCTGCAAATTTGTGGTGATTTTCTGTTAGAAATAGAAACATACTAAATTTTACAGAGTAACCATCGATACCTGTAACAAAAAATTATTCTCTAAAGCCAGACTCAGGTTACAGTTATATTCTTCGTCATCCTAATTTTGCTATATTTAGTACAGTAAGAGCCTGAAATGTAATACTTAAGTTCTACATTTCTACTTTATAAAGCAATAGACCACGTTCGTTTCAGGTTTCAGCAGCTCCCCTTAAACAGATTCAAGGCTTTTAGAAGGCATAATTTGGGAACAGATGAAGGTCAGTGTACAGTCATGTGCTCCCTTCTGTGCTTTGAGTAATAACGCTTGAGAGCAGGGACACAACTGTACCTTTTCCTAGTTGACAAAACAAAATTATGTCTGCCTTTCTATTTGAAAGTATGAAAAATTCACTATAAAGCTCACTGCATTTAAAAGAGAACAAATTTGAGGAGACTGAATTGTGTGCAAGATAGTTATGTGAGTTCCTCTCAACTCAGAAAATATCATGTGATGAATAAAAAGCATTTGGACTAAAAAGCTTGCAACTCTGCATGTGCACTGTACCCCATTCATGCTGCATTTTTACCTTCAAAAACATGTCACAGTGACTCAGCAGTATTTCCTGACTTAAAAAATTCTTAATGAGAAAACGTGAAAGTTTATTCTTATATTCCTGCTTTATAAGATTTGCCTTTTTTTTTTTAATAAAGAGATTAATTTGAAACAAAATGATTCCTAATCTAATTTCCTTCCTTGGAAGAAATGACTTTACACTTTATCTGTTACAAAGACAACTGAAAAGTATAGTTTTCCATCAAGAGTGAGTTTACAGGGTGAAGGAGACCAAAGCAATCTGCACCTCGGCTTGCTCTCTCCTGCAGGCACCAGTCCTGGGGGCAAGCAGGAGGAGGTCCTCAGAAGGAGGAGATGGAGGTGTCCAGCCTCTGTGCTGTGCAGTTACCTGGCCCAGGGCAGAGATGAGGAGGTGACTGCCCAGGGGAGTGAGGAATGCAGCCCAGCAGCTGCCCCAGGAGGCGGCTGCATCCCACGGGATCCCACCGGGGATGGGTCACCAGGGCCGGGCCAGTGGCCTGCAGGAGCCACCGTTGCTATTCTGGCTCAGTGGCTGTAGCAGGCAGCTATGGAGACAGGGTGGAAGTCATGTGCCCTGACCACATTATAGGAGTGGATTAAATTCCTTCTCCTATTTCATATGCCAGATCATTTGGGCTTTATGGAAACTTAATCCTGTATGTATTTTTCTGGTTTGTGTCCTAGTGTATTATAAGACACCATGAAATTTAACTCAGATGCTTCCTTTGTGTAAGAATTATCACAGTAGCTTTAAAAAAACAGCTTTTTAACATCCTTACAGGTAAAAAAAAAAAAAAAAAAAAAAAAAAAAAGCTTTCCTTGGGTGGCATATGCCTTTTACTTTCAATGATGTGCTGTTGTTCTGTAAACTTTGTCTGTCTTTGTAATGTCTCCTCCAGGGTGTCAATGATGTGGAATTTTCTTGATTATCTTCAAAGATAGTGTTGAAGATAATGCACTGTTTAAAATCAACTGGAGGTAGTTCAACAAACAAAAATGATGAAAAGTTTAGGGAAATAATAGCTGAGAGAAGGTAATGAGGACTGGGCATGTTCATGCAAAGGATAGCACAACTGAGGTGAGAAATTACCACTTATCACAAAATGTAAAGGAACATTTCAGAGCAGGCCAGACTCAGTTAATTTCATCAGTAATCAATGACAGAAGGAGAAATTATGTGTGGTGGGGAAAGTATTTTTAAAATTAAACACTAAGAAACTGTTTTTACCAATAAGCAATAAGATAGTCCAGGAAGGCATGTTTTGTAATCACTGTCATTGAAAATGCTCAGGTCTAGGCTTGATATCTGTCTATCAAGGATGTTATCAGGATAATGATAATTTTCCTGGTATTAGAAGGAAAAAATGTAGTAGCCTATTAGTTTCCTTCAACTCAAGTAATTACATGATTTGTTTGCACACAATATTGCAAATAAAATGCACTTAAATCTGTGTTTTTTGTTGTTCATTTTTGGGGTTTTCTACAGTGGAGACTTGACAGATCCTCTGCTTTTGTGCCAGAAATTCTGCAGGCATATTTACTGTCTTTTAAAATGAGTTACAATGTTGTTACCTTAGCATCCAATCTAAATAAAAGCATAGGAATGAGAGAAACGTGAGATGAGATGCTGTAACGTTACCAGAGAGAAACATGAAATCATTAATTTTCAAATTCTCATTTCATCTTTTTAAGCATGTGATATGAAAGCATCCTATAGCATACAATCTTTCTGCAGTTCTATCACAGAAACAGAGTAAAAGGGCAATAAAATCTTTATTGAGGGCATTGCTTCCTTAGGAAGTTAAATGTTTGCCTAATTTTAAGAATAGAATCCATGAAAATTCTTATAACTTATAAGCAGGTACACAGACTTTTGGCTGGTTGGTCATAAAGTTCTGAATATAGGTTTCTGGTATCCAGATTAGAAGCATCTTGAGTTTTATAAGTTTTGGGATTTAATTTTCTAGTGCAAAATAAATGAATGTGTTTATTCTCTTACAATCACCAAAATGAGAAAGAGTCTTCCCTCTTTCAGGTGATTTTGAAATAAACCTGTTCTGTGTGAAGGGTGCCAAGAGTTTGTACATGGCCTAGAGACACTAGCATGATCATGGCCTGCATTTGGAATTGGTAAAAATAATCTTAGGAAAGCTTGGAAATGTTCTGTAATTGAAGTGCCTGTATTTTAGAATTTTAGCTGAAAATATCTCTTGGAAAAGAGGAAATTATTTAAACCTTAGTCTAGAAATGGGAAAATTGAGGAAAATGTGAACAACTACCAGTTTCTCATGGTACTGAGACTATGCAGTTATATCTGACAAAAGGCTGTGTTATGCACGTCATACTTGGATTTTGGTAGGTAATAAAGTTGCTGGTTTCCCTTAGTGCAGAACACTTGGACTTTTTTTTTTTTTTTTGTGAGCTGTCCTTGAAACCTGATGGTGTTTTAAATCTTTGACTTTTGCCATTTCAGAATGGAATAGAGCCATACTTACGCTTTTTAGGTGGATTATTGATTGGTCTTAATATGAGATAGCATTTATAAATGGCAGTTTCACAAATAATTAGGAATTGGAACAAAAGCCCATCAGGCTCTGACATCTGTTGCACATAATTCCTATAAAGCTGTATTTAATTAAATAAGTTAGCATAAAACCTGAATTTATTTATTAAAATATTTTGTTGAAAGAATCCCATTGAGATGCAATGTGTCATTTCTAAGGGTATCCTGGGATACTGGCCAAGATATGACACTTAAGGAATGTTATTGAGAGCAGTGTGCTTTGATGTCTCATTTATTTTGCAGTTGAATTTTCTTTTTATTTTTTTCTTTGTTGTATGAAAATAAGTTGCTGAGAGAATTGTTTATTCCAAAGAAGTTGTCCTGATCATATTCTCTGGTTGGCAATACAAATTGCTACTTCACAAGTAGATATAAATTGTGTTTTAAAAGTGCATGTATATGGGTTTGTTACCACTTCTTAGTTCATTTTTACACTGGTCTGATGATTAACCAAAGATATGCTTCCTGCTTTATGGTGTCATGAACAACTTCCTGCTGCAGTTCAGTTTACTGAAACCAATCTTCCTTTTGATTTTCTCAAAAGTAACGTTAATTTTCTTAGGCATACATGGCTCACCACTTTTTTTTCCGGGTTTACTTAGTATTAAATATTTATGTTGTGTTGGGGAAAGATTCAAATTTCCTCAGAATACAGAAGTCTTTTAGACGTCTCTAATTATCTATTGCCAAATCCACTTTATCTGTGATTAGTATGAAAGGGTGAATGTTTTTGTCAGGAGCTTATGGCTTTGCTTTTGTAATAGGCTGCATTTTAAGCAGCCAATTGGATTGGTCTTGGCCTTTGAAAGATGCAAAATGCTTTGAAGGAAGACTTAAATGAACCAGTAAAGATTGTGCAAGCACACACATTTAATCTCAGGACTATCTGCATTATAGTTAAAGCTCTGGGAAACTAAAGGAGTTGCACTGGAGAATAATCAAAGGGTACAGCTTTATTACATCTCTGTTCTGAAAACGAAGGGGCTGTTTTCTCTGGCTTAAGGTACTGGGTGCTGTGCTGATAAAAGGAAGAAGGCAGTGGTTTAGACATCACATTAGAAGTTTTCAGGACGTGTCCAGCTGTGAAATGGATGGTTAATTTGAATACAGAAGTATTCAAGGGCTACATACAATTTTTTCTTACGGACATCAAAAATAATTTTGAAATAAGATGAGTAGGCCCTCCTGAAGGTTGACTCCTCCCAAAGAATTGCTTATGAGTGCTGGCGCTCGAACAAGTATAGGTGGTTTTTAATTATCACTTTCAAATTAAAAGCACAATCATTTTGGATTCGAACAAGGAGAGGACATGTTCACAAACATGAATGTGGCTCTGTGGAGACCTCACAGCACCTGGCAGGATCTGAAGGGGGCCCACAGAAAAGCCAGAGAGAGACTATCCATCAGGAACTGTAGTGACAGGTCAAGGATTTATAGGTGCAGATTCAAAGAGGAAAATTTTAGGTTTGACACTAGGACCAAATTTTTTACTGTGAGGATGGTGAGGCACTGGAGCAGGGTACCCAGGGAGGTTGTCCCAACCCTGGAAGTGTTTAAAGCCAGGTTGGACACAACATGGCTTTTTTTGGTTTAAAGCCTTGAACAACCTGGTCTGGTGGGAGCTGTCCTTGCCTGTGGCAGAGGGGGTTGGGAATAAAGGATCTTCAAGGTCCATCCCAACCCCTTAGCATTTTATGAACATACTTTGTTTGTCATCTCGGGTGTTTCCCAACCACAATATTTTAAAAAGACTAGATGGAATTATAGACTTAATATCCAAAACTATGAATAATCAATTTGTCATCCCTCTATGAACAAAGAAAGCCAAATTCATATCAGTTCAAGAAGAAAAACGAATATTATACTTTAAAGCTAAAACAATTATGGGACTTCTAAATTATTTATTTCTTTCTTACTAACTTTTCATCTAGTATGATTTGTAAATCTTGACAGTTTCTCCTTTATGAGTTATGTGGGCAAAAATATGAAATGTATGTTTTATATTCACATGCTCTCCAGCAGAGATGAATGCATCTCTAAATACTTCTGTGGTTGCACACTACATTTGATTATTTTCTTCTGATTATATCAAAGGGATTTTTAAAACCAAGTATCTGTTGAGAGTCAAGAGAGCTGATTAAATCGCTTACTTGCCTTTATTCCTGCATGCCGTTTTTGTGTCTCCTTTTGGAATCTGCAATTCCTTTTTCTTTGTCTTCTTTGAGAATGGTAACTGAAATACTGCAGGCGGTATTAGTAGTATTGGAGGGATTTTGGTAGTTTGGTTTGGTTGGTTTATTGTGGTTTTTTAGGAATCATACATCATTAGTTTCTAAAGTCTCCCCCATGGAGCTGAGATTATTCTTTGTAGGCAGCACTTACCAGTATTATAGGCTTTAAACTAATTTTGAGATACTTTTTAGCCTTTTAAAGTAGGTGAAAGTGTCTGAGGTTAATAGCTGAGGTGTCCTGGTTTTCAGTGTTAATGTCAGGTTTTTTTAGGTGCTTTATCTTCCACTATTCATTCCTCATCACAATTTGTGTGTGTCACACATATACCCATGCTTGACACAAGCAGCTCCTGAGTTGCTCTTACAAGGATATAAGAAAGGCCAATTTCTTTGCCTGTGTTACCTCATCGTTTACCTGGTGTATTAGTATTTTAGTTACTAGTACAAGATTGCCTTCGAAAGTCCTCATGTCCAGCCTTCAGAGTCCCAGCTCACTGACAGAAGTACAGGAGTCTTGTCCTTGTCTTTGCTATTGCTATACTATGGAGATTTTCTGAAATTCTTTTTTAGTTTACAAATTCACATTTATAAAGTCAGCATTAAGGCCACATCAAAGAATAAAGACAGACTGAATCAATCCATATTTATTAAAGGATTTTGAAAGTTTGTCTCGTGAAAAGCAATTAGTAAGTGTCGGCAGTTGCATGTGGGTTAACTATAGCCCTAGAAGTACATGTTTAAGAAGCTGTGGTAAAGTTCATTTGCTGATCTTGGTTACTGGGATGTGTTTCAAAAAAATTAACTTTGCATGGTCCATATGTGTGTGTGCACATTTTAACAGGATGTCAGTTTTCATCTGTCCCCTGCCTCGGAGCTGCTGTGGTCAAATGCTGCATGTCTTGTGTTGCTCCATGAAACAGCACCTTCCTTTCTCAGGTTTGAGAGTGTGAAGCTGTAGTATTTCTAGCTAAATGTCTGCTGAGCTGGAATATCGCAAAGCATCAGGCACTGAAATTTCAATAAATACAGAGCTGGACTATGTTGGGGGAAGGAAAAATGTGGAAGTAGTTTTCTATGGCACACAATGGAGTAATTTTCTAAACTATTCTCAGAGATGTTTTCAGCTGTAAAGGTTCTCTCATAGACATTTTCAGCTGTATTCAGGTGGGTATCTTGTCTTTTCATAAGAGTCTTAAAGGTGAAGGAGGAGTTAAGGTTCTGCACTCTTGTGTTGCAATGTCCTTGGGTCATGTGTCTGATTTCTGCACATTGACTTAGTTTAGGGAAGTCAAATATCCATCAGAGAATCCTAATACGTATTTCGCTCAGGGCTTTTTTGAAGTTTAGATGGTTAAATGCTACATGAGAGCCTTGGCTGAATAGTTGGAATCTCTTTCAGAAAACATTGTGTTAGATGCCAAGACCAGACACACTTCAACTGCAAACTTGAGTAGAGTAACAGCTCAAGTACAGGTTAAATCCTCTTTGTATGTGACATTTTAGGTACATCTCTTTCTTAAAATGTTTTAAAGTGACTCTATTCCTTTATTTTATAGAAAGAACAATATTCTACATCATTTCACAGTGAGCTGTTTACATGCATACTTTCTTTGGGGAGCACTACTGTAGTTAGTGTAGTGATTTATTTTAAAGTATAAAGTGAGTGGGAACTACTGCAGTGGAAAGCTGAGGACGAGGTTGGGCTGGGACCTCAGTAGGTCTGTGGTCTTCACCAGCTCTGGAAGACACTGTACACACCCTGTGATCTCTTAATAAGTTCTTTTTCTGTTTGTTTGTAGTCCCTAATGCAGCCACTGACAGATGAGGTGTGGAGGAGCTGAGTCTCCATCACTGGTCAGTGGTATTTGCATTCCTGACCTCTCCTTTTACACCTCTGATTTCCCTGAGAGTCAGCTGCTGGAGGAATAGCCAGCAAAGATCCACACCCTTGGAATATGGTAAAAGTAATCTGCCACACAAAGTGTAAAGATTAGCAAGTCTGAGACAGTGTTTCCTTAGTGCAGAGGTGTTACAGCTTGTTTTAAGGCATGGATGGAAGCTTGGGATTTATTATGACCCTTTCATATCAGGGTATTGTTTTCCTTTGTAAAATATGATCAAGAAGTGGTCTTGTGCTCCTGGTTTGAGACATGAAGCCTGTTGCTACATTAGGACCCTTGATATTCGTTTTAGATTCAATTCTTGTATAATATTTCTTTTAGGAAATGTGGCTGAGCTTTTTTGTTGTTGTTGTTGTTTTGTTGGTTTTTTTTTTTTTTTCTAGTGCTTCTGTGTGTTTTTCCCAAATGTATAACTTTGGCTTCCTTTCTTTTCTGTATATTTTAGTTATGGAGATGCTCACAGAAGTCCTTGTGGATGTTTTAATTTTTTATATGTTTACTCCTTACTTAAAAACCATATATATAATACCCTAAAATATGTCTGGTTGTAATATTTTGAAGGGAATTGTCTTGAAACATCAAATACCTCTGTAATACCCCATGGCATGGTACCACTGAAAGATGCATATGGACCTACCAATGGATTTGTAGTAGTTCTTTTTGGTAGCCTGTATCATCTGTAAAAATAGCAATCTCAAACTAATCATGTAGTGAGTTCTTTGTGTGATGGCTTAAAACTCCAGAAGATATATATATTCCTTACAGGCCAGACCAATCATCTGAACCCACATTTTGGGTTGTTATAAAGAAACCCACTGAAAATGGGAGTGAGGCTCCTCCACTTAGCTCAGCTGAACTTTGTGTAATATTCAAATACCTGTCCTGAATGCAGCCTTCAGTGGGTTTTCAGAAGTTACAGACCTGGTGACCCGTGGAAATATTTCATGTTATGTTGTTTCTTGTGAACAAAGAAAGAGCAAATGGCATTCCCAGTGTTACCCCCCTCCTAAGAGGGTATAATTCTGAGCTTTCTCTTCCATGACTCTCCAACTCTGATGGGAAACATTTAAACTTGTGTGTTGTGGTTTGTTAAAAAATGTAAATTTCTGTTCAAAATTGTTTGTCAGTCTCTCAGAAAATTAGAAGTAATTAAATAGAAAGTTCTACAGATTTGTGCCATTTCTGTACCCTCTCATCTCAAGATGGTGTGAGAAGCAGACAATTGTAATAACTTGCTGCTACTCCTTTCCAGCTAATTTGATCCTGTTCCTTAATTCTGACAGATTGTTTTTAATTTTCCCATCTGTTCCATAAAAATCTCAAGTGATTGACTCCTAGGAAAAAATAATGTCTAATAGCTGAGCCATTTTTAATGAGTTGGTATGAGTTATTTAATGAGACGTGCTGAAGAAGGCAAGCCAAAGGAAAGATTGGGCCTGGAGTGGTGAATGTAAAGAAAGGTAAAGGGCAACCATCTGCTTCAGGAGGCTTCCACTCTTCTTCAGCAGCTTTAGGCTGCTGCTCTCTCCAGTTTTAGGCAGTGCCCATGGACAAAACAAAGGTTCAGTAGCAGTAATTCCTCTTCCCCTTTTATTTAGAGCAGTGTCTGCCCTCAGAAGAGAGGAACAGTCATAAAAAGGAAAAAAAAAAAAGAATCAAAGAATAAAAGAATAATATTTAAGTAACCTTAAAAATGTTATGGTCTGTGGTTTAACTTCATTTCTTCCAGCAACCTACACAACCTCCCAGATATTCCAGGAAGAACCCCAGTGCCAGTAAACAGAGTGAATGTTTTCCTCCAGCCTCTCTGAAGGCTAAAACTGTTGCTTTAAAATTGCCTGCAAATGGCATCTCCCAGGGCAGGAAGCCATCAATATGCAGTGCCGGTCTTTGAGAATAGCAAGCATGAATATAAATACTAACATCTGGACTTCTCCCTTCTGTTTTGGTTTTTATATATTATTATAATAAACATTAACATTATTTTTAATAATCATCAGATAGCATTTTCTTTGGCAGCTTGAGACTTCATTATTGAATCAAATAGTGAAAATAAATATACAGTTCTTTTACAAGGGAGGTTGAAAATTTGACTCAACCCTGCAAATATGCCATTGTTGAGTCTAATCTATTGCAGAGTTCATAGAATAATGAATTAATGTCTCGATTGCATACAGTGAGGCAGAACAAATGAGAGAATGCTGCCATGGTAATGAGCAAAATATACACTTGTTTTTTCAGGTGGCAGTGGTATACCAGCTCAGGAGAAAAACTTTTGTCCGCATTTTCTTAAACTAGTAAAAGGGAGTGTGTTAGGCAAGCAGAGAACATCAGACACATCCAGAGCATGTCCAAATAATCAGCCTGCCAGGTGTCTCCATGACACGTATTGCAAGCAACTGAAGAACAACTGAATGGGGCAGTTGAAGCTACTGGTTTAAATTTGTACAAAATTGGACTTGGATGGTGTCTGTTCTGAAACCTGAGCTCAGCAAGTAGCTACAGATAGGAGATGCTCTGTGCTTATACAGAAGTCACTGCCTCTGAATAAGACTAGACTGTGCCTGAGGTTTGGACTATCCTAATTTGAGACTGATATAAGGGGAAAAATGTTTTTATTTGTAAGGATTTTTTGCAATCTAGTACCAGTGTTCCTAGACTGGAAGAGAGGGGTGGTGGTGATGGTGTTCCTGTTGGGAAGAAGGAATTGATTGGTGCTTATTTTGCATGCCAGGAGGCAAAAGGGACTTAATTTTGAGCAAAATTGTCATGGGCTTTGGGAACATGACCCATTATCTATCCCTCTAGATGGATTTTGGACAAGGACCTGGTGTTTTGGCTTCAGTAATAAATCTTGTATTTATTTATGGAGTTGAAATTAAATTCACAAGATATAAGTTTAATAGTTCTGCATTAATTCTTCATAAAGCATTGATCTTTTGTTGTTTTGTTTTGTTTTGTTTTGTTTTTGTCTTCCTCCTCAGTGTGTCAATCCTGATCTTTAATTCTTCTCGGCAGTGCTTTGTTGTGGTGAAGCAGTTCCGCCCAGGTAATCCTCTTTTTTAGATTTATTTTGCTCTCTAGTGAAGCAAGCTTTTAAGGGTTTAGCAGTTAAAAGTTGGTGCATCTGTGGTGATAAAATCTTTGTTCTATATTCTGTTTCTTTGTATGATAGCCCATCCTTTTCAGTCAGTCAGAATTTCTAACCAGGGAAATTTCCATTACAGATGAAACGAATGATCAGGGTAGTCTTCCATTCTGCTTTTGGGCTGGTTGTTGTCCTCTTTTGGATGAAATTACAAGCAGCTCTACAATGATCGTGCAAGAAATTGCTTTAATTTGGAGTTCCTTCTTGACCTACTTATACAGAAGCACAGTATTTTTCTTTTTGTTTTGTTTTCTCTTAAATATTATTTTTATTTGTACTATCTTATTGTCCATTTTATAGTTGGGAATTTAAAATGAGGGAGATTCAGGACTGCATGCTTTTTCATCAGCATGTGGACAGCTTCATTTTACCAGTTATTATGAATTTAGGTTAATATCTATTTTTTTTCTGAGTTTTTGTATCAATTACTTTAACTCAAAGCAGTGTTTACTTTCTGGAAGTTAAAAATGAAATGTGTATTCGCTGCATGTTAACTAAAAGAAATGACAAGGTATTTCACTGACTGTTGCTAAGAGACCATTTCAAGACTGCTCATGGTAGACTTCATAGAAAACTTTCTAGGGTAGTGTCACACTGCCCTTTCTTCCTGACAGTGATTACAGCCTCTCCAGTACTGTGCATCAGTGTTACACTGACAGTGCGTCCTTCTCATCAAGTGCTAATTGACTTGTATAAAGTGTTTGGTGTTTTGTTCATCACTAACCCACTGTCTTTTATTTGCCAGCGAATAAATGCCTCCCATAGCTCTTGCTCTCTTTGAGGCAATCTTGAGGAGAAGCCTTCATATATGTGCAGGCATATATATGTATATATATATATATATATATATATATATACACACATATATAAATATATGTACTGAGCAGCAACACATTCATTGCATTATCTCTATGGAAGTGTCAAATCAGCCTCAAAAGACTGGAGTTAAACCATTCCAGAGGCTGGAGCTGCTCAGATGCTGGGCTTAGGCACAGTGGTCAGTCAGACACCCCACAGCAGTTCCGTGATCACAACCATGCTCTGCCATTACTCACATCCCTATATTTATAATTATATCTCCATTCCAGGGTTATTGTCTGCCCTGGTGCCTGTTCCACAAAGCAAAGACAAAGGCTGAGGCTTTTCTCATTGCCAGATCCTACCAGGGTCCCACCAGGAAGGTGATCACTCATGAGTGAACAGCTGCTGCTCACTCTCCAGGCTCATCCCCTGCACGTGTGCTGGTGCCATGTCTGTCACCTTTCCCTATGCTGTGCTGGCAGGAGCAGCTTTCCCCACTGATATTTGTGCTGCTTGTAAAGGCACTCATCCCTCCCTGCCCATACCTTCCCACCCCATTCTGTTTTGGCAGCAGGAGCCCTTCTGCAGCCACAGCAGAATGGCTGCAGACAGGTTTTGAGGATCAGGGAGCTGAAGGAGCTCATGCTGACTTGAGGGTGGCAGAAGCACACAGCCAGTGAGGCAAACAGTGTGCTCTGGGCTTAGATCATCTTGAGTGATCCTGACATAACACATTTGGGAGGAGCAGAGAGAAGAAAGATAAACATGTATCTCTGCATACTTTCCTCACCCATTACTAATTTGCAAAGGTATTGGTCAATGCTTGTTTTGGTAGGCAATTAACCACAATTTTTCAAATACAATAAAATGATACGTTGCTAGGGTTGGGACCTATGAACATGGTTTATTCACTGTAAGTATAATGACCTTTCAATGGCTTGTGATTTTTTTTTTTTCCACTGACTTAAAATAAACAGTATCAAAGATTTGAATCATAAGCTGTGTTCCGTTTCAGGAGAAATGAAACACCAGCACAGTCAGAAGTTTAGAGAGGAGCCAGCACCTTCCCAGACAGCAAAACCCCACTGGATCCTTAGTCCCTACTGTTGTTTTCTTCCGTTTAGGGATACAAACAGGTCTCTGTATGTGTCACCTGCAAGGGCTGCTTTTAATAACAACAGTGATCTTATTTGCTCCATTTGGTTCAACCATTTATCCTTTGTCCCACATTACAGAAAGGCAAGTGAGAACATCAATTCTGCTGCAGTTTCCACTCTGAGTGGAAACTTTCTTACACCTGAGTGGCTCCACAGTAATTAGTCCAGATGTGGATTCCATCACTTCCTTGGGAAGCCTTTTCCAAAACTTGACAACCCTTCCTGTTTTCATTCTTCTTGATCTGCCACCAGAAGCTCCCTGGCACAGGTTGATTCCTCACTGTGCTGCTGCTCATGGCCGTGTCCATCTGGAGGTGGAGGAGACTGCCCAGCAATGATGCCGTGGCCGTTCCTGGCCAAGGAAGCATCTGAAGACTAGGGAACAATGGACATGGGACAAGTGGGGGAGGAGGGTGACTGTGCTGGGGCTTCTGGATTCTGTTTTCCAAACTGTGGATTTGCAGTAAGATGACTGCCTGTGGTGAGGAAGAGGAGGGTCACAGGTTTCCCTCTGAAGAGTGTGCCTTAGCCAGTAGGTCACACACTGCTTTTCTATCCAATTCTTTATCACCCAGTGCATCACTTGTGCAGTCAGTTTTGCACCTTCAAGGGGGTTTTGGGAGATTCTCTGTTCCCTGATATTAGCAGACAGCTTGGCTTTCTAGGCTTTGCTTATCTGTGAGAGATAAATTCAGTTTGGACCTTTGCAAGCCAGGTGACATTAAATTCATAATAAGACTCCTTGGTGAATGCTCTAATGTTTGGACTCTCATAGAAGTGGCTGGTACTGCTTCTTTTCTTCCTTATCTACAGAGAAAAACTGTCCGTGGGCTTGAAGTATGGGCATATCACAGGACTTTGCTCTGAAGAGGACTGATGGATTAGGTCCTTCTGGGAATGTAGGTTTTGATCTATGTGGAGCCCAGTTGTGCTGAGGGAGAAGGAGAATGGCAGGTGCCTGATGGAATGACAGGAAGGGTTTCAGGGATACAGAATACTTTTAACACTCTTAAGTCACAGTTTCACATTTCTGTACCCCACACTCTTACCTGCATCCTGTTTTACTGCCCAAAGCCTTTAATGGGATGCATGTGTTGTTCCTTTTTTAATTATCTGATATGGGTATGTCAGTACTAAAAATGAAATAAAACTTTCAGAGGATTTGGCTTGTCTCACAGAAATCTTAGATGTGGTTGTCATTTATGATAATTTTCCTAGCTTTTTGAAGTTTTTGGAATAATGACAATAGACACCCTTCAAGGAGCTGTCCCTTAGAGCTGGCAGGGAATTTTTTTTTTTTTTGGCTTCCTGCTGCACTTTAAAAAGAAAACTGAGTTCTAAGTCACGTCTCTCAAATAAGAAATGGCAACTCCTATCCATACCTGTTTGCATCTCAAAGAACTGGATATACCTAAGACTAGGAGCTTTGAAAGTCTTAACTTCTGGAGCAAGATTAGATTTTGGATATTGGACTGATCCAGACATCTCCCTTTGAAGTGCAGATCTTGCTATTCCACACTTCTGAAGTGTAAAAACGAGCATTGCAGAAAGAGCCCAGGCACAAATTTCTGGGGTGTAGACTCTGCCTCAGAGACCAAGTGCTTAAGAAGTCACTGTGGTACTTCACTGTTATGCAATAACATTTCTCTAGAGACTTTTTTTTTTTTAAAGAAATACCAAGCTACAATACCTGGAAGGACAAAAACCTGCTTATTAAACCTCAGTTCTTATATATCAATTCTGCAAGATTTAGAATGGGAAGTAAAAGAGACACCGATTTGAAAACCATGTTATGTGCATGTGAAATATGAATATAAAATATTTTAATGGAATAAAAATAGGTTCAAAGTTTAAAATAGTTTTATTCAAAGTGGTTTACTCTCTTGGAAACCTTTCATGAAAAGGAAGGGGATAGACATAAGGACATTTCAAGGAATTAACAAGTGGAATTATACCTGTATATTAAAGTTGCAATGATCTGGAGTTGTCTGTCAGCAGGGATTCTTTGTGTGTTGACATCCAGTCCTGCAGTTCTCACTCAGGCAAATTTTCTGTTGACATCAGTGAGAGGTTTTGCTTAAATAAGGACTAAAATCTGACATTTGCACTTTCTTTAGGAGTGCATTACAGTGGCAGCTGTTTGTAGATTAGTTCAAGAAGTCTTTTTCAGACTGCACACAGGAATCTGTGCAAGGAACTGTATGTTCAAAAGAGGATTTTTTTTTCAAACAAACATACATGCTTTTCATACCCTTTCTAAATAACAGCTGAGTTGACAGGCTGAAAGACTTGTCATTGTGCACATGGTGCTTTATGTGCAACCCAACTTTCCTGCAAGATAACTGCATAGTTTAAATTAAATCCCAATATCCGCATTGCCCAACAAATGGAAGCTGTATGGTGCTTCTGGCGCTTAGATTTCTTGGATGAACTAGCCTCATTTTTCAATTTTTATTTATTTTAAGGTGTGCATGAATTCATTTCAGATGATATAAGTTCAAATAACAATTTAAGGAATAATTTTATGGACATGGTAAGAGAACCTTTATTTTTTAAAATTCCACTTTTGTGTCTCATTACTTTAACAGATAACACAGCTGAACTCCTTGTTACTCTCAAGTACTCTCATGGTTGTTAATTTCCAGTCAAAAAAATTGTCTGCCACCCTTTTTTTTATATTTAATATGAAGAGACTAACTTACTGTCCCTTGTTTCTTTTGTCTTCTGGGGTTTTTTTAAGCTGTTTACATGTGTGAAGTAGAAAGGCATCATCCTCAAGGCTTTCTGAATCAGGACAAGGAGAGCCTCCGTTCCCTGGAGAATCCCTTACCTGCTGTGGTTGGAGTGACCTATGAGCTCTGTGCTGGCATTGTGGACAAGCCAGGCCTTTCTTTAGAAGAAATTGCCTGTGAGGAAGTCTTGGAAGAGTGTGGCTATCGTGTTTCCATTGCAGACCTCAAGAGGATCACTTCTTACAGGTAAATAGCAGCAAGTTACAACACTTTGCATTTCTTTGTTCCACAGATTGCTGAAGTGGCCTGAATGTTCCCTCTTGCCTTCTTTAAGCAATGTGTTGGAGGAACGGGGGAATCTGAAGGTACAAGAAAGGTGTAATTTTTAGCAAGTGAGAGGAGTATTTACAGAAATGTAAGGAATTAGAAGTATATAATCAATATGATAATTATGGGATTGAATTCCCAGGAACAGTCATACTATTGTGACTTACTCCAAAGACTATTAGAACAGGGAAAAATTGCATTGGGCTCTTCAGAGCAGTTTGTGACAGCATTAGAAAACAGCCCATCTTTACTATACTGGGTGTTTTCCATATCTGATTCTTACTATTCAGATTAACCATACAAACTGCCCAAGATGCTCTCTGATTAACCTTTAACATGATTTTGCAGAAGCATGAGAACCTGTGGCAGTAGATCTCTTCATAATATTTGGTCTGTAATTAATGCTTCTTTGAATTGGACAATAATTATGGTTATATATGAAGATGTTGCTGATTTGACTGTGAAAATTATTACTTTGTATTTTTGCAGGATTTCAAATAGTAATTGAAATAGTTTTTATCATGTTTTAAAATATTTATTAGGAGTAAAGGGAAAAATTAATATGTAAGTGGAAAAATACAAAATGTGAATTGTTGTTGAAAAAAAAAAGCCTCAAGAGAAACTTTGCACACAGCTTTAATCCTATTATATCTCATTCCGAGCTTTTAGTATTGTTATCCAAAATGTATGTATGTTTGTATTTTACAGAGAAAGCAGCAGGTTTTTTACTTTCTTTATGTTACTTGACATCTCCATTGAACTAGGCACTGTCATTGGTTTTTAATTTGGGAATTGAATACAAATCCACAGCTGTCAATCCTGGCAAATGTTATTTCCTGCTGGATTAACAAGCAGTGCTTCTGTTGAGGGGAGGGGGTGAATCACAGGAGCTGTCTTTTACAACTCATTGAAACCAGATTAAGGGTTTGTTCTGCTGAAAGAAAAAGTGTCTTCCAGATTTATGAGCAAAAGCTGTCTATAGAATTTCATAGGTTGGGTGACACTGACAGGCTGCTGCATGCAGATATATACATATGTATATGTACGTATGTATGTGCATACAAATGCAAATGAGGAAAAGTAGAATACAATTCCTGTAGAAGGTTGTAGATTTAGTGTGGAAGTTTGACTCAATATTAATGATTTATATCTGCCTAAAACTCTCTGTGTTTTGGTGTTGATAAATGTCTTTGTATGTTACAGGTGGTTGTTTGTTCAGTTGCTTTTATTTTTTTTTTTAATTGCACTGACTTGTGAAGAGTGTATACAATTGGGGTTTTCTTTGTCGAGACCCTTGCAAAGAGCTCGTAATCCTCCATTGTCCATGTGGACACAGCTTTCTGCCCATGGAGATCCATGCTGAAGTCAGAAGGGCCTGTATAATTTTTACACTTTTAAATTAATATGAAAGGTTGAAGCCTCAAAGATGATATTTTACAGTTTTTGTAAGGATTGGCATATCTTTCTGATCCTTGAGGATTTGATGCAAAGACAGGAAATAATAATTTCATTTATGGTCTCCTAAGGACATTTTATCTGCAATGGCTATACTACATACAAGAATTCCTGGGCTTTTTCCAAGTGTAGCAGGTTTTTCCAAGTGGTTTTTGCTGCTGTTTCATGCTGTGACTGTCAATACAAAGCACAGGCATAAAGCATTGCATTAATGCATATGCATGCCATTACAATTGCAATGCATCCTGCACTTCTACTCTTATCTCCCATCCCAGCAATCTGTGTAATAGTTGCTCTGCATTATTTATTGTTCCAGTGCCTCAGTCAGAGTTTTGGGGGGCTCTCTCTGGATGGCTCCTCTTCCAAAGATCAACCTCAGCTGGACTGGCACCAGTTGTGACAAATGTGCATCTGTGCTTTCTCTCAAATCTGATCATTCCGTGGCCCCTCTTGGAGGGTTTTGGCATTCTGTCTGAAGTGTCTTTTCTGTCTGTACCACAAGCAACTTTGCCCTTATGTCTTGCCTAAATTCCCCTTTCTTTATTTCAAGACTGACACTTACTACTCTGTCCCCAGTGGACATGAAGTACTTCTGCACCTTCCACCTATTTGTTAAAACATGTTCCCTTTATTTTATTTTTGCCTGTGCAAAACTATTTTAGTTGATTTAGTCTTTCTCTTCAGATCATGTTTTCTAGATATCTGATCATTCCTTCTGCTGTCCTCTGCCTTCTTTCCATCTGGTCTGCGTATTTCTTAAAAATTTGGTGCCCAAACTGAAGCACAATACTTTAGTGGGGTCTTTCCTGGATAGAATGGAAGCATTATCTCCCCTAGTCTCACTGATCATTCTCTGTACACAGGAGTTTGTTGTTTACCTTATTTGCAGAGGCATTACATTATTGATATAATTTATCTTCCACAGTGCCTCCCCCATCTCAAAACTAGGAGTTGAACCTGATGATCCTTGTGGGTCCCTTCCAACTCCAAATATTCCATGATTCTGCATTGTCATTCACCTCCTGTCCGTATTCTGCGTCATCACAGCCTTTGATCTGAAAGCAGGGAGTTGTATTCCTAGTGACACCCCTTTCTGGAATCATGGTCATGAGAAGAAATTGCCTGCCTGGAATAAAAGCAGGAGTTGAGCTAGGCCTGACAGAAGGGCATGAAAAGCCAAAGACACGTCAAATGTAAAGGGAGAAATGGTTTTGGCTAGGGAGGTCAATACAGTTCTGTGCCTAATGGATTAAGAAAGATGGAGCATGGACAATCCATATGGAGAACTTAGACTGTGGGGGAAAATTGAATATGAAAACCTTGAGTGGAAAAAGAGGAAGAAGAGATGAAGGAACAATGCAGAGAAAAATCATAGGCTGAGAACTAAATGGACCTGGGGAAAATGCGTTCATTGTGGTGAAGAATTCTCTGCAAGGAAATGAAGAAAGTATTTAGACTGTATTCAACTTTGCTCTGTTGTCAAACAGTGGGAATTGTATAGGTTAGAGGTAATCTGAAGATAGCAGGGATTTTCCTCATTTATATCAGGGCCTGTAGCAGTGGTTTTGGAGAATTTTTTTTTTTTTTAGCCGTTCTCAGCTAACCTGGAAAGTGCCCCAGTACTGCTACAGGTAATTCATACACTTGCAGGTAACCCACTGGACCCCCTTATTAAGCTCTGTCAAAGCTCCAGTGACTTAATACTCATCACATACAACTCAGACACTGAATTAAACAGATCTCAGATTTAATTACCTTGGATGATCCACAGAGGAGCTGTGGACTCAATGAGGAATCAGGAAAGAAGCCAGGAGTTGGGGAATTTACACCATTTGAGTAAGAGTCTTTGGAACAAATTGTTCCAGCAACAGGAGGACAGTATGGTGTGGGTGAGTGAAGGAGGCTTGGTTGGGGGCAGGTAACAAGAAACACAAACATATTTAGAGGAACTTGACTGGAGGAGGACAGAGGAATCACACTTCAAAAATCAAAAATATCTGTTCTTATTATAGAAAAATGCCAGACAGGAGGTGAATTGAAATGCAGATGGTTTGTGTTGCTGTGTAGACAGAGGAGGGATCATTCTGAGAAGAATCTGTATTGTTTGCAGCCTGTGTGGTGAGTTTAGTGTCATCACTGCACAAATTTCTGCTTTTGTGCTTTGCATTCAGTAACTTCATTTTGGTATTGCAAAAAGATTGGTTTAAATGATGGCAGCAGCTAATTCACTTTTGGAGACTTTCAGTAAGTTTTGGTGGCTGCTGGTGTCATGAGTTCTTGTCAGTTGTATGTATGGCATCAGTCATAGCATAGGTGGTTGATGTGAGGGGTGTAAAGGAATGACCTGGTTCAATAATAAAATAACAAAATGAAGCTAATCCTATAGTAGTATAATTATAAACTGAGGGTTCATGAAGGTTGAAGGTTGCAGTTAAATTCAATATTTTTAAAAGCTCTTAAATCTGTGAGCTTTCCTTAAAATTTGGTGGGGGTTTTTTTCACAAATGCAGGTTTTTTTAAGTGAACGTCTTATCTTGGACTTACACATATACCAGATACAAGAATTTTTCTATCTGTCATGGTATCCCAGCAGTTTTTTGACTGACTCTCATGTGCTGAAATTCAGCTGTGAGGTAGTTTCTTAGGTTGAAGTACTTCCAGCTATCTGATCTGCCTTGAGACTTGTTTCCTTATAAGACAGCAGCAGGGAAATAAGTTGTTGTCGTTGTTGTCGTTATCACTGATGTTATTGTTGCTATTGCAAAGTATTTTCTTTTAGTTCTGGAAAATTTTGGTTATCATGAAGAATATTTATAAAATTAATTGAGCTTCAATAACACCTCAGAGCATCAGGGTAGAGTTGAACCAGAGCTTCTGGTTCAACTTCCTTTTCCCTTCATTACATCTTTGTTTTGTCCCAGAGGCTGTAAAAAACTCTTGGCTCTGACCTGGATACAATAGGAGCTGTAGGTTCTCAGCCCCACTGCAAAGAAATCAGATGCATTAAAGGACTGACTATATTAAAATACATACTTACGTTAATCTTCCTACATTTAATTTTTTCCCAAAGTGTACAAGAAGAGCATTCAGAGAATTAATATCGGATGTTCCAATTAGTATGCCATGGCTTTTAGCCTCTGTGCAATGAGGTAAAAATGGTTTGTATGTGGAAGGAATACAAAGGTTTTTATGTGGAAGGAATAATAGCCCTGAAAATGTTGGAGTGCATTATAATTAGAAAGATCACCTGCTAGTACACCTGTTGGGTGATGGCATAGTGTAATATAATTTTATGTTAATTACTTCTGTGCTTTTTTCCCTGCACCTGCTGCTTATAATGTCAGAACTGTACAAAGGTCCTAAGAAGTGACAATAGATGCTGCATGTCACTGATCATCAGTTTACATGTTGCATGCCTAACTGGATCTTGATTTAAGCATAAATAACAGAGATTTGTGTCACATTTATTTGTAAACATGAATTATGCATTCACTCTATATCCAAATTCTGCATCCAGATGGTTTATGTCCTCCAAAAGGATATATTGCTTTCAGGAATTTGCACATTAATTATGTAAGATTAAAACAACAAAGAAGATATATTTCTGTGTTGATAAGAATGTTGATTGTTTATAGATTTTGTATGTTTTTAATATTAACACATTACAAGAAATTTAGCTCTTAATTGCTGTCCATCAGAAATCTGAACTAAAGTAATAAGTCTTCAGAAGGATAAGTGAATTTATTTGTCCCCCGTGTTGCAGCAGAGGAGTAGAGTATAAAATACTGTTTATATTCTCATACATGCTTGTTTCTTCAAATTAAAAATACAATATTTACAAACATGATACTTATGAATGAGATAATTGGTTGGCATAGGCAAGCACCCAGACATGGGAAAAAGGCAAAGCTAATCTGAAACAAAAGCTTTGAATTTGGGCCCGGATTACCAGTGTGTTTGTGTGTGGACATGCACACGTGTGTGCACGCACAGTGTGAAGAAAAAGCCCACTGACTGTTGGCAAACCCGATCTCACTTGTGGCTTCAGACGCTACTAAACCTTTTTTTAAGCCATAAAATAGTGTTTCCCACTTCTGATAAAAAATGTATGTACTGTATCTTTATGCTCTTGAACTTAGGACAAGTGAAAAGTCCCAATTCGTGAGCTCCATTTCATGCGCTGTGTGTCTCCTCATGCATTTGATAAAAGGGAAGAGTTAAACAAAGGCTTTTGGTAGCTGCTATTGCCGTGTTTCAAAACCAGATTGGAGAGACAATCTGCCTCCTGTGTTTCCCCTGGTCTGAGGAGGAAGTAGATGGAAATGCTGTAATTACAGCCTTGTGCTGCCAGCCAGTCCCACCCTTGGGCGGGAGGTGAGAAGCGCTTCTCTGTCATTCTGCAGAAGCTCCTTCTCTGGTATGGCGTTGCCTAAAAGTGTGTTGCCCAGGGCTTTAAAAGCCACAGCATGATTTAATCTCACTGTTTGAGTGTTTTATTCAAGATGAAATATGGGAAGGCAGCATACAATCTTGTTTTGATGTGTTAAACTTATATATAAGTTACTATTGTGATGAAAACCATACGACTTTGGTATCCTTACTTTGACATGCTTACATTCCTAGACTTGCTGTTGTCAAAGGTAATGGAGGTTTCTAACTGTCTGAAGCAGTGCAGAAAGTTTAGTGCTAATAGAGTTTTGGGGTTTAAAATCTCTCTGTTGAAATTACAGGTCTTGTGAGCTTAGGCCCTAATGACTTGACAAGAAGTATTTGTCAGTCATGTAGCTGTTAATTGGAATGACCATAAACTCCTCAAGGAAACTGATCCTCGTGATAAAGAGAGGAGGAAAACCGAGCTGTGTTTTGTGTGGAACATTTGCCTTTGTCCCACAGTGGCAAATAAGTCAAGCACCATGCAGACACATCAGAACACAGCTGGAGCAGTCAGCTAGGTCAAGCCAGGCTTAGTAGGTCTGGGTCAGTGTGAGCCGTGACATGCCGGGTTTGGGCAGCACGGTGCTAAACCCTGGGCTGACACCAAAGCCTGAAGTCTCACCATGGGCTGGTGCTGAGTTCAGACCTGCTCACCCTCCCCCCAGCCAAGCCTCTCTTGTCCCAGGAAGGCACCTTTATCAGGAAGGTGGCTTTCCCAGGCTGAAACTCATCACTTGCAGTTCGGGTGTGTTGACCCCTGTGATTTCCACAGATGCAAAGCTAATGAATAGAGCTGTAATCTGTTAATAGGTGACTCATTTCAGACCATGGCAAAAGTGTTTTATTTGTAGTGGGAAATACTGGGGTAAGGAAAAGCGTATGTCACAGATGTGGGAGAGAAGAAGACAGTAGCAGAAAGAGCAGTATAAATATGATTAAACACACATCAAAATTCCTTTAACAGCATACTCAGAAAGTGTGAGTGATTAGGCAAAAGCAGAGGAAATTCCTAGTGACAGATAAACCTGAAAGCAGACTGCAAACATATTATTTCCTGTAGACTATTCACCAGTCAGACCCACCTTCTCCCTCTCTGCTCTCTTCTCCTCTGCCCCAGTGCCCAAAATCACTGAAATGTACAATGTTTTGCAAGGTTAAATGCAAAAATACTTTATTACTTCCACCAGAAAATCTTCAAAGCAACAAACCTATCTTCTGATTTCTATAAAAGCCAAAGGTATTAAGACAGACAAAATGTGAATAGCATTGATTTTTGTGCAATTTTCTAAGGACAAGCAGGAAACATTAGCAATCTGGAAATGTCGTGAAAGGCAGCAGTAAGCAATACTGGAGAATATTTAATTTAGTAAAGGGCAGTCCACGTGGATCTATGCAAAAATGATCAACTGGCAGGGTAAGCCAGAGCATTTAGAGAATTAAATATCAAGTGAAAAAAAGGTAAGATATTTGCCTCTTTTAAGAATTAAGTGTATTTCTACATCTTTCAACTTCTTTCTGAAACCATTGAAATGGTCTTTTAGAATCAGAGACTCATGGAATATACTGCGTTGGAAGAGACCCGCAAGGGTCATCCAGTACAACTCCTGACCGTGCACAGGACACTCCAAGGGTCACACCCTGTGCCTGAGAGCGTTGTCCAAATGTTTCTTGAGTTCTGTCAGGCTTGGGCCTATGACCACTGCCCTGGGGAGCTGTTCCAGTGCCCACCCACCCTCTAGGTGAAGAACCTTTTTCCTATTATCCATCTAAACCTCTCCTGACTCAGCTTCATGCTGTTTCCTCGGGTCTGTCCCTCTGCTGCACCTCGTGAGGATGTTGAAGACAGAATCCAGCACTTGCCCTTGTTAAACTCCATATGGTTGGTGATTGCCCATCTTTTAATTCACTGAGGTCTCTCTGCAGAGTTTCTCTGCCCTTGGAGGAGTCAACAGCTCCTCCCAATTTAGTATCATCAAATTGGGACGAACTGTCAGCTCTCTTGAGGGGGATTAGACAACCAATTAAAGCAGTGAATATGTTTATAAATAACATCCTGCAACAGTCTGCAAAGTCACCATCTAAATAGTGAAGGGATTCTAGGTAGGTTTAGCAATGTTAGATTTGCTGGTTTGGGGAGGAAAGAGTAGAATAGAATGTAAGGATTATTGATTATTCATACCACCATTCTTTAATTTTATTTATATCTCATTTGGAAGTTTTTTATTACTTTTTAACTAATATCTTGTGGCAAAGTTGCACCAGAGATGGCTAAGGTAGTCAGGTAAGAGAGAATGATCACGTGGGTATGTCATCCTTTGAATATACATTGTTACAAATTTTTATTCTTTTCTGTGGGTAATTATATGCCAATAGATGTGAAGAAATACCATAACTTTGGGCATCATAACAAAGGAAAGACCTTGATGTCCAAGACTTTGATCTTTTAAAGTATATTAAGTGTAGTAGCTACTCTTGATATATTTAGTTCATAACAAGAGAGTATAATATGAATAAGTACAAAGAAATTACACCATATGGTAATCACCCCCTGCTGTTTGAGTTGTGGTGGCGAGAACCTGAGTCTTACAGTGTAGCACCTTGGAAATTGGTTTTCCTTTACTTCAGAGAAAAGATGTGTGGAAAGTGAACTGATTTCCACAGCTGTAGCTATTTCATAAGGAAATGGTCACAGGTGCTATAGAGGGAGATTATGCTGCAAATAATCAAGCCAGAATATTCTTATAGAAGGACTTCTTATATAAATATGCTGGTTTTGTGTATAACCTTTATATAATACCAAGTGGACATGGAAATACTCAGGTTAGGATCATTTTCATTCTCCAGGTGGGGCACTCCAGAGGAAGGTGTCAGACTTGACACTCATCATAAATATCAGGACATTAAAAACATTAAACACAGTCCTGTGTTTTTCATGGAACCTGTGGCAACCAGCAAACTGCATTCTTTGTCTTGCAAATTTTACAGTTGGTTAAAACATGGATCAAAAACCCCAGTCCTAACGCTGGAATAAAGAGAATGAAAGAGGTCCAATATCAACCTTCAGAGTTCCTGAAAATGCCAAAGATGGTTAAGTTTCTTTTCATAGATGTACAGGAATGATCCTGGAGGGGGTCCAAAGTCACAGAAGAGTTCACTGGTCTGCTCCCTATTCAGTATTTTTAAAAAGTATATCTCAATGTAAGAAATCAATTTCAATAGTCACTATTAGAAACCAACGTCAGTAGTCACTATTAATTCCCCAAACAAAATAATTGCCAGTGTTCTTAGAAAACTGAGAGACAAATGATTAATTCCTGCTCTGGGGTGTGATGTGTGCTGGATTAACTGAAAGATTTAGTTGCCTAATGGTTGGGTAAATCTGGATATACACTCTAAGATCATAACACTGCTGCAAATCTGAGAATCCTCTGTATGTGTAATAATATGGAAGCTAATTTTTCATCTTGCCTTAATGCCTCATTCATAGTTTCAGTGAACTTTGGATCCAGATTTAATGTGAAAAGTCGCTTGTAATCATGTGAAATGAAGAACTTGCGATTACAATGTGAATATTTTCTTGGAAGGACTAAATGAGTGGATTATGTCCTTATCCCTTATTTAATAATACCTAAATTAAATAGTCCCAAGGAAATAGAGGATTAACAAATAAGAAGTATAATACACAGCAAGCAGTCTAGCTGAAGAAAGACTACATAATCTAAAATATCCTCAACTAAATCCACTGAAGCAAATTTAGCAGGCAGACTGAATTACTTTGGACATGTGCGTGCTTACAGTGGTCCATTTGGGTCAAGGCTAAAGTTCAGGAAGGATAGAAAGCGAGTCTCAGACTGCCTTTCCCTTCTTTACCTATCCAGTCCATGAGTGGAGGACTCCAGCTGTGAATGGACATAATCCTCTTAAGAGTAAAATAGCTAAATATTTGTGTAAAAACAAGCAAACAAATGTAGCACGACAGCACACAGATACACTGGGGAGCTTCTTCCTGTTGTTTGTGCATCTCTGTGAGTCATCCTGCAGTTCTGCTCTCCCTGAGGTCAGCTGAAAGAACTTCTGTTGACTTCAGCATGTGTAGAACAACAGTTCACCAATACAAAATCTTTTTTTTTTTTAATTTCTCCCAAATTCACATTTTTCCAAAGAATGTATTTGAAGGTGGGTCTATTTTATATGGAACTGTATTCACAGCTGTTGGTATTTCTGCATGAAAGTTGCCATCAATTTCTGTCTCAGTAATTCTGTCTCAATCAATTTCTGTCTCACAAGTTAAGGACCCAGTTTTCCATTCCTTGCTCCTTGTTGCCTTCTTTCTGTCTAAAACAGAGTTCCCCTCTGCTTTTTTCCAGGTCTGGAGTTGGTGTGACAGGTTCTAGGCAGACATTGTTTTATGCAGAAGTGAACGACCAGATGAGAACCAGTGGAGGAGGTGGCCAGCCTGAAGAAGGAGAGCTGATTGAAGTTGTTGAAATACCTTTAGGAGAATCCATGAAGTTTGCTTATGATGAGACTTTCCCAAAGACAATGGGTGTCATCTTCAGCTTCATGTGGTTCCACAACAACATAGCACCTAAACTACCCAAAAAGTAAAGCACCGTGATTTTAAGGAAAGCTTTTCTGCTGGTACTCCGCATGCAGAAAGCTGCAAATCTGCCTTCCTCAATCAACTCAACTTCCTACAAGACAAATCTTTCTTTAAATAAATTTTGAAGTAAAATCTGAATTAAAGTATTCATACAATTTCGATTATTAGCAAAACACTTAATGGCATCGCTGGGGCCAGGATTTTACTTGGAGAGGTAAACGTTGATTTTTGTGCAAAGGTTAAGTGAATGTGTCCAGTTCTCCTTTTTCACAGCACTTTTTTGAAGAACCCAAGCCCTCAGGGCAGCTGACTCAGGAGCCTCTCACCTTGTCTGTACATACTGGCAATTGTGTATTCATTGTCGGGTTTGGTATTTTTTTGAAGAAAGCAGCAAACCTTAATAGTCCCGGATACCTTAACAATGTTCCTGAGTTCAGCACAGCTTTCAGGGAGCAGCTTTCTCTGTGGTGTGTGGCTCCTGTGCAGAGGAGGCGTTTGCATTTCTGAACATTCAAACCTTTATTTCATAAGCAAACAGGTTTATAAATCCTTCTGCTAACGTGTCACTTTGACAATGGAGCAGCTGTAAGATTATGTGCTCCTGTTTGTTCCCGTCACAATGCTGGGCAGCAGTGATGGTGATGGAGGAGTGAAGGATGGGGGCTTCTGCTGGAACACATGCTTCTTTGTTTGCTTTATGGGCAATACTTGATAAATTAGATCAAACTTTGTCCTCTAGAGTGAGACCAGAGAGGCCAGATTCTTTTGATTTGACTCTGAGGTGACTAATACAAGTGATTTCTATGAGGCTTTCTGTGGTCTCAATCTCCTTACCACCCAAATGGGAGGAATGGGACTTAGCCTCAGATAACGCTTCTTGGAATCTAATGATTGGAAGTGTTTTATTGTGATTTTATAATGATTTATGTAGTTTACATGGAAGCCTGTGCAACCTGCACAGATGTACTGAGGAACACAATTTGATTTAATGAAGTGGTCTCATTAGAACACAGAGTACTTGTTCTGTCAGTGTAGTTTGGAGGTGGACTGTTTGTCGTGTGAAACTGTTAAGAGCATGAATGAAAGAGAATCAAGTCTGACAATTTAATTATGCACTGGGTTATGTTATTTACTGACTTAATCAACATGCTCACATTATATGTGCCTCCAGGAGTACTGAGGTGCTAAGTGTGTTTAAAAGAGGACTGCAAATATGCAAACTTGAACTTAACAGCTGAAATAAATGCAGCAGAGGTGTCTGATGGTATCCAGTGGCTGATTTTAAATCACTGCAAATCTCAATTGGTGTATAAATAAAAAAGGGGTTTTTTTAAAAAAAAGCTTTTAGAATTGCTGCTTGCTGGTTCCCCTCCTGATAGGGAGGAAAGGTCCTTGGAAAGCCACTGAAGAAGGAGCAGCCTCTGTCTGTGGAGTCAGACTGTTTGTGAAAGTTCAGACACAGCTGTGTTGAGCTGGGCCTGGTCCATGGTGAGTCAAGGGCTGAGTTATTGTGAGAAGCAAATAAATTCTGTCTCTCTGATGTATTTACATTGGAAGGTGTTTTAAGGTGGGGTCTACACTGCTCTGTCTAGTACAGTGTGTCCTGATTGCTGCTGAGGCCTTTATGAAGTACTACAGTCCATAGAATAAATAATGCCTTTTATTCCAGGCTGTAGTTACAAAGTTTCTACTTGATTCCATCAAAGTTACTGGTCACACAGCAGCTTGTGTACATACATGTCACAAGACTTTTTTCTGTATAATGCAGAAATTGGGAAAAATAAAATATTTTGCCCCCTCTAAGGGGACACAGCCTCTAAGGGCTGTGACTGTGCCTCTTAACATACCAAACCTCCCCAGGGGCAGTGCCAGGCTTGCCAAAATCTGGCCCCAGCTCCTGCTGCTGGTCAGCAGAAGGCTGTTTCCCATCACTTGGCAGCCTGGGGGGGCTTGCAGGAGGTGTCTGCTGGGGCCATGCAGGGTGACACCGAGGAGCCACCACCACCAGAGCAGCAGCAGAGGCTTCCCAGGGGTGGGGTGAGAGCTGGAGGTCACAGCGTGGGATAGAGGGGGACATGTGACAGTGTGGAGGGACTGTAGGGAGGGAAGCCACAGGGCTGGCAGGGTGGCATCAGTGCTCTGCTTGCTCTGAGGTGGCCTCACCAACACAACGTTCAGGCTTCAGGGTGTTCTTGGGCAGTTGGTTCTCGTGGATAATGGTGATGGAGGGCAGTGGCACCATCTGGGCATTCTCTCAGCACTTCTCCATGATGTAGGCAGCCAGACAAGAAGCGTGGCCCCACGTCCCAGTCTGCTCCTGCCCAGGGGTCTGCTGGACACACACCTACAAACTCCTGGGGGACTGCAGTGGCTCTGAAGCCTTTACACCTCAAGGGATGCTGGACTCCATCCCTGTGCTCTGTCTCACATCCCCGTAATGTGCAAACACACAAAACAGTCACAGGATTACTTTAATTTGCTTCCATAGTTTGGGAATTTTCCACAGAAATGGCGGTATTCTGAAAGCTGTGCACAAAGCAATGGGGGAACTGGAGTTTGAATCTGCAATATTAAATAAAAACGTGTCTTTAACCTCTTCCTTTTTCCATGTTAATTTTGGTGGGAGATTTTATAAGCAATTACGAAGGTTTGAAAATGTGGGACAAAGGGCTTGACCTTGTTGGATGTTTTTTCTTACAGAGAAGATGATTCATATTTATAAAAATAAAACCAGAACCATTCAGATGTCACTTCACTCATCAGGGCACATTTCAAAGATCCTGATTAGAGCAAATCCAATATACATTGGCCAAGCTAGGCAGGGAGAAAGTTCTTCTAATGGAATCTCGCAATCACAGCTGTGTTTTAGATGCATCCTTTGGACGTGCCACCACACATACATCCATGGAGGGTGGACAGTTAGCATAAAGCAGGGTTCCCATTTGCTGCTAATGAATACTGGCTCCAGCCTGCAGAACTCTGATCTGATCTCATCCCACCCACCCCCATGAGATCAGCATCTTTTATTGAGTACAATTGAGCAGTCCACATTTATAACACAAGTCTTAGAATCTCTGCTGTCTTTCCGATGTGACTTTGAGATGTAGAAATAATCTAGTGAACCTGAAGTTATGACTCAGACCTCTAATGAAGCCTGGAATGATAAAATCTTCAATGCAGTGTCGCTGTCGGGCTCACTATTGAGTGGCAGAAGAGAAGGCAGCAGCACCTTGCAAGACCATGGACCTCGTCTGTTGCTGCTCTTTGTGACCCTATTTGTGAAGTGGCTGCAAGCCCTGAGCTACTCCCAGCTCTCCCGAGCAGAGATGTGAGATTAAAACGCCTTCTCTAAAAGGCTGTCACTGTCACTGTCACTGTAAATGAGCGAGCTGAGCTGTCCCGTGGGCTTGGCGGGCTGCGGGATTCCCTGGGCGCGGGGATGCTCCCGCGCCGCTGGAAGCGCTCCCCGGCAGGCACCGCTCGCCCTTCCCCTCCCTCATTACCATCCCTCGCCGCCAGCCATAAAAGCGGCGCTCCCGACTCCCCGCAGGGCCAGGGCCGGGGCCAGGCCAAGGGCAACCGAGATAATTGCTCCTGAAATACACGTGCCGACCGCGCAGGGCGACCCGCTGGACAAACAGGATTTTTGCTAAATTAGGACAATTGCCGAGCGCGCTCCATCCCCTCGCCGGGGCTCTATACATAGATGAAAGGCACACCCAGTTGTGCAATCTGTTGCAATGGCACACCTGGTGCTGTCTGCAAGTCTATTCACAACCGTCAGCAGGTGCGACGTGGCCTTTGTGGCCATAAAAGTCTGTCTGGGCCGCCCCTGCTGCGCTCCCCGCGCTCTGGGCAGGGGAGGCTGTCACACATTAATGCGGCTGTTTGAAGCTGCTGGGAGCCACCGCCTGAAGCTTGAAGAGGCTTCGGGGGGGACCAGAGCGAGGCCTGTGCACACAGGACGGATTTGCTGCTTCTGTCCTGGTGGCTGCCCCGGGGTGGAGGTAACAGGCAATGCAGGGCTGCTGCCTGAGCAGGGACAGGGGATGAGAGCAACCTGGTCTCAGATGGGAGGTGTCCCTGCCCGTGGCAGGGGGGTCGGGATCAGATGATCTTTAAGGTCTCTACCAGCTCAGTGATTCTATGATACAGCAGGTTCCTGCGTCTGCAGCCCCAGGGATGCTGCCCGGTGGCTCTGGCATCAGGCACCAATGATTTGCAACGAGCCCTTTTTGGGCTCAGCCTCCCCAAAAAGAGTTTTGCTTGCTTTGCTTTGGGATGCTACATCTCACACAGCACAGCATTAAGGTGGAGCTCCAAGACCTCAGCCCCAATCCAGACGACTTTCATTTAAGGAAGGATGCCATGGACTTTGACGTAGGTTTTCAGCAGGAGTTTTCATTCCCACTGGGTCGTGCAGGATTTTACTTGATACAAATGAAAAAAGGGATGCTCTAATCCCACCCTGCTGCAAAAGGTACTTCTCCATTTGTGTAATCCTTCAGAGCCACTCTCACATTTTAATTGGCAATGCATTTTTCCAAGGACTTAAATGCTCTCAAGATGAATCATGAGGGAAGAGAGGAAGAATTCATAGCAGCTAAATGGCCCAGATTTGTGGCGCTTGGAGCTCTCTGGCCTGCCTCACGACTGGCTTCGGTGCATTTCTCGTAATTGGAAATACAATCAGATACATATTAAACCCAGCCAACCACGCTCTGTATTGCTCTGCTGCTGAAGTGCTCAATATCCTGTACTGGCTTCAGCCTCTAATAAAACATTCAAGAGCAGTGATGCTCAGTGAAACCCCTTTTGGACCCTTGGTTGGGAGGAAAATGGGCTGGGAATGGGAAATGTGGGAATGTCTGTCAACCGTCGTCATTAACAGCGGCCCTCGTGCCCCAGCCTCGTTAACAGAAAAATCCCTGGGTTCCTCCTGTGCCCACCTGTGCACAGTTCTCAGGGTAGGAGTTGATGGGTAGAGCATTCAACAGTAAGAAAAGCGTGATTTGATCCTTTTATGAAAGCAAAATGTTGCTGTGTGTGGGAAGCCCCTGGGGTTGAAGCCACAGGTGTGAGAGACTGACCCCTCCCAACGATGCCATCCGAGTGCATGTCCATCACACTGTGAACACAGCCTGGTTTTAAACCTGTGCCCTGGGGCTTGTGGAGAGGGGCTTGGAAACAACAACAACAACAAAAAAATCAGTTTGTTAATTCCCTGACAATAAGCCCAGAAGGATATCTCACCTGGCCCTAGGTGCCATGGAAACATGCCTGATGAGCCTTGTCCCAGTGCTTTGGGGTGCCTGGCACAGCACTGGCCCCATCCCCAGCCCTTTCCAAAGCCCTCAGCAGGTGATGGTGGGCACAGATGGTGCCGTGCTCTGGCTGTGGCACAGCACAGTCACCTCCTCCGGAGCCTCCCGGGGACTGCGGGCAGGGCCGGGGCCGAGAATCGCTGTGCTCCAGCCTGCTGGTCCCCTCCAGAGCTGCAGCTGCTCCAGCTGCTCCTACTGTGGATGGGGTCAGGCTTTGGGACCGGAGTTACTAATGGTCCTTCCAACCTGTCTGGCTGGACCGGTGAATAAAAGGTGCCTCCATCTCCTGTCCAGCGTGTGGGTCCCTCCAGAGCCCTGCCCTGTTTTGTGGGGAGGGGGTCAACACTTGCTCGTGCAGCAATCGCTAAAGTAACTGTTCAAGGCACAATCACACTCTTGAGAGTGCTAGAAACAATTTAAGAAATGTTCTTGGGACGAGCGGCGGGCGCTGTGCAAACAGCTCCCCGTGGTTTGTGCGAGGGGCCCCGGCCGCCGGCCCGCCCGGCCCCGCAGGAATGCACTTGCGCCGATAACCCGCACGCTCCTTTTGTAACCTCCTGCCTTTGGTCCTTCAGGCTCCCCCCGCTCACACCCTGGCGTTTGGAGGTCCTCCTTTTGCAATAAAATTAGGAAAACAAAACAAGAGTTATCACAAGTCCATGCCACACTTGCTCCAGTGCCTCGTTTCTAGTCACTGTTAAAGCAAGGGACTTTGGGAGGATTTCAGCACTCCCCGTGGGTCTCCCTGGAGGCAGAACTTGGGTTTTGCTGCTCCACAGATTCCTAGTTTCAGGCTCTCAGTGGAAGCTTGGTGGCCTGGCTGGGTTTGTGCCACAGCTCGGGTGCTGCTGCCCTGGAGCTGGCGCTGCAGCAGGGATGTGAAGGCTTGAGTTACAGCAATCCATCAGCTGCTCATCCACTTGCCAGCCCCACTGCTCTCCTGCTATCAATCATGGGGGAGCCCCAGGGCAGGTTTGCAGGCCGGTTGCTCCTCCTATGGCAGCTTAGCAGGGTGTCAGCAGCACAGGGGAGCCCTGAGCCTGTGGGGCCTGAATCCAGCCACAGAGCTGGGACCTTCCACGTCCACAACAAATCTCCTTGGTCTTTGGGACTGGCATCAGGATCTGTCCTGTCTCTTTCTACCATGATTGGGGTAGTTGGTGTGCAGCATCAGGGCAAAATAGCCAAGATCACATTCAAGATTTGTGCTTAGTCATGGAAGTGCTTCAGAAAACCCCATTTGCTGGAGTGAGCAACCTTTTGTCTGACATTTATGCAGTATCTGTAAAGAGCGAGGAGAGGGGCTTGCAACAGGTTGCCAGGGGAAAAAGGGAACAGGGTTAGGCTGGGGCAGGGTGAATCGGAAAATTGCACAGCCTCAGGCTGGCCTCCAAAGCAGCCACAATCCTTTAGATCCCCGACCATCTGATTTTGTAAGGCTGGAGACTGTCCCTTCTGCAGCTGCAGCATCATGCTCAGTACCTTTTGGGCTGCCCAGAGTTGGAGCAGGACATGGCCAAGCCAGGTACCAACTTTGTACCAAATGTTCTTGCCTGCTGCATCTTCCCAGTCATGCTGCCAGCTTCATTTTTCCAAATGATTTTGTTTTACCTCTGATGTCTTTGATCAGGGTAATTTTTTTACTACTATTTTTTCTCTTTGTTTTATTGCTCTTCCACACAGCCTGATCCTAGCCTCTCAGATGAGCACAGTCAAAATCACACCAATACATCACCATAATCAGATCTGATTGCAGGGGCTCTCTGGGAGCCAAGGCAGTGAGTGAAGGCTAACAGGCTTATTGATCACAGCAGAGCAGCAGCTCTCTCTAGCACAGGATTTCGCTCCTAGGTGGACTCTAATATGTACATTTGTTTTTTTTCTCACTGGCAAAAGCAATGAGTAAATATTCTGCTGTAAATGACACAGGTCTGTTCCTGGTTGAATGGGGAAACAAAAAGATCGAAGTGAATGTCTTGCCTTCTAAAGCTTTATGACTGATCCTAATGCCCCGTCCTTTTTCTATCAATCAAGGCTGATTGGCAAAGCTTTTTAATTCAAGTCTCTAAGCAGGATGATCGGCATTTACTTAGCTAGTGTTGATTTCCACTTGACCAGGCTGCTCTGGAGAAAGGTATCACCTTATAGTGAAAACCTTCTTATAAGGGATAGAGAAACTGAGACCACCTCCATCCTCCTCATTAACGATCCTCCTGAGCAGCTCTTGGTGTGGGTCAGGCAATGGGGGTCCCACAGGAGCTGGGCAGGCTCCCAGTGAGGACTGTGGCTCCGAGGGCAGGGCACAGGAGTGCTGCAGGAGTCCTGTGGCCTCAGCCCAGCTGTGGTGCTGGCTCGTGGCAGCCCAGCCCTGGCCCTCCCTTCCCCAGCCCTGGTTCCAGGCACGGTGCATGGCCTGGGACTCAGTCCCAGAGCTGCTGCAATATAAAACAAACCTGGCAGCAGGAGCCTGCAGCCTGTGGCACATCCCCCGTGGCTATTTTTAGCTGCTTTTCCAGAGAAACAAGGCTTATGCAATCTGTCTGCAAGTGCAAGGGCTCTGGCTACTGCTCATCACGTAACCCCCACCTCTTGGATGGGATAGTTGCTCCAGGATGAGTTTAACAATGCTGCTGGAGAGGGCAAGACCACGGAATTCCAACACAAGCATCCCACAGAGCTGGACCATGAGCTCTGCCACTGGCAGGGTGATGAATTTCTCCCAGTGTTTCTTCTGCCACCTGTACCTGAGCACCCACTCTGGGCTGCCTGGCAAGGAGAGGGGAGATGGAAACATGAAATGCAACTAGGATAACATTGAACAAAATTACTCATTTTTGTGGAGTGAAGTAGTTTGCTTACAAAACACGTCTTAGTTCTGGACAAGATGGGAGAGGGTTGGAGCTGAGAGTGGTAGTTTGGCATTGCAGAGCTGGTGCTCCCTGGGCTGGTTTTGCCTCACTGACTTCATAAAGCACATCCAGGACGTGCACAGAGCACTGCAGAATTTACCCAGAGCATTTACACTTAATACAAAAAAGAGGAACTTTTTTCCCTCGGGTACTATATTTAGATCGTTCGTGTGGAATAAGAGTTTGGGTTGTCTCTTCAAGGAAAGTAGAGACTACTGAACCCCTGGGAGCAGGGGAGTCTGGAGCTAGGCAGGACCACTCTAAATATTTCAGGAGGCTCAGGATCCATCTCCAGCCAAGACTTCCATGGCATGAGGAAGCCTTCAGTGCTTGGAAAAAGCCCACAAGGCTGTTGGGGCAGCAGTCTGGTGACTTTTGACATGCCCTACTGCTACAGCCATGCTCCAGCTGCAAATATCCATCCTATTTACAGTTCAAAACAAAAGCAAAGCTCTTGTCTGCAGGACAGCAATCAAAGGCAGGTGGAGTCATTTCAGAGCCCCTCTTGTTTTGCCAGCAAACTGCACACACTGCCGTGAAAACTCCAGACTGAGCCATAGGGGTGACACAGGGGAGTTAATGGGAGCCATCTGTGCAGGTTAGGAGCTGTTTCCTTCCCTTTAACCAGTTTTGGGCCGGCTGGGTCATCCTGAGGTACAAGGAAGAGTGCCTGTCTCTTTGTGCCACCTGGAGATGTCAGATCCCGTGCAGCAGCATCCAACACAGAGCAGCTCAACTGTATTCCAGGTCATTATGCAGTGCTCAGCCCTCCCACCAGCCACTTGTGCACAGATCATGAGTGCTCTAGATCAAATAAATTCTTCTAACACTTCAGAAAAGTGAATGCCAAAAAATAAAAATATTAGACAATTGTTCTAAGCCTGTGTGTACACTGATATTCCTGATAGGATACAAAACACATTATTAAGCACAGAAAGAGTATTGCACTAATGCTATAAAACCAGCCTGAGTTTGGGTACTCAGAAAGCTGCTTATCTGCTCCTGTGGACTAAGAAGACTCAATGCCTCTCAGTTATTAAAAGGGCTGAATTATGTCTCAGTCTAAACTTGGAAGTCAGAGAAGCCACAGACCTCTCCAAGACCTCTGAAGGAAATAAAACCCTTTAAAGCCCAGCTCTGCTTTTCAGAAAGAGCATTTCACTCCAGGAAGGATCCCTTGTTTGTTTGCTTGCTTGTTTGTCTCCAACCAAGCTTATTCTCAAGCGAGTTGCTTTGACACCCTTTATGGGCTTGGGCTTTCCCAGAGCTTCAAGGAAGGTCCCATTCCAAAGGATTGTGCCATCCCAGGTGAGAATAGATGGATGTGCAGGGAAGAATTCAACACCAACCCCATGCTTGTAGTCATTTGACTCCCTCCCATCATCAAGCCACCAAACAGCCTTTTACAACAGCATTGTTTTCACCAGAAAATCTGGACACTTGGAGGCTCAGTCTCTAACCTAATGAACAACCTAATGCAGCCCTGTAGTCCTAGAGGTGTCTGCATCAAAGGCAATCCTTGCACTGGCAAGCTGCGAAGGCTTTGTAAATCAAGTGGGTGTTTGTGGAAGACCAGGCCTGGGTAACAGCCAAGGTCCTGAAGGTTAAGGGATGATATGGAAATACAGCAGAGCTCAAGGATACTCGTTATATTTTCCATTTTCAGATTTATGTGCCTGTCCAGGCATGTGTTTTTTGTCATGCATACAGCATGAGCCCTGTATTTGACACTTTAAATCGAGGAACAAAGGACTGTAACTGTAGAGGGGGCTAAATTAAATTGAATTAATTTGTTTATCCTGCAAATCAACATCTGCTCAGACCTATTTCTTTCAACTCTGAAGTTGTCATAACGGAATATTTTGCCTTCTGCTCAGTCTAATTATAGATGCACAAGCCAAAAGCTCTTAATTTTGCTCAACAGCCATCAGTGGGAGTTTTTCTGCCACACAGCTGAATGGAGGCTCTTTCTAAGGAAGGTGTTTTCCCCAGTGAGTTGTGTGTTGCTACCCATCTAAGGGGATGTTTTTGCACTGAATTCATTGAAAAGCTTCTTTTTAGCACTGAGGAAAATCATTACAGAAGAAGACACCGCATCCCAAGGGGTCAGGTCCGCTCAAGCAGGGATGGGAGGGAAGTTCTCAGAGGCACACAGCTCTGTCATTGTCACTCTGCCGGGCCCAGGAGATGGGCTTGTGCCACAGCACAAACAGAGCACCCCCCACCCCTGAGGGCCCCAAAAAGGATCATAACTCCTTAAGTATCCAGCACAAAAACCTTTCCTCCACCCTCATATCATCACAGAATCCTAGAATGGTTTATGTTGGAAGGGACCTTCATGATCAACAAGTTCAAACCCCCCTGCCATGGACAGGGACATGTTCCACTAGATCAGGTTGCTCCCAGCCCTGTCCAACCTGGCCTTGAACACTTACAGGGATGTGGCATCCACAGATTTCTTGGCAACCTGTGCCAATGCCTCTCCACTCTCACAGTGAAGAATATGCCAGGGTGGCATCTGCAAAATGGAGGTGCCCAGGCTGGGGCAACCATGGGGCTGGTGAATCCCCCCAGCCCAGCACAGACATGGCCACAGGTTCAGTGGCATCAGCCTGAGGAGCCTTAGTCAGGTGCAGACTTGTCCCCACACCTCTGATGCAGCAAGTGTGTGACCTTACCAACCACGGTCACATTTCTGATCGCCTCAAACTACATGGAACCTTTTTCTGCCACCTCCTAAAGAAGTCCAGGTGTCCCACACTGTAGTGATAGAGAACTGTGGTTTAATATTTCAGGTTTCATCAATTTTCTAAGAAATTTGAGGCATCCCCACTTCAAAAGCAGAGGGGAATTTTCAGCTGCTCACTGATGGAAATTACATGGTTTTATTTGCCAAATCAGGGCCAAACCAGGTTGGATGCAAATAAATACAGCCCTGTTGTTTCCAGAGAAGGTCTCTGTTGGCTTACCCTACACAGAAAGATAGAATGACTTTTTTTTTGCCTTGATTGTTTTGGCACAGCTCCGGGTGCAACAGCTTACTAAGAACTGTCAACACCAAAATCCAGATCTGCTACTGAGTAAAATGAGCACTTGCTGCATTTCCAGGCCTTCTGACCACAGACCCTACCAGAAAAAGGGGATAGGGATAGAAATGTGAAGAGAAACCACTCTTCCCTCCCTCCAGAGCCATACCTGCCTCTGAGCTCCCTACAGGACTTTTTCTAGTTAGGAAAAGGTCTCCAGCATCTGTCAGTGGCTGCTCCCAGGGCAGTCTTGCCCTGTAGCTCCCCAAGATGTTGTCTGCCTGTCTACTGCTTCTGCTGCTTATCAGCAGCCCTGGCTTGAGGCTACCTCAGCAGTGAATGGCCATTATTTCCTCTGCAGAGTTGCAGAGTTGGGTGAAACAAGAAGCTTTTTCCAGTGTTTGATATTCGCAGCTGGGGATTGCAAAGTAATTAGCTCCCCTATCTGAAGTCATCTTCAGCATATCAACTGGGCCTTCTTTAAGTAAGGCTCATTTAAAAAGGGCATCATTACCAGCACTGGGCCTCACACAGTTTAGAGTTTTTTCAGAGAGGCTTGAGGAGGTGAAGTGTTTTTGCCCTTAAGTCACATATTTGAGTGCTTTTCTCTCCTTTAGAAATATAGCCTGGAAAACACAGCTGCCAAAAGCAGTTCCAGTGCAGGGTCTGTACTGGCTTACACAGAGGAGGGGTCAGGATGGATGTTTAACTTCTCTCCCTGTGCCTACAGCACCTTCCTTACCTGCTGTCTCTGGATCCTCTGCCAGAGTGGTTGCCTCAGGGGTTTCATCCTTGGATATGATACATTGGACCAGAACTTATGGCAGAAGTTTGATACTGCCATTTAAATATAAAGATAATATTTTAAAAAATAAATTTAAAAAGTGCCCTGGAAACGAGCCCCCCCATTCATACCAGGTCATTTAATTGCAGGTTCATCCTCCAGAGTCCTTGGAAAGGCACAAGACCCTAAGAGAGAGCAAATGCAGGAGTGGTCCAGATCCTGTAAAATGTGGAATAAGCAGCTGGAGGGCAGTTAGTGCTGTAGTTAACAATACAACAGATTCTGCCTGGTAAATGGGCACAAGAGACCCAGGACAAAGGGACATGGCCAACCTCCTTGTTCCTCCAGACACTGGAGAATGCATTTCTCTGACCAGCGCCTGGGTGGTCTGATCAGTTGGATTTTAAGTTCTAATGAACAAGGATAAAAGGTATGAAGTTGAGCAGGAATGTGTCTGGTGAAACCTTGGCCTGTGCCAGAAAATCCACGTTTTTGTAGGGCCAGGATTTGGCACTCTGCCAGCTGGCCTGTGTCTGTACTCCTGTGTTAGGAGAGTGGCAGTGGCTGGATGTAACTGCTGTGCCCCAAATATCTGCAGGACCTTCTCTGCAAGTGGCACAGGCTTTCTCCAAGATGAAAGGCTGAGGAAACAAAGGTAGCCCTGAATCAGTATCCTCTCCCAGAGACTGAGCAGGAATTTGGAGCACTTGAATAGTCCATCCTGAATTTTTTCCAGGTCTGACTGTTATCCTGGTGCATGCTGAGACAGGACTATGTGAATTCGTAATCAGTGCTGTAGACATGATTTAAGGCCCTATAATATGTATCTCATTATCACATCACAATGCTTTGAATTGAGAAGCTCCAAGTATTGTGCTTTCATGCATGTAGCCTGCATCTCAGATAACTCACAGCACTGTAAAAAAACGGTCTTTTCAGACAAGGCCTTAGCTGATCTGCATCCTCAGATAACCCAGGGGTCATCCCAGAATATTAGTTATGTGTGTGGAACCATGGAGACAGGGTGGAAAGTATCCAGTCCCCTCCTTCCTCAAAGCCTCCACCACCCCTTCCTGCTCCCACCTCCTTCCCATAAAATGCCAAGTTTTCTGCAGCCCCCACCTTCCTTCCCGTGTGCAGCGGATGTGAGATGGGACAACAGAGCCAACAGCATCTCAAACTGCTCACAGCTACCTTCTGGTCCAGTTTTGTTTCTACATGTAACTGGTGCTGGGCATGGACCATTCCAGGGGCTCCAAGGGACAGTCTGTGTGGTGGCAGCCTGCAACTGCCAGCAGCTCATACAGGGAGGGTGGAAAGATGGGGAAAGTCACAAGCTGGGCCCTAAAACTGTGCTGAAAAACAAAATAACTAATTCTTTCTCTATTGCTTGTGTTGCCCTCTTAGAGGTAACTCTGTTCAGATGATCTTCCTGAGTATTTTTTTTCTTATTTCCATTCAGAGTGCAGACAGTAAAGCCTTCCTGATGCAAATTTCCACTCCAGCCTTCAGAAGCTTGTCAGAGAAACTGAACATTTACAGGGATGCTTGCTGCAGTCAGGGGCCTAAAATTAGACTTTTAATGCCACTGCCAGCACCTGAGAGGTTACCTGTTTTTCAGAAGTGGGGGGAAATGTCAAAGCCTGGTCCATGTATGGCTCGATGCTCCATGACAGCAGCTGAGTCTGCAACTGCTCCAGATCAGCTGCTTAAAGCCTGGTCTGTGGAAGTCAGACAGGTCTGCAGCACAGAAAACCCAACTGCCCTCTCCCTCGGGGACCTACCTGCAGAGCTGTGTCATCTATGACAAATTTATTCACCCACTTTGCCTCCTCCAACCCCTTCTCACTCACAAAAATATCTAATCATCCTTTCTAAGTTCTGCTGTTGAACAATATGGCACAGAGGTTTATTCTGCTGACGAGCTAATGGCATTGTGTATTTGCAAACATCAGCTCCTGGGCATTTCCCAGGCTGTGGGGTCTATTTAAAACCATAAAAAGTATTTCAGGCCTTCCAAATGAGCCAACAAAATAGCTCCCTGCCCAGCAGCAGTGATGCTGCAGGGTGCACACAGGGCCAGCCAGCTTTGCAAGACAGTGATACATAAAACCTCTTTCATAACAAAACCTGTGAGTGTATCAATCCCCTTGCACATGCTGCACCTTGGGGCCTGTGTTTGTTTTTGACCAAGGTCATCACATGAATTATATCCTCATTGCAGGGTTTGTTAGAAAGGTCTTTGAAAGCAGATGGGATTGTGAAACACTCCTTTACTACACCTAATGCATTGCAAATAGCAGTGAAAAAACTGACAGCAGGCTGGAATGCTGAGAAAATTGCTTTGCTAAACTAAAGTGTTTAAAATAAACTTTAATGTTATTGATTTTAACCCATGTTGGGAAGCTGAGGCAAGAAATATTCTTTCTAGTGTAAATGAGTTCAGCTTCAAGTCTCTGTAAAATTGAAAAAAGCTACAACACAGGGAGTAAGAATTAATCTGTGAAAAACTGGAAATGTGTGAGCACGCCAGGATAAAATAAACACAGGCTGGGCATCCCTTAGCACTTGCTCTGGTTTTACTATTTTCTTTCACCAAGAAATATGAGCATCATCACTAATGCTATGTGCTCCAGCTGGATGAGGGATGCAGGCAGCCAAAGCTCACTATCCACTGTCCTTTGGGCAGGGAGAACTTGTGTAAAGCATGTGCCAGGCAGAACCGAAAGGCCATTGCCTCTCCTGGAACTGAGCCAGGACCCTTCCAGAAAACATGTTTTAGGAGACATCTCATTTCATTTCCATTACAAAGCCACCTCCATGTCTTTGGAAGCTTCTGTAAGTGCCACAGGGAGGTGGTGTCCCATGGTTCAGTCACTGAATCTGACCCGGCACAAGCATGTTCATCACTGGGGAAGGGGAGATGCTGAGATCACATGAAATTCTCTATTCATGCTGTGGAATGAGGAATCAGCACTTTCTGGGGCAATGCCTGCAGACTGCTGCTAAGCCTCTGGCCTTCATCCCCTCCGATCTCATCCCCATCTCCTTGGGCATGTGGGAGTTGTCTTTGCGCCACTGCAGAGAGGGAAGGAACAACAGTGACAGCATCAGGCGGTGGCTGAGGCAAGGTGGGGGTGAGGATTACACCGAGCTGTAGGGGTGGTTCCCCAGCCCGGGGACAACCCCGGGCCCCGGCAGGGCCAGCAGCGAGCCAGACGAGGAGGGGCAGCGCCAGGAGCACCCGAGGGAGGCTCAAACAGCACCGGGGAGCAGCAAACGGCAAAAATGGACAAAAAATGGGCAAACAGCTAACGGGCAAACGGGCAGAAATGCAGTAATGGGCAAACAGGCAAGAAATGCGCTAATGGGTGAAGAGGCGTGGCACATGGCTTGGCAGTTCGTCTCACTGTTGGTCCAGCAGTTTTTGGCACAGATTGCAGGACAATTTGTAGGGCTCTTTGCAGGACAGTTCACCTGGAAGTTCAAGAGGGGCTCCTCTCTGACCAGAGCAGCCAAGAGAGGCAGCAAACAGGCTCCTGGTCGGGGAGGATGATCATGAAGAACTCCTTTCAGCCCATCCCATGGGCATTCCCAGTGTAAGCTGGCACAGGGTAGCTGCCCCAGGGATGCATGGCTAAAGGCTGTGCCACACTGGCATGAGAAATGTGCCTGGTGGGTCAGGCCCACTGAACACCAGTCCTGCCAAGCAGAGTGCGGGGGCAGCCAGACCCATCCCTGGGCACTGGGATACCCCGTGTGTCCTCTCTGTGTCCTCTGGATCATCCCTCCTGCCCCAGAGGCTGGCACTGATGGAAGCTGTCAGGACTTTTCCAGCCGTGGCTAGAGTTAGTCACTTCGCCTTCAGGGGTGAGAGTGGAACATATTACACTCTTCCAGGAGCTTTTCTACTTTCCAACCTTCCTCTGATCCCATACCCCCTTTCAGGTTGGGTGAGTTCCATTTCTGCTCAGGCCTTATGTTGTGCCCATCCACCTCCATTCAATGGTCACCCAAGCTAAACACACATTGTTTAAAGAGCCAAATAAACTCTATCAAAATGAGAGCTGGGAAATGCAGCCTCCTGCCCAGGCCATGTCACAGAGCTGGGCTGGGAGTTAGGTCTTTGAACTGACCTCGAATTTGAGGCTTTAATGCCCCATCCTGGCTTATGTTCCAGTCTCCTTGCAGGGGCCCTGAACTGAGAAGAGGGTCAGATTTGAAAAGTCTGCTTGCTTGCTTCTTTTTCCTGGAAATTTCCCAGCCAGCTGCTGCTGCGGCCTTGTCTTGTTTGGCTCACAAGGTCTGATAGGATCAGCGTCTGAGATAGTACCCTGATAGGCCAAAATGACTGGTGTCACCTGCTCCTTGCTTGTAGGAACAAGCTCTCTGAGACCTGATGGTGACAGGTCTGTAAGATCCCTCTTTAGGGTACCTCTGGCTCCAACATCCTTCTCTGCAGAGAGGATGTTTTCAACACACCTTCTAGGTCCCTCCTTCCAAAAGAGCAGAGAGTAACCCTGCATTTATCTCCAGGCTTTAATAGACATTGTAATGCAAAGCAGCTGCTCAGCCCCTGAGGAATCTGTGCTCTCCTTTTGGCTCAGTCTTGGGATGTGAAAACAAGATAAAACCAAAATCTCCTGATGAAAAATCCCTGCTGGACTGAGGAACTGGGGACCCATTATGGGAATGCAGGACACCCAGCCCCATTTTGGTTTGGACAGCACAGTGGTGTCATCCTCTATGGTGACTTGATCTCTCTCTGCCATAACTCCACTTTCCTGTGGCAGCTGAAGCTTTGGTGCTTTGATTTTTGCACATGCCAACACAACCATGCTGGGTATTAGATCCTACCTCAGGTCTGAGTTTTTAAAAATACGTATCAGTGTGCATCATTTCTGAGAGCCTGCTTGCATCAGCAAAGTCCCTGGTGTTGGATTACGGAGATATTTGAGGGGTAAATAATAGTAATAATAATAATAATAGTATCCAATAAACTTGTTTAGGATAATGACTAATCTGTGGGTGGTCACTGCAGTCAGAGCCCCCCATGACAACACCCTCCCATCCTGTCCCATCCCAGAGTGCACTTGTGGCTGTGGGACTACCTCCATTTGGAATCAAAGTGCCAATTGTGGGCCAAAAACGGCAGAGCGCAGCATAAAAAAGAGGGTGCGATTTGGCCCTGGAGATCTATTTTTAGGATTTCTATTTTGGACTACTCATCTCTAGCATAACATCTGTTGGATCATTTTATAGCTGCGATTGTTTACTGGTGACCGGCTGCCACTGACACTGCAGGGATTTGATAATAGTAGTTTTTCTGTGTATCTGTGGATATGTGTTACTGGAAGGCAGTGGGGATGGGTGAATGAGCTGTACTTGAACACCACAGCAAAGGGAATAAATTTTTAAATCAATCATTTTCTTGCTACTTGTAGGATTGTCTTGCCTGCAAAAGACAAAAGAAGGGATCTCTATACTCATGTTTGCTGTTCAGAGATTACCTTGACTTTGACCCTTCTGTTCAGTTTACTTTGTTGAAGCTGCTGAAATTGTCATCTCCTAATGCCACAGAGTCAATTAATCCCAACTTCACAGTTGCAGCTCTGGCCAGGGACTCCATGGTTTCTGCACTGTCGGTTCCTGTGAAAGCCTTATCTGCAGGGCACATCAGAAAAAGGAGAGTGAGTGGGTTTTAAATTATAAAATTGTGGTTTATTACAACAGAAAGGAGAGATAGAGAGGGAGAAAGGAAGAGAGGACGGGCAGTTTCCATGAGAGGAGAATCAATCTGGGCAGAATTTCCAGCAAGGCACATTTAAAGGCAGTGTGTAATTGAGATTACATTGATTTTCCTCCATTTACTGTAAGGTAACTGCGAGTGAAACTGTAACAGGAAACTTAGAAATGCTCTTCACAGAAGCTATATTTAGGCAGACACACTGACATGATACCACTGAGTAAAATAAACATGCAGGAGACAACCAGTCCTGAGAGACTTTCAGCTTCATCCGCCTGACATGAGCAAGGGGAATGCATTATTCCCAAGCCATCTATGTGACCTTTGTGGTAGGAACCTATAGAAGCCAGCAGGCTGCTGGGCACCTTGGGTAAACTGGGAGGCATCTCCTTTAAACACAAGGGTTTTGTCTTTCCCTGCTTAAACAAAATGCCTGCTAGCTGGTTTGAGCACATCTCCTCTGGCTGCTGTTCCCTTTTTTAAGGGGGTAATTTATGGCTTGTTGTCAACAGAAAGAGCAACAATTTGTCTGCTGCACAGACTGGAAGAGATGAATTTTCTCAGAAGTCTGGGTGATTTTTGGAATTAGGGGGCAGCTGCTTCTTTAAAGTCTCTGGCATGGTCTCCTGTGTGAAATTAAGCCGTGCATGAGGTACAGCCTCCTGTCTCACTGATGCTATCACAGTGCACACAAGGGCCTGATTTTTTTGGTGGGGCACCCAAAACTTTACCCAACTGCCTATGCCAAATCCCCTATTGCTCCTTTACCCCTGGCAAGGGACACCATTTGCCAAAAGCATGGCTCCCAAAGTCCCAGGGAAGGAGAGCAACCCTGTGCCCCAAGAGCTCTGATGGAGATCAGGCCCTGTTAGGGTCCAGATCAAGCATGGAAAAGTTACTTAACTCCCCTGTAAGTGGGAGGGATGATGCTTTCCCTCCTCCCCATCTACACGTGACATGCACTATGTAAATATTTAGTATTTGAGCGTACTAACGCTTGCTGGAGCAACACGAGTGAATATCAGATCTGCAAACATTAAATCCAGGAATGCAGCTGAGAACACTGTTTATTTTTATCAGCTAAGTGCACACCTTCTCCCCTTGGCTGCCAAGACTGCTCTGTGATGGAAAGTGAACACATAAAATATCTGAAAAAACTTCAAGTTGCTTCTCCATGCACAGTGTCCACACTGAAGTTACCTTCCACAGGCTTCTCAGCTAAATCAACTCTGAATCAATAGTCTGCTTCTGCATCTGGAGGAAAGGTGCAGCAGCAAACCCTACTGCTGATACAGCAGCCCAACCTCTGTATCCACATGCCCACTTAGGTGGCTCCAGACCCCTGGCAAGGCTATAGGGTGACTGATGCAATAAAGGTAGAGAAATTCAGCAGAAATTAAACCCTCATGAGTTGCAGGTCATCATGTGAGATAAGATGGGTAGGGTGCAATTAGGCTGAATTTCTGATTAGAAGCAATTCAGCACAATAGGGCTGGTGGACTACAACAAGAACTTGCACAATCCAGATTCTGGATCTATGTTTTAATGAGAAAACAGGAGAGCAGGGGTAAATACACTAACTCTCCCTACCGAGCCTATCTCCACTAACTACATAGTAACTTCTTATCAACTGTTGAGGGATAAGTGCACTATCTGCATATTAACTACTTAAACATGAACTACTAGTATATACCAAGTCCCTCATCAGGTGTGAGCCCCCACAAGCTCAGCTCTGTGTGTTAGGACTCATCTCCAGGACTTGCTTTGCCACAGCATTGTTTCCTTTATCGTTTGCAGTCTCATCCACATTGCTGCTGGAGTCCTTGTCCTGGCCACTGCTCTCTGGCTCACATCTCCTTTTCTGGAGGAGAAAGCAGGAACCACGAGCAGGACCAAGATGGCAGCAGCAGCCCAGAATGGCCATTGCTGCAAGGCAGCCCAGAGCATGACTCTCCAGGAGCTCCCACTCTGCTCCAGGGTTGACTGTTCCAGCTCCCACAGCAGCCGAATCCTCTGCTGTTCCTGACGATTGGCATGCACTTCCATGTACAGACAAAAAACGTGTCTCCTTCTCCAGCCTATCTCCAGCCACCTGTGGGTGCTGGAAAAGGCTGTGCACAAGCCAGACCAGGAAGATGACGGCTGCCATGACCTACAGGACGAGGGACACAAGTGATGAAGAAGACTCTGAGGGATAAAGGAGGAGGAGAAGTGGGGATAGGATCCTCTGGGAAGTGGGGGCAGGAAGGAGAGGGAACCAGGCAGGTGGCAGGCACCAAAGCCCAGCTGCTGCCGCAGCCACAGCAGCAGCAGCAGCATCAGCCATCCTGTGCTGTGCCCAAGAACCTCCTGCGAGGGACTGGGCGCTGGGTGCAGGAGGGGAGGTACTCTCTTGGGTGCCCGAATTTGTGCTCTGGCTCTTGTCCAGCACAGCCTCCAGCCTGTGTGCACTCAATGTTTGCCCAGGCTGGTCTGGGGCAGCGTTGCCTGTTACTGCTCTTTATTAGGTGCCTCACATTTTGCTGCCCCTTGTCATGGCAATGGTACAAAGGACATCATAGGCAGGCCAGCCCTGTCCTTTGTCCCACCCCAGCTCAGCCCCTCACACTGGTCTGGAGCAACCACAGCCCTGACACCCACAAAACGCAGACCTGCCACTCCAGGTTGGGCACCCAAGTCTTTCCTTCCAAAACAGGGTGAAGCCCCCATGAAACCTTGTCAAATATGAAACTGCATAATGTGACCCAGGGATGCTTTGCTCCTTGACATCCCCTGCGAGGAGATGGGATTGTTTCCCTTGGTGCCGATGCCTGTGCTTGTGAGGGTGCGTTTGGGCCTTTGATACAAAGCCTCAAGTTCGATGCAAGGCCCCAAGTTTGATACAAGGGCCCCGCATTTGTCACAAAGCCCCAGGTTTCATACAACCTTCAGGAGGCCACTGGCAAAAGCAGAGACATCTTTGCCACCTCTTTGGGAAAGCGGCGCTGTCTGCGCAGCACCAGAAGTTTGGTGCAAGCGGAGCCCACTGGTTAAGAGCTCACAGGCGCTGGTGGCACCTGGATATCTTTAAACAGGATTTGAAAGGGCGTGCTCCAGTGGTGGCACCGCCAAGAGATGATGTGATGGGGCACGATGCTGCGGGAGGGAATTGGAGCCTGCAGAAGGGCGAGGCAGGCGGAAGGAGCTGCGGACACCACACAGGCCATCGAGTGCCATCTGCTGCTGTCTGGAGATGATGTGAGCTCTGCGAAGGGCACAACACTTAGGGGTCTACCTAATATGGAAGAAAAAGCAGGAATGAGCTCAGTGGTGCTGCATCTGCTCTCCCAAGCTAAGGACGAGGGAGGAAGGGGTCTGGCAATTGTATAGATCCACCAGCTGGCTCAGCGCAGTCTCAGTGCAGACATCGGCCCTGCCCCAGCTCTGCACAGGAACATCTTTCCCAGTGATGTTTTTCCTGCTACCAGAGCTTAATGATGTTTTGTGAGAGTTTTTGGAGACAGGTGTCTGCTGCCCTTTCTCTCCTCGCTGCAGAGCTGTGTGGTGACATTTCTTGCTGCTGCCTGCCTGGCTGGTTGTCTTGGCCCTCCCTGACACCCTGAAGGGCCTTTAGCAGTGCAGGGAGCAGAGCATGGCTGGCAAAAGGCTTGCAGGAGCAAAGGGGGATCTATAGCTGCCAAAATAAGCGAATCATGCCATTTTGGGCCAAACCCACATCCATACAGAGTGATTCTCAAGCTGTTTCAGCAGCATTCACTGCTTGCACAATCCTTCTTTGCCTCCTCTGGATGGATGGAGCTGCTGCACCTGGATGTGACCTATGGGCCACCAAGGTAGCCTCAATGGAAAAAGGGTGTTCAACACGCAGGTGCCTTCTTTCCTCCAGAAGCCCACAGCTCCCTACATCATGCCTTGAATCATGGCAGGGTTTTGCCAGAAGACAGAGGAGACCTTCAGCATCAGCCAGGCTGTGAAAATCCTCTCACCCATGCCTGACTCAAGGTAATGCAACTCCTTACCTTGGCTTCCTTCCTGCTTGACCTTCCCATAAATGCAAAGTGAGGTCCAGCTCTGGTGTCCATGCCTTGACTAGAGGCATAGTGAGCTCTACTGACAGGGCTGAGGCTGCTGGATTACTTTACTCTCAGGCAATGCTTGAGCTGCAATTTTTGAACTAGTGCTCTGGTGATTTTTTCCTTACAGCATTGTGTGAGTTGGCCCCTCCTGTCATTAGCTTTAGAAAGACTGACTCAGGAGGAGAGCAGGTTCATTTGTCAGTGGTGTAACAGCTGCAGTTAAACACAGTTCTCATTCCCACTCTGCAGCTGACCAGCTTGTTCACAGGCCTGCCTTGATCCCCCAGCCACGATGCCATTGCCTGGTCCCTGCAGTACTTAACACTAAAAACAGTGATTTCTGCAATGTGGGTGCATCACAGAAATGATGACACAGTTTCTGGATGGAAAATGCTTTGATTTCTTATGCCAGAACCCACCTTGTGCACTGCAAACCCTCTTCTTCCTCACTGAGAGGGAAAGCAAACAGGAAAATTGCTTTTTTTCCCCCCCGCCTAGATGGGTCTTTGGATGTTGTGAGCTACATCACAGTGTAATTTCCCTGACCCCACCAGCGGCAGGACAGGTCTGGGCAGAATCCATCCCCAGTGCTGGGGATGGGGGATAGCAGAGGAGCAGTGCTGGGGCTTGGCATGGGGGCAGGGGCGCAGGGACTGGCACGTGCCAGCAGCACCTGCTCACGTGTGAGTCAACCGCAGGGTGGGAGGCTCTTGAGAGAACACAAGAAGGAAAGCAGATATTTAAGAAATTAGTCACAAACATAATGGCTTAATCAAGAGCCTGTTGGAGGCATTTGGGTTCCATTTCAACCAGAGGCTGCTCCAGCCACCTGGGCCAAGATGTCGAGATGAGGGGGTCTTGTTCAAGGGTATGGCTGGTTCTTGACATTCCTGCATCTCTCCACACCTCATCCTGCGCCAGCACCGGGGAAAATCCCTCCTGACACATACCTGCCCATAGAGCATGTCTGTGAGCCAGCCTAGGAAACTGATCCAGCTGGAAAATAACACAGGGAAGGAGAAAAAACCCCACATTTCCCCCACAACCAACTCTGATCTCTGACGTTGTCCTCACCAGACCCCAGTATCCTTCCAGAAGCATGGCCAAGAGGATGGAGCAAGTTGCTGAGAGGGAGGAGTGGGAAGGGATTTTTTGGCTGAAACTCAGCATGGCCAGAGCTAATGAACTCAGAGAGGCATGTTGTCCCACCACCCTGTACCTGGCTCACCATGCTCATCCATGTGGGCATCACCTTGAGGCCTCCAAAGGCTCCAAAAGAGACAACACAGGGGTGGCCTCCCCTCCCTTGCACTGCCTGATGCTCCTTTAGCTACTGCTGTTTGTCATAACAGCAGGTCATATTTATATTTATAATGGCAACCTCAGTGCCTTGACAGACCAAGGCAGCAGAGGGATGAGGTGCTGAAAAGCATTTGATGTTGGTACTGTTCACATTCGGCAACATCAGTGCAAAATGAACATTGAAGGTAAACCAAGTGCAGGTACTGAACAGGGAAGGAAGGATTATTGCATGAACAAAGAAAATTGAGAGGGAATCATGTGAACATGAGAATTCAGAAGCTGAAAGAAGTTGTATTTAATAGCTGTCTACTTCATTTCAAGTTCTGTCTGGAATATATTCTAGTAATAGATAGGAACAAAGGCACACTGCTATTAGTAAAATTAGTCGAAACATTTCTTCTGAGATGTTTTTGCTGCAAGAAATTGGAATTTTTACTATACAGATTTTTTTCTATATTCTATAAGAGAAATTAGGTTTTCCTGAGGAAAGCCAAAATGCTTCACTGCAGCTAAAACTTCATTTTGCCAAAAAAAATCTCAGTGGGAAAAGGGCAAAAAGAGATAAGGAGAGGATTTTCTTAGTCTGCTCTAGCCATTAACCACTTTGCAGATTGATATCTTGATTTCATGACATCTAATAAAAAGTTAAGCTACAGGACGAGTCCCTGCATGATAAAATTATTTTTTTTCTCTCTCTACAAAATGCTTCAGAAGATGTTTGGCACAATGCAAGAAGTTCTGATAAGAGATACTGTCAATAAATCCCCAGCTGCATTAAGATATAAACATAAAAGACAAGTATTAAAAAAAAAAATAACAATTTATGTTAAGAGCATTCAGAATAAAAAAAAATGTTGGTGTAAACAAAGCTAGAGGTTTGAGTTAGATCTTTGGTTTTGTTAGTCCAGCTACTTTGATCTGGCTCAGGAACTGAAGGCAGAATCTGGCCTTTTCAGTGTACACCTACCGTTTGATAATCAGGTCTATGAAAATGTGCTATCAAACTTAAATTGCTACTTCTTATCTCTTGCCTGAATGCAAGCCCTTGGCACGAAGAAGTAAGACTATGTGGCTACATTTTCCTTACAGTAAAACAAACGGGAACAAGGAGGGGATAAAAGCCACCAGCAAAACCCACTCCTTCTGTTTAAAATCATAGATGTAAGCAAAGAGCCCAGGGAGCAGCCCATATTAGGCAAAGTGCACTCTTTTCTTGTAAAAAGTTTGAGGAATCGAAGGTCTGCTCTCCCCACTTATGACCGTCAGCGCGCTTGTGTACTGGGAATGAAAACAAGAGGAGATGTGAGGATACGGGAGTGAAAGGAGGGGCTGGCTGCTGGGACTGAGGGGAGGATGGGGTGATGAGACCTGCAGAGATGGAAATGATGGGGCCACCTGTGCTCCAGCATGGTTCCCATGGCTGAGCTGGGGTCAGTATCACTGCTGCACCAGCTCTGCAGCCAAGGGGGACCTTCTGGCCAGGGCAGCTGCGAGGAGAGACCCATGCCAGGGGCTTGTCCAGGTTTCCCACCTCTGTGCTGCTGGTGTCAGTGATGGGCCATGCTCAGCCCCATGCCTGATGATGCTTTGCTTGGCAACACCATCAGACAGACCCAAGGCAGAGCACTCTGCCTGTGATGACACAATCCAAGCTTGTTTTAGCTCTAGGAGCCTCGCTGTACAGCCCAGCACTGGGTAACCAAGTGAGGGCATGATGAGTAATCCAACCCACCGAAGCAGCGTGTAATGCTACACCTGGGTCAGGATCCCAGGTATAGTTTCTGCCAGCTCTGCAGCTGAAAATGTGCTTTCTGGTATCTGGTCTCTATCAAGCTTCAGGGATCAGATTGGTTTATGAACCTGCTTATATTAAGAGCAAACAATTTATCACTGTGGATTTTCCGTGGAGTTGCCTCACTGTTTCTCTGGTTCCACAGCTACCTGCCCCCTAGAGCTCAACCCTCAACCCATGGCTTCTGGAAGCTGTGCAGCATGTGGTGACATTGTGGGTACCTCTCCCTCCTTCTGCCCTCAAGGCACAACTCAGATCTGGCATTTTAAACTTTTCTTTTTAATTTTTCTCTCATGCAAGGTGCTTTTGATCACAAACATCACATAAAGGGTTCTGGTGTATAATATGAGTGAGAGTGGTGCACTCTCTGTGCTATACACAATTTCCTTCTTTACCTGCCATGGCTTTTGGGTTGGTTATGCCATGATCAATAAGGTGTGTTTTTTTCCAGATAGACTCCACATACCATACCGTATGTTTAAAATTGCTGCATCAACAAATCAAAGTAAACAACCTTCTCTCCCCTGTGAGATGATGAAAAACATAAATTATGTAGTCTTTAAACAAATGGTAAAGAGTTTCCTTATTAGGCTTCAGGGTCCTGTGTGTGTATATGCCCATTGTAAAATCCTTGTCATTCCTGGGTCTGTAGGTCTGTATAATGTTCCTCACAGGTTCAATTGAGTGGTCAGCATACCAGTCTTGGACTGAGGGATTTGACATTGACACACACACACACACGCACACACACACACACACACACACATATATATATAAACTACTGTGAAAAAGTTAAAATCTCTGCTGTTTCTTTTGCAAAAGTGCCTTGATGGTGAAAATTTGCCTTGCTTTCAGGAGAATTTTTTTTTCCATTTCCCTTCTGTAGCATTTTCTCTATTTCTTGGCTTGCATTGAATTATCTCTTACATTCAACATTTTGCTTCACCGGTAAGAAACACATCATCCCTGGCTGGGGACACAACGTTGTCCTTCCCATCTGTGTGAGATCTAGTCCACCTCCATGTCCCTCAGGCAATGGACCCAGCCACATCCTCACCCACTGCCCTTCCCAACCTGCCACCTTCTCCTGGTCACAGCCACTAAAGCACCTGGAAACCAGGAAGGACCTTGGCTGAAAACTGATAAAGGATGCTGGAAACACTGACTAAAATTGCATCAGCAGCTTTGCTCAGTCTTGCCATGGCCAGCTGGGCTGTGGCAGACATCTGGATGAGCTTCCCAGGGACAGTGAGTGGGAAGAGCCCTGAGGTGCCGTGCTCACTGCCCCAGGATGGACATGGCTGTGACCATCTCCTACCCGAAAGCCGAGAACACCTGCAATTGTGAGAGTTAAAGCACCAGCCATTCCCTTCATAAATAATTTTGCTTAAACAAATAGCACCAAGTTCATTGTACTTGTTATGGGAATTATCTTGAATAAGGCAAATATTGAGGTTATCAGAGAGATATGTCTTATCTAAGGCAAATGGCAATTTTTAGGGGGGTCATCACTGTTGACTGATTAAACATGTTCCTGATGGGATGTCTGGCATGTACTTATCCATAGAAATGCTTCACTTTTTCTGGGCAGCCTTTGAGAACCAAAGCATGTCCTGGTCTCTTGCCCAACTTCTATTTCCCATGCAATTACCTGTTATCTCAAAGCAAATGTGCAACAGAGGAGAAGAACCAACAAGAACTTTCCAAACTGAGCTGCTGGTCCACAGCTGGGCCTACAAGTATTACAGCAACACAAATAAGAAGTGTGTGTAGCCAAATGGACTTGATATCTCACCATCCTGGCCATTCTCCATCTCCTTTCTACAGAAGCTTTCAGCCCACCATTCTGCCATGTCTCATTTGAGATGTAACTGACATTAAAGATAGAAAATCTTTCAAGTTACTTTAACTGAGTCAATGTACAGCCATCTCAGGATCAAGCCATGAAACTGCAATCTGGGAATGATCTTTTTCTTTACCTCTTACTTCTCGTGGACTGGTAAGGAACAGCTTATATCTTTGAAAATATAATTAGGACTGGAAAACCAAGTACTGCACAGGTAAATCAGCAGCATTAAGGATCCTTCAACTACATCAACACCTCAGTTTTCATGACTCATTCAGACCAATTGCTCTTGCAGCAGCTCATCCGGTTGCCAGCATTGAGGAGCCCACCTGCATGACTCCCTGAGAGACCTGGTGACATTACCTCTTTTGGAAAGCTGAAGAAATGAGAAACTAGGACATTAAGGTCAAAATTGCTACTTTACCAATTACTAAGAGTGCTCACCTTGAGATTTTTCTGGATGTTCCATGTTTCAAAGCACCAAACAGACTTTGTGGTTTGAACATAAAGACTTTGCACTGCCTGTGAGCACTCAGACACCAGAACATCTGAAGTATTAATGCAGAGCTTGTGCCCTTACATCCCTGCTGCAGCACAGCCAAGTCAGTGGGTATCTCCGACCTCTCCCCTCTCTTCCCACCTGAGGTGCACCTGTACACACCTGTTCAGCTGACCCATGAAGGGACTGGAGAGACACAAATGCAAAAAGCAAATGATCATTTCTCTCCAGGGTCTTCACTTTGTCTCTTCATGTGGGAGGCACTCAGGTGCTATAGAGTGTGGTGGCAATGTGTATCAGTAAAATAAATGAGAGTCTCATACTGTGCACAGAAAAAATGAGGAATACACCAAAAAACTGCATGTGAGTAGATTGCCACGTACTTTGTGCAGCTTGCATGAGGGAGGTGCAGGGAAGTGATGATTTCTTCAGGGTGTAGGAACACTCTCCTCAGACCATCTGTTCTCCCTCATCTAACCCACTGTCTGCTTTCTTCAGCAGTCACTGAAAGAGCCCCCCAGAGCCCTGTGTGCTCCCAGTGAGCCCCCAGCCCCTCCTGGAGTGCAAAGACTGAGAGCTGGAGGGAAGTGGCACACAGCACATGAGAAGTGCCCCATCTTCTCTTACAGCTGGATTCACCTTGTGTCCAGGAGCAAAACAGAAGGAAATCACCTCTGCCACTGCCACAGAGCAGGGTTTGCCCTTTGCACCCCGTTTGGGTGCCCATCCCCAGGCCGTGGGAGAAACCAGGGAGTGCATGGTGCATGGATACCAAGTTGTTCACATGCCATAGGAATACTGGCCATGTGGGAGACATCCCAGCTGCTGAATACAGCCTTGGCCAGATGGAACCGGGGCTTGATGAAAACAAGTCTTTGAGTTTAGTTAAGGAGATTGTTTTCAATTAAATGTGCGTTTTCTAAGGTGATGAGTAATTTGAAGGTGATTTTTGCCTTTGATGTCTCAGCACATACTGGAGTTCACTTCTTTGACTCCCTGCTCTTTAAGCACATCAAGGTAAGACTATCCACATTTTCTTCCCTGATTTTGGCACTATCAGGCTTTCCTGGTGCCATATTATTTTTATCTGATTACTCCTGTAATCAGGTGTCCCTGCCCATGACGGGGGGAATGGAATAGGATGAACTTTAAGGTCCCTCCAACCCAAACAGTTCTGTTATTCTATGATTCTAATTTTACTTGTCCCCCTGGAGTATCAGCCCTCACATCCTCACCCTTGGCTTTGAAGCAGAAAGGTTAATTATCTGGAAAAGTGAGAAAAACTTATTTACTGTGAAAAACCAAACAAAGAAACAAAACAGCTCATGCAAGGAAAGCTAGAGATAAGCATTTAAAAATCCTAAATATCTGACATTTTACCTGCGTTGAGGTTTTTCTGCCTCAGTGCAGTTTAACATAACATTAGGGACCTGACTCCTGTTCTATTTATCTCACTTAAAAAAAAAAAAAAAAAAAAAAAGAATAAATCCATTCTATTCTGAGGAATGAAACCATTTTTTAAAAGGGTTGGAGGTCACCAGTAGGCGTATCAAATCTAGGCAAATTTACATGGTGTAGGAGTCCCCAGCTTTTGAGCCACAGTGTAGCTATTAAGTGAAGGATCAGGGGTTCATTATATTAATCTGGCACTCGGCACAAGGTAGCAGGTGACTGGGGAACACGTTTCAAGCAATCACTGTGAGTCAGATTTAACTCACGCTTTCTTCAAGGGCTGCTCACCATTATCTCCCACAGAGACCTTTTCAGGCATCAGGGTCGGGGGAATATTCACCAACACACTTTCCTCCTCATTAGATGGAGGGATGGAGAGAGAGATGGAGCAGGAGGTTGATGCCTGCACACCCACATCCAGCAGGAACAAGCTGGGCTCTGCAGGGAGCAACCCCTCCATGTACCAAGCAGAGCTCCAAAGACCCATTTCAGCATCTCCTACCCAGGGTGGGAACTGTTGCCCATCCCTGTCCTCCCAGGACAGCTCATGCTGGAACAGGACCAAGAAATAGATGCTGTTTACATCTCCACTTCCTCACTGTAGATCTCAGGAGGGTTATGAGGTATATTTGGTTTTCATATGCTGTGTTCCTGAGGTGCATCCTACATTTCCTGCTTTTGCTTTTGCCAGTACATGCACTGGCTGTGTGGATACTGCCTTAGCTTTATCCCAGCTAAGCTTTTTTATCTGGACTCTACTGTTTATTGCTTAATACATTCCCAAGTAGTCATTTGGATGCTGAACACAAGCCTTGTGAAAGAAAGAAAAAGAGTGGAAGGGCACTTAAAGCAGATTTAAAGACCTATTACAGTAAACAGCAGTTTCTGTCAGAAACTATATAGCCAAAGCATCGAAAAGGATTTCAAAACCTACCAAAATCCAGATATTCCAGGCAGATTTTTTCTGTTATTTCTCTATTCACCATTATTAGCTCAAAATAGTACTTTTCAGTGTATAGGCCTGTACCAGTGCTACTTTTGCATATGAGTTAAAAGAAAGACCACGAGCACAAGTGCACAGGTCTCCAGTGGAGATGTGAATTTGCAGGTCTGTGCTTCCAAGCAGGTCGCTGACAATGCTGGTGGCTGGAGGAAATGCTCAGGGAGGAGGAGCAGCACCCATGACCCAGCAGTCTGCCACAGAGAAGAGCTGCTAATGGCATTTCTTATCTCTTGGCAAAAGCTGCTGCTGATTGTAATTTCCATTTCCACCCATTCCCACCTTCTTCTAGGCCATTTTGTCTCCTGCAGCAAAGCAGAATAATGTATTTGTGATGCTGAAACAAAGTCACCTCAGTGGCCAGCAAAGCAAGCCCTGCAGTGCAACTTTCTAAGTAAGTTATTGCCATGATTTTGAGATGTTCTGGTATTTCTTTGCTTCTTCCTCATTCATCCTTCTTCATTCCTCTTTTTTTTTGCCACAAGGACTGCTGTCATAATTTCTGGTTTCCACCACAGGCAGAGGCACCTGTAGTGACCAGCTCTATTTTGTGTGTGGCTCAGCCTGAGCCGACACCTGCACAGCTTTTGGAGCAGCAACTTGCTCCATCAGGTCACAGTGCTTTCTCCGCAGTCATGGGAGGACTTGGAAATTGCTGTGTCCAGTATTCAGATCTGGGAACAAGGCTTACAGTCCCAAATCAGGCACAATACCTCTCCAAAGTGCTTTCTGAACCATCCCGTCTTGCAGACCCTGCCTTCCCAGGAGGTCCCCAGAAGGAAGCCAAGGGTTTGCATTGCTTATGTTACAGATACATGTCCATGTTGTTTGGTGGTTAAGTCAGGTGTGCCAGCTCCAGGGGTGAATGGAATGGTGAGAGCATTAGGGAGAAGCCTTTGGAGTAATGATGACTCTTTATGGTCTCACTATTGTCACTTCTCCAGCACTGGGTGAGCCCCAGCTGTGAATCTCACCATGTACCATGGTTTTGTTATCTCCCACATGGTGTGTGCAAAAGACAGCTCTCCTGGTGCAGCAGCAGTGCTCCTTGCTACCCTTTCCTGGGACAGAAGGCTGGCAGATGGGGATAGGCTGCAGAGCCAGGCTTGGAGGCCCTCAGAGAGCACTGGAGTTTAGATGTCTGTTCCTTCAGCCTGCAGTGAAGGCAGAGCCTGTTTGAAAATCTGGATTTCAGCAGGGCTCAAAAAGTCATGAGTAAAGGCATCGTGTGGTTTAAATAGGGCATGTCTGACATAAATGTTCTCTCAGAAAAGAGTTTAGCTTTTAATCCTTCCTCCACAAGCCAGAAGGCAAGGACCAGTCCCCTCTGAAAGATCATCAGATCCTCGGGGATGTTTAGATACACTGATGACGGGCACAACTTGAGCTCCTCACAAAAATTAATCTGCTATGGCTGTTAAAAGTTAGTTGGGGGGTTATTTTCTTTACAGCCCAAAGCCTCACCTCTCTGGGGTCTGTGTTGGTTTGAATATGACTGGGAGGCCCAATGTCAAACCTGGGTTTTGAATAGGATCCTACAAAGCATTTGCTTCATTCAGACCCCGAATATGATGGCGAGTGCCCAACAAGTGAGTCAGTGAGGTTCTGTGAATCTGTTTATCAGACAGCAACAATCATTTGTGGAAATGTCTTTGGTAGCAACAGAAGAGTCTATTTGATGGTAGCACTGACTAATGTAAATGAGGATTAATTAATGTTTTCCTGCAGTGATGTTGGCACTGATAGTGCCTTATTCATGTAATTGAATTTCTATTGACAGGCTGCTAATGGAAATGGGTAGCAATGGTTGTCTCTTCCATCAGGCATGCTCTGCCACAGAAATAATTCTCCAAACTGGCAGTTGGACTCATTCATTACTGAAAACGTGAGGCAGTAAAAGAGGATGAGTCAGAAATGGGAAAAAAAACAACTTATTGTCTAATTCACAGCAGTTGTCTCCCAGGTGTTTGAACCAGGATAAATTTGGGGGTTCAGGTCTGATTTGGGCTTAGCTGCCCCTGAAACCCAGCTTCAATTTAGCCCCAAAACATGGACGTGCAGCTTCACAGTGGGAAGGAGCATATTCCAAGTAGGATGTGCCCGCAGTCCCACAGCTCAGGGCACAGGAAGGGAGAGGCTCAGCTCCCGATGTCTGGCAGCCCAGCTCAGGGGCCAGGGAGGAAGGGTCTAGCAGGGTTAATGTGCACCAAGTCACATCATTCCCTCCCTCTGGAGAAATCCAAAGCTGTCCCTACTGTGAACAGGGCCCCAGGAAAGCCACTGGTGTTATTCTAAAGCAGTAACCAGAAACAACTGCTGATCTTCAAGGATGGTTTGAGTTCAGCAAAAGACTCAGGTTGGGACACCCCTAGGGATTGAGAAAAACAGTCTTCTGGTTTCCTTCCAGTGTTCAATTCCACAATGTCCTCAATTGCTCCCTTCAATGTTTGGAAGTGCAGTTGAAAAATTGTTGCTCATGAGAAATCATAGATGTTGGAAAGCAGAAAAAAATTCTCCAGTGGAAAAATATCTTCCCTCTTCGCTAAGTAAGTAATGTACAAAATCTAATTGTCCTGGGTATGACAGATTTTTTTTTTCAGTTTTATGTAATTAATTTTGCATACTGCTTATTTGTTGAGCAAAAATATTATTTCCAAGTCTCCTTTTGCCCACGGGATGAATTTCTAAGGGACCACAATTTTCCCCTGTATTGAGGAAGCTCCACACAAGGATGACTGAAAGGTCTCCTGGGAAACTGGGAAATTACCATTCTCTCAGAGCCTGACACATGCCATCACCCCTCTCCTTGCAGAACTGAATGGCAGGGAACCATCTTTCAACAACTCTGTATCTTCAAGCCCCACCAAATGTCTGACACTAAAGAAATTTTAGCTATCGAAGGTCTTCCTATGATCACCCTGAAATATTCATGACCACATTTTGTCATCTTGCTTATATCACAGTCAGTAGAAAAATACTTTGAAATGCAAAATGTGCCTTTTCATAGTAAGTGGTAGGGCTGGAACAAGAGCAACACAGTAACCTGCCACGAGCAGCCTGGAAAGGAGGCACAGCAGCACGGCTGTGAGAGGCAGCAGCAGTCCCAGGAAGAGCCCCGTGGCCAGCAGCTGCCCCACAATTCTGCCTGTCCCCACATGCAAGGGCCTGCAGCTCTCCCTCTAATCTGATCGCCCATTTACCTGCTCGACATTAGCATTTGCCTAATCCTCATGCCTTCACTGCACTCCATCCTTGTCCTTTCAAAGCAGAGTCATAACCTCTCCCCTCCGGGCATGCTGCTGCTGCTATCCCCACTCTCTGTACAAACTGGAGACTTTAGTTTGATGCTTCTACAGTGGCCTCATTGCAGCTGGAGTGAGGAGAGTCTGGCGCCTCAGAAAATGAGATCTATGCTAGCTAAAGTCGAGCATCCAGAAGCAGAGAATACTGAAGCTGTGAGGGGCTGTGATGCTCAAGTGGATCACAGTGGTACCCCCTACATCAAAGTCTGGGTCTGGGTGAGATCAGCAGGGCTCAGAGCTGTGCCTGGGTGGTGGCAGCAAAGCTGTGGAGGCCCAGCCTGCACAGGCTTTCCCAATGTCCTGGCAGCTGAACCCATTGCTGCAGTAGAATTTATTCTCCACTGCCTTCTGGGATCTCTCCTTGCTGCTTTGGATAGGGAGGAGCCAGCAGTGTGGATCAGACTCCCTGGCTGCCATGGTGGCACACTCAGATGAGGAGCCAAACTCACTGACAGCCCCAGGAGGCCATCCACATCAGGCTGGGATGCAGTGGTGTTCCCCATTCCTTCTCCAACTGATGTCAAAACAAAGATAACTGTGCCAGGAAGTGGGGAGCGGAAACAACTCCCTGGCCCCATACTCAAGGTACCCCTAAGGAAAGCCCCCAGCATTTAAAACTGAACAGATGTGGAAAGATTTGGGGGAACAGGGACAAGAGCACAGGGCTTTCTTCTCCTTGCCATTAAGCAAGGTCAGGGTTGTATGGAAGTATAGTGACCCACATTGGACAAACTCACATGGTTAGAGAAAACAGGCAAGTTTAGAGCTCTAAAATCCCTTCTTTGGGTTTGAAAAAGAAGGAGCAGTTCCAGCCTAGGTATACCTGAGCACAACCTATGGACTTTAATTTTGTTAATTACCTTGAGTAATTCACTCAAGGTGAGTGAAAAGAAGGGTTAGCACCTGCATAGAAAGGAGGACTGTTAACAAGGTGATAAGGTTAGGGGGAAAAAAAAGGTAAAAATTACTGCCTGAGGAAGGGAGAAAGGTTAGTTCAAGGCAAGACCTGAGGAAAGGTGTTAATAACAGCATGCAGAATCCTCAGCCTTTTGCAGTCAGCAGAGCTAGGGAGCCTGGCTCCCAGGCTCACCTTTGTCTTGGAGGTATTTCTCCCCTTTGCCCTCCCTTCCTACAAGCCCCTGCCTGCACAAAGTCCTGAGTGTGCCAGCTGTGACCGGACACCTATTGTGCTCCCTAAGGGGCAGATGGGATGGTGTTTGGGCCTGTCCCTCTTCTGAAATGCTCTAATTAGGTGACTGCAGAGAGTGACTTCAGTCCACCTCCTGCCCCCTCCCCGCCTGGGGCAGGGACCCGAGCAGCAGTCCTGGCCCCTTTTAAAGGGAATGCCAAATGAGGAGTGTGCACTAGGACTTCTCTTTCCTCTTTCAGCATCTTACAGCCACATGCTGCAGCTTCTGCCTGGACTGGGGTCCTCACTACCAACAGCATCCTACACCTCAGTGGTGCTCTGGCAGGAGGCAGGGGCAAGCAGGAAGTCTATCCAGATTGGAGGCAGGGGGTGTGTAGAAGAGTGGTCAATGCAGTCCCGTGCTGGACAGAAACTCCAGTTGTGTGCCATGGGATGCTGGATGCTCAGTGCTCAAGGCTCCCAGTCCATGCTCTGGCCATGCCTGCACGTGCTCCTTCCCCATGGATTTGGCTGTGCTTAGAACTCATTAGTTGATTTTACAGGGGTGCCTGAAGTGGGTGCAGCACCCACAGGACACCACAGCTTGGAGATCTTGTGCTGAGGCTGAGCATCAGCCTGCTCCTGCCTGAGCAGTGGTGGGTACCCAGCAGCACCCCTGTGAAGGTGTTGAAAGCCATCACCCCAGCAGAGCTCTGGGCAGCTCTGTGGTGGTCAGAAGAGGTTCAGCTGCGGTGCTTCCCCTTATTTTTGTCACCGGTATCCCTTGCTGAAGAGCTGACAGCAGCTCTGCAACAGGTGATGTCCCACTGGGGGCACAGGGCTGCCCAGAGGCTGGCAGATGCCACACTCCTGGAACTGAAAAGGCTGCACAGATGATGTGATGTATTTTCTGAAAGTCACTTTTGCACTGTTAGGTTGTTGTACATTTTGGGCAGTGACAAACATCTTAAAAGCCACTCCCACACATTTGATCCCTGAGAGGCTGAGCACTGAGCCTCTATTTGCAAGCTTCATCATTTTCTGCTGGGGTACCAATAATTTCTTCCCCTGCCCTGTGCATTTGCTGCTTGATAAGTCCATGTACTGACCTCTGTGAACACAGTCATTTAGATCATCTGTCGAGGGGATGTGACTCAGGACTCGCTTTTTGCTGGATCCATCGAGAGCACGTAGCAGTGTCTGACAAGCACGCTTGCTGATCTTCTGATAATAATACCATGTCACCCTGCATCTTCAACACTCCCATCCCACACAGGCTTTCTGTATCTGTTTCACTTACAGAACACAGTAATTATGTGTTCCACACGTGAAGTTACGATGGCAGCCCAGCATTGTTCAGCTGGCAGTGTTTCAGCTCTGGTTGTAGTCTACTCTTGCTGCCCAAGAGGTAAACAAACAGCCTATTTAATGAGTACCAAATTCTGTCAATGCTGGTAGTTGCTATGGTGAGAATTCCCAGCACGACGCTGCAACCCTTGGTCACTCCAGGCAGAAAAACGTGGGCGTTTCGGATCACAACACTCTGTTTACCAAGGTAGCTCTGAAACACATAGCAGGGCAGGGGTGGAGGCTGCTGGAACGGGAAGCCTGCTAAGGAAACTGCCAGAAACAAACACTCATGGATGGGAAGATTCAGGAATAATCAGAAAACCAGCTCAGGTCAGCAGCACCGGATTCAGCGCTGGCTCAGAGCTGCTCAGTTGCTGTTGCATTGGTATTTTTCAGGGCAACCTGGAGCATGTGGGGATCCAGAGCACAAAATCCCTGGGCACAGCAGTCAGCAAAGGCACCAACCAGCAGATGCAGATGGAGAAATCTCTGTGCTTTCAGCCCTCAGGGAAGGCTGTGCTGAAGAGATGAGAGGGCTGATAGCACTTCGCTTGATCTGCCTGCTGCATCCTCGCTGCTCCAGGAAGATTGCAGGCTCCGGGGCTGTCAAGCCGTCAACTTTCACTTGGTTTGACAACAAACTCATTTCACATACATGGTTACGCTTAAAGAAAATAAGAGGAAGAAAAAAAGAAAGCTGTTGGAGCAAGCAATGCCCACAGATGCTTCCTAGAAGTAGAACGTTATTTTGTGATCTGGCACCAACATTTTAGAAGCCTATAAAAGGTAAAGTTGGTACTACAGCCAGCCATTTGTACTGTACAAATAAGAGCTGTGAATATATTCTGGAAGTAATGTCAAAGAGGACCAGATGGAAAATGAGCAGCATTCATTCTAATTTAACAAAGACAGCTAACCCAGAATCTGCATTAACATGTAGCATTTTTCATCTGCCTCCATTCAGAACAGATTCTCAGAATCATTTCCAAGGAAAGGAAATTGAAGAAATACTTACTCCTTGGTGAATTACTGTTCTCTCATAATTAGAGAAGTTTGGCATCCGAAGCCAGGTGTAATATGTTTTCCCTGGAAATGTATGCAAGGGCACAATACACCCACAACCCCCTGCATTCGGGCGTGCAGCCAGCTCTGTGTGTTTTGGTCCATGCTGGATGGATCCAGGGCTCAGAGGCCTTGGGCACATTGCTGACCTGCAGAGAGGTTTCACAAGGCAGGACAGTGAGGGGAGGCTGTGCCAGGCGTACGGAGAGTCTGATGCCACAGCTGGAGGTTCACTCTCCAGCCCTAGGTCAGTTTGCACATTTCAGTGACAACAGGTCTGATTCCTCGTTTCTTTGCATGAAGGCAACATGGCTCGTGTGTGACATATGCTTTAGACGCATGCTTTGAGGGCCGAACCCAAATCTGAAGGCTAACAAATCCTAGATGTAGATTTTAAAAATGCAAGATCATTTTTTACTCTTCCAGGATGCATTGAGTTCCCTGTTTGAGGGGAAGGATCCCAGGGTACAATATGTTGAAGCATTTCTTCATGTGTTTAGCAGAACCTCTGATCCTATTTTTAAACAAAGCACTATTTCCATTCCCTCTTTTTTCTCCTCCTTAAATATTTAGAGGGAATTAACCACAGAATACAAGCCACATCCTGAACTTCTTTTTTTCCAGCATAAATTCAATTTTTTTATTCAAAATTGTTCATTACTGGAACGTCTCTTTACTTCCAAGTTCCTTTGTGTAGCATTTCTCCTTTTGAAATCCAGAATTGCTGCAGTTCCCCCAAGCCCCCCATCCTGACACATCACAAAGCCAAAGTTTTATGCCATTCCCCTCAGTGGAGCTCTGCATGTAAAACATGCCCTCAATTCACAATGAACAAACAGGTATCAGCTCTGCTCCTGAGCACTCTTCCCTTCTCTGGGAGAAATGCATAGACACAACCCATGCTGGCTCCTGGAGCTTTCTGCTGCTCAGCAGTGTTTTCTCAATATTTTTGGCATCCCCTGGGCCACATTCTGCCCCACGAGCAGCCTGTCCTGATCCAATCCTGGGGAGATCTGCTGCAGAGCCTCTCGTTTAGTGACAGCAAGCAGAATGGAAGCCTGAAAACCAGTTGAGGTCAGACGAGACCACCATCAAGTTCCTGACTGACCTTGAAAACCTGATAAAAATGCACAGCTCTGGCTGCAAGTTGACACTGTACACAAAATGCTTTTTGTATGGCTGCAGTCCTGGTTTAATGGATCCCTTCAGTCCCTCAGCTTTCTCTACACAGAATCCTGTTTGGAGAGACTGCATGTAACTCCTGGCCAGTGATCTGCATCTGCACAAATCCTCTTCCTAGCTCTCCCAGTAATACTGATAGTATGCCTATTTGGTATGCAAAGAAGCCACTTTCAGAAGCAGAATAGGATCTCCAGCTTCCCAAGCTAAGATTTGGCCCTCAATCCCAGGGACGGCTGTGCTGGCTTTGCTTGATAGCAGACCCTGTGCACCACAGACAGACCAAATCTAGTCCCTGGCTAAGGTGTGCAGCCAGCACCACATCATCACCCACAGAATCACCGCAGTCTCTGCCCCTGCAGCTCTGGGATTCTGCCCTGCAGCCCCTGGTACAGGGTCACTACACTGCCACGTGTGTGCTGTGCAGTTTGCTGTGAACAACGCAGGAGAGGTTGCTGGAAGCGGTGGCAGCTTGTTTCACTCCCTGCTTCATCACTGCTGTGTGTGCTGAGCAGGTGCAAACCTGGTTATTGGTGAGGGAAGCAAGGCATAGGGTTTGAGGATCACTTGTTCATGGCTCTGAGAGTTTTATAAAGCAACCCTGAACAATATGAGACTGCTGCTGTGTGAGTATTCTAGGGATCATCACCACCAGGAGCAAATACTCCTGGAAGCAAAATCTTAACCTGTAATTACGTGCAGTACTGTGCACCAAATCCTCTACAGCCCACAACCTTTTTTTCCCCTATGCTTTCAGCCTCTGCAAAGATAAAGTGCAGATTGTCCTCTGTTCATTAGGGCTGGAGTAATGACTTACAATGGTTCCTGAAATCCCTGGCTAGGGCAAGGGAAGCAGCATGAATTTTATAGGCAAGAAAGACTAATAATCTTTCTCCCTTCCTCTAAAATCCTCCCTCTTCCGGAACAAAAACACTTTCTAAAAGGCTTTTAAATAATCTCATGTTCCTTAACAAAATTACAGCAGCAGTTTCCTCCTTTAATAGCACTCTTCTTCTTAGTAATCTTGTTTTAGCTACAGTTTTTGATGGAGAGTGGTGGTAGATGAATCATCTCTCACCCCTCTTGGTTATTTTGCCTGGTTTCAGGAAGAAGGAATCCTGTTTTGGAGAAAAGTTTCCTGTTCAGAAGAGGAAGCTCCAGTTATGTGTGCTTTTAACTAGGAGTGATAAAAAAAATTTATTTGAATGGTTAATTGGGGGATAAATAGATGAATTGTGGATGTTAATCTGATCCATCCCCATGGATGGCATGGTCCTACCTCCCAGCCACTCATCTCAAATGAATTGAGCTGTCTTCTGCAAGCTTGAGGTCTGCTCCTGCACATCACTTTCTTATGGAAAGTGCTGGAAGGCACTGGCTGAAGGGAACTCACTGAGATCCCAGTGTTAATGGAGACAGGGGCACAAGTATTTTAGTTTAAGAGCTATGATAAGGACAGTCACTTCTCTGACAATCTCAGCCATAGAGAAGCCCAAAAAGAAAACTTTCATGAAGTTAATTTTGCAAAACATAAATGGCCGGAGGTGTCAGTGATAGAAATGGAGGATTGCATGAACATGTAATCAGATCAAATTGCAAATTGAAGAGCAATTCAAATAAATTCATTGGTAACTGGAAAAAAATACCTATAAGAAAATCATAGTTATTGTGGTGGGGGGTTTTTTTGTTGTTGTTTGTTTGTTTGTTTTTTCTCTTCTTTAAATTAGTGTCACTGTGTAAGTGCACTAACAGATCTTTGCACTGGGGAGAGCTCCTCTTGAGCCTCTCTGGACTGGCAGGATGCTCACACTAGGACATCCCAGTGACCATCCATGACCACACCAGGTCATGTTCAGCAGGGGCAGGTACAGATCTGCATTTCCTTAGATCTGACTGCTCTACCACAAATTGTCTTACAGCTGTCTTTACAAGACAGAGGATGCTAACAAAAAGTAATTCCTCCTCCAGTGCTGGGTAGGTTTTCCAGGTCATCAGAAATAACATTATCAGCTGCTAACATTATCAGTGAAAGAGCCTAATATCAGTGAGGAGTGCATGAACCCTGCTCTACTGACAGTGAGTAGGATGCTCTCAAAGAAGATGGAATCATAATTTTAATTAACTCATATTTTTTATTCCCTCATCTACCATACTCTCCATCTTACATTTAAGTTTAGCAAGGTGTAAGTTGGTCAAACCCAGCCACATGGCTAATGTGGAGAAAAGAATGCCTTTGTATGAAGAGAAAATTACCTTGCAAATACACCGCAATACGTTGCACCATAGCAATTTATTGCATAGACAGATGTCTGCTTTCCTCCCTACTCACTGAATATGTCCTTACCACAGACACAAACATTTTATTCCATTTTCCTGAATTCTGGCACCACCTCTTAGCAGGAAAACAGCACCTTCTGGTCAGAAAGAGCTTCTGCTCTGACAAGTGTTCCAGACACAGGAGAGAGATGTCAGACCTCCCTGGTCTCACAGCAGATCATCAAAGATGCCAGTGGCTTAGTCTAAATCTCCATTATGTTTCAACAGGAGAAACTGCTAACTGCATCTTGGGTAATTTCCTATGATTTTTCCGTGGGAATCAGAAATCTGATGTGTTGACAGTTGTCTAGACTCAGCATATCCAGAGTGGTTTTCTTAGCATTGGCCAGGCTAATTCATGGATTAAAGGAGGAAAGGAAAATTCCTTCCATGAATAAAGCACTAGCTATTTTGGTCACGAGTGGCATCAGCTACTTATAACTCTATTCCTGGAAATGAATGCATGGCTGTGCAGGTGGTTTTGGCTTGCTTGAACCTGGGTGGATGTTCCAAGAAAAAGAGCTGGTGATCAGAACTAGCTAGCATTCAGTGGAAGACAGGAAGAGCATCTCTGTGCCCTGACCTGCTGAATTAATGAAAGCAGGATTCACAAGGACTGATTTCAGAGCTGAGCAGGTAAATACAAGCATCAAGTATTTGGGTAAAGCCATTATAAATGAGGGGAAATACCTTACTCATTAGAAAATCATTGGAGGGCTGCTGAAGAGGATAAGGGATCACCTGATGGAATCATAAAAAGAGCATAAGGAATAAATAAAAAGAGATTAGAATCTTGATACATAATCAAAATGAGAACTAAGTTTTATCAAAGAGAGGAACCACTTATATCATTCAAGAGGAATGCAGCTTGGGTGAAAATGACCATGAAACAACATAGTTCACAAGCCATAGGAAAGGAAAAAAGGAAAACAGCAAAATAAATACAATGGACTTCCAGAAACCATATTTCAAAAACCTCACAGTACTGATAAAAAGTCTCAGAGAAAAGAGAATTCAGGAAGGTTTGCAGCACCTTAAAGAAACAATGGTAAGTACATCAATTCAAAGAATCCCAGCAGAGCAGGGAAAGCAGCTTTCGTAAGAAACGAATTATTTTCTTAAAACGTGACCACTCCAGTGACCAATAATAAAAGAAATTGTTTATTCAGAAAATGGAAAAGAGATTCACTGGCATGGGAATCTAAATGTATAGGCTGAAAATGTAGGAACCAAACAAGAAAAATCAAGGTGCAAAAAGAAATACAACCAACAGGTTCAAGAGCACATCAAGAAAACGTAAAATACATAATCAGGGACATAAAGGCCATCTATCAGAAGAACTGTGCAACAGGGAAGAAAAGCACCTGCCTTCTTCACCACAGCTTTCAGTAAAAAGACCACTTGTACCCAAATGGTTTGCACAGTTGGTGCCATGGATGACAGGAAAAGATGTCAGTCTAGAAGGAAGAAAGAATAAGTAAAGAATACTTGCCTTGATTACATATAAAGTGTTTAGACTGCTTGTTAAAGCAATCTCAAGGCTGTTAACAGCTCTCTGGGATGACACAGAGAACCAACAAGGTGTCAGAATACTGCACAAGTGAGATGTAACTCCTTTTTGGAAAAGGGAGCAGCTTAAGAATATGGCACAAGCCAACACCATTGGAATTTCCAGAGAGAATTAGAATAAAGAAACATTTTTTAAACATCTGTAAAATAACAAGGAATTGAGTAATGTCTAACATAAATTCGTTAGATTACCTAGATAATTTTCCTAAAGCTCCAAAACTAAAAAGATGCTTAATGGATGGCAAACCAAACTGAAGTCAACAGCACTACGCTGTTGCAAGAAAAAAAAGAGAAGGAAAAAATTATTTAAGCAAACTTCATGTGGTGTATGCAGTCAGGAGTGATTTCTGCCTGGTCTGTGATGTGTTCCTCTCATCTCATCCAGTGCTGCAAAGATCTCAGTGGGACTCTATGTCCAGTCTGGGGCACTGGGTTTTAAGTTAATTGAGGAACCAGGGCAGAGAGACTAAAGTAGGACCACACAAATGATGAAGGGTCTAGAAAATATGGTCAACAACCATGTAAGACCCCAAATTTTTTTTTTTCAATTGTAAGAAAGGGACAGGCACAAAACTAGTCTTCAACTACATAAAGGGTAGCAGCAGAGAGGAAGGGAATTTACTGAGTTCCACATCTATTGCAACAAGGTCAAGAAGCAGGATCAAAATGTAGTGGTGCAGCAACATGCATTTCCTGAAGGCTAACCATTAGAACACATTGTTACAGCTAAGAAATTTCTATCTGAGGAGGTTTTTTAATCACCTGTTATGCAAGAAGCAGGCACTGTTTTTCCTTCCTTGTGGAATGGGATAAACTAGACAACCTCTGGATATCCCTTCTGAGGATCCCTTGCTCTCTGTGATTCATGCACCATGGGCAGGTGTTTCTTTGAGGATGACTGCAATGAGCCTGAGGAGCAAAGGCTGGGTGTGGGTAGCAGTCACACCACACAGCATGGTTCAGCCAGTTTTGAAAAGGCTTCTCTATGGGCTGTTTCCTGAAAACCCATAGAGAAGATAGACCACTAGGAGAGCAAGAACTTCACTTTGCAGAGAGTGGATTGTGGCTCAGAAGTGAGCTGAGCTGGTTTTCTACTTTTGCTCTCCCAAGTGACCAGTTAACACCTCCACCCTCACCCCAGCTGTTCCTGTTTTAAGCAGGGCTCACACACAGGTGGTGATGAGTTGGGAGTAACTCTCGAAGGCTGTGTTCGGTGGTTCTCCTTCACTATATCAGTGTTGCTGGCCTTTAGTACCCAGCTGCACAAACTGTGTCTAACTGTCTTCTTGGGCCAGACTCAACATATGCTTCTGCTGGCAGGAGACCAGGCCCCAAAAGCAGAAAGCACGCCAGGCTGCAAAGTTAAAAGGATAGGAAACCACCTCTTTTCTGCTCTAAAGCCCATGGAGACCAGTGCCAGATCAGAGCTGGGCAACCACTGAAATAGAAAAGGGTGCTGCCAAGATCTCAGCTCCCTTCCTGGCACAACTTCCATCAGGCATAACTTTTCTTTCCTAGTAATAGTCAGGAAGGAAGACAAGTATAAGCACTATCTTATGCCTTCTCCACCTGGTCATCTCTTGGGCTGTACAAGCAGCTCTATCCTAATTAAGAGAAACCACTCTTAGGTCTTGCACTGGATGATATTTTAAATCAACATCTTTGCAGTTTAGATCTGGTTTGCTTCCATGAAGAGCAAGCACGTGTATGTACACCCTTATAAATGACATTACACAAGCCATACAAACCCAACAGGACTCTTTGGTCAAAGTCAAGGGACAAGATGGGTCTTACCCTGCCAAGCCCACAACAAAACTCAAAATATCTTGCTCCAATCAAGTTACACAAAGAAGAGAGAAAGAAAACTCTTCTCTGCTGGTTATCCTCTACCTCTGTCCCTGAACAGTATTCCCCATCCATATCCTTAACCCTGGCCCACAAGGCTTCACATGGAGAAAGAAGGAGAGAAATTAATTCTTCACAGCTGGTTCTGTCCTGCAATGCCTTGCTCTCAAGGACAGGCAGCTGTAGCCCTTCTGGCCACAAAGGGAGGGTTAACTCCTACTCTGCCAATTTTCAGATGGATAGCATCCAAAGTGATCTTCCTGCCTTTAACTTTCCCAAGTGGACACATTCTGGCCTGGGTAAGTGAGATGTATACCCATATGCACACAGATAAATGACATTCCCGTACCTCTAAGGCACATGGAAAAACCCTACCACTTCCGAGCTGCTGAGATCCTCCAGGGATATTTTATGTAAATGATTTAATAAGCATACTTCCAAAGGATTTGCATGCAGGCATAGCCTTAGCACAAGTGCACATCTAGAGCACAAAAGCTAAAAATCCTGGCCCAGAGGGCTGGGAATGAGGAGGTGCAGGATGCCGGTACTCCACCCTGCCTGGGGCTGGTGGTGAGTGCATCCCTCCCCTGCCAGAGGGACCAATGTTCTCCAGTCCTGTCCCCTGTGCAGGATGAGTAACTGCTGGCTGCACGCTCAAACTCCAGTTAAAGTCAACCAAGAGTTTTCTCGGCCTTATTTTCACCCCTCTGTCATGCACAGCCCCTAGTTCCCACTTGCTACCATCATCAGGAATTGCCAGAGAAAAGAGAAGGAGCAGCAGCAGGAGGAAGCAAGGGAGCAGCAATGGGAGGATATTTATGTTTTTTTTTTTTAATCTGGATCTTGGCAGCCATTGTTTTGGTGAGGAGGGGGCAAGAGAACAGCACCTCAAAGCTTGTGCTCAGCATAGAGAAGTTTATATCAATTCCCCCAAAGCAGTAGGCAGGTGTCTGCATGCATGGGACTACATGGACAGCACCGTGACCCAATACAAAGGTGCAGGGCCCTTTCTCTGGGGAAGGTGAGGGGATAATGACCCTGCAGAGGGGAAGGAAAGGTCTTGGCCTCACCCACTGGAAAAAGGATGGCTGCTGGCACAGGGTGCAGCCAGATGCAGGATGGCCGAGGGAGGCATCGGGTTGGGTGACAGCAGGCTGGGCTGCAGGTGTGGGTGTAAGAGGAGACACTTGCTTACACTTGGCAGCCGGGGCCTCAGAGCAGGCCTGGGAGCGTGCAGCTGATTGGGAATGAGTTATGGAGCCAGCCGCCTCCGGCATGCTTGCTCAGAGCTGGGGAAGCCCAGTCCTGAGATCTGTCCTGCAGCAGGGGCCCAAAGCCCAGGAAATGCTGGAGGAAAAGGGGTAAATCCTGCTACTGCACTCCTGGATGCAGGAGTTTGGTGGCCTGTTGGAAGTGATCAAGGCACCCAAAGGCTGCACAGGGCATTTTGCTTTTCATCTCACCTAACTTCATCCCTCTCCAAAAGCTAGAAGGATGCAGCCCTGGTGGGAAGGGAGGGACAGTGCCAAAGGCTGCACTGCCCTCCTCCAGGGCTGGTCACTCATGGGTCATCTGATGCACATTGTCCAAGCTGTGAGGAAAGTCTCCTCTTAACCTTGCTCAGCATTCACCTCCAGTTCTGGCCACTAGGCTTTTTTAAAAGCTCAAAGGTAATTTGCTAAGAAATAATCTTGCTGCATTACCTAAAAATCATCACTATCTGTGTGTAATTGTAATGAAACAGCTTTCCATACCTAAAGGCGAACAGAGTGAAATTCTACAGCACTCAAAAAATAATAACCACAGCAAGAGAACTAAGGAGTTCAGGCTGAAAATGGGGCTGCAGCATGGAGAAGAATAAAATGAAAATTTCCCCAAGCCGAGAGAATGGCCGGAAATAGCTGCACCTTCCCTGTCTGCTCCTGTGAAGTCAGGTTACAGTGAGAAAAGACATTTTTAAATGGCACCAGAGTTTCTGAGTACTGTGGAATATTTACAAAGGCAAAACCAAAGCAAAGAAAGAGCACACAGTGTGCTCAAGGTAACAAAGAAATTCTGTGATACAGCAGGTAACCGAGCTTGGCTCTGTAGAGACTGAGCATATGCTGTATCTACTGGATCATCTTTCTTCTGTATTACATTTGCTTAGCTCAGTGATAGAAATATATGTCTTCCTCCACAGGCATATTGACCGCATAGTGCTGAAGGTAGATTGTGAGGTTTTATGTTTGTTTATCATGATAGATGCAAACAAAATACCTGTCTTGCAAAATATTTTGGCTGCCATCCACCACAAAATAATCTTTAGGCAGCAAGCTCCTCTAAGAAACTCCTTCCCTTCAGCCACCAGAAAGAGTAATTAAAAAAACTAAAAAGCATTTGCGTGTCCATTTGGAAGGCAGTGAGCAGCTCAGCTGGGCAAAGAGCACGGGCTTAGTGGAGTTTCTGATTAACAAAATGTAGCAACTTTAATATGAGACCTCAACCCACCATAACAACCCTCCCCCAGCCCTCCCCACTTTCCCTCTGCCGCCTTCTAAAGGTGGTTATCCCAGAGGTTATCTTAACCAAAAAAATGCTTGAATGCAGTTATCTTGGGAGGCACAGTTTCAAAGAGAGGACACATAAAGTAATTAAAAGCAATATTCACCTCTCCACTTCAGAGAGCTCCTGTTTTAGCTCCAGAGGGATAAGAGGGAAAGTAGGGGATGCTTCCTGGAGAGCAAGTGAGGTGAACCAGGACAGCAGAGGGGTAGGCTCAGGACAGTGGGGAAGATGGGAAACTGGAGCAGATTGTGGCAAGTGGGAGACGTGGTGGGGAAGGAGAAGCAGGTTTGTAGGTGGGGAAGCAGGAAAGCAAAGGGAGCGGGGCGGACAAGAGGATTTTGGAGAGCGGCTAGCCAGCTGGCACATATATAGCAGCTGCTGCTGTGTCAGCCTAGGAGAGTAGCTGCAGCTGCACGCTGGCCATGAATAGCAGAGGAGCAGCGCGCCGGCTGGCTGCTGGAGGGACGGGGGCAGCGGGGCGCTGAAAAGGCAGGGGGAGGCTCTCTGAAAGCTTTTCTGCGCAGGGGAACTTGACAGCCCTTTGATTTCTGAGCTGTTTGTTCTCCGATTGTCCACTCCGGTGGATGATCAGTACGAAAGAGTTAAATGGGGAGAGGGGGGGAGGGAGAGAAACAGTAGGAAAACTTAGGTCCTAAATACAGATCTGGGCTTTGATACTGTATCCCTAGCATGCAGTTGTCTGCGTGTATAGCTTTCATAGTTGTCAGCGGGGATCAAAATCACAGGGTGCTTAGAGAAAAGGAGAAATCTCCGCGCAGTTACCCTCATATTTGCTTGAGCCACCACTGGAGGAGGACACGATCCACCACTTGGCCATCTGTTCTGTGTGCCGCACGTGTCACTCTACAAGCCCTCCTGTGTGAGCTTTTGTGGGGCTGTGGGTTCACACACCCTTTGTGGCTCCACATGAGTGTGGGTGCACACACCCCATACACGATCCCACTATGCCATATGCGGTTCTGCACAGCTGTGGGTGCTCTCCGGGGCCGTGGGTGTCCCCAGCCTCAGTGCTCCTCTGGAACCACGGGTGCAGCCACCCCATGCACTCCTTCACAGCTGTGGCTACACACACTAGGCATGTTCTCTCAGTAGCATGGATGATCCCATGCTCAGTTCTCCTCCATGGCTTCATCTACACATACCATATACCTAACATGACTGCAGGCACAGCAACCAGGGCCGTCATCCATGACTGAGTGCACACTGTTCCTCCTCAGCTGTAGGTAATCCCCCCGAGCACCCCTCCACAGCTGTAGGTGATCCCCCGAGCACCCCTCCACAGCTGTAGGTGATCTTTGCTTGAGCACTCCCTTAGAGCTATCAGTAATCCCACCCCGAGCACTCCTGCCCAGCTGTAGGCGATTTCCCCCCCAGCACTCCTGCACAGCAGTGCCAATTCCTGCATTATTGGGGTACTCCAAGCATTCCCTGCTGTATGTGATGTGCTCTTCCATGCCTGTCTGCACGTTCCCTGGGCAGTTTCACACGAGCGTAGGCGCACACACCGCCTTGCCCCCTCACAAGCAGAGGTGCACCCACCCTACGCCGCCCTCCTCCTCCACGGCCGCACGCGTCCCGTGGCTACTCCTCCATCCCACAAGCACCGACACGCGGGTGCGCGTCCCCCACCCGCGCTCCTCCGCGCCCGCGGGCGTCCCGCATCTCATCCCCCTGCTGACGGACCCCGCTGCGGTCAGGGCAGGGCGGAGCGAGAGCCGCCCGCCGCCCTTTAAGAGCCGCGGCGGGAGCGGCGCTGGCCCCACCCGCTGGCCGCGGGGCCGGGCCGTCCCCCTCATTAATATGAAGGCGGCGGCCGCGGCGGCGAATGGGTAATGAAGCTGTCACTCCGGCACCTACTTGTTGGGTGTCCGCGGAGCCGAGGCGCACAGAGGGCGAGCGGAGCCCGCGGGAGGGGAGCGGCGGCGGAGCGCTCCGGGCGGCCCCGCCGGCAGCCCATGCCCTGCGCCCCCCGGCGCGCTGCGGGCGGCTCCCCCACCGCCCATGCCGCGAGCGGCCGCCGGTCCGTGGCCGGTGGGCTCGGCGGGCTCCTCTGAGGCGGCGGCGCGGAGCAGCAGCGGGAGCAGGAGGCATGCGGGGCGCCGGCCGGCCGAGCCGGGCCCCCCGCGCCGCCGCGCTCGGCCTGGCGCTGCTCCTCGCCTCCTGCGTGCAGGTAGGGACGGGGCGCGGGGGGCTCCGCTCCGGCCGCGGGGCGTCGCGGCTGCCTTCTCTCTGCTCCCTTTGCACCTTGCTCATTTCTTATTTATATTTATGTCCGTAACGCTATCCGCGTATGTGTGTATGTATATGTACGCCTGTGTATATTGCCGCGGCGGGGTTAATCCCGCAGCCAGCGAAAGTTGTCGTGGGGAGCCGGGGACCCGCAGCACCGCGCCGCCGGTGCTGCCCCCGGCCGCGGTAGTAACGAGGCTGTCTCCCCTTCGGTTTTTTATTTTTAGGTGTCCCGGTCCACGGGCTATTTCGAGCTGCAGCTTAACTCGGTGCGGAATGTAAACGGCGAGTTGTTCAATGGGGAATGCTGCGATGGCATGAAAAGCCCCGAGAACCTGGACTGCTCCCGGGACGAGTGCGACACTTACGTGAAAGTCTGCCTCAAGGAATATCAGGCCAAGATCACCCCGGTCGGACCCTGCAACTATGGATTCGGATCTACCCCCGTTCTCGGTGGAAATATTTTCTATTTGAACAGCAACAAATACTCCCACCAAGGCAGAACCCCCGAGACGGGCAGGATTGTTATTCCCTTCCAGTTCGCGTGGCCGGTAGGTTTTTAATCGCGCTCTCGTTATCACCCTTTTTTTGCGTGGTGTTCCTCCCGCGCCCGCTCCCGTCGGTGCCGCTCCCGCTCTCCCGTTATTGAGCGGGGCCAGCTGCCGGGGCGCTGCCTTGGGCGCGGCCGCCGCTTCCCGGGGCTGCGGGGCACGGCCGGCGGCGCGGGGAAGCGGAGGCGGCTGCACGGCGGGGGCCACCGCGGCCGGTGGCTGCTGCGGGAGCTCCGGAGAACCGCCGCGGGGAAGAGCCGCGGCGGGGCCGCGAGAGGCCGCGAGCAGGAAAATCACAATAACGGGGAGAACCCACCCCCCGTCCCCACCCGCGCAGCGGAGCCCGACGGCGCGGCCGCGGCGCGGGGCTGCCCCCGGCAGGGGGCGCTGGCGGCGGGCGCACCGCGCGGGCCGGGGCGCGTGCCGCGGCGGGGGCGGGGCGGGGCGCGCGCCGGGGGGTCCCCACACCTGCGCGGGGCGGGGCCGCCGCACCTGGGCCGGGCCCGCGGCACCGCCCGCCATGGCGCCGCCCCTCCGAGCCCGGCCTCGGCCCCGCCGGCGCGCTCTGCGCGTCCGTGTGTACAGGACCCCGCGGCCGCCCCCGCTGGGCCCTGCCCTCCGCGGCTCGGGGCTTTCCTGTCTCGCCCCCGCAGCGCGCTGTTACCTCAGCCCCCGCCGCCTTGTGCGCCGCGCACAGAATAGCGCGGGTTGGAAGGGGCCTTAGAGGCCGTCTCGTTCCAACGCCGCTGCCGTGTGCGGGGTTGCCTTCTGCTAGCCCAGGGTGCTCAAAGCTCTGTCCAGCCTGGCTTTGAGTGCTTCCAGGGGTGGAGCATCAGCGGGGGCTGCAGGCTAATACTAGTCCTTGGAGACTGGATGCATCCTTGTGCTTTTAGCGGTGCTGGGTGCAGAGAGTGCCCGGCGCTGGGGAGCGGCGGGAGGGAGGGAGGGAAGGCTGGGCTCCCTGCCCGGCTGCAGGCAGGTAGGATCCTGCAGGGAGTTTCAGGGAGTTTCACAGCTGTTGCCCTCAGCCTTTCCAAGTGGGCCACGGGGTGGAAGCTGGCAAGTTGCGAGGTGCTGAGGAATGGGGCTGGTGCAGTGCCCCAGCTCGGCGGGGAGATGCGTATCGGAAGGCTCGGTACCTGCGGATTGCGTTTGGCACCTGGTGACTAACAGATGAAATGGCCTTTGCTGACCTCTCAGTTCGTAGCTCGTGGGATCTTGATTATTTGGAGAATGCCTGCTAGGAATGGTTAGGGACAAAAATGCTTCATTTGCATTTCAAGCTGAAGGAGGCCAGTCTATGTAAATCATTTCACTTTCAGTGCCACCAGGGACCCTGCAACCTGATGCTCATGCTCTGCAAATTAAGGACTGACTGGGTTTGCTGCAGTTAAGCGTTTAAAAATAAAAAAGGGTACACCTGATGAATTTTTCCATGCAGAGGCACTTAAGTTCTGTTTGCCAGGTTGGGGTGTTTTGATGGCCTTTGTTGGTCCTGTGCCCTCTTGAACTTGGAAATGTTCCTCTTAATGAGTGTAGTCGATACCATTAGCCCAGGGTGTTTTGAACTGTGTTCTTAAGTTATAAGATCAAAGTGAAAATTAAGATTTTCCCTTCTTTATTGGCCATTTAATACAGACTTGATGAAATCATAAACTCTTCAGCAGGAGATTTCAGTAACGTTAGCACCTCAAACTTTGTATGTTATCTGCATGAGGAAGTAAAGGTAACTTAACTCATGCTTTTATTTTGCCAGTTTCTAGTATTGCCACTTGAAACACAAGGAGAGTTTGATAATCCTTGCACTGTAGGTCCCTAAGCCCAGCCTTCTTTGAATTTTTCTCTGTTGGAATAAGCACATTCTTACCTTGCAGCTGCCGGATATTGTTGCTCTGTGCTCACCCAGTCCTCAGTCAGGCCTGTTTGACCTGCCTCTTGCAGGTGAATTAATGCAGTGTCTCCAGCCCACACTGCCCTGGCTGCTGCTGTTTCTTGTACCATTGCCTCCAGCATTTGAAGAGAATTTAAGTACTCAGGGTATTTCTTTTTTCCACCATTTTTTCCTGCAGGTGTTGCAAAGCGGGCTGTAATTTATTTGAACAGTGCCGCTGCAGTCTAGTGGGTGGTTAGCTGATTTTTGGATGGTTTACTGAATGCTCTCCCAGCCCACCCTGAGATCTAAAAATAAGCTATGGAGTAGTTTTACTTACAACAGTCTGTGGATGCACCTGTGGAAAGAAGTCTCTCCTGTATTATTGTATTGTATTGTAGTTAGGTCTTGAACCTTGTGTGCTCAGTCTGTTGATGGGGAGCGTGGCATCTTTGTCAGAGCTGTGTAAAAGCTGTGTAGGCTTTGCAAGGAGGGGCTTAATTGTAGTGCTAGTTTATCATGAGGGGGTTTTGGAGTAGATCGAGTTCCTGGGTTATGTTTCAACACCCTGGGGTAATTTCAGAATTATTCTTAAATAGTATTCTTTCTTTATTTAGGTCTGGAAATGAGAAGCAACAATATGGGCATAGTCTTTTCATATGACATTTATTTTTGCTGTACAACAGTAATGAAATTACTGTTTCTTTAATATGATGGGAAGGAGCAAGAGTAAAGAGCATTGGAAATTGTGTCCTTCTCTTATGAAACAAATTTGCTTTGGTGTTGGCAGTGAGCAAAGGATTTATTTCTGTAGCTCTAGCTTGAATTTTTAAGCTCCACACTGATGAAAGCCAACATGAGTATATCCAGGCTTCTTGGTGAGCCTCATCTGAATAAGTCCCTCACTTAGAGACTGATGCAGTAATGTATAAACTGCTGGGAGAAGGGGGGCCGGGGGGGGGTTTCTTGAACTGTGTGTGATACTACAGCGTTCCAAGCCAGCTGTAGCTCTAAAGCAAGAAATTTCTTGAAAAGTGATTTGTTTTATTTTACTGATTTTCCTTTTTAATTTTGTGAGGTAAAATTTTTCAGTTTGAACAACTGTCTCTTCTGTAGAGCTGCAGTACCAGAGTTCAGTGACTTCCAGTGTTTGAAACAGTGTCAGTTATCCAGCTTATTCCTATTTCCTGTCCTTTTTTTTTGATATCATTAGTCTGATCTCTGATTTGCAAGAGGGAGCTTGGGATAGTGCCAGAAAGTTCTTAAAATTGCTACCTTGGGATACATCATCCACAGAAATCTGGCAGTGGGAGAGGCTGAGGAACAGCTAGAACAATACAGCTGTCTTCTTCACCCACCTACCTCACATTTTTTTCTTTGCCTCCTGCTGTAAAACTTGAAGCTTAATGCCTGTTTGAGATTGTTAACAAACAAATGATGCTATTAAAATTTATGTGAGACTTTAAAACAAAGAAGACAGAAGAATTTAAGTAGCTTTGAAATTGATTCTGATCAGTTACAGTTCAGGCTTGTTAGTCTTGAGCTTTTTTTTTTCCCTTGCACAATGCTTTTTGTTCAGACACTGACGCTTCACACATACCTGGCACATTAATATTTATCAATAGCCATTGACAGAATTTTAGATTTGGGGTTAATTGAAGGTTGCTTCTGAAGATGGTGTTTTAAAGTTAGTTATTCTGCAGGATGGGTTACGTGGAACCATTTCTTGTACTCCTTTGCAAGATGGCATGAAATGGAGTTGTGTGTGGTTTTTCCCCCCACCCTGTTCTTTCCCTCAGGGAATTCAGAGTTTTTCCTGTACTGTAAATATTGGTATGGCATCCATTACTTCAGTTAATTAGTCATATAGAGGAATTGTTCTGACTAGTTGTGGATGTTGAAATCATGTATTACAGTATGCATCATTAGCTCCTCTCATCCCCTCTGTTTTTGAGATCCTGCTGTGGCTGACAGTGCACCCGTGGGTGGTGTATACTCTGAACTCCCCAGGTGAACTTCAGCTTTCAGGGTCTTGGAGGTAAGTAGCAGAAACAAGCATTTTCACCTCTCCTTTTCCTTCGTGCTTAGTAACCAGTCTGAAGGAGAGATGGTAGAAGTTCAGGCAGCCCTTGGAAGTTTCTTGGATAATAGGTGCCTTCCCCACTAAGATTAGGCAACTAATTGATTTATTTTTTTTTTTTTTAGGCAGTGTCTTAGTGTTTATTCCTATTTAGAGTGTGATTGTAGCACCTCTCTCTAACCTGAAGTAATGTTAACTCTCAGGTAGATAAAAAATGCCTATGATTTTAATGTCCAGGCTGTGTGTGAGTTTCATCTGTATGCACTCCATGTGTGGGTCTTACCCAAATGCCTGGAGGAGTTCAGTCTTCATCTAAAGCATACATAGGAGTGTGAACCGATATGTAAAGCTGTTGAGAAGACAGCTTGGCTGCAGCAGTAAATGTTAGATTTCTTAGAAAGCAACCTGTCCCCTCCCCTGCCAAAACCCGAGCAGGAATACTTGACCTTGCAGCTTTTACTGTTTAATGGGTACAGCATTCTGCTGTTGCTTGGTTAACTGTAGGATTCTGCATCAAGCTCTCCCTGTTCTTTTCATTTGGGAGATGAAGGTGGTTAGGGCCCTGGAAGACATCTAGCCTTCAAGCTCATTATCTGGGATCCCTGGTGCCTCTAGGGAACTAGATAGCCTGGCTGTAGGAAATGCTCTTGTCTATTTTTGTTTGGCTGGTAGATCCACATTTGGTCTACCTCCTGTCTGAACACAGCCATCACTGCTCTCTGATGAGGATCTTCAGGCTTTGTAATGAAAATATCCTGGATTAGATTACTCTCTGCTCCCTGATAGAGTAAACATGCATCCTGTCATCTTGGATGACAACCCATTGGGACAGATATGCTTAAATTAGGCAGGTTAAAGTTAGGCCATTTAGCACTGGAAAAGGAACTTGTGCATGGCTGTACTAGAGAAACAGTAGGTATGTTGTTTTTTTTTCTTACGAAAAAGATTACAATTTGACAAATGAAACATCAGGGGAGACACACAGCAAGCTTTACCTGTAATTAGTTGTTCTTTGTTCCTTTGAAACTCCTTCTTAAGGAAAGTGCTTGCACAAGCCCAGTTCCAAGCAAGACCTGAGGGCAGGGAATGAGAAGTGAGAGCATGACCTTATGCCAAAATGTAAAATTCACCTGGTAGTGATGGGCTATAATGCACCTTGTTAGCACAGGAAATAAGCATGGGGAAAAAAATCTAGTTGATAGGTGTATATTGATGATCTACATAAATGTTCAATGTCTTATTTACCAGTAGCCTTTTTTTCCCGGGGTGGAAGGCTTTTCTGGCTCTACTTGACATTCCCTCCCCAAATTTAAGTGCATGCTTACTGCCTCTGCCTGGTGGGCTTGTCAGCAGACTCTGGGACTCCTGTGGAACTGCCATGCCAAAATATTTCTTGTTTTGCCAAAACACTTGCAGTCCTTGTGCTCATAAAGCCTTCACCTGCTTGTTGCAAATCATGAACTAATACATTGTGAATCAGAAAACATGGATCCATGTTTCCTCACTTTTTGGGAGACATATCGTGGAATTTACATGCTTTCACCTGCTCAGTACTGTATTTGCCTCAAAGCCTTTTTGATCAGAATTGAAAGGTTGAGGAAATGGTGTATTATAAAAATGATATCCCTTCGGTCTCAAGTGACACAAACGCAAAGGGTAGTTTTCAGGTTTTGTTTTTCCCTTTCCTAAAAGAAGATAATGGGGTGATGTTTTAGAGAGTGACTTCAGCAATGCTGGGAAGTGACAACTCCAGTTGATTTCAATAGCAGCTGCAGGTGTCACCTCTAAAAAAGAACCAAGGCCTTAATGGTGACCACTTCAGAACCACTCTTTGAAAAAGGGATTTATTATTGGCATGCTGTGTGTGCCAGCAACTATTTGCAGCTTGCCCAGAATAGAAAGTCTAAAGACTTAAGTTTCATGTAACTATAGGAAATCTATCTTCTAATTTTAAGCAGAAGTGCTCTTTGCACTCTTAATCTTTCATGCATTCATGTCATTAAATCTAGAATTTCTTATGTCTTTGAAACAAATATGCCTCAAAGGACAATATTCTGCTAACTATTTAAACTTTATACCTTGAAGTTCTGGGGGTTTTTTGAATGTCACAGAGATGGTCAGATAGTAAAGAACACTTCTATTTATACTCCTTGAAAGTTTCCTTAAATAAACATGTGCTTATTTATTGGAAACACTGAGGCTGAAGTCAAAACTTGCAGACGAATTCCCTCACCTCCCAGCCACTGACAATGTGCTTGCACACCTCTTGTCAGCTTTCTAATCTTTATTCCAGAAGGTGCTCCAGCCAGCCTATCTGTGAAATGCTACACTCCTAGCCACACAGCTGGTGTGGGCATTAAATCTTTGACTGAAAATGGAATAGGTATTAAAGCAGTCAGGATTACATGAGAGGATGTGAGGTAGAAGCAGAGCATGTTTGATGCACTGCAGTGCAGTAGAGGCTTTGTAGCGCTGTCTCTGGGCTGTTTAAAGATATTCCAAATGCTGTTTTCTCAATAAAAAAAAAGTCTGCATGGGAAGGGTTTGCTGGAGGCATGACCACTTGTAACTTTAATCTTTAAACAATCAAGTTTGTGTTGAACGTAGCTGGGGTGAAATTGTAATTGGTTTGTTTTATATCAGATTTGTGAGATTTGGTTTAATTAGGCTGTGTTCCCGCTGTATTTTAGGTGGCTTGACTGATCCTGTGAGGTTCAAGTGTTAGTGTAGATGATGAGGAGCTTTCTGTGGCAGAAGCTGTTTTCTGTGTTTATGGCTACTGCTTATATTTCTTGTGCAAATGCAGCTGGCAGTGAGAACTATTGGGGGTTCACTGTTTTTCAGCAAAAAAGCTGCAAAAAATTAAGCTTTTTTTCAAACAAATAATAGTGTGTAACAACTACAATTTCTGGATTTAAAAAATGCCAAAAATTGTGTAATGAATTTTTAGTATGTTTGTTAATATGTGTTTTTGCTCCAAAGCTTTTATTGTATGCGATTTGAGACAGATGTGTAAGGTAAATTATGATTTTGGTTTTTAACCTTGAAAACTACTTTTGTCTTGTCCCTGTGGGACAGTAGCTATCTGGCCCCTCTGTTGAGTAATGCCTTCAAGTCACTTTGTGTAGGTGAGATGAGTGGAATTCATCCTTTTTTGTGTAGTCTGACTCCTTCGCTTGTTTTTCCTTTAGGTGTTGCTTTGTGTTGGCTATGAAATACATGCTATGAACATACTTTAAAAACTACCCTAAGTTCATAAAGCAGCTATAATCACATTGTATACTTAGTCATCTGCGGGAGCTGTAGGTTATTGTGTGCCAGAAAGCTACCCTCCCTGCTCTTCTGAAAACAAGCCCAATGTTTTGTCAACTCTGTGTGGGTCCTGCTTGCATTGCCTGCTCTATTTCAGAGCTGCTCAACCTGCTGAAGAGACTAGAAAGTTACCCTGCCTTTTCTGCCAGGACACCCATTTGCTTTCCCTTGTTCCTCTCCAGTTGTACCTGCAGTAATCCTCTGATCTGGAAGGAGCTTGAGAGCATCGGTTTGGAGAGGCTGCTTCAAGAAGTGAGGAATAAGGGTATACTGGCAGTGCTTCTGACTCCTGGATGCTCATCCGTTTGCTTACCTGAAGGAGAGTTGCTGCTGTTCCTTGGCAGTAACTCCACCATTCCCTCCCTCTCCCTCTGTGATAAACCTTTGATGGGCTTTTTGCTAGAAATCTGCTCTGGCTTTGGATGGTGGGTGTCTAAAACAGGTCAATCTCCGGTCAGAGGTGACTGCTGGCAGTCATTTGCTGAGTCCATTCAATGCTTTTGAGCTGCTCAGCTCTTACAGGAGCAGGAGGTGTAGCCTGACCCCACCCCACCCTGCTCCCAGGGCTAGGAAATGAACCAGTGTGGGTAGCTGAGAGCAGCATCCCTGTCTGCTCATGTGAGACACCACTGATCTGCCTCCCATGGAATGGTGGGGCTCCCCTGGAGCTGCTCCTTCCCCCCTGTGCACGCAGGGAGGAAAGGGACAGAGCTGAGGAGAGCAGTGTGATGGCTCTGGTGTAGATCACCTCGAGTCAGGGAGGGTTGGCCATCCCTGACGTGACCAGTATTTTGGTGCCTTTGCTTACTGTACAGGAAAAAATACTCTATAAAAATGATTGAGTGCTGTCTTCATGTGACAGATGAGCGGAGTCTGTCATGTGCCCATTGATACTACAGACAAGCAATGATGCCAGGCTAGGACTGAACAGATGAGTTTATTTTTTGATTACTCCAATGCTTTTGCATTTTTTTTTTTTCTTTTCTGGTCTGATGGCCAGACTGCTCCAAGATAGTTAATTTTAGAAGTCCAATGTGTGCAACATAGGCGACACATTTCGGCATCACCAAAGATTTAAATACCATTGAGCTCTGAGAGCAATCCTTGCTATTTACCTTAACTGTCTCTACTACTGCTTTTGATGTTAACCATTTTTCTTGTAATTATAGTTGGGGAATGATTTATAGTTATAAAATGTTGTTTAAGAGTGGAGCTATACCTTATGCGTTTTTGTTAAACCATTCCCAAGGATGTTCTTCATAGTTGTAGCTTTAATTTCTATACAAATTAAAATCCTTTAATTTGTATATAAAGGAGAAAAATTAAATAGTTATTTTATTTTTACTGTTTCAGACTTTAAATAAAGTGGGAAAAGCATATTTAACGTGAGGATCTTCTGATAACAAGAACTCTGAGCTGAATCATGTAGTGAGCCTGGATTTTATCTGTGGTTGCAATGACTGCTCCTCAATAGAAAGCTACATTAGATGGAAGGGGCAAGGCATTTCAAGGCTAAATGACAATCTTAGTCTTACTTGATTAGAGCTTGCAGGGGTTGCTAAGAAACAGCCTAATAGTCCTTGAGTAACCAATTATATGCCCCTAGGACAGATGCACAGGTGCTCATTCTCTGAAGTTGTTTTTTTTTGTTGTTGTTGTTGTTGGGTTTATTTTTTTAAATCTGAGATAAGGCCGGAGTATTAGTACACAAACTGCAATCTGTTTACATCCTGCTTTGGACTTGAAAGTCCTGATTATATATATCTTGCTCCCAGCAGGATGTGTCCTGGTGGGCTTTGTTTAATATGTTACAATTTGATTATTATAACATTTAAATTATTGTTGCAGTGCCTCTTCTAGTTCCACATAGTCCACTGTGTCTCTAATCTCTCCAGTACTTTCTAGCACTGTGAACATACCCTCTTAAATAACTTTAAGCATTTAATATTCAAATTGGATAAATTTTACATTTTCAGACTCTAAATGAATCTTAATACTGATGCAGTATCCTGTGGTAGGTAGAAAAATGTCCTTACCCCTTCATGCAAATTGGAGAGAATTATTGTATGAGCCAACAGTTAACTAAAGCATCAAATAGGGTTCTTTCCTTCTTTCTTCCTTTTTTTTTTTCCCCCCTGAATATGTATGATTCTGTTTATAGCATTGCAAAGTTCAACAGTCTTCTTTAAGACAGAATCTATGCTTTTAATGTAATAGGTCCTGGATTCCAGCTGGAGAACTTAAGATCTAATTAGGGAACTTGTTCGTACTTGGAAGACTTGATTGACACATGCTTTTAAGCAGTAAGTTGAGAAATATTTAAACAGCTTAATTATTGATCTTCAATTAATCTACTGAAGTAGATTTTTTTTTTAGGGTGTGCGATTTTTGAAACTATTTAGTATTCTTCCTACTGACTGAGGACAATTTTAACAATACTGGTCTGGTAACCTGTGCTACTGCTTAATAGTTTTAGTTACTGTTCCTTTCTCTCTTTTTTTTAAGTAGTGGTGATTTTGATAGTTCTGACTCTTTTATGGTACAATGACATGATTCTCCTTGTATCACAACATGGAATTTCTACTGTAACTGGCTACATGTAATCAGCAAAGTCTAAAAGTCAGACCATGCTTATTTGGACTGCTAAGGGCAGGTATATCCATGTGCTGCCCCTCAGCAATGACTGTTTTTTGCACCCCACAATGACCTGATAGCACCCCTGTGTTGGTTATTAACTGTTGTTTAAATCATGTGTTTATATAGAGGGCAAGAGTATTTTAGTGTTGTGTTTGGCTGTTGGATACCTTTGTAGGACGGAGTATTTTTCCATGATTCATCCACACATATTGGTGCTTTCTCCTATCAGAAAGTGGGGAAGGGAAGGAAGTAGGGAAAATGAAGTGTTTGGACTTGCACAGACATGTAAGGTGTTGGCTGTTAAATATTTAGTGCTCCTGCAGTGCTCTGATGTTTGCTGTTCAGCTGTGATAACTTCAGGGTTGTGGAGAGACTACCAAACTATAAACCACACATCTCTTGTTCTGGAGGAAATGAAGGTATAATGTGGCTGCCCAAACCCAGCTGGTGGCAATTCTTCAGAGGTTAATTTCCAGAATTCAGATTCCCTTTGTCTAACACTGTGTCCTGGACTAGGGCTGAGGGCTGTCAGAATGTTAATTGTCACAGGGCTTAGGCAGAAGTACAGACTGGTGTATCACCAGAGCTTCCTAAGCTGCTCATATCTACTCCCAGATCACTGCAAATGTAAGGTAAACAAAATAAGCTTTGGCTGACAGCAAAGACAGTCCTGGCTTGTGGCAGCTTGCTATCATTTGTTTGTCCCTAAGCCGTTAGGATGGATTGTAAAGATTTGATTCTCTGTGAACCTTAGGCTTGCCAAGGAATCTGGAGAAAGTTGGAACAGCAGGGAGTCGGTGGCAAATGAAGTGCTGAAACTGTGAAGTAGTCACTGGGACATATTTTTCAGTTATGGCTCCAGCTTTGGACTAACAAAATTACTCTGGCTTTTTTTAGTGTTGGCCCACTTTCCATGGCTTTGTTATGTTCTCTATTGATACTCGTCCTTATGAGGAAAGCTGTAACAATGTTACTCACCAGAGGAGTTACTAGGGGTCAGCAATGAAATAAATTTGAAGACTTGCTGACATAATCTCCCTTTCGTAGCTTCCAGATCCATGTCAGTGGGAGGAGAAGGGGGAAAAAAATAGAGAAGCATTCTGAATTTACATGCTAAGAGTAAATTTATGGGGTGTGTGCTTACTTTCAAAGGCTGTTTCATGTACTTTGCTATCTTTGTTACAAAGTTTTTCTTCCAAAGGTGTGCCCACATGTGGTTTTTGTCTGATTTGTAATAATGTAAAGCTATATCAGATCCCCTCCAGTTTATGTGAATCTGAAAGAGATGATTGGATATTGAAGTTCTGATGCTGCTTTGTTACAGTGGGATTGGTCACATCTTGGTTGTCATATATTCAAATACGTTGGAATTGTGGGTTACATTATGCTGTTTTATGCTGTGTTTCGTTGCTACTGTAAGCAATTAATTTTTAATAGTAATTAGTCCAATGTGGTGGTTGATGCTGCACATGTGATAAAGGTTTACTGTAGCCACAAAGTGCTGTTCAGAAGATTCAGCCCTGCTGCTGGAATACGATTGAAGCATTTCTTTCAGGAATGTGTTTATAAACTTAGTTTTTTCACAGCTAAACTCTGTCTCTATCCTGTATATTTAACTGTGTGCATAATCCCTGTTTAATCCTTTATTCAAGTTCCTTGCCTGTGTTGATCTACATGAAAGAACTTGCACCCCCTCTTGGAGTGGTGACTCTTATTTTTCTGCTCAACTTACTCCTGTAAATTTACAGAGAACTGAAAGAAGGTGTTTTATTTCTAATTGCTTCCCTGCCAGCCTCTTTAGCATGTGCAGAATTGAAAACCGAGCTGGTGTTTTGCTGGGGGCTGAAACGAAGGACAGCTTAGGCGTGTTGTCCCTTTCTTTTGAATTAATGACTTTTCTGTTACTAGCCATGAGCAGGTCTACACTGTGTTTGATAAGTCTCCTGTGGAAATGTGAAGTTCAAATTGGCTGAAACTATTGTGCGACTCAGTGTAGCAATAAACCAGAGACATTTGTGTTTCTTATTGTTGAAAAGGCCTGTGGTGATACCTGTGCTCAGAAACAAAGCCATGGGAGAAAAATAATGGATTTTGTTTGGGCTTCCATGAGCGTTTGATCCATCAGCTGCTGCCATCACTGTGGCTAGTGGAGTCTTTGTTTCATGTTCCCTTTCAGCTGTGGCTGCTGCTGCCCAAGGAGCTCTAGAGATGACTCAGTTGGGTAGGACTGGTGAGGGAATTGGACTTAGAACAGCAGTGCCACAATCCCTGCTCCCTTAGGAACAGTGGTTGCGTGTGGGCCTCTCCTCTTCCTAAGGCAAGACATCTAGAGCTCATTAGCTGGAATTGGTTTTGTGGGCATTTGGTTTTTCAAAGACAAAGGGAGAGATTGCAGTGCTATCAACAGCTAACGTTATTTGAAAGGGTTAAGATTAAAACACTACTCTGTATTCCTGGGGCCTTTGCATGCATAGAACTTGGGGGCATATCTGTTTTTTTATATATTTGCTTACCTTCTTAGTATGCATATTTCCAATACAAAAGAGAGTGCATGCAGGTGTTCTGTGTTTAGAACAATAATTAAAGTATGTTATTACATAGTTAGTTTAATTCCCTCTTGACTTCAAGTTGAAATTATAATGATGCATGGCTTCAAGTGCCCAGAGGACACTAATATCCATGCCACATGGAGTGCAGAGGGGAGGGGAAGAGCAGTATTAATTACTAGTTCATCTTTGAATTCTAAATATTAGCATAAAACAAGTCTTGCACTAACCATTAATGGGTCTTCATGGTTGTTACATATACTTCAAAAGAGACAATCTAGCTATACTTTCATTAATGCAACAAGAAAGTGTGTGTTTAATGGGCTTAATTTATCTTGGACTTCTTCCAAAACTTTAGGAAAAGAATAGGACTAGGATACTTGGTTAATATCAAGTTTGTCTGAAACAGTTCAAAGGTGGTAGCAAGGCTGAAAGCTTCTGCTTGAATCTAATAGAGTGATGTTCAGATGGTCCCCCACTGTCTGCCTGGTACTGTACTTGTACATGTCTCTTTATCTAAGAGTCTTTTTTCTCTGTTCCCTAATTTCATCAGTACTTTCTTCTGTTCTTTGCTGTTGGATTAGCTGGGTGGATTTCTGGAAACTCCTAGAGCCAGCTCCACCTGTGGTTGAGAGGACTGGAACTTATTAGCTGTGAAGTCACAAAGGTATCTTAAGATGTAGCTGGTTTATTTCCTGTAACATAATGATTGGGCAAAATGTGTGTTGACACTTAATCCTAAAATCCTCTAAATAAACCAGTGGATTCTGTTTTGGGGTTTGGTTTTTTTTTTTTTTTTGGCCACTAAAACTGGATACTAGCAAAGAAATATCTACTGGAATTGCTACTCTGATCTTGTATATAATTTCTGATTTAATTTCAATTTCTAATCTCAAAAATCAACACCTTGTGTTCTCCCTGAGTAGGATGGAAGGCTGTGATTTAAGGTTCAAGCGTGTTTTCACAATTGATGCACATGGGGTTAATTTCATTTTCCTTTCTGTTGCTTTTGCTCTAGAACTCACAAAAAGGAGGGTGTAACTGGGGGATGTTAACTAGGCTCTCCTGCTTGAGAGAGGCAGAATACAAATTGATACTTGTTTGACAGCTGTCAGGTAGACTACTAGGATGCTGTCTCTTCCTATTGTATGGTTGTAGTGTTCCATACCAAATCCTATTGCTCTAGTTGATAGCTGTTATACTTAAAATAGTGTTGGTAATTGACTGGCTTCTCTACTACTTTATTTCTTCTATGGTGTAGAAGAATATCTTCCTAATGCTATTTTATATTCCAGTATACTTTCAAGAAACCTCACTGGGACAGGCACAGTAACACCCGTATCAAAGGATATGCAAATATTTGTTAACTTTTAGTCAGACTACATAAAAGTTTAATGTATATAGCTATCTTTGGTAAATTAGCAGAGAAGCTGTGCCTGTAGAAGGGATGACTAATGGTTCTTCTATAACTGTTTCATATTCTGTGCTCATCATTAGCTCTCATCAACTACTTGAAGCAAAGTGATAAACAGGGTGGTTAAAGACTGTTTTCAGGTGGATTTTACCTTGTGTGCATGTCATTCTTTATGGTGTCGATTTTTCTTTCACAGTGTTGTGTATAAACAAAGCATTGCTGTGCTCAGGCTGCTGGGACAAGCTGTCCTTTTTTGAGGCTTCTTTTCCACATGCCTAAAGCTTCTTATGGGATGCTAGGCCTCTACCCTGCAGATCTGAGGGTCAGCTCCAAGATGCTTTTGCCATGTTTTTCGTTGCAGATTAGACTAGAATTGGTGAGTTGGGCTTCCTTTACCTGGGAGAAAAGCAGTTTCACAGAGCTCTTGAAGGGTATTGAGTTTCTGCAAGTCTTTTCCCAGAACATGTTGGAGACCTACAGAAGGTCTTGTGTGCCTACTGACAAAAGCTTAAGGACATTTTTTTCCTTACTGGGGAGTGTGAAAAAGTTCAAATGAAAAACATTTCCAGCAATCGGTTTACCTCTATATAGGTATGGCTCCAGAAGGCCTGTGATGTCTTAATTCCTGCTTCTCTACTCCTGTTTATTTTGGTCTAAAATGTGTTTCTTGAGGTCACTAAGGATTCTGATCTCTGCTCAAGTTCTGAATCTGTGTTGTCTGAGGCTTGGGCTGAGCCTGTAGCAACTGTCAGGCACACAGATTTTGAGGCACACCCAAATGGCTAAAAGGATGTATCTACTGTTTCCATTTTTCAGGAGTACTCCAGGGGTCCATGCAGAGTATCTAGAAGCATCTTTTGGAAATCTAGCTAATTGACCTGGTTTGCTCTGAAGAGACTGGTTGTTCCTGCACTTTGTGTCTGGGATCTTGTGTAATGACTGTCATGGATTCCTTATGTGATTTCAAGTTGTGCTTTATGGAGAGTAGTGTTGCATTTGGGGTGGTTCAATCAACTAGGGAAAGTCCTCTAGCAAGTTTGTGACTGTTTTTCACTTTTTATTCCCTTTCAGCTTTTAAATCCTAACATTTTTTTTTTAGCTGTTATTTCCAGGCTGTCACAGATGCTCTTGCCTTCACAGCTTTCTGTGCCAGTCATGCTAAACTAATCTTCGCCTTTCCTATTCTTTTCTTCCTCTAATTCTCCCTGGAGAATAAAGATGATGTTTTGAAAGCTGTTTTGTTCCTTAGGCTGGTTCCTGAGTGGCTGAGAGGCCACACTTTTAACAGGGGAAGTATTTCTTGCTTACTCTTCAGCTGGTATGGAATAACATGTGTGGCTGGTGTGGCACTTGGCTCAGTGACACACGTAGATGGTGCAGAATCACTTTCTTAGTGGAGGAAGGTTAATTAGGAATAACACTAGCCTTCATCTGTGCCTTCATCATGGAAGCCTGTAGGAGTTGGTTTTAGCTAGTGTAAATGGAATAGCTAAAGTTTGGAGATGAATTGTGAAATTATTTGTTATTTTTTTCTGTGTAAACCTTGGTTTACCAGTCTTCTCCAAAGCAAGGAGTGATTTTCTTATAGTCAAACCAGGGTTTTTTGTCACAAATGCGCTGATGATTTTTTGTGTGAAAAATTGCTATGAAATCATTAAGCTTTGTGTTTCACTTGACACTTGTCAATCATCTTCTATTGAAATAAGTGCTTGCTGTATTTGAGCATTTCTGTTGTCTTGCCTTGAATGACAGTATGTTCTGCTTTGTGTCACCTGACTTAATCACTATTAAAAGGCTGTCTGGATTACTTTGTCCTCAGGGGAAGTTTCAGAAGCCTACAGTCCTCTAAACCTTTATTCTGAATAATATCTTCCAGTTAGTAGCTTTAGCTCAGCTTGTCTTTTTTATCTGAATTGGCATTTGTTGCATTTACTGCAACAGGTACCTGACTGGATAGCATGCATGGGCTGGTGATTTCTGCATTTGTTCTTTTTCATGTGACATTTCAGTGTTGCAGAATGGAGAATCTTGATTAGATTTTTCAATTATGTCTTCTTCTGTCATGGCTTTCAAAGAGGAGTTATGATATAATTATAAATCTATTTTAGAATTTTGCTTTGTTTTTCCTGGCTTCATTTTCTTCTTCAAACACTCCGTGGTCACAATTTCGGTTATCCTGGGATAGATGGTAATGGTTCAGGCAGGTGTGCAAGACTCTACAGTGTAATTGTTTTATTAATTTTAGCACTGTCTTGTTTTAATGTCAGCCATGAGAAAATTGAAATACTTGCTTCAGAACCACACCTTTACTGGAACTGGAGTTTGGGGAATGTAAACAAATGTTCATTGGAGGTTAAGGGCAAGAATATATAAAACTGCTCGTCATTGTCCCTAGCTTTGTTTTCAACCTGAGAGGCTCTGGAAACAGTTGTGGTTGGTCTCTCCAAAGTGTTTGTTCCAGTTTGCCCTTGGACCCACAAAACTCTTAAAACCACTTTTCCCTTGGGCTGCCCAGGATCTTTTGAAGCATTTAGGCTTCTGTCACATACTCCTGTTATGGGAGTTTCCAGGCTGAGGAGTTTTGGTCAATTCTTTCTTTTCTCTCATGGAAATAACTTGATCCTTTGCTCTTTCTTCTTGCGTTTCTCTGTACCTTTGACTTCTAAAGTGCCACTTCTGGAAGATTTTTGTTTTTCTCTAACTGCTTTTCCTATCCAGGAGGCTCTTTTCAACAGACTTCTGAATATAGAGTAGTCAAGGCATGGGTAAGAGTGGGAGGCAGATCTCTTATTGTGATCAAAGAACTTGTGTTGAGTTTGTGAAGGGAACTTGCTTAGCTGGAAGAAGCTACATGGCTTTGGTGGATTGAAGGAGTAGCTGGTTATGGTTATCAAAAGATGTATTTAGTGAAACCTTGCTAATCAATACAGATTTACACAGAACAACAAAGTCACAGGTGTCATTAACCTAGGGTTGTGACAGGCTCTGTGAAAATTAGTTTATATTCAACAAGGTTGGAAGTTAAAATGAGATTTGCAGCGCTGTACTTCTACTACAACAGTTGGACCAAAGAATTCTGAAAGATACCATGGAAAGAGAAAAGGATCAGAAGTTGTTTAATGACCACCTAAAATGTAACTGTTCTAGTAACTAGAATAAAGTTACTGGTCATTCATCTAAGATGAATTTGATTATTTTTTCATAAGCATTAAACTTGCTTATTCGGTTGGCAAAAAATAATCTTTCCTCTTTGATGTATTGATTATTTTTATAAGGCAATACTTTTGTTGAGACTTGTGTCACAGAGGAGGTGCCTAGGAATGGTATAGGCAGAAGGCATTTGCAGTAAAATAGAAATGTTTCAAGAAAGCTGACAGCCTGTAGCATGGATTGGTATTAAACACTGATATTCTTGTTCCTTGCTGGAAAATCTCAAGAAAGGGATGTTATCATGAGAGTCCTGAATAGTTGAATTTTCATTGATTTTTTTTTTTGTTTGGTTCTGAAAGTATATGAAAAACAGATGATTTCTAAGTCAATCCTGTGGTATTTGCTGAAATTTAAGTGGCCACAGTTGGCAGCTCAGACTTCACAGTTGGAACTTAATCTCCCTGAACACAGCAGAGATGTGTAGATGCTGGAATCAGGGGAAGGGGGATGGATAGGGTGGGGATGAATAGCAGACAGCTATAAAAAGCAGAGGCAAGCATTACTTCTGTTCCCTTGGACTAGCATTACTGCTATGTGTGTAATGGTGAAAGGCACCCCTTTAAAATAGGGAGGGGATCTTCTAGGGGCCGAGAGCAGTTGAGCAGATGAGTTCTTTTTCAGATGAAATTCTCACGTGACTGCTGTCTGGTCACATCTCCTGCAGGTTTTTTAAATGAGAAGCTAATGACTTGCTCCTGTTGCTGTGAAAACTGTTCCTGGGGTGCCTGTTTCCTTTTTCCTCAGGGATGCTGCTGCCCTAGCTGCAGCAGCTGTCTGACAGGTGCTGTGAGAGGTCAGGGCCAGTGCTGAACCAAATGTGCCATCTCTGACTTGCCGTTTGTCACAAGGTTGACTTGGCTGAGATGTGCTTTGAGTGTCTGTCTAGGCTGCTAAGTTACAAGAAAGTTGTGGAGTCTTCATTCCCATGGTTTAGCTTCTCATATGTAGATGGATCTCCAGAGGGCTCTCACTTTGCTTTTATGTGGTCTGAGGTTGACTGTATTAACGTCCTGCCTTGAGGAGTTCTAGTCTTGCATGGCATTTTGGGGTTTTGTGAAAATGGGTCACTGTTTCCTACAGGCATTAGCTAAAGCTAGTATGTGACTTGAGATGATTTTAGGAGCTCCACAGCTGAAATGGTTGCTGTCCCATGATATATAAAGACCCCTTCACGCTGAAAAACTCCTGTTGCATTCTGCCACTGTAGGAGGATCAGAATATCTTCAGACTTTCACCTGAAGTCCTTACTGCAAATGTGTTCTCTGGTAAGGTATGTCAGGATCCTGGTAGTTTGATCACTCTGGAGAGAAGCACGCTGCTCCTGTTTTGTAAAACACTAGGCACTGCCAAATAGGTGTTGTAATACCCCTTTGAGTTCCTCCTTTAAGTTGTTTTATCTTTCAGATGCAGCTGGTTGTTGGTAGGATTCTTCCACCTAGTTGTTGGGTAATTTTCTTTACCTGAAGTGAGTCTCTACCTGGGTGTTAAATTGGATATATTAACTCCAGGACTGACTCTTATTCACCTGTTGTTTTCATTTGTGCTCTTTTTGCAATGAAATGATCTTAATAGTCTAGATTTCCCTCTGCCACCCCCATATGCATACACACTTACACACCCCTCCAGCTTAGGTTTTGCTTAGTTTGGTGGAGGAGTGGAATGAGTGTTCAGACTCATGTAGGTGGAGATATCAGCCTGTTGTCTATTAACCATGGCAGAAATAAGCCCCCTCTCACCCCTCCCTGGTTTTGCAGACTTCCTAAAGATTGTCAGGTGGGGCTAATTCACAGAGTTCCCCTCACACAACAGTAGGGCTCCAGAGTTTGTAAACATCATCTTGCTTTTGTGACTGGGCCAAGAGGAGTATAACTGCAGTAATTGCTCTCAAATAGAAAACTTGGACTTGCTCAACTGCTTTCTGCTGCTGATGTTTGCAGGACTCTAACCCAGCCTTCCACTCCTAACAAAATGGGGTTGTTTGACCCTGGTTTCCAAAGGGAAGGCTTTGTTTAGGACTCACCATGCTTGCTCCTTAAATGAAAAATGAAGATGTAGAGGATGGTCATCTTTGATTTTGCGTGGTGGATGGCCTCTGAATTCAGCAGATAAGCTTCTTGCATGCAAGTGGCTGAAATATCCTTCAAGTTTCAGAAAAAGCCCCTTACCCTGTCCCTGCCCTCATGTGCCCCCCAAATGTGGATGATTTACTCCTTCAGTAAAGGTCCCTATTATGACTTTATAATGTCTGTTTCTAAAAGATAAACCTGCAGGACTGTCTGTCTGCCCTTAAAATTGTATTGACTGAGTCCTAGATCTTCTCAGAATCTTTCTTAGTTTCTTCCTTATTCACTTTCCACCTCTGGGTTATTCATGAGGAAGTTATATGAACTTGCTGCAGAGTTCCTGGGGAAGGAAATGGAATATGCTTGCCTTGAAGTCAGCTTTTTCCATGGCAAGCAGGCTGCCTGGGGGAGGGGGAGAGGTGCTGAAACAAAAAAAGGAGGGGGCAAGCCCTCAGACCTGTGCTTGTCTTACTTGACTCAAAGTTTCTTATGAAAGTAAGTATGAGAATTGACTGTGCTGATCAAGACTTGGTGGACTTGGCTGCAAGAAATACTGGTGGTAACTTGTTCCAGAAGTTACAAAAATTAACCTGCAAAGAGACTAGTGATACGCTATCCAGTGTTTGGACAGTTGGAATATTTGAGTACAAATGTTTCCTGTGCTTGATTGAGGTTTGAAAAGAAACAGTATTTACTGGAGATGTGACACCCTGCATTTACTATGTGACTGTAGAACAGGAGGATAAGGTGGACTTGGGATTTGTTTAGAAGCCACTTTTTTCTAATTCATAGCTGATTCTTAAAACATTTTGCAAAGTAGAAAATCCAGTCAGTCCTTTTACTCACATGAAGTTAATAATTTTTTGTCTGTTAGCATAGAAGTCACAATAGAATGTTATTAATGCAGAAAACTTCAAGTATTGATTTTAGCTCAGACTTCACCTTTGGCATTTTTCAGACTCTTGAGTTGGAGAATCTAAGTTCTATATCTGACTGAAAATGCTGCCATCAGATTGATCATCTCTTTTGGGATGAAAATTCTGGCATGGCTGGTTTGCAAAAAAAACCCTACCTTTTGAATGTTGATTTGCAGATATCAAGGTGACAGGAATAGTTCATGAAAAGACAGTGCCAAACCAATATTACAGGTCTTGTTTCCCCCTCCCCAGAAAGGAGGTCGCTGGGATAGTATGGGGAGTGTTTTGTTTAGTGTAAACAGTGGAATAATGCTTTGAAGTTGCTTGTGTCAACACCAATCCTGAGGAAAAAAACACAACTGAGGCAGCATCACCAGGATAAACAGACTTAATTTCTATCTTTCCAAGCTACTTGGCATATCTGTTTAGTTAACTCCTACGAAGTGGCTCTTGCGTAAGCTGTGCTCTTCTGCAGAAGTGCACTGATGCTCCTCTCACTCATAGCCTTTAACATCTTCTGAGATTTGATTTGATGAGCACAAATGATGATGGTGTGTGTTTAATTCTTTCCAAAAAATAAACCTAATCACCAGAGTCACTAGAATCAAGTCTGTTTCCAGTGCTGTATGTTCCATTCCTCCATCCCCTCCCCCTCAAACCTGTGCCATGGTCACTTTAACAATATTTTCTAAATATTTTCCTAGGACTAGTTCTAAATATTTTGCTGGTACTGTTTGAAATGAACAACAGATACTACTTCACAAAGCTTTTTGTATATATCAGAGCAGACTGGAATATGCATGTCCTGCTGTTCTATTAGCCTACAGCAAGAGTTGTGTGCAAGTTAAAGAAGCAGATGTGGTGATGTGTCTGTGTATTATGTGTCAGGTGCATGATTTTGTGGCGTTCTTAGGATACTTGTGTAGTGTTTTTTGTTAGATTTATGCATGAACATGAGCACACTTAAATCAACAGTCTCTGTGGAGAACATGTTCTTAAATAACTTTTGTGCGAGTCTGTTGATATTAAAGATGCATCAGAAAGCCAAGATACTGCTGGATGATGTGAAGAGGTTAAAGATTTGCTGTATGGGTAGTCCTTAGGTTCTGGACAAGAGCTAAATTGATGCAAGTTCTGTTGCTGTTTTCTGTAAGCACAATTTAAGAATGATGTCTAGTGTCAATGTCTCTGCTATAGATGAGTTACTTGCAGCTGGTGCCAGTAGATGTGTTGGTTAATCTGTGTTAAGACTTTCTGCAGAAGAGTGCAGGTGTGACTAATGTCAACTGATGGCAGAGTTTTCATAAAATGAGTAGGGCCAGTATGAAGCTGAAAATACCCTTTAAAATTTATATTCATTAGTGTTATTAAACTTCAGTACTTACTCTGGTTGTTAGGTAAAGTTGGGCTCAGGGTGATTGTAAGGCTGTTAAAACTTCCACCAATAAATCATTTTGGTAGTAAAATGTGCTTCTGATAATTGAGCCGTAACTGGAAAGCTCTCAGTGCTACATATTATGAACATATTTAGTAACACAGATGCTTTTTTTAAGTTTTCAGCTGTCATTTTAAAGTGAAGTATAAAATTCAAAGACATGTAAGCAGATCTGGTGCAAGACTTGATACATGTGGTAGTGGGCAGGACTGTGTTTTTATGAACAAGTGGGTTAAGGACCAGTTTTCTCTTTTGAGATGTAGTAGTTGTGATGTGATGATCTGTTGCACTACTGCAGGGAGGAATTCCTCTTTCAACTTATTGGCCAGCTGGAGATGAGGAAGGGTGACAGGTTGGCTTGGTAACCTTAACTATCTTCTCTAGAGGTAAAATAGCCATAAAAATCAGTTTTACAGTTGCATTCTTGCTGTGTCTGTTTGGGGTTTTTAAAGGCTGACTGTGTAACTCGGCAGAGAGCAGAAGTTGCACAACTGAGAACTGTCCCAGCTGAAAACTGACAGTCCAGTAAATACACATTTGTCTATCAATACTGTGTAGTGCCATTTGATTAACATCTCTAATCTCCTGCAAGCCCTCCTGAAAGGTTACACTCCAAATGCTTGTTCATGTGTGAGCTGCCAAGTGCCAGCCTGGTCAGCTATAAAAGTAGACACAGGGAAGTGAAAGGATTTAAAAGTCTTTGTCTTGTCTTTGTTGTGTAGGTTCTTTAACTTACTACAGGTGGGCTGTGATTCTTGATGGTGACCAGTGGGAGGATGGTCAAAGCAAATGCTGGAGACCAGGCCTGTGGGACCTGGGGGTTGCAAAGCCAGGAGGAGGCAATATGAGCTGTGAGGGCTCCTCCACGTTTTGGAGGAGCAGCTCTCCACCAGGGTCATAGTTGCTCATAATGTACTATGAAGTGTTTATAAGATTGTAAAGCAATATTTTCTGCTCCAGAGGCTACGCCAACTTAGGCCATGAGGTTTGCCACCAGAGCTGTGAGTTTTCTTGTTTTAAGCATCTTGAAGTGGGTAGAATGCCTTTTTATTCCCATTCACACTGTCCAGCATGATCACACTGAACAATGCATTGCATGGAAGTCTTTACCCACAAAAATTCCCTAGCATCCTGAGTGTAGATACAAATCTGCTTTCAAATGATGTGATGGGAAAGCATAGATGACTGCTAGGTCTGTTTCCTAAGACAGCAAGTCCATCTTAAGTTTTTTGCTGCCTTATGTGGGCAGTCAGATGCAACAGCCAATTTGCAGTAGGAAAGACCAGCCTTTACATAAGCACTTTAACAGTGGTCTATACTTCTAACGCAAATCAATGGAACACAGGAAAGCTAAGGGATATGTTAGACGGGAAGTAGTTAAAAGTGGAAGATGTGGATAACTTTGGACTTTGCACTGATTGGCAGAATTCTGCCTAGATTAGTTCATAATTTTGATGCAAAGTAAGGAGATAGAATTTGCCAGAAGGTGGTGTTAGGGCAGTATTATATAGAACTTATTTTCTCAGCTATTCAATGTATGGGGGTTTTTTTCAGTTAGGAAGAGGGGTTGCAGGTAGTGTTTTCAGAATAGAGTAGAATCCTATCTGCTTCCCTAAGTGCTGAGATCGGGGAGTGCAAGGAGTTGGAGGGTGAAGCTACCGAAAAGCTCCACTAATGTTTGTCTGTAAAAAATGGGTGGAACTGAGCTGTGCTGTCATACCTCAGAGGTAAGAGCCCTTTGCTTTCTCAACTGATCTCTCTGAGTTTTCCATTTCCAAGGGCAGTACAAACCCAAGTATGTCCTGTCCAGTATGGTCACCACTTCTTTCCTTTCTTTAGTCTAATCTAAATAGTCACCCCTAAACCTGTTTCTGTTTCAGTGATGTAAAATCATCTTCCCTAGTGTATGTCTGAAGCTGAAAATGCAGTAGAAGGGCTTATTTTCAAAGGCTGAGTTGTGGTTTGTGTGTTAATGTAACTGAGCAGTAGGAAAATAAGCACTCAAGTGTATTTCTGAGTAGAACGATCTCTGCTGTAGTAATGGAAGACCTCAGACAGAGAGCCCTTCTGCTTGGGGTGCTGCACTGATCCTATTGTTGCTGCTGCTCTAAAATGGGGAGGTCTCAATGTTACGATCAACCCTCCTTGGTGTGGAGTTGAGGGGTGTGTAGAGCACATAAGGAGCTATCTCGAAAATACACATCTCTTGCTGCAACAGTAAAATAGTCCTAATGCTCCTGTGAAAGATGGCTGAATTCTTACATAATCCTTTTCCAAAGAGGGTCCTTGCAATTTCTTGGCTGAGTGTCCCCATACCCATGCGAATTTATAGATCTTTAGGCTGTGAACTGTGCACACATTAGGGTATGGCTCTCTGCATGAAGATGTGTATGGGAGGATTTCAGAATAGTGGTGCAATAACTCTTTTCTGTTCTTGATGGTTTTTCCTTGATTTTGAATGTATGTGAGAATCTCTTGATGTTACTTGCAGCACTTGGAAACTATCAAAGTTAGTGGCTTCACAGCTATTCTTTTTCAACTCAAAGCAGTTAAAAATTACCTGTATGCATAACTTTTTTCAAAATAAGTTTAGTATTTGAATATCAACATCTGTCCTACATATTTGATCATAAACTAAGGAAAATGCCTGAAGCCTTGGTTTAGTGAAGTAAAGCCTTCATCTTTTTTCTAAATCATTTAGGAACTGTCTGAAATAGTGGGCTTTTTCTTTCCTCAGGGGAAAGTATAGTACCAGGTGTGCTTACTGTAATAATTGTTTCTGCTGTGTCTTTTGTAGATCTGGTTTTTATGCTACCCTTTCATGAGAAAGTGTAAATTTTTGATAGATGCAGGATGAATTGTGTATTTCTTCTTTAGATATGTTTTTCTGTAAAACAGATCTGGTATAGACTTACCTTGCATGCACTTTCTAAACGATGGCTCTCATTTCTTTTTAGGGGAGGTGGTTCAGTTGTTTAAGTCTTAAATATTCTAGCTGTTTCCCAAGGTTCTGAACCTCATTTCATTTAAACCTTTTAGGGCTGCTTCTGAGAAGGATTTCTGTGGCTAAGCAAAGCTGAGAAATAGATGCAGTGGGAGGAGAGTAATAATAATTCAGTCCTCAATGTGTGTGTGTATGGAATGTTTTTGCTTTGCTGTTAGTGTGGCTTGTCCCACAATTTTTAATGCTGTTGTATTTCATGCTTTTGAGAAGATGCCTTCAAGGGCTTTCACATGACAACAGAGAAGTGAAACTTTAAACTGCCTTCTGTTGGTTTTCTTGTAGCAGTAATATCTGCTTATTTCAAATCAGTTTGTCTGGTTATAACAGTTTTTTATTACTGTCTAATTGGTGTCTTGTTTTTTTTCAGAGGTCGTTCACATTAATATTAGAAGCATGGGATTGGGATAATGATACAAAAGCTGGTGAGTATTTATGTAAAGCTTGGAGTTTGTACTTATTCTGTGCTCTATGTGTGCAAACTGGGGAGGGGGAAGATGGTATTCTGCTGCAATCAGCCATCCCTCCAAATCAGCACTAGGCAAACCTGTTGTCTGAGTAAAGGATATATACAAATCCAAACAGTGAGTATTGGATTAGGAACTGTGAAAAATTATTGCTATATAGGAAACAGAATGGACAGTTGTAAATAAAAGTTGTAATTAACACATGACTCCTGATAATTAACTTTAAGAAATGTTTACAAATCATGCTACCCCCTTTTTTTAAAAAAAGGAAGATAATCTGTAGTGCTGCACTTCAAATTCTCCTCAGTCTGCGTGTGCTCATGCTATGCAATGATTTCTGTGATCATGTGAACAATTAAACGTTCTTGCTCCCCATAAGGAAAGTGTACTTCATTTTTTTGATGAAATTGTTCTAAATCATGGTATAATCCCTTCTCTGTTTCTCCTCAAGTACTGGAACTTACCTTATGTTTTCAGTCTGTAAATGCTAATGCTTTGTGTCAAGACAGGGTTATTGATCTGAAGTAAAAGCAAGATTATTTTATCAATACCTCAAAATCATATCAAGGTGCTGATTGCTATAATGCTGCTAAAGCAGGACTCCAGCTTGAACCTGCTCTTTGTAAATGGTGTACAAATATGTCCTAAAATGACCAATGCTTATGACTACAAGAAATAATGATCCTCAGACTTGCATTGTGGTTATTGATGGACTATTTCATTTTGGTTGGGATCAGTGTAGAGGAAGGGTAAGTGTTTGAACGTGAAGATAGTGAAGAGGTTATATATGTCCTGAATCATCATCAGATTCTCTTTCAGTAATGATGAGGTTTTACTTTGTTCCTGAACCCTTCTTCTGTTAGAATTAAGCTTATTTTGTCTTGTTTAACAGCTCCTTTAACCTTTTTCTATTGACTGTGTTTTTTACATCTCTGATATTAATGCTGGTGCAACCCTTCAGTTGAGTTTGTCCACAGCCTTCTTGAGTGGCACTTCCTAAAGCTGGGTGTAGTATTCAAAATGTGGTCTTATGTGCTGAGCAGAGTAAGCTTGAATAAGTTTAGATACCCTACATAGTAACAGATTGGAGGAGTCCTCTTGAATGCTTTGTTTAAAATATACCATGTGATGTTGATTATTTTAAATGGTTTCCAGCTTGGGACTAATTTATCTAGTACAGCTTAGGGGCAGCTAGTACAGCAAATATTAGAATATTCGTGCCCTAGTTACAGAGGGGAAATCAACTCATGAGATGGTGTAGAAAGGACTGAACATGAAGAGACAGCCTATTCTGCAAGTCATCTGTATGCATTCAAGTGCTGGACTTCATTTTTTGATTAGCTTTTTAATAAATAATAATATTTTAACTTTATTTCTTAGAATTTGCAGAATCCTCTTGCAAATCTGTAGCTTTAAGCCCCAGATTTCTTTTAAATACACTTGATGAGAGGACAGTCACCTCAGGCTTGTGTTAGGTCTTTGTTACGCTTTTTAGTTTAACAAGATCTAACAAATCTTTTTACTTGCGTTCTTTTTTTTTTTTTCCCCTGAACTTCAGGCAAACAGGATATAGAGTGTCTTCTGGAGGCCCAGTGTGCCATCTCCTTAAATTAACAGTTTCTATGAACTGTGGGAGAGTATGTAAGTGTCAGATTACAGTTAAGTTCTATGAGAAACTGCTGATGGAAAGTGAACTTCCCTTTAATTTAGTCTGCCAGAGAGGTACTGCAAAGCTATATTGCAGCTGAAACCTCGAAGGTTTGTTGGGTGAATTTAGGAAGGCTTTCTTGGCCTGTAATTTGGCAGAAGACTAGCTAAGTGCTTGTCTTGGTTAAATGTTTCTGTAGTCTGTTTTCTGATTCTGTGGTAGGGATGTGTTGCTTTGCCATGCTTCAGTTGAGATTTTGGATATAGGATTCGTAGGGAGAATTCCTTAATGCTGAAGGTTTTCTCTCTCTTTTTTGAGTGATCATGGTGGCAAGTCCTCCAGTAAGTTTTGCCTTGTGAAGCTGTCAAGATACACAGATGCTTCTCTTGTATTTTTGCAAGCATCACTGAACTGCCAGACAGGGACAGATCAGTAAAAATTTCACATGTTAGAGAAAGAGGAAAGGGAATTCAGCAGCTCCTCCAGAGAAAAGACAGTATCTGGTCTTGGAGGGGTGAAGTGAATGTCTGTGGAAAGCGTGACTCCCTGTCCATCCTGAGCACTGTGCTGATCTGGGGATCAGGTTTCATGTATCTTATGTTGCTACTGTAAGATAGATTAATCAAAGTAATTGCCAGAGTCTGTTTATAAGCTGATTAATTAGTTCTAGAGTCAGGTTTTGCTTTCCTTTAATGGGGATGAGTAAGGCTGTAAGTTAAATGTAGGGTCTGTGTTCCAGCTTGGACTCTCAAGTGGGTATTAAAACCCAAAACCCCCCATCCAAAACAAAAAAACCTCCCCAACAAAATAAAAACAAAACAATAGCAACAACAGATATAAACAACAAAACCCAAACAAAACAACAGGCAAACAAAAGTCCTCACCTAAAACCTAGAAAGAGAGGCTTCCAGTGTACAACTTGAAGGTTCTAGAACATTTGTCGTTGTTCCCTCCCTCTGTGTCCAAGCATCCTGCATTCTTCTTGCACTCAGTGAAGGCAGGGGGACTCGGAGCTGCCCTGTGAAGTACTATCTCAAGACCAAATCTGCCATGGCAAATGTTTCCCCTGTACAAATTCTTAGAGGATCCTTCAGCCCTGATTCCTGAGCTACTCCTGCCTTTTCTTCCTCCTGTGGGCAGCAGGGTTGGCTCGGGGGTAAGCTTGTGGCCGTGTAGTGTTACCACTTGTTTGCTTTGGGAGGGTGGAAGAGGGGGAGAGGAAACTGGCTTGGATACAAAGTCACTGCAAAGGGCCTGCTGGCTGTCATCTGTCAAAGCAGTTGCACTTTCCAGGTAAGTCACTTGGCTGGGCAGACTTCAGCAGAGTTCTTGGCAATGCCCAAGCCAGCCCTGCCTTGACAGAGCAAGCTGGCATCTTCACGTGCGAAGTAACTTTCCATTTGACTCTGTGTCTACTGCAGGGATGCAGTGGTTACTTTCCTCCTTCCCATTAACCTGTATGAGTCTAATCTGTCCATCGTGCTCGAAAACATTCTGAAGAGAACATGCTTCCTGAGATGGGCACCTCCTGCTCCTTTGGCTGTGAAGTTCATGTGATGTGTTCCCTCACAAACACCTACCAGAATCACCTTTTGTACAGCTGTGTTGGCTTGTTGGGAATGCCTGACCTCTGCCAAGGGTCAGGGTGCTGATGGGAAGTGTTCTTATTTGTATATTGTGAAATTGAATACTCTTCAGATAAGGTTTTCTCTTCCAAAAATCAAATGCTCTGGGAACATTCATTAAAGGACTGCCTTTTAGCCATCTTCTCCTTTTGTGCAAGCATCTGTTCCACTATCTGCTTTTCTAGAGCTGCTTGTAGAAAACCCATTAATCAGGGAAATTGCTGGGAGGCTGTTTGCGTGTATCTAAGTTTGAGTGATGAATGATGCTATTTTACCAATAACCAGAGAAATTCAGTTATGCCTTTACTTAGGGCTAAAAATAATAAGTGTGAATCCCTAAGTTGAACTTCTATGGCAAAGACAGATGCAGGGAGCAAACCTGTCTCATCAAAACAGGTGAGAGAGTCTGAATATCTTCAGACACACTTTGGTATTGTGGGGGTGGAAAGAGAAATCTTGACAAGCACGTTCCCTGTGTTTTCAGATCTCCCTGGAAGATGCACCTTCTACATAGGATCAGTGTTAAATATGAAGTTAAACAGAACTCTCATACTTGCTCTGGTACTTAAGAACTTAATATTAGAAATGAAATGGCTTGGAGCTGCTTCCCTCATGCTGTTTGTGGCTCAGGGTAAATTACTTGGCTTGCTTATGTAGGCTGTTAAGCCCTACTTATACTGATAAAAGCTTGAGGAAAAACCCTTAAGATTCTGAATACATTCCTTTCTGGAAGAGCTTGTGAAGATAAAGTTTGAGTGCTCAAAAAGATAAAAAGACCACTCTTGGGTTATTTCTCCTGTTCTTGACCCGTGGTATCAAGAGGTCTGTTCTGCATGGGTATATTTGCAGTACCTGTAATGCTTGTTCCAGTTAGCTGGGTCTGATGAATCTCCATTAGCCTGAAGATGCCTGATAAGTATTTTATTATATAAGCTGCTCTTTTAATCTCGGGACCTGTTCTTCAGTCCATCTGATGCACTTGGAGGAAACGCTTCCACAGCAGTGGCTACTGCAAATTTTTATAAGGAGCCTGTGATGCTTATAGTAGGAAAGCAGCTCTGTAATGTGTATTTGCTATTTGTTCACTTTTCCTTGACCATCCGGTGATTCAGCATGTTTTGTTTTTCAGATCAATAGTCACTGGAGGAAAATAAGATTATTAAAGGATGCTGAGATCTGCCCCAGGGAAGTGGTGGTGTCACCATCCCTGGAGGTATTTGAAAGACATGTAGATGTGGCACTTGGGGACATGGTTTAGTGGTGGCCTTGGCAGTACAGGGTTAATGGTTGGGTTTTGATGACCTTAAAGGTCTTTTCCAACCTAAAAAACCCTGTGATTCTATCTAATCATTAAACTTTCAATGGTGGCTGGTGTGATAAATATTGTGTTGGTCAAAAATAAAATGTAGGCAGCCTTTTCTATCTTGCAAGTGCTCCTGGATTATGGAGGAGCTCATGCACAGGAATGAGAGTTAAAGAGAAGGAATAGGCTTCAATGTGTCCTGGCCAGCCATGAAATGTTTTATGCAGTGTAGTCTAAGCAAGCATGACTTACAGCATATACATGGCAATACCACTTTTAATAATAAAGCAGAGAGATACTGTGAGGTCTTAATAACTGGAGTACTTTTCAATGCTTAGTTAAAAAGGGGTTCTTTTTAAGTTCAGTACTTTTTCGTTTCAAGAGGAAACATTTTTATAGAAGAAAGCTTGAATAAAAGATGCCAAGAGAGCAAGATACTTTGGAGAACCTGATGCTTCTGTAACTATTCTTTTCTCTTAATACTGGAGGGGCTGAAAATTATCACTTTAGTCCTTTTATGTGCCGAGAGGAAAATGCCACTTTGCTAAGAGATGCACAGGATTCCTCTAAACTGTCAGTAACATTCTGGCTGAGAAACAGTCATTCCTTGGGTTTTGTGTTCTAAACATTTGAGGCTAATGAGTTCTGGAAAGCAGCTGGGGTAGGTAAAATGCGTTTGCTAAAGGTGGTAGCTTAGTATCGCTTGCTACCAGCTTGGCATATTTTACATTATAAAATAATTTTAATTTCAGGCTTTATCTCACTCTCATCTCAGCCTCTTGCTGTGTGCAAGGTTTTGGTTATTAATTTCTTTTAACGTGTACTTTACATCTTTATTTAAAGAAAATGGGTGCTGAAGCTCTGAGCTGACAATATCATAGCTATTTCAGAAATGTGTATGAAATTAATATGTTGAAGTGAAGCTTCTGTACCTTCTTCTCATCCTTAAATAGTGTTTGCTGTTCCAGATGCAACTTGCAGTCACCTAGAAAATCTGTCCAGTAGCGTGGTATCAGATTTGAATGGTGAACCCATTAGAAAACTTTTGTCACTGGTATTGCTCACTGTCTGCCCTTACCCCCCTCACTGAGCTTTACTTATTCTCAATATTTGCTGAAACAATTGTATAATTTTATTGTACTTGGCTATAATTGTCTCACCTCCTGGTATTGAAGCTTCTACACAAAGAATTACATGGATAAAGATACAAAATGGATATTCATGTCAATGAAAATACTTTGTGTTGGCAGTTTCTGTAATGTTACAGCCTAGAATCCTCTTGTCCCCTGGGATATGTAATTCTTTGTGTGTTTGGCGTCAGTGAGTGGAGTCTGGCAGTAGCAGAGCTGCTGCTTTCCATGGGGACAAGGCAGGATGCTCACAGAGTGTGCTGCAACAGGGATCACAGTTATCAGGAGTTTCACTGGGGATGAGGATAAGGAGGATACAGAGCTGAGAATGGCCCTTGGCAGTCCTGGGTTCACTTGTTTATTTCTTCTCAAGATGTCAAACACTAGCTGTGCAGTGTTCTAAAGAATGGTTGTTAAAGATATTTTGCCTTTATTTTAGAGAGAATGATAAAATGGAAACAAGCTAGTTTATGTGTATAATGCAAGACTACCAGAGCATTCACTATTGCTCAGTAATTTTGCAGCAAAATGAATACACTGTGTTTTGCTTTATTTTTAAAATTAAACTAGCAGCAGAGAACTTTATCTCAGCTATGAGATTGTGCAGATCTTGCAATTTTATAAGAACAAAAAGGAGTCAAGAAGAGCCTCAGATCAAGATAAAGCTGCTAGTTGTCAGCATGTGGGTGTGGTATGTTTGGCTGCCTTGAAAAATAAGCTATTTCCTATGGATTATGTTCCAGGGTTTTTTAATATTTCCTTTGGGACACTTTTTTAAATTGGCCTTCCTGTAATGAACTTTGCAAGGCAAAGGAAAATTCAGTTATACAGTAGATCTTTATCATCTTAACATTTTCTTTACTTGATTTTCCCTTAACCAGTTGAGTATTTCTGATTGGATTCCGTATGTCCTTGTGCGCTATCAAACTTAACCCACTGTTGAATTTACCTTTCTTTCCAAAAAGGTGAAAACTTGTTAATAGAGCGAGTGGCACATGCTGGCATGATCAACCCAGAAGATCGATGGAAGACCCTACAAATTAATGGTCCTGTTGCCCACTTTGAAGTGCAAATAAGGGTGAAGTGTGATGAAAATTACTACAGTGCTCTGTGCAACAAGTTCTGTGGCCCTCGAGATGACTTTGTTGGTCACTACACATGTGATCAAAATGGAAACAAAGCCTGCATGGAAGGTTGGATGGGAGAAGAATGCAAACAAGGTAGTATGTTTCCTTTGTCTTGGATTAGCCTTGCTGTATGTAGAATAGGTGTAAACTGCAGCAGGCGTTTCTGTGGTGTCAGTGCTGTAGCATATTAATTTTAGCACTTAAAGGCATTGTCCTTTCAATATGAATCTTTAAATAAAACATCCTCTCTGAAAAGTGGAGCACAGGATACAGTGTTGCTTCTGGTGTGTGCTGTGAATCTACCTAAACAAATTTAGTATTCAGGGAAACATCCTTTTACTAATTGGCTTTATTCAATGGTGGTGTTCCTTCAAAGCAAAATGATGCATTACATCTGTTAACGTAAGGTTTTATTGAAGTGATATCATCACTTACACAGTAGACTTTAATCCTGTAAAAATGCACCCATAACTCTGCTTCTGCAAATGAAACAGTTTTAAGTGTAAAGTGTGCAAAGCAGAAAGCTTTTTGATAGCTCTTAATGGGAACAGAAATTCAAGTGTAGTTGTCTCTTTTAATGTTCCACTCAGTCAAATCTCTCTGGATTTTGCCTTCAGTAAGTAATTTTAGTGCTAAAATTATTTCACATACTCTGCTTTCTGCTGAGGGCTTTTTGGTTTTGTTTTCTCTTCCTTTTCAGTAAAAAGCTTGTCAGTGATGGGGAGGACCATTTTTAGGGCTTACTCAAAGTCATGTATAACTTAAAGTTTGGAATTTCCAGCATAGTACCAGTCTTACACCAGTTTTTAAAAACAACTGTATTTTATAAAAGTTTCAGTGGTGACACTTTCTGCAAAGTTTTTTGGCTGTAATGGTGCTGTGTTCTGTGAAATACCTGGCTGGAAGGACCAACTATTGGAACATGCCAGAAGGCAATCTGCTTTGCACACAAACAGACAGGCTAAATTACAGGAGCCCTGCCTGAAGAGCTCCAGACTGCTGCTGTACTAATGGATACCTGGCTGCCCAGGCTGATGCCCAAATCTTTTTGTGTCTACAGCTGTGTGTAAACAAGGATGTAATTTGCTCCATGGGGGCTGCAGTGTACCTGGGGAATGCAAGTAAGTCTGCATGCTTGACTATATTCTCTCTTCTTTTTTTTTTTTTTTTTTTTTTTGAGGGGGGGGTGGGTGGGGGGTGGGTTGAGCACTGATCTCTCAAGTGTTCTAAATGTATATTCCTATTTTTAAAAAGTCTGCTTTAAAATGGAAAAATTCTGTACAAGAACATGGATGGAAATGGATTTGAAGTAGATGTCGTGTGTAAGAACTGCATATACTCTGAACTGTTTTGTGATGCTCTTCTGTTTTTTGCCTTTTTAGGACTAAACAGGTTTGCTTTGTGTAGTTCAAAACTGTGCCTTTATCAAATGAGAAAATATATATTTTATTATTTTCAAAATCTTTCAGAGTTTTAATCTCTGTATATTTGTTTCTCTCAAATGAAAAGGGCAGTTGCCCTTTGGACTGTCAGATGTGGAAGTGCTCACAGTCCTTGAGCACTCAATATGCGTTTTGAGCACCAAAATCCAGTAAACTCTGCTGTTCCAAGAAAAAAAAAAAAGGGTTTTGGTAATAATAGAGATACAGTAGCAACACCAACTTAAACTTTCTACCTCAGGTTAATTTTTTTGGTCCCTAAATATAAGAGAACAGAGTGCAATGTTCCCCTAACTCTGATGTAGCTGAAGTAGACTGTGATAGCAAGGGCAGTTGATTGTTTTCCTGTAAAGGTTCAGGCATTCAATGTAGCAGGTCAAGGGGAAATGGGTGTTATTTTTACACTGGCTGTTGAAGAAATGGGACAGGTCTACTTGCAAGTTTGGGATTCTGTGTAAGTTGTTGAGTATATTTGTAGTCAGAGTGGTATCCACCATTGTAAGGGTGGATTCACACGGTGGTTCCTTACTGAGCTGTGTTGAACCTGCTTGATTGGAATGATGTGAAACTGAGCTGTGGCTGCCAGAACCCCTGAGAGCTGACAAATACCACTTTGTGGCAAGCTGTGACAGTTTAGGGCAGTTTGGCTTCATCCTTCTGACTACTACAGCCTCCACAGAAGTGGCAGAAATGGGATGCAGACAGTCCGTCCTAGCTGGGCTTAGAGTTGATCTGGGGTTGAGGTGCCAGTTCATGAGCTGTGGTAGGTGACATGCAGACAAGTGCCATCCTGCTGCAGAGCCTCGTGCTTTTAACACTGGGGGATGGCGGATAACAAAGCAAACCTTAAATCATTGCAGCACAGAGTGGTTTCTTACTGCCCTGAAACTTCCATCAGATACTGCTGACTTCTTGGAAGGTTTGTTGTGTAGTAGCCCTCTGATCTGACTGAAAACTGTAAATTTGAAGTAAAATTGAAACAGCACTTCAGTTTGTGTGTGGTTTCACTTCTCAAGCTATAAAAATGCCTTTTAAAGATTTTTTCAAGGAAGATGTTTAAATGGGGGATTCCTTTTTGTGTAAGAAAAAACATTTATTAATGAAGTTATTTCTGATTTTTTTCTATATCACTAAATATCTTCCTTGTGATTTCAAGTATTGGGTACTCGTACTGCTGTTGGGCATTTTTTGTTATAAGTAGAGGTTGTGGTTGGGAGCTGGGCCAGTATCATTTCTGCCTGAAGAGGAAACATTCCTTCGCTTGAGCCTTTCAAGAATACATTTGTTCCCCTTGAGAGCCTATTTCAATGAATTTTGATTCATGTGAGGGTTTCTGGTGTCCTGTAGATGTCAAAGCAGCATCCTAGGAGCCTGTGAATATTTGCTTTTTGAATGCAAGAAATCTTTAACTAAATGTATAAAAGAAACAGATTTAAGAAAATACAAAGCAGTACCTTTTGGCTGGGTTTTTTGTTTGTTTTTTGTGGGTTTTTTTTTGTTTATTTGTGGGTTTTTTTGGTTTTTTTGGGGTTTTTTTTCTGGTTGGGAGTGGGTGGGTGAGAGGGGTTGGTGCAGTTTCCTTTTCAGCTTCCCTTTCTCTGTGATACCAGCTGTATCTGAGAAGGCAGAAGCTGAAGAGGGGGAGGGAAGTTTCAAGAAGGGAATATAAAACCTTTCAATCTGAGAGGCTGGGTGCTGTTACCTTTTTCAAGGTGGCTGTCCACAGGTGATCTCGCCTGGCAAAGCCTTTCCTTGCAGCCTGGAGATAATGTGAAGAAGCATCTGGGGTTGTAAATCCAGGTGTTCCCTTGCAACCTACCCAGCTAAACTGAGCCCTCAAAAATAATCCTGAGTCTACTGAAGGACTCTGTCCAGGTATCTCACTGTTGTGATGAGTGGATTCTCTCACTTTGAAGAAAGCACTGAGGGAAGGAATGATGGACTGTGTGCAGTTTACCTTGTTTCTTGATGCCTGTCTGCTCGAGTCAGATCTGTCATCAGCAAGCTGAAGGGGAACAGTGGCTTTTCTCTGTGTGGCCACTGTAGTATTGCAGAAAGCTCTTAGCTATCTCTTCAATGATGATTTGGTAGCTTGAGTGTGTTCACACACAAACTTTAAATTGTGTCTTTAAATTGTATTCTGTCATAGTTATTAGACTATATTGGAAATGTTGCTTTTAACCAAAATGGATAATACCTTCTGTAGAAAAATTATGCTGGCCTAAAAATAATCAAGGCTTACAGACATGACCTTTATCTTCAGCAGTACAAAGGAAGCTGTTATTTAAAAGAAACTGCTATGTTTGGTGCTATTGAATTTTAATCTAGATTCCTTCATCCTGGTTTCTGGACAGCTGCCACTGCAATTTAACAGGTGAAAACAATGTCCTTTTTTAATTCAGAAAGAAAATGAAAATGTGAGAAAAAATATGGGTGTGAGGTAATTGGGAACCAGCTGGTGCCAAAAGCTACTTAATTGCCAAAACTTGCAGTGCTGTTAGTAAATAGAAAAGCTGGAAAATGGTTTCCATCTTCAAGTTGCATGAACGTGGAGGTAACTTAGGCAGAGGCTCCAAGACTTCAACCAAGGTCTCAAGAAAAAAAATCTATCCTCCATTTTTTATGTTCCAATGTAATTTAGAGCAGTTCTTGGATTAAAAGTAACGCTAAAATTACCTCCAACTGTAAATAAAGGTTATGTCATTGGCTCTGAATGTGCATCATCTGTTGGTCAAGTTCATGCATACATTTGCTTTGAAAAAGCTACAGTATTGAGATGTTTTTCCATTTCTTCTGAGTTTCCATCAAAATGAAAAACATGTAGGGATGACCAGATATGTCAAAATAACCTGATGTAGGAAATGGTTTTGCGGTTTGGCTGAGTCTAGGTGATGTGTTTTGTCATTGTGGAGGCAATTCAGCAAAAATAAAAATTTCATGAATAAAGATGAAAAATACATCCTTGAGGAAAGCAAAAGCAACTTAGCTAAGTATTGCAAGGATGGAAACATGCCACCATCCTAAAGAGAAAACGATCCAGTCTTTATCCACAGTGCATAGAGAAAGACAATAAACTTTGGTCTGTAGTAGCAGGCTAAGTGGTCTTTTTTTATTGACTTCACCAGGCCAAAGTAGTAGGAGGGATTATCAAAGACACAACATTGCAGAGCCTTGATGCTGGTACTTTGTGTGTTTTTACATCACTTCAAGTACTTTGTTAAATTCCATTAAGCTGTCTAGAGGAGAATGAAGTTTGATCTAATGGCTCGTATCTGGCTTGGGTTCAATGACCTCATGGAATTAGCGAAGTTGAATATAGAGAAACCACCAGTGAAAGTTTCTTTCCTTGATTAAAACTGCTGACCCTGGGTATGTTTGGTACTACTCATAAACTGTCACTAGGCTTAACAGCTCAATCTTTCACTTCCTTGTTATCCAGAGTGGTATGGCTTTGGTTGAGGTCCAGATATGCCTCATATCTGGCTTACATTGTCATAGCCCTGCCAGGATGATGGTATTTTCAGAAGTCTTTCTACTTTTCCCATTGCCTTTGAATGTTTCTTTCTCATCTAAAGCTAAACAAAAGGAGTTGAATCCCTAACACTGCTCGTCTTGCATTCTGGAGCCATGGTAAGAGCCAGGTTTTGTCCTGGGAAATGCCAGTCTTACTTTCCACAACTGATACAAAAATCTCTTTAGAATGTGCAGACTAACTGAAATGAATTAGAAGTGGAATCATTAATAGCACTCTAATGTGAATTCTGTGCAAGGTGGAAAAAGCAAACATACTTCTTTTGAAGAATTTTTAAAATAAATTAAGGTTTGCGTGCTTTGAAGTGACTTGTTCTAGAACTATTCACGACAGTTTTAGTTTTACAGTTTTGGTGATTTTATGTTTGTTTGGTGTTGTTTAAACATGTACCTTATCTTTGCCCCATTGAAAAAGCTTTCTCAAGCTCTCTGTCCAGTGCCATGCCTTTTGTAATCACTGTGTTCCCCTTCAGCAGTCATGCAGTGCCTGCAAGCTCTATGGGCATCTCCCAAGTGATTTTGTTCCCTTCATCTGTCACTTTACAGGCCAGACCCCTGCTCAACTGTTATCCAGTACTTTTATTAGAGATGCAGAAAAAGCCGGAGCTGCAAAATGAGCTGCAACCAACCTGGAGTATTTGTGGCGTAAAAAGTGTCCTAGAGAGTCTTTGTTAAATATGAGACTTCTCAGAGACTATCCAATATCACTGATATCTCAGTTGTGGTTTTGTGATGGTTGGGTGGATAACATGTTTAACATCAGCACTGAGGAACTCTGTCTAAACTTAAAAAAAAAAAAAAAATCCACCAGCTGGATTCTTATGAACTCATTCTTGGGTATAAGGTGATCTGGTAAGGCTTTTCAAAACAGGTTGTTATTGAAAGACTGTAGAGGACTAGCAAAAGTCATAGACAACCGAAAAAAAGAAAGAAATAAAATTCCTGCGTCTAAAACCTGGGAGAAGGTAAGAGGTGGGGATCTTCCATGGGTGTTCCAGAACAGAATTATGAGAAATCTCATAGGCTGCTCTGAGCAGTAAACTAGAAAAAACTCTAGTTTGGGCAGTGTGCTTAGCTGCTTTGGCATCTGTCCAGTTCAATTCCAGCAACACTGGACTGCCCATGGTCCCTAAAAAGTGTGAGGCTTCTGTTTGGCCCCGCAGGAATGCACTTGGTACCGGGACTGGGACATCTCCTGTCTCCTCTTTGGTGTAAGAGATCTTATTACAGTTTCAGGTCTCAAAGGTCTTGTAAAATTCTTACCATTGCTGTGTCTTTCATCATGTTGAATTCTCTTGCCTGTTGTTATAACGAGTGTGCTTTTTTTTTTTTTTTTTAATGTCCTAGTGGTGAGCCCTTAGGGAATGTTGGCAAGCGTTTCACAAGTAGACAAGTTAGACAAAGAATCTCATATTTTGTGTCTTGATTGGTCAAGGAACTGAGGCATGTTCTGCATGAGCGAGTTAGAGGGTATAGAACATGTCCTAAAGGTGGATCTGCATCCAGGAGATGTGAGTGGGTGTGCAGGAAGTAAAAACGTGTAGTGCTTGAACTTGTGTCTACAGCAGTGTGGGGAGTGCAGCTGAACTAGAACAGGAGATCAAAGCAGCACAGAGAACTCAATATCATACTCCAAACACTTCAGGACTTTAAATTTTAGACTCTCCAGTCTGTTCTTGTGGCCTGAACGCCTGTTTGCAGCTGGAACGCACTGGGTGTGCTCCTGGCGTACATTGTCTGATGTTACCTTAGTTTAACCTAAGAGAAATCCAATTCCTTTGTTCCAAAACAGCTCTGTGATGTGAACTAACACACCATCAACAGGAATGATCAGGCAGTTCACTTAAAAAGCATGTTCCTGATGTGAACTAATGCAAGTACAGGCACGCCCTTAGAGCCCCTTATGTAAGTTAACTGAGCAAGGTTTTGCCTAAAAACTTTTGAACCATCCCCTCTTTTAAGTTGTTCTCAAAACTCTGCTTAGTACTGGAGTGAGACTGTGAGCTTTCAATAACTTCCTTTATTAGAGGAAAAAAAAGTTTGTAGGGAAAGGTTTGTAATTTTTGGTGTGATAACAGTACTAGGGGTGAGAGGTAAAGATAACAAGCTTTCAGGTAATTAAATTATTTGAGCTTATTAAGGAGTATGTTTTCCTTTGCTATTCACAAAATTATCTTGCCTATTTCGAAGGTAGGACCGTGAGCAAAGTGTTTCTGTGACAAGTATTAGTGAATGAGTACTGTACTGCTTGTTAACATTGACTCCAGATGCTCAGAATTGTAGGATCTAACAGCTGGACAATATTGCTGCCTGCTGTGTAACAAGTAATCTCCTAAAAGTTTAAACAGGCTTTCTTATGGTTATTTTAAGTAAATAACTAATATAAAGCTATTGTTCTGGCCTATGCAACACCATCCTGTTCACGTCACTAGAAAATTTAGTGGTTTTCTCTTTAAGAGGGTTATTTCTCCCCCACCCCTGGATGATGCATTTTGCTTCTGCTCTTAATGTCACTGTTTTGCTTTGTTTTCCTGTATTGAGTGCTTTGGCCCCATCTTCCACTTGAAGCATGATTGGGAGAGGCTCCTTCCAAAAAGTCTGCTTATAAAAAGGTGTATGAATATCTCACAGTGATGTTCTCTTCACTCTTTGTATGATGTGCAATAAATCAGTAAGGTGTAAGCTGTGCTATTTAAAGGATCATACCACATTGCCTACATCCTCCCTAAGATTTTTTTTTTAATATTTATTTTTAGGCCCCATATTCTTGCATTAACTTCAGGAATAGACTTCAGTTTGATGGTTTAGGTGTATTTATGCATGAGGTGCTGACAAAGCTCTGTAAGTAGGTGTAGAACAGAATTTATTTAGGTATCCTCTCATTCTCAAGAATTATAGAGCTTTTTCTGAAGGTTAACCAGCACAGATTAGTGATTGGATGAGATGAATATGGATATGAAGTTTCTCAGCTGAACTTTCTGCACAGAAGGATCAGGACTCTCAAATAACCAGAAGTGATTGAACCAGGAGAATAAACAATGTGTAAAGATGGTACAAAAGAGCTGAGTTCAAGCTGACCATCGAGGGCCCCCTGACTTTCTGCTGTGTTGGGAGAGGCATCCTCTTTTTGGATAAGCAGGAGTTAGTCATTCAAGATGCTGAGGGGCCGTGGCTTACCGGCCATCAGGATCTGGGTACATCTCTTCACCTTTCCACATCACTTCTGTAATTGTCACTGTAGGATTTGACATAAACTTAATGGAATCTGGACCACATTTCCAGGGTCATCTAGTCCCCTTTTTGCCCAAGGGGCAAAGATAGTTAGACCCATCTAGTTAGTTCCATCTGATTTGGAAATGTTTCGTTTCAACCTAGCTCTTACTAATAATTGTAACAAACTTCCTCAGAGGAAAGCAAAGGCCACTGTCAGCTTTCTCCTTCATTATATCTCTTTTAGAAGAACATAAGGAAAGAATATTTCTGTAGAAAAATCTTTTATTGGACTTGATAAATTCAGTTTTTGGATGACCCCAGGAAAAATAAAAACCCCAAATGTTCTGTTTCATGCTTTTTTTCTCACTTTCCCCTGCCTCTGAGTATATATGTTCCTTTGAACTGTGTGTAGTGATGAGTGCTTTTGTAGGGTTCCCTGATGTTAAAGTTACTACTGAGATTTACTGTAGAAAGTCATTGATCCTGAAATTTAGCTGTTTGAAGCCCCACTGAGCTGAAATATTGTGGCTTTTTCTGCTTGTCAGTGACAGCAGTGTTTTTTCTGCACAGTTGCAGTTTTTCTAATCTGACGATTGAAGGGTTGTCTAGAATTCTTGCTAATGTCAACTCCTGCCACCCCCACCTCTAGCCTTTTGTTTGAACTCTCACTTTTTTACTGCCACCAGACTCTCATCTAAGAAAAATGGAAGCTGCGAAGTGTGCCTTGTAGAATTAACAGATCTGTTCTCCAAGTTGTTGGTTTCAAGATAACCAACAGTTGTTCTTGTGTCCCTATTGCACTCTGTGTTAACTGTGACCCAAAGGGTTGCTTTAGTCTGGGAGCAGATGCCTGTGCTTCAGCCTTCCATCAGGAAGTTACTAAACTGTAACAATCTATTTATGGTTCTTTGTAATGCTAATAACCCAGCAAGGGCTAAGATTAAGCCAGGTCTGATTTTGTTTTGCATGTGCTGGATTGTGAAGACAAGTTTGAGCTGATGAAGTCAGCAGAGGGGAAGGACAAAGGAAGTAGAATCTTGATTCCAATAAGAATTTTCTTTGTCTGTTGAACAATGAGAATCCTTATAGATTCTCTATATTTGGCTTTCTTATTTTGTCAGATGTGAAAAATTTAGAATTGCAATTTAGTTGATTCTTGACTAGGATGGGAGGGCAGGGAACAAGTAACTTTAGCCCACTATTAGCTGCACTGGCAGTTTCCTTTTGGCTTTTGCACAAATGGTTGGTACTTGGAAAGGAATTCTGGTTTGGTTTTGGGGGGTTTTTTATTCCTAAATGATGTTGAATTTGTGTTTGTACCATTTAGGCTTCTCATAGTGAATCATAATCATTTTCATCTTTGTTTTTTGTCTTGATATTTTTGTCATAAACGACATACCCATACCCATAAATGACATACGGCATACCCATTTCTGGGTTGGTTTACTCTTATTGATCCCATCTTGCTCTCAGGGTGGGCTGAGATGCATGTAAGCATTTTCTTTTTAGAAGGAAGTGGAATTAACACTGCTCTAGCACCTGTTAATGTAGGATGCAACCAGACTTCCTGTTCAAGAGGAAATCCTAATTTACTCTTCCTTGTAAACTGGAGGCTGATCAGCTTACCACATAGTAACCTTTTGACTTGTAAACATTGTGTTCCTTTGGACTGCTTTTAGCTTCTAGAAATTATTTCCCTCAGGCTTAGTGGTAACTTTAACAGTCAACTTTGACTGTGTTGAGTATCATGAAAAAGCAGCAACCTTTTTTTTCTGCTGAAGTAATTTTAATGTCACCAAGCATACCTACAAACTCAAGTAGGTGCTTTAAGATGCCTTCAAGTTCTAGAAGGTGGCTGTATTTTTCTTTGCTCTCTTAAGCACCACGGCAGTGTTAAACAAAGAAACATGTTATCCATTGGCTATGGAGAATAAATTGAGTTACTGTGATTATTTGCTTTGTGATGCAGACTTTCAGCTCTTGAAAATGCTTGTTGTATGTGGGTGGGGAGTTGGCTCTGGCTGGGATAGTCATGGTGAATCACTGGCAGTAGTGCCAGGTTTGGCATGGATGAAGATTTGGGTCGGGGCCAGTAAAGTGAGTTGCAGTGCTTTTTTTATTGTTTATTACCATCCTCTGAAAAGATTTTTCTGTCCTTGAGGAGGAAGGAAGAGATCAAATTTAGCAGGAGCAGTATTTGTTTCCTCTTGCTGCTGCTGTAGCCAAAGAAAGAGGCTTCTAAAATATGAGTGTTCTCCAGGCTTCTGCCAGCCCTGCTCAGAGGAGCAGTGAAGGCCTCTGGGCTGGGTACTCAGCTGAGGCTCTCCTTGGAGATCTGCAGCTGGGAGCTTTTCAGAGCAGGAGCATATACTGGGACAGGAGCTCAAAGCAGTTCTAGAACTTCCTATGAAAAGAATGGTCTTGCAGAGATCTGCATCTAGATTCCTTGCTGCCAATGTAAATAGTAAGGTTTTAAATGCTGTGCTGCCAGCACAGCATGTTCTGTTCCTCTGGGGATTGATCCAGCTTACTGAAACAGTGGAAGAGGATTGATTCACAGGGAACCAAGGTTTCTCGTTTATACTTCTCTTCCTTGTCTTCTCTTGCTACCCCCCCAAAGACTTAAATTATTTTCAGCTCTTTTATACTATTCAGATTATGTGGATTATAGAATGGTAGTTTCATTTCTAATGTTTTTTTCTTCTAGGCAATAGGGTTGCACCATTGTGCATGTGCCCAACTCTCATTCACTGTGATTTTATGCATCTCTTTGTTGCTAGTATGTCTCTTGAATTCTATATAAGAAATACGCTCTTAACAGACAGAACATTTCTTTTGTTGGCCCAAAAGAGCAAGGTTTCTATTTCTCCTATTTCTTGGTACTTAAAATGTGTGTGAAAAATAAATATATGTTTTAAAAAATCATTAGCCCATGCCCTTCCTCCCCCTTATAAATTCAGGTTTTAATACTTTCCTGTACCATAAACAGTTGCTTCTTTCAGCAGAGTTCTGTTGCAGATTAGCATAAAGATACTGGTCTCAGAAGAAGTCTTGGGGAAAAATTTCAACTCTAAACCAAATGAATTATTGATGGCTTTTGTTTCTGTTCTTGCTCCTCTCTCCAAAGAGTACTTTTTCCATAGTGCCAGTAGAGAATGCTGAGGAGATAATGGAATAAATCTGTGAAAAAAGATTTTCTTGAGAAAATTGTCAGGACTGCTGCCTTTCTGGCTGCCCTGGTCTTTTAAGGTTGTAGCACTCTAAAGCAAATTGGCTGTTACCTTGAAATCTCTCTTCACAGAAAAACACTATAGTGCTCAATGCTGCTAGCCAGCAGTCTCTTTCTGAAAATCAATTTCAGCTTTCTTGTATCAATCACAAGTTTTGTCCTAGTGGGAGATGATTATGTGAAGATGGGACTTCTTGTGAAGGAACAACTAATTCATGTGCAGTTCTCATAACGTGTAGTGCTTGGTGGTGTTTGTTGCCATGGTGTGTAACACATTCGAGCAGGATGAGTTCCTGTAAGGATGTTCAACAGGACTAGTTGTGTCCCTTCTAAACAGGATAAAGTTTTGTTATCTGTTGCACATTGAACAGTTGACCTTGTTCTTGAGAATGGTAAGTGTAGTGTTGTAAATACATGTAATGCTGATAATGAAGCGTCATGTTGCTAACTTTTAACATGTGAACTTACATCTTAGGTGTCATTATGGTTGGCAAGGACAGTTCTGTGATGAGTGTGTCCGCTACCCAGGCTGTGCTCATGGGAGCTGTAATGAACCATGGCAGTGTAATTGTGAAACCAACTGGGGTGGCCTGCTCTGTAACAAAGGTACTTAACATTAATGTACAGGAAAAATAAGTTAAGTTGCATGATTAACTGATAACTCACTAACCCTTTTTTTTCTGCTAGTGTGCAACTACCAGAGTGTTTCTGTGCCTTAATTCTTGTGTGGCAGATGGTGCCTAGGCATCAGAAGTGTAGGAAGTTCAAGACAAAAGGCTTGGAATTGTCCTGACTCTTCTAACTCCTGCAGTTGTCTCTTGTCCGTTCTTCCCTGTTCTGTGGATAGTTACCCAATCACAGGCTAGCCACTGGAATATGGGGATGATGTGGGTGAAGGATGTTCAAGCCAGAAAGGCATCTGTGTGTCTTACTAGGGATTGAGATGGTGGGATGTGTGTTCCCTGCTGACTGAGCCTTTTCTCTGTGCAGATCTGAACTACTGTGGGAATCACCACCCGTGCCTGAACGGCGGCACCTGCATGAACACGGAGCCGGACGAGTATCGCTGTGCCTGCCCCGACGGCTACTCGGGAAAGAACTGCGAAATCGGTATGTGGGGATGCTGCACCTCTCCTTGGGGATCTGCACCTGCCTTAGGCCCTTCTGCACTTCACTGGGGATATGCTCCAGCTCTCCTTTCTACTGCCTGAGCCTAGAGCTGTTCAAAACATCACCAAAGACAACAGAAATGCTGCACTAGTTTCCCTTTAGATAAGACTCTTTCTTCTCTTTGACTTCTCTTCCTTAATCCAAATCTGCAGTTGGGCTGCAGTCTTATGAAATAGGTTCCACATGTGGCTTTCCCTGTTACCTTATTCCCTGGTGGCCATTTTCTTGTCTTCTGGCTTGCTGGCAAGCATGCGTCTTTTCCAAGCTGGGGACTAAGAGAGGTGGAAGTGATGAGCACTTCAGTTTCTACTCTGATGTGGGGCTTTGGCCCAATTTTTAGTTGGCTGACTGTGTTGACTAGCCTTTTTTATCAACTGTAGCTTCATCTTTTAATGTGGGATTTCTAATATAATTGGATTAATAATGAAATGTTAACTACTATGGAAAAGTGCTCAAACCCTCTTACAGAGTCACCTTGAGCAATCTGTAAAAAGCTGTCTTCCTTGTGCCTATTGGGAAAATGAAGGAGAGCGTTTAAACCACATTTGTGATGAAGCATGGCTTTGACTTGAATCTTCAACAGATCTGTGTCTTGAAAAACTGCTTCCTACCTCAACCACAGTACAAAGATAGCACGTTGCTTTTTTCTGTCTGTGTGTTACACAAAGATCAAAGCGTTTGTGTTCTGGGGACAGATTTGGTCTCTGGAGACTTTTCTTGGTTATTCTCACTTTGGAGGCAAATGGCAGTGTGTAGTTTCTAGTTCTTTCATAATTTGCTTCATATAGTGGTTAGTTGGGTGTTCTGTTTCTTTGTTGTGATGCGCTGTTAAATCCTTTTTTGAAATCTGATATTCACAGCTTCTCACTATGAATTTTGCTGTTCCTTGATAGTTAAAATTTTAGGTGGAAAGAAACCCTTTTTTTTTTCCACTTCAGTGCTTGGCTTTAAGTTCACTAAACTATTATCAACAGAAGGTTTTCAGAGTTAATAAGGATGTAGATCTTTGAACTTCATAAAGCTCTCTGTGGTATTAAAGATACCATCAAAACTTGAATTTTGCTTCAGCTGGTAGAACATGATGTAAAGTTTAGGCTAAAATGGATGAAATCTTGCCACAGCTTGCCCGGAAATTTGTGGGAGGGGAAGTAGCTTGCCTTTTCAGGTGAGGAGGCAGTGAAAAAGGGAGCCATATACATGCTGAGATCTATGGTGATTTTTAACAGTAGGCTGGTGTGTGAGCTGCTTTAGGTACTGGGACTAAAAAACTTCCTTGTCTTCTGAGAGAGGAAGTTACCAAAAAGAAGCTATAAAAAGCTTGTCCTTCCTCAACCTGATGATTGTTTAGTGCAGCCTCTGCCACTGCTACAGCCCTACATGGAGTGACAAGGAGCATCACTGTCTGTAAGCACCTCTGTTCCCTGCTGTTTCCAAGGAACAGTGCTAGAATGAAGCTAAACAGACCTTTGATACTTAAACTACTATAACTGTTCAGACCTCTGCATACAGTGTATCTGTTTTGTCTCACTGAGTTTGAAAGAAGTGCTGGAGCACTCTGGAGGTGGAAGTGCATGGCTGGAAGCAGAGTGTTAATGGGGAACTTTGCTGGGATACTGAAATAGAGCAAGCTGTCTGTGCTTAGGCTTTCTAGTCATTAGGTGGGAAGGATGATACATCATCAGTGAAATCCTGCTTCATTTTCCTTCTGGAAATCTTAATTCTCTGCAGGTGGGAGAGAGAGGCTCCAAACTTCAGTGCTTCTATTTCTCTTGGTTACTTTTTAGCCAGTGCAACTTTTAACTGCAAGTTCTCCTTATGTGGTACTGGAAGAGTATTTAGCAAGAATTTCTTTCCTTCTTTCTCCCCAGCTGAGCATGCTTGTGTATCTAATCCTTGTGCTAATGGTGGAATTTGTCACGAAATTTCATCAGGCTTCAAGTGTCACTGCCCGTCGGGGTGGAGTGGACCAACATGTGCTATTGGTGGGTATGGTTTTGCTGGTGACTGACCTGTTGGGTTGGAAGGGTTGATGCAGCTTACCTGGTAATATCTGGAGTTTGGAAATTTGGTGGTAGTCTTTTACTTTTTCTGTCTTTTAACAGCTGAGTATTGGCAGAGTAAAAAGAGGAGGGCTCTGTGCAGCCCACAGTATTGACTCAATGAAGTTGAGCTCGGTTATCAAAAAGTTATCAAAAACATAGCTGGACCATATCCAAAGAAATGTCCTTGTTTGTCAAACAAAGCTTGTTTGACAGTTCCTGACTCCTTAACCACCCTGAAGCAAAATGCAGAATAGTTTCATTTTGAGAAATATAAATGTGAAGGTCAAAGGTTCTCCCCTTCTTTAAAAGTAGAAAAGTAGATTTGCACACTTAAATGCTTAAGTGTCTGATTCAGAGGACAGAGAAGTGGTTGAAATGTATTGTGGGATTGTAACTGATTTGCATGTTGCTGTGATTTGGAACTCAGGTGGCTTGTCTTCAAACAGCAACTGTCCTCAAAAAAAAAAAACCCAAAAACAAAACCACAAAACCCTGAAAATTGCTAACCACAGAACTAAAACTGGCTAAATTTGTGTAATGATCTAGGGACATGAATTTCAATGAACATGCAAATCATAGCTGGTCATCTGATTCTTCTTTGCTGTTTGCTGAGCTTATCTACTCTGTCTCAAAGATGTGAGAAAAGCCTAAGTAAAAACTAGGTTAGAAATGTTAGCCTGTGCCTAAGCTTGTTTGTTTGTACATTCTCCCCCTTCATCTCAAACTAACTTTGAAGTGGAACCTGTTAAGCCAAGCTTTAGGAAGGTCCTAAATGATGGAAGGTCCCCCTTTGCTTTTGCAGATATTGACGAGTGCGCATCAAACCCCTGTGCTCAAGGAGGGACCTGCATTGATGGTGTCAATGCATTCGAGTGTATTTGTCCACAACAGTGGATTGGAGCAACTTGCCAGCTTGGTAAGTAATTGTAAAGCTTTGGAGACCGCTGGAGATAATTCCTAAACACTGAATAACTCTGTGTTTCTGGCATGGTGTTTATTGAAGAAAATATGGAAATATGTGTGTTGGTATTGGTATTTTAGCTCCTCTTTAGGAGAGTAGATCTCAAAGCCAGACATTTCAAGTGGATCTGTAACTATTCAAGCCCCAACTTAAGCTTATTTATAATAGTTCTTTTAGAATGCCCCGTAACTTTTCTGTGTTGGTGATGGTAACTTCTCCTCCATGGTGGCAGAAGAGTGACTGAGCTTTGTGGAGGCCAGGGAGGGATTTGCCCTGACTAACAAATTGCCTTTTTGAGTTTTGGTCAAGGGAAACAGTAAGATAACATGCATGTGCTACTATAGGCAAGTGTGCATTAAAATCCTGTGGTATGTAAATGGTTTCAGTGCCCTACCAATGTTTAATATGGGCTTCTGATGCTTGGATTGCATGGACACTTTGCTTGGGGCTGTGGTAATCTGTTTCTGGGTTTGTTCTTTATTCTATTCTTTATTTTCTCTTCTTTCACAGATGCTAATGAGTGTGAGGGGAAACCCTGTGTTAATGCTTACTCTTGCAAAAATCTCATTGGTGGATATTACTGTGACTGCATTCCAGGATGGACAGGAGTAAATTGTCATATCAGTTAGTATTTCTTTAGTATATATGTTGACAGTAGGATGCTTTGTTCTTTAAAAATAATTATGATGAGTGATAGTATACATACTTTTATAAGAAAAAAACCAACCTGTTGTCCGGATTTTTCTAACTTCTAGCAATGTAAATTGAAAATACTGTTCAAAAATTTATTTTGAAAGGTAATTGGTATTACAGTGAGCTTAGATATACACTTAAATAACTAATAAATCTCTTGACTCTTAAGTGTTTCTGAATGATGTATACTGATTCAATTTAAAATACTTTTAAGTTAAAATGTTAGATATGGAATCAACTGCTATTGATTTCTCATTTTTAGTACTCTATAGTAGAAATACAGAAATAATTTTTCATTGGATATTTTTAAAGAATAGGGATTTTTTTAAGACATCAAGAATCCTTCCTTTCCATTGAAACATCTAGGAAAAGAACCTTTTTGAAAATCACTTGTTCTCTGTTTTTATGCTAAACGTATACTTTACAGCTTAGCCTTCCAGTGTAAGTTCTAATGCTTTGCATATTTTATCCATAGATATAAATGACTGTCATGGACAGTGCCAGCATGGAGGGACTTGTAAGGTAACTCTTGTTCATTACATTCCATGTTGAAAATTAATCTTTCTCTGCTTGCTTATGAGTTTTATAGTTTGCACTTACAGTTTGGTTAAATGAGTTCAGATATTAAAAATGTGACACTGTACTTGCAGACTCTTGCACCCATTTGACAAAATTAAATTCTGTGGTGCTACTGCTGTCCGCAAATCCAGAATACAGAAGTAACTTGAATTTTTGTGTACAAGTTTTGACAATAAACAAATCCTCCTACTTTTTCTTCTTTTCCCTGCTCTGCAAAGGATGAAGTGAACGGTTACCACTGCTTATGCCCTCGTGGTTTCACAGGAAAAAACTGTGAGATAGAAACCAACGAGTGTGAGAGCAATCCCTGCCAGAATGGGGGCCGCTGCAAAGACCTGGTGAATGGATTCACTTGCCTGTGTTCCCAGGGATTCTCAGGAGTCTTCTGTGAGGTGAGGGCAGCACAGACATTACTGCAATGCTTGTCATGGACTGAATTCTTGAAAGAAATATATCTCTGGGTTTAAATGGGAGTAACCCAAGGCTGGAGCGTCACTGCCTATCATAGCTGTTACCTGATACTCTGAATAAGCAAATTTGTTGTGCAGTGCTGTCATAGTAGCTGTAACACTTGAATTTGCAGCCTGATAAACTGCAAGTTGTTGTATATGGGTGTTGGCCTTCCTAGAGGTTTTAAGGTTGCAAGTATTCCTTAAGCTTGAAATGTTTTCCTTTGCAATTTTCAGGACCTGTGTCCTTTTGTAACACTGGAGTGCTTTAGGTTCTCATCCTAATAACTCTGAGGTACATAATTGAATTACCGTCCAAGTAATCCTACTGCTACTGGTAGGAGTAGAATAATTATGTATCAGTTATTTATAATATATTATGGTGATAATTAACATAATTGCTAAAGGCAGGCAGATAGGCGAGTATTGGCTCTCAGAACTTTGTCTGAGATCATTCTAGGAACATGGAGTTCTAGTGCTTAAGGATTCGGGTCTGAAATACTGAAGTCATAGTGGTAATTCTTAAAGTATTTCGTGGTAAAGAAGATATTCCTCTTTTCTAGGGAGGACATTAGGCTTTTCTGTGTAAAATTATTTTGCATTAAGTATTTGCTTTCTGGCTTTTGCTGATAGTCAAATTCATCTGGGTGTTATGCTTAGTATCAACGGGAGGCATTAGGCTAGAATTTTGTTGGATTTGCTCCAGAAGTTTTTTGTGGAGGATATTGGAGTGATCTCTCTTAAACACTGAAGTAATTTTATTCTATGTTATTTGCATCATTAAAGAAGTAGTGCCCTCATTTTATTCAAAATTTAAAAGGACTGCAGATATCAACCAGTTTAATAGAACTGGTGTAGCACCTAATAGCTCATGAACTGTTTCTGCATAAGGATCATAACTTCAGTGCTCTGCTCTGGGCTGATTCATACAATACTGTGTAATTAAAGTTTTAGCAGATATGCTTGAATAATAGGGGGGGAGTTGGCTGCTTGCCTTGTGTGCTGCAGGAAATATCTACCATTGATTCCAGATGCTAAAGTACCAGCTACTGAACTTGCATTGGGAAGGGGAAATTTACACTAATGGAAGGAAACAAATGGAGACATCTGATAGAGGAGATCTGAGAATCTTTCTCAGACCATAGCTATTTTTTTATAGCTTGCTATGAATGTTCTGTGTGAGAGCACGAAATGGTTTGCTGAAAAATTTTCTGTTGCAGCTGGAATTGTATGTTCTCCTCTGAATTAAATACTTAACACCATTAGTGTTCCTTCTCCTTTGGCTAATTTTGCTTTTTTCTCCTATTTAGCTACTGAACTGCTAAAAATAGGGATCAAAACCACTATTGAACTTAATTTCATGTCTGTAAAGCTGAAAGCTATCTTTCTCCCAAGAGAGATCTGAAGAAGGAAAAACTGACTTGAGGGGAGAAAAGCAATCCTTAAGAAAAACAATTTGGAGGAAAGATACTGTGATGTAAAAATAACCCTTTTGATGCTGCTTTATGGATTTTGAAACCAATTTAGGGCATCATGAATCAGTGATCTTGCATATCAGAACAAAGCAGAAAGCAGCAGAATTCTTTTGCTGCAGAAATGTCTATAATAAAGTTTGTACTATGAGGGCAAGGTATAAATGATGCTCTCTGGATCGGATGGTCAGAGTTCAAAATGCATCTCGTGTAATTGTGTCTAAGTTGGCATGGTGATGGTGTTTGTTAAAATAAGGCCCCGAGCAGCTGGGTCTAACTAGACCTACTTTGAGCAGGAGGTGGGGAGTAGCTGACCTCTAGAGGTGCCTTCCAAGCTGTGTGGTTTTATAATAAATTCTATGTGCTAATTGAGATGGGAAGAGAATTTGCTCTAGGGGATAAGATTTTGTTCAGGTTCTGTGTATTTTAAGTCTCTTGCAGACACAAAGCTGACAAGTGCACTAGTATTTAACTTGCCTTGTGGCACTTGGTACGTGGGTGTGAAGGACAGGGAAGTGACTTAAAATGATCCAGAGAAGTTGCAGTAAGATGTCTCCCAATGGCTTAAGTAATTATTTACTGAGTTACTGCAAATGTGCTTATTCACCCTCCTCCAAAGGAGTATTTTTTTAGCAGTTTCAGAAATGCTTTGTAGGATAGACTAAAGTAAGCTGAAGTTTCTCTGTCTTGCAGGGTGGAATGCAATATTTATGATTCATAAACCTTCTTAAAACTTGAGGTTCCTTGTACATTAGCTTCATCTGTGTCTCTGGCAAAGCAGATAATGCTGCTTACTCCTGGGAAATGAAGCAGCTGCTGCTAACTGTGGTCTCTCTTACAGATGGATATTGATTTCTGCGAACCTAACCCTTGCCAGAATGGGGCTAAATGTTATGATCTGGGAGGAGATTATTACTGTGCCTGTCCTGATGACTATGATGGAAAAAATTGTTCTCATCTCAAGGACCACTGCAAGAACAATTCTTGTAAAGGTATACCTGCTGTTGCCCATAAATCTGTCTTGATGGTGGTACATATTTAAAAAAAAAGAAAAAAAAAAGGAATTTTGGGGAATAATATAACGCAGAAATGTTTTTATTTTTCTCACTTGGACTTCATAAAATAGTGAGGCAGTGAAAGGAAATGCTCCTCATTTATGAAAAGGTAGATGTATAGCTAACACAAAATTGTGATTAGTTTTAATTTTTATAAAGCTTGTTTTAAAACCAAGATCTGATTGGTGATACAGATCATTGGTCTAAAGACTATACTTCTTTTTCAGTAATAGACAGCTGTACAATAGAAGTCTTCACTAACACTACACAAGAAGGAATCCGTTTCATTTCATCCAATGTTTGTGGGCCTCATGGACGGTGTATTAGCCAGCCAGGAGGGAATTTCACTTGTGCCTGTGACAGAGGTTTTACTGGAACATACTGTCATGAAAGTAAGTAGGAGCTTGTAAAAGATTATTCTTTCTGCTCTGAATTTATTTTAAAGTTGATGTTATGAAGCTTTACAACATAAAACAAAACACTTAGATTTCAGTAAAGTTGCATGAGGCGCTGTTTTAGATGTACTGCTTGAAATTGTTTCTCCTGGTAGCAGTCTTTGTAGTGGTTTACACTTCCTCTGTGAAAGAAAACTGGTTTTAGTCCAGCTTCAGTGTAAATGTGTCTGTACCCCACCACCTTCATGTACATCTTACGAGCCACAGATTTCTCCAACATGAGAATGACAAAGGAGGGACTAGAACTTGTATTGCTGGTCTGGGTGTTTTTAAACCCCTGGATATTCTTGCCAGGTAAGCGTAATGCTCTGGTTGGACTTGATACATGAGAGACAATACAGCCAGAAACAGACTTGAAAACAGATGTTTGAGCTTTTCTTTTGCATGGACAAATGCAGTAATAACTTTGTGCTTCTTTTCCTAGAGAAAGAAGTGTAGATCACTCCTCTGAGTAGGTGAAAACAGCCTTGAGCAATAATTGTCTGCTTTTTGTTGTAGATATCAATGACTGTCTTGGGAAACCTTGCAAGAACGGTGGGACATGTATCGATGAAGTTGATTCATTTAGATGTTTCTGTTCAAGTGGCTGGGAAGGAGAGCTGTGTGACACAAGTGAGTACTGCTCAGTGTTGCAGGGCCAAATGATGCAGCTTTGTTAGTAACAGAGATGGTGGGTATGTGCTTAATAATGGGGTGGTCTCTCTGTTCTATAATTAAGTCTTGTTTGCAAAAGTATTTTCAGAAATAATTTCAGGTAGCTGCTCTAAAAGCCTCAGCTCCTTTAATAGGAGCAGAATTTGATTCTTTGGTATAGTTCAGCATTTATCTCAGGAGGAGAAAACTTTTTCTCCTGGGGATAGGCAAAAGTGTTGGCCAGGAACTGAACTAGGCCAGTTCATGGTTAAGACACCTCAGAGGAAACTGCAATTGTTTCTTTTTCTGCTCTGAATGAAGCCCCTTCTGAAACATGATGGCAAGGACTTGCTGAGACTTATTACAGGACATGCATCAATTAAGATGTGAAATACATCTGACTAAGCAGCTTTTGGCAGCTATTGCTTTAAAAAGAGTCTTTTGTGTGGTCTAGATGAAGTTTGTTCTGGAATACTTACATTCCACCTATTAAAATGTTGGTCTCAAGTGAAAGGAGCTTTCTCTAAAATCCATGATTGTGTGAGTATATTTAATGTGTGCACATATATATGTATGTGGTTAAGCCACCTCTAATGGCTGTAACTGTATGTTTTAAAACAGATCAGAAAAAGATAGCCTTAACTGTCTCTCTCATCTCCTAGGGTGTCCTGGGCTGGGGCTCCTTTTCAGGATATTGTGGTCCTTACTAAAAAGCTCTTTCTGAAGTTCAGAATACAGCTGTTTGTGAAAACAAAGCTACTTTGATGCTTTACTGAGAAGTCATAATGAATGGTCCTTCAAAGCTGTCAGAAAGTCATACTTCATGTTGTTCTGTATTAAATCAGTGTGTTTTCCTTGCTTGTATAAATATAACCTCATAATAATTAGGATTGCTGTCTTCCTAAGTAGTACAGAATTTATTTTCTTTATAAAGAGATCTTTTGTTTTCTCATGGCCTTGGCTGGGCTAGATCATCTAATTTGAATAACTGTGTTTTTTAGATTTCAATGACTGTTCTCCTAACCCATGTCACAATGGTGGCCGATGCATTGATTTGGTAAATGACTTCTATTGTGAGTGTAAGAATGACTGGAAAGGCAAAACTTGTCACTCACGTAAGTGTTCCTTGCTTTGATCTTTAGATTACCCAAAGATTTATTTTCTTCTCGTGGGACTGGAGTTCCTGAAATTTAAAGTAAAACAATCACAGTGAAAAAATAGGTGCACTTTCATTGCCCCTTCCAGTTTCCCAGTCACAAAATGGAACTTTTAAAAAATGTATTCCTTGATGTAATGAAACAGTTTCGTGAGAGATGTCCTTTGATTCCATTCTTTGGGTTGCTTATTGTAATACAGCAAGTGGAAAAATGTGTTTCTGATACTGGTACACTTAAATACAAAATCTCTTTAATTTTGTGATTAACAAGTACCTGTTTCTAGCATTCAGCAAGGCCAATGGAAATTAAGACTGCTTTGTTTGTGGTGTGCAGGTGAATACCAGTGTGATGCAAACACTTGCAGTAATGGTGGGACATGCTATGATGATGGAGACACGTTCCGCTGCTCATGTCCTCCAGAGTGGATAGGAAGCACTTGCAACACTGGTAAGCTTTTAAAATTGTCTCCAGATGAAGCCAGAAGAAGCAGAGAAGTGTTTAAATAATCAACTGCTTAGTAAACAGACACACTGTTCTGGCTGGCTGGTTCAAAGCTGTTCCAGTTGGGTGGTGACTGAAATTTAAGTAATTTCTTCCGCTCACCTGATATGATAGTGATTTTTAGGAAGCTGTTCTGCTCTGACTGCTTATATGGTCTTTTTCATAGCTTCCCTCCTAAGGAGTTTTAGGAAACTTGGACTTGTGTCTTGACTTTTCTGTTGGTTTTTAGAGGCCCTGTGTAAAAGTTTTCCTGGGAACTTAGTCCTCTGCTTAGCTTGCAGAGTGACAAGGTTTGTGATCATGAGGTGTATGAGCAGGCATACCCAGGAAAAAGGAAATTAAGAGGTTGTTCCTGGGGGATTTGCAGAGTGATGCCAGCTATAGGACACTACTTGGTTTTTTTTTTTTTCTCCTTTGGAGACTGAGTATGTACTATCTGTGGTAAATCTTTCTGAAAACGAAGCTTCCATGATGATCAGGAAGTTGAATGAAGATAATTTAGTACAGGTTTTCTACTTTTTAGATACAATTGCAGCTTTTAATCAGAACCTGAGCTTTAAATACTAGTATTTTATTGCAAAGAACACCTTACGGCCTGGGTAACTCACTGCCAAAGTAATAATTTAGCAGTACTTGAAGAATGCTTACACAAATGGGGCAGAAAGGAGATAATTCTTTTTTAATAAAATTTCGTGGTTCAGTTAAGCAATTAAATTGGGATGATGATGAAGGTGGGTGAGAGTCTGTCATGTGATTGAGTATTTCTGGAGGTTTTTTGATCTTTTTCTAAGTTTTTAACTGTTGATTTAAATACCGTTTAGGACTGTGATACTGACATATCCAGACGATAGGGACTTTTTGTTTTCCGGGCTAACAGACACTCTTTCTGTTTTCAAAGCTAAAAACAGCAGCTGTATTCTAAACCCTTGCATGAATGGTGGAACATGTGTTGGCAGCGGAGATTCCTTCTCGTGCATCTGCAAAGAAGGATGGGAAGGACGCACATGCACACAGAGTAAGGCTTTTCTCCTTTCTTCCCCTGCATCCCCCTGGGATATTGGGAGTGTCTGGCAGAGAGCTGTTAACTGAAACAAAGCAAGTTTATGGGGTTCATGTGCCAAAATATCTGAATCATTCAGAGTGGGAGGTAGGTAAAGAAGACGATGCTCGAGTAATGAATGAGGAGTTTGTCATGCTGCTTTTTGCATCCAGTCTCTGCCAAAATAAGACTCTTGGCCTTCTATAAAAATACTAATTTTTTGGAAACGTATGTAGAGCAGGAAAACATACTCACAGAAATAATAATTTTAATAATGAAGAGTATTTGGAAAGGCAGGCAGTAGCATATAAGCCATTTTCTCTGAGGACAGCAGTTTAACTACTTTGACATACCAAGACAATGAATTGGTTAGGTGGAGTAAAGCTTGCAACTTGGATTTTTATTTTTTCCCCCAAGGTGCAACATTGGGAGTGGGAGGGAAACTCTATATTTGAGTTTTGTTTTTACCCTGCCTACTGTTGATATACATGATAATTAATCTTTTTTTTGCAAGAGTGGAAGAAAAAATTCAGTTCTGTGTATTTTTCTTTACTTATCAAATATAGTGGCTTCTGAACTACTGTTTTATATTTTAGAAAATAAATTGTGCAACTACTTACACTAGCCAATATTCTTCTTTCTAGACACCAATGACTGCAACCCTCATCCATGGTAAGTACATAAACTCCAGTCCTGTGCCTATTATGAAAATAAAATAGAGCACAGTAGTATAGATTTACATTACAGATTAGAACTAATTTTACTCTAAAATAATTGAAGCCAGCCTCTGTAAAATATCTTACAACCATTTTTTTTGCTATGCCATATCTATTCCTTGGCAGCACCAAAGACCACAAAACAATCTTTAGTTGATTCTTGTATGAACAAATAAAAGTATTTCAGTGTAGTCTCCATGGTGGAACTGACCAGTAAATTACAGTGATATGAAGTGAATCACGTAAGAAGCATTTGTAATTGGATAGAGTAAAAAATGAGAAATCAAAACCTGTTAGTTTACAGAAAATAATTTTAAGTAATATAAAAATGTCCTGTTGAACCAATTACTATGCAAAAACGTGTTTAAAAAAACCCTGAATTTTTAGGAGATAAAATGGGAATTTTTTAAATACGAGGGCTGATATTTATGGTTGAAGGGGGAAAAATTGATGTGTGGATGAAGCAATCTACCTTACCTTTCTCATTTGTCCACGCTGATGCCATAATCCATGCTTCATTTATTAAAGAAACAACCAAATTGGAAAAATCTTGGGCTTTCTTTGTATTCACTGGGAAGTGCTGTTCCACCTCCTTGAGTTCTGTGGATGTGCTTCCTCATGCATCTCTAGGATGTTGCTGTTTAACTGCTGACTTGCTAAGCAGTATTGTTTATCTAGCATTATATTTTTGTTCTTGATAGAAATAAATTGTCCCCCTAAAGAGCAGCAGAAGCTTTAATTAACAAAGCTTTAATTGACCAATGAAACAATGTAGATGAGGTGTTAACTACACTTTTTAATTTACAGTTACAACGGAGGGATCTGCGTTGATGGAGTGAACTGGTTCCGATGTGAATGCGCCCCCGGCTTTGCTGGTCCTGACTGCAGAATCAGTAAGTACCTGCATGGGTAAAGACCTGAGTGGTTGTACCAATCTGCACACACTGGAAAGAACACCTGGTGACCCTTTTTGCATTAGCTCAGCTGAATTCCAAATAATGAAGCAGAAGCCACCTGTTAGCCAGGTTCCGATACCTTGTAATCAGTAGCAGGTTGTGGTCTGTGTTACTTATTTCATTAAATAGCACTGAAATGAGTTGACTAAAATCATGCTTAAAGACTTGATTGCTGGATTTTCTTGGATAATTCTGACGTTTTGGGGGTGCTGGCTTCATAGAAGCTTAAATTTTAAATAATTCTCTGATGATAAACATCTTGTTGGTAAAGATGACATATATCTGAATGTGTTCCACTTAATGTAAGAAACCAAAATGCACTGAGACATTCCAAATGGAAACAAAAACCTTGAGTGGAATGCTGGCACGTGAATAACAGAAGTATGATAAAGGTTCCTCAAAGCTAGAAAACAAAGCTGTTACACTACAATTATTCTGAAGGGTAGAGGCCAAGAAGGGAGGAAAACAGATCCTAAAAGTGTGTGTAGGGGGTTTTTGTTGTTTAGTTTGGTTTTTGGGTTGCTTTGCTTTTGTCTTTTTGAAGGAATTTTGCCATTTTGACTTGAATGGATATATACCTTATTTTTACTTTCTGCTTTGGAAGATCAGGCTTTGAATCTTCTGTAGCCTCAAGGCTTCTGGGCTTGGTCCTTCCACTCCATCAGTGTGGTGATGTGCTTTTCAAGTTGAGACTTCATCCTCATTCTGGCATAGAGAAAACAAACCAGCACTTCTGGTTGGAGGGCAGCTGCAGCACTTGTGGAAGCATCAGCTTGGTGGTGTCTCAATGCAGAACCAGGCATGGCTGATCACTGTGTGTCTGGATCCAGATTCCCAGAAAGGGATATTGAATTCTCCTTGCCTGCTGTTCTTCCCCTTGAGGCTAAGATGTCACAAATACAAATAGTGTTCATTTGTAATGGAGATACAGACATTTTTTTACTTGTTTAGACTGGTATAGATGGAAGGAATAGGTCTGAAAAAAATGCCTTTTATGGCTGATACAGAAACAAAGTCACCTTTTTCAGCATAGAGAAGCTGGAGAATCTCAAACCTATATAGTGTGAAGACAGGAGGAAAGAGTAGTTAAACCCTGTTGAAGTTTAGATCTTAGTGCACTTTTGAAGGAAACTAAAATAGAACCAAAAGCCCTTCCATATCCATTGGATTGTTTTGCTTTGCCTGCAAGTGTAACACTCTCACTACTGCCATTACTTTCAAAGTCTTGTCCTTTAAAGGAGCTGATACTGTATATTGGACAAGAACTGGAGTTCAGACAGTTTCCTCTGGGATTGTAAAGGGCATTCATACTCAGTGGAGGGAAACCTTTCAAAAGATGCTTTGGAAGACAGAGGTTCTGGGTGAAAATGAAGCAGTTGGTGGCTGTGGCTCACAACTTGCCAAGTTGGTTTCTGTTGCATAAATCAGTATTGATCTCTTTCCCAGGATAACAGATGACACATTGCTGTCCATCTAAATGGACCATGCTTCCCTGCCTTTTTCCATTGGTTTCTGTGGCTAAGCCTCTGAATCTTTGAAGGTTTTTTTAAAGAGGCTTTAATGCTAAGTGTCTATGTATTAAATTAGTCTACTTACAATTTCAAGGTTATTCATGTTCATCAAATGTGTGTTACAAACTAAAGTGTTACTCTTCTGCCTTATGGACACTTGTATTGCAGCAAATCATTTCTTTGGGCGTTGTTGAGCAAGATCATTGTTCAACCTGTGCACTCTGATAACTTTATGAAAGCCCATGCTTTTGTATGAAGCCTAAATGACTGAGATTAGTGCCAGAACAGGATGTGCGATTTGTTCTGTAGCCGAATGTGGACAAGGCATTAACACTTTCAGCTGTCCAACACCTCTGCTCTGTGAGATGAGTCAGCATATGACTGCTGCTTTGATTACCAGAACTTCAATTAGGGTGCAATTATGAGAAATCTGCTACAGGTTATTGCTGAAATGGCAGAACTGTTTAATTACAAGATTCATTCTGTAGCCACGCTGTCTTTTGCTTTAAAGAAAAGAGGTACTGTTAGATTACACCTCAGTAAATTATTAATTACAATGTCCTGTGTCCTTGTCACTGAGTTTTACCTATTTTCTGTCCAGATATTGATGAATGCCAGTCTTCTCCTTGTGGATATGGTGCCACCTGTATAGATGAAATAAATGGATACCGATGCACTTGTCCCCCTGGAAGAATTGGTCCTAGATGCCAAGAAGGTATTCCTATATCTGCTATCAACCTTTACCCAAAACACAACAGGGAACAATGTAGCCAGTATAAAGTTTATATGCAGTAGTCTGATATGTAAGGAACAGTAGCTAATTTTTTTTTAATTTAAATTTGTATAGTATTTATAACTTGAAGAGGTGAAGTGTCTGAATGTGCTTTTTGAGTTCGCTTTTTTTTCTTTAGTGATTGGAATTGGAAAGCCTTGCTGGCTTAAAGGAATGACCTTTCCCCATGGCAGCCGCTGGGAACAGGAGTGCAACAGCTGCCACTGTTTGGATGGACGTATTGACTGCACCAAGGTAGGCATTTTGGCCTATTTCCTTAAATTCCTGTGGCTGAATCAAATTCATTGTTCATGCACAAGTTAGTCTTTGTCTCCTCTATATTTCCTTTGTTAAAAAAAAAAAAAAAGTGGTTTCCTGTAAAAGTAGTTAAGGGTTGTCTTTAGTATCATGAGTTACTGTCCTACTGTCTACCTGCTAAAAGAGGCTGTCTAGACCACTTGTTGCAGAAAATGAAATATGAGCTGAAATAAGGGATAAATAAATCACACTGCTGAAGCTTTGCGAACACAGCTTTAGAACTCCTAATTTTGTGAAATGTGAGTTCCAAGGTGGAGGACATGTAGGAAGAGATTTTTCACTGGGCATTGACTGCCTTTTTGTATTGTCCTTCAGTAGCTTTATGAATTGACAGCTTTCAACCGTTGTGTATTTATTATGGCCTAGATTCTGGTGGTTTTGTGACTGAGGAAAACTAAGACCTAAATACAGATTAAACATGTTGCCTTAAATTCAACTCGTCCATGGGTGGTATTAGGCTTCTTCCATGTGTGATGGAACACTTGCAGTTTCTTGCTGACGATTGTGCTTTAAGAAATCCCTGAGTTCCTAATAGCTGTACAGTGCTATGTAGGATCTTAAAGGCTATGTGGAATAATAGAATATCCTGAGTTGGAAGGGAACCACAAGGATCACCCAAGCCCAGTTCCTGGAATGGAGCTGTGTTTGGAAATTTGCTGCACCCCAGTAATTTGTGGGTACCAGCAAGCTGTTACCTTTTAGGAGCATGGTTGGAGTGGTTGTGCTTATCACCAATGTGCATCAGCTCTTAACATATTCAGCATTCTCTGGCAGGGGTCTCAGTATGAATACTGAAGAAATTAATCTTTGTGGTGATATTTCTCTTTCTATATTGTAGAAGCCTAGAGGACTAGATTAAAATAAACACTTAAATTTCTGTATAACTCAGTTAAGTGGAACAAATCCATTAACTTCTAAGGAGATATGCCCAGTCAGTGGTTTCTCAGATTATCTTTGCACAGATTTTTATTCTTGTGTCTGTACTAAATGTCTTAATTTTGTGGAAGAGCAGATCCACCTGCTACTAGGACTACAGCAGTATCAAAAGACAGATATTTTTCTATGTGAATTGTTATTTGGAATTGATGCATGAGAGCAACTACCTGTAACAGTGCTTTGTTCTTTTTAATTTCTAGGTTTGGTGTGGAAAAAAGCCTTGTCTGTTACACAAATACTGGGATAATTCCAATAACCAGTGTCCAATGGGTCAAGAATGCCAGGAGAAGTATATGAAATGCTTTCAGCCACCGTGCACAGACTGGGGAGAATGCAGTGCCTCTGAACCTCTGCCTATCAATATCAAGTGTCTGCCTAATTCTGGGTACTTGGACAATGACTGTGCTAGAATTACTTTAATTTTTAATGGAGACAAAGTCCCCCAGGTGAGAATGGAATTCTTAATGAAGTGTGGCAATATGTGTAGGGGTCTATTCTATGTCACAGCATGCAAGATTAAGGTTTCTAGTATGACTTCTTGGTCTTATAAGCTTGCAAATTTTATTACTAGACTCCCTTGTCTCTTTTAATTGTTCTTTGTCTAAAGAGTGAGGCAAAATTTGGGTTTGTACTGAGTATTTTATCTTCTTGAGTCTTGGAGAACTATTTACATTTCAAGATGGGCTCAGACTGTACTAACATAATCATGCAAGCTCAGTTTTTTGCCCTTCATTCCAAAACCCTATTCTTCACATTTCTGCCCTTTCTTGCTCCACTCTTTGCTGCCTTCATCAGTTCTTAGCAGCTTCAAGAACTCTGAAGAGCCTTATTTTTACATGCTGTTTTTTTCACTTGAGCTAAAATGACAGGGTCTCCCTTGCTTCTAACAGGGCACTACAACAGAAAATATCTGTTCTGAAATCCGGTATTTACCAGCTACTAGGACTGTTTCTAGGGACAGAACTCTGATAATATTGTGTGATCCATCTTACTCCACAGAGAACGCAGTGGAAGTTGCTATTGTAAGTATGAGACATGTGTGTATATATATATATATACAAATGTGTTTTATTATTAGTTTTTCTGGGGAAGAAGTTGTTCAAGCTTGTTTCGCTTGAATGCAGGTGGAGCAATCTGTGGCTTAGTCTTGTCTGCAAAGCAATTTTGTGATCTCACGATTTCCAACACTGTCAGAGAGCTGAAACTGCAGGTTTTGTTAATGACAGATGGCTACTACAAACTCATGATAAATTACTCTAAAGACTAGTTCAGCCCAAATAAGTGAACAGGTGCCTACTTGTTCTGTCAGAAATCTTGGGCTCTTGACCTCAGTAGGGAGATATGGTTACAGGTGCTGGATTGTTCTTGTGAAGAGGATTCTGCTGTGCATTTAGTGCATGACTGCTTCAGGCATGTTCTTTAAACGCAAGGTACCAAGTGAGAAGTGGAAGAAGGTGCAAATTGAGTAGATGAAGGTGACTGTTGCCCGGATGAACTAAAGACTTTTTTTAGATGCATTTACAGCTGAATCGCTGTGTATAGCTTAGTTTTCAAGAAAGAGTTAATTTTCATGGTAAATATTTATCCAGGCAGAAGCTGGACTGTCTGTCTCTGCTCGTACTGTAAAGAGCATGCTGAGCCACCATGCAGGGAGCAAAGTGTATGGTATTAATAGAGCAGACTGTTATTAGTTCAAGCTTCTATCTAGATAATCCACATGTCTTGAATTGCTCCAAACTATGACTAAGTTTAGTTCATCAGTTTAAGTAACGTGGAAGTCACTGCCTTTCCTTTGAGGTATGTTAAATTAACAAGTAGGTGTGCTACCCACCGAGTCTGGCACCGCATCTGCAGTTTGGGGAGAGCTGTTGCTGTGGTAAGCTTTTAGTGAACTGTTTGTAGCTACTGTCAGGCAAATGCAACTGAGTGAACTCAATTAAGATGTTGCTGGATTTAAAAAGAACATTTCCATGGTTAGGTAACTACAATAATTTCTTGCTTTCCCTCTTCACTCCCTTTAGTCCTTTGTCCCACACCGAGATGAACAAGATAACAGCCTCATTCAGAATGCTGCTAATACAATAGTAAATGCCATCACCAAGCGACAGAACAGCACGGTTATGTTGGCAGTAACTGAAGTCAAAGTCGAGACCATCGTCGTTGGGAATTCATCATCAGGTAAGGTTCCAGTGCATACCTCCTCTGTGGTGTGTTTTCTGTTCCCCTGATATCAGGCTTCTTATCTTTCTTTACACATTGGAGAAAATGATTCACCAGATTGTGTCTTTAGTTGCTGTTACTAACTGAAGAGAAAGCAGCTTTGAGATCAAGATTCTGTGCTTGCGTGCTAGTTTAAACTCAACCTCATTCCTAACATGATATGCCCGGGTACTCTTGCCACAGTTTGGCTCTGACTTCCAGCCCAGGTCTCCAGTACAAGCACACCTTTCAAAAGATCAGGAGCTGTTCTTGTGTGCAGTTCCAATCCTGTCCAATTCTCCTACATTAACCTTAAATCAACCTCAGCCCTTGATGCTACTGCACTGAGGCTATAAGGAAATGAAAATATGGGGAAGAGGGAAGGTGTGGTGTGATAGCAATCTCTTCTGAAGTGCTCATGTGCTGTTTATTTACCTTAACAAGAATTAAAGATTTCTTCCAATACTTGGCCATGATGTAAAACTTCACTCTCTTTCAACATGTGTTTCTCACTAGTGCACAGCTGGCTAAAAATGTAGCATTTGTTCCTCTTTAAGAGGATATAGTGTGATTGGAGACCTTTATCTCTGAATGCTGGCTCTCCAAGAGCTGTGCCAAAATAAGTGATTGGAGGTTTTGCATGCCTGTGTTCCTGCCTGGGGGAGGCAGGAGATGGGCTTGTGGAAGACCACTGGTAGGCTCAAGTTCAACTAAGCCCCAGAGTGAAAATCTTACAATGGTAGGAGGCTCTCCCAACTTTTTCCTGGACCTCCCCAGCATAATCTGCTGGAAGATCTTCCATCCATAGTCCAAACAATTAGGAGATTGCCTGGTTCTACTTCCCATGCATTTTCCTTTTAGGAAATGCCTTTCATCTGTTAAAGTCTTGGCAAATGTGCTGTTTCCTAAGCTCTCCTGAAGGAGTGTGCCTGCTTTGTGCTTGCCTTAAACAGCAGTTGTGTAGAAGATAAGGAATCTAGCTGGGATTTTGACATACCTCAGCCTCTGGCTTTTCTGATTTCATATTAAATTCTAGAGCTAAAGGGCTGCAGGTTACTTTGCCTCTCATCTCAGTAAGATTTAAAGATTCTCCCAAAATAGTAGATTAATTTGGGTTCTTTTGCAAAATGGTTTCCAGACTCCTCATTTTAGTTTGTGTGCTCAGTGTTGACCACTGGCCCTTAGTTTTTTAAGAGGAGCTGTTATGAAGCAAACTGTAACCTGGTTTTTTTATTTTATTTGCTGCCCTTTAATTGGTTAAGGTGGGTGAAAACGTCTCAGAAAATGTGATGTAAAGCCCTTTGTGTTGAGAATCTCATTTTGGTGGGATGCTGAAGTGTCTGGGTAGAGATGATCATTCAGATGCTTCACTGGCTTCCTCTAGCTTTAAGAGAAAGTAGTCTGAATTTGGAATCTCTATGCCAAAAATTCTGTATAAAGAATCTGTTACTAAGTAAACTTGGATCCATTGGTCATATGATGAAGTAATAGATGTGATAGCAGTGAGAATGGAAGCTTTGTATTCTAATCTTGGAGAAGGTGTTGTGAAGAACTCCTTTTTCTTTGAAGTATTTCTGCCATTCATGATTTAATGTTAGGTTGCTTATGAAAAACCAGGAGATAATAGCAGTTACTCATGTGAGTGCAATCCTTCCATAACTGTTAAAATACAATTTTGAGATCCCTTGAGGCCAACCATGTTGGCAGTTTACTCACCCTCCTTTTACCAAAAGGAAATGTTTGAGAATGTGTCACATTCCGCATAAGAATGTGCTCAGGAGGCACTTGAACAACCGTGGTGTTGAAACATTGGTTGTTTTTGTGTAGTCATTTCCAGGTTATTCTGTCAGCAGATGTTGTAAAACTGCTGAGGCAATTCATGTTTGGATCAGGCATTAGAGTGGTGGGTTTGACAGCATTTATCTTCAGAGCTGTTGAACAATCCCATTGCTCTCTATAAAAACACCTCATCTCTTGTTGCCCCTTACCATGTGAGAGTTTTTGCTTATCAAGAAAAATAAAAAAAAGAAGTTGTTATTCTTTCCTAGCTGTACAGCTCTTGAGGAAGGGGGCAGAAGAAATCCAAATATAAATACATTTTTCAGAAGTATTTTCCTAGAGAAATAATCTGTGTCTCTGTGGCTGGGAGAAAACTGTAGTGTGGTTTGGATTGGGACAGTGGAGAAAAGCAATTGCCTCAACAACTTTTGTTTGTTCATTGTGCAGTGAAGACTCCTCTCTCTAGGGCCAAATTCTGGTATTTCATCCTGAGGTAGAACAGGAACTTGATGAAGACTGCACCACCAATTTGGTTATATAGCCCCAACCTGAATGTTTTTGGTGATCATTGATACATAAATGTCTGTAGGCACTAATGGTAAAGGACTGTTCTTTCTGATGATAAATGAAGGACGTATTTGTGGTGCAAATGCCAGTACTTCTAGAGCAACTTAGAGGCACAGTACTCCACTGCCTCCCTCCTGCTAGGATAAGGTTTTTCTCCTAAGAAAAACCTTATCCTAGCAGGACTACTCAGGTTTTCTGGGCCAACTTTGCATAGATGCTTGAGAAAGATGCTACTTAACAAAACCAGTTTGTCTGTTGAAGTGGACAAAAGATCTCAAATGGAGCTTTCCTCCCTCATCATTAATCATGTTAAACTAAACTAGCAAAGAGCACTTTCAGATGAACCTGGTGCATTCAGGCAGTTGTTATTGTGCTGTAAAGACATCTTACTTTCTCCTGAAAATGGTGCAGGGGATCCACCTGTAGCTAAATATGGATACTTCTCTTGCAAATGTCCAGTGCTATCTATGTATTTTGTTCTGTTAACGTGAGACTTTCTTTCCATTTGCCCTCCAGATTATTTGGTCCCAATTCTTTGTGCGGTATTTAGCATTGTGTGGCTGACTTGTATCATCATCTGCGTGTGGTGGACTCGGAAGAGAAGAAAAGAGAGAGAGAGAAGCCGTCCTCCCAGAGAAGAGGGTGCCAATAACCAGTGGGCGCCTTTAAATCCCATAAGAAATCCTATAGACAGATCTTACAGTAACAAAGACATTCGTTACGAATGCAAAAACTTCATATCTCCTCAAAAGAGAACTTGTGATGCAGTAGAGGAGTACGTTGAGTATGAGGAAGAGGAGGATGAAGAGGAGGAAAGAGATGAGGAAATGGACAAATTCCTATCTCACAAACTCACAAAGCCTTTGCCGACAAAGGTGTCTGACACGTCAGAGAGCAGTCCAGTAAAGAAATCCCATCAAATAGGCAAAATGGACAACAGATCTGTAAAAAATGTGAATGCATCAAACTTTGAAGGCAGTAGAGACTAACCTGTATTTGGGATGTAGGCAGACTGCGCCTGCGCTTGCTGGGGAGGGGAAAAATTGACATCTCCACTTTGCATCAAGGACTAAAAATATCTGGAGTCAAATGTTCATAGTTTCTTTATTTTGCGTAAAAAAAATAAATAAAAATAATAAATAAAATTTATTTTGTTTCTTTAGCCTTGTATAAATTATTCAATGACTGTCAGATGAAAAAAAATGAGTAATCTTTGATAGTTGCTATTTTTGTAAAGTTTACTTATAATACACTCGCTGTGTGGCAGAGGAGAGGTTGTATTTTCAATATGTGTAAAGTTTATTACAAAAGACTGTACACTGTTTACAGAATGTATTTCTTTTTATTACTTGCTCTAATTTAATGGTGGCTTTAAAACCTCCTGGTTGAGGAAATTGTGTGAACTTTAAACTGCTTTCTTGACTTTGAATCTCTATTAATGGCAGCTCACTGCACTTGTTACGTTAGTAGCTTCTGTAAGATTTTTTCCAAATTTGCCTTACACACTTTGTAATAGGAACAAAAAAAAAAATATAGAGATCTTTCAACTGTGGTTTAAAAGTGGCCTTTTTATTTCTGTTTGATTACTTTAGAATTGCAGTATTGAAGCATGTGACAAGTGCCTTGAGATTAAACTTTTTCTATAGCAACTGTCAAAGACTGCCATATCAATATAGTAAAATTGTGAGAACTCTAGGTTCCCCAACTGACACAGTTTATTTTCTAATAGTGAAAGTGCTTTTTTGTAAATATGTACATATTAAATGAATCACTCTGTATATTTGATTTAATAAGTTAAATATTTTGTTCTTTTTTTTTTTTTTTTTACATGTCATTCCTTTTAATTTATGTTGCAGAAAAGGAGGTTCTATGGCAGTTTATAAGACCTTTTTTTGGTATTATGTCCAGATTAGAAAATGTTAATACAATCAATGTTAGGAATCTGTTGGTCATTTGTATTTACATAGGAACATAACCACTTATGTGTAAATAGATCCAGAAATGTTTGTTTATCCCCATGTTCAGCCCATCTCAAGAACACTAACGGGTGCATCTACTGTACAGTACCAACATAGAGAGGCATTGTTTTTTCTTTTGTGAATATGTTAATTACATGTGGTATTACTTTTTTTGCGTTTAAATACAGGCCTAATGAAGGGAACAATATTTTCCTCAGTCTTGTTTCTGTTGTGCTTTATTCATCTTTCGCTCTAAAGGAAAAAGGCTGGCAAGCTCAGAGGATGGGAGTACCTCAGCAGAAATGGTTAAATATTATGGAAGGCTTATGCTTTTTTTTTTTTAAGGCTTTTATTATTGCTGTTAACTGGGCAGACTATCAGTTTATTTTAATTACTGAAGAAGCATAACACTACATACACCTAGTTACCCTACCACTGAGAGGAACAGATGTCTGAGAGTGTAAACTCTGGCCCATGAACAATGTAAACATGAATGTTTTGAAACCAGTTATTTTATACAGGAATGCAGGATTTGCTTTGCAGGATCATCTGTTTTAGTACATTTTTTTGACATGTTCTTAAAAAAAAAAGAAACCTTTCAGAAAAGAAACTATTTATTAAAGCATTTTATAATGATGTTTGTTGTAACTTTTTTACTTGTGCTAAATATTCAAAACTTATTTTGATAACCTGGTTAGGAGTTAGTTTAGAAAAGGGTACTATCCTTCTCATGTTCCCCAGTATAATCCTGAGTATTTAAACCAAAACCACTTTTTTTCTGCTACTCTTGTAACTTTTTGTACTGTAATGCTGCTGTCTTCCATAATCTAATAAAATGATTCCCTCATTGTGTGTAAGATATTTCAGATTGTTGTTTGCTTTCTCAGTGCCTGGAGCTGGGATGTGGCCAGGCTGAGCAGAGGAGCAGTGGAAGCCCAGGATTAATTCCTGGTGTTTCCCATGACCCTGAGCATGCAGCACTGGCAGAGGAGGTGCTGTCCACAGGTGCCTTACAGACACCTCCAGGTCCCAAGCTCTGGGGCTCTCCCTGCAAAGCACCAGGGCTGTGTATAGCTGCCAGAAGTTGGACTGTGGATGATCCCTGTGGGTCCCATCCAGGGATGTTCTGTGTTCCACGTGCCTGTTTTGCAGTGGTTCTCCTCCTGGCTGCTCAGGGAAGCCTTGTCTGAGCTGAGTTTGTCTTCCTGGGGTGAGAAGAGGGCTGGCTGAGCGTGCAGGGGCCTGAGGAGATGTCCTTTCCCAATTGAGTTGTATTTTGAGGTAATACCTTTCTCTGCTCTGCAGCCATTCAGAGCTTTTACATGTCATGCTCCAATCTCAGTTGAGGTCTATTGCTGTTTCTGTAACAGTTCTTTTGTAGATGGTATTTTACCTAGTAAAAAACGTATTCCTGTCAAAGTTGGATTTTTCCTGGTAGCTATCAGCATCTGAGGCAGAGTTCTAGGTTCTAGCAGAGCTTTTATTCCAGTCATCATACAGCTACTTTTTATTGCTTTTCTTGGACTCTGCTTGTCTTCATTGTGAAAGAAGCAACTCTCAACTGAGCCAATTCTGTTACCTTTCTCAAAAGGAGAAATAATAGGTTTATATATGTTTGGAATAAGGTCACTGCTGTTCAGTAGAGTAGTCCTGAGCTGGCTCACTGCTTCCAAAGGTGCCAATTCTGCTTCTTCCCAGGACGGAAGTAGCATAGAAAGTAAAGGGGGCATACTAGTGGTCATCATCCTCTGTTCTAAACAAAGGGACTGATCCTGTGTCTGGGAGTTGTTCCCCTGTGGATTCACAAATCCACCACAGGCAAATGTTCAATTTTGTAGTGCTCTTTCCCTGCCAAAACCAAGAATTATTTGATGCCTCCTTCATGTGATGAGGGAGTTATGTGCACTGAGATACGTGAAGCAAGATGAATACGGTTAGGAGCATAAACATAAACTTTTTGACTTGCACAAATTAACCTTGATCGATTTTATGCAGCTCTTATTTCTATGCTACTCTTACACTTGTGTGCCTCCACATGCCTCATCTCACCTTATTCAGTAGTTTTGTTTCCTCTTGATTTATTTTTGCAGGAGATGATGAACTCTTGCATCTTGACTTCTTGCTGATGCACATGTGCTAAGCATTATGGTGCTGCCAGAATCCTCTCTGTTATAAGAACTGCATGATGAGGCAAACTAATAAATGGACTCTTGTGGTTTTTCTAAGCAATGAGTAGTTCTGGGTTAATTTTTCTTCCCTGATGCTCTTTCCAAGACCTGATCTTAACCTGAAACACCTGCTGAGCTCAGTTGTTTTTTGGCCATTTGCTGTTGTCTGGTTTGTTCTCCAGCAGGCCACGTAATTATTCCTCTTCAGATCAGACTGTGCTTGGATGGAAAGGTAATGTGTCCAGCAAAATAAGTCACTCTGCCCATACCTTTTCAAGAGCAAGCTAAGGGTTGAAAGGCATTTCAAACCTTTAGGAGGTTTCTTGTGGGTGAGGGGAGTAGAAGTTGTTTTTGCTCTTCCTCCATTCTCAACACTAAGGCTGGTACTTGTATCAAGCTTAGAATATTGCTCTTGCTGTGAAAAAATTGTGACTCTCTGATTTGCTCTGTTCAGTGCTGCAAAGCAGTCCCTGATTAGCCCTGTGTTCTCATTGCATCACAGGTGGTGGGATAAAGAATGTGCTTATAAAACAGTAAAGGAGCTAAAGGTCCCCTTGACAATGAGGGATGACTAAATCCTTCCCAAGTCCATCCTTGTTTCTGTATGAATATGTGGAACTTTTTGCTTTTGCTCTGTATATATGTTATGCTCTCTATATTTTTTCAGTGTGACAAGGACTTAGTCTAAGTGCAAAAATTTCTCTTCTTCAACCACTTGATAGTAAACATGTGCCTGCAAAGGTTTATAAATGAATGTCAGAGGTAATTTTCCTAAGTAGGAAGTTTTGGGGTTTTTTATGAGAATCATTAAGTTTCACGGTTCATTGGGTCACCTTTTCCCTTGGAAAAGCTAGATTGCATCTGTCTAGGAAATCTGGATGGTTTATACAGATCCCATTTTTATATTGTGTTTACCATTTCTAGAGCAAGAAGAAACAGATAATGTACAGGGCAGTGTACATTACAAATGAGATGAACAGAGACCCACCTGTCCTGCTTCAAAGTTAATAATCTGGAGTTTTCTGCAGACAATCAGCATGATTTTGTAGAAATCCTTCTCAAAGGATACTTTGCACTATCCGTATGAAAGGAGTACATAAATCAACTGCCTTTAGGGACCAATGAGACAGTCTTTAGAAGCTCAGAAGAAAATCTCCACTTCTTTTTTTTTTCCTGGTAACAAAGCTGCTTCAGTTTTTTTCTAGATGGGAAGAAAGTCACCAAAAACTTCTGCAATATTGAGGAGATGTCGTGTTTTTGCTCATATTATTGTACTCCATCCGTATTACTCTTTATAACCACTGAGACACATGGAATTAATGTGCTTTGCTGAAGTCAAACTAAGAATTCTTGGTTTCCAGTGGTGGATAAGGCAGAAGGATCACTTTGCAGGTGTAAATGTGACATTCTCTAAGGATGCAACACCACGATTAGGGAGGGACAATGTTTCCTAACCTTTGGGTTCCCAAGAGACATGAGAATGTTCTGGCAAAAAAAAAAAAAAAAAAAAAAAAAAAAAGAACCACACACCCAACCAAATGCAAATCCTTCAGCCCTGCTGGGTAGGGAGAGACTTGTTAACATGTGGGTCTTTCTCAGCTGCTATCCTATCTTTTCTCCCACCCATCTGAAGGAGGCTTGGGTTGGAGGGGACTTCTCCCTGTGGCAGATTTGCTGTGCTGATAGGCTGTGAAAGGAGATTGGGCAGGGAGCTGTGGAGCAGGTTTGGAAACTGCTGTGGCAGCGGCCTACAGAAGGCCCTTTGAAGGCTTGGCCATCTGCCTGCAGGCATAACTCTGGGCATAACCCCACCTATGCATTAATGAAGCCCCACCTGTGGGTGGAAGTTGCTCAGCCAACAGCTGTACTGGTGCAGATCAAAGGTCCATCTACTGCAGCATCCTCTGTCCTGCAGTGGCCGGTGGAAGATGCTTACAGAAAGTGCAAGACAGCAGCAAATTGCAGCATGAGCCCTTCTCACACCCACCCAGCTCTTTCAGTCAGCAGTTTAGGGTCATATTTGATAGGCACCTCTCCTCTGTAGCATCATATCATCCTTTTTACGCTTTAGACCACCACAACATCATGTGGCAATGAGTTCCACAACTGCACCATGGATTGGGTGGGAAAGCCATTCTGTTTGTTGTGAACCTGCCCCTCAGTATGGTGATGTAAAAACAGCAAGCAGTTGTTCCCTCTCCATCTCCACAACATTTGGGATTTACTGTGCAGACACCATTTTCTCCCTAAGCCTTGGAGTTCAAAGTCACAGTCTCTTCTCTTTCCACTTGCAGACCCGTTCCAGGTCTCCAGCTGTTTTTCCTACATGACTTCTGTGTCCTTCCAAATTATTCTCTCCCTTTGGAGTCAGGTTGACCAAACTGAACAGCATCTGGATGAACAATGCCAGCACTGTTCTATACTCTGTTCAGATTCTTTCTTGACCATCCCTGGTGCACTGGTTTCTCTTTTCTCTTTGTTGGCTTCAAGACTGATGAGAAAGAAGAGGTGGTGGCTTCATGTGTTGGCTGTACACGCTCCTGGTTCTTGTTAGAGCAAAGCTGACTGAATCCCACTGTCTGAGTGCTGGGATCCCTTGAGAAGCTCACTCTACCATGAGTGTCTGCAAGGAGCAGCACTGGTGTGTGGGGGTCCACAGTGGGCCTGAGCATTGTGATCCCGTTTATTTGGGGCAGGATTGGAGTGGGTGGATATGCCAATGAAAAGGTTTTGTGCACACCAGGCAGTACAGGAACGAGCCCTGCAGCCTTCCCAGCAGTGAGGAGGCTGAAAAGGATGTGGGCATCAGTGAGTGTGGAAGAAGACTCTGTTTTGGGGAATGGTACATCAGTAAGATCTAGAGGGGAGGGTTATGTAGGTACCACATTGCATTGGTTCATCCCTCTTCGATTTCTCTGCTGCTGAAGAGCTGTGCCACAAGTCCCAGCTGGAACAGTCTGTCTCAAAACTGGTGTATCCACAGCCCTGCACTCTTCCAGGTGAGGCCGAAACGGCCACGTTAATGCTTCACCACCACCACTTGTGGTTTGCTGCTGGAGAGGCAGAAGGGAGAAGGAGGAAGGAGTGGGTGGCTGGTGGCCGTTGCCCTGTGCCCAGTCCTGGGCAGACGTGTGGCTGCTCAGACTGTGAGGAGAACAGCCCAGGAGGCTTCTCCCCACCATTATCTATCAGACAGCATCAGCTCTGGTTCATCACCAGGCTGCCCCTTATGGAAAGTTTACCCGTGTCTGACAACTGTTTCAGACAGCCCGTTGTTTTAGGAGCAGAAGAAATCCTCTGGCAGGGGTTTTCTAGGTCCTGATACCTGCAAATGCTGGAAAAAGCAGCTCAAAATCAGTTTTGTGTATCTAGGAGTTATAGTGCTAAATAAACATGTAGGTGTAGCATCATTTCACAATAGTTTATGATAGCTGTGGGGGAGAAGGAGTTGTCCCTCCTTATGTACCCTTTTCAGCTGTGAACCCTGGGCCTGACCCCTCCATGGGTTAGAAATTATGGGACAATTTGTAGCTGTTTCTCCTTTTGCCATGTGGCTTATCTAAGTGCTTCCCTCTTTGGTGGTCTCCTCACTGATGTATGTCTGCATGACTGGGCTCCACTCCAAAACCCTCCATGTGTTACTTACAAGGAGGTGCAGAGGGGTGAGAGAAAGGGCTGTTCAGTGCTGAATCCCCCAGTCGGCCTGTGCAGGAAATGTGCCAACCAGCTCTTTTTCTGGCTGAGGTGATATCCCTGACCTGCTCTGCCTTCTGTAGGGTTGGACAACCCCAGACTGGGCTGTTCCCTCCACAGGCCACCACAGGCTCAACTGCCACAGCATTTTCTCATCCCCGCTTCCCAAAAGAAAATGGAAATGGTGAGCGCAGCAGCGTCTCAATGGGAGGTAAAACTGCTGGAGTTGAACACTTGGGCAAGTTAAAATGTGAGTGTGGATCAGCAGGCTCTCCTCCCTATTTCTCTTCAACCTTTTTTTTAAATTAATTGATAACCAAAAAAAGAAAGAAGGGAAAAAATTCAACAGTGAAGAGCTCTGCTCTGTCAAGACGTTCTTGAAGTATGCGCTGGGAAGTACAAGGGGGCTGCCAGGGCTTCCTGGGCCTCTGGGATGTCCCCAAATGCCACCCTCACCCTGGTGAGGCTCCCTGTTTGGTGGCACAGAGACAGCCCTCGTGCATGGTCCCAAGGCCCCACGGACAGGGCAGGACCCCAGGGAGGAGTTCTGACAGTCTGCTGACATGGCTTTCAGTGCAGATAAACCAGTGAGGTTATCTCAAGTGCAGCAATATCCTCCAAAAAAGTGAGGGGGAGAACCCTCTTTGCAGCGTGTCAGCCTGGATAAAAACCTGTTAATGGGCAGTGGTGGTGGGAGCAGAGACCCAGCACCTTCTAGGGGCATTGTGTGGCAGCAGCCTGGGTGTGTGGGACCCACAGGGCAGTGGAGGGAGCACATGGACGACATTTTCCAGCCTGGGTGTTTGAATTTTGCTCTATATTTAGTGCCCTAAACGGGTGCTTTGATTCGCTGTGTTTCCAAGCACCTGCTGCCTCCATTGACTCTGGTGGTCTATATGGGTCCCAGCAATCCTCGGGGTTAAGCTGCTCTATCTTTCATGCCTAAATTTGGGTACTAAAGGTTGGGAGCTGCGGGTGCTATATTCTGCTGGGGTTTGTGTTTCTCCTGCTGTGGGGCATGGTGCTAAGCTGGGGTTTGTGGGCAATGTGTTTTCAAAACAAGACTGGCTTTGATTTGCCAGTTTCTGGTTCGACTCATCTGAGAGATTAATCGTTTATCAGAGAAGAGAGAGATTAAAACTTCTAGAAATAAAATCTGAGTACAGGCTGGCTGCTTCTTCCCAGCAGCAGATGCTTGACACACAGAGTGTGGCTGGTGCAGGACATCCCTCTTGCAGGGGGAGCGTTTTCCAGGGCCTGCTCCCTGCACACCCTGTGGAAAGGCTGAGCTCTGAGGCTGAATGTGACCAACCTGCTGCCAAAACCTCCAGCCGACTGTGACAGCTCAGTGGGGCACTGCTACAAGTGGAGCCGGGGCTGGCCTTTTAAGGAGCCCTGGTCTGTAACTGGGCATAAACACTTTTCCCTTTCATGCTCATTTCCAGGGCAGGTAATTTATGTATCTTGGTAAGAAACTGGCAACCATGTCCATGCTTCTGTCCTTTTGTAATATCCTGTTGTTGCTTCCCAGAGAAAAATACCAGCAGACATTCAAGGTTACTTCCTTGGCATGCTCTGTGTGTTTTCAGCCTGATTGTATCTGCACTGCGTAGATGTTTCCTGACATGCTGTATCTCCCCCACTCTTGCATCACAGGCTGAGCATTAACTGTGCATGCTTTGCTGCTGCAGACCTTTCCTTTCTGACCACAGCCCCAGCTGTCTTTCACCTTGGCTTGCTCCCCAGCCACGTTCCCTCCTTTGTCTGACTCCCAGATTGCTCCTCAGACACTTCATGGTGCTTGATAGACCTTGGAGCAGGTCTTACTCCAGAGCAGGAGATGACGAGTGACTGTGGCATGGAGCAGATGCCCACACAGGTGCTGGAAAGGGCCCTCACCTCTCTTATTTCAAGAGAAATTTGGTCTCTCAAAGGTGGCTTTAAAAAGTGACCCTCATGGTAGGCTGACTGTTCCCAAATGTTGTTCGGAGTCCCTGCAGCACCTGGATGAGGAGCAGCTCCAGGATCCTGGTGCATGCCTGGTCCACTGACCTGGCACTGCTCCTCTTGCTCATCCAGACCTTGAGAAGCATGAGTCCAGATTTGTTGTTCCTCATTGCTCCTGGATGCCTTGACATTCCTTAAGGAGCTCAGAGCTCATTCCCATCTCCACTGCCAGGCCTGGGCTGTGGCAGCATAGTCCAGCCCCAGCACAGAGCCCTTATCGTGTGTGATGCTGCAGATGAAAGCTGTTGTTTGTTTACAAGCTTTCCTCAATTAGAACTCATTTGCTGCTCACACACTATATTTAAAACCTCATGTTTAAATCAGCGCTGGTGATTTAGGAGTGCCTGTTTTGTTTTCTTTCCTAGATACATACGATAGTTCCTCCACCTGTTAAAAATCTGTTGCTAATATTTGCTGTCAGGTTTTTTTTTCTTTTTTTTTTTTTTTTTTTTTTTTGTTTTTTGGGGTTGTTTCTTTTGTTTGTCCCCTGCCAGGATAGCCAGAGGCCAGCAAGTGTTTATTTAACTCTAGCTGTTTACTTCTCATAAATTTCCCTGCCTGAAAATCTATTTGGGATCAGGCAGGAAAAAGCTTTGCAATCATGCTGGATTAGATTAAAATAGACAGAAAGTTTCACTTTGGGCATTTTGGCAGCTCTGGATCTCTTCAGAGCTACTCTCAGCGAGGCTTTCCAACACACAGCCCCGGTGGCATGGAGGGGATAAGTTCATGTCCTGGTTCCACTTTGTACCCCAGTGTCCTGGCCAGTGAAAGTGTCCCAGGAGGTAAGGCAGGGCAGGAGCTCTGTCCATGAGATGTTTCCCTGAGCACCCTCCATCCTCAGGGAACTGCTCCAGACAGAGCCACTGGACCATCCCACTGGGGTGTATGTGGCCTTTTAGCCTTAATTTCTGCAGGTCAGCTAAGTAGGGAAAAGTAGGAATTTTTTTTTCAAGGTTATTGTTTTTAAAACTTTCCTGTATTTTTTTTTCTGTTCATTCTTCATTAATTTTGTTAATTCATTGCAAACTCATCATATAACTGATGTCTGTGTATACCTTTTTTCAGAATATCAAATCAATCTGATCAGATTCACCCATGGGAGGGTGACTTTAGTTTTTCAAGAAAAGTTTTTCCAGGATTGCAAAACCCTTGCTATAAAAGATTGTGTTGGGTTTGTGTGCACTTGTTTTACTGCACCTTTCCATGAATGAAGCGTGTGAGAGCTCCTGAGCCAAATTCTGGTGTAGGAAACTCAGGGTAAGCCCAGGACAAGAAGACAAATGCCCTGACAATGCAGATGAGCTGATCCAGCAAGCTTCCAAGGAACAGGAGCACACCCAGGGTTTGAAACCTGTGGCTTTGGGTTTCATCAGTCATTTCTTTCAACAAAACCCTGTCCTGTCATGGTGTTATTTGTAGAATTATCCGTTTCTACAACTTTCTGTCCACCGACTGAATTTTTATGAAGTGGAATGTTTGCAGAGACCAAGATGAATTTTCCAAAGGGTTATAGACTGGGATGCTGACACAAATGTTCCCATGTATATATCTGATTGGGACACACATTTGTTTCCTCCAGGCCCCTGGGCCTTCCCTATATTTCATGCTTTAGCCAAGGGCCAAGTGCCAACCCCCATTTCTTTCCCACTTCTACACTTTGGAAATCAGCAGATTCATTCTGGATTCTCTGCAATGTGCGTGAAAAAAATTCTTTTGTTCCTTTTATAATTTTTAGAACACCTCAAATGTCTTCAGGGATTCAGTCAAGAAACATAATCTTGAATAAGATAGAAACAAGAAAGTCAAGTCCTTGTTGTATCATCCATGCTATTTCCATCTCCAATGTATTTCCTCTCTCGAATTGCTTCTCTCCAGAGTCACACTCTGCCAGAGATAACTAGGTGGCAGTGAGTGAAGAAAGGAACAGCATTGTCTACAGCTTTGAACCATGAATAGCCCTTGGAAAAACAGCAGCAGAGAGAGATACAAGTTCAAGTTGATAAAGCAGGTTGCCAAGTGACCAAAGACTTGATCCTGTTTCACAGAAGTTGGCGGTGAACTCCCACAGACGTCACTTTTATTGCTGCTTCCAGCCCATCTTGGGTGCCATCCACCAGCAGCCTGGGCAGAATGCGGCAGTGAGGAGTTCTGTGGGGATGGGGCTGGGTTTGCTGGTGGAGCCTCCTCCTGCTGCAGCTGCTGGGGCCAGCGTATCAAGTACCCACGTGAAGCCACGTGGGTCAGCTGAGGTTCAGCACCGTGCTGATTCTCTGCAGCGCCCTTTGGCTTTGTGCTGTTGGCAGTGTGAGCACACACATATAGACATCATATTTATGTAAATCAGGGCCTCAAAGTTATAAGGAAAAGCCCCAGCAACAGCTGCCATTTACCAGTCCCCAGTGATGAAGGTTGAGGCCCTGAGCTCTCTGTTGACATTGCAGCTCATCCTGAGTTCTGGCTCCATCCCCCAAAGCCCCCTGGCTGTATTGATCCAAGCCCTGGCACGCTCCTCGGACAGCACAACAGGCCGATCCCATGTGCAGGGGCCACCTCCTCGGCCCCATACCAGACCCACTACTGTGCCTTCATCATGTGATGGAACAAAATGAAGCAATTTAAGGCCATTTTGACAGCTGCCCACTTCCCTACTACCCTCCTCTGCCTGCTTGGTGCACATGACATGAAACATTGGGCAGGCCAGCAGCACAGTCACCCACTGCTGCCACTGAGACCCGTTCTCAAAACCCTGCGCAATGTCAGCCAGCAGAGAGAAACCACTTTATTTTGGTGCCTCCGAGGGGGCTGGATGAATAGCTGAACTGCAGCAGCCTAATGGATTTTGGAGGGGGGTGGGAAGCAGGACGGGACATGCAACAATTTGCAGGGAGGCGTGTGGGGAAATGTTGTTGCAGCGATGAGGAGTGGGAGATGGAGTAACAATGGCTCCAGTTTACATTGTGCTGCAGCAGCACTGTGATCTGCTGCCAAGATCAACCCTGGAGAGAGGAACTTGAAAATAACACGAATAGTGTGGCTGGAGAGATACCCTACAGCATATCCTGCTCCCTCGGACTTTGCCTTTGAGTCAGGAGTGAAATATTGGAGCTATTGTGGTGAAGTGAGACTTAAAAATAGAAGGAAAAATTGCCGCTTTTTCTTTTTGTTTTTTCCTCCAAGAGGACATTAATTGTTTTTAAGCTGTGGCACTTCTAGTCTGAGTCAAGGAGGAAAACACTTCAAGGCATTGAAAGGGCTAGGAACCATGTCACTCATCAGCTGTGGTGTGAGAGCTGCCCCTTATCTCCATCTCCATAGCGATGCTGCTGCTCGGGTTACTCCCCCCCGACGGGTTTCACACTGCTCCTGCATTACCCTCCACGCTCCAGATCCTTTCAGAGGAGGCCTAGTTAATACCATAAGTCTCACAAAAAAAAAAAAAATAGTGCTGAAACTCAGGTGGGTTAGCAGCATTTCTGGCTGCACGTATGTTACCTGCAGGGAACAGAGAGAGGGCTGGTGCCTGGGGTTTCTGCACAGAAGGTGAATTCCAGATAAAAGCTGGAAATTCTCTTCTGTCTTGCAAGAGCAACAGTCTGGAACCAAAGTGGGTTTAGGGAGTTACAAAGTTTATATTTCTTGCAGGGTTTTACATCATTTGGATTTTTCTGTTATTTCAGGGATCAGTGGGTTGGTAAAGCTTAGGTCTCTCTGGGCTTTCTAAGAACTGCATTTATATAAATGTGAGATGAAGCAGAGCAACATCAAATCAGGTCACAGCCATGGGAATGCTGTTTATTGACTGTCTTCAGAAACAGCATTGCCCTCTGTGTTAGGCTCCTGGCCAGGTGCTTCAGGTTGCTGCCAACACTGGACCTCTTGCAAGCGCCTTTCTGGGGGCACAGAATCCTCCCTCTGTGCCTCTGAGCTTCCTTGGGAGTGGAGAGGCCAGTCTGGGATGCCAGCACCACCACTACAACCAGACAGCTGTGGACAGCTTCCAGCCACCCTCCCAGGGATTGTCCCCCCCATCCCAGACTTGCTGCTAGCCTTTGATGAGTGACTGCTGCCACATGGGGACAGGGCTGCTCCCCTACAAGGAGAGAGCTGCACTGGTTTGTATAAATATAGCACGTGACATTTATGTCTGAGTTTACCAAATTCGGCCCTTTCCCACTGGTAAACTGTGAGAACCAGCAGGGTCGTAGTGTTTATGGCCAGGAGGAATTGCTAAATCTGGATTTACACAGATCACTGAGCTCAGTCCCTCGAAACCAGTATCTTGTTTCACTGGAAGCTCATGTTGCTCTGCAGACACTGGGAGATGGGGCAACTCTTTTTGTCCCAGAAACTGGTCACCATCACTGTTCACTCATGTGCTTTCCTTCTGGTTCAAAAATCCTTTTCCATCTGTGCCTTGGTAATGCTGCAGATCCCAGAAGAGCTGAATATATTCAAATCATATGTATCAGGCTGTCTCTCAATCCTCTTTGCTAAAATTAAGGAGGTTCTAAGCCTCTAAGGTCCGCCTTTCTCCCCTGCCTCTTACCTCCATGATGGATAGCTTATGTCCCTGCCAATCAGCATCAGAAACCTGGCCTCCCATAAATTATTTCCAAAACTCAGGATGTTTCATCCTTTCCTCAGGTTCTGGAAAGGGCCTGTGACCAAACTTTGGGATAAGACCCTCCTGTGGCTGAGATCCTATGGGCAGCAGGTGCTGGGCAAGCATCTCCAGGGGAGGTGGCCACCCTGGATAAGGAGCTGATGGTTTCTATGGGATGGTGCCAAAGTGCAGGGTTCCTCCAGGAGCTCAGAGGAGCCACCATGCAACGGCTCATTTCTGCAGCAGATGTAATCAGCAAAAGGAAATGAGTAAAGAACAAACAGCAGATTTTAAAAGATGGAAAGAAAAGATAGTTTTTTATCTATGTGGAACCTGACAAAACACCCATGTGCTGTTCAGAGATGGCATGAGTTGATAAATGTGATGAAAATACAACATGGGGGCAGAGAAACAACTCAGGGCCACGTACTGCACTGGATATGGGTGTTGGCATCTCAGACGTTATCCCTGACCAGCCAGGACAGGTCTGATGACAGTGCTGTGGGGAGAAATCTGTGGTGTTTTGAGTCCATGCTGGAAGGAGGGGTATTGCCTCAACACTGAAGGTGGAGCAGGCTCTAAGATTAGGGTAGGGGCTGTTCTAATGCCATTTAAAAGGAAAAAAACAAAACCACCAACAGCACTTGAATGCTGGAGGAACAATGTTTAGCCATCTAGAATCTGGCTATTTGTGCATAGCTATCTCAGTGCTTTTAGGGCCTAAATCTCTGAGAGAAGACTGGGGTGAGAAAGTTCAAGGTGTAGGATTTGACAGCCAGCACTGCTCACTGGAGAAAGAGGTCTCCTTTCCATGAGTTTCTTAGCTGAACACCAAAAGGAAGCTCCCCATGCAGCCTCCATTCTGTGTTCAGTGTGGTGTGCAGGGTGAGGGGACACCTTCCAGCTCCCCTCCTTCCCAAGAAAACCCAAATGCTACACTCAGCTCACTGTGCCTTTTGCTTTGCCCGGGGTGGAGAAGAGCCAGGAACACTTGTGGTTTGCACCAGGGACAGGGAGAAAACTCCCTTGCTCCCTGGCCAGCTAGTGCCTGGCCTGGTATCTGCTAGGACAGAAAAATTAGCAGCTCAGCTCATCCCCCATTTCTATTCCCTGGACACAATTATTGATCCTCACTGAATTGTCCTTCCTGCTACAGAAAGTCCTGTCTCAATGCAGGTCCTTTGTGAAGTTTTATGCATTTCAAACTTAGGCCACATCCTGCATTTCTCATCAGAATGCACCCGAAATTCTGACACTAACAAAAACAAAACAAAACAAAACAAAACAGAAACAGAAACAAAACAAAACAAAACAAAACAAAAAAACACCACCAAAACCAGCCCCAACAAAACTCTTCACTCACAACTTGCCAAGAAAAAGCCAAGGTCGTAATCAATAACTACAAGGAATTCTTGGGCACCTTGCTCACATTCACCAAACAAATTCCTTCCTGGGAATTATTAGCTTGGTTGGAAGTGTTTTGTTGCCCTCTGCGCAGTGTTGGGTCTCATGTGACAATTTAAGAATCTTCTGCCCACAGCTGGCTGACTCCAGTGAGGAACATTTCATCCACCAATCCACAAAATAATGTCATTGAAAGGGGGCATTGTGTAAGGTCTGCTGGGTTGTCAAATCATTTCTCCTTTAAAATTTAAAGTCTTTGCACAGGAATACTCACACTTACCTTGCTGTGAATACTTTGTTCTTCAGAAGAAGAAACATTTAATATTTGTTGCTTTTGATCTGGACAGGTGACCAAGAAGCCTTCTCCTGCAAAGCTCTTTGGATGCCACAGAGCAGCCCAAGGCTTACAAACATGACAAACTTGTTCTCCTTATGAGTAATAAATAATAAGAAAAATAACCTTCTTGGGAAAAGGAGAGAGGTGATTCAGCAAACACTTCAGCAATGGCTTGGGTGGCATTAATCAGCTCTCATGTCAGAGATGTTGTGTGTAGTCATCTCACAAACCAAGCTCACGGCAGCAGTTCCTGCACCTCTGAGTCAGTCACAGTTTTGAAACCTCCAGGTACCAAACTTCCCAAGTGACCTCAGAGTGGTCTCCCAAATGAGGAGTCAAGTGCAGAGGACCTGGAGCCCACACATCGGCAGTGGGACTGGGACACCATCCAGCTGCTGAGTAAGGGCTGAAGGGCTCCTTGTGCAGGACAGAAAGGCACAGGAGAGGAACATGTGTTAAAAAGTTACCACATAAGGCCAGCTTTTAGTTCAGCCTCTTTCTTCTGCCTTCCCCATTTTATCCAGAAGCTGAGTTCTTGATGGAGTGTTAATGAGAACTTCTGAGAGCACCTGCTTGGCTTCTGCCCATACACAGGAACGTTCCCGGGCTTGTTCCCTAGGCCTGGGCTCATGTTTGGGTCTGGCGACAGCTGTCAGGGATGGATGGCCAGCCTGCCTTTGGCCTCAGAGCATGCCCAGCACCCCAGCTCTGCTGCTGAGGACCAGCTCTGGGCACGGGCATCGCTCTCCACAAACATTGTGGTGTGCAGACGCTGTCTTCATGGAAAGCCCCCAAATTTTGGAGGTGCAAATGAGAGAACTTGTCTGGCAAGTGTTCCACAGCCCAGGAATTTGGATCACCTCTAATCTGGTCTTCTCTGTGTGCCTGTACTAGTTCTTCAGCTGTTATCCTCTCTGCAGAGTCTCCTTCCTTCCAGTTTGTGACTGTGCTGGACTGCCTGCAGCGAGGCTTCCCAGTGCCAGTCTGACATTTCTGGGAGTGGAGTCACTCCAGGAGCAGCTGAAGAAAAGTCCCTCTGAATATTCTGCTTTTCAGCAGTTTTTTTTTTTCTCCCTGCTGTGTTGTGCCATGAAAATTGATATCCCCTGGGTCCCTCTCTAGCCATCTTCTGCTTCCATTTCTGCCTGCACCTCCCCAGGGACTGCAGCCAGGTTGTCTCCTGTCAAAGGTCACCAAGCAGCAGGGTTAATACAGCCACAGATCTGTAGCACAGCCCTCCTGAGCCACAGCCCAGACCACAAACAGCCTGCGGCACTGTTTGGAGAGAACTTGGAGAAGGTGCTGCCTGCAGCAGGCCCCTCACCAAGGGATGCTCACAGGGTCTCTGCACCCACCCTGCCGCCTCCCACTCTTCTCACACATGTTCCCTGAGGAATTGTCTCTGCAATCATATTGATGATAAGTCACATGGACATTGATATATTTGCAGCAGGGCCCTGTGTCCTCAGTTTGGATACCTGTGGCTTTTTAGTTTAAGAATGTTCATGGTTGGTGGTGGGTGATATTTTTTTCTTGCAGGATTTCCCATTCCTCATGGCTCATAAGTGGCTTTCTGCCAGCTCTGCCACTCCTTGTCCCTCTGCCTGGCAGCAGTGCTGGTGATGACAGTTCTGTGGAGAGAAATGAGTAAAATTACACAGGTCTCAGGTAGAAATTAGTAAAATTACACAGGATGAGAATTTCCTCGGCTGGCTCTGTAGAGGAACACAAATTTACATGATTTTGAAACCTATCTGAGTTTGAAATGTTGTTTCCAAACCAAAACATAATTAAAAAAAAAGTTTGAAATCTCCTTGGAAAGGCACAAGTGGGACTTCAGATGTCAGAAGAACATTTTCCATCAATACAATCAATGCTTCTTATTCCAGACTTAGTGTTTTCTGAAGTACACTGCTGTTTGTAATAGAATATGCATTAAAAATTAATGAAAAGTTGTTAAAAAAAAAAAAGAAGAAGAAGAAGGCTCTTAGGAAGGCTGAGAGAATATCTTGACCTTCGCAAGAAAGTGCCAGTGCAACTCCTGGCAAAGTCACTTTTGGTTGAAAGCTTCATGTTCCCACAGAAAGTTTGAATTTATTTAAGGAATGGCTTTTTTTTTTTTTTTTATGGTACTGACAGAATAGGACTCAACCTGATTATTTGCAGGCAGCTGTCTAAATAAGCTATGACAAAAATGTCTTCTTGTGACACTGAAGAATGAGCAAAAGTATTTTTAGTCACTGAAGTGGATGGACTTAATATCACACATTTTCCCTCTACACTTTTTCCAGTGTATTTCCCAAAGCTGCTGGGCAGCACATGTCTCTGCTCTGGAATTTCATCACAGAGTTTTTTTCACTCAGTCTTGGGCCCACCTGAGCATCCTGCTGCCATATTGTCCTATTCTCATTCTCTCTTTTCTGCCCCAATGTGAGTTGATTGCTTCTTCCCCCTCTTTTGTCAGCCTGATAACCTTTTCAGGATCCCAGCCATTTGTTCAGAAAGTGTGTATTGGTGCCCACAGGCAAATTTTAAGTCCCTAAATCCCCTCTTAGATGCCTCAGTGGTGCATTGAATCTGGTTCAATAGCCTCTTAAGAAACAGACCCTCCATAAAGAGCCAGGGGACAGTCACATCCCTTTCTTTCCGCTGCAGTTTGCCCTCCAGGATGAATAGGAGCATCCCAGCTTGCAGCTGATTATTTTTTTAACACTTGGAGACATCTGCCTGGGAAAGTAACTGCCTCCCTGGGATCTGCACGTGTTTGTGCATCAGATGTAAGTCAATGGAGGGCAATTCTCCAGAAAAGATCCTGGGCATGTGTGTGAGAGAAAGAGATTGCAGGGAGGCCCTGATGAAGTGAGGAGAGAGGCCCATGAATGACCTTTTCCAGAGACGGAGGAGGGGGAGGGCAGCTAAGAAGAGAAGTGGAAGCCAGTTCAACCACAGTCCCCTTCCTCCTTCTGCAGAAAGGAAAGGCAAACTAAGATGTGAGTGTGGGGAATTCATTCCCAAAGACAGGGCAGGTCCAGTGCCTGAGAGACCCAAGTCCTGCCATTTTCTCCCCATCCTTGCGCAAACAGCTCGTCCCTTGCTCACCATGTCCCCCTGTGGCTCAGCCACGATGGCAGGGCCTGGCAGTGGCTTTCCCTGCCCACATGGCTTGTGCTCACACACAATGCCACAAAGGAGACTTACAAAAGCTGGAGCAGGGATGGTGTTTGGTCCCCCAACCCCTGACCCTCCAACAATTTAGTTAATGATTGTGGTTATCAGATACACTGGCTCAGCAGTGCATCCATCACTGCGCTGACAGGGATTCAATCCCACAAGGGGAGGGAATGTGCAAACACATTCAATCTTGTCCCAGCCAGCCCCCAGCCTTCCTCTGCCCCTAAATCCAAGAGCAAACAGGGAGTTCCCATCAGGGGAAGAGGTGCTGTGATTTCTTGTAAAATAGTAGACAGGATGGACCTGTGGATGCTGGCAATGCCTCAGATGCAGGACCAGCCCATGAGATGCAGCTTAGCTGTTGATGCTCCTTAGAGAACACTGAGGGGAAGGCAAACAAGCAGTGGTGCTTTCCTTCCCATGACAGTCTTTACTTGCTCCTCTGCAATGTTTTACTTGCCTTACTGGGTTCAATCCTGCAGCCCAAACCTGAAGCCAGCAGCTTGCTTTGCTAAACCTAAGGTTTATTCCTTGCATCTGTTCTGTTTCCATGTCCTAGCTCTGCAGTAAAGCCTCCTGCCCCATTTGTTTTCCGTCCCTGCCCAGGACACTGTGACCCCCTCTCCCCATCCTGACAGTACTTCCACTCGTTTTCAATAGATTATTCTGCAATGAATCACAGCAGTCCTCACATGATGGAAAACTCTGTTTGTTCTTGGGTTTGGGGGAGGTCCATAAGGATGCTGTCAGCCACAGCAGCCCCAGGGGTGCCAAAGGGAGGAGGATACAATTGGTACTATGACAGCAACAGTCCCACATCAGTTTGCCTGTACTTGGACCCAGCACAAAGCTTGCAGCAGCTGACTTGTCCCTGTATTTTTGAATATCACAGTATTTTCACAGTGAGAAAGGTCTGAGGCAAAACACTGAAATACATTTGCTGAGCTCAACAGTTTTTTTTTCTAAGAGGCTTGGAAAAATCTGGGAACATTTCCTTTGAAGAGGCAGTGCAGAAACAAGCCTGAACCCAAAGTTTCTAAAGACCAACCTCTCCTTCTGCTCAAATGTCATCAGAAATTCCCAACCTGTTTCATTTTCTTGCCTCATCATGTCACATGTGCACAGAGCTGACAGCAGGGAAGCACTGGGCATATCTCAGAGTGGGAGTTTTCACCTTCACCACACTTCCATATGGAAAAGGAGAGGTCCAAACGAAGAACCACCAAACCCTGGCTGCACAGGAGCACCAGGACACAACTGACCACAGAATGGGGCATGCATTGCCCAGCCTGGTGTGCCTCTACTTTGCCCAGCAATTATTTCAAATATGGCCAGGGTTAATTAGCCTCTCCTGGTTGCCACTGCCTGGAACAGGCCACCCTCTGTGCCAAGGGCTGCAGTACAGAGCAGACCTGGCACTTGTCTTCACTCCTGATCAGAAACTGGGCAAGCAGCACCAGGCAGGATTTGGATGGGTAGAAAACACTGTGGGGAAGTTTGTATCTTATCTTGGATCCCTCAAGCAGTCCAAAACTTGGGCTCAGCTTTCTCCAAAATCACTCCTAAGCAAATGACATGAGCACAGGAAGGCCGGCTGTAGGATAAGGCAACACTGGCAGATCATGGCTGATGGGTGCTCTCCAAAGTGTCCCATACCAGGGCATTTTGATGCTCCCTGGGCAGGCTCCTGGGTAGTCAAAGCCCCCTTCTCTGGGGTTTGCAACATGACCAGGTCCAATTTTTGTATGCAGCGCTGTTTGAAGGGAGTATCTGACCTCAGATTTGGAGTTGCAACAAATGCACAGGTTTTCCCCTGCACTTTTCCCTTCTCTCCATGGTTTTGTGGGATCCTCAGGGGACCAGAACACTGGGCTGTCAGCACAGGGAGGACAGCCTGGTCCATTTCTGGGTAGCAGTGCTGTGCTGGGTGCCGGAGGATCCGCTGTGCTGGGGAAGCTGCACTGCAGCACTGCATGATAAGGGCAGATAACAGAGTTCCTGCTCTGATTACAGCATGACCAAACAAGTTTCCTGATCCCCTACCTACGCCAGCCAGCCGCTCCTTGAGACAATACTGTTATCCCAGGCGGGAATGTGCAGGCAAGCAGGAGCAAACCAGAGCCGAGAGCCCTGCTGCCCTGGGGCAAATAAACGTCACTGAGTACCCTCATCCCGGGCAGGGTGCAGACTCAGGGACTCAGGCAGGGAGATTTCCAGTGGAAATATCCTGGCAAGGCATCAGGCTTGGAAGAGATAGGGAGACGAGAGCTACAGTGAAAAGAGAACAGGATGTGAACCAGTGTGGAAAGTATGACAAAAAGCAACCAAGATTACACAGCAGCACTTTCTCTTTGCCTAGAGGCGGTTTGCAGTTGGGTGCCATAGGGGAGTTGAGGCTCACAGCAACACAAATGTTCTTCACTCCATCAGCTCTCCCCAGTTCCACCAGGGATGCCATGAGTGCACCATTGGGGTGGTCCAGCCATCCCGAGTAGCTCCAAACCACTATGGCCTGACCACCTAGTCCAGAAAACCTCTCTGCAGGTTTCCATGTGTGCTGTGGGCTTTGTTGTCTTGGCTGCCAGGGATGAAAAAGCCTGTCAGGCAAACTGGATCAAGCTCTGTCACTGCAGTCCCTCCTGTCTCAGGACAAGAAAGGCTGGAGAGATCTCAGTGATGTTTTCTCATGGGACTGTCCATTTGCATGGGCACTGAGCTGGGAAAATGCTCTTACACAGCATTAGACACATTATCAGGCTGATATTGGTATTTTAGGGTAGACCATATAGTGACCTGTGGGACCCATAGGACTTTAATGAATTAGGATCTCATCATAGGGTTTCACCTGCCTGATTTTCCTTGAGTTATTGAAGGAAATCAGCACTCTCCTTTTCAGTGATCACAGGGTTTTCTGGTACTTCATAGCACGCTTAGCTCTAGACTGTACCTGTTGGAGCACCAGTCCGATGAGGAGCAGCTGAGGAACCTGGGGTTCAACCTGGAGAAAAGAGGGCTAAAGGGGGACCTTATTGCTGTCTACAGTTCCTTAAAGGTTGTAGATGGGGAGAGAGTCTCCTCTCCCATTTAACAAGTGGTAGGATGAGAAGACACGGCCTCAAGTTGCACACGGGAGGTTTAGATTGGATATTAGGGAAAATTTCTTCACTTAAAAGGCAGTCAAGCACTGGAACAGGCTGCCCAGGGAAGCAGTGGAGTAACCATCCTGAAGGAATTTAAAAGACATGCAGATGTGGCAGTTGGGGACATTTTAGTGGTGGCCTTGGCAGTGCTGGATTAATGGTTGGACCTGGTGATCTTAAAAGTTTTTCCCAACTTTAATGATTGTATGACTTTATGAAACCAAGGCAAATGCAGCCCAAAGAGGACCCATGCCCGTGTGACTCGGTGCACAGCTGAAAGTGGTTTATGAACCTCTTGTTTTCACAGGCTCAGCGAGTCTGTGCTGATTTAATGTGGGTGCCCAACCTTCAGCCTGGGCAAACAGCACCATGTCATGTCAGAGTGCGCATGCAGCACGTGCACCCAGGACAAAGGAAGACACAAGAGCTCGTTAGACCATGGCATTTAGCAAAGCCCACAAGAAGGAGCTTTCCAAGCTATCTCAGAGGGCTCCTTTGCATCAGGAGAGCCTGTTTGCTCCTCTGAACCCTCCCTGGCCTGCCTGAACAGTGCCACCCCAACGGCTCCCCAGGAATGTTTTAATAGGGACCACTGGGTAAAACTTTGCAAGTCAGAAAGGTGACCAGAAAAAACACTCTGAAGTTATTTTTCCCCCCATTAAAAGCCAATTTGCATAAATACTGAGGGATCACCAGGGGTTCCTGCTGTTCTTCAAGCTGACTTCTGCAAGGGGCTCATGAGGCAGAGACAATCTCTTTCCCTCTGAAGCAGTGAAAATTCTCTGGTAAATACCTCTGCAGCTGTCCTGAGGTGAAATGGTTGAACACAGGCTTTTTCATGGATCTTCAAGGGTTGCTTAGTGCTGTGAACACCTGCTGGGTGAGGTACCTCCTTTCATCCTGAGAGCTGGGTCAACAATTGTGGTAGGCCTTCTCCTGGTGTTTTGTCTCTTGGGAATTGCACCTTGGCAAGGGGCTGGGAGGTCAGAAGAGAAGAAAATCGTGTCTGTCTTTTGGCCAGCCCAGAAGATGAGGAGGTGTATGGAAATAAAACACATTAAGGATAGACTCAGATGGTGGCAATGATTTCTACTTTACTGAGGAACCACCTACTGAGTCTCCTGATCGCTACCACTGCTCAGCAGATAGGCAACTCTAGTGTCAGAAGCTTAGCAGTGGTAATTTATCATGTTCGAAGGTGCAATAGGTCTCTCTAGATGTAATTAAGTGCTCTCTCAAAGGAAGGGACTATTGCTAAGCCTTGCAGGCATGTTTACTTGACCACAGAGGGCCCTCATCAGAACATCCAGTACTAATATATTATCACTAATGATGACAACCAACAATTTCTTCTCCACATGAATTACGATTACACATTCTTACTTGGCTGGAGAGTCCAATTATCCACGAGGAAATTTTTTCTCTCATACAGGACAAGAAATATTAACAATACCTACAGGTTGTTCTTTCCGACCTTCTTTTTTTTTTTTTTTTTTTTGACTCTTTGTTTTCCACCTCTAATTTGTTTCAAATTATTTCCAGCCTTATTAGATTGGTATGAATGATCACCTACCACTTTTCTCTTTCACCAGCCCCATATGCTTTTAGATTCTGCACATTTTTACAGTTAGCCCAAAGGCAATACTTGGTCCCTCAAACCAGCCACCACAACAGAGTTCACTGATCTTTATTTCATCACCAAACACTTCTTCAGCACAGCATTTGACATCTGAGCTATGCATTCCTCTCACCTCAAGTTCACCTTTGCAAAGTGCTCCTTCTCCAACAAGCACATTTTAAGGACTACTGGCCCTGGTGTCCCATGCTACATCCCACACTTGACATAACAAATTGCTCCATAAAGATCATAGGAGGCTGAAGCAATTTGTAGGGAGGCTGCTTATCTCAATGCAGTCCAGGCTATTCCCCATGAGTGATACTGTGACAGAGCCTCCAAAAGCAGTGCCTTAGGAGACCTGTGACCCAAAGGAACAGCAGCAGCTCTTACCTCTGTTGGAGGTGAAATGTGTTAAGAGGCACTAGTGTGAAGGAGTTTTGACTAGACCCCAAAATGGGTGGGCTGACACAAGAGGGAGGCACTAGGAAACTACAGGAGAAAGTCATGGCAATCTCAGCAGCCTCTGACAGGCAGCACTGACTCCCTGAGCTGATGTGGAGGGATGGGGAAGTGTTGTGTTATCTGGACTTAAACAACTTCCCCAGCTCCTCTGTGAATTATTTGCTGAAGGGCACAGCCCAGAGCTCAGCAGTGCCTGCTGTCACATCCCTCTGGCTGGATGGCTGGACTGCTCCTGAGGGAGGATGTAGGGCTGGTACCACCCAGGGAAAGCACATCAACACCCAGAATGGCAGCCAGCACCTGCTCCAGTCTCACTGTCCCTGATAATGAAATTCCTTCTGAGCAAGATTTGCCTCCCTGCATCTGCAAGATGATCTCGAGGCAAGACAGGCTTGCTCTGGTACACTGCTCCATCACTCATCTGTGCCCCGAGGGATGGAGACACAAGTGTGTCTCCCTGTGACAAAAGTTGTCTTCTGCTGTGATGCCGAGCCACATCTCAGGTGTGCTCTGAGATGCAAACCTGCTCTTAGGTTGTGTAGGTGCATATTGTAGGCCTCTCCTAGCAAAACTCCTCTTTTATTTCTATCTTCACCATCACCCCCAAATTTTTACGTGACCAAAAAAGTGCTAATCAAGGAAACTGGAGCAGAACCAGCACCAGACCCATTGTTTGTTTTACCCCACATAGTGTTTTGATGTATTGAAGACAGCTCACCTCTGAGGGCATCTCTGAGGTTTATGAGCCCCCAACATCCCCCAGCCACAGCCAATATTCCAGCCAGTGTTACACTCTCTACTTCGATGATTTTTCTGCATCCTGTTAAGTACCTGCCTATCTAACACTTCCTTGATTAACAAAACTCTGCTGCCACTCCCTGCTGCAATTCCCACTTCAGTGCACTGAAACCTGCTGGCAACCTGTCACCAATTTCAACCAGGCAGCTGGGTCTGACCCTCAGAAATTGTGGGACTGCAATCAGTGGGGTTTGTTGCCTACAAAACAGACCTGGATGTCACCCACATTCTTCTTGGAGCCCTCCCTTGGCTGGCAGGCCCTGCTCCAGCCACCCCCGGAGCCTGTCCTGCTCAGCAGTGCCCTCCTTCCCGCCAGGATGGGACTGGGAGCACTGGAATCTCATTCATGCATCTGCTGTTGCACCACTGCTGCCAATCCAGCACGGGCTTTAGGAGAGAAGAACATGATCACTTTGCTGCTAGAGTCACTGCACACACGGAGGAGACCATCTAATCCTTGCATTCCTGCAGGAAAGAAAGCCCCCAGTGAGCTAAACATAAATGGCCCCAACGGTGTGTGTGTGTGTTATTTTTAAGTCCAAAAGCCTGAAGGCAAGGTTTAAAGGAGAGTCTCATGGCATATTTTTCATGAGCTGTCTTAAGTCCCCTTGTCTCTTGCCTGGATTGCGTCAGCCAGCAGTGACATATTTTGGTGCAGGACCTGTCTCTGTGCCTGTTCTCAAGGCACTTTAAGCTGGGCTGGAGCAGGCAAACTGAGACACGGAGCAAATGCTGGCTTCCATCTACATATCTTGTCATCCAGGATTGACAGAGACCACAAAGTGGCCTCATAAAGGGATAAAGTCAAATGATATGGCTGCCTGATGTTCCATGTTATACCCTCCTGGAGCTGAGGGGAGGGTCACCGTGCCCTGTGTTGATGTCCCTGCCAGCAGCCAGCTGTCCCTCTCCAGCCAGAGGCACTGAAACAGCCCTGCTGTGACACATCACGTCCCCCCTGCCACCCCAAGCACTGACTGGGACCTGAGAATGTGAAAGTTCAGCACATATCCTCCTTCCCCTCCCAGCTTTGCTGGCCATGGAGCACCAAGGCTGCACCAGTATCCACAGCATCACTGCTCCTGCAGGCTCAGGTCCCTCAGCTGCCAGAGCATCATGCTTTTCCCGGCCAAGACAAAAATGAGTGAATTCGCACTATGGATGTGTCTAAGTCACAGGTTTAGCAGCTTTGTTGCTGTGCAGGGCAGCATTAGGTGGCAAAATGTGAGTTGCAGCTGCAGAAGGCTGAGGGAACGCACCCAGTCTAGGCAGCAACCTGCTGTCCTTGTGCTCACTCAGCCATAACTGGGCATCCCAGGTTGGGCACTGGCACTGCAGGGCGTTGAGTAATGGGTTCCTGTTCAACCCTTTCTCCACTGAAAGCAGCTGCAGGAACAGTGGAATGGTCCCCAAAACCCCACACTCTGTGATGCACTGGTGTTTCCATATCCCAGCAATCATTTCTGACAGCAATGTTATTTTTGTGAGACTGCTTCAGCCATCTGACATAACCATAGAGTTTAACCAACTTTGGCTTTTGCAACGTTTCCTGCTCAAAAATGAAGGTGAATATTTTTGTTACCGTGCAGACAACTCCAGCTGAAACAAGCAGCTATTCAATCTGTGGTGAAATCCAGAAGATAGCTGGGATTTTGGTTTTTTGGAAGGAAAGATGGCTTCTGGGGACAAAGACGCCCAAGACTTCCCACATATAGAAAGGATTGGGGCTGAAGTCAGAAACCATCATTCCCCAATGTGAGAGGTGATGGGAGGCAGCCTCAGGGCTGAAGGATGAGTGTGGTTTCAATCCATGTTTCAGGATGGCCTCACCTGTGCATACTCAAGCATATGCTGACTCTTTATTCTTAAATCCCAGTATCCCTGGCCTGTGCATGCTGCTGATCCCATCCATACTTCTCAATGTAAAGAAACAAAGACATACAACACAGAAAATTACCATTAGTCCTTTGGTTTTGTATGACAAACCTGTTCAAAAGAGCTATCTTTTTTGATCTTTTTTGGCTTTGGCTGTGACATCCTCCTGGTTGCTCCTCTTTTCAGTGACCTCATGTGCATTTTTGTTTTTCCTAATCCACCTTTTTCTATGCTGTATTCTATCACCAGAAGACCCCTGCTGTCATCGTCAACACAGGTTAGGGAAATAAGGTACACATTGTTCTACCACCAGACCAGCTTCTGAAATTCTCTTTCCTCTTCTACTGCATCAGGCTGGCACCTCTGGAGCAACTGGCACAAAAAGGATTGATGTGAAAGCAGCATCCCCTGCACAGACAGGGGAAGAACCTGATCTTGTGGATCAGTCCCTGCATCTCTAGAAGTGGATATCTGAAAGCAGCAGTGGCTCAGGGTTGGCAGTACAATGTTCTTCAGGAGCACTAGAGCTTCTAATAATGACCTCATCCCTGCTGGGTGAGGCATTGGACATCATCTTCAGATTCCCTCGGAACAGAGAACTGCTTCTGACGTGATGAAGGAAAAACAAAGGAAAGGAAGCACCAGCATCATTTTGGGGATGGAGGGGAGGGGGCATTGTGTCTGAGTTTTTTAATTACTTGAGTCATGAGAGTGAAAGAAAATCAGTTTAAAGAAGGCAAACTGATTTAATTAGCAATATGATTAGGAGTGCACTGCCTTCCCAAGCATAGGAAAGGTTCTCATCTTCACCAGTTTCATTAAAATAATGATTCATACCCCCTCATCCTCCCCACCACCCTCGCCATAGGTCTTCCCTCTCCCATGCCTGCGACTGTGCTGGGATATGCCCTCGATAATCTTCTGCTATCCTGGGGGCCTGGGAGGCAGGAGGGCCATGGAAAGAATCCCAGCGTTTCCATCTGTCGAATTCCCGAGCGGCAGAAACCTGACCCCGCACGGAGCGGGGCCGCGCTGCATTATTGCTGCTGTGGCAGAGCGAGCCCTGGCCATGCATTATTAACCGAGCTCCGAGACGGAGAGACACCGACGAGGGGGTGAGTGAACCTGAAAAGTGGAAAAGCCAGAACTCATCCCCGTAATTTAAAAATAAATAAATAAATAAATTCAGAAATAAATCCAGCCCCGAGCAGGCTCAGCAGCCGATGCGGCAGCTGCTCCCCTGGGCAGAGCAGACCCGGCACAGAGACATGACAGCCATGCTGATGGTTTGCTGCAGTAGCGTGGGGTTTTTCCATGGTTTTAGCCAATCTGGAGACAGGGAAGGAGCCTGTGTGAAAAATGAGGCAGTAAACGTTAGAAGTCTGCAATACACTCGTTTCTGTCCTGATTTGCTCAGTGCTGAGGGAGTGGGAATATTTTTGCCATTGGATGAGCTGCCCCAGAGTCAGACCCTGCAGACATGGGGTGGCACTGCTGTCACCCAAGGCTGCTGCACACCATGGTTGGTCGGCACATCCCCTTGGTCCCAAAGGACATGTGGGAAGGGTGGCAGGGCCCCTGCCCCTGGCAGAGCCCCCACCGTGGCCACCATCTGCTGAAACCACCCGGGACACACATTTAGCTGTGCAGCCCTGCTCCCAGCCAGACTGCTGCCCTGTGAAACTGCACAGCATGAGGCACAGAGGAAGAGTGTGGATGCAGGGGCTGCCCTCTGGGGCTCCATCACCCGTAGAGGTGGATGGGATCTGACATGGGGAGAAAGGGAGACCTCAGAAGTCACCAGCTTCTGCACCACTGATCAGTGCCACAGCAACAGCAGGAGGGCTTCAACTAGCAACCACCACTGAGCCCACCTGAGGGGAAAGGCCTGGAGCAGACACATTTAGCAGGTACGCAATCTCATCCCAGTCTTTCCCTGAGCCTGTTTAGGGATGCTTTTATGGATGCTTTTGCCAATTTTCCATCCCACTGGCAACTATTCCTTATATGGAAAAACAAGAGCATAGCAAAACTTAATGTGTTTCTAGCTGCTTTTAATGAAATTTAATAACTTCAGCAAGGAAGGAGAATCAGCCCAACTAATTTTTTTGTGACTCTAGAGCCGGTAACTGGAAAGTCTGTCTCAAGGAGAGCAAAAATGGCCACTCTTGTTATTTGCAGAAGAGGCAAAATTGCAGAGGGCCAAGTATTGCAAAACTCCAGGTTCTGCACAAGATGATTTATAGTTACCTGCAAAGATGTGACTAAGGAGCTCAGGAATCCCAAGCTGAACAACAGCCCATTGATAAGCCCCAAGACACTGCAGGCCAAACTCTTGGCTACCCCCCAGCTGACCCCTGGCAGTGTCCTGCACTTGCCTGAAAGGCAAATGTGTGCAGGAGAGAGGCAGTGGGGAGCACAGGAGGGCACTGCTGCAGGCCAGGGGCTCCACACACCAGGGACTCCACATGACAGGGCTGGTTTGTTTTTGTCAGCAGAGGATGAACCAAACCCATCGCTGGAGGCAAGTGGCTACATCTCTGTCAAGGGGCTGAGGGTCAGACCTCTGCTAATAGCGTTGTGAGGTTTTCTCAGGGATGTTTTCTTTCCACTTGTGCTCCTGGAAATGCAGAGGCACACAAATAGAAAAGGACTAATCAATAAGCATTTATGAGCCATGAAAAAGCTTTCTTCTCACTCAGGTAAAATCTTAGTTGTGCTCTTTATGTGGCTGGGATGATTCATTGAGCTTCCTTCTCCCTCGCAGGCGAGCAGAAACAAACAGGAACGCTTTCCAAATTCAGGAAGGGCATCCTCCCTCCCTCCCTCCTTCCCTCCCTCACTCCTTTCCCCAGTAAAAGTAGATTTTCCTGCAGAGAGCTCGAATGGTTATCTCTGAAAACTTCTAAATTCCTGAAGCTGCTTGGTTTGCTGCAGTGCAGTCTGGAATACAGCTGGATGATCATCCTGGCCATGGATATGTCCCTTCATCATACATTTCCCTGTGTGCCAATACACCCCTCCAGTCCAGCCCCCTGAGCTCCACTTCCAGTGCCGCTGTGGTCAGAGGCAAAACTTCCCCTGGCTCCAGCAGGGAGCAGGAGCAGGTTTCACCCAGCAAATCCTCCCCTATCACCATATGCTGCTTTCTCTGTGAGTTCTGTTTTCCCTCCAGCCCTATCTGCTCCATCAGAGCCGGGAGCTGGTGGCGGTGGCCGCGCGGGTGTTTGCACAGAGGCGGTAACTCAAGCCCTGGCGGGAGCTGTTTTGGCAGCGTAGCCAAGGCACTGCTCCTTGCTCCAGCTGACCTCTCCTCCCTCCTGGCTGGCTACAGGTGACTCTCACCCCAGCCTTTCCTCCCAACTGTGCTTCCTAAAACCTGTGACTTACTCGTGGATGAAGCAGCTCCTGCCCTGCCAAGCAAGACACCTGAACGTGCGACCACGGCACCCTGAATTATTTTTAAGACCCTGTGGGGACAAGTGTGCTGGGCAAAGGGCAGGAAACTGAGCCATTAACATAACACACATATAACAGCACACATATAAGCACAGGTGCTGACAGGGATTTGACTGGTGTAGGTCTTGGCTTGGGCAGGAGAGCCAAATGCTGCTCTCCACCCTGCTGCACACACCATGACCTGCTATCAGTGCCTCTACCACCTCATGCTGCGAACAGGGATTGCAATTCAAATTAAATCATGGCTTTTTGTCATGTAACTGTCCCAGTTGTTGGTGAATCCTTACGTGGATGGCACCCAAGCTCTTTTGCTCATCCTTTGCAATGGCCTGGAGCAGTGCTCTCTGGCCTTTCCTTTGCAGAGACTTTATTGCAAACCTCTTCCCACCCTCCAAGGTCTCTGTAGTGAGTTTGCTGCTTCCAACAGGCTTGGAGAAAGTGCAGGATGAAATTCCCTGTAGCTTCACATCTCAGTTCAGCTTCTCCCTGCTCCAAGAAATTCCAGGATGGAGAGCAGTGAGATCAAAGCAAGGCAATCCCAGCTGAAACATGCACGATTTGCATATTCCATTAAAAAAAAAAAATCAAAGGGGAGGGTGTGTAAAATATTTGCGCCCTGGAGCATATACATTGTATGCCCCAACAAGATGCTCTGTGTAGCGCTTATACTTATTTACCCTGATGCCTAATAACAAAAAAAAAAAAAAAAAAAAAAAAAAAAAAAAAAAAAAAAAAGCGGTTGTAATTTGCACATCCCAAAAAATTCTGGCTCATTTGATATGCAGACCATGTCCTTGAAAGAAACACAGATACCCCTAGAAAACTCCGCCAGACTTTTGGCAAAATGCTTACTTTTGAAGGTCAAACTAAATACATTCCTTGTGCAGTGGGAGGTCCCCATTGATAGAAATCTTTATTGCTCTGGTTTTACTGTTTCATTTAGCATTTGATAGGCTCCAAACACAGGGGAGGTGAGTGGAGGATACATGGATCTTTCTCTGCCACACTTTAGAATGGCACTGTGAAAAGTCAAATTGGTGAAGCTGAGCTGGTTTTAGGCTCAGGAAAGCATGGGCTATGAATTTAATTCTGCTTCTGGCTCTGCTGGCAGCCAGCTGGATGACAGGGACAAGGTCACTGCTCTGTGCCACTGTTTCTCCATCTACTAAAAAAAATATATTGATCCCTTTTTGTAGTATTTTGAGACCAACTGCTGGAAGAAGATCTGTATGAACCAGACACCATCACTGTTAGCATTTAATATTCTTGCTGCCTTTTATTACCCCAGTGGCGGCTTCTAAGGCTGTGAGCCCATGTTGCTCTACCCAGGAGTCTGAGCACAAGGTGGGTGATACTCCTGAGTCTAATGACTGTGTCCTTCTTTCTACCTAAAAATTCCAGCTTCTCACTCTGCATTGAGGGGCACTGCCTTCCAGCAGGAGACAACAAATAAAAGAGCAGGTTTACTGGAGAGGGGGGTCAGAGGGCTGCTCTGCTGACCCCCATCTTCAAAGCCTTTTTTCCAGCAGTGGTTTGCACATCAGCAGGCCCTGGGGGATGCAGGAAGGCTGCAGCGTGGCACACAGAGAGGAGAGGCAGGAGAAGATGCTGAGTGCACGCCCAGGTGGAAAACACCACTGGCAAGAGCAGAGCATCTCCTCCCCCCTGTGACTTCCCCAGCCCATCCCCAGGCAGGAGCACAGCCCTTGGCTGTCCCGTGCAGAGCTTTGGGCTGAAGGAAACATACTTCCCCTTTTCCTGTGGGGGTTTTCTCTGGGTAATGCCCTCCTGTGCCAACACCCGACACTCACTGAAACACCCACCCTGCCATGTGCCTCATCCTGCAGTCCCATGGCCCACCTCCTTCCCCTTGAAGGGACCAGGCACTGCAGCCATGCGTGGACATGCCCTGAGAAGCATTCTGGCTTCCTCCCGCGGAGTATTCCTGGTTGTTGGCACTCCACAGCAGCGCTGTATTGATTTGCTTAAAGGCGACGGTCGAGTCCCTCACAATTTATTGAGAACCAGCCGGGTGCTTTTTGCTGACTCCCACACCTTATGTGGCTCACATTAACCCAGTGCCAGCAACAAGTCATTTTTGAGAATACAGTTCCTCTCACAGAGCATCTTCCAAGAGAAAAATAATACTCAGGAAGAATGTACCTTGAGACATCAAGCATTTTAGCGCTGGTTTGTTTGCCTTTTCCCAACAGCCTGCCTTTAAGGTACATCATTTCTGGCATCAGGTTTCCTCACGTAGAGACCATTTAAGTACTTAAGGTGCTCTCTATGTACTCAGCCAAATGTTTTGCCAAGAAACCTAGAATTTCTTTGCTTTAGAGGCATAAAGTCTTCCATCTGAGTCTTAATTACAGGGTTGAATACACAATGAAACTGCAGCTAAGCCCCTACATGTATGGAATGTAACACCACTTCACTGCACCTCACCTGAAAGACAACTGGTAAAAAAGCCACAGATGAGTAATAAACTGGAAGGACACTAATAAGAAAAAGATTTAAACAAAAAATCTCCCTCCAGTAAATAATTAGCTTTTCTTTCTGATTTCGCTCCTCCTGATAAAAGACAAAGAGCCCTGTCAGGAAGTGACTCCATCTGAGAACCTACTTCCAGAAAATGTGGTTTTAGTGGTCTAGACCATCTCCTCATGGCCAGGAGAAGGGTGAGTCTGAACCCATCTGCATTTGAAGCACACTGATATGATGAAGCTTTCTGGAGTCATGCTCCTGGACTGGGTGTCCCAGGGGGGGCAGAAGGAGCAACAGAGTCCTAGACCTCCCTGAGGACAAGGAAGCCCAAAAGCCATTGCTGCAGGGATATGTCCTTGGTGCTGTTAATGATCTGCAGTGCCGGAAATCAGCAGGAAATTTTCCTGAGTTTCTGTGGGCAGGAGGTCAAACCAATCTGCAAGGCTCCTTCTGCATCTGGGCAGGGACTGAGATATCCTTGAGGACGTGGTGAACACAGATGCTCCTTTGAGGCTGCCCTGGGGCTCTCCAGGGCACAACAAAGGTGTGGGCAGTGGTCTCTTGGCCGTGCTTGGGCCAGCCCTGACCATGGTGGCACTGTGCCCACCTGCCTTTAACTCCCCACCACACCCTTTTTGCCACAGGAGCTGCGCCACAGGGTTTTGGTGTGATAAAACACTCTGGGTAAAAGGGATTGCCCAGCTCCAGGGAAAAGGATGGGGAGGAGGGAGTCTCCTTCCCCTGGGAAGGTGAGGGGACAGGCTGAGCTGAGGCAGTGCATGAGGTGGGAAGCTCTGGAGAGGCAGGTGGGCTCCTCTTGCCGCAGTAGCCAGTCTTTCCCCTCCCTGTGGGTGCTGTGCCACATGCCACAAAGAGCCCAGTGACAGAGTGAATCCCCGTGGATAAACACCTGGCATGGCTGGGCCATCTGCTCAGAGTCAGAGGCATGAAGGCAACAAGCAGCAAGATAAAGTTATTGCTTCGACAGAAACATGCGCTGCATTTCTTACCAGGAGAAGCCTCATCAAAGCATACCTGCAAGCAGGGAGCATGCTTCACCCAGAGCACACAGGCTTCATATTTAACCTGTAATTTATTTCTTTTTTCCATAGAGAGATCAAATTAGCTGCTTTAGCTCCATCCCTAATTAAATGTCTTTCCTTTTTCCTTTTTCCAAACGGCAAATTCCTGCGAATTCAAACAAGTTATATCACCTGGCAGAATTAATTTTTAGTCAGGACATGCCTGTCATTCCAAACAAATTAGATATCCGAAGGGGAGGGTTTAGCTGCATTTCTCTGCACTAACCAAACCAAGCAGTTATGATCCACACAGGGCCAAAAACGATATCTTTCAGGCGACAGTAACCCCTATACATACCAATACCTTGCTCAGTCAGAGAGTAAACACCCATTGTGTGCAGCATGTGCTGCTGTGGGTCTCTGAACCCATGTTTAATGACCTTGTCAGGGAATGTGTGCGCTCTACTCTTACATTTTTAAGAAAGCATAATGGTGCTTTTGTCTTCTGTTTTTTCCTGTGTGGCAAGTTGCAGCTAGTCTTCAAACTTAGCTTAGAAACTTCACTTATTACTTCTGGACAGTTCTCTAGCCACTTCTGTGCTTTCTTTCTTTTTTTTTTTTCGTTCTTTTTTTTTTTTTTTTCCTTTTATTTTTTTTCCTCTTCAGCTGGGCGTCTTAGCAGTATCAAACTTTCTTTTTTAGTGCTGTAATTGATAGTTTGGGGACCAGTTGTGTGTCTATGCACATGTGCATCTACAGACTCACAGTCTCCAGTCCATTGGACAGCCATATAGCAAGAAGACCTAAAATAAACACTAATGTTCCATTCAAAGGGCCCCTCATTCAGGAGGGAGGTTCACTAGGTGGCTGTCTTTTAACATGTGCCAAAGTCCCACTAAATCAAAGACTCTACAAGGTTTTACAGACGCTGAGAAGACTGAAAATGCAGGACTGACGACCAAAGTGAAGTTTTCTCTCCTCCCCACCTGGAGGCTTTCAGGAGAAACCAGGACATGGAGTGGTAGGAAAAGGGAGATAAGGGAGAATGGCCTTAAGATGACAGAGGGCAGGTTTAGATTAGATATTAGAAAGAAATTATTCCCTGTGAAGGTGGTGAGGCACTGGCATAGGTTGCCCAGAAAAGCTGTGCCTGCCCCATCCCTGTAAGTGTCCAAGGCCAGGCTGGATGGGGCTCTGAGCAAGCTGGTCTGGTGGAAGGTGTCACTGTCCAGGGCAGGGGAGTTGGAGCTGGGTGAACTTTAAGGTTCCTTTCAACCCAAATCATTCTGTGGTTCTTTAATGCTCTCTTTTCCTGTGTTTGTCCTGGAGTGGACATGGGTGTGCAAAGCACAGGTACAGCTCATCAGCCTGCTCCAAATTCACAGCTACAGACCTCAAAAGCTGCTGTTTCAGGCATCTAAACCTGCAATTCTGATAATGAAAGGGACACTTCATTACAGATAACACTCTGTGTGCATAGCCCCAGAAAAGGGATACAGAAATTCCATTTAAATTTCTTGGCGCTGCCAATGGAATTGGGAGGTTCACGAGGATGTTTGGATTTAGGACGAAATAGGAACTCATCAATCAGAGCAACAAGAGAGAAGACAGGTCTTTTGATGACTCTTCTCAGAGTAGCTGGGGATTTTTCATAATTCCTGATGTTCTTTTTAAGCAGTTTTAATTACCAGAGAAGGGCACTTGTGGCACGAGAGTAGGATTAACCTCAAAGCATTTTAGATGTTCACACCACTGCTGTCTTATCAGAGCTCCCTCCACAGCCATGTAACACAGAATAAAGGATGGCTGTACTTCTTTTGGGCACCTATTTCAGCATGAGATAGATCCTTCTTGAAGCCATTGATTATAAAAAGACAGCAGCAGGTTAGATGGTAACCAGATAGATGGAGGCACCTGGAGCTAGGGAGATGAATTTAACCCTAGATACAATTTAAGTGTTGAACAGGTCTTCCAGCCAACTGCTTTGGCTGCAAAATTTGTAGGAAAATTAGTCAGGGAGCTGGAGGAATCTGGCTCTAGGTGAGGAACATTTTCATCTTCTGGCAGGAAGAAAAGGCACTGGGAAGCAAACAATTAGGAAAGTGTATGAATATTAAAATCCTAATAGCTCCTGAGGTGCCTGTTAACTTTGCTAAAACCTGAATGCAAGGGAAGACATAGAACGAGCCTTCCTAAAAAAGATCAGTATGAAGTCAAAGGGAGCTTTTTTATCAGCTGATTTTGCTTCATGCCCTCTGATGCCTCCCAGGAGGCAGCATCCCACTGGAGGGGAGCTGAAGCAGAGACACCCAGAGCTGTGAGTCTCAGCCATGGAGGGTTTTGCTCACCAAAACCACCTGAGAGCATCCTCAAGCATGCTGAAGTGAGGGAGGGAGAATCCTGGGAAATCTCCTGATAGGCTATGAGATTGGCAGTGATGAAGTCTCAAAGAGCCCAGATCAGCTGATTTGCCAGGAGACTTTTCCTCCCATTTCCTGCAGGACAGCTGTGCAAGAGGGAGGAACCAGAAAGGTGGGCTGAAGGACCCATTTGTGTGCTCACTGCTCCACCACAGAATCTCCTGTGTTGAAAGGGACCTGCAAGGATCGAGTCCAACTCCACCAAAAGCCATGAACAGGGGTGAAATTTGTGAAATTTGTGAAACAGAAAGAGCTCTGCGGGACACAGACTGGCAGGAGAGGAGGTGGAGGATGGCAGGAAAAACGTGAGTGTGGGAGCAAGGCCCTGTGAGAGTGATTTACCCTGTGGCATGCTGGAAAGAGGACAGAACTTCATCACTCACACTTCAGCTGAGTTCTTCACTCCCCAAAGCCCTTCTCTCCCCTCTGGATCAGGAGCTGCTGACTGCATAAACCACAGGCCCTTGCTTCCCCATACAGCAAGACCCTGCCCAGGAGCACCATACCAAGCTCCAGGGATGGACACACAGCTGAGCCTCAGGACAAGCAGGAGACGTTACTCTGGACAAGATGTGTCCTTCCCCCAGCTGGGATGCAGGTGGCTCAGCAGCCCCCACATTCAGCTCTGTGCCTGCTGGTCACACCCCAAGACTTCCTGTCTTCCAGAGGTCACAAAATGCCACACCAGGCAGTCTGCACCCACGTGTGAACACAGGATTTTCTACATACCTGCAGACAGAGATTTACAGGTTTATCAATCCAGAAAGCTCCTAAATCTTCCCAAAGTGCTATAGGAGACCATTACATATAATGCCAGTGCTTTAAGACCCTGCCCAAATGCCCCTCATGAAGACAACTCTTCCCATCCCATTTCGACTTAAAATCAAAATGTAAGAGCAGAGGCAACAGGTGGGCACAGACAGCCAGGCTGGAGAGAAGCACATGGCAAAAAAGGAAACCTAAAAGTTCAGGAGGTGCTTATGGAGCTGCACGTCCCTGTATTGAGATTGCTTTTGCCCATTTCATTGCATCAAAAAGTTCACGTGCTGCATTCTGGGTCATACAGATAATGCTGGAGACAAAAATGGATCAGCCACAACCATATGCTCAAATATGGTCAAACACTGGCAACCCAGAAGGATCCTGTACAGGAGATCCCAAATTGGCTATTTTTGTTTAAATGACACTTCTACCCTTACAGCTTTTCTCACCAGCTGTCCTTTGGGGGACTGTCTTCTATATCCGTTTGTTTACCTACTCTGCTGTAGGAACTGTTCCTATGACAGCTCCTGTCAGAGAGAACACCTGCAAGTCTGAAACCCTCTGCCCCTTGGGCTGGAAATTAATTGTTCATCCCTATGGGCTGAAGCCTGAATAATTTAAAAAAGGGGATAAGTGAGAATTTCCAAAGAGTGCTCGGAACTGCATATGAGGAGCTGCATCTAAAAGATGGCAGCTTCAGACAGTGATTTCCAAAATTACCCTCTAACAGTATATTAGGTGATGAATTTGAGATGGGCTCCTGCAGTTGCCTTCCTTTTGTTAACTGTCTGATGGTAAGTTTTCAGGATCCCTGAGCTTGCTCTAGCAGGAATTCTGCAAACATATAGAAAGGACATAGTTTATATTTTCATTCTACTCTGTTCTTTTTTCTTTTTTTTTTTTTTTTAAATTCTGCTCATTAATAAGAGCTGTAAAAAGGTGGCTTGCAGCTTCACACAGCTCAGATTCTGTGATTCTGTGACAAGACCAAATCCAGAAAAACAAATCTCCCACTGAGATGTTCCTTCTGCATTGCTGAAACAAAACTGAGGCCAAAAGACATTTCCATAATTTCCTAGAGTACAAAACCAGGAAAATACTTTTTTTTTCCTTGTTTGTGGTATTTTCCATATGTTAGAACATAGCTAGCACTTCTCTAGAAGGATGACATGACATGAGCTTTATCAAGCACAAGCAACAGAACAACCCTGCTGGGGACCTGAGTAAGTCAGGCGGAAGCAGGGTCATGATGCTTTCAGTGCCCCACTGCTCCTGTGATTAGAGGAAGGCAGATTGGACATTTTACTGTGATCATCTTGTTCTGCAGCCTCACCCTCTTTCATCTCTTGACTAGAAACTCCTCCTCACTGGGGATTCCTGTGCTCCCAGACTGGAAGGCTCTCCTCCACCACCTTTCTTGTCACTCTTCATGAGTGCCATGGAGGGAGTAAGCAGCAAAGAAAAACACCATACATTTAAAATTCTGATTTCTGCCCCTTGGCTCTCACCTGGTAGGGTTCATGACACAGAACCTTAGGGCTGTGTCTGCAGCTGAGCAGCCCAGGGCTGACACTTCTTGCTGGGAGATGACAGCAGGCTGGAGAGCAAATGAAACCTCTGCAAACACACTCTTCTGTCTTAGAAGCACAAACACAGGCATGTTATTTAACATTTTGGCTGTTAAGGTGATACCTCTGAGTCTCAGAAGCATGAAGCACCTTTGACCAGGGCTTGTCCCAGAGCCCAAATTTCACTAATGACCCAAGAGGTCATTCAACTCTACTCCCTCCTACAAAAGCCAGCTTGGGAAAATGAGACTCAGGTGTCAGAGTCAGAACCATGGATTTGGATGCATTTTGTGGTCCAGCAAGCTGCTAAAGCAAACACTGGCAGTGCTACCCCCTGGCTTGTCCTGTAACACAATACAGAGCAGCTTCCAGGACTGATGCTTGGCAGTGCTGTCACCTGAGGAACCACTGGACTCTGCTGGTAAAGTAATCCTTGTGGTGAGGCCAGGGGGCAAAGGGGACAGGGGCACACTGAGGAGGATAATCCCCAGCTCCTTTAAAAATTAAACACTCTGTTCCACCGCTTCAGCACTGGGTAGAACTTTGCTCTGTGAAAACACTCACAAGAGCCAGGAAATTTTAGGTGTGCAAAGCTGCCCAGCTCTCAGCTGGGTGCTACATGGAGGGCCTTGCCTGGGTCCTATGCAGGTGATGCCTTGGGAAGGCTGACTTGAAACAGACTGGACAGAGCTAGAGAATAAAGCAGGTATCTATTCAAAGGCCTCTAGGATCCACCTTGGGCAGGACAGGAGCCTGACCAGGGCTACACCCAAGGTGGACTTAGAACGGCCACAAAATGCCAAACCAGTCATGAGGTCTTACATTTTTATAAGTTTTGGTCTGTTTGTATATTGGGGTTTAATTGTCCAGTTACAGCTTCAGGTTGTGATGTCCCATCCTTCTTGTTCCTCCCTTCAGTCACTGTTGTTTGTGCTTTGGGCCTGAAAGTTGTCCTTGGTCTCTAGCAGGAAAAGGATTTGTTTTGTCTACCTATTCTGTGAAGAGAGCTTACTGGCACTTAATATGAGGCTCAGAACTGCACCCCTAGGCAGCACAGAGGAACACCCCGTGGCAGCACCATGGAGAACCCCATGGTCCCAAGTCCCTGGCCTCACAGGAGGAAAAACCCCTCTCAGAGAGACCAAAACATGGAGAGTCTCTAAAATTATTCCTCCCACCCACAGACAGCAAGAGCCTACTTGGCTTATTTAGCTCAGTATTTCTAATTCCCAGTATCTTATTGGCACCTTTGCCTTGAGTGACACTTCTTCAGCAGGTCTGTGCCTTCAAAGCCTCTTCCATGAGCAGTGCTGGAGGTCTTGCAGTGCAGGGATGGCAGTCAGGGCTCAGATGGGACCAGAGCTGCAGGTCTGTCCTGGGTAGCTGCCCCTCTCCAGCCTTTCACAGGCTGCCACATCACCGGGGTTATATTTAGCGAGGCATCTGCAGTGACAGTCATTTTTCCAGTATTTAGGAAATGCTGGTGCTGTCTTCTGGTTGGCTGCCAGGTGCTACTGGGAAACATGTGTTGGGATTATTTTCAGTGCTCTCACCAGCACAGTGCCCATCAATCACCCCCCGTGGGGCTGCTTCAAGTCTGTCTGGACCACGGCAGCCTCACAAAGTCCTCCTGCCTCCCCAGGGCGGGGGGAGCACAAGCACGAGGAGGCTCAAGGCAGGCATGCAGATCATTTTTTAAGGAATTCCTGTCACGCCAGGCTTGGCTGAGCCTACCCAAGCCCACTGCAAAGCCTGGGGTGACGTTTAAAAAGAGTGGGGCAGAGCTGGGGGCACGTTCTGGCTTCATGGTGAAGGCTTCCTCCAAAAAGGTTCCCAGGAGGAAAAACTGAGTAAAATGCTCTTTTTCCTTGATGTGCTGGCTTACAGCAGGGGCTTCTGCAACTGAGATATTGCTTCACTTCACAGCAGCTTCTCCCAAGAAGCAGTTCTGAGTTTGCTTTCTGCAGGGAACTTCTTGCCCTTTAGAAAGTAAAATGCACCAAGTAATTGCTTGTGACTAAGTGAGGCATGGGACACCAGCAGATGGTTTTATAAGTATTGTCATTATATAATTGATACGCTCTGTTAAGCCCTTTATTTTCTTTTAAACAGGGTTTTACTTTACAATGTACTTTGGCCACAGCAGCATCAAAGAAGCACGGCTTGAATAAACACTTCTGCCAGGTCTTGATTGCTCTTTCTCCTGGATTGCAAAAGCCTTCCCCCAGCATTAGGAGGATTCAGTCCAGCCTCAGTACCCACTGCTTACACCTGGAGCTTTTCCTTCGGGCTTCTGATGATCATGGATATTCCATCTTGGCCTCTCCCCTTCCTCCCATCTATGCTTCCTTACCCTGCCTGCTGTCCCACACACATTTCCTTACTATGGGCCAACTTTAGGTAGGCCCAGGAATGAACTTCAGAGAGGGCTTTTGCTGCACTCAACCCTTGGCAAGGTCTGGTTTTCCTGTGGCTTCAGCACTGCTGGAGAGTCCCTGCAGGCTGGGATGGGGATAAGTGCTCCATCCCAGACCAGGGCACCCCATCAGCTGGGAAAAGGGTGCAGCCACAGCAGCTGCCTTCCAGCACTGCTCCATGAATTCCTGCCTTCTGTGCAAAATCCTGGGAAAACGCACTGCAGTCACAATGTTTAAGGAAAATCTGCACCCAGGGAAAAGGAGAGGGTTTCCCAGCTGGCAAAAAGCAGCAGAAACCACAGTCATGGCCCTAAGTCTTTGTTCCAAAATGTCAAGTGAAATTTCTCTTTTTCTCCCATCAAAACTTTCTTCTATTCCTGTTGTTCCTCAATAGTGTTAAAACAACATTTTAATCTTTGTGTTTTGCTTGGCTGCTCAATTATTTTTTTCACTGGAATACATACATATATCAAGCCGCTGGTAACTGAAAAAATGCCCAGTGAATAGTGTCATTAACAGTCACAAAGTGAGGGCTGTGAATTTAAAATTATTTACAAAGGAAATCTGGACACCGTTCAGAGCAACTGATAAGATACAGAATTTTGCAATAGGTGAGACAAAAAAAAAAGACATAAAATTTCCCAAATACGTTGCTGGTGATGGACGGATCCATCACTGCGTTGTATCTCCTGTTCCAGATTCTGCTTTATGTGGGCTCAGAGAAGCACTTCTTTATGAAATTGCTTATAAAAGCATCCAGGTTTCCCTGATGGCAATGCTGAACTGCATTACATATTATGGCAAAAGCTGATCGGGGATGGATTATTTGGATGCTGGGGGTGGGGAAGTCCTGTTTGTGCCAAGAAAGACATTAGATGCAAATCCCCTGCAGCTGATGTTTTTACGATTCAAGTGGGTATGCGGAGGTCCCTTTAGCTATGTGTGGTGTGTGCCAGTGCCACAAACCAGACACACTGTGCTGCTCCCCACAGACATCACCGAAACACACAGTTTGTCTACTTAAAGCATGCATTTAAAGCATTAAAGCAGTGTCCACATCACCTTTGCACACCTAACACTGACTCCCACACCTCCCTTCGACTTTGTTCTTGACAACAAATGCCACCAATTACCAGCTCTCCATGAAAGGCTCCTTCTCTGACCAAGCAGGCAGAGGCATGCTGCACAACCAGGGACAGGAAGATCAGTAAAAGGGTGAATTTTCTACCTGTTTCCCACATCAGAGCAGCACGAAGGGTCATGCTTCAGCTTGTGGGTCAAAGCAGTGGTTCAAAGCAGAAGATACCTCCCAAAGCAGGATGGGAAGACCTTTGGGGCCATCGAGTCCAGCCCCACCAATCGTGTGAGGATCACTCAGCTCTCCAGTGTTGCCTTTGCATGTCACCACCATGCAGTGCAGGATCAGGGCTGTGTCTAGCACCTAAAATTTCCAGTGAAAAGCCAGAAATCCCAGTGTGCCAGAGGAAGAAAGCAAGAGGAAACAAGTTGTCACCTCTGTCCTGGACCCACACAGTAGGAGGGCTTTATAGGCTGAAAGTCCCCGTTTGAGCCAAAACCCATTGCCAAACCTCAGACAGAAAAAGCCCCTCCCTGGTTATCATTCCCCCTGGGATTTTTGCTGAACTGTCAAGAAAACAGTTTCTTATCAGCCTCTTGCCACTCTTCCCCGAAATGCAGACTTTTGGCAATAGCCAAGTTTCTTCACAGTTTCCAGGAACACGTGGGAAGGTCTCTGCAGTTCCTGTGCACTCTCTCACAGGGGCCTGCAGAGTTCTGACAGCATCCCCAAATCCCACAATCTGGCCTTGGTCACCTTCAAGCTGTACATGCAGCACGTGGTGAATGCATCGAACACACCCTGGATGCCTCAGACCTGTTGTGCACCAGTGGTGGAAGAGGTTTTTGCATGGTCAGGAAGCTCCACATGTTCCGAACCCATCAGATTTCCTGTGCAGTGCCTTTTCCAGGAGCTGGCAGCACCCGGCACTGCTGCTGTACCTCCCTGCACTGTGCAATTTCTCAGTCCATACCCACTGCATCTTGCCCTGACACCTGCATGTTCTCAGCAGGGACAAACCCACTGCCCTGCCTGAGTTGCAGATCACCAGCTGCAGGCACTTTGGAGCCAGTCTTTAAGAACCCAAGAGATTTATGCTACTCTTGCAATAGGAGCATTTACTAACCCAGCCTCGATGCCGCTGCATCTATGCCTGCCCCCAGCACTGTTGCAGCAGGCACCCAGAGAAAATCAGATTCAGGCAAAATAAGGTGCATCTTGAGGGTTTTTTTAAGGCTGGCAGGCTATTCTCCTGGAGCAGGAGCTCCCGAGGTTGCCTAGCTCACCCAGAGGGGGCTATGGGCAGTCAGGGTACATTGCTGGTGTGTTGCTTGTACATCAGCAAATCCAGTTCTTGGAAACACTTGTAATGGGTTGAATCTTAGAATGGTGATGTTCCTGCCCAGAATGGGAGGTATTTTATTTTATTTTATTTTATTTTATTTTATTTTATTTTATTTTATTTTATTTTATTTTATTTTATTTTAAAGTTACACATGCTTCTCAGAGACACATTTAACACTGATATAGCACCTAGAAAATGAGCATGAATGAGTTTTTACTAGAGTAATAGAAACTGAAACATGGACATTGAACAAAATATTTTGTCTACAGGAACTGCAAGGCTGCATTTAAAGCAAAGTGTTCAGGGTGTCTTCAGAAGTCCTTTCTCAGCCAGGCACTCAGCTTACTCATGCTGTCCTGGGGGAGGAAGGAGGAACAGAGGAATATGGCATCCTCCAAACCCCCTTTGCCATGAGGAAAGCATCACCCTTTTCATCATCCTTGTGTAATATGTACATGGGACTTGTTTGACCTCAGCTTGCAGCTGAGAAACTGCACCAGGAATTTTCCCCCGAACGGGTTTTCACGTCACTAAAAAATTCCACAACATAAAATCAATCATAGAAAATATTCAGCAAAAAATATGGAGTGCTAGGGAGGAATTTCTCTGCTTCCCTGTGTGTGACATCTTTTGAATCATGGCTACCCAGTACAGGCAAAACTTGTGGAGCTGCACAAGTTTCCCTGTTCAGGGAAATCTCCCCACAGACTTCAGAGGGATTTTTGCATGGGTAAAAGTCCAGAATACATCCATCATGGTGAAAGAAGGGATCCTTGTGTTTAGCTGTCCAGCTTTCATAAAAGGGGAAACCAAAACCTGTTTTTTTCACATTAAATGGTTATTATGTGACATCTAATGAGCTAATTTCAGGGCAAACTGTGTGTGTGTGTGTGTTGTGTGTAACCCTGGTGAGTGACTGCCCTGGAGCCTTTACATGCGAAGACTTCAATCAAGATTAGTTAAAATGTAATAAATCTAAGTAGGCAGAGTGGTCTGCCCCGACTATTAATAGCAGGAGTGGGGAACTCAACAACTGCTGGTTGCTCAAAGGGCTTAAATGGATAAAATGAAACAGAAGGTATATGTTTTATTATGGGGTGTCACAGTGTTATCAGATGCGTGGAAATCATCCTTGCAATGCTACTGCACCACTAAATCTTGCATGCAGGCTGAATGAAGAGGATTATTTCCAATATCCTTTTGCTCATGCTGCTGTCACAGCTTTTCCATATTTGACTTTGGGAAAAGACGAAAAGAGTTTGCAAAAGGAAGAGTCATGGCAACGCTGCGTGTTAGCACCAAATCAAATTGGTCATGGCTGATCTCAGCGGGACATCAGAAGTTACAAAGCCAGCAAAAATGGCCAAAGAGCCTTTGCAGGGATCCACTGGTATTTGGGTTTATATCCATTTCAAAGGGAAGAAGATATGGGTAAAGCACTTTATGGCTGACTGACGTAAAGCATTTATGAATGTAAGGGAGTAGACAACTTGGCCCAGTATGCCAGAGGAAAAGTGCATTTAGAACTGGATTTTATTTTCAACTCTAAGGAGTCTAACTCCAGTTTGGGCACTGCTTCTTAATCCTTTCCCACCTTTAGACTCTCCTGGGCACTGGGTCTGCCAGTGGTGTGGCACAAGCACCATTTCTCAGCATACGCTTATTCAAGGACTACCCCGACGTGCCCAATATTAGCATCTGTAGGAGGTATCATAATGCTAATACAACCTGTGGGTTGGCTTGAAATATTTTTAGATGTGCTTCTGAGTCTCCCTGTGGGTGTGTAGCTGGGATTAGCAGGTTTTCTGCAGATATTACTAGAACGGCTAGAAATGAACAATGGAAAATGAAACCTAATTTCCATTATATTCTCTCTCCTCTTCCAGAAAAATGACAAAATATATTAGAATGTTGGAAGTGGGGCACATTTATTTGACTACAGCTATACCACTTCCCGTAATAGCTACTAGTGACTTCCAAAGTTCCCTATTTTTCTTTCAGCTTCCAAATTCATAGTACTATGAAGGGTGGCAAGTCATAACGCTGATAGGGATTGGATTTTATTGTTGGCACAGTCTGAAATTATACATCTTGCTCACATTTCCCTTACAGGTCTAGGGGTCTGCTCTGCACTTAGTCTTCCAGACTTGAATATGCATCTAGAAATTGAACCTTCTATCCAGTGACCCTTTCAAATGATGCAGCTTCCTGAAAATCTACTACAACCTTAGGAAAACCAAGAATGGGAACCAGTGAAGCAGTGGTTACGATGACAGCAGCCTTACAGGGCCTAAAGGGGGCTACAAGAAGGCTGGAGAGGGATTTTTAACTGGATGTGTTGTGACAGGACAAGGGATAATGGCTTGAAACTGACAGAGGGCAGGTTTAGAGTAGACATTGGGAAGAAATTCTTGGCTGTGAGAGTCATGAGACGTGGACACCAACTGACACAAATTGACTGTGACCATGATCCATAGTATTTGGGAGCAGGTCTTCTTGGGCCCCATGGGATGACCCTCCAACAGGAATATTTTTTTACCTATTACTGCAGCTGAAAGTAACGCTGAGGCCATCCTGTCACCAGTCAGAATGGTTAAAATGGAGGGTTTGCACTGTGTGCCCTGGAGAGAATCTCTGGGAAGATAGAAGCACACAGGGCCACGCTCCATGCTGCAGGAATAGCATCTGGACAGGCTCATCCATATAACCACTTACAAAAGGGCCAATATAACAGCTACACCACATCCTGCATAGTCAGAAAGCGTGCAACAGGGTGATCCCAAAAAGGGAAAAATGGATTGTCTCTTCTACAGGCTGCTGGGGCTGCTCCACAGTGCCTGCACTGTGTTGGCTGACTGTCTTCTCTCTGGCCATCTGGAGCCAGGGAAAGCAGCACAGAGTGTGTGTGAAGGCAGATGACAACAGCTGAAGCTGGAAAGGAGAAGCAGAGAAAGACAGAGGAAGCTGCTAGTGATGCCAGAACCTATTTTGGTAGATGCAGGAGTTTCATTTATTTTGCAACATATATCAGAAATCGGGAAAAACTAGAAACGAATCTGAAAAAGATGAAGGTAGACTTGTGAGAAATCATGGATTTTTTACCAAAAAACTCCAATAATTTAAACTACTGATATTGATCTATTAAAATACTTGAAATTGCAATTTTCCTCCTTATCTTTCCCTTTTTACTCTTCATTCCGAGTCCCTTTGTTCCTCACTTGTCACTCAATGTCACATAGATTTTGTGATAATCTGCATTTTCTTTTCAGCTTTCTTGCAATCATCTGTTTGCCCGTGTCTCATTTCTCTTGCAGCCACTCTGGATGCAAATCATCTGACGCAATTTCAGCCATTTGAGAGTCAGGTACTCACTGGGGCTGATCTTCTGGGCTCATTTTACAGTGGGCAGAGGGAGACCCAGCTGGCAGTTTATCCCACGCTCTCTAGGAAGGGGCAAAAGGCTGAGCTTAGCTTTCACTGGACATCTAAATCTGAGACAGAGAAAGAGGATGACAAGCCCTGTCATCTGTGACTTCCCAATAACTGCGTAATGCTGGGCTTACAAGGACTTAAAAGGAAGAATAAAACAAAGACGTGCTGTAATTTGAAAGGAAAAAAAAAAGTAGAAAATCAAAATTCTCCACTTGTCAGAAAAAGAGATTTATTTCTTTTTTAAGAAACGTGTTTAGGAAAATCCAAAACTTTCCATGTCTATTCTAAATTTAGGGCCAAAAGGGCATTTTAAGCAGAAAAGGACAAATCAGACTAAGTAAAATTATAGACATTATTTCTCTAAACCTCCCCAGCATGTAGTTGAATACCCCATGAAAGGTGAGAGAATGTTTTAAGCAAGAACAATGTTCTAGCAGCTATGAGCAGATTTGTCACTGACCAGGTAGCAGATGTGTTCTGTGATCTGACAGATGTTGCAATGACAACAGGGGAACCCAACATATGGATCAGAAACACATTTTATCTGGAGCCCTGGCACACTGTCTACAAAAAAAACATAAAGCCAAACCAGGTATTAAAATTATCTGAAAATTACCTAAAAGTTGACGAAAGTTCCAGTATTTTCTTCTTTTTCAAAGTAAAACAAATCTGCAGAACTTCATGTGGTATTTAAGTGTCTCTATCTCCACTTCTCTGTCAGCCCCATATCATCCCTTGACATCTTTTCATTTCTCCCTAGTTGTCTCAATTAAAAGATCAAATGTCATTTTCCAGCTGATTTTCCTTCCTGAAATTTTTAATTCCATTTTCCAACATCCTATTAAATGTCAATCTCTCCACACACGCATAAATTACTTCATAAACTTGGGGGGTGGGGGAAGGGAAGAACATGGGCATGTTAGATAAAATCCCAAATAATATACAAATGATGGCTAAGGAATAAATGCGACTAATGTCATGTGGATTTTGATGCCATGGGGGTGCTCTGCTGCCTAAAGCCTATCCAGTCACTCTGCCCCTTCCAAGGACCTCTGTGCACAGCTCTTTCCATGTGCCATTGCAGGGAGGTATGGACTGGAGGTGGTTTGATGAGGTGCTCAGTCTGGGGTTTCAGGCCGAGCACCTTTCTGCTTTCTCCGGACAAGACCTGACCTGCAAAAATGCTCCTCAAACTCTGGAGAACTCCCCTGAATAACTGGAGGGCTGCTCTGTTTAACAGCACCTCACAGATTCTGGCTGGCCAGCTGAGCCCCAGCGTTGGTGTGTGATTGCAATGAGGGGGAGAAACCTCCTTCCTTCTCATTTCAGTAGTAATTCATTAAACTGGAAATTACCCCAGCTGGAAAATCGATATGTCCCCGGCTTACAGGGGCATATGAATGCACAGCCCCTTCTGCAAATAGAGGTTTAATTTACCTCCCAGTTGCTGTGGAGTGAGGTGATATCAACTGCAGCAGTGTCCCATGTAATCATGGCTGAGGTCAGGTTGTATTGTTTGCAACCTCCTGTCCAACAAATAGCTCTTTTGTCAGCAAGTTTGTTGGTAGGACTGTCAGAAAAAAAAGCATTTTCTTCTTCTTCACTATCCCTGTGATGTAGATGGGTCACTGTTATTGCAGGCTTGCTCCCCTTATAAGAATTCCCTGAGATTTCTTAAGAATTCTCAGAGAGACCAGTGAAAAGAGGGATTCTGCACATGGGGAGACAAAGGCACGAGGTGGCAGCATGGCCAGTGGGGGGTTTCCCCTTCATTGTGTTGTCCTGACATCAGTGTTTAGCAGAACTAGCAGCCAAGCAGTAATTACAACTCCCAGGCCATATTTCCATGGTCCATTCTTCCCTAAGGAATTTCCCTTGTGCTGATGTCTGAGTTCAGGGTCACATGCTGGTGACCAGCAGATCCAGGTGGCAGTTTTGTGAAGCATGTTGGATTCTCCTTGGCATTCTCAGCTGCCTCCAACCACTTTCTGCTTCCCTGCTATTTACCCCCAGGTCTTTTTCCTCACCTTTAAGCTGGTGAAACACTGTCTGTGTCCAAGTGCCTCTGTGCTAAATTCATTTGTGTTCATAAACATGTGAAGGCAACTATAAAAGTGCAAAAAAATGAATATATGTTAATGTATTCTGCGATCATAAAACCAGAAAAGGGAGAAAAGAAAGCAGTGATTTTATCTCTGTAGAAAGAATAATTTAAGAAACATTACCAAACATAGCTATAGAACATGGCTAATGACTCCATTTCAGGTCTTAACCTCCATAGTGACCTGCCCATAAATGAGGTATTTTTTCAACCTCATGTACTTCCCAAGCTGCAAATAATCCACAGCATCAGTGATTCCAGTCTCATTTTTTTGCACCACTGTGACTTTCTTTTCTTTCTTTTTCAAATAAAGAGCACAGTGCCACACATTCTGCCTACAGCTGGAATAACATGAGAGCTGTTAGCTGTTAGAATTCACCCGAGGGGAGCAGTTTAAGGTAAAGCAGCATTACCCTGGAGCGCATGTCACAGCACAAGAGAACCTCTTCAAAATGAAAATAAAAATGCAAATCTGCCCTCTGTGTTGCCTGTTACACCATCTCTCTAGGTTTTAAACATTAAGAGAACAGCCTTGTTTGATTTTTTTACTCCCAGGTTGGTTCTTTAGCTCAGTGCACAGATATTATTCTGCCAAATAACTCCTGTGTAATTTGAGCTACACCACAAGATTAATCCCTTGGTTTTTTTAGAGGACAACCTGATGGAAAGAGCTGCAGTTGGCAGGTGGGCTTGTGGCAAAGAAAAGAGAGTAAGGATCAATTATAGCCTTGAACGTGGCTGCTCAACTATGTATCAGATAACCACCAATTCCCTGAAAATCTGTCACTATCCAGCAGTTGCTATGCAAGGGTGAGTGTGGGGCTGCTGAGTTCATGTTCGTAATCGGGCCAGGTGGGTGATGCCTTTTAAGGAGAAGTGGCAGGAGGAATGCACTGGGACCCAGGATGGACAGCCCTGTCATTTTTGGCCAGAATAAAATGCATTTGATGGCCCGGGACATCTAATTTTGTCTGCAAAGGGTTTTTGCGAAATGACAGCATAGAAGCAGAGCCCTGCCGGTGAGGTTGTGATGCTGCTTTGATGGCATGGATATGTGGAGGACAAGGAATGGGTCTGATCTAGGAAGCACTTGCTTTCTTCTGGACACAGCCCCTTTTTGAATATGCCCCATTTTTTCACTGTAAGATATGTTTCTGTGCATTTCCAATTTCTAATTTGTCCTCCTGCTGGTACCACTGCACAGACGTTCTCATTTCCATACAGGACACAAAATCTGGAGGTTGGTTTAATTGGTCAGACAAGATTATCACTATCAAGGAAAACACTTAAGATTGCTTCCTTATCTGTGGGGATACACGCAAAGCTCTTTGAGGAGAGAAGGAACATACTGTTTCCACATCTCACGTCTTCAAACAATCCTCACAACCTGGCGAAACATCTGGCTGATCCAGCTGCCACACTCACCAGATCTTCCTGTTCACCAAGACAAACCCACTTTATCCCACTCCTTGCTACCAGTTCACCTGGCAGATGTTTTACTTGCACTCTTTCCCCACCAGTGGAAAAGACCTGCAAGCATGAGCTTGAGACCCACCAACATTATCAGGTATGGAAATGGCTCTTGTGTAAAAAAATCCCACTTCCTGTGGTGTGCATTTGCCAGGATTACCCAATATTTTTCACCAAGCTATCACAAAGTCTGAATGAAGTTGAACAACAGGTGAAGAAAGGAAGGGGCAGTGGGACACATCACTCCTAAGGTGACCACAGATGAAACTGTCCCCACAGCTGGGTGCTTCTCAAGTGCTCTGCAGACTCATTCACAGCTGTTCATCAGCAAACCTTTTTATATCATGAAAGTATATCATACAGATGACAAAATCCTGCTCGGAGGCCAGAAAAATTAGCCAAGGCAAAACAAACACAACAAAATAAACAGATATTTTAGTGCCAAAAGACCAGTAAGTTTTTAAGTGTCAAGAAATGAAGCTGTTTTCAGAAGGGACTAAAAAGATTGAGGTAATGGGAGCTCAGGGACATGTGGTTGCCACCACACAGTGGGACAGCTGAAGTCAGGGACTGGCCTCAGCTGTCCTCTTCATGTTCCCCATCCAGAGAGGCAGGACATCTGCCTGCCTCAGCCATTGCATTTTTAACTCCATGTGAGTCAAGACCCTTATGTTCCTCCTTTTGAAGATAGGGCGTAAGTCCTCATGTCTCTTAGTAGTGTATAAAAATACTCACCGAGAACCAGACATGGAGTTACCGGGCAGTGACTCACAACTGCCTGTTATTTACTAAATAATTTTATGGTACACTAAGCACTTATTATGTTCTTCTTTGCCCTCCCAGGAGAATTGCTGCAAGCAAACTTTGGGAGATGGTGTCTGTCCCAAAGCACCTGTAGTCTGGACAGAAAAGACACAGGAAGTGTGAAAGCATAAACAGTGGGGCAGATAAGAGATTTGCCCGAGGTCGCAGCATTAAAACTGGCATTTGTTTCTCCTCATGCCCCATTCCCAGTCAAGTATTTTGTCCATTCAATTCTGACACTGCTATCCTTGGTGATGGAAAAAATTAACTGAAAAATATGGCAGAACAGAGTATTACCAATGAATGATAAGGGCTTTTACCTGGTACCTATTTACTGGTATTATTATTACAGAGGAACTAATCCCCAGGATTCCATGGTCCATGAAAAAAAGGTTGGTTTTCTTTGACACCGTTTTTATTTTCTCTCTTCTTCCACTGAGAAATGGTAGTTTAGGATAGGAGAAGATAGGGTGGAACATCCATTGCAAGAGTGCTTGATACAGATCCTACTACTGTCCTGTGGGTACAAGTGATATATCCATGATATTCCAGCTCATCTGTGGCAGAGGGGAGGTGGGTGATGCAGAGATGTCTCCATCAGCTGAGTGGGGATGAAGAGTGAGTCCTTGGCTGCTCCCCTCAGCCTGATCAGCTTTGCAACCTTATCCTTAGCTCATCTGGTGGTAGGTTTTGGGGTGACCACTCATGCTCTCCCCTGAACTCAGGGTGCTCCACACACGTCATGTCTCCATTCCTGCTCTCCTATTGCAGAAGTGCCATTCAGATGTTTCCCTTTTCACCAGGAGACGACAGCAATGTGAACTCAGAGAACAGGGAGACCTGTGGACAGAATGGGAAGCAGAGGGGATTGCATTTGCTGCCTGGAAACCTCAAAAGAGGCTCTGGAAAAGCTGGAGCAGTAAGCTGAATGTTAACACCTGCCTCTGAGAGCTCCCTGCTTTGTCTATAATTGGAATATTTGTCCTTGAAGCAGTTCAGCTATGTTCCTGAGGAGGAAGAGGAGGCAGAACATCTCAGGGCACTGTAACAGCCAGCGAGTTCCAGGAAACATAAATGTGTGTATCTTGGGCTCTTGTGGTTCCTGTGACATCTTGCCGGATGTTGCAAAGGCAAAGAATTTCTTAGAACAGAAAGGATCCTGATACAAAATAAATAAGAATTCAGGCCCTTGGAAAACCACTTGCATTTTAATAGCATTTATTCCTGCAGACAGGCAGCAAAGAGAGAAGTTGCTCAGGGATCACGGGGATATTCCAACCACATGAACATGATCCTATGGCATTTACTCCTGATTACCTAAACCCACAAATGGGTGTGGATGGCAAGAGGGGAGGGGAGTTCTTGTGGAAAAGATGGAAGAGGAGCACTAGTGGTGAGGTACAACCAGATCTGTGAAAGGTTTCTTATCCTTGGGACTACTTTGAGGAAATTTTGCATGGATGCAAGTATTTGCACATGCAGCAACCTATCAGTTTAAGTTGGAAAGGAAAACCATCAAATTTCATAGGAACTGCCTCTGGCTGTGGAAGCCAAGGGAAGGGAAAGGGTCTCTCCTGTGTCTCTACACCAGAGACACAGTGTGTAAGGGTAGGACCTCTGCATGGGTCGAAATTGGGTTAGGTTGAAGGGAAGAGGTGAATCTTGAAGCTTTCCTAAACCAAGGGAGGATGAGCTGAATCCCTCCAGTCAGTGCAGTGGTGGGTGTTGGAAAAAAGCAAATCCCTCAAACCCTTTGCCCTTCACAACAACAGCCTGAACCTTCAACATCAAAAGCTGAAGAGAAAGGCAAGGTGAAGAGAAAAATGGCAACGGAGTCCCTTGGTGCAGATTACAGTGGGTCTTCCAAATGGGTGTGTTTGAGTGTCTGTACAGAAACAGGGCTCAACCCACCACAGCTGCTCAGCCAAGCTCCAGGCAAGGGAGGGACCTGAGCATCAGGTGAATCCCTCTCTGTCCTGGCAGATGAGCGCCTTCCCAAGACACCAGGAGCAGCAGAGGAGTGGGCATGAGCAGCCCTTGCCCGCCTCGGTGGCGAGAACCCAGCAGAGCCGATGCCCCTGCCACTGCTGCTGTGCCCCGTGCCAGCGAGCCTGCCCAGCCTTGCAGCCTCTTTATCATTTTAATTTAGCTCTGCAAACCGTGAGCTGTTAGGGCAGGATTCATGCCTCTGGTATTTGCTCTTGGCTCAGGTGGGAATACACTTTCCATGGCTCCTGGGTGATGGGGAGGGGCCCTGCACACCACGGCGCTCTGCCGACATCGCGGTGCCTGATTCCTGCAGGGTTACTCAGCTGGAGCACATGGGGCAGGAGGAATGGGCTCCCTCAGGGCACAGATTTGGCTGCTCTGGGTGAAACTCGAGCAAGATTCACCCATATTGAGGTGCATCATGCATTGAGGGGTGGCACGATGGCCAAGGGAGGGCCACAGGGTCCTCCAGCAAGGCAGGGTGGTGACTTCCTCTCTTGATTTGTAATTGCTGCCCTGCCCCAAATGAGCTGGGAAAAAAAGTCAGGCTTTGGTAGGTGGGCACAGCACCAAGTGAAGCCATTGGTTGTCCCCCTCCAAGGTGAGGTGGAGGCTGAATGTGGGACTACTTAGGTCCATCCTGATCTGATGTTGTAGCTCTTCCCATGGGTTTTCCCAGCCCCATGGCCCCAGTGAACGCCAGCCCTGCAGCGTGCCCAGGCCTGGCATGCTGGGGCACCTTCCAGCCCTGTTCATGGTGGCCAGGCCTTCCCTCCCGTGCCAGCCCATGCTGCCCACGCCGTCTCGAGTGCTTCCTGCAATCACTAACGATGGAGCCAAGCAGGGGGTGCCACCCCCTGGGAGCTCTGGAAAGCTCCATGGTATGTCCCCGAGGAGGCTCAGAGGTGTGTACCCACGGGCAGCCTCCCCAGTGGACATCTTGGCAGGCTGCAGCTCCAAACTGTCTCTCCTTCATCCCAGGATGATGTGGAGCCACCCCAGAGTGGCAACCTTAGCATTGCCCCTGGGTTGGAATGGGAAGGAAACCTGCTCTGTTCTACACCCTCCTGTAGCTGCTCAGGAGCATATTTCTTGGAGCAGATGAAAGAATAAGGATTCTTCTTTGTTTCTGTTTTCAAAAGCAAAATATCTCAGTGAAAACATTTTAGATCTAATAGCTTGAGTAAGCTTTGAATTCCTGTGGTCACAGAAAGTGATGTCTTAGGAACATCCATAAAAACTTCAGGCATTAATCACAAGTGCAATTTTCCCCTCGCTACTGTGGCAGCAGCAGGCGATGTGTAACAGTAGTGCAGGACGTGCTCCTGCAGGGAAGGGAAAGGCATGCCTGCAGGGTGACTCCAGGGAAAACAGACCAAACTCCCACCATCCACAAGCATGACAAAGTTTGGAGTAACATTTTGAGATGAAGTTTGTGGAGCTGCTCCAGACACAGTAACTGAGATCACCCTTTGGCTTAAAACTTCTCCAAAGAGCCTCAATAGCAACATCACTGTGTCCTTTGCCACTGGGAGAGGAGCTGGCATGGCGAGTATGCCATCTTCCCACCAGTGCCACCTTCAGCGCCACACAGCTAAGGGTCTCTTTAGCCTTGCAGGGTTTCCAAGATATTTTGTTAGAATTTTATTACTGGTGAAGGCTTCATATTGTACTCAAAGCAGTGATTTGGCTCTTAATTATTTTCTCTTCTAAGAAATTACTTCAAGTTTTCATTGTTGTTGTTTATAAAGTTAAAATAGTTACTTTTCCATTGTGTTTCCTCCCTCTCTCAAAAGAAATGCCATTTATAGGACACCAATGTCTGCACCCAAAATTTAATTGCTTGTGGGAACTCGTCTGTCTATGAGTGCGTCAGCTGTTTTATACCAGAATCAAAAGTGTATTTAGAGGAGAAAAAAAAAAGATAAAAGAAAATGGAGTGTAATAAAAAGCATAGCTGAAGGGGTTTGAGAGGCATCTCCATATCAAGAAAAGTTACATCACCTGTGAAAACATCAGGTACAGTCTTCCAGCTCTGCAGTCATTATCCTTATTAGCAGTGTTGTTATTACCACTGGAACAAGTATGAGCTCAGGGCCATGGAAGCAGGAGGGCTCCAGGGCACATCCTGCACGTCCTGCAGCACACACCATGGGAGGCTTGACCTAGACATGCAACAGCAAAAAAAAAAAAAAAACTTGTACTGAAGAGATGAAGGAGAATTTTTGTAGCTGCATTTCTGGGACAAGTGTTTTTTTCTTGAGAAGGAGCTTTTAGAAATTCCTTTTATTGTTTCCCTCTCATTGCAAACACAGTGGGGCAACTGACATAAGAAACTGGGCACATTCCTAGAAAAGAGGGATTATTTATAAAGCTCTTCCCTAGACAGGAGCTGCCTGCAGCCCAGTGGAGGTCTGCCTGCTAACCCACGTGAGAGGCACACACTGAGAGCTCCTTTACCTTCAGGCACCAGCAACCCTCAAAACCACCACACTGTCTTCCTGCCCTCCCAGGGATCACGAAAAACTTCAGTGCTTCATTTAGAGGAGTTGTTTTAGTCCCATCTGCAGCACAGGAGAGAGGTGGACACCATCAGGAGGTTTTCTCACCCTAAGAGGATTACTGAGGGGAAGGGGCTGTGTCTTCTCACTGGCTCATAGCTTCTGTCAATAACAAAGGCCTGTCTGAACCAACACGCTTTCTTTAGAATGGGCTACTCCAGGCAGATTGGCAGAGTTAAATCTGGCCAAAGGTGGATATTTTTGTAAACAAATTGTATTAAAAAAAAAAAAAAGTCAACCCCCTTTCCTAGGAAGCCACCCACTTTTTGCATGCCAGATGCTCTGCTGCCTGGAAACTTTCCAGACAAAGTGCAAAAAAGTTTCTGGATGGGCTGCGAATTAATTCAGCAGCAGTTCATTTGTTTCCTTTAGCTGCATGTACCAATTGCAAATAAGGTTAACAGATGATATTTGCTACTTAGAATAGTTTATAAAACAGCACAGGAATTATTTATAGCCGGACTTCTCTGCATACATTCGGTCTGAGGTTCGAGAAATCGAGCTCTCTAGCACCAGTCAAACCCCCTCTTGTTAAAGTTTCATAAATTACCATCAATGGAGAACAGTGTTCAGACTTATACCATGCCAGCTGGAATCCTGGAAGACGGGTTTGCCACTTCATCAGTGAGAGGAATCACACCAGTTTTCACAAGGAAACAGGAGGAACTGATGTTCCTACTGCTCTGCATGGGTTGGGTCCTCTGCTGATCTGTGCTGTTGCAGCTCCATCACCAGTACCACTACAATTTTTTCCCATCTGGGCATCCAGATTACAAAAAATTAGAAATGCATTGTATTTAAATGTCAGCATTTACCAAATAAGCCCACAGATAAAATCCTTGCACTGTGCATTATGTCTCATTTTTGGATAATACCAACACTCATTTACAGGCCAATTAGGAGATTAATATGCAGACATATGCATAAATGTGTGTATAGATGTGGGTGCAATTTTATAGCTAGCATGTTAACAGGATTGTCACAGGCCCAGACTGCACTACCGGCTCCATCAACTCACCATCTGAAATGTCTCTTTCCTAGATTAATCTCTTAAAGCTCATTTAACTCCTCACACTTCATGGCTGTGGGGTAGTGTTGGATTGTTTCACTCCAACTTATCAGCTGGTTGCTTGATTAGCTGGAAAAGTCCTTCTGCATGTACAGTTACCTATTGTGCATTCCAAAATGAGATGGACCACTTATCTGTAAAACTGGTCTTGAGGTATACCTGCAGCACCATAAGAGATTTTATAAATCAGCCTTTCCTCAGCCTCAGAAAGAGGACAGCTGGTGCCTCCAGACCTGATGAACAAACTCTGTGCTCTGCACCCCTTTGGAAAGAGAACAAAGCAGATGCCTGTGCTAGCAAGAGTGATTTTTTCCGAGGGGTCTACCAGCACTCATGATCCTGCTGCCAATTAGCTCTGCTCCTGTGAGGAGAGCTTGCAAAGGTCTGGAGACAATGCAGGTAAACCTGGATGGCCTTTCTCCTTCAGCATGCCAGGAAAAGCTTTCAGATGACACATGAGGTGACCACAAGACCTTCAGATAACAGGCTGCAGATGGCTGCAGTCACTTCCAATGGCATCAGCATCACCCAGTAGGGAGCTCTGTGCAGGGAACAGTGAGTACAAGGCATCCAGTACATGTAAGTGCCAGGAAGTGCCTGACATTTGGGTAATTTATGCACTTATTGTTCACATGAACATCAAGTCCCAGGGAGCCTGGAGACCCAGAAACAAGCCGGGCAGTGTGGGTGCCTGCAGACCAACTTGTTCTCAGAGCCAAATACCACTTAATTTGAACTGCAGGTACCTTCAAATTGCATACAGAACCATGGCTTCCCTTTTCCTTGAGTCCTCTCTAGATTTGAACCAGGTTGCATAATTGGAAGGATCAGATGGGAGTTAAATCCATGGCTCCTGACTTCTTTCAAAGGCAAAACAGTGCTTGCTTCCTTGCATTCCTTCAGGGAGCTCCTGTCCAACAGGAGAGATCTAATGACCTAATCCACGTGAAGCCCTGGAGATACTGTTTTTGCTTCAAAGACTAAATGCAAATTTTGTTCTTGTACCTTGTGTGGTTGAAGGGCTTGGCGTGAGTACAGAGGTGGGAGGTGCAGAGGGCACTGCTGCCTGCCTGTCTGAGGGATCAGCAGCAAGTAATGGCAGCACCTAGCCACAAAAAGGCTAGAAGATAAAAGTCCTGCTAGTTGCTATTCAGGTTTTCTTGTAATGATGCAGGGAGTGCCTCCAACGCTGCAGGTTCCTTAGTGTGCGCCAGAAGTGATTCCCCAAATGATTTTGAAAAAGCAATTTTTTTCCCCACCTCAGTTTCAAAGACCTTCAACTTCTTCCAAGGCATCTTCTCACACGCCAAACCCTCTTTCTCTCCCAGTATTTTGCCACTCACCCGCCACCTTCTTGGCTGTCAGCCTCACTCCTGGAGTGCATGAGGATGAGACTCAGAGCCCTGTCCCCCCTGTGAGCAGACAGCTGTGCTCCATGGCCATCCAGGCACGGGCCTCTAAGGTTGCACCACTGGTGTGGAGGCAGGGGACCAAAGAAATTCCTGGGACTGCATCTTTTCCCTTTAAAGTATCATCTCACCCCTTTCCACTCTCTGCCCAAGGCCAGTTGACCTCCAAGATTTGTCAAAATCTTGGTCTCTGACCATCCAGTTTGCCTCAGCTTCCCCTTCTCAAGGCTGTTTTGCTTCTGCTGCTACTCCACCTTTGTTGAAGTGCAGACACCTTCTCTCTTCTCGTCATGTTCATGGATGGTTTGAAGCCACCACAGCTCTTGCAGGCTGTGAAGTTTGTCCCAATTCACAACATTCAACCCTGAAACAAGAATCAAATCAAATGAGGGCTCCGACCACATGTGGCATCATCTGGTGATAAACAGCAGCACATTTCTGAAAGAAACCTCCCTTGGTGGAAATTTGTGTTAACACATCCCCTTGAGCAGCTTCCACCTGGTCAGAGCTTGCTGAAGGCTGGATGCTATTTCCAGACAAAGCCTGCACAACACCCAAATATTGCAGACTGTTGATGGCTTCTAAAAGGAGTTGAAAACATCATCAGCACAGCATAATTATTCACAGAATGGGCCAATTCCAATGATCAGCACAATAGTTTTAAACAATAGTTGATGAAAATCAATTTCCAAGTCAGTTGAGAGGCTGATAACATCCTTGGTTGCACTGCTGGTCCTGCTGGCATGCTCATTCCCAAATAATCATATTAGAGGCAGATGTCACACAAGAATGTGACTTCACTAACCATTAAGAGATGCTGAACTCTTTTGTCTTCTGAAGAAAGTTTCCATGGGATTATACTGGGTAGAATAATTTTAAGATTCAAAACCAATAACAATCCTGAAATAATTTAATGGGATATTTCTTTAATCTTCCTTGCATGGAAGAATCCAAGATAATCGGGGTAAGGGGACACCTCTCCCCAGGGGTAAATGGCCATGAAATGCTCACTCACATCCAATTTCTGTGGGACTTGGCCATTTAGTGGTCGTCAGTATCTTTGCAAATCTCCCTCCTAGGTGAAATTGCACTCTGCTGTTCTGCCAAAAAGCAGTAGTTACTTCGGGTTTTCAGGGGGGCTTTCTTTTCCTAGATGAGAATATACAGATATTCTCATAATTTTAGAGAGGCTTTCAAAACCCAGGTGCAGAGGTTTGGCATCAGCAACCTCCCCAGAGCACTTTATAGCACATCAATCTTGCTCCCAGTTCATCAAACAGTGCTGGAGTGAGCCAAGGAACCATGAGAATGTAAAATGCTCTTCTCCCTTCCCACTTATCAGAGATTGCTGCTGCTGCTTCTTCAGAGGCAGAGTGAGGAGTTTTATTTCTTTAAGTGTGACTTTAATATTGGTAAGGATGCTGCCTTGGTTGGACATGGGCATTTTCTGTGCAAAGTAGTTTTTTGGGTTTGGGATTTTTAACCCAAAACTGCCCTTGGTGGGCCAGCTGCTCTCTTGCCTTAACCCTTCTCTGGAGCTGTTTTTTCAGCCCTCACCTTTGCTTTAACCCCTGGTTTTTCAGCAAGGCTGGAACTGCTGTGCAGTTGTGCTAGGAACAACCACACCATTTCTCCCAGTCAGAGGCTTTGCTGGGCATGTGGTTTCCTTCCTAACACTGGAGCAGAGCAAAATGCAAAGTGCTGTGGGTGGGATAACAACCTCCCTTCTGCTAGAGGTGTTTTGGTCCTCTGCGCTCCCTGGTTTGTGTGCTGCAGGACAGCTCAGGGTGCTTTGACTTTTGCTGAAGAAGAGCTCTGTGAGGGTGAGAGAGGAGAGAACTCCACTGACACCATAAATTTTCCCACCAAAGGCATCTTGGAACAGCACCCCCTTTTTGCTCAAAGTTATTGCTGCCAGGCTTGTTTTCAACCAGGGATGCTCAGACTCAAGATGAGCCAAATAGAGCCAGAGGAAAAGACTGTACCTCCAAACTGTCATGAAATCAGGATTAGCACATGAAGCAGGAGCTGTGTTTAAAGACCTGTTTAACCTCCTGCTTAACACAAGTCTTTACTTTAATCTATAATGCCATCTTGTTTTGTCTTAATCAAGTTATGCAAAAACTTCTTCACTGAAAAGACCAACCCAGCATTTTCTTTCTTCCCTTCAAGTTGAGATGAAAAGGACTGCCTGCAGCCTGAAAGTTTGTTTCCTCAAGGAAACGGAAAGCTAAGAATTTACTTATATTAATGCTTTGTATCAAGTACCTTTGAATTTCAAGGGGTGAAAATCAGCCTTGACCTGGCTGCTGAGTCCAGACTTTCATAATGTTTTTTCCCACTCTGCTGGCGCCAAGGTCAGTTGGTTGCACTTCTGCTTCAGTCTGTTTTAATTCTGGTCTCTTAGCACTGACTTCTCTTGCAAGACATGGAAGCCACACCCCAGTGTGTGCTACTCCCAGCTATTAACAATCCCGTGCTAAATAAACACACAAGGATACTTCTGCATCTGGTTTTACTGGCAGGAGAAAGAGACATTATATGTCTCTGGAAATCTGATAAAACAGTGACATATAAATTCTGGATTGCTAACATGGCCAGTTTAACTCCACTGGACAGAATTTGCTGCAGTGCTTAGGGCTGAGAATAAAACTTCTCATTTTTCCTAAGCACTGTAAACCAGAAAAAAAAAATTTAATTAGCTTTGGCAATATCTACAACCTTCTACCAGCAGATAATAACCCCTCAAATTCACTTTCTGCAGTCTGCCCTTCTACAGGGTAATGACTTGTCATTTGTTCTGTCTTATTTGTGGAGCATTGCACAAGCCTGTCTTTCCTCCATGAATATTTTAAAAAGCTGGATAGTTGCTTGGCAAAGGCCTGGGCTGGTGCCTGAGTATTGTTCAGTCTATACCATGCTCTGCCACAAGCTTCCTGCGCGACCTTGATAAGTACCTGTGTTTCTTCCATTTCTCAATTTCCCATCACTGCAGTGAGCATTTTCCTCCTTCTGAACCTTGTAAATTCCTCAAACTGGTAAATATCTCTCTATATACAAATCTTCATACAGGGCTTACTGCAGGTGCTGTTCAGCTTTTCAGGTGTTAAAACCACTGTAATTAAATGAAGAAAAAAAAATTCTACTGTTGATTTTGTTCCTGTAATACTTAAGACTATTTCTGCATGATATAAATATATGTGTGTTTGTTTAGACCTTGTTTGCAAGAGCCATTCAACTAGGATCAGGTAAGGAGAAACTAGTCAATGCTAGGAGCGGGTGAACATGGAGCAGGGATGGGCTTGAAGGATGAGTTTACAGAAAAGTGACTGGCAGAGATAGGATCATACAGTAAAAGTTAAGGAAACACAGTCAGGAGAGCACTAGGAACAAGGTAAATGGTTATTTTGCCAAGAGTGGTGGAGGAAGATGGAAAAAGAGTGGACTGAGAGTGAAAACAGGGAGTTTAACTTTGGTCATTGCTGTTAGTGGTACCTCATGAAGAAAAACATGAGCAAACAGGACATCAGAATTTGCCTCAGACCCCAGGACATTCCTGGCCTGGAGAACCCAAAAGGATCTGGCTGTTTTTAACTGGGAAGCAAAGTCTGCATCTGTTTAAAATTTAGTCCCCATCTCTGACCTTTCTAAGAATTACAAGTGTCAGACTTCTGGCAAGAAACTTCCCTCCCCACTACCAAAACAGGGCCACCACCTTTCTCAGTAGACAGGGCAGTCTGGTGCAGCAGTGATGGAAAAGCCATTGCTGAAATCCTGCCTCTGAATGTTTAAAGAGGCTTCATCAAACAAAACCAGAAAGAAGAATCCCGAAAGAGGCAATATTTTTTATTAAATGTCAAAATTTACATTATTAATGGTAGAGCCATTCACAATGCATGTATGTGGGCTGCATTTAAGGAACATATTATCTATACACTGAAAAGTCACTCAGAGTGTTATGGAAAAAGAGTATCTACAGATAACATTGACACAAGCAAAGCTGTGAGCACTTAACTGCTTATCTTTGCTTAAGTGTCCTCTTAGAAACACACATCTTCATACTCATCTTAATTTACAGAGCTTAGGTATGAATGAGATTTGCACCCCATTTGATTATTGCAGTTACTGACCTAGACTCTTTTCTTAGCTCCTTGGTTGAAGTAGACGTTTCTGCCTGTCAAACATAGACCCCTTCTGAAGAGATGTTGCTAGTGCTCTGGCCCATGTTTTGCCATAATTACGTAGTTTCTATGTTTTGCCTTGATGAAAGTGTAGGATTTGTCCTTTGGGGTCGATGCCGCATTTATGGTTTCCAAAGGGATCTTTGTAGTTAAATCCTAGAGAAGTAATTCATTGCAGAGGAATTGCATACAGTTAAGCTTTGTCTAGTAGGAAAATATGCACTAGATGTGTGCATAACAAGAATTTGAGGGCAAAATTCTTCTGTCTGAGCCACATAATGGAGTGAAAAGCTGTTCTGGAGAGGTACTGTGGCCAGCATCTTGAGTGCAATTACGTGATATGGTCGCTTTGATGGTAAAGTTATCTTCAGATGTTCCAGTGAAATAGAAACATCCCAAATACTGTGCTTAATAATTTAATTTTCCATTAAAACATGTGTGTCCTTCAAAGACACCTTCTTGTTGAAACAACTTAATTAGGGACCAATATTATGACAAGGTGTAATGTGGATCTTCTGTGTACTCTGTGGCTCAGAGGAGGGTTTTGCCAAGCTGGATCAGCCGAGGGGCACGGCGAGAAAGATGAAAATAGCTGCAGTGTCTAATTGTCATCCCCGTGTTGGGTGGGTTTGACACTTTACACCAGCTACACTTGGGAATCAGAGAGAGTTCCTGGAGTTGAGTGTTAAGTACATGAACCTGAGCAGTGTCAATGTCACAGGAATAGGGATGGTTTGGGAACCAGTGTTTGTTCTTAATCGAGTCTCCAGGCTTTGTCTGACACAACTGAAGTCCACGTACCGGTGCACTCAGGAACTATCTTTCCCCCCTCTTTCTTTCCCTTTTCTCCAGATAAGAGCACAGCACACGTTACTCTAAAGGAAATGACAGTGATATTAATCACTGATTAATCAGGATCTCTAACAAAGGGCCCTGCTATTTTGAATATTCATATTGCCATGGCATTGGGAATGTCAGAATTGCCATTGTTCTGCAGGGAATGACACATCCCTGCTCTTCCCACTCGGCATCTCCGGGATGAGGAGAGCAAACCACGCGGTTCCTTCTCAGGCTGCACTGCTCTCCAAAGGGAGGCAAGAGGCACAGAGACATGAAATGACTTGGCCAGATCACATGGGATCCCAAGGAGAGGCAGGAAAGGAACGCAGGTCTTAATCCTGGCACAGGGGACGGAACTTTGTTTCTTATAAACAAAATAATTCGCATACCTGACATGAAAGGGTGTATGGAGGTGATGAATGTATGTGTAAGTACATGTGCACGTAGGTAATACACATATAAGGTTTGTGAGATATATAATATTAGATGTGTAACTCATTCAGGCTTGGCCAGAAAGAGCTACTGTAGTGCTGGCTGAACAAATTTATGCAAATCAGTCACTGATGAAATTAATAACCTTTGCAATATTCTTCAGGCAAATCAAGTGCTTGTGGAACTGTTGATCCCAGAGCCTCAACCTAGAAAATAGGTCACAATGGGAAAATAGGTCTTAACAGTGGAAGAAGGTGTATAAAGTGGGAACTATCTGTTGTCCATCTCTCCACCAGCACCCCAAGATCATTCTTGGCTTAGACCACCAGGATTAACCTTTCTTGCACAGCTGGTACTCAGCTTGGGGAGTTTGTTGCTTTAGAAGGCTGTGGAGGCAGGGAGTGCCAGCAGAGCCAGGGATTACACAAATTCATAAACAAAAGGTGCAAGCAGGGATGTGCCCTCTAATGTCACAAGTTGGAACACGGAAAATTCCAGTTAGATTTAAGGCCAAAAAAATTTTTACCATGACAGTGGTCAAATATAGCACAAATCACCCAGAGCCGCTGTGGGATTTCCCATCCTCAGAGATGTAGAAGGCTGGACTGAACAAGTCCCTGAGCAATTTGATCTTGGTCCAACTCAAAGTTGAAATGAGTTGTCCCAGAAGTGCCTCCCAGCCTAGATTATTCCTTGGTACTCTAAGCAAATTGCCAGATCTCCTTTTTACTCCTCTCTTTCTTCCCTCTCCTCCCCACTGTCTTACTTTCTCCCTAACATGGCTGATCTTGAAGGGAGATGGGGCTCCCCTCTGGCCCAGAAACTCTCAGGCTATAGACTTCAGAATTCCCATAATACTCTCAGGGCTCATATCTTTTAAGGCTTACTTTTTTGCACTTCTCTCCCAGACCTTCTCCTTGAAACAGAAATCCCTTTCCTCAGGCAGCAGGTCCATCGTGAGAACCTCTAGGATTGAACTGGCCAGGGAAAGGGCTGGCCCAACCCTGCCACCAAATGGTGGTTTCCATGCTCATGGTACACCAATCTCCTAACATTCATTGTGCTGCTGCATTTGACTTGGCCCACATTCCTACACTGAATTTCTTTCTGGGCATCAAGTAATCATTCACTCCCCCAAAAAAAGAATCAAAATATTTTGGCCCAGCTGGCCAATGGCCTAACACTTTGAAAAGTGGGAATGTACTCAACTTAAGCTGGTTTTGGTCTCTGCACAGCAAATGCCTGGCTTAGCTGGCCTGTCAATGCTCGTTTATGTGGAAATGAAGAGGCAATGACAGCATGAGATGTATTAACAGGAAAGAAGACACTGGGTTTCAAGTGCCTGTACTAGAACTGGGAGGCTGTTTTAATGTTTTGTGCCTCTTCCTGCCCTGAAGTATTTCAAACACTCACGTCTTGTTTGCTGAACACTCTGAACAATACACGTGTAGTTACAGATTGATATCATAAATCACCTAAAGAACAAGATGGTCTTTCAGAACAGAAAGGACAATTTTGAGGAAGTTTATTTTTTTAATGGCAATATTTATCCTCTTAGTACTTTAGAAAGAAAGAAAAAAAAAAAAAAGAGTCTCAGCTGTTGGGCCTGAAAACCACCTGGAAAACATTTTAAAAGGCCTGTATTCTGTATTTACCATTGCAAGTTTCTGTATATGTGTGAATGCACATGTATATATATGCATGTATATGTGTACATGAAAAAAAATCAAGCAAAATAGAAGTGGGTAGGACCAAATTTCACAAGCCAAATGAAATCGAAAGCTCCAACTTTATTTTAGATAAATGCACATTTTCGAGCCAGTGTGAAGCTATGAAGCTAAACAGGAACAGACAGGACAAGGAGTGATGGAAGCTGAGTTTCTCCTTCAGAGGCTGTGCTGGAAAGGCTGCGCTGGCAGAGGCCCCAGACGTAGCTGTGTATACACTAATCAGGACCTCTATCTCATACAGCTATGCTGTGTCCCCTGGTAATGCAAGCTGGGTCAGCAACATAAATCTTGGAAGGTCCTACTGCATGTTGATGTTCTGCCTCAGGAAGATTTCCAGAGTTTGTTCAGAGCACTATTGAAAATGTGAAATTCAAAATTGCTGTAAGGGAAACCTTTGGGAAAAAGAACACAAACATGAAGTTGTTTGATTTAAATTCAATCTTTTGATCCGATTAATTTTTATTTTTCAATGTTTCCATTTTGCACTATCTTTTACACCAACTTTCTTGCATTATGATCCATGTTACAGTAGGATATAAAAACGAGAAGTTGTCCTATGGCAGAAATTGGAAAGTACTTTATTCTCAAAAGGTGGGATAGGACGTTTGAACAACTTTTCTGCTTGATTTTGCAGATTTTCCAGATTTTAATAGAAACAATTAGTCTTATTTCCATTTTTTTTCCAATTGCCTAGCCCAATTTTAAAGTATTAAATAATTGGAGAGCAAAATATACCTGATGGCCAGCATCTCCCTGTAAATAAACCCTGCTTTGAAGTTAACTACAGTTTTTCTCTTGATCAGAGAAGACAAATTCTCATTGTAAGACTTTGCCAATTGGTGCAACAGACTCCCTAAAGCTGGAATTTGGTAAATCATGATCAGATAATTTTTGAAAGACTTGCCTTAAATCAGCTAAAAATTATGAGGGCAGATTCAGGAACAGTGAAGTGAAATTGCATGCCCTGTGTAAATGATCAGAAAGATCTTTCTGGCACTTTATCAGGCATTGATTTTGTTTCAGTTCTGAGTGCAGTAAAAGGGGATGTGTTCAGTGATGTGCTGTTTACCTATTCCCCATCTGACAAGCAGCTCTGTTCCAGAAGCCTCCCTCACAGCCCCAGCACAGGCTTTCTGCAAGCTGTATTTTTCATTTACTCAGCTGCGTTACTTATACACATTCTATGGATCAACTTAATTACCCAAGCATTGCAAGTGGGGCTCCTAAACACAGCAAGGGTTCAGCAGCTGGAATAGGAAGTGGCAGCTGAATATGAACTTTAAGAGGTGTTGTGACAGCTCACAGTGTTCCCATAGGCAGTCCAGGGAAAGGTGATGTCTTCTCACTTCACACTCTGTTTCTGTGCAAGTTATAAATTGGTGATGAACGTTTGCTCTCTGCCATGAAGAGAACAGAGGAAGTGATTATCTTCACTGCTCCCTTCCAAATAATAGTGAAAGTATGCTCTTCATTTTCATGGACTCTTCAGTATTTGATCACCTGCCCCCCTTGAGCAAAGTGTCCTCTTCCCAGAGACACATCACATGATTTGCTAGACCTTCCAAAGGTTTGGTTTGGCTTCAGCTTTCCTGTGCACATGGACAAGCGACTTCTTGGTACAGAGGTCCTGTCTCACAAAGTCTCTGATTGGAAAAGTTTTGTTGCAAAGCAGTTGTTCAGCAATGAATCAGAGGAGAAATGATGACGCTCAGTCTCACTCATACTCTACTGTGGATGGCCAAATTCAGATAAGGACAAAAAAAAAAAAAAAAAAAAAAAAAAAAAAGGAGAACCTCCCCAACCCAAACCAAAAAAACTAATTAAGGCAGCTGTCTTTCCTAATAAGTGAAATGAGAGAGAGCATTTCAGATGTCTCTCTCTGTCACATCCATCTTTACCTCTTCCCAGACACTGTTATCAGGCACTGAAATCCTGAGCTTTTGAACTGGGTCCAGCACTGTGGTGCTGCTTCAGGCTGCTGTAGGTTAGTGCACAAAAACATACATGGTTAGGACAGGATTTCTATGCTGATACTTTATAAGATGGTCAGTGCTGAACTTGGTGTTTTCCCCAACCCTTTCCACAGCACACACTGCTCACGATGGCTGCTCACAGCAGGGTCACAGCTGCTAGGTGGGACTGGAGTGCAGCTCCCTGCCCTCTCCCAAAGGCTGTGTTCTGCTCCTGGAGTGTTCTCCAGGCTTTCCGAGAAAGAAGGGGCTCCCACTGCCATCTGGGCATGGGGAAAAAATGAGAGGAGACAAAGAATAACTGGGAAGAAGGAGGAATGAGAAGAGTGCTCTGAGTCACTGAGCAAACAGACCAGTGGCATCCAGGCAGGCTGCACTTGTGTAGTTTCAATCCTGTGCCCAAAGAGCCTTGGCTGTCCCAGACCTTGGCTGTGGTGGGGTGGGGGAGAGAGGGAGGGGACAGAGGGAATAGTTTCACAAGGACACAATGATCTTGTGCAATTTCTGTGCAGGTATAAACATGATTCCCTGCAGCACTGCTTGGCACAAATGTCTCCTCACTCAAGCAGGACTGAATGCTTTTGTTTACAGTGTTTGATGCAAGGAAAACTTCTGACATATGTTTTATTTATGAGGTGTCCTAATGTAGTGATACTTTTTGTGTGCATGAGGTAGGGAGGGAATTGGTTGCCTCTCCATGACTCGTAATTTGAATGGCTGAGGATTGTGTTTACAGAAATGTGTGGAGGGATGTCTTAAAAGCTATACATACCTGGGCTGTGAAAGATGGTCAGTAAAAGCAAAGTGTCTACTACTGAGGATATTCACAGACCCTACAGCTTTCCCCAGAGCTCATCTGCTTCTTAGAGATGCCTAAAAGACAGCAAAGGTGGTTCTGGAATCAGGAGGAGAGAGTCCAAAAGATCTCAGTCCCTCTGAGCAGATGCTGTAGGAATTTGTGTCAAATGGAGAGACCAGTGGAAGGGGAAATGCCAGTGACCTCCAAAACCAGGAGAGCATGAGAACAGGAACGGCAGCATGGACAGGACAATCCCTGTGCTCTCACTGGTGCTTGGGTCAGCAGAGCCCACCAAGGAGAGGTCTGGGCAAGCTGATGTCCTCCAGACCCATGGCAGCCTCAACATTTTCCAGTGGTTGGACTTGCTGCATCTGTTCCTTCTCTTTTCAGCTGGACACGGTGGACAACTGACGTGAGTGCAGGGGGTTGAGAGCTCGCTCTGGAATGGAAGATGTGGAAGACAAATTCATCAAATATGAGAAAGGGTCTACCAATTCAGTCATCAGACACATCTTGCTCTGAAACCTCCTCCTTGTCTTGACCTACTGGTGATTGTAAAAAGCTAAAAGTATGGCAGATGCATGTTTCTGGAATATTGCTTTCCTCTGGGATTTTATGGACTCCTAATTTCTGGGCCAAGACTTGTACCCACATAGCCCTTAAAAATTTCTTGTGTTGTGACCTAGTGGTGACTCTGTGAAGATGTCTGAACTCTCCAACACCCAGATGCAAGGACTCCCAAGAACTGTGTGAGGAGAGGACTGATGGGGCAGAGAGGCAAGGAGCCCTCGGCAGAGGGGGCTGGAGGACATTTCTCCTGATAGAGCAAAGATGCCCTTTCTAGGGGCTGAGGAGATGGTGGGTGCTTGGTCCAGGCAGAGGGAACAGGCAGTAAAGAGGCAGAAAGAGATGAGGGGGCAAAGCAGGTCAGAGGGAGAGCCCTGGTACAAGGTAGAGCCAGAAGCCAGTGAGACAGGCACTGACTACAAGGCCAGAAAAATACAGTCTTGGTGAAGGCTCCAAAAAGCATGAAACTGGAATTCATGGCCTACTAGGTCAGGAAAGAGTGGGAAACATGATGAAGAGATAAACCACCCAGATGAGGAGCTAGGAGAGGAGCAGCTGGGATTGTTTGGGCAGAGTGTAGGCAAGGACTGTGAACAGTGGCATAAGCCTCGAACAAGAGCATGCACTGAGCAATGTGCTGCTCAGAAATGAGTCATTTTAAGGCAGTTTGGGTGCATCTGCCCTGCAGTTACTTCTGTGAATGCAAGGAATTACTAGATTTGCTGGCATGGGCCATTCTGCAAAGGGCAGGTTACTATAGCACTGTTTACTTTTATGGCAAACAAACTTTTCCAGTGTGAGTTACCTTGGGGACAAGCCTCCCCACTGAGCAATAGTGATATTACAGCTCAGCCCCTATTTGGGCCTTTCCTTAGTCTCTACCCCTGGGAGGATTTGATGGGAAAAAGCTTTAATTATGACTTTAGGAAAGAAAAATATACCTATGGCTTCCTTCTGACTAAAGTGTTAGACCTGGATGGGCTTTCTGTTTCTATTCATGCAAACAGGTGGAATTTACCAAAAGTTTTGGCCTAGCTGAATGCAAACACATTCTGTGTAGGGATGCAGTGTAGAAGGCAGATATGGGAGGTTGAAGATGATGATGAAAAGGCCAATCAAGATTTTGAATTTTCTTTGTTTCATTTGGAAACACCTTCTTTTCACTCCATTCTCAACCTCTTTTCATATTCCTGTCCTCCTAAGTTTTTCTTAAGGGCTTAGGCAACTTGCAGAGAAATTAAGCACTTTCTTTGCAGAAGATCTAAGTGGTCCAAAGTTAGTTTTTCTTCCATCTCAATAAAAACAAACAAACAAACAAACAAAAAAACCAAACCACCCCAAAACAACTAGAAACAAGGAATATTCTATGTAATGTGAGTGGTGGAAATGAAGCCTGGTGCATAGTAAGCAGCCTGGAAGCCTGGAGCTGAGCCCTTGGGAAGTGCTGCACGGAGCTGGAAATGGCCGCGATCTTTAGGAAGAAGAAGCAAGATATGTGCATGCCACAACCGGGTCAGGGTGGGGAAGGAAGCATCTGAGCCTCTGGTCCCTCCCTCCCTCACACACAGGTCCATTATGCTACAACCCTTGCGTGTTTGAGTGTAAAATCCACCCTGACCTGGCTGTGCGTGTAAAGCACGAGGCACTGGCTGGTCTATATATACTTTCCTGCAGGAAACATCAAAGTCACTTCCCCTGCAGTGTTTCTTCACCAAATTAACTGAAGCAATGTCTGCAGTGTCCTGGAGAGGAGGAAAAGTCTCTGGCTGTCGCTGCAGCTGAGTGTCAGCTCCCTAAAGGCGAGGCCTAATTGCAGCAGCTTCCTTGCTGCAAAGAGCTCCCTTTGCCCAGCAAGCACTGATCTCTTTTGCCCCCGAAATATCCCAGTCTCTGAGTCATGCTATCCACAGAATTCAGGGCAAAATTCAGCCTGTCATATCCTGCTTTTTACTTGAAGAAAACAATAAGAGACAGGTCTGCCAACACGGTCCTAACTCATGGGGACTGCTGTGAGCCCCCACTGGAATTCATGGGAATGTGGGTGACATCTGTCCAGGAATTCAGATGGCTTGTTTGGTCCACTTATCTGGATGTATCAGAGGACACAGAGATCCACTTGGGTTTCCAGACAGGCTTCTTCCTTGTAACACTTTTGCTGCTGCTGGTGGTGGGTGTTTGCAAGGCCATTGCCGTCAGCTCAGGGTGTGATGATCCCTCTGGACTTCAGCAGGATGCACTGCAGCTTGCTTTTGGCATCAACCTAATGTGTTTTGGCTTCCAAGTCACTTCTAACTGCTGGGCTGAATTTATCTGGAAGATGCTCGGCTTTACTCTGCAGTTTTTAGGTAGCTCGTTGACTGATACAAAATCCTCTTTCCCTAATTTTTTTTTAGGCTGGCACTAGTAGCAAGAGTGTGTCCGGTGATAGGAAATGGATTGCCATGCAAAATGCTTCTCTCCCTGAATTCACTTGAAAATTTGGAGACATTTTAGCATCCAGGTCCAAATGTGACAGGATCCTGTTGGACACAGCATTTTTGTTGACTTTATTCCAGCCACAGGGACAAAAGACAAATTTACTTTCCATCAGTATCACAGTGTTCTGCAAATTCTATCATCAACACCCTACATTATTCAAAAATAGCAAATGTCTGTTCTTTAGAATGAGCCACAAGAAAACCTGTTTTGGAGTTATAACCTGAAGGAATTCTCCCTTGACAGGCTGACTGCTCATGTCAAATGCAGAAAGCCCAGAGTAAGACTGGTTTACTGTGGGTTTGGTTTGGTTTTAGCTTTTTTCCAAAGCCCAGTCTGCCTCCCTAGAGGGTACATGAGCCATAGCTAAAATCCTTTGAGTTGTGCAGCGTAGCCCGCGGCTCCAGTAGCTGCCCAGGGATTTTGCAGCTGTTCTCCAGCAGAGATGTGTAATAACTGTGCAGTAACACACACGTATTTTCTTTCATAGTGGATGTTAATTTATGAGCTTGCTTAGAGCTTTAACACTCAGCTGGTTTACTCTGCACCTTTTTGTGTTATACATAGCATTTTGTGAACCAGAACAGCAACTGGATATGGGGTTGTCTCAAATCATCTGCAAGGTCTGCCACTCAGAAATTCCACCCTAAACCCAGTCAGGTCTTTTGTCACAGAGTATTATTAGTTCCCTCTAAAAGGCCCTGAGAGTCACAAAGTACTTTTTTTAAAAAAAAACCCTCCTCTCAAATGGGAGGTAGTAAAGGTGATGGGAGGCTTATTTCTGGTGAGAGGATGCAGACTGAGTTCAGGACAACTTTTTGTGTGCTCTCATACTATACAACATATTTTCAGGTCTGAAAAGTCCTTTTCTCATTTTATCTGGCTCAGTATTACTAATATTAAGAAACCATTTGTTTGCTGCAGGGTTGAGATCACATCACATGGATAGCTGACAACTTCCCTGCAAGCTACAGCCTTCTGAGAGGGACCATGAAAAACAGGTTTCATGCAACCAGGGCTCTGCAAGATGGGTGCTTGGGCACTCGCCCAGAGGCATGGAAGGAATAATGAAGGTTTATGTGGTTCTCCCAGTACAGCAAAAGGGGATTCCCATTCAGTAGGTGGGCATCCTACTCACTGGGCTGTGGCATACAGGTAGCATCCAGTCCCTGCTTCTCTATCCTACCCACACACCCAAAACCATCTTCAACACTAGTCCCTTTTCCTCTGAATTATCATTGTATTTTCCAGTAAAAGAAGTCTTCAAGTAGTCCCAGGTGAAACAGATCACTAGGACTGAAAAACATGTTTTACTTGATCTGCTTTTTCAAAGCTTTATTGGTTTTCTGAAACACACAGTAAACCAAAAAAAAAAAATCTCAGGATTTTTCAAGCATGGTTTAAGCATGTGGTTAACTTCCCCTGGTTTCTAAAGGTATACTTTCTACAATACTTGGATGTAAATTCGTGCCCAAGTGCTTCATTGAATGAATTCCCCCTGTTCTCTGAACACAGGGAGAAAACCATGGCAGCATGGTATTGTAGAGAAGTGCTGAGGGATCTCCTCCTGGGCTTCAGCTGGAGCAGCCCTTCAGAGCTCTACTTCCAAACCCAGACAAATCTCCCGAAGTTGTTCTGACACGTATTGTAAGAGTAAATAAATAATCACATGGCACTTTATTCCACCACCAGAACCCTCTTAGCACGGGATACCAGTGGATCTGGATGAAGCCAATTCTAATTACAGATAAAAGGTTTGATGCATAAAAAGAAGCTGGTATTTACACCCAATTATCTGAAGGAGGAGAGATAGGGATGTGCTTCCTTTTATCATTTTCATTAAATTTCTTTTGAAATTAAAAGGCTCCTTGAGTTTCTGAAGATGCAACAGTCTTTTCAACTCGCCGTCAGTGAGATACAGGTTGTTTTCCACCATGTGTTGTGCAAGTTCAGACAGTGGGATCTCTCCCTCCTCCCTTGACTCCAGCAGAGCATTGCATGATGCTTGCTCATCCAGTTGCTCCTTTAATGTCCCTTTGCTGAAGTTTAAACTCCTGGAGCTGCATTTCATGTATTTCAGGTCTGAGGCACCCTGTGTTTGTAAACTGCCTCTGCCTTCCCATCACTTGAAGAAAATCACTTTGAGTGAAGGAAACCTCTATGCTTTTGGGGCTTGTTAGGGAGAGGTAACACCAGCCCACTGAATACTAACAGAAGGCAGCTGGACCTACTGATGCCATTTAGTTGGACCTACTGATGCCATTTTACCACAGAGAACCCTCAGAGAGAACAGAGAAAGGGGATGGGAAGCAGAGAGGTATATGTGTTATCCCAAAGAAAGCAGCTCTCAGGAATTGGAACTTGACCTTGACAGCTCCACTGCTGCTTGAAGTCCAGAAGACCTGGTCTTTGTGACCCTTCTCCTCCCTCCCTCCCTTCTGGGCACTCTGAGCCCAGCCTCTTTTCTTGGTCTTAGAATAGATCACTTGCTTCTCCTCTTCATTCCTCCATCTGCAAATTGGGGATGATGTGCGTAAAGCTCCCTGAAATCCTCTGCAGGGAGGTGCCACAGAGTGGAAAGTATTAGCTATCAGTATCCTTGTTAATATTCTGCTCAACTCTGAGTGAAGTCACATAATCCTGTGTTTGGGTCATCACTATTTGTTGCTATGGAAATGTGTGTTATCAGATACTGCAAATTCAGTGTCTGAGGACATCTGAGGAGGGGGAAAAATCCTTTGTTTGAAGAAACACTTGTGTCAGTGGCAGGAAATTTTGCAGGGAAGAAGAGAATTCACCTATTTCTTTTGTTCTCCACAAACTGCTGGAACAAGTCAACAAGAGCTCCCCACAAGCTCCCCACGCTCAGCTCCTGGAAGCCAGTATCTCTTACCCGATGCACAATTCCAAAAGGACTGCACATGCTGGGTGAATTTGTGAATGCATCTGGTAGGATCATTAACACCAGAGCAGAAGACAAATGCAAAGTATGTGCTTGGCCATATGGGTGAACGTGAGCTGCTTAAGACTGTGTGCCATAATAGAGATGGAAAGTCTTACGAGGGAAGATCAGTATCCCCCCACCTCTCTGGTAAGGGATTAAGGCAGTTGGTCTTACAGGAATATTCGGAGAGCCTAAGGCCAAAGGGGGCACTTAGGTCACCTAGGCCAGCCCCCTGAATGCTGCAGGTCATGGTGTTTCTTCCAGAGAGCCCTGAGCTCATGTTGAGGCTGCAGCAAAGCTTCCAGCCAGACCAGAGAGGCAGATACCAGCAACTCCCTGCCCAGTTTGCTGCAGTGAATGAACACTCTCACTGGTGACACACTGATGCCTTGGGAAGGCTGACTTGAAACAGACTGGACGGAGATAGTGAATAAAGTAGGTATTTACTGAAAGGCCTCCAGGATCCACCTTGGGCAGGACAGGGTCTGACCAGGGCTACGCCCAAGGTGGACTAAGAATGGCTGAGTGGGCACAAGGTCTTATCTTTTTTTAAGTTTTGGTCCATTTGCATATTGGAGTTTAATTGTCCAATTACAACTTCAGGTTGTGAGATCCCATCCTTCTTGTTGCTCCCTTCAGTCCACAGTTGTTTATGCTTTTGGGCCTGAAAGCTGTCCTTGGTCTTCAGCAGAAAAGGGATTCGTTTTGTCTACCTACTCTGTGAAGAGAGCTTACTGGCACTTAATATGAGGCTCAGAACTGCACCCCTAGGCAGCACAGACTCTGAAAAACAAGAAAGCTAAAACTTAAGGCACCAACATGACTGGTAATAGTGGGTGCAGAAGAAACCACTCCTGCTGCAATGGGGTCAAACATACAAAATTGGATGCACTGGACCAGTGCAGCTTTCTGATCTGAGCTGGTGGGGTTACATCACCCTGTGCCTCAGTCCCTCCTGGCTCCAAACCTCTGCAGGAATACACCATTTCCCTGGAAATGAGCTTACTTACCAATTGTCCACGTAGTTTTCTTTGAGTGAAACCAAACAGGCTTTTTGGGCAACTTCCTGCTCATTTCCATGGTTCTCTATTGCACCTGTGCAAAATTTGACAACATTTTTACATCTACAGCTGTCCAACACATGCAGGTGCTCACTGTCCATCGTGTGCATTGAGTCTAGAGATATAAAAAGTCTATATATATAAAAGTATATCTTTGGATATACTCAGCATCACTCTCATTTCTAGACCTTTCTGTCAGGTTCCCTGAGCAAGGGCTGTTTTAAGAGAAAACAAGGTTCAGATTATGATTATGTCTCTATCTGAAGTATTTCACAGATTTGCTCCTACCTCACGCCTAAAGATGAAACACAAGCCTTTATTTCTCTTTGGGTCTCTGTATTGAGCACATTCCTTATCCTTTACCAGCTTGTCACTGGGTTTTCCTCCCTGCCTCATCGAAAGCTGATTTCAGGTTGAAAGCAGAAAGAAATGTGCCTAAGATCAATCAGGCCAGGCTGACTGTTCTTAATTAAGATCTTCATTTTCTGCTATTCAAGCAGGTTGTAAAAGCTCAGCAATACTTGAGGGGATGCAGTCATGGGCAGGCAGGGCTGGTAAGAGCCATTGTGTGAACACCATATATATATATTAGCAGGTAAATACCTGTATACAGCACTCACAGAAGGTTCTTGCAGTGAGAAATGGCCAGCCTATGAAAAAATGTATATGAGCTTCTAGGCATGTATGTATATATGTGGGCAGATATAGATATATATATCTATATATAGATATATATAGATATATATATACAAATATACACAAACACACATATATGTCTGCAGAAACATTTATGCATATATAGTTGCTAATGTTTTTCAATGACAAATGTTTAATACATTTACACTAAAATTTCCATATTTAGTGGAAAGTTCTAGTGACAGACTTACTAAAGAAATGAATACATGTTGTAGGGCAATTGTATATTATGCTCTATAAACTTCCTGTCTGCTAAGAAAGATGATACCGCTTTTATTTTGTACAAGTTTCAGGTTTACAACTACGACAGTAAAGATCAGGCTGGGAATCTGAGCAGCAGCTTACTATTTCTGCATCTCTACTACCATGGTGATTTTTGCCATCAGAACTGAAACTACCAATTACGGGGCTGAATCATGAAACAAGACAGGATATACTTTGCTTTTCCATCTAAATCAGAAGAACCTGTAATGCTCTTGGTACTCATAATTAACATTAACACACTCCAAGTCACATTTTAAAATCAAGAAGACATCCAGAACTGCCTGAGATGTTGCTCACCAGGAGCAGAAATGGTGAACTTAGATCGCATCTACAGGAAACCATTTTTGGACACTTTCCATTGCTATTAGAAATTACTTCAGTGCCTGTGACATTGTTACCTCCTTCCAAAGGCTGACAGTATTCAATACAGATATTGCAGACCAGGAAAAATGCTGGTCAGGAAAAACAGTGTCTGTTTTCCCATGTGTGATGGGAGAATGCAGGTGATAAATGTTTTCCAGCCTGGCAAGTTGTTCTTCATGAACCTCAGCTCTTCTCTTTGCTCAAGCACGGACCACAATTCTGACCTTGCAGGATGGTTTAGCAAGAATTATACAGATTTAATTGTTAGGGCTGTTGCAGGTAAAAATCCCAAATCGACCTATAATAACACACAACAGAGTGCCATATAATTTTAGAAATATTTAATATATCAAAATTCTGTATGTGCGAGCCACAATATATACCACTCCTTACTAAAACTCTACTTAACTAAAAAGAAGCTACAATTTTGTAGCTTTGCTTCATGCAGTGTCTTTAGTCAGGATTTGCAAACATGTCTGTAACATTCTTTTCCCCTCCAGGTCAACTTTTGATCGTTTTGGCTGCTTGCAACAAACACTTGGCAGAAGGGAATGGCACTCAGATATGCTGCACTCCTATTATTTCTGTGAATTCTTGCCTCTGCTTTAAGGAGAGAAAAACCTCATTAGCTTGCAGGGAAAAGCAGCAAAAGGACCTCAACCACAGCAGGCACAAAGGGTGCCTACAGATGTTGTAACAGCCCTGCCACAGCCGCATCTCGTGTTTTATTGGACTCTGGAGTCTCCAGTCACAAGACAGGCAACCCCAGGCAGTTCAGCTTTGCCTCTCTGTTTGTTCTTGAAGTTACTTGTTTTTAAACCTCACTAGGTACACATCAGATGCCAACATGAGAAACTCAGCCCACAGCCCAGGAGCTACCTACCACATCAGCAAGACACTCTTCTTTCACTCACATATCTCTTCTGAACTCCAGCCAGTCTGAGCCCAACACAGCATTTCTGCAGATCAGCCCTGACACTGCTGACCTGTGTCATCAGCCATCTTCCATCTGTATTTCTGCAAACCCTTTGATGGCAGCAAGTGCCAGGGACCAAGGAGCCTAAGCCAAGGGACAGCCATGCACAGGAGAGCCCTGCTGTGTGCTGCCAACTGCATTGTGGGCTGTTGCTAAATCCTGCTCTGCCCTTGGGTAGGGAGTTTACTCAATCAGTAGTTGATTAGGACATCTCCAGGGCACATTCGAAGGAATATAGGTGTTAGGACACAGCAACAAACACAGCTTTTAATCCTGGGCTGGGCTGGGCTGGGCAGGAAGCACTTAGAATCACAAGATTGTTAAGGTTGCAAAAGACCTCTAAGATAATCACCCAACACTGCCAAGTCCACCAGTAAACCATGTCACTGAGTGCCACATCTACACATCTTTTAAATGCCTCCAGGGATGGTAACTCAACCATTTCCCTCGACAGCCTCTTCCTGTGCCTGACCAACCTTTCAGTAAGGAAATTTTTCCTAGCATCCAATCCATTCACAACTCAAGGCTGTTTTCTCTTGTCCATCACTTTTTACCCTGGAGAAGAGGTGAACCCCACCTTGCTACAACTTCTTCCCAGGGAGTTGTAGAGAGGGATAAGGTGCCCCTGAGCCTTCTTTTCTCTAGGCTAAACACCCCAGCTTCCACAACTGTTCCTCATCGGCCTTGTGCTCCAGACCCTTGCCCAGCTTTGTCACCCTGCTCTGGACATGCATACTTGTATCTGGTTTAGCAGAACTGGCTGGTTAAACTCACAACCAGAGAGCAATTACCTGACTTCTTTATGGGGGCTGTCTTGTGGCTGTGACATAGCAGATGTCTCCTCCTGCCCCAGCTCCCTAGAAATCTTGCCTTGGTACTGCCCCATGCCCAGCTGCCCTTGGGACTGTGTACACCAATATTTGCTGGCTTGGCTCCTCCATGCAGTGGAAGAGATGTCTGCAGCACATGCTGGTGATGTGCCTCAGGTACTGCTGGATGTTTCCAGCCTGCTCCTGACTGCATGGCTTTGGTCTGCTCTCTGTTTTTGTACAGACACCTGGGGATTTTCCAGCAAAAACCATGTGCCCATTCCCTGCTTTCCTGCTCGTTTTCATCAGATTTAAATGGTGCCAGGTGAAGCTTAAGGGTTTTAACCAAGCAAAACAAAAATGATGGTGAAATGAAGCCATGAGTCTACAAGGCAAGACCGATTGCATGTTTGCTACAGATACCTGGGGGCAAGGTTTTGGGTTTTGTTCATCTTGGCTGCTCCAGGATGCCTCTCATTTCACACACAATTTCAGCAGCTCTGAATGATGACTTTTGATCACTAGTGACATTTTCCGTATCTCCTGGTATGCTTGGATTTCATCCTCCAGTTCCAGCCACTATTTCCTGGACTATTTTCCACTTGGAAGCTATCTTCCACCTCACCCAGCTGTGTCTTCCTGCTCCTTCCAGTCCCTCCATCTTGAAACCTCGGCCCTTTCTCCCACACCTCACAAAAGCCTTCTACAGGGACAAGATCCTTTCTCAGCCCTCTCCCCCATGTCTCCATCAGCAGAGCACTTTCCAAGCCTCTTCCTTCCGTGCTCTTTCCTCAGGCTGGGCTCCCTTCTCCAGCTCCCCCCTCCACCACCCCTGCTCTCCAGCAAAGCCCAGCTCTCCCGACTTCCTCCTCCGCCAGCGGCCGCAGCGGCTTCCTCTGGCCACGGCAGTCCCAGACACTCTGGCTCCACGGCACACCCTCACATGCACAAAAACACCAAACCAGGGCTTTGCTTTCTTGTTCCAAAGTGCAGCTCAGCTCAGGCTGCTGTGCTACGGAGGAAACCTGCAATGCTTGTGACCCACTGTGCCACCGCCAGCGTGGATGCCCCAGTCAGCTCTGCCAGACACCATGACCCATCACTGTCAGGGATTTGCTCGTGTCCTTATCATCCCTGTGTCCTGTAGGGCCTCCCTGACACAGGATAAAACTTTTTCAAACCAGATCTGATTTTATGTTACGATGCAGATGCCCTGTGGTTTGCAGAGGGCACCAAAATTTTAATTGAATCCACAGGAAAGGGCTCTGCTTGGGTGGGAGTTTGCACAAGAGACTGGGAAAATTCTTCCAGAGTTAGTGTCTGAGGGCAAGCTTGGCCCCTGACCCTGCAGGGAATGTGCTGGACAGACAGAGGCACATCTGTCCCGGGGAGCCCTGTTCATTCAGCTGCCCCCCAGGTGCCATGACTCACCATCCTTTGCACAGTCAGCTTGTGCAAAGAAGGGCAAATCCCTCGCTGAGAGTGGATCCTGTTGGAGCTTGACTGGATGCAGGCTGCTCTGTGTGTGTCACCCCCCTGGGCAGAGCTGTCAGGGATGGGGACAGGACCTGGCCACCTCCAAGCCACCTTGCCATGGCCAGTGTGGGGCTGCTGTTGCCAGTGAAGTCCGGACCATCCCCAGGGGCCGGTGCTCAATCTGTGCCCACAGGATTGCTGGCAAAAGGACAGCCAAGCTCTCAGTAGAACTCTCTCCTTTGAGACTGCCAGCTCCCAGGCAGATGTGTGTTTAGGTCTCGTGAACTCAGCAGGCTGGGAACAAGCTGCAACTTGGCAGAGACATCCAAAGAAAATCCAGATGTCACAGGAAGTTCTGTCAGGTGGGGTCAACCTAGGACTAATTCAGTGCTGGTAGGGGCCATGGTGTTTCTGGTCTCCAGACTCCCAAAGAGAAAGCTACTTTTAATTTCCTGGTGGCTTGTGGCCACTAGAACCACCAGGACCTTCTGTTCCCAGCTGTTGGAGTCTGAATGTCATTGGCTGAGCCCACTTTTAATTTACTTAATTTTTTTGCTGTAATTTAAACTGGAGAAGTTTTGTTGATTTTCTCCTTTCTAGGCAATGGTTGTGTAACAGTCCTGGCTTGAGAGACCTGTTGTGTTCCAGTCCAAAGCAGCTGTGCTGCAGTGGTGGATTTTGGTGATCCACTTTGCTCAGATGGAATGTTTGTCATCTGCCTGGACACCCTTCAGTTTGGTGGGGGAACTCTAAGATGACAATGAGCCAAATGCCTTGACCTCATTTGAAAATTTTACTGGGGAACATGTGCAGAAATTGGCTGGGATAGTCAGCCAGTTCTTTACATTTCTGTTCAGTTAAACTACATATGCTCTGGCACATGCTACCTGGGAAACCTGGCATGGCTGCAAGCTCTCCATCTCAGACAAACCCTGGGTCTGCCCACAGGATGGAAGACTGCTTGGGGAAGTGGTGCCAACAATGTCTAGAGATGCTTTCTGTGCAGAGGTGTGACAAGAAATGTCTGGCTCTTTCACAGAGGGGTGAAGGTGGAGTGACATGTAATCAGGAAAGTAATCTCACATCTCTTACCACAGTGGCTTGTGCTAGGGCAGTGAGGGGACATGAAGACACCAGAAGGTGTAAATGAAGATCAGTGAAGTCAGGCTGCAGATGAAAAATGAGCTTTGGGGGCCAGGATAATCTTTGCTTTTCAAACTGGAGGTTGAAGAGTGATATAATTATGGTGGGTGTGTGATTCCACCTGGAAGAGAACTGAACAAGGGGAACTGGAGGAACTTTTGAGTCTTCCTAGTGAGGGTGCAACACAAGCAAACAGCATGAAGCCTGGCAAACTCAGCCTTGCAGTGAGGAGCCTCACCTTCCCATTTGGTTGTAGCAAAGAAGGATATTTTTCTGCATTTGTGCTTTGATCCAACTACTGGCACTACTCTTCAGTAAAGTGAGTATGTGCAACAGGGAAAATTTGCATGGTGTGGGGAATACTCTGCCCTCTGATCCAACTCCTGCTCTCCTTCTTCCTGGACAATATGGAGAGGAAGGCCAGCTGCAATTTTCCTCAATGCGGTTATCACACACATGGTTGAGTCTTCAGAATATTACAGTAATACAAGCTCATGCCTCCTGCAGGAGGTGGTGCATTCTAAAGGTATAATTTTTGGTCATTTACCACTTCCCTCTGAAAGTTCAGGATACTTCCAGTTCCCAATGTGACAGTACAAAGTTTCAGACTTTCACTTTGAAAGTTTTGAAAATTTTGAAAATTTGAAAATTTGAATATGGAAGTGTTCCCAAAAACACACTTCTGCCTGTCCCATACCTGGCTGACTGGCCTTGCTCTCAGACCTCACATGCTCTCAGAGGGTGCACACAGACTGGTTTCTCCAGAAGGAAGCAGAAGGAAATGCGTATATGTCTGCAGAGGGGTGGATGATTCAGTGGGGAATTCCCAGCAGCAGCCAGTGGAAGGATGCTGGGCTTACTGGAAATGCCCAGGTGTCATTTTCCCTGGACAGAGTATGAGCGTAGGTGGCTTGGCTGGCAGGTTGGACTCACCAAAGTACAATCACCGAACAGTTCCTTCTTTGGACTCAGTTTGAACAACCCAACCACAACCAAACTTTGTGGCCTGTGTGGAAGACAAGAAGGGGCCTTTGCCAGCAGCTGAATGCTAAGCTAAAAGGAATAGAATAGAATAGAATAGAATAGAATAGAATAGAATAGAATAGAACAGAACTATTTCAGTTGGAATGGACCAATGATGATCATCCAAGTGCCTGACCACCGCAGGGCTGATCAGAAGTTACAGCATCTTATTAAGGGCATTGTCCAAATGTCTTTTTAAACACTGACAGCCTCGAGGCATCAACCACCTCTCAAGGAATCCCATTCCAGTGTTTGACCACCCCCCTAGTAAAGAAATATTTTGTAATGTCAAGAGTGAAATTCTTCTGGAGCAGCAGGTTTGAATCATTCCCATGCACCCAGTCACTAGATCCCAGAGAGAAGGGATCAGCACGTCCTCTCCTCTTCCCTTCCTCAGGGTGCTGCAGAGAGCAATGAGTTCACTCTTCAGTCTCCTATTCTCCAAACTGGAAAAGCCACAAATCCCCAGCTGTTCTTCACAGGACATTCTTTCCAGCCCTTTGACCAGCTTTGTTGCCCTCCTCTGGATGCATTCAAGTACCTTAACAACTTTCTTAAATTTTGGGTCCCAGAACAGCACATGGTTCTCAAAGTGAGGCTGCACCAACAGAATAATCCCCACTGTTGATTCATTAATTGCTTGTTGGGGAGAGGCAGAGGTGCTGCCATTCCCTCCCTGTTCCAATACAAGGACATTAGAGAGGAGCATCATCTCTGAAAAGTCTGGTGGGAATGTGTGTTTGCACGCATCTGTGACACCTTTCTTTGCATGCACCCTTCTGACACTTCGTAACCACACAAAAAGGCACAGAAATGAGGAACACAAAAGAATTTATTGCCTGGGACTCCTAGATTTACTACCTCATAACTGATTTTCTTATAAGCTGTTTATAGTATTAAAATGGTATGCACAAGCCTTTGTCCATCAAGTCTTTAAGAAACTACTTATGTTAATTTTACACATTGTCTGGGAACTATTAGAAGTTACTGATAAGGGTGTTAGCCACTATCATGCTGAACTTTTAGCCACAAACACTGGCAAATCCTGGCCAAAAGGGTCGCGGACCATTCTTGAGAAATAAGTGGAAGTGCAACAAGAAAAGTGGTGCAACAGTTGTACATGGCAGTGTTTCCACATCCCCTTTTGACTCCAAACTCTGACTTGCTGAGGGTCAAAGTGAATATTCTGTTTGAGGTTCAAAACTGGTTTTATCCTCAGACCAGAGAACAAGAATCTTGATTCATTTTTCCTTCCTCTACAGTAGTGAGTTGAAGGTTGCCTGATGGTGTCACAGAGGCACAACTCACCCAAGCCTTTTTCTGCCCCTGCTGAGGATCAGTCCATTCCATTCCCAGATTCTGACTGAGATATTATTGTCTTGAGAGGATCAAGATATTTTGCCTGGCCAAGTTGCTGGATTCAGTACTCCTGTGAAATCAAATGGTCTGTGATTGCCAAGCCAGGTAAGACAAACTAATAGCCCTTTCTTGTTTCCAGCTGCATCATATGTTGTGTTCATGTTGTTTTGTGGTTGGTGCTCTGTGGGACCTTGAGCATGGTCACTTTGGGGGTGTGTGGAGGGGAAACCAGGGTGGGTCACTCCAAGGTGTCACAGCCAAGGAGATATCCCCACCAGGAAGGCTGTGGGAAGGCTCACCTCAAGGGGAAGGTGCTGGGTACGGTGAAAGCAAATGCCCTGATATTCTTCCAGGAGGGCTCTCAAGAACCTAAGGGTGCTGTGCTTTGAAATCCCACTTGAGATTTCCCCTGGGTGGGCAGGATGGGTTTTCAGAGCTGTTTTCATACAGCTTAAGAGATCATGTATCTGCAGAGCATGTGATGGACTGTCTCCTTGTGGAATTCCTACCAACATCTGTGAAGTTTTTCAGGCATTTCCTTTTCCCAGTGCTGTTTCGCCTTTCTATCTGCTCGCCCATGCTGCAACCATGGACCATCCCCAGCTCCAAGTGAGCTGCTTTGGGAGGGGAAGCAGGATCCCTGGGGCAGTCCTGGCTGTTGGGTAGCTCCCATCTCAGACAGTACTGTGACTGCATATGTGCTCACAGAGCACTGCTCACAAGGGAAAGTTCTCACATGTTCTCCTTGGCTTCTCTGTTCCCACTCACAGCAATTATGTGTCTGCTTTTTGGCCTTCATTTGTGCTAAGCTGTTGTGCCTCAAGTGAGCGCTTATTAGCACTTCCTTCTCTGAAAAGGAGTGACTGCAAAATAAGCCAAGGGTCATTTCCCTTCCCTTAAGACCAGGAGACATCCTGGCTTTTAAACCAGGCTCCATAAATTTGAAGCCTTAGCATCTCATGTGTTTTTCCTAGAGAGGGGTGGAGGTTCCCCTGGAGAGAGCAAGGAAAAGAAACTCCTTCTGATGTGACAGCACATTGCTTGAGCAAGTGTTTTTAAGGCATCTGAGACAGCACAGACCAGTGAAAAAAGCAATCATTAATATACCAAGTGTGTGAAATGAATCAGAAGAAGTGGAAAAAGGAAGTGACCATTTTCTATTTCTTGCATCATCTTTACTTGCATATCATCCTGTGGGGCTGGGCATCAGCAGGTAGAGCTGCTAAATATCAACCAACAAAAAATGTTCCCAGTAAATAAAATAGCGTTGTTGAAAGTCAACACAAATAGACTGTGCTATGTGTGGTGAATACAAATTTTTAGACTGAAAGTACTCTTAATATCTGCAGTGTTCACTATAAGCTCAGAAAAAAAGAATTCAGCCTAATGTCAGAAGCTAGAAACTTCTGCAAGTCCATAAAGATCCCAAATTTCCCAGCACACAAACTGCCTTCCCAATAATACCTACAGGTTTCTCTAATCCGTGCTGATTCCTTCTGCAAGAGATTCCAGTAGGAATAGTGTCAGAGAACAAGGCCCCCAACAAGTGATATCAGGGGTACATGTTGGTGAGACAATGTGGCAGGGAGGTCAAGAGCTGTAGTGGCTGGCTGGTTTCAGTGGTGAGGATGGTACCAGGACCTCAACATGTTCTGCTCCTCTGAGGGAGTATCCCTCTAGTGCTTGTATTTACAACCTGAGAACAGAAATAAGGGCTGCAAGAAGGACTTCCTCTCTGCCCCTTTCCTGGAACTAGCTTTTCTTTTCCCCAGAAGTCCCTTGCCTTCCCTGGAGCCTCTGTTTTAATTTCTTCTCTACAGACACAGCAGGGATGTTAGAAGTTGCCATAATCGTGAGGGCTCGTGGCTTGAAGAACTCAAACTTTCTAAACCCATGAGGTGCTTAGTAAGATTTTCACCCAGCCCAGAGCTGCAGCCCAACCCACCTCCACCAGAAGGGTTCATGGAAACAGTTCATGGGTAGGAGACAAATGCATGCCCAGGGTTCTTTCACTCCATTCCAGGAGTGTATGTCCTGCATGATCATGGCAAGACAGCAGTGTGATGGTTCCATCCTCAGTTAGGGATTGGATCACCAACACCCCAACCACCAGCATAACCCACAACGTGGGTACGTGGGATGGTCCTGATGTAGGAGCCACGCCTGAACACAAGCTGTGTGGGGCAACACAAGACCCACTTCTGCCTGAAAATGTCAGCATTGCTCAGGTATGGAACAGTCTCTGCACAGAGGAAACCTGCTGTCATCTTCTCTGGTGACAGACAGGGCCATGGGTGAGGGTGTGCCACAGAGAGAGAGGGAGAAGGAAAGGATTCAGCAGAATATTATTTCTTGATTCCTCTCCTGCAATTAAGAAAGGGTTGTGTTTTTCACTTTCACGTGCCTCAACTCCCACCAGCTGCATGCACCCACCCACAGCATGTGTGCTGTGTTTTTATTACAGCTGTAGCCTCAGGTAGCGTGGAACTGGGGCCAAGCATACATTAGTAAAATTAGAAGAAATATCATCTGACGGGTCTGGACGGTGCTGTGGGCAGAGCATATTTGGCAAGACTGCTTCCTTCGCAATCCAGCCCAGAGACATTCCCTGATCCTATCTGAACAGGGACTGAACTTGCAAAACGAGTCCCAGCTTGTGAGCTGTGAGTCAGGGATGTCTTAAACACTGCCTCAGCATCCAACACCAACAGGCCCTTTTTTATCTTGTTCATCCTGCTTAAATAGCTGCAGCAAGCCCTTGTGTTAATTGAGCAGCCTTGAGGGCCATAAGGCTGGGGTTTTTTCACACCCTCCAGCACTTACCCCTTGTGTATCTGGCTGGTTTTGACCCATTATTGTCCTTTTCTCTGGTTCAGCTAACGGGACTCAGCTGCACTGCTCACACACAGTGGTTTGAAACCTGCATGTGCTCCATATGGCCGCGTTCATGTCCCTCAGTGGTGAGCCATAAGGATTCGCTTCAGTGAGTTTGTCTATGCATCAGTCTTTGTGTGTGTTTAAAATCAACTATACTTTCCAACTTCTTTTGAGTACCTTCCTAGTAAATAAAGCTTCCTTCATGACTCGAGGGATTTCATAAATTGTCTGCCAGGACAGGCCAGGACTGGCCAGGACAGGCAGGAATCTGTGGAATACCCTGTGTTGACATCCTGAGATGATATGCCTCCATCATATCTGAGAAAACCTAATTAGAAATGTTGGATTTAGGAACCATTTGCTGGAGAATGGGGGTGAAAAACATCAGGTCAAAGGAAGGCAGGACTTACACTGATCTATTCCAGAAAATCCCACCTGGTATTGGTATCACGGTGGCTCAAACTGTCCTTGCCCAAGTCGCAGATGTGAAGGCAGTGTGGATTAATGACTGCAAAGGTGCATTCACCTTGTTACTAGAAGATGGAAAGAGAAAATGTTATTTACTTGTGAAGCAAAGGAATTTAGGACAGAAGTTTGTAGTAACAGAGAACAAAAGCATAGTGTTTTATTCAAATGCAGAGCAATGGAGACAAAAGGTTGACTCAAAAGGACTGCAATGGGATGTCCCTGATGCCTTCATAGCCTTGATTTATCCTACCTCAAAACCAGGCACGTCACAGGGAATAAATGAGTCCTGGATGGTTATAAACATATATCAGTACTTTGTGGGAGAGACAGGGTCATACCCTCGTGCACCAAGGATGTACCAAGATTTACCATTCTCTCCTGTACCAAGAAAGACACGTTCAAATCTACGTTTCTCAGAAGGGAGTAGGATCAGATTGGAAAGAAAATAAAAGCAGCTTGAAACTGACTTTTATCTTAAATGTATTTTGGTCTTCTTCCACAATACAGAGCAATGCAGTCTTCATGCCCCTTTTCTCACCTTCCTTTTGTTTTGCAGTATCACCCATTGCTCTTTACATGTCAGTACTGCCCGCTATCAGCACCACACACAACAAACAACACCATTCCCCTCTCATGGGCTTAGGATGACTTATTTCAGAGATATCATTCAAGGACCTTAAATATATTGGCCTTAGAGCTATTTTTACTTGCAAGTGCTTGAGCCAAACCTTTGATGTTTCATTTGGGTTCAGGGTAAAACAGAGAACACATTAAAATAAGCAAGAGCTGGTGGTTTTGTTCTAAGTGTTACCAGAAGCCAGGGTGAGACACAGAAGAGGAAGGGAAGGGGATTGCCAAAGATTTCCGTTGGATACTGACTCTCTCCAGGGCTTGTAAATCTGTTCTGTAACCCTCTTAATCCCTCCCCCTGCAGGGGAGTACGGCATCCTGAAATCTTCATGATCTCCTGCAAACAAAGGTTTTAATGCAGCCTTTTGTTTATTGTCTCTGCAAAGAAAAAGGGGGTCATTTTTTCTCTGTAGCCCGAAGGCTCAGGGAAATTACTGAATGTCCTATCCTGCTCTGCTTCCCATCCAGCATTTTGACAGGCATGGACCTGTCCTCATCCAGACACCACCTCGCTGGATGTGCCAAAGGAATGGAGCTCTGGGGTCCATGTCATGAAAATCCCCCAAAGGGTGGAGGGAAGGCAACCACAACTGCCCTCATCTGATGCCACCTAAATGCAAGAGAGAAGGAAGACTGTCCTCTCCCAACCTCCGTGGATTGTACAGGGAATGATCCACACTCAAGTCAAAACCATCCTGTGACCAAGCCCTGGTCTTTGTGCTACCCACTTGTGTTGCTTCATCTGATGAATTTTACTTACCTTTTACTCCATCTTTCAGCATGTGGGTAGACCCATCGCTGTCTGTACCTATTTCAAGGACACTATGTATTAGAGATAGACAGGTATAAACCTGTCATGTCTAAATATGTCTATGTAGAAAGAGGGAAAAAATTGTTTGTTTTTAAAAAAAGAAACGAAATCCTTAAATTTTCCTTAAAAAGGAAGAGGAAATCCTATAGAAGCCATTTAAAATGGAAAATATTCAGGGAAGAATACTGGATAATAGAAAGAAAAGTCTGGAGAAAAATGAAAGCATGTCACAAGCAAGTAAAGCAAGGAAAATTCACAGAACAGCAAGATGGTGTTGATGCTAAAATGGGAGGAGATCTGAGTGTAATTGAACAGAGAATTTACCCTGAGGTACCTAGAGAGATAAGCAATGTGGCCAGGAAATAACATCATGAAAGTGGAACAATGTGGGCTACCATCACTCAGGGAAAAATATCGCCAAAGGACACTCAGAAGCAGTCATGTTAAGGAAAGCTGGGAAGTGATATAGGAGGAGAATCTTTGTGTAACTTCTGGCAGCCAGCTGGCATTGTGAAATTCCCTGCCATCCTCAGGGGGCATTACCCTAATCTGCCTGTCTTAGATATGGCTGGAAGGTTGCTGTTAATTTCTTGGAATCTCAATGCCATACACTGCAAAGTCAGAGGCCTCAAAGGAGAGTAGAGACATGAAGAGATCATTTGGAGTGGGTTTGATTCATGAAGTCGTGCTTAGATATTAGCTGGAAAAGAGATAAGAAAATAGCAGGCTTGAGTCTACAAGTATCTGAAGGATGTAAGCAGGGCCACAGAAATGCACTTGGAGAGAGAAAGAAGATAGGACATAATAGAAAGAAGGAAAAACTCCCTACCAGTATTGACAGGACAAAACTTGGATATAGGCTCTTAAAGAAAATTCTCTTGAATGCCTTTCTGTTTCAAATAGCAGGAAATGTCCTGTAGATGCAGTCTTGCTTGGATAGGATAAAAGCTAATAATCTCAGCTCAAAGTTTTGAGACACAATGCTTCTTGATGAAAGGTTAATTTTAAAAGCGAGTTGATTTCTGCCATGGATACAGTGAGCTGAAAAAAGGTCACCTATTCCAGTTTTCTAAAATTCCTTTAAAAACATTCTGTGTAATGAGCAATCAAAGGCAAGCCAAGAAACTGAGCGCCAGGAGTTAGCAAAATCATTAAAGAAACAGCAAAGAAATATAAAGAGCACAATGCATTCAAATCGGCACAGAGGGCCAGATGGTACATACCCAAGGGTATTAAAGGAATTAGCTGAAAAACTCTTAGGCCCATTATCCATTATATTCAAGTGCTCCTGGAGAACTGAGGAAGCCCTGGTGACTGGCAGAGGGAAAACATCACTCTTCTTTTCCTAAAGGGGAATTACAGATCAATTAACTTGGCATCCTTTCCAGGTGTAACTTGGTCTCTAATAATCAGAAAACACTATTAGCTGTTCTGCAGGAGGAACAAAACAGAAATGTGTCACAAACACAGAGAGGTCACGTTAAGAGGAGAAGTTGCACCCAAGTGATAGACTCTATAGACAGATTATACTCACAGTGTTGATGGGAGGAGGAAAACCACGTGGAGTGGGAAGTGTTGGGTGGGGAGAGTGAAGGATAAGCAGCTGCTTATCCATCATGTGGGATGAGTATAGAGCGTGGTGGGACACGCTGGTGGGAGGAAGAAGGGATATGGTCCCTTGAGTCATTCAGTAAATTTACCCTTAAGGGTTCACTGGCTGACAAGACAACTGGTTTTACAGAGAACTCTTCTGCAGAAAGGTTCTTGATTTCAGTAAGTAATTTTACCCAGTTTCTTCAGACATAACGTTCCTTTAGAACCTGATCCATCCCTAAAGGATTCCATGCAGACACAGTTGACTTTAACAGCGGCTGGACCAGGCCCAAAGCATTACAAGAAACACGTAGGGTGGATGCAGAGAATAACAATGAAAGAGATTAAAATCAGCCCCTACAATAGAAAGTGGAGTATGCTTATAAATATTGCCATGTTGGGCTCCTCAGGGACTCCTGCTGAGTTGGACATTATATTCATCTGCAGTAGCACTGAGGAAGGAGAAGAAAAATACATCAATCAAATTCAAAGATAACACTCAGCTGGAGTGTGAATTGCAAATCATTTATTAGATGCACCATCCTAAAGGGATTTCAATAAATGAAGAGTGGGACATAGTGGGAATAGCAAGAAATTGAACAAATCTAAGTGCAGAAACATCCACAGGGTAACATTGCTCACTAAGGAGAGGTCAAAGCAGTAACCCCAGAGGCTGTGGAGAGGAGTAATCCAGAAGAGCTCCTCGGATGGTAGTTTGATATAAAGCTACAGCTGATAATTCATTAAAAACACCCAGATCAATCCTCTTTTGAAGTGCTAATAGGAATACCACTTGGGGCAGGGCCTTCTGAAAAGAGTGCAGACAAACAGGTAATGGTATAGATTAACTGGTATAGACAAGAGGATGGAAGGAATGACCTATTTACTAGGAACTTCAAAGGAAATAAACACATGCATAGCCTGGAAAAAAAAAAAAAAAACAACACAACACCAAAGGAAGGCAGCAGGGTATAGTCAGATACAGAGACAAACCTTACCATGAAAGAATGCTGCTGAGTGGGAGAGAGAACCAAGGCTCATCAGTAAACAGTGGTGGGGGCTACACACATGGCCACTTTCAGACTGGCAAGGGGATAATGACCTAATGATTTGGATCTCCAGCAGGATTGGCTTGAAAATGTCTCCATTGTAGGGAAGAATAGGTTTAAAACCACCATACACTCAGGTCCTGTGTTTGGTTCTCCACCTCCACGGAGTCACCATCTTGCTGCCTCTGGGATGACAGCATGTTTACAGTCACATTTTTGGCAATGTTCCTTGAGCCAGTAGATGTGAAAATGAATGCAAAATCATCAGGGCTTGAATACCAGGGGGAAAATACAGTGGAATGAATGTCACTGCAGATCAGGTGGAAAATCCCAGTGGCACGAGGTTAAATACTCCAGATGTGTACAGACAGAGACTGGCAAGGCAAACACCAGGCAGGTAAAGAAAAGGACATGAATTATCACATGGAGAAACCCAGTCCCAGCACAAGGATTGCAGATGTCCTTTGAAGTGGTGCTAATTGTTCCTTTTTCTGGGAAACTAATTAATGTGGGCCAGAGGAGAGATTAATCTCACCTTCTTTTTGATATCCATGGGGTAGTATCATGATCTCCAGAGTGGGAGCTGTGAGAAAGACATGCTACACTGCCATACCTCAAGGACTTAACTCCTGTTAGCTTACAACCTCAGCTAGACTTTTACCACAGACAGGAGATCGAAGATACTCTTGAAAAAAAGCAATCTGGAAAATATGAGAAGACTTCATGGGAATTTCACTGCTTTCCTTACAAAACTGCTGGACCACTTGTTCCACCAATGTTCCCATTTCTCTGTGTTGTCTGCCCACTGACTTTTGCCTGGGATACAGTGCAAATTACAATCCATAAATCTCAAAATATGCATGGCCAACCAGCAAACTCTTTGTTTTCGCACATTTCACCTCTAAGCCCTTATTAACAGGGGTCTTGGGGAGCCCACATCAGGATGTGTCTGCAGCAAGCCCTCCTCCCTTGAATTTGCACCCAGCAGAGACACTCCTCATTCTTATCTGATCTTATCTGCCACAGGTGGCAGCTCTTCACCTCAAAGCTCTGGCAGTGCTGCCCACAGCAGGCCAAGGAATTCCTGGCAGTTCTTCTCAGTGGAGAGGCTTTTCCACACGATGTAAGGGATATGAAATCCACCCACATGTTTGGGAGGGTGACAGAGCATTAGAGCCACTCAGCATCACTCGAGCGCCCGCGACAGCCACTGGAGCAGCACCAGCGGAAGCTCTGCAGGAAGGGGATCAGAAACTCCCTCCCACCACTTGACTCGTGTGGGCTGCTGCCTGGATACAGGTTGAGGCAGCAGCTGAAGTCATGGCTGTCTGTGGGCTGCAGAGTTTCTGACTTGATGTTTCATGGGCCTCTGTCTATCAAAATATTTGGGATCTGCTCGTCTGTGGTTACTGTGCCGGTTTCAGCAGCATGTGTTGGCTGCACAGAAGACACAGTAAGGCTTCATCTTGCTCAAATGCTGGCTGAATTACCTGCTTTTTGAGCCTGGTTGTCAGGGAAAAGTCATACATGTGCAACAAGCCATTGAAAATCATTTTTAAGGGGAGTTCCAAGTCTCCAGTGCTCCTACTCTGAGTGGGCAATGTAGTGCTTGCCTAAGTATTGTTTCAGAGAAACAATCACAATGTGAATGTGCAGATATGTGAACAATTGATGGATTTGAGACTTGTAATCAAGGACCCAAAATTAATTTTAAAGGAAATTAAAATTTTCAAAGGAATTTTTTTCAAAGGAAATGTTTCATTGTCTAATCTTCAAATTGCCCTCCATTTTGGTGTTACTAAATGAGAGGAAGGGCAGGCTCCTGGTTGAGATGATGGGTCAAGTAGTCCAGGGTCAGTTCCTGGTCCTAGCCCAGTTTTCCAGAACCCAAGTTACTCAATCCTCCTATGCATTACAGTTCATTATCAGGAGATAAGGATGATATTACTTTTCTACCCACTTCATCTATTTTATCTATTAAATAATGGGGAGAGACAGAGAGAGAAATTTTAATATCAAGATGCACAACCTCTTTCACAGTGGAGTACCTCATCTTGATTAAGGACTTACACATTATTGATGTTTATATTAGTTTCATCAGTGCCAACATATTCTTTTATACAAAGGAAGACTATTACAGAACACTGCAGTTATGGAGCACAGTTAGCTAGATATAACATGTGTCTGTCTCTCTGGTTTAAAGAGCCAGATTTATCTGTCTAGGTGTGGGCAATGTGTTAGAGGCTGAGTGGTTTAGTAAGCAAGCAAGCAAGTCTTGTGATGGAGAATTTATTGTGCCTGAAAGGCTGAAGACTAACTCTTCAATTTCACATGATGGTTCCCAAAACTAGCTATTATTCACTGTACATCTACATCATGAAAAGTTAACACATATAATTAAAACTCATACAGGTATTTTAACTGTTTTTGGCACAGATTACCATAAGTCTATTTTAATTCATAAGTGTTATATCTATTCTGTGTTCTGTAAGCAAGAGTAAAAGTGTAAGCTCAACTGTTTCCAAATTGTGATGAGTCAATGCTAGACTATTTAAAGCTTCCTATTCAGGTGAGTGGTGATCCCCATGCCTCCTTTCAAATTTATGATCTTCCTTCCTGCCTTTAATTGTCCTACTTTTCCTGAGGAAATCAAAACATAATGGTATAAACCAGTCATTTTGTTGCACATAATGCATATGATTTGCCTTTAAACTTCACTGGGTTTTAGCCATTTAAGGCTAAAAATGTAGAATTTGTGTGCTGTGGGCCTGAGTCAGTGCTGTGGTGACTGTGAGCAGGTCCTGTTGCCTGGAGGATGCTCAGGGCCACATTCAGGCCTGAAGAAATCTCATACAATTTCAGATGCTTGAAGCTCAGGAGTTTAATCTATGTTCATCACCATTATCACTGAAGAAACAACTCTGCAGAGCAATTCTTCACATGCTCTTCTATGGTTGTTGTCGGAACCTGAAGAATCACCAGTGTTGTCAACCAGGCAATTAACCCTTTCCTGCTGGAGAACCTACCACAGTGGGACAATCTGGTTACGAAAAAAAGGCTCTGCCAGAGTGCAAAGGGGCTCACACATAATTGTCCCTGCACGCACCAGGTTCAGTGTGATCAGCTCCCCTGGAATGTATGCAGTTACCAGGGAGCAGCCTAAGAGGGATCCACATCCTTCCACACTAACCATTCCCATCATACACAGATTTCAGGTTCATACAGAACTAAAGCCTAAAGTCCTTGCTTAGGTATCTCCTGTGCCCTTCTATTCAGCCTTCTGCAGGGGCTGAGTTGCAGACATCTCAGAGGCAAATTCTCCATCCCCTCTTGCCAGCTAATAAGAGAGTCTGATCTTTCAGTTTTAGTGCTTCTTTTCCATGCCTGCATGAGCTTATTTTAATCAGTGGGGTGGAAAGGGAGGTGTCAGTGCCTGCAAACCAGGAGTTCTTGGCAGTATTGATGCCACTTCTGATTTATGTTTGATAAATGTCCCTTTCTGTTTCTATTCTCAAGTTGTTAAGTGACCTGACACAGAGCACCCTGAAATCTCTAGGTTTGAGAGCAGGTCTCTGAGGGGTTTAATGCATAGACCAAAGTATATTGATAAAGCATGAGATATTTAGCCAAGTTGAAAATTTATCCCCAATGTTGATCTACATGAACATTACTTCTATTGACAAAATACCCTTTAATATTATGGCCCATCTGATTTTTTCATGGGAACTGTTTAATTCTCCTCTGTAAACCCTGTAGAAGCAGCAGGCTTTTATTCTACAAGAACAATCAGTTGTACTTTTCATTTACAGATGACACCAATCTTTACAATGGAGCTCTCATCACTGCATCTTCTTTAAAGGATTAAAAAGACTTAAGGGAAACAGCATTGGAAATACTGATTTATTTTCTTCTTTAGGTAGTCAAATGCTGAATCACTACAAAATGTGTTCTGTGCTCTTCAACCTGCTGCCAAGGAGAGTGAGAAAGCAGGCTCCTTTCCCATGTTTGTCTGTGTCATCCTCTCATGGTGTCTGTTCCACAAACAGCACCTTTTTGTGTTTGAGCACCGACAGGCTTGCAGGTGGAGCTCCTGTGTAAACCAAAGGTGAGACAAATCCTGGCTCAGCAGAGTGGTCCAGGTTATATTGATATCCTCTTGAGGTTACTTTGCTGAATGTGGGTGTGATGAAGACATTCAGGTAGATAGGACCATTCACAGTGATCATTCTGTTTGCCAAGCACAGCCTCTGTGCCCACTGAATACTTATTTCTTCAAATTTGGTGGATATCTAAGTCCCTACTTTTTCATAGAATCATAGAATCATACAACAGTCAGGGTTGGAAGGGACCTTAAAAATCATTCAGTTTCAATCCTTTTGCCATGGGCAGGGACACCTTCCACCAGACCAGCTTGCTCAGAGCCCCATCCAGCCTGGCCTTGGACACTCCCAGGAATGGGGCATCCACAGCTTCTCCAGGCACCCTGTGCCAGGGCCTCAGCATCCTCAGAGGGAAGAATTTCTTTATAATATGTAATTTAAACCTATTCTCTTTCAGTTTGAGTCCATTCCCCTTGTCCTGTAACTACATGCCCTTGTAAATAGTCTCTCTCCAATGTATATATTTTGTACATATTCTTTACAATATTTTGTGCATATTCTTTAGGAAGATGTAGAATTCGAACTGCAAATGCAAGTCCTGCCCAGGTCAGCATTTCTGTTTGTTCATTTAAAATTTGTTTTTCCTAAACACACATGTGTCAATACACCATTCACTTTCTACTCATTTACCCCAGAAGACAGTGGAAAATACTGTTAAGTAAGATGTGGAGCAATATTATTAAGATTTAAATTATAATTACTGCCCACAGGACATAGATACAAGTTAATACACTTCCTTCCACACTCCTGTAGGACATACACTGCTTTCAAAATATGCTAAATGAAGTATCTTCCTGAAGTCTCTGCTGCTGCCATATTTTGCTTTTAAATATCAGATGAGTTTTCCAGTTGGTTTTAACATCTTATGCTGTGGCCAGCTGATGTAATTTGGCCTAGATCCATTATGCCATTGGAAATATGTCAGTCTATACCAGCTGAGATTACAGCACAGTTCTAATTTTAAATATACATAACATCTTTTCAATGCTTTCTGAAATAATGCTAGTAAAACCTGTTTTATCTCAGTTTCTGTCCTCAGTGAGCATATGTGCGAAAGTTAACATCTTGGAAGAGATGAAAGAGAACAGGACCTGTCCCTGCTCAAACTTTAAGGCAAATATCGCTTATGAAGTCATGACAGGAGGGACCGAGATTCCATAAGACCAGTGGGACAAAAGAACATAATTTACCATTTTAAATGGTTCTGAAAACAGAGCTAAACTCAAAGCAAGGAAGAAAATCTTCTTGGTTTCAACTCTGGAGCTGCTTAAATTATTTGCTATAAGCATATCACCATACTGATTTAGCACTGTTACTGTTCTTTGTGATTTTGTTGACTGAGATGACCTTGATTTGCTGACTGTTCAAAGCACAGTTTTGTCTATTAAATAACTTTCAAATGCTCACCTTGGACTTCATAAAGCTATTACTGACATGCTCACATAATTCTTCCCCTTGAAGTGCCAGTCTAGTTATAACAAAAAGAAGTACACACACATTGTTCTCACAAGCCTGTGTGAAGCCCTGATACGGCAGAGCTTTGTACTTGCCCGGAGCTGCCACATGCTGGTGGTCCCTTGTGTGATGTCTCATCTCCACACCCTCTCAGGAACTAATTATGCTGTGGGATGGAGCAGTTAACTCCTGTGTTCTCCCCCATCCTGGGTTCACTTTCCCCTGGTGTCTTTGGAACAGTTGTTGGTACCATGAGTGAAATCAACCGTCATGAGCAAGGCTCTCAACAGAGACTGCAGGCTGGCCTAAGGAGGGGCTGGAATGAAGCTTTCCCAAAGGTGTGTCAGCTCCAAGGGGTGGCATTCCAGCACAGCAAAATCCATTTTCTCAGCTAAGCTCGCCCCAGCACTGGGCAGTGCAGTATAAACCCACAGTGGGATATATCCTGACGTGCTACTGAGCTTGGCACTGCAGAGATTTCCCTTTTTTTGAGGGGGTGAAGATAAAGCAAGGATAAAGATTAGTGTTGTCAAAGTGGAAGCTAACTTACTTGTTTAAATGTACCTTCTGGAAGTTCAGTCCTTGTGGGAAGATTATCATTTAGGTTGACAGCAATTCCTATTCCCAGATGGTGTGGTCTCTTAGGTATAGGGGCTGTAGGCCCCTTCAGGTGTGCCCCAAAATGGGGTTATCACTGCTGTGTCCTCCCAGGGCCAGTGCTGGATCCTTTCCTGTGGAAAAAGTGCTCCTTTTGGATGCTTTCAGAGTGCCTCAGGAAACTGTCTGCCACAAAAGCCCCCTTGTGCACTCAGGCATCACACCAGCTTTTCCTGCTTCCTTCTTCCTTCTCTCACCTTGTGAAGCACCTGACACTTGGGGGCTTTCTCTGACTTCAGAAGGGAAAATAAGGATTTTCCTTTTTTTAAAGGGTTGGTTTTTTGGGTTTTTTCAGGGTTTTTTTTGGGTCAGAGATCTTTAAATGTTTGTCTCATTCCTATTATGTCTAAAAGCCTGTTTGGGAACATTCAGCTCAAATGTGGTTTTGTGAGAGTTAAGTGTGTGAGTGATACTCTCAGGCACATGGTGTGATTCTTGGGGATGGTGCTATGCAGGGCTAAGAGTTGGACTGGGTGATCCTTGTGGGTCCATTCCAACTCGGCATATTCTGTGATTCTGTGATTTCTGAAATCTGCTCAAGTGTGAGTGGGAAAGCAAGACGGATGCCATTTGGGAAATGGGGATTTCAACATGAGGACGTTATTGTGCTACTTTTATACAGCAACAAAATAAAGCTTAAAGGTCTCTTCTGTGCATGCCATTTTCAGTATGTCGGGGAAAATATATTTTTACATATTTAAGGAAAAGCAAGCTCTGAGAGGCTGCCAGCTCCCTCCAGATGACATAAAAATGCCAGTACCTAGGAAGAATAAGTTAAAAACCCAGAGCTGTGAGAAATAGTAAAATGCAGAGCACAGACTAGAGTAGTAAAATTCTTCTCCAGTGCAGATGGGGATATCTGTGTGCAAGGTCATGCTGCCTATAGCTCTCCTATTTAATAACTGCCTTGTCAGAGATTACAACATAAAAAGCTTTTGATAAATTTTGGGCTGATTGTAAAGTCCAAAGGGTGTTTAAAAATGCCCCTTTTGACCTGAAGGAAGCACTGCTTGCCAAGGGAAGTTAAATGTCAATACAAACACAAATGTGAGTGGTAGCACTGGTATCCTTAACCCTCACCAACAATGAAATTTCCAGCACTGCCTGCATTAAATGCACCTCATCAAGGTCTGAGTTGAGTTCATGAGACATTTGAACTTTATCCTGTTATAGTTCAAGACAGTTTGGTTGTGTTTCAGCCCTTGGCACTGCTTCCAGTCTACACCAGCTGGACACATCTCCCTGGCCATCAGTCTTCCCAGTGTGTTGCACCCAGCAACTGGCAAATACTCAGTGGTTTTCCTGTTGCTTGCATTTCTCCTAATGGAACTCCTAAGTAACCTAATTGGCAATTCCCATTTTAATGAGCTCCTTATTATGGGGTTAATAGCCTCCATTATTTTGTGTGGTTCTAGCCATTAGCAGCTTGATGTTAAATGGTTTTAATTTGTTTTGATGCACATCTGTTGACTTAGCATCTCAAAAAGTAAATAGTCGGGCGCAGATCTGATCAGGAACGAATTTGGCATATGCCCCTGAGGTCCTTAATGCAGGCAGCAACCCTCCCACTGTCTGCCCTCTTTCAATTCTCCTTGTTAAAACTTTCTCAGGACCCAGCAGGGTGCATTTTTCCAATAAGACGCTCCACAAAGTTGTCCTGCCACTGCGGTAATTGGTGGCGGCGTGCTTTCATAACCCCCCGGGCTGCTTTCAAAGCATCTCCCTAGGTGCTCAGCACAAGGAATGAATTGGCACTAGCACCTTGGGAACAAAAAGAGGAAAGAAATCTGAAAAGGGACCTGAATGAGTGGGGGAAGAGGAGGAGGAAGAGGACCGGTTCCCAGGGATTTCACACACAACTTCTGTTGCTATGGCAATCGCTCTGTCTGTCTGTACTTGCTCAGAGCAACAGCTTCATCTGGAGCCACAAAGTCAGGCAATTTTGGTAAGGCCTTTTTGGATTGTGGGGAACAAGCAGTGGGGATGTTTACACCAAAAAAAGGTGATGTGTGGGGGGGTGTGACAGAGAGAGAAGAAGAGTTTGCACATACACATTAGTCTGGTGCCTGTTCTTGCCAGGGTCATGCCAGGGGCACGTTTGTGTACAGCACCTGGCACAGCCACCACCTGAGCTTCAGCTGGAGCTCCCAGGCAGAGCCACAGTACTGATAAAGCAAAAAGGTTTGGGTCAGGGAAGTGAGAATTCAGCCTCCAGCATGTGGAGGAACTACGAAACATGTCTCCTACCTAAGCATCTCTTACGTGCTCTGAAAACAAGTAGGATGGGAGAAAGTGTTGAATCACAGATATTGTCCTTGGTGAAACACTGTCTCACCCACAAATTGCTTCTAACACTAATAGCAACACGGCACAGACAGGAATCTGTGGGAAGAGTGAGTCACTGGAAATGACATATTTATATATCACCCCTCAGCATTGTATTATGGCATCTCTGCTTTCATGGGATCCAGTCCTAGAGGTCCTGCTGCACTGTAGACCTTGAGGATGTACTTGGTCATTAAGCTCTGCTCCATCTTAGACTTTCCAAACATAGTAGCTGGTCAAAGAGCTCCTCACAACAGAATCCCAGGTGGCTCAGTCTCACTGACCTCCAAACAGGCCAGATTTCAGCCTTGGTTTTTGATGCTATGTGACCACAGAGCAAGAGAGCTGCAGTATAAGTCTAACCTGCCTGCAAGTAATCTTGCTTCTGCAGAAGGTGTTTTCACCAGGGCAGAATGGAAAAAAGACTCCATACCTTCCCACACCCTTTTCACCGTGAGATTTCAGGAAACTGCTCCCTCGTGATAAAAAGTTCCTGCTATAATGCACCCTGAGGTGCTGGGTTTTAAGCTTTTCCAGAGAACAAGACGTGTCCTGCTTCAAGAAGTACTCACCAGGGTGCAGCTTGCCAAGTGCTGGGATTCAGACTCAGAGAATTGATTTTTTTTTTTACTTTTTTTTTTTTCTTCTTCTTCTAAATTGAGCTGGATCAAATCTTCATAAGAAAAGAGTATCTTGGCACAGTCTGGAGAAAAAACAGAGATAACGCCAGTTGTGTGTTAGCTTTTCAGCTGGCATGTATTTTGTTTTTCGGAGCTGGTATTAGAGGGATGTGATCTCTCTGGTGCCAGAGAGGTTAATGTAACTGTCACTGCAATCATTTGAGTTTGGCAACACATATCTCGGTTCAAATCATGCTTCACATGTGGACTTAGAATATTGAAAGCATTTAGGATTTCAATCCACACTTGCTCTTTCAAGTCAAGGCTTCTTTCAGCTTCACCAAATATTTTTGAATGACTTTTTAAAGAAACTGAACCAAGTGGATACAGTTTCCAGCCTGCAGAGCAGTACAAACTCTGCACCCTGATCCTCATACCCCATGAGTCTTGCTCTGAGCACGGCAGTGCCTGCATCCTTCCCTGAGCCCTCAGGGAATGGTCCGGAGGAGAATCTGCTCTGTTTGCCTGCATCCTCCCAAAATGTTTCGTGGCTTCATGTGACCTGGAGTCTACTTTTATCAGGAAAAAATGTGAGATGCCTCTCCTGCGTCCCGGTTGCTGGTGAATGCAACACCATGAGGAGGGGACTGGGGAAAATTCCTGACAAAAAGCCCTGCTCCAAATAAATACCAGGCAATGCCCCCATTTCATCAGGCCACACAGCTTCCCTGGTTTCTGCTGGCTGGAGCAATCTGAAACTCCCTCACTTTCTGTACCAGGATGGGGTTTTTCCCAGCCGTTGAAATATTCCACTAAAATACATGGACTCCTAATGGGGTTGCCTCCCCACTACAAAAGTGAGAAGTAGTAGAGCCTATCTGAAGTCAACTGCCTGCAATCATGTTTCTCTTTGAGAAAAATCTCACTTTTTCCAGAGGGCTCCCCTAGCCTGGAAGCCTGGAGATAAGGAGGGGAAGATAAATGCTGTGCTGCAGGGCTGTTTGCATTGGAAGAGACAATAAAGTTGATGATAGCAAATGCTGAGTGTATGAGACTGAATGGATGGATGGAAAATTACTGAGATATTATATGCTGCTTTATCTTGGGAACTGAAGTGAATGTGATTTCTAGCCCAGCGTGGTGTGATACTGGCTGAGCTGCATCCTAAGATACACAGGAGAAGGCCTGGCCTCTCCTGCCTGCCAGCCCCCTGCTCTTCTCAGGGCTCTTTTCCCAGAGCTTCAGGGTATGGACAGAGGGTAGCCTGAGGACTGGCAAATCTACCAGGAACCACCCAGCTGTCAGGAATTCTGTCTTACCTGTACCACCCCTGGGAAAATCACGCAGCCCTGTTCCTCACTTTCCTTTGATTCTTATCTGCATCCTTTTGGGGTTCTGAGCTTTCATCTGCCTGTCAGTCACTCCATGTTAATTTATTTTTTTTTTTCAGGGCTAAAAGCACTTCCCTTCCCACAGCCGTGTTGTGGAGATAAATAGAGGATGCCTGAGGGTGCACTCCAAGCCTTTCTGGCAGAGTAGACCTCAGGCCAGCACTGGGATTTGGCCGCTGGGGCAGCAGAACAAGGGGCTGCACTGCTCTTAAAACAACATCTAAACCAACAAACAAATGAGTGAGACACTTCCCTACCATCTGAAGTCTTCCTAACCCTTTCCCAGTGCTCACAGCTGCCAGAAAAAGTCTTCATGGAGCACTGAGCCAACTGAATGGCGGCGCAGTGACACTTTCTGTCCTCCAGCCTGTGGGTTGCTGTGTTGCACTAGAAACCTCTGTGACAGTAGGATGAATTTTTCAATGCAGGATCCACAGAAATGGAAGGTTGCTGATGTACCTGACCTGGAACTAGGGTGGAGCCTCTATCATTCTTTTAAATTTTTCCTTTCCTTCTCTTCTTTTCCCCCTCCATTTCAGTGAGGGGCTGACGAGCAGGACTCGGACCAGGCTGCATGTGGGGAAGAGCACACAAAGCCCAGAGGATGCACTTGGGTCCCTTCCAGGGAACGGAGTGCAGCCTCTGGGCCACCTATACCCAAGAGCCAGGTGTGTTCCCTGTTACCCCCATCCAGGGCTCAGGCATCCTAACCCAAAATGAAGGAATGGTCTGTGACAAGCTCAACAGCAACCTGCACCCTTCTCCTTTCCAAAATTGCTGCAGAAACATGATGGGCACTGCAGGGATTTCAGTTTTGGTTGGCTTTACATGTTGTGTTTCCAAAGGAAAACCATTGAAGCATTTAGGAAAATGAAAATAAATGTATGGGCCACATTCCTTTGAGATATAAAGCAACTGGGACCACCAGTTTTCGGGTTTCTTTCCCAGAAAGGCACATCCTTTCTAGAGGTAGGTTCGGGGCTTTTCAGATGTGAACTTCAGAGCTCTGGATGGAGTTCTCAGTTTTCCCTCTGGAGTCTGAGAAAATAGCCCCTGTTTCCAGGATGGACTGGTAAATGGAGACAGCTCAGCCTGTCCCAGCAGGAATACTGATCCTCTCTGTGCTTTGGTCGATGGTACAGAGTCTTCTTGCCCAATATGCTGTTTCCTCACAAGCTTGGAATCTGCCTTTAAACAGGACAAAAATTGTACAGATGTGCATTCCAGGCATCATTCCCACAAGAAAGGACGGTGGCCAAATTAGTCTGGATTTACACCAGCACTGTAGATCAGCCCAGATGAGAACTGAACTCAGCAGCCATCCAGGAGCCTGGCCCCACTGTCCCAACATTGCTGCTTCTTTTGGACCAACTCAGTTTGAACAGGATGGGGAAGGGTCCTGGAGACACCACATGTCCACAGTCTCCCCTGCAGCAGCTGCTGCCTCGGTTTCCCCATTCCCAGGAGGTCTGGAAGGAGGCTTTAAAGGGCTTGGTTAGTCCTCAGTCCATGGGGAGGAGGTTACCCTGCATTTTCGCATTTCACACATAACTGAAAGGCTGGGAAAAGGTTCCAAAGCCTCAGTTAGCATCCAAGGGGCAGCACTGGTACTCCAAGAACTCACACTACAGTTTCATGACCCATGTGAGGGTGTTTCTCATTACAGGCTGCCCTGTATATTGACCCTGCAAACTGGATATTATATATATGTACATGTGTGTGTCTGTATAGATATAGATATATATATACCCACATCTTACAGAGATTACTGGGTCAGAGCCTTTGCTGGCATAAACACATGCAGGTCCAAGAGGACCAGATGGTATATGCCAGAAAACAAGGCTCTGTGTTACTGCAGAAAAATCTCACTGGGATGGAATTGTCTGCGACATTTTACTGCATGTCACATTGTTAGTGAAACTGAGCAAAAAACTCACCCTAAATCATGCAGCCACATCACTGCTCAGAAAGCCGGCATGGGACTGATAAATATTCTTCTCCTGAGCCCCAAATCTGTACCAGGGCATGCTGGCCATACATGATTCCCCATCCTGTTTCCCCAGTTTACCAGGGAAGAACTCCCTCTGCAAGGCTGGAGAGGAGATGAGCTCTGCCTTGGAGTTCGTGTCCCCCCTGGTCTGGGCATGGCCAAAATACCCAGGAGCAATGTCCAGCACTCACAAATTAATTTCCCATGACTCACGATATAATAATTCCTGCTGTAATTCGTGGTATGACTCCCAGCGTTGCGCTTCTAGGATTCGCCACCTGAAATTTGAGGAGAACTGGGAGGGCTTGATTGGATGTGTGGATTGCAGGGTGTCTCCCAGGGATCTCTCGTCTGTAGAGCTGAAAGCACCCACTTTTCAGCTACAAATGTTCCAGCCCAGAAGTGCGGTGGATTTCCTGTCTGCAGAGATCCCAGATGTTTGCTTTAAAATTCACTTCAGCCCAAATGTTCAGGCTGATGAACTTGTTCACTGGACCGTTTCCAGAAAATGAATGCAAAAATGGGGGTGGGACAGGAGTGACAGGCGATGGTTTATTAGTTCACCCTGTGTGAGTCAAATGCACACAGACACTGTCTGGGATTTGGGCAGCCATGATTGGAAAACTTGTAGGAATCAAGGAATGGGGATGGTAGAGGAAATCCTGTCATTCATTGTTTCAGTCTTACTGATGTCGCTTTTATGTCCCTTTTATCCCTTGTCCCATCGAAGGCTTCCAGAGAGAAAGTTGTGACTGACAGTTTTGGTCAGACAACCAGACATGACGTGCAAGAGGTCAATTCATCCTCTGTTTGTCAGAGAGGAAGAGATTTATTTGCTGTAGGTACATCCGGCTTTGACTTCTTTGCGATGCTCTTTGTTTATGCAAACCAGTCGGCCAGGGGCACAGAGGTCAAGATCTACATCCCAAGTAGGAAATCGGTGCTCAGAAATAGCAGCCCTGGGAGTTCATGAGATGAAGGTCCCTCCAGGCTCCCTTTCTAGTGTGCCCCATGGAAGGAAAAACAAAAGCCCTGCCTTTCTACAGGAGGGCATATTTATGGATTTAAATTGCAAAGCCAAGCTTTATCAAAATGCAACAAAATTATTTCAGGGCAGATACACAAAGGAGGTGATTGAGAACTATTAGCTACCCACATTTTTCAAATGGAAATTCCAAGCAACTTCAGAACATGTTGTGCTTCGAAAAATTTTGCCATACCAGCACCTTTTGCAAAAACATTTGGGCATTGCGAAAATGAGTCCCTATTTGCTATTTAAACACAGAATAAAGGTCAGGATTGTGCCCAAAAGAACACAGACTCTTAATAAGCTTAATCAGGTGGCTTTCTTCCCTTGAGCAGCAGTTATGTGGTAACCATCAGAGGCTTTTATGAGCTGAAGGCTATCTCCACACGACATGAGACCTCTCTTTCTTTACAAGTTACTTTTACTACTTGTTTGTAGCCATGGCTTCTTTCTTGTTTTCTTAACCCATCGCTGTTAAAAATTGAAAGTGGTTCAAGTCTCAGGTGAAATAACTCCCTCCACTGACCCTGTTAATGACAGACCTCAGTACTTGCCTTGCACAGTTCATGAAGCTGGTTGGTTTCCTTGTGCTGCCATCTACAGAGCAAGCAACAGGTAGTGCCTGGGGATTATTAACAGCCAGTTAATTGTAAATCCTCCTCTTCAAATCTTCATGATCAGTGCCTTCTCCAGCTCCGGTAAGGACTGATGGCAACTGGGGCTGCTGCTTTTCTCTTCCAAGACTGTCCTTGAAGTCATCACCATAAGACCACCTTGTGGAGGCTCAGGTCTCCAACCCTCAGAGCAGAGATCAAGTGCCAAACCTCAGCCTAAAGAGTTTCTGAACCATCCAGCAAGTGAACTCTTCCTGCCTCATTCTTAGGTCTTGCTTTGATTCTTCATTCCTGTCTGCACAAGTCTTCTGTCTCTCCTTCAACCATGTGAGGCTCTGTAATACTCCTGTGGCATCATTCCCCCTGTCTGGGGACATTTTTCAGTGTGGTACAAAGGAACTGGAGCCTCTGCCACTCAGCTGCTGCATGATCTTAGTCACCTTGCTTCACCTTGGTGGCTCTCTGCACAGGATAGAACTGTGACATCCCCCTGTAAATGAGGAAAATGTTCCCTGGGATCGTCCTAAGTCTTTTTACTGATTTCATTGAGTTCAGGGCTGGGTGTCCAGAGCTGAGTATTGTTCATGCCAGGGCCCAACTAGTGGACAAAAAACTCCTTGAAATAATGAGGCTGACAGGAACCCATTTACTTCTGTTGGTTCAGACACTGCAAAAAAAAAGTCCTTTAACTAATCCAGATATAATTAAACTGTGTCTGGAACCTCAAGGTGCTGTGTGGATCCTCTTTTTCCACAGAAGAAAAGAAAGTAGATGGGGAATGTACTGATTTATAATGTGCTAATAGCCTTAAAAATCTGATCCAGACTGTGCACTCTGAAGGTTCTGTATGAAACCCTAATCTGGGTGACTCCCTTTACGTGTCTGCATGTGGTGCAGAGTGACTGCAGCTGAAAAGTCTGGGTGCAAAGTGTATGGACCTGCCTGGGGCGGGGATTGCAGAGCAAGGTGCTCTGTCCCTAGGATGGAGCTGATGCCAGGTGTTCCCTTGCAGCAGTGAGAAGGAAGCACTCCCATGTGATGGACCTCTCCATCCTGTTGTGTTTGCTCCCTGGATGGCAGCAGGCAGGGAAGAGCCAGGCCTGGTGCAAGGTTAAAGGCCCAGTGTGCAGACCAGTCTCGGGGCACACAGTAAGACATTTGCAGACACAGAAAAGCCAGACTCCTGGGAGGCTGCAGCAAGCACGGCCCCTCATTTCTCCAACCCTGCAGGAAACAATCATCCTTGGAAGTGTTCAAAAAATGTCTAGATGTGGTGCTTAGGGATACGGTTTATCGGTGGGCTTGGCAGAGCTGGGTTAATGGTTGGACTCAACGATCTCAGGGGTGTTTTTCACCCTTCAATGACTCTATGATTCTATGAAATGATAGGGTTAACAAGTGCCAGCCCTTCTTGGGGTCTGCTTGGCTCTGGAGAGCACCCAGACACAGCAGAGGCATGGCAAACACTGTGCTGCTGCAGATTTGCTCTGTGCCCCTTCACGACTCTCCCTTGTGCAAGGCAGCAGCCTGCCTGCTCCCTCCCGCAGCCGGAGCCAAGGAGGGAAGGGGTGAGTGAGCTTCGGCTGCCTTGGGAAGGCAGCCCGCGCTGGGAAACGCGCCGGCACACGCGGAGAGCGCTGCCGGGCCAGCTGCGCCGCCCGGAACCTGCGGTGAGGCGCAGCTTTCACTCCGCTAATGGCTCGGCCGAGCTTGCCAAAGCAGGTAAAGATATAACCTGCAGCTCCCCGAGCGTGTTCGTGCAGCTCTCGGGCCGCGTCCCGGCGAGGCAGGAGGGCACCAGGCAATAACTCGCATACCTGCGCTGGATTGTGTAAAATGTGGCTCTGAGCACCCTCCTGCCATGTTGCTGCTTGTGTGCTGGGTTTATTGCTCTCTGCCCCGGCAGTGTGTGCGCTGGTATTTTCAGGGTGGGGTTCATCACAGGTTTCCATGATTTATTTCCCTTCTCTTTGCTGGGGTTTCTGGAGCTTCTGGAGTGGCTTTTGAGACTGTTAGAGGGAATAACATCTTTGTGCCTCTGCCTGTTTTCTGTGTCCCGTGTGTCTTTGGCTTCAGGGTCACTCTGTCATACCCACAAGGTAAGAAAACTGCAAATAGGGAGGTTTTTTATGCAGCCGAGGCACGGCCTGGGTGCTCAGTACTAGACCAGAAACCACCCTTCAGCATGACAGAAATTGGTTTTATTCCCAAAGACTGACATCGAGGACTCTGCATCAGGCTGCACTGACCAAGCACTCGCAGGTATTGCTGAAAGCCTTACTTGCACCACGCAGAGAGACTGCTGGCCTCTCCTGAGGGACCAAACCCATTGCAGAGGAGACCCTAATGAGAAACAACAGCCAGCCCGGTTCTTCAGTCTCGGCTCCCAGGGTGCTTGCTCCACCTACACATCCCACACAGAGCCTTAATTCCCCTGTGCCACCCCCAGCTCCCGGGCTGCTGGGGAGGCACCCAGGCAGGCAGTGACTCAGCTGCAGGCGCTCGGAGCTGCCCGTGGGTGCCTTGCAAGAGGCTGGGGGTGCAGGCAAGCCCTCCTCCTTCCCTGCAGAGGGCTCCCAGCTTTATTTAAAAAGGCGTGATTGATGGTAATAGCATACGCAGCAACCTGGAGGCTGCAGAAACCCGTCGGAAAAGATGCCGTGAGGCGAAGGGAAGCCGTCTGCAGCGGAGGGAGCATCACCGCGTTGAGCTACTGCCCTCTGCTGCTGTGCGGCCCCGGACAGGGAGGTGGTGGGATGGATGCACCCATTCCCAGTAAAAACTTCTCGCTGGAGGCTCCCAGAGGCTGCAGAGCCAAAGCCGAGGGAGCCTGCCATCCTGCCTTGCCTTAGGAGTGGGAAGCTTCTTCCGGGTTTTTGTTCAGGATCAAAGCTAACAGATTTGTTCGGCTTGTCCTGAGCGCTCGCCGTCAACCTAGGCAGCCTTAGGAGGAAGTAACTGTCATTTACCGAGATTAAAGGTTGCAATTTAATCACTAATTATCTCTTATCGCGCTTTGCTGGCCGGACACGAGCCAAAGAGAACACAGGGCTGCCAAGAGGTGCTGCACTGGTGCCCGGGAGGAGGGAGCCACTGGGCACAGAGTCCCCGGAGCCTCTTGTCATGTGCCTGGTGCCCCTGCACACCACACACCATCCCCAGTGGTCGCGAATTAATGAAACACCACTTTCTAAACAGATCTTTGATCTGTTCTGCCGCTCTGCTCAGCGTCTGAGGGCTGCCTAAAAGCCAGGAGCCGGGGAGGAGCTGGCAGAGGTAACAGCAGGAGGGATGAAGTGCTCAATGAGCACCCAAGCCAGGCAGAGGAGCTCCTGCTGGGATGTCTCCGGGCCAAACTATGGAGGAATGCCTAGGGATGGGGATACAGGGAACCCATTTAGGATGTAACAGCAGGGTCTTAAGCAGCAGTATTAAAAGCAAAAGTCTGTGAGGCAGCTGAAGCACAACCTGGCTCCTAATTTGGCTCCTGATGATGTCAGGAAGCAGCAGTTGCTGGGCCTGGATGCAGGTTATCCCCAGTTCCAGCTGAGCTGACTGGCACACGAAAAGCAATGTCATGAAGTAGGTGGCAAATAGATGACACTTCCCTGCTGTCACGGCGTGTCCTGTTGCTGCCCATAACGAGAGGTGTGATGACACTTTATACTCTTCCCTCTCACCCTGAGTGAGTATACAACATGAGAGCAGCTCAAGAAAATAAAGTCAGCAAAATCTCTCCTACTTGCCAATGTGTATTAAGAGAAATGGTCTCTGCTCTGCCCTGGGCTGAACCCCACATCCACCTCTACAGGTTTCAGATAAAGTTTGTAGCCCTAGGTTCTTTCTAGAAAGAAAGGATTTTAAAAGCCATCTAGAAAAATGTGTTATCTTCTATGACAATAACCCATCGAATCAGCAAATTGTTTTTGTGGAAGAGTTTAGTTGAAGGGGCCGACAGAGATCATAAAATCCAAATGCATGTAAATTACTAAAATTAGACAAAAATATAATGGAGGATGGTTCTTTCGCAATAGTGGGTGAAATGTCTGTCACTTCCTGTTGAACGGAGTGTACAACTACAATCAGCACCCAAAACAAAGATCACAGACTATATCCCTGATGCTGCTGTTCTTTTCACTCCAGAAACATTATGCCCTAGATATACCATAATATTTTTTCAGCAAATTAGCAAAAAAGTCTGTTTTAGTTAGCATATGAAATGCATTCTGCACACTGCTACTGTCAAAATTGTAACTGCATAATGAAATATAATTTGGGATGTAAAAATGGCATTTTAATATGCTCTACTCAGGGAGCTGAATTTGATATGTCATGCTAGCTTACTGGTAATTTACATTTCCCATTGGGCAAACTAAGAGACAAGTAGTCATGCTTTCCAGAAAGGTGTCAAGTCATACTCTGTCAAAAATATGCTTTTCTAGGCTGTGCAGAAAAAAAGTTAAATTTTGCAGTGTGTGTCTTAATTCAGAGGAGATAACTCAGAGAAGTCACATGCTTTAGAATAAAATTGCCATAGTCAGGTGACTGCTAGAGGAGGCAGTCACTGTCACACCAAACTGGCAAAAAGTAGGAATGATGTGCAAATCTTGCTCTGCTGCTCAGGGTGCCTCAGTCTGGGGTCAGGCTTGGCCAGGGGCTGCTGTTGGAGCAACAATTACTAGAGTTGTCCAGGATGCAAAGCCTTTGGAGCAATGGTTCTTAGTGGATAGCTTTAACCAGCCTTCCCTTTCTGCTAAAAAGCTGGGGAAATGGTTTCTCAGATGTGTGACTTAAAACCAGAGTTTCTGTTGACTGCCACACAGAGGAACAGGCCAGTTACACCTGAGTAGCTGTCAGAATAGACTAAGGCAGCTGAGCTTATGACTAAACACTTATTGCCATGAAATGTAGCCTGGTTCCTGAATCAGGATCCTACTGCTTTAGAAAAGAGATGCTGTGCACATCAGCAGACATGCAAAGGAGTCCAGCCACTAGCACCTCCATCCATAAGAACGTAAGGTTGCAGGTACAAAGGTCTGTCCCTGGGTGGTAGGAATCTCTTAAACTAGGGCTGTTCTGCACTCAAAAGTGTCCCTTCAACTCCTGCAGGCGACCCCAAGCCATGCCCGAGCCTCCCTTCAGCCACAAAACAGACACTCAGGAAGGTCAAGGTGAAGTCAGGACTCATCTACTCCAGCAACAAATGCTACACCCTGAGCATGGGGAGATGCTCCTCCCTGCAGCAACAGCCACCTTCATTGATGGCATTTCCAGCACCAAAACCCACTCACAGTACTTCATCCTGATTGCTCCATGGCCAATTAGTGAGCTTTCGAACAGGATGTCATGTCACTTTATCTTTATTTGCACACCGCTCCAGACTCCAGAGTGCTAGCCGGGCAGCCCTGCAGTGCCAGATGCTGACCTAAAGGAATTTTTATCATCTGCTCCCACAGTTTCAGAGTGCTTCACAGGGAATCCTCTGACCTCTCTCCCTGCACTTGGAGCCTGGACTGACAAGTAACCCCTCCACACCTCCAATTTTTTTGTTCTACTTCATTTCTGTTTTATTTTTGGCCAGGGATAAGAAAAGCCTGATGTCTTCTACAGACCTGTGTCAGGCCAGGCTCAACCTGAGGGCCCAAGTGGAAGCATTTCTCAGGCTCTGGGACCACCCTTCTGGCAGCCACAATGGCAGAGAAGATTTCTGACAAGGGAAAGAAGTTTTCAAATTCCACCAGAGCATCTCTCCTGGGAAAAGGGCATCTCTGAATCACCACAGCTTCGGCATTCCCTTTCTGCAATATCCCACCAAGAACGCTGGATCTCAACGCTTGCACAGGGCTGGGTTGGAGCGGTGGACGGTGAAGGTGTAGGAGGCACAAGTACCTCAGTGATGGCTCCCACTGTCCACCAGTAAAAAGCTCCTGGCTGGCAAGTGGGGCTTCTGCATGGAGAGCCCAGTGTGACCCAGACCTGCCCCAGGAGGAGCCCACCTGGCCTCTGACTTAGCCCAGCCACAAACAGACCCTTCCAATGGCTCAGGCAACAGTATCCAACCTCCCTTTTGGAATAAGTGGAATAATTATCAGGCACTCATTACCCTGACTGGTTTAGCATTGCACTTTGGCTGGTGCACAAAAGCCTCACAGTGACACAAAGGTCCCAGTGCCACACTAGCTGCAGCTGAAACATTATATAAGGCTAATGCAGGTAGAGAAGAGCAGGGATCCCCTCGGGGGTTGGGACTGTCGCACCAGAGGGTCTGCAGTGCTGCAGCTTTACTTCAGCATCGTGAAGGATTTAGGATCACTTCTTTGGCCCCAGAGTCTCCATAAGCTGGAGTGTCTGCTGCAAGAGGGGGCCCACATGGCTGGGGTGGGTGACAAGCACGGGGAAATGGCATGAGGGTTGATGAAATGTGCTCACTCACTGAACAGCAGTGGACATTAGACTCAGAACTGAGGCCAAAAGGGAGGGGTGACCCTTGGAACAGGTCTGGCCACCTATTTCTGTGCTGCTGTAGGGCACAGAGACTGGAACAGCCATCACCAGCTCCATCAGCATCTGAATTAGCTGGGATACCCTGGTGTATCATGTCCAACAGAGTTCTTCCTTATTTTCTCTGTTCCCACTGGCTATCCCTTTTCCAGTCTAATTTAACTGACCATTTGTTGCACTTCATCTTCTCCAGCTGGACCATAAACATCGTGTGTAGGTGTAGGAAACACAGAGGTGCAGTTTAAATTATGTTCTTTAATTCTGTTAGAGAAAGGGACTTAATTGGGGATTACATGGGGCAAAACCATACAGGTGAGGCTTCCTAATACTGCTTCAAGGAGTATAATTCCAGGGAAACTAACCCTGGCTCTGAGTTGTTGTCCAGAGGTGGGAGAAACAGAGGGGCAGCTTGTATGCAGCCTGTGTTCCTCTTCCAGGTTCCCTGCAGAGGGTGAAGCTCACTGATCCTGTGCAGTTTTTCTGGATATCAGGCTGGAGCCAACATATCCTTGCTCAGTGGAAGAATTTCTTCTTGAGCTTCTGTCTGTGTCTGTTGTGCAGTTCCTCGGATCTGACAGAAAATTATGAAACAACTGCATATAAAACCTCTGGGAAGAGGAGAGGAAATGGATTGTCACCAAATATATGTGAGAAAAGGAAGTAATTTTTCTCAGAAAATGGGATATGTTGTCCCTCTGCAAGCCCAACTGCACCTTTTCCAGTTAAAGCACTTTAATAGCAATGGGGAATTGTCCTATCCCATCTGCAGAGCAGCACCTTTGGACTTCTCCTTTGTTAATGGAACTGAGATTTCCCAGCCCCCAGTGACGACTGGAGCATGTGGCCTGAGGAAAAATTCTTTATTCATGTGAAGACAACCCATCAGGTTCATTAAACTGAAGATTACATTGGCTGATGACAGAAAGAAATTAAATAAGGTTTTGTCTCTTTACTTCCTTATTTTTAATTGAATAATAGACAATTAATTTGATTGAAGCTAGTCACGTTAAACAGTTTCCTGGATATCATATTGAGAAATGTCTCATCCTGCAGGTTGCCCTGTCATTTCTTTGGCAGTGATTTTGTGGCAGTCATTTTGAGATGCCCACTAAAGTGTTGCTCCAAGATTGCCATACCTTCACTTTTCTGGAGGGAGTGGTGGAAGGTGGGGTTATTATTTTTATTTTATATTTTAACCAGACCTATGCATGGTGGAAAAGACAGCTAGTGTGAAAAAATGGGATAGCTCTAGTGCCAAGTAGGAGGGAAGAGGGCACAAGACCCAAGCTGCTCAGATGGAAAATGTCCAGGATGAACACTGGCTGGACAGGCACCACTCTCCTGTTTTTGTGCTTGTGCCCATGTTTGCCTGGGAAGTTTGCCTGGACACATGAAAGACTTCTTGGAGGAAAACAGGCTGAGAACTTTCCAGTCCACATGTGCTGAGCCCACAGGGGAGGGAAGATCCTCAGGCAAGGTGTCTGATGGGTCATGGATGGGCAAGCCACTTCCTGGCCTCAGTGCCCCTGGCAGCAGCCGCCCCAATGCCCAGGCTGGTCAGACCTGGTGTGGAAATGGAGCAGGAGCCCAGGGCAGGAGGGGAGTGGTGAGGCAGCTGCCCCTCCACCAGGCTCCCTCCCGGCCGCAGAATGTGGAATACTGTTTTGCTCCGAGCACGCATAGTTTGTGTGGGTGTAGATTTACATTTCGTTAAGAAAAATGAAATAAGGGGGCTGGTTTCAACTAGCCTGCAGTTTTATTATTTGCAAGGGCCCTTGCCTTCTTGTGATGCTTTACGTAACAGCCTTACACATCTGCAAAGTATGTAAGGCATTTCCACTGCTGGGAAAAAAAGAAAAAAGGGAACAATATTTTTGAAAGGTGCTGTATCTCCTGGGAGGACTCAGCAAGGAATTTTTAGCTCCCAGCAGGCAAGAAAACAGCAAGGACCATGGGTTTATTCTTTAGGGTCAACTTTCCCTAGGTGTATGGGAAGTAGATCGTATTTCCAGGGATGACCAGGTGCTCAAGAACATAGTCAATAACAGATTGGGTTCTAAAAGAAAAAAAAAAAAAGCTAAATGAGATGGGCTGAGTGGGAATAAAAGCAGTAGGAAAGTAGGACATGCATCCTGATCTCAGGGAGAAACAGTGGTGCAAGGAAGAACATGAAATTAAGAAATGGATAGAGCTCAGGGAGCAGGAGGGATGCTGCCATGAGCAGTCTCTGAGTGGCTGCAAAACTACAGAGAGCTGAGCTGAAGGCTACATTTTTTGTCTGACATCACTTAGAAGATGTGAACAAGCACACCCCTTTAATGCTTATTATTACCCTATCTGATAGCGCAATGTATGTACATGTAGGGCTGTGTGGGGGAAAAAACAAAACAAAACAAAACAAAACAAAACAAAACAAAAAAAAAAAAAAAAAGCAAAAATATTATGAATGCCTTCAAGGAGAATTGGAATGAATGAAAAATGTCTGAAGCTGTTCAAGTGCAAAGTCTAGTGAATCAGCCCATCCATTTTCTTTGACTTCTGGTAGGTTTTGAGTCTGGGTAGACCGAAACCACAAAGAAAAGAGGAAACAAAGGTGGAGTAGACATCGAGAAAGATCTTTCTGAAACTTGGCATTAAAATGTAAGAGCTTCCAATCACTGCAGCAATCCCAATCAGCCTACACATTGTGAAGCAATTTGAAAGGACTGGAAAATCACTGCACGGTGCCCTGAGATGCAGGGGATGTTTTGCTTGTTTCTTTTCCCAGGGACTACTCAAGAGTTGTATGACTTCTGAGAAATTGTCACCAAGTTCCTCTTTCACTGCAGTCTCCCTTAAAACAACCTGAGAAAACTACAGGAAATGTGAATGCTCGGTTCAGTTCTGTAGCTCTGCCTCTGCTTTGTATTCAGTTGTCCTCATTTGGAGGTATGGCACCAGTTCTAACAGTCTTCCCCATTTTCATAGGAATAAGTCAGGAAGAGTTCAGGAATAGAAACTTCAAACTTTGGTAGACAGAGTTTCTAAGTTTCCATCTTTGGGACATAATCTCTCAGGTAGTTCCTATTATCAGGTACTTTGACCTTTCTCCTGTTTGATCCTCTCCTCTTTCCTTCTGAAACATCTGCACTCAGGAGGAATATTTGCATTATCAATCTGTCTTGAGTCCTTTTACTGCTGCCCATCTCCATTGCATCTGCTCCTTATCACTCCTCATTACTTATTCATATTTTTATACTCTGTAGGAGTCAGAGATCACTACCACAAACATGCCCAGACAGAGGAACAGTCCACAGTCCATCATCTGAGGTCCTTATAAATGAAATGGTCAAGAGAGATGGACATCTGGGGTGCAGAAGGACTGACCACTGTGTTTACACCCCTCAACTCAACCACAGATTCCTCCTTGTCCCCAACTGAGGTTTCTCCTCAGTGTGACAGTAGCAATAAATCTTGCTCCTGGCCAGGAGCTCCATCAGGTTCTTGTGCACGGGAGCTCCATCCCAGAATGAGCGTGGTTATTTACCTTTCAAAAATTATTTGCAGGGCACAGTTTTTACCGTTTGACCCCTGTGTCACACAGCCTTGCCCCATTGTGCACACATTCTACTCTTTTGCCAAGAAAACGGCAATTTTTCTTCACTGAAGGGATAAAACAAAAAGTTGCTCCCAGAGACAAAGGTGAAGGTTTTTTGTCCTTTTTTTTCACCCTTTTTTTGTAATGCTGGCATCAAGCCAATTCACTGTGTTTTACTTTTTCCTCTGTATGTGTGAATTTTTTTTTTTTTTTTGCACAGCTCCAGAGGAAAATGATTTTTCAGCCTTAACATCCTGTCCGCTTCTGCATACTTCTGAACGCTCTTTATTAAAAGCCAGCTATTTATACACAGGAACAAAGTACATTCCACTAACCCCTTGTGGCATAACTCCACATGCTGACTGCTAAGCCCTGGAAAGGTGTATTGAATGTATGACAGAGAGCTTTTTATAGGGATTGAATGCCCACTGTACATCAGCTCAGGAATACCCTTTCAAAATTCTCTTTGCTATCATGTCTTTGGAAATATGAAAGGCAGACCTTTCAACAACCTCATTCCCTCTAAGTCTAATCTTGATTGTGTTGAGAGGGATAGGTGCCAGATAACTGTATCTGTGGAAATGAAGATAAGAAGGCTGTGCATACCATAAGCAGTTGTACTGCTTGAATTATGGCTTTGGACAGATGCAGTGACAATAACAGGACAGCACTAATAGATGAGTGGTTTATTTACCTGCCTGGTATCTTTCGAAGACATCAAATTGTGCTTCATTACTGGAAAATTCCTCAGGACATAAAATGAGTCAAGAACAAGTGTATTATCTCAAAATCACCCCTCTGACAATGCAACACAGTGGGCATCTCACAAGGGGAGGTTAACCTAAGTGATGCCTCTGTGCAGCTCACAAAAGGGACTGGGGCTGAAAACAAGATGTCAAAGCAACCTTTCAGCTGAAGAATAGAAGGATCCTTCAGAGAGGATTTGGATGTTTTGGGTCTGTCTACTGCTGGAATACCTTTAAGACAAAAGGTTGGTGCCCAAAGTGCAATTCAACATTTTTGCTTTGATTGTCACCTTTTTTATATTCCCATCAAAGGATACATGATGCCCCCTCCAGTTCACAGCTGGTACATTGGTTTCAAAACCCATTGAACTGCACTTTTAATCTTGGTGGAAGCTTCTTCCACCTGCCTGCCCCAAAAGTGTTTTACTGTATGCACAGCTGTGACTGCAGTTCCATCTGGCATTCACCCACCTGAGTGTTTTCTCTGAGACTTCAGGGAAAAAAAGCTGCCCACACAATTGTGTCTTCACAGAGCATCAAGGCCCTGATCTCCAGGAGGGGATTCTGGTGAGACTACATCATGATTTTCACTGTCCTGAGGAACAGAGCAGGTACAGCAATGTCATTTGAAGTTCCAGCCTCTAAGGACAGAGGTTGTGATGCCATCCCACCTCATTTGTAGCAACTCTGATCAATGCACTGCCCAGCTTTTGTAGTTCCTCCTCGTACTCTGCTGGCACAGACTGTTACAGAAAGCCTTGGCAAAAGGGAGCAGGAAAAGTAGCCCTTCTTAACCCAGTTTACTTGACAGTTTCCATAACAACTTGACACAGCTATTTATAACACAGGAGAATATAATTTGCGTCTCATCATTTTTAGAACCTTTGTTGCCATATCAACCTCAGCACCACGTAGCAGAGCACAGCCCCATTCAATTCTCTCGTTTGCTCAGAAAGAAACTTTCAATGAATTGAGATTCAATTGGTCTCAGAAAGGCCCTTGAGAGGCCTACAGGCCATTCAAAGCATGATTCAATCCCTAATATAAATTACTTATTTCCTATGTGAACCAGGTAGGTGGGATCAACTGCAGTGGAAAGAAGCAGACCAGCATCCCATTGTCTGAGGAAGCAAAACATGAGAAGGATATGGCAGCTTCTTATTCTCTCTGATAGGTGAGGAAGGAGAAACTGATATTGAAATGTCAGAGTTTCAAAGGCTCACTGTTAGCAGTCCCCAGGCTGCTTTTTTGGGAGGGAGATTTCAGGTGTCAAGGAGTTCCAGCACAGAGCAAGGTTGGGATGCAGTGAAAGCCAAGATAGGTAGAAAAGTGGCAGTATACAAGAGCCAGAGGAGACATCATGCTCCCAGAGGAGGAGAGGAACCTTCCTTGTGTGGTCTCAGGTGCTGCTCATCCTGGATTCATTCCCCACAATGCCAAGGACATTGGCAAGGTTGCTTTCTGGTGAAAGCAACCTTGAAGGAGACAGACAACCCCAAAGCAAAACTGAGGTGGGGATTAGGTGTCTCCCACTGCCTCTCTTTGGAGGATACAGTGGTGCTCAGGCACTTATTTAAGTCCTTACAGCCAAGTGAAATTAAGCTGGGCCTCAGTTTATCTCCAAGGCTGTTTTCCTGGCTCCTGAAGCAGGTCCAGTTCATCACTTGCACAGCCACAGTCGGTCTGAGGAAGTTCAGCTTAGACAACCCATGACACAAAATCTGCCCCTCCAGGTCAGAATAGAATTAATTTTAAAATACTCATGCAATGTGCAATCAGGAGTATCTATAATTCACCTGACACCCTTGGCTGACTAAGCAGCACTCAAACAACCCTTTGACTGCACTGCTTTGTGTCACTCACGCGTCCTCCTCTGCTGGGAGGTGGCAGGTCTGCTGCTCGTGCCCTGACTCCTCACTGTCTCAGCCTGCTGTGTTTGCCACTTTCCCAAGATGCTTCTCTTTAAAATAGGTGTTCCCCCATCTCCCCTCCTTCAGAGATCTGAGGGTGTCTATGTATTCCCTGGAATAAGCATTCATTTGGCAGAGCAAATTTCATACAAATAAGGCGACTGCTTGATGCAGTTCCAGTGACTTGGCCTGCCTTCCACCAGCAGAAATACACACAACAGCATCTTTAAGAAGCAGCGTGGGTTCCTGGATTGCATTAGTCATATTGTTCTGTCGTGTTTTAATCATCTCAGTATTTCTAGAGGGTCTCCAGCAAGGTTGAGAAGCATGTTAGCTGCCCCAGCACAGCTGGATTTGGCTGCATCATCAGAAGAGAACCGCAGCCTCAGGGATGTGTTTTGTCATGTAGCAGTGCTGAACACAGACTCTCCAGCTTTATTAATAGCAGCCCTATTATTTAACATGATGTTCCACCAGCCCCTTGGACTGGGGACAATAGGAAATGGCACTTACATGTTTAAATCTGTGGCATGCTGGACTGTTTGAATGTGTGTGATTCATTGCCAGACAATGCCATGTCAGGCACTGCAGGCAAAATAAAACAGACTGGATATGCATCATCTATATGTGTTCTGCACATAAGCTGTTTGAAATGCATCCTCCCCAGCCTCTGCTTGCAGAAGCCATAAATGACCTCCATAAATGTATCTTTTAAAGCATTCTTGGTGGGATCCTGGGGACTTCCAGCCTGGTGCTTTTAACCATAACCCCAGAGGCTGCCAGGAGCTCGCTCCTGTCATGCCTGTGGGCACTTGGAGGTTGTCTGGTTGGCTGCTGGAAAGAAACAGCTCTAGAAAGAGGTCATTTGATTCCTAAACCTAGCAGTTATCATCCGCATTTCATCAAAATGGAAGATTTTGGAGTTTTGAGATTTTTTTTTTTTCCCCCACACTGATAAGTGTTAGTTTAGCCCTGAGAAATCTAGGAAGCCCCGAAAGTTTGAAACTTGCACATCTTATATTCCTCCAGCATCTGTCTTGGCTGTTTGGTATTCCTGGATTTCATTTCTCTTCCCTCTCCTCTAACCCCTGCTTAATTTGCAGTAGAATTGATACTATCTAAAGTCACCGAATTCTAGGGGAAAATTCACACTTGGAAAGCTGTATCCTGAACACAGGTTTGCACTGAAATTGTAATTCTGAAAGCTGTGCCATACACTGAACAGTTGTGGTTCACCCTACAAATGGACCAATGTAAGATTTTTCTAACTTGATTTGCTTTATTCAGACTGTATCTCCAGTCCTGGAACTGAAAACGTCCTAAGAAACATGTGTGCGATTATTCCTTTAGCATCTTCAGCCCAAACACACGTGCCTCTTTCTTGAGAAAAACCTGTCCTGGGAGGAGACTGGGGCATAGGCAAACTACTCTACTGCTAACATCACTTTGAAAGATTTAAATTCTCTGATCCAGATTAAGATTTCTTCAAAACTGAACAATGCCTGCGTAAGAGATGTGATAAAACCTTTAAGAGTGCTCCTTGGTAATTCCCAGCCCAGCAACATGCTCCACCTCTATTGCTGTTAAAATAGTGTCCTGTTCTCTGCTACTTGCTTTCTGTGTGAAATTAGACCTTACACACAGTACTTCTTTTTGTATTTGTCTGCAGAAAATGATTCTGTCTGCATTCATATGACAATGATAATCACAGTTTTGAAGAGAAGTCCATTTATATGAAAGCTACGGCAAAATCACAGCCTTTCCCTCACCCCTCCACCACACACAGCTTCTGCTCAGAGCACTCACACAACCATCATTTAATCCAGCTTTGCCTTTCTCCCAGCCTGGCCTTCCCGGCCCTGCTGGGAGCTAAAAGCCATCTGAGAGAGCCTTTTCTTTGGGAAGCCTCAGGGAAATGTGGTGGGACTGCAGCCCCTGTATCACCCCACAACGTGGGATGTGCCTTGCCTGCAATGATGGGCCACCATGTAGGACTTTCAGAGACACCAAGTCTGCTGCTGACCAAAAATCTTGCTCATAAACCTCCCAGATCTTGTGATAATTTCCTCACTGACCACCTCAGCCTTTCGGTGCCTGTCCTCCTGCTGCACATCACACCCAGCCCAGCATCATGTCTCAGCCAAAGCTGCACAGGTTTCACCTGCCAACCTTTGCCCTTGATGTGTCAGCTGGACTCTGTATCTCTAGTTTTTCTACACCTCAAACAAAGAAAATGCTCCAAAAGCCAGGCCAGGGCCTGGTGCACTGTAACATGCTCCATCCCATTTATTTTACAGCACTTTAATGCCTCTCTCAGTTGTCTCACTACAGAGACTTCAGGCAGAGCGGAGCCGTGTTCCTTAGCAACTCACAGTACACATGACAAAATTAACCCAAACACTTTTGTTTATTAACTCTTAATAAGGAGCAAACAAAACAGCAACCTGAGAGTTTCACAAGAAGAATGCTTTCCATTTTGGGTGCGGTACTAAGATTACAGACGACAATGTTATCTTGGGTTTTCTGTGGGGATTTTTTTAGCCCTTTTGTGAAGACCTATTTGAAGCACAAAAGTCATCCCCTCCCTCTCCAATGCTGGGTGTTTCTATAATGGAAATACTCTATGTAATAATAGAAAAATTAAAAGACTACTGGAGCTAATGAGCTCTAGCTGATGCCTGCTTGGCACTGCACAATCCAAGTTTGGAGGATGGAGATGTGAGTGTTATCCCCAGACACTGGACAAATTGCAGGGGAAGGGTTTTCAGTCTGCTGGGATTTACTCCAGGCTCTTCAGAAAATGTGACCTCATGTTACTCTGCCCTTGTACCCCAACCCTTGAAATACAGTCCTGCTTCAGAGAGATTTTATGAGAATAAATGTATTAACACATGCAAAGCAGCACAGCCTTAATTTGAAGAGATATTTAAGCAGCTAATTAAATTTTTCAGCAGCAATGGGGTGTCTGCAGCTCTGGTGTTCAGGTGCTTTGGAGCCAAACCTGTTCCTAAGGAGACAATTGAGGAAATCACTTGTGGAATATGTTGGTTTATGTCCATCATAAAAAGTGACTAGATGTATTTTTTTCATGGTTCCTGTCATGGGGAGTTTAGAAAAAAAATTATTTGCTTTTCAAAAATATGTAAAACTTGCCAGGCTTTACCAAAGGATGAAAGCCCCTTGCTGTCCCAGGAGATTTGGATGAAAGCTTGCTGCCAAGAATTTCAGGCCTAGGAGAGACTTCTACAAGATTATTTCCAGATATGAAACCTTTTTCCTGCTGTGCTGCTGAGCCCTCCCTGTCCGACACTTCATGGCAACTGCTGATAATAAAAGTGCTGAGGTTCCCTCCCAAGAACTAACCACACCAGCTGAGCCAGGCAGCCCTTTCCGGCCTCTATGGAGAAGAAAAAGTGACTTGGGCATTCTTGTGAGAAACTGCTGGGACACCAGCGACAGCATCTACAGGTTTTTATGGGAGCAGAATGCAGATTCTTATCAGACTCCATTTATTTAGCAAGTCATGACAAATGAATTCCTTGGAAACTTGCTCCTGGTAATCCCAGAGCATGGAGTACAGGGTGGTCAGAGGCACGTACTCCAAAGGCCAGCTCTTCCAGCTGGTGGAAGTGGTAGCAGGGAGGTGAGAGAGGGAGGGGGACTGGAAGGGGAGCAGGGGTTGAGGGAGAAGGTTCATTTGCCCTCTCAGCTCTGCAGCTGGGCTCTGTCCCTTCAATGGGTTTCTGTCCACATTGAAGTGAGGAGGTGCAGGCTAGAGGATGATGCCAATGTACCCTCACTTGATGCAATGTGGTGTGTAAACAAACAGGCCCTGAGAGCCTGACAAGACTGTTTATCTTATCTTGTCTGGGCCATCCTCTGTCCTACACAAGAATTTTTCCTTTTGTACATTTTCAAGTGTGCTAAACCTCAGTGGATGCAAGCATTTCCCTTAGGAAGTCTTTCACAAGTAGCTTGTTTTCCCTGCCAGGGGGTTTTGCAGAGACTGCAGTGACAGCCCCATGGGTGGGTGTTCTCAGCAGAAGAGGAAGAGGGGTGGGTTCAACTATACAGGGGATTCCTGCTAAAACTGATCTGCAGCCTTGCTCACCTCCTCACCCAAAATTTCTGCTGGCATCTTCCAAGGCTCCCTGAGCAAAGAGTATTTCCTCTTTCATCAACACTCAGTGCAAAGTGAAAAAAGTCAGTCTGGGAAGGCAGAGAGGCAGAAATTCAGGCTATTCCTGCATTCTGAGTGTAGGACACATCCCTCTCCTTAGTGCTGCTCAGGTTTGTTGGCTGCACATCCACGGACTCTTCACATTCTGCCCAGCCCTTTCCTGCACCCCCTTATAAATTTATTACTGGTAGCTGTCACATCCTGGAGTGTATCACGAAAATTTGTCCACATGGAATAGGCAAGAGCCTCACTGTTTTCCCCTGGAACTTGCCATCTTTGAACCACTGTAGCCTTGGCACAGTCCTGCTGTGATTTTTCCTCCATGGAAAGCCAGGCCAGCTTCGCTCCTACATCTCAGGTAAGAACACGTCCCTCCTTCCCCCTGTCTTCTCTCTGAGCTCCACATCCCTTGCGGTTCTTGGCACTTGAATGAAGACATCTCTGGGGCACATTAGGCTCAGGTCTGCTGCCTGTCAGTAACAAAAACCTGGCAAAATTGAATGAACCTGAAAATCAAAACTGGGGAAATTTTCAGCTTCTTCTCTCCAGGACTGACATGTCTATGTTGGCACAACAGCTCTGGCCACAGCTCACTTAGCACATCTACAACTGCAGCATCAAAAGCTTGAGGCTTTGGCTCTTTTCTGAGGACAGAAAGAAATAATGACCATCTCTCCCTGACACAGGCTGGGCTGAGGCTTTCTGAACTGAGCTGGGTGCTCATCTCCGCTGGTAGCTGCTTGTTGTTGAGTGTTGATGCTCTATGACACAGCAGCAGAACCAAACTCTCCAGCTTATGAACCAAACTTGGTACTGATTTTCAAACTCTCCTGGCCTCCACAACATGAAATGAGACCATTTAGATGTGGAGCTATCCATCCATCCATCCATCCATCCATCCATCCATCCATCCATCCATCCATCCATCCGGTTTGCTGTTAAATGTGGCTCTGGCAACAGGGAAGGGGCAGACAGGGCTCAGCCTTGAGGTCTTCTGCTGGTGCCAGTGTGCACAGGCTCTGAAAAGGGAGAGCTGAGAGGGTAATTTATAAGCTGTCCAGTGTGTTTTCTTGCTCAGCCCCCTCACCATCACCAGTAGAAAGAGACGAGCAAAATATCCAGCCACTGTTCTCTCCCCAAATCAGCATTTGAGAAGAGGAAAAGAGAGCTCTCTTTGAAGCACTGCTGAAGAAAAGGACAGGATAACCTGGGGAAAGAAGGGGGCTTCCCCCAGAATCAAAAAAATTTTGCCCACATCCACTCATCAAGGTTTTTTTTCTTTCTATTTTAATTTTTCCCCTTTTTTCTGTGCACTTTCTCCAAGAGGAAAACTGGACGCTGACACTGCCTCAAAATCTCATTTTAAGCCTTCCCCACCCCCAATTTATACTGTTTTTTGTCCACAGCTCCCTCAGCCCCACCCATCTAACTCTCTGACTTGCAGCAAGAAGACTTGGACACACATGAAGGCAGATGTGAACTACGGCCTTTGATAGTTACAGGGTCTGCTTGTGCAAACTAGGCTAATTACAAAGGTTTCTAATAAAAATTTATATCATCCAGGTCCCTCCTGGCATAGACAGCAGCTACACATGTGCCTCTTGGCCCATTTGCAAGTCAGGGTCACACTCTCCTGCAAATCCTTGTCTTGTAGAGTTTGAGGAATGCTCAGATGTTCAGGCCATCCCAAGCACATTTATGGTTTGTTCATCACCAAAACTCTTCTGGTGAAAATGCCCTGAACCAGTGAAAAATGTCCCCTGAGACTGGGTTGATTATTCTCCTCCACCCCTTTACCTTCTTTTCCTTTCTTTGTCCCAGGGCACTGGTCAGCTCCAGCTCACCACCAGCAGACACGTGTGCACGCAGCCAGGCCAAGAGGGGAAATGAATCATTTGCAGTGGGAGTTCTGGATTGCAGGATTCTTATCCTGAAAAAAGAAACACGTACTTCCAGACAAGATTTCTTTGGGGTCAGGAGCAAGACTAGTTTCCTATTCATCATGATCTTCCTCACCAAAAAATATTCAATTAAAAAGAAAAATCAATCAACCCATATACCAACCTTTTCAATCAACCCACATACCAACCTTTTCAACTGTAAAATAGGCACACTGGGAATAGGGAGATGGGAAAATCCCTACAATACCAGTAGCTCTGGACAGGATATCCTCTGTGTTGTGAACTTTAGGCATCTTTCAGGTTCCCAAAAGCTGGCAGGCTGCAGACATTGTATCAAATTGGATTAAATGGGTAAGGATTCCTGATCTCAATGTCATTGTGGCTGCTGTGTACAAGCAAACATGATGTAGACAACACTCTAAAAACCCAACAGGTCCTCTGAGAACTTAGAGCTTCTCAAGGCAAAATTAATTAAGAAGTAATGAACTGAGCTTTTGATACCACAGTGGAAGTGTTGCTGCAGGCACAAACACTAAGAAAAGGGTGCTTTTGACTGATTTTTAATTAGAATTTAATAGTGCCCTGAAGTTACATCTCTCATTAAAAAAAAAAAAAAAAAGCTTACCTAGTTCACTGTGATGAACAATTCAAATTAGATTTTAACATATGCAAATAACTGGTCTGAAAGATCTGCATGGGAGTCATAGAGATAGTACAGGTTAAATCCTTGACCCTTTACAGTAGATTTTTCTTTAACTGATCCATCATCCAGTTTGTTTGCAATTAAACATTGGAATTAATAGAGTTTAAAGGAAGTACTGAAAAGCCATGTGAAATGCAGGCCTCAGCTGAGGTGAATTAGCACAGCTCATTGATTTTAACCACATTAACTATCTCACTGGATTATGCAGATCTTAACTATACACAATATTTCCAAGTCACGGCCAGTCCCAAGTCCCCACTCAGACTGAATGGCCTCTCACTCCCCAAGATGTCCCATTAAATATTGCTCAGCACATGTAAGCCTGAGGGAATCTGCCCACAAAGTCACCCAGATTGCCCAAAAAATCTCAAGCTGAAAAACAGAGTGTGTCAGGGTAACTGCACGGGCTCCTGGGGTGGCTTGGGCAAGGTTTGTACCCCTAAGATATTTGCAGGTATGCTGCTGCTACTGATAGCATCAAGAAACACATCTGAGCAAGAGCCCACAGGGTATGGCCCGAGATGAGTTGCTGTGAGAGGAGGCCAACAAAATACTTTCATTCATCCCGAGCTAACAGCTCCTTTCACTGCACTGCATGCAGGAGAACATTTATATCACAGAAGTCTAACTTACTCTTCTGTCTGGAATGCTGCACTTCTCTCAATAAATGCCCCTTCCCCCTCAAGATGAACAGCATTATGCAATAGTAAGCAGGAAAATTAAATAATAAACGTGATTGCCCTCAAATGCAGAGATTGCCAGTTAGCTGCTTTCCAGATGCATCTCAAACTCATTCAGAGGCACAACACAGCTGCTTAGATGGTTAAAAACAAAGGCAAAACTCCATCCTCATCTTACAGCATCTGGTTGTGACAGAGCCTTTCACATGGGTAGGCAAAAGGCAGAGGAGGTGTCAGGACACACAAAACCACACCTTCTGCCCGGGGCAAAGGGCATTTGCTTACCTAACACAAGTGCCACAGTTGTTTCTCTCCACTCACTGTACCTGAGCCTTGCTGTCCTGGACAATAAATGACCTGAATCACTCAGAGATCCCCTGCAGCCACACTGGCTGTGTGCAGTGCCAGCACCAGGCTGGGCACAGCCCATGAGCTCTGCTCTGCCATGCTCAGGTGTCTTGTCTGCACATTTCTCTAATCTTTAGGACTTCATTAAGCATAGGGGGAGCAATCAAAAGTGGTGCTTGTTGTGGTTTGGGGTTTTTTCCTTGCTTCTTTTTAATTACACAAGAATTTAAAGGTAGCAAAGAAAGGCCATGCCAAGAAATTCTCTCTCCTCAGCAGTTCCACATTAGTTAAGTACTGATTCTGCAGCTACTGAAAAGCAAGATTGCACCTTCTCTTTGATGGGACCACTGTCCAGCAGGAAGGTTTCTTTTTACACATGGGAGGAAACATACTGTTGCCATCCTGCCTTTTGGACACAGCACAGGGACAGGTGTTAACGTAGCTTAAATGTCTAGGCTGTAATCTCTTCATGTGACCCCTGGCAGGCTGCATTCCCAAAGACAGAGGCTATCCAGGGATGAGGGAATGGGCAGGATGAGAGTTTCAGGTCATGGAAAGGTAATCCATGGGCAGGTAATCCAGGCAGCACTCGGCAGGAAGCTGAAGTTTGCTCTGTTTGATGGGATGCTGTGAATTGGGTTTGTTTCTGAAGCAGCGGTGTGCCAGGGGATCATGCTTCACCTGGTTGTCTGGTATATGGAGCCTCTCCCCACTTTCAATCCTGTTATATCAGTACCCATCCCCATCTCTGGTGAACTCCCTACAAATACTTTTCTAGAGACAACTTTTGCTTTCACACCCATGGGACATTTCCCCTCTGCATTCAGATTTGATGCTGAAATAGAGGCAGTGATTTCCATTCAGACAAACTCTGTCATCTCAGTGCTTAAAGAGACCCATACCAGTCCCAAACTTTGGTTGGCTGTTTCTATTAATCTTCAAAATCCCAGAACACTCCTCTGACCCCTCTCCCAGCAGCCCTTGGCCATTTTGCTCCTTATTCATAGAATCACAGAATACCCTGAGCTGGAAGACACCCACTTCAACACAAACATTATCCAGTCCAACTGTCTGTGGCAGCCTCACAAACCCTATTTACCAAGGAAATACAGGGCCTCCCAGCAAACAGTACTGACAGCAGCAGCATCTAAAATCCTGGGTAGCTGAACTACCAAGGTGAGTCCTTTGGGAAAAGAGAAGAACACCGGTATAAATCTGACCTTGGGATGCTTTCGGGTGGCAAGAACAGTTGGGAAAGCTCGTGGGTAAATCAGTCTCTTTTGGTGTTTATTGCAACCTCTCATCACTGGTTTGTAATTTCTGCTCAGCTCAGGCAAGGAAGAATGTATGGGGGCTTGACAGGCAGATAATGGTAGGAGCTCCTCGGCGATCACTCTGTGTCACCCCCAGCACAGTGCTTAGAGAGTGCCTGAAGTGAGTGTTGTTTCAAAGGGGCAAAGCAGCTCCTCAAGCAGTTTTATGGCTTTGTAATTTATTTACCAAGGCAACTTCAGGTCAGTCACACTATCTATTTCTTTTTTAATGAGGTGCTGTTTATTTTTCGCTCTCATGTTGTGGATGGATTGAGACAAGAGGAGGTCAAACAACTTCTCCACAGTCTCCAGGGCTTCCAAAGCGAAGTCATTCTGCCTTTTAATGTGTTAAGCAAGGAGTTTGACTTGAAATCAGGGGAATTGCAAACATGTTTAAAGGTGCTTAAAAACCTTCCTAACAAGAAGCCTACATGAGAGCCTTAGTTTTCTGTGTACTGTTGAGTTTTAACACCTGTGCAGCTCCACTCACTTCTACCAAGTGTCACAGCCAGCTGAGGTGATGTAAGGATATCCTTTGGGGAAGATCTGCAAAGAAACACTTTTCATTAGCTCCACTACTGATCTGGATAAATTCAGATACTCCCATAGCTTTCCAAGTCTGAAATAGAAGCTTCTAAACTTAGCCTGGAGTTTTCTTCTTCAGACCTGAGCACTTGCCTTTCTGTCCAAATATACCAAATGGAAAATACTGACTTTCCACACCTTGCTTCCCCTTTAAAATTGTTGCAACAGACTGGGGAATTGAGAGAACCTTTGCTGGAGGCTTATTTCAAGAAGAAACACTTTTTCTTTTCCCCTTTCTTTTTGCAAAATGAGCAAACCAAATCAGAGACCAAAACAAAATCACCTCAGATGGTCTTGCACACCCAGGTCATTAAAGAAAAGTATCAGGTGAAAGACAATAGAGACTGGTGTCACTTAGGGTGGCAAACCACAGGACCAGACTGAGGTCTGTGCTGTAGTGGTGCCTGTGGGCCTCAGATGTGCAAGATGTTCAGTGCTGCACAGCAGCAAACCTGCAGACAAGCTGCTGGGCTCACCCCTGAGGCACACAGCCATCCCAGGGATCTCCCAGTTCAGATTTGGCCGTTCAGACCTCCACCACAGGTACAAGAAAAATAAGGGGCTCAAGTTTGTAGGAAATGAGCTAACTGGGTAAGGCACAAGAATAAACCATGGAGAATATAGGTGAGGTGACCAGGTGGGTCACTTGGGATGGATCAAGGTTGGATGCAGTCGGGTCCAGTGTGTATCTTGGAGAGGTACAGTTAAAGATTTACCCTGTGGTTTTTCTCTTCCACCAGAACCTGCCTTCAGCTAAGGCTGGAGACAGACACAGAGCTGGATGGACACTTCTGATCCCGCTCATCCTTCAGGCTGCATGTGAGGTAGCTCAGGTCCTTCCCACAGAGATATCTCAGCTCTTAATCAGTAGTTAAGGGGCTTGAAGATTTTGCAGGTTGCTCTTGGTTTTCTTTCCCTTGTTTCATTGAAATGCCCAAATGACCAGGCCCTGGATGGTCCTGGGAAGGGGGACCTCAGCCTCTCCTGTTGGAGCTGGTCCAACTTGTGCTGCTAGTTAGCTGTTCACTGGAGCAGGAACCTATAACTTGACTTTCCCACATTACACACCTGAGTGTCCTGACCATGAGGAAGGAGAGTCCATCTTCCACTTCTTCTCTCTGGTCTGGTGAATCTTTAATTATTTATGCCACATGGAACAGCTTCAGCAGGAGACTTTGAGACCAGACCCCTGAGGATGTATCAGCTGGATGCTCACAGCACATTTTCAGGACATGGGAGGCTCTAGATGGGAACTGAAGTTCAGTCTGGGTTTCCAGCAGCCTGAGAGAGGGCTTAGACCAGTGCCATCTGTTTCCAGTGAACAACACTGGTGTGCTGAGAAAGCTTATGAGCTATAGCCACTCACCGAGCTTCTTGCACTCTGTAAATTTAGAGGATGAACTCTTGATCAAATCAGGAGGGAGGATGGACTTCCCGTTTGTTTCCGTGGGCTGGGAAGTCATCAGGCAGGATTTAGGCATGATCCTTTCAGCCAAGCCAAGGTTTAGGCAGGTTTGCACTTATCAGCGTGTCAGGAATGCAAACGCTCTGGGCTAGGTGGGGCAGGTACCCCACGTTAGACAATTAGACACCTACCTTCCTCTATGGACTTAATCTGCAATAACTCCACAACATAAAGATGCAGAAATGCTATAAAGTGATTGGGAATCTACAGTTAAAACAGAGAAGAGGGAAAGATATAAAGGCATACACAATACAATGTTCCCGCAGCATAGGCTGGTGGGTTGTATATCACAGGGAGAGGTTTTATTAGAGTTCATTAAATTTTAAAGCCTTAATGGCACCTTCTGAGCTGTGTGATTGGTACAAAGAGGAGAGCTTGGGAGGACATTAATGCAGCAGGACAGAAGGCACCTCCACTGCAGTGTTTGCGGATGGGGAGATGAACTCCCGGCTGCCGAGCATCCGCGGGATTAGCGTGACATCGTCTGGCCAGAGCCGGTACCTCCAGCCCCAGGCTGGAGCATCCCCGGGCTGGCAGAGCCCCATCGGAGAAGCAGAGATTTGCGGGGTGAATTAACCGGTCTTGATGCCTTGCAGGAGAGCGTGGGAGTGCGACAGTCAGGAGCAGCAAATAAAGCAACACAGTACAGCAAAGTCGGTGTAACCAAGCTGTAAGCAACTCAAAAGCTCAGATTCTCACTTAGCACTAATTGCTTCTGCTGTGGCTAAACACGCCTGCTGGGTCTACTGTTCTGCTTTTTCTTCTTTCTTTTCCCCCATTTTCCCCACATTTGGCCTTTTTTTTTAACTTCAACGTTTTAGCAACTGGTTGACACATTTTCTGTTTCCGCTTCTCTTCCACCTCCGGCAACACTTTGCAGACCAGGTGAGAACGCAGCATTGAGGCTGTAGCAGTCATGGCCAGGAGCAGGAGGAGTCAGTGCCAACAGGCCAATAAAGTTACTCTCAGGTAGATGTTCTGTGCATGACTTCAACCTCTGCATTTAGACACAAACCATCCACCTGTCAGGCTTATAGTTATTACTTATCACTATAGTTATTACTTTTTTTCTTTTTTTTTTTTTTAGGGTCTGAAATTTTCAAAACATGTTTACTGATGTTGCACATCTGAAACTCAGGCTCCTTGGATGTCAAAGGCCTAAATGCACTTTGGTCCCTCCTCTCTGAGCCACACACACACACAGCTGTAACCTGAAACTGTGTATGCCTGTATCCAGGTCAGGGAGACAGCATAAGAGCTCATTTGCCTGACTCACTAACTTCCTTGCCAAGAGAGCATGAAATTTTCATGACACTGCAAAGTAGCTGATCCACAGCCTCTTAAATGTTGCTGCTCCAGAGATTTTATACCCAGGAAGCACCTTGAATAATTGATCTGCTTTTGGGATGCAGGATGATTTATTTATTAATTAATTTATGGTGGTGGTAGTGGTGGTTTAGGAAGAATATATTGACTGAGTTGGGGAAAACGAAGTCTCTATAAATCTTGGGTGGGATAAGACCACATACCAGCTCTAAAAATCTAGGACAAAGCATGGGAAAGTAATGCCTGGTTGTGATTTTAAGCTCAACTCTGGGTCAGGGGAATAGTCTCCATCCTTGGAGATGGAATCCTCACCAGTTCACATTTTTAATGACAGGTGTCAGTCACTCAAATGAAGCTACTGCTCCCCAAGAATGCTCTGTCCAAAAACTTTGAAACGACAGCTGAAAGTGACCTTAGAATCATTCACAGCTTTGTAGGCTTTGGGGTATTCTTTTAAATTTGTGACCTTAATGGGTTTTTTCTCCAAAACACTAATGAAGAAAGGTGAATGACACAGGCAGTGAATCTGAGTGTTTCCCAAGACCAAGGTCATCCAAAGAGGCATAGCCAAGAGGAGCTGTGACTGTGAGGAGTGGATCAAGGGGACAGACTGATGGCTCAGGAGAACACAGTCATGCTTATTCCAAGCTGGATGAGGTTTTCAGCAAGCTGGTCTAGGGGGAGGTGTCCCTGCCCATGACAGGGGGGTTAAAACAAGATGATATTTAAGGTCTCTTCTAATCCAAACCATTCTGTGATTCCATGGCTGGAAGATGGCATCCATTCTGCGGGCACAGTATTTGTAGAGTTGGCCTGGGCCGTTCCTGAATTCCTATGGTTTGAGAGGTTCAGACAAAACACCACCAATCAGTCAGAGGCTTCAAAGCCACATGGTACGAGCTGAGTCTTGCTTTCACACTCAGTGGGGCCCAGACTGCGTTGCTTTATTATTCAAACACACTACATCTTAGTCATGTTATTTTTTTCAACATGGAAACAGCTACATTCCATCTACGAGCAAAAAGGTTGGATGTGCAGCCTGAACAGCCAAGACATGTCTGAATTTGCCTCTTTTAAACTCCTTGATAACTTTCTCTATCCCTGAGTAGCTTGAATAGTTTTACAATGAGTGACTCAAGTAAAAACAAGAAGCTATCCCTGAATGCATGAGCTGTGAAGGGTTCTCTTTGGCTGAATGCATTGTGATGGCTTTTCTGTGCCACCTCTGAGTCCTCTGCATGGAAGTGCGTGAGATCCCTTCAGTCATGCAAGGACATGAGAATCTCAGCTCGAGCACGAGCACGAAGCATTTGAGGGTATTTATTGAGGCAGCCAGCCTGACACAACACAAGGAAAATGTAAATGAGCACCAGCTTAGTGCTCACACACCAAGAGTGTGCACGGGCTCCTCACCACCACTGAGGGGTCTCTCTAAAAAATAGCCAAGGAAAAATCTAAAGGCAGCTTGATAGCAGCAGCAGGGAGCTCTGTTGAGCTGCTCCTAGCCCTGCATTAGATTTCCTCCCCGGTGGCTTCCTGGGCAGAGCTGTGCTTCTCCATGTGTGGGAATCTTTTGGACGCATGGAAACAAACACATGTCTGTGAGGAGAGAAGAGCTGTGGTGGTTATCCATGAGGAGTAAAGAAGTAAAATAGCAAAGCATTGAAGAGGTAAAACTTCTACTTTTAAGTGGTAAAAAAAAATAAATAGAATTTTTACTTTTAAGTATGAGAAGTCATCTTTCCCTCCAAAAGCAGGGCTGCATTCACCCTGTCTCTCATGTAGCATTTCAGACCTGGAGCTGTGACCCTGGCAAGGTGGCAGAGTGGTGACAGCCCTGGCTGTAGGTGTCAGGATCCAACCATCCAGGAGGTCCTTCCCGGGGACACACAAGCTGGCAGAGAGACAGACAACCCAGTTCCTGTCTGACATGTGCTTTCCCAGTGGCAACTTCATTTCCCAGACAGAGAGAAGCTAGAAAATTTCTTTTGCAGTCTTGATGCTCAAAAGAAACCAACCACAAGCCAGTTTTGATGCATGCAGAGAGAGCTCTCAGCAGGGCCTTGGGGAATTCTCTGAGTCATTGGGAAGACACCATGGAGCCATCAGTCAAAGGGATGGAGGGAAACCCCACAAAAGTCCAGGCCACCACTAGATGTTCTCCTAACTCCCTCCTGAGGGGAGCTCCTTGGTTCATTTCCTTAAAGCCCTGGAGTAGCTCTCCCAGCCCTTTCCCCATTTGGGGAAGTTGTTCTCAGATCTCTCGCAGCCACATCTCATTTCCATAAACCAGTGGCTTCATGCTTCACCTCCCAGAACAACTGACAGTGCCTGTCCACCTGCCCAGTCTCTATTTCCAAGCTCTTCCTTACCTTTTTCACCTCTAAGGAGAAGCTAACAAATCCAGTGGTGACTCCATCCAGATCCTCCTTTGTGAACCTCCAGCTCCAGGAACTGGACTTGGTGTCTGCTCCTCACATCAGCTCTGCAGGCCAATGAAGGTGCCATCATCATTTTGCCAGTCCCTCCTCTGTCCCCCCTATTCCCCATCACAGTAACCACTTTACTGAAAAGGGTATTTTCATCTGCACTGTTACTCTGACCTCTCTCTAACTGTGAGCTCTTGCACATCCCTTGCATGTTCTTGTAGGAGGACCAGCTCAAAGACTGCTCTTCCTGCACCAGCTTCTTGTAGAGCCATTCCCATTCCTGTTAATGACTCCATTCACTTTAATGGCAAATTGACTCTCCTTTTCTTGTCCTGTCTCCTAAACTTCTCCTTGCAGCGAGATTCAGTAACTCCTACCTTTGCCTATAGCATCACCACTCTGGGGCTTTTCTCATCTTGCCCACACCTCCTTCACCATCCCCACCTTCAGCACCACAAAATTCTTCTCCCCTAACTTCCCATCCCAAATGCCATAGCTACAGAAACCCCCTTTACCTCCCTGCACCAGCCCACTCTTCCTGCCTTTTATTTTTGTGCCTTCTCTGGCTGTAATACCTACAAGTTTTGTCTTGACTTTCTAGACATGGCACAATGATGACTCTTCTCCATCCTGACATTCCTTACTGTTCTCAAGGCTCTCTCTGACCCTCTCCACACCACCTAATGCAGCATCCATGGGATCCTGGTCTCTCTCTGCCTCAGCAGCCCTCTGTCTGTATGCAGAAGATGCTTTCACCTGGCTCAAGATTTCCATTATGTTCCCCAGCCCATTCCAGGCTCTGCAGCCAGAAACAAGGACATCTCCACCTGGGTAAGTCTTGAGTGGACTTGGTGGCCTGCAATGGGATGGGAGCAGATCATTCTGCAGATACTCTCCCTGTTCTGCTGACCATCCTGTAAATCTGACCTAGCAGCTCACAAGTCCACAGTGGTGCTAAACAGAACCGCCCCCAGTCTGCCCTTCCTAATCAACACAGTCATCTCCCCAGGTTTCCATGACATCAGCTGCATCAAATTCCATCACAAGTAACTCAGCAGCCCTCTCAGCAGCCCTCTGTCTGTATGCAGAAGATGCTTTCACCTGGCTCAAGATTTCCATTACGTTCCCCAGCCCATTCCAGGCTCTGCAGCCAGAAACAAGGACATCTCCACCTGGGTAAGTCCTGAGTGGACTTGGTGGCCTGCAATGGGATAGGAGTGGGGAGACAGGAGCTGGGACTGTGCTGCTGGACACTGCCCTGCCATGTTCTGCAGCAGCTCCCAGAGTGGGAGGCTCTCTGGCCCATGGTGTTTCTCACTTTCCCCCGAACACACTCCCTGTTACTGTCTCACACTCTCCTACTTTTCTCCTCCCGGAAAGATATTCTCACCACAACAGCTTGTTTCACAACCACCTTCTCTCAGCCCAGATACTACAGGTGGTGTTTCATTTTTCGTTACTGTAACAGTGATGTGACTCACCAGCAGTTTCACTTGTCAGTATTCACGTGTATCAACAGATCAGCAAAACTGTCCTGGGAACATCCTAAACCTAAAGATTTTCTCATGAGCATTCAGGTCTTTCTTGTTTTCATCCTTCTAGAGCTGACACAAAAAAATAGCCTGAACACATAAAAAAAAGAAGATTTGTATTTGACTGAATTCTGGTGTACCAAAGCAAAGCAGGACAACTCATGAATAAGCTGTAGAGGGCCAGCACAAAGGGTACGAGGCAAACAGATTTACTTTTGCTTGTCTCCTGTCTTTGAGGAAGAGGGCTAACATCCGAAACAGAAAAAAACCCCAAACCTGTCACACGTGGTTTGCCCGCATTTTCAGATGGGGTCATAGAGGCCTGGTTAGAGCAGCAACGATAAACACTGCCAGGGAAATGTGTCATGCAACCCCACACGCAGACAGCAGTTCCATGACTGAACGTTGAAAGCACTGAATGACGAAAAAAGAGAACTTGTGGTCAATTATAAAGGTGCTAGAAGGACCGATAAGAAATGAGAGGAACAGAGAGTTACTTGTGATGGAATTTGATGCAGCTGATGTCATGGAAGCCTGGGGAGATGACTGTCCTGATACTGAACTGCAGCTGTGGATTAGGAAGGGCAGACTGGGGGCGGTTCTGTTTAGCACCACTGTGGACTTGTGAGCTGCTAGGTCAGATTTACAGGATGCTCAGCAGAACAGGGAGAGTATCTGCAGAATGATCTGCTACAGATCACCAGACAAAGTCACGAGACAAAAAGCAGGATGATTGTTCTTTAGACCCATTATTCATTTAACCCTCATCCAATTTGTGGACAGAAGAGTTCCATGTGCACAGAGAGCTTCACGTGGGAGACATATGCTAGAGATGTAAGTAGCCAATAGAAAAATAGCATTTGGGTGGTACAGGTGAATTCTCTAACCCATGAGGATCACACCCATGGTGAGAGTGTTCATTGCAACATACCGTGGTGAACCAAATTCTGGGGTAGAAAGTTTGTTGACCTCTGAATGCCAGGCACCATTGTGACCTGATTGTAACCTGATTATGTGCCTGCCCTAAACACTCAGCATTAAAAAGGTACATTCTCTAGCTCAAAGGAAAATTACTATCCAGGTTCATTGCTAGACAAAATGTGGGTAGAAAAACCCAAATGAAAGTTCAGGCCTTTGATGAAGGGTTTATCAGATGGTCAAAAAGTCAGGATTTCCAAGCCAGGAGAGCAAACAGATCACATTAAAAATCTCATCCTGGTTCAGCAGCAAAGTGAAGGAATTGATGTGAAACTGAAAAGCAATCACAGCTGTGAAAGGGGGAAACAGCTGCCAGCTAACATAAAATAGAAGTAACCGAGAGAAATTAGTAAGTAAAATTAGAACTGTATAGAAACACTTTAGAACAGAGAAAAGAAAGTACTTTTTTTGTACTAAGAACAAAAGGAGCTTAAAAATAGTGCAGGAGTATCACTAGAGAGAGGGAGTAAAATGAATGGTAATGTAAAAAAAATAGTACTAAATAGATACTTGTCTGTATTCAGAAAGAAGTGAGACCATGTACATGGATAACACAGGATTGCTAATGGACGTTTTTGCTCAGTTATATCAAAAGTCTCATAAGTAAGATCTACTAGGGAAAAAGTATTTAAAATAAGCGCTATGGCTAAATAGCATTCCCAAAAGAGATGATGTAATCTCTATCCCACTTCCACTTGAAGAAGTGCTCATAGTGTATCAATACTCCAAATGGGAAAAGAGGATGAACTGGGTAAGAACAGTCAAATAGGAATTAAGAGTAAATGGTAATTAGCATCTTTCAAAGAACAAGAATTACCTGCCAAACTGAGTTACAGTTTCGGTAAGTTTGGCCCAGACATGACAAATTCAGGGTTTTCCAAGGCTATACCAAGAAACAATATTATGTCCTGCAAAACACTAAAAGTTATCCCATAATTGATGTGGGAACTGGAGAAATGAGAGACTGCAAATACTAATGAATGGTCAGAGCACAGGGCCCCAGTACAGCACTATGAGAAAAGGTAATAAAGGAACCATGAGTGTGTACATAGAGTTAGATGTTGGCAGAGATGTAGGGAAATGATTTCCATGCTCATGCACAGCAGTAGAAAGATGACTACTGAAACAGTCCCTGACATGCAGGCTCGTGGAGTGAGGGAGCAGCTTTGGGGAGAGGACACTGGGAGCTGCCCCCATTACTACTTCTCCCCAGGAGCTGCTTTCAGCCACCACTGGAGGCTGGATTTCGAACTAGGCAAACCTTTGGTTCCCCAGGAAAGCCACTCTTGCTGCCTTCTGTACATGTGTACTCTTCAAAAGAATCTGAAAAGAGGAAACCATGAACTACCTGCCGTAGCAACCTGCAAAGACCAGAACAAACACCACCCTGTGTGACATTCAGGACTCACTCTGCTCTTTGGTCTTTTATTTGGTTTATGCATCGCATGAAATCTCTTCTCAGTCTACTGTTGCTGCATCTAGGCTAACTGCACAAATATTTTCACAAAACACTGCTTGCTTCTTGAGGTCCTATCACCACAGGCTTCTAACTGCCAGCACAGGTCTGGCCTTGAGCATAACCTTTGGCATGGTGCATAGGCAGCAGGCATGTTTCAAACCCAGCTGTCAGGGCTGTTTTTCCATTTGATCCATTACAGTTGTCTGTTAAAAGACAAAAATAGCCTCAGCACCAGGGTCTGGGACTTCCTTCTGAGAGCCAAGTTCCCCAGCCACAGTCAGTTCCTCAACTGCTTCCCTTCTGAAACATAGATGTGTTTTCCACATACTTGGCCTGCTTTCAGTGGGAGAGGTACAGTCTTCACCCCCTTCCACCCCTCTTCTCTTCATCATGTCCTTTCTCCAGAGCAACCCAGATCCTTGTAGGAACCCACAGGAACCTGACACTGGCTGAGGAGTCATGGAATCATAGATATGTATTTATCCAGCTGTTTGCTGGACATTTTGTCCAGAAGGATCCTGTGAGAGACAGTGTCAAAAGCTTTACTGGAATCCAAAATGATTACATCAACTGGCTTCCCTTGATCAAGGATTATCATTATGACTGGCCACCTTGTCGTAAAAGGAAATAAAGTTTGTCAAGCAGGACTTTCCCTCACGAACCTGTGCTGGCTGTCACCACTGTCTGCCTCGTCTTTCAAGTGTTTCTATAATAACTCCCAGATTAGTCTCCATAATTTTACCAGGCACGAAAGTAAAACTGCAGAGGTACTTTATTGCTCAGCACTGGCACGCAGGAAGATTTATCTGTAGGTATCTAGGGACCACAGATGACAAAAAGTGTGATTGCTAAGGAGAGGAAACAGACTGTGTGTTAAATGTGATCGAGATAAGGGGGGGGTTCATGGTGTCTGCCATTCTGCTAAGAACCGCTTCTGGGAGTTATGCCTTTTTGTGTACCTTGAATTTACATGGAAGAAAACACCAGGAACCAAAGACTGCTTTGCTTTAGGTGGGAAGGTTGAAATAGGTGTGCTCCTTATGTATTAAGCAGGTGTATTCCTTTTATATCAACAACACACTGTCTTCTGCTGGGTCCAGACAGGAAGAAAGGAGAGATTTCACCGGTGCTCTTTGGTAACTGGGACAAAACACCAAATACATCAGGGGACTGGTGGGGTCTCCATCCTTTGCATCTTTAGAGCAAGGCTGCCCATCTCTGCAGGAGATGCTTTAACCCAGCAGGACCTCTGCAGACTCAGAACAGCAGCCACATGCTGGCAGAGATCTCCCAGTCACAGACCTGTGACTGCTGCACGCACTGGAAATCCAGGGGAGGTTTGGTGAGCAGGGGATTGTTTGGGCTGGTTTTTCTTTTGAACCCTATAATAACACTGCTCACGTCTAGCTGTGCACACTCTTTAAAGAGCTGGGATTCCCCCCTCTGATAGCAGCTACACAGCCGTCACACTTTTCTTTAATCTCCACCAAACTATTATTTCAACATACCACCCACACAGCCAGATGAAAAAGCACTGGTAAACGGGTGGTGTTGTTTTGTTCTTTCCTTCTCAGAAAATAACCAAGGCTTAGAAGAAAAGCTCAGAGTCCCTCTCTGTATGTACTAACTCCTCCTTTCCTTCTGGAATTTCCCATCAGTTATACCATAAACAAACTCCCTTCAAATATGCTAAAATAAAGTGAACTGAAATTCAGTAGCAGACATAGAATTAGGGACTACTTGTAATCTGGTGGTTACCAAAGAAAGATCAAGTGCTGATAGAATCTGATTTTTCATTTTAGACTATTTAAATTTCTTGTTCAATAAAGTAATAATTCACTTTATAATTTAGGTTGCATTTGAATATGGCTTTTCATTTGATTTTGTGATTGAACTTGATAAGGTTTTTAACAACAAGATGTGGCTCCTTCATTCCCAAATAATGGATAATACTTTGAAGAGCAAATACCAGCATGTTATTGCCATTTTTCAAAAGGATTTAGATATCATAACAGATTATTTATTGTTTTGTTGTCCTATCACTGATGTTTCTACTAAGACCCCCGCTGGCAGGAGACATAAGTTGGTGTCCTAACAGAAAATGTCGTTGCTAGGAAAAAGCGCACAAATCTTAGATTACCACGACAAGTTCATAATTTTTTTACAACAAACCACTATAAGGGAACCATAGAACAGTCACAGAGAACACCAGAGGATACCTCCTCTATAAACAATACAGCAGCTTTCATTCTCTCCTCCAGTTTCTCTGCCTTTAGATTGCTAAGAAGCTTTTTAGGGAAAGAGGCCTGGTATCCACTGTGTCCATTTTATTAATAATTTTTTTACTAAAATTTCAAAGCAAAAAGATTAGCTGACATTTGCCTGGCTGTCATTCCACCAGCCAGCAGACAGAAGCAGGATGGACTAAGAGCAGGACTCTCTTCTCCTGCTGAGAAGGACTTTGGGGTGTTGAAAGCCAACCATGTCCTCAGCAGCAGGTCAAGGTAGGGGATTCTATCCCTCTGCTCCACGCTGGTGAAACCCCACCTGCAGTGCTGCTGGACATCTAACTCTGGGTGTCCCAACATCAGAGGGATGTGGATCTGTTGGAGCAGGCCCAGAGGAGGCCGTGAAGATTCTCAGGGTGCTGGAGCATCTCTGCTATGAAGACAGACTAGAGAAAGCTGTAGGTGTTGAGCCTGGAGTAAAGAAGGTTCCAGGGAGAGCTTCCAGTGCCTGAAGGGGCTAAAAGAGAGCTGGAAAGAGACTTTATACAAGGGCATGGAGTGACGGGACAATGGATAATGGATTCAAACTGTCAGAGGGCAGGTTTGGATACTGAGAAGAAATTCTTTACTGTGAGGTTGGTGAGGCCCTGGTACAGGACGCCAAGAGAAGCTGGGGTTGCCCCAGCCCTAGGAGTGTTCAGGGACAGGTTGGATGGGGCTTGGAGCAACTTTCTTTCCCGGCCTTTAAGGAAGTCCTGAGCAAAGGGACTGCCTGGCTGTACAGTGTCAGATTTTTCCAGGACACCCAAAACCAGGTGTAAAATACCAGTGGCTGCTCCTGCAGCTACCTGCAAACATTCATGTCCATCTCTCTGCAGAAGACATGAGCTTGTTTATCATTGCCCAGAGCCCTCACTGACAGCTAGGCATGTATCTCAAACATCTTGAAAGCAACCAGAGAAAAGACACTGCATTCTTTCTGGACCATCGTCTTTCTTCTTCTGTCCTCACAGCCCTTTCCTCCCTTTCCTGAAAGTGCCAGGATGTCACCCAAGCTGATCAGACAGGAAAGTGCAGAGGAATGGGAGACTTATGGGTGTGCTTGCATTTTTGTGTTCTTTGGTGCTTGGTAGCATAACAAGACACCCCTAATTCTCACCCATCTATTTCTTGTGTGCATTCCACAAGCTGCAGCTCCAGCATGCAGCTGACCTGCAGCCTGCCTTTTTCCTGCCAGTGATCCTGTTTGCCCGGGACTTGAGCAGTGATGCTGGCACAGCACTGATATAATTTAACACGTGGCCAGAGTGTTATGAGCCTTGTGTCAATGTATCAAACTTCTGAGGGTCCAGCCCTTGGAGACCGGCTTAAAAAAAATAGCGACACTGCTCTTCAGGTGTGTTTTGCAAAAGTAAAAGGTTTAATATATAAAAAATAATAAAAATTACAGAAACAAAAGAGAAAGCCGAGCACAGGTGTCAGAGAAGTCCCTGACACCCTGCTAAGACACCCTAAAAAGCCCTTGAGCTCCTTTGTGCTGTCTCTCATCTACCTAACGATTGAGGATGGTTCTATTGGCAAACTGCCAGTAGACAGAGGTTCAGGCTTTGACAAACCGGGACAACGTCCAACAGGTTCTTCTCTCTTGCCACTGAGCCAGTTACTGCCACGACAGCAAAGACGTTTCTGGGTCCTTTACCTTATAAGAAATGCAAGGGGTGAGTCTTAAACCTATCCCTATATGGAAACACCTGCTGGGGGTGTGGGGTGCATGCCAAAACAGCACACGGTGACACTTTCATTCAGTCAGGTCAGTGGGAGCACTGGCAATTGGTTCTGGAAAATTCTGCAATTTCCATGTCTCGTTATATGTAGATATCTGTCGCAATAGGACACAAAAGAAAGATGCTTGACTCCGGCCAAAAGGCAGTAGAAATCAGGTTTATTTACAATTCATTCGGCCCTTTTATAACGTGCTGCACTAAAAGGCACATTATTGGTCCATAGGACTGACACCTCTCCTATTGGCTAAGTAACAGAAATAGCAAACAACACCTGTTGTTATGGGAAAGGAATATTGTTTACACAAGGTTGTTTGGGGAAAAAGAAAACTGTTGAAAAGTTTCCCTTGAGAAGAGCTCAGGTTCAGAAAATATCAAGTCTACAGATATCTATAGCTAGCTTTTTTTTCCCTTAATTTTTAATAATAACTGGGTCTCTTACAATATCTTTTTGCCACCTCATCTCAAAATATCTGCAAAGAAAGTCTTGAAAAGAATTCACAGATGTCTTCTAAGCAGAGAAAACTAAAACTCAGACAGAGATGAGGTTAACAAAAAGAGACCACAAGATGAGTCCAGAACTGAGCTGTATCTGTTTTCTTCCCATTATTTGACAGCACACGCTAGCCACCAAACCAGCAGAGAATTTTAAAATATTTCCATTTCTTAAAATGTTGAAACCTGCAGGTTTGGCTGAGCAGAGGTTTCATGCAAAAATATCCCTCATCTGGGTAGCCTGGATTGTGGTGTCAAGGTCCACCTGCCTCCACTCTGCAAACTCACCCCAGAAAAGCTAACACAGGCATCACTCTCATGCACCACAAACAGACAGGCAGACAGACAGACAGACAGACTTTCCATCCCCAGTGTCACATGTTAAAATTTGCCTGCTCCACCCCAGTGTGCACCAGGTGAAGCTTCACCGTCTGTCTTTCCATGAGTAATTTGATTTGCCAAATGATTAAAGCTTCTAGAAGAAAAGATGATGGAAGGGATGTTTTTTAATGTCAAAGAATCTTTCCAATTTATACGGTTGCTTCACAAATAAATGAAAAGTACATTCCCAGCATGGAAAGTAGGGCATGAAAATCAGGCTTGGAAAAGGAGGAAAATTCATTGCTTAACTGCTGAACAGTTAAACAGGAAAACAGGAAAAAAATTCCCATGTGTCTATAGGAAGACCAATTTATAGCAAGATATATTTATACTGAAAAAAATGTGCCAGAGCTCAAAAGTCAGTGTTTTCAAGGGTGATTTCCAGTAGGTTTTTCTGTTGTCTGCTCTGTTATCATGATGGAGTAACAGGATCTGAAAAACTGGTGGGAAAGGAGGGGAAAAAGCTTGGATTTTTTTTTTTTTTCTCCTTGGGGTGTATACATACCTAGAAATCTCAAGGAAGACCATACTTTCTTTTTCAGACTGTATCAGGGAATTTATCTGAGAAAAAGTGAAGAAAATATCTTCAAATCTGTGCCCCACTAAATCTATCACTTTAGTTGGAGTGATACCATATCTTCATCAGGTAATTTCCTTTTTTCAAAACACTGGGTGGCTTATAACAATACATTTTTTGAACTTTTCACTGGAAGTTTTCAAAAAATGTGTGGTTGTGGAACTTAGGGACATGGTTTGGTGGTAAACTTGGCAGTGCTGGGTTGACAGTTGGACTGGATGATCTTAGAGGTCTTTTCCAGTCTAAATGATTCTATCCTATGATTCCAGCAGATACTGTAAGGAGTCTTTCACACCCCCCAAGACTCAGAGGAGATGCCTCAAAAAAGACATCAGAGGTAACTGATCTCCAACTGCAGGAGATGGTTCCATGGCCTGGCCACTGCAGACTGGAATCAACACCCAGCTCACCACTCACCTATGAGCCTCAGTTTCCCCACTGGAGGACAGTGACACAAAGAAAGTGGACCAAATTAAGAAACAAATAATTGTAAAGTAGAGCCTGCCCAGGTCGTGAGCTCCCCCACTGAGGTGCCACAAAAAGTCCAGCAAAGGCTCACAAAAATCCCTTGTGCACAGAGGTTCCTGCTGCTGGCAGGAGTGTGCATGCCACTGCTTGCTGAGGCTCATGTCAAGGGAGGGTTCACCCCAAAAGAAGTCTCAGAGACCTCTGAAGTCTTCTTTTTTTGAGAAAATCTGAGCAACAGAGCACAGAGCTTACAACCCTACCTTCTGTGACTCCTCCATCACACAGCTGAAGCTAAGATCAGTGGCTCAGGAACTGGTTTGCTCTAGATAAGGTCTGCCGTGCCCAGGGTGATTCCAGCTGTATACATCAGGGAATTCTCAGTGCAGAAGGACCCCAAGATGATGCAAGTTGCCCATTTTGATAAAGAGAGAGACATCCTTTGGAAGCAAAGGGCTCACAATCCTGAGTGTCCATGTGTGACTGCAGACCTCCACAACACACCATGCTCAGGAAAAAACCCAGCACATGAAGTCCTGTTCCCAATGAAACCTGACAGCCTGTTTTGTTGTCGTCTTGCCTTTTTTCTCCCCCCCCACTCCCCCATCCCATTTCCTTTTCCTGTGTGCTTACATGGCAGCCCCTCTACGTGTAAATCTGTAAATCGAACCATGCACAGAGCAGTATTTTCTATGTTATCTCTGTTCTGCAAACGTTTCCTGCTTTCCTGTCTGCAGCTTTTCTCTAAAGTGCCCCTCGGTGCTGAGCCCCACCACAGACGTGCTGGGGTCACCCACGGGCATCTGCCAGCTCTGTGACATCCTCCCCTAGCAGGGTACCAGCTTCCTAAAGCCACCCACCTCCAGGGCTTTGGGGCAGCTCTCCAAGGCAGACTGCTGGGATCTTTGCCACAGAGAGCTGGCAGAGAAGGTCCCTGACCACAGCAGCAGGAGCTGATGCAATGTAACCACCAAATCCCTTTGAATCCCTGCTGCATCAGCTGGGTCCAGCCTGGCTGCAGAACAGACTGAAGGAGGCTAAGGGGAAAACAAAGGCAGAAAAAAAAAAATAATTTGGACTTATGGCAGAGTGTTTGAGTGAGATTTGGTTTATCTGTACCCCAGGTTTGTGCAAGGCATTTCTGTATATGTCAATTCCTTGTTCTTCAGCCACTCTGCTCCCTCAGGATTTGGAATGGGAGAACGAATTTTATGACTTTGGTTGGCACATTTGAATTTTGTGACTTTGGTTGGCATTCCACGGTTGACACAGTTTTTGTATTAACCTGAGATTTAATATCCAAAAATACAGGAGCCCTGCAGTAGCACAGAGCTGTGGGTAGCCATATTAGCTGTTTGCACAAGATGCAAAACCAGCTTGAACTTCTCTCTGACCTGTGAAGGGTAAACAAATTTCAGGTCTTGGCCCAGCACTACTGCTGCTTTGAGTTTGTAAAAGAAATTCTAGAGTATTCTTTGAACCGCACCCTTTTCCTCTCCCCTGTGCTAACTGTAACCTCTCTACCTCTGGGTGTTAGAGATTCTTAGTATAAGGAGAGGTTTTCATAAGAAAACCAGACATCTGTCACAAGACTGCACGTGTGGCGTGAGCAGCAGAGTCGAGCCTGCGGTGCAGGGTGGCAGGTAGTGATGGGTGCCTGCTAACTCGTATTTTCAGTTTCCCTTTATTCTGACAGCTGGAGATGAATGAAAGGACAAAGTGGATGGGCTGGGATGCTTGGGAACACACATGTTCAGAGACTGAACTCCAAGTTTGGAGCCAACTTCCCTGAGCTGCAGCAGCGCACTGGCTGTCTCAGCTCTGGCCACACCACTGGCAGCAGGGTGTCCCAAAGAAGCTGTTAGATATAACCCCACCCCAAGGATCCTAAGGTACAGACTGGCACCTCTCCACTCTTAGCACACAGAGGATAAGGCTGTTGTTGCTCCAGAGAAGTCAGTGGTGTCAAAGGTCTCTCAGAAGCTCTGTGTGACAAGCAGCTGTGCTCTGCCAGTGAGCTCCTGACCGGGACCATATTAATCCCAGTACGTGACAGGGTAGAACTGTCAAACATAGATAGAGCTTTTCTCTTCAGAGTGAGAGACCTTTCCTTGATGAGATCATGATCAGTCACATTCAGCTGAGTGGATTTCCACCCCTGAGGCACACAGTACATCACTGCACCAGTGAGAAAGGAGAATAGCCAAATTTCTACACACAAAACCAGAAGTGAGATGCAAGCATTTATGCAGCCTGACTAAGCAGCAGGAATCTGACTGTGTCTTCCTGCCCATCCCATGTAGGAAAGCCACTGAACCAAAAATCTTAGCAACTGACAGCCCTGTGTTTTAAATTTGCAGCAGCAAGACTGGAAGGCTTCTGCATTCCCTGCAGACTGCACACTATGGATTGGGGATGCATTGTCAGACAGAAATCCATGTAAGCTCAGTCCTGGGCTCAGCTCAGTGTTTTTGCCACTCAGCTGGCCTGGCTGCCAGGGTGGCATGTGTATGCATCTCATGTAAGGGGAAGACTCTTCAGGTAGGAAGTGGCTGGGAGGAAGCTGAGCTTCGGTTTTAGCAGAGTTTAATTTCCGGCTTGAGGGATCCAATCTGTGGTTGGTCCTGACATAGACTGATAAAAGCACCGTGGTCAGCTTTTGTCCCTGTCCCACACCAACAGCTTCACAGCCACTGTCCCAGACACTGCAAGTTTGAACCAGAAGCTACTGAGATTCTGTGCTAGGTACAGAATTGTATCATACCAGTGCAGGGGCACTCATACAGTGCTTTGTCCACTGGAGCACAGAGCAGAATTCAGTGCTCTGTGCTTCTTAGCCCCTGGACACTGCTGTCCTAGAGAGACTCTTGGGCACTTCTCTGCCTTACTTATGATGAATAAAGTCCTTTTTGCCATCCTGCAATACGCTGCACTCCCCAGACAGGTCTGCAGCTCTGTCCCCATTCAGTGCAACAGACATTTGGCTGTTTCCTACTAAGACCTGTACTTCAAGACACTTTTCATTTCCTCACTTCCCATGCTGCAAATTTAAAGCCATAGTCTATCATTTTCCAAGAAAAATGAACCTTGGTTACCTACAAAAAAGATGGACAACTGTACAAAATTGTCTTCCTGGGTAATCTTTTGCAATATATGACAACGACACTGTATTCAGTTGCAAGTGGAGGAAGGAGAGGCAAATGACCTGACATTTCCTCCCCTTGTAGGTTCTTGTTGGTCATAACCAGGGGAAGATAACATAACAGCATTTTCATACGCAGTGGAACAGAGAAATATCCTACCTGCTTTTCTCTTGACAGTTTCTAAATTAAAGAAAAGGGGAGTGAAAAACTCAAGTCAAACTCAAGTCTGGAAGTCTTTCAAACACATTGGATCCCATCAGTCTTTCACAGTTATTTCTGTTCACTTGATCAGTGGTGCATAAGCAATTTCTCTATTGTACTGCTGTGAAAATATTAAAAAAATATCTGTGTTACATAGAACTGAGTTAAAACAAGGTTGGACTCTTTTCTCTCTTATTGTGTGGACAGTCACTGTATCTCAGTAGGAAAATGATGAAAAGTGCATAGAAGACATCACTTATACAGCTTACCTTGCTTGAACATGCTACCTTAAAGGCAACTAGCTAAATAGCACCCAGAAATTAAATGGCAGAAAAAAATATTCTCAAAATGCCCAATCTAAACTCACTGAGGTTAAAAGAAACATTTCCATTTACTTCAGCTGGATGTGGACAGAGTGTTTCTGCACTCTGCTTAAAATGGTTCTTCATCTGATCTTTTTTTACTGACTAGGTAAGATATCAGTACAATACAGCTCAGACCAAAATTTATATTGCTGTACTGCTGGTATTAGTTCTACTGAAAACAGAGTAAAATTACTCAAACAGTTTTGCTTTGGTTTTACCACTCACAGAAGGTCTAGCTTGATGCTCATCTCCAGTCAGAGAAGATCTTGTCAAAAGTTTTTGAAAGCATCTTCCAACATGAAATCTTGGATCAGTCTTCATCTTGCAGGGGAATGCTTCTGGGTGATGCTAATTGGGGCTGTACTGCTGAGAGAAGCATGTAGAAGATAAATAGTAATATTTTTCAAGTCTGACTGGAAGATTCAAGGGCATGGTGAGGTGTCATCTTTCATCTCCCTATGGAGGACCATGCAATTTTCAAAGTTTCATCATAAAATCGAGCCAGAAAATGCAAATGTGTCTCTGACTATCCTAAACCCAACATCTGGGACAAAACAATCAGGCAGGTATTTGACCCCACAGCTGATTGTAACCAAATGGGGACTGTGAGCTGGTACATCACAAATACCACAGAGAAGCCCACTGGTTTCAGTGAAAACTCCACTTCTTCAGGTCTGAGAGCACTCTGCTCTTTTCCATCCCACATATCTGAATGAAAGACAAATACAGAGACAAATCAGCTGTAGTCATCTCAGACACATTAATCCTTCATTGTGTTGTCCTTTGGGTTTGATTTCTACCCAGAGAAGGAACAACATGAAATCGCATATTTGAGGCAGTGCACAGATTCGTTCCAGCACTATGTCCAGTCAAGCTGAGCTGATACAGACAGAAGTTTCACCTATTCTCCTCCACAGATAGAAACCAGCTTCAGCCTCTTGTTTTCCCAATTTCTTCTGGTTCCTGAGAATAAAATGCTCTTTACAGAAAGACCCATCCCCAGAAACCTTCTCCAGAACAGAACCAAAGTAAATTTTTTACACCAGAATGAAAGTACATACCAAGCATTTCATTAAATTTCAGAAAAAATGTTTCACTTTTAATACAGATACCAAAAATAAATTCAGTTCTCTGTTTGCCTTAGGTTGCCACCCTACAGTTCCTTCCTGTGCCCACCTCAGCCCTCAGCAGTCTGCAAGCACTGACAGACCCTCGTGGGATCCTGTAAGCACCTCACTGCAATTGGAACCGATAGGAGTTGATGGAGAAGTTGCTTGAAAACTTAATAAATCGGGTAATAACTGACTTTGACTGAGTGACACACAGCATCTGCAAAACCACGTGGATCAGGTCTCACAAACAAGGCGCAGGGTGGCAATGTAGCACTGGGATCTTCTTCCTTCCTCCCATAAAGCCTGAACTAGGGCACTTAGTAAAGATCATATGCTCCTTCTTATCGATGCTCTTCGCTATTAAGGAACTCCTGCAACTCAATTCTTCTACCAGAAGGTGCCCAAATCACCATCAAATCTTCTTTAGCATCCTCAGCCTTTTCTGTCCCAGCTGGCACCAGAATAGGTTCTCCCTCCTATCACCACTCCCTTATATTGGGCTCTAATACTGTTTCCCATTTTTCAATACCCAGCCAATTCACACATATTCAGGGTGAGTCCACGTGTGGCACACAGAGTGGGAATGAGCTCCACGGTAATCACCTCCAAGCACGGTAGGTGCTCTGGCCCCTAGGAGCCGCAGGGTTTAGGGCAGTTCATCGGTCCCTTGTCTCTCCGGGGCACGTTTGCAGTGATTTAGGTGCACGCCCAGAACAGGAGCCCAAACAAGAGTCTGGCAGTCACAAAAGCAACCTCCCACCCCTGTACAAGTGACACAATTTGACAGAAAACACTTTATTTTGAAAGGCTGCTTCTCTTCTTAGGTGCCGTGCCGGGACTGGGCAACCTCTGCTGTCAGCGCACGCTCAGCTAAAAGTGACATACCTAGGAAGTCTTGTGAAGTTGTGCCCACAGAACTATTTTAGCTCACAGCACTGAGGACCGCACTTGACACCAGCAGCTAATTCCGGAAGCTCTATCTCAACAGCAGCCTGAGTGCGGTACGAGGTGGAGCACTCCACCGCCTCCTCTGCAAAAAACAGGGTGAAAAGAAAACTGGTAAGTGCTCCGTTTCTGAGCCAAGGCATTGCTTCTATTTAGCAGCATTTTCCTTTGTTCTATTTTGGTCACTGTTTCTCCACGCCGTGTGTTTCTGATCAAGAAATGTGGATTGTGTTGATACCTCACAGTAGTCTAAATCTCCTTGCGATTGATGTAGATGCTGGGTCTGTATTAATTAATTGCAGTTGATGCAGTTCTTCCTACGTGTGTTCCTTATGAATTCCCTTTCCCATAAAAAGCATATTTCTCTTAGAAATCAACTTTAATTCCAGTCAGGGAAAGACGATTATTAGGAATGAAGATTCTGGCAGAATAGAGGTTTCTGTGAGCTTGGCTTTAGCTATTACTGCAATGCATGAGCCATGAATACAGAATTACAATAGGGTTTCTTTTCAGGAGAATTCACATCCAGCCTTTCATCCTTACTCTGCTGGAAAAGCAAGGCAGGCATTTAATTGTCAAGTTTACCTGCTGGTCTACAAAGACTAATTGGATACACTACATTCCTTCTTTTTCTCCACTTTTTATTCACACAGCACTGCTGATCTCTGACACTCAGGAATGTAAGAATGTGGAGGCTAACAAGAGTTTAAATTGACTTTTTATTTTTTTAATACTTTCAGAGTTGACTATTTTGCCAAAGACCAAAGAGCATCTGAGTTTATTTTAAACCTGTCCTCATAATCCCATTTAGATCTGCTGCTGCCTCTCAACCAGCAGCTCTTTAACTTCCAGTTACTTCACTGTGGGGAAAAATAAGAGGGGTGTAGGAGGGAAATGAAAAAAGAAAAAACCAAAACAAAAAACCAAACAAAACCCAAAAAACTCATCACTTATTCTGCTCATTAGTACATAATGGGCAAGACTGATATTCTTCTGAGATATTTTCCAAAGTTCTTTACATAGGACACAATAAAGTTTGGATTTGGCACCCTGTCTGTACAGATTTCTGCCTGAAAGTGCAGACTATTCTTTCAGGTTCAGCATTTCCCAAGCCTCGTGGGAGACATTGATCTTACAGCCTCACCCTGATCACACAAATAATTTTGCTGTCAAGTGCCAGGACGCTTTGAGAAATATTTACTAACTGGGATTTTTACATTAATAAGTTCCAGGGTAGACCCTAAGTGTGCCAACAAAGACTGAGATGCTCATTGTGGTAGATGTATAAAGAGCCAGAAGAGATCAGAGGTGAGGATTCAGACAAAACACCATAGATTTAGCAGAAGTGACTGAGCTGACAGACATGTCAGAGGTGTGTGTACATGCAAAGAGGAATCTTTGAGCATCACAGTTTTTATTGGTATCACTAAAGGCTTAAGGGGAAAGGCCCTGCTGCTACTATGGGAGTAGGTAGCTACATGAGGTGACCCAAATGTCAAAAAGGAAAATGGAAGTTCTCCAATTAGTTGAGAGCAAATAAGAGAACAAAAAGGAACCAAGAAATTGTGTTTCATAGTAAATGGAGAAGGAGGAAATATTTTTGTCTATGTTCAGAGCACTGTGAAATACCATTTGTAGGCACTCATAAAAATAGGATTGTTTAAAGTAAAGGGGCTGTGGTTTTTGCAAGGCTTTACAAATCCTACATGGTGAGAGACATCCACTTTAGACAAAAGTAACAATTTTGAGATTAAACTAGCTAGACTGGTCAGTAACAACCAGTATGCCAGTGAGCTCAAGTCTGACAGATCATGACATTATTTTGGGCAACTCTTTGCTCTGTTTTCCCACAGCAACACCTTTGGTATTGATGATGCCACCACAACAGTTTCCATACAGACCCACAAGGGCAGGCCAAGACCCCTATCAGGGGGAGATAATCTACTGTCACAAGGTCAAACCTCAATGCTATCTTTGCATTTTCCTACTCCTGGCAAAGAGAGGCCATTCTGTCTGTGCTCACTCTTTGCAGCACAGTTAAGACATGCTCTGACTGGGGGATTTAAGAGGGATGAAAGAGACAAACATTTTGGGGATGCAGAAAGAGCCCGTGATCCCTGTGACTGTAATGATTGCAGTAAAGGTGTCAGTGCAGGAAGAGAGGAAGCTTGTGAATTTGGGAGTTTGGTCAGATGTGTTTGGTTATTAATAAATATTCTCTGTAAGTGTCACTGCCTGGTGGCACTGGACACTTGCTTCTGATCCAGCATCCTCTGACTTCCAGGAGCTTGAGCAACGGAAAAGGTATGATTTACCATTTGTGAATCTCCTGGGACAGCAGTGGGCAGACGGAGGAAAAGCAGCAGCAGGATGATGAAAGGCTAGAATGAACTGTGGCATACAGAGACCACATCGAGGGAAAGACAGACCCAGGAAATGACAGGCTGCAGGAAGTGACCAGGTCAGCAATAAAGGACAGAGCCTGGGCAGGGCTCAGCAGTGACAGACCAACAGCACACATGACCACAATGTGGTCAGACACAACCCTTGACCATTCATAAAAACAAACCAAGACATCCGCAGCCAACCTTAAATAAGCAAAACCACTTACCACAAGGTAGGGTAACTGAATGGTCACTTAAACTCACATCAACTCTGCTACAACACTGCCCTGTTCTTGTGTGGCAGCCACAGAGGCCCCACAGGAGCACAGAGGTGCCAGCTAAGGGATGCCACAGGCCTTGGCCATGCTGCTCCCATGCTGACCATCCTGCCTGCCCTGGAGGAGATCCCACCTTCACAGGTTTGCAAATCATGCTCCTCCTAGCAGGAGCAAGTCCTTCTCTGGGCCACAGGGTGGCTGTGGTTGCTCAGGACTTGAAGACCTTTCTTGATGCCTTGCATTGGTCCAGGTGTCACACATGGCCACGTCCTGGTGTTTACTGAAGAGTGAGATGTAGCAACCCAGACCAGAAATATCCAGCAATACCAGCTGAACAGCTGCTACCCCAGAGATGATTTTGAGTCACAGTAGTTTAGGGTGGACATGGCTCTACACTGGGCCTTTCTATGGCTCTTAGTGTGTTTCTAACTGCAGGTACCAAAGATTTGTCAGGAGTCTCCTGTTTGAAGGAATAAGGAGGAAGATATCCATACATAGATGCTGGGGAAATCCTAAAATCTAAAGGATAACAGAGCACCCCTTTTTAAGGGGTACACTGGTGGGTTTGGACATAGGTCTTGGTGCTTCTTTTTTCATCTGCTTGAAGTCAGATTTTCCTTAAACCTGGCAATAAGACATATTCACCTCTAACAATGTGCCAGATAGCCAGACCTCCTCACCTTGTTAAAACAGCCAGTTCCCTGGTATCCCAGCCTGTTCTCCAACATCCCAGCCTGCTCTTTTGGGAATCCAGAGCAGTATCCATACACCAATAAGCCCTTAGTGCCAAATCTGCTGGCACTTGTCTGTACTTTAGCATCCTTGAGCATCCTGACACAGGAGAGCGGAATGGGAATCATCACTCTCATCCTCTTCTTCTAAAACTTTGTAGTTACAGCACAAGCCAGTAGGAAAGTGTGGTCAGCTGGGTTTCCAAATGAGCCACTTCTTGAACAGAAGTGATACACAATTAGCCCCCAATGTCGAGGCCACCAATTAAGCTGCAATAGCCTTAGGGAGTCATTGAGCTTGAGTACCTGATGGTTTCAGGTGTGAAGCAGAGCTGCTCTCAGTTTCTCACTTTCACTGCCGCTTTTCCAAGACCTACACTTTCCTCAGCTTTTTGACTGGACAGACTTTATAGTTTAGCCTCAAATTTATGACAGCTTTTCTGGGCTTCCTGATGCTTCTCCTGGCCATGGAGCCATTCCTCTGCCTCTGGGATCTTCTCCACACAAGCTGATAGGTACCAGGGTGTAAATCTGCCCTGCAATAGCTGCACTCTGATGCACTCAAGGAGGACTGAGAAACTTTGCTAGGTGTGAAGTACCAAAATCCTGACTCAGAGCCTTTGAATCATGAGACCAGAGAAAAAAGGCCCCTGGTACGGGTGGATTTTGGGGTCTAATTTTCACCTGTGAACTTCCCCTACCTACAATGTATGGCATTTAAGCAGTTTTACCCGCTTTCATATGTGTTGAATAACATGATCTTAAACCCAGTATCAGGATGTTTTGTCAACATATTTCTCTCCCACCCACCAGACATTCCTCTCTCTTGTGCAGTCCCTCTCCAGGTAACATGGCACTAGGAGACCCAGATTAGGGAAGGATCACTTCTTAAAACTGGGCCTCTGTCAAACCTGAATTATGACAGGTAAAACCACAGCTGCTCAGTTCAGCAAATTAGCACATTCAGTTCTATTGTGGGATTTCTAGATTGTGGAAAGGGGGAAGTGGATGTATGGATTTATGTAAAAACCTGCACTTAGGTATTTAAAAATCTACTGTCATTGGGAGTTCACATCTATGAACGGTGTTATCTTGAGGTAAATCAAGTATATTTCCCTCATCAGGAAAGATTGCTGAGCTCCTCACTTCCAGAGAGGCAATTTATTAATAACTACTCTCTTCTACCAAATGTCTTCTTTATTTTTATATTTATTATTATCTTTATTTTGATATCCTCATAAGACTGCTTATATCTGCATTATAGCTCATATCTACAATATAGAATTCATTTTAAAGGCTGTATAACTAATCCCATTCTTGCTGCTTTCAGCCTACAAATGCCCCGTAACTTGTTTTAATCAGGACTAGGCACCTGTTTCACCAGTGGAAGAAAGATATTTTATAATAGAGTTGTGCTCAGGCAGAATTCCCAGGAAAGCTTTAAAACACTTTTTTTTCTAAACAGAGTTTTGAAACTATATCATGCCAAGATTATATTCATATATTATGTTCAAATTTGAAACGGTGTTGCTTGAAAATACATGGGTTTATGTTCAAATTTCAAATTACATAGCTTCAAATACCACTGTGTTGTGTGTCAGTAAAAATGATTGGTCTGATGGGTAACCCAGTTGAGCCATGGCTGTTTCTCCTTTTTATGCTGAGATTTGCTTATAGGAGTTACTTCCTCTACTAATTTCTTTATTAATAATGGAAAAAAAAATAAAGCTGTTCACTGATTTGCTGGGCAAATGGGCCATGATCTGTTTCTATTCAAAGACACCATAAACATTTTTCCTTCTTTCAAGAACAGCAGAGCAAATAATCCACCGCAATTTCTTATGTTCAAGTTAAGAGAGACAAAAGTTAATCAGTTGATAATTTACAGGCAGGTAGTGTAAGTTCTGCATGAGAAGGAGAAGCCCAGGTTCAGATGCTGGAGGAGTGACGTTGCTGGTGACGAGCATTGTAGGTGGCGTAAATGTCACATCTGGGAAGTGATGTGTTTCAATATTAGAGTGTCCAGCTGGCACCCTTGTGTCAAATCCTTCCAGCACCACATTTTACTAAGGAAAGAACACAAAATCCCTCAAGAGAAACTCAGGTCCTTTTTCACTGAAGGCTGATATATGCTTTAAGATGCACAGGTTGTTTTCCTCTACAGTTATTGGGGACAGGAAGGAAAGTGTGAAGGGGAAAGTTTGTTTTAATTTTAACCATCATAGCGGTTATTTTAAATTGTTCCTAATATCCACACAAATGCCTCAAAACTTTAGACTCTAACAATTATCCCTGAAAAAGATGAATGATGAAAAAAATATTAGAAAATAAAAAATATATGAATTAATGTGGTTTGCTCATATAATTGTACTTATGTTATCGATTTCACTGTGTCTTTTTTTTTCTTCTGTCCCTGTGTATCTCAGGTGATTTAATCCAAAGACTTTCAACTAGCCTCTGTCCAGCTATTGTGCATTTTTTGACTTGTCCTTCTCTTCCTTGTAGCCATATTAGTAATTTTCTTTTTATCAGTTTTTCTAATAGTAGTTACTTTTATCACTCCAACTTCTCCTTTGAAATTTTAAACAGTTTCACATGAGCAGTTCATACACAAATAACAAAAAATAAATAGACTAAGTAAAGCCTTTTGCTTTCCTGTTTGTTTTCACTTCCCTTTTTTTTTTTTTTTTTTTGCACTTCAGTGTTACTGTAAAGATTTTTCTTGAGAAAAGATTAACGCAACTGGCCCAAATAAGCAGCAGGACCATCTACATTTTAGGAGTATGAAACGTAATTATTTATTTGCCTAACAGCAAGGACACAACACAAGAACATTAGAAATGAAAGAGTGTAAATACAGAACAGGCATGCAGCAAATCTTAGCAGATTACCCCATCTTCCAGTGATTTGTGCTCAGGTGCTTCTTGATCTCTCTGTCCTGGAAGATGAGATGTTTTGCACATCTTGAAGGTGAAAAACAAGCACATGATAACTGCGGTTTGTCTTGTGCAGTGACTCTCACAGAGCAAGACGCCTCAGAGTGCAGACAGAAATTGGTTAAGCTGTTGATGAAAACACAGCCACTACCTGCTGTAACGCCTAGTTATGGTTGGTGAGACCTAGCAGATCAGGATAGGCCATAAAAGGTGAAAGCAGCTGTGTTGGAGAGGCTTTGCTCAATTGAACAATACAGTGCAGCAAAGATAACTTATTGAAACCGTTTGTATCCCACAAATGTGTTCTTGGATATTGCTCATCCTTGTCAACCTCACTACATCTGAGCTTTTGTAAATGCTTGAAATTGCTGGGTGTGATAGATCTCTTGAGTTCTAGTGTTCAAACCAAAACTGAGCATCACAAATATTAATAGAAAGTGGTGTGGTGTTCAAACCAAAACTGATTGTCACAAATATTAAGAGAAAGTGGTGTATAATTTATTTGTCTGTGTAATTATTGTTGTTCATTTTAATTAATATTTGAGGTTAGCCTTGACATCCCAGAGGAAGACAGAACTGGCAATCTTCTGGGCTGAGCCAAGCATCAAACTATTAAACTCTAAAGGTCTGAGAATAAGATATAAATGTGGTTTAAATTGAAGGGGGGGCATAGAGACACAGAGAAGTTAACTTTAATCACAGGGTGGATTGTGCTGTTATTTCCCTCCCCTTAAGGGTGTGTCAACACAAAGGAAAATGTCACCACAAGAAATTTCACAAATTGTCTTTGTGATCTTCAGTTTGAGGGGGAAACCTCTCTGCAGGCCTGGAGAACTGAGTGGAGGCAAGGGAAGCTCTGAACTGGGGGTGGATGCAGTGGCCAGCGGAAGAAGACTCTTCCCTGGATAGGGTGGAGAGCCTGGAGAAGGTGAGGAGTGGAGCAAATGGGTGTCCTCCTCTCCTCCTTCCTTATATTGGGCTGGGACTTATCCTTCCCAGCAGGAATGCTCTACAAGCTCCCAAGCTGACAGGCCAAAGCTTCAGGACAGTCCTTTAACACCTTTCTTGTGGAGTGTAAGTCCATGCCTGTGGCTGCACGTGGTCAGCTGAGACGTCGCACCTGGCAGCTGACAGCCATGTACACGTCTCTTGGGCTCAGCCCCAGCCCTGTGGCTTAGTCCATATGTCAAATACCAAGGGAAAATCCTGCTCCAGGCAGGTAGCTTAGAAAGTCACAGGCGTCTCCTTCCTGACGCTCCCTCATGGGCACTGAGCATGGGAAAGAGACTTGGGGCAAAAGTGGGAGGGGAGGAGGGAAGACAAGCATTAAGAGCCATGTGTCTACAGAACTCTTCTACTGTTTCCTGCCCTGCACCACCACTGACTGCTCTGGGGGAAGCTGTACAGGAAGGAGAATATTCAGATAAGCACAAGCTCAAGAGAAGTGTGCAAAGCCAGGAGGAGGGGAGGAGGGAGTACCTTCAACCACTCCTGAAGGTGCTTTTATTGAGGTGTGTGGGCTAGACAAGCTGATGAGTAACTGAGGTGGTGTGTGACTTGTGCCATTGTCCCTGCCCTGGCTGTCACCATCTGCCTGACTATGAACTGTATTGTTGTGCTTTACCATGGAAGGGGAGGTCTACAAGACTCTCTGTGGTGTGCAGGTGTACATCAGCTCTCATACTGCCATGCGTGTTTGAATCAAGGACAAGCTCTGTATGCCAGTTCACAGGTGAGGCCTGGGCAAGGAACCACTGCTGACCCTGAAATCAAGCACTTTTAATCCCATCTACACAGCAGTTTGATAGGTGGCCCGGAAGAGACCCGTCCTCCTCCGCCAAAGGTGGCAAATGCTCAGAAGCAGAAAAAAACTTGTCACCACCTGCCCCTATTGCAACTACTGTGTTTGTAAGTTAACACCAGCTCAACCACCCTCTGGGTTAAGAACATTTTTCTAATATCCAAGCTAAACCTCCCCTGACACCACTTCAGGCCATTCCCTCAGGTCCTGTCACTGGTCTGAGTACCATGCCATTTTCTCCACAAAGCAGCGAGGATTCTTTTCTCCAGTCATTCTGAAGATGGGACAATACTGAATCCAGCTTTTTTAAAAAACATGTCTAAGCTGCTCTGCAAATTCATGTTCATCTACCTTACTTTTGTTGGCTGATCCCCATGTGAGATTTTGAGTGTAGGTGGTACATGGCATGAGGAATGGTGGTTGTTTTAGCATTTATGGTATGATTTTAGAATGGGAACTGACAAAAAGGAGACGGATAATTTTATGTCCAGGGACAGAACTTCAGACCCCCCTTGAGAGAGCTTCCATACACCCTCCAGAATCCAGTCCAACTCTCAGAGGTGGAGGGATGTGACCCTTTCTTTCTCAGTTTGTGTCAGAGGAGGCACCTTTCAAACATCCCCCATCCCACTTGCTCCACTCGCATGTCAAGCTGGCACTTATGGGACCATAACCTTTACTGACACATTTTTAAGTGATGCAATGCTAACTTTCCACCTTCTTCTGATTTGCAGGAAATATCAGCTGAAGAAAGAATAATGGAACATTGTCTAAACAAAACTTGTAACTCCACTTGCACAGAAATTCCCTATAAACAGAGTCAGACACTTCTGGTTGCTGTTTACAGCATCGTTTTTGCTATAGGCCTTCCAGCAAATTGCTTAACTTCTCTGCTTACATTTGTACAAATCCAAAGGGATAACGTAGTTGCCATTTACATTTTCAGTTTATCATTGTGTGATCTGATGTATTTAAGTACCTTGCCTTTCTGGATTATCTATGTGCAAAATGGGCACAAGTGGACCATGGGTGACACTGCTTGCAAAGTAACAGGATTCATCTTTTTCTGCAATATCTACTTCAGCATTCTGCTTTTGTGCTGCATCTCTGTGGATCGTTACGTGGCACTGATGTATTCTCTGGAAACAAGGGGGAGAAGACAACAGAAACAGGCCATCATAGTAGTCTGTGTTCTCTTTGCTGCAGTTGCAGGAGTCCACACACCAGTATTTTTCATGGAAGATAACCAAAACTGTACAGAAACCTGCTTTGAGACAGTGCCTCTTACCATAGTACTGGCTTCTTTCAGCTTTGCTAGGTTCCTAGTTGGATTTGCCATACCCTTCACAATACTCATTTTTACAAACTACAAAATTTTCCAAACTATAAAAAGAAGCGGCATCTTGACTTGTCGCCAGAAAACCAAAGTGAAGTATGTGGCTATTGCCATTATTGTTATTTTCTTGATCTGCTTTGCTCCATACCATGTGGTACTCATAATAAGAGCCATATACTTTCTACTTAATCAGGACTGCCCATGTCCATTTGAAAATAAGATATATCCAGTTTTTACAGTGTTTCTGTGTTTAGGCACTGCAAACGGTGTTGCTGATCCAATCATCTACGTTTTGGTCAGTGAAAACGTCAGAGAAGACTGTTATAGGAGCCTGAGAAGATTGAGATGGAACTCATCCAAGCTAAATTCATCCACTGATCCCAATACCGAGAGCAGAAAATTGGAAATTCCTCTGAAAGAATCAGAGGAAGTAGGCCAAAGAAAAGAAAATAAAGAAATAACAGATTCATCTGACATTCAGAAGACCTGTACTACTGGCATAGACCAAGTAAGTGGAAGCTAGCTGGTAGCTGCTGGAACAAATAAGAAGTTTCCAGTGCCAGCTGCAGGACACAAATTTTTATGTGCTGACATCATCTTGCATGTCCTGCATGGGCCATTAACTCCCTGAGGACACTGTGGGAGCAATAATTCACATTTCTGTTTGTCTCCTACAATAAACTTTGCCGATCAGTATCATTGGTGAAAATACTGCTTTGCTAAGGATATGTGGAAAAAAACTAAGTAATTTACTTTGACTCAATTTGGGATCTTAAAAGCTTATTTTTTGGACTGACTCTTTTTTTTCATATGAAATAAAACCAGTTTTATCTTCTGAGCAAAATAAAATGAAAAAATAGCACTGTTGAGGAGAACAATGTACTGTTCTTATGGCTGAAATTTTTGCTTCTTGAAGTTTATGTTCAGATTCTCATACATGTGCTCTGCTGTTAACTTTTGTGGTTAACCAGTGGAAAATATTAAAAATGAGTAAGTCTTTCAACAAGAGCCTTGAACAATTTCCTCGTACTCCAGTATGTGACTTCAGGTACCTCACACATTCCAGGAGAATTAGAGGGCAAAAAAATGGCCTGATAACACAGACCAACAGTATTGCTGCTGCATTAGTCAAGATATTGCACTGCCTTGAAATTCTTTAAATATACAATTCTAATGCTTCATAGTTTATAATTAGTAAATTTTACTTGTTTTGCAGTCAGATTCAGAATGCACTGAAATATACAGAAAATGTATACATTTCCAAGGGGAGTCAGGGACTGCTTTTATGCCATCTCCAAACATGTGTTGAACTCATGTTTCTTTTCTGACTAAGCTAACCCTTCCCTTTGGTTATTGATCCCACTTTTACTGTGTTGTAGTGTGTAGAAGATTTGGGTAGGCTCACAGATGGTATGGAAGGCTGGCACTCTGGAGAGCACAGTCCTTCCTTCTTTCCTTCCCACAGCTGGGAACTCCCTCAAATATGCTGGGGCAAATTTCATTGTTGCTGCTGCCACTTGTCTTATAAATAACTTATTGATAGTAGTTCCTTGTGCCTTCAAATAAGAATTTAAAAAATAAGAATGATATAAATCTGGCAATGTTTATCTGAACAACTTCTTCATCTTTTTATGTGCATCAACAGACAGATCATGAATCAGTTTGAGTAGGAGTTTGTAGAGCGTTTCATAGCTTCATTCCATTTAATTGGTGGTGTTGTATTTCTGTGACATGTTGAAATTGTTATTGATGTTGACATTTCTGCATTGAATTAATATTAACCAGTCTTAATATAAATACAATACTTTTTATTATCTTAATATTGCTATAGATATTTTTTGTATATCATGTTTTTATTATCTTAATATTGCTATAGATATTTTTGTATATTATGTTTTATTCTTATATATTCTTATTTTTGTACCATTATGCCAAAATTATATATCCTCAGTTTATTATATTTATTACATATATCATTTTTTATTATTTAATGACTCCTCTGGTATTTATCTGTGAAATGGTTTTGTCTCAAAAGTAGTCCACATAATACTAAATTGGAGGTTGTTTCTTGGAAAGACGTAAAATTCTGTTGTGCTAATTAAATATTCTAGATTTCTATTTTTATATGCATCTCAGAGATCAAATTCTCTAATGTATCAAGGAGAGACTTAAAAAGTGCTGAATATCTGTAACTTTCCATTGCTAAAGAATTCTCATGACAGCCCCTGCCAGAGAGAGCACTGGTGACTCATCTCAGAAGATGCACATGCAAAGTGCCCCGACCTCAGGATTTTCATAGTCTGAAAGCAAACTTTAATGAATAAAAGCAGTTAATTTAGAAAAAAAAGGAGGTACAGGCTTCTGAACTGATTGACATGGATGTAAGTTAGCTACTGACCTCAACGAATTTAAACATTTCTGATGATTTTCCTCTGATAAAAAGTGGGTGTGGAGGGAGGGGATTGTCCTGCTGTGCGCTGAGCTGGTGGAGCCTCACCTCAAGTCCTCTGTGCAGTTTTAGGAGCTACAATATAAAAAAAGACATTAAGATATTAGAGAACAACCAAAGAAAGGTCATGAGGATAGTGAAAGCTCTGGAGGGGAGGATATGAGGAGTGTCTGAAGGTCACTTGGTCTGTTCAGCCTGGAGACTGGGGGGAGACATCATCATGGTTTACAACTTCCTCATGATGGTGGGAATTAAGGGAGGAGGCACTGGTCTCTTCTCTCTGGTGACAGTGACAGGACCTGAGGGTTGTCCTGAAGCTGAATCAGAGGAGACTTAGATCAGATGTTAGAAAAAGGTTTTTCACCCAGAGGGTGGTTGGGCACGGGAACAGGCACCCCAGGGCAGTGGTCACAGCCCCAATCCTGAGAGAGTTCAGGGAGCATTTGGACAATGCTCTCAGGTACATGATGTGATTCTTCGATGTCCTGTGCAGAGTCAGGAGTTGGACTTGATGATCCTTGTAGGTCCCTTCCAACTCAGAATATTCTACAAATCTGTGAACCAACACTGGAACCCAGAGCCATAGATGCAGGGGCTGGAGATTATCAGGGTCTGATGCAACAGCTGCATTCTGCCTTAGTGAAGTTGCATGCTGTTCTAAATTACTATGTCATTATGCATCTTCTCTTAATGAAAATCCTTGGAGTTTCTTTGTTCAGACACACTCTGAAACAAAGGCTTTAGAAGTGACAAAGATTTGTGCAGCCTGATCTAACTTAAAAATTTACCTAGATAATCTCCAGAGGTGCTTTCCAAACTAAAATATTCTGTGACAGATTACTGAAGGAGTTAGGGGCCTGGTACCAAGCAGTGTATCCACATGGGAAAACTGCAAATGCTGACTTCTTTGGATAAACAGAAAAGCAGCTTTATAGCTGAGTGAGGGCATCAAGAAACATTCCATGTTGTTAAAATACCTCATCGGGTAAAGTGACTGTTCCTTGTCTGATAATTCAAGTGCACAATCTATTTTTTGTCAGACAGTATCTGACTGTGCCACTCAGGCAAAGGAAATGTCTCAGCACTGGCACAAGTGTGAGACACAGCAAAGGGCATTTCTCAGTTCAGAGCAGATCTGAGGGGTGGATTGATTGTGTGGACCTTTCCATGGTTTCCTCCTGCAGAGATACCACCTTTGAGCCCTCAGGGACTTCTTCATGCTGTGAAGAAAGGGTCACCTGCTACATCAGATCAGCAGTTCTCAAGACAGCCATTTGGATCTGTACCCATTTGGATCTGGCTCCCAACTTCCCCAGCTCAGCCCAAGCTACAAGATGAGTTAGAGATCTGAGTACAGAACCAAACCTAGGCTGTGCCTCCCGATTTGGTCTTTAGATGGCCAGGTCCCCATACATAAGGCTCAGAGCAGGTAAGTTGCTCACTAGTGTAAGGCGGTAGGATTAGAAAATTTCACTCTTTTATACTCAGCATTTACTCAGGTATAACTTTCATCATTTGACTAAAAGAAGAGTGGGCTACTGTATAAATAAAACATTTTATTTTTACATGTGTCTCAGACATTTATAATATACCTGGGAGATAAGCTCATTGCTGATTATTTTAAGTATGACTATAAAACATGAAGTGAATAATTTCTGGCTATGAACTAGAGCTGCCAAACTAGTTTTTGCAGACAATATATTTGATTTGTTTGCTTATTCATCAATTTTAAGTTTTATCTGAAGACTGCAATTTTTTAAAGTAATATTTAGGGTAACTCATTTATAAAACTCTATTCCTGACTAAGAAGTGCTTTCATCTTCTGTATTAAATTTTGCTGCAAGAGGATTGCTACAATTTTTGCTGCAAAGCTGGCAAAAGCCCATAGGAATGAACCCAGACTCTCTACGTGTGACAAGTTTCTTCTGCAGTTGGTGACTTTGTGACTGCTCTCACAACCTAATGTCAAATTTCTGCTGGGTATTGAGTGATGAAATCTAACTCAGAACCAGGCTTTCAGAAACATCCACAACCTAATGGCTTTTCTTAGTGAGGATATTGTAATTCTACCACTCATACTGTGGGACACAGGTCTTGTAGGAAACTTCCTCTGTACAGTGAAAAGATGCCAAAGTTCCCTGACAGTTTGGAATGCCCGTCTTATTTTCAAACCAGCACAAACTAACAGTAGCAAATAAGAGTGGAGAGACTGAATCAGAGAGATGCAATAATTTTTTCACCTCTTTGGCATGCAGGGAAGCACACAGGTGCCAGCATCCCCGGAGTTGGATCTCCCGGCATGTCTTCTGCACCCGGGTCTAGAGGATGTGATACCAGTCCTCTCCATCTCTTCCAGTACCTGTTGGAAGTGGGTGGTTTGTATGGCATTACTCTGCCTCTTTCCCTGCAAAATGAACCGCTGCACAGGAGAGGGCGCTTCAGTTTGAAGCAGGGATGCAGCATGGCCTCATGATTCTAAGTGACAAGAATGTGAAGCACAAAAAGAGAAATGTTATCTCAAACTGGACTAATACTATACCTTGCTAATAGCTGTTAGTAGCTGCCATCACGAGCTGTTGGTAAGAAAGGGTAGGGCTCCAAACGCATTATGTCTAATCTGTAATTCAGATCACTGATAACTTCTAGGACTTCACTGTCTTACTCCACCTTGTAAGAGGTAGGGAAGCAAAAACCAGCCTTTCAGACAGAAAGTCTGCTGAGAAGATATGATACGACGTGATAAAAATTTTACAAAACACCACATGAATATTGTCTACAAGAGCAACCTCTTGCTGCACCATGAAATGATCCATCCTGTTTGGCAGTCTCCATCAGTGACAGGGTCTGTGCATTTCAGCCCATGATCACAGAGCATCCCTCTATGTTCAAAGGTCTGTCTTGAAATATTTTCTTGAGGGCAATGAAGAATCAAAGAAAAGAGAGGTACTGTGGGAGAAGGGTGCTGTGTGATGTACAAAGTCCTGAAAACCTTGTAAACCTTAAGTCACAGATGTTCTGAACAAATATGCAAATATCCATGTTCAGAAAGCTACTTAGAAATGCAGCAGCCTGTATCACAGTTCCCCATCTGTAAAATGTGACATTTCTTCCCTTGAGCATTGTCTAGCTCCTCGGTTTAAAAAACAAGCCCTTGCAGGAGATACTAGAAAGCATGAGCAGGTGTGTCTGTGCATATTCAGAGCTTATTGCAATGGAGCAGTGAACAGTGTGGAGGCAAATATAAGGTATTAAAGCACAAATTCTAATTAGTCAGCACTTTCAGGGTCAGATTCAAAGTACTTGATTTGCTTCTATTTATGCTGGGGCATCAAAAAAAAAAAATGCAGACTTTAATTTTAACTTTGTGTCTCCTTCTGGTAACATGGGCATTAGACCCTTGGGGATTTTGCTGAGATTTTCTTCACTGTGATATTCTAGTGTTTGGAGGTGTCTTGTTGTTTTCAAAAGATAAGAGTGATACTGATCTGCAGAGTTGATTTCCAGACTGGAAACACTCAGGGCCAAGCACTCGCAAGGCTCATAGTACCTGTCTGGCTACAGGACTGAAGACATCAGTAACACTATAGCACTGCTGTACACAGGAGGCCACCAGCAATAACCTCTAAAATCTCTATTCTTGAAGATCTACCCATGTGGACTCAGCCGTTCAAGCTCTTCCCTTCCTGACACTACTTTCATGAGTTGGGAAGAACTTTCTTAGTAGCAGTCTTCTGGGGTGAGTCTCTGATAGTCTGATACACTTGAGACAACAGCACTATTACTTATTGATTTGGTTAACTGGGGGCAGGGGAGTGTTGCCTTTCTTAAATACAGTCAAGAAGATGAGGCTCATATGATCCACTACAGGTAGTTTTTATTCTTGTATGTTTGACATTTATAGGTGATGAGGCAATGTGTTTGATACAGGACACTTGATGAGGTATAAAAAAATCCTATAATTTTCTGTTTAGTGGCATGTATGGTTTCTAACTGTCTCTCATTCTTTTGTTCAAATCCTTCCTAAAATAAGGCTCTCAGTGGAATGGTGCATCACTGCATCGCTGGCAGGTACAGCTGTGTCCCAAAGGGGACAAATGCACAAGCTTCACACTAAACTCAGGACTGGATGGAGTGATATGGAAAAGGGAAGAAAAATGTACATTAAACAGCAAAGGAACTCAGGAGTATCACCAGCTTCTTGCTGTCTTGACTTGCGGGAATGGCCCACCGGCAAAAGTCAGGAGATTCTAGACAGGCCAAGAACAAATCTGAAGTTTCATCAGAAACAGGAAGAGGACAAATGAGAATCTTCCTCTGTACACAGTGGTGTGAAGCAGATACAGGCAGACTGTAAAGTCAGAAAGCTTTGATGGGAAACTAAAGGTCAGAGGGCCACTTCAGTTTACACAAAATCAGAATTCAAAAGTGTGTTTGATTTTATAACTCAGCATAGGGCTTTCCCTAATGAGAGGCTGAGTGAACTCTTCTTGCTTTGTTAAAGGATGAGTCATTCCCTTTTCTGACCAGAAATATTCCCCTCTCATGAGAGGGGAGAAGCTGGAAATTATACTAAATAGTTCCCTTTTTGTCTTCCTAGCATTCAGTTTCAGATACTAGAGCAAGTTCTTAGTCAAATTCCAAGATAAGAAATAACACTGTACAAGGGAAAATCCCAGATTGATTTTTTTTTTTTTTTAACCTCTGGAGATACTGAAACCCATTTCAAATAAATCAATGTGAAATTAAACCAAAGCCATAAAAATAGCCATCCTCCTCCTCCCTTAAGGCTGTGGAAAATTAAATGTGAATCTGAACCTTTTTTGCTGGACCACGGTTTCAGATCATAACTACTTCAACCCCGCAGAATTTGGAGAATTTGGGGAGTTCTTCATTTAGAAATGTAGCTTGAGCATAATCTTTCATGATGTAGGGCAGTATTTATGTATAACCCTAACTTGTCCATCCTTCAGTATCATATCCAGTTGAACAGCATGAAGAAAAGTTTTTATGAGAGCAACATATCTTTGAAATAATCAACAGATCAGTCAACTATGAGTTGTGACTCTACTGCCTTTATTCTGAACCACGTAAAATTTTCATCTCAGAAGTAACACTGAGAGGTTAATTCATCCTCTTCTATACTTCCAGCTTTTGTTTAGGATAATTTTGTGTGTGTGTGTGTGTTTTCCAGTGTAATTCAAGCTCTGACCGCTTTTAAGTCAGAGGATAATGTTTTTCCCGAAGTTCAATGTAGTCACAAGAGGGCACCAGACTCTACCCTATTTCTCCTGCTGGGCATGGTGGACTTCACTGTGGAAGAAAAAAACATTAGTACCTCCTATATCCCTAAAGTTCACATCCTGTAAACATTATTTGTAAGAGTTTGTGCTGCTCTTAGGTAGAACAGTCTGTACAGAGGAGTGTGTCTGTGTGCTTATCCTTACCATACAAATAGCTGTTGAGCCAGACACAAGATCAGGCTGTAATATTTATCCAAATATGGCAGAAACACACAACCTTTTTCAAAGGATGGCTGCAAACAGGCTGAGAAAGAAGAAGGGAGGAAAAAAAAAAAAAAAAAAAACCAAGGGGGAAAAAAAACCGGAACTGAAAACAAACAGGGAAATCACAGGGAGAAAAAGACAATTCCCTTGCATTAAAATAAAAAAATGGAGGATGATGGAACTTGTCAGGATCTGTCCATGATTCCCTGGAGAGCATATAAGTGGCAGGCAGACCATCTAAGGCATTCAGCTGCCCCATGCAGTATCTAAACACCCAGCAAATTCTAAACAACTCTTTGATGAGCCCCACTTTGCCTCTCTGCCTCGGCAAACCGCTCTCCACATCATCCTGCACCACTGCTCACAGAAGCTCCCATGACTTTATCCCAAGTCTCTTGGCATTTGGTGCTATTTGTAAGTAACGCCAATTAAAGATTTATTATTCCATTAATACGAGACATGTTGAAATGATTGCTGGGAAACCACTGGCTACTGGCAGACCACCAGGAGACAGGAGTTAACATTCCTTTACTGCTACAAAAGTCAAGGCTGTCATTCCCATCGAGGTGCAGGACCAGAGCAGAGAACAAGACCAGCTCACAGCCTGTTATCTGTGTTCATAGTCGTGCTTCTAATTGGGTTAACCGTTTAAACAGACGAGGCACATAGGTGTTGGCAATCATTCTCTTGGGAAAAAAAAATCACATTTTTAATATGCCTTTTCAAGCCTTAGTTTGCCCACTTCTTATCCTCAGTTCTTTATACTCTTGTTAAACTGTAATTGTTTTGTTCCTACTATAATTTATATTTTTACAGACTATGTAATTCTGCTAAGCCACCAGCCAATCAACATCAGCAATCATTTGTGGCTACAGTACATTTTCCTTTTTACCTATTGATTCATCGGACTCTCAAACAAAATTTGGAAACAATCCAAACACTCTAATAAGCTATTACAGCTGCCTTCTACTCTTCAAGGCTCACAGAGGGTCATTTTAATTTGCAGATAAAGCACTCGTTTCTATAACCAGCATATTTGTCTTAGTGATGCTTCATTTTATTCTCCTTGTTATTTATGATGGGTCTAAAGAAAATCACATTTCTGACTTGGAAAATGTTAAACAACTAATGCTGTCAACAGCAGAAATCTCAACTACTAGAATTATTATTGCATATGAAGCTCAGTATTCCTATGTTTTTACTTTTCCCCCCGTAGATTTCATGGTCCAAATGCTTACCAACTTTAAGTCAAGCTTGAAAATAAATAACTGGACCACATATTCCTGAAAGTTTTGTTAGTTTTAACTGTGCTTTTGAATTATAACTCTCCAGTCTGCTATGACTGCAGAAATCAGTTTCCCACTGATATTGTAATTTTCAAGGACATGGCTTCTAGGAACAGCACGGTGCCTCCTGAAAGGCTGGGTTTCAAGAGCAAAACACTGGAATATCAAAAGATGCAGAACAGCAAAGGTGCAAGCTTAAATCTGGACTAAAAGATTTGAAAGCCACACTCTAATGTATGTTCAAAAATATATGAAAAAGGAATTATTCATTAACTTCTTCAGCCTGCAACCACTCCGGGCTATTTTGTTCTTACAGTATCTGCTTTTTCAAAGGAAGGTAAAGCTGATGGGGGAGAAAAGATCTTCACATGACCAGCACAAACACATTCATCAGAAACAGATGAGCTCCCGAGATGAAAATACTGTACTTAGCTAGCTGAAAAGAAAGGAATACCTTGCGTACTGACAGGCTGCACATGGTTTTTCAGCCTGTGGGTGCTATTTAATAGTAGATGCTTAGTTGCTATAGCAACTGTCATAGCCTATGGTATTTATGCTTAGATACAGAACACATATTTTAAGCAGCACCAGATAGCATGGCACTTTAAGTATCCAAAATGTACGTTTAAAAAATCCCTACTAAGAAGTAGGTGTGTTCTTCTAGTTCTTAAAAATCCTTTCTAAGGCAGCACTTTTGCAACAACAAAACAATCTTGTCCCTCACAAACGTAAACCTGAACTATCACAATGAGCTACCTACAAATAAAATACCAAACAACATTCAGCACTTTAAAATCTATCTTTGCTGACTGCTGGTGCAATATTTGGAGACTTTTGCTGTTTGGTCCAGTGTATGGTGCTTTGTTGCTAGAGGTTCCTATTGTCATTAACTTGGTATCATCTGGGCTTTGTTCCTCCCTGTCAATGTCCACTACAACACATTTCTTACCTGCCATGGAGAACGCCTTCTCTGAATTGGCTGGCAACTGTAGATCTTGCTGAAAACACTGCTTTTTACTTTTATTTTGTCACATCCTCCTGATTGAAGAGCATAAACAAATACTGTAATGAGAGCACTCTTTCTTTCAGTGCCTTTCTACTGTGAGAGGAAACTCGTGGTCACTGACTTCAACAGTGAGGGCTGTGAGGGGTCTTCAACCAAACCACTTTAGCCAGGCTGGCTAAGAGAGGTAGCTGACAACTGCAAGCCTAACTGCTTCCTTCTGTCCTGTTTTCACTCTATTTCCTGCAGTCAAAATGTACTAATATCTCTTCTTAGCAATTTATAATTGGTTCCATAAAGCTACTAGCTGGCTTGGGTAAAAGCAGCAGTGCTGCTTTTAGCTCACACAGTATCTCAGTCTGTACAAGTTCTTACAAAGAACTCATTTCTTGGCTCATGCCACTCCTAATCCCCATGGCCTCCTAGTAGATAGATCAGATACCCACAGCCATAAAACCTAAGGCCTGAGGCTGGTGGCCTGAGGCAGACAGATTTCTGCCTAAGAACAGAACGCTTTGCTATTGTTGTGCTGACAGCCACACACCCCTCCCATCACCTGCCTACCACTGTTCAGTTTTTCAAACCCCCAGCTGAGCCAACACTGCCATATTCAGACATGCATTAGCTGGAGCATGGATTAGCTGGGGTGATGAGTGCTCTGACTGTGCTATTCTCATTTTGTAAGCCACTAACATTTGATGCCAGCATCATTATCATCCAACATCAAGCTACAGTTGGCCCGAAAATGTTCACTCGATTACTACAAATTTGGGTTTGTTTTACAGGCACCGGTTGCCCACTGTTCTATATTTAACCCCTCCTACAGGTAGGAGTAACATCCAGGCTCAGAGCAGCGAAGGAGAAGATTGCCCTCACTGAAGGCTGAGCAGAACTTTCAGCCACCTTTGGTGATCCATGCATTAATACACTGCAACAACACAAAAACACTTTCTCCTTGCCTTCAGGGCACTGTGACTGCAGACTGCACACAGTGAAGTTGCATCTTGTACCTGGCTTATGGGGGCCAGCCGAGCTGCTACTATAGGCTTGTTTCTTAAGGAACAGCCACATTTAATTACTCCTAAGCTGTTTTTCCATCTGCCTCTGGACTTTTTAGGGGAGCTCTGCTGCAGGAATGTGCTTGTCTGCAGAAGCACTCAGGACTGATTCATAATGCTGCCTATCTCAGAAGTAATCAGAATTTGCCAGGTTGAGCATAGAGGAAACTATGTATACTAGGAGTGGGCCTCCTGCCCTATTCTAGAGCCAAATTAAAAAGACAAACATATCTTAAATGCTTTAATCAAACAGTAATTATGAGAGAAACAATACAGACTCAGAACAAGTCCACGTTGTCTTTAGCAGGCAGAGGCAAGCAAGCTCTGTCCCCGTTCTGAACCAGTGGGATCACAGCCAAAAACCTTCCAAACCACAGGCAGTTTGTGCTGGTAATGCACAGAGCTTGAGCTAACACACCTTGTCCCTCAAAAAGAGTCGCTAGCCAGAGCACAGCACTGCACTGGCGACAGCTCACAGCTTCCAGTTCAGGGCTGAGTCATGTCTGGTTTTGCTGGGTTTGGGGTTGATTTTTTTTCTTCTTCTTCTTTTAAAAGGGTAGTTTCAGCCCTGCTCCTGGACACTGCGTGTCTGTTAATTTCTGCGGTTTTATAAACATTGTCCAGCTCTAAACAGCCTTCCCGTCACAGCCAATGTGTGAAAATCTGGCCAGCTCAGCAGGGGCTGAGAAGCTTTGAGAAAGGAGCAGCCAAAGCTCCCGAGGCATCAAGCACAGCCCAGCACAGGCTTGCTCCAGACGGGAAGGAAGGGGGCTGGGCGGGAGGGAGCAGTGGCTGCTTTCCAACGCCCATGGCAGGCAGGTCACACCACCCGGTACCAGCCGCCGCTGGAGGAAGAGGCAGGCAGGGTTCCCGGCGGAGCAGGCGGGTTGTGGGATGGAGAGAGCCGGAGCTGGCTGCCGGCACAGCTCCCGCAGCCGCGGATGCTCCGCTCGGGGAGGCGGCACGGCTGGAGCACACGCAGCTCTCAGGGATTGAAGCCAAGCCCGTCCTTCCAATGAGCACGAGGCGTCCGCTGCCCAGCCAAGGGAAGGGAGCTCAGGGCAGCAGCTCCGCTCGACCCGGCCCTGCTGCTCTGAGGCTGGGGCTGCAGCTCAAATCACTCCTCCATGTGCTAGGGATGGATCTACACCTCGGACCTGCTTGGAACGGTCGAGGCAATGCCTGCTCCTGTTAAACCAGCCTTTGTGCCTCCTATTTCAGACAAAGAGAGCACCCCATTCATATTTTATACAGGCTGTCCGTGCTTTTAAATCCCTTCAGACTTCACTCACTCTGGAGACCTTGCTGTGTCAGTGGTGACCCAGCTCCCCATCTGAGATGATTTGCACCATTTTTCCTGACACCCATGTTACTCATTTCCTCAGCAGGCAGGCTGCTCTGCAGTCTCTTACTAGGTGCAATGCCTCCCAATTGGCTGGAAGCTTTGGGTATATGCTCTAAATTACCTTTTGATTTAAAGCTCTCCTGATGACCCTGGCCAGTGATTCCCTCATTTTTTCCCTTTTCTTTGTATGCAGTTACTTTCTTCATTTCCATTTCTCCTGTCACGTTGTTTTGCAGACATCACTTTCTATCCTTCTAGTAAATACTTCAGGCTACGTTGTTTTGCAAAGATCTGTCCAGATTTTTCCATTTTGACTTTTCGAGTTTTGATTCTCACATATGTGAGATGTGAGAGTTGCTTTCTGTTGAGAATAATCAAATGAGACCACTAGTTTCTCAGATTTTTAACAAAGATGGAGAATCTTTCACAATTTTTCTTTCACTGGTATAATCAGAAACACAGATGATGTAGTTCTTAAGCCATAAGACATCCTCCAGTTTCACTGGAGAGGTTATTGGGGGAAAAAATGTTCGAATGTTTGGAAACAAACAAAAATGTTGCCATCCTCTCACTGTAGCTACACAGAAAAAAAAAAAGTAAAAAGGATAAGGAGAGGGGACTTAAGTACCTTACTCTATACGGACGGATGCTATCACTAGAAAGAGCAATGCAAATGAACCCTCTGAGCTCTGATCCTTCAGGGAACAACCCCCACACTGCCTCGAAAGGGGCCTCCACGGAGGCTCAAAGGTTCTTGCAGGATTTGTTGTGGGAATACCTATTTGAATTCCTGCTGGGCTGGGGCTGCCGGGGGCCGTGGGAGGAGGGTCAGGCTCTGCTGCAGCCAGCTGTGGGAGGCGGTGGCCTGCGGGAGCAGCCGTGGCGGCAGAGCCTAGATCTGCTCCCGGAATATGCCGAGTGTCTGGAGTGACTAAGGCACCATCGTGACAGACCAGGCACTGCTTTAGGAGAGACTGTGCACAACGGGAATGTACTTTTTCCAGATATTTTTCACACTGATCATCTTTTGTTTCATGAGAAATTTAGAGATTAGCAGGATTACATCGTGGCTGACTGCATGTTGGGGATTACACTGCTTACTTATAAAATATTAGAAATTAATTGTCTAAGGTTAAGTTTAATTGTAACTTGCTGACAGTTTAGCATTGAGTGGGTCCTGCTCAAAGCTTGGTGTCAGGGAACTTTGAATGAACTTTGTTAGCATGGACAGCTAAGCAGGGGAGTAAACAGAAAGACTGGGTATCTTCAGATAAGAGTTGAGATCCTGAAGGACCCCAGGATGAAAGATAAGAACAATTAATGGCCTGCTGACGGGGACATGGAGAAAGAAGTCCATGAGATGTTAAAAGACTCCAGACCAGAAACCACCACTGGGCACAAGAAGATCAGGTGCACAGACTGTGAGGATATAAAGGCCCAGGGATTTCTTTGTTTGGGATCCCTCTCCAGAGGCACCACCTCGAGCTGAAAGAAACTGACTCTGGCTCAGAATCTAAGGTCCAAACTCTTCCTTAACACTGCAACACTTCAGAGGTGACACAATTCACAGCTGAGTACCTGGACAAGGTCTTTGCACCATGGGAACAGCAGGAAATCTGGCATACAAATGTCTTCGAGGTTCTTGTTGGGGTGGCTGGTATGGAGTACTCAGCTTTGAAAGCAGTTGTGCAACTCAGCCTTTCTTGTGTGAGTCATGGGACAGCTGGAACCCTTGAAACTTAAAGGACACCAGATACCAATGTGGGAGCTGTGGGTTGTACGTGATGAGTCAGGAGAGTTTGACCAGACAGCACAAGCTGTAGAGCATGTCAGGCTTTTCTACCAGTGCATCTGGAGGACTTGGACAGGGAGGAGGAGGAGGATGACTTCGATTACTTTGTGTGATGTGCTGAGCCTTGACTGAGGTTGCATTCTGACATCTGAGAACATGGTGTGATTCTGGGCTTGTAGTTGATTGTGGTAAAGACCTAGAAATACAGTTTCACTGGAATCCACTGACAGCTGTAAATGCCTGTTATGAAGCAGACACAGACATCATCTGTCCTGGTCACTGTGTTCTAGAGAGTCTGTTCTGCAGTGCTGATTCAGTTGAACTCAAAGGCTATGGCTTTTATATTGTGGTAAAATAAAAGAAAGGAGACATCTTTCTTGACTGTATAGATTCCAATATAAGGATCTCCAGTTTGAAGTGAGTGCAACATGAAGTTGTGAAGGTGGTTTTAAATGTCCATCATGAGAAAACCCCCGTGGAAAATTTTGTGTTACAATGTGAAACCAGAGGCATAGCAGTGCAGACATCAGCCAAGCTATTAATGAAAAACTCAGATCTGTGTGATGCCAAGGTGTGGAAATATATCCACGTAGTGCATGAACTCTGTTGAGCAACGGTATGTACTGCTGCAAGGAGGGAATACTTATAGGCAACTTTTTAGGTGATTATGACATTGCCAAGGTAACCATGGTCAATAATGTGATCCATAATAAAAGGATATGGTGTGGTCCTGGCCAGATCAATGATGGTCTCTGATGTAAAGGATGCTTCAGCAGCCAGAACAGACAGCTCACCTAGTTGGGGGATGGCCAGCCTGTGTAGAGGCTTCAGGCATGAACAATTACCTGAATGCACAGCTTCATGAGAGAGCTGACATTTCTGAGCAAACTGAAGGCAACTTCAAAATTGCAAATGAACTTGGGGCTACTTCTACAAAGAGCCAGATGAAGTGACAAGAGATGACTGAGTGAACTGTCTTGTCCTAAAAGCAGATCTCGTTTTGCTATGGAAACGTTATTTCCTCCTGCTTTACTGTATGACGCCACGGTTCTGCTGTTTCCCAGCCTCTCCTACAGAGCCTCAGCCGCAAGCCTCGCCGATCCTTCCAGCTCCCTGCTGCCTATCCCACCCTTTCTCCATTTCCTTCCCCTCCCCGTCCCGCCGCGCCCCGAGGGCGGGAGGCGGCAGCTGCCGCCTCTGCGGCTCTCCGGCAGCCCGGGCCAGCCGCCCCGCCTTCCCCCGGAGCAGCCGGCACGTAGCTGCTCGGCCGGGAGAGCGACCGAGAGGCGCTGGGGAGGCCTAAGTGCTTGCAGATGTGCAGCTGCATCGGGCTGGGGTCACAGCAGCCAGCAAGGTTTGGGGAGGGGGTTTCGCCCAGTAGGGCGGCGGCAGCTTTAGGACAGAATCAGTTAGGTTGGAAAAGACTTCTGAGACCATCGAGCCCAACCTGTCACCAAACGGGAGCTTGTCAACTAGACCACGGCACTAAGTGCCATGTCCGGTCTTCCTTCAGCACCTCCAGGGACGGTGACTCCACCACCTCCCTAAGCAGCCCATTCCAGTGCCTAATCACCTTTTCTGTGAGGAAATTCTTCCTAATGTCCAGCCTAAACTCCCTACAGCACAGCTTAAGGCCATGTTCTCTCTTTCCCTGTCACTCGTTTCCTGGGAGCAGAGCCCAACCCCCACCTGGCTGCACCCTCCTGTCAGGAGTTGTAGAGAATGCTAAGGTCCCCCCTGAGCCTTCTCCAGGCTGAACACGCATAAGCTGTCTCGGCTGTCTCTCATAAAACTTGGGCTCCAAACCCTTCACCAGCTCTGTTCCCTTCTCTGGACACACTCCAGCTCCTCAATATTCTTCCTGAACTGAGGGGCCCAGGACTGGGCACAGCCCACGAGGTGTGGCCTCGCCAGCGCCCAGTTACAGAGGGACAATCACTTCCCTGGTCCTGCTGGCCACAGTACGCTGCTGGTAGAGGCCAGGATGGCGCTGGCCTTCTTGCCCACCTGGACACTCACTGCTGACTCGTGTTGAGACAGCGGCTCCCTGCGGGGTGTGAGGCATCATCCCGGCCCCAAGCACGCGGGTTCCTGGCCCTGACTGCGAGACCCGAGGCTGGGCGGCCGGGCTCGAACAGGAAATGCCACAGGCCTGGCTAATGCAGCGCTGAGGCCTCCTGTCAGCCCCGCGGGGCGCAGCTCCGGAGCTCCTCAGCCCTGAGGGAAGTGGAGTCTAACGGCGGGGAGCGCCCAGGCCGACGTTCCCTCTCCCCTCCCCCGCCACGGCTTCCCGCGGGCTGCAGCGCGGCCAGGTCTGAACCTGCTCCCGCCGGAGCCCGTGGCCAGGAGCCCAGACACGCCGCAGGCTTTGGCTGCGATTTGAAATCGGGGCGGCCCCGCCTCGCCCCCGCCCCCGCCTCCCTCAGCCTCTCACGGCCGAGGGGAAGGGCACGGCTGCCATGGCAACCCCGCCGCCTTCAGGGGCGGAGCCCGGGGCGGGACAGGCGGGCGTTAGAGCCAATCGTAGAGGCGAGTGGCTCCTGCCGAGCCTGGGGACAGCCAATAGCCGCCGCCCCCGCTCCCTGGTGGGCGCGGCCTCCGGGGAAGGCCCGCCCCCGGCGGACGCGGGTCCCTTTGTGGGGTTTGACAATAAGATGGCGGGCGGGGGGAGGCGGGGCCGGCTGGCTCCGCCCGTCCCTCAGGCGCGGAGCGGGCGGTGAGGCGGGAGCGGAGTGGGGATTCCTGCACGGGCGTGCGCCGGCGACAGCAGCGGCAAGGCGGTGAGTACGGTGGGCTGGGTCGGGCTGGGCTGGGTCGGATCCGCGGGAAGCCGGTGCTGGCGGAACCCGTGGAGGGGACGGGGTCGGTTCAAAATGGCGGCGGGAGCGCGGGGCGATGAGTAACTGCCGGGAGCGCTGAGGGGGCCGGGGCGGGCGGGACAGGCGGCCCGTTCCGCACTTCTCCTCCGCTCGGTCCCTTTCGCAGCGGCGCTGCCTCTTCGTCCGCGCCTCTCCCGGGCACTCCGCTGCCCTCCCACCACTGGGGAGCTCCCCCTCGCTCCCCGCCCCGGTCCCGCCTCTCCCCCTGGCTCCGCGGGCTCCCCCCGTTCAGCGCTCCTGGGCCCCGCCGGCGTTTCCACGAGCTCCTGCCCCAGCTGCCCAGCCGGCCCTTCCCCGGGTGCTAGAACCCATTCCCAAATCTCCCGAGTGCCGGAGAGGTGCCTGCCAGCCCCCTACGCCCCGGGGGTGGGCAGACCCCAGTGCTCTATAGGGGCCTTTGTTCCAGTCCCAATAGCGATGTTTCTGGCCGTAGCAGCCCTCTGCTGTGTCTGCATCCCACCTTACACCTCAACACCACCGTATGAGCTCACACGTGCATGGTTAAAGAGGAGGAATAGTTCTCTGTCCGTCTTTTTCTCCAGTTACACAGAGCTTTGGTTTCTTCCCACGGTTCTTAGAAAAGCCAGTGTTGGAGTGGAGAGAATTAGAGTGGTAGAGGGGAGATACGGCCCCTTGCCTTCCCGTGCTAAGCATCAGCACTGTACTTACAGCAGCACTGTACAAAAAGCAGCGCTGTGCTTCACTGAACCTCCAGCACTGGCCTAGGGAGGTCTTGTCTGCTTTCTCCTAAAGATAAGCGCTGCTGAAATTCCCTATCTTCTCTGTTACCCCAACTAACGGGAAGCAGCTTTTTCCCTTAAGTACTTAACTATATCTTTGGCAGCATATCACTATGTATGAGTCTGGATTAAGTGCGAACCTGGAGTTCAGAAGTTGATGTTCTAATAAGAATTGGATCAAATTTCAAGCCCCTTATTTGTAAAGCAGACTGGGATTTTGTCGATCCTAAAAGCAAAACTTGTAATGAATTCCATAATACTGTGCTGTTATTAAAAAAAAAAAAGCAAAACAGCAAAAGCCACAAAACTCCTCTTTCCTAGTGCGCTGTGCTGCAGCTAGCTGTTGTCTCCTTGACAACATTCTTTTTTCTGCATAGCTGTTTCAAACAGCAGTTTAGTTGAACACACAGAATTTGGGCTCATGACACTGGGGTAGCAGAGGAAGAAAGGAGATGGTCCAGATGCTGCCTCTTGGACAGAGAAAGATGCTGCTTGAAATTACCAGGGGATTTTGAGCACCTTGACTCTGAAGCAGCAGCAGCCTTGCTCTGATGTACTAAAAGGGTTTACATAATGGCTGTGAGTATGTTAATACATAAATCAATAGGAAAAGGTACTTAGATTTTAATTAATTAAGCTTCAAATTTAGCATTCCCTTGAGATGAGTGCTTATTGGAGATAATGCAGTGAAGTACAGGAGGTCACTTGTGTGCAAGGTTTTAATTGCGTCTGATAATAGCTATGAAGTTAATATGCTTTTAGTGAGAACTTGGTTTCTGAGGTACACATCTATGCCAGTTTATAGAACCCAAAGAAATGACTGCTGTGATGGGCATGTTCTTCAAGTTTATACTTAACAGAGGTCCACGTGGTTTGGTTATTGCCCTAGGGAAGAACCTGGAATCACATGCAGCAGCTTTTACACATTATTATACTGCATGGGAAAACTTTCCTTCTGTAGTATGTAAATAGATTACAGACTGGACTGGTCTGCCAGCATCTGTCATTTAGTTTTGGGATGTGACAGTGGCTCTTTTGCCAACAGCAGCGCTCCCCTCCTGTATTGTCCACGATTTTCAAGGCAAATGGCCACAGTCTGTCCCTCTAAAGTTGTCTGATATACCTAATAGCATCAGAAAAGACTCCAATTCCTTTTTCTCATGACTCCACCATATTTACCTGTAGTTATGGGGTCGGGGGTGTTTGGTGTGTTTTGTGTGGTTGGGTTTTTTCAAATTAGGTTTATGTTCTTGTCACCTACCCTCCAATAAAGCAGAAATTTTGGGATTCAATAGTTACCAGAGACAGGCTCTCAAAGAGATCGCTTCTCATTTACAGAATGTTTTAAAAGTATACCTTTTTGGGGAGCAAAAACTTCTGAACTTTTATAGTGTCATAAAGTTTGCCAGAAATAAGAAACAGTTCATTGACTTGATATGGAGTCTGACTGAAGTTGTAGTTCAGGTGCCTTAAGACCCTGTTCCTAAAGTTGCTGTGAGCTCAGTCCATAAATGAGACTATGAGTTGCTTGAAATACAGTTTCCATGACATAACATCGTTTAGTTTGAATATCTGGGATCAAGTAAAAAGATTTTGGCTTGAGAATGTTAAAGGTGGGGGTTTTTTTCCCCCAAAAACTCCCTGTTAAAATTGTAGCATTTTAACAAGTATGCTGCTTCTTGAGGAAAAACATGTTTTCTGCACTCCCACCCTCGAGTCCTTTGTCAGCCATCTTCTTCCCCCCCACATTTGAAAACAAGCAATCTTGAAAAATTGTTTATTACTACACAAAACAGAAAATAAGAAAAGATGTCCATGTGCATCCTCTTTTTTTGTTTCTTTTCTAGGTATGCACTTCAGTTGCAGACACGGAACTGTCTTGTACTGCACAGACATGTCTAGAAAAGTATCTGAATTGTTTCCATAGTTTGTTATAAAAGCTTTTGTAGCCTGTTGGAACAGCATTCTTTTTAGTTTCAGTAGTTAAGGGAATTGTCGCATGTGAAGTTGTGTATGAGATATCAAATCTTACTACACTTTAAATGAGTTTTAAAAACTCAACCTGTATAATTAAAGAAGTTTTATTACTGTCATTACTTTCGTTATTGTCATCTTGCAAAGTAAATCTTAGTCATAAAGTTTCTGTGCTGGTAAAGGAAAATTATCTCATGTTTTGCTGTGTTACAGTTTTGTGTTTGTGCCACCTCATTTTCTCTAGATGCTGCAGAGATACCCATGGGTTTGTACAGCAAAGGTGAAAACCATAGTTGTGTAATAAAAGTAAGGAAGACTTGCTTTCCTTACCTTTTGTTTCTGGACACTTTTAATGCTCATATGAAAAAAATTTGTTTGCTTTTTAAATGGCAAAGGTGTAGGCATAAGGGAGAGGCTGGTCCAAAGGTCAGGGCAATAGCCTAGGACTTGGAATTAAACTGGCATTTTCCTCCTGCTGCAGATTTTGGGGGCGTTGTTGGTCAAATCACATTTGTGCTCTAATTGTACATTGGGTTTAATAGTACTATTGATGTTTGTGGGAATGATGCTCACATCATACAGGATAGAGACACTGAAGCAAAACTGTTTTGTTCTGCATCCCCTGTCCCTGCCTGACATCCTGCTTCCCTGTACTTGGCAGGTGGTGCTGCCACTTTTACTGTATGGACTCTTGCTCAGTAGCATGGGAGAAGAGGAAGGACTGCATCAAACGCAATTCCTGGTAAGTCACTTCTTGCTTCTTAAATGAAACTGTAACCTGGTACTCTCTGCAGTCAGGAGAACAGGATGACAAAGAACTGGCTTTATGATGAAAGATACTGATTAAAAGCAAGTTTTAGAAAAGAAGCCAGTGATTTCTGTGAAAGGTTTACCTTTAAGAATCGATAAATGTTTTTCCTCTGCTTCTAGGTGCCCAAGTTGTGTGATGTATTGAGATGTTCAAGTTTTCTCCTGTGTTCTGTTCTGTTGGTGTGCCTTAGAAGGCATATAAATGCCAAATTATAGATGGATGAAAACGAGGTTAACGTTCAATTGAAGTTTTAATTACCCATCACAAGAATGTAAGTTGAAATAAAAGAAGCTTCAAATAAAAGAAGCTTCTGCACAGTGTTTAATGTTTGACAGTTCAATCATACATGATTTATACACAGTCCCAAAAGATGTTTCTAGAGGTTGTTTCACATGGGAGGGGAGGGTGTGTTCAGAAATTACATACAAGTGTAGGAAAAATTAAATAGGATATCCTCTGATAGGAAGTTTTCAGGAATGTCTAAAAATCTGGAAAAGGATCTATTGAGCAACAACACGTGTTGTATTTAACAGGAGTAATGCACATATGTTAGGTTTCAGGATAAAATTTTAGAAGAAATGTCCAAAGTATTTAATACATAGCTAATCCATGGATAACTTTTAAGAAGTTATGAAAAATGACTACAAGACCAACTTCATTCTATATTGTAGTCTCTGCACATCATGATTTCTAAAGAGTTTTGTACCTTCAGTGGAAAGAAATCTTTTAGGAGTTGGCAAATCCCAAGGAAGGCTATTTCATGGATTTACACAGCAATGTAACCAGTGTTGTACAGAGTCAGACCAAGTGTTTATCTAGCTACTGTGCTATCCCCAGGTTTTCACAGTAGATAAGCATGTAATGTATTTTAAAAGGAACACTGTTGTTGCCCTTTGGTGGATTTTTGGTGTCTCTGAAAAAGCTGAGAGAGAATTCCTTGAAAATATGTGGAATGTACCGTAGCAACCAGAAGAGTGAGGCAGAGTTGAGGGCTTATCAAAGAAAATGGGAAATTATATAGAAAGGCACCGCAATAAGTATTTTGGTTTTATCAGAATTTAGTTGAAAAACTGTTTTGTTTGGGTCACTACCTTGAAAAAAAGAATCCCTAAATAGTGGGCAAACAGGAATTCTAAGGACAGAAGGCTTAGAAGGAAAATAATGAAAAAGCATAAATGTAAAGATCAGGTACCATCTTTCATTTGCAGCTCAGTTTTTATAAGACTAAAAGAAGGGATATATTCCACATTTTTTAAAAAAATGTTACTTTGTATTCCAAGGGACCAGCTGCAATATTTGCATGGGGTACTGTTGTCAAAATTCTTGCAATTGAGAAGAAAGCTGAGGCTGGTACTTGAGAGGCACCCCTTGGAGAATTCAGCTAGTGATTTTAGGTGTGAATGCTGAAAAGGCTACATGCACCCTGTGTATTTTTAGCTGCGGAACCTAAGCTACAAATACAGGAATTTGCTACCTTACAGTCAACTGGGAAAGGAGTACAGAAGCCCATACAGAGGATGACTCTGACTATCCTTACTGGACTTGCCCAGTTCTTACTGGAATTACACACTTCACCCGATGAAGGGAACCGGAAGGACTGCTTTGGGCACCTCTGCTGAATGTCTCCATTTACATGGAATAAATCTAGATATTACTCTTTGTAGCCAAAACAAGCGAATCTTTTCACATATGCTGCCCATGTTTTGTTGTTTTCATGTTACTCTGTCAGGCATATTAATGTTCTGGAGGGTTCAAATCTTTTAAAGATGGTGTGCCAGGTTGTATTTTTATTTCCAAAATTAGAGGTTAAGCATGCCAGTAGAAACTCTGGAGGAGCGAGGAGAAGCTGCCTGAGCAGTAGGTGAAATTCAGCCGGGGAGATGTTTGCTTCTGTGCGAGGCAGCGGCTCCTGACTTGCATCAAGGGTGGAGCTTAATGGGAGCCAGGAGCTGGGAGCCCCTGCCTCTGTCCCTCTCCGATGCCATGCCTTGTGGACTGCATCCTGGTTCCCGAATGTCGCCTTTGGGACCTGGTCCACATCTTCCTGACCCCTGTTGTACCACACTGGCCATTCTAGGACATGGTATGACAATTCTGATGTTTCTATCTTTAAAGAATTTGCTTTTTAATAAAAGATTAAATTTCACTGTTCTCTTTCTTAGTACTTTTTTTTGTCTCCTCCTTCTTGAGCTGTTTATGTTGTACATTTTTTTTTTTATTATTTGTTTGCTTTTTTTAACAGGACACAATGTTTGTGCGAGGATTAAAGAGAAAATGTTTTGATGGTGAAGAAGATATTGAAGGGACTCTGGCTGGTATTAAGGCTATCCCTTCCTATAATCTCCAGCGGCAGTCACTTTTAGATATGTCCTTGGTTAAACTTCAGCTGTGTCACATGCTGGTGGAGCCCAACCTCTGTCGTTCAGTCCTTATAGCCAACACAGTACGGCAGATCCAAGAGGAAATGACTCAGGACGGGACTTGGCAGATGATAAACACACAGAGCACAGGGCAGGCATCCCTGGATCGTCTTGTTTCAACAGATATCCTCTGTCGTTCATCCAGGGATCAGGCTGAGGGAAAGCATGTTCCAGCCTATAGTACTTTCAATAAAGACTTTGAGAGTGACCAGGCACAAGATAATTCAGAAACTATGTCAACAGCCTCTTCAGTGCAAGCACCAAGAAACCTGCAGAGCAACGTGTGGGAAATGGAGAGTCCACAAGAAAATAAAGGAAACTTTCAAAAATCTTTAGATCAAATATTTGAGACACTGGAGAATAAAAGTCCTAATTCTGTTGAAGATCTGTTTTCAGAAGTTGACAATTCTTATTATGATCTTGATACTATGTTAACTGGCATGATGAGCAACACAAAAATGGGACACTGTGATAGTCTTGAAACATTTTCTTCTCCAACAAATACAGCTTCTAACTCTAATTGTAAATCTGATCTTAATGACCTTGATCATATTGTGGAAATCCTTGTTGAATCCTGAACCTCCATGTATAGGAGGTAAAGATGTGTTAATGGGAAGAAAAGACTTGAGAAAGCAATTTCCACAGTTTGTTCTATCAATTCTGCATGAGTATTTTACAAATATCTATATATTATATAGATATATATATTAAGAAGCACTTCATATTGCAAAATAGTGTTAACTCTTAAAGTTAACCTGCAACTTGTAGTGTAATAATCTGATTTATCGTCCACTGAACTGTAAGTACATACGGTAAATGTTTTTATATTGAGGGTCCAAGGCTCTTGAAATTGGGTTCCTTTTACCAATTTATTTTAGCCTTTGATGGAGGATATCCTCAGGGAGAGGGATTCTCTTACCTTTTTATACTTCTTCCGGAAAAATGGTAATAAACAGAGAAGTTGGAAAACTGGTTTCCTATTTTCCTCCAGTTTCCACTTTGTTACACAACAAAACTCCTACCACACCTGCTGCTTCTTTTTTAAGTCGCTACATGGCTCTTAAAGAGCAGTATGCAATAGTTCTTGTTATTCTTGCTAGCTTCTTCTGGGTTTTGCTACAATTTTTACTTCAAAAATAGTTTTAAAGTGTTTATTGGTGTTTAGATTTTTCCAGGTATTTTCCTAAAGTATATTTTTTACTACAGATGTTATGTCAGCTGCTAACTTAGTAACTTTTGATCATATCTGCAGTTGATGTATTTTTTGCAAGATTTTCAAAAAGGGATGTTTTTTTACCATGAGCTACCCAATGTAGTTCAGTAAAATGTATGTAAATGTAAATATACAATTTTATACTTTGCATTAAAATGTAAGAGCTGTTTTCATGATTCTGTTTTATAGAGTAGTACTTTACTAAATTGAGAATTGTACATTTATGCTTTTCATACCCCACATATTTGAGTATCATTATAGGAAGAACTCTGATCCAGCTAGACACAATTACATTTAATTCATTTCAGACCATACTTTTTGTTAACTATAAACCTAAATAATGTAGGTTTTTATTTATGTGTATTTATATGTAAATGTCATCAAGTGAATTGTTTATCATTGAAGTCTGCCATCAAATATTTGTTTATTTGGGATAACTATCTTGCACTAATTACTGCAAAAAATGTTATTAGCGGCCTTTAAGTCTCACTGGTTGGTATGTCATGATGTCTTGTCATAATTAATATGCTCCACTCTTACCAAGGGCTTCCTCTTGGCTTTTTTTTTTAATAACAAAAAATGTAATACAACATGGGATGGTGGTCTTTTCTTCCAGCACATTTGGTTTAGAGTGTATATAACTAAGCTTCTTCCTAGGAGACTTTTTTGGGGGAAAGAGGTAATTTGAGTATAGCCTATGGTTTTATTATAAAATAATAAATGTTTACCATCAGAAGCTGCTACTGGGGAAAAGCCCCCCAAGCTAGCAGGGAAGGGGGAAGATATGGATTGGTTTCTGGAATGTGTTGGTTCTGGCTGTGCCAGGGGAAGACATCTGTCAGTGAGTGACATGGTTGTTTTCTGTAGATCTGAGCCAAGCAAGCTGCTGAACAAGAAAAGAGAAGCTTGCTGTGTGTGACAGGCTCTGCCTTCCCGTGAGTGACCTTACCTACAACACAGATTCTCAAACCTGGAAAGGGGATTGGAGGTAGGGGTACCAAAGGGGTATTAAGAACATTTGAGGATCACTTCAAGAACAAGGACACCACTGAGCCTATGTGCTTTAGAATCAGCTGCTTTGAAGAAAGATCGTATCATTTAGCAAAATTTTGCAAATTCAACTGTTGAATGTATATCGGCTCCATCTTCTGAAACCGTGTACTTGGTGTGAGTCTTCAGTGAACTGGAAGATGTTTCCTTGTATTAGATTTGGCATAAGATAACTTCTAGTGGCTGTAGTTAAGCTTCTCTTTCTGACTTAAACTTCAATTAATAACTTCATGTTAAAGGACAAAATTGCACATAGGCACTTGCAAGTTCAGTCCATAGGATATAGCTATGGACCAAGGAGAAGCCCATGCTACATGGTCTTAATCAAGAGACATCACTCTTAGGTATTGCAGTAATACATGCTGATTCAGGAGGATCCAATTATAGATACAAACTGTTCTGTCTCACAGTGAAATAAAGCTGGCTTATTTGGTAGTGGTTGTTGTAGCATCAGAGATTCCTTCTAAAATCATAAATCTGCAGGTAATTTTTCTTTATGCTTTTCTGTGTGTGAACCACTGAACTCGACAGCAGATGCGTTAGGGTAAATCAGAGAGCCAGGCAGTTTCAGAGTTTTGTGAAGGGAACATCAGCATTGATTGGAATAATTAAATATCTTCTGTTCCTCTGGGAAGCTTAGCCAAAACTGCTCTGAATGTGTTGAAAAACCACAGGTTTGAGCAATTATGGCTGTTCCCCTCTGCCCCCACACCCTCTGTTTTCATTAAATGAGCAATTTCGTGTTAAGATATTTTAAAAATGTTCTTCCCCACCTTCTCAGTGTGCACCAGTCTGTATGTCACAGATAAGAATCAGTATAACTTGTTCCTGTTAAACTGTGTAAGTCAAATGCACATGTGTGTATTTATAACTATACTTTATTACTGTAAAAAGCATGTAGCTGGATGCATTCCTTTACTGAGGGAGCTGTGCCTAGTTACAACAATTTATAGAGATTATTTGGCTTAACAGGAAAGGTGTTAGGTGGTAAGTAGACATTTGTGGAGTTAAGCATTTAAACAGAAATATACATCCTATTTTATTACATTCTTAAAACTTAGGCCAAATCTTATGTGTTCTTACAAGCCTAATATCTTGGCTCAGCAGGTATAATAATTGGTATTGCTGAAACCTGCACAGTCACCATGCAGAACTGATGGGTGCCTACAACTGGTCTGACTGTGCAGAGACCAGTCTGTAAAATCAGCTTGTCTCCCTATTGCTTTAATAATGTGTTTCAGTCTAATTCAGCTTCTCATACTTCACTTCTGCTGATATAAAATATATCTATAATAATGATAATAATGATAATAATAATAATAACAACAATAAAGAAGCTTATTTTCTAACTGCTATTTCATTTCTTTAGTGATCTGTTGCTACAAATGGTGAGAGATGATACTTGCTGGTGGGGATTTTCTTAATTTCTACATGTAAATGGGAAATTAAAAAAAAAAAAAAAAAAAAAAAAACAACAAAAACAGCCTCTTAAAATAGAAAGGCTTGTGACAGATTTTGCTGCCACTGCTAGCAGCCTTTTTCCTCTAGTACTCCTAGGGAAGAGTCGTGAAGCTTGCACAGCATCAGTGCTGTGTGTCAGACAAGGCAGTTGGTCTGCCTGGTGTCACTGGGCTGTAGACTCACACAAAAGAAAGCACTGTCAAGCACATAGCTAATATCCAATCTGCTTCCTTTGCAGGTAACACTGACTATCTGTCCCCTTCTTCTGTGTCTGTGGCTTTATTTCTCCTTTTCCCTTGCCAGAAAATCAGAGCTCGTGCATTTTGCAAAGGCAAGAAGTGCAAGGATCCAGGCTGCTGTAACAATGGCTTGTCTGCTTATTGCTTCTCTGTGTGTGGTGTTTGTTTGTTTCTTTTAACCCCATGTCTCTGCTGCAGCTCTGGGAGTTTGCCTAGCAAAAGACTGTCTGACCATAGCTATATTTGCCTAAAGGGCAAATTTGGTCAATGAAGATAGATTCAGGTCTCTGAATAAAAAAAGCACCTTTCCTGACCAGACTGCCTTGGAGGTGCAGCAGTGAAGGGTTTCAGCCTGGAGCAGGTTAGGGATTCACACGTGAGCTGAGCCTTCAGACTCACCAGGAATTACCTGTTCTCAAAGCTGTCCTTAACTTTTTTTGAAGTGTCAGGTATGTCTGGGCTGCTTTAGTAAGCATTTTAAAAGGCATTATTGTAAATGGACTGAGAGTATAGTTTAATATTGTAGTTACCAGACCATTATGGATTTTTTGTGTCTCAGAATATTGATTTGTGTGACTGTTTTACAGTCCTGCAACTTATGCCATACTCTCTTTTAAGTAAACAAACTGTAAAAAGTTAGAATGAAAAACACACATTTGCTTTCTGACATCTATGATAAGACAAAAATTCTTCCAAAAATTACTTCTGTTCAAAGTGAAAGTATGCTTGTATCTCAGGCCTAGGATATATAGTCCCATATGCAAAAAGAAAAAGAGACTGCTGATGACAAATTTTGTTTGCTCATCAGTTCTTAAATGAGTGTTATTTCACACTCTGTGACTAATACTAAGAGTACAAAGCCACTAAGTTTCAAAGAAATGAAATAAACATTATGGGAACATACATATTTTTGTCAATATGGCTTATCAAATGCAAGGTTTTGCAAGGATTGTCTGAACTTCTTTTGTTGTCTCCTGCAAAGCTGACAGTTAAGTTTTCCTACTTTTTTCCAAGGAATTTTCATGGAGAGGCAAAAACCCATCAAATAATTTGTCAGGAAAGAGATTTATTTTAGATGTTTGTAGTGCCTTAAAAAAAAAAAAAAAAAGCTAGTGAAAAATACAGACATTTTTATTATTTGACATAATTTTCATAAGTTTGGGAGCTCTTTCTTTAAAAAAACCCACAATAATTATTCATTTGCTTAACCAACATTCTCCCAAAATGAGTAGTTTATGACCTGAAGAATTATTGTGGTAAACATTCAAGCATGACAAACATGTCAACAGGAAAACCTAATGCTAGAGGCCGCTTTGCAATGCCAGGGAAATATTTGAGTAATTTCAACTGTCATCGTTTAGGGAAGAGTAACTGAAGACACAGGTGATTACATGACTTCTTGGAAAACCAGAATTAAACAGAAATTGTATCCCCATGTAAGCTGTATTTGAAAGTCCCCAAAGAGCTTGTGGGAGGTGTGCTGCAGCAAAGGAACTGTATATACTATTTTTCATGTTCCATTTACAGACAAGATTTGGAGAGGAAATCAAGAAAAAGTAATGCAACTTCAACCTGGGCTTGTGCAAGCATACAAAACAGGACTTCCAAAGGGAAGAGCAGGTATGTTGATAAGAAACAAACTCAAAAACCAAAAGAGTTTAATACATTAAAAAAAAAAAAAAAAAACAGTACTTGTAACAAATTCACTTTTCTGTGTTTGAAGTCATTACTGAGAGAAAGGGTAGATATGGAAAGCACTGGGTGTTTGGATTATTTTGTGTCCAGTGAGCTGACTGAAGTTTAAGACAAAATTGTTGAATGGTTAATTGTTTAAATTGAAGCTCGTACTGTAATTTGCTTTTGTGTTTCTGCTTTGTTTGAAAGGTACAAGGGGGAAAGTGCTTTTTCTTGTAAATTGTGATTCTTTTGACAAAAGAGAACAGTGGCTAATTTCCTGCTCTGAGAAATATTCAGTAAGGTGTTGTTAGGTTTTATAATACCCATCTCGTGTCATAGCTTTTTCTAATAAATTTGAGTAAGTGTAGGATTAGTTTGTTCACAGAGGCTTTACCACCAAAAAGAGATGGTAAAACTAACTGGGCTTTAGTGCAATGTGCTCTGCCTTTCTCACTTCCCTATGGAAGGATGGCATAACAGGATCATTTTGCCATTCAACTTCAGAATAGCTAATTTATTTCAATCAAATCTGTCAGATCTCACCGTCACTACATTTTTAGAATGTTTCCAAGTGTGGAGATACCAGAAGAAAACAGCATTCTGTACTGATACCCAGTAATCTCGATAAGGGAGAGACATAAGTTTCCAGGCATGAGACCAGCTTCAATTAGAGCTCATCCCTTAGACACAGAGTAATTAATCACAGATATAAATCCATAGGAAAGCAGTCTTCAGTAGTTCCTGTGTTCCTGGAACCGTGTTTTTGAATAGATGCCGAGTATGAAGGTAAGAAGAAGTGGCAACCTCCAGCTTTCCTTTCAGATGAGTTATATAGAGACATTGATTGGTTTGAGGGTTATGTTTTTTCCTGGTTTATGCAAGATTTGCTGCAAAAGCAAATATGCTGCTCATGAGAATGGCATCCTGGCCTCCTGCAGCGTGTATAGTCATACTGAAAGGCCGTGTTTAAATCATTAAAAAATCATATGCAATCCTCTGCCTCAAGCTTAGCTCAAGTCAAAATGGGAGAGCATTAGACTCCTAGAACATGACCACATTTGAGAAAATAAGGACCTTTTAAAGGAAGTTTTTTTTAAGAAAGACCTTATATGTGACCTCAGACCTCTAAATTCTGTGTGAAACAAGCATGGCTCCTCTAGCACGAGACATTAAATATTGCCAAGCTAAATGAGGTTCCAGTTGTTTTATGTGAATCCCACTGTTAACACTAGCAAAAAAAATGACCAAATAATCACCACATTTTATGTCCTTTCTATTAACTTCTTCAAGTATTAAGCCATAAATCCAAAGATCTGATGCATGCATTTAAACAACCTCAGGTTCTTTTTTTCTGTAGCTCTTGTCAGAGCATGCTTGGAACAACTGACCTTTCTAGAAACACCCAGTATAGAAGGTACATTCTATACCTTTCCTATTGCACAGAACAAAAATTGCTTACAGAGCAGCTGACCACCTTAGATTAATAACTCAAGACAGAGTGAGGAGAGCAGGGTGACCAGTGTTGGTGTCTTTCTGGAAGGTCTCCTGGACTGGAGGAGAATGGCTGTACCAGAGGCTCAAGCTGTAGGAAGAGAGAATCGTCCAGGACTATACTGGTGCTGCAGGACTGCCCAGACAGAGGTCACAGACTTTTGGCCAGCAGGGGTCAAGTCTGCAAAGCCTAATCTTGGCTCAGATTATGGGGACACTCTGGAGGTACTGCTAGTTAAACTGCCCCTTGATATTCCATATTCGACATAATGTTCCAGATCCATCCCTTCTGCACCAGCTACCTTTGTGTGCCTATCCTGTGTCTATTCCTTGGAGATAATCCCCAGCATATGGCAGGGGTCGGTCCTGGTGCAATTCTCCTGGTTGTCCCTGGCTGACTTTAGCAGACAGAAGAATCCTGAACATCCCAGAGTTATTGCTCCACATAAGCCACAGTGTGTGGTGGGAAGGAAGGGGTCTGGGGGAGGTATTTGGTCCTCTCCTCCCCCTCGGTGCTGACACACTTGGCGCAGCAGATGGACCATGGGGGTCGGGGTGTCACCCCTCAGCCATGCAGGGAGGCAACACAGCTCTGGCAGCGTGTCAAAAAGGATTCATTAGTGCTTCTCATGGCAGCACTCGCTCCCCTTCTGTGCTCCATGACCCCCAGCAGTGAGGTCAGAGCACAGCTGTGGCTGAGGAACTTGGGGGCACCACGCTGCAGGAGAGAGGTGGCCCGGAGAGATGGTCCCCTCATCCTCAGCGAGGGACCCGCGGAGTTCAGCTCCAGCTTTCTCTCTGCCCTTCACCCCTGCATTTGGGTCAGGCCTTGCACACTCCTACCCCTTCATGAGTGCCCATCAGAAGACACAAGGGTTAAAATCTGTTGGATCTGAGGGTTTAAAAGAAAAAATCTCCTTTGCTGAATAACCACAAAAAGCAGCTGATCTTTCATCAAAGTTGTAGTGTTATCTCCACCAGACAATTGCAAATGTTTCTGTAGTATTTATGAGACCGACATGGAACCTTGTGTGTGAACTTGTTCTGTGCTCACCGTCACTGTAGGAACCCGTCTCTGCAAATGTCCTTGAGTTTTGTCTGGTTTTCATGTCCTAGAGATTGACTCTTTCAGAGATGAGTTTAGATCAAGCAGCTTTTTGGGGATGCTTTAGGTAACAAACCCATGGCAGGGTTTGACAAAGGATCAAAATCGATCTTTACAAATACTTCAGTGTCAGATTTTGAAATCTGGTTTGTACAAACACTCGTGCCAATGTAACTTCATTACGCAAATGCCCGTGAAAAGCAAATACGAGGTTTGAGCACGGCTAAAGCCACCTCATCTTTGGAAAAAAAAAAAAAAATCAAGTGAATATTCATGGGAGAATTGTGCAATATTTGACGTAGCTCTAGGGCTGGTCGGGAGACGTGTGCGCCTCGTTTCCCAACAGCCTTGGCACCGGGCGTTGTAGGACCGCTGCTCTGCAGAGGCCCTGGGCGTGCCTTTTACTGAAATTTGGTAGTTTTGGTCACAGACGGACTGCGAGTTTATACAAAAAAAAAAGGGGGGGGGGAGGGAGGGGCGGGGGTGGTTGTGGGATTGGGTCCGGGCTGGCCGGTGGCTCCGCGGTGGTTTGAAGGCGCAAAGTGCGGCAGCAGCGGCGGGCGGAGCAGCGCGATGCGGAGCCGAGCCCGGCCCGGCCCCTCCGCCATCCCCGGCAGCGCGGGCGGGGCCGCCCCCGGAGCGCCGCGCCGGGGGACGCGGGACTCGGCGGCGCCCGTGCCCTCATTGGGCGAGGGGGGCGCGCTGCCCCGCCCCCCCGGCTCTCCCGGCTCTCTCATTGGGCGGCGCCGCGGGACCAGCCGTAGCCCCGCCCCCCCGGCTCGCCGGCCAGTCAGAAAATGGTTGCCGGGCAGGTTGAAAGGGTCGCCGGCCAATGGGAGGGCGGGCAGCTGGCGCGCGCGGCGCACGCAGCGCCCCACGGCGGGAGCGGCGGGTGGAGGGAAGGGCGGAGCGGAGGCTGCTGGCGCCCGGCGGGGGTGGCGCTGCCTCCGCCTCCTCCCGGCCCGAGTCCCAGCCCCGCCGAAGGGAGGGAGCTCGGCCGGCTGCGAAGGGACCGGGGTTCCTCTGCTCCCAGGTGGGGCGCCGGTCGGGAGGCGGCGGGAGGGCGCGGGGCTGGGAGCCGGGGGCAGGGGACGGCAGCGGCGGGCGTGGGGTAACGGCCGGGTACGGCGGGAGGCCGAGGCGGGGGCGGCGGGAGCCCCGGCGGGGCGGGGGGGCTCTGCCGGTGAGGGGTGGAGGGGCATCCGGCGGTGCGGTGGGAGAGGAGGAACAGCGGGGACAGGTGGAGCGGACGGCGGGCCCCGGCGGTGGTGAGGTGCGGTGCGGAGGGACGGCGGCCCCGGGGAGCTGAGCTGGGACCGGGGCCACAGCGGGGCCGGGTGCGGGCACGGCGGCCCCGGGGAGCCGGGCTGGGCGCGGGGGGAGCGCCCGGAGCGCGGCCGGCGGTGGAAGTTGTTCGCGCAGTTATAATTAGCCCGGCCGGGGTCTGAGCGAGCCCGGCGGAGGAAGGGGGAGGAGTGTAACTTTTCGCAGCTCGGGAAGCCCAAGGTTGTCTCTGGTTACCGCTGCCCACGGCCGCGGGCGGGGGGGGCGGGACGCCCGCAGGAAGCACCGACACTCCTTCCACAAAGGCCAAATGGTGGCAGGAGCCGCGGGAGCGGCTGCGGGAGGGCGGCAGGAAAGGGCTTTCCCCGGACCCCAGCGGTTCCATCCTGGTACTCCTGCTCGCTGCCGCTTGGTTGTGGCGACTTATGTATAAGCTGCAGTTACCTTTTTAATAGCAGGTTTTGTTCGGCGTAGTAAACGCGTGTTAGTCTGGGCTACGAGCAGGTGAATAGGGCTGGAGGAGCGTAAGATTGGTCTTTAGGCATATTGCCGATCAAGCTCGCAAATAGGTGCTGTTAATAATTTCTGCCCTAGTTAGGCCTGGAATTTTTCAAACTGTGTTGGAATGCTCGTTTCTAAAAGCATATGTAGGAGCCTTATGCAGTAGTTTTCCACTTAATTTTTGATGTGGCTAAAATTCCGTAGTTCAGGCAGCTAACTGCTATGTGGGAAATACCATTAACATTGAAATGATGCTGTAATCCCAAAATTCTAAAGTGACCCCTAAACACATACTGCCAGGAAGGGAAGACAAAAAGTAATCCAGTTCATGGTGATTTGCAGCTACTCTGTGTCTTTTATAGTTGTTTTTTTTTCCCTAACAGATTGTAAAAACTATACCTAATAACCTTGGTTCTGTACTTCTTCCTGACACTCAACCCAGTGTGAAATCATACAGGGCAAAAGTCAAAACGTCCACAGTTACTGCTGCAGGAATCCTTTGAAGTATCTAATAAAGAATTTAAATTTGAAAACTTCTTGCCTTCATCTCCTTCTAGCAAAAATATTGGACTTCTAAAACACAAGTAACAGTTCTATTTTTTTTATCCAGTGCTTCTAATTTTGTTGGGTTTGGGGTTTTTTAGCTAAGGTGCTAAAATCTAAATTTTACTATGCTTGTTAGCTTTGTGAAGTTGTTTTCACATAAAAAAATCCTAAAACTCTAAAGCATGTGTTTTTATATTCGGTGTGTAGAGAATGCAGTGACTGCACACCTCTCCCTGTGACCTAACAAGTACACCTTATTAAACCTCAGTAGTGACCATCTGAAGTTCTGCTGTTTCAGAGGAAATAGGTTATGAATCTTCATTTGTCTCTTTCTTGTGTGTTTTTTTTTTTTTAATTATTTATAGATAGTGCAGATATCATACTGGGAAAGAAGTCAGCTTCGAGGAGGAGGAGGAGGGAGATTTAATGTGTTTGATGCTGTGGGTTAGACTTGGCTTGCTTAGGTCACGGGCATTTTACTGCTGTTTTACTGCATCTTTACAGTTCCGAGGTTCTGTAAGCGGCGGAGCCCTTTGGTAGCATCAGGCTATGAGTTGCTATGTAAGATGAACTGTAGGCGTTTACTTGCCCGTCTCTCTGAATGTAAGATTGCCTTTCGCTCTGTATTATTTTAAGATTTGTGAAATAATGTATGAACTCTTTGATTTTTGATCACAAGGGCTGTGTTTACCTGGATAGTACTGATCCTTGCTCCTGCGGTGCATTTGTGAGGCGGTTTGCCGTGGCTGGGTCAGGTGTCTGTGTGTGTGATGTGCACAAACAGGGATGTCACATCCAATCCTGGCTGCAGGCTGTTAGCCCCTGCAAGGGCTTTAATCCTTGGAATTCATGAGTTTGATTCTCCAGGTGGAGGTGAGACCTCAAGAGCATGGATCATGCGATTCCCTCCACATTTCCTAGCCTAGTCCATAGTCTACTGTCACTTCAGCCTTTTCACATTTCCCAGTTTCCAATGCCTTGAGCTAATCCATGATTTAATCCATGTGGTCTCTAGCCATACTGCAGATATTGCTCTATCAGGGGTTTGATGGAAATGGTGCCACACTGAACATTAGACACAATCGTAGGACACCTTGTCAACTATCTTCTCATACTGTTTTTGTGTATGCTGAAAAAGAGGAAAGTTGGAGGATTAAATAAAAATCTAACTGCTTTTGCAGCCTGTAAGCATTAGGGGTTAATTCTGATATGTAGTTCTTCACCATGCATGGTGTTCTCTCTCCTGATTATGTAATTTTGGAGATGATTACAATTGTAATTTGGTGTTCAATAACCTGAGGAAGTAGTAGTGCGAGTCCTTATCCTAAAACCTAACACTTAGAGGATCAGCATTCTGTAATATTCATTTATGAAAGATAATTTCCACATTTTATGTGTTCAGAGGTGAAACTGTTAGGTCCTCTTATTTGAGTGTATTCATGAATTTTAGGGGGTTTACCCGTTTTTACCTGCTTTAATAGAATTTAGCACAAATAATTTTAAAAGTTGTATTGGATTGTGTTCTTAATGCTTCTGGTTTAAAAAAATAAAAAAACACCACATAGTAATTAAATACTCTGGTTTTGTTTTTTTTTTTTCCTCTTAAGTCGCATCATCCTACCTCGGTGGATGGCTTGGCCTCTGGGATAGTTCAAGACTCTTGGATGACCACGTTTTATGCAAAATCCAGAATCTTCCTGCCTGGACTCCTTTCTGTTTTCTAAGGGTAACTACTTGTATGATTTTATGCCATTGTATCTTAATGTGCATCAGGCATGTTCTGATAACAGGCTGCAGATGTTATTTGTGGATTAGAGTGCTAAACTGAAATATTTCTTTAAAAAATGGGATATATAATATAAAGTGACATAAAACTCTTTGGTTTGAGAATTCTGAATTTCCATTACTATTTTTTCCTTCATAAGGGGGAATTACTACTGTTCAATAAAGCACATTGCCTTAAGATCAATTTTTCTTGGAAATTGCTTAATTAAGACTTGAGTCTTATGGCAAGATCCACTGTTCAGCTGCTAAAATTGAGTGTTGCCATTTTGTGTTGTGAGAAGGTGGGACTGGATACTGAAGTAAAGTTGTGTACTACAAGAGAAAATTCAATGATTTCTGATTTGGTTACTGAAAGGATAAATGCTCAGTCCTCTCTCAGGAAAATAGCTTTTTTTCTTGTTTGCTTTTACTGTTAATGGTCCGTTTTTTTCTGTTAAAGTGTGAGCATGCCAATTTTTAATATTTAACAAGCTATAACTTCCTTTAGTAGTAGATCTTTTAGATCACTGTAACCCTAAAACGTGTGTCAGTGTTATGCAGGTGAATGCATCTGGTATCTCTGTTTGAAGCAAATATGGGATTGAAACTGTTCAGTTGACTAGAGCAAGCTGTGAAGAGGTCTGTCATTGCATTTGCAGCTCTAATGATCTTTCGTCTCTCCAATGAGATGCTTTGGTAGAACCATAGTGGTTTGGTTCTTCTTGTTTCCTTTGAGTCTTATGTTCTCATTTAATTATAGTTTAGTTTTACTGTGGGAGTTTCTAGGTTTAGTAGCTCTTGATCATGTATTAGCTTTTGCCAATTGGTATAGATTCTTAGTTTAAATTATTCCAGACCCTTCTTCCACTTAAAAAAAAAAAATCCACACAAAATCCCTGAAAAAACCTTGGTAAACACACTCTCATTAAAAATATACACATGAGCTTTATTAATAAATGTGGAATGAGAACCACAAGTGACAGACAAGAGTGACAGTAGTTTAGTTTGGGGTTTTTTAGGGATGGAAGTTTCTCTCCACTAAGCACTGGAAACCACTTGTTTTAGCTGTAGAAGGCACAGATCCTAACACAGGAGTTGCTTGTCCAGCGTGAAATGCCATGCTCTGAAACTTAGCTGCCATAGTTTGTAAAGCAAAGCTCTTATCAGTGCTTTGTGAATTGAAGTGGGAGTAAGGAACTTAGAAAGATGTCCTTAAGTGCAGGAATTATCCAGATCCCAGTAGACATAACAAAAACAGGTTGTTGTGGGGGGTTTCAAACTAACTTTTAAATCAAGGTCAAACTTACTTCCAAATGCTTCCTAAACATAATTTCAGCTCCTAAAACGCTTGTGTATGTTACAGGTTTATTTTCTACTTCACACATAGTGAATGACGGTGGGAACATTATTAATTCCAGAGTAATTCTGTTCTAAACTCAGTCTTCCTCTCATTCCTTTCCTGTACCTAATGAATGCTATTCAGGCTAGTCTTACTTTCAAAATGTGGGGAAATCCTTAGGTATGGGGTTTTTCAGTGTTTTGTTTTCCGGGTTGGGGTGTGTTGTGTATGTTTGTTTTTGGGGTTGTTTGTTGTTTTGTTGGGGTTTCTTGAGTCTGAACAGCAGCATATCTTGGTTCTGTGTTCCAGTTGCTTTGTACCAGACCGTGGGTGTGTTATAGGTCAGGGTTTGTTGACCAAAAAGTTGACATTAAGTCTGCTTTCTTTGAGCAGCTATTTTCTGGTAATTTCTGACTCTTGTGAGGAAGTTGTTGCATAGGAGTTTAGGTATGGGAGTAAGCTGGTAGGACTGCACTCCTCCCTGTGTGCACACTTTTAGTCACTTGTGCCTTCTCCAGCAGTTACTCATCTTGGCTAAACTGGGGCAGTGCTGAGGAGGGGGTGGGGAAGCAATGGGCTTAAACACACTTTTGTATATTTGGAAGTATCTTCAGGTCTAAACTGCTTTTTCCTTTGGTGTTTCCTAAGGGGTTTAGTCCTTCCCTCACTTTCTCTGGGTAACAGCTGAAAAGGTGTGTGGGGATCTCCAGCACTTGCTGGGGACCCCAGATCGGAGATGTTCTGTGTGCTCTGACAGCTTACACTGTTATGTAAGGCATGTCCAAGTGATCAGCACTAAGCCTGGATGGGAGGAAGGGATTTGTGTTGTGTCTGTTAACTGCACCTTCAGCCTTTCCATTTCCTTGTGCACTTTCTTCTACGTGAAGTACAAACCAATAGCCACTCCAGCACTTAATTAAAACTGTTCATGAAGGTGTGTTGCCTAAAAATATGTGTCGGGTAGGGGAAGGATTGTCATTAAACATCGTGTGCAGCATGCATAGAATAATTCTGGGAGGCAGCTGTAGCTGTTGGGGTGTTTGTCTTCCTTTGCACTTCTGCGGATAGATGTGTGCTTGTGAGGTGTGTCCATGGAAGAGAGGGGAGAGCAGAACACCAGGATATCAGCCAGCCTTGGTCAGTCACTAGCACAAGTCTACAGCACACAGAGACTTCTGCCTGTCTTTACTCTTACGTGGTTTCTACAGTTACGAGACAGAGGAGACTTGGAAAGAGAATTGCCCAAATTACAGTAGCAAGGAGTCTCTAATTTTGATTTTAATACTTAAGCTGCATTACTGTAAACTGGACAGGCAGCTTTCACTCATGAGGTGCTTACACACCTGCAAAGCAGGTATTTTTTTCCTGTAAGAAAAAGTAGTATTTCACTTTGAGACAGTCTTGGGCTGAAAAATGCAGCAGTGTGGCTGTACAGAAAGGATCAAGCAAGTTTGGATTGATTAATACTCTAAAAAGAAAAGCCAAAAGGAACCACTATGAATTCAGTTATCTTTACCTGCATAGTGAAGGCCAGGTACTTTATTCATGATCTTGCTATTTAAACATATTTAGTGGTAAATAAATAACTGTTGTGTAGTTTAATTCCATGCTTGTTTTGCGCATGAAAAGTTTGTGTTCAGATCATACTAACCCTGGCAGTTGTGTTTGATGCACTCATTATTTTTGAAGCTCTTCTTTACTGAAAATTGAAGGTCTGTGAGGTCCTGAGTTCTAAATATTGTTTAACGTTTCTCTTTAGTTCTTCGCCCTCATGTTCCAAAAAAGTTAAGTAGTAGTTTGCCCAGATAGAAGTAATTGAAGGTTTTCACATGTTGCATTATTCCTTGAGAGTGTTCCCAGCTGTACTTCCCAACCATGTGTCAGTGGCAGCTGCACTGTCAGACCGTGTGACAGATGGAGCTGAAATGGTGGCATGGGCCTTGTATTGTCCACAACACATCGCAATGTGAATTTCTCTTGGTCGTGAATTTCTCTTGGTCGCCTGGAATGTTTCTTCTGAGTAGCTGCACCCTGACCGGGCCTGTTTGTTTGGTATTGTGTGGATTTGCCAGCCAGAGATGTGCCTCTTCCCTCCCAAGTTTTTTCAGACCTCGGGATGGTGTAGGATTACAGTGCTTGGATGCTTCTTCCCATCTTAGCAGGAAGGAGTTGCTATGAAATGTCCTCCATGGAGGACTGGAAGGATCTGAGGAACATGCTGTCAGGGCAGAATTTCTGTGTAGACTCCATTGTAGTTCAGTGATGTGAATACAGAGTTTGGTACTCCCAAATACTGAGTTCACTTTGCTTCCTTTTCTCTGTATCTGAAAAACTATTTTCATTAAAAAAGCATTCTGCCATAAACGGCCTGTGGCTCAGTTCACATTACTATAATGACAGAGGGTGAGAAAATGCCAGGAAAAAAGTTGAGATGTGTTGCTCCTCATTGTTCCTGTTTTTCTCATGACAAAAGATTCTAAAATAGATCATCTGAATGGAAAAAAAAAATCCTGTTGTGGAACCTTTTCTAGTTGAAGAAAAGGGTGACTTAGAGCTTGCTACTTTTATAATTGAACATCTGTGTACCAACCTCACATTTGAAGTTGGCATAAACTTTTAATTTTTATTTAGTTTATTTACTTACAAGCTACAGAGTTATCAGATTGGCACTTCCCAAAATCCTGTTAGTTGATCCAATTTTTTGAGATGTGAGTAGGTTCCTGGAATTAAGCTGGAGTAAGGAGAGCACAGTTTCTGGAGACTCTGCTTTAGTGTGCCCAGATTGTGCTGCTTTGAGCAGGCAGCTGGGGGTTTGTGTGTGCACGGCTGCTTGTTTGCCCTGCTACCAAAAATTGAAGTGGAATAAGCACTGCATAATTAAATAATGCCATCACCATCTTCTGCTGCAAACTAATGCTGCAAAAGAGAGCATCTGACTGAATTTTGGGTTTGGGACGAGGTGTCAATACGCAGTGCTACGGAAGAACAGGCTTCTTAGAAAATACTCAGTGGTTTGTTAAGGATCTGATCCCGTCAGAAATTCTTGTGTTAAAAAGTAAAGCAAAAGGCCTGATAAAATGTAGATTAGCTGCTAACAAAGGGGCTTTGTGTCTTTTGTAGGTCAGCAGCTGAGTGTGTTTGACAAGAACTGAAATTTAATGTCTCCTGTAGCAACCATGACACTAGTCATTTTTAAATCCACTGTACCAATGGTACTCTGGTTTTTATTAGCCTTTTCCAAATTTTTGTGTAACCTCTGAAGTCGTCCAGCTCCTGGAGGGAGAGTAGGGGATCCTTCCTGTTGGGCAGTAAATCAGTGTTAGACAGAATTTCTAAAAGTAAGGTAGTACTGTGTTTGTTTATTTTAAAAACACATCTTGAGAGTCGGGAGTATGTTAAGTAGGAACATTTTGAAGTTGGAGCAAATAGTATTTCTTGCACTTCATTTTTACAGTCAAGTGCTGTCGTGCCCAAGCATTGTTACATATTTCTAAAATACTCTGGGACGAATTTTATGAAGGCAATTTGAGGAATCAAAAGAGGGGTGCCTGCCTATATGAGCATGAAGTATTTAGTCTAACTAGACTGTTGGATGAATTGAAAAGTAAAAGATGTCATATTAAGTTGTTTTTGTGAAATTATACATCCTTGCATATCATAGTCTGCTTGCTCTTTAAGCTTGCTTACAGAATTGAAATAATAGCACATTTTTGAGATGTTAGGAATTAACATCTTTTATGTAATTCAAAGAGATAGGAATGGTATGTCCTGTGTATGTAACAAAGTATAAATGTGTATTTAAAAAAGATACTAAAAGCAGTAAATTATCAAGACCAAGTATTCTGGATGTATGAAATGTCAGAATTGTTGTTTCCTGCGTGGTCATAACTTCATTCCCTTATGCGTGTAAATTTTGGTCTGTTTAACTAACTGAGAGAAACAAACAAACAAATCCAACTAGGGTCCTGAATGATGGTGCTTAGTGAAGAAACAGTTGTTTTGATGTATAATTTTTGTTCTTATGGTGATGCTATGAGGTAATGCCTGAGGTAGTACACAACATTTAAATGCTACTTAAAATAGAGAGTTCACAATTTTATTGTGAGTTTAGGATTTGCATAAATGATTGTCTTCACGACGAGAGTTGGTATATTTAGCAACAGTCTACTTGTCCTGCATAAATGTGATTTTCCACGGATTGTGTCAAAAATGATCAGTTACTGACAATATTGTCGGTAGTTAGAGGATCCTTGACACACAGGCTGCCTCCCCAGAATACTTTGTTTTTGTATTTTGTGCCTGAACTTTGTATCCAGATTTGCTCTGATTTTGTTGTAGCGGAGTGCTGGGTACTGGCTGGGTCTGTTTGCTCCCAATGGGGTGCCCGAGTGGGAAAGTGATAACACGATCAGTGTGGGAAGATGACCCAGGTGAACAGGCACACCAATCCGGACACCTTCTGGTTTTTAAAGAGATTCAGATGGTGCTGTGGCAGTTTAACAGAAAACTTTGGAGAAAAGCAGAGTTCCAAAGTTAAAAAATCGCAGCAGTGGTAAAATTGCAAGTAATTAAAGTTTGTTGCTATTTCAAGAGCGAGTATGTTAATGAACTGAAGATGGACCAGACTACTCCTTGCTAAGTAAAAATGCAGTCCTAAGACAAGTTGAATTTCATCCAGATATATTCTTTTTTTTAAAAAAAAAAAAAAAAGTGTGTACTATTGAGAAGTCTGACACCTAAACTCCTGTAGCAGCTGTCTGTTTTCTCTCACGTGTCTTGCTGAGGAGGATGCACTGCTTGCTTGCTTTCTGTTCCTCCAGAGGAGCCGAGTTCTCCAACAGCCTTGTCTGGGCAGATGGATGTAGCCATGCAGCCCCGCCATGCTCCCTGCAAATCTGGAGAAATCCTGAAAGTAAAGGAGGCTTTATCCTTCTGCCTTCTCCTTGTCCCCAAAAGTCTAGCAACAGGCTAGCAGCTGGCAGCTGCGGCCATCAGCTGAGCTATTGCTGGCAGCATCCAGTGCTCACATGAAAAGGAAGTTGGGAGGCCCACGGCAGCATGCAGGGTCTGGATCATTGTGCGTGAAGTATCTGCCCTTAATCTGCCACTGGTGTCTGATTTATGATTGCTTAATTTTTTTTAATAGTTTGAGAACGAGGTGTCTGTATTCATGGACATTTTAGGATGTGTGTAACTAAGATTTTACCAGTGGTTTTTGTGCAGAGTATACTCATTTTCTGTGTTTATATGAGTGATTGCTTAGGGCTTGTTGTCCCTAATAAAACTCTTTAGACTTGGGATGGTAATTGCAAAGTACCCAAGGAGTATTGGTTTGGATCACTTACATTTTAGATGTGTGTATGTACAAATTTTTGTACCACATTGTTCTAGACCTACTTTATTTCCGTGCAAGAGCACACAAAGCAGGATGAAAGCAACTAAATTCTAATTTATTCCTAACTATTTTTACCTGAATTGGTCACCTTTAAAATGCTGTTTGATGGCTTCCTGCCTGATGTTCTTAGTGTGAAGTCAGTAGCAGTTGTGAACCATCAGCCATGAGCACCCATTGTCTCTATGTGAGCTCAGTGGCCCAGCCAGATTTCCTCCCACATTTAAGCAAACTTCCAAGCTGTGGAATGGATGTAAGGGTCCCATGGGAGGCCCTGCTGTTGGTCTTGCTGTAAAACAATTTTGTGTCACCAAAGAAAGAAAGAAAGAGAGGAATCAGTCCTACATAGAGTTCTCAGAGACACTGAACAAGACTTTAATGAGATCAAGCCTTAATGAGATCAAAATGGGTGTTGAAAACTAGCTTGAAATCTTACCTGCTGTACCCAAGAATGAGTGTTAAAATGGAAATTATGAAATATTCTATAGAGTTATTTGATCCTTAATATAGGCATCTATTTTATTTCATGTGGGCAGTCAGATATACTTAGAAGTATGTAGCTTTTTTTAAAAAAAAGAGTTAGTATGTTTCTTCCATGTTTCTCATTTAGAAAGGAAATTGCCATGAAACAGTATAGCTGGAAATTGCATCTTTTCAATGGAAGTAGAATTGTGCAGGATTTCTTTGTCTCTTGATGTTCTGTGACATCAAAAGTCAATACATTGTACACTGCAGGGTTTTCAGAATTGTCTGTTGGGCCTGCCCAAGGTTAATTCATAAATTTTGTCTTCCAGGTTCATGTTGGGGAGAGGTCTAAAGCGCAAGCTGAGTGACTATGAGGAGAACATGGCTGGTCTCTCGAGTGCCTTTGATTCCAGTCGAAGTCTGCCCTACCCCCTCAAGAGGCAGCTGGTGCTCAACATGTGCCTCACCAAGTTACAGACGTACAAGATGCTGGTGGAGCCCAACCTGCACCGCTCCGTCCTCATCGCCAACACCGTGCGGCAGATTCAGGAGGAGATGAGACAAGAGAGCAGCCAGCAGCCAGTGAATATCTGCCCTGGCATTGCTGCTGCTTCTCACACCTACACAGGGATGGAGTCACCTGGGATTTCCCTTCAGTTGCCTTCAGGTGTTGGTCAGCAGGAGTCTCACTGCTGTGACCTGCGGTCTGTAGAAGACCCGATTGAAAACAGCCTGCTGATCGTTTCGGACGATGACATGTCGTCTGCTATTTCATCTATTCTGAAGGATTTAGACTTTGTAGAAGATATCAGCCCCCCTACTTGTCTGGTTCCTACTGGAGATGACCAGCCGAAGTTTCCAGAAAATACTGGTCTGAAACTAGAAGATGATAGACAGGATTTGAAGGGAGCTGAATGTGTGTTTGGTTCCTTTGAGATTTCAAATTCAACCAGTTACTTGAAGGATTTGGCAATAGATGACATTTTTGAAGATATTGACACTTCAATGTATGATTCAGACTTTTGTTGCCCTCCCTTGATGCCGCCCAGATCACCATCTCTTGCTACAGAAGAACCATTGAAAACCTTCCCGTCTTGTAATTCTTCTTCAGCAAACAACATTCAGATCTGCAGAACAGATCTGAGTGAATTGGACCACATCATGGAAATTCTGGTTGGATCCTGATACTTGTTTTACCCAAAGATACTTTTAAACTGCCACTTTCATTTGGTTTCAGGATAAAAGCCACTGGAATAGTTGTAAAGAATTCTTTAAAAAGCAAACTAAATAATAATTTGTCCATAGTAGGATTTTCTAAATAATTCCAAAACTTATAAACTGAAAAAGTGGCAGATTTTTTTTTAAAAAAAAGAGAATTATTTATCAGAACTGTGCAATCGTCATTTTCCTTCCAGGATGTATGTGGAACAATGGGCGCATACCCTCATCACCCCTCATGCCTCTTTCAATAAACTTTTTTATGTGCAATTTTTAATTTGACAGAAGAATTTACATGCAAAGCAAATTTCATATGAGGTGATCTTTTACAAAGCCTCCACTTTATTTTTAATATCAGAGTTTATGCCAAGCTGGCATCTGTCAAGTTGCAGAGTTAGATTGTGTGGATTGCAGACATGTTACTAGAGATGGGTATATTTTAAAAATGAGACACGCTTTGCTTTCTTTTGGTCAGAAAAGCAGATCAAGACACTTACCAACAAAGTCTCTTGCATTTTCTAAAGCATTCAGAACTATTTATTTTTGTAAATTTTATAGTCTTTCTACATTTTACTACGTTATTTCATCATAGTTCAAATATAATGGACTTCTAGTTGGATGTGTTTAGCACTACCTCTGAGCTGAAATGCTTTAACTCTTTCCAGTGCTTCATCTGAGACTGCAAATCTTTTTGTTTCTGTTTCTTTCTGGGGGAAAGTACTTCTAACTCATTAAGTTGATCCTTTGACAGTGACCTAGCTGATTTGTAAAATCAAGGGTATTCAATGTTTAAAAACTTTTAAGTATTTACAAATTAATTTATATGTAGATTGTGCAATTTAACATTTTTCTGTCAGTATTATGTGCTTAGATTTTGAATAATCTTGGCGTTCTTTAAATTAAAACTTACTATGTACAGGTAGCTTTTTATTCTCTTTTGGAAAACACTGTCCTTCAACCCTGCTTTCACTACAAATTTTAAGATGATTTTTTATGTGCAATATTATTTAAAAAGATACACATTTGTATACCTGGCATTGTGGGAAGAAACGCTTCAAACTTAAAACCTCTAGCACCTTTGGAGGATACTCAGCCAACATTTCTGCATCCTTTCAGAAGCCAAGCTGAGGACACTGAGGACACATCACCCACTGCTGTGACAGCCCCAGGAGCACCGTGGGGCTGTGGGGGGTCAGTGCTGGTGGCTCTGTCCTTCGGTGGGACTGGGGCCACCTGGAACCCTGGAGGTGCTGTCCCGGGTGGGGCAGCAGATCCACAAACACCCTGCTCAGCTGGAGATGAGGTTTGCAGTGAGAACTGTTTTTCCATCAGGCAGTTTGGATTCTGTGTTTCAGCCTGACCCGAGGTCTAGATGGATCCCTGCTATCCCCTTCTGAATTTCACACTTGCACATTGCTTTTTGGTTTGGGTTTTGGTTTTTATTTTTCCCTCCTTTTTTAATTATAAAACTTTTTCTTTGTATTTGAAAGCTGCAGCACCTGTCTTGGAAACTTGCAGTTGTAAAACCTTCGCTTTGGTTTGTTGTATTTTTGGGGTTTTTGTTGTTCTGCTGAGACTTTTTATGAACGGAGCGTTGGCAGAGGGAAAAAAATGTTGCCTGTGTGTTGCATCTCACAGAAGTTGAAATCCTGGCCCTGTTGAAGGGGCCAGGGTCTCACCTGGTATTTTTAGTCTTAACTGATGCTGTGGCACACCTACCTTGTGCAGAGATCTCCATTTTTTTACTGTGACTCTCTTGGTTAACAGTTAGCTGCCGACATAACTTGGTATCCCACGCCAATGGAGAACCATGTCGGGTCACATCCTCGCAGCCATCTGGGTTGTTTAGCAACCGAAGGGTATAAATGTATTTATATGCATATATTGTATTGATTCTAATATAAAACTTCTGATCTAAAGCATTTTGAATTGCTGGATAAAGGGATTTGTTTGAAGAGTGTATAACTAGTTCTTGAAGAGGTACAGCTTCAGAATGTACACAGATTGTGCATTGTGTATAGACTACTCTGGCTTTTCCTCAGCCTCTACTTTTGTATTAAAAATATGACTGAATAAATCCTTGAATTATTAAGGGCCTTCTGCACTGTGATGAAACAGAGATGCGGTTAAAAATGTCTTTAAATTCAGTGATGAGGGATGAAATAAAAAGACTGCATCTAATCTCCTTTTGCATATTGAAAATATGGAATGTTACTATGCAGTAAAGATATTTTGGTATGAAAATTGTATCATATAGCAAATAGTAAACACTTAATAAATCCACTTACCTTGCAGTCTCTACAGAAACAGGAGAGAAGACAACTTGCTTTTCAACATTTCTGTACTAAAGTTTTTTGTATACTGCAGCAAAAGACTTAATTGTTGGTAGATCTTTTATCAACAATTCAAAATGCAATTTTTGTACAAGTCCTGGCTACAGAGCTCTGTTTCTAATTGGTTGCTTGTGTCACAGTGCCAAGACCATGAGCTGGTGTGTAATGCAGTTCGGTTATGTTTGGAATTATGTGCAAAGGGAAGTTTAATTTTTAAATATGCACAAACTAATTTTAAAATCCTTCCATGTAAAATGAAGTTAGAGGCTAGTTGTGGTGGACCTATTTATTGTATGTTTGGAAATAAAAGCCACAGTTTTGCATTTAAACCAGTTCTCTTTTGGAGCCTTCACTATGTGATTGTTTTAAAAACAAAGCATAAAAAAAAATCTATGGCACCTTGCCACCTTTTCTTTGATCTTTCACTCACAAGGACATAACATTTTCCCTAGGCATTTGTACCTTTTCTTCCTTCTCTACATGCCTGCTCACCCTCATCCTTTGTCCCTAGAAATACTAAACGCCTTACAAATCTGTACAGAAATTGCATAGGCCAGGCCCCATAACAGGGTTCCACATGAGGTTTTCACGTACCCTGAAGGATGGATTCCTTTAGGGAAGCACCACAGCTTGAGCTGGGTGTCTCCATAAGGGGGACTGTGAACACTGAAATTCCTTGGCAGTTATGTCTATAGCAACAACAATAATAATAATTCAGACCATTACTAATACTAAGGTTTGGGATCCTCATCCTGTTTGCCCCTCAGTTGCTCAGGGGTCGTTGTCTTACACAGCATCTCAGCCTCCCAGCTTGGGAGCCTGAGTCTGCAATTTGGAATTTGGAATCTTGTAATAATGTTACACTTGTTTACCACAATCCATGGGTTTTCTCTACTTCAGCTATTAATATCCAAGCCGCAGCTTTGCTCTGGCTCTTAAGTTTTCACTAAAAAGCACTACACCCTGACACCCCCTTTGTAACCAAAGAAGGGATTGCCCACAGAGCATTTTTCCAGCTGGTGGGGTGATTCCTGTTGGGAACAGGTGACATGTGAGCTGTCCTCTGGGCTTTGTCTCCAGTGCCCTCTGAGGTGCTCCCAGCCCCTGCAGTTCTTGGTGTCCCTTCAGAGGTTGCTGTACCTGAAAGCAAGTGTCACATACAAGTGTCCTTGACACCCGTAGTAGTTGGTGGCTCTTCAGACCTGTGTGTTTGTCAGGCTGGCCAAAAGCCTTGCCACTCTGGGCTACTGAAAGGCAGCTTGTACAAATCAAACCAGCAGCTTCAGGTTTGGAGGTTTCCATCTTCCTGTTGCAGACCTCTAAAACGAGATCCTGACCCTTCTGCAATGAACTTTCAAGATTTAAATTGAGGCAGAATCACCATTTTCCCTCTTGTTTTAAGCGTTTACATAGAGACAAACCTCTTTATGTGCCTTTTTAAGAATTGCATCAAGTTCCCTCCATTTTAAGGGGAAGAAAAACATTCATATCATACAGACTGAGGCATAACACAGCACTCTCCAGCAGCTTTCACTGATGAGACTGCACTGGCTGCTGCTTACAGACTTCCTCCTCCCTTTGTCATGAAGCCTGCTGACCACAGTGTGTAAAGCACGGGTCTAGAAGGAGCTGCAGAGAAATCTGGTGGTGTGACCATGGTGCCATCAGCTCTTGGACTGACTCATTCCTGAGGAAGCTGCTACGGATGCTGCAGCACAGGGCTGAGCCTGAGCCCGTGGCAGCAGAAAACGCTGCCTCTCGAGGGTGTGCTGCAATTCAGTGTTTAAAGAAAATATTTTTGAAGCTTTCAGAGCAGGCTGAGACTGTTCAAAGCTGGTGTAGGTTTTCATATGCTTGCATCGATCTTAGCCACGCTGAAAGATCTGAGCTTAAAAGCATTCAGAGCAGCACAGCTCAGTGCAGTGCTACTTCTAAGAGCTGGCTGGGGAGGTCTGGGTGCTCCCCAGAGTGCTCTGTCCAGCTCTGCGTGCTGGAAGTGACACTTTAAAAGACTAATTTTCCAGCACAAGCAACAGTAAAATACACAAAATTAAATAACCTATCCATTAGTTCTGTGAGGGAGATGAGTTCTAAATTAGCAGCAAAACTAATTTTGAGCTGTTCAAAATCAGTTTCAGACGTGAGGCATTAAGCTCTGAAGATGGCAGAGGTATCTCTGTAGAAGTGTGTGTTAATAAAGCAGATGTTTGGGGAAGCTGGAGGATTTTTGGCATTTCAGGATTTGCCCAGCGTTCACAGGCATCTCGCCTTGATTGAAAAAAGCAAAAAATGTTGCAACTTCATTCCATACATTTTTCCCTCATCAGGGCCTGCTTACTCCACCCAGCAGAGCACTAAGCCAGGCAGGCTGTGCTCTGGCATCCAGGCTGTGCTGTGGGAGGCAATTTAGGAGGTTCTCAGACATACTTCAGTGGAAGGAGCAGAAACTTCCCTTTTGAATCTTCCAGAGTGAATCTAGAAGTTGGATCCACAAGGAAATTTGGGAGTTAACAATTAATTTGAAGGTAGCTCAGTTTTAGCCAAATTCCCTTCATTGTCTTAACTGGAGCAGGAGTACTCCAGAAGTCCCATTTCAAAAACTATTAAAGCTCATCTTCATGATTAAAAAGAAACACCGGAGTGCTTTTAAATCCTGCAATGACCTTGCGTTTTGAAAAAAATGTACATCTTTACAAGATTTACTTGTTTTTCACTCCATTTTCTGCATATGCAACCAATGGTGGGCTCGTTGTATGGTTAGAAATCATCCAGGAGTCTGACTGTCCCCCTTTCTTTTCTGGACTCTTTTTAAAATTATAATAATTAAATTCCACATTTTAGAATATGTATTGAAAAATTTTCAGTCTTTCACAATGAAGTTGGTTTGAGGAGTGTTTTTTTGCAAAGGAATGTTTACAGCATTCCTTCCACAAAGGAAGCATTTCAGTAATTACACTGCTGATTGGAACTTTGTAAAACTTTGTTCCATGGGTACATTTTCCCTCTAACCCCAGCAAGAAGAAAGATGCATTCCTGTCCAGCTCTGCTGTCCAGAACTCCTGCCTTGCTCTCGTTTTCACCTTCCCAAAATCCTAAGCAAATGTCAGAAGCCTGTGGTATTTGCTCTCCGCAAACACAGAGTACAGTAACATGTTTAGTCCATCAAAACTCAGGATTCCACAGCTGAGAGCTCGTAACTGAGATGAGAAAGGGTGGAACTCGTAGCTGAAAACCTGCTGAGGCACAAAGTGGTGTCTCCTGTGTGCACCACTCACAGAGCTCAGAGGTGCCTGCGGTGCCTCTGGGGACACAGCGTGTGCTGGCACCCTGGGCTGGCTGCCAGGGACAGCAGGAACGAGGAAATGACTCAAGGAAACCCACGGCCCCTGCGTGTGCAGGACACGTCAGAGGCGCTTCCGGCACCCCTCGTTTCCCAGGAGAACCACAGAAGGACAGCCTATGTTTTTGCTATGAAATGTGCCTAAAAATGGTTGGCTACACTTTGGTTTGTCTCCCTGATCTTTTGTCAGTCGTTAGAGTCCAGTTTTGGTTCTGTGGGTACCCCCCAAGTGTACTGATCATGTCCAAATTCTGCTGGGGGCTGGAGGGTTGCCAGAACTCCCCACCCTTAAAGCTGAATTCATTACCTTTGCCATTCAAATTTTGTTAGTCTTTTCCCCCAGACTGGTGAATTTGTTCATCTCAGATTGAAAATGGGCGTTAAAAGGTCCCTCAGTTGTCTCTTGCAGCCAGTGCTCGCAGGCAGTGAGGGCTCAGGTGGCCCAAAGTGTCTGGCCGAAAGAGAAAGACCTGGAAGGTGGAGCCCATCACCTTTGGAACCCCAGCAGTTTGCTTCCCTGCTGAATCACAAGGGCAGGGTTTCTTTCCATTCTGTACCTTGGACAGGGCTGTAAAATCTGCTAATATGAAGGAAAGATGACATATTCATCCTTCTCCCAGAGTGACAATGCAAAACATTTTTTGATACATTCATCCAATGCTCACAAAAGCAAAGGCAAATTTGAAAGCCCAGAGGAAAAGAGGGCTCTGATGCATCAGTGAATGTTACACACACCACAAGTTCCCCCTCAAGCCCCTCTGCAGGCCCCTGCTTGTCTGAAAGCATAAAAATGGGATTTTATTCTTATAATTGATTTTAATAATGTTTATTACCAACCTCAACTATTCATTCACCATTTACTGGCAATTTAACATTTTGTGAGCTTATGACTACAGTCTATTTAATACATGTTTTAAGAGCTCTGAAAGAATATAAGGGAAACGGAAAATTAATTCAAATCTAGGATTAACTGAAAAAGTGAACCCTGCTCTTGTATCCAGATGAAGTTTCCAGTTTGGACATTGCAGGACTCCCTCCAGGACCAGGGAAGCTGCAGAGCCACTTTAAAAGAGCATTTTTCCAAATGCCCTGTTCCATCTACTGAGTAAGCAGGGCAGAGTTCACCCCATGCTAATAGCACTGAGGTATCATAAGCATTTCTGAAGTTATTACAGCAATTGAAATGTCACTGCTGAACAGTTTACTAGATTAAGGATTGAAGTCTGCCAGTGCTTTATAGTATTCTTAATTCTAAGAACAGAATAGGCTCATCATTAAATAATTAACTAACTTAGTTTTGGAACATCCAACTCTGTTCCCTGCTTTCAACACATAAAATATCAGTTGCCATGCTTAGCACCTGTTTAAGACAAAAAGTCATATAAAAATTTCATATTCAGAATGGCCAGAGCAGCACAGAGATCAGTAGCTTGTGTAAAAGTTACTGCCAATGAATAAATAAAGCTGTTGCAGTTGGCAGGGAACCAACACAGATTCTTCTGAACGACAGTGAAGTGCATCCCCTGTGGCACTCAAGCGTGCAGGGAGATGGGCAACAGTCAACAGTTTCTGTAAAATTTTTAAAAGGCAGGATTTTACACCATTATGCAAATCCTGAACTGCGACACTGCTGAGCTTTTACAAGCAGAGTATGCATGGTGTAAGTGTGGCTGAATGAACCCAACGTATCCTGTGACAATCAGCTTCAACAAGGTGATTTATTTCAGCCACAAACCAATGCCAGAACGAAGCATTTTGCTGCCTCCACCCCCATCTCCACAGCAGGCTTCACCAGACAGAAATTAAAACACTTTTATTCTGCTAAACCTCACTGAAAGTCCCCAAATGAAGAAGTCTCCTCTCATTACACTCAGCAGTGGCAAAGCAACTGATCTCAGCTGGTCCAAACTGGAGCAAGTATGAGGAGAGATGGTCAAAAGGCACAGTACAACACACCTGAAACTTATCGAAATTTTGGTAGGGAAAGAAGAGTTTTGATTGAAGAGGCATTAAGGCCTAAAAGGTCAGTAGTTCAGGAGGCTCCACCAGGGTTATTTTGAAGCGTGGTTGCAGCTGCAGCATTTACTGTAAGAGACACAACTCTGCAGCAAAACTTAGCAGAGCAAAATTACAAAATTTGACTTCACAACTAAACAGGAGAAATGTCTTCTAATAACGTGTCCATAGGTCCCTCATATACAGAAATATGTCACTTTCCTAAAGAATGTCTGTAGTCTATAGTACCAAGTCAGTAACAAAATGAAGGTAAACTGCATTCAGTTCAAAGAAAAGGAAAAAAAAGCTAAAAATTGCATTTAGTTCAAAAAACATCACTACTAAAAAATTTCATTTTTAGGTTGTGTGTAGCAAAAATCTGCTTCTTCCTTGGGATTGTTATACACTGTGTGTTTTCATTTGATGATGCTGTCTTCAAAAAGAGGTTACAGGTGAAAAGCTGACCATGTCTGGAGTCTGGTGACACAGAAAGCTGAGTGAAAAAGAAAAACTTAGTTAATTTTTTCCATCCTACAGGAGGTTAATCACTTTGCATATGCCAACCTAATTTTTATAAATTTTCATTAAAATAATTTTTTTAAATTTATTTTTTATTTTGTAGAGAAAAAAGACATAAATATGAAGATAAATAGAAAACGTTCCATTTTATTATTTGACTTTTTTTAAAAATAGAAATAGCAACATATGTTTTTTAATGAAATTTTCTTTGAGACACCAAGCTGCAGGGTTTGCTCTTTCCCTTATGAGGCTATCCTAGAAAAATATTGTCATTTTACCTTAACCTTGTACCAAAATTCTTTTTTCTTTTATTCCTCTTTTGTCTACCTCAAACCACTTCTCCTTAGTCTAAACCTGTTTCTGTGTTTTACACATTTCCTATCTGATTCAACTACTGTGATCCCCCCTTCATGTACTCACTGAAGAAAGCAGAACTGAATTGTGAAGGAGTAAGCTGGACAATCCTTGTAAGTTTTATTTCTGAAATTCTCCAGGCTATCATCTCTTATGTACAAGCTTCCCAGAACAGTTATACACCTTCACTCTCCAAGGCAGTAAATAGAATAAAACAGAGCAATGAAAATGTGTCTCAAACTACCTGTCTCCACAGTGGCTACAGCTCAATTTTATTCTTCACTGAGAAAGGGATCTTGGGTTAAGAATATTTCTTCAAAATACGTTGCTAAAAAAACAGACTGAGGTGACTGAGGTGTTTTACAGCAATGGAGAATGACACAATTTTCAACTTGCATTGCTGTAACAAGAAACAAATAAGTGCCAAAGTATCTTTTCCGAAGCTGTCAGAGAGGTTTCAAAGAGCAAGAACCAACTCCACATCCAGAAGTTGTACCAGGACTAAACCATTACATGAGAACAGGTGCTGGGACAGCAGGGGGGAACATGTTAAATACACTCCGTGGTTCTCTGAAGCGCTCACTTCCAGAACAATCCTTACCTTGGTCTGGATCAATGCTTTGCAGTCATTAACACTGAATCCATCAAATCTAAAGTCCTCATTATCTTTGACATTTGATTCCTCAAAAATATCAGCCTGGTTCTCTGAAACATCCTAAAAAAAAAATAATTTACATTTTATTTATTAATTGATTTATGCATTTCTATCTGATTTCAATACATAAAACCTAAAGAGAAGTTCCCCTCAAATAAAGACCACTAAATTTTACTTTCCGAAGCTGCATTTTATCATGTGTCCTCCTCTGCATTAAAACAATTTTATGCCGCAACCAGTTCTACAAATGATGCCTCAAGTTTTAGCTTTTATATTTTTCAGATTCTGTACTGCATTAGTGTATAACTCTCAACTCTGTATAGAATGCTAGTTAGCTTTCTTCACATTTTGGTCAGACTAAACAATCCTTTTGAGGCCTGAGAGCCAAGGTCATCAACACAGTCTCAAGCCTGAAAAGTATAAACAAAAGTAAATCGGGGAGAGAAGCAAACTGGGAGAATGTGTCTTCATTACCTGAAGTTGTAATTGGACAATTAACATCTGATATGCAAATATATCTGTGTGAGAAAACTGGACACCATCATCCATCTGCCCAAGGTGTATCCTTTGGAGGCCTTTTAATAAATATCTACTTTATTCTCTAACTCTGTCCCAGGTAGCCCCTCAAGGCATCACCTACACACATGAATCTGTGACTTCAATTAATGAAAAAGCCATTTCCAATTAGAATTAGCCTTAACCAGCACCAAAGCATTGCTGAGAAATGCATCTTAATCAGTATTGTTAAGAGCAATACAGTTTTCCAGTAACAGATAAGAAGTAATGATGTAAGTTTAAGCCGCCTGGGCATTGATTTAATGCTGGGGGGGCAAGAAAGGAACAGAATGGGAGTTTAGCTATGTTAGAGAAATGTCTCTGATTCTCTCTGTTAAATTACAGTTCTACAAAGTGACTTTTTCAAGAGCAAAATAGGTTTCTACCTTCAGCACCATCCTTCTGTTTGTATATAACTAACATGAAAAGTCAATTCTGCCCATAAAATTATTACCTTGCCAACCCTGTGGTACAGCATTCAAATAATCAATTGAAAGTTACTTCTGAGAATTACATGTGACTAATTAATCCCATAAATAACTGAATTCTGAACCATCCCTGACACCTGTATCTTCTCAAAACAAGAGATTGACAAACAGAGATATTTCTATTTGAGGTCTTTCAACACTGCTCGTTTGGTTTCAATCCAATTTAAAACATACTCTCCCTCAAGCCTCCCAAAGGCAGACAGAGGAATAATGTGAGGAAAGGGGAAGTTGAACACACTTTCAGTTTCTTCACAGCAAAAACATCCAATAACTACTGTAACAGCCTCTCTGATTCAGATCTGAATTTCACTTAACAGAAAGGTATTAGAGGCTAACAGTTTTCTCCCACTCTGGGCAAAAAAGTAAACAATCCTACTGCACACACACCAGGGAGCTGATTCTCCATCTCTACCACCTGAAAGCTACTTCTCCATCTCTTCCAAAGCTGAGTGTACCACCTAACAACAGGGAAACTGTATTGGGCAGACTTCAGTGTAAAGACAATCAAAGTGTGATCCTGCACAATTTCTTAGTTACTTAGACAAGAAGATGAGAAAACACTAAGCTTTAGTCTTAAAAAGCTCCCTGTTAAAAAAAAAATCCTTTGTGACCCACCCAGATCCAATCCCTCACGTATCTGCATGTACAGCTTAGAGAAGATCAGATTCCCAACCCAGTGTTTATGCTGGCACAATGGAAAACCATTTTTCAATTACCTTTTGATTTGCATCTATTCCGAGAACACTCAAGAGGTTTTCTTGGCAATGAGATTTACTCCAGGGATGTCTTAGGCTGGGGGTATTATCAAAGTCTCTGAGTGCTCTCCATATATTTCCAGAATCCATGCTAGGAAACAAAATACAACTTGAGGTTTTGAGCTGAGGTTTCCAGTGCACATATGCAACAGTTATTTTCACTACATACAGCTGTATGCTAACCTTGATCTAACAAGCAACTTCTCTTAAAACTCTATCTACACTTCTCCAAACTATCAACCCAATGTATTAATGAGCTGGCATGACAATTAGTGGAAGCAGTAAGTCACCATAAATGTATGTTTGTGCTCCTCAGATAAGGAGGGCATTAGAAGCACAGTTCAGAGACTGGTACATGCCAGCAGCTCGCAGTGTTCAGCTGCTTCTGTGAGATGTGGGCAGAGTTCAGCCCTATGAGTCCTGGACTTTGCCTTTTCTGTCTCTCAAGTCCTTCTCCATCCCATAGGCCACACTTCACCTCTGCAGCCCCTGTCCCACAAAACAAGCCAGAGGCACTCACTGCTGAAACAGCAAGGAGAGAGTTCCCTCCATGTGGTACTTTGGATTCTTACACTGCATTCATCACATATAAAACTTCAGTTGGGCTTTACTTAATGTGCACTTGTCATTGACCATAGTTACTCATCACCGTAGCTCAGGAAATTTTTGTTTTCACTTGGCACTCTGCTGTAATAGTGCAGTCCCCTTTATAATTATATTTCTCCAGTTTGATACTGATTAAAATATAACACATATGCAGGGGAACTTGGCTGGAAGGGTGCCCACATTAAAAGTTTTACCTATGTTTGTTTCTTCTGAGTCTTAGGACATTTCTCAAGTATGATCTGACACTGCCTTCTAGACACAAAGTCTCCAAGTTACGAAAAAATAAATCCAATGCTGTTCAGTAACTACAATAGTGCTCTGAAGCTGCTGATCCTTAAAAAACACATAACAAAACTTGAAGTGTTCCAGCTGTCACAAGAGAGAGCTTGACTAATGATACTAATTGCTATTAACACAGCCCAGGAAAGAAGCCAGATACACCACAGATTCTGAAGCACATCTGGTTAAACATGAGAAGAAGTTACCAACTGGGAAAACTGAGGGGAGAGGAAAAAAAAAAAGCACGTAAGTTGTTAGCAGAAGCAGCAGCCTCCAATGATGAAGAAATAAGTGGGATGTACTGTAAAGAAAGGACAAGCAAACAGGAAGAACAGGCTGCCTGTTGGGTTCTGGCATTCCAGAGGCTTAGTCATAAGAAGGCACACCAACAGCAGGAAAAACCCTAAGCAGGAATTTGTAATTTTGATATATTCCCTCCATTGTTTTCCAGTAGCTAAAACACCATCCATTTCCTTTAACAATGTGCTACAAAACTCCTAAGATCTACACACTGAAAAGCATAGTACTAAAAAGACTTTTAACTGCACCACTGGTTTTTAAATTATGAAACAAACAGTGGAATTGATGAGGAACTTTTTCTTTTATTTCTAAACTGTTAATCTAAACTCATTACCAAAGTTGATTCTTCAAAAGTTCAGAAATCCAAACATCTTCATTATTTGCATCAAGAACTTGCTCTAAGCTTCTTATGCACTCTCTGGACTGTGGTACAAAGACTTCTGGAAAGCCCAATTTAAATATCTTCTCATAGCTATTGTCTTCCTAGAAAAAAAAAAGAGATTTTTATTACATATACCGTCTGTACAAGCTATCTCCATAGTTCATGAAGGACCTAGTCCAAAGACTACAATAATTCTAGAGATTGTCTTATTGTTTTTAGGATTTATAATTATATTAATAGCAGAGGGACTGAGCTCATATTTCAGTGTTTTGAGTATTTTGAGTACCTAGAATTAGAGGAAGCAAGAATCCCAGAGTTTCGGATGAACCTTTGTCTTTAACTTCCCAGCTTCTCGGTCATAGATTTGCATATTTAACACTTATGGCTCCTCCTTCTGCTCAGTCGATTCAGTCCAGGTCAAATCTGATGTAGGCATCAGTTCAAAAGCTTGCTTTGCTAACTCGATATTCAAACACTCCTAATTCAAATGTAACACACCTGCCAAATGCTACAGTTACCAATAAATACTGGCACTGTGCGAGTCTGCAAAAAAGCTGGGGTTGAGGATGTTTCTACATCCTTGTATTTGCACCAGACTTTTCCCAGCCTATGTTAAAAATCAGAGCCAGATTTAAATCCTGGTTCCTCCTCAAGCAGCAATGAGGAGGAGATTTGGAGGACTGACCACAGCACAGGAGAGATCTAGACAGGAGTAGTGGAAGTAACCACAAGTGAGCAGGGTTATCTGACAACTAAGAAATACATATACAAGGGAAAACATGCATAATTTACATCCTATCCTAGAGGCATGCCATCTGGTTCAGAAGCTGTATCCTTTTATTCCTTCAAGGAAGGAATTACTACAATTTTCCAAATAAAAGCAAATTATTTGACTTCACCACCCTGCCCAGAGACTGCAATGCAGGAGCAGCAACACCGTGTGAAAACTCAAGAATGGAACCAGTCAATTTGGGGTTCTTGCCCAGCAAACAACTTAGTCTGAAAACCCTAAGCATGGATACTCCATATTTTTATAGTTTCATTTAACTGTAGTTCAAACAGCTGAAATATTTCCACAGTCTCATTACACTGAACTCAGACGAGTGGGGTGAATACTGAGAGAGTACAGATTTAATCTAAGGATAAGTAGGCAAAAACAACAGAGCTGGTAGAAGGCTTCTGCACTTCTGACCATGCTTCAAGGAACAGAATTTGTTCCCCATGCTGCTCCCTCCTGAAGTAAGGCCTTGCTAAAATCCTGTCCTGATGATTCACTGCTGGGACATTCAAAGACTCCTGGGTAAATTCCTTTGAATCTTGCCCCAAGTGTCACATTACTTTCAATCAATCTGTAGATTATTCCAACAGGGATACAACACGGAAGGTCCTGATGGATGCTCGAGAAGCAGAATTCTGTGAAGTAACACTTGCTAAAGCATACATGGTCAAGGAAAAAAACCAACAACTTCCAGATAGGGACCAAAACTGAAGTGGGATGGGAGTCAAGGAAAAACCAGGCTGCTCTTCTTGGCTTTGAGATGGGGGAAGTTGCAGCCCCAGGAAATGCATTGAGGGAAGCACAGCTCTGCCTCCATTGCAGCATCTCTGTAGAGCCTCGGTCCAACACACATACAAGTCACTGACTTAAAGTTTAGCCAAGACAGATAAAGAAAACTTTTTTACCTTTATTACTGTCTATTTCAGTGAGTGTTTCTGTAACAAAATTTAGGTATATTTCCATTTATCTTGTGGCTTTGTATTAATTATAAAAAAAAATCAATGTATGAAGTTCACATCAGTACTTTCTGAATAAATCCTCCGTATCCTATTATATCAAAATACCCCACGGCTTAAACACAAGCACCAGTCCCTCTCTCAAAGGCCAATGTTTAAAGAGCACATGAAAAATCCTCTAAGTGTTTAACCGTGTAGGCAAAATACCCAGCTACTGCAAGGAAATTAATGATTTTTTCCATCTTTAAACACATGGTTCTGATCCCAATTGATGTCATTTAATTAACTCAAGCAATAAATACTGAAGGTCAGACCTCTGACCTGAGATGATTTCTAGACGTCCCGTCCAGCTCACCTGGCCTTTTTTCTACAGGGATAAAGGACAAGCTACACATATATTCTACACTCCAAAGGATCTCCAGCAGCTCTGTGGCTGTCTCTTGACCAGGAGAAGAGGAAAGACAACTTGAAACTAAGCATGGTTAACTTATTTAACTTGTACTGGACATTTCCTTCTGCCTTTAACAAATGCAAAATAAAGAAAAGGCTTCAGTAAGATTAAGATCTAGTGCTTTTGGAAAGAAACCAAGCAACCTGCTATATTCCATTTCAGCTTGTCATTACAACATTCTCCAACAGAAGACTTCTTGTCGCCCATTTCCAGCGTTACAAAAAATTTGAATTCTCTGTTTGTGCACACCAATAACCAGGTGTTTTGTGCACCTACGCTTAATCAGTGTGGACAGCTTTTCCCACCTGCATCTTTGTGCTTTTCCTAGTAATACCTCTGCAACAAGTAAAATTCCTAGGCAAAGGGCAAGAAATCCTGTCTCCAGAAGTCTCTCACATACTAAAACTCACCCAACAGACTACTATTACTGCTACAGATTAACCCCATGGAAGTCTTAGCTGATTGTTCTCTTTTTTCAAATGTTGTAATTTAGGATGAAAGCAGTAAGAACAAGGGGATTTTTTTTCTGTATTTCTATGTTCTTTCTTCCCTTTTGTTACTTTCCTTCCCATTCCTGCTGCATGTTTGGTCCACATGGAAACACATTTATCCCAACAAGATACAACCCTTTACCTGAACTTTTTTTTTTTGTGCTGATAAGAATTCATTGCATTATTTACTCAGAATTTTAGCTCTAACATTGTAAGAGTGAATGCTATATCCTATGCTAAAAAAATGAATTATATTATTTCTATTAATTTCTTGTGTGTCACCATCAGTCTAAAATTCCAGAAAAACTACTGGCATTATTCAGGGAGTATACTGAATAACAAAAGACGTTATTTTTGTCGATTTCTAACTCAATGCTATGTGGGTTTTTACTTCAGTAAGTTTGCAGGAAACTCACAGAATTTCTGTCCACCCTGCTTTTGTCACCCACCTTCCCAATTTGTCATTTCTTATGCTCTTTCTTGTCTAAATTTTCAACTGCATGTCCTTCAGGGCAAAGTTCATGGTGCCTACGTGCTTACTTGCCTATGTGCCTACTTATTCCTAGTGCCTAGAAGCAAAATACTGCATTACATTCTTTAAAGCTCTCCAGCAGGATCGCTTAAGTTATTTGTCAAACACCGTAAAGAAGTTGCTTTTGTTCCACTTGAGGTAGCTGCGAAGTAGCTGGACAGTTTCTCTGCATGTGCAGCATTACCCTCGACAGAGGAGACAGATACAAACCCGGAGGTGTAGAGGAAGCAGCGACACAAACATTTCTGGCCCTTGGTTTGCTGTGAGTGAACACGTACCTCATTCAGAGAGCCCGAAGCCTCCTGCGTCCCTCGGCACGGAGATGGCTCAGCACACACGTGGGCAGCAGAAACGCTGCAGCCTCCGCTGCTCAGGTCCGGATCGGCTCCACAAGGTTTTGCTGACTTCACCAAAACGTCAAAGCTATGACTGAATCTCTCTGATTTGTCTAAGGGCTCCTTGAAGCCTTCAAAATCACCCCAGGAACCACTGGGTTCTGAGGTACTAAAGCTGCTCTCAGAAAACCCCTCACAACTTCTCCCTTTGCTGTTCATTACAGAGAGGCTTTGCCGCATTGCTTCATGATTAAAAATTTCTTCATTACTTGTTCTTTCATTCCAGTTGCAGCCACTTTCATCGAGAGACACGCCACCTGCCTCAGCTGCCAGGTCCTTTGGAGGCTCACAGTATGATACGTCTGTATTAGCAAGACTTTCTACCACCGACAAGTTCTGCATCTTTGTTCAAGAGAAAAAAATAATTTGTTGAAATCTGTACTGCAAAAAGGTTACTGAAGTTCAGTTGCATCAGAAATATGAGCGTTTCCAAAACAAAATCAAATTCTTCATTTCACCCCAAAGAATAACAACACTGCTGAAACAAAACAGGATGTCCTTCAGCCTCTCCTCCAGTACTCGGCATGTGCACGTTATTCAGCCTCACTTTCTGTGGAGAGTATTAAGCCTGCAAAGAAAGGATTATAAATAAATACCTCTGTGATAAGGCCTGTGTAGGAATAAAGACAGCTGATAAGGCAGGAGAAAGAATGCTTGGGTTAAAATAAACACATTCCAGCATTATCCACTGAAAATTGCTGTAGGCAAAATTATTTAAAATTTACAGTGAACTATCTGCCCACACCACAAGAAAGCCATTAAAGTAGTGAACAATACTCAGCAAATACATAACAGAAGTTGTTGGATTATTAACTCAGTACTAACTGAGGATACTGGAGACAAATCAAAACTACAGTCTACATCCAACACTTTAAAAACACTTTCTGTAACTATTTCATCCGCCTCATGCACACTCAGATAATGCTATTTCTGCCTGCACGAGCTGCCCCATTCCAACGGCTAGAACCCTGCGAAAATATAGTATTCCCAACTATTTAGGTAATTGAGGCAGATCTAGTAAATTCAGTTTGGCATCTGTAAATGACACAGACAGCGCTGCATTGATCATGTTAGATCAATCCCATCTCCTCAAGCATTTTCCCGAGCTGTTTTGGGGGCGGGGGGGGGGGCCGGGTTAAAAAAGCACTCACTAAACGCGCTTCTCACCGACCTGCCGCTTGGTGCTTTACAGAACCAAAAGTGTGTTTTTCCCCCGGGTTTCCTTCGTAGGCGGGCCGGGCACAGACCAGGGTTGCGGCAGGTCCCTCGCCTGCCCGCAGGGGCACGGCGGAGTGACGGGGCGGGGGACGCGCGTCCGGAGCCGCGGGCGCTTCACCCGGGACGGCGGCTGCTCCGCCCGCGATGTCACCGGGCCGGGAGGGAGCGGCCCCGCCGGAGCGGCCCCACAGGAGCGGCCCCGCCGGAGCGGCCCCACAGGAGCGGCCCCACAGGAGCAGTCTCAGGGAAGCGGCCTCACCGGAGCGGCCTCACCGCCGCTCCCCGGCCGCCGCCGCCCCCTCAGGTCGCCAGGGGCGGGCCGAGGTGTGCGGGGCGGGCCGGGGCGGGCGGCAGAGCCCGGGGGTAGCCGAGCTCTCCATCCCTCTGCCCCATGGAGGGCAGGGAGCCTCAGCTCATCCTCAGAGCCCGCTGTCTCCCCTCGCTCTGCTTCGACCGGCGCCTCTCTGTCCTCGCCCTCCCCGTCTTCGTTCGCACCCGCATCCCTCGGGGTACAGCCGTCCTGCCCGCCGGGAAGAGGCTGGGGTTCAAATTGTGATGAGAAAAAGAGAAGTGTTCACACTTTTTTTGCTGTAGCATGGCAGGCTAAGGGCGCACCGGTTTGATGGTGGTGGTTCCTGTTTGCCTTTCATTTGAGGCTAGCTAAAATTCGCACAGGGTTGCAGAGTTCCAGGATACGGATTTTACAAAAGTGGCAATCAGTCCACCCTTTAACAGAACCTCAGGATGAAATAGTACGAATGGACCAACGGCTCTCTGCCTCCCTCTCTTTTTTTGCCCTCCAAGGTGTTTGGCTGTTCCCCCTCTCTGCTGAGGCTTGATCACCTCCCAAGAGGTAAAGCCAGGAGCTGTGGGTCCGTGCAGCACACTGGTCACTCGGGTGACCGTCCCATCCCACCCACCTCACAAAGAACAGGCTGCCTGCTCCCAGGCCTGCGGGTCAGAGGGAATGACAGAGAAAACTCCTCAGCTCCCTGTCCTCAGGCTGGGTTAAACATCTGGGTAGTCCCAATGAACAGGGGACAGTTGTAAAAGCAAGGAAAGAGGTTTTCTGGAGCAAGGCCCAAAGTAAAAAGCTTCTTCTAGGCACTACAGTACATATGTTTTCCAGCCCAGACACAGACACATGCACTGCTCCCACGCATCTGACTCTCATTCCAGGCTGTAGTGCTTTATCCAAGGGCGAGAGGCTGGATTTGGGAGCCATGCCCAGACGAAGAGCCAAAGAAACTTTATTGGCAACTGCCTGAAAGGGTTGGGTTTTTTTGGTCTTTTTTCTTAATTTGTTTTCTTTCTGCTTTGGAGCGGTTTCCTGCCCTGCGTGGCCATCCCGTGGCAGCCTGCAGCTCTCAGGATATCCGACCGGCTCGGCCAGACTGTGATTCAGCCCCAAAGCGCCTGACACCGGCTGGGGTGTTGCCACTGTCCCACGCTGCTGTCGCTGTGTGCCGTGGGGACCTCAGGGGCTCCAGCTCTCTCTCTCTTCAGTTTTGAAGGGAGAACAGCTTTTTTTTTTTTTTTTTTTTTTTTTTTTTTTTTTTTTTTTTTTTGGCGACTGAGATTGTTTTGCTCGGCTTTAAACTTTCACCTTTGTCTTCTCGAAGGGAAAGGCCACAAACAGTAGGCACAAAAGGCTGAGATGCTCCTCTCCTCTGCCACGCTTTGCATCTGGAGGGGAAGGGCTGCGTGGGGTTTGCAAACCCTGCCGAGTTCAAGGTGTCTCTGCAGCAGAGCAAGGGGATGTGGGAGAGCTGGGGATCTCCAGAAGCTGCCACAGGCCTCAGACACCAGAGTGTGGGAACAGAAAGAAGCTCTAGCTTCTTCCCAGAGTAACATAAGAAACTCTGTGAAGGGCCGGCCACGTCAAGCTGTTGTTTGTGTCTTTCCAGCACACCTTATAACCCACCTTGGGAAAACCAGTTGCTAGCCCTGGGTCCCTGCAGTGGAACAATTGGCTGCAGCATCTGCTGGGTGTAGCCACTGCTGCCTTCTGCTCTCAGGCAAACACTGCTGAAAACCCACACAAACACAAGAAAAACCTGCACTGGTGTGGTTTTAGAAGGTTTTCACATCAAAGGGGGTCGGTGTGAAGTACGGCCACCCTGCAAAGTGGATTTCACCTGCCCTTGTCTGAATTCAGTCCTCTGGACTCAGCTGAGTGTGTGACAGCTGCTGCTGGGATCACCAGGTCCTGCTTTAAATGACACTGGTTTAAGTTAGAAGCATCAATGCAGTTAGACTAAGAATTTTCCCCTCTAAAGTATAGTGGGATAAAATTCCTCTTATCTGTTTGGGGGAAAAAAACAATTTTACAGTTTTGTCAGACCAGGTCTTGTGCATAATTACTGCATTAATTCAATATTTTCTTTTTGAACTATCACCGTGAGGTTTTGGTTTGTTTCTTGTATTTTTTTAAATAACTCAGTCATTATTTAAAAGGCAGAGAGGTCAAAAGCTTCAGACATGGACTATAGCTTATATTTAGACACATATACATCTAGCAGAGCAGAATATCATTACTTAAAAATTCACCAATGCAAACAACTGAATTGACTGAACATTCGTCTTTAACTATTATTACTGCTCCTCCCAGCATTCCTACTGGAAAACCATTTGAGTTTAGTACACATATTCTAGAATTATTATATTTTTCTTTTTATCCTTTAGAAAAATATCAATTTGCAGGGAAAAAATTCGACATCATAACTGAAAAGTGTTTACTTTCAGGTCAAATCATGCTGTTGTATTACAAATTTGTTTTTGCTTATGAAAAATCTGGTCCTGGATTATTAAATTGAGTGGTTTTCTTGTAAATGACTAGAATTTTTTTTAATGAATTGCTTTTTTTTTCATTTATGTTTTTCTTTTGGAAAAAAAATAAGCAACAGATACCTTTGTATGCAGAATTTTCAAATCTGTTTTCAAATTTGAGTTTTCTTAATTAAAGATTTAAACAAGATTAATTTGCCTTTTAAAGGACTGAAATATTTTCTTTAATTTGTACTAAATACTTGGATGTCTTTTCTTGTTAAAAACAATACAGTTACGTTTAGCTGAACTGATATAAAGTGTCATTTAGAAAATTGAAGTAAACATGTTTTCAGAAGCAAATAATTTTGAATGACTCAAAATAGCATTTCAATAAATGAGCTGCCTTTTCAGTTAGTGATTGTTCTTTTTTTCACCCTAAGTACCCAGAGTTTAGAAGTGTAGGACATCACCAATTCTTTCACTTCCACGATAATAAAGAATGCTCAGCTTTTTGAAAATCCACTGCAGAGATCAGGTCTAAATACTGATCTAAATGACTGTCTGTGGCTTACATTTGAAGATGTGGTTGATTTTTCCACTGAAGTCCCTCCTGGAGACACAGTGGGTTTGCCATACCTTCTTCCCTCTTTGCTTTGCTGCTGGTATGGAAGGTTCAAACGGTCAGTAAATCCATCCTCTTCTTCCTGATTTACACGAGATCTGCAGATCTTCAGGGCAAACTTTTCTCCCCCCACAGTACACGGCGGGTGCAGATTCCTGTTTCCCCTGTGGAATATTGCCCTGTGTGCTACCCCAGTGTGATGGGAGCCACTGGCATGAAGGAGCCACCTGCAGCTCTCAGCAGTGCCTGGGCTAGAAGATGAACCAGGATTTTTCCAACAGCAGATGGCAGCTCTCCCTTGTCTCTCCTTCGTGCACACAACACATCTGTCAGTTCTCCTGAGCGGGGGAAGTAATTAATCCCCTCTACACTACACTTTACAGAGGTATTGGACCACCTGCTTTATGTGCTGACCACAGAAAATCCACCCCACGGGACCCCTTCATTGATGGGCTGTCAGTGTAGAAGGACCTACCCATAAACAAAATGACATCCTGTGCAGGAGGTGGAAGATGTACTTTACATCCTTCTCTTCTTGTCTCAGGTGAGAAAGATAAGGGAGCTGTTATCCACCTCTGAAAAAAGCAAGATATGCAAGAGGCATCAGTGCCCTGTGTTCAGTGGTTGCCTTTAGTGTTTTTGTTTGCCCACCGTTGTGGCTCCAAAGCAAAGCTCACATTTGCTTTGACAGTTAGTCTAGTTCTCAGAGTGATTTTGGGGAGCACAAACTGGGGAAAGGCAGTGAAACACCATTCCACTCTGCCACTTAATGAAACATTATCTTCCAAATCCAATGGGCAGCACTACTTTAGGATCTTCCCTCAATTCACATAGCACATGTGCTAAAAGAAAACTCTCAAACCATTCAGAGCTCCCACAAGATCCCAAAGTGGGTTCTGTGCCTATATGAAAGGGCCAAGTGCCACAGGCACCTTCCTGTTTGCCAGCATTTGCCCGCCTTCCACTCTGCCACCACTTCATCATCCAGTGACACTTGTAGTTTGAAATCTTTTCCTCTCTTCAGCTGCTTTCCCTTCTGTTGTCAGTCCCACTTGCTGAACCCCTCAATTATTTTATCAGATCTTTTTCTTACTATCCATTTGCCAACTGTTCTCTCTTCTGCCTTCAGCCTCCTGGAAACTCAGAGAGCTTGGGCCCCTCATGGAAGTGTTTTTTATTCAGTGAGCAGGACATGAGAGGGACAAAGGTTTCCTGGGCAGCAGAATAATTTGCTGGTTGAAGCAGGAGATTGCTAATGTTGTGACTGTATGAGAGCACTGGCCAGCAACAGATTTCAGAGAATAAAGGTGATCCTCTTGAAGTTCTGTTACACTGCACTGAGACCACGGCAGACATACACCTGCTATGAGAGCTCAACACAGCAGCAGCGGCTCACATGGGCTCTGTCACCATGCTGGAGGACCTGGAGAAGTGACAGTGCTTTGATGTGGCTCCAGGGTGCTATTCTTGGATCCCACAGAAGATCCTTTCAAGGCCATTCTGTAAGATGCCTTTTTCACCTCCTCCCCTTATTAGCTGGAATCAGCACCCTGTATCCACACTCCTGTTTCCAACACAGTGAGTGATGCTTTTCCATACAGGTTGCTTGGCAGGGGGGGCAAAGCTTCTGAAGGAATTACAGCTCTGGGCTCAGATCTGCAGGGAAGTGATAAATATCACCAGACTGCCCAGGAGCGTTGGCACATCTCTAAAAGCAATTCCACAGGGGCTACAAGCTGCAGGAGAAATAATTCACACAGCAGCTACTTGAAAATACCAACAATGATCAGATCTGCCTGCCCAGCCCTGATCCAGGATGGATGGCTTTGCCTCAAAGCCACGCAGCAAAAATTGCCATGTTTGTGTAAAACAAATGGTGGGATGGCTCCTTCCCTCATTCAGCAGGGCTGGCAGATATCCAAGGTGCCAGATTGGCTTCTAGAGGCTCTGGAGAGGTGACATGGCCTGACAACAGTGTGTTCCTCCAGAGCCACCAAGTTGTTGCACACACATCCCACAGGAAGGCCTGTGGCAGGAGCCAGAGGTGGAGAGAGTTCAGCACCTTCCATGACTGATCTGCAAGCCCAGTACTTATTGCACCAAATTATTTATTATTGTACACATAGCAATGGCCATCTAAATATCTTCCTTCTTATGAACAACTCAGCCAAGAAAAGGATCCTAAAGCAGACAGTTATGCATTTCTTTTAGCTCTGAAACCTCCATCTCCTGCTTCTCTTAATCCTGTGTTCTTTTCCTACTTAAATTTCTCCTTGCCTTGAGTGCAGTCAAAGCAGAAAAACTAGGAGCATATATTCTCCTTGTGGTACCTTTTCTGGACACAGGTGAAAGTTCACTCTCTGTACGTGCTACATAAGCCACATCTTCAAAAAAGGGGTTGTTTAAGTGTAAGACAGTGGGGTGTGGTACCACACTTGGATTGTATTTGATGCTTCACACTCACCTACCTATACCTGCTCCTTTAATAAAATTTCCCATTAAGCTCCTGTTTCGCGCTGCTTTTTCTTCTGATCTTTCAAAATCATCACATTTATAAATTAAGCCCAACAGTCTCTGCTGCCCACAGAGGTTTTCCAGGTACAGAGACATTAATTTACTGGGAGCATGCTTGGCAATTTTTGCCAGTCCTCTGCATGCCCTGTAAACCAAGCCATGATCGCTGTGGTCTGCAGCTCACTAATCCTCTTTTTTAATGCCTGATTAGGTCCCAAATCCATCATTGTTAGTGAGATGTGGGTGTGGGGAGGGCAGGAGGATTTCATCCTCTGGGCTGAGAGTTAAGCTGCTGGAGGTACACCCGCCCAGTGCCGTACCGGTGTATTAATTAGCTTGCCTGGAAATTTCGTTGGTGCTGTTCAGGGAGGTTGTGGAAAGGTCACACACTCCATTAGAAGTGCTGTGCTTCAACCTGAAGTCATTACATTTGACACTCAGCAAATCTCTAGGAAAAGAAAAATCAAATAAAGCATTAGCATAGAAATATTTTAAAAACTCAAGTCCCCACTTCAAGCAGCATGTGACAGAACACAAAATCATGATAATTAGCATCTTCGTAGCTCCTTAATTACAAGAATCTTGCTTCTTCATTCTGCAAATGAGCTCTGCAGGGGCTGTAAGCTTGGTGCACTAGTGGTCATCACTGCACTTTGCATGGGGGGAAACATCACCACTCTGCCTTGCACAGTGGGAAATACCATTAAAGATGGTTTAAGTTAGCTGCCCCTAAAAGAAGACACAAAGTCCCTCACGGATGTCTCCGTGTCCCAAACCCTGTGAAATTAAATTGTCAGTAAAGGGGTCATTTTATTGCTTAAAATGTAGCACTGCAGTATGAATGAAAAATACGTGCCCTCCTCCCATGCTGGGAGGAGTGGCCAATACCCCAGAGGGCCGTGCAGCCCTTCAGAAAGACCTCAACAGGTTGGAGAGACGGGCAGAGAAGAACCTGCTGAAATTCAACAAATGCAAATGCAGGTCCTGGGGAGGAACAATCCCAGGCACCAGCACAGGCTGGGGGTGACCTGCTGAGGAGCAACTCTGTGGAGAAGCACCTGGGTGTCCCAGTGGACAACAAGCTGTCCATGAGCCAGCAGTGAGCCCTTGTGGCCAAGAAAGTCTATGGGATCCTGGGGTGCTTTAGGAAGAGAATTGGCAGAAGGTCAGGGAGGTGATCCTGCCCCTCTGCTGAGCCCTGGTGAGGTGCATGTGGAGTGCTGTGTGAAATTCTGGGCTCCTCAGGACAGGGGAGACATGGAGCTTATGGAATGGGTCCAACAGAGGGTGACAAAGATGATGAAGGGATGGAAATCTCTCTTATGAGAAAAGGGTGAAGGAGTTGGGCCTGTCCAGCCTTGGGAGGAGATGGCTGAGAGGGGACCTCATCCATGCCTATCAATATCTGAAGAGAATGGAGGATGGAGCAGGCTCTGCTTGGTGGTGCCAAGCTATGGGACAAGAGGCAATGGGCAGAAACTGGTGCACTGGAGGTTCCACCTGAACATGAGGAAGAACTTCTTCACTGTGCAGTGACCATGCACTGGAGCAGATGCCCAGAGAAGGTGTGGAGTCTCTCTCAGTGGAGATACTCAAGCACCATCTGGATGCAATCCTGTGCCATGTGCTCTGGGATGGTCTTGCTTGAGCAGGGAGGCTGGATCAAAATACCCCATGTGGTCTCTTGCAATCTTACCCATTTTGTGATTCTGTGATCCTTGCCAAAAAAAAAAAAAAAAACCAAAAAAACCAAACCAAAACAAAAACAAACCCCAAAGACCCGCAGAATTCAATAGCAAAAAGACAGAATTTGTTTGAATTTTGCATATGTGTTTAGGACAGTCACCTGCCTTTCTTACCAGAGGGTCTCCAGTAAGCAGTATGGCTGCAGTACAGACAACAGGCAAGGGCTTAGCTGTCAAATAAAACAGGTGACAATTTCTTAAGCTGAAGTAAACTGCCTCCTGTACTTCCAATCCCCTGCTCTGCCTGCTTATGCCCCTGGGAGGTGGGAATGTGCTACCTCAAACATAGCTGGGTGAGCTAGAATGTGTGTCCTAGGGCTAGGACAGGTGACAGATGGCAGCTGGTGAAGCTGCAGTAAGTTCATCACGTTGGGATGCAGGTGAGCCCAAAGCAGCCGGGCAGGGTGCCACAGAACCATAGAATCATACAATATCCTGAGATAAAAGGGAACCACAAGGATCATAGAGTCCAGGGCACAGGGCAACCCCAGGAATGAGAGCCTGTGTGCCTGGAAATGTTGGAAGGGTCTGTGGGAACAAGTCCTTCTCTCCCACTTTTGCTACAAACATCCTTCATGTGCTCTCACCTTGTCTATCCCCTCCCCTCACAGCTGAAAACACATTGTGTCCCACACCACAATTGTTTTAGAACTGTGCCTGCATCATATGAACTGCATTAAAAACTTATTCAAGCACCTCCTTGAGCTGTGTTTCCAGATGCTCTCTGCAGCATGCAGTTCATAAGAAGTCAGGCTTTAGCCTTGTTTTGTCTGTGTTGCAAGTGGTAAAACTAAATACAACTAAATGGATCACAAGGTAGTTGTTTTTGCAAAGAGAAAACTGTTTAAACCCCTGAGGCAGGAGCTGACAGCCAGGAGCTGGCTGGGGAAAGGTGGCTGCTCCCAGCTCTGTGTCGGTAACACCATAAATATAAGGCTGGACAATTTACAGCAAAATCAAAAGAGGGCAGAGGAGAGAACACAGCCAATCCCTCCTGTGCTAACGACGCTATCACAGCTCCAGCTGGAAGAGGGCAGCATGTGTTTTATTTAATGGTTTATATTGCTCCATGCTGAGGTCACATTTCTGAGAGCAAAACAAATCAGCGGCAAAAGCAGGGAGCCTCTGCTGCAGCACCTGGGTCTGGCCTGGAAATTCAAAGTTTGGGTCTATATCCAAACTCTCCCCAGGTGCCCAAGGACTTACATTTTAAAATTTAGATTTTGTTCATTTCTATTTATGCTAAAAAACCCCACCAAAGAGAAAAGGCTTACCATGCATCTATTAGCAGCTGGCCTTGGCTTCTTATGCTATTGTAAATGAGGTCAGCAGGACTCTGCAGAATATTATCATAAGGTTGCAATTAGCAATGAGACTTATGCCACACACATTTTACATTAAAGGAAACAGTTGCAGTAAAAGGCTGTTCAATCCAGACATCAAAGCACACAGTTCGTGTCAATTAATAATACAGCAAAATATACACTTGAGATGCACAGACACACCAAGAGTTCAATTTTTAAAAGAAAAAGCATTTGTTGAGAAGTTCAATCACACTTTATATTAATTTTCCATTTTTGAATATTGTATAAAAGTGCACACATTTATTATTAGCTTGAGTACAGACATGATTTACAAGGGTATGAATGTGTCAGGGAAAAACATAAGTTATATATGGATAGGATCATGTCAAGAAAAGGCATTTTGTTAACAAAAATGCTCTTTCAAAGTAAATCTAGTGAGCCATTAAATTTAATGAAATACTTAAACACAGACTAGCCTGTCAGTCTATTCACCAGTTGCTCTTTTCCTACAACCCATTTAGATGTGCTGTTTAGGAGTGGAACACTTCAGATTTCTGAGTTTATTGCTAACACCTGGATGTGTACAGTCAGGGAGATCAGTTCATTGCTATTACTGGAAAAAAGATTGCGTCCTCTCTTTTGAAATAATGATACCAAGGCTTCCATGTTTAGATAAATTTATATGGAAGAGCTGGTTGGCAAAAATATTGAGAATACAGAGAAGACTCACCTGAATATATTGTGGTAAGATTAGTATTTTAGATCTTTGCCTTGTTTAATTTTTAATGTATTCATTTTGCATTTCTATACAGCATCTTTCAACACGGAAGAACAGGGCTAAATTTAGTTCCCGTTAATGAGACCTCCTCACTAAGTAAGTAAGGGCTGTGAATTCATTTGACAACATCTGCATGAAGGGCTGTGGCAGCACAAAGCAACTTGCAGAGAGCCCCAAGGAGAGGCTTGGAAGTCAGTGACATTAGATGGGAAATGCATGCAGTCACTGCATCAGGATCAGCACATCCCAACAGCTCTGCTGCAGGGGACCCTTCCCAGTCACAGCCAGCTTCAAGCTGCTGTTTCCCAGGCTGGAGCCTTGTGGAGGACAGCAGTGCAATTTTCCTCAGCCTTCAGTTGACACTGGTGGTGTATTTTGTGTTACAGCATCCTGTTTTGCAAACTACCCCAGGGGGCCGAATTATGGCAAGAAAATCTCATTGCAGGTATTGCTGAGTATTGGAAAGGCTAGTATGCTGTGGGAAGAGAAAAGCAGCAAAATAGAGCCTGTAATATAGGAAAAAGCATCCCAGGTGGTTCCACAGTCTGAAAACAATCCTCAGACACTATTCTGTAAGGGGAATGTTGGTACTGCAAGGGAAATGTCAGTGGTGCAAAGGAAATGCCAGCTTAGCCGTGGAGCCATGGTGGTGGGACCTCTTTGACCGTCTTGTCCTGTGAGCCACATGCCAAAATCTGCTGCTTTTATGTCACAAGCATCCACAGGCTGGATCCAGCAGCCATCCCTCCATCCTGCTGATTCACAGAACAAGGCTTGGTTGCTCCTGGGCAGATTGATTAGCTCAGCTGGAGTGTGTGTATTTGTTTTGCCCCTCACGCTGGGGATTTTGCTAAACCAGCAGAGCACAAGCTGTAGGTCTGGGGAGGATCTGTGCTCCATCTGCTCTGCAGGAGCATGTGGCTGCTGGTGGATCCTTCCTTGTGCACATTGCTGTGACCTGCTGCCCAGGTTTCACCCAGCTCTGCACAAGGACACTGTGAGCCCAGCCATGCCCTGCGTCCCTCAGTGTCAGACCACCCTGAGGGTGGGCTGCAAGAGGCTCTTTCCCTTCTCATCCACTGGCATGGGGGTAAAACCATGATTACCCATCACTTGTTCCTCTTCTCAAACTAAACTGTCCATGAGGTGGTCGTTCAGCCATGGGCATAAATAGATGCTTTGCACGTCACTCCTCAGACAGCCAGGCCAGCAGTCAGCCATTAGGAGTAGTCTGTGTAAGGCAGTTGTCTCTTCTGTCCTGGTTTTACGGTTATTTTTACCCTTTTCTTCTACTACATCTCAAAAAAAATCTGCAGAGTCTTAGCTAATTTGGCTTCATTTACTGCAAGGATTTCAACATTCAGTGAACCAGACCAAATTACTGATTTTAAATGTCTGGTGTATAGCATGGATAGAGTCTTGAATCAATTACAACCAGCAGAAATTATGTGTGTACATAAGTGAAGCCTGGTTCTAGCATTGTACCCCTTTGTATCTCTATGCTTTTCCCAGGAACTGAAGAAACTTTCTCAACAAGACACAGGATCCATGATTTTACAACTGTGCTTTCTAGAGATCAGTCCTGAAGCCCCTGACAATCTAAGAAAAAAGGCTCAGCAAGAGACTTGAGAATACTGTTCTGTGGCTACAGAGCTCTTCCTTGTGTGTTTCAGTAAAAACCCTTCATTCATTTGCTCAGATTTTCTACCAGCATAATGAGAAGTTTGGAATAATAAAAATCAGGAAAAAGATTTGCAAAGTCCATCCTAAAATATTCTTCCCTTCTCTTAGGCAGCAATTTACTCTAACACAACATATGAAATAATTGCATGATATGATAAATTCACACCAAACACTGTTCCAATTGATCCAACAGTTTCCCCCAATTAATATAAATTAATATTGTAATATAAAAATGAATCAAGTAATTTTATAGATTTGCAAGCTGAGCTTCTGAATGAATTAATCCAGATTTTTACATTTATGAGGTGAATTTATAGTGCTAAAGAGTAGATGTGGGTGTGACAATTCAACTAATGACTAAATTACTCACAGTGTATATATAGAGTTGCAAAATATTAATCTTAAAGAAAACACGTTAGAAGAACATTTAATGTTTATTTTCCTATTATTTGAGCAATTTTGAAAGGCGTTTTTCATGGGTACAGGGTGTCAAGAAAGAAATATTATGGTATTTTGCCTTGGGGGGGATTGTGTTCCTATCTTCCAACTTGAGAGAGGCCTGGGGTGAAATGTCCAAGCTGTTCTCGCTGTCACAGCCACATAATTCCACTCTGAAGTGTGTTAATATTCTCTCTGAGCTGTTCCTCTGAAACCCTCCCGAGTTACAAGTTGTCTTCAACTAACAGGAGCAGCTTGAAGAACCCTCAAGCTGCAGGGCCATGCAATGCTCCTCCGGACAAGTTGCAAAAGAGGACAAGAACAGGGAAGAAATTAAAGCCAACAGATGTGGTTGAACTGTGGAAATTCACGCATCCCGAATTCCATGGTCTTGTTTTAATTGGTCCCGCGATCTGTTTAGTTAAGCTGTCATAAATCCTGGTGTGAGCAATGTGAGGGTTATTTGGTAAGGCTGAGACAGGGAAGACTTGTTTCCCTGGGCTCTTCCATCGTCAAGGGAGAGAGAAAAAGGCTTTTCCAGGAGAACAGCTGGGGCTGTGGATGCACTGAATCGATTTCACCAAAAGATGCTGAAAGAGCAATGTCTCTTCCTCCAGTCTGTCTGCTCCCTCCAGCTTGCTCTTACACCCACTGGGCTTTCCCACCAGCCAGATCAGCTTTCTAACACTGAGGAAAAAGATTCCCTATTTTTTCTGCTGGGTTAGTCTGCCGCCAGGCTGGTGGCTGAGCTGGAAAAGGGGTGACTTGGCCTTCTCTAGGTAGGGCCACCACAGGGTGATGAGCAGTGCTTTGGGTCACTGAGCATCTTCACAAAACTCTGACTTACAGAGCAGCACCATAATTCTGCATTACATGTTTGTATATCTATCTATCTATCTATCTATCTATCTATCTATCTTTTTATATATTTATCAATGTGTATATATGCATGCTTAAATTCTAACCCTAGAGACACCCCTCCCACTACATTTGTCTAAGAAGAGGTTACATAAATGTATAAAAAATTACATTGAGGAGCAGTTTGTTTAAAAAGTGTTCCCATGGCTGCAGTGGGTTTTGTGTACAGTTACTTAAAATATGGACTTGTGCAGAATGAAGTGACAGACAGATTTGTGTCTTTGTGCAGTCAGATTGCCTCTGGTCCAGATCTGCTTGCTGGTTATAACAAGGGGCAGCATCCCTCTGATGTCCTGAGTGGGCAAGGCTGGAGCTCAGCACTCATCTCTCTTCAGGCAGCTGTGACTCAAACAACCACTCTGAAGCTGTTTGCTCCCTTGAGAAAGGAGGTGGATGTGTGTCATTTCCTTGCCCAGACACATATGCATCATTTTACTTCTCTCTCTTTTTTTTTCCTGTTTTGTTTGTTTGTGTTTTGTTTAGTTCTTTTAATGAGACAGCAAATCACTTGGGACCTACAAAGCAATGTGCATCAGGACGGTGAGGCTTCTGAGCATGAAAAGACTGACGGGACTGAGTTTTTTTATAGGTCTTCATCTGAAATCCTAAAAATTCCAAGAAGCACCTGAAATGTCAAGGCACTTAAAACTGTTGTTCTTCGATTACACAAGGGTAAAGCAGTCAGAGAGCCTATCAAATTAGTCATGAAACTTAACTTGTGAAATGTGAGAAGGAAATATGGCACACAGTGTGGGGCTGAAGGGACTGCAGCAGAAGTGAGTTCAAGGAAGATCAAGTGAGTGCTTGGCAGACGTGAAAGGAATATTGTCCATCTCTATGGGATAGTTCAGCCTTACCCATCCTGTGATTCTGTCCCTCGACTTCCCCAGGAATAAATGGGCAAATACTGTGTGCAGCAAACACATCCCAATCCTGTGAGGCCCTCTCCAGTATTTCATATCAAATCTGCCAAAAATGCCTGCCAAAAGTCAATTTGCAATTGTTTCCATAGCTGTGTCTTTATAATGGGGTCATTAATTATCCTCCATGTTGTTTATGAAGCAATTCTAGTGATTTTCAGATTTGGCCCTTCCCTGCTGACATCTGTGCTGCAGAGATATATTCACCACCACTCTGTTGCCTCTGAGTTCCACCTGGGCAGAGTCCTGCCCAGGTGAGCTCTCTGGAGATGCAAACCTTCCCCCAGCAATCACAGTAGACCAGGGCCTGAAGGAATTTGCTCTAGGAATTTCAGAGGTGAAACATGCCCAAGATTCTAACTTAAGAGACAAGGATAGAGATCAGGGTTGTACTTAGCTGGTGAGGGTTCAGACTGGTTTGGCTAGAAAGTACCTTTCTGTCCACAAGAAAGATACTGTCTGTCATCAAAGGCTTTATAACCTGAAATGCTGATTACATTTATGTGGGAGAGAGTGTGTGCCCATGGCTGTGCCAGCGTTGCTATACCTGTTATCCACCATCAGGTGTAAATACTAAAGACAAATAAAGAAAATACGTCAATCATTATCTGGGAGGAAGTGTAGCAGAAACAGAACATCTCCCAGGGGACGTTGGTACACTGTGAGGTAATCACAGCACATCCTTAAACAGACGTATGAGTCTGCAGTCTGAGCTAAATGATCACTCTCTGTGAGTAAATAGGACAAGACCTGGATCTTAGCACTGCACATGGCCATCCTCTTCATTAAGGTGCTGATGGACACCACGCCCACGTTCAGAGTTACCAGGACCAACATTTCTCCTTAGACCCCTTGGTCTAAACCACCTCAAAGAGAATGTCTCTCCCAGCTTCCCCCTGAGAGGTATTCAAGATACATTTTGCCAGGAAGAGAGCAAGTACAATATTATGGTTATGCCTTCAGAGTCAGGAATCCTGTAGTGTAAACTTTGCTCCTGTTCATCTACTCATGCAGATGATTTTCAGATGAAAATTTTCAGGCGTTTTTCATGAATAGTCCCAGAAAGAGGTTGAAAATTAGGTTGAAAGTCACTTAGACTGTCCCAAACCTTAGTCAGGGACAGGTGGTGGCTGCCCGCTTGTCTTCAATGCTCTGAATAATCCTCATGGAAGAGTGCATACACCTCCTTCCTCAGTATGATGCTGTCTCACATATTTTGAAAAAAAAAGAGTAGATTTTATTCTGAAGAAAAAGCCCCTGAGGGGACTGAGGCCCCTCTCTTGACAGGGTGCAGAATATGGATCCCAAATGGGTGAAGGCCCAGGCTAACAGATCTAGGAAGGTGTTTCATCACTGTGGGTGAAGTTTATACAGTTCTTTCTGTTCTTCCACCAGCAAACCTGTGATCCTGGACTGCACATAGAGGACCTGCCCCTTGTCTGAGGAGCCCAAGTGCCCAGCACTGATGATGGATTTCTCTGTGAGCTGTGGGGTTACATTGCTGTGATAATGACACACTTCCATCAGCTCCTGAGCTTGTAGTGTTGCAGGGATGCTGAAATGGCTGGCTGCATGCAGCCAACACAAACCACAGGTCTACATCCCAAACCAAAGTGTGTTGTGCAAACTTCGTAGGAAATTACACAATTTACTCATAAAGCACTGCTTGAGCACATGGAGGAGTTGTTAGGCACTGATTGAGCAAACACACTACTGTTGACTCATCTCTTTGGCCCACCAGTTCCTCTGTTGGTTATTGAGATGTTAAATGCCCACTGGAACAGCTGAGGTTCCCGAATATTGCCTTTGTTTCCCTGAAGCCAGGGTAGGAAGGAGAGATGGCTGGACCACAGTGCACTTGCCCTGTATGTTTGTGTGTGTTCGTGTCTCAGGTGCTTGAGAAACACCGACCATGCTCTGGTTTATGTTGCACTATTGTAACACTTACAGTGACATTACGCTATTCCAAGCAGGCAGTATTTTTAAAAAATCAACAACCATGTTAATTAATAATGACTAAAACCTTCACAGACTTTTTTTTTGCAGAGATATCAAAGTACTTGGCAAGCATAGGAATAATTCATGCTCCTATATCCTTCTATTAACATATTGGAAATATTTATGTAGAAGGAATAAGAACATTTTCTTATTTCCTACCAATGGTAACAGAAAAGATGAGTGAACCTTGTGTGGTTTCTTTTCAGAAAAGGCCTGGCATCCCTGGCTTGACTTGATGCAATTTTGACAGTTCATTTTATTCTCTTCTTTGCTCTGACTTCTGTGAGACAAGGCTCCTCCTGGGTCTCTATTTCAGTGCTTTTGATACTCCACTGGATTAGACAACACATTTCACTAAGTTAAGGGAGGTGGCTCAAGATCCCTGTCTTCACATTTGGTACTGTCCTGGAGCAATCAAAAGGAAGAACTGTACTACTGTAGAGAGAAGTCCATGTACAAAGGCAGAATAAATGAAACTGCTCCAGAATCTTCTACTGGTGTGTGACACTGCCTCCTTTCCTCTTACCTACCTGTGTAACAGATTCTTTTATTTTACCACTCTGTTTTCACAACAGGAGTTCTTAGAGATTGGAATGTCAATGAAACAAGCAAGCCATAGCATATAAGTGAGGCATTTGTTAAGGTGAAATATTGGCCACTTCTGCTGAATCCCAAAATCAACATTCAGTAGATCCTGGGCCAGACAAAATTGTTTCTCATGCATGTTTCAGATAAAATGACTGGGCACAGCACACAAAACTAGAAACACAGAAGAAAATTGAAAGGAACAATAGATGAGAAATCACAAGAACATTGAAAAATTCAGGTTGAAAGGAACCCCTAGCTGTCATCTTATTCAGCTCTTTCCTCAAAGCAGGGCCAACCATACAAGTTTCTCTGGGCCTTGTCGAGGTTTTTACCATCTTCCACGATGGAGATTTCCCACCCTCTGCCTTGCCCAGTGCTTGTCAGTCCTCCTAGTAATTTTCTTTAGTAGGTGAGCTTCTCACTCTCCTACTTCTTCCCATTGTGTTTTGTCCTATTGCTGTGCACCTCCAGAAAAAGTCTGACTGCATTTTCCAATACCCTGACACAAGGTAGCTGAAGGGAGCAGGAAAATCACCCTCAGCTTTTGCTTTTCAAGGCTGAACAAGCCCAGCTCTCTGAGTCCCTCTCTGTATATCATGTTCTCCAGATGCCCACCCATCCTATCTGCTGAACCCCCTCATTTTCCAGCCTTGTTGAATGAAGGATAGACAAGTCCAGTTGGACAGTGACCCACTGCCCAAATTGTGCCCTACTAGAGAGAAGAACAACTGCACTGAGGTTATTGGGGCATTGTCAGAGCTCTCTAGGTTCCAAAACATTTCTCCAGAACCAGCAATTTCTAAAATGCGGCAGTCTCTGGATCCAAAGTGCTCATGAGTGTGGCTGCCAAAGTAGTTCTAAATTTCTGCTCACTGCAGTTATTGCTACAGGAACATTGCTGGCATAACATTTTCTCCTGGAGTCTTTCTAGAGCACCTGCTTCATTCACTGTGTGTGCAGGCATCAGCCAGGATGCTCAGGGAAAGAAAGAGCTGAAACCCCAAAGCACACAGAGCTGACGCCCTTTATCAGAAAAGAGGCCACCCAAGTTCTTGTTTTAAGTGAGGAGGCAAGAAAAAGTCTTTGAAGAAGAAGCAGCTTCCTTAAAGTGTTTAAGGAAACCCTTTCCAGAGAGAATATTAAAAATGCATGGGTGGAGTGAGAGAGAAAGAATTCTTATTTATATATAAAGTTACACATGCAGACAATGTCCAAAATTACTAAAAAAAAAAGAGTCAGTGTGTCTCTGTTTTTCTGAGTTATGACAGCATGTGTTTAGTATTATGGCTAGTCCATTATAGGAGCCAAAGTTAACATCTTCCAAAGCATAAGGGTTTTTTGGGTTTTTTAAAGCTCAGTTAAATTCTAGCACTTCAAACCTACTTAAACATGGCAAAATAAAAATCTCTGGAAACTCTTTATTTAGTTTTCTGTAGTCGAAACAATTATGCAACTGGATAAGCAATCCAGTCAGTTCAAATTTGTGAAATTCTGCATTATGGACAGGATAAATTACATTTGATCCTGGAGAAAAAAAAAAAAAAAAAAAAAGCAATATAAGAAATGTAGTGGAGGTCTTTTTTTCCCATTAAGAAAGGACAGCCACACATATCTAGTCTAAAGGGGTCTTGCTGTAGCTTGAGGAAACAAACCTAAAGACTTCATGGGATGATGTATCATTCACATCTTACAGCACAGGGCTGCCACAGGACAGCTGGATGCAAGGAACTGGTGGTTGCAGAGGGGTTTTTGGAGGCTTTACACAGTTCTTGTGCCCCAGTGTACAACATTCCAGTCACTGAGGGTGCTGTTCTGTGGGTTTTATGTGTGCTCACAGTGCACATAAAACTGTGCCGGAGTGAGCAGGCTCTGGAGGCAGCAAAGGGGAGATAGGAGCAGTTTGTGCCTCCCTATTCTGTCTTTTCAAGCAATTCATCCATCAGATCAGCAAGATGGTAAGGCACATATGTGCTTCCCAAATGGCTGAAGTCACTTGTCTTTAACTCAAACCTCTTTTTGTTTGTTGAGTAAGAGCTTTCACTTTTATCAAGATCTCTTCAAACTGAGCTGCGGGGAGCTGTGAATGTGGATGTTCTGTTGGGGACGTTCTGTGGAGCTGCTGGTACAAACAGCATAAAAAGGAAGGTTGTAGAACTGTAGTTTTAAGGAGTATTTCTCACGGGTATAAAGAGCATAAAGCTAAAAGAGATTATACTTCCCAAAATGTCAGTCCGCCCACATCCTCTCTCCGCAGCTGGCCTCCAGCTCGGAGCTGGCTGGTAGTGGCAGGTCTTTGCTGTGGTGCTCTGCTGTCAGGAGCTGCATGTGAGACACTGTAGGAGCAGCATGGCATGGGCAGGACAGGATCAGTCTCCTGCTGCTTCTGCCAGGACCAGATTGTCTGCCATGGTCTTCAGTTCAGGACTCAAAGATTTGGATTCTTTTTTTTCAGGTAGTAATTTCCTAAGAAGATATAATACTGTCGTGTATTGTTGACACTGGGTGGATCTTGAACGATTTTCTTGTTTTAGGGACTTAAAGACAAGGGTCAGGACAGTGCAGCACTTGATAATGACAGCAGAAGGGGACCACTGAAAGCAAGACCTGTGATCCCTTCTAGAAGTCAGTTCTGCCAGGACAAGAAAAGCACAAAGCTGGTGGAGTTTCTCACCTCATTCCTCTCGCATCCAAAGACAGTTAACTCCATACGGTTTAAAGCAGGGAAATTGAACAAGAAGCAAAAAGGCCCCTTAATTAAAACCTGAGGGATTCAGCACGGACTCAATGTCACCCAGTGTCAGCCAGAGTTCCCATACATCTATCCAAGCTCAATTTCCTGCAATTTGTTTCATCTCACCAAAACACTGAATAACAAATCACCTTCTCAGATAGCAGAGAGAGATAGCCATAGTTCCAGAGCACAGCAATTGGAAACAAAATGTTACTGAGGACTGCTTGGGTAAAGCGCAATCCAAGCACAGAGAAGGTGAATTCTGGTGGTTTCTTACATGAGCAGTGCATTTAATCCAGCAGAATGAGGAAAACACTGAACTGTTAATTTGATTGATACTGGCATTGTCCAGGCTGCCAAGTATTTAGCAGCTGATAGCTAATTTGTACAGCTTATTTTATCTGACTGATCCAATATATTTTCCAGAGTTTAAGGGGAAAACATGGCCAGATCCAATTTCTATAATATTTTCAGAGAACTGACAGAAGAGACAAGCACAATAAAACATGGGCACATCCTTTTTCTTCACATAAGCCCAGGAGAACGCAAATCACAGGGAAAAAACATGAATTTTCAATGCTTTTAAAGTTGGATAGATCAGGTAATCTCCATCCAACGAGCCAAGGAAAAGAGAGTAGAACATGTTTCACTCCAAATCATCACTGCAATGGCACAGACTTCTGTGAAAAAAGAGCCACTTCACTGGAGCATTTGCTCGGTTCTCAACTTTGGCCTCTGAGTTTTACTTGTTCACACCTTCCTTGCCATTGCAGTCTCTCCACCTCACTCTCTAAGTGGAACTCAGAAAGAAAATATTTTTGACAGCCTGCCTGCTCTGCAGGCATGTTTGGGTCGGTACAATATTTGCTGCTTTCCCTCTTTGGTGGTTATAATATTATTAACCCTGCACTTACCTGGTCACCATTCTCCAATGTTACTCATACTTTGCAGTGGGACCTTGCTACCCCCCTTAGGTGAAGTTCCATTAGGAGGATAAAAGCAGCAGTTTTGTAATTCCCACTGTTTCTCAAGCCCAGCTGCAAATCCCCCCCATTCCCTATGCAGTCAGAGACAACTTCAGATATAAAAGCCTTACAAGATCTTGTAGATTTGATTAAGTAGGTTAAATAGACACAAAGATGCAATTTGCAGTGATCTTCCTGAGAGGATGCCCAGTGGATGGGGACAAGAACCTCCTCACTAATTTGATTACTTGAACCCCTCTGTGTTTTAGAGCCCCAGCCAGCAGGTAGAGATGCTGGAGGAAAACCAAGCTACCCAAAACTGTTGTGAGGGTCCTGTGAGTGCTCTCCAACACTGAGCATCTACCTGTATTTAGGTAACCTATCATAAATCACTTATTTAAGTCACAAAAGAACCTTTCCTTCCTTCACTCACTTCTTAGGAGAGCACGAAGCAGCAAAACTATCTGGACTCAGGCCCTTGGTTGAGTTCTCTACCTTTCCCCTTCACAGTAAAACCCCAAATATGTGACAAAACCAGCACTCCTCACTGTGATTGTGCTCCCTACAGCCTATCACAGCCTGGAAGCAAAGCAGAGGAGCAGTGGATTTATCCCATACAAGAGCCACACACACCTCTCACCCACAGCAGACCCCTCACAGCAATCTTCCCCATAGGCAAGTCATCAATATAACCACCATTTATTTCATAAATAAGCTTGTGTTGCTAAATATAAATGCCTGCTAGGTCAGAAAGTCCCCTGACAGCTCTCTCTGACAGAGACAAGAAGCAGATTCCTGGGGGAAGAGGTAGGAAATCCAGCACGGACTGAGTTACCTGTTCCCTGCTTATGCCGTTCCAGCCAAGATCCCTGCAACCAGCGATTTAGGGACTGTGAATTACCTTACTCAATAGCTCTCAATGGACTTCTTCTCCCTGAGTTTGTTGAAACCTGTGCAGGCTTTTGTCCTCCACAACATCCTGCAGCAATGAGTCACGGTTCAGTTATGCATTGTGTGAACAAGTACTTCGCCTTGTTTATTTTAAAATAAAACTGCTACTTGCTCTTTTCACTGGACCGCCTTCAGTGCTCATGTATGACAAATAATGCCCCGTTGTTCCTCAACCACCTTCTCTTTGTGACTGTAAAACCCTCTTTATTTCCCCCCCTTTAATCATTCCTTGTGTTCTTCCCATTTATTGCTATTCAGTGTCCCAATACCCGGAATCCCACAAGGCCAGTGTCCTCAAATGCAATCCAATATTTTCTGCCTGAACTAATAATGACCCTTATGAAGAGGATCAATCACTTTGTGACCCAAAGGCAAAAATACCCATGAAAAGATTTAAAAAATCCACAGGTGTATCACTTTAGGATAGTGATAGCTGCAGGAAGACGCCCCTCATCTTCTTCAAAATGCACCAGTTCTTATACCAAATCAATTTTGTTACTGTAGTTTAACCACAGCAAAACTGAGCTTAGCAGGGTGAATAATTTGAACACTGGGGACAGAACTGTCTTTCCTGGCTAAAAAAAAATATGAAACACCTTTTGTTTTGCATGATAAGGTATCCTACGACACATGTTAGTCCAAAGTACAGCTCAATAAGCATTCAAAGGAGATAATTGATGCCCAGTTCTCACCAACATGGCTCTGCTTGTCTTTGAGACACACAAATACAAAATGCTGGATGTTTGAGGTGTGGAAATGCTACTGAAACCAGACATGCCTTTGGGTGGTAACTGGAGAATCCTTTGGCTCAAGGGTTTGCTAAAATAATGGAATGAACCTCATGCAACACCTGAAATGGTTTTGGGCTGTACAAAATGATCTAATTGTCCAACACAGGGCAAGGATTTTTTTATTAGAACAAGCAAATGTTTGCCATGTTTATTGCCATCTTGTCACCACTAAATAAGCTGGGACACTCTTCTTTCAAAACAGTTTGACAATGCAATCTGAAATGAGTGTGAGACATGGGAGTGACCCCATAGGACTGATGTAAAGTAAGGTTATGCCAAAGGAATGTGATAGAAGTGCAGAAAAACTGTCTGCCCACTGTGCCCCCTATGAAGCAGCTATTTTACCAAAACCATGTTTTTGCACACCGGTTATTACTAAGGCCAGGCAGATGAAATCACCTATGTGAAATATGAAATTATTAAATTGTCATAAATGGTGGTGGCTGTACATGAGCCCTTAAATAGTGTCAGAGGTCAGGCAGTGTAAAGTAATCTCCTAACCCTGATGGCCAGGGACTGACAGACTCCAGGTCTGAAGTTTGGTAGAGGAATTTATTCTTCATAAGTGATGGACTGAGGTTACATTTCAGCAGCCAGGTCACAGCAGTGAGATAAGGAAATACAAGGGAATCTGTTACTCATCATGGGTTTATCCCACTGGACCACAGTGTTGTTACTCCTAATTTACACAGTGCAGAGCTGAGCTGAAGGAGTTCACTGATGCATGAGTGGTTCTCTGAAGAAAGTGTGATATGTTTCACCAGCTATGCCAACACCGAGCTTTTCTTATGCCAGTGTGGGGATTCTCCATGGGGGAACATTTGATACAGGGCTGGGAAGGGAACTGTGATGCCCAAACAGGTCTTGTGCTCCAGACAACATGGGCTGTAATATTGAAGTGTCACAGACTGACCTATGGCTACAAAAAAAATCTGTGATGAACCTACAACTCTAAGTCTTCAGCAATGGAAAAATATGCCATATTGATATTCTTTCTGACACAGAGAGATCCCTTAATTCACTGCCCTGGAAAACTGCTGCCATCAGGGGATTTGGTTGTTATTTTTTTCTCCCTCTACCTTCTTTGGTGGAGAAAGTAATTTTTCTTCTTTCTGAGTTTGGAAGTCTGTGGCCTTTGAACCCCCATCTGCACATGGAACAGTTCAGGGTCAGCTTCTGGATGAGGAAGGGGTCAAAGCAAGGGATACCAGAAGGATGGCTCTGGAGAACATCACTGCAAACATTTCTGAAGGGCACTGAAGATGGCTGCTGCTGCGTCTGGTGTAGAGCCCTGGCAGCCAGTGCAGATGAGCTCTCCTGCTAGAACCAAGGGGATGGCAGGGAGCTCTCAGATAATTCTGCCCTACAGCTGCCAGCCCTTGTTCTTTCAGAGAAGAAAAGGGGCCTTTCCCTTAATTCCCTCTTTCCCTTCCCCTTGTCTGTCTCTCCTAATTCACCATGCTGGTGGGCAAATTTAGTTATTTTCTCTGCAGTATCCTGTATGCTTGTGTTCAACCCTGCTTGCCTGCCAGGGCTGAGACAGGAGTAAGGGAAAACCTGCAGTTCCTCCTGCCTGCCCTTGCACCCCCGCACCCCTTCCAGATCCTCTGGGAGATTCTGACATCTCCATCTCACTGCTGGATGAAGCTCCTGGTGTGGGATGGGATTAAGCATCTCATGCCTCCAATTTAGTGGGATTGAGAGCAGCCATGCATGGAGAAGGTCTGGAGAGATTTTTAAGTTTTCTCTGGGACTTCTCTCCCCTAAATAAGGCAAGTGCTGGCTGAGAGCCCTGCTCCACATGGGAGCTGAGATCTTGTGCTAAACGGGATGGGAAAGCTTTCATCAGGCTGCACTAAGAGTATTTTCTTCGCTTTTGGAAAGTAACTGACCTGTGCAGTTTTGTTGGTGGTGGTATGGGAAGAACAGCCAGGGGCACAAAACTTTGACAAACTGGCCCCAAACAGTCAGCACAGGCTGATGTTCGGCTGAAGAGCAGCTCTACAGGGTTTTTGACCCCCCCATAATCCCAGAGTGGCAGGGAGGGGTGGCAGGGTGATGACCAAGGCCCTCCAGGAGGGAAGTTTTGCTTTGCCATCACGCGTGGGCGGCATCTCCCCAAGGGATCATGGGCTCCCCTGGTACTCCCTCACGGAGGCAGCTACACCCAAACCACCACAGGACTGCACTGCCAGGACTCAGGTGCATCCTGGGTGCTCCGGATTTTATCAGTATTGCTGCCTGGATGTCTGCTGTAGTTGCAGCCATGGCTGAGAGCTTCATGGGGGGCTCCTCAGAGGAACTCTCTGCAGATGCAGCAGCAGCAGCAGGATTAAGGATTAGGATTTTGCACACATCCATACACAGCTGGCTGTGCCAAGGGATGGAGGGTTGCAAAGCTCACTGCTGGGGCTGAGGCCTGGGGGAGGACACCAGAGTGTGGATGTGCCAGAGGGACTTGATGCACCTGCATCCAGGCCAGGGAGAAGGAGGGTTCTGCGCCTTCAGCCAGGTCTGTGCAGACAAGGTGGCCCCACAAACAGCCCCAGTGCTACCCACACAAATTATGGTGGGTTCTCACAAGATCAGATTCCATCCCTGCAGCCTCAGACTGTCATCTTGTTTGCCTGCTTACCCTTTCCCTATATATCCCACAGGCAGCACAGGGACACATGCTTTTTCTGGTATGGCCATGCCTGTGTGCATCTGAGTAAGCTCACACAGTTCCAGCCTTCTGAGCTTTTGCCATTCTAATGGCCTCAGGTTTAATAATAAAGCACTGTTATAAATAATGGATTGTGAGAGACGATGTCTTCCAGTAAATCCCACTGTGTCTGCTTGTGTTTGGATCACTGCATTATGCTAAAGTCAGCTGCTCAGGAGCTATTGATGTGGGGAGGCAGGAGTGGATGAGGGAGCGAGGGAGGGAGGCATTCAGCTCTTTGTTGGGTGATGATTAAGGGGCAGTGCTGGGGTGACTGGTTTGATCCTCAGAGTGGCCTCACCCTGCTCCTGGATAAACCATGGGCAAAACCAAGTCCAGTAGGAGCTGGATCAGACAGCTGTGTGCTTGAGTCATAGTGTAAGGGGGATTTAAATTGTTGATGGATTCACCTGGGATCTCTGGCAAAGGGGTCATATGACTGCCAGGTGAGGCAGGATAGGCAGCCAAAGAAGCAGGAATATGGCAGGGAATTTCAGTTGTGGATCAAAGGGCATTGATCCTTCCATTTTTATGATGTATTAATAGGGATTTCAGGTGGGATCTGCTGAATGCACAGTGAAAATGTTCATAGTGCTTGTGCAGCTGGAACACACCACTCCTCAGCACCAGGGCACACAGGATCAGCAGCTGGAGCTTGTCCTTGCTGGGAAATTTCTTACATTAAACCAGCTTCCCTCTGAATGCAATATCATGATTAGATAAGACCTGAATAAAATTAAACACAATTCAGAAAATATAGATGGGACTTACATGGCCTCCTTTGAGCAGCACCATGAGTTTTGATGGATTTAATCTCAAAACTCCTGTGCAAAGTATACATCCTACAGCTCCCAGTATATTACCAAAGAGCTGAAACACGAGCAGCTCAGCTTTGCAAGAGCTGTGACAAAGAGTGCACCCCTCTGTGTGACAGACACAGTGCAGGGACCCAGAATGAGAACAGGGGGTGCAAGCTATAGGATTGGAGGCTGTATAGCCGGGCTGTGGCAGTGCTGAACCTGCAGGAGCATCTTCCAGGGAAGCTGGGCTGTGCAGCCCTGGCAAAGGAAGTGCCTGTCCTGGGGCTCCCTGCTCCTCTCAGTGCTGTATGTACTGTGCTGTGCCACCCTGCCTGCCTGCCTGGCTCCCTCACACCTCACTGCACACAAATGCTCTGAATCTCCTCTTCAGAAGCAGCTCCACATCTCCAAAGGTTTGCTTTTACAACACCCGCACACATCTAGCCATGGGTAATTAATGCCAGTGGACACAAAGGACTTTACAAACCTACCCAGAAATGGATGGATTGGGAAGTCCTGCTGCTCACCAACCTGTTTTAATGACAGTAAATGACTCTAATGAAATACTGTGCTGTGAAGAGTTGCATGCTGGCTCTGCACTGATTCATCACAATTCTTGAGCTCTTTGTACCCTGCATGGCTGAGGGCAGCATCATCCCCACCAGGCACACATCCCTGCCTCTGGATGGAGGCCCAGCTCACACCCCCTTTGTCTGTGGGATGTGCACCCTGGACCAGGCCATCCTGCTGCTCAGCTACAAGAGGGTCATGCCCAGACTGGGGCTGGAGCCACGAGTAATACTCCAGCCATGCAGGGCAATGAACATCTTGTGTTTGCAAATATCCCATATCCCACCTCCGTGAGTCAGACTCAGCCCACACCCAGGAACATTATGTGTTACAGGAATCTGGATGGCAAATTATTGTAAGGACCTGAAGTATCGTCAGTGAGCAGTGTTTTTGAAATGAGAGATTACTTTTCAAATACCACAAAAGCTATGGCTGTTTATTAGCTTGCTCAGCACTCTCAATTTGCAAACAAAAACTTTATTCCACTTTCATGTGAAATGAAACATTTCCTGGTGTTTTGCATTTTTTCACTTGTTTAGATTTTGTGTGGCTGCTCTCCCTTCTCTGCTTTTCCATCCCAAGTCCTCCAATCTGGCAATGATGGAACTTGGAGAGGAAGAAAATAAATAAAGAGAACCATCCTATTATTTTGTTGAAACATGGTTTTACTGGAGATTCAAAAAATTCCCAGGAGAGTGCTGGGTGGGAAGGCAAATGAAAGTTGTTATCACCCTCTAACTAGGACTGCTCCCATTTCCTCCAGCTTCCAGATCCAAAGCCTTGCTAAGGCAGCAGTCCCCATCCCTGCTGAGGGCTGCTGCAGTGTCCCACAGTCCTGCCTGCCGCATCTCAGCCTCCAGCCAAGACTGGGAGTGCTGCAGACCCCAGCATTTAACCTTTCAAAGGTCTCCTCTTGTCCTGGAGACACACTGTGCAAATATTCTCCACTTAATGCGAGTTCTTGGCCTGGTCCTGAAATATTCAGTGGCTATGGCAGAGAAGGAATCTGCGATGGGTGATCAATTAAAGATGGTAAACATGCTGTCAATGACTGTTCCAGGAAATACAATTTTTTTTGAGTCATTTTTATGTGAGAACATGAGGAGGGTAATTAGAAGAGCTGACAAGTGGATTCACTTGGAATGAGTAACATCTCACTGAGATACACGGGCTTCCCATTAGCTAGCAGAGGAGCAGAGACATCCTGGAACCCAGACCTTAGAAACTGATGAAGAATAACAAATGCAGGTGATGTAACTACTGTTGAAAATTAGATTTTTCAAGACATCATTCACCTGTTAGGCTGTTCCTGAGCTGCACTCATGTTTGGGATGGCATTTTCTTCTCAGGTCAAACTGTTCTGGGCTCAGAAAGACTAGAGACTCAGCTGGTTCAAATCAGCAATATCCTTATCTCCACCCAAAGCCAAGGGAGTTAAGGTATTTACACCTGTGGAGTCTTCCCCAAGAGATTTATGGAATGATCTCAGGGAGGGCAGAGAGCTGAGGAAGGGCTGTGCAAGAGGAATGAGTTTCTGACCTGCTGTTCTGACCCTGAAAGCTGTAGCTTGAGAAAAACATTAGTATTAATTTTATTTATCTCTATCTTTTTTCCCTTCCTTTTTCCCAGTACCCAGAAATAAAGGTTTCACAATGAGCCTCTGAGCCTCGTGAAACTTTCCAGGGGTGTCTGTAGCTTCCCTCATCCAGTCTCATGGGACTCAGACCTTTCCTGAGGGCACAGCCCCTCCTGGACGCACTCCCTTGCCAGTCCTCTAGCCACTGGAAATCAGTGTCCTCACTGCTGTGAACAGTGAGCCTGGGCTGGAAGCAGCATCCAGCAGCAAGGATGAGAGTGGGACAGCGTAGTCAGCAGTTCTCTTGGCCCCAGGGGTGAGGGCAAAAGGCTCCCCACCCACCCAGGGCTACCTGCAAGAGAGAATTGTCCCTGGGCTGTATCATTTGTGGGCTACTTGTTTGTGTATTTATGTGGGTTAAATAAGCTGAGGAGTTTGTCAATAATTGCTTCAGTGAAAGCAAGTCAGAAATCATGTGATGTAATGTTCAGACAAATTAAATAATGTAACATTACCCTTGAACACTCTTGCTCTTATCCTGTCACAGTTCTTCACCCTCTCTCTGGATTCTTCTCTTGCCTCCAGGCCATTTTTTCCCTTCAGTCCCTCACTGCCTCAGGTGTGCCCAGGTGTGCTGCCTGTGTCCTTCACCCTGACCTTACTCTGTGCCATCTTCCATACCAGCCCTTCCCCCAGGAGCATCAAGGTGTGCTGGTAGCTCTTCCATTAATCCAGACCCACATGCCACTCCTCACTCTTGCTGGTTTGTACTGTGCTTCTCCCATGCTTTCCTCCCTTCACCTCCATCCTAGAGGTCTTTTCCAACTTAAACAATTCTATGATTCCATGGTTCCTGTTCCCTTGGATGAGGTGAGTGTACAAGCCAACCCCTTTGAACTTTTCATCACAATTAGGCAACAACAGAGGTCCAGGGAGAAGGAAGTTCTGGAGCCCTTTGGTGAGAACCAAGGTGCCTGTGGGCAGGAGCACAGGAAAAGCTGGGGGAACTGCAGAGACATTCCTGGCAGAGTAGGGCAGTGAGTGGAGCAGTAGGGAAGTTTTCTGCACAAAGTCTTGACTATAAAGTGTGGTTCCCACTTCCAGGCACTTTGGCTATGAGGTAGCTGTGATAATTTTCTATTTTGTTCATGCTGCCACACTTTTAACTTATACATATTCGACTTGGGTCAGAGCCTGCTGTCTGCTGGACATGACCCACTCATGGCACACACTCAGAAATGTTAAAGGAAGGTAATAACAACATAAATGTCTTTTTCATCAGTGGATCTGGGAGTGCTCCATGAAAGGTGCCAGGACAGTATCCTTTCCATGAAGGGGAAGCTGAGACTGTTCAGGGTCTTGTCCAAAGTCACCCAGCAAGCCAGGATTCCAGTCCAGGGATCCTGCACTACAGTGCACTCCTCTTTGTTGTAGGTCTTCAAACAAAATGGTATGAAACACCTTTTCCTCAATTCTCACTTTCCCAGAATAACAGAAATTACTTTGAAGTCCCAGGCCACATTTCACACATTGCCTGCTGAGAGCCTGCAGCCACCCTCCCCTCTGGCCTGGGACCAGGAGGATTGTTCAGAACAGCAGAGAGACTGTTGCACGGACAAAAGCCTCTGGCATGGACACATGAGGGTTATTGCAGTTTCAAAAGCCCATATGTGAGTTCTGCTGGCACAATCTGGGCAGAAAATTTCACAAACATGCCAGCTTTTCTTTGTAACTTCATCTCTCCTGACAGTGTATGTATGACTCATTCAGACATATCTTTCCTCCATACTTTTCCCATTCCTTTTTAATTTGTTTGAACTATGCCTCACTCTACTTTCTTCCAGAGAATGCCCTGTCATCTCACCAGTACATGGGAAAAAATGTGGGGTTTTTTTAAAGAGTAAAGGGAAAAAAAATATTTCAGTCTCCTTTTTTTTGGTGAGTATTTGATGAGAGAAATCATCAACAACAACCTTCAAGCAGGGGATCACAAAACCAATTAGGTTGGAAACTGTCACAGTGAAGCTCTTTACCTCTTATATATATATATATATATATATATATATATATATATATATATACACACCCAGTTATTCACTACATTCCCTTCTTTTATAGCTTCCTTTTCCTAATAAACACATCTCTTTTTTATACCTTTTGGATCACACTGTGGTTTAGGCATGCATTTCTGTTTTCTTAGGGTCTGAAACTGTGCAGTCTAGGGCTGGCTCTGCAGTATGTTGCAGCTAGGGAGTTATTAGCAGCAAATTAAGCAAGGATGAATTCCTCACCCACGCATTTCTTGCAGCAATGCAGATCTGCTTATCTCTTTGGTATGATGACCTGACAAAACACACTGTGAGCCCTTGCTGTGTCTGCCTGCAGGGCTGAGCAGAGCAGAGTGGCCAGGAAGGGTCTCAGTGATGTCCCAGATCACAAAGGGGACATTGGTGTGGACAAGGGAACCCTCAAGAGCTCTCACCAGGGACAGTCACTTCAGAGGTATTTTTTTACCAGCTAGAGAAGTGACTAAAGGTGTACAGGCCTTCTATGACAACGCCTTGTCTGACTGATCCCCAGAGACAGAAAGTTTTGCCATAATAATAATTAGCAGGTATTGCCTAATGTAATTTTTATTTAGAGGTGGATGTTGTCTAGGATTTTGCAGGGAAGAAGGAGAGTTTGGAAAAAGGAATTACAGGTCCTAAATACTCAGCTTAGTCCCTGCTGTCAGAAAGATACCAGAGCATCTGACCAACCCCTGGCATGGAGCTGGGCCCAGAGCTCTGAGGTGCAGTACCTGGTGCTAACCTTTTGCCTTCTTCTGGCCAAGACAGCTCATGACTCAGTTTCCCCATTTGTAAAGCAATGCTAATTACATGTTTACTCCCTTTGTGAAATGCTTAGAAGCCTACTCATAGTATGTGTTACCTACAGGGCTGGTAATAACTATTACAATGAAATTAAAATCAAATTATATAAATATATGTATCTGTAATTTGCATATACATCATAATTAAATTATAATTAAAACTTGTATTCATTTTTTTTTTCATTACTCGAGACAATGTACATAACAGTTCCCAGTAAGCCAGAAGATTTCAAGTCCATTCAGTATAGAGCAAAAATGCAATTCATTTCAAGATGGAGTTCTAGTGTAAGCAAACCAACAAAGAAAAGCCTAAATTAAAGAAAATGTATCAAGGGATTCCTGGGCTGTTAGTACTTTACTGAGCATTTAAGTTCTTTAAACAGAGGTGCTTTTCAACATTGTTTTGACAATCACATAAAAGTAGAAGTAACAGAATTCAGTCCTCTGTACCTAAACTGGAGATCCAGATCTGGTTTTGTCCATTATTTGTCTGTTTTTTTTTTTCTACTTCAGCTCAGCATTACTAATTCATAATTCAGACAGATGTGTTGACATTTTGTGAAACTGGCAAAAGGTTTGATTCTTCCTTAATTTAAGTGGCTGTTGGCTGCCAGTCAGAGGGAACTTTACTCTTTCCCACTGGTTTGCAGTGTAAGACTTGTTCAAGCTTTGCATTAATTTGAAAGCTCTTTCCTAAAACTCTAAATTCCAGTAGTTGTTCAATTTAATAAGAAGAAGCTGAACTGACATGTAGGACAGGCTGATTTATTTGTGACTCAAATTGTCTGGGAACATGATCTTCAAAAAAGAAAAAGAAAAACATTAATATAATGAAGCAATGTCAGATGCAGGACACAGTTCTCTGGCTGAAGATGGAGTGAATTGCATTTCCAATTTACCAACACATCAGTCACCTCTGTTTCAGTGGTACTGTGACACTGAATGAATTTTTCTTCCTAACAGAGCACTGGATCTATTACAAAAATTAGGGTTAGAACCAGAAATGCATTTATCTCCTTAATGCCTAATTTCCATTAACTTCAGTCAAAATGCAACTTTTGCTTAAAATGCTCAGCTTTTTTTTTTTTTTTTTTTTTTTTTTTTTTTTTTTTTTTTTTTTTTAATTGCTCTGGGAAATTCACCAAATCCCACCCTTCAGTGGGCACCTTCCCTTCCGACCCCTCCCCAGCAAGCCTGTGAAGTCAGGACTAACACATCGTGGGACTCCCTTTTTGTAGTCACCACCTAAATGTCCTCTTAGCAGTGGGTTTTCTAAACCTAGACCACACCACAGTGCTCCTCCCAGCTTTGCAAGCCTGGGATTTCTGCAGAAGTTGGGCACAGTGAACACAGGAGGATGACCATGCTGTGGTCTCACTCTGAAATGAAAGGTCTGTAGCTTGTACCATGGACCACCCAGACTGCAGGGCTGAGCCCTTCCCACCTGTTGGATGTCACCTAAAGGATGTGGGCAGCAGCAGTGCACAAAAAAGCCTTCTCCAAGAGCAGGCAGAGGGAACTCAGCTGGACTTGGCTGAAGCTCTCACGAGTTATTTGGAAAACTCTTGCCATGTTTAGAAAGATGCCCTCAGCTCACCTGCCTTCAAATGCCTCTCGTTTTGCATACAAGAGGTGCTGCGAAATCACACCAGTTCTGAACTGTCAATAAAGACAACACAGCTCCCACAGTCACAGCCTGAAGGTTGCTGTTCCTTCAGGAGAAGCTCTTGACATGTTTGTCTCTTTGTGCTGAGACAGCAATCCACATTGCTCTGTGCTGTGTGATTAAATAAATTACTGTTCTGTGGAAACTGTGCCTGGTGCACATTTCCAGCTCAGCTGGGGGAAAATTGGGGCTGATTCAGGTTATCTGCTGCAAGGAGATGAAGTAGTCCCTGCATTTTTTGTGTAGACATGAAAGCTTTGCCACCACCTGTAGTTTATTTCTACTGTGTTGTGGTTGAAGGTGTGTTAGAGCCCCCAGTCAAAAGTGGAACTCTCAACTGTGGGTGCTGCAGAGAAGACAGTGTGTGTCACCAAGTCCCAATGTGTCTAAATAAGCAAGGAAGTCATCAGGAGAAAGACAGGACTGCACAGACAGGGCCTTGGGGCAGAACTGCACTGCTGCAGAGTCCTTGGCAGACACTGATCTAATTCAGAGGGAATTGGGTACCTGCATATGCAAGAGGAAGTTTAGTTTGAGCAACTTGATGAAGATCACACAGGAAACCTGGGACAAAGTTAGGAACTGATAGAAAATGGCAATTTGTTGGTCAGTGCCTGGACCACAGGGAAATTGTCTGACAATGTTTTTCATTGTGCTTTTAGAACAATTTCACAGTCGCCCAAGAGAGAGGCAGAGGGTTTGGTCTGGCAACTTTGCTCTGTGAGAATTTGTCCTTTAGGACCTATAAGTCCCTTCTTTCTCCTACCCCTGAGGGTATCTTGGCAACCATTAAGCCTGAGTGAGTGCTTCCAAGCTGTAATTTCTAGAAATACAGGTAATTATTTTTGCCTTGAGTTGCCTTTTTCTAGAAACAGGTGCTGTTGGAGAGTTTTGCAATGGCTCAGGTGGGAGCAACTTCAGTGGCGGAGAAGGCAAGGAGCCTCCTGGGAGATCTGCAGAATCTCTGGGTTGAGACATGATTTTTTGAAGAAGCAGTAGAGAAGATTTCCTCCACAGATAAAGAGTGTGAGCAGGCTGCAGCCATCCTGTAGCAAGAGACAGTGGGTAATAACAATTGGTAAAGGTGCTTCATTCTGTTAAAAACCTGATTTATTTTGCTGAAACTCATTCAGTAGGAAACATCACTTCGGAGTTTGTCTTACTCAGCTTCAAGTCAGCCCTTCACAGTGTCACTAGGCTACTTAAGTCCTTTCAGGGCTCATGGACATACCAGGTGTACCCTTAAGACAGAGAGGTTTTGCAAGATCTGGGAGAAATCAAGATTTATCATAGGAGATAAAGGTGGAGGATGCTTTAATTATAGATTCAGAGCACGTTGCATTAAGGATTACTCAATGATGAGATGACCACTCAGTCCCCACATAACCTCATTAAAGACTGATAGGCTTGTCTTTTAAATATGTGCTTTTCCCTGTGCCAGATCTTAAATGGTTCTCTCCCGGTAATGCAGCTGCACCTTTAGAGACCTTTAGCTTTTTTTAGGTTATTGAAAATGCATAAAAAAATGAATCTGCAATGCTTCAAATGTCGGATCTTAAGTGCTGGCTGCTTGGCCAGCTCCTCAGAGGGCCTGGGGAGCAGCTGCTGGGCTTCTAAGGGTTAAGTTCTGCAACCAAATCCCACAATGTTTTTAGCAGCCAAGCCTGGCTGGCTCAGTAACCAGCGTGGTGAGTGCCACACTGGCAGCCCTGTGGGGTCAAAGGTTTGAATTGTCCCTCATGTCTCCATTTCAGTCTGCACTTGCTTTCCCTGGACCTCTCAAGATGTACAGAGTCTTTTGTGGTGGTTGTGAAAGGACCACAGGGGATGTGAGCTCACCAGGACACAAGTGAAAACTCCAGGGGAATGGACAAGAAGTGATGGAGACTCACCACAAACAGTACCTGGGTGTCTCTGGCTAACTCTCACTCATCTTGAAATGAGCTTAGGACATTTCTTACAGGAGGAAAACAGTCTTATGCACCTGGGACAGTATCCAGAGTCAATGCCACATTTTCCTCCTGTGACTTCAGACAAACAAGTTACCTTTTCCCTGCCCTTTTCTCAGAAAAAATGAGAATGACAAAATTTGCCTCTGATTTGTCTCCCTCCAAAGCTGATGTAAGTCAAGAGCATCTCAGCTGGGGTCAATGATTTGAAAGGATGTAAAAACAGGTGAAATAAACAGTGTCCAGTTACAAGTCTACTTAGATTTGGGGTGTCCCTGGCTGTTTTTACACCTCGCTGTATGATGTGTATATAATACTTGGTACACTATGTCACAATCTCAGCTGGAGCCATTAGATGATTCTATCCTACAATTAATAAACACTGTTGTCTAAATATGACATGCAACATTTCTAACAGCAGAGTATTTTTCATCTGAGAGTCTTAAAACACTCTCAGAACAAACCCTGATTTCTACTTTAGAAACATGTGCTTTTCACTGGTCTCATGGAAAGAAAACAACCCTCCCCCTTGTCTCTCAATCTAGAGAACACAGGGTAAAAAAGCATTTATATGTCTTTGCATTCCTGCCAAAGTGATTATCAGTGTCTTTAACAATTACAGTATTTTGAAGTGAATCATCAGCCTGCATCTCATCTGAGCATCTATTTTTTCCTCATAATCTGCTTTTAGAGGGGCTTTTAACTGCATCAGATTTTTCTTTCCCATTAAAATGCTGTCTGGATGACTGGAAAATAGAATAGCCAGTCCTCAGTGCTTAGTTTCCATAGTGAATGTCTGGAGCAAAGGGCTGTGGGATTATTCAATTACGGCAATAATGGCCTTTGACCAGCTAAAAACAATCCAAAAGACAGAATTCATATATTGGATTATTTTTAACATTAATCATATTCCATTTAGAAATCACAGTAGAGCAGCTAGGGTTGAAGACAGACTGTAAACTATTTGTGTATACTTTATTGAACTGGTGTAAATTTTTATGCTGCATAGTTGTACAAGTGGTGCCTTCAGGGATTTTCCTCCCCTCCTCACATTTATGTACTTTGCTAAATGTGCTTCAGGCTGCAAAGCCTCCTCCCTCAGAAGTGCATTTCTAAATACAACGACCAGTGTGATCCCAGCACTCAGTGTAGACATTAAATTGCAGATAAAGAAATGTTCTTGATCCTGAAACTGCATAAGAGAGGGAAATCAACAGCACCTCACACTTGAGCCCAAACTGTTCATTTCCATGAGCTACAGGAATAGACAGCAGTCTGAAACAACAGTCCCCCACCCCTTAACTTTTCCCCCCTGTCCACATGTCATAACCTTCCCCACGATTCCCATTTTTTGCAAGACATTACTTTGGAAAAGAGTGAATCTCTGCCCTGGACAAACTCCAGGGAAAGATTCCTGGGATCACCGACACATGCGTCATCTAGACACGCTCCCCTGACGTCCCGAGCCACTGACTGATGCCACCACTCCCAAGGAAGGAGGAAACACACAGGGCTTGAAAAGGAGATCTGTGGGGCTATAAATCAGGATTAGGTTTTAAGTTCAAGTACCAGTTGAAAAACACTCATTATTCCTGCAACCCAAGATAGGATCAGATGCCCTTGCTGAAATTTCGGGAGGTTTTTGTTGGCACTAGAGCTACACCCATAGCAAGGACACATTGAGGACACTGGCAATACAAATAAACATCTGAAAAAGGAATTCACACAGCAGTAACGCTGGCAACACGCAGTTTCCCACCCAGCTGTTGTAGAAACTACAAAATACATCTGCTTGGAAACCTGGTGACTGTAAAGAAGACGCACTCCTTATCAGAAGCACAGTGACTGTTTGAAACAGCTTCATCCTCCTGTGGGAAGAAGAAAATTTGTGTTTTGGTGTGGAGGCAGTGGTACCATGGGCACCAATCTCTCCGTACAGGCCCTCAGTTGGGAACTGCTCACGGTTCCTGTGTTGGATGCTCAGGACATCCCACTGGTGCTATAACCATGTGGCAGTGTGTCTGTCACTGAGAAGAGAGTGGTCCTGCTGGGCTGATGAAGAGATGGGAGCATGAAAAGATGGGAGCACCCTTCTCTCCAGTGAGATCTCCCTCCTGCCATACCTGCTCGTCCAGCCACTCCCAACAGCACCAAAAGCACTGCTGTGCCTGCTGCTCCTGCATCCCTGTGACCACCAGGACTCTGCACATGCAGATATGGGGGCTGCTTTTGTCTTATCTCATGGCAACAAACATTTCCAGTGAAACTTCTCCTCCAGGAGCAAATCTGGGGGAGGCATGTTTACTTCAAAGGGAGGTCCACCCTGGAGCTCCTGAACTATGAGGTGAGGCAAACTCTGCAAATTTCCACTACAGAGCAGTGGTTACTCTGTAATGTTGTGACTGTGTGGCTGTGTCTTTATACTGGGGCCAAGCAGAGTCCAAAGGGGTTTAGATGCTCAGTCTGTCCTGGCTCTGCCTGGGGCTGGATGACTTTCAGAAATCCCTTTCAGTCCTTTTTTTTTTTTTTTTGATGGTGCTGTGATAAAATTTGAGAGGATGAAGAAAAAACACAATTTTTTCCCCCCTAAATGTAAACTGGTGATTTCCTAACATAGGCATAGGGAATAAATCAGGTCTGTGCTCACTCTGACAGCAGGATCTATGGCACCCTGTGACAGTCAGTTATAAATGGCCCAGCAGAAATTCACACTGGGCAAAATCAGAAATAATTTTCAGAGCAGGTGGCATGAATGTGCTGAGGGGAAAATCAGATGCAACAAATAAACTGTTACCTGGAAGAAGAGGCTGAACGAAAAGGGGTCCTTACAAGCTCAGTTCTTCTCTGAGAGCCCCTCCAGGTCCCTTCCAGATCACTGGAAGCTTCACTGCTGCCTCCTGCTTGGCAGGAATGTGTGTGCACACACGCGTGTTTCTGTGTGTGTGGCCAAGATGCAGGTAACGCAACCCCCAGTGGCACTGCCCTGCTTTATCAGTCAGCCTCTGCTGATAAGGTTCCCTGCTGAGAGCAAGGAGGTCTGTGTGGGGGAAAGATCCACCTGATCCCAGGGGATTGTTGCACAGAGCATGGTTTTGCCAAAGCTGTTGAGCTAATTTGGCATTCATTGATGTTTGATGAGGAAAGGAAGACACCTGTGAAAGTGACTTTTCTAGGAAAAAATGCTTTACCCCCCTCAGATGCACTGGGATGGTAAAAGCCAATCTGAATCCCACCACAGTGCACTGCAAGGACAGACTCCAGGGCAGAAAGCGTGAAAGCGATTCTGCAAATTCAACTCCCTGCCTGAGGCATTGCTCCATGGGTTTCAGTGGGGCAAGGAATGAGAAAAGCAGCCAACACACAGTGCCAGTGGCAGCTGGGGCAAAAGGATTGCTGCCAGATCCCAGGCTGAGCCTCCAGCATGAGCCCCTTGCTCACCTGGGGATGGTCTCGAACACCTCCCTCTGCACAGGGGGTGTGGTGGTTGGGGCAAACCAGGGCTGTGCCCCCGCCCACAGGGAGCAGACAACCCTCACAAACTGGAGCCTTCCAGCCCTCCCAAAAACCTTGGGCCCCACAGCAGCAGCTACAAGCCATCTCTCCACCCACATGTTGATTTCCAAACCCAGCCTGACAATGAGACTTCTGTCTCCAGAGACTGCCACAAGCCAGGGCTGAGCTGCTGAGCACCATCACTTTTCTGTCAGGTTCAGGGCTGACTGGATGTTTCCATTTAAAGTGATGGCAAGCCACCATGAGTTGCCATCACTTGATGGCAAAAAAACTCTGTATCTTGGGACTGGGGAGTTGCAGTGCCCTGCCTTGGAGCAATGACCTTGCAGCACCTCTGTCCAATTACCCAGCACAACACCAGAGCTTTTGGCCATCCAGCTGCTGGAAATGGTATGCAGGTACCTGAAAGAAAGCCATGGCTTCAAGACGGGAGAGGTACAGATTATAAAAAGGTACACGTTATAAAAAAGCCAAGCAAGCACGCACTAGCACAGGTTTATGTAAAAGCAGGGAGAGCTAACCCACTTCACCATTGGAAGTGCTGCTTTTGATAGGGCTCTAACTGGGGATTTTTATTCAGTGTTGACTCTCTTTTATCAACTCCTTGTCTGCACGAGGTTCTTTTAAGCATGGTAAAATGAGATTCATCTTACCACATTCCTGCTCCTCCAGGCATTTTCACATCACTTTTCCCCTCTGCAGATGAAAAGCAGTGCAGTAATAAGTGGCATTTCTGTAGAATATACTGCCTACAGACACAAACTGCATGCACAATTACTTCTCCCTATGGGGAGAGTAAGACGACTGAAGACATAACGATAACAGCACCTTGCCTTTGCTAGGCTGCTTTGATCCTGGAGGATCTCACAGGTTTCCAGAAAATCTTATCCTGAAGCAATAAATCATGTGAACTAGGCAAAACATTTCCAAGATAATTTTTTTAAATACAAACACCGGTCACACATGGACAAAGCCCAAGAGGTTCTGTCAGATGTCTCCTGTGACAGCTTTGCATAAAAAGAATGAGAGAAAAGAGAGAATGAAAAATACCCATGGATAAGCATACTTCCAAACATTTTGCATTTTCCTTAAAAACTGAATCTCTTACTTGTGTTTCCTACATCTTGACAACCTGCACTTGAGGACATGTACAGGTAGGGAGCTTGGTCCCTTTAAGTGGCGCTGGGCACTGCCCAGAGATCTGGAATAAAAACATTTTATTTCTTCAGTGGCTTCAAGGGACTAGAGTTACACCCATCTAGCTGTGGGAAGGCCTGAGTGCCCATCTCATCTCTTGGAAATCCCTCATCCCAAATATCCTATAGCCTGGAGGTCAGGGAAATACCCTGTTAGAGATGTGTTTGCATTGTTCCATGTCAAGAAGGGCTTAGGCATGTGTCTTCTCTATCCATAAGCACAAGGTCTCTGAGATCAGTTGGAGCCTCATCCCTCCAAGTTCATGTTTTCAGGGCACAGGCAGAGCTGTACTAGCCCAGAAAGAGAAATTACAGAAAGAGAAATACATGACAGGACGGATCACATTAGGCAAGACTTGAATGCAAGTGTCATTGCACTTTTGAATGTCTCCATTTCCTTTCCTAACTTAGCTTAAAGACAGGTGATGTCAAATGGGTGCCTTGCAGTCAAATAGCCTGTTTAGTGCCTGGGATATTTCATGGGAGTAGTTTTCGCTGCAGTAATTCAGAAAACACCATAACCTGACCACCCAAGTCACTGACCCAATGTAGCTTTTTTAGGAGTGAGCTGAAAAGCACAGTAAGGGGATTTAAGAAGACTTTTGGTGATCTGGCTCTCTTTAAGTAACAAAATAAGTGCAGAGGCATGTGAGTGCACGATACACTTCACAGCCAACTGGAGTTTCTGGCCATCAACTGACTTGTGAAAGGACACACTGAGATATGCAGAGACACCACGAGAAAATTCTCCATCGACAGAGCTGCAGGTCTGAGAGTTTCCTTTGGTCTCACCCTGTGCTGCTGGAAAACTTTACTCCCATCACCTAGCTCCCAGCCAGATTTCATTTTGACTTGGTTTTAAACAGACTCATTAGACCATTCCTGAGGTGGCTTTGGTTGGTGAAACTTCGCTTCCTAAGACAAAGTGAAGTGAGAAACGAAAACTTAGAATTAAGGCAAGATGATTTTACTTATTTGCTGTAAGTGGATGGTTTTTCAGGCCTGACTAGGAAAGTCTTCCCAAAATCTGCTTTCATAAGCTCTCCAATCTGCTCTCCTCTGGCTGGCTCACAGATCCTTTGCTGGCTCGGTAATGAGCTGTTATAAGTGAGACTCCTGTAAATCAGATGACTCTGTAGTCATTTGATGCTTATATTTGGCGTGCTGAGTCACAAGGACAGGGGTTACATCATGTCAAGCTAATCATGCAAAATGAATTACAGATAGAGCAGAGCTCTGGGGTGTGCACAGGGTGGCCCTGAGGTGTGGGAGCTGGGCACCCACCATCCTGCCCTCACCCCATTGTCACAACCAGTGGGGCTCTGTCCCTCACTTCTGCTCCTGGCACAACTCTTCCTCCTCCTCTGGTAGGAACATTTCCTTTAAACAGTATTTACAACAGACCTCTGGAAGCCCCCACCAGATAATGTCTGGTCACACACCCAGGTTCAGAGCAAGGTCGGACAGGGCGTCCCAGCACAGACTTACACAGAGGATGCTATTTTTCTTTAAAACAGAAAAGCCAAATCATTTTATTTTCCAACACACTGTTCCCTCTAACAGCCCATCCCTGACCCTGCCTGTTGGCTGTACACTTCCTTCCCTGAGCTATGGCTTCCTCCCTGAGGTTCTTCCTCTTCTGCACCTTCTTGCTCCCAGAGTGGTCCCCAGCCTTGAACCCTCTCCTCATCTTCACACCCATGTCCTGGCACTTACCCACTGATAAATGCTAGGCAACCTTTAGACTTCCTAAACAGCCTTCATTTAAGGGCTTAATGCAGTAGGGAAGCCACAGCAGCCTCTCTCAGCAACCCCTCTGGATAATTAGAGCTGCTGTTTAATGCTGCCCTGTGCAGCTGGAGGTACCCACCTCTCCCATCAAGCTGTGGGATCTCTCTGCACCTTTGGCTGCTCAGAGTTCACACCAAAACCACAGAGACAAGCAGAGTGGAAAACAGACATACTAACACCTTTATTTTGGGTGCAGCAGTTTAGAAGAAAGAGCATTTCACTCCATTAGTCTTAGGGTAGTCTTGCACCATGGAATAACTCAAAAACCTGCGAGCTGAAGCCAGGACAAAAATCCCATAAGCTCACCAAAAAGCAATGTTTAGATAACGGTATTCTGGTATTCCTTGGTGAAATATTTTTCAAGTTACCTCTCACGGGTCACTCTTTTTCCTTCAGAATGTAGAAAGCAAAGAAACCTCAGCACATGCAGCAAGGAAAAAAATGATGACTTCGATGGTTTAGCAGTCAAGACACTCACCTAGAAAAAGGGGCACTCTGTTCCAGAAAACACCTTCCTTTTTTTAATGTGCTAAATATTTAATGTAAAATGTACAACAAGGTTTGGCAGCCACCTACTTACCTCGACCACTAAATCAGTCATATCTGCAGTGGTGCCTTCCTATCTGATCAGAGTCTGAGCTTCTTGCTGCACAGCAGACCCATTTTCAGGAAATGCAATGGGAATTCCCACAGCTCCCACTAGACTACCTGGTGAGGAAGCATGGATTTGAACCCCATTACTCAGCAAGTCTGGCTCCTCCAGTTCTTGGACCAAACCTCCAGATTCTGTGTAATCACTGAAAAGGAGGAATGGATTATTTCAGATAGAAAAGATTCAGCTCTGGTGAGGTCTGTGAAAGATGGTGTGTCTGCACCTGCCTTCAGGAAAATGTCCTGGGTGGTGGATCCCCGCTGGCTGTAGGTGTCTCCTTGCAATCCTGGAAAGGACACTGGTCCCAGTGAGGCACAAGTGTTTAGGCAATGCCCTGTGCTGGGTGGTGGCTCTCCTGTGGCAGTGTCAGCCACTGACAGTGTGAAGAAACCAGTGAACTCAATGGGTGGACACCAGGAGAAGGGGAGAGGGCAGGTGGCCAGCAGACCCTCGCTGGCTGCTGGACAGGGCTCTGTCTCAGCAGTCTCTGGCTCTGCAAGGCACAGTGCTGTGCTGAGCTGCCCTCAGCTCCCACAGAGCAGCAGGGGGTTATTTCTTAGGGAGTGCATTATCTCTGATGGCACTGCAGTTACCCTCCCTCTCACCAACCCTTATCTCTCCTCCAGCCATACACATTTCAGTCATGTGACCATTTTCTGTTTGGGATCACATTTTTGTTCACACACACAGAGTATTTTCCTAGGGAGACCAGTTCAAGAGCATCAGGCATTTGATTTTTGTCCCTATTTTCTGGAAAACAGCGCAGCCTGCCTGGAAGTGTCAGACTATCCAGAGAGAACAGCCCTCCCTGTGAGCCCTCACAGCTGGCTTGTTTTCGGAGGTGATGCTGAGCAGATCATGGCCTCTGTTAACATGAGAATGATAACTGATCCCAAATTTTATGGCAGGTGAAGAGCAGTGGCTGCAGCTGAAGGTGTGTCCTTGTGTTCTGGAGGCATGGCTGTCCCACCCCTGTGCCTGGCTGAAACTGTAAATCCCTTTGGCAGCAGCTGAGTCACTCCCATGCTTTCCCTTGACAGAGGTACCACACATATGAAATAAATAGCAACAGCCCTGCTGAAAGGCTCCTTCCTAGTTGAGGACCAGGTTGAAACGCCAGCAGGCAACTCAGAACTGTCTCCCTCCCCAGAACTTGCTCTCCCTGACCTCTTCTGTGAGAAAAAAAAGGGCAAAAATCCCACAGCCATGGCCACCCCTCCTGGTGGGAGAGGGGATGCCTGGGCTTGGAGGGGCACAGCTCTCACTGCCAAAGAGAGTAGAGCGAGATCTGCATGGAAACCCCTTCAGGGCTTCAGGTTTTGGCCTCCTTTGAGCAGTAAGAAAAACACTTTCCCTGCAACCCTTGACTGACCTGAGGCTGGTCTGCAGCACGGACAAGCAGAAGGGTGAAGCCCCTCACTCACAGGGAGCAGCCACAATGTGCTCAAATATCTGATCCTGTCTGAGTCACAGCCCCTGGTGAGCTCAGCAAACAGCTCAGTCGGATGTGATGGAGGCGGCAACACCAAAATGGTCCTGCAGCCTTCTCTGTCCCAGTGTAAGCAGCCCCAGGCTCTGTCCCTCCTCTATCCCCAAGCAGAGCTACCGTGCGATATGAAAGTGCTCTGGTCTGTGCAGGAGAACACCATGTACCACTTGATCTCCTGAGGATAAGCAATTATAATGCTGTCTGCTGGTGCCTGTGGGGACCAGCAATGCATGTCTTGGCAGCCCTCACGTGTTGTTCAAGGCAGACTTCCTGCACAGATCCAGGCGCTGGATGACAGCCACAAGTAGGAGGGAGATGAACGCGCCCTCTCAGGAAATGATAAAGGAACAGAGCAAATGCTTTTTGTTTGTAAAACAGCATCATTTGGAGCACCATGGCAGCCTCCTTCCAGAGGCAGAGGCAACGTGTGGAAACCGCAAGCAGCTCCTAACCCCGTGCCAGGCACTGGGGGCCACTGGGTACACTGTGCAAGTCAGCTAACACTAGAAAGGACCTTAATGCATTGTCACTTCTGAGTGGTGGCCCCTTTGGGAATCCCACTGGTAAGGCAGGCAGATGGCAGAAGGATGGTGATCCACTTGTTATGAACTCATCTCTGTAAAAGAATTTTCTTTTACACAAAAGCAGCATTGAGGAACCAGGGGAATGATCCTGGGATGGAGGAAGCTGAGAGAACGGGAGAGCAGATGCAACACAGGCAAATGGAGTGGGAGGCACTGCACAGGTGACACGTAAGTCTGCAGCAGATAGAGAAGACCCACAGCAAAGATGGCCTGGGCAGATTTCAGCACTGGGACAACACAGTTGGAGTTAAAAGGCCTTTTTCACGTGGGATATTATTTTGCAGGGATGAGTCATGGAAGACTCACATCAGGCATCCTCCGAGGCAGCAAGCTCTGGAACACAGCCTCTGGCAACACAGAAAGAAGAGATGCCCACCAGCCAAAGCTTTTTCCCAGACGTGCCAGAGCCCAGTTCAAACTCTTCTGCTGCTGGGCTGAGGGATGTTTTCATGCAGGGCACAGTGCCTCTCTCCTACTCCAGGGTGCAGCCAATGCTCACAAGGCTCTCACATACCTTCAGGCACCCTTCTCCAGGAAATGAAAGGAATTGCTCTTCAGCTTCTCACTTTCCAGAAGTGTCCTGCAAACACTGAGCTACTCCATGCAAAGGCAGGTGGGCCTCTCCCCAGCTGTGTTTTGTGACAAAAAGTAGGCTTGGACATGATCTCCACGAACGAGTCTATGGTTACAGATTCCAGGTGAGAGCAGGTACTTCTGCAGCTCAGAACTAAATTTCTCTATCTCTTTGCAGGTCCCTGCTACTCTCCTTGCCATTTTCTTCAGGGTGACTTAGGGGACTGCTCCTTGTTGGCCTTGGTGAATCCCACTTTTACATGCTGAATTCTCCCAGAAGCTGCACAGGACTTCAATCAGAAGTGGATAAAGAAATGTAAGGGGTAAAGTCCTGAAATACTCAGCCCTACAACCTCTAAAATCCTTTTTATCTGGGCAATGCATGTCACCTGGGTAGCTAAAAGACCATTACCTTTTGACTGGTTAATGGAGGAGCACTGATCTAAACATTGTGGAAGAAAAGGTCTTCCTGCGCTGGTATTTTCTCTTCAGCTGGGAGGAGGAGATTAGGAAACAGAGCTATGGAAAATCAGCAGATTTTAGCCAACCAATACCTCTTTATACCCTAAAGAATATAACATTGAAAAATGTGTCCTTGTAAGAGGGAAGAAATTTCTGTAATTGATGGTCTGGGACTCAAATGGCTGAAACAGAAAGAGATAAATGAACTATCCTCATAACTGGACAAATCAGGGTATTCAGATAGTTTCTTGTAAAAATGAAAGATTTTACATAGTTGAGGTTGATATATCTCACTCAGAAATTTTCAGATACATTTTAATAAAACTTTCAAAGTTATTTTAATAGAATCCTAACTAAGAGTCTTTTTGGGTAAAACACTGAGATATTACACCTGATTGGCTCAAAAAGAAAGCCTGAAAACAAGTGTATTTTACTAGGAATAGTAAAGTGTACTGTACTTTAGCATTACTACAGTGTGATGAGAGTGCAGGAGACTTAACCTGGCCTAAGTTTTTCTCACTGTTTAAAGCAGTGAAATCTCTTCTGCCCAAGCCTTGATCTCTGCCTAAAGACTTACCAGGAGGAGGCTAAAATCATATAGCAGAGAGGGAACTCTTCTGAAAGGCCCAAAGAGCTATAGTAGAAATTCTCTGGAAAAAAAATGGAATTTAGGCACAGAGGGTCCAGCTATACCAGCAGCAAAAGCCAATGTCTTTACAAACAATAATCATGAATGGATCAGTCTCTACCGGTCCTCACCAGTCCTCAGTCAGCCTGGGAAAGATGCTGAACTATATTGAGACATCTGGTGACTAAATAGCTTTGAGCAGCTGGTCAGTAGAGCTTGGCCAAAAGAACAGCTGAGTCAGGACACCCACACATGACCCTACAGAAATTCACTGGACACTGCATATTTCCTTCCATCCCTGCCCCATGGATGTACCAGTAATGCTCGCTTGCATGCATCAAATACACATTAAAAAATGAGAATAAAGTGCCATGATAAGATCCTGCACAGTCAGGTGCCATATTCTGCAGTCTTCACTTAGTCCAGCAAAATGGTGTGGTCCCAGGTTACTAAAGGAAAAGATCTCAGGTTGGAAGGAAAACACCAGTGTAAAGAGCTGTGCCAAATTTTGTTAGAAAAAGTCCATTTTTTCATGCATCTGGACTCTGCACACTAAAGGCCAGTGCACCTGGGCACCTTCTGGATCAGGGAAGCTGCAGCAGAAACTGAGGGTGCCTTGCATGCTCGCTTTGAATACTCCATGTGCACAGCTCCAATAGTGGAGTAAATCACAGACATATTTAAAAGGGAGTGGTGGGGCTGGAAGGCTGAGGTTGAGAAAGGTTGTTTTTTTTTTATTTCAGGCAAAATATTTTAATATTTTGTATCTAATTTTTCCACGTACAGTTATTAGCTCTTCTTGCCTGTAGAAACAGTTTCAGACAAATTCTAAACTTGCTCCTGAGTTCTCTGTTCTGTTCTTGCTGTACTGCTTAAAAGAGCAAGACATGGCAGGAATGAATGACACCCATTTGGCTCCAGGGAACTTTGTTGTCTGACTTTCCCATTTCATTTGTGCCAGAAAAGGTTTGTGCATCTGAGATGAGAGCAGCTCCCTAAGCAGATTTTTACCTTGGGGGAGTGATGAGCTGAATGTTATAGTCAGAGGAGATTGTGTAACTCAGCAGATACCAGATCACAAAAGTGAGGTGGGAAAAGTCACTGGAACTGGTCCATGTCACATAGACTAAAACCCCCAATCATCCAGAAAGTTATGTAAAACACTCTAGGAAAAAAGGAGAGAGTCACATAAAGAAAACAAGAAAACTGGTGATTCAGGAGACGTTGCAGGACCTTGCAGATCTCAGACAGCTGAACTGGCCAGAGTATAAATCCAAGCAGAACACATGTAGCAAATAAGAATGGGCACGCTTCAGGAGGCCATTGAAGGGGAGAGGGAAGGCTGAGGAGGGAGTGGCTGAGCCTTCTGTCAGACATGGAAATGTGAACATGTTTCCCAGGGCAATGCATCTCCCCTCTGATCCTAACAGACCTCAGTGGAAAAATCTTCTGCCACCATATTCCATAATTGCCCATGCAGTGGCAGCACCATCTGACCAGTAACCAAACACTGAGGGTCAATGGTAAAGAATAGAAGGACACTGAGAGCAAGAAAGAAGGGAATAAAGAGAGAGGAATCTGGACCCTCAAAAAAGGAAATCCATTAATTTGGATGCTAGTGTGCAGACACTGGGATGTACATAGAGATTGAGGCTGGGCAACAGCTGTGCAACCTGGAAAGTTACAGTGCAGAGTGACAGTGACATCCATGCCCATGGGAACGAAGAAGCTGCTCCCAGTTGAGCAATGTGCTCTTGCAGAGCAGCTGAAGGGCTGGAGCAGACTCTGCAGGGCTCACGCAGCCAGTCCGGCTGGGAACAGATGCCGATGGCTGAGCAGCCTTCCTCCAGTTCTGAGTTTCAAAGGCACAAGCTGTGTTCCCCATGTTTTGCCTAAGTATTTGAGGATCAGGGAGGCATTCAGCCCCATTAACCTTTCAGTGGTATGAAAACTGCAGAGCAAAAGGACAGCTGGAATTCTTCCTCCCGCACACACTGACCTAGGGCAAAACCATCTGAACACACTGGTGTGTGGAGACATGGTGAGTGCTGACACTTGGAGGAATTGCTCAGGATATAACATGGACCTGCTGGAGCGGGTCCAGAGGAGGCCACAGCAGAGATCAGAGGGCTGGAGCACCTGTCATACCAACACAGGCTGAGAGAGCAGGAGTTGCTCAGCCTGAAGAAGAGAAGGCTCCAGGGAGAACTTTTAGCACCTTCCAGTGCCTAAAGGGTATCCAAGAGATCTGGAGAGGGACTTTTTACAAGGGCATGTACTGGTGGGACAAAGGGGAAAGTTTTCAAACTAAAAGATTAGATATTAAGAAGGGGTTTTTGCAATGAAACTGGTGAAATACAGGTTGCCCAGAGAAGCAGCAGGTGCCCCACCCCTGGCAGTGCTCAAGGTCGGGTTGGGTGGGGCTTTGAGCAACCTGACCTAGTTGAAGATGTCCCTGCTTACTGCAGAGGATTACACTGTATGACCTTTAAAGATCCCTTTCAACCCAAACTATTCTATGATTCTGTGATACCTCTAGGAAGCATATTGCTAGCCCCTACTTTTTGGCAGTATTTATATTTTTGGCAAGACTATGGTGTTATTGTGAGAATTGAGCAGATCGGGTCTGTGCCCTAACCTCACCCTGCCACTGTGCTCCTACACAGGCTGCCCTCCTCCTAACAACACAAAGGGAATGAGGTGTGCCAGGCCAGAGCCATAAATGCCCCTGGAGGAGTCTTACCTGTGAAATGAACTGGGCCACACATGCAGAGGGGGAAGTTTCTAACAAGAATCCCAATGAGGTGTTTTTATCCAGGAAGTACACGCAGGACAGAAATACAAGCTCATTTGAAGAGCCATCTTCGTTTGTGCTGCACTGTTTGGATGAGTTGAACTGCAGGGGGAAGAGTAATTCAAACAAAACAAAAGTAGGAATGAATGTAGAAAAGTAAATATGCATCTCTGAACAATTTTGATCTACCCGTTATTCGAATTGTCAAGATTCAGAACAGATGTGTTGACTTAACTTGAACAATGTCAAAGTGCAGCCTCCCTGGCCAGGTTCAGCTGTCCAAATGTGAGCAAGTCATGCTCTCTGAGACAACCAGGATATGCTGCCTTGCTGGCCGCTCTGGAAGGGGACAGGTTTATCCTGGGTCCTGTGTCAGACCTCCCAGCCCCCTGTGGATGTCTGGGGGCCCTAAGGTACCCAGGATGGGCATCAGGTACCTCTGCGAACAGAAGAAAATAGGGAAACTGCACTGAACCCATCCTCCAGGCTCCTTGAGCAGTAATGGAGAGGTGTGTGTGTCTCCAACACCCATCTCTAGAGGAATCTCCCTTCAGAGGTACATTTCTCTTTCCAGACACTATTAAAAAAATCCTTGAAAATTAACTTGCAATGTACATGCCCCGTTTTAGAAACCAAAGACACTTCAGTTACTCTCTTCCTTAGTCACGCAAACATTCTCTCCCCAATACCTCACTTTTGGGTCTTTGAAGACTCAGCTGGAAACAGAGAGCCCAGAAATGCCACACCACCAGACTCTGACAGCCAGTGACTGCCTTGCTCTGGGACATTTCTCTGCTCAGTTGGTGGCCTGGTCCTGCTCAGCCTGGTCCAGGGGACACGACAAGCAGTGAAGGGACACAGAGCAGCAAGGCTGCACAGCACATGGAAAAAGACTCCCAGGGAGGCAGTGTTTCCAAACCACAAGCCATTTGCACCAGGGACTGCTCCTCCCCCACCACAAATTTTCTGGGGTATGAAATGTCACGAGAAAGGTCTGGTATTGTCTTTTTATCTTATTTTTGTTCACAGCCCCTGAGGGAGCATTAGCACTTTGCAATTGCTTTTCCCTCTTCTTCTGTCATCTGTGGATATTTCCATGACACACTTGCCCTGAGGCCATCAGACTCAGCTGCCAGCCCTGAGGGCATCCCCACCTGGCTGAATGGAATGAGCAAGTGAGGGAGGACATTTTCAGAGGACAAGACACTTGGATTTTACAGAGAAAGGGTCTGATCAGAAAACTGTAGCATTAGCCCCATTCACAAGTTGAAAATGCTTGCAGAGAGCAGCAGGAAGGTTGGGAATAGGCTAGGGAGGACAGGCTGAGCTGTGGCCCTGTGGAGGGTGGCCAGCAGATCTGTGGGGTTGTGCAGCTCTAAATCTTTGGTCCCTTCTATCAGCACCTCAGACCTCGTTTCAGCAGAGACTGTGGTGACTTCTGGTCCATGGAAAAGCAGCTACTGATTTATGGCCCTTTCCTTCAGGAAGGGGCTGTCACTTTCCCTTCATCTGCATTTGTGAAGACTCTGCTGGAATGCATTCAGGAAGCAAGAGACACAGAGCTTTCTCAATGGTGTCAAGAGAGGATGTTTTCCAGATCCAGTGAAGCTCCATATTTATGTCTCTGGTTCTTCTGAGATAAGGAACATGTGAATCCAAACCCTCACTCTCACAGAGCAAGCTGAGAACTGAGCCCAGACCACCTGCATGCCAGGAGTGCTCCATGGACTGGTGTGTTATAACAAAAGTGGGTACCACCCCTAAACCACTGCGGGTGGAGAAACCCAAACTACCCACATCTGCTACCATGGATAAATTAAGCTCCAAGGATACCTAACAAAACATCTCTGGAGATGCAGCAGCTCAGCAGGCTCAGGAATCCAGATGGACTGAACTTCTCCTGCAGAGCAGCCCCCTCTGGGCCTTGTGGAAGAGATCCGATCTCTTGGGCAACAGAAACGAGGTCCCTCCAGAGGGTATTTGTGCTTAGCACAAGGCAGCAGCCCAAGCAGAGAGCTGGGGTGCCTGGCAGCACAGTGCTGGACTAATTTCTGCACATGTCACGCTTCAAGGTCTGAAACCTCATTTAAATCTAGTCCACAGTTATGAATCCCTTCCAGGTCCTGCCCTTCTGCTTCCTGTGCTGGATAGTGACATATTGGCGCATTCCTTACCCTGCACGCTTTCTGCATTGTACAGGAATTCACTACTGATACCAGAAGCAAAAATAAAGCTAACCAAAAATATCTGCCACAAGAAATATTTTGGCTTTGTAGGTGCAAACATATGGCTGAAATGAGTAATAGGGAGATCTTCCAGCTGAGTTGTTCTCCTGTGTGTGCATGCACGTGTGCTTGCATCTGCATTTTTACTTGAACTGTTGTCATCTTCACTAAATATTTTACTATGTTCAAAAGCATGTCTAGAAAGGGCTTTCAGCAGCAGGAAAGAATACATGGATATTTATTCCTCTACTGCACTAAGAATAATTCACTTGTCAGAAAGCACACTGCTCTCTTGATCAGCTGGTCCTGCAAATAGAGAGAAACCACATCCTATGCGCACAGAGAATCCCTGAGTCACCACTCTGTCTTCTGATCCATCTTCCCCATGTTTGAGCCATGACAAGCTGGGGCCTTGGACTGGCTCTGCTGCTCAAGGATTTACGCCACCAGGCACAGTTAGCAGAATATAAAGGTTAGAGATCCAATTAACCAAATACGGCTGCATGACTGCAGTCCTTTGACTAAAATGGGACACAGCATAAAGCTTCTATTCTGTAGACATCTAAAGCCCTGGGAGTTGAGCCCTGGCCTCAGAAGTCCACAGACCTGTCTTCTGGTGGGAGTCAGTTCTCCTGTGATCTTTGAGGCACCAAATCCCCACAGAGCTGGTGGGGCCAGGCTAACTGGTGTCATGGGGATTATGCTTCTCAAGACAAACGAAGGGCTAGGTATAATCTAAGGTGGATGCCAAGCAGTGCAGCCACACTTGTTGCCTTCCTTGCTATAAATGCCAAGTAGGCCAACTCTAGCACGAAGCCTTGAAGTCCCTTCCCACCCTGTGCTCTTGACCAATACCACTGCCATACTCACAGCCAGAAAACAGGGGTGATGGTATGGGCACATTCCCTGTATTTAGCAGCACTGGCCTCCCGGCTCATACTGGCTGCTGTCATCCTCTCCTCAGCTTCCACTAGGATCAGGGAAACTTGTCCTATTGATCTCAGTGGGCACTGATCAGACCCAGTGCACATTCTTGCCCAGCAGCTGGTTTTGGCCCCACGCTGGTCACATGTGGAATGGGCAGCATGATTTACCTGTTTTTTAAAGATTACTAATGAAATGTCTGAACATTATGATAAGTTCAACACAGAAAGTCTAAGTATAATTTACATCTTGTTGTTTTTCATTCTTGGTGGTGGTAAGTAGCTGGCCATGAAAACAGGTTCATTTCCAAGATGTGTGCCAAACCCCTACTTCTGATGAGCGTCCAGGGTTTGAGAATCTAATTTTAAGCAGTTGAGTGAGATTCCCTTCTGCTGATTTTGGGAGGGGGGAATGGGTTGCATCAGACCTTGCTCACAAAGGGAAAATCCCAGGGTCTGCTCACCCTTCTTGCACGCTTCTCTGCGTTTCCTCAGGGAGGCATGCAGAACATTTCCAGCCTCACTCCTGCTGGCTCTCTCCATCACCAGGAGGCTGCTGTGCTCCCGTGTCAGCCTGGCCTCTCTGCTGGAGCCCGGGGAGTGCAGCAGCCAATCGGGCAGCCGGGCAGCCCTCATCAATCTCCCTAAGTGTGCTCAGACTCTGCGAGGAACATCCTCACCACTCCTCTCTCTGCAATGACCTGAACTCCAGCTCTGCACGCAGTGATCAGTGAGGCATAATGCAATGCAGGGCAGCCCGGAATAATCTGGTTTGCATCCAAGGATGTATATTCACTGAGAGGCTGAGGAGTGTGCCAGCATTTAGTTTCAGTCTAGCTGCACTTTTCCTGCAGCACAGAATCACAAAGTCTCCGTCTCCTCCTCTGGATTGGGACTGATTCTGCACCGGGATCCTCTGAAAAGACAAAGTATTTCTCTCTTGTTATTGCTGTACCACCATAACCTACCAAGATGTGTGACTGCTTTCATCTAGTTCTTCCTAACTGGCAAGGATCTCCAGCCAGTGGTGGGCTCACGTTTTCTATACTTTTCTGTATTCTGCTTCTGCTTTCCTGTGCTCCGCTCGCTGCGACTCAGCCTCCCAGGCAAACCCTGCAGCTGCTGGGGTGTGGCTTTCTCTGATGCTGCATGAATCAGATAAGGAAAAATAGAGTTAAGAAAAGCCTGTCGTTGCCTCCTCTAAACTTTCCTGCGTATGTCGAAGCTATGCTTAAGGAAGCCTTTGACTTTGTAAACAAATTAAATTCAAGCTGTGTCTAAATGACCTCTTTCGGGTTGCATGCCTTAATTCACGAGCTTGCCCTTCATTTCTCAGAGTAGCAGGATTCCTGCATGATCCAATCCACCCGGCATTTACAATGGCTAAAGCTGTGCCCTGCAGTGTATGTTTGCAAATTCAACGTGTCCTATGCTCTGTATTCGGTCTGTTGGCTGGACAACACGGCACTCTGGAAGCAGGAATTATTTTCTTGGGTTTTCCTGCAGAGCAGGAGGAAATTAGCAATTTAATTTTTTTTTTTTTTAAAGGGGAAAAGATACACATTTTAATGTAAAATATCGCTGAAGTAGAACAGTGATGACTGGAGGAATGAGTCTAAAAGAGTAATGCAAAACAGTGCTTAGCTGGCAGAAGAGTATCAATAAATTACAAATCTGCTCTTTAGTTTATGCAGAGACTGACCTGTTTTAAAACAAGCAACTTGTAGTCTTAAAGTTGTGTCTACAAAAATGGCAGGAATCTGAAATTTCTACAGTATCTTTTTCTCCCTAAAATATACAAAAAACTATGTTTATCTACATTCTGCAATAAATTTCCTCGCTATTTATTCTGGTAGAAGTTATAATCCACAAAACACAGTCTGTAAGATTTTGATAGTCTAAAAGTGGAGCGCTTTCATTTTTTTTTTCTTTCAATGCCTGATTATTTCTGTTTTCTTTTGTAAATAGTTTAGGATTATATTTTCCATAACAATGGAAAGTCAGAAATTGCTTGTCTGACTCTTGAGTCCTATTATTGCCTAAGTTGACTTGTTGGAATCAAGGAGGCAACTCAAGGAATAACTCATATCTCTCCACCCAAAAAAAGAAACAGTCTGACTCTCTGCTGGTTACCTGGTTACAATTGAATCGCTATAAGGTTATAGCAAATATTTTAGGACTACACTCTGACAGTATTTAAATGATTTATTCAAAATATATTTGACATAGTTTTGGTGAAAATATTTTCTTTTATAAATGTGACTTTTCCAGTAGAAGCATTTTCCTAATGTTTGTCTGCCTGCACAGATTTACTCGTTTAGCAAACAAACTAGTTTTGTGGTTCTTACTATGCTTTCTGCTTACCACATCAGAGACATTCTTGGAACTTCTAGGTGCTACCAAATAGAAACAAATACAACCATAACACAAACAGAGAACACCAAACCAGGCCTTCCTCACTGATTAGCAAAATGTTTGGGTTGGTTTATTCAGGTTTTTTTTGGCTAAGGAAACAAAATTCCCCCATGCCATGAACCTGGGTTGTTACTTCCATGGTACCAGTTTTGTGGTGGTGTGAAAGGATGATGTTGGTGGGTCACATGTAAAAGGAGCATCTCCTGCACTGGGTCTTGCCACAGCACCAACCAGATCCTGGAGGTGCCGAGCAGGATGAGGGCCATGGCACCTACAGCAAGATCTGTGCTGGGAAGGGATGCAGCAGGGAAAGATGGCTGCATGTGAAATTTGACAGGCATCTGCTTCCCAAACAGTTACCGCTGATGTTTCCTGACAATGGGTTATCATCCTCAGAGCTCAGGGTGTGGCAGGGAGAAGCAGCTCTGTTTGTCTCAGACAGGTAGGCTGGCCGGCTGCCCGGGCATGTGATACGGGTTTGAGAAAGGAATATCAGCGTGGTGATGAGGCAGGATCATCTGAGCAAGGGTGGGGAAAACCACACCATGAATCCCACATCAAGCAGAGCATATTAAATGCCTCGTTTCCTCCACAGCATGGAAGGAAGGCAGGCTAAAAATAGGCTGGTTTTGTAAGCTCCTGTCTCTGCCGGCTATATTCATCTGCTCCTGCTTTAGCTGACTGTCATGATGACACAGGTGAGAAACAGATAAACAATAATTTGCCAGTTTTCTTTATTAGCCAGGCAAGCACAGGCATGCACTTGGATCTGACATCTGGAGGAGGCTGAGAGCATTTTGCAGTTGCTGATGAGCGTGTTTTTCATGGATAATTTTTGAGTCAGAACAACAAATAAGTAGGAGAAGAGAACATCTCCATCAGCCAACTGTGGCAATTAGCCAAACCCTAAAACATAGAGGTCTTTCTAGCACAAATGTTTTCTAAACCTTTTCTTCACCTTGATTTGGGGCATGATCTAAATCGCCAGGAACTAATAGCTGCAAAAGACTCCGTTCACTAAGACACTGGAGCAAGTGTGTATGGCCTCCTAATTGCCACCAGATTGGAGCAAGGGTCAAAATAAAAGATGTACCTTAGTCCTTTGCTGAATGGACACCTGGACCACAAGATTGCTGCTTCTCAGGTGCCATGTTGATCTTTGCACTGTGTGGGAATAACACACCTGAGATCCTGAGATCAGCTGGAGCTGTGGAAGTCTCTGGTCAGGGCTCCACTGCAAGCTGTGATATCCAGAAAAACATTGCAAGTACAGTGACATCCCTTCTCCTCTGTTCTTGTATGCCGTGAGAAAGGCTGTGTGTCCATTCCACCATACCTGCTGCTGAATATGGTCCACAAATTTTGAGGATCTAAACCAAAATGCCATCTCAGTTGCACTTTTTCGTAGAAGTATTTTCTCAAGGTGTTTGACTATGAGCTGCAACATCATCTATTCCAGCCCCATCAAGAGACAGAGATAAACAAAACCTGCAGCAGCAAGGCTCCCAGCTTGGGTGAGGAACACCCTCCCTGGCTCTCAGGAGAGGCTCTGATCTGGCACACCAGTATATTTCATTTTCCCTCCTTTTACTTCATTCAGTGAGAATATTGTTAAGATTACAAGCTGTTTCAGTTTCAGCTCTCACTCTCTGCCCAGTAATGCTTCCCAATACCTACTCTCGTTCTACCCATGGTAACACCAAAATAACTGTGGTGCCAGCACAGACTGAAAGGGAATCTGATTCATCTGGCTCTGTCAGAGAGCTCCCTGCCAGCATCATGAATCAGGCTCAGTAAATTTCATCCCTCTGGCTTCTCTTGGTCTTCCCTCCCTCCTGACTCATCTTCTTCCCTCCAGAGTTTATATTTTTAGTTATTAGTTTCACACTTCTATTTCCAATGGGTACGCACAGGCCCTTTGGTGACTTATGAGCACAAGAGGAAAAGAAACTTCAGCATGACAGAGCCCCACAGGCAACAAGGCTTTCTTTGTCCATCCCCTGTCCAATGAAGGGTTTGCTGTTCTCCATCAAGCTGCAAGAAATAGGGATGGTATGTACCCACCAGAGGCACAGCACATTGTGTTTGCCACAGCTTCTGATTCATGTGAGGAACTGACAAACCTCAGCAGCAAACCAAAACCAGCTGAAAAATGCTGATTTTTCTTTACTGCTGCATTTCATAACTTCAAGAAGGAAGGAGAATCAACAGACATCTCAAGTCTGCCTTGGTAGTCCACTCCTCCCTGGGCACCAAAGCATGGTGCATTTCGCCCAGCAGTTTGTGCACCATGTGTTTCTGTCCAAGGCACTCTCGCTGCAGCAGCCTCTTTTCCAGGGCCCTTGTTACTGTGTGAGAGGTGGAGGGATGTGAAGCAAAGGCCAGGGAGAGCCCCCATGAGCCAGAGCCTCCAGGGCTGCTGCTGTTGCCCCTCGCTCTGGTGAGCACTGCCACCACTGGAGATAAATGACACCCTTGGTTTGACGTGGGGACTCGCTGCCAAGACAAACACTCAAACAAACAGCCAGGCTGGGCTTGTCCACACGGAGGAGTGGCTGCAAAATACCACTGGATCCAAGCTTGCAGCACACATGGTCACCCAGTGCCCTGTGCAGATGGACCCTGTGTTTTCCTTGTTTCTGTGTTTCCTGCACCCTTGTCCCAACCACATCACATCTGTCCTGTAGCCTCTGCCAGTGCAGCCACCATGGGTAACCTGGATGTGTGGGGTGCTCAGCGCTGCATTACTGAGCAGTGGGATATCCCCATGGGGTTTTGGTTGGCAGTGAGGTTGCAGGAGGGTTATTTTCTCCCTGGTCTAACTGAGAGCGCACCTTTGGGGATGACGTGGAAGTGCAGGGGGTGCAGAGAGGGGATAACAAGGAGCTCCTGTAGCCAGTGTTGACGTGACAGAAAAGGCACATGGAGCTGGTATTCTGCATGAGGGAGCTTTCTCCATCCCGGCCCACCCATGCTAGAGCCCATTCACTGTAGGAAATTCAGGCCACCCAACTCTCAAACACCAAAGGAATATCTCTCAAGGATACACCTCTGCCTTTATGGCAACACAGACTTTTACATAACTGTGTTCAGTCATGAGACACAGATGGGTTTGAAAATGCCAATAAGGACCTAATTTTTCTAGCCTTAAGCCTTTGTACTTACCAGTAGTAAATATTACAACTAATAGTAGTGACTGTGTATTAAAACTTGCTGGCGTAACATTTTGTGTTAAGTATCTTCAGGGCCGTAAGAGTTGCACAAGTGTAACCTTTCATTCCTGTTTCTGCATTAGTTTGTTCCCCTACTAACCCTGCCAGCCCGTGTGCCTGCACGGAGCCTCACCATGGGGAGAGCAGCCAGCTCTGAGGTTGGAGTAATTAGTCCTGGCTGGGCTTCCAGTTCTCTTTAGTACAATATTACCATTAGATTTCTATCAGTGTGTCTTCCTCTGTCAGAACAGGCTGTACAATAAGAAAAAAAAGATCCATCTAGTTAGAATTACTGTGGGAGAAATATTAGTAAATTAATGCTAGCAAATTAATTGTAAATTACACAGGTGCATTATACATGTACTCTTCTACCTGCATTTACTGCAGTGTCCATAGAATACGTAAGAGACAAGAAACAAAACTGTTCCATCTGTCTTTCACTGCCATAGGGTTCTCCATCTCAGTTCTCCATCTCACCTCAATACAAACTTTTGTTAATGAAACACAGCTGGGATGGACCAGCACACTAGTCCAGTGTGAGAACATGATGCACATTTATGGGCCAAGAAAATTAAAGGAAACAGCCCTACCACCTTCACCCTTTTCTTAGGGCACAAAAGACACATGCACTGCACAGTCTGGGAAGTTTACCAGGCTTCCATTATTTTTTTTAAGTTCATGACACACAGCATAAAGCAGAATCCTTTGCATCAGATGTGTTTCAGGAGAGGTGCTGGGAATGTGGATGAATGCAGAACAGATCAGGTTCTCCACACTTTTGTTTTCAAGGTCTGGCAGCACCAAAGCTGAGCTCAGCTTCGACTGATAACCAACATCAGTAAATACCTTTGGGACTCAGCAGTAGCATGAAAGAGGAAAATCAATCCCCAGACCCTGAGGGGCCTGGAAGCTTGGACATGCCACGGGCTGGAAGGGGAAATGTGATAGCCCCAGTGAAGCCAATGCCATATGGAGTGGGTTGTTCAGACATTTATATTTCCTGTGACCCTATTCAACAAAACACTAGCCCCAAATTTGACACAACTGTGGCATGGGAAAGACACAGCACCCATTCTGTGGCACCCATTTTCCCAGTGGGATCAACATTCTGGTAAGACACGGACAGGAGACGGGGAGTTTTCTCTCTTTTTTTGACTCCTGTTGCTGAATTTGAGTCAATAAAATCAATGTGAGGTCTCACCACAGAGCCAGGGGAGACTCTTTGTATGTGCCTTTGAGAACATTGCTGCCTTCTTAGTGCCTCACCCTGAAAATGATAACCCTTGTCTTTGTTGGGCTCCTATACTTAATTAATGGCTGAAAAGCATCTGGAGAAGGTTGAAGGAGGTAAATTATGCAACTTAACTCCCAGTCTGATGATTGATATCACTGCTCCCAGACTCCAATCTCTCTTTGATATTGGAAACAACGGCGAGAAAGATGCTGACAACGGTGACATTGGTTTTGGCTCTGGCTCCTGGAAGGCACAGTCATCTCATATCTTATGATCCCAATTACACCAGCAGATTTACTCTGGATTCACACTAGTGTAACTGGAAAAGGGAGCTGCACCACAAAAAGCTTTAGTAAACGGGGATCACAGCTATGATTAGAAAAACAAAAAGGATTAAAAGAAGGTACGGAAAAAAGATTAAAAAGGTGGGTCAGCATGGATCTGAAAGAGCTGTATCTGAAGTTGTTGTAAGGAACAGAGAAATTTGTGATCTGGCCCAACAGTCAGCATTTCTGAGCTTCCAACAGCTATTCTCTGTATTACACAGAAGGGCCAACAATTTGATGAGAAGACAGAAGCACATGAGGAGGAGCAGGAGAAAATATGAAATCTGGAAAGAGCCACACAGATCCCAATCATCAGAAAGGCAACAGTGGCATTAAAGAGAGGAGGAAGAAAACAGCCTAGGAAAGCTTTGCCACGAATGATCATGAAATGATGTCAAGCAACCTATAAACAGTCTCAGGAAAACCTAAATAGCAAATTTTTTTTTTTTTTTTTGTCTCACTCCCTTCCCCTTTGTGTTGTCCCTTAATCCAGAGTAACCTTAGGAAAACAGCACAAGAATAGCTGGGCTCCACCTAACTTGGACTAAGGATAACTCACCTCCTCCCTATACTATTTCTAGTTCTGTGCTTGACTTGTGTCATGTTTGTCTCTTGCACTCTGATCTCTGGTATGTGCCACAGCAGGAGAAGTAGGGAAAGGAGAGATGTTAACCTTTTCCTTAAGAATCAAAACATGACTGGTGTGAGGGGGAGCACAGAGCCCTTTCTTGGCCACTGAATAAGGCAAGCAGAGAAAGCTGCCCTTTGCATGTCTCTATCTTGATTTCCAAGGGGGAAAAATTCATAAAGGAGAATATGCTTCTCGCCACTGTCAATCCTGCAATTAAACTGAACTTTAGCAAAATATTTGCTGGGTTATGTAATAAGGCAGATTACAACAGGCTGCCACATGGCTGGAAACTGCAGTTTTAACCCCTGAACAAACTGCCTCGTGGTAGATAAAGATAAGTGACATCATGGAGCTGTAAGAACAGTCAAGCTCAGACAAACCTTTAAAATACAGTTTGATGGTCCATCTGATAGAAAAACTCCAAATATCTCAGGATGCTTTTCCTCCCGATTTTCTTGCCTATACATGGCCTTTCTGTCTTTCTCCAATCTCTCCCTCTGAGCAGTGTCAGAGCAGTTTGCCCCATTCCCCAGGTGCCTCTTTCTCAGGCTTCCCACTCTTCATGGCTGCTGAGGATGCCCTGGAGATGTTCCCTTGCACCAATGAGTTTGTGGTGTCATCCTTTGTATGTCCCAGCCACCCCTCCTGCAACTGCAGGTGTTGATGGCTTCCTCTCTGTTACCTGAACCCAGTGTCCTGTGCCAGGACCAGGAGCACAGATGTGGCAGTTTTGGCTGCAGGGCACTGCAGAAACCAAGGTACAAACTCTTGTTACGATACTGACCTCAAGCCAGCGTGCCTTTTCTGATGTTCTGTGCATCACCTGGATCAACCCACCACAAGCAGAGACCACCTTCCTTCCTCAGCACACCTTCAGCAGGGGCTTGGAACTCTCCCTAGGTCTGACCAGCTCTTATTTGGGCAGCATTTAAAAACTGGAGAAGCTGAGCGTTGTGGCTAATTAGCTGAGCCAGAAAGGCACAAAGGATGTTTGAAACAGAAGAGGAAACAAACAAAGCCTTGGCGACGACTCAAAGGCGAGGCAGGCTGGCTGCAATTTGCCTCTCAGCTCGCAGAGAGGCTCCTCAGGAGGGCTCCCAGGAACATGGGAGAGGGGAGCACCCTTTGGCAAGAGCCGGCCGTGACGGGCTCACATGATGCGAGGCGGGGTTTGGAGCCAAAGCCGCCCCCGCTGGCCCCACCCTGGGACCTGGGCACAGGAATGACCCAAAGCACCTCATCCATCACGGCAGGGACACTGTCAGCGGGACACCGGGACTGAAACCTGCCCACGGCTTCCAGGTAGGAGCTCGCTTCTTGCAGCACATCTCGTTGCTTCGCCTCCACTGCCTTGCTGCTCATGTGTGTGAGAAGAGGCACCTGGTGCCCTCAAGAAGATGTAGTTTCTAGCTTCTCTGAGCACGCACCACATCAAGACTCTCTACCAGTGTGTTAAGTTTCTTCTTTCTCTTTTCCCCAGCTGCTGGGGTTTAGATGTGTGCTAAGGTGATAAACTGGTTTTATTTCCTTTCTGCCTGGTATTGCTGTCATGATGAGCAGAGAAAAGTGGGATACCTCCTACCATGACAGAGCAACCCACATGCTGCTGGGGCATGTACATTTGCTTTCTTTACAAATGCCTGCAAAACAGAGAGTGGCGAGGAGCTTCTTGAAATGGTTATGCATCATTGAACTTAACTGGCACCCACCCAGACCCCCAGATGGGAGAAGAGGAGCTTTTTCTAAGCCCTTCCCACATTCTTGTGCAAATAGAAAGGATGAATGATCACCATCCCCTGTGCCAGACAGTTTTCTGGGCCAAATTCACACACAGGCGTAGGAAAGCCAAGGGGAACTGGAACTGGTGAAGCTCTCCCTTCCTTCCGCTTCTCGCAGTGACCGTATTTCATATGTTCAAATCCTTCTGGGATTGCTTAGACTGACTTTGCGTAATTATTTTCATCCTTGGATTAAACAGGCCAAATATGTAAGCTGGATCTCAACTTGCTGAGATCTTACTTTGCACCATATTTTGTCCCTCTGGCATATATATTACACAGCAGCAGATTGCATTTAAGTAGTTTTTTCAGAATAAAAGTCTGTCTTCACTTGAGGGTGTCGATTTTCTCGTAATTCTTGCTGTTCTGTCTTGCATGGATACTTCAAAGGATCATGGAAAGGTCCTAAACCAGGCATCTACCCATGCAGGCTTTCAGTGCACTCAGTCTGACTGACACCTCTCCAGACTTGGAGCAGTAGCACAGATTTCTCAGCCTAGAGGTTAGGGGGAAGGTGTGACTTGATGCAAAAGCCTGTAACTACACCCTTACTTCAACCAACTGTGCTTGTCCTTCATTGCTTGTGATCAATGATGAGATGGGCAAACTCATGGGGGCGCCTGAACCTGAGGGATATCCTTGTTTTCAGAATGAGTAGACAATGATGCTTTTTGAAATTAAAGACAAAAGGATGCAAGGCGTTATGGGACCCCAGGCAGGAGCAGTTGCTTTGTGAGATGCCAGTAGGTACAGGAGAAAGGGTGGCCATTCAGTGGGTCATGCTATGGGAGGTCCTGAATGCATCCTGAAGGACAAAGTATTTATGCATTATAAAACATTCAGTGTGTTCCATCTGTCACCAGGTCAGGGTCAGCAGGTACAGCCAAAATGAAAACCAGCATTTTTGATGTGCACCACCTTTCTTTCTGCTGGCAAAGTGCCACTTTAAAAAAAGCTTAAATCTTCCATGAGTGAAAAATTCTTGCTCAGCAGTCAGAGATTTCCAGGATTTCCAGGGAAATAACAATAGTTATATAATCAGCAGCTGTGGGTGGGGATTTGGTCAGTTGGTCTTAACTTTTTCTTTGAACATTTGGGGTCTAAAATGAGAATTGTGGTGTTTGGCCATCACTGGATACACCTTGGCTAAAAATCTTACCACGCAATTACTTCATCTGCTATTAAGAGAGGCTCAAAATCTTCCTCTAGGTTCTTCCCCATGAACTTGTGAGCTAGAGGATTTGTGAAATGCTGTTGTGGTGAGCAGAAAATGCGTGAGGGGCAAATCCTAGCTACACTCCTGTCAGGATTGTTTCCCACTAGACCCATCTCTCCAACACTCTCTTCCTCCTTTTCCACACATTAAAATCCAGCTTCTTCTGTATTGCTGGCATCTGCTTCCAAGAACTCTGGAGGTTTCTACCACACTTCTTGTTCAGTCCAGGTGTAGATGTCTCTCCTTGGCTGAGCCTTGACTAGGTCCAACTTGTACCTGAGCTTAATCCCTCCATCCTGGCTCAGTGCTTGCCTGCTGTCTCCTCTCTCCACCTCTAGCATCTGCAGGATTGATCCCAAGCAGAGGTTGATGTGCTGCCATCCTCTCCTGCCCCAAGGGATGGGTGTTCTTGGTAAGGACATGTTCTGTCCCGAAACAATGAAGTTTTAAGGGGCGAACAAGCTGGGCCACTGGACTAAGAAAATACTGCCATGGTTGGGAAGGAAGGGCTGCTTCAGGCTCCTGTCTGTCTCATGTTGGCTCTATCTGAATCACATACCCAACATTCTTTGCATCTTGGCCCTGGCACTGTTCTGCTCTACCCAGTTCCTACTCAGTTTGTTCTTCATAAAGTGGCTGTTTCTTAATATCAATGGCTGGCCTTGCTGGAAGGTTGTAGGTAACATCTGGCAGGGTGACTTTCCTTTTTGCAGTTCCCTAGATGGTGACCATGGGCCTTGAGCTGCAGATTCCCAAACCTGTTTTGGTTTTTAGGCACCCCAAGGATGTTCTGCAGTGCTGCTCTGTTATAACTTGTTCCATTCTAAAAAAACCTAAGAGCTCCTTGAGATTAAAAAAGTGTAAACTAAGAAAATATTAATGCTGTACCTGAAACGAATCTCTTTCCCAAGATGACTTTTAAGTTCCCACCAAGGCTTCTGCTCTGTGCAGTTACTGAGAACCAATTCCTCCATGCTCTCACTCCTTTGTCTCACAACCCTTAGTCCTCCTCTCTCCAAGTTTACTGGAGAGTGGGTGGGTGCTACAGGCTACAGATAAATCTTTGAAGCTGTTGTTTGCATCTGCCCCCTCTCTCCTGCCTCCAAATCAGTGCAGGGAGTTAGATTTGCAGCTTGGTTGAGATTTAGGCATTTTTGAGGCTGTAAACACTAACACTGTGTGAGATATCCAGGTCATCTGGAGTTGCTGATTTTGCACTGGGCTCACACTGCTGTTTAAAAGTGAATTGGCTGCCCTGCCTCATCTCTTCCTGAGTGTGATGACTCACACTAGAAAACTCCTCTTGGGTTTCTAATGGCTTTACTATGGGGTATGCACATGCAACATCTCTTTGATGGTCTCAGAGTTTGTGAGATGTAGCCAGATTTTCACAGAGACCACACACAATATGATAATAAAACTGACTAATAGGGCATTTGGGATGTTTCACTCCTTCATTCCTTTACTAGTTTTAAAGTTTCAGTTTGTTGCTTGGGGATTTCACATCACCTCCAAGGGCTTCTCGTTTTCTGTGGTGCATGATCAGTTTGGAGATGGTTAATGGGTCCGTCATTTCTCACCAAAGGATCTGGAAGAAAGGAATAAAGTTCAAAATCCAGGAGAGGAAATTAATTCTTCTCCCAAGAGAAAAAAAAATCCATTTCTCTTTGAGTGAGAATATCTGAATATAAATGGCATTTCATTTGTTTTCCCTGTTGAAATTTCCCTGTTCCGCAGAATGATGGAGAAACTTTTCAGCAAGGAGTGAGAGAATAATCAAAAAAAAGTCAATCTGCAGCTTTTCTGTTGTGATTCCTTGGCAAAATGGACTATAAAAATATTCTAATGCAGGGTAAGAATAGTCCTAGGCCACAGCATTATGGATGTGTTTCCAGAATTAGTCTTAGAGCTGAAAATGATGGAAGCAAGGTGAGCAGAAAACTGTCTCTGAGGGGGTCGTAGGGGAAAAGCTGAGCACCCTTCTGCAATGTGCCCAGCCCTTCCAGCTCTTCCTGCAGCTCTGCAGGAAGCAAGGGGCTGGTGTTCATGTTTCTTAGTGAAGTCCCCAATGAGAAGGGCTCAGAAAAGAGTGAATGAGAAACCCTCTGAACACAGCGTAACTGCACACGAGAGGGAATACAAACCAAATCAAATCTGGTTTAATTGCTGTTATATTGGGTTTGTGTGCTAAGCAAAATCTGCTCTGCCCCTTTATCCCCCCTGCTCACAAGGGAAGAACAGAATTCCACCTCTCTCTGCCATCTGTGGGAGCTGAAAAGCACCTGGAGAAGCAGACATGGTGAGGGCTCACCCACGGTACTTGTGCCGTGCCCAGGCATTTTTCAGGACTGAGAGAAAGACAAATGTTGTTGTAAATGAGATAAATTATTAGCCCCTGTAGCTGTGCTTAATTCTACTGAACTACAGCCCTACACCCAGTGAGGCCCGTTTTCCACACAGCATGAATCACTTTCTCAGGTTTTGTGCTCACCAGTTTCACGTTTTAGTTTTCCATCCCTCTGGCTTTCCTCACACGGGTGAGGGATGGATGGTTTATAACACACCAACAGCAGCACAGTCACGGCTGCGCTCCAGGCCATCCCTTCAGACACTTCCCAGAGCACCAACGTCTGCCCTGCAAAGCCACATCCCATAGTTCCACAAAGGGACTAGGAGGGGATGCCAACCTGGCAGCTTCTCCCCTCTGCCACGCAGAATAGCGCTCAGGAGCTGAGTCATGCAGGGAGCCCGCAGTCGCGGGTGATTCCCTTAACGCAGGGACATCACTCAGCTGTGCTAACAATTACAGATGGAAATGGGCTCCAGGCAGTAGCTTATCACAAGACACTCTGAGCCCTTCCATTGCCCTGAGTAAAAGAAAAAAGGCAGCCCGAGGACTGTCCCCGTGCTGTTTTCCCATGGTACTGCAGGACCTGTGCTGTCACACTCAGCATCCTTCTCATTCACGGATGCTGCTTAAACAATAACTTGCTTCTCTTCTTGCATTCAAAAACCTTCATTAAAGACTAACAAGTCACACTTGAGCAGGTGGTGCTTGCAGTTCTGCTTTTCTGTTTCCCCATCAGACCTTTTCCTCTGTCATGTATTTGTTGAATATTTGGAAGTTTCCTGAAACCAGGATTTTGAGTTTGGAAATGTGTAGGACCAGTGCTGCTTAACTGAACCACTCTCTATATAGTAAGCCACCAGCAGAAGCAGGTGATGAATCATGGGTCTGTGCAGTGGGAAATTGGAAGCCTTCACAGAGCTGCTTGTGAGGTGTCACATGTGTTTGTTTCCTGAGTCACTGGTATTACTCAGAATCATGGGCTGGGATGGGGCACATGGGTATGCCCGGGCAAGAGCCCAGTCCAGGCAGGATCCTGCAGCTGCCAGAGGGGCTTGGAGGGAGCTCAGGACCGTGTGAGCTGGAAGGATCACCTCAGTGATGCCATGAGGAGCACTACAGCCTCCATTTGACTTCCTTGAGTAAGAACTGAACAGCGGCTAAAAAACACATTTTAAAAATTCCCCACTAACTTCTGTCTTAACCATTCATCCACAGGAATACCCATTTCAAATAAAGGAACTTCTAAGGACACTTTTTCCTATTTTTTAAAAACAAAGGTGTTTAAACTAAGCTCACATAATTAAGCTGACCAAGCATGAGGTAGAAAAGAGAAGAGCAACATCCCCTCTCCCTTCTTTTATCTTTGTTGTTCTATTTTGTCACTGGCTAATCCACGTACTTATTGGGATTCTTTTAATTAATAACATAACTTCTTATTTGAAACAAGACAAAGAAAAAGCCAAATGATCCATAGTTCTTTATTTAGCTTTTCAAATCCTTTCATGAACACTGTATAAAAGTCTTTAAGATTCAGTTCTCCTCCTACTTCCCAAATACATTCAATACCTTTTTTTGGAAGGGGAAAGAAAACTAAAATACTTTTATTTATAAGCAAACAAAGACTGAAAACACAAGTATTTGTGTGAGATAGCAGATTGTGGAAGAACAGGACTCACTGTTGGCAGTGTTCAGTTTGCTGTGATCTCAGAATAAATGCTCTTCTCTGCCCCTGACCCATTTTGGGCTCTTTCTTCTCAGCCTACATTCACAGGGTTTGTATCAGCAACTGAGAGCATTTCTGCTGTCAAAACTCCGCAACATATATAATGTTTCCCTTTTTTAAAAAAAAGGAGCTATTCTCTCCCACTTCATTGATTCCTATCTATTGGCAACTGCAGCGAGAACCAACAGCACTGTGTGCTGTGCAAGACTGAACACTGACCTTGTTTACCATTAGCATCATTGAAAATTAGGAGGAATTAATTATTACACATCGGGTTTCTTAATCCAACCAGGTGGCTGGCAGCTGAACTCAAAGGCACCAGTGCGGTGGTGGGGAGAGATCTCTTTCAGGGCTCCTGCCTCCACAAAGAAATGCTGCCTCACAGCTGAGTGCTTCAGCAGAACCCAAGGGAATCCTAGTCATACTTACCAAGCTGATTTTCTCTGCCAGGAGCATCAATCAATGTTTAAATTCCATTTCTGGATGTGTGTTGAGGAATCCAGCAGTTTCAGTAATATTTTACCTTTCTCTTGCACTGAGCAGTGAAAAAGATGACATGATGTGTTTCTCACCCCCGACTGAGGTTGGTTGCTGTTGTTTCCTCTGCTCTTCAGAGGGAGAAAGTCAGGAATGAAGCATTAAAGGGCTTAACATTGCTGCCATTAAAAGTCACAGACAATACTATAGCTGACTTCAGTGACAGCAAACGGGATGAAAAGGCCTGAAACCAAAATGTATGTGTGCCAAGACCCTTAAAGCCCAAAGATTTAATTCCAGCTATAGGAATTGCACAGGACAAAGCCAATGGCATCACAAATGCATTGTGGAGGGAGCAGTCCTTTTCTTACTCCCTCTTGGCTGCTGTTTCCCAGAGTTTTCATTTCTGGGGCACTGGTGAGCCTGTTCTGCTGAGTAAGCTGAATTGCAGAAGTCAGGTAACTGTGCTGATTATCTGATTTTACTTGCCCTGTACTTCTGGCTTTCCCCTTTCCAAGGGAAGGCTTTTTTTTTTTTTTTTTTTTTTTTTTTTGTGGTGGGATATAGGGCTTTTAGGTGAATTTTGTGTTGTTGGAAAATCAGTCTCAGCTCTGTAAGGAAGCAGGAGACTTACAAACCCCAGATGGAATTAACCTAATGTATTTCCATCTCTCACTGATGTTGTTTACACAGTGCAAGCCAGTCCAGAGTGGTGAATGGTATATTTAAAACGAGGTCCTCTAACATTTGGATCCACCCCATCACTCAGCTTAACAGATACTTGATACCAATCGAGTGACTCACTTCATTAAGAAATAAACCCTGCTGTGTTACTGACATCCTACAGCAAACACTGAGCCCCATTGTCATCTGCTGAGTCCTTTCCCTGTCCCAGCCCACGCCCTGAAGATGCACACCGAGTCTCAGGCACAGCAGCAGCACTGACCCTATTTTTCCACGGTGGTGTGTGCCAGCCACAGACACACAGCAACCCCTGTGTGTGTGAAATACCCTCCCTTAATCCCCAGACTCCCTCTGTGCCCCTGCCACGGAGGGGCAAAACAGGGTGAGCATTCATCATCTGGAGGAAAACAGTTTATTTTATTAGCAAGACAGGAGATGGTGCTTGCTTGTTCGCAGCTTGAGGCAGTTTCTCCTGTTTCTCCCATTCACCTGGGCTTCTTGTCAAAGGCAGCATCTGCCAGCTCCTGCCCACCAAGCAGGACACAGGAACAGGTGCAAGTAATCCAGTAACAGGTGCTATTCCAGCTGTGTGTGAGGGCTTTGGTTAAAACACCGTCAGAAAAGAAGGAACTGTAAGAAATGTCCCCCCGTGCCCAGAGCCACTGCCAGCAAACAGCCCTTTCCTGACTGCGGCTGCCTGGGCACAGCCAGGTCCCCAGGTGAGCATTTACACCCCTTCCATCGCCGAGAACAGGTTTCATCGGGACTCCGAAGCCAGAAGAAAGGGATTATTTCAGTGCAGTTCCCAGTTACTCCTTCCACAAACGTACTAATCGCTGGTAACCACCACTAAATGCCATGGAAACCCCAGGGCACATAGTGAGATCATCTGCCAGGACTCTTATTTTAAGATCTTTGTTTAAGAACTATTCTAAGGCTTTGGAGAGAAGAACAGCAAAGGAAGTTCACTGAAACATTTCCACAGCTGGAATGTCATAAGCTACATGAGCACCCACAAAAGGCAGGAGTTTATGCCATTCCATTATGGGACTGGTAAAAAGGAAAAGGAAAAAAAAACCCCGACCTTTAGGGAAGCATCTGAAATGTGTTTTGCTATAGCAGATGAAAACTTCTTCTTTTTTTCAATGGCATCTTAGCTGCTACATTTAATAATTATACTTGGCTTTTATTGATGTCTGCTATTTATTTGAGATCTTTTAAATATTATTTTATATGATACCACATCGGTGGCAATATCCTTCAACTTTCAAAATGATAGGAAAAAAGTGTCTTGATCCACTACAACCCATGTCACACAGATGCTTAAAAGTACTTCAGAAATATCTAACTCAGTAAGTGATTGAAAATGGAGAGTTTGTGAATGTTGTATTCATACTTTGACAGTACTTAGGGTGTTTTTTCCCCTGGATTTCGAAACGAGAAAACGTACTGACTTTGTGATATACAGAAGTACCAAAACCGTGGAAAGGAAAATGCTTAAGGCAGTATGACATTGCAGAAAGAGAAACAGTTTGTTTCAAACAGGTTTTTTTTTCCAGGTGCTTGAGCATTACCACCTACTACAAACAGGTTATTCACGGGTAATTAACACCTATCTTTCCAGCTTGAAAAGCTGCTTTTGTTTTCCTCCTGTCGCTAATTTGTCACGAATATTCATTTTTCAGGGAGGAGCCCAGGTCTGCTTTTCATACAATGCCACATGTTTTGAAATAGTTAAATAATAAAGGTCCACGGTCAGCCAGCTCTGAATTCCAATTGAGCGGGGAACTGAAAACGGCAGAGAGCGGGGAACGAGATGGTTGTGGGGAACATGGAGTAAATACTGACTTTTAATTAAAGCCCTCCACAGCACAGTCTGGAGATGGATGTCACCAGCAGCAGTGGAGGAGGGTGCTGATGCTGAGGTGACTCCTCAGGCCAGGGGGTGTGAAGAGTTCTGCAGGCGGTGGCTTTGTTCCCCTCTGCTCTGAATGATCTAATATGCAGCTGGAAGGGCAGGAAGGCGGCAGCTCCATGAGTACCGTGAGGTTTGTACGAGCCTTGCTAATTATAGCAGTTTTCCCCCAGGTCCGTGGCTATGGCTGCGTTGCCCCTTGCTCTGGCTGGCTCCTGTTTTTCTGTTTCGTTCTGTCCGAGCTATTTTGGCTACAGAAGGTCAATGCCAGCACTGTTAGGGCCAGTGGAAATGCATTTGGGGGACAAAGGGAGATGGAGCATATGCCCGAGGACAAAATAAAAGCAACTGTGCAGGGTGAATTAATTTCCTTTTTCTTCTCCTCCTGTTAGTGAAAGGATTGCTCTTGGAAATGTCTCATTTTGTTTAATTTCTAAATAATGCTTTCTCTGTTGTTGTTGGGGTTTTTTTGTTTATGCTGGTTGTAGATCTGCATTTTTAGGCTCTTTTTTTTCCCCATCAGCAACAATATTAACCACTAAGTGAAAAAAAAAATGTATTTAGGATCCTGGATAAGAATATTTGAATTTCTGAAAATATACAACTCTTCCCTGGGTTTGTTTGGGTTATTTTGCCATGAGTTTGGAATTCACTGCTCCAGCCCTGAATACCTGTAGTTGACATTTGTTTATCTTCACAAAGGAGAAACCTTTTTCTATACAAAATATTATCAGTTGCATCTTGCTGTTAGTGCAGGAAGCAGGTAGTGCTGGTAGAACTTGCCACAGGCAGGTAGACACTGGAGCCTCTTTTGAGTAAATTCTCAGATGAAAAGACCAATCTCTTTGGAGGACAGACTTCAGTTAAGTTACAAGATGCATGAATGACACCCATTCACCTTTTTGGGGAGGAACTCACCTGAATTGACCAACTTCAGAAAGAGGTCTTTGAGTCCAGCCCTGAGGTTTCTTAAAAGAGGCAGTGATGGAACCTAATTTCCATACCTGGCTCTCTCTCTATTCCTGAGGTTGCATGTCTACCTGCAAATGCAAGAGTTTTTTTAAGAAAAAAAAAAAAAAAAAAAAAAAAAAGTTGAAGCAAATCAATCAAATTAATGGCTTATGTATTGCAAAAGAGAAGAAATTCAGAGGAAGCTTGTGTGGCTGGCTTAAATACCTTTTTAGTTTAAACTGACTGACTGTGAAATGGATAAATATACATATTCCATTTGTTTCGTAACAAAATGCAGTCATGGGAGACAAAGCATGGGAGATGTCTGTAAATTGGTGATTAATGTTACATTTATCTTCCTCTGGGCTGGAACTGAGAGTTGGTGGCCAGATGCTTCCACCCATTCATTCTTCTTATTGCCAGTCTGGTGTTCACTTCCATCCACTCTTCTACATCTTGAGTTCACAATGATATTGTCTCTCCCTTCCTTTTTCTTTTTCCTGTGGTTCATTCTCTTAGCAGCCTATTTCTCTTTCAGCTGGAGGTCCTCAATTTTTTAACTCCTTTCTGAATGGTGCAGACAAGTTTGCTTTCTTTAGCTGGTCTCTGCAACCCAGTCTTATCTTGTGGAAATTGGTGGCTTCATATCTTTCCCCCAAATATCTGCAGATTCGTAACTGCTAAAAAGGAAAAAGTAATAGAAACGATCCCCCTTGCATCCTCCACACTAAACTACAGGAATTTGTGTTCCAGAGCATGCTTTACTATAATCTCATGGAACATGTTGTCACTCTCTCTCATTGGGTCAAAGAAAACACAGGAACATTCCCGTTGTTTTTCATCTCATTTCTCAATTACTATTAAAGCAGCACACCCTTATGCGTAAGCCTAACATGAGTCCATGCACATGTCAGGGTGTGAATGGCACTACTAAAAGAAAGCTTGTGTCATCCATTTGTGCGTTTGCAGCCTTACCTGTGAACAGGGAAGAGAAAATAACGTTGTAACACAGGGAAGTTGGGAAACGGGGTTAGATATGGGATAGAGAAATGTGAGATTACAGTGGTGCTCCCTGGCAAGGCAGTTGAGCAGAAAGGAATATTTTTTAATATTGCTGCAGCATAACTCAAAGAGCTTTAACTTTTAATATTTAGATGTCTGTCAAGAAGAGTAAACACTATGGTTGTTTGGAGTGTTTTCACTGAATAACTCGTGCTGGAATCACTTGGTGAATTGGGAAAGTATCAGTCTGGTAGCATTTTTTCAATAGCTCAGTAGACAAACAGTGGATTTGATAAATATTTAAAAATAAACCAAGTGAGCATTATGAATTCCTGTCAGTCAAATAATGTTGAAATAATTTGAGAGTCCCAGAACAGCACCATATTGGCTGAAAAGAGGGGAGATTTTAGGCTCGAAGTTGTGTGGGGATAAAAATCTGACATAGGAGTTGTCTTCACTGGAGTCAGAGCTGCAGGGCAGTGCTCAGACATCCGGGCTTACACCTTCAGTTCTGAGATGAAACTGGAAAAAAGCCACTGACAGTGAACGTAGATTTCCCAATACCATGAAAATGAGCAGATTCATTTCTTCCAGGTTGATGGAAAAACAGTTGGCTTCTCTCAACTTAGCCAGGAGTTTGTCTCATGTGGGCTTTAAAAATTCTTAAAAGATTGAAACAACGCCCATCCATGTATTCAGCAAAGACAGCTGAAATGCAGCCCTGACTGGGGATGGGGCACACTGCAGCTGCTGCCACCCCACAGCCTGTGCCCTGCTGGCACCACTCGCTCTGGAGGCAGGAGCCAGATGTCTGCATCCAAATGAACTGTCCCCACATCAATCCATGTTGTAGGCTGGGCTTCTTGCTTTGCATGTCTGTTTCTAAAAATATATGTTGTTTGTCAGGCTCTTGTGAGATGGCTCAGAAAGGCTGGACCTTAGTATAGTCCTAAAGACAGAGCACAAATATAGGGATGGCAGCAGAGCGAGCCTGAGCCAGCTCTTAGCAAGGTCTTTTTCCCATTCTCAGGCATCTCAGTTTACTCTGCTGCTGTCGACTGCACCTCAGGAAGCCTTTATTGCTTCTGGCCACCTACATCCTTGAGGCAGCTCCAGGACAACTTGCTTGAAACAGAGAATCAAGGAATAATTTGGGTTGGAAGGGACCTTAAAGACCATCCAGTTCCAAGCCCCTGCCATGGACAGAGACACCTTCCACTAGATCAGGTTGCTCCAAACCCAGCCTGGCCTTCAACATTTCCTGATGCCACCTTCTCACTTCCCCTGTGCTGACACTGTCCCACTGTCTCATCTTCCTCCTTCACAGCCTTACCACCTTGCAGTGGCTACAGCCAACCTCTGCTTTCAACTCTTTATGTGGATGCCATACTCACAAGAGGACAGAGGTTGGGTGTGAACTGCATACTGCTTCACAATATATTTATATTAATTGTGTATGATTATAGATGTAGTATATAATCACACAGTATTTGGGATTATATATTATTTATTTTATATAGACTTACAATAAAATCACATAATAAATAGACACAATTGCTGAAGTGTTATTCAGTTCATGTGCTGAAAAACTGTGTATATTAATTAGAAAAATTACATATAGTATTTCCAAATTAAGTTACATATGTGATCTGTAATTAATATATGATGTATAATTAGATAAAATAATATACATTATATTCACAAGTTAAAGAATTTGCTTTAATATAAACACTGTAGTTCTGTGACCCAGTTTTCATGAAATGCCTGTTAAGTACCCACATAGGATGGAATCAGAGATCAACACTCAGTTTTCCCTCTCAGATTTTCAAATACCCTCTGTGGAAACCATGTGCACCCATTCCAAACTTGGGTCCAGAAACCCAACATCTGCAGAATTTCAGGTATCAAAACCTATTCAGAGCCAACAGCATAAAAATCCCCAGCACAGCATCTGCCTCGACACGTAACTAGATTGTTCTGTAAACACAGGGGTTTTCCTTCTTTGACTGGAGCGCTTTTTACCTGCTCTGGGGTGTTGGCAAAGCAGCCGGATCAATTGCAGGACACTCCCAGGGCTGCTTAAGTGTTGTTTGTATTCTGCACCCTCTCTCACCTCACCCGTATTTGACAGAATGCAAACCGGCAGCCAGATGCTTCCGTGAAACACGAAAACCAGGGCTGAAATCTGTTGCTGTGACTTTTTAAAGCTTCAGGGAGGAGGAGTCAAAGGATCAGTGGAATTCCTGGGACAGGGAGGAATCAGCCGTATTAGAAATTTCTTTCCTTTACATGGGGTGAAATAGAAACAGGTGAGAGGAGGGGCTGGGAATTTTCATAAATCCGTTTTTGCTGGCATTAAGCAGCTTCCCTCAAGTGTAGAATATCAGGACAGGGTGGACACAGCACTAAGCACTGGCACTCCCACCTTGTGAGCCACCATAGTGCTTCACTTGGTGTAAAGACTGTCAGCTCAGCATTCAGGGGGCTTTCGGAAAGAGTCAAACAGCTGACTAAAAGTGACAAGGAAAAACGAACTTAGAGAGGACACTGGGACAGCCTTGAAGCCCGTTTGAGCCGCGCTGTTGTGACAGGCTGACAGACTGCATCCTGTGTGTGTGCATGCCTGCATGAGAATTTACTAATACGTACAACGTTAATTACCCAGTTATGTCCTGAAGCAAGGCTGGGAATGAATTTCAGGAAAAGAGATGTTTGTTTTGCGCGGGCGCCCACATCCCATATACTTTGAGTCCCGCGGAAATTGCCCCGCATCTCCACCCTGCGAGCGCCCGTGCCTGCAGCTGTAGGCAGCAGGCTGCGGGAAGAGACGGAGCTCACGGGTTTAAACCCCTGTGCCCCCATTCCTCAGCGTCCCCCACCATGGAAAGCCTGACCAGCAACAAGCCCAGGGTCTATCCCCTGCTCCCGACTCAGCTGAAGCCGTACAGCTGTTGCCCGAGCAGAGGAAGGGATTGGATTTCACGGGCTGTGTAATCTGCGACAGTGCTCTTTGCCTTGGGGATAGCAGCGAGCCTCACCCAGGCTCAGCCATCCCCTTTCTGCCCGTGAGGAACGCCCCGGTCGACATAGAAGGAAAATTGTTTGCTGAATTTCTGCACAGCCCTCCTTCCAATTGCTGGAGAGAGAGGGGGAGTGAGAAAGAGAGAGAGTTTAAGGCAGGCTCTGCACTGGTGTTCTGGGCTATTTCAACTTCAGGGCAACTTTAGAGAACTTCAGTTATTTTTGGTAAGTTTTTTTTTTTCTTAAAACCCAAACGTCTCTCTCTCTCTTTCTCTTTCTTTCTATGAAATCTCTGATGCAGATTGCAAAAGTTTGCAGTACATGATGGGCTTTTTTAAAACGCAGAGAGATGTGGGCGTGAACATTTTGCGTCCTTTGATACAGAAACGGGACTTTACAATGGTAAAAACAATGTTCCCAGCCGCTGTACTTGATAAGCGAAACCTGAAGATGCTGTGTGTTAAATGACACTGCTGGGGAAAAGCATGCCCAGAGCTTTAACCAAGGTGCATCTCACCTGGTGTAAACCTTTGCCTCTTTCTTGTGTATGGGAAGAGGTGAGATCACGGATGAAGAAATGTGTTCACCTGATAAAAAGTTTCTGATCCACGTTTTTACGCAGGGGGTTTCAAGCCTCTAAGCCTCCCAAAGCTTCCAGAGGGATGTTGGTTCTTGGTGTATACACACCCCTCCATTCAGTAATCTCTAGTCCAGATCATGCATGTTGTTTTTCTTACTTCCTCTGTCTGTATACTTAAACCATCCGGAGGATCTCAAAGATAGTGAAACCCTTTTGTAGTGCAAAGAGCCAATCCCAATTGTTGCAATGAATTGCAGGGTGCAAAGAGTGATTTTCCTAGAGTGAGGTTGATTTCTGATGAATATGACTTCTCTGTTACTTGTTCTTCCCCTAGATATGTTTGGATTTTATAGTATCTCCGCTCCTGTAAGAGGAATACTATTTGTATGGATTTCTCAATAGATACTATTTGCAATATATATATATAAAATATACTGACTTGGCATTAAGATCTCTGAATGTTTGTGGAATTTGAGACTAAGATTAACCTTGACACATTCAAAAAGCAGATCCATAACCTTGTCAGTGGAAGTTGGATCCTGGAAGTGCTCACTGCAAGGCTGCTGAGGCTAGTTTGTAAAGGGCTGGGAAATACAGAGGGTAACATTATTCTGTCCACCTGTCTAGGTTCATCCATGTACCCTGATATCTTTCTGAATGTGTGAATACAGATGGTCAGAAGTAAAACTTATAACTGTAACCACCTGTAGAGAAAATGAAAATCTGTTCTCTCTTCAATAGAAAAGAGAGAAAACATTACTCCTGTGAGAGAAAAGACTGAAAGTCATTGCTAAAACAAAAATAACCACTATTCTTTATAATGACACAAAAGTTTGGAAGATGACTTGTAAGAAACACAGTACTTAGCTTATGATCACCTGTTGCATGCACAAGGGAAGAGCTCTAAGTATTGCTCACTCTTTCTTTTACTATAATAATAAAAAAAAAACCTACAAGAAATTTTGCAGGTCTAAGCAAATCAGAAGTAAAGCAGCTAACAACAGCCAATTTACTTCCAAAATCTATCCTAACATAGGTCAAAAAATCCAGCATAAAAAAATTTTCAGATGTTTAACAGCGCTGGAAAACCTATAACATCTCAGGATTTACTGGATTTTATTAGTTATGTTTAAAAACGATAAGTGTGACTGGAACTTTTAATTGCAGAAAGCCTATAACAATGGAGTTAACAATAACTCTTCAGCAATAAACTGAAAACTATAAATCTGCACCAGGCGCTCCGCGGTGCTGACATGCTCCACGATGGCCGCAGCTTTTCTGTGCAAGCATGTAGATTTGTTAGCTAAAACTGCATTTTACTATCTTTGGTGTGGCACTCTCATAAAGTAAACTCCACTATTAGATTATGAGGCTTGTGTAAATCTCTGACTGAAGTCAGTTTGACTCCAGTCAGTGCTCATAAGCAATCCACGGGGGATGGCTGCCTTCCAAGCTCCTCTGCAGCGGGTGTTAATGTCTTTTCAGTCGGACGGGGCAGCGGTGACTTCTGGCAGTGGCTGGCCAGGGGTTTGGAGATGGCACGTATTCCCTGCTTTTTTAATTGTCTTGGACGCTCAACCCGTAGTCACAAAACTATGAGGTCAACGTGCCTCTATTCGCTTTTGGCTGTACTTGAAGCTCATCACTGAAACAAAATCCAGCAGTCTGTAGTGGGTGGTTGTTGGGAATAGCTGCAATCTGAGTTAACCTCCTGTTGACTTCCCTGTGCTTGGATACACCTTTCTCCAGGAAGCCACGCCACGAACTTCACAGGCACTTCGCTTAACGTTGTCACTGTGAGTGGAGGGAGCATCAGGGTCTTACTGAGATGTCATGCCTTACATGAAGCCACAGGAATGTGTATTTGAAGGTTTAAAGCTCCAAATATACTCAGAGCTTTGGGTTGTTTTTATTCCTCAAGTTTTCTACTTGGGCAAAGAAGTAAATTCATCCTATGCAAGTGTAAAACACAGAGAGATTAGAATAAGATTTTTTTCCAAGATTCCTCACATTCAGAGACCTAAATAATTAGAATATAAGGCAGTATATTTGAAAGGTGTGAAAGCTTATAGTCTGAGTAAATATTTGAGTAAGTAGAGTCAATCTATTTTTTTTACATCCAGCTATTTCTGCATTCCATAATGTTATTTACATTTGGAAACAGCAAAATATGCCCTGAAAAAACCCAGAGTTTCCTCCTCTGGAGAAACATGTCACTGTGTTTGTGGGCTCTGTACTGCAGGTACAATCTGAACCAGAAAGGCTGAGAAAAGCCTCACCCTTAACCTTGTTCGGAGTGAGGAGGGGACCTGGCCCTCTGCACCAGCACAGGCAGACCCAGCAAGGGCAAGCACTTGCTCTCAGGCAGTTTGCCACGTCCATGACCCCCAGTGCACCAACAAATTGTTTTCCTGACAACGCCAGCCTTTCCTAACAACTGCTGCCTTGTCTGCTTCCCTGAGGTGTAACTTCCAGTCTGCCCAGCAGGCTTTTCCCTCCTCAGCCAAGTGGTGGAGCAGCGCTGAGAGATGTTGGGGATTCAGCTCCCAGTGGAGCTAAGATTAAACCTCACCAAAACTGATTTGCCGTCTCTCCACATGCTTCAGGAATCAAGGCAACATCCTTGTGGCAAGGAAGGTTCTTTGGATTACCTGCAGCTGTGCCTAGCCCCAGGTGGGACGGTTATGCTTGCTCCAGGAAAAATTTGCTAAATCCACGTGTTTGCTCATTTAACTCCGGATTTTAGAGTCAAGGCTGGAATTCATTATTTCGTATTGGAAAACAAGACCTCAGGCTAGGAAAGGACCTTTTACATACTAAATACTTCCTATCAACATGTTTACTTCCTGAAAGGGGACTACAGGTAGCCAAATATCTGAAAGTAACCGCTGACTTATTGCAGAGAATAACTCTGCAGTTTTCTGTCAAAGAAGGGGATGACCAAATGTGTAGTCCAGAGTGACTGAAGCAAGTCAAAATATGCTAAGGGTGCTATGGCATGTAATAAGTAGGCCAAGGTAATTGGTAGAGGACCCATCAGTAAGGGACAGCATCTCTGCAAGGGAGAGAGTTCCAGGCCACAGTAACAGCCCAAATCCCAGCAAAAATTCCATGGAGCAGGAATGCAAGTGCCTGAAGAAGAGCAGGCACCAAGTCCACTTCATCTGCCTAATAAAGATAGCAGTGTCTTCAGGGGGCAGAATTTTCTGTTTTTCAGAAACACAAACAAGGAGATAAGGTTTATATGATTTCCAAGCTTGCTGATAAATGCTCATGACTCCAAAGCCACAGGAACAGCTCTTCACTGCTGGGCAAATGTTGTTTCTTCTCTGTAGTTAAGAGAACAAACACTACTTGATTTTGATATCAGTGGTCTGTACCTGACTTTCATAGAGTCAGAGGAGCAGCTCTTATCCATGCAGCCCTCTGATTTTAAATACCTTTTACCTGCCCACTGACCTCTCAGTTCTCCCCCCTTGAACAGTGATGTGTTTGCAGCCTCAGCCAGCCAGCACTGAAAAGCAAAGATTTCAAGCTGCACATACTTCTTCCCGTTTCCACAAGTCCTAGCTAGATAGTCTAATAAAGTGTTACAGATACAAAATACTCCACCTTGAAGTGCATCCTGAAAGTTCACACATTTTATTAGTCCAGGCATCCCCACTTTTTCCTAGGATCCCCATACTCCATACCAGCCATAGGAAGCAAATGTCATCAGGTTTCCACAGGTCCTCTCTTCATTTACTTGCTGTGTGGTTTGCTCCAGCTCCTGGACCTCTGACTGTCAGCCAGGCACAGTGTTTTACTTTTCCCTCAAACAAGCACATGCAGGAACTTTTCTTTCCCTTGCCTCACATGACTCTTTTTAATCCAAAGAATTTGCCTTAGCACTATTACTTGGAGGAGTGAATTCCAAAATGAGAATTTTAGCCTGAGTAGAAGAAACTCAAAGGACATGCATGCAGGAGCAAAAATTATTAAAGTTAGCAAATGGGATAGTAACTTTTCCAGGAATGGCTTTAACTGATGCTTGCATTGTATTCTGAAGGGGAAAAATGGCTCAATGGGACTAGGCATCGTTATGTTGAAAATTAGTTAGAGATCAGCTTTTGGTGAACCTCAGAGAAGTTAGCTGCATTACCTCAGATCAGAAGACCGGATAAGATAAGCATCCAAAAGATTGGGTTTGATTTTTTATTTGCCTGAAAACTGAGCATGGCCGTACTAGGTCAAAGGTTAGACTTTTTGATCTTGGAGGTCTTTTCCTCATTTAAAGATTCTGTGATTCTGTGTGTGTGAGTTTATTGGAAGGTCTATAAGATGAAGATCTGTAAAAGTGTCATGAGAAAGTTGGTGGTTTCAATTGCTGATGTTTCCTCATATGAGCTTCCCCTACTCCTGCTTCTAAAATCAGCCAAAAGCAAATAATTTACAAGAACACAAAAATGTCATTAAACATTCCCCAAATATTTTCATATATGTCAGAGCTGATCTGATTTATGCTTCAGTGAAAGGTTGCATTGATTTTTATATGAACTGTGTCCTCACACTCCTTAAGGCTGACTTTTTCACATAATGGGCTTGATTATGAGAAAAAATTGTTTGCAGAATGAATAGCTCAGCCAACTCAGTGCCTAAAGAGCGAGTAAGAGCCCATTTTGGAGGCAAACTGGGCATTTTCACATGAGAATGACTACATGCAGCATTTGGGCTCATGGTGATGCCATTTTGCTACTCAGGCTTCCCATGAACAGTGATGGGGAATATGTTCTTAGGCTCTGCTATCAGTATCCTTTTTTGGGGCATGTCTCAGTCTAGAAAATGATTGACTACGTAAGTGGTGTAAAACAGATTTTTCACACACAGGTATTTATGAGGGGACATTCCAGTGATCAACAGAGCTGAATGGAGGCAGGGCCCTCACAGATCTGCTATGAAAGGAATAAATTTAGTAATGGCACTGTGATCTTATATCTATCTGTATTTGGATTATATGTTCACAGTGGATTTAACCACTGCTTCAGTCTGTCTAAAAGCAATTTGTGAATGAAAGGGTTTGGATAGAGATATCAGGAGAAATCATGGTTTTCTTCATAAAATTATCCTTGCTCAGAGATTAAAAAGAAACTTTTGGGTAACTGTACTGAGTTATGCCAGGAAAGCTCATCACAGAGATTAGTGCATTAACTACATAATTATGATGTATACATTGCATGCTTCACCAACCAAATATATAAACCTTATTTAGCCTAAATAAACCTTAAAGCCCAGAGAATAAGCCTAGCACTTTCAGATAAGCTCAAGCATGAATGTAATCTCTCTTTATTACACCAGCTTTTTTCTTAGAAAGAAAACAGTGTCCTCAGTGCATGTGACAGCAAATCATCCCTGGGTCTCATGGTGAGGAGATCACAGCAGCCATCAGGAGCCCCTGAGGAGCCCAAGCAAACTGTCCACAGCAGCATTTTCCTGGGAGCTCTGCCCAGTGCTTCCCCCACCTTCTCTCCCTTTCTCACTTTGTCTGCTTTTCCACCGTGGATAGACGGCCCCAGTCCTGCAGAACTGCTCACATCCCAACCACGTGGCCAGCCCCAGGCCATGGGACCCCTCCCAGAGATCTGGATCATCATTTCCCTTCTGCTGCTGCTGAGCATAGCAGGACTAGGAGTGTGGGTGCCTGAGGTATCCCTGTTCAGAAGTCAGGCTGCTCAGAGGGTATTGGAAAATACAGCATCCCAAACTGGCAGGATCTCAGCAGCAGTAGGTAGGGAGAATCTGGCAGCAGGAATGTTCTTTGGAGGGCAGCAGTGTTTTCTCATTCTGGGGCCAGGATGAACAGGTACATGTGTCAGCAGCATTTAGTGCACAGTAAGTTATGTCCGAGTCAACCTAGGGGCTCCAGAGCACCTTGTCACACAAATTCAGAACTGCCGCTCTCTCATGATTAGGAAAATGCCGCAGTCCCTCTCTGTCAGCAAAGAACTGTGGCTTTTCCAGGAGACTGGTGCAGTGGCAGGGAAGGCTGTGGCAGGCAGATGGCAGAGCAGATGGGGGGTGGTTCTGCAGGTTGGGTGTTTGCAGGCAGGCAAATGGTGCCCAGTGCAATGCTAGCAGGGGTATTTGGGGCACTCAGCACTGCAGGTGCTCCAGAACAGAGAAGGTGAAGCACCTGAGTCAGATTAACTTGTTGGATGTGGACCATAGTTAATGGCATGGCTTGAGTAGGAAAAGCCGTGGGGGGAAAAAAAAAATCTGATTTCTTATTTTCAGTTTTTAGGGCTTTTTTTCCCCAAAGAAAAGTTTAAATTCATACAGCACCCATGAAGGAAGATTGTGACAGGCCCACCTTTCAGTCCTTTTCAGCTGGTATCTGTGGGATCAGCCTGCTTGGCAGAGGCAGTGTTGAGGGAAGACACCTTGGCAAAAAACCAGGAATGGCAGCAGGGGAGCCCACAGCAGACCCCCCTGCCACAGCCTGCTGCCTCAGCAAGACTACCCAAAGGTGCCTGCAAACCCTTGGGATGCAGTGATGGAGTCAAAGACAACCCTGGAGCAGGGACAGAAGCAAATGGCATGGAAAGAACACCAGTGATGTTGGATTATTTTTCAAGGGCACTGAGAAAGCAGCCAGCGGGGCCACACACAGACACATCCAGCCACACAGTGAAAACCAGTGTGGGTGAGACAACCTCATGCAGCAAAATCCCCTCCTTGCCCATGTGAGCAACCACAGCATTTTCCAGCCCAGGAGAAACACCCTGGAGGAGTTGTATCAGCCACTGGTGCCACAGAGCTGCATTGCACATCAGCAACAAGACACACTGCAATGTGTTTGGGGTGTGTCTGCTGACCACTGCCCCCATCATTCTTTGCTGTGCTTCATTAATTTATTTGCCCTCCTGTGTGTCTGGAGCTTAGTGCTGGTTCATATCCAGTCCCTGCCCTGCTCTGAAAGATGGGGACTGGAATCAGCAGATATCTACCCTGGTGTTTGATAGGGAAGTGGCCCTTTTGCAATGATCCCCCAAGTTGTGACATGCACTGAAAACTGGTCCTTTGCCAGCAGTCCTCTGTGCAGGGAGCTGCAGATAAGCTCAGGTGCTGCATGAACACCTCTCCACTACCACACTGTTACTTCATGGCCCGGGCTGGCAAAGTTTGAGCCCCGTGACAGCACACACATATACAGCCCATGGGACTGGGACTTTCATTTGCACCAGAGCAAAGGGAGGGCAAAAGACCTATAAAAACCCATCATGAATGTTTCCCTTCCCCACAAATCCTGCTCTTTCAAATGCCCAGTAAAGGATGTAGAGGGAGGGAAAACCATCATTCCCTAATCCAAAACAGGAGCTGGCTGTCATACCAGCACAAACAGACGACGCCAACTCCTCCACTAACTCTGCTCTTGTGAGGAGACAGAGATGGACTGCGATAAGGTTTTGGCTTTCAGACACACTTGGAACCATGGGGAAGGCCAGCCAGAGCCTGTGCATTCAGGGGAAGGGAGCTGGGACTTGCTAAATCAGCACTGACAGATTGCAGCAAGGAGCAATGTCCTTGACCTGGCTGCAATAGCTCTGAGGAGCAGGAGTGAGAGTTTCCTGCTTCGCAGGGACTTTGCAGACAGCAATGTCTCTGGCAGGAGCACAGGCTCACATCTGTAAAACTGACTGTTGTTGCACAAAAGTGGCACAACCCAGCCGTGTTTGTCAAGACCTATTCTTGTCATTTATTGCTGCTGCAGTCTGAGGGCAGGTTAAGGTCCCCACTGTGTTAAGTGATATACAGTCTCCTGCCCAGGTGTCCCTCGGAGGATTTAGAAGGTTTGAGTCGAACAAGTTGAGCAAAATGGAGGTGACAGTAATGAGGAAATAGCAGAAACGGTTCTACAGAGAAAGAAGGAAGGCTTTTTTGGGCTGCATTTTTGTCTGTTTCATTGTCTAGAAGATCTCAGAAAATGTCCTGTTGGGTGGAGCAAAGCTGTGGATGCAGTTATCCAGCACGTGGGTTCATGCAGAGTGCTCAGGGTGGCACCTAATACAAGAGCATCTAAGAAAACAGTGAGCTCTTTGACCTTGCCATGTGTAGGATCTCCTCTGCAAAGGAGCAGGACACTGCTGCTCTCTGACAGGAGACTTGAATGCAAAATCGGGAGGGCATTTGTTTTCCAGTCAAGAGAAATGAGGGAGTTCAGTGTTTTAGGCAACCTGCAGCTGCCGAAGTTTTGTTCGCACTGTCATGCCCCTTGAGTATTTGGGTGAGAGGAGGATACAACATGAAATGCTGCATTTCTTTTTAACTTCTGCCCAGCTCCCCTGAAGTTCCTTCAGTAGGCAGAGCAGCATGTTGGAAGTGGAGTTATAGCAACAGCAGCACAATACCTACAATCCCAGCTGGATTTGTATGGTCGCAGGTAGGAAAAATGGAATGGCGTTCACCTTGAGGGTGAGAAAACAGGCAAGTAAGGGTGTGTTAACTGCTCAGAGACATGGACTTACCTTGGGCTGATAGCAGTAAGGATATTTTGCTGACAGTACACAACAAATTCAGTGGAAATGAAATTTATATTGCTTTTGGAAAATATATGAACATGGCCTACCACACAGGCACCATAGATAGCTTAATGAGCAAATTTTAAATATTTGGACATTCTGTTCACAAAATAAATTGATGGGAAATTAATGTTAATTAGCTATCAATCTTTTGGCAGACCTGAGTGTGTTCAATGAAAGAAACATCCTGACAGACTTTCCTACCTTTCAACAAAATAAAAAGGTATAGAGGCTTGTCTTAAATTTATACTTACAAAATGCATGCTGTAGCTTTTTTTTTTTTTTTTTTTTTTAAATTTTTTTTTTTCTTTTATAGTAGTACATCAGTTTATTCACTGCTTGGTTAACTTGCTGTCATGGTTTAACCCCAGATGTCATCTCAGCCCCACAGAGCCATTCACTCACTCCCTCTCTCAGTGCGATGGGGAGAGGATAGGAGAAGTGAAAAAACTCATGGGCTGAGATAAGAACAGTTTAATAGGTAAAACAATCCACACACAAAAGCAAAGCAAAACAGGGAATTAATTCACTGCAGGCAGGTGTTCAGCCATCCCCAGGAAATCAGGACTCCATCACAGGCGTTGTGGAAGACAAATGCCACAACTCTGAATGTGTCCTCCCCCTCCTTCTTCTTCCCCCAGCATTATATGCTGAGCCATATGGTCTGGAATATCCTTTGGGTCAGTTTGGGTCAGCTGTCCCAGCTGTGTCCCCTCCCAGCTCCTTTTGCACCCCCACTCTGCATAATGGTGGGGTTGATGTGAGGAGCAGAAAAAGCCTTGACTCTGTGGAAGCACTGCTCAGTAATAACAAAAACATCCCTGAATTATCAACACTGTTTCCAGCACAAATCCAAAACACAGCCCCATACCAGCCACTATGAAAAAAAATTAACTCTACATCAGCCAAAGCCACTACAGTCACAAAAATTGTGGTTTTGTAATTAGTGGTTCTTTGCAGAGTCATGAAATATATAAATGTATATACAGTGAGTATCTATATAAAAGTAGTATGTGCTTAAATGAGTTTTTCACTGATAGGCTACTTGGCAAAGAAATCACTTTTAGTTGTCCATTAGGGCTGGATTCAATAGAAATGTTGGCTGACTTTGCTGTAAGCCTTGGAAACCATTGGAGTATTCAAGGCTTAGGCAGTCAGATGCCTGCTTTAATTTCTATTGACAAAGGAAAAGGAGGGATGAGTAAATGTAAAACATTTCCTTCCAGCATTGAGCTAAGAGAGGCAGCATGGTGCAGGGAGGAGGTGGAATCCAGGACATCTGGGTTGTATTTATTGCTGGCTCTGCTGCCAACTTGCTTTGTGACTTTGAGCTAGTAATTTTTTTAAATTTTTTTTTTTTCACTTTGCTATATTATTTTCTGCAAGGTGGGGAGAGCTGACCTAGTTTCACATGGTGCTTTGGGCAGGTGGAGGGGCTTCCTTGGTGACCATGACCAAGATGCTGCAGTTGCCACGCTGGCAGATTTGTATGTGCTGCCTGTGTGATAGAGGGTGCAAGGGGGTTGAGAGCCCTTTGAGAGCCCAAAGAGAAAGATGTTCATGAAGTAGCACCATGCTACCTGCATAAAATGTGTCCATAAGTACCAGTAACCAGTGCTCCTACTACCCATCACAAAGTAATTTGGAGCTGAATTTGGGTTGGCAACCTCTACCTACGATCTCCTATTTCATTTTCTACGGCACTCCCAGGGAAGAGCAATTGCTTTGCGGCTAAATCTCAGAGAAGGAGGTGGCTATTTTGAAATGGCCTCTGTATTTGTGCTTTCTGGACCCAAAGCTGTTTTCAGGTTCTCAGTGTGGAGGAAAGAAGCCTGGCAGCTTCCTTTTTTTTTTTTTTCCTTTTTCGTAAGATGCATTTTCTGCCAAATGTGAAGAACTGAAAAAGCATGTTGAAAGCCAAGAGAGAGTCATATATGGCCCTCTGCATGCCACCACGTCTGTAGTCCAGCAGTGATACTTGGACTATTGCTGGAAAATTTCTGCCTCTTATTTGCCTTTGTTTCACACTTTATACAACACTTTTGTCTTAGTGCTGCCTGCTGTACCCACCAATGGAGCTCGTGGCTGATCTACAAAATGCTTGCATTTTTTCCTCAAAGCATTTATTCTTACAAGGTTGCAGGTGTGATTGCTGTGAGCAGTGATGTGTGCTCTGCTGGGTTTTGAAGATGAAATCAAAGCTGACCTCAGCCCATATCACAGTCTGAATTACAAGATGAATGCAATGTAACATGCCACGTATCAGTTTCAATGAGGCCAAGTGATGTCTTGCTTGAACAGGTACAGAATGAAATATCAGTACTTCAGGATTTGATCCTGTGACATTAGATGGTCTGTAGGTATCCTGTAAATCCTGCTGATTTTTGTAAGCTTCCATTTATTGCTGTGTCCTGATGATCCTACTGGTGGGTCAAGATGTCTTTCATGAAACTTTTCGGAAATACCTGGAACATGAGAGCTTGGGCAGACTTATCTCTCCACAAAGTTGTACATGAACTCAAGACTCTGTTGAGTATCATACAGATGATGGAAGAAGTTGTCAGGAATAGTGATAATAATGTGCCTTTATGCGCTGTACAAATCTGAGAATAAAGATGCAGTATTCAAGTATAGAGACAGAGTGATTAAAATCAATAAAATGCATTGATGGAGATTGATCTGATCTATGCACTCTACTGCAATATTCCCCCTTATTTTTTTTAACCTATGGGGGAAAATATTATTAAGAATAACCTGGTAACGAGTATAAATTTTGCCTGACATACTGTAGCTTTGTTGTAGGGTGTCCTAGTTTAGGTGTCACTTCAACTGCATTGATTTTCTCTCCTCTGCTGGGTACATAATGTATTCTTCTTCTCACAGTAACATATCTGGCAACTGGAATCAGTCAGTTGAACTGGGATGCAGACACCTGGGTTCAACCTCTGACTGGTTGGGTAATGCAGTCAACATCACTTCTCTGTCTCTGCCTCCCCCTCTGTCCAGCCCCTTTGGCTTTCTCTGTTAGTTTAACAGAAAGCCCTCGGGGGCCAGCATTGTTCTCCATTGTGTATTTGTACAGCATAATGAGGTGTCAGTCTTGGGACAGGCTCTTGGAAACTACTAAAGCATAAATGGTAATAGAAATTAATTAAGTGAATACCCATGTCCTAGGTGTCAAGGCACGGTGTAAAAATTACCTCCAGTAAAGTGGTCTGAGTGTTATAAAGTGTGATACAAAGCTTCTCCAGATTTCAGAGGCTTAAATCCATCTCTTAGCACGCAGCCAGGACTTCCTGCAAAGTTCTCTAGTCCTGCACAGACAACTTTGTGATGTGAAGTGAAAGCTTGATTTGAATTGCCGTAGGTTAAAGGCGGTTATTCCCACAGTTCCCATTTCCTAATGTTTTCCACTTACAATGTTCTTCTCTTTTAATGTTCATAGTAACTCGTGCCAAAAAAGGTGTTTCCTATCATGTTCTCCTCACGTTGTGTGTTGTGGTTTAGGGATTTTTTTTCTTTTTTATTCCAAATGTTCAATCCCCAGAGAGCTAAGGTTAGTCATAAACATGCTTTTGGCTATCAGATTCATGTGTGGTTTGCTATAGCAACAAACAAAAGCATTAGTCAGAAACTGGCATGTAGTTATAAACACATATTTTTTTGTGATATTACCCAGAGTTAGCTGAATTTATCTGGTACACTGTTGCCACACAACTGCATTGTATTTAGACTATATTCTTGGTTGAATAGGAACCTCGTAGAAAACCCAAATAATACATTATGGAGAAATAAGCAAGTCCGTTAACTGATGTTGTCATCTGAATATCACGGCCAAATTCTGCTCCTGCACTGTTATAAATTCAGCTGAACACCTTCAGGACACACATTTACATCAGAGGCTAAAATCTGAATCTATATCTACAGAATAAGAGGAAAATTATCATTAAAAAAAAAATAAAATCTTGCTTTGCCTTTGCTGTTTTCGCCTCCATAATTCTACTGCAGCAAAATGATTAGAGGTAGGTGTTACCAGATTGCAGTAGATGGTTTCGGTTCCCTGCCAGCACACTTGGAACACATCATCTGCAGCATGGCAGGGAGGGTGAGCATTGGTGAGGACAGGCTCTGTCTGGCTGTGCCTCCACAGCACTGGGAAGGTGCAGTTTGTGCAGGGCTGGTGTCTATCCAGCTGGGATAGACACTGTCTGGTCCGGGCACGGGAGGAGTGGCTTGTGCAGCAAATACTGGCTTCCCTGGGAAGTTGGTTGGGTTTGTAAGGCGTTCACTGAAATCCCGCAGCTACACAGCTACCAGTCCCTGAGCCAGCTAGTTTGAAGGTTGCCCTGAGGGCTCTGCAGAAGTGGTGATTTTTGCCTAGGCAGAGTAGGCACATTCCTGCTTTATTCCAACCATTTGTCTTCTCTTCCCTGCACCTTTTCAGGAACATGAGCCCTGCTCTGTTTTGACAGCTGCATTTAATAAAAAACATATGCATGAAAAATGTGTTTTCCAGTATCCCTGAGCTGGCACTGCTCTGCAAGGAGAACTTAAACTTCCCTAGAAATTGTTCAGATACATTTTCAGATCCCTCTCTTTGAACATGTATGTGTGAAGTGGTCGTGACATTCCCTGCTGCAGAGGTGTGCAGAGTAACATAGCTGTAATACCCACACCTGCCCAAGTGATAAGAGTAACAAATCCATCAGAACCTCCTTGTACCAACCAGTCTAGAAGTTGTTCACAGATCCAGTGGTTCCAGCTGCAGAGGATAAACCTGCAGCAGCATGTACTTTGCACATGTGTGCTTGAGCCCTCTGAGAATTGGTTTTAGAAGTTCAGGGATCAGGAACAAGACCTAGCATTGGCCAAGCTGTGTTCCCAAAACAAAGAGCTCTTTCCCTGAACCAAACCCACAGCAACAGGACATGCCCCAGGAGATCCTACATTTTAACCCTCACTCTGTGCTTTGCTTAGTGTTGTTGAATCTGAGTCCTACACACTTGAGACTGTGGCCCAGGTATATTTTCAAAACCTTTTGAGATAATTTTTCCACGGTAGTTTTCCCTGACGTAGAAGTGTAGAAGGACCTGTTTTTCAGTTAGCAGGACTTCAGGAGGCTTTGAGCAACCTGGTCTAGTGAAAGGTGTCTCTGCCCATGGCAGGGGGGTTGGAATGAGATGATCTTTAAGATCTTTTCTAAACCATTCCATGATTCTACCATTCTGTGACTTACTCTGGGCTTATGTGTGGGTTTGTCTTTGCCCTTTTCCCATCTGTCTCCTTTTGCATCAAGCCCTGCACTTGATTTCTCTGAAAAGAAGAAGAGTTCTGGGCATTCATCTTCTAAGATCAGCAGAGTGCTTTTCTTTACTCTCTTTTGGTCAAATGGGGGCAGATCTTCATAAGTGTTCAAAGTGGGATTAAGTAGTGTTCAAATTATTTGCAATGAAGAAAGAAACAAATTCTGCTCTCAGTGTAGTTGCAGAATTCCGTCAACACTCCCCCAGCACCACTATATAAAGCAAATATTTCAGTCTCTGCTATTAACATCTCAGTCCGTGAAGGACTTTGGGGCTGCAGTATTTAAAGATGTCACGGTAAGATGGTGGTGGAGCCTTTTGTTTTAGATGGGATAATTTCATGGTAGCAATCATTCTCCTTTTCTGGTGTTATTGACTGTAAGCTGTGCATAGTGCAAGGAATGCAAATCCACCTTCCTTAGGAGAGAGCAGTGGTCTCTCTGCTGAGAGCAGAGCTCACAGAGAGCTGAACCACTGCTCAGACAGCAGAGTCCTCACTGGGACCATTGGATCAGGCAGGGTGCAAGAGAGCACAGGTAGTAAAACACCATTTGTTTAATAATTTTCTTTGCAAAGATGTGCAGAAAACCCTACAGATGGCAGAAAGGCATCTCCAGGTGCCTCCCAGTCTTTCCTTTTGCTCAAACTCTTCACAGTTCCACAAATCAAGGTGGTCATTACTATTCTTCAGAGCGGGGAGAAGCCACTGGATTGTCCTCCTGTTGCACAGATTTAAATGACTGAAGAATCCACCTTGCAGCAGATCTCAAAAACTGTATCTGAAGCCCCAGGATCTTCCTTTTCCTTATACTTTATATTGGTAAAAAGCTGTTTTATTTCAATGGAGCCCTTGATCTGGCTGAAGAGCAAAATGTAATTTACTCTTCCTTTTGCATTAGTCTGAATCCAGCACAGCTGTTCATCAAGAAAAACCTTACCATGGGCCTTCAAAAAGAATGCATCCTGTTTTAACTGAGTTAGAAAATACTTTTCCTGAGTGTGAACAGACCATTGTAATAAAGTTATTCGTTTCCATTAGATATCATTATTTTCATATTACAGAGAAGCTCTGGATGTTTGGGAATGTTATGAATCAGCGTTAGGATTGATAATCAAATCAAATCCAAGAAAGTCCTCTTAGTGCTTTCAAACAACTCCACCCATCTCCATTCATTCATGGATGAACCACACTGTAGTTACTTTCTTGCTATTTTAGTCTTTTAACCAGAAAGAAATCCAGAACTGCAGTAATGAGTCTTGAAAGAAATGGTTTCTCCCTATCGTTTATACTAGTGTCTGTGAAACCTAAAACTGAAATCTATTTCCTTAACTAAACTGTGTTTTTCTCTAATCTATTAAGCAAGCATTTTGATTTGTTATTTTTGGGTACTAGGAGGTACCGAAATGGAAAATCAGTACTGAACCATTTAAAAACCACATGCAAAGATTCAATTTAATTTTTTCAAAACTATAAAGCAACAGAAGTTTGCCAGCATCAGTTTTTCCTTCTGTAAATTAATATACACTTAAAATTCCAATGCTTTTCAGTCTTACATAATTATTTCTAATTTCAAACAATGAAGATTACGTTAACAGATTTAATTTGTAAAAGATGACGTATCAAATGACCCATTCAGAAAATCCTGGGGCAAGGTATTTATCTGCTAGGGAAAGGTGTTCACAAAAGAGGTGAAAATCAATGGGCTGAAATCAAGAGACAACTTTTTCAAAAAGAATTTGGTATGTGACCAATTAAATTATTTTGAAATCTGACCTTTTTGTGACTGAAACCCAAGTTTATAGCCCATTTATTCAGATTTGAATTACACTGATGTGGGCAGAACTAAGCAAATTTATTTATTTATCTGACTCAATGGATTAGTTTATCTGTAAATGAGATTTTACGCTTTTGTAAACCCACAGTCTGCATCCAGAAATTCTCTCCAATTTTAAAGAGAATCTCCTACCACACAAAAACAAGGAAAAGTTAGCTGTGCCAAATGCTATTTTGCTACTATCAGTGTTTTTTGACAGAAAAGATTTTTATCTTAACAAAGTGAGGGAACTGTTAACTTTATCTTTGATGTAAAATATTTTCCCATAACAATTTTCTGTCACCTTTATCCCGTATCTCTTGTATTACATATACATTAAGGAATTTAAAACCTTAAAAAATATTTCCTTCTGTGGTGATTTACATCCAAACATGTTGCCCAGAGAATTTTCTCTTGAAGGGAAAACCTGTTTCCAAAGGCAGTTATTTATGTAAAAGCCCCCACAGAAGGTTGTGGGAAAACTGCAAGGTTTGTTTCTGCATTCCTGTTTGAGAGGGGCTGTGCCCAGCATACCAAAGAGAGGGCCAAAGTAGCATCACTCCATTAATATTGCTGTATCTGGGCACTTAATTGTGCACTGAATTTTATCAGTGGCGTAAGGAGAAATAAAAGTCTTCTAGACCATAAGGATCATAATATGAACTCTTCCTCTCTGTATGTATATATATGTATGTATGTATGTGTCTATATTTATCTCTAAATACAGAAATTCTTACTGAGCATTGATTCTGATAAGGATTTTTTTAAGCAAAGGGTTTGAAGAGCATTTTTAGCAGTTTGGGCTAAAAAGTCTGTTTCTAATTTGAGGTGGTAAGTGCCATTTATAAAGAGCCTGTATCAGTTTCTTTGGGCTTCTTGCAAAATGTTACCAGTTCCTCTATTCTTATTCTTAAGACCTATTCTTACAGAACAAATGTGCTTTCTACCAAAACCACCAAGAATTACCATCTTTCTTCAGTCTGTCAGTACTGGGCTACCTTAAGAGACAGCCTGGGGTTACAACCACTTCTTCTTAAGAAATACTGACTCTGTGGCCAGAGAAATTGAGTCTCCGGGGCTGCCAATCAAGCCTATGCAGGCAGAGAGATCATTTTCCATAAATGCATTCATTTGATTCATTTATAAACCTGAGCAGGGCTGTGCTTTGGCAGTGGAACAGGCAATCTGCTCTGGTAGAAGCCTGAATTCTTGGAAGGGTGAATCAGAGAGGGGAAGGAATGTGGCAAAGTCAATTTCTGTGATCTTTATGGGCCTTATCTGCAATAGGCACCTACCTGCCCCTGCTTCTAGACAAGTCATGGTAAGAGCTGAGTTCACAGCTATCTAACAGGGAAGATGGCAGGAATCAACTCCTTGCTCTGAGGGGAAGGCAGATGTACTGTGCATTCCCTTCCCAAGTCTAGTTTGTTGTATAGGTGAAGGGGTTTCTTTCAGAGGGGAGAAAACTGCAAGATGCTTAATCAATATATTGGATAACCAAATAGCTGCAGAGTAGTTCCCACTAGGGTTTCTGAAGCTGGTAAGCAAGTGAACGCTCTTCATTTGCAACATGTTCCTGAAACCCTTCTTAAAATTCAGTTCATCCAGATGGGCAGTGACACTCCAGGAGTTTTTATTTGGGCATCCATACAAGAATTTACAGCACGGTAGCAAATAAATTGCAAGTAAAACCAGTATATCCCAAGAGATAAAACTGTTGAGAGTCCCAGGAGATAAGACTGCTGAGGATCAGGGAGGATTAGACCAGTCTTTATTGCTTTATTTGGCTATGAATTGCTAACTCACTTTCTGTTCAAAAGGGTGGTAAATAATTTTGGTTCAGTCCAGGAGTTTGAGTGCACATAGCAACAATTGCTAGAAAGTGATTCCCTTCTTTTAGCATCTTTGTGAGAACAGGCCCTGCTATCCTGGAAAAATCATAATTGACAATTATCATAGAGGGTCCTCATTCACTACATTATCACAATATTATGCAAGAGAACACTGTAGGTATTCATGCAGGAAGTAAAGCACAGACTGGAAACCCATTCTATCACATAAAACCTGAGAGAGAGGAAAATTCCTGCCTAAGACATGCAAGACAGAGACACAGGGCAGGAAGTTATACCTACCCTCCACACAAAGAGATTAAAACTAGAGATGATACAAAACTTGTGCTTCTGAGACAGAACCATGGCCTTGGGGAAACAGCACCAAACCTCTGCTTGTCTACCGGGTACCATGAGCATTTCTCCAGCTACCTTTTTCACCCTGCCACTTGTAGCTGTGTTTTAGCTAGGAAGAGAAGGGATGGACCAGGAGAGCCAAATACAGCTATCAGCCACTGCTGTCTGCTTTTGCTGTGTCTTTTGGACATCACTCTATTCATGTTCTTGCAATAAACTTTGGTTAACAGCTTATTTTCAAACTCTCTGTTACTTGTGGGAAACATTATTCTGTTTCAGGAAGAGGTGAAATATCAGACTAATGAAATACCTTAGTTAATATTTTATCCTTGTAGCAGAAAAGTTATGTGGATCTGGCCAAACTACGTTTCCTATATAGCCAAGTAACCAATAAATGATGATAGCTAGATGAAGGTCATTAACTCAGGATCTGGGAAATTTCAGTTTGACAGTTGGAGGAAAAAAAAAAGTCCCCTGTGCTTTTCATGTTAAAATATGACTCTAGCTGAGAAGGTCTGTGCAGAGTCCCACCAGAGTGATTTATTTTCATGCTCTGAATTGTTCTGTGGTTTCTATTAAGTTTATCTTTACCATTAGAGGAAAGGTGGACCACTGTAAGACTCAAGAACTTCTTTCTGATCAAACTTTCTAAAGGTTTTGCTCCTATTGTGAAGTGTGAGCAGGAATGCTTTTAATACTTTTAATTCTGTGGTCAGAGCTTATCAATAAACATACACTCATGGGAAAGCCATTCACTCTTCTTTTTATCTGGGGGCTGTTAGTTTCTGTTTTTATGGTAGTGTTTATATCAGTTCTTAGTTGCCAGTGCGCTTACACTTACACATCTTTCCTGATATTAGTCAACCTGTAGAAAATGCTCTATAAAATCCTACAGAGCTCAGTATAGTGTGCAAGGAACCCTAATTCTCGAGACATTTCCCTGCTTGGATGTACTTTGCAGAGCAGAGTACTGTTCCTTTTGATAAAAATAAGTGTTAACTTTATGGACAGTGCTCTGACTGGGCAGGGAGACTCATGACTGTAACTCACATATATATAATGTCTTCAAAAGGTTTTGAGATGAAATGATTTGAAGGCTTTTAATGAAGTACTCTAACAGCCAACAAGGGCAGCTTAACATACCAAGGCAATGAATCAAAACATCTTGTTCATGCCTTGAATGGAAGGAAACTATTCACACACGTTGGTTATTTGGGAGTAGCTGCTCCTTTAGCACAGTGTGCTACAAGCCCCTGCTTTCTGCTCCCAGGTCTGAGCTACATTCATCACAGCTCAAGTATGCAGCCCAGAGACAGAGTGCAGCCAAGGGGCATTGCCAAACCAGTGCAAAACAAAGGCAGGAGTGTAGCTTGAACACCGGCCCAGCTGGTTCTGATAGCATCCCGCTGATAATAAGGCCTGTTAAACTCCTTCAGCAGCAAAATCTTTATCTTCATTCCACAGAGTAGTCCTTTGTCTTCATCCCACAGAAATTTCAGGGCTTGGTGGGGAGGGTCCCACTCCCAGCACAGAGCAAAGGGGAAACACTAACGGGGCGGTGCTGATCCCTCTCACTTTAAAACCTTTTCTGAGGCAGAACGCTGCTTTTCCCACTGTGGCATTCCATCCAGCCGCTCTGTTCAGAGCTGACAAGCTGGTTCTTCTAGGTGGAGCTGTTGGGTGCCCCCGCTGTCTCGCTGGCAGCGGTTCAAGGGAAGTAACATGACATTCCTGCGATGGAGGGCTGGGAGAGGCAGCTTTCTCCGTGACAGAGTGCCCGCATCTCCCCATGGCCATGGATCCTGCCCAGATACAGTGACAGCCGCAGCATTCCTGCTGCGCTCCGGCCGTGCCCCAGAACCCTGCCCAGCAGTTGTTGTAACTCTGTCCATGGGATCTTGCAGGACAATGGAATGAATCCAGGTCTCTGGAATGCACTAGGAAATCTCTGTAAAAGATAAAACTTTTTTTTTTTTTTTTTTTTTTTTTTTTTTTTTTTTTTTTTTTTTGGCTGGTGGTTTTTTCGCAGCATCATTGGGGATGTTTACTGGAAACGCCACAAACCTTCTCGAGGTTGTGGTCCAGCCTGCACAGACTCTGCAAGAGCCTGTGCTGTAAAACCGTAGTTTAAACCTCATGGCAGCTTCCTTCAGGAACACAGCACATGCACAACAAGGTTTATTTGCAGACACTTTCAGATTCTTATCTTTGCAGCTGATGCTTGCAGGATCGTTTTCCTCCAGCATTGCTGGTGGCTTGGGAGTCAGGTGAACTCACCTATCGGAAAAAGTGCTCTTGAGAGGCCAAGATGAATGCCAGCCATGTGCATAGTGTTCCTGTTATCAAGTGCTTTCCTGAACCGGGACCCACGATTTAAAATATTCTAACTATTCTAAGTATTCCCCATTTCAACCATAAGAAGTGAATCAGAAGGGGCTGCGGGACTTCGCGGCAGCCCTGCTCAGGCGGCTGTGAGAGCTCTGAGGGAGGAAAAGGAATCCCAGCAATTGCGATACCTGCAAGAGAGGGAGAACAAGCTGTGGGGGGAAATGTCAGGCACACCATCCATCTGGAGGGAGGGAAGTGGTTTTAAAAACAAAAGACGTTCCGGAGAAGTGCAATAGCAGCTACCAGCCATTCATGCATGAGGAATAACAGCCCCATGACAGGGTGCCTGGGGGGAGAGGGACAGACAGACCTGCAGGTACAGGGACTGATGGCTGCAGGAGGACAGGTCTGGCACAGGAGCCGGCTGAAGCTGCCCATGACAGCAGCCATGCATGCATATCTTTGCTTACAACACGCCGTAAGCCCATGAGGGAGCACCATGAAAACTGCTGACCTACATGTATGAATTCTTTAGTGGGTCAGACAGAGTGCCAACAACGACAGTGACATTAAATTATTACTGCTGTTGTTTGTCTTGCAATTACTCATTCCCCCTTCTCCTTATTAATAACACAAATGAGGTTATGTGTCCAGAGTGTGCTTTGCACTGTCAGGGTAGACCTGATTTAAAGATATCCCAGCATTGCCCACATGTTAAGACACAAGTTTCCTAACTGGCTATGGACTCAGAGTTATTTCTACAACACTGCACAAACAGGACTGTTAGTTTCTTGTCACAGCTTGGAAACGGTAACTAGCAAATGCCAAAAGCCTCATAAAGAAAAGGCACAAGTTGTGACCTTAAACAACAATAAGTGAGTGAGCAAAGCATAAAACTTTTCACCTGTGGACAGATACCATGGATCCTGTCTGTTACAGGATGATACAGGTTCCTGTCTGTTAAGAGAATCTATTTGTTGAAGTAACGTTGTGAGTTGATGCAAGGAAAAACAATATGCTTAAAGATAAGAGCAGATTACTTAAATTCAGTATTCATATGCGAATATAACTTCAGTACAAAATCTTAAAAAGCATGAAGCCCAAATCTAAGAATTGCAGAGAAAGGGCTGTAGTCCGGAAGCAGAGAAGCTAGGATGATCAGTAAAAGACATTACTGTTCTTTTATTAACATCTCTGGTATTCTCATGTACTGTTTTGTTTTATTTTATTTTAAAGTATACAGATAACAGGAATTTTACATGCCAGTGTTCCAATTAGAACTAGGTTTCTCTTTATACAATACCTTAAAGCACATTTGATTTAAATTCAATGACACTGTCGTACTTGGAATTCATTATATTGTATCAAATGTGATTTTGGAGACTGTACCCACTGAATGTGAATACCAAAAAAAATAACCTTTTTTTTTTATTTTTTCCTTCTGGTTTTGCCCAAACAGTCCATCTGGGTTGTTAGGCTAAAGACAAAATAATTTTTAAATAATTGCATTTCAAAAAGCAGATACACATTTCAGTCATGTGATATGAAAATGATCCAGCCTATATAACTCCTACTGCTTACTTTCAAAAAATTCCCTTGTTCTGAAGTCAGTCCAGTGGCTATTAGAAGTAGTCACTGATGTAAATTCCATCTTGTTTATGAAAACATTTTGAACAAAGCATTGATTGTCCAGGGTCCATAAAAAAAAAGTTAAAATCTATAAAATGTTGGCATCGCTACTATTCAGGGCATGAGAATGACATGCATATAAATCATAGTTTATTGGCACAGGGTTTTCTACTCAGAAAGAAGGCTTTGCTGAAAACATACTGCAATGCCCCTCTTTTATAGATTTCTTTTGAAAGTATTCTGAATCAGGAAATAATCAGAAGCAAATCTTACTCTACAGTAGGAATCAAGGGCACAACAAGTCTTTTATGAAATGAGTTAACTATCGTAGAGGGGCAGCCTAGGCAGAGTTTGGGGAAATCAGGGTGGATGGAAAAGCCTCAGTGTGAAGCTTTGGGAGGGAAGGTCATCTGTGTGTCTGATGCCCCTCGCTACAATCTCACCCATATCTCTGTTAACCCTGGGGACGGTAATACAGGTCAGTTGATTTTTTTTTAGGAAAAGACACTACTATCACAGTTTAAGGGAGGTACTGAACTTGCATTGCTCCAGTTCCAGACAACTCAAATGTCACTGAAGTTACATCAGAGTAAAACAAGACAAACTGCATTGAACCAGCCTAAGAAGTCTCACAGATGATTCTTTCCTGTTTCTTAGCAATTTTCTTAGGAAAATTATTGGCAGCCACCAGGGGTCAATGCTGTAGTTAACGATGAAGTGCTGCACTGAAGAGTAAACACTTCAGCAATCCAAGCAATCTTCTGTTAAGTCATTCTACTGGACTGCAGGGCTTGTGGGTGGGATTCTCCCAAGTGAAAAAATATGGCAATGCCACAAGACTAAGCCCTTACTATTTCTTGGAATTTTAGTAACAGCCATAAAATTTATTGTTGGCACCTGAATCTTTAGAAGCACTAGGCAAATCAAACAATCAAGCATCAATCCTGCAGCTCTTCTCCTCATATGATGATTATTAAAATATATTTGGTGAAGTGCTTCATGAATGGATTCCAGAATTTTCAAGCAGAAATGCTTGAAATCAGGTTCCTAAATCCATGTCTAAATTTTTAAATTAGGTTATGCTAATTTTTCAAATTTCTTGAGCTCCTGAAGACTGCAAATGCTAGAGCTTTTGAAAAAGAATCATGCTAAATTTCAAGCAGATCTTTACTCTGAGTTAAAATGTGAATTAAGACCATTTTCTAGACTTTCCTAGAATTGTCCATTGTAGGTGTCAGGACTGGTGCTGTGAAGAGTAAAAGAGGAATGGTCTGGCAGCCTTGATGTGTTCTGGGTTGATCCTAATTCCCTGGAGCTGGAATACTGCAGGAGAGCTGATTATGATGCTGTACATATGGCTAATGTGGATTGCCTTCTGTTTTATCAAGTTTGGAAGCTTGATCCATGGACTGTTATGGAATATTCCCACTGGAAGAACATTATTTCCATTCATCTTAACAAAGCGGTCCATCACTGGGGCATAACTCTTTCAAAACTTTGCCTGTACTATATAATTTTGTTTTCAAAAAATCAAGGAAAAAGTAAATGCAGGAGATCAGAAAACTATGAGGAATGACCAACAAAATCCCAGCCACTTTAACAAGAGCTTGGCAACGTGTGCAAGTCAGTGCAGACATGACTAAGTCGTGCCATCTTGTCTGCACACACAGTGTGTAACATCCAGAAATGTTGTGTTCCAGCCCAAGGATTCTCCATTTAAAACAGACAATGAGTTGCACAGCTCTTCTTGTCAATTGTTTTCTCTAGTTTCTGAGCATATTTTTAAGCCAGAGGATCTGTTTAGGAGAGCCAAAACTATGTATAGTAATGGCAGTTGCAAAACTGAGTGTCGGGGAGCTAGACAGCCTGATGGCTTGGAAAAAATGAGCATGGAGACAGGAAAGAGACATAGTTATTGGGACAAGGACTCGTGCATGTGAATAGCTAGTGCGTTACGGAATATGTAGTTCAGCTACACTGTCCTCTACTGGCTAAACCTGGATCTCTGAAAACATGTTCTAATTCGTGCTATTTTCTTTCTTTGGTGTCCAATTTAAAGCATTTCAAGAGAATCACACTTTCAGACAGCCCACCTCCTTCACCTCATGTCTGTCTGCCCTCAATATGTTTAAAAACTAAGAAAACAGAGTCTTCGTGACTATCAAGGTTCATGATGTTTACTCTCCTGTTCTTAAGACCTTTGTCAGAAGTGAGGAAGAGTTTCAATATGGAGAATTTCAATCGATTCATTTTATTGTGAATTGGCAAACTGTTAATTACTGATTCTGATACTTTAAAGAATAAAACAGCTCAGGGAAAAATACTTTAGATTCCCTTTGTACACCTCTCCTTCCCTTTTTCGGGTCTCCAGTTCCTCCAAGCCTTCCTTGTGGGCTACACTCAGTCCCTTTGGAAAGGTGGGGGCTGGTGCAGGAGACAGGGATCAGCAGATGGTCACTTCTTTTCTTTTTGCAAAGATACAGAAATATCCAGAAAGGTAGAAGCCTTTGTAAAGGAGAAAAGTCCTAGATTAGAGAAAATGTAGAACTAAAAGCTAGCCAGATGATAAACCTTGCCCATGGCTTGCAGGCAGAACTAGATGATCTTTAAGGTTCCTTCTAAGCCAAACCATTCTCTGATGCTCGGAATCTAAATTAAGGCAGGCCTTTCCACTGGCCTGTGCACATCCCTTGCCATGCTGCTCCAGAGGGTTTCAGCTTGCTAGCTGACTGCTCTGTGCTCTGTGTGGATCCTGCAGGCACCAACAACCTGTGTGCTGCTTTCAGGTTCTGGACGACAGCTGAGACCAGCTGAGCCCCCAGGAGATGCTGATGCCGATGCAGATGCAGAGGATGAAGATTCTGTGAGTTTTTTAGAGTTGAGTTTTTCTGTGATGACAGTTTGGCAAAATGGGATCTTAAATATTTTGTTCATAGCTGGGTCTTGCTGGTGATTTTCCTTCCCATTAAAAATGCTGTATTTCAGCTTGGGGTTGTCCTGCCAGCTCAGTAAGATGTTTCAATGTAAAGGCATCTGCTCTTTGCCATGGATCATTGGCATAAGTTTACTACCAAGACTTAGCAAACTATTACGTGGCTGTTAACTGCAGTAACTTTTCTCTAAAGATTTAGACAGTTTAGGTTCCCTATTGTCTGACTGCAGAAGGAAGAATGCCAAGTGCTTGTCAGCAGTAATACCTGCTGGGACTTTTCCATGGTTTGCTTGCTTATAGAAAGCAATAAAGTTTGATGCCATTGGATGCAAAGTTTAGGAGTGCAAATGGAGCAGGAAAGGGATCTTTTTTTTTTTTTTACTTTTTCAATCATTATTAATTGATCTGTTTTCAGTCTGTTCAGTCTGTAGATGCATACAATACATAAAATCAAAATAAGCATATCACTGGTTTTTGTCTCTCAGAACTCTGTCCCTTGTGGTTTTGAGTGCTTTAACATGAGAACCGTATTTGTTCTAGACCTAAAAAAGAGTTACTGGTTATTTTTTATCCACCATCACTAACAAAAGGTTTTTACTTAGAAGGACACTATGCATAACTAGAGAAACACTCCTAAAAAAATGAGTCCCTATTTAATGGTGGATGTTCCTTTACCACCCCTTATGTCTTTTCCACAGGTTAATGAAGTGGCAGTAGAAGACATTCGTCCAAGGCCACAGGGATCCTCTCCAGTTTATGAGTATCCCATAGAAGAAGACTATTTAAAGGCAAGACATTGAATTTTCATGTAGGCATGGCATTATCAAGTAGATTCAAGAGACTCCCACAAGTAGCAGAGTGTCACGTGTCATAGAATGGGACATTTTTGCAGCCATATTGTTTTCCTGTCCCCACCAAAATTGCAGCTGTGTTCATTGATGGTTTTATTTTGTGCTGGACTTGCTGACCATGTTCTTGTTTCTCAACAAGAAAATGCATTTGACTTAATTCTGTGAGGGATACGAGGCAGAGAGCACAAAGAAATTTCAATGTTTTTCCTATTAGAATACCTAATTGGCTTGGATCTAACTAATAAGTATTTCAAAATTACCTGTACCTCTTGGTTATTCAAAGTTAGGGATTTATTTACTACAGCTATGTTAAGTAGGCAACAGTTTGAAATTCATGCTGAAGTTGAATAAGTGAAAAGTATGTTTACAAAATTGAAAGCATGAACAATGTGCTACTTTAGGACACAGAAAAGCTTCCAATATCTTAAGACATTTGGTCTCTGACATTCATTTAATGCAGGTTTTGGTACAATGTAGGGAGGCCTTGGCATCTAATTTACTACTGGGAATAGTATTGTTAAATCATTCATGTTGTATATTGCACTCTATTCTGATTCTGCTCTGTTGCCATTAAAGTCAGGCTCAATTCTTACTCTTAACCAGGAATTTTAACTGATTTTCATTGTACTTAAGAACACCATGACTTCTGAACATCAAATAATTAAAAATTATTTTTCAGCTTCAAGAAGAAAACAAAAAACATTCTACAGACAAATCAAAACAGAGTCATCCACAGGTCAGTCCAAAAGCACTCCATAGTTTTAGGTATGAGCCTTGTAAATAGTAAAGTTTGTTATTACACAAAGGCATGAATGGGTGGACAGAAGGAAGGACAAATGGGCAAAGACTTTGGACATGTTTTGACCAGGAGCTTCATGAATGGCTGAGTTGTGAAACAAGCATGAGCATTTATTTTTCCTATTTGGGGTTCTTCTATAATTCTTTTTAGAATTCTTTCTTTAACCTTCTCTGATTTGATCACAGTACAGCATCAGCTCTTACTCTGACTTTTCTGGCCCATTGACTTTAATTCAAGTAGTTAACATCTTCACAGAAAATAATATCTTGCAGCCCTAAAAGTTTCCATATGTTTCACATTTCAAAATTATAACCTATTTTCCCTGTAGCCCTGATCCAACATAACCCTAACACATGTGCTTAATTCTAATTTAGAACAAATCAAAACCACACTGAGTAAATATATTCTCTGTTTTGGATAATCTTTCTTAAGATATTGAAAATATACCTGAGGGGACTAAATTTTTTATTGTAGAACAACTTGGAACCCTTTAATATAAATGAATAAAAATGATAAATTCACATCTTTTTCTATCTCTAGGAGACAATGGAAGTGACCCTGAAAACAGAAGTGGAAGCTGGTGCTAGTGGTTTTAGTGTGAAAGGTGGAGGAAATGAAGGACTATTTATTAAAAAAGTACTTAAGGAATCTCCTGCTTCAAAAATATTTAGTCTTAGAGAAGGTACAGTCTGAACTTTTTGTTTTGATTTTATTCTGCATCTTTAAATAATGAGATTTGTAGCTCTGTGATCTGCCATCTCTTTAGGTATCACAAATAGTAGATTTCAAAGCAGCTAATGTTATCTGTGAGCTTAACCTGTCCATATTAATCATTTCTAAGACCACTTGCTTGCTTGAACAATAATGAAATGTGATGGGTTTTTCTGTATACATTTTAAAAAAATCAGTTTTCACTGGAATAGTGAAAAAAAACATGTAGAAAGTAGTATATACAAAACTAAAATTAAAAAAAATGAAAAAACTGTAAGAAAATGCAATGTAATTAAAATTATGTATTATTCCACTTGTAGGTGATCAGCTTCTAAGTGCTACAATATTTTTCGATAATATCAAATACGAAGATGCACTCAAGATTCTCCAATATTCTGAGCCATACAGAGTCCAATTCAGCCTCAAAAGAAAAATTGCCGTGCAAGAAGATCTAGAACACTCTGCAGCCCAGCACAAAAAGGAAAGGATAGGCCAGGTAGATAGATATCTGAGTAGTTTACAAAGTTTGGGTAACAAACTAGAGTAATACGGGGCGTGGAAATGGATCAGAAAACACACACTTGTGTCTTCTTAAAACTTAGACATGTGTTTAAAGTTACTTGCATGAATATTCATGATTTTAAAAAAATCCCACACAATATTTGCAGCTTTTAAAATATCTTGAGTGAGACTATAGATTTTACATTAATCTACAATCTTGTGTTAGGGTATAAAAAATTCTGTAGTGAATCAGCATTTTTTTATTGTTAATTGTCTACTGATGAAACAGACTTGGGTAATCTCTGTAATGCTTATATTCAGTATGTTCAAAAATGTTAAAGGTCAGTAAACATTTTTATCCAAAGCTCCTCTGTAAGATTTTCTATTAAAAAAATTGCGTCTAACCACTGATATTCTGATAGACCTATGATCTCTTCATAAGTGTACATTAACCTAAAAAAATTTATTCTTCATATACATATCTAAATACTATATAAAACATATATTTGTACAGACATATCTATAGTTATATCAAGAAACTTCTGTTTACTCCACTGTTTTGCAAGGAATCAAAATCTTCAGAAATCCGCATATTACAGTCCATTTGTTTTATGTAATTTCTGCCTGACATTGCATATTTATATAATCTTACATAATATACTTATAACAAGTAGATACTAGTAATAAAAAGAACATTTTTCTACATATTTTATGGTATTTCTTTTTTATTTTCTGTTGCACCTATATTTAGATTACTTCTAATCTTCTGACTCCTATTTGTTCTTTTAGGAAAAAGAACTCAGTGAGAGCATTCCTGAAGAAACACTGCATGTTTCAGGAAAAGCCATTTCAGAAGAAGACAGGGAAACATTAATTGTAAGCCAAAGGATAGGAAGAAGTAAGAGACCTAAAAAAGATAGATTATCATGGCCGAAATTTCAATCAATTAAAAATAAAAAGATACTAAGGCACAGAAGATCTCATAGTACATCAGATGCATATGAGCCTGCTATACAGGATATTTCCCCTACAAGCACGGACACAGAGTCTCAATATCCACAAGAAGTCCATACCAAAGAGAAAAAAGGAAGCCAAAGGAAGCTGAAGTTCCCTAGCATTGGATTCAGAATTCACAGATCCAAACCAGAACCACAAGAGAAGCAAAAAAAAGAGATAAAAACTACACTGATCTCTGAAAGAGAAAAAATATATACAGATGATATAAGCCTGGAAAATCCCGAAATTTTAACTGTTGAGTATACCACATCTCCTGGTTATGAAATGAAAACAGGGGAGGGACATGAAACTTTAACAAAAGACTTAAAAGAGATTAAAAATGGCATTCCATCTCATGTAAAACAATGCCCTGAAGTGGAAATTAGCATTAAAAAGGACAAGGAAGCAACATCAAAATTTAGTGTACCTGAAGTACCAACAGACATAACAAAGCCCAGTTTAGAAACAGCTGATCTGAAAGTAAGCCCAACTAAAAAATCACCACAAACCCCAACAAAATCCCGAAAAAAGAAACAGAAAGGACCAGCAGATAAAAAAGACGGAGGAAGTGGAATTAACACAGACATGATGGGTCACACAGCTAAGGGATCTGTACAGGTGAAAGGCCTAGAAATAGGCACTGCTAAAGCAGAATTACAGAAATCTGATGCACTGGAAACAGGAGAAAAACAAGCAGAAGAAGACACACAAATACTAACTATTGAGAAAATAAATTATGGAATTTCAATGACCACTAGAAAAGAGATAGAGACTGTCACCAGCAAACAGGGAGGTGATATGACTTCAGAGGATAGTAGGAATTTCAATATGAAAATTCTTATGCCAGATGCAGAATCAGAAGTGTCTGCTTCTAAAATACAAATGCCATCATTCAATGTGGCGAAAACACCTAGAACTGACATGAAAATAACAAGAGAAGAAAGAGGAGAGGACAAAGAAGGAAGGGTTAAAAAGGAAGGAATAGAGGAAGATGGTATGCCCACAGATGAAAAAGCCGTAAACATAGAAGGTGGAATGAAGACAGGAGAAAAAGATATCGAGGGGAAAGACAGCAAATTCAGATTACCAAAGTTAAAATTCCCTACATTTACCTGGTCAACTACAAAGGAAGAAAAGACGCAATTTGAAGCACAGATAAATGAAAGAGAAGTACAAGTGCAAACACTAGAAAACGCAAGAGGACTTCAGGAAAGTGGACCAACAAGAGAAAAAACAGTTCAAAGTGATGAAATGCAAATAGGGATATCGAAAGAAAAAACAGATCAAAACAACATAAAAAAACCAGCAAAAGGCCAGTTGCCAAGTCCAAAAAAAGAAAAAAAACCATCCCCAATGGAAATTAACATAAAAGAAACATCAGGGAAAATATTTATTTCAAAAATTGATACTGAAATAGAGAAGAGAGAATTCAGTAAAAAAACAAAAGATGAAATTATGGAAATTACACCATCTGACATCAAAGCTCCCAAGGTGGACATCAGCTTGCCCTCCGTCGACGTCACTCTTCCACAGACCAGCGTTGACCTGCAGGCGCCCGAGGCCACCCTTAGCCTTGAAGGAGAAGCCAAAGTCCCAGAGAAGGAGGCCGCCAAGACCAAGGATGGCAAGTTCAAGATGCCCAAGTTTGGCATGCCTTCCTTTGGCTGGTCCAGCAGCAGAGAGGCCAAGGGCTCTGTGGCCGCCGAGGTGGACGTCAGCCTCAAGGAGCCTGAAGTGACCGTACCGTCTGCTGCCGCTGAAGTGGACGTCACGCTGCCCTCGGCAGACATCCAAGTGCCCGGCGTTGAGGTAACTGTTGAGACAGGCACAATAGCAGCAGAGGGTGAGAAAGGCCGATTCAAGATGCCCAGCATCAAGCTGCCCAAAGTCAAAGCTCCCCACGCGCAGGTCAGCCTGCCCAAGGCCGAGGTCTCGCTGGCCAAAGGCCAGGAGGGCGAAGTCGCCCTGCAGAGCCCTGAGGCCGAAGCCAGCCTGGAGGTGGCTGTCGGAAAAGCTGAGGCTGGCGGCATGAAAATACACATGCCCAAAGTCAAGATGCCCAGCGTGGCCTTCTCCAAGCCCACCGTCAAAGCTCCCAAACTGGACGCAGACGTCAGTCTCCTGCAGCCAGAGCTCAAGGCCGCTGATGCCGACGTCAGCATCACAGCCCCCGACATCAAGCTGGCCTCTGTCGAAGGCTCCCTCGAGCTGCAGGCGCCCGACATAGACCTCAAAGTACCCTCCGATGAAGGCAAGCTCAAGCTGGAAGGCACGGGCCTGAAAGGCAAGCTCAAGATGCCCAAAGCTGACATCAAAGCTCCCATGGTGGACATCAGCCTGCCCTCCGTCGACGTCACTCTTCCACAGGCCAGCGTCGACCTGCAGGCACCCGAGGCCACCCTTAGCCTTGAAGGAGAAGCCAAAGTCCCAGAGAAGGAGGCCGCCAAGACCAAAGACGGCAAGTTCAAGATGCCCAAGTTTGGCATGCCTTCCTTTGGCTGGTCCAGCAGCAGAGAGGCCAAGGGCTCTATGGCCGCCGAGGTGGACGTCAGCCTCAAGGAACCGGAAGTGACCATGCCGTCTGCTGCCGGTGAAGTGGACGTGACGCTGCCCTCGGCCGACGTCCAAGTGCCTGGGCTTGAGGTGACCGTCGAGACAGGCGCAATAGCAGCAGAGGGTGAGAAAGGCCGATTCAAGATGCCCGATGTCAAGATGCCCAGCGTCAAGCTGCCCAAAGTCAAAGCTCCCCACGCGCAGGTCAGCCTGCCCAAGGCCGAGGTCTCGCTGGCCAAAGGCCAGGAGGGCGAAGTCGCCCTGCAGAGCCCTGAGGCCGAAGCCAGCCTGGAGGTGGCCGCCGGAAAAGCTGAGGCTGGCGGCATGAAAATACACATGCCCAAAGTCAAGGTGCCCAGTGTGGCCTTCTCCAAGCCCACCGTCAAGGCTCCCAAACTGGACACAGACGTCAGTCTTCCAGAGGCAGAGCTCAAGGCCGCTGATGCCGACATCAGCATTGCGGCCCCCGACATCAAGCTGCCCTCCGTCGAAGGCTCCCTCGAGCTACAGGCGCCCGACATAGACCTCAAAGTACCCTCTGCTGAAGGCAAGCTCGAGCTGGAAGGCACGGGCCTGAAAGGCAAGCTTAAATTCCCCAAGTTCGACAAGCCCAAATTCGCAGTGTCCTCCCCCAAGACTGAGGCGCCCACAGTTGAGGTCAGCCTGCCCAGCGCAGAGGTTGAGCTCCCCTCTGCCACCATGACGGATGCAGGAGAGGGCTGTGGGCTGGGACTCAAGGCCGACGTCCCCGGTGCCAAGACCGAAGATGCCGGCTGGAAGCTGGAGAAGCCCTCCCTCAAGATGCCCAAAGCTGACATCAAAGCTCCCAAGGTGGACATCAGCCTGCCCTCCGTCGACGTCACTCTTCCACAGGCCAGCGTTGACCTGCAGGCGCCCGAGGCCACCCTTAGCCTTGAAGGAGAAGCCAAAGTCCCAGAGAAGGAGGCCGCCAAGACCAAGGACGGCAAGTTCAAGATGCCCAAGTTTGGCATGCCTTCCTTTGGCTGGTCCAGCAGCAGAGATGCCAAGGGCTCTGTGGCCACCGAGGTGGACGTGAGCCTCAAGGAACCGGAAGTGACCGTGCCATCTGCTGCCGCTGAAGTGGACGTGACGCTACCCTCGGCAGACATCCAAGTGCCCGGCGTTGAGGTAACTATTGAGACAGGCACAATAGCAGCAGAGGGTGAGAAAGGTCGATTCAAGATGCCCAGCGTCAAGCTGCCCAAAGTCAAAGCTCCCCACGCGCAGGTCAGCCTGCCCAAGGCCGAGGTCTCGCTGGCCAAAGGCCAGGAGGGCGAAGTCGCCCTGCAGAGCCCTGAGGCCGAAGCCAGCCTGGAGGTGGCTGTCGGAAAAGCTGAGGCTGGCGGCATGAAAATACACATGCCCAAAGTCAAGATGCCCAGCGTGGCCTTCTCCAAGCCCACCGTCAAAGCTCCCAAACTGGACGCAGACGTCAGCCTCCCGCAGCCAGAGCTCAAGGCCGCTGATGCCGACGTCAGCATCACAGCCCCCGACATCAAGCTGGCCTCTGTCGAAGGCTCCCTCGAGCTGCAGGCGCCCGACATAGACCTGAAAGTACCCTCCGATGAAGGCAAGCTCAAGCTGGAAGGCACGGGCCTGAAAGGCAAGCTCAAGATGCCCAAAGCTGACATCAAAGCTCCCAAGGTGGACATCAGCCTGCCCTCCGTCGACGTCACTCTTCCACAGGCCAGCGTCGACCTGCAGGCACCCGAGGCCACCCTTAGCCTTGAAGGAGAAGCCAAAGTCCCAGAGAAGGAGGCCGTCAAGACCAAAGACGGCAAGTTCAAGATGCCCAAGTTTGGCATGCCTTCCTTTGGCTGGTCCAGCAGCAGAGAGGCCAAGGGCTCTATGGCCGCCGAGGTGGACGTCAGCCTCAAGGAACCGGAAGTGACCATGCCGTCTGCTGCCGGTGAAGTGGACGTGACGCTGCCCTCGGCCGACGTCCAAGTGCCTGGGCTTGAGGTGACCGTCGAGACAGGCGCAATAGCAGCAGAGGGTGAGAAAGGCCGATTCAAGATGCCCGATGTCAAGATGCCCAGCGTCAAGCTGCCCAAAGTCAAAGCTCCCCACGCGCAGGTAAGCCTGCCCAAGGCCGAGGTCTCGCTGGCCAAAGGCCAGGAGGGCGAAGTCGCCCTGCAGAGCCCTGAGGCCGAAGCCAGCCTAGAGGTGGCCGCCGGAAAAGCTGAGGCTGGCGGCATGAAAATACACATGCCCAAAGTCAAGGTGCCCAGTGTGGTGTTCTCCAAGCCCACCGTCAAAGCTCCCAAACTGGACGCCGACGTCAGTCTTCCAGAGGCAGAGCTCAAGGCCGCTGATGCCGACATCAGCATTGCGGACCCCAACATCAAGCTGCCCTCCATCGAAGGCTCCCTCGAGCTGCAGGCGCCCGACATAGACCTCAAAGTACCCTCTGCTGAAGGCAAGCTTGAGCTGGAAGGCACGGGCCTGAAAGGCAAGCTTAAATTCCCCAAGTTCGACAAGCCCAAATTCGCAGTGTCCTCCCCCAAGACTGAGGCGCCCACAGCTGAGGTCAGCCTGCCCAGCACAGAGGTTGAGCTCCCCTCTGCCACCATGACGGATGCAGGAGAGGGCTGTGGGCTGGGACTCAAGGCCGACGTCCCCGGTGCCAAGACCGAAGATGCCGGCTGGAAGCTGGAGAAGCCCTCCCTCAAGATGCCCAAAGCTGACATCAAAGCTCCCAAGGTGGACATCAGCCTGCCCTCCGTCGACGTCACTCTTCCACAGGCCAGCGTTGACCTGCAGGCGCCCGAGGCCACCCTTAGCCTTGAAGGAGAAGCCAAAGTCCCAGAGAAGGAGGCCGCCAAGACCAAGGACGGCAAGTTCAAAATGCCCAAGTTTGGCATGCCTTCCTTTGGCTGGTCCAGCAGCAGAGATGCCAAGGGCTCTGTGGCCACCGAGGTGGACGTGAGCCTCAAGGAACCAGAAGTGACCGTGCCATCTGCTGCCGCTGAAGTGGACGTGACGCTACCCTCGGCAGACATCCAAGTGCCCGGCGTTGAGGTAACTGTTGAGACAGGCACAATAGCAGCAGAGGGTGAGAAAGGCCGATTCAAGATGCCCAGCGTCAAGCTGCCCAAAGTCAAAGCTCCCCACGCGCAGGTCAGCCTGCCCAAGGCCGAGGTCTCGCTGGCCAAAGGCCAGGAGGGCGAAGTCGCCCTGCAGAGCCCTGAGGCCGAAGCCAGCCTGGAGGTGGCTGTCGGAAAAGCTGAGGCTGGCGGCATGAAAATACACATGCCCAAAGTCAAGATGCCCAGCGTGGCCTTCTCCAAGCCCACCGTCAAAGCTCCCAAACTGGACGCAGACGTCAGCCTCCCGCAGCCAGAGCTCAAGGCCGCTGATGCCGACGTCAGCATCACAGCCCCCGACATCAAGCTGGCCTCTGTCGAAGGCTCCCTCGAGCTGCAGGCGCCCGACATAGACCTCAAAGTACCCTCCGATGAAGGCAAGCTCAAGCTGGAAGGCACGGGCCTGAAAGGCAAGCTCAAGATGCCCAAAGCTGACATCAAAGCTCCCAAGGTGGACATCAGCCTGCCCTCCGTCGACGTCACTCTTCCACAGGCCAGCGTCGACCTGCAGGCACCCGAGGCCACCCTTAGCCTTGAAGGAGAAGCCAAAGTCCCAGAGAAGGAGGCCGTCAAGACCAAAGACGGCAAGTTCAAGATGCCCAAGTTTGGCATGCCTTCCTTTGGCTGGTCCAGCAGCAGAGAGGCCAAGGGCTCTATGGCCGCCGAGGTGGACGTCAGCCTCAAGGAACCGGAAGTGACCATGCCGTCTGCTGCCGGTGAAGTGGACGTGACGCTGCCCTCGGCCGACGTCCAAGTGCCTGGGCTTGAGGTGACCGTCGAGACAGGCGCAATAGCAGCAGAGGGTGAGAAAGGCCGATTCAAGATGCCCGATGTCAAGATGCCCAGCGTCAAGCTGCCCAAAGTCAAAGCTCCCCACGCGCAGGTAAGCCTGCCCAAGGCCGAGGTCTCGCTGGCCAAAGGCCAGGAGGGCGAAGTCGCCCTGCAGAGCCCTGAGGCCGAAGCCAGCCTAGAGGTGGCCGCCGGAAAAGCTGAGGCTGGCGGCATGAAAATACACATGCCCAAAGTCAAGGTGCCCAGTGTGGTGTTCTCCAAGCCCACCGTCAAAGCTCCCAAACTGGACGCCGACGTCAGTCTTCCAGAGGCAGAGCTCAAGGCCGCTGATGCCGACATCAGCATTGCGGACCCCAACATCAAGCTGCCCTCCATCGAAGGCTCCCTCGAGCTGCAGGCGCCCGACATAGACCTCAAAGTACCCTCTGCTGAAGGCAAGCTCGAGCTGGAAGGCACGGGCCTGAAAGGCAAGCTTAAATTCCCCAAGTTCGACAAGCCCAAATTCGCAGTGTCCTCCCCCAAGACTGAGGCGCCCACAGCTGAGGTCAGCCTGCCCAGCACAGAGGTTGAGCTCCCCTCTGCCACCATGACGGATGCAGGAGAGGGCTGTGGGCTGGGACTCAAGGCCGACGTCCCCGGTGCCAAGACCGAAGATGCCGGCTGGAAGCTGGAGAAGCCCTCCCTCAAGATGCCCAAAGCTGACATCAAAGCTCCCAAGGTGGACATCAGCCTGCCCTCCGTCGACGTCACTCTTCCACAGGCCAGCGTTGACCTGCAGGCGCCCGAGGCCACCCTTAGCCTTGAAGGAGAAGCCAAAGTCCCAGAGAAGGAGGCCGCCAAGACCAAGGACGGCAAGTTCAAGATGCCCAAGTTTGGCATGCCTTCCTTTGGCTGGTCCAGCAGCAGAGATGCCAAGGGCTCTGTGGCCACCGAGGTGGACGTGAGCCTCAAGGAACCAGAAGTGACCGTGCCATCTGCTGCCGCTGAAGTGGACGTGACGCTACCCTCGGCAGACATCCAAGTGCCCGGCGTTGAGGTAACTGTTGAGACAGGCACAATAGCAGCAGAGGGTGAGAAAGGCCGATTCAAGATGCCCAGCGTCAAGCTGCCCAAAGTCAAAGCTCCCCACGCGCAGGTCAGCCTGCCCAAGGCCGAGGTCTCGCTGGCCAAAGGCCAGGAGGGCGAAGTCGCCCTGCAGAGCCCTGAGGCCGAAGCCAGCCTGGAGGTGGCTGTCGGAAAAGCTGAGGCTGGCGGCATGAAAATACACATGCCCAAAGTCAAGATGCCCAGCGTGGCCTTCTCCAAGCCCACCGTCAAAGCTCCCAAACTGGACGCAGACGTCAGCCTCCCGCAGCCAGAGCTCAAGGCCGCTGATGCCGACGTCAGCATCACAGCCCCCGACATCAAGCTGGCCTCTGTCGAAGGCTCCCTCGAGCTGCAGGCGCCCGACATAGACCTCAAAGTACCCTCCGATGAAGGCAAGCTCAAGCTGGAAGGCACGGGCCTGAAAGGCAAGCTCAAGATGCCCAAAGCTGACATCAAAGCTCCCAAGGTGGACATCAGCCTGCCCTCCGTCGACGTCACTCTTCCACAGGCCAGTGTCGACCTGCAGGCACCCGAGGCCACCCTTAGCCTTGAAGGAGAAGCCAAAGTCCCAGAGAAGGAGGCCGCCAAGACCAAAGACGGCAAGTTCAAAATGCCCAAGTTTGGCATGCCTTCCTTTGGCTGGTCCAGCAGCAGAGAGGCCAAGGGCTCTGTGGCCGCCGAGGTGGACGTCAGCCTCAAGGAGCCTGAAGTGACCATGCCGTCCGCTGCCGGTGAAGTGGACGTGACGCTGCCCTCGGCCGACGTCCAAGTGCCTGGGCTTGAGGTGACCGTCGAGACAGGCGCAATAGCAGCAGAGGGTGAGAAAGGCCGATTCAAGATGCCCGATGTCAAGATGCCCAGCGTCAAGCTGCCCAAAGTCAAAGCTCCCCACGCGCAGGTCAGCCTGCCCAAGGCCGAGGTCTCGCTGGCCAAAGGCCAGGAGGGCGAAGTCGCCCTGCAGAGCCCTGAGGCCGAAGCCAGACTGGAGGTGGCCGCCGGAAAAGCTGAGGCTGGTGGCATGAAAATACACATGCCCAAAGTCAAGGTGCCCAGTGTGGCGTTCTCCAAGCCAACCGTCAAGGCTCCCAAACTGGACACAGACGTCAGTCTTCCAGAGGCACAGCTCAAGGCCGCTGATGCCGACATCAGCATTGCGGCCCCCGACATCAAGCTGCCCTCCATCGAAGGCTCCCTCGAGCTGCAGGCGCCCGACATAGACCTCAAAGTACCCTCTGCTGAAGGCAAGCTCGAGCTGGAAGGCACGGGCCTGAAAGGCAAGCTTAAATTCCCCAAGTTCGACAAGCCCAAATTCGCAGTGTCCTCCCCCAAGGCTGAGGCGCCCACAGCTGAGGTCAGCCTGCCCAGCGCAGAGGTTGAGCTCCCCTCTGCCACCATGACGGATGCAGGAGAGGGCTGTGGGCTGGGACTCAAGGCCGACGTCCCCGGTGCCAAGACCAAAGATGCCGGCTGGAAGCTGGAGAAGCCCTCCCTCAAGATGCCCAAAGCTGACATCAAAGCTCCCAAGGTGGACATCAGCCTGCCCTCCGTCGACATCACTCTTCCACAGGCCAGCGTTGACCTGCAGGCGCCCGAGGCCACCCTTAGCCTTGAAGGAGAAGCCAAAGTCCCAGAGAAGGAGGCCGCCAAGACCAAGGACGGCAAGTTCAAGATGCCCAAGTTTGGCATGCCTTCCTTTGGCTGGTCCAGCAGCAGAGATGCCAAGGGCTCTGTGGCCACCGAGGTGGACGTGAGCCTCAAGGAACCGGAAGTGACCGTGCCATCTGCTGCCGCTGAAGTGGACGTGACGCTACCCTCGGCAGACATCCAAGTGCCCGGCGTTGAGGTAACTGTTGAGACAGGCACAATAGCAGCAGAGGGTGAGAAAGGCCGATTCAAGATGCCCAGCGTCAAGCTGCCCAAAGTCAAAGCTCCCCACGCGCAGGTCAGCCTGCCCAAGGCCGAGGTCTCGCTGGCCAAAGGCCAGGAAGGCGAAGTCGCCCTGCAGAGCCCTGAGGCCGAAGCCAGCCTGGAGGTGGCTGTCGGAAAAGCTGAGGCTGGCGGCATGAAAATACACATGCCCAAAGTCAAGGTGCCCAGCGTGGCCTTCTCCAAGCCCACCGTCAAAGCTCCCAAACTGGACGCAGACGTCAGCCTCCCGCAGCCAGAGCTCAAGGCCGCTGATGCCGACGTCAGCATCACAGCCCCCGACATCAAGCTGGCCTCTGTCGAAGGCTCCCTCGAGCTGCAGGCGCCCGACATAGACCTCAAAGTACCCTCTGATGAAGGCAAGCTCAAGCTGGAAGGCACGGGCCTGAAAGGCAAGCTCAAGATGCCCAAAGCTGACATCAAAGCTCCCAAGGTGGACATCAGCCTGCCCTCCGTCGACGTCACTCTTCCACAGGCCAGTGTCGACCTGCAGGCACCCGAGGCCACCCTTAGCCTTGAAGGAGAAGCCAAAGTCCCAGAGAAGGAGGCCGTCAAGACCAAAGAGGGCAAGTTCAAGATGCCCAAGTTTGGCATGCCTTCCTTTGGCTGGTCCAGCAGCAGAGAGGCCAAGGGCTCTATGGCCGCCGAGGTGGACGTCAGCCTCAAGGAACCGGAAGTGACCATGCCGTCTGCTGCCGGTGAAGTGGACGTGACGCTGCCCTCGGCCGACGTCCAAGTGCCTGGGCTTGAGGTGACCGTCGAGACAGGCGCAATAGCAGCAGAGGGTGAGAAAGGCCGATTCAAGATGCCCGATGTCAAGATGCCCAGCGTCAAGCTGCCCAAAGTCAAAGCTCCCCACGCGCAGGTCAGCCTGCCCAAGGCCGAGGTCTCGCTGGCCAAAGGCCAGGAGGGCGAAGTCGCCCTGCAGAGCCCTGAGGCCGAAGCCAGCCTAGAGGTGGCTGCCGGAAAAGCTGAGGCTGGCGGCATGAAAATACACATGCCCAAAGTCAAGGTGCCCAGTGTGGCGTTCTCCAAGCCCACCGTCAAAGCTCCCAAACTGGACGCCGACGTCAGTCTTCCAGAGGCACAGCTCAAGGCCGCTGATGCCGACATCAGCATTGTGGCCCCCAACATCAAGCTGCCCTCCATCGAAGGCTCCCTCGAGCTGCAGGCGCCCGACATAGACCTCAAAGTACCCTCTGCTGAAGGCAAGCTCGAGCTGGAAGGCACAGGCCTGAAAGGCAAGCTTAAATTCCCCAAGTTCGACAAGCCCAAATTCGCAGTGTCCTCCCCCAAGGCTGAGGCGCCCACAGCTGAGGTCAGCCTGCCCAGCGCAGAGGTTGAGCTCCCCTCTGCCACCATGACGGATGCAGGAGAGGGCTGTGGGCTGGGACTCAAGGCCGACGTCCCCGGTGCCAAGACCGAAGATGCCGGCTGGAAGCTGGAGAAGCCCTCCCTCAAGATGCCCAAAGCTGACATCAAAGCTCCCAAGGTGGACATCAGCCTGCCCTCCGTCGACGTCACTCTTCCACAGGCCAGCGTTGACCTGCAGGCGCCCGAGGCCACCCTTAGCCTTGAAGGAGAAGCCAAAGTCCCAGAGAAGGAGGCCGCCAAGACCAAGGACGGCAAGTTCAAAATGCCCAAGTTTGGCATGCCTTCCTTTGGCTGGTCCAGCAGCAGAGAGGCCAAGGGCTCTGTGGCCGCCGAGGTGGACGTCAGCCTCAAGGAGCCTGAAGTGACCGTGCCGTCCACTGCCGGTGAAGTGGACGTGACGCTACCCTCGGCAGACATCCAAGTGCCCGGCGTTGAGGTAACTGTTGAGACAGGCACAATAGCAGCAGAGGGTGAGAAAGGCCGATTCAAGATGCCCAGCGTCAAGCTGCCCAAAGTCAAAGCTCCCCACGCGCAGGTCAGCCTGCCCAAGGCCGAGGTCTCGCTGGCCAAAGGCCAGGAGGGCGAAGTCGCCCTGCAGAGCCCTGAGGCCGAAGCCAGCCTGGAGGTGGCTGTCGGAAAAGCTGAGGCTGGCGGCATGAAAATACACATGCCCAAAGTCAAGATGCCCAGCGTGGCCTTCTCCAAGCCCACCGTCAAAGCTCCCAAACTGGACGCAGACGTCAGCCTCCCGCAGCCAGAGCTCAAGGCCGCTGATGCCGACGTCAGCATCACAGCCCCCGACATCAAGCTGGCCTCTGTCGAAGGCTCCCTCGAGCTGCAGGCGCCCGACATAGACCTCAAAGTACCCTCCGATGAAGGCAAGCTCAAGCTGGAAGGCACGGGCCTGAAAGGCAAGCTCAAGATGCCCAAAGCTGACATCAAAGCTCCCAAGGTGGACATCAGCCTGCCCTCCGTCGACGTCACTCTTCCACAGGCCAGCGTCGACCTGCAGGCGCCCGAGGCCACCCTTAGCCTTGAAGGAGAAGCCAAAGTCCCAGAGAAGGAGGCCGTCAAGACCAAAGAGGGCAAGTTCAAGATGCCCAAGTTTGGCATGCCTTCCTTTGGCTGGTCCAGCAGCAGAGAGGCCAAGGGCTCTATGGCCGCCGAGGTGGACGTCAGCCTCAAGGAACCGGAAGTGACCATGCCGTCTGCTGCCGGTGAAGTGGACGTGACGCTGCCCTCGGCCGACGTCCAAGTGCCTGGGCTTGAGGTGACCGTCGAGACAGGCGCAATAGCAGCAGAGGGTGAGAAAGGCCGATTCAAGATGCCCGATGTCAAGATGCCCAGCGTCAAGCTGCCCAAAGTCAAAGCTCCCCACGCGCAGGTAAGCCTGCCCAAGGCCGAGGTCTCGCTGGCCAAAGGCCAGGAGGGCGAAGTCGCCCTGCAGAGCCCTGAGGCTGAAGCCAGCCTAGAGGTGGCCGCCGGAAAAGCTGAGGCTGGCGGCATGAAAATACACATGCCCAAAGTCAAGGTGCCCAGTGTGGCGTTCTCCAAGCCCACCGTCAAAGCTCCCAAACTGGACGCCGACGTCAGTCTTCCAGAGGCACAGCTCAAGGCCGCTGATGCCGACATCAGCATTGTGGCCCCCAACATCAAGCTGCCCTCCATCGAAGGCTCCCTCGAGCTGCAGGCGCCCGACATAGACCTCAAAGTACCCTCTGCTGAAGGCAAGCTCGAGCTGGAAGGCACGGGCCTGAAAGGCAAGCTTAAATTCCCCAAGTTCGACAAGCCCAAATTCGCAGTGTCCTCCCCCAAGGCTGAGGCGCCCACAGCTGAGGTCAGCCTGCCCAGCGCAGAGGTTGAGATCCCCTCTGCCACCATGACGGATGCAGGAGAGGGCTGTGGGCTGGGACTCAAGGCCGACGTCCCCGGTGCCAAGACCGAAGATGCCGGCTGGAAGCTGGAGAAGCCCTCCCTCAAGATGCCCAAAGCTGACATCAAAGCTCCCAAGGTGGACATCAGCCTGCCCTCCGTCGACGTCACTCTTCCACAGGCCAGCGTTGACCTGCAGGCGCCCGAGGCCACCCTTAGCCTTGAAGGAGAAGCCAAAGTCCCAGAGAAGGAGGCCGCCAAGACCAAGGACGGCAAGTTCAAGATGCCCAAGTTTGGCATGCCTTCCTTTGGCTGGTCCAGCAGCAGAGAGGCCAAGGGCTCTATGGCCGCCGAGGTGGACGTCAGCCTCAAGGAGCCTGAAGTGACCATGCCGTCCGCTGCCGGTGAAGTGGACGTGACGCTGCCCTCGGCCGACGTCCAAGTGCCTGGGCTTGAGGTGACCGTCGAGACAGGCGCAATAGCAGCAGAGGGTGAGAAAGGCCGATTCAAGATGCCCGATGTCAAGATGCCCAGCGTCAAGCTGCCCAAAGTCAAAGCTCCCCACGCGCAGGTCAGCCTGCCCAAGGCCGAGGTCTCGCTGGCCAAAGGCCAGGAGGGCGAAGTCGCCCTGCAGAGCCCTGAGGCTGAAGCCAGCCTAGAGGTGGCCGCCGGAAAAGCTGAGGCTGGCGGCATGAAAATACACATGCCCAAAGTCAAGGTGCCCAGTGTGGCGTTCTCCAAGCCCACCGTCAAAGCTCCCAAACTGGACGCCGACGTCAGTCTTCCAGAGGCACAGCTCAAGGCCGCTGATGCCGACATCAGCATTGCGGCCCCCAACATCAAGCTGCCCTCCATCGAAGGCTCCCTCGAGCTGCAGGCGCCCGACATAGACCTCAAAGTACCCTCTGCTGAAGGCAAGCTCGAGCTGGAAGGCACGGGCCTGAAAGGCAAGCTTAAATTCCCCAAGTTCGACAAGCCCAAATTCGCAGTGTCCTCCCCCAAGGCTGAGGCGCCCACAGCTGAGGTCAGCCTGCCCAGCGCAGAGGTTGAGATCCCCTCTGCCACCATGACGGATGCAGGAGAGGGCTGTGGGCTGGGACTCAAGGCCGACGTCCCCGGTGCCAAGACCGAAGATGCCGGCTGGAAGCTGGAGAAGCCCTCCCTCAAGATGCCCAAAGCTGACATCAAAGCTCCCAAGGTGGACATCAGCCTGCCCTCCGTCGACGTCACTCTTCCACAGGCCAGCGTTGACCTGCAGGCGCCCGAGGCCACCCTTAGCCTTGAAGGAGAAGCCAAAGTCCCAGAGAAGGAGGCCGCCAAGACCAAGGACGGCAAGTTCAAGATGCCCAAGTTTGGCATGCCTTCCTTTGGCTGGTCCAGCAGCAGAGAGGCCAAGGGCTCTATGGCCGCCGAGGTGGACGTCAGCCTCAAGGAGCCTGAAGTGACCATGCCGTCCGCTGCCGGTGAAGTGGACGTGACGCTACCCTCGGCAGACATCCAAGTGCCCGGCGTTGAGGTAACTGTTGAGACAGGCACAATAGCAGCAGAGGGTGAGAAAGGCCGATTCAAGATGCCCAGCGTCAAGCTGCCCAAAGTCAAAGCTCCCCACGCGCAGGTCAGCCTGCCCAAGGCCGAGGTCTCGCTGGCCAAAGGCCAGGAGGGCGAAGTCGCCCTGCAGAGCCCTGAGGCCGAAGCCAGCCTGGAGGTGGCTGTCGGAAAAGCTGAGGCTGGCGGCATGAAAATACACATGCCCAAAGTCAAGATGCCCAGCGTGGCCTTCTCCAAGCCCACCGTCAAAGCTCCCAAACTGGACGCAGATGTCAGTCTTCCGGAGGCAGAGCTCAAGGCCCCTGATGCCGACATTAGCATCACGGCCCCTGACATCAAGCTGGCCTCTGTCGAAGGCTCCCTCGAGCTGCAGGCGCCCGACATAGACCTCAAAGTACCCTCCGATGAAGGCAAGCTCAAGCTGGAAGGCACGGGCCTGAAAGGCAAGCTCAAGATGCCCAAAGCTGACATCAAAGCTCCCAAGGTGGACATCAGCCTGCCCTCCGTCAACGTCACTCTTCCACAGGCCAGCGTCGACCTGCAGGCACCCGAGGCCACCCTTAGCCTTGAAGGAGAAGCCAAAGTCCCAGAGAAGGAGGCCGCCAAGACCAAGGATGGCAAGTTCAAAATGCCCAAGTTTGGCATGCCTTCCTTTGGCTGGTCCAGCAGCAGAGAGGCCAAGGGCTCTATGGCCACCGAGGTGGACGTCAGCCTCAAGGAGCCTGAAGCGACAATGTCTTTGGGAGCCGTTGAAGTGGACATGACATTGCATGACTCTGAGATCCAAGCTCCCAGTTTTGATATTCCCCCAGATTCCTCTACTCTTAAAGAAGATGATATTGGTAAATCTAAAGGTTACGCATTTAGAATGCCTAAAATTTCTTTTTCTAAAAGTTTCAAACCTCATGCGCAAAACGAGCCTGGATTTGATGTTTCTGTTTCTGAAACTGTTTGTCATTCTTCAACAGATGTAACTTCTTCTGTTCCTTCTGAGAGCGTTGGACCTAAACTTTTGCCTGACGTTAAGGGAGAATGTCTGTCTAAAAGTTCCAAATTCAGAGTTCCTAGCATTGGTTTCTCTAAAGCTGAAGGTACTTCATCTAAAATTGATATGGAGTCCTCATTACAAAAGGGGGATATTACTCTTACTAAATACCAACTTAATCTAACAGAATCTCGATCAAAAATAGCATCTATTGCTGATGAGAATCTTTCAGATTTTGAAATTTTAAGTGAAGATGGTTCTGAGGAGCAAGGAGATTTTAAGCTTGAGGGCAAAACAACATCTGGTGAAATATCTTTGGTTGACACTGAGGTCGCAATTAAAATTCCTAAATTCCGAAAACCAAAATTTAGAATTCGATCTAAGGAGAAAGCATCTGAAAGTGACATTGGTTTTAATGTGGAATCTGAAATTTCCAAGGGAAAGATGGCATCTGATATGACTGATCCTGATATTGAAAAACCAGCTCAAATATCTGATGCCCAACTTGGTGTAAAGTTGCATCAGCCTTCACTTGAAGTTGTTCTGGATGCACCAACAATGGATCCAAGTCTCTCACCCATGGAGATTACCTTGCCAAAATTAGAAGCAGAAATCCATGGCCCAGATTTAGAGTGCAAGGCAGAACATGAAGTAGTTACAGGAGAGAAGGGTACTGAGGAGAAAGAACACAAATTTAAACCATCAAAATTCAAACTTCCTTCCTTTCGGTGGTCACCAAAGAAAGAAGCTATTGCTCCTTCTCACATTGAGGAACATCTGGAAGGACCCACTTTGTCTACTGTATCTGGAGACATGAGATCTGAACTAACTCTTCCTGCTCCTGAGAATGAATACCTCCATGACGAATTTGATACAACAGAAAAAGATGGTGAAAAGGCCAAAACCAAGAAGTCCCAATTTACCATGCCAAAGATCTCATTCCCTAAAATTAAGGGTCAGAAAGTACAGGTCTCTCTGCCCATACTGGAAACTGATGTTTCTGGACCCACACAAGAAGAAGAAGGTGTTTCTGTCCAGAAATCTGAGAAAGGGAGTAGTGGAGAAGGGGCAGGACTGGGCACAAAAGTGCCAAAAGTTACAATCCCAACTTTGGAATTTTCCAAACCAGAAGCCAAAGTTCCCAAAATAGAGACAGATATTAACATGCCTACAGGTGACATCACAGTTCCTATCTGTGCAGAAGATAAGCTGACAAGGAAGTCAGCTGCTGCTAGTGCCAGCCTCTCCACCTCAGATATTAAGATGATACCTGAACATTTGCTTGATTTGAAGAGTCCTGACATAAGTGTTGAAAGAACATCAGGTGAAATTGCTGTGGGTGATGTAGAGATAAAAGCTGAAGGTTCTGAAGGGAAAACAAAAATGTCTAAATTCCAAATGCCAAAGGTAGGAATTACACTTTCTAAAGGGAAAGGGTCAGAAAAGGATGTTGGTCAATCCAAATCAGAAGTCAAGGTTCCCCAACTAAAAGCAACAGTAGAAATATCTGACATTGCTGTTGAAGCACCAGACTTGGAGGTGGAATGTGGCACAGAATCAGCGACTTACAGCTGTGAAGCCAAAATTAGCAAAACTGACAGTGAGGCATCAGAGGCCGATGTTCACCTCCCATCAGCTGACATTTCTATTCCAAAAACAGACAGTGATATTCAGGATTCAGATGCAGCAGTGAAGATCAAGGGGGAAATAAAGCAAGATGGAGATGGAGAAGAGAAAGAAGGACATTTCAAAATGCCGAAATTCAAACTTCCATCCTTCAGTTGGTCACCAAAGAAGGAAGCAAGTGTTAAATCGGATTCTGGAGGAAATTTGGAAGACCAAAAGCTTGCTGTCATGTCAAGTGGAATAGACACAGAAGTGAAAGGAACTACAACTGATGATCAACGTAGTGGGCCAGAGCTTGATCTGGAAATATCTGCAGGAAAAGTTGAACAAAAAAGTCCAATTAAAAAGCCTCAATTTGTCATGCCTAAAATTTCACTCTCCAAGATCAAAGTTCCAAAATCTCAGTCTCATTCACCAAAAGTTGAAGCTAATGCTACTCTTCCTAAAACAGAAATAGAGGCTGATAATTCAATTAAGATACCTGATATAGAAAAAAGTCATCCTGAAGGGACTGAAGAAGGAGCACAAATCAGCATAAAACTGGCTGACACTATGATCTGCACTCTGGAGTTTTCCAGAGTAGAAACTGAAGCCTCTAAAACTGAAATAACAGTCAGCTCAGCAAAGACTGATGCTTCTTTGACTCCTTCAGAGGGGAGTTTTCAACAGGTAGACTTAAAAATAAGTTCTACCAATGAATGTAACATTCAAAAAACTGGTATTAAGCTCCCCAAAGGAGAAGCTTCAGTTGATTTGAAGAGCCCTGATATATTAACAGAAAGCTCATCAGTTGTGGATGGAAGAAAAGTGAAATTGGAAGGTCCTGAAGGGAAGATTAAAATGCCCAAATTCCAGAAGACAAAGTTTGGAATCTCCCTAATGAAAGGGAAAGTCCCAGAGACAGAGATTAGCACTCCAAAAATAGAAGCTGAGCCACCCCAGCTAAGAATGACAAACGAAATTGCTGACATTGCTGTGGGAGTTCCCGCATCAGAACTTACATCCGATATGTCAGATCCCGGAGTAGTTGATGTTAAGATAAAAACACCCCAAGCTCTGACAGGTGGCATTGAAGATGCAAAGGTAGACATAAGCACCCAGTCAGTGTCTAAACCAAAGACACAGGGAGTTTTTGAGAGTCTTGAGGAGAAGGAAATCAAATTAAAAGAACATGAAATAAAAGCTGAAGAAGTTCAGACTGAAGAACATCAGGGATGGTTTAAAATGCCAAAATTCAGAATACCTGCCTTTGGCAGGTCATCCTTTAAGGAAAAAAAAAGTGATGCCGTTATTGAAAGAAGTATGGAAAAAACTCAGGCAACTATTCCTTCTGCTAAAGTACAAACTGAAACAAGTATTCCTGGAAATACCTTCTCATTACCACATGCAGTTGCTGAAATTACTATTGGAAAAGAAGGGATTCAAAAATTAGGAGATTCTATGAAGAGTTCTGATGTTAGCTTGCCAAAGATGGAAGGAGATATTTCATTATCCACAGAAAGAACAGATAGTAGAGTGAATATTCCAAAAACTGAAACCTATGCAGACATAGTTAAGCACAGTGTTGAAAGACATACTTCAGAAATCACAGTGTCTGCAGCAGAATTGTCTGAATCATACCTGAGTGCTTCAGAAACTGACAAAGACAAGAGTTCAGCAAATACATTTCCAGAACATAAAGGCAAATCACGGGATACAGAAATCCCAAAGGTAGAAAATTCCATGAAGTTTGAGATATCAGGGGTAGGATGCAAGCCATCATCAGCTGAAATTACTCTGGATGCAACACAGAAGAAAAGAGATGTTAGTCTTCCAAAGAAAGAGCTAGATATTCAAAATAAAGAGACAGCAATTAAAAAAGGAAAGATAAAGGGCGAGGTGAAAATCATAGGAAAAGACAGTGAAGAAGGTCAGTTAAAAAGGACTACGTGTGAATGGTCTACAACAAAAGGATCAGAAGATGGTACTTATGTTACAGCTAAGCTGGGAGATCTAAAGGTAGAAGTTCCAACAGTGAAGACAGATGTTAAAATTACTACAGTAGACCCTGAAGTGAAATTTCAAGTGAAAAGTGTTGAAAAGGATGTGTCTGCAGGAGTGGAAGTGCAAGTAGAAGACAGAGCAGAAACAAGTAAAATTAAAGCGTACAAGTTTAAGATTCCAAAGTTTGGAATGCTGCATTCAGAAATCAAGGGGTTTGAAGATGATACCGATTTGCCAAAGTCAGAAGCTGATTCAGCACCTAAAAGTAAAAGAGACACAGCAGAAATGCAGTTACAAAAACTGGAAGGATCAATTGGCCTGGAAAGTCGAGCTCTAGATCACATAGAAGCATCTGCCAGAATAACCGGGGAAACAGTGGACCAAACACAAGGTGTCCCAGAAGTAACTGTAAGAATTCCCAAACTAAAAATACCAAGATTCACTTTCAGAACTCTCCCAATTGAAGCTGATGTTTTACTGTCAAAAGTAGTAACAGATCCGAAGGGATCTAGTACTGACATTGAAATAGTGAAACTGCAAGCAAGCTCTGCTATCCCTGAAGAAACACCAAGAGCTCTAGAGGGGGGTATTCAAAAAGCAAAAAGCAAAATCTTAACCCTGACTGAACCTGACATTAAAACAGCACAAATGACAGCTACCATAGAGTCCTCCCTTTCAAGTGCAGGGCAAGACATCCATTGGTCTTACACAGAGGGCCAAGAAGTAAGTGAGAAAGTAGAACCTGAACATGTTGCTATTGAGCGGTGTGAGATTTACACTACTGAAATAGTGAAAGAATCAGAGATTCTGTCATCAGAGGTCAAAACTGCTGCTTTGGGATTTTCATTGCTGAAGACAAAGTTGCCTGAATCGCACAGCGATTTAGATGTGCTGGTCCAGCAGCCATCTGCAATGGGAGATGCATCAGTGAGAAAACCTACAGGTGCTGGTGAAAGCTTTGGAGTAGCAGCACAGAGAACGGGCAGTGCTGAGCTTAAACTATCTGAGAAACCACACCATGAGTCTGAGGCATCTAGAGGAAAAGTAAGCCTGACAAAGTTAAAAACATCTGCTGCTGAAGTAAAGTGTTCCAGTAAACTTGAAGAGAGTTTTCCTGATAAATCACCAGAGGGAATAACTGCAGCTCCTCCCTCTAAAGATGAAGATGTAGTTGAAGCAGCAGAAGGTGAAGAAAAAGACATAACCAATGAGAAAGAGAAGACTGATAATAAAAGATCTCCTGGAAGATTCAAATTTTGGCTTCCAAGTATCGGCTTTTCATCTTCTGGGGATGAAACAAGCACAGATGTAAAACCAGAAATAAAAAAATCAGTTCCAGAAGATGTGAAACCTGCTGACACATCAGATGATTCCTCTAAGCAGGCAGAAAAAGCTGGATGGTTTAGATTTCCCAAGCTTGGTTTCACATCTCCTTCCAAAAAGGCTAAGTCTGTTGACAAAGAAGAGGTGGGTCATAAAGAGGAGAGACTCTCAGATGAAGATAGCCCAACAGATAAACCAGATGTCTTTTTTGATGCACAAGAAAGCTTATCACCTAAAGAAATAGGAGAGGGTGAAAAATCTGAAATTGATGGGGCCTCATCTATTGTGACATCTTCAGCAAGAACTGAACTAATCTTGCTGGAGGAAGAAAAAGATAGTAAATCTAATATTGTTGGAGATACAACCAAATGAAGGTTGTATTTTCTCAATCCTCAATGAAAACAAGATAATCCATATGTACAGAAGAGAATGTTTTCCTAATCTTCTACTTAACTGCAAATTAAAACCTAATGCTGGTATTCATGAAAAAACTTGAACAGAATTTACTACATTGAAAATTTCAAGTACATGGATGTACTAGATTGTACACTAATAAAAATAATGATTTCTTCATATCTACTCCAAGGGCAACAATTATGACAGGTGCAGAGGAGCCCATAGTTTGAGCAAAGTCTGAGTAGATACCACAACCATGAAAGTAAATCATGAAAGGCTCAAAGATAGCAAAAGACTTTTTAAAGAGGCTCCTCAAAACACACCGGTTATATTTAGATTACAGATTATTTCCAGAATGGGTTCTAAACTAGTACTATGAGAACTATACTTAACCTGTTTAGATTTTGGAACTTTCTGATCTACTTCTCCTTTGTTATTAAAATGTTTTTCTTTATTTCAGCTATGGTAGTATGTATATTCCACAAACATTTTAAAATATAAAATAAAAATTAAATACTAGTGTAGAGAGACTACTGCTTTGCCTCTTCCTCTCTTCTCATTTTTTTTTTATTATTGTGGTGGGTCATATTTAGCCTTACAATAATTTAAAAAAAACAGCAAAAACCAACAGAATAATTTTAAGACCAAAAACATGTAACTGAATCATGTTTGTAAGATACCAGAATAAAACATGCTTACAAAGAATATTATTCAAATGTGGATAAATAAATTTTTATGTATATACTTATGGGATAGTTAAATGCTTAGAATGATCTGCCACACTGGTGGAATTGCTTCAGAGATTTTCCAGGGAAGGAGGTGTATATAATTATTTGCTCCTTTGTTTATATAAATGCTTCTCTCAAGTGCACAATGAAAACCAGAGTGCATATGTGACAGCCTTCACATGTACCATTAAAACACTGTCTGTATTCTTAATTCACAATAAACTCACCATAAAAATACTAACTTGAGTAGCGTGAGTTACTGACATTTCTGATTTGGAAAATCCCTGCCCAAATTTGCAAAAGTTTGCATTTACTTCACTTCCTGCTGAGGTGGATGCTTAATGACAGCACAGTTCCTAAATATAAGGGTAATGGAGACTTTTCACTCATTACAGTCCCAAGCTGAATCATAGAATATGTTGAGTCAGAAGGAACTGTCAGGATCCTTGAACAGGACACACCAAGACTCGCACCCTGTGCCTGAGAGCATTGTCCAAAGGTTTCTTGAACTCAGTCAGACCTGGGGCTGTGACCACTGCCCTGGGGAGTCTGTTCCAGTGCTCAAACATCTTTTGGGTGAAAAACCTTTTCCTAACATCTATCCTAAACCCCTCATCACTCAGCCATTTCCTTAGGTCCTGTCACTAGCCACAAGAGTGAAGAGATCAGTACCTGCCTCTCTGGTTCCCTCATGAGGGTCTTGAAGACCCCAGTGAGGTTTCCCCTCAGTCTCCTCCAGGCTGAACAGACCAAGCGACTTCAGCCACTCCTCATACAGCTTTCCCTCCAGACCCTTCATCATCCTTGTGGCCTCCTTTGGATGTTCCGTAATGTTTGGTTTGGTTGGTTGTTTTTTTGTTGTTGCTGTTTTTGTTTGTTTGTTTGTTTTTGTGGCACCCAAAACTGCTCACAAGACTCCAGGTGAAGCTGCCCCAGTGCAGAGCAGGGCAGAACAATCCCCTCAAATACAAAAACATTTTCCAAGGGACTCACTAGTTCCCTGAGCAACCTGAATTCAGCTCTCCTCCTGTCCAGAGTTGAAGTTTTGCTGTCCCTTTTGCTCCTGTCAGTGGAGATTTTAAACTCAATTTCTTTGTGCTCTCTGTGGCCAAGACAGCTGCAATCACCACTTCACTCATGAGATCCTCTCTCCAGAATGACAAATGCAGACATGCTTCATTACAGTAGTTTTCCCATCCCATACTTCTCCATATTCTACTTAGTACAGGAAAGCACACAGAGCACAACACTTAGGAAATGGGTTGTAAGTGGTGTACTTGTCTGTCTAACCACCTGCTGATTGAGATGTTCTTCATTTCTACATCATAGAATCACATAATGTGAAAGGGACGGAAGGAACCCTAAAGATCATCCATCTAACCCCCTGCCATATGCAGGGAGACCTTCCACTGGCCCAGTTTGGTCAGAGCCCCATCCAGCCTGGCCTTGGATGCTCCCAGGGATGGGACATCCACAGCTTCTCTGGGCAACCTGTGCCAGGGCCACAACACCCTCACAGTGGAGATTTTTTCCTTGTATCTGATCTAACTCTGATCTCTATCTGATCTAAAGTGTTTCACTTTAAAGACATTTAGAATACAACAGAACAGAATAGTTCATTGAAAGGGGCCCACAATGATCATTCACTCCAAGTGCTTGACCACTTCAGGGATGACCAAAACATAGGAAAAACACTAAGGTTATTAAGGGCATTGTCCAAATGCCTCTTGAACACCAACAGGCTTGTGGCATTGAAAACCTCTCAAGACAAGTTTGGTTTAGTGTCTGACCACTTTCCTGGAAAGGAAATGTTTCCTAGTGTCAAGTCTGAACCTCCCCACATGCAACTTTGAACCATTCCCACCCATCCTATCACTGATACCAGGAAGAAAGAACTGGCACCTCCCTCTCCACTTCCCCGCCTCTTGAAGCTGCACCACCTCAATCCCCCCTGCAACGAGAACTGACTTTTCTGGGCCTCTACAGAGAGCAGAGGTCTGTGGGTCAGTGCCCATGACCCAGGAGCTATCCTCTAGGAATTGCGGAGATATTCATGGCTGTCAAGGAATTAGGTGTACCCCGATATGGCATAAATGGTAGATGAAATGTTTTCTCAGTACCTGGAAGAAAGCAACAAAGGTATGTTTTATCTGGAGCAACTGGGAAAGGAAAATCCTGGGTAGTGGCAGGAAGAAACGTGAGCAGATAATACTAAAGCTTTTGGAACAAGCTGATGTCTGCTGTGTGAAGCCAGGTGAGTTTGTGGCCTTGTCAGCACTCATAACCCATGGAGCCAGCTGGGTTCTGTCTTGCTGTCATCCTGCATTGCTGTTGCAGCACTGTAGCCACAAAGCCCTGCACCAAACCAAGAGCTGCCAGAGGTGATCCTGCTGGAAGAGCAGTGCAGTTGATCCTGAAAGCCACTCCAGTAAAGCAGAGCCAATTCATGTACCTTGTACTCCCTCATAACACAGGTACATGAGATGAGCTGATCAGAGGAGAGTATCCATGCTCAAGAGCTAAACCAGCGACTTCTTCTAACATGAATAAACCAATACTGACAAAAATCTGAACAGCCTGCAGTCAGACTAGAAAATCATAGACTGTTCAGAGTCAGAAGGGACTCGACTCCTGGTTCTACACAGTACAACCCCAAGAACCACACCACATCTCCAAGAGTGTAGTTCAAATGCTTCTTCATGTGACAACTTCCCTGGGGAGCCTTTCCATTGCCCAGGGAAGTTGTCTTCACCTCTGTGTGAAGAACCTTTTCCTAATAGCCAGTCTGCCCAAGGATGATGTTAATAAATTCCACTGGAGGACCCAGGTTGCATTTAGTACAGTCCTTAGCTTGGAGAAATCACAATCTAAATGAAAGAGATAAGTGAGAGATGAATGTATAAAGGCTATTATTAACTCTGTTTCATAAATGGAGAATAATTGGGACTCAAAGCCCGGTTATAACTTACATGAAATTCTACCTTTCTAATAGACAACAAGTAAATAAGAATCAAGGTATGAACAGGCTTCAAAAGTCTCACAAGAAACCAGGGAAATAATCTCAAGTTCCTCTTAGATCCAGTTCATTGTATTAATGTAAGCCCCCTCACTTCCCCATATGTAGAGGAAAAGCAACAGTGATGTCAGTACAGAAAACAGAAGAGCACTCTCCTAAGGGTCTGTTTTACTTTTATAAGCCAAACCTTAGCCCACCTGCAGTTTATGTGGCCCTAAGAAAATTCTGCCAGCTTGTCCAGAAACTCCATCCCACTGAACAACTAATCCAGCACTGTCAGATTTGAGCTCACAAGTAGAAGAGAAAGAAGTTTTCTTCTTAGTCCTGCAATATCCAGCCCTCCCAAAACAGAAAAACACAGCTTGGAGTGCCATCTAGAGGAATGCACTTCTCTACTGAAAACTGTTTTGTTGGTTGAAGATGTAACATCTCAAAGATTTTCAGGCTAACTCTACTAAGGAAATGGGGCATGAGAGCACGAAAAGCTCCTGCATGTTCCTCAGTATTTTGGCATGTATGTGAATACTCCCAAAATTTCGGTTACATCTGTACATGTAACTACATGTCTTTTAAAAAACTGACACAGTAACACAAAGCATTGCTTTGTGATGGATGTAATGATGGATAAAATACTCCATGGAATCCTGGAAGTGTCTGAAGAGATAGCTAAGGAGCAGCCCTGGGAACCAAAAAACGGAACATTGATGGGGGTCACCTCTGGAAGTCCTTATTTGTATGGGGATTTTTGTGTGTGCACAGCCCTGGCAAGGCTCGTGGAGCTCCAGCCCAGTGTCACTCACAGCACTCACCACCGGAGCATGTGTTCTGCTCTCCTTTCCTGTCACTTCAGAAAGTCACCCAGGGCAGAGCTGTGCTGGATACCGATGTCAGGCACCAGATGGCTCAGGGCTGTGGTCCTTGAGTGACTGCAGGAGGAAAGGCAGCCCAGAGATTCAGCACTGCTCAGGGCCAGCACCAGGGCAGCCCAGAAGGAGCGAGGAGGCTCTCCAAGCACTGCCCACAGTGCAGGTGGGATGCTCTAGACACACCAGCACCCATGTAGCAGCCTTGCCCTGCTCCTCCATCCTGTTTGCTGCACAAAACCAACACCCAGGCATCCAAACATCCCCAGATACTTGGAGTTCCAGGGCAGCCGAGTTGGAAACTGGCCCCAAGGTTTAAATCCCAGGCATTTATCTCTAGCAGCTAGCCTCAACACATAGAAACAGGTATTTCCCCATATCTCTAATTTCTAAATGCTTTTAAAAATCTGCCCTTGCTATTTTAGGTGAGCATATACATGGTTAAGGTGGCCAGGAGTTCATTAAAAATTTTTAAACACAGGTAAGCAGACACTGGATGTGGAACACTTAGGATTGAAATATGTAGTTTAGGTTGAAATATATAGTTTCCAAAGATAAAATAGCATGGCAATAATGATCTGTGTCTCTGATGTTTGCTTTAATGCCAGACAGCTTGTCATACAACACTGTATGCATTTCATTAACTCTGTGATGAGGTAATCACACACAAAAAAATCAAACATCACACATTGACTAATGGTTTTGCTGGTAGAGTCAACTATCAGAAATTCTCATGTCATCAATGTGGGTGCCACAAGGAAGTGATTTCTCTGACAAAGACAAAAAAAAGAGAGTTCCTTGTTTTGCACATGTACGAGATTCAAATACATCTTTTTGTTTCTGCTTCAAATGTACATTTCAATTCACTTCAGGGTCTGCTTCCCAGTTACAGTCTTTCTGTCCCTGCACATCTTCCAGATTCACTGCATATTTGGAATTCCAGTCTCGCTCAAAAAGATCTTTCACCTGTTCCTGGACAGGTTGTTGCCTTCTCTGCAGGTTGGTTGAATTCTGTTTGATGATTAGTCCCACGCCAGCTGTATCAGTGAAGTAGTTTTCTGACCAATTGGAAGTCCCTATGCAAGGGAAAAGTAGCTGATTAGAAAACATTCATTTCCCAGTGTTCTGTTTGATCTCTGGGCCTTGTTGATTTGCTCTATGACTGCAAATCTCATTAGGACCAAAGAGGCAGCAAAAACCAGGTCACCTCCTTATGCCAGACCTCAGGTTTTGAAAACTTGCTATTTACTGCAACACTGAAGGTTCATAACCTTCTGATTTATTACAGCCTGTGACAGAATGCACAAATCTACTCATAAACATGGTAATAAAGTGCAATATTTGAGGATTAAGAGGGGTAAAAGTCAGTGTTTGACATGGGTTTGTCTGTTTAAAGAAAAAAGTCTTTAATGGATTTAATTCTCTTCACTTGTTAAACAAAAGGAGTAACTGGACTCTTGATCAATAAACCCTCAGGAGCTGTTCTGAGCTTGACATGCAAAGCCAGCTTCTAAACCAGGCAAAGCTGGGAATCCAGCTGCATACATTGTCTAGGGCTCCCTCCAAACCTCAATTCAGAAAATCAAGCACTGTGAAAAATATACATTTTATCACTTACGCATTTCCCCTCGTGATCACCTTAGCGAGAAAAATCTGTCAATTCCAGAAGGTGCTTAGGCATGAAAACAAATTATCTGCATATATGCCTTCAAGTAGAAAACAAATTATTAAAGTATTGAAGGCAATTGGAGCTGTAAACCCTCAGCCAGCTGGAAGATCAGGCTATTTGCTGGTGTGTATTGCTGGGAGGATGAGCTGGCTGAAATGACAGAGCACTTTCGCATCCCCTTTTTTGAGGGTTCCTAATGAAAGAGTGAAATGTAAACACCATCCCAGCTTTCAGGAACAGCACACAGTTGACACTACTGTTTTCTCATTTTCTTTCCTAGAGTTCTGTTTAACAAACAGTACATAGAATTAATTCCGCCCAGCAGTTCCTTTTCATTAAAGCACGATAACGTTATATACTGGAGCACCAGCTATCTCTGTGTCATTCTGAGCACACAGGCTGTGGAATTCCCACTGTGCTTGTCACAGGCTGTGCACTCAGCCTTGTCATGCTCTGTTCCTAATGGTTCACAATCATGTGAAATCATCTCTTACTGAACTTGACCTACATTATTGTCTTCACATCTGTACTTCTTTACCTTGGTCAGACTTTGGTTTATATGGCAAAATGAGGTATTTTTTGTATTGCAGCTGACCCTATCTCAGCATCAGTCCAATAGATCTGGAGATACTGTAAGTATTTGGAATAATGGAGTACATACCGATGTAGGCTACTTTATCAGTGACCATGTATTTGTTGTGATTCACTCTCCCGTGAGGAATGTTTGTGTGATTCAGAACAGGAACAATGAAGAGTTTCTGGAGGGGGAGAAATTAAAAATATTAACACAAATACTAGAGTGAGGAACAGACTTCATGATTGGACAGTGCGTGTTTTCTATGGTTTCAAAGAATAGAATAGTATGGGAAGAACAAAAGAAAGCATATCACACTCTGTTATTGAATAGACTGTAAAAGAGATTTTACTCCTTTCCAAGAAAACTAGCTAATAATACTTCCACTATACATAAAACTGGATAAGCAATTGAGATCAGATACAGATAATGTTTGCCTCACAATGTTCCATTAGTGGCACAGCATTACAGGATAGACAATTAAATGCAGTTTTAGGCAGCTGTTTAATAGATCGGCATTTACCACTGATTGCTGCTCTTATTTTGTGTGAGAATGGGCTGATCACAGACACGAGGGGTACTGCAGGCAACTACAATGCCTAACTTTTTGTGTTAACTCTTACCAAAATCTACATTTCCCTTCTTTTTTTTTTTTTTCTGAAACCCACTCTTCCTTCAGTGATATCCCTCTGTTGTGATTACTGCATCACTGGGGCCTTCCACACCATCCCCACTCCTCTTGATGCACTCCAGCCTAATGCCTATGGCACGTGTGCAATATTTAGTGTTCAAGAGTAGATTTATCTGTATACGCAGACAGCAGACCTCTCAATTTAAAAAATCTGATAGCAATTAGACCGATTTAACATATTCCATGCAGAAAAAGGTCTCTGAGAGGAGCACTAAGTTATCATATAAACTGTTACTGTCATGGTGCTCAGCAAAAGCAACTGCCTGGATAATGTCTCAAGTGCCACAGTCAGGCACATATCTGATATCACTAGTATCTTGAAATAGCTGCTTCCTCAAAGATTATATATTGGGCCTTATTTTCACAAAAATGGGAAGCAGTCACTGCAAAAACAACCTGCTTCTCTGTAAGCTAATATTTACACACACAAACAGCAGCTTAGTCACAAAAATCAGTGTGGGGCCATATCCTCAAGCTTTCTTTCCAAAATCAGGTTTCTTATCCATACCACGTCGACACTGATGTGGACATGTGGGTTGTTGAGAGCACGCAGGGACCTCAGGTAGTGGAGCATGGCTGGGTCAGTGTACGCCCAGCAGCTGACCAGGAGCCGGACTTGCACTCTGTGGTTGAAAGCTGCACGTCTCAGGGCATTGTCAATGGCTGGCCAGTATCTGCAGGAAAGGAGGTGAGTGCAAAAAGTGATATATTTTTTAAACAGTTCGCTAGAAAGCTGTGATGTTAAACTGAGACTACAAGTGATGATGCACAGATGGGATTTCTGATGTCTAGTAAGTGAAGCACTTGTGGCTTCTCTAAGGGTACAAAAAAAGGTTTCTGCCTTCTACCAAGTCCGTTCTTTTCACAGAACGTCTTTTGAGACCTCCAGACTCTGCCAAATTGGGGTGAAATTTATCCAAAAGTTTAAAGCTTAGTAAAGTGCACACACAGATAGACACACAGCATGGTGCCGCCATGCTTATCTCCTTAGGAAACTAAAGATAACAACAGCAACTCCGGGGTAAAGCTAGTTCATATAGCACAGAGTAAAAAGGGCAGTGCAGAGCCCAGAGGAAAGGCTAAGAACCATTTTGCAGATTGTGGCTTTTTCAGGCCCCTGGAGACTGTTTCCAGTGTCTGCAGTGGTCCTGTGCCATCAGCCAGTGTGGGCAGACTCTATCCCTCCCCACCCCTCCCTGTCCTCATTGTGTGTGCCCAAGGTAAAGGACACAGCTGTGCTCTCCATATTTCCCTGAACATGGGGAAATCTGTTTTCCTGACACTTGTGTTGGCTGTAGCTATGGGGAACATTTTTAACATCCTTCACTCAGCTACACTACACTCCAGAGCTGGACAATGTGCATCCCAGGGCTGGTAACTCCAAACACCCACATGGCATTTTCACTCCGTAGATCCTAACAAATGCTGCACGGAGGGAGACGAGCATGTTTAGTGCAGATTGGAGAGTTGATACAGAGAGAGGTCCAGCATTTGCTCACAGTCCCATGAGCAATGATGAATTAATTTGCCTAACTTAATCCTTTTGGTCTTATGTACAAAGGCCTGAATTCTCTAATCCTCCCCCATGCATTGCCCTATTGCGGTTAATGTCCTGGCCACGTGCTCTGAGGCTCAGGCTTGACTTATAGATCCTGAAAAGCTTGGAAAATCATGCTATTCGAAATGCAATTTTTGAATGGTTTCAATTTTTAAAATATATCAGTTTCTAGTTGATTAACAGTCAGGCATTAGACAGCAGCTTTGTTCCCTCTGCCTCAGCTGCTGGAGGAACCTAACCTGAACTAATCAGCTTCAATTCATGGCACTACAGCTGGTTGCTGTGGAGATAGCCCGAGGCCCTGTGCCGCTTTCCCTGGGCCTTTCAAACTCTTGTTTGCATCTGATCAGCCCTAGATGTCACAAACTGTGGATTAAGCCTTCAGATGAAGAATAAGGAGTATTAATGCACCCAATCCTAAGGGGGAAAGAGACTTTCTGGGAATTTACTCTTGGCTAAAATCAGAAGATGAGAAACCCAGAGACTCAACTAAACTACACAGAAACCAAAAATCCTCTGAGTTGTTTGATGTATTAAATATATCCTCCAAGTATAGGCTAGTCTCAAGATTTTTTTTTTTTGGACAGTAGAATTATCTGTGTCTCTCTATTATCCTAAAATCTTCCCCTTAAAACACCTGTGATCCCACTGTACAAGAGAGGCTGTACACAGTTGTGACAGAGGACATAATGCATGGCATCATTCTGGCTAAATGGCAGCCTAGAGCTCACCTTGTTCAACAAGCCATGTTGCACACAATTCTTTCACTTGAACTTCTTTCTCAGATTATTTAGATGGTTGGAAAACTCAGAAATGTTGTAAGCAGATAATTCAGAGCACTTGGTTGCATGTAAACATCCTAATTCAAGCATATCTAAGAGGATTTGGGAGTCCTAGTGCTGCCCCATGACTGACTAACTTTCTATGCTACTCAGGTTGGGTTCATATGCAGAGTCTGCAGTGATTCTGGGAAGTGTCTGGGACCATGGCAGTGGTTCACCAGAAGCAGATTCAAGGCCAGGCTGGATGGGGCTTTGAGCTACCTGGTCTAGTGAAAGATGTCCCTGCCTATGGCACAGGAGGGGAGGACCGAGATGGTCTGTCACCCAAACCATTCTGTGATTCTGTGATTACTCCAGATCACCACTACCACCTTCTCTCTGAAGCTGATGCTGGAACTTAGATGGAATTATTACAAACAAAACAAAACCACCAAACAACAACAACGGAAACCCCAACAACAACAAAAAAAACCACCAACCTCCAAACAAAAAACCCCAGAAGTTTCTTTTAGAGGCTGTTTCAGCTCTCACTGCAAAGGTCAGGACAGTCAAGAACCACCCTCTAAATTATGGGTCAAGTTCATCAAGCCAAAAATAGAGCAGCAAGTCAAGACTCTTCAGAAGTAAAGGACAGCAAGAAAGAAAAATGGATGCAAGGAAGGAGAGCACAGCAATGTGCTGTGCTCTAAAAAATCTGATGTCAGATATATTTCTGGTGTTCCCTTTCCTCTCTCTATTCATAAAGCTGCCGTGTTGAATTTTGGAGGACGCTGGACCTGACTATCTCTAGTATGGCATTTTACAGCTTGCCTGCTGTGTGTAAAGCACAGGAGGCTGCTCTAAAACACCGGCAAAGCACACAGGTATTGCATATCGTCCTTCCTGCAGCATCAGAACTGGAATCACAGATTCCTAGAATTGTTAAGTTTTGGAAAAAACCTTTAAGATCATCAAGTCCAACTCTCGGTCCAGCACCAACCCCATGTTCACCACTAAACCATGTACTCAAGTGCCATATTCACAGATTTTTTACACACTTCCAGAGATGGTGACTCCACCAGTTCCCTGGATAGTCAGTTCCAGTACTTGACAACCCTTTGAATGAATTTCTTTTTCCTAATATCCAATCTAAACCTCCCCTGGTACAACTTTTCCATTTCATCCATTTCCTCTCATCCTGTCTCTTGGTACCTGAGAGGCACAATCTAGGGGATGGTTGTGAACGCAGAGCAAAGCCTCAGTTCTCTCCACTCTGAGTATTTTCACTGCAGAAGGAGGGGAATCATATATTTTTTCTTTAAATAGTACAAGTAACTGGTTTGCTCAGGATTAAAATCGTACCTTTTTGGATGCATAAAACGGCTGGTAGGGAAATACTCCATAACAGAAACATAGACAAACTTCTGTGCCTGACTGATAATACTGAGTATAGCATGGAGGTCGTGGGTGCGACCTTCGGGACAAAATGCTGGAGGGGAAGCCTGTAAGAAAAAAAAAAAACAAAAAAACAAAACAACATGTAGATCAGAGATTTAATTTTTTTTTTCTCTCAGACTGCAACTCATTTATGTTTAGATCCATCTAGTTTTCATTAAAATATCACAAAGCACTTGAGATGGACCACCATCTTTCCTCGTGCCTTCCATATCCTGCTGGGTCAGATACTCATTGATATATTGAGCTTACAGGTGATTAGAAGAGATCTGCACACTGTTCCTGCCATACAATTTGACAGCTAATGCTGGGTTTATCCCTATTCTTTGAAGAGTTCCAGAGAGACCTAAGGAACAAATTATTATCCACCTGGAACAAAAGCCACTGAGGAGGACTGCTGAAGAAACTTTCCTGCTCAATCCTTAAACAGTTTACAGTCTGTCATGTTTTTTTCAAACATACTTACAGAAAAATAGGTTTCTGTCAAGACTCCATTAAATTCTACTTCCAGAGGCCGATGATTGTTAATGTGGGTAGAATAATTAAGAGGCCAAGGGAATGGGACGGTAGCGTTAGGATATCCAACATCCCAGTAGGTACTAAATGTTTTCCAGAGGTCTTTGGCCAAACAGCTGCAGTTGTACATCACAGCACCAAACTCTTTCACCTACAAAGAGAGCAAACTGTGTCACAGCCCCACAAGGAGCCACCTCCAGGGGTTTCTTTGCTGTCTCTTCTGCTCTGACAATATTTTACATCATTGTGATTTTTTTCTCCGTCATTTGCTAGGACATGAATTTTCCCCCAGATTTTTGAATATGCAGCAGCAGAGGTTACCTGAGATAAAGATCTCCAGTCCATGTTTGCACTACCAATATATATGTGTTTCATGTCTACTATCCAGAATTTGCTATGCAACACTCCTCCTGTCAAACGTCCAAAATCAATCTTTTTCACATGAGCCCCTGAAGAAAGATGGGGAGGGGGAAAAAGAGTTTAGATATAGCATGGAGATGGTTCCTCAACAGCCAGAACACTTCTGCATGTCTGACTCTTGCAGGCAGTAATAACTATCAAAATTTACAAGCACTCATTCCTGAGAACACAGTAACTTGAAAAAAAAAGAGCAAAACGTGAACTTTCAGAAAATCCTAAGGAGTATGGCAACACGGAAAGAAAGCATGACCTAGGGAGCAGATAGTGCTTGTCCTGTGAACCCTTGTAAGCACCACACCAGAACAGGCCTTGGAGACCAGTTTCCCTCAGATGCCTTCTTGCAATACAGAGGCTCTGAGTGGATCACTGAAGGGAAATAATTACCTTTTTCCTCTAAAAGCTCAAGGTCTGTTGATTTTGTAGCCAGAGTTGGTGAACTTGCTGCAATATACAAAGAAACATTTTCTGCGAGTAACCTCTCAAACCTCTGCAGAATGTCTTCACCCTGTGTGGTACATTGTTATTTTTTTATATTTTAGATTTAGATTTAGATTTAGATTTAGATTTAGATTTAGATTTAGATTTAGATTTAGATTTAGATTTAGATTTAGATTTAGATTTAGATTTATTTATATACAGAAGGCATAGTAAGATAAATGCAAATGCAGTGTTACTAATGGGTACTTCATTTGAAGAACCCTTGCACAAGGAACGTCAGAAATTTCACCTATTTCAGTCTAACTTGAATGAAGGAGGAAAGTTGGAGTGTTGCTTCAGAACAGCATGGAAAACCTTCTTGGATTTGCAGGAGGAGTCAAACAATGTCTCTGGGAGACAGACCACACATCCAACCTGCCCTCTGCCGCATGTACATGAGAAAAAAAAACTCAGACATGCTTGTTGTTGATTTTACATTACCTGCTTGGAAGAGGAGTCGTTGACACCGATATCCTTCCCAGTAAGAGACCAATAGTAAGAAGCCACATGAACTTTTTCCTGGGCTAGATCAAGCAATCTCATCCAGGCTTGGTACAAGGGTTTGGCTGCAGTGCTGTTTATCTCAAAGGGTAAGTCATAAGGAACATTTTCCACAAGTTCAAAGCTGCAATGGCAATTTTGTATTGTGAAGCAAGTGGCTGCGACCCCAACAGGACACCAAGCCCTGTCAGGCCGTACAGTTGGCCATGCTGGATGTCAACCTCCACATCAAACAAGATGAGCTGGACAAACAGGCTGGGAGTGCTCTCTACCCCTAGTTTTTATAGCCAGGATTATATTGTTGTACAGTGTCCTCCCAAATTCAGCAGAATGGTTTATCAGCAGCCATTCTGAGTTTTTTTATTTTACCATGCCTAAGATATGGAGAAAACCAAACTCCCGTAGTTGGATGTTGGTTGGGTACCTTCTTCACTCTCTCCCAGCTCAGACATTCCCTGCCCCTCCAGCCTCTGAGAAAGGCTGCTCTGCCAGCTGGTGACTCTGCTGCCTCCCACTGCTGCCACAAAAGGAGGGTGGCTGAAGGTGGCAGAGGAGCAACCGAGCTGAGATGAACATACAAGCACAGGACAGGAAGAGGAACTGTGGCACTGCCCCTACTGCCCCTCACAGCAGGCAACTACCAATTACCCAATGCCTAAACAACACCCCCATCTTCCCAAATTAGTGGTGCTTCATCACTTATGATACAGTGGGAAGAGAATAAAACCCATGCTGATACTATCAGTACTGCAACTATTTCTTCATCTGCTGATGACTTCTCCATGTGCCATCTAACCTGACTCACCTGCAAGAGTCATTGGATCTGTTGATGCCCTCCTCAGTTACTGTGGTTCTTGGGAGATCTCCATAGAGTCCTTCTTCCTCTGGGAGATCTCTGTAGAGTCCTTCTTCCTCCTCCACCTTTCTGTAAATGCTGACAACTGCTACTATTTCTCCATTCTCAACTGTGCTGCCCATGCTCAGGAAGTAAAAAGCCATCAGGACAAGACCAAGCATCAAAATTGCCCCTAAGATTAAAAACTAGAACAGAAGCCACAGAGGAGAAAATGTAAGTGATCACCAAGACACAGATGCACTAGCTAATGGATGACTACCTATAAAGGTGAATAAATAACAGTTTTTGAATAGGAGATCTGCTTGCAGCTACTGCCAGTGTTCTTTGATGCAGCACTGAAAGTGAGGAACAACTGTTCAAAGTCTGCTTGGACAGGGCCCTGAGCAACCTGATCTAGTTGAAGATGTCCCTTCTCTCTGCTGGGGGGTTGGACTGGATGACCTTTAAAAGGTCCCTTTAACCTCAAATGATGTGCAGTGAAAAGGACCAAAACTTACCAAAATTATTCACACTGAAACTCCCAAATCAGGGAAGAAAGGTAAACTGACAGGAGAAGACACTGAAGAAATTAAATGCTAAAAAAAAAAACAAAACCAAAAAACAAAACCCAACCAAAAAAAACCCAAAAAAACCCTTCTGGAACTAAGTGAAAACAATAAAGGCCAATGGGATGACATGAAGAGCAGGGAAATGGACCAAGGCTTGCCCAGTTGATTCTCATTGAAATGTCAAGATTTCATTCCCTTTCCTGAAAGGAAGAGCTTCTTTTTAGGAAAGGGCATGCGATCTTGAAATCAGAGAACCAAGTGGAACAAACAGTCTGGAAATGAGATATGATCAAATAAAGTGCAATAGGAAAAAATAAATTGAAAATTGATTGGTGTTCGTTTATGTGACAATCGTGATTTTAGTTCAATTTTTTTGGTTTAATTTTTTTGTGCCAACATATCAATCCCTTGCTTTTTTCCCCAAATTTTGTCATTAACTTGACATTGTTTAGCTTTATTTTAGCACAGGACCAATGGATATTCAACAAAATTTCTACCAAAATCAAAATAAGGAAATTTCTAACACAAGATTGCTGTGGGGTTAAGGCAAGCATTACCATAAAAAGGAAGTCTGTGTTGTCAGGGGAGAAAAAGCAGTTCAGAAGGTGTCAGAGGCAGAAAGACATTTTGTGGTTTCTGAACATGTTCTGGTTTTGTCTTAAACCTCTCTTAATTGAAACTACACAAATCTCATTTATCTGCGTGAACAGTATTCCCATGTCATTCTAGTGTGGTGAGTTAGTTTCATTTCCCTTTTGCTGCACTTCTATTTATTTTCCTGAATGTAGATGGGAAAGGGAGGGGGAAAAAAAAAAAAAAAAGAAAGAAGAAAAAAAAAAAGGCAGCCTGGCTACCTGGTAGCTTCTGATCTGTAGTACAGCTACTCACATGCTGAAAATTATAGCACCAGGCTCTAAATGCTGCCCTGTACCAAGCAGGAAAACACAACCAACCACACATGCAGATCTATTTTCCCCCAGTAATTATCATGTCTGGCTCCCCATGGCAATTCTTGGGAGCTGGAAGCATCCACCAGCCCGTGATAGGCAACATGCACTTCAGAGCTGAACTTGTGAGCTTCCAGGCAGGAGAATCCAGTCTGGGGGTGGTCGTGAGGCTGTACCCATAAATCTGATCTCCCAAAAGGGCACATGGGAAAACCACACAGAAACCACTTGCCTCTGAAAGTTTCTGTTTCAGTTTCTAAGTAGATAAAGCTTCTTGCTTTTAATTTTCTGTTTTTCTCAAAACATACAGTAGTGACATAAATTTCAGGCAGTGAATTGAACAAAATATCTTTTGAACTATCTACTTAAATTTTTTCCCTCTGACTTTTTCTCCACCTCAACACAAAAGAAATCTCACTCATTTTTAACAGTTCTGCATTTCATCACATGAACACATTAGCAAGACTTAAACAGGTTTTAGAGAACATTTCTAAGGTAAGAAATCTATTTTGAAGTCACATCATGGTGGTCACCATGCTATGCACTGTGATGTCCAGGTACTCTGGGCATCTGAAAAAATGATAAAAGAAATACATTAATAAATGCTGTGCCAGTGGTGGAAGTGAGGCTGTTTGTTTGAGCATGGTTTCCTTCTCCTGAGCCAGACAGAGCTGCAGGATTTATCTCCACATTACTCCCTCTGGGCAAGGTTTGATCAGTCTACTGGATAAATCAATGAGGGTTTTGTCACTCACTTGTTTACAAATAGGGTTGAAACCTACACAGATTTCAAAAATGGCCAATAAAATCCTTCTTGACCTGTTATTTCTTTTCAAAAATGTCAGCACAATCCCCGCTCTTGTAAGCAAATGTGGTGTATCCCAATAATTACCGTTTTGACGTCTTTTTGATTGTTCACGCCTAATTTCATGTTGGAGGACTCATTAAACATCAGGGATGTTTTTAATGCTTTTTTCATAATCTGAAAAACAGAAATGCGTGCAAGGGGAAAAATAAAGCTTTATGACAATATTTGTGTACAGCCAATTACAGACAAAAAGTGCAGGTTACTGCCACTGCTTTACACAGTTCTCTGAGATTTGTGTGGATCTGTGCAACATCCTCCCTGTATTATGGGTCTTGAGTGACATTAACAGATTCCAAAGTGACAGAGACATGTCCCTGCAGTTTTTCCCCAGCGCTGTCTACACACAAAAATCCCTGCAGTAATTAATGTGTAAACAACTGCATCGCTGCCTCTTCCAGCCATCCTTCAACACCCACTTTTGTCCTGTTGCAAGAGAACATGTTTGCCAACAAGCGGTAATTAAATGCAGAAGCAGTGGGTGACAGTGTGCAGCATCAGTCTCATCCTGCGTGTGACTCTGTCAGGCTTCTGCTCTCTTCCTGTGCCTGTGAGTTGTCTTCAATGCCAGTGTCTCTTCCAGGAGTGACTCTGTTAAGGGGACAGGGACCAGGCTGAAATACAAACTCCCCTTCTCCCCTGTTGCAGTCGTGACTCTAGAAAATACGTTATCTTCTTTTCCTTCTCAAGCAGTATCTCTCCAATCTTGTGTTCCCATCAGCAGAGCAACCATAAGAACAAATACCAAAATATGCCAATATGGCAGCAGATGGCCAGACAGGGGGTCTTGGCACTTGCCTATTTTACCTTCTCAAAAACTTGACACATGCCCAGTGGGTCATGAATCATCCCTGCACTGGCAGTGGTGAATTTACCCCACAGGAGCTTGATGACACTTTTCATTCTCTGAGCAAGAAACAGATCCTGAGGTACAGCAGATCTCAGATGGTGCTACCAGATGGTACCACCACCTGCCCAGTCCCTGAACAACTGCTCCTGACCCCTCAGCCACTGGGCATTTGTAGCCTGGAGGATGAACCTGCTGCAGTGGTATTGGAGTTGCTCTGTGGGTGGCCACACTCAAACAAGTTTTACATAGGAATGATGCTGCCAGACTTGTCCCATCCTTCTTGCCATGTGTCCACAGCTGTTGTCACCTGAACTGGGTGGGCATATGGTGTCTGCCCTCCCCCAGCAGTAAAGCAGCATAGCTGTACACATTCCCTGCTGCTTTCAGCTCCTGCCCGCTCCACCTTTCTGTATGGATGCTGTGGCTGCAGGGAACAGGCAGGGGTTGGACACTGCCCAGACACAGCCCCAAAGGCTTCCTGTGGGACTCGACTCATGGGTACTGGGGGGGCTGAACCAAAGGGGTGGAGGATGTCTTGGAAGACAAGGGAGGTGGGTCTGAAACAGTGACTTGGGGAACACACAGAGGGATGTGGAAAGGGAGGGCCTGTGGTAAAAGAGCAGACAAGACGATGACAAAGATGGAAAAGGTAGAGAGGGAAGAAAAGGTACAAACACTCCTGCTTAAAAGCATATTGGAGCTGCATAGAAGAAAGCCGTGTTTCCATTTCAGGACGTGACTGTTGTTTTCAGCTGTAATCACTACAGCAGGGCCCACTTCCCAAAGCAGTTTTACTCACAATTTTCACTGTCACTTCCGTTTGCTGTCCCAGGCTCAGCTGCAAGCTTTTACACTAGAAGTATTTACAAATGCTGGCAGGTAAACATCCATTCTCCCAGCCTTGGAGAAATGGAGTGGCTGCCAGCAGTGAAGGACAGTTGGCCATTCTCATATCTCTGAAATCCCAGTTCATGTTTTTAGCACAATATAAAGACCCACTGTCTTACCCCAAAGAGCTGACAGCCCAAGCAGATGGGGGGATATAACCCACCACACAGAGAATGGTGTGTGACAGCAACACACATGAGAGGAAGTGGTCACAGTAATCCAGTGGTCACCCAGAAATCTTAGGGAGGAAAGGGAAGAGAGAGCAAGAGTGAAGATGTGAAAGAGTTGGGAAGGAAAGTGAGGCAAAGGTATTTTAAAGGAGGAGGAGAAAGGCATCTGACAAACAGCAGCAGCCCTTCAGGTTGGGCCAGGAGAGTGCACTGGGGCTGCAGGTCACACTCCACAGCTTGTGGCTTTGGCACAGCTGTCCCAATCAGCTGGGCTGGCCTGGAACAAACAGCCACCAGGGTGCTTCTCATCACAGAACTGAAGCTGAGAGGTGTTGCCTTGTCCTTCTGGCTCCCAAAGTCACTTCTGGTGACCCAGGCAGTGTCTTGATAAGAAACTGCAGGTGTCAGTGCTCTTAGAGCTGCATGATGGCCTCCGATGGATGGTGCTTACCAGAAACAACTTGTTTCACTTCTCTTTTTCAGCAACAGTTACAAAATGTCTTCAAAAAGCAGCGTTTTTAAAATATGAATGTGAACATCTTCCATATATGCTGGGATTGAATCATCTACCACTCTGTTCAAACAAAGCCCTTCTTGATGTTTCTGACTGGTGATGGGTTGGAGTCCCACCTGCTGTACAGAAGTCGTGAGAACTGCTCTAAAACAGTTTAATTTTCAAGAAGGGAAACATCACAGAAGCAACCAGAATTCCTAAGAATAATATTGTAGCTAGTCAGCAATTAACTACGTCTCCCTCGAAGCTTTCAGGGCTCTACCAGCTGCCAGTTTCAATGACTGAAGTTCATCCAAGAGCAATAAATACAAGCACTACTTAGCATTGCTTCACAGGCTGGAACACCAACTAATGCCAGTCTGCTGAGTGCCCACAGGACACTGCTGTTTATAACATTAAGGTTGCTTTCTCCTTGCCTCTGAAATACCTCTTGGTAATTCTTTTCTCCAGCAGCAACAAATTGTGTCAGACTTTTGAGTTTCAAACACAGGAATGTGATTTTTTCACTACACCAAATCCTCCTCCAGAGCTGTTTGAAGTTCCTCAGATGAACAAGGTGCATTCATGTCTCCATGGCCACCCCCCAGCTCCCTCAAGATGATGACAAATGTACTTACCATCCTGGAATGTGTCCTCCTGTGTAGATGTCCCACTGCACTCTGATGTTACTCCCAGCCTTATGTGCAAGAGGCAGTACTCATGCTCTGTCAGCACATTTGTTTAGGGTTCCTCTGGTTTTTTCCCCTCCTGCTGCAGATCACTTCCTCTTAGACACTGAGTTTCACAACGTGCACTGACAGGGTGCTAAGTTATCATCCAGTTGTTGTGACCCAGTTCTTAAACTCTGGGTCCTGATCTTCAAGTGTTTGCCATAACTTGTTCTGTTGGATGGGAGAGCTCCCACTCAGTGGAGGAAAGTCAGAGTTCAGATCAGCATAAGACACTGGTTGGAAGGACTGCTCAGCTTTGTTACTGTTATCAGGACAAACATGGCTCTATTTTCACTGCACTATTCTTAACCAGAAGCTTCATTTTAAGCAGACAAACAAACCCTCAAAACAACCTCTCTACAAAGTTTTTCTTGAAAGTACTGTGCTGCTCAGTCATGCTTGGACAAACACAAGGGAGCAAGCCAGCTCCTTTGAAACAATGCAGCCCTCATCTTGAACACATGGCATTTGGAATTTGCAGTGATGCTGTTCAGGGGTTCTATCTGACATTGAGTTTGGGGCAGCTTCTAAGGAACTGTGCCTCCTGTAAAAATCCAAAGGCTGTACCACAGCTGACACAAATTGCTCTGGGAATGCTGCTGTTGTTCTCCAAGTTGTTCTGACTCCAAGGGTGCAGGTTCCTAGTGCAGTGCCAGAGGAAGGATGAGGTAAGGAGTCAATGGAGAGACAGCTTGGAACACAAGGCTTTAGCACACCTTGTATTAAGCTGCTGAAGATGGAAAAAATAAGAAGCCAGAGGATAGGTCTGGTACAACAGAAAGAGGCCTTTCCATGGGAAGCTGAAAGTGCCATCAGTCCTCTGCTTCCCTCAACAGCAAAACACAAGCACGAACTCAAGCCCAAAAAGTAGTTAGTGGAGCAGATGGGACACCTCTCTGCCCAGACGCCTCACTCCTGAATTTACTGCTGTGCACAGATCACTTATTATGGGAGCCACACCAAATCTGTGTAACAGCAGGACTTAAAAACAAAGGAAAGGCTGCTGCTGTCCCTGTAGATCCGGGTTACCAGAGAGCTGGAGGTAGGATCTGCAGCCAGTGAAAAGAGCTTCAGAAAGCCACCCCTGCTAAAGGTCCAAATCACCCCCAGGAAGTGTCTCTGGCCCTCAGATGACTTCAGAGGCTGAGCATTCCAACTAAATATTTCAGCTAAGCTCCTGCTTGTGTGCAGGACTGAAATCCTGGCATGAACTATGTCAACGTAAGTCACAAAAGCTCCCACTGATTTTGGGATCGAACCACACAGGCAGCAGCACCTGTTACAAAGTTCAGAATTTATCATTTATTTCTCCAGTATCACAAGTTCAGTTTAAGTGGTTTGTATCACAGGAAGAGCAGGCTCCAGGAAAGGGACCTGCATTTCGCCTCCTCTTTGTCAGCTCTCTAACTACTTGCAGCACTGATAAATGCCACTGATAAATTCCTCCAGCTTGCAAAATCCTGGTTTCCTTCTGCTCATCTCACCTCACATACCAGCCCAAAATTCTGCATTTCTGATCTTACTAACAGTGCTGTAGCTATGAGAGTTTCAGGATGGAAGCAGGTTTATGGGTAGAATATGGTTCTATTTGACCAATTTATGCAGCTGTGGGGAGAAAAGAAAAAAAGAATAGCAAGTTTTAGAACAAACAGGAAATTTTATCCTTCCTCTTCCCCATCTCTCAGACAAGGCTTCTTCTACCAGTTGCTCTGGCTCACTTGCCACCATCCCACAGAGTAAATGCATCTCTCGCCGTGGTTAACATGTTCCCTCTAAAAATCATGCCTACACTTCCAGTTTGTTATAGGGTGCATTAAAAGATACACTGAAAGCTTTTTCTGCCTGTGTGGGAGGTTTGCTAAGAAGAAACTGCCAGTTTAACACATTCTCGTCTCTGAGAGCTAATTATAGACAAAAACATCAGTACCACTGCAGGGATTACTACAAAACTACACTTTCTGTTTCATGAGAACAAGGCTGGGCTCCAAATACCAACGGTTGACAGAAGGATGGGAGGCAGGAGGAGCCAAGGTCCATACACTTGAAAAGAAAAATGCTCTATTTATACTTTGTGCTAAAAGATTGTATACTTAAATTAGCTGGGGAGGGGGGACCTAAAAGAAGTTATTTCAAGTTTAGAACTGGGAAGTGATTCAGCTGACAAGCCTAGGGAAAATTTCAAAGTCTAAATAAAATTGTGATTTCTTTGGAAGCATTTTTAAAAATTTACTCAGTTTCCACTTTTTAAAATATTCAGTAAATTCACTAAGATATTTGACCATGGACTTGAAACATTTAACTTGAAATATTTAACCTACTTGGAATAATTTTATTCAGCTTAAAATTAAATACTAAATGACTGACAGCCATGTTTTGTTTGGAAAAAATATTTCAATTGTAAACAAATAAATAAAGCCATGAATATATAATGCAAGGGATTGCAGAGAATTCTTCACTGTCTCAGTCTTGTCACTCATCTTTTGTAGCACTCACACTCCAGTCACACCTGGGAAAGATGACCTGCAAGTATTAGGAAAATACTTCAGTGTGTGCTGTGTTGAATGTTCTTTGTTTTATAAAAATTATACTCCTTCTCTGTTGTTATTGCTCTTCCTGAAACCAAACCTCACTCCTGCCTCTGGATCTCCTCCTGTCTGGGAAGTGTCTGCAGGTACCAGGTGGATGCTGTATTTTGGGTTTTTTGTTTTTTTTCTTTTCCTTTCTGTGATTTAATGTTGACGGAAGCATATAATGTTGAACAAACCCTTTTCTGGCACCAACTCTTTTGGCAAGTACAGTATTTCCAGTATTTTCTGTTCAGAGGAGTAAAAGGCTTAATCAGGGTAGAGTCCTAGTGAGTGCTACTTTCTTATATTTGTTGTTCTTGGCTTCTCTTGTTCAGCTCACATCAATCACAGAGCTCAGCAGCCAATCCACTAAAATAACACACCTTTTCTAGGTAACTGCACAGGTGGGTTCCCATGTGTTGGCGCTCAGAGTCTTTGCAGGGTTCACCCAAATGGTTGTACCTCGTAAAGGAAAGCAACACCCCATCATAGCCAAACTGCCCACACTGCTGCCCCAGACCAACCCCATCCCAGCAGCTGGGACCAGCAGGGCTTTGCTCTTCAACAGCCCATGGATGTCCTTGCTGAGGAAGACACGGTGCTCTCCCACCATCACGTGGGCACGACCCAGAAGGAAGGTCTACCGCTGGATACACGACATCCAAAAAAGAGAACGTGTCTCCTCCAAAGAAGTTTTGTTCTGAGGAAGGACCCTGAAACCCTGCTCAAGGCAAAGCAGGTGTTCCCTGCTATGCACACATGGAGAACCAGGCTCTATTTCCCAAAGCAGCTGAGGATGTTGAAGAGCCAGGCTTGCAGCTGAAGGCTCAGCAGGAAGATGCACAGAGGAGATCATTACTTTTCCCATCTATCCTTCATTTTTCAATTCTAGCAGCTTTCATTATGTTGCAAATAGCTTTGGCCACAGTTCCACTGCCTCTTATGTTTATTCAATCAAACTGTTAAAAATTAATGAAGTGGGTGCACTGTTGATTTAAAAGGGCCCTTTGCACAGCATCCCGACTCAAACACCGTTCTGTACTGTCAGGGAAAGCCTGGGGAGAGGCAATATTGTTACTGTGTAATCCAGCCCTGCATCATACACAACACAGAAAACCTCTGCAGACACAGCACACAAACTAAGCTTCAGAAGGCATTTTAAGAGAGGCATGAGATTTATTATTATTTTTTAAACATAAAATCCCTCCCTAAAACTTTTAAATGTAAAAGATTTCCATGTTCAAGTATCTAAAGGAAAGGTAACCAGGGGATGGAAAATCTCCCAGTGATTCTAATTAGGGACTAGTATTTTTTTTTCCTCTGTTTTAGTTACTGCTGGCAAACAATGCCAGGTTTCATCAGCTGCAAGTGTTCTGCTTCCTACAGGAGCTGTGCTAATGCAGAGTCCCACGTGGCACCAGGCAGGGTGGGGGAGGCTGAAGGCAGTGCAGAGGAGAAGGAGGAATTAACATTATTTCTTAAGTGCCAGGAAGGATGCAAAGCTCAGACAGAACTGCACAAGGGAAGTGCTGGTGGTACGAAGGAAAACATCAAGAAGTATTTCACAGACACATAAACTATATACATGAGGTGAGAGCAAAAAAAAAAAAGTCTAATAATGTATCTGCAATCACACACCTCCTGGGGAATGATCACTTCCAGACTGGATTCAACCACCATGTTAATCATGGCAATGAAACAAAACAGCATTGAAAATTAACTATCACCATACCACGGTCAGATATGCCACCCTCATGTGAAAGGGACTTAGGGACTTCAACCCCAGAAGCTCTGGGGGAATAAGGGGACTCCTGCTCTTTGCAGAGGGATCTGCCCCAGCCAGAGGTGTCACCAGGACTAATCCAGTTGAGCTGTGAGGCTTCAGTTGCTGACAAATCTGTCATTGCACTGCACTTAACACCAGTGACAACAGGCAGCTGAAACAATCCAAACGCACATCCTCCTCCAAATGAATGCACAAAATCCAGCATCACTGTCACATGATAAAAGAATGATTTATTAGAGCAACTTTATGATAAAATTATATAAAATAACGATTTGGTTTTTTAAAGACATCCACAATATCACCTTGAAACAAAATGTACAGATACTGCCTATAATCCAAACAAAAATAAATTACCGTTCAAAAAAAAAAAACCAAAACAACAAACCAAAGGTGGAAAGAAATCAGGGCGGAAGAAACAAATCAAAATTATACACAGCATTTCAAGAGGGCGTGGAAAAGAGAAAGTCATTAATTGATTCAAGTTATACAAACGTGTTTCAGCTTTACTCTCAGACAGCTCAGCTTGCATTTGTGTTGCATGCAAATGGAATGATCCAGTGAACAGTTCAGAACAGCAGAATCAGCAGCATAACAACAGCAGAGAGTGAAATAGGCACAATTCAGCACGGGGCACATTGAAAGTGAACAGGTAGTTCTGTCTGGTCTTTGCAAAAGATACACATTTACCAACTCCAAAAATAGCTAGTGTGATCTGCAAAACAAGAAAAAACTAGTAGAGTCTTGCACTTAAATACTTTACACTTTTAATGGTTTTTTTTTTTTGTCTCCGTTTTTTGTCGGTAGGCTGTATGTAAACATTCCACTAATTGTACCCTTACTAAAATACTCAAAGATGATGCAGACGTTCTTTCCTCCTGGAGCATGACCACAACATGACACCACCACAGATCCAGCTGGGTCCTCGCTCCCAAAGCTCCTACACACCCTCACAGGAATTTACATTCACGCCATCAGAACAGAATAACAGGATTTTACATTTGAAAGCGTCAAACTGAAAAGTTTTCAAGTATAGTGGAAGAGCTGAGGGCTGGGATTTTGGAAGGTGCTCAGGGCATCAGGCACCCAAGGCAGATGGAAAACCCAAAAGGACCTGAGCACTTGCTTCCCCACGACTTCAAAAATCCCACCCTTCGTTACATTGCTTTAGTCAGACACAGAACACATGAAAGCAAGGTGGCCACAGGAGTGACACACAGGGCAGCGTCACCCCTGCCAAGCTCAATGCAGGGTCCATCCACAGCTCATGGAAGCCAGCAGGAATCTCGTGCACTGATCCTGGGCCCCCCAAATACACCACTACACATGGGTCAGGTTCACACCGGAGTCACACAGGCATGTTTCCATGGCTGCATACAGTACCTGTAAGAACCAACAATCAGCAAAGGAGTGGATAGCTCTTTGGCTTATCTGGAGCAGACAAGTGCAAACCACAGTACTTCAGAAGCAGTGAACACAAGAAAAAATATGTTGCGTTTCATTGTTGACTAGCAAAACTTTTTCAAATGCAAAGATCCAAGAATGAGCATTGTTGTCAGGACACAGAAGCATTTTACAGTTTGGTTGAGCCACAAATAAAACAAATCAAGCTGTGCATCCTCCCTGCCTTCACTCATTTCCAAATTATCAAGAGACACTGACTGTTGCATCCTCATTAGTCACTTGAAGAGGTACCGTATTTTGCAGGTTGATTTAACTGATGCAAGGTGTCTGTGGGCTCGCTCTCAAGTCCAGAACAGAGCAACGAAGGGAGAAAATCCCTCCCTGATGTGTTCAAGAATCAAAGAAGAATCAAGCAATTTTCAAGTGAAAGTAAAGAGAAGTCCCATCAAGGACACACTGCAGAGAAACAGAATCCACTTGCGCATAGCCGTGAAGATGTGGAAATAACAAATAATCAGAGAAGTCAGATGTACATCTTAGCAATTCACTTGTCTCTACAGCAAAACTGAAACTAACAGCAACACCTTATCTGTGAAGGTCCTTCAACTCCTAGTGAGTTGGGGTAGCACCTGGTCAGTTCAAACCCTAACTAAGAAAGGCTTGAAAAAGTGTGTCTCATATGTCAGGAACAATACCACCACTTATGATATTCACCAAGGACACAGTCAGGTATTTCAAGAAAAGACAGATCAGAATCAACAACTGAGTTAACACATTCAGATAGTGCATATATTACAGGCAGAACAACATCAAGGGCAAATTCTTTTTATTCTGCATTCATCTACGTGAAATCCAGCAAATTTCTTCATGGAAGGGCATCTCCACACAAGCAGATGAGCTTATAGCCTACTGGAAATCTCGGAAGGATATCTGCACCTACTATTTACCTGCCAGCATCTTGCAGGCTCAAAAATAAACTAATGGCGTGTTGACATACTCCCATTTTGGGACTGATCTTGTCTCTGCTGAAATCGACGGAAAGCTCTCACTGGCTCCACCAGGAAAGCAATCACCTTCTTCACTAGTAAGGTTAAACACTTCGTGAGCATCCCTATTTATTTCAATTATTTTAACAGGTTCCCACTGTTACAACATCCTAGCAGAAAAGCTCAGGTAACTACTGAAGCTAACTAAGGAATCCACTACTCACCCCAAAATATAAAGTCAGCACACAAGAAGCAGTCAAGCTTGGGAAACCATTTTCACTGGTTAAAATACATACTGTATGAGGGCAAAGTGGAACTCATCTGCTCACCTTTCCCAGTAAATGTATCCTCCACAGCTACAAAAGAATTTCTTTACCTGATTACTATTTGTCTACCTGGAAGAATGAAAAAGGAATAGATACAAGACAGAAAAAACTGGGAGCAAACACATCTGGAAGAGATCCCCTCAAAACCAAAAATTTTGCTCTTAAAGCAACAAAAATTGCTTAGTGTTTTTCCGTTTAACACAAAGACAGAATATAAACCCCAACTTCTGTTAAATAAGAAATTGCTCAAACAACTGTACACAACCTTAGTGTTTCTAGGATTGTAACGGACCAAAAATTAAATCCAGAGACAAAAATCCCAAATGTACCAAGTGCTTGACATTGTTGAATAGTTTCTGAGGAACACCACAATGGTGGCCTTTGCAAGCACTTTTGCATTGGAAAAAAAATTCATAACAGAACTAGCCATAAAGGTGGAGCTACATTGAAGCTATTATTTTTTCAGTGCTGTCAAGTGATTGCACTAGATCACAGCAACTGTGTAATTAAGTTTATTCCATGAGCCATTGGAACAGATGGTTTTCTTCGCAATTGGGTAATTGCAAACATCTTAGTCTTTGGCCCAGCCAAGAGCATTTGTAGCTCATTATGAAAAGACTGTATATTTAAATTAAAAAAAGAAAAGCAGCTTAAAGACAGCATTTGTACCAAAAGCATGAAAATTTGGCAAACTAAATTGTAAAATCTGTTTTTTTTGTACCTACCACAAACTTTGGGTCTGAAATATCATCATCAACAGTAGCTGTATCAGTAGTCTTTACATTCATACCGTTATTAACTTTTATACTTTCCCAAGAGAAAAAACCAAAAGGGTTTATTCTGTCTTGTTTTGGTTTTTGGACTGAAAAACAGATGCACAACTTCAGTGTGGTTGTCTTTTTGTGACTGCTGAAAGGAAATCTTACACAACTGCAGTAAGGGTTTCTCTCAGAAACCCATGATATTGCACAATCATTCTGTTGGATTTGCAAGTTGATTCCAACAGAGTTGTAATGCCTCACTTGTACACTTCAAAAAATTCAATCAAATAAAACCCAAACAAATATAGTACCAAAAAAGGTGTGGGGTTTTTTTGGTTTTTTTTTTTTTTTTTTTGAAATTGAGCCTCATTGCAACTGAATAGTTATACACAGGCCAATGCAAGAACACCTTAGCCTCAGCAGTATTGAATGGAAAAGATGCAGAGCCTGTTTTCTTATGGCACACTGGAAGAATAAGTGAGTAATTTCGTAAAAATCAGTTTGCCTCTATGCTGAGTATGTGCTGCTCCACAGTGCTAGTCTTGTTTCAAAGGCATACACAGACTTTCCATTCACCCTCACAGCATAGATTTTTCTTTTTTTGTGCAACATGTTAGCAATCTAAACAACTGCTCCACACAAACTGTCCACAAACCACTCATACACAATACTAATGCGACAGTAGATTACAGTATAACAGCAATACAAAATATTGTATCAGATCACATATTTCTCTCCATCTGGAATGAAATTCGAATCTTGTAAGCTAGAAGACCCACAGTTCGATTTCTGAGCGTAGCTTCTCATCTGTGCTAGGGACAAAGTCTCCAGTGTGGACCCAGAATTGTTAGCAGTCCTGACTTTAGTGGCCGTAGATTGTTTAGCAGCAGAAGATGCTTTGTTACTGGCAACTATATCCAAGTTTCCAGTAGGGTCAATGATAGCATTTATGACTAGGGAAAATGGGGAAAAAAAAAAAAAAAGAGACAAACACATTAGCAGCAGTCAGCAAAGTTTCCAAACAGAAGTTTGATGCCTTCACTTTGAAGGCAGTAGAACTGTAAGCAGTACTTTTGTTCCTTTTAGTCAGGTTATTTTCCTCATTAGTACCTTCAGGTCAAAACAGCTTTAACAAGCAAAACCTCTCCCATACTGAGGAGATGTGGACTCCCAACTTTCTGGTTAAATAGGAAAAGACAAACTACAGCAGACAAATGGAAAGCTTTTAGGAGGAGCCCAAAATGATGCCTGGATGTTTTTATATGCCTTTATTATGCTTTTAGATGATGCAAGAGCTTGTCTTGCTTTTCCTAATGCAGAGATCTGTGTGCAAAATTCAAGTTCAAAAAACATAGCCCAGTGTATCGGCTGAATGAGCTGCTAAATATTATTTCATCAGAACAGTCCCGCACCAGTTTATCTTATGGGAATATGCTAATTACCACAAAGCATTTCCACAGCAACAGCTTCTGCATTTCAACACTCAAAAATTTTCCTAAAAACTGGAAGTGTAAGATAAATCTACTGTTAATTCCCTATGCACTCATCAGAGAGCACTGTGGTATCAACCTGAACTTCTGCATCCTTTCCCAGCTTTCACTGACAAATCAGGCCAACATTACTTTACTTTGTGCAACTTTACTGGCTTTTGAGAGACAACAGGAACATTTTAGATGACCAACCTTCAAGCTGTTTTTGAACTCGCCTGAGCTCCTTCAGGATAGAACTGATTTCCTAGAAACAAAAGCATCAGAATGGAAAATTAAGCAACAAAGTACTCAACTGACAGAGGAATCCAGTCTTACTGCTTCTGCCTTATCTGATCAAGAAGATTCAAAGTCAAAGATTCAACTTTGCTCATTTAACAGAAAAGCTGTACTGAGGTGCATTTGGTCAGTGCACAGGGAGCCTGCACTGCATCACGTCACCAAGTGCTACTACACCACCCCATCCACAGCTGCAGTGGCTTTTAGATATGAAATGCTACACCTGTACAAAGGGTCCTCCTTAATATGAAATACACAAAGATATTTGTAAACTCAACTCCCAGACCAGACAAGGCATCTGGCCACATTTATACTGCTGCAGCACCAAGCCACACAGGCCTCGCACAAGGTGTGCATTAATCATATTTGCTAGGTCCACTACTGTACTTAAATCCTTACTGACAATCCCCTTCAAGGACAATGAAAGGTCACGAGGGCACAAACACCAGGTTGAGGCTAAATCACCTGAGTGAATTCACCCTGAGGAGGATTTTTACTGCCTTAATGTCAAACAGTTACAGGTGAAGAAAACATTCACGAGAAACACCTGTCTGTAACTGAAGCTGTGGCAACCACATGGCAGGTGACCCTTTGGTAAATGTTTAAATGAGGCCTAATGACCCTGAACTTCAACATCTGTTAGGAGACTCAGTCGTTGAAGATCAGTTGCAAAGGAACTGGGAAAGAGTTTGGTGAAACAAAACCCCAGAAGGAACTCGCTTTGTCACACTTCAAACAGTAACGAAACCCAGCAGTTCAACACATGAAAATGGACCAGGAATTTCAGAAATGGATTTGAGAAGGATCAGAGATTGTTGGTTTGGTTTCTTGCAAAGCTTGCATGGATGGAAGTCTTTAGTATTGCACTTGTTTGTATGGACTTACTTTGTTTGATGTTTTCAGAATTGGCACTTCATTTTCTGAATTGATTTTGGCCTCCATCTCCTCCCAGGTCCTTTCTGAATTTTGGAACAGAATCCTGTAACACAAAAAGTAGAGCAGATCTTAAAACTGCCATTAAAAACTGCTTGTTTAAAAGACTTAATTATCACAAAATGTGGCAACAAAAGAGATTAGTGGATTAGCAGCTGGCCAAAGCTCCTTTCAGCTGATTTAAGAACAATCCAAAGTCCTTCCCTAACTCTTGTCTCTAGAGCAACAACTTTGAAAAGATTTCACAAGCTTGGTAACCTGCATATTTACAAAAGCCTTGGTACAGAAAAGAAGAGACAATCCACCAATTTTCTGCTGTATCTCCTGCACAGGCAACATTTCAAAGTCAAGGCATCAACAGGCATTACAAATCCAGCATTAAAATACCAAAGGCCAAAGATACGAGGAAAAGTGACAGCAAATAATCATATTACCTCTGGTTCACTACACACACACAATTTCCTACATCTAGATTCCCTACATCCTGATTAGAAAACTTTCCAAGATGACAGTACAGTATCTTCCACAAGCAGCAAGTCAGCAAACTCACCAAACAAGTCAATATTTCAGTCCAGGGACAAGAAGTTACTTACTTCATTTTTTCAGCGAGGTTTTCTGTGTTTTCACGGATTGTGTGCGATAACTGGGACACTGGGTTCAACATCAGATTGTCAAAGATCACCTAAAATATGAGGACAGATTGGAGAAAATCTGTCTTTTAGTAAAAGCAGCAAATTACAAAATCAGGAATTTTTTGTACAGTCGATGATCTCCACTGAAACATCTTTGTTTGTGTGGATGATACTTCGAAGTTCAAGGGAGATTAAGATGACATGCAGCTTATTGCAGCACTTTGGCAAAAAGGTTAATACTAACTTGTTCAGACTTCTTCTAGAGACAGAAACACAGCTGTTTGCAGTAACATAAGCATTTAAGCATTTCTGAAAGAACAGCACTTAGGACTTTACACACCTCACAAAAAAAAAAAACCAACCCAAAAGTCAAATCACAATGCAAGAAGACTCACAAGCAGTCTTGCTGAAAATACCTAATGTGACACATTTGAGTTCAAACCACTTTCACAGCCAGGTATCCTGCCCTGTTACATTCTGCTTTAATAAAAGCAACAACAAAATACTATCAAACCCCAAATATTCAAGTCCTGTGGTTTAGCAGAGCCTCCAGGCTTCTATCAGGAAAGCCCACATCAAGCTGGGGGCACTCTGAAGCTGCATATTTTATCCAGCCCTGGCACTTCTCTACAGGAGAGGAAGGGAGCTCTTCAAACCAGTCACAGTTCAGGATCAGTACCAGTGGCTCAGCCCACGGTCCCCTCTATGAGCCTGTGTGAGTCACACTCCACCTCCAGAGCGGCTGTGCTGGAGCCAGCTCTCCCCTCCTGCCTGCACAGCCTCCCCTGAAGCCTCTGCCCCAGCTCTTCCTTCCCAACACAGCTGGCAGGCAGAGACCAAGCAGGAGAGACAGCCAATGCTGGAACAGCAGCTTTCTCCTCCTCCCCCTGGCACCCTCACCCCACTCCACCCCTCATCCCAACACCATCCCGAGCCTCAAGTGCAGGCCAGGCTTTCTTACCCTTTAGCATCACCCCAGTGATTTGCAGGTTACCCTGCTCTCTCAGCCCAGAAGAATCGCATCAAATTGCCAATGTGGGAGGGAGCAATGCTCACAGACTGCAGTCACACACCCCCTCCTAAGGTGCAGATCCTGCCACTGCTGCTCCATGAGCAGCTCTAACCAGGATGCCAGCTGCACAACAGTAAGGTGCCATCAAACTATCAGTGCTTCAGATGTCAAAGTTGAAATGTTTGAGTTCTTCTCTAAGACAGCAGTGAAATAGCCTAAGAAGGCTCTGACACTGCATGTGTCCTCCCAAAAACAGGTGACCAAGCCTAAAGTTTTACTGGCATTTTACACAAGAGAGAAAACTTCCAGTCACTGCTTGGCAAGAGGGGTGGTTCTGTTCCTCTTTTTTCCTTTTAAACACTGTTTCTGTATCCACACATCAGGGCTGCTGAAAAGCGTGGGATTTTTTTTTTTGAGTAGCCTCCTTTGGCAGCTTACAAAGAACATGTACACATACAGCAGCTTAAAGCAATGTCATATATAAAGTAAAGAAAAAGGTGGCCTGCCTCCTCACGGTTTCTTGTCCTTGTTTTTCTTGAGGGATCCTCTTCTCTATTATCATTCATATTTTGGTCGAAATCCTTCAGTTCCACTGATCCCGGAGGCACTTTCTGGTAGTTCAGACTTGCTTCTGGAATGTGCTGCACCAACTTGGAAATAATGAGTAATGAGTCATTAAAAATTAGTAGGGAAAGTAGGCTCACAGGCATTCACCGCAGGTATTGTAGATTTTCAGGCAAGCCCAAGAGGAACACTGATTCATTAAAGTCTTGTTCAGACAGGTATGGGCTCATAAGCAAATTACTAGACCCCAATCCTGCAAGGGCCTACCCACTGGAGTCATACCACAAAACTCTGTGGGGCTGTTCTGTTTTAAAATTTTCAGTCTTGAGCACATATGGAAAGGTACATCTTTGTCTTTTTTGAATTTAGCTAAAACTCCAAAGGACCCTGTTTTCCCATATCTTATGTCTTAATATATCTATGTAACATTAAAGACACACTGAAATTAATCAGAAACCATTTAGTAACACATGAAAGAGATGAAAAAGCAATACAAAACCACTAAAAAATGCAAATAATTAACAGGAAGAACAGAAATTACAAGACAGTTACTCCTGACAAAAACTTTAAAAGAAGAGGAAGAAAGTAACAGTGACAAGACAGAGATACAAAAATAATGGGATGGAAAGTGCACCTGAGATGGATATGCCAGCCGAAAAGATCTACGAGCAATCTGTGTTAAAACAGAAACAAAGAGATCAATGCTAGTGAATGACTGTGACAGCAAGTATCAAAAGAGAACACAGGGTTTGGGGTTATTTGGGGTTGACATTCCCAAAAGCACATTCCTGAGGACCAGCACTCGGTGCCCACCCCCCAGCATGCACTGAAGCCCAGGGAGACCCTGGTCCCCAGCCAGTTCTGCTGAGGTGGCCTCAGGCAGCTCCCCAGTTACTCCAAACCAGACCGTGCTGAGTGAAATCCAGACCCTCTGGAAAAGGGCTGAACATCCAGCCCAAGAGGCTCTTAGCTTGGCAAAGCACACAGCTCCTTGTGAGGAAACCGTGTGAAATCCAAGGTCCAGGATCCCCACACTATGCAGCAGCACTTGGGTTATACACAGGCAGCAGGTGTGAGATATTATGGTGCAGGGGCACAACAGCCAAAATGTTTAGCTAATAAGCTTCCTTTCATCAAGTGCACAGACAGTAAGTTAGGCTGCTTGCAGCAGTGAAAGTGTCAGAAGGGAATGAGATGTTCCTACAGTGAGCAGGTCTCAGCACAACCAGCTGAAAACAAGGTAAGGACAGCACCTGCTCCACCATCACAGGAGATTTTTGTTCAAGACCTGTTCTGTTCTCATATTTTCTGTTCCATCACACCTGTAAGCATTTCCTCTTGTCCTACCAACACTCATACTGAGTATGTTACACAACAACTTAACAAACTTAATCAGGCTCTTTAGTTTTTGTTATTTCATTATCAACTTTTTTTAAAAAGACCTGCCAAGAGAATTTTATGCAGGGCTAAAATTCCCAGATATAGCCAGTGATTTGGGATGACCCAACCTGACTGTGTTTGCAGCAGCTGAGGTTTAAGTTTGATGGATGAGCTCCACAGAAAGCTAGGTCCTGCAAAACCTACACACCCACAAACCAAGGCATCCCAAACAACCCAAGGCTTTGGTAAACAGGAATCATGAAGGTTTCACCCTTGCTGAACTCTTTCGTTCTGGTTGTTTTTGTTTTGGTTTTTTTAAATTTCCTTAGTTTATAGCAGTACTCAGCTCTGTAAGCCAAAAATCTATCTTATCATAAACTATACAGCTCAGGCTAGAAAAACAAAACAAAACCACCCCAAACATGCACTGGGCAAATGGAAAGCCTCCCTGGCAAACATCCAAGGCAGTACTGAACCTGAAAGGACAGAAGATGAAGAATAAGGTTTAAATCTAAGGCTCCACCTTAATTTATAAGAGGATACTCTTCATTTAAACTTTAACCAAGCTTCTTAATAAAAGTAATTCAAAAAGCAGTTCATTTGAGGCTGAGAAACATTGTGCCACACACTGGTACCAAATGACATTTCTGGTACAGCATGAAACACTAAAAAATGGTTCCAGTATCAGTACTTATTTTTCCTGCATTTTCCCCCACTTTTTTGGAACAGATATAAATATTCAGTTCTAGAATGCAGAATGGCATACAACACTGCGTACGCCAGAGCAGCATAAGAGACAGCCATACACGGAAAACTTTTCTTATTCACACAATCCCTTCTATCAGATGTTTCAATATATTACTATTATAACTACAGTGGCTATTTCTCATCACTATGTCCTTTCCTAGAATATTTAATATAAAGTTGTTTGATAAACACTCACAAAATTCACAGTGCTTAGCATCATACACACTGATCTTCAGACATTTCCCAGCAGCTTCTCTGCATCAAGCCCAAATTATTAAATCAGCACAGTTTCAACAACACTTAAGACTGTGGGAAGCAGGGGTGGCGGTGCACTGGTGCTGAATCTGGTCCAGTACCAAAGATGAGGTGTCTGTTTATCAAACACACATCAGTTTATATTGTTGGTATTCATAACAAGACCCCCAAGCTGCACTGTTTAGGATCCCAGTCTATTCAGGATCCAGCTCCACATCTCAGCACCGGCAGCAGAAAGCCCTGCTGATGGAACCTGTTCTGGCTATGGACAAGGTAAGGCAGCAACACTGATACACTGTGGCATTTTGGGTGTAACTCAAATGGTCTGCCAGATGCTGGCCCTGCTGAAATCATGCTGATATCCACTCCTGTTCAGAGGAAGCCTCAGTAGAAGTCTTTAGAGTGTTTTCAGCCGCTGCCTGAGCACACCAAAGGTTATGGCTCCTGATCTGTCTTCACAGGTTCCCATCAGTGCTTTGTCCTTCACACCACTGTAAAATCTCAAAAACTGCTCTAGCAGTGGGCACTGCTAAGAGTATTCCCTACAGTGTGACAGTCCTGAATTTGCTCTCCTCACTATTGTAAGGGACTGACTGGCATGTCCCACACAGCAGCACTACAAAGCCAGAGAGAAACCCTCACTCAGTTCAGAGCAATCCTGGGTTTGTGATTCTGCCATTCAGCATCATGCCTTGGAGCCTGTCATTTTCCAAAACAGCAACACTGTTTTGCAGGTGTCTTCCTCTAGCAGCTGGGAACACCTCTCTGCATGAGCTGACTTACGGTTGAACTCTTCAGTGGCACTCCAAAAAAAAAAAAAAAAGCAGGGATGCTGCTCTTCCTCCCCTGCTTTTATGCAAGCAAGTGGGAGCTGAGTAAAATGTTTCATTTGCAAGTCAGAAGTGCAGGAGGCATGTCACCTTTACTGCTTGAAAAGAATAATACAAAAGGCAGCTTGACAGGCGTGGCACTTGCCAGGAAACAAAGCAATAAAACACTTTATCTCAGAGCTCAAAGTTATTGCGAAACATTTGTGCACTTTGGCTCCAACAGGCCCTGAGACAAACCCCTCCCTGAGCAGGCTGCAGCTAACCTAAGTTTAGCACAACCACAGCCACACTCGCTTCATCCTCTGGGTATCTCCCTAAATTTCTGCTTTGCACCTCTAGTGCTGATCACAGCAGGGTCACAGGGCCTCCAAGGACTCTCTTGACACAGTACCAGGTTTGGTCTCAGCTTTGAACCCTGCCTAGGATGTGTCTGCAATTCTCACAACACTCAAAGACAACAGGGGGCCGGGAGAACCATCTGAGCAGCAGAGAGCTGAGTATTTTTTAAGCCCACACTGGAGGCACACAGGAGGGAATTTGGATTTAAACATCAGCAAAGGCAACTTTGCTTTAGCAGCTGAAGCCTCCTGGTGACCTTGCAGCCAAATCTGAGCTAAGCTCATCCCTGTGCTGTGGCACTGGTGAACCAAATTAAGAAATTGCCCCTCTCCTTCCCAGCCAAGTGCAGACAAACTGCTACACAGTTTGGGAGGAAGCCACAGCTTCACTGAAGGGCTGGGGGACAGCACTTCCCAAGCTACCTGCCTTCCTCCCTGCCCAGCTCCCTGAGTCCTTGCCCTCCTCCACCAATACTCAGAGGGAAGGGATTCAAGCAACACCTGCACAGCACTTCAACAGTCCTGGCAGAAAGAGCACAGCAGACACAGAGAATGCAGCCAGCACACACTGTCAGTGCCTTGTGTGAAACTAAGAGGAAGGCTCTGGCTCCCTGGCACAGCAGCACAACACATCCCCTCCATCCTGCTCCTCAGATGCAAATTTCAGGGACCAGGGTCCAAACAGAAGCCTTGAGAGCCTTATGAAATGACATGATTCCCGTATCTTGCAAGGCTGGCTGAGGCACAGAGGACAAAACAAAGAGCACCCTAAATAGGCTGCAGTTGGTCTTTCTGGTGGTGCTTTTTAGGAGGACAAGGAATGAAGGTTTTTCAGTGCTGCAGCAACTGGGGACGCTACCCTGACATCCCAGCCCAACCATGCCCCATGTACTCACTAGCAGAGGTTCCTGTGATTCCTGGCCTTACCTCTTCCCTCGCGGATATGGTAGAAGCTGGAGTGTTGGGCACAGAGCTGAGGGAGGTGCTTGGCCCCGTCCCCGAGGAGCTCTGGGAGTCCCCATCTCCAGCAACGTCGTGAATCTCTCGAGCAAGGATGGCCACATCCTTCACCAAGGTCTGGCTGAGCCTAAAGCACGGGCAACGAAGCAGAACCATTAGGACACAGAATACAACACGCCTCATATTCATAAAATATAAAAAGAGGAGCCACAAAAGGTTGGTGGGAACTATAACCTCTGCAGAGGCTAGGGCCAGCAGGCTTTTTTGGGCTACCTTGGCAGGGTGCTGAGGAACATTCTGGATGCATACAAAAGAAATCCCCATCTTTCCTGAATCCAGCTGCAAAGTGGAGAATTGATATAAAGCAAATTCTAGTGACTACATGCTGCCAGAAAGTATTGGAGACAATCCATAGAGAAATTTTATGTTATTGCTCCCCCACCCATCCATTCTACTTCCTTCTCTTGTTTGTTTGTTTTAATACAATACACTTAATTTTTCTTCTTGGGTCTTCTTTGTTTTCCATTAAAAAGTTCATACAGGGGAAAAAAACCTTATTTTTGTTTTACCAAAAGAAACCCAAGTTCTCTTTCCTTTTCCTTGTGGTTTGTAGACTGAAAATCACAATATGCCTCCACATTCTCCAGAAGAGCTGAGAGATCATGAAGGTAAGCATGGCATACCTTAGAGGGATCTGGTTTTCAGAAACAAAGTCTTAAAACTTCAAGCCCCTTGACAGGTTAATACTCAAGTGTTTGCAGCACCTTACTCTATTTGGTCTAGAGCTCAAAAACAGTTCCTAAGTCTCTGGCTTGTTGGTAGTAGAGCTTTAAAAAACCCCTACAGGTCAGAAGTAGCTGCTGTGGTAATTTTAAAGGAAAACTTCCAAGAGAAAAAATAATCCTACAGCCGGTCAGCTTCATCTGAAACAACTTCTTTTAATGAAAAAAAAACCCAAAAAACCCAAAACCAAACCAACCAACCAACAACAAAAAAAAACCCCAAAACACCCCACCCAACAACAACAAAAAGCTATTATGGAATATGCCAAGTTGGAAGGGACCCACAAGGAAAACAAGCAACGTGATAAAACTGTCAGTTCATCACAATATTTCCTTGGAAAGAAAATGCATAGTTGAACTAACAAAATGCAGGTTGAGCTGCCTGCATAAGGTAACCCCTCTCTGTGCTGGTTTGGATAGAGCTGCCACCAAACACTTCTATCTGATTCAGTACTGTAAACAAGTGGCATTTTCCCTTTTAACTCTCCCTGACTCCTCTAAACCACTCCCAGTTAATTCAGGAGCAGCAAGGGAAATCAGAACTGCAATTACCAGGCAGGCTCCGTGGCAGAGCCCTGCATGGTGCAGCGCCAGACGAGTCTGACACAACCCTTTATTTATAGCTGCCGAGAGAGCCGAGCGCTCCCCGGCGCTGGGAATGCTGCTGGGGGGGAAGCCAGCATCTCACACACACACAGCACAGGTAGAGCAGCCTGATTTGAAGGCTGACACACTTTCTAGCAGCTTCAGAGCAACTTTCAGGCAAGAAAAGCCTTTTTGAGGTGAGCGAGCAGCAGCAAGGGCAATGTGGCCGAAAGCAGACACAAGGCAGCTTCCTCAGGCAAAAGTATTTCAAGTATGGCCAGTACAATGGAAGACCAGTATTTCTGGAAAGTTGGCATAACACAGTTGCATATTAGAGATGACAAACCTCAAATGCCACTGTTTAAAATAAGAATCTATTTGCTTTATTGCTGAGGTCCTCCAGGCAACCATCAGACCACCAGTACACAGCAAGTACCGTATCCAGGGACATCAAGCTAAGCAAGGATTCATTTATATACAAGGTCTAGACAGGTTCAGATTCAGTTGTGCCAAGCAGAGGTTTCTGCCCTGCAGCTATTTCTTACTGCTCCCTCACCAGCTTCAGGCAAAGCAGCTTCAACAGTTTACATATTCAGTCTTTGCTAATCCATTTGACTTCCTCTGCAGGGAATTAGGAGAGTTCACACCAACCATGCCACACGCACACACTGTGACTCCCAGCAGAGAGCAGAGATGTGTAGGTATAAACAGTTAGACTTCCCACAGCTTGAACAAGAAACAAACCAAGAAACAATGCCCTGGCACCTTGGCTTTTTGTAGATAAAAGGTACAACCAGCATATCCAGGCTGTAAAGGTTCATGAAAACCTTCCAAGTCAATGTTCATATATAAAGGAGATGTGAGCACACAAACAATGGGAGAGCCTCTCCTTCTACCCCCAGGCTTGGGTTTGATTTGAACACCAAGGAGAAAACAACCCATTTTCAACACATGGGTTAACAGCTAAAGGCCCACCTCACCTGGCTATTTCTGCTATCTCTGCTGTTTGCGCCATGAAGTTGTAGGGGTCAGGGTTGTCATCAAAATCTTCATCATCATCCGTTTCTCTGCCATTGTGTTTCTGCTTGCCCAGCCCAGAGCCACGTATCCTCGGCGTTTGTGTGGCTGTTGAAGCATGGGAGCGTTTGTGTTTAGGGGAGCTGTGATTTGAGCCATATTCCTCCTCCGAAGTAGAAGTGTAATCTGAACCCTGTGGTCTCCGCCTTGACGCTTATAAAAAATGAATTGGTTTCAGACCAAGGACAGTAGTCAAGAGTAACTACAAAAGGCTGAAAGGTAACACAAAACTAGCCCAAGAGCATAAGGAAAGGAGAGTTTCTGTGCAGAAATTAAGTTAAGACAACACATTCTCCGAACTTATTTCAAAGTTGAGCCCCTCTATGGCTCCCACTCACTGTACAAATTTGGAGTGGGAAATTCCAATGGAAAATCATAATGACTGTATTAACGCCTCCACTGTAGTAAATTATTACTACAGACTTGGCTTTCCATGCACAGAAGCTCTGTGTATAAGTAGCACACATTTGAGACCCATCATAGTCCCACAGAAGTCCTTTTCTAAAGAGAGCCCAATTTTCAAACCTTTCTAATTAGCTTCAAGTACAAGCAGAAGGAGGGGGTTTTTGAGTGAAGAGTGGACTGTGGTGCTTGGTGTTATTTGCAAGAGTCCACACCCTGTGTTCACCTCCTGCCTTGCAATTCACCATTAATGACACTCTACAAGAAAGTGTTCACAGTCAGGACTGGCTCCAAGCCCTGGAGCCAAGTGGAAGCTGCCCACTTATCCCAACTTGTTCTGCAGATCTGTAGACACCCAGGTCTTCCTTGCCTGGGAAATTTCAAGGTGTCCCTATTTGAAAACCGGGCTCCCAATGTTTGCTGCCTCACTATACTCTCTATGGTTACTGCTTCATCCCCTTCTGTCTGTCCCTGGAGAATGAAGACTCACCAAACACAGAACCACACAAGTTATTTAGAATTACAACACTGAAAAACTTCACTGTGTTACCAAGACAATCCTAACACTGAAACACTACATGTGAATTAAGCTAGCATCATACAAACAAAACCAACTAATTTGGCAAGTAAGATGAAGGTAGAAACTATAGATAATTATTGCATAGTGAAAGAAGTATTCCTAGACATTGCTATCTCACCCATAGCTATAACAATGACTCGGCTTAGGGTTTTCACATATATATATATATATTAAAAATAAACTTGCTCATATTCAATTCATAAAGTTGTCTCTTTTTTTTTTTAATGCAGTTTTAGAGTCAAGATGTCACCCTGTCACTGAACAGCAATTTTAAAATCATGCAACTCATTTTCCACCTCTGTACGCGAAGAGAAACCAGAATCAGCTCCCTCAGTATAATTTAAATTACCCTGAATAAACAAATTGTGTGTACAGAGGAGCATGGGAGACAGGCCTTTAGCTTTCAGAACTGGTAACTTGGATTATTCTGATGTTATCTGTGACTTTCACAGAAAGCTACTTCAGATGGCCCAACAATACACTGGCATTTCTTGTCTCACAGGCAGACAGTTCATGCTGCTCCTCCACTAGTGAGATTAACTTTCTCCCACTGGGAGAGTTGGGAACTCCTGTGGTTAGCTAAACACTAAGAACTCCTGGAATAAATCAGCCACATCTGCCTCCTTATCCTCTCGGCTTGACACTCAAAGCTTTCAAGGGTTGTTGTATCATGCTAAAAAAAGTCTTGATGGCACAGTGCAATAATCCAGTTAAACAACATGTCATTCTTGTTGCAGGAAGGGAGTTCTAGCTGCTGATTAGCTACAACAGCATTAGTCCAGGAGCATGCATCACACGACAGCAAGCGTGATGAAGCTTGAAATACACCAGCATGTACTTAGAGCTTGCACAAGGTTCACAATCCTATCAAGGAATTAGGAGGTTAGTATTTTAAAAGCAACTAATTCAGAGGAAGGATTAGCATCATCTGCTGCAACTATGGACAAGGAAAGGTGTTAGCATGCTGCTACAGAGCTGTGGAAATCAAAAACCAATTCATTTAAATAAAGAACTGGCCAACACTTATCATTTTTCTCCAAATGATTTGAAGCTTGTGGTCCAAAGGCAGAGGGAGTGCAAACAGCACCTCCTGTTTGGAAAACTGTGACCACATTATCTTGCTTTAAATTTGTTATTGTTTAACAAGAAGTTAATAACAGCATCATCTCAAAAAAAAGGCAAGAGAAGAGACTGTACATACTCTTTTAGCTTAATCATATTCTGACTTACATGCATATACAAGTGTGTAAGAAAAAAATCACTAAAATTAAAGGTGAAGCTGAATGCATTAAAACAATCCAAATCAAAACAAGCAGCAAATAACATTTTTAGCATGCAATAAAAATGAATACTGCAAGAGGGATATATAGTTCAGCTGTATGAAAATATTTTAAAGGACACATCCAGTACTCCAAGACCCCTTATAAAATAATGAAACTGCTGAAAATAGCGTTCTTTCCAACAAGACTGAGAAATCCATCCAAAGGGGTTCTTCCTGTCCATTTGGCTACCAATCACTCCTAAAATCCTAAGCAAGCACATCTGCTTTGCCACATCCATGGCAGGTCAAGGGCTACAGGCATAGATCTGAACTCACACCAAAGGTTTCAGGGACAATCTCTCATTACCAATTACCATCCTAGAGTTGTCATCTGAATTGTCCCACTTCTTAATTGAAGTCTGATTTCAGTATGACAAATGCTGGTACTTCAAGGGTCTGTTGAGTGCTCAACTACAGGGTGATGTAGTTCCCACACCTCTGCCTCGTGGGAATCACAACTGTGAACCTGCCTTAGCTATGGCAAAAGTGAGTGAAAATACACAAAAGTGTCAATCTCTTGGGGCAGTCAATGTGCAGTATCCAGCTCTGTATTTACATTTACAGGAAGAACAAGGGAACAGCTTTCACAACACAGGGACATTTATTTCTTGTTCTCCTGTTTCAGATGCCTTCAAACCTGCCACCTTGGACATCAGCTGTCATCAACACCACTATAAGCTCTCTGGGAGAAAACTTTGAATCTTACAAGTGAAACAGAACAGAATTTCTTGTAGCGCTAGAAAGGAATTAAATTTTATCTTTTAAACGAAACTATGGCCAACTGTCAAATGTCAACCGGTTGTTCAAAAAACAAAATCGCTGGAGAAAAGAAAAAAGTAGCTATTTGTAGTATCCTCACAGACATCATCACAATACCATTTCACCGAGTATTAGGGTGCTGTGCTGTCTCCAAACCCACAGGAGATCTCAACATCCATGCTGCTCATTAATGCAGAGTTTTGTACTCACCAGGGCAGCACCTCTACTACTGTGATACTAATCCTCAGCAACCATGGGCAGCCTGTAAGTCAGAAACAGGGGAAGAGGGGAGAAATACAAAGCAGGAGCACTTACAGGATGATGAGGAGGAATACTTGACACTGCTTGAACGGGTCCTGCTGAAAGGCTGCTTGGCAGAGGCAGCTGCTGCTGTTTTCCTGGCTGCAGTTCTCACCTCCGAAACGCCCGTCTTCCGATAGGACTCGGCGCTGCGACCTGAAAACCCCGTCCTCGACTGTGCCGTCTCCGAGTCACTGGGCACTGTAAATGAACCTGCCCGTTTCCTGGGCATGGCCAGGATGTCCAGCCGGGAGAGCTTCTTGGTCTCTGTAGGCTGCTTGGTGCCCTGAGCAGCGGCGTCCGAGCTGGAGGCTGCTTTCTCAGCATCCACGCACTCATTGTCCGAAGCATCTCCCAGCCGGGCACGGCGTAGCTTTGAGGCCCTCGTGGGCCGCGGGGTGGATAAACTGTTGGACCGGGTGAGAACCTGCTGGATTTTCTGCACGTTCGAGGTCGTTTTGCTCTGGTCCTCCTTGGTGGCCTGAGTGTAGGGTTTCCTCCTGGGAACAGGCCGGGTTACCGAGTGCTCGTGGTCAGACACGACCGCATCTGGGACTGGCAAGTAGGGCGAATTTGAACCTCTCTCGTCATCTGTGAAGTCAAGGGACCCTCGAGTCCCAGCGCTCCGCTTCATCTGGAAGCGTTTGGCGGCCTCTGCTCGGTTCGGTGCCTCTGGTGCTTGTGTTTTCCGCTTCTCCGTCAGCCTGTCCCGAGCACTGGGCTGCCCGCACTGGTCCTGGATGGATGGCGTGGAGGAAGATTTCTCCTTCTGCAGGCCTGCAACTGCTTTGCGTTTTGGGGCACTTGCTGGGACGTTTTTGCCACTCACCAAGCTGACGGTGCTGGCCGTGTCTACATCTGAGTCCCCTGACAAGGAGTCCTCCAGCTGACCAGCAGTTTCCGAGGGCTCCAGCTGTTGGCTTTGACCAAGCAATTTGGCTTCCAGTGCTGCCAAGGCGGTTTCAGTGTCCTTAAGCAGAAGATGAGTGTCCTGACTGAAGTCCATCCGAGTTGACCGAACAGCCTCTAAATCTTTAAGCAGAGGGTGACTTGAAATATGTGGGAGTTTATTTTGAGGAACACCACTGCTTGATTTATCTTTGGTAAAACTTTCCTGTCTAACAAAAGATGCCATTTCCTTTCCTGACATGTTTTCTTGATCTTGAGGAAGACTCTGATTAAGGGAAATGACAACTTTTCCAGCTGTGTTTATATAAGCACTAACATCTTTGACCGGTGGCTTTCCAGAAACTGGTGTGCCAGCACACTTGAAGGAAAACTCTGGATCCTTGCTGTCCTTGTCTGCTCGAGTGTGGGACACACTCAGAGAGAGCTTGGAGGGAACCCCTGCATCATTGCTGTCATCACCAATGTAAAACGAAGTGGAAACTGGCTCACTCACAGCTCTCACGTGAGAGATCCGGGAGGCTCCTGGCTGCCGGCTCTCTGATCTATTGTCTTCCCTCATCTGCTCTAGCATTTTGCTGTTCTCTTTATATTTCTTGCCTTTTTCCGTGCTGAAGCCATCATCAGATCTGCTGGCATCGCTGAGGCTATCCGGATCCAGGTCTTCTTGGATGAAGAGGTGGCTGCTGGAATCGCTGTAGGGTTCCACACAGTGGTCCTTCACAATGGTTCTCTTGGAAACCTCAGAATAGGACTCCGGGCACACCAGCACTGTGGGAGTGGGGCTGTCTGATTTATCACTTGGTGGGAGCTGGGGAAGAAGGCGCCTTGTTCTTGAGGGCACAGAGTTTTCTGGTTCCCCAGGTTTTGGGGGTACCCCGCTTTCTGAAGAGAGTTAAGTGGAAAAGAATCAATTACTGTAAAACTGTGCCACTAATTTTTTTATTTGTTTAGAAAGAGCTTGATCCTGCAAAGTCCAAGTTCACAAAAGCACTCACAAGATGTGCTTAGAACTAACGTTTTATGTAGTATGAACATCAGCAGGGCCTGGCTGCTCTCTGCTCTCTCAGGTTTATCAATACAGACATTAAACTTAATTCCTTTGCTGAATCACACTGCTCTACACCTTCCCTTCTCAAGGCACTATGTCAGATTCATTCTCCCATAATACACCTCGCAGTACAAGCACCATGGAGGATAATGACATTGCTGCCATCTAGCATCCATCAGGCCACAGGAATGAGATGAAAAGCCATCAGACATCAGAGATGCAGTGTTTTAAGTGCCATTCTAAACAACATTGCCCATTTGACTAAACAGATGGTGTTTTTCACAGTACAAGTTCTCCTACACTCATATCCCAGAGCAAAGTCCCAGGAGAAAGACTCTGTGATAATCAAGAGGCTCTGAATTAGAGCTCGCTGCCCCAGTGTGTGTGGGCTTATCAGCAGGGACACACCCCATAGAAAGAGTGTTCCTATCTCTCCCATGCTGCTGGCCAGGCCTCCATATCTGATACCACCTTTAAATACCAGGACAACTGGTTATTTGGCTATGGTAATATTACAAGCACTCCAGGAGTTAGGTACCCTACATGGTATAAAACAGTGGCAATGATCTCTGAAACAAAGCTACCTTCTAATCTTTATTGGATCTATCTATAGTTGTCCATGGCAAGAAGGTATGACAAGTAATCCCAACCAAAAGAAGTTGAAAACATTTGCAAAAGCCATCAAAGTGCTCTGCTCCTTTTCTCACACACCAAGAGGACCAGAGGGTCCATAAGGTGTCTTCCAAGTTATGACAGGAGTCTGATATCCTCCGACTTCCTCTCTCCCCCACCATATCTAGTTTTCTATGCTGATCTCCACCCTTTAAACCTGCCACTGAATAGCAAACCCCAGAACAGCCTAAATTCTCAGCACAGCCAGACACAGAAGCACAAAAAAACCATGCAAGTCAGGAACTAACTCCAAGGCTGTGTGCAAAGGGTTCTCATCTGGCAACATAAGGCAGTCTAAAGAAACACAGCTTGGGGCTGGTTAACACTCAAAGCCCTTACAAGCTTTCTGCTTCCCAGATTCCCTTTAGTCATGCCAAATCTAATATTTAAGAACCTCTTGAGTAACTCCAAAATGCAAACCAGAGGCTCTCTCCATCTTCAGTCCACTGGGAACTATTCACTCTGTGCCTCCCATCTAAAACTACTGTAGCTAAAACAGAAAATAACCTCCAGCCAGATACACAGATGCCCTTAATTTCTGCTTTTTCTATCATCTTGGTTTAGACTGAGCTACCCTCAAACCACAGTGTCGGATGAGACTTACCTGGACCTCCATCACCCTGCCCAGACACAGATCCAGAGTCAGTATAACTGTCTGCAAGGCTTGCCCACCTTGACACCCACTTCTGACTCCCTTGAGATGCTGCACACATCTACAACAAGGTGGGGAAGATGAAGTCAGAAAGAGGGTTTGTACACAAACCAAAATCTCTCATACTGACATCACTCAGTCTGTTCAAAATGGAAATCAAGCTACACATCACATTTACAACCAGACAGAAAACCCATCCACACCTCCACCATCCCAGGAAATCCACCTGGACTGCCCATACCTGCGATTCAGCCTGAGACCCATTCACAGCTTTTGAGGATAATGCCTGGAGCAACGGTGACTTCTGACTAGTGCCATTTTCACTGATTAGATGCTGAGAACCAGAGTCGTCTTTTTCACCTTTAATTATTGGTCTAAAGGCTGAAGAGATTCTGGAAAATTCAGGCGACTCAAGAACGCCAAAAACCTGAAAAGACGTTTGCATGGGAATATTAAAATGCAAGAAAACAGAAAAACATTAGCCAAAAATCCAAATCTGTGAAACATTAGTCACACACAAATTATGATCCCAAAGGGCCAGAAACACTTGCCAGTGCTTCCATGCAAACTATGCTTCTGTACACCACAGTAGCAGCTTTAAATATACTTAATCACAGAATTCCACTCACACCCACATTTCCTCTCTCCCTCATTATTTAGGGGTGCTGCCTTTAACAGCAGTAACTTTCACTGAAAAGCCCAGAGAAATTTAGGATGAGTGACAGGAAAGCTATTTACCAGCTCATTCATGAAGATTTAGACAGAGAAAATGGGAAAGCTCCATCCCTAGTGCCTTTCACAGACTGCAGCTGTGAGTGGGCTGAGCAAAACAGCCTTGCACTGCCACAAGGAACTGGGAAAGCATGCACCTCTGAGATGGGTGAGTGTTTGAGCTGGTTGGACAGATTCCCCCTGAAGATAAGCAGGCCTTCCTATGGGGGGTGACCAAGACTCATGCCTCAGAAGGGCTTGTTCCTCCCACTTGACTGCAAGAAGTTCAGAGGAAGATACCACCACAGAGGGTGCCTTGGCTGCACAGAGACGACCATAAAGATCTTTACCCTCACTGCTGTTAAAAAAATGTGCTTGCAATGGTGGAGGAATAAAGAACAGAGACACCTTAGAACCTAAGCAAGTCCAGAATTCATTTTCTTTCTTCCTGGACAGAAACACTGAGGGTTAGTTATCAGCTGTTTCACAAGTGGCAGGTCTGCACTGCACCAAGTCTATGGCACTGTCAGGACCAGAAGCTGGCCAGTTTGTCTGCCAGAGTCACATGGCTGCCAAGACTACTCCCGAGAAATATTTTTATTTTTGTGGCATTTTTCCTCATATTTCCCCACCAGAACAATTAGTCATCTAATGTCAGGACTAGGATCTTGCTGTGACCATGCCCTGAAAGCTTCCGATCACATTTAAAACAAGATGTAAGGAACAAATGTAATAAAAAACAAAAGAGAGAAGCTAGATCCAGGCTCATAAACACTGCATACAAAGCTGTAAAGCCACATTCAATTAAGGCTTCCTTTAAACCTTGCCGTCCTCCTGACAACATTTCACTAAATCTTCATAACAACTTGCCAGTTTTGTTTTCATAATAGACCGCAGATGAGACTCAAACCTGAAAATCAGCCAAACTTTGGCTTGCCCTGCGGCTGGTTAGTGGGGTGGGTTCTTCTTGAGCCTCCCTCATCTCTGGAGTTTAGTTTTTAAGCAATAATTCACTCTACAAAATCCAAACAAATACAGATCCACCTGGGATTGCCTCTGCCCTAGATCACACCCTTTGCTATCTCAGCCAGGTGCCGCTTGTCCTGACAGCAAGCACTGCCTTTCTAATCAGGCACAGCCAAATATAGAAACATCTGCCACTAAGGCTTGTAAGCACCAGCCCTTGGCGTTTCCTGTGGCCTACCATGGGATGATGCATCAGTGATGGGCTGCAGCTCCCATCTTCACAACAGTGGGCAGGAGGTGATGCAATGCCATAGCAGAGGCTTGGGAGCAGTCCTGGAGAGCAGAGCTGCTCCCAGCCACTGCTGTCAGCACAATCAGCCTGATCTTTATTCAGGTGTTGCCTTTCCTCTAAACACACGGCAAACCCACTCTTTCACTTTTGCTTCCAAATCCCATTTTTTTAAGCAAGCAGCTCTTTGCCGTGGGCATATTTTGCCTTCTTTTACTTTGCAGTATTTTGTTTGTTTGTAATTTTGTTGCTTTGATGGGATTTTTTAAAGATGAGCTTCACAGTTTGTTGGGGTCTATCTTTAGCACAGGTCACCCAGGATGATTTCCCACCCCTAACTGTAACACCCTGCTGCACCCAACTGCATCCTTTCATGGCAACAGTTAATTCAGGCCCTCCAAGCCCTCAGCTCACTGGCCAAGCACAGAAAAGCAGTGTTTACCTGATCTATCATTTTTCGCGCTTCCTCCACCTCTTTGTCCTGCGACTCTGTCTCAATGGTGTACGTGCCTGTCTCGCTTACACTGTCTTCCTCATCATTCCTCCTGCCCTGGGCTGACTTCACCTCGGGAGGTGGAGCAGAGGCAGGCTCTGGTTCTGAGGATATAACCACACGTGGAGCTACCGGCACAGGCACAGGGGCTGGTTTCTCGGCATTTGGCTTCCCAGACTGAGCAGTCTCACGCAGGTACTCAGCCATGAAATCCTGAGCCATTTTCGACTTCCTCCCAACGCTCCCATAACTTCTGGCTCTGGGAGCAGAGGAGGCTGAAGAGTTGATCCGATCCTCCGTCTTCTCCCTCTTGAAGGAGCTCGTTCTTTGGGTCCCGCAGGAGCTGTTGGTGGGTTTGCCCGCCTGGGCTGTGAGGTGGGACGGCGGCGCTGAATTTCCCGGCTTCTCTGCCGGTAACGCGTTCTTGCGCTTCTCCACCTTGCCCTTCAGCCCCAGATCCGTGTCGCTCTGGGACGAGTGAGCGCTGTGCGTGAAGGACTGGGACCGCTTCTTGCGTGGCGTGTCCTCGAAGAACTCGATGACGAAGGCCTGCTTGTTGTGCAGCATCTCGTGGGGGTCCCGCCTCATCTGCCGCTGCAGCCTCGTCTGCTCTGTCGGACGCTCCCCACCCGTCGTCGTCGTCTCCTTCTCTGCCTTGGGGTCTTCGGTGTCGCTCTGCGTTCCGTCCTCGTGCCTGTTGCCTAGAAACAAGGTATGTAGATTTGACCTTCTTAATCTCAGTTGTTGGGGGCCTGTCATTACCTCCCAGTTGAAATTTACCATTTCAGTTACAAGAAAAAGCATTCTGTAAGATTAAAAAAGACGTCTGTGTGGTACAGGGATTGCACCCCATCAGAAGCAATGAAAGAGAAGGCAGTTCTCTCCTGACCCCACTTTTCACCACTGGTTGGCTACCAAGTTAATTATTTATTTAAAAAGAATTCAAGAAGTACTTTCAACCTCATGGATTTCTGATTTTGTAATGGCAATTGGTTTACATACCTAATGTTTTGTTTCTTCCTTTTTTCAATTAAAAAAAAAAAAAAGATGCGATTATTTTGCCATTCCATCCAATTACTGTAGTCCAAGACCACCTCATGGGGTTTTCTCTTTTACAGAGCAGAAATATCTCTGCAGGATCAGGAAATAAAACCCTCACGCTGCATCCCATGAAACCAAATCCCCACGATGAAAGACCAGATCAGTGCATAACAAGTACATGCATTTTTGAGTCCCCACATCACCCCCCCCTACAAGGGGGAAATAAACTAGAGGCTAACAGAAAAGTAAATTTGAAGGATTATTTACTCTTCCTGGAGATTTAAGAATCACACCAAGACACCCCCATGAGTTACACCATTCTATGCTGCCAAGCAAAGGTTAAATCATTAGTTAAGAGGTCACTAAGCTTACACTAAGTTTATAATGATTTTCACTTATGTTAGCAACAACCGTCTTCACAACTGTCTCTATGTATCAGTGCCTGCCTGCCCCTCAGCACCTTAGCTCAGGACTCTCAGAAAGTAAGTTGAAGTAAAACAAAAAGTTAAAAGTAAAACAAAAAACAAACCTTTTTTTGGAGAAGGAAACGGGTGTGAAGGCACAGAACACGACTCAGTCAACGACCAGGAACCTGTCATCGGGAGAACGGGGAAAGAGGTCTCTGCGCTCTAGACTGTAATATGTAGCAAGATATACTGGCTAAAACACCACGTGTTTGAAGGAAAACTGCTCAAACCTACTTGGCAAGTTCTCCAGACTCATGGGTGAAGACCATTTATTACATCAAGTTAACTGTGAAAAATTAGACTTAAATGCAAGGTCCACTCAACCCAGGAGTCAACTCTATGAAGAGTGTCCTAATACACTCATGAAGAAAGCCAGCAAACTTTGCATTGTGCCCTGAGGGCTGATAAGCTTCACCCTTGGAAGGGAAAGTTCTTAAATTAAAGGTCTTGACTAAGAGCTTTGATGAATGCAAAACAGTGAGGACACAAGGAAAACATGCACCATGCTCACGGATGCCCCAGCAGAACACCATGCAGATCCCCTCAAGCTGCTAAGACCTAACACCCTATAGTCTTGATACCAGGCTTTACATTCACCACACTGCTGCTGGAAGTGACCAGATGTTACTTAGATAGCCCCAGTGGTGGGCATTTCTGATCCTGGAGACTCAAACTTGGTAGGCAGCCAGCAGTAGCCTCCAAGACATCTTCAAAATTAGCCCTGCCAGAAGAACATGTTGCACAGCTATCGTAGATAAATGACACCTGCCAGAGCAGAGGCTCTGGATCAACTCCTCAGGCCATCAACACTGTGTGTTTTAATCAAATGTCCAGTGTTGATTTCTTGATATGCAAATTACACACTGAATTACCTCAGCTACTTTCCATGCTTTATGGACTGTAGAGATGCAAATGCAGACAGTTTCTAGCAGTGTTCCTGTGCATCTTAACAGCAACAGCTGCCCAACCCTCTAGTTTTCTCCAAGAGGAAAGAACAAAACCATGGAAGCACATTTCTATCCCTGACAATGCTCTCCAGTAAGTAAACAAAATCCAGTATGACAAAAACATAAATAAATCCCAGCATAAACCCTTTCATCACACAGTCACAGTACACTGAAAATAGGACCCTAAATAGCCAAAAAGGGCACCTCAATGCTGTCCCTTATTGGGAAGGACTAACACCAAGCAATGGCTAACAAAGCAGTTCAGTTTCCATGCCATACCAAACCCTACGGCTGAATGAATATGAGACTTTATGACCATACGGGGTTCCCAAAAATATGTACCCAAAACAGCAATTTGCAGGTGTAATACGTTAAACTCTTCATAATATGATGAGTTTTGGGGTTTTTTTCCAGGAAGGTCAAAACAAATATTCCTTTAAGAGAAAACAAAGTATAGCTCTTATTTAAGTAGGACCTCAAGCAGAAGTAGGTCTAGAAACCTTCAATGTGACTTCATCAGCTCAAGCTGCAGTTCAAAATAGCTTTTCCAGAGGCAAGGCAGTGAGAATGCAGGAATCACTGGTCTCCTCCAAGCTGTTCAGTGGATGGCCCAAGAGAGACACCCAAGCAACCACAGATCTTGCAGAATATATTCAAAGTTGCATCAGAATCATGTAAGTCCCACCAGCTGCTCTAAGAACTGGACACCAAACTTTACTTCAAACCTCTAAAAATCCCAAAGAATTCCTCACAGTGACACACGTAACAAGATGCAGGTCCAAGAAATCTGATGTTTTTGAACAGAGGAGGATTTCAGAGAAACTTTAGGTAAGGAGAAGAAACCTCTTCCTACAAGCACAACGATTTCCTCTACTGGGGACCATCTGTATCTCAACTCTACTAGCAGTCTCTGTGTCAGCACTTTCTGTCATCTAACCAACTGGCTCTGGTCATTACCAGATGATCACACTTAGATTTAGGACTGCAGGATGATCATGTTTAGACTCTTTTGGACTACAGTTAAAAAGAAAAGTCAATCCATCAGCTAGGAGAAGCCAAGAGAACCAAAGTCACTGAAATATCTGTGTTAATCAGCCTGCCTGACCATTTGGAAATTATTTTAGACATTTAAAAATCAAAATCTTCTTTCAACCAATTACTGCTGATCTGGCATTATAGATGTAGCAGCGAAGTCACATTAGTGTCCCCAAGCCAACACCACACACGACTTCAAGGCCAGGTAAAGAGCATGCTAGCTGCATTCAATATATCAACAGTCATTAAAGTAATATTCTTCATCTTGCAAATTAGGAGCAGAGATAGTTAAGTCCAGTTCTCCTTGATAGGAGAAGAGTTTTTGTATTTTATTATCAAAGGCTGCATTTGCATGGCCAACAGAGAGCTACGTCCACATGACAAGACATTCACTCACCTTTAAGCGTCCTTACATGAACTGGCAGGTCACTCTTGGTACTGTAAACATCATCTCCTGCAGACTGCCTCCTCATCAGGCTTGGGTCATTCTGGACAAGCCAGTCAGCCACTTTGCTTTCTGCTGACATTACTTCTGTATGAGCTGGTTCCTTACTGAAGGGTCTTCTCTGTCTGAGTGAAAATTTAGTTACATGGTCTTTTATCTTTATTTTACCAGGGGTACCATCATCAAATTCAATGGTGAAAGAGGCATGACTTTGTACCACAGGGGCTACCACAGCATCAACATCCTTTGTTGGGATCTCATGGACCTGTGTTTCTGGAGATTTTGATGGCTGCTGAAATTCTTTAGTTGGAATCTCAAAATAACTTGGCTCTCTCCGGAAGGCAAACACAGATTGTTCTTGGGCATCTCTATAAGTAGAAATATTCCCATTCAGTTCCTCTTCATGTTGGTTTATCTCTTTTGCTCTCTCTACAAAAGCAGGAAAAAAAGGATAAAAACACGTTTTTTCAGTACTACTCAATTCACTTGTTTCGACTTGGAAGGCCTACTAATCACAACCCCTCCCTGCTAGAGAACAGATACACCGTGTGTGTGCACTGAAATAAAACACTTCTTTGTGCAGTAGAGCACATGCTTGATAGAAACATCAGGTTTACTGCACAACTGAAAACAAGATGCCTCTTCCATACACGCAGATTGACAATAACAGGAGTGTTAAAGACTAAATGGCTCCCAGGGATGATGAGGTGACACACAGATACAGCTACACAACTAGCTCTAAAACAAACTTAGTGATTTATTCCACAACTGCTGTTTCTAATGGTCAAATATTTTAGGGAAAACATTTTAATTCTCCCTTATTTCAGTTTCAGCAGCACCAATCTACACATAGGAATGTGCAAAAACAAGCACAAAAAAGAAGTAGAAATTAAAAGTCTTGAAACAGGACGGCTTCAAACAGTAAATATCTGAAGTGTGCCAAAATTTTGCAACCCCTATCTTCTCCCACCCCATGTCACCTCCAGTACCTGAATAATGTTCCTCCTGTCTTCTCTCCTCCTTGTTATTTGCATCATCTTCCCCCCACCAGGAGGGCTGCCCATACAGAGGGGTGCGGTAAGTATTTGTTTCTAGGAAGAGGATAAGCAAATACTTTAACACAGAAAACATCAATTTACCAGGTTCAGCAGCATGCTGAAAGGGGGAGAAAAGCAGGGCCAGATGAGACCATGAACCTGTTACACCACAGTTACAACAACAGCAAATTATACATAATAATATGTTCAGGGTTTTCTTTGTTTTGTGTCCTTTTTTCCTTTTTACATTCTACTGCAAGACACTAACTCCACCTCCCTCCATTGTCCTTCATAGCTGTGTTTCCCAGATACTGGCTTTCGTCCCTTTCTAGCCTTACAATACACACAAAGTGGAAGATTTTTGGCAGAAAAGACTACAAAACCCTAACCACAAAACTGTCTTCAACTCAACCTGCAATTCAGGTGAAATCTGACTTTTTCCTCACCTTAATTGGGAAGACTTTAGCTCTGCCCTTTTTTGCCCCACCATGTCCGTGGATGTGTCCAGGCTAGGGACTTCTTGCACTATTTACCACTCCTACTATAAGTGACACACATTCCACAACAGGAAATTCTTTAAGCATTACAAACATAGGAAAAATGGTAAAACCATCTCCTTACACTTTCATAAAGAAGCAGCAAACTTTTGTTCTCTGAAGCTTAGAGTGAACCAAGTGAGTTGCATAATCATTGTAGGACAGAGGTTTGTCTCATGGAGAATTTCCTCTAGAAGAGCCAGGCTTACATTATGTCTCTGTTCAGTAAGCTCTCCCTGAAAGATTTTCACTGCAACAACTGGCACCCACTCAGTGGAGCTGATCCACTGCTCCTCGTTTTGTATCCCACAAAATAAGGCTGCGTTTTGGCAGTGCCTTGGGCTTCTGCTGTTTATGCAACAAACAAAAAGAATACACCCAATTTGCCTGTGGTGCAGTTAATACTGCAGTTTTTCATAGTTCAAGAGAAGCAAATAAAGTAGCTTTGTTCTTTCATCTAGAGGTGATAGAAACACCAGGATAATTTAGGGGCTGAGGTTAAGATCCAGCTTTGTTAGGCTGCTCCTGCCTCTGCTCATAGCAGCCATAACTGGCCACGTCGGAAACCCTGGCTCCAGCTCCAGAGCCATAGCTGAGCTTCTACTGCCAGCTGCTGCTCAGCTTGTGGTTTTCAAAGCACACACTGTTCTGTGCAAAGCAGCTCTCAAACAGCCCTGCAATTTTGCCCTCCCTGCTTTAGTAGGCACATGACAGAAAGCAGTTGTTAGCATAAGGGAAGTCAGGAAAGGAAGAGGAATTAAATAACTCAAATTAAAAAAGCAGCCTGATTTTATGCTGTTGTTTCTAAAGCTACACAGAACCCAGTGGTTACTACTTCAGATATTTTTGTTCTAGGATCATTCCAGATATCTCAGCTCATACACTGACAGTCCACAGGCAAAAATTCTGCTTCACAGATGCAGCCCACAGGCCCTTTTCAAAAGATCTTGTCCGTGTTCCAAAGTTAACCACGCAGCCTCCCTTCACAGTGAGGATCAAAAGAGGCTGAAAGTATTACTCTCCTCCCCGCCTAGAGTGCATGGAAGATAAACCATGTTCCTATTATGTAGGCGGCCTTTGAAAGTTCAAAGGAGGAAGCATTTCTCACCAAGATAAATTGGAATTGCCAAGCAATATATTTCATAACTGATGATGGGTAAACCATTCATGGGAGGGGGGGGAGATAAAGAATTAAAAAAACCTATTCACAAGGTTGTCAGTGAACCCTACTCCAGGGTAGGGTTTGGTTTCTCCTAGGCTGAGATCTTCTGTCACACAGCGTAGCAGAAACCTATCATTCTCTTTTCATGCTATAACTTGCCCACTAGATCCCACCCCACCCATGCAGGATCTGCTCCACCAGCATCAGGCACTTTGGGCACACAGTGGATTATTACCCTCTGACTTGCAGTACAGATCTTAGGGTTGATGGCCAAGAGGCAGCTTTCTGGGGGAAGCCAGGGGAAGGAGATCAACACTTTAACACAAATCCATTAGCAAGAGCCAGTGATGTCTGAGGTAATTTGTGCCTAAAGGCATCAACTACCCTATAGATGAAATGCAAAGACCACCTGCACTTGACTGTTGCACAAGCAGCACCTTTCCCAAGGATGGGTGCTGTTACCACTTGAATGAGTTGCCTCATTACAGCCTGTCTCTCCAGCACATCCCAGCCCCAAAGGGATCCAAAAGGCCCCCTAGTCTACAAGAGGCCAGTGATCTATTCCAAGACAATTTTGTGTCCAGAGGGGCAGAAGAGAGGTAAGAGAGCTCACACCCATCCTGCAGGACAGAAGTCTTCCCAGAAACTACTCAAAGATCTGTGTCCCATCTGAGTACAAACACAGGAACTTCTGCCTTTGTTGGCCAGTAGCTTCTCTACTACAGGGAAAAGGCAGCCAGGGAATAAGTCAGACTTTTGGTCAGACCTCTTCTGTTGATGAGGAACTTTGAGATTGCAATTGAAACTGAAGGGGGGGGGGAAGGATTTATAAAGAATAACGATTCAACTCCTCTGCTGTCTCAAACTTCCATGGGTCCTAATAGGTGCTTGGAAACAACCCTAACTGCCCCTCTGACAAAAGCTAGGACGAAGTCAAAACCCCAGGGCAGGTCGAGGAACACTTAAAAAAAGTGCATCGGGCTGGCCAGAGTGCACAGATCTGGGGCCATCATGGTGGGAGACGCTGCCCTGCACTCACTGCACAGCACAGCAGCAGAAGGTTGCTCATGGCCCATCATACAGAGCTCACATTGCCCCACCTGCAATGCCTGTTTCAGCATCTGTGACAAAGCTGCTCATTTGTGTGTGTGGCATTTCATTCCTTTCCTCTACCAACCTCCACAATGAACTGGAACTTCATTTTAAAACTGCGAAAAGCACAGATGGAAAGCTGAGGAGTCAGTATCTTGCTATTTGGGGACAGTTTCAATATTTTAAGAGCAATTAATGTTCCCACTGAGCATTCATATTAATTTGCATTCTGAATAACATTGTCAAGTGGCACAGTCACTGTCATTCTTGGCTATTGCTGAAAGCAGACAGATCCCGAGCCACAGTAAAATTTCTCTGACTTCAGAAGAGTATTGTGGTTTAACCTCAGCCAGCAGTCAAGCCCCATACAGCCCCACCAGCTGGGATCAGGGGAACAATCAGAAGGGTAAAGGGTAGAAAAGTCATGTGTTGAGATACAGAGAGTTAAGTAAGTAAAGCAAAATCCACGCACAGAAGCAAAGCCAAACAAGGAACTCATTCACCACTTTCCATGGGCAGGCAGGTGTTCAGCTACCTCCAGGAAATCAGGACTCCATTACATGTAACAGTGACTTGGGAAGACAAACACCATGGCTCCAAACATTCCTTCCCACTTCCTCCTTCTTCCCCCTCTATTATACACTGAGCATGTGATATAGTCTGGAATATCCCTTTGGTCAGTTTGGGTCACCTGTCCTGGCTGTGTCTCCTCCCAGCCTTCCATGCAGCCCAAATCTCCTCGCCAGACTGGCAGTATGGAAAGCAGGAAAGGCCTTGGCTCTGTGTAAGCCCTGCTCAGCAATAACAAAAACATCTCTATATTAACAACTCTGTGTTCTGCAAAAATCCAAAACACAGCTCCATACCAGCCACTGTGAGGAAAATTAACTCTACCCCAGCCAAGACCAGCACAAAGAGCTACATGAATTTGTTGCCCTGCTCATGTCAGAAGCTTCTATCCCTTCTAATTTGCCAGCACAACTGACACGTCTCCCAGCTCCAGCTCTAACACAATATTGTAGAAAAAGGGAAAGGGGGGGGGGGGAAGCACGATGGGAAGGCAGCTAAAACAGATGGCTGTGACAGAAGTGGGCCAGGGAGCAGCTACACATGCAGTTGTGCCAGCGGGCTTTGTTCTTCACCAGCTGGGATCCATTTTAGGTAGCAACCTCAACCTGGACCTGCAGCATCCAGAGCAGCATGTCTGCCTGTGTCCTGAGACATACAAAGCACCCTGAAGCCACCTCCTGTCTGTTCTGTTTTAGTATAAGATGGATGCTCTTGCAAGAGCAGACAAACTCGGGGCCTGCTCAAGTCAGCAGCGAAGGGAGGAACACCAATGGAAATGAACTGCTCAGTCATTTTAATGACATGAGACTTCCTCCAATTGATGGCAGCTCGTTACCACCTCTCTCCACTCCGTGCCAGGCTGCCCAGATGGTGCCAATTCATTTAGACGTATTTCTTAGCTCGTCAGTTCAGGCAGGCAGCCCGAAAATCATCCTTTTAGATAACTGAATTGAGGTCAGCACAAGCATTCAGCCAGATAAATACTGAGCTACCAGTGAAGGTGTAATACAGGGAAGACCACTGACATACACACGTTCTGCTCCTGGATTTCAGTCTTTGGGGCAGTCACTCAAAAGGAAAAATGAAGGCTGTTTTAGCGCAGAACAAGGGAAGTCCATTTGCTTAACAGTCTGACAAAAATGTGGCCTGTTAAATTAATACAGAACTATTGATCATCTGAAGGAGAGGCACCAAAAGAGAGAATGAGACATGTCAATACAAAGGGTGTATTTATGGAGAAGTGAATCACATAGAACACAAAGCCACAACCAGAAACACAGTCCAGGTGATGAAAGGCAAAGGAGAAAGACTGTGTTAAAGCAGCTTTCCATCATCAAGCAGGAAGAATAGCTTTGAAGACTAGCACACAGCTCCCACTAAACAGTGGGGGTCTGATTTCCCTTGAAGGTGTCCCCTGTGGTCAGGACAGGACTGAGGATTGTGCTTTGCCCGAATCTTCACAAAGTTTCACACCATCATGAGAGAGACAGTCAGCAACAGCAAATTTCTTTGCTCATAGAAGCACACACAGCTTTGAAGCTTTCTATTGCAAGTCATAACAAAAGCATGAGAAATTCAGCTTGCTTTAAGTCAAACTGTTTTTGATTCATTATTAATAACAATAATGTCCATCTCCAGAAGATGCAGAGTAGGTTTCTTACAGCAGAGGCCTTGGGGAAAAAAAAGATGATCTAGCTACAACATTTTAAAATTAATTCCTTATAGCTCTGCTTTTTAACTCCTCTCCAAAACAGAGAATTCAGATCTAGTAGGAATAATCATAAAGCAATTCCCTGACTCGTTACCACACAATTTATTTCATATGTGCACGGTTAATCTAAGCCCTGGTCTTTTGTACCTGCTGTGAACATACACGGATCCCAGCGACTTTTAAATCAGGCTGATGATCACAAATGTACTTTTATCAATTACATGGTCAAACCTTAAACATGCTTCAGTAACCACCACTCTAATTCAGGCAAAAAAGCAGATATAACACCACTCCCTTAAATTAAAGGCTAGGGCAGAGCTGTGTGTCTAAATAGCTACTGCCATGATCTCATGGGGAAAGCAGCCAAAGACCATGGAAACCACTTCACAGCTGGGCACAGCTCCCACTGCCTCCATCCATGCTGCCTGCTGACCTCAGCCCTGGACATCAGCAAGACTTTCAAGTTGTCCACTCTGCTGAGAGGACTTACTAATCACATGGACGCTGACCTGGTGAGTAAACCTATTTCACAGATCCCAGGAGAAGCTCCTGCAATTGGTCTTACTCCTGCAAGTGATGATGCCCATTTCAAGTGGACGCTGCAAGCCACCTCCACCCCTAGGCCGGCAGCAGTTTTTCAGAGGTTAGTCATCAGATTCAGGATTACCCAGTCCCATCAGGCTGTGGCAGCTTTGAAAAAATAAAAAATTAAGATCAGCCTGAGGATTTAACTACGTGTTGAGAACAGAAGACCCCAAAGTAGCTTATCTCATCAAGTACCTCAACTCAGGTAGCAACAGATGGGAACAGGGATTGTGACTGTCTTGAAATCTACTCAGTTCAAGGCTCTACCTGGCCTCCTGATCACTTAAGGCTTTAGACTTGAGAGCTAATAGCTATTTTAGCATTAACTAGCTGAACTGTGGATACTTTTATTCATAACCATCTCCAAGCCATAGGATTAACCAAGCTCCTTGCTTCAAACATTTCACAGACTGATCATTTTCTGCTTACAGGCAACGTACACCCAAAAGCTGCAAGTTCAACAGCATAAAGACTAAACTGACTGTTTCCCATTCACTCCCCTGGATCTCTTTATCCTCAGCCCCTCACCTCCTCCCATTTCTAAGCAGCTCTAATTGTTCACATTGTTTTGTTAAACCTCTTCCCTGAAAGCCTGCATTCCCTCTGCCTCTCTTCCACACGGGCCCTGGGAACCGATCCTTCTAAAGGCCTTTGTCAGCCCAGACCTTGTTTTAATTAGTCAATGCAAATTCCTAAATACCTACGGGCTTAGCGAAACAGCTCTTTCCCTAAAGCCTCTTTCTGCTGCCACTAAGCAAGCCCACTCCCCCTAAGACCACTACATTCTTCTTTTCACTAATCATTTCAAATTGCTGCCACTCCTCCCAGCAGCCAAGGAGAAACAGTGCCTGCGTGCAGCTGAGGACAAGGTGAATTAGTCACATGGCGGATGAGAAAGGGATCCACTGATCATTCTGCTCATGTGACAGAGATGCTTTTGGAAGAGCGAGGGACTGATTTAATGTTCAGGCTCTTGCTTCCACAGGCTTCAGTCCAATCCAGCAAAACACTTCAAACAAAAAGTCCTGATTTCCTCTATCGTTCAGTGCGGTTAGCAGCACTTTACAGATTTTTTTAGCTCTGCCCATCAGTCCCACTGCATGTGACATACTTCAGTGCTGGTCCCCAGTAAGAACACAGAGCCCGTTTTGCCTTAGACCTCTGGTCTGTGCCCAGTGAAGATGACAGGAACATAATGCAGGTCTGCAAATCAGAGGCGAGAGAAACGGGTCACCTTGCTGAAGAGTCACTCAGCGTCCTGGCCTTGAAGGTGTTCCAAATATCCACCGCTTACGCTATGTAGGTTAAAATCAATGAGTGCATTTTGGAAGGTGGCAAGAATAAAAACTGAGTGTTCATGGAACCAGGCAGTAGCAAACTCAAAGTGGTTCCAGTTACTGGCAAAGATTTCCAAGAACCTCCTGCCCCTTGAAAGGCAGCTGGAGAGCTCTTCCCCGGCGGGGTTCACCTCTTCTCACCCTCCCCAGTGTCACACTTAATCATCCACAATTCCATCCCTTTATGTTCACGCTTGTCAGGCTCAGTCCCAAACACAGCCACCGTCAAAGCAACACAAAGAAAGGTTTTCTGGTGCAAAAACTGGGGAGTTGGGCACACGGGTGCATGTGCTTCCTCACACAGCTGGAGACAGTGAGGAGACCAAGGAGGAACATTACATTGTCTTAGTGTACCATGTCAGCTTTCACAAGGACAATGCATGGGAGATTATGGTCCATCAACCCACTCCAATTAGTTATCATGAAGCCTTAACAGACTTACCCAAAGTTGTACACTTTTCTAGAAAGCTGCCATACCTGTCTCTAGGTAAACTCACCCAAGATGTTTACCTCACACTTTTCCTTGCCCATCCCCTTCCCTCCATTCTCCTCCCTGAATCTTCCTCCAACAGAAAGTGGGCAACTCTCCCTGCTAAACCCTAAAGCTTTCCTAATTGCTCTGCCATCCTGAAGCCACAAGACCACCACTGGTAGTCATGTCAGCAGTATGCTTTAAAACCGTATTTGCTCCTACCATGCACCAGTAAGCTCCAGAAAGCCATGAACTGAAAGCTGACCAGAACTGGGGAGAGAGACCTGTCAGGACAGCACACACAGGAGGCAGGAATTTGAGTGAAATGGGTGAGACAAGACTGCTAGGGAGGTCCTGGCAAACCATAATGGAGAACACAGAGGAACCAAGTTTAACAAAGGATCTTTAAAGGAAGGCAGCAGTTGATAACAAAATGGAGAACAGAAGGAATTTCTCAAATAGAACAGGTTTGTAGCTGGGGAACAGCAAACCTGAAGCAAACATCTCCCAGTTTGGCAGTCTGTTTCAATCCCACATATTGGCACACCAGGAAATACAGCCATTTAAAACCATCCAGGGCTTTGTGAAAGAAATGGCTTGCTGCTTCTTTGCCTGCCTGCCAGCACCACGCCACAGCAGCTATACATTTTCTACTCTGAGTCACCCTCTCTTGTTCAAACACCAGCTCACGATTAGGAAATTAAAAATAGACCAGACAGGTGCCAGAGAACTTACCAAACCTGCTCTGCCCACAGGTTTTCCAGAACACACACAGCGACAAGGCATGTAGGAGCCATCACACCAGCCGATTTTTTTGGAGACTGAACCTCCAAAACCCCAGAGTCTGGAATACTCCAGGAGTTTAAAAAGATGATCCTTCCAGAACTGCAACCCACAAGACTCTACTGTCAGAATCATAACCCAGCACAGGGCTCAAGCTGCACTTTGTTCAGAATCCAGATGAACTGGTTCCCAAGCAGGTACCTGTAATTGCTTTCCTCTCTCCTTTCTCCAGCTTTGCTTGTGGGGACTCAGTGTAGACACCGTGCTCCATGGGCTGCTCCGCCCTCTTCATGGCCGTGCCTTTGTAATTCATCTGGAGTTGGCTGGTGTACTTCTCATGCTGCAGAGACACAAGCAGCAGTGAACCCCTCTTCCCCACCAACAGAGCACCCAAAACTCTACTGCAGCTGTGTCCTTCAACAAAATCCATGCACACCTGAGTAGAAGCTACAGAACAAGAGAAATAGCCCATCTGGAAGCCATTAAGTGACAATTCTAGTACACAAGAAGGTCACTGTGACTTAGCTCTGCAAAATAACTAATTAGAAAATCCTTTAAAGAATAAACTGGGAAGAATCAGAACTCAGGCTATTTTCTACTCAGGATTCAAATCCTGAAATCCCCTTTGTTCTTAAAGGAACATCGTAAATTATTTCAGGGTGCTTATCTGCATTATCTCAGTTTTTCGGCAAAGGCAACTGGAATCTATTTTAATTACTTTTTCCAAAACCCTCTCCCCAGCTATGAAAGTGATACTACATTGAGACAGGTTCCATATTAACACAGTAACTGAGCTATTTAGAAGCTGGTTTATTACACGTAAATTAATAAAAGAGTGAATCCATCCAGATTATCCCTGAGTAAGTTCAATGAATCACTTGCCCAATTCTAGCTGTTAGACTTCCTATCCTTGCCAAGTCCTAAACACAGAACCAGGGCTAAGAAGGTAGTATCTGCTAGGCAAGAGCTATGGCACTGACAGCCTAGTCCCACAGCTGAACATTATAGCTTTCTTGCCTAAAGGGGGTTGCTCTTCTGCCTTAGATAAGGGGCTGCTTGAATATTTCTTACCTGCTACTGAACACTGTAAAAAAACACCTCACTCCTAAGAGGACTGACTGCTCAGTAAGTAAAAATTGGGAGCTTGAAGGCAAAAGTGAGATTGTACATATGAATAAATTAAGCAAAATTCAGCCTGATTGAGGAGGTGTGGTGGAGCTGGCATAAGTCACCATGCTCAGAAAAAAAGACATCTGTGCTCCACTTCTGGGAGGGAATAAGTTCTGCTGTGCTTCACCCACAAGTTCATGTGCTGCTGGTTCTTTAACATGTTACAGCTTTAAGTAACCCTTTTTTTCTTGGCAGTCATGAAACAAAGAACTTGATCTGCATGTTAGCACAGGGATAGGAGAGATCAGATTTGAGATAACTAGGAAATGTATCTCTCCTCAAAGGAGGGTTTTATTAAGTCCAAATCCAAGGAGAGCCTCACATTTTGAAACATTTCACTGCCATCAAGAGTATTTTAATATTTCACTCTGCTTACCATCACTAGAGTACTTAAAGTCTTTTGCTAAAAATGCACTGCACCCAGCCAGTCTTACCTTTAATGCTTCTTCTGGGACTTTGTGTTGAATCTGTTCCAGGACATACATATTCGAATGTACAGAATTCATTAAGGAAATTACAAAGGAATTGGATGGACAGAGAAATCTAGCATTCAGTCACAGAAAGAAAACAGCATCATAAAACCAGAAAGCCTTAAAATTCCCAGGGTAGTAAAAGTTGCCTGTGCTGCAGCCCAGCATGGTCTTTGTTGTGCAGTTTGTGACACAGTGTAAAATCACGTTTGCTGGCCAGACCCACAACAGCTGAGGGGCAGCAGACATGGGGACCTGAGCAGGAGAAGCCTGGAGGAGCACCAGCAACTCTGTGCAGGACCAGGGGGAGCAACTGGAGTCCCAGCTCAGCTCAGAGGTGATCCTCTCCACCTGGCTGGGGGATTCAGGCAGACCTCTCAGTATCCTGGCCAAGGTGGGCCAGTCTCACACACTGGACAAGGGAGCAGTGGAGTTCAGCTCCTTGCTCAAATGCTTGGGCCTATGGTGCTCTCTTGCCCTGGCAATGCCTTTCAGTCACTGCACTGTTCTAGATGAAAAGTAAATCAGGTCATGAGCTGCTGTGACCTCTTAGGAAGGGAGGCATTCACATGGTTGAGCCCAGGCAATAATCCTCAGCAATGCTGTATTAAAAAAAAAAAAAAAAAAAAAAGAGCTGGCATCTGGAATGTCATCATGAACAACCCAATCAGCACAGCAGAAAGCAAAGAGGAGGAAAAAGGAAAGATGGAAAATATTAAACTAAAAATAAACCAAGTGATACTGGCCTAGCAGGGAAACTCTGCACAGCCTGTAAGTGAAACTGTAAATGGAAAAGAGAAATGCTCTCATGCAACAGGACACAGCTGACTCCAAGACCTCAGGAGATGCTGCCATCCACACCAAGCTGACTGCAGTGTGCACAGAAAGCTCTGCTAAACAGAGTGGCTCCAAAACAGCAAAGCAGGGAAAGACCTTATAGCTGCAATAGGTACATAGTACAAAGATTACTCTAAAACCTACATTCCTTAAAATTTTCTTTTTGAGGGCAATAAATTCTACAACTCATAAGTATAATCATTCATTTCACTTGAATATTCATGAAAGGGCTGTAGAACTAAATACTACAACTCAGCTGCTCATTGCTGGGAATTACTTTCTGCAAAAAGTTTAAACTGGTATTACAGCCATTAAAACCCACCCATGCTCCAGGCACTGATTTCTGTCTTCCCAGGACTGGAGTTCACAGCAAATCTTCCATGGATTTCCTCACACACCAAGAAACCAGAACATACACAAGCAGCTACATCAAAAAAAAAAAAAAAAAATTGGCAAAGTCAAGAAAAGCTTCAACTGAGGTTGTCTATGGGACTGTAACAGATCTCATCACATGTGCAGCAAGATACCACCTTTAATGACAAGATCCCAGATGACAGTGACCAAGACCCAAATTATGATCCATGGCCCAGAAAACCCTCTTTTCCTGCAGATCCAGGATTGCACACACATAAGTTTGAGCAATCTTGGTTGCAACAGTGAGTGCTCCTGCACTGTCACTGCTGAAAGCTGAAGCACCAGATCCCTGGAAGACCAGTAAGGCTCAAGGGTTTGGAGTATTTCAAGGGCTAAAGCATGGCCAAGCACAAATGGATCATCACAGGGACAGCAAAAGATGCAAGAATGTGGCCTTGGGGTCAAGGATGCACCAGAGTTTTCCAGACAAATATTTGCCCCCCACCAAACAGTAAAACTTAGTCTCTGCCTCTATTTTCAGAAATGTCTGGACTGTTTTAACTGACATCTCCCCAGAAAAGAAAAAAAAAACCAAAAAAACCCAACACAACCTGGAGAAGACACTTGCTGCTTCTAAATTCAGCTTGAGTGGGCAAAGGTTGGCAGATAGAAGCGACTGAAAAAAAGTGAAAAAAAGGATGAGATTACATGAAAAGACAGCAATAGGAGCCTCTACTTACCACTATTGCTCTTCAGGCTCAAAAAGGCATGCCAACAGCTATGCTTATAGCTAGCCATACTGTCACATCAGGATAAAAAAGGAAAGGGATGAAAGCAAAGGTATTTTAGCAGACACCAGCAGGATTTGCGGTCTGTAAATAAAGCAGTAACTACAGCCTAGCTTCCCCTTGCTAGAGGTGAAATGTGCTATTGCTAAAGAGAGATTTACTCCTGCATTTTGTGGCAGAAGCAATTTGCACGGGCAAACTTTAATCAATACAGAGTCAAGGGTCTGGCCACAAGCTCCGCAGATAAATACTGAAGGCTGAAGGCATGAAAATTCTCCGAAAGAAAGCATCTGGGTGAAATGACTAACAAAACAGTGCAAATTGAATGAAAAAAAATAAGAAGATGTTAGTTCATACAAAAACATAGGAACTGTGTTTGTTCCCAGCTGGTACTAGCTACAGTTGCCACGCAAAGAAAAAGAAAAAAACCACAACCTTTCTTTAGGAGGAGACTGAACAGGCACTTCCACAGTCAGTACTGCCAGTGCAGGGCCTGATCCAAAGTCCAATGAAAAAGCAGGGATCATGATTAATGTGCTCTAATTCAGGCTCATGGTGGAGAAACACAAGTTTATGAGCCATCCAAAGGCTCCAAGAGGCAAAACAAAAACCTTCCTCTCTAGTGACAATTAGCCCTGGTACCTCTTCATGCAGCCAACAGCACAAAATCCAAACAAAGCCTGAGACCCAATGCTCTTCAGAAAGGATATCATAGCCGAAGCGAATGACATCATTCAGTTTCAGGGTGATGTACTTCTGGTCAGGAATCCTCACGTCATTGACAAATGTCTGCAGGAGAGAAGCACAGGAGCGGGTATCAGGGTCATGGAGCTCATGGATGGTGCTCCTGAAGGGCACCCAAGTCCATCTGTTGATGTCATTGCACGTACTCAGAGTGTGCCAGCACCATGTCAGGAGCTAGGAGCTAAGCTCCCTGGAAAAATCAACACCAGCAAGTCGCTCCCATGGGCAAGTCAGAGCACCCCAATTATGCTTCAAAGCAAGGTGCTGTGAAGGGACCTCCAGGGAGATTTACCTTTGCACCAGCTGCTAATGCAATTTTAGTCCCTGACTTGAGCAAGTAAATGAGGTGCCTCAAGTTAGGAACTTCAAATGCTCTCGGCTCTCCTACACCCATCTCAACCAGCGAACAGTTGCAACTCATGCTCCTAATTACTGAGCTAGGAATCAGCTTCCTGCTGCATGGCAAACAAGACTGGTGTCAGTTCCAAGGCCTGATAATTTAACAAGCAAAGCCTATCACAGAGGAAGGGGAAATGAAAATGCACAAGGAAATGGGAAAAAAAAATTGCAGCAGCATCACCGTGACACCTGAGGCCACACTGTCCGAGATAACCAAACCCTTCGTGCTGAAAATTCACACACTCCTTTTCCCCATGCTCCATGCAGTTAATTGGGGCTGAAAGAAACTAACATCCTTCTAAAGGTGCAAGACACTTATTTCACAGCTTCTCAGCTGAGAATAAATGGCTTTGATGTCTGCTTCCTGAGGGGACCCACCATGAAACATTTCTCCCAGGTCAACTGAGGAACAGATGAAGCCCGCATGGACATCTTTCACAAATAGAACCATGCAATGGGTTGGCAATGACCTGGGCCAAATGAAAATAAGAAGGCGCTGAAGAAGCCCTAGAGTGCTGATGGGGATTAGCCATTCCCACAGCTGGATTTGAGGCAGTCAGACACCAGGAGTTACCCCAGTTGACAAGGTGGGATTCACCCAGCCTCTCATAAGAGGAACCTGCTGCTGGGGCTTTGCGCCAATAATGCAAATGCAGCTGAGGAAACAAAATTATGCTAGAAAATGAATTTACATGTTTTCATGACTGCAGCACAGTCTTTTCCTTCTGCCTTCTCACCTCAGCCAAGCCAAACATGCCTGATAAAACCTAGGATTAACCACAGAGGAAAAATAAATGCTCGGGCAGGAAACTAGAACCTCAGCAGACAACAGTCCCCAGTTTCCTGGCAATTTACAGAAGAGCCAGAAAACAGGCCTGTAATTTCAGAATAAAAACAGTGAAGCTATTTAAAAGGCACAGAATTCCAATCTGCATTAAAGTTTTTAATATTTAAAAAACCCACAACAGTCACATCTGGAACAGGAATAATTGTTTGCTGAATTTTCTTCAAAAAAGTCTGCAAGAACCCATTATGATAGTTACCTATTTGTCCATGTTTACTTTATTTAAAGTAACCTCAGTAAAACACTTAATCTGGATAGAAATGCTACCCTTAAAAACAAAAACGACTGAATAGAGCCTGCAGAATTACCTGAACATTATAATAAAAACAATATAAAACACTTTGACAATTAATATGAACCAGATTATCCAGAAAAGCCATATAATGCATTGCTGACCACTCAAATACAAAATAAAAGGAAATTCTGAAAATGGATTTAAAACCAAGGTCCTCAAAAGTGGTTTCTTTAGTTTCAGGTGGGAAAACAAGTTTTTGTGACAATTTTCAAATAAAGATATGTTTCTTGCATGCAAAATTTGGTTTGGCCACAAGTCTTTTTCAACAGAAGTGTTTGATCAGCTGCAGAAGACAGGTGCTGCTGTAACTCCTTTTTACTCCACTGCCTCTCTAAGCCTAAGTCTACTATTAAAATGTTGTAAATTCATATGCTTTAGCATGTGAAGATACAAAATAATTAGTGGTACAAGCCTTCCCTCCCTTGCAAACAGAATCTTCAGCTGCTATTTTACCACCATGAGTTAAATTCCATAGCTTTTGAACCAGGGATCCAGCTAGAGTACAGACCAATTACTGGAAATATTCCCATTTCAGCAGGGCTCCATGCCTTCAGCTATTAGGCTGAGAAGGATTAGCACTCATTCTTACTGTGTTCAGATGCCAGGAGAGGCAGAATGGTTGAAGGCTGCTTTAGCCACTGTTTTTGTACAAGTTTCTGGGCTCATCTTGTGGTTTTGTGGTTGTGATGGTGGAGGGCTTCTAAGCCCAAAACAATGGCTGCAGTAAAACTCCCACTGGGAGGACAATTATGTGACTCTAGCTTAGGCCTGCTCCAGCAGAGGAATAGCTCCACTTGTACGAAGAAACTGCCAAAACAGAGGCATGCTATGACAGCAGGGAATTTTTAACAATGGTGTATTTAAATATCATGGAATTCAGGTGTCTAGCACCACTGCCTAAGTCAGACCAGAGCAAGGGTTAAGACTCAGTCAGGCTCAACTCCCTCTTCTGTGTTCACATTATTCTTTAGTCCTCATGCAAACCAGGCTCAAGGCAGGCAAAAGAGCAATTTTTATTATTTAAAAAAAAAAGAAAAAAAGAGGCAGTTTCAAGTAGTTTCTCCCCAACAAAATTAAATGTCTCATCATCCCATAAATCACTCCATGCACTGACAATCGAACCACCAAAAGGTCACCCTGCTCATGCTGAACAGCTGCTCCAGAATCTCCACCAGCTTAAAGTTAACATCCCAACCATGAAACTGAATTTATTTCCTCCCCTTTTGCAAGAGGCTTTATGATTTTCTGAGCCCTGAAGCATTCTGCAAGGACATCAGTAGAGACGGAAAAAGCTATTACAACATTCACCAAAGCTTTCCCCTCCCAAGATGAGATTCTACACGACCTCCACCTCAGGCCTTGAAAATAATTATGCATGTTTGGCTTAACTCACGCCAACAGCTGCAGTGACCCAAAAGGGTCTGAGAGCAGGATTCAGCGAGCACAGGAGCAGTTGCAGACTCAGCACAGGCCCCCCTGCCAGCTGGGAGGTTTGGTACTTACCCCGTTTAAGCTCCCCAGGTCCTTCACCCAGTGCTCATCCTTCTCCTTGTCATAGTTGATTACAGCGTGCTGCTTATCCACACTGCGGGACTGGCAAGGGAAGCACAGTCAGGCAAAAGAGACACTGTTAATCACAGAAACACTGAGACGTTAAACTGCCCTGATACTATTTACTACTATAAGTAATTGAAGGATAAGCAGAAAATGCTTCCATGGTTGTTTGCAGAGTTTGGAGACAATACACAATTTGTATGGAGAAGGGAAAAGAAAAAGTTTTTTAAAAAATCGCTGAAGGCCGTCAAGACTATGCCATAATTTCAGAAAATTATATCAATACACACTGAACAAAACCAGTCAAACTGAAAGCCTGGGGGCCAGGATTGGAGCCAGCATGAGCTAGAAGAGCTCCATTTTTCAACTGCTGAGGCCAATGGCCTCATCACTAGGGGTGCTCCTATGTGGGATCATTGCTTCCTATTTTTGAAATAGAAAAAAAATCATTTTCTTGAGTTACAAACCAATCTTGTTCCCAAAAATTTATACTGTTCCCAGGATTATGTCCTGGAATTGATTTAAATTCTAGGATGTGTTCCAAGTTAAAGAGAGGTTAGTAAACCTGGAATGAGAAAGAATGCAACTCCAGGAAAATTTAAATTGTAAGCTGGGTTTGAAAACACTGAACTTGACAGTGATCTGGTGCCACTGGCTTTGTCACAATGCACAAGTAACTCACCTTATCTTCTAAACAGAGTGTGACACTTGAGCAGGCATTGTGTCAGACTTCTGAAGACGTGCTAGAACAAGATCTATGCCTAACTTTGAAATATGGTGTGTTACAGCTACAAAGACACCAGACTGTCTGTATTTAGACCTGCTGCCTCTCGTAACTTTAATCCCTGCTGAAGCTGACCTCAGGCAGAGCATGGGAGCAGTCACTCTACTAGCAGTTACACACAGCACTGAGACCTCCCTGGTATCTCAGACCAGGGGAGGGGAGGGCAGGCTACCAGAACAAGGAGACCAGCCAGGGACCAAGTTAGCTAATCCTCATCCTCCTGGGCGCCAACCAACAAGCTCTTGCTGAAAGTCCTTCCCTTTTGCCAAGTATAAACACACTGGTTTCCACAGCACCACTCTCAGCAAGCCATTATCTGGCTTCTTGCAAGCATGCAGCAGCAAAGATTGTTTCAGAAAATTCCTTGGTGAAAACAAAAGAGGCTTTTTCCACACAAACTGCTACTATTTGCAAGAATTTCTTCTGGCCTTGCCAATGTCAAGCACGTGAGAAATATCACAACACCTGAGAAATGGCATCTCCTTCCCCTGCAGAGCATCCATCAGCCCAGGAGACACATCCTCCAGAAAAACCCTGAAGTATCAATATGAAGCAAGCACATACCTGGCCAGAATTGCCCTTCCACCTTGCAATGTCCCTCACACTACTCATGACATGTCACTCCATGCAGAGGCAGTGAGGACGGGCAGGTGACCCCATGCCTCCAGTTCCCTCACTAATTCAGTTATCCACATGCCTGCTGCACTTACAAGGAAGCAAATCATGCTTTGCTGCCCAGCTGATGCTGCTCGGACAGCAATCACCTATTCAAAGACACAGAGATGGGAAAGGCAGAGACAACATGGCTGGGGACGCCCCACCTGTGCCTCCTGCTATGCTGAGCACTAAACATGAGAAGCAACACACAGCAATGCCCTCCCAGGAGGGGCACACACAAACCCCTCACCCCCATGCCATCACACTTGGTGTCTGACCCCTGACCTCAAGGCAGGGCTGATGTCAAGCATTTGCAGTGAAGCTACTGCTTCTCTCTCGTATTATCCACACCACATGCAGCTCCTCAGTGCATTTTTCAATGACCCAAGTGGCTGTGGCAGGTGTGTGCAGTGCGAGGTAAGGATGGTCCAGGTAAGGATAGCTGAGGGACATTGCCCAGGCCCTGCACCTCAGCATATGGTCCTGAGGACAGGAGTGTCTCCAGGCACAGCCTCAGGTACCACAGCAGCTGATGCTACACAAGCTGGGGTTGTTCCTGATCTGTCACAGGGTCCCTCCCATCCTTTGGATGGATTCAAACCCAGAGCCTGTCCCCACAACAATCTGGCTGTTTGAGCATTGCCCTGGACTGGGGCTCCTGGAGGGCTCACCACACCTCACCTACAAAGCAGAGGGGGATGACCATCCCCTCTCCCTGTCCATGGGCATTTATGCTTCATGCCACTGGAGTCAAAGACAACCATGCACAGGGGACCATGCCTACAAAACACAGAAGTGGTCTGTCTTCCCTGTGATCCCTCTGCTACTCAACACTGTGGATGTCACTGCTCCCAAAGATATACACGGGAATGCTGATTAACTGGTGCAGCAGTGTTTGCTTTAGCTTTTTACAGCACATCATGGAGGCTCATTTAATGATTAACAGATTCTAAAGGCAGAACAAACCATTTAGCCCCCTTCCAAGGGCAGAAAGGTTTCCACCTCAAAAAGTTAACCCAGACAAAAAATTGGGGCAGATCTGGTATCTGATTTTAAATGTATCACAGGTCACTTAAAAAGAAGTTTATTTCTGGGAACCAGCTGTCTCTGAAAAATTCAATTTGCCCTGCATCTGACCCTGATGTAAGTGAGCACAGCCTTTGGTCTGCTGTATTCTACAACAGCTGACTTCAGCCACTCAGGGGTCTCCAATCAGATGAGGGTCATCTCAGGGGAGCAGACATGTATTCTAGCAACATGATATCCTCCTCCATAAATGCAGGAAGATGTCACCAAAGGAACCAATTTATGCCATCCTATTTTCCACTGAAGTTTCAGCTGTGTTCAAGAAAGCCCAGGGCAAAAGGAGTCAAAACAACATGCAAAATCAGACCCACAGTCTCCATACAACCTCTCAGCATCTCTTTAAGAACACATCAGGAACAAGGCAAACTGTTATGTAGATTGCACTTCCGTGAAATTTCATGCTTTGGTGGAGAAGAGAGGAATTTTCCTAGTTTTGTTTATGTTAAGCTAGTAAACATCACAGGAACTGGCAGCAGGAGTTCCTAGGGGCCTGTCTCCAAGGAAACTCAACTTAAAATAACTAAAATCGCACCTTATTTATTTTGATGCAGACTAGCCAAAGGTCACTCTTACTTCAGAACTGAGGTGTGGTTTATTTCAACATCAGTCACATTTAACATCAACTGCTCTAGTGTGCAGTGACAGCAGCAACCCAGAGGCTGATGGCCCTTTTGTCTCAGAGAGGAGCAGGCTCCCTCAATCCCACTTCCCATGAGGAGACTAACCAGTTGCCATGCTGCGAACAGCTGAGAGCCCAAGGACAGGCACTTCAGCCCAGCAGGCCAGTGGTTCCTAAGGAGTGACCTGCTGAATCACAGAAAGTGATTTAAGAAGCCTGAGTCAACACATTACAGAGCTGCCCATGGGTGCAGAGCTCCCAGCCATCTGCAACTTCACTGGAAAGATTTTAGGCATCTATAAATTGAAAAACTGCAATTAAGTTGACTGAATCACTAATGTAAGAGGACTTCCAGCCTAAATGTACACGTGCAACAAATACTGAGTCTTGCTTAATGATCAGCCATGTTGTCCACAACCAAAGGCAAGACTGATCCATCACAAGTAGACATAGGGGTCCAAAATAAAAAAAAGAAACAGATTTTCCAATAAAGTGTTAATAAGAAACATCAGTTGCTAATATCCAGATGTCAAAAGCAAAAAATAACTAATATACCCTTGCAGTTAATGTGTTTCACCAGAAAAGCACTTGTGATGGGGTGGGCAGCAGTCCTGAGCTATGGGTAAGAGATCCAAACAAGCAAATCAGAGCTGGAGCACCTCAGAGGAGGCTGAAAAGGGAGAAAGGGAGTGTCCTCTTAAGCAGTGGTGATCTTCAGGCCAGAAACAAAGCTACACTCCAAGAGGCTGGAAATGAAGGAAGAACATAGCATTCTCACTATGCCCCAACACTGGACCTGCTATCAAATGAAAACAACTCTCAGGAAAACACGTGTGCTTTTCTGATTAAGAATATTTACTCTTCTCTGCAGGGAAAACATGTACACTGATTTGTTACTACACTCAGCCCTCATCCAGAGCTGGAATTTCCAGACATTCAAATCACTTCCTAATATAAGGTTGTGTTGCTTTTCTGTCATACTGTCTACCATGCATCATGTTTTAAATACCTAGCAGACAAAATGCAGACACAGCATATAACTGAGGATGAAGGTACTTTATATATAGCTTTTCCTTTTTCCAACATCATATTAAGCAGATAGTCCAAAATATAGGAATGGTACCTGTGGGTCTGCCAGTCCCACAGTTGTACCAGCACCTTGGATCACCAGTCTCCAATCAGGCACGCAACCAGGCAGCTCGCTTGTGATTCTCAAAACTGCACACATCATCAAATCAGCTTCAAAAGCTTGCAGGAATCTCCACAGAGGCATAAATAACACTGTGGCTACGTGTGCTGCACATACCCTACAGCTTTGTGTTTGGTGAAGGGTCTGATCCAGAGAACAGGGCACTCGGGACGAAAGCATGAGCTGCAGAGACGCCAAGCAAAATCCACAAGGCAAAAAGACCTGCTTAGGAAGGCAGGAGGAGAAACACAGGCAGACAGCCTGCGTTTCCCCACAGGGCCGGGGAGCAGACGCAGCTCAGCTGTCTGTGCAGATACAGATGCTACTTTTCTCTCAGGAGAATTACCATGGATGAAAACCTACTGGTTGGGGTTGAGATTTGGACCTCAGCCCTGCCAGTGCCGAGAGGCATCGTGGTATTGGAGATAAAATAAACAAACATGAGCAGTTTCCCTGTTCCTCATTGCAGTCTGCTGTGCACTTCTGGCACAAAGTAACTGCAGCATTCTGGTGGCAGCATGCAATAAAACAGTTGCTCAAATACTTTCCATAGTGAACAGGTTACATTTCTGCCAGTACTGTGCTCTGCACAAGTGTCCCAGTAAGGAAATACAAACCACTGCTGGTGTCCCACTTTAGAATGGAGACAGACAAAAACCAAACCAAATCAAACCAAAAAATCCCATTGCATTCTGGCCTGAAATGTGAATTTTGCTCCTCAAAAGTATGAAGCTGGATAACATTTAATGACAGATGTGAACACTGGGTCCCTCTCTTTCACCACAAAGCATTTCACAGCGTTGTGTGCACTGGCCCCTTCAGTACTTTTCCAGAATATCAGTGAATGTTCCATCTTGCCCTAGGCTGTTTGCAAGCGTGTCACCCCTGTGGCAGTCTGATGGCTCCCAGGGGCAGGTGCTGCCAGCTTCTAATGACTCTGCCTAAGCAGACAAATCTCTTCAGCAAGTGTATCCACCTCATCCTGGGGCTGGACTTGCTTTACAGCTCCTGGGCTGCAGAGGCTCCTGCCTTCAGCTTTGCTGCAGCCAAAATCATGGGCTTTGCGGATCTGTGGCTGAACCAGGGCCGGAGTATTCAGGCAAAAAATAAGGCACTGAACAAAAGAGAGAAATCCCCCAGGAAAATGAAACTGTAATCCCCACAGCTTGGCAAAGGGATTTGGAGGCTGGCACAGTTCCTATAAAAACTTAACCCGTTATTTAGGGGTAAATTGGGTTTTTGCTTGCTGGTTCCCCATTCCCAAAGTGAACTGGTACAAGTGACCCAGGGTCAGATCCTGACCGCAGGCAGGGAGCATGCTACCCACAGATGCACTGGCTTTCCCTTTGTTTTACAGGGCCACCCAGGAAAAATGGAAAAGCATTGTTTTAGGTGGGACACAAGCCTGAATTTTTATAGTGCAGCTGAGCTGCTGTTGCTGCCTGGGTCAGGATCTCATACAAGGAAGATACATCTCCCTTTTTTCTCTGCCCACCCCAGAGTGGGACAAACCCTTCCTTTGGCAGCCCAGGCTTCCAGCACCTCGCCAGCAGCATGAAGCCCTCTCAACCCTAATAACCACCTACCTTCAGTGCCACCATCACCTCTCTCCCTACCCTGCCTCCAGCAATGAACTCCCCTCCCAGGTCTGCCAGTCTTGCTATGCCTCCAGCCGCCTACAAGGGTATGTCATCAGGCATCGTAACCTCCTCCCATCAACTGCACATTAACAGAACACAATGGGACAAGGAAGAGCCAAAATAACAACTCCAGGCCTGGAAATACAGGATGTGCATCCTTCCTCCCACAGCTGCTGTCCCAGCACCTGGAAACACTATCTGTCAAAAAGCAGCACCTTCCCAAGGCTAGATCCATTCCCTTCTGTAAGACACTTCCTTTGTAACACCTAATGAAATACTCTTGGCAATTCCCAGCACCCAGGGGACTAACTTAGGTGCTTGCTCACACACCCTCCAGATAACTGCAGCAAAAAGCATGGGTGAGGCATCTCCCTGTCCCGACTACACCTTTCCCCTTCAACCCTGCACTTCCATTCCACGGGGAAGGAGGTCCAGACACAAAAACCAGCAGAGATTCCTCGTGGCTTCTTCTGGGAGCTCACAGTGCTGGAAATGCAGGAACAGAGGGATACAATTTCTGCACTGTAGTGAATCCACCCAGAAGGACCAGGAAAAAGACCGTCTACCAAGTTCCCACCATCTGCCTCTTCCCAGCATAACGCTGTAGACAACCTGCACCACACCTATGTGCACTTGTTTATGTATGCACTTACTAAAATACATAGGTGACACACGGTATTATCAAGTATGGCCCAGGGAAGGAAGGAGACATCAGGTCAATGAAACCTTAATTTGACCAGATGTCACACACAGAGGCAGGGTTCATCCTTGCACTCTATTATTTGTGGAGCATGCCGTGCACCCTCCATACCAGACACAGAACAGATCCTGCGGGGAAAAATACCCGGGAACGACACAATAACAGATTGCATCTTCATGCCTATGTACACAGGGGCAGAGGCAGGATTACACAGGCAGCCTTCAGCAGCCTTCACACGAGTGCGTTGTAACCACTCTGCAGTTATACACACTTGACTTAGCAGCCATAAGAATACTCCTTCAGTGCCTAGAATGCTTGTGATTCCCTGTCTTTTTAACAGCAAGCTAAAAAGATGAAAATGCAGTATTGTTACCTTTATGTGATTCACCAGAATGAACTTGTATGTTCGGCTCACAAGGCCCTACCACTTGAACCGACTAATTGGTATCATAAGCAGCATGCAAAGTCCCATCTGGACCAGTGACAGATGCCTGGCTAGGAGGTTTCACAGCTCTCTCCTGACACCAGAATAATAGCAAGTCTTGACCCATCTCAGGCCTAAGGGCGATGCTGCTCAGCAGCCACATCCTGTAATGCCCGCTTCGCCCACACGGAGCGGCTTCTGCCCTACGTGCACCACCCTCTCCACTCTTCCCAGTCCTACTGCTCCTCCTCTCAACTCTGCACAAACACAATCCTTGCTGTACCTCCTCACTTAGCCAAATCTTCATCTCTTGGCAAAGCTTTATAGAGTAGAAATCCAACCGCTAGATGCAAAGATCTGACCTGTGGCTTCCTGAAACACAGGTGAAGAGGTTGAACAAGCACTCTGGAAGTATCATTACACTCTTGGCTTGTCCTTGCCCTTTCCTCGACAGCTGCTTTGACCACTGAGTCAGGATGCCAGGTTAGGTGTACCCTGATCTAATCTTGCACAGCTGCTGTTAAATCTACACCCCAGTCTTGTGAATACCTGCACCCAGTTCCTCTTTGCCCAACCTGCGACACTTCTCCACTCCATCCCCCTGCCAACCTCACCCCCAGATGAAATTACTTAAAACAATACTATCAAATGAGTCCCTGCTGACCACAGTCAAACTCCAGTTTTTATTCAGAGGTTTGGAACTTGGTCAAACACATTTAGATTATTGATTAAGGGAAAAAAACCCCCAACAAACCACCATCTCCAACCTAGTCACTCACTCTTGAAAAGCTTCACTGACCAAGCTCTACTACAATGGCAGAACTTTAAAGAACAGGCTAAATATACTTTAAAATAACTGACCTGAAGAAAATAGCATTTTTCTCCAAGTTGCTCACAGCAAAGACCAAAGAAGGGAGATAAATTATCACATCCAGAACACACTGCCTAAAGTGGATGCCTGGAAAATAAATCTCATCCCAAACAGCAACAAAGTTTAGCAGAGTTGTAAGCAATTGCAAACAGTGTCTCCTGATAGGAAATGTCAGGCTGTCTCAAAAGACATACAGGATAAAGGCATAAAACAGAAAGCACCATGCTGCCTGCACCTATTCCTGCTGTAACTCACACTCCTGTACAAACTCACCCAGCGTAGGACAATCACATGCCCAGAGCATCACTCTAAAGAGAGAAAAATACTCAGGGGAGCACTGGTTAAACACTTCTATTCCCCAAATTTTCCAGTAAACATAACTCTCAAACAAAAACAGGGAAACCATGACACTGCTTTCCACTCTGTTAAATATTTACATTTAGCAAAAATGCAAAAAATATTTTGTTTAGGAGCAGAGGGGAATGTTTTAACGGCTGAGTGAAATTTTTGAGCTTGTAAAATGTTCGTCCCCTGGGTATCCATCATATTAAGCAAGTGATCAAAGCTGATAAAAATGTCAGCTACGTTTCCCAAAAGGATGTTGGGGGAAGGGAAAAATTATTTTCTTCAACATGGTCCCAAAATTCTTTTATTTTTTATTTTAAAAAAAGAGTAGATCTTTTCAGAGCATTACTTCCTACAACACCCCCATGCTACACATTAAAAACCCACACCAGCGCAAGTTAGTGAAGGTCCAGATTTCCACACTCCTGCAGTTTGTTGACTGTCACCTGAAGGAACCAGTGAGGCTGTTGAAGAAATCAAGCACTTTTCTTAAAAAAGGGCAGAATTGAGCCCTTGGCTCTGGTAGCAACACTGCATGCCAAGTTACAGCTACACTTCATGGCATTTTCACCCGTGCATTAACATTCAAACCCAATGTAAATCTCGCATTTACTTGTACTAGAAGCTTTAGAGGGCTGCAAAAACATTTAAAATATTTCTAATCCTCTCAGTAGGTATAGAAGATATCAAGGTAGATTATGTTTCCCCAGTATCAGACCTACTCAATTTTAAGATTAAAGACTCTGCATTTCTTCACCTCTTAGTTAGTAAGAAAGCAAATCCACTGCTTGTATTATGAAATAAGAAAATGAAACAAAACTAAAGCTTGATTGTTTGGTGACAAAGCCATCCTTTTTTGCTGTTTTAGAGATCTGATACCTTGAGACAGCATGTTGCAAGAAAACATCAGAAGACAAGATACTCCTAAAACAGTAAAATGAGAAAGGCAAGACTGCAGGTCTCCAGGACAGTGATTATCTCCGTGTTGTATGTTTGAACACCGTGTTACACATGGTCTCAGCAGGGAACCACAAACCATATCACGATGAAATCAATAAGCAGTAACAGCCTTAGAGATGAAAAAAACACTGACCAGGTCACCCAGCCACTGCCAGTCTGTTCCCAGCTGCGCACTTTAAAGGATTAAATGCCAATATCTTGAAATATATATGGAAAATAACCAAGCAGTGAATATACAGTTTCAGGGTCAGTACCACAGAAATACTACAAGGTGCAAACAACTGCCACAAGAGCTCTGTCCATCTGCTCTGATAACTGCCCTGCTTCTTAAGCTTCCCCCAAGACAAATGATTGTGCCAGTGTGCACAACGATTTTGTGACATGGACAGTCACAGTAGGGAAAAAGTCTATTTTTAGATCTCATCCTCCATCTGCTCACATACAATTCTGCTTGGATATCAAGTCTCTGTTCACAGTTTCTATTCTGCAATCAGTCTTACATTTGGAGCCCCAGGTAGCTCTGGAAAACATCTTTATAAGCAAATGGCTAGGAAAAGAATGTGCTGTGCTGTTCAAAACAAGACCTTACATGTGAGCCTAGAAAAAGCTTTATTACTGGAGATAGCAGACTGGTATGGTTATAAAGGGTCACATGTAGCTCACCCCATGAACACAAGCTGCTGGCTTTTATAGACAATCCAGAGCCTTCACTCTGGTGAAATAATGGAAACCTCTTTTAATACCACCCACCACCTATGATTCCCCAGATACAACTGTTTCACAGACACTCCTGGCTCCTCCAGGAATCTCAGTTCATTTACCTTGTAGAAAAGTCCATGGCAAATGAAGAGCATCACAAGCTTGGGTACCCCACAAGCAACACTGACAAGCCAGCTCAGACTTCCAAAGAAGCATGAAATACTCTGGTTGGTATGGAGTGGCTCACAATCCACAACATCCAGTTAACCCCATAAGCAACCAGAGAAACAAGATGTGCATTTTCAGCGTAACTGGTATTTTGGCAATTTTATTTTAGAATGCACAGCTTGAGACGTGATGGTCAGAGTACTGAAAGCTGACAGTATTAAAAAAAAGCAAAAAAACAACAACCCCGAGTTCCTTCACAAGACATTAAGATGGGCAGCCTAAAACTCACACCATTTCTGGAAACCAGGGCCACTGTGTGTTTTCTCCCTCCAAGTCATGCGAGAAGATGGCAATCAGGTTCCTGAGCAGTCAAATGCGGACGTACAGCAAATATTTTTAATGTCTCACCTTTACATGCCTCACCAGCCAGACATGTAGGAGCATGAAATAAGAGATAGTGTGATTTATGGGAGAACCCAAATAAACGATCTGCTGTGGAACAGGAGCTCCTGACTCTTACCACCACAGCACAGCCGTGCCACTCACTGCCAGCAGGCAGAACAGGACAAACACTGCAAGCTCTCATCTTGTGGACACTGACATTTTATTACAGCTAGACAGCACCTTGCCCTTTAAGTACACCTCGTACAAGAACTTCTACCTCTCCAAACAGACCTCCTACTAACATACCACACAAACTCCCTGCAGTAACTACAAATGCAGCCTCCTCAGTAAATCATCAGCACAGCATTTAGGACATACCTGTGATCTGGTCAGCAGTGGGAATTATGAGGAGGGAGTCTCCATTGTGCAGGCAGCTTCCTAGTTTTGCCACCAATAGGAACATTTGCCACCTTCACAAAGGGCCAAAAGGGGGACGAGCAGGTGCAATAGAACATTTTTTGCGCACTTAAGTACTCATGGCATGGGTCTAGCAGAAGCACTAATTTAATTCTGAGCTTCTACAAATTCCTGAGCTAAACTGCTCCTGTCAAAAGCTCTGCAAGATTCCAGCTCCATTTGTCTGGAGTGACATCTACTACATTATGCTGTCAAACATCAGACCACAGTCAACACTTCAGACATGCTGGATTAGGTCCAGCAGAGACACATGCTGGTATGGAAAGTACTAACAGAAGCTGAAAGTCTGCCCAAGTAACACAATTGCTTTGGGAAGAGGTCACCAGCCTACATAGCCCACCAAAGCAGATTTCCTCTGCTAAACATCAGTATTTTCTACTACGATAAAAACACCTGAGAAATATCAGCATAAATAATTTAATCAAACCTAAAGGGAAAAACAGGTAAACAAAAAACCCTGCCTGCATTCAAATCACATGTAAACACCGCATGTATTAAAAGCTAAAAAAGCCAGCAGCATAATCGCAGATCAGGACAGAATGGTATGTCTTTGTTTATTGCTTCTAGTAGCATCAAGACAGTTAATCTATTTGATTAATCTCCCACCACTACGGATCCTATCCATCTGATGACATGGCAATTTGAAAACCACACTTGCGCTGTCACAAACATGAAGTCTTCAAGGGAAACACAGACTCAGGATAAAAAGAGGAAGTTTCTTTTAAAAGGTGTCACTTGAAGAAAGCATCAAACACGTCTACCGATCCCCAGCATTACGTGCACATCTAGTGCAGCTTCAGAAGAAATAATTACAAAAAAAACCCCAAAAAGCCATGTTACCTGGAGCATCAGTTCACAGTCATCTCTGCCAACAAATATCATCTCCCGAGGGAGCCGATGGCGAATGCCAGTGCTGCTCACCAAGAACCACGAAGTCACACTCATTTTGGCGCTTGGCACTCAACCTTTATACATCCTAAACACAAAAAGAATCACAGGACACAGTGAGCTATTAATGAAGTGTGGAAGTACAACAGTGTGTAGCCGCTGTTGACAAATTTCCCTCCATCATAGGACCCAAAGCTGCTTCATGCACTTGTGTTCTTATCTTAAATCTCTGGTGACAACAAGCAGTTGTGAAGCGTCTGCCAGGACCTGCTGCCCATGTGCCATGTGCAGAAGCTCTGCAGCCCTGGAAATATTCCCACAGCAAAGTAAGACTAGGGATCGGAAGAAAGGATTGTTTAAAAAATTGAGGCATCCAGCTGAATCCAATCAATGAAATATGATGGAGGGGAAAAAACAGAAAACAACAAAGATCTCTTTTCCAGAACATTTCCTCTTTGCTACACAGTGCCACACAGCTTGAGCCTCGCCTATCATTAAAGATGCGGACCAGCACATCAGTGAGGTGACATAACGTGGCTCCTCTAACCTTTCCCAGCGCATTCCCAGGAGCGCTGACACCAGCGCTGGGAGGGAGGAGACCAACCTCCCTATTGCTCATCCCACTTCCACACTGATGTAAGTTGGGAGCCCACAAATCCTTCCTTCCTCCCTCCCTCCCTCGCTGCACGGCTGGTCCAAACACCAAACCGCTCTGCTACCCCAGGACAGGAAACTCCGGCTGCGATTCCCACCGGGGGTTTCGGTGCTCGGCAGGCGGAGGGGCGGCAGCCGTGACCTGCGTGCGGCACACACCGGGCACCCTCCCGGCCACACCTGTTTGTTGTCGCTGCTACAGCCCGGCTGAGAGCAGCCTGTTCCTGCGGCCTCTCCGCCTGCCTCTCCCACAACATCCCATTTTCCTCTCCCTGGCCGAAGGAAGGAGGACCCAGCGGCACACGCCAGGCTCTCGCCTTCCCCTCACCCACCTCCCCGGCTCCCAGCTGCATTCCTAAGCGCACCGGGGAAAGGAGATCTCCATTTTCCCCGGGCTGCGCCGCGCTCCCCGGCCCCACCGCCGCCTCCTCACCGGCCCCGGCGGCCCGGGGCGCGCAGGTGGGGCTGAGCGACCTCGGCGGGGGACGGGGACAGCCCGCACGCCCCCGCCGCTCCGGGAGCCGCCGCTCCGGGCTGCCGCGCCCGTGTCACGACATGCGGGCGGCCCCGACGCACCGCGGCCCCGACAAAGCGCCCGGGAAGGCGAGCCGGCAGCCGCCGGCACAGCCCTTTGTGTGGCGGCCCCGCAGCCCCCCGGCCCCCGCCCGCCCTACCTGCTGCGGCCCTCGGCGCGGCGGCAGCCGGGCACCGCGCCCCGCCAGCCGGCTCTGCCTGCCCCGCGGGCCGCTCCCGGCGCCCGCCCCGCTCCGCCCCCGCGCCGCAGGTTCCCGACGTCAGGAGGCGGCTCCAGCCCTGCCGGGCCCGGCCGGGGGAGGCGGCGGTTCCGCGGCCCGGCCCGCAGCCGGCTCGCCGGTGCTCGCGGGACACCTGAGCGCCAGGTGCTGGCCTGGCTCTGCGTCGTTGGCATCGCTGCAGGGACACGGCCATGGCACGGGTTGGGTTGGAAGGGGCCTTAAAGGTCACCTACCTTAAAGGTCATCTGCCCTAAAGGTCATCTACCCTGCCACCATGGGCAGGGATGCCAACCACCGGACCAGGCTGCTCAAAGGTGTATTCAGCCTGGCCTTGAACACCTCCAGGGACGTGGCATCCACAGGTTCTTCAGGAAGCTTTGCCAGTGTCATGCCCTGGTTCAGCATCCCTCACTTCAGGTTCTCAGATGGGCTCAGTAAATACCAGCAGAGCCTCTGGCAGCTCTCTGACCAGGGTGCAGCCATCCCTGACCTGGGAAGGTCCAACATGCAAACTTGTTGCCGTGGGACTGGAGATGCTGCCTCTGATAGATACTGGGACCAGACCCAACACCAGCCCAAGGGAGGTCCAACTCCAGCCGCTTCTTCCACCCAAGTGAGCCCCAACACAGCCTCTTCTCCCACCCAAGTCCCAACGCCAGCCACTTCTCCAGCCTGAGTCCCAGCACAGCCTCTCCAGACACCCAAGTGAGCCTCAGCAGCAGTCTCTCTCACTCTCCACCAGGCTGCAGGTTAGCATCCATCTCCACATACACTCCTCCTCTTGCAGGGCAGCACCTAAATGCAGTTGGCAGAACTGAGTTAATCTTCAGCATCTAACCATGGAATAAGATCCTTAATGGGTGCTGTGAAAGGACATACCATTTTATGAGTTCTTTTCAATTGTAGGTAGCTAGAAAATTGTGAAGAATAGTAAGTGCAGCGAGCGATGACAACTTTTTCCTCCCATTGTGAGGACCATTGGGTATCATGGTAAAGGTTTCTCAAGAGAGCCCCAGCTCCTGCAGATGTCAGTGGAGCTGGAAGGAGCAGCAGCTTAACACTGGTTCTCTGGCTCCAGCTGACACTGGCCACTAAGGAAAGAAATAGGAAGACACCAGGTTCATAGTGATGTTTCTCCAGGCTCATATTCCAGGTGGAAAGACAGCTTTGCATTTGTACACTGTGCATTTGGGTTTGCGTATCATTTCTCCATCACCTGCAAGAACTCTTCTTGGTGTCTTCAGTGGTGTGTTCTTGGGAACTTTGGCTCAGGATGTAATCTTAACAAAGTCTGATGGCATGGAAACCACAGGTCCAGCACACTACTTGCAGGGGGTGGCCCATTAGTCACATCACTTTGTGGGCTTATTCCTGTTTTATACCTTTGCTGCAAGGCTGTGGAGCCAGGAAGGGCAAAGTGAACTGCATCAGGACTGTAAGGAGGGAAGGAAAACAGCATTTCTTCTTTTTCCTCCTCTTTCTGAAGAGCAGTAGGACTTTGTTATTATTTAATTAATAGTATTATTGCTTTCTTTAATCAACATTTGACTTCTTTCTTGGCAGATACGTCATGCCTCAGGGTGATTTCAGGGTACCATTATCTTCAAAGTCTTTGAAGCTTGCTGAGCTGCAGCATCTGTGTTTTACTGGAGTGCTCTTGGTCTCTGCTTGGAGCAGAGCACCACACCCTTGCAGCATGCCATGTCCCTCAGACACCAGGCAGGAGGATGGAGGGAGCAGCTGCCACTTCCACGGTGCTTTGAAGGCTTTTGTATTGGGTGCTGCCATTTTTATTTATAAATAAAAATGAACTTCTACCCTGTTTTGCCAGCTCATCCTGTCATTAAATGATGTTTTATTATTGATTTAACTGACCTATAGCTTCAGTTTTTATAGATATTATTCACTTCTTTCTGAACTACATGTATTTACTGGAGAGGCTGCTCTATGAACCGATCTGTAGAGCATCTCTATACTACTCAAAGGAAGTAGGATAATTTACTTCTTTATACAAGCCTGCCATCTAGGCAAATCTTTGTTATAAGTTGCTATAAAAAGGTTAGTGTTTGCTTAAGTCTCTCTTTAAGCCCAGTTTTACCATGCATTTATCCATGTGTATTTATTTGAGCAGTCAGTCAGTACTTCAGCGTTTATAGGGAAGAAAAAAGTTCCTGTTCGCACCACGTGTGTCTTCTGGCCTGACTGAAGGTACAGTATAGGCCAATATCCTGGGCCTGGCTGAATGCTGCATTGCAGCCTCTTTATTTTATTCCAGTGATCTAAAAGGCGTAAAAAAGGTAGTAAGTGGAGTCTTTCCTTCTCCTCTCTCCTCACTCCTCACCCCTCCAAAAAGAGTGTGTGGGCAGCATATCCTGGTACTACACTGTCATCTTTAAATCCCAGTCAGAGCACGTGTCCATGGGGAAGACAAGCTGCTGCACTTGTACAAAGACTGCTGTACTTTGAGTTTTACTTTTTTTTCCTACTGAAACAAGCCCTTTTGGCAGCCAGTGTAGCCCTTGGGCTACTCAACCCCCCAGGCTAGCCAAACATACAACACCACAAAAGTGACATAAAACCACTTCTTCCTGCTGGGAGGAGGAAAGGTGGGGGAAAGACCTCTCAAAGTTGGGTGCAGCAGCAGCAGAGTGTGGCTCACGCTAAATTTGGGGCATATGTTTATCATACAAATCCCTCTACCTTCACCTACAGCATTGTCACCTTCAGCTACAGGGGACATGCTCACAGCTGTGTGAACCTGCGTGACCCAGGTGGCAGGAGGTTCACTGTTCTGTACATTGTGCAGATGCAGAGAAATGACCAGTCCCTGTTCCAGAGCCCTAATATTGCCAGTAAACAAGGAGACTGAAGGCAAGGTAGAATGTCCAGGCAGCAGAATAACAGGTCACAGGGCAATCTGTATCCAGAGCTGTTGAAGCAGGTCATCTGCTCCACTGAAATACTTTCTGTCTGACACCCTGAACCCACAGCTATCACAACCTGGAGCAGAACGACTTCAGATCCCTGCTTCAAAACAAAAATCCCACCATCCCCCATGGAGCTGAACTAAATCAAGCTCTTGCTGGCAGGCTCTGATGGGAAGGAGATTTGTGACCGAGTTGCCAAACAAGAGCTGCATCTTGCTGCAGAGGAGGCTTCTGTTCCAGACTGATCATAGCCTGATCCAGGTGTCCTGTGTGGCTTCCCCTCTGAAGGGCAGTGTTCCCTGTCCATGAGTTAAGGGAAAAAACTAATTCTGGTTATTGCTTAGATATCAACATGGTGGGTAGCTTATAAATAAAGCTGTGCAGGACTGCTAAGTATACGTGGCCTGATTAACTCTTTGCAGGCTGGCTGAAATCCAGTGTGCACAGCTGCATGCACACACATTCATGGGCACACGTGCAGATCTTGAATTCCTGACTATTTTGCATCCAAGGGCTGTAGTAGTAGTTGTCAGGCACTGTTCCTCAAGATTATTTCATTTGTTCTTTGAGAAGCATCAGGAGAGGTTCACAAGTGGGTCACGCAGGGTTTCCTAACCCCTTCTTCATTCGAATGGATTCTGCTCCTCAGTGATTACTTTCTTTCCCAGAAAGCCAAAATTGGACCCATGCCAGTTCTTTGGGCCCTGCTGCAGGGAGATGTGTTGCCTGCAGCATTCTCTCTTCGGGTCAGGATTTCTGCCTGGATTTTTACTGTAATCAGGAAATATCTGTGGTCTTTTGCAAGAGAATGCTGCGGGTCTGGACCTGTGTACTTCACACAGCTAATGGTGCTGTTGGCTGCCAACAGAAAGGGCAGGATTGAGCCCTTTCCTGTGGAGCCTGAGAGCAAAGCTTTTCATCACTGATTCTGGGTATCAGCATGAGCTGGATCAGCATAACATAGAAATAATCCTCCTTCTGAATATACACCTTCTAAGTGTCATTTTGAAAATATTTCCCTTGATTTGGGTGGGTGCTTTTTTTTGGTTTTTGGTTTTTGGTTTTTGGTTTTTGGTTTTTGGTTTTGTTTGGGTTTTGTTGTTGTTGTTGTTGTTGTTTGTTCATTTCTTGCTGATTGATGATTTTTAAATAACAAAAACTAATTATTTCTAGCTGGATATTTATCTTAATTTTAGTTAGCTTGCCTAGGAACCTTGCTGAACTGAATTTGGACCAGCAAAAGCAATCTGCCTCTCCTCTCTGCCTAAGCAATCCTTTGCTCTGCCCAGTACCTCGGTTGTGCTGGTTTCCAACATTCTCGTCTCCGTACAGCCAGGAACAGGCCCCAACCCTGCCCAGTCAACTGGAAAACAATGAGACCATTCATGTGCATGGTTATTCCCTGGCATAAATGTTTGAAGAGATACAGTCTGGCTGGGACAGGCTTCTGTCGTTTGGATGGTTCTACAAGACGGCTTTTTACAATACTTATGGTTTTAACCTGTTTAGTAACCAGTTATAGGGACAGATTCTTAGCTGGAGTGTGGTAGCATTGCCCAGAACAGCCTTAGTTTGGCATCTTTGTTTTACACCAGCTGGAGAATTTTTCTTGGGTTTTTTTTGGGGTTTTTTTTTTTTTTTTTTTTTTGGTTGGTTGGTTGGTTTTTTTTTTTTCTTTTTCCCCACTGCCTAGTCCTACATACCAACATGAAATTTAATTTTACTACCGTGGAATTTACTAAAAATAAAACTCCATTTGTGTTAACACTTCTTTTCAGAATGTGCAGTATGGCCTTCTCCAGTCATCCTCTTTTATTCCCCAGCTAACCCACAAAAAATATTTTATTTTTCTTACGGAGAGGAATTTGAACAACTATTTTTAATTTATGACCCTCATAACTTGTGGCAGGGGAGCAGCAAGAATTATCAGTGCAATAAAAGAATGGAGCTAGTTTAGTGTGAACATCGTCAGAATGTCTCATCTAGGATCTGTGTGGTATAAAACTTCACCGAAAGAATTAAAACATACGCTTAAGTGATCTCATTTTCGGGGGGTTTAATTAGTAAAAGCTCGGCAGTGATGATGTCGTGCTGTCTGATGAGATTAGGTCAGATTATACATAGTTGTATGGTGTGGCATCTTAAATGGGAATCACCTTATGGCAAGTCGGTGCCATTTCAATATCACATTTAAAGAAATAGCTTCTCAGGGAAAGTTGATTGGTTTCATAAGAGAAGCAGCAGGGTTTTCAGGCCTCCTGTGTGGGAGAATGGGAACAACAGGCAGCTTGAGATCATCTCTATTTCAGGGGTTTTTTCCTCTTATTCGTTCAATTAATTTTCATGTATGTGACTATTTCTTATGAGAAAGGTTGCAAGGCTACTTAAACAGAAAAATGATTTCACATGGCCTGGAGAACACAACACATGGCCAGAGGCCTGTACTTTGCCCTCCCAACCATGAACAAATTCTTTCTCCTCTTCCTCTGTTGTTGTTATTATAATGCAAAGGCAGGAATATTTGGTTGAATGCCAGAAGTGCAGGATTTCCTTAAGCAGTTTTTGCTGCAGTAACCACCTCTTTTTCTTTTCCTTTCTCTTCCCTAGTACTCCACTCATGCACATTTTCAGATGTGGCCCAAGATTTGTTTTGCAAGTACATTCATTGCAGACTCTGTTCCATGCAGGTGATCCTCTGCTACCCTTTCCCAGTGGTCCACTTAGTCAGAAGATTCTTTATAGAACTTCTCCAATTGGTTCAATTTTCTGCATTTTTAGGAAAATCCTCTTCATATCTAGGTTAGTGGGACCATTTGTTTAAAATTCATGAGGATTATAAAAATCCTAGTTCAAAATGAAACTTCAGTTTACACTAAAGAAAACCAGCATTGTCATTCAATGGATTCAACAGGATCTCACTGATTCATGAACTATGCAAGGTTGCTCCTTGCCTAAGAGACTTATTAAGACAAGACTTAGAGACTCAACAATAGGTGAATGAGAGCTTGTGGAAAAGAAATCATCCCTGTATGATTTGAGCAAATTCATGCATTTTACTGGAAATCCAAGACCAATAAACTTTTTTTGCTGATGTTATAAAGAAGAATATTTTAGGTAACAGTACAGTTGCATCTCTAAAGCAATCATTATTATTGCCCCTGTGGACAAGTGTCTATTCAGTGGCTGCTGATCATGCCACTGGTTTAAAGAAAATGTCAGTTCTGCTTGAAACTATTTTCTTGGTTTCTTGCATTATCATTTTTGCCTGCAAAATGAAAAGCTTTGATGAAATATTTAATAGGTACATGTAAAAAAAATATAGTTCCCTTTAAATTGAAGAATATGTCTTCAGTAATATCCAGTGTAGTGGCAAAGGCCTTATAGGAAGGGAAGGTTCATAATTTGCTGCCCTGCAGGGAATAATTTATTGAATCACTTGGAGATTCACATATTTTCTGCCCTGTGAAGTTAAAACCATACTCCACTGTGGTGATCTTTAGTGAAGCTCTTTCTTCACTTGAGAGTGGTGGAAGAATGCTATCAATGTGGACGAGAAGGTCAGCAGTGTCAGGAGGAGCCAGCCTACTTTGATGGGGTCAACTGTAGGGGCAGCTTTAGTAATTTATAGCACACAAGCCATCAGCTGGAGATTTATATGCTTGTCAGGCATTTTATGAGAGCTCATCAGAGTAATATTTATTTCTTTGCAGAAAACAGTTGTATTACCAGCACCATGGGAGAATAAAAGCCACAAGCAGGAGACCAACAGAGCAGTATTTTTGAGATGTAGTAGTGGCTTCATTACATGCTGATCCTTAAAAGCTTCAGGATACTTTAGAATAATCTTCTTTAGTCAGCAGGTGCATGAACTGCCATGTGTTCCACATTCATTAAATCGTCTTAAAACCCTACAAAAAATGCCCATTTTCTGACTGCACACACGTAGCTTGTGACTGTCCTTCTCAGCTCAGAGTTTGTAAGTGGAAGCTCCATTCATTTCAGGTAAACAGAGTGATCATGACTGAAACAAGGTCTCAGGTAAGCTGGGCACAGATTTCTGTATCATTGCAACACTCCCGGCAAGACTCATGTTCCTGGGTATTTCCATGCTGGTGAAATTAATTCCCAAAAATTAGTTGTGGGAGGTTGAGACAGTTGCTTGAGGAAGGCCAAGTGACATTTGAACAAAAAAGAGAGGTACCACAGTCTTGATTATCTGCCAACCATGAAGCAACTGTTCATTTCCTACACACACAGGCTGCTTTGTTTAAATTGTCCAGATGAAACTCAGAATGCCTCTCACCTCTACTGAGTTTCTCCATCTTGCACAATTTTTTCGAGCTTAAAAAAAATCTGGGCTCTTTCCTATAGGATGGATGCTTGCTGGGAGATAATGGTACCATACAACTCCCTTTGTTAATAATCACCTTCAGTGTTTGGGGTTGAACTGCATTTTCTGCAGGAAAAGCTTTAACAGAAACATCTGCCCACATCTGCCCACATCTGCCCACTGCAGTCAGAAGGACCATGTTGTAGCTTTCTGACCAGATCTAATATCAGAGGGTGCAGGAGCTCTCAGAGGAGGGTCCAGTCACCAGCTTTGACTGATGCCTCTCCTTTCCCTGTGGCAGAGCAGATTTGTGCAGGTTTCTCCTTTTTTCAAAGACTTCTGCTCCTCCCTGGCAGCAGTTGCAGAGAGAAAAGGAGGTTGATAAAACCAGCAAGCAGCATCTCTAGGAAAAAACAGTGACTGCCACACCAGTCATTGCTGGTCACACCTGCCCACAGGCTGGGTGCTTAGGGATGAGAACAGATTATACTACTAAATCTCACTGAAGGATTTTAGCCTTTTTTTTTTCTTTTTTTTTTTTTTTTTTTTTTTTTTTTTCTTTTTTGTCCTGGGACATGCAGAATAGGTTCTACATCACATCAGTGGGCACAACACAGCACATCCCCATCTCAGTCATGCCTACCCTCATCTTGCCTTTGCCACCAGCTGCTACAGGTCAAATTTCTGCTCTTGGGATCTTGAAGAAACATCCTAGAGCTTTCCGCCCACTCACCATGAGTTAACTTTGAATGCAGAAACGTTCATTAGCACTGTATTTTATCTTAATTTCTCATTCATTCCCGAGGGTTATTTTCCCCACTCTACAGGAGAATTTCTCAGTAGCTGGGCCTGCATATGCATCAGCTCAAATGCATGGTGGGGAACAGAAGAGCCAGTATGGCAGAGAGATGCCATGAAGAGGTTTTCCAAGTGGTGTGGTTGAGACTGGATGGTCAGCAAAACTCAAGTGCAAAAGAAAATGCAAGGGGAGTAAGAAAAATCTTGAGGACAGTACACGTAGGTCTTGCATGAGGCAGCAACAACAGGTGGGACATAAGAATTGTCCCACTTTACAGCTTTGCCTCTGGTCTTTGGTTCCCAAGTAGACTGCAACATTTTGAATCAGGGACTGCCTTAAATACTGTTTTTGTACTATGCACTGAGCTTCTCAGCACTCCTCTAATACAAATAATCATTCAACAGAAGCTGGTGTATACCTGGCAAGGTTATAAATCAGATCCCTTTAAGACCCAAGGTAAACCAGAGATAATGTCTTGCAGGGATTTATCTAAGAAGACAATAAACTGAGGAGGGGAGAGAATTGGTAAAAAATAGTTAAGGTTGATGACATGGTCTATAATTTCTCTCTTTGTCGGACTGGTAATAGCTGAGCAGAAAAATGATCACATTTATAACAAGTCGTCTTATTAGCACAGGGAGAAGATGAAAAGGAAATCCTCCAGTGTGTAGTTTGACTGGCCCTGTGATCTGTTGTTGAGCCATAAGCTGATTGCTGGGGACACGTCTGGACAAGGAGAGGAGCTGAGGTTAACACGCTCTGCGGAGAGCTCGCCGTGCCCTCTCACAGTAAGCTCAGCAAACCCTATGCAAATGCCTTTTGCAAGTCTTTCAAGGGAGGAAAATAAGCAATACAATACTGTACTGGTGGCACAAAAGGCCTTTCGAAACTTCCAGTTAATACTTGAAAGCATTTTGAACTCTGCCTAGAGCGTTGGCCAATAATTTGCCAGGTTACTTTGTTCCACCCTGCAGGATAAAGGATCACACAGAGGTATGGCTTAGACTTCCTTGCCCTTACAGATCTGCCTTGCAAACAGAAGAGGGCACAATACCTTTCAAAGAGATGGCATTTCCTGCTTTAAGTAAAAAAAAACCCCAACCAACCGACCATTCAACCAAAAAACACGAACCTCAAAATACCCAAACCCCAACCAACCTTCCCAAACAGCTATCCTGTAAAACATTTTATATTTCCTTACAGAAGAGGGGGATGGAGTTGGAGGACCAGAAGGACTGCATCAGTCCTAGTGCCCACTGAACCCTTTGCACAGGGAATAGCAGGAGAGGTTTTGTGCTGGTGGGGAGCACTCACAGCAACAGGGAGCTTGTGCCCAGGAGTGCCCAGGAAGAGAGAAGTCTACCTGCTGTAACATAACCCACGTGAAGGTGTTTCAGTCCCTTCACAGCCCTAGTCACAGGTTAGGTCACAGACTGTAGATGGCAGCAGTGATGTCACTGGCCACTCTGCACTTACTTTTGGAGCTCTCTGACATTTCCGTGCTGTGCTATCGCAGTTAAGCAATTTTCTTCCCTCTCTCAGCTACAGCTGGTTAATTTTTTTAACATTAGAAACACTTAGAAAGGATTGTGCATAGAAACCAGCTTTTAAAAACATTATGTGAAAGATGCTTGCTGTTGGAAAATAAATTTAAGAATGCCGTTGGCTTAATAAAAGTACCGTGCTGCCTTTCAGACTAATTTAAAACTTGAATTGTAGCCATTTTTAGCTTTAACAAAATCGATTAGGCCACTTGGTATGCTGTGTCAGTCATTGCCTATTTTAATCTTTTAAGTAATTTTGGCAGCAAATAGCATCTGGGAGGTTGAGTTCACCCCTGAAGATCCTCTAGGATTTCAGTGGGATTTCCATATTGCTGCAGTCTTGAGCAGTCAAGTCCTAAATCAGTCACAAGTACATTAAATAGAACAGGGCAATAAGATGGCATTTGGCTCTAGTTTACATTTAAGATGATCCTCACTTCAAAAACACTTGAATCACGTGGTGGAAATGGTAAAACTGTTGACGATGATGTGAAAAGGACTGAGGTGTTCAATAAATATTTTTGTTCTGAATTTGGAAACAAGAGGAATCATGCACAAATGTCAGGAGGACAATGCACTTTCCATCCCATTAGTAACCAAGGAAGCTATTAAACAGCTTTACTAGAGGTAAACATTATTACCTTAACAGGTCCAGACAACTGTCATCTTCAGAACTGAAATGAATTGGCTCAAGGGATCTTTGACCCACTCCCACTTAATCTTGGAGGACTGCAAATGTTTTAGAGGACTGGTGGAATGCTGCATTTTGAGTAAGTTATTTAAAAAATCACTAGGGCAATGTAAGTAATTCATCCATCCAGTGAGCCATCCAGCCAGCCATTCTGGGCAAAGTAATGAAATATTAGTATAGAAGTCAGCAATAAAGAATGCCACTGGAAATAATAGGGGTCAACACTATTCACAGGGAAAAAGTCTTGTGAAAGAAGCTTGACTTTTTTTCTTTTCCATAAATTATTTGCCTGGTTAAAAACAGCTTCTAAACAGATATAAGATAGTTGCCTTTTACAGACTGTTTCATTGTTTGCAATAATTATCACAGTAATTAACAGCATTAAGGTAGGTGAATTAAGAAGTGACAAACTGGCAAGTCTTAAGTGAAATACAGGCATCAGCAAAGACTTGGCAAGAAACAGAATGAACTAGGTTTGGATACTGCAGCCATCACTCTGCTGCTGCTTCTAAGGTGTGTGGTTTGTGTAAAACTGGCTCCTGCTAAAAACATGGGAATGTCTTGGTTTGTAGGAGTGCCACCTGAGTACCACTGCCTTCTCTGCTACTGGCTATGGAAATTGTCATTGTGTAACTGGGCTGCAGCTGGTCCCTCAGGGTTTAGGAAATCCAGAGCGGTGCAGGACAGGAGCTCAGCCCTGGGGCCTCTCCCTGGGCTGTGGCAGAAGGGATGAGAGCTGGTCGGACAGAGAAGCAAGTCGATCTGAACTGCTCCGCTCTTGTGCCCATGCAGAGTCCCCAGGTATCCCTCCAACCCTCTCAGCTCAGGAAATCTCTCCCTGGCTGGATTTGGGTCATGTCCTCCTGTGCATTGCTCCTGGAAACTTTCCAGCCCCCTGTGCCACCGTCCAACTTCATGGACCCACTGGAGTGCAAAAGGCTCAGCAATTGGAATTCTGGTTTTCAGTAACCAAAGCAGTTGTGCTGGGAGTATTTAGCACATCTGAGTGTTTCATCTGTGCTCTGAATGCCTTTCTTAGACAGCATAACATTAAAAACTGAGTAGTAAACCTGAAGATGCTGACATCCTTATACAGCACAGTTTCACATCCCTGAGAACAGACACTCCAAATTCCTCTTCTGAGGAGGAAGAAGGACAGGAAAATCTTTGAACATCCTCATCTAGTAGGAACAGATCCCTCAAAATCTCTTTATGTTAGCTGAGGTTGTGACCACGATCGTTTATTCAGCTCTGTGTAATTATTGCTCTTGCCTTTTGGTAATTATTTTACTATCCATGAAGAATTATAAAGCCATTAACCTGGAAGAGAAAAAGACAAAAGCCTGGGCATGTGAGAAAGACTTTGAATACAAATTCATTCACCAGTTAGAAACAAAAGTGTGTGTTCAGAAAGTTAATTAACAAAAAATCTGTCTCAAGGCAACTTCTGCTTACTACTAATGGATATCATGAAAATTCATAAACTCACTGCTCCCAATGAGAGGATTTGCTGACTGGAGACTGCTGTGTGGGACCACATCTCTCTGATCCTTTGCAGTGGGAAGGTGGGGGATGGCCAGAAAAGCCCCTCATTTGTGTGAAGGGGTAAATTTCTGATTACTTCAGTGAGGAAAACTTTCACATGCTGTGTCCTTGTCTGTCAGGGACACACATCACCCTGCGCACAGGGGAAGGTTTAAACTGCAGCCTTTGCTATTTGAAGATAAAGTTCTTGATCCATAATAAGCACCGCCAACTGCATTTCAGGCAGCACTTTTGCTTCGCTCTTGGTGGGAAGCAGGAAGGTCCAGACTGCAAAAGCTCGGGGACCTGTTTCCAGTGTGGGCAGCCATGCACAGGCAGAGCCTGTGTGTGATGAGGCCTAGGAGCTCAAGGTGCTCTGGGAAGTGATGGCTTTCCTGTTAATGGCTGTATCCTGTGCCTTCCTGGCCACAGTCAAAGCGAATTCCTGGAGGAAAAGGCAAAAATACAGGTACAGCCTGGCTGCCAGAGCCTTCCTGAGGTGTGTGTAGCTTCCCTCTTCTCAACAGCCTTTTGTGAATCTGCCCAGCTTCTCCTTAAACTCACAATCGTTTTTATCATTTGCAATATAAATTGTACCAAAGAGATATAAGGCACATGGGGTCATGTTCTGCCTTCCTTTACCGGGGCACAGCAGGTTCCCTGATCCTGGCAGACACAGAGGGGATTTAGGACATCTGTATTGGAAGGGCTGAGTGCATTTGGAAGCTGTTATAGATCAGCTTGCACAGAGTTTTTCTTCAGGCCTCTATGCAATTACTGTGATTTCTTGGCGCTGAGGTTCAGTGATTCACCTGAGTTGGGCCATGCACAAGGCGATGTGGCTCTGGAGGGCTTCCCACCACAATCCGTGTGCTCAGCAAGTCCATCAGCTGAATACAAGGGACCTTGCAACTGCTAAGTCTTCCAGGGTAGGGGGGAGACTTAAAAGAGATTAAGCAATTGCCTGCACTAATCAGAACCATAGACTACAAATCGATCTTGGCTCAGTTGCTGGAGAAAAGCAGCTTCTGGACTTGAAGGGAGGTGGCATAGCTGGACGGCTGGTTCTGGGAGACAGGACAGGGTGTTGGGAAGGTAGAATGCATTTCCACAAAAATGACAGAAGCCAAAGAGCCAAAAAGCAAGACAGTAGTGACTCCAGAGCCTATCTTCCTGCAGCAGACATGGGGCAAATAATACAGGCTGGGTAAATGAGTAAAAACCTGGTTAGAAAGACAGAAGAGAAGGCAGAGAGATACCATAAGGCACCAGGGGCTGCATCACTCAGGATCTAGGGAGGAACTCCTCAGTCAGTGCTGCAGGTGGCATTGCCAGTTAAAACAGAGACTGGAAGAATACCCAGCATCCCTCCACACCCAATCCAATGCTCATTCCAATCAGGAGCTAAGCTCCTGCTCTTTTCAGAGGATGGAATAAGGCAAGGGGTTGCAAGGCTTTGTATAAGGTTGGATGAATAATTTCGGCAACACCTCCCCTCACCACTGCTATGCAGCAGTTCTACAATCTAGAGTATTATTAAGAGGGGTTTTTATTGATCAAATGACACATCATTTGGCCCCACCTGTGTCTATTCATGCTATTTGTTGCAATGCTTGTACTGTCCATACTATTCCTCTGAAGCCACTGCGAGCATAAACTGAGTGTTGCTGGTGTGCTCTCAAGGTGAGATTGCAGTAGGTTACTCAGAGGAAACACAGGAGCAAGGCAGGGCAGGAAGTGAGCAATCAGCCCTGCAAGCCCATGGGCAAATGTCCACACACACATTCCCAAATGCACAGAACCACCCCAGATGCAGAAGGGAAGGCATCAGTCAACAAAACTTGTCAAGCTGAAATTCAGCACCTTGAATGGACAAAATCCTTGCAAAATCCTTGGAGGTATTAACATTTCTGGTTTGATTTTCAAGATCTGTGTTGCTTGAACTTGTTTATCTTGTGTTTAGCTTTATGATCTGATTAAATCACAAGTCAGCAAAAGAAGTAAGCTCAAAACTTTGGGGTATGCCCAGCAGTTCTCTTTAAGGTGTTAGAATAGAATAGATAGTTCCAGTTGGAAGGGCTCTGCGGTGATCATCCTTTCAGCATCAATATTTACCTATAGAAAGTTGTGCCTGCCTTGTCTAGTAGGTACGCCCAGTACTTCACACAGAGGACCAGACTGAGCAGAATATCCCAGGTGAAGTCTCACCCACCTCTGTTCTCTGGCCTTTGTCCTGTTCTATCTGCTGGAAATCCATCCCCACCCTTTACGTCCTAGGAGAGAGCACACCACTGCCAAGGCCATGGCAGCTGGTAGATCTCAGTCCTCCTGCTCTCAGTGAAGATTCTGATGTGTTCTCCTTCCCAGTCATTCCCAAGTCTTGAGTTGGATGGCAGAAACTCTGCTCTTACTCCATGAGCTCATGCTCACAGCAACTGAATTTCCTCCCTTTCTCCTACTTTTCCATCTGTGCCCTACTGGGACACACCATCTCCCCTGTACTGGCAATGATTTTCCAGTCTTCTTGTGGAATGTCTCCAGCAGCTTCCCCCAAGGCTTTCCCTGCTACTCACATTACCCTGGCCAGCTCCTTACCTCACCACAACATTTCTACCACTTCCCATCTGAGTGCACATTTTCCCAAATGGGGCTTTCTCAATTGCTCTGAGAGACAAGGCAAGTAGTATATGGATCTTATCTGGAAGATCAGTTCTCTTATCAAAGGAAGCTAACAGGTTAGGCTGGCATGGTGGACTTTGGGTAAGCGGTATTGGATCTTATCTCATTTTCTGTTTGCTCCCATGTTGGATAAGTACTTATCCCTTCAAAGCTTCTTTCAAAGCCTTTCATCCCACCGAGGTGAGATTACTCCAACCTGTGTCTGTCCTGATCTCACCCTTCCCCTCTACTTCTTCCAAATGTGTGCACAGACGGAGTGTGTTACTTGTCCTAATATGTGAGCTTCTCCAGGTCAGAGCACGTGTGCTGCCTTCCTTCCTGAAGAAGATTTCAGCAGTGTTTCAGTGCAAGCTTTTAGCAAACAGCAACAACCAAAAAAACCCCCCAACTACCCTGATAATAGGATGGTTCCAGCACTTCAAGAAGGAGAGGAAAGATGGGGGATGAGGGAGTGTAGGGACACAATAAGGGCTAGCTGTTTTAAACTGAAGGAAAGGTAGATTTAGATTAGATATCAGGAAGAAATTCTTTACTATGAGGGTGGTGAGGCCCTGGCACAGGTTGCTCAGAAAGGCTGTGAATGCCCCATCCCTGGGAGTGTCCAAGGCCAGGTTGGATGGGGCTTTGAGCAATTTGGTCTGGTGGAAGGTGTCCCTGCCCATGGCAAGGTGTTTGGAGCTGGATGATCTTTAAGGTCTCTTCCAACCCAAACCAATCAATGATTCTGTGATTCCAAGGTGCAGTGAGGTGGGAAAGGAAAGCGTGGCCTCATTTCTCCTGTTCAGGCTTTAGAAGGTAACACGCTGTCATTGGCCATGTCCACCCACCTGCAATAATTATACAGCCCCCCCCCCCATCATCTTTTAGATGCACTCAGGATTAATTAGTTTATCCCTTCCTGAGGCAGTGAAATTAAACTTGTTTTTTCCATTCTACAGAGCAAAAAATAGTGCACAGGCGGACTAGATCTCTGTCATGTAGTACCATGATAGCATAAATACATATATTAGCCATGTAATGACTATTTAAACATCCTTAGTCACACTCTTCATTATTTATCCAGCCTTCTATCTACTGGAGATGCATCCCCTTACACCCTAGGAGTGGACCATGGCAGCTGGTCATGGCAGCTCAGTTCTCCTGCTCTCAATGGAGGCACATTTTTTTACAGTGCAGTGAAAATCAAAATGTGGTTTCGGTTGCTCAGTGCACAAAAATTGCTTACTGTTACCGAAAATAAAGTAGGTTTTCACAGAAAAAAAAAGAAAAAAAACCCCCACAGCCTCAAAGGTGGTTTCGCTTACCTTTTTTAGCAAGATACATTTATACTCAAAACACGCCCCTTAAAGAAACTACCGTGATCTATAAGTGCACAATACACATTTTAAGTTATTTCAAGGTGATTGCCTACAGCAAGTCTTCCACTTTTGATATGCCTGGCCACATCAATACATTTAACATTATTAAACGGTTGGCCCTTACTTTCACTCGGGATTAGTAGATGAGAGCTGCCCAGTCACCTCCCAGGCTCAGCCCACGGGGGTTTCGGTGCTGTCACCTCCTCCTGACCCCAGCCTGGAGCGGGGACAAGCACCCACTGCCTGTGTTTGCATTCCCTCCCTCGTGCTGCCATTTACCACGAACTTCGTGCTGCGTTTTTGGTGCTTTGCTCCGACAGCGCGGTTTGTCGTGAGGCAAGGTGTAAGTATTACCTTAGATCCACACTAGAGGATGCTCTTGGGTCAGCAGTGAGAGACAAGCCGCCTCTCCTCTTCCCAATCCGCGCGGCTTCGAGGCTCAGAACGCATTTCAAGGCTTAGCCAAGGCTTAGGCGGTGTTTCATGGCTTAAAAAGATAAGAAGAAAATGTTCACACGGACAAAAGTGTGTGACAAAGTAGTGACAAAAACTACTTACCCTGCTTTTGCAGTGCTATTACTGCTCAATATACATTTTAAACCAGCCTGGAGGCAGGCAGGGACTTTGATAAGGCCAACAGTTGTTTGCTGGCTTGGTTTTTTTTTTTTCAGTCACCTGTTTGTGATACATTATGTGGGACATAAGACAAGGCTCTAGGGAGACCCTCTAAGACCTAAAGGAGAATATAGGGGAGTTGGAGAGGGGCTTTTCACATGGGCAAGTAGTGACTGGACAAGGGGGAATGGCTTTAGACTGAAAGAGGGCAGGTATAGATTAGATCTTAGGAAGAAAATCGAGACCGTGAGAGTGGTGAGGCACTGGCACAGATTGCCCAGAAAAGCTGGGATGCCCCATCCCTGGAAGTGTCCAAGGCCATGTTGGATGGGGCTTTGAGCAACCTGGTCTGGTGGAAGGTGTCCCTGCCCACGGGGATCTTTAAGGTCCCTTCCAACCCAAACCATTCTGTGATTCTGTGATTTTGATAGCAAATTAGGGACCTTAAAGGACACTTATAAATCCTCATGTCCCTGTATTCTAGAAAACAAGGAAGGAAATGAGGAAATTTGGGGGTGTTATGCATTTCTCTAGCACTGCAGATGCACCGAGCCCACCACAGCACCCATCTCCCAACAGGCAGGAGCTCCCAAGACTCAGTGAATATTCGGAATTTCAGCCCCTCCCACTGGAACAAGGGAATTTCTGCAGACGTTTGTGTTTGTACCAAACACTTGTTTACAATGGCAATAGTCTCTCGCTCTGCCATGGTTTTGTTTTTCTGGTTTGATAGACTTCCTCTAAAATCCCCTTTTCTGCAAACTCTCTCATTTTGCAGGATGAAACTCATTGTGGCACATGGGAACAAATCCAGTCTAACAAAACACCTGGATGCAAGTTGAGACTGTCCAGTGTGTTCTAAACTAATAATAAAAATTGATTTTAAATGAAGAGCTTGATATTTCAAGGGGAGTTGGAAAACCCAGAAGGAAATTTTTCGGTTTTTAAAAATGGTCCTGGCATTCTCAAAACAAAAGTGAAAGAAAAACCAACCATTAAAAAGCACATTAATTTCAACATGATGTGACTACAGAAAGCTGTGTCCATCATAACTATAATAAAACTCCAGCTCAGGTGGCTCTTCAGGCGCCCAGCACCTGCGAGGCTACAGCCAGGAGAAACCATTCCCAGGATCAAGGCTTGCTCCAGCCTTCAGCCTTGCCAGCCCATCCAGCAGAGTTTATTTCACACACAAAACTTCCTGTGGTTTGCTCCTGTCTGAAGGGAAGGCACATTTTGACCTCTCCCACAGCACAAAGTCACCCATCAGCTGGAGCGATGAGGAAAGCCACTAATGCCTTCGCTGCCCACACATGAAATCATCAAGCCCAGTGCATCATAGTGCTGGTGTGGCCCTAAGGAGGAAGGTAACAAACCGTACCACTGCTGAAACTCCTCTGGCGGGGAAGTTTGTGCTGCTGGGTGAACTGGTGGTAGGAAAACCAATTATGAAAGCTGGTTAACAGCATAGCCAGTAGTTGTGATGCTCACTTGGGACTGCAGGTTGCAATTCAAGACCTTGCTGCAGTCCAGAGAGCATCTTAATCAGACTGAAGCTAAAACTCCTGCTCTGAACTTCAGACCCCTCATTCTAATTTGAACCTTTTTCCCTGGAAAATCTGCTTTCCATATAAATCCCCAGACACCCTTTCCTCCCCCCAAAGACATGTGAAATGTTTGGCCTAAGCAGCTCCATGTGGTAACAAATCCCAAAGGCTAATTGTGTGGAAAAGCATTTCCTTTCATCAGATTTAAATTTTCTGCCTTTTAGCATCGACTGCACCCTTTTCCTTGCATCATGGGAAAGCAATGTTTAATGCACAGAGCTGGAAAGAGCCCAAGACCACCGAGTCGATGCGTGAAGGCCAGTGGGCTGCCAGCAGCTTTAAACAACTGTTGATCATCACCACCACCACCAAATTCCAAGCAGATTACCCAAAAAGGCCAAGGCCAACCCTCTATTTCTAGGCTAGAAAAACAGATTCTTCCAACTGTTGTTATGGTGAGGAATTCAGCTCATTTGCAGATGACAGGCAGTGCAGAGCTGTCAGTCACGGGCAGGGGGAGAACACCCAGGGTTTGGGAAGTCATACCTTTCTCCTCTGTTTTGCCTGGGTAGTTGCTAACACCGCAAGGAGCTTTTCAGAAGAAAATGCCAAATCAATTCTCTGTTATTTTGAAACAAAGCAGTAGTTACTCTGACTTGCCTCAGCAGCATCTCTGGGGAGGGAGATGGTAGTTTGAGAGTAAGTTGTATGAAGGGCTGCTGAGAGAGCTGGGGGTGTTGAGGCTGGACAAGAAGAGGCTCAGGGGAGACCTTATCACTCTCTACAACTTTCTGAAAGGACCCAGGTGAGGGTCAGCCTTTTCTCCCGGGCAACCAGTGGCAGGATGAGAGGAATTGGCCTCAGGCTGCGCCAGGGGAGGTTCAGGTTGGACATCAGGAAGTTTTTCACTGAGAGGGTAGTTAAACACTGCAATGGGCTGCCCAGGGAGGTGGTGAAGTCACCATCCCTGAAATGTCTGGATCTTGCACTCAGTGCCATGGTTTAGTTGACAAGGTGGTGTTGGGTCAAAGGCTGGACTCGATGACCATGGAGGTCTTTTCCAACCTTGATGATTCTATTACTCTGGGATGTCTTTGTGACATCAAGAGGTTTCCTCCTTCATCCCCAACTTCACTTTGTCCTCCCAAACATTTGCAGGGCTCCTGGAAAGTTTCCAGCCTTTGCATGAGGGCTTCTGTGTGTGGGCCCTGCAGAGCTCAGGCAGAGGCACTGACTTTGCCCCTGCTGGGAGAGTGACACAGGCTTTGGCTGGACCATGCTGGACCAGGCAGAAGATGCCCCTACCACCCTTGCAGCCCAGCCACTACCAACAGGGATGAAATAACTAGCTGTTAATCCTAACGAAATTGCAATAAAAAATTAAGCATTACCACTCAAATCCTTTGCTGTAACAATGTATAGGGCAAGCGTACAGCAGATTAGTTGGCAGCTCCCAGCTATCCCCTATTCACGTGCATAAACTCCACTTTTCAAAAACAGCTGTTCCCGTAACCTGCATCCTGGGATAAATCAGCACTGCTTTGCTCCCTTCTCTGGGAAGATGTGGTGTGCAGGGGGCAAATGCTCATCAGAGGCAAGAGAGCTCTGGGGTAAGTCACCTTTTTATTGTCTGTAGATGTAAACAGAGGGCTGGAAAGAAGTCAGCTCAGAAAATACCTGGCTCAGAAAACACATGAAAAAGTGGTGTTTGGGGAAGTTATCTGAAGGGCAGCAGCCTGCCCAAGGCTCAAATCTTCTTCCATTTAAGTAAATAAACATGAATTTCAGCTAAACTACTTAGCAGAGATTTCTTCACAGATCCTTCTTTCAAAATATTTGGGTGAAAGAAAGTACAATTATGAGGGTTTTTTTTAAAATTTGTGGCCAAGAAAATGTAACCACGTTATTAGAGTGGAAATAGTGTTATTTGCATCACCATGGGGACAATCACGAAGTTGGGGCTGAGGCAGAGATATGAATATGCAATATTCGGGAGAAGTTAGAAAATGCACACTTGGCTCTACAATATAGACAAACATAGGAATAAGTAAATTTGAAAAGTCAGAGTTCTGAGATTTTTGTTGTTTTTGTTGTTCTTGTTTCTGAGGGGGTTTTTGCTATTCATATTTGAAAATGGCTGAATTACAGTTTTGAATACAATCTCCTTCATAATTGGTCTGATTTCCTCAAACAAAATTCATCTAGGATAAAAAAACCCTCTACTTTATCCATCCTCACAGTTATCTCTGCTTTAAAAAAGCTTCCATGCTAAGTTCAATATGAACATCTCTTCGGTGCAAGTCCCACACACAGTTGGCTGGGCTCGTTTGTGTGTTCATAACCTGAGCAGTTAAAATTCTGCTTAAAAACAATTTGTCCAAAGAGCTCTGGAACAGCCACATTTGCTGCCTGCTGTACACAGGCTTCAGAGCAAGGTCTGTTTGCATTCGCACATCATTAAGGGCAATATTGACGAGTTAATGAAAGGTAGAAGTGGAGAAAGGCATCAAACACTTGACAATAATGCAGGGACAATTTTACACTGAAATAGAAATTTCACTATAAAATTGAGAAGGAGCTGCTCTGCTCCAAAGAAGCAGAGAAGGAAGTGGAAGCAGCAGCAAAAATGCAGACAAATGCTAAGGCCGCCTCTACGTGCAGAGGGGGAGATGGGGAAGAAACTGAGCTACAGGTTCTGTTTGTTGTCAGCTAAAACCAGCAGAAGACACACAGATAATTTTCCCATCCCAGTTTATTTCCTTTTCTTTATGCTTATGATGCACATACCCATGAACTCAATTTTAAACAAATCCTGAACTCTTGTATAAATCCAAGTTCTACAGATAATTTGGAGGGGAAAAAAAAGATAAGTGTATGAAAGCAAAATATTTATACAATTGGCTTCTTTGGGAGGGTGGAGGTGATTTTGTTGTGTTTCTCTCTAACAAAGAGCCAGATGGATTTTTTTTTTTACCTCAAAGGGTAAAAGCTTGACTTGAAAAAGCTCGAGGCAGGGGCAGAACCCATATTCTGACAACATTCATCCCTGAGGTACCTTCAAAATAATTTCCTTCTGCTTTTTCTGTTGCCTTCCCACAGCTTTTCCCCAACTGCCTTCTATAAAGGGGCCTGTGCTCATGGCATCCCCCATATGGGGGTGGAGGGGCTCACCTGGGCTTGCTAAAAACCCACTGTCCCTTCTGTGCTGGACTGGGACACCGGCTTTGATTTAGTTCAGTTTGTTGCACAGTTCTGCATGCTCAAATTATGGAAAATTGCACAACAGGCTCAGTTTGATTTTTTTCTGAAGGGATTGAGAGGTAATGTGGAAAACAACACGTCAAGAATCCTCTGTGACCCAGGCTTCCTCTCCCACATCCCACGCTGCAAATGTTTCATGTCCTCAATTCGGTTTCTGGGTTGCTCTGGCACTTCTCCCAGCCCCAGCCTCGAGGAGCTCAGCACGGGCACCAGACCCTGCTCCATCACCCCACCCTGCTAAGGCACCCCCAACCCCACATGGAGACTGCTTTGGCTGGGAAGTGCTTTCCAGGTGGGTGTGCAGGACCAAGGGCACCCTGCTGCTGGCAATAGCAGAGCTCTCCTCCATCTCACAGGACACAAGATTTCACCCAAATCTCTTTTGCTGTTCTCCATTCTAGGGAGAGAGGGATGTCTGTGGGAGATGGCAATACTGCAGCAGTGACTCCAGCAATGCTGGCTCTGCCACAGCCAAGAGACAAACACAGTTTTTACCCCTCAAACTCTGGATAATATTTACAGTACTGCATTAGTGAAGACGTTCCCTCGCATCCCCTGCTTGCCAAAAAGCAAGTAAATTTAACTCTGTGATTCAATTCAAAGCAGTTTGAGTCATCTACATCCCTGACTAAGGGTGTCCAGACACTGCATCCAACCACACATGCATTAATAAAGACTCAAAAATAGACCATTGATTCCTCTAGAGCTGAAGTAACATGTCTGATCCCAGCTAAGTAAGAGACCCAGCGGGAACAACCTCAGTGAGGGGGTGCAATGCAGGTGGTTTTCCTAATGTGCTTTCGAGTGGTGGTGGCTGGGTCCTCCTGCTCTCCTGGAGCCTGTGGCTTGGGAAGAGGGCACTGGGGATGCTCTGGCAGTGCCAGTGCTCCTGCCTTGCCTGGGCTTAGGTGCTGACAAACAGAGGATCAATTATTCATCAACTAAAAGGCAGACTTCTATTACAACAGATGTTTCTCCGAATGTTTGACACTGCCCATTAACTCACCCTTTAATTTTAATTGCTTAACTAATGGCTGTGTTCAAGGTTAAAGGAGCTTAAATCTTTATTCTTCTCTTGTGCTGCTTAATGTAAAGATACCATTGGACTAACAGGGAAAAGGGAGGGAGAAGAAACCAAACCAAGTAACAACTTTGACCAGACACAAACAGGCAGCCAGTTCATCCTCCACATCTTCCATATGCCTGCCTAGGGATGGACACAACACTTGGACATGGTTTTCTCTGAAGCGGAGAAGAGATGGAAGATCCATCAGGCTGAAGGTGTCCGTGCGTTTGCAAAGCCACAATCAGGAAGGAGGTGACTTGGGGTGAGCATCCTTCCTGAGGCCAACAGAGAGAGGAAGCGCCTGCTCAGGGAGAAGTGTTTGAACATGCTGTTTAAGTACCCTCCAAACCAAGAATTCACCTTATAGCAGTAATTTAGGTTTGTAAGTCCCAGAAGTGATGGCCAGGCTCCAATGCTTCCTCCTTTAAATATCTATAGCTCATCTGAAGAGTGGAGTTTCCTGTCCATCAGGGCAGGAGCTCCAAGGAAAAGAAGAGGTTCAACTCACTGCCTGGACAAGGAGGGATCATCTCTCAGAGGGTACAGCTTCAAAGAAGTGCTGGGCTGCAGGGCAGGGGACATGGTCCTTACCTCACTGTAGCCACAGTCCTGCAGTGTTTACCATGCATTTTAGCTCTACAGCTTGGTATCCCTCCAGGAATGAGCAACATAGGCACACTAATGCCACAGAAGGAAGCATGCCCTGTCCCCCCACTGCTTCCCACTGCAGGCATAAGGATTCCCCACAGCAGTTCCACCCTGCCAGAATCAGTCCCTTCAAGTCACACCAGAAGAAAACAAAAGGATGTATCCTGGAGAGGTCACATCACCAGGCAGGAGGCTTTCCCTCAGCTCAAGCAGGCTCAAAGACACATTTGGCATCACATCTGTTGATGGAATTCAAGAATGCGTTGCACCATTGTTCTGGCAAGGCCAATGGATTTAGTTTGGATAGTTCAGATCTACTCCCAAAAAATAAATTTCTGGTATCAGTAGGAACAATGGGAGAGGCAGAACTAGACCCAGCACTCCTCAGCCCAGTGAGTAGCAGCACCACAGCACCTCCATCCCAGGAGAGGGACTTGACACGCATGGTTGAGAAAAACACTTTATTTTCTATATCTTACAACATTAAGGACATGAGGGAAGGAAAGAGGAAGCAGGCAGATGCGTAAGCTTTTTTCTCCCCAACATAGAGGAGAAAAGGAAGCACATCTCTTTTCTTTCTGGCGTGTTTTCCTTCCTTTCATCCCTCTCTCAAGAGGTGAAGGAGCAGAGATTAATGGATTCCATTTTCCAAGTTCTTGTCCCTCCGGGTATGTTGGTCCAGATGATTCTTGTCCATTTTGTGAACAATTTGGAGACTGAAAGGTGAGCCGACCCCATGCCAGGGGTAGGGCCTCATCTCTGCTTTGCTGGTGTAAATCTGGCTCAATTCAGCCATTACAGACAAACCAGGCTCTAACACTGTGTTTCGACCGTGATTTTGCAAAATTCTTTTGGTAACATCTCTCAGTCAGATTCAGGAAACCAAGTCCCCTCTTTCTGTCTGGGAAACATTGAAGGTTTTTTGGAATGGGGCTCTGAGCAACCTGACCTAGTTGAAGATCAGATAAAAGGGCACATAGCAATAGGAAAAACAGAAAGTGTGGTTTTAAGCTGACAGAGGACAGGTTTAGATTAGATATTGGGAAGAAATTCTTTACTATGAGGGCGGTGAGGCACTGGAACAGGCTGTCCGGAGAAGCTGAGGTTACCCCATCCCTGGGAGTGTCCAAGGCCAGGTTAGATGGGGTGCTGAACAACCAGGTCTAGTGGAAGGTGTCCCTGCGCATGGCAGTGGGGTTGGAACTAAATGGTCTCTAAGGTCCCTTCCAACTCCAACCATTCTATCATTTTATGAAGATGTCCCTGCTCATTGCTGGAGGGTTGGACTGAATGATCTTTAAAGTCACCTTCCAACACAAACCATACTATGATTTCCCAAGGAGGTTACAACCAGTCACTTCACTATCATTGTGCATCAGCCCCTGCGTCGATCATGACCTGGAGCATGCCCAGGGCTGGTTGTCCATGTGGCAAGAGGGAAAACCATTAAAGGACATCAGCCCATCCTCTGTTGCCACAACCAACGTTACACCACACCTGTCAAGGGCTGGCCATGGTTAAACACTCCTCTGTGTCCTATGGACAGTTTAACATGAGATGAGATGAGAGGAGATGCTCCCTCCTTCCTGACAGAGTATCCTCTGCTACAAGTCAGTACCAAGGAAAGACAGCTGAAAACCTGTGGCCTTCCGATTCTGCATGCAGCAGGAACGTTTCCCAGCCCTTCCTCTCAGCTAAGCTATTATAAAGTGGAACAAGCCTCTTTAGCTCAGTTTCTAAACTGAAAAGAAGTTCTTAGTTTAAGTTGCTTTTTTTTTTTTCTTCCCTCTCCCCCAAGCAGGCTCACGAGGACATCCACTCATTCGATTTTGGCTCCAGCTCAGCAGCGTTTCAGTAGTGACAACCATCAATCCTGCCAGACAGCCGATGGCACAGACTGCTCGGAGTGGGTGATCTCCGTTTCTTTCTCTTTTTTTTTTTTTTTTGCAGCTCCACTGCAATTTGCGTGGCGGTTCAGGGCGGGCTGGCAGGCGGCCAGGCGCTCAGAGCATCCTCCTCCCACTCAGAAAGGTGTCTCTGCAGAGCAAGGTGCCGGGGCTGCGCCGTGGCTGCCAAGACCACGGCGTGAACCGTGCCAGTCCTGCAAATAGACACTGCGGCGCAGGGCTGCTAATCCTACACATCGCCGTGGCGCAGAGTTCACCACTGAGAGGATGTTTTTTTTCCCCCCTCTCCACCCCTGCCACCAAGTTCAGCCTGAGGAATGCTAAGCTTAGGTTTATGGATGGTTCGGTGCAGCCCGATTTGTGGCAGGGAAGGGGAAGGTTGCACCAAGCAGTGGCAATGTCGAGGTTCGGTTGCTGGCTCGCCCCTACCCTTCGGTGAATATTGGGTTTCTGAGTGGAGAAAGTGAGAGTTTCATTCTTTGTTCTTGAACTCATTCTTTCCATCCCAAGGGCCAGTGGAAGGTAATCTCTCCAGATGCTAGCACCTCTTAGGAAATTGTAATGTAGCAGCTATGCCTTGTAAGTGGCTTATTCATACATGGAGAAAATAATAGTAATATCCTTGGGGGACGGTTTTTAAACGGTGCACAGTGACACAATCCAAGGGACAGGTGGGATTTACTTCAGCTGAGGTCTGTTCCCAAAACCACTCATTTTCAAGAGGAGCAGCAGAACCGGCATTTTGTCTTTTACCCTTTGTTTAAAGGCTTTTCTTTCTGTTTAAAACCATCAGTGCTTCCTTCCTGGGGAGGGAGTCAATGCTTTTAGGGTTACTGTAAATAATCGGTCAGCTGAGCAAATTATCCTGTCCACTGACACTAACAGATTCCACGAGCTACCAGGAACTTGATCAGTCTTTTTTTTCCTTCTCCCTACTGTTACAATAAAACAAAGAATTGCCAAAAGACCCCCTTTGCAGCAAAGTAAAAGAAATTCCTTGTGGATAGCAATTCCAGGGAGCATTCTCACAACTCTCATTGACCAACTCTGAATTAAGAAGTTTGTCAAAAAGAAAAAAGGCACACAAGAGAACAAGAGAGCCCGAAGAGCCAACTGACAGATTACCACACAACAAAGCTTAAAGGGAACTCCAAACCCTGCCAGTGCGGCTGCCCACAGAGCCTGCCAAGAGCCAGATGCTGCCACGGGGATAATATCCTCCAGGGCTAGGGAGCCAGGCACTTCCCAGCCTTCTGAGATGAGAACAAGGCGATGGTGGGGCAGTTGTGCGCCCCAAGCCCATCATATCTACATGAAAAAGCCTCGAGAGGAATAGGCAGGTCTCTTCAGAAAAAAAAAAAAAAAAAGAAAAAAAAAAAGAAAAAGAAAAACAAAACCCACCAGGGTATCTGCTTCTTACTCAGAAACTCCATCAGGAAAAAAATAAAAGCTGGGGGGGAAAAAAAATTGGAGTCCTTCTGGGTAGTGCCTTTCCTCCTTATGCAAAGCAAACTGCCACTGGCAGCAGGGGGAGAGCAAACAGGTCAGGCAGGGGAAGAAATGACACATAGCAAGGGAATAAGCAACACACTTTGCAGAATTAGGAACCAAACGCACACATTCAGGAGCCCAGAACTCACCCTGCTCCAAGTAGACTTTTATTAGTAACCAATCCCGATGGTCTGCTGAGATTCCGCTGAGAAAAGGGCAAGTTAACACAGACACATCGGTGTTAACATTACCCTTGAATGGAAGTAGCATAAACACAAAATATTTGTTTCGCTGCTACTGTGCAACATCTGTTCGCAATGACTTACTCATTCCGTACTCTCCTTCCCTCGGGGTTTCAAAGTACACAAGGAAGAGGGAGAGGCTCGCAGGTACTGACGCCGTGGTGCCCGCTCCGACGTTGTGCAACACCAGAGCCCGTTCAGTTTTGCCTCTCGTGGGCAAAATTCTGCACCACTGAGCTGGAGTTTGCCCCCCTCCCGGGGCTGAGTCTCGCAGGACACAGCCAGCAATCCAGGCACTTTCTATTTTCTGCAATTTGATACCTCCACACGTGAGAATCTGCGGAGATGGCAAACCTGGAGATTTTAACTGAAATGCTGCCAATCTAATACTTTCCCTAGCAGATTAAAAAAAAAAAAAATCAGACTTCAACCCATTTTTTTGAAACCGACTGAATCAGCCAGCTTTTGCTGCAGTGCCAGGAGCCAGCGATGCAATAAGAGCTCTCACTACATCTATTTTCCTTCCACAGAACCCTTTAACACCGCACAGTTGTAAAAGCTAAGGGAGTTTGTGCCAGGTCATGATGTGGAGACAGGCTCTCCCAGGGAAACTCCTGGCTCTGACATTTTAGCAACAAGGCTTTTAGATATGTCAACTTGAGAGGAGAATTAAGAGATCCAGATATCATGACTGTGCATGAGATCATCCTGGGGGACAAATTCGGGTTTTGTAGTTTCACTCCGGATACCTCCCCGCACTCCCCTGTGCTCCATCAGCTGTGCACAGACACAATGCATACCCTGAAGACTCAGTAAACAGAGAAAAACACACACAAAAAAGCATGTTTTGAAAAATCATTTCCAAGAAAAATCTCCTAAGTTTCCATATTCTGAAAGCAGTTGACATTTTTTGTTGAGTTTGAAATAAACTGAACAAAAAGCCGGAAATTCTGACTTGAAGGTGAACACAAAACATTGCAAGAACTTGCCAGAATGCTACTGGAGGCACAGTGAACACCATGAGGAAGACACTGTACTCATACCCAACTTCAGAGCAGTGCTCAGTACGTTTTGTCATCTTCTGATGTTTGAAAATACTGTAGAACAAAGTGTTGTCTGATCTTTTAAATTCTGGTTTTGCAAGCAGCAAGGCTTAAAAAACCCGAGCCAAATAAAACAGGTAGCATTTTTGTTGGAAGTCACGGGTGACTTTTTAGCCTAATTTTAGGGGAAAGAAGCATTTCTGATTCTGCTGATGGTGAGGAGTTAAATGCAGCCTTTGGAAGTGTTGCAGCTTCTCTGCTCTGCTGGAATTTGGGATTGCTGGAAGCCAGAGCACCTCAGTCCTGTCACACCAGCAACAAGAAGCAGCAGCACTATCACCATGATTTTAGGGTCAGAGCCCTGTTCTTTACTCCAAAAATGATCAATTGTTTTGTGTTCAAGTCTGCAGCCTCAGACCGTGACCTCCTCACAATCTTCATCCAGTGGGTGCAGAGCCTGGCTCTCTTTCTCTTTCCCGTTGCAGGTGGGGATCCTTCCTAGGCGAGCACTGCTATCCCAGGCTTATTACACTGAATGGCATCGCTGACTTCATCTCCTTTCCTTCCCAAGCTTCAAAGAAGTCCAGACAAGACCATATGGAGTGCTTGAAGCTGTACCACCTCTGGATACATGGAGCTGAATGGAATTCAGTGCTCCACTTTCATGGCATTGAAACTAGGACTGGATTTCAGCTGAGCGGCTCAACAGAGCTCCCTCAGACCTGCTCCACACATAAAGCAAAACTCCATCCCCTGTGTAAACTTGAGCTTAAGGAAAATTCTCATGCTCTCTGTGAGGCATGAAGCTGAAAGCTTTTCTGCCAGGTGTAGGAGAAGAACCAGGAGACAAAGTGCTGGTCAGATCAGGGGGTGACTGAGCAGGACTGATTAATCCTGCTCAGCCTTCCATCAGCCCGATGCAGAGCAGAGATCTGGGCACCTGCAGAACCAGGTCTCACAGTCCAGGTGTTTCTCTGCACTCCCCCAACAGCCCCAGATCCTTTTCTCCCCAGCAGTGAGTTTCTCAACCATGCTCTTGCCAGCTGAAGCATTTAGATCTTACCAGGCCAAAGGCAGGAAGGACCCTCATGTTCACTACCTCATTCACCTGCTAACACCACCACAGGCTGCACAGTCCCACACTGGTCCAGCTCCAGCCCAAATGGTCTCACAAGGTTAATAACCCCCGGTGTAAGCTGGGCCCTGTCCCCCTTTTCCTAGCATGCTCTGTCTGAATACCCTCATTTTGAATTAATGCAAGAGAAATTACTTTCATTAGTAAGAGGCTAATGAGGTTATTTCTGAAGTCAGAACCAATGATCAGTTTGAAGGCTACAAGAAAGGGAAGGCAATCTCGCTTGGGGTTTCCCCTCTGCACCTCTAAAAATTTAAATTGTGTTCGTTAAAAAGAGATCAAAATTCTACCTTAAGCAAAAGCCTAAGACAAGGCCCAGAAGAACACAGCCTACTGCTGGCCAAGCAAGGGTCAGTCAGTCCCTAAGAGTGTCCTGAAGAACAAATGCAGCCTTAACCTTGCATGTTTTCCTGAAGGCACTTGTGCAGGCACTAACCCAACAGCCTGTTTCTCATGCTGGCCACCTACAGACAGCAGGTTATGCCTTGGGGCCTCCTAGATCTTCCTGGCTGTGAAATAAAACACCCAGGGGGCTTCAGAATAAGCTCGTTCTGCTGTTCAGCTGCTTTGCCCAAGACTGCATCCAGGTCTAGTTTATAAACTGGGTCAGCCCCCCACACAGACCATTTTTACATCTCAGGCATCACACTGACAGTAGAGCCTCCCTCTTTATCCCCCTGAAAAGGTAAAACATCAGAGCATATGACCTGCACTAGATATTAGGGTGAGAAAAAATGCTTTCTAAGCTAAGAGAGAGGTGAGCATCCTGACAGACTGCCCAAGGAGGTTCCTACCAGCAGGTTAGACACATATTCCTCAGGTAAAACTAACAAGTGTCCCCTGAGAAGGAGCAGGGCAGACCAGATCCCAGACAAGGTCTTTTCCCTTCTTGTGCCAAGGATTTTGTGTATATCCTTTGACAGAAACATGGTGAAAGGGTTTGCTTACAAAACATTTTCAGAAACAAAACTGCTAGATGTATAAAAATCTCTCTGAGGAAATGATTAAAAAAAGCAGTTTCTTCTGACAGCTGATTAGACATCAGAAGGGTTGAAACCCTTCAAGTAGTCAGTGTGACTACTCCTAGTCTACTAAAACTAAGATATTTTTATTTAATTGACAGAGCTAGAAAGAGAGCAGCTCCTGCTCCTCTAAATGTCACTGGTCCTCCATGTGCTAAAGACACCTTCCGGTACATGAGAAATTTAATGTTCCTGGTCCTCTCTCAGTGCTCGTTGCCACAACCTATTGCACAGATGCAATGGATTTTTGAACACAAGATCTATTATGTTTCCTGCCAGAGGCTCAAATGCGTACAGGCACTGAAAACACGTTGCCAGGTAGTTACTTTTTGTACTGACTCAGTATTTGCTGGCAGTCGCTGCCAAGCATTTCTTGACTCTTACCAATAGGTTGGAAAGTCAGCACTGCTAATGAAATTCTTCATGTTATCTGAAAGATCATCTTCCCCCAACCCAGAGTAAAATTTGAGCGATTCTCACACTCAGAGACCTAACCCAAGACAAATTCTTACCCCGAGGAATTTATGATACCCAAGGCAGAACTGGCATCACCCCTCCTGCCCCCCACAGCATTTGTTCTGCAAAATCCTGCTGGACTGGAGCTGTCTTATGGCCCCACAGGGAAATTCATGCCCTTATTGCCCCCACCTTGGAGAGCTTTATACACTGACGCTTTTCAGTCCAAGCACTCTCAGCATGACCTTGGGAACGAGAACGGCACCGTCTCGTTCCCGTCTTGTGCCAGCCAGGAAGTCCAGCGCCTGCCAAGTGCCGGCCAGACACCGCAAGAACATCACAAAGTGCGAGGGAAGTTCTTCCCTCCCAAAGCCAAATCAGCCATTTGGTAATTAACCACCCGGACGGAGCCAGACGAGGCCCGATGACGAGGGCGAGGGCGGCGGTGCTCTCACACAGGACCCGCGCCCCGCGGGGAGGCTGCGGGCTGACCCCGGGCCCCGCTCGCAGACACGGTGGCAGATGTGCCGGGCTTCCCCACGGTCTCCCCCTTGCCTGGCAGATGCCGGCCTCTCTGGGAAAGCGCTAAATGGATTCTGCTGAATCACTGCAGCAGATGGTTCGTAACACCACCTGGATAGCACAGAAGAGAGAGAGAGATAAAGAAGGTTGGGGAACAGAGAGTACCTAGTGTGTGGGCTGAGTTATCCCCGGGGATAAGTAACCTGTGGATAAGGTCGGCATTTGAACTTTTGTTTTCCCAAATTCCTGTGTTATTAAGACTGAGAACATCAATTTCCTAGAAATTCTATCCTGACATCTACAACATCTATTGTTTAAAACCCCTTTGGGAAAAGCCTTCAAAACTCACTGGGATTCTAGAGGCCACCCTTTGCCACTGGGAAATGCTGGCAGCATTGCCTGCCCCAGGTTGCTTTGCTGGTGGGAGCATCAGCCTTCATCGCTGCCTGTACCAAGCTCCTCTAGCTGAGGTAGGGCACAGAGGAGGCTCATGTGTTGGAAGCCAAAGAATATTAAGAAGGGTTTAGGAGAGGTTGTTGGGGTTTTGTTGTTTGAGGGGTTTTTTAGAGCCAGGTTGGCAAATACTTCCGTTTTCTGCAACAGATCATTTTGAAAGGGTAGGGGAGCCAGCTGTGTACAGAAGTGAGCAGCTGTACAAAAGAGAACAACAAACAGGAAACAGGTAACAATAACCAATGTGTTTGCTCACTCTCCTCCTGTTAAACAGCTTTTTTTTTTTTAATTGGGATGAAAAGAGCATGTCAGGAAGAGAGGAGGGGTACAGCACACACACAGAGGGTGCCTGCTTAGAAAGCACTTGTCATCCCTCTGCAGTGTCATCCCACCTCTGAAAAGGTGGGAACCTGGGATCCCTTGGCCTGATTGTTAGGAGACATGGCTGCACAAAGCTGCTCAACCTGCAGCACTTCCAGCTGGGTCTCTCCAGCACAAAACACCAAGTCACTTGAGATAAAGTGCTCTCCAGGCAGTCGGTCGCAGCTTCGCTCATGATTCCTCCTCCTCCTCCCAGGACAAGGCGTTTTCACACACCAACTGCACTGTAGGCTTGACTCCGTTTCACTGGAGCCCAGCTTTGCCCTACATAGGCTGTTTCTGCTGGGTCACACCTGCCATTGATTCCCTCAGAGAACAGCTGCTGTTCCATGTTCTGCTGTTCACCTTGCTCAGCACAACAGCGCAGAAAGACGCTCGTGGGCAAGCGAAGCTCAGGGCAGCACGATCTGACCTCGAGCACCGTAGAAACTGGAAGGTGACAGTACTGCCAACCAGCTGGGCAATAGAACAAAGATCCCTCTACCCCAAATACTTCGCATAGGGGACCTCCCTGATTAAATTCATGCAAGAATTTCATCAATTTAAGCAGTAAGAATGATTGTCACAGTGCTTCCCCACAATGTAGAATCCAACAGCACCAGGGACACTCTTATGGGTCAGCATGAGCTCTCCTCATGCTTTGGAGGCACTCAGTCCAAACCCAGACCCCATCACCTAGGCCAGGAAAAAGCCATTCCTCTGTGGTCCTCAGCTGCACAGCAGCACTTGGTGACACATGGCCAGATGCACCCAGATAGTCACAGCCACCTCTGTGCCTATCAAGGCCAGACCACTTCCAGAAGGCACTTAGACTTCAAAACAAAAGCTAAAAATAAACAAAACCATTTCCCAACACTCATCCCAAGGAGAACCAGGCTTTGCAAGGGCGGCACAAACCCAAGCTGCTGGCATGGGCACAGCTGACCCCTGCCAACCTAAGGAGCCCATGACGTGCTGTAATCCTGGAAGATGACAGCCCTTGCAGCAAGAGATTAGGACAGCAGATGCTCCTGGGGGGTCACCCCCTTTCCTGTAGGTCTCAGGATCACTCCCAATGTGGCCATGAGCTGGCAGGCAGGGAATCCTGCCGAAAGCAACCCCATTGCTTATTTGGTACATACACAGCCTGCACAACCCCCTTCCTAGTATCCGCTTAGTGGCCTGGTTTCTTCTCAAAGCTTTTTATATTTCACATTCCTAAGATTTAATTATGTTATCAGAACAACAGGCATCGAGATTTGGAGTGCCAGAATTCACATTAGCAATTGCTATCAACAAAGAAAATGGGCACAGCATGCCCATGCCAGAGGAGATGTGGGCTGCTCTCCTCAATCTACTCACGGTTATTTATAGCCTGTTTGCAAGCCATCCACCTCCCAGGTTTAGCTTCAAGCTTGCTTCTTTCTGAGCACCCTCTCTCTCCAAGAAAAGCCTTTTGCCTCCTCCTTCCCCAGCACTGCACTCAGATTTGGGCAAATTTATTTAATTTTTTGGGGGGCAAGGGCGAGATAAAACATCTCTGAATGTTCTTGCATACATCCACAACAGCAGAAAAGACTGGAAACAGAGTGCCACAAATAAGCAGCTGCAGGGACACCCAACTCTCAGTGGCAGAAATTAAAAAAAAAAAACCCAAACCACTAAAAAAATATATATATTTATAGTTTTTAACACTTCACCACATTGCAGCAGATCACCACGTATCTTCAGCAGCTTTCAGCCCTCCCCACAGATGGGGATGCAGGCACAGGATCTCTAAGGAAGGACACATGCTTGAAGGCAAGAAATACCCACCTATTTTGAGATGACTGCAAAGAAACCTCTACACGGCAGCAGGAGGGGAGCGAGAGCTGTGCCTCCACACCAGCATTAACTACAACCTGCCCATCCTTTAACCACATTGAAGCAGTCCCGTTCTGCCAGGATTCTTTGCTTCCAAATAATTAAGAAACACAAGACACAGTGCTCAGGGTACAGGTGCAAACCTCCCCACCAGCTTACTGCCCTCCCCTGAGCAGCAGCCAGCACAGCCAGCTCCTTCTTCCTCCCAGTCCCAGCTCTTGCTAAAAGCAGCCCAAGGACTGAGGCAGGTGTTAAGAGGAGTGGGTCAGAGCTCAGCTCCCCAAGGCTGGCAGAGATTCTGCATGTAAGAGAATGCCCTCACACCAGTAAGCCAGCACTGTGCCGGATCAGCCCGAGGGTGCCGGGCTGTCCTCGCGCACGTCACCCTGTGCTCACAGGTTTGTCACTCAGCCACCACCAGCATCACTGGGGGCAGGCCTGGCCCACAGCTCCCCCAGGATACCCAGGGGTGCTGAGCCCTTTCAAACGGCCCCAAAAACCCTGGTCAAAATGCAGAAGTGGTGCTGGGTTAGGTCCAGCCCAGTCACTAAGGAAATGCTCAGTCAGGCTCTGACTGAGACACACGGCAGCTCCTTACATGCCTAAAATTCCAGATGGCCCTGAAAAAGAAAGAAATTATTAGAGTATATAATATTTTTTTAAAGCAGCAAATTACAAAATACTTGCAATTAAAGTAATCACTATTAATACATAATAAAAAATCCCAAACACCACACCTCTTCTGCTAAAGCGGGGAGGAGGCTCAAGCTTACAATTCTAGCACTTTTTATTTCATGTAGATTTATAAAGACAACAATCCTAGTCACGATTGTCACATTGTACAGCACATACCGATACAGTTGCAAACAGAACTCCACGCAAAACTAAGCGCTAACAGTAGCCTGAATCACTCTTCCTGCGATTGTCGTATCTAGACTAACAGTATTACACTAACACTGAAGGAAAAATAGTTCACTATAAAACAGTGATAGAACATTTTTATAAAATATATTCCATTCCAATAGCTTTTCTACATACTGTATACTATAAAACTCTCCCACAAAAATTAGTGTCTTTAAATATACATATTTAATCTGAACTGCACCAAGATTAAAAACAATTAAAAATATCAATGATTTTTTTTTTTTACATTAACTTCACAGTATTTGTTTGTAGTAGAAGACAAATCCAGTGTTTAAAATGCAGAGCAGGACTGTTCCCTATGGAGACAGCAACTGCCCCACAGAGAAATAGTTTATGAAGAGACAAGCGTTAAGTGTGCCATGTTTCAGTACTTCTCCGTAGAGCCATGAACCATTTTGAAAACATGCTCCGAGCTATTGCAACTTAAAAATAAGAGACACACAGAGAAACAGCCAAAAAAAAAAAAAGTCACCTTAAGGACAAAAATAAGTGCAAACATTTCTTTACTTTAGAAATTCAAGCTATGAGTGGGAACACAAATATCAGACTATGAGAACAGTGTGTTCATGATGTAGTCAAGGATGAAAAAGTCTTTTTTTCTTATTTAAAAACAAAACAAAACAAAAACAACTTTTGCCCCATATTCACTGCAGCACAGAGCATGCTCGTAGCATCAGTTTAATGAAATATTTCTATACTAAGATCAGACAAAAACTTGTTTCAACTTTCCCTGCTCCATACACTAATGATGTTCTTATGGCACATCCTATTTTCTGATCTTCTAAAAAAAAATAAAAACAAACAGTAATTGAAGACTGAAATGCAAACAAAAGTGTCACAAGAATGCAAAATTAAGATTACCAGCTTCAGTAATGCTGACTCTACATTAAACTCTTTACATGTTGCTCAACATGCAAAACCCATTGTTATAAAATTTAAAGTGTAAATTAACTAGTTTTGAAATAGATTAACAGTAATAATTCCACTTCAAAAACAAAACCAAAAAAAAAATCTAATAAATACTATATCAAGTATCTTCAGGAGAAAAAATAACTTAATTTTAGTAGAAAGAAAAATAACTTAATTTTACTAGATTTTGTTCAGTGCTATTTCCAATCACAGCAAAAATAAAAAAAAAAGAAAAAAACTGATTAAGTAGAATAAGACCACAGTACCAAAGCCACTTATGTTCAAGATACAGTACTCTCCCACAACTTTCATATGTAACAGGTTCAGCAAAAATATTTTACAGTTGAGAAATTAAACTGAAAACAAACCCCAAAACTATAAATAAAAGCAAAATTTCACATTACATGTACATTCATAGTTTAAGAGATGAATAATAAGAGGCTGTAACAAGTATATCCTGATTTTCTTTAAAGAGGAAGTACTCATTTAAAAAAAAAAAGTCAATCCCATATTATTTATGTAGGTAGTGCTCAGTTTTTGGACCAGAGGGGGAAAGGCATTGGGAAGTTTTTTCTTCATAAGATGTAATACAGTATTTTAAGCACAACTTTTTAGAATAATTTAACTCAGTGCTTCAAATTCTTTTTAAAACACACGCTCAAATTTCACCAAACAACTCCAGGAGTGTCAAGAAAGCTGGTGAAGCAATGCTAATGCAGCAGAAGGACATTCACACCCCTCAGATATTATTACTGTGTTTCAGTCCCATGTACATGTACCTTGAATGGGTAATTTGACTAGAAGGGAACCAAGTGACATCCACCGACATGCACAGACCAAATGATGACCTAATAGGCAAGAAACTGAATCATCTGGAGTAAAACTGGCTATAGTTACAGGCAGCCTCAGTTTACAAACAAACTAAAAAAAAAATAATAAATTACCCCCAAAAACTTCCCCTGAAAAGGTGGGACTTGGGGAAAAAAAGTCAGGCCATGCTTTCCCTCCAGCAGTTCATCTTCATGCTGCCTCTCGGGAACACCAGCAATTGCACACATTTTGGCTCAGAGGGAATCGCCAGCTTCATAAAAATAAAATAAAATAAAATTTCATGCTGCTGGTTTTAGCATGGCAGCAAACCTTTCAGGCAAGACAGCAGGGCAAGTCCTAATGCACAAGGCATGAGTTACCTTGAACTACGAAACCCCAGAAATCTGGTATCAGGAGGGGTATTTAGCCACTTTAGAGCTGCTGTCCCCTCCAAGTGGGATGGGATCAGCCTCTGGATGTCAATATGGGAATGAAAGTATTCACATATTATACAATTTTTTTGTATGTCCTAGCGTGCATCCTTCAACATTTCGGGAGTGAATACGCTGCAGACACAAAGTGTTTTTCCATCCACATTTTATGCTCAAAAGCAGCTTTTCAGCAGGTCAGCCCAGTGAGGAGGATGGGTGGGAAGGGAAAATTTAAGTCAAGTCCCAAGGCAAAGACTTCTCATTTAGATTTTAGGATCAACTGCAGAACAGTATTAATGGAATAAGGAAAATTTTTAAAAAATTACAAGTACCAAAGATGTAGCCAGGAATCCTGAACCCCTTTAAAATTTGGGCCAATTCAATGTCTCATCTGGCTATATGAAACAGAAGTACATCTGCCTACTCTGCAACGTGTGGACAGGTTTGTCTATACCAAAATGTATTTAAATCATAGTTCATCTCTTCAGATGTTTCCCTGCAACACACAGAGGGCATTTGGGGAGCTTAATGGAAGCAAAATTTTTCTCCAGAATTTGCTGATAGTCTTTTTTACAAAAAAAAAAAAAAAAGGTAAAAAAAAAAAAACCAAACCGACAAAACCCTGACCACAAAGCAAGTACTTCCAGTGTGAAAACTGATGCTAAATCATTGCAGAATTACTTAAGATCATTTCACATTAATAATGTAACATGGGTGCACCAGAAAAGACCTAAAGGACTGTGCTAGGAAGGGAGGGGTGGTGATGGGAGAGGTGGAAGGATTGCATTAAAAGGCCTCTGGAGTGTATACCTCTGCATCTTTTAAAGATCATATACCTGAAGTGAGTATCACCAAAACAAAATAAAGGGAGGAGAAAAACAAAACTAAAACTTCAGATGCTGCCTTTTTTTTTTTTTCCTGTTTTGTTTTAAAAGGGTTGGGGGGGGGGGGTATAGATATTAAAAAAAAAAAAAAAAAAAAAAATCAAACAAAACGAAACAAAAGTCACACGTCTCAAACAACCAAGGACTTTACAAGGCCACAATGAAATTTGCGGATGTGTCTGTACAAATCCCCGGACTGTGTGAAGCGTCTTTCGCACCACTTGCACCCGTGGGGTTTCTCCCTGGTGTGCACCACCGCGTGGCGGCTGAGGTTGTGGGAATACTGGAAGCTCTTCCCGCACTGGCCGCAGGTGTAGGGCTTCTCCCCCGAGTGAGTCCTCTCGTGCCTCTTTAGCGTGTACATGCAGGAAAAAGTCTTCCCGCAGAGGGTGCAAGTGGGGACCGACCCGTCGGGGGACAGGCGGGTCCGGGAGCCGTCCTTGTCACGGAAGTGAGAGCTCAGGTGCAGCTGAAGGATGTGCGGGCTTGGGAACACCTTGCTACAGAGGGGACAAATGCAGATATGCCCAGGAGGCACGAGGACGCCCGAGGAGATGTCCGACGAATCCATGTCGTCCTCGCTCTCGTCTCGCTCTTGATCTATATCCTCCTCTCGGGCATGAGAGCTGCCATTCCCCGCGAACATGTGTCCTAACCCTGTCACTAGGCTTTTGGCTGAATTCCCAAAATGCTGACTCTCTGGACTCCTGGCTTCACTGTCCTCCTGATCTGACAGCAAGTCTTGTTCATCTTTAACAAGTGGCTCGGTACCCTGCTGCTGGCTGTCGGAAGCCAGCTGTCCAAAGACATAGGAGGGGTGTAAGGAATCTCTCCCCGGCACGGGCTTGAAAGACAAATCCAGCGCGCAGTCCACATCACTCGAAGCCAGGGGATGGTTAACAGACCTTTGGGACAAAGGTCCTGTGGAACTATTGACATTAGCCTTTGTTTTTCCAGCTGCTGCGGCGCACGGTTCTGCCTCTGTCGGCACAGAGCTGACACTTATATGATCAGAGGACCAGGCGGGGTGACTGCTGACCTTTTCTTTGCCTGCTGCTCTCTCGTATTCTGCAACGCTGAATTTTTGTTTGTTTCCTGGGTCAAACTCGTGGACCAGGGGCACTCCGGCGTCTAGAAAATGCTCCGCTTTCTCCAAACTAGCCGCCTCATCATTAATCTTCTCTTCCGAACATAATTCTTTATCTTTCAACTTGCCCTTGCAGACTTTCACAATGTCATACATGTGAAGGTAGCTCGCCGCAGCCAGCACATCTTCCACTGGGAGACTGTTGAATTCCAGCTTTCCCTCGTACATGAATTCGAGCAGCAGGCTGAAGGCAGGGGCTGTGACAATGTCACTGTTCAGATGCACAATATCCCTTTTGTCTAACTGGTCCCTGTAGAAAAGATGGAAGTACATACTGCAAGAGGCAAGAACGGCTCTGTGAGCTCTGAATTGAGCTTCTCCAACTAAAACAGTACAGTCACACAGGAAGCCCTGGTGACGCTGCTGACTCAGACACTGCAGCAACTGGCGGCTATGGTCTGGAAACTCCATTCTTCCTTCATAACCTGTTCAAAACAGGAAAAACTTGAATGCTACTGTAAACTAAAGCCTCCTAGCAGCTGTAACAAACAGATCGGCTTTTTGGTAACCCAAGCCAAAGAAACAGCCTTGGAGATAACATTTACTGTTAATTGTCTGTAATAGTTTTATTAAAGGGGGGGGAGGAAAAAAAAAAAACCCCCACCAACACAACATGCTTCTCATCCTTTCGCACCTGCTCCGAACAGGAAAAACTTGATTGTAAGTAAACAAAAGCTAGTAAAGCAGCAGCCCCTCCAACCTTTGTTTCTCCCACTAAGCACTTTAATAAAATTAAGCAGAGGAAAGCGCGCACACACACCCCCGAAAGGGGAAAAAAGCATCAACTCCCAGGCTGTCTTCCCAGCAACGCTAACTTGGGGCATCTTTTAATAAAGCATATTCCCCGCGTCACGCACGCACACACACACGCACATTTAAACTTTATCCTCAGTCGTTATGCACCGAATCACAACAAAACAGCGGCGGCTGGCGCTGGGGGAGCGGCGGCTCTGCGGGCCGGGGGGCGCGGGGCAGAGCGGGGAGAGGCCCCGGCCCCCGCACGCGAAAACGGCGGGGGGGGACAAAGGGGGGAGGAAAAAAAAAAAGTTTCTCTTGAAGTTATTAAAAGGCAAGGAGGAAAATAAGCGGCGGAAGGCCGGCGGGAGGGCAGGACTGAGGCTGCAGCCGGCTGCGTGCCGCGGCCGGGCGCTTACCTTCCGCGGGGCGCGGCGGGGCCGGCCGCGGGCGCGGAGCCGGGCGGGCAGGAGGGAGCGCGGTGCGAGTGCGACCGAGGCGCGGCGGGAGGGAGGGAGGGGGAGAGAGAGAGAGGCAGGCGGGAGGGAGGAGGAGGGAGGGAAGGAGGAGTGCTCGGTTTGCTAATTACACCGCAAGCTGGAGAGTCAGCTGCTCTGACTTCACTGCGATGGAAATGCTACCTCCAGCTGTGCGCCTTTTAATGCCATATGTTACTCCAAATCTCGCTACCAGCCAACCACAGCTTGCTGCCTTTTAAAGTTCCAGCAGCCCCATTTATAGCCCGCGATTAAATCCCACAAACTTGCCCCGAGCCCGCTCTCCCCCCCCGGACACTCTCGCCACCACCAGCCCCCCGCCCGGACCCCACCTCCCGCCGCAAAGTTGCTCCCCGCAGTCCGCCGCGGTGACCTTCGCCGGTGCCCGGCTCCGCGCAGCGCTGGGGGGGGCGCCGGCGGGGGGAAGCCCCGCGGAGCCGCTTTTGGGATCTCCCCCCTTCACAGCCGCGCTCCCCAACTTTGCGGGGAGGACTTTCCCCCGCCGGGGTGTGGCGTGGCGGCGAGTTTCCCCCCCGCGTTTCCCCGCTCCGCGGCTCTCCCCGCGTTACTCACCGGCGGGCGGCGGCGGCGGCGCTCGGCGTCCGCATGTGCGCGGCGGCGGCGGCGCGGGCGCTCCGCGGGCGCGGCGCGGGGCTGTGGCGGAGCAGGTTGTTCGCCGGCCGCTCTCGCGATACTTTCGCCGCCGCGAGCCGCGGGTGCGGGCGAGGGTGCGGTAGCGAGCGGCCGTGTCCCCGTCTGGAGCACACAATGGCCCCGCCGCCCCGGCCAGCCCCGCCGCCGCCGGCCGGTGCGCGCTGCCGGCTGCGCCCTCCCCCTCGCCGCCTCCTCCTCCTCCTCCTCCTCCTCCTCCTGCTGCCGCTGCCGCCGCTGCCGCCCTCCCCTCCCGGCCGCTGCATTGGCAGCGCCGCCGTCCCGCTCCCAACTCCGCTGCGCCGCCGCGGACAGGGCGCGCCCGCCCGGCCGCTGCAGCCCGACGTGCCGCGGGGCCCGGGCAGCGCGGCCGCGGAAGCTGCGCGGGGCCGGCCCCGCCGCGGGGATGAGGCGAGGGGCGCGGCGCTTCCCCCTCTCCACACACGCATCCCCCCCCCCCCCCCCCGGGTTTATCTGTAGTTGCGCGCCAGCTGATAAATACCAAATGCCGACGGATTTTTCAAGATGACCTTTTCGATAGTTGATTTGAATTTTAAATTTTAATTAGCTGTAATCGCATCAAAAGTGAGCGCCCTGCGAAGCGGGGGGGCACGGGGTTCCCGCCGGGGTTCCCAGCCATGTCGGACCCGGCAGACGCGGCCGAAACCCGCGGGAAGCTGCGGCTGCCGGAGCCCCGGTGCCGCTCCGGCCCCGCGGGAAGCGGCCCGGGATGTCGCTGCTCTCTGGGTTGTCCCAGAGCCTCGGGGCTGCAGCAGCGCCGCGAGGGGAGGCAGGGGGCTGAGGATTGAGGCTCCGGGTCGAGGTGGATGTTGAGGTTTTTGGGGGATGGATATGAGAGTGCTGGTGGGTAAGGGAGAGCGGAGGGGTAGCGGAGCACCGGGGGCACTTCAGAGTTCCCCTGCGGACGCCCTGCGTAGTGCCAGCTGGAGTCTCCAGACTGTGCTTTAGCCTCCAACAAGTACATCAGGGAAACTCCTTTCCCTTTCCTTCCTCTAGGTTGCCTTGCCTAGATTTAATATCTGCAAAATAGCAACTTATTATTATTAATCCGTTTTTCCCACATTTTTCTACAATGGCAGCATTAGCACCTTAAAGCATCAAGTTTAATTTGGATTTAATCTAATTTCATCTGGATCTCTGATATATTAAGGCTCTTTGTCACAGGAGCTGGGGTCTGCATCACCAATACCACTTTTCTCCCACAAACCTCAACTGTTTAACCGCACTGGCAGTGAATGCCAGGATATTTGGGTGGATTTGAGCATTAATGATTGCGTTGTCACAAAGCCCTTCTCAGAGTAATAGTATTTGGTAAACTGTCAGCTGTAAGGTTGAAACTGGAAAACTCCAGCCCAGAATGTGGAGGTGCCCAGCTCCACTGAAAGAGTTAAAGGTCCTGGGGTTAAATCTGTCACCATTCAGTAAAGCTGAGAGCTTTATCTATTTGTCCACCATGGCAGACAGGACTGGGGAGCTCTGTCCTTTTAAAGACACTGTCATCCTGCAGTCACAGCCTGCACAGGCTCTACCAAAAGTGGAGCAATTTCTTCCCCAAAGTGCGAGTGCAATCTCCATGAAGTTACTCTGTGGATTTGCTAACTTGTGGAGTTTTGTTATCTTTGTACATTGGAAATGTTAGGCAAAATCTTGTACTCACATGAATTAGGTTTCTTGGCAGAAATACCTTGTTTTGTGTAAGTAATAATTCATGTTACCTTCTCCCCTTTAATAAATTAATTGAGAAAAAACAAGATTACAAAAACAACCAAGGTTTTAATTCCTATTTGTGTGCTGTAAGCTAGGTATAATTGTCTACAATCTAGCAGTGTCTTATTTTTAGGAAGCCAATTACAATTTCACAGTTAAGTCTGTGGTCATTATCGAGTTTGAAGTGTCAGAAAATACAACAGCATTCACATTTCCTCTAAGTATCCATTTGGCATGTTTCTGGCTTGCTTTTCCAGGGCCCAGAAATACTATACTCACCTTCACACCAAGGCAACGCTGGGTACAATACAGGTGTTGTACTGATTTAGCTATGGTTGTATAAAATACTGGTAGTACAACTCACTAATGTAAACAAGCACAAAGTCATTACTGGAAGCAAGGCAACAGGAAGAACTGCCCCAGAAGCTTTATTCCAAGAGCTCCCAAGTTTCTGACAGCCCTCGTGAGAGCACAACAGGGTGAGCAAACTATCTGCTTTCCTCTCCCTGGCCCCTGAGCCCTTCTCAGGCTGAGGTCTCCCCTCCCACCCAGCCCAGAGAAGGCTCCGTTTTCAGTCCTTCCTCAATGGAGCAGAGCCAGGCAGAGCTGCTTGGCCAATACACAGATCTGTGACTGGTGTCTCTGCTCAGAGGAGATCACAGCCACCGTGCCACCAAACATCAGGATGGCTGAATGTGGATGGGGACTGATGGAAGCTGTTGGGAGTGACCACGTTGGGCGTCCTTGTGCAGCTGCGTGCATTTCCTGGGTCTGGCTAAAACCCTCCTGGGCTCCAGCAAGCCTTTTGCTGCCTATGGAGTTTTCCAGACTTGAGCAGAAAGCCCAGCTTTAGGGCAGAGAGAGTAAAAATCAGTGGTGCTGGCAGGGCTTCCACTTGCCAGGCAAGGCTAGCCCTGCTCCTGGTTGTTTTTGCTGCCTGGACACCAGCCAAAGCCCACAGAAATTAGTAGAAAAACCAACTGGATCAGGTCCATAAAGCCTGAGGACTCGCTTCCATTCTTACCCCTTTGATCCAACAAGAGTAGGTATTTACTGAGTGGGGCCTCTCTAGCCCTCTTTGTTGGCCAGATGCAGAAGCGGTAGCAACAGGTTTTTCATGCGATTTAATCGTTTTCACTCTCACCACATTGGGCAGAAGCCTCTTTGTGTTTGTTTCTACATGATTTCAGTGCTTTTATGTTCTTTTTTTTTTAATAGGACGTCTTCTTTGTGATAGTCCAGTTGCATTTCAGAGGGAGAGTCAGGGCCTGAGACTGTCTAATACTTGCAGGATTGAAGCTATTTTAAGTGCATTGGTCATAGTGAGGTTTATTTGCAGAAGTTCTTCCAAACTTTTTCAAAGGCTGTTTTATCCCTTGCAGACAGCAGCGAGCATTAGAAGGACCGAATGCTTCATTCCCTCCTGTAACACAGGGAGGAATTTAACCCCAAAAGATGCAGAGCTGGTGGTGGTAAGACAAGGAGCTGCCCTTGGCATCCACGGGACTTCCCCAATTAGCAATCTCCTCCAGCACTTACCCTGCAGTCAAATCCAAGGTCAGCATTTCGGGGGTTGCTCAGTTTGCAGTCAGGTCATAAAAGTGGGCACGACTTTCCCAAAGATCTTTTCAAGCATGTCATCCAAGACTCCAGAAAGCATTAACTTGCACTGCTGCCATTCCAGACATTAATCAGAGCATATATTGCAGACAGTCTCCCCAGCAGTGTGCTTATGTGAGTCGGATTTGTTTTATGGCTGTCCTGCTGATTTCTCCCCGATAACGAGACCCTGCATGTGCTGCAGTATTTGTGAGTATATATTGGAGCAGCCAGGGCCATTGTCAAATCATCCTACCAAATGGGGAGGCTGGTGGCACTAAGCTGCATGTATAAATTACATATTGTTCTATTTGCCATAATGTAGCTGTCAATAAGGCTGCATCAATCTAGAAGCACACATTAAAATCAAAAAGGACTCTGCGGAGGTACCACTGGCACAGGTCACATTTGACTCTGCAGTGAAAGCTTGCAACATCCCTGTCTGAGCCAGCCAGGCATTTAATATCACACCTGTACCTTGGCTCCCCTGTCAGCATCTGGGAGGCAGCTTTCACTCAGTTATTCATCTCCATAGTTTTACTCAGCTTGCCTAACTCTCAACCTTTGGGGTTTTTTGTTGTTGTTGTTTGTTTGTTTGGTTTTTTTTTAACCGTCTCCTGTATTCTGTTTTTCTAGAAATGGTAAATGAAGGTACATTTTCAGCCTTTATAAAGCCATTGCTTTTTCAGTAAAGAGAGTGTGCTTCTTGCGTTGCAATGGTGAAGGAAATTTGCATGGCATTGACAAGGCACACTCTTCTTTCAGAGTTTTTTTTCCCCGCTTTCACTCTTGTTCATCACCCTGGCAGCTGTATTTCAACATTGCTTGGGTTTTCTTTGCCAAATTATTTTAAAAATTCAAATACAATTAAGCATGTTCCTTCCTTTTTTAGAATTTGTTTTATTTCTTTATCAATGCCCAGGAAGGAACCTGAGAACCCACATTATAAAATAACAGGTGTATAGAAGTTTGTAGCAGGATACAGAGAAGGACAGTGAAAGGCCATAAATACCAGTGTACAGTAAGAGACAAAATTGGTGTCTGCTTTGGGACCAGACATAAAATTTATCAGTCAGATAAAAGTCTTTAAATCAGAAGCTGCTGTATCCTCAATAAGGGTCCAGTGTAAAGTTACTAATTTCTTATTAAAGTAGAGAATTTAATTGGCATTGCTCTATTTGTAAGCAAATAATGCACTGTGTTAACAATGCACTTTATTTTGGTAAGTTCCAGAAGAGACCTTAATACTCTTCTGGGACTTACCAAAATGTTTTGCTAGATTAGGACTAGAAAATCTCAGGATGAAAATTCTTGCTATGCAAAAAATATATCCTAGAATAAAGGGCTTCGTTCTAAAGGTGTTCTCATACAACTTTTGCAGCAGTTCCTCAGAAAGCACTTCATCCCAGGACAAATCAATATTACTTCCAACTACTGCCCTGAGCTCTGATCCCAGGCAGAGATCTGGCATATTTATCCCACTATCTGCAAAAGGTCTCTTAAGCGGGATCCATTCCTCTCCTGGGACTTGTGGGTTTGGCTGAACGTGTTCTTAGAACAAGTGTTGGGTTTCCCATTAGATAAATCGGCAATCTCAGGGCATAAAAGACTATCTTTTCTCACACGCGGGGTATATAATAACAGTCTTCTCCTTTGCTTTTCCATGGGGTTTCCAAATCAATCTAGCCTGAGCACAAACAAGTATTCCAGATGCCTGTTAAAATAAGAGAATCTCAAACATCTCACTTTTATCCACTGCCCATACTAAAACCTCCCTGTGTTACACAGTTCAGACTGTCATTGCTACATCTCTTGGTGGCCTCGGTGATACCCACTCCTGCCCTCCCGAGCACATCCCTATAGCTGCAGCAACCACCTCTACTATTCCTTTATCCTTTTATCACTAAATCAAAACCAAGCTGCCTGTTCCCACCTCCAAGACCCTCTGTAACTTGGAGTGCTCACACTGGCATCATCTTCTAACCCTATTCCTTACCCTCCTAGGATGCTTTCCTCTTCCCTCACCCTTCTACCCTTTTTGTGCTGGCCCCGTCAGCAAAGGCAAGTCTTGGTCTTTACCATGCCTCAATCTTGCCTTGATGTTGCACACAATGTAGTCAGAGGAGCTGGGATGGAGATTTTGGTGACACTGGATATGAAGGATTTTGGGGTGACTCAGGGAGCTCTGTGCAGAGAGAAGCTGGGCTCAGTGGGCTGTTTCTGCTTGAGTCCTTTGGGAGCCTGAATTCCAAACCTGTGCCTCTGAGAGCAGCCCAGCCCCAAGTATGGAGAGAGAAATTGGGGGCTGGGGATGAGGAGAGCAAAGACAGACCATTTTTTTAGTCAAAATGAGCTGCTTTCTGTCTCAGGGCTGTACAGTAGCCATCACACTGGTTGGTCCACTTCCTTCTGATGTATTCCAGGTGGAGGGGAAGTCCAGGGAATGTCATGTAAGAAATGCAAATAAAAATGTCTTCCTAGACTTCCTTCTCTTATGTACTGTCTGCCAGAGCCTTCACTCCCCTCTTTTACTGTTTTGCCTATGAATGTGTTTTATGCTTTTATGTTGCTCTTCTGGTAAAAGAAGAATTACTTGCTGTGAGTTTACATAACTCGCCTTTTACTGCTCTGGAAATGAATGTGGGACTTCAGTCTTAATTAGACTTTCAGTGTAAGTCCTGCTTTAATGAATCACTGGAAGATGTGAATAACATTAAGCTTCAGAATGTTGGATACCTGCAGAGTTGAATACCTGAAGCTGGTCACCCGGCTGGGTCTGTGGGAGGAGCAGCACTTAGTACTGAGATGAAGGTGCAGCGAGGGGGAACAGACTCCCTGAAACCTGAGTAAGTTTGAATCTAGCTGCAGGTAGACCCCTGCCTGTGGAAGAGTTTTGATTTCAGAGCCCAGACTTGTGTACTCAACGCTTTGCTCCTGCATTATGGCTTCACAACAAAGCAACAGACTTCCCTGCATCAGGAAGTTCAGGCTTAGATCCAGGCTATCGTGTTACCAAGTTCCTCTTGCAACACAGTGACCAGCCTGAGCTCCACCTGCACCCAGGGAGAAGGATTTCAGCAGTTTCCATTTGGAAATAAAGTGGGATGGTGGAGGTGTCAGAAAACGTTCAAAGCCTTGGGAAAAAAATACCGACTCCTTAAGAAGTACTCCTGATGCTTTTACAAAGTATCAGTCTCATCTGGGGAACCTGGTGACACTTGCTGAAGAGCAAAAGACACTCAGCACCACACTTAACCTGGAGGCCAGCCCATAACAGTTAATAAGTGAAAGGAACAGTCTGGAATGGTGATCACCTGCCGGGGACCTGCGGGTGTCGCTGGTAGGATGTCACCTGGTCACAGCAGTGTGGGATGAATGGAGCACTGTCCTGGAAATGGTGCTGGTGACCATTTGTAGACAAAGGGGTTCTGTAGAAGCTGGCACAGAAGTGAAAGACTCCTTTGCAGAAGACAAAGAAGGGGTCAAACCAAGAGTAAAACTAAGTGGACTGGGAGAGTTGCAGAAGTAGCAGTGGGCCAAAACCCCGTGGTTTTTACATCTCCCTTTTTTGTCTGACCTTCATGACCCAGACTTGATGATGTGCCATGGGGGTCTGTTGGGCTGGGGTGACTGTCGGACCCCAGGTTTTTGTAGCCAGCAGTGTACATGGTGTGATGTGCTGCTGCTCATGCCTGCCTTCAATTCCATAGTCCAAAAGGCTAAGTACTTACTTTCATCTGAGTGAAGTAGAGATAGCCTCCAGCTCTAGTCCAGAGCAATGTTCAAACTACACCTTTGTAATCAGGATACTCTCAGGCTCTCTGCTGCATCTCAGTGATGAATATGGGAGAGGATTTGTGACTATATGCATTTTGACCGGACTTCTAAGAAGGCAGAGACAAAAAAGGAAAGCAGAGGTTCTTTTAAGATCAGTTCTAACAAAAATTTAGGTAAACAGTATTCTTTTTTATTTGGTTTTTGAGAGTTACCTGAATTCCCCCAGCTCTTCCAGCATTGCATTTGATGTGGAGTCAATACTGAGAAGATCAACTCTGATGCAGAAGCTGAAATCCAAACAATTTCTCCCTCCTAATTTGGAGATCAGATTGCCCATTTGATTCATGTATACAGGTAAGGTGGGCACAAGTAGCAAAATTTATATAGAGCAGAGGTGAGAAAGAAAGGAATTGCAAGGTAAATGATGTTTGGAATCATAGGGAACTCTGGGGAAATAAGCAAACACCACGGAACAGTGAAAGGATAAAAGTGGCAAAAAAAGTACATTTTATTTACTGGAAAAAGAAGATGGGTAAAGGCTAAATCCCACAATCATGCAAGGATTCGTGTTGACTTAAATACTTGTGTAAAAGTATTTCTCTGGGTAAAGGATTTGTTGGACTGTGTCCAAAACTGGGTTAAGGTTGATGTTTTCACAGAGGCGGCAGTCTTTCGTATGCCACCCCGGGTAGTAAATGACAATCATGGGACACGTCTTACAGGACACCAAACAAATGCACAAACAAACAAGCAAACAAACAAAAAAGCAACCTCTGCTGAAGTGCCTGGGAGGCTCATGGTGGCGGGGGGCTGGCAGGAAGGTGACTCAGTGACTGGGGAGGAAGGGTCGGTGGTGTCGGCTCCGTGCGGAGCGCGGACCCTCGGCCGGAGGACACGGCTGCCAGCACAAACTCACACAAGTTGTTCTGGCACCTGGCCTAGAACAACACGGGGCTGTTTTTTCCCTTTTGTGCTCAACTCTGTTGCACTGGGACAATGTGAGATTTTTAATTTTATATGCAGAAGGAAGAAAGAATTTGACTTTTTTTTTTTCTTTTTTTTTTACTTTTCTGTTTCTCCACTGTACTTATCTTTATGTGTGGCGGTGTTACAAGGCCAGGTCAGCAAATACTTTATTCCAGTGACAAGTTTTTTGTGCAAAGGTCACAAGGGGTGGCCATGAGTGATCAGGGCACTTTTAATAGTCAGACAGATGTGCTGCTCCCACCTTTAATTTTCTGCTTCTTCTGTGGGCTGCCAGGGCTGCTGATGCAGAAAGAGGGAGAGAACAACGAGTAGAGCAGTAGAAGGGAGGAGTTTAGTGCTTAAAGCCTGACAGACAAATGAGATAAAAAGTCCTGTCTCCCCTGTGCCCTGCTCTTGGCACCAGTGACTCAGGGAGCCACGTTGCAATCCTTGCACTTGTCCAGGTGTGCCTCGATGGAGATGCAAAACTCTGGCCAGCCACAGCTCTTCCCACACCTTCAGCAGAGCCATCAGAGTGAGCCTGCGTGTACCTGCCCAGCAGCACCAGGAAGGGCTCCATTCTGCCAGCATGAGCCCAGTGAGGAAGAACCGCTCATCATCCTTATCCTCTTTCAGGACTTTGCATTAGGTGCCATGAAAATGCACAGCCCCGGTGTCATTGAGGCTTAGCTCTAGGCAGGTGCTCCCTGGATCAGGACCTAAATGGTTAATTTTCAAGTGGCTTCTTAGAGCAGATGTTCCCATGTGTATCCCCTCCTTCCTTCTTCTGACACATTTCCTACACAAACAGCAGATTGCATTGCTGCTGTCCTTTTGATCTGCGGGAGGGGGAGGAAAATCCCACACAAATGATATTAATTCTCTTTTCAGGCAGGCTGGTGACAGTGGGTACGGGCATGTGCCTCCCTCCCACCTCTCCCTGCCCAGATGCTTTTTCTGGGACTTTCTTCTTTAGCCCCTGCCCACTTCTAGAGCTGCTTTTAAGGTTGCTTACCTTAAAGTCTGGAAAGAGGGAGGAGGTAAGGTTGGGCAAGTTGTGGAAAAATTGTGGTTGCAAACACTGCTGTCTGTCTAAACATATCCAGAGGCTGGGGTACTGTCAGCTCCATCTGCTGCCGGGCTCCTGGCTCTTGTGCCTGGCACTTGGGTACCTGCACTCCTTGTGGGCACTGATGAATTAAGCCATGCTGCCTGAGTGAGGCTGAAGTTCTTACCAGTCAGGAGACTCTCTTTGAACTTGTGTCTAGATCATTCCCAGTCCCAAACTTACTGTCCAGCCTACTGAACATGGCCACGTATTCTCAGGCTGGTTGCAGAGGGACAGCTCTTGCAGCCTTGGTGAGAGGTGACTCAGGGTGGAGTGACAGGAGACTGCAGGATCAGATCATTATGGGGAGATCAGGCCTTTCCTCTTTCTTCCAGGCTAAGAACCAGGAACAGCAGACAAACTCAGCAAGATTCTGGGTTCAGGATGAATTAAAGGAGGTGATTCTCTATGGGAGTGAAGCTAAGGTGTGCATCTCCTTGATACAGCACCTCCAGGGTGTCTAGACTGCCCAGGTTTGGAGGACCATGAGAAAATTTCATGGTTAATGAATTCATCAAAAAGGTGTTAAATGCAACGCACAGAGTTGGGCTTATAGAGCCACATAGTGCTGACAGCATGAAGAATATTCTGGGGTAGCATCACTGATTACTTACCCTGTTCTTACATTGATCTGACCACATCACTGCTGTTCTTTTTTGGAGAGAAGACACTAGACTTGATGTACCTCCAGCCTGTCCCAGGATGGCCTTTTTATTTTTATTTTCCTGAGACAGAGAAGAAAGCTTGCTGTCTCTCTGCTATGAGTGTCAATTGCAGAAGCCCTCTAGATGTGTGATGGAGTTGATGGAGTCAAGGTGTGGTGGCCACTAATTTTTCTAGCATCGCCCACCTGTGACATGCTTGGGGTGAAAAAGACAAACAGTTCTGCCTGAGTTCCTTCCAAGGAACACCAGGCATTGCAGTTCAGGAAGTCTTTGGGATGGCTGGGAGGCTTAACACTGCCAGTGTCCCTGGCCTTGCCACAGCTGCAATGTGAGTGCACTGACACAGGGCAGGATGCACATGAAGTTCCCTAGCACTGAGCTGGCTGCTGCTGAGACATCTGAACGTAGCCAGTGGAGTTTCAGAAATCAGATATTTTTCTTTATTTAATTTTGTCTTTTTCCCTGCTTTAGCATCATCCTCATTTCTAACCCTCAACAGTGGGCTTATAGCATCAGTACTCTCTCTCCTGTTGTCTTTGGAGGGTTCCATAACAAACACCTGATTATTATGATGTTTCTTGAGGCAGGGGATGGGACAGCTCAAACGTGACATTGTGACCAGCCAAAGTAGCAAGGCAGGGAGTGACTGATTAAAATGCTCTAAATAACAAATTCTTTTAAACCAAAACCAATTCCAAAGAGACTCAGCATATTTGCAGATGTTATTCATATAGAAGGAGAATCAAATATCATCAAATAACCCACTAAGCCTGACTTGCTCAGTGGCTTAGATAGGATACGCTAAGCTTTGCATGTTATTTCACTCGATTTCTTGAGCTTGTAACCAGAACCAGGCAGTTTACAGCAGTCAGCCTGCATGCTCAATTCATCTACTTCTTCTGTAGCTAAATTTATTAAAATTGCCCCAGAGTGTGCACTGAAGCCATCTCCATGTGGCTGTTCCCCAGCATTTCTGCAGAGACATCAAGTACACGAGGATCCTGGGGGGGTTGTGTGAGGGGGGGAGGGTGTGTGCAGCAATGTGGGCTGGCCTGGGCACTGCCAGCACCTCTGCTTTCCCAGAACATCTGGGAAAGTGCCAGAACATCTGCCCCTGGCACAGGCCACCTACGTCAAGCAGTGCTGCTCTTGCAATTGCTCTCAGAGCAACAGGCAGCAGTGGGGAAAGGGAAGAACAGGCTCGTTACAGTCCTGCAAGGAAAAGTGCAGGTGGCTTTTCTTTCACGGTATTTCCCATCAGCAGCTTTCTTTCCAATGCAGTTGGATTTGGGATGTATCCTAGTTAGGGATTTATGGATATCTTTGGATTGCAAATAGGTCTGAATTTTTAATATTTCACCTGGTCTGGAGGGGGGAAAAAAACCCTGCCCAGTTCTTTGTTTTCCTCATTTACATTTTTTCATTATTCTTCCACTGCAACCCATCAAGGGAGCTCTCATTTCAAAAAGTGCAGCGGTAGAAAAGCTACAGTGTGGTGTATCTTCATTTCCCTGAAACTTTTTTGCAGTTCATGAAGTGATGAGAAGTTAGAGACTGCAAAGAAAAAGCAGCCAGAAAAATGGGGACAAGTGAATCCCTCCCACTTGCCACCCTGGCATCACCCCAACATCTTTCATTTTATTTTGTTCAGCAATAACAATAATAGGAAACAGACTTTTTTGTCAAGTTATCAAGTGTCCTTTGTGAATACTCAAAAAGGTAATTGTTTTTCCATTTATTACCATAAGCATTGGGCTTCATTGCTCAACACTTGGAAATGGAAAAGTTAAAAAAGAAAAGCATGTTATGGTGGGCACAGTCCTAGTCACCAGGAGCTCAGACTGAATATGGGAGACAAGGATTCCCCCAGAAGCATCAGAACCCTGAGGTCTCCAAAGACCATAAGGGTACACTTGCTCTTAGACATTCTGTCCATCAGACCATACTGGCTCTACAATATCACTAAAAGCTGAAAGCAATTTCTTTGTGCCTTTCCCAAAGTTGCCAGCATCCCTTCGTACCACCCAGCATCTGTCCCGTGGTACAAGCTCTCCTTCCCTGATGCTTTCCCAGGTCATCCCAGGTGTGTTTTCAGAGCTCAGGGCTTAGGTGGTTGCCCTTCACATCAGAAGAGTGTATGATGCATTTCAGCCCTTAAAAAGTTAAATTTATCAATTTCATTGCCTTGTGTGTAATATAAGTTTATGAAGAGTACGTCCATACAATTTCTACCACTAAATTTTCAATCCTGTGGCAGCCCTTAGTAGCCTTAAATGCAGCAGGAATCAAATTCTTTCCCTTTAACATCAAATTGTTTGTTATTGTGTGATGTATTCCAAGGCTGCAGTGTGGAAAGTAAGAAATGTCAATTGTTGCCAATAATATGTTGCCCCAAATTTGTGGGGCCTAATCCTGTTAACATGCACAAGGAAAGTTACTTACATATTTAAGTCTTTGGTGCAAGCAGCCATTTGAATAAACTCCTCAGCCTGAACATGCATCTGTACAGTATTTAACATGTAGGGTTTGAGCCAGCCTGGGGTCTTTGTGCTAAATATATAATAATTATTATAATGAGGGTATTAATGATTTGTTTGTGTGCTGTTCTTATATCTAGTGCCAGATATTATACAGATTGTGAATCTGGGAAGAATTTAGCCCTTCACATTTTATATCTGTAATAATCCATGACTGAATTGCTGGATTCCATCTCATTTGTATATGCCATATTTTTTTCCAGAACATCTGTTTAAACCCACACTGGATAGCTGCCAGATTAGTGGAAAGGATATGGTATAAAGAAGACTTTTGTTTCCTCCGAGCAAGGAGAAAAAATAAGTTACAAGTTAGCAGTGCATATTGCTGAGAAGAAGAAACTTTTTCTCTCCAGAAGCAGATGTCCTGTAGTGTTTGAAAATGAAATGTTTTTGTGTCTTGCAGGCAAAGGTTCTGTTCTTCAACAATATTGATTGTCAGTTAGTGCAGGCTGTCAGCCTGCCGTGGTTAACCTACCAGTTGTTGGAGAGACAATCACGAGCAATTAAGAATCACATTTCGCAGTTTCAAATGCATCCATATTGCCACTTTATTCAAAATCCTTTTTTTTTTCATGTTGGAAAGTACATTGGTGAGAGAGAGAAGGAGTTTTCTTTTTTCCTCCTGCCAACCATATTTTAACTGCTGGCCAAATTAGGAGAGATATATAATGCTTATAAAGTTGCTGCAGTTTCTTGATTAAAATCTTACATCCAGCACTCCTTTCAACATCAATCTATATTAATAAGGAGGGAGCACATTGCATTGCATGTCTCTGTGTTGTGCCTTAGACACAAAGCACCAGGGAAGCATCAGGGAAAAACTCAGCTGCAGAACAAGCAGTAGCACAAAGAGGAAAGGATTGTTCTTCATGAGGACAGACCTTTGTGATTTGAAACAGGAAAATAGATAGCAATATTAAAACCAGGAAGAGCCAGGGGCTTAACAGCTGAAATTACAGCAGTGCTGGCTGAGCAGCAGTTACGGGAATGGCTGATAGAGTCAAGGTAGCAAAGTGCTGGAATCAGCCCGGTACACTGAGAGAAACAGCCCACGTGAGATGAAAAATGGAATACTACACATTCCCAAAATCAGCAGTGCCTGGAAAGCCTGTGGCTCTTGCCACCCCTCTGCCAAGTATCCTTCAAGGCTTTGGTAGCTGGTGGCCCTTTGAGGAGAAATATCAGAGACACTGGGTCTGGGCACTCTCTTACCATAACTCAATTTGTCACAAAGCTTGTGCCAGGCACTATGCACATTATGTTGTGACAAACTGTGCGTACTGTCACCTTAGTTGGTGGTTTCAGTCCAAACACCTGGGAACCATCTCAACATCATAAACCAGCATGACTTAGAAGGACTTTAGGCAAAGACAAATCCTGCCTCCTTTTCCAGAACTTTTCCATACAAACTCATTTCCTAAAAGTAGCAAAAAATACATCAGTTCTTCCAAGACAGCACACCACTCACAGCCTCAAAAGAGGTTTCTGACCATCAGATGATTCCCACCATGGGGTTTCTCCACACCCCAAACCTCAGAAGACCTTCCTATGCCTCTGTAACCCACCTGTCATGAAATCCATGTGTTGTCTGGGTTGATAATGCTTGGGGGAATGGGACTGGGTACACACTTGCAGGTTTTGTTGGTGAGAATATTCTCCTTGCAGACACATGGGGCTCTGCCTTATACACAGGGAGGGCAAGGTAATGCCAAGTTCTAAACAAACCTGTACACATCGTTCAGAGATTGTCAAGAGCAACAAGTAGAAAATGTCAGCACATGCTTCACAGCTCAGAAAAATAAGTTGGCTGTGACCCTGTCCTTGAGAAGGGTTTTTTCCCACCTTACACTCCCATCAGCATTACAAGCCCCCCCAAACACAGAGCAGCATCAAAAAAGACTAAGCCAGCAACGGACTTGAGCTGAGTCCCACAGAGCTGCTGTGGCATTGCAGGAGTGATGGATTAATCCAGTGAAATCTTCATGATTTAGGATCTCAGCAGAAGTATTTCAGAAAAGATGGGGGCAATTTAGGTCAGCAGCACTGCAAATGAAAGATGCTCAAACTGGGGAATCCAAAGAAAAAAGGGAAATTATGTAGCTGAATAATATTGAGAAATCATCTCCTACATGTAAATGTACACAGGTTCTGATACCAAGGCTGATATGAGTATAAAAGTGAAGAGTTTCATCTTTAGTAAGACTTTGTCAATTCAAAACTTAAAGGGATTTCTGTGCAGTAGCTCTCTGACCATCTTCACCTCTTCCCTGCACAAAACACAAGTTTGTGGTTTTACAATCACATTTTCCTATTTTTAAAACATGTTTTCTCTGCTGTCTTGCTCTGTGAGAAAGACATTGAAACTGCAAGAGAAACTGTCTCAACAGAGGAAACTGAAATGGTTTCTTGCATGACATGTGAACAAGGGAACAAAGTAAACACTGACAAAAATAGAAAGCAGTCCTTTATTTCCTCTCTGATCTTTCATTTTTAGGGGATATTTGTGATTACAGAGAACTTCCAACATTTCAGGCAAATGGGAAATTTTTAAACAACTGATGTAATAGAGAGTTTAGGTGTTAGCATGCGATGAAACAATATCTTATTCTTACTGACAGCAGGATACAAAGATTGTTTGTATTTAGGACTCTTCCTGAACCGAGCAAGAGCAATGGATAAATGGCTTTAAATGGACTGCAGATCTTCACAGCACACGCCAGAACTCTGATAGCTCTGTATCTTTGATTCTTCTAGGCTTAAGCATTCAAGAAAACTAAACATGATTTTCCCCCTTCTCCTGTGTCTGACTTTGAGCTGAGGTAGAGTTTTCTATCAAGCTGTGGAAAAGTACCCTGACCACCTCACTGTTATTTATGATCCCCAAAATCTTGCTCCTGGTACCAGAGATGAGAAACTTGGATCCATATTGAGAAAATCATTTGGTCCTATGCTAATCTCGATCAAACTGTTGACACTGACATTAAGCAAACACACTGGGGTGTAATTACATTTCACACTGATCTATGAAATATTCATGTCATAATAACGAATACATACATGCAATCATACAATATCATCATCATAAACTGTGGTCAAATATGTATGATATTTGCAATGCTTATACCTTGTTCATATAAATAAATATTCATTAGAACTGAAACTAATTACTGACTGGTTGATGACAGCTGAGAATATTGAGCACCACTACTGAATTATGCCTTCAAAGGCAATGAAATGACATTCATTTTTAAGTTGGGTCAGTTTATTTGTCCAGCTATGATAATATTTTTTTTCCAATGGAAAGAATAATGTTTATACTAATTGTCATGAGAATGTCTAAGCATTTTCTGTGACTAGTAATCAAATTAGGGAGCTGCAAGTGTCTGTAACTACACCAATGTTAGTCTATTTTCATATTTAAAATTGGCCTTTCCCACAGCTCATTCAAGTTTATGTTCTAGCCACATGTCCCACAGATAAATAAACAGATGCTCTATATAAAGAGTTAGATCATATTCTGAATGAGTGAGGAACATATGTCATCATTAAGGGAAGCTTCAGTGCCAACGCTGGCATTAAGGTAGAGGAAAGAAAACAAGGAAGAACTTGAAATAGAGCAACATAATCCCAAGGAAGTTGTCAAAACCAGAAGAGAGGTTATTTGTGCTAGAGTTGGCAAGAAAATGTTGTTCGGCAGTTTTTACTGAAAAACAAAAGAATAGCTAGAGGAAATTTTGATTTTTAATTAAAAAACATCCTCTGTTGTTGGTAGTTCTGGCCTGAAACCAAAGAGTATGTTTTTTTACCTTAACATGCCAAATCCCTACGTTTTGTTTGCACTGAACTTTTTGTGCGGTGTTTGAGGTGCCCAGTTTTCCAGTGAAAACAAGAAAACAAATAAAACTGAAATTTCCCAAGAATATTTCTCTTTGTTGGAAATCTAATTTTTTTTCAAGTGAGAAATTTTCATGTAAGGTTTTGGTTTTTTTACATGCTGCTGATGAAAGGAGGATATCCAGATATAGCTGATGATAGATCTTTGCTGTCTGAATGCAACCAGATGACATTGCTTTTATTGTTACTGTAGTGTTGTGTGCTTCATAAATAGAGACTGGGAAGACAGTTCATGCCCAAGAGATCATTGTAATCTAAATATAAGTCTAGAGGCTTTATTTATAAAATGTACAGAATCAGGGGGTTTTAATTGCATGCAGAAATATTGTTCAGAGAAAAGTACTATGCACACATAAAAAGAATTTTAGTTCTGAAGTTTTGAGAAAATCGTAAGTGAAAACTCATGCTATAAGTGACAACAACAACAACAACAACAACAACAACAACAAGGAAGAGAAAAACTTATCTGCAAATACCTCAAGGATTTAACTGCAATTCAATCATAGCAAATGAGCAGAGGACTGGCATAGAAAACCTGGAAAAGACCAAAGATCACCCTGAAGAACCAAAAGCGGGAGGTGAAGTCTGTGATGGGCAGAGATCACTGATGCAATCAGAGGGTTTATGCAGGATATTGATCCAGGTGATTGTTGATTTCCCTAAATAACAGTCTTTCAAAAATACACCCAAAGATGTGGTGAATCATAATGCACAAAGCATTGGAAGGACAGAGCTGCTGCTACTCTGATTTTTATCACTAAATTCCCTAAAAAAGGGTTAATTTTTTGTAAGGTATCCACAAGAATTTGGGTGTCCAACGGTGGGAAAGGAGAGACTGTGTAGAGGAAAAGGAAAGACCCAGTTCACTGCTATCAGCATAGCATGGGGGGATGAGAATCAGGAAACTGGGGGCCAGGCTGGGGAGCCTCTGGCTTGTGAGACATGGAGATGAGGGACATTCTGCATCTGCACATGGTGCACCACCTCCGGAGGAGGCTGCTGGATTTAGCAGCCACTTTTGGCTGCCGGTTGCATCGGTCAGTGGCAATGTGTAAAAGTTTGGCAGTACACAGCCGGATCTGTGTGAGACTTGGCTGCCTGCACCATCTTTTTATGCACTTAATTTGAGAAATGAGTACACGACAGAAATTTCTCATGGTCTGACGCGACAGAAAACATCCAGTGCTTTGTAAGCTGAAAGCTTCCCATAAAGCCCCAGATCCAGGAAACACCCGCCTGGCACTCTGAATTTGGAAAAGAGACTTTACAGGCAAGTTGTTGAAAGGTTATTTGGAGCAGGATCATTCATACCAACAAGCTTTATGCTATTTCTTGTCCATGGTCGTGCAACTGCCCTTCTGTCCAGGTGTCCAGCATTGCCACTAAATGAGTCTACACCAACCAGCCCCTGCCAACAGGTCCTGAGCTCCTGAAAAGGGAGTGAGGGAAAGGACAGCCTAGACCAGGGTGGCCACTGTAATCGTCTGCTCACAGTTGTGGCCGTCACCACCTGCTCTGGGTCCCTTGCATGGGCCGGTCTTCTGAGGCAGATTGGAAGAAGAGCAGAGCCATAGGTTGGCAAACACAGTCAGCAGGCACTGGCAGACAGTTGGCAATCAGGTATGTTCCTACCTTGCTCCAGCTATTTCATTTATGTGACCATTTGGGGGAAACATCTGGCAAAACATCTGACTGACACATATCCAGCTACAGAAAGCTGATAAAAACCAAAGCAGCCATCAGGGACAACAAAATGCATTTTTGTGCATCTTAAGCCTCCTTCTCTTCTCTCAGCCACTAGATGTGAGCCAGGAGTAACTCAGCTGAGGTCAGTGAAGGACAGGCTAAAGACAGTATGAATTTTGGTTAAAATGTTCCTGCCTGATGAGACATTTCTTAACCAAGACATCCGAATTTTCCCACTTTAACCATCACTGATTTTGTGCAGGACCTGAGACAGAAATTTTTCTTTCCCTCACCTCAGTTTCTCTCTCTAAATGAGGGAAACAAAAGGCTGCTTTGGTCACACAGGTTGACATCTGCCAGTGCACTCTAGTGGTGCCTTGCGAAGGCAGACCTGAAACTGAGACTGGACAGAGCTAGAGAATAAAGTAGATATTTAATGAAAGGCCTTTAGGGTACACCTTGGGCAGGACAGGGCCTGACCAGGGCTACACCCGCGGTGGACTTAGAATGATCACAAAATGCCAAACCAGTCATGAGGTCTTACACTTTTATCAGTTTTGGTCTATTTGCATATTGGAGTTTAATAGTCCAATTACAGCTTTGGGTTGTGAAGTCCCGTCCTTCTTGTTCCTCCCTTCAGTCCACTGTTGTTTATGCTTTTGGGCCTGAAAGTTGTCCTTGGTCCTCAGCAAGAAAAGGATTTGTTTTGTCTACCCACTCTGTGAAGAGAGCTTACTGGCACTTAATATGAGGCTCAGAACTGCACCCCTGGGCATAGTTTCCATGAAAAACATGAAAGCTAAAACTAGAAGAGTTAAATACAATTACAGCCATTCTGGCTCCATTGATGATTGGATGTAACTTCTGGTGAACATCGAACAACCAAAGGTAAAACAGGATGAAGAGCTGGAAAGTGAAACACTTGCAGTTTAGCCTGACTGTATAAAGCATGTTTTCAGGACAAATGATGAGCCACAGCAACAGCTTCCCAGCAACCATGGTGGGTTCTCCATGCAGAGTATTTGCAGGCTGCCTAGCATTTTTTCCTGACATTAAAGATAGAGGATCTAGAGGGCTAGAAATGTGTTTTAACATTTAGCTTTCCTGTATCCAACAGGTGTTGTCCTCACTACTTTAAATTAAAGATAATACTATCATGTGAGGGAAGCCCAGGTCCCCGTGGGGCTCAGATGCACGATCCAGCTACCGCGAGCGAACAAGCTACCTCATGTCAGCTGAGATGTGGTAACTCTGTGGGTGCCTGCTCCAACAAGCAGTAACAATAGCTCCCTACAGCAACTGTAGTGTGCGATCTCAGCCCTGCTTTCCCCACAAGCAAGTGCCACTCCGCTGCCTTTACGAGAGGCAAAGCGGGCCCATGGTTACAGCAGTCGCCACACTCGGCTGGGCTGACAAGCAGTAGCTTGTCAGATGGCAGGAACTCGATTGAGACCTCTCCAGAGATGTGGTCATTCTTCAGACATCTTTAAAGTGGATTGTGGCTGTGCAGTGGCGAAGTTCAAACAGGAAGCCCACAATCTTCTCCCCAGGTCTACGTGAAGTTGTACGGCTTCACAAGCAGTCGCTGCTGCTGCTATCCAAAGTAAATGCTTAAAATACTTTCTGCTGTTGGAATACGCCAGAACAGCCCTCCTCCCACATCCAGCCCCCATATGGAACGATCTAAATGCAAAAGAAATTACTAAAAGGGTGTTTTTGGAAATAATTAGGTCAATTAGAATGTAACAAGGAGAGTGGTCTAGACATAGAGAGCATTTAAATTAGCAACAAACTGCTCCATTTGGGTTCTTCAGTTCAATCAGCTATTTAATCATCAATTCATCTATGTGAATTCCTAGCAAATTAGGGAATTTGCTAATTTAATGTACCCTCAAGGTGGTGACTAAATTATGTATCAATGTCACTGATGCCTGCTCTGTCTAAAGCATGAGAAACACAGTCAAGCTCTTCAGAGCAGGGCTTTGGTGTCACATGCTCTCCAGGGATCACACAAACTGATGTGTTTTAGAAAGGTCTGTAAGGTTAAAAAAGAGACTTTGGTTCTGCACTAGTGAATCTGAATTTTGTTTAATGTTTCTTTGCCCAAACCTGAAGTCCAAGCAGAAAGCTGATAATAAATGAGAGGGAACTGAAATGAATTTTGTTTCTCAGCATGTCCTGTACTCTAAGGTGGCAGGTGGCCATTTTTGAAGCCAAAGGTAATAAACAATAATCACTTTTATAACTGGTACAGTATAAGCAGGTCTAAAAGTGGAGGATGATAAAGGAAATCACAGAATCCTCTTACATGATATGATAAGAAACTAGTCCTGTGGCATGTACAGGATGTCTCCCAGGCAATATAAAATGCCATCAGTCTCTCTTAGTGGAGCTAACCCTTACCTGGGTGAACCTGGCCCCAGTGGAAAGCCACACAAGAGTTATCCATCACTCAGGTCACTCCTCTAATTGTAACTGACACATTAAAAAAATCTGTTCTGACTTTATAATTGATGCCCTGCCAGAAGCCAAAGTGTCCCTCCTCTGGGGCTCAGATGTGATTATCTCACATCCTTCTTCAGGACTGACACAGACTTTGGTGAGACTGAAATCAAGCTCTGAAGAAAACAAGTGTGTGGTGTGTCTCTGAAAGGAACCTTTGCAGAAAACATGGGTGGGGAGGAAATAAATGGAAGATGAGAAAGTTGGGTGGAAAGGAAAACAAAACTGGAATTTTTGAAAAATTTAAATTTGCGCTGCACAACCTGCATGTTTTACCCTTTTTGCCATTCTCTTTCATTTAGACTCAGCAATTTGAGGAAGCCCCCACTGTGTAGTCAATAACAGACTGTGGATTCAATCTCGGGTCCTGCCTGGAGCAAAATGGATGCTATTATTTGTCACACAGTAGCTCTGCTTAAACAACCCGGAGAAAAGGGCATGCTCCTGTCTGGTGAGAGCATGCTGACAGCTCCAGAGATCCTTTCTGGATGGAGTGGTACCTCTACAGGTAAGAGGCAGCATCATTCCAGCACGAGGTGCTCTTTGTCAGACACTGTCATCTGCAGGGGTTCCTGAGAGGTTACACGGTGATGGGAAAGCAGGCCTAACGTCATAGAGTTCAGATGTTTCTGGAGTGGTATTCAAATGCCTGGAGATAGAGGGATGGGTGCAGCCTTGGCAAGATCTTAAAAGCAAGATAAGGAGAAAGGAATAATTAGGCATCTGACTGGAGCTGAAAAATTCACATCTCTCCTCAGGATTGGTGAACAGCTTTGACTAAAATAAGATGCAATTTGAATCTCTGCCAGTTGCCTGTATTAAATGGAACCTTTTTCTTTTTTTTTTTTTTTTTTTTTTTTTTTTTCTTTCTCCTTAAGATCAGAGATTGCTTTGTTCAATGTTGGAGCACGTCAGAAATTCTTCTGTGATCCTTGGAAGTCTAAGTGGGGAGGAGTGGAGAAGAAGGAGTTGCCATATTGCTGCATTTGGCAGCTGGTGCAACCAAGTGAATGCTGCCTCCAGGTCTGGGTCTGGGATTCAGCAGGGATTTTGACAAATTACAGAAGCTACATAGATACAGTTACCCACTTTTCTATCTCTCCGTGCCTGTTTTTAGGACATTTGTCTTGGTCAAATATAAACTCCAAAGAGACAGACCCTCTGCTCATACTGGGGCTGGCTGTTTTCAGAGAAGTTTGCCCTTCAGCCCAGGAGCTTGCAGCTTCCTTTCATAGCTATTTACTGGCTTTAAAATGACTCGCACCCTTCCCAGATGGGCCTGAGATGGCATGGAGCTTGCCTCCCCAGGTCCCTGGGATTCTGAAAGCTTGCAGGCACCATCACTGAAGCCCAGAGCAGACCCAGGAGAGGGATTTCAAGAAAAATACCCTTTGACTTCAACAGAAAATGAGATTATTTGGGCAATAAATAAATACAGCAAGTATAGACTAATTTGGCCAGATTTGAAACGAAAATAAAGACAATTTTAGCATTCCTTTACAGTGTCTGATTGAAGAATTTGGTCACATGGCAGGAAAGAAGGTCACTGAAGAGATCTCTTTAAACAGAAGCTCATTCGTATTTTAAACTGGTCACATGCCTTTTCATTTGAGTCTTTTCTGATGTGAGTCCTCTCTTCCTTCATCTTTATTTATGCTAACCTGTTTTTATAATTTGCTTTGAATTGCAAGCTCACTTTTCTCTATCAGCCAGTTTGAAGGGGCGGCAGAGGCATCCCCCTCAACTCCTGCTTGCCCTGTGTCCAAAAGGAATCACTTCTCCTAATGAAAGAGCGTCATGGCAATTGCTTTGGCATGATGCATTTCATGCTGACTGGTCAAGATCAATTTTAGAAACAAACTGTAGCACGCAAGTGTCGCTACTCTTCCATTTGTCTCTGCAGTCAGGCTCACATCAAACACATTCCACGTCACGTCGCGGACCAGAAGAAAAGGTTTGCAGCTAAAGCAGTGGGACACACAGCTAACACCATCAGAAGTGTTCCACAGTGATGGCACAGTGGCAAAACACAGATTTCTATCAGAGAAACATATATCATGCTCAGGAGGACAGCAGTGTTTGCGAAAGCGTGCAGTACATAATGAGGAGAATTTCACCACGCACAGCAAGGAGATGTGTCGGCGGCTACAAAGCAATAGATTTAATTCATACCTGTGAATAATTTGATCTTCAATTTTCCTCCGCATTACTTTCTACACCCAAACAGCTTGTACAAGCTATCAACGGGCAGAAATTGTCAAGGAGTTATGGCTTTTTAAGATCTGACTTTCTCAGCAGTTGCAAAAGCAAGAGCAGAATGCTGATTAGCCCTAAGATGACATATGCATAAAAAAAAGGACCCCAGGAATATAATAATTCAAGGCTACTTAAAATGGAATGTGTTTTTGTAAACACTACGCAAATAGTGATTTGGGGAATCTGAGCCCCGAGCTGAATGCCAGCCTGAATGCATTTCCAGGGAATGTGCAGTTAGTACCTCAACTGTGGTAAGATTACAATGAGCATTTTTGACTATTGTTAACTATACATTTGAGCTGTGTGGGTCAGCATGGTGACTCAGCAATCAAAGTTACTTCATCCTGCTGCAGAGGACTGCAGTTTGGTTTCCAGCACCACATTTAGGATTTCCAGGGGGAGCAGGAGATGAGTCAGGGAATTAGAGCAACCTTGCATTACTTAACTAGTGCTTGTGGCTTGATCAATGGCACTGGGAAGGCTCTGCTGTAGGGAACCCCTGCAACAGTGTCGCAGTGTGCTCACTGCTACAGAGCGCTGTGGAGGCTGCCAGTGCACTCAGAAATGAAGGGGGGAAACAGAGAAGACAAAAAATACACACACTGTCAGCAAATAATGTGAAAAATTACTGTAGGATCACATGGCAGGTATTATTCACCTTACTGTGCATGAACTGATGCAAACTGTACCCCATCTGCGATGCAGACGGACACAAAACTTCATATTGCATGGCTAAAAAAATGCTGCTATTTTCTAGGTATAGCCAATCCCTGGTAAACTGGAATGTACGCAAACCCCACAACATTCTTTAGGGCAGGAGTGTGTCCTCGCTGGTCAGCTGCAACATCGGGCAGGTAATTAACAAATGCCTGAATAAAATGAGCAAGGTCTTGTTTATCAATCAACAGACTATTAATTAGCCCACGTGTCAATTTTAATTGAAGTGATTTGTATTAATAATGGTCGTCTGTGCAAGTTGTGTGGCATACCTGCAGGGACCTCTGCTTGCTCCTGGGCTTAAATTTTGGCATATATTCCAGCCTAGAAAATACCTTCACAATTTCAGAACATTGATTTTTGAGAGCTAAGTATCTGTGTAACTGATAGCTATTTATTAATAGAACCTTTACATGGGAAACCATCACCTGATAACTACATCTGAAGTGAAAACAGAATAACAGTGTTATGTAAGAAACTCTCTAGCTGAATCCATGTCATAAAAAAGCTCCAATGACACACATAAGGGGGTAACATTATTTGCAAATTATAATAATGGCTTTCCACATCTGTTCTCATGAAGAGGGAAAGCTGTGTGGCTGCTGGTATTTTATTTAAGGTTTGAATCCTTCCCATATTGCTTTACATTTTGCAAAAAACCTCACAAAACTATTACTTTTCTTCATTTTACCTTTTATTATTTTGTTAAAGGCAATGCTGTAGCTCAGGTTACTCAGAGGTTGTCATCATTCCAGGATCAGGTCAAGCCTCTTTGGAACTGAATTATCCCAGGTGTGCTTTCAATTTAAAAATGACTCTGTGAGGACAAATATTAGGACAATCACAGCTGCTTCTCTGCTACTGCACATGATTGTTATTTTATCATTTATAGGCTTGCCAGAGCTCCCTGGTGCTGTGTGCTGTCCTCACACTTCACAAGAGGCAATGCCTGCCCCAAGGAACTTATAATCCAAAACCGCAGAATGGGCTGGGAGAAGGGAATTAATCAATGATTGACTTTCTCTGCATTAAATACAGGAGTGTCTGAGGTATGGAGATTCAATGACTTGGCTAGGTTATGCAGAGAGTCTATAAAAGAATTGGGAATTGAAAGTAGTCCTCTTCCATCTAAATCCAGACATGTTGAGTCATCAGTCAATAACAAGACTGATTTCCATGGCAGTAGTGTTTGGAGGCTTTAATCAGGTTTCATGTCCTATTATGCTGGGTACTGTGTAAATATAGAATAACAGATACTCTCTGCAGGCATGTCCTTAAACAGATCCCTGCTGATTTCAGTGGAACTCTACACGTCCAGAAGGATACCCTGGGGTAGATCTGATTTTCTAAAAAGGGATGAGGCACGGTAGGTGGGAGTAGAACCTGCAGGATTTATGGGGAACATACCATTGTAGGTAATGGGTAGCAACTTCTCTGATCCGTTGTTTTATTTTGGAAGAGGGTAAATAAATGAGGGAAAATCACAAACTTTTTCAGTGATAGTCTGGTACCTATATGCTTTGAAGTATCTCAGTGGAGGTGTTTTACTGAAATGTAAAGTTCTTCTGCCCAAGAATAAATAAAAAAAGCTTAAAACAACTTTGGCAAAGCTTTTCTCCAGTTTTTAACATGGTCTTCAGCGAAGAGTGACCTCTTTGCTAGCCTAAAAGGAGGGACTGTGAAAGGTAGATAGAAAATAAAGATGCTATAATGGGAGAACTGTGAGCACGTTTGGAGGACATCGGCTAAGATGTTATCGGTGGCAAAGAAGCCCTGCCCATTCGGTGACATCACTCCCTGCAACTGCCAGCCTGTCCTGGCAGGCTCCGGGGCTGCAGCGGGAACGCTGTGTGAGAGCCAGGCTGGATGCGGCAGAGGAACACTGTGGGCTTCATTCCCTCTGGGCTGGCAGGGAATAAATGGCTGAGGAGCAGTCGCTCCTCGAGCTGAATGCAGATGACAAGGCAATGAAGACCACAAGGCCAGTCAGCAGATTGCTTTCTTTCAACTGTTGCCTTTATTATTTTAAAAGTTAGTATGTTAGATGAGCACCAAGAAGCTCCTGCAGCCATGGTGCTCAGCACTGGACATGGACATGCAGAGAGGTGGGTTCCGTCCCAGACAGCCCTGGAGGGATAGTCCTGTCCTGACTTACACAGGCTCCTCTTGGGTCCAGCTAATGCATGAGCCCTTCTGTTCTGGGCTGGGGTGGGAAGCTCAGGAGACAGGCAATGTCTGATGACTCAAGGTCCAAGAAAATGGATGTTATGTGCCAAGTATGCTGAAGGGTGGGCAACCAAATAGGTATTTGTTAATCAGCACATGTGCAGGGGTTTTGAGCCTGAATTTTGCATCGCATGTGTCTGATTCTTACTCCTAATATCTCTTAAACTTCTCCTCAGTATCTCCTTAACTTCTGGTTTCAATGCCTTACTCTCTACTAGTGTGCTTGAATCAGGACTGTGTTGTTGAGGCAGACCTCCAGATCACATTGATTTATTGCAGTTAGGTTTGTATCACAGACCAGCCTGGGAGTGCATGAACTGAGTGCCCTTCCAGTGAACCTAAAGCAGTGTGACCCTCCAGAGCAGTTCACATGAACTCTGGCCATCACTGGGTATATAGTCCATGGGACCCCATTAAAGCTAGCCTGAAGCACCCCCACTTCCCTGAAACACCTTTGGTTTGGAAATCGGGTCCTCAACATCCACAGAATGACTCCAGAAAACCTCTCCTCCAGGGCCACTAGTCCTCACACAGACCAAGTGCATTGCAGCTTGTTGCTCTCAGGGAACTTCAAGCTGAGGGCAGAGGAAGAGGTTTCAGGCTTGGAGAGGAGCCCAGCCCCCTCAGAACAGCATGGACATAACTCACTCTGGTCACAGAGCACAGCAGGCACAAGCCTGTCTAGAGGCACAGCTAACAAAACCAGTATAGAAGTAGCCAAAGGCTAGAAAAAGCACTCAAAAGTTTTGTGACAATAAGACATCTGGCAGAAAAGGAGAACTCAGTAATTTCATTGAAGGCAAGTGGTAGCATAAGCTTAGACATCAAAGAAACACAGGAGAGAGATGCTCAAACAAATGTAAAAAAATTATAACATATAAATTATTACTGCACCTCTCCTTTCACAGGACTGCTTCTTGTATTACAAATAAAGCAGAATCTGAATATAAATGAAGACATCAGTAGGCACAATTTTATGGCAGCAGTAGCCAGATTATCAGACCAGAATGATGCTGAAACGGTCACTTCTGCCCTTAATTTTCAAAACTATATAATTTTGAGCAGGTGATTCACAGCACAGCAGATTGTTTTGTGCATGCAGATGCCATTGAAAACACACTGAAGAAATTACAAGCAATCCTCTCTCTTCTAGCATTGTTATGCAAATAATAAAAACATTTGCCAGTCCACTGGGTAAATGTCATATGTATACACACTTTAAAGGATATGGGAAGCCCCTGTCACCATAATGATTAAAACCTCAAAAACTCGATGGCAACTCTTGCTCTTTAGGAAACTGCAAATGTCATGAGGAAGACTGAGCTGCTCTGTGCTGGCTGTCATCTGGAGATCCATGTGGTCACATCCAGTGCTCTAGCAACCCACTGCTGCCTGTGCCTTCATCCAGCAGCGTGCCCCTTTCACAGAGATCTGCTTGTGGGGATCTGCAGGGATAATCAACCACTGAAACAGCCTCCAAGTTAATATTATATTATTATTATTATTATATAATTATTATATAATTATTATATTATTATTAACATATGATATTATGTTATATTAATAAGAGTTAACTGTGCTTAGCTCTGTAATTTTAGGTGAAGAACACAATCAGCACTGGGTGTGTGAGGGTTGGGAATGCAACAGGAACCGGAAAGTTTTTACTTTTCTTTCAGTATGTATCTATAATGTCAGTATTTCAGTCTCAGAGGATTTGCCTATCTGACTATAGGTAAGATTATAATGTTCTCTCACACAGACCATCGGAGTTTAGCTTTTTTCGGGTATTTTTCCTGATCTAAGAATTCATGATGTGTCACTTTACAAGGAAAGGGGAAAAGCAGTGGTTTGAAGCAGATTTCAGTCCCTTCAGATCAAAGCCCACGTCTCCTGATGTGCGTCTACAGTGCCTAACAGTGCCTAGTCCAGACTGAGACTTGTGGTTATTATTGTAACAACAGAAGCGACTGCAGTGGGGTATGGCACAGAACTGATATATTTGCTATTTTTGTATGTTTTATTTAGTGCCTTTTCTGCGCAAACCAATTCGGTTCCTGTTTATGTATCAAACTCCCCGCAGCATGTTTGCCCCTTGTCATGGTTATCATTATTCCTGGTGAAAAGGACTGTACTGCTCTCACTTTGGAATTAACAGCATTGAGCCCCTGCTATTCCAGAGCTGTGTAGCTTTAGCATCCCAGGAACAGAAGCAGGAAACCAAAGCTAGGTCTCCTGTTCAGCCTATTCCAGGACTTCTAGCAAGACATGAGGAAGGCCTCATTCAGTGCTGCTCTCCAATGTTACCAGTTCAGCTGACAGCAGTCTTGTAGGAAATTCATCAGAGAAGTACAAATGAACTCATACACCCATTTAGTCTCAAGATGAATTTCTAAAAAACAAATGCACAATGTTTCAGCATGACTATATTTATTATTTTTTTCCAGAGAGCCTGCTATTGTTTTTGCTATTGAGAAATACACCTTCAAACATTGGATTAGTTCAGTTTTAGAAGCACAACTATGTTTATTATATTTGGCGCTGTGAAAAGCACTTCTATTTTTATTGAGCTAGATTTTTCTCTGAGACCAAAACTGAGTTTGTTTAAAAGCTATTAATGCCTAGACTGAGATACCAGCTCTGTAATTCTAATAAGATGTCATATAGTTTTTTCCTCTGAGTATGTCTGAGTACAGCCCACCTCTCAAAAAGGGAGGAACAAATTCATTGTTGGCCCACAGAGGTGCTGTCATTACTTGAAATCATGGAACAGAGCTTGTTCTACTGGAGGTTAACTCAGTAATTCCACTTCATCTTACCATGCTAGTCTTTCTTCTCATGCCTGACTGGATAATTGTATCCAGAGTTTCATCATTTAAACATTTAGAAATAACTTTAAAAAGTGACACTGAATTAACTGTTACCTAAATATCTGTTTAAAATGGATGGGAACAGGAGTGCCTGCTCTTCTGGCATGGTATCAATACACTGTCTGGAAATCATCCATTCTTTGCCACTAACTCCCACATTCAGTATTTTCAGGTAATGTAATACCAAGGCTCAGATGATGCACCTTATCCTGAAGCACTTAATAAACTAGAGTTAACAGATGTGAAATCTGAGGAAGAGCTCAGGGAAATCTAGGGACTTCCCTGAAAATTAGGGTTTATAGACTATAATCCCACTGATGATAGCTGAGTGATAAAACCCACATTGTTTGTATTTATAACAATTCTTGAGTGATTTCATTGTTCTCAAAGAAAAAAAAAAAAGCTGCTTTTGTTCATTGTTGATACAAAGTCACTCTTGTTGTTGCAGACCAGGCACTTCCTACTTTACCTGGGTATTTTTATCCACAGTACTTTGTTGTGTTTGAGAGATAAGCCCTTACTCCAGACTCTGAATCACACTTCCCCCTCAGATTTGGGGAATGTCAGATCCAGATCGGGATCCAAACTTTCTAGTTTGGGCCTGTCTTTCATCATGGTAAATCAACAGTCGGCAAATCTAAACAATATGTTCACATTGAAATCTGGAGGGTTTTTTTTTAATTGTACTTCCTTTCTAGCAAACAACAGACGTTTATTTTCTTCTCTTCAGGAGAGAAAACTGTTTACTCTGTGATCTTATTTTTTAAACTGCTGCTTCATTTGCAAGGGGAAGTCCTAATGACCTTGCTCACCACGCAGCCTGGGAGCTTATCAATCAGGAGAGGGTTTGTCAGGAAGCTCTCCTGAAATCAGATCTATTACCAGAGATCCCCCTGCCTGGACAGAAGTGTCTCATAGCCAGTGAACTCCTATACTTAAATTCACTCTTTACTTCTGGATGTAACAGCAGTCGGAAGGCTCAAAATTAGTTGATAAATTAATTTTTTTCTTGTTTTTGTTAAGTAAAAGACACGTCCTCTGCCAGCCTGCAAGTTTTGCACACCAATGATGAATTTAATTTTAAACACATATTTAAGGACTACTTACATTTTATTACACACTAGGCATTTTGAAAGTAACGGATGGTAGGTCAAAATGTGATCACAAACTCAGATTTTTCCTTTCCATTGCCTTTACATCTTAGAGAGTTCCCACAGCCATTCCATTCTGCTCTGGGTAACTGGGCCAGCACCATGGGGCCTGCTTACTCTGCTAAAGTGCCTGAATGGTACATTTTTAAAGCTGTGCTGAAATATGCCCCAGTAAACCTAAAGGTGATGCACAGAAAACCGCACGTTGGTGTAGCTGCTCTGCCAGCAGGAACTGCTCTGTACGTTGGTGGGAAAGCAGGCATACTCTTTCTTCACCCTCCGTGATCAAGAGTGAAGTATTTTCTCCTCTTCCTCATCATTGGCTCTTCTAGCACAGCGGTGTACCCAAAATCCAGGAATGCATTTGATGCTTGGGAACCCTGATGACAGATATGATCAGTCAGACCCAGCTGATCAAAACGGAAGAAGAAAGTGAATTTCAGTAAATGTTTACAATCATCAAAATGACATGGTAAAAAAGCCTCTTATTATATCCAATAGGTTTGTAAAGGCAGAGCTGTATTCCCCAGCTTTACTGCTGTAAATGCGTTTTATGCACTTTTATGTTGCCAACAGTGCAAAGCTGTGGGAAGATGTGCTGTTTTCTAAATTCCAGCCAGCTTCCGATTGCAGAAATGTGATCATCAGTGATCGTATGTTTCTGAAGAAATCCAATCAGTTCTTACAACCCAGTTAACGTTTATGGCACTGTCAATTTGAGAATAAGCAAAATCCCTTAATGACTGAAGAAGACAAATTTTGATAGTGGAAGGGCAGAGAAACGTTAAATCTGTCATAGGTGTTTCCACAACATTGTTTTTTACAGCAGAATGGCTCTCAAAAACCATACCAAAAATATTGCTGTGCTGTAAGCAATAGTTGAAGCAATTCGTGATGTTTTGAGCCATTCCTGCTGTGAGAGCAGGATGGCTTCAAGTGCAATATCCAGAATCACTAGCCCGGCCCCTCCATGGGCAATTCCTTACTGAAGCCTGTCCAATGTGGAAAGGAATATTGCAGCATCCTCCAAGGTACTGTGGTACCTCGATATTTAATCATCTGGGATTTTACAGGAGTGTAAGGGAAAGCTCTGAGGTCAGAGAAGAAGGACTGGCACCCCAGGCTTTTAGGGGAGCTTGCTGGAAGCACCCCAAAATGTTTACGGAGCCTGGCCCTTCCTAGACTCTGAAATGCTGGGGCCGCCTGGGCCTCTCACCTATGTGAGGTTGGGTCCCTCGTTTTTGGTGTTGCCCTTTGTCCAGGGAAGGGCAACTAATCTGGTGAAGCGTCTGGAGAACAAGTCTTAAAATGAACAGTTGAAGGAGCTGAGGGTGTTTAGCCTGGAAAAAAGGAGGCTGAAGGGGGACCTTATCATTCTCTAGAACTCCCTGACAGGACGGTGTAGCCAGGTGGAGCTTGGTCTCTCTTCCCAGGCAGTGACAGGACTAGAGAACACAGTCTTATACTGCATCAAGAAAGGTTTAGGTTGGACATTAGCAAGAAATTCTTCACAGGAAGGGTGTTTTGACTTTGGAATGGGCTGCCCATTTCAGATGGGAGGTGGTGGAATCACTGTCCCTAGAGGGGTTTAAGAAAAGACTGGATGTGGCACTTAGTGCCATGGTCTAGTTGATATGGTGGTGTTCGGTCACAGGTTGGACTCGACGATCTGTCTTTTCCGACCCAATTGATTCTGTGATTCTGTGATATTGTCCATGCCCCAGACAGCCGGTTCACAGGCCGAGTCAGGAGAGGCCACATCCCTGCCGAGGCACAGCGTCCCCCGCGCTCCGGTCCCGGCCCGGGACGCTGCCAGGGGAAGGGGGAACGCCGGGCCGCCCGGGGCCAGGAAACGCCGCCCCCGGGGCCTGGGGCCGGGCCGGCGGGTGGGAGGAGGGGGCCAGGCTGGCGGGCGCTGCTCCGCCGCGCTGTGGGAGCTCGGAGGGTAGCGAGGCCACGAACCCCGGCCGGGGAGCGGCGCGGAGCGCAGCGGGGCGGCCCCTCGGCACGGGCGGGAAGCGGCGGCGGCGGCACCCGGCGGCCGCTCCGCGGAGGGTGTGAGCGAACGCCGCGGAGACGCGTCCGGGACGAGCCCGGCCCGGGCGGCGGGAGCGCGGCCCGGGGGTGCGGGGGGAGGCGGTGGCGGAGCGAGGCGAGGGGCGGCCTCGCAGGGCGGAGCGGCGAGGAAGGCGAGCCGGCAGCCGGAGCGGGCGTACGAACCCCACGGGCCGAGCGCCTACGAGAGGGGGAGGAGGAGCCGCCCCGCCGCCCGGGGATGGTGAGGAGGAGGCGGCGGCTGCCGGGAGCCCAGTGAGGCCTTCGCTCGGCGCCCGCCGCAGAGCCCGCCCGCCTCGCCGGCCGCCCCCTTCCCCCGCTCGCTCGCTGGCTCGCTCCCCCCTTCCCTCCCCTTCCCCCGACTCCCTCCCCGGCTCCCTTCCCCTGCCGCCGCCGCCGCCTCCTCCCCGGGCTCCAGCCATGTAAGTGACCCGCTCCCCGGTTGGGAAGGGCTGGGGGAAGGAAGCGCCGGGGCCGGGGCCTGCTCGGCGCGGCCGCATTGTGCGGGGCCGGGAGGGAAGGGAAGGGACGGGAAAGGGGGCGGCCGCTCTCCCTTCGCCTTCCCCGGGCGTGGGCTTCCCCGCCGGCCCCCGGGCACGGCCCGGGCGGGGTGGGGGGCGAGGAGGCCCGGGCTGCGGGCGGCCCCGGCCGGTCGGTCCGTCCTGCCGGCGGGCCCGGGGCGGACAGGAAGCTGTTGGCTCCCCGGGGATGCGGTGGGTGAGAGGGCGGCGGGGCCGGGGTCTCCCCTCGGGCCTGCCCCGGCCCCTGCGCCAGCATCCCCCGGGGAAACGGCGGTGGGGGCGGCTGGGGGTGGTTCGTGATATTTCTGAAACAGCGGCGAGCAAAGTAGCCGAGGGCCCCCCATTTTCCCACCTCCCCCGCCCCCATTTTCTCCCCTTGTCTTCTGCGGCCGTGTTGTTCAGCCCAGCTCCGCTTTGCGGACCACTGGGTGTTTGCCGACGGGGGTGTGAGTCTCTCCGTGGGCATTTGGCGTGTGTAGGTGGCTGTGCAGCGCTTATGGACTTGATTTTTTTTTCTTTTTTTTTTTTTTTTTTTTTTTTTTTTTTTTTGCAGTCGTGTTTTGCAGAGGTGTAGGGAGCTGTCTGCAGATGCCCCCCTCCCCCCGCCCCCAGGTGAAATTCTGCAGTTCCTGAAATGTTCTTAGAGACTTGCAGGACTTGTGTCTGTTTCTTTGTAAAACGCATAATCAAGCATATAAACGTTCTGGTACTTTTAATATATTTTACTGACGGGACGCTACTGATGCAGATGCAGCTTGCACCTTATCGGTGGTGTGTTTCCCCCCACCCCCGGCCACCCCTGGGGGAAATATTTAACTGTTTTGCTTTGTTTTCCTACCACCTCTATCCCACCTCTATCATGTAAGAAGCAAATCCATTATTTGCACTGGTTTGTTTTATTTGTGCCACAGGAGGGATGTACATTTCAAAATACAGTTATAAAAGGGAGTTACTAACACTTAATGCTGAAGAATATTTGTTTGCAGGTAAATAAATTTGACATACTGCATGACTAGTAATTACTTTCATGTGGTAGTTAGTTTCATGGTGACAGCCACACCATTTGTCTGAGTTAGCAGATTTAAAGACACTGTGTAACTACCTTTGATTTTTTAAAAATGGTAGGGTTTGTGTTGTGTGAGATGTTTACAGAAAACTGTTTTTGGTGTGTATCAGTGCTAAATCAAATTTAAGAATTGATCCAGTGTCCACAAGTCACTTTCAGCTCCAGTATTCACTTACAGTCTTATAAAAATGTCCTGTAAGTGATTACATTAACAATCAAATAGTTTCACAGTTGTCCTGATTTCTTTGGGACAGAACAAAACTTCTGTTACAAATACTTCAAAATGGAATTTGATTAAATAGATCTCAGGTTGGTACTGAAGTTCTGAACAGCACAGTTCTTAAATTGTATGAGCATAAGCTGTAAAAGGACTTGTTCTTGTTTGGGAACATAAAGAAGATTTTATCTGTGCCGCAGAGGGGGTTATAAAGAAGTCGCTTTTCTGCCATCACTCTGTTTTGAAATAGGTAGCTTAGTTTGTCCTATCAAACTCTTGTTGTGTTTGCAGCATGGACAGTTGGATGTCGTAACTGTGGCCCCTCACCTGAACAGCATTAACCTCCTGTCTATTGATCAGCAGAGACGGGAGAGCACAAATATTTCAAATTATGGTTTTGTAAACCTAGATTAGGCCAACAGATTAAAAAAAAAAGGAGATGTGACTGTAGGATTTTTGTTTTCCAGTTACCGTTTTCCCCATAACTTAGTATCTGAGAATCCTTTGTGAACCTTGTGATCAGCTGCATTTGCTGCCATGAAATTCCAGTTCAGATGTGGTGTCATTGGACACATGGCACAGACTAGGAAATACTGGTGACCACACCTAAGTCGTGGCCCACAATGCCTTTTTGAAAGGGAAGCTAAGATGGTGGAACAACCTGGTCCTTCTGAGCTTCCTTGAAAGCTGTCTGCCCAGATTTGGTAACTGGGTCATGGTGCGAAGCTGCTGCAGGCTCAGAGGGCCCTGAGCACGCTGGAATCACTGCTGCTCCCGTGAAACACCCAGGGCAGGGTTTGCATAACGCAGGAGATGTACTCCACTGGTCAGAGCCTGGTGGGAACATCTATCTGTATGCTCCACTTGAAGCCTTGGCTGGAGCCCAACTTTGTTGTGTCTGTGCCGTTTAGGTGCAGTTGGCTGTCAGCTGGGAGCTTGCACTGGGAAGAGAGCAGAGGTTGCTCATGGCATCCCCGTGTAACGGGCCGCAACGCACTGCCGGGGCCCAGTCCAGTTCCCGTGGAGCTCATCTGCTCTCATGACACTGTCATGTGGCCGCAGTAGGCAAACTTGGGCAGCTGGATCCTGTCTTGCCTGGTCCTGCTGCTGTGCATTATGAGGACACGTAAGAATTTTGCAGCGTGTTTGGGCTCAAGGTGTCCTGGGAGAATCAGGAATGTGCCACACCACGGCAGTGGGCATTGGTAACTGGTGGTGTGACAGGGCAAAGTGTTAGCCCAGGGGAATGCTTTTTTGTAATCTCCTTTCTGATCTGGGCTGTGAGTGCAGCCCGGACACAGTCTGACATGCCAGGGCTGAGGCTGGTGGGTCAGAGTCTCCCTTTAGTCCTTTGCTTACTCTCCCTCATGAAGATGAGGTGATTACCATAGGTGCTCCTGCATCCCATAAGCTTAAGATTCAGCATTACAGAAGACTTCCTTTTCTTCTTCATCTGCTCCAGGGTGTGAGCAGAAACAAATATAAAACTTTGCATTGGAAAGAGGACAGGAAGTACAGATTAATATGTGTACTTTCTTAGAGAAAAAGGAAGGTGAGGATAATGTATAGAAGAGAACAAGAGAAGGAGCTCTAATGCAACTCTCCCAAATACGGAAAAGATGGTTCTGCTCCACCTTCTGTTGGATGGTTGGTTTGTCTGACTCCATAAAGCAGGTTTCCCTGCTGCAGTGCCTAGGGAAGTGACTTATCTCATTATTTATGAAGAAGTTAATAACCTTTAAGGAATTAATATGTACGCAAAGCCGGTGTCACTATGATACAATGCTGATGTCATGCCATTCGTGATTTACAGCACTTCAGCTGCGTGAGGACTATTTCAGAGTTAAAAAAAGTACTACAGAAATGCTTATTGAAAAACAAGCAAAGAGAAGACTAAGAGAAAGACCAAGTTGTTTAGCTTTTGACAGTATTCAGTCCTGTGCAGACACCGACTGGAGCAGCCAGGTCATACTTACCTCAGATGCCCTCTCTTCACTGGGAACCATTCCTAGATGACCATAAATGAGGACTGTAATCATTCTTTTTTTCTTTCCCCCCCTCTCAGGATTTTATGGAAAAGGAACTTTTTCTGCTTTACACATCTTCAGTAGTACATTGACCTATGGTTAACTTGCTCTTCTGTTCCGAGAAATTACTCTTGCTTGCTGCCACTGTCTTCAATAATGTCTCTTACTAAAACAGATGTATTAGACACAGTTTGAATGTGTGTTTTAAAATACACTAGATAGAGCAGGTTTGCTGCTGTTGGAGCTATGCCTATGGACATCTTACTAGACAGTGAGAAGGGATCCTTAGCTCTTGCCTTGCAAATTAAAAATAGCTTAAATTTCTCCATGTGAAGTAAGTGCTCTGGCATGGCTGACTGAAGGACTGAGGTGTGACCTGTGCTGCAGGTTGGTGTCAGGAAGTGTTTAATGTTTTTCCACTTCATTGTGCCATGCCTTCTTTACAAAACCCTCCTCCCCCTTCACCACCCCTCTCCCAGGAAAGAAGGTGGGCAGGTAAAGACACATCCCTGAGAGTACAGCTGCAATAGCAAATGGGAAATGGTTCTTGGGTAGAAGTGGTAGGAAAAAGGCAGTCCAAGCTCCTTGGACACCAGAGTAGAAAAAGTTCCTCTGAACTTCGTATTTCTTTGTTGATCTGCTTTTTTTTTTTTGCTCTGTTGCCATTCAAATTTGGATTATTAAATGACAGTTCAGCTGATGACAAACAGGAAGCTGCCAAGTGGTTATCCTGGCAAGTGTTGACTCAGGAGAACCTGGAGTAAGTTAGCTGCAGATTGGAGAATTCTGGTCCTTCATGCTTTTTTATGTTTTTTATATTAGTATTGCCCTTTCTGCAGCCCAGTTTGTCGTGTAGCTTCCTTTTTTATGTATGGTTGTTGGAAAGGATACTGATTGCTCAGTGCCTCTGAATGGTTGAATTCTGGATGCAGAGGTAGGATTGCACAGTCCCTGCACCCTGTATGACACAAAGTTAGAAGTGTTAACTTTCACACCTGGGTGTTGCATTTCCATACTCAAGCTGTGATAATCTTGGGGGTTTTGTTCAACACTTTGCAAATTTCTCAAGCCTCTAAGTGAGGTCTAGTCTCCTTTTGACATCAGCAAGCAAGTCTAGCTTGCATGGCTGTTGTGCATGGCCATTTTGAAAGGAAAAGGCCTGCTATGTTTGTCAGGTTCTATCCTAATTACTCTGGAGCTCAGGGAGTTTGTTCGAAGGTATCTCTGGTGGCTGTGGATAACTGGTCTCTATTCTGCAGCATACGGTTCATAATTTTATAATTTCAATAAATTCATATTTATTTATGAAATTAGGAATTCTTACATGTCATGTGTTCCAGTGTAATTTTTTGTGTGTCTTCCCTCCCTCAGGCAAACATCTGTTTCGTGGAGTTGATAGCTCTAGCTAGTGAGATAGGCAGATTTGGAAAAAAACCCCACACTCACCTTGTTTCTGAGGAGAACTTCACCATATACTTTTAACTGGAAAAGCTGAGGAACAGTAACAAACAGTGTAGGTTTGTAGGCAGAGTGTCAGGGGAGTGACCTCCTTTCTCCATCCATCTCTGCTGGCAGTGATGGGACTTGTTCAAATTCAAGCTTTCCTGCCTGTTTCAGATCAATCTGATGTGTTACAAAGCCCCCTGCCCCTGCTGGGGTTTCTGTTCTAGGTTGGATTCATTTTGACCACCTGTTTTCTTCCATCCAGTGTTGTGTCTTAGTGAATTATGAGGAATTAGTTGCTTTTAATCTAGTTTCTGATGGATGGATATCACCTGCATGCTCAGGGATAATTGATGCACACGTGCCAAATGCATGCAGAGATGGTATATATTTGTCAGGTGGGAATGAGATGTCGCTGTGCTAGGTGAGAGACTCCACTGAAAGCCAGGTCTTCGGTGGCAGTGTACAAATGCTGCTGGGTTTTGTTTTATTAAACTTGTTGGCTGCTGCTGGGAATTTGTCACCAATTAGGTTTTTTGATCGCTCAAGTAATACCAAATTGAATGGCAGCATGGACACTTTGGAGAGCACAGAAGAATTAAAGAAAAACAGGGAGTATTTGTATCACAAGCAGAAAAATAATCAGATTCAATTTAGAAAAATAATAAAAGCCAATGCATTTGGGAAGAGATTACATTCAGTGAGGGAGAGAAATGTACAGAATGTTTCTGTGGTAGTCAGCCACAAGCAAGGCACATTTTCAATAAGAAATGGCAATCATGAGTTATTTGGAGAGGGACTTTGTCTCATAAAGCAGAGGGGTAAAAATCCCAGGTTGGGCTTTGGTATATTTCATTGTGAGGAAGGCAGCAGCAAACTGCACTGCAGTTAAGGAAGAGCACTAAAATTGATCAGGGTGCTGTAACGGCTGATTTGGGATAACAGTAAGGTACGTGATCTGTGGTTCTTTGTATACCTCTAGGAGAGGTACAAGTTAGAAATATCAGTGGTAGAGAATATACTCTTTGGGGAGTCAAGGAGATCTGAGTGGGGTTAAGGGCAATATGCTGAAGGTAGGAAAATCTGAAGCCGGATAGAAGTATTTACTCTCAGAGGTTTATCTCTAAGACACGCTGTGTGCTGGTTAATAGACTGACTATCAGGCTGTAAAGAAACCTTCCAGGACATTTTCTAGAAGTCTTCCTTACCAGGAAACATTGAAAACTGTTTTTTATGATATTTCAGAATTTTTAGTGTTGCTAAGAGTGAGGTGGTGTTGCTGAGATGGAGGTCTACTGGGTAAGGTCTTGAATCCACCTGTAATTCAGACAGTACCTGGTGGTGTTGTGAGTCTCCCCGTGACCAGCCTACTCAGTAAAGAAGCAGGACTTTAGCAAGCCTGTATTTTGGCACCTCCACCTGCCAGGATAAATTCTTATGGAGGGCTAAGCCCTTGTTTAAGATCTGTAATAATAATAGAACAGAAAAATCTCAAACCACCAGTGCAGCAATGAAAAGTACTCCCTGTTGTATCCCTTGCTGTACATCTGTGACATGCTTTGAAATGATGGTGTACTCTTCTTTTGATCCTTTTAGAAGTAGCTGGGAAGGAGGAAAACTGAGGAAAAACCCTCGTCCCTCTTGTGGAGCCTTCTGCTGCAGTTCAGGAATTTCAGCAGAGTGATCTTTTGCCACAGACTGGTTTTCCAAGAGACATTCCTGCCATTATGAATGAAGTAGCGATAGTGAAGGAAGGCTGGCTTCACAAACGAGGTAAGTGGCTCTTCTCTTCTGGACAGTAAATTGACTCCATCTCTCTCTAATCTGGTGTTTAGCAGCATGTCCTCAAATAATCCACTATTTTCCTGTTCATCCTAGTGGGAAACAGCACATAGGGAGCGTGCCTGACTTTTTTTCAAGCTTTAGAAAATGCATGTGTAAGAGATTTTCTTGTGTGTGTGCATGTGTTCACCAAGTGTCAACTCCATTGAAAATGATGATAAAGGTAGCCGGTGAAGGAGATATACTTAGAGTGTTAGAGGTTAAACTGTAGTAAATAATTTTGGTTTGTATAGAGGTCTGTAGCTTTCCTTTTTGTGCTAGAAGGGAGAATTAAGATGAATATTTTTGAACAGTGAAAAACATGCCCGTGTTTTGTGAGCAGTGCTGTGCTCCTGCAGAGACTTGCTAGAAAATGTGCTAATCTGTTTCTGTCTGAACTGCTCTGGGTACCAGTGTCCTGGATGGGAAGAATAGCCTTGAGTTTGTGCACTCTGTGCATTTTGGTTGTACCACCAATGACATTTGATTTTTATAAAAAGTCTTCATTCTTGACAGAGTGGCAAAACTGAAAAGACAGTCACATGTATAAGGCTTTTTGCCTTCTTACATGTTTTCTTCTCAAAATGGTGGGTTTGTTCTTTTTCTCGGGAGGTCATTTTCAAGTACCACAGCATTGATCCTATAGGGTACTTGACTTACCTGTTTCTTTGTGTTCTGCTATTGTTTCTTGGAAAGGAGAGAGCAGTGTTAGGTACTTTCCATGATAGTGTCATTTTTTTGGACCAAAACCAGGATCGGTGTGCTCCAGCAGCAGGGAAGCTTACATGGTTCTGCAGACTCAGGATTTTTCTAGAGGGTTTGCAACAACTTGCCTGAAGGTGCAAAGGGTGTAGCATAATTACTTATGGAAGAAATTTGAAATGCATTATCATAACCTTCGTAAAGGCTGGTGGTTCTTCAGCAGCAATAAGAAATTTCTAGGAATTTAGAAAACACGTTGATAATGTGTATTTTTAAAGGGTGGAAGTGTATATTTCTAACAATTTCTGTAGTTTAGCAGATTGATGCTTGATGTACAAGTGTTTTGTTCAAGTTTTTTGGTCTAGTTTATTTCAGTTGGAAACACCATTACACTCATTACTTCGTTCAGTATTTTTGCTGCTCCCAGGCTGCTTTGTTCTGACAAAGTATGTGAGAACTATTCTGTGTTTGGATTAAATAGAAGCACAGAATTTATGAATCTAGAAACTCTTCAAATGAGTGATTTTTTTTTAGTTTTAAACATTGTTTTCAGGCTGAGGGTTTTTAACTAGCTGTTGCTGCAATTCTTCCTGCATCTACCTGTAATTTAAAATTACATCTGCTACTTTGAGGAGTACTGCACAAAAATTTGAGGGAGAAACATTTATTTTAAACAGTATGGAAGAGGTGTTGAAAAGGATGATTCAGAGGCACATGTGCCTGAAACTTCTAAACAATCATGTTGTATTTCAGGTTTGTCTGTGTTTAGTTTTGGGAACTGAATTTTTGTTGTTTCTAGGATTACGATAAAGCTATTTTCAAGTAGAGACCTCTGGAGGATGTCTTAGTAAAAGATGCCCAGATCTCCTGATCTGATTTTTTTTTAGTTGTTAAAAAATTGCCTTAGAGAAACAGATTATTATCTCTGATGGTTTGCTGATAATATTATGATGACATTATGTACTGAACACATTCCCATTTTCAAAATGTTACTCTGCATGTTCCGCATATTTGATGCTGCAAATTTGTGCCCAAACTCCTAAACTGTTAAATGTACCTTGGCATTTTTTAGATGCCAGGTTTCCTAATCCTTTTAACCTGTTTCCCAATGCCTTTTTACCCTCTTGGTATGTGTGGTGACAACTATTTCATTCCACTCCATTGACTTTACAGCTGTTAATTCGGTGTTGTCCTCTTGAGGAGGTTTTTAGAAAGCAGTGCTCTATCTTCTCTTCAGCCTGCTGGTGTCAGCCCTGGGAATGTCTTGGTTTTTGGAGCTGTTCAGGGATAGGTTGACAAATTCAGTTCATTTGGCTCTGTCTTTGCTGGGGAGTAGCTTATCCACTCCGTGTGCGCCTGTGTTTTGTTAAGCATCTTCTTTTAATAATCTACATTTATTGCCAGACACTATCAGTTTGCTGGCTCTGCTAGATCAAGTGCTTCAACCACAGGATGTTTCCAAAACTGATGTCTGATACGGTGAGCTTCTGAAGTCAAGGCATAAACAATAATTAGTGCAGGGAGGGACTGCTAAAGGGGGGATTTCAGATTTAAGAAACATATATAGTTTGTCTTTTAGATCATTTATAAAAGCAAAGGTTGCACTGCATGTGTTCTTTAAAGATCCTAAGGCTTTCCACATGCAAATATTTTAGGTAGTGACTGGCCAAAATCCAGATTGGGCAGTGATGTTCTCTCAACTTAACGTTCCCCATAGCTTTGGTTGGATTTGGTGTCTCTTATAGTTCCTGTCCTGAGCTGTTGAACAGCATGGCTGCGTGCAGTTAAACAGTTGCTACATCTCACCCCAGCAGTGGCTTAATTTTGGTGGTTTTAATGATTTGTGTATGTATAAATCAAGCTGCAGAGTGCTCTGGAGCCCTTCTGGATGGCAGGTGTAAGTAAGCATAAAGCCATCATTAGCAGGAGCAGGTGTTTCAGCCTGGCAGGGAAGTAGCAGGGCTTTCTAGAACCGTGGAGTTGTTTTCTTCTGTCAGCATGCTTTACATTTATGTTTTCTGTTTCCAAGATTAAAAATACAAATGGAGAAATGAAATTAAACATTGCTGCCTGACCGAGAGCTCTTGGCAGTTCTCTAAGTCACTCACTAAAGGAAGCTCTACTTCCAGTAGTGCAGATGTTTGTTTGTACAGGGGCCAGTCGTGTCCATGCCATGTGTAACCTCAACCAGGCAGAAACAGAAGAATTCATGAAAGAACTTCACCCTCCCGTCCCTTTTCCCCATTGGCAGTGCTTGGTGCTGTTATTCAAATCCCAGCAAGGACAGATGCTTGTGACCACTCCTTGTATAACTGCATGGCTGGAGTGTTCCAACACACAGGTAGGAGGTGTGAAGGAGCTCAGGCTTGGTGTGTGCACATCCAGGGTGTGTAATCCCTGGTTGTGTGATGCCAAAGGTTCTGTTTAGTGGGAAAGGATGGGGGAAATGGTTTGATGCAGAGGTGCTATAATTGTGATTGAATATGAGGGGAGAAAGAGAAAATTATCTGCCCAAATTGCTGCTTGTTGAGCTCTGAGATTAGAGGTTTTCTGAATGGATGTCATGAGGATCCTTTATTCTGGTTGTGTGTGGGTAACTTTTTGTAGAACAGAGGTGTGCCTAAGTGTATTTTTCTTCCTTTACTGATCCATTTTAAAGATCTCATTGGATTTCTTGCATCTTTATTCTCTGGTCCCTGTTTATAAAGGTCCTTCTATTGTTTTCAGTCTTCATCCTGTTTTTTTTTAAGTCTTTTTGCATGGCTAACAAAGAGGGGATTGTGCGTTTTGATACTCTGTCATCTCTGTCCTCCCTAGTATGTCCGGTTTTCTTATTAGGGCATAAACTTGTATGAAAAAAAGCAGTCTTTTGGAGGCAGCAAAAGAGGGGGAGGGAAAAATATACACTGACATTTGAAAAAAGAAATAGAAAAATCTCAATTTCTCAATCTGAGAAATCTGAAGCAATTATAAGGAGGTGGAGAGACCGGTATATTCATCCATTAATATTTAGCAGGAAATGCAGAGCTGTTTTGTTTTTAAATAGTATATTAACACCACATAGTAATTTTAACCATGAAAACCATAACATGTCCTCCAAGTGCCAATTTTTATGGACTTCAGGCAGGTAAAACTATTTGACTGATGGAGTCTCTGGTTTACAAGCTGATCAAAACTAATAGAGGCCCTTAAATGAGAAATAATATATAAGATACCTACTCCACTTCTGGATAGAATATCTTTTTTTTCTTCTTTTGGTTAAAGTATTATTTCTGTAGTGAATGGAGTGATACAGACGACCTAATAAATAACAAGTGGCCTGTTGTGATTTGTCTTGCTGTAGCTTCATTGCATAAAATGGATGCAAGATCCATGTGTAAAATACAAACCAGGACTAAAATGCTGATTGTCGCTCTTTTAACTTTCCCTAGCAGAATAGCACAGATGGTGAACTTTAGCTTTGTTATTTTGAGCACAGGTTCATACTTTCAGTATTCTGTTAGTGTGAATCAAAAGAGGATTTTACAAGGCATGACCAGATACATTTTTAAGCCAGGGAGTCTCTGGTGTTGCTGTTTTTCTTCACCTCTTCTTTCTTCTCTCTTTTCTGTTCTCACCATGTTCCCTACCTCTTTTTCTGTATGTATATGTGTGTGTGTGTGTGTGTGTTTTATTTTGGATGTTTTTTTGGTTCTTACCTTGGCTTCTGTCTGTCCCTGGGATGTAGTGATGCACTGTCTTGGTGACCTGTGTAGTCAGAACCTTTGAGGTTCAGATTAGTTCAAGGATCGTCTGGCTTTCATGGTATTTCAAAGAATGGCTGTGGCACTTGATGCAAAGGATCCTAAGAGCCATCTGAACTCTGAAGATGCCAGCTATAGAGGGCACAGCTGCTTCAGAGGAAAAACTGGGGGGAATGGAAAGGTAAGAAACAAGATAGAGGCTGAACAAAAAGTGGAGTGGGGCTGAATGAAGAATGGAGTGGGGAAGTTGTGACAGAGGGAAAGAAGCTGATGCTGTTTGTAGAGCTGAAGGGTTTGGTTTATAGGGAAATCTGTTGCTCTTCTTGTTGGAAACAAAAGATAAGCTGTGTCAGTTTGTGGTTTTCCTTGTGTGTCTCTTTTCCAACACAAGGGGCAATAGTTTTGCAATTCTAGCTCTTGGTTGCTTTCATTTTGCTTGTCCTGTTCTGGGAAAAGGGGACTGGGGAGGAACCAGGAAATAGTCAACCAATAAATCTGACCTTGGTGGTAGGCAAGATGCTAGAAACATTAAGAAAGGATGAGATCACAAAACATCTGGAGAAATATGAGCTGATAATGGCTAGTCAGCTAGACTTTTGGAGGGTAATCTCATCTGATGGAATTATTTGTGGAGAGATCATAGGAAATGGGCTGGATCCAGTGTACTGTAAAAAACTTGCTCTGGATGACAGGGGAAGTCAGAAACTAAGAATCAGCTGGTGCAGTGTAACTGTACTGTACTTCATCTTTGAAAGAGCTGGTGTAGCCTAGAAATGGCTCATCTTCCCTTCACAGAGCAAACTACTTGTCTTGGAGTGTTTCTGTTGCTTTCCAGCATCCTTTCAGAAAACTTTTTTCCAGAACATTTTTGCATTAAACCCATTCTTTAATCTACAACTTCACATTTTTGAAGGGTGACATCCAAATGTTTCTTTCTTCAGTAAAAATTACTTCTAAAAAGTCCTTATTCCAACATTTTCACAAAATACTCTCAGTTCTTTAGAGAAGTGATGCTGGGTTAGATGTGTTTCTCATTGATTGTACACTGACTGGAACTTAGATGCAAGTGACACTGAACACTCTCACTTTGAATGGCAGAGAGGAAGAGCTGGGGTGTTGATGCCCACGTTATTTATATCACTCCTGAAAGTTTACTTTCGTATTCTGTTTCATTGCACATCAGAAGCTTAACAAACTAGGTCTCAATTTTATCTCCAAAAGTGGGGTAGCGTCATAAATTAATGTTACTTGTTATTAAAAGGGATTTGAGGATGAGGGATCTAGGACGTTGCAAGCCCTGTAAAAGCGAGCCTGGGAACGCTTGATACAGTGGATCATGCAGAGAGTGCCTGTATTGGCTTTGATTTTCTTTTTCATGGTTCCTTCCTTTTCAAAAAGGGAAAGGTAGGCCTCTGGAAAAAAAAAAAAGAAAAAGCTGTCCTTGTTTTCTGTTCTTTTTTTCTCTCAGTAGGCGTATTGAGAAGTCATCAGGTTTGGATGTAGGAAGAAACAAGTACTGAGTGAGTATGCTATTTTGAGGTAAAGAGAGAGCAAGAGAATGAGGCTTGCTCGTTGTTCTTGCAGGGGTGGTTTTAGGCAAGGTGCTGTGCCATGCTTTTAAAATTTGGCGCCTTGTCCCTGCTTGGAAACGTCTTCCCCTGCAGCCCCTGTGTGGATGCCAGAAGGTTCCTTCCCTTCCAGCTGGTGCTGCTTGCCACTGTGTAAGCACCATCAGTTGCACTCCTTGTCTGTGCCTGTGGCTTCCCCCGCCCAAACTTGCTCCTGGTTATCTTTCATAGCCTGCACTTTGCCATCTGAAAAAGCTGGTGAGGGTTTTGATGTTCTTAGAGCAGTACATGGTGACATGTGGTGTCTCTCCTTTCATACACTCTCTATGTTACTAATAATTCTCTTAAAAATTGGGGTGGTGGTTGGTGTTGGATTCATTTGGGAAACAGACCTTGATATCTATTGGGGGAAAAAAGAGGATTTGCTTAATATCTCAACATTCAATTTTAATGTATTTCAAAAGAGCATTGTAAAAGCCAAGTACCTGTCAGCTGTGTGGGGTTTTTCCCCTTTTACATATTGGAGTAGCCAATTTACTAAGAAAAAAAATTAGTGAAGTCTTATTTAAAAGGCATCACTCGTGGGGGGAAGACAGAGGAGAGATTATTATTTTCAGATGCATTATGTTGTAGGTACAATGTGCTTTTTAAAGGGGGAACAAAAACCAGGAAACTATGTAAGGAAAGAGGAAGAAAAAGAATGGAGAAAGAAAAGCACCATATTAGGTGTGAAGTAGTGTGTTTTTGTGAGAAATATTTACTGCAGCTGAAAGGGGGAAATAATGAAGGCTAACTTTGAGTGCAGTTGGTACAGACCTCTGCTACAGACCTCTGGGATTATTCTCCCACCTCTTCAAGTTGAGCCAAAAATGTGAAAAAGATAGCTGGTCAAATAACATTGTGAAATTTGTCAGTTTATTCAGAAGTGCATGGTCATATTTGAGGACAGCCGAGGTAAACAACCATCACAGACTGTGGGCAAGTCAGTTACTGTTTCCCTGGGTCTCTTGGGTAAGTTGGGAGAGCATGTTTTGAAGTGCTGTCCAAAACCCAGGCTTTTGGTGAACTGCATGTAGAAATACACTTTGGAGTCAGTGGTTCTGTGCATGGCTGCAGTGGTATTTCATGCTCATACTGAGACTCAGTGCAGCATCTGAGTCATCTGTGGGGCTGTCAAATCAGTCTCCCCTGCCTGTGCTTTACTAATGGACTCCTAATGAGAACCACAGGATGAGCATGCCAGAGGTGTGGGCTTTGTGTTGGTGGTGAACCACAGGTATCTTTGCAGGAGATACCTGTTTTGGGGAGGGAGCTCCAGCTACAGAATGGTTGGGGTTGGAAGAGACCTTCAAAGATCATCTGGTCCAACCCCTGTGTCATAGGCAGGCACACCTTGTGCTAACTCTAGACCATGTTGCTCAAAGACCTATCCAGCCTGGCCTTGGACGGTTCCAGGGATGGGACATCCACAACTTCACTGGGCCTCTTTCTACCAGTGCCTCACCACCTTCAGAGTGAAGAATTTCTTCTTTAAATATTATGTAGTCTAAATCTACTCTCCTATATTTTAAAACCATAACCTGTCACAATAGAGCCTGATAAAAAGCCTTTCTCAGTCTTTCTTAAAAGCCCTCATTATGTATAAGAAGTGAGCAATAAGGTCTCTTCAGAGCCTCCTCTTTTCAGGCTGAACAGCCCCAAACTCTCTCAGCCTGTCTCCATAGGAGAGGTCTTCAAGACAAGCATTACCTGCTGGTGGAGATTCAAGAGGTTGACACTGGTGTGCCTTGAAGTGAACTTCAGGTGCTGATGGAGGTCGAGCTGCTTACAGTAATTGCTACTAATTCTCAAATTTTAAATGCAGCCCCTATGTTTATGTTGGTTTTATAAATCACTTCCCACCTGTAGAAGTCACAAGATTTTGAAAGTTTTGCCTGTTGTTCTTCCTGAAGCAGAGAAGCTTGCTAGTCCTTGTGATGTTGAGAAAAATTGAAAATAAACCCCAAGTCCCTGCTTCATGGTTTAGACTAAGCAGAACAAAAAAGGCTGTTTAATTACTTGTCACAAAAAAAGCTCAAAAAATAGAGGATTTGAAATAATTTGTAGTATGTTTCATTTTTCTAGCCTCCAAGCCTTAGCAGTATCAGTACCCTGCTATTTCTGCAATTGTGTCAGAGAGTCTGGGGATCACAGAACACATCCTCATTACACTTCAGAAAGCAGGCAATACGAAAAAATAAATTTCTGATTATCTTGACAGGTCTAATTGTTAATAGAAACACCGAAATAAAGCTGTATTCGTACTGCTTTTTTATTTATCAAACTTCCCTAAAATAAATTTTAAGAGAAAAAATACTTAAAGTTTTTGCCATGTCTTCCTGTACAAGCCTTTGTATGTGCCGCATTACAAATGACAACATATTGCTGCTTTGTGCAGAAGGATGTAGTTAAACTGGTGTGAAAAATATTTCACTAAGTAGTGTTTGTGCCCAATATTACAAGGCTACACACAGTTCTGTATATTTTTGGGTTTATGCCTATGTTGGGGCTTCTCATTTTGAGTATTAGTAAATAGTTACACCCTTGAACAACCTGTTAAGCTGCTCACAATCCATTGCCAGGTCTCTGCAGAGTCGGAATACAGCCTTTTATTTACTGGTTGCTTTTCAGGGGCTTCCAGGCATGGATTGTCTGGACTGGTGTTTTTACACATCACAGGTACCCCTGTGCCAGTCTGTGGTCCATAAACCATCTATAAACAGCAATCATTTAACTAACTGAAAGTGTTTTCTTTGTAATGTAGATTTTTCTTTGTCTTGTTTTATTATTTTTAACTTTTGATCATGCAGTCTCCTTGCCTTCCTGTGCTCATTAAGTAGAATAAAAATTTGGGAACATCAAGGAATAATTCAAGACTCAAATGTGTAGTTGCACAGATTTAGCTGTATTAAATGTTTATTATTCCGCTGGAAGTTTATGCATGGAGCAGCCTGGAATAAGTTGTGATTTTCTGTGGTGACAGTGCTGGCTGTAGGATTTTGAAGTAGTTTTCTAGGTAGACTTTAATTTCTGGGCAGAGGATGTGAAGTCCTATGCCACTGTAAATTCACTCATCAAGTCATTCTATGGGAAATGCTCTTCATGCTGCTGGGGCAGTATATTGAGAATACCACACTTTATATCATCATGGATTTTTCTCCTTTTTTTTTTTTTTTTTTTTAAGAAATCCTGTGGTTTTGCATGGCTATTACTAAAAAATTGTTTATCTGCTTTAATCATAGAATGGATTGAGTTGGAATGGACCGTAGAGATCATGTAGTTCAACCCCTCTGCTATGGACACCTACCACTAGACCAGATTGCTCAAAGCCACATCCAAACTGGTCTTAAACACTTCTAGGAATGGGATGTTCACAGCTTCTGTGGGCAGCTTCTTCTAGTGCCTCACCACCCTCAGCCTAAGGAATTTCCAACCTAATCTAGTCTAGATCTTTTCTCTTAGTTTGAAACCATTCTCTGTCACTGTCTGCCTGTGTAAGAAGTCACTCTCTCTTTGATCCCTCTTAAAGAATGAAACCGGTGAATTTAATGCTGTCTTGGGTGTTATTTTTCAGACAGTGAAAGAGCAGGATACTGTTCGACTTCTTCAGTTTGAAATTTTCTTTGCATCAGGGATAGTTGTAAATCTGGTCTTCATTTCTGATGTAGGTATGGTTTTACTGTAGCAGGAACATTTGAAAGGTATATAACTGATGTATCTCCTGATGTAGATGTCAAAGTTGCCTTGCAAGTTATCACTTGCATGATAAGAAAAGCATTTATTCTAAATAAGAATTAGGGGAAAAATGCGTTTTCATTTGTGGAAAACCACTACAAGCTGGCAGTAACCTCCAGCTGACTTGCAGTATCTGTATTATGCCTATTGAACACTTGTGACAGCTTGTTTCTGTTGTTTCTGCTGAAGTTTAGCCTGTAAAGTCAAGATATCTTGATCTGAGAGATGGGAAGATGGTTAAATTACATCATCATGGAAGAATAGCAGCATACTTAGCTTTAAAGCCATTCACAACTACATTGGCACCCCTTTGTTATACAGTGTAGCTGAAAAACGAACTGCAGCAATAATGAACCAATCCATCTAAATCACAGCAGCTGAACAACTGACTGTTCTATCTCAAAATGCAAATGCTTTGTGCAGAATGGATTTAATTGTAAATGTTTGCTTAGTAGGGAATATGAGCCTTTTAGTTTGTGACAATAATTGTGAATACAAAGACCCACAGAATTTTAGGGTTTACATAGCTTGTCCCTGTTCTCATAACAATATTTGAAAGTCACTTTTTTAAAACGTACCATTTGGCTTTTTTCTAGCCAGTGAATAGAACTCTAAATGCCCAATCTCCAAGTGGTGTTTTGGAAACTCAAGGATAAATTTAGCTCTATGTACTTAGATCAGGCAGAATTTTCGTTATATTTCTTTCAAATCTATGTTAGGGCTTTTATGTAGCTTCAGATAATAAGAGGAAAAAAAATGCTGACTTTCAGAGCTTGAATTTGTTCTGCTGTGCAGAAATGCCAAGTGTAACTTAGAGTATTAAGCATTTTCTTTGAGGTTCTAGTAAGGTGCCTCTCAAACAATTGAAAGGTTACTGTGAGGAATTTCTTTTCTAGTCAAACTAACAAGCAAAACCCCTCTGTACTAAAATCTTCATTCTTTGTTAAATTCCTGAAGCCTGACTGCTTGGGTGCAGCTCAAGAGGGTGAATATCTCTCACTGATTTGAATGAATTAAAATAAAGGAGCACTGTCATTTTGGGAAAAGAAAGAGCTCACCGAGCTTCATAAAAAAAAAAGTGAGATTGCAGGAGTACCTGCCTCCAGGCTGTTCTTAGGTATCTGTGCGAGAAAAAACAGATATAACTTGGAAAACAGACACGAAATGTGCGTGTTTATGCTTCTTTTGGCATTTTGTGTGTTCTTTAATAGCCTTCACATGTGGATTAGTCCTTCTGAAAAAAAAGGCAACCAAGCCCCCTGAAGAATAGGCCTTTGTGACACTGGAGAAGTTTACAGTGCCAAAGTTATGGTAAGAATTTGTAAATTTTGGCTGCTGAAGTACTTCCTTCTCCTGCTATGTTTTTATGTTGGAAGCTTGCAATTGAGGAATAGAGGGTGTTTTTTGGTTTGGTGTGGTTTTTTCTTTTTTTTAATGACAATGCAAACATTCATTTCACAAACTAAACCGCCCGTCCACATGACGCTGCTGCTGTATATAAACACCCTGTTGATCTTGTTCTGCAGAAGTGTTTGTTGGGCTTCCTGAGTCATACGGAAATGCTCCACTGCTCTTCTTGGGGCCGTTGTGTGGACTTGGGCTGTATCTGCTCAGATTTAGTTTCCAAATTAATGTCCCTGAAAGACATGTTTTTACTTGGAACAGGGCCCTCGAAGTTGGGATGTTTTTCTATGCCTCATTTTCTCTCTGTGTTTAAAATTTTTCATTCTGCTGTCTTGGGAGTAGGTTTTGTCTTGGTTAAAGCTGAACCTATTGGGGAAGATGTTTGGTGCTTCACAGTTGCAAGCCTCTCTTCCTCTTACATATGATGTTTGGTCACACAGATCTTAGTTTGTGGCAGGCAATAACTCAGGCTGAACTGTGCAGAGCACACAGGCCCAAGAGGACGCTGGTGGCTGCACTGCCAGGTGAGCCTTCCCGGCAGCCTGGGATGCAGTGACGAGCTGTGCGACACAATTGACTTCACAGGGGTTTTCTGGAGTAACCAAGGGCTGAATTAGAGTCCAAGGCTAGACTGTCATGGTGACAAAATATTTAGAAAACATTTTCTTGCTTGAAACAAAAGCTTGGATTGTGCAACACAAAGTACTGTCCCAGTGTAATAAATGATGCTGTGTATTTTTTAAAGGGTTCTGTGTGTTCCCTGGCTGTCAGCTCTTGCCAGATTCAGCACATTCAGGTAAAATGAGGCATTTTTCCTCCAGACTGTTGCTTTTACAGGCTGGGTTAATTCTCACCCTTTATGCAGTGGGGTTGCAAAGATGTGGCAGCCAAATGTGACCTCACATTTTGAACACAGTGGGACAGCCCTGTTAAAGACAGGCAATGGAGCAGTGTCTTCCCTTCAGCCATGGTGGCTCAGCTGCATTAAAAGCAGTTGCTTAAAACTTAAACCTTGTAATTGGCATAAACTGATCTGATTTCTAGTGTGCTCTGTGACTAGACTTGGTGATTGCTTTTATTGGGTTAGAATGTGCTGTTCTTGCTGCTGTAGGAACTTTTTGTTCTGTAGGTGTTTCATCCTTCCATAATAACTCACGTAACTTTCTTTTCTTAATGCCTGAGGTTTTGTGATGCCCCAGTCTTACCAATATCTACTCTCTAACTTGAACGGAAGCCACAGGCCTAAAGGTCTACAGTCTGTGGAAGATTGTTCATTGGGAATAATATAACATGATTTTAAGATGAGCAAACCTATGAGACCAGAATGAAGACTGCTGGCCAGCCATGTTCAGTTTAGCACACTGCACCATTTGGAATGAATTTTTCCCAGTGTAGTCTGTGTTTCCTGGGTAATATCAGTTGTAATTTCAGAGAGAGCATGATTTTACATGTATCCCGCCTTCTCTGCTTAGAGCAGCAGGTGGCCAGATTTCTTTCTGAAAAATAGGGACTTGTCTCAGCTCTACAGCAGCTCTAAGCAGATCAGCTGCAGAGACTTTTTTAATCTTCAAAGTTGATTTTTTTCAAAGTTCCTGTAGTTGTTGGACTGTACTGTTATTCTTGAAAATGGAAAACAAAAGCAAAACATGGAGGGGGGGAATATACTATTCTAAGGTTTGCATCATCTTGCATTTTTGTATGCTTGGCATGTAACCGTGTCCCACTCAGAGTGCTGCTCTGAACAGGGCAGAGCTCGTTCTTTAGGCTGCTGCTTTGTCCCTACCACTAGTTCCTCTGTTGCATTGAGCTACAAAACCAGCTGCTTTTGCTTTTCATACCTATTTTTACCATCTCTAATTTGCTATTAAGATGTTAACTTCTGCCTCCCGTTAGCCTAGCATGTGTCTATACTGTGACTACAACGTAGAGGCAAGCAAGCACTTACATGCTTTCTCTTGTGCTACCCTTTCACACTTGGGAAATGGTCCCTGTAAACAGCTGCAGTGCTGCTTTATTATCCTCTTCAAAAGCTCTGGCTCCTTGTGTTGCTTATAAAAGGCCCCAATGAACTTGTAATGCGTGTGCACTGAGACTGCTGTTCCCAGCGATGCCCAGTATCGGTCCCCCTTTTTGTGTGTGTCTGTCTGGCTTTCCATTGTCCTTGTCCTGTGACAGTCAACTCTGCAGCACAGGGACTGTCTCATTGTTCCATGTGTACAGCAGGTGGCTCAGATCCAGATGTGTATCTGAAGCTGTTGTGTACTGCAGTAACACAAATCATTATGTTACAGAAAAGCTGCATCTAAAATGGGGAGAATTCAGATACACTGTAATAAGTTTTATGCATTTTTAAGGGTTGGGGTTTGGGTTTGTTTTTTTACTAATCTTCTGACATGTTACTGGTAGGATTATGCAGAAAATAAATATATATTAAGTTCTCTTCACATTTTAAGAAGCCTTTCCTGTGTTAAGAAACCTTTCCTATGGCCAGAGGAAAGCTTTCTTCTCGGGAGCTGCTCGAGGCTACTGGGAATGGGCTACTTCACAACAGCACTTACTGGTTTCTTGGAGGGGTTTGTTTATTCCTGTGAATAGAGTGGGTGTGCTTATGGCAAAACCTCATGTTTCTGGAGACTTTCCTCTTTTCAGGCATTATTTTAGAAAGGGAATGACACACAACAGGATGTGTGGTTGTAGATATATGTTCACGCTTCAGGGGCCTTGCATACCTTTGTGACCATGTACAATCCTGTGCCTTTTCTCTCATCATTCATGTGGTGAAATAAACCGTGGAGGAACAGTGGATTCATTTCTCCTTTTTAGGCTCAGAACACACAGAGAATGTATTGATACTCATCTTTCTGTTGATTCTTAAAATGCTCAGACCAGTTATTGGAGGTAAGGAGATAAAAATGACGGCATGTGGCCAAGCAGGCTTGAGATTTTATTCCTCAAATTTGATTTGAAAATTGCAGTTTGGTAAAATTACATTTGCTGTATTTCTTGTGTTTGTATGTTTTTTTAATTCTGAATTACCTGTATGCACTACTAGTGTTAGGAATTCTCTTAGAGCATTCTGAGTGGCCCCACTTTGGGAAGGGTGATCAGACCAGATCACCTCAAACGGCTCTTTTTAACATATTCTGTGATTCTTGGCTGGGATATTGGGAATCTCATGCAAAACCCACCTGATTTTGAAGGAGAGTAACAACCCCATTTGTAGAGTTGTTTGGCTTTATTTTTCATATTCCTTGTGATGGCCATCAAGCAGAAAATAAATAGCGGTTCCTTAGTTGTCAACAGGCCTTTTCATTTTTCAGTGTTGGCTGGTCTGTTCAAATACAGAAGTTGGGATTTTTCAAGGGAAAGGTTCGAAACTTGGAATAATAAACAAATGTTGTTTATTTACTACTTTTTGTAAGTATTCTGGGTCTGAAGCCAAAAGTTGCTTTTTGCTTTAATTGCTAGAATGTCTAGTTTACTGAGATTGCTATGTAGCTGTGAAGCTGCTGGTAGTTTTGCTTTCATTTGTTTATTTGGCTCTTGTTGCTGTGAGGCTTGCTGTCAGAAAGTAGAAATGTTTCTAACCTCATCCCAGCCTTTCTCCTTTTTTATAGTCCTGGTATAAAAGAAAGGGGAGAAATCTGGGGGGGTAGCAGGCTGTGTGGTGGAACTAGCTCTGCTCTTTCTGGTCACCTTCAAGCAGGGCTTCTATTTGGTCACTGATAGAGGCTGAATTAGGTGCCTGATGGTGCTGCCTTCAGAAGGAGCTAGTTGGCTACAGCTCTTTCAGACTCTGGCAGAGGTTGGCTGCAGCTCCTTCAGATTCTGTGGCAGAGGAGGTGTGCTTTAGATCCACATTTTGTTGCTGGTGGCTGGAGTTTACAGCTACAGCCTGTTGTAGAAGTCAAGGCCTCAGCCATGAGGTCCAGCTTTTCAGCAGCAATTGACAGAATAGTTCACAGATAGCAGAGGTGACCTGGGAAGTTTGTCATGGCTGATCCAGTGTCCTCAGCTACCACCAACTCCCAGATTTCTTCTTTTGACCCAGTCAGTGCAGTGACTGTGTCATTCATCAAGGCCTGTTCGTGATGGTTCAGTAGCAGTCCTGTCATTTTTTGGCCATTGAGATGAGCAGTCACCTTTTGGAGTCAAATTTCCAAACCCAGTGATCCACAGGGGGAAGGATCTGTGCTGTTTATTCCAGGGTAATAGCCACCTCAAACAGTTGACTTTAAATGCTGCTTTATGAACTCCCTTAAGTTGTAGATTGTTTCATAACAGGTTCTCTGGATGGTTGCAACTAGAGTCCCAAAGGACAGAGTAAATTTTGGACCTGATGTGCTGTTTCACTCAGAAAAAAGAGCCTTTGAGGGCAGGGTTGAAGCCTGGCTCAGCCAGGAATGGGAAACCTTGAGCAGTGTGCAGCCTCTGGAATTTGTTTTATCTGGGACAGTATTGCTGTGTGAAGTCTGGAGCCAGGGTCTCCATATGAAACTACATTAGACCCGTGTTTGGATCTGTGTATGAAATGAGATTGCTGTAGTACCAAAGGGACTTTTTTTTTATTTCTCATTGTTGTATAACCTAAACTTTCTAGAACAGGGAGATTCTTGAAGGATGCATGTTTAATACCAGCTTCCTGTTAAACTTTCACTATAGAATCTGCTGTGGATGTTTTTCATTTTCTACTTTGAAAACTTGATATGTCTTCCTTCCTTTTCCCACAATACCAGGATAGTGGTTTGGAGATTGTTTCTTTGTTCAGGTTTGGACTTCTGAATGCAAACAGTCCTTATATCTGATACCCTCTTCCATTTTTCTTTGGCTTAGAAATGCTGTTGCTAAAAGGCATATCCATTACCCATTCCTTCTGGCCATGGGGAGCTTGGTAGGTCAGTCCAGTTGAAGGCAGAGCATCTGGGAGCTGAAGAGGGGTCTGGTGCATGAGGGAGGGTACTGTCCTGGAACTGAGAATCGAAGCCAGTCTTCCCCTGCTCTGCCACAAACTTCCTCCTTATACAATCACCTCGGACAGGGTTATTTTTCTCTCCCCGTGCCCCAGTTCCCTATCTGTGAAGTGGTGATAACAGCACTTCCTTACTTCATGGGGATGTTGTGAGGACAAATGCAGCTCAAGCTGTGGGGTTCTTGGATGTTGTGGTAACTGGGAGCACAGATGGAAGAAGGGAAATGTTCCACATAAAAGCTTTCTGTTCTTTGAGCCCAGTGGTAGATTATGGCACTGATGTGAGTGACTTCCACTGAAGTCATGGCTTGACTGGTGCCATGTGTTCCCTCTGAAGGTTTTCTTGCTCGCTTCTCTATGCCGACAGGGAATGCCCTTAACATCCTTCTGAATATGATTTTTTGGGTCCTTGGCTGCCGGTTCTGTGAGCCCAAGAGCCCGGGTGAGTCTTGGCCTGTCTGTTTTCCAGCCTGGCCTTTTCACAGTTACTGAATGGAGTGTGTGCTGCTGGCACCAGCCACCAAGGGCATTTCACAGACTAACTCACACCCTGAAAGGAGTTAGAAATACGTATGAATGGATTTTCACTTGCAAAATCCAGACTACTGTAGCAGTTACTCTGAGCGAACCCTGGACTGGAGTGTGACCAGAAGAAAGCAATTGTCCCTGACATAACTGGTTAAATTTCATAGAAACCACATCCTTTGTGTTGCCACTGACAACATAACATTCCTTAATGTTTGATTTCAAGCAAAGCTTTATTACCCAGCTGTACATGCAAGCATACTTCTAAAGAATTCCTGTTCAGAGTCACCACAGAGTGAAGCTCTTTCCATTTTAATGTGGACTTTATAGTCCTGTTTATATATAGTACAAACAGGTAAGAGACAGGAAACCTATCTGCTTAATATGTACATTGTGACATGTCTGAAGGGAAGGAGGTGGTGAGTTGAGTATTTGTTCAATTCAATCTTGCTCATGCAAATGAGTTGTGTTTTGGAAGCTTTTTGGGCCAGGAAGTAGAAGTATATTTCATTTATTGCTTGCTCCTTGGAACATGGGACTCATGTCATCTTTCTTGTTCACCTGCCTTGATAAATTCTATACTTAGCTGTCTCTGGCCATCCACTTGAACAGGACAAAAATAACTTCAATGTAATCCATCCTCTCTGTCCTTTCCTCTCCACCCCTTCCCTCCCCTTTCCTTTCCTGCTGCTAGGTTTAGGGCTTTCAGTTGTTTGGGAAGTGGTGTTTGTTTTGCTTTGTTTCCTTACAAGTAGGGTTGGAGGGCAGGAGAAAACATTTATACTCTGGCATAAAATTGTTGTGAAGAGTATGCAAACTGTAAGGAACACTTCCTCCCTCCTCTCTTACAACATTTACTGAGGGGTCAGAGCGTGTGCAGAGTGTGTGGAGGGAGGTGGAGCGGAGAGGTTGGGAAATGACTTGCATGTGGCATACATCTGTCTGACAAAAAGCCAACCGTGCCAGGGGATAAATGGACAAACAAATAGTGTTTCAGTTCTGAACTCAGAGGTTCAGAACTTAAAGTTTGCACAGGAGCAACCCTTTAGATAATTTCCAATTGGACCTTGACTTGTGTTGTGCAAACACGTAGTAGCTAGCACGGAGGAGTCTGTCCTCTAAAGCCCTGCCTGGGAGAGGATCTGGGCACAGGCTGTGCTTTGCATGGCTTCTCCTGGATCCCACAATGGGCATATATATAAAAAATATATATATTTGTGTGTGTGCATATATACATAGTCTAACACAGATCGACACTGGCCAAAATCCCCAGAAGTATTCAAGCCTTAACCCCTTGCCTTTAGCATGAATTAAGGTGAAGTAGCATCTGTTAATCTGGCTGTGGACATTGGCTATTTTTGGATTGGATAAAGAATGTCCACTGAATTTACCAAAACGCTTGCTGTCTGTTATCTGAAATATTATTGTCTTCCACTATTAAGCTGATAGGGATTTAAGGGAAATGGTATTGTTTTGGTAAAACTGCTTTGAAATAGAGCCTGCCAAGTTCTTGTATCTTGAGCTGAGTGTTGGATATGTTGTTCCTGACAGACACGTTGTCTGGAGATGCAGGGGGACTGATTGTTCTGACAAAAAATGTTGCTTTTTGTAACTCAAGCATTTTTTTAATTAAAGATGTTAAAAAAGAGGGTGATGTGGAGCAGAAAGATTGAGGGGAAAACCCTTTATTTGATGCCTAATAAAATTCAAGTTGCTTTTTCATGAAATTTTTCATTTCAGTATCTCTTTTTTTTTTCTTATTTTTGCATTCATAGACTTGCTGCAGAACAGAAGGAAGAAAGTGTTGGTTTTGAAAATTGGTGACAATTTTAAAGATTAAAATTCTTTGTTCTTTCTCCTCTATTATGTGCCAATAAAAGCCTGAGCTGTATGGCAGTGTCAGAGTGGCAGTGCAGCCCCATTTTGGCTTGCACCCTGAGTGATTCAGGTGTGAAGGACAACTGCTTGGAGGACACTGATCATGTAGGATCTTGGGTGGTGTGAGCTGTGTTGGGCAGTACAGTGGAACCACTCACCAGGCCTGGCTTGCACTCAGGAGCCAAAATCCTGGTTTGAACCTCCACGCTGTGAATTTGTGATAAGGCTCACTCCCAGAGCCCACCTCCCCTCTGCGGTGGTGTCCCATTGCCTTGACCCCTCTGCTCAGTCCTGCTTTTAAAGCAAAGGGCACTTGAATTTCTAGGAATGTTAATTCCTTACTTTGCAAGCACAAATACGCACCCTGTGTGTTTGGAAAGGAGTGGGCCCCGAATTTAGAGCTTACACTCCCAGGCACGGTGTAATCCTGTTAGGAGTCTGGGCTGCTGCGATGGTCCTGGGCAGGCCGTGCTGCCTCGTGGGCATCTGCTTCTCTGCCAATTGAGTCAAGTCAATATCCTCAAAACTGTAATTTACACTGTAATGATGGATTACACTTGTCATGGTTTATAGAATTTTGTGTTGGGTGTTTAATAAAAGAAAACATTTTCTAATGCTTATTATTTCTGAAGTCCGACACGTCTGAACTAAAGCTCAGTGTATGCAAGGCAAACTATGCTTTAATTTTACAATTGTCTGATGGGACTTTGCGATTTATTTGTTGTTACTTCCTTAATGATGTTGCAGTCAGAGGCACTGTTTTGCTAAATGTTGTGTAAAAAGTAAATTGTAGCACAGCAGATGTTGGTATTTGGATGGATGTCGGTGCAATGGGGGGACAGCAACAGTCATCTCTGTCAGCTGTCTTCAGGCTCGGCAGGCCTGCTGCGTGGTTACTTTGGTGTGTAAAAACAGCTCGTTTTGCAACTGGGAAGTTTGGCATTACATTTGGCACTGAGCCATGTAGCTGGGTTAACACAAGTGTTTATCCAGTGATTTTCTCAAAATTGGTAACTTGAAAAGAATCTTACGAAACTTCAGTACAAAGAAAGGGAGAATATGGATGGATCTCTTTCTAAAAGGCATTGATGTTTATAGTCCTAAATTCCATTAAAAAAAATTCCTTTTATTTCCCTCACCCCTGTCTTTTTTGCTTTTTCATCATCATCCTTTTTCTAGCTTACTGTTTACAGTTTCCTTTTTGAAGCTTAGGACATGTAGGCATACCTGATGAAATGCCATAACCACCATTCTCTCCTTCCTGTGTGCTGTTGCGAATTAGGTGCAAAGAATAGAGGACTACAAATGGAGCTGTTTAATTGCCACTACCCAAAATTTGGTAGAAATTTCAGCTGCAGCATGAAACAAGAATCTGCTTGTGGGCATATCTGCAGAGCCGTTGTTTTCTGTATGATAAGTTACTATAAATTTTACCTTTGGGTTAAGTACAACAATCCTTGCAGGCCATCAAGAATTTTTCGTAGAACTCCTGTTAATATTGGATATATTTCTTTATGGAAGTAGCAATTTAGATTGCATTTTCAGTAAGGACAGGCAGGAGCATGAGGTAGTTTTGCAGAGCAGCAGTTTCAATCCGATTTTATACCTGAAATTTGGAACCTGTTGATTTAATGTTCACTGGGAAACTTTATCATAAAGGATAAATTTTTTTGGAAATAATTTTAAATCTTGTACTGCCCTTGTGATTAAATAACTAGATATCTTCATTGCTTAGAAATGGGAAAATTACTAAATTAGGAAATTTAGATCCTCTGATGAGGGGAAGAAAATCATACAGAAAAACATTCTCTCGAACCAGTGATAGTGATCCAGTAGTGGACTTGTGCTTAGTTAATCTTGTAGTTGAGCTACAATTTTACCACCAAATATAATACTGGGACAGTAATTTTCGTTTGGGTTCCTTGTTCTCTCTCTTTTTTCTTTTCTTTCTTTTTTTTCTTTATTTTTTTAAAGAAGAGGGTGTTACCTGTACTGTCCAATTTCTGTAGCCATATGTGTCTTCATTTAGGAAACTGTAATTTGCAATAAGTCTGCCCACAACCAAGGTTCATTTAGTGTGTGGTGGATAAATGAAAATTGCAAGTGTTCAGTGACTGCTTTTTGGTAACATTTTTGTCTCTTAGTTTGATACTCAGGCTGTAATTCTGAAGTTAAAAAGATTTTCTCACAGGGGATGGGGAAATAAATGTGCAAAAGCATTAATAGGGGAATAATCTAAACCTTACAGCTTCCCCAGACCAGAGGGTGGTACTGTCTTGGTGGCCAGTGTGACACTGAAAGATTTTCCTGTGAGTGTTGGCTGTGCTTGTGAAGGAGCAAGGTCAGTGCAACGATCCTGTGCTCACAGCCAGGCTCCATGTTAGCTCTGTGGAACATACCTATGTGTCTGTGTGTATCTAAAGGATATAGCTTTGATATTTCAACTTGCTGGATTTGGCTGTGTGTCAAGAACGAGTTACTAAGTGGGGACCATGCTCTCCCCACGGCCTGGGCACAACCTGTGCTTCCAGCTGCCTGTGTTGGTGCTGGGACAGGAGCAGGAGAAGACTGATGATGGCCACAGGCACAACTGGCATAGCCTGGGCTGGGGATCAGGCTGGGGCCTCTCCCTGCCCTGCCTGTGTTCTCAGCCCAGTCAGCACCTTCCCTTCTGCCCATCAGAGACCCAGCGTGTCCCTTTGTCAGTGTTGCCCCGATGCAGCTATTTCAGCCAGAATTGTCGCCACATCTTAACTCGTGTCCAGCACAGTTTTCTGCCTCCCAAAGGTGCCACCATGCCCCTCCCTTCTCTCCTCCTGCTCCCCTCCCACCTCACTGGCAGCAGCAGGGTTTGCAGGGTGCCTTGCTTGGCTTGACCCCTGGAGCAGCAGAGGAGCCCCCAGCAGCTGCCACCTGAGCTGGAAACATCAGCTCAGGGACCAGTGTCAGGAAATGCTGTAAAACAGAGGGTGAGAGCAGTGCTTGCATGCAGGCTTCTCTGTAGGTGTGTCTGTGCCTTCCTTGCCAAAGTCCCTGAGGCATGAGCATAGCCCCAGATGGCCTTCAGGGATGGTACCCCACGTGACCTGTAGGGATTTTTCTCTCTCCATAAAAAAAAAAAAAAAAAAGAAAGAAAAGAAAAACAGCCAAGAAAAAGCAAAAAGCTGTCATATGAGTTCAAAGCTTAATTTATGGTTTTCTGTTGTTCTCAAAGTGTGGCAATATGACTTTTCCTGGAGAGCTGCTGCAGTTGTTGCAAGTTCTACACCTGATGGGTTAGCTGTAATGCGGTTAGGCAAAGGGATGTGTTTTGGAGTTTGTTTTGCTTCTGTTCTTTGGGGATATCCTAGTGAAAGTGGGAAGATGGAACTACAGAGAGTGGACTGTGCTCAGTTTTGGGATGGGTCTTTCAGGATTTGAGTGGATGAAGGAATGTGTGTGGTGAGGAGCAGTTGTGTGGTGTGCTGTGCTTGGAAAACCAGGTATGGAGGAAAGGTGGGGCCAATGCAGCAGTCCCTGACCTCAGACGATCCAGTGAGGCAAGTGCCAGATTTGATGCCCACCGAAACTGGTGTGAGTTTAGGGCAGGCTGGGAGTGATGTTTGTTTTTTCACTGCTTATGGGTGCAGTTTGAATAAAAAAGATTGGAATTTTTGCCATGTCTTCCCAAAACAAAAGTATGAGGCACCACAGACTGGAAACTGTAATTCAAGATGCCATCTTGTGTGTCCATCTGCTTTCCACTTCTGTGTGGGATATACTGTTCATTTTTTATGCTATTTTTAAAATGAAAAGTGACTTTAGTGTAGCAGAATGCTGTCAGCAACAAGGAAATTAATTTATGGTAGCAGTGTCAAGGTAGGTGGGTCTTTATTGTGTCTTTTTTCAGGTTGGTCTTTATTTCATTCATCCTTTGTAAGAAACAGATCTTCGTGTGACTGAAATGCATCTCTCCTGGAGCTTGGAGCTGTTACAGAGACGAATAATGAGCTTAGTATAATGGATAACTTCGGGGTTAAAAAATAGTTGTGATTATATGTGTGTGTTTTTAGTTGTATTTTAGACACGTTTCAGTGTCACAGGGCTAAATTGTGGTACCACTGAAATCCAGCAGGAATTTTGCTGTTTGATTACATTAAGACTCAACATTTTTACTGTCTATTATAAAAATCAGTGAGTTGTAATAGTGTGTCTGACTGAGCTTAAGGCAGCAGTGTGGATTGTGCTCTGTTTTACAGTGACGACACACCGTAGTCCAAGGCACAGAAATCCTTGGCAGAGTTTCTTGCGCCTGTGTTACTCGGCTAAGCTTAGCACCAGAGCTGCAGTGGCTGTTCTGCTCTTACGCTACTCAGTGGTGAAGTTGCTTTAATAAACTCTCAGCATGCAATTAAATTACTTTGCAAAATTCCTCCATAGTGAGGCAGCACTCCTGTTATCTGGAGGAGATTTTCATTGCTGAGTTTGGGGTAGTGACTCAGTAAAACTTATCTGTGGAATACTAAATTTGGAGGTGTAACCAGGAGGTTGCCATGATAACAAATATTAGGACTTGCTTTCTGGGAAGTGCTCCTAATTTTTCCATTGATGGCCATTAAATGCCTCAAGATAAATGTAACTTTTTATTAGAACTAACATGGTCTCCTTGTGCTCCTCCAGGATTTTGTAGACTTGCTAGTGACAAAATGAAGAAGAGAAATCCAAATTAGCCTCAGCCCTACAAAGATACCACCACTTTTTTAATGTTGCTTTTTATTTTTTCCATTGAAATGTTTGCTTAACTTAGCTTTCATTCATCTTTCTACGAAATATTTATCAGTTTGTATAAACACGTTTAAAATTCTACACTGATTTTATTTTCTTGGCACTTCTAAGAAATTTCCTGATGCACAGCATGATCACACAATTACTGGTAGAGCTTTTATTGTAAGTGACCGAAAACAACACTGTGCATTTATGTTGAAAATTAGGACTCAAACCCAGAAGCTAAAGGATAACAATACAATGTGTTAATTTCCTACTCTCCATAAATTGCTTATTTATTAAAATCCATGTTCTGCAGCTTAGTTTTTACAAAGAGAGCTTTTTTTTCCTCTCTTCAAACTGCCTCTGAACTTGGTTCATATCTATTTTAGAAATGCTGCTGTTTCCATATATCTCCCCTAATGTCCTTTAGCCTTTTTTTTTCCTCCATTTCTTTACAGTTCTCTGAGGTTTTGAGTCACTTTGTGAATGACACACTGATGTGGTAATGGGAGCCTAGAAGAGCAAGCCAGGGATTCAAGGAGTGGTGGATGATAACATAATCAATGTGGATGTTTTCTGTTTTCTTCGTGGCTGTGTCCAGCTTTTTCCCTCCCTTGCTCTTGCTTTCCCATGTGCTCCCACCCCCCAAGCTACCAGGTCATCTCTCAGCCGCACCAACTTTGGGATTTTAATGAGGAACCTCTGCTGGGCACTTTCCAGGTTTAATGTTCGTAAAGCAAATAAATGCATCATAAAAATCACTCTTGCCCGAGTCTTTTTCTCACCTAATCTTTTTTTAATGGGGCAGAGTGAGGGAAGGGACCTAAAATAATTTTTAATCAATTAATGATGCTTTTCCTGAACATCCCCTATGTTTAGGTCGCTTGAGGACTACAAGTTAAAAACCCGTGATTTCAGTCTTAGTTTGTTCTGGAAGAGCTTTGGTTTGTGTGTGTTTTTTTGCTTTGTCCCCTCAGACACTCTGCCAGTCTCTAGATGGGATTTACTGAAGAACAAAACTGGGTTTGTGATACTCAAATCAGGCATGTTCAGATAAGCACAAGAGTAATGCCTAAGGATTCTTAGGTGAAAAGGTAAAATAATTAAATCAGCTTTCAGATGCTGTCTAGAAAAGCCCATCCTTGTTCAAATACACCAGGGTGTGGTGTGTTTGCTGTTTCTGGTGTAGTTTTTAAGTCACACTGTTTTTATAAGTACATGGGGTGTATTTAAGAGCCCGATTTGCAGAAATATTGACTGTATTCAGATCGAGCTTGCGGAATAGTTGTAGCTATGTCCTTCCTCTAAGGGAAGATACTTAAAAACTTGCAGAGGCTTATTAGCTTAAGTGGCTTGTTAGCTGCTTGTGCTATTTTCCATCATAGTGTCAAGGTAAAAATTACTTGGGGAGAAATAATTGTTCTAAGTATGCTTAATTCAGTTCAGTGAATCTGACACCTCCTCTGTCATTTTTATTTATTTATAAAAATGGGAGAGAGTTGGGCACCTGTCAGAAGCAGAGAAATACACGACAGCACTTTCTGTTACAGGAATGCTTTATTTTGTTAAAATCCTGTAGCTGCTTGCAAGTTCATTGCAGAAAAAAATTTCTCTAATCTTGTTGGACACCTCATGGTAGTTTGAAGTCCTTTTGTTCGCACCATGAGGTCCTGAAGATGCAGTTCACTCTGAGATTGTTTTCAGTATAGCTTAAGAAATCACTTTATATTTTCCTGTAATTTATGTAGGTATCCTTAAAACTGCTGTTTTTAATGAAATTTCATTTACATCTTCTCCCACTGGAGACAGCTGTAGGTTAGGACTAGCCTGACTAAGCTGTGCCAAAGGTAGGAGTAAGGAGTTTTTTACATGCTGATTAATTCTCTTTCGCTCCTTTGGGAATATCTGGTATTGCTTAAATTGATTGCTGTAAGCAATATGGCAACATTTTTGACCTTCTAAACTGAAATTCAGCAAAAAAAAAAAAAAAAGAAAAATATAAACCTCCATGTTTCACTTTTACGTAACTATACAGTTAAAGAATAGTGGTAGAAAATACAGAGGTGTCATCTTCTGCAGTGGTGTTGTTGGCTGGTGATCTCAAACCCTATGGCAGAGATAGAATCTGCGAACGTGGTAGTTGTCCATTCCCTGCACAGAGAAAGTATTTGGTGAGAATCTGTTTTTCTTTCTCCGTAATCTGGTTTCTCATCTCTCCCATGGCCAGCTTTGTGAATCAAAGCACCCGTTGCCTTTCTTAGGTGTTTCCCACCTGTGCTGTTGTGTAACTAAAGAGAGGGGCAGCTTCCAGTACGTTTGCTTTTCTACGTAGCTTTGTGGGAAGCCCTAAGCCAAGGCTGCGTGCTGCTTTCTGAAGTTAATTTACAGATGTGGGGTGCCCGGTGACCAGGAGTTGTCCTCCCACGGCTCCCTTTGTCACTCAAAGGCCAGACAGCTCGTCCATCACCCTTCGCCCCACCTCCCTCCCTCCTCGGATTCCCCCAAGATACGGTAACGAAGCAGGTGCCCTATATTGCAACTCTCCCTGAGCTTGAGAAACGGCAGGAGGTTTAGAAAAGCCGAAACCACGGAGGAGGAGGCGGCGCTTCTCCCGAACCTGTTGGCGGTCACGTCGGGCACGGCCGTGCGCCCCACAGCCGTCCCACGGCCCGCGGGGGAAGAAAGTGGGGAACCCATTTGTGGTGCCTCGAATGAGCCCTTTGGGACCCCACGGTGGGGCCGTGGCAGGCACGGAGGATCCGAGCCGTGCAGTGTCGGCCTGAGCCGTGCAGGGTTGGCCGCGCTCGGAGGAGCCGGGCTGTTGCCGCAGCGCTGGCCTGGCGCGGGGGCCGCGGGTGACCTCCGCACCGGGGAGCAGCCCCGCCGGCAGCCCCGGCCGCCTCATTGACATTCCAGGCACAGGGAGCGCCTCTGCAGCTGTACGCCGGAGGCGGTGGCCAAGGAGGCGTCCAGAGAGGGGCCCCAAAAAAATCATCAAAGAACCGGCCCCTTCGCTGCGCCTCTCAATAGGCAGACAAACCAGAGGTCCTCCTCCGCCAGCGTGTTGGGAAAGACATTAACATAACCTCTTTTTTTTTTTTTTCCCTTTGTTTTTGATTTCCCCAAGCTACCGAAAATCTACTGTGTTTAAATATCTGGTTCTGACAGTTTGCTAAGGGGAGCGAAGGGTGGTGCACCAGCCTGGTGGGTGTCCGTGCAGCTATTTTTATAAAAAACAAAACATATTTGAGCTGAGAGTTTTCATTCGGGTCACCCTAGACTTAATTGTTTGGTGTCAGGTCGTTAAGATCCAGAATTAGCTCCCTGCACTTGGAAAGGGTTTGCTTCTGAGTGCTTTAGAAATGCAAAGGCAAGTTTTCAAGCCCTCCTTTCTTTTTCCAGCTCTGTTTTGATTTCAGCTGGTTTTAAAGTGAGTGGACACTTACTCAGTTTACTCAAGCAGTGAGAACTAACTGTAAATTCCCATCCCACTCCTCAGCACGAACGAGATGGCGGCTCCTGAAAGCGTCACGTCTTTAAGGCAATTGGCATCTGTTTTGCGAGCCCTTATTAGGCCGGCAGGATGCAGACCACTTGTGGTGGCCATTGAGGCTCAGAAATGAGTCACTCTGCCTTTGATGGGTGCCACATTAGCGCTGCGATTGGCATAACTTTCATGTTCCCTCGGACAGGAACTGGGGCTCTACAAGCAGGGAGTGCCGTACATCATCAGAGCGTGTGGGAATGTAGAGAAGGCTTGCATAACTCAAAAGCTCTAATTTTTTTGAGTGTTATGCTTAAATGCAATTAAAGGTGCTACTTCTGATGCTCGGAGCAGAAAGTTTAATGCATTATTTATTGGTAGATTTGTGGTAGCCACTTGACTGCATTTCATATAACTGAGACTTTGTTTTCAGTCGGTGCTCCTGGGCTTGTTACTTGGTTATTTTGGGCCATAAGAAAGTTAATGGTCGGGTGCTTTTGTAAGTGTCAAGGGTAGCATTAGATGCTGACTTGGTTAACGTAATGATTTTTTTTTTTTTCAAACCATTGGTATGTATGAGTTGATTAAAAAAAAAAAAGCAGAGGCTTCTTAAATATAGTCTGTTCTGAATTAAAGGGTGTGGTGTTGGCTTTGAGTGAGCTTGATGCAGCAACAAGCATGCAGCAGTTGGTAAATAAAGATGGATTTTCTTTTGTTCTGCTGGTGCTTGCTGCTCATTATTCTCCACTTACCCCGTGAGCTTCCCAGGGAGTGGCAGCTGTTTCTGATGTTAGACACTCTATCAGTGGTAGACAGCTCCAGATTCGGTGAGATACTGTTGTGGGGAGGAGAGGAAAATCATCTAACCCTGCATTATTGTAAATCCTCAGTAGAATTAACTTTTCATGAACCAAAGGAGTTTTGTGTTTAACTTTTTCTGAAATATTCAGGCATAAGTGTGCTTTGCAGTATGTGTTACAGCGAAAAAGCTTTTCTGGCATGAGATGGATTTACATTCTGAGTGTGTGTTAAGTATTTTAATGTGCAGTGTGTGGGGGCAGACACAAGGCAATAAAGGGAAATCAGTCTATAACAATCTTTGTGTATGTTTCCAGCTATATACAGCTTGGGAATCTTTGCAATTTGGAAATTGCTTGGAGTAAACAGAATGGTACATAAAGATTTTAAATAATAAAGCTAGCAAGCTACAGAGGAGTCTGTTTGGTTCCAGGATTTTATATGTAGGATTTATAACCCATGCTTTTGCTTTCCTGTCTCTGCAGTGTTAGCATTCTGTTACTGAAAACAAAGAAGGCTCTGCCAGGGCATTACACAAGCAATGAATCACAGAGGAAAAAATGTTTTGCTTTGTAAATTGTTCACTTTTCCATGGTGGATCTTTTTTTTTTTTTTTTTTTTTTTTAGTGTTGTCTGATAGAATTTGCCACACATGCTTGCATTTACTGTACTCGGTACGATTCTTTCTAGTGGGACTATACAACTGCTAATATTAGTGACTTCAAGTAACTTCTTCTCGTGATTCTTAAAAACAAAACCGCAACAGGAACAAAGAACACAGGGCAAAAATTGAAACAGCCCAGTTCACTCTTGAGGCATGACAGCTTGCTGAGTATATCGGAGGAAGGAAAAGGTGTTGATGTTTTTCAGACAGCTTTGTCCCAGCAGTTCCACATAATTATTTTTTTGTCTGTATTGACAAACTCCTTTTCTGCTTCCAGTACTCAGATTTGCTGTCACTTTTTGATGTGGTCCTCGTGGGCTGTAGGCCATTTATAGTCTTTTAGCTAACCATAAAAATATAGACTTGTTTCTGAAGAATATGCGCTTTGTACATCTTTTTGATGACTGTTGGTGAATCTGTGTGTCCGAGCTTCTGCAGAGGAATGATAGCTTGCTCAGACTTGAATGTAAAATTATACTTGGAGGTCATCTCTTTGGGAAGTCACACACCAGGCAGTGTCTTTCCACTTTTTTGCGGGATGCAGAAGTACAAGCTCAGTGTGTTATATAATAAAAATTTGTACCAGAGATGCTGCGCTGTGCCTCATACTCTCTTTGGCAAGAGCAATAATCAATAATATGTTGGATTGCCATATTACAGTATTCATTAGCTCCAGGCATGTAGAAAAAAATTTAAATAAAAATGATATTACTTATTTGCAAATTAAAAAGGTGTATCAGGAGCCATAACCAGCTAAAGCAGTGCTTAAAGGAAGATCCAAGTAGAATGATCCCTGCAGAAAGACTGGTGGTAATGAAGTCCTTGATTTTTCACACAGAAGCAGTGAGTGTGGAGGAGGATGCTATTTAAGTATGGAATGCACCATTTTAAAGACTGTGTGATTAATCCTGTTAGAGGATGTGTTTCTAAAAGAGAAGCAGATCAGTGGCATAAAGCTGTAAGAAAGTATGAGAGCCAAACATAAGCATCTAATCTCAGAGAAAGTCTCCTGTGACAGTGCAGTGTACTTCTGTTTAAAGTTATGTATACTTCACTGCAAATAACCAGATAATTTCAGAATCTGCAAAAAATTAATGTCCCCGCTGTAAATGCCAGCAGGGAAGATGTGTAGCATAAATTAGGGAGTAAGGGAAGTAGAAACTCTCAGTCTTGTGCCTGTTCAGGTATTTTTTGTCCCTTCCAATCTGGATTTAGTCCTAAGTGGTAATGATAAGGGGTATGTGGTGGTCATTAGATTTCCTTGGTGTGCTTTATGCGAGAGAAGAAAATACCAACGAGTCAGGTATGTAACAACACGTTCCAAAATCCTGATAGTCTGGGCAGCCGCCTCCCCAACCTGCTTACCTGGCAAACCTCTAGTCAGGAGCTGAGCTGAGCGTGCCACGTATCTTCTCATGCCTGTAGTCACATCTGTGGTGTAATTGTAATGAGATTGGAGTAATCTCACTGATCTGGACCGAGTTGGACTGATAATTTAAATGTGAAAGGCTTCATAATCTCCTGCTGATCCCAGAAAGTTTTCAGCATTTAATTAAGGTCAGAATTAAAAAGATGATGAAAACAAAACCTTCCACATTTACCTCCTTGCCTATAAATGTTAAACCATGACAGGTGTGTTCTTCTGAAATTCCTAGAGTGATGATGACACTTGTGTAAATGCCTCTTAGGTTGATGTAACACTTAGAGCAGTAACAGTCATCTCTAAAAGAAACAATGAGAAGGTTTGTGCTCCTTTTCCTTTCCTCTTTCTTGCCTCATACCTGTTTCATCAGTTCAAATGGGTGTTTTCTGCAGACATGGCCACTGCAAAGGTGGCTCTATGTGACTCCCTCTAACAGTTCAGTAGTTCTTAGTTTTTTTGCTTGAGATTAGGAAATGGAAAGCCCAGTGAGGACTGAAGAGGTGAAAGCAGCTGGTGGGGGCTGTGCACACCCATGTCTGTGTTGTGTGGGTGTTGGGGTTGCTTCTGCTTCTGTGTGCCGGAGGGAGAAGGGTGAGTGTGAACGGAGAAGTGCCACAGCTGCTGCCCGAGGCAGGTTGAAACTGCACCACAGACGGAGAGGAGGTCTGTGGGGAGAGGAAGGAGACAAAGCAGCTGCAGGGGAGTTCCTGGGGCAGGGTGCACTTGGCTGCGAGAGAAATCACCAGCGGAGGAAAGCTGAGCAGTGGGAAAGTGTGAGAGGAGCCTGGGAGAACAGGAGAACAGCACAAGGTCGCCAGAGCCAATAAATCTGGTGAGCCTTCTCGTCTCACTGTTCTTGGTCATTTGAAGGGCCTGCCAGCAGGTAAACCTGTGGGCACTGGGTACCAGCCACTGCAGGGCAGCATTACAGAGTGCACAGGGGTTGTCCTGCTGTGTCAGGCTGGAAAGGAGTTCTGCTCCTAGTGTGCTCCCTCATCTTCTCCCCAGTGTTAATCAAACCAGTGAGAAACCATACAGAAGGGAGGAGGGTATGATTGATGAGTGGCTGTGGGTGCTTTGTAGTTGACCATTTGCTTTTAAACTTTTCAAATCTGTTGTTGGGGTGAGCAGAATTGGAAGAGTGTGGCCAGTAGTGTGTTTAGAAAAACACCTTGAATGAGATTTTTATGATTCACTTGAGTGGAAACCTAAATGCAGAACCTTGTCAGGACCTAGAGGGGCAGCTTGACACCTTGAAAAGCTGTTTGAAGTTCTCAAGAGACCGCCTCAGAAAACAATGATCTGGTCAATAAGCAAAAAACTGGGGCATACTGACAGTCATCCAGAAGAGCCATTGATGGGACTTCTGTTTTCCTTCCCTAAAGACCAGCTTAATAAATCCAGTAGATAACTGAGGTTTTGATTAACTCTTTTCTTCTTATTCTGTTGCTGAACATTTTGAACGTTGCTGTAACGCAGTCACACAAGTGTCACCTGTGCAGGTTACTCAGATGAGCAGTAGTGTGGTGTGAGCACTGGGTGTTTCCTCAGACAAAGAAAGGTGGCATATCTTTCAACATAGATGTTTGTTTTTGACTTTGTGGTGGCTATACATCATCCAGTGTTTTCCCCTTCATATTGTGATATATCATCTTGTGTTTCACGCTTGAGATGTTGTGAGAGAAGTGAGTGATGTTATGTAACATAAGCAGAGAATTATCTTCTTATGGTCTGAAAGTGACTGTTGGTTTGATAAAGCAGTTGACTAATTAGTAAATTACCCATTGTTGTTTAAAATACTTGCGCTGCAAAATGTAAATGAAAAAAATTTCTCCACTTGTCAGTATGAAAAATGACAATAGCAAAAATAATACATAGGACATCTGCTCTGATTTTTTTAAAATTTAAAATGCATTTAAGGCAGATGTTACAGCATTTGAATGGAAATCGAAGTAAATGGAAGAACAAAACATAGCTGTTTACCTTTTATGAAGTCCCATTTTTATGGCTAACATCACTATCAGTATGTGACTCAGTGCCTGTATTTTTCCACTGTTTGTATCAGACTGAACTGAATGTTCTTTAAACAGCTGCTGTCAGAATGACATATAGTCCCAATATTAACAGAAATTATTGGTGTGTCAGTGTTTTGGGGTGTTCTCTGATGTTGTTTCCCTTTGCCCATCCTCTCTTTCCAGGAGAATACATCAAAACATGGAGGCCGCGGTATTTTCTGTTGAAGAATGATGGCACCTTCATTGGCTACAAAGAACGGCCACAGGATGTTGACCAGCGGGAATCACCTTTAAATAACTTCTCAGTAGCTCGTAAGTGTTTCTAGCTGCTCCCTTATCCACTTTGGGGGTTGATATCTTCTTGCAACATAGCTGGTAAGCTGCATTAGTAATGTTCAGATCTGCCCAGAGCGATGTATCGAAACACTAAGTGTGTTTATTTGAGCTGATAAATCCCACTGTGTTTCTCAGGAGTGATTGTAATGTGGAGGTTTGATGCTCTGCTTATTTTTCTTTTTTGTTTTTACATTTCCTAGTAATTTACCATTTCTGGTTATTGAATAAAATGAGTTTATTTGTTAATGTTTTGTATGTATAATAGTCAGCAAGTTGCTTTAAAGTGAAAATTCACCCAGGTGCATGTACTTGGCAGGTAGGTACAGCAAAAGCGTTTCTGCCACCAGATCTGGATTCCAGTGGCATTGACATAAGTTGGAGTTATTTAATTGTTAGCATAAGCAAATGCAGAGCGAGCACATTTTAATGGAGCACACTTGGATTTTCTTAATTTTGAACACAAATCCATAGTTGTTCAATCAAAGCCAGCAAAAGGGTTTGGAAATAATAACATCTCCTAACCTCTGCACTCTCTACTATGCAAACATTTCCGACTTCACTCAGGTGCTGCGGCACAGGATGTGATAGAAGACTCTGAAGATAATTTCCTTTTCTTGCTCATGTTTTTAACCTTTCACTGCATGCTTCCAGCTTTTATTTTCTCCTGTTCTTAATCTTTCCTGTCTCATGATCTGCCTGTGTCTCGTTCCATCACTTAAAAATAGATCATTGTGGCACCTGTTATTAACAATGATCTGTTCCATGTTCCTGGTGACTACTGCAAGGAAAGCTCTACAGGGAGGAGGGTAGGGGTTTTCCCTCTTCACTACAAGGTAGCTCAGAATACAGGGGGTTCATCTTTGTAGCTGATCATTAAGCATGTATTTATTTTAAAACACCATGCTCCTGGAAGAGGGCTGGGCAGCAGTAGGAATTAATGGAAATGTTCATTATTTTTCCTCCAGTAGCAGCATATACCTGTTCAAATAATGGACATGATGTTGCCTTGTGCCTCTGCGCCAGGATTCCAAGAGTGCTTTGGGGCTTTTTGTCTTATTTGAGAGGCAGAATTGTGGTAGTGTTTTCATTTCAGTAATGACATGGTACTTTCCTCTTTAGTCTGGTATCTTCTTACAGATCAAGAGGGTAAAGCAAGGCAGTAGAAAGCCATTAATTCATAAATTAATTCAGTACTTGGTCTATAGCCAGAGGCTTTTAACAAATGCACTTTCTGGAGGACACTTCCATCCTCTTGCTTCCAGCTGCATTACTTGGGCAGCTCAGTGCTAAGGACTAAAAATGTGTCCGTTGCCTTTTTTTTGTCCAAGCTGCCTTTAAAATGGATTAACTTAACTCAGTTTTCACAACAGGAATATGGTGCTTTTTTGGCAGATTGAGCCCATCAGTCTCAGCATTTATAGATAAACAGGTTTGTTACCATGGCATCGGAGCACTGTCAGAGAAGACACAGCACATGCCTATAGATGAGTTGTAGTCCCTGTAAGAGGCACTGTGGGCTGGGTGGTGGGTGGGAGGATGTTCCTAGCAGTGGCTCTTTCCTGGTGTCAGGTCAGGAAGGCCTTGAAGATTGGGGTAGGGCCTCCTTCCTAGAAGTCATTATTGTGGATTTGGGCCCACAGAAGCAGCTGTTTCCCCACCAGAATTTAATTTCTCATGTAGGCAGTAGCAGGCAGTGCTGCCAGCACTTCTGTCCTTTCTGGGTGCCCTCCACACTTTCACAGATTCACGGAATAGTCTGAGTTGGACAGTACCCACAAGGATCATCGAGTCCAACTCTTGGAGCAAATGGCCATATGGGGATTGAATCCACAAACTTGGTGTTATTAGCACCAGGGTCTAAACAGCTGAGCTCATCTCAGGGATCATTTTTGAATGTGTTTTACACCACAGGCTTTCCCTTTGAACTTGCTTGCCTGGTCCTTTCATTTAGGTTAACATGTCGAGTTAGTGTGTATGAACTTGAGCTGTCTTTGGAGGAAGGCTCAGGCCCGAGCACAGGCCTTTAGAAGCCTCCTGCCAGTGGAGGGGAATTTAGATTAAATATTTTGTAAAAATTAATCCTTCTGTTTTCTTTTCCTCCAAGAGACCACGATAGCCCTGACTTTTTTTGTTAATTAGTGAACCAGATTTTTTTTTTTAATGAGATGGCAGGCTGTCTCTGTCAGTCTGTTCTTTGGAAGTGGTCCCATGTTTCTGATTAAAATCTTTACCCTCTTCTGCTGTACAAAAATATAGGCTTTTTTATCTTTGCAAGTAAAAGGAGGGCTTTTTTTAAAAGGGGAATTTTATTATTTGTAGTGTAAAATGAATATTGAGTGATTCTTTCAGCACATGAGAATTGAGAAATAATTTATCAGCTATGACAGAAGGTAGCAACTAATGGTCATGTGTCTTTAACAGGTATGAAGAAAGTATTAGGAGTAAATAGTGTGTGATTTTCATGTGTTTGACAGTCTTTTCTTTCTCCTACACAAGCCTTTTCCTTTCAGTCTCTGAGGGCTTTGATCATACATTTTTAGATACTTGTTTCTAATCCCCTCTGGCTAAAGAGAGGCTTACTATTTATTTAAAATAACTTTTTTCTCCACCTATTTTTCCTTTTGAAATAGCCATATGCCAATGTTTGCTGAGTTTAAGGAATTTATTTTCTCTGGAATTAACCTGTTGATGATTTATTTAAAAACAAACAAACAAACAAAAAACAAATACAGAAGACCCTGAGTAACACTCATGAAACATGGTGCCTTAGTTTTTAACTGAGATTTTTGAATCTTGTTTGTGTTCTGTACTTTACCACTAGTAAGGTAGAAGGAGTAAAAAAGTCTGTACTTAAATATTCTGCTCCAGAGCTCCTGCAGATGAATAACCAATAGAGCCTGAGTTGTAAATCTGTGGGATAAGTAGCCTTCATACCAATTGTAATCTCGGATTATCATGTATGTCTCCCTATTAGATTATAAGCCTTTAAAACCATATAGCTGAGAAAAGCAGTATATTGTGAAAAACCACATGGAGAGAGAGGCTGTTCCTGTTAGAAAGGGATTATTTCTCCCAGCTGTCAAAAAGGAAGATGGACTGTGGTGGTTTTGTTGTAGTGCTGAAAACATAATTGCTCAACAATAAAAGAGGTCCTTTTGAGACAGGACTGTGTGTCTGCAGTCAAGCATTTTTCAGAGGGCACAGGATGGCCAGATTAGTGGTTGTATTTTTTGTCTGCTGTTACTAAGAGCCACCTTTGTGCAGGTCTGTAACTTGGTGCTCCTGACCCCTCACTTTTGCCATGCTGAACAGTTCAGAGTTGAGTTCAGTGATGCTAGCAGAAAACAAACACTTCAACATAATATTCCCATTTGTCTTCCAAAAGTTTTATTTCTTCATCATTCTATTTTCCTTATTTACCTTTTTACTTCTTTTTTTTTTTTTTCCCTGTTTTCTTTTTTCTGTTTCTCCATACCTTTCCTTAAAGAAACCAAAGCAGGAATAGGAAGGGTTCTTCCTTGACATTATTGTTTTAAGTGTGATGTCATTTTATAAGGAGCAGAGTTTGACACTTTCATCGAAAGTAATCTGCCTTTTAGCTTAAGTGCTGGGAAACCAAATATTGTGACATTTTAGAAAGTCACTGGGATAATACTAAGTGTCTTTCAAATACAAAATGGTAATTTACATTTGAATGCCTTAGTGTCTATTCCTGTTGGGAACAATTTCTCTGTCCTACTTACTTTAAAAGACCAAACGCCAGGAAAGAATCAAGAGGTTCTTTAGAGCAATTTAAATAATTTTTAACAGGCTGCTGTTTGTAGTACTTTGTTGCAAATGGGGAATACTTACGTTGACCTGTTTCACAGGAAAAACTTCCTTCGAAGTGGGTAAGCGACCCTCGGCCCGTATTTGAAATTGAATATTTTTATAGCAGAACCCTCAAACATGCCATAAATCAGACCTAACACTACACAGCATCTCTGTCAGTACTCTGCTGGAGTAGTGCATGTTGCAGTACTTGATTAGAGAAGGTGGATTTGGTGCTTCTCTAACTTTCCAACTACAGTGAAGAGCACACAGTTGAGTTTGAAAGTAAGAAAAAAACTACTGTTCATTTATTTCCTTGATAAAATCCATGTGATTATCATATATGGTGAGAAATACGTGGTAGTTTCAAACTTCTAGAACCTATGTGGTACAGCACTTTGGTAAAGCAATTTAAAAGTAAAGCCTTCTGTATTTCTTGATATGTGGTGTTATGATTGAGCAGGGTAATTAGACAGCATATTGTTCACTAAACAAAACAATTCTGGGTGACATTCTTGAATTATAGTGGTTATTAAGTGACAAATCTCTATTATTCATCTTGCTGTATGCCTTAAAGATTGCTGTATCAGCAAACTTAACAGATATCAATGGACAGTGGTGATTGAGAGGGAGAGTGACGTTTAATTGGTCGCCATCTATGGCAGGAAAAGCCTTGTGTGGTTTATCATGCTGAAATTAAATGGTTAAATCTAGAGTTCATGGCTAATTTAAATATCTATGCAGCTACTTCAGAATGTGACTCTAAAGTGTTTTTAAAATCTTAGCCAAACCTCTCTGTTTATTTCTTTTATAATGTTGTATTTTGGGATAAGTGTGGAAGAACAGCTCTGAATTAGCACAAGGTTAGGAAATAGCCTAATGTTGTTCTTCAGTCTTCAGCCAGGTTTGGTGTCTTAGGGCTGCGTTGTGCAGGCTCCTAGAGGACAACCCCAGCCTTAATCTAATCACGTTAAGCAGATAAAAATGGGAGGCAGAACAAACAAACAACAAAAAAAGAAGGGTGGCTAAACGGAGGTGGGAGGTCTGGGAGCAGGAGTGCGATCTTTTGAGTGGGATTTATCAGCACCAGGCTCACGGGGCTGCGCCAGCCCGGGCAGTTGTGTTGTGTTTGGCTCTCTTTTCATTCTGTTAGAGGACAGAGGTGGCTGGAAGGCCGAGTCCAGCGCAGCTGCATTGCTGTGTGGAAGTTGTTTAATCTGAAGGAAGGAGTGCCTTTATTGTGCTAAAGCCTTTGCATGACTCATTAATAAACTTTCTCTTATCTAATTGGAGTGCTTTAGTAGGACGCAATATAACCTCAGCGTGCTATTAAAGAAAAATTATATTTCTTGTCATGAAAAATGCAGAGTTACTAATTGAAAAGCTTATAATTCCAGCAGCAAATGAGGCATGAAATATATTGCCAAAAATACAGTGCCCAAAAACACTGGCAGTAAATATTTTATCTTGGTGCTAATTAAGAGCTTGAACTTAAAACTGAGCATTCTAAATTTACACAATAATGAAATTAACCTAATGGTGCCAGTGTAGCCTTAGTAATGTGTACTGTTATTCTGGTGGATTCTGTCTTCTGCTTGCATGTTGCTGATGGTGAAGGAAGTTCATAGCTCTAGCAGTAAACAGAAATTTCTTCTTGTCTTCATATTGCTTTTTTGTTTATTTAGAAGTCGATTTAGAAACTGAAGACCAAATAACAGCAGCTTGTGATTTCATTAACTGCAAGGAGAAGAGTATAATGCAAAAAAAAAAACTCGCACAATTATATTTTATTTTCCCCCCGCTCACTTGATTTTTCAATTCGACTTTCCTCTAGCAGGATCTGTTTAATTAATTAGCTTTTCTATTAATGTTTATCTAAAAAATGTGGTGGTTTGACTCCCATTGTTACTTCATCGATTTTCGTTTGTTTTTCAGATTTCTGTTAGTAAAGCTAAAGCGTACCGTTTATCAGAAGCATTTCTGGCCCAAATTTGAAGGATTTTTAACCTAAGAAGCTTCAAGTAGTAGATGTGATTCAAAAATTTAAAAAAAAAATACACTTAGCTGTCAACAGACCATTCTGACGAAGGAAGTGGTGGCTTAGCATGTAGCTGTACTGTAGCCTTTTTAGGCTGTGCTTAAACCCTGGCAGTGATGGAAGCTGCTCACTGTGCGTCCGTGCAGCATCTGACTGCGGCAGCTCTCCCAAAGGCCTTTGGAACGGGGTCTTCTCAGGGGGTGCCTTTGCAGTTTGATGTTCCCTCTAGTGTTTGAGGGCTGGAAATGCTGAGTCTGATCTTCATCAGGTTGCTGCAAAATGACCGGACGTTCTCTTGCAGCTCCCTGGAATCCATGGACAGGGTTTTATGTGGGAAAGTCAGGAGGAGGAAATGTGGGGGCTTGACTTCAGTTTCAGTATGTGTAATTGCTGCATTATCAAATGACTTTGACCATGTGCTGTGCTCTGGATGACCTTTAGAGTATGGGACCTGAGTCTGAATGGCTTCTGTGTAATCACATCGCATTTCTCTTACCTCTATGGGCAGACCAAATGTGGAGCCTTTCAAAGCAGAATTTGATTTCAGAGCTGCTTAGATGGCTATCTCCCAAGCTATTTATTGGTTTCATCAACACAGTAAATTGTCTCAAGTCTCCTAAAGGAGTACTTACAGAGATTTCTATGGCTGATTAATTGCAACAGTTTGCTAGATAAGAATAAAGACAAATGATTATTTAAACCTGTTTATGTACCATGACTCTTTCTTCCTTGATTGTGGTAGAGTGCCAGCTGATGAAGACAGAGCGACCTAAACCAAACACATTTATCATTAGATGCCTCCAGTGGACCACAGTAATTGAAAGAACATTTCATGTGGAGACTCCAGAGGAGCGGTATGTTTCATTCATATTTAATGCATAAACTCCTTGCAAAAGCAGATGTAAGTGTTCAGTATTAATAGTGAGTCCTCTGCTGAAGCTCTTATTTATCAGATGATGTACGTCTGGACCGAAAAGTGACAAATAATTTTCGAGTGCCTCAGTTTTAGTGCATTTTCCAGTATAAAAGCAATCCTTATGCGGGGTTTCAGAGAGTGGATTTTGAGCACGGTTTGTAAGTGCATTGTTGCTAGGTTGGGTATCCAAAACAGACAGGTGCAGGTGTGTACCAGCACACAGGTAGTTATTTCTGGAAACAAGGTTCATTTCTCACTGGAAATGTTGTGGTATGTAAAATGAAGGGTTTCTGACCTGGGAGTTTCTGGAAGGATGAGCACAAGTGAAATAGATTCAGGCAGAGTTGAGTTGTATCAAAATAGTGACCTTTTAAAGTCTGGACACCCTATTTCTAAAGCAGAAGTTAGTTGTATCATTGCTGATTGCTAATGTTTTATGCAAATTAGATAATAAAGGTGATAGTTATCTGCTGCAGGTGCAGATTTCTGTTTCATCTTTTAGGAAACAAAGCTGAGAGCTACATCCTGTGCTCTCATCATTGGAGAATTGATCTCTTACCTCCAGAGAGAACAGTTTTCCAGCACAGCTATAATACAACTACTGAGTATTTAAATATTTACTTGCTCTTCAGAAACTGAATTTAAATTATTCCAGTATCATTGCCTTTAGGGAGTGGGTGTCTTAAAACCCTGGTCCTCCCTAGATATGATACTAGCACGTGTTTATTTTGAAGACCACTAAATGCTACCCTGTATTACTCACTTGCTTTTTTCATAACCTTTGCATGCACTTTGCATGCTCCTTATTGTTGGTTTTGATTCTGTTACAATGATCAGAAGAAGGTTAAGTCAAATTAAAAGCAAAGAAAAATAAACTGGTTCTTTTTTCTTTTAGGAACTTCGTGGTCAGTGACCCTAAAGGGAGTGAATAGCAGTTTCCACTTGGGGGAAGATTGTATTTCAGTCTTGTTTTGTTCCCTCCTAGCCAATTAAGTCAGCTTTGTGACACTTCAGGGCTCAGTGTTAGTCACCTCTGTTTTGTACTCTTGAGACATAAAAGCTAAGGGTGAAATTCTGTTCTCCCAGAAATCAAAGATACTCACTTCAGGAGGGCCGAGATCTCACCAAGTCAGTAACAAAAGAGATATGAAGGTCAATATGCCTTTAGCTTCCTATATGCCTTTAGAAGCAATGTTTGCTTTTTTGAAAGAAATGGAGAGAGAAAAACGCAGAAGTTCTTTTTGAATCATTTTGAATATAAAAATATGACTAGTAAATAAGGGAATGTGTTAGTGATGGTGAATAGAGCAGTCTGTGCTGGGAGTGTAGGGAGAATGTTCCCAATGTTTGGCATTACCTTGCTGCCCCAGACAGGGCTGGATGAATTGTGCACAATTCAGGCAAAATCCAAAATAAAAAATGCACAGGGCAGGAAAGACCTTACATGGTGCAGTTTTCATTAAAGTCTTGTGTTGGATACTTTTTCCCATGGACTTTGCTTCCTCTGGGGAATGATCTGCCTCTTGCATCCATTATAAATGGAAACTCACATGTTCAGATACGATTTTTAGAAAAAAACAATTTCATAGGACTAGTGAAAAATTGGACATTGATAAGGATGGCACAGCTGCACTGCAGATTGTGCACAGGGTTGTTCAGCACTGGCTGCTGCTGGTCCTGCTGTATTAGCAAAATACCTGGGATGTCCTTAGGAGAAGAATTTACCCGGTCCCTAGAAAACACCAACTAAACCACCACATACTGTTCCCTGCATATACAAAAGACAGTAAACATGTTAAGTTCAGATAGTTCACTGGATGTGTCTCCAACCTCTGTATGTGTCTTTAAAGCCTGTCCCGCGACCCTGGAAGCCCTTATGAGTTGTATTCTTTATGTTCAATAAATTTGCAGTGAAATCGAGTGGAGGCCAAGAACTTTCACTTCAGTAGCTTCCAAAGGTGTGAAATCTCCCAAAGGACACTGGAGTGGAAGTGGTCTCCATGGGAGTTGAAGGGGTCACTGTTAGAGCACTGGTGGCTGAAACAGCTGTGGAAACTTTATTGTAACCAAGACCTGTGCTTTAGATGAAATGTCACTGCTTTTGCTGACATTCTACTAAAGTTTACCCAGCAATTGCTGTACTAATATCACCATCTTTACAACAGAAGAATAACCTAAGTGTCCTGAGCTTTAATAACCTCTCCAAGAACATCACTTGCCACTGCAGCCACTAAAATTTGAGATACGTGGGTGAAGAGGTGCCATAGTGTCCTCAGGAGTTGGATGTGTATTTCAGTGCACCATAGAAATATAGAAGCTGTCTTTACTTGCTTGGTGCTTCATGTAAGCCTTTTGCTTTTTGGTACTGGCAAGTCTGTTTTGGTTATGTGAATCTCTGTATCACCAGGTCATATCCTGAGCTGTTGACTGAATGTCTATTAGAAATTCTGTTATCCAAAAAGCTTGTATTATGTCCGGACTGGGAGGACTTCAGTTGTCTCTTGTTTCTAGTACGATTAATAAAGATTTTAAAAAGGCACTTTTACAGTGCTTGAAAATGCACATAATTCATCGTATCTTCCATTGATTCATCAGAGAGTGTTAGTGGCTCTGTATTCCTTGGTGGTCATTGCTATGGCACATGGTAATCTGAAGCCACAAGTAATAAATATCTTTGCCTGTATTTTGCCAGGGAAGAATGGACAAAAGCCATCCAAACAGTAGCAGACAGCCTCAAGAAACAAGAGGAAGAGATGATGGATTTTAGATCTGGCTCTCCCAGTGATAATTCAGGTGCCGAAGAAATGGAAGTTTCTATGACAAAGCCAAAACACAAAGTGGTAAGTGGATATAGCAGGAATGACTGTTTTTTAGGTCTTCTCAAATATAGACAAGAAATAGTCATCAAGCAGTGTCTGTTCCCCTGACAGTTACATGATTGGCTGTAGATGCAGCTTCTGGAGGAAACAATTGTCTTGGCTGAGCAGAGCCTGTCTGGGTTTGCCAGAGTTCTGACTTCATGTGTCCTCACTGAATGGCCTTCAAGGCCAGCTCAGGTCTGGGTTTGGTTTGCCTTATTTTCCTGTGGTACAGAGCCTGAAACCAAAGCTCCTGCTGGACCTTGTGACTCTGTAAACTCCTTGCAGGCTAGTGCAAAGGTGTTCTGGTGGATTTGCAGGATTTAGGGTGGGTCCGTGGATTTAATTGCTCTGGATTAAGGGTTTAGGCTAACTCCAGCCAGCCACTGCAGTCTGTCCATAGTGCTCCTAGAACTTGGGGTTTTGCATTAGGCACTGCACGGTCTGAATGCAAAGGGCCAGCTAAGGAATGGCCTTCCATGACATGAGTACGTGCCAGAGAAGATCTTTGCCCTCTTGAGCCTTTTTAGGTGTCTGTTTTCAACTTCCCTTTATTTCTTTCTACCCCATTGTGATCTATCTCTTCGTATTTCTGTTTTCGGAAGTGTTCCCACCTGTTCCTGCAAGAGGAAATTGATAGAACCTTTCCCCATCCAAATGCGTTGTCTGTGGATTTTAGGTGGGCACTTCCTTGTGTCTTCATCTCACCATTGTCATCCTTACCCAATTCCATAAGTTTGATTCAGTTTTGGGAAAACCGATGAAGTTTTTCTGTAAAAAGATAACCATCCCCCAGTGTCTTCACTAAGCTTGTGTGTTACCCTTGTGTCGTGTCAGTGGCTTTCAGAGTGATGTGGGTGGATACTTTCATACCACTCTGAGTCAGAGCTTGCCAGTAAGCTTCTGGGTCTTTGGCTGAACAGATCCTGAACAGATCCTTATGTTCATGGAAACATAAGAACCACCTCATTCATCAAATAGATACAGTCTTCTGAAACAGTGTCTGTCTCTTCCTGGACTTGTTAGTGAGGATGACCAAAATGATTACTGGGGTGCTGGCATTAACTGTAATGAGCAATTTAGCAGAAAATCTCCTCAGCCAGCTCTAGGGAAGAATATGGAGACGTTTGCTGTTGGGGGCATTTTAACATTTTTCCCAAACTGAGGCTGCAGCAGCCTTTGGTTGTGTAAGTTTGGGGTGTATGCATGTGGAGAAAGGAGACAGTCCAGCCATGCCCTGATGAGACAGTGAGCTGCCCCACACCCCCCTAGAGCCTGTATCCCAGCCTGGCTGAGCTGCCAGTCACTGGCACACCAGCGGCAGTGCTCCATTCTCCCCTAACCCAGCTGCTGAACGGCCAAACGACCACAAGTCCCACCTGGGGGAAAGACCCATGAAGGCCAAGGGGTATTTAGGGCTGAACACAAGGCCATCACCTTGTCTGGACCCTGCCTCTTCTTAGAGTTTCTATCTGAACGCTGCTGGAGTCCAGGAGTTGGTTGCTGTATGTGTGCTTTTCTATATCTTTTCTGTTTTTCTCCTCATTCCCTCTTGTTGGAATATTTTGAGTAACTTACTGTCGAATGAATTTAAAGTTTGCTAAGTTGGATGGTCCAAGTTAATACTGTGAGAAGTGTTTCATGTTGATTGGATGTTGTAGTAAACGTTTAGCCAAAGTTGCCTGATTTTCTGAAGTTTGCCAGTAAGTGTTTTTTGTTGTTTTGACCTCGTGAGAATATCTGGTTGGTATTTCTCCCGTGAATCCAACTCAGAATAAGGAGAAGGTAGTTTTCGGTCAAAACCAGTGTTTTCTGGCAAAAAGGTCATGGAATCCCGGGTATAGAAGCTTGATCAGACACACACATGTAGTCTGAGAAAAACTGGCAGAAAACACAGATACTTGCCGAGAATATTGGAACTTTGTCAAAAGCAGGGAAAAAAAACCCCACCTGGTAAGGGTTCCACTTCAGAGTCTTTAATGGCTGTCCAGAAAGATAAAGAGGCACATGTTGGAAGGGCCAGAGAAAGAGCTGGTGAAGTTGCAAATTGCCTTGGAGGCTGAAACAATAGCTCGCCTCAGGTCGGAGTGAGAATTAACAGCCCAAAAGCAACTAGCCCCAAACCTGAGAAACCTGTTAAACAACTTTGTGCGGGAACCAAAGAGCTTTAGAGTTGCAAATTATCACCATTGAGGAAGGTGTGGAGGATGAACCAGGGTCTTCCAAGCTAGGGAAGGAGTTGGGTCTCCGTGAAGGTGATTTCAAGCCCTTCAGCTCTTCGGAGGAGTTCGATGCAACAAAGCCAACCCCCCCACCAACCCATAAACTCTGTCCATCGGTAAAAAATGAGGAGGTGGGACTCCCTGAGCATGATGTCACTGATGTCACCTCCCTCCACTCCTTTGACTCAGCAAAGGCAACCCCCACTGCACCCCACCCCAAGCCCTGCTATCAAGAGGCAGAACCGATGGTGGTGATATCTTACTCTGCGAGGGAATTGGTTAATTTGCAAGGGAAAATTAGCAATTGTCCTACAGAAAATAAAACTGATAATGTTTAGAAAATTTCACTGATGGGGAGTGAAATAAAGCTTTTTGAGGAGGTACCTACCTATTATGTGAGAAGTTTAAATTTGTTGGAGAGAGAAAAACTCATCCCTCTCCCCATTCCAACATATAAAATTACTGGGAGAGTGTGAGAGGCAGTGGGCTTCCAACCAATGCACGGGAAACACATGGTGACCTGTTGGCCTTCTCCGATGTTATTGTTATTTATTGCAACATTTAAGGATCAAGACCGAGACAAAAAACTCTCTGTACCAACTCCAAAAAGTGGGAGAGAGTAGTGAATTCAAAGATCCTCAAAGTTTCCCTGTATTTGCGATGCTTTGCAAACTCCTCCTACACTGCCTCCTGCTGGCAGCAGTGGGTATTGAGCCTTGCCGGCCGCTAGAGGCCAGAGGTGGAACTGCAGAATCCGTAACCCCTTGGGGAAAAAATACTTTCATCGTTGTGCAAGTTTGGTGTTTTAGTCTTGGTAATAACTCTGCATGTTCAGGTTATATCCTGACCAGCCAGAAGACTGGGTGTATTTTGGAAGTGGAATAAGGAGCTGTTTAAGCAGATGTGGAAAGGACTTGAACTGTACACACAGCTGTGAGATCTGCAGCTGAAGACACCCAAATTATGTGAATAAAGTCAGCTCTGGACAAAGAGGAACACAGAGGGGCCCGTACTGGACAATACAGTAAACAGTAAATCTGTTGGAGATAAAGCTGCAGTAAAATCTGAAATGAAAAATGAAATGTGTTAAATGGTTCATCATTTTGTATTTTCAAAACAGCGTCCCCAGTATCCCTGCAAAGTTGTTTGCTCCTGGATTAGTCGACCGTCCTAGCAGGACCTTGTACTTAACAACTGTAGTAGCAAGTATGGTTTCAAAGGGCTGAGCAAGAAAGAAAAGAGAGTGGTATCCTTTTCCCTGAGGACCACTCTAACATCACACACAAAAACCAAATATATATTATTGGTTGGCTTTGGACTGGAGTCCAAATTTGCAAAACAGCATGTAACAGAATATGTAGATCCAACAAAAATTGTTTTGTCTAAAGTGAAAAGGTCTCAAAAGGATGGCTGGCTACTCTAACTCAAGTTGGTTTCCATGGTGCTAAGAATGCTCATCGGTATTGTTAAAGTAGTTATCTACATAACTTAAGTTTCATTAGTGATGGTTGCATTTTTAATGTGTTCTAAGGTTATTTTCACAGATTGTTAATTATTCAATTAAACTTTCTATAGCAGGAAACACAAAAAATTGCCAAGTAGATTGCTTCCTCTTTCTGAAGTAGGTCTAAGCGGGACCAGGTTTTCTCCTTCTAGAAGTGTTCCATGAGAGGATGAAGTGGTGATAGGGCAGAGGAGTTGCTGTCCTTTGCTGCATCAAGTGTTTACATGTTTTTGTCTTGAAAGGTTTTAAGATACTTATGTTCATATATGTTTATGTAAGTTTGTTGCTGCAATATTTTGAGATGTTCATATTTTCCCTCTGCTTGTCAGAGTGAGTGGAAAAGATTCCTCCCTCCAGTTTAGTTTTGGGAGCTCATGTATAGGATTTCATGTGATGATGGAAACAAATTTGTGTACCTCTTCCTATCTCCTCCTCAGTGCAGAGTATAAAATTACTGTGTTTAGGGAAGTGTGTGTAGTAATGGTAAGCAATGTGTGAGGCATGATTGTACAGAAGAAGGGGATGTTGAACTGTTGGTGGCCCTGGAAGGTTGGAGAAAAGGGGCTGACAGTGGAACTGAAGTGGAGCTGGGAAGTTCCAGCTGTAGATGAAAAAGGCATAAGTGATTAAGAGAAAAAAGATTAGGGGTTGGAGAACTGCTGAAGAGTCTGGTAAAGTTGGGAAGTATTTTGTCCAAACTCAGGACCTCGACTAAAATTATGTGCTGAGGAGGTTGGAATGGCTGAGTGTTGTTATATATTGGACCCTACCCCTGAGGCAATTCAGACTACTAGGTAGTAGAATTTCACTGAACGTTGTTTCCTGTGGTACTCACTGTCTCCTTCCTCTTTCCCTGGGTACAGGTTCTGGTAATCCCCCTGAAACCTGCTTGGTGGGAGGGATAAGGGTGACAATTTGGGACATGTATGTGTCCATGAAGGCCAGGGGGTATTTAGGGCCGAACACAAGGCCATCACCTTGTCTGGACCCTACCTCTTCTTGGAGTTTCTATCTGAACACAGCTGGAGTCCAGGAGTTGGTAGCCATATGTGTGCTTTTCTGTCTTTCTTTTTCTCCTCATTTCCCCCTTGTTGGAATATTTTGAGTAACTTGCCATTGAATGGATTTAAAGTTTGAATTTAAAGTTAAGGTGAATGGTCCAAGTTAATACTGTGAGAAGTGTTTTATGTTGATTGGATGTTGTAGTAAACCTTTAGCCAAAGTTGCCTGATTTTCTGAAGTTTGCCAGTAAGTGTTTTGTGTTGTTTTGACCTCATGAGAATATCTGGTTGGTATTTTTCCCGTGTATCCAACTCGGATTGTGTGAAACACTAGAAAGCCCTTTCAAAAGTCCCTCTGAGCGAGTAGAAAGAGGCCTTACAGGGAGTCATGTTGTCTCTGGATTTTGGTGCTGTTTAATGAAGCACAAGAAAACTGGTCTGCTAGAGAGGTGGAGAACATCAGAAAAAAGTTGTGGGTTCAATCCTGGAATCAGAGTAGTATGTGCCTTTTAATGAATGTCTGCACTGGGCAAAAGGTCAGAATGGCTATGGATTAATATGTTTGTTCAGTGTTACTTGTACACTTGAGTGTTGAGTCATGCAAAAGAGTGTTCAGTTAATTGAAAGCTTATGGTTTTCTTTAAATAGTTTGATTGATTATCTTTGGGAGTGCACTGGCATTCATTTTTGTGGAAGAACCATTTCTGCTCGTGAATTCTACTAAACAAAAGGATTAAAAAACCCAAATGTGCGACATATGCAGTGCATTCTCACGTGAATGAGGAATTCTGGTTTGAGAATAATACACTTCTTGTTAGATCATGTAATTCACTTCTTCTTTATCTGTATCGTTAACAGACCATGAATGAGTTTGAATACCTTAAGCTACTGGGAAAAGGCACTTTTGGAAAGGTCATTTTAGTTAAAGAAAAAGCAACTGGACGGTATTACGCTATGAAAATTTTGAAGAAGGAAGTTATTGTAGCAAAGGTGAGTAGATGGGAAACTTAGGGATGTGGTTCACCCTTGATGCAGCCGTTGTCAAAGTCATGGGAAGGATTCTCAAAGCAGTTGTAAATAATTGCTCTGTTGGTGTTTGAAATGGACCCTGATATGGGGAATCACTTTGCTGATTTCCTTCTGCTTGTGTTTCAGGATGAAGTAGCGCACACGCTGACAGAAAACCGGGTTTTACAGAACTCCCGGCACCCGTTCCTAACAGTAAGCATTTCTGCCTCTGCACAGTGTAACTTGACATCAGCACCACCAAGGCTTTCCTTACTTCTTTTTTTAAACTTACATAGTGCATCTGAGATCTGTGTTTTCAAGCTGGCTTTGTAGTTTTGTACTCTTCCATTTTTTGGGACGCCCAAATGAAAATACTTCTTCAAGTTTTCTGATTCTTGCAGAGCAGGTCCTCAGCACCTCTTGAATACAGTGTTTCAGGGTGTGGTTTGACATTAGGGCTCACCCATTTAATGACTTGCTGTCTCTGAGACGAGTATCTGCTTTCCTTGCCCTTCAAATGTTTGGTCTCCTCTTTGGAGCAGAGATCAGAGTGACCCTGATCTTGTGACAAACAAATTCAGGAAGATATACCAGGGGGAAAAATTTGTCTTCGTTGTTTTTCTAAGCTCCCAGAAACAGCTCACTTTGGAATCAGAGCACTGGTAATACCAGCCAAATGATAGTGGTAGGAGCATGGGGAATGGGGAGGGGAAGAGCAGGACTGTGCTCTATCTGCTCCTTTCCTTTTGGATTGTAAAGTCAAACCATATTCTTATTTTAGACTTCAGTGCCTGCAGTCTCTCTGGGCTGAGTTCAGCTATCCAAGTTCCATCTCAAGATTTTGTTTCTAATATTTGTTACAAGCTGCTTCTTGTAACAAATTGTTACAAGAATTGTTTACAACTGCTTAAAGCCTCTAAGGGACTGTGTAGGATCCTGGTTGTTTCCTTTGGCCAGGTACAGGGGCTTAGCTGGAATTCAGACCTTTTAAGCATGACCTCTGGAAGTAAATATTGCCTCTATTGAGTAAAATCAGTATTATTGACATGTCTAAAACCTGGTCCTTGATTTTTCCGGGAGAAATGTGACTGGTTTAAAAGTGTCACCCTTTGTAGTGAAGATAACAATATCATATGCAGTATTTTCTTTTTAATGCTTTTATAAACCCAAATATCCAGAACAAGGGCTGTCTTGAGATGTTAGCTACAAGACTAGGTTTAGCTTGGGTATTAGGAAAAGGTTGTTACCCAGAGAGTAGTTGGGCTCTGGAATAGACTCCCCAGAGAAGTGGTCACAGGACCAGCCTGACAGAGTTCAAGAAGAATTGTGTTCTTCTTGAACAGATTGTTCAAGACAACACTCTGAGGCCCGTGGTGGCATTCTGGGGGTGGTCCTGTGCAGGGCCAGGACTTGGTCTTGATGATCCTTTTGGGCCCCTTCCAGCTCAGTGTATTCTGTGATGAACAATCTTAATACTATGGCAAACAAGTTGCTGTTACTCCTGCCACAGGAACACATGTGACAGGACTATACACAGGCACCTTATGACTCTCCATCACAGCCTCCATCCGGTCTGTTTTTGTGAATTGCTTCCAAATTTGTATTGCCAATGTTGGCCAATCCCCTGGCAGGCTGTCTGTAGGGAGCAGTTGCAAGCAGCAGGGAACAGGCTGGGGGCTGGTGTGTGAAAATACTTGCCTATTTCATGTAAGAGGTCTTGTAGCCAGTGTTGTGAAACCTTGTGCTCCAGGATTTGGTTGTGGCCTCTCATCTCTGAGTTGAACCTGTGGCCAGAGGAGGAAACTTCACAGTCACTGTCAGTACAGTTGGAGTCCCTGTTAATGGGCCAGGACTTTGTTTCACAGCATTTTAGGTGATGATAGCTTCTGCAAGGAATTTGTTTAATGTTTTATTAAATTTATTTAAAGAAATAAGTTGACAGTGAATCAATCCTCAGCTGCAACAGGAAAATACAAGTATTATATAAGATTTAAGGACAAAAAGTTTCTAAAGTTTCTAAAATAGAAAATTTGATGTCTGCTTCTGAAAATCTATTAAAATGCTTTTCTAACTGTCACTATGGTCTAAGTTTTGATTTAAATCTGTTTCAGGCTTTAAAGTATTCCTTTCAGACACATGATCGCTTGTGTTTTGTTATGGAGTATGCTAATGGAGGGGAGGTAAGGGAAATACAATAATGTTTAATACTTTAGGATTTTCCTGTTTTAATACTAGTTTTGCTTGACATTATTTAGCTAAGGTTCATTTTTGCAATTCTAATTAATCCAGGTTATCCCAGTTAAACAGAGCTGTTCACAGGTTTAACTCCATTAATTTTTTCAACTCCATTTTTAGAACATAGAGGTTTTGGGCATCGGTTCATATTTTACATGACAGCAGTATATTATTAACTGACATTTAGAAGTTCAAGAAGGCAAGGTTGCTTTCTAGTTGCTCTAGTTGTCAGACAAGTTTTAAAACTTAATATTGTGAGTATGCTTGGAAGGAGAACTAGAAACTGTTAACTACTATTACAGTCAGGAAGGAAAAGTTGCAATATTAACATTTCTTTAAATCATGCATTAGGCTGTAGTTCTAATATGTAATTGTAGTTCAGTCAAAAATAGTTCTATAATTTTCTGAACCTGTAAGACTGTAGTACATGAACTGGTTATCACTCTGCATCTGTGAATATGTGACATAATTATCTCATCATTTATTTTATGATGGTTTTTAACACATTGGGGAACACAGCTGGGTGAATGTGGGAAGGGGTTTTCTCTTAGGTAATAGCACCTTCCAAGCAGGCTGACCTATGAACTTCAAGACATAATTCCAAAACATTTAAAGTTGAAAATTATTATTCTTGTAGTTGTTTTTCCATCTGTCAAGAGAGCGTGTCTTCTCTGAAGACCGAGCTCGGTTTTATGGGGCTGAGATTGTTTCAGCGCTGGATTACCTGCATTCAGAGAAGAATGTGGTTTACAGAGATTTGAAGGTGCGTAGAAAAATCATTTTCAGGCTTTTGGGGTTTGGTGGTTTTTTTGTTTGTTGTTAAAAAAGCAAATGATCCTGAACTATTAAGAAATCCTTTCCTGACTGAGCTTTATCCAAACCGTTGTTGCAGCTGTTGAGTTGGACTTTACAGGATGTCTAAACCCTTTGATAGTCCAAGAAGCTGCATAAGGCATTTACTGTGACTCTGGCAGGATTTCAGAGAACATGAAGGGTTACTGGGCTACAGGGGTTTCATTTTCACTTGCCTGCTTATGTTGTGAGAGAGACTTTGCTGGTGCTTCTGCACGGTGAAACATAATCCTTGTCTTACCAGGGAGATGGAAGTTCACACTGCATGGATGTGCTTCCTTGCAGTGTGCTCACATCATCTTCACAGTAACTGCTTAACTTCAAGTTACTCATTTGTTTGGGGAACACAGAAGGGGAAAAGAAACCCCAACCAAACAAGGTATCTCAGGGCAAACCAACTAGAGAAATTCTTGAAGAAAATGCAGCAACAGAATTTTCTTTCTTCCTGAGAAGAGTTTTCAGGCCAGGATGAAGGGATCCTGGTAGTTTATTTAGGGGCAGTCTAAGATGAAGCATGCTCTGTAATGTTTTGAGACTATGTCAGAATAATTTCGGGGTATCTGCTGGGATTTGTCACCCATATCACTGTGATTCCCCTGTAATGCACTTTATTGATACACTAAGAAAACTGTCTTAATACCTGGCTGACTTTCTCAAAAATTAGAGACTCGGAGTGGGGTGAATACCATGTGCTGAGTAAATGTATATAGTGATTCTCATTTATAAGGTCTCTTTGGAAGTGGTTCCTTAACCTTGCATATGATTTGCAAACTGGTTTATTTATTTTATGCTATTACTGGTACAGATTATTTCATAGAATCAGAGTAAAAGCAGGGATGAAGTTGTGTGAGGGGGAATACTTAATATACTTTCTGAAGAACTGGTGTTCTGTTGATGATGATATTGTAGAAGCATAAATATGATGTTCATGTTCTGCATTCTTTCTGTATATATGGTCAGTGACCCCAAGACTACAGATTAGTTACTTAATGTTCCCTAAAGAACCGAGGAAAATGTTACGAATGTATATTTACATTTTACATGCTCTGGCAGCTGCTGTGGCTCTGACCCCGTGTTCAGAACTGATCTGCAAAATTCATTTCTTTGATTATCTGGCTCAGGACCAGTGTATATGTTACAGGTAATCATGTCTCTTAATTTGGCTTTTCTTCCCAGTTGGAAAATCTTATGCTGGATAAAGATGGACACATAAAAATAACAGACTTTGGACTATGTAAAGAAGGAATCAAGGATGGAGCAACAATGAAGACTTTCTGTGGCACTCCAGAGTATCTTGCACCAGAGGTATGTTTATGTTGGCTGTTGTGTTAAATTGCCTTCTTATGTGCCTTCCATGGTAGCAAGAGAAGTACGGAATAAATTCCTGTGCCATGATGTGCTCATCCACTAACTGCTGTTATATAATTACACATACTGAGACTCCTTTATTCATCATGATCTGGAACACATCTTTAGCATAATGATACGTGATAATTTTTTGGCAGAGTAGTTTCTTCCACTTGATGGAATATTTACGTTTTACTGGAACAGTGCTTGTTTCTTGGATCAGATACATAATTTAAAAAATACTCCTTTTTAATCACTTCAAATATTTAATGATAGATTACCTTTTTTGGAGCTTTCTCTGTGTTGTCCCATTTGAAAGGTATCAATAGGACTTAAGTAAAAGTATTGTCCAATTCCATTACTATTTGAGGACAGTAAAAGGTGACATGCTTTCAGAAACAGGACAAACCAAGCTTTTTCTGCATTATTTAGCATGGCATGCATTAAAATGCTGACTGTTTTATGACTATAAAAGCACAAGATATTTCTCAGTGTTGATTTGAGCACACCAGTTTCAGAGGAAATAAATCCAGGCAGGGGATCTCAGTTCCCAGACAGTTTGTTTTGGGGAAATTTTTTCTTGTGCAATTTTTTTTTTCCTTTTCAAGTGCAAAATGCAAATGGATGTTTGCAGGTTTGTTCCTGGAAGCACTGTGAGTTGTGCAGCAGAGGTGGTGTTCCTGCTGGCATGGGCTGGGGGCAGATGAGAAGTGCAGGCAGGTTGTTGGGGCTGTGTCTACCCTCGGTGCTCCGCAGGTTTCTCTGCTCTCTCTGCCCACACTCTGAGCTGTGTGGAAGCAAACTCCTGGACTCGTAGGGTGCAGGGCCTGAGCCAGCTTGGTGTGCCTTGCACAGGGGCTGCTTCACTTCAGTGGGGCTTTGCTTCCTGGGGAGTTTACATTTCCATCCTGCTCGGAGCACATGCAGAAGCGAGCCTTGGGCTGCCGGCAGCTTATATAGATTGTTGTCACAGCTTTCCTCTGAGTTAGGAGACTTGAGCCGTGCAAACCTGCCTGGAATTGTACTGTGCAAAAGTAACGGAGGATGGGAAACCAGCATGGAAGAGGAATATTTCTGCTGAGAGCTCATGTCTTTGCTGATCAGCGCTTTTGTGCTCCCTGCTTTCTTAGTGGTGGCAGCATGCTCTTGGGTTTTGTTTGGTTTTGTTGGTTTTTTGTTTGTTTTTTTTTTTTTTTTTTTTAACTCCCAGCTGCTTTCAAGGGCCTCCAGTCCTTTGTAATAATGAAGAACATGGGCACCTGTCTAAGTAGCTTGCAACAAAGAGGCGGAGCCAGTCTCATGATGACTGCCAGCTTTTCCATGGATCACCGGAAGTCTTCAGTGAATCTAAATTGGGGTCCATGCACCACAATTTGAGATTTACTGGTGCAAAGCGTAATTAGCAGCATGACGGAGTGCTTATTATTCATAAACATGGCTTTTATTTTAGCTTCCCTCTTAAAATCAATTGCTGAACTTCAGTTTCTTATCAAGGATTTTATGAGGACGCTAAAAATATTTCTTGTTTTGGTTTTTCCTAACTTGGAATGTGGGGATTCCCTGTGCAGGCAGTTGGACTGTTCTTTCTGTTGTGTTACTTGCTATTATTTTTTCTTTCTAATATTTATGATGAGTTGGCTCATCCAAAAACCCCAAAGGACAAATTCTTTTGATTAACTCAGTTCTCTCCCTTACTTGAAATCCCATCTGTGAGTTAGAGTGTTAAATTGTGAGGAGGCTTTTGTAATCTGGTTGATAATATGCAAAAATCTGGAAATTGTGTGCAACTGATCTTCCATGTGTTTAAGGTCATGCATCCTTAAAAGCAGGGATGTCGATGCTCCTGTCTGCATTTGTAACTCAAGTCCAGCACAGCAGTGTGTCTGTACAGTTGTTGCAGCGTTGTTTTTAGGTTCATACTGGAATCTCATGCATGGATGACAGTGACTGAACCATGTCAACTTTGATGTGTCAGATGCATCAATGGCTGTGATGTTTACAGCTGTTCTTGCCTTCTTTTTCGAATTCCAGCTCACAACAGTCTAGAGCTGCTTGTTAGGAAACGATGATCCCTTAATTTAAGTGAAATGACCTTGTTACTTTACTGCTCCCCAGCTATCCAGTGTGTTGCAATAAATCATGGGTGAATGCATTATCTTCTTTTTTTAATGGTGTATTTTTGATACTTACACCATTGCTGTCTTCCTTGCAACCGCTAATATGAGAATATGCTCATTGTGCTAAAGAACTTTGAAGAAATAAGCATTTTCTATTTTGTTTAAAATTAGTGGAGATGAAGAAAATCGTTGTAGTTAGTAATCTAGCTTATAATACAGAGTATTAGTACACTTTTTAAAGTAACATCTGAAATATTTACTGCATTTTGAAAGCACCTTTAACATTAACTACGTGCACAACAGAGGTCTCTGTGGTTTTCTTTTTCTTTCAGTCTCTCCTATTGCATCTTGCATATCGCTGCTTATTGCAGCAGTTAAAAAAATAAAAGTACATATCGGAGGCCGTGTGAGTGTTTTATTTTAGGTAAGGCAAGTGTAGGGGAGTGTGAACAGGAAGCGCTGGTTGAGCGGGGTGACTCAGAGCGGGAACTGCATTGTCACACAATCTCCCGGAGCCTCGGGAAGGACGGGGCCGGCTCCTGGAATCCCGGCCGGCCGGCAGCTGTGCCGGCCTGGACATGGAGGGGGCAGCTGCACAGCCAGCTGTCGTTTGGTGTGAATCATACGGCCGGGATGCTGTAAATAGACCGACGTGGGGTAATCTAATACCTGGCAGCCTTTTGATTTTTACTGCAGGCCCTCTCCCTCGTTCAGATAATTAAGGGGAATAATTAGTGAATAAAGAGAGGCAGAGTGCAAACAGTTGTTACATGAAGTGCCTTGATGGTTCTTTTTTATGTGCAAAATCTTTATATCAAGATCTTGCTTTTGTTAAACTTGCACTGACTTTGGCTCTTTTACCTTTTTATTCTGAATCGCAGGAATGTAAAGCTCACACAGACACTGTGCAGCAAGAAAACAGGGTGGTGGTGCAGTTGTGGTTTGTGCTCTTAGCAAGAGTAAGCAGCTCAGTGCAGGCCCGTGCAAGGAGTAAAGATGATAACTAAAACCTGAGGACAGGGTCTGGAACATGAGATGCTGGTGTCAGCTACAGACAACTGCACAGGAGACACAAAGTCTAGAGAAGTTCTTGTAACATCCACTGCACAAGCCACAAAACTCTCCCCGCTCCCTTCAGCAGCCCACTGTGCAGGAGATCAGAACTACACCGTGGCAGGGCTTCTCTGGAGCAAGTGGGAGAGGTGGAGAGCGCTGCTGGGGTCCTGAGTCTCTGCACCAGCCTCTGCTTTGCTAGGTAGAAGTGTCCAGGGGAAGGGAAGAATGAACTGTGCTGGGCTCCTTTTGCTGTGAGACCTGGCAGAAATCCACCCCACTGACTGTTCCTGTGTTTGCAGCCCTCTAAGCAGAGGCAGAAGTGCCTTTGGAGCCAGGCAAAGGGTTGGAGGGGAAGCATTTCCAGACAATTTGGCTGCCCTTTTACAGCCTTAGAGCTGGTCAAATGTTAGGAGTGGTGTTCTGGCCCTTAGTGTTTAATGTCGATTAGTCATTGAGTATTTGTGGGTGGTCTTTTAGGATGTGCAGAGCCACCTCTTTGGGATGCAGGTTGAGAAGATGATGATGGATATGTTTGGCTTTTTGCTTGTGAAGGAACAGGTTGATGGCCTTTTCTCCCTGTACTGGCTCCTTGGTGGGTTGAGTTTTTTTCTAAAAACTTGGATCCTGTTTGGAACAGTTTGTGATAAATAAGTGAGAGTTTAACAGCTGGCTCTGTGAGAACAGTTCTTGGCCTTTGGACTTTAAAAGGTTGTGCTTATCATGACCATAATGTGAGGGAGGGTTGGAGAAGAAAGACAGGGAGCCTGCTGTAACATACTTGCTGCCTCCTTTTCCCCCCTCTGCTCACCTATGGTGGTGAGCATGGATGCCAGTTCTTTTCACATGGTTCTTCTGCAAATACTCTGCAGGCATATTTGGCTGTGTTATGAAAGATGGATTTGCTGGGGTAACTTTTGCTTCTTAAGTTCTGTTTTCATGCCTGATTTGGGAGTATCTTCTAAAGCCTTTTCCTTCCATTCTGCAGGTTCTGGAGGATAACGACTACGGCCGTGCAGTGGACTGGTGGGGTTTGGGAGTTGTGATGTATGAAATGATGTGTGGCCGGCTCCCTTTCTACAATCAGGACCATGAAAAGCTTTTTGAACTCATCCTTATGGAGGAGATCAGATTTCCACGCACGTTGTCACCTGAAGCAAAATCCCTCTTGTCAGGTTTGCTGAAGAAAGATCCTAAGCAAAGGTGAGGCTGTTGCTTAATCGTTGCACTTTTTTTAAGGTATTTGAGACAAAATTGTAATTTAATTTTTAATCCATTCAAAATGATTATCCAACAAGATGCAGTAAGTGAATCTACTAATTTATTTTTAACTTTTTGTATGAGCTGACAGCGTAAATAGCGACATGAAGCAGCTTTGGTGCTGAATTTCAGAGTATGGTGGCTGCCATTGAAGCAAAACTATAGCCTGGGAAAAAGCAAGTTAACCCTACCTTTGGCCATAGTGAATCCAGTGGCTGCTGTGAGTTATAAGGTGCTCTACACCAGGTGCTTTTACCTTCTGTTGCAGTTGAGACTAGTGTCAACCTTTCCTGAATTTTTGTCTAGATCTGTGCCAGTGATTTAGCATCCTGCTTTGGACAGTAGGTGGTGGTGTTTGTACCATGTTTGTGGTGGAGTTTATACCATGCTCAATTGACTTTTCCCATTTCCTCCTTTTATTTTTGTTTTTGTTTTTCTTTTATTGCTGTACTTTTAAAAAAATAACCCTTGATTTAAAAACATAATGAAAGCTCCTAATGGCTAACAAACAAAAAATAGAACAAGATCCAAAAAGGATGTTGACCTCCACACAGAGATAAACATCAGTTTAAAAACCTGCCATCTTGTCAACCCAGACATTTTTAAAACAAATAATATTGTGACTCTGCCCCTGATCTCCTGTCCTGAACCTTCCACTGTTAATGGACCCCAAATAGGAAACCTTTCATGTGAGGTGCAAGCAGAGAATTCCGGTTTGCTTTCTGGTGTTTGTTTAGTCTCCGTGTGCGCATAGCAGGAAAATGGGGTTTGCCACTACCCGTGTACTCGTAGCAAGGATTTCTGTCATCACTGTATGCTATGTCCATCACTGTTTTTTTATGGAAAATCCTGTTGGGAGGTCTCGTGATGCAAACCCACAGTTTGTAACATTGGAGGGCTCATCTTGGTGGTGCTGTGGGGACCTGCAGCCCGGAACGTGGCCAGCCCTGTACAAGGTGGCAACAGCTGCAGCCCCTCCTGAACCCGGCGCCTGTGAGGGGAGCTCCAGGAGAAGGTTGTGTAATTGATGAGCAGCCCCCAGGCTCTGTGCTCTTTGAGCCTGGCCGCAGCCCCTGCCAGCAGCATTCCTGTCCAGTAAAGTGCTGGGTTAATGCAATTGTGACCCTTTCATAGCTTATTCAGGTGGGGCCTTTCAATCACTGGGAACACAGGCAGCATCTGCTGCAGTTTGTTCTTAAACGAGCATCTCTGATGAACCAAAATGCAATTTGTTTACAAACAAAGGACACCCACTTGTTTCTAATTACAAGATTTTCCCAATGCCAATAATTACTCCACAATATGCTCACTTAATACAAATAGCCACTTCTTCACATGTATCTTCTGCGGGCTTGGAAGCAGCACTGCACTGATCTGGTGGACAGATGATTTACATGCTGCTGATAGAAATAACTGTTGACTAGACAAGCCTGCACACATGCCTTATTGTAATTATGCCTAATTACACTGGTGCTTCCCAGGCTTTTTTGGATCATGGACTGTTCCTAAATACTGGTTTCTCCCCAGTCACTGTTCCCATAGCTTTTTAACTGAAGTTGTGGTTCGGCAAATCCCCTGCACTTTATGACATTTCAGGGAGCTTGGAGAACTGATCTGGAAGCACTAGAGGTAGAAGTCCTGCATTCTGCCCTTGTAGTGTTATGTTCTTTTTCTGGGTGGTCTGGGTGCTGGGGTGGGCGCCTGGCATACTTGGTAGTTGACTCACAGTGAGCTCATGGAGCCATATGGACAAAAAACAGCGAGAGAGCTACTGAAATACATTCACTGAAAAGTTATATAATGTGTGATAGTCTGGTGCTTTAGGGAGCCACTGCGTAACTCAGCAGAAATCCCCTCTTCCATAAAGCCCAGTGATGGACAGAAGTTGGTATCATTGTAATGTTTGTGGCAGAAAGCATCAGAATTGGAAGCATAACTTTGGATGAACTTCAGGGGGAGATGGAGGAGGCAGCCAAAACCATGAGAAAAAGGAAATTGGGAATGTTGTCACTTCGCCTAAAATCATCAAAAAAAAAAACCTAATCAACTCAACAATACAGGTTGATATTATGAAGCTCAGTTCCAAGGATAGTTTAAGTTAAATATAAAGGAACTAGGGAACTGTGATCTGTGTCAGTGAATAAAATCTAAAAAAATGACCTGTTGTACTTGAGCTGGATTTGTAGAAGCGGTGTTAGTACTCTGTGTTCTGCAATACTAGTTCAGTCTCAAGCTCCCAGGCATATGGAGAAAATGTGAAGAACAATAAATTGCATTCTCCTTTTAATCGTGGCTGTTTTCTAAATTTGGTCATATGAAATCCATTTTGTAAGAGAAAAGGAATTTTGAAGTTTCTTTTGGGATTGATAGAAGTTTATTAATCTTGTAATGTGAGCCCTAATTTTCCTAAGAAGGAAAAAATCTATTCTGTAAATATTTCCTGTTAATGTGACCTGAAATTCCCCTTTGCTGCTTTGTGACATGGATCAAATGAAAGAAGGTAATCAGAGCAGTTTTTCATACGTGAAACAACAAAGGTTTTACCTTTTATTGTTCTTCCTCTGGCTGTGGGGACTGCAGCCTTTGAAAGTGGGCATGGATCAGAGAACCCCGTGTAAACGGACTGAATTTAGATGGGTGGATGGGTTTGTAATCAGTGTCCTGCAAGCTCTGGATCTTGGCATGTTTTTAACTTGAGAGAACTTCAGGATGGTTTAATTTGAATTTTGCTCATCAGATTTCTCTACATGCATTAGTCCCTGTCACAGGCCAGGATTGTTCAGCCTCTCTCAGATGGTGTTTGTCACAGGCTACTTCACCTGCCTCTGTGGTGCTGTTGGACCTTGCCATTTAGCAAGAACAAGAGGAAGGTGATGCATCATTTCAAAAACACCTCTTTAAAGATCTGATGACTTCACAGATTTGCAGTTGTGGCTTTGGGGAGCTGAAGGTGCTCCCTGGGACCTGGTGGTCAGTTCTTGCAGTCACATGGAGATCTGGTTCTTTGTTCTGCCCTAGCCATGATGGTTCTTTCCATATCCGCATGAAACTTTGGCCACAGATGTTCAGGAGTGTCAGTCAATCAAGCCCTTACTTGCATGAAAACCAAACTCCTTGTTTTTTTTCCCCTAGTGAAAGGAGGAGATTGGTAGTTGAGCTGTGTCTGTGTCCTCTGTGCTGCACTGCTGCAGGAAGGTTAGATGGCTCTTGAGCACCCTTGCTCTCAGGCACAGGAAGGTGTGAGAGCTGCTCTGCTGGCGTTGAAAGAGTTAGAGATGACACTTGTGGCGACTTCAGGGGCCTGGAGGTGGTCCCAAACAAACTGGTGGCCAGCAGAAGGAGGTAACATTGAAGAGCGTTGTCCTCCTGGACAGCACACTTGGATGCCTTGTGGACATGCAGGGTTTTGGAGCCACACATGACAGGTGACTTGTGTTTGCTCTGGAATGTGTGTGCCTTGAGTAGGAGAACGCTTCTGTCTCCAAACAGCTCCAGTGTCCTGGGTATCAGCTGAAGTGCAAAATGCTCAAGTCTTCATGTTTCACCAGGTGCTTTGAGACAGACTGAGATTTAGCTGTTGTGTATGATAATTTTAGTCAAAATCAGTTCTGTCCACCACGATTTAGACAGACTCAAACAGTTCACCCACAGAGATCTAAATTGAAGCTGAGAAGAACATAAAAGGCAAGTTTAAAGACTTTTTTTCTCCCAGCTTTCCAGAAACCACTATTTTAGAGACTTCCCGGGTTTCACCAACCTCAAACATGACTCCTCTGGATTACTAATGTTGCAAAGTGGGAGCTTTTTCAGTGCTTTTTGATCTACCATGTTTGTGTCACATGCATGTGGTTAATGAAGAAGTGGGAAAGTAAAGCTCAGCAAAGAGCTGGCAGTTAGCTGTATTAGGCTTCCCAAAAGCTTTAATCTCTGAGCAGGAAAGCACCCAAAGACTGTGTACAGGGCTTTGGGAAGGATGTGGCTTTTTCCTTCCAAATCTGGAGTCTTCAAATCATGCTGTTCTCAAAGCCAGACAGAGCTTCTCTGTGCCGATTGTGCCAGTCAGGAAACTGATGTGGATACAGCTCCCAAGTCCTTCCCTGTGCCTATTACAAGCCTTGAAGGTAAGGGCCATAGTAAAGTTGGTGTCCATCTTGACTGTATCAGAGAAGGAGAAATGGGAATCTGTGTGCTTGAAGCTGGTGAACACCCAACAGCATTTGCTGGGCTGTTGTTCTTGAGCCTGGTGGGGTTGTTTGTGCTGTTGTAGAACCAGGTTTGGGGGCAGGGGTGACTCAGAGCAATCATGTGAGGACAGGGCTGGAAAACTAGAGGCGTGCAGGTTTCTTTTTAAAGAGCTGGGAATGGACTTGGGAGCTGAGCATTGTTTACTTTTTCATGGGCAAATACTTGATGCCATGAAAAATAATGTATCTCTAATTGCAATTTTCCTATGTATTCATAGACTATATACATTTGTTAAAAAATACAGTAGAACAAGTTTTTAAAATTATTTCTACATGATATATCTGTGGAATGATCGCTGATTGATCTCAGTTTATGGAGCACAGACACTTGTCATTAAATGGTTAAAGAGACTTAAAAGCAATATGCAATTTCATAAAAATTTAAAATGTGAAAATAATTTCATTTTAATATTGGTGTTGCACTTTATTAATAATTTTCACTTCTGGATTTAACTAAAGAAAGTCTCTCAAGTGTAGATAGAAGTTGGGTGAATAACTAGAATTGTTGGGCGGTTAGGTTTTGAGTGATGTTTTCTCTTGTTTTTCTTTAAATTGCTTTTTGGCCTCTACTTTCTATTACATTTCTTTGTATACTGTAAATTTCCGTAGACTTTGCTTTTCAGGTCCTATATATACTATTTTTGGTTCTGTCTGAGGACTTAAGAGTGCAGAATTTATCTTTATTATCCAGGAATCTCTTCAGAGCTCTTATTTCTGCTGCATTTTTCTTTATTTATTGTGTGTCCCTGTGAAAGACAAACCTGATGCTCTTTACATTCTCAGTGATACCTAACATGATTTTTGTGTTAGTTGCCAATTTAATTTTGCTCTCCTTGAGAGAGACCTTTCATAGTAATTCTGGAAAACAGAACTGTATTTTGGAATAAATCCATATCAAAAATACGAGGCTTCTATTCTTTTGCCATTCACTTTGACTGGATTTGTCTTATTTTTAAAAGGTAAGTAAAACATATGGAGTCTTTCTTGGCATTTCCCTGAATATGTGTTTGCCCTTCATGGAACACAGGCTCGTATTAGATAACATATTCTGCAAAGCACTTGTACATGGCTGCGGCCGGCCTTCCTGCCTGCTGCTCTGCAGAGCTCCATTCAGGAGCTTCTTAGCTCAGAGTCACTGCTGAACTCTTGTGCAGTCTGTTGACATCTGTGGATAAAGAGGATTGACTCCACCCTCTTCATCAGCCATCATCACTGTGCTGTGGAAGCAACAAGGAGCCTGGTAGAGACTTGGCAAAGCCACTAAACCTGGGGTGAACCAGCCGAGAAATGATTACTCACAGAGTTTGTTTCTGTTCCCAGGCTGCCCTGGAGTTTGTCTCTGTTCCAGGCTGCTGTGCAGCTGTAGAAAGTGCTGCCAGGCAGATAGGAGAGCCCTGGTCCAGCTGGGTTTGGCCCCTGGGGCTATAGGGTGGGTTGGTCTTAGAGCTCACCTGGGGAGGAGAGGGTCACCCAGGTACTGGAAGGCTGGGGAGCTGTTCCACTGCACGTTTCCTAAAGGATGATGAGGAGCAAACCCCTTAGGTCACTGGCACTGGAATGGAAGAGCCTCTGGGACTGTCAGGCACCTCTGCTGCTGGGTGTCTCTGGTACAGCTCTGCCAGTTTCCCTTCTCTGCAGATGGTACTCGGGCATGGCTGGGGGGTTGAATGCATCAGGATCCATTCCCAGTCAGCACTGAGTACAAAGTGTCACAGTATTTGACTCTTCTACTCTGAACTGTCATCCAGTGCTGTCCCAGCAGCATTGTGCCTTCACTCTGCATTCCAGAGCATACTCAAGCTGTAAAAATACCACTTCAATGGGTTTTAGCACAGCCTTCATATTTTCTCTGATATTTTGAACCAAACCCCTCCCCTCTCTCCCCAGATAATCATGAACTGGGGCATGGGGTTACCACACGTGGTCCAGAGGACATTCAGGGCCAGATGTGCAGCAGTGGATGAGGCCTGGCCAGGTCTTGGCTTCAGGCCCAGAGAACAGGCCTTGTCCCTGATGTCTGTAACAGTATAACTCTAGTCTAGGTCTTGTAGAGTCATTGCTTCAAGCTCTTGAAATGGGGTAAATATCTCAGTTTGCCAGTGGCACCAGGCATGGGAGAACAGGCAGAGATCAGCCTGGGTGAACGTGGTAACACCTGAGCTTTGTTTTAACCTTGTTACCTGAGTCTCTTGCTGATTACCCAGTATCTGTTTTGTTTTCTCGATGCCTGCCTTTGCTTGCAGATGCGGTTCAGTCTTTTAGAGAACATTTTAACCTCCACAGCAAAATTTAAGCATCAGTTAGCTCAACACTGCAGCTAAACTGATTGCATCTATAAGCTGTGTGGACAGTTTTATTTTGGAATAAAAGTGCTTTATCTTGATATACCTCAAGTCAATAAAACACCCTTTGTGCTTTCCTGAAGCCAAGGAGGAGGAAAGATTTGCATATGCTATGATATTATCACTGCAGTTGTCAACTGTTTTCTTTAATGGGAATTTAAATCAGGTTGCATAAATCAGTTTGCCTTAAAAAGACTTGTCTCTCTTTCACTTCAAATTCAGTTTTACTGCTGGCATCACTGTGCTCTAGAAAACTGTAAGGGGTAGTTGCATGTTAATGTAGAGAGAAGGATCTGTGCCTCAGACCTTTTCCTTTACAGGATCTGCTGTGGTCCCCAGGACAGCATCTTTTCTGAAGGGCAGGTCTTTTGAATTGTGGTTATTATTTTTTTTTTTTTGTCTAAGAGAAACATTTTTTCTAATTCTGTTTGTTAGCCTGTGTTTGAATCTTTCAGTCGAACTGTGTTAAAGCCTAAAATAGGCCTTGCACAAAAAACCAAACACATAGCAAATGCTAGAACTGCTCCCAAATGCATTATATAAACTCAGAATTTCTTCAGTACACTGCAATAAAAATTGTATTAGAAAAAATAACTGTACTCAAACATTTAATTACTTATTTTGCCTCCTACAGGTTAGGTGGCGGTCCTGATGATGCCAAGGAGATTATGCAGCACAAATTCTTTGCTGGCATTGTTTGGCAAGATGTATACGAGAAAAAGGTATTTATGCAACTGTTCTCCAAAGGTGAATTGTAGCTGTGGATGTATCAAATGTGTCAAATTTTGTTGCTCTCTAAAGGTACACAGAAACCCTCCACAGAAGGGGTTTGTAGTTGTTTTTAGCTACAACTAAAAATACTGTAATCCGATTACTTCTGGATTTTTATTTTGCAATGATAGGAGTATCTCTTAATGAGATACCTGGTTTTATGGCTGAATAAATAGGATGTAATCAAAATAGCTTCCAAATTTAGAGAGTGTATAAGCTTTTAAAATGGCTTTTCCTGCAAACTCTTGCTGCCATTTCTTGCTGTTGATTGATGCATCCCTTGCAAGCCCCGAGTTACTGCTGGTTCCTGAGCATCTGAAGCCAAGCTTCCTAGAAGCAGTAGTAGAAGATAGGCTCTTCTTTCCCATTGCATTTTTCCTGCCTTTTCAATCTAATGTCAGCATTCAAGACAAGTCCTTGACAGGACAAGTGTGGGCTCTTACATCAGTCCAAGCCTAATATTGTTTTTGTGTGTGGCAAAGGACTGATACGAAGTGTCTGCACTTCATGGTGTTTCTCATGGGTTTTCCTTGACACGCTCTGGGTTTGTTGCCTTCGCAGTGGGTGCCACTGAAGTCAGAGAGCCCAGCCCTTCCTATAAGAATGTGTTTCATCAGTTGTCTGTGCCTCACTGCCCCTTCCTTCTCAGATAACTGTTTCAGTCTTTCAAGATGCCCTGCTTTGTGCTTTAAGGGTGGTGTGCTGTTGTCCTCTCACGTTCAATTCTCAACAGCCACATTTTCATAACACTCGTGAAATGCAGCCAACTAAAATGTGGGTCTGCTGATTCAAGGCTCCCATCTACTGGTGCCACATGGTCTCACTCAATCCCAGTCTTTGCTGATTTCCCTCCTTCCTCAGCACTCCCTCATGGTATCAGATCTCATTTGATCTCTCAATACAGTGTCCCTCCAGTCAGTGGGAGCAGGTAATAAACTTGGCAGAAACTGAGTTCCCATACTGTAGTGGGAGCATTGTCCAGTGCCTGTATACAGCTACAGAGAGGGCTCTGTTTCCTTCTCTTCCTTCACTTCCTCACAGGTCTGTGTGGCTGAAGGAGCTGAAAAATCATAAACCAAGTTTTTGTGCCTTGAAATTGTGGATAAAACATTAGACCTCAGCCCTTTTAAAGCTTCCCTTGAGGGAGAGCTGCATGCAGTCATGAGGGCAGGAGAGAGTTCCATGGAATTTATTCAGTATAAACTGAAAAGTAGATCTGAATTCCTCTTCTAAACAGGAAGTTGTCCCCATTTTCACCCAGCTGACAAGCTGAATGCTTGAGTGTTTGCTGGTTTTATGCAGTTCAGGGTAAAAAGCTGACAGTGGGGCTCAAATGTTTTGAGTGAAGTTATTTGTCATTTGGTAGTAGTCCCAGTTCCCTGAACAGAAGAGAAATCACACAAGCTGGAGGCAATGTTCCCTTTATCCATAGGACTGAGAAAGCCTTCATAAATTGTCACATAGTGGTACTGATTCCGATTATTCTGAAAACTATCAGGAAATTCCAAATACTTGGATCTTTTAGAGAAAACTGTGTGCTAATTGAGACTATTCCTCACCTTGGCCTGTCCAGGGTTAGGATAGATAACCAGGGATACCTAGATCCTGGATTTGCTCATGTTCCATTAGTGTTTGCATCTGAGGAAGTACGCTGTGCAAATGAAGAGCCTGTGAGTAATTGCTGCCTACATTCTGGGTGGTGCAAAGAGGGTCTTGCAGCATTTACCTGAGCTGCAGTCCCATGGATTAAAGCTGGATTTTGTTAGCTGCCTAGAGGTGTTTTGTGTGCTAAGCTTGGTTCCCCACCATTTCCAGTAATGCTGGGTATGTGTATGAATATGGGCTTGGGTAATCCAGAACATTTGCTTTGTAATTAAGCTTTTTGGAAACATAGCTTTGCCTTAAATTACAAGGAGCTTTGAATAACTGGGGTTGTCCCCCAAATTTAAAATGTTTATTAGCTCACTTGGAAGAGTACTGACTGTCTCTGGTGCAGAGAAAGGTGCAGTTTAATTTGCAGTATTTTGTCCAGCCATAAACAAAACATATGCAAAGAGGTTTTAATCACATGGGGCTTTCTTTGTGGTCCTTTTTCTCTCTTAAATCAGCAGGAGCCTGCAGGTACCAGTGCTGGTCTGCAGCCGTGGGAGGCTACAGGTGGCACCTCCCTGCCAGTTGAACTGCAGAGCTATTGCAGTGACAGCTTTTCAGTAAAGTGACATATTTGCTTGTTAAAGCCAGCGTTGGAGCTTTCTGCGGCTTCCCCTCTGTTTCCAGCTTAGCGCTCAGAATTTGACAGCTAGGGGGAAAAGATGTCTTGTGGGTGCATCATAATCTGTCTCAAATTGCTTTTAACAGATACTAAAATAAAAAGGAAAATGATACAGGCAGTGCTAGCCCATTCCACATGTGTGCTGGCTTGGGATTGCTGCTCTGAGTCGCTCCAATGTGCTCAGTTCAGGTGTCTGCTGCAGTGCCCAAGTCCTAAATCACTCCGTGCTGTGCACAGCAAGCAGAGCAACTGGGGGCACTGTCAGTGCCAAAACCACCATTAGCTTAAAAGGACAGATAGAGCTTCACACACAGACACATGCACAGCCTGTCAGAAACAAACCCAGGGCTGCTCTGGGAAGTAGGCAGAAACTGCTACAAGGAGAGAGAGAATAGAGTTACATGAGTAAGAATCTTCATGCTCCACAGGGCTTTTATATGTAATATGTTGGTGTGATTTGATTGAGAAATGTTATTAACATTATAATGTGAAACATTCCCTCTTCAGTAGCTTCAGGGGACTGCAAGGCTCAGAGTGACTCCTGACTCTGGGATATCCTATTTCCTTTTCCTTTTTAAATTGAGGACATAAAGACCGCTTCTAAGGACCTCGTATTTTTTTGTAAGGGTAATGTACCCAGCTCCTGTAAGCCATTCTTGGGCACAGAGAATTGTGAGTAATTAGGAAAAAAAGATGATGAATATATACTATAATTGTGCTCTCTTATAATAAACAGAGCTTTTATGCCCCTAAATTTTTAAAGATTGATTTTAAACAGTAAATGCTTCTTTGTAAGTGGGAATGCTGCCTTATGTATACATTACATTTCTTACAGTCTTTACATTGAAAATGAAGGCATTTGATTGGATTGCTGTTTGTAAGATAGGACACTGTTTTGTGCTGTCAAAACAGATCAGAAAGACCATCCTGGTGATAGAGAGCTTAAAACCAATGTTTTTCTTATTTGCTTACTTGACAAACAAATGATTCTTCACATCCAAAGAGGAGGCAAAGTCAGGGGTGGGGAAGAGGTGTTTTGTTTTCTGAGCTGATGTTTTCCAGGTCGTGGTTTGTGTACAAGTGCAGAAGTGATGTCTTGGGGTCATTGCATAATTCCAGTTGGAGCAATTTCCCGTCCACCTTGCTAAACCTCTCCCTGCAGTTTGGATTGGAAGCTCCACGCTTCCTCAGTCGGGCTCCTCAGCTGCCGCCCGGTGTGGGTGTGGCTGCACGCTGTTAAAAGACGACCACGTGTAACCGCGGTAGTGGGCGAGCGGGATCCCGGCGCTGTTCCCTGTGCTCGGGAGGGCTCAGAGCCGTGTTTACATCCTGCTCCTGCTGCCCCGTGCAGGGGAAGGGTGAGCAAGGTCTGAATCCCAGCTCCATTGCCCTCCAGAGCTGTCCGTGTTCCAAGTGTGTGCATCTGTATGCAGCCAGCTCCCCATCCCGCTTCCCAGGCGCGCTCCTCCTCCAGCCCCAGTCAGGCAGCTCTGCTCCATCTGGAGCTGCTCTTGCCAGAGCTTGCCTAGGTACACATGGATGATTTCCAGCCTGTCTGCCCAAGTGAGGCTCAGGAATAAACCCCAACAAGTGCAGCTCCTGGTGTAGCAAGAGGAGCCTGTTCAGTGCTGACTGGGCTCAGGTTTTTGTAAGCACTCCAGGTTTTTGAAGTTCAGAGTTGACATCAAACTGCTTTTGGGGACCAGGAGTATTAAAGCTTAGTGTTGCTGCTGCCTTGGCCCAGATTCTGCTTGGCTGGTCAGACCTCCAATGTGAGCTGCATGGGCACAGTAGCTCTGTAGCTGAAACTTTTTGGTGAATGTTACAACCCTTGTGGTGATACACAGGGTTAGCTGATAAGTTTCATATCACTGTGCATCTTTCTTACTCATTTTCATCCTCTTTAAGCATAAATCTGACTAGATGAGGCTGACAATTTCCATGTAATTATGTGGGGAACTAGTATGTGCTGTTACTTTTAAACATAGGTGGTCAGCATGTTAATACTTGAAGAGATTTTAGGATTCTAGGTTTCTTTTGTGCTGTTAAATCCTAGAGAAAAAAATGCCTTAAATCCCCCATAAACAGGAAGTGTACACCGAAGTAAGTGCTTTTTACAGTATATGCTTCCATCTTTGTGAACCGGTGTTTTTTAGACATTTTAGGAACTTCTGGAAAAAAGGCACTGTAGCTTTTAAGTATGTCAGGTTGTTTCAAACAGCACTGCACGAACCTGTAAATGGACACTTTTTTTTTCTTTTCATAGCTTGTACCTCCATTCAAGCCACAAGTTACATCTGAAACAGATACACGATACTTTGATGAAGAATTTACAGCACAGATGATAACAATCACTCCTCCTGACCAAGGTAAAGTTTTTCCAAATGTTTCTCACTGTGTTCTCCACACCACCAGAAATAATCTGCTATGATTGGTCTCTTCAGCCCCTATGAAAAAGCATCAGTGTAAACTTGAGGGTTTTCCATATGTATTTGACCAAGAAGTTGGTAAATTGATGTGAAACTTTCTACATCATTCCAGTTTTGGAAATGAAAAACCTGTTTAATAAGAGTGAAATTATTTGTACTGTTGTCCTTTCCAAATCTGCACATTCCCAGTGGAAATCAGTGATAATGAGTTTTGCTCATGTCCATATCCACATGCACTGTGTATATGCAAGCAGTCAGTTGAGCATGGGCTAATGTCCATATTCAATCAAAATATTGTATTTTTGTGAGATGTGTGTTTGATGCTCTCAAATAGCAATTGCCAGAAATTCAGAACAGTGAATGTGGATTTAAGCAATGCAGCGTCTAGCAATTTCAGATAGACATCTGAACATCTATTTTCTGAAATAACTTCACCGTGCATTATCTTATTGTTGATCTGCTGAAAATTAAAAAAGGTAGCAAATGTTACCTAATGAGTGGGTTTTTTTTTCCTCTTTCAGATGACAGCATGGATTGTGTAGATAACGAGAGAAGACCTCATTTTCCTCAGTTCTCCTACTCAGCCAGTGGAACCGCTTAATGTTTTGCCATTCAGAAACAAAACAGACTGCATTTTGGGGACCTTACTTCAATGGACACTAGAGAACTTTCTATATTATTGAGTTACAAACTGTGTTTGTATTACGACTTAGGTGAATTTGTAGGAAGCCTCACAGATTCTGTATTTAAAACAATTCTTCGATGAATTTTTGAGAAGGAGAACAAATCCATTCTTTTAAGTATTATGTCAAGGCTTTTATGCTGAATGACCATAGGTTTTTAAGAATATACACCAAAACTGTTTACTTTAGAAATAATTAAGGTATTCAACATATCAGCAACTCTGACCAGAAAATCCCCTTATTTTATTTATTTCATACAGTTCATTATCTAAATACAGAATCTGCATTCTGAACAATTAGATTTATATAGGAAGATATAAGACTTTAGTAGCTAGTGCAATAATATAAGCAACAAAGTGAACAAACTCTGGAGGGTTAAGGTTCAAACTCATTTTGGACAGCAGTGAAGTGTCATCCAACTCCAGAAAACCAACTATAGGAACAGCATTAATGGCCTCAGTGAGGTAAATCAAAAAGCAAAAGTTATTTTTGTTATAACATCTGCTACAAGACATTACATATCAAACTGAATCCAGTGGGATTGCCACGCCGTACAGATGAGTATTTCATTCTAGACAGTGCATTTAATTATTCCATTTGTATAGAATTTAGGAATACTTCATAGGATTGGCTTCTCAGAACCTAGAAAACACTTGATTTACCAATCTAATATGAAAGGCAACAACACAAAATCACCCACTTCCACCACTGTACAGAAATACCACACAGGTCTAAGTGAGAAATCATCCTCATGAGCGAGTCAGCCAGACACGAGTACATTTGGCACTGAAGTAATGACTTGTTGCCGCCTTTTTTTTTTTTTTAATGAAAAGATATATGAATATATATAAACACTTAATGATTTTTTGCGTCATGCCAGATCATTTCTTCTTTCTTGAGTGTGCATTAAAGGTATCAACCAACAGTTCATGGTGCCTTCTCACTCTTGAAGATTCAGTTTTAACAGTGTTTCCCATGTGTAAAAAACAACTAGGTTGAAACTTCATATGTGTTTGAATAATAATGGTGTTCAAAAAGTGAACTTTTTTTTTGTTTGTTTTTCATTTTTAATCTTAGTGGGAAATTCCCCACACCCTATTTTTGTTGTATCATGTTTCTTTGTAATTTTCATAAAAGCAGTCTTATTCTGTCTCTGCTGCAAATAAAGTTATTCCATTGTAGGTTGCGTTCTTTAAATTGCGCTTTTTTTTGTTTTTTTTATTCGCTTGACTGTATAAAACATGATGACATGTATTCCAGTTAAGTAACATTTAATATTTTTATTTGAAAGGAAGTATATTATGCAAACCGTCTCTTCCACTCTCCATCAGACACTGCTGTGCTTGCACAGGCAGCCCATCATCTTGACTTTTTTTTAACAATCAGTTCTAGTATTTTTACTCATGATATGAAAGTTTCCCTCCCAATGCTTAAATAAAATTGTTTTAACCAGTTAGGTTCTTATTTCTTGTAGTAGGAGCCTTCTGAATTTGTAGAGGTGCAATAACTGCTCCAGTTTCTCAAGTTTGATGTGTGTATCACTGAGGGATTCAGGTTGTTCTGCTCCTCCTCAGTTGTTTCATCTCTGTGCTGATCATTATGCAAAGATAATTTTGGAAAATGCTTGTTCTGAGAAATGCACCCTGTGCCAGGAATAAATTGTCTTGAGGTGAATGAGGACTGGCCTTGTTTTGCTGCCCTCCTGGTGCCAGCAAAAGGCACCTGATCTGCAAAGGTATTTCTGTTCCACCACTGGGGCCAGTCTGTGCTGCACAGTCTCTAACACTCTCCAGGCACTGATGTTAATCACAGCTGGGAGGTGGGTACAGAAGGCTGGAATGTCCTTTTCCAAACAAAAATACAAAGAACAAGATATGAACATCCAAGAACAACTGCAGTGTGCTTCAGACTAAGCAACAGGAGTTGGAACTGTGGGAAGCCATTTAAAATCCAGCAGGTATTTTGGTTCAAAGAATAAGCTTTAACAATAATTCTTTGGTTCAAAGAATTGTACTGTTTTCAGTGCAATTTACTGCATGTTTTATGCAAGGAGAGAAGGGGGAAGAAGAGATCTGTGTCTCTGTAGAGTCTGGTGCTGGACCGTCTGTCCCGTTCAGCAAGTCTGATCTAACTGCTCTCCCTCCTTTGCTTCCAAGTCTTCATCTACATCTCCAGCCAGCCCAGGGACCAAGTCCAAGGAAACTTCTGCAAGTCTACAAGTCTTGACAAGTTCTGAACTAACACAACTTCGTGCATCCAAATATAGGCAACACAAGTGAGCAAAGGTTACCATAATCTGCCCCAGGAAAATCTGCTCTGTCAAATGCAGCAGCAGGCATGGATCAGGTTGTTTTGTTGAGGCTGATTATGTCTCAGTATTTTTCTGCCAGTTGTTGCTAATGGATTGTTTTAATTCCCTTATATAAAATGAAATTAATAAAAAAAAAAAACCTGCTGAAAATCTCTGAATCCTAGTATTGTTAGCAATCGAGAGCTCTGAGGGCCGTACCTGAATGCTGGCTCTTCTGGACACATGCCCTCATTTTGCCAGTGATTGTTCTAAATACCTTACTTGTCCATAATGGAATGGTTATAGCTGTTACAGCTGTCTATCTGCAAACATAAAATGTGTTCTTTATATTTTGATTTAGCACAAAAAATGCTATTGCAAAAACCTGTGACCTGAGTGTCATCCACCTCAGATTCTTTCTGTACTGTATATGCAGAGACCACTTCAATCTTGCATGTTTCTTTAGCTCTTTGATTTAAAACCTCGAAACTTCTCTAACAATCTCTACAGCCAAAAACCTCCCCATTCTTCTTTCTGGCACTGAAAAATGTCATCTTGCTCTGGTGTTGCACATTGCAGCAAAGATGGTCCATCCCAGGTTCTGAACACCAGTGATGGGTCTGTGTTACAGCCCAGGAACTTCGCTGTAAATTTGGACTTGGAGAAAAAACCCTTGGCAAGAGCACATGAGTAAGTTCTCTGTGTGCCTGTGACTGCACTCTGGAATTGAGGTCAGCTGGGCAATGGTTGAAACAGATACATTCCTCTGAGTGCTGCTTGGGGTTGAGACATGGGCTGGAGCCAGGTAATTCTGCAAATTCCATTTTATATTCCCTGGTGCAACTATAACATCCAGTACAATCCCATTAGGATATGACAGGCTGTTCTGTTAGAGTGGATGACAACTCTTTCATAGCATTCCAAACTTTGCACAAACTGTGACCTCTACCCCCCACCCCACCAGTAAAATAATCAGCTTTTTCTTCATTTTTCTTTCTTTGCTCCTCCAGCGGTGACCTCCACCTGCTCTCCAGCTCTCATACTGGCCTGGAGTCCTAGCTGTTCAATTCATTCAGTTTTCTACTTGAGAAACAAATTATGATAGTTTTTGGAGGTTTGAGGGCAAAAACTTGCCTGGATTGTTTGAATTGGATGGTCCTTGCTTCAACTAGTGGGAAATCTTGTCTGCTGCTTTGGATTGTGCCCATGTGTTGCTCAGTACACCAGCACTGTGTTCTCATACTCCTGAGTGTTTGTGGGACCTTTTCAGTCTTTGTCAGAGAAAATATGCTTTGCTTCTTAGAGAGCACTTGCCAAAACAGATTTTTATCTCCAGTAGTTTGCTGTAGGATGGTGGTCTGAGATCAGAGGTCACAGCCCACAGTGGGAGTGCAACCTCCAAGGAGACAGAGGTGCAGAAGAGGAGCCCACACGCGGAAAGTGCCTGTGCAAGTTGTACAGGTCTGCCTGAGAAGTTTGGGAAATGCTCATTTAGCAGGTCCAGTTTATTTCACGGTATCTAGAAGAGCTTCAGAGGTAAAAACACAGTTGAAGAAACGGGAGAACGTGAAGGATCTTGTTTCTTCCGCGCTGCAAATGAGTGTTTGTCTTCTGCTTTGAGCTCAATTTTTTTAATAACAGGGAGGTTGATTGCCACGAGGAGTAACAAGCAAGGAACACACAGTGCCTGTAGCGAGCAGGAGCTTATTATCCCCCTGCAGCTGAGTGCAGACGTGTGCCCGCTGTCTGCTGCAGCATATGCTGCATTCTAATCAGGTGATGACTACTTGCTCTCTGTCCAAAACCATTTTAAACAAATGCAATTTGTTACAGTAGTTCCTGCTTGACACTTCTTAAAATTTCTGTAACTGATGGTCACCACCTTGGTTTTGTGAGCGTAGCAGGTTCTTAAGGACCAAATCAAGGTCTTCATGTGTAAAAACTCTACTTCCCTCTGTGGTTTTTCAGCCTGCACATAGCTCAGTTCTGTTTCCCCTTTGCTGCAGTGCTGCTTCTCATGGGGTTTTTTTGCCTGTAACTGGGTTTTTTGCCTCCCACCAAAGATGGGCTTTGTGTTCAATGTAACCTTGTTTTCCACATTTTCTTCATGTCTTCTGTCAGGTTACTGTAAGTGCTTCTATGTTACATTTTATCAGGGCTTTGTTTCAAGAAGATAAATGGCAACACAGACAGCATTTGCTGTATTTTCTGGATTCTGAAGGTCTCTCAAATCCTCTACATATTAATTCATTCACCCTGCAGAAGATATTTTTATGCTGGAGTGAAAAGTCTTCACAGAGGACACACAAACCCTTCCCCTGTGATCACTGTGATCTTTAGTTATTGGTAAGCTCCCTGTATCTATTCCTTTGTGCTGCTGTGTCCTTACAGTACCGATGCTGTTAGCCAGGAAGTTGTGTAGTACTGAAAAAATCTATATCAGAACAAAAACTAGTGATTGTGATCTTCAGCACAGTGCCTGAGAGTTCACCAAAATTGGATTAAAATGAGCATGAAATCCATTCTTAAACATGCTGAACTCAATGGTCCTTGTGGGTCCCTTCCAACTCAGCTTGTTCTGTGATTCTGTGGTCCTGCTCTGCACCAGGACTTGCTGCACTTTAGAAGATCCTTGCTCTGAAATTGGCTTTTTATTTCAATTTAGTGGGGCACAGATCTGACTTTGGAGAGCAATTCCAACACCTTCTCCCACACAGAGGGCTGGAGTTGATACAGCATTTGAGTGATTCTTTTTCTAAATAGCTAATGAACTTTTCTCACATATTTAATAAAGTGCTTCAGTGACTTTTAAAGGCTTTGTGGGTTTGCAGAAAGATCAAAACTTAAACCCTTCAATAAACTTGAAGAACAAAACATGGAATGCTAGTATTAAGATGGTTGCAGCACATAGTCAGTTTTCTGTGTGGTATGTTTAGCTGCTGTGATTTTTCCTTATTCTGATATTATTGGGAGAAATGAAACTCAACAGGAAGACAGGAATACCTGGTGCCCATCCAGTAATGAATGTAGAATGAAACTGAGTAAAAACAGAACAAAATCTCTTGGAGCAACTGCAGACTGGAAAGTTGCAGAGGAAAGGAAGTGGAAGAGAGTGGAACAAAATGTACTTATTTACGCACGTGAGGTCATAAATTTAATGTGTAACTAAGATAAAGGGATTAAACTTACTATCTCCCTTTACTTGATTGTAAAACTTAGAGTCGGGTTACCTCTTCAAAGTTTTACTTTCTGCGGTGACTTGCTCAATGTGAAGGAAGTGGAGATCAAAGGTGGTTGCTTGGTATTTTAAATGATCTTTTTTTAAATTCCCGTAAGCAGCCAAGTGAGTTGTAATGAGAGAGATGCTTCCTGGACTGCCCAGTGGTTTTTCAGGTAACTTTGAGATACATGTCATAGCTGTGCCTTGCTTGAGGTAGGAGAGGCATCCCAGCTATGCAGGAAAGCACCGAGTTTGGCTGGAGGTCACTGTGTGAGTGGCACAGGGCTGCCCGGGGTTCCCCTGTGCAGAACAGTCGTGTCAACTTTCTGACAACAACTCAGCTTTTATTAGCAATCGGTCAATAGTCTCTCCTTTCAAGAAAGGAGAAGTCAACAAGGACACCTCAAACAGGAAGAAAACCCTGGATATAAATCTGTTTATTTTCCTAACGGGTTGAGCTGCAGTTTTCTTTGAGCAGCGCTGGATCCGGGCGCGCAGGCTGGTGGAGCCCCGAGCACCCGAGGGCTGCTGCACAGGAAGGCTGGAGCAGCACAAAGAAGCTTCCAATTCCCCATCTGGAAAAAGCCCCCACAGGAGCACAGGCATTGGCAACGCCATCTGTCTTCTGCTGAGCAGATCTCCTCTCCTGGGAGCAGGGAAAAAGCTGGCACATGGAGGTGGGCTTTCAGTTCCCTGCTGCGCGGAGGTTGGATGCAGATTGCTGGGTGGTACCTGTAGAGACCAGCCTGCACCACTGAGTTCCTTTTCCCTTTTTTCAGTTAGTTTTTTTTTCAGAATGCCAGTTCTCTTTATTTGCCTTTTGCCTTATGACATCATTCCCCAGTCTATTCCCAGCAGACAAGAAACAATGGATTCCTTCTTCCTCTTCTCCCTCGCTTTCATTCTTTTTTTTGTGCCTTACCCTGTCTCTCATCTTCTGCGGTCCCTTCTAGAGGGTGTGTTATCAACTGAAAGAATATCTCTTTAAGTAATTATTTTCCTCATGCTGGATGCTCCTTGGGTCACTGTGGAGATTTCATCTGACCTCAATCCATAGGAACACTTACAATGTCTGTACAGATCCATGTCCTCAAGTTTCAAGTAGACTCTTCACTGGTGTATTTTGGCATGAAATACTGGCCTAAACAAAGAAAACAGCAAGCCTCCCATTGACTTTTAAAGTGATTTCCTATTCCTATTGATATTTTTAATATCAATTCTGCTACAGATAAGAGGAGGAGATAAGTGCTCAGTGCCTTTTGTCACACACTCTTGCTCCTTTAGTAGACTTAGAAGAAAATTGATTGCTTTAAAAAATACTTGGTTACCCCTTACTGTCTGGCATCTATTTCTGTTACAGGAAATACCTACATTTGTGTGGGTTTCCAGCTGATAAATGTAAAAAAAATGGGGAAAACAAAACATAAAATTTGTCTGCCCTTTATCTCACTTTGCTTTGTGGTATGAGCTATCAAGTTTAACCTATCTAGCGTTCTCTAAAAATGTAGACTTAAGTACCTGATAAGACACTAACTGAAAATTGCTGATGGAAAATATTTACATCTTCTCTTTAAAACTCTTACAAACACTTAAGAACTCTTTAAAATGTGGGAAACTAAGCCCAAGATACGTCAGCATCCTCGAGTTCACTGCCTCAGTCTGCAGCCTGTACATCCTGAGACCAATTTACCCACTTTTCTAGTGGTGTGAAACGCTTGCAGTCCAACTCAACAATATTGATAAAACTCTTGGAACTCAAGACTTGATCATGTCTTTTCCCATCCTACTGCAGAACCATGGAAAGCTTCCCTTCTCTGGCACCCAGCCCACATTATCCCCTGGGTACCCACTGATCTCATTTTCTAAGAGGAACTGAGGGGGAATTCCTGCCAGGCAGCTCTGTGGAAGTTGCCCAAGAAGTTTTAACACCCTATTCCTGGATGATACTGTCCCATCCTATAGTTACCCTGCTTGGCTCCAGCTAGTCTGCAGATGCAGGTTCAAAATAAAATCAACCTCCATTCTGCTCCCTCCCCCCTTATTTGGGCAGCTACGTGAAATCCAAACATATGGACTCCATAAATTCTTTGTAAATGGCCTCGTGTTAAACACTCAGCCAAAGCAATGGATATCATTAAACAAATAATGACACCACTAGAGCAGAACACAAATTACACACGGGGCAGATCCTCAGCTGTGCAGCCCAGTTTGCCCAGTGACACCAGGCTCATTGACACCGGTCCCTTGGGCTCGGTGTTGGTGCAGTCAGCTGCCTGCTATGAAACCAGCCTGGAATCCGCACAGTCCTCCCGCAAAGCTTTCAGAGGTGCCCTTGCAGTGCCAGACTCTGAATGAAAGGACGTTGTGCAGTGTTTGTGGGAGAGCAGGACGTGAACACTGGGACAGGCTGCCCAGGGAATGGTGGAGTCACTCATCATCCTGGGGGTATTCCAAGGCTGTGCAGATGTGGCACTTGGGGACAGGATTTAGTGCTGGGCTTGGCAGTTCTGGATTAATGGTTGGATTTGATGTTTTTTACAACCTAAATGATTCTATGGTTCTATGACAGCAAATTTTCAATAAACACAGATCACAATCAAGAATGCATCCACAGCTAGGCAAACCAGAGTAAAACAACTGAAATAAAATACTGCTGGAGACAGGTTTAAATATAGACTGACTCGAAAGTACGTGAAGAGCTGTTCTACTGCTGGGGCAAACTGTCTCTCAGTAACGTGAAATGCCACAGGGAATGTGTCAGAATAGTTTGCTACAACAAATAAACACACACACACCCCAGCCCACTGAATTTTTTCAGTAATTATAAACTCTTACAAGCAATCTAGGTAGTCCCAAAACTTTCTGAACAGTAATGAAACTGTGGAGCACGTGACATTAAAATACGTATCAAAATAATCATCTTAAATTTATTTTACACCTTCCCAGGAGCTCAGTTCATCGCACTTTTGCTTGTGTGGCATCTGACCAGATTGTCAAAACCCATTCTTCCAGGGTGCTGCAGGGTACTATAACTTAAGTGATTCATGCATGCAGCTGTTGGAACTGCTTGTTGGGTTGTGAAAAAGCTTGTGGTGCCAAGTGCTGATCTAGGAGAACTCAGATCTCCATCAGCCGCCTTGGCTCCAAGTTGTTACTGAACAACAGATGGTAGCAGGAGTTAAGCAAACTAAGAAAATATTCTAAGTTAAAGGCCTCAAAAGAACTGAAATTCTTGAGAAAATACAGGGAACAAGTGCTGAGGTTTGAACTAGTTTCCATGTCCAAGTGATGCATGCCACTAAACTTTAAAGGGTACTCTCACTTCTGGCAGCACTCGTTATGGTGGAAGGCTTCGTTTAACTTGGGCAGAAACGACCACATGTGGAATTAATATCACAGAGATTTCAGGTACAGCTCGAAGCCACGACTCCTGCACATGATGCTGCACTTGCCACAATGCCTGGCACTAAGGAAAAGATGAAAGGACCCCAAGTCACGTTGTTTTGCAGTAGATTACAAGCAGCAGCAGCAATGAAGGGACAGCATCATGAGCACTGATGATTTCTTCAGCAGAGCAAGGACAGCACTGCAGTTCACAACTGGGAAACTTGTTAGTGCTAAGGGGAACAGAAGTGAACAGGCTCTCACTGTGTACTTAGCAGCATCAGCACAGAAGGGACAAAGTCAGTGCAAGATGTAAGAAAAACTGTTCTAGCAATGATCCCAAACACGACAGAGGGGGTATAGGAGAGTGCACGGAGTGAACAGAGTGAAGTCTTGGACCAGTGAAGGAAGGAAGTCCCTCTAACTCGATGTCAATAACTTCTAGTTCTTGGTCTCACCAAGACAGCACACTCCAGTATCAGCTAGGTGAGGAACGGAAGGGACTTTCAGGATTTTTAGAAGTTCGTGTTCAGCAGTGTTGACCCAAAGTCACAGGAATAAAGCAGTTTTCTATAATACTTCTTTACTCCATGCCCTGGCTGAGCAAGAAAGCTCCTACATTCCTGTGACCCATCTAAGTACACAAATTTCATCAAACCAGCTCTGTAAGCAGCAGTACAGGCAACTACACCTAACTGAGACCAAGTTCTCTCATTTTTAGAGAAGTGACGGTTTCCAGAACAACCTGGAGTGAAACTACTCAACAGAAGAGGAAACAATTTATGAAGAAAATATTCAAGCTGGCTTCCTTCTTTTAACATTTTTGGGAGGAGACCATGAAAATCTACACATTGACTACATATTTTCAACCTTACATTTTACTGTACTTTAACTCCTTACTGGTCATCCCAACTGATCACAGTCCCAGGTTCCTAAGCTTGTTTTTACCGCATTTAAAAATACTTCAAAATCTATTTTGGGGCAGTAAATAATCTTGCTATCATGGAAAGCAAAATCAGAACAATCAGATTACTCATTTGGGGAGGTATTACTCAGTGCAAGAAAGCGTGGGAGCACAAAGCTCCAAAAATGAAACTCACTGGGACAAAATACATAAAAGTGCATCAAATTCTGTATGTAAACTACTTGGTTGAAAATTGAATCATTTCTTTAGGTTCAGAAATCCATATTCAGCAAAGTGCTGCACTCTACAGCACATCCCACCAAAACACCTAAGGATATGAGTAAGTTTGATCATATCGGTAGTTCTGGCAGAGTAAACAGGATGTAAGACTGGACACACTCAGACCACACAGCCTTTTACCAGTTCCTCCTTTCTGACAGCAGCAATCAATGCTCAGGAGAACAGAAGAAAGCAGCAGAGCTGAAGAGTTTCAATGGTAGTGTAAGTGTATCCAAAAGCACCACACCTCAATACACAGCCTTGCAGTCCTCAAAAAATAATGAAATCCTGCTTTTGGTAGACTCTGAAGAGCACAGATGTGCCCCATGTGTGACCTGGAAGTCGCCAGGCTTCTTGTTCCACTGTGTTTCTCTGCAGTGCAGGCTCTCCAGGGCCACCAAAGCCTGGTGTGCAGCAGCAGCAGCAGCAGCAGCTCTGGATCTCTGGCACAAGGGGGTCTTTGCTGCCCCTGCTCCTGCAACCCAGCAAGGTTTGCCTTCCCCTGGCAAGGACACCTTCATCTCTCCTCTCAGCCAGTGCTGTTCATCTCATCAGAAATGCCAGTGAGGCTGGTCACACGTTATGGGTCCTTGATAAATGTGTGACTGTTCCCAATTAGGTTCCCACCCTTCCTGTGCCTGGATGTAGAGCTGGACACAACTTTTGTGAGGATTCACACTGTAACATTCCTGTGGACTGAGGTCAAACTGACCAGCCCATCATTCCTCAAACTTTTCTCCTCAGACTGGCACAATTCTCACCTTTTTTCCACCACCACCAGGACCATCCCTCAGTTGCCACTGCCAGTCAGCACCCACATTTCCTGGTCCAGAGTCACAGTCCTACTCGTAGCATGGACATCACTATACTCTTTCACATATTTACAAGAAGCAACTTGAGTAGTCAATTAAATGCAAAGAAATGTGTAATGGGATTTTTTTTTTTGTAGGGATGTTTGTTGTTGTTGTTGGACTTTTTTTAAGAAAAGTGTGACATAACTTACATCCTGGCATATAAACACACTTATTTGTCATACTGATGCATTAGAATTCAAAGGAAATAAAAAAGGGATCAATTTATGCTTTTGCATTTGATTTACATTTTGCTCTTGTCTTTGCAGGCAGCAAAAATGGTCTGTTCTGAATTTCAGGCCATATTTTATGAATGGTACAGAATATCTGTGATTAAAAAAAAAATCTGTTTTGGGAACATTTGACCTACATATTTATGAGGGGAATATTTTAAAACACTTCCTCCTCAAACTAGCAGTCCAATTATTACAGTATGAATTGAGCAGTGAGGACTTGAGAAAGAAGCCAAGAATTTGGGTAACAATAGACATAAACCCAACGTCACGCTGCCACCCTGTGGCTTGAAGATGAAACTTCGACTGCGAAGGTTGGAAGAGGAATTATCTTTTATCCTAAGCCTCTAATCAGATTGAAGAGCACTTCTGCACAATGAGCTGGCAGCTGTTGAAATTCAGTGCAAGTTTAAGTAAAACCGTACAGAACAGATCAGGACACTACCCGGTGACACCATCGGGGTTCTGACATGGCTGTGCAGGTTATCAAGGGGACACCTGCCCTCAAAACCTTCAACTGGGTGGGTCTTTGGCAGGGAAAGAAGAAACAGAAAAACATCTGCATACTACAGAACAAATAAATGAGAAGGGGATCATGATTTAAACTATTACATTAAGCAAAACAATGTAAGAAAATACAATTAAAGAAATCCTAAAATTTAAAGTAAATCCTAAAACCACAAAATGTTCAAGCAATAAGCTCTTCAAGAGATAAGTAACTTAACATCTATCACAGAGTTTTAATGCAAATCACAACCATGAGAACTAAAAACTTTTAATAGAAGTGTAAGACATAATAATTTGATTCCACCTGAGTCTTTTGCCAGAGGAACAAAACAAAATAACAAAAGTCCAGAATACACACCACCAGCAAATATTAAAGCTTGTATCACAACTGAAGCAGTTCAAAATGCAATCAACTGTAAAAGGTATGGTATTTTAAATTATATATGTGTGTGCATGTGCATTAGCCATTAAAATATACAAAAGATTGTGTGATCACTTTCACCCTATTGCAATTTTAACAATGTAAAATAAAAAGTAGTTCAGAAGAATTTTCTTCCAATCTTCTACCCACAAGAAGCGCTTGTCTTTAAATTACATACCTCCTACTTATTTCTTGAGGAATCATTAACATTTTCTGAGGCCTCTTGGCTACTTTTAATAGGTGAACCAATTTACCTCACTAAAAACAGTTCAAAGCTTTGCTACCTTCCCCTTTTCAGAAGTGAAAAGCCATAAAGAGAGTGGAGGAAAAAGCAGCAGGTAACAGGGGGTACGGGTGGGTTTTCTCAGCTTTACCTGCCCTCATTTAAAAGCCTGCTGGGAGCAGGATGCTCTCCGGGAAGAGCTCCCCCACATCCCTCTCCTTTTCCAAGCTGCCACCCCCAACGTTGTGCTGCAATGCTGGGCTCTGGAGTCCCTGTGCTGCTGCAGCAGTTTTGTTCTGCACGTGTCTGAGCGCTGCTGTTGGGTGGGTTGAGGTTTTCCTCCCTCTGCTTGGACAACCCCACATGTTCCTGCAGTGGCCTGGGATCTAAGCTTAGTCTGACAACCCGCGGTAAACCGCCGCAAGGAACAGAGGACACAGAACAAACTGTGGAGATACTCTGTCACACTCTGTCCCAGCTGGAGCTTCTCCAGGCACACAGGGCTTCATGTCCACGTAGTCAGCACTCTGGGAATCCAGATGGGCGGTAAATGCAGCACAGGGAGCTTTCAGTTGCAGAATTTGCCATGATGAAACAGTATCACACCTAACCAAAAGTTACAGTGCAGCAGGAGATGCAAGTTTGTATACATACTCCATACCAGGGAGTTTAATGACAGGTAGGTTTTGCTGGGATACAATTTTTTAATCCAGTTTGATCCTGCCAAAACCCAAAGCCATCACGCCATGACTGGCAGGGAGCATAGTGTAAGAGAGAAACATTTATTCCTTGCATGGTGCTCGCATTTGCTGTCGTCTAACCAATCCAGCCAGAGGCCAGCTGAGTGTTTTCAAAAAGAAACAGGCCCAACAAACCTGGGGACAAAGATACTGTTTCCATTTCTACTTCTTGGCTGCAACCTCTTCAAAGTAAGATTCAGAAGATTTAAGCCCTTTGCATATTGCTGCCATTTCTGAGTGCCACAGCTGATGGAAGCAAATACAGCACAGAAACAAAGCATAAATGTCTTACCCATATTCATAAAGGAAAAAAAAAAGGACATTGTCTTTCACTCTTACTTGCATTATTTGGGGTTTATGCCCTGTCCTGAGATAAAATACAACTGCATCTCTATCATTATCACCTGTTCAGAAAGAAATACCAAAAAAAAGCCTATGAACTGGCTACAAGTCAGGGCCCAAATGTGTAGGACACTAAAACAAAAAGGAAGAGAAGAGGCTGCGGTGTTGGCTGTATTAGAAAAAAAGACACATCAATCACAGAATGAAGAGCAAACATTTATTTACTTTTAATTTTCATGTTGTATGGATCACCTGTAGAATGACTCACTTTTCTCTTGGAAAGAAAGCAGACTTCTGGACTGAACTGCAAAATATTTGGGAATTACCATGTGCACAGGACAAATGCTATTGAAAGAGACAACTCAAGTGTATTTGTTCTTTTCAGTGAACTTTTTTACATTGTTGTGGGTTTGTTCTAATAGTCTGGAGATACTGGAGACTACTGCAGTCACTTAACCACCTTACACTGTCCTCAAATATCTGGTGTCTATGAAACCACACATTTCTACAATTTACTCAGTTATTAGTCTTAGAAGAAATTGCTTTATCCTGATCAGATCAGCTGGCTTCCCTTTAGACATAAAGGTCTGCTCTTTGAGCCATACGTCACCAGCAATGACATACAGGCCTCAGAAGTTTCTTATCCAGCTGTAAAATCATTACTGCAGGATATTTTTACCCATCAATATGCTGGCTCCTCAGGGGATCTCCTTCCCTTGGAACAGCAGCCAAACTCTGATTTTTGACACTTTGCACTGAGCAGGAGGGGAAGAAAATATGATAACAACAAAAAAAACCACAATATTAAACCAAATTTCCTGCTCAGTTAATAAACCAGACAATTTCTCTGTCTCTCTTCTACAGTCCTAGGGGTACCCTATGTGTTGTATTGTAACTCTATTACAGCTCGATGACCAGTGGCAACAGACAAGCCCTTGTGAGGAGGAGTTAATTAGGCAAAGAGAAAAATCTTTGTACCTCTCACCCAAAGATTTTTCCCTTCACACAGGTGGGTTTGTTTTTTTTTTTAATGTTGGCATTATAAAGATTTAAAAACAGTCCCCAGTCTTACCTCCCATTGTTCATCTGAGAACTGCAGGACCAGAAAAAGAACTTTTCTGAATAATATTTGAATCTTTTGGTACACACAGGCAGTTTTCTCACCTTCTGAAGCCAGAGCAGCAGATGTAGTAACCACTAAACACCATTTCTTACATGTATGAAGCACCACCCTTAAGCAAGAGTCGGCCATGCTGTTCTGCGCTCCTCCTGCCCTGGCCAGCCTCTAACCTTCTTCCAGCCCTCCTGCTTTTCTTCTCCCAGCTCTTCATGCTGCATTAAGTTATCTATCCTAATGCACAATCATCTTTCAAGCAGCTAGAGGATAACAAATAAGAACATTAAGCCACGAAATCCATGTCATTGTTTACAGAGGACAGCTTTCTATGAAATACAGCAGTGACTAAATGAGCCAAAAACCCATTTCTATCACTAGTTTGAAACACAAATCATTTGTAAACAACATGTCTCATCTCTCCAAGAGCCTAGAAGCAAAACATTATTTTCAGTCTCTCACCCTCAGGAGAGAATAAGAAAAAGCAGACACATAGTCAAAGGTTTCATTTTGAAAAATGTGCTTGACTGAAAAACGCTTTAGTTCACTGCTTAAAGCTTCAAATGAAACAAAGCCAAGTTTTAAAACTCCTTCCTAAAACGAACATCTAAATGCAGTAAACCACAGGGTCTTCCCATCCATAAAACTCAGCTTTGTGGTTTAAAATGATTGCCACAGGAGCAATATTTTTATCTGCCCTGTGATACCAGCTGGGAACTGCAGCAGAGATCTGCCATCATCCCGATTTCATTGATTAGAGCTTTGAAAATACAGATAGTGCTGTGGAATTCCTGCACATTCCAATTAATCCTTTCACTACTAAGTCACCTGACTTGAGACTCTTTTCTTGTTTGTTACAGGAATAAAGATAAGACATTTCACAATTGCTCAAAATGAAAACTGGAATAAGAACCAGTGAAGTCTCCCATTTTAACTGACTCCAAAATATGCAGAACAGGAAAACAAACCAGATCCATCAGCATGTCTAGGCTGGCACAGATGGTCAGTCTAAGCTGACACAGATGGTTGAGAGTGAAGTGACACCCCTCAGGAAACCCTGAAGGGCACAAATGCTTTTTAAGAGTGCCTGCATAGTATGCAAAGTGCTACACAGGCTAGAGAGGGTGCCACCCTGCACCTCACTGAGGCTGATACATCCAAAGCCAGCCAGGGCGGCTATGAACAAGAGCTGCTCTCCAGCAACAGCCACCCTCACCCTTTGCTACAGCATTTACCATTCTCTTTGGGTAGCTGCAGTATTCTGACAGGCAAATACCCAGAATGTCTCCAACAGAATGTCAAATAAAGGTGTTCCCACGAGGGAGATGTCAGGCTCTCAAATTGCACTGCAATGGCCTTTCCATCTCTTCAAACAGAAATGGCTGAAGTGGAGGGAAACAGGTAAAACAAGGTTACTCCACCTAAAACATACTAATTAGAGTTGAGAAGACTGGGAAGTATGAGTGGCAGGCTTCAGGAATTCAGGGCAAAGAATCTGAGAAACAGACCATTTGCTGTGCCACAAGGATTTCTTCTCTTGTGTGTGTGTCAAATCTATTCCTTTTATCCTACAGTCTGAAATCAGCCACTCAAAACAGCCTTTTCCTGAGGTAAAGACCACTGTAGTTTTCTCTTAGGCACAGTTGGTTTGCCAGATGAAAAGTCTTTTTTTTATGAAACAGCAAAATCAGTGAAAGAAAACTACTTTGAGGGGCTGTCCAGTGGTACTTCACTCTTACAGCACAAACAATACTAAGCCTCTGCAGTGATTTGAAAAGAAAATGAGGAATGAGCTGGTTTCTGGAGAGGTACTCCTGAGTGCTGACCATTTTTCAGACCACTTCATGAGCTATTTCTGAGTGGGTATTCAGGACAATTTGAAGTGTAGGTGATCAACTTATACAGATAAGTTGCTTCCCAAGAAAGACCTTTCAGTGAATGTACTGAAAAATTTACTTACGAGAAAAACTTTTCTGCTCCAAGCCTGGTGTGCTATTGCTCTTTCTATCAAAGTTACCACAGAAAGATTAAAACCATTCAAAGCTGTCAGTAATCACAAGATGTTTGTGAAAGCTTAAAAAAACCCCACTTAACCAGAATAGCAAATTCTCTTATTTGGAAAAGCCTTCAAGCCTGTCTGATTTTCCTGGTTATCTCACAAAGAAAATGTTGTGGGTCCAGAATAGATTCACACTCACCTGAAAGCACAGAAGGAGCAACTGATTCTATTCTGATCCCACAAAAGTGTGTCCTAACATGATCAACACATGGAGAGAATATTCTGAATCCTGTATCACATCAGGAACACCAGGTAAGAGCACAGAGTGGTCCCTTCCAGACAGGCATATCACAACTAGGGAAAAGGAGAAAGCCAACCCAAAATAATCTAAAAAGCTTTAAAATATAAATGTTTATTTAGCTAAAATATTTTAAAGTACAATATAAAGATATAAAACATAGAAAATTCCATCACTAATTTACATGCTAAAAGGATTAATTGACCAGCTGTAAGGAGAAGACTTCATGAAATTCATGGACGTTTCAGCCACAAGGGTTATTTCATCAGACTTGAAATACTGAACAACCATTGCAGAGAACTTGCTCTCCCACATCACCATAACTAGGGAAAAAAAGAAAACAAAACAACGACAAAAAAAACCAGAAGAAACAAAAGTCAGTGTGCCTACAGTTTCTGGAACATAACAATGTCATACTATTCTATTATCAACCATGGGACTCCCACACCGCACCCTCAGTATTTCTTTATACCACTGAACTGTTAACAATGACTGAAAAAAATTAAGATTACTCCTTGGAAGCCTATGCATTCAGCACTGGCTAGCATGCCATATTGCTGCTGGGAAAACAAGAGAAATTTTGCCTCCTACATCATTTAAATAAGAAGCTGAACTAGACTTGCACTATGGTCGATTAGAGCGCTTCACACAGGCATCTTGGTCCGCATGCTTCAGACAGTTTTACTGCTGCTAAAGCACGGGAAGAGTTTAACTCCTTTATGTGTATGAGCTAGATGCCTGCTGCACCCAGCTGTTAGGGCACGAGTAATTAAAACAAGCCTCCAAACTGGAAAGGCACTTACTCAACAGCGGAGCACAGGGAGCAGGTGACCGCGGTACAGCAGCTGCAGAGCCTGCTGCAGCTCTGGCAGACAAGCCGGTCACACTGCGCACACGCCTCCTTCACATCGGCCGTCCTCACACACGACGAGCAGGCTCTGGACGATCCCGCCGGCGGAACTGGTGGGGAAAGACACAGTGAAGAAGGGATGAGCTTCACAGCAAGGCAGAGAAAGCCGCAGGAGTCTGCAGAGCGCCCGCGCACAGCTACAGGTGGCAGCACCTCGCAGGGCGCTCGGGCATGCAAAGGGACGGGGAGCGCCGCTCGGAACTTGGTTCTTTCTCTGCTAGACGCTACGGGATGCTAAAGCAGAATACACACGCTGCAGACCCGAAATCCGTCAGCTCAAATCTAACACTTCCTTTAAGGAAAGTCAATAAAGAAGAACTACACAGCACAAAGCTACTCATCAGAGTACAGACCTCCTCGGGAGGGGAAGCCAAGGGGCAGCACTGGTGTCTGTAGCGATCAGGGTCAGGAACCGAGGGCATGGCCTCAAGCTGCGTCAGGGGAGGCTTAGGTTGGATATTAGGAAAAAGTTCTTCACCCAGAGGGTGGTCTGGCGCTGCAACAGGCTCCCCAGGGAAGCGGTCACGGCCCCAACCCCGCCAGAGTTTAACAATCATTCTGACAACTCTCTCAGGCTCATGGTGAGAAAATCGGGAGTGTCCTGGGCGGGACAGGAGTTTCACTGGGATGGGTCCCAGCCAGCTCAGGGCATTGCGCGGTGCTGTGACACGCCCCGGGCACTCACCCCTGTCCGCGGGCCGCCGCCGCAGTTTCCCGTCGTGGCCGATGAGGAGCTGCCCGCTCCAGCGGGGCCCCTCGCCCTGCGCCTCCCCGGCCGGCCCCGGCTCCGCCGGGCGGGCGGCGGCCGCCGCGCCCTCCATGTACGCCTGGGCACCCCTGAAGAGCAGCCGCCGGGTCCTCTCTGCGGGCGGGAGAGGAGAGCAGAGTTAGGGGCGGACTCCCCATGGCCGCGGCCCGCGGCGGCCCGGCACATCCCCCCGGCGGGCCGGCACATCCCCCCTGCGCTCCCCGCCCCGCTCACCGAACACCTCCCGGCGGTACTCCTCGCCCCGCACGCCGCGGCTCAGCTCCCGCAGCCCCACGCGGGTCTTCAGCTGGAGTGGGGCCGCGTCCCCGAAGGGACAGGAGCGCTTCGGCATGGCCGGGCCGACCCGCGCCCGCTCCGCCCCGCGCCGCGTCACGGCCGCGCCACCGCCTCCCTCACATCCCGGCCCGGGCGCTCGGAACCGCCGCCGCTCCGTTCTTTCCGCAGGGAAGCGAAAGCTTCGTCGGCAGCGGAAAAATTTCTCTTCCCGCCGCGCCCCGAGCGCCCGGCGGGGTTGGCAGAGGCGCCGGCCCGGCCCCGCCGCCCCGCCCGCTGCCACCGCCCCTCAGGCGTCACCTCCGTGCGCCCGGAGCGGCGGCGCGGAGCCGGCGGGGCCAAGCGAAACCAGCTTTGGAGCTCGCGTTTGTCAGTAAACTAGAATCACGGAATATGCAGAGTTGGGAAGGACCCGCGAGGGTCATCGAGTCCAACTCTTAGCCCTGCACAGGACACCCCAAGCCTCGCACCATGTGCCTGGGAACGTTGTCCAAACGCTTCTTGAACTCTCTCAGGGCTGAGGCTGTGACCGCTTCCCTGCGGAGCCGGTTCCAGTGCCCGACTACCCTCTGGGTGAAAAATCTTTTCCTAAACCTCTCCTGACACGGCTTCCTCCCATCTCCTCACGTCCTGTCGCTGGTCACCAGAGAGATCGATGTCTGCCTCTCCTCTGCCCCTCATGAGGAGGTTGTAACCGCAGTGAGGTTTCCCCTCAGTCTCCTCCAGACTGAACAGACCAAGTGACCTCAGCTACTCCTCATACGGCTTCCCTACCAGACCCTTCACCATCCTCGTGGTCCTCTTTTGGAAGCTCTCTCATAGCTTTAAGCCTTTTTTTATTCTGTGGCACCCAAAACTGCCCCCAGACTCGAGGTGAGGCCGCCCCAGTGCAGAGCAGAGGGGACAATCCTCTCCCTTGCCTGGCTGGCAATGCTGTGCCTGGTAGACCCCAGGGCAGGATTATCCCTCCTGGCTGCCAGGGCACTGTTGGCTCGTGTTCAACTTGCCATCGACCAGGACTCCCAGGTCCCTTTCCTAGTTCCCCAGTTTGTCTCTACATTCAGGGTTGCTCCGTTGCAGGTGCAGAAACCGGCACTTGTCTTTTCCAAACCTCATACAGCCGGTGATTGCCCAGCCCTCTAATTTGTCCAGGTCTGTCTGCAAGGCCTCTGCCACCCAGGGAATCAACAGCTCCTCCCAATTTTGTTTTATCTGTAAACTTAGTATCCTTTACAGTCCTGCATGCAACTTTTTTATGAACTCTCTTTTCCCTTTTTGGCAGGCCCACACATTATGCTGGGCTCACGGAGCTCTTTGTGCAGCCCTAAACCCCCCACCCTGGTTTGGGCTGTCTGAATGCTGTGGAACCAACAAAAATGTGCACAAGCTTGTGAATTTCCTTTTTGACAGACCACCAGGGAGGCTGGAGAATCCCTGTCTGGCCAGGGGGCTCTGTGGGCTCCTCAGCACTAGCCAACATCAAGAGTGGGTTCAGCCCTTGTGGGCACAATGAGTCTTTGGGGACTAACACCCAGTTTCAGCTGAATCTGGAGTTCTCCAAGACCTTCTGCTCTGAAAGGGAATTACTGCAATTAATTTCCTATTTACAGGTGGGCTGTGTAGCGCCCCAGGTGTGGTTTCATGGGTTAAAAGTCTCAGATGCCATTCCAAGTGGCAGCCAGTCTGGGTACTATGTGTATTTTGAAAATACATTGGTTTCCTCAGGGCAAACAAGTTTAAAACTGATGTTGGAGTTTAGATGCTATGTTTTGTGTCACTTGAAGCTGATCTGTCAAGGCAGTTTTATTTCTTCCAGATAGTTTTATTTCTGCCAGAGGTCTGTGAATTCAAAACTTCGCCTGTATGTTCTGTGGACAGAAACACAACGAAATACAGGAGCAACTTTTCCACTAATGAACTTACAGTCTGCTAAGGGTGAAGGGCTTGTTCCTGGTTTCTTTGTTTTGTTCTGGTCAAAAACAGCATATCAAGTTAAGACTTAACTTTACTCCTGAAAAAAAAACAAAACAAACCAAAAAAGAAACAAGGAAACAAACAAAACATCTAAACATGAAAAACCAAACAGTAACAACCTCCTCAAAAGTTAGTGACAGAATCAGTATTTTTTAAAAGGTGAAAGCCTTCTTTCATTCAGAAACTCATAAAAACTTCAATGTACATTTTCAATACTAATACAAGATTTAGAATGGCAATCATTTATATGAAAATACAATTATGCAAGACATGCAACATAGATCAATGTGCTGAAAATGGGCCACAATATCTAATGGACTAACTCTGGTCTGGTTTCATTGCTTGAGTTCTTCCAAAACTACTGAAACCCCAGGATCAGTAGTACTGAACACAGTGCCAAACTATGGCTATAGAATCACAGGCTATCCTGAACTGGAAGGGACCCACAAGGATCATCAAACGCTGCATCCTGGCTCTGCCCAGGACAGTCCTAAAAATCACACCAGTGCCTGAAAGCATTGTCCAAACATCAAAATTATGAGAGTGAGTTGCTGAACTACTAATAGTTTGCAGGTACAACCACTCTGGTTTCATACAGGTTAATGTAATTTTTAAAAATTTTTCTGTAGAGCTGATCAGCCGAGCTTTCTGATCTGTGGAGCAGAAGCCATGGTTGTAATTCACAGCAATTCCCAAAAATTGCTTCTGATCTTACTCCTGCCACTCCTTCTTTAGCTTTAGGGACTTCTGCTTTGGCTTTTTCTGCACATACTAGCAAATGCAGCTTAAGATGTTCAGCAGGCTTTTCCAACTGCATATTGAAAACTCATGGTCTTTTCTTTCTGTCTAAGGAAACTACTCTGTAAATATGCACTAGTTAGACACTCGGATGTTCCTGAAATTCTCTGGGGAATATTGGTTAATCAGAATGTAATTCCAGTTGGAAAGAGACCTGTCAGGATAGAGGACAGAGGATCACACGTTTCATTAACGTGGCATGGGATAAACGTGGATAGAACTTGGCTGTCTGAGAACTGGATGAAATACAAAGAAAGAACTAAAAGCACTATTCCACTTGTGGGGAAGGAGTGCTCTGAAACACTCATCTCAAATATGAAGTAGATTTGAAAGGGAGCAGCTCATCCTGCAACAGTGCTGCTGGTGCTGTCACTGAAGAGTACATTTAAGGGCACTTTTGCAGAGTCACAGGTTATTCTGAGTTGGAAGGAAATCACAGGGATCATCAAGTCCAGCTTTTGCTGAGGGCTGATTCCATATGACACATTGCCACCACTACCCCACTGCAGGAATCTTCAGTTGCAGCTGAGTCAGCCTCAGGTGGTGAAATCTCTTAATTGCTTTGTAAGACTCACTTTCACCAACATCTGCTACTGACCAACTCTCTTCTCTTTGCAAGCTATGAAGGCAGAATAATTCTGTCTGCTCTTTACCAACGAGCCTGAGCACCCTGCAGGGAGGGAATTGGTTCACCTGCCTGTCTTCTGAATTGTTACCCAGAAGAATGGTGCTGAGTGTTTTATTAGTTCCAGAACAGTGAGCCTTGAGGAAGATCCACTGGTGATTTAGAAGTAACAGAAAGGATGAGTGAGACCTGACCTGCCAAAGCTTGTTGGCATTGAGTGTTCCTGAAAATTAAAAAAAACCCTAACGTGCTGGTGATATTTCAGGTTAGTTAATGAGATTCTGAATGTGAAAAAGCAGCCCAAACACATCCCAAATCAGTGAAGGTAACTGTGAAACACCATGATTTTGGTTTATCCTTGAAAACCTTTTTGTGAACTACCTCTGCGCCCCCCCCCCCCCAAAGAACCAACTAAGCAAAAAACCAAACCAAACAAACAACAAAAACAAACAAACAAAAACCCACCCCAAAAACCAACCCAAAACCTAGAGAATAAAAATTACAGTCTTTTTCTTGCTACATTGCTTTTCCTGTGCTTGGATGAATATTACAGACAAATTGCCTGGTTGATGTTTGGTCACTTACAGCACAAAGAAAAATGTCATTTCTTGTATTTTCAACAGTTTCCATTTCCAGTAAACTAGTCCAATGCACAAAATGGACTGTTGTTGTTAAGCCTGTCTTTCCTGTATTCTGTCTCTACCAGTGCTTCAAGAAATTCAGGGCAGACACAGAAGAGCTCTGGGTGTCCCCTGTGTCTGATTTTATGGAAAATAATGAATAACCATTCCCTATTGATTCTCTGAATAGCATCCATGACTATGAAGATGTCTGTCATCCTTCTCCATTTTTTATTCAAGCTGTAATGTTTTGTTCATATTGAAACACTTTGCAGTGTGTCTTGTGCCACATCCAAGTTCACAGCACAGAAAACTGTGTGGGAAGGGAGGGAGCCCTGGGTACGCCAAGAGCTCTGCACAGGCACCTCTCTGATACATCACTGCTTGTGTTCCTTCTTCAGAGTACTAAGAAATACATTGAATGGGCAGCAGCTTCCTCAGTTTTACCAATATACTGTCCTTGGGATCACAGTTATCCCTTTGTAACTGTTGTCTTCACATTCCTTTTACACTGAGACCAGTTTAATTAAGTATATCACATTCTACCTGAACTACTATAGACTCTGCCCACAAAACATATAGATTTAGATTTTTGTACTCCAGTAACCAATTACAGATTTAAATTTTGTTTCTGATTCATCTGATCCATCTGTGAGACAGTCATAATAAATGTTTACCTGTCACTTAATGCTTCCAACTACACCAAAATATAATTAGAAATAATAAGCCAGATAAAAATCACAGTGTAAGTCACAGACATTGCAATTCAATACTGAAAGCTTTCTTAAAAGAAGAACTTACAAGCTCAGGAAACTGAAGAAAATTCTGCTTTATTAATTCTGTTTTAGGCAGGCTTAGAGAAGATATACAGGATAGATGATTTGGCTTTGTGAATCTAAATATTTATCAGCCTTACTTCTTTCCCTCTATGCCATGTTTTGCAAGAAACTTACTGTAAAAAGTCAAAGTGTTCCATTTCAGAATTAAGTGGCAGATAAATAGTGATCCAGCCCTTACAATACTTTATCTATCCCTTCAGCTTCACTTATACCAAAGCCCTCCTCTCTGTGTGCTTGTAGTAAAACTTCCCAATTTTTCTATTCCTTCATTACTAGGCCATTTAGAAAGATATAAAAGCACATCACATAAAGGTGGGACTCTGCCTCCTATACCTCTTTAAATAGGGAGTTTCCTTAGTTGAATTGGTATAAAAATGAGTGGCTTTTGGCCAACTCACTGGTTCTTCTTAAATGTTTTCATGCTAAAACAGTTAAAGAAATTATCTAGAAATTCTGTCAAGTGGAAATGTTTTGATAGTAGCTGATACAGTTGGCCATGTGCCAGCATGCAGTCTGTGTTTTGTGGGATGGACTATCAGGATGGGCACACGTCCCCTGTTGGGCCTAGGATAAAGCACCATGCCCCGTGTGCTCAGTCCCACTGCACTGCCCTTTCTCTGCTCTGCAATACGGACCTGAAGATTAAAAAACCCCTCCTTGCATAAAACTGCTTTTACTGGAAGGGCCAGGGGCTGTTTTCTTTCTTCTGTGTCCTGTTCTTAGTACATCAGCCTTAACAGACAACGTGTTTACAGCTGGAATCAGAGGACTATACCTGGTTCTGACATTATCTGCTCACAAGAGCATATTGTTTCATGAGGACTCCCTAGCAGAGTTTGTGCCCTCATCTTGATGAGCTCTTGATGTGGTTCCCGCCTCCAAAAAATATTTGATGAGCGGGATTAAGGGCTGGCTCTCAGGATATGCTGCTGTTAAGAGCAGGCTCTGCTGTCTTGTCACTCCTGCCAGTGCTTGCTCTTAAATTAGCATAGCATGGTTGGGTTTCAGAGCGTGTTTCGTTCTTGCCAGCCCTGAGATGCACCAGTGCTGCTCAGCAGATCAGAGTACCCGAGGGTCCCACTCACTAGAGGGCACCCTCAAAACTATAAATTATTTTTGCTGTTACAAAGATGTTATTGTTCTGCTGACAGGGGTTTACAAAAGGGCTGCTTTCCCTCTTTTTTTTCATGGTTGTTGTTGTTCCTGGCCCTTCCACAGTGTGCTTTGATTTCTGTTGCACTGTTTCCTTTCAGTTTGCTTCTTTCCAGATTATTTTAATCTGTCATGAAAAAAGGAATATGAGCTGTGACAGTGAGAACTGCTAGCACTGACCTAACATAGTGCCAAGTGTTCTGTTTTCTTTCTCTGCAGGCAACAATGTTTTTGATTTAATGCTAGGTGGCTGTCCTTAGAATTCTTTAAATCTTTATCCGAATAGTTCTATCCATTATTCGGTGTGGATTTACATGGGAGAGGCTCTGAGAGGTAACTCAGTCCTTTCACTATCCCTGCACAGTACAAACATCCTCTCCCACACATGGCTTGGGAAGGGATGGGCAAAACCTTCCTCCCTCACGTTGCAGCTGCATCCAGCCCCGCTCTTATTATTTTGTTATGGAAGTGAATCCTTGCTTTGAGACAGCTTTATATGTTGTTCCTCATATGCTCTCCTCTCTCCATTCCCCAGAGCAGCCGTTCAGCTGGAATAACTCAGGGTGCATCTGCTCAGCTCAAAGGGGCTGTGTCAGTGCAGGCTGGCCAAGAACCCAGCTCTGCACTCACATGTCTAACAAACCATCACAGCAGCAGCCCACAAAGTGTGTTTATTTTAAATATGTGTGGCTGTGTTGTCAGCCCCGCACAGAGAAGATCTCTGTGCAGAGAACAGAAGCTGCACAGAGTCAAGGCAATTCCCTGAACGTTGCCAGGATAACATGCCACAGCTACAGAGACCATCACAAGCACTAATGTGGAAATTTCCTGAGCACAGCCTTTGTAGTTGTAATCCCTTAATGCAGAGAAGTCTTGAAGGCACTCGTTCTCTCTGCTCTCTGCTGAGCAGTTTGCATGAGTGGTGAGGTATTGGCTATAAAAGTGATGCTCAATCCTAGGCCTACATCCAGGGTGCCAATTAATAGAATGAGACTTTTTGCGCTGCTGGCATGTTTCCTCTGCATGGAAATTATCAATGCATTCTGCATAGGGCTCAGACCAGCTTTAGTATTTTAATTACATAGTGTGGGGCAAATCAATTTCTAATATACAAAATGCCTTATCCTATTTGTAATGCCTTAACTAGCTAACTTCTTTTATTTCTTTCACTTGACTTCTTTTCCATGTATATTAGAATCTATTATAACTTGTTCTTTGTATTTATGCTCAGAAGCTTCTTAACCTGTACATGCATTAATGTTTTTTGATTTTATTTTCTGTATGAGGATTTCAGAGAAGATATTGGTGTGACACAATGCTGTCCTTTTTTCCTTTCCTATCTGCAAGACTTAGAAGATCCCCAGACTTTTGGTGAAGGCATTCATTATTGCCTGTTTCTAATATCGATCCATTATCACTACTTAAGCTGTAGGAAGGGCTTATATACAAATAAAAAAAAGTATCACTGATGTAAAACTGTGATATTGTTATTGAATCACTGATTGAATAATGAAGAAGAGTAGCCTGATATTCCTCCTAGTTCTTCAAAATTCACAGCTCCCACACAGTTTGTCCCAGGCACAAGTTGTTCTTCCCTGTCATTTTATTCTGACTTCAGTTCTTCTGGCAAAGTTGGAGATGTTACTTATTCCAGTACCCAATATACACAAGTAGAGATCACTGAAAGCTTTTTTTTTTTTTCCTGCAGAACATACAGTACTAAAAATCAGTGGACCAAATACTCAGGGAATGGGTTTGATGTCTTCGTCCCCTTTTCCAATAATCTGCTTTAGAAGCTATAGATAGGAACTTAATGCTGTTTCAGAATGACAAGGCAAACCTTTTGCAAACTTACTCAGTAAATGTCTTCAAGCTATATTTTATCTCAGACAGTCATGATTGAGGTCCCATTGGTACAGCTACAAACTGCATTCCTTAATTCTGAAAGAACCCAGCTTCCAAGGAAAGCATGAAACAGTGATAAGAGTCGTTGCTAAGATCACCACAAGAGCACAGCCTCAATGGCTGGGAGAAGTGAAGCAGAAGAAGATTGGAGTACAAAATCTGAACTGTTTTCAGTGCTATGGGGTGGCAACTGAGCAGCAAATCTGTGACTGTGGTACTGACATATACGTGACTGCACTGGGAGCAAAACGAGTCTTACCTGAAGCAAGGCAGAGTCTTGAAACAAGAATATCACATCATCTTGGCAATTCTCCCTTTCTTCTTCATCCATTCATTAATGACGCAAACTATGCCATTACAATGGATGATGGGCAGGTAGCAGGAATCCGTGGTATTACTCATCAACCTGAGTAATGGGAAACACCTTCCCTCCCTCTCCTGGCCATTATCCCCCTCAATATAGCCCAGCAGAGCACCTGCTTTATGCAAGATGCAAGTCCACTCTTGGCTCCTGCTCATCCTGATATCTCATTTAAACCTCAGATTGTTCTTGGCAGAGCTGCTCCTTAAGCAGGGGCTTCCCAGCCTGTACTGAGACAAGAGGAACCCTGGGCCTCTTCCTGGGCTTCAGGAGCTTTCCACGGGCCAGCCCCCAAGCTTATCAATGTCTTTGCCAGTTTTCAGCCGCTCTGGAACTCAGAGCTCAAAGGGCAGGTTTCCATTCATGGTAGAGGGCTGCACTATTTTAAGAATCTCAATGGAAACACAACTCTAATTACTATAGGTTTGACACAGTGAGTTTCCTCTTCAGAAGCAAAGAACACCACGAAACACCTCTTTGTGATCATGACTGGTAATACACTGTATTTCCATGCTTGTCATTTTGTCAGACTCACCAAAGGCTGACTCCAGCACCACTTGCTTGGGATCTTTTCCATTTACAGGCCAGCCAGGCTCACAAACCTCAGCAGCAAACACCATTTCCTCACATTTTGAGAATTAGGCCCAGTTAGCAGGAAATGTTTTGTCTTCTGTGGGGAAAAATGGACACTGCCACCTCTGCTGGAAGGACACATATAGTTGACTGTCCTTAAGACAGTATCTTATGTATATGTTCTGCAGTCCTTAAGAAAGCTTATCTCCAGTGACTCAGCCCAGGGTATTTTAAGGATTTCAGCAGCCACCTAAACTATCTGAAGTGCTCTGCTACTCCTCAGGCACTGTAAAGGTATCACCTGAAACCCAACACTGCTGTCTGAGGCACTATTTACAGCCTTGCAATGTAAACTCTGGTGTCTACGCTCAGCTCCTGAAAGGTAACGCCTGTCACAGGAAGGGTGCATTATCTTGAGACTGTGAAAACATTAAAATACACAAGTGTTTGGGGTTTTTTTTTTTCCCTGACAGACATTTTCATGCCAAACACATTTATTTAGACAGTGTTCAAATTTGTACTGCTTTCAACGACTGAAAAATGCAGCTGTTGGCCAAAATTTTTTACATTAATGGAAGATACAAAGTGTATGTGCTTACAAAAGACCTTTTTTCCTGTTTTATTTTTCTTACCATCTCATAGAGCTGATGGGAAAATATTTAATGAACAGTGTCAGCTCCAGAAATCTACAGATATCAATAACACATGAAGGTATTTTAGAATAACTAATTTCCTGTAAGTATATCAGAGATTAAATGGCAATATCTTGGAATCATTCTGTAAAACACACTCATTATCAAAGCTCGTTTGTGATGGATTTGGGAAGAAAATGACCCAGTTCCCTACCTCCCTGAAGCAGGCTGTACAATCCCACTTGTCTCATGCCATGGATCCGTGTAGCACGGTGGCAGCCTGAGCAGGCTCCATGCTTCAGGCATCCTCTTTGTCATTGGCAATCTGGATCTAGTAAAGAGACAAAGCAAGCACTAACACACTCATTAGTGACCAACAAACCGCCAGGTCACACCCCGATGGACTGCCACAAACAGGCACTTCTAGAAAGAAGATAGCTGAAGCTGGATTTCCTTTCTTGTCTGATGCCCAGTTAAAAGGGTGATGTGAGCTCATCCTTTTTGCCAACATCTGACACTTTAAACCAGCTCTCTGATGGACATAACATGTTACTGTACAGGAGGCAAGGCCACTTCCACAGGGAATAATGAGTGGGCTAGAGCTTGACCCCATGTAAAGTATTACTGTCAGAGGTTAGGGGCAGGAATGTCTGGTTTTTTTCCTCCATCCCCATCGTCAGACACAGCTCTCCAGGTTTGGTTTGGGTTTTTTAAAGATTTTTTTTTGTGTGTGTGTGTGGTTTCTTGGGGGTTGTTTGGTTTTTTGAGTTGGGCATTGCCAGCCTGACATGGATTTAGATGACACTACCTCAGATGCTTCAGCTACCAAAGACCATTCTATGTGAAATTATACATATGTGTGTGTGTATATATATATATATATATGTAAAACTGATGCAAAGGAAATTAAGAAATACTAATTAATTAGCAGATCAATTCTCATCCAGGTCTCAGCCATTGCCCTGAATGGTGTGTGAGGCACTGACCTGCTGTCATTTACTGGAAGGGTCACATACCTGCTATTTCTGGCTCCTTCTGAAACAGATGAGAAAAGGAGTGGTTTCCATGGAGGCTTCTGGAAGCCCTAACAGCACTTGTCTGAAGCCCAGTCAGTTTTAGAGGTGATAATTGTTTATCTGAACCTGTATCGACCTTTGCCTTCTCTCAGTGTTGTTGATAAAGAGACTTCACAGAGTTCACATCAGTTGTTCTGAACAAACTTTTATTGCAAGAATTTCTGCCTCACTTAGAAAATGTATTTTTCCTTCATAAAACCATTGGTCACTCAGGTGAATAACCACGAATCCCAGTGATAAAGGTAGATCCCTGCTCTGTTTGTAAATGGGAAAGGGAGACAAAGTTTGTGGGATTTGTGAAAAAAGGCCAAACACTGAAAATTTGTAGACTGAGAGAAAACATACCTTTATTCACTAATGCTGCTACTTATTTTCTAAAATTCCTGAAATATTAAACCAGGTTTTTGTATGAAGTTTACTTTGTTAAAAAAGAAGGGAAATAGAGACCAAGCACTGTTACTTTAAATCTCTTTTAATACATCTTCAAGGACAAAATAAACAGGTGTGGAACAAAAATCATCTGAAAAAAATCTGCATAAGGTGTAAGTATAGATTGCACATTACTATGGAAAAGCTTCATTTTCTTTCCTGTTATAAAGTGCATTATGCCAGAACTGTAAGACCATATATAGCCAAATTAAAAAATTACAAAAGCTTCAAAACCCTATCTTGAATGTGTGAGGAAGTGTATATCTGACCAGGAAGGCCACATTGTAAGGGTGTCAGAAAATGTCTCAAAAACACTACTGTGCAGGAACGAATCTGTAATTGCTACTTTTAAAAAACTATAATCTTTACTACAAATTACAGCTTTTCAGTAAACATTTACCCTTATTCTTCCATCCAGATATCAAGCAGCATGATGCATCAGCCAGTTTCAGCCATTATTATTGAATTTGGCTGGGGAGAAAGAAGTAGTTAAATCGATCACAGTGATTATTAAATGAAATTCCAAACAATATAAAATAACGTACATGGAAAACAGCTAAAATTAAAGGAAATTTATGTTAAAATGTTCCCATTAAGCAGGGTCTCTCAGTAGATTAAAGAGCTTTTTGATAAAAGCCTGAACTTATTCACGTTTAACCCAATGACAGCACATGTAAAATTTAATAGAAGAAGAACTTTTATTTAAAATATCCATGAAATGAAATGCATGATATTATTTTTATGGTAATAGAGTAAGTAATGGGATAATTGCCTATTACATCATGCTCACTGACATCACTGGGTTTTTTGATGAATCCCTGAAAGCAAGGACAGGCCATGTGGACCTAATGGATACTTAATGGAAAAATGGAAAATAAAAAGATTAGGTGGAAAGTAATCCTGTGAAAATTACACTATAGTAATCCTGTGAAAATTACACTATAAAAGCTACTGTCTTTAATATGCCAAATACTCAGTTTAGAGTTGATCATTTAATCCTGTTATTCAGCACACCAAGTGGCTAGTTAGTCATTGTGGATTTTGCCTATAAATCAACCAAAGCTTAAATATAGCGGCCACCTCCCTGCACAAATGCACGGAGGAAGATGGGGCCAAGAAAAGGAACCGCTCTAGATCATTCAGAAGGCAAATATCACAGGGTTAAGCCATGTGAAAACAAAACTTAATTACTGTTTCTCCGAGCATCTTTATGCTTAAAGCACCTCGTATAAATGAGGCACAGTTCACAGTGCTAATAATTAATAATAATTTGCTGATAATTAGCACTTACCAAGTACCTTTCAGAAGTGCTTCGCAAACATTAGATAAGGTCAGAAGTTTCACTGGTCTTTCATCAGAACAGCCATAAATACAATGGGGAGAGCTTCCTCCTCAATTCAGATCGAGGATTGCAGGGCTTGACCCAGGGAACTCCAAAAGGCAGTGTTGAAGAGGTGAGGGTGTTTCACTAATTGCAATTTTACAGATTGCGAAACCAGCAGGAACGAGATTAAACAATTTGTCAAAGATGGACAAATGAGTTAAAACAAGTAAGGATTCATAGCTTTGGGATCTTTTTTTTTTTTTTTTTTTTTTTTTCTTAGAGAAAAAAGGTATTTGCTTGCTCACTAAGCCAGACTATAATGAACTGGGGTATGGAGAGACTGTACCAGAGCTGGATGGTGTAAGAATTCTGCCTTACAAGCAGCAAAACATCCACAAACAGTTGCATTTAGTGCTTTGCACTGGTACTTTTAAAGGTGATTCTTGACACAAATGGCTTTGAACATTATCTGGTATTTAATATTGAGTGAGATGAGACAAAGGGGATGGGTATGGCACAAGATGCTCCTGACACGTTTTCCTTTTTTCCCCATTTCTAATGCCAAGTGTCATTGTTTTGTACCTTTGGAGTTACCATGTCAGAAAAGGGCTGTTTTTACATACTGCATAATGGCATCACTGAGGACGTGATGCCATTTCCACAGCCCATGGGAATGATACAAAAATATTGTTATAGCTCTCTGAGACATATATAAAAAAGGAAAATCTACCTGGAGAATTTCACAGGTAAGGAGTAACTCTGTCTCTAGAATAATCTTTTTCCTCTACAAGAGGTAGGCCTTTTTCTGAGAGCTCTTGATGCATCACCATTATGAATTAGAATATCCATAAAGAAGTTCAAATATATTCTTGAAGATTCTGGGACCTCTCCACAGCTTCTCCATGTCCCAACCCTGGCTGCCACCCTTCTATAAATAGGCATTACATTTTGCTGAGGAAGGTCAAAATGTGTGAGGGGTGTAAATACTGCAGCAATCATCATTGAGTCATGCATAGATTTATTCTTGGAAACCTATGAGCTGTGGAAGCGAGTGCCTTACAGAGCCACAAGTTCCAAGTTCCTCAACAGAGTACCACAGTAGAACTCGGGAAACTTCAATCACAGGACTAGCAGGAAGAAATGTTCCAGGTTCATGGAGAAAACGCAGCGTGCTGTCTCAGTTCCACTCTCCTCGTGTTTGGTACCCTGAGGACTCTCTTCCTTTCACCTTCACTCCTTCCTTTTCCTACTGCTCAAAAAAAGGCCACACACCTGACTGTCTCCAGCCTGTTAGTCCACAGAATAGTTCAATGAATTATTACACAGGTCAGCTTTCTCCAGTTTGGCCCCTTTACAGATGTTCTATCAGTTATTACGATAGGCTTTGTGATAAATACATTTTACATTTTAGCTGCTCTCCATTCATTTTAGAAGGCTATCAAAAAAAATCATATAAAAATTATATGCAATTGTGTTTGCTTTGCTTTGTGGAGTCAAAAATACCCACCTAACTATGCTGCATTTTATAAACAGAAAATCTTTATAATTCAACCAATTTCAGTGCATGGTATCTGTCCTAGTACTGTCAACCCAGATACACAGATATTTTAACTTTTGAAGAAAAAATCCAAGCTTCGCAATTCTAAAGTTACCCAATAATTACTGGAAAACGCCTAATACTGGTTTCATCAAGGAGAAATACTATATAGGTGTAAAGTACTTTTAAATAGTAACATGGATCAGTTGGAAAAAATTATTTCCCTATTTTGTTAGAAATACTTTTTTTGACTTTTTTGATGACGGACACCAAGGAGATTTTACATTGAATTTACTGAGAACTTAAATAAAATGTTACAATACAGAATATATGTTGTGTTTCTATTTAAATCCTAGAAGAATTTGTTTGTTTTAAATAGCATTTCCATTTAGAGAGGAAGCAGTAAGGGACCGATGAACGCCAAATTGTGCTTCTCATTGCTGAAGTTCTTCATTTGTTTAAAACAGCTGGATCATCGACTCTCTTGATTTTCCAACTCCAACCCATTTAACTAGGGAGGAAAACACATCTGTTAGAACAATTACTGAGAGTAAATACTATAATCAATGAACTGGAATAATTTTCACCTTTCATCATGCTTCACAACAGACTGACGAGTTTTAGGAAGGAAGTTTCATTGTCAAAAATCCCTCTATTCCAGCTGCACTACTGGACTGAAAGTACAGTATACTGAAGTTTGAAAGCATGAAATAATTATACCATAAACACACAAAACATTGCAGATGGAAGGCCTAATAGAAGGTCAGGAATGTTTGTTGCAGGTTGAAGTGCCATTGTTTTGAGTGACAGGATGTTTAGCTACATCCCTGCAGAGAGGAAGCCAGAGCTATGCCAGACTCTGAAGTCTGCGTGATGTGGAACAGGAGAAAGCGATGCCTACATACTGTAATTTTTTTAAATGTAGGACTCTAACTATAAACATTATCCAGTGTGAGCAGCCACCCCAAATTCCACACTGTAGCTGCAGTTTTATTGCTCGTGGTTGCTATAGAATTGACAGTAGGTACATCTCCTTTAGCAATCAAACCTAGCAAGGAATCCTGACTTTACACAGCAAACCAGAGGAATAAAGTTAAGGGGAGCTGTATTTACACCTCCCTTGGGTGTCCTTGACCACACACAGGCCATTCTCTGAGTTTCAGTCTCTGCTATCAGATGTTTCCTGATCCGTGACTGATACAGGAATTGCCACGGTTGTAACCAGCCTGTACTCCACTGATGTGACCTTTGAGGTGCTTTATGGAAAACAAAAGTACACATGCCAGCTTTCTAAGCTGGTTACTCTGGAAATTCCCTTGCAAACTCCACCAATTCATGCCACACCTAGCTCTTGGCACATCTTGAGCTCTAGCAGTTAGATTTGAAGAAAACTGGGTGGCTTGACCTTTGCAGATTGTTGATGTTAAGATTCTCATTTTTCCAAAGTGGAAGAACTGGGCTAAGCAATTTTGTATCCATTATGCAATACAAGTCCTTATATGAGTAAGAATGGAAAAAAACCAAAACAAAGACACCTAAGTTCAAACAGGGATGCAGTGCGGGATGCAGAGAGAAAGGGAGAGATAAAGACATCAGCCTAACTACACACTGAACCACGGTGCACAGACCCCAAAGTTTTCACTGAAATAAAGTGACCATTTGCCAAGAACAGCATATGTTTATCTTCCCTCTGGTTAAATCCTTGCCAGCAGCAGCATGGAGTTCTCTGCAGCACTGCAGACCTGCCTGCTGAACACCACCCTTTGCTGCTTCTTGGCAAGCTGTCATTTACCCCCATCATCCCAACCGCTGGTACTTTCATTTCTTCCTGCCCAAATAAAGTGACTTCCAACTAACAAACTGAGCCCTTTCACAGAGCTGTGTCTGTCTGCTGTGTCTGCTGTGGCACCCTCATATGGACATCTACAGAGAAATTTACCTGGCACGCCAACGTGGTTTTCCACACAGCGGATGTAATTCTGGGCCTTGGGTGGGAGGTCCTCCCATTTTCGTGCTCCAGTTGTGTCAGTTTTCCACCCAGGCATTGTTTCATACTCTACTTCCACCTTCTGTAGTATCTCCTGGTTAGCTATGGAAGAACAATTTTTATCACAGTTGATTTTAGCTGCTCTGCCTTAAGAGAACAGACCTACGGCTCTTGCTATCTTTTGACAACAGTTAAAATCTGATATATGAGGAAATAATATTTTTCCTGGTTTATTCAATCATTCACTCCTTTATTCTTAATTGAGGTTAGATTCTGATACTTAGGAAGATAAATCTGATTCAAAGGCATCCAGGAATGCAGTTTCCTCTTCCAAAAACTGTAGAATGTACTCCATGCTGTCAACATGGAGTCAACAACAACAGTTTGGGTTTTTTTGAGGAAATAAGATTTTTTGAGGTTTACAATACTTCCACTTTTTGGTTCAGATTTGCACAGAATAAAACAGTATTACTGTCTCAGAAGGTTTCATCTTTACAGAACAAGGTTAAATCAGTCTGGTGAAAAACTCTGATATCTACAAGCTTTTCCCCACTGGAATTCTCATTGTACCACAGCCAGGAACCATCAAGACTGGTGGGAAAGCTGGCTGCTGCCAGTCCACACTGTGCCTCTGCAATCTCCCACACCTCAACAGAACAAACCTCTTTTTCTTGGCAGAGACTCTTACACATATCTTGAAAACATCATTAATGTAAAAAAAAAAAAAGTTTTATTGCATCTAAAAAGTGTTAACATGAATCATTATTGAGGGGGCAATATATATTTTTATTAACCACAGCATTGTTGCTGTTAATAAAGATTAATAAAGCTATCCAGAAGCAGCTTTATTCTGCTTGTTTCCATATAATTTTTGTACAGCTTTTATTTAAATTTTGCTTCATTAAATGCTATTGCCAATTATACACAGTCACTGACTCGAGTCTTGCTGAGTTTCAGATCCTTGATTTTGCAAATAAAAAGCTAATGGGACAACACATGGAGGCCCTAACACAAGATTTTATTTGTTCTGAAGTTCTTGCCATTGTACACAGATGCAAGGTAAATGGAAAATGCCAATGTAATGGTACAGACATCTTTATACAGATACTGAAGCTCCATAAATTGCCACAGAATGTCTAGTGAAAAAGAAATCAAGCCTGATTTTTAAAGGCAAAATTGACTTAACAGGCAGGAAAGATAAAAATGAACATAGAGGTTTAACAACTTACCTGGAAAATATGGAATTCTTTTTCCACCCAATTTGTAGGCAACACCAATTTTAATTTCATCAAGGACATCAAGAATATCCAGTTTTGTTAATGCCAAACTGCACAAAAAACATCAGTCAGTTACACACATGATGAATCTCCTTTTCAATACTTTCCATCTTTTTTTTTTTTTCCCCTTTCACAAATCCAGCTCAAGTAGCCCAGCCAGCAGAAATACACAAATGTATTAAAGTATGAACATTGTTAACTGAATTACACCTCTGGGATGAATACTTGACTGAGATACTATGATACATTTCCAAATGTTTGGCTGCTCACACAGGTGCATAGTGTTCAGCCTCAGTGCATGAAAATGCACTCTGACTGTGGAAAGGGGCACCTGCTGGGCCTGGTTTGGATGGGTATGACACTGACATCACTGACAGTGACTATTTCTGTTACTCCTACTGATTCACAACTGTCTGACAGACTTACTGACTGATTACACTTTTATAACAGAACAAGCATAGTCTGGTTACTAAAATCACATGTTCAATAGGAAGGATCCCATCCTGACTTTCAGTGCCTGGGCTGTGCTGTCAGTTTAATGAACCTTACTAATTATGTGAATGAACACATCAGAAGACAAAAAGGAACCTCAAGAAGACACTGTAGAATTCACTGATCTGAATAAAACTGCATTTAAAAACTCGTCAAATTCTCCAGAGCAATATTCTAGATGTTGCCTGGCAAAAATATGAGCAGCTAAGGATTTAGACAGGTATGTGCATAATAGTCCAGGCTATATGTGCTCAGTAAGTATGTGATGAATTAAAGGATTAAGTGAAGAGACTTTTTGAGAAAGAAGCATCATAGAGCCAGTTTTTCAACTTTTTAAATCTCCCCATGTTTTTAGCTATCACAGTCATCAGAGAGGATATAGTTTTGTTGATAGGAGTGCACTAATTGTACAGAGCTAAAATGGAAAGAAAATTTAATGCCTTTTTAAAATTTTCCACATAAACTAGAGCTGCGTAAGTTAAAGCAAAGTATAAAGCCAATTTAAAAAAAACCCCAAAGCTAAAAACCCCTATGGATAAATTAATGAACAAGACCACTGTTCCTTTGTAACATTAGTAGCATAAACAATATTGAATAATGTTTCAGTCTATAATATATTAAAATGCTCAGGGTCATGTGTTTGTTTATATGGACAAGTTTGCCTGAATGCATCAACCAAGGAAGCCAAAGGTCCCAAAGAAAATAAAACTTGACCCATTGAAAGCAGAATTTATACCACAATATTTGACTACAACTTTGTAAATAAATGCACCTGTTGAAACTGGAATGAAAGCTGTGCCAGTTGCTGTACCCTTGTATCATTCCATTAATTTCACTTATCAAGGCAGTGGTTCCAAATGATGCAGAATTGGTCCCACTGGTACGATCTATTAGTCAACCAAACCTCAAACCCAACAGGTTTTAGACCATGGCACAAGTCAGTATGAAAGCACTGGATCAAAAACACTAGTGTAAACTGTTAGAAAACCAATATACTGATCCAATCTACACCGGTCACCTGATGAAAGCAAAGTGAAAACATGCACTAAAAAAATCACAGCTCTCATGTTGTAAAATCACTTAATTTGAAAAAAAAAAAAAAGTCAAAGGAATTAGATCATTATTAGCATTAAAACAATTCTCAGTTGCCCACAATGCATTATTGTATTGCTTAAAATGTGACACTTTACTGGACTTATATTAATGTTACCTACATATTTATTCTGCGAAGCACAAAATTATCCCTTCCAAATGTAGCGCAAAATCTTTGATGCTTACGCAGTGAATCCGTTGATCATATGAGCATATTTCAAAATGACAAGATCTAACCAGCCACAGCGTCTCTTTCTGCCCGTAGTTACCCCCCACTCGTGGCCACGAGACTGCAAAAGGTCTCCAATTTCCTAGAGTAAGACAGAGAGAATGCTGATGGGGTTTCACTGAAAACATGGCTGGAAAACAAATACAAACAAATATAGGCAAATAGCATGAAAAACACAGTTTTTCCAATTTGAAAGCTGTTTTTCAGGAAAAAAGAAAATTTACGAGGAGAGGACTAAGATAACAAATCCCCTTGTGCACAGGATTTTTGTATTGTAATCACTAGCATTTCAAATCATGTATTTAATATGACCTCTGTGTTCCAAGGAGAGACTTTTCTTCCTTCTTCATCCAACAGGAAGATTTCCTTGACAATTCAGTCCTTTATAAAATTTTGTTCGCATTTACTTTTTTCACCTGGTCTTTTGAGATCTTTTGGTTTTGGGGGCAGGACTGTAAATGCTTGGGACAAGACCAATGCCTGTACAATGTCTAAGTCAGAACCCAGGGCTCCTTGCTTCTACCACAGTGTGAGACTGCCAGCTGTTCCATTCAGAGCAGCAGTGTCTATACTGTGGTAAAAATAAAGAAGGAAGAAACTTCATGTTCATGATTCATAAACCCAAAGGATACCATCAACTCATCTGAGCCATTAGAGAAAGGATTTTAGTGACTAAATCCTTAAATTAGATTCGGAACATTGCCCTAGAGATTGCAGTGTGCATAGCTCATAATCAATAACCTGAGCTTTCTAGTTTCTTGATAATGAAAATACAGCAGAGAGTTTAAAACAACCAAAATCTCTCCCCTTCTTTTTATCGACCCATTTGTGCATGACTGGCTGACACACACACCACATTCATTCTATAAATCACACAGGACACAGGCTGTTAAGCACAGAAGTTGTTCTTGTAATTTAAGCTCCTCTGGGATGCACTCTCCACAACAAACTCTCGCCACTGAAATACACCTAATGGTTATATAAGATGATGACATCCGTTTTTCACATTGATCATTACAACAGAAGTGTGGTCACTGCAATGTAAAATCATCACACTAGTGTTTCTCTCCTCTCATGACAAATACCTTAAGTTCATAACGTAATTCTCCTCTCTTCACGGGTGTGATTGCTCCGCCTTATTATTACGGTGCTTATTTACCAGCGGACTAACCCTTACCCCATTTCGCTGACTGACACTTGTTGCCAGCTGTGTATACCACACTTTGTAACACTACACCTACGTTGATCTGCTCGGTGGGGAAGGCGCCGATGCCCACGCGAGTGGTGTAGGCCTTTACCACGCCGTACACGTCGCCCACGTGCTGCGGGGGCACGCCCAGCCCCGTGCACACACCGCCCACGGTGCAGTTCGACGAGGTCACAAAGGGATACGTGCCTGGCAGGAAAACACAGCAGCACAGCCCTCTGTCAGCAATGGTAAGAAACAAACACTGGTTTTTCTCTATCAGTTTTTGCTTCCAAGTTTGGCTTTAAAGCTGAACTGGAACAGCAACCAAAGAGGGAGGCAAAGTCTTTTTATTATCTGTCATTCATCCTTTACAGCTTTCACTGAGGACTGCACACAAGGGAGAAATTCAAAAGCATCTCAATACCACCTCCGTTAGGCATAGGATCTATTATATGATGCTTCTGCTGTGTAAAGCTTTTTTTCAATGTTCCGTGTATCACAGAAATTACTTCCATTATATTCATGAAGAACTTGGTATAAAGGTCACAGTCATTCATTGGCATTCCCAATGCTCCGCACAAGTGGCTCTGAGTATCTGCCACAAATTGTCTAAGTCTTAAGAGGTTACTCATGATCTCTACACTGTGACTCTGTAGTGGAGGATCTCTTCAGTCCTTAATTTTTTTCTTCATTGATTTAATTAGACTTTTGATAAGAAAGCAGAGCAGAGACCAAGTGTAGTGGCAAGACTTAGTGGTTGCTGCACCAGTTTAATCCTCCCCCTATGGCAGAGGAATTACCTAAGCAGCACTGCAGTGAGTACCTGGATTGTTTGGAAATGTGCACACACATTAAAAAGCAATCAAGACAAGAATATCTACAGTGAACTTTCAGCTGCACTGGAATAAACTTCAGTAAAAATCAATATTTAAACCCTAAGCACTTAATCCTGTTAATGATGCAATCTCCGTCTTAATGAGCTTTACTTCTGGGAGATCTGTTCCTATTAAGGAAGGACTTTTTTGTTTTTCTATTTTCCTGCTGTTTGAAAAGTCAATATAAACACAAATCAAAATAAAACTGGTCTCTTAGGAGCTAAGCTGAGTTTAGAATATAACTTACCAAAGTCAATATCAAGTAATGCTGCATTGGCTCCTTCAACAAGGATCTTCTTTGGGGAGCCATGAAGAGCTTCATACATAAAATACACACCATCTCGAACCATGGGTCTTATTTTTTCAGCATATCCCTGCAAATTGAATACAAATGTTAGCTTCCCCAGACAACAGCTGGAAGCAGGGAACACTGTGTTCACTTTTGAAAGACAAAACATACAGATTAAGTCCAAGCTTCCAGCCTCAATAACTGTGTTTTCCTGAAAAATACAACCATTAGCTTATACTCCTTTCAATCTATTGAGCCACTCATATAAGAAAACATGACTTCTTATGGCATTAGAATGCCATAATTCCTGTATTATTTCTAATCACAGAGACGTGGTACACCTACTGAATTTTGTTGCGGTAGTCTTTAGATAGTGTGTCTATAGTCTAGCCACACTGAGAATGGGACTTAGGACTAGTCCAAGCACCAAAATAGAAACATATAATTCCTTTTGAATATAAAAAAACATCCTCAGGGTGTCATCTCTGAAAAAGTATAAGAAAAAACTTGGGAAAGGTAAGACATATTTTTAACATCCTCTTTTCTTACAAATTCATGAAAGTTGTTTTACCAGTGGCTCTTCTGGATTTATTTGTAAAAAGAGAATTTTCTTGTAATACCAGGATCTTGAAACATGCTTCCACAAACAATTCTTCAGTAAGCAAGGAAGTCCCACTGACACACTGGACAATAATTAAAGTCATCACCCTGCATTCTCTTGACTACTTTGATACAACAGTCATTTTAAACAACATTCAAAACAGTAAAATATTATAGGAGAATTAAATCCTCCACAGAGCTTACATTAATGCCTACAGTAAGAGAGAACATTCTACTACAAAGCACAGCTACTGTTTATCAGCTTTTATAATAAGCTTTTATAATAATGAACATACGCATTTTTCATCTAAATTAGCTCAGTAAGTGGTATGTCTGGTACTCTTCATTTTTATCTTTGAAAATTAAAATAAATATTTCAAGTGATAAATCCTTACCTTTAGCTTTTTCAATTGTCCTTCTGTATCAATTTCCAATGAGGGAAACATTGACTTGTACTGTTGTGCCAGGTTTTTAAATCTGTAAAATATTAAAAATCGTACCTATGAGGAACATAGTCACAGAATCACAGAACCTTTGGCAAGAACTCAGTTTATATTATGCACAGTATATACTGAAAGCTATAGGGAGAAAGTATCCAGGACTCTGACACCTCAACCAGTGCATTTCCCAATGTTCAAAATCACATTTTAAATGATGAGAAACTCTGTGAAGTACAGGAAATACACACACACACACACATTCTTTCCAGTTTTTTTCTCCTTCTAGACAATTTATATACAAAATTGAGACACATATTTAAAAACATCTCCTTGGAGGCAAATCTGTCAGGCAAAACGTATCACTCTTTCACATAATATTTAGAAATGAAAATAGTTGTACCTTGAAGAAAATTCATCAAAGTCAGAGAGGAGGTCACAAATCCGAAGGCCTGTTCGTGCAGCTTTGGAGGAATATGTTGGTCCAATGCCCTTTTTTGTTGTGCCAATACTAAGTAAAAAGAAACACCCCCCCCCCCCCCCAATATGTATAAATATATGCAAAAATACACTTTGTGCCAAGTAATTTTGTCAAAGCTCTTCACTTTATCATATACTGGGCAGGATGTCTGAGAGATAAAAAGATATTGAAGTTCAATAAAAATATACAGCACCTTTCAGGCTTTGCATAAGTATTGCTAACATTTGTACTATTCAGTAAAGCATGAGGCCTTGAGTCTGGTTGTTCACTAACAGAAGCAGGAACAGAACAAAAGCACAGGATTAGTAACATCAACAAGGCTTTTTAGAGACACACAGCATTTCTGTTTTCCAAAATTACACTGATTTTCCAAATTTGCATAACTATTAATGAAATGAGGGTGTTGAAAATATTTACTTTTTGCCTTCTTGTGCTTGACGTTGCACTTCCTGGAGCCCATCTACTGCCTGGTGAAAGTCAAACACTGCAGTGGAAAATTAAATGGATATAGTGAGAGAACATAGGAGAAAAATATTCTTGAAATCACATATATCCATAATTTCAAGACAAAGTGCCTCTGCTGTCACTGACAGTGCACAGGCCTCCTCAAGTGAAAACAGAGCGAGTATTCCTTAAACACTGTGAAAACATGTAAAACATCACTCTTTTGTGGATACAGATTCCATTATCATGCTTCAGATTACACAACATAATAAGAAGCTGTGTTAGATCAAATACATAGCTGCTCTGTGGAATAATAATTTAATTTAGCATCATGAGCTAAATAATCGTGTGTGAGGGTTTTTCCCCCTTCAATCTTCACTTACCTATATGTGCTCTGTCTGATATAATCAGTCTTTTCTCCCAGTCTTTCAAACCTGTGAAAAGATGAAGTAAGGTAGGATATCAGCTGTGCTGATTGGTCGAGCTTTGACATTGACTTTTACTTTTTCTGTCTTTTTGCTATGGCTTCTTGTTAGGATAACTGTAGACAAAATAGATAAACCTCAAGACAATATCAAATATCAGCAATGTTTCTGTTGAGAAACTTTTCTCATTTTTGACTTACCAGCTTTCTCATTTTGACTTATCAGCTTTCTCATTTCAAAGACACTTCTTCTTCTTAAATGCCAGAATGCTGTGGCTTACACAAATTTCTTTAAACAAATGTTCTTGTTTAACTTGCTACACAATACATCCCTTAAACTCTATTTGTGCATCAGAAAATAGAGAATTTCTATACAGAAACATAAAATAATCTAAGAAACAAAGAATCTTGGAAGGTCATAGGGTCTAAAGCCTTGCTCAAAGCAGAACCAATTGAGTTTATATTTGAGCACAGAAATTTTGGGTTAAATCATCCCTATTTAAGGTCAAGAGAAGCTTAGCACACACTTTAGTATTTATTTTCCATTGAATGTGGCATCAAATGCCGTAAAACTCCATGAAACCCATGAAAAGACTGCTTTTCAAAATACATCTAAAGACTACCACACATTTTAACATTTTAAATACTGTTTCCTCATTTAAAATCCAGAATGGTATTACTGCACTGAATACTTACAGTCAGAAACAACACCCTAGAAAAATCCTCAATCTGGCTACCAATATAAAGGTAGGTTAAAAATTACTTGATACAAACCTTTCTTTTCATTCTTTTCAGCTTCTTCAAACAGGCCTGGTAAATGTATAACCACTCCATTACCTTTGGGAACATAAATGATTTATTTTAAAGCAAGGAATAAAACTTATTTTTAGAATTTAATGGCTGTAACACTCGTTGTCTAAAATTTTATTTAAAAAGTAAAGCTAAATTTCACAGGAAGTGATCTTGAGAACTTTTTGGATGAATCCTGATTTGGGGTAAGCAGCCACTGGGTTGCTGAACTCAGGAAAACCAGAGCTGGCTTGTTTCAGGCATGAACACCAGGCTGCTGCACAGCCAGCTGAGGTAAGCGGATTCTTGTCTTTGTTCATGTTGGACTTTGCCCTGCAACTTCAGCCTCAATTGTTCACAGGGAAAAGCTCAAAGAAGTCCCTGGCCTTTCCACACTGACAAGCCTGTGTGAAAAATATTTAAATCTTCTTCAATATTCAGGTTTTTGTTTTAAACTCAGCTCAGACTAGTGCTGTGACACATTAGCAATGCCCTCCCCCTGCTTTTGAGCTACAAAATAGAACCCACAAGTAATAAAGAGCAGTACTGGCGAGACAAGGAGGATTAGTGATGCAGTGGGCTGGAAACAGCTGCTGCCTCCTTCTCAGGAATGTCAGAAATAAATGCAAGAGCCTGTCTCAGCCTAAATTTAGCATAACTCAAGTTATAGTCATTACTAATTGACAAGGGAGCAAATATGAAAGCAAGACAACACACCATATTTAGCTGAGAGAAAAAAGATGTTTAATAGAGTCCAGTTATCCATTTGGAAATGATTAAATGGAACAAAACTGAAACTCCATGACTCACTAGAACTTACACTCTTTTCTTGAACAGTCTGTACATCATTTCTCTCAGAAAGCTTCGGACAAGAGACTTAAATTTGCCTACCATATTTAAATATGAGTTTAATGTCCAGTGAATGCTGCAAACTTTTTTATGATGCCATCTGCACCAAGTATCTTTATAGCAAAACACAACATCATCCTAAACAGCTGGTGATGTGAACAGAAAAAGGATTGGATGATGACCTCCTAAGTAGCTCCCTTCATTTTGGGGCCTATTTCTGGGAAGTCAGCAAGGAGATGCGAGAGATAATTTTTATTATTTATTTAGCTAAGTCCTGGCATTTGTGTGCTCAAAGAATAGCACATATATTTCTGACAGTATAGAAAGACAGTGCAAATAGAGGGTGGGGTCCAAGCTTTGTATCATAAAGTATAAGAAGGAACATGATAAGATGTACTTGCTTTCAGTTTTCTAACAGTGGAAACTAAACTGACACTGACAGTAGAGTAACTCTTCATGTTAAAGCAGCAATGAAATAAAAGTCAAACAGTTGAAGCTAAAATCTGACTGAAAGTCACGTTTTTTCTTTACTTGTTACTATAAAGTACAATTGCAGCTATCCACTACACAATGTCATTTTTAAAAATAAGTTTCAAGTCATCTTACCAATAAAAGAAATTGCCTTTGGATTAATGATGCCACTAGGAAATAGGTGAAAATCATATTCTTTCCCATCAACAACCACGGTGTGACCTGCATTATTTCCACCCTGCAAGAGAAAGAAACACGTGAAGAATAATGCTCTAAACTCTCAGCAGATGATTTGGCAAGACCATCTTTTTTTATTTATACATTTCTTTGGTCACTGCTTTCTCCACCTTACACTTTCTTAACACATTGTAGCATTGTAAAAAGGGTTCAGACAGGACAGTGAGGGGGTTAAAGGAGTTCAGCAGGACTTTGTAGAAATATGAAGTAGAAGGATACCATGAAGTCAAGGCAAGGCTGAGGCAAAGCAGGAGTTAATACAGGAGTGGTGGCATAAGCTAGACAAGAACTGAAGCTTTCTGGGAAAAGAAACTGGAACTACTGCCCTTGGAGTCCTGTCTCTGACATGCCTACACAAGCCCATCCTTTTTATAGCATCTTCTGTACATGGACATTTCCTTGAGTTTACGCCCAGTATTTCCCTTTGAATGGAAGCTCTTCCCACCTGCCCAACCACAAACAGCTACTGCTTCTCTTGGTGTTCAAGACAGAGGCTCTTTGTCAGGTTGGAAGCATGTGCAGACTTTGCATCTTCACTGAATGACCTTGTCAGTCGCAGAATATCCTGACTTTGAAGGGACCCACGAGGATCATTGAAGTCCAACTCCTGGCCCTACACAGGACCACCCCAGAAAATGGTCAAGAGATCATCTTCCCAGTTACCACCACCACCACTTCATGGAGTCTACTACGATTAATGACTTACATGACTATCTACCAGAACCAAGAATAGGAGCTGATATTTTCCTAACTAAACTGCTTTTCCACAAACAGCTTTAAAAGAGAATGATGTGGCAACACAGAAACTTGGAAAGAGGTGAGCATATCAAGGTCATGAGTTGATTTGACCAGAAATATTAAGAATTAAAGATCCAGTTTTCTCAGCAGGCTTAGTGCTTTTTCCTGCTGTGTCTTAATGTAAGTTTGATAAGATAAATGCTGAAACACAACATAAAGAAAATAAAAACTATGGGTTACAAAAAGAGAATGTTTTTTAAGCAGTGTGATGGAGAACCTTAAGAAATATGTCTGCAAACATGACAAAAACGATTTTCATGTTTGGAATATTTGAGCTCAACAATTAATTTTCAACAGAAAACCTGCTAAGGGAGAGCTGAGAAGGAATTAGAACAGAAAAAACAGTACACACAAATTTCATTTGACTTAAAAACTGCTGGGTAGTTTATCCTTGGGGTGGGAAGGACTTCCAAATGTCTTTCTAATGCAGAGTTATAACTTGTCCAGAGTATCCTGGCTATTTTGCTTGCATCCCAGATATAATAAACCAGCTGTAGGAACCTGGATCTAGTTAAAAGTATGAAATTATCTAGAAGGTTAGTAAATCAGGCAGGGGAGCACTTTACATGATATTTAAGAGGTCTGACTCTGGTGGTTTGCACTGGTTGAAACACCAGTTTATTTTATCAGGCTGAGAAGAAGGAGCTAATAACTTCTTCTAGGACCCCAGCTTTCCTTTTCTGCTCACCTATAGACGATGGCAAGAATTAAACTTTAAAATAATTAACTCTGTCATTTAACACCAATTTAACCTCTATTGCAAGTAACAATTTCCTCTTTTCTTCAGAAAATGGGGAAGCAGGCAGCTTCAAAAGTATCTGTTGTCACGATGCTATAGTTGTACTCTGCTTTTCTCAATCAACATGAACAAATGAAATCAGGTTTGAGGACTCACAATCTGAGATAACAACATTCCTGTATTAAATCAAAGGTATTTTCTTGTATCCTAAAATTTCAGAAGGTGGAATACACCAGTATGAAAATGCTTATGAAAGATAGCTTATGCTTTTGGGAAATTTCCTGAACAACTGACACCCAGACAAATGCTCTTTCTTTAGCAAATGCTTTAAAAGGATGTTAATCAAGCAGCTTGTGAAAGTTGGCATATATAAAAAATGCAAAAGCACAGAAACATCATCACATATTGTGCATCCTTTAATGGCCAAAATCTCTGACACAGTTTCAGTCCCTGTGGATAGATAACGCACCTCAGAAATTCAGTGACGGACCACCAAAACCAGCATTTCTCCAATTAAAAACTAGTATTGACATCTCAGGAACTGCATTTTGCACTGCTCACATTGGTCTGTGTTTCCTAAACAAGTGTTTTTCCATGTATATTTTTTACAGCTCAACTAATTAGACTTTTATAAATATAATTAAAGTGATAGCAGAGCATTAAATTACCCAAGAGACATGACCACACTTGCAAAACATTACACTGATCTGATGAGATATTTTCTGTTTATTTATTATCTGGCAATCTCAGCAATTTCTGATGTTCAGTTCATTGATACTCTAACAGCATATTGACAGCCTAACAGCTAAGATATTAAAGACATCTACTCCTTTTCTAATTTTATTCCAGTTTTGAGAGTCAATATACAGTTTGTATGAGCCATTTCTTCTCCTAACAAAATATAAGTGAACCTAAAATCTTATATGGGGTTAATAGGAAGATGACATATTTGAACACCGAGTGACAGTGTTCTCTGGACCCTCAGGATGCTTCCTCTTTGATCAAGAAACTTTTGGAGCCTCAGCTTGACCCTTGTTTCAAGCATGTGAACATCAGAAACTTCCATTTAATATCCAGACTCAGCACTGAGCCCACCTGAAATTTATTTATCTTCAACTATTTGCAGTTTCCTAGGTCCCTAGAGATGGTGTCTTCTGCAGTTCTTAAAAAACGTCTCTAACAAAGGGAATGTTAAGGCAACAACTTCTGACAGATTAATCATCAGTACCATTTTGGCATGATTTGTACTGTGAAATGATGGTATGACTAGAAATAAGTTGCTGTGTAGTCTGGGTACCCCCATTAAACCATTCTGCTGTAGGAATTGCTGTTCCCAGGAAGGTACCATGAGGGAAGCTGCTCCAGTGACATCCATATGCACTCCTCACACTCTTCCCCTGCTTCAGGGTATGTCCCTTCCACAAGTGCAGTGGGGTCTGGGGTTTATTTAAATAATTTTCAAAAAAATTGTTATACTGTACCAAGAGAAAAATTGGAGTTTTTTCCCCTGTAAGATTTTAATCCACATTTTCTGAAATTTTATATTCCAAGTGTAAAATTACTTATTTTCCCAATACTAGAAGGAGCTGGAGGAACTAAACTACCCCATGAAACACTGTATGGTCTTTTTGCAGTACAGCACTTTGTTTAAAAAGAAAATCCATTTCCAAGCTTTTTATGTACTGATCTACTTGTGGTATTGGACTGATGCACTGATGTACATTGATTACTATTCCAGAGTGCTTGACCAGGCCTGTATCAATACACTAAACTGAGAAGCTATATTTTACCAGTGTTAACAATTGTAGCTGGCATAAACAGCACCAGGGAACTGATAATTACTGTGAACAGGCTGCCAGAGGACAGTCATTGTTTTCATAATAGAACTTACAAAAGCCATGAAGGAACAAACCCACTTCCCAAACTGCTTAAAGGCTGCTGTTTTGGCCTGTATTGTTTTTAAAATCAACTCTTTATATTCTGCAGCCAAAACATCCCAAGACAGAGAATTTCTTCTGAGAGCAGCAGTGAGGCTGTTTAGTACCTGCAGCAGGAACATGATTCTCCCAGTTAGCCTAACGATACATGATTGAACAGGAAGGAAATGTGTCCTGGTGGTCACAGGTGTTTCTGTCTGCTCTTGCCAGGCAGGTAGTGTGGATGATTGTCACCAGATGCTCTCCTGGTTGGCACATTCTTCATTTGCTCAGTGCTCCTCACAATGCCCAAACACAATATGATTAAGTAGATTGATAAGAAAAATCAGCAGATCACATATAAAAACCTTGAAACCAGATGATAGTTTCAAACTGTCACTAGAGTGTGGACAAGAAACAGGTTTATTTTTGATGGGTCCACGGTGATGAGTTCTCACCCTCTTCCAGTTAACAATGGGGAAATGACAGAAACTGGTTACTGAAGATCTGCAGCCAACACCACCATGGTGCAGCAGTGCACAGAGCTCCTTGGCCACTGCTACATGCCGTGAATGTATGAAATGTCACAACCAGGTTTTGAATAAAAAATTAGAAAAAAAACGTAGTTCAAGGAGATATCTGTGCTAGGAGGCACATGGGGCTATCTGAACACAGTTTCAGTACTGGCTGATGTGCCTGAGGCAAACCTTGCGTGTTTAAATGGGAATATCAAGTAGGAGTAGAAAGATTGTATTACCTCTCCTTTTGGCAGTCATGCAACTGCTACTAGAATACTGTGTCCTTGGTACGGGGACAAGATTACAAGATGATCCCCGCTGGCATTATTATGTGAATTTATAATCTATGAATTGAAATACCAGCCACAAACCAGCAGTTTGGGAAGCCTTCATCTGAAAACAAATGCTGTGACTTCTGTCTCTCTTCATGAGAAGTGTCCCAGCAATACTAATTCCATCCATCAATGAAGCAAAACATTGTCTGAAATTCAACTGTATCTGCAGGCCAAACACCTCTCTAATGATACCATCAAGCAGGCTACAAAATTCTTCTGTTTTGTTACCTGAATTGAGTAATTTTCGTCAGTTTATTATAGCATTTTATATGTGAATAAACAAGAAGGAACATTGTTACATAAAATGTTTCTTCTCTTTACAATTTAATTAACAATGGCTATTTCTAACTTACATCAGCAACTGCCTGGAACTAATTTGAATAAATGCAGCTAATAAGTGCTACCAGCATGACTGGCTCTGACATGAACTTCATAATAATAAAAAGCCATTGACTTTCATGGGATTTCTCATTATTTACATCATTGCAAATGAGGTTTGAGCATCATTGGTATTAAAAAAATCCGGTCAGACAAGTGCAATACATGAAGTGCTTTGTACATGTAGACCCTTCAACACAATGTCACTGAATCACGGGTGTGTGAATGACTGGAAGTGATGCACATTCCAGCTGGAAGGTTGTTGCCACAGGTGCTTGTTAGTTTCCTTTACTGGAAGTTTTTTGTTTTGGTTTGTTTTTTTTGCTAATTTTTTTCCAGTTTAACTATTGCCAAGTAACATCCAACTCACTCCAACTCAGGTTTCAAGAGGTGGACCATAACTTTGTTTTTTTATTTTTTAATCTCAACCTATTGGGAACAGATGGGTTGGGAATAATGAGAAGAATCCTTAAGACCACAAGAACCGAGGGAATGGTGATTTTTAAAGCTGTGGTGGTGAAAAACAACTAGTCTGAGTTTCAAGTTTATCTCCAGACCCCAATCACCCTCAGCCAGATCTCACTTGTTTGTCTCTTCTTTCCCAAGACTATGTTGAAAAAATGACTTCAGGTAGAAACAACTCTGCACAGAACTGCTCTGACTCCTGCCCCTGTTCAAGTGTGCCCCTTTGCTGTCTCAAAGAAGGAACAAAATCCATAGGATCCCACTGTCCCAACTAGAATAATGATCTCTTCAAATACTCCCAAATTCCCATGGGAGGAGACCTTCTAAAACCCCATGAGATAATTTGTATGATTATAAACACAAACACTCTTGAGAAGAACTGAGCAAGATTTTTGACCCTTTAAAGAACCATAAAACTATTTGTAGCACAAATAAAAAACTTGAAGCTTATATCATATATTGCACCCATAATGCAGTATTATTTCTTTACTACAAAAAAATGACCCTAACTTATACAGATATTTTGGTCTTCCTAAGCATCTGAAAATTGCAATTGGAAAAGCCAAGTCTAATTCAACTCAGGTTTTAAACAACAGTGTAGGGAAACTAGACACTCAAAACACTAGTTATTTTCTCTCAAACTGAATTCATTGCTTTGTCAAGTCACATCAAAACAACATACCACAATAGACCACTATAACAAAATACATATTTACTCCAGTAATAGATGCAAAGAATACAAATTCAAGGTGTATTTGTAGAAAATGCTACAGTGGAAAAATATTCTAATGCTAGCAGAATACTAAAATAAAGGAAACCAAACATGAAAAAACTGAAAAAAGTCTGCTTGTCTTTAATTCTCTCTGCTGAAGAAGCATAGTCATGACCCTGTGGGAAGTAATATGATCCAAGGATATGAACATAACTTTTCTTATATCTGTAAACAAGTTAAGAACAGGAATGAAATAGAACAGATGTAATTTCAGTTTAATTTTCAGCTGTTTTCTTTTGATGCTTGTAGAGGATAATAAATTCATCAGGCTTTATAAAGGGATTGAAAATTAAGCTTGCTTTCTTATGGAGATTTGGAAACTTTAAACCTGACCTTCTCATACAGTATTTATAATCCTGGTGGTCCTGAGATGATCTCGCTGATGCCCAAAGGAAAGGCTAGTTTAAAATAGCAGTGTCACCATGTTGTTCTAAAGCTTAAAATGATATAGCGTGGCATGTAAGTATGTATAAGCATAATGAAAATTAAAACTGGATAAAGTACCTTAGAAGTGACAGATCGCTACCAAAAAAAAAAGTCAGGTTTGGAAGGGTGGACTACTTCATTGTAGCTAAGAAACAACTCACACTTAAATCCTTTCCTGTGTTGAATAGAGAAAGAAAATGTACTTGTGTTTTTGCAGGGAATCTTGCAAAAAAATTACTTAGAAACCTGTATGAGTGTACATGCAAATGGGATTATCAACCTTCCCAAACATTTGAGAAATCAAAAACAACAGTCCTGCAGTCACTGCACACTCATGACTTCAAGGTCATCAATCTCTTCACTGAAGATCATCAAGCACTAAATCATTAGGAGATTAAAGTCTTTCCATGCTACTTTATCCTGTAGGGAAAAATTACACTAAATATCACAGTTAAATCTCATTGAAAGGAGAGCAACACATGACACACACAGCGAAAAACAGTAGCCAACAAGCCCCTGTAACTCCACATAATCATCACATAAAACTGCCCTAATTTAATCCCTGCTGCAAACAGTTCCAGTAGCCCATGATCAATAGGGACAAGTCACAACAACGTGTGGCCGCCCCCCCTGCCCTGTCAGCAGCAGCAGAGGAACAAAGGAAACGTCCCCACCTCGCACCTAAAGCACCCAGAGAAACTACTGGTCTGGCATTTCTGCCACGCTTGGCTTTTATTGTTCCATCGCTTGCCCACAGTGTTCCCGCTTTGCATTCCTCAAAGAACTGTTACTAAAATATTCGACATTTACATTGTATTCGTTAAAACACTAACACGAGGAAATAGGGAAACCTACAATAATATACAATCGTTACTTGTATGGAAGCGCTGGGCACAACCCTTCTCCCCTGCTTAAATTGTTCCCTAATGTTGCAATGCTTCCTCAAACCCAAAACATTGGCAGGCTTTTCATACTGGTAAGACCTTCTCAAACTTACTTGTTAACATCCACTGCAAAGCGAAAATAAACCACTCCACACCCTTGGTTTATGACCTGGTTAAACCTCCCAGTACAAGTAACTGAACCACTCAACCACAAAAGACCATAACAGCCAGTTTTCCTGGGACCCTTTTCAACCTCCTCAGCTTCTCTTCACTATTAACATCAACTGTAATTTTTGTCCACTTGCCTCAAAAGATCAGATGATCTCTGAAAATAAAGCAATTCTCAACTTGAAAGCACAAAGTTGATAGAAAAAATATTTTAAAAAGTGACTGCATATTTAGTGCAAAACATGAACTTTTATATGAGAAGCTTAAGAAATCTAATAACAGCTCTTCTTAATGCAATCACATTCTTACTATTTACTGTTGCTTCTTACATGTCAGTTCTTAAGGGAATGCAGATAACACCAGGCAGATTGTTTCCAGACTTCCAGAAGGCAGAATTGTCACAGGACTGACATATCCAGCATTGTCACGGGCACACTGGAACAGCAATGCCAAATGACAGCTTGAAAAATTTCTTTAGAACTGCCTTGCCCTAGTCCCTGCTGCTGAATCACTGCCACTGGTGCTGGTGTGAAGGGAAGAAAGGCATGCATTTGTGTTGCAGCTGGTTTACTCATCTGTTCAGGAACCATGATGTGACCTGGGGCAGGTAAAGGTGATTATATCAGGGCATCTACACACTTAGCAGCAATAGCTTTCTTATCTTTCACGTTACACTTTTGGAAGATCTTTCCTTTCCTTTGAATCTTTTATCAAATTGTTTATGGGGCATTTTCAGTGAAAAGTTATTATTACAGTGTACTTTATGTAGTCTCACCTTAAGGAAACAGCTAGAACTGCATGACAAGCAGCTGGCTTCAGTTAACTGAGAACTTATGATGTGTGACTTTTTAGGAACAGCTCTAGTCCAAGCAGGCCCTCTGGAAGCACACCACCTTGGCCCCTGGGCACTTGTGACAGGTGACTGTTTGATCATACTCCAAAACTGATCTGAGAAATCAGCTAATTAAAATCCTGGTAGCTAACAGCAGCCACCAGTTCTAGCTTTGAAGGGAGACACAAAACAAGGAATGAGGTGATGTGGGAAATGTACATCTGGAATGAGAGCTACAATAGATAAAGTCATGATCTGAAATAATGTTTTGAACTACACCAAAGCTCTCTTCCCATGTTATATGTATCCAAATTACTTCATCTGATTCTCTGACAACATGCTAAAAGGCCACATAAAAAGTGAACTCCCATCTTGATGTTCAATATTCTCTTAGTTAAAAGTTTTAAACAAATACATAAAACCTGTTTTTTTTAAAGGAACATCAAAATGAAATATTTCCTATTGAAATCTTTGTTTTACCCTTTCCTGAAAATAAAAAAAAAATACATAAAGGGAATAAAATATGAAATATATACAAAGGGATTAAAAGTATTGCATGGCATAACGTGACAACTCCATGCCCCAGGAGGCCACAGTAAGAATGAAATATTAGCCTCTAATATTTTTCTTCTGAATGCCTTTGCTTGCTGAAAGAACAGTTTAGAGTAAAAAATGTTTTTGACGTTCTCCATTAATAACCTGAACTTAATAACCTGAACAGTTCCTTAACAGCCTGCTGTCACTAGTTTATTTAGAAATACCTTTTCTGCTTCTTTATATGAGTTTGTGGGCCTATGTATCTGGTATTTTATTGAAAGCAGCCTGTGAAAAGTTTTGTACAGCATCATCCATAAGAACATTCAGAGATCTTTTACCTTTTCTGAAACATCCCCTTTCACAAAGAATGCTACAAGTACAAAGGTGAAATAAAATCAATTACTTCTGGCAAACTAGTATTTCATGTTTAAATTATGTTGACGTATTTCAGTGTCACTCAGCGGTGTGTACATAATTATTTTGAACTCAGACTGTGTATAATCTAAGCACTGGACAACAAGTTAAGTCATCAATTCATGTGAAATTCTGAATGCACAGGAAAATTACAGAGGCTGGGATTTTAGTGCAGAATTTTCTTTTAACATACTTTAAAGCTTCCCTTGTGCCTGTGATAGACTTTTGTTGCTATTCACCTGCTTGCCTTTTTTCCTAGTATCCTAGAAAATAGAATTTCATTTCCTCTGCAGCAACTGATGTCACAGATTATTCTCATGAAACCAATACACTTAAATACTTGAGAAACATTTAATGAAAGTTATTTTCTTTAATGGAAACATTAGGAAATTACTGTTTTTTAAAACTCCTTCGAACTCAAATCTGGTCCTGAATTTAAATCCCTACACAGAGAGGAGGGCAGCCCCACCTTTTTTAAAAGGTTAGCTCAAAGAGTATCCTACTGGGATGGAGAATTACTCTAGCTGGGACATTATTTCAAAAGACCCGAAAATCCATTTTTCAGATATTAATTTTCAAGCTTTCTCTACTTCCATTCCACTGAGGACTAATACAAGCTGTTCAACATCATTTCCATCAATGTCTCAGAGAATGGAGTGGACAAGACATCAAGTAATAAACATTGTCAATCACCATATTCTAACAAAAAAGCCTGGTGAAAATTTTTCTGACATTTTCTCTAAAATCTCTAGTAAGTCAGTTATTCAGTGTTTCTTGTTTAAGAAATTACTTCTAATACACAAGTGCTATGGCACTGAAAGTTCTTCTTAGTTTTCAGGAGCAATGTGAAGCAGCAAGGTTCTGGTCCAAACACTGAGCTTTTTCATGGCACTACACAGGATTAATGAAGTTCCTCTCAAAGTGATTACACCTGTAAGTTAATGACCTGTCATTATCACACTGAGAGAACTCATCAGTACTGTTCACTTCCTTAAATATGTGCATATCATTGCTAAACTTAACAGACTTCTAACAGAGGCAAAAATCATACACCATTATCTGCTTGCATGATTGGCTTCGAAAAAAAGAACTATTAAATTATTAAAACGGCACAATCAAAATTAACAAGTGCACAAAACACCCATTGAAGTATTAAAAAATCCACTCCTCTTTAAAGCTACATAATGTTTGTCACTCAAAAGTAAATCATATTCATATTTTCTTTTTCAAGTGCTTTATAGTCAGCCCTGAACTCTAATCCTGAAGACATCTCCTTCTATCCAGTGTATCAGGAATCCTATTCTCTCACACACTGTGTATGGGGGAACACTGTTTTGGAAAGAGCCCAGTGCTTTTCTAGCTCCACCTGCCTTCCATCCATCCTGGTCTCATCAGGCTGCAGAAAGACGATCTAACGTGCCCAGCAGCACATTAAACCATCTAAGCCATCAGCCTGTTGCTAACACACTAACCCTTCAGGCATGTTCACACACACACTCCTGTACCCTTCAGAGGGCAGCCCGAGGCTGCACCTGGGGGCCACCCTTGCAAAGCAGCTCGCTGGATGGACAGCAAATCTGTCCTGAAAGCAGCTTCAGGGTACTCCTCAAAATCGAGCCTAAAAAGAACCAATACGACTCCCTGCAGCAGTAACAGTAACCCCATGAGAATGCACTGTTTGACAGGGGCCTTTATGAAATGCTCCTCCTCAGCTAAAGCTTTTAAACCTTGTTTTCTTGCCAAAGCAATCCCAAGACCTGAGTTTAAATTCCTAGCAACACATTACTGGGGGAGGCAAGGGGGAAATAAATATGGAAATAAAGCTATGGTCCTGGCAATGCATATTCATTAGATACCTTTTGCAGGGAAACTTCTCCCCAAGGTGATCCAAGATCTTGGGAGTTTAATGTCCCTAATGAAAATACTTCCTTCACCTTCTAAATATTTAACCTGCACGATAACATTTATTTACATAATATACTTAGTTAGAAAAATGTCCTTGGATTTATTATCTCGGCATCAAGGATGTCTGTAGCTTTTTAGTAGCTATCATGCATTATAAAGCAGAATAAATTTCATGGTACATACCAGCTGAACTGGACTAAACTGACTAGTTTTTAATGTGCTCACATAGTTTAAATGGACAACAGAGAGATTATTAGCTGTATTGGTCTAATATGTTCATAACTAATGTTTGAAAACAGTTCTTTAGAAGTTAATACGATTATTGATGCCCCATCCCTGGAGGTGCCCAAGGCCAGGCTGGATAGGGCTTTTAAACAACCTGGTCTACTAGAGGATGTCCCAGCCCATGGCAGGGATATTGGAACTGGATGATCTTTAAGGTCCCTTCCAACCCGTACTACAATTCTATTTGGAATCACCTATTTGTCTAATTCGGTTTATATTACGCAAATACATTGTTTTGAGAATACTGACAATCGATTCAACTCAAAAATACCTATAAACAAAGCCACAAAGCCACGCAAGATGTTTCCTGTTTTCATGCAACTCTAAATCCTTATTTTACATAACTTGGTTTTTTTTCTCCCCTCTATTTTACTCACGCTCAACTTTAATGATTTTTTTTATTATTTTTTTTTTTTTTTTAGAATAAACTTCCAGGCACTTTGCAGGGAACACAGTCCACCCAGCCAAAACAGCCCCTGCAGTACAACTTTGGCAGACTCCTGAGGTTCATTAGCTGGCCTTCATGCCGGCTCACAGCGCTTTTCCCCGGAGCTGCAGCACGCCCGGAGACACCGAGCCAGCCCCTAACAGGCAGGGGAACATCCCCGCAAGCCCTGACCGCACCCACGGCCGTGGGGCTCGGCTTCCCAGGGCAGCCCAGGGCTGGGAAGCGCTCGGAGCGGCTCCGCCCCGGGCAGGCGGCCCCGGGCCCCCGCCCGCCGGCACCTCGGGATCCAGTGTCGCTTATCGGGAAGGGTCAGCTATTTATATTTATAGCTCAGGGCTTTTTTCTTTCCGAGTGGCATTTGGAGGCGCAGACGGGGTGGGCCGGGGGGTGTGCGTGCGGCACACGGCTGCCCGCCCGGGCACGTTCGCGTCCCGCCGCTGGCTGCGGGAGAGGGACGGGGACTGGCAATAGGGAGCGCGGAGGGAGAACACCGGCAGGAGCGAGGAGCGGCAGCTGGAGGGAAAGAGCGCTGGAGGGAGGAAAGGCGGAGCAGCGGGGGACAGAGGGGAGCCGCACGGGGAGGAAGGCGCCGGGCCGAGCGGAGCTGGGGGAAAGCGGGAGCCGAAGGGAACGCGGGGTGGGTAAGCGCCGAGGGAGTGACTGATAGAGCCGGCCCGGCACCCACCTGGCACCGGCACACAATGTCCGACTCGGTGGCCAGCAGGTCGACCACCTTGCCCTTGCCTTCGTCCCCCCACTGCGCCCCCAGCACCACCGTCACTTTGTTACCGCCCGGCTCGCTGCGCGCCCGCTTCAGCCCGCCGGCGGCGGGGTGGCCGCTGCGGTCGTTGGACGCCCGGGTGCCCGACATGCTGGGTGGGTGGGTGGGAGGGTGGCTGTGGCCGCAGCAGCCGCCGCCTCTCGCTGCCTCGCTCCCCGCCGCCGCCGAGCCCTGCGCGCTGCCCGCTCCGCCGCCGCCGCCCGCATTTAAGGGCGCCGCCGCCGCCGCCCGCCCCGCGCCGCGCTGACGTGCGGGGCCGCTGCCCCCGGGCTCGGCCTCGGCTGCCCGCCCGGCCGCGCTCACACGCACAGTCCGCACACACACGGACACAGAGACCGCAGACACACACCGACACACAGCCGCAGACGCTCTCTCACAGGACCTCTCACACTCAGTCCTCTCACACGCACACCACGCACTGTGCTGCCACACAGACACAGTCCCCTTACACGCATGCACACGGAGCACCCCGCACAAGCACGGTCCCCTCGCACTCACGGTGCCCGGCACACAGGCACAGCTGACAGAGGCTGTGGAACCGTGAGGAGTGCACAGCTCCGGGGCACGCATGTAACGGGCTCCTCAGAGGGATGCAGGCCCGTGTCACCCGCTGGCACACAGAGTTTGAGATGAGCCTGTGGACAGACGCTGGGCTCTGAGGCGCTCTCACGCAGGGGTCTGAAGCTGTGTCACTCTCTCAGGGGGCTGCACGGCAGAGTCGCAGCGCACAGGTTCAAGGCACGTGGCTGTCACGGAGGTCTGAGGCCTGTGTGGCTGTGTCATGCAGATGTAGGGACACGTGTCCTACTGAGGTGCATGACTGTCACTGTGACACTCAGAGGCACTGTCACTGTTAGTGAGGTGTCAGGATGTTAGGCACAGGAGCTGTTGTCCCTGTGAGACACACACACGCAGTCCTAAGGTGCATGACCCTGTGTCACTGACAGACAGACAGACGGACACTGGCCCGAGGAACGCAGGCCGCTGTCACTGCAAGACAGGTGTTGCCCTGAGGCATTTGGGACTGTTGCTGTCAGACATGCAGGGAGCTGTGCACTCAGAGAATCCTGGCATGTGCAAAGGTACAGAGTACCCTGTGGTATGTGACAATCGGAAGGGAAGGGACAAGCACACGAGCTGCTCCAGCACACAGGGATCATGAGACACAAACATCCACCCGCCGGCCTGAGAAAAACAGGCAGGCGCGCTCCGAGTTTGACTGACACACACATTAGCCTAAAATACATATGACTGTTGTTACTGAACTGGCACTTACCCTGTTGACAGGCACATACATAGTCTGTTCCATGGCCTGAGACACTCAAGACTATTTTGGCGAGGCACACATGCACACCCACACATACACTCACACACTGACCTGAAAAAAACCCCACAGCACCATCCCTTTGAGAAAGATAAACAAGTGAGGCATGTGGAGCTGTGTCACAAGGGTAGATTCAGGCACCCACTTCTCTGTTGTGACAGGCAAACAGACCATGCCTGTCACCCATAACCCCTTCCCCACGCTCGAGTCACAGGCTAGGCTTGGCTTTTTCTGCAGCATGTGCCCTGTAGCTCCAGGCATGTTGGCACAGTGTCCATTAAAAAAGGGAATTGAAATGTGTAAGGTTAACAGACTAGTCTGAGGCACATGCACCAGTGTTAGTGTGAGGTGCATAAATGCATGTAAGTACCAACACACACATACACAGAGGCAAAACAGCAGAACATACCAGGCTGCAGCTTCCGTGCAGGGGGAGCTGCACCAGCTGCTGTTTCCATGCTCCTTTTGGCAATTGCGTGCATATGATCCTTACCAAGAGAGCAAGGGACAGAAATTCAGCATTTTCCAGTGGCACATTCCCTCTCTGACACTCTGACTCAGATGAGATGCTGTGATATTTATGAGATCACACAAGCACATGGTTTGTGCAGTGGTCAAAATGAAGAAGGGTAGTTCCACAACTTATTACTCTGACAGAAGGATGAAAAGAAACTATTGGAATATTGTAATGAACTCCTGAGAAATAAGAATATCCAGTATGTACAGTCCTCTTCAAGCACACATATGTGTACCTTGTATATGTGCATGTAAAGTTCTACCCATGCCTATAGACATATGTGGATCCATTTATGTATGTGCATGTATAGGACATAATCCAGACTCCAGCATCTTGTAGGGATTCATGATGGCAAAAAGAGAAGACATTTGCTTTACTTCAATTCTAGCATTTGTGGCATTTCTTCTAGGAAAAAGAGGTAGAGAAGGTTTAACACTCTGTATGCTCCAGCTGAGTATGTAGCAAGGAACAGTGGAGGTAATAAATGTGGAAGACAGGAAGGAAACTCTTGATGTTTGAGCCTAGTTCTCTGGCTTCTGCAGTCAGTGAAATCATACAACACCTCACTGTTCCTATTGAATAAGTTCCAGAGCTGTTCAAGTTAGAAACCTCTGCTAATTTCCAGCCTTCTGGCCAATTTATATCCATATGTTCTATGCTGATGTTGCCATTTAGTTTAATACTTCTTCCTTTCCCTTCCCCGTATGTTTATTTATAGACAGAATTACATTGATTCTCCAGCTTTGTTTTGTTCAGCAGAAAAAGAAAAGATTGTTTGCTCTTCTCTCAAGTCAGACTCTCAAATTGCTGATCATTCTCACCTGCCGGCCCTGCACCTGTTCTGATTTTTGCTCATGTTTCTTGAATATGGGCAGAGAGAATTGTACACTGTGGTCCTTGCAAAGTTCCCCGTTACCTTCTACCAGGCAATTAGTCTTCTCTGTTCAGATGGAAATATCTCACCTAAGACATTCCTGGACTTGCCAAGTTTCACATACATGGTGAGAGTCAGCTCCTTTCCTACACCTCCCTGCACTGCTGGTATCTCACACTCTGAAATACCGCTGCCTCTTTCTGGCATTGACACTTCACATGCACAATTCAGCTACTTGGAGTTTCATGTATATATTCACAGCTAGATGCCACGTGAGATCTAATGTGGCCTGAAAGATGAGACTCCAGCTTGGGTTTTGGAATTTTGCATTATAGAATTTTAACCTTTATTTTTATTTTGACTATTATTTCAGTTTTGAAGGATGTGTGGTGGGTTGACCTTGGCTGGAGCCAGTTACCCCCCCTCCCCCCAAGCTGCTCTATTGCTCCCCTCCTCAGCAGAATGGGAGCAGAGAAAATAAGATGATTAGACCCCTCATGGGTCAAGATAAAGGCAGTTTTCTGAAGCAAAAGCAAAGGTCACGTGCACACAAGCAAAGGAAAAACCCAAAAGATGTAATTCTCTACTTGCCATCAGCAAATGTTTGACCACTTCCTGGGAAGCAGGGCTTCAGCACATTTAGCGGTTGCTCTGGAAGACAAATGTCATAAATTATAAATGGCCCCCTTCCTCCTCCATTCTCTTCACTTTACCTGAGTAGACCCTTTGATCAGTTTGGGTCAGCTGTCCTGGTTATGTCACTTCCCACAGCTTACTTTGTGTAGGGAGGAATGTTGGAGAGACAACCTTGATGCTGTGTGAGCACTGTTCAGCAGTAGCCAAAACACTGGTGTGTTATCAACACCCTTCCAGCTTCCAATGCAAAGCACAGCTCTAGGTGGGCTGCTATGGGGACCATTAAATCCACCTTAGCCAGGCCAAATACAGGAATTAGTTACTGTGAATTCTGTTACAACATTCGATTCCTCTGGTCTAATATGTACCAAATGGTCTGGCCACAACTCCTTGAGCATAGGCTTTACTCTTTGGGCTCCTTGCCCTGGTACCAGGCAGTCTAAAGCTGCCCAACATCAGACACTCAGTTAAAAGAAAATGTTTGACTTTTAAACTGAGTAAGGTGTTAACAGTGAGGTCATGCAGAGTGCCGTGAGACTTTTAAGGGCCACGGGAAGGCAGCAGCCCTGTCCCCTGTGAGTCACCTGGTGCTGGGTACTGATAAAGAAGGGAATGACCTGTTAGCTCAGTAATCAGAATTGGTGCCTCAGATTGGCTCCCTGTTCCTCAGAGCTCCTCCATTAAAACCAGTTCATCTGGTAACACTTGACCTTTGCAATTTCACAGAAAAAACATCAAGCATTTGCCTTCTCAGATAGAAAAATGCAGTGCTTTTTACTTTTGGGTGACTAATAAGAGCAGAATATATGCACATGTTTAAAGCAGTGCACTTTAGATTTACTTCAGAATAAATTAACCCAAACTATACTGTTTCTTTTCAAAACTGCATTTTTACCAAACACCTGTTTGTTCATGTCCCTGATAAAAACCGTAAAATGGCACAAAAGCACATAAAGATCTGTACTTGGAGAGTAATAAAGAGCTAATTATTTGGATAAAATACACATCAAATCAAAAAGGCAATGTTTCTGATTCCATTTTATTTTCTGTTTCTATGACAGACTTGAAGCATTCAAAAAAGTGCATTATTGAATGTGCAGGTGAATGAAGATGAAAGCAACAAGTATTATGCTGGAGAGCAGGATGCCTCTGAATAAGGGTCAAAATGTTAACATGGTTGCAGAAGAAGTCAAATATCTTGCTGAGATGGAAGAACAACCTGTAATATGCAGGCAGGTGTCCTTGCACTGTCCTGAGCCCTGCTGAATTGCCCAGCTGGAGATCCAGCACTGCACAGTGGGGAAGATGAGATCCAGTTGAAGAAAATCAGGAAGAGATCCACAAGTGCATGAACACAGGTGTGGAAAATCCTAGGATGCAAATACTAGGAGAGCCCTAAGCTGAAAAGCTGAAAGAGTATTAGTCTAGGAAAAAGAAGACCAAAGGTGAAATGATAACAGCCTGCAAATATGTAAAACCTGCTGCAAATTACAAGGGAGTGGTAATGTGTTTTCTCTGTGGTGAGTAGGATGAAATGAAAAGTGTTTGCATGTTTTATTAGATTAACAAACTAATCTCATAAGCATGGACAGGTGTGTAAAGCTTTAGTAAGCTTGAAACAAAAGCTTACTATAAGCTTTTTTTTTAAGATGGTCTGAATAAGACCGTCTTTGCTCCAACACTACTCATAAGGACCACATTTGAGCACAGCAGCAGCTTGTCCAGACTTCAGGATTCCTGATGTCCTTGGGTATTTTTGAGAGGAGTTTAGGCAGAAACGATTCAACATTAAGTGCTTTGAGTTGGATCAACTTTACTTACTGCATATGTCCCAGTGCTATAGGTATTTTCTGAAGACTTTGGCCCAAACTCTCAAAAGGCACATTGAGAACTACACCTGTTTAGATGCCCAGGTCAAATAGTTAAGCAACATTTAAGAAATTGTTCAGCTGCCACCTAAACCTGCAATCACTTACATGTCTGTGAATGTGCCCCCCATTCAGCTATAAGCTCTCACACCAGGTGGCTTTGCTACCAAATCTCTCCCTCATGAACACTGAATGTATAAACCAGAGCAAATACCCCACAATATTGTATTTGGCCTGTCTCCCCAGATTACCTGAGGATTTAAGGGTTTCAGGTGGGATGTGACAGACCTTGGTGCTTCAGATCTCTTTTTTGCTGACTAGAGATGCGAACATTATTTAGTCTCTGGTATCCTAGACTGAAACCTTTCCTAGGTGAATGGTTTGGGTTGGAAGGGCCCTCAGAGATCATCTCATTCCAACCCCTCTGCCATGGGCAGGGACACCTTCCACCAGACCACGTTGCTCCATCCTGCCTGGCCTTGAACACTCCCAGGGATGGGACATCCACAACTTCTTTCTCCCTGCCCAAGAAATAATGAAGCTGATACCAAAACTAGAGGTTTCTTCACATTATTTCAGCTATTTCAGTAAACGTTATACACAGAAATAAGATTTTATAAATCCTGTGGAAAGATTTAAAGACACATTTTAATGAAATGAGCTCAACTTGAATCTTCCCAGCCAATAGAGGTGGAGGTTATGCAGGGGGATGTATTTTTAAAAAGAGATTAAAGGAGCATTGCAGTATGGTTATGCTCATTTTTGCCTGTGAGAGCACGGCCTGAAGTCTGCCAGGCTCTCGGTAAAAAAAACTGTGGCAAACTCATTGAACTCTGGGGCACAGGGTCAAGATTTTTAATTTTTTTGTTTTGTTTTATTTTTAAGAATTTTTGTAGTTTTCTAGAGCTCATGGGGAATTAATTTAACTGCTTAGCAGTTTTATATTGCAAGATGCAATTAAGAAGGTTTTTTTTCTAATTTATTCACCATCTTTTAAGAAGATTAAGATCCAGATAATCTGTCCTGTTGTTTGCACGTTAAAATAAATAAAATTAAACTATGATTACTATATTCACTATCAGCACAAGAAATGTGCTGTATTCACTACCAGCACTTTCTCAGGATCTCGCTAGTATGTAGTTTAAAGCTGCAACTAAGAAGCCTCACAAAATCAGGTACGTTTGTTTAGCTCTGTTTACTAAAATGAAGATATACAAAAGTGAAATGCATCCTGGATTACAAACATGTACTAGAGTACAATGCAGTTGTAAGTAAACTCTGCACTGAAAGTTGCACTTATCCTTCATACACAGTTTTAAAACCATTATTGCATGCTTTAAAAAAGCCAACTCAAACAATACAACAGTGACCCAGTAAGATTTTAGCAGCAGAACATTAGCTGATTTCCCCAGCTCTTCAAGACTAGATGCTTTTAGTATTGCAAGAACAACTTGTGTTGTGACATTTTTTCAAATATCAGCTTGTTACTTACAGCCAAACAAGTAAGTTCTGTAAAAACAGACAATAAGAATTTTGCCAGAGTAAAGCCCTTGTATTTGACCCTGGATATATCAAGATATGGAACTGGATTAGGAGTCTGCTTTGCAGTTGCTTTCTGTGTGTAGTGATAGCAGTTATGCTCTGGAACTTCTGTACTGTTCATCAAAACTTACCTGCTCTTTAGCTTTTAACCTTTCATTTTCTGCTGCAGTTACAGTATTATAGTGGCATACCTAAATTCTCACCAGATGTTTCCATATTTTGTTCTTAAGTGTTCTTGTTCTGTTGCTTACTCTGGTCATTAGCTGTGTCCCCAAATTTCCATTTGAAGCAGCTCATTTTTCCACTTGGTTAGCTAAAGAAACTTCTATATGTTATTTCTCTTGTAGTAACATATATATGCAATATATGTTATTTTTCTTGAAGTAACATATAGAATATAGTCCTTGCAATTATCTGATGGAATTCTCCAGAAGAATTTCAATGCCAAGTAATAAAAGCTGTTGCAACAGGAGCTGAAGAAAATTAAGCGGGGGAGTTGCTTGCTTAATCCACTATGAAGTGTGGGGGGAGAAGATCAACATACATACATGCGCAAACATATTCAGAGGAGTTAAAAAAAAACCCCAAACCAAGAATGTCTGAGTCCCTGGAATCAGCATGAGCCTGTCATCAAATTATTTTGGAAATCTTATCTTAAATCTTATTCACAGAAAAACTGTTTTTAATATGTGGAATCAAGTAAGATATTGCTCAGTTGTCTAAACCGTACCCTCCACTTGAATTTTGCTAACACTTTTGACTCAGTTTGGTTCTCAGCAGCTGAAGCCCTTACTTGTAATCTCTAAATACATCAGCAATGGGTGCTTCTGACTTCACCTCTCCTGACTGAAATCCAGAGAGTGAGATTATTGCTGGCCCTAAGAGACATTGCTGCGGTGTGCTGTCCCTGGCAGATCTGTCAGCTGCAGAGAAATGATCCTCAGACAACTGGTCAAACCAGATATTCACACTGACTGAGCATGTGACTGGACTTAAGGTCAGAGATTCAGAGACTGCAGGATTGGGATCTTTAAAGATCCCTGCACAGGACTGCCCTGTGTGCTGTGTGTCACTGGCACCTGCAAAGTTAAAGGGTTACATCATTCTTTGTGGAACCAGGCCTTGACCATCCTGTAAGCACAGGCTAATAGGGGTTCATCGAATTTACTGTCTTTTCATTCCTTTCTTCAGAAAATAATTACTTAACTTGCTGATAATATGATTAGAAAAATCAAAAAAACTTCCATTTTAGATAGAATGAAGAATGTTAAGATGAGCTTCAGCATCCTGCTATGCCAGATCTGATACCCTCTGTTATTTTGTCACCATACCCTGATTGAGATTAAAATAGATTTTAAAAGTTCCTGATTGTCTTTGTCACCACTGCTATGCACAGTTCTCTAAAATCAGTACTGAAAAATAATTCAGACTCTAAATGCTCTTTCATGTTCAATTTTATACTCCCCAATAATTGAATTCACTTTCTCGCAAAGGAACAAAAATAATGACAGTTACACCTAAACTGTCTCCTGGAAATACAGATGGTTCTTCTGCTCTTTTATTTTTTTTCTTTTCTTTTTTTTTTTTTTTTCTTTTTTTTTTTTTCAGGGTTGAAGCACACCTTTAATTCTTACAGCTGATAAATGCTGCTTCCTGATTTTATCATTTACTAAGTTACTCTTTTATATTTATAGCAAAAAGTGGGGTTTTGTTTGTTTTAATCTGCAGCTTTACATTAAGTGTGTTATAATTGCAAAGTATGTAAAACATGTTTGTGGTAGAATTTGACAAGACAATATTGAAACCTTTGTTTTGGTCAGTTTTCAATGGATTTTATGTATTTTAAAAATGTATTTCCAAAAGTGAATAACTGTGAAAGAGGAGCTAAAAGGAGGCCATCTATTTAGACACCAGATACAAGAAAAACCAGAGTTTTCCAAGGGTTGAGCGTCTAGTATAAAATTTACATGAACTCCACTGAGATTTACAAATGGCTTCTTTGCAGTAATTCTCTGAAAAACCAAGAATTGTAATCAAATGTTATTGGCAGAAATCTTCAATAAAAGTGGATGTCAAGTATTTGCCAAAATAAAATTTTAAAATATACACATGCCAATATTAGCACTAGACATGCTTCACACCCAGGGAGGCACAGCAAGTGCTTTTGTGCATCAATCATCACAGACACTTCTTTAAGCACAGACATAACTCCTTTAAGAAATCAGACCTCTGATCAGGAGAAAGCAAATGTTGTGGTAACAACAACACTGGACACAACTTGCTTACTGTGCTGCATGAAGTTCAAGTGTGTGCAGCTTTCTATAACCCTAAAAGTCTCCCAGCAATTATTCAAAACAATAGTAGGATATCCTCCACCTCTGAGCAAAGTAGGAGAAACTTGCTCATTGGGAATGGTATTTTTTTCTAACATCCCTATCATGATTTCTTCCAAGCACTCACTTGCACTTGAAAATTGGTAATTGACGTCTTACTATGCATCTGCTTGAAAACATCATCATCTATTGCTAAGTCACTCTCATTGTATCAAATCAGCCAGAGTTAACAGATAAATTCCTTCTAATTAACAAAAGCTTGGCTAATAAAACCAGAATTAATTGTTAAATGTATTACACTTTCCATAGTCTCCCTTTAGCCTCTTTGCATCTTCTCCTTTAAACCATTTCTTCCTTTTCTCAGATTTTGCAGCTTGCTCCTTCCTTTCTTGATTTTCCTGCATTCAGACAGAATAACAAATAAAAAAGTAAATAAGAGTTTCTGAAGGAATAGCTTGTTAAGAAACTCTCAGTTTGCAATGAATAGGTATTCTGAACATGCCCTGTTGTGCTTTTAAAACTCTCAGCTGCTGGGGTTTGAGGGTAAATAGCAGAACAGAGCTTCCTGGTCAATCCCTTTGGCCTTCTCCATGTAATGATGTTACCAGCAAACTATTTCATCAGTTTTTAACTGCAACTTTCAACTATGGACTGAAATGCATTCTTCTTTATTAGTCCCTTTGTCCACAAAACAGAACATTAGTTTAACTTCATTAGCATTCTAGAGATTTATCCCATAGCAACCTTGTTTGTATTCAGGGATTTCTACCAGAATTTTCAGGAACTGTTCAGCTGTGCTAAACAGCAATTCACAGTTTCTCTTCAGGCTCTCATTAAATTTGCCAGTAGTATTTCTGCACTACAGTTCAGGGCCAGAGTCCTGGCTGGATGTTTGTTGGTACCACTCACACAATTGCCAGAATGGCATAAATCCTGTTGGGATTTATGTAGATAGACAGGATTCTGGTTTCCACAGAGCTGCTGGTACCAGAATGTTATGATTAATGGAGGAAGAAAGAGGATTGGAAGGATTACTGCTAGGAAAAGAAGGCTATTACTTAGTGGAAGAGTACTTCTGGCTTTTGATAAGTAGCACAACAGCGGGAGAAGGTAGTTCTGAACAACTGAAGGTAGTTCTGAGTAACTGCAGTATAAGATAAAGAGGATAAAAGCCATTTTCTTAAATGCTTCTGCAATTCTTGTGCCAGAGCTGCATTTGTCACCAGAACGTTGCCATCCCACCTGGAAACTTGCCTGCTTTTGATTGCAACCAGTGAGTAGTTAATCCACACATTGCAGGTACATCAGTACTTAATAAGCTGCTGTGTCATATGACAAAACCTAATAACATCCAGGAAGATGCTGATGATTTGGTGCAGATAAGATTTTTTGATGAGACATGTGTCGTCTCCTTTGCAGAGTTTGAAGCAGAAAATACAATTTCCCACAATAGCAATAAACCTCTTTGATTGCTGCAAATTGTCTGCCACCATTTCCATAAGATGAGCTGAACAAGTCCCAGAAAATGTCCACAAGTTTATAGAACCAGCCTTTACAGAAAGTAAAAGTCTAGGATCCTTTGGTCCAAAGGAACTTTCAAATGAATAAAGAAAACTTGTGAGCATTAACAGAGTTAATATGTTTGAAATATAGGAGCATTAGAGGCTCAGGGTTATGGAAACTCTCACTGGGTGCCTTGAAAAGAAAAAAATAAATCTGTGTACCCTTGACAGAGAAGGAAAATTATCCATTTGCCCCAAATAGAGGGTGCTTCTGAAAGAATGGGGTACAGGTGGTGAAGCCTTATGGAGAGGCTAGAAGCCTTCCATCAGTATATGCCTCCTATGTGCCTGCCTGATAAATTCGTTCTGTGTCTTAGCATAACATCTTTGAGATGCTACGGCTGTTGGGAGACTTGCAGATTTGTGGGCCCTGGAAGAATGTCTCTATGTAATATGCCATAAGAAATAAAGGAGGGGAATTCAGGGATATGTTGTTCTGCTAATTGAATAGCACACAGTAGTGAGAACAAGTTAAAACACATTAGGAATACTTTTATCAATTGAGCAAGCCTGAACAAAATTTTTCTTCAGAAAAATTGTAAAAAACCCCAAAGAACATAACAATTCAATGTAAACACACCTAACAAAGTTTCTTCAGCACAAGAAAGCCCAAAAAAGTACAACGGTAGTAGGGCAGAGGAATGAATACTCACAATCCCTTCTCCACCTTCCTGGATTAGTGAAGGCAGCTGCAGGGATGAGATTCAGTGAAAGAGGGTGTCACTTTGGATTTGCACTTTGTGGAATGTTAGATACTTGCTTCATTTTTGAATTAAAAGATGCTCCAGGACAACTGTTTATCCCGACACTATCTAAAGCACATCCTGTTCCAGCACCACATGCACCCTGCTCAGGAGCAGCTGCTCCAGCTTGGTTGTCCTAGGGGAGCACACTGAGGAACTATCCTTGTTCAGAGCTATCTGTATAACCTCTGTCATCAACTGAATACTTCCTAGAGCAGATTTTGTGGAATTTTTTTTTCTCCTTTTCCTGAGATTAGACCATGTCAGGTCTAATCTGCTGGGAGCTCCCTTCTATGAACATCTGCAAATGCTAAGGGAAATCAAATGCTTCCCACAATTCTCCATAATCACACAGTGATTCTTTCCCCCACAATTTTACCACTCAATTCTCGGCAAAACTTCAATTCTGATTTTTAGTCTTTGAGCTGAAAAGCTATTTTCTCCCTGTCTCCTTCCTCCTGCCATCTGCTTCTTTTATTTTTTGAGAACTGGTGAAACAGTCATCAGCCCTGGGTGGCAAACCAGCTCCCTTGCTTCCTTTCATTGTGTCAGTTTTGGATATCATTTGGGTGTTTGGAAAGGCTTTGTTGATTTGAGTTTTGTTCCTCCAGGTAGATAGAGAGAAAGGTGCAGAGTCTTATTAAAGTAATTCCATTTGTGTAACTCAATTTTTGTTACCTGAAAGATAAGAGATTAGAAAGAACCCTCAGGGAAGGGAGAAAGATTTTGTTTGAAGAAAGTAACAAACCCCAAATCTCTGTAGATATGCCTAGGAGGCATGAAGGATCACTATTTATCAAAACCATTTCCCTTCTTATTTGATGTGGGAATGGAAAGATAGCACTAACAATTTTGGCAGTGCTAAGAGACCTGCTTTACACAGAAGACTCATCTCAAAATAAAAGTTACACCTTAGCATTAAAGCTTAAAATAAATGGCACTGGGAAGAGATGATGCCTGTGGCTAATTCTAGTGTAAAACCCAAAATCACAGAACAAAAAGAAGCTTTAAAAATTAAAACCTTCAGCCTTTCAGCATGTTGCTCTTTCAAGTGCAAATAGTATCTCTACTGCAGTAATAGTGAGAAAGCAAGGCAGTAGGAAGAGGAGATTAATTCTAGGTCTGCAGTGGAGGAGAGAGATGGAGACAACATGGCTAACAGCTGTGGTACCTTTGATGTGAGGTACTGCTGAAAAATGGAACTCAAAATAAGATTAAAAGGAGTTTACATTTTGGGATACAAGAAGAAGTTTCTTTCTAGTTGCTCTGACCTGGCTGTGAGCAAGAAGCACCCAGAAATGCAGTTTGAATCTCCTGCAGCTGTACTAGGACACTACATAACCTTTACTGAGACTGTTTCTCAAAAGAACTGCTGGAATTACCCTTCACAGTAAATTTCCAGTATAGCTCTTCACAGATGCTCAGCCATTATGTTCTTGACTCGCCTAATTCTTTCCTTCATGCCTAAACTTTTAGGAACTTTAAGGATCAAGCATATTGCCAAAACATCTGTGGTTTATAAGGTTAATTTTCCAGACTGTCTCTGCCAGTGTCACATCATTTCAGAGCCTGGGTAGCTGCATTGCTTGGAAAATTTCAGCTCAGTGCTTTACTGGAGAAGCAGGTAGTGGGAACAGTAGAGGATTGTTTTTCATCCTTCATCTTCTATCAGAAACGTCATTGTTTTCATCTGACTCTATGACCTGCCCTGAAGCACTCCTCCAGTCTCTCTTGGCTGCAGAGCTGTCTGTATGCTTGCAGTTCTTGTAATACATTGTAATACAGATGGTTTTATCTACAGATTACCCAGGCTGGGGCTCTCCTGGAGTCAGCACAGGAATGAGGGATTCTTGCTGTTGAAATATGTGTGAGTGTGAAGCCACTATCACCTGGCATTAAGAAAACCCTAGAGGAAGTACATTAGTCCAGGTGTGAAGTGTGCAGTAAAGGAAGTGAAATGGAGGTTTACTAGAGAGTTTACTAATTGGAAGGTGCTCTGCACGACTTCTATGGTGAAGTTGCTGTTCTTTTACTCCTTATTGCAAGGAGTAAAGCCCTATAAGTTAAGAAATATAATCCATTGGTAGATTCAGAAGGGTTTTTTGGAACACAAACCACACTCTTTGGAGCTAAGTAGTACAATGAAATACCAACACATAAACACATCTTCCAATTAGTCTTTGCCTATTGGAAAATTTACCTTTTGTTTATCAGCAGTCTATAAAGCATGTCAGGTTATTCATTCTTTCACATGCCCCAAATATCCTATTATACTGAGGTCTGATTATTAATTTTCAGTGGGAAAAATGACTTGAACTGTTCTCCACTGCAAAGAAACTCTCCTCCACCCCCTCAAAAAAACCCCCAACCAACCAACAAACCCAAATCCCACAAACAAAAAAAGCCCCAAATTTTATATTTGCCCACATACTCATTTTCTGCTGCATTTTGCAAGCACTTAAATGTACTCTCATTTACTTCTGCAACCAGGGTTGGTAGCCCAGCTTAGAGTAGAAGAAAATAGAAATTATTGCCTGATTAAAAGAAAAAAGAGTTCTCAATCTATTTCTACACAGTCACAAGGGCAAACCACCTGTAAGGTCTTGAGGAAGATCTCTCTGAAGGTTTTCATTGTGCTGAATACATCTTCCAAAGACAATTTTTTGCGGTCTTCACAAAGATAATCAGCAAGTTCTTCCTTCTTCTTTTCAATGGTGGCAAATTCCTTCTGCAAGTCCTTTGAAGCGCTGAGGCTGCCCTGAGACATTTTGTAACACAGTTAATGCAGATTAAAAAGTAGCATATTTTGAGCTGCCCAGAGGACTTCAGCCACTTAATAGAGAGCAGTCAGTTTAAAAAAAAAAACCTAACAACTAAGATTGGTTCACAATGTGTGATATTTATTTCTGAATTGAATCATCTGCATTTTCTCCTCAATTCATCATACAACCACCTGGAAACGTGGCACAACCTGGGATGACTGATGAGCATGCAGCAGCAGAATTTCTACCTTATAGCTTTAATTAAGTGACCTGTTCTGAGAATACAAAAAGCTAGGATGTTAGGAAATGTGTGGGGGAGGGGGTGAGGGGAAAGCATATTGCAAATCTATCTACTTTTTCCCCACAAAGCACAGTGAGACAAAACATGTTTCTGTACTGCACTGTACACATTTATAGTTGCAGCCTACATTTCATTTTTAGGGCCCTCCTTTCTTTTGCCCACAGAAAAGTCTGTCTGGTCCTCAGCTGTTTCCATATCCCAGTGCCACATCACAGAAATAGAGGAAAATCTGGAATGCTCCTTCCATCAGGGCACAGTTGGGAGTGTAGTAATGACCCCTTTCCCATAGGGCTGTACCTCCAGTTGTAACCTGAGTCACAGTGCCTTTAAGAAGAGAGTGTTTAGGAAGAAGGATGGGAAATGTGTCACACTCACATTACCTACTTGCACAGATTTTCCATGCTGTATTTTTAAATCATCTGTTGACAAAAATAAACGTTTCTCTATTTCCAACAGTTTCTTCAGATTGGCACCTGCCTCAGCCTGCATGACGTCAATGCGGATTCTGAAAGGTCCACAAAAGGGACAGTACATTGAAGGGGTAAGTATTTTGTTTGCATTAACTTAAAAAGTTATTATAAACACTATCATCTCTGCAAATGAGCAGGGAGTTAATTGTCCAGCCCAGACCCTGCTTTTGCAGGTAGTTCTTTTCTGTATAAATTCTTTTTCACGTGTGCAAAACCCTCATCTAAGAAAGGGCAAGATGCTCTTGCCCTCACTATCTCTCTGGATGGACTGTGGAAGAACCTCACTGTCCTAGTAATTCAAAAAACTCCAAAAAATTTCCAGCCTATTTTTATTCATAGACAACACAGGCTCATCTCCCCTGTGTCAATACTGTCCTTATTTGGCTGGTTCTTTTCCCTTCTTGCCTTTTCTCCCCAGTCTGTTTATAGCCCAAAATTGTATCTCCTCTCTGTGTTACTTTAGCTTGTGTGGAGATACAAACACAACCACTGCCAAACCTACATCTTCTGTAGTTCTCAACTACTCTCTGGGCCAGACAAATTTTGCTGAATCAGCAAAACCTGACTTGGTGTTTCATGGTGCATCCAGAGATGAGCAGCATTAGGGGAGTCCCTTGCAGGATTTGCACCATGCACAGGTCTCCACAGGGTGAAATCAATTTCCTAAGTTTGAGAGTTTGACTAAAGTAGAGGGAAATTACTTTATACAAAGAGTGCATTTATATCATAGGCCAGCAAGATCTAGTTTCAGTCAAGAAAGGTATTTCTATTTTGTCACAATCCAAAAAGAAATTCATGGTTGAAAACAACATTCAGTTTAGCTTCTGCAAAGATAACTCACAAAAGCCATAGCGTTTTTCTGTTTAATTACAGAATTAAAATACTTTCAAAAATTATTTGTGTGATAAATGTCAATCTATCTAAATATTTAAAAGTTACTCCTTCTTTGAGTTACAAGGAAATCTAAATCACTATAAGGTTCCTGTGAATCCTCTGAATTCATAACAGGATTAAAAATGTTAATCCTGGTGCTACAAATGTGGATTCTGATTTGTGTAATTGAACATATCTCCATACAATTCCTTTGACCTAAAGAGAAAGAGCTGGCAATAGATTCATGAGGCTTTCAGGGACATGGGAGAAAGTCAAAAGTCTCCATAAACAGATTTTTTCTTTCTACCCACATACATTAGAAACATGTGCTGATAGTCAACTCTGAGGTCCCCCAATTGCCAGTAAATCACCCCCATTGTTCCCTCCTTATATAATCTCTGTACCTCCAGATGGGCTTTCACCTAAAAATCACAGAATGTGCTGAATTGGAAGGGACCCACCAGGATCAAGTCCAACTCCTGGCCCTGCGCAGGACCATCCCCAAGAGCCACACTGTGCGCCACGAAAATATCATCCAAACACTTCTTGAACTGACTGAGAAACTTCAGGGCAGATATGTTTCTATTGCAATGTATGGAAGAAGAATCTGGTCCTTGAAAATGAGAGAAATTCACTATCTGCACAGTTTCCCTCTAAAGTAGTACTGGATCCACGGAAAGAAAAATCACACTGAGCCCCATGTAAAAGTCTTAACCAGGTATATAAATCTCAGCACTGTTTGGTGTTGAAGGGAACCACTCTCTCCCACAGCAGAGAAATTCTGTGACCTTTTTACACCACCATAAAATGACTCAGCTCCTTGTTGGCTTTAAAGAGGTTGGCAATTCATACATGACAAAAACAAAGAATGTCCTACCCCGCTGCCTTGGAAACAAAGTCAAGATCTCTGGGAAGCTGCAGGAGATCTGTGTGGTTTTTTTCAACCTCCTAAAATTGAAGAGAAAAAATGATTATCTTATACAGGCTGTCAAAGAGTATGAAAGCTTTTCAGCTGGACAACATCAGGACTGAAAAAAATAACACTTCAGTTTTGTTCAGTATAGGGATAAATTTCATCTTGTTCATTATTTTTCTCATGTTGGCATCCACAGGGAGTTAAAAAGAAAGGAAAAAATTCATTTTAAGTGCTCAGGCTGTCATCCCATGGGCTGCCACAGTGCGCAAACTGACCTGAGATTTTGTCTTCATACCACAAAAAATAAATTTCATTTGACAGATGCATTTGGGATATGTGTCAACACAAGAGAGCAGTTGAAGAAGAGAAAGAAAACAGCAAGCAGATACGTCAAGTGAACTTGAGGAAGGAAAGCTAAATATTACTGTACATGGATGTGATCTCATCTGCACAGAAAGGTGTGGAAAAGTTTTCATGATATTTCCAGCACAGAGGTTCATCCTCTGGGTACCTATAGTGGGGTATTACTGAGGTAAAAGCCCCATACCTTCTGGGGAATTAATATTTGAGAGTAATGCACGAAGAACTAATTTCTCAGTTTTGTTGTACCTCCAAAATATGGTGAAGCAGAGTAATGTTGTTTTGGTTTGCTTTTGTTTCTGTTAGTTTGATCAAGGCACTAATTTTAAAACCTCCAGCATCTCCAGTGTGACGCCCCTAGAAGATACAGGAAAAAAAGTTCCTTCCTTCAGTTTTCAAGTCTTGCATTATTTTCTGTTATCTTTAGAATACAACAAGCAAAGAAATCATTTTACTTACATAGTTCAGAAAGTTTCCAACTTTAAGAATCAATTGGCAGAAAACTGGCAGTCGATGACTGGTAAGAATTGCTAAAGAATAAGAAGAAAGACATTTCAATAAGTTAAATTAAATTATCTGAAATAGGATTTTCTTTCAGTTTGACAGCGATGGTAACAAAATTTTCATCCAGGATTATGTCAAGCCGTTGTTATGGATTTGGAAAAATACCAGAACAGAAATAAATCAGCTGAATGAAAGTGGAATGAGTAACTTTCTATTGTGATCTCTTCTTTACAAGTAGATGGAAAACTAGTTTTTCCATTAAGTTTGGAGTATAGATGTGTCAACCCTGCAGCTGCCTTATGAAGGAGAACCACATACAAAAAAGTATATAAACATGTGAAAGTCTGTAGCCCTTGTTCCCAGCACAAGTTTCCAGTCAAGAAAAGCAAAGGATTTTGTGCCTTGTTATCTTTGTTAGTGACAGTGATAATCAAAAATACACATTTTAGCAGGGAAATCTGGGATAAGAGTAAAGTTTTTGGCAGAATTAGAACAGAAACACTGACCCGCACAATGGGATGGAGGGGGAATAGGGGTGTCTGGGTGGGACTGCAGAGAGCTGTTGATTGCACCCCAATAAAGAGTAATCATAGCACTGGCATCAGACATCCAGGTATAGTCCTGTTTTGTGTGTAAACATAAAAGTTTGCAGTTTAGGTGTTTAACAGGAGATCAATGACTCTGTAAAACCATTGAACTGAAGCTGGAATGCAAGAGCACCTTCAATAAAGGGACAACATAAAACTGAAACCAGGGCTAATTTTGGGTGGAGGAGTCTCCTGAAATGTTGGTGAACATCATCTGGGATACCCTTTTCTGGCAGCCAAGTCAGACTCTTGTATGTCACAAGTCCTGCTCCACCACAGAGCTAAGCTGGACTGCATCAGTGCACACTAAAGGAAAACTGGAATTGACGCATTGTTATCGACAAAAATCTCCACTGCACACAAAAACGTAACCTGTATTCATGCAGGATCTGGCACTGACATCTCCATCTCAGGAGAGACCTTACTGCTGTATGTAAGTCCCTAAAACGTTGTAGTCAGGAGGAGTTTGGCCTCTTCTCCCAGTGATCAGTGACAGGATGAGAGGACACAACCTCAAGCTACACCAGGGGAGGTTCAGGTTGGTCATCAGGAAGAATTTATTCACAGAAAGAGTTGTTAAGCATTGGAACGAACTGCCCAGGGCGGCAGAGTCACCATTCCTGGAGGTGTTCAAGAAACCATTCGGCACTTTGTGTTAAGGTCTAGTTGAAAAGGTGTTGATGGGTCAAAGGTTAGACCCAGTGATCTTAGAGACCTTTTCCGATCTAAATGATTCTGTGAACCCTAGAGGTGTTCAAGGCCAGGCTGGGTAGGGCTCTGAGCAACCTGGTCTAGTGCAAGGTGCTCCTGCCTAGAGCAGGGAGGTTGGAATGGGATCATCTTTAAGGCCTTTTCCAGCCCAAACCATTCTGGGACTCTCTGATAAAAGAAATTTCCTTCTTTCTCTGCAGAACTACGACTTCAGAGCAGAACAGCACAAACTGCAAATCTTCAGAATGTAAGAGCAAGAATTTGCAGAATCATTTTGATGTTCACTACACATTCAGCAATTGAAAGGTTATTTTGGATTAGATTATAGCATAGGCTACCACTGATGCTAATCAAGTAGAAGAAAGTGGCTGAGCCCAGGCACTGCTGCACTTACTTTCACAGGCTGTCCTGATGGCTTGTGTTTTTGGCCACAGACACTCCAGCAGAATTTTTGTTTCCTCACAAATCAGCATGCATTCAATCCGCAACTGGTAGCTAAAAAGAGATCAGTGGAAAAAAACCACGACAAACACCACAAGAAACAAACCCCACAGGCCTGATTAATTGACTTGTGTTCAGCAAGAGCATCATCCATTTTAGGCAAACAGCAGTACCAACATTCTTATGGTCTCTTTAATGCTCTGACATGAGAACTGGATTATAAATAAATCAAACAGATATTTCCAAAGACGTCCTAGAAACAATTATTATCTCCTCTTTCAGAAAGCAATGCTGGACTGACATCTGGCAGTGACTACCTTGTACAATGATGCCATAATTTTTTACAATTCCTGGGCAACACTAGCTGGGATTTTAGTTCTTTTTAACTTCACAAACAGAAATTTGAAATATTTTGGCAGTGATGTCCTTTAATGACATTTATGTTTCATCACAGATTAATATTGCGTAAGGAAAACTTTTTCTAAAGTACTTTTAAATCTAGCTAGAAGTTTGAGAAAATGAAAAGCCACATTTTCACCACCACATTTTCAACGAAGTGCCTCTGGTTGTGGCATGGCAACTGACCAGATTTATGGAGGGCTATTGCTGTTAATTATATCACCATGTTTTTGTGAACAGCAGAAAGAGTTGTCTGTGTGCACCTCATCTGACTTGGTAAAAACTGGGGAGGTGGTGACAGCACAGGCGCTGCTGTGATTCACTCATGGATTTGTGGGCTCTCCAGTGGGTGAACTGGAATCTGCAGCCCAGGGGTGGAGTGAATCAGCAGCCTGGTGACAGGATTCAGTCTGCAGCTTCTTGCCACATAGGAATAGCTGTTCAACACTCAAGGGTTTTTTCATACCAAGGTTATTTTCACTGTAGTTTGCCAAAGGTGTCTGAAAGCCTCCCTGGCCTTTGGGAAGGAAAAAAATTCTCATATGAGCTCTACAAATAGCAGTCAGATGATTTATCCTGAAGACTGGATGTCAGGAACATCGCTCTAGCACTAGAAACAGAGGCCTTAATTTTTATGGACAAATCTTGTAAGAACCACACTCATAGAGAGAGACAAGGAAGATTTTGCTTACCTGGGAACTTCCAAAAGATGGAGATAAAACTGATCTGCATTTGCCAGCTGTGATTTTTCTTCTCTGCAAGATTTCAGGCTATTTATCTAACAGGGGATAAAAGAGCAAAATAACCACACAATTTGATTTAACAGGGAAAATAACCACACAAACATTTCTGGTGCCATTTTCTTCTTACAGGCACAAAACTGGCTTTTCTGAACCTGCTGTGTGCACAGGCAGTGGGAGTAAAGCAGATGAACAATAAAACAAACCGGTTTGCAAGGGCAAACACGTAGGTTTTGTTCAAACTGGAAGGTCTTTTGCCTTTGTACAGCATCTCCTAGGATGAATTCCTGATCTGTAGGCAGGGATTCAGCAATCTATAATGCAGACACCCAGAAAGGCCTTCAAAAAAATGAGTCCTTTCCCTTTCTCCTTTTTGAATCTTGCTCTGAAAGGCTCTCTGTTCACCTAAGTCCACAAATCCTAATGTGCTTCATCCACCTAATTAAAATAACAGGATAGAGAGCAGCACTTCGTCTACACCTGTGTTGAGTCTCCCAACACGGTCTTGTTGAACCCTTGTGAGAAGAGGTCAGACTGTTGCTGGGACAGACTTCCCACCACTCTGCCTTGAAATATCATTGACCTAGATGCAACAGAAGGGTGTGGGATCCAGTCACAGCTTCTTGCTTTAGCAGTGCAAGTGTTTCAAGCTGAGCACACAAAGCCCTGAAGTTCACCAGAATGACACATTAATAGATACCTCCTGGTCTTCAGGCAGCAGTTTAAAAAGCTGTTTCAGCATCTCAGCATCCAGTTTGGATCTATCCCCTTTCTGGATCATGGCAACAATCTCTTCATTGGAACTGAAAGAAGGGGAAAAATGCTGTGGTGCACTGGGGGAGTAACATGGCAAAAAAAACCTCAGTCTCTCTGCTGGCACTCCAGGAGCAACTGAAATAATTCATACTATACTTGCCTCCCATTACAGTTTGGATCTTAGTCCTCAAAAGTACAGTGGAGATATGAAAATGCAAAGGTTTTTCTTTTAAGCCTAAAGCAATATTCCTTACAATTTAGGTGTGCTTTTTTGGCCTTTGTTCATATTTACACAACAGACCCCAAAGCTCTGCTTTTACTGTGGGTGCCCAGTGTCACTGAGAAGGTATTTACATTTGAATTCCTTTACCATTTGCAGCAAAGACAAGAATAAAACCAATGGCAACCAGGAGGTTTTTAATTCGAACCCTTGTCTGAAACTTTGGCAGGCAACATGTGTTTGAAATGATTCCAGATTGCTGTGGTTTGGGCTCTGGAGAGCTGGGGTCCCTCAGCCACCAGCACTAACAGAGACAGCACCCGGCTCCAGAGCAGCCTCATCCCTCATGAGTGCAGTGGGGCTCAGCTCTTTGATCCCAGTCACCAGCTGCTCTCAGGAGAGCTCAACCACTGCCCAGAGAGAGGAAATAGCATCTGCATTAGCCTATGCACCATTCTCCCCCATTGGGAAGCAGTTTGTCATGGAAAAAGGATAATAATAATTTAAAACACTTCTCTGACCGATTCTGATTTATTCTTAATGAAAAATGACTTCTTGGCTGAGTTTCTTCTTGAAACCTTTTTAACATGGGCCATGACACAAAGGGCAGAGAGCAGAACATTATCCTGCCATAGTTTCAGGGAATCTAAGAGTAAAGATATTTTCCCAAAAACTAGTACAGATTCCTTTCCTCCCCCACCTCTCCATGAAGGCTATGACTTGGTAAATTTCCATTTGTTTAATTATTCAAACTGTTTCCTATTTATAGGAAAACTGCACATAAAAACTATGTATGATTTTGGACCTGAACCCCTGGAGATGCCTCTTTAAAAGCAATGAAGTGACTTGAAACTTCCATTCAACAATCTCCACTAATAGTTCCTGCCAGAATTTGATATTTATGACAGTAATACCAAAGAAAAACATGTTTCTACATGATTGTACTGTTATTTATGAATATTGTCTCTTTAGGAATTAGTAGTCCATTCTAGATTTAATACCAGTTTGAAAAATTATATTAATTGTCTGGAAAGAGACTTTCACCTCTCATCATAAAAAAAAAAAAAAGAAAAAGTTGACTTCTTGTTAAAGAAAGATAGCACTTGCAAAATATTTCTACTAAATCAATTTAATATCTGAATAAACACACAGACACATCAAATCAGTAAATCAAATGTTATTCTCTGAATCTTACCATTTAAATTGCTTCAGAAATATACTCAGAAGGAGGCTTTTCTTTGGAGTTATAAATGTGATCTGGAAAAAGGTAAAAACATCAATCAGCTGTAAATACGTTTACCTTGGGTTTAACAGATTTTCTAGAGCTTTTGTTTGTTTATTGGGTGAGATTTATTCTTTTTTTGGTAATAATATTATCACTAACCTTCATTGCTCAAAAATTACCAATCAAGTAATTGATAACAATACAGGCTATTAGATCTATTTCAGAAGGAGAAAGAAGCAAAGGCATAGAGGAGGAAATTGATTTGTTTATTCCAGTTTATAAGAATGAATCTTGAAATTCCCACTTCCTCCCTGTCTCAGATGGAGACCTATCCGTATCTATCCTTCAGCAGGGTTACTTCAACTTATTTCATTCTAAACCTCCCCTCTTATTTGTTTAAGGCAGCCTCAGGCAGTGGATCTCAAAATATTACAAACTTTCTCATTATAAATGATTGACAATAAAGAATGAATAAACTTTTCACTTCCAAGAACTTTGCCATTTTCTACAAAAAAGTGGGCAGTCCAAGTACCTCTTTTGTTTTCTTTATTTTTGGCCCCATTTTCTCTCTAGGTGTTGTCGATGGGACAGAGAAGAGAAGCTCCAAGCTTGTGTAGTCAGGTTCCACAGGCTCCTTGCTGCTGCTTGGCATCACAGCCCATATGGAGTGGCTTTCTGGAAGAGAATAAAAGCTCAAGATGGACCACAGAGGTTGAAGAGCACTTTCAAGGCAGTGCGATTTGTAAAAGAGAAGACACTTTTGAGGATGAATGAAATATGATGCTCATTAGCCCTGGACTAATGTGAATTATTTAAGAGTGACAGCTCCCACAGAGAGCATCCCGAAGGTTTGAAGCCTAATTAAACCTGGAAGACTACTGCCGCATTCAATTCACTGAGCTGAAGGCAGCAGATGAACTTAATGTGCTGCTCCAAATTGTTTTTGCTACTGCTGACCAGCTACACATTGGAGGATTGGGGTACTGAAACAGGGGATGCTGCATCCAATTAGGTAAACATCTCTTTTTGCAAGAGATAATGACTCCCAAACCCAACATTATCACCAGCATCACAGGGACCTATCCAAATAACAAATAGAACTTTAAAACATGATCTTGTACAACATAGGAACCTTTAAGACAGGATATCACCTCCTTTTGCTCTAGGAGAGATTGCAAGTGACACTGAATGCATTGGGGATGAATCTCAGTTTGTGTCCCTGCACAAGAAAGCAGCGCGTGGCTCAGATTTTTACATCTGTGTTTATATATTTTATCACAGCAGCAAGTTCTTGCCCCTGATGTCCCCTTGTCTTGAAGATAAGCAAGGAAGAACAGCTGAGATCTGTGTTGTGTGAACTGAATGTTAAAAACTGTGGCCAAACTGGAGATATGTTTCCAGCCTCTTTGCTGGAACAAGACTTTCAAACCCCTTTGGCGCATGGTAACCACAGGCTCTTAGGGTTATTTTTGTGTGTGTGTGAAACACCATTCAAATAACGTGGCTGTGATCAGTATGAAATGAAGTTGGGGGCTACCCTGAGGGTACACATTCCCCAGCCCTACTGACAAGAGTTTTCAGCCTCAGATCTTGGCTCATGAATCTTCTGGCTGTGCAGCAACATAAAAAACAAAGCAAAAGCTTCAGCTGAGACTTCACTCACTGGTGATGTGTCAGCAGTTCATTAAGAAGAACCACAGAACATGACCATTCAAAGGATCTTTCCACTCCACACACTCAGAGTGTTCTGCAAACCTTAATCAGTGCAGACTCACAACACCCCTTTAACAAGTAACAAATAGAGATTGAGAGGTTAACAGAAGGTAACTTCAGAGCTTCAGCTCAAGCTTCTCCCAAACTATTTCCTTGACTAACTGACTGAGAACTGCCTTTCCATATTTAGTTTGTGATTATGATTGAGAACAAGCAATGGGACCACATGTGTGACCTGACTTATGAGTGAAGGTTTAGTCCCCCAAGACGAGTGCTTTCCTTTGGCTGCAAAGTGCATGAACCCCTCAGCCCAGTGTTACAGACAAGCACGTACGTCTCACCACATCAGAGGGGAGCTTCTGCCAGTGAAGCACCTTCATCCTCAGCATCGGTGTCTTCTTAGTGTGGGGCTGCTCCCCACATCCACAGGTGGCATGACTGCACTCAGGATTGCTGCATGGCTGAGGAGATGGGAGCAATGGGGCATTTATGCCAGGCATGGAAACAGGGGCAAGAGGCCCCTCACACCCAGGAGGTAGTGGTGGAGGTGCAGGAGGCTGTGGAAGCGGAGCTGGCATGACAGACTGTTCTTGGGAGCAAGGGTAAACATCTTTCTGAGAAGGTGATGTGTTCCCTTGACAATGCTCTGACTTCCCAGAAAGACCAGTTGTTGGAGAATGGCTCAGGTCTGCACTGGGGTTCTGCTCTTCCAAGTCCATATTAACTTGAATGCATTTGTTCACCTTTGGAAGAGATCTTCTAGACACTGTTTTTTGGTGAGTTGAGCAGTGCATGCTTGATAGCAGACTCTCCATGGCTTGCCCCGGTCCCATTTTCCTGCCCTACAAGACAACAAGGAGGTGCATGGATTAGCAAAGTCCCTCATGACTGCTCTCTACTCTTAATTCCTACAGAGACACAGAAATAACAGTGACCTTCATATTAAGGTAAGCAACAGGAATATTTCTAACTACTTTACAAGTGACAGTTCGTAGCAGTTTCGTCTTGGTGAGTCAGGAGCAAGGCAGTCCTGTCCATAAGGCTCATTTTTGACTTCTCTTGATCTTTCTATATTCTTGTTATAATTAAAAAAAAAAGCAGAGCAAATACTATCAGCACAATAAGCCCCTACCTGGTTGTTTTTTCCCCCGTGTTGATCAGCCATTAAGTGGGATAAATGAAGGGGTAAAAGAATGCCTCCCCTACAGTTGCTCTATAGAGGGGACATCTCAAACAGCAGAGACACAGTCACTTAACCCTGAGAAGCCATGTTGCCACAATTTACCTTGAGTGCAGAAGGGTGCAGGGGATTTAAGGAGAAACTCTCAAAATAGCCTTATAAAGTAAACAAGCTACAGCTGAGGAGGATTCAGGGTGAGCTGCTTATGTATTTGTGACTACAATGGAAATAACTGGTAAGCATTTAAATGAATAAGATTATCTTTCCTATTTTATACTTAAACCAAATTTTAATCTAGGAAAAATCTTTATATTTGTCTTGAGAATATACAGTTTCTCTCAGAGCTTCTTGCAAAAACTGCAGAAGTCCATATCTTTTATGTATGGCCAGGTTTAAATATGGAGACAGCCCTACCAAAGTTAGTTGAGCATTTACTGTCTCAATTCTTGGCTTTGTTTGCTTGACTGAGCAAACGTGGGTTTTTTTTGCAAATAATTGCATTTCTTGTGGATAAGCAGTGTCTTGGGACACTTAATCTCAGTTGCTGGAGCTGCTGTGTGATTTCTCTCTTTATAACCTCTACAGCAATGACCATCAAAAATGGTAGAAGTAGCATGTGCTAAAAGGGGAGCAGTGAGCAAACTATCAATGCTCCAGAAATGACACAGTAGGTGCAGCATTTTAGGGACTATATGTAGGCAGAACCAAAGCCCCCTGTCATCCCACTCTTGAGCAAAACACACAATGATAGCATCAGCAGTTTTAACTAGGTGGGCACTTTCCTTACCACTTCAGCATGAAAGATTTTTTTGGTACATACACAACATTTATGTTCTCAAAGAGCTAGGTTAATACTTATGAATGACCATTTTCCTCCTGACACAGCAATTTTGGGCAGTTACTAACACAGAAAAAACTCATTAAGGGCGTTGCATTAAAACCTGCAATCGATGCATCTCTAGTCCATAGTAAACTCATAAAGCATCTCCTATAATTTAGAACAGTTTGTCTTTGAAACATAGTAGTTCATAACGATGATAGCCTCCAGCTCTTACAGCCCCAGTAAAACTGTGAACAAATGCATCTAAGGCAAAAGAAACCAATAAATTTTGATTTTTTTTCCAGTCTTAATTTAGTAAGAATGGCTTACATTAAAAACATTAAATGTTAAATCAGCCAGTAAATAACATACTTTGATTTGATTTACATACTAAATGGTACCAGTTAACATAGCTAAATCAAAGGCCTATAATAGAAAATTAATATTAACCACATTTTTTATTTATGTGAATTAATTTGTTGTTGGTTTCTTTTTTTTTTTTTTTCCACGAATAAGCAGTTTCCCCAAAGGTAAAGCAGGTTTACATTTAATTTAAGTAAACAACTTAATGTACCCCCTTTAGGACTTCACAGTCTTTGTGGTAAACTTGTGCATATGCCTGTAATTACCCTAACAGGACAAGTGAAGGATTCAGCCCTATGAAAAAGCTGAATGAGAAATGAGAAAGCCTAATGAGAAATAAGCCGTTTTCTCCTAGAAGTATTAGGAGCAAAATGAGCTGATTAAAAAAAAAAATCTTATTAGGAATGCTCATGTTAAAATTCTGCTGCTTGTTTATTTTAATTAAGCTATAGGGAGAATCAGTAAGACTATTAATTAGGAAGCTCTTTTTCTTTTAATCAGAGCGCTCATCTAAATGCTACAGGGTTTGTGTAAGGAAAAGTCTTATTTTTAAAAATCCTACTAACAAGTAGTACTATGCAAGAAACAGCTAATATGCTTTGAATGATAAATAGGCTTATAATAATATATCTCCAAAGATTATACTTTAGAGACTACGTAGAGAAATCCATGCTTTTAAAAAGATTAAAGCTTTGGTATAACTTCAAGGCAGCTGTAACTTACATTGCTGATAACGTTCAAATGAGCTTGTGGGTATATTTTAAAAAGAAATCTCTGTGTGAAATTTCTCCTTAGAAAGTGCAGCCTCCCCTCCCTGGTGAATACAAACAGAAATGTACACACACATCAATGCAGCCGGACAAGCACTTGCACTGGCACCACCTAGGCAGGACAGGGAACAGAGATTGACTTAATACGTCAGCCCAATTCTGATAATCCTGTTGAGTCAGTTAACCTGCAATTAACTGTGAAGCTGTTTTCGATGCTCTACTGCTCCACCTTTTGTTTTATGGGGGAAGCTGATGATGCTTGAGGACCACCACAATACAGGCTTTCATTTCCACTTTTTTATCAGACGACTGACATGCTAAAAATTGGCACATTTCTCATTAGTCTTGACAGAGGAGCTGTAGGGTTTAGAATTTTAAGTCAGATTAAAAAAATATCTTACCTCTGTGATTTGGATCACGTAAACACTCCCAATTTTTCACTGCTTGTGTTGCTAATGGGGCTACCTTCTTTTGTAAAACTTGATTTTCTTTGTAGTAGGAATTTCATTTATTGGTCATTATTATACTATAAACAGGGATTTCAATGAATGTTTCAGAGGACCTGATATTTCCCCTTGTGTGCTATAAATACCTAAAAGGTTTCCCTTGAGGGGGAAGTTGTTTAAAAGCTGTGCCCCTCACACATTCAAGCTAACCACCAAAAGTGTAAGCACAGAGTCAATATCAGCAGCGTAGGATAGTTTTGAGGATATAAAGATGTTCTTCTTACCTAATGGCTGGAGTTGAGCAGCAGGATGTATAACCCAACTGGGGAGAGGGTTAGTCACTTGTTTATGCAGACAGCTGCTCCCTAACCAGAACAAAGCTGTTGTTCATTAGCTCCCAATGGGTTCCACTTGCTCTGCTTTGGATTCAGGCACTGACTTTCATTAAGATGCTCCTGGTGTAATATTCCTCATTGTTGATTTTGCATCTCTCCTTATTTATTCTTGATGATTATGATTCTTAAAAGGATAAAAATAAGAAGTAGGAGAAAATAGAAATCTTAATCCTTTCTTGCACAAGCAATCTTCTCGCTATAAGATTCACTCTTTTCCTTTCAGATACATTCCTAGGGAATTTGAAGGTTTCTCTGCAACCTGGGGTAAGAGAGGCCTTAGGGGAACAGTGATTCCTTGCTAGTTCCCCTCTTCCTTTTGTTTTGACTCTAATATGGCTGCAAACAGTAAAGAGAAAAGGAGAATTTTTTTCTTTCTTATTACTAACAATATTTCTGTTGTGGTATTTTTCATCAATATTTGTCAAAGTGTTTCAAAGGAAGCCATTGCCCCCATTTTTGAGATGGGGAAACTGAGGCACAGGTTCTGGGCTTGCCTACAGCCTCTTGGGAAACCAGTGGCAGAAAATGGGTAATCTCAGTAGCCCAAGTGGCTGGCATTTCATTTCAGTGCTCTGTCTGTCAAAACCCTCTTTAGTCTTTGCAGTCCACCTCTCATTAAGATCCAGCTACTGCTGTGCCTCCGTTTCCTCATATCAAAAAGCTGGAAGCTGTTGGAAATCGGAAGCAGTTGGAAAAGGTTGGAAACAAAGTGAAAGAACTCCCTTTTCATGCTGTAACTGCCCTTGCTGCTGGCAGGAACGTGGCTGTGATGTGTGTGTGCTTAATGCCTGTGGACTCTGTCCTAGGGATGGAATTAATGAAAAAGTCCTCTAAGGGAGCTGGCTCCACTTTTTGGCAGCTGGTGGTAAGGCAGGAACCTTGGGGTCTGCTGCAGGAGGAGCCTGGGCCAGCAGCAGCAGCTGTGGGTGGCAGATGTTACGAGGCACTGCTGCTAAGACTGCTTTGCTGGTCTCTGGGCCCTGCAGCAGAGAGATGAGGCAATTCAAGGAGCCATGGAAAGGTGTTTGTAGAGTATGGGAACAGACTGTGAAAAGCAGGAGGCTGGAAAAGACGTTGTAGGATAACAGAGGAATTTTTAGAGAATAGGGATGAACTCTTCAAAATTGAAAGAAATGTCAACAGTTACTCCAGATGGGCCTTGTATAGCTGAAGGGATTAAAGACAGGACATAATAGCTTTAATTTTCGGATATTTGCTAGCTTTGAGATAGGTCAGGGTTTGAAGGGATCGCTGTGTTGCCTCTCCTTTGATCTACATGCAGTTGTGCTATGGTTTCCACACAGACATCTGCAGGCAGCTGTGCATGTCACAGAACATGCCTTGTGGAGATCAGGGTCTCTTCTCTGTCCTCTAGACATCTAGCAAGGTAGAGATGTTGAAAATACTTGGAGGGAGAAAAGCTCCTTCTTGTCCTCTTCTCCCTGGAGTCTCTCCAATTAAGGAGATATTTTAGAAAAACCATTTGTCTGTGATTCGGGATGGGTTTGTAGACTGCTGGTATGGTGAATGCAGCCACTTACCCCAGGGGCACATTCTTTTGTGTATGACACTGGTTCACCAAAGAGGATTAACAGAAGGATCTGAAAGGGTTTCTGGACTCTTATTACTCCTATCTTTTCTACTTCTCTTGTATCTGCTTGTTGCTGAACAGAGGATCATAACAAACATTTGTTGGAAAGGACCCTGGAAATGGTTTTGTCCAAGCTCCCTGTCAGAGGATCATCGTCACTGCTCTGGTTTTGTCTGAGCTGTGAAAATCTGAACAAATGGAGGTAACACAAAACATGGCAAAGTGTATAGAAAAACCTGTTGGTCTCAAAGGATGAGTCCTGGAAAATGTGTGCTCCTGAGGGTTTAATTTTAATTACAAAATCAAGTTGTGGGTTTCAAAAGATGACAGGACCAGATTTCATAGACCTGTTACCCTTTTGGCATGCGCTGCCTCTGCTTCTCCTCTTTCTTCATCTATTCTGATTGATCTGGTCATTAATTGTTACTAATTAATCACTAAATTTACAGCAGATTATGCTGTATGAAGCATAATTGCCAGAGAAGTACCAGACAAACACATCAGGTTCTGCATGCCCTGAGCAGGGCAAACCAACCATAACTGTAATAATGTAGGTGTCATCAGAAAAGACTGCTGATCTTAGAAAAAAACTACTTTGACAGGCTGGCAGTGTATCTAAACTGACTTGATAGGAGCTGACTGCCAAGGAGTGATTCTTGTCTTCTGACTTTGAGTAATGCAAACTGAGCCTGCCTAAAGTCTCCATTAGGGAAGCACAGAGCTCCTGCTAATTCCTACCGACACCTGGCTCTGTGTGAATTGTCACACACAGCTCTTGCAGGAGTTGTTTATGCTGCAGCAAAGAGAGCATTAGAGAGTTCCTAATGTGAATTAAGTGCTAGCACAGCACGGGTGAAAGCGTGAGTTACTTCCAGAGCTGACTGAATATGTTGATTAACTTGCAATGATCAAATTCTCCCCTGGTATTTAAGGTCTAGTACCTGCTCTGAACTAAGTAATTTGAAACATTTTTCTTTACTATGGACCTCATTTCCATTGCAAATCCTGCAAATCATGTGGTTATTTTGCAATAACACTGTGCAGTAATTGCAAACATCTAGAGAGGTCCTGTCACTATCACTGCCCCCCTTTTAACCCTCTGGAGTCACACTTCCAGTAATGGGGAAGCTGTTTATCACATCCTGCCCAGTTTTGATTGTGAGGTGACCAAACAAAATGTGGTTTCTGATGGAGTTGGTTCATGACTGTGTGTGCTTTCAGACACATTATGTGGACATAACCTCATGACTAACATGTTCACCCATATTTCATGGGCGTTACCTATGTCTATTTCCACACAGACAGAATGAGCCAGGGTTCCTACAGTGCTGATGTTTAGCACTGGTAAGCTTGCATGTTGTACTTGGTTGATCACTGTGTATCAGAAATATGAAGCTGTACATCCAGGCTTTATGTTTAGACAAATGGAAACTGGTTAATTTTGCTGAAACAGGCTTATGCATTTTTCTTTTATTTCAATTTCTCCTGCTTCTTTCTGACTGGAACAGAAGGTGTTTGTCAGCCCCCTTGGTTGTATGGAATATAGGAGAGGACCAAATGGCACACTCAACCCAAAAGACACTGGCATAGCTTTGAGATTTCAGCCATGCTCCAAGTATAGTGCTCCAAGCTGTGGTGTGCTCGTGAACTAGATATAGCTCCATTTATATATCTCTGGTTTTTTCATAGAATCATTAACATTGGAGAAGGGCCTCCAAGTTCATTAGGTCCAACCTTTGACCAAACACTGCTGTGCCAACTAAACCACAGCACTAAGTGTCACATCAAGTCGTTTCTTGAACACTTACAGGGATGGTGAGATGTCATATAGAGAAAAAAGTAGGAAGGCAAAAGTTCAGCTAGAACTCAATCTGGCCACTGCTGTCTGTTAAAGATGATAAAATGTGTTTTTATAAATACACTGCCAGCAAAAGAGGGACAAGAAGAACCCCCATCCTTTATGGGATGTGGAGGGGAACATTATCACCACAGATGAGGAAAAAGCTGCCTTCTTTGCCTCAGTCTTCAACAGTAAGACTGGTTATCCTCAGGGCAACCAGCCCCCCTGAGCTGGCAGTCAGGGGAAAAAGAGCAAAAGAGGCCCCCCACATTCCAGGAAGGAATGGTCACTAACCTGCTGTGCCACTTAGGCACTCACAAATCCATGGGGCTGGATGGGATCCTCCCAAGGGTACTGAGGGAACTGGCAGAAGAGCAAAACCATTGGTAATTATTACTAAGCATATATGACAATTACTTACATACATGACAATTATGCTTAGGTGCTTTATATCCTATATGGAAAATATTGGGCTGTGATGGATGAATTCTCATGAATCATAGGTCTTTCCCATTCTCCCCAGAGAAAGGAAACTCACCAAGTATTTATTTTTATTCTAAACTTTGAAATATTTTCAGTATTGAAATTAAAAAAAAAAAAAACAACAAACCAACCGAAACTCCCCAAAAACTAACCCTGAAAAATCCATCTCAATCTCACTAAACATTGCTGATTTTTTATGTGACATATTTGGAAAAGACTTCTGCTGATTTCTCCTATACTTTCACTTTATCATATAGCCAATGCTTGATTACAGAATATGCATTTATTTGGCAGCAAGAAGTTTGTGGTGGTCACAGCCTGGTTTACAAACCAGACTCCATGAGCAGTTGCTGTAATACACAAGAATTTTATTTTGAGGTCTGTACTCATGGTTGACTTAAGTGACCACAGCTCTGTTGAACTGGCCTTGATATTCTTAACCAACAATTAATTTGGTCTTACAACCACTGAAAAATCTTCAGATCATGAGCTTTATTTCAAGCTCATAAATCTGTCAAGCTCACAAAACTGCACATCCCAGTTGAGTATCGGTCTTTGACCCGATCTAATTCTTTTCTTCTGTTCTTCTTAAATAATCACTGTAATGGAAGCAGAGCTGCTCTGGAGCAATAAATTACAAATGTTGTGCTTGAGTCTGCTGATTGGGATGTGATTGAACAGATAATTTACAGATGACTATTGAACAAAGAGCCTCTGGTGGCTCAAAATAACCCATTTCTTCATAAACTCTTGAAAGCAGGGGAAAGATAATGCCAAAACCCCTCTCTTTAAAGGCCAAGGTAAGCACACAGAGTAATAAAAACTCTGGCTGTGGAAATGAGCTGCTCTGAGTGGAAATGAGGGAAGCTGAAAGACCCAGATGGAGAAATGGACACAGGCTGTAGCCTCTGAAATGAGCAGCCGGTGGGGCATCAGCAGGAAAGGTTCCCTAGGGAACACCCAGAAAACCTGTTTGTTCCCCAGTCCTGCATCTCCAAATGATGTTGTTCCTATTGATCAAACAGTGGGGTGGTGAGCAGGAGGCTGGCTGTGCACTGCTAGCCTGGGCTGCAGGCTCTTCTGGAAACACAGAGCTGGGAGAATGTGTTTAATACTCAGGTTTTTGAAGCTTGGAGTCTAATCTAAGAGCGGAGGAGCTAGATTGAAGAGCAAAAGCATGGGGCTTGGGTGATGTGCTCTGAGACTGGAAAAAAGGGAAACCTGTAGATGTGATAGAGACAGTCCTGCAAATCAAACCTGGGTGACGTGGTTCTACAGGGAATGCTGAGGGTATGCCTGCTTCTGCCATCAGGAATGGATTTTCTGTTGCAACAGGGCTGTGCTACTCTGCAGTGTCTCCTGCACTGAACCTGCCCATGTGTCTGTTCTCAACTCATCTCTGCTTCTGTTGACCAGTTCTCAATATGCTCATAGTGATGCCTTGGTTAAAGCAAACCAGTGATTTAATTCTCGGTTTCACTTCTAAGTTTTCAGTATTACAAGGAATAGCCTTGACAAGTCCTATTAAGCAAAGCAAAATAAGCTTTAGCCTGCACATTAGTTTAGCTACAGTGAGTTATCATATAAATGAACAGTACTGAAATGTACCCAGCTCTTCCACTGGATTTATGTTTCAGCACATATCACACCATTCAACAAACATAGATCATTTTAAATGGACAGCTATGTACAAAATTATTATACAGTGTTATTACAAAACTTGAGAAATAAAGCTCTGAATTTTGAAAACACGATACTGCACAGTCCCAGTTTTAAAGCCAAAGTAACATGATTCCACATGTTCTGCAGCTTGGACATAGACTCTTGAGTACAAGCAGCTGACAATGGAAGTCAAACCCAGAGATTTACTATAGGATAAGCTGAAGATGTGTCCAGTAGACCACTCTGGAAAACCTCTTCCTTTTGCTTTAGTAAGAGAAACCAGGGCCCTGGTTTTGCAAAAGTTGATGGATGCATCAGCATGTGTTACAAGACTACTTAAGACTACTGATGCACTTCAACATAATTGCACATAAGCATCATGTAGGAACCAGACACTGTTTATATGGCCATATGTTTACTAAAATACATACTTTTTCTTTTACTTCCCCCGCCCCCCCCCCCCCCCCCCAACCAATTTCCCTTGCTTTAAGTGATTGAGAGTAAAAATACATTTGTCTAATCTGGGTCTTGGACCTGGCCCAATATAAGCTGTCAGTGGGCAACGAGAAGAGGGACTTAACACACCTTCACCCGTGATGGTAGAGCTACTGCTTAGTTTATACCCTTAACTTAGCTGAGGCACTGCTGTTTTTAACACTTCTTTGAGAGCTAAACACTGCAGTCTGTTCTTGGGCCACACTCAGCTGTCATTTCAAGAGGAGTTTGGCCTAAGAGCAGGTTGAAAGACTTGGCTTCCAGGACAGGTCTGACCCTTTCACCTCCACTATGCACAGAACCATCCCCTGACCCCACAGGTGCCCAGTGCACAGGCTGAGAGGTCCCAAGTCTCTGGGGAGGCTCTTTAGGTCCTGGGGAGGGGAGTGAAAGGCTGCATGAGGAGAGGCTGTGGGTCTTCATGGGGCAGAAGTTGTCCATGGTGGCATTTCATTGATGCAGAAGCCGGAGTCTCAGAAGCTGGCAGCACTCCAGGGACACGCGAGAGGTTCTCTCATACTTTCTGCCTTGCCATGACACCTGCAGGAAGAGGGGGAAATGCAAATTATTTGCAACTATGAACAAAAGTGATGTGTTTTTGCATGCATGTGTATCTAAAAGTGAGGTGCTACTAGGGAAATCACTTTCATCTGTTCCACAGATAACCCAAAAAAAGGTAGTTTGATGCACTGAATAAAAGCTTCATGTTTCCAGAACCAATCCTGATGTTCCAGAGTTGGGGCAACTTTAAGTTTACTCCAATAACATATATCGTTCTAGGTATTAAATTGCTGAACTAGGTAAATCTAGAGGATTTAGCAGGACTGTCAGAAGGACGGGGCAGCACACAGTAGCCTGTCTCACTCCATAACTGAATCAAATACCATTTCTTAAGGCAGACATGAAGGCAAAGGCCTAGCAGGAAGATGAGCATTAGACTGATGACGTTCTCTCAGTCCATTTAAAACTGCCCACAGTCAATACTGGGTCTGCAGAAGGGGAGGTGAAGCATCTGCTCCTTAAAGAAATAAAGATAAACCTGGACTCTCAATTCCTTCTGTTTGCAGGGGAAGGTTGATGTGCCACTGTGCCATGTACATGTCATAGCTGCCCTTCTGCCCTTTCCCTCCCTCCTCATGAGGCTGTGGTCTCTGAGCTGGTCTGCACTCACAGTTTGGTTTTTCTTTTGTTTTCTAGGGAATAAATGAAGTAGATTTGTGAGCAGTGAAATTGCTAAAGCTCAGTTGCTGAAGCCCAGTTGCTTATGGACTTGTGCTTTCAAGGCTTTTCTTTCCCCTAACCATTCCAAGTGACATGCAGATGGGAGGAAAAGGGGAGCTGCACAAACAGACATGAACATTTGTCTGTAGGAATTCTCTTGTGTCTAAGGCAGGCAAACTCAAAGAGCAGCTCCCTTGAGTTCAGCTGTTTGTACAGTCTCTCCTCTCTTTTACTGTCACCTTTATAAAATGACTCTTCCAGCTCTTTCTGGACTTGGTTGGAAATGAGTTGAGATGTTACCAGGGTGCACACAAACAGTGTGACCAGCAGTGCCTTGATTCCAGAGGAAAAACAGCTAAACCACTTCTTTCAAGGACAGGAATATAGTGTGGGATACCAGTCTTTAGGTGTAAAAGCTGACATTTAAAAACATTATTGCAGAAATTGCTGCATAACAAGATATGGTCAAGGTGAGGCAAGAACTCAGTAGCTGATTACAGTCTTTCACTGCTCTGAAATATTATCATAGAACCACAGACTGCTCCTGCCATCTGCTGCTGTTAGGGAAGCTCTAAAAACTCATAGGGGGTTTGAGTCTTGATCCCTGCAGCTGGATTTGCACAAGAAGGAAAAAGATTCCTGTGGCTTCACTGTGACCCATTAATTTCCACATCAGCAAATCCACCAGAGAAAGAAATATCCTGTACCAAAAGAGAACTAGTGGGGACCTGAAAACAGACTACGTATGCTTGGGACAAAACATAAAATAAAAATAAAATAAAAAAAAATTCAGGTGAAGTTCCTAGGGAAAAAATACTGATTGGTAACACTCTAGGCTTGCTGAATCTGTCTTATCAAGAAGTTCTGTCTTATCTGTCTCATCAAGACAGGAGCTGCATTTGGGAGAGGAAGCTCTCTGGCAGGAGACTAAGACAAGCAAATGGGTTTTTGCTTCTGCTGCCCTTGCTGTGTGACATACAGAAGAAGAGGAAAAAGGGGTTTCAAGGTGCAGCTCATCTCTGCCCTCCTGGCATCAAATTCCAGGCAGAGTCTGCTGGTGCAGTGCCAGGCACTGCATTCCAAGGATGCAGTGAAACTCCTGCCTGACTTGGTCACTTCACAAAGGTATTGTATGCTCATGCATTCCTCTGTGTTGCATTTCTGTGACTTCCCAGGACAAAGCAAAACTGTGTTTCATATATTTTTTTTTCAAATATGACTTTTTTTAAGCCTGCATGCTTAAAAAAATTGTTGAGTTAAGCTTAGCTCATGGTTCCAGCTACCCTTCCAACATGTCCACTGGTCCTGGTGTACTTCTCACCTATTCTTGTTATGTTATTATTTTCTGTTTCTGCAGGAAATCTTCCTTAGGATTTTTAAACCAACAGAGCTACTTCCACTTCATGTAATCCTATGTTACTGCAGGAAAAGGGCCACAAGGAGGGCAGAAGTAGTCAGGACTGTAACTACCCAATGTATATCCCATTTTCTCTTGCTGGCAGTGATGGTCCAGGTGCAGGAACAAAAGCAGTCCTGTGGGGAAATCCTGCACAGATTCCTCCTGTCTCTGTGCAAGAGCAGGACTCCCAGCTGGGCTCCTGGCCCCAGAGAATTGGGAATGCTGGAGAATAAATACATTCCTTTCAGGAAACAAGACAAAGAGCGATTTGATGATATTGATTTAGTTCATAAGACATGCTCATCAGCATGGAAAGGACAATGCGTAACTATGCAATTTCAGTACAGTGGGTGTTTCAGTTGTTTATTTTTCTTGCTTTTCTTTCCACTTGCTGTAAAAACGGGGGAAGTTTTGCAAATGAAAGTCTCACCCTGGAACTCCTTTTGAGGGGCAACCATATGTTGCCAGCATCAGTGAAGGATGCAAGGAACTTGTGTGCTACTCTGGAGTTGAATTTAGCTTTGAGTGGGAGCTGGTATCTTGCCCCAACTAGTATTTGTCCCTGGGTCCAGTGTTTTATTTCCTTTTCCAGATACCCATATTTAAACAGTGCTATAGAAAGTGGTTACCCACAAGCAAACCAAATGTTCTTTGCTGGAGGTAGGTACTGAAATTGCATTTTTACAGTTTTTGAGAAAATAATGTGATCAAAGCAAGGACTTTGTTCATCACATGAAGTTTGATTGTTTGGTTAGAATAATGGCTTTTAATTATCTGCAGGGAGAAGCAGTTTGGCTGCTGCTGACACAGAGGACAAACATGTGGGCTGTGACCCTGTGTCAAATGGAGATCAGCACTGACTCCACTCAACGCAAGATCAACACCCTGCAGAGTAAAAATCAGAGTAACAAATTTATTTCACATGTGTTTGTGATTAGAAAGAGAGACAAAAAGCTTTTGTGACGTGCTGCATACTGATTAGGTCTGTGAAGTCCCAGTGCTGTGGTTAGTTCACAAAAAAACACCTTTGTGAGTTTACATACCTCATTGTGCCACACAATCTTTTTTTGTTTTATTATCTCCAGTATCAGTCTCAACCTCTGCTTTTGAACAAAAGAGAGACACTAAATATATCTGATCATGGCAAGGCCAAGGTAGCAACAGGGAACTTCTTATGATGAAAATACTGTCTAGTAGCAGAGAGGTTCCTAAGAACATATAATATATGAATGGTTTGGGTTGAAAGAAACCTTAAAGATCACCTAGTTCCAGCCCCCTTGATGCCATCCCTGCATGCCCAGGGAACCCTGTGGCTTTTGCAGGCTGGCGTCAGTTCTTAAGCCAGAACTCCTAATTTCAGGTGTCAGGAAAGAATTGCGAGGGCTGTGAGCATGGGATGCTCCCATTGCTGCAGCTTCTGCTCCTCCTGAGAACAAAGATCGGGAACCACTGTTACAGGAAATCACTTCTCATTCTTGGCTTGTTTTTATCTAAGGGAAAGTGGCTTGTTGAGAAATGTGAATAACTACAAGTCTGGGACATGCTGCATTAAAAGGGTAAATCCCTCTGTGGTAGCTGCTCAACCTATGCTGTCTTTCTCAGCAATGGGTATTCAAACCCTCCCTTCCTTTCTCCTCCACCCTCCTTGAAAGGAAAAACATCAAGCATTGGTAAAAAGAGACTTTCCCATTTGCCTGCCCATTTGTTTGACCTCAGGATCTTGCAGGAAACAGGCTTTGGAAAGTATATTTTAAGTTCTAAAGGCTGACAGACCCATCTGTCACCAGGCATCTCCAATTTGGGATTAATTGCTGCCCACCCAAGGGTAAAAGGATCCAAAGGATTTGGACACTCTTCCCAGGTTTGGGACTGGCTGAGGACTTTTGGTATGAAGAGGGGCCCTGTGTGGCTCCAGCAGCTGAGCTCCCTCCCAGCCCCAGCAGGGCAGCCCAGCTGGAGGATGGCTCCTTGGTGGAAGCAGCAGCAAGATGCCCTTTTTCAGTGACTGACCTTCCCCCCTCCCTCTGCAGCAGTGGTTTGAGGGCCTAATGTTTAGAAGCCACCTAAAGTACCCCTGGGGCAGGTTGTCAGGCAAAGTGCTGTTGCAATGAGGGGAAAAACCAAACAACCCCAAGGCAGCATTGATGTTGCTGCTTTTATGTGTTTATAAGTAGTTCAGAGGGGGTGATTGCTGATTAAGTACCCAGTATTAACTGCTCTTAATCACTGCTCTGGAGCCTAATGGAGCTCTTGTTTGCACATAACCGTGCCTTGTAGCTGTCTTTAGCACACTTGACAGATGTGCTTATTGCCGTCTTTAGTGCTTATGTGTAATGGGCTTTTTAATTATTGATTCATCATTACTCCTTTATAAACTACTTATACATGTCACCAGAATGAACTATGCTTGTGTGTTTCTTTTTAAAGCTCTTTCAGGTTTAAAAAATATAATAGCTGCATGAAATAGTGTGACTCTAGGGGCAGGGGGCATTGGGCCTTGAAGTGGAAAGAAACAGGTGCATACAAATATATCAGGAAGGTTCCCACATTTAAGTCAATCCCCGAGGGCTATTTATAAAATAGGTACCTGAGTAGCTTTTGCTGTGCCTCTTCTTCTTCTTCCGTTTCCCCGATGGCCTCTGCTTTTCCCTCTCGCTGTGGGTTTGCTCTGGGGGAAGTGTTGCCGAACAAGAGGAGTCAGTGGCCGGCTCCTCTGAGAAGGACTTGTCTTGAGAGGTGTCCAACAGCGAGTCTGTACCAGGGTCTTCATTCTCCTTCGTCATTTCTTTTGCCTCTGCCTGCTGAGCCTCACTGCAGGGAGCAGACTGAGCACCCTCTGAGCCATCAGCTGGGCATTCCTTGTCCTGGCCTCCTGACATGGACCCGTTAGTCCAGCTGAGTTGGTCCCTCAGAGCAGAGGCTGAACTGCTGCTTACAAAGCTGATTCTTGTGCCTATGTCAGCCACAGAGAAGGCAAAGGAGCCGCTCTTTGTGCTGGGCTGGAGGCTTTCCACGTTGTTTGCCTGCTCCATCCTGGGGCCCAGCATGGTCTGACTGGCTCCATCAGTTTCCACCATGCTCACTGAGGGGCTTTTGGTCTGGGACTCTAGAGGCAAACTTTCTCCAGCACTGTTTTTAGATAATATCTGGCCTGAAGCTGAACCATTTGTAACACCTTCACCTGTCTCCATCGGAGCAGTGGTTGAGGGAGGAGTGCTTTCTGAGGGATGATCATCCTTGTTTTGCTTGGTCTTGTCATCGACCTGCTTCTCTGCTGCTTGAGGATCCTTAGTGCTCTTTCCTTTAAACAGAAAACACTCAATCAGTTTCACCAGGAATCAACAAAGATGCACCTACCCTGCAGAGGTTACAGGCTGGCAGCTGCCTGTGGAGGGAGCACTGACCCTAAAGCAGCTATGCAGATGCAGGACCCGTTTATCCTCCCTGTACCTCCCCTCCTTATACCCATGTGCTCACCCCGGCTGGACTCCCAGGCTCCAGCTCAGCAAAGCCCCTGATTTGTTTTCAGCAGGTGTTAATTTGTTTCAAAATGGCTGCAAAATGGCTCATTTCAATGGAAGCTCCCGGACTTGCAAGAAAGCCTGAAAGTCTGACATCAGGAAGAGAGAACCTGCCTGTGAGGTTCTGGACCAGGCTGGACTGCTGGTTTGGCTGTGTGAGGATTTCAAGGCTGCTCATAAGCCAGCCTTAACCTGCCCTTGCAGAGCAGGTCTAGGAGAGCCATGGATAGACCAATGTCCTTGGACTTGCTTAACTGCACTGACACTGAGGTCAAGAGACCAAAGAAAACAACCCATGGGCTGTCTCCTCACAAGCACCTAAAGGACTTGGGTACCTCTGTTTCTTTTTTAAAGGGCTTCTTCAGTCTCCCAGGTGTAGACCAAGATGAGATGCAGCAGTCTTCAAGGCAGAAACACGCTGTGCTACTGAGACTCGAGAGCATGGAGGGGACTTGTGTGGGGATGACAGCAGTGCTCCATCAGCATGGTGCCATGGCTGACACGTGGGTCAAGCATCTCAGAGGGTTTATCAACACAGATGCAGGGCCATGCTGCTCTAAATTCCTGCTAATTTTGTGACAGACCTGGCTAACAACAGCTTGGCACTGGCTGCAATGCCTTCCTAAATAAAATGCCTCAAATGCAAACACAAAGGCTTCTTGGTGGTGAGTGCTTGGCTCAGGCTCAGAGGCAGATGGGAATGAATAGCTGCAGGTACAGTCAGGTCTGTGTCCTTACCAGACTGGCTTTCCTCTGGGCTCTCTGCAGACAAGGGTTTAGGAGCTGCATCTGACTCGTGTCTGTTCTTTGTCTTTCTGAGCGTGAACCCTTTCCTTATGTCGGCGAGCAGGGCGTCGATGACACACACCTCCTCCTGCTTCATCAGCCCCTTCTTGACTGGGGGAGAGAGAGACGAGTGTTAAATCTGCTCTGTGATCCCACAGCACTATATCCTGGCTGAAGACAAGAGATGTGCCCCCAAGTCATGGTGCTACAGCCTGGCACCAGCGGCACCAGCTCTGCCTGGACATGTCTCTGGTTGTACCATGACCTTGAAATATTCCCTGTTTGTTATCAATGTTGGGGGGAGATTTTTTTTTGGAGGAAAAATAACTCTAATTTTTCTTACCTCTCAGATCTTCTAATTATATTTTTCAGCCTTTCATTTTCATCCAGAAGGCATATTTAAGTAACATGCAAGATTTTTGGGACAATTGTGGTGAAGAGGGACTATTCAAGTGTATTTTGGGGACCTTGGATGGCGGAAAAGTCAAATGTTTCTTTTTAGATTTGGGATTCAAAAGTTATGTTTAGAAACTGAAAAAGTTAACTGAAATATTTAATTTGTGGTGGTTTTCTTTCTTCTTTGCTGTTCAGTCAGCAAACCTAAAATTAACTTCTCTGCCCAGCTGCAACTGTGGAAAGTCAATTCTTAGCTATGGCTGTAAGACACCTAAAAGCCTTTAGTCAGCCAACACCTGGAAGCCTACAAAATAAATTACCACTACTGGTCCATTAAAGCAGGACCACCAAAGAGCTCCTATGGCTCCATCTCTATTTTTTGAAGCCATTTCAGATACTCACTGACTTTTCCATTTTCTCCCTTCTGTCTCTTTCCCTCTTCCTCTTCTAGCTGTTTTTTCCTCTTCTCTGCTTTGGCAGCTTGCTCCTTTCTGTCCTTGTTTTCCTGCAGTGAGGTAACAGTGGTATGAGAAGGTTGAGTAAATGCCTGCTAGAGAAGCTGATGAGGAGAAAGGAGATCTATAGATGAAGGAAGAGAAATTCAGGCCTCATCCTTTGCAATAAATAAAATGGGCATTGGGAATAAGGGCTGTCATACCAAAATGGTGAGAGGGGATCGCTAACTTTGGCCAAGACTCTGCCATGTCCCAGTTGGAGGTGGCAGGGGTGATATGCCACACACAGCTCCCTGCAGTGTGCTCACATGCCTGACCTCTAGCTGAGGTGAAAGTGGGAGATACTGCAGCCACAGTGTTTTCCAAACAGGTGGCTTTTTTACTACATATCCCCCTTCCGAGCCTGTTTGCTCAGGTTGGAGCAAAGGGTTAAGTTTTGTAAGCTCCTTTCTCTAAAACTTGCACACTTGGCCCAAGTATCACAAAATCTTTGTGGCTCTGCAGCTGAACTTGCACCAAAATCACAAATCCCTGGTGTTTGGGCCAGGTCCAGAAGCACCAGAAGTACATGAGGATGCAGTGGAGGAGGGATCAGACACCACTTCACTGGAGGACCTCATGCCAAGTGCCAAAATGAGAAGGCTGCAACCAGGTTCCCCCTGGATTCGGGTGCCCATCCCACTCCTGTTCATCAGTGTGGAGGCAGCTACCAGCACCAGGGATGCTCAGCATCCTGTACGCAGATGCCAACCTTCAGGGCTCGGATGAAGAGATCTCTGAAGGTCTTCATGATGCTAAATATGTCCTCCAAGGACAACTTGCTTGGGTCCTCACAGAGATAATTTGCAAGTTCTTCTCTCTTCTTTTCAATGGTTTCAAATTCTTCTTCCAGCTTTCTGGAGGCATCAATGCTGTCCTGAAACACATTAAATGCATAAAGTAAAACACCATCCAGAGGACAACGAGTGAAGTGCACTCACAGAGAAAGATTAGAGCTTACTGCAGGGCTCTGGGTCCTGGCTTTTAACGGCAGCAGAGCTTTAGGGTAACAGGTGGGAAGAAATTAAGATTTGCAGATGATCTTTACTCTTGGCAACTGTCCTGTGCCAGTTCACAGGGGTGGCTTGAGCAAGACATGGAAAGCTCCATGCAAAGCTTAATCCCAAGCAAAGGGCTTCCCTCTGGTCATCCACACAGAAGGTGACCATCTTCCCTTAAAGTGTGGAGTCACACAAAAGCATGGACAGAGCAGTTGGGGCATAAACCCTAAGAAATGGCCTCACCAAAGGTATCTACGTTTGGGGTGCAACTGGCAAATGCACATTTGGGTTGTGTGGCATTGCAGCCTATTTCCAAATCTGAGAGAATGTCTTGTGGCAATATTTTCTCCCCTCTCATGAGGCTCCTCAGCTGCAGATGTACCATGCACCACCTCTCTGAGTGTAATGGGGGAGATCTGAGGCAGCTCCATCACTGACCTGGATGGGTTTCTCGTACTGTTGTTTCACATCCTCATTTGATGATAAGACCTTCCGCTGAAGCTCCAGCAACTTCTTTAAATTGGTACCAGACTCCGTGCGTATAATATCAAGATTAATTCTGAAATTAATCACATAGAACCCTTCCATTAGTTGACACTCCAGCATCTTGAGCTGACAAAGGAGTGGACAAGTCTGAACTCATGGTTTGGTCACCCCTCTGCTTCCCACCACTTCACTGGACTGAACCCTGTGCTCTGAACTCTACATACAGTCCAAGCTTATGGAAAACAGCTTCCCTTCCTCCACAGTACTTATGGAAAGGCTGCTAGACCTACCTACAATTTTGTGTATTGGGTAAGATGAATGTCAAAAAAAGTCCACCCATTCAAAAGGCTGTTCTCTACCTGCCATGCTCAGCATTAGCTCACTTTCCCTGCCTGCAGGTACTTCAGAAATGCTTCTGGGTAGCTGGCCTTCACCAGCTCCTGCCACCACAAAGGCAGTGCACATTTCAGAAGGGTCTGGGAGGCAGTTTTAACTGACTGCTCTGCAAATTTCAGTCCTAAGTGTTGCCAGCTGTAGTAGAATTATTACATATTAAAGGGCTTTCAACATTCATCAACCAAATCTTTCAGTTAAGACTATGTAAGATGCCATCTTGTTAATCTCTATACCAGCTGTGTGTGTCCTAATTTCTGGTACGTTGTTGATGTGCATGGAATTTATTTTTGTTTTTAATTCAAAGGAAGTGACACACAATTTTACCCTGCTGCTTTTGAAACATATTCAAGATCCTTTGGCAGTTCCAGGAGGTCCTTGTGGCTGTTTTCTACTTCCTGAAGAGGAAGAGAGAAATAAGTGTTATTTGGTGTGTGGCTGGAGCTGAGGGGAAGCTGGACAGAAATGTCCAGGAAGGATGACTGTGCTCTGTTCTGCTACTGCCCCCCTGTCTGTAGTTTGCACATTCAGAGAGGGAAGGCATTTCTCCTGGCTATAAAAATGTAGAAGAGTGCTGAACCCTGAGAAACGCCCATAGTTGAAAGCAAAGCAGAGCTCTTCTTGAGCATGGAGGCAGGCAGGACTGTGGTTTGATGCAATCTGACACTTCCTACGGTCCCAGAAGGGTACTGAGAGGCCTTGAATCTTAATTGCATTTTTTACTTTCACAGCTGTCCTTGCTGAAGCTACTGCCAGCTAAAGCGGGGCTTGAACATGCGTAACTGAAACTGAGGGACATTGATGAATGAAGGTGGCAGAGCAGAGCATGGAGAAAAAAGATAAAAACAGCATTGCAGGGAATAGGAAAGCCATGGGGGCTTGGAGAGAAGCAAGCCTGAGCATAGTCTGGAGGAAAAGGGAAAGTCCATGGAAAGGCAGAAAGGCTGAATGGGTACAGATGAGCCAGGACAGCTTTGTGCTCTGTGGTTTGCAGCTGCTGATGTGCAGATTGCACAAATATGAAAGGAAGTTGCAGACGCTGTGGGAAAAGAGGCTGGAGGGAAGCAGAGCAAGTCTTAAAATAAGGAGTAGTGCCCACAAGCAGCTCCCACCAGAGTCACCAAAGTGATTCAAACACTCCTGACTTGTGACACTCTGTGGCTTACCAGGGAGGACGTGAGTATGAGCATGTGGCATTAGCCAACAGCAGAGTAGGAGAAATGTCTCATCTGTGATAAAACCCTCCCTCTCCCCTGCTGTGCAGGACTTGGCAGTGGTACCTCTAGAATGTGGTGGAGCAGTGTAATGCGGGTTTGGTTTGCTTTGGTTTCTGTTAGTTTGAGTAAAGTGCTGATTTTAAACCCATCGGCATCGCCTGTGTGACTTCCCTACAAGAGAGGAAAAAAAGCAGATGTAACTCCCATGTCCATCCAAATTACAACCCTAAAGGTGATCATTCACAGACTGTAATGGGGGAAGGAAAAGACAAAAAAGTCCTTACGTAGTTCAGGAAGTTTCCAACTTTGAGGATCAGCTGACAAAAGACTGGCAGGCGATGACTGGTCAGAAGATCTAAAAAACATAAGGGACTTTTAAGCTAAAGCCTCTGTTACACCAGAACATTTCCTAAACTGCATTGAAATTGGGATTCTGAATTCCACTAAATCAAATCTGGTATTTTGGCTTTGCAGCCCAATGCCCAACCGGCAGAGAAACTGATTCTATGTAGATTTCAGTTCCATGGGTTGTAAAAGTCTTTGTTGACTTCGTTTCTTTCTTTACATCTGGTCTCTCATTTCCTAGCGGCAAATAACCTGGAGCTGGACCCTCCTCACTAACAGCAATCAAAGTCCTGCCTTCCTTGCAAGTTTCCCAGTGTGGGGAAGGGTAACCGGGCTGCAAATTTAATCTTGCCAACTTCATTTAGCTGTGCTGTGAGGCCAGTTCCGACTGCCCTATGATCACCTGCCAGCTGCTAAAACCAGACACGCTCACCCTGTTCCTGGTCTCTCACGGCAGAGGTGATTATCAACCAGATATGAAGGGTACAGTCCCTGTCCTTGCTCTTACGACAGGGTGCTGCAGTGCTGTGCTTTCTGAAGCACTCAGCTTTGAGGCAGGAACAGCTCCAAAAGGAACAACTGGCTGCTGGGAAGTCACTTCAGGGGATTCTTCAATTTATCCCAGCAGACAGCTGTAATGCCAGCTGGAGAAACCCTCAGCAGAAGTTGGGGGAACTGGCTCAAAAGGACAGGTGACACTTGACAGTGCCAAGAGGAGCACACTGCTCTCAGAGGAGTGGGACCAAAGGTTTCTGCCACAGGAAGACAAAATCTATTGCATAAACTTTCTGTGTACTCATGATATTGGAGCATCAGCAATTTATAACCCAAAATAACAACCTTTTTCTTCTGGTTCCATTTCTAGGCAGAAAAATACTAAAGCATCGCTACTTTCAGGGGAAGTTTGGGGTAGGCTTTTCTGACAGCAGAGAAAATTGCTGTATGAAGCTCTTAATTTGGGAAATAATGCTGGATGGAGGAATTAGCTGCAGCGCAGCCAGCTCTGCTGTCTAAATTCAGCTCCTTTGAAAGGGCTGATGAACTTTCAGCACTTCACCATTCAAAGTGTTTCAGAGGAATACATCTGCTGCAGAAAGGGATGAGGGTGAGAGAAAATGATCTTTGGTCCACTTAACGGCTTTGACCATTAGTGGAGATACCTAATCTGCATCCCATTTTCAGCAAACCAGTGAACAGACCACACAGGAATTCTTTGGTTTTGGGTAGTAATATTGCAGAGCTCCAGGAGAGTTTGGGGCTAACGCAGCAGAGCTCCAGGGGAGTTTTGTGGGGGCTAAAATTTCCTGTCTTAAATGAGATCCAGAAAGAAGCTCAGGCCATCTATACCTTCACAGGCTCTCCGGATGGCTTCAGCTTTGGGCTGAATCATGTCAAGCACGACCGTGGTCTCTTCACAGATCAGCATACACTCAATGCGCAGCTGGTAGCTAAGGGTGGAGAGGGATTCACAGCATAAAGGCACTGGGATCTCAGCCAGCACAGCAGCCCCCTTCCCACAGCACCAGCAAGTCCATGCCACCCCACAGCACTGTCAACCACATCCACACCAAACCACTGGTGTGGCCTGTGGAAGGAGGCGAGGGGCCGCTCCTTGCCCTGAGGGCCAGCAGAGATGTGGGTCCTGCTGATGCATCGTGGTGAGCAAAGAGTTTCCCCTTCTTGGCACTGCCTTTCACTAAGTTATGGAGCACCCTTGGGCAGATCTGACCCTGAGTCTGGGCCAGCTTTTGCTGCTTCAGAGGGAGAGGAGGTGCTGGATCAGGAAGATAATCTAAGGGTAACAGGGCAAGGGATTGCTCCAAGGGGGAAGGGGGAATCCACCAGTTAGATCTATCAGTGTTGGTCTGTGAGGCTCCAATAAAGAAACTTAAACTTCCCAGAGGTAAATCAAGAAACAGATTGGGCTGAAGTTCATGACCAGCAACCTTACCTGGGAATCTGAAGGAGGAGAAGATAGAACTGATCTGCATTTGCTAGCTTTGATTTCTCTTCTTTGAAGGCCTTCAGGTTTTCTATCTAATGAGAAATAGAGAATCAAGACTGCAGGGCTGCACTATGTGTTCAGCTCTATGAACCAAGGGTACTGCTTTCCTCCTGACCTCATGCTTTTCTGGCAGCAGCTTCAGCAACTGCTTCAGAACCTCAACATCAAACTTGGTCCGGTCCCCATTTTGGATCATGGCAGTCACCTCTTCATTGGAGCTGCAGGAAGGAGGAGCAGAGCCAGCCATCAATCAAAGACCACTTTTCAACTATCACACACTACTAAGAGATTTATCTGTGCAACCACTCTGTGCTTTCCCTCGTAAAGAGCCACAGTAATCCAAAAGGAAAGGTATCTCCCCGTAAATTAACTTAGAATCAGGACCTGGATCCCTGCTATGACCCAAATCTTATTTCTGGCCCTGATCAAATGACTCAAGGCCAGAGATGAATCCTACAACTGAGATCTTGTCTCTGAGCATTGTTTTATCTTAAAAGAAAACTGAACTCTACATTTGTCCATTGGGCCTGACTTGAGGAGGGATTTGACCTCCAGGTGTCTCAGTCTATGTTGCCCTAAGAGTCTGTGCCACAACTTTATCTGTAAAATGAAGATGTAACTCCTTTGCCAACATATTGGGAAGTTGTATGTAAAAACACAATTAAACCCCTAAACTCAGTATTTTAAAGACAGTGTAGGACAAAATGGGGAATGTTCAGATGATTTAGTAGCATGGACACCAAAGCACATTGGCTAGAACAGATTTTGTGAGGACCTTCCAGATACTGCAAAACCTGCTCAAAGTTTTGTCAACTGTCACGAAAACTGGCCATATCTTACCATTTAAATTGCTTCAAAAATATGTTCAAATTGAGACTTTTCTTGGAGTCCAAAAATGTGATCTTCATTAAAGAAAAAGAAGATATCTCATATTAGATGAGCTGTCTGCAAGGATCTTTACTTGAAAAAACGAGAGGGGCCTCCTCACCTCCTTCGGCTCTGCCTTCACTGGTGCTGCTGTCTTCTCCTTGGGGGTTGGCTGTGGGAAGCAGAACAGCTGCTCAATGCTGCTGTAGTTGGGCTCTATCGTCTCCTCACTGCTGCTGCTCACAGAAGCCCACATTGAGTGGCTCTCTGAAAGAGAGACAAAGTGTTCAGAAATATTCAGACTGGCTGCAGGGACAGCTGAAAGCTCCCAGCGCCTGGGGCAAGGTGAGCTGCTAGCAGGGACACTCTTCAGAACGTGAATGAAATAAGAAGAGACATATTAGTCCTGGATAAATGGTCATTATTGAAGAGGGGCAAGTGTCACAGGTGGGATCCAAAGGCCCTGGTAAGGGGAGGCAGCACTGGGCACACGGAGGCTGTATAGCCCCATCTCTCCCTGTAAAACTGCATTTTCCTCCATGGTGGGCAAACTGCATCAGCATGACAAGTACCTCAGACATTTCGCTTCTATGCCCTGGTTGATATTATTTTTGCTTCCTTGCATCCTAACAGAGGGACTGGGCACAACTTGGACATTTTCTGACTATGTCCTTCTCCATTTTTCATTTTATATTCAAGTCTCCTTGTATAATGCTGGCTTCAGGACTGCTTGAATTTATTTCCACTGCAATTTCTTATATCTTAAAAAAAAATCCTCACCCTAGCATGCCTGTAGAAGCCTCTACTGAAATAATCCCAACATTTTACTGCTCTTGTGATTGAAGACATAGCTTATTTAGATTTCACCTCTGCCTACTTTTATGCAATGGCTGCCTTACTTGTCTAGGACAAAGCTGACACAGCTTGTACCAGCTTCTTCTCACATTTCATGCTCCACTTTGAATCCACTAGTAGAGGGAAATGTAACCCAAAAATCAAGAGATATGTGATGTGATCCTCACATGCACTTTTACTCCTGACTTTAATATACCCAGATGCAAGCACAGGTGAGCTGGGTAATAGAAGTTTGGGCAACTCAGATCAGAGCCTGATCTAAGGCATGTCATAGTGAATTAGGAAAGTATTCCCATCCCTTTCTCTTCTCTTCTCTTCAAAGTATTTTAGTTCAAAGTATTTTAGTTATAAACAAGCTATTCCAAAGTACTAATTCAGTTGGAATAGTTACTATTACATTAGTAGTTTCATGTTACTTTTATATCAGCTCTATAGGTCAAAAGTAAAGGAAATCAGGGAAGTTCTGTACCTAAACAGAGTCAACCACATCTGACAAACTTTAAGATTGTATTTCTTCACCTGGGAAGCAAAAGCAGCAGTGTAAAGCACCCCTAAAGCAGCAGTGACTTTATGCCAGAAGCACCCACCTCTCACCACGTTGGAGGGCAGCTTCTGCCAGTTCAGCTTCTTCATTCTCAGCGTTGGTGTCTTCACTGTCTTGCGGGGAGGCCTGCCCAAGCCAAGGGAGCAGCTGTACTGGGAGGCCACCACGGCTTCTATGTGATCTCCTGTCATGCCAGAGAGGAGGGGTGGAGGGGGAGGGATGCCCCCCATGCCAGGCAGTGGGGGTGGAGGGGGAGGGATGCCCCCCATGCCAGGCAATGGAGGAGGAGGAATACCAACCATGCCAGGCAGTGGGGGTGGAGGGGGAGGGATGCCCCCCATGCCAGGCAGTGGGGGTGGAGGAGGAGGAATACCAACCATGCCAGGAAGTGGGGGTGGAGGGGGAGGAATGCCCCCCATGCCAGGCAATGGAGGAGGAGGAGGAGGGATACCAACCATGCCAGGCAATGGTGGAGGAGGAGGAGGAGGAGGAGGGGGAATACCCCCCATGCCAGGCAATGGGGGTGGAGGTGGAGGGATGCCAGGGAGTGGAGGGGCTGGAGGTGTGTTTGTCATGGGGGATGTGGGGTTCATGGCTGCTGTGCCAGAGGGTAGAGGTGGTGGGGCTGGAGGCGCCGGGTTCGGAGCAGTGTTGGAGGGAGGGTTAGGTTTCTCTGGCAGAGCACAGCAGGCTGTGAACTGGCAGGATGAGATCTTCTTTTCATTGCCCAGTGGCCCTGAGGATGTCACTGGTGGCCTGGTGGGGTTTGATGATCCCACTGGACACCGAGCTGCACGTGCACATGGTTCTGGTTCACCCTGGGCGCCTGTGGCTGCACTCCCAGACAAACGGTTTTCAGCTCGCTTTTGCTTGTTTGGATGTTTCTTGATAGACAGCAGCCTCTCAATGACTTCTTCAACTGTGTTCCCTTGGACTAGAGAAATGAGCCAGGGTCAGGGAAGGGAAAGGAATGAGGCCCACACGCTGGTTCATGCTATTCATCCCTCACCAAGCAGCAGATCTGAAGCCATGGAGAGCCCATTTCCTGGTGTCACTTTACACAACTACACTTTTGGCTTCCAGGCAATTTCTTTCCCATGTGCTCAGCCTACAAACACTTTTGAGTACACCTGCCAGCAAGACAGGCCAGCAGCAGTGGCAGGCTGCCAGTGAGGACAGATTCCCACTGACTCCCATGAGCCAAAGCTCAGGGATTAACCATCAAAACAAGACTGGGAATCCCAAGCCCACTGCTAAATGTGGCGACCCACATGGATGAAGCTTCACTTGACCTTATACAGAAGGTGTAGCTTTGTCCCAGCTTCTATTCAGCTCTTACCAAGTCCCACAGATTATTTCCTGCACATTGGGGAAAGATTTTATGGGACAAGGGAAAACAAGAGGAGAGTGCAGGGCTGGATGGATATGTCATTCTTACTGTCATTGGCGAGTAAAAGGGCTCTGTTCACTACGGCATCCAAGGACTCCCACAGCAGGAGGCTGGAGTGATGAGATGGTTCCAAGTGCAGCAGGCTCTGAAGGATGGACAGGAGCTGGACAGAGACTGGAGAGCGGCTCACCTGGAAGACAGAGCAGCTTCTGTCACAGCAAGGCTGGTTCAGAGCAAAGTGGATTAACTTTGCCATTGTGTGGCCTCGCATCCCAAGCGAGAGGCAACTTACTTTATTGAAGAGAGATGAAAAGACCTCATGATGATCATTCATGTTTATCCCATCACATATCCTTAATAATTCCTCATCATCCTCTATTTTGAACTCCTCAAATGTGTCACACTGGATAAGCAGATCCTCCTCCTCGATGTCTCTGCAATAGTACAGCACTCATTTTCATTGGAGAGACCTTCACTAATTTTTAGCTGACTGTGTTCGTTAAATGGCTTTTATCTCTTTGCCTCTCAGACTCAGCCAGTTGCTGTTGAAAGTACTCTGCCTTATTTATAAAGGATGAGATGCCATCAGTGCATCCTTTCTTGAACTGAATGTATCTCTCAGATACCTGTCTATCTAAACCAAGACACTCTTCCTACAACCAACACGTACAAAGGAATGGGACTTCTCATGGCATAACCTGGCCCAGTATAGGCTTGCTGTGGAATTCTCCTTGGAGCTGTAACAAGCGAGCAGCATTCTGATGTTTTTGAAACCATGCTGCCACCTTTATTTTTTTAAAGTCAAGACTAATTGAAAATACTCCAGCAATGTTTCTATTTGAAAAATCTCCTTCTCTGTTACTCAAAACTGGATTAGAAAAAACACAGACACTCTAAAGCTGACTTTTTCAGCACTCTCAAGACCACTCAGTGTTAGAATTTTACAGTTGCTGCTCTATTAAAATATCATCTCTTCCCTAATTTTATGGTGTTGGATGGAGCAATTCCAGTTACATGGATAACTGCAACTCACATAAACTGCATTCTAGAATTTATCACAGATGTTTCCGATAGAATATAATTTTTAAATTACATTCAGATATGCATTAGTAAGTTGTTTTAACTGGATGCTTCTGGGACCAACAGGAGCAGTGAAATGGTTTTGAACACAGTGAGCTGCTCATTGAGCCCACAGCATTGCTTCAGATTCAGTCTGAAACAGCCTCAATGAGGATATTGCTACTCCATCTGTGCCCAGAGCCTCTGTGCATGCCATCTGTGCCAACAGCTGTCCCCGTGACACTGTGGTTGGCAAGAGCATCTTAACACTGTCCAAACGCCTCTAGCTCCCATGGAATGGGTGCATACAAGCATGGTCCACTCCACCCAGGCGCACTGCACTTCACACAACAGAAGGTTGGATAACTATAAAGTTTCCACAGCTACTTCACTGTCAATCTCATTAAAAAAAAAAAAATAGAGATCCTTACCTTAGCTTGTCTAAAACATCCAACAGCTGAAGCCCTGGCAGGTGAAAAAATAGATATAGTTGCATTATGACCCACTTGGTACTTATTTGTTATGATCTTTGTATATGCTATGCTCATAAACACTTTTTGCAGAGAGAAAAAGTGAAAATATCTTCAAATTAATCTATCAAAGTGGGTAGAGTCAATCTGGTAAATGATGAGACACCACAGCACACATCTGCAGCACCTGTGTGAACCACTGCCCAATCCCCCTGGAGTTATAAAGGGACACAGGCAGTTTTGGGGCATGAGTGACCTCAGTCCAAATTAGATATCTGATCTGATAGGTCTGATATGGTCAAATATTGCTTGATGTCCATGGAGAGAAATGGAGCCCCCAGGCTCACCAACTCAGATGCATCCAGTATGTGAGGTGAATCCCAACAATGGTACCTAGGAGCCTGGGATTCTAGCAGTTGGAAAGAATTTCTGAACCATGGGACAGCCTCTGTGGCTCAACTGAGTAGACACAGAGTGAAGAAACTTTATCAACTCTTGCAAGTATTGCAGCATATGGAAATGTGGCCACTTAAGATGGTTGGTTTTGGAAATGTTCTGAAGAAGCTCAAGTGATACGATGCTGCTGGGATTCCAGAAAAGATCAAAGCTATGGGAAAGCAGCCAAATTACAAAAAATCTGGTGACAGAAAGGCTGTTGAGAATAAAGGTCAAAAGAAAGAAGAAAATTGATATTGGCAGTTTTGCTCCCCAGCCTCCTCAGGCACCTTGTCACAGAATCACAGAATGACTGGGTTGGACGAGACCTCCAAGATCATTGAGTCCAATCCAGCCCTAACACCTCAACTAAACCATGGCACTGAGTGCCACATCCAGTCTTTAAACACATCCAGGGATGGTGACTCCACCACCTCCCTGGGCACACCATTCCAGTACTTTATCATCCTTTCTGTAAACAACTTTTTCCTAATATCCAATATCTAATATAGATACATCTGAAAAATCCCCATCTGGCAACTGACTTTCTCCAGGGAAAGGTGTGACAAACATCCTTACCTATGAACTCGTTTCTGATTTGTGTCCTGGTTCTGAGCTCCTCTTTCCCCAGGATGATGGCATTGATAGCACTCAGCAGTGTCACCATGTATGGCACGTTGTCTGTGTTGGAGAGCTCGTTCATTATGATGCTGAATCGATACTGCTGGTTCTTCACACTCTGTTGGTAACACAACTGATATTATGACAAGAATGGTCTATTTAGACATAAATGCCCATGACTGTGGTGCAGGCTCTCAGATGGAATTAGCATCTGAAATCCTCAGTTTATCCCACTGTGCACAGGACAGGAGGACACAGGTAAAAGCAGCACTCCTCCATTGTGGAGCAGGGGCTGGCTGGCAGAGAAAGCCATTGAAAACACCTCTTGGATCCCTTTGTGCTTTCTGGCAACTGACACATGTACCTGAGCTCGTGGGCAGTGAGACCTGTGGATGTGGCAACATTTATTGTGCTGGTGGTGTATTTGCTGCCAGAAAGCACCTTGTGGCTGGCAGTAATCTGTCCACACAAGTCACAGAACAGCACCACAGACCTATGCTGACCACAAAAGACTTCCTACAGCTTTCACTTTATAAACCCTTACTTCTCTTACCAAAACAATGCAAAATAAACCTTATTCCCACCCTTTTCTGTGGTACATGGATCTGCATGGATCAAAGCTGAGGCATTCCTCCTGCTCCAACCAAACACTTGCCTTGTAATGGTCTAAGGCATCCAGAGCCAAAGAGTGGCCATCTGATGAGTAAATGCACAGTGCAGCCAGGAGCTCAAATATTTGCTTTTTGACCATGACATTAGTTGTGTCAAGCGCTGTAGGAAAAACAGAACAAAACAAAGCAGAATTTATCATGACATTTATGTTCTGAATCTCATGTCTTCTGCCACATGGATTATGATCAGTAGTAGAAAAGAGACTGAGAAAAGACCCATTACAATGGAAAGTGGGAAGAGAAATATCTTAATGTACAGATATCCCATCCCAATAGCATTATGTGATGGTAACTTCTAGTTGGAACAGTAAATGTTACAGGTATCCCACTGGCATTTTGGTGCAGCTTGTAGTTATTCATCTTTTCCATGTCCCAGTGACATGCTGCAATAGCAGCCAAGGTTTTTCAGCACTCACAAAAGTTATTTCCCATTTTCACATATGGGTATTTTCTAGAACAGCAGTTGAATAATTTTCTTTGATTACTGACTCTTATTTTTAGTGCAGAAAAGCTCAATATGCATATGAGTTAGGGCAATTGTTCCAAAGGGGCCCCATATTCCCTTTTTGCACTACTCTTTCTCTGTGAGCCCTGGGAGCTGGGAGGGACTGCAATAGGCTGTCTTTTTTTTCCTATATTAGAGCACAAAGAAACTCCAACACTGAAAAGTCCAGGATACCCCCTTGTTTTGACAGTACAAAAATGCCAGGTCCACATTTTATATAGGCTAAGAAAACGGAGGGTGAAGAGGAAGGAAGGGGACTTCAGAACTGAAGAGGAAGGCAAGTCAGCTTTCAGACTAAAGACATTTTAAAAAGCTATTAATAAGGGTTTCTGGGTACAGCTGTCATCTCTGTGGAGCAGCACAGAAATTATCCTTCCAGCACCAGCACCACTAAGTGCTGTACAGTAAGTTCTACGAGATGCCCCAATGAATTTCAAAGATAACGACCAGCCAAGTGAATGGCAGGAGAATGTAAGTGGTGTTACCCACCATCTTCCAGAAGGAGCAGAGTGAGCAGCACAGAGAGCAGGCTCTCTTGAGTCCAAGCATGCCACTTTCCCTCCTCTTTACCAGCTACAAGACTCTAAGCCCTTTCAGTTCCTCTCCTCTGTCCTTGGAGCTCTCAAAGACTGAATAGCAAATGTGAGCTGGCAACCAAAGGGTTGAGGATTTCTTACGCCTGTATCCAGATAAGGCTGGGTTTACCCCCAGCTTCTCAGTAAACAATGACAATATTTGTGTGGAAATAGCACCGGGTGGCAAAGGCAAGGTAATTTCATAGCATTTTTATTTTAATGAAGGAAACAATCTCATTAATGAGTTGTGACCAGCCATTTCCAAATAGCATGGTGCAGGGCAGGAGGATAAGCAACAGGAAAGTGTCCCCCCCCCAATGCCACATGTGATGGATGAAGCAGGAAGGTGCCTTCTGACCTTGGAAGAGTTTCCTGACGTAGCCCTCGTTGCTCACAATGTACTCTATGCCTTTGTGGGAGTTCATGACCGCTCGCACACAGCTAATGCAGGTCAGCTGGAGCAAGGCATCGGATATCCTGGCCACCCCTCGCCCAGACAGCCTGTCCAGGGCCTCCAGGAGGAGATCCAGCCCAGACAGCTCCAGGAACTGAACCATCCAGGCATCGTCGCTGTTCTCCAGCCTCTTCTTCAGCCCTGAGTAGTTCACCACTGAGGGCATTTGCAGGAGACGGATGCACAGCTCCGGCTCTGCATTTTCCAGGTTGGCCTCTGACTGGTCGGTCTCCTGGGGTCCGAGTTTCTCCTTCAGGGCAGCCCACTTCTTGTGGGCACCTTCCTTTTTGATTGACATCATGAATGGTTTGTTCTGAAAGAAAAAAAGAAGGCAAAGTGAGAAGTTTGTCTGGATTGGCCAAAAACTATCCAGTGGCCCTGCTTTTTCTCCAGTAATTGGGATGTAAAGCCCAACTACAGCAGGTCCCAGCTCTCCAGCATGTAGGGCACACACTGCAACCACTCTTCTGTTGAAGAAACTCAATATATTTCCACCTAAACCACACACATTACATTCAGGCTCTGAAGACTCTGTGGAGAGACTTTTAGCACATCCAAGCCCGCAAATACAGCTTTAAAAGTAGCCAATTTACACCAGTCAATTGCCACTACCTATTTTCATGCAGTGAAAGGATAAGGTTGGAAGCAGCATTATCAACTCTGAACTCCTAATGCCCATTAAACCACTTCAAAATCTCACTGTGCTGGAGAGGCTGTGCAGTTTCTAAGCATTTGTAATGGGATGGAGAAATAATTTTGAGCATATCCTGCTTATAAGAGCATCTGATTATCCTGTTCCTTTTCTGCTTTTGTTTCTTTTGACTGATGTTGAGGTTAATTTTATAGCACTCAATCCCTTCCTGTCTGCTGTAATAACAAATATGTTTGTACACATGGTGTTTATGCCTGACAATGTGAGAGCCTGATGGGCTGTGAGTGCAGGTACAGCAGCAGGAGGCTTGCTACAAAAACAGCAGAGCACCTTTTTGGAGATGGGGAGCAATGGCCCATCTCCCTGGAGAACATCGCCTGTCCAGCCAGGCCATCAGCAGCAAGGAAGGTCAGGAACTGATTCAGCACAGAAAAACTGCAAAGCCAAGTGTAACTCCTGGTGCCAGATTTTATGGGTTTAGGCAGGATTATTAATTTTCAGACTCACAAGGATCAAGTCATACAATGCAGGTCCTTTTCACAGCTGCATGTAACTGTTTTGGCCCCTGAGATTAGCTCTGCTGGTCAGAGCATGGTGCTAATAATGCCAAGGTTGTGGATCTGATCCCCATGTGGGCCATTCACTTAAGAGTTGGATTTGATGATCCTTGGGGGTCCCTTCCAACTCAGAATATTCTGTGAATCTGTGATTCTGTTTTAAAGCTGAATTGCTCCCACTGATGACATTTTGCCCCACAAAAATTGATGCTACCTCCCTGTCCTGCCACACCATCAGTACCTCTGTTCCCCTCGGCTGCTGAGCCTGCAAAGAGCTCAAAATAACCTGGGGCCAGCTGGCCTCAAAACTCAGCACTTGGGGGATGGAAGAGATTGTGGGAGACACTTATTTTCCCTTCCCAGCTCAAGTACAAGGCTTTCTAGCCCAGTAACTAGAGAAAATGCTTGAAAAATCTAAACTAAGTAACCTCTGGAAGGTTTTTTTTCCAGAAAGCCAAGATAAAGGATGGACCCTTTACACTGGTTGGAAAAAAAATCTCATTTTAAAGCCTGCCTTGTGATTTTTCCTGGGAATGTGCCATTGAGAAAGGTCCTGGCTCCTTCCCTGCAGCAGAGCTGCACGGCTTCTGTTTTACCCAAAGAGTAATTTTGGCAATCTCCCCCTGGCAAATATACAGCCAAAAGATTTCCTCACTGATTAGTGATGGGCATGATATTATAGGTTTAAACATGCCTCTTGGAAAGATGTAAAGTGTGATGGGGTAGGACACTTGAAAAATTTCCCTGAGAAAATGTGATGGTGGGACTTTCTGGCAGCTCACAGCATCAAAGCCTGCACTGAGAGGTCAGAGGGGTGGAAGAGTTAGCAGGGTATGGTGACAGAAAATCCACTTAAAGAGCTCTGAAGAAACCCTCTTGCAGAGTTTTCTTTTGCTTCAGTGGGAAAGAAGCTGGCCAAGCACCCAGTTGCTCCCTGTTCTGTTAGCTGAAAAGATGATGGTCACGATCCAAAACCATGAAGTGGCAAATATACCATCTGAGAACACACTGTACAGCTGAAAAGTGATAAAAAGGACCATAAAAAACCCAACCCAACCAATCCCCAAACAAACCTCCCTGCCAAAGCACAGGCTTGAGTTTCCAAGATTTGTCATCACTCCCTGCAGTCCTGAGCCCTTACTCACTCTTGGTAAAATTCTTTTTGGGATTAGTCAACCCCAGTCCCTCCCCTGTATTCAAGCCCAGGAATTTGGGTTAGCCTTAATGCAAAGGTGAAGAGAAATCCTTCCACACTGGAGGGAGAGAAGCAAAAGTTTCCTGCCCCAGGTTCACAGCCCTGGGGATGAGGCAGCATTCTACAACTCTCACCAGTCATGGTGACAGTAATCTACAGTCATGGGGCTGGAGAGGTCCACCTGCAGTCAAATTCTCCTCCAGCCTGTGCATGGAGCCCAGCCATCCCTTTGCAGTGCTGGGGTCAGGCTGGACCTTCAGAGTAGGGCAGTACTGAGGCCCATCTGACCTGGGGCTGCACAAGTAGCTGCCAACAGCAAGCTCCCCTTCTCTTGTGGGACTTCTTTTTATACTCAGCAAATCACTTTTTTAATTTGAACATGACTAAACTTTTCTGAGATAACAAAGCAGGCTGACTTTTTGCTCCCAGATGTATGAATGCCTCATTATATTGTATTTGCATTATATCCTATCAGCTACAGCAAGTAAGAGAAAACTACAACAGAATTATCGACCTCAGGCTTAGCTGATTCCTGAAAATTAAGCTTCACCAGTGCAACAGGAGACAGGAAATACCGAGAGAGCATCCTGTTTACCAGCAGATTTGTTCGGAATTATCCTTCCCTCCCACCTGCTTCGCACAGATGTGAAGAGATGAGAAACAGAACCGGGCAGCACCTCTCCAAACAGTCCTGGCTTGTGTTTTTATGGACTAAAATTAACAGACTGGATTGATTAAATATTCTTCCCCACAGAGAGTGCACTCTTTTTGTGGGAAAGGATAAAGGTAACTAATGTCTCTAATTGTAAAGAGGGAATAAAATACTCAGGAGCTGTACTATATAAATGGAAAGGAAATGAATATGGAGGAGATGGCAATACGACTCTGCAGATGGTGTGATAGATCTGTTTACAAACACAGATATGAGTGATATATTGTGAATGCAACATCTTTCCATATTTTCCATGAGGAAAAGTGTTGCAAAGATGTTTGGATACACCCTTAAAGGGCTGCTGCTTTTGCCTTTTATCTCTTACCACGGGAGCTTGTTAGCAGGTAAATGATCTCAGCAGAGTGAGACAGACAAGGATTGAAATGAACACATCTATCTGGCTGGCTCGCAGAGGCTATTTAGACTGTGCTGGCTGGGGGAAGGAAAGTGCCCTGACAAAACCAGACAGGACAGCTGAATACACCTCACCTCTTGCCAGCAGAAGGCCACAGGGAGCTTTGCTTTCTGTTTCCCAGGGCAGAGAGGGGGCTGTGATGTGGAAGCAGTGTCCCCAGACCCTGCGTCTGACCATGCCTGCAGCATCCATCCTCTGCCTCCCCAGCTGCCTGCTCAGCACTGGGGCTGGGTGGTGCTCCCTTGTGCACAACCTGACAGTGTGTCTGTGCCTGCTGCTGTGGGAGCACTCACAGCCACAACAAAGAATCACAGAATAGTTTAGGTTAGATTAAAAATCTTTAAGATCATCGGGTCCAACCATTAACCCAGCACCGCCAAGGCCACCACTAAACCAGGTCCCCAAGTGCCACGTCTACATGTCTTAAATGCAATCCTCTCCTCATCTTCTCACCCTCAGAGGCTGGATAGCCCTGATGGGGAATCACAGAATGTTAAGGGGTTAGAATGGACCCTAAAGATCATCTAGTCCCATCCCCCCTACCATGAGCAGGGACATCTCCCACCAGACCAGGCTGCTCAAAGACCCATCCAGCCTGGCCTGGATGCCAGGGTTGTGGCATCCACAACCTCCCTGGGAAGCCTGTGACAGTGTCTAGCTACCCTCAGAGTAAAAAATTTCCCCCTCTTTCAATCTGTACCCATTACTCCTTGTCCTGTTACTACAGTTCCTGATGGAAAGTCTCTCCCTGGCTTCGCTGTTAGCCCCCTTGAGATACTGGAAGGTCTAATGCAGCATCAATGTAAAAGTACTCTTTAATTTTAGGAGATTCCTTTGGGAAACATACAGGTATCCTGAGGGCTTGTGTTCTTGCACGTGGCAACAGCAGTATCTCAATCCATGGTGGGAACTCCTTGGATCACTGGGTTTGCAAAGTTATAATGTTCCCTGCATCCATCCAACCTGGTCTGTAAAATTTCCTCCTCCTTTCTTTCTAAATCAGGTGCTTCCCAGATTCAGTTTTCTGTGCCTCTCTGTCCTTCAAGTCCACTCCTAGGGAGATGACATCTGTGGGAGATAATTCAGGGCACATCAATACTTCCTCCATCCTGTGAAGCTGTGGAGAACAGAGCTGCACAGCACAGCTTTCAGTCTAAATTATTACATGCCTCCAGGATGACAAGGATCACAGCAAGGACTGGGAAGGACGTGTAAAAAGAGATTTCTCAGGGCAGCTAAGTATAATTGAGTGAAAACAAAAGGGAGAAAAACTGCAAAGGTCAAAACTATTCTGTTTTTTTGGGGAGCAGACCCACTGCCTATGCAGAAGAATGGGACTTTGGGGCTGGTGTGAGTGTGAGGGGAAACAGCAGCTCCTTGCTGCCCTTTGAAGAATTCTGAGAGCATCCCAATCCCACATGCTCCCCTGCACAAGGCTGCCAGGGTGAGAAAAGCTCTTTTATGTTGCTTAGTCCCCCCTCCCTTCCATGCCTGTTCCTGGCTCAGGAGCCTGTTCTGCCTGGCTGAGTGCTAATGACAGGTTTCGCTTCTGGGTAGTTCCAGTTTTCCCTCTGCTGCTGGGAAGATGCCAAGCCTTTGTATTTTGCAACATGTCAGACTACTCAGTCCCAAAAAGAAACAACATCCTGGCTTTGTGCTTTCCAAAATCACTTCTGGAAGTGTGATGTGTTTCCTCCACCTCTCCTTTTGCTTTCATTTGTGCTGTTGTTTTCCTATGCAGTGTCGGAAGAGCTCACCTACACAAAAGCCAACAAACCATCCTCCCATGAACCAAGACGAGTTGAGGGAAACCACAAATCTCTATTTTAGACACCAGCCTGATCCCTTGGTGTGGCCCCATCGGTGTCTGAAGGAATCAGCAGCATTCTCAGTCTCCCAGGGCAGCTGAGGATAAGGGCATGGTGGGGAATTCAGGCAAGGAAACCAAAGACATGGTTTGCCCAACAGACTTTGCCCCAGCATGCAAACCAAGTGCTGCTCCATCCTTCTGCTGCCATGGCCAGTAGCCTCAGCAGTCTTTAGATCTACATATTCTGTAGATCACCTGTATCAGAGGCCAGAATGTGTGATTTGTGACCAAAAAATGAAAAGGTTTTGGAATGAGTGCCCAGTCTTGCTCTTCAGTACTGAAGAAGTTCACGATGTCTCTGGCACACTGTGCTTTGCTTTGGCACAGCCTACAGACGCTCTCACAACACAGCCCAGGTCAGCAGAGGCCTCAGCAGTGCTGCAAACCATTATGGGGAATATTTTTTCTTTAGGAAATGAGGGAGCATGGACACACACCCTGCTGCAGCCGGTGGGCAGGAACTGTGCCATCCACACTCTGACTGAGCCTGGCACAGGGCTGGCAACAGCTTCTGCTGGGAGCAAATCCCCAGAAAAGGACTTCAGTGCATAGACAAAAAGTGGCCATGTTGGTATAAATTTGTATGGATTTTGCCAGTATAGCTTATTCTTTCACAAATAGAGGAAAAACATGTTCTGATCCAGTCCCACTCACCACTATCAGGATGCTGTGTGCCAGCACAGCTTTTCTCTCTGGGGCAAATACAAGCTACAGTATTGTGTGATGTCTCACAAAATGGGTAAATGTGTCCACTCAATATGTATTGGTAGCAGTGGAGTTACAGCAGCTTTAACCCCACCAGAAAAAAAAAAAAATCAGCAGTGCCTTCTTCCACAATAAATTAACAGATTTCTCACTGGGCTGCTACAGGACCACAAACAAATCAAGCTCAAGTGAGATGCTCAAGGATGTTTATGTCAGGATCTTCAGTGGCCTCTAAACCCTTATTTATAGGAGAGGTTCCACGAGCTTAGCTTCAAATGAGTTTGAAACCACTCTTTGTTACTGTAAGTGTGAAGACACTCAATAATCACTTGCCTTACAGTGGTGAGCCAGGTTTAAACCAGACTGGTGCAGCTGTCAGATTTTGTTTTCGTGGTGGGTGTGAACGCTGGACACCCTCACATGCCACCACAGTGGATTCCACGCTGGAGGGATGCGAGGTGGTGGCCAGCACTGGCTCCATGCAGAGGGTGTCAGCCCCCAGCTGTGGCGCCCCAAATGGGGCCACCAGTGCGTCACCCTGGTCCTTCCCCACTGCTGTTGTCAGCAGCCCCATGAGAGCCAGAGGGGCATCCTGACTCCAGCCAGAAAGGAATTGGACTCGGGTTCAGATCCCATGAAAACGCCGGCTGGGAGGAAGGTGGGTCTGGAGACTCCCCTGCTCCAGTGCCCACACACCCAGGCAGAGGCAGCAGCTCCATCTGGCAGCAATTCCAGCACCATTCACCATTTTGGGAGGCAATTTATTATGATCATTTGGGGTCATGTGAGGAGCAGAAACTGTTACCCAGCAACATGGACAGTGCAGTGGTAACTTTCTAAGACTCCTGGCTTCTGCTCTGCGGGAAGCTGTCACACAAGCAGATACAAGAGCCAAAACCCTTTTATTGCCTATTTTTTTGTTGTTGATGTTTTTAAAAACTTCCCCAGGATGCCAAGAGGACAGAGAAAACTGTCAGAGGGAAGAATTCTTACCTCAGAGCTGAAGCCAAATTATTCCCTTGTCTCTCCCACGCGGAAGGATACTTCTCAACCAGTTGTGTGAGCCCTCCCTTCCCCAGCCAGCTCCTTTTCTCCTTCTCTCCACCGAGCAACCTTCAGCCAACATAGTGTAAATCCCCAAACGAGTGTCTCTCCAACTCAAACACCCTAAGAAAGTCCAACAGGATGTCAGTGTCTGATAGTATGCAAATACCACTCTTCAGAGAGGTGCAAGGAAGTGACTTTTCTGTAGCCTCCGGGGAAGGCATTTGCATGTCATTTGTCATCCTTCTCATTCACCCTGTGCTGGTGGCTGGGACGGTGTCACTTCCCCATGTGCTGGGAAGGTGGGAGCTTTGCCCCCACTCCATGTCTGCCTGCCAGTAGGAAAAAGCATTCCTGGCATGGGGTGACTGTGGCATGGGGTGACTCAAAGCAGGGAAATGACCAAGGCAGGGTGATGATGTGGCAACGGAAAGGAAAAACAGTGAGAAGGGAAAAAGAGGATGCAGGGTGGTCAGGGTGGTGGGATGCAGAGTGTGGGTGTGGGTGGGGACAGCCCCTTGCATCTTGCATAAGCTGTGCTGGGTTTTCCAGCTTTGTGGCATCAGAGCTTTAAACAGTGCAAAATCTCAGGGGTCTTTGCAATGCTGGAAGAACCAGGACAGCTTAAAATGTTGAGGATTTGTAACCCAGGGCTGCCCATCCTGGGAGAGAAGCCACATAGCAAAGGCTGGGAGCTCAGGCAGTGTCCTCTGGGCAGGGGCTAATTGACAAGAATTCTGCTCTCATCGGGCACCACTAAGGTCCTGCTGAGCTTCAGTCCAGCCCAGCTTTTATGGTCTGAGCAAGCTCTGAAGACATTAAAAGCTCTTTTAAACAGAACACATCTCCATGCCTTTCTGGTTGACATTTAATGTGCAAACTAGTTTGTGAGCCACAGCTGCAAAATGCATCCACACAGCCTCTCAGGAAGTGTTAACTGAAACCCAGTCATTATTAAATTGTGAATATTTCAACGTGGCCTATTTCAGCATAGGCCTCCTGCCTGGTTCAGGGGTAGCAGGTAGGCTTCAGATGTTTATTTCTTACTCTGTGAGGTTCTACCCTGAACTGAACCTCCCAGATCAAAAGTTGGAACCCACATCAAGAGTCTTCCTGCCTTAGGTGGGAAACTCAACCCTCGTGTACATGAGCACGACTCCACCAGTATTAGAAATACACTAATCTGTCTGCCCTTTGGTCCAAATTCAGTTGGCCTTTAAGAGACCAAATTGCCCACGTGCTTTCTAATTAAAACAGTTTCACCATAACAATGCAATGTCCGGGGAAATGACTCTGCATAATTCCCCATCCTGCCATAGGAAACACTCTGGGGGTGTGTCCATACAATCCAAGACTATTGTTAATTCAGGATGGGTTTTACAACAACAAATGAATGTCCCTTTACATTGCATGCAGTCCTGAAGTGTAATCCCCAAGTCCTCAAAAGATTAGTCGTTAATCTGGTTCCTGGGAGCAAGGCCAGGCTCACAGCAGGTTTTACAGGAAAAAGTAAAATTTAAGAGAAAAAAAGGCCCTGCAAAGAAAGGATTGTGATGGTGCAAATTCCTGTCCTTGAAAACAATGGAAGCAATGTAAAAGGTTATGAATCAGGTCCCATCAGGTTTCATCTGAAGCCTGAATCTGAGAAATTCCAGAAATGTTTCTCCTTTTAGAAAGGTTCCATCATTTCTGACAAGAAAAAAAACCCACCCAGAAAAATCGCACAAAAAGCCCACAAAAAACCCAAAACCAAAAAAGCAGAAGCAGAGAAATTGGGCTGAAAAGCAGGAAAACCAGCTCTCAGGCTGCACTGTTTCTCTGTAGTTCATGTCCTCATGGGCATGAACTTTCACGCTGCTCAGAGAGACGGCTTAATAGTTTTCCCCCAGCAAATCAGCCCAATTTTACCCCAATTTTCTAGTAGATGATTTGGTGGTCCTCTGAATAGTAACTCTTCCAAAATCAAATAGATTACATCAAGAACTAAGAGTTTAGTTCCATTTTAGGTAAACTATAACTGAGACCCTCTATTTTTTGAGTATCACTCTGCTGCCTCTGAATCACAGTGCAATGACTTCACTGCCCACATGGCCGGTCCACAAAATTCAGGAATCCAATTAAACAGACATAAATACTACCCATTTGCCTTTAGGAATTACATTATTCCTAATTACAGCAATCAGTGTCTTCTCGCTGCTCTACATTTCTGTGACAAATTTATTCCCACGCCAGTGTCTTTTCAAGGAAGTCATGTCAAGGGTTTTGGAAAGGGGACACCCAGCTCATTTCAGGCTGGCAGAGAGACCTGTGCCAGCCAGAGGTCTTCTGCAATGGCTCTTTCTAGGTGATCCTGCCTAAAACGCCTTGAATCACTCCCTTCTAAATCACTAAACATCAGCACAGAGAGTATTCAAGAATTCGAGGTGCAATATTCACTTCTGCATCTCTGTGATGAGCTTTTTTGGGTAATCTGGCACCTACAGGGCCAGTGATAACAAGTATATGTCTACAGGGGAAAAATTAGGGAAATAAATGTGGATAATTCATTTTCTCTGCTCATCTGAGGACTGAACTCTGAGTTAAGTAAGCAGAAAGACCAGTGTCAAATAAAGTGTTGAAGTGGATTTTGGCATGGGTGAAGACATAGAAATTTAGGGGGAGAACAAAGTGAAATTTAGGGAGAGAGTCAAATCCTCCCCCCAGCCACAAGGCATCTGGCCTTTGCAACATGACCTTATGCACTGGGGGCAGCAGGAGATGCCAGAAGAGCTCCTGGGATGTAAAGGGGGTGAACTAACGATGACCTTCCCAGGTACTGGGAGAGCACAGTGACAGCAGCCAGTTTGCTCCCTCGTGGGGAGCAGAGACATCTGAGCATCCTCGGAAAACCACAGGAGCAAGACAAGAACTGCAGAGCTGACTGCTGTTGGCTCTTACTGAATTTCTCTACTCTCCTTGAAGACTGACATCCCTCCAGCTCTCTTGTCACAGAGCAGCTCTCTGATTGCTTTGTGGCTGAATGCATTTGCTTTAGAGGATGCTAAAAGGAGAAAGAAAAAGCCTTCTGAAGTAGTCTTTATCTGATGAATACTTCAGAAAACAAAAATACAGGACTCTGATGCTGCCAGTAGCATATTTCTGGGAACTTTGTATCTAATGGGGTTGATCTGCTTAAAACATCCAAAACATTTGCTCTGCAGTGCTTTTGGTAGGAAGCTTCTGCAAGAAAGAAACAACACACTGGGATTATAGGAAAGGTCTCATGCTTGGTTAAAATGACCTTTTTAGGGAGGGTGCTTCCACCTGAGGAGATTAAACCGTGAACTGTGGGGAACTTGGAGCTTAGCCTGGAAAGGTGTTGACAAAAATCTCTGCCAAAACCCCAAACTGCACCAGCAGTTCTGCCCAGAGCACAGACCCACGTGCAGGTTTCTAAAGGATGTATGTGCTCCTAAGCATAGGTAAGAAGCCTAATAATATTTATTGTTCGTTTATCCTGCATATTGCCCCCGTGCTAAGGCTGCAGGGGAACTGCGTAGGCATTGCCAGGATGAAGGGTGCCACAGCAGCTAAACTCTGCTCCCTGGTACACATGCTGGTGCTGCAGCAGCAAGAAGATGTAATTACAGAAAAAAGACCTTCTGAGCCCTGCCTCAGGGGGAGAGAGGCAGGCAGGGTTTAGCTGTATCCTTCCAGCACAAGCACAAACCCTCTTCACCTGCACAAGGGTGAAGCTCTTCAGGCAGGCAGTAGCTCTTCCCTAGAAACCAGTTTGATGCTGGAGGTCCACGGGGGAAAGGGTTGAGGACATCACTAAGCCAAAGAGCTACCCAGACCCATTTATTTACAGACATCCCTTCTGAACAAAGCTCCCAAGACACCAGAATGGTACAAAAGGGGGAAGTGTTTTTCCAGCTGTTCTCCAAACAGGCTGCAAATGCGATTCCCTTCTACCGAGACCAGCTTTTCCATTCAGCTGCTGCTGAATCACAGGGCTTGGTATCTTATCTGGTGAACAGCCCAAATGCAAACATCCTGAGGGTTTTTGTTCAGATAAGGCTGACCATAGCCAGGATTCCTAATGGCATGGGCGAAGCACTATTGCACACATTAAGGAGAACAGCCCCAGATACTGCCAGGTACTTTCCTGCGTGCTCGTGTGAATATGAACATTACCAAGGATAATCACAGAACCTGCTCAGCTGCTAATGCAAGAAGTTAAGCACTCGAGCTGTTTAAAATAAATGCTTGAAGAAGGCTGGCTTAGCATTATTTCAACATTAATCCTCTCCAAAGATGCCTTCACAGTATTTTCTGTAGTGCTGGGTAAAAAAGTTTGAAGAGCCTGTTTTATAACGCAGTAATCCTAAAACTTTCAGGGGCTTAACCTTTCATTTTGCTACAGTACTCGTTCCAGCTGTTTTGAGAGGACCTAAAATTGTCCACCTAGATATTACCTTTCCAGTTCTAACTCGGTCTTTGTATTAATGTGAAGAGATATTACTATGGCCCAACCGACTGGGGATTATGGGAGACGTCTCATGCTTGGTTAAAATGACCTCAATACACATGCAGGGTATCTTATGATTGTCATTTTGACCTTTTCCAGTTTTTCCTGATCACTTTAGATCCTGTTTTATTCCTTGCAAAGAAATCAGTTGTTCAATCATACCCTCAGGTTTGTAGTCCAGAGAGTTGCAGTGCTTTATGCCAGCTGAACATGTGGCGGTCATTAATCTTCAGGAGGAAAATCACTATATTTGTCTGAGAAGTTAATACACAATGAATATTAGGATATAATTTTATAAGTGATTCATCTCTACACATATGGCTTGCTTTCCTACACGTGTTATCAGAACAGGGGTTTGGGAATTACGGGCTTGTAAATCAATTTAGCTTTGTGTTAGTCCTTTCCCTCCCTTCCTAGACAAATAGAGGCCTTATTTAAGGCTTGGTAATGTTTGTGGAGGTTCAGTCCATTTCCAGTAATGGAAACAACAAAACACAGAATTTATCCCCAGGCCTATAAAAGAAGCCTCAGGACTGGGTAAATCTAAAATAACTCATGAATATTGGACAGCTTGTTCTGAAATGGGGAACTACAGCCCATCAGTGCATAAACAAGTGAGCACAGCCAGGCAGGCTGGAAAGCAGCCTTCCAAGGGAGAAATGGAGCAGCTGAGCCAGGTTTCAGATGAGAGCTACTCAGGGAGCCCGCTGCCACATCGGCATGACAAAAACCAGAGAGGAAATGAGTTATAAAATGTATCAGGGAATAAAAACATTTGTTCCCCAGTTCACGTTCATGGCAGGCTCACATTTGCACCATTTGTCACGTAAGTCAAGAAGAAGACACATTCACAAACACTTTCTAAATTGCAGAGCCCACTGCTGACATGACAGGTAAATATTGTAACCTCCGGTTTCTTACTCGGTGTGAACTTTTTCACTCTGGCTCAGAGCAGATTTGCTTCACTGCATTGTGCACACAGTTGAAAGTTAAGCCGAGCAATTCTAAAGGATTTCTCTCTTTTTTTTTTTTTTTTCTTTTTTTCTTTTCTAAATAGCAGAAGTAATTAATCTGCTTCAGAGAATGAATCAGCCTTTTCTGAGCTAGAAACACACAGAGGAGATTGTGGCTGTTTCTGGGGCAGGAGGGAGGCTTACTCACACAGCTGATGCAGCGGAGGCAGCTGCCCAGGGTGTACAGCTGTGGGCTGAGAGGGGGGAAAACCCCCATTGCTGCACCCCAGAACCCCCCAGTGCCATCCTGTGCCCCCAGGGGACCCGCTGGGACAGAGGGAATGGGCTCAGCACTTCAGTGCTGATGGAAGGGATGAGCCAGTGCCCAAGGAATGGTCCAGGGAGGCCTGTGTGGCTTTGCCTCTCCTCCTGCAGCCCCCTGGGTGGCACATCCAGCCCGTGAGGGGCTGCACCCACTCCTGGGAGTAAATCCTTTGGCAGCAGGGGCCATCCTTTTATTTAGGTGAAGTACCTTGATCTGGGCCCGGCGGTGGAATGAGTTGATTTGCCACAGTTTGACTTCTCGGTAGGCTGTGGGAAGAAAAACACTGCTCACAAAAAGCTGCTGCCATGTACTAGGGGAACTTTTGTTTCCAGCTGGGGCCTCTGTCAGAAAATAAAGCTAATGCTTAGCTCACTGCTTCCAGCCAAAGCTCAGCAATGACTTAACAGAAAAGCAGGACAGGCAAAGAGCAGACAGCTCCCAGAAAGGGGAAACCAGCAGAACAGAAGCAGTGTGGAGATAGCTGTCTCATTAAAAATAATGCAATTTAATCCTTGGAGGGGAGCATAACACAGTTATGCCTTAGCTGCACTGACAAAAGCAGAGCTGCTCACCAAAAATATCAATCAATCAATCAAGATGATGCCAACCTCATTCATTGATCTGGAGAGAGGAAAGGGGCTCTCTGCTGCTGCTGCTGCCCTGGGGGCCACTGCTGCTTCCCTCCCTTCATCCCCTCTGCCGGCCAGGGTATGCTGGGGAGATGCTGTGCCTCCTGCGAGTGAAAGGCTTGCCTCGCAGTCCCTGGGACACCAGTGGGGCTGGAATGTCCCTTCCTCTGGGAGGGAAGGGGTGGGACAGGTGGCCACGGCTCCCTGTGCAGAGCCATACAGGGTTTGAGCTCATTTGACCTCTGCAATGGCAAAATCATCAACATTTTAAAGCACAACTAAATATACAGGTTTTATGGTTGCAGGCTGCCTCCTTTCCCACACTTTCCTGGAGTGATCTCCAAATTCCTCTGATGTCCTTGCTTGTTAAAATGTGACTCAGCTTTCCCATCTGGAAAAGTGGAGACCCACACAGTTCCAAGGTGGCCAGCTGCCACTAGTGATGTCCTGTGTTAGCATTAGCCATCAGCTTGGGAGCAGCAGAGGCAACTGAAAGCTTTGCAAGTCGGGTTTGGGGTGAAATCAGTGTCAGAGAGCCTGCAGTACTCTGTGAGCAGCAGTGTAAACCATCAGCTGAAACCTCCCTTGTGTACCTTGTGGGGAAGTCCTTTCAGAACCAAGGAGTGACTGAGGACACCTGCTCACAAACTCTGATGGAGCAGCAATGCAAAGAGCAAATCCCTCCTCTGCCCTCAAACATTCCACAAAATTAATGCTGTTCACACCTCAGCTGAATAATGGTCCTGGCAAAAATAACAAGTGGGAAGTCAATGCCAAGTAGCAACACCTGGTGATAATTACTACAACCATGCCAAACCTTACCAACTACAGCACTTGGCAGCTCTTCATTTGTCTGTACTTGATACTGGACACAATGCTGGAGTAACGTCCCTTCTGAAGTGAGCCATTTCTTCTGGGGTCGTTAAACATTTTGGAATCAGCTGAGTGACTCCAATGCTGGAATGAGGACTTCATCCACTGTCTCTCAGTCCTTTCTGGCTTTGTCTGGTGTCATTTATCAGCTCAGCTGGCTTTTCAGAGACCTTGAAATATGCCTCAAATGCTACAGAGCTTTTTGCAAACACTATTGCTTGCTTAAGATTCTCATTGATCTGTGGCTCCAGCATTCCCAGCACTTTGAAATGTCAGCTCAGGTATTAAAATTATAGAAACAGCTGAATCCGTGAACAATACGTGTTCATTACATCAAACAGAAAACCCACCATGCTGTTAGAGGCTCTCCTGATGCTTTCTGCAGATGTGAAAGCCTATCTGACAAAGCAGCAACAAATGTTCATCTGCCACATCACACAATCACTTACTTTTAATTTTGGGCACTCCTGTAGATGCCAGGCTATGACTCAGGGGCTCATGCTTGAACCCCACACCCTATTTTCTTCCTTATTCAGTTTTATAAAATCAGCTCATCTACCACTGACATTTTCTGGTAACAATCATAAAACTTGGCTGTTGCTCATTACTTATTTTTTTCCTAGGAAAAAGGAGCCAGAGGATACTTGCCCTTGACAAGGAATCTGAGAGGCACTGAAAAGCCATTCAAATGCCTTTTAAAGCATTCCCAATTTGTGCTTCACTCCAGACCTTAAAGCATGCCTGCAGAACTGGAACCACTGGAATGGTGTGACAACCCCATACCAGACCTGTGAGTGTGAAGCTGCCCTTCATTAGAAGGAGACAGTCAAGGCTCAAAATTTGATGTGACTCGTTTCCCCCTCTGAATTTGTTCCCAGCATTTTGGGTGACAGCACAGGACTGGAGAAATCTCAGTAAAATGAAAATACAGATTGTTTGCCCACTCTGTTGCAGCACTTGGTGCTCTCAGTGATTTTTCTGGCTATTGGGAGATGAAGCCAGCCTCTGCAAGACCCAGCTCATGAGCACTGTATGATAAACTGCTGCATGGGCAATGCTGAGAAATAGACTTGAGCTTGGTGGGTAATGCCAAAGGGATTATTATAATATATTGGGTCAGAAGCAGGTAGTCACGCACTGAACACGAGGGGTGTCACGCTGCAGGGCTGTGTCTACCTTCTGCAAAATATTTAGGTATTTTTCACCTAGTTACATAAAAAGCAACGTACAATGTTAATGAATGGAGCAGGGATAACTCCTCATGTTTATCTGCACCTACCAATTGCAGTATTTTGGACTGAGCAGAGCTGGATTTGTTCAGTGTCACTGTGTGACCCCATGACCTGACTTCGTTGATTCGGTGATATTTTCTCTGAATCATTATTGATAGACCTTACTGCAAATATTAAGAGCAAGGATATTAAAGTAGGAGCTTAACCTGAGCTCAGATATGAGCACTGAGTTTGTCTGAAGTTCCTTCAGCTGTTTCAGCTCGATGAATGTTGTTCACTGCCCAATCTGCAGCACTGTGTTGCTACCCACTGCTGAATTACACCCACCTTCTCCTCACAGCTGGTTACAGTACAATGGGGGGCTTAAGCATCCCTCATCAACAGAATAATCATTGCAGAAAAACCCCACATCTAATACTCGATGCCACGGAAGTAAATCGGGTGAAAACAGGGACAAAATGCAACTTAGCTTGCTTTGGTAAGAAAAATTTTCTGCTCAGCTACTCTGGGAAAACTATCCAGCATACCTGGCACACAAGACAGGGATAAAGTTCAGCTTGCAACACATTTGAAGCCACTTGCTATGCAGTCCAGTGAAATCAGAAGTTTGCAAACAAAAGATAAAAATTTTGTAATAAACAGGGTACAGACCTAGAAGGATCAGATAGACAATGAAATGGAAGGGGTCAGTCTGAGTCTTGCAGGGGTCACTACTGCAAGTGAGGGAGACTCTACCCTACTTCACGTCTCCCTTCATGCCAGAGCAAGTGGGAGAAAGCTGAAGGAATAGTGAACCAGCACAGAACATGGGGATATGAAATAAAAATGGGATTGATAAAATGACTGGAATATGATGAGAGCTGACAGCAGAAAACAGAAGTCAGATGGACACCGGGAGAGGAAAATCCCAGATCCCCACCCCACATCACACGACAGGAGGAACCTGAGGAGGAGGTTAATTGCAGCACCTACCTGGTGAGTGATTTATTTCTGGGTGAGGTGTCAAAGCATGAGAGGCACAGGACAGACCTCTGAGCCTTGCAGCTCTGCTCATCCACAGGGAAGCTGGAGATTAGGAAGCCCAGCTCACAACTGCCAGGGATCAGCAGAAGCTGGAGCCCGCTTCATGAGAGCAGACAGCAAGTTGTAGCTTGTTTGGCATTGCACAGTAAAGAGAAAAGCATGCAACTCCTATTTCTACACTGATAAGAGAAAAGCACCAGAAGGGAGAACTAAGCAGTCATAGTGCAAATACAAAGTAAGAGAGAGCCATATATTACACAAAGAATTATAATATGAGTTCAATAAATTGTGAAAATTCCCCTTCCCAGAAGACTGGCAACAAATGAATTACATTTGCTGTGTGCAATAAGGAATAATATCATTCTGTGTTTAGATTTGCTGACCTGCCAGGTCTCTTCCTGTCCTACATTTAGATTATCTTTTATACAATGGGTCTTGCACACTGCTTGCATTTTTTTCAGCAATATTTTTGGATGACAGCCTAGAATAGGATTATTAACTTACAACAGGACAAAAAAAAAAAAATCTCATATCCTCACAAATTCCTGCGATCCCCTCCCCCCTGCCTTCTAGTTTTGGCAGCCTCTGTTTAATGGAAAAATGAGCTTAAGTCGATGCAAGAGAAATGAGATTAGTGGCCAGACAGCCCAAATTCTGAGCAAGTTCAGTAGGACGACGGCAACCCTACTGTAACTCTGCTGACTCCAACTTTCCTTTCCAACTAACTTAAGCCAGAAGTTTCCTTGCAGTCTACCAGGGAGTCTGAGATGTTTTGCACTGTGTTTACCTGGAGAAATTCTACAGTCTTAAGAAGCCAAAAAAAGAACATACAATTCAGTGTTGATCTGGTACAGGGAGGGACAACCACGAACACCGTTTTGGGGTATTTCTTCTAAAATCAGTGTGTCTGAGCACTCCTTCCCCGCCCACGAGCTCTGGAATTCAGCTCTGTACACTGATGTTGCAAGAAGCCATTTAATCACTGCGGAGTTATTGAGCAAAAGGGAGGATGAGGCTGGAGAGAACTATGTGGGAAAACCGGGCAGGACTTGGGAGACCTTGTCTGAAAACCACTGGATAACAGAATCTGTCAAAATAAAAGCCTGGAAGTGGCCCAGCCCAGGCGCAGGCACCCCATCCATCCGCTCCATGCCGGGAGATGCTCTGCCAGCCCCAGGCACAGCAGGACCACATCCCGCCTGTACACATCACACCTGCATCCCGCACCACGTTGCATCTACACGTGCAGCCTGGAGCGCGTCACACCTGTACACCGTGTGGCTGCACCTGCCACCCAAACTACATCCAGCACCGGCAATCCAAGCCACAGGCAGCCCTCACACGGTGTGTTTGCGGCTGCGGTCCGGACCCGCTCCCACCTGTGCGCTCCGCTGTGGCACCTGCAAGCCGGGCTTCATCCCACCGATACACCGCGCCGCTGCATCTGCAACCCGGCTCCCACCTCCCCCGTGTACCGCCAAAGCGACAGCGGGGGCCCGTCCCAGCGATGCCGCCACATCTGCAGCCCAAACCGGGTCCCACCTACACCTCCCTGCTGCTGTCGCGTCTCCATCCATCCCCCTACGCTCGGCCATCCCTTCCGCAGTTTCCAGCCGCCGGCCGAGCTCCGGCCCGGTGAGCTCCTTCCTCCGCGGACACCCGCTCCATCTCACCGGCCGGGCGAGGGGATGCCCAGCCGGGCTGCAGCCCCGGGAGGGAGGTTTAGCCCAACTTCTCCTGACCGAGAGGATCCCGCTCCCGCGATCGCCCCCGGCGGAGCTCGGCCTTACCGCGGCGGCTTTCTTGCGGCGGGGACGGCAGCGACCCCCGCTGCCAGGGACCCTCCGCTGCCAGGGACCCTCCGCCGGGCTCTGCCCGCAGCCGCCGGGCTCTGCCCGCCCGCGGCAGCCGCGCCCGGTTCCGGGGCGGGGCGCGGGCGGGGCGGGGGGTCCGGACCGGCCCCGCCGGGGAAGTTTGTCTCCTCCCGGGCGGGGGTTCCGCCGCGCCGCCCCGAAACTCCCCGGCACATCATTCCCCGGGGAAGAGCTCTCCGCGGAGCCTGTGCTGTGTCCCCCTCGCTGCAGGGGGGTCCTGCCCACCCCGGAGGGTTCCCTAGGGTGCCCCTTCCTTCTGTGTCCCGTGAGCATCGTGGAGGCGAGCGCTGCCCCCGCCCCGGCCGCAGCCGTCTGACAGCCCCGGTGTGAGCGGTGCAGCCCCTGCCCGGCGCGGGGACCTTCTCAGCCCAGCCCTGGGGTTTGGATCCGGGGCTGGGAGCTGAGGGGGGAATCACGGCAGCTGGGGACAGGCTGCCCAGGCGGTCAGAGACCCGAGGGATCCTGCACCCTCCTCTAGGGACCCGGTACCCTGGTCTCGGCAATGTAAGGGCTTCATTTTTAACATGGAATCATGGCATCGATCAGGTTCGAAAATACCTTTAAGATCGTCGAGTCCAAGCGTTAACCCATCATTGCCAAGCCCACCACTAAACCACATCCCCGAGTGCCACATCGACATGTCTTTTAAATACTTCCAGGGGTGGTGACTCAACCACTTCCCAGGGCAGCCTGCTCCAATGCTTGGATCTTTTACTTTGCACTGGGCTAGTAAAGCTAATATTTGAGCATTTTGCACAGATTTTGAGTGTATCACCATGTAAACATCTAGTCGGATGCAGCCTAAAACTAAAGCCAGTACTCATTTAACATCTCATGGTACTTCAGCTCGGTGGGCACAGTGGGCTACCCAACCCAGGAGAAGGGAAGGATGCTTTTTCCATTAGTAAAACGCGTCAGCTCTAGAGATGAGCAACGATATAGTGGAGTTAAGCTAAATATTAACGGCCAAGTGGAGAGAATTTGGTGGAAAAGTGTTTCCATTCGTGGGTCAGAAGTGCTGTCTCCTATAGGCATTAGGGGCATGAGTCAGTTCTGTTTTCAGGCAGAGCCACCCAGCTTTACCATCCAGAGAAAACCTGGCAGGGAAAATCATGGACGGGAAGACATAACCGGTAAAGTGTTTTGCAAAGGGCTGCTGCAAGCCACTGAGAGCTGAGCTGAGACCACTGAGAGTGGTTACAGGCAACTGGAGGATAGTTACAGGGTAAGAACACAGGGCTGAGTACTTCTGAGACTTCAAATTGGAAAATGAGATGTGAGCTTTCACTGTTTGCTCGTAAAACACTCCTCTGTTTTTAGTGGAAGAGAAGACAAATGGAAAAAGACTGCCTCTCTCGGAGATGGCAGTTAACCAGAGTGGCTCATCGTTTCTTCTTTTGCCCGAAACAAATGTTTCTAATTGGTATCTTATGCAATACTCAGGTGGTACATACTTAGCTTTACAAATGGATGTGTCCCCTGCAATCTTTCTCTGAAGGGTATAAAACTGTTTTTGAAAGAACTGTTTGTTTTTCAGGAAATAGTAATTGTCTTTGGCTGCTGCTGCTGCTCTTGCTTTAGCCTTTTTTCCATTCTCTGCAAGTTTTTGCTGCTTTGGTGTATGAAGAAGAAAAGGGAACCCAAATCCTTCTTGCTTGAGAGCATTTTTCTACTTTGTCTTTGTCTGCTGCCTTTGTATTGTGGAACAGTCCTTGCCTGGGTTTGCCATATGGAAGTCAGACAGGTGGGACACCTTGATGTGGCCCACGAGGCTTCCCCTCCTGCTGCCTCATTCATACACTTATTACAGGCATTTTCAGCATCACGTTTGTGGCCTCTGTCCCACATGGTGACTGTGAGTGCTGCGGCAGTTAGTAGATCCTTTAATCCACTTGTCAGTTATGTCTGTAGGAGCATAGGGTAGCAGGGAGTGTCACCATGGGGGAGCTGGGTCACACACGGGAGACCTGCAGCCCACAGTGACCTTGTACTCAGGGCAGATGAGAGACAGGGAGTTTTTCTTTCTCTGTCTTTCACTGCTTTATTCATTCTTACTGTAATGCTTGATACTTGTCAGTCCTGCTTGGATGTAGAGGGACCATACACATGGCTGTAAAAATTGCTTATGGAGGACAAATTGTAACTGCTGGGCCGTAACTCCTCGTGTAGGAATGAGGGGCAAAGCTCAGAAAAGACAAGGGAAAGAGAAAAAAATGAAACTCTGTGTAAGTGCCCTGCATTTTCACCAAAATCCCCTTTTGACCGAAGCTGATATGACTGCGGGGGTGAGCAGTGAACACACAAGTGCTCCTTTGTTGGGATAAATCCACACCGTGCATGTATGTCCAGAGCTGGGTGCATGCATGGTGTAATCGAGGGGGTGCAGTGGCAGGTTTGTTTCCCCAGACTTATATCTGCAGTGTGCTTTGCACTTTGGAACTTTGCACCCTCAAAATTCAGGCTGAACTCTCCTTGGGCTCTCCATCTGCCTGCCTGGAGGGGCTGTGATCCCTGAATTTGTTGTTGGATGGTCTGAATTGCAACTTCTATTTGGTGTAATCACTGCCAATTATGTCAGAAATGTGTACATAGAACTCCACCACATGGACCAAATTCTTCTTTGGTTCTTCATGAGCCACTATTTGCTCTTCTAACCTCCAGCTGGCCGTTTTTTTTTTTTGTTTGTTTTGTTGTTGTTGTTGTTGTTGTTGTTGTGTTTTGGGGTTTTTTTTTTTTTTGCTTTTTTTTTTTTTCTTTTTTCCTTTGGTTTGGGCAAAAGAGCTGATAGCAACTTCATTTTTATTCAACAGCATACCTGTGCTTGGCTGCTTGGTCCCACAGTGAAAGGGCTGGAAAGAAATACCACAGCAGCTGGAAGATGGGGCTTTGAAGCTCAGGGGAATTGTTGCCCTGGCTGGACTGAGGTCCTAAAATGCAACTTTTTCCGTGGAGAAAGCTACTTCCAGATCATTCTTGGCTTGTATTACTTTGTGTTCTCACTACCTACACTAATATAAATAGATTAGGATAGAAGAGAATAGAAAAATTTCAGTTGGAAGTTACCTACAATGACTGTCTAGTCTAAATGCCAAAAATATGAATTGAAGTTTTTTTCTGATCTTTTTTTTTTCCTCTTGCTGTCCACAGACCTATGTCAGGTTCCTGATATTTTACCTGCAGTTGTGCCTTGCCCTTCAGGACGGCTGAAGCATTTATTTGGTGTTTTTGACATGAAGGCAGGGCTACAGTAGAGCTCAGGAATGTAGAGACGTGAGTGTTTGTGCAGACATTCCTTTCCCTTCTAAGCAGCAGAATTTTAGACAGAGGTCTGCCATGCTGAGAACATAACTTCTGCACAGCTGCAGGAATTGTTGTCCCAAGGTCTGATGACGAGAGTTGGTTTTGTGTTTGTCCCTGTTCAGATTAAAGCAGGACTCATTTCCAGCGGTGGTGAAGGTTAAGAGCATGTACTGCACAGAAGGATTCCTGATCTTTTGTTTCTTCACTTAAGCTTTGCAGCGCTTACAGCGAAGGTCAGAGCACAGAAGAAAAGTGCTTTTTTGGTTTTGAGTCGCAAAGCAGTTGTCAAAGAGTTGAATTTTCCTGAGGGAGAGGCCCTAAGAGAGTTGAGAACCTTAAAGGAAAAGATTTTATCTATACTATCAAGCGCAAAATAATCTTCGTGTTTTAGTGTTCCCTGAACCACGGGAGATTGAGTAAGAACGCTGAGAAGCAATGTGGTATTTGTAAGTCAATAATGGTGCGTATATACGTGAGGATTTAGACACACATTTGCAGTTGTAATGGGAGGAAGATAAACCTCCCCTCTCATTTAAGAAGCTTAGAGACACTGAATGGGTGAAATGCCTCAGATTGTGTAATTTAGATAAAGACTCACAGATGTCCTACTATATAACACAGCTAAGCACAGTCAATTTTTCTAAGATGTTTTCAGTCACTCTGCCTCATGTTTTGTTTTGTTGGAGGCTACACTTGGAGAGCGAGAGTCCTTTGTTTCATCAGGGCTCATCTGCTTCTCTTGCCTCCTCCCCACTTGACAGCGTTTTTTTCTTCATGTGCCATCATGTTTAGTTCCCCAGCAACAGCAACTGCACCTCAAACATGACTTTATAGAGATTAAGGGCTTTCAGAACAGCAGAGACTGAAGTCTTCTTCCCTTCATAGCAATTTAGGATTAATGGCTATATTTCCCATGTAATGGATTTTTAAAGTACTGTGGTTTTGGCACTGATTATTCAGGCACACTCAAAGCACAGACTAACGGGATGTAATTTTGTACTGATTCAGCACTCTGGTTTTCTTATAAATCTCTTCCTCCTTGCTCTTCCTGGTATTCTTCCAGGTACAGAGCAAAGCCACACTTGCTGTTACTTGCTATGGATGAGGGAACTGGTTGCAATACAGGAGACAGTATTTATCCAGGTATCCTATTCACTGGTGGGATACACATCTGTCAGCCACACTGGGCAGACAGGAGGTGCGTGGTTCCCTGCTCCTGTTGCTTTTCCAGGTGATGTAAAGATTTCTGAGTCTTCCAGAGCTTGGAAATGTTTCCAGTTCTGTCAGGAAAGCCTTCTGCTTTTATGCTCAAATTGCTGGAGCTCAGGTTCCCATTGCTAATAAGTCACCTAGGAGCATCCTTTGAAATCCTGTGTATAATTCTTGATAATTCCCAGAACGGTGAATTTAAAGTGGGACAGATGCTGAGAAGGGGGATGCTAGTGGGGTTTTACAGCATGAGATTAAAAGACTTTTGGCTGATAAAACATAACAAAATGAGGGTTGAGAGGGCATGTGATCAGCTCTGAATATCTCAGGAAAGGTGTCAGTGCCACACAGGGGCAAAATACTCCGTGGCTATTCAAGTGTGTGAACTGTGCTGGCACAAGAACAAATGGGTATTGATGGGAAATAAACCCATTTACACTGGGGAAGAGAAAAAGGGTTTTAATGGTCAGAAAAGTGTTATCTCTGTCAGGAGATGAAAGGCAAAAATTCTAGGCTGAGTTAAAAGGGAACTTCATTTCTTTATGAAAAGTGATTGAAGAGGGATTTGCCTGCAATAGCTGATGCCACTTTCAGTGACCACAAAGGGGTTTGATCCTAAATTCTCCTTTCCTTTTACTGAAACATCTGTTTATAGCTTGAAGGAATGAAGAAAGTCTGTGATATATAGTTTGCCCTCCCATTTTGGGCCGTTATCAAGGACAGCTGCTCTCACAACATGGGGGTGCTTTAATAGGTCACCCCTCCTTTGGCTCCCTCCTTGTTCCTCAAATACTCACCACAGGCTCAGCCTACATCTCTGGCCTTGGTTGTGGTTTGCTGTTGGCTTCCCTTTTCCTTTTGCATCCTGAATGCCTGGGGTGTTTTATACACTTTGAGGAAGGAGTTTCTCTGTAGATTTGCCTGTCTCTTGTAATGGAAACTCCCTCAATCAGCTTTTGGTTGACCAATCCACTGCCACAGAAAGAAGGACCAACCAACTTAAGATGGGTGTAAGTGGTTATAACAAAATTACTTCACAATTAATTATTATAACAAAATTAATGGCACAATTCCTACCTCTTAACCCTTCCCAGAGTATTGGATGCGCAGATATGGCAAAAATGATACTACATTTCTGGGAAAAGATTTTTGCAAGTACTTGGGCCCTGTGATTTGATCCAGCAGAACAGAATTCAGCCATTTTGTGCCTTGTCCAGTAAAGATTTAGAACTTCAGAAAAAAACCTCAGCTGACTAGCAAAAGACAAGTTCAAGGTGAATAACAAGAGATGATTCCTCACAACAAAAGGTGACATAAGTTGTGAAACTCCCTGCTGCAGGATGTTATCAGCAGTAAAAATCAGTGGAGACCAGTTAATGGAAGAAAAAATAGACTGAGGGATATGGAGATAATATTTTTGGCTCTGGAAGTTCCTACAGTGCAAAATGCTGGAGACGGAGGAAGTGTCATGGGTAGATATGACTATATGCAATGATTAATTATAGCATAATTATTTATTATTAGCTGGGTATTATTATTATTAATTGTTAGACAGGACTAGCAACTATGAAGCATCTGGTTTGGCCACTTACAGAGAATAAATGTGGGTCTAGTGGGACGGAAGCTTTGGTGTGGCCCAGTACAGCTTGTCTTATATTTTGGGCTTTCTTCCAGCCTGCTCCTCATAGGTGCAGGTAGCCCTCCAGCACCTGCAGAGCCTGGTTCACTGCCCACTTTTGGAATCAATGCCTGTGAAAGTTTTAGCTAAGTGACTTAGATACAGACTGTTTCAAAATATGAGATAGCTGCAAAAAGCTGTCATATCTTCCCCAGAAGGTCTTTGTTCTGGTTTGGAGCAAAGTATGTGGTTTTTTCTCCAGAGACAGCTTGGTGCTAAGCTAGCAGTGACTCAGCCTGAGATGATGCATGGATGGTATTACCATGGCAGGACAAGGCATGGTTCCTTCTCCTCTAAGATCACTATTTTCACTGTCCCTGCTCCCAGAGAAGCAGCATGTTCTGCATGTTAAGTATCAACATGGCACCAAGTTTCATGCGCAGTTTTGATAAATAAAATCTGTGTTCTAAGCAAAGGCACTGGGACAAAGCTCCTTTGTGAGAGCAGACTTAGACCTAGTGTACGTCTTTGGTAGAAATGCAGAATTCGTTTTGGGGAGGGAAACTGATATGAACAGCAGGCCATTTTCCTCCACAAAGGCTCTCTTTCAAGGCTGGTGCATGCAGCAGAACAAAGACTGACCCCATAATCTCTACTCAACAATAGCTTGGGATATTTTATTTGATTGTACATGAATACATCATGCCTGGCCCTAAATAAATAGGGCCATGGTTTGATCCACTGTGAGGATAAAGTCAGCCTGTTCCCCTTGAAACCACTCCGGTTTCAAGGAAATGCTTATTTTGAATCTCTTCCTTCTCATGGCTGAGACCATCTTGCCACCAAGGCCAAAGGGTCTCAGTTTAAAACCCAGCATCAAAGGCACAAAGGGTTTTGCCGCCATTTTATTGGTGCCAAACTGGTTTATCACTTTTTTTCTCTAATCCCTGTAACTTCTGGGTTTTTTAAGGACTTTTTCTTGGCTGAATTCATGACCAACAAACAAGTAGGCCAAGAAGAACTTGGATCTTACAGGTAACTTGAGGCCCATGCTGTGGTAAATTATATTATGTTTTGACTAGCTCTCCACTTCTGTTCCTCTTATGTAAAAAGGAGGAAGATACAACTTCCAAAGCCTATCCTTGGATGCCTGAGGTACTCCTACAATAGAAGAATGTCTCCTGCTCAAGCACATAAAGCAGTGGTAGTATGCAGATTAGTGTTAGTTTTTATAAATTGTCCACAAAGTTTTGTGGGAGTGAAACATATCTGCTCATCACATTTTGTGGTTATACTCATAATGCAAGGAAAATTTGGGTTGTTGCTTTGGAAACACAGCAAACCGCTGCCCTAAGACACAGTGTGTTTGCAATGTAAACATTTGGGCCCTTGTTTATGTAATTGTCTGTAACTGGAAAACAAAGCAACCATAGTGAGAGTCTTGCCTAATCGTCAGTAGCTTTACTGGATGAACAATTTTTATTTGGATGTTTTTATCCCATTCAGTTCATTGCTTAGCATTAGGCAAAAGTTTGTGCAGCAACAGTTTTCAGAGCCTGGCATGAATGGTCTCCTGTAGCATAACATCACGCGGCGTAACAACACGCAGACATTTTCAAATAACGTCAAAGTCTTTGCGAATGCTTTAATATTTAGGCCAGGAACACAGAGATCTGTTTCAGCAAAAGAGCTGATGAAATGTATGACTCAGTACATGGAATTGCCTCTAAATACAAAAGCACTTGATTATCATCAGCAATTACCCTGACAGTTTGTGACATTTCTATAAACTGACCATTTTTTTGGCATTTATTATTTGCATTCCTCAAATATTTTAAGACACAAGAGTGATGAAAGGGCAGATTTTCTGGAGATCTTAACATCAGGAAAGTACAGGAAAACTATGTGAGGAAACTTCAGATTGTCCTTGAAAATTGGTAGAAAAAACCCCAGAGGATTAAACTAGTAGTCAAAGGGGTAAATAAGAAGCCACTTCATATTTAATCCATGGATTAATGATTGGTTAAGGCATATGTGGCAAAAAAAAAAAAATTAAAAAAAAAATTCACAGGAATGGACTTACAGCTGGTTCAACTTGGAGAGGAGAAGACTGAGGGGAGACTTCAAGAAGAATTTGGACAATGCTCTCAGGCATATGGTGTGAATTTTGGGGTGTCGGTGCAAGTCCAGGAGTTGGATTTGATGATCCTTGTGGGCCCTTTCCAGCTCAGGATATTTTAGGTTTCTAGCAGACTGCTATAGAGATTTATCTTGCGTTGCTTTTCTTACATATTCATAAGTGATCTACAAGAGGAGTGAATAAAGAAGTGACAGCAGTTCCGATGATACAGAGTTGACTGAGAATAATAAGAATTAAAACTGACAGTAAAGATTAACAGAAGGATCTGACAGAGGTTATTGGATCAATGGGAGAATAGCAGATGCAATTCATTTACTTAAGGAAAACAAAACAATCCTAACCACGCACAGCAGTAAGGTCTAAAATTAGCTATTGCTACTCAGGAAGAAGAACTTCAGCTCATCATGTATAACCCCATGAAAATGTCAATTCAATGCTCAGCAATTAGAAAATGGCAAACCAGATGTTAGGTATTGTTCAAACAGGAAAAGTGCACAAAAAAAGAGAAACATAACAAGCTACTCTAGAAATGTTTTGCACTCCCAGATGGGAGGCTGCACACCCAGACTGGTTCTTGACTCCCTTGCTGAAAAAAAACCCCAAAATAAAGTAGAAAAAATGTGGAGAAAGCAACAGGAATAGTAATAGGAACAGGACTTGTTCTCATGAGAAGACTTTTTACCGAGTAGGAAGAGGGGTGATTGAAAGGGTCTGTGGCCGATGCTGCAATGGCGTAAGTGCAATAGAGAAGGTGCAATAGTGAACAAAATTATCCATCTTTTTCCTTGTCAAATGAGAGCTCAGGGTCCTAAGATTAACTCAGTTTTCTTCAGTAACAGTTTTAAACAAGACCCCTGTTCTTTACACGGTCAGGCTTTGAACTGTAGAGTTCACTGTACGTGCTCAAGAATAAAGTTCTTCAAAAAGTGGTTAGAGAAATTCAAGGGAGAAAAGTCCATTGAGGCTCTTAATCACAAAGGTCCAGTGTGGAGCAGCAAGTCCAAAAGATACACATGGATTAGAAAAGTTTGGATTGATTGCCATGTCCTTATTGCCCAAGTGTTCACTGCTGTCAGAGACAGGCTATGGTCCATCCATGGGACACAGAATGTGTGTGGTCCCACAGCAAGTGTTCTTGCCTTCTCCCCAAAAGCTGTAAAGAGCTCAGCAAATTTGGTGCCAAACTTCTCTTAAAAGCTGACCTTCAGATTGGTGCTAGACTTGAAACTCTGATTTTTCCAAGGTTACAGAGGAAAAGGGCAACAGAGTCTGCAAGAGCACTCAAACCTCCTGTGTTCCCATGGGATCATGCACCATGGGACAAGGCAACCTGCCTATGAATGTGCAGTTCTGTTCTTTGCAATTAAGGCACCATTTAATCATCTGCTAACATTTTCAAAACATTTATCCCCTGCCACTGACAGGTTTTGAGCTAACTGTGGTACAGGGAAGCTGCTTTTTTGGAAACATCTGAAGGCAGTCACAAAGCTGATGTGACAGAGAGTTTCCATAGCTTGGTCTTGCTGCGCAAGGTTTGTTTCCTTATGAGTCAGCCACTAATGTGCCTTGGTTACTCATCAGAAAACTTCTTGAAGAAAAGACTAATTTTGAGCTGAATTTGATTAATATCTGAATGGTGGAGCTGGGGTTAGCAATAGGATGGGGTAAGGAGGACTGACAGCTTTCCACACTTCATTGGTGGAAGCTTCTGCTCTCATAATAAACCCTTCCTCCTTCCAGGCACACAGGGGCTGCACTGAGCCCCAGGGGTTTAGGTTAACCTCAGGGAGAAGTGTATTTAGTCCTGTAGCTCAAGGGACCTGCCTGCTTGTTTTCTTGGATGACTGTGGGCTGATGTGATCCCTCCTGCAGCAGGTGAGCTGTGTGGGGACTACACCACATCCCCACCCTGTGCCTCTGGGGCCAGGCAGCTGAGCCAGCCTGAGAAAGGCTGTTACTTAACATTGCCATGGGCCAGCAGAAAATGCTTCTTTCAGTTGCAGGAGGAAAACAAAAAGGGAGTGGTGATTCTCGGTGAATCTGAGTCATAAGACTTGAGAGGGTTACATTAAGGTAGGGCAGGATGTACCCCTTACTTGATGGAGAACTTCAAATCACTGCCTAGTTCTTGTTTCCTTGCTATTACCAACCTGTGCTGCTTCGTGCTTGTTTCATTTGCACTATATTGCCTTGCCCTTGGCCTGACTGTTTTGATAAAGAGTGAAAATGATGTTCCTGCCCTTGGTGTTGTGCAGTGAATTGCTTCAGGCTGGACAAATCTATTCTCTCCCCCAAGGCCAGGCTCAGAATGAAAGATGGGTCATTGCAGGGGGCTTTTGTCAGCAGCTGCAAAGCCAAAGCAGCACTGGCACTTGTGTGCACTGAGAAATTCATCTGTGTCTGGTTGTCTCTACCTCTTCTTTGTAAAACTTTAACTGCTCCCTGTCCCCCACATGTCTGGCAGAGAGAGACCAGAGGGGAGCTGAAGCTGGCAAACACAGGAGGGAGAAGCTTGCCTGCAGAGGTTAGTCCGTGCCTTGCAGGCAGCAGAAGCTGGCATGAGAGGGAAAGCTGGAAGGGCATTTCCAGCGTTGTCTTTCTACACTTGGGTCTCACACAGGTTTCAGAGGAGTGGGTGAGGGGTTGCAGGTGGTTTCACAGCACTGGAGCCTGCTTTCCCCAACAGGGCTCCCCAAAGATGGCTCATTTCAGGCTGCCAGAGCTGAAGGATGAGTAGTTCATGTCATGTCTCCAGTTGCACAGCACAGATCCTGCAAAGCACAGCACTGCTGGCTGTACTTGGCTGCAGATCTGTAACTCTTTTCCAGAGCAAAGACCTGAATTCCAAAGGTCATCCTGTAGGAAGTCAGACCAAATTCTGTAGGTGCTGCTGAAAGTTGTTGAGAATCCTTGAATATTCATGTAGCCAAGAATTGCCTGTTGCTGTGACACTCTGAGGATATAATCCACATGAGACAGGCAGGGAGAGAGATCTTTTGTTATACTGACTTCAGTTTTCTTTTATTTATTAAGAAATCTGTGCAGGGCTTAGGAAAACTGGTCTTTAAAGTTGTCATCAGCTTTTAAAAGACAAGCACAAAAGCTTCAGCTTACCATTATCTGACAAACTTGTAAAATAAAAGCTGCGGAGGTGTGTGGGTGCTGAGCTCTGTTTTCCAACTCCATGAATGAAGCTGTAAATGAATGGGGAATGGATAACTCACATCTCACACCTGCATCACCACCTCTGCCAGGAAGAGTCCTGTTTCTCCACTGAGCTCACCCTACTAGAGGTACTTCAACTAGTGCAAGACAATGCTGAGTTAGAGCAGCAGATTTGTTCTATCTCACATGCTGGGCATGGGATTTCTTCATTTGACTTCTTCTTTCCATTCCCTCCCTGCGAAGGCAGTGTGTTGTTGGGCACTGTTGTAGCGTGGTAGTTTCTCTGTGTTGGGATCCCACGTGTCTGGTGCAGCTGCTTTGCTTGGTCTGTGAATTCCTCATCAAACACGTAGAGGCGATCCCAGATGGGAGCATGGAGGCAGTGTCCCTACAAGCACCTTGCACTCATTTTCCCTCCAGAAACTCCAGATGAGTTAACATCAGTCATGAAGTGGTTTCTTATAAAAACAGCATGTTGTCTGCCCTGAAAATGAAGAGCCTTTTCTCATTTACAAAAGCAGCATGATAAATATTTTGATTTCAGTATGTTTTTTGTGGGGAATCATTTCCATTTAGTTTCTTACCACAGTGACTTGGGGGCTAAGAATAACTAGAGTCTAGCAGTTCCTAGCTGGTGAGACATGTATTTTGAGAACTAGGTTCAAACTTGCATTACTCATAAGATGTAGAATCTGCTGCTGCACTGTCCTCAGCAACATGCAGCTACTCCAGTCTCTTTGCACTGAAGGAGCTTGACAACAAGCAGGACAGTGATAGCTGCCTCCAGCCCTCTGGCTGGGAATTGCTGATATTTCCCAGATAGCCACAGCTGGACATACCCACACAGAGCTCATTAGTGCAGCACTTCTGCTCTGAAGGGTTGTGAAGATGCTCTGTGCATACACTGAGCTCTGCAGCTCAGTGCAGACACCTTTGGCAGCCAGCAGGTTCACTGTTCACTGGGGACACGGCCTGATCCTCTGCTCAGTGAGGCAGCTGGAGCCTTCCTCCAGCCTTGGACCCATGGAGAACTGCCCTGGATGCAGCATCGTGCAAATATGCCTGTTTACACTGGCTGCCTCTTATCACCTGGCAGTGTGATAAGGTCTAATGAGTTGTGAAGACACAGCTGCTCTCCACAGAGCACAAGCCAGAAGAAAGGTGTGAAGGTGTGATTTGATGGGTGAGCTGCTTCCTTGAACAGTTGGATTAAAGCTGTCACAGGTCCCTGGACTCTGTCTCACCTCTGTTTTACAAGGATGAACTCTAGTTAGGTACCCCTGATTGGTCTTGGAGGGTTTTTTTTTTTTTTTTTTTTTTTTTTTTAATCTTCTGATGGTCAGAGGAGGGAGAAAGGAGACAAGGCAAATGCTTTTCAATTAGACACGCTCAACAGGGTTGTGTGCTCTGGGTGCTCAGAGTGCCCAGCACCAGCTTTCAACCAGGCAGTGTTATTTGTGCCCTGGAGCTCCACAGCTTGGGCATTTGCAGTCCTTGGGACTGAAGGGAGCAAATGAGGACAGCATGGAAAGGTCTGGGTCGCCTGTAATGTGGGAGGTGAGCAGAAATGCCGGAGGAGTCAGGCACTTGGAATGGGAGGGGGCAGATAAAGCCTGAGGGACTGCCTGGGAGGGGCAGGAGGGAATGTAGGAGGCTTCACTGCCATGTCGGGGACAGGGGAACTGTAGAGTGTTCCAGTTTTCAGCTTGGAGGTGGGATTGAGAACCTCAATCCTTCTTGCCTTCTTCAGGCCATAAAAAAGTGTCTTTTTTTTTTTTTTTTTTTTTTTGGTTGAAATGCAGGTTTTATGTGAACAGAACATAGAAAGGAGAAGTAATTTGGGTCAAATGAGAAAAGAAAGCAGAAGCAAAGATGTGTGCTGAAGTGTCTAAAATGTGGTGTGAAATGAGTGGCCAGCTGTGGAGTTGATGCTGGCTGAAGGCAGTGTCATTGCACTGAGGTGAATGAAGTTCATTAGATTTCTCTGCTGTGGATGAGATTACACCCCTGAGAAGTCAAAAAGAAACCTTGGCCACTTTTAGAATCACAACCCAGTATAGCAGAGAGGAAGTTCGAGATCTGATTGAAAACAGAGAATCACAGAGTCTCTGTGAGCAAGGACTCATGCAAAGGGAGGTTCAGCTCTTCAATGCAGCTGGACCACTGCCAGTCAGCTGTGGTGCTCTCCAAGAGGGTGCAGGATGATGCTGATATTGATAAAAGCAGAGAAGTTTTCAAGGTTTTCAGCTTGCATGAATTTCAGCTTGCATGAATTACACTCCCTTGCTGTAGTAGGTATTGGTGTGGTGGAGCCACTGGGGAAATAATGGGGGCAACCAGGATGGCCAACACCTGGCCATGCTTCTGGAGAGTGGTGTGACTCCATTTTCAGAACCCACTAAGTGTCCAAAGGACTTTGGAGATGTTTATCTTTGTCCCTATATCCTTCCACTGAACAGATACATCTGATTTGCGTGTGTTGAGTGCTTTGAAATCTGCTGAGCTGGTAAGTTTAGGGTTATGATCCCTGCCAGTGTCTCTGTGGGATGTGCAAGGGGCCTGTTCACAGCCTGTGTGGTCATTCTGCTCCAGCCATCACTAGCCCTGGGAGGATCTGGACATCCAGACCTGCCAAACCAGGCACTGATGTAAAGATCAGAGAGGGTGATGAACTTTGTTTGGACTAACTGTTTGAAGGAAGATATAAAAGGGCTGCTGGTAGTTACAAAATGAGCTATGAGTATCAGGAGGCCTGAGAGGATGCCAGTACAAGCTATCTATCTTTTTTGGGGGTTGCTCACATTTAGTAAATACTAGCTGGGGAAAGCTTAAGCAATGCCTTCAGCTTCTGCTCTGTGCAGGTCAGATATGGAATTGGTGGAATCAGCAAAGATTCCACTAAATCCTTCTCTGAGGGTCAGCCTAGAAGTGGCAGTAACTCCAGCCATGGCTGCCACAGGCCAGGTGGCAATTTAGTGCCACAAATGGAAAAGCGAGGTTGGAAAGACCTGGGCCATCGTTTCTAGCCAAGACTCAAGCACATGTACTTATTGTGCCTGTAACTGGATGTGAACCACCTTTTTGAGTCCGTGCTGATTTAGAGGAAAACAGCCCCCTTTCTAGCTGTCCTTGAACACAATAAAAGCACTGATTTAGTTCTTTCACGGTACATTCACCTGTCTTTTTTGGGTCTGGATCCAAAAGGGGTGGAGCTGGAGGTAAGGTCCTTCAGCTATTTGTGTAGGCTGGCATAGCACACTCAGGGCTCTTGTACAGCACAGTAAACCTGGCTCCAGGTTCAGAAACCTCCAGGCAGAGAGGTGCAGGTGCTCATTCCCCACTCTCATCCCCATCTGCTCTGCAGTGACCACAGACTGAGTGCTTTCTATCTACTTCCCATTTTTGCAGCTCTGGTTTCATTTCCCAGCAGGGCTGACCTTGCTGGGGGCTGTGGATGCTCTAACAAGCTCCAGCTGCTGTTCAGGAAGGGCACCTGGAGCCAGAGCTGCAGAAGGAGGCTGTGCCTATGCAGTTCATGAGAAGGACTTTGAGCCCTGAGTCTCATTTTTGGGTGAAAGTTCTTCCTTCTGGAGGATGAGGATGAAGGATCTTAGGCCTGAACAGGAATGGCTGAACACCTGCCTGTGATGCTGGCAGCATGACAGCCCCTTCTTTATGGTCTGGGTAGAAATGTGTGTTGGCTTTCTCGTCAAAATTAGTTTGCATGGGGTCTCATAAGCACAAAGGAGGTCCATGAAAATGATCAGAGGGGCTGGAGCCCCTCTCCTAAGAAGACAGGCTGAAAGAGTTGGAGGTGTTCAGCCTGGAGAGGAGAAGGCTCTGGGGAGAACATAGAGCACATTTCATTATATAAAGGAGATACAAGAGAGCTGGAGAGGAAATTTTTTTGAGGGAATATAGTGATGGAAAAAGGCTTAATAGCTTTAAATTGAAAGAGGAGAGATTTAAATTAGATATTAAGAAATTCTTATCAGTGAGGGTGGTGAGACACTGGAACACAGTAGCCAGAGAACTTGTAGATGCCCCATCCTTGGAAGTGTTCAAGGTCAGGTAGGATGGGGCTTTGAGCAGCCTGGTCTCGTGGAAGGTGTTCCTGTCCATGGCAGGGGAGTTGGAACAAAATGAACTTTAAGGTTCCTTCCCACCCCAACCAATCTGTGATTCTGTGAAATTGATCTTAGCAGCAGGAAAACAATTGTCAAATTTTTGAGCGTCAGATTTCAATCTACATGGAGAGGGAGAGGCTCAAACATTCAACTGGGTAAGAGGAAAACCTGAACCTTTGGGGTCTTCATTCCTCTTATGCTCTGAGTCATCACTGTCACCCTGGGGCAAAACATGACAAACCAGTCACAGCCCTATTAAATTTCTCAGTTTTCTGAGAACAGACCAAATGAGGTCTCTGACCCTGTGGCAACAGCTGAAAAAGTCCCCCTCCTTTTTTTTCACTACCTCTGACCTGCTGGGGAAGCTCTCTGCAGGGCAGGCTGGGTTTTGGTTTGACTTTCTTCCCTAATACCTGTAATGTTGTGGCTGCACAGGTGTGAGGAGTGCCCAGAGGGAGGAGAGCCCCAACCCCACTCACCACTGAGCTGCCTGCACCAAAGAAAATGAGGATGGCCCCTGCAGTAGTGCTCGGGATGAACACTGGACTAGAGAAATGAAATTACTGTCTAAATCCCCCTCACTTGCTATTTGAGCACAGAGGCTCTGTGAGGAACCTAGGGTGCGAATTGTGACCTCCAATAAACGTCCCTTGCGGGGACTTTCCTAGGTTAAACTGTGAAATGAGGATATGTCTGAAGGAAGCGTGCTTCAACTTGTCCATCCCTTCTTGGGGTCAACAAGTGGGTGCCTGCATCATCTTCCCACGGTGCCTTTGTCCCTGTTGGTGTAGTGCAGCGGCGGGGGTCACACTGGAGTACATCTCCCTCTCTCATTTGCAAAGGAGTTATTTATTGCCAGAGACTGCAAGATGGTGAAGTGGCTCGTGGCAGCCATGTAAAATGCCTTAACAGCTCATTGATTGCCACAGATGAGAAGACAGCAATTACACTATTTACACCACAGTTGTTTTGTTTTACAGCCTAATTCCCATCCATTCCCCTGGAACAAACTCCGAAGAAAAAGCAGCCCTTCATTGGTGTTACTCATCTGTGTAATTAAACAGTAAGTGCCTGATCTGTCAAAGAGATAGAGGCTCATTCAGGTTTGCTTGTGTTTGCTCAGCGGAAGGGTGGAGCTCCTCAGGATTGGCGTTATAAACAGCTCTCTTAAAGACTTGAATGGAGGCTTGGATAGTTGTTGAGGCCCTGGAAGCTGAGAATTTTCGCCTTTCTGTGCTAACAGGCACTGACCCTCAAGAAAACACTGCATTTGACCTGAAGCCGTGGAACAGGCTTCCAAAGTTGACTGATAGCGCTGGGATTATGGATGTGTAGTTAAATAGAAGTGTGTAATATCACAGGGTGGAAAAAATTAGATTTTAAGATTTTAGCATATGGTAATATATGAAAAGCAAGATGGAGATTTTAGGGTTTAGGCTAAGTTCTTCTTTCACCTTCTTCTTCATGGTTTTGGGTGGTGTATTGTAATTGGATAGAATAATCTGCATTGCAGACCACGGGTGTTTGGTTATTGGGTTATAAGTAAAAATAATTTAGGTGCCCTTTCATAATTGGACAATTTGTGCTTAAAAGACCATGGAAAGAGATAGAGACAGAGCCATTTTTCACCTTGTTAGCTACAACTCACAACTTGTGAGACTGTACCATAGATAAGAATTAATAAACAACTGAGTCCGAACACAAAAATCCATCTCTCGAGCATTTAATCCTGTCTCTAACAGAAGAAGAGAAGATAAAAACCCACAGGTAGTCATCCAGGCTGCTCTTATAATGGGCACAGTGCTCATTTCAGACCACAAGCACTTTCTTAGGTTTTGGGGCTGTTTTAGTATCCCAAGCTTCCCAGGTAGAGTGGCCTGAGTATTCAAACTGCTTCAAATAAAAGCAGAACCAAGTATGGCCCCCCTCTCTGAGCCCTTTCCCAGGGTGCTGGAGAGGATTGTGAGGATGACCTCTTCCCATCTTAAAATCTGAACATGACAGTTTCCATTTGGGATTCTCTTTTGACAGCTCTTTACCATCTCTATCTTTTGCACTGGGATTGCAAATGGGGAGTGATTGACACTGATCACACCAGATGGCACTGCTATTTGATTTGTTGCTTTATAATTGGCTTGCATTTCCTAGTTGCCATGTGCTCTTTGCATTTTACAGGGAAATGAGGCAGTGGAACTATGTGGGCACAGCTCTGTCCCAGATCACCCTGTCTGTGCAACAACCCTGCGGGAAACTGCATCGTCCTGCTCTGACCACCTCTTTTTGGATTTGTTTGAATTTCAAGGAGGTGCAGTTATGAGATCCTAACCATTGCTAACCTGGCTTGCAGGGCTCATTTATTAGTGTTGGACAAGCTTTACCTGCCTGTGTTGCTTTCCTTTACATGATCTTCATCCCCCATTGAGAGTGAAATTTGTTTTGAGCAAGGCTTGGAGCACTAATTCTGCCTCTTCTCAGACAGTTTGGTTGCCAGTGAATTCACTACAACCATGAAAGCTCTTTTAAACTCCCCCTAATGACCAGAGCAGTGCTCCATCACACTGCTCTTTCTGACCATTGCTGTCTGTGTCTACCTTTTCTGCACTTCATCCTGTTGCTGGATTTCACCAGATCAAGTTCCGTGAAGGGACATGAAAAAGGCTGAAGAATGTTTGCTCTGGCAGAAAACCGACCTTTCAGGGGAGGCTGTGTGAGCAAGGTTTATCAGATGCCACGGATGGGCTTTTTTTCTGGACAACCACAGCAGGATCTGTGAGCAAAGTGACTGAAATTTTACATTTATGCAGAAATGCTAAATGAATATACACTGAATATGTGGGCCTTTAGAAAAAGAAGGTTCCCCTCCTAGAACATGAGGACAGGGATATTAGGTTTTTCCAAAGAGTCCTCACTTCTAGTGGCTCAAGCTTCAGACTATTTTATGATTAGGCATTGATAATCCTTGACATGGGTGAAGGGGAAGGAGATGTGCTGGGTTCTGCTCTGGGACATTTGTGAGTGAGTCAAGTGACCAGCATTTGCTGTGGGTCAGCCTGGTGACAAGGTGACACTTTCATATTGCATAGTTCTGGTTTCATGGCTTGAGATTTTTAAGGTTTTTTTGTTGTTGTTGTTTTGTTGGTTTTTTTTTTGGTTTTGTGTTTTTGGTTTTTTTTTTTTTTTTTTTTTTTGAGAATAGTGTATCTAGTTCAATGCCCTTTTATGAGATACAGGATTTTAGAGAAGTGATACCTGCTGTTCCTATGCAGACGACACTGGGGGCAATAGATAGAGACTCAAAATGGATAAGAATCAGATTGTTCTGCAGTGCTGTGAACTCAGAAGGAGGAAGTAAAACCATTCGAGATGGATCAGACCTCCCAGTGTTGCCCACACACATCCTCCAAACTTCTGGCACCTTGGCATAAGCTGCTTGCCTTGGGTACTGCTGGTGAGTCAGGCAGACAAATGCAGTGCTCTCCCCCATTTATGTGCCTGTGCCCTTGGTAGAACAAGTATTTGTACTTCATGATTTTATACGTGTAGATCTCTTTACATTTCTAACCTTTCTTCCCGGGCTTGTTTGACAGCAATAAGGCAGATGTTCAGCTTTTAGTTTAGATTCCTAATGGAACATTGTCTTAGGTGCCCAGCTTGAGAAAACTAAGCTTTGAGTTACTTGAGGAGCAACTTTTTTATTTAGAAATGTGGATTATTTGGGCAAATAAGCAGAAGGGAGACAAGAAAAAATCTGGTGGCTCTGTTGTGGCTAATGACCCCCACTTCTTAGACTTCCCTGACTCTTTGTTTCTTGGGCACCCCAAACCACCCAGAACTGCTTTAGGTGAGGGTGGCAGCTCACCATGAGTGCTTGAGCAATTAATTCCAATTCTCCTCTGTCCACAGTAATAACATTTCCCCATCTCTATGGCATGTCTCACCTTTGAACAGAAATAGTTCCTAAATACAGTGATATCACAGAAATTTCATGTCTTTAATCTTTTTTTTTTTTTTTTTTTTTTTTTTTTTTTTTTTTTTTTTCCTTTCTTTCCAGAAACTTTGATTTCATCCACCCAGCAGTGTCTGCACCTTCAGTTAGAGTTTAGGAAGCTCTAAGGGAAGAAAAGAGCAGTGCTGGGAAAAGGCCAGTGACCTTGAGGTTTTTCCCAGGGAAGGGACAATCCCACTGAGAGGCATTACTCTACAACATCAACCTGGGGATCCTATTCTTGCTGATTTTCCCTTAATAACCCAGGGCACTCCATGGTCAGCTTGTGAATCTGAGACCTTAATTTAGGCTGAAATTCTCTCTTCCCCTGCAGTTTGTACTTCCCTCTTCAAGCAGCAGCAAAGTCAGGAGGTAACTTGTGAACTGGCTGCTCTGGACAGTTTTTCATGGGCCTGGGAAAACCCATATTCATGACCCAGAATTTACTTCACTGCTTCGTTCCATGTCTTGTCCCTAAATAACACAAGGATGGAAATTTTGGGTTTTGCATGGGCCATGGGCAAAACCTGGTGTCCTCCCCCTTAGCCCTGTTGTTGGAAAGAGATTAATTTCTGCCAGGTTTCTGAAATCCAGATCAGCTTCCCTGATATTCAGCCTAAAATGTGTGCACAGTGGATAAAACTTCAGCCAAAACAACAGATATTTGAAAATATATTGGGTAAAAAACCAAGGTAAACCAAACCTTTTTCAAACCAGTCCTACCAAACTGATCATTCCATAGCAAAATGTTGCCTGCTGTTCTTTCTGTTGTTCCTGTGGGTAGCCAGTACTCCATTTATGTGATTAGATAGTCTGTTTCTACAAATCCTGCTAAGTACACAGTGAACCAGAGGAGGAGGTTTATCTCAGTTCTCAGGCAATCTTGTTCTTTGTGTTCTTATCCCTTATGATTTAAGATATGACAACAGGAAAATAAGCCTCTGGAGTTGTGAAATTTAATGTATTGTTACTCTGCTGTGATTCTTGAGTAGAGGAAACATGAAAAGATGTGCACATTCCTAAAAATGTACCTCCTCAAAAACTAAAGAGGTAGGAATTATAATCCCCATAGAACACATCATCTCTCTGTTAATCTCTGCATGTCTGTTAACAAAGGTTTTTGAAGTTGATTCAGCCTCCCACTGTAATCTCCAAAAATATTTATGTTCCTCTGAGGGATATTTGATCCAGGCCCCACACAGAAAATCAGGAAAAATAGTCCAAGAGTCACTGCATACCCACAGTATTTTGTGTGTCTCACTCAGAGGGGTGTCTGAGTCTGCTCCTACTCTGTTTCATTGCTGCAGGGTCTTGTGCCACTTGTCCACACTTGCCTTGCTTTGCAGATTTTGTCATATACCCTGGCATGTTTTTCTTGTGGAAGCAGAGTGTGTTGGCAGAGGGAGGGAAGGGCTGGCACATGCCCACATCCAGCTCTGATAGCAAACTGGGAAGTGTGTGCCATCTGGGAGCTCCCAGATAACTCACACTGGGTTTATCATAAAAGTACATGTACAAGCCCATTTACTGCTTCTGCCTTGGAATTAAACCAACACAGGCATGCTCACTGTACACCTTACAAACACAACCAGGATGAGAACATTTCTGCAGCTCAGAGAGCAGTGACAAATATTTCAGGGTGATTTTCCTATAACTGTCCAGGAGTTTATAAAAATAACTAAGTCATCCTTCTGGGGGAAATTAAGGCAGGAGTGATTTTGCTCAGACTATTCCCAAAGTGCATTTTGGAGGCACACCTGAGCAAAAGAGCTTTTTGGTGACCACATCCTGCCCTGTGAGCTGCTCACTCCTCAGCCAAGACCCCAACCTGGCTGTGTCAGCTTCCAGGATCCCCATCCCACCCTCAGCCAGGGGTGCCGGAGACTGTCAGAGGAACATGGCAGGGGGATGCCCTGCAAGAAGCAGCAGAGCGGTGCCCTGCTTTTGTGTCTCCACCAGCTGTGCCCTGATGAGTAGGCACCCTCCTGCTTCTGCAGCAGAGAGGTGTTTCAGGGCAAGGAGTTGGAGGGGACCACCACAATTGCTGGGTCGTGTTGGCACTAAGATGTGAGGAGAAGGTTCCCTTTTCTCCTTGGCTGCACACTGAGAGTGCTGGGCTGCTGCAAATACCCAAATTCCTCTTTGGCAGCCCTCAGGCAGCTGTGCCCGCAGCCTGGGAAGGCAGGTGCTCTGCCTGGCTGGGCACACGAGCCCAGGGCTCTGCAGCTGAGCCTGATCTGGCAGAGATGAGGGAGGTGCTGGGTTCAATCCTCGCGGGTCCAGGCACTGAGGCTGAGTGCTGGTGCCTTGAAGTGCCAAAGAGGAAGGTCTGGGGGTTTCTGTGGTTGTGTAAAAACTAAAAGAAGGCTTTTTTGGAACTGGGTTCTTGGTTTTGCACCAAAATTTGGCTTAAATTCTTTGTTGCATCAATTCCTCATTCTTGGTCACAGTGCAGCTCCCTGCCCTTGCTTCACATTGGTGTTTTCAAGCTTCTTAGAAGTGCATTTTTTCTTCATTATTTGTCTGACTGATAGCCCAGGCATTTTTTTTTGTTCCTTGATTGGGGCCTCCCACTTTGTCCTCTCCTATTCCAGTGTGATGACAGCATGAATTCTTCTGGTGTGAATGTTTCTGTGAATATAAATTCTCACCAGCTTTTGCAACGCTTCGTGTGTGCCAACATCCACGGAAAGTGTAGACCTGGGGTAGCAAATGCTGCCACACAGTCTTCATTTGAACAGAATCATGAAGAAGATTGTGGGAGATGTCTATATCTGGCTCTGGTTTATGTGAACATCTGCTCAGAGAATGGGACTCTCCAAAAGCAGACATCATTATTAATGAAACTCAGGATTTGTATGTGTTAGCTGAATTTCACTACTCCTTCCAAGATGTGAGGAAAAATATTTAGGCTTGATAATAAGTAATGAATTCAGATGTTTTTAAAGAAGATGAATGTATAGTCACTGGTTGTAAATAATTTTTTTTTTAAAAACAAAGCATTTTAGAGAAGGGTACAGATTATTTCAGTATTTTTTGACTACTGGTCCTAAGATGCTGTCTGAAATTCTAGTTCACATGTGCTTCAGCAAGGCTTTTGCTCAGAGGATTCAAGAAGCAGCATCCAATGTTTGTTTTTTTCTCTGACCTACTGCTGAGTAATTGAATCATCCCAAGCATCAAGCTAATGTTTTTCCTCCCTAGGAGAACATAATGTTACTGGGAAAAGGAGAAGAGGGAAAAAATCAAAAAGGCAGCTGCAGGTATTTATTCCAAATGCCATGCAGTGTGTATCTAAGACTAGGAAAGAGCATTTTTGTAGCTGAAGAAAATGCTCAGATATCCAAATGAGCATGGCTGGTGCTGCTGAGCCCCTGACACCCATGGGGTGTAGGAGGGTGCAGCAGTCCTGGCTGATGGCATGTAAATGCAGATAGGCAAACCCAAAAATATAGGACTTCACTTTTGGTATATTTTTTAACACTCCCAGGATAGATGTCTGCATTATTGATGCTCAGAGCTGCCAGAACACCAGTGCAACAGACTGGCTATTGCAAACAAGATGCTGAAAGAGGACAACCTGGGCTCATTCTGACTCTTAGTGAGGACCCAAACAAGTATCAATCTCTCAGTGATGTGGATGGGCTAACTGCTTTGGGCCAGGCTCTGCTGCTAAGTTTTTAATTCAATATCCTGTGGGTAGGCAGAGAAATTAGGCAGAAACTCCTTCTCCACTTTTCTGGTCACAGGCTGGCTGCTCACCAGTAGATGCCAAGGTATCAAAAAGATTTTCTTTACCAGTCTGTGTCTTGGTGTGCCTGCCCTCAAAAAAATATGGGCACTTACTGGAAGGAATTGTTTTTTTTTTCTCCTAGTAATACTGTCTCACAAGAGGAGTGTCTTTGGGAAGAAGGATGGAGAGGAGGCTACCAAGGCATGGTAGGCTGCATCAGCAAGAGCAGAGGCAGCACAGTTCCCCTTCCACATGAGATCAAGAGACTTGAGTTGTACAAAAGACCTCAGGGTGCGGAGAGAAAACACTACCAGGCAGGAAGCCTGGAGACTACAATTTCACAGATAGGGTATGCCCGTGGCTTTTGCAGCCTGTCACATGCACATTGTCCCTTGGAGAGTATAAAAGGAAAAGGAAAGAAATACAATTAGTTAAATAAAGCATGAGTTTCCTGCATGTCTGGTGTTTGCTTGCTTCCACAGACAAGGTGCTGGGGCCCCAGCAAGCATTTTTGATTTTGCAAAGAGAAATTGTGTTTTGCTCAAAATAGGTGTCTTTTAAACATCTGGTTTCTGAAAAAAAGATTCAATTTTGATTTTTTGGTTGATTAAATGTGTCTGGGGGGTTTCCTTAAAGTGCTGCCTTTAGTTTTCCCCATTTATTTTTTACCTCCAAAAAGGCTATTTTTCCAGAATAAAAAGAAATCATATCTGTATTCAACTAGAGCACTGAGTCACACAGATCAATCGCTGCATTTCACCAGCCCGTTACAATCTGTATCTCTGTTATCAGTGGTCACAGCAGTGTCCCTGTTCAAAGCCCCTTCCAGGAGAAGCTACCCTGGTTGGGGCTGGCTGGCAGTGATGCCATTCTGGGAGGTCCCATGTCACTGAGCTCCTCCACCCCTCGCAGTGTTCAGAGGTGATCCAGGTGGCTGTGTGTTTGCTTTGCTACACCAGCTCAGCTAAAAATAACAGTGTCATCTCAGAAGTTGCATTGCTGTGGGCACTATGATTTCAGCTGAGCTGCAGCATCCCCAGAAAGCAGACTTGTCTGGGTATCCAGTCGTGTCAGAGCACCAGCACAGAGTGTTCATGGCAGCAAAATTACTGTCTCCATTATGTGGCTGAGGAGCAGAAGCAGCCCTGAGGAGGCTGGTGCAGTTACACGTGCCCAGCTTGGATCCCAACCCAACCCCTGACATTAAACAGCCCCAAACGCTGAGAGTTATTTTAGGATAACGCAATCAGTGCTTTAAATAAGGAGTGTTAATGGGAAAACATTGCCAAGGCGTAATTTCCTACTAGCGGTTTAGAAGTGCAGATACAGTTCAGGAGAATCTCTGCTTTAGCTGGGGTTTGGCTGTAATTTGTTCACTGTATTGGAAACATACCTGCCTTCCCAGCTGGCACACAGGAACTTAGCAGTTCTTCAGACCTCTTGTGCACTGTATTTGATGGCACAGTGAATCCAGCTTTAGGGTTCCCAGAACCAGACCAAAAGTACCAAATCCCATGGCCCAAAGTGCTGATATTGCTGTACAAACTCCCTCTGCTTGCCCAAGTGTGCACTGAAGGCACTGCTCGTGTAGCACTGCCCTGATGAGCTTTATGGCACATTGGCTGTCACCTGCTTTCCTTGAGCTGGAAAAACAACCAGCCCCGAGTCTGACCTGTGCTTCATGGCCATATGGAGCTATTAGATGCCTTGGCTGCTGCAGATCCCATTCACGCTGCTGAGAGCTGGGGTACAGCCCTGGGGAGCTACGCCCGGAGCTGCAAAGCTGCCTAAAAACAGGCAGTGCAGCTCCACGCTGTGGGGAAGGAGGGGAAGCAGACCGGTTTCTCCACTCACTGACACTCGGTAGCTTCCCCTTCTGCTGGGATGCTGAGGGAGCTTTGCTGACTGGTCCTGCCCCCAGGTCTCCCCTCTTCCCTTCTGTGGTGTGGGGCTGGGAGCTCCCCCCCTTCCTCAGGCTGCTTTTGCAATCTGCCCTAAGCTGAGCTGGAAGTCCTGCCACTTTACGGGGTTTTTTTTTCCACTTACAGGCTCGGAAAACAACAGCAGGTGAGTTTGGGAGGATATTGGACCAACAAAGCCCCTGGAGGACTTGGCTTGCTTTCTTCAAAGGTGTGTTTCTGCCCCCAGGGGACGTCTGTGGCAAAATTCCCTGTGCTTCCATGGGGTCCAGCCCTAAGGAGGGGTTAATGTTCAACTGCTTTCCTGCTGCTGCCAAAACCACCTCCTCCAGGTGACTGTCCCCTCCTTTAGGGGGGGTGCCCCACTGCTCGTGTGGCAGAAAATCTCTAGGACTGCACTGCCAGGGCTGGCTCTCCACTGATGAGCACTCACTAAGGCTCTGGTGAGGTCCTGAGCATCGATGGCTCTGGCAGAGCCAGCTGAGTGTGACTATGGGGTGAACTCTTTCCTCGGGGGCCAGCCGCTGGTGGGCGGGCAGCCCATGGTGCAGCAGGTAAGGCTAGTGATGAAACCAGGCTGCCTGTGCCAGAGCTGCCAGCTGGGGGAGAGGGCTGAGTATTGCCAAAAGACGTGTCTGATGCAATATTCCTGGGAAGGGTGGCAAAGGCACACTTGTGGGATCAATCAGGCTTGGCTTCAGCAGGGATAACTCACAAGACTGATCCAAACCAGTTGCTGCTCCATGTGACCCCTTGGGTGGCAAGTGCTGAGGGTGTTTTGGGGCATCCAGCAATGGTTAGCAGCTGGTTTCATCTTGAATGTTTTGCCCTGGTTTGAACTTCTCCCAGGCTGCCCTTGGAAGATCACCAAGTGAAGAGTGCAGCAACACACAGTTTCAGCTTGGTATTGTCAAATGGGTCCAATTGCTTTCCTGTTATTTTGGCTGACAAAGCCAGTTGTACCCTGCCACTGTCACAGCTTCCAGCAAGCTGTCTATTCATCTCTACCCCTAAATGTCATCAGCAGTGACATAGATCCCTGAGAGTCTTGTTAGTGTGTCTTGCTGGCAGCATGTCTACCTTTGATCCCAAATGACAGTCTCAGCCATCTGTACTTGGATCCTGGTACTCCTAACAAGGCAGGAAGTCCACTTTCCTTGCCTAGGAGCCTATGCCAATCTTCAACGTTACCATCCAACACTGGGGATGTCCTTTCTTCACTTTTGCCAAGTCAGGTAAGGTTTCTTTGGTGGTAGACACCTGGGTGGAAGTGTGTTCAGTGCACTATTTAGCTTGCTTGGATCTGTTCAAGTGCAGCTTGTCCACTGTCCTGATAATTGTGAAATGGCTGGAGGCTGCCTTGAACTGCCTTTAGTATTTGTTGTGCTGCTTTTATTATATTTTCTCTTAACATGCTGCATACTCAGGGCGGTCCCTGCTGACTGCTCATGGGCCTAAAAATGGGAGTATTTTAGCAGCTTGGATGTGTGGAGGTTGGGGATGTAATCTGCTTTGGTTTCATGCTTTTATTCTGCTCATGTTTTCACCATATGAATATTTCATCCCAGGTCTGGTCTCACTTGGATTGCAAGTTACACGATTTTACTGAAGCTGTTGTATCCAATACCGGTGGCAGCCCTATTGCTTCTTCTTTCTGTCTCAGGATTATCACGTCCCAGACCTGAGACTCAGCTGTGCAGAGTCCCCTCGTGGCAGCTGTCTCTCAGGCAGCTCTGCAGCTTGTCCTGACACCTCTCCAGGCCCCTCTCACCCACGGGGACATATCCAGCTGTGTCACGTGCTGCCAAAGAAGGCACTTCTAGAAGCCCTGAACATCTTGTGTGTAATTTAGAATCTCCTCCGGGGTATTTGGATCCTGCCAAGCTTTAATTTTGCTTTGCTTAATTGCAGATTTGGTTTGTTTTCTGTGTGATGCTGTGAAATGTCTGGGAACTCACCGTGCTTACCATCAGTCCCTGTGCCTTCTGCTTTCTTCTGAATTCATATCACTTCAGATCAGTACTACCTTTCCCCCTCTCTTATTGAAGCTTTGGCGTAACTATTTCTCTTGCTTACTGTTGTTGATCTGTGTGTCATTTGCTGATAAACCCTGCCCTTCACCATTTAGAAGCAAAGCATTTGCAGTGCACTTTTTTTCCCACCAGATTTTCCTCCTCTGCTTTGTCCTTTGTCCTCCTCTGCATTTCCTTGTAAATAACTTCTGGTGCTGTTTTTCCACGTGTTTCTGGGATTTTCCAGGCCTGTTTAGCAAATCAGTTCTGTGTCCATTTCACGGAGGCTGGCTTTGGAGAGGGTCTTCTTAATTACATCTCCAGCACATTTCCAGCTCTTTTGTGGCAAACAGAGCTCCTTTGAGCATTTCTGGGCACTACCCTGGCATCTTGTATCTGCTGTCTGTTAAGTACAGGCTCTTTCCCCTCTGCTGTGAGCCCACAGATCCCTAAACAAGTGACCCTCTGAAGCAGGTGACTGAATTTGTCCTGGCTGTGGTTGTGCCCCTGCCTTACCCAGGGGGTCCCAGGAGCAGGTTTTCGTGGTGCTCCCAGGGGGCTGCTGGCTGTGTGCGTGCAGCAGAGGAGCTGCAGAGTGTCCCTCTGCACGTAGGCACAAACAGCTGGCAGCTGCTGCCCCTCCTCCTCGACGTGACTCCAAGCAGCAGCTTTGGGCACCGGCCCCAAGAGAGGGCAGGGATGGCTGGGGAGGGGCATGGAGCTCTCCAGAGCACCAGGATGCTGCTGGGAGCAGGGCTGCACTGCTGGAAAGTGACTGTGAACATGATGATGGCTGCGGAAGTCCTGAGATGTGCAGTCCAGGCTCCAAGGGAGCAGGACCTGGAAGCCACTGGCCACTCTTGCAGGTGATGGGAGGCTGGGACTTGGGCTCAGCTCTGCTACCACCTTGGTCAGTGTCCTTAGTCTTGTCACTGTGCTCCCCAGACTGAAATGTCTCTGCCCATTACATGGGGATTTTGTGGCTTTTTGGTGGTATATTTTAAGATTGGCAGATTGACAGCTGTACAAAAGATAAATCTTATTCTTTCATCAGTGTTCCCTTCAGCAGGGCTAACCCTAAGCTAACCACTGATCCAGATGCTCTTGGAATCGACTGGGGAGTTTATACATCAGTTCCTTGCTGAAATGCTGTCACATCCAAATTGTGATTTATGACTCTAATGTTCTCTCAACACCTTTCTAATTTTTTAATAAAGATACTTTAGTGAAGTATTCCGCTTCAAGCCCAGCATTATTCATATGTTTGAGATACAAACAGAGTAATTGGTGAAGCAACAACTTCATTCAATTTAACAGTTTAACAGACCAGCAGGGCTGAGAAAGGAAACCTGCCTCCTGGAGCTATCCCCAGGTGGCAAGTCAGGAAGGCAGAACAGCAGATTAGTAACTGCTCGGCTGATGTCTTCTTACTACACCAGCATTATATTGGCAAGGAAATTGCAGGCTTCCCTCTTTGACATAGTTATGGTGATAAATTAGGTACACAGAAGAACTAACGATGAAATTAAATGGAGTTATGAATATATATAAGATCTCTTTCCCAAGGTCAGCTCTGGATGACACAGCAAAGGCATTGTAATAACAGGTAAGTGTCAGTCAGTGGTGGGCAGCATGTTGCTGGAGCCTAAGTGTAAACCTTTGTTCAGGGAATACAAAGAGAGGAGGAAGAAAGGAGCTTTGAAGTTCATGATATCTCCCCGTGCTCTCAGAGGAGCCCTGTTTTCAGGAGGGAATTTGGCCTCTTGCCACTCAAGTGCTGAACGAAGCCCCGCATGCCCTACACAACGTGCTTTGTTAGGAAGCCATGCAGGACTTGAGGGCTGACCTCTGGATGCTTCAGTCACACATCCTGTGGGGGCATCCAGTGCTCCAAAGCGTGGAACTTGGACTTTTTGGAAGCTACTCAGCATTTCAGGAGGCAATTCAGTCTACATGGCCCCATCCCAATCTCTCCTGTATTACCCGGGGCAAGTAATTTGGGTCAACAGTGTCTGGTGATTTTTTTATTTTTTTTTTAAAGCACCTTCATATTTGATTGTTTAGCTTTGGGCAACTAAACTGGATTCAAGCCAAAGCTGCTAACCTCAGCTCTGCAAGTAGGGCTCTCTAAAGTAGCATATCCTAAGTACAGGACTCAAAATTGCCAGTCACTTCTGAAAAGCCTGGTCTTACATCCTCTGTCTCCCAGTTCTCTGTGGTGCATAAAGAGGTAACAGTGCTTCCTTTGCCTCCAGGAATGCTGAGGGCATGGACACTGTAAAAGTAGAAGGACACTCTCAGACTCAATGGATCAAAAAAAAGTCTCAAGTAGATTTTTTTTTTTTTTATATTTGATCCTATTTCCAAAGTCTCTGTAATTACTACTGTACAGAAGTCATGCAGCTCTGCAGGATTTGCCCCACAAGTGTCTCCTACATCATTCCAGAGGAGCTGCAGACCCTGCAGGGAAATGCTTTGTGAAGTGGTTCATGAGAGACGTCCCTGTGCTTTCTAAGTGATACGAGAAGTTTTATCCACATTCCACCAAATGACCTTGCCCAGAGCTGCAGCTCTGAAGTCCCTGCAACTCTGCAAGTTGTGTGTATGCAGCAGATTTTTTCCTGTACCTTTTTTTTTCCAGTGAGGATGTCCTTTTCTAAGGTGAGGGCATTAAGCTGATCAGTTTTCATTCCACTTTTGTTGGCAGTTTGTAGAATAAACGGAAAGGAGATACATTTCTTTTTTAATTGGTGAGTGAGTGGGTCTGGTTTCTACCCCACATGAAAGAGAGGGGAGAGTTATCCTCCCAGAGGAGTGCCTGGGCTGTCCCAGCTCTGCAGGAACTGGGAACTGCTGCTTCTCAGAAAGGAAACATTTCAAGCCAATGTCCTCTGTGTCAGGACAGCAAAGTCCAGCCTTGTGGGATTCAGGGATGGGGAGAGCTGGCAGTGGGGTGGGACTGATCATGCCCTTGTAGATGAGCTCTGCTTCTCCAGGCTGAGACTGTGCTGTCCCAGCTCAGTGTGCTGGATCAGACACAGGCCCTGTTTGTCCTCTCCTCATCCTCCTGAGAAATTTATGGGGAATGAGCTAAGAGATGGGAATTTTTATTCCCCTTAATTTCCAGCCCTTGGAAAGCAATTCCTGGTGGGATTGCAGCTCTCCCTGTCCCGTCTGTCACACGGGTGGCTGTGGTCCCTGTCCCAGGCACAGTGGCAGAGGTGGCTGCAGTGCCAGGAGTGACATCAGTGACGGAGGTGACAGCAGTGACAGCAGTGGCAGAGGTGACATCAGTGCCAGCAGTAGCAGAGGTGACAGCAGTGGCAGAGGTGACAGTGGTGACAGCAGTGGAAGAGGTGACTGCAGTGGAAGAGGTGACAGCAGTGGCAGCAGTGCCAGCACTGCAGAGGTGACAGCGGTGACAGCAGTGGCAGAGGTGACAGCAGTGGCAGTGGTGGCAGCAGTGGCAGCAGTGGCAGAGGTGACAGCAGTGGCAGAGGTGACAGAGGTGACAGCGGTGATCAGCGGTGACAGCAGTGGCAGAGGCGACAGCAGTGGCAGCAGTGGCAGCAGTAGCCGGCTCGTGGCAGCAGAGGGAGACGCAAGCCCGGCCATGGGCTGGGGCTCCGCTCCCCGCGCTCCTCCCGCCCTCCGCTCGCTCCTAAACCACAAGGCAGCAGCGGCATGAAGTACGAACACGCACCTGATTTTTCAGGCATGAACTGCCTTTGTCTCTAGTGCCAAGCGTCATGTACGTGGGGCTTTTCCCAGGTAGGGAAACACAGTGTTAACATCATTATGTACAGTTTTGAAATTCCCATCTCAGTGGGAGGCAAATTCTGAGGCAGAGGAGATTTCCAGCCTGCTGTTTCCAGGAGAGAGAGGGGGAAAAAACAATACATATATATAGAGAGAAAAGTAGAAGCAAGAAGCCAGTAGCAGCTGATTAAGGACCACAGCGCAACAGAGAAAGCACAGCCTTGTAGGGCTGACTTTGGGCTCAGGGAGGAACAAGGTGCCTTGGTACTTTCTGCCTACTTCCCTGTTCCCTAGAAAGAGTTTTGCAGCTGCTCCAAAATTCCAGCCAGCAGGTGCATGCTGCTGCAGGCTGGGGTACCCCTTGTCCTTGGAGCATGTTGCTGGTGTGAGAAGTAGTGAAGCTGGAAGTGTTGTCAGCCCACATGAAATCCCAGATAAATGTTGGCTCTCTGCAGTAATGGGGGATATTACTTTAAATGGCTCAATAACACTACAGCTCTGCTATCTCCTACACCATAATATAGAAACTCTTTTACGGATCTAGATGGAATTTCTTCGACATTTCCTCAAATTGCATTGTTTTAAGGTACCTTTGCATTTTTATCGGCAACCCAGTTGTAATAGATGGAATCCATATAGCATTGATGCTGCTTTCTAGGACATGCCTGGTAGCTGTGAAATATAAACCAATAAGGTCTTGGACTAGAGCTTAATCTTATCAGCAGAATTCAGGTAGTGTGGGACTGAAATTGTGCTCCTAACAAGTGTTTCCAGCCATCGCTGCTGTAATGAAATGGGATGGAAAAATCAGGAAATAGAGCTGTGTCTGGACCCACACAGCTCCTGAATGCAGCAGCACAGAGAAGGGAGCTGGCTGTGCCAGGCAGCAGCCTTGTGATTAAAACAAACAGTTCTGTGCTCCTTGTATCCTGCAACCCCAACCCTACCTCAGTGAGTCTCCCAAGCCAGGAGACATAAATCCTCTTCAACTGCAGAGACAAACTGCAAGTGATGGCAAGAAAAGGTGGATAGTTAATTGATATTTTTAGGAACTCCTCTCCTTCTAGGTTAAGAATGAAGTGAGGGCTGTCAGTGCCTTGGGGATTGCTGTGGGTATGAGCCAGTACCTCAATTTATTTCAGCTCCTCTAGGAGCGGAGATACATCATTGTAGCCGCTGGAATCTTGATCTGGATGTGCAAAATCCACCCTAAAGGCTTGCCAATATAATCTCTTAATGCCACCATATCTCCTGCCTAATGTTCTACCCCATGGTGCTGTGTTATTATTAGGCAGCTTATACAGTGTAGGTTAAACTGGAAAAACCTCTGTTTCTTAGCAATTTATAGCCCCCAATTATTGGGGTCTTAAGGTCACACAAGCCTGTGTGAATAAGCTAGCTCTTTGGAGAGCAGGAGGTGACTGCTTGGAAATCACTGCATTTAGCTCAGAAATTCAGCCCAGAAAGGAGCCAATGCTTGAAGCAGGACAGCTGGAAAAACTTAGTATGTAGCCCTTTCGCTTCCTCAGATCTTTTGAGGGCTGAGTTGTGTTCACTCCACCTGTCTGGCTCTAAACAGCTGCCTTAATAGTCATGCCCATGGCCAGATATCCACGCTAAGGGAAGCCAAATCTGCTGGTTTTCAGTACCTAAAGGGTTTTGCCTTCTTGCCTGACATTGGTGCATGTTTGATTCTAAGATTTCCTTGCGTCCCAGTCCCATAGAGCTAGGCTGCAACAGTCCTTCAATCCCAAATCCAGCAAGGAGGGAGGCAATGCACATATGTGCAAAAATGTCTCTCAGATATTGGCTCCAGACCTCTTGTCCCAGCCTTTTTGTGCTGCGCTGCTGTTCAGCCAGCATCCCTGCTGTCCAGATGTACGTGCCATAGCACTGTTCCTCTCCTCTGCTCCTCACGTGGTCCTGGAGCTGTGAGATGAGGTCAGCAGTGTCACTGGGACACTTGTACATCCCTTGCATCGTTATTTGTTCCCAAGGACTGTTCTCTAACTGTTTAATTAGTCCCTTCAGTAACGAACCATATACCATTTGTTCTCTTTCAGTTGATATTTACCCTGTAGGAATCAGGGGCTCCTGAGGGCTGTCACACATCAGAGTGTTATGGGGACCCTGGGGAGAGGAATCACGTGTGGGCTTTGGTAATGGCCCAGGCAAGCAGGGCAACAAACCAGTCCCAAGTCCCTGCTTTTAAATACTGAGAGAGAGAGACTGGAGCTGGTCTGTGCTTGTGCTTTTTTAGCTGGAGCTCCTCTTCTTCTCTCCAGTGATGCTGGGACCTGTGCATGCACCTCCCCTCAGCTGTCAGGGTTGCAGGCTGCCAGGCAAAGCACAGCAGGAGCTGTGTTGCCAAAACATGTCCAGCCAGAGACAGCAGGAGGGTGGAGAGATGACAACCAGGGCTCCACAACCAGAAGCAATGCCTCCCTGTGCAGTGGCTGAGGCTGGGCTGCAGCCCGTGTGTGGCACTTGGGATGATGGGCTGTTCTCAACAGCCTGAATTTCCCAGTCAGGTATTTCTGGGATGAGAAGGCCTTGAATTTTTGATGGCTTGCCAGAAATTAATAGCAAACTAACCCCTGTGAAAGTGCTCCTTTGAATTTTTATTGCTTGGGATTCAGAAGCATGCGGTGGCCTCAGTCCTTGAATTTTTCTCTAACCCATATGTTGGAGCAAGTGAAGCACCCACTGACCTCGGCCAGAGGGTGGATGCAGGGGCTCCTTCCCTGGCCAAAAGGATGATATAAAAGAGGCTTTTCTGCTCAGGAGCTGCATATTGCTCTCAGCTTGTACCATTACATACCTAAAGAAATTCTGGTTCTTGCAGACTGATGGATTTGAACATGCCAGCGTTGCTAAACACTCTGTTTAGGATTTTTAAGCGTTTAATTTGTAGCAATGGAGACTAAATTGAGAATTAAAACCATGCACATCAGTCCCAAGGGAGTTTCCCTCTTCCCTCCCACTCCATCTGGAATGGAGTTGGAATTATACATGAATTAATGAATAAGTAATAGAGAGTCACACAAATAAATTACAGATGCAAGGATTTTTTTTAAATCATCCACAAGTTAATATTTATTTATGTAACTTGCAGAATTCCAGCCAATGGCGGCATAAATATTAATTACTAATTAAATTTTAATAGCAAAGCAAAACCCCTGTATTTGCTAAATGCATGTCTTAAAGCCATCATTATTTGTTTGGACAATTAGGTTTGTTTGTGACTTTGGTCAAGCGGTGACAAGAATACAATTTTAGAGCAGGGGACATCTTGGATTAATCATGCTTTTTGCTTTGATTGCAATTGCTCAAAGAAAGGATGAATTAATTATTTTTTTTAACATCCCATGAGGAGATTATAACAAATTTAAAAAGGGCCCTCAGTACAACAGGGGCATTGCTGTACTCCCAGTTGTGCATCCCCACTACAAATTTGACAGATTTTCAATACAAAGAGGAGGAGGAGGAGGAGGAGGAGGAGGAGGAGGAGGAGGAGGATGGCTTCTCAGCCATCAGCCTGCAGTGGCTGTCCCCATTTAGGGCAGCTGATTATCTGACCTGTGGTGGCACTTTCCCATTTATGTGTCTCCTGGCTGCCCAAAGGCTCCCCTGCAATTGCTGTTTTTGCAGGTCACTGTGAGTTATTTTGCATTAACCTCCCTGTGTATTGCTTTTTCATGCACTTTGCTAAATCCAGTCAGCAAAGAGGTTTTCAGGGATGAAGTTTCCTCTTCTGCAAAAAAAGGGGGGGATGGAAATCTGGTGAGTCCTGGCAGTGCCGTGGCTCAGATCTGAGGCTTCCTTGTGTTTTCTCAAACCACTCCCCTGGTTCCTCCAGTCCTACTGTTTTCTCTGTGTGTTGTCCTACTGCTCTGGGGAGCTTGTGAGGGTTTCTCAATGCTGTGGTTAAACCAGGCACTGTCCCCTATGATCCAAGCTGGCTGAAACCTTCCTGGTTCCCAAGTAGCTCTTGTTGATGCCTTGCCATGATTTGGGGCCACTGGGCTGTGAGTTCCTCAGGCTCAGGAGAGGGAAGCAGGTGAAGCAACTCCGACTGCCAGAGACCTGAGACTAAAGAGCATGGCTGGTGGCACAGCTGGGAAAGGGGTGATTTTGCTGAGCTGTGGCCTCAGCTGAGGTGAAAATGCCACTTGGTGCCACAAACATCTAAGGGGTAAATTGTCCAAAGACACTCTGAGAACTGAACACACCTATGGGTAAAAGGTGGTTTGTAGGTATCTATGAATTTTTAAAGGGAAAAGAAAATATTCCAGCCAAAATGGGACCACTGCTGTGTGATCTCATGCAAAGAGGTGGTGCCTGTGGTGCCTCCCTGCTCTGGGGGGAGTCAGGGAGGTGCAGTTGCTCTGTGGCTTGGGTTTGGATTTGTGCTTTGCAACTTTATTCTTTTAAGTCAGTAATTATGGACTTAAGCTGGCGAGACAATCCCTGAGTAAAGCACATCAGTCTGTTTCATCCTGGTGGGGAGTCAGGCTCTGCCTCCCAGTGTTATCCCACTGTGATTCACTAGGCCATGCTCTGTTGTAGGTAAGGTCATGGAAGGCAAAGAGGTGAGACCCAGTGCTCCCTGGGAGATACCTGGAAAAGCTTTTGAAGGCTCAGGGCTTTAATAAGGATGGAGAGCAGATAAAACATTTATTGCTGTGCTTTTTAATTTGGCCTCATTTAATTACAGGGACACTACTGGTTAAAGAATTTATTAAGCAATTTTCTTACCCACTTTGAGATTGATGGAGCATACAAAGACATGAGTTGATTAAACCCAGTCAGGTTTCACCCAACTTTCTGAAATTAGTAATCTCTAAGGTCTGAAAAGACAAGTACATGACTCAGGGTTCTATGCAATAGCCCCAGGTACCTCCCCAATGAACTCTCCTGGATCCTGTGTATTTTCTTTGGTTCAATCATGGTGGATGGCCATTGAGCATGTCCATTTTAAGTAGAAAGAAGAAAGAGAGACAGGAAATAAATTAAGCTGGTTACAAGCCCAATAAAACAGAGTGCACAAATTTAAATGTAAAACACTGAAAATGTACCAGAAGTAATAAAGACAAACCAGTGATAGGAGTCCAAACTGAAGCCCTGGCTAATTCTGTACTGCAAAGATATAAAAGAAAATCAATATTAAAAAAATGGCACCTTTTTCACAGAACTTGTTAAATGGTGTATGCAACAATTTTAAAGAAATTACTTGGGAGCTAGAAGTGCAGCAAAGAAACATCTAAATAATTGACATTTAAAGAATTAACATAACATTATTCCAAGATAGCGAGGGAAGTAGTCAAGCACTCTTCTAATGCTCATGTAAAACCAGGCAGCTTTTACAGTGCACCCTCAACCTTGACTGCATCTGCTTAACCATCAGCCTCATGTCCCAGCTCCCTATAGGCAATATAAGAATTCACTAATGCATGGACCAGCCTGTTTAGATCAGGGGTTTTTTGTCTTGTCCTTGACCCCATTATTAGGTGATGAAATGACAGGCCAACAGCAAATGGGGCTTGCTCTATAGCTGCTCCTCCTGATACCATGGGCGAAATTCCTGATGGACAGAGAATTAAATCAGCATCCCCTGAGTAAGCCATTGCTCCTTTGGAAAATGGATTTCTCTGTCAGTGGTTGACATCAACAAATACAAGATGTTGTGGTGCTGCCATGCATCCTTCACTGATCAAATGTTTATTTCAGTATGGTGCTCCCCTTTTTAATGGGATGTTGCAGATGCTCATTAAACAAATACTCATTATTTAAGCAAGACAAAGTCCGTCCTTAATTTCTTCTCAGTTAACTCTTTCTGCAGTTGCTGCAGGTAAAAGTCAGGAGATAATACCCATGCTGGTGTGCAGAATTCAAAGTGTTTTGGTTTCTTTTTGTTGGATTTTGGGCTTCCCAGGCAGTTTTGGATTGTCACAGCCCAGCAAGGACGTTTGAACAGGCAATAAGTGAAGGTGCACTAGTGTAATGAAACACTGATGGCCAAGCTGATGCCTGTGCAGGTGGCTGTGCCTCCCAGGTCAGCTGGGAGCTGGTGCTCACAGACCAAGCCCTCAGTCCTTTGGGCAGTGGGATTAAGGCTCTCTCTTTACTGTGTGACTCCCAGCAAGGCTCAGAGCAATGACAGCACTGCCAGATTCTGCTGTCTCCTCTCTTGCATGCATAAGGAGTAGTTGGCTCTGGCTGACACAGACAGTCCAGAGAGCACAGGACGGGAACAGCTTTTAGCTGCTTTGGTCTGTGTGAAAGAAGTTTTGTCCCTCACTCAGATGAAGATTCCCAAGTGGCTGAGGCTTAACATCCACGAGATCTTCTCTCAGTTTAATGAAAATACACACATACACCTAGATCCTTTCCTGCTGGGCTGGTGTTCTGTTGTGTGGCTGTGCAGGCAGCACAACATCAGCTCCTGATGTTTGGGATTCAGGCTATTTGCAAACTCTGGCATGCCTCAAGGAGTCTTTTACACAGGCTTCCCATACCCAGAGCTGTCTTCAGAATCAGTGGGATGTCACTAGCCAGGAGATGGGGGGTTTATTACCGATCTGTGGAACAAGGCTGAAAGCTGCTTGACATGAACCCAGCACCCAGTCATGCCTGAACCAGATTCCCTCTCCCATATGAGTTACGCGGCTTCTTCATGAACTCAGACGTCACCTTTTGCATTTGGGACACATCACCTCTCTTGTCTTTGCTTGTCCTTGTATTTTCCATGACACTTGCAGGAACTTACCTTTTTTTTTTTTTTTTTTTTTTTTTTTTTTTTTTTTTTTGACATCTTACAGCTCTGTGAAATGTAAACTTGGCTCCTGGGTTTAGAGGCTAGTAGAAGACCTATATGCAGTGGTAGGATTGCAGATGCCCTGTTTCTGTAAGAAAGCAGGTTAAAAAGGAAATCAGGAGCACAGTGATCTCTAGTGGAGTCAGGAAAAGTCCCACAGTTTTCTTTTGAGTGGAAGTGGGTTAAAGTCTGGAAAGAGCCCCATGCCTGGAGCCTGGATATGTGCCCTGCTGTAAGCTGGGGCTGCACTGGAAGTGGCAAAGCTCAGGCACAGCCCTGGTGTGAGGAGTGGGGCTGGAAAATCCCAGACCATGAGCACTCTACTCCATTTTCCATTTCTTAGAGCTCGAATAACGTATTTAAAGAGGTTCATACCAATATTTTTCTCTGCTTCAATTTCCTTTTATTCCCCACCTACAATTATGATACATATTCAGGGTATTTTTTCCCAGGCATGAGATTTTTCTCCCCTTCTTTTCCTTTTTAGAAGTACAGTTTCTCCAATGATATTTTAAAACAAGATGGATTTATCCATGTCTTGAGTTTTACTCCATTTCACTTGAAGTTTTTTGTGTGCTAGTCCTCTGTTTCACAGTGCAGCTAACTTGGGGGCTGGGATGTGTTAATTATTCAATGATTTAAATGAAATATCAAAGGAGTTTTTATTGATTTGCATATAAAAGTTATGAAATCAAATATATGGCACAACAGACAAATTAGTAGGCCATAAAAAGCATGAGTGAATTACTGTTTTATTAAAGCTTTAAGATAACATGCTGTAGTATCTGAAAAGAAAGGTCAAAAGGAAAAAAAAAATAGGGAAAATTTAAATGTGTGCACATTAATGGACTGGGGAATGTGGCTTTACTAATAACTTCTGTGCATAAAAATTTATATTTTTCAACAGAGCAATCATTTCTTTCACCCTGTTGGGTATTTTAAATGCGCTCCTGTGTATATAATATTAATTTAGTCATAAAATAAAAGGCAGTAATTCAGACAGTAGCCCATGTGAGCTATTAAATTCAAAGTACCATGTGAAGTATTTGTGGTTATGGTTCCTTGCAGTTCTGTATGAGACACAAACAAACCACTCCTGACAAGATGAAAGTGTTTGCTTTCAACATACCTGTCTGTGCTCAGTTTGGGTTCCTGCACTTCCTTATTGAGACCTGACACCACATCTGATTAGATAGTTTGGGTATAAATCGTAAGAATGTTCCTTGGGGGAAAAAAAAAAAGGCACAAAATGAGGATTTGTGCAATGGACAAGTTTTAAAAGGGGACGGTACAATCTGTGAGTCTATCTAAACTAGCCAATGTTACAGTTCACTTCTTTTTATGGCAGTCCATCAAGCTTTGCTGCCTTAGGAGGTGAAAAGATGTTTTTACTTGTCCTGCTCATTTGCTAATGTGGGGCTGAAAGTTAACCAACAGCAAGTGGGCTTGACTGTAAGGCCAGTGAGCTGTGTAAAGCATTTCCATGTTGTCTCTCTCTGAAAAGGTCGAAGCAAATATTCCATCCACTGCAGAAGCAAATTAATACATGGCAATGAATCAAAATTCTTCTTACTTGCTTTCCCTGTGCATGTGCTCTTGCATTAAGCCTTGGAGTGCCTGGTTGCTCTCCTGTTAAATGTGCCTGTGCTAAGACCTGACACAAGCACTTCTCAGTAAGAGGAAATTAAGCCCAGACCTGGGATGAATCCTTCAGAGACTTGGCTCAGTGCCTGCAGCTCAGCTCATGTGTCAGTGTCCAGCCCTTAATGGTACTGGGGGAAGCACTCACAGACTCCTGGTAAAACCATCTCTGTGGATTCTCTCTGTATTAGGATATATCACCACACAGCGTTTCAAAGCCATCTCTCACCTTTTAATATGAGTGTCTTGGAGAGAGATTTCATCCTTGCCTCCCTTCCACCCTGCCCTCCCACCTCTCTTCACAGAGAATCCAAATCTGCTGCTGGGAATAGCCCCTGCTATGGTGGAGTCTGCAGGGAGAATAGAATTTCCACGGATCCTGCTTCCCACAACACACGCAGCTCAGAGGCCACACAGCACAGTGTCCTCTAAAGCCACGTCTAGACCAAGTGCAGTCATGTGGGGCAGAGACTGAGCATTTGCCACAGCTGAGACACAGCAGCAGTTGCTTACACAGCATCTCATGTCCACAGTAGCCCAAAATAACTGTGTGGCATAAATCAAAGGCAGCCAGTAAAGCAGTAAGGATTACTTCCTTCCTCCAGCACTTCCCCTTGCCATTTAAGGGCAGTTTAAATGCAGCTGGTGAGTTCAGTGCAAGCTTTGCATGTCTGATTCCTAGTCAAGGCACAGCTGTGCAGAGGTTGGTGGCACCTATTGGCTTCCTGCCCTGCTCTCTGCTGGCTGTAGGGGATGAGGGGGCTCCTGCAGGCGCCACAACAGGATGGATAACGGGTGACCTTTCTGGTAGCCTCAGAAAAAGCCCAGCCATGTGTCTTCCACAGCTGTGGCTGGTGGCTTGGCTCAGCCTCCTTGTGGTGGTGCCAGCCCAGCTCGAGACTCCTTTCCAATTATAATAAATATTCAGGGTACTTTTGTCCCAGGCATGAGATTTTTCTCCCCTCCCCTCCCCCCCCCCCCCCTTTTTTTTTTTTTTTCCTTTTTAGAAGTTTCTCCCTGTACAGAAGTACAGGCTTACCCTGGGAGCCTCTGCTCTGCACTGCCTGGGGGTCTCTTGAGCCAGCCTGTATCTGAAATCACAGCTGTCTCCAGTGGCCCCTGCACCTCACTGTCACCCTCCAAGATACCAAATGGTCTCGCAGGGTGTGAGAGATGCTTCCATCCAAATGTATCCCCCTCTTGTATATCAGGCAGGGAAAGGATGGATATCCATGACAGAAGACTGGGATTGCTCAGCCAGCAGTCATCCCGGAAAATGCATCCTGTTTGTCCTGAGATCACCATCCTGTAGAGAAGCATGGGAGAGCCATTACCAACATGCTCTAGGTGGTCTGAGGGAAGTTCTTTTAGCTATTTGCTGGCTTCAGGGAGGAAGGGATCACAGCTTGGCAGGGGAAATAGCTGCAGGCCGCCCCCACCCCTCAAAGGAAGGGTTAATTTGCCGCCAGGAGAGAGGAGAGGTGTGTGGGCAGACACAGCATCCCCACATCCGCGGTGAGTCAGCCACCCCAGAGATTCAGCCGGCAGACATGAGAGGGAGAAGTAGGTCAGGGCAGACAAAGACACCGAGGGATCCATCTGCCGGGTCCGATGGGGAGGGGATCTGACCTCCTGCGTGCTGACATGCAGAGCACTGGGGAGAGCATTCACCACCCCCCAGCCTGGCAGAGGGGGGACGTCCAGGACTGGCAGCTGGAAAGGCAGGTAGCTGCTGAGAGGCAGGCACGTGGTCGGGCTCCACCTGGACAAATAGCCAGAAAAGATTGCAAAGCCACGGGGAGTCCTTTAATTATGTGCTTGCTGCATCAATTAGTAGAGACAATGGCGCTGGGCTGTCTAGTTTAATTGGCAGAGCCAGGGAGGAGGGCATCTGACATGGGCACCCTCAGCCTCTCCGGGGACAGGGCAAACCCAAATGACCCTGAAGTCCCAGGAGCGGAGCCACAGCACAGCTTCTGCTTTCCCACTGCTGCCTTGCTGCACTGAGCAGCGGCTCCTGCCCTGGGAGCAGGAGAACTCCGTGCAGGCCCTGGCCATAAGCTCTGCAAAGGCTCACCTGAGGCTAGTGAATATGCACAGAGTGAAAATACTGGATTTAGAAACCAAGGCTCCAGAAGGGAACGGTCAGTCCTTTAAACAAAAGGCACTTCCCTTTCCCTGGCAATGTTAATGCAAGTGTAGGTTGTTGTATCACTGCTTTATTTATTTTCTTTGCCTTTTTGACAGACTTGGGGTATTCCAAGCCTCAAATAATGATGTGCTTCCCTCTACCTCTCAATATGACCTTTATTTCCCAGTCTGTTCAAGGGCTAACCACCAGTGGTGGTCCTAAAGGTTGTGTCTGGTCATGACGGCTGCATCTGGCTCAAAGTGGATTTGGGAGAGACAGATACGAACCCAGTGGCCAAGGACTATTTTGGGCAATACATCCACCTAACTACAGTGCTGGTCCAAGTCCACCTCAAGCCAAGCTTGGAAGAAACTAACATCTGTAGTCTGTATGCAAATGTGACAATGACTCCATGATCTTACTCCACACACAGTGACAGCCCAGGGCCTACTGAGCTCTCCTGCACAGGAGCAGAGTGTGTGCCAGGATTTCCCTGAGTAGGGTCATCTTTCAAGGTGCCTTCTTGAGGCTCAGAGGTTCCTTATCACATCAGATACTCAGTAAATGAATTGTGAATATGTGCACTGAAAGTTTGAATTCTTAGCTGATACAAAGGATTGACTGTATTTATATAATGCTTTAGACATAAATTGTTGACAAAGTACAGATCCAGCTGCACATAAACTCTCCTTTGAGAAGCTGTTTGTAACATTAAGGGGGTCTTTCTGAGCCTCATGATGTGATGGGAGTACATGATATCTTTGTCTGACCCTGTCTTCTACGCAGTAAATGCTCAACTACACCTTGCCATCGAATTTTGCTAAACCCCTGTTGCATTTACCATTGAACTTTATTTACTCACTGTTTTACATCAAGAAAACATGTTTTTGCTTCTCTCCTGAGAGTAGAGTGCATGATTCCACCCACAACAAAAAGGAGGCAGATACTTCTCTGTGGAGGATGCAGCCTCTGGGGTTTGTCAGTGCTCAGCAAAGTGAGGATGAGTCAGGTGTGAAACAGGTGCACATCATTTCAGGCACATTATGTTCCTGTGGAGATGTTCTCAGTCAGGCTCCAAGTGACATATTTCCTTGCCACTTCCTTTCTTCACAGGATTGAAGCCATTCCTGCTGCAGATCTGTTGTGATCCTTCTAGCTGCCCCCAGAGCCATTGCCTTAAGTGGCAGGAAGAAAGTCTGTTTGCTTTAGGCATATCTGGGCCCATACTTTCAGCAAGCTCCCAGAGAGCTTGGGAGTGTTGTCTAATTAAATCCTTCTCTCTGAGGTGTGCAAAAAACTAGCAGAGACATTGGAAGCTGGTCCCAAAGGCAGGATGGGTTGGAGCTTGGTGCAGGAGTCAGGATGGCTGGAAGAGCCAGGAGGAAAGCAGGGGCTGTTTGAGAGGCTGCCTGTCAGACAGAGCTGCCCAGACACAGCAGGGGAGTCAAGTGGCAAGCTTGGCATTGAGGTGTAAATAATTGTCAGGACATCATACCAAAAAAATGACAAATACAGGAATGTGTCTTCTAGAACCCCTGCCTACATGGCAAGGGAATTAAATCAGAGAGCAAGGAGATACTAGACTTGTCTTGTGTCCAGAGGGGAAGATGAGACTGGGAGGTTAGGAAGGAGACCAAGATAATTCCTTCATCCCTGGATCATGAAGTTTAACTAGAAATCCTTTAAAAACATTTTTCAGACTTCAAGTCCACTGGTGATTTCTACCTCTTCTGTGAAACTCTCACTCTGCCACTTTTGACAAATTACCATAAAAAGATCATGTTGGTGGAAAATTTCAGCCTGTGTAGAAATGCTCACCAGTATAGAGAACTGAGAAAACTAACTGCCAGTATCTATCAGTGTGCAACTAAAATTTTGCAGATATCTGAAGAATCTGTCCACTCTTGATCTTATCTGACAGTGGGCCTTTGGCAACAATAACAGTTTGTCTTGATTCTGTGACTTCATTTTGTGTACATTATGTTTGATAGTACCAGAGCAAAAAGAGTGTAAAATGCATCTTTTCCCACCTGAGAAGCTCTAGTCACCCATTTCATGCAGATTTAAAATGATGGCGTGCAATCAGCATGGTGAAGAATGCTCTGAAAAACCCCATCATCCCAATAAGTGGATGACTTTAAGTAAGAGAATGAAAATAAAAGTGTTTTCTGAGTTTGCCATCTCATGAGAGCAAGCAGTAGGAGTGGTGGATGGAAGGCAGCTCATTTCAACAGGAGTGGGGTGAGGTTGGTGGCTGGTGCTCTGAAAAATCCTGACCAAAGGTGGGAATATCAACACACCCCATTTGTTGGGGGTTGGGTTTGTTCGTTCTTTCTCTGGGGAATTTTTTCCCCACGGGTTGCCAAGGGGACCGGGTGTTGGATACTTGAGAGTGCTTGGCTGAAACAAAGAGATGGACAAAAGGTGGAAGGGGGAGATAACGCAGGTAAAAGACACAGCTTGAGGCAGCTGCGTGCTTTTCTGCTTCCGGCGTTCGGGAGACGCGTGTCGGCCGCTCCTCGAGGATCTCAGCCGCCGCAAAGCACGCCGAGCAGAAGCTGGGCGCTTTCTGCCTCGCCTTCGAGCTTCTTCGGCGCTGCTCCTCTTGCTGCAGCGTGACCCTGCACTCCCTGCGCTGCCGGGACATCCTGCCCCTGCCTGCCGGGACACCCTGCCATCCCAGCTACCAGCCCGGGACTTTTCCACTGTTCCAGCTTGGTGCTCTGAAAATCCTGCAGAGACACCGAAACCAAACTGCCCTGAGTTTTGTGAAACAAAGCCCTCAAGGTTCTTGGTACTGTTGTCGTTTGTCATTAATGCTGTAGTTGTTTAGTGGGGGGGGGGGGAGTTTTTTTTGTGTTTGTTTGCTTTGTATTACATACTAGTAAAGAACTGCTATTCCTATTTCCCAAATCTTTGCCAAAGAGCCTCTGATTGTAATTTTACCTAGCAGATACCTGTCTTCCTAAACCAAGACACCATTGTTGCAGCAGGAACCAGGGTTTCTCCAGTATAGACACCCCTGCAAAACAGAGCAAAGAGCAGGTTTGCTGAGGAATGCTGGATGTATGGCTCCAGAAGGGGATGTTGATTTTCTTGGGGCTGGGTTGTGATGCTCCATTCGTGTTCACTCTGTGTGCACCAGCACAGCAGCGCCCGGCTGGGGCTGACGGAAGCTGATGGGCTTTTCAACATGTCCATGCACAAAAAAGAGTGACTCTGCTCTGCAGGGTGCCAGAGGAACCATAGATGAAATGTCCATTTCCTATCCCTCCCCTAGGTACTGAACTTGCTGGTTTGTGTAAGAACAAATTTTAAAAGCGCAAAAATTTGCCAGTGGTTGCATAAACTTCCCAGCTCTGCTTGGAGCCAGCTCACCCAATCCATTGTGTTGTGTGGCTTTTTCTGGGGGTGCTCAGCTACTGGGGTGTCGAGTGTTCTCTCTGGGGTTGGCTGGACATGGTGGGGAGGGCTGGGAGCAGCAGAAGCGCCTGTCACACCTCTTGCAGCTCTTGGGTAACCACCTCACACAGCCGCATCTCGCATCTGCATAATCCATCACTTATAAAGATGTTTCCTTATATGGGTTAATATAAAATGTTGCTCATTGTGTCAGCCAGCAGGAGGTTTCATAGGTCCTTTAGGCAACTTAAACAGTGATTAATCAAAAAAAAGCCTCCACCTCCTTCGTGCTGTTAATGCTGTTGTTAGGTTGCAGGCAGCATAATTTATGGCATTTTCTGATCCTGTTAGCTAGGATGTCTGATTAATTTTGGCTCTGGGATTAAGTCAGCAAAAGAAATTTGACTTCCACAAGCAAGTGATATATATCATCCACCCGAGTGCAGGAGGGACACAACACTATCTTTCTGCCAGCACTTTTATAGTGTCCTCGACTATAGCCAGGAGGTGGCATTATGTACTCATTTTATTACTGCTGCTGGCTGAGGACTAAATAGATTTTAAAGCCCAGGACATGGTCAGCTTCTTGATCTTGACACAGAAAGGGGAGCACTACCATGAGATGCTGGAGACCGTGCCCCTGCTCCCTAATATGGACCACAATGTGCAAACTGACATGTTTCTCATCCTTTTTCCTCCTGGATGATTCAGAAAATGACTTATCAACGACTTAATTATTAGCCAAAATTTTGCTTTTCACACATTTTTAATTCTTGGTACTCAAGTGACTTTTTGATGCTGGTTTAATTTTGTTTTACTGCTTATATCTTGTCTGTGTTTCTTGGGACTAGAGAGCAAAGTTGGGGGATAATACAAAATACTCATTTTATCCCTGCTTTTCTTTCATATAAAGAGCTTTTCTTTAATTATGTTTTTTTCCTTATTATGGAACCCTTTATCAAGAAGGCATAAGATCCTTTAGTAGCTCTGGAAATTTGTCAGCTGATGAAACCATCTTGTCTAGGTGGGTTTCTATGAGGTTATTTAAGCCACCCTCAAGTACAGATGTAACAGGAGTGCCTTCACCTAGGAGCATTTGGTCTTGTTAGGTGGGATCCCTGCTCTGGGAGGCCTGGCAGTAGCCATGCTGCTCTTCATGGGTACAAACAAGGCATGGCAATTAAAAACACCACCCTCCTTCCCCTTGCCGTGCCAGTCACCTCCATTCCTTCATTTTGAGTACCAATGTGCTGTTCATAGACTACATATCTTTTCTTCATTTCTGCAGGTTGAAATAAAAGGGGGAAATACAGGCAAACCTCAGGTTGCTGCAAGTGATTCAGCCTTTTGCTGGAAAGTTTGAGGAAATCTCTGCCCCACCTTGGCCCTGCAGTCCCTAAAGAAAGGCAATTCCACATTACAGCTGGGGGTGTGACTGCAGCCCAGAAAAAAGCAGCAGAGATCTGGGTCTGGAACTGTCAGGAGGTCACTACTGGGGGGTGACTGTAACCCTAAGATGCCGCAGTTTATATTCTTGCTCCATTAACTCTGACAACAGACTTCAGAGACCAGAGTTTTCTCAACCTGGTCTATAAATCATACTGGCAAAAATGCACTGGGATTTACCTGCGCATAGCAGGGAGCTCTGCAAGTAAAATTAACCCTTTGAATGAGAACTGAGGTGAGTGTGACACAGATGTCTGTCACCTATGCATTGCTCAGATTTTGGGCTGGGTTTGTGGAAGCCCAAGAGTGGATATTGCACACCTTGAGCTTCAGATATTCATCTTTTCCCCTGACAGATGAGAGGTGGGATGAGACAAGGCCCAGCCTGGAAGCTGTTACAGGCACATCAATGCTGGACCATCCACTTTGCTTCCCAGAAACCAAAGATGTGCAACAGCTTCCAAGCCTCAGGCTGGGCTTACACCAACCTGCTCAGAGTGGTGAAGCTTAACTGGTTTTGTTCGCAAAGATTTCCTCTGTCCTTGGAAAGATCTGCTTTCCAAAACCTCTTCATTTTTTTGTCAAAATGCAAGCCTTTAAAAATAGCTCAACTGGTCGCCCAGGAAGAGACCCACTTGAAATCATGAACTGTTTTTCAAAACCTTGACCTAAATGACTGAAAGGCTGCTACCTTCTGCATAACCCAGGCAATCCTACCAGGTGTATGGGCTGAAAGCTGTACCTGTGCAGTCTCTGGTGCATACAAGCTTTGTGTGGCACTGTGTGACACCATCACAGTGGCTCTGCAAGAGTGAACTGGGTCACCTCCTCACTCATGCATCAGCAGCAAAACTGGGAGCTCAGTGCTGGTGGTAGGACCTTTATCAACAGTGATGAATAGCAGGGGGGATTTTCATCTCTTTGATTAATTTTGCTGGGCTGACAGTTGGAAAGATCACATCTTGGCTCCTGTGCCAGGAGATTTGAGTAAGGGAGTCCTTGGGAGGTCTGGATGAACTAACTTTACTTCTGCAATCCCAAAACCTTGAGCCCTCACAGCTCCTGCAGGCCTGAGGGTGGGAAGTGCTGGTGGGCTTGGAGGAGCAACACTTGAGCTGTCAGGCTGGGAAAAGAAACGATGGGTCCAAAGTCATTGCATTTGTAAAGGAAACACTGGAGCAGGAAAAATCCATTTTGCTTACAGGAGGAATATCCCTTCCTTCTGTGGATGTTTGGAAAGTAAAGACAGGATGAATTTGACCACTGTTTTGTTTGATATTTACCGATTTGAGAGATGGAGGTTTGCAATCCAGGGGCTGCTGTGGCTGTTTTGTGGCTGGGGAGGAGGGAGTTGGACTGCAGCAGCTGGAGAGTGTCAGGAGTGCCACAGGGGGTATGAACCTTCCTGGACAGAGGCTCAGGGTGATAGTTTTAAGCAGCTGGAGATTTTCCTTTGCTCATAACGTCTTCCTTTCTGCCATGGTTCATTCACTCTCCTCACCTCTCCCCCAACACTGCTTCTGAGCATCTCTGTCCTCAGTGGCCTGGGTGACCTATAGAGGGCAATTCCTTGTTTTTCCTTCTGCCAAAATCAGTTATTCCTTACTCAGCTGATTCCTCTCTCACCCTCATGCCCTCCTGTAAAGCCACAATAAGGATCTGGACCCCTCTTCTTGAGATAGCTACCTACAGTCTGTCTGAACATTTTTTTATTAGAGCAATGCAAATCTAATATTGCTTCACTGCTCAAGAGAAACTCGTTCCTGCCTCCCCTTACAGTACTGTGATCTACTTCCTCAAGCTCCAAGGGTATAATATGTGATATTTCAGCTGGGACCATGAACTCAACAGAATAAGGGACTTCCAGCAGTTCCAAAGACACAGAATCTATTTTTCTCCCCTTTACTGTTACAAGCAGTGTAGCATGATAAGCAAAAGAATGGAATATGCTGATTTTTTGCCCAGTCCCATGGGACGCTATAGTCTCCCTGTGGGTCTTTAGATGCTGAGTGATCTTACACTTAATCTACTGTTAGACCGTGGAGTCTCAGGCACAAATCCTAAAGAGGGCAGCAGAATCAAACCCAGACCTTTGCCCATGGCCAGCTGAAGCAGTGCTGGTGCTGCTGAAGCAATGCTGGTGCTGCTAATTGAGTGTGTTTTATGTACAGGAGCAGTTCAGCACACACCCCCAGAACATGCTGCACATCGTTTGGTGAAATACAAACCGACTGGGACAATTTACAATGGTGATTTTTCCACTGACGGGTAAATTAATGCTCTCTATTATAGGCATTTAATCAATGCCAGCTCCCTAAGTCTCTAAACAGGCCACAAAGATAGAAGATTGATTGGTCTGGATGCATCATATATAAAACAGGGATACTTCATAAGAGCATAAATGATGTGTTTGTTTCCCAAAGCCACAAAGACAGCTCTGTGGTGAGGAGTGTTGACAGACACATGCTGAGACACAGTGAAAGGACTAGATTTGGGTTTAATGTGGGGGTTCTGTCTTGGTTTTGTCTTGGGATTTTTCAAGGCAAGGCTGAAATTATCTAGAGATAGGGAGGAAGATCCTTCCAGCTCTGCACATGGGCAAGGCTATTTGCCTGGAAGAGATCCTGGTGATCCCTGCACTGCCTCTGTGGGTTATGGAGATGCTGCTCCCAGATGCTGCTGACCTTTGCAGCAAAATTTGCAGTTAATCACAGAGCACTGAAATTTGGCTTCATATTTACACAAGTGACCAAAACTTCAGAGGAGTTGGTCCCCCACCCCATCCCCTTTTTAATGTTATTTTTCATTTCATGCAGAGCAATATAATGACTTTCTTCTTAGCTCAGCCAGGAGGCTTAGCCTCATTTCCAAGCTGTAGTTTGGATACCCAGGAGCGTGGAAAGGATGTTGCTGGGACCATGGGAATCCAGGGTCTGTCTGAGAGTGTCAGTGCTCTTAACTGGGACAAATCTAAAATAAAATATATGAACACAGGTCCCCCTGAAAGATGTATAAAATTTCTGATTGTATCTCACATGAGAAATGGGTTAAAGCACACAGAGGTTCAGTTTGCATTACTTCTAACCTTTGCAAAGTCATCAAGCTGAAGTACTAAGCACTGATTTGATTTGGAAGCTGAAACTCATCATCCTAAATCAGTGGGATAAAGTATATCTTTTATTAATATGCCTAAACACACCCCTAGTTGCATAAATTGAAGGGGAACACAGAAAGTGATGGTCACTCTGTCAGGATCTCGAACCCCAACTGCCTGTGCGAAAGCCAGTGAGGCCAGGGAGACTCAGACATTTAAACCTTAATCGTGCTTAAAACGGATTTAAGTGTCCACGTGCCTTAGAGTTACGTTACCTTTGGCTTCTGTCAGGTCTGTGAGATTGTGATTAGAAAATCAGTCTAACTTCACCGCTGGAAAGATTGACACCATATTCCTCCCTAGTGGATGGCCAGGGCTACTCTCAGTTTGTGATGGAAAGACAGAGAGCTCAAGAAGTAAAATCTGGCATACTGAAATTTCATGACTTTCCTTCCACAGAGTATTTTGTGTATACCACTGAAGAAAAGCCTAAAACAGGAGTTTGTGGTAATGTTTCTGAGGTAGCAGGGAAGCAGTAATATCCTTTGAATACATTCTGACTCTTCGTGCAGTGCTCCAGAGTTCAGTCCAGGGATCTGTGCAGGTTTTTACCCTTAGTCCTGAGAAGTTCTGCTTTGTAAGCTGGTTTATCTTCTCAATAAGTCACACAAGAGTATCATTTAATGCCCAGTAAATTCATACTTCCCACATTCAGTGGCACATGGCCTCTGGGCTCCTGGTTAAGAACTCACAAGCATGAGGTGCTGTGCTGTAACTCACGCTCTTTCACAGCTCTTGGATTAATTACAAAGCACTAAAAATGTGAAATAACAAAAATAATTACTGTAATAAACTAATGGAGTGAAATATGTTTTGCTGAAATTAAAAAAGTCACTGTCCAGGTTGAGAAAGCCAAACATTAACCTGTGTGTGAGGGGACTAATTACAATGTGAGGTATGTGAGGTTAATGATGACTTCTGCTGTACTGCTCTGCTTCTGAGGTCAGATCTTAATTGTATGAGGAATACATCCTTATGTTTGCATAACACTTCCAACAGATTTATCTGTGAAATCTGAAATCCCCCACTGCTGTGGGGTATTAGCCCAGTCGGATTGGACTTCAGTGGTCCCCGTGGATCCCTTCCATCTTGGGATATTCTGAAATTTTAGGATTTTATGATTCAGTTTACAGTGAGCCAGATCCAGGAAACAGCAGAGACTACATGCAAACTCTCCTGTTGTGCGGGGAGAGGATCCAGTGGAAAGCAACAAAGATGATGAAGGGAGTGGAGCATTTCTCTTACAAGGAAAGGCTGAGAGAGCTGAACCTGCTCAGTCTCGAGAGGAGATGACTGAGAGGGGACCACATCAATGTTTGTCAGTATCTGAAGGGAGGTGTCAGATGTTGGACCAGGCTCTGCTCTGTGCTGCCCAGCAATAGGGCAAGAGGCAATGGGCAGAAACTGGTGCACAGGAACTCTCACCTGAATACGAGGAAGAACTTTCCTATGCAGGTGACTATGGCTGGGAACAGACTGCCCAAAGAGGGTGTGGAGTCTCCTTCATTGGAGAGATCCCAGAGCTGTCTGGACACAATCCTGTGCCCTTGCTCTGGGATGACCCTGCTTGAGCACAAAGGCTGGACCAGATGACCTCCTGTAATCCCCTCCAACGTGATCCAGTCTGTGATTCTGTGACTCTGCATCACCACTCCAATACTCTCAGCTGTCTCATCCTCTTCTGTTGTGTTCTTGAAGTGAGCCATGTGCTGTGAGACCTTTGGAACTGAGCTCTGCAGTGATGGTGACCATGGGACCCATTCCCCAAGTCACCTGTAGCACGAGTTGCACGTGTCATCACTGCCACTGTAAGGCCACAGGAGGAGGTCCATGCAGAGAACCACATCATCCACCCTGCAAGGACCTTCTCCTGTAGCAGCCACGTGGAGCTTGTGAGTTGGCCAGTGCTGCCATTGCTATAACATGAATGGGAAATATTCAGGTGCATTTGAGATAGCCATGATTTCTGTATGAGAATCATGAAATGTAGTTTCCTTCTATCTTTTAGTTCTTTGTTTTTTGAAGGAGTCACCTATGTGAGTTGTTTTGTTCTGCACCTCATACCCCTGCAAAGGCTGGAGAGTTGGCAAAAGGAGGAAATTGGAAATATGCCAGTGTTTGCAAAGATAACATGGACACCCAGGCACCTGAAATACTTTTGTTTGGTTTTGTTTGTTTGTTTTTTGTCTCTGAAAAACAGGCTTTAATACATCAGTCTCATGCATTTGACTTCTAAAATCAGTGTTTGGACTTCTGAAATTGGCACCTGTTGGAGCAACAAAATAGCATGCTTGGTGTCCCGCATCAATTGGATGTATTACCAATGTCATGAGGACAGCAGTTTTCATGGATAATGCAGTCAGGCAGACTCAGATTTGCCTTGTTGACAGGAGATAATGTGTTTGGGGAAACAAAGCCACCAGTTGACAGGGCACTGGCAATCTCCATCAAAGAGGTGTGTCCTGAAGAAACATAAATTCGATCTGTAACATGCAAATCCTGTCTTTAAAACCACACTTAGAAGTTTCTGTGACATCAACCTGTTTGTTAAAATTGCATTTGGAGCAATATTCCCCAGTAGCAAATCCAAAATTTACAGCACTATGGAAGTAGGTAGCTCTACAGGACTGTGGCCTTAACTGGCAAAACACCAAGAGCAGAAATAGTCCCATTGTCTGTCCATCTGACAGACCCACTGCAACAGTGCTTGGTAATTTTTAATACTGCTCTTCATAGATATTAAACATTTTTCCTTAGGATTTTTGTGTTTTAGAGTGTCACACATGATTGCAGTTTTTAGGGCCCAGTTCATCCACCGCAGAAGGAACTTGTGCTTTTCCCTTGGTGTTACCTGGCTATAAAATGGCATCTGAGCATGGCAGCTACTCACTAATCTGTGAAACCAAGAATGAGAATTGTGTTTAATGGGCCTGTTCAGTAATGCCTGCAGACAGGATTTCACAGTGTCTGGGGCTGCTGCTGATTGTGGGCTGCCATGCAGAGAACTGTGATTTGCAAAGGTGCCCAACTGTTATTAGGATTGGCTCTGCTATTATTCATGTTTGTAGGAATACATTTACAGTAAGAGCAGGCATTCTAATTGGCATTTTAAAATGCCAGTTAAGGGAAAAACTTCAGAGTTCTGCCTTGCTCTCATTCTTCTCCATTGAAGTTAAGATATGTTACAGCCACGAATTGCTATACCCAGGTCTCAGCACAGGATCGGGTTCATGAGAAAGCAAGAGTTTGACAGCTCTAATGCCCTGGTAAACTCCATGAGCACATCTCTGCTAAACCTGGGCTGGGGGGAACAGAATTCAATCTTCTTCACACAGCCCTGTGTCTGGTTTCCATCCCTGCTCACAGGCACCCTCTGAGTGCCTGCACCAGTGGGTCTTCACTGCAAAATAAATCCAGCTGTGGGTTTGTGCTTAATTCCACTGACCCTTGCAGTCTGAGTGGACATGGGTTCATTAAGGAGAGAGTACATTGACTTATTCCCACCCATGCTACCCAGCACTCAGTGGAAAGGAAAGTTTTGGTAAACATTCCAGAGGCGTCAGAACTTTTATGAAGTCTCCACATCAATCACATGTCTTTCTTGTGTTCACTTTGGCAGAAGTCTTCAACCTGGATCCTCTCTGAAGCTTCAAATAGAATTAAAATGTGGAGTACAAAAACGCACCCCATGAGGACCAAAAGTGATTCTCCATATATCCTAGAATCTTAAAATTATGTGGGTTGGAAGGGACCTTTTAATTCCAGCTCAGTCTGCCATGTCCAGGGACACCTGCTACTTGACCAGGTTCCTCAAATCCCCATCCAGCCTGACCTTTACTATTTCCAGGGATGGGGCATCCACAGCTTCCCTCAGAAAAATCTGCTAGTTTCTCACCACCCTTACAGTAAAGAATTTTTCCTAACTATCTAATCTAAACCTACTCTCTTTCCGTTTGAAGCCATTACCTCTTGTCCTATCATGCAATGGCCTTGCCAAAAGTCTGTTTCTGGTTCTTTTTTAGCCCCTCTCAGTATTGGAAGGCCTCTAGAAGTGTCACCTTGTCAGAGGCAGCCCTAGTGCAGATGTGTCCAGCTGTGTGCCCTCAGGGAGGTGCTGAAGAAGATGTCCAGGTGTATCTGGCAGCATTTACTCAAAACTGCAGGTTGTCCTTTAGGGCGATATTAGAGCCTGGCACTTGCTCTTGCACAGATAACAAGAAATTTCATGTTTAGGATTATCAGATTTCCAGTTACTCTGCAGAAACAGCTGTCAGCAAATCTGTGACAGCAGATGCTGGGATGTTATTCAGTGTACTGTGTGCTAATCTGCTGCTCTGCCCTCCCCAATTACAGTAGTTTTTTGCTATCACAGGAGGAAGCCAGGACAAATACTGTGATAAGGATGTGCATCAAAGTAGTCTGGGTCCTTCCAGAGTGAGAAGCCTTAGGCAGATACTCACTTTTCCAGTCAATTGACTTTATTTAAAGAGTTCTGTCAAGGCAATCCATGCTTTGCTTTTCCCACTGTTCCATGGGCCTTGTCAGGGTGAATTGTCTCAACAGGGCAGGAAAGAAACCTGTGGGGACAGAGACTGCTTAGAGATGACAGCAATAGGAACACACAACCTGAACTGCACTCCAGTAATCTCCAGCTACCTGGGCCTCCAACTTGCTGGGAGATTGGTGTAAATTGTGGCATAACTTGCAAATACCATGTTTTGTATGCGAGACATGCATTATGCCTCTGGGTATATGTGAAAGGATCTGCCAGCCAATGCACAGGGCTAGCTGCTCCTGAAATCCTTTGACATCTCTGCAGGAATTTTAGATACAGCAACTGTGAATGCCCAGCCACTAAAACTCAGAAGAAGTACCTAATGTAGTCCAGTTTTATTGGCTTTCCAAGCAGCAGTGCTGGTCAGAGCAGATCTCCCATACCAGGCTTTGAAAGTTAAAAAGTCACCATCCGTAAGAGCATCTTCTCTCTGTCTTATCTGGAAAAATACAGAGCTGGTCTTGCTAAGAGAAACTCACTGGAGGTCTTTGGGACTAATGCCCCCTTGGACAGGAGGCCCCTTTGTTTCTCTGTGGAATGTAGTTCCTGTGTGGAATCGTACATAGACAAACCCAACATAATTTCTGCTTGCTGACCTGTAACCACATCACTGGATAGTCTGAATCTGAGAACAAACCACCTTAGAAACCTCAGATTAGTTTTATGTCTGCATTTGTTGAATAAAAGCCAAAATGAGCAGAAAGAAAAGTAATTATGGATTTTTACTCAAATTAGTGTCCTGTATTGTGGGAAACCCATTAGAGAACTGGTATGACAGATGCGAAATCAGAAGCAAAAATGAAGCTGGTTCCCGGATTTTCTCTGTTCAGTAAAGACTCTTAAAAAAAAGTTGCCTGAATCCTGGCCTGTAATGTCTGTGTCTTCCTCAGAGCTGGTCATGAAAAGCCACAATGAATGGAAAGAAGATAATTAAGACAAATGTTCATATAATCTATTTTGAAACAAGATGAGTGATATCTTAAAAATGTTTCTGTGCCTATAGGCAGAGTCAAGGTTACTTGCTTAGATGCAATATTCACATTGCTGACTTTTTTTGGGTGAGAAAAATCCTGTTTGTGGTGATGATGTAACTGGATTTAGAAAAATGCTGTAGCAAAACACAAAACAGAAGGAAGGGCTGTGTTTATATTGCACTGCATTTTGTGGTCAGTTATTATTAAAGGCAAATGCACATTTTAAAAAGCAATTCACGTCTCTCAAAAGAGTCATCTGTGTGAGCTGACAGGAAAGGTTTGCAGAGCAGCATTTCATCATGTTTTCATTGTGTCTGGTGAGGATGCTGTGCAAGTTCATTGTTTGCCTTGATCTGGAAAGTCCTGCCCCTGGAGAGGAAGAGGAGGAAGCAAGACACAATAACTATGGTTTCTGAGAAACTTTGCAAGGAAATTAAACAATAACAGAGCAGAGGATCGACAATTCTAGGTAAAAAAAATGTCAATATGTTGATTTTACACGTATGGGAATTTTCATCTGTATGTTATTAAACTCCCACGGCTAATGCTGTGATTTGTTTTCTCCTTTCAAAACAAGTTAAAGATTAGCTGTAGTGTCTGTGGAAAGGATTGATCAGAATTCTTATATTAAATACAAAAATAATTTTATTCTCATGGTGAAAATCTGGATAGAAAGTTAATTTCTTTTCAATTTCCATGTGCAAACATACCAGCATGTTTTTTTTGTTTCATCAACATCTGGGATAAGTCTGTACCACAGTGCAAAGCTGTTGGCTACCCCAAAACGAACTCCTTTGCTTTTCGGAGTAACTACTGCACTTCTGCTGACTCTTGTGGTCTTTTCTCACATTCATTCATGTTTTCCTTGATTCAAAAATTTTCAGCTCCAGTGGAAAAAAAATAATTCTCTAGTTACAGTTTCTACCCCCTTCCTGCCTTGTGATCACTGTGGCCAAAATGGTGATTGCCTGCTTGGTTTCTTGATTTCTACCCTGGTAGAATTTAGGACTAGAAAAATAGTTTTGCTGAGGCCATAGCAGATGGCCATAAACTCTGCTACAGCACAGTTGTCATGGTCCTGACCACCTCCTGTTTCAGAGATGGGCAGCGAGTTGCAATCCCATCCCTCTAGGATGTGTTGTGAGACTACAACAAAGACCATCCCAGCTCATGAATGCACAGGGTGCTCATAAAATCAGAGCTGGAATTTGTAAAATTGCCATAGGTGGTCCCCAGACTGTTGCAATGTGCTGGTCTGTCTGCTGTCACGGATGCATTCTCTAAACCTCGCTCTGTCCCTTGGCCAGACAATTGCTTCTTCTAGGATCCACTGAGCAGCACTTATTCTGAAATTTGTTCTGTTTCATTCCGTTAGCTCACTTGATTCTCTCTCTTGCACAGAATACAAGATTACCCTGAAGAATAAAATAAAGGAATTAATTGGCATTTTAATTAATTGCAAGTTTTAATTAATATTCACCAGGGTGACAAGTGTTCTGGAATGCAAAACAGGAGTAATTTCTGAGGAAAAGGGGGAAAGGCCCTGCAGTTTTTGTTCAGGTTAAATGAAGACCTTGTAGCTGAATATGTATTAGGTATCTGCTGATTCCATTCAACACCTGAAGTTTCACTCATTTTGAAAAAGCACAGAAAAATCTTTATTCACAATACCAGGGGCTGTGAGCAGGGCCCAGGGATGGAGGACACTGAGTAGAAAGCACAATCCATAACTTAACCAGGTCCATGTTTAAAAATCTTGGCTGAGCTCAGGCACTACAGAGTGAGGTCAGCTGATGTCACGTCCATTCCCTGCCTTCTCCTGCTTTTTGCAGCCTGCCTTCTCCCCTGGGCTGAAGTTTTTCCATGGAGGAACCCTCAGGAGACCTGCAGCCTGTTGATGACTCTGCAGGAGCTGAGGCTGTTGTAAATTGTTGCATGGATGTTCTGTGTTTTATTTGCATAGTGAGGATCCCTTTCCTGAATTGCTATAAAAACTGCCCTGCAATTTCCTCCCAGGCATGGACTAAAGCCTTTGAAAGACCTGTGAAAGATGAGCTCCATTTACTCACTGTTGGTAAAGACAGGGGAGTGGAAATTATCCCTCTGTACAATTTAATATTCACTTTGTAATGCAGTTTTTATGCCAGCAATACTATCCTGATTGCAAGGGATTTTGTGCCTGCAGGCTGTGAGCCTAAGGATGAGACAGAGATGTACTACAGGCAGGATCAAGTGTTTGACAAAAGAAAACCTCCCCACCTTTTTTTTTTTTTTTTTTTTTTTTTTTTTTTTTTTTTTTTTTTTCTTTTTTCCCTCCAGAATTTAAGCAGCTGTAGGTCTTCCTGGAAAGAGATGAACTAAGAGCAGTGGAGAGCTCCCTATTCTGCCTTTGCAGCACAAATATCTGTACCTTTTGCAGAGGTAATTGAGTTTTCCCTGAAATTATCTTCCTGCTAAAAAATAGTTTTTAGCTCATTTGACTTCAGAGTAGATTTGAAATCAGGAAGGTGGAAAAGATTTTGCATTCCTTGGCTGTTCTCTGAATCAGAAATTTCCTTTCCCCAACGGAAGGCATGATCACACATCATGGTCAAGTTGACCCAATTATTAATTTTCACTAACAAAAGACCTCTCCCTTCTTCTTCTCTCTTCCTTTCCTCCTCACCCCTACCTGCAGCCCAGCAGCAGACCTGGTCTGCCAGCCTGACCCTCGCATGAGCCAATGCAACTTTTTTGCTGCATTAATTTCCTGCCAGGATTTTTTGCTCAGTCCAACAAGGAAAACCACCCCAGTCCCAAAGAAGCAGGAACACACAACTGAGAGAATGGGAAAAAGAAGACAGGTAGGATGCAATGATCATTAGAATCAAACTGTGACACTGTAGCATTTTATCTGGAAAAACTCTCCTGGGTTGCAAATGACCTGTTGCAGCCGCAGAGCAGTCCTGGCAGAGGCTGAGCCTGCTCCTTTGGAGGGCATTGTTCAGTCATGCTCTTTCAATGATGGTGCTGATAGCTACCAAGATTCCAGGAAATTGTCCCAATCCTCTGGTGACCTCTGGATGATAAGAACCTTATTTGTTTTGAGTTAGGTCTACACTCAAGTGCTTTGGAAGTGGCTTGGAGGAAACTGGGAGCTATCCTTGAGCTTCTCTGTTGTTGTTGATTGTGTGATATTTCAGTAGACGGGGTGGGACTTCCATCTGGCAGCTAAGCTGTAGGTTATTCTCTGAGGCAAAGAAGACTTCTTGACTCTTCCACAGTGAGGAAAAGATGAAGCTGAAATCACTGAGGAGAGGAATGAGGAAAACAGTCACCAAACCTGGTCTTTTGGCCACCACAGCCCTCCAGAAACCAAGAAAACCAACTGACTTCAGGATGAAAGTACAGTTCCCTCTGCACATTATCTATGCAAAACCAGACCCTAAACAGCAAAAGGATTTACTGTAATCCCATCTTTGCCAATTAAGTGTCTTCTGCTTCTAAATGGAAAGAAAGTTCAATGTTAATTTTAAAATATTGCTGGCATTTATCATAGCAATTACTTTAGCCATGTAAAACTCCAGACACCATAAATACTGTTGATACTATAGATTAAATGCTCCCAAGGCACAAGTTACTGATGCTACAAAATGCACAAGGAGACAAGGATATTCTCCAAGCTCAGCATTTGTTGGGCTCATGTAAAGCCATTTGAGCACACAGTTGCCCCATCAAATTTCTGAAAATGACTGATGTTCCTTGTCAAAAGCCATTTATCTTTATCAGTGACTGTATTTTGGAGGAGCACACCTGGGCAAACACACTCACGAGCTCTGATATGAACACATGCTTCGCTGCAATTACATTTTCCAATCAGTTACTTTTAAAGATGGGAAAAGTTTATTTCAGGGACACTGAATTGCCATGATCTTCACTTCCAAAATTCTCAGACTCTAAAAATCAGATCTCTTTTATCTCTTATAGGTATTGTGGGTATATAATTCTTAAATTAATAATTCTGAATTACAAATAGCTTAGAAAACATCCATCCTAACCTGCTGCTGTGGACTTCTGCACCCAAAAGGAATGAATGGTGTCTGTGCAGGTAGGAAAAAAGGAAGTCTTGATCAGACACATTTTTCCAGTGGACGGGCTTGGAAAGCTGGAGAGGGTGAGAATTTAAGGATATCAGCAATCAGCTGGAATCAGAGGTTTCTGTTAATTTGGCTCTGGTCTCTCCCTGTGGAGAACCTGCCCCTTCACCTGGTGATGGCACTGACAAAGGGGGTTTGGGGTTATGCTTTTAGCAGGGTTTCATGCTGACAGAAGGAGGCTGAGTAGAGCCTGCATGAAGCAGGAGCTGGCTGAGCCCTTGGAAGCAGCAAGATACTTGCACAGTGATGTGTACTGAGTAAAATACACATTTATCACTCCATTGCTTTTTATTAATAGGAGGAAAGATACTAAAAAATAACTCAACCCCAAGACACAGAATGGAGATAAAGCTGTTTTATAGCAGCTGAAAGCATGTGGAAAAATTGTTGCGTAGCTGGAACTTATTTGGCACTAGGGTAAATACTTGTTGAGCTGCCAGTAAAACTGTAGAAGAGGAAATGCTAATGAGAAGACATCCAAACAAGCACTGAGCTTCCTTCCATGAAAATCAAGGTCAAATGGAGCATTTGAAATCATTAGAAACAGGTAAAAAATGAGCTCATATTGTCACTGGGAATGACTCAGCAACAGTTGGAAATTCAATGTGTTTGTAAGGACCCAAAATCTTTCTGCCAGCCGTGGAACTGCCCAGGATTTATTTCTTGAGCATTCTGACTGGCATAGCTTGGGCAGAGTTCCCAAAATTCAGCTTGTGTGGCCTGAAGGGTGAGCTCTGCCTGCAGTACTGTCACCCTTGCTTATGTTTAACCCAAGGGGAGATTGCCTTGCCTGTCACCTTCCATCCAGGAGATGTGGCAGTGTGCCCTGGCACAAACTTGGCCAGCTGCTGCCACGCAGGGCATTGAAATGGCTGATCTGACTGCTTTAAAGGGTACATCTTCTGCTGAAGAAAACTGCATCCAGTTTGCTTTCATATGGAAGCACTGGCTTAACCTTAGTACTTTGTGTCCTGTGGCTGCAGTGGTTTTGTCCTAGATATAACATACAAATCTAGTTGCTTAAAACATTGGTACAGAAAATATTAAGTGGCAGTAAGAAATCCCAGGCAGTCTGCAGCCTAGAAAGTTTAGTGTTGTAGTCTGCTATTGATTTTCACTGGAGTTACATTGGGGTTTTTACAGATGATAAGCTGAATTCAGGAACAGAAAAAATGTTCTGTATATTTTGGCATTATTTGAAACCTTCTTTTATTTTGTATTGCATTTCATACAAGAGAAATAAGGGTTTTCTTTGTTGTTTTCAAAGCAAAATATGCATTCTGTTCTGTTTCCAGGGGCTCTAAGAGTCTTCTGTGATCATCTTTTGCAGCCAGTGTGTTGCTGATTTTTTAAGAACTTATGGTCATTATGGAAGATAAATGACAGTCCTTGGAGCCCATGGCTGAAGCACACATTAGTCACTAGTAAATGATGTATAAAAAATATTCAGCTTGCAAAAAGATAATGGTGGTTCCTATTTGAAAATGCAGAAAAATGCACATATCTGGAGTGCAAAAGTGTCTCATCAATATCTCTGTGGGTAGAAAACTAGCCTGTCAAGAAGAAAATGTTGAAGAGATGGGGATATTTATGCACTTGCAGCACTGATCATAATGATCTAAAGGACTATTAAAGCAAACTTAAAACATTAGATCCCGTAAGTAGACCACTTAATTGTTTTTTCCGTGCAGCCTAGGAATGTTCTAAAAAAATTCAGTAAGGAATTGCTCATTCCATGTCTTTGACCTCCAGTGATCTTGCCTTTCTCCATTTCATTGTGATCTGTAAATTTAATAGCCATTCCTGATTTGACCTTTTACTAACAGCAAAGTCCTTCACCCCATCCAGTGCTGGAGCTGAGGGCTGGGGCTGGCAGGGAGGGAAGCCCAGATGTCAGAGGCCTGTCTTGGTGACTTTGGTCAGGGCTGTGGCAGCACCCACACTGCAGGACTGTGGTGGCCTCATGGCTGCACTCCTCTCTGACCCTCCTCCCTCACTAGGCAACTCCCAGATGAGACATCAGCCCTGCCCTACACAGAAAGTCTCACTGCTTTCCCAGAAGAGGGTAATTCTGCCTTTTCCCCTGGTGGGGAAATTTGGTGCAGTTATCCCACTGCAGGGCTCCAGCCCTTCCAGGCTGGGGTTGGCACCAGGCTTTCTTGAGTGAGTCACATCACAGGGCCAGGCTGTTGGTGTGTGGTGGAAGAGGGAGCTTCCTGCCAAGAGGGGGAAATCCACTTTTAGCCAGTGGTTTAAGTCCTTGTGGACCTGTTTTTGTCACCTTCCACTCCTGTCTCTGTTATCCAGTCTAATGGGGAACCTTTCCTCTATGGGTTACCAATAGGGCTGAACTGACTTGCGGCTGTTGATGCTGCTGCTGCAGACCCAGAGCCTACTCAATCCACTCATCTAGAAACACCCAAATATTGTTGTATATCTATAAATTAATCAGCTTAATTTTCAATTGGGTGTGTGAGATCAGCAAGAGATCCTCCGCGGACCAGGGCAGCTCTGGCAGCAGGAGAATGGGAGGAAAGAAGTCGTGGGGTGGACACTGCAGAGCCTCTTCCCAAGTCAGTGAACCATTGAAGCAGCCCTTCTGTGTTTTTGAACTCTTATTTACCCACTTGGAGGGCTGGGACTCAGACCTAGATGGAAAAGTCTAATCAGGTAAATTTTAATTTTCTTTTTCATTAGTAGCTAAAAAATCTGCAGAAAAGGAGAAAAATGGCAATACCAACTCCTTCACAAGAGGCCTTTCTGCATGTGCAATGCTCTCTTGTCACTCTGTGCCTCTTCTGACTCATCTCAGAGAAAAATATTCACCTTTAGTTCCCTCCTGGCACTCTTTGCTGTGAAGGGGGTGAAACGACACCACAACCTGAAGGGTTATGTATTCCTCCTTTCACAGGAAAAGCCTTTAAGATGCAAAAGAAAAATTGTTCTGTGACTCTGGACATCAGTAAATGATGTATGTCAGTCAGTCAGATGCTGTCCAACTGCTCAAAACAGGACCTGGGCCTTCAGTTGCTCCAGCTGCTCTCAGCTGTGCTTGAAGAGTCTGTCACAGCTGTCCTGTTGCAGCAGGGATAACACTGACTCTGAGTGCTTCTCTTCATCATTTAAAGCTGTAAAGTCTCTTACAGCTTTGAAATTTTGATCTTCAGTGCTTTTTTCCAACTTTTATAACCCATGGAAACGAGGAGATGCTTTGTGTGAAGGGAAGCTTGGAGAATTTCTCTGCCTCCTGCCAAACCTGGCCCGTGTGGTCTGCGTTGCGGAGGCTGAAGGTTTAACTCCCTCAGCACAGCAGAAAGAAGCTCTTTGGCACTTGCACACAAAAACAACAAATTGAACCTGCCCACCCTCTGACCTGTTCAGCTCTCCTGTAATGGGAAGCAGTCAAATTCAGCATGCTGCAACTTTATTATCAGAAAAGAGAAAGAAACCTCCTTAGCAATATGTTATTTACTTCAGAAATAACCTTGAGTTGTCTGTCAGCTGGAAAGAAATATGCTCCTTTTCTGTATCCACTTCACATTTCCCTGGCTTCCAAGGTTCAAATCTGAGGCAGTTTCTGCTGCTGTGGCAGGAACAATAGCATGTGCTGAGTGCCTGCTAAAGGCATTTTTAGGTGTACATTTAGAGTCAAAGAAAATGCTGTAGCATTATGTTTTCTAGACACAAAGAACAGCTCCATGTTTTCAGCTAAAATGTTTTTTTATTTGAAATAAAGATAACATCATATAAAGTACAAAATCCAACTCACACCGAGGAAGCTTGCAGAGCATTTTTCTAGTGAACTCTGTTGCAGGAACAGTGACAGCAAAATTGTTTCTTTGCCAGGGAGATACTTTGGGAACTCAGCAAAGGTAGTTACCTCCTAGCTGCTTATTGGAGCAGGTTGGAAAAGCAAATGTGCTTTCATTCATGACATTTCTATTCTGAAACAGTGGGTGACCAAAGACCCTGAGGTTTTCACTGAAAATGGGGAAGTTGGGAGGCATCCTGGCAGTGCCATCCTCTTGTTCGTACCTCTTTCCCTCCTCTGTCTCCCTGCGACCACACTGCTGGGGTATCTGGGGTGGAAACAACCTTCGAGGCTGTCTTACTTTGCATGAAAGGTTTTATATTTGTGCCCTGCATCCTATAGAGTAAGGCAGATTTATACAAAGGAAAGGTGAGCAGAAAAACAACTAAATAGACTGGAACCTGCCCAGATTACCTTATATAAAACAAACAAAGCCCCCATATGTGTCAATTGGGAATCTTTTAAATTTAATACATCCTTGTGGTTTGAGTAATGTGGTCTCTTCTACAAGCAGCTGACTGTGGAGATTAAAAAACTCATAAAACACAAACCTCAGCCAACAGAAATCATCACTGAAATTGTTTTAAATGTTCCCTATGTGGGCCTGAAGTGCAGCCATGTACTGTTATGGGGAGGATAAAAACACAGTGAAGCAGGGTGCTAAGGGAAGTCTAGTAAGGTTTTATAGTTTCTCTCTATGGCCAATATGATTTTATGAGGCAAATTTTCTACTGCACATCTCAACAAGTTGGCCCTTAGCCACTGACAGTCCTTGTAGCTTATGTATTTTTCTCTCTTTCCACTTTCTTCCCCTGTAAGGAAGAGAAAAAGTGACCTCTGAACAATTTAGTTGAGAAGACATCTGGGATGCTGGGAGGCAGCTTTGTGGTGGAGTTGTTTTGATGGCCAAGAAAATACACTGGGAAAAGATATTTTACTCAGGTTTGTGGCCCTTTCCAGTCATAGTGAATCTCTCCTGCAAGTGCTTTGAAGAGAAAAACAAACTATCCTTCCCTAAAGGAACTGGATGGTCCCTGCCCACTCTGCACTAGATGCACTGGGGAAAAGTCAAACTTTCTGAGCTTAGGCAAATGGTTTCTAGTCTATAATCACTGCCTGGAATTTTAAAGGTTACAAGACAGACAGTGGCTTTTGGAAAATACTGTCCTGTAAAATACTGAAAAATTGGGCTAATTAAAGCTACACCATCCTTTGGGAATGGGTCATTTGTATGTTTGTTCCAAGAGTAAATTTGGATTTTGGTGGATGTTTGCCAGCAGTGAGGAGTAGATTATGTATTTGTTTGAAAACATCTCAGTTTTTAAACAGTTTAGGAATGGAAATGGAGAAAAGAGGCAGACTTTACTGGAATAAATAAAACCCTGCAGTCTAATGTGTCATTTCAATAAGTTATATTAATTACAAAAAATCTTGAAATTTTTTTGTGCTGGTTTTGGAAAGGGTTGGCCTCCAAATTATAAACGACGCTGGAGAAGTTATCACTACATTGAAGACCCTGAGTCACATCAGCAAAGCAGCACTACCAGCATCACAGTTTTGTTAATTTCTGTTGAAAAGTCTAACAAAGCAGTAAAATTGCAGCATGGCAGGGGAAGGAAAGGCAATGGGAACAGCCTTTGCGGTATTCACACTGTCCATTTAGAAAAATACCATCAGGGAGGTGGGAGGTGTTCATCATGCCAGGTAATTCTTCTCCCAGCGGTCAGGAATTAACACAAGAGCAATGAAGGGCAGGGTGTTTTCATTCATTCAAACAGCTGCTCACTCAATGCTCTCAGCTTTCAGGCATCCCATTCCTCCCTCCTCAGAGGTAGCATGGACCTTCCCATGGAGCAGGTGATCCCCCTGCTGGCTGGGCATCCAACACCTCCCTCACAATGCCTGGATCCCTGGAACATTGCTCCTTTATGTCCCTCTCTTGATTTCTTATTTAAAAAAAAAAAAAAAGTATCAACAACCTGAAATCCTGAATCACTTTAGCAAAACAAGAAAGAAGGTGAGGCTGGTTTGGTTTGAAGCTGCTTTCCTGGTGCACTGAGGGGAGCAGATGGCAATTCATGCAGGGAGAGCGTCCTTAGCCATGTAACACTCAGAGAGCAAAGAGACTGAATTAGAGAATCCTAATTGCGATGTGTCATCAAATACCCACTGAGGTGGACCTGTTTTATGCTTGCCATCTCTTAAAAGTTTCCTGCCTCCATCCTGGCAGCAGAGGGGTGATGATGCTGAGAGCTGGCGTGTGCTGGGAGACTGACAGCCAGCTCTGGGAGAGGAGCTGGCAGCATCCCCCATGCTCCAGGGTGACGAGAGTGGAGGCCTTGTCATGGGACAATAAAATATTCACGTGTTTGAGAGACGTGTATTTCCCTCATGCTTGGTCAGAGCTTGTTCTCAGTGGTGAGGCGCAAATCCCAAATAGCTGCTTTGCCTGTGAATGTGGGTGTGACATTCTTTTTGCATCAGTGTGAGAGGTATCAGGGAATCTGATGCCTTCTACAAACTATTTGGAAGTTGTTAGTTCAGGAGGAGACTACCATTGCCAGGCTTTAGGGATTGCTATTTATACATGTATTTTAAGCAGCAGTTGTTCTCGGAAAATCTGATTTAAAAATAGCATTCTGCCTTTGTATTCCTCTGATTGCCAGATGAGATGCTCTGTGTTCCCAAGGATTTGTTTGGGTTTATTCCTCTGTAAGTGCCAGTACTAGAAATTCAATCTCAGTTCTGAGAGAAAACTACATCCTTGTCTTCTCACATATCCTCACCAGTAATAAAACCTGAAGATCAAAGCATGCCCTTGGTGACACCTCCACAACCTCTTTATTTGCCAGTGATCAGCTCTCAATTGGAATCCTGTCAGCATTTCTGTCCTGTGTTCCTGAGAAAGGGCTGGACCCAGATTGCTCCTGGCATTGTGTCTTCCTCGACAGCAAAAGAAAACCAAGTGCAAGACGATTTCAAAATGACAGGGATGGGGATGTGGTTACATGTGGCATTACCTCACTGTTACTAGATGTGATATTATATCAGTGTTGTTCACCTGCTGAGAGGGTGCTGATTTTGTCTTTAGGGGCAAATTTTGCATTTCAGTGCACCTCGACTGACAAATGCCAAAGTTGCTGTTCCCAACAATTGTCTTTTAAGCCCAATGAGCAGAGGAAACTAGCTCTGAAGCCTCTAAACCATGGCTTTAAACCTGAGGAATATTAACTCCAGCGATACTCCCTCAGGCTGCAGCTCATTCTCTCTCCTCACACCACTTTCGTGTCCCCAAAAAGACATCCCCACAGAAAACAGGCTGAGGCACCCCATAACACACACTGCTCAAGCAGCTCATGAGCATTTGAGACATGACATGCTCAGATTCAATAACTTATTGAAACAGGTCCAGTGGGCATCCAGGTTGTGCTTTCTGCCCTGGAGGTGGCAGAGAGGGCGTGCAGTGCCCTGTGGCTCTTATCCATGCTTGGAGAGCCTTGCAGCTCGCAGAGATGCCCATGCTGAGCTGGTTCCAGCCCTCATCTTGCTGGCATGAAAGCTGTGCCCAACCTTGGATGTAAATTTAATCTTGTTGGGAGCTAATGGAGTGAGGAATTTGACACACCTTTTCCTTCTCTGTAGATGGGAGCCATATGGCTCCTGACTCTTACAGCGTTCCTCAATCTGAAGATGAATGAGTATTAACATATGTTCCCTGGAGTAATTAAAAATGTGATCATAAACAGAGTCTGACTCACTGAAGGCAGAGTGTTGCTGTCTGGGGAAAATTGAAGCCAAGTCAGTGTTTAAGACGTGAGCATCTACCTGGGGTCCCAGGTGCAGGTGATGGTGCAGGAGTTTGCATTCAGTGTTGGTAATGAGGACACCAGGAAAAAGGAGGGAGATGTGTTGGATATAAAACCCATTAGCTTAAAGCACTCTCAAGGAAATTTGAATTAAAGCATTTCAAGGGTTTAGACAGATGTGGCTGCTGCAGCTTAGCTTGGTGAGGCAACTCACTGAGACAGAGAAATTTAGTTATGTGCCCAAGTCCTAAGAAATTCCAGTTGCTGAACTGTGGCTAAATTTGAGGAATGTTTGAGAATTTCCCTGGAATGCACCTGAGGGCTGCATAGCTCTGGAGACAGAGAAGCAATCTCTAAGGCTGAGGGAAGAAGTTTTATGTGTGTCTGAAAAGAGCTGTATTCCACAGCCTCACTCTACCAGCAATAGAGACACAGTATTCAAGGGAAATTCAAGGAACCAACCCATCATGGAAAGCTCTCTGAAAAAGGGAGAAGTTTCCTGTTTCCATTCTCTCCTGAGTGGGAGAAGTGACCGGGTGCGTGTGAGAAACCAAAAAGGTTAATGGCTTAAACATTGTTAAGATCATTGGAAGGCTTTAGAGCAGAGGAAAAATTTTAGGAAATTAACTATGAAAGGCTAATCTGAACCCAAGGAGGGGTTTGGCAGTGCTGAGTTAATGGTTGGGCTTCATAAATTTAGAGATATTTCCCAACCCAAACTGTTCTATGATTCTATGAATGTGGTGGGAAAACTAATAATACCAACTGTAGGAGATTTTGACCTCAGGAAATAAATTATTAATGAGGGTATAGGGTATTTTAAAGGTTTCAAAGTGAAAAATTTCAATAGATGTTCACGAATGTTACAAAACAGATGTTCTTCAACTGATTCAAGGCTCATCTTGCTTATGACTGGGAAATTATAGACAAGGTGTGTTGACTTCTCCAAATTAATGAGATCTATTAAGAGGGAAAAAACCCCCAAAGGTTATTAAAACCAAGTTAACACCAATAAACCCCCCATGATCAAACATATCTCCTTGAACTCAATGTTTGATCTGGTAGCATCAGCTACTTTAAGTTATTTCCTATTTTAGAGAGCAGACATTTTTATTTAACTTACTTTTGTAGAGAATTTCCAAATGTATCATAGGTCAAAAGGCAAGCAGAATAAAAGGCAAATTGATATAAATAATTTATTGCAAATACTTTGCTTAGTGAATGATGAACCAGAATAACAGAACAGATTTAGATCTTCTGCCCCTCTAGGTCATGATATATTACTGCCTGCAGGTCCTTTCCCATTCTTCACCCATTCATGTCTCCATAAAATGTCTTGAAAAAAAAGTGAGTAATATCCCAAGTCCTGTTGTCCAGGGACTGTCAAATGGATGGAGAAAAAAATGCATCAAATGTAAATGTAAACTCCACTCTGCAATGTAATGGTAGGGCATAATTTGCATAAATATTGTTTGCAAAGAGCAATTAGCACTTCATTTAGATTCAGTGAAGTAGCAATTTGCACATTTTCAGGAAACAATTTCTTTACCCATATGTGCAAATTTTGTGCACTGCAATTGACACGCTAATAAAAAGATTTTAATAGACCAATTTTTTTTTTTTTACATCACAATGTTCTGAAATATTGATTCACTGTCCTGAAATATTGATTCGGTGGGCTATTTGTAAAAACAGAAAAATGCAGATTTGAGTTTTTAAAACTTGCTTTCTAAAAAAAAAAACCAAAGCCAGAATTAATTTCAAATGTCTGCAGTCTTCATGCTCTTTAAGTGGTATTTTAATGGGTATTTTTGTCAGAGAAATATAATAAGCATTATTAAAAAGCATTAGCAAATTCAGTCTCCTAATCTGCAATAACAATGATTGTATTTGCATATTGCAGTATGGAAATAATACAGTCCATTTCCTAGTGTCAATATCACACTCAATTCTCCATTAAATGTTAATAAAAATATTTCACATTTATATGGAGTTTTCTCCAGAATGAAGAAGCTTCCTAATTAAGAGACAAATTCCATATTTACAGCAAGTAATTTTACAGGCAACAAAAATTTACTTGGGAATTGGACAGGAAAAGAGCAGCCCAGTGAGTTCAGCCAGCTGTTGTCAATGGACATTTCTGGCCTTTGCAGCAGGAGAAATTGATGTTAAGTGATTTATTTAGACCTCCTGCAGCTCTGTCACTAACGGTTGCTCTGTTTGTTTAGTTTCCTTCACTATTTTATCACATCTCCTATGACATGCACATTTGGGGAGAGGTAGGGATGGGAGTTCCCACAGAAACTGGGTTGTGCTGTGCTTGGTAGCTTTCGAAGGAGAGAAATCTCTTGGGCCAAGGTTACTGGTATTTGGAGCGTTGCATTTTTATGTTCTCAGTCTGAGTTTTCTGCAAGGGGTTATTTTTGGAGGTTGTTCAGTTGCCCATTCTGGAAGGGTAAGCATTAAGACACAGCAGCAGAGGATGCAGATGTTCATGAATCTCCCTGCCAAGCAGGCTGGACACAGGCTGCCCCTGCTCTGCAAGCCATGTAAAAACATGTCCTGGATAGTAGGTCCTAGCAGGGGACTCTCAAATGGAAATATTTGCTAAATTTGTCCTGGTTATGGCAAGTTCAGAGTACAGGCAGTGAAATGTCAAAATTCTGCCTGTTCCTGTTTAGAGGCAGTGCAAGTGAAACATCCAAACATCACAGGGCACCTCTGTAAACCTTCCCCATACTGTGCATTTTAATAAAAGGCATTATTTATCAGTCATTGAACAATCACAAGGAAAATGAATACCAAATATGACAACAAACAGCAAAGCCCCCCACTAAATCCCAGTTTTGCTTGCTTATTAAAGTAATTGTTACAATAATGATCTTGTATTCTTTACCTTTTCATCTCTGTCACAAGAGAAGGTATCATTATGGTTGCACCCAGGAGTGTGACATTCAGATCTATTTTGATGTCTCATTATTGTTGGTGTTGTCTTTTTACTTCACAAATCACATATTTATATTTCATCTCCCATGTCAGGTATTCAAAGCTCTGCTTTGATCAGTGTGAATTGCATGTGCCCCTCACGTAACGTGGGATCTCTGTTTGAACCTACAAAGTAGTTAATTTTGAGATCTCATGTGAATCTTTGAGTTACTCATCATTGGTTTACTCTCTTTTTATTTAACCCTTTTTTCTTCTTTTTCTGTTTTTTTCTTCTATTTATTCCTCTTCCTCTTATTTTTCTTTTTCTTATTTTTTTTTCTAGAGTCCTACAGAACCTCTGAGGCCTTTGGCAATATTGACCCCTAATACAGCTGTGTTTCAGCCATGCAGCAACATCTGGGGTGCTCAGGATTTACCCAACCAGTGGGTGTTTTCCTCCCTGTACAGACCTTTAAACTAAAAGTCCACCACATCATTCTGTACATTACAGACAAAAAAATACCCTAATGAGAAGGGGAATAAATACCTGAATCTTTAATGTTTCTATAGCCTCAGTGGGACCACATTTTGCAAATGCCTCGTAACATTACAAGGGAGGCTAATGATAAGAAAGCACTAATGACACGAGAAATTTAGAATCCTCTGACCTTCAGAAAGCCCATTAATTTGGTTTATTGTTTGCAAAACAAATAGATTTATCCAATTTTCTAAATAAATAAATAACAATAACTAAATCCAGTGACAGCAACTGATCCATGTGCTGCAGCCATGAGCAGGAAAGCTGTGGCCAGGCTGTGTAGGTAGCTGGCAGGTACTTCAGGCTTGGGCAGAAATATGGAAATTGATCTCTGCGAAACCACCTGGATTATGTGGTTTCATCTGCTGAGTTGCAAACTGCACCAAGACAGGAATATGATGATCTGGGGGTCTTTAAAAAAAAAAAAAAAGTGCCTAAAGAGCACTTTGGTGGTGGGACTGAAGTTGAGACTTCAGTCTTTAGGATGGGACTCAGTCTTTAGGATGCTGAGTGTGGGCTGTGACATGATTGTGTACTTGTACTTTACCCTTTAGGTACGACTCCAGATTCAGTTTAAATCTAGTTTCCCCCATTACAGCTGCATTGCCCCATCCACAACCAGTAGTCACATCTTAATGTTTTGGGTTTTTTGCTTGCCGCCTCATCAGAAGTAAACAGTCACCACAAAGTTCTTCTTGTCTCCAGGAATTAAGGATGTGCTTCTGTCCTGATTTATTCACTTTTGAGACAGAGTTTAATTTTGCAAAACGTCTCTCTCCTCAGTCTTTGCATTTATTTTTGGCAGGAGCAGTTGCCGGCGGCACGAGCACTGAAGACTGGCTCAGTGTTAATAGTTGTCAGGGAAAATGAAGAGGCTATTTCTCACAGCAGACTTTCACCCTGCATGACAAATGCTAGTGTGAGCAGATTAAAAATCAGTGCATGGTACAATATGTCACACATAAAGCAACTCCACGTTATTAATTGGCACGCTCCCCGTCGGCTACTCTCAGTGTGTGCCTCTGTGAGTGCAACAGGAACTGGTGAAGCCAGGTGGGTCAGAGCCTCCTTTGCTATAAAGCTGTGCAGCAGTGATGGAACTACTCGAGGAATGCTGATTCGTAGCACACAGTTGCTTGGATAAGGGTTTGAGATGCCTTTTCCCCTCACAAAAGGTGATCCAACCTCGTTTTATTAGAATGAACAGCAGAGGTACTCCGTGATATGTCTTCCCCTGAACCCTAAATCCTTTTTAATCACAATAGGTCATTTAAAACCATGATGTGATTTAGAGAGGTTTTTTTTTTTTTTTTTTTTTCTTTTCTGCTGTCTGTGTGACAGATCCTTAATTATTGACCTTGAAAATTTCCCAAGGAAATGTCTCCATCTTAGGATACAAATTAGTTGTTGCACACAAAAATGAGTTTACAAAGCAAACCAAATCAGCAAAGGCCGAAGTTCATTTTCCAAGTCGTATTAGGGCTGGGAATTGTTTCAATAATCTTCAGAAAAAACACAAAAACCTGAACATCATTTTGAATAGGTTCAGAGTTGGAGTAGCAGTGCCACAAGTGCTGGGCATCCCCTACATCAGACTCTGGGGCCAGATTACCCTCTGCAAGGTTTTCATCATAAGTAAAAGTCTCAGGATAAAACAGCTTGGCGGTCTGCCTTAAAATTGCTCCTAGACTTCTGCATGCCGTGAGAGTTAAACACACCGGTTAAACACACTTTTCTGTGAGCGGTGTGAGAGGGGAGCGGGGACAACCCAAGGGATTTTGTTGCCACATGGCTGGTGAGGCACAGCCTTATAGAAATTCTCATCGTGCCAGATGTTCTTAGCTCTACAAGGGTTCAGTACACTCTGATGGTGTCCAGCACTTCTCAGAATGGCTTAGAATAATATCTGTGAGATGACTCTTCAGGTGTGTTTTGTAATGCAAAGGTTTTAATAAAAGAGAAAATAACAAATGATACAGAAACAAAACAGAAGCTGTGCTCAAGTGCAGGGAAACCCTCACACCTTGCTAACACGCTCCAAAAAGCACTGAGCAGCTGTGCTCCGTCTTGAATACTGAATGTTTTTAGGAGGGGTTTTGGCTTGCTGCCCAATAGAAACTGGCTCCATTTCAGAAGAGCAGCTACAGGGACCAACAGGTGCCTTTGTCCTGGCATTAGGCCGATTGCCATGAGGGAAGAACGGGAAGTTCTGGTGCTTTTTCCTTTAAAGTCGGGGTGAAACTGAAACCCCTTTTCTTTATTTGGAAACATCTACCTGGTCCGGGGGGGATGGTGCAGTGCAGCACAGCCTCGCCTGCCCATTCTGCTCAGCGTCCTTCATGCCTCAGGGACACCAGAAAGAGGCACAGCAGAGCCCTTTTACCAAGGGCAGGAATGCCTTCCAGTGATTGTACAGGTTAAAAAGAGCACTTCAAAACAAGCAGAGCACTGTAACAAATTCTGCTGCAGCACATGGGAGCTTTTGGGTGTGAATGTCTGCAGGTACAGAAGGCACAGGCTCTGAAGAGCTTTAAGCAGGCACAGGGCTGTTCAGATACACGAGACCTCAGTGACTGCTTGACGTGTGGATGTGGTGGTATTGCAGTCCTTGGCAGTCACAGGTTAAGCTGCAGATGTAAGGTATTGATGTCATATGTAATGACCCCATTTAATCTGAAGTGGGGCAGAGTTGTATTTACCCTCAGGCTGGGTTTTGATTGCTTGGACACTGTGGTTCCTAATTTGCTGATCTCTCTTCTGTCATTTTTTTTCCCTCCCTTTCATTCCTTTTATTCTTTTAAGCTGTCTCCAACTCTCCCATGCTTTTCTAACAACTCCCTGGTGCCAGAAGAAAATACACATTCACTCCTGAAGCCTGTTTTTTCCACGCACTCTTCACCTGTGCAGAACCTGGGATCAGAACCTTACTAGAGTTTTTCCTACCCTTGTCATTACCTCTATAATCCTTCATAGAGGACAGCAGAGGCAGCTGACAAACTCATGTGCCGTTTTGGGACCACATTCCTCCCAGCTGTTACAGCTCTTAGGGGCTGTAAGGTGCTGTGGGGTCTGACATACACAAGTCACTCAGAGATTTTTGTTAACGGTGCTCTGAAAATCTCAAGCACATTATTATTATTATTATTATTATTATTATTATTATTATTATTATTACTACTACTACTACTACTACTACTACTACTACTACTACTACTACTACTATTTTATGTTACTTTAAAATTTATATCTTAGCCACAGCCTGCGCTTGTTCAGTTCAGAATGTGAGTAAGTTCGAATATGTTTGTTTTTCCTTGACTATCAAAATAGAGAGGTTGTTCTATCTGGACACATTAACGATATTCAGTTGCTTCCTTGTAACTACTCCATTAACGTCTGCCAGCATGGCACTCTCTCTGCTCATAACCTCCTCACAGCCCAGACAGCTTTCCTAGCAGAAGGGAGATACCTCTAAAAAAATAAAAGGCAAAATGTCAGCATGTTCCCAGATGAGATGCCCTGAGGGATTCAGGACGTGGTGTTAGCTGTGAAGAAATGCAGATGTGACAGGTGGCTGACAGTTTGGTACTTTGTCTATAATCCTTCTGAACTAGTGGCAAAGACATCCTTAAATACAGTGATTAACATGAGAAACCTCTCCCAAAAAGTGTTGTTTACATCAACAATCATAAGATGATATGTGACATGCCTGGGTCCTTTCCATTAGTTTCAGAGGACAAATACCATAGGTCAAGACTTTTGGAATAATAACAACAACAACAACAAGGGATTAATATAATAATAAAATAGACCAGAGAGCCCGAATAAAATAGAGCGGAGTCTGAATAAAATAGACTCCAAAGCCTGGGGCAAACTACATTTGCTAAACCATTTGGTAAAATGGGCTGAGGCAAATGTTTGAGCTAAAGTAAATCAGGGAGAAGTTGCCTTTGAGTGACTAAAGGACTGGCTCAAAAGCAGCCATTTGGCCTGCCCAGAATACAGACATATTGCTCCCTGGGCATCCTTCTGCTGTGACTCTGTGCTTCTCTCCAGAAATAAGCAGTGCATTACAGTAGCAAGGTGATAGCCACCTTCTAGACATGCTGCTGCTATTCTTCTTGGACCACAGAAATGATATATCCAAAGCAGAATAAATATAAAAACAAATAAAACTGCTCTCAAAAATGTTTTTGCCTGAATAATTAATTCCTCAGCAATTTTTCTCATAATAAAACACGTCCTAATGAGCTATCAGGAGGAGAGGAAATTCATCACATACCTCACAAATATCAACTTGAGAGCACTGCTCATGTCAGATGGCATAAGTAATGACTTGAGAGGGAGCATGGAGCAGCACAGCCAAAAACACAGCCCCCATCAGTCATTCCACATCAGCCCAACTCATACGTGTTACTTGATCTACAGAGGATTAGCCAGGCAGCTAGAAGGAGATATGGGGCTGAAGGGAATACAGGCAAATATGGTATATCTAATCTTGATTTATCCTGGTTGGTTTTCTGCTTATCACTGAGGTGCCACGGCAGTTGGCTGTGCATCGTGTTTTATTTTTGTGGCTTCTCTTTTTTTTTCCCAGAGAAATAAAATTTACAGACTTTGAACTTCACCCTCCCTGATGCTAAGCAAGCCAAACTCAGCCCCAATATCAGGACATGGTCCTCTTGGGGGTTCAGTTCCTGTGCAGCAGGCCTGGGTGGGTGCTCTGGAGCAGGTGAGACCTCTCTGTGCTGTGGTGACAAGGGATGCCGTGGTCAGGGTGATGCTGTTTATGGTGGGGCTGCAGCAGGAACACCTCTGAACTCTTCTTCTTGTGGTGGCACCACCAGAGCTGGGGGAATGTGCAGCCTCCTCTCATCACATATCCATTTCTTCTCTCAGTGCTCTGCAGCTGCAGCAACTGCCCCACTGGCTTCCTCCATGTGTCTGCTCCGGGGTAATTCCCTCCTAAGGACATTCACAGAAGCCAAGGCATGGGGGATGCTTTGGAGGGACAGCTCTCCCCACTTGGATGGAAAGCTGAGACACCAGGCTGCTGCTGCCAGCTGTTGTACTGAGAACCTGAAACGGCCAAAGGGGGGCAGAACAAAGGGTTGTCTCCCTGGGGATCCCATCTCCAAGGCCTGCCAGGAGCAGGTGCTTGGTTTAGGGAAGAATAGAGGATTCTGGAGATGTAGAGGGGTCATTTAGTGACTCCACACTAAATTGCTTTCAGGGAAAGCCCCTCCAACTTGCTGTGAGGGACTTCCTGAGCTGAAGGTTTCTTCCCCAGGTCTGCATTTCTCAGGTCCTTATGGACTTCTTTTTACCATTAATTTATCTGATATCTTTTGGCACCAGCATTTATTTTTGGCCTCTGCAGTGTCTCATGATGTGTGCCACAGAACAGTTTTGTGCAGTGAGAAAATGTGCATCTTTTCCTCTGTTTCAGAGTTTCTGCCTGGTCTAGATATACAATGTCCTCCCTTCCCTGTGATAAGAGAATGAATGAATCATCATTCACCTTGCCTTTCTCCCTCAGTTTCACCACACTGAGAAAAGTAAGCCTATCAGATTTACTCCACTGACGCAACTCCATGTTCCTGAGACCAATTCTAGCCTAGCAGGATTTTTTTTTAGGATTTACATGAGAGAAGAGTATGAGAGATCCAGGCAGCTGCCAGAGTGATGGCTGACAGGTTTTATTTCTATCCCTTTGCTCACTCCAGTGTGTGGTCACTGCTTAAGACCAAGTCCTGTGCTGCAGTAGCTGTCAGCCTGCTAAGTGCAGCTGTTTTACATGTCTGCTCACATTTGTAGATGCCTGGCTGTGTTTTCTGAAACTCTCCAGCAAATGCTTGCTTGAGTTAGTTCATCAGCAAAGACAACTTTACCTGCACCACAAGTGACCCCCACATTCACCTCTGCAGAAACCCCCGTGCAGCAGAGCCCTGTGGTTGCTGCTGGTAAGATCTGAGAACTGGGCTTGCCCGAGGCAAAGCGCCCTTGGCACCTGCTGGCCCCTTCTCTGGGCTCCAATGTGAGCGATAACTGGCCTTTAATGTTGGTGCTGACCTCCTAAGTTGTGTTCAGAAAACATTATCTGGCAAATCTCATGTGTCACATTTCAAAGAAAAGAGTTTTTTGCCTCAGTCCAGGTCTGATTTCTTTACAGGCAAAGGACAAAACCCTTTGGGAACCAAGCACTTCTTGGAAGCAAGGTTAAGAGCAATAAACTTTCCTCCTTACCAATAGACTGAAATATTGGCAAAAGCTTTTCTGTTAGGAGCACACATCTCTCCCCACAGGGTCAGGTCAGTGCTCTATAACGCATCTTTACAAAACTGAAATACAATTTTTGATGATCAGAGCTGGGTAAGGATCAGGAAACTGGTCTGACATATTTCATTTATACTGACTAAAGTTTTTATTCAAGAAATTCTTCGCTTGCAACAGCTAGAGTGAGATTTCAAGATAATATGCATTACGAATGTTTTGCAATGAAGCTGAATTAATGTCTTCTCTGAGAATCTCCAGAGTGCCTTCCTCAGGACTGTATCTGTAACCTCTTAACAGCATAGAAAAATAATTGTTTGGTTGCCCAATGGAAATGTCAGCCTGAATTCCCATGTGCACTACTTTTGGGGTCCCTGTCCCTCATCTGCTTCTCTAAACACTGCCTGGGAAGTGGCACAGCGATAAAATGACTGTAAACAGCCCTGGGATTAAGAAGTGATTTGAGACCTGCAGCTGATCTGAGACTGGATGTGGTTAGGAAATTAGATTAGGAAATTACTCTACCTGGAACTGGACATTAATTGCGGTGTCTTGTGCTGGAGAGAGGATTCATGCTGAGATGGATAAATGAAATTGGGATTGTGAGGGAAACTATGACTTGAGGTCAGTTTAATTTGGATTTTTGTGCCAGAGTTATCTGAACACTACTCACATTCCTCACTCTGATGCCTTTTGCTTTCTGGCATCCTGGCCTTGCAGTTTTGGGCCCTGCTGCAGAGGGGTGCTCTGATGTCTTCCCAAGCACGGTGTGGGGCAGGGAGCTGCTCACTGGCAGTGCAGAGCAGGGTGGATGCTCACCCTCGGGAATAAAATGCCATCTGTTCCTGCCATGCATGTCCCGTTGCTGTGCTGGTCTGTTCTCAGCTTGCCGTCCGGCAGGAGATTGCTTAAGGTTATTTTCCTTCAGCCCTGTCCCACCTGCCAACCAGGGGATAAGGGAGCAGATCTCACCCCCAGGCAGCCCCTAAACGACAATGCTCAAGAAAAGTTAGTCCACGTCTGGTGAGCCTTTGGTCCACTTGCAATGTCATGGTAGGGGTGTGACCACCTGGGCTAGGAGCAGAACCACTGCGTCTGTAGGCACCGGAGTGGCTGTGCACTCTTGTCTATTATTGCCACTGTCTGAGGCTGGTGGACAGATTTTTAGAAACTTGGGTCAAAATTTCCTGGGATCCAGCAGATAGGATGAAGCCAGTTTGCTGGTTTGGGGTATTTGTGTGTGTGTGTTTAATGGCCATCAACAGGGGTGACATCGGTGTCCTGTGTCATTAGGGGGATCCCCCACTGGCGGTCCCCAGCCCTGCTGGAGACACACGGGTTGATTTAACCCCCTAGGCGCCAGGGCGTAGTAGCAGGCAGATTTTGCCGGAGAGGGATACCCCACAGCAGCTCTTCCTTTCTCCGCTCCCCTCTTCCCCTACAAGCCCTGAAGCCATTCTTAGGAGCAGCTCGGGCTGCGGGAGAGGGAGCAGCCGTGTCCAGGGGAGGCATCGGACGGCCCTGCATTGCATTGCATTGCATTGCACTGCGCATCCTCCCTCCCTCCCATCTCTCCCCACCGCCTACTGCTGCAACCTGCCTGCCTGCCTCCATCCCTCTATCCTCCCCACGTCCCACCTCACATCGCTCCCCCTGCGTCTCTCGCTCCTGCATCCCTCCCTCCTGCATCCCTCCTTCCTGCATCCCTCTCTCCCTCCCTCCTGCATCCGTCCCTCCTGCATCCCTCCTCCTGCATCCCTCTCCCCACCCCTCCCTCCTTCCCTCCCTCTGCCTGCGCAGAGCCGCGGACATGGCGCTCAGCAATTTCCTCTTCGCTCAGTGCATCTGCTATTTCCTGGCCTTTCTCTTCAGCTTCATCGTGGTGGTGCCACTCTCCGAGAATGGCAACGACTTCCACGGCCGGTGCCTGCTCTTCACCGAGGGCATGTGGCTCAACGCCAACCTGACGGTGGAGCGGCAGCGCTTCACGGTGCAGGAGTGGGGCCCTGAGGCTGCCTGCCGCTTTAGCATCTTCACCGGGCTCCTCTCCCTGCTGCTGGCCACAGTGCAGGCCTGGAGGACCCTCTTCTTCCTCTGCAAAGGGCACGAGGAGTAAGTATCCCTGGGGATGAGCCCATCCCTCCCCCAGGCTGGGACTCCTGGGAGCAGTGTGGGGGTGAAGCGCCGGGCTTTGCACCATCCAGGTCATCCTGCTCCCCCAGAGGGGCTTGGGGAGAGGTGTTGTATTGCCCGTGTCTGTCTGCACACACACCATGCACTCCCCCAGCTGTGTCCAGGGCCCTCTTCAGAGGATGCTCCCGTGCAGAGGTTTGGGGTGGGGGGTCAGATCCACTGCCCTGCACCCACTGCCCTTTGGCAGCCTTGCTGCAGCGTGTGGCCTCTCAGCTGCAGTGGGAACTAAAGGGTTTGGGGGCTGTGGGGTGATGCTGGAGGCTGGGGCTCACAGGTGCCTCTTGACCATGGTCCCACTACACATCCGTGCCAAAGGCCTTCCCCAGGTGTGCACTGGGTGTGTGACAAACCTTGAAACAACATGGTTGGTCCTGGGGGGGCAGAAGGGTGAAGCTGGTGACTCCCCTCTGTTTTTTATGCTGCTTTTGTAGTGTACATGGCAGCTACTGCAGACAACAACCATTGCTTGGTTACGACATGAGAGCAGTGCTGAGCGCTCCCTGCAGCAGCTCAGGGCAGCACTGACAGCTGGTTCCTGTGCTCAGACAAGCCAGGGGGCATCCCAACCCAGCAGGTGTAGGGAGAGGCTTGGTGGGCAAGGCAGCTGCTCAGGAGCACTGTGATGTTCTGTGCTTGCCTCTCTGGTGGCCTGAGAGGGCAGAGACCCTGGTGCAGGTAACCCAGCCTCTGGGTGCTACAGGGCTGGACAGTGCACTGATGCCTGTCTAAACCAGGAAAAATATTTTTCCCATGGTTTAGGAATGCCAAGGGTAAATCACTCCTGTCCAGTTCTATTTGGGCTTGAGATTTCTTGAGTAAGGGGCTGTTACATCTGGGCTTGGTAATCCTGGAGGCTGGGTAGCAGTGTCGTCTCTCTGGCTCTTTCCAACCACTCTCAATCTGCCTAATACACCAACATGCTGTAGTAAGTGTGGACCAGAAACTTATTCCATATTAGAACTTACTTTACACTAAATACAACCACATACATCTTAACATCTTTGAATTCAGCTTCCTCAGGTGATCCAATATCTGTAGAGGGTTAATTGAATCTCAATGCTTTGCAGTTCAGAGCTAGCTAATTTTTTAGAAGAAACCAGCAGTAAAAACCCTGTAATGGTGACATTTGGATTAGATGTTTGGCCTGCTTCCAAAAGCGCCTATTAATTTCAAAACTGTTGGGCGGGCCCCTCAAAAGTGTCCCTTTAGAAGTTGCTTCCAGGCTCCTTTGGGAGTTGTAAAACACTGTTCATAGTTGCTGCAGAGAAGAGAGGCAGAAGGCTGTGGGGTGATGGGGAGCAAAGATGGAGCAAGTTGGGGTGATGAGATAACCACAGAAGATCTCAGGAGGGCACATGCTTGGGAACAGCAGGTTCTTGGAAAGAAGGAAAGTCTGTCCTGTACCACATCAGCCACTTTATGCAAAGCAGGCAGGGCTCACACTGTCCTGATTTTAGACAGCCATTTGTTAAAGGTTCAGACGAGCGCAAAAACATTTCTGTTTGTCTGGAGAGATAAATGTGAGCTCCTCACCATCCATGATAGTTGTCTGTTCTGATTAGAGGTAGTTGAGGAAGAACCAGAATGTCATAACTGATGATCCTGTTGAGGAGGATCACTGCTACTGGGCCAGTTCCAGGGTGAGCCAGCCGAGGCAGTCAGGGTTAGTTAGCACCCTTTGCATCTTTTGTGTGCAATGGCTTTGAATGATTGCTGACAGAGAGTTATAACTGTTTAAAAACCTTCTTAAAATGGTCTCAGCACGCCTTGCCTCGGCATCCTGGGGCTCTTCAGCTCATCTGAAGGGTAGAGGTATAACTCAGATACTTCATTGCTAGGATTGCAAAGCAACTTTGGGCATAAACATTTATCATTAGAGGTCATTCACTCAATCTGCAGTGCATAGGTTGAAGTTCTAATCTAAGGAGGAAAAACTAGAGGTGAGCTAGAGAGCCAAATAAGCAGTTTTCTATCAGGATGCTCTGGCATCTGTGATGGTTAGTCTTGCCAGATGCAAATCAAGTGCAAGGCTGAGCCCTATTTTGTCAGTGGAAGGTCAGGTCCTGGATCATGGAGCCTCTTTTTCTGCAGGGTAGGAAATAGAGGGAGAACTGGAGATCCTGGGCTGCCAGGACCTGCTGAATAGTTCTGGTAACTGCTCCTTTTCTAGAGCTGTTATTAATTCTGGGGCCAAGTATGTTTTATTCTGTGAAGAGCTCAAGTCTTTTCTGCCTCTCAGGCCAGCACACCATCCAAGGTGCACACAGAGGATATGGTCTGACTTTAGGAACACTTGGGATGAAATCCAGGCTAGGTGTGAAGTCAGGGCAGAGAACATGCAGAAATCTGGCATGCTCATAGCAGCTCTCTCTGTATGGGTGACCCCAGCACACAGCAGAGGTGAGCTGATCTACTTCACCAAGCCCAGCTAAACCAGAGCAGGATTCAGCTTATTGTTCATCCGTAAGTCAGGTGTCCTGGCATCCAGCACCCACTGCACTCTATAGGGACACTTCTTGAAGGTGGTTTACTTCACTTCTTTTCTGTCAGTCTTGGGATGGGACAACTGTCACTTTAGAGAGAGCCTAGACAGCACCTCTAAAGCCACATCAGCCCAGGAGCAAGCATCCTAACTCTGCTGATAATTGCTTCATCTCATTTTAAACTTCTCCTGAGGTCACAAATGTATCATATATAACCTGTAGAAATTAGGATTGTCCAGCCCAGAACCTTCCAGGACTCAAATACTCATTTAAAAAGCCTCTTGGCTTTTCATTTAATGAGCAACCAGGTAAAAGAAGAGACTGAGGTGGTTTAGTTGTTTGTTTGTTTGTTTGTTTGTTTTTTTGTTTGTTTTTTCTTTTTTTTTTTTTTTCCTCTCTGGGGTGAGTAGATTCCTTCTATCACCAGCACAATGAGTGGCACTGGTGAGAAATTTGTCATACTCATCTTCACCAGACACTCTGAATAGGATGACCTGCCTTCTGAAGCTGCCAGTCTTTCTCCAACCTGGAGCAGATGTCCAGTTTTTGCATAGTATGACATTCCAAGGTGTCCTATTCTAAACAGCCACTTAGAGCAGTTTCAAGTAGAGAAGGGCTTTGCCAGATGACTAGGATTAGAAACTTTCCCAGCAAGAATTCAGATGAGGAGTTAAAGAGTGAGGCTGGAAAATGAGTGAATGATTCCATGGCCTGAAGGGAAATCTGTAGCATCCTGTCTCATCCCACCCCAAACACAGCACGTGCTGAGGGCAGGCCCTGGTTGGGCAGACTTAATGGGACTGAGGTAAATTGATATTCAGCAGGCAGACATTGCATACTGACACCAAAGCCACAGAAATCCCAGGAGAAGCTGGCCTGCTCTGCAAATTGCCCATAAAACTGAGATTCGTGTCCTATGATGGCAGTACCTTGTGTTACATTGCTTAAAATGATTATAGCTATCAGTACTGTGTTTTTATTTTTGGTTTCCCTCTCTCAGGCAATTTTTGCCCCAATTATCACTTTAGTCATGAAATAATTTTAGCTCCAGTTACTACATAATTTGAGCTAATGACATTTATTTTAACAATGGTGATTTTCATCTTTACAGCTAATGAAAGCCACATTGTGTATGAACAATCACCACTTATTATATAAAGCCACATCTTCTTATGGTTAAAAAAGAAATCAAAATCAAAAGCATTTGCAAGTGAAGGTAATGTGATTCAAAATCAAGTCCATAGTGTTTCTATGTACTAGGTGTTCTTAATTAAAGATGTGTTTCAAAGGGAAACTGATATCTTTGTGCCCACTCTGTGCTGCTTACAGGGACTGCTGATGTTGTGTTTCAGCTGTTTATGAGTTACATTTTTCTTCCCTTTTATTACAGCTCTTTCTTTTACGCCTTCCTGAATCTGCTGATCAGCGCCTTTGTGGTGTTCATCACATTTATTGCCAGCACTATAGTGAGTGTAGGATTTAACATGTGGTGTGATGCAATTACCGAAAAAGGAAGCATGCCAAATAGGTTAGTATTGGAGAATACACTGTATTCCTTTTATTTTTTTTTCATATAGGCACAATTGAACTGTGGTGTTACTAAGTGTAGTTATTACACGCAAGGTGAGCAAGGGGGACAAGGCACCTGTAATATGAAAATCCAGAGTTTTTTCGTGTGGAACAAAAGAAAAAAAAAAGCAAATCAAACTTCTTTTTGTTTGTTTATTTAGAAGCCCACAAAGAAAAGTGTGTTTCTGTCGTATTTTGTGTTCTCTGAATCATGATCATAGGCAAACCAAACCCATTATGTTAGAATTTTTTATTTCCAAAGGAATGCTTGATTTGGAGTTTTTCTGTAGATGGGGGGAGTGTGGCCTTGTGAGCAGGGCAGAGGGCTGGGCGTCAGGGATCCTGGCTTGCAATCCTGGTTCTACCCCCAACCCACTGTGTGACACCGGGCAAGTCTCTTATCCTGCCTGTGCCACAAGTCATCATCAGACAAAAAATTTGGAGTTCCTTGCCTTGTAGTGATGCTGTGGATGCCCTGAGAGCCACAGAATGAAAAACACTTTGTAAGTGCAAAGTACAGATGGCTGATGCTTTGTTACAGTCACAAAATGTACAGCTCCTAAAATGCTCCACTGTATCCCACAATGCTTATGCTCCTTATAGGAAACATGATAAGTTGAGGAAGATTTGCTCCTATCAAAAAAAATAATGATGAGGAGAGAGGAAAATGTGACATTTTATGTCATATGATATTAAATAAATGTACTACTTAAAGCATACATTTGTGTTGCACATTGTCATATGTTGTAAAATGCCATAGTGAATGTTCTGTTTAGGGCTGCAACGATTAATCGAATTACTCGAATATTCGGTTAAAAATTCGATTACAAAAACCATCTAATCGAATATTCGGGTAAGAACCCAAGATGACCGACAGCACTGAAAAGGAGAGAGAAGAGGCTGCAGAAATCAACCAAGAGATAGAATGACAACCTCAAAATCCTGGGATTTTTTTCACACCAATAATGGTCCAAGTTATTTGTAAAATCTGTAGGCAGCCCCTATCTTACCATCAGAGTATCGTCTCCTTGCTGGAGCGTCCGAAACAAAAACACAATTCCTTCTTCTGAGGCTTTCCCTGATGAAGTCAAAAGGTAACAGAGGATCATACACTTTGTTTCATTGAGGGGTAAAACAACCAACCTGGGGTAATGCCAGGGGCAAATCTGTGGGAGGAGAGGGGGCAGTGGGAAAGAGGGGTTTAAGAATGCTGTGTTCATAATAAAGATTCCACTTATGGAGGATTTGTATTATCACTTACATAACTGCACCTTTTTTTTTTTAATTTTTTTTGGTAAAAGAACATATTTTTTATCTTAGTTTTAGAGGAGATCAGCAAGCAGCCTGATGATTGCAATAACTTAAATATCCTTTGATAGAATGTGCCATTGTGACTGTTAAAAGTACATTTAATATGATGTTTCATTTTATATTTGGTTTACCTGGAATCTCTTAAGTAATTTTCTTCTTTTGTTTTTCCCTTCCAAATGCCTTTCTGGGTAGCTGTGAAGAATTGCAGGATATAGATCTTGAGCTGAACTTGGAAAACTCTGCTTTCTATGACCAATTTGCTATTGCACAGGTAGGTCAGACTACGTCATGGTTCTATTCCTGTTCATTTGCCATTTGCTTATTGACCTGGGATCGCTGGACCTGAGCTACCATTCTCAGAAATCAATGGGAATGTTTACACTGGCTTCAGTAAGTGCTGAATCAGAACGATATTGATGGGCACATTTGCATTTTAAATTCAAAATGGACACTTTTGAATACAGATATATCAAAGCCTCACCCTACCACTGATCTTCTAAATCATGACATAAAACTCATTGTTTATGCAAAGGATGAGGTCTGTAAAAGTTGCAGCACTCTGGTGTCCTGGATCTCTTCATTACTGTTCAAAATAATTTCTGACCTGCACCGTACCGTGGGGTTCCTAGTTTTGCTTTCCTTGAGTTTGACTGAGATCACCAAAGCTATATAAATGTCAGACCATTGAAAATAATCAAAGATTTATTCATTCAGATAGGGCTGTTTTCTGATGGATACATGAGAATTGAACCTCTAAGGCTGTCAGACCTTTCTTTTGAATATTCTAGCTCAAGTCAATGATCAGTCAGTGAGCATTGAGACATGAGCACATACTAATTTTGCAGGGACCAGAGTCCCATCCATGCAGGGCGGCACCCTTACAGATGCTTATATTGTCTCACATGGAAAGAGGCATTAGCCTGTCTGGAGCATTCCTTGAAGGTAACCCTTGCCTCTTGGGCATGAGCCAATTTTGTGTCTTTGCTGCCAACATTGGCATCTAGATGTCCAGCTCAGCCACATTTGCATTTAGGAAAGAAATATGCCAAAAAAGTAACTCCTTTATATGAAGAACCCAGGACCTCCCTGAATTTAGCTTGGCATGACTCCATGGGGTCTCCATGGGGTCCAGCTCAGGTTTTCATAATCACCTGGACAGCTGACTTCGTTTTTACAACACTGTACTGACCTCTTTATGGTTTCTTTCCTTCTCTAGTTTGGTCTCTGGGCTGCCTGGCTGACTTGGCTGGCAATCACCATTCTGGCTTTCCTGAAGGTTTATCACAACTACAGACAGGAGGACCTGCTAGACAGCTTGATCCATGAGAAGGAGCTGTTGCTAGGAAGATCCCCTTCACGATCCTCTTTGCAAGATGACAAAAGTGGCATGATCTAAAGTGTAAGCAGATTTACAGGGCAGGGTCTAGATTTTATTATTCAGTAGTGTGAGCTGAAGTTGAGTCAGGGTATTGAGTGTGTGAGATCTTTTCTTTTCCTGAAATGAAATGTAATTGTGAATCACTCACTTCCCCCATGAGAAACTGTTGGCAGAGATACTGATATTAGGTTAAAGAGAATGAACTGCCATGCCCTATGTGCCTATGGCACAGCCAACTTTCTGTGCTGTGCAGGCAAAATTTGTAACCTGCCCTTGTCAGCAGAGCTCCTACGTGCCATCACTGGCTTTTGGGACATTTTTGAGGACTGAGCTGGCAAGACCAGGCTACAGCATCCAGGCTATTTCTTCAAACTATTCTTCAACCAACTGGAGCTGCATTCAGTCCCTCCTCTTTCCCTCTCCTCCCTTTTCCCAGGGAAACTGCCCCTGTTCTCTCTATCCTGGGAAGTTGCAGCTCTGGTTTGGGTGCAGGATCCTGCTGTCTCTGCTTTCGCTGTGTTTGGATGCAGTGCTGACAAACATGTTGCTCCTGCTCTGATTTTATTTAGAACATAGAGACCTGTGTTCCAGACTTGATATTTAATATTGGACAGTGTTAATGAATTCCATGAAACCCGTATGTTATTACAGCACCTGTCCAAAACTGTGTATAATATGGAAGGATGATGGAGGACTTCTGTGGTTTTGTTTCTTCTTAGATTTTGGCATGACCAGCTTTTATTATGACTCCTGAAGTGAAGTGTAGCTAGCAATTGCTGAAGCTTGCATACTAAGAAATTAAGCTGAATAGATAGTATTAATGCTTGTGCATTTATAAATGTAACTTGGTCCCTAACATGGTATGCTATTCTGGTTTGAATATTAGAATTTATTTGTGATATTTATTTCATATAGGATATGCAAAATTACTGTAAGCATTTGCATTGTAGGTTTCTATATATAAACATAGCAAGGAGTTCAAACAGCTGAGTTATTTTATAGGTAGTTCAGTGCTGAATGGGTCCATTCTCCCCACTCATGGGCAGGAGTTCCAGGGCAGATGAATTTTGCTGTGAAAAGAAAGAATTGCTATTTACACAAAGCTCACTGGTGACTGTGTTGTTGCTTTCAGTTTTGCTTGGCCAGTGCTTTAACAAGTCAGGTGGATTGTTGAGATCAGAGGTAGTTCTGATAATTGAGAAGAATCACTCAGAGGAGTGTGGGATTTGCATGGCAGAGAAGTAAAATTGTACTAGAATTAAGCATTTATCCCCAGGTAGACATTACACAGGAGACCCCAAATCAGCAGAAAACTTAAGCAAACAACTAAGTTTGTACTGAAGATTTTTTTGGGACTACAGTGACACTGCCTGTGGTACCTGTGTTTGAGTTGAGACTGAATTTATGGCGGCAGAAGTGCAAACCACACAGGATTATATGACCTGGTAAATCAGAATGAGGGGAGAGAAGACAGCAGCAGGCTTTTACCACGACAGAGCTCAAGCCTGGGGTTAGCACAACCATGCAGATTTACTGTTGTCTTCTGGGGACTCTCTGATGCTTAGTTAAGTACCAGCTTAAGCATTTCATTGGAACAGAACTTGATGTCATGACAAATCCCTCAATCATTAAGCATTTTAGGGCATAAAATCTGACATTGTATTTAACTGCCAAAATGTTCTCATAGGTTTAGGGAAAAAGCCCTCCACGGGCTCTAAGCAGTGAGCCAGCCCTGTGAACATTGCTTATAACCCCAGCTGGCCACAGTTCTCTGTAGAAAGGTCTTGTTCTTCAGCATGATTGCTGCCCACAAGAGAATTCAATTCCTTTGAAAGATTTGCACCAGTGGCTTTTTTTGTAGTTGGGAGTTGTCATCAGAGGAGGACTACTGGAGAGGGAATCAGAGATCAAGTTAATTAATACCTATTTAAAATTCAGCTATCAGGACTGTCAGAGTGCCTTTTTTTTTTTTTTTTTGTTCTTTTTGTCTAGTAGTTTGGATATTAAGAAAAATCTCTTAATTGAAAGGACTGTCCAGCACTGGAACAGGCTGCCCAGGGAAGTGATGGAGTCACCATCCCTGGGTGTATTTAGAAGAAGCGTAGATGTGGCACAAAGGGACATAGTTTAGTGGTGGCCTTTGCAGTGCCATGTTAATAGTTTGACTGGATGATCCAAGAGGTCTTTTTCAACCTAAATTACTCTGTCTCTAGTAGGAGATACTCTTGAAAGTACCAGAGTCTATTGCCAAGGAATGATCTTCTTCGTACCCTGAAAAAGAGCTTGGGCCTGTTTCCTACGTTTGCCCTGTTTCTCTATCTGTGAAAGGCAGTCTCACTTTCACTCAGCAGTGATGTCTCTTCCCACAAATTACTTCAGTGCATGCCTTACTCCTTGTGTGGAACCATGCTGCTGCTTTGTATAATATATTTTATTGTATATGCCAAATCAGGCTTAGGCTGAAGTAATTTGTGGCTTGGGACCATTGTTCCTGGTGTTGCCTGAGGGTTTGAAGAACCACGAGGCAGAAGACAACAAGTGTCTTCTTGTGGTTCTTGCTTTGAGGTACCAGGGCCCAAATCTTGTCTCTGGTTCTGAAGGAGAGGATGCTGCTCATGGGTGAGGCTGTCTTGGAGCTCCTGCTCTCTTCTACCTTTCCTGTCTCAAGGTCTTTTTCCTCCTTTCCACTTCCATGAGAAGAGGCAAACACTGGTCCTGGATTTGGAGCTGCCATGCAAAATAAAAAGAGGCTGAAGCTCTTCTATGAGTCCCATGTGAATCTCAGTCTGTATTTCACAACTTCCCTCCTTTGACCGGGGGGGTGAAGTTGGTACCCCCTTGCAAGCATCAGTGGGGCTTAAAATCAAAGCTGCTTTTGATGGAAGCCCCTCTGTGAGTCAGAGGGCAGAGCATGTAGTGAGAAGTTCTTTGGCTCATCCAAGGGGAGGAAGGTATCCTGCAACTCCCAGTTATTAGACATGCTTGGTGGTTTTTATTTGCAATGAATTTTCTGCAACCTCTTCTCCTAAAGCTTGGGCACTCAGGCCAAGCTGGTGATACGAAGCTGAAATTGTGTTAGAGTTGTGGTATAATTTATGCACACATACATACCCACCTATGCTCTCTCTCATGCACTTCTCTCTTCTGTACATATCCGACATCTGCTTTCAGTCATCCGTTGCCAACCAGCACGTTGTGGGGCTGAGTCAAATGTTGCATTTCTGTGACATTTCAATGCCTTTATTTTGTCATGTCCAAATGCAGACTTCTGGGAACACTCTAGCAAGAGTTGTAGTCAGAGAACTAGAACACTGTGTGGTACTTATACTTGTATTTATTTATTGTCACATGGTGGAAGGGGAGAAACTGGGCTGTTGCCACACTATTATTCTGTTGTACTGAATATATTCTCTGGCTACCATCTGTGGTAAAATTCCCCACCAATTCCCTGTCGTTAGTCCTCACTGAGTTAGAAGAATCTAAGCTGACAAGTGTCATCTGAGCTTTTAGATCAATGCTGTTTATTACCATTTTTTATAATGGAGAAAGAATTGCAGCCATCTTTTGGAACAGGACTTCCTCATGAGTGCATTCACACTCCAAACATCTTATACCACTAACTCATGAGGCATCTTTCAGCTGGGAAATTTCAGTGAGAATCACAAAAATAAGAACATGATGATTTACTGTAAAAACTGAAGGACACATTTGTGCTATAGCAGCCTTTCTATGGTCCCTTAAAAATGAGGTGTTATAATAACCAGTGATGGATGACTGAGTGTACAGAACTTGTCATGAAAGCATTCTCTGTGTATGTACAGTTTACACAGATAAATGCCAGAAATAGTTCCACTGCTCTTCTGTGATGTGGATACAGGCTCTTCTCTTAACAGGCAACTTTGGCTGGAGTAGTTGTTTGAAAGTCTTACATTTCTACCCTTCCTTTTACTTAGCACTGGGACTTGTGCAATGACAATGGTTATGGTACCCAGAGGTGGATTTGATGTGGGCAGAGTAGGAAAGCACTGGCCAATGCACAGCCCCTCCAAAGGCTGAGATGAGTTTCTAATGCAGGTTTGCAGGTGTTTTAATTCCTCCCCTTTATCCGAGAAATGTCCTGCTGGTAGTCTAAATTACTCCAGTTAGGAGCAGAGTTAGGTTTCCCTTCAAGGCCTTCACTCCCCAGTATGGAGCAGTGCTGATTTAACCTATGTAGTGTTCAGGATGGAAGCAGAGTTGCAAGGAAGAGGAACTCGCACTTTACAGTCATGCTGCACACAAACCTGGTATTGGGTGTAGGTGGGTTTTGTCATGGCCCTTCTCCAAAGCCTTCCCAAACATTTTGCATGTTAAATCACTTTTTCCATTTGAATTATAACTTTAACGAAAATCCAGACAGTATATTATACTGGAAAGACTGACAATATTTTGTGAAAAACCAATCTGGATCATGAGAAAACTTTTGTTTCTTTTCCTTCTATATCAATGGCCTGAGTATCCTTGAGCAAGTGAGCATCCTGGCTGTGTCCAGATCCTAAATCTGGGCCTCAGACCATTTCCTTTGCTGATGGAAACCCATTGTTATCTCTTGGAATGTTTGCTTTGGAGGTCACAAATGTCCTTTCCTTCTGGTTAGGCAACCTGGGAAGAGAGGGAGGTTTTACCTACAGTGACAAAATGTAACTTCATAAGCACAGAAATTGTTTCAGAACCATTTCTGTTCATGGCACTAGTGCCTTGAAGTACATGTTTCTATTTTTTATCTCCATAAGAAGGAGGAAAACTATCCTGAGTTCTATTTTAGTACTCACAGATACGCACCTAAATGTTCTTTTTTATGGATTTTTTTAAAATGACAAAATTCAACTCAGTGATTTATGAAGTTAAGAACTGCATAGAAGACAGAACTTTGATGCTCTCCTGATGTAGAAGGGAATTTCACTCTCTCAGAAAAATTTACATTTGTTTCTGAGAGGTTGGAATAGAATTTACTCAAGATATAGCAAATACTGCTTATTTCAGTGCAGGTTTTTAATGAATAGTGTCTTTTCATCCTGTTGTTGGGAAGAGTATCAACATAGCCATGCTTCCTCTTTAGCTTTTTTGTTCATGCCAAAGAGTGTAATTGAACTGCTATTGCAAACATAGATTAACAGGAATGTATTCACCTGAGTGCTTGAAATTCTCTACCTCTCATAGCTACCATAACTGCTTGAACTGTTATTGCACATAAAGAAAAAAATCTGAATCCATGTGAGAGTCTAAATCCCATTTCCATAGACAGCTAAAGGATTTAGGATTTAATGCTTATTAGCTTCCTTTAAAATCCTCATTGCTAAAAAGTGGGCATAAGTACCTGAGAAGTGCTGTGTGAATAGCCCTTTGCATTGGTCAAATAATGATTTCATTTTGGTTTGGGATTTTTCAATTTATTTTTTCTCACCAAAATAAAAAGCCAACAACTGCAATTTGCTAGACATGAAAGCTTGTCCTTGATCCCCCTCAAATCCCCCTCAAAAAGCTGCTGGAGCTCTTCTACTTGTCTTGAAATTCCTAAATAACAGTGATTTAGTGTGGTGGTTCTGGTGTTTATCAAGGAGATAAACTACTTGGAAGCAAGAGCTGCTCACTGAAATAGCTGGAATTATTTGTATATGGTGGAAACCCAATGTGAGAAAGTTTTGTTCCCCCTTTCCACTTGCCTGTGTTGTAAAGTGAGGGTTGAGACAGCCTGCCAGGAGGTGAGAATGATGATTTGCAAGTACTGTTCGTATCTTGGGTGATTTCTCACACAAGTGAGTTAACCGTCCTGAGACTAAACTACTCTTCATGTCCTCCTTATTTTCCCTTTGTTTCCCTCCAGATTGGGGCAAATTTGACTCCACTGTGTGTACAGGCTCTTAAGAGTATTTATGAATGTAAGAAAAATTGAAGTCTCTGTGGCAAATTTTGTCAAAAAATAAGAAAAGCAGTCAGGGATTTTCCCTGTTCTCATTCAGCCTCTCTGGATTGTGACATTGAACCCTTCCTGTTACATAAGCCAGGCCCGATCTGGGTGATGTGTTGCTCTGGGAGGTTTTCAAGGCTGGTGCCAGCAGTCTCTCCAGGAACCTGGTGGAGTTGCATGAGTGCTATGTTAAAACATAGATTTTAAGGCATGGAAATGTTTGAAAACTGTCATGGAATCCCACATTACACTGCCCAGAGCTCCTCACCACATCTCTCCTGCGGCAGAGAGAATTATTTTTCCCTATTAACACTGAACACAACAGTTTGTGTCTGAAACACAGCACATCTTTCTGGAACACACGGGATCTGGATTTCATCAGTTAATCCATTCCACTTTCTAGGCTGATGCAACATTTTCAACTGTGGTTATTGGAACAGGGTCCAGCATTTGACTTCATAAGGTACTTGCAACCTCCTTATTAAACTGCAGTTTTTGAGAGCCGCAGGCAGTCCCTTTGCTCAATGATGCTGAGAGGTTCTGTGCTGAACAGCATCATTCTGGGGGGACCACTGCATTGGGGTCCACAGCCAGTGCAGACTGAGGGTGTCAGAGCAATTCTGGTCAAACACTCTCTGATTAAAACAGCCCAAGCTACACAACTGACAAATCAATATGTTGCGATCTGAAGTACACTCCCGAGAGGTTTTTGAATATTTATAAACAAAACAAAATGACAATAACAAAAAATCCCAACAGATCCAGTGAAATCCCTTCCCCCTGGATCTTTTCATCTGCAAAAACGTTCCTGCAAACCTCAGGGAGGATTTTATTGCTATCAAGCTGATTTGGCCTCAGTTCTCACATCTCTTCCTACCAGAGACAAGGACAGCTGAGGTGTGCAGGACAGTGGCATCAATCTGAACAGAAACAGGTAATGGGGAGTCAGTGCATTTCCTGTGAGGGATTTCAGTTTTGGGGCTGTGATATCAGGGAGTGGTATTGACACCAAGTTCAGCCTTTGCTTGGCCTGCTCACCCCCTACCCACTCGTGTGGTCTCACAAACAGCAGAACATCCTCTGGAAGCATGTGCTGACCTAAATTCACTTTCTGGGGAGAGCCATCTGTGCCAGCTATGCAGGTATCTGGTGTAAAAGTGCTGACATTGCCACCAGATTTGGAGGAAAGCAGATCCATGTATCCTACACTGGTCCTTTGTCCTGTGCAGCTTGTGACTTGCATGGGCAAGGAAAGACTGTTCCCAAATCCCTGTAGACCTGGAATTTGTGGGTGTAGCTTGTTAGCACCCATAGTTTTGAAAGGTTAAGTGGTTTTGTGAGGCAGATCTTTCTTGCTTGTAAGTCAGTGTAGAGCCTGAAAGCATTTCAGCCTCTCTGAAATATGTGCCCTCTGATGTATGTATTCATGAACTACTGTCTCTTATAGAGACCAGGGAAAAGCTTTATAAGAGTCTGGATTAGCTACTTTTTTTTTTCTTTTTTTTTTTTTTTCTTTCTTTTTTTTTTTTTTTTAAATGCTGCTGAAGAGGTTCCTGCAGTGAGTATTTGGAGAGAAAATGGAACACTTTTTCATAATTTGTTTAACCACTGAAAGCAGTGGAGGAGCAGATCCCTCACCAGTGTACGTAGATTATCCTGTGAGCAGCCATGCCAGTCTACACATGCTGAGGGTAGAGCCTGGCCTGTTTTGAATATTATCTCTGTTGATTTGTATGGTCTTTTGCAGTGTAATGACTGCTGATTTTGAGCTTTAATTGCATGTGTTTGACAAAACCAGAAAGGGACTGAGGTTTCTTATTGTTTTGATACAGTCTCAAAAGGGAAGCTTTTTACTAGCATTTTAATACAGCCCTTTGTAAACTCCCAGCAAAGAAAAAATGCTGAGTCTAATCCTTCTGCTAGTGGAGTCACTGAGCTTCCTCTGGCTTTAGTAGGAGCTGGACTGGGTTCAGTGTATGTGGTACACTCCAGCATTACTGATAACAAGTTAATGTGTTTTATATATTGATGCTTTTTGCTGAACAGTGCATCGGCTTTTTATGATTTGGTGAAATCCAAAAATAAATTATTTGAAAAGTCAATATTTCTGTGCCTTTTCTTTGAAGGTGAGTTTAAATTGTTAAAAATGTAAAAAAAGAAAAGTTCTCAAAGTCAGTGGTAGAGTCTTTGAACTCATTCCCCAGCCTCTCCACACCTATACAACTTGTATAGTTAAGGATATGTATGTCCAACCATCCTCGGCTGCCTGAACCCTTTTGGTGTCCTCTTCCAGCAGTTCACCCTAATGCCTTTGGAGACAAAGGAAAATGGTCTTGTGTCAACACCCAGCTGGAAGGCAGTTTGTTACCAAATGTAAGGAGACACCACAGGGTGCACAGACAGGCTAATTTTATGAATGCCAGCTGGTTAATTTTTGTCATGTAGCATCAGTCTTTCTCTTCAGAGTGGGCCTAAAGGTTCCCAACAGCTACCTTGGAGCAAGGAATTAATAAGAAACAAATCCACACTATTGTCTTATAGGCTCCTGAGTTATTCCTTGAGGGCAGCTTTTTATAGTCACAAGCTGCCAGCTCTTCTGCTTGCTTCTAAGTGGCAAGAGGCAGAAATGACAATTGCAATTGCTGCTAAGGGCTCGTTTCCAGACTATCAGGGTTGGAGAGATGAAGGGAAGAAGGGGGACTCAAGGCAGTCTTTGGGGCTGCCTTTTACTGGTGCTAATGGGGAGTGCATCAAAAGGTTAATGCAAAACCATCCAGTGTCGTCTCTCTATGTCTTTTTCTATCTCTTCTAATCATATGGGTATGGATATGCCCGCTGCTGCAATCAGGTGCTGTTGATGTGCCTGAAGAGGGTGTTGGCAGCTGCCCTCCACCCGTTCACACTGCAGGCATGTGCTGAACACTGTCAAAACAACACTTACCCTTCTGTTGTGGTCTGCTTATTTCTGTTGTGTGTTAGTTACATACTCATTGCATGAGGGAATTTAAGCAGCACTTCTACCCTTAGGGACTGCCATTAGTCCGTTGTCATGAACAGACCTGCTACTCTCCCCTGGTCCTTTGTGTGCTGACCCCAGACACTGGCCCTGGGAATGCCTCCTACACACTGTCTGCTTCAAAAACTGTCCTACATCACTCCCTCTTTCAGTCCTTTGGTATCTAAAACATGGCCATTTCCAAGCTTCATTTTACAATTGTCCAGAGCTGGTTGGCTGCAGGACTTTTGACTTCTGAAGCAATCCACCAAGCTGGCTTCAGTGTGAACCCAGGTGAGCATTTCCACTGCTTGCGATAAATTTTGTACTTTCTCTCCTTTTTACCTCTGTTGAGAAAATCTCAGGAGTTGTACTGAAGGCAAATATTGCCCAGCATGGCCAGCAAGAGGGTTATTACCCAACGCAGATACTCATAAAGGTGTCACACCCGGAAAAAACACCATTCAACAAGAATAAGGAGAAATCACATCCAGCTCACACTGGTCAGGATAAAGCTATGATGGCTAAAGAATGAAGGGGCAGAGAGGGAAAAATGCTTGTGTGGGTTTAAGCAGGATGGATGGGTGGAAAAAGACCTTCAATGTGAGAGGGAGATAAAAGAGGTAAGTCCACAGTGAAGTTGTGCAGCAGTAAAGAAATGTAGGCCCAGGAGATGGAATTTTTTCTCCTATTCCCAGTCATGTTATTGACCTACTTCATTCACTCCCACATGCAATGGCTTTCTTAGCTTCAGTTTTTTCACCTACAAGATACTACTGCTCTGCCAGAAACAGGTTTTAACTTTTATTGATTTCAAAGCTTCTGGCTCTGAGGCAAATTTAATTTGCCTTTCTGCTGCCTGCCAAGTATCTGACTGACCACAGTAAACAATCCTGACCCGGGAGACCTTGTAAAGCCATGCTGAGACCTCAACAGCAGTCTCCAGATAATTCAAGTGCTGCCTTTTCCCATGCCCAAAACAGTCCCAAACAGAGTGAACACAAAGGCCAAAAATAGCTGTTCCTCTGCTAAATATCCCTGTCAGCCCAGATGCGATAGCAGTTCTCACTCACACCAATAAATTGGGCCCCAACTAGAGGAATGTGGACATTTTCCATTTAAAGCAGGCTCAGTGGAAAGGAGGTCCTCTGTCCATCTCCTGGGGAATGTGCAGGAAAGTGAGCGCATATATGGTCTTCACACTGCCTCCACATTTTCCCTCACAGTCCTAAGAGGAGCCAGCCCAGAGCCAAAAAGAAACACCACTGATTTCCTAAAGAGTTTCAACCTGGACATTAAAAAGATTACAAATATTAAAAAAAATGCATGCAGAAGTCGAAATTACCCTCTTGCTCCATGCAGGTACCAATCTAAACCTTTTCCCCAGAGATTCACCAGCACACAGGTTTAAAACCTTTCTTCTTTATTACCTTAACAGCAGGGCTGAGAAGTGGAGAGGGGAGGGAAGCAGTGGTGGGACTTATCCTCTGAGCAGGGGTACAGAGTGCTCTGCACACAGCCCGCTGAGCCAAACACTGCTCCTGCAGCAACCTCTTCTTCCCAGACCTCAGAAACCTTTGCTTCCCAGACCACAGCAACCTCTGCTTCCCAGACCACAGCAACCTCTGCTTCCCAGACCACAGCAACCTCTGCTTCCCAGACCACAGCAACCTCTGCTTCCCAGACCACAGCAGCCTCTGCTTCCTAGACCACAGCAGCCTCTGCTTCCCAGACCACAGCAACCTCTGCTTCCCAGACCACAGCAGCCTCTGCTTCCTAGACCACAGCAGCCTCTGCTTCCCAGACCACAGCAGCCTCTGCTTCCCAGACCACAGCAGCCTCTGCTTCCCAGACCACAGCAACCTCTGCTTCCCAGACCACAGCAGCCTCTGCTTCCTAGACCACAGCAGCCTCTGCTTCCCAGACCACAGCAACCTCTGCTTCCCAGACCACAGCAACCTCTGCTTCCTAGACCACAGCAGCCTCTGCTTCCCAGACCACAGCAACCTCTGCTTCCCAGACCACAGCAACCTCTGCTTCCCAGGCCAGCTCGTGTCCAATGCCACGCCTGTGCCTTTGACAGCTTAAGAGGGGCATGAGAGTAGCCACTGAGGACACTTCTTTCTTTCTTGGTCTGCAATATTTCTGACTTGTTCTCTATCAAGGTGCTGTCCCCTCTTCTTCTGAGAGAAGGTTGTGTGTTGTGTTTCTGTTTATCCTCTCCTGGTTAAATTTCTTGGGCTGCTTGGGAGAAGGTTGCTGGGGCAGATGTAGGGGCCTCTTAAAAAACAGAAAAACAAAAAAACCCAACTAAAAATAAAGCACCATTTTCTCTTTTTGATGGTTGCAATGGCAGGGGGAACATAAGCCAAGGTCTTGCAGACATCTCTTCATCTTCTCTGGAGTGTTTTTCCCCCCCCTTTTTTCCCTTTTACTTCAGTTCTTACAGGTTCTGATGTCAATCTTACCATAAAAAATAACCCCAAGCACACATCAGGTCTACCTGAGCAGAATCTAAGGTCTAAAATTTTGGTTGTGCTGGTTCTTTGAAGCTCAGGAACAGTCATTTGTTCTCCTCTCAGATACCCAGAGTACCGTTCCACACAATCTCCATTAAAAGGATTCCTTTCAGGCAAATGCAGCATATGGTGGGATAATGGAGTGATAAAGGAATTGCGCATCCAACACCTTCAAAAGCAGTCCATATTTCCATGATATAAGGCCTTGAATACCCAGGCATAACCTCTGTCTGAATACAAGCACTTTCACAAATCTTGCATGTCAGCCTGTGGGGTTTATGTACTGAATCAAGCCCAGAGGATTAAACTACTGATTTGATGATTAACCTGGGTTGCAATGCTGCTATTTATTATGTTAGGCAAATAAATTATTTTCTGTTTTAATGAGTTTCCATGTTCTTTTTCACACCTGGGAGTCAAGTGAAGCATTTAGAGCCAGCTTTTGCCCATGGAGGTGAAGAAAGCATGAAAGGAAACAAGACAGCCATTTGCTGGGATTTTTACTAATAATCATTTCAGGTGTATAAATATAGCAGCTTGCCAAGCCTTTGGCCACCAGAGCAGTGTCTGTGCAATAGCTCAGCTTTTTTTTTTTAAACTTTTGCAAAATAATTCTTAGGAGACTTGAGGAGGAAGGTGGTTTGGTATCTAAAACCTTGACCTGAGACACACAAGACTTTTCTTCAGATCTTGCTGCTGCCTGCACAGATCAATGTATTTTTCTCTCTGCTTTTGCTCCTCATATCAGCAGCTTATAAACTCTGGGGGGAAAAATAATCTAGATACTTATTTGCTGTTCAGGGTGATGGAGCATGGGTTTGGTGAAGGCATTAGTATGAATGTTCATTGATGTGAAAAAATAAAGGAAAAACCAACCAAAAAAAACCAACAAGGAAGGGAAAAGGAGAACAAGTGTTGCCCAGATGGTGCACGGCAGGGGTGATTTTCTTGCTCTTTGAGGTGGATGCTCATGTGTTCCTTGCTTGTGGCTGCAGTGTACTGGGAGCTTTGCACTGATGTTTCTTAGTAGTGTCAGGCTGCAGGACACTGCTACTGCCTCATAAACCAAGTCCAGCACCTCTGAGCAACGTGTCTTAAATGAAGGAAGAAGATGACAAGTTGGGATTGAAATTCCTCCAGGACTTTGACATCTTGCTTCATGCTGGTGTAGTAGAGACTCACAGCAAGGATCAGCACTGCACAAAATGAGAGCCACAGGAGCACAGGCAATCCAGATGATGTCCTGTCATCTGCTGAAAACGGTGATGAGGAGAAAAAAAGAAAGGAGCATTGTTTTAGTGCCATCTTAAACACTTCCCAAATTTGATCCCCTGCTGATGCCTTTTGTCCCAGTTTTCTGGCAACAGGAGGGTACAGAGGGCTCTGGTGGTGAGCACTTCTGTAGGCATCAGTTAAGTGATAGTGAGTCACACCTCCTGATGGAGGGTGGTGAGTATAAAAGATATCATCTAATGGAGCATTTAAAGAGTTTAATTATATTCAATGAGTACAGGATTGGCATAGCTAATGCATGATCTCAACTTCCCCTCCAGCAATTATTTTTTATACCTTTACCCTAAGTGTTAAGTTGACTACTAGGAGAATATGAAGCTACTTGGTCTAATTATTTAATGTTCACAAATTCTCCATAAAAGAGAGAAGCTATAGATTTCTGTCCTTTTCCCTGGTAAGTCAGCTTGTTTGGGACTCCTGCTAATTATGGAAAGAACCCAAACACGGCTTTATTAACCAAGAGGCATGTTCAGAAAGCTCTGGTGGTTTGAACAACTCTCAAAGTGCTGTGTGTGCTAATTACACCAGAACATCCTCTGCACTTGCTCTTCAGCAGGAGGATACTGTAAAGATTTTTCTTGCCTTCAAAATATTTTTCAGATATGTTTAAAGTGCCACAGGTTGGGCGCAGCACACATGTGGCAATAAGAGGCTGCATTCAGCTTGCTGACAGCTGTGTTCCAGTCCTTGCCTGCCTGTATCCATCCCTGGGCCTTGGGGATCCAGTTTGATTCAGATCTGGCTGCTCTGTCTGACTGCATGGCCATTGCACTATTTCATAAAGCACTTAGAGTATTAAACATGCAGTAGAAAGCCAAATTCATGCCTGAATAAAACCCGCAGTGTGCAGCTATTTTCCTGCCATATGCACATAATCAATAAGGAGATAAAAATGTGGAGTGTATTATTACGAGTAAAGGGCCAACATTAGCTGAAACGTATTTAAATTAGCTTCCACTCCGAGCCCTGGAATACACACCAGTCAATTAAACTGTCATACAGATGTACAGAGAGGAAGGTAAAAGTCATAAAACCAAGCCAGAAACACATAATAATGTATCAAAAAGTGTATGGGGAAAAGGTAAAATGTTAATAGGCAGTCATTTTATAGCTAACCAGAAACCAAATCAATGTCCCATAATAGATCTGAGTGAATTATTTGCAGCAAGTAATTTATTCATTTGAATTTAGCCCTTCTTTCTGTTTGCAAATTATCCATGTGCAGACTTCAGATTTTATACATTTGTTTATTTGGCATTATTCTATGAAGGGTTGATGTGAAGGTGTTTAGCCAGGGAATTGCTCACCACTTTCTGGTTTTGCAGAGATTTGTGAGTTGGGAGTTGGTGTTTCCCGTGTGAGATTTCCCACACCACAGCCTACAGCTCTTGACTGGGTGCCCACTTGCCTTTCCCAATGTGGGGCTTGGCTGATAAGCACACATGGGAGCAGGGAAACCTTCGTGTGGAAGCTGAACAGCTTTTCACATCAACCCTTTCATATGAAATGCTTGTAACCCATTTCAACTTTTAAAAAGTTACTTTCCATGTGAAATTTTTGGGTGATCTCAGATGTGAAATTGGGATTTCCTTTTATCCTCTCAGTAAGGAAATATGTTCTATCCATGAACAGAAAAAAATAATACAGAAGAGTAATTCCACCTGCAAAATTGTGATGAGCTCTGCTCACAACAGCTTCAGCCCATCACTATAGTTAGGTGCTGAAAATCAAATTTGCTTTTCTAGATTACAATTAGAAATATAATGCTTAAATTTTTAACTTAAATTGCTTGTTGGAGGAGCACGGACCTGTGCCCAGTCTCATGGCGACTCAGCTGAGAAAAGCACTGGACCTGGATACAGGAGATTTTGTTTCAGTTCCTGCCTTGGATACACATATCCACTGGGCCGTGAAGAATATTTGATCTTCGCCCCTCTTCCTGGACAATAACAATAGCTGAGGGATATGGGGACATCTGCCTGAGAGGCTTTTTGGCCTCCCAAAACTACAGGTCTGTGTGTGCATGTATCCGTGTATACAGGCACCCCTCTCCCCTTCCCTGCACTGCCTACAGTAGGGGCTGGATGTTGCCCAGGGCCTCTAGAAATGTTCACCATCATCAGAATATCCAGATACACTCATTTGCTTGGGGGTCTGTGAGGCTGCCAGGCCTCAAACAAAAACCAGAAAAAACCCCATTATTTTTATTATTTCTGCCCTGCTGTCAGTATATAAATGAACTGTCTCTTCCCCTCATACGAAACTCAGCAGGGAGAACTATTGTTTAGCTTGGGGTGCTTTCTTTGCATATCTTAGTGAGAAACCTGTACCTATTCTAATGCCACAAAATATATTAGTTATATTTAAATTTAAAATAGCTTCAGGGATTTAATTTCTGTTTCCACTATCTGTCTTACTAGATGTCTTGTTTAAAATTGCACCAGACCTCATCAGCACCTTGTGCTGCTTATGCTAAGAAGAAAAAGCAGCAACCACTGACAACACAAAATGCTGTGCATATGGAGGGATATTTGCACAGTGCATCCCAACAGCTGCAAAAGCAAACTCAGGTTAATGCTATGGATGGCTCACAGTTATAATGTGAAAAATTCAACTTACCCACTACGTAGTCACAGCAGGAAATGACTAGAAAACAGAATGAAAATGTTCTTACTCGCCTGGAAAGGTCTCTTGGCAGCAGGTGAACAAGAAAAGCCAGAACCAAGCAGTGTCTCTGAAATTGCCTGTCACCTTGAGATGCTGGGCAACCTCTTACACCACTTTTGGCTCTGGATGGGGATATGGGGACAATCCATGCAAACATGCAGATGCAGGTGCACTTCAGGAAAGTGAGGAAAAATTATTGTGTGTGGGAATTCAGAGGCAGAATTGCTGCTATTGCAGGGAGGTCAGGAAGCAGGTCTGCTAAAACCCCTCCCTATTGCACATAATTCCTAGAAAGGAAAGGATTTAGACCAGCAGGCTGGAAGAATGAAAGTTAAGAAAGCACTCTCAGACTAACTTTCATCAACAATATCCTGGAAATATGTCTGCCTGGCTGCCAGGGCCCAGACACAATCCAGGATGAAAAGTCCATAGAATGGAAATATTTCAGTGATGCCAGAAACCTTCGTTTTACCAGCCCTAATGTGAGTAATGTGTGGACAAACAGCAAATAATCTAAATCACAGACTGTTTGCAACACAGAATACTAATTATGGGTTGGAGGGTTTCTCATGTCTCCATGAAAGAGTCAGTTTTCTCCATGCTTGCAGCTCCCCACAGGAGTTCCAGCATGGCTTTGCTGAAGTCAGAGCCAGTGGGAGACCAACCAGGTCCCCTGGGCTGGACTGACTGCAGGATTCCCAGTGCTGATGTGGGACATGGACTCTGGCAGAGAGCTGAGGGAGTTATTAATTCCCATCAGAATCCTGCTCTTGTGCAGTCAGGTGAGCTTTGAGGAATTTAAGGCTCACTCACCGAGTCTTTCTATGAGTTCAGTTTTGGTGGGAAAGCCCAGGCCATGTCAACAAGCTTATCAAGAAACAGCTTCCCCTTCGTGCACCAGGAGGCATCCTGAACAATGTATTGCCAAACAAATGAGAGTTTTGTTTATAGACACATCAGCAGATGCCAAGCCTTAATTTTCAGAAGCTCCAGCAGTCCAAACAGGTGGCTGACATAGAAATTTTACCATTCTGCCACTTGTGTTTTGACCAACTGACATATCAAACCCATATAATTTTAGTTCTCTACCAATAAACACAATTTTCTTGGTTGGATGAGTTTGGGAAGGCCAGAAAGTAACACCAGTTATTACTTGGTACGGCAAAGAGCACATGCAGAACTGCAAACTGGATCCTTATGCCAGAGCTCTGCTGAAGGTCACTCCCACTGGACCCACCTGCAATATTTTGACTCATGAATGAAAAGACCAGAGGTTTTCATGGCTGTGTCAGTCCTTGGGTGCCTTTGTTGGCAGAAGTTGTTACATCCTGGCTGCTAGGCTCAGACCTCTGCTATTGTATTCTGTGGCATCCTAGTTACCCACAGTGACATAATTAGGCTTAAATTTGGTCTGAGTGGAAACATTCTTCTGGTGAAGCCCTGGTGCCCAGCCAGGCCCATGGTCCACAATGATCCCTGTGGGGGCTGACTCAGGAGGTCACTGTGACAGCAGCTGGGGGTGAGGCTGTCATGTGGGCAGATGGAGGCTGTCCCAGGGCAGGCAGATGGACCAGATGCAGTTCTGCAGAGCACAGAGCAAAAATCATCCATCCTCTGCTCCATGCTGAGCTGGAAATCCAAAATTATCAGAGGGGGAAGCTGATGTGGACAGACAGAGTGGGTGTTAAAAGCTAGAAAGGTCGTGCCAAAATTCCTAATAACTTGAGCATACCATGTTCAATGACTTCTTCTGGCTCACGAAATCGAACCCTTCTCTCTGCTCTCCGCTTTTCCCCCACAGCTTGGTCCACAGGTGGCCTTTTCCTCAGTATGGAAGGAGGATAGCTGCTGCCATCTGTCTAAAGAGTTCATCAAAACACAAAACACGTGGCCATTCAAACAGGGTTAATGTAACTGGGTGAAGTTTTGATCTTTGCTGGATATGTTACCGTGTCCCTCGAAGGACATGATGTGCAATACATCTGCTTGGACATAGTCAGACCACTCTAATATTTACAGCAGGACAAAGGGATATTCCTACATTGCCATAGACCTACAGTACTCTAAAGATGTATTCTCAGGCAAAGCGATAGTTAAAGTGATGGACAGCAAAATGTTCAGAAAGGATTTCTCTTAATTGTAACAAATATTTTCTGAAGGTGGCTGCTCAACAGCCTCGGGCTGCTCTTAGAAGAACATAAATGTGATATGAAATATATGAACCGTATCATTTGGAACACCTTTAAATGTTCTGTGCTAAGCAGTTCTGTTCAGAATGCAGCATTACCATTTCCACAACTGGGACTATGCTGCTGCATTGGTTTTGGACACTCCTGGTCGGTAGAGAAGGTAGTTTATTTGCACTTTGATATAACAATTATGCAGTTGCTCCGGTTTTTGCTTGGAAACCACATTTAGTCTTTGACAACAGAATCACAGTGTTGTGGATTCTTTGAAATTACAAGAAACAGAGTTGCAATAACAGTAATAAGTCACTGTTCTGCATGGGAATATTCCCGCAGTCAACTGCTCAAAGTGAATCCAAAGAACCTTGGTTCAGACACCCCCTGTCCTCTGGCAGCAGAGGGCAGATGGCAATTTTTCTACTTTTCAGAGATCAAAGTGAGGGGTAGAGAGTCTTAATATTTTATTTTTAAGACTAAAGTAATCTTCTCTAGTCCTTTCCATCTCTCCCGTCTGTTTGTCTTCTAGGTAAAGGTATTTTTTTCTTCTGGTCACTATTCCTGCTCCCTTTTCCCCCCTTGTTTGTTGTTCCCCAGCTCAGTGATTTCCTGCTCCTTACTTCAGTTTTTCTCCTTGCTTTGATCTTTCTACTCCTCAATTATCTACTTTTGTTCTTTTTTAGACCCAAATGCCACTTCCTTGACTTTTCTTGTTGGATGCTTTCCCCACACTCATCATTCCACACACCCACTTCTTGGACTGCAGAAGCAGGATTAAGTCCTATTGACTACAATCTGGGGGTTACAGACCCCAAAGTAAAGGAGATAAATAGGTTTTCTTACACATCACATTTTGGATAACCTCAAAAGGCACATTACATAGTCAGTAGGAACTGCCATGGGGTGAGGAACGTCTTCAGCTTTGATTCCTTCTCCTGAGAGATTTCTAAAACCAATCTTGTCACTGATAAGGATGCTTTCTCTGATCTTGGGGTCATATCACCTCTCTCTCATGACTGTGGACAGTGTGTGCTGGAGCTCTGTGTTTTTCATTCAGCAGCTAAGAAGCTGGAAGTCCCATTCAGGTTATGGGAAATCTGGATTTCACTTCTTTCCAAGTCTAAAGAAATACAAAGTCACATCTTAGATAAACACCCTCATAATCAGATTTATGGTGCACACACGGGAACGGAATCTCAGTCTCTGCCACTGAAGCTGTCTTGTTTGGCCTTGAATAATTAAATATTTATTGAGCTAACGAAAGAAATAAAGAATGGCTTTACAGCCACGTGTTTGGGCTCTCCCTTGGGGGTGGCAGAAGCCTGCTCTTACCCTTGCTCCAATGAATACTTAATAGGTAACACTTAAATATTCATTGGAGCGGTCACTGGGAGCAGGGTCTCTCATCTACCAGGTGAGTACCCCAATCACTCTGTGACAGCCACACACACGTTTACTCACATAATTATTCTATGTAAAATGAAACAGGTTTAGGGAGACACAGCCCAGATCAGGCTAGGGGCAGTTATAGCATTAGCTGTGAGGGCTTCTCCTGTGGCACAACCAAGGAAACTGAACCTTGCATTTGAAGAGATTTATAACTCCAAGTGCAGCTGTTGTCCATATGAGCTTTTCCAAACACTTAGCAACAACATCACATCAGGAGAGAAAAACATTAAACAACTAGCTGGTTGGATAGCACCTAGCCAAGGAAGACCTTAAAATTAGGTGATATTTACTAGACTTTAATAATCTGTGGAAATAAAAGCTACACAGCGTCAGAGCAAACAAAGCACTGTCCCCTCATACAGAAACCTGGTGTCAACACACTGTGACAAGAGCTGGAAACCTAACAAAGTGATAGCTGGGAAATTGTACGACCCTAAAAACAACCCATTTGTAACAAGCTCCAGGCACTGGACAGAGGGAACTCCATCACCCATCAGAAGGTCACTTACCTGCAGCTCTTTGGCATTAGGATCAGACAGTGAGGCTGGACATACTTGGGACATGTACTCTGGATGCCAACATGAAGCCTCTCACATGAAGCTTTGGATGGAAAGCCTCTTGCCCAGGAAAATGAGGAGGAGCAGGGAAAAGAGTCCGGAGACCCCTGTGCAGTGGGTACGGAGCCGGCAGTGGCACCGCACCGACGGGAGGACAAGGGAGGGGAAAGAGGGATTTGTGCCCTTCGTACCAGGGCTGGCGTGGGAAGGATGGAGCTGCCTGAGATGTACTCAGGAGCCAAAAATAGCACATAGTGATAATTCTGATTGTGCAGCTGGAAGCAGGGCTTTTCTGGCAGCAGGAGAGGGCCTGAATGGAGCAAGTCACAGACAAACACCTACATATTTGTTTTGCGTGAATGTGAAGTCGAGGCTGTTTCTTTTTCAACAACAATTGCTGCATTTCTGTGATCACGTTGGTTTCCTTTCCGGAATCCATTCCCAATCACAAAAATCTTGCAAGTGGGATTGCTTTTAATCTTTCTTCCATTCAAAACATGTGGGTAAAGCCATCAGGAAATTATATAAATATAGTGGAATGACAGATATCTCCCTCCAGAACAGTTATGGACTCACTTTATATGTTTTACAAATTAACTCCATTATTATACTAATAAAGTCGGATTTAAACATTTGTCATTTCTACTTATATTATTGTAAGATTATTGATAGAAAGAGAAGTGATTTTCTGTTCAAGAGGCTTTAACAGCCCCTTGTCAAATGCTGAAGGCTAGGCATCATCAAATATACAATTTTTAGGCAGAAATACCTGCCATGATTGCTGAAATATACCGGTTTACTGTCCCTGCAAGCACAAGCTTGTGCTTTTTGTTTGTTTTGTTTTGTTCTTTTCCTGGAGCTATTTATTTGCAGTGCCATGTGTAACGTTCATGGTTTTGTTTTTCAGCAGGTGGTTGGATGGATATTTCCATGTCACGTTCAAGCTGGCCCTTGTTCTGCAGTGCAGAGAGGGTTGCAAAACTCTCATGCAGGCACTGGGAACCAGAGGGCACAGCTGCTCTGTGACTTCACTGCTTATTCACTTCCTTTGGGGGATATGGGGAATGGGTGAGTAGATGGAAAGGGTTGGGATCCTCCCCCAGAGAAAACTGTGCCAGAGCAGCAGAGGAGGCTTCAGTGGCTGATGTGGGGTCAGCAGACCCCTCAGGATTTGCTGCCCTCCTGCAGCTCAGCCTCTGCATGGGTCTACTGTCCTCAAGGCTGCCTTTAGTGACATCAGTATCTATGTGGAGAGGAACAGATTTTGCTGGTCTAGGGCTCTCCACTGAATGCACCATATCTAAAATCCCCCTGTAGAGGGTTACCTTACCTTCTCTTTCCTGTGCATTGGGGTGATGGAGGGCTTTTCCTCATGCTGAAACCAGCTCACAGCTGCAGGCCTTGTGAAATGCTCCCAAAATCCCCTCTCTGCTGTGTCCTGCAAGTGTTCCACAGAAGTTATTTCAGGATGTCTAGGATGGCTTTCGGTCAGAAAAGACAGTCTTTAAAATTTTGTTCATAAAAGATCCTAGACAGAAAGGTGACAAAACCTGTCAAACTATGGTCCCTGGATTCTCTCCTTCCTCCTGCTGTGATAATCACTTACTACTAATTCACATTAGAAGGAATTTACCTGTCTATTTTGGCCAGCAAAACTGATGAAGGTGGGATTAGGGAAGTCAAACTCTAGTCCTCATCTAGCTTTGACTTTGTCCATGGTAATTGTCTCATTTATTTTTATTAGTGTCACCCAGCAAGGCTCATAAGAAGGTCTTGTGCAGCCTCTTATTCCTGCAGAGCAGGTAATGCACCTGTCAGCTTTTAGACCTGAATGAAAAACCTTGTTCATGTCTTTTTCACTGAATCTGTCTTTGTTCAAAGAAAGGTTTTACAGTGTTCTAAGTACTTGGTCAAAGATATTTTGGCAATTTCTTGAAAAAACCCAAACAAACAAATCAAAAAACCACCAATTAAGAAATCGGTGGAATTTGTTGTATTCAAGAAATGAACATATGGAGACAACATTTGTAATTTTTGATGCCAGAAACCATTTCTTTTCAGTTCAAATTGCCCTTAAATGTAAACAATTTTTTTTATTCATTTGATTGAAAAATAATTGGACAGCTTGTAATAGTTTTCATGAAAGATTGCTATCTAAATGCCAGGAATGATAATTTCATAGTGGCATTCTCACTTTTATCTCAAGATGTGCTAATTATATTGATAGTAATGGTTGTAAATGCTTGAATAATTAGTAGTTACCTGGGCACTCAAGTTTCAGTGGATAAAGATGTCAGGAGTTCAAATCTCATGACAGGGACAGTTCCATTCGTACTAAGTGCTTTTGATTGTAGTTTAACAACCTAAAATTGGATATATGTTAGGAATAAAACACAGCCCAACACTTAAGATAAAAGAATCCAGGAAAATAACTTATCTAGCATCTGAAATCACTGGTAATAAATAATAGTTACGATAGTGGAATGATTTCTGCATTAGAAGCTCTAAGAATTTCCTTTAATATTGCCCTTCTTTTTAAAGTAATTTTTCATCTAAGCTTTGATCTCATTTTATGCAGTGTATGTCAGAAACAAAGCTGGACAAATAATTCATAAATGAATTATTTAGCTTGAGAGTGTCACCTCTATTTCTTTCAGCTAATTGTTCACAAATAGATAGTGATTTTTGTGAATGTGTTCATTATTCAGATTTATTCGGTGGATAATTGCTGGGAGTAATTCTTTGTCTGTAGATTGCTTGGAATAATTTTGCTGTGAACATTTCATAGTAAAAATCTATCCAGGCTTTCAATACAAGACAAACTAAAATTATCTGTAACTACTGATGTGGCCCTTAAACACGAACAATAAACAGCAGATTTAAAGAGCAACACCAACATTTTCATCAAGAGACCCACTACTTCCCATAGTACACAGGAGTGAAAGCAAAAACATTTCAACTCTCTGTGTAGCACCGACATTGAATGGTGCACAATGTATATGCAAATAACTCTTTACAAGAAAAGGGTTGCTTAAGTGTTTGCTCAGCAGAAAAACAAAACATGCCCAAACAAAACGTGATTGACTTCCAAGAGAATAAATATGAACAGTCCACACAAAGGAATTAACTGCACAGCCAGTATTTTTTCTGCAATACCCCAATGGAAGATGTCTAGGAAATAAACACAACATGATAAAACAATTTTACACTCAGAGGATAGCTGTGTAACCATATGAACTCTTTTTCCATTTTCTTCTATGGGAATAAATATTTTAGACAAGCAAAGTACTTTGTAAATGATGCCTTTGTGGGGATTCGTCTGGCCTGGTTCAATTATTCTGAAACCTTGCAATTTTCTCATATCATTGAATCTGCTTTTATTGCAAATAGGGTCATAGAAATAGTCACTCATTGCAATAATGGACTTCGTTTATCTTAACTATTAACACTTCCAGTAGGTTTACACACACACACACGTATATATTCAATATTTATGGATATGCACAGTGCATATATATTAATAATGAAGTAACTTGATCTCCAACAATCTGAAAACAAAATCACGTAATACCATACAGTTCAGGGTGCAGTGGTAACTGGAAGCAGCATATCAGGATAACAGAACAGAAAAGGAATAAATAAATTAGAGGGGTGTCTTCCATATCTTCCTCAACTTCCAGAGTGTCAATTGAGCCTTTGTTCAGTATTCCACCTTTCGCGGTTCTGTGTAGTCTTGATCAATAATTTAGAGATGCACCTTTTGGAAGCAGGGTAAGTTTTGTGTTTGCCAAGAGTGATTTTCCACTAGTCAGGGAGCACATCAGGAAATAAAACAGCAAATTGCCCCACGGAGTATAATTAGCTGTTGCCTCCTTCCTTTTTCTGTCTCTGGAGAAACAGATTTACTGCTGGAAGATATGGGACACCCATGAGATGTCATACAGCACCATTTCTTCTCCTCAACTTCCCAGTAAAGAAAGCAATGAGTAAATCCCAGCCTCAAGGTGAAAATCAGCTCTTTGAACTGCATGTTTCCATTCCACATCCAGAAGGATTGTGACTGATCTGTTGTCTGGCAGTCAATCCAAAATTGATCGTTTGTGTGGAGTTGGTGAAAAAAAAGATCAACTACAAAGCATAATGGAAACAGAGCACCGAATGGGAAGATGATCTGGTAACACTTGGTGTGTGTAGCCAGCCAGGATGAAAACAATCAGTTCTCCTTCCTGTATCCCTGTTAGTTCCCGTGATGCCCAGAGAGCTGTGAGTCCAGGTGCATTTTTCCCCAAGGAAGCGCAGGTGTGATCAGTGCAAAGTGCAGCATCAACAGTCCCTGTGCTCCATGAAGGACCCAGAGGATTCCCCTCCCAGTGGGAACTCTTTGCCCTTTAGTTATTACTACCCTATGCTGGAAGTTTTCACTGATCACACAGGTCTGTGAGCACCCCTTAGATGCAAGTAGGCAGACCTGGGCCATTCATCCAGGAGCTGTGGGCAGCCAATTTTTTTGTAAAAATTGGATTGGAGTGGTGTTACGACTTGTGGCCATCTGATCCACCACAACAGAGCTCATTTCTGAAGGCAGTGGCCCTATTTGCAGATGTAGAATCTCAGAATTGTTTTGTTGGAAAAGACCTTTAAGGTCAGTGAGTCTAACTGTTACCCCAGCACTGCCAAGGCCACCACTAAACCATGTCCCCAGCTGCCGCATCTAAATGTCTTTTAAATACCTCCAGGGACAGTGACCCAACAGCTTCCCTGGGCAGCCTGTTTCAGTGCTTGACGACCCTTTTGATGAAGAAATTTTTCCTTATATCTAATCTAAACCTCTCCTGGTGTAATCTGAGGTAATTTCCTCTTGCTCTATTTCTTGTTATTTGGGAGAAGAGGCAAATACCCTCTATCTACAGCCTTTTTTCAGGTATTTGTAGGGAGTGATAGGTTTTCCCTTGAGCCTAATTTTCTCCAGTCAAACCTGGAGCTGCTTCCTCAGCTGCTTCTCACAAGTCTTGTGCTCGAGACCCTTCCTCAGCTCTGTTGCTCTTGTCTGGACTTGCTTCAGCGCCTCAATGTCTTTCTTGTAGCATAGGGCCTAAAACTGAAAACAGGATTCGAGGTGCAGCCTCACCAGTGCTGAGTACAGGGGGACTATGTAGGGGATCCTTCAAAGTGATGATCATGTTCCTGGAGCTAAGTTTAAAATCCACCTTGTACACAGGTTTTTCCTGGTTTTGAACGGGGCTCTTTTCTAGGGCAAAGATAGAAGCACTGAGAAGAAGTGTTGTAGAGTTTTGCATTATGGTGAGAACATCCCTGCTGCAGGGCAGAGCAATCTCTGCTCAATTTGGACTGACTGAAAGTGATTTAACTCTGCTGAGAAATTTGGTCTCAATTTATCCCTGGCATGAGTCCATTGACTTATAAAAGGCATGGATCTGTCTCCATTTCTTAAAATTGCCTCTCTTATTCATGTGTCTTTCTGGGTAGAAGTTACAAATAACCACAGAGGACTTGTGATGATATATAGTAAACACAGAGAGAATTTCTGGCTGCTGAAATGAACTTTCTAAATAATTACAGTATGATTTCACATCCATTTCATAATTAGAATCCTGAGATTGCAGCCAAGCTATTATTTGTGATGCAACATGCATTTTTATTTTAGAAATTTCCCATAGCCATTAGGTTTATTCCACCTGAGATTTTCTAATTTGTTCTGATCATTCTGTCACTGGGACCTAAAATGTAAAAGATGTATTGATTGAATAAGAGTTACCAAGTAACCAAATGTTAATAACTGTTGTTGGCTCACTGATTCCAAATCAGTCAGTCCTGTTGATGTGAGATGTGGGATATGGACAGGACTGGAGTGAGTGAGGTCATTCTGAGTCAGCTTTTGTTACACATTCATTGTATTTTAGGAACAAAAACTAGTGCAACTGTAACTTCTGTCCAAAACATTTGGGCTGCTTGATGGCAGGGCTGCCATCAGCCATGAGATGAATTAGGAGAAACCCACTGCCAGCAGGAGGACATCTGAGCTGGCATAAAAGAGAAAAGACATGCAAAGAAAACCCCCTTAGAAGTAGGGAAAGTGGAATTACCTTCAGGAGTTCTATTTTAGCAGTAATCACTCTGTGCTTGATGCTGTGTTCATTGGGGCTTCCTGTCCACTATCCTAGGTGAGCTTTGACCAGAGGAGAAATCCAGCTAGGATGACTACAGGATACAGCCTCAAAAGGAGATTAGTGGTCTTGTTTTAATCCCAGGTATCAAAAGACTCCAACTGACTTCTGTGAGCCACTGTCTCTCCCCTAAAAAGGATTTTAGAAACCTGGCAGCCATTAATACCAAATTGGCCCTGAGAGGGGCAGCAAGCAGGGGTGACAGCAGTGGGAAGGGAAGGAACCAAGGGAATCACAGAGCACCAAGGCACAGGAAACTACATAACATGATTTGAGGGAGTGATGTAAATTCACTTGGGCTCCATTTGTGGTGTCACCTTGGAAGAGGATTAGATTAGATTAATGACATGAAAGAACAGAAAAATGGAGAAAAAAGCAGACTGAAGTGTTACAAAAACCCAAATGAGTAAAAAAAAGCATGAATTGGAAAGCATTTGGAAGATGATATTGGATGATAAAGATTATAAAAAAAAAAGTGGCAAATCCCTCTGTCATTGGCAGCTGCTTTACACTAATGTTAAGTCAATTAATGATGATATTTGTTTTTCTAATTAGTATGTAAGTCCCTCTCCTCCACCTCTCCAAGCCCCGGAGACTGGTGATTTCAGAGAAAAACAAATAGGTTTAACAAAAAGTAATTGGTACAATTTCTGAAACTGGCTGAGTGCTTCTGAAGCTTATATTCAATTTCATCTCAGTTTAAGCTGAGGCAAAGAAAATAAGCAAGGGAAAATTCAGGCAGAACATCAAAGTACACTTGTTGGCATCAGGCTATACAGATAAGTCAGATTGAAAGCAGTTATGTTTTGCACAGGCAAGCTGAATATTTAAGTTGTGCTTTCATCCCAAAGCAGAGCATCCTTTGGCATTCCTTCAAGAGAGTAGTAGGATCCTGCTCACACCAAGACAATCTGTGTTTTACAATGGGATAGCTGAGAGCAGGATGTGCTTTGAGAGTAGAGTGGGAAAACAGGGCACAGCTTTGACCCCTGGCAAGTTTGAATCAGAACCTTCAAGTGCAATGCCCCTAAGTTGCAGCTTCTCATTAGCTGCCTTCCAACAGCTCAGCTGCCTCTCTTTCTCCCCCATTCTCTCCTTCATTCTTGTCAGAAATTTGGTCCAGGACAAGGAAACCTCTCAGCTTAAATTAATATGCTGGTCAGAATCATCTCTGCCTCAACAAAAGCATTTTTTTCTGATGTTGAGTGTTTTGATTGGTATATTTTTCATCATCTCAAATGTATGAGCCTTTCAATCAGTCTCCTCTATGAAACAATAGAAATTACTTTGCCTTTTCTTTTAAAGCCAGACAAATGCAAAGGAAGGGAATGAAGCTTCATGGGACAGCTGTGGAGATGCTGAAATAACAGTCTGAAGGGAGAAGCGTGGAAGCTGAGCTCTTGTCTATTATGTGATTCTGACTACATGGCTGGTCCCTGACAAAGACAAAACTTTTGAGCACACAGAGCTACTGCAGTGTCTTGCATTCTCTCTTTCATGCATTTTACCCACTCCAGTAAGTGTTTCTGGGAGAAGTTTTGAGACTGGAGTGTTCCTGTTCTTCCTACCTATAATTAACATTTCTTCCTATGTATTGGAAACCTGGGAAAATATTCAATTCTTTCTGGGGCATACTGGGCCAAAAGGGTCTCTGCAGCTCTAAAGTGAAGATGATGGAGAAGTGACACCACCACTCCTCCTTCCCAGGAGTTCTGTCTTGTCTTTGTGACACCTCTGTAGATCTGAAACACCTTTTCCTGACACTCCTGTTTTTTGGCAAGGTTTGTTACTTGCTGTGTGGATAATTCCAGAACTGGGAAATAGTGTCAACTTCTTCAATGGTGTATTTGACAGCCCAAACAAAAGGTTATTAGCAAGGGATGCTCCAGAAGCCACCACTCTGTCATGTCTTTCAGGAGGATCCAGTGTGAGCCAGCATCAGTGTCAGAGATTTAGACTAAGAGGTGCCAGGTTAATCAAAGATGGTGGGTTTGCTCTCTTCTGTGCTCTCCATTGTCATTTCAAAAAGGACACCTTCAATGTTACCAAATACAAATCAAATAACTGCAAGGCAGCAAAATGACCCTCCTTCCCTTTTTTTTTTTTTTTTTCCTCCTTTTTTCCTTTTTTTTCCCCCTGGGAACATGAAACATAAATAAAAAAACTACAGAGGAGGAAAAAGAGAATTTTGAGCAGGTGGTACTGGTAGCTGTCACATTTACTTGTCAATTCAGAATTTGATTTTGGGGCAGCATGCGGTGGAAACAGGCTGGCACTGGAGAGAAGAAGTTAGTGCTCCATGTACCAAACACCTCTCAGAACTCCAAGCAGTCTAGTTATCTCTTCTTCAAAACCAAAACCAATGCTCAAGATGTCTCGGGGATGAATTCTTCTAAATCTTGGCAATACCCTAGCTCATGCAGTGGTAGTTCTGGCCTTTCTATATAAAATCTTTACTTTATTTTCTCCCCAAAAATAAACTAGCTGCTCCAAGATGAAGATACAGAATTTTTGTAAATTCAGATACTTGTCAAGATCTTTTATTGCAAAACATACCCATCTGAATCATGATCCATTCATTCTAGGTAATTTATGTGAGCAAAACAGAATTTAATTCCCAGGTTTGGGTATGTCATTAGAAAGGGAACATGGAGCTTTCCTGATCCACACCATGTTACGCAGATCAGACCTCCTTTCTGGAGGTAAAATGGGTTGTTTGGGATTTGAAATGTTGTTAATCTTGTTTTCAACATTCATGAAAAATGGGCTCTAGGGGAACCTATTACCATATTGCTTTTATACTGATTCAATTCTAAAAAGTCTGATGAGTTGCTTTATTGCAGCTCCGAATAAAGGTTACTATTGTTCATAAATAATGTTCTCAATTTCATCAGCCTTGTTTAAGACCAGAGCTGAACAAGAACTGCAGACGCTGGCAAAGAGACTGCTCCCACCCTGCAGTCTCTATAAACTGAAGGAGCAATGCCACTTCACACCAGCACAAAGATCTGGCCCACAGTTTTCAGAGAGGCTGAATATAGAACAAAAGGGGGGAAAAGAAGCCAAGAAGCTGCAGTGCTTTGACAGGAGCAGGTTAAGCAGTTTAACGACAGAGGCTCTCTCCACACTGGCCTGTGCAGCCAAGAACACACAACCTTTTTTACACCTACCTGCTGGTCACGATGAAAAATGTGGGCAGCATCTCACACTGACATGTCTGGCTTGGGAGGCCTGCTCAGAAAAATCCCTCATCAGGGCTGCAGCTGTCTTCTTCCCTAGGGCAAATTCCTTTAAAGCTGTCAAAGATGCTGTAATCAGACTAGGTCATCAAAACCGGTCCTCCTGAGGACTGGAAATAAGATCCAGAGATGAGCATTCAGCTACATGGGCAAGGTCTAAAACACTAAAGTTTCCATTGAAATTAAATGAAGAGACTGTAATTGCTGTGAAAGAAAAGCAAAGCAATCACTGGGAGAGCCCGAAAGCATTCAGAGCACCTCCTGAAAGGATGCTTGCTGGAAAGCAGGGATCTATGTACTGAACAACAGAATCTGATAACAGAGCACAGCTTTTACAGGGAAACTAACTTCGATAACTGCTGGAGCATTTGACTCTGTGGCTCCTGAAAAGGCAAATTTTAATTGAGATTTCACCACACAGCTGAGTAGTTTTATTACCAGGTTAAATAAAAAAAGGTTAATAAAGTAATAAAAATGGATTCTTTGCATTCTTGATTTCAAAACACGGAGCTGTGGTCAATACGCTTAATAATTTCTAAGTAGAGTGAAACAAAGCACAAATAGCCATGGTGACCATGGAGAGGATTTCGCTATGAGCTTGTCCCTCCCTTGCACTTTTGCTTACATTAGCAGTATTTCAGTTTCCATAAATAAGATGAGGCGAAGCAAATGAACTGAGTTCCTCTCTGTCCAACGTTTACTGCTGTTACTGGAGTTATATCTGGGATAAATTTGGCTTGGATTTGACTAAACCCTATCTTGGATAAAAAAAAGGGTATTGGTGTATTTGATTTTAGCTGTAAATTGTTTATAGTGTCTTTGATTTTAAGTGATTGATCCCTGCCTGAGAATAGTATCAGAGTAAACAGATCAAAACTTGTCCTTAATGCTTCTCCAGTGCTCTGGCATTACACCAGATACTGTCTTCCAGCTCTTTCCTATTTTTATATTAAAAAAAACCAAAACAACAAAACAAAACATCACCACTGTACTGTACATGATGTGAATGTTCTCATAGCTACAGAAAAAATGGGAAATAAACAACCTCTCTCCTAAGCAGGAATAGCTGGGGGAAATCACTGACTGAGCTACCCATGGGGGAGCAGGCAGGCTGCTGTGCTGGGCACGGGAGAGGGGAAGGGGAGCTGCCGAGGCTGAAGTAATTAACAAGAGGAATCCCAGGAGAAGGGGAGAAAGAAAATGGAGGTAATATGCTCCACTGAGCTTGTGAAAAGAGATAGTTGGAGGAGAGGTTGCAGAAGCACAGGAGAGGTGGAGGTGTGTCATGGAGGCAGGAGCATCTCTGGAACGGGGAGACCCTGGAACAGCAAGGCACAGAGAAAGCAGGGGCAGACAAGCAGCGGGCAGCAGTCCCAGGAGGTGGACTGTGAGTGATAGTGAGGAATCTATTTCCTATTTCTCATTGCTGTATTGGTCAAAGTGTCCAAGAGTATTTTACACAACTGCCTCTGTACTGATTTTTCCATCTCTCTGAACGGGAAACAGAGGCACCAGGTTGCAAAGTGGTTCACCCTCTCACAAATGCGAGAGCAGAGCTGAGTGCTGGGGTCAAATTACTGCTCATCCCACCTCCTAAAATTCCCCAGCTACCAGGGGCAGGTGACTGCTCTGAGACACTTCAAGCAAAGGCTTCTGCAGGCTATGCAGCTCACAACTATCCTGGGAAAGCACCACAAGAATAATCAGATCACAAAACCTGTGGGAAATGCTGCTATAAATCCTGTAACACTGAAGAGCAACCCTGTGAAAGTTTTGCAGTGAGGCAGAGCAGAGCGGGGAACAGGCAGCAAAGAGGAGTAGTGCAATATATATATAAAGCTATGTACTTGCCTGAGCACCCACCAAAAGCTCGGTGTGAATGAGCAGCAGGGCTTCTTCAGCTGTTTATCCTCCTGAAGGATATTTAACCACCCAGTCAGCTGGCTGGAGCTCAGCTGGAAACACACAGAGCCAAAAGCACAGGAGATGGAGCCAGTGCAATAAACATAAGGCTGCCTTGATTTTTTTTTTCTCTGTCTAATTATATATATATGTTCTGTGTTTCTGGGACTGAATTATAAACTTAAATTTGCTTTTCCTTCCTCGAAGGCTTTGTCCCTGAGTTAAGTGACCAAGAACAAAGCAACAAGTGTCTTCACTCTGCAATTCCCTTGTCACATTATTCCCATATCAAACCTGGCAGCTTCCAGCCTTCCCAACACTATAATTAGAGCATCTCCAGCCTTTGAAATAGCACTGACCCTGGCCACAGTGCTGACCTGCCTGCTTTGCAGCTCTCCTCTGTCACGCACAACAGTTCCTTGCCCATACAAAGCAAGTGTGTGGAGGGGACAGGGATTTTGCCTTTCAGCTGTGCCTGGCTAGCAACCTGAGTCTATACATCCACCCTGCCCTGTGTTAGGGGAAGATGATTGTGCCCCAGTTTGCCACTGGAATGGGGGAGCTGGAGAAAGGGAGACACTTAAACTTGACATTCGGCATCTCTTCAACCAGGCTGCTTCTTGAATTAGTGCATGAAATTCAGCTCTTCTGTCAACATTTCATTCTTGTTTGATATACAGGAACGTGCACGCAGGCTGTGGCTGGCTGTACAGACTGCTGGTTTAGAGAGAGCTGAGACCCCAGGATAAATTAATGCAGCCTGGTTTTCTTCACTCTGTTCTGTTTGTTGGGCTTCCAGCTCCAGACTCCTCCCATGGGGAGCTGGGAAGCCCCCATCACCTGCCAGACTCCCTGCAAGGTCTGGGATAAGAGGAAAGAACAGAGGGTTTCCCCATCAAGGAAGGATTGCCATCTTGTGCGTGGATGAGCTAAATTTGCCCTCAATCTGCTTTCTGCAGGGGGCATTCAAAGTGCTCTCAGTATTTTGCTGGGTTTCATTTAGAGGCATTTATCCTCTTTAGCAAATGGAATAATCAGCCAGGAGAGGTGCAGGCAGTCACAGGGAGCACCATGCTCATCCCATTCCAAGAGCTCAAAAACAGATGAGCTGATAACCCCTTCCCTGGGCTCGGGGGGAGCTAATAGCTTTCTGCAGGGAGCCATGATAGCTGCCTTAAGTCAGATTTCTGAGTTTTATGTAGCTGAGAAGACACACGGGCTGGGTTCATTCTGTGTGGGAAGGGGTTAGCACAGGAACCAGTGTCAGTGGTTTCACTCCTGGGCACACATCGTGTTCAGCTGCCTTGGGAAATGGAGGCTGTGAGGGTTTAAGTGCTCTGCTTGGAATGGCAAGGACTTCTGTCTATTTCCCAAAATTCTTATCACAAATGAGCTCTCATGCCCTAAGCACAGCATCCCCTTCCTTTCTCTCCTGCCTCTTCCTGTGCTCACCACCATGAAGTGAAAAAGACGCAAAAAGAAAGTTCAGCTCGTCTTCATATCAGCTGATTGGCAAATCCTTGCTCATCTGGAAGGAGCAGAAGCATGAGTGAGCACTTACACCCTGTGTAGGATTTCCCCCAGCCCAGGAAATCCTTTCTCTCACTAACTGCAAAGCCAGGATTCAGTTGCTCAGATATCTGCTGCCGTGCAGGTGCCCCACAGCTCAGAACATCACCCCAGGCCCCCACTGCAGTCAAGGGAGATGAACAAGCACTTTCAGGGGCAATTCATCCACACTAATTTAAAACCCTAAAATTAAATAAGCTGTGAGTGAATCCTCTCTCCATAGCAAGGAGGACTGACTCTGATGCAGATGTCTCCATCCAGACAGGTGGATCACACCTACTCTACACTAAGGCAGAGAAAATTGCTTTTCCTGAAGGCCAGAATGACATTTTATACATATTGCTGGGAGGCAGGGGAGGGGGAGACCTCTCCGGAGTGACCTTGCACTGAGTGTGAGTTCTCTGCAGTGAATTTTCTGGGCTGCAAGGGGACAGGGAAGGAGGGGTTACCAAAGAGAAATCTGACCCTGTATTGAAGCCTCAGTGCAGAACTACCCAGGTGAGCTGCGTGTGCCCTGCACCAGCATCTCTTTCTGTTTCAATTTCTCTGTTACAGTGTTTCAAAGGGTTAATTTTAAACATAAACCATGGCTTTTCCCCCCATTCTGAAGTCTCTCTGTTTATCAGAATATAACTTACATTTTCTTTTACTTTTATTGGAGGTTTGCATTTACGTGTGTGTCAGCAGTGCACGGAACCGACATCTGAGTGGGTGAAGTGGAATTTTGATTTATTGGGGGAGAGTGCATTATCAGTAAATTCAAGAGAATAAATCTGCCATGGAGAGGACTTCTTTTGTTTCCATCATCAAGTCAGACATTATATCCTGTCAAACATCCCAGGGGGCACTTCTGCTCCAGGCACCAGAGGTAATAACTCAGCTCAGAAATCTATGCTGTATTCTGAACCCTTCATCTTACCAAGCGTTCAACTCTTGTTCAAATGCAGGACACAAGTGCAAGAGAATAAAAATAGGAATTAATCCTTAGCCTTACCAGGCCTGTGATAGCTCTGCTTTTTTCAGTGCAGACTGTGAAGTTCTTCATCTGAGCTTCTCCTGGTATGAGCCATGGCTGAGGGTGGTGTTGTGTGATGAAATTTTTAGGTTTGGATGCACTGTCACAGCATGGCAAACATCAGCTGGCAGTGTCCTATCACTACTACAGTAACTTTGTCACCTTCCAGGCCTCAGAGTAGCTGCAATGCTGTTATTAAAAGATGGATGGACTCTCCTTCTTGTCTTTATCCCCTTGCCTGGTGGTTATGCAATGGAGAGGTGGCCTCTGGCATTGTTCCTGTTCCATGGGCTTAGATCCCCTGTCTAGTCCCTGCTGCACTGACACCACTGCTGTAGACCCAATATTTTCTGAGCCTGAGAATTGCTAGCTCTTCCCAAGGGAAACTTTTCAACAGTTTTCTTTTTCCCAAAACAACCTTGTATAAGCAGTATTCCTTTCGTGCAACAACAGGTGTTGTTTGCTACTTCTGTTACTTAGCCAGTGGGAGAGGTGTCAGTCCAATGGACCAATAACATGTCTTCTTAGCACAGTGTGTTATAAAAGGGCTGAATGAATTGTAAATAAAGCTTCTGATTTCTACTGCCTTCTGACAGAAGGCAAGCAACTTTTTTTGTGTCCTATTGTGACAACTCCTGACTACACTAATACCATGTGAGTCTTTTGTTCTTAAAGCTCAATATGCTTTAAAATGCTCAGCTCTGGTGGCATCTGCAGTGCTACCAGGCCACCTCTGCAACTCCTCTGTTCCTTCACCAGAAAATTCTATTGCCAAAAGAATCCTTTTTTTTTTTTTTCTTTTTTAGAAGACAGTGGGACCTGTGGTGCAGGAGAATACCTCAGATAATAGCATTTTGCAGCATGCAATAAACACACCAGAGTTTTAACCTTTCTGCTTCTTCTCATGCCTCTGTGGAGCCCTTCTACTCTTGACAGAGGTCTGGTGACCAACAGCAAAATTTAGTGGCAGAATTTTGGCCCTATTTCAGGCTTCACAGGTCATTGAGCCATAGAAAGGCTTGGGTTGGAAGAGACCTTAAACCCCATATAATTTCTACCTCCCCATCATGGGTAGTGGTCTCTTCTACCAATCTTCCAGATTGTTCAAAGCCCCATCCAACCTGGCCTTACAAACTTCCAGGGCTTGGGCATTCACAGCTTCTCTGGGCAAGCTGTTCAACTGCCTCACTACTCTCTGAGTAAAGAACTCCTTCCTAAAATCTAATCCAAATAGTGACCCACTGTTGGCTCACTGAATGAAGCTCACAGCAGCTCATATAGGGAAAGTTTGGTACAAACTGACTAAAGAAATATACAGTTTAGTGAGTTCCACAAAGCAGAGGGAGATTCACTGAACAGCGAGCTATTTATGAATAAATATATCTATTCATAGGGGGAATCACATAAAACAATGGGCTGGCAGTGGCTGGTAATTTAAAATGCAGCAGGCAGACTGTTGCTCACATTAGTAACCTACAAGACACATAGCTTAAATAGCACAATCACCACCAACCAGCTCCTTGGGAATTACTGAACCATTTGTGCTTCTGTGCCTCTACTTATTCTTAGAGAAACTTGCTCTTAAGTCTCTATTGCATCTGTTTTTTTTTTTTAATTTACATAAACTTGCTAACTTTACGTGACTATGGTTTCCTTTAATCCATATGTTATTTTTCTGCAGAAAGTCACATATAGTCAACCCTCAGTATTACTTACTTTGGGTTCCTGGTAGGGTAATAATATTTAACAATCCAGTACTATACAATTTGTTTATTTTTGTCATTTCATCTCTGATGTGCACCAGATTCTTCTCACCTCTAAATTTGGAGCTAAACCCTATGCATTTCTCATGTACTGATTTTGCCTTTTCCTAATAATTTCGTGCTTATGACATTCCCTTAATTTTTGCAAATACCATCTGTATTTGCTGTACCACATTGCTGTACCACAGACACTGTCATGATGGGCTGTGTTTGTCTGGTAGCCTTTTTTCTACCAAGGGGCTGTAAGGAAAATGGAGGTTAGGTCATATGCTGGATGTAAGAGGAGGATTTTTGAGAAACAGTTCTGTAGATCCTCACCTGGCCTCAACTCCAAATGGAAGTAGCTCTGTTAAATGCAATTGAAGGTGCTGATTTGGGCCAAGATATCCAAACATGAACTTTCATAGGATCATAAAGCAGAATAAGCATTTTTGGGATCACCATTGCTGATGTTGGTCTTGCTCAGCCTTCCTTTCTATTAATTGTTCACTCACACTTTTCCCATCAACTATATCAGGCTGAGCTGAGAAATAACAACGACAATAACAAGGCAGAGTTCACCCAAATGAAATAAAAAGAAATAAAAGCTTATTTTAGTTCTGGTCCTCCAACATTTTAGTGACCTTTTTTTCCCTGGTGTTGTTTGACCAGACAAGATATTGACATCATTATTGGAGATTTTTTTGTCTTAAAATGACAGTCCTTAAAATCAACAATGAAGAAATTAATTTGGAGACTTGCTAAATGCTGACTGAGAAGGAAAAAAATGCAGTAGGCATTAAATCCAGTCCCCTATTACAGGCAATCATATCATACAAGTCCATTTCTAAATGTGGTAGACTTCACACAGTGTAGCAACTCTCAGTGCCCAAGAGTCCTTCAGAAGCTCTTTTCAGACTTTCCTCTGTTCTAACCATCATGTTTAAAGTTATTGATGGCTAATTTATAGTGATTTACTCTCATGGCAACATCCTTTAGCTTCTATAACTCCTCCACAAAAGAAACTGCAGTGCCATTTTACTTCAATTTTTAATTATTCACATTAGAAATAATGCCGTTAAATGCTAAAGATCAGGATGAGACCTAATGTGTAGTTGTGAAGGGGGAAATCATTCCCAGATATCCTGCTGAGCCCATATGGTAATTTCTGTGTTTGGGTATGCTTGTAAATGTCTGATTCAGCATCAAGGGGGAGTGACAAAGTACTGAGGGAACAAGAGAAAAGACATTGCTGAAGACATTTTCCCTCCCTCCCCCTTGCCTCTCCTCCTCTAAACAGTGAGCCTCTTGCACGCGATCCTTCAGGAGCAATATCTGGAATTGTGATTTTCCATCCCTTGAGGCATCATTTCAGGAAGAAGTCCCTGTGCTGCATTCTGGGCAGCCCCTCTGGTGTGCCATCACAGAACAACTCTGTGACAACTCTTGCTCACGTGCACAGCTCCACCCCAGCCCATACCAGAAGCTGAGACAGAAGCTGATTTTACTGCTTCTTCCACATCCAGTTTCTTCTTATTCTTGTGAGTGACAAGGTTTAGGATATGTTCATTATGCAAAACTGCATTTGTGCTCCAGCCTGCTTTTTGGAGAGGGTTTGGCCAATACAATGTTTTTGTGGTCCAGGAATTCTCACACTGGATCTCTTATTCCCCACAAGGCTGCCGTAAATGATGATTCCTCAATTTCACTTTCCTCAGTAAACGGATGCTTAGATATTTAATTAGGAAGCAAACCATATAATCAACTCTCTGCAGATAGAGCTGCACACTGTAATCAGTCCTGTTCAGCTTCTTTGCATGCTGCTGGAGTGCCAGCAACTCCTGAATTTATCAACACTGAGGCTTGAGTGGCAATTTGCCCAAGGATTTCTCAATTAATAAATATGAAGCAGCAGGCAGTCCGAGCACTACACAGGCTACGTTGCACATCTAACATTGTGGTTTCACTCTATTTTTGCTGGGGAAAAAGGCTAAAAAAAAAAAAAAAAAGCTTTAAAAAAATCAGGCAGAAAGCAGAAACAGAAGTTATATAATACCAAACTGCATTTGTCTTTTTTTTTTTTTTTTTTTTTTTTTTACTTTTTCATCTTCCAATTCCTGCAAAATGCTTGTCTCAGTTCTAAGTTATCCCAGTTGACATTCAAGGCTATCACATTCTTGGTGTATGGTCCAGAGCCCTCCTGCCAGGCAGGTAAAAATATGGAAACCAAGAACAGGATGCAGGGCACACAGACATGCGGCAGAGATAGAGATGCCCCTATCAAACACAGCTCACAGTTCCACAGCTCTTAGACTGAGGAGTAAAAAGAGATAAGTCTGGGTCAAAGCTGATGCTGGATGGAAGCAGAATTCCTATGGGGGCGGTGAACTGGAGGGGACGGGAATGGATGAGCATTTCTACATGCTCAGACTGGAAATTTCTTTTCCCATGTAAGCATGGAAGGAAAGGGTTGAATTCAGAGGGTGAATTGAATTGAGGGTGTCTTCTGGATAATACCTTCCTTCTCCTTCATCAGATAAGGGAGTCAGAGAATACTGACCTCTAGCAAGCGCCTGTGGTGGGTCTCTCTGAGCTCCCAGCAAAAGTGTCCAAACTTGCAATCTGTGACTGGTCAGATATATTCCAGCAAGAGTGCAGACACTCCAGTGGTGGAGTAGTCTGGATTCTCATGCTGAAGGCCACTGAATCACTGATACCCACCACACCTGCGTCCTGCTAAGGTCTGAAACCACAAAAGATCTGTTCTGTGTTCACATGTTCATCAGTCCCATTTGTTTTGCTTGCAATGGTTCAGCAGCAGAAATAACTGATCTGACCAAATCAACTGGTTTTGAATTAAATGTCTGTAGGCTCCATCCCAAATCTCCTCCTGGTCCCAGGCCAGAAAGGTTATTGCAGAGGAGCCTGTTCTCCATGGGTTGTTGCAGTTAGTGAGGAGCTGCACATCTGTCAAAGTGATGCATCAGAAGTGCCTTCAGAGACACTTTCTTGTTATTTTGGTTTTGGCAGCCCTCAGTCCCTTCATGCCACAATCATTTTAATCACTGACACGCTAATCCTTTTTGACACTTTCACTTCTTTCTGCAGTCAAGCTCCAATGAAACATGAAGTGCCTCCCATGTTTCCACTTCAGCCTGCTCAGAAGCATTTGCCTGATGTCCTGGAGGAGGCAGAGCTGCTACATCCCTTCATGAGAATTCTCTGTATCTAGGCTTCCTGCATCTGTGACACCAGCATAAGCAGCAGTGGAACAAACTGGGACAACCTCCCATGGCTCCTAGCCATCCAAGAGATTTTTGGTGCAGGAAACTAAGAGTGGTAGATGGTGCAAAGGGCTCAGACAAGCCATGCAACTCTGGCAGTTGAGCAAGTGAGTGCACATTAACAGGTCCAGAGTAAACTGGAGCTTGTGTGTGCTCACACTGATCGTGGCAAATGGGTGGGATTCAGTTGGTCATAGAATCAAGGATGGTGTGGCTTCTAAGGGGCTTTAAAGACCATCTGGTTCCCATCCCCCTGCCGTGGTCAGTGGCAGCTTCTACTCAGACCAACTTGCTCAAAACCCCACCCAGCCTGGCCTTGAACACTTCCAAGGATGAAGCATCCAAAACTTCTCTGGGCAACCTGTGCCATGGTCTCACCACCCTCACAGTAAAGATTTCTTTCTAACATCTAACCTAAATCTCTCCTCCTAGTTTAAAACATCGGATGCTGCTCTGAGAGATCCATATTAGGTCACAATATTGTCCTTTTTTTGCAGGTTAGGAACACTTATTTTAAACCGCTACCAGAGTGCCCCTGATGTGCAGGAGGGCTTTTAGATGTCGTTTAGAAGTGCACATGTGTCTGTGTAGCTCTGGAATACAGAAAGATTAATTAAGTTTACATGTGCTACGGAAAAAAAAGTTGGAGACTGACTTTAAAAGCAGGCTAACTACACACTGAAAAGTGTGCATTGAATTGGATGTCCAGGGCTCTGTCTGAACATTCACAACAACGTGAGTTTTCCAGCCAGATGACGTTCAGGCTGTGTAATAAGCCAGTGACTTTTTTTTGGCTTTGACTCAGAAATAGAGGCTTAGAGTTTGATAGATTTTTTAAGCCCAGAAAGATTAATATTATTTGATTACCTCCATAACACTGGCTCACACTGAGCAAATATGTAGTGTTTGACCAAAACATGATTTCCCAAAAGGTGCCTGTACATCATTTGCAACAGAAAATAATTGAAAAGTCCCAGGGCCCAATTCCCCACTGCTATGTAATTACTGATGCCTATGTAATACACTATTGATTTGCCCATGTTTTCCTACACTCATTTTGCAGTTGCTAATGACTTACAAAACATAAAATGTCGGAGAAACAGCCCCAAAGTCTTAACAACAGTAAATCACAGTTCAGAGGTCCTTAATTCCCTTATTCCCACATTTTTTGTGGTCTGCATTCCCCAGCAATGACCTTGAGGTTAAAGTGACCCAAGCATGGTAATATTCCCTGTTTACAGGGAATTTATGGCCTTTCACCTGCAAATGTAACCCCACACCCTTTCTTGCTGCCTTGTGCACTACTTGCTGCCAGCAGTTTTCCTGCTGTTTTTGTGGACCAGAAGCAACAAACAATGTCTGCTGCTCTGGAGATCAGGAATGCCGGGATTCTTTACGACTTCACAGTCCTTTGAAGGATCCCAGCAGTCCTGCCAATCAATGTTTACTTTTAATGAGCCCAATTAGGTGCTTCTCTCCAGTGCAGGATTATGAGGATTTGAAAAGGGTCAATTTGTAATGGTTCTTGTGGTGGTCACTGCTACCTGCCACATTAATGAAGATTTATTAAATTAACAACACATGTCTTTTCAGCAATTCAGAGTTCACACACACACAGAGTTAATTAAGGTTGGATTCTATACATGCACCAACTTGGTGAGCTGCTTGTATCTTATAAGTGCAGAATTGATTAGCTCTGGTTGTGGAAAATACATCCAGAACTTTGCCATTCCTATTTATCATTTGCTTTGTTCCTCACCGAACTTTTAGAAACCCATTGGAGTGCTGCCTGCATTTTAACCAGAGATTCCCACAAAATGTTGTTTTTTTTTTTTTTCTCAGCATATTGTAGAGTCCTCAGAGAGTAGGTAAGGTTGCTGCAGAAAGTCCTGGATGGGAAATTGATTTCTTTTTTTAACATTTCTTTTCCCCCCTCAAATCTCAAATTAATGCATAAGACAATACTCAACAACTTCAACGAAATCACTGAGGCTTTAAGAGAAGAAATGTCACCATAATACTTGAGGGAGGAATATTCATGTAACCAACCAGCCCATTAATTTTTTTGTTTGCATTTTATCACCTTAAACAATATTGTTCAGTCAAGAGGACCTAAGTACTTTTGTGACATTCCAAGTTAGTTTCAAGGGAAATGTTCAGGCCAGATGTGTGATCTGGATGGGATATCTAGTAGATATTTAATCACTAAAAATTAGCCATCATTCAGCAAGGAGAATTCAAAGCATCTCACACAAGAGTTTTGGAACTCTTATCTCCAGCTGGAAATAGATAGGAGTTTGTCTAGTTCTTCTGAGGTGCAGGAGGTGTCCAGGTATTTTGGAAGCTTTGAGAACTATTCTCCAATTTGTTGAAAATTTCACTTCAGTTCTGGGCAAGCTACTGTCTCCATTCAGCCAGAGGTGGATTAGGGTTGTGTAAATAGATTTAATCTGGTTTGGTGGCCACAGCAGAATGGGCTGTACTAATCACATGCCTGCTGGAAAGGAGACTCTTCCAACATCTATCCAACTAAAGATATTTCCATGCTTCTCGCATTACTGGCATTACATCCAAGCATAAATCTTAATGTATTTTCCACCTGGAGTACTGGGTAGGCTTTCAGTAAATAAAATCCTTCACCCCTGAAATTATAGTTAAAAGTGTCTGATTTAGAAAATTCAAACTTGCTTGTGCGTTGAATCAATTCCTGAGGACATACTCTCAGTATCTTTTATACTTGGTGCTCCTTCCCGTGAAACAGGGCATAATTAAACCTCTTAACCTGGCTGATTTGTGGACAAATACATGAAAGATCATCAGGCTTCTCAGTTACTGTTACAATGGATGCCAGACAAATAATTGAGATGGACACCCAGCTACTCTGCCACGCCACTGTATGCAAACCATGACAGCAGTTCCTGCCTGGGGGTTAAGGGAGCTCTGGTGTCCCATTAGATGGGCACTCTGCTGCCTTTCATTTATAGGAATGAGGAGCTGGACTCCTGTATCAGGTTTGACCCACTGAACCTGCTCCCTGTCCGCTGTGCCCCCCTCCCCTGGTGCTCAGCCAGGGCATTGCTTCACATTTGAAACCAAACGGTCTCAGAGGAGTGGCAAGGTGGGAACATGGCAAGTGCAGCAGGGCAATCAATGTATGGCTCTGGGAAGAATGGGAAGAGACTCTTTCAAATTATGGTGACAAATGCTGACAATCCTGAAATTTCTTCTGTTTCCCCAAAATTTCACAAAATAAAAACGCTAACTGGGCAAAAAGAGATCATCAGTCTTTGATTAAAATCACTGGCAATATTCATACTGCTGCAGTTCTGGGTGGCTTCAGAAGTAGAGTAAGTTCCATACCCCTCTCCTCCACACTGGAGCATTTTGCTAACCTTGCTTTCTGAAGATGGTTGGGTGGACAAGGCGCTGACCTGGAGCCTGGCATTGGGCTGAGTGTTGGATCCCACAGAGACTCCATGCTGAGGCCTGGAGAAGTTCTGTCCATCTACAGCTACAAGTGTGCTCAGATCCCTGACTTCCACTTCAGAAAGTAAATCCCACTGGTGGCCCTTTGCTGATGGTGTTTTATTTGCCTTCTCTGGGAATTAGCTGTCAGGGTTTAATGTTTTTAAAAGGCTTTGGTGAATAAAAAACTTTGTTTCTTTTGCTTAGCCTTCTAAAGGGAATAATAATGTTGTCACACCTCACTGGCCTATTGTAAGACTTGTTGAAGATTATGAGATGTTCACAAGCTGTTGTTATGAGACATCTGAAAGAACTAGGGGGGAGATGAACTGATACCATTGTGGAAAAGGGAAGAAAGACACAGCATTGACTGATTGATTTGTTTTTATCTTGCAATAATGCACACAATCAGTGCTGATCAAACAATGAAGACTGTGGAAGCTGACGAGAAATTCAATATTTTTGCAGTGCAACTCTGATGTAAAGGATTGATCCAAAAATGGATCCTTTGATTAACGCATAAAAGTTGAGGGTCTGTGTTTAAAGAATTCGTGCTGCTTCCAGCATCCTGTGTGGCTGTCCTCAAGGCATTCAGGCCTCTCTGTGGCCTGCATGATATTATATGTGACCAGTGAGGATGGAAATACTGAAGGACTTAGTCAACTATTGCAGAATAAACTCTGCAGAGGAGTCACAATCCTGTTGTGCTTGTTTTGTGGTATCAGAGTTGGATGATGCAGAGCAGTGTGGATTGTGACTAGGCTGAACCAGAGAGAGGTTCTGGCCCCTGTGCCTTCATGTCAGTCAGAAATTACAAGAAGATGCATCAGTAGCAGGTGATATCTTTTTTCACCTGGTTTGCTCAGCAGTGTGCTGCCACAGCATGGAGGGTGACACAGCTTGGTCCCATCTTTGGTGGTGCTTGACCCAAGGAAGCCATAACGTGTTACAAAGGTTTCACAGGGTATTTCTTTTCCTGTGCTTGTCTCATTCACATACTCAGGCGCATGAGGGACTGGGCTTTGCACTGGTGAGAAAAGGGATCATGGACCTCCCACTCTTCTTCTGCACTCCTGGCCAGGCTGTGGAGGTGTGGGGCTGGCTCTGTGTCTGCTCTGTCTCCATGGAGCTGCTTCTGTGGAGGGACAGTGTCTTGGTGGCACAGCCCTGCACTGCTGTGTGTGGCTGTACACCTGCCCCAAGGCCCTGCATCATCTGGAGGGAAGAATTTGAGATATGTGACCCACTGTGTGCAGTAGGAACATTTCCAGCCTGCAGGAGCAACAGCAGCTCTCCTCTGTACGTGCATGGGGTGCTGGGGGTGTTTGGGGAGACATTATCTGTGTGTCACCTTCCCAGCATGAGAACTGACAAGCTTTCCATTTAGAGAGAGATTTGGAAGCCCAGAAATACAGGAAAAAAACCCCTTAACTCTCATTGTTTATTAGCTACAATTAAGCTGCTGTGAAATGCCTGTGCAAGAATGAGTCTGTGTGCAAACCAGAGGCTTTCTTTTTGGAGAGGAAAACAAGCAAACAAACCCTGACTTTGTCAGTGGTTGGAAAGTGGTAGGAAAGTGCTTTGGAGCAGCCTCATCTCCCCTTGCTGGTGTTTGACAGCTACTGCAGCCTGGCTTTGTGTCTGTGTTCAGTGTGCACTGCTTCCAGCTGCAGGTTTGCAGGATTTTCCAAGTATTGCCAGAGAAAGAATTATATTTTCTGTGTTTATGCTTATGAAGCTAGAACTGAGATTTCTTTTTTTTATGAGGTTTAGCTAGACTTTTTCTTCCCCTTAAAGGCCTTCATTCAGACTTAGCACCTGTATTCAGAGTCTGTATTACTGCAGAGGCTTTCCAGCAGACCTGTAGCTGCCAGGGGCAAAAGGGAAATATTTCATCAAAAAAAGAAAACTGAAGGAAACCACCAACCAATACTTGAACCAAAGTAAACCTGCAAAAATGTTGAATTACAAACAAAAACTTTAGGCCTTTATGAACAAGGATTATGATGACAAATTATGATCATCACCTGGGAAGTACTAACAGAAGTGCTGGCACAGGAGCAAATGGACTAAGAATACACTCGACTTGGAAATAGCAGGACGATTTCTTGCCATCAGAAAAATGGAACAGCTTGGTAATAAAAATAGGGTTGTACAGAGCTAAACTGGATTTGTACCAGTTGACAAGGGATCTGACATGATGTGGGAACCAGATGTGGTAATTCTGGAGGTAATTTCCAGGACTGGGTTCATAAGAGTTTGGTCAGCCAGAGAGGTTGCAGAGTGTCCATCCTTGGAGGTTTGGAAACCTGACTGTCGATGACCCTGAGCACCCTGCTGTCACTGACTGGGCTCTGACCAGGGGACTTGGACAGGATAGTCTTCAGAGGTGTTCGAATAAATAATCCAGTGACAGGAAAGCAGCTATCCACCTCCTTTTCTTTAGAGTTTATTTTTACATTTGTTCTTTATGGGTAAATACTCTTTTATTTCTCTCTTATATTTATCTCCAAGCTGTACATCATCTTGCTGGAGAAATGTGAGTGGGAGCACGGGTGGACTTTTGTTCTGAAATTTAAGATCAGCCAAGATTAATGGTCTCTTTTGAACAAAACTCAGCATTATTGTGCTGCATATGACAGGAAGGTGCAAATCCTCACACAAAAACCCAGAGAAAGAGCTACCTTAAAGCTTTGCCTACAGCAAAGGATTCAGGAACATGTGTGGGCCAGCTATTCCAATGGGCTAAATTTTGCTTTACTCTTCTTTCTCCCTGTGATCTTCTTTCTCTCAGCCTAGAGGTTTTACTCACAGAGGAAGAAGTCCTGATGTTGTTAATTCACATACTTCAGCTAAGCATTGATTTGGGGTTGGAAACCATTTACTCTTTCAAGAATCCCCTTTCCTCTGGGCTGGGCTCATGCAGGTGTGTGGAGCCAGAGCTCTGTCAGGGTGCTGTGCTGACTGATGACTCAGCACTGTGGCTGGGTCCTGCCTCACATCTAGGGCCCAGAGACTGTTCAGAGCCACATCCACACCTGTCAACCTACAAGGGCTGGAACCTCTACATCTAGTTAGTTTTTCTTCCTATTTATCTCTGAATATGCTTTGGAAATTACTTTCCTCCCCTTTAAATTTTTCATTTTTCTGGCACAAGATCCATGCTTCTGGCTCTACTGGTTAAAGAGCCATGGCTGGATTTACTGCCCTCCCTGACTTTAACCTGCTGTTCAAGGATACAGTGATTGAACACTGGCTTGCAAACCCAGCTCCTATATTTTTAATACCATATAACTTTTGCTGGTATTTCCCTAATGGCCTGGGAATGTGAATCATTTTTTTCTCATGAAATAACCGCCCATTTATATATTTCTCTTGAGAGACAGCATGATCTGACATTGCATTTAACCCACAGCAAGGTATTTAATTTGTTGAATGGGTACTAGGAGGGGAAAAACTTGGGAAGTACAGTTCATAATACAGTGTCATTTACCAGGTAAAATACTGCTCATATTGAAAATGCAGCAGGATTGAAACAATGGCATTTTCATTCCCTTCTTTCTCTTTTTCCCCTCACAACCTTTTTGCACAATTTATACAAATTTACATCATATGGCAGCTAAACCTTATAATTAACAAATCAGTGTGAGGCAAGACAAATAAAGATTTCTTTTTCTGTGCTGGGTGGGGAATGATGCAAATGACAGAGTTAAAACATGCCTGTGCAGTGAGGAAAGGCACAATCACACATGGATAAAAGCAGACTCACCTTGCTGGATTCAGGATTACAGCCAGAATTTCATCTTATTCTGATTATGGAGTCACAGAATGCTTGAGGTGGAAGGGACCTTAGGAACCACTCAGTTCCAAACCCTCTCACCATGGACAGGAATACCTTGCACTGCACCAGGTTGCTCAAAGCCCCATCCAGTCTGACCTTGGAGCACTCCCAGGGGTGGCGCTTCCACAGCTTTTCTGGGCAACCTGTTCCAGTGCCTCACCACCCCCTGAGTGAAGAATTTCTTCCTAATATCCAATCTACACCTGCCCTCTGTCAGTTCAAAGCCCAATACCCTTTGTCCTGATGAGGATCAAATGAGTGCACACCAGCAGTATGTACAGAAACCTCGAAATCTGTCTCAGTGTTTTCCTGGGTCAGGCGTGTGGCTCCCAGTGTTGCTGTCACACTTTCCTCTGCAGCACCTTGCTCACCCTTCCTGAGGCTGGTGTCCCTGGAGCTGTGGAGCTTCCCAGAGCCCTCATGGGAGGTGTACCCTGATTTAATCCCAGTGGACAGTATTCCAGTGTGGTGCAGGGTTAGCACTCCCAAGTGTGACCTAAAAGCCACTGAAATCAATCACCAGAATATCCCTGTTCCTGTCAGTGGAGCAGGTTGCTCTTGGATTGAAATCTCTCACTAATGTAATTATTCTCTTCTAAGGGAGGAAAATGGAAAAGTGAAGATGGCATTTTGGACATCAAGGTCACACACACCACGCAGCTCTCAGCATCTTAAATGGCCCTGTATGGAGCTTTTATTCTTTTCCAGACATAAAGATGTGTGAAGTGCATCACAGCACTGCCTCCTTCCTGCCACTTCAGGTGGCTTTTGATGGAGAGCTGAGAGACGAGGTTTTGTACCTCAGGCAGAGGGGCCATCAGGGCAGATAGGGGATGAGCACCACGTCTGACCTGAGCAGAATTAGGGGCAGGGGATAGAAATTGGGAAGGCTTTGCTGGGCTGACCCCATGACAGGTTTCAAACATCACAATGGTTCGCCTGACCCTGCTCTGACCACATATAATCCTTATCGCCAGAACTCTCACCCTAACAACCGCCTCGTTCTTACATTGATCCAGCAGAGAGCACTTCTGCAGTCAAAAAATATATCTTTGTTTTCTAAATGATTTTTTTCTTAATTTTTAGGAATTGAATCATCTATGTTCTGATTGGAGGCATCAGAAAATCTATATCACTGTCTAACTTTGTGTTTGTGTTCTGAATGAAATTATGGTAGATCAGTTTCAGTCAAGTTAGTTCAAATAAAGCTGGAGAGAATGGTTCTTGAAAAGAAAATGAAACATTAAAACCTCTCTGTTTCTGGACCAAAACCTTCCATTCGTAGGTTTGCATAGAAAGTTAAGTTTCTTTTAAAACTCTTCAGGGGAATACCTGGTTTGAATATGATTAACTCTATCTATTTATTGATTACATGAATCATTCAGTTCCTAAAAAGTCAATCGTCTCTGCTCTCCTCCACCCTAATTATGGACAGAAGTCAAGGTGAATCTTTCCATTAACTTCTGTGATCTTTGGATCAAGCACTGGAACACGATCCCGTGGGTTGGGCATGGATAATGAGCTGGGCACAGCGAGGTTATCTCTGCTCCAGGTATCCCAGTACCGGGGCAAAGCCAGGGCAATGAGACACAGAACTGACACTCACCCCGCAGAGAATTTGTCTGGAGGAGCTGTAAACACAGTGAGGCCAGACCCTGCAGGTGTGAGCTTGGAAATGGGTGTTTTATGGTCTTAAGGGAGATTTGCACCTTGAAGAAAACGGTTTCTGTAACCAAACAGCAGCCTCTTAATTGTGTCCCATCATCCCTTAATAATGGAGCAGTTTAAAAGTGTGACTCGAGCAAACAGGAATTTCTGTTCTCCACCAGACCACTTAGAAAGCTTTGTCTTTATGTAGAGCATCAGGACTTTTCTGTGTCACATTCTATTTCCATCTCTTATTAAGAGAAAAATTGATTTGGTGTGCCAGGGGCTTTCCATTTGCATTTCAATTACAGATTTCAGGGGCTTCTTAGGCTTTCCAGGCTTTTAAAGGACTAGTATTTCCTACAATATATTCTGAAGAGAAAAAATTAGGGTCTGAGGTAGAATGAAGTTCATTAAAAATAAAGCTTATCACAAGGGCTGCCATCCCCACAGTTAGACTCATTGATAATTGCTTATACTTCCATTGTTTATTAAATAAATAAAGAAGAACTCATTACTCAGAACTGAAGAACACTACGTGTGAACACATGACTTGCATGATTTTCTACACCCTGAAGACTTCATTTAACCCGCTTAGCAGTGTTGTAGCAGCATCTGTGGGGGTTGTCTGGGAAGGGGTAAAGAAGGTGATAAGGGCAATAAGAGTCCTGCTGGGGATATGAGAGTTTGGGCACCCAGCACTTCAGAGGCTGGCAAGGAGCCAGAAAAATTTCCTTCAAGCTCAAATTCCCCGAGTCTCACCTTTGCTGGGATTCCCAGGAGCAGAGCCCCAAAACTGAGGTATAAAACTCACCACTTTTGCTCTGTGGTTCAACTGCTTTTACAAAAATGAAAAAAAAAAAAAAACCAACACAACCTGTTGGTGAGGTTCTGAAAGGAATTTTTAAAAAGTCTTCTCTCCCCACTCTTACCCCCATCTCTCTTACACTGACCACATTCTGGACAGAAGATATGTGTGCAAATCTCACACCAGGAGTTTTCTCTACACTCTTCTGTACAAGGGGAGGGGGCTTTGCTCCCAAAGAAAAAGGTAAAGTTGAGCTATTTAACACATTTTTTAAAGTTAACACAACTTTAAATCACATTTCATTGTTCCATCTTTGTAGAAGTGAGCAGAATTTTTACCAGTCATTTACTTCTCTCCAGAAGGGATTTTTTAACCACTTTTTTTTTTTTTTTTTTTTTTTTTTTTTTTTTTTTTTTTTTTGGTGCACTATGGGGACTCCTGGCCGTGCTACCATCAGTTTTCTTCATGCCACACACTCTCTCAGCAGGTCCTTGTGGACCAGCTCTCCCCACTCCCTCTACATCTCCTCTGGCAGAGGAAATGTAGGAAATACAGCCTCCTGCATAGCAGGAAGGGATTTCCATCCAGTCCATAATTCATTCTGTTTTTTCCATGTACTGCACATGCCCTTTCCTACCATTGAGAAGGAAATTAAATAATTACACTGCCTGCAAGAAGCATGCTTTATGGCTTACATTTATGATAAAATTATGGAGCTGTTGCAATGAAATATTCCATCAATACATTAAAACAAAGCAAAATCAGCATGGCAATAAAAAACTCTTATTGTGCCTGTTTAATCCCTGGTTTTCTTTTGTTTGGTTTATTTAGTGCTTTTATTAAAATATTTCTGTTATAATACTGATTTTAATGCTCTATTGTTTTTCTAATGGCATGATTTTTATTGTAACATCACCTCCAATTTAATATGTCTTTCCATTATATTTGAATTGCTACTAAAATGGAATTGCTCTTGTTATGGATGTAATACCCTTGTAGAAAGTTTTAAGAGCCACTTCTACTACATAATTACAAAAAAAAAAAAAAAAAAAAAAAAGCCAGGAAATGGCATGAGGAAGAGGGAAATCCTACGTCCCAATGTGAAAATCTGCAGAATGCTAAACTGATAGTACAGATGTCCCAAAAAAAGGGAACCCTTACCCAAAAAGCTGGGCCTAACTTTATTGAAGTACTTTTAGCTATAGACTTAGATATCAAATCTGAGGCTGTCATATTTAACAGCAGCTTCTGCTATCAAATGTGCCATGTTTTAGTGAAATAATAATAATAAAATAAATCTATGGACTTTAAAGTTCCACAGATCAACAGATAAGACATGGATACATTTTATTTCTCATGTGACATTTTGAGGGAGGAATAAACCCCCTTATGTTCACACAGTTCTCTTTTGAATCATTGAAACATATGGTAGCAGATTTATGGCAGTTTATCAGAAGATTTGTATATACATAGATACAAACTAAATATGCATGTAAAACTGTAGCTGGCTCTTTTGCACTCTATGTGAAATTTATCTCAGGGTGGATCTGCAATTTCCAGAGAGTGAATTATAGTCTGAATTCTGAGTGGCAGAACTCACTGCATTGGTTATCTAAAGATAACGCATTTTAATCTCACGATCTCTCCAGGGTGGCGCAAATTTAAAAAAAAAGAAAAAAAAAGAAAAAAAAAACTACACAAGCACACACACAAAACCCCAAAAGCCAGTTTGATGAATTTCTATGATCTTATCTCCGCAGAGCATTTTCTTTTAGGCAGAGTAGAGTTTTTTTTGCTTCAGCGGATAATACGAGGATTCAATCATTGTTTTCCAAAGTACACATTATTTGCAATAGTGTGGTCTGGGCGATTGCCTTTCTCAAAGAGCAGACAATATTTCAGCTAACAGGGTGGAAATCAATAGCAAAAGATTAAAGATCAAAGGATGAACAAGTGCACGTGACCCAGAGGAGAAAGTGACAGTGGGAGCTGCCTTTAAGTGATAGCAGGTGCTCCCACAGCCAGAGAGGAGGAGAGCAGAGAGATGCTTCAATTAACTCATCCCTGTGCTCCCGACAGACCCGGCTTTGTTCTTGGCTTTGAAGGATTCTTGCCTTTCTTCTGATAGGTTTGCAACTCCCCACCAATTTCTTGCTGCCCCTTGATCCCATATTCCAGTTGAGCCCTGGCCAGTCTGTTTTCTTGCTTGGTGACTTTGCTCACTGCATTCTGGCTGAAAATCAGTTTAGCTTCCTGAGTTTCACAGAATAATTCCATGCCTGCCCCCACCACTGCCAGGGTTCACATACCTGATAGCAATGCCAAGGTGCTTTCTTGTACCCCTTACCCCAACATCTCAGCTCTCCACAAATGCTAGGGTACAATCACCAGATTAACATCATCATCATCAATCATCATCAAATAAACAAACTACCAGCTAGAAATCATTAGGAAGAAAAGAGAACTAAATGATATGTACCCACATGCTGAGTACTGTGTGCTTTTTTTCTTTGCTCAACCCTAAAAGGAAAGAGAAGGGCTGGAAAAAAGCAGCACAGATACCCAGATGTGTGGGGAAGGAATAGCTTCACAGACCAGTTCTGAGAAGGTTTGGTCTAGGTAGGATATAATTAGAGATTACAAATCAAGGAATGGCATGCACAGGGCAACTAGAGAGGAACTGCTCTGTCCTTCTCCCAGCTGGGGAGCTTGGGAGCAGCAGTGAGATTAACAGGTTTGAAAAAAGAAGAAAAAAATTAATTGCCAATGTGCATTTAAGCTGAGAAACTCCTCCTTGCAATACACTGTGGATGCTGAAATAAGCTGAATTACTTTGTGCTTGCTTTCTCTAGGAGTTTGCATAGAGATCATTTCTGGACATTTGCTGATGCACAGGAGATTGTTAAGATGTACTGAGGTCATCATATACCTGAGTATGCAGAGGGGGAGAGAGGGCAGAGAGGGAGAGAAGAGGGCGAAAGAGGGAAGGAAAGGGGATTTTGGCCACTGGCATGTTTTTATGGAAACACATGGTTATCACAGTCTTGACAGATTTACTCACTTTTGGGGCTGGGATGAGCAATTACCTTGACAAATTGTGCTTGGCAAACTGAAGTAAACAGACACCTTTGCCAGACTACTCCTACCATGGCATTGCTCTACACTCCACCACCCCAATCTCACTGACTGTCCTTCACTGTCACTGAGTTACTGTCACTACTGTCTGGGAAAGTGAAAATATGCCAGCATTGATCCCATACATGCTCATAACTCTTCAGACTCCCAAAGACCACAGAAAATTTTAACCCTTAATTAGATTGCATTTGGTGTGAGTTTGGGGGCCATCAATTACCTTAGGTACAAGCACCTTTTCCCAGAATTTAGTCCCTCTCTGCTGTGCTGTCAGGGAGCAGAACAAGATCCCCAATATGTCCCGTTTTAGTGGGGTTTAGCCAAGGTTCTGCCTGTGAGAAAGTCTCTGACTGTGATGGCAGAGATTTTGTCTGGACGGAAACTGTGGATTATTTTCCAGGATGCAAAAAAGAAGAAAAAAAAGTCATACATTTGAATCAGTTGCAAAAGTTGAGAATAAGCATATTTATTCTAAAGTGATGACAATTTTTCTGCAGTCTAGTGATTTGGGGGAAAAGAAGGAAATATTCATGTCCAGGACATAGCCTCTGTCACTTCAGGTGACAGGTAGGTATCTTGGCCCTTGTTCCAGTTCTTTCTGTAAAAGGATAAAAATTCCTGAAAGAATTTCCTTACATTCCTACCTAAGAGACAGCTTTGCTTTCCTGAGCCATGCAAAGCAGAGAGGCAGAAAACTCCAGGCTGGGATGTCTACCACTGCTGAAGAACAGGAGATAAATCCCTGAGTCTATGTAACATCTGGTGGAAAATAAACTGGGGTGAGGCAGGGGATAAGAGTGACAGGTTTTAACAGCCTTTTCCAGGGTTAAGCTCTACAAACTCAACCTAGATGCAATTCCTTTAGAAATGCAAAGGTAGAAATGCTCCACAACAGGTCCAGTGGCAGAGTGATAGGGTTGTCAGCATGCTCTGAGCCTCAGCTAAAACCAGAGGCAAGGTAAATACCTTGGGCAAGTTGCCATTCACAGACAGAATGGTAGAGGGGTGTAATTTTCTGCTAGAGGAAGCCACTTGGATGAATTTTTTTCACCAAGATAAATCCACCCTTACTATGTCAAGGACAGAAACATAAAATATATCTTCTTTTTCCAGCAACAGGAGAGAAGCACCTGTGAGCAGAAACCCACAAATGCCAGCTGTCTTAGCACCCTCTTTAACGTCTGGGTTTTTATGACCAAAACGAGATTCATGGTTTCCTATTCCCAGTTAGCTTTACTGAAGTAGAAGTGAAAGGTTGATGTTTCCAATAAATGGCACTAACACCCATTGCACATCAATGATGCAGAAATGGAGGCCATGAAAAAAAATTTTGAAGGGCTGGAAGAAAATAAGGCTGTAGCTTAAAAAAGGGGCAAAGTGCAGCCACAGAAAGCACACAGAAATAAAAATCAGTCTGTATTTTTCTCTGCAAATTATGAACTGGTGCAATGATGCCACAGGAATTTTGATGTGCCTGTGGCCTTCAGGCATTTTAGTTCTATTCCTGTAGTTTTGTCTCTGTACACTTGTAACAGCAGTTGGGTAGAAATGTTTTGCTGACACTATGTGCAAGGAGAAAAGGGTCGGAGGAGAGTCACACTCACTGCCTGTTCTCTCACATTACTGTCTCCCACCCATCCCAGAACGTAATTTTATGACACAAATTCAAAGTTGAAAGTCTGTGACTGGTGTGTGATTTAAAAATACACTTACTAAAAATAATGACAAGTCAATCGAATTATAAATGATGGGGCGTTTTTTGTGGGTTTTTTTGGGATGTGTTTGTTTGTTTTGTTTTGTTTGTTTTTTCTTTCAAAATTCTTCTAGCTGGGATCTCTCTCCAAAATTTGCAAGGACTGGAATCTTTGTATTTCTCATTATGTGCAACATTCCTACCATGTCTTGCCTGATCCAATATTAATTTACTTGAATTTTATGGACATAGAGTAACATTGATTGTTAGCTTTTCTAAAAGTCTCCAAGCAGTAAAAGCTGGCTGAAGGAAGAGAAGTAGGGTAGCTACTAGGGCTGGGATTACAAAAACACTTCCTTGTGAGGAGAATCAGGAATCACATTCTCATTTATGTGAGAGGACAAATGCTGATGTGACATGACTTTGTCACCTGATGTAGTTTGTAAAGTGCAGATTTTCTCTCCTGCTCAGAGGTGTCCCTCACTGACTTGAGACCAGTCCTCGTTTGATTCTGGTGGTTGTGCTGGACACAGCTCTCTTTGAGTATCACAAGCCCTTGGAGTCACTGCTCCTGATGCTTCACACTGGGGGAAAGGTCCTAGACAACTTAACCTCTGCTGGACATAACTAAAATCCAGCAATTTCCTTCTTAGGAAAGAGAAAACACAACATGCAGAAGAAATGTTGCACTGCCGAGACACTGAGTATTTGAATATTTACCGGCTTGAGGATACAGTGAAGTTCCTGTAAATTTCTGATACCCCAAACTGCAGCGCTGACCTCACATGGCAAAAATTGCATCTGCAGCATGGCTCAGGTAACTGCTCCCACCCTGTTTTCCTTCCAGCCCTGCACTACTTCCCCCCTCATAACTCAGCAGCAGCAGGTGAAACCACAGCCTGGCGCTGACGACAGCCCAGAAGCAGAAACTCACATCCAGCAACCTGAAGAACAAAACATGCCACTGGTATTTATTAACATAGCCTTGTAAATCAAACCAGCCTGCCTGTCTGGTGTCTTGTCCGGAAATTATTGCCTCATTCATCTTAGCCATATTAAGCAGGCCACATTTATCAAGGTTGCATAAAAAGAGATGTATAAAGACAATTCCTGGACAATAGTTACATGCAGGTACTATGCCTGCAGCAACTGCCTGTTTTTCAGGGATGCACAAGCTGTTTGACATTGCCACATTGTATAGAAAGAGAGGGCAAAGGTGCTTATCTGAGTGTAAGTGTACAGGCAGGGATACAAAAAACTCAGAGAAACTTCAAAACCTAACCTCACAGGCTGAAACACATTAAACTCAAAGACCTTCTTATGTTTGTGTATTTTAGTAAAGATTTTGTGCAATTGCATCAGGTAACAGCAATATCCTCTCTATCCTTCCAGTATCTTACTGGGAACAGGGAGCTGTACTGTATAGATGTTTGTGCACGTATCTTTGTATTCTGCAATTCACTCATTTGCTGAAGCTGTCATCATCAGTGTTTTGATTTGGGTAAACTTCCAGCAGGACAGAGGCTGCATTTCACTGGAGCCAACTGCCAAGCACTTTCCCATTCCTGGCTGCTTGGAGGCCAGATACCTCAGGAGTTTTTCATGTCCTTGAAAAAAGACAAGGACTTTTTTTACACTGACCACTTTGCCAAAGTCAGTAGGTCCAGGGCAATTATTTGAAGCTTTCTGTTCCCTTTTACTATTCAGGGGTTATCTTCCTAATCAAATGCAAGCAAATGTTAAATGGTCCACATTAAGTCCATAAAGTGGAGTTACATTTCTTTTTCTGTGATTGCTATAAGGTCTAGTGCATAGCTGGACTCTGTCAGAGCAGTATATTACTGTGCTGGGTAGTTCACAGGCACTCAGGGAGCCCCTGCCTCTGGGAGTTTCCACACTGAGAGACAATCTTTAATTCAAAGAATTTATAGTCTAATCAGAAAATTACAGAGGAAGGTTGGGAAAATGAGGGCAGCAGTTTGCCATGAATACATATCAGTAGAGCTTCTTCACAGAGAAAGTCTGTCAAACTGTTTAAATTTGGGTTTTTTTATTAAAAAAAAGATATGAAAATGGGTATTTTAAAATGGATGTTTAAAAAAATCATTGCTTTAAAAATTAATCTTTTTTATCTACTTTATTGAAAAAGGTTGTACAGGAGGCAGTGCAATTGCCTCTGGGAAAATTTTCCTGTTTTGTTTAGACAACACCATGAAAATCACAGTATAAAACTTCTCATTTCCAAGATGGTCAAAAACACACATGTAAGAAGACATGTTGGTGAGTATTTTTATATATAATATTTTGGAAACTTTTCCTTTAGAATTGTAGAATATTTATACTTCTTGGGGTTTTTTTTTTTGTTTTTTTTTTTACTTACTTCACTATCTGTAACCCCACTTTGACCTAGTCAATACTGATATGTTTCGGATGACAGAATAAATGTTAAAAACCTTTACTTCTTCAGTGATAGATTTTCCATACATCACTGTCATAACCTTAAGGCCTGAGAGCCAGGAAACCTCTAGAGCATTCTGAAGACAGTTATATCATTAGAAATCTAAACATGCCAGACCCCCATGACAGGTGTTTCTGGTGATGATGGGCAAAGCTGTGATACCTTAAACCACTCCCTGTTCCATGCTTAGACAATCCTCATATGAGTGAACAAAGCAGAGCAATTTGGGGTACAAATTACAGCACGAAGGCATTGTGTTTTATGTGTGCTGTTTTGGGACATTCCTGTGAACTGGATTGTTTCTGAAAGGAAAATTCCACTTTAGCAAGAGATGTTGAGGTTTTATGATATTTTCAGTATTAAACTGAGAACCAGATATTAAAGTTGCATATGTGTGTGTTGCTAAGTGTAGGATGGAGGAACAACTCCTCCTTGTGCAAGCTGATATTCCCAGATGGGGGATGCAGGAGACGGAGGGTCAGAGGGTCAGCTCCTTGCTCTAAATTTCCAGAGATCCCACTCCAGACCCCTGGTTGTGGAGCCAGCCTAGCCTGTGGATCTTGGTTTCCTAAACCAGGAATTCCCAAGAAAGGCTAGAGGAACACAAGAGTTTGCCCTGTAGGCTTTTTGCTGTGTTTCATCTCCTGAGTTATGGCTGTTGTGGTAGCTCTGTGTCACCCTGCATCACTGTGGTGAGGTACTGGGTAATGTTTCCCAGCACACTGAAACCTGTAGGTGCACACCCAACAGGGGAATGGGGACAAAGACAGGACAAGAGAGAGCTTAGAAAAGAGGAGGAATTGATTAGGTCCTAACTGTTCTACTGCCTAAAATGCACATATTGTATATAATGTATATAAACATGGTATATTCATAGTAGTGGCCAGCTGTTGCCCATGGCCACTACACACAACCAGATGAAATGAAAAAAAGGAATTGTGTTGAATGGAGGGAGGGCAAAGCACCTCAACAGGCTGCTGGGACCTGTAGAGTCTCTTTTTGCAGAAGAGGTTTAAATATGGGCAAAGCAAACATTTTATGCAGGATCTTCAGACACTGGTGAATCTCTTCTCAACAACAGTCCTCTCCAGAGAATCTCCTGAAGCTCCCTCTGACACATCATTTCTACCTCTCGACATTTTGGTTCTTTTGGCAATCTGTCATCCCAGCCAGCAGATCGCTGCAGTACAAAGTTTCAGATCAGTCCAACTTTAGTCCAGAATGCAGAAAGAAGATGCTAAATCCCAGCAGAGCTGTTTGGTGCAGTGGGACACCAATGAGCTGCCTGGCTCCTGACCCTGAGCTGAGCTGGCCTGGGGCTGTGCCATGGGAATGCTTCCCTGACCTGGGTGTGCCTGCCCTGTACCCACATCCCTCAGTGATGTTACATTGCACGTAGGAGGGGAGGGAAGCAGCAAATGTGTTTTCTAGCTGTGTCCACAGCAAATAAATCACCGTGTATGAATTATGGAGGGAGCTGAGGCACACAGCATGATACCGCTGTTATAAATGCCGGTGATATTAGTTATGCCGGGATGCTGGAGGAGACAGTGTGGATGGAGTGTGGATGTGCAGCACAAAGATTAGGGATGATGGATTACTGTTGCCTGTCTCTGGGATGGCAGCACTGTCTGAGATCTGTGTGTGTGGCCAGGCAGCCCCACAGCCAGAGAGGCAAAACCCACAGGTGGAGCAGGGGAGATCTGGTGGCATTATGTGGGTGGTCGTGTTGGGATGCACAGGAACCAGGATTCACCCTTATTTCTTATCTCCTGCTGCTTCTGAGCAACAAATGGAATTGAAAATGCAAGCTGGTGCAACAGCAGCTCTCTCAGGGGTGTCTGTGAGTAAGTGACAGGTATAAATTGTAGCCCCTGCAAGCAGTTAGGAGGCCCGTGGGAATAAGAGGTATCATAACATGAAAATGAAGGTCAGCTACAATGCCACGAGCATGGAGTGATCACCCAGTATATTACAAGGTCTTTAAGAACTAGCAGAAGTACTCGGTCTTTCGCAGCCATGGGGGGTCAGAGGGCTACTCAGTGATGCCCATGAGAGCCAGGGATGTCTGCAGGATGGGGCAGAGCCACAAGCCCCCTCCAGGGGTTGTTGCCTCTGTAGCTGTCAGGCAGGAGGTGTTTGCTTTGGGCTTTTTCCACTGTGGTATAACTCTCTGGGATTTAACAAACATGGAACAGGAGAGTTGGAGGGAAATGGTGAATCTCCCCCAGCAATTAGAGTTCAGTCTTTCTGTGATGCTTCTACCCAAATTGTGGTAAAAACAAAAAATTCTTCTTTGTATTGACCCAAACACAGCTTATTTTCACTAAGTTATTTCACTAAAATATATTGGAATAAAAATATGAGACCAGAAAAGCAACAGAACATTTTCAGCCACAGAGATCCATATTTTACTTTCTTTTTAGTTGTTTCTGTGCTCAAAGAAGAAAAAGACAATTTTGAGGAGGAGAATTTACCCATTTTTCCAAACTGTTCTCAGGTAAAACGTTCAGAAGAGTATGAATGACTTCGAAAAGTATTTTCCCTTCAGAAGGGGCATGGGTTGTTTGGAAATTACTGCCAGGCTTGTAATGGGTGATAAAACTACCTGCAAAGATTTCAGAACAAGTAATAAAACTACCTGCAAAGATTTCAGAACAAAAGCAAAACCGGATCAGGACAGAGCAAGGTCCATCAGAGATTTTCTTACTTGCTGGGACAGGGAATCCAAAGCCATCAGCATGGATGTGTTTGTGGACCCTTCTGTGTCCTCTTGAGCAGAGGCTGGTGGGCTCACAGACAGGTGTGGCTGACAGCATTTGGCTCTGGGCTGTGCCTCACCTTTCTCTGCCTCCAATTCCCATCTAGGCAGAGGTGGGAGACTTGGGAGATGATCTGCCCTGAGCCCTCACCTGCTCTTAATGGACTGCTGTCTGCATGCCAAGGGGTGCCTTGTGCTCAGGGACTGATACCTGGCATTGTACAACTGCTAAAATGAGCTTTAGTAGCAGATATAATGGACTGCATGGACAGAGTCCAAATTCGGAGTTGTGGCAGCCACTCAGCAGTGAAATGTTTCCCCAAACCCTCATCTGATGTGTAAGGATGCTTCTCACAGCTGCAGATGAAGAGCCTTCTGGTAACAGCCTAAGTCTCTGGGAAATTCTGCAGGGATTTTGTGGGCTCTGATGGTTGCTGTACCCTAATTTCCATTGTCCACTAGGGCTCTTGTGTGGGAGGGTCTGATTTAGTTTTCAGTCCAAACCATACAAAAGGCAAATCCTCATCAGCCCTCAGCAGATGTGATGGGCTGATCGCTATTGAAGATGATGTATTTGGGATTTGTAATTAAAATTAAAGCTATTTGCTATAAAACATGTAGAATTTAATTCCTTTCATTAGATATCTTAGGCTAATTGTTGTATCCTGCAGGGAGCAAATAGCATTGTAATTGCTTGATATCTCATGCTGGTTTGATTTGAAGATGATAGGAATGGGAAAAAAGAGAGATAACTCCAAGAAGAGCTTTGTCTTTCTTTCTTTGACTTCTCCTTGCTGCCAAGCATTTCTAAAATAAAATTAAAATTTTCTAACTGGCATTCTCTTGCTGTCTCAGTGGTAAGGTTATTGGGCTCAGGAGTGAAAATACTGGTTTTGTTCACTCCTGGAGAGGTACTGAGTTGAATGGTGCTGTTTTAGGGATGCTCTTAGAAGCCACTCACTGGTCATGCGGAGGAGTTCTCCTGATTATTCTTTCCATCCTTCTGTCAGGGAAACTGAGGAACTGAGAGGCAAAGTGACAGGTCTCATGTCACATGATACAAAGACTGATCCCAAAGATCTTCCCATTTCTTCTAGTTCTGAAAATGACCATGTAGAGTTCAGAAAGGTGGTGGCTCAGAAAGCTGTCCTTGGCTCCCTGTGTGAGACAAGTCAATGAGCCATGCCTGGGCACCTGTGGCTTACACTGGAGGCACCCAAAGTGCTGCAAGGTACAGATGAATGTGAAGGGAAGAAGTGAAGTGAGCAGACAAGCCTGAAAGGATTTGACTAACCAATAGTAATTTGAAGGCTCACCACAGAGGGAAAACTTTCCATGGAAGAGGTAAAGGCAGGGAAGATGTCTTGTGTCAGGCAGTGACAGGTCTTGAGAAAGTGAAAACAGCAGCCTCTACAGCCTCTTCTTCCAGCCTATAAAATGAGATCTTCTCCATTCCCCTGGTACAATAATTGATACTATTATCAGTTGGTGACCCCAGCTCAGTCAGCCACCTGCATGCCACTCCATCCTCATCAGTGTGCCACTCCAAGCCTGTGCAGGAAACTTCAGCCCCCAGCAATGACCCTTTCATTAAAAATCTGGCTGTGCATGATGCTGTCACAATGCAAGAGGCAGGTCACACATCAGTCTTTTAAAGGTGTTTTTATGGTACTTACTGCTTCAGACTCTGAGCACCTCATAATCTTTATTAACATCCACTTCTCAGCATTTCTACAAGGTAAGAAAATGCTAGTGCCTTGATTTTTTCAGGTGAGGAAAAGAGGTCAATTCACAGTATCCTTCAGGTACGACAGATATCTTCTGCCCCTTCACCGGAGCTCATCTATCCCTGGAAGCACCCAAGTTTTGCACCTGGGGAGGTCATCTCAGGTTCCAGGAGGTAATGTAATTCCTAGTCAGGGCTGAAATCAGCTGTGTAAGAACTCCAAAGGACTAGTATTTAACCAGAAAAAGGTCCTTGAGGCAGGATCATGGTTCATACTCAGAGCACGCTGATTCCCAAAGCAGCCAGACTGGAGCTGCCCTGCAGGGATGCCCCATCCCCAGCTGCACCCTCTAAGAGGAGCTGTGACACAGGATGTGTAGTGACACAGGGTGACAGCCGGGTGTGTGAAAGGATCTCTTCTGCCCCCACCACTGTGTTAAAAATGGGCTTTGCTGATGGGCTTCAGAAACTTTGTGAGTGGGGAAGTTTTCCTTTGTGTCTCCAAATATTTGAGATTTGTTCTTCCTCTGCTCTCATTTTTAGTTTACAAAGAGAAATACCGCTGAGGTATTTCCAGCCCTTCCTATGTGGTGTAAATCTCTTATTAGGGTTTTTTTCCATCTGTGCTGTCAGCTATGACTGGTTTTTCCCTAATAGAGGTATGCAGGCACCTTCTGTGCCTTCTGCTTTTAACTGTTTTAAATAATCTCCACATACACACACATTAAATAAGCTTCACATACGTGAGTTTTGTCCATGGTAAACGTGGCTTTCAAGCACAAACCCCAAACCTATCGCTAGCTGCTCTGCACCAGGCTATATTAAGCCCATCTAAGCAAGAGTTTTTCTGGTGAGCAGAAGGGGAAAAAGTCTCTGTGGCTGCTGTACTGTCAGCTTTCCTATCCAATTTAATTAGTTCTGTGAAGCTCCTTGACTAAATTTGCATATAATTTATTCTCCCCTCCCTTTCCTTGTTATGTGTGTTAATTATTTTCGTGCAGCACGCTCGGGGCCTGCAGATGAAGGCGGATCTGGGGGAACATCTCTGCCTGCAGCAGGCCCTCACCCCAGGGAGGTGGTACAGGAGAGGGGGAATCTGGAGGATAAATCCGAAGTTAGGCAAGGCTGAAAGGCAGACATGGAGCAGTGGGAAACTGCTGCCAGTCCATGTCTTCTGTGAGTTTCTCCATAGACATGCAGAGGTTGATGGGAGTGGCTTTATGGAGCTGGATTCTGCTGCTAGTTTAAGGGTCAACCCCATGTCAATCCCCTCGGGATTCTAGGCTGGAGTACACAGACAAGACTTTAAGAGAAATGAAACTGTAGCTTTACCTTAAAGTGGTTGATAGGGGTGCTTATGGGGTGTGCCCAGCCTGTCACAGGAGGGAGCAGCGCTGTGTTGGGGACAGTGGTGCCAGATGTCACCACCAAAGACAGTGAGAGGGACAAAACCAGCTACAGCTTGAAGACTGATGCTCCTGTCATTTCTGTTGGAGCTGCTGGAGCAATAACACCCTACCCTCAAAAGCCAGGGGCCGAAGCAAAAAGTACAGAAACCAGTTTTGTTTATTTGTTAGATAAAGATAAATGAAGTGAAAAACTGGCAGCTTTACACCCTTGTCTAAAGCATGCTGGTCATCAATCAGGACAGTTTCCCAAGAAGTTATCTTCTTTGGAAGGAGGAGGGTGCTACTGCCTGGCCATGGGACAGGGCCAGCAGTGACCACAGGCTCCAGCTCACAGGTCCCCCTGCTGCTTCTTTCGTTGTGAGAAAGTGAAAGACTAAAATAAAACTTTAAAAAATCTGCCTGCATACTGACAGAATAGCAGATTTCCTCCTCCCACTTCATTGCAAAACCTGGGTTTATCTCTACCTTTCCCTTTACATTTATTTATTTGCTTCCAGGGACGAATTCAGATTTGCTTCCACGGAGGAATTCAGTTCAGCACCCTCTTTCTCTGTGTGGCGGAGCCCTGGTTTGACAAGACAAGGAAGGAGCCTGCTTACTGCTCTGCTGTGCATCCAAATGAAGATAGCAGCAATCTAGTTCTGCATGATGAGCATAAAAATCGGTCATTTTATGCTAGATCATCTCCTGTTGTGCAAGGTAAAATGGTTTCACTTATCTGTATGCCAGAGGCAGAACCACTTAAACGCAGTCCAGAGGAATATTTCAGTATCCCCCCAAGTAATGACATTACTGATAACTACCAACTAGCAGACTATCTTTGGCTAGTGGTTTCTACTAAATTTATCAGTAGAGAAACAGTTTGTGGGAGCTATTGCGTCTTGATTTTGTTATTAATCCATCTGTACAGTTATGTTCTTCCTCCATGGTGAATGTCAGCTATGGGAATTTTCAGAGTGGACAGAGGAATCACCACGTCTGGAAGGCACAGATTGTTGGCTAAATAAACCTTCCCCAGGAAAGCATTTGGATAATCATAGAATCATAGAAAGGCTTAAGTTGGGAGGGACCTTAAAGATCATCTAGTTCCAATTCCCAGTGGGAGCAGGGGGAGAGGAAAGGGGAAATATACTTCCAGACACAAAGAGAATTTAGTTTAAATTCCTCAGCCAATGGAGCTAAGATTTTTAACATGTGACATGAGCAAATGATTCTTTTTTTCTGAGTGCTTTGTTTACTGCATAATTTAAAGGAAAATTCTGGTCACCCTTTTCTACATAATTGAATTTTTATAGCGCTGTTAATAAAAATGTACATCAAATGTGACAATTATTATTCTTCAATGGATTTTTATATTATTTCAGTCAGAGAGAGATATGAGACAGCATTAAGGATAACTAAAGATGTATTCTGAAATAATTTCCATGATTTAGTACTTCTTGAAATTGGTGAAATAGTTGGATGTCTTTACTACTTCCATGAAGTAATTCTGGATTTTCAGAGAGTTGATATATTTTAACAATGGTAAAAGAGGGGTCAATCCTGCAGTCACTTTCAGGTAAAAATCCCATTTGTTTCCACGGGAGTTTTGTCAGCTTGGGGAGACAGCTGCATCAAGACATATAAATGTATGTAAAAAAATGTCAGTTCCAGTATGTCATTTGTTTGAGTGTTGAAAACAGCATTATCCTTTCATGTCCCATACAGTCAGGCAGTAAATCATTTTTAAAAGGTTTGGAGGTAAAGAAAAATACATTTGACCCTTTGTGCTTGAACCTGGCCCCTTATTTAAGTCACTGCCTAGGTTTCTGGGGGACATGCCACAGAAAAAAACTGCAGAATTTCCTTGTGACCATGAGTGGAAAACAGTGCAAATCTTTATATCTTGCCTTTATACTTCATAAGGTATAAACTTGTGGGGCTCAAAATAGTTTTTTTATTGTCTTTGTTTTTTGGGCAAAAAAAAATTTGACACATTAAACTTCTGACCTTAGATTTATTAGGGACAGTAGTTTCCAGCTGAAGCTTCTCTTGAAAGTCCTTTGAAGAAGAAATGGCATCATTTCCAGAATGGAGGAAATTAGGATTTAAATATGTTTTCAGGTAATGGAACCCCTTTGTTAATGAACAGTAATTTTCTGACTACCTCTGGAGGAATTAAGCTCATGGATTATATAATACATCTGTGAAAGCTTATCTGATCGCCCAGTAATTGTGACCTCATTGTGAGTTGTGCAATTAAGCGTTAAGCTACTATTTGGCACCACAATTAATTGTGTTTTACTTTTCTGATACGCTTGTTGACGACAGGGAGTGAAATTAGTGATGGCAGCAGAGGGGCTGGAGGAGTGGCACAGTCCCCATGCAGCACTGCAGGTGCCCCTCTCCAGCGTGGAGGGGATAATTAATCAGCCAAAGAGCTAATGACAGTGAGGAGGCTCTCACATCCAGTGTGAAGGCTTTTAGGATGGGCACCAAAGCCCTTCTGCTTCCCAACCCGTGTGTAACGCTGAAAGAGGCAGATGGGTTCAACATGCCAGGGAGAGATTTTGCAGGGAAAATCTGAGGATATGTCTTTTGGATACAGCTTTCCACATGTAAATGGTTGTCTGGAAACATGCAAGGCAACAACATGTTAGGAAAGGTTTTTGGGAAATTGTGCCAAAAAATACAGATCTTGGTCAAGTTGAAGGTAGGTTTTGAGGACATATTGAGAAAGGTGAGAATAAGATGAGCGAAAAAGCAATGCATACAGACAAAGTCAAATAACTCCTCATTTGGAAGGGTTCTTAACACTTCTGACCTTCCAATCTAGCAAAATCTTCAGGTGACCAAAAGTCAGGACATGCATACCTGGAGTCTCAGAGAAAGCAAGCATTTGGCAATTGTTCATGGCAGGAACCCATGGGTCACAGCATTAATTGCACTGCAGGGGTTCACATGTTGCTCTCTTGTAAGGCAATTCATTTTAGACGTTTTTGTTGAGCCACTGGATTTTCTTGTCCTTCCCATCAAGGATTTGTACCGTGCATTGTTCCCTGCCCTGGCTGTGCCATCCTGCTTGCTGTATGATGTGGCTGAGCCTGTAAGACAGCTCTGAACTGATGAAGAGCCCCATGCATTAATGTGCAAGGACCAGAATGTGCAACAGGATGGAAAAAAAGAGATTAATTTTTTGGTTCTTTCATGCTGAGAGAAGCAAGAAGTGTAAGTATCCACCGTGACTGATTTCATTAATGCAAGTAAGGAAGTATTAAAGGCTTTTTATTGTGGTGCAGTCATCCTTTCTCAATTAAGCACGCTTCCTCTTGGACCTCCTCCCTGTTGGACTCTGCCATCTTTTGGGTAGTACATCAGCAGTAAGCCCTTTTCCATCGTGATCTATTGTACCAGTATATCTTCAGAGTGAGCTTTCTTTCTAATGATCTATTAGTGAAATGCATCATTTCAGTGAGGATGATGATGATGATAAACTACTCCATGGATGATGCCATCCAAAGGAAAGAAAAGGTCAAACAACAAATTCAATAGAGTTATTGGATTAAAGTCAGGCAACACATCATCTCCAAGGCTGCTTTCCTAATGCCAAAGAGGATTGCTGATACAAGCAGCGCATTTGCAGTGCGTTCTAGGGACTATTTCTTTTTTCACTGTGCCTGAACTGACCCCTGAACATCAAGTGAAAGCAATACTTTGTATCATCTCAGTTGAGGAAATATGAAAATATTTTTGTGTTTGAGACTGCATATGACAGGTTCAACATCAAGTCCCCAGGCATCTTGTATCTTCTGCTCTTCTGGCCAAGCTTCTGCCTTCTGGGTGCACATTCCCAAACATGGCATGCATGTCCCTGCCTAGGCTAGTTCTGAAGCTGCATCTGTGTGCATCCTGATCACTTGGTTCACTGCAATCATAGAAGATGCTAGCAAATAGGTTTTTTTAGTGAGTTGGAATTACCAGTGTATGATTATAGAATAGCACCTACAAAACTCTTACTTTATTGCCATCATTTCCCTCCCGAAATCTGAAAATATATTTTACTCACTCTACCTCTTTTCCACAGCATTCAAAAATCCTGCTATGCTCAGGCTGAACCAAAAGTATTCGCTGTACCTTAGAGTGAATTTGAAAAATATGGTATGGATTTTTCTTGTCTTGTGGGTCTTATTTGTTTTCTTGAAGTGCTAGAATTCTGCTATGGAAGGACACTGAAAGACACATAAATAATGTGCAGAGCTGTGTCCCAAAATGGCTTAATTGTTTAATGTCTACTGAAATGTAAAATGAAGCTTATGAGAGCACTAAGAGATTCATCTATCCATCCAAGGTCAATATATTGAGTAAGGTGCAATTTGCTAGGGGGGGAGGGGTCTTTCAATGAATGATCTTGATTTTTAGAAAAAGGCTTCAGGCTCATCTCTCCTTTCAAGTCCCCCTATTTGCATTTGCTGATAATGGTGAATGGTTTTGTACTGCCAAGATGTGACATCTGACTGCTTGATTTTGCCATTTCATGTGTGAGACTGACATGCAATGCAGCTGCTCAGACAGTGGGAATGTGACCTGGCACTGGCCTTGGAAAATCAGAAAGGATGCTTTTGAAGCCAGTGGCAGTTCTGTGCTGTACGAACATTTCAAGAAGCTGAGGGTTTTTGGTGCCAGCAGCTAAACCATTAACACTCCGTTTTCTGTACAACATGGCATGTCCTAGAAGCTCTATTTTTACAAGGGTGGTCAGACATCTTCCAGTGTGGGGAGTACTGTGGAATAAATTCAAAACACAATGCGTACACTTCATCTGTTTCACCAGGGTTTCTCCATTTGGGTTTGGTTTTTTTCCACATTATTTTCCACCATTAACACAAAAGACTGATTATTACTAGAGAAATTGTACAGTGGGTTCCCTGGAAATCTTTGTACTTCCAATTCTCTGCTACCCAGCCTAAGCCTAATATAAGCCCCATGGAAGTTTGGTGTTCCGTAGACTTTCTCCACCGTGTCAACAAGACTGTGATCACCACTTCAGCAAACAGACATCAAAATTGCAACTACCAAGTCTCATCTCGCAGGTGGTGAGGTCTTTTCTAACCTTATCTATTCTTCCTTTCTCTTTCTTTTCCTTACTTATTTTCCTAAGTGTTATTTTGATACTTTTGTATTGCTTTATTACTCTAGATAATAATAACCAAAACGGCTGCACACCTGCTTTCCATTGCAACCAAATTGTTCTGAAATAAACCCTACATACGTATATTTGCAAACACTGATCATTCAGAGTGACTTCACTCTAATCCACCCCAAGGGATATAGGAACCTGGATTACCCTCACCTTTGTTGAGGGAGCTCATAACAGGGAGGAGGTAGAGAAAAATTCATCCTGCTCTCAGCTGGCTTCCTGAAAAATGCAGCCCATTAATAGCCAGGAACATCTATTTTGAGACCTTTAATTCTTGTGTTCTAGTCAGAGGTGGCAGACAGAGCACTGAATAGGAATTATCAGAAATTCATTACAGCTCAGAGAGAAGTAGGAATGGGAGACAGCAAAGCCACAGAAGTTTGCCAGACACAGAATAATTCCTGCAGAAGAAGCTTAGAGATTCTTTCAGCACTTTTGCCAAATTCCATAATCTTCACTTTTGTTTTACTTTCTTTTGTTTTAAGAAATATATGTCCAGGAATGACACTGCTTCCTAATCGAAGTTGTTTCAAACAACATGAACAGATTCAGAATAAAGCTTCTTGGAAAGCATGATTTTTCTGGGTTGAGTTAGGGCATTGAGCAAGATAGAAAAATGAGAAGTCAAAAGGTTTTCTTGTTTCTAAAAGTTTGAGCAATTTTCTGGTAATGGCGTGTCAAATGCAGCTTGTAAAATGACACAATTCCATTACACTACAGCATTTTCAGCCATTCCAGGCCGGATTTTAGTTAAAATAAAAGTGAGAACCAGTTTAGCAGATAGAGGTGTATTTCCACAGATCACAGAGCTAGTCCTAGAAAGTATGGATCTACATGTACACAAGAGTAAAAGCTGGTGTAAGTGCAAGTACATAATAAACACTGGAAATATATGGATGTATAGATATTTAAACAAAAGATCCTATAGCACAGACAAGCATACTCTGAGCATGTCTAAAGTTTTCTGAGATGTGGATGCACTATCTATTCCACTAAATGCTTTTCAGAACAGCCACAATACAGACAATTAATACCTTCAAGAGATCCAAACACACATCCCTATACCATACAGTTATAAAAAATCTCCTAAAGACTCATAGTTATCAGAGAACACTTCCAGTGTAAAGAATTAATAACACCTCAGTATGAAATATTTGTAGATACATTTATCTCAGTTTAACCATCTCCTAACAGTGCAGTGACTCACTCTACATTGCCAGTGTCTCCCCACCCGAGAGCCTGTGAGATGCAGCACAAGCTCAGTGCACCTGGAGCCTGATTTTGCAGTCTGCCAAACTTTCTCTTTAAAAATAAATAAATAAATGAATGAAAGAAATGTCATCTTGTCACTAATGGTATTTGTGTCATTTTGCAGCTGTGTCGACTTTTAAGTGAGCAGCCAGTGATTTTTGAGTTAGCTAGGTGAAGTGGAAAAATAATGATGGATTCAGTAGTCTTTTGTCACTTTTGGGCCTGAATTTTCCTGGTGTCTCTGTGAGTGTTGGCTGTGTACTGCCAGTGAAAAATAGATTCCAGTGCAGGTCCTGCTGGAAGAAAAAATCTGGGCCATTTAGTTTCACATCATTTCCCCTCAATTCCCCTTTATAATGAGTGTTAATAAATAACTTGGGAAAAAGGGTTCATGATCTTTTATCACTCAGATGTGCAACAATGAAAATTAAAATGGAAGAGAAACCGATAAAAAGCCTAATACCTCATAAACATTCTTTACCCAAAACAATGTATAATAGGAAATAGAAGCAGCTCTTAATGGGAAGATTTGGAGGTTTGAGACCAGTCTTGATTAGGCTTTTTTGCCCTAATTTGTTGTACAGCTTATAACATTTCTTTCAAGGCAGAATAATATAGGTCAATAGTTGACTTAAAAATCTTTAAGACCTGGGATGATTAGTGATTGAGCAAGAGCCATTAGCCAGTGCACAAACTCGTGCTCTTTCAGACATGAGTTTGTCTTTGGGCAAGGAGCATAAATCTAAAGCTTCAAACTCCATTGTTTGCATAAAATAGATCAATACTCAGCTCTACCAAGGGATGCATCGATTTGGTCAAAAGGAAGGAGGGACTGAGGCTCTTTTTTGATCTCGTTTTCTCTAGGAAATGATGTTTATCGTACTGTGTGTGCCTGTTTCTCTGATGGATTCTGCTACCCAATTTTAACCAGATTTTAGATGAATTTTAGCCAGTGTAGAGGATGTTAAAGATTTTGGGGTCTGACAATTTCAGAGGTGTACTTTGGAAGCATGACTGAGGATACCAGGTACCACCTGCTTGCACCGACAGAGACCTCTCCAAAGCTCTTGGGGCACATTTTCTGATTTGTCCATCCATGGGTAGCTGTTCACAGTCCTTGTTTGGCTTGAGCTCAGATCATTGCTCAGCCTAACTTTTTAGTTCATGCAGTACCAGGCAATAATGAGCACAAGAAATTGACTGCTCAGAGTCCTAATGTCCCTTTGCAATCCAGGGAGAAAACTCCCATTTCCTGGCCTGTTTCGCTCATTTTAGGTCTAGGCAATTTGGGAAGAAATAAAAAGTTTTCAGTGCAGTATTAGGGCACCAAGGAACTCCATACTGGCTGGTGTCTGGGTGTCACAGAAATATGGAGGATGTATGTTCATGTACTCTCCTGTTTCCTCATCCTCTTCTCTCCACCTCCAAGGAAAAAGGAAACTCCACCTCTTTACCTCACATAATCCAAGAGCAGAGGGCATTTCTCCAGTTCCGGCCAAAATGAAACAGGTAACCATAACTCTATCCCTTCACTGTCCCAGCTTTCCCAGTGTTTTACCTTTCCAACAAGCAGATGACTTACTTGAACCAAAACTCTCTTTGGCAAGCAGTGACTTCCCATGACCTGTTTTTTCCTGCAAACCATCAAACCATGAGCTTTTGGCCAGAGGAAAATATATACACAGAACAAAGGAAAATATGTAATTGGCTTTTTAGGACCATTTAAAGGCAGCACCCAGGTGGAAGAAAGGTGTGGGAGACGATAAAGTGTAACTTTTTGTGTTAATAATTGCACACTGTTTTCTTCTGCAATCCTCCTCCTGCAGTTTGTCTCACTAAATGTTAGATTGGGCAAAAAGGATTTGATGCTGCTTTTATCTTCACATGGTAATCTTCCCCTCTTCCACACTGCTGTGGTGGGAAAGGCAGAGGGAAGAGAGACAGCTCAGATCCACGCTGGAGCAACTCTTTTGCCCTGCAGACTGGGGCGGGAGGCAGGAATATGCTCACAATTAGCAATGAACATTATCATCAGGCAAGTGATTTATAAATATTCCATGAAACAGGGCCCTGGATTGCACAAGCAACAGCAAATATTGTAGCAGATTTATTAGTGGAGCATGAAACATTTATATTTTTCAGATGACAGGACAGATGATGACTGTGTTATGTTAGCAGGCAGGATGAACCTCATTTGAAAAGCGCCTCGTAGGTGATGGGTGGATATGACAGCAAGATGGATTAAGGTCTCTGAGCATCAAGATGGTGTGATAGACCCTGGGAATTGAAAACTAAACACCAATGGTATCCTTCAGAAAGCTCAGCTGAGCTTTCTTTGTGTAAGTCGGGGTACAGCCTTGATAATTTTGTTGCCCCAGTGACATTGGCAGGGATTGAATTTTCCTGTCATCTTTCAGCAGGGTGGTGTACTAGAATAAATGTTTACTACTTCAGATTAGGCTTATAGTTAGGAAGAGAATGAGAGAAACTGGTGTTCCCCAGAGATCTGGGCTTCAAAAAAGAGCTGCCTTGAAAGGGTTTTGAAACAGTGACAATTTCCTTTTCTACTGTTCATTACATGCATTGTGCCCCAGACATGTCAAAGAGCTGGACTGTGGTGGCTTCTGTACAAAAAGCTGATGGAGGAGAATCACTGAATAAGATCTGACTCAGAGCTGCAGTCCAGATAGCACTAAAGAAATAATTATAAAAAATATGTAACTTAAATAGTCAAGGTCTTTGGAGTTACTGATGCTTAGTTACCATGTCAGTTCTCAGAGGGAAAGGAAAAGGCCATGGAGTAGAATCAAACAGGACTTTTCACTCAGCCATCAGCTGCTCAGATGGAGAGACTGGCATCTTTATCTCTTCTGCACTTTTTATCCCCTTCTAGATTTTGCCATTTTGAGCTGACATGTTTTGTGATATAAGCACATTTCCAGATGACAGATCTTTCTACCTTTCACTCTGTTACCACGTTTAAATACATTTCCTTGAAGCAGCCCAGTATGTGAATGAATTTCATGGCTCTTTTCAAGTGTATATGCAGGTGGATCAAAACTGTGCTTGAGATGGCAGCTAGTGTGACTTATATCCAGGGAATGTGTCCCCTGTGAAACTTCACTCTATACATCAAGATCATCTACCTTTCACACTCAAATACTTTGAACTCAGCCACATCCTGACAAATTGCAATGATCTCCTTCCCACAGAGAAGGGAGGAGGTTATGCACCTAGATGCACTATGCACTTTTTCTATTTTTTTCTCAAACCTGAAACAAGTTTTGTCTTTTTTATAGTGAACTCTGCAAAATCCAAAGCCAAAGTCTGATGTTTTCCTTGGGTTTTTTTGCAGGTATTTAACATTGTACATAGTTGTTTTTAGTCAGGATTGGACTAATTCACGCCAGTCTCTGACCTTCTTTCCATTTCACTGAAGAATGAGCTACTGCTATACACTATAGTTAGTAAACTCAAATTTGTCTAGTTCCACAGAGACAGTCATTTATCTCCCCTCCTAGAAGCCACAATCATTCATAACCAGCACTAAAGGGCTGTATCTTCATTTTACCAATGATCTGAGCTTCATGATAAATAATCTTATTGCTGGAAGACTTGAGGAGATAATGGGAAGTCTGCAGGACTTGAGCAGACTCCCTGTCCTTTACCAATATTATGCAGTGAATGTGTTGGCTGCAAGCAAGCTGTGAACCTTTGAGATTTAACCTACATCCATTTTCAGGCTTGTTGGCTCCAGATATAAGCACTGCTTAACTAACAGAAGAAAAAAATATAGGTAAATGTTAGAAAAATCTGTGTTCCAGATTAAGAACAGGACTGGGGTTTGCTCTCAACAAGCCCATGTTGATTGTAAAAAAAAAAAAAAAAAAAAAAAAAAAAAAAAAAATAAAATTTAAAAAAATCCTGCCATTGCATACTTCAGAGTTTTCTAAACTATGACCTAAAATAATTGGTTCACCACTCAGAGGTCATGCAGACAAGGCTGTCCCTTAGCACAGAGTTTCTCCCTGCCATGGCTGCTGTCCTGGCACACCTTTGGCATTCTGTCCAGAGTCTGTCCCCATTTCTCTGGCAGATCACAGCAAGGACACCTGAGCAGAGCTAAGGTGTTCCCAAGGAGAAATTGGGCTTTCACCTTTGCCACTACAAAGAGGCAATATTTCCTCTCCTTTAAGCAAACCTGGAATTACTGGTCAGAAGAACAATATTTCATGGGGTTTATTTTCAGTGTATTATGGCACCTGTGGTCTCATCCTGTTGTTTTGAGCCTGTGCCCTCCCTCCTCATTCAAGACATGAGGATCCCATGTTCTCACTCTTGTCCAACATTTCTTAGTCAAGCTAAAGTTTGTGGGAAGAGATAATTTCTTTATTTTTGAAGAGGTGGGAGAATTGGAAGAACAGCAATGAACTTTTGATGTTCAGTTCACTGTGGAGTATCTGGCATTGTAAGTAATGCTTACAGATTCATTTATGTGCCTTAATTTGTCCTCCTGGATGATGGATGTAATCCTGATTGTAGTTATTTTTTCAGAAAGACAAAAAATAATTTTGTGTGCTTTTGAGAAGTATTTAAACAGTTGGATGAAAGGGCACTTATGGCTAAAATGGGTTTTCTATATAGCTTGAATCTGCCAGTGCAGGATGCTCAGTGCAATCTGAATTGCCTTTCGTGCCCAGCACAATGGATTTCCTATTTATTTGCTCACACCATGAAACCTGGGACTAGAAGTTTGGCAACAAGAAGGTCTCACAGGAGTTTGGATGTCAGAGCAGAATGGGCTTTCATTGCGTAATGGAGAGGAAAAAGGGAATCTAATCCTAAAAAGGTATTTTATGAAATTCTTCCCATGAACATTGTGTTATTAGAGTAGCTGGTGAGTTAAAACAACATTTGAAATCCCAACAAGCCAAGAAAGATCATAAAACTGCAAGGAGCGGGCTAAACAGCACACAGCACACAAACATTGTAAATTAAGACAAAGCAAATGACTGTAAATGCCAGCAGTCCCTAAAACGTTAGGGACTAATTTCTTGCAAACCATTAGCTGCATAGGGAATTGTCAAACATTATTAAATATAATCTGATGCATCTGCTTTATTATAGAATTCATTTGGCACATATGCTTTTTTTTGCTGTACACTACTTTTTTTTTTTGCTATATGTAGTGTCTTTTTCTTTAAGCCTTACATGTCTCTCCAGCATAGTACAGCAAGTGAAGTAGTATTTATTTCACTTCTGCTGTAGGAACTCAGTTTGTGCGTTTGCATTCACACTTACATGTGAACAAGTTTCCCTTCTGCCCTAGACCTCCTCCCAAAAACATCTACACATGAAAGTTTCTGCAGTACAATCAGCATCCAGCCCCCAGCAAGTGCTCTTTCAGCTGCCTAATGCTATGGATGCACGTGTGGAGAACATTGGTTTGCAGGCTCTGCAGGAATACTGTTGCCATCAATATGATTGTGCCATTAATATTTAAATGGATCCATGCTCCGAATTATACTGGGGTTTTTTTGAGCTAATATTTGAGGAGTAAGTGATATCCTGTAAGCATTGTTATCAACCACATCAGCCAGCCAATGCTGTAATCTTGATCAAAAATAATAATGTCATCCATAACCCTGTAAAGATTTATTAGTTGTGACAGATCTATACATTAACAAATCACTACTTGGCCCTGAATGCCAAGTAAAGAGAGCCAGGCTCATAAGGAATAGTGCGACCTTTTGGGAAACCTATTAAGGAGTGTTTCACAAAGGAAAAATTTGCTCTGAAAATAATCCAGATGTTTGTGTGTGTTGTGTGCATTCACGAGTGATGGATGGCTGCCTGTCCACTCTTGCTCTGCTCAAGTCAGAGTGGGGGATGGCTGGCCAACCAGAATGGGCACAACAACTGTTTTCTGGTGCAGTTCTGGCTTGTGTTCTGCTGAAGATTGAATTTGTTCTGATTTGGTTCCACCTTTTCTTCTACAGAACTTCAGAATAACTCACATTGTAGTGTTCTGGGAAGATGTCCCAGTTAGGACAATTTTTCAGTTTAATTTGACTCCTCCACTACAATTTTTTTGTAATGTCCATTCCTATGTTGGCAGCAAGGTCATCTTTCCTGACCCTCATTTTGGTAGCTCTTACCAGTTGAATGTACAACACATAGAATCAGAATTTTCCTTGTCATAATAAAGTTTTAAAAATGTGATTAAAATAATGAAGAATGCAGGCTTACATTATCCATTCATGCTTATCTCTTTCTCTAGATGATCCCTAGATACTGGCATTCACTTGCCAAAGCTTCAAACAAGCTTCATACTCATTTTCTCAAGGTTGGGATGAACTCACTGTGAATATCCACCATTTATCCGTTTTCCATACCTTACATAGATCTGTGTCTACCTGACAGCCATCATTATCCCAACAGTGCCTGACTGTGCTGGAGGAATAAGGTAAAACAGAGGGTTTATTCCTGGCCTTTTCATTTTTAGTCACTAAGCTGGTGCCAGGATATGAAGTCTCAAGTTATCAGCTACCGGTTGTTGAACAACTGACTTTGTATGGTCTTCAGGGATTGCCAAGCATTTGTTCAGGGGGTGGGAAAGTAAAACAGTTGAGGATCATCTGGTCATCTAATTTGTCAAAGATTCAAAAGATGGATTTTGACCAATTTCATACTTGGGAGAGAAGAAGCAATTCCTATTCACCAATGTCCTGCTTTGTCTATTAAAATACTGTAGAAAGTCTTATATTAAAAAAAAAAAAAAAGACTGTAGATACGTGTGAAGAACACTGAAATACTCTCCCTTCATTTTTTGAATGTGAGTTTAATAAGATCTTCGAGATTTTGGACTTGAGCTGAGACAGAAGGGAAAGTATTTAATCATCCATTTTCTGCAGATTGGGGGATCTGTTTTCTTCCTGGGAGAAAGTTTCATTGTCAAGGTCATCACTCTCCTGATGGTCTACTGACCCAGGCTGAAAATATCCTGGACAGCTTGAAAGATACAACAGGTTTTCAGCCCTCTTTCTTCTTAAACATGCAATTTATGGGGCTTTAGTCGATAATATATTAGGAAAATATTTTTTGCAGTGCTCATAGGTATAGAGCCCCTGATGTTATTGGGGGAATATATCATAAGTTATGAATTGCACCCCCGAGGCAAAATCCGAGCATTCAAATCCTCTTTCTACATAAGAGAAAGTGAGAGCAGAGTTGTTTATATAAGGGCATCTGTCTGCTCAGTGATGGAGCTCAGGACTGAACTTTGTCTCCTGCTCACACTGCAGGTACAGGGCTGCCTTTTCTACCTGTCTCACATACAGACAGCACCTTCTCAGGGTTTGGGAGTCTTGATTGATGTCACATGTAAACAGTTGAAAAATTTCCTACTTGGCAGTGGAAAGTGAGAATACAGAGGAGTGTTGAATATTTTCAGCACCTTTATTAACTGTGTATTAAAATATATAAAGAGTTGACAAATTGTAATTCTAGGTAATTCTAATTGAGATAGGAAGATTTTTCCAGATGATTTAACCCTCTAAAACCCTGGCATATTAGGAAAAATAGTCAGGAAAATTATAAAATGGGACCAAAGCAGCATTTTGGTCCCTATATTGTGACTGGACAGAGGCCATGCTAATTTATACAACAGGCATAAGTTGAAACAGACTAAATTCACCCTGGACATGGGGATAAACCACTGGGGAAAGCAAAATACAGCAAGAGGTTACCAGAAGAGGCTGTGCTGTCCTTGGAGGTTTTCAATGCATGATTAGATAAAACCCTGAGCAACCTGGTCTCATCTCACAGCTGCCTCAACTGTCCCATTATCCTGTGGAAATGGGACTCACTTCAACCCAGAGGCCAACCTGGGACATAGAAGCGTGGGTTTTTTCAACAGAAGACTGAGGATGTGCCAGGAATTATTCAGCAACTTCACAACAGGGCTAGGAGGCAAGTAAAGAAACTATGATCTGGACTTTGCTGGTCAGTTTGTCAATACTATGAGCTAATCTTTGTTTTCCCTCCAGAGAAACTTCAGGCCAAAGAAAACCTTTGTGCTTTGCTTTGTCACTCTCTTTTCCCTTCCCTTGTGAAAAGCCAAAAGAGCAGGATGTGAGGTGTATTCTGAGTTAGAAGAGGGTGCTGATATAGAGCAGCATACAGCCTTGGAGAGATATTTTTCTATACCAGGCTTTTGTTTACTTCTTCCAAGCAGTGCTAACTCTGCCAGCAGGGTGAGATTGAACACTGTGGCAATAACCCCCAAGTGGCAGCCTCTGTGACTGGACCATCAAATCAGTCAGTGACATGCCACTGGTGGAAATGTCACCAATCTGTCTCCTTAGTGACACATCTCCCACCAAGATACTCTGGGCAAGGCACTGCTAAGAATCAAAGTTACAAAATATGGAGTTTCATGCTGCAGTTGCTGTTTATGTTTGCTATATATGGTGTTTGGCTTTTTCGGTTTGGTGGTTTAGGGTTTTTTTGGTGCTGGTTTGTGGGGTTTTTTTCTTTTTCAGACAGGTCTTGCTGTCACCTACGCTTAGGTTATTATTTTGCTCTTTTGTGAACTGTCTCATAGACTTGTCGAATTATGGATGGTTTGGGCTGGAAGGCACCTTAAAGATCATCCTGTCCCAAATCCTCAGCCATGGACAGGGACACATTCCATGAAACCAAGTTGCTCAAAGCTCCATTCAGCCTGGCCTTGAACACTCCCAGGGATGGGGCATCCACAGCTGCTCTGAAAAACCTGTGCCAGGGCCTCACCACCTTCACAGTAAAGAATTTCTTCCTTATATCCAACTGAAAAATCCTCTCTTTCAGTTTACAGCCATTACCCCTTGTTCCTCTTGTGAAATATATCTCTGGAAAGATAATGGGTTAGGACTGAAAAAGAAAACCTTTAAAGCCTGGATCCAAGGTAACAAAAATGGTACTTACACATTCCTATAATGGGGTCACCTCATGAGAAATCCCCCAGCTCCAAACTCCCAGGAGAACTGTGTGTAGCCAGGGCTGAAATCGAGATCTGAGTTCTCCACTCTGAGCTCACCTCTAATTATTAACAACCCTTTGCTGGATTAATAAACATGCCAGTGCAGGAATCTTGTTCTCATTTTACTTATTTTCTGACCTGTCCGTTTTAGCACATAACTTGAAAAAAAAAAATCTAGCTTTACTTATTGTAGTATTTGGGAGTTCTGAAAAATTGCCTGCCACTAGAGGTTATTCAAATTCTGGTCTTGATGTATTAGCCTAGACAGTTTTAAAGCCATATCTACAGCTAGTAGTTAGCCATACTGCTGAACAGACATTTTTTTAAATGAACTACAAAGAATAGTCTATTGTGGTTGGCTTATTTTATTTACAGCATTTCACATGGTGTGAACATTAAAAATTTACAGAGTAATATTGATTTGCAGCTTCATCAAACCATTTCTACCCAAACTACAGACACAAACTGTTTCAGGAAAGGTGCCTTATTCAAATGGTTATTTGTGCTGCTCTGAAGGCTGCTCTCTGCCAGGCAGCCGTAAATTCATCTCCTGGCAGAGAGTTAAAGAGGAGGCTCAGAAAGTAAATAATTGCCAGGAAGCATCAGGAAAGGAGTCTGCTGGTGGACGTGGGAGAGGAGGAGGAAACTGGTGTGGCTGGGAAGGGTTTAATAAACGAGTTTTCAGTGGGTCTCCCAGCCTGCAGGGACACAGGGTGGCACTGTTGTCAGCCACATGGCTGGCTTCAAAGCATCACCCATTCTCAGCTGGTGAGAAAGAATTTTTTTCATTTCTGTCATTCTCCAGGTTAAAAAAAAAGCAAACAAATTTGAATAGACCAGAAAACCAAATGGTAATGGGTAAATAGCACAGTTTTTTTTTGCACTGACACTTCTGTCTGATAAGTGAATCACAAAATAGGAAAAGGGAAAAAAACAAACAACAAAACCCTCTAAAAATCCAGAAAGACAGATAAATCCAAATAAGAAACAAAAAAAATCCCACAAAAGCAAAAATGTGTTTGATGGAAATACAGATGCCCTTCTCAACCCCATTAATGGGAACTTAATTAAGTGTAAAATTTATGAAAGACATAGGAAATGTGATCTTTTACCCCGTGAGGAGAAAACTGGGCTGCTTCAAATATGTGGGAGAGCTAGGTGAGATTTGTATGTAAAAAGATACATCTCCATCAGGAAAGATATATTGAAAACATCTGGTGGAGTTCTTCGGCCAGTAATCTGTATGTCTTGAAAAATTATATATAGAACCCTTTTGGCCCCCTTTGTACAAAACACGTGGAATTAAATTGTATTTCATGTAGATGTAATAAACTAAGTTATCCAGCTTTCAGTCCCTCTGCTCACAAGTTCTCCTCATGCTTTGGAACTCAATATCCAGAATTTTAAAAAAAATTGAAGTGGCAGGATGACCAGATTTCACTTGTCAAGACAAAGGAGATGAAGTTCCAGATATGCTGGAAGTACTAATCTAATTCTGCTGCTGCTAGCCTAAGCTGGGTTGGTTTTTTTTTTCTCCACACTGCTATAGCCTAAACAATAAAACTTTCAGATTTTCACTAAGGTAAGTTACAGCAGGATTGAACTGATCTTATTTAACTCACTCTCGTCCTAACTTAGCAGCATAGTAAGGGCCAGAGTTACAGTTAAATCATTTGAAAGCATCCAGAGCAGAAGAAATAAAAAAATGAAGAAAAGGTTTGGTATCTCACTGCAATACTTCTGAAAAAAGCACATGAAAAGAAGATCTGGTTAGAGCAGACAAAACTTTGCTTGAAGTCTGTGGGTCAAAGACCTGGATGACGGTGCAAGTTACACAGCAGCTGTGAGGGGGTGAAGAGAGATTTCTGAGTAATTTGCAGTAATCTGAATGCATGGATTTCTCACTGGAAGGACAAGTAGCAACAAGAATAGACAAAGACAGTGTCTGATCTCCGTGGTATCACCTCCCATTCACATGGGCTGGCTGGGGGGCTGCTGCTGCCCTTGGAGATGGGCACATCATGCAGGGGCTCTGTGCTGGGGGCTGTAAGAAAGGCAACAAGCAGGAGAACATGTTAGTGCTGATTTTTTTTCGGTTTCCAGGCCTTTGTCCACTGTCTAAATTACTCAGTGTGTTACTCAGCAGCTTGTGGTCAGATATAAAAACACTTAGGCTCTTCAAGTGAATGTAGGTGATTGAGTCCATTGGTATAATCCATTACCTTCCCCAGCCTAATCTTTTAAGTCTCTGGTAATTTTTTTTTCATTGGCAAAGTAACTCCAGCACCCGCAGTTTTGCTCTAGGGGATATATATAAAGAAGGAAAATTGTTCCTGTGAACACAGAATTGCTTTGGTCCATAAAATGGGGCATCCCAGGAAGGATTTATTATTTGTAATGGTCTTATAAGCGAGAGTGAGATAAAAGCAATGTGAGATTTGAAACAACATGAGTGTTTTCAGGAGAGATCTGAGTGACAGGAGATAGTGAACATACCTTCCTTCCCTTTGCTGGCATTTCAGTATGTTCATAGAATCAAAAAAGATTTACACTGGGGAGAAGAAAGGGAAGGGAAAGGGAGGGAAAGGGAAGGGAAAGGGAAGGAAAGGGAAAGAAAGGAAAGGGAAAGGGAAGGGGTCATAATCTCATTAATTGCTGTCAAAATTAATGGCAAAGATCCTGTTCAACTTTATTAGGCAGAACCAACTTTCCTAGTGAGAGTATGCTATGGACCTGGGGCTTGCCTGCAATCCTAATTCCAAAGGTGTAAAGTGGGGCTTCTTAATGAAAATGCACGTCATATCACTGGGAAAATTATGCAGGAGGGAGTTGCATCTCTTCCTAATTCCAACTCTTTATCTTTTACAAAGATCTTTCTTAGTGGTGCAGTTCTTTGATACCTTGTCATACAAACTGCTAAAGGAGGGAGGGGGAGGAAGTCAGTTCATTCTACAGAAGTAGGTCCACTGGAGAAGTATTTAGGTTTTATAAATAGGTCTATAAATAATACATTTCTATTTCTTCTGGTTTTATTGCTATTGATATGCAATATAGACCTCTGGGCTTAAATCTGCAGATGTTTTTATTACTAGAGGTCGTTGCCATGTTGCATTCTACAAATAGCACACTGCATTCACCTCAGCGAATGTTTATTTTTGCATGCCTCAGTGCCTGCCTTGAAACGGCAGTGCATTGGGTGTTATCCATCTCTTCTACCTGTCCTTAGATTTTGCTAAGTGCATACTTTTATGGATCAGTTGAAAAGCCCCAATCACTCTGTAATTTAAGATTTTATGCCTGAATGCTGGATGTCATCTTAATAAGTGTGGTGGTGTGTGTGTGAGTGTCAGGAGGTATAAAAGGAAATCATGCTTTGTTTCTGTGATGGATTTCTATGACTGTTTCATGATACTGTCTGTACTTTGCTAATTGAATAAGGATTATTTTGGAATGAGGAAATCTCTAGCTGCTGAATAAGTTTCAGCCAGTGCCATTAAAATGTTAACATAGATTGCTGTTAAATATGCAATTCACTTTTTCTCATTGTGCATAGAGAGAGCTGAGGTGGGTGGGTGGTCAGCTGCTGGGTTTAATTCTCTTCCAGCTTACAGCAGGGCATACCACCAAGTCTGCAATAATTACCTGTTTGAAGCTTGTTTAAATTGTATTGTTATATATGTCAAATCACCAAATGAGACCCAAGGCTGCTTGCCTGCTGCTGTGTAACTAACTACCCAGTAAAAACTTGCAGCCTCACCTAAGATATTTGTGTGCTGGTTTCTGAATTTTGCCATGTGCTGCCTAATACATGCACAAACAGCCATGCTGCAAAATCGCTCTGAAGATACAGAGCTTGGACGTTTGTGAGGCAGCAAAATCATGCTCTATGTTCTCCCAGGTACTGAGTCTGAGCCAGGTGGAAATTGGGGTGCAAACCTGTGCATTAGGCATCCCAAGCTATTGTGGCATCACAGAAGCAGTGAGCAAGGCTGTGGCTGAGTCCAACTCTTCCAAATCTATCTAGTGCCCATGTCTGGAAGGTGATGGAAACTGAAAAGATGTGCCAATGCAGGCCATGAAGCCCTGAGACTATACCACCACTTCCATGCAGGGTCTAATGAAATGAACAGCACTTCCCTTCTCCCTTGTCATCACCTCTGTCACATCATCCTGCAGAGATCAACCCCTCACTCACAAAAAGGTTTTCTCCTAAAATATATTAACCTCATCTCTCTCTCTCGTGTCAGTACTCTAATTGAGACTTAATGTATTTACCTCTGCTTTTGTCACCCTCCCTCCCTCCCTCCCTCCCTCTCCCCCTCCCTCCCTCTCCCCTTTTATTGGTACCATGTTGGATTAGCATCCATAAGCATGATGCCCTTTCCTGCATATGTCAGATGGGCAGAATGATGTCAGTGAGACCTATCATTTAACCACTGGTGTTCTGGATCATTAGCACAGTTGTTACAGTTTCACCCTCCATCCTGGTGCTTTCCTTTAAGTAGATTTCCCTGCATAAGTCTCATTTTCAAAATGATGGCTTAAGTGCACGTGTTAATTGCAAGATTTAATTATATGGTGCTGAAGTTGTGAAATTTTCCTCCTAATTAACAAGGGAAAACTTGGCGCGGGAGAAAGGGTATAGTGGGGAAATGCCTTTTGCATTTCCTCATTAGCAATTCCTGCTCGTGGCTGTTGCAGTGGTGCTGCCCTGCATCACTGCCTCCCCTGGGTGAGGATGGATCAGGTGCAGGTCATGGCCAAGTTGTCCACAGACAGGTACCTGCAAGGAAAACAGTGGTGTCAGAGCTGGAGGTGAGCACAGCTTTGGCACTACAAAAGACAAATATCCAGAACGTTTCAGGGAGCTTCTTTTCGCAGGCATGTTGACTTGAGTAAGCAGGGTGAGGCCAAATCAATTTTACACTGAGGTTTCTTCCCAAATTGGCATCTAGAGATTTGGTTCAGATTCATATCCAGGCTTCAGGAACTGCATCCCAGTGTTAGATGGGAAATTAGAGACTCAAACAAAAAGATGCTCCTCCCATATGATGAGAATCTGTTTCTATTTCCACAGACCTGCCTGGCTCCTAATGTGCTTTTCCAAGGAGGGACAACTTGTTTTCTCTCATCCTCTTTTTTCTTTTCTCTTTTCTTGTTCCAGGAGCCAGCTGAAGTATTTAGCCTTTCTCTTAACTCTCCTTTCTCTTTCCTTTCCCCAGGGCAGACTTTCAGAGAAGCTGTTGTGGCTGGGAGAATGAACAGAGCCAATGTCAGTCTCAGTGAATGGAAATGAAAGAAAATGAGGTGGTTAATGCCTTCTTTTGGGTAAGGCTCTCTCGCAAGCCCATCCTAATCAAGCTGAAGGGGAACAAACATCAAGACTACCTCTTCCCTCTGCCTATTGCTTGTTCTCCCTTCCTTTAACTTTTGTCATTGCATTATGTCATGGGTTTTTATTTACCTTAATTGCCTTTGGTGCTCAATGGCTGATGCCCTCAGGCTTTTGGAGCACTCAGCTCTTCCCTGCAGCCTTGGCTCCTTACGCCCCTGTCAGTCCTCCCAGGGCTCCCATATCCCACTTGTCAGTAGAAGAATCTTCTAGGGCCTGGCAACCACTTTTCTGCAAAGGAAGAGTGCCACCGGGAATTTCTGGGAGACCAGGTAGTGGGAAGGTTGTAGCAACAGCCTACAGCTCTTTTGCAGAAGTTCAGTGTGATTGAATTCATCATGTGCAATTTTGGAGACCCCATACAAGTAGAAATTGCGATGTTTCAGGATTTCCAGATAACTGGTTTAAACACAACTGAAAACTCATTTTCTAAAAAATAAAAATATTTTTGTTTTGTGCTTATTTAAAATCAGAAATTGCATTGTAATGCACAACGCAACATCCCTCATAAAATTAGCATTTGAGTCTTTGATTTTGACCTGATCTAAAAAGTTTGGATTTTTCCCTCTGACCTTTTGATGAATTCAATGCACTCTCATGGACAGTCCTGAGTGTAGGAGTGCATTCTTTTAATTCATCATGCAGTCACCTTATCTGACATTAGACTTGCACATGCTTTTTCTTTAAGGCACACTGCTCAGATACATAATTCTGTACTCTCAGACTTCAGATAATGAATAATCATTTCCACGGATCAACCTAATTAGGTAGCTGAGAGCATTGCCTACAACAGAGTGAAAAAGTGTATATATTCACAGGTAGACAACTGTTCATTAGGGGCTTGACCTTGGAGCCATTATTCATGTTGAGTGGTACTCACTTAGAGGAGATACTCCTATTGTCTTCAGCACGCATATTACTACATAAAATATCATCTGCCAATGTTACGGCTTCCTTAACATCCCAATATTTTCTACCTACAATGACACCTGGTGTAAATTATGCAAGCAAATTTTTGACGAGAAGGCAGCTCTGGCAGCGGTGCTGTGCATTTCATCGCATCCGTAGGAAAAATCCCTCCTGACACAGCAAGCCCATTCCCACCCTAGAGCTGAGATAATCAGAACTGGCCTTGAGTATTCTCCCAGTCTGCTGCTGTGTGATTTAAAGTTTGTTTACTTTAAGCCCCTTGAGGAAATCTGCCTGATCTTGTGCTGCAGAAGGAAATGGCCCTGACCACGCTGCAGCTGCCAGGGCAGGTACCAGCAGCTGGGGGCCCGTTAACATATTAAAATGCACTAATGCAATTGCAAGCAGTTGTTTCACCAGTCCCTCAGGGATGAATGGATTTGAATTGCAGATTCTTGTTTTTTTCTCTGGTCTCTTTTTTTTTTTTTTTTTTTTTTTCCTGTCTATTTTTCCTCCTCTTATCCAGGACATCTAAGTCCCTCTCCAGCGCAACCTGGTCAGTCTGAGGGCTGTGTGTGTCCTGCACACTGGCCACTTGCCACACAACCCTGGGTACATACAAACCTCTGGAAAGGGATGGTTGGGAACAAACTAGTGCATCCAGGCCAGTTCATGGACCCATTTGTGTCCTTTCCTGTGGGAATTGGTAGGGAATGGGCTGCATTATTGAGTCACCTCCCTCCTTGCCGTGTTGGTGGTTAGTCACTCTTCTGCTGCAGCAGAGAACAGACAAAAGCTGTTTATCATCAGGTACCCATGTAAAAGATCATCACATCATTTTTTTATTTCCCAGTGAATTCTTTCAATGGTGGAAGCAGTGCTGGAGGCTCCTTTCTCAGAGAGCATACCAAGGTGAGAGGTCAGTTTAACATGGAAGATGAAGTTGTGGTTCAGGGGCAGATGATCCTTTGAAATCTTGGGATATTCAGGTTTTCTCCTCATTTTGCCACAGACTGCCTGCAGGACCTTAAATAAATCACTGATCTCCTGCCTTGCCTTAGTGCCATATGACATGCTTGACACCTGTATGCCCTGACACAACATTTCCTGCCCCACCTCTGCTCTGTCTTGCCCTTTTCCATGGTTCAACCCAGCTGGAGATGAAGTACTTTGCAATTGTATGCTCACTCCCATCCCCTCTGGTAGGATAGAGAGAAAAACCCAAAAAAGATAAAATGTGTGTTGATAAATATAAGAGAGATCTATTAATTGAAATAAAGTAAGATACAATCTCTATCATCAGCAGCACAGTGGTGAAAAGGTGAGAGTAATAAAACCCAAAAAAAACAAGTGATAAACAATGCAAATGCTCATCCCCTCCTGGCTGGAGCCCAGCTCATCCCTGAGAAGCATTTTCCCCCCTTTCCAGCTAACTCATTCCAGTTAATATATTGGACATGATGATCCATGGTATGGAATACCCCTTTGGCTGCTTTAGGTCAGCTATCCCAGCTGTGCTCCCTCTCAGATTTTTGTGCCGCTCCTCACTGGCAGGGCATGAAACACTGAAAATTCCTTGACTTAAGACAGTTGCTACTTAGCAGCAAATAAAACATCAGTGTCTTATCAACATTATTCTCGTACAAAATCTAAAGCACAGCCACTGAGAAGAAAACTGACCCTCTCCCAGCCAAAACAAGGACACCTTTTAAAAGAAGCCTGTGCTACCTCGAGTGCCACTTTGCACCCAACCCCAGCCAGTGCTGTCACAGGCAGTCCCCTGCCTTGCCTTGCTCTGCAAGCACTGCTGTGCCACAGACAGCAATAACCAGGCAGCCCCTGTATTTGTTTAATGCTTTGCTGTGTGACAGCTTTTCGATATAGGTAAGCTCCGTGGAAGAAGCAGAAGTAATGAGCTTGTGTATTGGCTTAATATATCAGGCAAGAACATTGGTAAGTACAAGGCACCTTCTAACCACCGTGAGCGATTTGCGAGAGCTAGAGATGCTATCTGCTGCCAGCACAGTGGGCCGTGTTTTAATATGTGAGGCATGTGTTGCTGACAGGTTTTGTCAAAGAAAGGATGGCTTATCTTATCTGGTGATCAGGCAGCTCTGAATAAAGCCATGGCACAGAGCGGTGACATTGACACGGGGAGGTGAGCTCCAGAGACAGCCTTTCCAGGGAGAGCAGATACAAGGGGTTTGTGTCCAGCAGATCCTCACCCCTCTCTTCTTTCTCCAGTGAGAAGCTACCCAAGGAAATATGTTAAAACTGTTTTTACTTCAGCTCCATGGTTGCGTACAGGAAGTGACTGCCTGAGTGTGTAGGTCCAGGGTGACCAGGCAGCAGGAAACAGGCCTTGTGGTAACAGCTCCTGTTACCTGGACCAGCAGCCAGGCCCCAGTGAAACTCTCACTAGCCACTGGTGTCATTCAGGTTTCTGCTGCATCTGACAAGAGTAAGACCAGAAGAATATTCCCACAGTCCAGGAATTATCCTGGAAGGGCTTTCAAGCCCATCAGTGTCTATGCTATTGCTAGAAGCTTGGGCTTAAGCATTCCTCTCCTTGCTTTTGCCAAAATCAGTCCATGTACACCAGCGTTGTAAACTCTTATTTCACAGGGAATCAGGTGAAATTATGGGCCTGATGATTGTAGAAGATGATCTGACTAAACTGGAAGTGATCAGGAGATCAATAACGTATTGGTATACTGTTAAATTCCATCTGGTCTGGATGGGTCAGGCATCTATTCACTGAGGCATTGGAAATCTGCATTTTATTTGAGAGCATCAGGCTATCAGGTGCAGCTTATCCTGGCCAGGATCCTACTGCTGTCCCACTCTCTGGAGTCAAGCCAATCTTGAGTAATGTGATATTCTCAGTATCCTCTCTCTTGTAATTCTTATCTCTTTTACAGGCTTTCTCCTCTCCAAAAATCATGTTTGTCTGAACCTTACTCCAGGATAGGACCTCGATATCCTCCTTGGGGATGGAGACTCCAGGGCAGCCCAGCACTCTTCCTCTTCCTTTCCCAGCCAGCTGCCCCTCTCTGCTGTGCAGCCTCTGCTGCACCCATCTCTGGGCCATGCTCTCAGCTGCTTTCAGATGCTCCTTTCTCATGTTGAGAGTGAGACAGAAAGTGATTGCGAGAATTATCTCAGCCCTATTCATCTGAGAAGGGCTCTCTGTCAGGGTTGTGATTTTCCTGATTCCTTTTCCATAGTGCTGGCAGTGATACAAAAGAGAAAAACCACAGACAAGCTCTGAGTCTACAAATAGCTGTTGCTGCACAGCAGCCGTGTGATGACTTACTGCCAACAGACATGTGAGTTTACCATAGATCTACTTTAGGTCATAAGTGCAAAAACATATCTCGTTAATATTTAAAGATGCTTAGCACAAAAGCATGCATAATTAAACAGCATATCAGAGCTGATAATTCCAAATAATCTGTCTTCTGAAAAGGGATTTTTGTAATTTGTTAACTGGTTTGAAATCCACAGCTTAGCAGCAGGAGTATGTTTGCATTACAAAATGAGTAATTTTAATTGTTGGGCTGTGTCCATTTTCTCTGAGAAGAAAAAGAGACATAACATGAGAGAGGATTTTTAAACAGGCACATAAGTGTGGATTCAGCATTGCCCAAAGCTCTCTGTCTGCCTGAGATATATGTCTCATTTTTTAAAAGCAAAACGATATTCCTACTAGGTGTTGTGTTGCTTTCTCTCCCAGGATATTTTCATATTCCACGAGGAGCTCATTGACATTAACCACGTCTTTCTCCAGATAACTCAATAGTGAAGGAATGCCTATAATAAGAATGATCTATTAGTTAGTGAAAAAAGTGAGGTACAAAACAAATATGAAAATATTAATGGTGTCAGGTACAAAATACAATATGCTCTGAGCTTTTCATTACATCCAAAAGACTATCTGAGCACATTTTCTGCCTGGATGCTAAAAATCTATGAGGAAAGAAAATGTGCTTATGATCCTTTGCAAATCACGCTTTTCAGAAGGGCCAAAATACAAACTGATGTGTGATCACAACTATACTTTCATGTAAGATCAAAAAAATGTCAAGTGTTAAGGGCACATGCAGATCATTGATCACACAGGAGATGATCCTGTAGGCAAACCTAAAAAAGAATCCTGTTTTACATGTTTCACTGAAGTTATTTCTGGAAGTTACTGAAGTTGTCAGTCTTGTTTACATGTGGCAGTGCTGGGACAGCAAATCCCAGAGGGCACAGCTCTGCTGCAGTGAGGCTGCATTAGCTGTTATTTACTCAGGACCTGGAGCTTTGGCTTAACTCTCTGCCACGGATGTTTTTTTCTCTTCAGGCTGCCTGGGGGAGGACAGGAAGGCACTGTCACATATAGATGTCCTATTCAGTGTTGTGGTTTGTGTACCCATCCGGCGCCTCATTGTCATTAGGAGTTGAAATAAAGACTAAACTGGATGTGCTGAGTTCTATGAAGTGGCCAACACCTGTAAAGGAGAGAGAGAGAGGAAGAAGACAGTAACAGTTTGCTTTCATAACTGGAGAATGTAGTCCAGAGAGGTGTATTCATAAGGTCTGGTCTGGAAGTGGTGACATCCAGAGTGGATTTACAATCAGTGCAGGTATCTGAATGCATTTGACCATGGGTGAGTGTCTGGCAGGGCTGCTGTACTCAGACTTAACAGGCAGTCAGGGAAGAGACATGAGCAGCCACATCACAGCTGTCCGTGAGGGGTGACTGGTGTCACACCTGACTCTTTTCTAGCTGTATTGGGAGTACAAAGGTAATCCTAATAGGTCATAATTTTCTTGAACTTAGATGTTCCAGTTATTTATCTGAATATAGATTCCCAGAGAGACACTAAGACTAACTCATGAAATATAGTTAGGTAAATAAGTAGTACTTGCATGTATAATTAAAAAAAAAAAGAAAAAAAAAAAGGAAAAAGAGGCTAATTTGTCTGACTTGGCTCCTTTGGAACCAGAAGACGAGTGGATCAAGGCAGCTGGTGCTGAGGCCCCTGTAATTGTGCTGTATTTGTTCCAGGGGTTTATTTTATACTATATTTTGTCTGGTTCGCAGTGGCTCAACGTCCTCAACAGACCTGGGATTCAAGGTTCCCCAAAGGACTATGTACTACGCGAGCCAAGGTGTCCCCATTATGGAACACATCAGCAGCACACACGGAAGGCAGCTTTCCTCCAGAAAGGCTCTAGTGTGAATGAATCAAAACTGCCCTGTGAACTTGATCAGCCTGAAGTACACAGGGCCAAACAGGCGTTCACTTCAAAACAGCATCATTGCTTGGAGCTCATCACAGATGCAGACACAGACTGGTGCCTCACCTTCAGCATCTGGGCACAGGGAACTGTGCGTGGACGATGAAGAAGCCCATGTGACCCAATGTATAACTTTTGACTCTACCACAAAACTGCAGTGGTCCCAAATGTTCACCATCCAAATTTCACGTATGGAAAATACGCATTTTATAGATTGGCTGTGAGGAAGAGACAAGGCTTTCCCATTCAGCCACTGTAATTTATTTTTCATCTAATTCTCTGTCTCTTGTCTCTCTAAGCTGGATGCTCTGGGAAGCCAATGTCTGGTTTGACTTGTTATAATAAGGCTCTTCAGACTGGCCACAGAGGGATTATCAGAGGCTGCACAATGTTGCATGTACCTCTTCTCTCTTAGAGCTGCTGCTGCTATTTCCCCATTAGCAAGTCACAGAGTGTTGATGATGGAGGAGGATCCAGGGAACTGCAGCCGGTGGTGGAGCAGATCATCTTGAGTGTGCTCACAGAGCACCTGCAGGACAGCTGTGGGTGAGGGACCCTAGTGACACAGGGTCCCCAGGCAGGTGCAAAGGAGAGCTGCTTTATTGCAAAAACCAGGCCTTTTAAAGCAGTTAGGCCTTAATCAGTTACACAGCTTTAAATGATAACAAACATAATTCAACCAACCACCACACACCACGACGTGAACGCTCAGTGGTGATATTGTTTTTCTACCTCTACTTCAGCTGAGTCACTTTCCCATAGTCCTTTTCGACTCAGCCAAAGTAACAGGCCTGAGCCACGATTTTGCAAGGCCTTCCTTTCGTAAGGTTTTACCTATGTGCAAGAGACAGCCAAGGGATCAGGGTTTAGGAAAGGCAGGTTCTGCCTGGCCAAGCAATTTCCCACAGCAGGCTCCTGGAGAAGCTGCAGCCCACGGCTTGGACAGGTTCACTCCTCTGGATTCAGAAGTGACTGGACAGCCAGGCCCAGAGAGTGGTGGGGAAGGGTCCTGCATCCAGCTTGTGCCTGATCACTGGTGGTGTCTCCCAGGACCAGAGTCCCCCAGTCCCGTTTAACATCTCTTTTGATGACCTGGATGAGGAGATTGAGTCACCATTAGCAAATTCACAGCCTAGACCAAGCTGGGAAGGAGTGTGGATCTGCTGGGGGGTTGGAAGGCCCTGCAGAGGGATCTGGACAGATCAGACATACTACCTGTCTTCTTGCTTTCAGCATACTGTCAGAATTTACTTCCCGTGGTGAAGTAAGCTTCTGCTCCAAGACTGCAAAAAATCTCACTCTGGGCTGCTATGACCCTCTCCTCCTCAGTGAAATGTGCCGCATGATTTACTTAACAAAGCACCAAGAAAGAATACTACAGGCTGGAATGAGTTTTATTCCAGAGTTTACCTATCTAAAATGATTAATGCATGCTTCTTAACTTCAAAGATTTCCCATCTCTTCAGGAGGAGGGGGTTTCTTCAAAGCTTTCAGACAGATAGTCTCTCTTTCGAGTTGATGAAGGCACGGTCCCAGTGGAGATTTTACATTGCCAGTATGTACCCCTTCAAAGATTTCACTGCTGGCACGGTGTATTTGAAGATTTCCTGCCCTTTGTTACCCATTCATTTCATTTTACAAAAAGGAAAAAGAAAAGCGTATCTTTGGGGTCTCCTTCAAAGAAATTTCACATCACACCCCTGAACCCTGGAGAAACATCACAATTTGGGGTTTGCTGTAGTGTAATTAGCATCTCTGAGGAAAAGATCTGCCCTTTATTAGAAGGTTTGTTTTTCTTATTGGGAATTGTCTTTGATGTGCTTTGATTCAATTGCCAGAGCATTTTTTTCAGATTAAATGCTGAACAATGATTCCTCAGCAAGTTCATGATTCAACTGGAAAGTTTTTGGATCAAGGAGACATCCACCCAATAAGTGTAGAAGGATTTAAAAGTGTTTACAAGAATATCAGAGAAAAATCTAAGATTTTTAGAAGAAAAAAGAAATTCTCATCAGATGGAGATGCTTGGACTGCAGCAACAGTGGCTAAGTTGTTGCCTAGCTGTTGTGGAAACAGATGTACAATTATATATTAACTCCTGGAGAGCATATTTTAAAAGTTTGCAAGGACTGCAAAAATTTATAGCTGCTTCACTTCCACTACTCAGTCCTATCAATATAGTTTAAAATAGACCTGAAAAAGATATAATTCTTCTAATGGTTTAATCAATTTACGAACACTGCTTTTACTCCGGTTTTCCCCTGTGTAATAAATTGTAAATTAATGTGAGTCAGAAACACATGAAAAAAAGTCCCAGCCTCTATAGGCTGCTGAGAAAAAGAGGGAATTTTTGAAAATGTACATAGTCTATGGAAACAGGTAGAGTTGAGACTCTGGAGCATAATCAGAGGTGCTACATTCCAAAAACCAGTAGTGTTCTGTTGTTTTTGAATGCCTTTTCTTTCCAGTTGTCCTTTGTGTTGCCTAGTGAATGCATCCATCAGCTCTTCATGGCTCAGTAATTCATGAAATTCTCTTTCCATTAAAAATAAATACTGCATTTTATATCCTCAAGATGGACCCCATATTTGATTGTCTTTTCCATGGCTGTGTATATTGAAAACTATAAAATTATAATACAACTATTAATCCCCTGTATCTGCTTGTACCTAATTTTTATTAAAAATGTATTGTGCTCCAGCTGCCTCTTAAATTACAATGCAGTAAAAAGGCTCCAGTTGGATTACTTCTGAAGGAGAACATATTGAAATAAAGAAAGGCTTACTGATTAATATTTTGACTTTATATACAGTGTTGCTAAGGTAGCGGCTTGATTACCATAGAAAAGAATTTGTAGTTAACTATATTGCAGATCTGGTGAACGTGACAATGTGAAGCTTGAGGAAAGTGGCATTTACCAAAGAAAACACATTATCATCACTGATCAAATCTTTCAAGTCATCTTCTCCTTTTATGAATGACATAAAAAAACTTACTTTGTTTCAGCAGTAAATTAATGCATTTATAGGAATGTGGCAGAACCTGGAAACACATACCATCTGTTCTCTGTCTCTCAATTGCTACCACTGATTGGTTTTGATAGCCTCTCTAAAAAAGGCCTAGAAATAGCTGAAATAGCTTTGTCTTTAGTTTTAATACCATGAGAAGCAAAATTGCTTAATTATGTCTCATTTGGGAAGTGATGGGAAAGGAAAAATGAGAATATTTGGCTTAGAAGCAACCAGGGGCCTCCTTTCCCATTTTGCAGGCTTAACAGTCAGCACAATTTTGGGGGTAAAATTTGTAGATTAAAAAACACACCATGGAGCTCAGTGAATGAACTGAGAAATTTCATCTGAAAGTTTAATTATTCCAATTCTCATTTGCTGCCTAACACCAAAAACACAAGTTAAACTCACAGAGTGCACCCAGCCCATAAAGTGATGGCTGTGACTTCTCATAGGGAGGGAAGCCACTGGAAAAATGAGCTGCTTTCTATAGGCAACTGAGGACACAGGCACTTGGACTATGTGGGCCTGGACACAGCTCCCATGAGGCTTGATAGTTCCATTTTCCATCATGAATCAGTTCAATTTCAAACTTTTTTTTTACATAAAAAAACTCCAAACTTGGTTTCCAAATGAGACCTTTGGTCTTTTTTTTTTTTTTTTTTTTTTTTTTTGTCTGTCTCACATATTCTCCCACTCTTTCTCACACATGCACACCAGGCTATGCTCCAGTTTCATCAATAAGACGACAGAGAAGGTGAATTTTCTCTCACATTGTGATTGAAATGAGAATAACCCCCCATTATCATCTGTACTTTATCCCTGAAGTTTCGCCAATAATAATGTTGGCTTTATTAGCTGTGTAGGACTGAAGATGCTGTCAGTGTCAGACCACATACCAAGATGCAGGACTGCAGGTGTTTTGAATTTTCCAGTTATTTGTCTTGTCCTTTTTGGTCAGCCAAAGGCTCATGAGAACACCATCAGGCAATAAAAACTAAATAAAGTATTGGAAACAGCAGTGGCAGCTGCATAACCTAGAAGAAAAAGATTATTTAATGTCTGCCTTCCACAATGTTTTGGACCAGCCAAACAAGGAGATTTACATATGCTCTCTAAAGATGTCAGTGTAAAAACATGAGCATTATTTTTGATGTATCATAATGTTGACAGACAAGGCATACACATGATAACATTACTTTAGAGAGTAAAGTGGTATGCTTTTTGATCACAGGTATTCACACCCAGATGTAAAGCCCAATTCATTCCCTTCTTTATCTGATTACAAAGGAGCAACACACAGAATTTAATACAGTGTGAATATTGAGTAGTGAAACAAATAAAAATAACCAGAAGTATTTTGATGCCTTGCAGTATTCCTGACATTTCTGCCCCTTTGGATAGTCAGGCTCCCAAGGCTGACCTGTACGTGTTGCACCTGGATGAAACACCCAACACAGAATATGGCCTTGCATCACATCTGAGCTGGAAAAAGTAATTTATTTGCATTTGTGAGTATCTCTCATTTTTTTACCCATTATGTTCTATTTTTACAGGCAAATCCTCTGCAGTTTCTGTCCTTGGTTGCTAAGAGTGCGTGAACAATAACTGACTATGGCATCTTTGCTCATGTTGGCTCACAGCTTTTTCTGGTCCTGGGACTATGGAAAATGGAGGGCAAACAGACACGCAACAATTAATACGAGAGCTTGCCACTGCAGAAAATCCAGCTGAGTGAGGCTATTAGAGGAAAACATTAAGAAAACAATTCAAATGACTGGAACATTTAGTTTCTGAATCCTTCCAGAATTTTCACTACAATGCCTCTCTCCTGCCCATACTTTGTTTTGGTTTTTTTTTTTTTCCTCTGTCCAAAAGTAAAACATAAGACATTGAGACCTCAGCTCCTGTGAGAAAAGAGATTTACGAGTATGGGTTAAAATTTTTTGTATTCATAAGGAATAGAGTGGGAAAAATATCCCACACTAAGAGGATACATCTTGGGTCTAAATCCTCTTGGAGTTTAAAATTCACTTTAAATTTAGATTTTAATTTTTATATTTAATTTTCTTGAAATTGAGAATTTGCTCCAATGAACAAAAGGGGTACTAGGTACAGCTAAATTTGTATTCAGGATTTTTTGAATGACTACTGAGAAAACTATTTCACCAAAATTGTGGGAAAGATAATGATACACTCAGCTGAGGAAATTCCCATCAAAGACTTCTGGGGGTGTCATGTTAATTATTTTTTATATTATTTATATTATATATTGTTTATTACTCTCAGTGCTTTTAGTGTTCTCTCATCTTCATAAGGCAGCAAAGGCATAGCACAGATGCAGGGATTGGGATTCTTACACCTTTTACCAGTTTATATTTCCTGGACACCGCCAAATTTTCTGTGTTAATTCCCACATGCTGTACAACACAAGACCACTGCCCTGGGGGGCTGAACTCTATTAAAGAAGCACCAAGAGAAGTTTCTTCAGCATAATCCACTTTACTCACTCAGCAGCAACATCCTATAGGCAGGTATGGTGCCTACTATTTACTAGTGCTGGGATTTGAGGCAGTTTGATGTATCTAACTGAAAAATCAGCACTGTCCTGACTTGTGAGGGCAACTCTTTTTTCTTCTCCCCAAAAGAGCTGCTCCTTTTACAGCAGCCAGAAATCAAGGCCAGAAATTCCCTGTATTTGATGCTTTTCAACATATCCAAGCTTGCAAATGTGTAATGAAATACGGCACCTGTGGAATTTTTAGCAGTATTAAATAGGGTGAAATATTAAACGGGGGAAAGAAATCAGTAGCTCTGTGCATTCATCATTGCTTTACTAAAAAGTGTCCTAAGGGATTTCAAGCCTAGAATTCTAGATCTGTGTGCATGAACAATCCCTGAGGACAGAGGTTGAATGATGCCTTAATACACACTGGTGCCCCTCTAGTCTTGCAATCAAGTCTTTCACTGATTCACAAACTATGCACTGCTGGGATGGGCCAGGCTCAGTGTGAAGGAGCCCTTTGCTGTTTTGAATTTTCCAGTTATTTGTCTTGTCCTTTTTGGTCAGCCAAAGACTCATGAGAACACCATCATGCAATGAAAACTAAATAAAGTATTGGAAACAGCGGCGATCTGTAGTTGATGGGTCTCTGGGAGATTTTGGGACTGCACCTTTTAACTCATGTTATTGTGCTTTGAAGGTACACAGAGGCTCAGCACACTCGGATGTACCTCAGAGCTTCCTCAGAACACCTTGGGCTCTGTTCTACACACGTGGATTGATGGAGCCATTAAGGCCCGAATGGACGGACTGTAATGATCCCATTCGGACCGATCCAATTTCAATGACATTGTCTCATACAATTCCATTAACATTGGAGCTGCTACAACCTCAGTGACAGATTATTATTTCTTTAAAAAAAAAGGAAAAGGAAATTAACGGAATATATTGAATTGCACTGAATTGAGACAATAAATAATGGAATGTACCAGACACTAACCTCTCCCTTCTGTAATTCCAGGAGGAAAAATAGACATATTTACCACAAAGTTGATGACATATGTAGCACTTACGTTAAAATATGTGGCAAATCCTTATAACATATGGGTAGAATTATAAAACTGGCTAGGTTTCTTATTGACTGCAATTTAACTTCAGGTGTAGAATTAGAGAGAAAGTATCTGTCTACATCTCTCTAGCAATGCTCATTGTTGTAGTCACTGAGCAAAACATACTGCTAAGTCCTCTACAATGGAAGAAACAAATTTGAATAGCTAAGTTTTTAGAAGACACACAGGACCAGTGGCAAAATGAAGTGGGACCCATACATGAATATTTGTGTGGACAAATATGCTTGAGGGCATAACCTGAGCAGCTCTATTTCCCAAATGAAACATAGCATATTGGAAGATCTCATAGGAAATTTTTTATCCAAAAGACTTGTTTTGACTAAGTTTTTTGTTATAAATCATAGTCTCTGACAGACCCACACCCCTGATTAATCTGATCCTGATGGGAATCTGCATAGCTCCACTGCTGTTAAGCAGGACACAAGGTCTGTGCTTATGTGTGCAATTTGTATTGTCTCAAGAGTTTGATGCTAAAACCAGCACAGTGGTCCTTGAACTGTCTTGCTGGGTTCAGCTTCAGGATGAATGTAGTGATCTTGGATGATTCAGTTTGGAGTAGTTATTCCCATTTGCTATTCAGAATCTCTAGATATATTTTTTGAATGCACAAGCACACAGTCATGCTATAATACCAAGAAGGACTTTGACTTCCATCTCCATAATGGTTAATCCTGGTTTTCTAGCCCTTTGACTACTTCCTGTGCATTTGTGCTGTGGCAGATTGCTATCTGTTGCATTCAGAGATGGTGAGGTTCTTTTTCTTCAAGTTCCTCATTTCCAGTATTCAGTGCTTTGAAAATCAACAGCTGTTTCAACTCCCTGTCCTTTCCAGTAAGAAATCAAAGGAAGAACAAGGACATTGCTACAACATTCAGGTGAGTTCAAGACCTCTTACATAAGCCCCCTTTTCTTCAGTGGAAATAACTGCTTTCTGCAGTGTCAGAAAGCAGATAATCAGATACGGCTTTTGGCAATGCCTGACAGCATCAGGTATGATGGAAATGTGAAGTTTCCAGCTGCTGACGGAAGCCCCCAGCTTTTCCAAGCCTTTGTATTTAACAAATTTGCTGATTGAATGTCTGTTCCCAAAGTAAGTTCTATGGACCTCGAGCCTCTGACTTAATATTTTCTGCAGATATTTTCCCTGTGCTGGTGGATGGATGCTCAGGGAAGTTTCCTCTGCAAATATCTCTCTCTCAAGTCCAAGATTTCTGTATCTGATGCCAGAGTCCATCCAGCTTCTCACAATGCCAGAACACTGGCACACATTGGAAGTGTATTTGTTTGAAATGTAATTAGGCTCATAATGTGAAGTGAGTTTCAGCTTTAATTAGAATGAGAGAATTTCTTCTCTTTCTAATCTTTCAGGAGTGCTCTGAGCAGGTCTGCTTATCTGTACTTGTATCTGTTTCTTTTGTTTGCTTTATATATGCACAGAGTCTGCACACAATTGTGGGTGCCAGAGGGGAAATTTGTGTGATACAGTGAGAGAGGGCAGCAGACGTTCCCTGCTCCCGGGTGTGGCATACCCTACACCATCATGAAGTTCCTTCTGTGCAGAAGAGAGCAGTGGGGCAGAATGGGACAAGGGAAGAGCACAACGGGAGAAGTGATGGAAATTTTGGTGGAATTCAAGTGCTGCCAGCTGTTAACAGGTGTTAACACAAAGCTAAAGCATCAGCCTGATATTTTGCAAGAGTAAAGTTTCATCCTGAAGGGAAAAAAGACCCAACGATGCAGAGTTACCATTCTGTCTTCATCCTGTTCAAATCTGCATTTTGCCTTAACCATTTCTACAGATTCATCTCTGCAGCTGTGGAAATAATTAAAATTATTGGAATGCTTGTGGATGGCTGCTTTCATCATACTGTCTGTAGGCTGTAGTCGAGTCTTACCACAGAGACAGCAGTGGGGTTAGTGTTGGTTGTAGATCTGCAAAGCCTTTCTTTGTAATATTCACCTTTGGTACTCTTAAGCTGCCTTTGTAGAGCCTTTGCTGCTGTTGGTGTATAATCTGAGAAGTGGTTCATTGCACACTAAGACCATTCTTTTAGGCTCCTCAGGTACTACAGGTAACAATGGGAATTTTCCCCATCCCTTAAATCACACAGTGGAGGAGTTTTATTTTACTGTAAATTGTCTTTTTCATAGGTTAGACGATTTTGTAATATTATCAGGATACAAGAAATATCACTAAAAAAGCTCAAGCAATAGAAATAAAAAATCCCAGGCATGAGGAGAGATGACACACTGAGTTCTGATCAGCAGGGATCTTCACAAATTTACCTTGCCCTGAGGGAAAAAGGAGGATTCACTATTTTCACTTTCCCTTGTGATCTGACCCCATTTGGCTCCTGCCAGGATGAGCTTCCAACTGCTCACCAGGGCTTGTGTTTTGGTCTAAGCACTAAGCTTGTGTTTATTAATAAGCACTCATAAATCACACTGATTTTGAAACAATTTCATGCAAGTACCAGAATTTTTCATAAGGTTTTTACACAATAAGCATTTGAATTTCACTTTCGATCACTTCAAAAGGAGGAGCTTTGTAACATATCCTATTAGCTTTACAGAGTTCGGGGTAAGTGTGTGTTTTTACGAATTTGTAAAGTTGACTTTATAGTTGATTTTGTAATCAAACACAGGGGAGAGGGAAAATAATCAGGCTCCATCAGTGTAACAGATCAAAATAAATATTTCCACTTATAAAGAAATTGGCACATTCATTTATACATATTGTTAATTATCTTCACTGTAGTGATCTAAATATTCCTCACAGCTAAATGACTGCACCATCGTGGATTATCCTGAATTTAAAGAAAAAAAATACAGAAATGGAAAAAGACATGTACAAAACATGATGAGATTCTCATGGGTTTAAAAATGTTTCTGCATATTCTTTGCTTCTATAAAGCCATTTAAACGAAAGAACCATTGGGGGGGGGGGAAAGAGGAAAAACTCCTTGCCTTAAAGATACACACAGATATAAAAACTTATTCCCCATGGAAATTGTGCCTCTAAATGACAATTCACTTTTATGAACAGTTTTATTACAATATAGATTTCCTGCAGCTAATTTCATCAGTTGTCCCACTCTGCTGCTACTTTCCACTGCCTCTCTAACTTCTTGTTATCTAAGTATGGGTACATTAATTGCTATATGATGTAAGAGAGTGGGCTGGATGCCAGAGCCATAAGCAGGGAAACATTTTGCCTGGCAGGTCTCCCTGATGATGCCTGCACCCAGCTGACTGTGTAGCAGTATTTAAGCAATATTTCCATGTGATGGATTAAGTGTCATTGATGGATGTGGGTAATGGAATCTCCGGAGTGTCATTTTAACAAGACGTATATGTTGTTGGACGTATTTCACAAGTCTCTGTAATAATGCATTAGTCTCACTGAGAAGGAATAGGTGATTAGTAGCACTAATTAGAAAGTTCTTGGAGACAGACTTTGGTTGATGAAGTACGGTGCGAGCTTTCAGTCATTAACAATACTGCAATGAGTTCAAGGTAGAATCAATCTAGGAGGGTGATTGCATAGATGACATTAAAAATTATACATTCCTTATTAATATATTGATTTGCATTCTAAATTAAGTGATGGCATTTAATAAAGAAGAAAAAGAAGAAAGGAATTATTTTTTTCTATTTTATTTGCTGTGTGAGTGTTGTGAAGTTCAGTTTCCAAGTGAGGAGTTTAATCTTCTGTTATCTGCAGCAAGACGTGCATTTATGGTAAAAGAAAAAAGGGAGCACAACAGAGGGAATTACCTAGTGCCTGGGAAAGCTCATTATCTTGGATCTGGGTGGGCTGGGGAGCCTTTCACAGACATTGCCAGTCATTTCTTTTCTTTCTGTGTGGCAAAAGTGAAGAAGAAATCAATTTCTCATTCTGCAATTTCCATTTCCAATTACCAAAGCTGAGGGAATCTTGGAAATGGATGACAAATGGATAATATTTATGGTTCCATTCAAAATGTTCACCCATCTGGACCAGTCCTTGCTGGGAAATAACCCTGAACCCAACCATCAGGAGACCACATGCTGTCTTTGCAGAATTGGACTGGAGGCAATAGCTTGCTATATCTGCTTCCAATCTCACGTGTTTGTGTTGAGTGGCTCAACAACCATTTCATTCCATTAAACCACTCAACCACTAGTTGGAGCCCCTACGTGGAAGGAAGGGTACTCTGGATCTGTGGAACCATCCAGCAGCAACAGCACTTTGTTTCATTCGAGTACTTGCCCAAACTTGCCATGGGAAAGCCCTTAAACCTTTGGTATTCCAGGGTAACCTCTGTACAGAGCTTCTCTTATGATGCCACCCATAGGATCAGCTATTTCTACCCTGGAACTGGGGATTTATGGTCTGTGCCTCCACTGAAGGAAAAAAAAAAAGATTGATTCAACAAAACCAACCAACCAAACAAACAAAAAAACAAAACAAAACAACAAAACCAAAACCAACAACAATAAATGTGTCAGGATCCTCAGGATGGAGATACATCACTAAGGAACACGGCATGGTGGTGCTTCCTACATGTGCTTGACTGCCAAAGGCAAATACTCTCCCTGGGCAAGTACTCTCACCCTGCCTTCTTATGGACCTGCTGGTTGATATGTGCCAAAGCAACCTCACAGTTGCATGAGGTCTGAAATATTTTTCTTCTTCTTTACTGATCAAAAAGATCCTTTTGTGAAGTTTCTGAGTTGTTAACTCCACCACAAAGAGGATAACCCTACATTCATACACCCAGAATGCAAACCAGAGCAGGGCACAGCAGGGAAGGTGTGGGGGATGTATGTCCACTTTGCAAATGGGCAAGAAGGGTTACCGACCAGGCCTGAGCAATTTCCCTGCCTAGAGTGTCAGTGCAGAAGATGCCTGCACTCCGTGAGTTCACAGTGTGTGAGCTGGGCAAAGAAGATGAAACCAAAAAAGTGTAATACAGATGTCAGCAACACCAGAACTTCAGGCAGGAGTTAATTCCTGTATGCTCTGTGTGCAGAGCTGTGGTTACCCATGGGATGGGCTTCTGCTGAGAAACATCTCTGTTGCACCTCAGAAAATCCTTTGAGAATTGCAGCTGCAACATTTTCAGCCACCTAAGTCCAAACTGCACAAGAAGTCAGAGGCCTCCCATTGCCTGAAGAAATGGAGGATGCTTACAGGAAGTAGAACTCCTGCTAGCAGTGATGTGTGGTGCTAAGAAAAGCTGTCTCCAGTACTGTTTCACCTCACCTCAAGCCTTTGGCATCTGGGAGCTGGGCTGTGACTTCATGTCTTCAGTGATGCTACACAAGCTCCCCAACTGCCTCAGTAAAGTGCATTTAGGGAGACATCAATCCACTGTGTCTAGTCTTTTTGAGCTCTTTGCACTCGTTGCTTACTAAAATACAGAGTTAGACTCAGAGATGGCATCAAAAGCATTTTAATTGTGATATGGTTATGCTTTTGCAATACTATCCTGCATATGCAGCTTGGGGCTAATTCTTAAGAAAGGACTCCTCTGTCTGCCACTCCTTTTGGAGGTTCAGTCCTCTTTTCTCCTTTCTCTTACTGGGCTTACTTGTATCAAACTATTATTTAATATTGCATCAAACAATTATTTAAATTATTCTCCAAGATTTGGATAGAAGTAGATCATGCACATGCAAAGTAAAGACAGCTCATTTTTAAACTCCATGGCCCCAAATGTGCAGTAATTCCACATTCAAGTAATTTCCCAGCAAGCCAGTGTGACTTAACTTCAGGCAACCTGTGCATGTAGAAGGGGACACATAGGCTGCAGGCAAAGGGGCCTGCCTTCAGGTGTGCTCCCTTCCTCTGGCAGCAAGTTTGGGAACTGATGCAGCCTCAGATCTCAGCCTGAAGCCGGGTTAGGATGTGGCTGGGAGTCACCAGATGTGGGATTCATAAACTCACCCACAGTCCCACACTCCAGGTGGAACAGGATATGCGGGAAAGAGCTGCTTCTCTGTGTCAGCAGCAGAATTTGGTACATCAAAACACAAATGCTGTGGGACTGATGCCTGACGCCCCCTCTAGTTTATCTCTGTGTCATGCACCCATCTATCAAATACATTTGACTCACATTCCATCCTTAAAATCATGTCTGGAAAGAGGGATAAACAGATGACCTTCTGCTCCCTTGGGAAAACTGTTTTGGGATAGGTTCACCTTTAAGCTTGCCTGTGTTGAAGGAGGCTTCACAGCAGAGCATGTATCACCTGCTAAGGTAATAAGAACTCTCAGTGGCACAGGACATCTGGGTTTATGGGCAGGAAAGTGGTAAGCTGGGAAAACAGGTGTCCAGAACTGAAGCTGAGCCTTTCAAGAATTACATTTTTAGCAGATGCTGAGGACTGAGTTCCGCCAGCTGATAATTAGCAGAATGGGCATGAGAAACCTGCCCCATCCATGAGTGCCTTTTGAAGATTCTGCATTTGTGATGAGTTATTCAGATAATTTTGAAACCAGACTTTCTTTTCACTGGTAGGGGAGAAAAAAAAAAAAAAAAAAAAAAAAAAAAAAAAAAAAAAAAAAAAAAAAAAAAAAAAGGCAGCAGATGGTTTCTCTTACAAAAACCCAAGCCAAAAAACATCTGCTCAGGGAATTTTTGGAGCCTGTCCCCTGAGTGCCTGACTGCAGACCTGGCATGCTTTGGTTTTGATGTCTGAAGTTTACGGCATGGCAAGGCACAGAGGTTTAACAATGTACTCTGTGTGTTAGGGAGAAATTAAAGAGTGCACCCTGCAAGGAGGAAGCAGGGTCACTAAATGTTAGCAAATCCTCTTAAGACAGCTGAGTCAGAACTGAAAGCCTCTCTTTAATCACAAGACTTCTCCAAATCTTGTCTTGTCCTGAAGATTAGACAGAAATAAAAAGTCTCTGAGGAATTTATCTGTTTTGAACAAGAATTCTGCTAAATTTTGGATGCCAGCCCAAGCTTAAAAACTAGAAAGCTAATTTCAAGGATCTTTTTAGATATTTTGTGAGAAATAGAGCTGTTTACAGGAACAAATGTGCATGAGAGGCCTTGTTAAATGAAGAAAAATATATTTTCTGAATGCTTTAAGTATTAAAGAGGAAGGACACCAGTGTGTAGGAAAATGATAGGAGCTACAAAAAACTTTTATGTTTGAACATAAAGAAGTTATGGGCTTGTTTAGGCATAATGGGTGGTAATCAGGAGATAAATTATGAAAACCTTGGGTAGAGGAACTTTCATAGTGAATTGGTTTGTTTCATTGTGTTTGTTCTTCTAGCACTCTGTGCAGGAAGGTCAGAAGGGCTTTTGGGAGTATTAAGACAGGTTTTTGTCTCTGCTATTTGCTGCTATTTGGCCTTGAACAGAACTTGATTTTACATGGAGATCCACACTGCATTTTGGCACAAAAGTTATGATGCCCTTATTAATTAATGAATATATGTACTCCATCTAAACAATACCTTTTACAAAAACCAGAAAGAGATGCTTGGAAAAGCAGTGTTCCTTATCTGGATGTTCAACCACTACGGGTCTGAATCTGAAACAGGCTGTGATAGTCTCCATAGCCAACAGAGTGATCTATTTCTTTGTGGTTGCCTCTCATACCAAACAAAACACTGAAGAAAGATCAGAGAAGTTGCATCCTCTAACTGTGTAAACTCTTTGTTGGCTATAAAGGGTTCCAGAATGGTGACTGGCTCAGACCTGTGCATCTCATTTTTTACTAACTTAAGCTGGAACATGTAAATCCAAGCTGTGGTGTCTGAGCCTGACCCTGCATGTTGGCAGTTTGAAAGGTGGCAGGGACAGATGTTGATGTAATGTGTAGCACATGTAGCACAATGTATAACGACAAGTCCATCACCAAGATGGGAAGAAGCGAGATTTTTCACTTGATCTTCTTGTGGAGGGGCTCCTTTCTGCCTTTGATGGACACCAGCTTTCTGGCATTATAGTCAAGGCTGTCATTAACATTTTGATCCTGACTCCTTCTATGCATATTCTTTAGCTTTTTCGCTTTGGACGAGGCTGTTCTTTTGAAGCATATAATCTGATTTTTTCCCTACTTAACCACGCTTTGGCTGATGTTCCATAGCAGTCTTGAAGCACACAAAGTGGATTTGTTTTTTGGCTGAAACTAAACTGGAAGATGCTTTCCAGATGTGCAGCTTCTAAAGGAGAATGCATTCAAGGCACCAGGGCTGCTGAGGAATGAAGCCCCTTACACCACAGGATGTGGGTATGGGGTACTCAGCACCAGAGGTTTAATTCTGCAGGGCCCCTCCTGCCAGGGCTCAGTCTGCAGCTTGACCAGGTGTATTCCTCAACAAAAAGGTAGAAGATAAGGGATTCCAGGCAAGGCTTTACCAGGCAGGACTGATGCTCTTTAGGAGCTGAATCCCTTCTAAAGCTCCTACAGTTTAAAAACCACAGTTTATCTGATAGGAGCTGTCATATTTGAGAAGTAGTGAGCCTGTAGTTTACTGAAATCCATTACGGCCGGGTAGATGTTCGCTTTCAGGCAGTGTGTGAGTGGACTGTCCTCTGCCATTTGAACAAAGATCCACTTCTTCATGAAAAGCAGGGATGTGCTTTTTGACAGCACAAGCTGTGTGGAAGGGTTGGAATATTTCTCCTTGAGTGGAGCCTGCTTGCACACTTGATATAAATTTAATCGTTAAACATGCCATTCTTTTTTATTAAAATAATAACATCTTCCAGGCAATCAAGCTGAGTTTCTTGAAACTCAGCACTTTTAGCTGTTTATTTATGGTAACATCAAAGTAGGGGCACTGTCATTACAGTCTGTAAATAACCAGGATTATGTCCTTGATCAGTGAAATATTAGAGTGTTGTATGAGTGGGAGTGTCTGGCTGTTACTCATGGGAGGCCATAAACGGCACAGAAAACAATTACCTTTTAAAAAAAAAAATTAGTATTTTTGGTAATACAGTCATCCTTTACTGATGGGGTATCTATCAAGATCTGCTGGTCTTTTGTACTGTCTTCCATAACACCTCAAACATAAATGGAAGAAATCATCGGGCTGATAAACCTGTTTGTTCTCTGCATATTTAACCCCTCAGAAAAGTCCATGCAGAGCAGAAGGACACAACACAGTCCATTTTCATGAATTAAGTGCTGGAGAAAGGGTATCAGGGAACAAAATAAGGGTTTGCTGCTGAAGCCCTTTTGCATTCTACTTCAATTCAACCCTTCTAGTGTTTTGCCACCCAGTGGCAGACCAAAAACCTTTTGCATGTGAGGTCTGTGCAGAAAGGAGGCATTCAAAGGTGACAGCTAGCAGTGGTAGCTCTACAGTTGCTAACTTCTGTGACCCTAACATGTATTTTAGGTTTTACAGTGACTGCCACACCTGCAAGGGATGGAGATTTCACTGCATAACTCTGAGCTCCAGTTGTAAACCAAAAAATGGTAGAAAGCAGCTTTTTAGTGAGCCTGGGAATCTGGATCTCTGTGTGGCCATGTTGGAGCTGTTCTATAGGTGATTCTGGCACCCAGACAAGCAAAGACAAAGAATCAACCCTGAGTATCCACATCTGCATCACTAAGAGAGAACACTGTTCCATTGTGGTAATACAAATGGAACAGAGCAAAATTTCAATTACAGGCCTTGGGCTGACGTGTTCTGCCACAGGTATCTGTGGTCAGCACAGAACTGTGTTAAGCTAATCTACTCCTCCTCATTTGTGCTCTCAATCACCTCATCTGCAAGCATGGGGAGTCTTCACAGTGTGCTTTACTTGGCCAGACTCAATAACTAGCCATCACATTTGCAATTGTTCATCATTTCGTTATTCATTCATTTTTTGTCATTTGTCCATGGAGATGAGATGTAAGGTGTGGAAATGTGAAATCCATTTGCCAAAATATTTATCCTGACAACACTGTCTGTGATATTTACGCTTGTGATGCACTGCTGAGTGAAACTGAGATTTTTGTGTGGAAGATGTTCATGGAAAAAAGCTTGGATTGGTGTGAGATTTTTCAGGGAATGGGATATCAGGTTTCTACCACTCCTTAGCAGACCACTAGCCCACTGTGTGAATATTTGTTTGTCTTCTATCCTCAAATATTTGCAGTTGTACCTGTAGCTAGTGCTTCATTTTAGCATTTCTCCAAATATTAAATGTCCTGAGCAAATGCACTGATGCAGTTCAGTCTGCTACAAAATCTCCTGCACTTTGCAGAGGTTTGTAAATTGCTTGTGTTATTATTCTTTCCGTTCTGACCTCTTTCCCTGTATTTTTGTTCTCATTTAGTTGTTCTTACACAATGACATGCACTAAGTGTTCCCTTCAGCATGTGAATGTCAAGATAACCTGAGGTTAAATTATAGCTTGCTAAAGGGGAGCCTTGAACCATGTGATGTGATGTTTCCATTTCTTTCTGGCTGGGGTGGGGATAGGGGGCAGAGGGAGGAGGAAGAGGTTTAGTGGTAGCATTTAGTGAAATATCCAGATTCTAGCCTTGTGATTTTGCTCTTTATTCACACTCTCACTTAAGGTGTATGCCATGCCTGTGTGTGTGTTAAACAACATCTGAAGAAGTTGGAATACATTAGCATTTTAAGTACCATGAAAATGTACAGGGAACCATCTGGGACTCTGCAAATTGTAATACGAAGAAACAAGTTGTATTTAAAAGCTGCATTTAATGTTTGGAATAAAATCTGTGTTTTCTTAACAGCTGAGAACAAAACAATTTCTAGAATAAGGCTTAGCTGCCTGGGCTCTCTCCAGCAGCCCAACGCTGTGTTAAACAGGGCAGGAGGGTCCCACTTTACATGGTTTTCCTCCCCTGATGGGAAGAAAAGTAAGGATGGCTCTTCTTGCTTGCTTACTTTCTCACTCTGGAGACAATGTTAAGAACTCACATGCTGTGCTGTAGAAAACCCAAAAAAACCCCAAACAAACAAACAAACAAACAAACAGAGTTTCAGAGGAATATATCTGAAAACTCTCAGTACTGCTAATTCCTGTTTAAAGGTTACTTTGCCCATGGCTGCTCATCAAGCCTCTCCACCCTGTCCAGTGCATCTGAGGAGTGGATGCTCTCCTGTGTGCATCCCACTGCTCTCAATAAATCCCTTCACTTCTCTGCTCTAGTGATTGATTTTGTCCTGATTTTACTTACCTGCCAAATGATTTTTTTGCTACTTCACTCAGAGTTCCACACATGGAAATTGCAGTATCAGAAAAAAAATAACAAGTGAATATTAGACCAGGGTAATTAAGAAGTTTTTGGGGGTTTTTTTTGTTTTTTTTTTGTTTTTTGTTTTTTTTTTTTCTCTAGTGTTTGTTTCCTTATAAGTTTTGCCAAAGCTGCAAATCCAGGATAGTTGCTAAGGATCCATATTATCCAGCTTGCCTTGGCCAGTGTCAAGGTGAGTTGAGCAAAACTGATAAGTGTAATGCTCAGATTAATTGAGGATAGGCTGTTCTGCTCATGGTATTAGATTTGCATACACCCTGGATTATTAACAGACAGAGCATACTGGAGATAATTGTCTGACAATAATATCTTCAGTGGGGGCTCTGAACATGTTCCTAGTTTCACTCACAATTGATCCTCACAGCATATGAGTGTGTGCTTGGAGCTAAGCATGCTGCAGAGCCCTGATAAAATTAATCCTGCAGAAATCCCAAAGAGTTCCTATGAAACCTGTAACACAGAGCATATGGAGAAATGGTAAAGCAAGAAAGTTTTATTATTAGCCTATGGAGAGCCAAAATAGGTCTTGCAGGTCTTAATATGTCTCTAGCTAAAAAAACCCTTTGCACCATGGAGCATCACTACACGGTCTTGATGTACATCAAGATGTTCACACTGCTGCTCTGGCTTTGGATGGATCTGCCCTTGCAAGGGAAGAATTGCGCCTTCTGAAATGGGATCTGGACTATCCAACAGAGCAAGCAGCTGGGAAGGAAGAAGGAGATGGACTGACTGTTTCTGACCTGTCTTCCCAGGACTGAGTTGGTATAGACACAAATCTAGCCCTGAGGAAGCCTCCAAAAAGCACCCTCTTCTGTTCCCTTGTCTAGGGGCCATTCTGTGCTAGTTAAATCTGTGGGGTATAGTTTATTCCTCCAGATAAATGGATACAGGATTGCCAAGAGTAGATCAGAAAATGACAAGATTTTGGTTTCTTGCAGGCTCCTCTTTCTCTTCCAGGTAACAGCTGGCAAAGTGTGATTGGTAAATCAAGGATCTTGTTGCTTTAAACCAGAACAGTGCATTCAGGACTACAAACCCTAAAAAATTAATAATAAGAATAATGTTATTGAACAGCTGCAACACTGCAGTGAGTAGTTAAATGTCAGCTTTAAAAACCTATATGCCAAATATATCTTCTCTTGGAGAGAATATTTACCTTAATGCTATCTAATGAAAAATATAGCTAAAAGATTTATAATTACAGTGGCATACTTAGAAAAGATTTATAAGTATCAATGTATCTACTGAGCTGAAAGAAAATCCATTAAGTTTTGTCCCCTAAAAATGGTTGCTGCCTTCCCTGTTCCCAAATAAAATAATATGAGTAGATATTTTTCCTGTGAACATTCCTTAAATGCTCGTCAGGCATAATCTAATTGACAGCAGAGCTTCAAGACACAAATCACCCTCATGTATCCTCACACTAGATCATTCATTTAAATATGTACGTGTCTCTTCTTTTTTTTTTTTTTTTTATAATGATGCCTTTCTGTTGCAAGAAGAGATGTTTGATTGTTCTTTACAGTCAAAATTTTTTTACCCCTTTTTAAAAATCATTAGCATAATAGAAGAGTGACATTTCTCCATTTAAATTATGCACTAATAAGACAGACAATTTTAAAATACATTTTTGCTCTTTTTCTTTAATGAAAGTGTTTCTTTAAAACAAACTGCCTGAACTTAAAGGATGTTATTGCCTCTCTTCCCCAAAAAACCTTCACTTTACAAGGAAAACCTGAATACAAATGAAATCCTTTAGTCTACAGAGAATGGAGAAAAATAGATGCATTGAATGAAAATGGATTGTTAAAGGAAATTAGGAGCATATGCTGCCTATTTGAAAAGTCTCATGCATTAGTTGTAAGTCTTTTAAATTGGTTGATTGTTAGCAGAAAAATGAAATGAAGGAGGACCAAGATGCAGAGAGTACACTCCAAATGCATTGCTATATTCACCAAGCTGGAGTTGAAGGGAATAACAAGGCTAATCCTAAATAGAAAATGAGGCAGGAAGGAGCATTTACATTGTCTGATGTAGAAGAAAAGATGGTATAAATTCTGCTTAGAGGTTAGCCTGTCATTGCCCTAACTCAGTTGCTTGGTAAAAGGGAGAGAGCTGTCTTGGCAAACTCTCTCCCCATGCCTATTGCACTCATGGGGGTGGGATGAAAGGCCACAGGAGACCTTTCTCTGAAATGGGAGCAACTAATCAATGAATCCACTGCTTGAATGATGTCAGTCAGCAGTGCAGCACATCGTGCTTGCAGAAGTGCTGTTGTTAATGTGCCCAGCACAATGGGGTTATTAAATCCTGAAGATAGCCTGCCCCAGCAGTGGATGCCTGGCTGGGACTGCTCTGAGTGTCTAGGTTGTCTCCTGTGCCACCCTGGAGCAATGACAAAGCAGCAGGGTTGCAAAGTCTCCTGCCTGCTCCAAGGACTGCTTGGTGTAGGGAGCAACTTCCTTGTAAAGGAAGGGAAGAAAATGTGGGCAGCCTCTAACTTGATGATTTATATGAAGGCAGCTAAGCCCCCTGCAGAGACAGGGCTGCTGAACTATGTACTAGTCTAGAGTCACTGCTGATTAGATACTGAAGACAGTTATATACAGTTATATCCATATTTATACACACCAGATTACAGGTGCCTATATCCCACAGGTCCCTCACTCTATTTTGCATCCCTCTCCACTTCTCCCCCTCAGGGAGGAGTGCTACATGAGCAAAGCACACAAATCAATGTTCCCAGCATCTTTCTTTGCATGCACATACTCTCTTGATAGCAGCTTTTTCCCTCTCCATGGATCACTTTACTATAATTTAAAGTCATCATACACCATCATCTATTTGCATTCCTGCAGTTTAGTGTCTTTCAGATGTTGTGTGTAAAGCAGCTTCAATTCACAGGTGTAGTTTAAATAGTTATGGATCAGATCCAACTCTCAGGGACATCCATCGAGACATTTCTGCAAGCTCAATTCATTCTGCAAAAGGCAAATTGCATGGTCAAGAGGACAGATGCTGAATGTGATGATTTACCTGTCACTGACCTCAGGACCAAGATATCAGTCTTTATTTTCTTATCTGATGTGGGAAGTCTCAGGAGAATTCTGTGATCATCAGGATTCCATTCATTTCTCCTTGAAACATGCCACATTAACTTGCAAAGAAGGTACGTGGGCTGGAGATTAAAATGAGTTTAAAAGGCATCCATACAATATTAGCAGTGGAGGGCATAGTTCTGCTTCTAGTTCAATGACAGCAAAGCTGAGCCTGGTGGGATTATGCTTCATCACTTCAATACAAAAAGAAGATATACCTAAAATATTTAAAAGTGTTTGTCTAGATTCTACAGAAAACAGGAGTGATTATATCCAGTGGTTTGCTGCTTGGGAGAAACCCATCTCCCTGTTCCAAGAAAAAGCAGTATCTTATAATTAGAAAGCAGCTGACTCTGTCTGTCTTGAAGAGCTAATGTGGTACAACAGCATTTCTGATTGCTTCAGAAAGTAGCCAGCAGTATGAGCAGTGATGTGAGAACCAAAGCCGTCTGGCTCTCTAACAGAGCCAGTCTTCCTTCCTGTGTGAGTGTAAACGCAGCTTGGTGTCCTCAGCCTTTTCTGCCTCCTGCAGGATTTGCTGTAGCTGAGGCCAGATGCCCTCTGACTGTGCCCCAGGATTTTTAACTGGTTTGTGGATACAGGCCACTGACACAGTTAATGCTGTAACTAAATACAGAAAGTACTTCCCACGATGGTCTTTACACAAGCTGCGCCATCGCTCATGGGCTCCAGCAGGATTTTCTCTCCTGTTTATCACTTTTGCTGTCTGATTTCCTCACACTGAGCAGTGTGCAAGGACAAGGGCTTACAGTCCTTTTCCATGGCTTCAGCTGTCTGTACCCCAACTCCCACCTGAATGATGGAAAAGACGTTTCCCTGACATGTTAAAAGTTGCAAGATGACATAGCTAGCAGGCTATAGCATGCTGATATTTCCTTCAGTTAAGAGGTTTATAAAGAGTAGATTCTCATAGCAAAATATGCAAGTTTTCTAGAGATTACACTCCACCATATTGGAATATGAGGTCTTTATACACAAGGTCATGAATCTGCCTGCTCTTCTATGAAAATGGAAATAGTGGTAGAGGGACTAAATTCTTTTAATTGGATGTTCTCCGTGTTTTCTACCACTTGTTTATTGCTTTATTTATTCTTGAGAGATCAAGTGTTCCTCAAACATGCTGATTAAAAGATATTTATCCATCATGGCCCCTCTTTTCCACAGATAGCATTTGCAGTAGCTGCTGCATAGCTCAAGAGCACATTCTGTCAGCTTGGGATTTAGATTTATTGCACTGGTGTCTGAATCTGCACTTCCACAGCATGGCAGAGAATCAATATGTGCAACCGACCAGCTAGTCATCCCAGTAATTATGATAACCCTGTAGACCAATAAAGTGGGAAGTGTTATGTTGTTATTGTTTTCTGAGACACCAGAACACATCCTCATCTTAAACAGTGTTTTACAATTATTTGAATAATCAGGAGACTTCCCTGAGAAAGGATCTGTGAAGAGCACAAACCAGCCCTGAAGGCTGTTTGTTCTGCAGAGCTGTGAAGCTCCATGGCTGGATGATTGGGGTCAGCTCACAGCCACAACAGCAAGACCCTGTAACTCATTTCTTCAAAGTTTCCAACAATACCCTTGACAGTGGTCAAGCAGCTGCTGTGCAAACCAGAATCACATCACTGTGCCTTGTGCCTCCTTGTCTGTGCGACATACTTTCCTATTTAGTCCCTTTTGCCTGATCTGCAGAGTCCTGCTTGTTCTTTGCTGATGTTGGAGCAGATGGACATGTCCAGGTTGGGTTGGAGCCCATGAGGAATTGGAATCCCTGCAGTAATGACACTGCTGCTTCCTAGAACCACCTGTTCCATTAGGTAGTTGATTCTCACTGCAGCTCACATGGGAAAGTGGTTTCAAACATGTCCTCTTCTGAGATCTCACTGCAGCTGGGCTGATAAGCTGTGCAAAGCAGCAAGGGTATTCACTGGGACTGAGATCTGTGCTACCTGGTGCTTCACCTATGACCTGGTCTGCATGGATTGTTTTAGCAAAGAGTAAGTCCTAGGACTGATGGGTGAGTGATGGGAAAAAATCAGCAAATCTCACTGAAAGGTGGAAGCTGGTGCAGCCTCTGAGAAAGTGCTGATGGGAGTGAGTTGTTGTACTGACTGCAAGTGGGGGTGCAGTAATAACTGGAGCTATTATTCACGGATGTGAGTGACGAAAAGGGTCTGTGAAAGAACACAAAATGTTGGGAACAGAGAGGAAAGCCCAGACACTCCAGAGGCTGTGGGAGATAGATGAAAGGGTCAGCTCGACCTGTATGATCTGCAGGATTCTTTTTCCAGAAGGGTAAGGAAGAGGAATGAGCCTGGTGGAACTCCTCTAGCGCACAGGTAAATAGCCTTGCTTTGCAGTACTGCACCCAAGATGACAGAGCTTGAAGTGCTAAGATAAAACACAGAAACAAGCGACTATGGAACATGTTGCATTGAAATATCAAACTCCAGTGAAAAGTCAGGTGTAGTGCAGTGCCTTCTTGGCCTTTTGATGCCCTGTAATTATTGCACAGGGAAGATAAAAGCATTTCTCAATGGTTGGGGAACAAATGTCTATGAGGCAAGAAATGACACTTCTGCCTTTGGGCCATATTCTTTGCTGTTTCAAGAGGTGAAACATGGTTGAGATAAAGGAACCTCCATCTGTTTTCCCCAACACATTAATCATTTGGCATCTTTGCATGAAAACTGTTAGTACTTTCTCAGGTTTTAGAATATGCTTCTTCCTTCTCTGTGCCCCAGAAAAAAAAAAAAAAACAAAACAAGGGAAAGCGGCATCTCACTAGGCAGCAAACAGCACAAATCAGTCTGTGCCGCTGTGAGAACTGGTTGGGGGAGGATTTGATGCCTCCAAGGTAGACTATTGATTTGAAGCCTGAATAAACAGAAGAATAAAAAACATATAGGTTTGTAACTTTTAATTATCATTTCTAGAGATATTAAATTGTGAAATCACTGCTGGTTTGCAGAACTGAAAACACACCCACTCAAAGTGAAAGCCCTTGGGAAGTTATTTGCTTGGAATGCCACTGGAACAGCCAGAGAAATAATTATCAACCCTTTTTATTCACTTGCAGTGGCTACAGTAAGTTTAAAAAGTTGATGCTGGTTTTGGTTTCAAGAAGTGAGCATGTCTTTATACATTCATTTATATATGTTAGCTTATAGTCTAATGTAATATGGATATGATATCTTTTGGCAAATATTTGGTAATAATTTTTTAAATTGCCTTGAAATTTGAAACAAGGCCATGCTAGATTATTTTACTAACTGATATTTTTTACCTCCTCTAGTCAATTGTTTCCATTAGACAAATGAAACAGATACCTAACCCACTGAAATTTATGGGGGTTTGTGTTTGTGCTTTTTCTCCAGCACAGATAGTATCATCCCAAATTATTTTTCATTCTCTACCAGCTGGTGAGTTGTTTATACCTGATGAGACAAATTGCAGGGTATTTTCTCTTCTCTTGCTGGATGAGCAAACAAACACTTCAAGAACAATATGAGGGTTGCTTTAAAACTTGCCTTACAGGCAAAAGCCACTGAGCTTTTATACCAACATTTGTTGGGAGGCAGAAGAAATCGCTGCATGGCATTTCTGTCACTACTCACCCAGCTTCATCCCCATTTCCAAAAGTGTCAGCCCATTCTCCCTTGTCTTTTGATGTGGTCGAAACTATTTTCCCATCTTCATCACCAAAATATCACCTGGGCTGTGAGCTCAATACTTGTGTGTGGCTGTTCTTGCTCTGCAGATTGCCATTAATGCCAAGCTTTCCTTAATAAATCTTCCCATGCCTAAGTGTGGGCACCCCTTGCTCCAAGGTAGCACTTTCCCAGACCTACCCTGTGCATTCCCATGGATAGGGCAGTGATCACACCCTCTCAGAGCTGTATCCCTGGGTGTTGCTTGAGGCTCTGCCTCTCCATCTGAACTAGAGGTGCACAAATGTTAAGCATAGAGTCCCTTCAGGAACAGGGTAGAAGGAAGAGAGTTCTTGGGACCTCTGCCACAAGGGAGTTTTATTGCTCCATTAACTGAAAGAAAATTGGTTTTTTCTCATTCCATTTAACTGTTGGACGTATAAGCAGAAGTTCTTTGTTTTCAAGCATCTCATGGATTTTCACTTCTCAATGAACTTTTGTCCCATTTCCTGGCCAGATCCTAATCCTCATCTACAGGCTGCCCAGGACTGGGTAGATTAACAATTGAAAATGCTGCTGCAGAACTCAGGAAGGCTTATTCTGGAGTGAACTAAGGGGTGCAGATGTAACAGATTCCCATCCTCTGCAATCCAGGCAAAAACTTTGTCCTACACAATGTACACAGGCACCAGCCCTTGTGACAGCAGTGAGAGCTTCTCCTTCCATTCCCTTCTATCTGTGTGAAAGATTTGGTCAGAAAGCTTTCTTTTAAGGAGATTCAGCATGTTAGTGCAAGCACGTTGGTTCCTCCACAGATGAAGACTGAAATCATCAATCCTTGTGCTGATAATCAGAGGGGTTTTGCTGGAACTGTTACACCCAGTGACTGTGATGACGCTATATCCAGCGAAAAGCTAAATTTCTAGTTCTCTCTTAATGAAAAGCAAGCAGTGTGTAATGGCAATATAAAAAAGTGCTGAGGGCTGCTCTTTATTATTGCTGACTTGGTGTTTTTATGTGCAAGGCCCAGTAAAAGCTACTGACCATGGCCAGGGACCCTTTTGGTCAGTTCAGCTGAGGGACAACCCCAACAATCATCACAGAATAACAGGGTGGCAGCAAAAAGAAAAAAAAAGTGAAGAGCTGAGAAGTCACAAAACCCAACTGCCATCTTCTGTAAGATTTCTGTACAGCAGAACAAACTCAGATCAATCTGGATGTGCCTTTTCATGAATAGATATGTGAAATGGGAATTTTCATGTAAATTGGTGTCAGCAGCCTTGGAAACAACCAGAGCTTGCAACAGAACGAGCTAATACCAGGTGTTTTCAAGGGAAATCAGTCTACAGATTGATGGATGAGTTTTGGGAGGATAAGTTGTTAAGCTCGTGAAGATGAAAGTCTCTATTTGCACAGGTACAAAGTTTAAGTAGCTTTTTTTGATTCACGGTTTTGAACTGCAAAACAGCAGCGTGCATCGTGCTACGCATAACCTAATAATCTGCTTTAAAACAAATGTGAGGCAACACCAGTTAAGGCCCTATTTTTAATGAATAGCTGCTCAGCCAGGTAAAAAAAAAAATAAAAACATGCAGCATATTGTGCCATCCATTTTAAGCAGAACTTCACGCAGCCCTTCAAAGGCAGGTTCTGCCTAACAAATGGATGGAGTGATGTATCTCTGTTTTACAAGGCGTAAGGGAATAGTGTGGGCAGTGCATGATGTGCCTGTGTGTGTGTGTGTGTGCGTGCTCGCCGTGTCGAAAGCACCAGATTATGCTGAGCTGATTAAACAAGCTCACAACTGCGTTACAGCAGACCCTGTGGTGGGAGCCAAAATGTGATTGGCAAAATATACATGACATATTGTAAAACAGATAAAATGATAACAGCTTTTTGCCGAAGAGCATCTGCTATTCAGTTGGGAAATTAGGGTGGAATGCAACTGTTCTTATAAATCATAAAATGGCGCTACCATCATCAAGAATTTCCTGTCATAGTTTTTTTAAAGTGTGATATGGTTACTCTTGCTTGTATGACAGAAAGTTAGAGACTTCAAATTTTTTCTCTGAACATGTTAGAGAGAAAAAAATTTCTTTTAGCTGCCTTTTAGCATTAAGTTCTTTAAACCTTGCGCTCATCAAAAAGTTTGAGGGCTAAAGAAGATTAAATGGATAAAATGACCTCACATTAGGGGATTTTGAATTTGTTCAGTGGAACTGCAGAAGAATGGAGAGCAACTGGTTATTCTGCTGTTAGCCAAGTCTCCTTGCCTTCTTGTTGTAGTGGTTTACCATTTGCTCTGCAGGGGAGGCTGCACACACAGATTGTGTTGTTTTGTGTCTTGATCTGCTGGGATTAGACATACCCTGACTGAACGCGGTGACCTTCAGATGCTTCCATGGAAGAAAGTCTGTTTCTTAAGACAAATAATTAACCACTTCAGGATGGATGTTGCCTCACTATATTGAATTGATTCCACAGGGTGTAATGACTCACTACTTAATTGCTATGTAATTTTATTATTATCTGTAAAATGGTTTTCAGAAAGGAAAGGAATAATTGCAAACGGTCTGATGTAAACTGCCCCAGCTTTACTGACATCCAGTTATCATGTGCTAGATCCTTGGTGGGTGTAAATTCATAGCTTGAAAGGGCTGTCCTGCTGTAAGTAGCCTGCCATGCAATTCCTTTATGAGTGCAAAACACAGGAGAAAGTGTCAGACACCCAGTGCTCTTTGTGGTCTAATCTCTGATTTCATGGTGCCAGAGCAAACCATATCCAATTTTTTTGGTGTGCTGACACCTTTCCAATCTATTCTGACTGTTCTGCTGCCTGCCAGGTCATGCAGTGGACACTCATTTTGTAGTCTACCATCTGCAGCCAGAATAAATCTTGATACATTCCCTCAAACACACATGTTACTAGGTCTACCTGTCCTGCCCCACACTGCATCTGCTTCAACTTACTGTCCACCTAATACTCATCTTTTTATTTCTTTCTTCCAACTGGAGCAGCTTAGGAAATGCCTGTCTATAATAAGATTTTTATAGGATCATGCAGAAAGAAGAGATTCTGCCACATAACTGGGCTGGTCTGCCAATTCTGTTTATACCAGAGGTTTGTACTCTCAGCCTTGGCACAGTGCTCTTACATCATGCACCATTTTAACCTTGAACTGTAGTGCAGGTAGGGGTCATTCTTGACTTCTCCCATAAGAATATGTAAACATATCTGGTGGATGCACAAAATACAGCTTTTTTGGCTGAAAGAACTGTTTCTTTTGTCTAGTACTTGTTAGCCTGTGCATCTGTCACAGGTTGTTGCACTCTGCGTCATCCTGTGTCAACATATGTGTTTAAATGAATTCAGCACATGCTGGCCAAAAAATCATTCTGACCAAGGCTCCCCACAAATACTTCTCCCTTTTACTGGTGTTTACCCTCTGGCAAGCATTTTAAAAATGCTTCTCTCTCCATTTTAAAATCACTGCATCTAAAGGCTCAGCTGAGGGCAAACAACAATTGGAAATTCTTGTGACATCTCCTGTTCTGGCAAAACTCACGGGTACTGCCAGGTATCATTTTTCTGAGAGCTGATATGTGCTTTGTTTTCCAGGTTCCTTTTTTGTCACCATTTCTTCTAAAGTCTTCTCTCAGGTCGACTGGATAGCTGGATACTGAAAATGGGCCAATCTTACCACAAAACTGTGTCTGTTTGCAGCTAATTGGAAAAAGTGGGGAAAGAACCTACCTTAGATCCCACTGTTTCCTCAGTCAAAGCCATACAGGTATTCATGGACCAGGAGAGGTCTTATATTTTGCTATGTGAACCTTAAAGGACATGAGGTCTTGCCCTTGGGAAGGACTTATCCTCAGCAATAGCTGACCAGGGGAGAGAGATGGCTGGAGAGATGCTCTGCTGAAATGGATGTGAGCATCTTCCCAGGCTTCTGAGACAACCGTGTGCCCAGGCGGCAGAAACAGCCATCAGCATCTGGGGCTGTACCAACAGAAGAAATAAAAGGTCAAGGAAAGTGATTATCCATTCTGCTTGGCGCTTGTTAAAGCATATCTAAATAATTTATTTAGTCTGGGTCCCCAGATATGATCAAGATATTGAAAAAGTGTAGCAAATTCAGGAGAGAGCCAACAGGATACTCAGGTTGGGAGCATTTTCCCTTTGAGGTGATCTGAGGGACCTGGAGTTGCTCAGCCTGGAGGAGATGTGGTTTCAGGGTGCCTGATAGCTTCAGCCTCCTAGTAACAAAGAGAAGATCATTGAAAAGTCAGAGCCAGGCTTTTCATGGTGGAGTATGCTAGATCATGAGAAAAAAGAGGCATAAAATGAAATAAGCAATTGCATGTAAAGATTATACAAATTATTAAGATTGCATGTATGGAGGAACCTTTTCATCATGAGAACAGTTAAGATATAGAGGTTTCTCACAGAGGTTTTGCAGACTCCATCTTTGGTGATTTTCAGGAGTCAACTGGATAAAACCTTGAGCAACCTTTTCTGATCTCATAGCAGGCCTTGCTTTGAGCACTATGTTGAACCAGGGATCTTCTGAGGCTCTTACAAAGTCATGTTATCTGGTGATTGTATGATACTTATAGACCTGTTTAATAAAAAGCTCAGAATTTCTTCAAAGCTCTTAGCTGTGTCCCTGTGCACTGAGGGGTCTTCTCCAGTTTTGAAAAGTCACTCATTGCCATGATTTTCTCTGCTCAATTCAACTTCTTCAAAGCCTCCAAGCTTTTCAGGTCCCTTCTATTAGTATCAGTTTGTCATGGTGATTAATTCACTAACTCTCCCTACTGTCCTTCAAAGACAGCTGTAGGGATTGCTCAGATAGATCTGCAATATTTTCTAAAATCCTCTCCAGTTATACTCTCATTTTGCTTACATCCACATATTTCATGGAGGTTTTTGTTAAACTTTGCCATGTGGCCCTTCTGGAGGAAGATCTTTACATGACCTGTGTACCATCACACTTTGAAATGCATTTCACCCTACCTCTGATGGAGAGCTGAAAGACCAAAGCTTAATCTAAACTTAAAATTACCTTTCAGTGCTTCACAAATTGTTCTTAGACAAACAAAAGCAAAAGTCTGTGGATTGCTTTTGTCTTATAGTTTTTATTACACATTACTAAAGAGTTCAGGAGCAGTCAGTAAGTTGAACTAGAACCAATTCTCATCTGTTGTTATGGTTACCAGGAGTAGAAAATAATTTCCTGTAATTTATCTTAAGATCATTTATGTCAGATACAAATACAGATTAAGCGGAATACCACGGTAATTTCTTCTTCAATTGTGTTAGGAACCATAAGACATTCATTTTTACTTCATAAATAAGGGTTACAGTATGTCATGCTCAGTCAAAGAAGATAAAATGAATCTAATTAAGTGCCATCAGAAGATCACTTTGCTGTTTTTATTGCGGCAATAAAAGTGCCCTTACCTTCTTATTCTTAGAGAAATGACAGAGATTATTATGGAAATGGGATGAGATCAAGTAAGTCTTGCTTGACCTAGACTTGGATACAACAATATCCTTGTGTCAGTGATTGTTGAAGTGAATAAGCAGTTTACCAAATCTGATGGGCTAAAGCTCATAAGAGATGCACTTCCTTTATTAGAATGAATGAAACCATATGTAAGCCTCAGACAGGACTTGTTTATTGGGTTTTATATAAACAATATCATCTTTTTATTGATCTGTAGGGCCTCAGTGGTGATGATGGCAGACAAGGCTTTCAGATTGATGACTGCAGGTCCCTCATGTTGATTAGTTGATGTGTGCACAAGTGAAAAGAACCATTTAGCATTAGTGGTATGTGTATACCAGTATAATAATCTGGAGCTCGCTTCAGGGCACAGAAGAGCTCTGCATGGAAATAAGAACAGTGGAGAGCCCTGAGAGAGCACAGGTTAAGTGAAAGGCTGTTAAACAATATCTCAAAGACATTTTTATCAAGTTGTCAGAGTTTTTAAAATGCCAGGAGGGAGTTTACAAAAAAATAAATAACTGAGCTCTTTGAAAAGTCCGCTCTAAACCCTGTGATGTTTGAGGAATCTCACTGCCTGTGAAGTAAAAGAGAGGTAAAGTGACCCATGTTAACACCTGACCCATATGTTTGGAGATTTGATGGAGAACAAATCCAGCATCTATGTGTTTTCCAAAAAACCCTCAAAAAACCCAACAAACAAACAAACAAACAAACAAACAAACAACCCCACCAAAACCCAGAATAAAATGAACAAACAACCCCCACAAAAAACCAAACCAAAACAAAAAAAGACCAACAAAGCAACAGAAAAAAAACACAAAACCCCAAACAAACAAACAAAAACCCAACAAAACTAAAAAAATACATAAGCCCCCCCAAAAGCTAGTATCTGAAACCAAAGTTGTCTAAGCAGAGATAAAAACAAACAAACGAAAAACCAACAAAAAACCCCACCAAAACCATGCAAAGAAGCTGAGTTAGAGAATTTCCTTCATATACGTATAATTTCCTTCAGGTACTGGAGTTATTTTGATCTGAACCTTTGTATAACATATCCTTTTGCATGATGATACCTTTTTACAGCACTTTTTTGAAAATCCTTAGGACTGTTTCCACTCTGGAAAAGCTCCTGTATGTGTCTGTGTTTCTAATGCTACTTTTTTTTGTGGTGCCTCTAGGACTGCACCCGAAAGGCTGTCCCAACTTTTCATCTTAGGACAGCACATTTTGGCAAACAGGATTAAATGTGGTCCCAGTCTTGTTTTACTTGGTAGACAGCTGTCAGTTTGAACAGTGCTTAAAAGGTACAGAGTACAGCTGGAATGGTAAACATGACTGGATTATGGGCATGGTAAAAGCAAATAAACCCTCTGTCCTCACTAAATGATCCTGGGAAGTTTCTTACTCAGAATAAGTGTGCTGGTTTTGGCTGGGGTAGATTTTATTTTTTTCACAGAGGCTGGTAGGGGGCTGTTCTGGTTTGTGCTGAACACAGAGTTGTTAATACAGAGATGCTTTTGTTTCTGCTGAGCAAATTACAAAGAGCCAAGACTTTTTCTGCTTTTCTTAAGAAAGAATGCTGGGGGGGTGTGGGAGGTTGGGTGGAGACACAACCAGGTCAGGTGACCCAAAGTGACCAAAGGAATATTCTGGATCATATGGCATCATGATCAGAAGGAGGAAGCGGGGAATGTTTGGAGTGATGGTGTTTGTGTTCCCAAGTCACTGTTACTGTGATGGGGCTTTTTCTTTTCTTATTAAACTCTCTTTATATCAACCCATGAGTTTTCTACCCTTTACCCTTCTGATTGTCTCCCTGACCCCGCTGGTGTAGGAGTGAGAGGCTATGTGGGGCTTGGCTGCTGGCTGGGGTGAAACCATGACAGTTAATAATCCACTTCAGCAGTTTCTCCACGCAAAAGACAGTACGTCTACAAGTTTGTTTTTTTGTATGGGCTCAGGGCCCAAGTAGAGACATCATCTCATTCAGGAGAATGCTGTCCTTGCCATTTTCACTTTAGCTGATCTAGCAGAGATGTAAAGCACCACAAAAATCCAATAATGCTAATTTATTTAATTTCCTGAGCTGGAAGTGACAGGGAGCCAAGTGCACGCTATCCTGCTCACATGAAAGCTGATGAGCAAGTTGAAAATCAAAAGTATTGCCAAGGAGACCACAACTAGCATGGAGTTAACCTATCTCAAATGAAGGCTTTTGAAATCCTTAACCTGCTTCAATAAATGACATTTCAATGCTACTAAGGAGTGAGGAAACCAGGGGAAATATTTTAAGGAAACATATTGTAGTTGCAATTGCTGAGCCAGATCCACTGCTATAAACACTGTTGAAGCAAATACAAGATATAATGATTAGCATCAGCTAGGAATGCCCCTTAGCACTATGCCATTAAAGTTCCTGAGAGTGGGAGTTAACAAAGGCAGTTTACAGTGTATTGGAAAATGATTTTTCATTCCATTTTAAAAACTCATTTCATGCATTGTTGTGTCATCTACTTTTAAAATTACAGTACAAGCAGAAAGACCAAAACGTGATACAGATCTTTTAAATCATGATCCCCAGGGCAGAAGTACACGATTGACCTGTAGTTATTTGCTAGATCCTTCTAGGCCATTCAGCAGAACAGTATGCAGGAGAGTCATATGAGCACCTATATAACGAGTAAAAGGTATTTGATTGAGAACTATATTAGGGTGAATAAATAGCAGTGAGATGGCTCACGCTGGGAAGTTGTGACTGAAACTCAAATAGCCATTTCTGCTGCCTTGATGTAATTGGTGACCTATTGGAGCCAGCTCTTTGTTGGCAATCTATATCAATGCTTGGACAATAGTACCTTTCAGTTCATCATTTCCCAAGAGATTTAAAGCAGTCATAGAAACGTTTTCTTTTGCTGCATGCCATTTATTACTTTGAAGGATGAAGCAGTCTCTTCTAAACACCCACTATGCATTAAATATTACAAATTAAAATAAACTACTCCCCAACTAAATAAAACAGTAGCCACAGAAGCGGGCTGGTGTCAGCTTATTTTCTAACATTTTTCTCAATTAAGGAGAAAGACTTTAGTAACTGGAATATAACAAAATGTCACTTCTTACTCTCAGAAAACATATGTGTGTATATGTAAAAAATACAGTTCCTGAAAATGAGAATTAATTGTATTCCAATACAGATAGTGGATGGGGAACACTATATAACTTCTCATTCCTAGCTTTATTACTTCATCATACTGGCTGAGCTGGAAATGCCTCTTGTGTATGTATTCAGGATGATTAGACTTGCAGCAAGATATTGACTGGAAAAATTACAATTTATGAGAAATGAGCTTCTGCTGATTTCTTTTTTCTTGTGAGTGAATAGAGAGAGCTGGACAAATCTGTTTGAATTTCCCTGTTGCTTCTGCATTTCACATAGTGGGGAAGATATCCTAAGCCATGAATCTAACTGTGTTAATATAAGGCTTCTTTGTAGTATAAAACTCTAGTTTTCTCCTTTCTATCCACCTTAATACATTTTATTTCACTAGGAACAAAAGAAAATCCTGCATGAGAGATTTCTGTCCATGTTCAGAGTTTGTTCCTTTGATCAAACTTCTGGATTCAACCCATACTTTGGGATTCTGCCAAGTCTAGCATGCATGAACCAGAGAAAACTCTTTTTACTTTATTTGACTAAAGATTGTCTGTCTGATTCCCCAGTTTCTGATATCCTTCACTGTTTTCTCCTGAAAAGACACTCTGATAAATTAAGAGGTTTATTGACTTTGGCTTATGTTGTCCTCTTATAAATTTAACTGTAATTTTAGCAAGCTGCTCTCTTGTGGAGGAACAGAGAAAGGGTGGGTGTGAAGCACAGATGGGGACCACTGGCCCCTGTCTTGTTTTGGGTTTGTTTTGTTTAATGACTGTTTTTGACCAATATTTTCTGTAAAGATATTTAGAGATTTTATCTATTTTGAGGAAACACCTACACTTTAGCTCTCCATGTTTCTAACAGCACCAAAAATCTAATTAAATCTCACCCCATCCCTGCCAAAACTCTTTATTACACTGAAAAGATATATTTTCCCTGTGAAACACATACTATACCAAGCACTAATAAACATGGGCACACACGACATTAAACTTGATTTGACACTCTAATGTTAACTGTTATGTTTATTTGCTATTACACACGATAACTGTTATGTTTATTTGCTATTACATATGATAGCTGCTGATAGCCACAACTGAAGCTTGTGCATCAAGAAATGAAGCAGTGCATCAGAGCAAATAGCAAGAACACAAGCTGGCTTGGGGTTCAGAGGGAAAACCAAGGCATGTAGGGGTGAGTTGTCCTGCCTAAAGGCAGAGCAAGGCAATATTTGGAACAGAGTGTAGTCACACCAGCTCCCTGTTCAGTGCTGTACTGCTAAACTCAATTTCCAGTTCTGCTTTGTGGGTCTCAGCACCCTGCAGAATCAGCACAACCCTCACTGCAAGCACAGCGAGGAGAAAAGCTCCATGTTTGCATGTCTTCAGGCTGAATCTCTGAGTCCACAGAGCAAAAATGCATCAGTCAGAATTATGATTGAATTTCTACCCTGCTATGGGATTTCTGTTTGTTTTCAGTGTGAGGTAACAAATGCCTGATTGGGAGATTACGGGCAGATTCTGTAATCATGACATGTTGTGTCTTCTGTAGCCCAGAGCATTCTCCGAAGTAAAGACCCCAATTAGATGAAAGCATATGTCTGAGGTGAAGAAGTCAGGGTAACATCACTTCCAAGAAAATTCTTTCCCATGCCTTTCAACTAAGGAGATTTTGAAATGAGGAATGAAAAGAAAAGACAGTAAATATGAATATTTCATCAGTTTGGGGTTCAAATAGCCCTTTATTTTCTTTTCTTATGCACTGGGTAAAGAAGGTGCAGTACAAGGCAATAATGATGTGTAGCAGGGGTTTCTTTTCCCCACCCTGTGTGTACAACAGGTAACACACAAGCCAAACTGTGCAACCTGAGCAGTGTTGGATGGTTCTTCTCTGAAAAGTCTCATTCCTTCCATTTATAGCTCAGTTACTAGCCACATGTGTTAGATATTAGCCAAATCTCTGATTTATATTTTCCTAGAGTGTAATCAAAGTTGTGGGTGGCTTTTCACAATTGTTCACAACACTTCAAGCTGGGATGGAGCAAACTTGCAGAGCAGAGTGTACAAATTCCAGCTGGGGGGAGAGAGGGAATAGGCACCCACTATCTGCTGTCTCTTGCAATGCAATAATTACCTGTGGCCGAATGAAGCTGGTAGGAGCAAGGTACAAGCCAACAAATTGGGACAGAGCTTGCACACTGCAGCAGACCTGTGGGAGTTTTCCACAGCTTGCATTGGCCCCAAAACTCATGTCTGCTCTTGGGTGGGGCACCTGAACTTCTGAATGGCGTATAAACACACTGTCTTCCTCACTGACACTTTGCCACCAGTTACACATCTTCAGAAGCATTCTATATATTAAAGTTTCCCCTGAGTCAAAAAGGTCAGGAAATTTTAGTGAATTCCAGCCCATCTTTTCCTCTGACTCACTGTGATTTTGCTTTTGAGGTACACCCAGTCTGAGTCCTTCCCAGTCGCCTTACAAAACCTGTAACTGATTTATTTTTGTCAGATGCTGTTTCAAAGCTGATATCCATAAGCACAGTCAGGATCTGTTTGAAAGAATGTCACCACAAATCTTCAACCTCTGAAGTTCTTGGCTTCTGTAATAAAACTCACCTTCTTGTGTTTAAATATATTTTTTCCATCTTTAAATAGGTGACACCTACACTTTAGAAAAACACAGAAGTGCATATAGATGAACTACCAGACAGAGGCTCCATGAGAAAGGTGTGAACAAATAGGTTTTTACCATCTTAGATAGGCCCTAAAGCTGCTTTCACCTGTGCTGCCTTTGCTTCCTCTGTAGAAATTGATTCATTGAAAAAAATTGGTCATTTAGGTTCAAAAGCCTTGGTTCCCTTCTGTATTCTCCATCACTTTATATCTATGTAGCTGGAGATGAGTTGTTAAACACCCTTTAGGGGTCTTTAAACTCTGATATATTTCTGGAAGCAGACTTGAAATACCAGTGGTTTGCTACTTAAATGCAAGACATTATATATATATATCTGAAAAAAACTGAGTTAATCTGACATTCTGCTACTTTCCATGGTTAAACCACATAGTTGAGCCTTTTAAAGCATTTGCCTTGGTTACATCTGGAGGGCAGGGCACTCAGAGCTGGTGGAGGCACTCTGGATGGGGGCAGCCATGTCATGCTGGATATCACAAAGGAATGTCTAGGAATTTAGGAATATCCCCAGAGAATATCATCGATCCAGATGCAGGTATTTAAATGCAAAAACAGGGGAAAGCTTCTAGTGCAGGATGCAAAAGCAGGGGATGACAGCAAATTTAGGAACCCAAAGGATGCACCATCAGTTGGAAATCAGCATTCTGATTCACACTTCATTCAAGTACAGTCAAAACCAATCCCCACAAATTATCTAAGGAGGATTGATTCTACCTTAGTCTATCTACTGTATGTAGAGACTTCATTAATGAACCTGATGCAGAGAGAATCTCTGATACTGTCACGGCAGGAGATTCTGTTTTAATTATTAGATGTGGTTTTGTAATTTTAATTGTATAATTATTAGAACATTAAAAGATGCAATTATATTTTAAATCTTCTTAAGACCTCAATTTTATTACATTTTCATTACTTTGTAATGGTATGATATTTTATTATTCAAAATTAGAAATTATTAGAAATAATTTTATGATTACACTTTTAAAATATGATCTTTTTATTCTTTCATAACTTTATCTTACAACCATCCTACACATCCAGTGGAAAGTGAAAGGCTGCAAGCATTTTGAGATGATAAGACATCAAAGACGGTGCTGAAATTTTTTTCACTTTAGCTGTAGCCTGCCTTACAGAATTAATGAAGCAGCTTCTGATGACAGAAGTTAGTTCAAAGCAAAACTCTAGTTATGAAAACAGCTTTTGTGGAGGGCTCACGCTTAGGATGAGTTATGTCACAACTGTCTGTGAGATCAGGAACCGTGTGAGAGGAGGTGGTGAAGTTGTCTGGTGCTAATTGTTCCATTTGCTCGTAGCAACCTGAATCAGAGGCAATCCTGTTGAAATCAGAAGCAACACTTTTGTTATGGAGATCTGAGACAGGTTTCAAACCTGAGCAAGCCTCACAGTCACCCATCCTGCAGCAGCCAGGGAAGCAGAGGTTTTTCTAAATACAAGTGAAATTGTCCATGCTGTATATCAGAGCTTGAGCCACCTTAGATGCCCTCATTTCCTCTTCTAGTTTTTATGTTTGTATTTACAATTTGCTTTCATGTGTTTTCCTCTGTGTTTTTATTGCACAAAGTGCCCTTATTGAGTTATATTAATATTTTCTATTGTTCTTCACACTTTGATACTATACAAAACAACATTCATCCTTTGCGTCAACTCGCTCCTGAATCCTGTTACAATCAAAACAGAGTAAGAAATTCTGCTTTGATCTGCAATTAATAGAAATGCAAAGCAGGGAAGCGGGGTGGGTAGGGATGTTTCCACCCTACCCTAAAGAGCTGCTAACCTAAAAGACAGAGTGAGAGTAATTTTAACTACTGCACTGCCACAAGTGCACTGAAAACACCCTTTGTGATCAAGAAGAGCATGGTGCTTCTGGTCTGTGAGACACTGCAACAAGGACAGGATTAATGCTCAGTTGGATGTCTCTGCCTTCATAGTTTGGACTCATATTCAAGGGCTGGTCTCAGCAGAAAGGGAACTTGTGTCCAGATGCCTTCAGCAGTGTTTTGTCAACAGTTTGATGTCCCACTGTACAATCATACTGTCTGTCCCACATCCAAACTCTGTGATAAGAGAGAGATACTTACACACATAGCACTCACCTTAAACTATAGGCAATCACACAAATAAAATCTTAATAAAAATTCAGTGGAATATTATATTCTGGGCACAATCTGTTTGTCCCAGGTGCAAAACATCAAGTTTAAGCAATTGTTTGCTCTCATTTTATTCTCCACTGTTTTCAAATCTGTGTTTTCAATCATGGCTTCATCTCATTTTTAAAAAACTAGAGAACAAACTTCCATTGAAGATCCTGTTATTTTTATAAAAGCTTAGGTAATATTTTGTCTGCACAAGTGTCACAAATTCTTTTCATTTGGAACAGATCAAAGGGAAGTATTCTATCAAAATTACTAGAAACAAAAAGAAAGAACACTGATTTCTGAATTGTAGAGACTAATATCAGGTTGTGTCTGTACAGACCATACAGCTGCTAGAATTACCCCGATTTTGCTCCTCTTTAGTTTTTAACTGGCAGAAAATACTACCTCTATATATAAATTTCCTTGTAGCAATTTTGCAGTGTGTCTCAGAATGGTATCTGAAGTTGTGCAATGTAGTGCAGTACATCAGGCAGGCATGAATACTTTGCAGGGAAGCTCAAATCACAGTGTGCAGTCAAGAGTCACACTCCATCTCTGCCATTCTTTCACACCAAATGAGAATTTACACATCAGGACTCGATACGCTGAGATGCTTTCTCTATTTAGTGTCACAGCTGACACACATTGGAGGGCAGGAGTACTCACATTCATCAGGACTATGGTTAAAAAGCAGAGAGATTTTAGCATTGTGCTACTGCTTTTGATCCCAGCACAGGCCAATTACCACTCTGTCCTGCTCTTCTTTTGTTTTCCCTGGGTGATGATGGAAGTATCCCATGCTGAAGAGGTTTGCCAAGCCAAAAGTGAAAAATTAAAAGCTTTTCTGCTGCAATAGTATCGGCACTTACATCAGTGCTTTCTTGAAAGCTGATTATGTTGCTTTTAGGGGATAATTTGTTACTAAAGCAACAGCTCTATTTGCTGCCGTGAAAAGAAAGACATTTCAATATCCTGAGAACAATAGCAATGTGCTGAAGTGCAGACATTCCATATTTTTCTTCATACTATCAGTGCAGGTGATTTTTGATTAAAGATAAAATACTTTTTCCTCACCTGGTTTTCTGAGATGGGATATGGAGGAGGGGAGAGCTGAACTCTTAAAATAACAACCTGAAAGCACTTGGGAGGACTCCTGGACAGATGTTTGTGGATGTGGACTTCACTACCTTAAACACATCCCTCCCACTCAGTACCCCCGGGGATGCAAAGCACCCCACCCTGTCTGAGCAGGTGTTTTTGGATGGCAGGAGTGCTCTGCTTGCACACACACCCACAGACACACACAGGCACACAGATTTACACTGCACTTGTCTTCATCCGAGTGCTTCCAGCTGGTTCAGAGTATGCTCACTGGAGTCAAAGGGGCAGCCTATAAATTGACTCCAGTAAGTGCTGAATCAAATGGTCAGAGAGGGCTCGGGATATATTGCACATGCAGACAGAAGGGAATCGCTGACGAATTTACTATCAGCAACACAGATCATTTGATCACACCCAGCTTTACTTCTTCCCCAGGGAGCAAAATGAAAGAAACTGACCCTGAATCCTATTCCACCTGCAAGTTGTTTTCCCACATCCCTACTAATTCCATGTGGAGACATCAGATAAAACAAACACCAAGTTCACCTCAGAGAAATTATCTAACAATACTCACAATTTCTTTCCAGACCAATCACCTGAAGTTGTGGGTCAGGTCATCTGGTTGCTAGGAGTACTTTGGTTTTTGGCAGAGGAAGGATGGCATTTTGTGTTTTTCAAAATATGAACTTTTGATTTTGACCAATTTAGTATGACTAGAACTTTGAATTGCTTGTGGATTGCATTCCAAAGCTGATTGATTTCATGCTTAATTATGTCTCTAAACTGGGAGCATTGCCAGTGATTGTCTTTATGTAAACAGAAGCCTATATGTTTTGAAAAATGGAACGAAAACACCACCAGTACAGAAAGATCAATAAAGCTCTCTTTTCCTGATACTCTGAAGATCCACATATTTTTATAATTGAGTGTAAGGGCCAAAATTTCAATTGATAGAAGTCAGTGCAGTTCTTGGGACTTATGAGAAGCTCCAGGAATGCAGATATTTGTGAGGAAAAAAAAGGACTTAAATGGCTGATTTCAGATATTGTTAGCCATATTCTCCCTGACCCTCTAAATACAGGGATTTCAGCATCTACTCTTCAGTTTGCGGATATCGGTGAAATTGCAAGAATCAAACATGAATATTCAGGGGATCGTGAATTGCAGGGTTATGTTTGTATGGTGATAAAAAGTAGTGCTCACCTGCCTACCTTGTGGCGTGATTATATATAATCTTGAACAAAATCATGGTCCAGAGCACCCTTCTTCAGCCCAGCAGGTAGAAATCTGAAGAAGGGATGAGGTAGGAAGGTGATTTGAGCAGTTCATATGCTCATTTATTTCAGTGTCTCCCTAACACCTTGTGCATTTGTGGCCATGGTCCGGATCCTAAGGAGCTGCTGTGTCCCTCTAAGAGAAAAAAATATAATGAATTTAAGAAAAAACCCAAACAAACTAATCCTTCTGAAAAGGATTTTGATCTGCTGGAACTGACTTTTGTTCCAGATCGGGGTGACAACTAAATGCATCAAAATACTCCACAGAAGGGACTGCAGCTGCATTTCTCTTGGTGAGCTATGACAGCACTGTGGTCCCCGGAGCATCACCAGTCCTTGGACATGCTGGGATCCAGTCACAGATCTAGGAAACGTGGGGACCACGTGCTTAGTCACCTTTCTTGCTATGTCCAGTATTTCCTGTTCAGCATAAACCTCAGCTGAGGATTGTAGCAAAGAAATGAGGTGCATTGCTAAAATGGGTGCTGGCACTGAGTAAACATAATTTCAAACATCTTGTGAGGATACTGTGAAAGCAGCCACTGACCTGGGAAACACCTACCAGCACATGGCTGCTGAGCAGTCCCCATGTCTGTTGGCAGGAATCATGGATGCTCGTATTTGCTCGCATTTTCTAAACACCTCTTCAAAACATTTAGATGCTGATTAAGTTGAATTTGCCATGATAAAAAATGCTGCCCTGGTGTTTTTAAAATCAGATTTCAAAGTCACTTTCACCTGGAAGTCAGAAAAAATAATGAGAAAGAAAGGTAATGAAATTGTCCTGTGCTCTGTGTGAGGGAAACTTGGTTTCCCAGTTACTCAAGTGCCATTGTGTTGTACAAAAGCCTATTCTCTCAATATTCCTGGTCTGGCCAGAAGCAGAAATTAATTGAAATTTCATAAGGCCCCTCATTCTCATGACATTTAAAGGCCCTCTTTGAAAGCTGATTAATATACAGTGAGTGCCCTGCTGTTAAAGTTCACCGTATTATGATATTGATGGTCTAATGTTGTATTTTGAGACCAAACATTGTTTTGGGGAGCTTAATATTTTATAACAACCTGTACTACCTGTTGGTGGGAAACACAGATTTCTGATTCTTTCAATGGATTGGATAAAAGCTTGTTCATTTACAGACTCTGTTCTTACTGAGAGAGAATACAAAAACTAAATCTTTTGGTAAAAAGCCTAATTTTACACTTTCCAAGTGGGGAGATCAATGGTCTTTTTGCTTTGCCACAACTGGGTGAGTGGTCCAGGAACTCCTCTGGTCCTAAGTTGGGTGATTCCCCTAACATCCCCATACATTCCTGTGTCCACAGACTAATCTAGAAGTGCTGTAAACACAATGTGCCTCTTCATGCTTCTTTCCAGAATTGCAACACACTGTTCCTCGATCCTTTTCACTCAACTGAATAGTTTATAGCAATCAATAATATTACTTTCATCTATTTTTTTTTTTCCTACAGCAATATCATTATAGTTTCCTCTTTCAAGTTGGGGAAATAAATGTGAAATAATCTCAAGCTTCCTCTCCCTAATGTATTTTTTTTTTCTAATTTTCCAAATGAATCCCTGTTTCTGACCAAAGACTAGCACAGTATGATGAGTTCATTAGTTTGCTGGTGTGCATTCTGTGACTCATATTAAAGCACTAAAGGTCTTTGAGTTAGCAATAATTAGATGAGGTCATTAAAGCTACAATGAGATCACGATTGCCAGAAATGGCCTCACATTGTACAAAGTAAGGTCAAATCAGCTATAACCATTACTCATTCTGGATTTTTAATTCATTACATATGCATTAAGTAAGAGTAGTGGCCAATCCACAGCTCAGCATGAGTGAAAGGCCCTACAACCTGTCATATACACAATATTGTACACTGAGGGGAGAGTTGCATGGTGAAATCTTCTGTAGTAATGATCCCTCACACATAGAAATCACCACAGAGACTAAACAAGACTGAATCAAAAAGAAATGGAAATGAGTGCCAAGAATATTTTGAAGGAGAAGCAAGGCAGGAGCACAGGCTGCATTGTGGAAAGTTAGAAGGAGCATTTTTCCAGGAAGATTCAAACTCAAAGACAGAAAACAAGGCTCCCAAGCAAGTCAGGCTGAGATGTTCCTCAGGTCTAAAGCTGTGAAAGCCACAGCTCCATGGAAGTCCACAGCCACAGTACAGAGCAAGCCTGACCCTGTGCTCACCTTGGCAGACAGTAGCAACTTTACCTGAGCAGTGTGAGAAACCCATGTTCCCCTATCACATTTGTCTTTGTCCCATAGACACCTCTCCAGGAAAAATGATGAGTCAGTCCAGCTGGAAAAATGGATGGATGAGTTTTACTTCTCATAAGAATGAGTGATATTTTTTAGATGCTAATTATGAGCATGTAGTAACCTGGTGAGGGAAGGCAGAACTCCTTCCATTTTTTTCTCATTTTCTACAACTGCCAAAAAGCAGCTTTAAACCAAGCCTCTCCATGGCAATAGATAACCCAAATCAAGGTGAACAAATAGTTAAGTGGGAGAATAGCCAGAAGAGGAGAAAATCAATATACTAATGAAAGCAGCAATTGCTTCCAGATGTGTCTATCATGGAAAGCTGAGCTGGTTTTTGTGTGGTTTCTGGTTATCTCTCTCCTCTTCCTCACACTCTGCTGATTATAGGCACGGTGGAAAAATGACCCTTCCAGCACTATAACACATCACTTTCCGTCAGCGCCGCACAACAGGCGACACGCCCGGGGACAGCCAGGGGGTCAGCAAGTGCTCCACAGCAGCCCTCACCCCTGATGCATTAAAGCCTGCAAGAAATTTAAGGCTCCATTTCATCTGCTTTCACTGTGAAATGCCTCCTCCTTAGATTACAAGTGACAACCTCACCTACATGTCAAGGCTGAGGAGACATGTGAAATTACATGTCCATTCTGGGCCGTGCCAGAGGAGGGGAAATGCCCTCTTTGACAACTACAGTCCAGACATGAGGCATAGAGCAGAGCCTCTGCCTGAAACCCAAATTATTTGTGGCCAGGAGAATGAGCATGGTTTCCAGGGAACTGACCCCCAACAAGTTGCTGTCTACAACTTCTCCCACCCTCTGGAAAGATTTCCTTCCAGGGGAGGCTGGACTCTGCTTGCTGGTTGTAAACATGCACAGACCCAGGTTCTGCTTTCAGGCAATTTCTATTTGCATTGTCCCTGTAACCAAAGTAATTAATGAGCCTAACTAGCAGCAACATCTGAATTTCCTTACAGTCATACCTGCATTACGGACAAAATTAATAGTTACTCAAGAGCCCTTGGTTTGCAGACCTGCTTCTGTCTGGGGACAGAACCACTCTGAATGACTAGGGGAAGTCCCAGAGCTCCCTTCAGCTTGCAAAGTGCTGTCCTTGCCCTAAACCCCCTCTTTTTTCCTGTTATTTTTGGGGAGGAGTACAGTCTTTTTCTGAAAATATTGAGACTGTTGAACACAGATTCTAGGGTGTGCAATGAATTTCGAATGCATCACCTAGGGATGCTGGAGAATCTGGGACCCTTCAGTGTCACCTCCAGAGACCGGACACTCTGGGTCAGCTTCATACAAGCTGCCAGTGTCCCCACAGAGATGGAGTTGGAGTTTTACCAGCCATAACATGAAAAGATGCTTCACAGATCTGTGCCTTGCAGTTTTCCCTTTTTATTTCCAAACTTGCTTGACTGGTAATGAGAAAAAGACATAGCAATGAAATTGCAAATGGAGGAGATTGTAGATTTGGCATGCTAATGCTTTTCTGACATTTCAGCTGCCCTGAGGATCTACTTCTTTATGTTATGGAGCCGAGGGTTGATTTTCTTTTCACAGAGTTTTTCTTTCAGTGAAGAGGTAAGTCATTAATGTTAATAGATCCTAAAATATCCACAGTGATGGAAAAAAAGTTTTGGTTTAATGTGTGCAGTAGAACTTATACGCAAATAAATAAAGCATCCAGGTTCATTAGCATTGATGTGTTAGCCTGAAAGGGAAAAAGAGAATATAAGCAGCTAATGTTGTTTGTCCTGCAATCCATCTTCCATGTCACTGAAGGGAAAGAAACCTTTCCTAAATTTCCAATCAATCTTCCTGACCTTTTTACATCATTTGCATCTTTAAACAGATTTTTTTGTTGTGAACTCTTCCCTTGATATTTCACTAAAAAAAAAAAAAAGAAAAAAAAAAAGAAAAAAAAGAAAAAAGGTTTCCCTCAGAAATCTCTGCTTCCAAATGCCTCAGCTCAGATAGGGGTCTTTTTAGCCCCAACAGGAATACCCAGCATTTGCTATTTTGCCCACAAAACAGAAATCCAAGGCTCTTATATTTCAAGTGGAACTAAAATGATGTCCTGAGGTCAACCACATTGTTCATTCAGGCTAATCGAGAAGCAGGGTCCAGGGGAGCTGATGGACCCACCCAGAGCCATTACTCAGTTTTCTTTCCTTACATAACTTGAGAAACTTTTGGAGGTACAAGTCTATCTATGCAGGATTGACTTTCCTATTTTATCTAGTTTGGGTTTTCTTTTTTTGCAGAGTTACATCTTATTTGCACAGTTAATAATATATAGACATATCATGACACCTTTACCCTAAATTAAAGATATACTAGGTACACAGCAGCAGAGCAAATAGAGGTAGTTGATAGAACAGAAAACACAAACACATTGACACGTTCAGCATACATGTGCTGCCAATTACAAATAGTGCACAGATTCTGACAGCCCACAAAATTCTTCAATTATTTATTTAAAAGTGTATGAATATAAGGGCAAGTTAGGGAGGCTCAAAAGTTACTTTGTCAGCTGTGGCAACTGTCTGTTGTTGCCAAGGGCAATGTGAATAATATTAGTAAATCAGGCTATTGCAAGCATTGTTTTAAATTATATGCTGGACAAAACTGCCTAGCTTACTAGTAGTAGTCAAAAAGAAAATCTGGCAAAAAGATAAATAGTGCAAAACAAGAACCATTGCACTTTATAAAACATGCCCACAACTTCTCTGTTTCTAGAAAAAAAAAATAAAAATAAGCCCATCTTTAACCCTTTATACCAGTTTCCATTCTTGCAGAGAATTTTGTCAGGAAGACAGAGGCAGGTTCCTCAACTAAGCTACCAGAAACAGTACACCAGTCTTCAGAGGAAAAAAAGCACTTTGGCTTGAAAGCTTTTGGAGTTGGCTTTGAGGATTTCACACCAACAAATAGCTAAACTCAGATTTTTTGATCTCCATTCTGCTTGTACACTGTTGGCTGCAAATCCTCACCCTGCTACCCAACAAAGGGTTCATCTGAGTCCATCTGAATTGCATTTGTGGCTGTAATTAATGGGGAGGGAGAGAAGGAGTGCAGAACTGCCCATAAAATACAGCTCTAAAAATTACACCCCACAGAACAGTAGGAGCTGGCTGTGGATTCACAGGACATGAATGACGTGAGTTATTAAATCACTCTTGACCCAAATTTTTGTAGGAAGCTTCAAAAATGAAAGTTTTGCCAGTTTTAGACCTCAGGCTTCTGAAGAGTGAGAGGCAGCTTACTGACACCTGAAATAAAAAGAAGAATTTGCTGCATTTGTGATTACTATCATGACATTGACTCAGCATTCAGATGTTTTTGGTGGCATTAAAGGAGATGGAAGTGGGTGAGGGGACCTTCCCAAGCACAACGGCTGCTCCTGCTTCTGCTCATCTCTCCAATTTCCTTGGAGAAAGGAGGCCTGGGAAGTGGCTTTAAAGAGCTGACATGCAAAATGTATCCCGTGCAAGGGAGTGCTGTGGGAAATGATCATCAGTAGAATTATCCATGCTATGCTGCCTGCTGCATCCCCCAAAGCAGTTAAAGAGCCAGGAGAATACAAGACTGTCATTACTCTGTCTCCCTCCCTCTGCTTTGGAGCATAAACCTCTGCCAGACACTCAGGCAGAACAAAACACTTAATCAGTGTTAAGGATGCATCTGGTCCCCTCAGAGAGATGAGCTGTTCATTTATGCTTGTTTACAATATGTTTATAAACATTAGTGGACAGGAATAGATTACCCCAGTTTACTGCCACATAAAGAAGTCAGCTGCTTACGTTTCCCATCATATCTATGTGCTTTTCTTTTACATTACTCAAGTGGTACCTTATGGCAAGTAATCTTTGTGAATTAGGCCAGAAATCAGGAGTGTCCCCGTAGAATTTACACTATTTTCCCTGTCATTATCTCCAAAGTATTGCTTTTGGATCAAACCCTTATCCATGATGCCTCATTTTCCTTGCCATCTTAATTGCTGTACTTCATTTTACCTTTTCATGCCTGTGGTCTGTGAAGGAATGACATTGGGTTTATATTTGAGACGAAAAGCATATTGTTTGGACATAATGGAAAAACTGGCATTGTGATGGCACTTGCCCCTATGTCAAATGCTCATAACCAGCTAAAGTAAGTGTCTTTGTAAAGAAAATTCTTAATTTTATTGTTCTTATTTTAAAAACAGATTTTGCATGCATGCTCTCTCTGAATTACAAGTTAGGACCTAACAGAGCAGTTGCAAAGTAGAGACTAACTGTGCAGCTCAGGTTTTGTACCAAACCACTGTGTCCTCTGAATTAGGGTGAGGACATGTTGGTGCTCCCAAATCCTGGGAAAAGGCCTGCTCTGTCATTTTACATTTCACTCCACCTGTTGTTTCTCCCTTTTTCTCTCCAACTTCTGCCTGGTTATGAGCTTTTTAGGACAGTGTTGTTTCATTTCAAACCTTTGAATTGCACGTCACAAGCCCTGATTTTAGTTTGATAATCACAGAGTCATAGATCATGGAATGGTTTGGCTTGAAAAGGACCTTAATGATCATTTTGTTCCAACTCCTTTGTTATGTGCAGAGACACCTCCCACTAGACCAGGCTGCCCAAAGCCCCATCCAACATGACCGTCAACACTTCTGGGGATGGGACATCCAAAACTTCCCTGGGAAACCTGTTCCAGTGCCTCACCACTCTCACAGTAAAGAATTTCTTCTTAACATCTAATCTAAATCTACCCTCCTTCAGCTTGAGGACACTTTTCCTTGTGCTATCATTACATTCCCTTGTGAAAAGTCCCTCTTCATCTTTCTTGTAAGCCTCTTTTAGGTATTGGATGGACCCTTCTCTTCTCCAGGCTGAACTCTCTTAGCTTGTCTTCATAGGAGAGATGCTCCAGCCCTGTGATTAACTCAGTGGACCTCTTCTGGACTTGTCCCAAGAGGTCCACATCTTTCTTCTGTTGGGGACTCCAGCGCTGGACATGTCACTCCAAGGTGGGCATCACAAGAGCAGATTAGAGGGGAGAATCACCTCCCTCAATGTGCTGACCACGCTCCTCTCAGTGCAGCCCAGGGTGGGGTTGGCCTTCTGGCTGCAAGCACAGGCTGCCAGGTCAGTAATCATACTCAGGGTAAGAATACCTATGAGAAACATTGATATGATGAAGGAGAAAAAAAATTGAAAGAAGACAGTGGCGTAGATTTCACAGAGAAGAAATGTGATGGGCCAGGGGACCAGCTGGATATAAATTAATACATACCAATTTCTCTGGGTGAGGATCTTCTTAACTGATGAGAGGTTTTAGCACCAAACACTTGACTTAAGGTTGCTCTGTTGTGTGCAAAGCCTGGAAAAAAAAGTTGTAGCCAGATGTAGCATCTTCTCCCTGATCTGCTATTGGACACAGAGCCTTCCAGGATAAGGTGATAATTTTCACTTTGTTGGCTAAAGATCAGGTGTTGTAAGGAGTATGGTCACACCTTTTATTAGATCAGCATTATAAAGGATCCAGCAATCCCATCATTCAATGGATACATGAAAAATGTTCATGAGCCTTCTCTCCTCCCATGGGATCCCCAGAGATGCCATCAGGTAGGACTTGCTCAGCAAATCAGATCTGAGAGTGAGACTCACTTATGCAAACCCAGATGTAGCAAATTACAGAGGAAGGCTGTGGACCCTATGGAAAAGGCAACCCAAGCAAAAGACACAATGAAATTCACAGCAGAATCCCCTCTCTCACACACTTTCACACATATAGAGGCAGCTCTGGATCACCAATATTTGCACATTGACAACCCTCCTTCCAATAAAGTGCACCGGAAGGCAGAATTTTTGCTTTTCTATCATGAAGCTGCCTGTACTGCTCACTACTTGTGTGCTCCATGTCAAAAATCAAAGCCAATGAAAGGTCAAAGGAATTTTCTTGGCCTGTTTTTGGTGACGGTAGGAAACAGGGTTCCCCATGCCAATGGAAGGGCCTTCAACATGCATATCTTAATTATTCTCTCCATTATTGTGCTGAGTTGTAGACAACCTCCTTTCCTATATTAATTCCTCCTTCTTCGGTTGGGAGATTGAGAAAATTATATTTGTTTGCACCTGCTTCTCGAGGGCTTTATTCTCCAAAGAATAAAACAAGCATTAGGGAGGAAAAGAGATTCCTATATCAAACCATCCTATACACATGCAAATTGATCTGTTTGCAAGGTAAAATAGTGTGTAGACAAGATTAATTCAAAAAAGTGTGTGGACAGATTCTTGATTTATTGTTATTATTATACAGCATTAATATGTATGCAAAATAAGTTAGGCTGAGTAATGCAGTGCTTCAGTTCTGACTCACTACCAAGATTTGCACTAAAAGAAGCCAAACAACCTTTCATACAGATTATTTCTTCCTAAAATACTGCAGTGCTCCATTTCACAACAGTAGAAATAAAATGGAGAAAAAAGGCACTTCAGGTATCAAACAAATTCATTTCAGATAAATTGGCAAATTTCAAAAGGTTAAGGTACCAATACGAAATTTTTAAAAAGGACAGAATAATGTTGGAGACCTTTTTTGGAATCTCATTTTGCATGACCAGTATTTGTAGAAGTGACTATTAAAACTGAAAAGATCAAAATTTGTGATGCTCTCCACCTGAAGCATATCAATGCGAGATGGCAGATTTTATATTGAGCCCTAGGCTTTACAATTCAGGTACGTCTTAGAAGCAGTCCTTGCCACAGTACCAGAACAAATGAGTGCTAACACATATCTTGCTTTGTAAGCAGAAGTGTCTGCCACTCTTCATTAAGAGGCAGTTCCATTGATTTTGCTTTCAAATTTCATACATAAGAGTGGCAGGATCCACCTTTGAAGTTTGTGTGTTTCCTTTGGACAGGCTCACCCTGATAAAATTTTCAGTCGACTTATGGATACTTTTACAAAACATGCTCAGTTGAGATAGAACTTTTCAGCCTGGAAGAGAGATGGAAGAATTTGAAATAGAAATGCCTAAGTAGGCTGGAAAACCTGGTTACAGGCTGACTGTTCATTGCCCCTTTCTGTACTGGGCTAGAGGCAACCAAAGGAAGCTACAGAGAACCAGGGTCAAAGCAAAGCAAAGCAAAGCATGTGGTTCTTCATGAGGTCAGTGATGGGTATGGGTGAGCTCTTTCTCGGAGTCACTGTGGATGCAACAAAGTATTGGGAAGAGATTTTTGTGGGGAATTACTAAATAGAGACAGATCGTTTCAACCTTAGGAAGTCCTAGGAGCTGAAAGTAGCTTGAGGCTGAAAGGAGACAGAAGCCCATGTTCTTACAGGTCAGATTTTGGACCTGGTGGAGAAAGGACAGAGCAGTGGGTGAAGCCTTCATCCAAACAATACTGCTCTGCTCTGGTGTCCAGTTCCTTGTTTTGCAGGTGGTGATGCAATATACTTACTCTGAGGAAGCCATGGAGACCTATCCTAAAACCAGCTCTGCCCTTTGCCCATCTGTCCCTACCCCTTCTCAAAACCATCACATCCTGTTTACAAGAAATCTTCATGTATTATCCATCTTTAATTCACCAAGGGAGAATTTAATCATGGCGTTTGTCACAGTTGTCTCTTTTTAAAAATGTTTCAACCAGTGACTGTTTATGGAGTAGAGATTTTCAGCATCACCACAACCTCTGGTACAAGAGGATAAGCCCCACCCAGCTATTACAAGAAAGGATGAGCTAGGAGAGCCTTACTAGCAGAGAGTGCCAAGGGATTCTCACAGGTTGTGTAGTGTCCTGCATCCAGAGAGAGGCAGCAGCTCCCCATGCATCGTGTTCCCTGTTGGCTGCTCCAGCCTGCTTCCTGCTTCCTAGGCATTCTGACACCTCTCTTTTTTTTTTTTTTTTTTTTTTTTTTTTTTTTTTTTTTTTTAATTTCTGTTACTCTGAAGCTGTCTAACTAACAGTGAGTTATCTCCAGTAGGCATATGGAAATCCAGAAGCCCCTGAATCAATACCCTTTACTAAAGGTTCTAAGTCTGGGGAGCTCTCAAGTTTTTACCAGAGGGTTGGCAGGTCCAGTGAGGAAATTCACATCTCCCAAATGCTGCTTCTGAAACTAATTTGAAACATGCAGGCTTAGCTGAAAACTCTAGTTTCAAAAAACTGTGTTAGCTTGACACAGGCTTTTTTTTTAAAATTAAGAAGTAAAAAAGTTTAAAACATTTTAATTATGGTAACCTGCTTCATGCAGTGTGCAGATAAATCAGGCAATTGGACTACCTAATGAGTAAGTCATTATTTCTTAAAAACACCTTACACATTCCAATCATAACAGCATCAACCATTAAAAAAATCCATACTCCTGTGTTTGCTCTCATTTTCATCTAATAATAGCAGTAGCCACCACAGCACAGGGCATTCTCAGGGATTGATGACCAGCTGGGACTAATGGCACCCTTGGCTATAACTCTGGCCATAAATGCTTGTCAGACTACCATCAATCCTCAGAAAATGCCCTATGCCCAGATCATTACTACTTAACCAATAGTCAGAATGAAAATGAAAAGCAAATGCAGGGAGAGTTGTCAGGAATTTTCACATGGGAGAGTGTTTGCCCCTACCAGAAATCTTTGCATTAATATGACAACACAGCAACCTGTGTTGTCTCACATGCATTGAGGGGGTTTCTGTGGTTACTCCTTGTGCAGTTGTGCCCCTCAACCACACATTCTGAGGCAGGAGACATGAGGATTCAGGGTCATAAGTGCCCCCAACCCTCTTCCTCTTGGGGCTGGACAGAGGGCAACACCAGCTTTGGTGCTGTCACCGACGCCTGTCCAAAACAATCTGCATGATCTATCCTGCATCATCCAGCCAGGATAGAGCCTTTTCATCCCAGTCTTCTCAGGATGGACAAAGCTGAGACCTTCAGCCTGGGTAAGTCATCAGCATGCTGTGGAATTTGCAGCACTACTCTCATTTAGAGAAAACCAATGGGAAGAGCAGCACTGGTTCATGCTGGTGGTCAATATAGTTTCGTATTTATTTCACACTGGCATTCAGAGGAGGTGCATGTTGAAGATTTGACCCAAGATCTCTCTAGCTGTTGTGCAAATTTTCAGCACATAGCAGCAAAAGCAATCCAAACCACGTGCCACTGAATTGCTGGAAACGGCAAATGTTTGTGAAGGCAAGTAAGGAAACATGGATGTGATTTGACTGACAACCAACTGCTGCCATTTTTACTTTTCCTGACAGAATGACCCCAGGAAATATTTGTGCTGGCAAACTTGTAGGTGCAAACGGGAAAATGAATTGAAGCTAAAGCTGGCTGGAAACTGCTTTCTCCACTCCCCTTAGGTATGTGTGGGTGTTCACATATTTAGAAACTTAATTAATAGCTCTGAGGGACTTTCCCTGGCTATTTTTCAATGAAAAATATTGCCAGTTGGTTTGGGTTGTTTTTTAATTTTTTTGCATTTAGATATCACTAATTAAAACCAATATATCTGGCCTGGAAATCATCAACTAGGGAAAAAAAATATTTTTCAGATAGCCATTATCAGAAGACAGCTGAAGGTAGTAAAAGTGCTGTACATTTTACTTTCTGATGGCCCTCATTTCACTGGTATCTTGAAATTCACAAACCAGCATCATCCATCTGACCAATGCTTTTACCTTTAACCTGCTGCTCCTTTCACTGAGGGAAGGGATATATATCTCTCCATTGCATATATCTTCTGCTTATTTTGAATTTCTTCTCTGTTTGGGAGCCTTTTTCTTCCATGCCTGTAGATTTTTTTTTCCTTGTCTATTCATTTCCTACTGTGTGAAGGAAAGGGGAGATTTTTCTAATCATTCATCCTAGGATATTTTCTTCACTTTGTCATTCTGATAAATGCTAAATATGAATGAGAGGGTGTGGGATGACATGAGAGACCAGTGCAGAGCAAACACAGAAACTCTTATTGAGGTGCACAAGGAGCAGTCTAGATAAATCTGTCCAAACCCCTCTGAATAGGAGTCCATCATCTCTATAATTTGAATTGATTCATCTTTTCCTTTTGTGAGAAAGAAAAGAAGCTATCTAAATCAGTGGGATTAAGCAGTATTTTGCCAATTTACACTAACACCTGGCTTCTTTTAGATAAGGCCCAAATGAACGTTAGCTCGTGCCAAAGAACAGCCTCAGACTGTTGACCTAACTGTTTAAGTTATCATCCCTGAGATTTGGAAAAACAAACGCTGGAACTAATCCTGTCTATTGCATGTAACCTTATGCCAGGCAGGCATTCATGAAATGTTATCAACATCATGTGTCAAATGACTTTTATATGTATTTTTATTACTATTTTTAAAAGAGAAATCAGAAATGAATTTCAATTGATCCAATCATAAGTGAAAAGTATTGCATCCTACGTAATGACAGTAGTCATTAAAACTGATGTAAGCATAATATTCAAGGAGCAGAAAACCCTAGGGAGAACAAAATATGCAAAAATACCTCAGAAAATAAAGTAGTATTTGATGACAGGAGGGAAATTGGCACACGATAACCTGCTATAGCAAGCTTTGCTGTGCCTTGGGAACTTTCAGCCCTACTCTAATATGAACACTATAAGTAGCCATTTACATGGAAAATGTGAAATAAATGAACCTGATCCTTTTGTCTTGGAATTGGGGCCCTTTGCGACCAACAGGAGAAGTTCAGGGCTCAGTCCTGCAGTTTCTCTCCAGCCAGGAGGTTGCTACATCAGCATAGCCCTCACCCAGCTCCAGTTCATCTCATTTTAATCTATACCTGGCTGAGGATGCAAAGATGTCTTAATGCCCAAGCTGCAGTCTCTCCCTGAGTAACACTGAACCAGAACACCCACATCCTTAAATCATAATAGATTATTGCTGGTTTGAATTGACTGGGGTTCTGTCCGAGCAGGTGACAGCCAAAGGGACAGTGAATCATATTTGTGTCTATGAATAGCCTGTAGTGGGGAGTGTGAGGGGAAAAACAGGGAATATAGCCCCAATAGCTTATGGTTAAATAAAAATAAGAGTAGTGTTAGCAGTCAGTGAGTGTTTGTCCACTGCTTTTATTCTTTACATCACTGTGCAACCCATTGTCAGCTCTTGTATGGTCTGAAAATACATTTGCCTTCCTGCTGGTTCCCTTGCCTACTCCCTGTGGTTGGGTTTGCTCCTGGGAGAAGATGCTATCACAGCAGTGGCTGGGTATCACAGAAATGATTAGACCTACACAGAAATTTGCCCCCTTCTAGTTAATTACTCCTGCCAATTAGGGGTTTACTCAGGGTGGCACTACTGTAGGAATAAAAGCCCTAGTCCCTCTCAGGTGGCATGGTCTCATCAAGCTGGTTCTTTCACTGAGCAGCTGCACCTCAATTAGAAACTAGTACCCATGAAGAAAGCACCGTTGGCTAATTATGCTAATTAGATAATAGCCACCTCCTCTTCAAATGGCAGGCTTGTCACATCTCTCACTGGTATCTTATTTTATTGCAAACTGCACTGCGGAGAATTTTTACTTTCCTGCCCTATCTCTCATGGGAGTGCAACACTTACCTGCTTATAAAATCTGATTTCAAAGTCCAGTCCTGCTGGGTTTTGGAAAGTTCATACTCAGGACTTGGTTTATCACAACTTAAGGGAATTATTTGACAGGAACTGTTTAAAAGAAAATTGAAGGAAAACTGCTTTTCTGAGACTGGCTTATACAAGAGCTACTGGAAGACCCATTGCCTACAAATCAGTGAGAACACCATTTTCTCAAAAGAATGATTTCATGTTCAGAAGGAAAAACTGATGCTGCCCTTTATGGTAAGGAGCCCATTTTCTTGTAATTCATACAAGAGTAATTTAGAGCTGTAACTTATGGATTTAATGTCTTTTTTGTTGGGAAGTGGTCTTCAAAAAGTGCTTTGAATCTATCCTCTTGTTGGGCTCTGTAGCAATTTGTTACCATTGATTAAAATAACAATTCCTCGTCATTAAACCTTTTAGAATTATATGTGGAGAATTAATGTGAAGTGTGATTAGGGTGGGTTTCTCTCAAATCAAGCAGGATGCTGGTACACTGAAAATGAACTGAATATCAAGAAGGATGATAAAGCCTCTCCTTATTTCCTTATTAAAATGTCGACATCCAAGTTGCACCAAGGAAAGATAATTTCAGATGCTTGTTCATTTGATTGTGCTTTTATACTCCACAGGCTGCCTGCAGAGGGTAAGAGCTTGCATTTTAGGGTGATATCCATGGGAGAGATCAGAGCAGCCTGCTGTGGGGTCAGAGCCTCCACAGGGCACAGCAGCCCTGCCCTGGCTGGGGAAAGCAACACAGCTCATCTGAAACCCCTCACTGCTGCTCAGTTTCCAAAAGGAGATCCACACAAAGCTCAGCAGGGCTCTGCCAAGCTTCTCTGCTATGGCACATGTTTGGTGGTCCACACGAGAAATAAAGTGTGAAAGTTGTTTATTATTGTTAGTGTTTTGTTGGGCTCAATAATATCTTGTTGGCACTGATTAAAGTAACTATTCCTCTTTAACTTGCTTCAGAATTGCACACATTTCTTAGGTATCATCAGTGAATATTGCTGATCACTTTGTCTTCATAGAAGTCTTACAGCAATTGTTAGTTTTGTTAGTTTGTGTTTAAAATTTCTGATAACTTTCAAGCACATTTTGGTTTTTTCCGGTTCCCAAATGGCTATTATTTTTATTTTATTTATGACGTTTTGACTATGCTGTATAAAAAGAGACAACCATTTCTTTCAGAGCCACGGGTCACCATTGATACTTGACAGTCTAATTCCTATTTAGGTGATACTTCCCAGTTATTTAGCAAGTTGTGAGTTATATAAAACTTCAAACAACGTGGGCTTTATTCCAAAGAGACAACAGGCAAAGTGGATTTTCCAAAGCACTGAGACAGGGTGGGAGCTGTATCAGACCTAACATCGTGCCCACCAGCACACACAACCTCTCCTAAGCAGCATGAACTGTAAGATGTGCGTATTGCATTTCTACCATGAACATGATGTGCAGAAATCTACCCTTCAGAAGAACGTCGTGCTGCCAATCTCCATGTCTTGACACCCCTAAGGGCACTGGAGATCACCCATGGGAGGTGCACAGAGACACAAGACACCTGAAGCTGAACTGACTCATGGTGCAAAAGTGTAATTCTTTACTGTCACTGGGATGTGGGCAGAGCAGCTCTGAGAACAAGGCTTGATGGAAAAAACCTGTTCAAAGCTCAGTTTGTTCACAGTGTTAAATATAAGTGGAGGAGAAAAGAGTTTTCCTAGCCAGAAGTATTGGCTACAGACAGGAGGTACAACACTGTCCATGTGATTTCATTTACCAGCAATTTCAAAGAGTAGCATGATAATGAAGCTTTCTCTTTTTAATATTCACTTTTCCATAGAGTTGAAAACATTTATGAAATGCTTTCTACTGAAATCTGAACACCGCTGTTTCTAAAAGTAATGCTTTCAAACCTTCTAAGTAAGCTACACTGCAGTGTCCAACTGTATTGTAAATAGAACAAAGTATTCCTAAAGTTAATTGAAAAAAGAAAGCCTACCTCTATTTGCATTCATGAAAAAGCTAACCTGACATCCCAAAAGCAGCTATTATGTGTCAGCATGTCATGTGCATTGGGAATATCTGATCCAATTCGCAGCTCATAAATGTCTAATTAAAAAAATATATATACAACAATTTTAATTGGTTCATTGCATCATTTGTTTTTATTACGGTTTTAAAATCTTGCACAATAGTCTGGGATAAAACTCTCTCAATTTGCAGGGAAAAATGAACTATGAAGAAGGATATTGAACAAAGATAAGTAGGAGTTCAATAATCACCATATGTACAGGGGTAGATAAATGGCTGAGTGTTGGTTAGAATATAAATCTGGGGTTTCATAAATCACAAAGTAGTTTGGATCTATCTGTGACAGGTTTTTAAAATGCCAGAAGAGTCAGTGTGGAATTAAAAAGTGGAGTCAAGTTTTAGGTCCACACAAAACTCCAAGCTGAAGAGTGTAACAGATATATATGTGAGAGCACATTGTTTCTGGTTTAAAAAAGACAGAGAAATCAGAAAATTACTCTTATTGTTGGTTTTATCACTGCTGGGTTTTAGAATGCTGCAGGGAAGAAAGTCAAAGAAGAGATATCTTATGGCTAACTCAGTTTTTATCTGATCCTTGTAAAGAAAATTCAATTCATAATTATTTATGAACCAACATCAAGGAGTTTATTACTCTGATTACTCACTAATCATTTCCCATAAATGCAGTGACCTAAAAATCCCATATAATCAATAAAGTAGTAAGTTTCAGATTTAAATCACTGTACCTTGTATTCTTGAGTAAACCTTTGGGTAATTTACAAAGGCTGTTGAATTTTATAGTAAGTGTTTTTCAAACCAAGCTGGATTCTAAACAATAATGACTTTTTAATGTGGATCTGTGATTACATTGTCATAGTGAAATACGACAGTCTTTGACTGCATTCGAAATGAGGCAGAGGGTGAATTACTCCGAAGGCATAGATTACCATAGCCTCAGGTAAAGCAATCTTCATAAATTAAACTCCAATCTAAAGTGACCTGTCACTACAAACCTGTTGCTACTCCCAGTAACTTAAATTTCAGCGTACAATTTGTAAACAAGTTCTGTTCATATTACCACAATGGGGGAGAGTTACTTTGCTAAAGTGCTTTAAAACAAATGTGAGGAAGGAGAATTATACATAAGCATTCCATGGGTTTCTTTTCCATAATTTCAAAAAGCTGTTAGTTTAGGAAATGCAACTTGTTTTCTGCTAAAATGTTTATGCTTTTAAGATCTCTAAAGCTGTCAGCTGAAGGAGCCTTTGGCATAAACAGCAACTGCAGCACTTTCCTAACTCATTTTTGACACACTGAGCATATTTGACTCTCATACTCTGCAAGAACGTCTACAGTTCAATAATATTCAAAAATGTTTTGTACATTTAGATGCTTCAGCTGTCATTTCCCAAGGGGTATGCTGGTTTCTTCATACCTCAGCCTGGGGAAATCTAGTTTATAGATGTCTTTTTCAGAGATGCCAGAGCAGCTGTCTTCTGAAAATCATATGGCTTTTGTGGTAACAAAGCTGAGGGCTTTGCTCAGGGATGGCTTTGGACATCTACAGACAGCAGAGAGTTGTCCCACATCAGGGATCCTGTAGGCATGGAAGTCCTGATCCCTGGTAGTTTTCACCCAGCCTACTCACATCCTTGGTTTTATCCTACACATCTGCTGGCCCAACAATTGCTCTTCCAATACTCGCTGTGCTATCACCTGAGGTCTCTACAAAACTGAAAGGTAATCCCATGAAGAGCTGAACAAATTCATTGAAGTTGGATGTATTGATTTTCAGAAAGCAAGACCAAATTATGCCTTTTTCTTAAGAAGACATTGAAATATATCCTTTTTACTGCATTTGCTGTTATACTGTGGGCAGCAAAGAAAAAATTTCAAAGGTAGGAATGGAAAGTAAACAGATAGTTTTGTTGACACAAGAACTAAAATGAAACATTTTATGACAATATTTTCAACTTATTTTAGGCTTACTTTCAAAGCCTAGAAATTAATCCCATGATGCTTGGGAAAGCCTTATATTTCTTGCAAATACCTAAAAGAGCAGCAGTTGATGGCTAACAACTGGGAGTTTAATTGGTTTTGAGTAAGACCTTCATACTCATAGAGTATGTGTCTTCTTTCTTCCTTTACCACTGATTTTCTTTTTAGTTTAACAAAAATCTCCGTCAGCTTCACATACATGGCAAACATGATGGTCTCATAGCATGGGGTCCAGGTCTGAGTCACGAGCTCAGTTCTTGGAGCCCTGGAATCACTGTTTTATGCATGGGAAGGTAATGAGTCAGAGAAAAGTTTCCCTGTTCTTCCTCCTCTGGAGGGTGTAGAATTCCTTACTGACAATGACAGGTCTGGGTCATGAAGATGTTTCTGAGGAACTGAGTAGAGCAGGTTGAAGATGACAGAATTTAACATGTACCAAAACTCTCCTAATATCAGGTTTTCAGGCTTCCTTTTGGATGATCATCTCCTTCCTCAGCCTGTTTGAATATTAATATTGTGTCCACTTCCTAAACTCTTCTTCCACATTTCATCCATTCTTTCATCATAATCATTGAGAATACTTTAAGAAAACTGATTTTATACAGACATTTTGTATCTGCCAGGCTGTTCGCATCACATGCCCACTTACTTTAGAGCCAGGGACCAATTTCAACCACACTTGAGTCTAAAGAGTTCCTATTTTTGTATGGGTTGTGTGAACTCTTCTCTGCATATCTTTCCACACAAAGACCCTGCAGATGCTAGAAAATCTACCTTAAGGTGGTTGAAAAGAAGACATGAGCCTAAAATAGAAAGCTGGCCAGATTAGATTATTAATCTTGTATTGCATTTTGAGGAAACTCAGCTGAAACCGTCAGAAAAGAGAAAGAAAGGAAAATGAAAATCCACACCAAAACAGAAACCCATAAATAAAAACAATTTTTCAGTTCTCACATTGTCTGCATTTTTAAGGATGTATAAAGACTCCAGATGCCTCTAGGATTTTTTGCATTTGGTATTTTGTCTAGGCATAAGTGCAGCTGCAAAGGTTCTGATCTTGCTGAGTAGTTTGACGTGTAGTTCATGCCGCATCCTATCAGATTCCCAAGTACTGAGCAAGACCTTCACAGATTTTTCCCCACTAATTTTGTCACAAAGTCCAAATTTAGCAGCTAGAAGAAGCATGCTTCATTGTGCAGGAAAACACAGCTACAGCTCCTGTTCTACCAGCCCTTCCCCAGAGGAATTGTTGGAAGCGCTGGCTCAGCCAGAAGAGTCAGTGTAGAATTAAAAAGTGTCTCTCTCATTCCACATCTTCCCTTACCTGCTTTCCAGCAACACCGCTTGCACAAAATTAATTTCCTCCTTTTGCAATGGTGTCTTTAGGTGAAAGATTTCGTTCCACAGTACATCCTGCTTTTTTGACTGCACCTCAGCCCTCAGGGAATGTCTGCTGAAATCAGTGCCCACACATTCGGTAATGAGCAGGTAAGAAACTTCCACCTGCACATGGAAGCATTGCTACCAAGCCTGTTGAGACAGTCTGGCTGCAGGCACTGGCTTATTTGCTCTGCTGCCAAGAATATCAATTGGATACTGCACTTGCTATTGATCCAAAGGAAGATTTTGTTGCTGCTGTTGTTGTAAAAAATGTGAATGCATTATGCAATGTCATGTAATGCTATAAAGCAAAATAAAAGGTACAGAAGGAAAAGAAACAGAACAGAACAACAGCAACATTAGCTCTGCAGATATTCCAGCCTATAATGGCATGTTTTGACACATGGACAAAAAAATCCATGACATATCTATGGGTGTCTGAGTCTGGAGATGATTCAACTCCTCTCTGCTGTGCCTTGATGGGTTTGTCTCTGATGACTAAAACGGTACAATCAGGCAGGCTGATATTACTATTTGTAACACCTTAACTGAGAAATAAACATGCCTGGAGTAGCACAAAGTGCTCTAAGATTAGTCTGGAGGATGAGTTTCCTTGTCCTCCCAGTTCTTTATCCAGCCCGAGATGCTGCACACCAGGCAAAGACCTGTAAGGAGCTGCGAGGGTCTGCGAGCCCTTTGCTCTCCCCATCCCTTTTCTCTGCCTCTCTAGGGGAAATCTTCTCCTCCTCTGGGTTCACAGTGGGTCCATGGCTACTGGGGGAGAAGCCTCACCACATGTGGTGCAGATGAGGCACCCACAAAGCAGTAAAAGATGGTTTTGTGTGTGAATAGGCTTTTGTAGGCTGGGCTCCTGCTGTGCCTACCAGCTGACACAACTCTTCTCCCAAGGGTATGCAATACCTCTCTGAGCTTTTTGCACTGACAGGTGCCTCATGCTGAGATGGAGGTCATGAAAGCCAAATTCCTGCACTTTTAACATTGTTCTTAGCTAGTCATGAGCCAGCCTCTCATGGTTCTGGTTGTATTTCTCTGACATACACATCTGTGGCTGCTCTGTCACGCTGTCACATTTAGCATAACTACCTAAGGTGCTTAAAATTTTCATGTGCTAGTTTGCAGCTCAAAACTGTAGGTTTGTGCCAGAGACCTAACTTCTCCGTCCTTGGCCACTGAGGGGAAACAGCGGAGAAATCATGATGCCTGTGGCATCCTCATGTCTGTGCTAGTGACTAAATAGGAAGGTGGGTCAGCTGGACGCTCATTTGCAGAGGATGCAGCTCTTAACCTTGGACATGTGAGCTCTTGTTCTGTCCATGATCACAGTACCCTGTAGCACTCTCTGCCTGCACATTTAGCAATATGCCTTGAGCAAAAGTTCTTAGCCTGCTGCCCACCTGGAAAAGGAGTCAGGTTCAGGGCTGTGTGGTGTCACAGGGACCCAATAGTTTATTCTGTCTTCTCTTTGGACTTCCCACATGGATATTTTGTATTTATGAAGTCCTTGAAGGGACATATAATTACAGAAAGAAATCATACTTTTGGCACAGCAAGAAATACAACAATGTGGATAAAAGAAAATATAGCTCATATTCCTGCCTTCTTTTTCTTCTGGTGCTCTTAAATCTTCTTCTCCTTAAAGCAGGGCCTCCTGAGTCTGGGATGCCTTACAGGAATTCTCGACTGCTTCTGTGAAACATGGAGCTTTTACTTCTCTCACATAAAAAATCAGATTCCTTTTGTCTTAGCTGTCACACTGTTCCCCTTCCCACAACTTCATTTTTTTCCTTTGAATGTGTGGACCTTTTGTATTGGGTTCCTGTGGCCAGGATTTGGTAGCAGGGAAACTACAGGGGCAGCTTCTGTGAGAAGCTGCTGGAAAATTCCTCCATGTCCAGCAGAGCCAATGCCAGGCACCTCCAAGACATACCCACTCTGGCCAAGGCTGGGCCAATTAGAAAAGTTGGCATACCTTTGTGATAACATATTTAAGAGGAAGAATAAAAAAATTATTGTACAGTTGTACTTGCAGCTGGTCCCCTCCAACTCAGAGTATTCTGTGATCTCTGACTGCTCTCCCTGACCAGGATCAGGGAAAACATGTGATGAACTGACCATGTGAAAAATTGACCAATACTCCCTTGGGGTGGAGGAGGTAGAGCTGAGAAGGAGGTGGGGAGTTGTTTTTAAGGCCTTCATTTTATTTCTTATTATTCTGCTCTGATTTTGTTAGTAATAAATTTAATTAATATCTCTAATTTGAGTCTGTTCTGCCCATGACAGTAATTGGCGGGTGACATCTCCCTCTCCTTACCACAATTCACGAACCCTTTGTTATATTCTCCCTCCCCTCTGCAGCTACAGAGGGGAGTGATAGGTTGTGGTGGGTGCCTGGCATCCAGCCAGGGTCAACCCACTACACCTTTCCATTCATTTTTTTCAGTGAAATGTAAACAATCCTGAGGCCATGTGATTATATTTGTAATATGCACATGGCAACACTTAGAGATGACAGAGGGATAAGTTGCACACTGGATGGAAAATAAGTCTAAACATTCGCCAGCTTATATTTAGCATAAGTATCAATCAGTGTGCTCCAGTGGATCTGCTCCAACATACCCCACTGTGGAAGCAAGCCAAAATCTGAGCAGCAACAAACAGCCCATTATCAATCCATTAGTCCTCACTGACTGAAGTGTACACATAAAATCTTGTTTTACATGCATACTCCTGCCATTCCCCAGCAGAGATAATGAGATTACATGTGCTGTATCACTCAGCCCAGAAACTTGTCACATTCTAATGAGTTTCTTCTCTCTGCCCACAGACACAAATGAAATACCTGCTTTTTTCTATTGTTACCTGAGAGGCAGCCAGCAGTCAGATGCTCACTCCAGAAAAACTAGTGACACTGCAGCACCCAGCTAACACATGTGGATTGATTATTGCCAGTTTTGTCTGTCACTTTGCATCACAAGGAGACAGAAAAGCACAGGTTGTGGCTCCCACGACAGTGTTACAAGCTGGGAAATTGAAAGTGGAGCATCCCTCATTCCCCCCATTTTCAATATAAAAACGATCCTGCCTGCCTGCCTTCCTTCCTTCCTTCCTTCCTTCCTTTTGAATTTGCACTGGGCACAGTGTTGATAACTCCAGGAGTCACAGCTCTTTCTGCCCCTCAAACCACCACACCACTGAGCAGGCTGGGGGGCACAAGGAGCTGGGAGGTGACACAGCAGGGACAGCTGACCTCAACTGACCACATGATACTCCACATCTTATGGTGTCTGCTCATTATAAAAAGCTGGGGAAGGAGGAGAGGAACATTTGGAATTACGTTGGTTGTCTTCCTCAGTCACTGTCATGATGGAGCCCAGCTCTCCCGAGAATGGCTGAATACCTGCCTGCCCGTGGGGAGTGGTGAATTCCTTTTTGCTTTGCTTGCATGTGCAGCTTTTTTCTTTAGTAGTTAAACTGTCCTTATCTCAGCCCACAGATTTTATCATTTCACTCTTCTATTTCTCTCCCCTCTCCCACTGCAGGGGACTGAGGGAGCAGCTGTATGAGGCTGAGTTGCCAGTGGGGTTAAACCACAATTCTTCTCCTTTCTAAAGCTGTGGGTACTCTGTAAACAACTCATTAGGTGCTCATTCCTTCTCTTAAAGCGGAGTAATGCCCTTAGCAAGCAGACAGCCATAACTGAATTTGGCCAGCACCAACGAGCACCTGGAAGAAGTTTCCCCACCCAAAATTCCACTTCTTTCAGAAAATCTTTTTGGGAAAGATATTTCTTTGTCTTTTCCACTGTGGATTTCTCTCCTACCAAACGGTGAGTCCACTGGGGATTCACCCAGGGAACCCCACAGTGAACCCATCCTTTGGATACTGATGGGACAATGCCACACAGGTAAAAGTTTCCTGGGTGTCCCACAGTGCTTCTGCAGCACTACAGTCCACAGTGCTCCATTTCAGGGTGTCCAAGTGCAGTGGTGCACATGCCTTCTGCCACTGCTCTGTTTTGGAATAAGGTTGCTTTTTGCAAAAAAGGGAAAAAATGGCTTTGTAGAAGTCTCTGTGCTAAAATTCTGCTTTGAGCTGTTGATCTGCAAAAATGGCTTCCTTTGTTTTAGTGGGGAAAGCCCTGCTATAAATAAAAGAAGAATCTAGCTGCTCAATTCTACTTTCCGATGCTGGATAGGTCTCCATTTTTGCTGAAGAGCTGGAAAGGTAAAAATATATATAAAGGGATGGCAAATTTATGCCCTAGATTTTAAAGCAGAATAGCTCATTGATCCTGTCTGGCAGATTTGCTTAAAATTCAGTGGTACAATATGTCTTAGAGCCTGAAGAGATGAATGAGGATCTGTATAGCTTGCGTGAGCTGAGGAGAAAAAGAAAAAAAAAAAATCTCCCATTACTGCATAGAGTGGTTGTCTTTTCAATTATGGATGAAAAGATGAGTATGACCCTGAGGGGTTGGATTCAAACAGAATGCAAGGGGGGAAGAGCCCTAAAAACAAGCAAAATCTTTGCTAAGAGATGATTAAAAGGGAACATAAATGTCTGGAAGTGTTTTGAAGAAGGAAGCGCAATGGAGTGGGGGAAAATGGTTATGGTGGAATATAGAGTAATGGTATTAAATTAACAAAAGGAAAAGGTCTGTTGAATATAAATAGAATCCTTTCTGTTTTCCTGTGGCATCATCTCCCAAGGGAAGTTGCAGGAGCTCCATCATTTGAGTCCTGGCAATATACTTGGGACAAACCACAAGAAAGTGTTGTTTAAGGCACATTACTGAGATGTTCAGGGATGGAGTTCCTGACCTAGTGCCTCATTTCTCCCTCCCCCCTTCCCTGGGAAGCCACAGCATTAATGAAAATAAGGTGAAAAAAGAAAAGACACCAGGGTTGGAATAGAGCTCCTGTTTATACATGAGTGGCAGGGCTACAGCAGCAGCAGAAAGAAGCACAAAGATGTGTCCAAACAGATCCAGAGGACTGGTGATGGGTGAGGGAGATGCACAGAAAAACTAAATTGCATGAGGGGTGAGAAAGGGGCAGGTGAATGGGCTGGCCAGAGGCAGGCAGTGCCCCTAAACAGGGACTAACAGAGCTGCACAAAGGCACTTGTACCCTGGCTAGATTTCTTCTGCAAGGGACTGCTTTTGGACACTGCACTCCTGTCATAAAGAAAAGTAAATTCCTGGTAATTAATGAAGCAAGCTGTTCTTGCAGGATATGGTCAGAGAATAGGGAGCATCAGGCAAGGTAGGAGCTGCCACTTCTACCTTCCCAGGCCACTTATTCCATGTCTCCTATCACCTGGCAGAGCTTGTAACAGCTTCCTTTGAAAGGAATGCTGATCGTAATGCTGATAATTCCCATCTATATCTTAATTACCATATTTAAGGGTCTCAAATGTATCTTGAAGCATTCCTTGGCTGAGCCCCTGGTGCTGCAGAGGAGACTGGCTCTTTGCGAGAGACGACTGCAGGGTCAAAGGGGTATATTGTTCAAGCAAGGCCGTGAAACCTCAGATGTGGAATCCCAAATGCTGCTTGCGATCTCCCAGGCTGCTGCTCAAAGCCCATATCTGGTCTTGAATCCTTGTTTACACATGAACTTTGTGAACATGCACCACTTCCACTGCTTAAAGTTAAGCACGGGCCGTGAAGAATTTCTTGAACAGAGCATCTAACTAGAGTATGGCATAAGATATTCCACCCAGACTGCTCAATAATTATTTTCAATGAAAAAAAAGTGAACAACATTTTTCGAGTGAAGTCCCTCAGCATCAAATTAAAATGACCTGGAGATGTCTGGGCTTTGCAAGGAGGCACTTTTAGGAATCTGACCATTTAGTTTTCCTTTAAATTCAACTGAAACCTTCAATGCTGCACAGAATCACTTGTCTGCAAGAACAGGGGTCAGAGGAGGCAACTGAACAGAGTTTCTCTTCTTTCCTGAGAAGACCCTTAAATATAAACATAAATTTTCTCACAGAAGTGTGTCCAATAGCTAAAAAAATATAAATCCACTCACAAAAGCAAGAATTCATTGTTTTAAAAGTAAAATAAAATAAAACAGCCATAGAGCAAATTGCCCCTCATCAGGACAGCAGAAAAAACTAATTTCTACAATATAAGACAACAATGATTATTAAGTTTCATGAAAATAAATTCAACAACCTTAAGAGTAGGCTATAAATGCTTAGTTATTATGTCAAAAATTAACATATGAACTTCAAATTTGTGCACCAATTCAAAATCTGATTTAACGAACTGCTGTTATAAAAGTCTATTGGTGAGAATTCCATTATAAAACCAAATGAAATCTTAGCTCTACATGAAATAAATATTTTTTCAAAGCCTAAGCAGACTGGGTTAACATGCAACGATCTAAATTATGTATTAAACTCAATTATTTTTATTATTGCTTTTCTATTAAGGTGACATGATTAACTCCATTCTTATTAGTCTCAGTTATAATCCGACTGCATCTCAACTTTGGTATCTTCTTGGGTAGAATTTGTTCACAGAGTTATTGTAAACAAGCCTGATCTCCAGAGTTCTATTAAGGGAGGTGTTTTGCGAAGAACAAAACAGCACTTGGTTTAACAGGCGTGTTATTGAAGTGGTGCTTTCCATCAGTTTTGGCAGCATTTTGAATGGAAGAGTGTGAGTATCAAGGTCCAAGAACTCACTTGTTTGGTTCTTATCCAAGTTGATCTCATGGCTGTGCTTCTGAAATTAACATTTTGCTTTTACACTTTTTCCTTCTTAATATTCACCAAAGACCTGACCCAGTTTGAAATGTGAAAGCTCCTTCTAACATGACCTGGGCTCCAAATCAGGTTCACTCAGCCCAACAAAGGAGGAGTCATTAGCATTAGGATCTGGAGTCATTTGACTAATTCAGTGAGCTAATGCAGCAAGTTATTTCAAAAATATTATTTTATTATAACACCATCTTCGTGCATATGGAAATCAAAATTAATGGCTCTGATTTTGAAGTAATTTATTTGTGTGGGTTTTGAATCTTGAAGCATTCATCATTCTTCACATATTCCTTTTCCTAGTGCAATTTCTCACAGCCAGAAGTTGTCTTCAGCATTTATAAATTTTCTGATGTTAGCAAGATGTGCAAGTTCGTTGGGAATGTGTTTTTAGTCCTAGTGAGTATGGACTCAATATTTTCTGAGCTTGAGAAGAGCTTGCTCTTCTCAAGAGAAACTTTTCAACAGTTTTCTTTTTCCCAAAACAGCCTGGTGTAAACAGTATTCTTCTTCCATAACAACAGGTGTTGTTTGCTTTTTCTGTTCCTTAGCCAGTGGGAGAGGAGTCAGTCCTATGAACCAATAATGTGGCTTTTTAGCGCAGCACTTTATAAAAGGGCTGGATGAATTGTAAATAAAGCCTTCTGATTTCTACTGCCTTCTGACTGGAGTCAAGCAACTTTATTTCGTGTCCCATTGCGACATCAAGTCATGAGAGGAGACTTCACTAGCTCAGCCCTTCTCTAGGAGTTTTTCAGTAACTGGAAATGGGCCTTAAAAAATGTTTACAAGATGTGGTATGCCCAACCTGAAAAACAAATACAAAAGTCAGGAATGTTGTTCAGATCTGTTCTCATTTTCACTGGGGGACCTTTGCTGCATTCCTAGGAAAAGCTTTGAACTTTGGCTTGAATGAGCTACTACTGCATTTGATGTGCTCTCCCCCTCACACATAGGGTTCCTGTCTGTAAATCAAGAATATTAACACTGATCCAAAATCCAAACCTTCATTGACTCAGTGTGGTGTTTGCACCCCATGCTTATCTTCTTGGAAGGTCTCCTTCCAACCCAAACCATTCCATGATTCTATGGTATTGTGTCTGTGCCTCAGCGAAAGCTTTTTGTTTATTCATTTGATGAATTCCTTTGAGTTTAAAGAAAGGAATTAATTTCACTTATTTCTTTATGTGATCATTAGAAAAGCTTTTAATGAACATAGTAAAACCCAACTAATTATCACAACGGCATTTAACTCTAAATAAAATTGACAGGAAGCAAGAATATGATACATATAATTTTGCACAGTTTATTAAAACTCATTTATCACTTTTTTCCTCCTAAAGTAACCTGATCATATTATTCCATGATAATTTAGCTAATATTTTTTCTGTGCATTTAATATTTAAGTGGCTTTTACTGATATTAAAGTCATAATGCATTTTATGGAAATTACCTTGCATTCTAATTACTTTTCTTGGTGAGGAATGGTAAACAGAATTATCTCGTTACGCTTGTTGTAGATGAAAGCAAAGAAATATTTAATGAGAAGAGACTGCTAAAGGAAAAAAAAATCTATATTCAGATTTTTTTTCAAATTAGTCCATTTTGCCATCAATTCAGAGACACACCACTCCTAGAACCAAAGCAGGAACCAGGCATGTATGTGAACAACAAAAGGCTCTGAATGGCAAGCTGTACTCTTTTAACATCAGTAGTTCCCTTTTTTTCTGTGGCCTGTCCAAACATAAGCTGAGGAGAGTTGGGAGGAAGACAATGGGCTACCACAAGAAAGCAAGAAACACAAATAACCGTGTCCTTGAGCCTGAGCTGCCCCACGCTTTCAGAGAATGAAGCTGCTGCTGGAAAGCTATGAATTGCACCTACAGAAATGGAGAGGTCAAGGCCTGTGTAAAAGTTAACCCCTTGTCCTTTTTTTCCCAGTTCTCTATATGAAATATACTTACTTCCGTGGAAAAATAGAGGAATTAATTGTGGAGAAATCAAGTTTTCCTGCCAACTCTTCTCTCAGTTTCTCTACTGAAGTCCAAGTGGAGTAAAAAACAAGGCTGGATTACTGTCTCTGAAAACAAAACGGGGGAAAAAAATATGAACTTTTATGAAGATGAAGTTGTGCTTGAGCACTATCTGAATGAGGCTTCTTTTCTTTCCTAAACCATCGTTTGGGGTATGTAAGGTGGAATCTGGCTCCAGGGAAATCATGGTTCACTGGCCACTCTGTGTCTGACACCTCTCTGAAAATCAAAATACACCATGGCTCTTGCTTTGTTTGCACGACATTGTAACATCCAAAGAGCTGCAGTAGAGCGGCTGAATGGAAAGTACAGTATGAAGAAGAAATAGGTAGAAAAGAGGAATAAGTGAACAGTAACACTAAGAAATTAAATTCCAGGTGTTGTTTCTTTGGGGCTCCACAAATTTCCCTGGATTTGCATTTTCCCTTTCTTTTGCACTGGTACAGGGGTTCCCCTCCACCGACCAAGACCTACACATGTGGCAGCAATGGTTGTACCATAGGTAATATATTTTATAATTATATTATAATTAAATTATAATATTATGATTATATTTATAATTAAAAATATAATTATAAAGAATAATAAAGAAATATCATAATATACCACCCATAGGTGTGACATGGATATTTTTCTGGCCTGGCTGCCATGTCATGAAGGAAAATCTTCCTGTAAATCTGGGTGGGGACATGGATTTTTCCAGCCTGGTGTGTGAGAAGCTGCAAGAAGAACAGGGGTGTCCCTTCTGAAAGGACATCTCTGAGGCTTTTGTTTAGTTTAAAGAGATCATCACATTTCTCTTCCACAAGCTCTTAATTTCAAGGGTCCGTATGTTCTGTTTGCATTTCCAAACTCCCCAGCAAGACAAATAATGAAAGATATTGCATTTATTTTACTTTCAACCTTCCTGTTCTGGTAACTTTGGAGCATCAGGCATTAAAGGCAACTGGATGGAAAATGTAGAGTTAAGCTTTAACTCACACTGAAATTTCAAATTCATTTTAATTGAAATGTTCTGTGAATTTCTGTCTACACTAAGCAAATTTTTCTACTTAGGAGAGGGAGAGTAGCAAGTTCTGTGAATAATGCCTATATTGCAATTTTCTAAGCTTTCTTTCCACTAGAAATGACCTTTAAATAAACTGATTTTAATTTACTTTTCAACTCATTCTTTCTATTTTTTGAACAGCAAGCAAAAGAAGCAAAGAAGGCCTTTCCCCTGTCATCACTGGAAACTTCACTGTAAGCTCTAAATGCAGTAGTCCAATCCAGTAATCTATTTATTCCTTTTTAGCCAAAACATCTTCTGCAACCCCTCCCATAGCTCTGCAAACAATAATTGCAATAATATTTCACCATTGTATTAAGGATCAGGTTATCTGTGCAGAACATTTAGAAAGGTCAGTGTCTCATATGTAACTTATAGGCAAAAATAAAACGACCAACGAATGTCATTGATATTTATTGCAAATGCTCTATGACATTCCGAGTTTGCCATGCACATTTCTCCCTGTAATAGAACATGCTTCTAAAATGGATTAAATCCTGATTTGATTTTAGTACTCTACATATTACAAATGCATTTAATTTTAAGTGACAAAATAAAATGTAGCATATGACATCCTAATCTGATGTATAGCAGTTTCACCAGCAATTCCCTGTGAGATACATCTTTTTTTAGTAAAAATGTCAGTGCTGCTTGAGTTAGCTCAACAGGGCCTTGTGCTCAAGCAGCACCACCCTTCAGTGTTTTCTCTTAACTAAATGTTACCAGAAATGAAGGGGTCTCAATAAGAGCAAGTCGAAGAAGGTTTATTTGCTTTACTAGGCACAAAGAGAACTAACTCCCTGTTGCTGTGCTCCAGCTTATTCGAATAGACAGTAAAGACAAATGCAGGCAGTGCTTTTGAAGGTCCACTGGAAGACTTCCCGTTGGATTTTAAAGACTCAGGAGGAGCACAGACAGAACAAATGTGATGTGACTGTGTGTCAAAGGCACAGTCTTCTTTTGGAGGTCACTGGGTATCTCACTGATGGAAAACAAATAAATGAGTAATAACATTAACTGAATGATTGGGTTATGGGCATTATTTTCTCCAGAATCCTTCAGAGGCTTCAATGTGTTGACATCAGCGAGGCAAAATCCTCTCAGGGCATCATGACCATTACGACCTCTCTTCTTTCAAATTATGTTAGTTCTGAATAACAATTATGGAAATTAACTTATTAGTGCAAATTGATACATGATGCTGGGCCAGCAGAATTGACCATTCTGTATTATTTTATTTATTTAGGCTGCAGTACCGGTTATAGTGCAATAAATGGAGACTGACTCTTATCATTAATGTAGAAGGATATTTAAGTTACGGGTGTAACAAGAAATTCAGTTATGTGAAATTTACCTCAGAAACATCAAAGAATATTCTGGTATTATTTGCAATTTGCCATGGGTGGAAAATGAAAGAAAGGGTTAGCACAACACAAAGTCTAAATATTAAGAAACTATAATTGTTCTTTGAGCATCAATAAGAAATCCTGTTTCTTTCAACTTGTGCCATCTTAGAAGAGGAACACATTTTTTTCCTTGCATATTTGTTCATGTCTTCCCTCATTCACCTTTTTGCCACCGCAGTTTGAGATGGGGAGGTGAAAACTGGACGTAAAACTGAGCACACAGATGTCAGAGGGAGGAAGCTGAAAAAAGACAAAGTGAGTGTGGGCAGAGGGGTTGTTCCGAGGCTGCTGGTGGCGCTGAGACTTCATCAGGATCTCATGAGGACCCTGTGGAGACCTCCCCACGCTAATGCACCAAGTGTCCCATCTGCCCAGCCACAGGGAAACCCCACGTTCCTCCAGGAAGGCATTAGGGAAAACTCTGCCAGTGCCAAGCCCAGCAGGCCTGGATGGAGGAGATGGAGGAAATGAGAGGGAGGAAAGCCCCTGCGCATAAACAAACACCCGATGTGAGCGTGACCCAACCCCAGTGAGAGCTCACACAGACACCACGGTCTGCTCACCATCCACCTCCCTGCTGCTGCACCATCCTCCAGAAAGTCCGTGAGGAAAATCTGAAGGAGAATAAACCTTTCGATGTGGCCGCCTGCATTCAGATGCAAATTTTTATCTATAAAGCTCGAGATTATCACCCTGCCGTGGGACCACAATGACCTGTCCTGAGCCTTGTCTAGGACACCACAAATCAGCTTTGCCAGTGCCTGTGCCAGGCGGGCACTGAGCCCTTCTAATCTGGCCTCTATTGCTCCAATTAACTGGGGACAGCCCCCGAGGCTTTAGTGTGTTTGCATCGACGTCTGACAAACCATCACACATAATGAGGAGGAAAACAAAATTTGGTGCGTCTTTACATGGAAGCAAATTTTCTCAGGAAAATGTAAAGATTGTTTTTTCAGCTTCCTTCATGCTACTGCAGGGAAGTACAGTAGCAGCAGTTGTAAAGCAAATTTTAATGATATGCCTGAATGTCACAGTTAAATCTCTGACAAGTTTTTACAATGGCAGCATTTTGATCTTTTTTTTCTTTCTTCTTATTTGACCCTAGAGATTACAATCAAAAGCTTTCCTTTTTTTTATCACATTAAAACATTCAAACTTTAACATTAAATCTTATCTAAAAATTGACAAAGCCTGTAATTCAAAATGAAAAAGGAAGATAACAAATACTGACACTGTGCAAGGAAAAAAAAAGTTATTTTTTAAGTTTTAAAAAATTAATTACGTTTTAATTTCTTGTCTTTGCATATATCATGCAGTGTTTGGGGAAAGTCTCGTTCCTTGCAATCTTACCTGGCTATCTGTGTAATGACATCTGGCTGTGCAGCTCCCACTGGCCATTTCAGTCATCAGCAAGCATTTGAGCGCAAATATGTTCTGTGAATGCTCATTTTCCTCTGGCTGTTTCAAAGACGCTTGGAAGAGAGCTAGGAATTTCCAAGAAGGGCTGGATGTATCAACTGCCCAAGCAACGTGTGCAGCTGGGGCAGTGAAAAAGATGAGAGAACAGGACCCTGTGTGTTTGCATCAGGATTGCACCAGAAGTCTCCAGAGCAAAACCAAAGCACAAAGGAGCCACGGGCTTCTTGCTGGAGGTGCAAAAAATTCAGACCCTTAGAGCACGAGGCAAAGAGGCAGAGATGTAAAATGACCTCTGGCTGGGAGGATACCCAGTGGTTTAAAAGATGGGGTGTTTTGCATAACACAGACACGAAAAGGCTCAGGGGTTTGGAAGAGTTTCTGGAAAACGGAGCAGCTGCTCAGTGTCATGTCTGGACAGCGAGTGCTCCTGGGTGCCCCTGCTGCCACCGGGCCCAGCAGAAGGACAGGGGGTCCCTCTGTGCCCGAGGCCATGCCTGCTCCTGGGGCAGATGGGGAACCCCTAGCCACAGACAGGAGACTAGGGGGAACAGACAGGAACGTTGTCAGCTAAGTAAAAAGTCCCTTAAAACAGACTCCTTCCTTACAACCTGCTAATAGAAATAAATACCCAGTACGCGGCAATCCCTCTCTTCTCTACCTGCATTTCTTGTGCTAAACTCAGAGGAGAGTTGTCTTAAAAATTCACCCACTAGCCCCAGTGAAACATTTTACCTGCTCAGAGGGATCCCTTCTGCTTGCTTGAGAGGGGCATGGGAGGGACAGGGAGGGAGGGAAAGCATTTCATCCTGGTCAAAAGCTGCACAAAGCAGTTTGGTGCTCAGAGCCCTCACACTCAAACAGGGGAACGCAGGACCAATAGCAGCTCTGAGAGTTGCTATTGTGCAGCTCTCACTCCTGTCTGTTTTGTCATGGTAAAGGAAAAATAAGGATAATGGTATCCGTAACTCTTCATGAGCACTTATACCTGAAGCTATCTTGGTGCAGCTTAAATCAAGATAATATCTAAAATTTTCCTTTCTGAACTCTTTCTTTTTCTTCTTAAATGGCAGCTTTCTGAGTAATTTTAAACTGTCAGGAAAAAGAAAAAAAAAAAGCCAAATAACAAAAAGCACCAAGTACCATGGCTCTTTCTTTCTCAGTCCTGATAAATAGATGTGAGTCTGCTGACAAGGAATTCCAGTGAGCTTAGATGTCTGTTATACTTGTATTTTACTCCTCCTAATATCTCAAAGATTTCTTTGCCCTCTCTGATCCCAGCTGAAACTCAGCCAGGTTGCATAAAAAAAAATAGCAGCATAAATTGAAAGTTTGCCAGGAATTCCTTGTTGTGGCCTTAAGTACAAAACTATTACAGTCTTTTCCTCTTCAAAGAGATTTCTTGCAGTTTCATAAAACAATCGGTCTCATCCAATGAAGTGTGCCTTTCAAAAATTCTTGTTGCTGTTGAAAGTCCATACCATCACTTTAGTTTTATCTCAGAGTTTTCCAGAGAGGTCTATTGCTCTGTGTCCTTCCTTCACCTGCAGAATCTGAAGTCTGTCTGTTTTAACTTTAGCTGCACCACTGCAATTCAATCTGCGGGAGAGGCATGGAATGTACAGTCTAGGTTAAATTTTTAGTCTTCTCATTCCATTCAAGTACTCATTTCCTCCAAGAATTCATTGCAGGGCTATATAGTACTGACACTTTCTCTAGAACACTGTGTTTCTAAGGATGTAGAGAAAGTTAACCCCACTTCCCTGGGATTTTAATCACTGATCGTATATCACCCCTGTGTTAGTAACAACGCAAAGTCTAGCAGGACAGGAGATATGGATTAATTTGGGAGGCAGAATTCATGATCATTCATTTTCCCATTATTACTGATGCCATCTCACCTGTATGAGCAGATCACACAGTGATGCTTCTGCCAGTGCTGCCAGCACACCTTGCTCTATGGCACCAGGGACTGTCCTCCTGAGATAGGGGAAAAGAGTTGAGAAGTTGGAAAGTGAGAGTTCTGACCCCAGGACCTGACACCAGTTAATAGATTTAGTACTAAATGTAAATTATTGCTAATATAAGAAAGTGGAAGACAATTTTAGCTGTTAATGAGAACAAGTATGAAGTAATTATTTCTTGTCAGTTTTAATGAGAGACAGCAAATAATGTACCAATGGATTACCACTTTATGCCCTTGTCTTCACTGGAATAAAGCTCCATGTTAGAGCACAAAAGATAATACAGGACAAGATGGAAAAATAACCTAAAAATCACTGCTGTGAGAACATCTGTAAAAGTCAAGTGCTGAATGAGTTCAAGCTCTGAAAATGCTTGGCATTGGCTTTATTTATGCATTTTTAATACATCCAACATGATCTTGATTTGAGAAGGAACAATACTGTTATACCAAGTAATTTGTTGATAATAAGTTCTGTCTGGTTTTTGTAATTAAAAAAGGGATTAAGAAAGGCTAAATCATTAAGGCTTGAACTGCTGCTGCTGGGATATGCACAGTAACACACAATTTATAAACTTTTGGCAGAGGGATTTATTTACCGATGCTTTTTCAAGATACTTCTTTCTTTATGGTATTTATAGAATGTGAGAAATAATAGACTGTGATTATGAGCAGAGAAGAGCAATCATCCTGATAAATGCCAGTGAATTGTAAAACTAGAGCCATTACATAAGGATGCAACTGCTGAATCTTGCAGCTCAGCTACTTTGTCTTTTGCACATTCATTATGTCAAGGGTAAATGGTCAGGTTTGGCCGGTGGTTAGGGGAGCATCGGAGATGCCAAAGCTCCTATGGCAAACCCAGTGCTCAAGTTCTCAGTCTCAGAAAATGGTCATTTTTTTCCTCAAGTTTTTTGGTTTGTGCATCTGTTTCGCAGATCTGAGAAAATGCAGAAACAACAGAAGGGAATGGGGCAGGTCCTCTGACGTGAACAGAAGCAGAAATTATAGGACCTCCTTTCACCCAGCATCACAGGAAGACACGGACTGGTGTCTCTACATCCCAAACACAACAGAATACTTGAGGAAATTCTTAATATCACATCTAGTGCCTGAGTAAAATGTATCTCATTGTTAAGTGGGATGTGTGTACCAGCCTGGGCTGTGGGTCTGTAAGAGGGAGAGGATGCATCCCCTTCCCTGTTAATGGGATGGAACCCAGCACCCCAAGCCAGCTGCAGCAGTTTCAGTGCAGAAATGTTGATTCAAGAAATTCTTTGCCTACACCAGACCACAGCTCTTTGAAATGCTTGTCGTTCATGACTTGGAGAAAACCCTTCCAAAAAAAACATTTTTAAATTTTATCACAAGTTTACAGGGTTCACTTTCTCAATTGCTTTATCTTTTATTGCTATGCACGAAATAAGGATAAAAGTCCGTACTACCTTTACAAATAGTAAACAGCCAGGGTAAAACAGACCTTTCTCTCTCTGTAGATATTTAAGTAGATATTGATATTTAATATATTACAGATGCTTTTTATCATAAACATATCTCTCTGAGTGTATTATCAATGAGGACCAAACAACATCTCTTTTGAGAAAACAAGGATTTTCAAATCTAGTGTAGGTAGTGATAGATTTAGGCTCAGGACTGCATTATGTTGGAATCAATGCTGTAGTTCTCTATACCTACTTTCAGAGCAATTTGGTGCAATCTTTTTCATGGACTGGAGATAAAAAATATTCTCTGCTACAGTGAAATCTATTAAGATCTATCAAACTTCAGGCAAATCACTTTCTGCTTGTTAATGCCACCTAAGAACAGCCAGAGGCTTTAAAATATATTATGGTCCTTGCTGAGCAGCAGCATGGATCCTAGATTACTCTTGCAAAAATTCTGAAATTATGCCAATAGATTTCTTATATTTTCCTGTGCAAGAACAGTATAGGAGATAATGAGAGAACACCAGGAATCAAAGCTTTTGCTTTAGAAAGATTTACAGCTGTTCCTTCATAAGTCAACACTAAATAATTAAAAGACTTGTAATTAAAGGCTAATTCAGTATTGATTGTGTCTTAGAGCAAGGGGGCCAGTTCACTGTTCTTGCATCATCCTGTGAGAGCTTCATCAGCAAGACAGCAAGAGTGCAATTACCCTAAGTAGCCCACAGTAGTAGGGTAGGATCTCCTCCGACCCATTCTGGTGGGCTGTGGGGGATTCTCTCACAAGGTCTTCAGTATCACACATCCCCTCCAAAAGAAAACATCAAGTCTGTTTCATTTGGGAAAGTGAGCACATGGACTCTTCAGTCCGGATGTGTTCTTGGTTCTCTGCTCCCTCTCTTCATGGTTTCTGTGATGGCCCATTCTGAGATGAGCTCTGTCTTCAGGGTGTCCGGCTGCTGCCTCCAGTACATTTCATAAACATGTTCAGAGTTGCCGTCTGATTAGAGGAATAAATGAAAAAGGGAGGGTCACGGGCACCTGTTATCCAGTCTGTAGACCCATCTGCCCCTCTGCAGCCATGCACATAATTTACCCAGACTTTTTGGAAGTGGAAGACTTCAGTTTGGTGATGCACACAGAGAACTTACTCATCATTGCACTGATGAACAGGGAAAGACAACGTGTGGTAATATGGCAAAGGTGGCTGTCAAAATTCAGGAAGTCCCATTTCTCTCCATGACACCTTGATGATTCTCTGATTAAATTTCACTGGCCCTTAAGTATTCTATCCCCACCAATCAACTGATTTTTTTTTTCTTACAGCATATGAGATCCTGTACGCACCGTATATCATAGAAATTAGGTCATATTTAATATACTGAATCATAAACATTAGAGATGGAAAATCTCATTGAGCCATCAAATTCATTCCTTTGTCAGTGGACAAAGGTTCCCATGTAGAATAGAATTTAATTTTTAGCATATAGTATGTTCAGTCCTAAAATGTTTCTTTTTTTAGTTGTTATTCCACAAAATTAATTTAGTCCTTGCTATCAGGGATTTTTATGATTATGTGAATTTTCTTTTTAAAACTTTGCTCCACAACTTTTAATTATAGCTCCACATTGCTCCATCTCTAGAAAATAGCATTTGCAGGTAATAATCATATGCCTTCTTTCCAGCACTATTCAAAATATAAAAAGATGGGTCTAAATATGGAAACAATCCTGTGCCAAGATCTCCAAATACCCTGCATTTTGTTTTCTATTCATGATTAATTTTTTTTTCACAGTTTGGGAAACTGAAATAACCACTTTTCCTTTGGAAACCAACTTTTTCTTAATGGAACTGTTAATTACTTTTCAGTTCTTACTATCATGAAAAAGTCCAAGACTATGTTTTCTTATAAAATCTGTGCTTTTTTTTTAGCTAAGATTATGAACAAGAACTAGTTATTTAGACATACATGTGTTTGGGACTCTCATGAATTACAAATCAATTCTTTTAGGTGACCTGATGGTTTTGCATCATATCAAAACATCAAACACTTCGACAGCAGGAAGCATTCCATTAGATATTCCTGCTTTAGAGGGTAAAAGACACAAAAGTCTCTCTGGAGGACACTTTGTGGTTTTTCCTTTCTCAGTGAGCACAAACCCCAAGGAGAAATTTACTGACAGAGTGTATTGAGGTGGGAGACAATCTATTTTTTTTATTGTGTTTTATCTAGAGTGCACCAAAATGGGACAATGCTGAATCACTGGGTGGGACTGAGTATGGAGTATTTTTTCTGTCACTGAGGAACACCTGGGGACAGAGACAGGAGATAGGGCCATATCTGATAAACCTTGTGCTCTTCATCTGGTCTGAGATAGACTGTTGTCTGGTATCATTGTGTACTCAGATAATGTAAAACAGCCAGAAAAACAAGAGATAACAGAGATCACAGGACCACAGACATGTTACAGGTGTAAGGGACCTCTGGAAGTCATCTGGACCCACTACTCTGCTCAGGTAGGGTCCCCTGGAGCAGGCTGTCCAGGATTGTGTCCAGATGACTTTTGAATAAGTCTGAGGTGGGAGACTCCACAGCCTTTTTGGGCAACTTGTTCCACTGCTCACCAGCGCAGTAAAAAATCTTTTCCTGATGCTCAGACTGCATCTCCTATATTTCAACTTGTGCCCTCTGGTCCTGTCACTGGACAGCACTGAAAAGGGCCTAGCTCTGTCCTCTTGGTACACTATAAATCAGGTATTTATATGCACTTACAAGATCCCCCTGAACCTCCTCAGCATGACCCCTCTCAGCCACTCCTCCCAACTCTGTTTCCTTTGCAAACTTGGTGAGGGTGCCCTGATGAATTGAGATAACCTTTCAGGCTTTTACAGAGTATTTGGAGCATAAAGAATGTGGCCAGAGAGGATGGCCTATTCATGAATTTTGATAATATAGATTGCTTTCTCTTAAGGCTTCCCACCAACTTATTAGAACCTTTGGCTGCCAGACAAAGGGTAATTCCTGACCAGTTTTGCTAATTTTCCCACTTGCAGCAATGTCACCATCCTACTTGACCTTTCAAATCAATTCATCTTGAGATACATTATTGACTAATTTCCTGAAATTCAGGTGAAATGTGTCCATTTTTAACCTTGTCCTTCCTTACGTACAGAAATTACCTTATCCTCTGGTACTAGCATTGCCATTAGTAAGCAATCAAAATTCTCCTCCAAAGGCTTTTCGATTTTATTTGCTCTTTCCACACTGATTTCAGTGATGTATTTCATCTAATCCTGGTGCTTTGTCAACTTTTTAATAGTACTGAGAGCTTTAATTGCCTTATTATCTCCTCTTCTGCAGTGAGGACTTTTTCTTTAGCATTTCTATTCCCCTCAAGGAAAGCATGGACTCTGGAATATTACAGGTCCTCCATTTCCTGCGATGAAGAAATTGCCCAGACCCTTAAGGATATCTACTTCATCTCTCAGCAACATTTAATCTATCATGGCCCCTCTTTATCTTCCTAATAAATTTCCTTCTCAGGCAGCAAAGACTTCATCATCCATGCTCCTCAGACACAGCAGTGTCCTGATGCTTTGTGTCCTTTTCTTCTATTTTGCAGACAGGAAACGCAAGATCTCAGGGCTCAGAAATCAGTGAGATTTTTGGGGTCAGGACTACAGACTAGGGATAGCATTCAGCTGGGAAAAAATGAACCATGGGCTTTGCTGCTTGTTTTTCACAGAAAAGCTGAGAAAAGAAGAAATCTGCCTGCCCAGAAGGATTTGACACTATAGCAAACTGAAGTGTGCCTGTCAGTCTTTCCATAGATGGCTGGCATTGGGGAACAGAGCAAAAATCTGCCTCCTTTCCCAGTTCCAGACTGTTTTCCGCAAAGCTTAGATTTGGGTGCCTCATTATGTTGTCCTCTGAAGTAAAGGCACAAAGTGGGTTTGGATAACATGAAACAGGATGGATGCTTAAGCACTGGCTCTCTGGATTACTGTCTTTGCTGCAGCCTCTCGTTAGAGATGCCAAATGGCTCCCCTGGCTCTTCCCCTGTGCCCATTACTGGGATCAGTGGCAGGGCCCCAGCTATCACTGTCCTGATGCCTCCCAGCTGCCTGCCCTGACCTGCCTTTGCTCTGCCTTTTTCAACCTCAATGAGCTTAGTGTGTGATTGGTGATTACCCCCCAGACCAGACACTGCAAACACTGCACACAGGGAACTGGAGGGATAACATAAGAAATTCAGGATTAAAATCTTCTACTGTCTTGCAAATGGATGCTGCTTTATTTACCTGACTTTCCTACCATGCACTCCAGATTGTGCACTTGCTCCATGTGTCACCTGCAGACAGATCTGCTGAACTGAGAATAAAGAGATGAATTATGCCAGTGCCTGAACATAGCCATGAAAAACATAAATAAAGGAAAAAACATATTCCTGCTCAGAGGTATATTAACTGGAACTTTTATGTTATTTATGTTTTGCCTCAGATACACACGTATACCAGGAGAAAAAAAAATCTTGTACTTAGAGTAAATCTACTGCACTTTGTTGTAAGCTTGGAAAAAAAGGTGTGTTGATTGATTTCCTTGTCTGAGTTATTTAGAAAGAGCTGAAAGCTGGAGGGCTGTTAGAGTCTGGTACAGTGAGTCCTTTTCCCCCTGAATAAAAACATTTAAAGGCTCTCAGTGTTTGTGCACGTACTCGTGTTATAACGCACGAATTAAATGTCAGCAGAGCCAGACCCTCAGCTGCATTTGATGGCAATACTGAAGTCAGTGCAACCACATTGATTTATGCCACCTGAGGAACTGACCCAGAGTTGTTACTTTTCACTGGATGTCACAGAAGAGCTATAAACGGATTTCTGAGCGCACAGAAAAGAAAATGCAACATGGAGAATGACTTGAAACCAGAAGCTCTGTCTGAAAGGAGTGCTCTGCCTTGGGGTTCCAAACACACCAACCTTTATCAGACACTTCCAGTGGAAATGGTGTTATCTGGGCATCCAGTGCTCCCCCGTATTCCAAAGGGAGGATGAAACAGATCCTATCAGTTCAAAGACAGGGCTTGTCTCTGAAAATTGTTCTCTTACCCCTATTACAGGTGATGTCTATGATTGCAGTAGCAAGAATTTCCATTTTCCTGACAGCAGCTTTACTGTGGGTTGCAGAACAGTTTCTGTGCATTGCCCTGCAGCTACCATACTTTGGCCTCAATATGTTATTCAGCTATTTTATGGGTTTTTTTCAGTAGCTTTTCTGTGGAATGGGCAACAAATACAAGTACTGTGGCAGTGAAAAGACTATGGGTTAAAAACCTAAAAACACTCCATGCTGTGAAGCATTTAAATTCTTAAACTAGATTTAAGGTTTATAGTTCAAATCTGGGTTGGAATGGATGCATTTATGTGGATTCTAGCAGAGCCCCTGTGGCTTGTAGCTGCAGGGGATTTGGTCCAGCTTGATTTGATGAATTGCTGGTTTTCTAGTCAAACACTGAGATTTGACTGTCTCATTTTGCAGTAGCATTAAATAATCCAAAGACATTTGTTTGTCTTTCTATCTCCACTAAATCTGAAAACAGTTTGAACCTGATTTTTGATTCATAAAGAACCTCAGTTAGATGGAAAGGCTCACACCTGGATATGCTCAGGCTAAATCCAAAAGGAAACACTAAGGTAAAAGTACTGTATCTCCATTTCTGGTGGATTGTTTTACTGTTTACAAATCACCTTCTTTAATATCAGGTTCTTTTTTCTTTGGATTAATTAATTATTTTACAGAACAATCCAGACTTATGGAAATCATCTTTCTCACACAGAAATAGTTATGGTGGAGAATTTTGTGGGTGTGTGCTGCTGTTACAGAGATGACAGGCTTTGGTTATTACCCCTGCACACACAAAGTGTGCTGTGCAGTCTGGTCTAAGTTGTACTTCCTCTGATAAATAAGGAATAACATCCTCCAGTAGATATTTTCCTGAATAAACAATAATTCATGCTAAAAGGCACAAAACTTCTCGGATTAATGAATAATCCCAGAGATATCCTACAGGGATCTGAGTATGTATAAATAATATGACCAGCAAACAGGGGTTAAAAGCAAACCAAACTCAGTGGAAAGTTTTCACAAACTAAAGGCAGTGCTTTTGCCAGGTTATCCAGCTACTCACTTATGGCTGCTGGGAACTGATAGCTGGGTACCAATATTAGGACTCGACCCACTTTAACACATGAAACACATCACCTCCAGGAATTCTGCATGGCATTTGACTTGCTGTTTGAAAGTCACAACTTCTGTCTGATCTGCAGCTGGGAACCAGGCTTACTGTTGTGGCATGTGAGTGCTTTAATAGATTGTGTGTTGGTGTGTGTGTCTTGAACTTTTGGTGAGCTCAGCTGATCCAATCAGTGTGTTCACAGGCAGCAAAGAGCAACACATTATGCAACTCAAGACTCCTCGTCATCCTTGATGAGAATTACTTCTAAGGCATCAAGAATCACTGTTAAATAGAGGGTTAGTGACACTGGTGAGCAGACAGAGCACATGCTTACTGCTTCAGATGGAAGTGTGCTGGCTAATGAGAGAGGCAATGACATCCACTCAAGGCCTTGCATCTTTTCGATGATGTGTCACCATTCAAAGGGCATTGCAGATGTCAGCTGATAAGGGAAGCCTAAGTAGAACTGACATAGCATTAGGGTGAAAGAACACAGAAAGTGTCTGGGCTGTCATATTCTGATGAGATAAGCCACCAGAGTTTCCTTTTCTCAGACACCTATTACACAAGTGCATTCCAGGTACAACCTCACCTCCCAACATCCTGCAGTCAGAAGGAGGAGTAGAAAGAAAGGGGGTTTGAGCTTTGAAATTTTCTGGGGTTTTGGTTTTCTCAAATACCAGGAGAAATGAAGAATTGGATGCAAAAGTTTAAATTTCTGGATTAAATATTTCTTTGTGAATTTTAGCCATGATGTTTCTGAGCTATCTTTAGTTCAGATACCAGAGGTTCCTGCCTGCTTTGGATCAGTATCCTGTTAGTCCAAATCATTCACTCAGGTTTCTACTGTGAACATAACAACAGTCAGTAAATCCAGGGTGCAGGAGCAGGATTCGTGAAAACACAGTTTTGTTAGCTTTGTGGGCGTCTTGGTTTTGAGACAAATTAGCAGGAAATTAGTTTATTTTGGTTTAGTCTTGAATTTAGAATAGAGAGTTCACCAGTAAAATTCAACAAATATTCAACAACACAAGGCAGCTAAGTGACATGATCACAGCCAAAGCAGCCTGTAAGAGCAATTTTCCAGTGAAGTACAAGGGCAGGAGAATGGGAACACCTCTTCTCCCCTGTAAAAAGGGCAGAGGAGCTTCTGAAGACTCAAGTTTTGTAAAAGGGTCTGTTCTTCATTCCCATCTACAAGACAGTGTGACAGGATTTTTCACCAGGTATGGTGATTCTGTAACCTCAGCTGTCTCTCCCAGAAAACCAATCCAATGTGTCAAATAACTTGGAAAAATACCATCTTGAGGACAAAATGGACTAGTTCTGTTTTCTTTGTCTCATATTTGTAGATATGATCCCAGGCTTCTAGATATGCCCCACTGAGGACAGACAAGTAGAAAACACCCTGATTAGCAGAGTTGTCTTGAGCTGCCTGTTGTCTTCTCACACAGAGTGCAGCTCACATTACTGTTCTCTTTAAATGCCCCACTTTATTCAGTGCTGAATTACAGCTGGACAATTCATCCTGGCTAAACTAAATAGGATAGTTGCACACACTGCAGCCTGTCTGTCATAGGTCACCATTATGATATTAATGACCATCTGTAAGCAAAGTACACGGGCAGGGTATGATTAGTGCAAGCAATTTAGCCACTATGCTTTTGTCAGCGTGAATGCAGTTTAAATTAAACTGTAGTTGGCTGCAGCTGAAGAAGCTTTTACTTAGCTCATAATGAGCAGATTCCAGTTTTCTCACAAAATCCTTTCCTTCAATAACTACTCACAAGGCACTTGCAGAGTTGCAAAGTCTCTGTGCCTACATCTTCTATTTCTGCTCTCTTGGCTGGCAAAACTCAGCAGGTTCCAGATCAGACTTTCCCCCTTTTCCTTTCCTGAGAGAGAAATATGATTTTTGTGTAAATCAGAGTTCTGTCTTTTGTACATAGGTACTGGTGGTTTGAATGGAAACATTTCACCTTTTAAAATTTTTTTTCTCTTCTGAAGCCAAGGTGAAAGCCTGGCTTTTTAAAGCTGAAAACCTGATTACTGGAATACAGTTCTCCCACAGTAGTGCAAATTAGTCGTCCATTGTGCAGTTTTGCAGCCAAGGGAAGACATAAGACTATCTTAGAGCCAACCTCTAGGGATGCAGTACTCCAATTCATTCTGCTGTTTGTATCTCAGAAATCCTCCAGAGTGCAATTCAATGACCATTGAAGCCAACTGGCATTGAACTCTGCCATAAATCCAAATCTCACGATGGACAGGGTTTAAAAATCCCTTGACAAAACTGTGGATGATTCTGCTGCAGTGGCAAAAAGGTCTAAGGGGAGCCATGCTCTGGGCTTAGGAGGAGAGAGGGAGAAGCAAAGGAGTGGTTTTGCCTCTGCTTCTGGCACTGGCCAAGCTAACAATAAGGACAAGGTATCGTTCTAGAAATCTGTGGTTTAAAGATAATGCCGGAAAGCCGGAGAGGGCAGGGTAGAACCAGGGTAATGACTTAAGAATGATACAGCAGTAATCAGCTACAATGGCAAATAGAGTGTACAGTGCATCAGGACAAATCTGGATGCCTTTTCTGAGCACAGGATTCAGCAGAAGTATGCAAAGAGTGTCTGGAACCTGTGTAGGGGGTGAGCCAGTTTTGTGCTCCTGGCTTTGAGCTCTGTTAGTCTGAGAGGTGTGACAGCCTTATTACAGGCTTCAGGAGCAATAACCTTATTTTCCCAGCTTTCTGAGCAAATAGTATTCTGATTGAATCCAAGTGAGCTGGCTTGCACAGAAGCAATGAAACAGCTGATTCCAGTTACAAGAGTACTGCCTTAAAGTGAACTTGGGGAGGTTGCTAATAGGCCTCTGGGGTGCTTTCTAGAATATCATAAGGAGTTGGAGTTTTTTATAGAATTAAAAAAAAATGCTGGACAGAACATACACTGGGGAGGGGGTTAGCATGATGTAATTTAGGGAGTGTAGGCCAGTCCTGGCTTTTTAAATATTCCATGTTTTCCTCTTTTCTTTTCCATTTCTTTGTCTTTTATTTTTTGGTCTTCTTTTAGTTTTGATATTCTCACACTACTTTCTCCATTTCTCAGCCTGTTTACTTTGATCAATGCTGATAAACAACAATCCTGTTTCTTGCCTTAGCATCTAGTCCTGGCTATTCCTGAAGACATTATTGGGCTGGGTGGATTTTTATTTTGACTTGCTATGGACATCCCTATGCTGTCATACTGTTGACATATGCGTTACAGAATTTCTGAAGTCCACAAGTCATTGAAGATTCCCATGTTGCTTACCTACAGATATATTTTGAAAACTTACTCTCTGTTACCCTGAAGACTTTCTTTCTAACATCGCTATATTAAGCACAATAGACAAAATATTGTCTGTGTCATTGTTACATTAAAAGTTCATAATTTATATTCAAAATCTAAATATGCATTGATGCCACAGTACTAAATAAGAAAGAATTAAATGCAGCCAAATAGTTCTATGCAGAAGACAGAGGGAAATTATGAATCTTCTCATTATGAAATTCCTTTATTCTCTGACCAGCTGGCTGGAATTTTTGGAAAGAGCAAACAGATTATTTCTGGTGTTTGACCAGCACTGCCACATATTCGAGACACTTATCATAAAGTGGACCCAGCGGGACAGCTGTTAGAAAGCTTCCAAAATAAATGTCGCCTGGATTTCTGGCCAACATGACCATGATCAAATCCCTTCTTATTTGGCATTGCTGAGCATTACAAGTCTGTTTGCTTGGTATTATTGCTCTGGAATACTTATTCTCAAAGCAATAATAATGTTTGCCTTTACATGTGGAAACATATTAATAAGTGAAGTAGAACATAAGCTGGTTATTATGTTAGGTGTTTGCCTTGTATTGCTTATTCTCCTTGTATCTAAAAGTCTGAGATGTCTAACTGAGCAGCAGTGAGGCCTGTTCTTGGGTAATCAGCTACGTACTCTAAATAATTAACAGGAAATAGCTCATGATCAGTTTGTGGAGGAAATCTAGACTGGTACTTGTGCATATGGCGATGTATGACAGTACATTAGCAGAAATCAGGACTTGCTCTGATTGGCATTTTGACTGCCATCTGGCTTTTAAGAAACACATCCCATTCTCCCTAATTTGAGAACGGCTGCTTTTGCACAAGGCTGCTCATGACAAGCGTCTTGCACTGGGACAGGAAGGGAAGGAAGGCTGTGATGTTTGATGTTCCCTCTGCCCTGAGACCTCCAGGCCCAAAGCCCACTGTTATATGGACTTAGCTCTAGGAATGCATCCCCACACCTGAGCAGTGGTTTCTAAAGAAGGAAAAGGGGTTTCAGTTACATCCCTGACTTTTATGGAAGGGCACCAGAACTTTCTCTGTCTCTCTCACCATGGTTGGCTCTGTGCCAAGATAAGAGCACCTATTGAGCTTTGGAAATTTTTCTCAAAACCTGCTGCTGTTTTTATTGGCAGCAAGCCAAATTATTCCTCCTTAATCGTTGTGTACTTAAGAAGGAGCACAGAGGTGCTCAAGTGCTTTTGGGGCTGTCTTAGACAGGTGTCAGATGCTTCTTTGGCACCTGAGCACGGCTTTGATCTTTTGTTTCTGTATCGTTTGTTATTTCCTCTTTTATTAAAGCCTTTGCTTTACAAAACACACCCAAGGGGCCGTCTGGCAATATTACTAAGCCAGTCTGGGAGGTTACAAGCAACCCTCAGAACCTGATACGTCTTCAGGGGGCTCATTACACTCTGGCCACGTGTAAGACAGTATCAGCGGGCCACCTCCTTCCAGTGCTTAGGGAATTCAGATCTGAGACTGCCAGGGTAGGAAGGAGTTTCATACTCATTGAAAACAATGAAACTTGTGTGGCCCTTAACCACACTATCACCGCACCGTTGTTTCAAAGCCTCACATCCCAACATTTCTTCACTTTGGCTTATTCTAGCCACGTAAGGAAAAGTCTGTGGGAGAATGGAGTTGAGAAGTGCAAAGGGAAAGTTGAGTTTGCTATCCCATAATATAACACAGTTTAGAATCCTTTCTCAGGAAAAGATCAAACTCCAAGTAAATTCAACAGCAGGTCCACAGGGTGGCCAGTATCAGCATATTGTTACAGAGGTGAAATCTTCCTGATAGCAGCTAAAATAAAATTGTTCATGGTTCTTTGGTCTTGTGTTAGCATAGTCCTGTAGCTAAAATCACCCTTTATCCTGGCATTTGCAGCACCATGCTACTGGCCTGAGTATCACTCTGACTGTGAATTTACTTCCTTCACTACTCTGTTTTGGTTTATATAAATTTGCAAAATGAAAACTAAGACTTTCAATCTCCGCTCATAAAATATATTCTCCTTTATCTGACCCAATCAGTGCATCCACTCCTTAAATCCAGCCTTCAGACTGAGTTCTTGTCAGTGCCTTGCACAATGGCACTCATACTTCCTCCTTAATGTTGGGAATATCTGAAGAGATACCATCTATTATTTCAGCTGCTCTTCTTACTCAGCCCACAACACATTAATGACTCATTGAAGAATGTTTTTTTCTTCTGAAATCCCTGAGTATTTTCCTCTTTGCTGTGTCCAGCTCATGAACTCTCTAATCAGCTCTCTCATCAGTCTCCATGTGCATGACATGCACCTCGGCTATGAACCCACATTACATTTCTAGCATTTTTCATAGTACTACAATTCTTCCTTTGTTTTCCAATGTCTTATGATGCTTCTCAACCCTGTTTCATCAGCAAAGACTTACACTTTTAGAGCCAGACCACCTAGAGAAAAGTGGTCCCAAGACTTTCCTTCTGGAGCTTCACTAAAAACATCCTCTAATCCATTGCCATATCCCCTTCAGTCAGTTCCTCACTAATTAAATTATTTGCTTTCATCTCCAGCTTGCTCAGTTTAACTACTAATGTCCCAGGTACTGAGTGGAGAGGACATTTCATCCTAAGGAAAAATAACTGTCTAACTGAGTGAGAAGTCTGAGTTTGGTACAATTAACCTTCAATAAAACTTTTTCTGTGCTTTATTTTGTTTTCCCTCCCTTCCTAATTTATTCTTAAGCATTTCACAAACTAGATCAGAATGTACGGCCTCTAGGTACTAGATTTCCCTTCCTCACTCCTTCTTTCTTTATTTACAGAGACTCCCAATCATAAAGATGTATTATCTGTAAGTTTTGATATTTGTTCTCAAAATTTCATAGCCCTGTTCTTTGAAATTCAGCACGAGAGAGCACTCAGCTCACCCAAATTACATCTCCAGACACTGTCATTTCCTTTAGCTCAGCCCCACCTCTGTAGAATGTCTATAGCTTCACTTGATAAAATCACAGGACTGGAAGGGAAGGTTCATCACCTAATGCCCTGAGCAAATCATCCATAGTTGCATTATTTTTAACTCTTGATTGTCCAACTTACCTATAAACATTATTTTGAAGATTCAATAACATTGCCAGACAGTATATTTGAGAGTTTGTTTGTCCTTACCAATAAAATTTCCCTTGTGTCTAACAGGAAGTTTCCTCATCTAAAATTTACACTCACTAGTTCTGGTTCCAGTCATCATGGACATGGAAAGAAGACCATATCTTATCTCTTTCTCTGACAGCCTTTGGTCTTCTCAAGTGCTGAAGTTCTTCTTCAGTAGCACAAAGAGCCCCAGTTCTTTGCTCACACACAATTGGTTGTGTTAGTGTAGACTGTGACCACTCTTGCTGCTGTTTTTTGGACAGTATCTTTCTCAGGGCACTGTGCTCTAATAAAACAAAAATCTCACAGAACCTTTCTTGGTTCTGAGTCAGATACAATAATTACTTGATGTGCTTTCTGACAGCACTCCTGCCTGAACTAGAAATTATATCACTGGCTCATGGCCACCTTTGCTCTGCTATAACCCCAAGGTCTTTGTGCATAAAATTATTGCCAAGTCCATTTCCACCCTGCTCAGAGAGGTGCAGTTGGTCATTCCTGCCCAAATATTATTTACTTTGCTTTTTCTCCCTAACAAACTTAATTCCATTCATCTTCCTGCTAATTTTCAGAATGTCCCTTCAATAGACAAGTTCATTTTGAATTTTCAATGAGCCTGTAGTCCCTTCTTGCTCCATATCCCCTGCAAATTTAATAAACATACTTCCTATTCCATCATCCCTGTTAATGAAAATATTGAATAAATGCAGACTTAGGACAGACTCCTGCAGAATGTCACTCAATACACCCTTCCATTTGGATAATGAACCATTGATAAGTACTTGGTATGTATAGATTTCCAATCACTTTTTCACCCCTCTCATGCCAATTTCATTAAGAGAGTATTTGGCTAGCTTGCTAATGAGAATGTCATGTGAGATAGTGTCAAAAGCCTTATTCAGGTCAAATATGTCTGTTGCTTCTCCCTCCCTCACGCAGTCCTCAATCTGGTCAAAGAAGAAAGTTGGATAGATGTGACACAGCTGGCTCATGACAAATCTATAGCGTGTGCTGCATACCCACTCTTATCTTCCAGGGGACAGCTTGTTCCAGACTTTTGCTAGAAATCAAAATGAAGATTGGTGGCCTGTCTCCTTCACAGAATTTCTGGTTTTTTCTTCCTTAATAACCTGAAATCCCCTGGCTCTACTTCCTTTTACACACTCCTACTTGGCTGTTTCTGTTATGTGCCTTCAATGTACCTTTTATTGCCTACTTTCTCTTTTATCACATGTTTGAGAAGATAAAGCAGTGTGTTTATTACCTGCAAAGCTCCTTCTTGTATTTTCTCTCTGCCACGGAAAATATTTAAATATTTTTCATTACCTCTATATTTTTCTTTCTTTTCTGTTCTGTGAGGTTTCACTGCCTCTGGCTTTATAGAGGAAATGGAGGGTGACAGGAAATGTAGAGCAGGGGCCAGGTTCTCCAACACAGAGGTTTTCCTTTGCTTCTGGAAGCGCCCACCATGCACGGGAATGATCTGCTTATCTTCAAAGCAGAGAATGTGTCCTTCTGGCACTGCTTATAGGTCCCTAAAACACCCTGCAAAACAACTGCACATAACTGCAGGGGATTTTTCCCTGTCAAAGGTTTTGCAGTCTTCTGAACTCTAAGAGCCTGCAAAGCTTCTTGTTGTCAGCCCAGAGACCACTTTCTAAGTTGTCTGCTCTATTAAGCAAATCTTTCCACATTTGTTGTAATTTAGAGTGTTTAGACTCCCCAAACATGGTTTATTGCACCATTGAAATACTCTCATTCATTTTTAAAGGTTAGACAAAATCAATCAAAACAAATCAATTTACATTTAAAAAATTGTGTTAATGTGACGCCGTTATGTAACGGAGACTGAGGAAGCCTTGGTTTCACAGGTAAATTAAAATAGATCTAGCAAAATAAATGAACTGCTGCTATTGTGATGACTAAGAACAGAAGTGATTCATCAAGTGAAGAAAAAGAAATTTGGGTCTGGGTCTGAATCTGATGTAACTCCAGGGGGTGATGCTGATTCTAAACCAAATGAGAACTGGTCCAGAGCCATTAATTGAACAGCATAATTAGTTTCTGTGGGCATATTTTTTAGATTTTTTTCCTCCTAACCACTCCCTAGCAGTTATATTAATAGTATATACATCTCCCAGATGAAGCTTATCTCCATATTAAATACCCAGTGTGAAAAATGGCTGAACATATTTGTGAACTTTATTGTCTCCAAGTGACATGTTTGCTAAATTTCAAATCATTACAATGCCTGACAATCTTGGTCATTAACTCCTGCTTAAAATTCAGAAGTTCAGACAATATTACAAGCCATGCTGGTAGCCTTGCACAGCTCTTGCCTGAGTCAAGGCAGAAAAGAGCATATTGGAGGCTGAACACAGAGAAAAGAAATTGTCTGTCAGATGAACTTTCCTTCTCCTTGCAAATTCTGAGGAAACTTGGGTGAGGCAGCTCAACAATTCCGTGGCATCTCAAAAATGTGAGGTCTTCCTGCAGTTTTTTCCTGCTTCTTTCACTGTCTACTTCAGAGGTGAACCAAGCCTCTAATTGCTGAGGTGGTGACGAATTCCAGTACTTTGGCCAGAATTTTGGGCACAAGTGGCAAGCTAAGCACTGACCTTTCAACACATGTCAGTGTGTTTATGATTTGCTTTCTTTGGAGCACTATCTAATCACATTCAGTCCTGTTTATAATACTAGAGGACATGAATGAGGTTTTTTTCACACTTACTCAATAGCAGACTATACCTCCATTTTCTCTTTTCAAAGGAAAAGAACTCTTATTTCGTGCAGAAGTTAGAGAGGAAAAAAAAATCACAACAAAACCGTCACGTTTTTGCCATTATATTTCCAAATTCCAGCTGGATGAGTTTCAGCTGAAGTGTCCAGGGGGAGTGTAGTGGCACCAGTCTGGAGCAAGACTCAGATCAGCAGCAGGGGACAGCAGCCCATTAATGTAAGGACAGGGCTGAACAAACTGCTTGGAACAAAATATCCTGGATCCTTCTGTTCATTTTTAGAAGCCAAAGCAACTTCAGCACTCTAAGGAGCTGTAGGAAAGTCTGGAAAAACCTACTTTATTTACCGCTTCTTACATTTACAAGATCTACTTACAACTAGGAGCAGAAATGCTGATGTTTGGATTAAAAGTTGTTTTAAATTTTGGTTGGGAGCAGCAGATTTGCCAAAAGTCTCATTAACAGACCCTGCTTTTGTCAGTTTTACAGCCCAATTGCAGTGGCTTCAGAGCCTTGGTTACAACTCACCCTCTGAACTTGCAGATGCTTTTCCTCACCAAGTCCTTATCTTTAAAATTGCTCGTTAATCAAGGCCTCCTTAAATCCTTCAGCAGATAATAATCGATAGCAGCCTTAGCGAAATTTAACTGCCTAAAGGTTTTGGCAGTAGAAAATACTCTATTTACTTCTCAAAGTGAGCATTTCTGAGTTAAAAATCCTTATAAGCATAAAGAGTGAAAAAAAAAAAGCATCTTGGAACTAAATTAATAGTAAACTATGTGTATTTGCTCTGGTGACAGCTTTGTGAGCAGCATGGCTGCATGGCGAAGGCACAACCATTTCTGCACTGCTTTCTCAGAAGAAAAAAAACCCCAAAACCTTCTGCTGTGTCTCAGGAAGAAGGAAAGTCTAAGGATATGGCACTGGATGGGGTGTCATGAGACCAGGTCTTCCTGCCTGACCTTTTGGCTGCTCACTTAATCTCTCCCTATTGCAATTAATAGGCCCGTCATTGGGGATAGCACTCCTCCTATCTCTTGCTCTCTCATCACATCTGTCACATTTGTTTCACTCTTTGGGTGACAAACTTTCTCTCTGGTAGTGCCCTTTTATAATCTCCTTTTGCAATCCTCCAAGCCTAGATCCAGGCTGCTTTAAGAAACAGATTAGATTATTGCTTCTGAGCAGTGGAGATGAAGGTCTGCCTCAGAAAGTTGGACAAGCTGTGCAGTGATTTATTGGCAGTGCAGTGATTTTGTTGCCACAGCAGAGTAAGTCTTGAGAAGGAGGAAAACTCAGGGGGACAAGGTGAAACTCTGGGTAAGAGGTGGGTGGGGGAATGCAGCTTCTCTTCCCTCTCTTTCTTTGGCTCTAGTTTTTTACCTCTTTTGGTATAAAACACACAGTCCCCTTATGCTGGGCACTATCTAGTCTCTACCATGAGCTGGCTGTGACTGAAAATTTCCAAGCATTCGTTGTTTTCAGAAGTCTGCAGCTCCCTTTGCAAGTGGAAAGCAAACAGACCCTGATGCTGCACTAATGGGTGGGGTTTTCCCCTCTCCTTTCCATCTTCAACCACCCTAAAATAGCCATCTCAGTTTTGGTCATCAGTTCTTTAAGGGGAAATTATGCTAGGGAATGGAAAACTTTTTTAATGCCAAGTTTTAGCAATTATTGTGTCAGGTTCCAAATGTCTGGAAAATAGTGTTTCCTAATGGAAACTGACCCTTCTCTCACCCAGATAACACTGCCACTGTAGCTAATATCATGTGTCTCGTGATACTGACTGTCAGCTGAAATTGATTACCCAGGATGTTCCCCCCACACCCTGCTGTAGGATGTCACTGCTCATATTTATAACTGGCCTCTATCTGCATACCTAACAGTCTGTATGTGCAAAGCCTTGTCCTCATTCTCTCCAGAAATGTTTATTGAAAAGAAAAATACAATGTCCAAGATTTCTTTCCCCCTCCCATCATTTATGCTGTGAAAGAAATTTGTTGGTATTATAAAATAATTTGTATATTTGAAAATTAGTTGTAGCTTTCTGAACTTCACCTCAGCTCCACACTGCTACATTATATAAGTATTTATTTATGACCTGTGTAGATTTAATAAAAATGTAGATTTAACAAAAAACTCGACTGTATTCAAGTGTCAATTGGTACTTAACACCCAGGCTTACATTTATTGTAAAGGTTGTTTTCTTGAGTGCTAGAGAGATGAAATATCGAAATCCTTAGTTCCAGGAATTGCATTTTTTATGGTTCCTAGAGACGTCTCCCTGAGGACCCAGAGCATGATGGCATACTTTGGTAAGGAAATAAAAGCCCAGCTACTTAATAAACAGTCTGTCCCTTCATATTTTAAGATATCTAAACAGTATTTGCATTTCCCAGACTGGTACATGATGTTCTGACGACATCTCAAGACATCAGGTAAATAAGAGAAGTGAATGCTCCCTTACTTCATGGGAAAGGTGTTTTTGATGTTTAAAGCACCATATTCCATTTCATTATGGCAATGCTGGACAGACTTAATGAATGTTTTACTTTGATCCTTGAGATTTGATGTCAGGAATATCAGATCTCGAGAAAAGCAGTAGGATTTGGATCTGTATTCATCACATGTTTGTAAAAGGAATGGAGGATGAATAGCTTTGCCTTTGAAGGAGAGGAGCTGAAGAAGAAAAAGATGCATATTTTAACTAGCAGGCCTTTGGTAAAACATGAGCACATGTTAATGGAACAGATACAGCCATTCCAGCTGCCATGTTCCACCAGTGCTGCGCTCAGCAGATGGATCTGCAGTGACTTGGATCAGCCTTCAGAAACAAAATTGACCTCAGCTCCAGCATACAAACTTTCTGCATCTCATTGGCTCCCCTTCCCAGGCACTGTGTTTTCCTGCTTGAAGAGGTTTAAGTCTACAGGGAAGATATTTTTCCTGCTTTGGAAAGTCACTCATACTGCAGTGCACTGGGATCTTTTAATATTTTGACAAAGGAGCTGAATGGTTCAGCACAAGAGATCTTTCCCCATTCTTTCAATAGTTGTGCAGCTGAATGAATGGAGAGGGGTCTATGAAAGGAGACTGAGTGTACCTGTCATAATCTTCTCAGCTGATTTATTTTCAAGAAAAGTCTAAAGTTTTCAGTCCCTTCAGATGTGGTGTATTGTCTCACAAATAATTTGATAACTAAGGTTGCTTAGATGGTTTTACTTTTTTGCCTTTTCAAATCAAATTACTTACAGTTTATCTATGTGTATGAAAAATATTTTTTAAATTTTAGTGCTGGAGAGCAAGAAGGTCTCATTAAAAATTGAAATTTTTTTTTTATATTTTTCAATAAAACTGTAATGCCCAGAAAATTGAGCCTTTAAGAATTTTATTATTCTAGTATCTTTTCATGTTGATTGCTGAAATAGTCTAGCTTCACAAAAATCTCCTCACAAAAAAAAAAGTCAGCCCTTAAATTACTGTTAGCAGTGTACAAAGAACTTCATCACATGCTGTTTTAATAGGAAGATCTCAAAAGCAAGCAGACACTGAAGCTGATAATAGCAGTTAATTACTTCAAATGGAATAAAATTCCTATTGTGAAGAAGATCACCTTTGGAGCATAGGCAAACAACAGTTTAAGGAAAATGATTTTTTCCTCTGCATTGCATTTGCCGTCTTTGGGTCCTTTCCTACCACATTTATATGTGTCCCAGATGTGAGGGCATTGGGGGGCCTTTTTTTCAATTTTTATTCAATTTTTTTAAAATAGAATAAAAAACTAAAGCAAAACAAAAAAAAAAACCACCTCTTTTTATCTCAGCATGGGGGGAGAAGATGGGGCAATACCTTCTTTCTTCATCTTCAGGAATGCCCCATCAGATTTTTTTTTCACAGTCCTAGAGGAAAGAAGCAGATATGTAAACAAATATATATTGATTTATTTGTGGAAGATTATTCAGTTGTTATCATAGCAAAGCCTGGAAGTGGTGGAGTCAGTGCTCGTTGCTGGAGGTACGTTTCCATAATAGGATATGCCGTACTATTTGTACTCCATCCAGCTGGCCCATTGGAGCATAGTATTTTATGTAATTATTGCAAAAATTTTAAAAGATAAAACATGTAAATGAACCTGAGTGGTAGTAATAGATGATTTTAATTACCCAGACACAGACAAGATTGCATTAAGTAGAGGAAATATATTTCTAAATCTGGAATGAGAGTGCTTTCTAATTCAATCTGGGCATCAGCTGACAGCCAAAGGAACAAGGCTGGGTTTGGCTGTAACTTGGAAAGAAGGCTGACAAAATAATGTTAAGGGACAATATGGCCTTCAGTATATTAGTTGAGGTCACAAATACACCACAGAAGGAATTCAAATGACAGTCAAAGCTATGAAGGGAAGCTATAAAGAGGACCCTAACCATCAGGTTCAAAATAGCAAACTGGGGTGCCCTGTAAAACAAATTAAATAAAGCATTAAAGAGAAAGACAATAGAAATCAAGAAGGCTAAAATGAACACAGAATATTCTGTGATAAACACACTTGACAAATGGCTTGCCTTACACCTGCTCATATTCTCATTTGTCAGAGGCTGGGCAAATAACCCCTTCTTCAAATGTAAGATGAAACTCCTCTGTGCTGCTTAAAACTCATAGATCTACTGGTCACTGAAGGCAGAAGAAAATGCACAAATTTTTGTGACACTCTATAAAGACTGACCTCCTTCTACCCCTTTTGTTTGCGCTTAGACTCATCCTTGGAGGAGTTCTTCACGCTCCCTCTCAGTGTTTGGGTCTAGTTTATTTAATTTCCTGTGCTTGCCCCTTTTCCCTTGTTTGTGTTCTCTTCATATTTCAACAGTGCAGGTGCTACAGAAGAGCAAGAATATAAAACTCATGGACTATTGGTGTATGCTGGAGCCAGACCTGGAAGGGATCATGTAGGATGCCAAATCAAATCTTTGCTAGGATTGCTGACATGAACACACGGAACAAAAGAACTAAGGGAATTCAGGGGAACACCCTTATTTCTCTGTCCCATTAGAGCTGAAGAAAACACAAGGCAATGAGGCTATCCAGCTGTTAAAGACCATGACTGGGAAGTTAGTAGCAGTCGAGTTGATAATGTTTCTAACAATCTGAATGTTTTCTTCCCTTCAGCATTGACAAAAGGAACTGAATGTCAAATTTCTGTGCATAGGGTACATTTCCCTTGTGGGGGAAGTGAAATGTTAAAAGGCTCCCTGATTGTACCAGAGAAGATAGGCAATTAGAAGTATTAAAAGTTGACAAGCAGGTTTCTATGAATTATATCTCAGAATTCAAGAAGTAGCAATGGAGATAACAAAGACCTTTTGCTGCTGAGTATTCATAGATCACCACAGACAAGATCAGAGGGTAAGAACAGCAAAAGGCAGGGCTAAATCAACAACAGTGAATAAAAATTGACTGGGGCAAAGAAAGAAGTAAGCCAGGTCTGTGTCTGGCTTGAGCAGGAGGTGTAGTAAGTGCTGTTCAAGGATGAAAGCAGCAAAGAAACTGGTGGTCTTGGGCCTGTAATGGAAAGATTCAAGTGTCAAAAGAAAGAGGAAAACACAGTAGCTGGGGAAGTAGTGAAAAGGAATCAAGCCAATAAACAGCTGAAGTTTTCCTGTCCTACCCATTCCCCTCAGTCTCTGGACATCCTGCCTCTGAATGGGTATCCCAGCAGAAGGATGGCTTTCCCAAAGCACAGCCTGCAATTCAGAAATGGCCCTTACAGAAGTCATGAAACCAATCCCTTTCCTCTTCTTGCCAATGCTGTCCATGGCTCCTGTGCTGTGCTCATCCTCCCTGCCCCTGGAACCCCCTAATCAAAAAGGGACATTAATCACAGGCCACTTCAGCTGGCTTTATTGCTGGATACTTGCACAGCTTCCATGTCTAAAAGTGCATAACACCCTAAGAACCCCGGGGGGGCATTGAGGTAGAGGAGAGAGCATTTTGTTCCCCTGGGAGACCAGGGAAAGGCTCTGCCAGCATTTCCTGATACTGCCTCTGTTTGAGAGTTATTTGGAAGAATGACAGTTATGGTAAGAGCAGAAGATTGAAAGGAAGCAATTAAAAATGCTGTCATAGATGATCTTACGGAGAGGAATCATCTCTTTCCCGGCATTAATTACAAATAGTACAGGGGATGATGACCAGTCCTTTAGGCCACTTTCTACTTTAATGTATAGTGTTTGATGCCTTTGCCCTTCTGTAAGCTTCCACTTTTAAAAATCCCATTTTTCTGTGTTATGGCAGCACAAAAAGACTCTGCCTAGACAGCAGGTTCAGTAAAAAAAACAGGGATTAAATAAGTTGTCTTGCACGGTAGGTGGACAAAATGGGGAGGAAATGGGTCCTCAAGCATAAAACAAGGATGTCTGAGGCACAGAGAGAAAGTGATTTGCACATTTCATGAAGGGAGTTAATAAAGGACAGTCAGATAGTGTAGGGGTGGGCAGAAGAGCTAATTTCAATGCTTTATTCAGCAATGGGATTCAGGCTTATCCAGAACCTCCGTGAATAACCAACACAAATACTGTAATAAATAACAATGACAAACAAAGCTATGCAGCGATTTATGGAGATTTTTTTCCCATTTGCATTTTGATGTCTTTTAGAAAGTGATTACTTTTTATTAAAGGAAAAAAATCATAAGAAAATTCTGAAGTGCATTTTGTTTATTTGGAGACTAAAAAAAAAAAAAAGCTGTTAGCAAGAGCTGAGTAGTTAGTCTGCTTTTAAACCAAGAGAATCCTTCATTCTAGGCTTACCTGAAGAACTCTGTGACCTTGTGTAAGTCTGATCTGATTTCCTCACAACTCCACCAATCCTAGAGAAAAATAGGAAAAAAAAAATCAGGATCTCATTTAGAATCAGGGTTCACATCTCATCTCTTTTCCCTTCAAAAGTGAACTATGGAAATAAGAAAGATGACTATTGTTTAAATACTGGGAAAAATATGGAAACAAGATGAAATAAGGGAAATGGCTGCATTCTGTAACCCACTTTGACAATGATTCAGGAGTAAACACACCCCAGGTATCCAGCAAGAGTGAGCACAGTCATTATGAGCTTAAACAATGGGCACAGTTGTGCTCATTGCTACCCTTGTGTAGGTCTGCTTTACAATCCAGGTTTTCACAGCAATTGTCCTGAGCAGAGACAAACCAAAGATCTCAAAATATGAGGCAACACAGCCTGGCTGCACAGTGCTGAAAATCCAACCATTTGAGTTGGATTCTAGGTACTGCGCTTGATGTGCTTTCTTAGGAGAGAATTTTGCCTCATTTCCCTGTTTATATATATATATATATATATATATATATATATATATATAATTTTTTTTTTAGGAGAAAGCATTTTTAGTGCTTACTTTAATGATGTACTGATCCTCTCAGATATCTGTTTACACTTATCTTTGCTTTAGGAAGGAATGTCAATTTTCCACAGTTACTATTCAGCACATCATTCTGTAAAGACCTAGGAAAACCTGAACTCTAAAGAAGCTGCCCTGGGAACCTGGTCAGGAATTTTGCATATACTACACAGCAAGACCAGATAAAAGCATTCTAATTTATTTATTTTATGGGCAAGTAATTATTTTATGCTTTGGTCAGTCTGAACTATGGATGAAAAATACTGTAAATAGAACCACTTGAAAGTGCTGTAGAACTCTCAGATAAATAATAAATTCACCTGTGAATTTGAGGAAAATATTTTGACTAATTGTATATTTCAAAAGCATTACATATTAAAACATAACTTTATTTGAGTTGATAAGCAGGGCAAATCCCAAGTGGAATTCTCACAATTTTACTATCATTTTCACCTAAGGAATGTTTTCTTAAAGCAAAATTAAATCTATTTGTTAATCATCAGCTAAAAGGAAACTGATTCTTTGCATATTTTTTGCCTTACTGACATGGTTACATAATTGGTCTGGTGACAGCAACACAACTATTGCCCACCATTTTGTCTATAAATTTTATCACTACTAGAAATGTTTTTGTTTTTGTTTTTGTTTTTTTTTGGTTGGACTTGTAGTTTTGTGTCAGGAGCAATCTCTCTAACAACAGCAATAAGTGTGTGAACTTTCCACTGCTGAGTGTCAACCCTCAACACAAAAAAACAGATCTAACTTTGATTCTGTCAGGTGATTTTGTCTATCCTTTGTTATATCTGCCAGTAGAAAAGTCTCGGTTTGAGACTTGGTAATGCTCAAGAAAATAGGGTTAAGCAAGAATTTCTAGACTGCTTGATTCTGCAACTTCACTGTTAAATGCTCTTCAGGGTTACTCTTAGATGACAGTCAATGTGGATAGTCTGGTTTATTTTTATTTTTGATTTTTTCAGATTTTAGTGAACTGGAAAACATCCAGTGAAACTTAATATCACCACAATCACACCTTGGCTGAAATTCTGCAGTTCTCAGAATTTAGTCTGGACAGGTGAATTTATAATTTTCCATTTATGACTCAGAATGATCTTTGAAAATTCACTGAAATTCTCAGAGAATCTGGCCTGAATTTTGAAACTTAAGAAAAAAATCCCAGGTACTTATATTCCTCATAATACAAAACAGTATTCAGAAAAGCTTTTGCTAAATATACACAGAAAATAATAATTTCCCCTTATATTTATATACCTTCATTTGTTTGTCTCACTTTGCCTGCATATGGTGTTATGTTACTGTGAATACTGCTGCTTCCTGGGCTACTGCTTTTATTTCCTGAGAAGATGTATGGCCAGCTCAGCTTGGGAAGGTGCAGAACAGACTTGCATGTGGATTCTGGCTCAACCCTTTCTTCCTCCTGCTACGTTTGGCAAGAATTACACAGGCAGAAACGTCACTCACATTGTCAACAGGGACAATCCCGTGGAAACCGCAGAGGAGGGAAAAAAGCTGCCTGCTTTTCTTTACATCTATTTGCCAGCATAGAAATATCAGATAAGGTTTCCTTCCTGACCCTAGTATTCAGTAGTATGGTGCTATTGTTCTCATCCAAAGAAAGATGCACAGGTTTGCCATGGGCATGTCAAATGCATGGCTGAGGGGGAACAGGAGACTTCCTGTTGCCATGGAACCCTCTCCAAGGGAGGGTGATGGATCCAGACCCCAGCAAGGCTGAGCTTGGCTCTCTAGAGCTGGGGAAAAGAGTATTTTCTGAAGCCAAGCTGGATGGAGCCTTGGGCAATCTGATCCCGTGGGTGGCATCCCTGCCCATTGGTGGGGTGGTTGAAATGAGATGATTTTTGTAATAGATGCATTGTATAAAATCACGTATTAAAGTTGTGTGTGAAAAATTATACATTGAAATTAAAAACCTGGAGTCTTGGAGACAGTCCTAGGGCATCTCCAAAATTCCAAAGTCTTCTTTGGTTTAGAGGTGCCACCACAACATTTGCAACATAAACAGTGGAGATAACATTAAGATGACCCATTAATCAAGGGGCGGGCCACATTTTCGCAGCTACTCAAGAATCTGATATCGATCTCGATGGAAATCTAGCAGTCGACTTCATCAAGTGCCCCAAAAGAAGATTCAGTGACTCTGTTTGGACTTCTTTCCAATTCTTCAGGAACTCCTTTCAAAACATCCCTCAAGGAGTGAAAGACATTGAGGCAGTCGTGCTTTTTGCAAGCAGTCGTGATTTTTGCCTCAGGGCAGAAAAACCGTATAAAGTTAATGCCCTGGGACTCCGGATTTGTGGGCAATACCGGAGAGCACCCTTCTTGCTGCCTGGTTGTCCACCCAGCATTCGATCAATGTTGTCCTGATTTATCGTGGTGTTTCGAAATTGATTTTTGAAATTGCTAAATAAATCTTTGGATTTTGAATTGGCTCTTGATCATTTATAACAATTTTTATGGTCCCTTCCACACCAAGACATTTTGTGATTATATGATCCTGTGGTACCACCCCAGCAACACTGGATATGAGGAACATAAGAGCCATGATGTCATCACAACACTAATTTATCACTCACTGCCAACACCTAGACCCAGTTTTCAGGGCACAGTTGCAGCCTACTCTGTGCCATTTTTAATGGTCCTGATTCAGTGCCATCAAAATGCTCAAGGACAGTGCCACAGCCTCACTTCCCAGCAGACTATGCTGAGGTGTGCACAGCCATCCTCCACCACTGTGGCAGGACAAATCAGTCACATGTACATGTATTTATGCAACCATTTCCAGGCAGCATCTGTCTCTCCATTTCAGGTGGAAAGTCAAGGGTCCTGACAGCCTAAGCCACCAGTTTTTAAAATTTCAGTCTCTGTAATGCCCATAGTTTGGATAAAAATACATATATCAAGGACTCTTGAAAATGGATGACTCAACATCCCCTTCATAACCTTAATTATTCAGGATTTAGCTGGAAAAACGCTGGTGCTGTGCATTATTCTGTGATCATGTAGTTTCTAGTTCTACCAGACTGTGGTCTGTGATTTCCCAGAAATCTCAGGAGCTTGCTTAGACATGGGAATAAACTGTGCAGTCCTCCACTGGCAAATCTGAAGTGGTGCTCAGATGCTCCTGCCTGGCATCTCTTTGTTCATGACATGGAGAGCCACAGCCCAGCTGGAGCAGAGCCTGGGGCTGAAGGCTGCTCCTGTAGGTACAGCATTTTATTTTGCTTCAGAGGCCATGGTTGCTGTTTCTGCAGAAATGTAGCTACAGCCAGTAAAACAAATCAGAACAAAACAAGACACAAGAAAAGGAGGCAAGCCTAATAATAAATCAAGCCAAACAAATATGCTGGGAGCAACACTGTTTTCCATGGTGATCAGCTTGTCAATGAATCACAGAAAACTCCCAGTGAGCAGTTCCACACCGAGATGCTCCAAACCTCCTGCCCCAGCCACAGTTCACTCAGCAGCTCCCTGGGAGGAACAGCACACAGATCTGTGCTTACAACCTGACCCCCCAACACAGGTCCTCATGCTGCTGGTCCTGCCACAAATCTGAAACACTGAGCCTTGCTTAAAAAATGCATATAAATCAGTCTGAAGTCCTCTGAGCTTCAGACCACAGCCCATTACGGGCTGAAAGACTGCAGAAAGACATAAAATATGGGTTTGTTTGCCCATATCAATTGCCTTTTTATCTCCTGTCTTCTAGGCACAAAGGAATTTGAAGTGAGGAGATGTCAGTTTTGGTTTGTATGTTCACGGTTTCATTGTAATAAATTATGTCTTTGACACATTTTTGTAAAGGCAAGGAAAGAAAAAACACCCTGCCCAAACCCTTGTAGTCTCAGGTACAGAGAAATCACATGCAGGCTGGTGTGATCAGTTTTGACACTGAGAGAAATCAAGTAACTTGAGAGTTTTAAAAGAGACATCAGAAGGTAGGCTTCAGATGCCCCGTGCTGTGCCATGCTGGGAACCAACATCCACACCCTGGGGAGCTGGAGGGAGAGGCTGGAGCTTGCAGGAACTCATAGACACAGCTGAACCACTCTTGCCTTGGCTGTGCTGGCAGGGATGCTGTGGGGCTCAATAAATACTGACAGAGTTAAAGTGTCCACTGCCACATGAGCATGAAATCATTGGCTTTGCTGCCTTGCATAAATTGCAACAGCCTGAGAAAATGCAGCAGGAAAGCCATGCAGGCAGGGAAATGCTGCTGCCTCGTGCCTGCCCTGCTGCTCGTTCCTTGAGCTCCAGGTGACAGGGAGTTCATACATAGTTACTGAAGATTAGTCAGAGAGGGGCAACTGGAACCACTGCCTCTACCCCTCCTCAGCTGCCAAATGAGTCTATCAGCACTGCTCTCACTGGGAGATTAATTAAAGTCTGTAAAGCGCTTCGGATGTACTCAGATGAAATATCACAAGATATTTAATCCTTTGATAATATTTATTTGGCTGATGCCTGCACTAGAAGGGGAAGGAAAACCAGGGCACATGTCTTTTTAAAAACATCCTTTCTCATTAAAAAGAGCCTAGCTAAATTAAAATGTTTGTGGAATGTGTTTCCTGTCAAACCTCGAGCCTGGGGGGAAAAGTACTGGAGAAGCATTTGTGGCTGCAGATGATGTGTCCATCTGAGCACAACTGCAGGGCTTTGTATGATTTGTGATATTAAAAGCTGACTTATTCCATTTTCCTGTAATATTTCATGCTCTTAATTCCTGCATTACTATCTCATTTAGTACAGCTACAGCACATATTAATTGCCTATCCAGACAAAACTTGCTTAAGCTTTTTTTTTTTTTTTCAAACTGAAATGGAAGCTGGTGACTTTATTCAACTCTTTAAGACCCAGATGGAATCTTTTCTGAAAGCCTCAGTAAAAACTGGTGGTTTTTTTGTTTCATTATCTAAAAATCTTTAATCTTTCAAAACTGACACAAAATACATAGTTACTGCTCTCACTTTATTAATTTTAATTTGTTTTGATCCCATATTTGCTGTTTTAAGAATCATCCCAATCTAACTTGAAGATTAAAAGCCAGACAAACAGCGTATGATACAAACTTCACATCTGTATTGTGTTACACTTGGCAAGAGAGATAGGAGCACTCATTTACTGGAGCTCAGCATGGGGTGAGAGTTCAGAGGTTATCATTCCTGTTGGCTTACAACTTTACAGATGTTTTCCCTTTATGAACAACAGAACTGCTTGTCAGTCACAGCCCAAACCTAAAAACCAGATGCTTCTACCTTCTTTTCATAATTCTTTCCACAGTTCTTTCCATGTTTTGCAGTCTCTTTTTAGGGTTCAGTAGTAGGGAAATGATTACAGATTGGCAGTTGAAAAAGATTAGTTAACATTTTAAATGTGTGGGGAATATGGCAAACTAAAATGATAATGAAAAATAAAATCATAGTCAAAACATATGTGAAACCTAATCTGCAATAATCTTGAATTAATATTAAAGCCTATATCACATTTTTCCAGTCTTGCCACTGTGGGAATACTGAATACACACATGTAATATACATTTATATAAATTGGTCATCTAGGTGATACATTGCAGTAAAACCTAAATTTGATCTGATTTAGGTACATGACTTATTAGAGTTGTGAGCTTTAGTGTTGTCTTGGCTTGGATTCTCTAATCATTTACAAAACACCTAAAGAACAACACCTGGGTAATTAAAAATGCCATTTGACAGAGGGAAACTATAACCAGAGTATAGGTGATTGACCAAATCTCATAGGGTCCCTAGGAGAGAATTAAGAAATTACCCAGTCCAAGTTGGCCCAGTGTAATTTTTTTTTTCCTCTCATGCAGTGAATGACACTTAAAGTTTGTATTACAAATTCAACCTCAATCTCAAGAACCATAGAGTCCTAGAATTATCAAGGCTGGAAAACCAGAGCTCTAAGATCATCCAGTGCTTTCAGGTAGTTGTAGACTAAACACCCCCAGCTCCCTCAGCTGCTCCTCATAAGATTTGTGCTCCAGAACCTTCACCAGCTTCTGCAATAATTTTCATCTAACAGGTGAAAATTTGCTTTAAGTTTTGAGAACTTCTATTTAAGAGAGTTCTAGTCACTGACAAATTTTCAGGTGTGTGGAAATATACAAAGATTGTTTCAGATGGCAATGAGCAGGTCACAAAAAAAGCAAGTAATTTAAAGGGTTGCCCTCTCTGATTAATCCTCAGTAACTAATTATGTATTAACTCTTTGTAAGCTGGACCACAAGCCAGATTCACTGGTGTGAATTTTACACAGAGTGGATATTATTTTGCAGAGCAGCTGATGTGGAAGTCACAAAGCACCAGTTACCACACCTCACCTAAGGAGAAATAAATCACAGAACACTATCTGATCACTCTTTACTTAAATATTAAATTTAGCTCTTCCATTTTATAGTTTCATAGTCATCTCTTCCTTTTGTAATCCTAGAAAGAAATATAGTTTTTGTTCATCTACACTTTTCAAATTGTAGCTGTGATTATATATGCATAAGTTCTTTATAATAAAGAGTACCTAGAGTGACACACATTTGAAATCTGCATTATGCATCTGGAAAGACTGAGTGGGGATGGGTGACTTGTCACAGGCAATAAAAAATGTCAGTGGCACATGTTTGTGTGTAGTCTGAGAATGCTGTTTGATGTACTTATCAGTTTCTTCCTACAATATGCTGTAGTTACTGAACAGCACAGCTTGGCTATTGATGGGTAAAAGAAGTAGAAGATAAGAGAATAGGCAGACAGTGATTTGGATTCTGCAGATGATATTTTGCAGGTTGGAAAGGACAAAGACAAACTGCAAGCACCAGCAGCTGATATAGCCTCAATAGGAAATAATTCTGGGCTTGGAGACAGAGAAAAAACATATGCACAGTAAATCATGCAAATCAAGTCTAAATGGTGGTGCATTTGACAATAAGGCAGAAAATTATGGAGTTGGAGGTTTTGGTTTTTATGATGGGGTTTTTTTGCTTCAATTTTGTAATAAACTTCTGGTTGGACTGATCAGCTATTAACCTCTTAGCATGCAAAAATCTGTGGTGCTGGAGCATACTGGGATAACAGAAAACTTGTACTGGGGAGATGGAGGATGAAATAATCGTCCATCTGGGTCTTTACTGACTTCCCTGGGTCCCCTGAGAAAATCACAAATGGTTAAGAAGCCAGTTGGTCGGAGGAAATGGGGCCAGTTCCCAGTATCTAAGGGTGAGAGGTTCTTTCTCACACTTCATTATTTCCAGTTAACTGCTCATTCTTCGTATGTTTAAATCCCTTTAAAAAGTCAACCAAATGAACAAAACAAACAAAACCAACCCAAGAGCAGTGAGACTGTTTCATTCCTGCTCCCCTCCGTAAAATCCCTGGAGCACTTCCCCTTGGAGAGGATGCTGACCAGATGAGGACAGCCAAAGGGAGCTGCCGGCAGTTTCTTTGTCACGGTAACATCCTGCAGGAGAGCGTGATACTTGGGGATAGAGCTAACGACCAACTGTGGCACCATGCCATGGAACTGTCAAATTATCTGGAGAGAGGATGGTAATGAATGTGCATCACTGCTACATACAATTTGCTTTTAAGCAGGTAGGTAGGGCTGTGACTGAACAGAAGCCATTAAATCACAAACAGAAGGAGAGCGATCCAATTTTCTGCCTTGCTAAGGATATGAATAGTTTTAATGATAGCTGAAGACTTTGAGTTTGCCCTTCCTTTTGTAATCGTCCTCAATTGTTTCCTTCAAGTACAGCAAATCTAATTCTCTAGTTCATACCATCAGCGTTGCGCTGGTCTAATTTCATAGATGTTTTCTGAAGAAGCAGTTTTGTTTTAGTGCAATGGAAGGAAAAATGGAGTTCATTGTTCAAAAGCTCCTCTGGCAATGAGATTAATGGAATATCTCATTTTACCTCTCTTCTGTTGCATTACTGGAATGTTTTCTGCAAAAGGAACTGTGATGCATCTAGGCAGCAAATAAAAGAACAGTGGGACCCAGAGTTTGCTGTATGCAAACTGCAAAAACTACCCTCATCATCAGGAGGCTCTGTCACCCACCGGCTGTGGATGTGCAGAACTGCAAACACTTTTAGTCTAATCTTAGTGACAAACTGTAACTGGCCCAGATTTTGGTCACTATAAGATCATATTTTAGGCAAGAAAGGGCTGTGTTCAAATGTGTATTTTGTAAAGAAGCCTACAATATAAATTTTAGTCAGATCAGCTCAAATAAGATGAAAGATTGTTTATAGTGAGTTCTGTCTGCCAGTATTTACCTTTCCTGCACTGCTGAGCCCTTTCTCCATTTTGTTAAGATACAATTGAAAATTTTGTATATATAATTTTTTTACAAGGACGGCTTTCTGCTTTTGCAAACTGACCTTAAACTCTGTACCTTAAAAAGTAAAAACATATGTGCATTAAAGATACTTTCAATGCATAGTGCATGTCTTCAGAATAGCTTTTATCTAGTTATGATTAAAAACATTTCACCACCAAGACAACTTGATGGTTTTATGACTTATTGACTGCCCTGTTACTGTGTAACATAGTTAATTGGCTCTCTGCTTGCTTTAATCTTGGATGTTTGATTCTGCTAAATCTTTAAAACACTTTTCTGACTACATTATCCTGTAAGTATTTAAAATAAATGCCCCTCAAATGCATTTTTTTTTGCAGTTTTAGTAAGTTCTCTTTAACAAATAAATGGGGGAAAAAGTGGAGACAAGGGAAAATGCATGAAATATTAATAAAGGCTAATATGATAGAGTCAATAGATAGACATTGTTAAGATAAAAGCTTGTTTAGCACAGCATTCAAGTTTGGATTCTCAGCTGGGACAGTCTGAAATAGATAACACTTTCCTTTTTCCTCTTTCCCCTGTTTTGACACAGGCAGAGCCAGCAGGAGGAAATTTTTTCCCTTTCCCCCTATCGTCTGTCTGCAATGGCCAGGAGGAACTAGTCCTTCCTGGAGATCTTGCATGCAGACTTTGGATGCTAAAACACCGTTTGGAAGAGGTGGATAAAATGTGGATAGGGCCAACATAATATCAGGCACATCCTGTGGGGACCTGCAATTCTCTCAGGGGTAGTGCCACTGATCTGACCATGGGTGTTGTAGATACTGTGGAGATGGATAGCAGTGACAGTCCAAAATAAGCCTCTTAAGAAAAGTGTTAATGGAGGGGAGCGTTTGTGTGTGTAGGGGTTGGAAAATGCAGTGAGAGCTGGACAAGAGCATGGGTGCAGGATGATTGGGTCATAGGGCAGTCCTGCTTTGTCCAGGAGAGTTTGTACAGCACAAATACTCCCTTCAAGGCTCCGGGGAACAGCATGAACCTCACCTCCTCATGGGGACAAAGGCATCTCCCTTTCCAGCCAGGTGCCAGGGGAATCAGTTTGTTTGCACACTGACAGAAAAGAAACGTCTTCAGTCTAGCTGCTCCATCAGAGTGTATCCTTTAAAAACCCAAGTTAAACCATTAGCCATGCACTTGTTGGGTGTCTGTCACAGACAGATCCTCCTGGGGAGCTCTGAGAGGTGGGGAATGACTCAGGCTTTTTAAAGTAATTTAAAAATTACTATTTTAATTGTCAGGAGACAGAACTGAAATCCTGATGGATTTTAAAGGTCTGCTGCGAAGGCAATGCGAAGTGGTAAAGGATATTAAAATGATATCCCTCTAGCTGTTTATTTTTACACAGTTGAATCAAAAGGACATAACAGGAAAGTTTCCCTATTCAACCGTGTACAGGGTTTCTTGTCACTAATATGCTTCTGGTGATTTCTGTGAAACCCTTCAGAAAAATGAAGCCTTGGAGAAAATATTTTGGGGAGTGAGGTGTCTGCATGGTTTTGTGTCCCTTGAAAGCCTGCTTTTTGTGTAGGACAGTGTCAATTAAAGTCATTCCTGTACCATGTCGCTAGAGGGACATGAAAACATGGAACAGATTAGTTCCTGTTGTTCTTAGTTACTGCTCTTCAATGTGAAAAAACACAACAGGCATGACTTGGATCTTTTGTTCTCTGACTGAATGAAGGAGCTTTAAAATATCATCTCTGTTTGATGCTTGTTGAAAAAAACCCAACACATATTAGCGCTGAAGACACTGCAATAGTATAGAGGTACCCCAGCAAGTATTCAAACAAGATGCAAAGAAAATCTTCAAGCATAAGATACAAAGAAATAGTGTCTTTTACAATCCTTTGCAAATTGACTTGTTAATATCAGGTATTTATATTAAGCTTAGCCACATACTTGCTCATATTCATTTTAATAGGGGAGACGAACTGTGTTAGACTTGATTTCAGTTTAGGGTGTGATCTCAAGCCATGAAACTTTCCGTGTCTCCTCTGGGCTGTGTTTGGCAGCTGTAGGGGAGAAGGAGGCTCTTCCATGGGCCTTTCCCACAGAAAAACTGCAGTGCTCAGCTGGGAGGCAGCAATGGCACTGCTCCTTAGCTCTGTGAACAGCTCTCCTCCACCCTTGTGCAGCTTCAAGCCATAAAAGCCAGCTCTAATCCTCCCACATCTCACACTAGACTGGAAAAGGACCGTCCTGGGGCTGGTGTGAGCTGTGAGGCAGCAGCTGTCATGACTGTCCCCATGTGTTGGAAACCTGCTGCCTCCCAGCTGAGACCTAGTGTGCCTGCCTGCATCCCAGGCAGGAGTCCACCCATGCCTGGTGGGATGCCAGAGGTGCCCCAGGCAAACACACAGCAATGACACTGCACAGGGAATCCCACTACTTTAAGCTTAATGATGTTCTTCACATTTGTCTTGAAATAATCTTGTGGGCAGACAAGGTCTGTGCAATCAAAAATCAGCAGTAACCAGGTTTTAGATACGAGTAATTTACAGGGAAGCAAATGTGACACCACTGCCTAAAATCTCTTTTTTTTGAGAAAGCTGTTAAGAAAGCAAAGCTGAGGCATACCCTCTCTTGGCCAGCCCGGCTTCCAGACTGCTCCAAGCACACTTTGATTTTATCTGACTCAGAGACACAGGGCTTGCAGTCATTTTGCATCACCCTCTCTGCCTTTCCTCCAAGTCTCCACCTGGCCTTGGCTGCCTGAAGGTGCCTACAGCTCTCCCCTCACACCAGCTATCCATATAGTGAAGAATTTTGGTGCCCAAATGGGATAAGAGCATTTCTGTTTCTGCATTGGAGACAGGAGGAGAGTGCTGGTGACAATTGTGTCCCTTGACTCTGTTTCACGTGGGAGATTTTACTGACACCCTGTTTGTCCTCAGCAACTGCAAGGGTGCTCAGAACTGTTTTCCTTTCCAAAAAACTCCTTGGGTGGCTTCTCTTTTGCATGGAGTAATTAAGGAGAGGCAGCTGAGCCCTTTCCCTTCATGCCGTTGTTTCTCCTGGGTATCACATTACAGGTGCAGGGGTCAAAGTGTGACCGTGTCAAAGACTGGTGGCAATAAATAGCTGCAGAAGGGGATTTGTGTTACTGCTGATCTGGTGGGAAAGCAGAGGGAGGCTGGTCTCTTTTCTTGCTTCTATCTATCTATCTATCTATCTATCTATCTATCTATCTATCTATCTATCTATCTATCTATCATCTATCTATTTATTTTCTGACTGGGTTTATTTTATTTTGTTTTTGAAGAATGCAAATACTCAGGAGGGCGTTTAGGTCTAGTTTGTCCCTCATTAGCTTTTGAACTGTTACTCCTGCAGCGTGATTAGTTACGTGTTGTACCTGTCACTGCCTCTGCCCTTTGTTCAGTCTTGCTAAAATATAGTAGTACCTCATTTCAGTGATAGGCTTGACCTAGAGTAAAATGGGCAAATTCTTACAGAAAGTGCAATAATTGCAATTGATTTATTCTTCTATGGGGAAATAATGTCTGTCTCAAACAATAACATCAGCTTTCTCTTAATTGCATTACATTAATATCAGACTATTCTGTATTCGTATCCACATCCAAAGCTGTGAAACATGTTTGGGTTGTGTTGGGTTTTTTCCCCTACCCTTATGACACAAACAACTCCCAGAATAGGTTACTAAATATGGGAAGCCCCTTTTTGCCCACTTTATAGAAGAAAGACAAAAGGGAAGAAAAAGAATTTTTAGTAACACACTGAATTTTTAGTAGTAAGCAGGAAAGCTGTATCTAGCCTACCACAGCCCCATGTTTATCTTTGTTGCTAATCCAGTGGTGGGGATTATGCTGTATTAATGATGTGTGGGAGCTCCAGACTATTTCTTATTCCTGGCTCACAACATCTGCTTTAAACAAATGTCTTTTGTGCACATATGTGACCTTTTGGCTACCTGCACTTAAGTCCACCTGTCAGGATGGCATCATGCCTGCTCATGAGTGTGGCCCAGCTGCTGGGGCACAGAGGAAATCAGCCTCTGTGGCCCTGTAAATGTTTCTCCACTCCAGAACACCTCCCTCTTCTCCCAGTCCCATGGTGCACATGGCTCCTGGCTTTGGGGAGCCACCAGCCATCTGATTTCCAGAGGGTGCCAGCCTTGGACAGCTGGCTGGGGTTTCTGGTGGGACATGATGGCAGACCTGAGCTGGCACCAAGCAAGAGAGATGGCACAGCAGCCTCTCTGGCCACAGGGTCCCTGCAAACTCCAGGCACAGTGAGCTCAGTCTCATTTGCAGCAGGAGGCTGGGACACAGCTGACATCCAGCCTGTAAACCCAGCCCTTTTCAGCAGGGCAGAATCACGGATAAAATCCCAGTCACTTTTCTCCTTCCTAAGGTCGACCTATGCAAGACATGGCACCTCAAGAGAAAGGTTTCACCAGAATGGTTTTGTTCAAAATAACTATATTTTGTGAACATTGCCTGATTTTTATTTAGAGGGGATGAAACTTCAGTTCAGAGGAAAAATTCCCGGTGTCTGATGTTGTCAAAGCATCAAATTTCACAGTATAGTATTTGGCACCTAAACTTTTTTTATTCCCCCCCCCCCCCATTTTCACTGTGAGATGCCTGTTTGAAAGGCAGGGTTTGTTTTCCAACTTTTGTGCAGTTGGACACGCTTGCTTGCTTGGAATGCAATAACATGGAGCTCTCCAAAGTCACTTTGGGCTGAATTTTGACAAAAATTACACCTGTTCTGTTTTTTCAAACTGAAAAAGAAGTCAAAATGGCAGGATTTCCCATGAAGTGATAAGTCTCATTTCTCTTATGCTTTGGCTGGGTTCAAATCACCATAGGGAGAAGTTTCCAAGAAGGTTATTTATAACTTTTTGAATATGGAAACATTTCAGTGTTTTCAACCTGCAGCATGTGGAAATAATCAGGGAAAAAAAACCCCAAACATTTCCGTGGTTTTTGATAACTGAAACAACAAGTGCTAGGTCCAGGAATAGTGAAAGAGGAATGGGAATTAAAGTACTTTTCCATATATAACATTGAAGGAGAGTGGGTGGAAATGCCCAGAGATAGGGGTTAACCCAAACACAAAAGAGAACTTTACACGCCCTGCACTAATTACACTGAGGAACCTTTTGACACAGGACGTTGTGGAGGCCAAAATTTTAAAAATTGTAACTGAGTTCAAATTGGGAGCAACAGATTTGATGTAGGAGGTCTATCAGCGGCAATTACAATACTCCAGATGTTACTTCCAGCTCAGGAAGTCCTTGAGCAACAGACTGCTGGAAGAGTCCCTCTATTTCCTCTGCTTCCTGGAGCTTTTCTTTAATTGTGTGCTTCTGTTGGAGGAAGAATAACAGGTTGGAGGATCCTTGGTATCATGTGTCCTTGTGTTATTGGCTTGTCAGAGAACTTGGACAGCAGCCGTGGCAAATGGAGGGTGTGACAAGAGACTCCAAATGAAATAAGACAAAACAAAACCACACAAAAAGTACAGTTTCTTTGGTTTGCATTTCTTTGAAAACTAATTTCATATAACCCTGTTTTCCAACCTCAATAGCTGCAGGACACTAAGCAGGGAGTCCTGGCGGAGACCCTGCTAGGAAAGTCCAAAGGGATCATCAAGAGCAGGCAGAGAGGAGGAGAAAAGGAAAAGAAAGTTTAGAGATGGTGAGAACAGAGGGCCCTGTTTGGCAGCTATTTAGTGCTTATCTTAGTATTGTATTTGGCACCCAGTTACCACAGGGATGTGATTGGCAGCTGATTGACAGGATTACGTAATGGAGCTGTCTCTGTTGAGCAAGAGCCATATTTTCAGGGGAAAAATACCACTCTGCTGCTGGGGATGGGACCAGTGCACAGTCTGCTTGGATCAGCTGAGGGTTTTGAACAGAATTTTCTCTTTGAGCAACTAAATATTAACAGCTCCTTCACAGTGAAATGGGAGTGAAAATACCATCAGGACTTCAAGGGTGTTTGGACATCTCATCATCCTCCTGCCCATCTGACAGACCCTGAGGCATCTGCCAGGCTGGCAGCACTGAATGCCTATTGAGCTAGCAAGGGGGCACCCCAACCTCAGGGAACTCCTGTTTCTTTGCAGTCCTAAACCCAACGCTTTCTGAAACGTCGCAGGAGAAAAAGCTGCAAATAAGGACAGTGGTAACTAAATACAATACAAAGAATTGGTGGATAGCACAGCAATTTTCCTCTTGGATATTTAAAATAACACTGGTTTTAGGAACTGGGGCACAGTGGTGGGCACGAGCCAGCCTTGTTTGTGTTTGAAGGGCAAGTGAGCTGGTTTCCCACAGGACACCTCAGCAACAAGTACCTTGATCCCACCAGTGCTTTTTCTTACCTGACACTTGCTTGATTTTTGAGAATGTGGGGCTTGTTGTCCCTGATCATGTAACCCTGGGCTTTGCCCACACATCTTTGGGATTCCTGTGTGAAGTGAGGGTGGTTTTTTAGATGGTTAGATAGGAAATGAGCTCCTGCAGGGACTGAGTCCACAGGTAATGTGGCTGGAGTGCTGCTGATAGCATCCCTTTAGGAGATGCTCTCTAACCCCCTTTGCTTCCAGGGAGAACTGATCACAGATCCTGAGTTATAAAGGGTGAGAAGAGAGTGATGCCTGAGTTCCCAGCCCTCCTGGTTAAGAGCAGATCAGACAGGAACTCATTCTTACCTGTAAAAGCTCAGAGCAACACAGTAATGGCCCTTCTGTCTGCAGATGTAGGACCCTGGTTGGCCACACTGAGAGGAGAAGGTGTGAGAGGATTGTCATTGCCCCTACCCCAGGGACCTCAGCTGCTGTGAGGGAGAAACAAAACTCACCTCCTGCTCCCAGCTGCTCTCTGGTGAGGCTGTGGTCCTCTGTAGCCCCAGGGACAGGCTCCACACTGGCTTTCTTTGTGGCAGGGCTAGGCTGTGATGGAACAGATGTCCTGTCCCCCCAGTTTATGAAGAAGTATGTCTTTTCTCTTTTCCAGACCATAATTAAACATTAATGATGTACAGATCAGCATTCAGGGTGTTGCAAAGCCAGGGAAGAGCCCACTGCAGGGTACAGGTATTTGCAGTGCTGCGAGCACATATGTGAATGCGCATGTGGATGGATGTGTGTTCACACATCCATCCACATGTTCCACATCTGTGCTTGTGGAACACAGCACAGATGTGATCTGCACAGCAGGCAGGGGTGCTGCAGGTCCTGGATCTGCTCTGGGCTTGTGTTGGTGTCTCAGCAGTGTGAAAGGCTCTCCTCATCTGCAACAGCAACTTGTACATGCTGCAAACTCTGCTCTACAGCTCTTGGTGAGTCAAAGAGCTGCTTTTGGCTGCCCTTGGATTATCCCTGAGCAGCTTCTGTAGCCAGTGAAGTCTTTCACTGCGAGGCACAGCACGGAGCTCTCTGCTGTGCAGAGAAGGGGGCTCCAGTGACTCCCTTGACACAGCCACAGCACTCATGAGGGGGGTGGGAGGGCTGGGGAAAGTTCCTGCCTTTGCCAAGCAGGCTGGAGGACAGGAGCAGCTTGTGGGGCTGGAATATACTCACCCTAAAGAAACACTGAACACACCAGGGGAACGAGGGGGATTAGATTTCACGAGCTAGCAAATTAAGTTTCTGTAACCCGTGATCAAAATTCATACTATCAGCTGGAAATAATAAATTTAACTGGTTTCACATGGCTGTATAACATCCCATAAACAAAACTCAGTTTTTAGGTTTCCTTTTATTCACCACCATTTCTCTCTCTTTCAGTAGGACGTGGAGAAAAAATCCTACTAAAGCCAAGGCAAAGACTCCCATTGAGTTCAATGAGAGCTGAACCTGACCCTTTATAGGACTGCTTTTATAGGTCTCTGTGCTCAGTGAGCTGTTGTTAGGGAATGGGAGCTCTGGACCACATGCCAGAGAGTGTTTCTTTATAAAGATGCTTTCCTTTGGACGTGCAGCAGCGACAGCAACACCTGTGTGCTCACACACACAGAGGCACAACAGCCATGGAGGAGTCATCCATCTTAGGAAACGTGTTGTGCCTTTTAAGTGTTCCTATATCAAAGACTGATAAATAAAACATGGGTTTAGTGTTAAAAGGGAAAAAGAGCCCTTTTAACAGATTAAAGTGCTCACAGTGCCTGACACTGTGAAATAGGAGTGTTGAGCAGCAGGGCAGTTAAGAAAAAGGACTGGCTATGCTGACAGGTATAAACTGTTGTGCGTCTTGTAGCAGTCATTGGCGGAAAAAAAGCCCAAAATCTACTTCCCCAGCAAAGCCTTCCTGGAAGGTAACAAACTGCAGCCCTCTATAGCTAAACTTCTGTATGTTCTCCAGCTGAATGTCGTAATGGGAAGCTTTTCTCCCTGAAGGAAGAAAATAGTTTTTAAGCCCATCAAAATAAATAAGGAAACAAAATCAGCATCCTCTCAAATGATATAATGGTTTATTCCAGCAGACTGAAAGCCCTGCTGGGTTTTGCAACATTTTTTCCTCAGCATCCTGACTCTTCTTAAAGCCCAGCACACTGAGTTGGCTCCTTAACTGATTTCCATTTGCTCCTCAGCAGTTGCAAAAGTAGTTGCAAAGCCTTACACATTTTCTCATTCCTTCACAACTGTGAACAGAGAGTCCAGGACACCTGAAGGCTGTATTTGCACAGACAAGGACATTTCTCCATTCAAAGAAGCATTAACTAATTACATTTATTTGGCTGATCAGAAAAGCTGACTGTTGAAACTGAATTTTCTTTCACTCTTTCTTTCTGAACCTGTGTTACCTTGGTGGAGGGGAGTCTTACAGCAGAGGTCACTGAAAATCCTCCTGAATATTTTATCAGTTCTGCTCCTTATGGCTTAGTGTACAAAGACAAACCCTTGTGTGTGAAGGGCACGGAGCTGAGACGGGGGAGGAGGGATACACCAGTGTCTGCCCTGCTTTGCTCTCTGACCAGAACACAGAGCAAGCTGTCTGTGGAAGTGGGAAACAGAATTTGTGCACCATTAGGATCCCACTTGATGTGGAGCCTTGCTTTTAATAGCTAGAAAGAGCCCCAATGAATGTGAAACATTCAGAGAGCCAATTATTTTGCTGTCAGGATGGTAAGGAGCAGTTTTATGATGCCAGCTGCTGTCCCATCACCCTTTAGGACAAAGTTGCCTAGTGCTGTCATGGATTTGAAATGTTGCAGCAAACAGCAAGCCCAGGTTAGGGCACAGCCAGGCAAATCTGTGATGCTCTTTCCCTACCCCAGCCATACAAAGCGGCCATGCAGTGCCCACTGTGGAAAAGCCATGCTTCCTCTTCCACCCGAGAATCATCTACATAGTCATATAAACTATTTCCAAAATGCCCCAGCCAGCAAGACACATGGCCAAAGGCAAAGGGGGGGAAACTATAAAATTAAATTGCATTATTTATTGGAGAGATCCAAGTTCTATATTGCTCCAGGGTGTCATTATGCACCTCTGCTCTATGCTGATAATAGTCATCTGCAATCTGATAATGACTTTGATACCTTTCAAAAATGATGATAATTTAACACCTCTGTGAAAGGCACCCTTCTAGATACACTGGCACCCCTTACAGACCATGGTGCTCCTGGAAGGACTGGATGGGACCAGAGCCTGACAAACCACACTTGATTTCCACTCAGCAAGGCAGAGCTGACTCAGCCAGCAAAGGGACACTGACCATGGAAGCTGCTTGTGTTGGATTTGGGGCAGTACTGGCATGGTAGCCGGTGTCAGGTTGGGGCAGATGGGAGTTGAATACCAACACCACAACCATATAGAATTGTCATTAATATTGTCCCTTTGCTCCATTCAGCAGGGGAGAAGGAGGCAGTTTTGTGTCTGACAGGCTAGCTCACCCTATGTTCAGTAAGCCTTACTTAATCTTATACCCCATGTGAATTTTCTATTTATCTTCCATTTATCTCATGTCACTCATAATAAGCATCCTTCCAGCCTTAGCAGGTCAGAGCCCCTTACACAATTTCCCTATATTTCAAAACTGATGGGATAAAGTAACAGGGGAAAACGCTTTTGTCCACAGGAGACCATTCTAATTTTGCTTTTTAAATTAGTGTTTTGTCCCAAATCCTGGAAGAAGCTTACACTTTGGTCAGGAAGTCTTGAATTTTCCATGACACTGTTTAACTTGGTAGCATTTCCTGTGCACTCACAAGGCAATGGCTTTGGTGAAACCCTTTTGACATTATAGGCCAGCATAGAGCTCAAAAGCAGCCTGGGACTTTTTACTTTTTAGTTTTAAATAGCTTATTTGCTTGCTTATTTATTGCAGAATTGGCAGCCTGTGGGTTGATAGCTGAGGTTTGTCCAGCCAGTGCTTGCTGCAGGGCACTGAGCACTCACTGGGATTTTCTGCCCACCTCCTTCAGCCCTGACACTCAGTGAGCATGTCATGGCCTCTGCTGACACTGAAAATTAACACTAATTACACCAGCAGTTTTGTAGGGTGAATATTTGCCCACTGGGACCCTGAAAGAGACCTCCTCACTTCACAGAGGCTGCCTGATGTCTATTAGATAAGAATGATTTACTGACTACAGCTGGGCACCAGCAGGTGACCGAGGTGTCATCAGTGTCCCCTGACACCTTCAGCCTGGCAAACCTGGGGCTTTTGAAGGAGTTAATGCCACCCATCATTGAGATTATTTAAAAACATCGAGATTGTTTTGAAAACTGGTAGGAGGTTTAGGGTTTAGTCCTCCCTTTGCCCTGCCATGGGAGAGGAGCAGAATGGATTGTCAGATCCATACCCTGTGGAAATTACCTTTCCTCTGCTGCACCTCCTAATGTTGTCAGGTAATTTGTTGGGACTTTGAAACCCAAGAGAGAATGTTTGCTCTGTTGCACATAGCAAAGCACTGCAGAGCCCAGTAATCTCCGTTATCTCTCCTTGGATCTGTTCCTGAAGTCTGCAGGGTTTTTTTTTTTGAAGTCTGCCATGTAGATGCCATCCTAGTGCAGCCAGGAGAGGCAGGTGTGGTAGAAGAAAAGGGTGTGAACAGGTATAACAGTGAAAAAGAAACACTTTAAAGGAGAAATGATGCTGAAGCCAGCTGAAACAGTGTACTCATTCCCCTGAATTTCTGTTACCTGTAGCCATTTTCTCTGCATGACTGCCCTTCCTTTCCTCTTATTACCAATAAATGCTGTTGTCTGTGGCATGCTATTAACTTTTTTAATACCCTATTTTAAAAATTAATGTATTTTTAATAAAATGTCCCAATTGATCATGCAAAGAAAATTCTCTCTTTAAGAGGTACAGTATATATCGGTGCAAATTGTAACTTCCTGACATCTTCCACCATACACTGCTGGGCAGCAGTTTTTGTTCGAAAAATAGTGTTTCCTTTGTCAGCTGAATTCTCACTTAGTGATACTGACATGAAATATATTATATTATATATATTATAATATATATTATAGCAGAAATACACACAATGGTGACATTGGGATGTGTAATTGACTATTTTAGGCTTAAGCTGGACTGTTTTACTTATTCTTATGAGAACAATATTGTTTCCTTGCTCTTCCTTTAGTTTAGAGTTGGTTTGGGGTGACTTCCTTTAACCCTCCTCACTCAGTAATGAACACATTTATTTTCACTGCTAACAATTTCATCCACTGTATAATTTCTACTGAATATACTGGAAGTTCAGCAATTCCTGAAGTTTCTCACAGTCTCAACATTCTGGGCTCTCTTCTTTTTGCCTTGTTTTCCACCTATTTGGTGAAAGGAAGCACAAAATGTGTTGATATTTGTGTCAAGGCTGAGGCCCCATATTTCAGCTTCCTAAAAGAGAATTCAGAGGCAATGAAACTTTTTTGATCTCAGAACTGTGATTCAAGCCACCTAATAAATTTCTCCCCAGCAAATGCTTTTTCTCCACCACTTCTGTGCCAGACAAATGGCAGAAATTCCCTTCCTACCATAAAATACCCCAGTATCTCTTTTTTAAAAGGAAGAAAGTTTGGGCAGATGAAAGAAAGTGGAACTGTGTTATATCAGAGGAGCATTTGTGCCTCAAAAAGGAGCTGTAGCTAATGACTCAGAACATCCTCAAGGTCCTTCTGACCCACCTCAGTGGCACAAAAGCACTCTGATACCAGTTTCCTTCTCTGTTTTGTTCTTCTGATTAAAATTTGAGGACTTGCATTATTTGACAAAACAGTTCCTTTTTGTTCTTACCATTCAGAAAACTAATTTCTCTTGCTCGTGGATTTTCCCCTAGTATGAGCAAACTGAAATTCACTCCAAGTAGCCAATTCTGAAATTGAAGCACCACTTAAGCATTATTCCTAAAGCTTTTGGAAAGAAAAAAAATGAGGGGGAGGAAAAAGAAAAAAAAAAAAAAAGAGAAAAAGAAAAAGAAAAAAAAAAAGAACAAGCAAGATTTTTTATCTTTGCTTTAAGAAAAATGGGTGATACATGAAATTGAAACTAGCTTTGCTGGATGAGGTGATGAGTAGAGATGAAGCATTCCTTTGTTTTCTGAGGGGAGCAGCAGGCAGATCAGTGAGACTGACCTTTTGGCCTCCTAGGCTGCTGGTAAAGGTGCCCTGCCAATATCTTTCTTTTTCTGCACAGAGATTTCTCTGTCTCATACTGGATTCACAATCCTCCCTCGGTCACTGGGAAGCTGCAAAGTCTTGTTTGATTGACTGTGAGAATGAGGGATGCTTGAGCCTGGGGTTCCATCCCTGCTCTGGCTGTCGTTGATCAAATGCCAGATGACCTCTCCTGGTCATTTTTGTGCTCTGGCAGCCATTCGGGGTTTTATTTTGTTCTTTGCCCCACAGAATGTCCCTCACTGTGTGATTATACTGTGCCTGATGCTGGGAAGTATTGAACAGATTTCAGAGGGGTATCTCTTGACATTTACAATGTTGAAAATAACAGACTTGCATCAGCCTCCACCTATATCTTTAGATATTAGTGTCTTCTGACTGGACTATCCTGTGTTGCATAATGATGGTGCATTACAGAAAGCTCTGGAGATTCCTCCCTAATCAGCCCAGCTAAATCCTTTCAGGGGTCATTCTTTGAAGCTTGTTTTTTGTTGTCATTGGCAGATTTTTCCAAAACAGCCGAAGGAAAATCACAGATCTTGTGATTTCCTGAAAGGGCATTTTCAGAAGCTCAGGAAAAAAGAATCTCAACAGGCTGGGCAGGAGCCTTCTTGCAAAATCTAGCTATAGACTTTCAATGTAGTCCCATATTACCCTGAAAAATTAAAAAAATCTCTCACAACCTGCTAGGCATTTTCTGAATTTTAGGTCCAAAATAATTTATTACAATTGAAAAAAAAAAAAAAAATGGAATGTAAGAAATAAGCTGAGATAACTAACACTAAAAGTCTGTACTACTTTTGTGCTCCTTCTGAGCCATGAGAACCAGCTTAGTGGTACTCACTGCATTCATGCAATAGTGAGAGCATGGACTAACTCAGCAGTATCAGAATTGATTCTGAACCTCAGGTGTGTATTAGACAAAAAAGTAGTCTATTCTGTTTCGATTGTGGGGGGTTTTAGATCAATCCTTTGACATCTTCCTGTGCAATCTGAAAGGGAGTCCAGAGCACCTCATATTTGTGTGTATTCAGAGTCTCTCGCAGCCAGGAGGGCAGCAGTCTGATGGTTTCATCTACTGTCAGTTTGGAGACCAGTTTAGGCTAGACATTAGGAAAAAATTCTTCATAGAAAGAGTGATTGGGCATTGGAATGGGCTGCCCAGGGAGGTGGTGGAGTCACCTTTCCTGGATGTGTTTAAAACAGACTGGATGAGGCACTTAGTGTCCTGGTTTAGCTGAAAAGGTGATGTTGGGTCATAGATTGTACTTGATGATCTCAGAGGTGTTTTCCAGCCTTGTTAATTCGGTGATTCTGTGATACAGGGTCTGAGATGTCCCTGATGCTCAGCAGTGTGCCACGGACATGTTACCCAGGTCCCCTGGATTTGCAATAAGGGTGTTCTGGCTATTATCACAATTTATTTGCCTTGCAGGATGGATAGCCCAGAGCAGCCCTCAATCCCTCTGCTGAGCTCCATGAGTCATTCCCTGTGGATCTTTCCATCAGCCTCGAGGGAGTCACAAGATGCCCATAATCTCTGAAGAGATACAGCAGCATTCCTCAGAAACAACGGATCAAAAATCAAAAATGGTGTTAAAATGAAGTTAGTTCTGGCTGACCTAAGTCACAATGGATTTTCCATTAATTAAGATTTTTTACAATAAATAGTAAAACATAGAGATCTTCTGCCTTCCACTGTGTGGCATTTCTATTTATATCACTCAGAGATGTGACCAGTTTAGGGCTGAGAGCAGCGCTGGTGATTTTGCTCAGCTTCAGTCACTAACTGACATGGTTTTACTCCTTCCAGAACTGTCTCTGCAAAATTTTCATCATTTCTTCCTGGTTGAAGGCCAGCTTTCCCCATGGAAGAGCCCCGACCTGCACTGCCCTTGGGGGTGCAGGTTGTCTGAAGTGGAAGTCCCCCTAGACTCCCACAGTGCCTGTCCATGGGGCTGAAATCAGAACTCAGCCCTGAAGTTGTTCTTTTCAGGTGTCTGGGAAGAGAAAATTTCTTTTCTTAGAGAAGTTTACTTTATTTGTCAATACACTCATATTTCCTTAATAAAGGCATTTTATGTTCCAAGGGAAGGTTGGTACTCCCTTCTCTTTTCATTTAAGGGCTAATTCATACGCAAGCTAATTTGTTCTGGCTATTATCACAATTTATTTCCGTTGCTACAGGGCAGCCAATAACTTTAATAAAGGAGGTTCCAGTTACCCAATCTTCCCAGTTAATAAACTGCATTGAAATACACGGAATGAATTGTCTCCCACATGCTACAAATACAGAAAATTACCATGCTGTGGTGTTATCACTACCACACAGGTACAATTAAATGTGTGTTATGCATGGAGCTGCACAGAACACTACCAGTAATGTCAAATGCAATTAAAAAGGAACTATTGTGTGGCTCCATCTGAAAAATCAGCCTGTTTGTATGTACTTTACACAGGATTACTCACTGGATAGGGCAATATTGAATCTCTTGATGCTTGGGATTCATGGGAGAGAGCTAAGCAAACAAAGGAGCACAGCCTGCCACAGAGGTGGTTAATAGTGAGGAGCTAAGGCCTTCCACCTTGGAAGAAAGCATGAGATATTTATTTCCTGCATCACTGGATCACTATTTGTTCATTAATGTTGACCTTATTGGGTATAGGCACCATTCAGAGGGTTGCAGGTTCTGTTCAGCCATGTGCACTATCCCTCTTCTACAGAAGTGACAGTTTTATACAAGTCCCCTGCTCTCTTTAATAGATCATCTTTCCATCTCGTTATGCTCTAGTTCTTCTCCCTTTATCTTTAAATCTCGAAGTCTTGACCTTCTTTTTATACCCCTGTCAGCCTGAAGACACCCCAGATCCAGGCAATCACTACATTAAAACTGTTCCCATCTTCCCCTAACTCAGCTCTTGGCAATAAAATCATCTCTTAAGACCCATGGCTATATTAAATAAATATGAGCTTAGTGTTCTGTTCACTTTTATTTGGTGGTTTCTTCTGCTTACAATGCAAAACTGTGATATCCTTGGACAAAATTCCATGGTGACTGAAAGCTGAACAAAGTTCTGCTAAGTCTCTCTAAGTTGCACTAATCATCCTTTTTCTCATGTGTGGGGATTTAGCAAGCCAGGACAGCATTAAGGAGGGAACCTTTCAATTGCAGACATTTTAAAACAGAAAAGGAGAAACTTTGTGATGGTGGGTTGATAATTTAATGCCTTAATTCACTATCCACTTAATTGAGGATACTAGTGGGAAAACATTTTTTTTTTCTTTGAAGGTAACAGGATAAGCCGAGGAACCCTGGTTGAGGGAGGAACTCCTGGGGCTCTGGGTGCTGTTCACACCACTGCAGGTTATCACACCTCAGCATGACACTGACCTAATTGCAGTGTGCTGTGTGAGTACTGCCCCTGGCAAAGCCAAGGGAGACCAGGGACAGAGGTTACCCCATATTTTTTTATTAGTCCTGGATGCTTCTTTCTACCCCTTTTCAATTATTTCATTTAGGCTCTCAAATAAAGACCACGCTTCCAAGAAGGGATTAAAAGCACGCCCTGAAAATGCTGCATTTCACTTTGGTCCAGGTGCCAGGCTTTGCCAAAGAGAAGCATAAAGTGCAATATTTCTAAGATCATGTCCTTGGATAGAACAAATCTGACCAGCTCCACTGAGACCACAGGGGCTACAGCACCTCACCGCTATCAGTGTCGAGCTTGTGTTTTTATTCCTTCAGTACAATGCACAAAACAATTGAAATGATGGCCTAAATAAGAGCAATTCCATTAAATTATTCAGAATTTGTTCCTTTAAGGAAGTGTTTGAGTGCTGTCTCTCTCAGAATTGCTGAGGTCTACAGTTCTGGCTTCCTGGGAAGCATTGCTGGAGCTGGAACAACCCGTACTGGATATAAGTTTGGTAGTAATCTTCTTGTGTTGGAACTGTCGACCAAAATTCAGACTCAGAGCACGTCAGCTCATCCCAGGGCCAGTGTGTTCCTTGTGCAGCTGTTGTAGCCTTTGGAAAGCAATGCCCTCTGTGAAGTGAATGAGCTCTGGAGGGCACCTCCAGAGCTCATGGGGAGGCACCTGGGGGCTTAATGTGGCACAGCTCATGCCAACATTGCTTAAAATGTCATAAGTACTGTGGAGTTACAGTCTCATCGAGTGCAGTGCATGCTGTAATATTGGGGGGACCTATTGTAGCCTGCCTAATTGCTGCCTTACTTCCCCCCTGCCTTTCTCCCTGGCCCAAGTTCATGTGCATATGTTATCCTGTGGGTGAAAGCTAATATAATATGAATTAAAGAAAATTGCACTACTCCCTAATGCCCAAATCACACAGATTGATTTGCATTTACTTGTAACTGAAAACACATGGCTGGTCACAGCTTAAGAAAAATAAAAAGGATTACAGCAACCTCAGACCATGACTGAAAGGAGTTACTGAGCCCTTGCATTGTATCATTTAGCTTCACAGTGGAGCAGATACCTAATCTCACATACAACAGGCCATCTATAATCAAAGAGTTTGCTGCTCCCTGGCTGTCCTGGAACAATCACTTAAGCATTTGTCTTGACAGATACCCAAGGATCGTTTGGCGAGGGGAAAGTAGCACCAAAGGAAAAATCCGAGTAGGAAAACCTTTAAGAGACTGATTGAAATTGCAGGTGACAAGAGGATTGATGGCAATGGCAATTAGGCAGCCCGAGGGAAGTAGATAACTGCTAGAGATACAAAAACTTGGTTCTGCATGTGATGCCACAGTCGTCCCCTGATCGGGAGAGTGACCTGCTCTTCTCTCTCAGGTGGCAGAGTGATTTCCAGCAGGGCTATGGGTCTGCTCCTCATTGTAATTCAGGAAAGGCCAGCACAGAATATTTTCACTGTTCTCATACCCTGATGAGATTGTTCTGCCACGACACAGTCAGTACAGTGCCTGAGAAAATTACTTTGTGAAACGCTGGGCTTCAAACCATTACCTGAAGTAAAATCCTTAGGCTGAATTTAAAGCATGATGTGATGCAGCTGCTTCTCCTCTCCTCTCCTCTCCTCTCCTCTCCTCTCCTCTCCTCTCCTCTCCTCTCCTCTCCTCTCCTCTCCTCTCCTCTCCTCTCCTCTCCTCTCCTCTCCTCTCCTCTCCTCTCCTCTCCTCTCCTCTCCTCTCCTCTCCTCTCCTCTCCTCTCCCTTCTTTGTTTTGTTTTGTTTTGTTTTGTTTTACTGTAACTTTTCTTAGAAATTCTTTAATACTGGGGATTGTTTGTTTTTCATAGTTTTGGGATCATCAAATTGATGGATAACTCTAATTAATGGATCCCATGGCTGCACTATTGAAATTATCTCAACCACCAAAATGTCTGTTTAATCAACATCAGAGTGCCTGCATTCCTTTGGTGCCCAGATAAATCAGCTAACCAAAACAAAGTACCTCCAACCCTCATTTCCAACAATCTGAAAAGCTGTTGGTGAGTCTGAGTGTAGTTCTACAGCTAGCAGCTCTCTGGCAGTGTTTCTGATGAAAAATAAAAGCTGGAGGGGGCATGGGAGAAAACTTCTCTCTCTAAAGGAAAAGAGTGATTTTATTAAAATTTGAATTCTGGAGGTTTTTCTTGTCTTGTTATAATTTCTAGTGCCAGTAAGTTAATGTTCTCACTGAATGAAATAACGATGCCTTCAGGAAAAAAACATGTCTGTTTTCTTCTTCTTTAATTATCTTTTCTTTTTGAGCAGTTGATATCTATTGAGGCATCCAGAACCCCACAGACATGAGCAAAATTCCAGTCTTTCAGAAGTGATGCCAAAACAGAGGAAACAGTGTGAAAGGAACGTCAGTCCTGGTGCCCACACTCATTCTTTCACTGATCCAGGGGCAGTCCATTTCTGGAACCAAATTCCCAACTGTGGCTTTAGAGGAGGACAGCCCAGCCTCCCAGGGAATGTCACCTCCATGATGCTGAGCTGAAGCTTAGGGCGAGTTCTTTGTGCCCTGCAGTGGTGATGGCATTTGGGGTTCAGGCTAACCCCAAACTGTGTAATTGGACTTGCCCCAAGTGGGACAGGGGCCCTGCTTGGGCAGGGGGGATCCAAGCACCAGCTGAGCAGGGGCTCCCAAGCCCTGCAGATCTGACAGGGCCATTTCATGGGGCTCACATCCATCCTCACCCCCCAGCTGCCTCCTCAACATGTCACTTGTGCACAAACTGGAGAGAGACTTGTAATACAAAACAAACGACCTTTTAATCCTTCCAGGGGACTGAATGGAACTAATAACAATATCTTAAACTGGTTTCCATCAGAAAGATGTCTGGATCTATGTTTCTGGATTCTATTACTAATCTTAAAGAAGAAAAAAACATAAAAATCCAAACAAGTTTTTTCTGCCTTTTATTCCTTGGGATAATGATTCCACTGTAGTTGTCAGTCATTAAACAAATCTCTCTGTGCAGAATATAAAGGGACCACAAATACCGACATCCCGAAATGAAGAGATTCATTAATCACAAACACAATGAATAATTATTTTTAAAAGAAGAAGCACAAAAGGCCTCAGGACTCAGAGCTTGCATGGTGGGATGTAGCAGCTGGGAGTATTGCAAACCTACCAGTGGTGCCTGCCCCGCTCAGAACAATCTTTCCCAGAATATGGCCTGTTGGGCTTTCTGTTTGTTTCAATATATTGTTTGTTTGTTTGCCACTTAGAGCAGTCCAACTGGCTGTATTACTCAGTAGGATGCTAATAAAATTTAATAGCAAACCTTAAAAAATGTTTATTTAAATGTACCATAGAAATGATTCGTTAAAGAAAAAATATTCCTTTCCATATCCGTATGGTTTCTGTTTGAAGTGCTTTTGGACTGGACTCAAGGCATTTGGGATTTTGCCAGGAAGGGGTGTAAACAAGGGAGGCGTGGAACTTTTATTCTCAGAGAATGATGGCAGATCCAGAGTGCAGCCCTGCCAGGATGTTTGTGCTTTAAATTCAAATCAGATACACAAAAAAACCCAAACAAAAAGCCACTACTTTCACTCAAGAAAGAAATGTGGTGGGATCACCCGGCTGAAAAATTTAGATATAAAAATATTTATTAATTTCTGTGGTTCATCTGCCTGCCAGAACAAGTTTTTTCTGGAATATTATTTGCTATCTGTAAGTATCTGATAATTAGGAAGATTTTATTTTATAGAGCAAAAAATAGTTCTGATTTTATGCTACCACTTCTATAAGTATTTACATCAAACCTATTCTTGACAAAGTCCATTTTTCTTCAAGAAGATGTGTCTTACTGTCAAGAAATAGGGCTGGAAGGTCTCATTTGAGATTGTTCAGTCTGTTGCTGTGCCCCCAAAACAGGATCAAATAACTTCTTTTGTTTACCTTGTTCATGGAAACCTCAAACGATGGAAATTCCACCATGTTTTATGGAAATCTCTCAACTATTTATCATCTACAGCTTTTCCCTGATGTTTCGCCCTACGTCTCCTTTCCTGCAAGTTAGACAATAACCCATTAATCTTTGTCCAAGCCATAAAGTACAAGGAGAACAATTCCTTCTCTCTTTGCAGCAACTTTTCACACCCTTGGGGTCTGTTATCTTCTTTTTTTCCCTAGCTGAAGCTACCCAGTTCTTCCAAAATTGAATTGTTTTCCTAGACTGTTGAATGTTTTTGTGCTCTCCATTTGATGCCCTTTCATTGGCCCACCTCTTTTTCTAACACATTGCCAAGGGTGTCAGGTGAGAAGCTCTGTCTCTGCATGGCCTCATGGAAGGATTAATCCACAGCAATTTCATGTGCAGCCCCTCTGTTTACACAGGCCACTCCAATATTTATTTTCTGCAGTCGTGTGACAATGTTGACTCAAGCTCAGCCTGTGAACCTTGGTAACCTTCAGATCCTGTTTCACAGGGCTGATGCCCAGCAGACGTTTTGCATCCGGTGTTTGTACAGTTCATTATCTCCACTTAGGACCGTCCACTCTTCTCTGTTTTCATTGAACCACGTCCAGTTTTTCTCAGCTCATTTCACCCATTTGTCAAGCAGATTTTAAATTCTAATTCAGTCTCTCAAAATGATTGCAGTTCCTCCGTGCTTGATATTCACCCATTAAAGACCTGCCACCATGCCTCAAATTAGGGGGTAATCTTCCTAACCAGTAAACCATTTAACAAAGTGTATGTCCAAGAGCTAAAAGACACCTGTCACATGCCCTGGAAAGCTGAGAAGAAGGTCAGCTTCAATCATGGCTCACTCAGGTTCTTGAGAAGCCCAGCATCTCATTATCCAGATGGCCCTGGGCATAGAGAAAAGGGCAGCATGGCCCAGAACCAGGACTGCCAACATTTTATCCAGCATTAAGGAATTTTTGTTACCCAGAAACCATCATATCAACACAATGAGGTGCTGGTCACCCCACAAAGAAACAGAGTGGAAGCTGCAAGCTGTATTAATGAGCCATTTGGTGCACAAGCATTGCTTGGCAACTGCCATGCGTATATGTGAACATAATCTGGCATGAACGTGCACTCAAAGATGTTGTTAAAGCCAAGCATGCCTGTGTATGTTGCATATTTTACATTCCTATTTATTATAGATGTACATGTTTTACACTGCAGGAAGAAAAAGTAGAATCCATGCTCATTTGATTTACGCTGGTACTGTTTACCTATAACTGCTGCAAAGGAATCCGTGGTATAAAGTACTCTCCTCACTCCAGCCAAATGCATATTGCATCTCCCTCTAGTGGCTTAACCTATATGTCTATCCTCCAAAAATAAGTCTATGCATGGTACTAATTCCATTTGTCATGCACCAGAACATAATTCAGTCAGGAGAGGAGATGATCTCATTTATGAACACATCTTTATTTTGAGGTATCTCCTGTTTCTGTGATCCTGCTTAAAGTCTGCGTGAATTCTGTACCAAACTCTGGTTTTGCATACAGAAAATCATGATATACGTAAGGAGGAAAATGTGGATTTCCAATTTAAAATTACTTTGGTGGTAAGCTAGCAGAAACAATGAGACAGAGGCCAAAATTCAAGTCTGTCAGGCAGCTCTGTAGTGAATATCTTAATTTTTCTTCAAAAGAGTGGAAACAGCTCAGAAATCAAAAAATTTTGGGCACCAGACATGTGCTGGGAAGAGTTACAGCCAGAACAGCCTCTCTGTTGCATACACCCCATTTATAATCACCATAGTTTGGAGAGGTGGCTAATGCTCAGATAAGTGTCTAAATCACTTGTCTAAATCACTCCCACTCAAGCTACTTGTTTTCAGACTTGCAGGTAAGTCGTCACCTAGCTAATCAGCTATAAAATGAGGCAGTCATGGCTCTGAGTAGTATTTCTCTTCTCTTCCAATCATTGAAAAGTGCCAGATGCCTCTGAGCACAAACGACCATCCCAGCTGAAAGCCAACAACTTAACTACTCTCTGCGTTCATTAGAAATTCCATACCTCTCTCCAGCCCCGTGTCCTTCCTCCAGAAGACACATAAAAACAAGGTCTTGGGCACTTGTGTTAATTAACATTCCCCCAGACCTTTTTGCAAAACTGGAGATAATAGTCCTGGTGTGCTGGCCAACTTCCAGTGTGCAAATTGCATTCGGCTTACTTCAAATTCCCCTGGCAGCTGGAGGTGGCTGAGGTATTTGGATGTTCCCTGTCCTTTGCTGTGCTGTGCACACAGAATGAGCCAAACTGGGAGCTGGGCTACAGGGGGATGGGGAAAAGCTCCCCCTTTGGATGAGGGAACAGCTAAAGATATGGTCAAAGATGAGCACAAATACAAGGAGCTAATCCACAGCTCATATGGAAAGAAAAGAGTTTATTTACTTCCCACTGACTAGTTTCTGGCAGTAAATTAACAAGTTTTCCCATTTTTCTTCTTTTTTTTCATTACACAGCTGCTCTTATAAATCTCTAGCTATAAATCTGAGGGAGGAGTCCGCAACAAAGCCATAATTTAGTCTTAAAATTTAGGTGTCATTTTATTAGTTTCCAGGTCTATATTCACATTCTCCATGGTCCTAGACAAAGGTCTTTGTCTTCTTCAAAAGTCTCACATACAGCTAGTTGAAAATTCAATGTACTTACTAAAACCTTTTTTTTTTTTTTTTTAATAAAGTAAAGTACTTGCAGTTAAGCCTTTTTGTCTTTGGTATCAATACAAATTCTGCTTATGGTATTCAGTTTGTGCCCTAGAACTGTAATTAAAGACTTGTCACAGAGAATTTATTTATCTTCAAGTGAGAAACACTGTATACTTGGCAATATAATTTTGCCAAGTACTTATTTTAGTGTAGCTCTTCCTAGTCTGCTTCTACTCCATCATAAATTTCTATTTCTACTGAGGTTGAACTTGTAGACTCTGGATCAACTGTGAGCACTGGCACTGATTGCCTAATGATGTCGTGGGGTCTCCATGCTTGGAGATATTTAAAAGCCATCTGAACACAATCCTTGTTAGCCTGCTCTAGGTAGCCTAGCTTAAACAGGGAAGGTGGACCATCAGATGATCTGCAGAGGTCCCTTTCAACCTCAACCATTCAGTGATTCTGAGAATTTTCACTCATTTCACTCTATTGAAGCTTAGAGACCAGCAGCAAGATCCAAATGTAAGGCTGGCAAAGACCTGTCAGGAGACTGCTTCAGGTTTCACTGTTGATAACCTGATCCTTGTGTAAATTCAAAAGAGAAAACTGAATGTTGGCCAGCATCTATGAGTCCTATCAAATGTTTATCCAGCTCAGGGTAGTGTGATGATGCTGATGCTTTAGGAAGAGATAATAGGGAAGTGAGGGTAAGATCTTCTTTTCTCTTCAGTCTGAAGATTCCCTGGTTTGCAGGACACCAATCCAGCTGAGGGGAAAGACCAGCAGCACAGGGGACAGCAGAGTATAAGGATGATCACATTTCCATGTAATTCAACATGAAATTACTCTGCAAGAAATCAGATTGAATATTTCAGATTTAACCCTGAGCTATTTTGAGGCCTGGGTCTCTGTCAAAATCATGCAGTCCTTTTGCTTCAAGGCAGCTACTTGATCCAAATCTAAACTATTCTGATAAGATTTTTTAGATAAAGAAGTGAAGTTATAGGGTTCTAAAGGACAGAAAAGATATTTCTCACTGAGATCCCTGAGACTTCCTCACCTGATAGTTATTTCTTTCACTAGAGTCTTATCTTATGTCTTTTTCTCAGAAGCTGGAAGGACAGAACAGGACAGGACACCACCTATCTTGGTTTTGGTTTGTTCATTAGGCCATCAATGAAGGCTAGGATTGCTGTCCTTGAGGTTTTTGATCACTGCTTATTTCAAAATCAAATGGAGTTGTCAATCCCCAGTATTAGCTGTACAAACAAACTAAGTGATATTTATGATAGTCTTGTGTATTTATCTTCAAGATGACTTTATTTGTCCTAGGTTGTGGATCCCTGCTTGATCTTAGATTATTATGATTTGTTTGTTTTGTCTGCTCCTCAAAGATTTATATTTTCAAACTCCTCTAGTGGCACTAACAAAGGTTTGATAAGCCAAGTGATAAACCAGTTCTGCTTTTAAGTTTCTTATAAAACTTCATTACAAGTGAAATTAATCACTGTAGATTTTAATGTGAAGAAAGGACAGAGGCTGTTATTTGATGGACTGTGTTGAAAAAGCTGGGTAAGCTTTATATCACTCTATATGATAATAAAAAAATTACGGTGTAAGACCAAGGTCACATCATTAACACGTGAACAATAGCACAGTGTGCTCATGATGCACTGACAAAGGACACTGGTTCAGCTTTATGGCTCATACTGTAACCTTCCTCCACTTCACGTGCACTCCTGATACATTTGCAGTTCAGCTCATGACTGAAATAGACAATGTTTTAGGAATAAATGGTTATATTTCATTCCAGTTTACTCAAGAAAAGCCTGACTTATACTTCTACATTAATGTCCTGGATCTATGTTTGTACATGTGTGTGATTTCCTCAGAGTACCTGATTGGGTTTGGATATGTAGCTTATTAATACATAGGGGATGAAATTATGAAATTTCAGTAGGAAATTATCTCCAATTCTAAGAGGCAACTTGCTTTTTGTGATTTTTGAGGTTTTGAGTTGTCTTGTTATGGTAATGCTAAATTGAGACTACACTAAAAACAACCATTATTTCACCCACTAAATAACTTAATTATCAATTAGATGATGCAGTGTAACAAGTACAATGAACAAGAAGTGTGCTGTCCCTTTCAAAACTGTCACCAGAGACAGAATCTAAGCAGCTGGAATAACTGTGGCTCTGTAACTGCACCACTTTGCAACAGCAAAGCCTGACCACTTAATGCTGTGGAAATGCAGTGGGAATCAGCAATTAGAGGCAAATAAAATTTTGTTCAGGTGATTTGGTGCAACACACATAGTGTATTTCATCTCTTCCAGTAAAATGAGAACAGATTTGAAGGTTTTAGTCATAAAACAGGAATTTAAGTGATAAATATATTCCAACGTGAGCGGCACCAAAGCAAGTCTACACAGCTGCTTTGCAGAGTAATTTCATGCAGCCGTGGGTGAATGTGATTTTTTTTTCCCTGAGCCTGAAGGAGGGGATGACTGATTTAAGTGCTTCATGTGATTAAGTAGACAAGGTGGCCATTTTTATGCATTTATGCAGAAGCAATAAAAATGTGTGGTCATGCACCAAATCCTAGGGTCAAAACTGCAGTTACTACTTAGGCAAAACTCCCGTTGACATCCGTAGTTTTTATTGAATGTGGGCATTGAGCCTTCTCTCAGGCTCTTAGCCTGTCCTCTCACGTTCTTAAATAACACCATCAGGTGGCTAAGAGGGGGAGGAGAAAAAGAAAAGTGTTTCATGTGGTCATTGGAATGCCTAAAAACTGTGGCTGCTCCTTTTTTGCACCCCCAAACCCATGAGGATTCACAGAGGAGTCTAGAGGGCAGTCTGACCCATGAGCTGCAGGCTCACAGGAGGATCTCTGTCAAGACATGTCACACTGCCGGGGCTTCATGGCATTCTGTGAAGTTTTGGGTCTGTTTACATTTTTTACCCCATTTGGGGCTTAAACCAGCAAGTAGCTCAGCACAGTGTGAAGTGGTAAAGACTGAAGTTTTAGATGAGCACGCTATGTGCTCTGGTGTGTGCCTGCTCACTGGCTCTGCCATGGCTAATGCTTGAACATCAGCATTCTGTTTCATGATGACATTAAGCTGGATTGGTTCTGTCTATAAAAACTTTTTGACATGTGAAAAAATTTATTCACATCCAACTCGTTCTCACAAGGATCATAAGGACTTTCATAACGACTTTTTCGGTCCCCCCACCAGAGAGAGCAGGGAGATGAAAATGTACTCTGAGCCAAATGTAGCCCCTCCTCCATGGAGCCTGGCACTTCTAACCAACTCTTTGGAGTGCAAAGAAACCTCACACCAAAATGCTGCACCGTGCTCTAAGCCTGCCAATGCTTGCACTGCCTGATTTCTGACTCAAATAGTAAAACTGAAACATGACTGAGCTTCTTGACATTTACAAAAAGGTGCTTGTTAAAAACAGTTCCTCCCAACTTAATTAACACTAAAACCCTTTAGGTGTTCCTCCAAGTACATATTAAAACAGCTGTCCTTTTCCCTGAAATGGAAGTAAACTAGAAGTGAGCTTCAATAAAACCAATGGACTATGACTTCTCCCAAGCACAACTGTAATGAAATGTTACTGCTGTAATATCCAGCTAAATAAAGAGTGGTGAGCTGGCTGGGCCAGCTGCAGTGGCAGATGCAGACAGGATCATGGGCTTTAAACAATGCTATCACTGAATAAACACAGACAAGGAGATAACATTTCTACACCTCCCCAGTTTCCACGAAATTAGTTTTTGTTATTCTAAATCCAAAAAGCTGATAATCCTCCCAGTGTAAAACGAACGGCGGTAATTGTTCCGTACATGGTATCATAAACTGCCATTAGTCATTGGTCAGGAATATTTGGAATTATGTGTGTGTAAATTGCATTGCATATTTGAGGAGACTTGATGCTTTGCGAGACTGATCAGCCACTGGTTTATATATCACCCTATGTGCCACACTTTCCTTCATGAGAAAGTTAATGCATGACCTAAAGGCCGCATCCAAACTGGTATCTTTCCTTGTGGAAATACCCCAATAAATTCTTAAGAACTGACTAAAGGAGTAAGTTAAACAATTCAGTACAAATATGGACCTTCTGTGTTGTGGTCAAAGACAGAAGGTAAAACGTACATCATTTAAAATATACTGAGATTTTGAAATTAAACACCATCCCAAACTGTGGTCAAAGTTCAAAAATTTCTCCAATTTGGCTGTTGAATATCATGCCATCTGAAAGTATCAAAAAAAGAGAATTTTTTAAAAATGGCAACAATATCCAGTAAGACTTCTTGAAATTGTTGTATTCATGTGAAATGTTTAAATATTACCAGCATTACCCAAAGGGACAAAAGTAATATTTAGTGTTGTCAGTCACTTGACAAGGCAAATGCAACAGTAAAATGCTAAATAAATATCAAAATTTATCTTTTTTCTCAATCTAAGTGTCGAAACGTATAATGGTCCAAGCTGAGAATCCTACAGTAGCCTACAGGCCCACTGGTGTTCATGGACTGGGTTTGGATGCATATTTGATCCTTGCAGTATTTGTTTTCTTTTATCCTCCCTAAAACTGAACTTTTCGCCCCTTTAAAATTGGCTTGGCCAGATAAGAATCTGTGTGGTTATAGGATGTAATAATGTATTTAATAATGATGGGAATGATTTGCTCGTATTAAATAACAGCATTTTACCCAACAAGAAGTTCCACTGAAGTCAAAAGGCCACTTGACACTTGGGTAATAAAGTGCTCCCATGCCATAAAGGAGATTACTCAGTTCTATTCCTATGTGTTTTATTGGCCAGCATTTGAACAGATTAAGTACTACTATTGTGGAAGATAAATCATCACAAACTCACCATGTCATCTCAGCTCATTTTTATAGTATTTGCAGGGAAGGAGCTTTAAGCTCAGATAAATATTGAAGATGACACTTTCACTGAAAATAACCAGCCACTGGGAAATAAATGAAATGTGCATAGATATTGCTTTTAAAGATAAAACTTGGTTCCCAGGTTTTTAAGGGCACACTGACAATAAACCATCAAAATAAAACTTGGTTTATCTTGCAGGAATTCATATGGTACCCACAGAAGGGTGCAGTGAAAATTTGTTGTGCCCACAGGGTTTTCAAGCTTCTCCAGAAGGCCATGGTCAGGCCCCACAAAAACCAAAAGCAGGAGGAAGCTGCAAGTGTGAGAAGGGCTGCCTCATTTTCGCTGTTGCTGTTTCATATCCCTGCTTTTCTCCGTCTGTGTTTACAACAAAGAAACTTTATCTAGCTGTAATGTCCCCATCATTTTTCTGGGGGAATGGCAAAAGTTTTGGGAAGCATTAGTATCTTTTAATATAAATGAATAGGAGAAAGCAATGGAGAAGCAGAAGATATCCCATCATTTAACATAACCATCCTATAGCAGTCAGTTTGGGAGAACAGGCACTGAGACTTGAAGGGTAAACATATTTTATTATCCTTTGGGCCAGACACAACAGTTTATCTTCTAAGAACAACTCAAGGGAACATTTCCTTCCCTCCCTAGCATCCTATTACTGTATTTTAAGAGGAGGGGGTGATTGTTTACCATTGCTTATAACATGTCACCAAATATTTAAGCCTCCTTCAACTAACATGATGGATTGGTAATGAATTTGCTCAGCAAGGTAATTCATGCATAAAAGCTGACCAGATATCAGTTACCTGTTTCACAAGAACCAGGGCAACTCTCAATAAAAAGGGTCCAGACTGTGGTTAATTTAGAGGCACATTTTTTTTTTACTTAAGCAGATTTTATGAGAAGAATTTAGAGACACCAAAGCAAAGTACAGTCAGACTTTTCATAGAAGCACAGGATGGTTTGAAACTACAAAAGTCCATTTAGTCCATTAGTTCTTGCTTTACAAATCCTCTTAGTTGCTTGATTGTACAACAAAATTATAATTCTCAATGGCAACATCACAGTTTTTCACAACAGAAATGAATACATCACCCCACAAATTCTTTCTTGTAGGCTGGAAAACAAGTGACATTTCCTCATCTCCAGCTTTCCTGAAGAGATATCAGCAGTGTCAAGAACAGTGATTAAGAACTACACAAATACAATAAACAGTTAAATCACTTTCATTCACTATTTGTTAATCCACTATTTCCAGGGAAAGGTGATCAGGTATTGAAGAGGTTAGCTTAAACAAGAGACTCCTTCAGTTCTTGGCTCTTTCTCCCTGATTCCAACCTTGCGGCTCATCTGAATACTTTTTGGTTTGAGTTGGGTTGGGTTTTTTCCCCTAATCAACAAACAGAATTAGTTGCAAAATTAAAAAAAAACACCCATCAATTTATGTTAAACAGCCCTAGCAGTATTTCAGCATCCAGCACTAAAAGTGTTGCTTTCCCTGTACTGCTAATACTGCCTTGTTTCTAGTAAAGAAGTAGTACTACTAGTAATTTCTTTCTATAAATATATCTATATATAAAAATATATGTAAATATATAAATATAAATAATATAGAAATACACATTTTTTATATATATATATATATATATATATATATATATATATATATATATCTCTATATATATATATCTACCTATATATAAATATATATATTAAGTTCAGACAGTTTGGTGTTGGTTTCATATGTGCTTTCCCTGAGAGGGCAGAGGTGGATTTTTACCCACAGCTGTGCACACACACATATCCTCACAGCTCAGAGCAGGGGGAGAGGATAATCTGCCTCTGACACACACTGGTAGTACCATGTTGAATTGCTGGGAACTCCTGAACAGATTTGCTAACTAGAGTTTTGTAAATCACAGGTTATCCTGCATTTTCCAAATTACTTCAAGGAATCATGCAGAGTTGCTAGTTTGAGAGCCAGCCCCATCCTGTTATACTCCCTACATTGCTGATAAAACCTGAAAATGTTTGCTCTCTGGTTAGACAATAATCATGTTGGCGTTTTTTTCTCATTTTTCAATTTTCATAATTATTTTCAGTGATTTATCAGAGCTGCAATTTTTTCTTCTTTGTCTTCATGCACAGATTGACTGTTTGTTCCTCCCAAGGACATTTCCATCGCTGTCAGACAATGACTGGATCAAACAAGGGGGGTTTAGACCCCTTTGCTTCTTTTCAATTAGTGAACAGACTGAAAATGGAAACAAAGCATATTATTCATGCCTTTCTTTCCCCCATTACAGCAGCTTTCAGGCAAGCCAAATGAAGTATTTTTTAACACTTTACATAATTATCTTTGAGCTTAATGAAATTATGGAAATTTGTTAAAGAGCTGGCTGTCTCTGGCTACTGTAGCTCACAGGAAAGTGGGGAGTAGCCACAAACAAAGGGAGCCCATGAAAAGCTGTTGTTCTGCATTAGGCAGCTCTGTGTTGGGACCAATTTTCAAAAGGCACTCAGGCTATATGTTTCAAGTCTTTAGGAAGGATCTGTAATCATTTAATAGTTTATTTGTGCACCATCTGAGCAGAATTTGAAAAAGGTCTCTGTCCTTTGAATGTATATTTTGGAATATCAAACCCATTGCTGACGCAGTTTCCATGTGACTTGAGGTGTTGGCCAGAAAAGCCATTTTGCAAAGATGGGATGTGTGCAAGTATTCATCCATCTATGGCTTGTGCTGGGGTGAAAATACCACAGAAAGTCAGAAGCACAGTTCTTCGACTTATGGGATGGATATTATATATTGCAGGAACATTACTGTTGAGCTGAAGTCAACAGCTGGAAAATTTGGACTCAGTATGCCCAAACCTGCCCTTTGCCTCCCAGCATGGATAAACCCCAAAAACATCCTGTTACACAAGTGAGAGCTGCTGAAACCTCCTTTCCATCTTCACTTCCTTCACCCTGTGCCCTCTCAGCTGTGCTACTTGGGCGTATGTGAGTAGCACAGCAGAATGTAACAGAAAGTGCATTTATTTCTATCGGATGCTCCTGAGACAATATCAGTAATCCTTCTCTTTCTTATTTATTTTACTGATGGTGTATTTCTTTATATTGAAGTTGTCATTGTCTGCTCAGAGTAGTACAGAAGAGCTCATCTCCCATAAAATAAGTAAAATTATGGCTGTGTTTTCATTCTGCTGTCCCTCCCTAATGGGACAGTTGCCATTTTGAATAATGAACCTCTTCTTTGATTCCTCCTTCTTTTCTGCAACCACGGAAGAAAAAACTTGACTATAAATCATTCAGAAAAATAAATAACTTTTTTGTCTGTTATGCCTGATCTTTATGTTTATGCACCTCTCAGGAAAAACAAAATCCAGATTAATGATTTAGCCAGATCCATTTTTTTTGTTTTAATTTGAAAAACCATGGAAAGAAAGGGTTATTGAAGAGGTAGCCAAATACTCTTGTAGGAGGGTCAGGCAGCAGGCTCCTCCAGTCCAATAATTCTGCTAAACATGACCAGAAGCCAGACAAAAGTTAAGCAATCAGACAACACTTCTGAGACATATTTTTACAATTCAGTATGATCAATGGACATTATCACAGAGAAAATACCTACCCTAAAAAAGAAATGAGAAAATAAGCACACAAAATATGGAAACATGATTACCATGAAGGCAAAGCATTATGGTTGTGCTTCAAATCATCTGTGAAAAGTTGCTTGGGGGAGAAAAACAAGAGTGAATATTTATAAAAGACCACTCATCTACGTATAGCTACATTCATCTATTTCAAATTTTCACTCTTTGTAAAAAAAGTAAACGCAGTAAAAGGGAAACAGAGCTGATTTCTGCCTTAGACCAGCAGCAAGCTTCTGTTGGAAAGGATGTGAAATCCTGATTTTCAAGAACTCAGGAAACAACCTTTAAAAATAAGAAGAGAGAGAGAGTAGGCATAAGTTTGCTGTTTTGAGCGAGCTCTCATTCCTGAGATCTCTTTTACAAATTCTGTGTCTGATTGGCCTCAACTTTGAGAGATTCAGCCAGCCTGTGATCATTATTAAGCTATCCTGTGCAAAATGCATGATTTTTTTGACATTTCATGCATTCCAATATTTACCCACGTGTCCACATAACTGTTTAAATGTCTTTATGCTCTGCTCACTGTCTCCAGGCATGTTTGTTAAGCAGGACATACTGCTGTGCAGATGCAATATTCTATCATCTGCAAAACATATTAAAGATGGAAGGTTTAAACCATAGGTTAATGAATAGCTGTAAACTCTGAGTGTCAGTTCAAGAGCTCAGAAGGAAACCTTTGGCCCCCTGGCTGAGTTCATGTCTAAAGAGAAATGAAGACCAAGAAACCTTAAGACTGCACTCAAAGTCCTAGTTAAAGGGCATTGCTCTTGTTTGCACTTAAGACCATCCAGTGGAAGCCTTTCTTTTCCTCAGATTTTAAGCATTTAATTTAGCAATTTTCTAGTTAGGAAAGCACCTTCTTTTTTTTTTTTTTTTTTTTTTTTTTTTTTTTTTTTTTTTTTTAAATGTCACTGCTCTGCTCACATTAAGTATCCTTTAATTTTAAGCAGTCACTAAGTGTACAGAGGTTTCACTGGGTCTTGTTCCAGGCACAAATATCAAGAAATGCTTGAAAACTTCATAAGTACAGGAAGAGGCTATTTATCTTATCAACATACTTTATCAAACATACTTAGTTGGTCATCCCAAGTAATAAGACCTAAAACTTTCAATAAATATGTTCATTTTCCAGGATCTAAGATCCAGTAAATATTATTCAGTCATATTTCTGACTTTTTTATCTTCATTTGCACATTTGCTGGAAAAAAAATTGTGTATGTAGATTAAATTTCTAAGAGCATTTTTATACAGACACATGAACTGAAATGGGAAAGGTGAGGGGTGAATAGAGCAATTATAATGTGGATAAGGAGGACGCCAATGAGAAAGAGAGAGAGACAGTGAAAGAGAGAAGAAAAAAGAGAGAGAGAGAGAGATTTTTTCTGAGACGGGAACTACTGTAATGAAAAGATGGTGCCAGCGACATTTCTGAAAGATTTTGGGACATGTTTGATTTGATATTTTCTTTGAAATGTTGTCATAAAATTACAACTGAATCTGGTATTTGCTGGTATTAGGTTCACTCTTAATACCAGATGGAAGATTTGTGTGGTCTTCAGAACACACCCCAGTCTATCAGGGAGTATGACAAATTGCAAAAATACAGAGGCAAATGCTCACATTGAAGCACAATTAGAAGAATTTCTACAGCAAGCTGGGGACTCCTTACCTAGAAACTGCAGAAATGGTAAAAAAAATTGGCTAAATCAGAAGTGTAACAGAAGGGCAGATGGATAAGAAGCAATATGGTAGAGTTGCTAGAAATAGTAACTGTTGGGCACCAAATACTACTCCGTGTTTGAAACAGAAGCAGTAAACAAGAAGCAAGAAGTCTATGTCAGCATTACTAAAAATAAGTAGAAATCCAAATGCCTGAGATGACAAGAATCTCTTGAACCGGCTCTGTCACCAGACCAATTAAGACACGGAACTACACTCGTCTATTATCCCTCTCAGACACATCAGTCATTAGAACTATACAGGCCTTCAGTGTAGTGCAGCTGTGAAGAAATAAATTCAGTACATTTACTGTGTCCCAGGAAGAGTATTTAAAGACTGCAGATTGCAGTTATTTTACAAAGAAATATTCAGATTTCATCTGGAATAAAATTTATGACTGGGGGTCAAAAAAGACATTTAATCTGAATTAAGTGGTTAGAGGAATTGCTAAAATGATATGGTGAAGTCCATCCTAGGGAAAAACATGGTCAGTGTACCAAAACAAAGGCTGAGAAGGAACTAGAATTTTTCCCTGTAAAAATATTGGAAAAGTAAATGCTAGGAGAGGAAGGAAGTGATTTAAGGCTAAGGAGGGTTTGCACAAAAAGTCAGGAAATTGAAAGAAGCAGCCTAAATGCAACTGTCTCAAAACTTACAATTCCTCATCTATCCAAGAAAGCAGATTCCTCAACAGCTGTGTGATGGGATGAGTCAGGGTAACCCTGGAACCCCAAAGTGCTGCCTGAGCTTTGGAATGAGGTTCAAAGATGCAACGTCTGAAAGTTCAGAGCTTGGATCCAGTTACACAAATATATTTATACAGTTATGCTCCCAAATTTTTGTCCACCACACAGACTGAAAAACTTATTAGGGCCACTCATGTTTGCAGGGGATGGGGCACAGGTTGTGGGTATGAATCTAACGGGACAACAAAGGTATTCAAGCCATCAAAGCCACAGTACCAGTATTGAATGCTTGCACAAAGAGGAAATGGGTTTTGTGTCATCTGCATATGCAAATGTGGCCCATAAAAGATTCACCTGGCAGTGACAAAGAAGTTAGGTGGATCTTCTAAAAAGTCACCTTAAAACTGTAAATTTACTGAGTAAATTATTCAGTGTGGATTCTTCATGCAATTCTTCTCATAGTATGGGAGAAGAATGAATTTAACTATTTTGAAACCATGTACCTACTCCTTTTTTAGTCAGTGAAATTCCAGAGATAATAGAATTTATTATTGAAATTTACACTTCAGTGGTGCAAGAAGATGCTACCAAAATCATAAATGTAAAACCATGGAATATGTTGAAGCAAGCAGTGGCCTGTAATTCAACTGGAAGTTTTGTTTACATGTTAGGTCACCACAAACTCAGTGTCATGAGGCAGCATTTGGACAGTCCCACACTGACATGTTGGTATTTTTCAGAATGGCTGGTGAAATCACTGCCCCTGGGACTCACCTGTAAAAGCCTGACCCATAGATGAGTGAAAAAGATGGAAAAGCTCTGTCTAGTTCCCATGGGCATTGAACAGGGCCCTTAATATTATACGGAGGTTGAAGCAGTTTAATTCTATTTCAGAAATGCTGTTCACTTCCATAGCAAGCTGGAGATGCAGGAGTTGTTCCTATTTAATATTTGAAGAAAAAAAAAAAAAAAAAAAAAACCCAAACATCTGACACCCCCAAGCAGGTGTCAGAGATTATGAAACAAAAGGTAGCTTGCAGTCTGACCTTGAGCAGAACACTGGCCATGGGTCTTTTTGTTTGACTCAGTCCTTTAGAAGGATACAACTATATTTTCTTTTCAGAGTCAAGAACAAACCATGCAAGTTGTTACAGTGAATAATTCACTCTCTCATCATATCCCTTACTTGAAGTCTACCTAGTATGTACCCAGTTTACAAGAGTATACCTAACATTCCAGTAATCTTCAGTGACTCGGTGCACCCAGACCGGTACTACTCTGTCCCTCTTGCCATAGCCTCTCCTATTGTTACATGGTAATATTTTAAAATCATGGAGCCATTTTTAAAGACCCTTTCCCACTGTTGAAGCAGAACCTTCATTCGTCAGGGCTGAATGCTTGGTTTTCTTCTCGTCTGTATCAAAACACATAGGTTTTTTGCTGCAATCCACTTACCCTGCTATCCAGATCATTCCCTGTCAGCAATTTGTCTTCTTTTATATTCATCATGTTCCAATTCTATGTGTCACCTCAAAATTCTATCAGCAAGGATTTTAAGTTCTCTTTCAGATCACCAGCAATGTTCCAGAGTTTAGGAAGATGAACAGCTCTCAGCAGTCTCTCACCGGAAAATCATATTCTTCAAATATGCCAGTTATATCCATTTGAGGTGGGTCAGGTGGGTTTTAATCATCCTTTTCACTTATCAAATAGCACACAAGACAAGTAAATTGTGCAGTCTCAGTCCCCAACACACATCTGTGCCCTGATGCAGCCACATTAGGAAGAGGTGACTGCAGTCATTTTGTAATTACCACATAACATGTTTGGCTGTGTTACTGGGGGATCTAGAGCAAACCTATGGTCCTTTAAACATCTAGATTATATCAACAATGTGACCTTTGTCAGCCAAGTTTATAGAGTAATAAGCTTTTGGTCAGTTTGACAAGATTCCTTTCCAGCTGATGCAGCCTTGTTATTTTAGCCTCCCTTCTTTCTAAGTTAATTGCTAGTCAATACTAGCTGGCCATTGTTTTGTTTGGGAAGAATGTCAGGGTCATATCACCTATTCTATTTAAAATAATAGACTAGCATGAGTTTCCCTTCTGCCTTCTGGATCTTCTCAATCAACAGTATAAGAGGCTCTTCAGACAAGTCTTCTAAGGTCTTTGTTTGAGAGTAATGCAGATGCAGTATTCAACTTTTTTTAATCTAATGCCTTTTATACTAATTAATAGAAAAGTCTTTCCTTCTCATTGAAAAATCCTTTTTCTTGTTTCTATCTGGTGAAACAGCAGCACCATCATTAGTATTTCCTCTGCCTGTTATTATTAGTCTGAATTCTACAGGCTAAGATTTGTTCATTTCCTGTTTTTATAAATTGGGGATTTTTATCAATTTTCTACAATCCCCAGTTTCTAATTTTTATTATTTCTAGTATATCCTCAACATTTTCATCTGTTATAAAAATATTTTTTATTCTGATATATATATTTGTTTTGCCACCAACAGACTACTTTGATTTTTTTAGTAGAAAGCCTGCACTGTGCTGTGAATTACACACACATATTGAAAAACAGTTTCCACTTCAAATAGTAGGTTTCTCAGATGTTTTTGCAGGTCTTCTGCTCAGGACACCTTCTGTTCTGTTCCCCGCTGTCTTGTCTTCATCCTCCAGTGCTGGCTGAGCAGCTGTCCACCAGGGCATGTGCCCTGTGCAGCACCACCAGACAGAAGAGGTGGAGGATCATTGGGAACAGAGGGGAGAGAGGCTGAAGGAGATGTGAAGGCAGCACTTGAGCTGGGAAAGCAGGACAGTGGGAGACCAGGGCTGTGATGAGCTGCCCTGCTAATACTTCTAAGCCATAAGCCTGCAGTAGTTTCTTCAATACGTGGCCCTGTCCCAGGCAATTCCTTCTGGTCACATGCCTGCTCTGTTCCCTGTAGCAAATGTCCCCCAAACGTCCCCAAACACAATCACTTCTGATTTGGCATTTTGCTTATGGCACCATATGAAAGGACAGAGGTTCACCCAAGGTACTTCCTCACTGCTGGGAATCATTCAAAGCCAAGCACAGAGCTAAACACAGCTTAAATTCATGTGACTTGAAGCTTAAGGGAACATTAACACAAATCTCTGCAAAAGCCAGCCACCATGATTTGTATGTGAGCTTTCCCAGCTGCTTGTAAGTGAACAAGTTTTATGAGCAGCTTGGTTTTCCTTTGTGCAGGAGGAGGTTTCTCGCCCTTTCTCTTCCTCCAGACTGCCTCAACAGAGAGAGACAGTGTGTGTCTCTCCAGGGAAGGAGAGACCTGTGGGCACAAGAGCAGTGCAGATATGATGTCAGATGTGTTTTAACACAGCTGGGAGAATGCTATAAAATAGGACTTTTAGTGTTTGAGGGATTTGCATGGATTCCAGATGTTCACTCTATGATTAATCTTGCTACGTACACAAGCAGTGTGTCCCCATGCACGTGTAAAACAAAGCCTGCCTAACCTAGGGAGTGAATAAGGGCACGTTTGCTTTCCTGGAAGTCTTTTGCTTGCTTTTCCTTTCAGATCTCATGTGTCAGGTCATCCACGATTTCTGTCAGCCTCGTGAGATTAATGCAGGACCTTATGGCTGCTATGATGATGTAATACCTTGATTTCACTGAAACTGAGGAATCTGTATGAAAGAAAACGGATTTTAAATTACAACAACCTAAAGTAACCTGTCTGAGCCTTTAGAGATGGACACAGTATTTGAAGGCACAAAACAGCCTTTGAACTGAAGATTGGGAAGGAGTCTTCCCTACAGGCAGGTCATTCTGTAATTGTTTCGAAGGCCTTTCTTGACACATTCTCTAATGAAAATGCTGCTAGCCATGGTCAGAGACAACAATGCAAGAGCTGGATCCCTGGCTTGAAATGGTGCAGCAATGCCTGGGTTCCCGTCATTCACTATCAATTTACTCCATTATAAATTGAATTGGGATCAGGCCCTTCATATTTCACAGAAAGCAATGGTTCCACTCTTTCAAAAAGCATCAGGGTTTTACTGTTAAAAAAGTCTAGTGCCCGCATGTAGCCCCAACAAAAACTGTGCATGAGGATTATTCTGTGCAGACTAAGCCTTCTATTTTCATTCTCCACAGGCAATATTGCAGCTTAAAACTACTTATGATAGAAAGGTGAGTAATAAATTTAAAAGAAACTTAAAAAGTACTGGGATTAAAGCAATGTACAAACCCTAAATCTTGGGTGGAAGGCTTCAGAAAGCCAAAGCTGGCAGATTTGATTTGCTTTGTCTCACTGACTCTGAAGATGGAGCAGAGGGGAAGAGGGCACTGGGTTTGTTGCTCATCCCCTGGGAGTTGTTGCACTTAAACTGGAAGACTTTCAAGCCAAATATTCCAACTTCTGAAGACAGCACTCAAAAAGATCTCCATTGGCTCCAGCCACGGTCATATTTCGAAATCGCACCCTTGTCTCATTGCATTACAGTCAATATTATCATCAAAGACTGGAAATGGGTGGGCCCTGTTTGGGATTGTGGTCCACTGAGGAGCACAAAAAGTGGCAAGTTTTCTCCTACTTTTTAACCTTGAGGTGGAGATGGGCACAGTGTGGGCAGCAGTTCTGGAACCTGGCAGCTCCTTTGCCACAGTGCTCACCAGATGTCCCCAAGGTGGCCAGGGCTTTGGCAGAGGCAGCAGAAGTGTTGGATTGGGAATGCAGTGTCCAGGTTGGAACAAATCCCACAAGCCTTGCTTGAGTTCCCTGACTGGTGTGCAGCCCCACACCTGCACAGCTCAGCTGCTCCTGCTGCCCTGGGCACAGAACTGTGTGGCCACACCACAGGTGTGACATGCCTCCACTGGCTGCAAGGTGCTGTAGATGTGACCTCAATTTCATCTTCCCTGAAGGGCCAGAAAAACAAAAAGCAGACAACTGAACCCAAGAACCAGGAATTAGGATTCTTGTACTTATTTATGATTTCATCGTGTCTTGGGTTAACTCGCTGAACTAGCGTGATTCAAATTACTCACCAATAAAATGCAAATAAGTGTTCCTCACGGGAGTGTAATGAGATTCCACTCACCCTTTTCTATTGCTTTGGAATCCTCACATTAAGGCATTTATTTCTGTGCGGGTATTTTCTGGGTGGTTATTGTCTGAATGAGATGGAAGCAAGATTTGTTTTGTTTAACATTCACTGTCACACTATTTGAAAATCTCAGTCTGGTTTTACCAACCGGCTATTTTTTCTCTTCACGGAAGAAGAACATCCTGAATACCAAATAATCCGTGAAGTGTGTTTAAGCACAGCATTACTGGAACAAGATTGCTGCATCATTTGTGAACTTTCCCATGGGGAAACAAAAAGGCAAAGCTGCAATAAATCTCCAGGTAAATCTCGCTATAGTGGAGATCAGTCAGAGGCATCCTTCATTCAGAGGCAACTAATTTATTCCTAAACCAAATAGAAAATATTGCCATCAGTGTCAGGGCTTTCCAGAGGTTGAGAAAACAGCTATAGTCAAATGAAAGAATATTTTTAGCACTCTAATGACAAAATAAAATTACACTTGTGCTTTTCTTGGCTGCAAGGGAGAGTAAGAAAGTAAGAGACCCCTACAGCATGTCTACAAGGGCAAAATAGTCTTAATTTTGGGAGGATGTATGTGATTCCATGCAGTGACAAGAAGGAGAGTCCTATGGAGAAAAACTCATAGGGTGACACCTAGATGGTCTGTCCCTGCTGTGGGTGCTTGAATAGAGGGGTTAGCAATGAGAAAAGGGCTGAGTGGTTATACTGCATTATGCCCTCAAGGAGGAAGGTCTTTCTTTAATGGGGTTTTGTGTATTTTTCTCACCACCATTACATAAGTGGTCCTGAATGACTCACTTATTTCTTACCAGCTTAAAAGCTGAAAATTCACGAGCCAAAAAGCTGTGATTTCCAAATGAAAACAAAATAGGGGGCCCTGCTGTTCTTTGGACTTCTGTGAGGAGCTTGCTCTGCTACACTTTCTGCCAGCTGTGGTTGCAAAGAGAACAAGGTTCGGCTCATCTGTTTGTGGGTATATTACAGATGGCTGTGTCACAGCTGGTTTTCAATTCAGCCGAGGAGGGTAGCAAGTGACTCAGCTCACCCCAAAGAAGGCACTGCATTTCACAATAGAAACCATATCTAGATTCTCTGGAATATATCAGGAAAAAAGTTCTGAGGGTGCTGAGGCCCTGGAACAAGTTGCCCAGAGAAGCTGTGGCTGCCCCATCCCTGGGAGTGTCCAAGGCCAGGTTGGATGTAGCTCCGAGCAACCTGGTCTGCTGGAAGGTGACCCTGCCCGTGGCAGGGGGTTGGAGCTTGATGAACTTTAAGGTGCCTTCCAACCCAAACCATTCTATGATTTGGTGATATTGACCAAGACTTATTTGGCTACAATGAGAGCTCAGGATGACGCACTTACTCAGACACCTCCATTGCAGTGACCTAGAGTTCAGCGAGATGGATTGCATAAAACCCAAACAAATCCAGTGTGTCCAAGGTCGGGTCTGCAATCCCCACATCGGGCTCAGATCAGGTCTCCATGTGTCTCCCTACCCTCCTTAGGCCCTTTGTGTCATTGTGAAAAACACTTCATGTGCTGTGGGACAACAAATTTCAGCAGCTGCTTCAATTTAATGCCAGGGGGAAAAGTACCGTCTACTCTGGAAAAACACCAAAAGCAGCATGATATGAATATTTCTGGGGTGTGGGGGAGGAGTATGAAGTAAAAACAAGTTAAATGGAGTTTTAAATAATGCTTATTATATTTTCTTGCAAAGGTCCACGTTTTCTGTGGAGTTTTGTGGAGAAATCTTCTGGTTTTGATCCCTTTTAGCTGGGGGAGTGTGTGGGGGGAGGGTAGGGGGGTGGGCATGGTAGGGGTGGGGAGGGAATTTATGAAACAGAATTGCACCTGAATCAGAAAATCTAGTTCCTTTCCTCCATTAGCTCTCTTGTCTTCTCCTCCTTTAAGAAACAGTCATGATAAAGGCTCAAATTGTCATAATTTTGTTCTTTCACACTGTCTTACAATTTAATTATTATAAAAGAACCCATTTGGATATAAGTTACAACAGTCTATATCCAGTATGGCTTCTCCAATGTCAATGACGTTGCAATAGTATAATACTGCAGTGAGCTCAAAATGAGCCCTAAAGCTGTCATTATTCTCGGGGGGGGGGGGGGGGGGGGAGAGAGAAAAAAAAAAGAGTATTTTGTACTCATTTATCTCATTCTGAATTTCAATGAAGCCCTTAGTAATATCTCTCAATTCCAGTTTTAAGTATTGATAGTAACCTGCTGTGTGACACATATAATAACCAGCATTGCCTATTGCACCACATGAATCTGTTTCCAGTAAATAGGAATGAGCCTGAGGTAATCTTTGAAAGTGTATATTCAGTTGTGCTAGAGGGCATTTTGTGGTTAATGGCTGTAGTCTTGGATTCAAATCCAAATAAATTCTACTCCATCCTGATTCCTTTGGTAATTTGCCTATACCTAAGACATCAATGTCTTATGATGCACACAATGAGAGGAGGCCAGAACGCAGGTGATTTATAGAAATGGTGAATTGGGCAACTATCCAAACTTAAGTTTTGTCTAGGGTTTGCCTTCCACTGCTGTAATACTGAGGCTCTTGGGTTGTTCCCCTGCTCTTCTGATTATGCTTTTCTGAGAGAGGCAGCTGTGTGGGAGGTTTGGATGCAAAGGGCAGAGAGATCAAGCCTTAACTTGGTGTGGAGCTGTTAAAAAGGCTTAGGGCCATATTCTGATCAGCTGTTGAGAGCTGCAACTTCATTAGTGTAATCTAAGGACATACTTAAAAGTAGAAAATATCTTCTCTTTGGATTGCCTTTTTAACCCAATGTCTTGATTTTAAACAGCGTTTTGAAGAACTGTAAGTGAATCCACATCCGGAATTACATTGCCAGTAGCAACTCTCAGAAATGTCAGTAAAGATAACTTTGAATCTGACATACTGTTAAGTTTGGATCGCTCCCTTGTCAGTGAGACTGAACTTCTTTGCAAAGCATCATTAGCTCATGTCTCCTCTAGGCAGAAGCATTGAGAATTTTATATTTAAAAAAAGAAAAAAGAAAACAGTAGTAATGACTAGGAACATCTGTAGAATAAAACAGCCATCTGTATTTATAGTTAGGTACACTAACTCCCACAGTAGCATGCACGATCCTTTAGAGACTTTTGCCCTCCTCAGACAAGGCCAGTACTGACGACAACAAGTAGAAATTTGTGGAGTTTCTGTATTTTGGGATATCATTCTGATTCCCTTCTCTTGCATTGATCAGACCTCTGCCTACCAAAGAGAAGGTGGGAAAAAGTGCTGTGTAACCTCTGCAAAAATGCAAACAGCATCATTAGGGCAGACAAGCAGACGCACAGAGCTGTCACCTCTCCAAATTAGTGATAATGAGAAAGAAAGGAAGAGGCACAGGCAAGCAAACAAACAAACAAACAAACAAAAAACCCCAGAGAAATAAATAAAAAAGAAAACATGCCTCTACCTCTCTGCTTTTGACATTTTTAAACTGGAAAAATTCTTCAACTCCAAATCCGTCAGTTTGTATCCTGTAATTACTGCCAGCCATGTCTGTTCAAGCAGATATTCTAAGTGGATAAGCATAAAGACTCTGATGCTTTTGGTAATAATTGTGACTGAAAGAGGAATATCATTATCTGTTGATTTATATTTACCATTCCTTGTCCAGGTGCTTTCCTCCTCTGTTAAGTATACCGAAGATTATGTGCAAAATTGCACAGCTTAATGGGCTGAAGAAGTTTGATGGCAACACTTAAATTGTCACTGTTTTTCCAGGGTTCCTCCTGCGAGTGTTAACGTTTACAAAAGTCTATTCTAAGAAACCAATTGCAGAAGTTCTACTCTTTGCACATTCCTCGGTAGCAAGTGCAATTTTACAATTTTAGAAAAGTTAAAGAAGGAAAAATGCTATTGTTATATTTTTATATGGAAATTAAAGCCTAGAAGTTTGTATTTCTCTTTGTTTGATTCAAACAAACAACTGGAGTCTTAATGGCCTTGATTGAGGGTTATTCAAACTCACAGCCAACAGTTCAGAACACATCCAGATCCCAATAAAGTCACTACAAAGATTCATTTAAAACAGAATCACGGGGTGCCGGAACTGTAAGTACCCAGACCAATGTTATCTGGTCAGAAAATTAAGAAGATTACCACAAATCTCCTTCAAATCATGATTTGCAGGCTTGTAACCTGCACACAAGGTAAAATACAGCATGAATCTCTTTCAGTCATCTGTAAAGGAGCTGCATGAGACACTGTTCAGATGATGCAGCAGATCCCATCACACATCTGCAGTTCAGTCACTTTTACTGGTGTGTTGAAATCTCAGATCTTCTTTAGCTGCTATTTTCAACCCGTTTATTTCCCTTGGGCTCCCCAGTGGGAGCATGGAGTTCATTTTCACTCCTATCCCTTATTAGTCAAGACTGGTCGCTGATTTTTGTCCAGTTAAAGCGCAAAAGTAAAGCTGCATAGGAAGTCTAATTAGGCTATTGTTGAATTCAGGGCTGCTTTGTAGAGGAAATGGGACAGGTGGACACAATCACTGAGTGGTTCAGGCTCCTGGAATCAATGACAAGTACTAACAGAGAAGAAATTAAAGGCGGGGTCCAAAAAGGATCCAAATATAACCACGTTATCTCATGTGTCTCTCTGTTTTTGGTGCTGTGTCAGTGAGCAGTGATGTGTTGCATCAGATTGCCACATCCCAGGTACTGGATGTCACATCAAATAAGTGAAACACTGAATAGCAAACACCAGACTTAATATGATTCATCACCCTGAATAATCAGTATGTTGAAACCCTCTGTAATCTGTGCTTAGAAATATGCAGTGGTATTTTTTTACCCTCTAATCTATAACTGTAGAATGGAAACTGTAAGGTCAGATGTGAAATATGTTGGAGATAAGCCAGCTGGTGAATGGGGGGGGGGAAAAAAAGGTTTTAAAAGAAATAAACTCACAGAGATTTTTCACTCCTTAGGAATAAAATTTAAGTATCTTTCCAGGTGAAAGGATAAAATGACATGTCAGCTGTGTCAGTAAAGTGGAAGGAAAGGATAAGTCCCTCTTCTCTACAAACATCTTATGTGTACCTCAGTTTTCCCCAAATGGATGTAATATTTTAACGTACTACGAGGAGAGAAGAAAAATAAATGTTAGTGAATGTGAAGCACTTGAATCCTGTGTCAAAGAATGCACAGAAAAATGAGCAGAAATTCAGGTGGAAGACTGGACACATGTGTCTTAGAGACTTTCTCACTGAAATGCTGATCATGAAACAAACAAACAAACAGACAGCCAGACAACCCCGTAAACTGACACTGAGTTGGTGTGTTATGGGTTTTACCACACTCTGAGGGCCAGCCTGGCAGAAACGTGGCTATAATAGTTAGTGAGACGGTGGATCGGGAGTGCCTTGAAAAATCAAAAAGGTTTTAATAAAGAAGGAAAATAATACAAAAAAAAACCAAAACAAAAGCCGAGTACAGCACAAACTCCTCGCTTGCTTCAGCACCTCAAAAAGCATCGAGTTTCTCTGTTCTCTCTCTAGCTCTTAACAGCTTAGGTGGGCTTTTTGGCCCTTGGCCCAATGAGTGTAACAACAGTCTTTGAGTTACACTCTCAGAGCCCAATCCACACTTCTGGGCTGGCTCCGAGCTAACTACAATGAGAAATCCACAGAATCTTTCAGCTAAACTTCCTAACATGTCCAAAGGTAAATTGAGACTTTCCCCATTTGGAAGGACCCGCTAGTGGTGTAGGGATTGCATTACCACAGTGTGTTTTCTGTAAAGCTAGAGAAGTCAGTCAGACACTCTTTGTCTTCCCAAACCAGGGTCAAACTTGTGGGGTTTGGGTGTTTCAAGAGCAGCATCAGTTCTAGCCAAGATGTTTCCCCTTCCTGTGGCTGTAGAGATGTGAAATTCTGTCTTGATGAGAAACCATTCTTTTGCCAAGGAGAAAATCAATTGGGTGTTAAAGAGCCTACACTGCTCAGTTTGCCAAGAAATCTCTTCAGTAATGTTAGAATTACAAATGAAAGTTCCTAAGTATTTATTTGCATTACAATGTCGCTGGAATCTAAGACTCGGACATGGTTTTGGGACTACAAAGGTTGCAGAGATGTCTTTATTTCTTGACTCTTTTATATCAATGAGCTGATAGAATGTGCTTTTACAACGGTCCCACAGCATCTACTGACACCCATAATCATTACTACATTTTCACTATTAGCCTGGATTAATAATTCGTTAATGAATGGAATTAATTTCTTAATGATTTGCTATACTTAAATCCTACCTATTTTAAAATTAGGAAAAAAGGCCAAGCTTAATGAAGGGTTTGGAATCACTTGGTGTGAAGCTAAATTAAATTGTGTGCTACAGAGCACTGCAACCATGATTTGAAGTCAGAATGAAAGGCAAGGAAACCAGAAATCATTTCCTGATTCCCGCAGCATATCGAATCATGAATAATCAAGATTTGCTAGTATATTTTAATTAAGAGCAATTTCAAAGAACACAAGTCCTGAACGGGGATCTCAGCTATCTCCTAGTGTTTACAATGCATGAGGAAATTACTGCGCCCTTGGTGTCTCATGCAGCCCATGCTGAAGAGATGCCCAGTATCACACCTGACAGTCTTTCCCCATGAAAAGAACACTCTCAGCCACCTCAGCATGGACTGCAGAAAGGGGCAGGTCCAGAGGAGGGAATTGCCCTTCAACACTGATCACAAAGTGCCCTTTGACTGGTTTTTTACAGGTGTAGGGACAGGCCAGGGGTTTGGTACACGAGGGCACAAGACAGAAACAAGGACCCCTCTGCTCAAGGATGAGTGTCACAGATGTCTCTGCTGTGACTGAGACCTTCTGCTTCAAATATGTGACCTCAGGTGAGGTTTGTGAATGTCAGCTACCCTGCAGTCCCCGGGGCCACAAGTGCTGTGGGAAGGTGACAAGCCATTCCCTGCAGGGGCAGCAGAACACAGAGTCAAAAAAAACCCCACCGGTTTTGATCTGCTCTCACTGGGTCTACTTGTGAGCTGCAAAATAACAACTTGAGTCCATCTAGAAACCACAGCTGGATTGCAAACAATGTCATTACACAAACAACAGCACACCATCAAATCTGTTCTCCAAAAACTCTTTCCTTGTGCTGGGTTAGCGCGCAAGGGAGACACAGCAAACATATTAATGATTTTGGGCAACATGGTGCTCTTACAGTAATTGCTTTTACTGTTATCGTGGAGACTTTGAAATTACTGCAGCAGATGTATTTTGTGGTGCACCCTGGTACAGTAGTGCTTCCATTTATTATTTATCTCTATTTGGCTCTCTTTCACATTTTTTGTGTGTTTTAATGTCTGTTTCATCTTGGTTTCAGAGGGTCTGTTCCTGATTTTGGAAGGCATCAGATTGCTAATTTGACCTCAGGCCAGGTGCTCCCTTGGTATCAGCATTATAAATAAATGTAGAATCAAAAAATCATGAAATAATTTAGTTTGGATGGGACCTCTGTTGGTTTTCTGATCCAATCTTCTGCCCAAAATAGGTCCAAATTTGAAGGCAGATTCCACTGTCATGGTAGATCAGGTTGCTTAGGGCTTTTCTCTGACAGTATTTTTTAGGATATTTAATTGTGGACATTTCACATCCTCTCTGGGTTACTGCTCCAGTGGTTAATCAAAATTCTTTACATAAAAAAAAAGAAAAATAATCCTAGTATTTAATAATTGTCACCTTTGTAACAAAATATGAGTGTTGCATGGTGTTGCTCAGCTGTGCTCTCCTGAGAAAGGTCAGCTGCATATTTTCCATAACCTCCTATCAGGAAATTATGGGCAGAAATAAGAAACCCCCTCAACCTTCTCTTCCTAAGGCTGAGCAAACCTGGTTCATACCCCCTCTCCTAACATAACCTGTGCCTTGGTATTTTAATGGCCTTGTTTTGGGCTCACCCAAACATGCTTGTTTTGTACCTGCAGCCTCAAACTAGGGATGTGTTTGGTAAGCATCACTCTGGCAGCCCTGAACTCCCAATGTTTCCCATCAATGTGGGTTCTGACCAGAGTCCAGAGTGAAGTTGGAACTCAGAACTACAGGTACAAAATGAGAGACTTTAGTCGCTGAGGAGGTGCAAAAGAATCTGTGTTAGAAACCAGCATGGCTTCTCTGGTTTTTCCTTCCTGAAACCAAAGGTCTCAGCGCTGTGTGGACTCCAGAATGCAATTTAGGCTGTAGAAATTTGAGCTACTCTACATTTAAGCAGAGAAGAAAAGGATCAGGTAAATACCAGCCCACAGTGACTATTTGTCTCCTTCTCCACTATTGACTGTTCAGAAATGTTTTAGCTTTTGTAAACCTACTGCCAGTTTGACACATTCTAATGCTTTTCTTGTCCCTGTAATCAGTGTGGGCACATACAAGCAGAGCTGTCTCCAAAAGCCAGAGTCACCTTCATGCAGCAGCCACATTTAAAATGCAGCATGCAAAACACAGTTACACAGACACATCTGGGCAGGATCCTGGGAGGGCCAGGGCATCCAGAGGAGCTGAGAGCCACAAACAGCTTTAGTCCCCATCCTCCTCTAGAGCACAGATTCCAGATGCCCTCAGCAGCCCACAGAGCATCCTGGGGCTAGGCAGTCTCAAGAAAAACTAAAACACCGATCTTCAACAGATAGATATAAGTGGTTAAATGATGAAAGACTGAACAGCAAGACCAGAAGACCAATTAACGTTGGGATACATTGGGCAGGCTCCTGGAGTTCTTCTCGTTTAGTTTTGCCTGAAAGGAGTTTGGTTTGCATGGCCCAACACCCCTCCAGTGTGAACTAGAATACAACAAGTGGGAAAGACGGGCCTGCACACTTTAAAAGTGCTCTTCTGATTTGAGCTTCAGAGCTAGTGCAGAAGCACTAAAGTCTATTTCCACTTCACCTCCAGTCCAAAGATATTAAACAAAGTAGATGTAGATGTGTTTTCCTGTTTTGTTAGGAATGGACATATTTATTTGACAGCAAGTAGCATGGAAAGGAAGAAAGTGTGCTTTGGGGCCTCATCAAATTTTTCTAATTGGATTTTAGTGTGTAATTTAAATCACATTTTGCAGGAAGCAAGATGATGTAAAAGATGTCCAGATCTAGTCCTTCCATTGTACAAATCCCTTTGCCTTTGGGATCAAGTGTGAAATATGCCTTACCAATTTCACTTGCAATTGGGATCAACATCTGGGGTCTGTATATTGGTATAGTACATGTTAAACGTCACTGCTCTTCACAAAGTGTTTTTTCCAAGCATAAAATGTTACTATTCTATGATTCCATGATTTGTCTAAAGTGCCCACTATTCATTAAGATGATGATCTCTAAATATTGCTAGGAGGTTGAATCGTGCTCCTGTTGTTGGAATTTATTGAGTACGACTCTAGTTTCCTCTGTGTGAAACACTGTAATAAAACCATAAAGCAATGCATCGCAGCTGTGATTTAAAGGACACACTTTTTATGATCAGATACTGTACCTGTTATATAGAATATCTGCTCAGAATAGATGTGACAGACTCCAGAGACAGTGAATCACTGAGCTCTGCACTTCTCCCAGTCTCTCTGCTGGATGATCAGATACACCTGTATACACTTGTAAATATCTCTGACATCAACTCACTTCTCCTCAGGAGCAACGAGAAAAAAAGGGTGAGGACAAATGTCAAGGAACTGCTGTTATCACTAAGGAAGTACCAAGCCAGGGAAAAATTTGCTCTTATTTCCTTTCCAGAAATGGAGGAATATATTTGCCACCAACAATTTGTGATTCTCTCAAATGTTTTCATTCAACTAGACACAAAATAACATCCGCGAATAACCCTCATTGAGCCATCAGGAGTTCACTGTGTTTGGCAGATTCAGCTGCTTTGTACAGGTCATGGGACATGTGCTGCCTTTGTGCACTCTCAACTCCAAAAAGTTTTCCCTCTGCAAATGTCACCAAGAGCAGTGCATACGCAGAGTTTCGGGTTGCCTCCAGTTGATCTAAGGGGATTACTGAATACACTGTACGTCCTTTCCACAGAGGTCAGTCCTCCCTGCAAATGAAGCCCCTCAGCTTTGGCTGTGAGGGTCCCTGAAAGCTGACTTGGGGTTTGTGACAGTCCCTGTATGTCTGGCAGCTCTGGGGTACCCAGCAGCTGACCTGCTTGCTTCCCCCATGGCATTGTCATCTGTCCCACATCACCTGACAGGGTTACCCCAAGTGGTGTCCTTAATACCAATATGCCACTGGTGCTGTTTCTCTGGGTGGATGCTGTGTTTGAGAGGCAGACAGAATTAAGTCTAGAATTCATAGAAGAAAGAGAATGATTGTATTTCACAAAGTAATAAAAGCAATAATGCAAAGATGTCAAACTAGGAACCAGGTCCAAGTAAAAACCTGCCTTTGAGCAGAGATTCTTTGGGCTTACCTGTTGGCCTGTTTCCTCTATTTTAATAGTTTTTTATTGCTATCGTGGAAGCTACTGAATATATGGCACTGGTTTCTGTCACTGGTTTCTGTGGTAGCTGTCACAGGAATGGCAAGTGGTTTTTCTCCTTGGTGATGATATTCATCCTTCTGGCTGTCTCTTAATGTACTAATAGAGCTCCATTCATACTGTAGCTTGCAATCTTTACTGTAGTTCCCCTTACAACATCCCTGGGAGGTAAGCAAGTACTGGAAGCATATTCCCCATTTTATCGCACAAGTGAGACAGGAAAGAAATACAGGAAAGCTGAGGTTTTACAGCACATAAGCATCAATTGCTCATTTAGAAGAAAAATAAAACCTCTCCAGAATCTTCCATGATTCATGCAGTGTGGGAGGCAGAGGAGGTGAACCCCAACATGCCACCCTCAGCCTCCAGAGTGGGCTTCTCCTGGGACCCCCACAGCACTTTCTCTCCAGACAGAGGGGAGTCCAGTGATATCAGTGGTTTTCTATTTCAGCTTGGCATGTCATCCACAATAAACCTGTAACACAAGGAATTCCTCCAACAGGGTTCAGTTACATATCACTTTCTTTTCCAAATAAATCAACACGGATTTTTTAGACATGATTGCCTCCTCTAGCTAAAACAGGATCATGAAAAAAAATAACTACAGTGGAGAAAGAAGTCTAGGAAAAAATGTGCAAAAGCCATACAGAAGTATTCAATAGCATTCAGTCCTCATGGCAACCTAACTAGGTTCATCCTGTTTTACAAAAAGATACAGATTTAATGTTCAGACAATCCATAGCTGTCTGGCTTAGAAGTATTTCCTTAGATTATTTATCCATGTATATCTTTAGATAAAAAATATATACTTGACTGACAAAAACCAGGAAAATATAAGGGTCAGTTAAAAATATTCTACATGCCTACTTCAGCAGCAGAACATGTGAGGCTTTAGCAAAAGCCTCCTGTGGAAGAATCACTTTTCTCTCAAGCAGGGAAGTAATTTTGATAGACTGAAACATTCCATTTATCAGCACAAAGCTCTTTGTTTCAATTCAAATTGTGTTGTGCAGCACTAATGATGACATCATGCAAAGAGAAAGCAGGAAGATAATAAAATAGATGAAGTGCAGGAATCCTGCATTCATCTTTGCAGACTTTTTGTGTTGGTTTAGGTTTTGTTTTGATCAAGGCATGAACAAATATTGGAGTTAAAGCATTTTCCACTCCATAGTAAAACCTTGATTTACAACAGCCTTGATTTACAACAGCCTTGACTTACACCGTTAGGAAAGAAGGGATTTATCCTTCTTTGACAATTGTCTTATCATTTAAGTTTGCCTCTGAGGATGTAATTTTTAAATAAAATTAAGTGAACCCAGGGCAGGATTATATATTACATAAAATTCTTCCCAGGGTAGAGTTTCAAGTTTACATCTTTCTCAAGGAGTAGTTTTAAACTTCTTTCTTCTCTAGAATTGCTTCTGGATGTGTGGACTCCAGTCATACAGGTTGTCATTTTTATCCACCTCTCTAAGTGACCGTCAGCTTATAACTGCAGTGGCTCTCTACATCTACAAGTAAGAAAGTCCTCTGTTCTCTCACCCATTGGGATGACTTGGCATCTTGATGGAGGTATTTCCAGTGCTTTTAATTGCATCCCAGTTCATCCAGGTAGGAGAGACCAGCCAATAAAACCTTTCAGAGCTGCAGGCACTGCACAATTCCCCTAGGACAGTTCTGGGTTTGTGGGTAGATGGTTAAATTGCTGTGTACATCTGTCTCATCTAAACTAGCAATAATGCAACTGTAGTCACACAATAAATGACTGTTTTCCAACCAAAAAGAAAGAGTGATGCAATACATCTCATATTTGTGTTCTGTTGTACCAGGGTGGTAATAATGTTTGAAGGTAACAGTCAAAATCTATTTCCAATCCAAAGTTAGGACCCACACTGGGTAAATGCTACTGCTCAGAGAGTTTGTGAACTCTTGAATTTTTGACCCAGTTAAGGTTGTTCTCTTTGTCTACATTCCTTCAACTACTTCCTTCCACTATTGCTTGTATTATAAGGAAACAGCATGGAGCAATTGTTTTCCCAGAGGCTTTGTGCTCTAAACAGGTAACAAGGAATAAAGAAATTATTTTCCATTGATTCCTAAGGGAACACTGATCTTTGTATTAAGTGACTTTACCTACCAAATGAATAAAAGGGCAGGGGAAGGGCAGGAGGAAGTTACTTGTGTAAGACAAATTGAACAGATCTAACTTTGTACCTTAATTCCCATATCAATTATTCTTGAACACTTAAGCAATTACTTTGCTGTGGCACAGAACACCAAAACAGTGCATATTAATTGTGTATTAGATCATAACCAAAGAAAATGAACTTTAAATGCTTGCTGTGCACTTGGGTCGCTGCCTGTAGTTAAGGATGCCTGACAAATTCCAATAAAAGATCTTCAGCTTTCAGAGGAAACAAGTTCAGGATGCAATTTCTCTTGCCAGAAGTGCCCTTAGGCTGAATTTTCTCTCTTCTTTTTTTTCTTTTTTTTTTTCTTTTTTTTTTTTCTTTTTCTTTTTCTTTCCTTTCCTTTTTTTTTTTCTTTTTCTTTTTCTTTTTTTTTTTTGAGAAAGCTTTAGCTATATATAGTTATTACATTTATGTGAACAAAGGGGAAGGGAAAACATACTTCAATTTTGCCTCCAAGTAAACAACAAAAATTACATCTGGCAAAATGCTATACCACAACAGGTGGGAATAGAGACTTGAAAATTAGGCTGGTTCCTCCCCCATCAAAAGCACACCTTTTATTTACCTGGTGACTATTGATTTTTTAAACTCAGTCAATATGTGCTCATAAAAGTCTTGTTAGAATTTGGAAGCTGAAATATTCGAAGAGTCCATCTGCCCTGAGTTTAGCCCACTCTTTAATCTGCCAGATAAATGCACATGCATTTCCATAGAGTAACTGAGTGCTGTTATCTTGGCTGTGATGGCTGAGTAGACTTTTCCTGCAATTTGTTTCAGTCACAGCTGGATACTACTGAAGGAGAAAGCTTAGAAATTCTGAGAAAAGAGATCTGTGTTCTTTACTATTGGTGATGCCCGTGCTGTACAGAAGAAAGAGAAGAAGGAAACTTCAAGCACAAATGGGGAAGTAGGGACATTGTGAGGAAATTTATGAGAAAGAAAAAAAATGAGGAAAAAGAAAAGCTGATATGGGGCTAGGACAGAAATTCACTCATGTGTGAAAGTGATATGGCTTTTCCTGATGTGCTCATGTGTTATGCACAACAGGACAGAGAAGGATCCCAAAGGCATGTTCTATCCAAAGACTTGATTGCAATGTTAACACTTGTTCAGTAAATTGCTTGGTTCCATCTTTCTTCAACACAAAAAATAAATAAAGAATCTTCAAACAAAAATTCAGATGACGACAATGTTCTTATATGTTAAGTTCTGAGTACTGAATAGAAAGAAATAGATTCTCAGGAGCAACTATTTACAGAACTCTCTGGGGTGTTATTTCCAGCAGAAATTTAAATTCCATCATTTTACTTTCCTCTTAGCCAACTCATTGCTTGCTCTTGCTGGACCAGTTGAATGGATGGCTCTTCTGAGATGCTCAGTCATTCCATGGGAAGTTACACAAGAGGCTCTAACCAATGTAAAACAGCTGTCTTAAATAACAATAATTCACAAAATCTCAGTGCCTGTGGTGCAGGATTAGCTGCAGCCCAAAGTTGCAAGAATCAGGGAACAGAATTGAAAATTCTGATTCAATGGAGATAATAAACTACAAGGGAAAATCCTGAGTTACCTGAACCTCTTCAGTAGTTTTGTTATTAGTCCGTGGGGATGTTACTGGTGCTGGTCTTTTCTGTCCCCAGAACTTGGCCATTTTCCTTTCCTTTAGCTTTGTTTAAAATCCCAGATTTCAAATCTGCCCTTCTCCTAAAGTGATGATGTACAACTGCTTTTTCTTCTTCTCAAGGCACCATAACATCAATGACAGCAATGCTCACTGAAAACACTCTGATTTGTCTTGCAGGTGGATGACATTTTTTTTGCTATTATTTGACCTGCTCTGCAGATGTGGAGTAAAATTCATTATGAATGTTGACATTTTCCCTTCTGGTTCCATATTCACAAATAAACATTTCATTACACAGTCAGTATGAAATACATTGTAAAAGGTGATTTTATGTGATCAGATGCAGCTCATTCATGTTGGAGGGTACAGCAGCTTGATGATGGAAATGTGTGTCTGTTGCTTTGAGGTAACACCATATTGGAGCTGAACAGACTGCCATCTGATTAATAGGCCCTCCCACCCAGAGCTGCTAAGATAAAATAGATGGCAGATTTTTGTTATTTTGGGCACAGACTTCTCCACATGACACGGGTATGTCAGCCAGCACAGTGTGTGCTCACACACACTGTTTACATTACTTGATCCACACTACCTCTCCAGGTTTCCAAAATTAATTGTTTTTCCTTTACTGATGGCAACAATGGGGATGACCCTAGAGGAAGAATTTTATTAACTAGATTTCAGTTCCTTCTTGTTATTGTTCATGTGTCTAAATCAGCAGCTTATGCTACGTACTGTCAGAGGAGGGGACATCCCAGTTTGTCCCATCCTCATATTCAAAACTCCATGAGCACCACAGTCCACAGAGCACAACACCTAGTGGAATAACAAGATTTTTTTACTCTTGTTCCTTTGCCCAGAGTTTTAAGATTCATGTCTCTACTTCCAAACACCCATTTTAACCATTTACTGAAGACACACATACACAACTGTGTGAAATCTCCATGAAATTGCCAGGCAAAATCCAGCTAGGCAGTTCCCTGGATTACATGGCTGTGTTGTAGCCAGCTGCTCCAGGCTAGATGTACATCCAAAGGGCACTGCTTTAAATTTCAAAGCTCTCATACAGCTTTCCCTGTAACCGTTTTATGCAGTCAACCAGCTACAGACCCAGGAAATGCTGTCAGCTGCTACTCACTGTAAATCCTCCTCTCAGCATCCTTTCTGCTTTTTGCTACTTCTAGATGGCACTATACTCTCCCATCCTAACTTAAAGAAAACTGTCTGAAAAACTAGCTTGAGTATACCCCCATCTCCTATACTTCTGTCATTTTGTGTGCATCACAAAGGACAGAAAACACCAGTGATGCTGAGCAGGAACAACAATGGATCAATCCTTTGACTGATCACTAGTTATCCTCCTGTAAGAATAGACCAGAATCCTGATGGTCACCTTTCCACCTTGTTCTTTGTAGGTTAGACATCGGAGACTGATCACTTGCTGTGATTCCCACCCAACCAAGCATCAGCAGGACTGTGTGCCACATAACACTCTCTTCTTACATTAACAGGGAAATTAAAAGATATGATGGTTAAATGGATGTTAGGTCTTTGATTTGTGTGGATGAGGCTTGGTTGTATTTTCCCTTAAGGTCAACACAAGAAATGCAGATCATTTTCAACTATAACAGCTTGTCATATCAAACATTTTTAAGAAAATGGCTCATTGCTCTAATTTCTGAAGCAGATTTCAAGGTGCATCATCTGCTGCTGCCTCCTCTGTCCTCCTCCATGATGTGCACTGTCATTTTGGGAGGATCACAGGGCTGTGTGAGCCAGTCTCTTGAGTGCCTAATGTCTGTAGTTTATTTATTTATTCTCTTGACTCCAACCCAAGAACAACTGGAAAGGATATGTGCAGTTACTTGGATCTTCAGCAACATGGAAATTGTACCTCAAGTATTCCTTGGTGTTTGTTGATCTGGTCACTGCTGCTGAGCAGCTGTGAAGTACCCTTGATTTTCCCCCACAGGTGAAATTTGGTTTTCCTCTGATTGCTCAGATTATCCATTTTTGAGAACAAGAAATTTCTGCTTTTTGAGGGCATATTTGTCATTTCGTGGCTGGAGCACCATGGGAACTGAGATGAGCTATCAGTAATGACAACACCTTTCCTTTTCCTTACCTCCAGTTCCAGTCACATTATGCCATGCCTTGTCTGGGGAGGGAATCCAGGAGTGTGATGGATCATTCTGTCTCTGAGGTGAACAAGCCTCTATGGTGCATCACCTCCAAAGAGGGGAAAAGGATGCCAAGGATTATCAATCCCAGGCCTGGGATCCTTCTTCTTGAGGACAAAAAGCTGTTGCATACACGAATGGAAGATTTTTCCAAAGCTGCCTTTCAGCTGCCGTCATTCAAGGAGATGAGGGTGGTCTAATACATATGTGACCTCTGGTGCAGGGAACGAATTCTGTATTTGCAGCTTTCATGGCTCATCTAAACCCTCCTGCTAAGATCTTAGCTCAAAAGTAAGGTCTGGTTTCAAAGTCCCATCTACTGATTCATCCACATGCATAACTAATTCTCTGGCTCGTCTTAGGCATGTTTCGTCTTTTGTGCCTAGTTTTCATCTTTCACAGTTGTTAAATGTGTTAAAAACTTCTTGATGTGAAACCCACATCACTCCTTGGCTTGCATTTCCAGATCACAGAGTCTGCAGCCTGAGGTTGTTGCTGTTGTAACTCAGGATTTACCTAAAAGCTGTAGTCTTCAAATGCCAGGAGTGTGATGTTATTCCTGCCACATTCCTGTTCTGTCTCCAGCTGCACAACTGAGAAAAGCAGAAGACACTCTGGCAATGTCTTTACCCTGGTATGCCAAGCAAGCCTTAGCCCATCTGGCAGGGAATTACCACAGGGATGGGCACAAGAAACTCTCCCAGTCATGAGTGACATCTGCTTGCCAGCATCTCTCACTTGTTCAGGACCTGTGGGCAGGGAATCAGGGTAGGACAGCTCTCCCCAGTGCTCTCTGGAATCCTTCTTTTACAAGCTATGGAATTATCAGTTTTGAACATTGAGAATCCAGTTAGCAGGACCTTTTTCTCTTGCATGCTTTCAATAACTTTCTTGGCCAATTTTGTTCTAATTACTTATCTCCATGGGTCTTTCTTTTAAGTTTAACTTGGCCAGAAAAAGTATAATTGTGGTTTTTCACCTTCCTAAAAGGATTTAACAGACCTTTAGGGTATAAGGGATTTTGCTTTTACATATATATGTATATATATACACACACATATATATACATATACATACATACATACATACATACATATATATATACAGAATGTACATACATACACATACCTCTTCTGTATTTTACGGGATGATTGCCTTTAACTAATTTGTTTCAAAAATGTCTTGGATTCATAGGAATATTCTCCTTACTGCCCATTTCTTCACCCTGTGTCAGTCCAGGTTTCACTTTGTCATGGCTCCTTGTTCTTGCTGCTGGTGGAGAAGACTTCCCATAGAATAACTGAGATAACGTAAGTATGGATAACCATGAGTCTTCTGTCTGGCTATTCTGGTGCCCATTTATAGAGAACATTAATTTTTTTGAGCTTTCTACTTGATGTTCCTCTGGTCCTCTATCTTACACTCTTTAATGTCACCCTCTTTCTAATGAGTCAGTTATATTTTGGCATCTTTTGCTATGCAAAAACATGCAAACAAGCTTATACTGAGAAGATTAGTCATGGCTGACATCCAAAAGAGATCAGAACATTTCAAGTCATGGCATAACACTGTAAGCCCTGCACAAACATGAGATTTGAGCATTTTGAATTGCACAAAACAAGATCTGGTCAGATAAACAAAGACAGAAAAAGTGAAAGACAGGCAGAGACCTAGGTGGCAATGTTTCCTTCCGCAGAGGGAATTTTAAACAAGAGCATTTGACTAATGTTTCCAGAGATGAGACTGGTTGAATGCCAAAACACAGTTTTCATAACCTTTAAACCTGAACTATGTAATTGTTGCATGAATCAAAAGAAAAAAAAAACAGTGACAGGTATGAACAAAGAAAATCTGTCAATCATGTGGAAAGGGGAAAGATTTATGCTGCAAGTAAGACAGCAAAAAGAGTTGGGGAAGTTAGAATGAAGGAAAAAACATAGTAACATTGAAATTAAACTATTTCCCCAGGTTGAAAAGGAATTTCAGTTATAATTAAAAAGCCTACACGCATGTGACCTGCTGTCATCTAGAAACAATTATAATCCTGCAGTGGCTGAGAAAACAGATGCAGTCCCTCTGAATAGCTAAATTAAACCCAGTTTTTTCTCCCCCTTTGATAAGGCATCCCAAAGTGAGCCCGAGTACACAGCTATTACACACTAATTAGTGAGACAAGGCACAGCCTCCCTTTACCAAGCAACCAAGCAGCCACTCAGCTGCAGCCCATCTGCCCCTTTGCAGCTTTGCAGTGCTTCAGCAGAGACATGCAGTAGTGCAACAGCAGCCACGGTGGTCTAAAGGGTAAAATTTCATAGGGAGAAGTAGTGTCTTTATATATCTTTATATAGCTGAAAAAATTGAGCCAACTTCAGGCTCTTTAATCTTTCCCAAAGGCTTGCCTAACATCTTGTCCTTTTCCCCAGCTATGCCTGTTACTTTAGTAAAAGATTTGGTCTATCCCCACAGCCTTAACATCAGAGACAGGACAGTCTGAGACCATTCACTCTTTCCTTCATCCATGGGCTAAAAGCAATTATTCTACAATTTTAGGAACTGATATGACAGGAGGAAAAGAGCCAAACTGCCACTCCACAGGCACTGCATTTCAAATGTAAATGTCTTGCTGAGCTATGGCAATATTAAAATAGCCTCTTGGCTGTCAGAGGCTGCCCATAGGACTATCGTTCTCCAGCACAGAGTGAAAGCGAAACGAGATAACCCTGTGATGGGAACTGGGGCCTGAAGTCATTTCTCTTACACCATAAAGCTGCTGAAAAGATTAGTAATTGGAAACTGCTCTTAGAATGTTCTTAATAGGATTCACCTCTCTAACCAGTGTGGTAGCTGGTAGGGTTACCTCTGAGGTCATTAATTAGTCACTACTTTAAATGAGCCTCTTTCTGTGTAACTTCATCCTTCTAAACTTTGTAACTTCAGTGTAGTCTCCATTTCAGGCATATGGTTTTCCCTCAATGAGGCTGTTAGCATGGTAATTCCCCCCTTGCCAACAGCAATCAAGAAGTAATAAAACAATTTGGAATCTTTATTCATGCATTAGATTTTCCTATCCAATTGATACATTTACATCTTAAATGTAGATTATTAAAAAGATGATGATTTTTGCACTATGTCAAATTTAGTGAAGAACACAGTGCGTTTACTTCTAAGGCTCATCTCTGCTTTTCTTTTTTTCCAGAGGCTTAGAAAAGCAGAGTCTCTTAATGAACCTTTGTTAATATGCACATTTATATGATCTGATTGGCCCCTGCAGCAGCTTAGGAAAACCTGTGAAAAGGCAGCTGACAGAGTTACCAAAAACCCCTGCTAATTGGAATTATTAATTGTTTATAGATTCATTTACCACAAAGAGAAGAAATAAAAGGCAGCGACAGAAAACCCCTCAATTTTTCAGGCAAGACAGTCCGTAGTAAAATGGGAGTAAGGTCATGTCCCTGTTAAATGGCACATGCTCAAGTTCCAATTATGTGCCTTGTTTTTTTTTAAATATCAATCCTACAGGTAAGATCAAAGTCTGTAACCTTGAGATCTGATGTTCTCTGCTCCAGGAGCCCTTTCTGCCACAGGTATCAGAGCACCTGCAGAGGGTGCAGCCCTGTTAGACACAACAGGCAGGTGACTGGTCCCACGGGTGTTGCCAGCTTTTGCTAGACCCGCCCTTAAGTGATTTCTGACTTGGCTGGGGGTCCTTGGAAAGGAGCTGGCACAGACTCAGGGCCAGCAGCGCAGCTGGGAACTGCACCCTGGGCTGCAAGCCTCCTTCATTAAATTGCCCTGCCCTCCACTGTCAGCCCTTGCTGCTCAAAGCACAGGGTGACGAATTTCTAAATGAAAAAAGAGAAGCTGATGAAGAAATATACAGAAGAATTGTAAAAAGCTTGTGTGTTCACTCGTGGGGGAGGGGACTTTGGCTCCAGCTGGGCATGGTCCAGAGGACAGACAGGAGATGCTCTGAACTGCCACACTGGGATGAGATTCAGGACTGAGAGAAAGCCTCTGCCCCCTGGAAGGGCTGCCTGAGGGAAGGATTGAGAGTTCTGCATTGCTTTTGAACTGGGCGACCCAAACTTGAGCTTGCTAAGGGCAATTTGCCAAGAGCCCGAGGGCTGCCCCCAGTCTGTATAGGCATTTGCATAAGTGGTTTTTGTTGTGATTTCTAGGGGCTGGGGTTTGTTTCGAGCTCTTGGAAATGCTCTTGGTATGTTGGCATGGTTTTATGTGGCAAACACTCTCAGTACAGCTCATACATTCGAGTCTGAGAGGAAAAAACAGTGCACAAGCACCAACATTTCTCACCCGCTGTCTTGTGGCCACCTGTTCTAGTTCAGCTCCCCTCAGGGGGAAAAGCCTTTGTGTACCCAAAAAGGGGACCTTCTAGGTCTCCAGCACTCATTCTCATGGTGGATTTCTACTTACCATGTGCTAGAAATGCAATGCAGCAGAGAGGGACCAGTCTGAAACATTCCTGAGTGCGTGGAAGAAAATTTCCTTACACAGCTGGTGAGGACCCAACTAGGGAACGTGCCTCCTTAGACCTGTTTGTGAACACAGAAGGGATTGTGGCTGATGTGATGGTTGGAAGCCAACTCTGGCTTCCAAAGATCAGGAAATGAAAATTTTTTGCTCATGGAGAAGCAAGGATGGAGGTCAGCAGAAACAGCCTGTCTGAGATGAGAGCTCTGACTTCAACTCGGGAAAAAAAAATTGAGGGTTTAAGACCTTTGGAGGGAGGGGAAAGCAACATAGGAGAAGCACAAGGATGTTGTGAGGCTGTGCAGGAAGAAAGTTAGAAGGGTTAAATCCCTTAAATCCAACTTGAACTTAATCTGGTTACTGTCATAAAAGACAATAAAAATGTTTCTACAAATACATTCACAGCCAAAAAAAAAAAAATACTAACAAGAATCTCCATCCTTTACAGATGAAAAGGGAAACACAGTAAAAACAAAAAAGGATGAGGAAGAGGCTGAGGTATTTATTAATGTCTTCTTTGCCCCAGTCTTTAATGGCAAGACCGGAGATGTTCCCCAGGACTTGGTACTGGGCCCAGTCCGCATCAATAACTTCATCAATGATCTCAATGAAGGAATCAAATACATCTTCAGTCAGCTGGAAGTTGATGCAGCTCAGCCTGGAATGGTCCATCCTGGTCTCCAAATTTAGGGCAAAACTGTGGGACCGAGGAGATGTTCAGATACCATGGCCAGGGAAGAGGTCACAGCCTGACAGAGTTCAAGAGGCACTTGGAAAATTCTCTAGGGCACACGGTGTGAATCTTGGGGATGGTGCTGTCCAGGGTCAGGGGTTGGACTCAATGAGCCTTGAAGGGCCCTTCCAATTCAGCTTATTCTGTGGTTTTGTGCTTTCAGATGTTTTGGCTGTTTCTACGCCTGTACATTTTTAGTGCTTCTGTGCCTTAAAGGAAGAATATTTCTCAGTATTTCCATGCTCCTTAGAAATGTCCCAGCATATAAATCAGCTGTTCTGGCTGTTTGCTGGAGATAGGATTTGTCTATTTCCCTTTATTTGTTTTATCTTCCAGAAGAGATGATTAGAAGCTGCTTGTTGATTGAATGTTTAGCTGAACAGCTTTCTCCTCACTATGTAATACAGGGAGCAGTTCAGGAAAATTGCCTCATGAACTTTAAATACTGGGCAAAATATGATGTTATGTCTGCTGGATTCATTTGAGTGCGATAAGCACACTGTAGGAAGTCCTGTATCACTGAGATCTACTCAGGCTGTGCTGAAGTCAAAATAAGCCTTCATTTCTAGTTACTTGCAGCAACTGGGCATTTGCAGGCCCTGCAAGGTAATGGTAGTGTGACTGAGTGGGGAGGAAATAGGGCTGAGTCATTGCACTTCATAATCAGTTCTGCCATGGATTTCTTCTATGTATCTGAAAAAACTCCTGTAATCCATAACATACCTGAGGGAGGCATGCATCCTCCCTCAGGTTCCTACAGCTTCTGGTAAGGAATATAAAGGACTTTCTGCATGGCAAGGACCCTTTCCTGCAAAGGATGAGTGAGGCAAAAGGACATTTTTGGGTGAGGTGATAGGTGCTGGAGAGCTTGGCAGAGATGGGAACGAGGGGAAATGTGACCTGGCAATCTTCAGTGTCAAACCACATCCTTGCCTCTCAAGCAGTGCTGGAAATTCTCTTTCCCTTTAAGTTGCAGCCCAAAGCCACTGTGGTTTTACTTGTGTGTGGCCAGAGGAAGAGGTTTGAACAAGGCAAGCCTCCAGTGCACAAACCATGAAAGCTCAGTGGCCACCCAAATAAAAAGTGGAAATGAGCAAAAGAAAGAAAATCCACCACTGTGTATATTTCAATGGCATGTTTAAGGCCCTTTCAAAGCTTGAAGAAAAGCAGGCGGATGAGTAATGGCGAGTAAATACTTGAGGCTGGCAACACTAAGACCTTTTGTTTGTTTAGGAAATTAATTTCGAGGTTATCCTCCCTCCACTGCTTTTCCACAGTGGTATGTCCAGGTTGCAAGCTGCCCCAGCTCTGACACGCAGCAGCCCTTTGGATTTCCTGACCTTGCCTGAGGAGAAGCTGGACCTGCAGAGAGCAGGGAGTGTGGGGCACAGGTGCCTGAGGAAGTTCCTGTGCCCCAGAGCAGCTCCACAAGCGTTGCCAGGTGCTTACCAGACCTCCAGCAGCAGATCACCTCTCTGCCGAGCAGCCCTGCACGTTGTGGGTCAAGAGTTTGTGCAGTTCTGATGTTTGTGCCTGTGGAGGCTGTGAGGGTTACACACTCAAATCATGACTGAATTCCAGGCTCAATACTCTGCTGAAGTGACATCACCAAACAGTGACAACCAAAATTGTGGGATTTATGCTGCGGGTGGTCATTCAGCTGGGAGCAGGTCTGAAAGTCCTGCTTTCATTTTGAGTTGGATAATCTTACAGGTAGTTTCAGTGCAGGCTCGGGTTCTGCTATTCTTATTTTAAACCATAACCTTTTCATCTTTCCCAAATGGGATGCTTTGGTTGTTGTGGTTCTTGTGACTCAAAACAAGTAGAACAAAAATACTGCATCACACACAGCCCCAGGGGAAGGCACTGAGACCCTCCTCCTCATTCTGCAGACCCCCCAGAAACTCTTCAGTCTGACAATGCTCCCTGGGTATATTCAAGGCCAGAAATATTAGAAATTAAATCTCTCTTCTTGCATCAGCAATCCCATAGAAATGCACAGCTAAAACTACTTTGGCTGCAGTTTCAGGAAGTCTGGGATGCAGACCTAGTTAAAAAAGGATTCAACATCTGGCATGAGAACATACAGATGAGGAAATGCATCTTTGAACACATGTAGCTCCATTGTGTGTTCATCTCTCCTAAAAGGCCATTTTATAACTGTCATGGAATGAAAGTGCTGGGACAGCCCAGAGTTGGTCTACCAGCAGTTCTAGAGGTCACAAAACTCATGTTCCTATACACTGGCACACACAGGCAAGCCTTTCCTCTCCGCTCTGCTGGCACAAAACTGGTGTGCATGAAGCAAGGCATTGCAAATAGACAAAAATGACACCAAAGATGATAGGTCTGAAAATCTGGAACTAACATAATTTTGGATTATTTTGCCAGTGAACTTTTTTATTTTTTCTTTTTTTTTTTTTTTTTTTTCCAGTTGACTGCACTTTTCTAAAGACCAGATTTTGAGAGGCCTGAGAGATCTTTGTAAGCTTCCATCATTCTGGGCTTTTTAACTTTTGGAAGTCTGCCTTCATCACATTGTCACTGTCTTAGGTGCTCCTCTCTGAGGAGTTTTTCCATCTGAAAGACAGGAGTCGCAGTCCTTCTCTCAGACCAGACTCACACAGCTGTGGTGCAGGTGCAATGGGGTTGTCTGGTGGTTGTAAGGGAAGGAACAGTTATTTCAGGTGAATTCCATAAAACTGTTCTCAACAACAAGCCTTCCTGTGCAAGCTAGATGTACATTCAGCTTTAAAACTACAAGCAGGAATCACCTGTCTGGGCCTTCTCCAACCCTAAAGGAGGTTTAAGAATCCATCTTGGTTAACTCAAGACGGAGGCTGATAAGGACAGGAACTCACTTTACTTAGCCTGTTGTATTCACAGAGTGCAGTGATGCCTGTGACTCCTGAAAAGTGGCCATTCCTTGTGTAGTTCCCTAAAGCAACTATTACCTCATGAGCTTACCTGCCAGATCCCTTCCTTATCTGGTATAGGGTCTCTTTTTCTCTTCACCTCCCTCTCTCTGAACTGGGAGCTGCCTGCCAGTCTTTCTCACTGATAAAAACATCTTTATCTTCACTGGATACCTTGTTTTCCTAGACAAACTGGGGCCTACATCCCTACAGATAACTCCATCTCTTGTTTACTTCTTCCCATATATTCCTTTCCTGCTAGTGGTCTGGTCATCCTAGCTGGCTCTCCTGTGTCTACCTGGCTTTTGGCAGTGTTGAGCTGTGTTTAGCCTGAACAACACACATACTATTGAGTTTTAAATCCTACCAAGGATAATATTCCATCTACAACCACAATATGCCATTAAGCACACAATTACAGGTTGTTTTCTTTGCTAATTAGCAATGCAACACCACGATCTGTGTGTAAATCAGCAACAGATTTATTAGCCACCCACCTTGCCTTAGATTGTAATGACTCTGATCTCATTGTTGGAAGCCCCAAAGGATAAATCACAGATGTCTTGCAGGTTGTGACTTCAGTTTTTCACTGCATTTAGGGGGTGAAACAGATTTATGAATACTTCAGCAACGCAGATTAAAAGCTGGAATTCATTGGCAGTAAGTGCTCCTCTGTTGTATAAGGCTGTAATGATCATCAGTATTGATTAGGGAGCTGCACAGTATCTGTATTCTTTCCCCTATGTTTTAGCAGAAATGTACGGTATATCTCCATAAATATACTACGATATCTTCCTCATGGTATTAATAATACATTAGATTCTGAGAGTGAACATTTACTGCACTTTGCTAGGTAAGTGGCTGCAGATTTTAAGTTTCTCAATTTGAGAGCAGGGATGATTGACTCCTGGAAGAAACAATATATGGTTTATTACAGTAAAGCATATCACTGTTGATTGTTATTGGGAAGAATTTTCAATGCCTTTAAATTGTATGCTAGAGGAGCTCTTTAGAATCACTCACCCTATTTAAAGAGAAACTGATGTCTGACTTATTATCCGGCATCTGCACATACAATGTTAATCAAAAAGTCCACCAGCAAGAAAAGTTTGTTCCTACCCTTGAAACGCTTTAGTATACCCATTATTTCCTCTAAGGTAGTCCAAATATTCTATAGTCCGCACAATCTCAGTTTCAAGTAAACACCCCTTCAGAAAGAATAGTTTCCTCATCAAAAGTTTAAGTTGTCACCCAGTAAAGAATCCAGTGAAGTGAATGAAAAGTGACAGTGAAGGCCTTCAGGATCAGACCTCAGTGTGAGGGACAGACTGCCTGGAGGCCGGGAACATCAGTCCCTTCAAGTGCAACACGAGATGTTTCAGGGTCTCCTGCGAGAATGAGGTAGTGGAATGGCTCTACCTTTCCTCTATCTGAGTGACTCGAGTTCAGCACTGCTCCAGCAAACACAAGCAGCAGTGACTGCAATCCTGTCACACTGTCCCAACATGGCTTTTAAGGGATCTCTGCTTTTATCTTGTGCTTCCAACTCTGCCTGGGTCTTGCTGCCCTCTCAGTGCCAGCCTTAGAGTATAGACATTTATGGTGGCTGTTAGACTGGTAAAGAAAATAACCTTATGGCTGGCAATGTTTTCAAATATTTTGGACCAAAAAGAGATCCCTCAGGAAGAAGTTGTGTTTGCTTTGAAGTGGATTATTCTTCATCACAATTCTTTTCCGGCACTATCTCTGAGCAAGAAAAGGGTGGGCACTATGGTGCAGTATGCTGAACACATCTGAAAAGTCTTCTCACACTCACAGAGAAAAAGTTCACCATCACAATCCTAAATGATTAAATGGTATTCTTCCGAAGTGGATATGTGAGATTTTAACTACCCAAGAGATAGAAACCCTAATCCCAGTAAAAGGGAAAGGAAGTAGAGTGAGGAGATTCATGACTGTTAATAGTGCTTGTGTGGGCAATCACTCAGCTTTCATTGCTAGAGCTGAATCAACCTTGTGAAGCCATCTTTTGTTGCTAAATCAGTGTAACCTTTTCATGTTATTGTCACCGTCAATGTGTTTGTGACATTTACACAGTGGCTATACCCCATAGTCCTTTTCTGTTTAATATTCTCTCCTCTTGTCACAGTGTCATTCAGGGTGTGGGAGGGTGGTGAGGTCAGCAGTCACATGCTCACCCACAGTATTGGGGCAATGAGAACAGTCTGGCAGTATTTTGTGTAGCACTGAAATAAATCCTGGCGGATGCTCCCACTGACAGGAGGAAAAACAGCTCTGGGCTTGAACCCCAGTTCTGCAAATTCTTGTCACAGATGCAGAGAACAGGGCTGGTAAAACTCACCCAGTGAATCCCTCTGCCTCAAGGCAGGGATAATTACATCTCAGTCAATCCTGGTAGCTGTTTGTCTCATCTGCCCTTAAAGACATCCAGTGCTGGAGACTACACAATCTTGTCAGACAATCTGTTGTGTGCCTCACAGTCCTTGCCACTGAAAACATTACATTATCCACTAGACATTTCACAGGGGATGGTTTCTTCCAGTCTTTATCTTTCGTTCAGGACATGGGTCAGGGTTGAGAAGTTCATCCCAAAATGTTCATTCCCAAATATTCTGTGTGCTCTGCATGCTGTTCTGCTGCACCTTGGTGAAGCTGAACATATGCTGTTCATTCTGTGAACTCTCACCTACATCACAGGAAGAGTAACAGCACACTCTGTTAGCAGAGGCTTTGATCACTTCCAAACATTGCACAAAGGAACCTTGAACAACTAGGAAAATTAGCAGGCTGGGATTACTTCTACAGTGTCCCTTGCTAAACATGGCAAACCAGGCTCTTCTGCACTCCTCTCTGTCTGGATTCCTTTTCCTTTTCCTCAGGATGGCAGTTCCACCTCACCACAAGGCTGCAGCTGCTCTGCTGTTTTCTTCCTGCTCTGCACAAACCTTTCCTGCCAAGAGTATGTCTTTGACCTCACACAGTTCTGCAGTTCTCCCACGTGAAGCCACCTGACAGGTCTGCTGACTGTTTTTTAAGGTTTTGGCTGGAGGAAAGTTGTGGTTGAATGGTGCCTCTAATTCTCTCCTGAACTAAGGTTCAGGCTGATGCATGAATAGAGGGGCAAGCCAAGCTGGGACATATGGGCACAAGTGAGGGGAATGGAAAGGATGACATGCTAAAAGCAGGTCCTTTGCTCAGTATGCAAAGTGCTGCAAGCCATGCACAAACATTAAATCATATCTGCAGCTGTGGACAGTTTAGCCTCTTTATCCTCAGCCTGGTGAGGAGCACCAGCTTTTCTTGCTGTAAGACATTGTTCCACATTTGTAAGTCAGTGACTGTTTGACCCTTTGGTTGTCAGAAGACAGGAAAATAGCCTTGGAAGCTTGACAAGACATAAATACCTTCCTCTTTGTCCAGAATTACTAGGATTATACGCAGGGTTGCGCAGGAAGGATTATCACATGAATGGGTCTGAATTTTGCTGGCTCCATGTGCAATTCTGTCATTTCTCTTCCTGGAATAGTGCTGAAATTCTTACCAAAGTGTCAGCAGTTTAGAGGTCATAATAAGCAACTGAAAGGTAAAAATCATTTAAAGCCTGTTTCAAAATGCCATGGATGTCGTATGAGTCCAAAAATCCTCTTCTATTTTCATTTCCCAGCCGAGGGGAGGGGGTATTAAATTATGTAAATCAATCACAAATTGCTTAACCTTTCCATGAGTGCACTGTAACTGGGGAGGGTGAAATAAGCCCATTATCAGCAACAGAGCAGCAAGCCCTTTTGGGGAGCTGCAGTTGATTCTGCTTACCCCCTCCAGTGCTGCTGTGGAAATTGCTGTTTGTGAACTTTGCCTCTCTCAGTTCAGCTCTTCTCATCCCAGGGCTAGAGCTGCACAAAACCTCCAAAGTGCTTCAAAGACAGCAGTGTGGAAAGCACCATATTCCCAGCATTCTGTCACTGCACCCGCTTGGCTGTGCGTTAGTAATAACTGATGACAGCCAATAAAATCAAATAAGTACATGTGCAAATGGTAATGGAGGAAAATAAAACTAAATAATGCCTTAGCAGGCCCTGATTACCTTGATCTTGGCTTGCTGTCACACTAGTCTGTCCTCATTGGGGAAAAGACATGAAGTTCTACAATCTCTTCAGAAGGAAAGGTATGCATGAAGGGGTTTTCATAGGTAATTATTTACAAATTCCCTGCAACCATGCTGCCTCTGTTGTTTTTATTAACCTAATAAAATATATTATCTGGAGAAAAGCTTGGTGCATATAGCAGTTAAATTTATATGTGTTATTCTAGTATGACAAATATTTTGTTATAGTTTGCTAGCAATTATTCAGAATAACACAAACAGCTTGGTATGATTGTAGCCCTGCGAATTGACATTTGAAATATTTATAAGTACAGCCATCCTGCCATATGGGCCCTCTTTGGAGTTATCAGTCACCGCATCCCACTGCCTCTGCAGCTTCACATGCTAACACTGCCTGCTTCTGCAGCTGGAAGGAGCAGAGCTCTGGGCAGCAGGACATTCCCCATGCTTCAGGCATAGCTGTCAGCCCTGGAAGATGGGATGGAGGCTGGTGGAGCACATGGCTGGCTGAGGCAAGTTCTGCAAACACCCACGTATCCCTCGTGTGCCGTTTAATGCCACACGGTGGATCCGGAATAATGGGTCTCTCTGGAAGTGAGTTTTAAATGCAAAAAACACCTACCACTGATTGTTCACTTTGGAATGGTGTTATTACACGCTGGGGAAACAGAGGGCATCTCTCCTTGGCCTACTGATTTGCAGGGTCTCTCCTCATCATGGAAAATGCATGTGATGGCCTGGCTAGCAAAAGAAGGACGTGTCACGGTTTTTTCCCCTAAAATGAGTCTTTCTGTTCTCACATCCAATAGCTTATGAATAAATAGCTGGTACTTGTTCATAAACAAATGTTCATAAAACAAATTTGTTCATAAAACAAAACCCTTTCAACAGAGACTCACATCTGTGCAAAACTCTCACTGCTCTCAGTGAAATTCCACTCAAAGGAATGATGACAGGGTACATCCCCAGCACAACCAGGAACTAAAACGTGTGTTGCATTCTTTCTTTAACCAATTAGTCGTATGTACAAATCTTCTGCATCAAAAAATGAGGTGGAAATTCCTCCTGGTTAATTCATTTGAGTCTTGGTTTCAGTCCTGGGAATTTCAATCAAGTGCAAGGATCATTGAAAACTCAGGAGGGGGATAGAAAAAAAAAAAAAAAAACAAGAAAAAAAAACCACAAAAGAGGGAAGAGCAAAAGAAAAGGAGTATGTATTTTCTACACACATAAAGACTCTCGCTGTTTTAAAACCTTGTTAACTTACCCGAGAGTGATATTTGGTGACTGGTGCATTTTGTGTGTGTAGAAAGCAAATCCCAGAGGATTCCTAGGCTTGGTGTATCTGCAAAAGAGACAAAATAGGTAGAAAAATAAATTTTTTGCTTAGCTGCAGCCAAGCTGGACAAACAGCTCAGAGAATTAAGCTCCCAAAAGTATATTTTCTCCTCTGAGTGCAAAGGACTTTTCCAAGCAACTGGCAACTTCATGTCCCCTTTGTCTGCATGGTGTTCACAAGAGCCCCGAAGAACGAGGATCGATGAAAGAGAGACAAGTTCCTAAATGAGACAGTGAAAGTAGATGAAAAATGCTTCTCTGTTTGATAACAAATACTCCTCAAGGTGAGAGACACAATGACTGATCAAAATGTCTTCTGCCAGAGGAAGGAGACCTACCAGGAGCCAGATATTCTGTCCTTCTCTTTGCTCCCACTTTGCTGGTCACCTTACACTCAAGGTTCAAAACAATTTTGGTGAAAAGAACCCAAAAATTATTCAAGAATGTGGTCCCATTGAACCACAAAGGCCAGGAATATTTGCTTTTCAGAATTCATCTTGAGACAAATAATTCGGAAAAACTTCTGTTGCTATCTGGGGTTTTGGCCTTTGCCCATATTGTATTAAATGCTTTTACAATTTCTCCATCTCTAATTAAATACATACCAAACTGAGGGCAGTGAAAGAAAGCAGAGAGGATCTCGTCTTCAGAGAAACCCTCCAGTCTCTCTGGGTAAGCTACAAATCGGAAAGGCCCTGAGCATGTCTCCTGAAATAGGGGAGACAAATGAGAAATATGGGCTTTGTTCAGAATAAAAAGCAGATGAGGCTCAAAGGCACTAAGGCACAAAAGGATTAGGACACAGCACAGCTTTTCATTTGTCATCTGCAGCTCATCTGGGACCCAAACAACACCTTCAATGCCTCCTGCTCTTCGTCTTAAAGGAGAATCCAGAGACTCCCTCCAATTCATACATAAAATGATGTTGACAGAGAGCCATGTTTGGAGACATTGTGGCTTTTTGTTCCAGATAATTAGTCCCCTTGTACAGGCTGACTGTCACCAGAGAAAGGATAAATTGTGCCACAGTGCATCTTCCAGGCAAAAGGATCCACTACCTGGACGGGATGCTGGAGGGTTTAAGGATAGATGGCAGGATGTGACAGGGAAAACAGGTAAAATGTTTTTTGGTAAAATGGTGTTTGGTCTGGGTAAGTTTCATCTGTAAATGGCTCTGCTATACTGCTGTAAGTCACAGAGGCTTGTTTGGGTTGAGAACCCCTTTTAGAATTCCCCCTTGCTTTCCCAAATGAGTGCACATGTCAGCCAGCCAGCAGCACCAGGGCTCTCCAAACACCAGGAGAACTCCTGGATGGCACAGGCCCTAAGACTGCTCATTATGCCCAGGTCTTGGACAATAAAGACTTCTGGTGCTCATTCCACTGGCCAGTCAGCATGTTCTCTTCTGGTTACACAAGAGACTGCACAATACATCTTAGTAAAGGAGCATCCCAGGAGGTAATTTTTATAGAAGTGAATAAATCTACAACCTCTAGAAAGATTTTAAACTGGTATAAACCAGCCTTTGCCCTGATGACAAAAAAGCAATTTCTTCCATTTTGATTTGCTGTGGATTGATCCCTTAGTTATATTTTCATATCATTCAACATGCACAGGAGTTTACAAAGCCTATATTTATTGATTGCTCCCCAGACTGTTTAGACAGAGATGTCTTGATTTTCACCTTGGTTCTCTGCTGCAAGACAGGAGTACTCCCAAAGAAGCAGGTGAAATTCCAGTGGTGTAAAAGTGGTGGAAGCCAAAGCAGAATTGAGAATCAAGAAGTCTCATTGATCATTGCTCACAGTGATCTTTCAGCTACCCTTATCAAATATTAACAATAATGACTTATTTATATAACACGGAGAGCTAGGTGCAAGAGGATAGGCGTAAGTCCCAGAGAACTAACAAACTAAATAATAAATACATATCAATCTAAAATAATAAATAATAAATCCCATATTCCAGAGTCACTTCATTTATTTTTTTCTTTGGAGCTGTTTGCCCTCACTTTCTCTGATCAGCAGGAGGGCTTGGTTAAAAAGATCAGATAAGAAATTAATCTCTTTGATGTTTACAAAGGCAATAGGGCTTTCACACTTTTCTAAGTGCAATCCAGCTGCAGGTAAAGAATTCTGAAGCTTGTGGAAGTGCTAATTAAAGCCAGTAATAACATGATTCACCTTCAACCCTGCTCTGAAATGCCCAGTGGTTTTTTGCCAGGAGGAGTGTTGTATCTCCAGGGCACTGCTTTTGAGGAGCTCTCGTTTCAGGGATCTGCAACATAGCAACCATACGGGCTAGAAAGAGAGGAAGCCAAGTTGTTTAAATCAATCCTTGTCATAGGATCCCACTGTTTATTGATATCCTGAAGGTGAAAGGTTAATGCTTTACTCAGGAAACCACTCATCCTCCAAAATACTATTATTGTTTATCTTGCTGAAATCTATTTTTTTATTTCCCAAGACATTTTTATTTAATTTCTGTTCCAGGTTGTCTTTACTGTTTTCATAGTATCACTGTACAGACTTAATCCTTTTCCAATCTGATATTGCAAGTTGTGATGGAAAATGCCAAGTGTCTGGTATTTTTTGAAATAGAAAGATTAGCAGAAAGAAAAATTATTAACTTGAGGCTACTTGTTTTATCCCAACATGAGTTATCAGGAGCTCCAATCAAGCAATGGAGTTGAAAGTAACAGATCAACTAGAATAAACATTTGTCCCCAGGAATAATATATCTTGTCACTTTAGTAGCTTGGAACATGTTCTCATTTATCCAGCCATTTTCTTGGCAGAGCAATTGTAAATGGCCAGTTTGAAACGAGGTCTGTTCCCATTGATTTTATTCTCAACTTTTTTTTTTTTTTTTTTTAAGTCTTTGTGCCTTCTGGTTAATAAAAGAGCATGGAAGTGAAAGGTACATAAATCTGCAGCGTACACAAATAGCATTTCATGTGAACAGCTTGGCCTGTGAAATTCAATGTGGAGGAACTTCAGGTGAAATATTAACTACCTAGACTGTAAATAACTACTAACATGCATGATAATACCAGAAACTGGATGTGTTGCTTTAGAACAGGAAAGTGTCTGTGATGCAGATCAAGAAATAATTGTCATGTTCTTCTTTTCTCAGCATTTACGATCTTCCTCTCCTCAGGCTGGCTACTGGAAATAGTTAATAAATTCCTGGTCTGATGCAGGTTGGCAAATACTACATACCTACACTCATCAACTTGAAATTAAAATAATGTAGTGAAAGAATCAGAGAACTTGAAGAATATGCTTTCTGTGTTAGAATTGACATAAATCATGTGCTATTAAGACCATAGAAAATACCAGGGTCCAGCTATAACCACTGAGAAGTTATGGAGAGATTTTCTTTGTATGACCAGTTTTATAATATTGTCACAGGTGAAAAAATTGCTTCATTTTTCAGTGCCTACTGACTTCCCGTGTATTAAAGTGGAGCCTGCAAATATCATTCTAATCAACTAGGAAAGCTCTTACTAAATAGAACTGTTCATTTAACATGACAAAGTTCCTTGCATCCTGAGTGGTGTTTCTTCCCCATGGTTTAGACTGAATCCAGGACCTACTGCTTGACCTCGTCTATCAGCTCTGTCATCCCATCAGGACAGCCAAGACTGGCTTATACCACAACAAGGTATATTTCCACATTCAGCCCCAGAGACCTTCTGGGAAAGTCTGAGTACTCTCCAATGCATTTTGCCTGGACAGAACTGTCCGGGAAAATCTTCCTCAGAGGTGGCCCTGCTGGCTCTTTCCCTCTGGGAATCTCAAGCTCTGTAGTACTTGAAATCATAGTACTTGGGAATCACAAGCTCTGGGACTTCTAATGAGTGCAGAGGGATTAAGCAGTTTGCTCTGTAACATTCTGGGCAGCAGTGTCTGGCTCAGAAATAGAAACTGCTATTTCGATCTTCCCCTGAGAAAATAAACCTTTTGTATTTTTATGGGATGCTCAGGATTGGACAAATTCTTGTCAATTTCAGTAAAGCAAAAATTTGTAATTGCTGATAAGTCTCTTGTCTTAGTCCTTAAAACATGGGGTACAGCCAGAAACTCACAGCTCAGTCCTCTTTTCATTTGGCATTTTCTTCCTCCTTAATCTGCCCACTCATGTTCTTTCCTCCTCCCCTTGCTGGGAAAGCCACCCTCTGCATGCAGGGATGCCAGTACTCACCTTCCTGCACAGAGTAAATCCTCACAAAGCAGCCTGCAATAGATTAGTCTTCCAACAGTCACAGCAGGCAAGGATGTCTTCAGTTTGGGTGCAAAATTGTGGAAAGGAAGGAAAATAAATCAAATCCTATTTGCCAAAGGGCAAAATTTTGCCTTCAAGTCACTGGCCCTGAACTGAAGATTTATGGAGGGCAGGAATGAAGTGATATAGTCCTTGAACCACATCCTGTTGGCCCCCAGGGCCCCAAAGGTGAGGGCCATTTTCTGGCCCTCCAAGTTTTTCATTGCGTGGCTTTGCTGACAGGCTTCAGCATCCCACAGAAGCCATGCGGGCGGTGGTTCCTTGGACAACTACAGGCAAGTTCAGACTTTTATGAGTTGTTTATTAATTTCCACTGCTGAGAGCCGATCATTAGTTCTCTTTTTCTGCAATGTTATCAGTTAAACTTTGCCATTCCTATTTGCATCTTCCCAGTGGTTCTCAGACACTTCTTACTGAGGGTGATTCTGTTGTGTGAGGCAGATCTCTGCTGCTGTGAATGAAAACCTCAGACATGACCCCATCCAAGGCAGACCTGGGAAAAACACCTGTTAAAATGAGAGATATTTTTCATACTGGCAAGTTCTTGCTGCTCCTGCTTGCTCCCAGAAGTTGTCCCATGTATTGCTCAGTTCATCCAAAGCTCTCATACCTCTTCCTCCTGCTCATCCTCACATCTGGATGTGTGCACACATGGCTCCAGGTGCCTTCTCAGAGAGCTGAGTGTCAATAAGGCAAGGCGCTGGACACCCTCCTGGCAGAAATGACCCTGCCAAAACCCACAGAGAACCTATAAAAGAGGGTAGAAGTTTGACCTTGTTTGAGGCTCAATTCTAGAGAGCCTGTTCCTTTTGATTCTCATTTAGTGACATTTCATTAGCAGAAAGAAAATGCCTGCATCGTTGATCATTATTAGACACAAGCTTTGTTCTCTGTCTTCAGTGAGGCTTTAATCTCCAAAGCACTCATAGCATAGACAAGGAGGCAGAGACCCTGAGCTACATGCTTTGCCTGTGTTTTGGGAGTTTCTCAGTTAAGCTTTTCCTTATAAAAAATCCCAATCACTTTCCACTTCCTCCCTCCATCCACGCTACTGATCTTTCTCATTTACTCCTAAAACTCTCTCTTGCATTAAAACCACTCAGCTTTTTTTTTTTTTTTTTTTTTTTGAGAAAGCAGAACATTTTCATTTTCAAATGATGGCTCCAAATGCTGGTTTCCAAATGTTGGATTATTTCAAGAAGGCAAACATGTGCACACATTCTCTCATTAAAGAACTAAAAAGGTAACGATCAAGTCCTAAATGCCACGCACAGTTGCTATTCCAATTCAAGCACAGCATGTAATACAAGGGGCAGTGGTAGGCTATAACATTATAAATGACACCCCATTGGTGATGGAGACAAATCAGATTATGTGTGAGTAGGCTATTGATTGTGCTTAGATTTCTTAATCTCTTAAATCAATGAAAGGATAGTAAATAACAGAGACAATGTGTGCTTGGACAGCAAAGCATCTTTTAATACTTAGGTTTTCATGAGCATTTTTTAATAGTCAGTAATATCCTAAGTGGAAAGATGCTTAGCCAGCTCAAAGTATAGGTTACTATTTATTACCAAGATGCCTCAGTTGAGATTTCCTCTCTGTTTATACTAGACATCAATTCTGATTTACCTCTTGTTGAGTTAATGAAAACATGTTATGCAGTTTTATTAAAGAAAACAAAGTCCTCAATTGACTGCCTCTGAAACAGTGCAACAAATTCTGAGGAGATTAGCATAAGGATTAAACATACAGATTTTGTTGCAGGAGTTGTTTTCATGAATACATTCTTAATTGATTGTAGCAAAACAAATACACACTTTGGTAATGCATGCTGAGTCTCCAATTCAGCATTATTTTAATTAAGTCTTTTGAATGACGAATTTCAGTACAGCAGATGTTCTTGAGTATTCAGGTATATAAATACAACCAGTGTCAGCATCTGATAAGCCTACAATTTGAGAGTTTAAGCACATATGAAACTCAGCCAATTGTCGAGAGCTGAAAATGGAAGAAATTTGCTAAACCACTGCTTGCACCTGTTTTGAATTATGATGTTGTTTCCTCCACACTAACCTCGGGGGAAAGAAGGAAAGAGTCTTGTGTGCAGTGCCAGAACATGGGGAAGGAGATGTGTTCACTTCCCACTTTGGTTTCTCATTAACCAGCTTTAGCAGTTGATCTTTGGGAAGAGGGAGTTCCAGTATATTTTAAGTACTGAGTATTTTATTCAGCAGATCTCTCTGTTTAGCCATAAGCATTCAGTTAACGAATTGAAGGTAAGTAAAAAAATGCCAAACCCTGTGATGAAGTGATTTTCTGGTTAATATTATGTCTCTTCACAAATAAATATATCTTCTCCATGCTAGGAAGTCATTTATCTTTCAAATAAAATCTGCTTTGACAGGGTGTCCAATGAATTTAAAAATGTTTGACATCACCGTGAGCTTTAAATGAGACAGTAAACATTATTGGTCATCAAATTTTTTGGGTGTGTTCTCATTAAAATTTCATATAGGCTTTTATTCAGTGGATACACTTCTGTACATGAGTTCCTGAGCCTTAGCTCCAGGCTGTTCAGAGTCATCACCCTTTTGCTGTGGGAAACACGTTGATAAATGGACTTGGCTTTCTTTGGTAACTTGACATTTTTACTGCTCTCTGTCCTTAAACACATATAGAAAGAAAACCTCTCCCTGTTTGGAGCATGTCCAGGCTTCCATGGAAAAGCAGCAGAGTCTTTCAGCTGTATGTGAGAGACTGAGGAAATGCAAAGGTGACAAAGGAAACCCAGAAGATGCAAAGGTCTCCTATGGAGAAATATCTGCTTTCAGAGAGCACTTCTCTATCTACAGAACTTCTGGGCTCTGAAACCTGCAAGTAAAGATGATTTCAAATCACCAGCCAATGCAGACATTTGTGGAGCAGAAATATTTCTTAGAGCAGAGTACAATAACACTCTGAAAGAATATGAGAAGGAAAATCAGGGAGGACACAGTATCTGAGTCACTGTGGGAAAGGGCGATGTCAGGCTGGAGTTGTGATTGGACTTCAGGCTGAATTGGATGTAATTGTTCACAGGTGTTTGGTCTGGCACCTAAAGTGTGACACTAGAAGCTGCCAACCTAGGCTAAAGGTCATGAGGAAGAAAATCACCTCAGCTGTCACCAGCACTGCCACATTCAACACTTTGCATTGCCCAGACAAATTTCTGTGAGCCAAACATTTCCCATGAGATATCACGAAGACCTAGTGTGAGTTCTGGATACTGAGCCTATCACCTGCCCTTCTGCCCCTTTCTCTGTCCCTTTCAATACCAGAGCCCCAGGCTTATATTTAGGGAAACCTGACGGTGTGTATTTGATCAAAAAGAACAGCTCTTCACACAGCTACTTTTCCATGATCCAGAGTCCACATTGGCAAGGATTGAGACAAATGACTTGGTGCAGCTTCGTGAGGTTTCCCAGCTTGGGCTCTGCTCAGGGTCACATCTGGCTCAGGCCAAGACAGGGAGACCACGGTTGTCTTTTCCAGTGCACCAAAGTCAGGAAACCAAACCAACCCTACGGCGCCCTCAGATGCACAGATTAATACACACCTTCAATATTTCACTAGAAATACTTCAGTGCCTTGTTTTATATTGATGTCCTCCTTCAGGATGAATTTAAGTACAAGTTCTGTGTGTTTCTGAAAATCTTCCTTTTCAATATCTAATATTCACATTCACACCTTTCTCCCTCCTTTTGTTCCTTTCATTCTCATCCTGAGCTTTGCTGCCTCTGGAAGCCAAAGACACCCATCCATCACAGCTTGTTTGACACGAAGGCAATTCACAGCCTCTCAGCTCCTGGCATGTGGACAAATGTGTTGGAGTAATACCTAACATTTAAATAATGATTCACCATTGAATATGATGAGAAATTGGCTGACAGTTTCAAGGTAATGCCCTTCCAAAGACATACAGTATTAATTCTTTACTACCATATAACTGTACATTCACTTGGAGAATCTTAAATAAAGTTTACATTTTGCAATTAATTTAGCGAAATTCTGAGTTAAATTACTTGCTATAAAAATATTAAACATATTACAACTGTCTGTACATGGCCTTCTAAAGGAAAGGGAAGTTTAATTATTTTAGAAGAGAAATATAAACAGTGTCAAGATTTAACCGCTGCTCAATTTAATGTAACTTCTGCCTAATTTTACAAATCATTATTTATACAGTCAACATACATAAAAAATTAATAAATGACCTCCATAAGATTGCTTTTGGTATAGTTAGCAGTGTAGGCAATTATTATAGTTATGTCACAAAAAACCACAAGGGAAATCTGTAGTTGCTTCCCAAACACAAAAATCATGTAAAGAGGAAGAGAAAGAGAGGAAAAAAGGTATAAAAAGGATCTTCATTGAGCAAAGTTTAACCATGAAGTCAATTTTGCATCTCTCCTCCAAAGAGTGGGGAGAGAACTTGAAAGCAAGGCTTTGTGACAGTGTGCGATGTGCAAGCAGAGACAGCAAGGTGAAGATTTCCCTTCTGCAATCACAAAGAGCAGCTCCGGGATGGGATTAGGGCAGGAACCTGCTCCCAGCCCCACTGCTGCACTTATGATGGTGAAGCCTCCTGGGCACTGAGAGATCTGGCCAAAACCCAGCCCAAGCATTAGTACTACAAAGTGTCTTATAATGGGTGGTGGCACGGGAGGAAGCACCAGAGACCATCAAATTTTCTTTCTGCCTGTGAAGTTTCCATCAGGAGCCATCTGGCATCCCCAGAGAAGTGCAGGCAGTGCACAGGAAGGACTGGGACACAGATACAGAAACTATTGCTCTCTATCACCATATCCCAGTGGTTTCAATGTGGTCCATGGGAGGTTCCTAAAGGGAAAAGAAAGATAATTCAGAAAAGCAAGGCTACTGGTAGCAGACTTGCACATATTCTGGATATCGTTTCCCTTTACTTCAGGGATCCAGAAATTGAGAATTCAAAGGTAAAAAAAAATCTTTATTAGAGAAATGAGGGTGTCAAAGGCAAGAGGGTGTCAAAGGCAGCTTGCCTGTGTCCAGAGGCTGTATGGGATGGACTGTTAAGGTTTTACCAGGCCACTGATAGGGCCAGATATATCCAAACTGTATGGAGGTAAGCTGAGCCCTCGTGAAGTTAGTCGGAGGTCCAGCAAGAACATGTCCCTCAAGCTTTGTTCTAAAATGCATGCTAAATTTTCAAACAGAGTGAATTTTCAAGTATTTATTCCACTTAGAACCTTGGCCTCTGATGCCAGAGTGCTATCTTCCCTTTCTTCATTCCTGCTGACTTTTACTCTTCCCCACTGTGCTGATTTACGTTTGGAAGTGTGAGCTGTGATATTGGGAGGCACCCACTGCACAGTAATTACTTAATTCCTTTCCAGAAAGAAAGGAAGAATGCAGGCAGGACTGAATGCAGATAACATCTCTAATGTCTCACTGCAGCAGCACACTCAAGTGATCTGATCCCATCCTTATTCCCAACAAGAAGCGGAGAAAAAGGGGATAAACCTGTTGTACCTCCTTCTGAAGCATGATGTAAAATAAAAATTATCAGGGAAGCTAAATTATTGAGCTACCACAGGAGCTGCTTCAATACCACAGTGCTTCAAAGATGGTTGTTTGTCAGAGCCTTAGGTGGTACTTCTCTGCGTTTGCAGGATGAACCTGAGCCAATAAAACAACTGTGCAGCACTCTTTTTCTCCTTTATTAAAAGGATTCTGGCAGATAATAGAAAATTATCTCTTCAGATACTGCAGATGGGTTTTACTGCACTAGACAATATAATAAAAGACATTAATTCTTCCATAAAATTATTGAGGATATTTCATAAATAGTGTCTTGGAAGGTCAGCAGGCTGAGTCCCCAAAACATCCCTCAGCAATGTTATATGCAGATTCACCTGAAGTCATTTTCAAAAGAGGAAAAACTCTCCACACTCTTTAACACAGAAAAGATTCAAACTATTTCCTCAGGGGAAAAAGAAATCAAGGCTGTCCTTTGGCCTCTACTCTGCAGGTCTCTGCTATGTTGATTATTTTGTTGGCTGAATGATCTGAACAGACTTGCTGAGTTGTCTCAGGAGCCAGAGCACTGGAGAGGAATTGGGACAGGGAAAAAAAGGAGTGGGCAAACAGGGAGTTTGAAATCTCATCTTGAATCAATAAATGGTTTACTACTGGTTTTCATGGAGGCCAAGAGTGTCAGAAAGAGAAGTCAAGAAGGTTTGAAGTCCAGGAATTTCGCAGTTCCATATGGAGAGACACAAATCATAAAAGTCCCTGATATCCCTACTTTCTCTCCTTTGCCTGGTATTAAGTTCCCAGACCCACTCACCTGTATTGCTCTTCATTTTTTCTTCATTACTGAAGGCGGAGAGGAAAATCAAGTCACACTTGCAAGTGTGGATTAGTGAGATTCATCGGGGCTTTGCTTTATTTTACCAGAAATTCAGGCACATGCTGGCCTGTGCCAATTACAATCTAGCCATTCTTCTAAATGGCACCTGGCAATGAAATACCTTCACTTCCTTATGTCCACATGAGAAAGAACATTTCCTTTTAGAAAACTACTGTGCAAGTCCCAAATCATCAACAGAAGAAATTTATGCACCAAAAAGCCTGTTAGCCCGGAAAACCACAGCTACATGTGGTTGCTCTCTCTGTGAAAGCCTTTGTTTCACTTTAGAGAGATGCACCATGATTTAGTGAATTGCCTGGTCCCTGGGAAGACCAATATCCTTTCATACCCTAAGTTCAGGAGGGTATTTAACCACTGTAGTTTGTCAGTGCTTTGCATCACTCTATACAATAAGCCAGCTTAATGTGATATTTTCTCTCCTTCCTCTCACACTTCCTGGCACTACAAAGTCCGACAAAAAGCCCTGGATGCAGCGTGTTTGTGAGACTTGGAATCCAGCTCAGCTCTGCATTATGCAATTAATCTCACACGTCTCAAATAGCTCAAAGCAGAACCACAGATCCTCTTAACCCCTAAGCCTTGGCGTGTTTCAAATCCAGATCTTGACCAGTGTGCCAGGACTGTGAGTCGGATGAATCACGTATGAGGCACAGTCTGAGAAACCTAGTGGGTGTTGTTAAGGTTATTAGGAGTCCTTCAAATCTTTTGAGAGCCAGAGACCATCTGGGTTCATGATATTGAATAAATCCTGCCAAAAAGGTGCCAGCTGGACATACTTGCTTTGGACTGTTACTGTAATAATATTTTGTAACTAAGCATCTTATTCTTTTATTAGCTCCAATAGTGATATTATTTTTTTTTTTTTTTTTTTTTTTTTTTTTTTTTTTTTTTTTTTTTGTGCTATTCAACATTGCATTGAGTTTCCATGGTGAGGTTTCGGTTTTGAAGAGGCTGCAAGGATGGCTTCTGTGAGAAGCTGCTGGAAGCTTCTCCCAAATCCAATGGACCCAATGCCTGCCAGCTGCAAGATCGACCCACTGCTGGCCAAGGCCCAGCCCATCAGTGAGGGTGGTAGTGCCACCCAGATCATGTATTTAAAAAGGGGGGAAAAAGCTGCAGAAAAGCAACAGAGGTTGGAGAGAAGAGTGAGTAAAAAACAGCTCTGTAGACCCCAAGGTCAGTGTAGAAGGAGAAGGTGCTCCAGGCACAGAGATTCCCTTGCAGCCCCTGGTGCAGACCATGCTGAGGCAGCACACAGAGGTCCAGGGTGAAGCAGATATCCACCTGCAAGCCCTGAAGGACTCAGTTCTGGAGCAGGTGAAGACCCATAGGAGTCTGTGACCTTGTGGGAAGTCTGCACTGGAGCAGGCTCCTGACAGGACCTGTGGCCCCACAGAGAGAGGATCCCACTCTGCAGCAGAGTTGCTGTCAAGGCTTCTGACCCTTCAGGGGTCCCCACTGGATCAGAACCCTGTTCCTGAAGGACTGCACCCAGTGCAAAGGAACCTTCATAAAGAATTCCCTCTTCCTGGGAAGAACTCACATGGGAGAAGTTCACGGAGGACTGTGTCCAGTGGGAGGGACCCATACTGGAGCAGGGGAGGAGTGTGAGAAGACCTCCCCTACCAAGGAAGTAGCAACAGAGGCAAGGTGTCAGGAACTGACCACAGCCCCTCTCCCCCATCCACTGGGAGAGAGGAGGTAGAGAAATAAGGAGTAAAGTTAAGCCTGGGCAAAGGGATAGGTGGAGGGAAGCGTATTAAGGATTAGTTTTAAGAATTTAGGTGTTTTAAGAATTTCTCACTATCCTACTCTGATTTGATTGGTTATAAATTTATTTTTCCACAAGCTGTGTCTCTTTTGCCCTTGACCTTGTCCTGACCCATGAGCCTTTCATTGTATTTTTTCTCCCCTGTCCACCTGAGGAGGGGAGTGACAGAGCAGCTTTGGTGGGCACCTGCTGTCCTGCCAGGGCCAACCCACAGCATCTATAATGGAGATGAATATAACTACCAAGTTTTAATATGCCCTCAGAAACAGTACTCTGAAAGCTTCCAAGGTCATTGCTATAGAAAAAGTATCTGATTTTTAGGACAAAAAAAAAAATACTGCAATAAAAAAATAAACCTTCTCTGGCATGGTCTGTTCCTCAGCATTGGTGTTAAATGTGTTATCAAATGCTGATAGCAATGCAGTCTCTGTGTATGGAGGGTATGGGTTACAGTCCCATCTGCTTTGGATGTTCATGACTTGGCTGTCTTGAGGAGAAAGGGATTGAAAGAGTTGACTCCAGCAGTCCCTTACACTTCCATATTCTTTAGTGCAAAGCTCTCTCTAATCCGTGTGTCCTGGAGCAGCCATTTGTTCCAGGAGTGTTCTTCCTAATAACACAATTATTTTCTGCCCAATATTTTCCCTAGTTTGATACTGCTTGCTTTTTTTTTTTTCCCCCCCCATGAAATCTCCATGTGTGGAAAACCAGATTTTCTGTTTGATCTAGGTGCTTATACTTGCAGCTGACTTGAAGGCTTCAACTTGTGCAGGCTGCTGATAAATGACCACATAGGCTGGCATTTTTAAGAAGGCAAAAATGTCTGATGTATAAAAACCCACAAGAGAGTGCACTGAGCAGGTCTGTGTGTGTATGTGCCTACTGGCATGGGAATTCAGCTTTGCCTGCACATGTAAGTGCAAGGATTTGCAGACAGAAGGAATGCAGGAGCCTTTGGGGTACAACTGTGTAATTCTCATCTTTTGTTGCTACCAGTCTGGCCAAGGCTTGAACTCAGGAAAAAGCAATGAAGGTTAAGAGGAGTGAAGCAACCCCTCTCCCACAATAAAATTACTTTGGCCTTAACTTGTCAACATTGTATAATTTGTATGGCCACAACACCAGCCAAGTCACAAACAGACCTTCCAAGCTATGAGCTCAGCCCACAAATCACACTCATTAAGGCTTCAAATCAGAGTTTAAAAAAAAAAAATCAACTGCATTTATGCCCGTGTATGAAATCTCTGCAGTTCAGTCATTGTTCCAAAAGTTCTCAGGCAGATTACAGACGCTGGCACCTTTGCTATCCTGAATGAATTACTGAGGATAAAATCTTTATTAAGCTTGTACATCTTGGCTCTAAAGTAGCAGTGCTGTGTGTAAAATCAAGGTCTCAGAAAGCAGCAGCAGTGTTTCACTGGGTCCTGCAGGATCCAGGCAGAAAGGGTGATCACAATGCCAATAATATACTTCAGCAATGGCAAAGTAAAGAGGAGTCAAAGAGTTTTAATCTTTAGGAGAGCACATGGCACTATCTCTGCCAGTCAAAAAACATTAAAAATTCAATGTTTTATTAAACAGGTTTCTGCAGGGGAAAATGCTGTGCTGCTAATTTGGAATGAAATATTAGCACAGTGCAAGCAAGCTTACTATAAGTTAACGTTTCCAAATTCTCACTTGCCTAGTAGGAAAGGTTACTTAAAGGATGACAAGTCTAAAGACTGATTAGGTGTGTAATCATGGTGTTATTATGCTAATGACGGATTTGTTTGTTGTCGCGTTATCAACAAAAGATTAAGCAAATTCCTACATGAAAGCTTGAGGTGAAACAGTCGGCTAGAGAAGGGCAGTAAATCTGTGCATTACCATCACTTCTTTCTGGAGTAATTATTGCTGGACGGGGTGCTTCTCTCTCAGTTCTCACAGGTGGCAAACCCACAGAGTTTGATGAGCAATTCTGCTTGCAGTCGTGTTGCTTCTTGGACTGGCTTGGTTTCCGAAGGCTGCACATTTCGGTGGAGCATCCACTGATGGGGCAGCCGGGAACATCATCTTTTCACTCAGAAATGCATCTTTGGGTAAAGAAACAGCCGGTGGCTATGTAAACTTTTCCTTAATACTTCAAGCCTGAAAGCTCTCCCAAGTGTGGTCCTCTCGAGCTGGATTTGATTGAGCTGTATGTCTGGGCACATCCTGAACTTATCCTGCCTGGGAGTATCTCCGCTGTGCCGTGGGCATCCTCTCCCTGCCAGCAGCCTGGGCTCAGACCTGAGCCTCCCCAAACAGGGCATGGAAATGAGGTGGGTGGCCAGAGGGCCTTTGCAATGAATTTTCTCTGCCATATCAGCATGTGGCCGATAACTCAATCGTGTCTGTGCATCAGTATGCGCCGGGCCGGGAGGCGGCAGAAATGCGGTTTGCATTCTGATGCAAATACCCTGCTCAGCCTCTGGCTGCAGCGTGTTGGGCTGTGTCTTGCAAACACTGATGGCTTGTGTCTGTTCCGTCCTTATATGGACCACCGGGACTCCTCAGGGGAGTTGGATTTTCCTTGTAGGGCTTTCTTTTCTTTCTTTCTTTCTTTCTTTCTTTCTTTCTTTCTTTCTTTCTTTCTTTCTTTCTTTCTTTCTTTCTTTCTTTCTTTCTTTCTTTCTTTCTTTCTTTCTTTCTTTCTTTCTTTCTTTCTTTCTTTCTTTCTTTCTTTCTTTCTTTCTTTCTTTCTTTCTTTCTTTCTTTCTTTCTTTCTTTCTTTCTTTCTTTCTTTCTTTCTTTCTTTCTTTCTTTCTTTTTCCTACACCTATTTGTTTGAAACCTTCAGCTTTTATTTCACATATTCCTTGCAGAATTCTTCCTGCAGAGTTCTGGCTAAACACACCTGAGCTGGGTGAGTCTGCAATTACGTAACTTGTTGTGATGGTGATGAGTTTGGGGTGGGGCTTGTTCAGTTGCCAATATGGTTCCCTAAAGAACTGAAGGAAGATTTGGACTCTTCGGTTGTATAAACTCTCTCAGCTTTCTTGAAATCCATACAGTGCCAAATTTTTCAAGATTTGAATCTGAACCTCTGTGCTTACGGACTAGGCAGCAAAACAACCTCCCACATGACAGTGTCTGCAGCTGGTCATGGATATTTGAGAGTCCTGTCAATGTAATTGAGTTTTCCCTTAGAAATACTTCACCATTTCATTCTGGGAAAGCAACAAAAAACCAAACACTTGGCTTAATTTTAATTTTTCAATGGAGGCATATTTTAGAACATTTGAGGTCTTCATAATAAAATTTATTTAAATTCCAAAGTGTTTTCTATTTTTCTTTGCAAAATATCTCGGTCTATAATTTTTTTTTTTTTTCCCTAGGAAAAGAGACCCTAAGGCACTTGTGAAGCAAGTACCAAGTGACGCAAGAACAAGTGAAGCAAATACCAAGTGAAGCAAATACCAAAATTACAGCTGGTCCCTGACAGAATTCTATCTCAATACATTCCAACGACCTCATTCATTTGTCATGATATGAAAGAGAAACAGATCTATACAGAGATCACAAGCACTGAAATAATCATGAAGCCAATTATGTTACCCAGTGGGACATAAATGTTTCTAACTTTAAGCATGCTATCTAAGGGCTTTGCTGACTAGGCAAACTGAGTAAGTTGGTGGACATTTGCAAGCTCTAAATAAATTAACAACATACTGTAAAGTGTAAAGGCATCGCTGAGACCCACTGAAACCTGTGAGTTATCACTGGAGCAGTAGTGCCAGCCACAGTATGCTTTATTTTTCCATGTCAAAAACAGTAATAACTTGAGGGTCTCACAGCTTAATGAACACTGTGTTGACCAAAAATGGGATTTATCACAGAGTTATCTATAGTGAGCTTAACTTCCAGTCTTTTTCCAGTTCACGTCTGCATTTTTCTTATGAGGTTCCTGTCAGCCGAAGATGGAAAATATTTTGGGCATAGTTTGCATAGCTTTTGCTGGATTTACTGTAAAATCAGCCATCAGTTTTGCCCCCTATAGGAATACCAGATATGTAAGGGTGAATTCTGGCTGCCAAACTTGGAAGGTGGACAGGGAGATTGCAAGGTTGGCTCTGCCGCCAGGGCAAGCCAGTCCCAGACCTCTGGGGAAAATCTGAAGAACAGTGCCAAGTGCAGTGTGGCTTTTAGTCATCATAATTGTATTTATAAAGCTACCAGGCCACCTGCTCAAGTGCTTGAGCTGCTGCTCAGCCGATTAAAACCCAGTAGCCAGGTCATAAAATATGTATTAGAAGAACCAGACGACGTGTTAACTCGTGGCATGGAGAGGGAGCGAGCCTCACCCTTGAGCAAACACAAAACCTATAGCTTGCCCCAAATGCGGCGTCCTTGCTGTCTCAGGCCAGGGGTTGGGGAATCAAAGGGTGAGTTGGAGGTGCGGGAGAGAGGGGCTGGAGGTCTCTCCGATGGTGCCTGGCAGGAGCTGCCAGCCCTGGGGCGCTGCTGCGGGGCTCTCCGGGGTGTTCTGCACCGCGGCCCTGGCTGGCTGTGAAAGGTCTCCTGACACCCGTCGTCCCCTCTACAAACAGCATTGCAGGAAGTACGTGCTGCTCTGCCACAGAAATGGGAACATCTGATCTTTCTCCCCAGTCACCATAGTTACCTTTTCATCTGAAGGAGGGAAATTGTGCTGCACGCGTTTTTGTTTGTTTTTTTTTTTTTTCTTTCTTTTGGTTTTGCTTGCTTGGTTGGTTGGTTGGTTTTGTTCGTGGGTATTTTTTGGTTGTGTTGTTGCTGTTGTTGTTTTGGGGGTTTTGTGGGGGAGTTTTTTGTTTGTGGTTTTTTTGGGTTTTTTTTTCTCTGTGGTTGTTTTGTTTTGTTTTGTTTTGTTTTTTTAAGAAACTAAATCAAGATGAAGCACTGATTCAGTTCTGAATCAAACACATCTTTCCCATGCTTCATTAACAGTTTTTTCTTTGTATCTTTAAGGAACTGAAAACTTTAACAGTTATACAGGTACGGTGAAGTCTGGGTGTGTTTTCACTTGGTGCCTTAAGTGCAGGGGCAGTTTGTTCACCAACCTTTTCCTGAGTAACTAAATGGCTGTTTTATCAGAAAATGTTATCTTAATATTCCCAGGTCTACTGTAAGGTCAGAATCAACAATACCCCTTTGCAGACTGAGCATTGGCCATGCACTTTATTTATTGCAAACATTGGCCAGTATAGAAAATCTGAAAATAAATTTTAAAACCCCTTAGAACTTTTAAAAAAACCAAAGAACAAAGAAAAACAAAACAAAACAAAAAAAAAACAAACCCAAAAAACAAACAAACAAAAAAAAGGTAAACAGAAATGAAAACATTTAAACTGTTAAGTGCTTTGGGTTTTTTACTTCCTGGGAGCACTAAATCTGAAAAAAAAAATAGAATTCTTGGAAGACATTAACTCTGCTTTTCTTTTGAAGCAGGTGAGGATACTGAGAAGGGAAAAGGATATAGAGAATTAAATATAATTAGGAAAGTTCATTATTCATGGTAATAAATGGGAATCCTCCTGTCCAAAGGTAAATGCTTAACATTCATGTAAAGGAAAGGAACTTATAGGAACAACAGAGTTTGTCACAGAAAACATGAAAAATATGCTATCAAAGTAACTCTTATATGGAATAGGATTGCTCTTGGAAAGAGTGTGTGACTCAGTAAGCCAGTCTCTGGCAACGTCCTATGCCCTTTTCTTTGGCAAACCCTGCAAGAGCCACCAGGAAATTTCTCTTACATCAGGACTCCTCTGGAAGCAGAAGGATGAAATCAGACCCTCTGTCTCCATACCATACCTGTCCCCCTCTGGGATGAGGGAATCAAGGGATGTAAAAGCATCAAATTTGGGCTGGCAACATAATCCCTGGGATCCAGCTGAGCCTGGCATCATTTACAGTGCCCCTGAGGCTTCTCTCATACACATGACCAACTCCCCCAAAACCTTGTTTGTCACCTTTGTTTCAAGTCTTTCTGTGTAATGCCACTAAACCAGCCCCAGGAAAAGGCACGTTCTCTTGGGGGATATGGGGAATGACAAGGATTTTCCATAAGAGAAAATAAAAGGAAAGCATTTTAGCTTTCTACTCAGAAGCATTTTGTTCTGTGATAGCACCCCAGGCTTGCCCAGGAGATCACAAGGAAAAGATCACAAAATTCAGTGCAGTAGCAGCAAAGCGTTGCTCCACCTGAGGTGAGCCCTCCTTCCACCCTCCAGCCAGGTCTTGCACCTTTCCAAACCAGAGCATTTGGCCCCCACACTGAATACTACACTTAGAAAACAAATGTTGAAGTTTTGATCTGGTTCAGAGCAGCTCCAGGTGAGGCAAGATCACATTAAGCACCTTGAATCAGAACAGTTTGTTCCTAAGAACACCTGCAGGAGCAAGAGGAAGGGAGGTGTTGGGGAAATAATTCACCAGCCTGGAGAAATGTGACATTTGGGCACCTGTAAGAATTTTCCTGCATACCAGTATAGTGACCTTCCTCCTCAATCTGGTCTGATGGCCTTGTTCCCGAGATATAGGCAGATATATATATCTACCTATATCTCTATAGATATATAGATATATCTATATATCTATATCTGTATAGAGAGATATAGATAGATAGATAGATAGATAGATAGATAGATAGATAGATAGATAGATAGATAGATAGATATAGATCTATAGATATAGATATATAGATATAGATGATATAGATAAATATAGTTATAGATATAGATGATATAGATATAGATATGGCATCCTATTTGAAACTCATCAGAAGTTTCTTGAAATACAAATATTTACTCTTTAAAAATCCACTTGTCTCCTTTTTCTAAAGTCATTGTCCTGAAGCAGGACAAGACTTCCCAGTAGAGGTGATCTGTTCTTGAACTTGGAGCTTTCATGCAAACATTTATTGTAAACCTGAAACCATTTGATATAAATTACTGCCAGCTCTGAGCTGGTCCATTTGTGGCAGGAACACCAAGAGTGCACACCCAGATCATGTACATGGTCATTCTTCCAGACATCTGTGATTTATGGTTCCAGGAAAGACCAGCCCCTCTCCCTGTAACTGAATAATGTCCTCCCAGGTCAAAAGTTAGATACCTAACCCTTACACTCAAAACCCTAGGGAATACAAACAAAGGTGGTGCTTCTGCCATATTCCATCTTGCTTTTTTGTAACATCATTTTAGGAGGTGGAATTTAAATGCTCAGGCAGTTTGCCTACCTTTCTGTTAATAATAAGAGGAAAGCAAAACAAAAGAGAAAAATTAGCCTTATTTCACCAGAACAGGATAGAAATAATATGTGGTTTCACACTTCTGGCTTTTTATTTACATGGTTATCCCATGCACTTCATTGTAACAAAGCTGTTTCTTGTATTATGTTGATAACTTCATTTCCATATTAAAGGCCCTTTTTCTCTGACAGGTTACTTTTCCCATGCCAGCTGCAGAACCATCAGTGTGCTGGTTAATGGATATCTGCCCCCTCAAAAATGCAGACTGATTTGGATCTTGCCCTGGCAGAACAGAAAATAAATCCCAAACCTATAGAAATTCTTCTGAGTCTCTTCCTCTATCACAAATAAAGAACCACTTGAGGAACATTCATGTATATGCACATCTGTTCACTCACGTTCTTTATTATGCACAATACAAATAACTGGGGAAAAAAAAATCTATTACTCAACTAGATTTTTTTTTCTGTTAAATTGTAGCTGGAATGTATTGCAGCATTTTTATTTGCACTATGGTAATCAGAGTAGAGAATCACATTGCATATAGAGTTGAATTCAAACCAGAGTTTTTTTCCACTGGATATTATAATCAGAATGGCCAGAGTGAAGTGGTGGAGTTTTTGACCAAAGAGGCTGTGACACCTCAATCTGTTGAGGCTTCCAAGATCTGTTTGGACTGAGCAACCTGGTCTGATCTCAGATCTGACTCTGATTTAAGCATGATGTAGGATTGGAGTCCTTTCCAATCTGGATTATTCTACAGTCTCATGGCATGTGATATCTGAAAGGTGTGTCAAAGAAGGCACAGAGACTGGATAACAAAGGAGGCAGAGCTGGAAAACAAGCTGTGTAGAAAACTGTTTAAATACTGTTTTAAATAGGAAGGGATTCAATTCATCATGACAACCAGGTGGCACTAATACCCAGTGGTGCCACTTACTGCTTACAGTTGGCTAGGAAGTTGTTTGCAGAAATATTTTTGTAAATAAGAGGAAAAAAAATTTGAAAAAAAAAATCAGTGTGTGATTGTATAAATATTCGAAGATGGAATCACAAATCTTAGCAACAGAGGAACATAAACTCCTAAACTAGAAATGATGATCGCTCGGGGATTATTCAGCTCATTTCCATGGTTATTAAACCTGCTTCTTTATTCTCTGAGATAATTCCATAAAACTATTAGGGTGGTAGACGTACATGACGCTGCATCTGCCTTTACCCTAAGCAACTCGCTTGTTTGTTTTTCAACTATAAAAGTGGTAAAGAAACTGTACAAGTATTCCTTAATGTAATTTACTATCCTACCACCATCTGCTACTGTTGGCACTGAATGTGTAGCTGAAAACCCTTTTATAAGAGTGCCCTGAACCAGGAAGCCAATTCAGACCAGAACCAATTAACATTCCCAGCCTCTTCCAAGGCACGCGGCAGCAGAAACGCACACGCTGACGGTGCCTTCATTTTACAAGTGTTGATGTTTTGTGAGTTTGAATATATTGAGGAACCTGTTTCACCTATAGCACCTCTGTCCACCCTGCACGTCCCTGGCACCAGCAATGAGAGGGCATGTCACAGTGAGGGTAGCTGTGACAAGTCTTTAGGGTTCCCTGATTTCAAGGCAGATGTGGCACAGACAAAGGAGTGGGCACGAGGAGTGCCCTGAAAAGGAAAATTTACTTTAATGAGAAAATAAAAATGCCCAAAGGCCGTGCACAGTATAAGGACAAAATTCCAAAGATAAGAAACAAGGGAGGACTGACAATATATAGACTTGGAGGTGGATGGTTCCAGAAACATTACCAAATATGGAACATGAACAACCAATAGGGGAACAGAACTTAGATTCATTAACATAATAACTGCAAAGGCCCCTGGGAGCATACTTCTACCTCCCCCTAAGGTAAACAAATGCCTCCCAGGGCTTGAAGCAAAGATCTGGCTTGTCAGGGGTGAGCTCTGGCTGGCCTTGTGCCCCTGCCAGGCTGATTCCCACAAGGGCAGTGGAGAGAGCTGTGCAGGGAACGTGCAGCTGCTTGCTCGTGACTGTTTGGAGCAACAGCTCCATGGCAGAGTGTGTCCCTCTGTCTTGCACATATGCTGCCCGTTTGTGCACCTGAGTGTGAGCCAGACCTCGGGAGAACACTAAAGAGTTGGTTTAGGATTCAAGGCTGATCTCCAGCTGCTGCAAATCAGTCTGGCTCTCCTGTTTCTTACAGCTCTGCACCCTCCACCTCAGCAATCCCCTGCTGGGTGATGGGGTCCTGCCAAGTCCTGCTCCGCTCTGTGGGGCACTCAGCAGGCATGCCCAGCTGATGGCACCTGGGATTTCACAAAAATACGTGAATCATGCTTTTGGCAAGCACTTCTAATGAAACCTTAAGTGAAAGCATGTGGAATGGGCAGCCACAATTTCACTCCAGCTCCAGTAGTCTTCTGAGTGATGTGTGAAAGGAGTTCAGGCTCTGGCGTGGCCCTTTGACAGAAAAAATCAGAAAATCTCCTGCTTTCTTAGAGATTTGTTGGAAATTTCTCCTGTGACATAAAAGTTGGGAAACCTCCCCTGAGGCTGTGGGATGAAAGCAGAAATATACAGTGTTCATGATGTCATTCTAAAAAATCTTCTGCTGTAGGTCATGCTCCAAACTCCTCTGGATGAGACCAAAGGCTGACTGAATATATACAGGAGGTCAGTGATAACATGGTGATTAAGAAAATCAGTGGCACTATTGGTTTTTTTAATCTTCTTGACGGATGTTTTGTGTTGGGTCTTTTTTTCAGTTCTGCCATACAGTGGCTTTATCACAAGTGAAAAGGCTTTAGAGTTCTGCCAATTAAATAATTAGAGCTGTGAACTAAACCACTTTATAAGAGGTGAATATCTATTATTGGGAAAAGAAGAAAGGAACCAAAGGGAATATTATTGTTGAAAAAAAAATTAATGTGCAGATCTCCTATTCAACAATCAGCATCAGGGCGGAAAGCCAAGATCTTTTCCATCTGCTGATCTTAAAGGAAAAGAAATATTAAGAACAACAGTGATAAAGCGTAAAATCACCAGAAGCCAAAAAAAGTGTTAACAAAGAAAAGCTGTATTCACGTGCTTAGGAGGAGGCATTGACAACAGAGGGCAGCCTCAAGGGCCCAAGTGATTAAATACAGAATGACCTCTGTGAAGTGGATACTGCACAGTGAGCTTTTGGGGAGGGAGGAGAGGTGTCAGGTGTATAAGATATTATGATCTAGGCAAAAATCACTACAAAGCTGATAAACAAATGCTTGAAAAGCCTTACCCAAGGAGTAAGTCTGCTTAGCAGACCAACTGTCTGCTGTCAAACTGGAAGGTCACACCATAGAAGCTGTCCTCTGTCCAATGTTATTCAATATTTTTATTAATTACTTCTATCATGGGATGGAGAGTGCACGTAAAAAATTTGGGGATGACACCTTACTGGAAATGTCATGAGAACACAGGATTAGACTTCAAAATAATCACAATAAATTGGACAAAAGACCTGAAATTGATAGGATCAAATTCAATACACTTGCTGTATTTAGAAAGGAAAGTCAGGAGACTGTCTCTTAGAGGATATTATAGCAGTAAGGAATCTGAAGGTTTTAGGTGATCACAAAATTGAAATTACCAGCAAACTGGGGATCCTGGAAGAGTAGTAGATGCTCATTTTTACTGAGCACTAACAGTATCTCATCAGCTCAGTCTGTGTCCTGCATGTGAACAACACCACAGACCAATAACAAAAATGACAAGCAGATAAAAAAGCATCACCCCTGTGGAAAACAATCAGATCTTGGGGGTGTTTTAACCAAGAAAAGAGAAATATGAGGCCTATAGGGGGATAGTGGAAATAAAAGGTATGTAACAGCTTGTCATAACAAAAAACATTATTCTGAAAAGGGTAGAAATCAGTCGTTTTCTATATTGGCAAGGGATTGGACAAAGAAAAAGATGCTACATTTACAAGAATGGGGACTTACGTGAGATATCAGGCAAGCAATTTCTAAAAGGTAGCTAAGGATCTCTGCAAGATAAGGGGAGAACAGCCAGTAGAAGGTATCCTCAAATGTGGTAATTGCCAAAAGAAAGGAAAACTTGTTTGCACTGGGAGGGAAGAGAGTTACCTGTATCTATTTTTGCTTCTGTCTATTCCATCCTAATATAAATGCTGCTATTAGGATTCCACTGTTGGTTTTTGCCGTCCCCATTTAAAAGCACCATCTCCATGCATTTCAAGGGTTTGTGTTTCATGTTAGTGGAGCATGGAGGGATAGGCTAGCCCAAGTTTATGCAGTAAACTGACCACCTCGGACTGCAGGTGGGCTGCCAAGTGCCCCTGCGCTTTGTTCAGCTGCTCACAAAGGTGAGACGCAGATTTCTGTAGGGTCTGGTTACCAGGAAACTCGACTGTCAGTATGGATTCGTGGCTCATGGCACTTCACCATCTCTGCTGAATTGACACTGAAAGCCCTCTCAGTTCTTTGGGATTAATGAGACCCAGACATTTTATCTGACCTCATTATCCTCCTATTCTCCACCCAGCAGCCTCCTTTGGTCATTCTTTTATTTGCTTGCATCATGTCTACTGTAATAAATGAGATGCCTTGAATAGGCAACCACCAATTTAGACACAACTGGCTTTTCCAATATGCAAGAGTTTTGTATGTTTATGGGGTGTGGATAAACATTGATAGCCATCCCATTGTTCAGTTGTTTGGAGGGAGCATTTATCACTGAGATTTATTATCTCATGAATTAAAGAATGGATACAGTTTGTCAAATATATTTATCTGTTAAGGGCATCAGAATCCTTTTACCTGTAGTCCTTTGTGCTGAAAAGCTTCCTGCTCCCATTTCTCCTGCTGCAGTCAGGAATCAAATTCTAAGATTGATTCCTATAGTCAGTCACCTGAACATCAAAGAGGTTTGGAAGACAACTTAACCTAAATTTGTATAATGTGTTCTGTACCTTAATGTTGCTTTATCAATATTTTCATCTTAGCATTAATATTTTGTATGCAACCCTTTTAAATCAGGCTTAGTCCTCAAGAGCAGTGGGAACTGAGACATCAGTGTCTATTTTAATTTAGGCAGTAGCTCTGAAAGTAATGAAGGCATTTACAGCAGAGATCAAGAGTAATGAGAAGGGTCAGAAGGTAGGGAACATACCATGATTACCTTTAGCATATATGCTCAAACCTGAAAAGTCCTGAATTCCTCCTTATACGCTACATAAACTTGGCTCCCACCTCAGATCAGAAAGAGCACAGGGCACCACCCTTTCACTTGGACTTTGCCCTAAATGATCTTATTATCTCTATCAGCCTAATTACAACAGCTCTTTTTCTGAATTTCAAAAGCCCTCTCTCAAAAGAGGGAAGTTGCTTTCCTGTAACAGAAATGCAATGGGAAAAATGATAGCCCTGTTTGTAATATTTGCAATCTATCCACTCCTTTTCTCCCTAGTGCAAGCATCATAAAGGAATAATATAAGTGTACACATGCAGAGAACAGAATTGTCATTTCAATATCCAACCTAACTATATTTTCAGTTTTTAAGAAAAGATAAAAATAGATAATGCTTTAGAGGCCAGTACAAAGATAAAAAGATTGTAAAGACTTATTGCTTCAATTAACTTATGACAGCAAACTTTATTATAAATACCCTGTCATTCCTTCAAAGGGGAGAGAAAAAAAAAAAAAAAAAGATTGTCCTCCCCTAAAAAAATGTAAGAATATTTGCAAAGATATTGTGCAAAGGATGAGTATCAGGGACTGTCATTTTAAAAAAGTTGGATTGCAGCTTTTATCAGATTGACATTGGTGGCAAGACTTTGATTTTGACAATACTTGAATTAGGCCAAAGTCAAAGGTTTTGAAAAATTTCACCTGAAGGATTGTTTTGTTTGCTGATTTTCAGAAGTATGGAAATGTTGCTGAAGGCAGCTGCCTTCAAGGCAGATGAAACTCTTGTTTGCCAGGGATGCTGAGCAATACCAAAAAAGCTGGGCAGTTTGCAGTAGAGGTACCTACGTACAAGATAAAAGAGCTGATCAGGTCACTTCAGTAGATGGACTTTTGAAGGCTACAGATATTGAGGAGTGCTTGATTCAAGTACACTTTAATTCCCTCTTCAAAGAGCAAGGAAAGTTGCTTCTTGTCTGAATAAAGGCTGTTTCAGAAGTGAGACATATTCAGTCCAAATTCCAGATCCAAGCTCTGTAAAAGTCTGATCTGTAAGCAGAAGCCAAGCTTGAAGCATGGGAGGAATCTCACCCAAGTACCTGGAATAACTCTTGCTTAAGCTGAAGTCTCCTCCAAACCACCTGGGGAAGGGAAGCTTTAATATTTAAGTCCAAGAGGCTGAGCAGCATCCTGAGACCTCCACTCACCTTGGCCTCACTAGAGCTGCCAAGCCACTTCCTCAAGGTCTCAGCAGCACTTCTTTGGGGCTGAATTCCTGGTTCGTGTGAATATTCTGTTGGTCTCTCCAGACACTCAGGCTGAGATTGGTACGAGACCTGATTACCTGGCTAGATTTGTGCCTATCATTATTCATGCACCAGGCATCATTCCTTTTCCATTCTGTAAGGCATATGACATTGCTGGCACATTATTATGAAATGTGATTCTGAAACGGCAAGATTTTTTTGTTAGAGGATAGCTATATTCCAATTACCATAAAATACACACTTCCCTCACTAGATTTCCACAGTTGCAAGTTACTGAATAATTTCAGTTAATGTGCTTCATTTGCTTCAGAATTATTTTATGATCCAGATGAATATTTTAATGATATTATGAAGTCCTTGTGACAATCCAAATAGCTAGTCACAGAGTGGATTAAACAAGACTGTGCTCAGTGTCTAAAGAAAATAATTGTTTAAGGAACGAGTTACTACACACAGTGATGAACACTGAAAATTGAAGTGAATGGATGGAGTTACCATGTTATTTTCAGTAGGATTATTCTGGCTTATATCTGTTGAGGAATTTCACCAAAACAATAAATGTAATCAATGGCATTGCATGAGAATAAAGGGACAATTATTGCTCTCACTGCTGGTTAGTCCTCTCACAGTCTCTTGTGATAAGGTTTGTTTTAGAAGGTTCCAAACTCTGGAGAGAAGAGGAATGTCAGATTCTCATCAGGTGTAAATCAGCACAGCTCTGCTAAAGTCGACAGAGGCTGCACCCCCTGAAAACCTGACCAGTTATGTTAAGCAAGTCTGATGGTTTTAATATTCCTCTTCTTGAAGTGAGGTTTATGGCCACTTTGTGATATAACGAATAAATTGAAGTTTTCTCAGCTGCATGCTATGAATCTCATGCAATGACAGTGCATTCGAGCTGCACTATTGTCTTTTACTGCATACATCAGGCAAGGGATTGCTGTAAGTAATTTGTTTTGGAAGGCTGGCAACCCTAATGGGGCGTGCTTGATAGTGTTCAAAGGTTCTGATTAGGCACAGTACACAGAGATGTTCTTTCAACTTGAATCTCCAAAGAAAAAGACTTAATTTTTAACAAATCACTTTCCTCACAGCTTCATCAATTTGGTTTCTTTGAAACTCAGCAGTAAGATGCATCAAAGGAACAGATTGTTTGCCCAAAGCCTATCAAAAAATGCCTTTTGCCTGAACTGAATATACCCAATCTATTTTCACAACTCATTTAGAAATGATCCTGTAAGGATTATTATTGCTATAATGGTTTGTGAAGCTGGAGCCCTAGGAAAGCAGCAAGGTGCCTCTGTGCAGCTGAGATGATATGAGCATCTCCTGGACAGCACTTCCACAAGGACTGAGGGGGAGGAAGGCTCTGGCTCTCAAAGGAGAGGAGAGCCCGGGCTGCTCCCTGCTGGCTGGGACAAAGTGGTGGAGAGCCTGCTGGAGCTGAGCTGCTTTTCCCTGATGCCATTGACTTTCTGTCAACTAGAACAGAGCCTCTCCCCCACCCCTCACAATAATCCAGAAATTCACAGCTACCCAGCGCTTCACCTGAGCAAATAAAAGCACTGAGATGGCTTCTTGTCTAGTGCCACAGCATGGACAAAGCATTAGAGGACATTATCTGTGCCAGATCGAAATAAGAGGGACCTTTCTGCTGTTAAATCCGTCATTAATCTCCCCAATACTTCCCACTCCCAGAGAGCCAAATCAGAAGAGACAACAGTTGGAAATAGCTTTAAAAGGATATTATCACATTGATTTACAAAAGAGAGAGCTTTTAGCAAGAATACTGTCCTTTCAGTGTGATCAGGCTTCATCTTCAGTGTTTATTCATTTGGCTGCTTCACAGGGGAATGCAAATCAGAGAAATGCAGGAGCTGTACAGGAGTGTGCAAAATGAATACCACACAGCATTCCAGGCTTCATCCCCTCCTTGCCCAGCTTCTGAGGCACAGAGCTTTGTGTGCTGAGGATCTTGGGAGGAAAAAGCAGCATAGCAGGGTTATAATATCTCCTTTTCAGGGAGAACATGAAATTCATGTGATTTCCTGGGATTTGAATTTGAGCCACTGCTGTGCACATGTTTGTTTGTGAGAGAATCTGGCAAAAATAATTTATTTATAGTCACTTTGAGGGGCTTCTGCAAGGCAATGCCCCTGACCCTTCTTTTGCTTCTTTTTGAGGCATTGATACTTGTAGGGGAAATCTGTGAACCTCCAAAGCTCTAGTCTGTTGTTAGAGGTGTCTTAAACTTTCTTTGATAAATAAAGTGGAGAAGCAGCTTTAGGAAAGAGCCAAGATTAAGCATTTTCAAGCTGGGAAATTAGTCATCTAGAACTTCCTTGTTCAATTGCTCATCTAGAAAGAGCTGGAAACTGCACCACAACTGGGAAATTGTCTCAGCATCAGCTGGTTCAAAATGAGACTTCTGGTCAGTGGAAGGAGATCAGTGGCATAGGAAGTGTTTGCTCCCATCTCACTTGGTTTATTGAGGCAGGTTTGATATATCATCCTCTCGAGGCAAATCAGCCTAGGTGAGGCAAGTCCCTCCCAAAATGGAGGCTCCAAAGGCACTGCATTTCACAGGTATGTATACTTAAAGTGCAAAGTATATGTATACTTAGAGTGTAAAGAAGATTCATTGCTCTGACAGCCTCCACTGCTATTAACTTCCATCTGTCAGTTCAGGTTACAGAGTAACTGAACAAGATCCAAAACCAGACATTACCTGCAAAATGATGAAGCCCTTGGCTATTAAACCAAACATACCTGGCTAACAGTGGTAGTATGGTCAAGTAGATACCTGACTAAATACGTAATTGTTATGCATTAAAGTATTTGGCCATTGATTGTATTTTTAGCACACTAGTGCAAAAGATTTAAACCAATTTATCAGAGCCAATAGGGAAATTATATTTTCAAGAGGAATTTTAAGGAATGAGAAAAAGTATCTCTGTTCTGTCCAAAAAGACCTACGTGCAACCTGTGGTTGATGAATTTATCCTTACTTTGTGCCAGTTGAGGACGCAGAGCAGGGAGATCCACTGAGTGCCATATGTTCCTCTCCACTCTCCCTGCTTGGACCCACCTGCAGTTAGGAGTAACTGAGGTGGTGTCTGCCACTGCCAGTTTTGTGTTTGTTGGGCATTTCCTCTTACCCAAGGGATCCTCTGCTCTGTGTTTGTGGATGCAATTCATTCCAGTCCACATACTTGAGTGGCAGATCTGGGCTAAAAACCAAAGTCAAAGTCTATGGTAGTTTTACCTGGGGGTTAAAAATAATAACATAAATACATATTTTGTTACCAGGTCAAAAGACTGTTTAAGGTATTGAAACAAAGCACCACAGGCACAATAGTCTATGAAGTCAAACCTGGTCAGTGAAAGACCCTGGGGTACCAAAATACTAATGCTGGTTCTGAGTTCACTCAGTATTTTCATTATTCAAGTGAAACAAGAAAAGAGAGGATGTGTTAATTAAACTTGCAATTGGACTCTTCACTAGGACGTGTCAGAAATACCAAAGAAGACCAAAATAAAAGGGCTTGAGGAAGCTGAAGAAGGATGAAACAGGATTTAGCTAAGAAAAAGCATTTGCTAATGGCTGAAAGAAAAAGTAATAAAATCTAAAAGTAATTATGCCAAAGTAGGTGTATTATTATGGTGCTAGAGAGCTCTGCAACTCTAACCTCAGAGTGTAGCTTAGATCAAGGGGAAAATTGGCATTTGAGAGAGCTTATTGAGTTGGGCTCTACAGACAAATGGTTTTACCTTAATTTCATAAATTAGAGAAGAATCTGTTTCAAAATGAGTGAAAGCATGTCTCAGATGCCAGCTTCCTTTTTAAAGGCAAGCTGGTTTAAAAATGAGACTTAAAGAAGTAGAATTACTCTAAAATATGAGCATGTGAGGGCTCTTTTCAAATTACCTGATGGCTAAAATGCTACCTTAGATGGCTGTAGAGTTTATCTTTAATCCCTTACCTGTCACTGAACTTTTAAGGAGGGAACACACTGCAGCACAGTGGAGTTTCGCAGCCTTTTATTTTTAAAATACCACTAAAACTCATTTTTGGTATTTAAAATACCCATTTCTTAAAAAATGCTGACGGTGGGGCTGATAATCCCACTCCTCAAGGCCTGGCCCTTCGCTTGTTGAGGTGGTGCAAAGGCATCCAGTGTGAAAACTTCACTGAACTTAGGGGAAATTTCAGGTGTATTACTTATGCATATTACTTTAGGTCTGTGTGTGTGTGAATATGCTATAGCAAATGTTCTGTGAATTTTGCTCCCTTAGATTTGTAAGATAAACCTCTGAGTTACTCTTACTGTGAGTTAGAGTTGTGTTGTAGCAAATACTATAAGAATATTCTGTTAAATTGTTTAAATCAGGCTATCAAGTAAGTACTGTTACTTTAAGAGCTGTTAAAATCTTTAGGCGTGAACTGTTAATCAGGTCTGGGGCTGAGTTTAGTAAGGGAGTCCACTCCTTGTGAGTCCTTGTCACTGAACAGGAGGGTCTCCCTTATTACTTTTTATCCTCACCTTTTCCTATCCTTGCCCTTTTATACACCCCAGCCTGCATGTAGATCATTTTTGTTTGATATTTGGTTTAGATTGATTATAGATTTTAGTCCAATGTGCACTTCTCCACGTGCTTTAACCTTATTAAAGTAGTAGAGTGAACCTTGCCAATGAACTTTGCTGCACTTTCACCATAGTATTAAACCTGCTTTTGCTGATATCTTTGCTGGGGATTCTAAACCATTCATTTTTACAAACTCTAAACTGTATGGAAACTATTATATGAATTGCAAAATTCCATCAATAAGGAATTGTTGCATTACAGCACTGAAATTACTGAAACAGCTCATAGCAACTTAAAATTTTTACCAAGCTTACCAAGCTTCCATATGCAGAGAAGACTGCGTTTATGAAGCATGCAAGTGTATGGGAAACTCTTTAGGAAGCCCACAAATTGTGATAGGGTGTTATTCTTAATTTTTAAAGAAAGAAAGAAAGAAAAAAACAAAAAGGGAAAAAAAAAAAAGAAAACAAGAAAACCCCACCAAGGCTACTATCTATCTTTTAATTCAGGATTTGCTTATATTTGTGTATGAAAGGCATCCTCCCTGTAAGAACTTCCTTCCTACTGCTTTGAAGAGGCAAGCAAAAATTTCACAAAGACTATTTTTCTTGAAGAAACCTTTTGCCTAAAAATAATGAAATACGAAGTCACATATTTATTTTCTAAGGATTTCACATTCAAATGCTGAGCATTATGGTAATGCTCAGCCAGCCTCAAGATGATCAGAGCTGAACAGTTCTTCTATTAATCAGAAAATTGCTTTAGGTTCACTTGCCACTCAACTAGTGTTGGGTTTCACCCAATATCAAAGTTAATATACATTACAGTGGCTTTTTGCACTCCATCAAAGGCATATAGGGAAGTGTGCCATTATTCAGAGAAGTCATTTCTTTCTTGTCCCAGATCCAGTCCTGCCATCTGATATTAACTGTGTACAAAAGTAAGTGAGTAGTTCTTTTGCCTTCCAAGGCCTGTTTTCTTGTCCAGAAATTATGTCAAATGGTTGTCATTCAAGACACAGTAGCATCTCCTTTTGCAAGGGCTATGAATTTGTCTCAGTCACAAGTTCTGGTTACTTTGGGGGTGGTATAGTAGTTACACAAATTTTTCTAGAGGTGCTACATGAAACAGCTCCTCTTCAGTGAAGACACAAGTGTTTGCTGCCTGTGGGTGCTCTGAGGAGTTGGCAGCTTAACAAGGTGTCAGAGGGTGAACATGCAGACTCTGCACTACCAAGACCTTCAGCGAACAGTATTTCATTTCCCCTTCTGGTGTAATCTGCACCTGATGGGTGCTGCCCTCCCTGGGGTCGTCATGTTTCCAACCTCAGGCAGGCCACAAGGGCAATGTCCTGTGTTCTGACATTCCACTGGAGTCAAGGATTTAGTGTTCACAAATATCTGAATATATTTACACACATTTGTATGGGTTGGGTTTTTTTTTTGCTTTCAATTTCATGATGAACGGCTTCTGCATTCAGGATCTTTCAGCAATAGGATCTTCCCTTCTGTGAAATTTCCCCAAGCAACAAATTTCCTGTCTGGATCCATGCAGGTTTAGGAAGAGTGCATGGCAGTGTGGTTACTCCGTGTGGAATCAACTTCTTTCTAGCTTGGTTTTCTTGAAAAAAGCAAACACAAAGCTTTGTGTTTCCAAGATAATCCCAGCTATTTCTGGTTGCTCTCTTTACAATAATTCTATCCCACTTTGCAGAGCAGACTTGGAAACCTCTCGTGTAAGGTAAACCTTTCTAATCTTGCACTCTACATAAAACTGTGAACCCATGCCCTTCAGGGGTGGAAGTCAAATCAATATGACTTCAGCTCTAGAAGTAAAGATCCAGAAAAACCATTTAGCAGCTTCATTGTTGCATTTATAGAGTAAGTGTCTCTGGGGTACCGTTTTGTCATCCATTTTTACACTTGACAAATTTTAATGATTATATTGCCAGGATGGTTGTACTGTAAGATGTCATTAAACTCCTACCAGGTTTCCTGTTTGAAAAAGGCCTTGATAGGTCTATTTAACTCACAGCACATTTAACTATTAACAGGACACTGTCAGCATTTTGTTGTATAGTTTGGGGAAGAGAGAAAGAAAAAAAAACGTCTTGCATCTTGTGATTCAAGGGTGTTTTCCTCCTTTTGTCCTGATGGTCACTGAGATTTTGTGTATGGTTAATATAAAATGAGTGTGAGTTGTGCATGCATGTATTCACACACATGCAGATGCAATGGCTTAGGCACAGCCACAAGGGGCACGGAATAAAGCAAGTAATTCATATTCTGAGGCTGGTCTTGCTGGCTTTTATCACAGTGTTCATATCAGCACTGCTAGCTTCAGCCCACTTGTAAGACTCTCATTAATCTTAATTCATCCTCCATCTACCTTAAAATGTGCCTTGAAGTAATTTTTTTCCCAGCCCTTTTAAACCATGCTCAATCTCCCAGGCTAAAGACAAATTCATCAACCTTGTGCAGCAACGTCCAGTGTCCAGGAATATTTCAGCCTTTTGAGAAAATCTCCTTGGGTCTTCACATGGCTTTTTTTTTCAGCCTCGTGTTTCTAGCATTCCCCTCAAAACCTGGGATTGTTTCATTAATTACCAGCATTGCCACCACTACAATATAAATCTCCAGACATGAGGGTTAAGTACAATTGTTTTAGAAAAGATGACTTGTCTTTGCACAGACTATGTCACTTCCTCATTCATCACCCTCAAGTGATCACAACTGAATTACTCCCCACCACTGCCACTCATTTTTCAGGCCTCTTGCTAATTCATGGGGGCTTGTTAAAATGCTGCAAGCAAAGGTGCCCTTCTGATCTTTCCAAACATCCACTAAATGGTTTGAATTTATTCATTGAACTGAGCTCATCCTGGATCATGTCTCTTTTTTGTGTCTGTCTCATTGACTTTTAAATTTCCATTAAGGCTGCAGTGTCTTTTTGTTTGAAGCCAGATTTGTTGAGGAAAGTTACTGCTTTGAAGGGAAGGGGATGGAAAAAATCTACACAAAATTGCCACAGCAGAAACAAAACATGACAAACAGGCAATTAGCTTTGCACAGAGCCATCAGCATCTTGGACTAGCAGGAGCTTGAATTTGGTCATAGAAGCATTTGGGGAGCAGCTGGTTCCCCTTGAAAGCAAAGGGGATGATTCTAGAGAAAGGGTTCCAATAGCAAGACCTGCCACTTTAACTTGACCTGCATTTTAAATTCAACCCAAACAGCATCTTCAGATGAATGACAAAAATAAACCCATAGCTCATGATGATGTGTCACAAAGTTCCCACCTGACAACACCTGATTAGTTCAAGCTTCCAAGCCTTCTTGCATTCCTGTTTCTCATATATTGAATTTCAGGGTTGTGAGACTGAGAGGAGTCAGAGGAAGAAATGAAGAGGTCCCACAAGTCAGTCGAGGTTAGGGCAAGTGCCAGCTGATGGAAGGACTGACACAGTACCTGCCTCCACTATTGTGAAGATGAGATTTTCAAAGCCAATGATATAAAGCAAACAGTAACAGGAACAAGCTCCTCCTTTCCCTGACCTTGTCACACTCGCCTGTCAGGGCAATGTTGCGAGCTATAATGTTTAATCATCTGTCCCAGAAATACAAGCAACAGAGAAAATTCGGATGTTGTAGTGGGAAAAAAAGTTTTCTCATCTTCAGCATAGTTCTGACAGGCTTTCCTCAGCTTGTGGTGGCTGCTTGGAAATTATAAACACCTGCCTGGCAATCAAGGGCCATGAGCAACAAGGGCAGCAGGCAGAAAACAGCATCTGAGTTCCCCAGGCCAATATCCTTTTTTTTTTTTTTCAAAATAGTTGATGTTTTGGGCATTTTGCTGTTCTTTCAAAGTAAAACAAAAGAAAATGAAACAAACGTCCCTTCTCAACAGCTTTTGTTAATGGCTGAGCCTTTCATGGCTAAGGGGAACAGTATTTGTAGCAAGTACTTGCATGCCATGGTGCCAGCCAAAAGCTTTATGTGTCTGACAAACATTTTTAATTAAGGAGACCAGTTAAAATTGGGTTTTTAGGGTCTAATTTGTGAGCTGAACCAAACTTGTTGGGATGTGAGCATTGCAACTCTCCTTAAATCCCACCCCACCATCTCTGAGTTAAGATGTGTCAGGTGTGCTGTGTTGTGGTACCCAGCCCCTCACAGACAATCTCAGCGATGGACTGCAGAGCCATTTCCAAGGATCTTCTGGCATTTGTCCTCCAGAAAGCAGATCCACATGGCTTTGAACAGGGTCCCATCTTTTTTAGGCACACTGAGCATTTTTAGAGATGAATGGGTTATAGCAATGTCCCTATGAAAAAGGGAGTCGCTTCTTTTTACCACTATGTTAGATGCAAGCCCCAGCTGGGAATAAAGGGGAAAAGTTGTGTATGCCCATATACTGTGGTGTATTTGGTTTTGGAAAACTTGTCATTGTTGAACACCCAGAATTCTTGTCCTAAATGAAGTTGGAAACTGGCAGGTTCTGAAAGTCTAGTGTCAAAATTTCTCTTCAAATGAAAAGTTTCAAATCCTATTGCCTTTTATAAATAAGAGTGAGGTCTGTTAACACCAACTCCAGAACACTGAAGCTTGACTAAACACCAAACCCTTCTCAGGAATGGCACTGATTTGGAAACAATCTAATAATTAAACCAGTGACATTTCAAATGTGAGAAGTCAGAGTGATTTTCCATTTTCAAATGTGTCCCTCTTTAATTCAATATTTATTTAGGTGACACTCCTCTGAGTTAAACAAGATGACTCCTTTAGGATCCTTTCTCTTCTCCAGGGTAAAAAAGTCAAGACCTGCTCTAACCTCTTTGAACATTCATGGCTTGTTTATAATATGCAAACGCACCTTTATTCCATTATTTGGCACTAACAATGTTTCTACAGCTCATTATTTCCTGCATGAAATAATGCTTAATTAGTGCTGAATTACAAGGGAATTGCTGTGGAACTACATAAGCCATCCTTGCAAATCCCCTAATTAATTCAACGTGATTGCTGCTATTGCATTGAATTCTAAATGGATTCATAATGATTAGAAACCTGAGGCATACCTGCCTCTTATTGATCAGTGTGTGACAACAGGATTTCTTTATAGAGAGATCATGTGGACAGTATGTTGATACCAGTATGTGAAGATTTTTTTTAGTGCCTCTCGGGAGAAAGCTGGTGAATGTGGCATTTAAATCCAGGGCTACAGTGATAAAAGAATCAAATCTCATCAGTTTTCCTCAGTCCTTCTGGGGCTGCAAAGTTACTAACCCTGCTGAGTGCACAAATAAATTGAATTTAGGTTTTGGTGCTGAAGACTATAAATTCAGGTGATCCTGAATTTAATCAGAGAGACACAACATCTGGGTTCTCAGCTCAGGTACATATGTTTACAAGGCTATATTTCCATGAGTCTCATTCATCTGCCATAGAAACTTTCTCCCTGGTTTTGCTGGACATTGGGCAAGACCCTAAGTTCACAAAGTTGCTCTGTAGACATTACTTCATCCCTGAGATGGGAGCAATTCTGCATTTTGCCATTGCCACCCTAAACTGGGCTGTGGGGAACAGGGGTGTGTGCATCCCCGCACCATTCAGCCCCAGCTCTCCCCTCTGCACTGGGAAGTTCTACAAGCCTGGTGGTGTGTGGAGAAGCATCACCAATCCCACAGTTTGGACATCTGCCTTCAGTGTAAGCTGGGAAGAAATTTGGCCTGCTGTTTCAACATTCTCATTCTCTATTTGTCCAGTTGTGTTTATGATCTTGGGGAAAGCATGTTGGGACTCAGCTGTACCTTCTTTCACTTGCAGGTTATTAGCTTCCTCTTTCTAAAATTCCTGTGATCACAGTCTCCCATGCATTGAATCTTGAACCCCTGAAAGCCAATGCCAAAACCACTGCTGATTTCAGTAGGAACACTTGCAGGCACATTTGGTGGGTTATTTTACTTTTTACCTTTTTATTTTATTTTATTTTATTTTATTTTATTTTATTTTATTTTATTTTATTTTTTTTGCATGTCTTGTAACCAATCCTCCCAGTTTGTAGTATCCTTCAGACTCTGACATTTGGAAGGGGTTAGGCTGACACAAACATTCCAATTTTATACCCCCTGTGTAAGATTTATTCCTACAGACTTATATTGGTCAGTGTTCAAATTATCAGTGGTTCCAGGCAGTCTGCTTCCTTGGGCTATGCTAGCATAAATCTACTGACTTTGGGGGAGTTACTTTTGATTTTCACTGATAAATACAAGAATGGACTCAGCACTCTCTACCTGAAAGGCTTAGATTAGATTCCTCCTGGCTCCATTAATATTGCCAGTGGTATTCTTCCTGTATTTCTTTCTCTGTGTATGTCAGTAAGTGCTTTCTCCCTGCCTTTAAAATTCCTTTAACTATTAAGGTAACTGAAACTCCTTTCCTTAAAGAGTTCCTAACTGATCTCTCAGTCTGAGATACACTTGAATGCATCTTGGCAAAAACTCTCTGTTCCTGAACTGTGTCAAATGCTGGAGTTAGAGAGGACAGTCTGGGTCACTGAGTCTCATTCTTCACAATTTCAGCAAAACATGTGAGGGATGCTTAGTCCAGATTGGCCTCAGAACATCCACCCCCCCCAAACCAAGAGAAGGTTCTCTATTTAAAAATGAGCACAGGATCTTTACTGAACCACTGATTTCCACAAAGTAAAATCTACCTGAATTACTGCAAACATCAGTGGACACAGCAAGACACATATTGTGCTTACAAGGCATTGTTCTTTGGTGGAGCAGTGCTGAAGGATTCGGGCCCACAGGGGATATTTAACCAAACTGAGTCCAACCAGCAGTGGGTGCTGATGTGGTGACAGCCTCAGAGGTAGCATGACTACATGTCATGGATCACAGGGACAGCGGGCAAGAATGGGTACAACTTTTCCACCCTTCCTCTGTCATGAGGTATTTACAATAGGATCTCAAGCAAAGAAAACTTCCCCACACCTCCTGGCTGTAAAGTTGGAACTGGGCCTTGAATTTCAGTGCTATAGGACTATCTCTGTCTGTAATCCACGCTTCCAGTTCTGGGCCGTGTTCGCACAGGTTGGCCTTGGCAAGATGCAGATGGCAATCTTCCTGCCTTCAAATGGGAACTTGCATCTGACTTGCAATTGTGAGAACCAACAGCTGGGTGAGGAATCCTTCCCATTCACTTAAACCAGGTCAAGAAGCAGACATGTGCTGTTTGTCCCCACAGGCAAAGTTTGAGGCAATCATACTCCCATGTAACTTCTGGAGGAGCTGATCTGTTCCTAAGTCTCATTAAAATTGTTTGCTTCAGACATGTTCTGGTTTGCACTAAGCATTCCGTACTTTAGAACTAATAACCCGGTGGATTATCCTTCCCACAAGATATTCCACTCTCCTTCCAAGAGATGTAATCTGAGGCTGAGACCAGGAAGCTTTTTGTGTCTCCTGAGCACCCTGCTGCTCGGTCCACACGCCCAGCAGCCATGCAGACAAGGTTCTGCAATCAGCACATCCCAGAGATAAGCGTGTGAAGACATCAGGAACTCCACACGAATTTCACACAGAGCACTGTCATTCTCTTTCCTTCTGCTGCAGATACAGCTGCTCCCTCCTTGACAGCACTGAATGTTTGACCCTTCCCAAATGGCTCCGCACGTTTGAACCTTCCCATGAGAGGTGGGAAAGGTTGAAAATGCAAGTCTGATCCCTGGCTGTGCCACGGTGGAGCACAGTGAGTCTCAGCAATGGTAGGCAGGGACTTTAAGTAGCATACATGCAAAATATGCAGCCACATTAACCAGCCAGGCAAGGAAGCAGAGACATTTCCTGAGGTGGGAAATATATTGAAATGCTAATAGACCCCGGCAGGTATTGTTGGTCCTTTGGGGAAAGATACCTAGGAGGAACTTCTTAATTGTATGTTCACCAGATCCTTTCAACAGATCAAAAGAGAGTGCTGATATGAGCAAATAAACTTTGATATCTGCCTTTCACTACTGGTACTAATTGGAAGGAAATTCCCTGGCCTGTGGAACAACACTTAATTTAAAAACATTGAAAATGTTAATTGAATAAGGGGGCAGGGTTGATTAGAAGCATGACCTCATGTCTAAAATGTTAATGAGGGCTCTTGACACGTGAACAACAAAAGGTCATGATAGTATAAACAATGAGACGAGAAAGAACCACCAGCTAGAGCCTGACAGTGACATATGAGTCTCATGTGAGAAAGAGCTTTGGGCAGAGAGGAAACTGCCAGATTCAGAGCTGAGACAGATACAACACAATCTAAGATAGAAGACCCATTTTCTATACTTATGTTCTGCCACTCACCTTTATTAGAGTTTCAGGGCTACAATTCAGGCAGAGTTTTAGCCTAAGTGCTTCGTTTTCTGTTCATCAAGGACCATTGGGTCCTTTCTTGTGCAACCTTGGACCTGATTTACTGGGCAATGTACAGCTCAGAGAAGATTACCCCATGATGAGGAGTTAGGGAAGCTGACAGATAACCCTTGGATAACCGTCTGGAAGGGGTATGCAGAGATATGCCATCTTTTCCTAGTAAGAAAAGGTCATTCCCTTGCCTTCAGCAATGAGAGTCACATAATTAGGTCAATAGCTGGATTTCTGCTGTTGGGAGAACAAGACTTGGGGGTATATCTCATCTCCTTGACAGAATGGAGTTTGTGTCTTGTATACAGACATGCAGCTGGAGAAGACAAAATATAGAATCACAGAATCACAGAATATCCTGAGTTAGAAAGAACCTACAAGGATCACCAAGTCCAACTCTTACTCCTGCACAGGACATTCCCACGAGTCGCTTCATTTTTGGAAATAATTTTCTGCATAGAACCTGTTTGCAAACTGGTGAACTTTTATCTTTTTAGATTTCATTTTGTCTCTCCTCAGATATTTCTGTTAAACTATTTAGAGAGCATGTTTACAATATATAAAAAAGATCATGTGGGAATATGTTTTCAGGTTTTTTGGCTCAGAAGATGGTCCCAAGATCAGGCAAGGGCTGTATCTTAAATTTCAAGATTAGCTGTGGGGGGTTTATTTGTTTTGGTTTTTTAGGTGTGGTTGTTTTTTTTTTGGGGGGGGGGGTTGGTTTGTGGTTTTTTTGGGGTTTTTTTGGTTTTCTTTTTTTTTTTTTTTTTTTTTTTTTAACTGTTGGACATGTATAAATAGCAGTAGAAACCCAAACAGGGTCAAAGTAGAGAAAAGGATTTAGCTTATAACTCAACATTATTCCACCTGGGGAGTCTGTCTGGGAGATGACAAGTTTGATGAATCCAATATCCCTGGATTTACCAGCCTCATTTTCAGTACTGAAGCAGCAATCCATTGTGGTGAGAGGAAGGTTCTCTAAGTGGAGAAATGATGTGTGGACGTGCCTTGAGAATTTGTGTTTGGTTAGTAATTTCCCACACAGATTATATTTGCAAACTACTGAACCTCTATTGAGTATATATTCCCTCTAGACTTTCACTCTGCCTCTCTTCTGAAGTCTCTTTTATTATGTTCTCAATCTTGTTTGTAATCTTCAGATTCTATTTACAAATTCTTCCAACCTTCTTCCTCCTTTATTCCCAAACCCTATTAATATCTGACCTAGAGTGCATTTAGGTCTCACTTTTTCCTTTATACACACGTTACCATCACTGCCTTTCAACCTGGTGGCTATGCAAGAAAGCTTTCTTATCCGTCTTGCTCTTCTTCATGCAGGCAATCAAACTACTTCTCCTGATAATTCTGGTTTACTGTCCTATTAAGTTAAAATGATGTGTTCTTTTTTTTTTTTTTTTGTCTCCATTTTGATGATCCATAGTCCTCCGTTGCCAAACACCTCTCCTATTTCTTGTCAGATTACTGTGTATATAGAAATAATTTCACTAAATACACTCTATGCCCCTGATTATTTCTTTAAGAAGAGAGAGGAAAGAGTGAGAAAAACTAGAAGGAACTTGATTAAATGTGACATCAGATACACCTAGAGCAATCATCCTATAAAGCTTAGTACAACTTTCCTCTTTCTTAATTCCCTTAGAATAGGATATGTCATTGGGGCATATTCTTTTAAGAGGGAAAAAAAAATAAAAGTTATATTCCTTCTGCAACTCCTATGGAATCCAGGAGAACTCAGCACTTTCCCAGTGCAGAACACCCTGCAGGACAGTGTTGCTCAGGGTGGCTCCATAACTCACTTTCAAGCTGAACCCTTGCTGGTTTATACTTGGCCCCCAAAGCTACAGCAGGCAGCCAAAGTGGGGTCATATCTGAGCCCTTAAAAGTGTGTATTGTCAGCAGGAAATCTGTCATTCGTATGTCAGAGCTGAGATGTCCAGGAAATGCTGGCAATATCAAAACATTGATACCCAACTCACACAAGTGTCCAGCAGACTCCCATATGAATTTGGTTATCTGGGAAAATGGAAGGAGTGAGCAAAACAGAGCAGAATAAGCAGTGACAGTAACACAAGACAATTAGCACTGTCAATTTCTCTGTGCCAGTGTGCTTCTTAATTGATTGGCCATGTCTTAAAAATGTAATTGCTGAGTTTGCCTGTACCATGGATGCATGTTTATATTATTGCACTCGACAAAGATGTTAGCAGAGAGCTGTTCATGTAGCCACTGGAAAATACCATAATTTGATGTTGTGAAAGCAGACATCGTGAAGCTCTCTCCTCATGGGTCTGGGTTCTTTTGGTGTGGTAAATTTCAGAGGATGCCAAATGCCAGTATTCCTAGTTTATTTTAGAAGCCTTGAAGGACACAGGGCTCAAGACCTCATGCTTTATAATAAAAGAATTATAATAAAAGAAGCATTCTCAAATGGGAAAAGGCTGTCTTAGAAGAGGGATGATTTGTTTGAACTAAAAACTTCAGGTAGGCTGGGTTTCCTTGACCTGTGAAATGGCATTTTCTTCTTCACCCACCTGTTCAATCTCATGCCATACTGCCCTGCTGCAAAAACTAAATACCAAATCTGATACTGGACAGGAAACAACTCCATGCTCGGCTGGTTGTGGATGTGGATTCCCAGTTCTGAACTGAGATGAGATGATGGAGCAAAATGACACTGTAACACCCTTGAAAAGAGGAAAACAGAATCAGGAAAATACATTAAGGATCAGTTTTCAAAGACCTCTACTCCTACTTTTGTTTCATTGCAAAAAAAGACAAGGAATCTGGTCTAGAAAGTTCCAGATAGCGTTTTCCTTTCAAACTCATGATGGCAGCTGTGACTGTTAAATCTTGCTAATGGTAATCATTGACAACTGCCAGTTTCATTTAGAAGACTCTTCTGCTCAGGACCCCTCAATCCTACTGCTACATCAGTCAGCCCCAGTAGGAGGTGAGGTTTCCCTCCGTAACATATCCCAAACCCAACAGCAGGGCTACCTGAACCCCTACCAAGCTGCCCCCCCTCCCCTCCTCCTTTGCCCCTGTAAATCTGGACTACCACTGGGGAAATAACTGTGCTGAGCTCTCTTTTCACCTGCTGAAATAGCCCAATCACCACTGAAACCTTCAGATAGTGGAGAGGACCCCCTTGGCACACCAGCCCTACAAACCCCAGAAGACTTTGAAAGGATCCCTTTGAAACAGACTCTCCTTCCAGTGGGAAGGATGCTGTTGATGTTCACTAGCAATACTGCTGATGTTATCATCCCCTTCCTCCCATCAGCACTTCCAAACAATCTGGCCTTTTCACTCCTTAGCCTGTCCCTGATAATCAACAGACATTTTTTACAAGAAAACTTTTCTGCTGACTATTGTGGTAGGGTTCTCTCTCCAGGGAGAGTGGCATTGGTGAGATGTTTAAAATTAGACAATAGACTGTTCAAGGTACAAATAAGGAGCAATTCTTTCCCCAACATAGAAATGGGCTAAATGATGGAAAACCTTCTGCCTGTAACTTCTTTAAATCTGCCCAGTGCTGTGTTCCTCTAGACAGTGCATCCTCCCAGATGGTGATCAGACACAAATCTGCCAACAGCTGCTAAATGGATTAACCAAGGTCTTAAATTATTTTTGTCTCTCAAATTACTCACTGCTTTGTAAAAGACTGAGTGGGGAATAACACTGGAAGTTAGAGTAATCCAGCCTTTTCCAGAACATTTCATGAGGTAGGAGCATTTGCAAATAACTGCAACCACCAGAAAAAAGCAAACCGTTATGAGTTTGGGGAAGTCCCAAATATATTCATTTTGCCCTCATGATCTGCATCATTTTCACACTTCTTTGTTCTGGTTTTCCTTTCAGTGCTTTCCAGGATCTCTGTGCTGACATGCCCTGTGGCAGAGAAGGGAGGCACAGAGCAGGATGAGAGAGGATTTCTGAAGAGCCTGTGTAATCATTATAGGCTTGTTCTTCAGCAGCACTGTCTTCAAAGGGTAATGACATTATTGGAGTAACACTGCAAAAAGTAGCAAAGATCCTGAATTGCAATCAGAAGCTTTTTGCTTTGTTTAAATAAATTGCTTTGGCTTAATGTTAACATAAACATGCAAGTTTTTTCTTTCAAAGAAGAAGTAAGTTCTATTAGGAAATTAGCCAGGTCCCAGTCACATAATCTTTCTTGTTGACATGGTTATGCTTGGCTTCATCCTTACTTTTTGCCAGTCTTTGGTGATTTACCATTGGTTAGATCCTATGAGATCACCTTATGATTTCATTGCAGTTCAGCACAGGAATCTATCCTATATACCACAAGCTGCTTCTACCTTACCTGCATTGTAATGGCTCTTCCAGTTCCATGGCTTGGACTCTACAGCCCTTCCCACCACACATGAGCACATTTTGACCTCAATTTGAGAGGAAAAAAAAGTGCTGTAAATGACTTTTCCACAACTGAAGCACCAGATAAGATTTTGCAAATGGAAAAGTGAGCCACAGAGCACCATCTATGTAGCACCCTCTGTTTAAAAAAAGAAAAGGAAACAGCCACCTGTCCCGCCCCTTCTGACACTGTCAGACATGGCTTTGCAGGATTCACCTTCCAGAAGTAATGATTAAAATTTACCACTCAGCCTCTTCAGATGAAGCAGCTAAAAAAAGCAGCTGGTACATTACAGAGGATATTCTCAGCAGCTGTCTGGCAGGTTTTCTGTATAGCTGAGCACTTCTTCATGCACAACCACTATGTTGTAGCCATCCCAAACGCACAGGTTGTCTGTTTCTAGACACAAATTAACATGAATCTTATTCCTCCTGCAGTTTTTGCCACTGAGTCAATGCACAGGCTGAGCACAGAAGCAGCAGCATTCTGCTGTTGGTGACAGTTTTGGAGGCTGTACTTATAACTGAACAGATTTGATGACTTGTATGGACATTTACATTCACACCAAATCCAAAGATGTTCCCAGGAGGAGCAATAGTTAACTCCAGTGTCCTTGACAAGTATGAGCCAACAGCATGTTTCTGGCAGGGTATAATTTCTCCCTGTGGCTTTCTCTACTTTCAGTCCTCCAGTGTTGTATAGTCTGGCTTGTTCTCTATTAAAGTGGAGTCAAGCAGAAAATTCAGAACTTCTTCAGATTTTTATTTTTCCTCTTTGTTAACTGAGATATTTGTAAATTTTCTATGGAAAACAAAAAAGTGAAAGAAGACCGTCACAATGCTTTGTTCTTATTGACATTCTGGATTTTAATCTAAGATCCAATTGAGTTTCTCACTTCTAGAAAGGAGATTGTACCAAGGTCAGGGCAGGCACTTCTCTATAGTAACATGGCAGGAAATGGTTTCAAGTTTTGCCTGGAGAGGTTTGGATTGGATGTGAGGAACAGTTTTTTTCATGGAAAAGGTGGTCAAGCGTTGGAACAGGCTGTCCAGGGAAGTGATGGAGTCACCATCCCAGGTATTTAAAAGATGTGTAGATGTGGAACTTAGGGACATGGTTTAGTGGTGACCTTAGAAATGCTGGGTTAATGGTTGGACTTCAAGACCTTAAGGCTCTTTTTCATCTGAAGTAATTCTATGATTCCTTTCACAAGTAAGAGCATGGGCTCCTGAAAAAATTTCAGAAGGAAACTTTCATCAAATCTTGCATGTGCCTATGAAAAGAGGCTTCAGCCAGTTTTCATGTTCATCAGAGGCACCCATCAACAAGAAGTAAAATGATGTTGCATTAAAGTGATGTTTTTTAAAGTTTGTAAAGAATTTGGATTTATGATGCTTTCAAAAATCTGAAGTACCATTCTTTCATGATTTCTAGGTGAGAAATTCAGGGGCTCCTCCACTTGCTTGTCAGCTGTAGTAAATCATTTGCTATGAATGAATCACATTTTATGTGCTCCAAGTGCTAATATCCAACCAAATGTCGATGCAAGAGTTAAATTTCTATTCTAGAGAGGTTTTTCCCCCCTTAGATTTCAAGAAAAATGAATCAATTTCAGACTAGGTGAAGGTCAGTTGGCTTAGTTTTTGCCAAAGTACAAGACAAGACTGGATAATGATCACTGGATATGAGTGAATGTGAGCTGGCTTCTCCCACTGCTGACAATCGCTCCACTACTTTGGCTTTGGATTTGCAATTCTTTGCTAAAGAAAGACTGAAGAAACCCCCAGGCCTCCACTGCTCACTATTGTTCTCCCAAGCCAGCAATGAAAGCAAAACTTCAAAGCTCTCTAAGTCTGGTATTAGTTATGAGATAATGATAATCATGAATATTACAGAAGTGCCCGTGGGATGAGTCTGACGTGGCCTCACACTGCTGTGGAGCAGCAGATGGCCACAGCCTTGGAAAGTCTGTAGCCTGAGCTGGCATCAGGAAACCACATTGTTATTCCAAGCTTTCCTTGGAGATGTGTCTTTATGTTAAGAAGTAAATCAATCATTGCAGAAGCTACTTCTGAACCAAGAGTGTAGCACAGACAGCCACAAGTACATCCAGATTTTTTGAGGTAAAATTCAAGCTTTGTGGGGAAACATCTGTTTCTTGAGACGGCACAGATTAACAAAGATTTCAGGGCTGGATGAACTTTGGTCAAGTCCAGTGCCAGGGTCCTGGCAGCCCATCTTTGTGTAACCATCACAGAATGGAGAATCAAACACTGCACATTGCCTACTCCATGCTGTCTGCTGATGGATCACAGTCACACCAGAGAAATGGATGATCTCTCTGGAGCTGCCTTTACCCTTTGGTGCTTCAAGGCTCATGAATGATTTTTATTTGGTGTTTTTTAACTTCAATCTGCTTCAAAATGCAAGGAGAAAGCATTGGTTTTCTACTCACCCTGGCCATGATCTTTGGTGAAGAGGTGGAGGTAGCAGCTGCTTCTCACTGATCCTGATGCAAAGATCAAGCCTCTACAAATGGCAACACATCAGACAATGTTTATTCACCATCCTGAATCAAAATGGACATGAGCGTATGCTGTCATTCTTCTTGAAGAAATATATTCTTATTAAAGAACCTAGGAAAAAAAATCCACAATCCTATAGGCATTCGCAATTCATATGTAGAGCCAAATCTGGCAGTTGGACTCTGAGTCATCTGTAATTTATCCGTAGGACCCTAAAGCAATTTGTTTCCTTTGAAATACATAAGGATGTTTTTCTCTGGCTATAACAGAGGTGAGGTACCTGAGTCAGAATAAAGATTATCCAGGTCAGGAAAAAGGAGGAGTAGTGACAGGATGGGACTGAAGATGAACAGGACTGTGCTGTCTCTCCTGGTTTGTTTACAAGTCTTTATATCTCTCATCAGTGCCTGAAGCCAGAAAAGCGTGGGCTTCACCCAGCTCTTTAAAGTGTAGATTGAGTTACTCCTGTTGTTGATGTTCGATGTGGATCATTTAATTCATTCTGCAGAAAATGTGAAAATCATGTGGCTGCAGCAAGTTAGCCCAGAAGCAAGATGTCTTGAGAGCTTAGTTTTCTCTCTTTTATTAGGAAGCATTGGAACATATCCCAGTGGCTACATCAGTGGCCCCACTAACATTTCTGGCAGAAAAGGAGTAACTGGTTCTTCATGCTGCAGGGGTTTCAGATGGTATATTCAGTAATTCCAGATGAGACACAGATGACACCCAGCCTGTCTGTGAAAGTGCTTAGAGACACTCAATGCCAAGTAAAAATTAATGCTTATCACTATTTTTACATACAGTTTAAGAAATTTAACCTTTTTGTCTAGAGATTAAGTTTACAGCTGGTATTGCCCAATACAGCTCGAATGACTTAAGGAAATACATCGAAGTCCTCCTGTCCTAACAGTTCCATCTCTCCTCCCCTAGAGCAGCTAAAGATCCATTCAAAACAAGGAATTTGAATCATATTCACAACAAGCATGGTTTTTATCAGAACCATGAGAAAAAAGAGACTTTACTACTTCCTCTCTTTCATTTAGGTGCCACAGGATTTGTGTTCCTGATCCATCTGTCCAAAGAGCTTCAGTGCAGCAGTGGAGTGTCCAGGGTCACCTCTGCTGCAAAGGAATGACAGGAGATGGGGCTAATTGGGAAGGTAAAGTCCTAATAGCTACTGCAAGGAACAGAACATGGGTCTAGTCACTGCAGGACAACAAGAAATCATTTTAGCTTGTACTAAAGTTATTTCCTTTTGGCAAAGGAGATGACTAAAGATACGCCACCCTGACCCTCAGTGGGGAATTCAGTACTCTCAGCACAGTGTTCTGATATAACACACACAGTACACAATTTTCCAAATTTCAGGTAGGCTTTCATTTAGATTTATTTTTCTGCCTCAAGGCAAAGGTGAATCTGAGCTACAGAGATTGTGGAGTTCTCACCTCCACGTGCACTTGGTCTACCATATTGTCAGTTTTGGTTGGTCTAGCAAAATGTGCTGTCCAGCACTGGGGGGAAAAATAATAGGGCTCCAGCAGTGCCATTTAATAAGCTCCAAGATGCTCAAAAATAGCATGAAAATCCTTGTTTTGTACCCTGGATTCCTTTTTCTGGTGGAAAATCACATTAAATTGTCGTTTTCGTGGAATACGGAAAATTCCACCTGCCATCCATGTGTTCTGTTATTGCGGAAGAGGGAAACCCCTGATACTGTTTGCAGAGACAGACAGCTTGTTTGTTCATCATTGGCTGGAGCTGGCCAACCAACCCTAAAATAAAACTGCATGCAAAATGCTTGTGGGAACCAAAATGATTTACTGTCAAAAATATCTGCTCATTCAATAAGTTCAGCTAAACCTTCCAAATACAGCATGCAGCTTGATTAATGGAAGAAGCTAGAGAGCTGTGCTTTAGCTGGGATTCAGGATGTTGCTTATCACTTATTTTTGGTGGATGGGAAGGATGGGATGCCTCTTCCACAGGAGGAGAAGGCAAAGCAACCTCTTTGGTAGTTCCATGACAGAACATCCCAGGGCAGGGTCATTTCTGGTGTGACACTAAGTACCCTGTGAAGTCTGCTGCTTTCAACAAGCTCACTGACTTCATACCTGTGGAAGGTAGAGAGTAACATTAATTTGATTTTTCAGCTAGCCAGGACTCTGCCATCAGGTTATAGGAACTGACAACCAGGGCATATGAACTCCCATGGACTCTGCTGGAGTCCCTCGCCTAAGGTTTCATCTCACAAAACATTTAGCTTTTGCTTTATGACTGTCACATCTAACACTCCTAAGAAGGAATTTTTTCTCACCTTGATTTTTTAAGCCTCTCCTTCTCTCACTTGTTTTATTATCCTGTTCATACTCTTCTCATCCATTCAAAACTTTTAGCTGTGAATGTCCTTCAGTGACCCTCTTCCCTTGGCCACATGCCTTCAGTTTGGTGTTTCAAGATCCCATGGAAGGAGGGCTATCTCACCTTTTTATTTATTTACTTACCATTTTTTGAGAAAAACAAAACAAATCTAGTCTCAAGGTGTTAGAGAATTTTTCAGTTTAAATCATGATGTAACCTCAATATACTGCAGAGGTCAGGACCAGAGTAAGATACTCTGGAAACCCTCAATACTCTGGTCCAGCATTCATACTCCGGACTTTATAAATAAACGTATCTTGAAGAAAAAAATCAAGGTTGATGTGGGACCATTTTTTGCCAGGTTTGGAAAGATAAAGTCTAGAAAATTCAGCTTGCTCCACTCCTGAGCATAAGGACAATCCTACTGGGAGAGTGTAAAGCTGCTTTACATTTACTCCTTAGAAATTTCACCTTTGTTGGGGAGACTGAAGAGAATATGATTTTCTGAAGTATTGCAGACACACTGTTTCGGATATTTTTTTTATTTCTGCCTGGCCAAGTGAAAAAGCCTCGAGTGAATTTTTTCCCTTGCTGCTTCCCTGTTGATAGCAGCCAAACGAGGAGCTTCACACAGATTCCACTTACAAATGGCAGAGTGTTTTGCAGCATTAACACACAATTCATTAAAAAGTGTTCTGCCCTGTATTTAGAATGCAGAAGGGGTGCACCTCAGCAATTGTACAAGAGCTCTTTGAGACTCAGGCAACAGGCAGGCTACAGATAAACTACCCACCCAAAATACCACAGGTTTATGTTCACAGTTTCTGGCAACTCAGAAAGAACCAGCCCCTGGCATACCTGTCCATATACCACAGTTGAGTTCAAAGGGTGTGATGTTTCATATTATGGGGGTTAGAGCCAATTTTTTTCTTATTATGGGGTATTTGCATTAGCTGGGATTTTCATCAGCAGCCAGTCAAGGGCAGAGCAGGTCCCCTGAGCAACTGCCAAAACAGCACTAACTCAAAAACTTTGTCATTTTTATTTTTCCTGTGTTTCCCTCTGTGTTCCTGTGTTTAAATCTTGCCAAAGACCCTTTCTAGGTCCTTAAGGGGCTTCTGGCCTGGTGTGAAGCCAAGCCATTGCCAAGGACTGGCTGCTCAGGGAGGTAGAGTCAGCTCCTGGGTAGGTATAGATTGCTCTGTGCCCCGAGACAGCAAGTTTTGTTTATGCCAGGCTTGTTGTTGAGGAGAAATGTTGGATATGTTGGTGTGGAGGCTACTCTGGTAAGCAAAGGGATGCCCAGTCACTTCATGTATGTCTCCTGCTCATAAAAGTAATTTCTCTTTTTGGCATTTCCCATCACCAAAGTACCTCTTTGGGCAGATATACTCAGTTTTGCCTCCATCCCTGAATAGTTCAGGTCAAGTTTTGCCCTCAGGCTACAAACGAGAGCAAGTCAGGCACCTCCTGAAGTTTAAGTGCTGGTCAAGGCACTGTCTGGCAGTCATTCTCCCAGCACTGATTCCAGCCAGCCTGATTAACTCTGAGCAATTCTGTGTGTACACGGCAAGTCAGTTAGCTGTAGTTGCAGAAGGGCATCATGTTTCTGCCATTGCTTTCAGGGTCCAGCTACAAAATCAGCTGGTGCTGGGTTGTTGGTCACCCAACTGCAGCAGTGGGCAGAGTTGTCTGATTCTTACACACAGTCCATGCACATTTAACAAATTGCATGTTTCCTATTATCTGCTAGCAGATGATAGCTCATTCCTACCGTATCTGTCTGAGAGAGCATTGTAATAGTTGCAGTGCCAAGCTCCAGCCAAAATGAAGGAAAGGACAAAGCAGCTGGGCTCCAAGTATTTCTCTCATGGAAATTGCCTTGTCAGGATTGTGAAACAATCAGCATTTCCAACTTGAAGTCAAAATGCTGGATTTTTCTTAGTAAGTGAAGATGCTAGATATTTAGGAAGGGTAAAGAGGTGATAGGCAGTGTAAATGCCTCTCTGCAGTACCACACAAAGAACATATGGCTGCATTTATTTCACTCTAAGACATGAATGGCAAGACTTTACACTGTGTTGTTTTTCTCTTTAACTCTGCCATGAAGTGTCATGTGAGGTGCAAATAGTTGAGATCTAACTTGGTGCTCCTCACTCAGCAGAAAGTCCAACAGAAGCAATCCAACAGGAACACTGCCATAGCTAAAATTTTTGGGTTGAATTTCAAAAGCTTGAGCTTGCTGCTGCTGACTGATTGTGCAGCATTAACTCTGCAGTTCTCCTTGAGAGAAAGGTAAGCACTGAGACCTCTGTTTCACAGGTGTGAAAGAGTAACAAACAGAAAGCAAGTTTCTCAGTGGTCTCCATTGCCATAGAGAAGATGTTTGTTGTGACAAGTGTTGGTGCAAACCAGGTCTCAAAATCCTTGCTAAACCCCTCATCAAGACCATCCTTGGCAGATATATCTGGAAAGGAAGAATGTAGTAACACTACAAACTCTCATGAAAATCCCATTCCGGTAAGAGTGGCCACTATTAGTATCATCCACAGCAAGGGTTAATATAAAAGCACACATCAGAGCCATCTTTTCAAATTAGTATTTCATTCCTAAGTGCCCTTTAGCTCACTGCATCACAGAACAGAGATGACATTTCTGGCCTTGTAAATGTACTGCATGCTTCTAATCAGGATGTGTTGTGTTGGCGTTACTGGCTGTTAATACAGCCTGGCCGGCTGTAGCAATCCCGTTTGGAATATCGTGCCGTCTCTGTGGCCAGCCTGGAGCCTTTCTAACAGGGCTGTATTGATAAGGAAGGACTATCTGCTAAATGTGTCATGTATCAAGCACAGCTGAAATACAGCATGTAGCAGGGATTAGAAACAGCTTTTAATTGGACAATGCACATGTACAGACAAAACTCTGGGTTGTGTTGATTTAAAATCTCATCCACCCCACATCCACTGTAGCATGAAGGATAATGTAACACATTCATTCCTTTACCATCTCTCACACTTCATTGCAGCATTTCCTTCACCCTGCTAGGTTTTGGAGCAGTACAGGAAAGCACACAAGTGACACAGGTGAACTTGGACCCTACTCTGATGCAAATACCAGAAGAAAATGTTTTTCAGTGTCTCTGTTATCCCTGGTGTGTGCATAAGAAGTGAGTAAACCATTTGTATAAGAAAGGGATCACTCACTGTGTTCAGACTCAAGGAAGATTTCAGTGGCTTGCATCAGGATCTAGATACAGCTTAGGATCTGGCATGGTGCAGGATGAGGTGAGGTGAGGCCTATGCATTAGCTGGATTTTTATGAAGATTAGTGGGCCTACATTGGACTATTTGGGATTTTGCTCATCAACTAGAGCTACAGCTTCAGCACTGCACTGAAGTGCAGGCACCAGGTCAAGGATGGCTGCAAACAAGGAGCTGTATGGGAAAGCTGTGGTAAGACATCTGCTGCATCTAAGCACGTTTCACCATCTGATGCAAGACAAGTAGGCTTACAGCTTTCAGATATGTAAATACATCAGATTGCTGATGTTTCAGGTGGATTATGAGTTTCTTGAACAACCTGCCTGAACTCATTCAGTTCTCTGAGGCTGGATAGGAAGTGCTACCTATCAATAATTGATGGGAAAATCCATTGATGGCTATTAAATGCAAACAAAGAACTGACCAGTCCTTCCCCTCTGCTAGCACACAACTGGGAGTGCTGAAGACAGCCCCTCACACTCTCTGAATAACATCTTCTACCACCATTGCCTGTGTTGTCAATCTGACACTCAGCCCTAAGGAAACCTCACAAACCTCCCCAAAAAAACAATACCTAGGAGAGGAAAACAAAAAGAAGCCAAATTATGTCAGAAGACAAAAAATAAATGCAGGGAAAAGGTGTATGAGCCACAGATCTGAAAAATAAAACTAGAAACTCTGTAGGATACACAGATCAGTGTGAACCCAATATTTCTCCCCTCCCTGCTCATGTACACTGGACACTGACCAGACACTGGGCTTGGTGGAACTTTGTCTGGACTTTCTGTATCCTTTCCTGTATCTTTTTTAAAAAGCAAAGGGATGTACAAATCAGAAAACCTGAAATGTTAGGAATGGCTGATTTCCCACCATCATCATTAATACCAAATAATAATACCAGGTCAAAAGGAAAGTCTGAGATTTGCTTCAAATTTTTAATGAACTCTCTACAGCAGCTGGTCTTCAGGGCTCTGACCTTCTCCTCACTCTCTGTTCTCCAGAGAATAAGATAGTGTAGATGTGAGTGTGTAAAAGGGCAAAAATAGAAGTCAAAATGCAAGAATAAAAAGGAAAAATATAGAGCATGCAGAAAAATATTTTTCCTATTGAAATGAAAGAAAATAGTACAAAGCCAAAGAAGTTTGATACCAGCAATTTATAATAACAATTTCCACATCATTGCCATATGTGTGACATCTCCAGCACTCCAGCTTGGCAACAAACAAAATAAACATAAATAGTGACCACAGCAATCTTTTTGAAATGTGACAAAGGTACCCAAGAGACCAGAAACTTTAGGGTACAAGTCAAAACTGGTGCAAGTCCATCTCAGTAGTAAAAGATATACATCGGTTTTCGTGTGGCTTCCTGTTGCAGCAACTTGATTGTCTCAGGTCCCCTGTGATTGCCTTCGAAATATCCACCAGCAGCTTACAGTGCTGACAAGGAATTTGAGCTTGTGTACTGACATTTCTGAAGGCTGGCAGGGAATATAATAGTAAATGTTAGGCCATCCTGACATGAATTTACTTGTGAGAGAGGTAGTATCACATCAGTTCAAACCCTCTGGAAACTGTACTGGGTTCAGAAACTCCTTCAGTCTAACCTAACTATGCCACATGGGAGAATTAGAAGCTTTGGCACACTCAGATTTTCAAATTGGCTCCATGTGTATTCAAAAATTTGGATTTAGAGCCTGCTATATAGTTTTGATGAAGCAGCCCTGAAATCAGTGAGCCAGTATAGGAAGTTATTTGGGTTTGAATTGGATTTCTGTGATGAAATACAAAAAAAATCTACAGTTTATTGCTACTCAGAAATGTATCTTGGTTACAAGATGATACCCATTCATTTGCTTTCCCATCTTAGATTGTCCAGAAAGATCCTAGGGTGAGACCATAAGCTGGGTCACTGGAGCAACATTTTATGAACATTTTGCACCAGTACATGAAGATCATTTCCTCATTGAAGTAAGAAGAAGAGGGGTAGCTTTCTCATCCACTGTTGAGAGCATTTGAATGAGACTCAAAAGATCTGCACTGCACCACAGATTATCTTTTGGGAAGTTACTACAGTTCTTTAAGAGTGTAAGAAAAATGTCCTTTCTATAGGTGCCTTATTAACCTAACTTGGAAAAAGCAGTAAGTGCATCACAGTAAAAAAAAAAAGTGTCTAAACAAGATGTCAGTAGCTCTGATCCTCCCATAGTGCAGTTTCCAGCAACACACTGGGCTGCTGCTTAGCACTGGCTTACTGTGTTATTTAAGAACTGACCCCAAAGCCTGTGTTTGCTCACTTTGTCAGAACAGAGATTTATAGTGCATGTTCTTCCACTAGAGTGAGAGAGTCAAGACTTCCCCACAGAAACTGACTTTCCCTGGAGGGTTTCGAATCCAAGTACATCCTGACCTTACTCCCTGTCTGACAAAAATACTGCTTGTGGTGCTTTGTTTCTATGACATGTCTTGAGAAATGCTGTTATAAACTCAACATTTCAGGCAGTGTGGATTACTAAGCCTCTTAGTTTTTTTATTATAGCAACTGAAAGAGTTCTCTGTATTCCATATGCCTTCTTCCACAAAAGTCCAGAATCCTGAAAACTGTTGTATTTTTCATCAACAGAGGAAGGATTTGGTCCAAGCTTGCACCTGACATTTTGTCACTGGGTCTTTATGGAGGGTTACCCCACTCAGCTGCATTACTAGAGTAAATATGTAACACTTTGCTAGCCCAGTAGGTCTGTACCTGTGTTACAGATGCAGAAAAGAAGGTTTTTGCCTTTAGCTGACTGCCATGAATATGTGACAACTGTTTTGTTTTAATTTTCATTTTCTGCTTGGTAACTTTTCATCCCTCATTGTTGCAGGGGTTTTTTTTCTAAATTCCCAGTCTTTTGTTTAAAATATAGCACTTTTCCAGATCCTCCCTTTTTGTAAACATATTTCTAAGAACATTCAAGGAAATATTGAGCTTTCTCTGAAGTAACTGAATAAATGCCAGAAACAAGGACAGTTTTACATTGGGGAACCCTGATCTGACTAGCCATGGAACCTCCCCAGCAGGGAAAATAGATGATCTGCAAGCCTTTCAACCCAAGCCATTCTATGATTCTCTGGCAATTCCTGTGCATGCCACGGGGCAACAACAAAGTACTAAACTAATGTCCATTCATACATTCTTTGCTTAGATGTAATATGTTGGCAGAGGTTCTTCATTCTGGTGGGTACGGGTGAAATTCCACCTTCAGAGTCAACATACCCTCTGACTACAGCAGGGCCAGGATTTCCTGTGTCTACTTGCATGGGACATGGACTGTACACCTTCGTTGGGAGTGAAAACTTCAACAAAGCTGCAGCCACAGTATTCCACCTGGGGTAAAGGTACAAAGAATTTCCTTTCCATGGATTATTCTAGTAAGCTTTATAAATAGTTCATAAGTCTCTGCAAGTGCTGAGTGGGCTTCCTGTTTTCAAAAATCAAGCCTCAGGTCATCACACTCAGGTTAGTCTTACACTGTAAAGGGAAAAACATCCTTAACCACCAGCATGGGCTTACTAAATCGTTGATAAAGCTACATCTTGGCAGTGTACAGACCCCTTTTCCACCCTAGGAATGAGTGCTACATCTTCCACAATCTCCTTCACTTCCAGGCTAAGTTCTGTCTTGTTTCTCCCCAGGATAAACCTTGCATAATTCCAGCAAACACAGTGAAGCAATTCCAGATTTGCCAGTATGCCATGGAGAGCAGATTCTGGTCCTCTGCTTTTATAGTTGAGGTAAATGAGGCCAGAGACAATTTCTTCATCATGGAAGGGAAAAATAGAAAAAGTCTAATACTTGCTGGTCTCTAAATGCTTGGCCTCCTCCTGAAGCAGCAAACAGAGGGAGGCTGTGTGAGAATTATATGAAGTGAGTCAATGACTCAGTTCTTGATAGAGTCATCTGTTCATACTGCACAGCCTAGCTAAGCCCCCTCCCACCTGTGGCTCATTTTTTATTGATATGAAGTGCTGAGAGGCAAAACCACAATAAGAGATTGCAGAGAACATCAATAAGGGGTGGAGAACAAGCTAGGAAGGTCATGTTTAAAATTTTAAGTTGAGGGGAGGGGGAAATAAGAAGCCTGCCCTGGAAAAGTGTGTAAAAGGAAAATGCCGCTAGAAAAATAGAGACAGTTAGATAAAGGCGAGGAAAAACTCTTAAAAATAAATGAAGAGACTGATGAAAGAAAATCACTTGTAAAAACTCTATTTGGGCCTATTTTGCCTGCTGAACATTTTTTTTCAACAGTGAGTCTGTGAGGCCATCCATATCCTTAAGCAAGGAAGAAAATCATTCCACTGCAATCTAGATAATTTCCCACTCCATTTGATGATATAATGCACTAAGAGCAAACTGCTCTAAATCATCCAGGATAACCTACCAGTCTCTCTTCTCAGCAGAAAAAAATAGTTTGTTCTAAACAGTTTCACTCTCAGAGTCAATGCCTCTTACAGCCTCCAGTGGGCATTCTGTATATACTGCACTCCTCCCACGTGGAGGTGCTGAGTATGTCCTTCTCACAGGTGTGATTGTCCCAACAGGGCTCTGCCTGTGCAAACCACAAAGCAGTTTCTCCTTTCCAGAGGCCCCCGCAAGACTGTTTACGTCATGATGGGCCCAAGCAAATACAAGGAAACAGAGGTTTTATTAAATTCTCTAGATGTGCTAAGCAATGGATTTTAACATCATCCTGTCCCTTTCCTGCAGTAGCAAGTTGCTGTTGTAGGGTTTTTTTCTCCCCTTTACTGAATGCTAAATCCAGCCAGAAAGCTGTTATGAAAAAATACCCAAGGGAAGTGTGATGGAGAGTTTTTCTTCACTGATTTCTCTTCTAACATTGTTTCCTTCCTTCCTCCCCTCTCCACCCTGCAGACTCCATCCTCAGCCTATTGATGTAAAAGGAAAAGCCCACACTGACCTCATGTGGCTCGGGATTACGCTCCCATTCCTGGGCCATTTGTTTTTATAAGTGAGTTAACAGGAGCACTGAAAAATCCCGTCAGCGGAGCTCTGAAAGTGCCATCCACTGCCCTAACAGCTCGTGTGAGTTTTCAGTGGAACTGCATTGTTTGAACCCAAGACAATATTTTACCTTCAGTACACCACCATTATGAATTCATTTGACATTCAGTGTACAGTAATAACAATGAATTTGCTGGATATTGAATGTCACATGCTTTCGCAAGTACGGCATTTCAATGTAATGCACAGCAGCATTAGTTTAACGGCACCAGGGTTTTTCCAGAATCCTCTCTTTACATTTCACACACACAGCTCCTTCTTTCTCCAAGAGAACAATAAATACTCCTTAGCACTGCCTAAGAAAAATAAAATCATACTTTGCTTTTGAAGAGAAATATGATCTATATGCAGGCCTCTAGCAAGCTGAACGCCAGTGCTTCCTGGGACAGTGTGAGTGTGAATATGTGCACAGAGGCTTTTTATAACCATAAAATGGATGGCCTGGAATATTAATCAGGGTTCATTTCATTTTGTTTTGCTTTGCTTTTTGGTTGCTTGGTTTTCACTTAATTGATTCCAGAGTGCAAAAGGAAGTAACCTTGCTCTTTGAAATAAAACATGTGAAATTCATGTCCAAACGCTACCTCTGTCTCCTGAACAGGTTATCCATAGGAGTTGAACAGGTCACACTGCAAGAGTGTGGTGAGCTGGGCTGCATCCTACTGCTGGTGCAGTGAGGGGCAGCGGACTGAGGGTGGAGTGGACTCGCCCAGGGCCACAGCAAAGGGGAAGCAGGTGGTTTTCATCTAGCATTAGGGAGAGCCAATGACAAGGAGTGCCTACAGATGCCTTAGAGCACTGACCAAACCACCACCTTTGTGAAGACTATGTCAATCTTGAAGTATCTGTGCCAGAGATCACCCCATCACTTCAGCTGGGGTGATCAGTTGGATATTTCAGTCTGGAGAAATTCACAGTTGTGCAGCCATGTGGTTTTTATAGTGAGGACATTCCCATGAAAGTGCTATTCTGGATGAGTGAAACCATGCTACTTATCTGCTAATTTTGTGAGGTGGTCTGCCAGGCATCAGCTGGTTTTATTTCTACACATTGGTGCTAAAGCCTCCTCATCTATTGTCACAAGATTCCCAGGATGACAGCCTGGCACCTCATCTTCTTCAGAAGACAAAAGAAGTTGTGTGCAGAATGGGTTTCTCAACTGCTTGCTGGTTTTACAAGTTATGCAGAAAAACAAAAGAAAAAGAAGAAAAAAGAAAAAAAGAAGAAAAAAGAAAAAAAAATTTAAAAAGGAAAAAGAAAAAAGAAAAAAAAATTTAAAAAGGAAAAAGAAAAAAGAAAAAAAGGAAAAGGAAAAAGAAGGTAAGAAAAAGGAAAACAGAAAAAAGGAAATGAAAAAAAGGAAAAAAAAAGATAAATTACTCTGAAGTAATTTTTATTGCAGAAGGACCAGTCATGTAAATAAATTTTTTTCCAAGTTGTTTTTTGTACAAAGTGCTTGGGTATGCAGTGTCTGTAAATGTCCTTGTTGAAATCCAGGTAAACCTCCTTTGTTTAGGCAAGCTGTTTTCAAAGCATTATTTGTTGACATTTTAAGAGGATAAGAGTAATATTTCTGCAAACAAAGTAAAGACTGACATCCTAATAATGTAAAGCTCTTCAAGACTTTTGTCTGGCTTTGATTATTTGATTCTGTGGAAGAACTTTGATTATTGCCAAGTGTTTTGCTGAACTCTACTGAATCTCAGATAAATCTATTGTTTCTATAAATGGTCCTTCAGCAAGACTTGAGGAAATATAGAGTGACAAAATATGACAAGGCTTGATTGAGAAAGATCCCTTCCTGGGCATGTGGAAGTCCAAGGAATAAGAGTAGCCTGCAATTAATAAGTTATAATGTGGTTTTCTGTAACATGAGTGTGCCAGTCTGGTCTTTATTTAAAAGCCCTTGGAGCTGCAATTTTTGAAGCTGTCTCTTCAGCTTTATGTTTGCTTGCTTGTATTCTGGTTTTCATCGGAGAGCACAGAGGCAGTTTCCAAGGCAAGGTGCCCTTCAGTGTGAAATACAGAATATATTAAACACTGAAATGAGTAAGGCAGCAACTGTAACTATTTCAGCTAATGCTACATCACCCAGGCTTGCGCAGAAAGAGTTGAATCTACACAATTATTTGCAATGAATTTGCTCCAGAAGACCAATCAGCATTTTGAATGAAAGAGAACCTAGGGGAAAAATTGCTCATCTCAGCTAAAATAATGAAGGTAATGATCAGTGGGATAAGGCAAAATGGGAGGCAAAAGCTGCTTGTTATATATGTTAAATGCTTCGAACCTGTACAACAATAGAAAAGAGCAGCATCATAAATGTGACACTGTTGTGTCACCTGTCGTGGATGTTTAATCTTACCCAGGCAACAATTTTTTCCCTATTTTTCTCCTAGGGCCAATATTTTATCCCCAATCCTCTTGTGGGTTTTCAGGCAGCTGACTACATAGGGTGGTTTTGGAGGAGGTTGGGTTAGGAATAACCTAATGTACCTAATAACTGATGTGATATTTGTAAATCCAGATTTCAAACCACACAATGGCCAAGAAAAAAATTCACCCTAATTAGATCCTTTTGATGAAATGCTGCAGACAAAAGGTCTCTTTGTGGGAGAATGAAATGGGCTTGCCTCAGGTATTTGTAGGCCACTTATTCAAGACATTGATTGATAATTTACCCATCTCTGCATTGCTTTTTGTGGTGCAAATACACCAATATGTTCAGATATATAAACGGATAAAAGACAAGTGGAAGAGGCCATGATCAATCCAAGCAGACAAGGGTTTTATCGAAGAATTACAAACAGGTAAGTGATTCCAGACAACACACCAAAGGAGAAGGTTTAGATCAAACTCCTGAATAAGCACTGACTTGAAAGAGTTCAAAGCAAAGCACAGGGGTGTCCCAGGAGAATTTATGTGTTTTACCTGGCGATTCATACAACTGCCTGTTAGATCAAATCAAATGTTCCTCTTGTAGAGTCCATGCAGTGATAAAGCACAGGCAGTTTTTGATGTGTCAGCATGTCAGTGGAGAGATGCTGCACACATGATGTGGGACTCACGATGAGCTTTTGTTTCGGGTGCTTCTCTTTGGTAGCAGTGAAACAGCAGCAGAACTGCTCGCTGCACTACCTGGCTGATACAGCCACCAGCTTTGAACCAAGCCAGTTCAAAGAATAAGCAAGAGGAGCACAAAACCAAAGACATGGTTCACAATCATTCCTCAGCTGTGTGTAACCCTTGTCTTCCCAAACGCACTTAATAGAGCAAGAGCAGGGGCTGTTTCATGCGCTGCTTAAAGCATTATTTCTTAACAGCAACTCTGCCCAGAGCTTCAGATCAGAAAAGAAGACCAGCCCACCCAATTGAAAATGTGAGGCAGACAAACAGTCAGTGATCTTTCAGTACGCAGTGCAAAGAGGATTCCTATCCTTACTCTCTCATGAAAAGTGTAGTTTAATGCTTTGTGAGCACCGGTTACAGAGACTTGAGTTTTTCATCATTGCTGGTGGCAATCCCAGAAAGTCAAACCTGTTAATTAACTCCACAACTTAGAGGATGCCCAATTTTATGTTAGAGGAAAGATTAGCCATATCACTTCTAGAACTTCAGAAGCCTTACAGATCCTGAACTTTTAGTTATGAGATATGACATGATAACAATTTCAAGTGAGGCAGCTGCTCCTTATAATCAGATGGAATCTGGTCATTAATCTATAACATTCATCTCTATTTATTTCCTCTTTTAATAAAAAAAAATTAATGCCATACATATTCCATATAGATATCTTCATCAGCTGCCTGAACATAAAAACTCAGAGATTTTTCATTTTCCTCAAATACTATGCTATGTTGTGACACTTAAAATCCACAATTAAGCTCCATTTTTTTCCTAGAAAGAAAATCCATCATGAGCTATGTGTCATAGTTTCAGCACCTTACCCTGTGTTCTTTAACATAACTCTTACTCTAGTAATCTGCATTTTGAAGAGGCATATTTGGCCACATGCAGCTTCCAACTTCAGGATCTGTTTAGAGAATCAAAACACTTGTGAAGAGAGATGTGACATTTCTGTTGAGCCCGTCACATAAGCTGGAAAAAACTTAAAGACTCAAGCCAGATATAAAGGAGATAAATGAAAGCACAAGTTTGTGTTACTGAGATGTTTGAATATTTTCCTGGACTTCGTCCTGTACAATTAAACAAGATATTTAGGGACATGCCTAAATTAAAATATCTCTAGCTTAACCTCATTTCCTCCCAGAGAGTTTATTTCTACAATCTTGCTTATGCACACTTCCCTTCGCTCTCTTCCTCACTGTTTCTTTTCCTTTCAGGAGCCTTATTTCAAAAAAAGTTGCAAATGTGCTCACCCAACCTGTGCTTCAGCCCCTGAAGCAGACTGGAAAGTTTTAAATTGCTTTCACAGGGTAAAGCAATTAAGCGCTGTGATGTCACCCTGGTATTAATGTCCAATCCCAAATTAAATCTTTGGCGGTTTTGATTTTGTATGTGCATGTTTTCTTTCAGCAGCTAATGACAAATCTTGGAATATCTGAAACATTTCTCCACTCCTGACACAATCATAAATAATTATTCAGCATTGGACCCAGTTTTGCTACATCCATACCCAAATTCAGTACCTCCTATGTGTTATTACTGATATATTTATCTATTTACTACTGGACTTAAAAGATTTGACCCACTCAAAATCTCATTTATTCCATTTCTTGCTGGAGTTCTGCTGTTTCCTGCACAGCTCCCCCTTAACTGCCTGTACAGTACAGCCATCCTCCGTGCACCAGTCCATAACTTCTGTCAGCTTCTGACATTGCTCTTTGCCATACCCAGCAATTCCTCATGTCGTGTCCAGCACTTTTCCTGTTCAGTTGTCCAAATCTCAGTTCAGGCAGCACTTGGGCATCTGCCTGCTGCCCCAACACTTTCCTTGAAAGAACTGCACCAGCCAAAGATTTGTCTTCTGAATCCCTATTACCTCTGTCAGTGTATACAGGGCTCAGTGAAACTCTTGGTTTGCATACAGCTCCCTAGTTCTTTCTTCACGATATTTTGGTACAGTGATTTTTTTTTTTTAATCACGTTTTGTTAAGTAAACCATCCTAACCTGTTAGGAAAAAAAAAAACAAAAACAAAAACAAAAAAATGAAAAACAAACAAAAAAACCCCCCACCACCACAAAAAAAAAAAAAAACCCTCACTTGCAATTCTGATATCCCCTACCATATGTACAACTTGATTTAAAGTCTAATAAACCAGAATGTGTTTCAGTCCTTATTCTATTTTACAGAGCATTTTTCAGTTATTTATTTTCACTTGATTGCTGTATTATTTTTGCCTTCAAGCCTCATGTTGTAAGATGACGAAAAGCAGAGGAGTTCAATTTGACTTCTTCATCATCATCTTAGTTTTCTGTAATTTATATGCCCAGATTTACTCAAAATGGAGCAGTTTGCTGCACAAAGGCAGCAGATTTTAACCATCCAGCTCCTCCTGCTTGTGTGTAAGATCACACACAGTGTGCAGGATTTTGCTGTTAAGAGGTAGTTGTAGAAAAATGCAACAACACTGGGTATGTTCCATCGTGGTCTGACTCAGTGATTGCTGCAACCTGCACGAAGACTGACACCCAGACGCCCTCACCCCAGGCTTGTGCCAAATGGCACTTCTACCCCAGCTTTCTGTCACCACTATTCTTGGTCTTTTCCTGTCCTTCCACCCACAAAGCCACCTCCCAAAATCAAGGCACAAATGCCTAAAGGCAAGTGGCACTCAACAGCTCAGAGGAGTAAACACCTCCCAAGAAAGGACAACACCAGAAGCTGGAGCTGTGTCTGGTCTGTGCTCTATCCATTGGCCATTCCTGGTATGTACAGAGCAAATCCACGCCAGGCAAAAAGCTAATGACTAAATGTGGACAAATATAAGTTTCTTAGGCATAGCTGTGGAGATTAGGGACTGAGAAATCATCCCTGACTTTTCAATTATTTTCTTTTCTAAGAAGAATCCTATCCTATCTGAACATAATATATTTTTATAGTTCAGACTGATGACTTGATTCCTTTCCCTACAAAGTAGGTCCTTGGTAGTAAGAGTTGGCAATATTAACAGAAAACCTGGAGAAAAGGAAGTAGATTTCTCCATGTCACTAGTGAAGATTTAGAAAAAAAATGGGAACCCAAAATTATATATTGTGGCCATAAAAACTAAAAACCACTTGGTAACTGGGAAAAAAATGGGGATAAATGGGGGGAATAACAGTACAAATGAGTGACAGTTTGTCAGTTCTGCGTACAAATGCTGAGGCAGGGAATAGCTCCCATCACCTACCCCAAGCTATCACAGAACATTTGATATTCTGCTCCAAGTAATTTTTTTTGTCAGCAGCTGTCCAGTCACCGTGAAAATTTCTCAATTTTATACCAAGCATTTTATCAGTCCAATATTGCAGTACATTCTTTCTGAGCTTAACAGCATCAGCAAAATAAAGGATGCAAATAATGTCCCTGATCTAGAAACAACAACAGCCAGATAGATCATTGTCCCTTCCCATTTAAACTGTACATTTATGTGTTGAATTTTAAATATCATCTTCTTATCACTTTTCAATAAATTCATTTCTTTCTCTAACCCAAAATGTCTTGAGCTGTGACCACACAATTATTGGTGTTACAAGGATGATCTTATTTCCAACCACAGATTATTTATTTAAAGATGGCCCAATCATGTCACACAAACTTCAGCTGGCCAAAGAAGTCATCGTTTTGCCAAGAGTTAATAATGCTGACAATATTCTGTTTGCTAGCTGACCTTTATTTATCATTGTGTGCCAGTTAAGACTTAAGCTGAAAATGTGTCCAGGAAAGAGCTTTTAAAAAACAACTAGAACCATGGATCTTGCACTACACTAAAATCAGAAAGAAGATTTAGGTGAAAATGTAATTATTCTAACCCTACGTTGGGGTAATTTCAGAGAGCAGGATATATAAATAATGTGATCTAGATTTATTCTGATGTCGCTTCTATTCTACTAATCTTATACACACAGAAATTTTCAGGAAACTTAAAACCAGGTTTTCAGGAAATATGGGAACTGAGGTGATCTGAAAGCCACCATCAGGAAGATATCCAGTCCTTGAGCATAACAACTGCCTTAGCTATTTGAAACATTTCCTCTCATTTCCATTTGTGTACTCCTCCTCAACCGTTTGTGTATTGCTTATTACAGTACTGGTATTAAGACCAGAATGACCATAACTTCTTCTCTCATTGTTTTTTCCCCCTTTAACTTCACATGATCAAAATAAAGCAGCGAGGTTCAGGGAATAAAAACACCATTGAAAAATTGTACCTAACCTGGAAGGCTCTTTTCCTGCTGTTCTGTCCCTGGGAAAGTGGAGGAAGGCAGCAAAGTTATCCAGGAGAGCATTGCCAGTGGAGACAGAGCCCATCAATGCAGTCACAGGAGCTGCAGGGGAAGATGAGGGAGAGGATCTTGGCAGCGGATGTGAGCACAGTCCTGAGGTCTGGCATGAGGAGAGAATTCATTGACTGGTGACTGAGCCAGGCTGAAACACAGAGTTTACAACGCAGTGACTCTTGAGCTCAGGGAGGGTTTCCTTTTCACTGTGATTAAAGCATTAATAGCAATAATAACCATTGTGCAATTCCTGAGGATTCTACAAGGGATGATGCAGCAGGAAAGCTCACTCATTTTATGGTTCCCCTGCCAGAAAATCTTTAGGGCATCAAAAGAAATGGGAAGTTACTGGGTGAAGTCATGTCTGGCAAGAGAGGAGGAAGCAGGCTGGCACATTTGCAGACTTGCAGGAGGCTCTGTGAACGTCCTTAGGTAACAAGGCAAAAGCCTTGTAAAGGCCAACAAGCCCCTGCCACCTCGTTCTCATTTCTCTGCTACCTGAGGGAGCTGCACAATGGAGTTCCTTCCAAAAAGCCTTCTGATGAAATCACTTGTCCACTGGCAAGTATAGCCTTTTCTTCCTAAAGGAAAATATGGTCACATTCTTGGTTGATATAAATTGACATCAAGAGATGCTATTAAAGGAATTTGTATCAGACCTGATGTTACTCTAGGGTTCCCATGCATTTCATTGTACAATCATACTCTTTTATTGTGCAGGAATTCATGGCTCCTCCAAATCAATCCATAAAAAAACCAGCTCCCCTTTGTGGACTGGTACTCAGGTGTGATTCTGGAATCTGAGTCAAGGCCAAGCACTGGCTTTGGTGGAAGTTCCTACAGAGAGGAGGTTCAAACAATGGTATTTCTGTGTTGATAAAAGCATTTTGAAATGTTTCAGTATTTGAATCCCAGGTACAATAATAAATATGTGGCTTGAATAAATTCAAAGAGATTATTTCCATAGAACCTAATAAAATTTTACCTAGTTTACTAAATAAAACCCAGGTTAGTTGGGGACAGAAAAATTCATTTTGCTACATTTCCAAGATATTCAGTTTGGCAGATTAAAATTGCAACACTGGAATTATTCGAATGGAATTTTTTTGGCTTTGCAACAAAGTTGCCTTATCTTTATTTAACTTGACTGTTTGATCATCTGTGTCCTGTTTTCTGCTTCATTGAAAATTCTGTTCACACCTAATCAGATAACATTAAATTCTGGATTGAAGGTTAATCCAACAAAAGCTTACGTGTAGAGGACTCCATGTGCTGCGTATCATTAAGATTTTTTTCAGCATTCACATTACATTTTATAGTTGGAAGAGGTTTTGCAATTTTGCTTTTCAGTGTGAAAAATCACCCTCAGTATTGTCAGCTATGTACAGCATCTGGTAAATGGGGGGGTTTTTGTTTGTTTTGCTTTTGGGGTTTTTTTTGTTTGAAATCATGAAATTCAGGCCACTGAATTTACTACATGTTCCACCAAAAAGATGCCTGTCTTAAATGAGGAGAAAAGGTTTCAAAAAGGCAGTCAGTCACAATTAGAAATCAGAGGTTCAATGCCACGAAAGAAGAATTTAGTCTAGTCCTGCACATTTAGAGACTTTTAAACTGGAAATATAGTCTTCCAGATACTTGTCCCATAAAATATATCCCTATGGAATATCACTGAATTGCACACACTTGAATAATTTATTTAATTAGTCACATGGGAAGTTCATTTCTAAAAATGAGTGCTTTCTTTTTCAGCTATATAAAGGAAGCCATAAATGTTTATGTGTGGAAATTAGAAATCTACTTTTTCATTGAGGATATTCTTTAAATTTCACTGCAGCTTTTACTACAGCAAACTTCTAGAGCTGCTTGATTCTCTCAAACATCCTGCAGCATTCCCAAGTCCAGTGTCACCAGGAGTGCAGGACACTGGAACTTCATTTCAAAGCCCATATTCCATATCTAGTTCAGATGGTTTGAGGAAATTCAGAGCAAATGAAACATATAATGATTTAATCTAAAACCTAATGAAGTCAATGGGAAAAAAATTAACTAGGGAGCCGCTGGGTACATATTAGAATCTCACTCTGTGTTCCCTGAGATAGACCTGATCAGAATTTCTCTCTTTCATGCCCATATCTCATTGCCAGTAATCTGCAAATAAGATTGTTCTCCATTAACTTTTCCTGGTTTAACATAAACCACATTCCCCAACTCGGCCACTTAGGGTTTCTTCTATACAGAGGACACGGACATCCTACTCCTAAAGAGATGTCAGAGAGTATTAGGGCAAAAAACTCTTTTCTGGGTATATGTCCCTTTTCTGGGAAGTTCTTTAGACATCAAATTTTCCAATAGCTATTTTGAAAAGAAGATTTCACCCAGGTCAGACTAGTCCCTATTGCAAGAAACCTTGATTATTTTAGCTCCTCAGAGGAAAGAAAAAAAAAAAAAAAAAAAAAAGGAGAGAAAAAAAGGATCAAAATCTAGTAAAACTTGGGTAGAAAAGAAAGAAAATATGGTCTTCTTCCTGAGAAAGGAGAAAGTCCCACAATAAGATGTATTTTAATGGGAGGTTCCAAGCGTTGTGTCCAGCTCTAGATGGAGGAACCCATCACTGGGCGCCTGCCTTCTCTTACCTGCAGAGCTGTGTGTTTCCTGAAGTAAATACATTTGAAAGACATCTCATACAGTAAGTTTTGAAGTTGTTTCCCTTCCCACAGACTACTTCTAACAGCCCACGGATCGAGGTTTGATATAATAAAACATAAACCTGGTTGTTACATAATTAACTCAAAATTTAATGAGCAATAAAAGTACCATTATGCTCTTGTAATGCATTAAGCTTATACTCCTGCTTAATCCATTTAAAAGGGCTCTCTAGGTGTTCACTTGGCAAATAACAAAATAAGGCAAGTCAGAAATTACGCTTATTAAATGTAAATGTGTATCTTTAGCAATTGATATCTAACGTCATAGGACAAACTTGCCAAACTTAATTAAATGAATAAATGTGATTATGCACTTAATATCTCCTTAATTACAAGGCTTAATTATCTTTTACATGCCATGCTGTCAGCTCAGTGGTTGCCTGTTACCTCACCAAAACAGCAGCAGTGAGCACCAAGCCTTGTCTATGCTGGGCTCATGCTGTAGTTGGAATTCTCTGCTATGTGTCACAGTCTTAAACATCACATACTTCTTTAATACTTCTTTAATACTAATTTAATACAAATTTAATACTTCTTTAACCAGCTACCAGTATTATTATCGCAGCATGCACATTTTAAAAACAAATTTGACTATATGATGGGAAAATAAAAATTAGTTTAATTTCTATAATATGGACTATGCCATGAGGCCATTCAGCTTTTGGAATTATTTGTTACTGTGTTGTATTTTCATGTAGTGGAGGAACAGGAACATTACAGGAATTTTAACCCATGGATGAGGAACAAGCCTGTACCTCTGGATGGTGTTACAAGTGTCTCAGCAGGAAGACACACTTCAGCTCTAGATCCTGATCTTCAAGGCCACCGTAGCCAAAATGTCCCTTGACAGTCCCAAGCTACAGGACTCCACAGCAGGACTGTAGGACTGGCAAGCTCTCTCTCCGAAACACCAGAGATGTCACAGCCAGTCAGGCTCCAAGCCAATCTCATCCGGGGCCAAGGTGTGAGCTGGCATGAGCTCCAGAGACCACGGCTCATCAGAGGAGACTGACAGAAATGCACAACAGTTTCCTGCTTTTCTGAAAGGGCAAATGAAATATTGCAAGAGCATAACTTTGCCATGGTAACATCAAAAAAACAACAGCAGACCAAAAACCAAATTCAATTCATACAAGTCTTATTTTACTACCTCTAAAAAAAAGTTATACTGAAAGAAACATCTCACCTGTTGTAGGGACATCAGCTACAGCTCAAAAGAAGACTTCACCTAAGATGAGTGTTTCATTTACAATTTTTAATGTTTTATGTTTCAGTGTTAATGTTCCCCTAATATAAAATACAAATAACCTGTAATGTTCACGGGATTTTTAGAGAATGCATTTCCAGATAGCCAGACCTGGTCTGCCCTACTCTCACACTGTCCTGCCCCAAGAAATCTTACTCAATGGGAATTTATCAGTGGTGCTCACTTCCTAAATAACCAGAGCAGGGTCTTTTATTTTAATTATTAACATGTTTCTCCATTCCATCTTTATCAGTATCTTCTATCCAAATCAAATGCTGAACTATAAATGAAGCTTTTTAACCTTCTCTAAACACACTATTCAATGAAGTCTTTTGATATTTCCAAATGGATGTTTTTAATAAATGTCATTGTTCTTTTGTGCAAGATTTTGCACTTTCCATGTCTTGATTTAGGACAAAAGAAATGTCAAAGTATTTCAGTTTATTCTGTAAAAACAATTCCAAGTTTTGACCAGTTCTATAAACTAGGCTGGCCTTCAATTCCATTTTAAATGTGGAATAGGTAAAGGGCACAGAGAATTTGAAGTGCACTTTGAAAGACAATTTTGCAATATTTTACTCTCATCATCACTGTGACTCATGGTACAGCAAGGACAGTTCTGAACTTTTAAAAAACATCCAGAAACGCTGTTGTGGGTTTTTTTTAAAAACCCACATCTTTTCAGCATATTTTACAAGTGCTTGAGAACCATCAAAAGCCTTTCCTGATCATATTTTAATATGACTACTGAAAATTATTTGTTGCTTTTTTCTCTGTTTTTCCAGGAGCCTTTTGAAATTCTCTTCCTACTAAGCTGGCTGTTTTATCTTACATTAAAGGGAAAAGAATCAAAATGCAAAACAGAGAAGGTTGCTTCTTGATTGAACTACAGTGCATCAGAGATTTGCAGAATAGTTAACAGAGGCCAAAAGCATTAGCAACAAATGCAGGCTCTTTCAGGAGATTCTTTTTGAAATGTTTTTTTCATTAAAGAGAAAAGAAAGTTTCCAAAGTGTCTCATGAGTGATATTATGCAGCAGCATTTAGGGATTCTTTCCTTAAACCAGGAAATCATACAGTGGGCTTTTATACAGCTAAGTTGGGAATTTGCATTCTAGGAAATTTCCTCTTAAAGAAGAATCCTTGAAAAACTGCCACAAAATATAATGAAAATTTATCAAGACTGATCCCAATTTACACTGGACATTTTATATCACTTTATAGTATATAAGAGACCTACCAGCAAAGTTAAAATACATTTGCACTCAGTTCAAGCATTATAAATGTGAATGTTGTGTATGGATTTTTAGAAATGTTGAAGTCAGGTTGTGTATGAAGACTACTGACATTGTATTCAAAACACCCTGTGGGCACAGCCTGTTAGATCAATGCATCCTCACTGCTATTTAGCTACTGCATCATTAAGTGATGCCGCCAGGTTGTAATTCTGGACAGAATTTGACTCCCAGAAGGAGAAGATTAGTCAATTGAAACTAAATCCTGATGATTCAAATGACATTTATTTCTGAAAACTGCTCAAGATGGTGAAAGCTTTGGTTTGGGGATCCCATTAAGTGTGAAGGAAAATACATGACAGCTTCTCTGCTAACTTTTCTCAGGTACTTAATACTTCCCATATTGAAATCCCTTTTTTCTTATTCTGTATACAGCTCTTCAACTGAGGTCCTTGTCATGTATTTTTCTTCTACCTTTGGGTGTTGACAGGCTGTGTTCTGCAAGGAAATATAAACTGAGAGAAAAACTTCTATTTCACTTCTGTCTCAGCTGAATTCAGTGAGATTCTACTACGAGGGAAAGCTGGCTAAGGATAAAATCAAGCATGACCTTTGGGTCTCTGCAAGGTGCCTCCTGAAGCCTGTGCTATGGACAAAGAGGCCCAACAGGGACTGATAAGGAGAAGGACAGCATCACAAATGGTGCTAGGAAACCTTCCCCAAACAGCTTCACTGGTCAGGGAAATACAGTTATGGTGCCCCATCCCCACAGATTGTACTGTCAGCATCCAGCCACTGATCCACTTTGTTTTTCCAGCCAAGGGGAATTTGTCTTATAGATCTCAGTCACAGAAAGATTTTAGTATGTGGTTTGGATTCACTGGTACTGATAAATCTACCCCAGCACATATCCTCAGTGCCCCAAGCACTTAAGGTCCCTCTGCTCCCCCTTGGTTCTCTCAAACACCCTGGAGTTGCTCCTGCCACACACAAATGAGTGTTCCCAAACCAGCGTATGAAAAAGAAATAAAATTTCACATCGACAAGCACAGGATTTACAAAGTGGCCTGGCTTTTGAGTTGTGAAAAGGGTGCAGAGATATCTCTGTCCTATTTTCTTTTTCCCTTCTCACATGCATGCATTATGTCTTCTCCTTATTTAAAGCTAGAAAAAAGTCTTTGTGAACCCCAGAAAGTGGCTTGTGCTGCATTAGTTTTCCATACCATGTCCACAAGACCTCAGAATCCCCTAAACACTTCCACAAGATTTATAGATGGTAGCTAAGAAAAGCAGACTTAAGAGGTTAAATTTACTTTATCTATGAAACAATTATTAAGACTTTCATGAGCTGAAGCAAAGCTGATGCTCTCTGGTGTGCTAGATATGAATATTGCGACTGGGAGTAGAAGAATGTTCAGAAGATGACTGGAGTCTCAGGGAGCAGGAGTTTAATTTTAAACTCATCTGCAAGTGAATCAACCTAGTGCCTTAACTTACCATTCAGAAAATGAAAATGGTATATCTCTTCCTCAAATGATATCCAGAAGATAATTTCAGCAATGCTATGAAATGCTCATATATAGTTTAATGAAAATCCTAGAATATAAACATATCCCCAAGCTATGACCAAAACTAAACAAAAAACCCCGGAAACAAAACAAAATAAAAAACACGAACAAACAAACAAAACATAATTAGGAAAAACTTTGTCTACTTGGAAATTAACAGTGATTTCATTTTTTACACATGACCCATTTGTTCAAAACAGAGGATCCACTACAGAAAGAGAAATATATCAGGTGAATTTTTAATCAAGCTTTTAGTCAAACTTCATTCTAATTCTCACACAGTCTACATGCAGGACAGAAAGACAGAGGAAACATTAAAACCGATTCTCCTAAAGAGACAGAGTGACAGAGAGCAACAAGCTGTGCTGATATATTAATTATCTATTTATTATATGCAATCTTTTCAACTTCTGTCATGTTAAAATCAACAAAGAATTTAGCTGAAGACAGCCACAAAATGAACTGATTACAGCTTGTGAATAGCATCGATGAAAGAGCGAATGCACACAGCTATGCAAATGTGAAATGGAACATGACAGAGAGCACAGCCACGGCAAGAGCACCCCGTAATTGCTGGGCTCTGCAGCTCTCCAGCCAAACCGCCCCTGTGATCATCCCTTTGTTCTGTAACTGGCACTTTTTTGGCAAACAGGTGGAAGCAAGCTGAGAGTGAACTCGTGAAAGAAAGCTGCTGCAAACGTGTGGAGTGCCAGAGCTGGGTGTCACAGGGCTAAGCCTTCAGAGTACCACCATGCCCAGCCGTTCCTCCCAGCGAGGAAAAATGTCCAATAACCTCATGCAGACAGTGTTTAAAGGCTGACATTTGCCCTTCTAATTCCACTGAAATCCTCCATGAAGGCAACAGAGTGAAGGCCTGATGCAGCCCGCTGGATTTAATACGGGAAGATCCCTTACTCCCATGAAACTGCTTGGGGTCAGGGCCAAGTCTGGAAGCTCTCTGGGTAGCAAATGAGACAGATCATTTAATGCATAGATTTGCATGCACAGTTGCTTAAAGGTCCACATTAGCAGTTTCATGGAAGTCCACAGTAGACTTAGGGCAGTGGGGCAAGTCACTCTGGAAAACAAAATGCCTGAATCCAAAGGAGATGCTTCAAAAGTATTAATCGCCTCTCTGTTTTGTGACATTTCTCAAACATTACAGCTATAACTGTAACAGCATTTTACTATCACTTACTTCAACAAAAGTGAGAAACTGGCCTTCCTGTGCAAGACTGGGGTCTTGTCAGTGAGGCACCACCTTCCTTCACCATCCCGTCTTGTCTGTTTCCTGCCCTGGGTCCATATCTGGTCCCAGGTCCATATTCCCTGTTTGTCATTATCCACTCACCTTCTCTGTTCAGTATTAAGCATCTACACAGCATGGGAACTGATGGGAGCATAATGAAATACTGGTTTGATACCACAGCACAGTACATCCCTAACTTAGCCCCGTGCAATTAAAAATCGTTACTGCCTCAGTAACCTCATTGTGTAGAGCTAGGCCCAGAAGAAATTAATAGTGATTTGCAACTTGGATAAGTAAACATTAAATGTGTGTCGGGGCCTCTCAGAATCACAGAATCATCATTTAGGCTGGATGAGACCTTTAAAATCATCAGGTCCAACCATTAACCCAGCATTGCCATATCTACCACTAAACCATGTCTCCAAGTGCAATCTCTACACATCTTTTATTTATCTCCAGGGATGGTGACTTCAGCGCTTCCCTGGGCAGCCTGTTCCAATGCTTGACAACTCTTTAGGTGAAGATATTTTTTTGTAACATCAAATCTAAACCTACCCTGGCACAATTTGAGGCCAGTTCTTCTGGTTCTATCCCTTGTTGGGTACAGATAGTACCCAGTAAGATACTGATCCTCAAATGACTGCTGCCTCCTTTCAGGGAGTTGTGGAGAGCAAAATTCCCCCAAGTCTCCTTTTCTCCGGACTAAACACCTCCACCTCCCTCAGCTGCTTCTCATAAGACCAGACCCTCCACCAGCTCTGTTCCCTTCTCTGGAAACCCTCCAACACCCCAAAATTCTTGCTGAATTGAGGGGCCCAGAAGTGAGGTGTGGCCTCACCAGTGTTAGGAACAGAAGGAAGGTCAGGTTGCAAACCACAGACTCCTGTCTGTATTTTTAGCTCCTTGAAGTTCACTCTTCTTCATTGCCTGACTCTCAATTTATTTAATGTGAGGTGTCTATTATACTACATAGTTATGAGACTGTTCAGTACTGTGTTCAGTATGTACATTTTCATATATATATGTTTTAAGATTTCAGGATTAGCTCAGGGTTTGCTTATCTTTCTCCCCTTTCATTTTCCAGTGGCTCCAGTGTAGTCAGACACTCCATGCTAAGCTTTTAGAGCACCAGCTAAGTCACTGCAATGGGGTTAGCCTCGTGCTCAAAGCTCAGCTTCACTCAAAGAAATTAGTCACAGATTTAACTCTATGTAGTCGAAAGCAGGGAATTTACTTCAGTATAACTCATTTTTCCTCCAGCATAACTCATTTTTCCTCTATCATAAAGCTGAGCAAGTACCCCATGCTTTGGTAGATGGGAAATTTTAGAGGTTTGTTCAGTAGGGGAAGGTTGTTAGTTTCTGGGATGAAGGAAACTCTTTAAGGTTCAGGGGAAAATATTTCCAAATTGAAAGGATAAATTATCAAATTTTTGATATTCAGAAATCTCTGGCATTTCTTTTAGCTTTAAGACAAAAAGTTCTGTAGGACAAGGCTAGAGAGTTCTGTTCCTCATGAATAAAAGCAGCAGTTGTGTGTTTCTGCTGCTCTATTTTGCACCCCATCTGGTAGAGTCAGATATCAAAACCAGACTGTCTTTGATTTCAGTGGGAAAAGTAAGAAGAAAATAGCCTTTGGCAGAGAAATCAGATGTCTAACTTTTTAAATATTTCCCAGGAACATAAAGCACAGAATTTCACATCTCCTAGAGAAGGGATGTGCACTGAGATTTTGTATACCCCAGACAGATGCTGTAATCTCTGCCTTACAAATGATGGGTGATCAGAAACTGCTTTTAGGGTGATACTTCTCAAATTTTTTTTGAGTACACTTGAAGTGATATTTCTTTTTTTTTTTTTTGTAAATAAATATGACCAAAAAAAGTCATAATATCATGAGCAAATTTTAGTATAATCTAAAAGTTCAGAACCTTGAGAATTCATGTAGTTCTTTTTTCAAATGTTGAAAGCACCACAATATATTATCTGGATTTGCTACTATGGAAAAACATACGTATCACCTTGTTTGCTTTTTGGTTTCGTTTCTTTTCTTCCAAATAAATTCTAAGATCCATGTGGAGAATGGAAAGTAATTCTGTGTTCCTTTGCCATAACCTGAAAGAATAAATCAATTCCTAGTTTCCCCTATTTCAGGAAATAAATATCTCTTTCACAAAAATTATTTCCTTTCCACCCAAAACTTATATGTTTTGCCAGTATTTTTACTCTAGACAGATGGAAACAGGGCTCATGTTGCTGCCAGAGGCATCTGCTAGAGGGCTGCACTTGAGGTGCAGAACTCAGCTGTTCTGGAATGAAAGATTATTACATCAACCCAGTGGACAACCTGTAATGGCCTTGCTTTATTTCAGCTGGAAATTTTTGTGTCACAACCCTGTCTTCCTGTTAGTCTATTACAAATAACCCTTCATTACACAAACATCAAATTAAGATAATGTGAAAGAAACTGATCAATAACTCTCTGCCTAACTCAGTTGGTTCAAACTTTATTCTCCCAAACCTTTTCAGACACTGCAAGCCACTCTAACCAGTATCTGCTGAGAGCAGCCTTTTACCAAACTTGACTGATCTGACAATTTAATTTTAAAGTACTCACCTGCAAGTTAGCTCACATCACACAGAGGGGGCCCAGTGTGACCTGGGAGTTAATCTTGCATTAGCAGATGTCCACTGGTGGTGCTGCCCAGAGAAGGGACACTGAAATACGGCACAATCACACCAGACTGTCAGTGTGGCTCTAAATGTCTGAGGCCAAGGTTGCTGGAGGAGTCTCATGTCCAGCCTATGTCCAAACTCATGCACTTTCCTGCATCCCTCATGTGCTGCTATTTAACTTTCTTACTTATGGGAGGATTTTTCCAGTGCATGGCTTGCAGATACTTCTCCACTTCCAAACTCCTTCCTTGTGTACGGTTTTGCTTTTTTCTCAGTATTGATATGTCCATGCTTCCAGGGCCGGCCATACAACATTTCCAATGTGGTATCAGATGAATTGCTGGTCTTATCAGCATCCTGATTCCTGAAGGGATGAGGTGCACTGGGCAGCAACTCAATAATCTCAGAGAAGAAGGGCTATGTGCTTTGTTCCTTGGAGTGGAAAGTAGGGGAGCTGCAAACCTTCTCCTGATTGTGCCTGGCAAACTTGATTCATGTGGATCACACTGATTTTTATCTGATGACAGGTTTTGGTTTCATATAAATATATATATTGTTCCTGTGGGGTTTTGTTTTGTTTGTTTTTTGCTTTGTTTTGGTTTGGTTTGGGTTTTTTGTTTGGGTTTTAGTTTGGTTTGGTTTTTGGTTTGTTTTTAATTTGACCTTAGCAAAATGAAACACAGAAAAGGGGCAAACAGACATGTCCTTGAAGATCTGAAAGCTCTTTGAACTAATTTGGCTGACTTTGCATGTTAACAAGGCTCAGCAGTGAAGGTAATATCAAGTAAACAGAAAACAGTAATATCTTGGATGACTATCTAAGGGCAAGTGCTTGCACCAAGGTAAACCAAGCATCTACCACACAAACTCTTTAAATTCATCAGTTTCTCCATCCTGATATTAATATCTGAATCTCAAAGGCTAGGCCTTTAGTCCTTCTTGATTTTCACATTTGTTTAAAAGCTACTTTTCTAAATAGACTTTCTGCTTCTCATTTCCTTATAAAAAATGGAAGTCAATATTGACCTTTGAGGAATGAGTAAAATGGTATTAGATATAAGTGGAAAACAAAGAGGTTGTTGTAATAACTGCTTATAAAGAGCAGATTGCTTAAGTATGCAGTAGGAAATGAAATTAAAGATAACAAGACCATTTGATTGCAAGTGATTTCAAAACTGACACCTGAAGTAAAGGAATCTTCATCAACCTATATGATAACCAAATCACACCTTCATTCCTTCATTTTCAAGTGCTTACCAGCCTATTAAATTACATGGGGAAAGTTATAGATTGCAGAATTACCATGTTACTTCACATTATTTTTGGCCATTTCTCCTCAACCTGGGAGTTAGCATTTTATGGGATTCCAGTGTGGGACTCTCACTTCCGTTAAAAGGCTTAGGGACACCAGATGTGTGGTGGTTTGACCTGGGCTGGATGCCAGGTGCCCTCCAAAGCTGCTCTATCCCTCCCTGCTCAACGGGACAGGAGAGAGAAAATGTAAGGAAAGCTCATGAATTGAGATAAGGATGAGGAGAGATAACTCATCATTTACCGTCATGGGCAAAACAGACTCCACTTGGAGAAAATAATTCAATTTACTACTAATCAAAATCAGAGTAGGATTACAGGAAGTAAAAGCAATCCTAAAAAACACCTTCCCACTACCCCTCCCTCCTTCCCAGTCTTAAATTTATTTCTAGTTCTCGACCTCCTGCTCCTCCCTGCCCTGAGCAAGTGGAGGCCGGAAGAAAGGGATGGGGGTTATGGTCACTACATCACACGTTCTTTCTGGTGCTGTTCCCTCCTTAGGGTGAGAAGCCCTTCCCCTGTGCAGCAGGATGTTCTGCCTAGAATGTAACTTGCACAATGTCCTATTTCCAAGGCTGTCGGTGGTGGGCTGAGAGAGGGTGTGTCAGGCTGGTTTGGTCTTGAATTATGCCAAAAGCAGCCTGACTCATTAACCCCAAACTTAAACATCCTGATAGTGAGCTAAAGATGTGGCAGATACGGTAAAATATCCTTATCTAAAAATGCCCAGATGACACAGCTGACCTGGAGACATATGATTGACAGTCATGATAAAATCTCAATAAAAGTCCAGTCCCACAGTCTCAATTTCAAATCAGGCCCTGCTAATATATCCCTTCTTGGAGTGTGCATGAAGATTCCTGCCTGGGGTGGGGATGCCCCTCCAGCCCCTCACCATCTCTGACCACCTCAGCCTCAGACAGCAGCAGCTCCTGGAGCTGCCTGGTGTAGACTCTGCTGGACACAGAGGGGAAAATTCCAGCACCTTCTCACAGAAGCCACCCCTGTAGCCCCTTCACTACCAGTACCAGAAATAGAATTTGTGTTTAGACACCAAATTCAGATTTCAGGGGGAAAAAAATCTCTTCTAAGCACAGAAACCACATATTGTAACCTGCATAATACAGTCTTCATAAAGAAGATGGGGTGCACCTTCTGCTTAAATTTACCTTGAAATAGGTGTGTTGAGAGAGAGTCTAAAGTCTCTTTAGTATACAAGACTGATCAAGGCACTCACCCAGGAAAAGGGAGATGAACATTTTAAACTCATATTTTAAACTCTTCCATCTCATCTTTTGACAAGAAAAATACCACTAGCTCCAGAGTGGTCATGGGAAAGAATATGATTTCTCCAGTTCAAGCAAACAAAAGGGACAGAAATAAGCTTATTTTGTACTTTTGTGTTTAGGAAAAATGAATTTTAAAAACCCAAACAGTTTTCTTGTTTCAGTTTCCCTGCTGAGCATCTCAGCTGTGAGGAAATTCCTTCCTCTTTGTTCTCAAAGCCAGGAAAGGCTTTCCAAGATAAAAGCGAGTAATCATTGGGACTGGCACCATGCTCCAGGTCATGAACACAGGAAGGTGATCTGGAGAGTTCTGAAGTCAGTCCATGCCCTGCAGGGTCTGCTCAGGTAGGTCTCCCCCAGCTCCTCAGGCTCAGGAGCGCAAGTTGTGAGTGACTGTCACACGCTGCCCGCCTTCAGCTGTGAGAGAGTGAGATAACCCAGATCTGAACGTACCCCGCAGGCACCATTCCTCTTCATTTTGTTATTGCTTCTACTTTTAAGTGCATATCATTAAGCACTGAGTCTCCAGAGAGCTGTAGTTAGTATTTCTATTTTCTTTTCTTTAAATCAAATTATCTCCTAACTGCTGTATCATGAAATTACACAGTGCCACAAAATAGAGAGGTAGTCTGTGCAATACACATTTTTAAGAAAGAAAAATGATTAGGGAAGAAGTAGAGCTGCAATCATTTCCCATCCACCTAATGATGGTGGTGTGCTTTCCCAAGGGCCCTTGTCACCTGTTCTAATTCACTAACTCTGACACTTTGTGTGCAACCACAAACAGCTAAAATCAATGGGAAATGGAAATGTCCTGACAAGGCCAAATTGAGCCCGCCTAGGCTGTCAATGATTTCTTCACCCTTATTAATGCTGTGAGAATATTTCTGGGTGTACAATGGTCAATCACACAGAAGCAGGGCAGTACAGAGCAATGCAATGTGCCTGGTCTCACGCCAGAGCCCTGGAGCTGGGCATCCTGCAGCATATCAGGGGAGAAAAGGACCTGAAAATGGGATCAAATCCAACCAAGAGCTTGGTTGCTGAACTAGCTGTCTTGCCATTCAAGAGGTCATTGAAGGGTGTACCCTGTACACTGTTTGTAAATAAACAGCTAGATTCTCTCTTTGCACCCTCATCCAAATATTCGTTTAAAGCTGCTTTAACTTTTCATTGTAGTCTTTTAATGTGCTGCTATTGCCTGTAGGGTTTTTATGAGAATCCACAACAGAAATGGGTATTCATCACTTTATTTTATTCAGGTAGGCCTCAAGCCCTGTGAAATATAGTCATTTAGGAAGGTAGGCCTTGGATCTCCTCTTTATTGTGCCAAATGGAATCTCCATACTCATATTTTGGAAAAATTAAAACTTACTAATTTGCCTTTTAGATTTTTTCCTAATTAAAAAATAATATGTTTTAAAAATCAGGTCTTTTACACTTCTCTAATTAAATTTCCACGGGATATTTTTTTTTTGGTGGGAGAATTCAATTAGGTTTTAATTTTAGTAATCAAAAAGGCATTGGTGCTTTGAGTATTTGATTTTTAATTTAAAAATTTGACATGGCATTCCAATTAAAATGTTCAACAGTTGCATTGTAGCATAAAAAGTCTATTACATCTGGTAATCAGGAGAATCCAATGACCATAAAAAATGCAAACAGTATTTCAAGCACCCTCAGGTAATAACCATATTTAGCAAAGACTAAACACTTCAATTACAGCTGCCTATAGCAGCTCTGATCACTCAGAACCCCTGGCAGCAAGTGCAAGCAACTCTTTACCTATCTCCCTTTGGATAAGGTTGCACCTTGAAAATGCCACCTGAACTCAGGTTCCAATATCACCAAACCTGCCAGAAGCAGCATCAAAAAGAAAATGTTGACTCTGCTTCTCATTCATGCAAGCTCACATAAACCCACCAAAAAAAGAGAACCCATTCCATACTAATAAGAAGAATTAATAATTATTAATAGCTAATAATCATTAATTCTAAGAAATATTTTTAAGCATTAAAGCACCTACATGTAAAAATTTAATGCTATTTATGATCCCACATCAAGAGGTGCACAACCTTTCAGACAACTAAAAAGCAGGAGCTTGACTGTGCCAAATCCAAAAAATGAAGAAGGCAAATGGATTGTGTAAAGTCAAAGTGAGTTAGGAATACAAAAATACTCTTTCCGTTTTCAGCAGGTGGGTCATTTATAAAAAAGATAAACCAGTACCTTGCCAGTGCCCAGCACAGGCTGGGCTTATGAAAATTGTATATAAAACAACCCTAAGAATATTTTGGTCCCCAGAGGTTCAGTCATTGTCATAATGGATCACAATTGGCTCCATCCAGTCTACTGACCTGCCTCTGACAGTGACAAATGCCACTGAAAGAATCCAATATTGTCACTGCTCCCAACAAAGTGTATGGCATTTTAGAAGAATTGTATCTGTCTGTCTTGGCTTTGGTTTGTCCTCCATCGCCAAATAACATAATGTTCCTGCGTTAAATTTTTCCATTTTCCTTTAAATGTCAACTTCACCATGCACTTGTCATCAATCATATGATTATTACACTTCCATTGTGGAGCTCCTTTGCTACACATGTCACTGCATGACACAGACACCAAGGCACGAGGTCAGGTGCACCTGCTTGCTTAAGCACATACGGTGCAGTAGGGAAAAAGCACAGTGAAAAATCTTCTCAACATGGTCCATTTTTGTTCTTTTATATAAAGACTGGTGTCATGCACTGAGAAGGGAACCATGATTCAAATCATGTCAACAGCTGAATTCAGAATCTAACCTTGTACCCGACCAGGATGATGTAAAAATGGTGCCTGCTGTGGGTTTGCATGACTTGCCTGAAGACACTGAAGAGGCAGCTGAGAAAAGGGGTTAGATTAGCTCCTTGGTGGTTAATGGAAGAAATTCAATACGAAAAAAAAAAAAAAGATTGAGAGGAATCAGAATGAAAATAATAGAAAACACAGATCCTAGTGAGACTTCTTGTGTGCAGTTCTCTGCAAAACAGTGAACACCACAGGGGCAGACTTGAGGGAAATGAAGAGAAGCAATGATAGCAAGAAGGGAAATTTTAATTTTTTCAGATCTAAAAACTATTTGAAATTAAGAGGGGAAAGGTTTTCAGGAAAGCAAATAGATCCAAAGACTGAAAAGATACAAGATAAGTCAGACAGCAAATCAGAAAAAATGGAATTTTAATTAAAATAAACATGACATGAATCCAAACAGGCCCTGATGAGGTAGTCAGCTGAGGACAAACAGGCTCAGTGCTTTCCTTAGACAGCTCAAAGACTGGGATAGTAACTGGAGCCAGTCCATTTACAGCAAGGTGGAGTAATTTATAGGGAATGAGAGTCTTTGTCCCTTGCATTATCCTGCTGCTGCTCTGTAGGGCTGGGACCACAAGACAAACAAGGGCTGAGTCAATGTGTGATGACAGCCCAGGTGATGGAATCTTGTGTGGCGTCAGATGTGATAAACCCCACGTCACCTCTGAGGGACCAGCCCTCACAGAGAAATGGCTTTAAATAATAGCGAGACAACCCTCCGCACATACTTTGTAAAAGAAAAGGTTTTAATAATGACAAAAATAACAAACAGTATCAAACAGAAGAAATATAAGCTGAACACAGTGCAGAGAGAACTCTTGCTCTGGCTAAGGCAGTCTGAGAAAGCCCCAGGAAGTTCTGTGCAGTCCTTTGCGTACCTAATGGTCAAAGAGGGCTTTTTGGCACTTTGCCCAATGAACTTTGCAACAGGTTTTGAGGTCCAGGTGTCCAACCAGTATCCCTGCTTGGCACTTGGCCAATTACGGGGAAACCAGCATCCAAGTTTCTGGCTCTTTTACCTGATAAGCACGGCAAGGGGTGGAACTTAAACCTTTCCCTATATGGAAACACCTGCTCGGGTGTGAGGGTGCCTTCCTACACCCCAGAGCCCCTGAGCCTCAGCCAAGGTGACACAGAGCACACAGCAGCACACAGCAGCACACAGCAGTCCCTGCACACACCAGTCCTGGGGAACCGCAGACCCACCAGGGATGCCAGCAGGGAGGTGTGGCAGGAATGAGAGCTGAGAGGAAATGTCCGTGTCCAAAACCTGCTGTGACACAACTCCCACAGGGCTCCTAGAGGGATGCCCTACCTGAGTGCCACCCCACTTTTCATACACTAGTGTCTGTTCCTACTTACTACAGCTCCAGCTGTTGTGGGGGTGAAAGGCTAAAGCCCACCCAGCCCCTGCTTTTGGCACCTCAGAAAGCTCCATCAAAATAAACAATCCGTGTGATGCTGGAGGAGCAGCTCCCGTTTCTCTGCTCTCACACACTCTCTGCAGCAGACAGAGAAAAAGAGCAGCTGGCGTTTTGAGGAGTGAATATGGAAAGGGACAAGCTTAGAAGTCTAACTCGAAATTTAATACCAAACAAGAAAAAAGCCACCAAGAAGATTAAACAAAAGTTGAAAATGGACTTAAAAATAAAGGAGCAAGCAAAGGAATCATTTACAAACCAAATGAAGAGGGGAATAGATAAGATAAATTCTGAATATTAATGAGCAATCAGTAGTAGGGGGGGGAAAAGAGAAGCTAAAATAGGTCTATTTTACCACAGGCAAAATAATGTGCAATGTTTCAATCTCCCCAGTTAAATTATAGAATAAAAAGAAAGCTTAATAAAATATCAGTGTATAAATCTCTCTCCAAACCACCCACATGCTGACTGCTGCTGGAGATAAATAGGTACAATAACAGGTAGAAGGCAAAAAGCCACTGCCACGAATGCAGTCAGGTTGATTGTTTTTCTGTGGACAGTAGAGGAGGTATTTTAATAAACACAAACCAGTGAAATTAGTGCAGCTGAGCTGACCAGCAGAACAATTTTCAAGAAAGTGAGATTACACTGTGCACGACTCAGACCCTGAGGGATTGGGTACGTGTAGAAAAGATGCTAAATAGGCTTGCTGAAGTGTTTTGATATTTCCAGTCAGGAAGCTCTCAATTTGCTGATGGCGCAGAAGGGTGGCTGATGCATTCAGGGTCCAGCCAAAAAAGCCACACTTTCCTACATAATTATGGCTGAGAGACTCCTAAGAGAGAATGGGGCCAATTTTTTTTTTCCCCCTTTCATCCTTTTCTTTGGGTTGGGTTACATTATTTAAGGGTGTCCTGGGGACTTTTGGGGCTTCTGAGTAGTTCCTGCTGTAAACAATGTTTCTCTCTTTTGTTCCAGGGCTGGAGCAAACCTAGAGCTTCACACATAAACTGCTCATGAGGCATTCTGCAGCTCTGCTTGTTATATCCTCGGGGCACCATATACCCTAATAAGAGAGAGCAAGAGAAGAACCTATGTGGAAAGGCTTTGATGTCTTGTGCCGAGACTCCACACACAATCTGATATGTTAATCATGGCATTAGTCATTATGCAGTCAGGAAAAAAAAAATATTTCTGCTATAATGAATATATAGCTTTCTGGAAGTGGTTGCACAATCCAGGCTTTTCTCCTGGCTCACTCGGTCCTATCAGTGCCATGCTGCTATAATTTGTCTCACTGGGCAGCCTACTTACTCCTCACAGTGGGAAATCAGGACTCTCCCTACTCTGCCGGCAGAACAGCACCCTGGAAATAAAAAGAGTGTTGTCAAAGGCTGCTGGCATCTCAAGCTCAAAGATCCTCCTACTGCAAAAAAAAATTCACAGGATTTCTCATTGCTGGCATATCCTTGTCTATTGCCCTGCAATTTATCAGGGACCAGAGCAAAGCTTTGAACTTCAGCCTTCCTCTCCCGAGCACTTCTGCAGCCTGAACGGAATGAGAGATGACACTGCCTCTGCTTCTTTTCTCTTGTTGCTTTCCAAAAATAATTCTCATGAAATGTCACGGGTGAATGTCTAAGAAAAAATTCTGCCCAGATCTGCAGTGAAATTTTCCCATCTTTTGTCAGCCAAGATCTGCCCCTGGTGAGTTCTGGTGTCCCCCCAGTCCTGGACAGCCATGAGACTTTAAGAGTGCCCCTATACTCCCACTGAGAAGTTTAGTCAGCTTCTTCTCCTCTGAAATCCTTTTACCTAACGTAAGAAACAGGATAATAAGAACTCATGAAAGCATCATACAGGGCCTGAAAGTTCACATGTTCAGACAGCTTCTCCCTAAATATTGAAAGGCATCCTATATTAATTTCTTGTAGGCCAAGAAATACAAGATAAGTAATACAGAAAATAATCCTGCAGAGGATAAGGGACCAATCACTGTATATTGCATACTGAAAAAGAAGTATTTTCATTCTTTTTATCATCCTGAAATTGCCTTTTGAAGACTCCAGCTCCAAAGGTAGACTGCCTTCTTGCTCGGGGGAATTTCAAATTAGCAGCCAGTTAAACTCTGAGAGCTGTTTCTCCTGGGAATAAACATTTGTTTTGTTTATCTCCAGCCAGCAGCTAATAGCACAATAATGATCCAATCCCCAGATCCCTTTGGCTGGAAACTGATACCTTAATCTCTGTATTGCAAGTCTTATCAGCCTTTGCTCCTATGCAGTTTGAACATTTCCTTTGTACCCTCTATGCCCCCTGCAATGAAAGACTGTCACAGATTCTGGTTATCTTTACCACGAGTTACCTTTCCCTGACCCCATTCACTGCTTTCTCACAAATATCACCTTTGAACCCTTTTCTTCTGGCCCCTCTATGACTGTTACTGACGCCCAGCGTTACTGTTAATTTTGCTTAACTTTCTCTGTTGGTCACTATCCCAGCGGAACGGCATTATGTTTGATTCAATGATCAAGACAAACCAGTCCTGCTGTTACCCTGCCTTTACCCAACTGCAATCAACAGAAATGTGTAAAGCAAGCACGAAGTGAACATTTCTTTTGAATCTCAAACCACATGGAACTTCTCCATGTTACTGATTAAATCCAATAGTACCTTAATGAAAAAGAAAAAAATTAATATTCCTGAGGGTGACCTTCTGGCATCCCCAAGTGGTACCATTTCTTTAGCAGTCCAGACATGTTGGGTAAGGATCCATAATGTTCTGGTCACATTTAGGGAATCCTTAGCAGAACTGAATTAAAATTCAGCTTCCTGTCAAGGTTTACTCATGACACGTATCAAAGCATGGAAGTAATACTGTGAAACAGTGGAAGCTCATACAAAGAAAAACACACAGTTTAAAATGAATATATCTATTGCAAAATATCCTCCATTCTTCCCTCTATACAGACTTAACTACTTATTTATCCTACACATCTTACACAGCTTTAACACCACCTTTCTATCACACAGACCATCCTTCTCCCATCAATCCTCCTTCTGCACTCTCAGATGTTGCAGCTGTTTGATCTGGTAACATGATGGGATAAACAACATGGGATAAAATAATAACATAATTTTGCCTTCCTCAAGATACCTCACCAGTTTGTTTTACAGACGCACCACTAATTTGACCATTTAATTAGAGCTGGCTTGTTAAATAAACAAAGTTTAGTGATTTTTATTTTACCTTATACACTTCTACTTTAAAGCGTATACTGTTGCATCCATGGTCATTCAGTAATTGCTATTTTAATTAATAACAGGGATTTTCTTCTCTATTTAAGCTCTATTTGTTTCTCAGCAAGTTTAGATTTTTCCAGTATCTGTCTCAGTAATAAAAGTACAGACAGACAGGAGATGTGGCCACATTTATCCTACAGTATGCTATCCTTCCATTTATGTCATATGACTCCTAAAAACTGAAGTCCATTGGAGCCTAATTTTGTCTAAAATAAAGCAGAATGAGAAGAGGCCTCTAATGGAAGCATAAAGCCTCGCAGAGACCATAAATGAGTCAGTGACATTGCCCAGGAATGCAGAGAGCTGCATCATAAAAGTTTTCAGTGCATTCCTCATTGTTTTACCTCAAAAGGAAATGTGCTCAGAAACCAGAGTCAAGATCACAGAAACCAGCAATGTGATGCAAAAACTAATGCCAGATTTCCTTAAAATGCAAACTGAGCCTCAGCATACCTGACCAGGTAAGTACCATTTCTGGTTATAAGTTCAACTTTTTTGGATCAGATATTTTCTGGTGTTGGAGGAGAAAAAAAAAATGCAAGGGAAGAACACAATGAGCTTTTTTTTTTTTTTTTTTTTTTTTTTAAGTGGAAAAATAGATCTACCACATTCTTTTTAATTGGTTGCACATCAGTTCACCTAAGGAGAAAGAAGCAGCTCTATTGAACCATATAGAGTTTACCTATGCTGTTTGACACTTTTTAAATTATTTATTTCTGCCTTTTGGAGAGGAAAAATATCGAAGTGTGCTCTAGGAGCCACTTTGGTCCAAAATTCTTCGTCAAACATAGGAGTAGCAGGAATGGTTTGAGAATTTTAACATTCCTGTCTCTCCCTTTCTTTTCCTTCTTGTTTTTCCTTCCCTTATTTGCAGTTATTGCTGGTTTGAGCCCAAGAGCCCAGTAAAGCACCCTGCCTGGAAATCAGCACTGAATAAAAGTGAACCTGACTGCCTATTTCAACAGCCCAGCCTGAGAGAATTGCAAAGGATATAGAGCAACTCAGCTAATGGAAAATAAATCAGTCGTTTAAAGTCCCTCCTGTTTTAGGAACTGCAAGTGTTACCCATCAGTGACATGACTGAGGGCATTCTTTTTAACAGCATCATGTCCTTGCAGTTGTTTGCCCGATTCTGAGGTGATTCTGGGCTGGCTCCTTTGCCATACTCTGTGACTTTCTGCCACTCATACCTGTGGAATTACAGTAAACTGGTGGAAAATGCCACCAGCTTCAAGTAGGGAGCAATCCAAACTGGCTCACACACTGGAGAAGAGGCTGTAATGAAGACTTGCCTCGCGTTTGTACTTTGGGTAGCTCAAGACGCTTGGTCTCTGCGGACTTGCTCAGCCCCGTAATGGGATTAGGCTCCTATTTACAGTGCACACACAGTGAGCTTCTGGATATCTGAGGTGGCTCCAAATGAGCTGCCCAAGGGTCAGGCTGAGGGGAAGGGGAAAGCAGCCTCTGATGGATGGCCACCGGCTCAGCCCGGCAGCCCCCAGCAATGCCCCACACTGTGGGGATGCACAGGAATCCCTCCCTGCAGAGAGCTGGCTTGTCATATCTGCATGGCCTGTCTGGGAGAGCACAGCTTAAATGGTGCTGGCCTGGAGTCAGACAGCGGGTCGGTGCAAAAGCCAAACAGCAGATTTCCTGCCTTAGCCACATGCTTTTCCTCTCCTGGAGCCCCACTGTTGAAGGCATTTTCAATGAAGTGCTTTGCCCCATCCAAATAAGCCCAGCTTGACACACGTTCATTGGGAGTGTGGGCAGGGGGCGACTTGAGAGGGAAACCGCGGGTGGTGGAGGAAATGGAAAAAACGAGGCAACACCAGTAGAATTTGAGGGCATAAACATGAACGTTTATGAAAGACCCCGTGCCTGCTGGGCAGAGTGTGAGGCGTGGTGGGTCCCTGAGGGGTCACGGGAGTCAGGCTGCCCTGCCTGACATGCTCGTGGTAAGCAGCACTCACTGGGACATGCAGCTTTGATCAGGAGGATGTTGTAGTGGCAGAGGAACAAGGAAACATGGGTCAGATCCTGCTCGGCTGCTCTCCCATGGAGTACTGTACTGATGTAGCAGTGGCATTTGTCTTACTTCACAGTGACTGAGAAATTAAAATGTGGTCTACCACATGCATTGCAAAATGCTCATATAGGAACATTGTGCTGTGTTTGCTTGCACAACAGGAAAATATTCTTCCCAGTGGCTGGTATGGAGCCATGTTCTGGATTTTTGCAGAACACAGAGTTGTTAATATAGAGATGTTTTTGTTATTGCTGAGCAGGGCTTACACAGAGCCAAGGCCTTTCCTGCTTTCCATACTGCCACGCTGGCGAGGAGATTTGGGCTGCATGGAAGGCTGGGAGGAGACACAGCCAGGACAGGTGACCCAAACTGACCAAAGGGATATTCCAGACCATATCTCATGCTCCGTATGTAAGGTGAGGGGAAGAAGGAGGAAGGAAGGGACATTTGGGGTAATGGTATTTGTCATCCCACGCAACTATTACACAAGATAGGCTCGTGCTCTCTTGGAGCTGGCTGAACACCTGCCTGCCCATGGGAAGCAATGACTGAATTGTTTGGCTTTGCTTGTGTGTGCTGCTTTTGCTTTCCCTTTGAAACTTTCTTTATCTCAATCCAACAGTTTTCTACCTTTGACCCTTCTGATTCTCTCCCCAGTCCCACTGGTGGGGGAGTGAGAGGACTGGCTGTGCGGGGCTTGGCTGCTGGCTGGGGTTAAACCATGAACAAAACAAAAAGGCAGAGCATAGAAGCGGCCTTGAGTCTCCTTCATCTGCTGGTCAAGTCCAGTTATGTATCAGTGAGAGCTGATGCAGGAGTATGGAAGGAGGTAGATTAAAATGTCTCAGTCCAGTTAAAGTGTTGAATTTGATCTTTGCTTCAGACTTGTGCAGTTTCCTAGTGAATTCAGATGTACACATGCTCCTGATCAAGCAGACAGGAAAGCAGAGGTCACTGAAAGTCCACTGTGACTCAATTACAGCAAGAGATGTGGCTGAGCCATAGTAGTCCAGTGGGCTCTCCTGCCTCAGTGCCTCCATAAGGGCTCAGTGCAGGGAGGTGAGAAGCACAAAAAAGCCAGTTTCTCTGCTGATAGACCTGCAAAAAGTTCCAGCACAGAGCAAGGAAGTGAGGTGAAGAGTAGTATCTTTGTTTTAAGAAGAGTGAATGAATTAAGAGTTCTCCTTCCCAAGGCAGGAGGATTTCTCCATATGCTCATTTGAGTCTGTACCTGCATTGCAAGAGAGTAGAAAGTTCTCATGTGCTACCAACAGGATCTGTCCTGTTTATGCAATGCTCTATCTTTGGAATAAAACCCACCTGGGAGATGATTTATCAGCAGGAGTTTTACATTCATTCCTTGGGCACTTGAGCATACAATAAGCCATGCCTCTGACTCCTTGAATGAGTGGGACACAGGAGGTCAGATGGTAACTGGAGTGTCTGGACCACATTCCTTCCCCATTTCTGAGACAGTGCAGCTGCTCTGACTGCTCTGCCTTGACACTGCCTGTATCTTGCAATCCTATCCCAGGTCTGCGTTTCTGTTCTTGGCATTTGCTGTTGTTTTTTGTTGGGGTTTTTTTTTGTTTGTTTGGGGTTTTTTTTAATTTTATTATTTTTTTCTGTCAGAACTTACAAACAAAAGTTATCAGTCCATCACTCTGCAGAATCTAACCTTAAACACGAGTTTCTGGAGCATCTTCCCCGTCTATGTAGTCCTGCCTTATTGACACAACCCCCACTAACTCAGTCAAGCAATTTAGCTCTAACTTACAGATTTCTGCAAGCTTCCAACACTGCATCTGCTGGATCAATATCCTGTGGGAGAAGAATGTCAATAACTAGCATTAAAGTTTGATTTGTAAACACAGCTTTAAGGATGGTTGAAAAATTGGGATTTGGCCGGAATTCCTAAATCTTTCCACCATAACTTGTCCAAGAAGCTCAGCCTTTAGTTCAAGCACTGAACATTTTTGGGGAAGACTTCCCCTCTGAAAATGTGGTACTCTTGCCTTCTTGTTTAAGCATGAATTGCCCTGTATTTCATATGCCACAATACAATCCCTCTCATTGGGAGAAAGGGGGAAATAAAGTTAGACAGAAACAGATTTCATTTGGATGGGAACTTGAGCCCAAGATGGCTATTTGATCTGGACATTTTCCTCCATAGTTCTTCTTCCCAGCTGTACAACATGGTTTGTGATACACCCAAGTCTTTTCTCCTGGGGAAGAAAAGCAATGCATTATGGATTGCATATTCTAATTAAGAAACATAGCTCAGAGACACAAAAGGATCACCAAATAACTGATAAATTTAATTGTATAAGGCAGTAATAATTTCCAAGTAACCAAATTATCCGGGGCTTTGGATACTTAGCTGTTCAAGAACATTTCAAAAATTTAATAGAAGATTTTCCGTATTAGTATATGGAAATATAAGACTAATTTTCATCAGAGTTCTAATCAAAGAAAAAGAAAAGAGAGGGAGAAAAAAAATGTAGAAAAAGCTGGCAACCTGAACAGTCTCCTTAGATGGTAAATCAAAAAATATGTAACTTCTGCACAGGTAAATTGGAAGCATTTTGTGAGAGACTATTGAAATGCTAATGTTAGGGATACAATAAAACTGTTGCCTCCCTCAAAACAGAATCTTGCATGAGCAGTGGATAAAAAGGATTATTACCATACAGTTACAAATACAGCCTGTATCACAGATAGTTGCCTGAAGTAGAGAAATGAATTGATAAACTGAAATATGGTCACACAGGTCTGAAATGGAATCAGCTCATCCCTCCTGACAGAGTAACCAAAAAAGTATCTTTCTTTTACAGATGGGAAAACAAACCAGAGCTAGTCACAGAAATATTCTATTTCTGCTCTGGGATGGTGCCAGGTTGGACTGGGGTCTCTGGTGCATTTGTTCATTCCTTTACAACCTGGCCCAGGGCAGGGTGCTGATGGTGTATCAGACACATCCCACTGAGCAAAGTGTGATGGCTGCAGATTTTATAGGTGGCAAGTGGACTGCAGGCAAGGTGAAAGCTAATAGGTTTAGAGCACAGAGTAAAAAATCTTTCCAAGAGTTAGTAAAGGGTTTGGTTTTAATCAGTTAAAAGTTAGGTACTACTGAAATTATTGGTGTCTTTAATTAGAACAACAATTTAGGATTAAAACAACCACTCTAACAATTTCTTAAATTTTTAAAAGAAATTATCTTTGAGCATTGAGCTGACAGAAAGAAACCTCTGAGGGAAATTCATAAGGATCAGGCTGCAAACAGAAGCAAGACAGACTAATTTTTTCATTTCTCAAGCAGAGGAACACCAAACTGTGGTTCTCTGGCACAGTGAATGGAAAGTAGTGGAAATGGAAAGCACATTGGAGTTGTCATTTAAACTCGGTGTTCAGGGGCTGTTTTGGTTTTTAATATATGCTTAAAACTGACAACATTCCCTGAAAGATCAGAACTAACATTGTGCTCAATCCCAGGTGCAGTTCAGTCACTGGGACTCTGCAAAACACAGATGTGTTTCACTGAAGCAAAGTCAACGCGACTTAAGTGCTTTGCTGAACTGGAGCCATAACTGGACCCAAGACAGAGACCCATCAACCTCACATCCCAGAGCACTCCCACAGCTCACAGAAACCCCCTTTTCCAGTGTAACACTACCTGTCCTGGCAGAGACAGGTGAGAGTCCTGTAGGGACCTCGAATAAAGGTGTTTCCAGGGAGGGACTGTCTCCCTGTTTGTGCCGGTCATGCACAAAGCTGCTCTTACATTGCTCACATTCTTTTGTTTCTTTGTGATCTTTATAACTTGTGAATAAATTATTTTTTTTATGGAGCTGTAGCATATGGCAGCAAAGAATCACTCTGTTACGAGGAGCTCCCAGGTGACAGAAAGAAAATGAATAGCTAATTTCTTGTTGTTGTGAATGTGTGAGTACTCTCTGACACCGGGTCCTAGGTCTCAGATGAATGCTTTTCACTCCAAATGCAAGAGTGAAGAAAGAGCTGTCAGACCTGGCATAAAATATGAGGCAAAGGACTGGTTGAATGCAATCAACTGAGAGGTCATTTCTATTGCTCTTCCATGCAAAAAAAGGGACCACGCTCTTACAATTACAAAAATGGAGACAGAATAAGTCACGTAAATAACTGAGTATCTATCTCCAGCTTATTTTATCCTATGGTGCAACAAATAGAAGACACCAACTACAAAAGTTCACCAGCAGTTGTGGACATCAGGTTGTTCTAGTATTGCTCTCTGTAGAGGGAAAATCAAACTAGGACATGAAGACTGAAATCTCATGCATCTGGAAATCTGCCTTTTATTTGGACTAACCTTCTACTAGGTCTGAACAAAAGGTTTTTGTCTTTCCAATATGTTCAGAAAGGATCCATTCTGCATACAAACCAATTTCATATTTAATCATTAGGTAATGGAAAAGATTTCATTAGCTGCACCTTACCAGTGTTTAGGTGTCAGGTTGTTCCTAAGGTGCTGATGCAGGTGTTGGGTGGATAACAGTCATAAAAGATAGTAGAAAATGTTCCTGAGTTATGTGACTTGCTGGTTATTTTTAAAAAAGCTATTGATATACATGAGCACTTAGTATTTATTTAGTGCCAAAAATAGGGTACATTAATACCAAAGTGTTCCCTGACCCTGAACAATTACAACTGAACAGAGAGGCACAGGGGAGTCATTGTCTGCTGAAAAATCCAGCTGAAATCTTGTATGAAAAGGTCTGATTTTTGGTTTAAACTCCCTACTTGTAAGCCTTGTAGTGCTGCCCCAAGAGCATAATGAAGGACAGATCATGGTGACTGTCTTTATAATGCCAAATGGCTCATAAAGTGCCTGCATGTGATGGGAAAATCCTGAATGAGGGATTGCTTTCCTCTAGTGTTAATACTTTAATACATGGAACATGAGTATGAAAATAGGATCTTATATTCAAGAACTGCTCATTCCCTCACCCTCACCTCTGATGCTTTTCCCAGACTTGGAGACACTGCAGGAGCTGACGACTCCAGACTTTTGGGCAATGTGAGGGTGAAAAAAGCCCAGGATTTCCTTTGTCCAGAGTCCCTCCTCAGAGGCACTCAGCTCCAGCTGTTGTTCCATTGTTGCACCATGGTTAAATTATTTTAAGGATCCAGATATCTGAGCCTCAATGGAGTCACCTGCTGCAAAGGGGCTTTGGTCCTATCTCAGGTGAGCTGAAGTGCCTTTTAGACTTTCTAAACCTAACTTCCAGCTGAACCTTGGTCTCAAACAGGATACAAAACCAGCAGTTTGGGTAGAGAGTTTTTCTACAGCTTTGCACAAAATTCAGGTTTATACATGGAAGGTCATTTTTCATGAAGCTGCTCTTGGTGTTTTGTGATTTAAATTACCATCCTCCTCAGGGGTTCTTAGCAGGAAAAAATTATTAACTGGCAGAGTGGCAATGGTAGAAGTGTTGTAACCATAACAGTGCAAGAACATGCTGTTATCAACCTCTGCTTCACAATCTTCAGACAAAATGAGGCTCACATGCCTGCAAGAGCATTTCCTGGTTTGTTTGTTTTTCTCCAGCAGGCTAATACCCGTGCTGACAACCCTTGCCCTGGCTATTTGACATTCTCACCACAGTGTGCAGAGACAGAAAGTGTTGCCTGCATTCAGTATTAGGCAGACAGATTTAATGGTCTCAAAGGTTGGACCTGTGTCCCTGTGGCCAGCTTCACTGCAGTTTCTGTATTTCAGTGGTTTCCCAGCTCTTTCTGCTCTCTGTCCCTCTGCCTTAGCCACATAAACCTCTGACCCCAGAGATCATAAGTACATTGCAAAGGTCTCCAGTGCTCAGACCCAGTTGCTGCTGCCACAAACACTCAGGACAAGCATCAGATTCTTGCTATCCAATACACAGACCAGAAAAAAATAGCTTCAAAGGAGATTTTAGTCAAACCAAAAACTGACGGGTGATTTTTCTGTAGTCTCAGTGCTATGTATTCCTCTCTAAAAATGAATTTTAAAATTACATTTGTGATAGTCTGGGTTCAAGAACGGGCAGGAAAAGCCCATGTGAAGAAAAAATGTACCAGTTTTCTATTATTAGTTCTGCTCTCTCTGCCTCGGGGAGGCCCTCAGACACAGACCACTGGAAGGATATTCTGTAGGAGAGGCACAAGGTGCTTGTTTTCGTCTTACATGGCTGATTAGGAATCTACTCACTTTTGGACACTGTAAAATACAGGATACAGAGCTGGAGTGTCCATAGTGTCTGCTCCTCCACTTCAGTGTAAGGAGGAAAAAACAACTTGCAACATCAGTAGGGTAGAAGTTTCTCTGGTAGGAGAAAAAAAAAAGAAATGGGGAAAGATTAACTGCATAGTAGATTTTGTAAAGAGATTGAAACCTGGAAAGGCTTTATCAATGGAGTAAAACACAAAGACTTGAGGAAATACTAAAAAAAATAAAAATAAAAGAATCAGCAAAAATAGAAAAATGTAGGCCTGTGAAAGATTGTCATGATCATTCCTAGTGAAACTATTAGAGTAGAGTTTGTGCAGATGCTGAATAATCTCATGCTGGTTGCTCTGAGATATCTGAAGATTGAATTCTGTCAGATCAATATGAAAAATGTGCTTTCAATACAATGCCAACACTTACTGTAATAGGCAGCAAAATGCTGCATCCACATCTAGCTCTGCATTGTCATTTCAGATTTGAGTTCAAATATCAAAGACATTTTATGACATACCACAGGAGAGGGGTACAGTTTCTGCAGCAGAGAGTATTTTCCCTCTTAGACATAATGCAGCCTACTTCCCCCTTTGCATTTTATTTGCACGTAAGTTCAAAAACCAAAGAGAGCAGAAATTTTAAGGCCCTATTTTCCCCATCTAACTTAGAGTGGTTTTCAAAAACCCTGAACTGAACTCCTGTAAGCCAGCAATGCCAGAAACAGGCACTGCAAGCCTGGCAAAAAGGGATTCCCTTTGCCTGTCCAGGGCATTTGTTCTGACAGAAATGGATGGCTCTACTCTTCAAACCTGGAATGATAGAAATACCTTTTCTTTAGATAAAAGAAAGCAAAGATGAACCAAATGAAATTTAAGCTCCAACATTTACAAAGTTATTTTCAAGATAAAAAGTGAATAAATAGGCTTCATGTATTGGAAGACTTGCTGTCACTCTGTGTCAAGTTTAAAAGTACACATCTCTATCAGGCGCCTTTCTTAACAAAGTCGCCCCATTCTAAGATCTAACTTAATCTCAACAGTACAAAAACACTGAGAAGCCCTTATAAGACAGGTTCTACTTTGAAAACAAACCCAGAATGTCAGCAGTTTTTATTATTATAGCTCTAGGGAACTAAATTGGAATTTTTTAAGGTAAAGGCAGCAGACCATTAAAGCGTATCTGTTTATGGTTATAGAAAATGGAATAGAAGATCTTTAGCATATACTGTATTCATAGTGTCATCGAAATGCTCATTTCAGCTCTGGAAGGTTTATTAAGTTGCCTTTATAAGTTGAGGCACAGGTTTCAGAAACAAGGTCATTCCAGAAGCCAAACCGCCATGGAAGAGAATGGACACTCTCCAAACACAGTTTTTAACATGATATTTAACAGCATTTAATGTTTCTCTTGTCACATATCAGTGACTCAGAGAGATGTCTTTTTCACGGATATAAATTCACACTACTCCCAAATACAGTTAGCACTTTTCAGCAAAGCTCTGCCTTATTCAACAGGGAACTCATTTATCTTCCTATTCAAAATAAGGGGATCTCACTTTTCCTTTTTTTCCTTTTGTTTGAGCCTTCATATTCTGCATTGGAGACCAGGGAATTATTAGGTCAGGAAATGGAGTCAGAGCTACAGATTAATCAATCATGCCTCATGTCTTCATATTGCAACACACAGACTGTTGTCACTGGGGATTGATGAATGCCACATCTGCATGTACAACTACTCACAGGCAGTGCTGGGATCTCATTCTGCAGCTATTTTGTGGTTACCTTCAACTCTGATTGATACCATCTCCTCACTGCTCCCTTCTGTAGTCTCCAGTGCTCTGTGAAGGAAGGGAACTTATTCCTGAAATTCCAGTCTCACTAAGAGATGGGGGTTGTGGCTTTCTCTTGCAAATTCCTGTGAAGTTGGGCTCAAGAGAAAAAAAAAAAGTTGACTTTCAAGATCTAAATTTTGCCCAAATTCAGCAGTATTTGCTGAGGCAATTTTGATTTGACACATTTCTTCTTCATTCAGGGTACCCAAGAGCTTGTCAGAGTCCACATACCACAGGAGGCGATTAATGCTCTGCCTCCTTTGTCTGAGGAGTGAATGCTTGCTCATCCAATATGAGCAAATCAAAAACAAAGGACCACACGCAGGAAACCACTAGACATACTGCTAGACAAGAGTTCACTGCAAAAAAAAAATTACATTCAGATGAGGGATGGGAGGAAAAAAGCAAAAAATTGACGCAGCTTTCCTAAAATAACATGCAATTTGAAAATATGTCAAAAATTAAAATTAAACAGCTTGTGAAAAAGAAATCTGAGTAATAATTGTAATTTTCCTTTAACAAGATGAAATTTTTTTGTCACTTTAGGTGAGAAAAGATCAAATGCTGAAAAACGTCTTCCCGAATTTCCTAAAAGCTCTATACATTTCTGCTGATGAGTGCTATAAGTGGTGACCTGGGCACAAAGATGCTGAGAACAGTTAGGCCATGACCCTCCTCCAGGTCATGCAGACTTCCAGGAGAAAGCTTAGTACCATTGCACTCCAAACAGGAGACCTTCATCTAGCCCCTGAACACATGCATTAAAATGTTTGTTTAAAAATTGTGTTTAAAAATGTAAAATGAAGCCATCTTCCCTGCATGGTGAATTCAATTGTGTCCATGTGGTGAGGCTCAGGGTGCAAGTCAGTTCATGTCATCTTGAAGATAATTAGATATCCAGGCACCTGAGAGGGCCGTAGCACACAACACTTTCCATGGCACCACAAGGAAATTAGGCAGGCCCTGAGCTCACACGAAAATTAATCCAGCAAGCAGCACATTTTTTACATGTATCCAACGGGCTCCCAGGGAAAATGACAATCAGGAGCGTGTTCAGAAGAATTAATGAGAAGGACACCAAGCTTCTGAAGTCCAAATATTTACTCCTCGCCAGCACGATGTAGTTTGGAATCCAGAGCAGCTTTGGATATGATGCCCAGCTCTACAGCAAAATTACTAAACGTGCTTTGAAGGATGGGGAGAGAGGAATCACCTCAGTGAATTGAGCACTGTGACAGGTCCGTGGTTCAGAGCTTACTGAATTTTACGAGAGACAAATAATTTTAATTACTGCTCTCCCAAAGTAATTTCAAACATTTCTCCAAAATACACAGGCTGCTACAGAGGCTCATGTGCATAATGAACATCTGTAGTAAAACTGCTTTATTATGGGTTGTTTGATGCTGTTTATTGCATACCCATTGGTTTTTGGAATGGCATTAGTGAGCAGCATTTTGAAGATGGATGCTAAATTTTGCTGTGGCAAATTAGTGTCAACCAAGAACATATTAGCAAATAAAAGAGTGCATCTGCTCCAAACAATGGTTTTTCTTTGCATCATGATGATGATTGAAAGGCTGTAATAAAGAAATGATACATATACTCTACCCCCCAAACTACATTAAAAAGCTGTTGTGGGCAATCAGCAGTGCAGCAGGATAGACAACTGTGTTGCATGTGAGTACTGGAGGAGCTGATGCAGTCAGCCTTGGTTTATGAGGAGAACACCATCCTCAGTACCAAAATGCAGTTCGGTGCAAAGTGTTTGCTGTCTCCCCTGACAGCAGCCTTTGTTGCAACTATCTCCCATCTGTCCTTATTTCCTGGATATCTCTTTGTCTGGGTTTGTCTCTCTTTCCTCCCCTCTAGATTAATATCAATTCTAGGCCAGGGCATGTACACTCCCTTGATGATCGTTACAGTAAAACTTCAAGAAAAGTCCTTCTGAAATATGGAGAGCAACATATGGGGACAGTTTGCTTTATGTCTCATTCTTCATACTAATGTGGTTATTTTATAGGACTGCATCTAATCTCCTGTCTGACTAATGCCTGAGCTCTGTCTCATTTAAATGAGAGGCTCCTCAGGTTCACTAAAGCACAGGAGGTTTGAAACTTTATCATTTGCTTAACATTGCTCAGCAGTGAATAACTCCTCTCTTCAATATCCTGAATTCTGCCCTCGCATAGGCAGTTCAGCGAGAACAGAAGTGCTGTGGTACAAACCTGAATTTATTTTTCCTTAGACAGAAGGAAATTGTGGTTCAAATCACTCATGTGGTTTAGGTTTCCCTAAAGCAACTCTAATGCGTGATGCTCACAGTCACTTGGCAGACTCCCTGCGGGTGTCAAAAATGTTCTTGGCTTGAACCAAATGTCTGAGCAAGTACATGTCCTTGAGGGCAGTGCTAGACACAGCAAAAATGTCCTCCAGAGCAACTATTTAAGAGAGATAAACTTCTTAAATGGGGGCTTTGCGACTAAATTTCTGTTTCTAATTACTGGAGCAGAGGGAATCGTGAGGGACGTGGATGGAAGGAGAGGAAACATCCATTAGGAATTTCAAAAACAAAGGGTTCTTTTGCCTTTGGAAGTCTCACTTTAAATTACTTTAAATTTTGAAATGGAGGTTTATTTTTCAGAAAAAAAAAGTTCAAAAGGATAAGCTAAACATTCAAGTGAAATTTCTCAGAACTATTCATGTGAAATGTTTCAACAGTTCACATTTGTATTTGGGGACATGATTTCAGATTAAGTACATTTGCAAAATTTCAACTTTGTCTTGCCTTGAATCTGGAAACGTTTGCTGGTTTTGTTTTGGTTTGTTTTGGTTTGCTTTGCTTTGTTTTGTTTTTATTTTAAATTTTGTTGGAAGAGGAAACTGGGTTTGTGCCCAAATACATGTCCAAGAAACAGTTCATATTAGAAATATTTCCATGTCCATAGAAAGTGAAGTTTTGTTACCAAAGCTTGTCCAGGGAATGATTGCTGGAATGAATGCTAGGGGTATTAGAAGTGTAATTAACGAAGGCCAACTTCAGGAAGTCAGTGTATTGTGAATCCCCTCCTCGTATAAAGTTTGCAGTAGCACTGCAAGAGCTCACATGCTAAGGGATTAGAGTTTGGAATTGTTACGTCCTTCCTACCCGCTCTGATCACAAGGATAGTCTTTGTGGACAGCTGATGCCTGGCTGGTTCAGCTGGAGCACTCAGGACCAGGGAGGTTCCTGCCCAGGGTTGTGTCCTGCCACCTCTCAATCACCAGGACAGGACTGGCTGGTTTCCAGGGGAAGTGACACACCCCAAGATTCAGGCTCTCGATGACATTTCAGCAAAACTTATGTGGAATTTAGCTGCCAAAAAGGACAGTTCTCAAAATTCCTGCCTAGACCCCACTGCCTGCAGAAAGTTATTACTCCTTAACTTCCCAGCCCCTGCTCAAAAGGCATTTTATTGGGAAAATACACACACATCACTGGAGCAGAGACAAGGTCCAGCCTCCCAGCTGCAGCTCTCTAATCTCACTTTGTTCCCTCTGGCTTCTCCACTCACTCCATAGCTTCATACTGTACAGCAACATCAGGTGACTGTCAGCAGAGTGTAGGAAAGCTGCTGCCTCACCTCCTCTCCTCCACAGCTTTATTGTAAAAGGCTTGATCTTCATCATAACTACCCAGAGTGTGGTGTTTTGGGCACCTCATCAGGACAGGAGAAGCACATACGAATCCCACGTTCAAAAAATTTCTGAAAAAGGCAAAGATCCCATGTGGCCAAAGAAGACGGGCAATGTGTGTCTCACTTTTTGGCAACTTCTGGAGCAGCAGGCATTAAATAAAATGTTAATAATAATAAAATGTGATGGAGGTCCTCTGTCACACATGGAGTACACCATGACACTCACTGACACAGACTGCTATAGCTGACAAAAGTTTGCATGAATTTAAAGTGCATTAAGATAAATTCAGCATTTAGGATGTTCTGAGCAAAGAGATGGCACCAGTGATCTGCTGGAAGCTGTGAGTGGATGATTGCATCAGGAACACACCAGTGTGTACCTGCCTCATTCTTACATACTTCTCTAAGCATCTGATACATTGCACTGATGGAAGCAGGGCATAGGAAGAGCTTTGGTTTGCTGATTTTCCAGCTTGCCTGCCCTTCTAGGAATTCTCCTTAATGCCGCTTCCTTGAATTTAAAACAGAAGACGTCTTTTCTCACAGACCTCACCTTTCTTGGGCACTGTTGCCAGTGCATAACAAGGACATAATTTCTTGGACTGAGGAACATAAAAATTTGGTGTGTGCTGTGATGCAGACTTCACTGTCTGAGCAGAGCATGACTTAGACCATTGAGTTTTACTCTTTCTTTTGAATCCAAATCAGCTCATAAAATTACTTGTTCAAGACCTGCTAGTGACTTTAATGACAAAAATCACTGGCAATCCTAAATGCCACTAATCAATGTCTTTTACATACTCAGCTATAAATTGCAATCAGAATAATTCCTTTTTCTTGTGCTTCATGTTTCTCATTTTTAAAATGAAAGCTCCTTAGTCTTTGTGTTCCCATATGTGTGAATCTGGAATTATGTTCAATACAAGCGTGAATAATACTAATTTTATCTACCACATGGAAGCAGACAGTCAGCTGCTGATTTTTCTTGGTGTACTGAGTGGTCCCTGATGTGGGATAAGATCTCTCCTATTGATAAACACCTCATTTTCCCTCAAAAGATCTTCTCTTGTGAGCACCCAGGGTATATTTTTTTCCATTCATCTCTTTCTTTTTAACCCAGGAGAGCCTGAGAACCAAGACGTCATATTTTCTTTAGCTGAGTGAAGCTGACGCATCGCTAGGGAAGGGTTAAAGAAAAACAAATCCCCCTCAAGATGTTCCTGGAAAACCCAAGCAGATAAACACATGGGAAGCTCAGACAGCCAGCCTTCTGTTAAATATGTGAGAGAAATTTCCCATCTTGAGGTAAGGAAGACAGAGGCACTGTTAAATTATGTTTCCCGTGAGTGTTACTAAGGCATACTTACACATATTATATGAGGTAGAAAATTAGTACTTTGAATTGTTATGGTTACATTTGCAGTAAAGTGTAAGTGTGCAGTTTTTCAGAAGTTTGCCTATGGTTCATCATGCAGTTCACCCACTGAGCAGAAAATTTACTTGCTGCAAAATAACGGAACAGATCAACAGCTACAACGGAATGATTGCAAACCCTATGCAGAGTCCTGGTTCTGGAAGAGGTGATTTTTCTAGAGATGAAAGGACTAAAGTGACAGCTCCAGGCTTTACATTTATGCACAGATCACTTTTGGAAAAGTTTAAGCCTGATCCTCAGTGCAAACTCAGCAGCAATATTGGAGGACTTGAACACATTGACATTGCTCTCTGACCCTGGGGGTGTGAGTATGCTCGTGAATCAAGGCTCAGTGTTACAGCACAGCTCAAAGTAGTTTAGGGATTTCTCTGATAGGTGTCTCTAGCAGTGGTAGGAAAGTCATAGTACCCAGATCTCAGAATTTTTTAGATACATATGTGTGTAACTAGGTATATACTTCATATTTTATGTATGTATCTATATTTATACATTTATATGCATATGTGTATATAATACATATAGGCTATATACTGAATTTAGGTAGCTCCAGTACTGTGAGAAGTGGAAAGAGGCTGTGCTTTGGCAGGCCTGGGCAGTGGTGATATGAATTGCTCCTTTTTCTCTCTCTTAAAGGTAGATAACTGAGGCCCCTTCCATAGACAGGCCGAGCACAGCTCGACAGCAGTTGCAAGGGATTTTGAATCGGATAATCAACTCTCATGCATGCAATAAATTACATGCTTTTTGTGTATCTACAGAGCACACATTCAGGAAGGAGAAAAAAAAGAAAATAAATTAAATCAAAATCTCTGACTGAGGGAAAGTGTTTCCTATTTCTTAGTCCACACAGCAGAGACTGCTGACCCCATCCTCACACTGAGACTCATGTGACCAAGGACTAATTCAGAGGAACTAAACATCTCCTGAGGGTTTGGCACTTTGCTGTCACTGAACAAGACACAGCAGCACAAACTCATTTCAATCCCTGCCAAGGAGAGAAAGAAAGCAGAGAAACAGTCTGGTACCTCTGCTGCACCAGCAGTAGCACTCAGTCCCTTTCCTGAGTGGTGATCAGCCATAAGTGCTGCTATCAATGCACCATAAACTAGGAGAAAGCCCAGGAATGGTAAATTAAGATGTCTAAGGCCAGACTGAAGTCCGGATCATAACAGAGCACTTAATGTCTGTGACTCTAAATTCTCCTGATCTGTTCTTCCTCTAATTGTAGTCCTAAGCAAAATTACTTGAATATCTTTGGCTGTCAGGTAATGTACATTGGTGCGTACTTGTCCATGAGAATAAACTGCCATCAAACTCCCACTTTATTTTCAGTGTCCCCACTGTGTGGGGGAAGTTTGATGTCACCAGCAGTATATCAAAATATTCCATGGCAAAATAAAGACAAAGCAAGACTTTTTACCTTCAAATTCTGAGCTCAGTCTAACTGAAAGCAGAGATCCAACCCTCAGCTCAATCAATCTTTAACTTTGTTGGCTTTACTAGCAGTGATTTTGTCCCAGATGAGCATGCTGACCATCCATTTCAGCCAAGCATTCAGAAAATGATTCTTCCCTTTCTGTTGCAACATCTTTTGCAAAGTTACATGCAGTTGCTTCAAAGGGAAATTTCTTTTCAGAGGTCAGTACGGGAACTGATTTCCTAAAATGAGTAAGTGCTTTTGTGTGGTAAATGTCTAGATTTACTAGTCATTTGCTCTTTGAAGATGTTCTACATACCCAGTGGCAGGACCAGCTGAGTAATATAAACATATTGAAGAAACATATGTATGGATACAGAGAAAAATCACCAAAAAAACTTTTAATTTTTGTCAGTGACCCATATGAGTCTTTGACTTTTAATTTGTTGGTGTAGGGCCAATGTGAAAGTGCTGAGTTTGTCTGATTTCTATTAAAGACTTACTCTTTTCTAAATGTATAAGAAGCCATGTATCCCGCATCAAATGCTGAAAACAGTCAGAACAGGATGCTCTATGGAGTAAAGTCAAATATAGCAGAACAAGGTGAGAAGTAAGTACCTTTTTTCTACTATTAAAAAAAAAAAAAAAAAAAAGTCTGGAAATGTGTGGGAAAATGCATTAAGGGAATAACAATGCCTGGGAGGCAGTTTGAGGATAAGAGGAGGGGTACTGAGCTCCACTGTTGCTAAGTATTCAGCAGAAAATGGCCCAAGATTGAACATGTCCTTTTATGGCTGTGGGAAGAGAGCAAATCCATCACAGGGAGAAGGAAAAGAGATGAGGGGAACCGATTTAGCAGCCTTGCCTTCTTGGCTTTCTTATTTCTGAACAAGCCACTTGTTCACCTCTAAACTCATCACCTACCACCCCAAATGGTCACCTCATTAGGGCTTCTGCAATAAACACTGATGCTTTAAATTTAATCAGAACTTTTACACACAGCATGCTGAGGCTGCACCATTAGTTAAAAACAAAGGTCACTCTATTCTCTTTGTTGTCTGCTAATATGATTTTGAATATTACTGCTTTGCAGCTATTAGTGTTTACACTGGGTGATTGGCTAGACTCATTAAAGTGAATGAATGCCAGGAGATGACATCATTTACATTTAATTGTCTTGTTTCTCAACAAAGTCTATACAGTTGTTTTAATAAAGGGCAGGGGAAAATAAAGGCTGCATTTGCATTATCTAAGCAGCTTTTGACAAGGGTCTAGGATGTTGACATATATCGTTTACAAATGAGATAATCAAATAATGTTTTGGTTTGCAATTGTTGCTCTTTTATTTCTTCAGTGAGTTATATTTTTTTAATTACTGTTATTACTCCTGAATGTTAATGAACAGATACTCAGTTTCAACTTACAAGCAGACTCTTTCCAGGATTCAAAACTGACACACGTTCAGCTTTCTCAAATTCCATTTGCTTGCTCAAATTCCTAATGTACCAACTTCATTATAATTAGAACAAGACTTTAAATATAGCCATAAGCTACGGACTTTTGTGAATTGGGGCATTCCAGCTTCAGAAATCATATGGTTAATATTTTCTGGGAGAGTTATCCATTTTCCTGTCTAATATTTCCAGACAATGCAAATTAAGAATGCAATACATGGCTGATTTTTCATCTTTTTTTTGTAGTCCCATATTTGATTAAAATACAAATTGTGGGATGGGCTGGGATGTGCAGACGTCATCATCCTTCCTCTTGTGACCTCACAGGAGAACTGTGTCAGCTCTTGGCTGCCAAATCTCCTCCTCCAAAGCTTTTCCATCATTTCTTAGTCACAGTTCATTTTTTCCCTCATTTTCTACCCCCAAACTCCCTTGGGATTGCAGCTGTGCTTTTTACATTTACACCTTCAGCCCAAAATACTAACTTTATCCACAGCTAAGCCAAGGCATGCCACTGCCATCCATGGACCCTACTCCATATTTGACTTACAATTCTGTCTTCAAGGAGCTGTTCTGCGGTCAAAGATACCTCAGCCTATTTCCCTGTCCATGGTGAGGATGGAAGTGCCTGACCTTCTCCAGAGCAGGTAGGCAGTGTTTTGCTTTTTGGTCCACTGTGTGTCCATCTAACTGTCACGTATCCACTCACATGCTGCTGCTTGGTGAAGAAAGCTGGTCTTAGATGCACACAAGAGAAAAAAGAAAATTTTAAAAATTTCTAAGCCATTCAGATAGTGACATTGACAGCAGACTCTGGGTTTCTGTGATGTCTAAGCTCCAGATATTTAAAGGATGGAGGCTGCCTATTTAACCTTATCCTTTCAGGAGTGAGGATGTTGTTGCTGACCTCAGTTCAGGAGTGGTCCCTGTGAGGTGATGGCAACCCCTTCTTCTTACCATCAACTGTAGTGAGCTGGAGTCCAGAAGCCAGTCTGAACTGCTCACAGATGTCTTGGACTTAGATATCCTAAGAGACGTCTGATTCCACCTTAGTTTTTCACAGTGTGGGGTTTGAGTAAAACCAATAAATCTTATCCAGTCTCTAGAAGGGATCAGTCCACAATCATTTTGTGCACCAGCCCATGATCATTTTGTGCCCTTCAGTCTACAGACTTCATCTGCTCTGCTGAGAATCCCAAGGTTATAATGGTATAACCTGCTGGTTACATCCATGCCTGTTTTTAGTGTAGGTGAGAATGCACTGGTCAGAAGCACAGCTTATACCAGGAGGATAGATGCCAATTTCTATTCAACTGCCAATATGCATTTTGGACTTAATTCTCTCCTCCAGCTTTACACTGGTGTAGATTCAGTGGAACTACACAGATTTACAGCCCATGTAAGACAACAAAAATCAATTACACCATTTATAGCAGGAACTAATTTCAGTAATATATGTTGTATATTTTTATAATTTTTTCCCTGATAAATAAAAAACAAAACACCCCTAACAAAAAGTATTGTGTTGTTTGTAACTGGTGAGTTAAACCAATTATCAGATTACCAAAGAACTACTCCCAGTGGGCCTCTATATTTGACATAATCTTAAAATAACCCACCATTTCTTAGCAGGTATTATGAAACAGTAGAAAGAAAAATAATCAGAGTACTGCTTCACTTTTGTCTAGTTACTCTGGCAGAGGAAGGTGTAAAATGATTAGCCAGTAACATATGGGCTTGAGCTTGGAGAAGTTCCCAGTGAGATTCCTTTTTATTCCAGGCATATTTTATCATTAATTTAAGAGCACTAATCCATGGGTGAGCCTCTGCCTGCCACTCTGTCACTTGCTTCCTCACACTTATCAAACATTCTTAATCTCAATCGTGCTTCCTTCTGCTTCTTTACAGGGCAAACGACCCCCTGGCCTGATGCTGATGACACTGATGGATCAGGAGTTGCATTGGGATGTGGAGCCTGATCTTCACATAGCAGCCATAAAACAGAGAATTTACTGTTTGGGTACAATAAGGGGGTTTAACAATGCTAATGGTATCTACCAGCCCCGTAATGAAGAGAAGATGTCCTTTGCTTCCTCCGAGAAACACATTTGTCAGTGCTGTGAACAGGACTGTGTCAATACTGCTGTTACTTGAGCACTGAAGCAGCATTTTGACTAGCTAAATATAGGCAGTGTAGCAAGGCACGCCCACACAAGCACCATTTTTCCACTTCTACTCTAGTCACAACATTCCCCAGTTAGTTATATTTAGCTTGTGTTGGAGGTGCCCAAAATTCTCAAATTAAAACAAGCGGGTATTCTATTCGTGCAGCTTGTCAAGACCACAAACAATAATTGCATCTCTTGCTGTAATAATGCACAGCTTTGCATGTGTTCATTCATTTAATCCCCCAGTACTCTGCTTGTGCTGACTGAAGCTCTGCAGCCAGCAGATAACAATGTCACGAGTAAAGAGACAGGTTTCAGTTTTCAAACACGGGAAACTTAATCCCTAATCTGGATGTTTCAAATTGCCACTTAGACATGTAAATGTCAATTTTATGCACCTAAGTGCCAATTTGAGTGTCCAAATGCCTGACTTGGACATCTCATTAAGGCACCCATTGGGTTATATTGCTTGTTTTACCTATCTGAGTGCACATTATGCGCTGTAAGCAATTATGGTCTGCACCATACAAAGTAAATCAATCCATTCAAGTGGCTTTACAGAAGAAAGTGATTTCAGCACAGCAGAAAGTATTAAAAACAAGTAGCTCATCATGTGCCAGTGTCATACACACCTAGATCCCCTCTCCATTTCCCATCACCCAGTGCCTGAGAGCCTTCATTTACTGTAATTTCTAAAAAGTATCTCAGTCTGAGCATGGCCATTTGGGCCCCCTGCTCCTGCTGCTGCATTGCAATCTGCCTGCTGTGTTCCTTGAGTTCAGTGAATTATTTGGGGCTCTCCTGAGGCAGCAAGGTGGGAGCTGAGCTGTGTCTCATACAGCCAGGGCTGCCAGGGAATCCAAACGCTCCTCGCTCCACACATTCCAGGGCACTAATGGACATCTTAAAATAGGATTCTGGGTGTCATTGTGTCCATCCTCCCTTTCAAAACAGTGTTTAAGTGGCCTTGAGAAAATGAGACTAAATAATACCCACCATGCTTTTCCCTGAGATGCCTTAAAATGCTGTAGGTAGAAAAGCACAGGCCAAGGCCACTTTACCCCAACCTTTTCTGAGCAACAATGTCTAATATCTCTTTCACATCACAGCACAGATTGTAAAATGAGGTGCAATTTGCAGCTTTAAGAGGATGAGGAAAAGAGCAGCCAAAAACTGACAGTGCATTCTCTTAACAGGAAAGGACTGTCCAGTGTGTTTTCAGGTTATTTTTTTCACTCTTTGCCTGACCGAAATGACCATTTCAAAATTTCTGAGGAAAGAGAAGAAGCACCTCAAAATTACTCCTGGAACAAACCCATACTCTTTGCCTGGGGATTTGCTTGGTTTTAATGGGTAATTTCTTTGGCTTGACTGCTTTCTGCAGGCATGGCATTGTAAAAGCACTGCTCACACCGTTACCCTCACAAAGAGGGTCAACATGGCAAATGAGAAATACTAACCAGTAGATGCAAGGCTGCTGTCAGTGCCTGGGACTCTGCTTTATGTGCTGCAAACCCTCACAGCTTTGTAAGGAAACTGGTCCACCTCCTGCAGCTATGGGGCACAAATGTCCTTAGCATGGGCAATGCCTTCCAACCCCTTGCTGGGGTTTGGGAAGACTTTAAAGTGGGAGATCCCAGCCCACTGCTGATGGGCTAAGCTCCCAGTAATGCTTTGAATACCAAACCACGTGTGGGCTAAAAGTGCTCAGTTCTAGGAGTTCACTGTGCTGACACCCAGCTTGTTTCTCCTCTCATAGAGTGGACCCAGCTAATATTCTCCCAAATTTTCTGTTGCATTGTGAGTGTGTGTCTGGTCCTAGAAAAGCACTGCATCTACTGTAAGGTTCCTCCTCTCCTGAATGGACTGAGGAAATGAGCTAAACAAGAGGCTGACTGGGCTCCCTCCCAGAGAGATCAGCACAAAGAAAAAGAATTTGTGTCCACAGCCGTGAAAGAAATCTGCAGAATGCAGTGATGATCTCAGTATATTTTTGGTGAAGGCAACCATGACAATGATCATCTCTTCATAACACAGTTTCTAGGATTCTTCAGCAAAGTCCACACAATGACAAGCCCATGCATAGCAAATTATAGCTGCTCATGCATATGTGATTACTTACTATATGCAAGTGATTTGAGGGAATATAACGTATATGTTATATAAGGGAATACAAGGGGCTCAAATTCCATGTCCATGCTTGTCAGCCAATAAGTCTTAACATCACCTGATTTTTATTTCTTGTTGCACAAACCAAAAAGGAAAACAAAGTAAGTGAGGCACAATTCCCAAGCCCTGTTTTACTTCCTATCCTTCCTCAGAGATCTGGGGTCTTGGGTCATTAAAATTATTTTCCTTGCATGTGCTCCTCCAGTACACATATGGAATCAATAGGATGCAAATGATGTGACCTATCAGAACAAACAGTTCACACTCTCATTATCAGATATTTGTGGTAACCGATTTTTAGGTCAATACTCTGAGAAAGAATACTTGAAAAACACCATGCTGAAAAATTGAAGATCTATTAATTTTCTTATAGAAAATTCTTCTAAATATGGAGAGAATATACTTACTAGGAACCTCTTCTCTCCCCAACACTCCCACCCACCAACAGAAAACTGTGGACAATTTCTTCACTGCAAGTAAAAATGAGATGATTCATATGCACTGAAATTACAATGGCAGAACACATTGTGTCTTTATGTCCTTCCACCGTCACAGGAAAGCAACAGACAAGTAGACCCCTACTGAGGTATTCTGCATAACATGGAAAAAATCAGAAGTCTGTAACTACTGGGATGGGGAAAGGGATTCTCCTCTTCAGTATTTTGTATTCAGATGCAGATGATCGGATGGGGCAGGTTACCAAAGAGAGCTGGCAAAGAACATGCATCTTTTGCCAGCCAAAGTCTTGACTGTAAATTTGTTACATTTTGGAGGGACGGTGCAGTAAGAAAGCATGCTTCTTCCTTCAAATTAGTTTAGCTTAGAGACCAATCTCAGGAGTCCTCAACCCCGAACAAATGGCCGTAATCCCTCAGAGAGACTTTTACACAAAGTTTTATTATGCTCAGATAACTTTGAACTCTAACAAATAGAGGTCTGAATTTCTACAAATTTAACTTAGCAGTTCAAGTTTAATTACTAAAAAGGTTCATGCTGGTAGTCCATGAAGAAATTTAAGTGTGACATCATCTGACAAATTTCCTTAAGTACTGTGGGGAATTTGGTAGTTGCTGTTATTTCTGCAAGGCTTGGCGGGGGAAACAATGAACACCAATAAGAAGTGATAATACAAAATCGGTATTATAACAATTCCTAATAATTTTGAGCTACACAGGGCTTTTAGAAATTAATGTATAGAAAAGAGTGAAATTATACATGGAACACATGTGCAGAGGCTTTCAAACATATAAATGAATGTCAGTCCACATCTCAGGGGCCAGTGCCCTTTTTCCCTTTGGAAAAACTGGGCTACTCATTAATGTGTTTAAGGCCAAAAATTAGTCATTGAGAAAATTGAATTAAATCCATTTGAAATAGAATTAAAATGATGGAAAAGTGCTGAATATAGTTTTTGTAACAATTAGAGTTTCTCTACAAAAATTAATGAAAAGCTCCATCTTAATCAAGTCATAGTCCTGTCAGCATCCCTCTTTGTCATTCTCTATTGTCATTTAAATAGCTAATCTTTCTTTTTTCCTTGCCACAGTTTCTACCTTTCATATCAGCTAGAGCTGGTTTGCCTCCAAGTTCCATGATATTTAATTAAAAAGTTAGGAAAACCACCTGATTTCAGTTTCCTGTGGCTGAAGGAAAGCAGATACACTTGTCAGGAGAAGATACAAATGAGTAATGCTATTTTTGTATAATTGTGGAAGATATAGATCAAAGCGGCCTCTTAGGTCAGGTAATTCAACTCTCTACTAGGGCAGACACATTCCAACAGGAAGAGTTTTTATGTTTAAACTAACCTGGTTTAGAAGATCCCAAATAATGAGGATTTCATAACATGACCAATTTATTCTGATTACTCCTTTCATAAACTGTATCCACAAACTTTTCTCCTTTTTGCTTTTTTTCTTTTTGTTCTTACTGCAAATAGTATAATTATATTTATACTTTCCATTATTATTTTTGCAGGAAACAAGCTGTGTGAATTATAAATGTGTTGGGTGAAAACATGCTTTCAAATCTGATCATTGGAGATTTCTGAGACATCCATCAACATATGTCACACCTCACAGATTCTTTACCTTTGCCCTCCATGACTGCCATTGATTTATTCAGAGAGAGTTTTGTCACAAGAGAAGAACCAATTGCATGAATGATCCGATTAATGTGGATCTCTCCAGGCTTCTGTAGGAAACTAATCTGTGCTGACCTGCCACGGAAATGTATGGATAAAAATAAAGCTACACACATGCTGACAACACTTTGTCCAAGTTACCTTTATCCACAAGCTGGTAAGTTGGTGCTCTCCTTCAAGATACAAGAGGATGATGGAAGAAGAGACTGAGCCTTTCCAATAATAAGAAGAGATGTTCCTTAACAACTTTTCCCAAAACTAAAAAAAAAAACCAAAAGAAAAGAAAAAAAAAAACCCACACAGTTTTATCTTTAGCTAAAGATAAAGTAGCTTTAGCTAAAATTTACTTAAAAATCATAAAATATAAATAATGTACTTCCTAAAATATCCATAATGCAGAAGATGTTGTGATGCTTTGCTGGTGGAGGAGCAAGGCAAAAATGGGACAGGATTCCTAGCAAGGGGCCAGTCTCAATGCAGACAGAAAGGACATGAAAAAGACTCTGTAGCCCCCACCAAAGAGTGAACCAAACAGACAGTCCTTGCTCTTCTTTTAACAAATATAGCAGGAAGTAAAAAGAGACAGAGAGCCTGGAGGTGAGATAAGTGTGTGGTGAACACAGAGAGCCTGCCCAGACACACTCACCTATCCAGGCTGCCCCTCAGAGCATGGCAACAGCTGCTGGAGGATTCACAACCACTTAGGGAAGTACTGGGGTTCTTTTGCTGTAAGCAACACCCCCTTTTATCCCTTGGCACCTGCTTTGTTTATTTAAACTTGTGGCAGGGACTGTTCTTTCCATACAGCTTAGATGTGTTATGTTTGTGTGTTGACTGAGGCAGGAATCCCTGGACAGTGTCCCTGACACAATTAAAGGATAATGGCAAAACCAAGTAGCTACTGCAACTGTCATATCCCCCAAATAAAAACCCAGTCCTTTCACGGCCCTTTCAGTTTCTCAGAACTTCAATGTAATCCTGAAGTCCAGAAGTCATTTTCCTTATTGTGAAATAGTATTTTTACTCAGCAATGAAACTGATAAAAACCTGGCTTCGGGGAAATCCCAAAGTCTCTCCCATCCAAGACAATTTCTGCACTATACTCAAAATCAGAAAGGAACAAGTAGTTAATCCACACTACTCCTATCCGCTGCACACCAAAGGATGCACACTGATGGCAACTCCCAGATACACTGATACCATTCAGCAAAATTCTTGAGAAGTGAATGTTTTTAATGAGGACTGTGTGCCTTTAAACAGATGATCCAGGCCTTTGAAAGTCACAGGAGGGGACCAAATTGAGCATTCTACTTCTTGTAAGTGATACTTTTCTTAGCCCAAGGATGTAACAGATGTATTGAAGTGCATTCATTACTGCAATGATTTTCAGCTGAGCACAGACCTGTTGTTTGTAGCCAGGATTTTTCATTTTCAGACACTGAGCCTGCAATTTGCTGCTGATAGAAATAGCAAATTAATGCCTGTTTTCTTTGAACAAATGATCAGTCAGGGCAGCTGGAGAAATCCCTATGGAATTATTTTGCTTGTTTTCAGTATAAATTCCAAGGAAAGTGCTCAAGGATTTTGGGTCAGGCACATTCTCAGATATTTCCACATTTCCCGGCACTGCACATTATCAGCTCTTTTTCCCTCAATTTTTCTTTCAATTTTTCCCTCAAACTCTTGCTTTTCTTTTTCATTTGCTCTCTGGCCACAAAACTTTTTTTTGCTTTTCAGGGTTTATCTTACTGAGAACTTGGTCAGATAAAGTTAAAACATAGACAATTTTCATCACAGCCACAATGGTCCAGAGATCAAACATGCAGTGTTATTGTCTCTCCTAAATGTATCTGATTCTGAAAAATTCTGCATGGACTTATGTGTTTTGTTCAAATGTATCCTTGTGACTTTTTCCTCTAGAAGGAAAATGTATCCAATTGATTTGTTATGCTTCAAAGATATGATTACAAACCCCTGAAAACTAACCAGTGAATATCAGTAATTTGAATCTGTGAAGCACATCAGTCAATACATTCACACTGAAACCCCCACGACATGCTCATAACAATGCTTCATTCTTATCAGTTTCCTTCCAGATCAATATTTATAGTATCATTCAAACATTTATTATGATAGAACACTAATGCTCAGGATCCAAATAAGAAGGGAAAAGAAAACATGAAATGCAGCGCACGCTTTTAACAGCTTGCAGATCTCTGCGTTTTCACTCGTTTGCTTTGCTTAGAGCTCAAACTGGAAGGCTCTGGTCCTTTCAACACAAGCTGACAGAAGAGCCTCCTGAATCAAGACAGAAAACTCTTTTCTGATAATTTCAATCACCTTGCTCAGGCTGGGCTCCTCTGTGGTGGGTGAGGAGAGGCTGCACAACCACCCAGCTCTCCCCCACCATGCCTGAACTACTGCAACTGCCATGGCTCACTCCTGGAGGTGAGGAGTGCTAAAACTAGACACCCCTCCCCCTCTAAGCCTGGTTATTCCCTCCTTCCCTGCATTCTCATACATCCTGGGATCCCAAAGCCATGTTTTACCTGCTCACCCTATGGACAGTCCTACTGCATAGCACAAAGGTGGAACAATAGGGAACACAGCACACTCTGGGACAGGACTCAATCCTTCCTCATCCCTCCTCATAACCTTATCACTCCCAAACTCCACCCTCAGCAGAGCTCTGGTTCAGTGGAAGTGACAAAGCTGAACTGCTCTAAATTTGCCTTTTCTCTTTTCTCTTTTCTTTTCTTTTCTTTTCTTTTCTTTTCTTTTCTTTTCTTTTCTTTTCTTTTCTTTTCTTTTCTTTTCTTTTCTTTTCTTTTCTTTTCTTTTCTTTTCTTTTCTTTTCTTTTCTTTTCTTTTCTTTTCTTTTCTTTTTCTCCACACTTTCTGCATGTGAAACTCGGGGCCTAGGAATTTTCAGTAGGAAGGATTAAACATTGGCAAAGTTTTGAGGATTCAAATGCAAGCTCAAACAAGAGGCAGTGCCAGGCAACATTAATAGGCTGTGCTACCAGCCTTGCCTATAGCATATCTCTCTATTTACTGAGGGGCGATGTATAATTATGATGAGTGATGCAGTCTGCTCACTAGCCAGAGCTGTCAGAACTTGGCTGTCTGTACAGTGTTGGAAAGAGGATCATAATAACTTCTAAATGTGACTGATAATGTGGTTTACATTTCCCACATTGTTAGCTCATGCACATTGGGATTTCTGGCTGGTAGGGAATAGATAACATTTCTATTACTTTTTGGGCCTGGTTTTATCTCAATCTTTAACAGTTGGTTTGCTTTGGACGAATGGTATTAGCAGCATCCTGACATTCTTTGTGTGTCTGGCACTTTTCTGGTTTTATTCCTGGACACTACACTGAGGATCCATACTGGCATTTAGTTTTTACCTTTTACTGAGCCAAGTTAACTCATCAATGTATGTCTAAAAAGAGACATTGCAATATTCATAGCTGTTACTGCTAGGGAACCAAAGTAGATGCCAATTTTCAGAGAGTTTATAGTTATGAGGCAGTGGAAAGAATCCCTTTTATTTGACCTCTGATGAGCATGCAATTGCAAACAAATAACTTCAACGAGTGGAAGTGAAGTGCTCATGGAGTTCATAGATCCCATTTTGGGATCCCATGGGGAAAGATTAAGTGATTTCAATGGGATTCCCCTGTTTCAAGGGATCTTAAAAGTAGAGTGCTGGTCTTCAGAGTGGTTAGAAGAGTTTCAAAGCTGGTATACCCTTCTCTCTTAACCAAGAAGAGGGATTAGATTTAATTCAGGAATCCTGTGTTCACTGCTTCTGCTAGCAATCTGAACATGACAGGAGCACAGAGAAAAGGCACAATACAGCTGACAAAGATGTTTTTCCTTGCTCTGTCCAAGATATGTTTTCAAGACTCATCTTTCAAGACCACCTTTTTGCTGAAAAACTTAGAAGCAGACCCAGTTCTTTGCTTTAAAATAACTCCCAAGGCAAATATTTTCTAGATTTGTGGTATTAAATATAAATATTCCTGAAGGATAACTCCTGGAAAGGAATGCATTTTTTTTATAAGCAGACCTGGCAGGGCACAGAAAGACAGGCACACCAAACTGAAAGGGTGCTCAGGGATACAGTCCCCACCTATCCCACATCATGTGACCCTTTCAAAACCTTAGGTTTTATCTCTGTCTGTAATCAAGAAGCTGTTTCAGAATCTGTTTGCTGAGTTGGTCAGATACAATCTTCTGATCCCAAAGTGCATCCCCATGTGACTTATACCAAGAAGATCCTTCACCTTGAAAAGAGGTTTTCCCTCCTCATGCTGAACCCATAAATGCAAATGCACCACCATTCTTTGTGTTACTAAGATAAAGAATCCAAGCGTTTTGCCCTCCTCTTAAGAAGTAGGTGCTGCTTTTCCCAGCCCTGCTGCCTGCCTTTCCTGTCCCCACAGCAGTCAGAAATCATCTCTCCTTATGGTGAGCATACAATGCACAAACTTTGCACAGCTCTGCATGTGCTTCTCTCTCATTGTTAGAAACACTTTTGCCCTTATATATTTAGAGTGAATTTGACCACCCTACTGCTGCATTATAGTAATATTCTGCAATCTTCTTTCTTGCCCCACAGCCATTTCCAAATTATGTACTCCTAATGTGCAGCAGAATTATTTTTCTTTTATGCATGACCTTGATTTCAGGCCCTTGAAAGTAATTCTGAGGTCAGTCCAGTTTCTGCGTGCCAGTTCACTCCCTCTCTCCACTAAGAGTGCCTCCCAGCACCCTGGCATCAGCAAGTTGGTTTGATATTAGTTAATTTCCTAATAGTCCTGCCAAGCTCATTAATGAAAAGAGTGAGCAGAATTAGCACCAGACCTTATCCTTGAGGAACTCTGCTAATGAACCTTCTTCACCTTTTATTTCCACTTTAACCCTCTCTGTTGCTCTCTCCCTGGAAGCCAGGTCCTACCATTTCTTTTTTTGCCCTGCGAATCCCCATTACATTGATTAATCCGTAATTCCCACATGATGGTACAAGCAATACCCTTCCCTGATTCAAGGCAGACAAGATCTACAATATTACTTCAACAGAGAAAGTCATTGACTAGTCTGGTACAAGCTCCTATTTGACAAAATCAATGCACATTTTAATCCCCTTTTTCTTTGACATCTGTCTTTTAGATACTTTCAAAATTCATGTTGAAATTATGATCTAGAATTGAGAGTAGATGAACCCAAGTCATTTTCCAATCTCTGTCTCAAAATATCAGCACTACAGGTACTGCTGGTGGTCACCTGGTGTGATCAGGCATATGCCAGGTTTGTTTGTTTTACTTGCACACAGACAGGAATGCAACATGTAAATTCCAGTTCACTGAGGTGAGATGGAGAACACCTGCATCCCCTACCTCTGTATTCCCAAGAACCAGGCTTTGACAAATCTATGGCTTCATTTGGAAAAACAGTTTTGATTTTGTAATATTATTTTGGTAAGTTTTATTTATTTCTACTTTTCTGCAACACAGCCAGACTTTGTACACAACACTTGCTGTTCTGACCATAAGGTGGTCATCCACCTCGTGCATCCTCCCAAGGCCCAACAAAAGCAGTTAAGTTTCACTATTTGGAACCTCCTCTGCCTATAATTTTTTTTCTGATCCTGGAAGGTCTGAGAGTATCACTTAGAATATTCAAGATAAATTTAGGACCGAGAGTTGTGAAAAGGAGAATGTGTGCAATGGTGTATTTGTTTTAAAAGTTTGGTCTGTATGAAATTGTGTAAGGAGTTGGAAATGCCAGAAGCAGTTGATACAGATGAAAGACTGACAGGTTTTCTGCACCTGCACTAGTTGTGGGAAGAGGCCAAGTGATCTGGGGGAATGTCAGCGCTGGAGGTGTCAAAGCAGCCACGGGGCCACTGCTCCAAGGGCCAAGAGGAAATTGTCACCCGCTCCTCTCTCCACTCTCTCAACACACAGAGAAGCAGCAATACACTTAGATAAATATCATTAAAGTTTCTCCACAGCCCTCTAGCACTGCTTCACCTCTTTATCTTCCCAATTTCTCCCCTGATAGAAGAGGCAAAGTCCTCTGCTCGAACCTAAAGTTGCAAGTTCAATTTTTCATATGCTGTCCAGAAGTCTTCAGCTATGCAGTTGTTCTGCTTCCAATAATCATGTAAATCCAGTGCATCACATAGGAGGCATCCTGATAATTGATATGCACACACATATGGGTAAAGAAATAAAACTTTCATTTTTCATGTATAATTACACACACAGAGATGCATATATATATATATGTATGGTACTTGTGTTAGCAAAAGGAATTGCTGTAAATTTACTTCAATGCATTTTATTTAAGCATCTCTTAATCTTCATAGACTAAATCCTAGAAAACACTAATTGGCAATGCCTGTCTTATCAGGAAGAAAATAGTCCTATTGGGGAATAATTCTTCTCCAAGAAGTTTTTTATGGTCATGCTAATAAAAATGAGTTAAATGTAATTTTGACTCATCCATAATAATCTGTTTATAGCTCTGATGGTTATTTCTGTTTTCCACAGAAGCAATCACTTGCTAGATAGAACACAACTGTAATCTTAATTTATCACATACATTTTTTGATAGCAGCCAGCGGAATGCAGTAAATATTCCAGTCGGAACAAAGGTGCAAATAATCAATAGATCTGTTCCATTTACACCAATAATGGCACATAGTGAGATTTATGGGCCTCAATATAAAGGAGGTGCACTACTCTGCTGATTACTCTTCAGTAGCTGACATGCATTTGAGTTTCACTTCTGTGTAAATATGACAAGAGACAAACCATTCATGGAAAATTATTGAATATACAACCAACTCAGACAGAGTTTTTCCCTCTTCTTCTGTTTTTTGTTTGTTTGTTTTTTTTTTTTTTTTAATGAAATTCTCTTGGTTAAATAAAAGCCTTGTTTCACTTCCATGGGAGGAGATTTCAATTAGCTGGCTGCCTACATTCCTACCCCACACCAAAGGCAGGCCTCATTTTAATTCAAACCCAGATGCATTGTTTGCTACTGTAAGGAATCATGGCTCATGATGGCAAAATTTGCCTCAGCTGTCTAAAATTGCTCAGAACATTAAAGGCTCTATTATCTAAATGCTGATTTGATTATCAATACTTTAATCTGAGAAAAAGAAATACTGTCACTGCTTAGAAGCTGAGTAGGCTGACTGGAGAAAATTTTCAATGAAGAGGGCCCTAAGAGCAGGGATCTGCTGAAAGGGAATAGAATTAAGAGCTTGTTAATGAAAGTACTTTCTATAAACTCTCTTTTGACATCAGGTGCTACATTAAAAACCTATCAAGTCTCTAAAAATTACACCAGTAAGAGTAAAAGGCACACTTTGGAGGAATGGAGAACTTGTTCTCCGTCTTTTCATGTACTGTCTGTTTCTGGTGTCAGGTCCAGGAACATTTTCTTTTTGCCACAGAAAGGTAAAATGCTGTAAGATGAACAGCCATTCAAGAATGACAGTCTGACAAGAAGCTACTGAGCATTACGTGTTTACATATGCTTTTATTTTGCTAGCAGCTGACAAACTGCAGTAAATAACTGCTGGGACAAGGGTGAAAATTACCAATAGATTAATTCTGTTTAAATCAATAAAATAATTTCTTATACATCAGGATGACATGATACACATTGACAAGGAGCTTGTCATGCTCCTCCTTCACGTCTTCTAAGGGTAACACTCTACTCAGCAATTTCTGAGGTGAATTTGCCTTTGTTGTTCCTCCACACTTTACCAAATTAAGACACTCATTATCATTTGCTGGCTTTGGAAATCTTAGGCCAAGGCTCAGTACTGATCCCTGGCACAGAAAGATAAAGCTGCATCAGGATCAGTAGTGGTGTCAGTGACAAAGAGCAGGAGAACAGCAGACAGTGCTTTGGGTGAAGTGTGATGCCACAGCAGCAGAACCAAGTAATGTGAGGCCCTGGTGAGCCAGAGTTGGAAAAAAAATGGAAAGAAGAAATTTAAAATCTTGTATTCTCTTTCCATACCTTTATTGATTCAGGTCTACAAATAAGACTTCCAGGTGCCTTCTCTCTCCCTGCCCGACACACACAGCTCACAAGGTGGGTAGGAGGGAAATAACTGAACAGTACAGCCTGCAGGAAGATGGTTAAGCAGGCAGATGTACTCCAACAAGAGTAGTCAACTCACACCTGTGCTGTCATCAGCAAAACCCCACCAGGTGACATGATATGGCTTGGTTATGGCTTGGGTTACAGTCCTGGGGCAACTCAGGAACCCTCAGTATAATTTAACAACCCTCAGTATAATCTACCTGAGTAGGAGGCAGGTGCCCAAATTTTCCTATCATCCAAGCTGTGATACATCTGGCTTTGCACAGTAGCAGAACTATGAAGATATTTCACCTTAGTCCTGAGATGATAGGATTCTAAGTCCAGGAAAAGGGGGAGACTGATGGTCCAGTCTTCCTTTGCACTCAACAAAGAATTTTTCAGCTCATACTTCATCAGCTCACTATATGCACATTGTTACCAGTGGTAGTGTCCCATTGCTTAAAGAAGCTGAAATAATTATATACAGTGGCATGTACTCAGAACTGTGCAAAAGAAGACTAATTTAGATGGCACTCAAACATTAGGAAATGTCAGATTTCTGCACTCCCACTATTTTTTCTTCTGAATAAAATAGTCCTAATGAACGTATGTATCATCTCAAAATGAGCATGAGGTTAAAGCTGTACGGGCAACTGGATAATACGTCTTCACGCAAATTTGAAAGCCTTTGATTTTGTAAAACTGCTTTGAAGACTTGAGAGGGAGACCCTTTATCCCTGATGAATCTGGACCCTGCCACTGGATCAATTCCAAGCAAGTGTCCACACACAGAGCACGCACTCCCAACATGAGACTTCATTGTAAACACATACTTTAAAAGCCCCAATATAGAATTTACTCACTCAGATTTCTTTCTAAATCCATATATCCCTGTATTAGCTCTAAGAAGATCCGGCTTGTATCAATATTGCTACTCAGTGTCCCAAAAGCAAATGAGAATACTTGCATAAAATGTTTGAAAAACGTTTCACCTAAAGATATAAAATGAAATAGAGCTGGTTCATCATTTTCCTGGTTCTGTACAGCAGCAATCAATACTGGCTATCCAAGTAAAACAATGGAAGAAAGTAATCCAATGGCATCAGGAAGCCATCAGGAAGCCAGAGGCACAGCTTTAGCTCGGTGTTCAGTCTCAATCTGCCATGCTTTTGCCAGAGAGATTAGACTGCCTCTGATCGCAGTTTTGAAAACCCTGGCATGCCTTTCGGATTAATCAGCCCCCACTACAGATGTAACAGGCACCCATCAGGCAACAACAAATTATTTTCTGTGAAGTTATGCACAGTTCAGCTGTGGGTCCAGCTTGCCCTGTCAGAGCACTTAGACCTCCTAGAAGAAGACCAGGGCCTGAGCCTAATGTGATCTGTGCTGTCTGTGGAGTGGTAAACCAAATTTCTCTGGGATGGAACATCTGATGATTGCTCTCTGCAGAGTTACATGCTGGCCAGTCTGATTAATATGAATGTAGCGGGATAGAGGAGAGCCTCCCAACCTTTGAATATATTTATTCCTGAGTGAAACAGAATGTCTGACAAGAGCTCTCAGAAATGTAAAGGTTTATTGTCTCATAATGGAATAAAGGGATTAATTCAGAATAGGTCTGTAGCCACTTGTAAAATATTTCATTTTAATAATTTATACTAATGGAATATGTGATCTAGGGGGGGATCATATGGGTTGCTCCTGGGCAGTTGTTGACAAGGCAAATGTGGCTGGGGAGACCTGGGGTGGACTGTTATTTGCTTGTCCCTAGTGGACTTTCAAGATGTTAAAAAGAGAGAATAAGAACAAGCAGCAGACTAAGCCTTTCATTCATCTACTCTTCATGTCACTGCAGAGTGCTCATCAGATAACAGAGCTGATCAGCTCAGCAGGTTCCTAAAACCTTCACAAGGAGAAAAAGCTTAAACTTTTATCTCTGTAATAAGTAATGAAACCTAATTTCCCTTTCTGACAAGAAAAAAATTAGCCTTCTTGTGTGAGCCCAGAAGGGCTCAGTAACAGAAACAATCACAGCTCCAAGAAGCATGCAGAGATTTAGGGGTCACAGATGCTGTTGAGGGGCTGAGTCTCAGACCTGTGGCTGAAGAAAGAACTCGATGTGATAGGCAAGAATTATGCAGGCAGCACAGAAAGAGAGTTGTATCTCTTTCCACACATGTGCTGTAAGTCTGTTATCTCCCTTTATCCATCTGAACTGTGTCTGTGATTGATATTTCTGACATGCAGCCCTGTCCAAAGTCTGAGAAAGGACTTCGGCATTGCCTCAGCATTTCCCAGGGAGTCTTAACTGAGAGATTTGCAGAAATTTCTCAGTTCTGTTTCATCTCTCTCTTGTTTTATAAACCCATCTGCTCTCTGACAGTATCATGCAGAGCCCAGTGTCTCAGCAAGACATTTCCTTCAACCCTTCTCCTGGACTGCTTAGGCCACCTAAGAAAAGGTATCACATACATATTTTTCAACTCTTTCTGTCAGTACCAATAAATCAGAAACAGAAGTTGTTCTCATGTCTGTTCTTATTAACAAAAAAAAAAAAAAAAACCACACAGAAATTCCTGATTGATTAGTTCTTTTTTGTCTGACAGTGTAGAAAAACATGAAACTTTGTCCTACCTCTGCTTCATTTTTAAACACCAAAATTTGACCTCTGCTTTCTGCCTACTTCCCCAGCTTTGCTTTTGTTAAGCTGCAAACATTTTTCTTTCATAACAATTTACATATGTAATTACTACAAGTACTTCAGGAATTGTTTGCTGAAGGCTCCATGTAAATACTAATTATCAGTAATTAAAAATCCACAGCTATTAGGAAGATACTGATAGGGAGAAAATACTGCTTAGGAAGCAACTAACATTTGTCTAGGCAAAGTTAAACATCAAATAACTTTCTATCTATGTAATTATACAATATGACTCATCATGTGCTGCATAAATGGAAGTGCAAATGGGACAAAGGTGTCCCCACACACATATTCACATGCAACTCTCTCCCAGCCTTCTCACAAACTGTGCATCTTCAACATTGCAAACCCACTCTATGTTGGGAGCAGAGAACATTTAAAGGTCTCACAGCACAGTTCAGAAACGTAACAGCTGTGTTGAATGCTCTTCATGACATCTTAAAATCAGGTGCTTCCAAACTGATTATATGCAAACTTAATTCTCCAGGTCGTAAAATGCACTGGGATTCTCTCTTGTGCTAAGTAAAGGATGTTATCCTGCATAAATACTACAAATAAAATGCAGGAACAATTGGCATCTGGTTAATTTTTTTTTTTTTTTCAAAACATTTTTTAACCTCCTTGATGTTTTTTGGTTTTTTTTTTTGTTGTTGTTGTTTTTTGTTTTTTGGGGGTTTTTTTACTGCTAATGAATATGTTTCCTCATTACCCATGGTTCAGTCTGCATGTACTTTGAAGTGGAATTTTGGCCTGTCTACAGATGTCAAAGGGCATTTTGTCATTGTTGTAAGCAAAATTGTATTTTCATTTTAGTGATTTATTACAGATTTCAGCAGGCTTTGAATCAGCCTTAGTCCATCTAAAATTAATCAACTTTCTGAGCCTGGTGGGAAAAATAAGCAAGTAATCTATGTGAGCTATACAGCAATCCCAAAGTTTGCTCACTGCTGTACCTACTACTGATGGCAGGGGCAAAAAGCCATTAGGCGAGCAGACAGGCAAAGGGGCAGCAATCTCACAGGAGGTGCAGAGCAGATTTCTGCTCTCTGAGCACAGCTCCATCTCACTGAAACCCGTCACTGTAATGGGGCAGTGGGAATGTGCCTGGAGCACAGGGCTGCTGATGGTGCTCACCTCTGATGGGGACACGGAGTGATGCCTTGGGAAGGCTGACCTGAAACAGAGACTGGATAGAGCTGGAGAATAAAGTAGGTATTTATTGAAAGGCCTCCAGATTCCACTTTGGGCAGTACAAGAGCCTGACCAGGACTACACCCAAGGTGGACTTAGAATGGTCACGAAATGGCTAACCATTCACGAGGTCTCACACTTTTATAAATTTTGGTCCATTTGAATATTGGAGTTTAACTGTCCAATTACAGCTTTGAGTTGTGAAGTATCATCCTTCTTGTTTTCTATCTTCAGTCCACAGTTATTTATGCATTCAGGCCTGAAAGCCTCGGTCCTTGGCCTTCAGCAGGAAAAGGATTTGTTTTGTCTACCTACTCTGTGAAGAGAGCTTACTAGCACTTAATATGAGGCTCAGAACTACACCCCTAGGCAGCACAGAATCTGAAAAACAAGAAATCTGAAACTTAAGGCATCAGGGGCAGCTTAGAGAAAGCCTCTCATCCCACAGTAACTCTCAGCCTTGGTGCTCTCAGTGCCTGCAGCCGCACTGCCAAAGGCAGGGAAAAACCACGCACGATGACAGCTGGACTGAGCTGCCTCCAGAATTCATTTTCAACTGTATTTCTATTCACTTCTGTAGAGTTTATTTTTCCCTTTCTGGCTCTGCCGTTTTGGGCTCAGATTCAATTCAGGGAAACACTTCAATTATCGCTGGATCAGGCCCTCAGTTTGCATTGTGGTTGAGGCTTTGAAAATTGTTGCTATCAAAACTATTAGCAGACTTGCCTGTGCTATTTTGAGCTGGAGTGAAAAGGGCTTGATGGGACATTGAGCCATTCACAAACCACAAGTCAGGCAAGAATAACAGGACTTTTACTGTCAGGTTTTAACTTTCAGCTTTCAAAAGTGTTTCTCAGCCATCCTGTTCCCTCTCCAGACCCAAGCTCCCCTGAGCCCAAGGCCAAGGTGTGGGAAAAAAGGACTGATGTTTGTGCCAAGTCTGAATCTGTCCTGGCTTGGTTTGCTCCTGTCAAGAGGACAGCATCAGCTTGGTGCTGGTGGCTTTTCTTCCTGGGATATGAGGCTCATACCACACCAGCTCCGGGGGCAGCTCCAGTAGAACCCTGGTCTATCTGTCACCAACTGGTGATGAGAGACAGGAAAAAAAACAGTGACCAACCCCTGTGTCTCTGCACAAATAAAAAGTATGGGAACTCCCTGACACCTGGAAAAGCTTAGCTGTCATGCAGCTCCATAAAACAGAGTGTTCCTCAGTCTTGGCCTTTTTATTCTTCCCCCTCATGCTTTCACTTCCCTTTTTTTCTACTCTTTTGCTTCAACAAAGCATGAAATCATTGTTTGTCAAAAGATAATCTGCTGCTGCTGTTTCTGTTCGTAACTAATAGCATTTTCTTCAGATTTCTGGGGAGACATAACTGGATTTGAGATCAGCCAGCCCCATTGCTGTGCTTGCAAGTTACAATCAGGTATACACCAGTGAGACCCTCTTGGTCTCTTTTTTTTGTTTGTTTATTTGTTTTGTTTGTTTGTTTGGGGGGGTTGTGTGGGGTTTTTTTTGTTTTGTTCTTGTTTTTGTTTGTTTGTTTCATTTCCTGAAAAGGGTAAATGCAGCTTCCCAGACAGAAAGAGAGCCCTCCCTCCCACCAGTCCCTCTCCTCCCACAGCCTCAGCTGGCCTGCTATGGATGGAGAACTGGACAAAAAAAAATATACAAGGAACAGTGTAAGATTTTAGTCACCCACCCACTTCTCATTCACCATCTTACACCTCCTCCCAAAATGGATGTGGAGATTCAGATGACAAAGAAGAAAGAGGGACACAAAAGGCAGTATGCTGTCCAGGTCAGAGGGAATTATCTGCAGGGACCAGAAGGAAATACCATCCTCTTCTTGTTCTCTATCTTACAGGTTAAAACACCAGCTAAAAGGAACTTAGAGGACCTGAGTTCAAAGCTCTCTTCTGTCTGAGGGAATCAGGACCTGCAGCATTCAGTCACAGCTGGGCCACCAGCAGGAGAAGAATCAGAACTTGGAAGGAAGAGTAATATTTAATCAGCCCTGCTGAAGTAATTTATAAGTAATTTTAAGTAATGTCATGTAACATAAAAACCCCATTCATTACATATGTAAACAATGTATAACTGTGTGCTAGCTGTTAACACGAGCACAAAAGTTGAGAAGACCTGGAATCCTGCTTGAGTGTACACAATCCTATGGATAGTTACGATTGACTAAAGGGGGGGGAAAAAGAGAAGCACCATGATTCCAAGAACAAGAGTGAGATAAAAGTGCTTGTCATTCTCCGGTGAGTGGTGTGTCATTGTAATGGCTTCTGGAAAAAATCACCTCTGTGCTCTGCATGACAGCGTATCACTCAGGACAGCAGAAGGGTGGATTACACAGAAAGAGAAAAAAACCCTAAAGGTAGCAAGCTTGGAAGGTTTTACAGTGGTATCCATCACATGAACTGTGGGAACTGTAATTATGTCTGGTGAAAAGTTACCACCAAAGCACCCCTCAGAAAGTGGTCAAGTCTAGAGTGGACTGAGCGCTTTTAAGCAGGCCAGGGTGTGGGTCTCTCCTCCAGGACCAAATGTGGGGCCACCTGCACTTGGTGGGGCAGAATATGGTCCAGGTGCTCTTCCCTCCCACCCACTTTCCTTCCTTCATCTGATCCTTTCAGATCACTCAGACATATTCACAACCCTCCTCCAGTTCACCTCTATTTTATTTTTCTTTGCTCTAATGTGGAAAGAAAACAGATCCCTAAACCTCAAAAATTGTTTGTTGTCCTCTGATCAGCTTGGGCTGGGATGCCAGTGTATCACTTGCAGCAGTGGGAAGATCAAAAAGGCACCCCAAAATGTGGGTTATTTATTCCTGGGCTGTCATCAGTTCTCTAAGTACTGCTTAAACTAAACTGGAAGCACAACAAAAACAGGTTTTAAGGGATGATTGTTTTTATTTCCAGCTTATTTCTGAACTTTAGAAACACAAGTTCAGCTTTTCCAGTATCTTCAGATCATCTGCATCTGAGTCTGCCAGAGACTGGCAAATCCCAGTAAGCAAGAGGCTGGAATTAATGAAACTAAAACTGTTTTCAGTCTGATTTTAAATTCAGCTCAGGATCAGCTTCCTTTATTTTGGCAAGAAGTAGTATGTGTGTGTGTGCCTGTGTGTGTTTGTGTACATTTCTGTGCGTTTACTTTGCAGTGGTTTCACTGGTGGCGGAGATTGCAAATGTGCTTGTTCATTCCTCATGGTTTCACTGTACAAGTCAAATATAATTGATTTAGAAGGGAAGAGGCTTGCCAAGAACAGTAGTAATGGCTAAGTGCTAAGTAAATTTAATGGAATATGCTTTGGCCAACAGCTGCATCTTTGAGAAGGAGCGATTCACCTTCTCTCAGAAATAATCATGAGAAGTTAAGTAAGTGGCTGAGAAGCCAGTTTATGCGCACAGAGGTTCAAAGGCCTTCAGTGCTAGCTAATAGAATCCAACAGCTATCAAAAATCATGGCCAGCTGAGCTGGTGAGTCCCAGGAGGGTGAAGGAAAAAGGAGGAGTGAGAAAAATTCTTAAGGGTGGTTTTCTGTGTGGATTGCATATACACTTTTTCTATTATTCTGGGAAAGATGAAATGAAAGTGACAGAGACTGACAGTTTTAGGTATTAAAATATTTAAAGAAAGAGTCATTAATATATTAGTCCAGAAAATATTATTTCATCTAGCAGAGATTAATACATTTCACAGATTCTAAGGCCAGAAAAGGCTATTAGGATCACCTAGATCAGGTTTAATATGATTCAGGTTCAGTAATAGATGCAGAGACCTGTTCTGCCAGGCAGACAGCAGAGTCAGGTCGTTCCCAAAGTCCCTGAGGAAAAGCAGAGACAGTCACAGCTCTGCCAACCAACTCTCCAACGGAAGTGAGCAGGGTTTGCTTGGAGACGCGATGTTGTTTTATGGCCGGGTCCTGCAGGGGGTCAGCTCTGCGGGGCTGTGCTGACCCGGTGTGACAAGGACCAGAGGAGTCACCTTCCCCGGCAGGCAGCAGCCGTGCTTGGCCGTGGGCACACAGCACCTCGGCTCAGCTCTGCCCTGGCAGTGCTCAGGATCCCGCTCTCCTGTCCGGCTCCAGGCGGGGTTTGGGATGCGCAGCAGAGCCCGCCCGTGTCCCGGGCCAGCCGCTGTCACTGTCCCCCGCAGATCCCGCAGCTCTGGTCCCGCTGACCCCTCCGAGGGGCCGGGGTGGGGCTGGGGAGCAGCTGGGCTGGCTCTGCCCGCAGCTCCCGGGGCCGCACACCCGAACCAGCGCTGGCTGCGCCCTGCGGCTCCGGGCAGGGAGCGGGGAGCGAGTTCAGCGCTTCCAAAGGCACTTGTGTAGGACGTGCCTCAGACTCTGCCCGCGGCAGCGATCGGCAGATAGGAGACGAGTTCTTCCCTCCCCGGTGCTCCAGCACCTCCCCATCACGGCAGAGACTCTCCGGGTATTTTTATTTCCACACCAAAACTTGCACTGTTCACCTCAGGCTTAAGCAGAGCATCGTTCAAATTTACTTTCTGGGTTGCTTGTTTGTTTTCTAAACCTGCCCCAGTTTTGAGAGAATAGAAAATGACTTTTAAAATAGCAGCGGCTGGGAAAGATGCCCTCATTATTAAGTGGGGGGGAAAAAATACAAACGCAAAAAGAATCACTTCTATTTTCACCACAAAAGATGTTTCAGCATATTTTTTTTTCTGCCCATAAAATCACTGCATTTACTATAAAGCCTCCTCTTCTTCCGAGGGAGACAAAAGGTTTCTTTGGAACCTTTTGTTCCATGCTGGCACACCGGGCTGCAAAACCTGGGCTGGCCCCGAGCTGAAGGTACTGCTGAAAGTTTTTCCTTTTTTTTTGCCTAGGGGCAACAGAGAAAGAGAAAAGGAGACAGTGAGGCCACTTCTGAGCCTTCTGTGTTTGCATCTCACCCTTGTAAGAGAGCTCAGGTGACTTTGTTCTCCCGTTTCATTTGCATGCTTGTAGCCAATCCTACAGTGGATCTGAAAAGCAATCATTGCTATTGATTTCATTGTGAATTTGCCATGTGGAACAACAGTCAGAAGAAAATATTGCCTTGTGGGTATAAGCAAAAAAAAAAAAAACCCAAAAAAAAAAAAAAAAAAAAAACCCAAACCTCAAAAAACCACCAGCAAAAAAAAAACCCAACAGTAAAAAAGGAACCCAGAACTTTTATTTTCATTAGATAAGCATCTTGGCTTGTTAAAACCACTGTTGAGCATCTCCAACTGAAAATTAAAAGAAAACCTAGGTTTTGTTACTGAAGCTAAATATGTTATTATTAGTTGTGGGGATTGTTAATGTTATAATATATCTCATTTCAAATCATAACAGATGAGTGATCTCTAAATTGTTGGTTCAAATGAGATAATACTCCATCATGCTTTCCCTTACAACACAAATTCATATAACTGGCACAACATAAATACAATCACTGGCTGGTAGAAAAGCTTCAAATACTATTCTAAATCTTGCAAGTGTGGCTGGTGCTCAAATTGACAGCTCAATGCTCTGTCATTTCCCACCACCAATCTCATTATGGAAGTAAACAGCTCTATCTTATTTTATCCTGTTCCATACATGATGCACTTAAAAAGGACTTAAAGAATCTAGTAAATGGAAATATATGGTACAATGAACAGTTTAAAATGTCAATTGAATTAGTCGTTGTGTGATATCTTTTCAGCATACAATGTGAACACAGATGCTGCCTTTTATTGAGGTTTATGCATACGAGGAACACGAAGTGGAACAAATGAGATTTGAATTTTATTATTCTTTTATGGCATTGCATTGCAGATAGGTTTTTTTTAATTAGCTCCTATCTCAACACCTTTGGCAACTCTAAATAATTCAGAGAATCTTGTCTTTTGTTGTTTTTGCTGCTATGGTTGTTTCCTCCACAGAGAAGTAGCCTTTGCAAATGTCAGGAAGATTATCTATCACCTAGTTTAAAAATGATCCTCCCATTACACAAACAGCACACAAGGAGCGCAGTGTGGTCTCAGAGTCTTAAACCCAAATCAGCTGCCAGATGCACAGTGACAAATCTATCCCAAGCCCTAAGAGGTGGCAGGATTGGTAAAACTTTGCTTCCCTTTTCATGAGGTTTCCATTAAGAGGAAAAGTCAATAGGAGGTGAGTTTGATGGAGTGGGGTTCAGGGAGCTGAATACCCACCAGTCCCCCAGCTCACCCAAGGAGGGACAGGGGTGACCTGCTGCCACTACAGCTTCATCAGCCTGTTGTGCCTCCTGGCCTGGTGTCACACCTTTAGCAGTAAAACCCAAGCTGGGTATGAAATAGGTGTGAAACCCATCATTCCCAGGACTTCAAAGCAACAGGAGGTATTTTGTGTCAAAATAAATAAACAAATGCATGTAAACAGAAGCTGATGTTTATGCTACACTGCAGTGGTGCAGGGAGGGAGAATACTCCCTAAGCTTGTTTCTAGACTTCACATCCCCGCACAACTTCTTTGTTGAAAACTTCAGGGACATGGTGTCTTATAAAGATTCCCTCGGGCCCCCAGCCTCTCCCTCACTTCACAATGTGTGGGCAGGATACAGCTGTTCAGCTTCACTGCGTGGTCTTCTCATCCAAACTGTTCATATAATGCAAAAATTACATCCCTCAAGGCACTATGGAAATTCACATCCTAACACAGTTTCAAATGCCTATTTATTTCACAGCCTAGTGCAAATATTACGTCTGCTTCAGTATCCACTGTTTCAAATGATAACACAGCATCTCAGATTAAGTATGTAGGATTTCTTTTGTCCTTAAAAAGGACAAGGAATTTCTTATTTTTTTCAGAACAACAGAAAATAATTTTTCTTTTTACTTTTATTAATTACAGTGATGTCTGCCTCCCCCACCTCCCCCCTACTCCTACTTCCAAATTCTTTCACGGCAAATTCGAACATCAGGAAATTTCTGAATTGCATAAATGGTCATTCTGGGGGTGTAGCCCAGCTCAACAGAAAGGAGTATTTTAGGTTAAATATTACACTATAACCTGTTCACTTACTCCAGCTGAGTCCCCACTTGCAGGAGAAAACAAAAGGTCTCTGCTGCTGTACATCATATAAACAAAACCTGGTATTAAATGTTTAAAGGCATGAATTTGAGAAGGTTCTAACTCAAGTTTTCAGCAATTATATTACTTTGGAAAAATAGTAGCCCATGTTTTCATCATCCTTTTCAAGCCTGGGAAGCAAGCACAGTAGGAGGAGCTCAGCTCAGGCAGTCTGTTGAACCTCTGTTCAACATCAGCCCTGGCTGTCATACAGGAACACGTCCCCAAACAAAGAGGCTCACCCATGCTCACACTGAATGCAGGTCCTGAACACACCACACACTATGCTGAGGAGGGCTGGGGGTAAAAAACGCTGTTTGTTGCCAGTTCTGTACGTTCTGCCAATCTCTTTTGCTCGTGTCAACTTCGAACTTCAGAAATGTTGTTCATGTACATCCTTTAGCTCAGTTGTGGAAGAACATTTGCCAGCTTATGCAATAAGGAGTTTGGTAAAAATTGTGATTGCAAACCCAGGCAAACCATGAAACGGTCAGCAGAGAACCCTGGCAAGAGCACCCTGTGTTAAACACCAAATTTAATTCAATCCATCAGAATAACAAAAGAAAGAGGATGAGACTGATATTTTGCCAGCAGCTGCCTCTTCAGAGACAGCAGATGCTGCCAAAATAGTAGGCTCTCTGATCTGTTTTCCTCTGTTTTGTGATGGAGAGGGATGTTTAAATTCTACAGTTGCAACTGATCTAATGAGCCAAGGCTTCTTCCTGATAATTGATGATTTTCTTGATCTTCTTTCTTTCGGGCACTCTCTCTCCCCAGATGCTCATTCTTACTTCAAATCACTCGGTGGCCCCTAAGCTTTATTAGATTTTGAAGGGTTTTTTCCTGTGGTGTGTTCACCACTGCAGGTTTTGTTTCCACCCCAGGTTTACCTTTCCTTCAGGCTCCAGCTGTAGTTCAAAGATGCTCTGCTGCTCTCTGCCATCAGCCGCTCACCTGGGCTACCTTTTTATAACAGCTGTAGCTGCTGCCCCCATGCTCTGTGCACAGCTGCTGTTCACCTCAGCACTCATCAAGGGGTATTGAAGGCAAAGAGAGAGCATGAAACAGTAGCTCTGGGTTAAAACCAAGGTAGGAACCTGGGCTTAATGATAATATGCCCAGAGAAACAGGATTAACAGGAAAACATTAGCCAGGTCAGCTTAGGTGTGTGCAAGGCATTACACTTCTCACAGGCAGAAAGATGTTGCCCAGAGCTGAGGTTTGGATGTCTCTGTGACTAAAATCCTTTAATACTCCTCCAGTTTAAACATCCAAGTCAGGAATTTAGGGGTACAGGAAGCAGGATGGATAGTTAGCAGTTAGATAGTTGCCTGCCCTGTGATAAAGCCATTGCACAGGATGATAAGCCAGAGGAAACCCAAGCCCAGCACCTGGGGCTAGGGCAAGCAGAGGGGGAGCTGACTTCCAGCTTCTGCTCCCTAAATTTTCTAGAGACTAGGACCAAGGCAGAAGTCTTTTCTTTCCCTTATGACAGCCTTACTCACTTGCCCAGAGTTGTACTTTCCTTTGCTTGCTCTTCAAGGTACCCCATAACTGTTTTCTACCCTCCTGCAAAGTTTCCTAGCATCAGCATATAATGAAAAGGTGCTTTTGAATTGGCAGCTCTCTGTAGCAGAGTGGTAGGTGTGTTTTGAGGATGTTTAGCTGAACAAAGGCCTGAAGAATAGGGGATTTTGGAATTGAGAAGGCTGTGCTTTGTAACTCCTACCAAGCACAGATAGGAAGTAGACACCATCCTCTTGGCCAAGGTGTCAGTACTTGTATTTACTTGAGCACAGCAGAAATAGCCTGCAAAAGACTTTGCAGAACATTTAAACTTTTTTTGAGGGTATCTTGGGTCCTGACCTGTTTAGTTAGAGCTCTGCTAGTTCATTGGGTTTGATTGAGGGTGACAAAAGGTCTTCCAGACTACACAGAATATCAGGCTTGGTACACACCTGTAAGGAGGGAGGAAAGAAGGCTGTAGGCAGATGTCTCCATGGGAATACTGAATAAAAGGTGGAACACTTGGAGAAGGACAGTGCTTAAAGCAAACCAAGTCAGATTTTACACTTCAGAAAAAACTCCCTTGTCCAACAAGTCATCAGCCACTTACTAAAATCATGATATAGGGTTTGACACAGCAGCTTCCCTGCTCCAAACCCCATCAAGGAGAGCAGTTTGCCTGCTGGCTGAGAGCTGCTTTGGCAGTGTTGGCAGCTTCCCTTTTGGCTTCCTTTCCCTGGTGTACCCTGCCCTGCGGTTTTTGGCAGCACAAGTGGTGACTGCAAAGGAAGCAGTGGGAATGAACTTATTAAAGGTGAACACATTGTAGCAGCTGCATTATCTCTGACTATTTAAGAGAATTTATCTAAAGAGAGGGCTTTTATTAGCAAAGGATACATTTACAGGTTCAGTGTACATACAGTGAGCAGAGAAAAGCAGCCTGTTCTGTATTTATCAGCTGCCATGCTGGTAACCGGCTTTGGCAGAGTGGCAGACTAAGTCCGGAGTCCGGGGAACAAAAGAGGCAGATTTCTTTTTGCAGTGTTGAGCCTTTGCATTTGCAAACTGTCTTGCTAAAGACACAAAGAGAAGAGAGAGATTATGGCTGCGATAATCTGTATAACAATTCAAGGTTTAGGGTAGCTGGATTCCAGCTCACCTGGGAGAGGGCAGGCAGTTCTAGAGGGTGTGTGGAGAACAAATATCGTGCCGGGTTTTACTGGAAGCACACAGGGCATGGAGAGGCAATTAATGGTACAGTAGTGACACCTGCTTTAGAGGGGATAGCACCGGAGTATCACAGTGGCAGACTTTCAGCAGTGCTCTAGGCACATCCCGCTTTTCTAAATCCATTCAGCATAGCTCCTAACACAATTACCATAGCCACATTTTCGAGCCAATGCTACGTCAGGAACACTCTCTATATGGAGCTCTTTGGAAAATTGGTTCCTATTTTTTGGCAGTAATCGAAAGCTGAGCTGTTAGGAAAATGGGAGCTCTAAATGCTTGGATGATATTTCTCAGTTTTGCTCACAAACAGGAGAACTTGTAAGCTACAAAGGCAGTGTCATCAGCCATCTTTTAAGGCTATCATCATCAGACAGACAATTTGCTCTTCTTTTTTGTCCTGATGAGAACTATAAGACAAAGTTAGCAGTAGCAGAGTGACAGACCACGACACCATTCAGGTTAATATATCCCCTGCTTAATGCACAGCTATTATGTTAATAGAAACAGCACTGATATGCATGTAGGTAGCAGTAGATGTAGCGCATGACTGTTCCTTTAAATGAAAGGATCACCAGGCAGTTATCTCCATCAGATTTTATTATGTGACATAGGATGAACAATAACATACTGTGTAATAAGCTAAGTGAGGTTTTAATCGCTGCTGCATTTATGGATGGTTTATCCTGACCTTTCATAGCCTTAGAAACCAATAACTGAAGCAAAACGAAGTTTACCAGCTCCCCTCAGAAATGAGTCACATGAGCATAATCAAATCCCAGACATTACTAATGCCTGGATTCCTGGGCTGATGAGGAACTGAGAAACTTTCCACGTCAGATGGGGCTGAACAAGCCATATCTTTTCTTTTTGAGCAATTTTGAACAAAGGATATAGGATTTATGGTTAAGGCCAAATCATCACCTGAAGTAAATTACACCAAATTTGCAGTTTTTATTGCCTGTATACTTCTTTTATAAGGCAACAGTAAGCTTCGAGATATCTTCAATGAATTATACTTATTCTAAGAGGCCTGATGTATCTAAGAATAGATATGCAGAAATTATGCTAGATAAATGTCATACTGAAAAGGGAGAGCCCTGTCTTAGAGAGATACAAATTCTATGGAAAGATTCTCTGAGGTATAAAGATTTGTTGAAAGCCGCCTGTACCTCAGTAGCAGAGCTGTGTACAACACCTGCAGTCTCACCTTTTCTCTCTCCTTATTATATCACCATGGCTTTCAGGAGAGGCGAATGGGATGACAAGGAATGAGAAATGGTATTTAACACAGTTTTCACTTTTTTTTTCCTCAAGTCCCACAGCTCTCATTGGGATTCTAATCCAGAATTTTCTCCATTCCTGAGAACTTGAAATCAGGGTTGTCTCCCCTTCATGAGTCTTTTGCATGCCACTGATTTATTGACTTCCATGCTTCTGGCAATCAAGTGATGTCTTTCAATCTTAATGCATTCAGGAGGCAATCATTTGAAGTAAAAGACTTGAAGAATCACTACCAGGAAGCTAAGTTTAGTGATAATCCCTTTCCACTGTAGCCCTGTTTGTACACACAGGAATCGAAAGCTGCCCAATTTCACTTTATTTGAGACACAAAGGAAATAACACACTGTGATTCTCTTTTTCTTTTTCCAAAAGGGAAGGCGCACTTGCAAAGTCTGCCTGCAGCAAACTTTGTCTACTTGTGGTCTGCTTCAGAAGAGTGGCTTTTCAAGGCCTCTCACAGGCTGCCTCAGTCTAGCCTCGGTGACAGAACTGCCTACAGCAATTTTTAGCCATTTTATTTGCCACCCTCGGCTGCAAATGCAAAGGAGCAGACACGCCTCAGATAAAACTCACCGCAAACATACAGAGAAGGCAATCGCTCTGATCTGACCCACAAAAGAGAGAGAAACTGCACATATCCAATGAATTTGCAGGCATCCAGGCATTGCTCCTCACAGCTGCACAGCTGTTCTTCACACATGAAAGAAACAGGTCCGGCTACCAAACATCTCTTCCAGCTTTTCCGTCTGTACAGCTTTGTTCGGGTTTCTCCAAACCACAGCCCTGCACAGCATTGCAGCTGCCTGCCCCAGATCCTCAGCAGTTGTAACCCAACCTGGCTCCATGGATTTCAAATGCCTTTTCCACCCACTGGAAAACCCATCGGCAAGTTGAAAGTACTTCCCTCCCCTCCCTCCCCGCCTACCGCACAAACATACACAGACACATTCACATACATGGTGAATGGAATGAGTCCAAAACGCTTTTCTCAACTCTGATAGCAATTTTTTTTCCCCAGACTAGCTTGGAAGGAAAACTTTGAAAGCTTTCCAAAGCAAATGTTCCTGGGGCAAGAGGGATGAGTGTAAAGAATAGCTAGACCATAGTTCTGCAAGAACTTCTAACATGGAGACCTGAGGCAAACGTCTGTTTCTCCATTTCTTTCCCTCCTGCAACAAATCTGTATTGTACACACCAGTGTATTCTTCTGTCAGACACTCCTCATTGCTGCCAGGTCACTGAGGATGTAGCAGCTTCTGCAGGGAAGTGGAACTGTGCTGGTCTTACATTATTGATAGTGACTCTCCCACAGTGAGTTGGGGAAAGATACCCATTTTCCTTAACTCCTGTGGTTCGCTGAGGAACAGCTGGGCAAAAGAAGCATCTCCCACCTGGGTGTGAAAACTGCTGGGAAAACCAGAGAGAAATGTTCCTATCTTGGAGTAATTAGGATAAGAACATAAAAGTGGGGAGGTGAAGAAGTTGAGGTCTTTGGTCCCTGTTTTGTTCTTTTGTTGGGCCCTGAAGCAGTTAAACCAAAGAGCTTCCGGTTTTCAGAATTGTGCAATGGTTGCCCTCTCAGATGGGAAAACATCATTAAAGTGGGAATGATTGCATTGTAGGATGGGGAGAAAAGGGGTCAAAAGATAACAAATTCTTCTTTTTTGATTTGCTAAAGAGGAGGCAATCACCAGCATGGGATTTGATGAAGTCAGGTTGGCTAGCCCCACCTTCGCCCTGGAGAAAGTGCAGCTTTCCACCAGAGGAATTAGAGTGGGCTCAGTGAGGTAAATATGCAACAGAGAGTTCAGGGTGAGACCTTGAACTTTGGTCCCTCCATTCTACTGCAAATTCAGAGCAGTGGTCTCTGAGCATGTAGTGAGTTCTGTGTGACTCCCTAATCACCACCCAGGGCACAAGCAGAGTAATTTTCTGAGTTTGTATGGCTCTGGGGCCAGGATGATCCCATGTTGACACATGTAAAATATTCAACAGATGGAGTCTCTCTGTGCTTTTGCAATACAAACCACCATAAGACTATTAATGAGGCACTATCTTTTAAATTAATCTCTCCAGCATAAAGCTGGCAGTGAAGGGCTATTAATACATCTCAGATAACCACATTATCTGAGCATCTTCTGGGCAAATCAAACTCATGCAAAGTTTTTCGCTGATTTCATCATCCTGTTGCCTCTTTTCCTTCTGAAACACTTTGACACTTCTTGGCATATAGGCTGCTTTTCTTGCGAAAATTTTGTTGCAGTCAATTTTTTAAATTGCTTTTTCAATTGGATTAGAAAGATGCAAGTCTGATGGAGGAAAAAAGCTCATTTGACTAAATACAGTTGTGGCTGCTACAGTTGTGGTACTAATAATCCCCAAAGACACTTAGAGGAATCTTAAATTCATAGATAGGATTTTGACGATGTTTACTTTTTAATTTCTAGATTCATAATGCTCTTCACACAATGAATAAATACAACAATACTTGTGGAAGATGACGTCCTGTTGGAAGCCCTGGCTGTCTGTGAGGCTGGCTTTATCTATGACTGATTCCTTTCCTTTGCAAGCAACCCTGAGATTTCCAGATTCACCAAGTTGTCATCTTCCTTTTAAGCACACAACAAATTTGTAACATACCATAGGCTGACTTTATTAGATTAATTAAAGAAACCTATTAATTTCCAAGTAAATGAAAAATATTTTTAATCATTGCCTGTGAGCCACTTAGCACATTAACTTGTCCCTCTGAAATCATTTACTTAAGTGTGCCCTCAGTTTGCTTAATCTATAACTGGTCAATAGTATATTAATATTACAGTCTCATTTCAGATCTAAGCATGTCTGAGCCTATTAAACTGTCACCCTGGATTTACTTGCAGGGAAAAATTATCTGCATTCAGAGATAGAGGGAGAAAAGTATTAAAGTGAATCGAGCACTAATGAAATTAATCATAATCATCGTAAGTACTTTCAACTGCTGTCACCCAGTGGGAGATGCTGCTACAGGAAAATTCTTACAGCCCTATTGTTTTTACGGCTGAGCTCTGGAGATCTTTCAGCTTTTGTTTGTCCCAAAGAGACTGATAACACTCTGGTAATCACTTGGAATCATTCCTATTTTTTTTTTTTAACTAAGAATCAACCTTAGAGGTAACCTTGAAATACAGGACTCTGCAGGGAAAGCTTGTTCTAGAGAACTACTTTAATGTAGGTCAGACCTACCATAGTTGGTGTTATAATCCATTCAAACTGTGAGACTCCATCTCTTGCTGTTTACTTTTACTGCACTGATAGTGAACTTAATGTGTATAATTTACAGGTTCAAGACAACAGGAAAGAGCAAATCAGGAGAAAAATTATATAGGCCCCTGCAGTGCAATACATAGATATGTTGATAGATACAGATATTTAGATATATAGAGCCAGATCCTGAGCTGTGTAAATTAGAATAGGCACATGGTGCATTAAAGCAAATAAAACTATGCAGTTTTATATCAGTGATGTAAGATCATCCCTTACAGCACTCCTCTTACTTCATGCAAATATTTTATAATCCCTTAATAATACTTGAATTCAAAAATGTCCTTTTTTTTCCCCTTCCAATTGCTATAGTGACAAGACACTAAGCCGTATCCTGTTTGATACTATGACACTTTTGAAGGGCTCCCCCACGTATCTTCTTTGAATTCTTCAGTTGTCTACAAACTGCAGTGTTGTATGGATTAAACTTCTGATGAAGAGGAACATGACAATGGGAAAGACAAAAAATAGCAGCAGATCAAAAGAAGTTATCTCTAAAAACAAATTCAGCGCTATCCACAACTAAGTAACATTTGACATTAAAAAAATATTTGATCAGTGTTTTGGCTTACAGAACTGCTTTAGGGGCACTGTGATGTGTAAATTAAATTCAAATGAAGGTTAAATATAGTTCTCTGAGAAAGACTGCACAGTTTAAATTGCCTAATTATTTGGACAAAATCTGTTCTCCTGTAATTAAATGTATACAAAAGAATGTGTCTTTTTACTAAGTACATTTGGAGATGTTTATCAGCAAACGGTAACTTCCTCTTGAAGATCATAAAGATACTGTCATCACTCAGAGCTGTGTTGGGAGAAAAGTTAGTTCATGCATTTTTCAGAGCTCAGCTGAAGTGAGACAGAGCATTCCTGTATTTACTGTATGCAGCCTCCAAGGCCTTTTAATACAAGCCTTGCTTTAACTTTTTCTCTAGAGTTCACACCTGTGCAGGAAGGGATACAGCCAGCCAATGTGCCCAGGCAGTGCTCTGGTCATGAAAAGAGCTGAAAACTCATCAAATTCATCAAATCTGTTGTGATGCCCAGGACAGGATTTCTGCTTTGCATCCAGTTCAGACCCTCTAACTCTGCAAGTGCTCCCAGGCTTTGGAAGAATGACTGCTGGAGTGAGTTACAGCCCATGTGAGTAAAAGGGTGAGAGTCTGGATCACTGAGGTTTGTTTAGTCTATTTTTAAATGTGTTGAGTGAGGGGATTTTACCATCTTTCTGTGGGAGACTCCTCCTGAGCCTAGCAGATGTCAACAGCAGGATATCTTCTGCATGATACTGGGTATGAACTTTCTCTTCACCTCATCCATTCCTCTTCAGTTGTTGTTTTTTTTTTTTTCATTTGTGTACACCCATCAATATTTACGCTCTGTAATATTTCTGTTTATTTCTCCAGAGCCATCACTCAGTCCCACAAACTGTAGCTCTTTCGTTCAATTTTTGGTGTCAGTCCATCTGCCTCCTTTCTGCTTTGGGAAGTCACCCTTCTGTCCCTTTTCTCCCCCCACCCCACCACCCCACCCCCCATTTGCCAATTCTGTTCAAATCCATTGTGTGTGGCTGACAGACAGAAATGTCAGCCTTGCTTAGGGCTCAGAGCTCTATGCCATCAATTTAATACTGCAGTACAGGTACAATACTCTTGGATTGTTCAATTACTGCTCATGAACCAGAATCTCTCTCTCCAAAGGGCTGGAAATTAAGTCTGCACAGTATGCCTAAGCTTCACAATGCCATTCCCTGCAGTAAAGATGTGATATGGAATAGAGCCCTGGAAAAGAAAATAATAAGCAAGCTCATATTGCTTAAAATTCTGAATTTTCCAATATGTACCTGGAATTATGCAAATTTTCTGTGGTTTCCCAGGTTGGAAGAGCAGCATAGCTCTCATGTCTGGTCCCCAGTTGTAATATCTGTCATAATTATATTAGGGAAGAAATTGCAGACTCATTAGAAAAAACACACTGGTGCACAAAATTTTTGTCTGGGGGCCCAGAGCATCTGAACTGCATGTGGGAAGAATGTTTGGATTTCACATGTGACAAGAAGAGATTTTTCAAAGCGAGTGGGAGATTAAAGGCAGATCAAGAAACTTTCCTACAAGTCTTGAAAAACTCACTCTTTTCATTCAAATTCATTCTGCAGAATATAAGCTTACTTAAAGAAAGAGGAGAAGGAGGAAAAAAAAAAAAAGGATTTATTGCTAATAGTCATAAAAGGAAACCATAAATCTACCAGGGCCCTGTAGTGAGTCCAACAGTGAGTAAGAACAAATGCAATCAATATAAATGTATTCATTTATTCTCTCTCAGCCACAATCAATATGCATGGTATCTCAATGCTGAATAGGAAGGCACAGCTTTTGCCCCAGTGAGTTTAAAATTATTCAACAAAACTCCTGCTGAGTTTTGATTGAATAATAAGTTTGGCTCTAGCTAGAGAAAAATGTGCAGACAGGCAATATGCTGGCAGGGAGCAAAACTGGGAGCCAGCATTTCTAGGGAAGGGATGGGTTCAGGAAGGCACAGGAAGAACAGAGAGGTAAGGGGTGACTTTGAGCAAGAAAGACAGAAGTGCTGCAGTTATTTCTCTGGGTAGTGGAAAAGGTCCCTTTTGAAGAACAGAAGGGAAGCTGGCCCCAACCTTGGCGCTGCATATCCCCATTATTCATTTACTGTGTCATTCTTAATTGTCTCCATAGCCCCTGTCCCACAGCTACATGTGCCCAGAGGGCATGAAGCAGCACCACCAGAGCTGCCAAAGCAGAGAAGGAGGAGACACAGACCCCATGGAAATGTGGAAGTGGACTGGCTCCCAGCCTCACACCCCAGGCAAATATCTTTGTACAGAGGAGGCACAGACGTGGCAGAGGAGGCCTCCACTTTGCTTCCCACCACTAAGGCTGCTGACCAAGCAGCCTGTTGCATTCTCCTCTACTTTAATTTGCAAATAGCCTTAAAGCATTGCAGAAAACAGCATGGGAATTTCTTTTAATGCTGGTAACAAAGGTTGGGCTGTCTGTGTAAAGCCCACAGTGTAACTGCTGAACAACCAAAGAGTACACAAGGTGTCATGTATGAACAAAGAGGTCACCCTGAGCAGAGGAGGGAATGAAAGCAGAGAAGCTTTCATATTCAACAAAGCCTCTGCACTGTCATTTCTGGACAGTGAGCCTATCTGGGCACAATTAAAAATCCAAACAAATAAATAGAACTGTTTCACATGCTCTTGAATTTACCTGCCAGAGCAGTGGCTGTGTTCTTTAATCAGCCAAGCAGACAGCCTGAAAGGAGTTCAAAGAGCAGTTATGTGTCTAGCTTCCACTGAAGTTCAGGGGTGCTGGCCATTTAGCTGCTCTTTGTGTTGAAGGCCCACCCACAAGCATGCCAGACAGTGCTTCTCCATGTCCTCTCTATTTCCTTGGGAGAACCTGAAAAATGCCTCTTGATGACCTATGCAGAACTAATCACCATGCACTGCTTACCTATTCACTTTCCAGGCTGGTGATATTATAGTTATTATGCTGTGTCCTGTCACGCCTTCAGTTTGTTAGATTCCTAATGAGAAGACCTAATTCCTTCCCTGACTGTTTGGGAGGCTTGGCCAGTGGTGCTGTGTAAATGAAGAAGATGGTTATTACTATGGTCATTATTATGTTTCATTAGTAATAACAATGAAATCTGGTCAGGTATGGCATATATATGGGAAATGAGAGAAAATGCCTACTTAAAAAGAAGTTTAAAGAAACTGGTGGTTTCCATCAAATGAGAGGAGAGATTTGCATGTGAAACAGAACATGATGAGCTTGGCAAAAAAATCCTTACTATAACTAACTCCAATTTAAAAATGACTTAATTTTGCTATGAATTTTAGCCCAAGGAGCACTGTTTTCCTGCAAGCATGCAGGTAAGGTCATGAATTCCTCATGGAAATACTTGGAGGAAGGGAAGGGTGGGCACATAAATTGGGTGATTCATGTTTCAGTGAGAACTCCACTCCCCTGAGTGAGAGGAGGGTTCAAGGAGAGAGCTCCTTTCCTGTGCCAGGGAGGCCAATGACTAAGGAAGCAAGTAAAAGACCAGGCAAGTTAAGGATGGTCTTTTCCTACTGCAGCCTCACAGCTTTTGGCAGTCAGTAGGTTTTTGGCTCCCTGAAGAGGCCCAGATGGCACCTGGACACAATAGTGCTGGTGATCCCATGAAAGGATCGGCCTCACCTTTTTGATTGCTCATGAGCTGTGGGCCAGATGCAAATGTACTTCAGACAGCAGAGTACGGGGGGAAAGAGTGGTACAAGTGCCCTGACAGGTACAGTTAGGTCCAGTTTAACCGGTGATAGTGATTCAGTTATCTCCTCACAAGTGATGTGCAGGCCATGACTATTTAAATCATGACACAACAAATACTTTCAAACTGTGTTTTGCTTTCAAAGCAAGAAATGACGCTTTTCTTCAAGGACTGACTATTCCTTGCAGCTCATGGACCAAGACTTAAGCCAGAAAAACCTGTTTATGCCACAGGAAACCCCTTAGCAGGTGCAGGGGGCTGTCTGTAAAGTCCTTTCCAAACAGCAAGCTATGGAAATCAATGCTTAATAAAGATCAATACAGACACTATCCCATTCCTTCAAATTTCCAGCACAGCAAAAAGATGTGAGTCAGAGAAGTGCTGCTGTGTCCCACTTAAACATGGATGGAGAAACCCAGCCCAACAACAAACATGCCTAAACAACCATGTATTGTATCTGTTTATTGTTTTCCATTCTGACATCCATTCAAAACTCTGATCATGATCTATCTATGCCCCAGAAATTGTCTGACTTATTTTTCCAGAGAAAGCCAGGAAACTTATTTACTTCCTATAGAAGATACAAACCTGAAACTCAGCATAAACCGAAAAAAGCCCACATACAATGTCCTGTACTGGAAGGTAATTTTTGCAAAGATTTGCAATGGATGATACATCTCCAGCATTCTTGTTTGCTCGCAGTCTGTTCATAGGATACCTCAGGTATCTGAACAGGGAAATAGCTCTGCTTCATGTCATCTGCAAAGCCGTGGAGGAAAATCAGGAGAAGTGGAGGAATAGAAAGATAAAATTTACAAGGAGTAGCAAGAACAACATTGGTTTTTTTTAAATTAGTCAGAAAAATTAAAACATAAAACACCGCATATAGTTTCTTCGTATTTTCGCAACTGGCTATAGCTTTAACCTTAGCAATTCAGAGCTTGTACAATGGCATCTGCACAAACAGCTGTAGCTCCCTTGTGTAAAACACACTGGATACAGCAGAGAATTTGCTTGAACTTGCTTTCACAGTCAGCATGGTCTAACAAAGGAATGGTTAATGATTTCTGCTAAATAATAGAAAGCTTCAGACACACGGCAGTGCAGGATGCTCCTTACTCTCGCTTTGTCCAGGTTCACACCTTAAACCTTGCACAATCTAGAATCTAATTTGGGAGAAGGGGTGGTTTGGGGACTGTATGGGAGTGGCAGTGAAGAGAAATCTTCATTTATTTTGCCTGGCTGTGGAGTAGACTACATGGATTAGCTTTTTATTTATATTTACTCTTCTGCAAATGCTTGTGTTCACAAAGCCTAATATGCCCTGCACCAAAAGATTGCATGTAATTGGCATGATGCACATCAACTTGAAATGCTGGGAGGCATCCCAGTGTACTAAATTTAATAGTTTGTATATAGGGTAGCTCCTAATAAAAGTCCCCCAAACCCAATAAAGCTGTACATTACGGAATTTCTGTGTTGCCTGGGTTTTTTTGGTTTTGTTTCTTCATTGGGTTTTTTTCACTTCAGTTCTTTTGCTGGATCTGTTCTTTTTTCTTTTTGTTTTAAGTGCAGAGAAAAGGTAGAACATTTCTGTACTTGATTAGGATCTGTTAGTAGAGATTTATTGCCAAGGGTTGAAATGTGTATTTGGTATTAACCTCTTAGATCACAGCAAGCAGCTTTTGAAGTTGGCTGGGGCCTGGAGAATAGTCAGGGGACACACCACGCCTGCCTCCTTCTGAGGGGAGGCTGAGGGCAGAGGGGGCAGGGGGAAGGTCACTCCGTTCTGCCTGCCACACCATGCAGAAAACATTCACTGGAGATGATTATTGAATACAAAGAGTTGTTATGGGCCTTACAGCTTGTATGTACCGTGTTAGATAACTAAAGAAAATCAGGGTTAGAAAGAATAACGCTGCCAGACAAAATCTCATCTGTTCCATTCCTAAAGAGCATGAAGTGATTTAAGGGCTTTATCTGATTTAGGGCCTTCGTTTTCCCTCCCCTTCTGGTTCCCAGTAGCCCTGTTCCTGAAACCATGCTGCCAGGTCCCCCACCAGAAAGAATTGCATTTTCTCCCTGCTGGCATCAGTGCCTTCCTAGCAGGAGTGCAGGTTGGTGCCACTGCTGCCAGGAGGGGACAACAGAGCAACTCCCTTCAGTCCCACCTGCCAGGTGAAAGGAGTCTTGCATGCTCTTTCCCACAGGGCAAAACCTGGCTGCTGCAGCTGGACCTGAAAGAGAAATTTATGCTTCTGGGGTTTCTTTTTCCCTGATTTAATTTCCTTATTAAAACAAAAAGAGAAAGAAGAAAGAGAAATGTGTTCAGTCAAAAAGGTTGGAATTAGACCATGCACATCATACCAGAGCACAGTCTTTCCAAATAGACCTGCAGCTTTTTTCTACCATTATTAGGTTAAGGGCAAACTGACAAAATTCAGATTTTACTGCAGTTTCATTAATGAATGTGCAGGAAGATGGGGTTTAATTGAAAACTCTTCTAATTATATTACTTTAAATGCTGGAGCAAATATTCAAATAAACTATTTATAAGGATCTAGAAGATAAGAAGGAGATGAGTAACAGTCAGTGTGGATTTGGCAAGAACAAATTGTGTCCCACCAATGCAATTTCCTTCCCCCATAGAAAAATAGAGCTTGCAGACATGGAAGAAGCAGTAGATGTGATATATCTTGAGCACAGTAAGTTATATAAGACAGTGTCTTATATAACATTTTGATAAATAATAGAAAAAAATGTGGACTAGGGGAAACCCACTAGAAAATGAAAATCATTTTGAGGAGAATAATTATTCATGGTTCACTGTCAAAGGCTGCATCAGGTGGGTTTCACAGAGGTCTCTCTTGGCTTGATACCCTTCATTCTGAATGAACCAGAAGGAAGTGTAGTGCTATTGCACATTGTCTGCTCCAGGAAAGGACTAGTGTTCCAGAACTGGAAAAATAGGATACAAATCAAGCAAAGCAACCATCCTATTATACAATGACCCAGCAGTAGAAGTTAGGAATAATTGATTTGGTACTACAGCTTTCTAGGTAAGAATCTGTGTGTTACAGCTAGTCAAAAGATAAACATGAAAAGTGAAGAATAATTTTTTTCCTTTACTCAGCACATGTAAGCCTTCAGGCCATTTAATCCAACTAGATTTTGGCCACTTAACTTTAAAAGACATGTAGGTTAATGAGGTCCAAATATGAGCAACAGAAACGATGAATAGTCCAGGCATCTTGCAGAAAGAGCTGGGTCTGCATAATCTAGAGAGAAGAAGATTAATGCAAAACACAGCAGTGCTCTTTGTAAGTGATCTTTGTAAAGAGCCTCTTCCCTGTGACTTCAGTGAAGAGGACAAGAAACAATTTAGGAAGAGAGTTTCATTTTAGACATTCAGAAAAAAAATCCAGTGCTACAATAGAAGAAGTTCCCTGGGGATGCTGTGGAGACTCCATCACTAAGGGAACATCCACACACAACTTGATGTTGTTCTAGAGTAGGGAATGGACTAGATGACCTCTAGAGATTTCCTTCCAATCCACTTTTGTATAATCATGTGAATTCTATGAATACCACAATCTAGTCATGTTTCATAAATTAAACTGTAAGGGAGAAAAAAAATGCCCTAAACCCAGAGCTAGATCTAAAAACACTTAAATGTAGTAATAGGCCATAAATTTACTTTCACTCCCCAAGAAGATTTTATTACCGCAAGACTAACACAGCAGAAGCTTCTTTTAATAGTTAAGTAACTACAACACACTGGCAGGTTCTTTGATTCATATTCTGGAAGACGGAGTTTATGTTTATAGAAGAAAATTGGTTGCATCAGAAATACAGGTTAGGTCAATCTTCTGAGTTCTACATGTCTCCAAACTGTTTCTAAATCCTCATACGTCTTAAAAAGGAAAAACCTTTTCTTAAAAAGGAAAAGCCTTATTTCTTTACTCCAGACCACTCCTGATAGGCACTTTATTTTTGTCCAATTCCTGTGCCTACTGCTTCTCACAATAACATTTAAATACCCTACAACAAGAATGAAGGCAGAGATGATGCAGACAAGTTGCATGTGAGCTCATTAGGTAATCAGAGAGCAACACTGAAACATGGCACAGTGTGTCTGGCACTGAAATGTGCCCATTTTCAGTGTCAGACATCCATATTTTATGTAAAGCAGAAAGCACTTTATCTATAAGTTGATGGAAGGGACCCTGAGGGGTGTTCTTTCTGTACCATGAGTACAACAGAGAGAAAGAAAAACTTTCTAATTAAAATCTTTCTAAGAAATTGTGGTTTCAAGGAAAAGAATAATTATCGCTGTAAAATTTCATACCAGTAAAGCAATCCGAGTTATCAACTAGGGTTTTAATTTTCTTTTTGCATCACCGAGCAGATTCCATAATACATTTTCATACAAATGCCTAAGTTTCATTCTTTTTCACTTGGGCTCACTGCAGTGTTTTAGGGGAATGAGGCCTCTTGCTCATTTTGATGAGCAAAACCTGGTGGAGGGAAATAAAAGCCACCAACTACGTTCTGTCTGGAGTGAAAGTAAGAAATTCACTCGAACACTTTGAGCTTCAGAGAAAATAAGGTCTAAATGAACAGCCTCTGTCAAAGCCTGTACCTCAGCAGTTCACGGGGTTCACACAAGACACATTTGTTCAGAGCAGTCTCAAGGGGACAATGCAAACCCTGTTTTACTACCACAGATTATAAAGCGGTATCAAATAATGAATCCAAATATTTCCCTTCTGAACTCAGCCCAAAGCACTTTAAAAGTTTTCTAATATAAAATAATACACCATGAAGTGGAAATCTTTCTTATATTTTGTCATTTTAAGCTGTGGTAATATATTTTCCCTGGGAAAAATATAACTCTGCACTCATTGTGTGCTTTTTTGTTTTCTGTTTAATCTGTGATGCATATCTGAATGGAATTTTTGCCTGCAATTCTATAAAATTTACTCTGAACCACTGCTTATGCTCTGCTGATCACAACTCTGGTTTAAGGATTGGTTCTTTTTTTTCAATCTTCTCTTCACTGCCCTTTTTGCTCTATTAGAATCTGAGGAGTAAGAGGGAAAAATTTTGCACATTTAACACTTTGTTTCCCATGGACTGTGGGATCTTGTTATCTTGCATGGGCAAACTGCAAATCTGCTGGAATGACAGATTTAATAAATCTAATGGATAGAAAGAGGTGCATGGATTGATATTTTTGCTCTTCAAAGTTTTTTAGTTATCTACTGTTTCAGATGTGACAGTTATGGCCAGAAAAGAGCAAGGATGAGGGGTAATATTTTAAACCAAAAGGGATCAGGTTTAGATTAGATATTAGGTAGAAATTTCTTTACTATGGTGGTGATGAAACACTGGAACAGGTTGCCCAGAGAAGCTGTGGATGCTCCAACTCTGGAAGAATTCAAGACAGGTTGGATGGGGCCCTGAGCAACTCGGTTTGGTGGAAGGTGACCCTGCCCATGGCAGGGTTGCTGGAATGAGATGGTCGTTAAGATCCCGTCCAACGCATTCTGTGATTCTAGGAAGAAGGCGGCTTGATACTCAGCCAGTGTACATTTATTTAACTGTGAATTCCTGAATTATGGTTTACATACGTTTATGTCAGGCCAGATTTAGTCATGGCTCGGGACCATAACCTTTGGCCATTGCACTACGCTGGTCGCTGGTTCTAATGGGTGTTTAAAAATTAGACTTTTTGAACAAGCTTCATGCCATTTAATTTAGCTTCTGCAGAAAATGGCTTCGCTCGTTTTCAGCCCGAATGAGGTCTGAATTAATTTCCAAAAGGGATTTTAAAGCAAAAAGTATGACAATTGCATCAAGGGTAAATTGGGCTCTGCACTTGCAATCACTTAGTATCTTCCCAGGTGCAAAAGTATATTACTATATCAGCTACTAAGAAGATGGCGTTTCTTGTCTAAGTTCACAGTCAGTTAAAGCTACCCCTATTGTGATCTTTTAAAATCTCAAAAAACATAGGGAAATGGTTCATCCATGCTTGAATAAAGTAGAGGTGGAGAAGCGATGTATAAAGGATGTCACAGAAGAAGGGACTGGACTTGTAGCTCCTCTGTGACTAAAAACAGAGCCCCTACACAGGCTGCAGTTCTTGTAAGGTGAAGGGAAGGGAAGGAAAGGAAGTGCAGGAGGTAAAAATTGATGAGGAAAGAGGTGGGAGCTTTAAGCAGGGCATTCACTGGTCTGAGTTATTGTCTGGGAGCTCCTCTCTACATGGGACAAGAGCAAACCAGATGTCTGAAGTACCCTGCCATAAGCAAACTAAGAATATCTGGAGTCCCTCTGCCTTTGAAGTAAACATGACTTTAGACATGAATACATGAAACAGAGCACAGCTATTTGTAGGAAATCAAAAATAAATGAAATGGGATGAGATTCTATGAAATAGCAAGAAAACAAAGAAGTCAAAGCAAACAAACAGGAATGTAAGGAAAAGCACAGTCAGTATTTGTAACACGGTCTTTAACCATGTACATGCTTTGTACTTCTGAATGCCCCTTATTTGTTGGCCTCAGAGTCTGCAAACACTAAGGATTTGTCCACAGAGAGGCTGTGGAAGTAGATGATTTTATTCTGCTGTCACTTTTGTCTCTGCTTATCCTTCTGCAGTGTCAAGTCCATTTACTCTCTTTATGGATGTAGTATGCTGTGGTGTGTGTATATAGACGTGGAATCAAACCAGGACTGTTCCAGAGCAGGCCCATCCATAAGTAAATGTGCTCTGTCCGCACAGCTTACCGAAGGAACCCTCACACCCAGCCCTGACAGACCCAGCAAGGACAAATCCCAGGTACTCATCACCACCAGACCCAACTCCTGCTCCACCCAGGTGTCCATCAAGACCATTCCTCACAAGCATCCACTGAGCTGCATTGGAAATCAGGAAAGATCTGCCTAAAACCCTGTCAGTGGAAGCTTCCAAGTTCTGTAAGTCTTTGGGTCTTTTGAACAGTCTGTGCTTGATGCCTGACATTGTGGCTTTGATACAGTTGGGGTACACACCTGGGGAGTTCTCCTAGCTTTTACTTCCCCATTTTTAAAGAAGGATATTACTCATTAACATCCGAGCATTAGGTGTTACCACAAGGATTATTTGTACACAAGAGTGATCTAGAAAGTGATAAAATTTTTTATAAATAAAGGGGTTTTTTATAAGTGATATAAAAAAATCCTACTTCTTTTGTGTTGATTCTTTCTTTTTTCTTTTGTGATGAGTTTAGTGTCTGTGAGAAGTGCTTGGAAGTCCAGTTTTCTTAAAACATATTGCAAAAGCCTTGTCACTTTACATTACACACCCTGATGAGACACAGGTTGAGAGATCTGTGTCTAAATGGTTTCATGGTGGTAAGAGGGTCACACATGAAAGTATTCCCTTTCCCTGCAAGGCAGCATGTTCTCCCAAGAGACAATCGGGATTTTCTTCCTGAAACAGTTAGTCTCTGCTTAACAACCCCTCACATGCAGGAAAGGCCAGGGACACATCCTTTAGATTTGATTGTTACAAAAGCTCAGAAAAAACTGAGGGGACTAGGAGACTGGGTGCATGGGAATCGGTAGTTTGATGTTCCCATTCTGCTACTACCTTTATATTTGCGCTTCCACTCCAAAACTGATGGATTCATTATGCTGCAACACCTGCTTTAGGCATAATACATTGTCACTGAACTAACTGAACTGCACTTACTGCTTCCTTCCCACAAAGGGGAAGACAACAGACCTGTTTTCCCCAGCACACTTCTTACACAGAGATGGTGCTTTGTTAATAAGCCAAGCCCAGGATTTTAACAACTGCGAGGTGAAGGGTTGAAGCAATAATATGCCTTAAGGTCATGTGGCACACCGTCATATTTAATTACCACTGCCTGAGGCTATCTCCACAGGTATGTTTCCTTCCTGCATAAAACATGAACCTGGGAGTGATTTCAAAACACACTGTCAAATAGTCTGTGACTCCAACAGGATGCACACTGTATCAGACTTTAATGCAAGGGCAAATTTTATTTCAGTGTTTTATCTTGAAGGCTCAGAGGGGTGAAAGAAACACTTTTCTATTGGTAAACTAATAATGTTTAGTAACAAAAGATGTATCATATGTTCTAGAGATCTTTCATTTCCTTAATAAATACCCAAGCACAGCAAACTCTCAACACCAATATCCTTTCAATAAAAGGTAACCTTATATGGTCACTACATGATACATGATTTATAAGATGTCATGTTAAAGTAAACTCAAACTCACCAAACACACTAAGGAAAGGAAATGGTTGTCTGGCTCCATATGGTGTTTTCATGTTTCTATTAAAACCAGACTATTCAAACACTGTGGATACCAGCACAGGTTTTTGCTCTAAAAGAAGGATAAAGAGAGCTTATCCATACCATCTGTATCAATAGCATAAAAATTGCTGGCAACACATGAATGTGGTTAAAACACTTAGGGTCATCTTACTGTTGGGGATTAAAAGACATTGCTCCCACAGACTGGTTTGCTCAAAGAGCTATCATGAAAGTGAATCATTGAAACCCTTTGCTAGCCAAATATCACAGAAAAAAAAATAAGAGAGATAGTTGAGCTGAAAATACCGTTTCTTTTGATACAACCTCCTTTAAAGTAGGATGTAGCATTGCAGAAGTTGAAACCAAATCTTCACTATAATACTTGACACTTAAATCCAAGGTTCAGATTTTTTGTCAAGTCATGGTATTCTGATTGAAGATCTTATATTGCCTCTGCAACGCCTTCAATCTACAAATTTAGCATGCACCTTAAATTAATTAAAAGTTCTTCATTTATTATGGACAGCCATAAAAAGAAATCTAGGACACGGAAATAATTTTTCACCAGCTGTTCCCCCATCCTCCCTCCCAAGTGGATCCTAGAAGGCACACTCCTACGACATGCTGCTCCAAGGATTCCCAAGCTCAGCCCCTGCCAGGCTCCACCCAGACACCAGCAAAAGAAACCTGATGTAAACAGAAGGTACCTGAATTATAATTTTCCTTCCCTACAGAGGGCAACCCTTCACCACTTCAGTGAGCAAGGGGCTACCACACGTCTCGGTTCAGGCCCAGGAACACACTGCATCCCCTCAGCATAATGAAATCAAAGAGAGGAACAGATTTCACTGCATGTCACAGCAGGTCAGTGCACTCACTCAGTAGTGTGCTGCTCAAAGCTCACATAGTTGCTTTTTAAGTTATTTTTAAATCCAATGCCAAACCATGCTGCTGTAAAGCTCAGCTGATCTGAGAACCTGCAAATAAACTCAGTGATATAGAAGACCTCCACAGATTTTGTAGGGGAGGGCACATCCCCCACATTTTCAAGATGCTCTTTTCACTGCACCTTACCTACTTAACTGCCTTAATGCTTTGAAGCATTTCACTCTGCTTGGATATTAATGTATTTACCACGTACTTTTGACTCAACAAGAGTTTTGGTTCATTCACTTCTATGGTCATTAGCCTTATGCATCTACCACTATTTCTCCTCTATTAACACAAGTGCCTTCAAGAACGTGTGCTAATGAGAATGGCAAAGACACAGAAAACACTCTCAATTCTTTGAACCTCACTCACATCATATAACAAGGCTAATAGTGTCATACTCCACTTCAATTTGTAAGTATTACAACCTCTAGAGCCAGCAGTACTTAATGACTTAAACACCTCCCCTCCCTCTTCTCTCCCTCTGTTAAAAACCATACTACACAGCAGCTTTACTTTGAGTTGCAAACACCAGCCAGGGGTCTTGTGCATAATGGTCCAAATGGTTTCCATTTAACTTTTTATGTACAGGACCCAATCCCTGCTCAGTCAGAGCTACCAGTGGAGCCCAGGGGGCAAAAAACCTCTCCTTTGTCATTCCACTTCACAGGACACAGACATGAGACCTGAATGTCTATTGATTGGTACACCAGGAACTGAAGAACATCTTCCTGACTGCAGCAGGCACAGTGTTCCCAGCTGCTTTCTTATCAGGTTGAAGAACTTCCATCCAGCTATTCAACTCCTACAAATTTCCTGGGCTGTAATTTTGGGCTTGCACGTGGGAAGCCACTAGGGAAGATGAGGCTCTTCATTTTCCTGATGGTGATTTATGTAAAAGGATGTACCAGGAAGGGAGGGCTCATGCTGGCTCAATTGCCAGCACAATTTCTCAGTTAATTACTGTGACAATGGTGAGGCACTGCTATAGGTTGCCCAGCAAAGCTGTGGATGCCCTATCCCTGGAGGTGTTTGAGGCAAGGTAGAACAAAGATTTGAGCAACCTGGTTTGGTGAAAGGTGTCCCCGCCCATGGCAGCAGGGATTGGAACTAGAAGACTGTTGAGGTACATTCCAACCCAAACCATTCTGTGACTATATGAGTTAGCTGTTCCCTGGGCTGACTAACAGGCATGGGCATTTCAGTTGGGCATATTTTTTTCTCCAGGATATTGATTATGGCTGTTTGCTGCCTTGGAACGCTTTTGTCTGTGGGTTGTTCGTGCTAGAGTTCTTGGGGCAGGGGAATTTCTTGTAAAAACAAGTTGCATAAGTGAGACAACAAAAATTTGTGCTTGCTGCTGACATGGGCACCTTTATCATTTGTTCATGACTGAAACTGAGTGTAGCATGAGCTCCACTTGCAACTGTGCTCACCCACCCAGGATTTAAATTATGCTAATGCATTTCAGCAGAAATTAACATGTTCATCTGAACTTCAGGCCAATTTCAATGTAGTGACACAGAAATAAAGTGGCTGAAGCATCTGCCAACAGTCTCAAGCACAGGGCAACAGTATGCAAAGGCATTTGGAAGACTTTTAAAGAAGAGTATTCTTCCTTATCTTATTATCTTGCTATTTACTATGTTGGAACCAAGATTAAAATGCTTTAGTGTTTACTGAAGCAGCATATATGGGATCTAACAGCATGTTATTTTGTGCACGCTGTTTAACATTCTTTATTGCTCCAACTCATAAGGTTTATTTGAAATCAGTGGAGGAATTCATCCCATCCACCATTTACTCAGCCATTATCAGCTACTGCAAAAGTGCCGTGTGGAGAATAAACACCAGTTATTTATGAGCTTTTGCAAGCATGCAAACTCGTGATAGAAAATTACATTTTCAAGATCCATTATTATTTATGGCATCTGTGTGTCACTGTATGCTGTTGTGTTCTGTATGTAGGTTGCTCCAGAGGCAAGGTTGCCCCCATAAACAACAGTAGCTACTTGCTTTTACTTGACTTTCAAGTTGGTTTAAGCTTGATTCCAGCCTCCCTTTCTCTCTGTCTCACCCCCCATCCCTCACTCAAGCAAAAGTCCTTCTTTTCCTGGTAGCTACAGTGAGTGTGGAACTGATGGAGAATGAAACTCTACCTCATGCTTTGATCAAATCTTAAGTCAATGGGAAGTTTTCCTGTCAGAGGGGAAGACAGATGATGGAATAGTTTTCCCAAACACCAAGAAATTTTCAACATGGAACGTCCATAAAATGTTAGGCAGACATTGGTCAGGATTCATTTAGATGGCAGGTACACAGTTGTGAGAGTCCCATTCAGTGGATCATGAGCCACTTCACACGGGAACATGGTTTGGTTCAATTTGAATCACAGAGCAATGCTCACCTACAGGCAATTCCTGACTGTCAGCTGAGTGAAGGAAACTCCTCTAAATTCTCCAGTTAAATACAGGAGAGTGCTGAATGTTTTTCCAAAATTTCCACTTATTCCACGCATTTTGTTTTTGTTTAATGCGTTAATCCGATTTAAGTTCTCCTCCTCCACCTTTGTGAAATTCTTCCTGGTCTTGCTACTCAGCTAGAGACAGGGGTACATGTAATAGGTAGTGATTGCTTCAGATAAACAATTGCATTGGAAATGTTTAGTGCAGCTTCATGTTTCATCTTCCCAGAACCTTGGTGACACTTTGTCTGGAATACATGGTTTGCATCACATCCCTGTGTGTGTATTCCCAGGTTTGATTATCTGAGCTCTCAGAAGAAATAAATGCCAAGAGCTATGTACCTTTGCTAACTAGCATTCTTATGCTGGTTTTGCATAATCAGGCAGCACCTTTCATCCTATAATGTATTTAAAATGTCTTTTAGACAAAGCCCGATCTGACGAGGCTGATGCTGCAGCAGCAGGGAGTGTGCATGGTACACTGGGCTTTAGAGTAATGGTTTAGATCTCTCTACAGCATGTAGCACACATAAGCTTTGAAGCATAAAAATCATAAATGATTAACCTACTTGATTTCACATAAATGATAGAAATATGCTATCCATGGTTTATTTTGTTGTCTAAAAACAAAGGCATTGTGTGATCATGTGATGGTGTCTTTTTATGGTCTTTAGTGATTCTAGTCCATTTTGCTTTAACTGCCAATTTTTCACTGTATTAATTGCTAATTATTATATATTTGTATACATGACACTTCAATTATCATCATGTGATCATAACTGTTTGGATTGAATATTGTCTCATCTCCATGAGCTATTTCCACTGCAAGCTAGGCAGCCCTAAAGAAATTGCATCCAAACATTTTTCTTTCTTATTTTTATTAAAAAGATTTTTCAAATAAGAAAGAATCTTACTAAAACATCCAGCTCACAAGAAAACATGAAGTGTCTTTGTAAGGAAAACTAATTCAGCATTTGTTAACTTTTTAAAAAGCAGCTTTTCAACTCAAAAACTGAGGGAAGATCTGATACTCTGAAAAGACAGGAGTTAATGCACATCAATACAGACATTTCCAATGTCATTTAAAAGACCAAACAACACTTCCCAAGAGCTTTCTGAGATCAACAGCTATCTAAAAAAAAAACCACAACAAAACAGTGTACATTTTTATATATACCTTTCATAAAATTAGGTTCATTGCTTCATCTCCTTGCCAGGTGAGAAAAGCAGGTGGAACTTGCTTAAAGAGAGCTGAGACAACCAGGAGTCTCTGGAGACAATCCAAAAACATGTCCCCAGTGTCACATACACACGAGCCCATCCAGAGAAATTATGGCAGTGCCACCTACTAAACATGTCCAGTCATGCATCGGTATACCTGAGCCTCATCTGGAGGCACAATCTAAAATATGCATCTCTTCTGCAAACTAAGAGGCAAAGATAAATTTCCCCACTTTGTTTGAAATGCTGTTTTCTTGACCTCTGGGATATAGAAAGATTTATATAAATAGAATTTCTCTTTCTGCTTGCTTCCCTGTCCTGGAGAAATATGTATAAATAAGAGATCAAAGATCCTGTACAAACATTTAATCTAAAGCTGACAGGCTGCAAAAGCAGAGCTTCTTCCTCTGTGTCTCAGAGAACAATGACTCAGTAAACCCCTGGGACTTTGCAGAGCTGCTTCCTCCACTAGACTCTACACTGTGAGGGAGGCCTTTTTTAATTTCATTTCCATTCAGTGGTGCCTTTGAAAATGTAAATAAGTCAGAATGATTAGGTGGTAAAGGGTTTATATCAGATGCAGCGAGATATTTTTGCAGCCTATTTGGAAATACGTGGTGTTGTCTCTGTCCTGATCTTGTCGTCCTTCTGGAGGCTGCTGAACTCCCATGTGGCAGTAAAGACAGAGGACTTGCAAACTTTAGCTTTAGCCAGCCCCTCAAAAGCCCACAAAACTTTTGTTTGTTTGTTTCAGTTAAGATCCTATCAGGCCACATGGTGTTTTCTCCTTTATCCTTATTTTGTTTTGTTTTAATGTCTCATCAGTTGCCTCTCATCATCCCAGCCTGCTCTGCAGATTCAACTGTGCAAATAAGGTCCAGCAGGAAGATATTGATGGCTTTATCAGTATGAAATACTCACAATGCATCACCTGCATGCTTAGGAGTGTAATGCTGACAATAAATATGATAATAGTTGTCACACATCAGTGAGAGAAATGTTGTGCTTCCAAAGCACTGAATAAATTGCATTTTCCTTTATTTATTCAGTGCAATAGATGGCACAAAGATGGTAGAACCAACCAACCATTTTGACATGTTTACAAGGCTTTTAAATCATGAAATGGATTATTACAGTGCTGAAAGTATTTGGCAAATGCATTTTATGCACAGCACATTCTGCTTGAAGAGGCAGGTTTTTAATTTACATTTGTTAGAAACGCCCCTGACAAGGAAGAATTGAGCATCAAAGACACCTTTAGTAATAAACACAGTAACCTACATTGTTGCATCTGAGCTGCTTCACACACATACACAGTGGAGAGGAGGCCTGAGAGTCAGAAGAAATAGCAGATGCCTATGAATCACCCTACTGGCTGTAACCTGTTTTAAACTCAATCCACAATAAAGTCCAAGCATGTTTCTTTTGAGTGTGTTAACAAATACACTCAATGGGGTGTTTAGATCCATAGATGCCACCTAATGAGCCCTCTTCAGAGGCCCTTCCCCAGTTCCAGTTTCTGGGTTTAGTAAAACAAATCTATACTCATTTGAGCCTAATGTCACAAAATGACATTTCCTGCATATTTCCTGCAAAAAGTTCCAGACTTGTTTAATTTCCCACTCAGTCTCAGGTATAACCAAGAATGAAATGAGGCCTTCATGACTTCATGACTGAGAAATAATAGCAAACGTCCCAGTGGACCAGGCTTATCTTAGGGCATGCATTTTATCTCACCAAATTTGAACTGTCTGAAAGTGAAGTTTTCCAAAGAAAATCACCCATGCTCCTTGCAAAGAAAGGAAACAGGTTTGTGCAGGAGGGCAATCAATGCTCTGATGAGCAGACTTTAAAGAAAGCGTTTTCCTTCAAACATTTCTTTTATTCCTTCCACTTCTGGATCCAGTAAACCAGCTCTTCAGCAGCTGTAAGCCATTTCCACTGATTTAGAATAGCTGATGGTCTGGTCAAAACTTCTAAATCAGCATTTTGGCTTCAATTAACCCTAGCTGTCTCAAATATGGTGTTCAAACATGGCAGCAGTTAACATAAATGTGAACTGTTTAAGGAATTAAGAAGCAGAAAACAAACCTGGTAAGAAATAATAGGTACATTGTAAGCTGTTTGAAGCCTTGGTTTTCATTTAGATTGTAGTTACAGGCTAAATAACCATGGCATTTTGCCAACAGAAGAGCTGTGGCTTTACAAAAATATGTTGGTTTTATAAATAACAAAAACTCAAAAATGTCAGAGCATCTTGTAACGAGGAGTAATAATAAGATCAAAATGCAATGGAATAAAGAACTGAAATCCTACAAAACTCATTATAAAAGGAACCAAGAGAAATGGAATATTAGAGATAGGTAAAAAAAATTACAAAAAATAGCTAGTTCTTTGTTCTCTTGCACCATAAATTAACAGCATGCACACATTTAATGCTGTCTAAGTTTAGACATGGTACTGTTCCCATTGAATTAAGCATGTATACATTATTAACGTACATCAAACTACATTAATGTAACATGAATGGTTTGATTTAAAATCCAGAAATGCCCAGCAGTAATGTATCCTCACATCAAGAAAAGAAGTGATCAGAAACCTTGCCACGAGTTTCTAGTTCTGCTGAGTAGCGTTACATCCTTCCTATGATTTCAGGGCACATTAAAATGAATTTCTCCTCTAAATATCTGTGGGATTTTGTGTATTTGCTTGGCCTAGAGCTTCAGGGAAAGGAGAAGCAGCACCATGAGAAGTACTTGGGCAATATTAGAAACCACAGGCCATTGGCAGGACAGACAAAAACAGCCCTGAGCAGTGCCCGTGGCTGCTGAAGGTCTCTCTTCCCCCAGCTCTTCATGCAGCAGAGCAGTGCACATTTAGAAACCCAGTGCTTGGTGCAGTCTGTGTGCTCTGCTGCCTGTGCACAGTAGGATATGCTAAATAGCCTCAAGAGAGCATTATTTGTGTGCATTGTGTATCCACTATTTGTGTGCGCATTGTGTATTCACTATTTGTGTGTGCATTGTTTATCCATTCAAGCTTGAGCTTTACTGGGCTGCACGAAGGCACATGGAGTAATTTTCTTCTCCCACTCCTTTTCTCCATGTTTATCCCACATTAGCACCACTTCCTGCAGGCACCCTGTCACAGCAGGACATTGCCCACTTCATGGCTGCACCCTGTCCAAGAGCTATTTTGTAAGTCATTCTGAGGTACCCTTTTGTTGCTGTGGAGCATAGATCCGCGTAACCACACTCTGCTCCTGGACCTCTCCTCGCCATTTGCTTGGTTGCATTTGGTACAAGTTAGACACTGTTTAGTGCTGCCCTACTTGCCAGGCTGTAGGCTGTGGGTCACTATCTTTCTTTAGCCCATTCAGGACTGATCACAAACACAAAAACTTCCTTCCATTACACAAAAAAATTTACAGAAGTAAATTTACAGGATGTTCTTATAAGGAGGGCTTTTTTTTATCTCAACACAGTGTACAACAAAGTTCCAGAAGTTCAAGAAACATGTAGAAAAATCTTCTAGAACCAGAAATAAATAATATTGTATATTATTATGTATTTTTTTTTCATAAATAACAGAATTGCTTTAATCTGATTTCTATAAGAATGGAGGCTTATTTAATTATGTCATCTGTATTTGTATGTATGAATTTGTCTTTTCCTCACATTTGAACCTATCAGACTCAAAACTTCAGGAAATTTGCCTGAGGGGTAGGGACTTCAAGAACACCCTTCCACAGGTATGATGAGAAAAGATACACAGATAAGGAAAGATCCCTTTCATGTATTCACTGAAGAAATGACAGAAATAATAGTTAAATTCTTACTAAACTGTAGAGATTGCTGAAGTGAAAACAGCTTTTGGTATTTTCCTACAACAAAGGATTTTTCTCTAGGTGATCATCTGAAAAACAGCAGAGAATTCATCATAAAGCTGCAGGAAACCATGCTTTATCACTTCTTCTCAAGAAACTGCTCATTGTCTACCAAGAGAAATGGCAGAAATAAAGGATTGAAGCAAAATAATACATTCCTTATACTAATTTAGAATATTGCACAAGGGAATTATTTTGCAAGTTTCCGTCTCCTGAAACAATGACCCAGTTGGAAAATACAAAAGCCACAAGCTGTTATTCACAAACTGCTCTTTAGCTTTAGTGTTGGCTTTCAGTATCCAGATGTAAAGCTCAGCTTAGCCACCCTTGGTGCAAACTAGCACAGCTTCAAGAAAATTGGTATAACTCCACTTGACTGTATTAAGCAAGGCCTTTAGTTTGGGATATTTACTAAGAATCCATGGAACAGTATGAGGAGAAGATTCCTGACCTGCTGGATCAGTATTAGTGACTTCTTTTGCTTCAAAAGTTATGAATAAAAAACGGAGAATACCCACCTTAAAAATGAAAACAGGAAAAAAAAAAAAAATCACAAAAAAACAAATGATTGAACACCACATTGCTGCAAAAATAGAAAACATTTTGCATTCTGCTTCTCCTAGTATCTCCCTATAAGAACAAATGTGATGGTTGTCCTAAACCTCAGTTTCTCCTCAACAGCTTCTTGCAGCAACTGGGAATGAACCCTTTATGTATATTTTCTTCAAGTATTGATTCAACACAGATGCCTGGTTTTCCATCATTTTTAAATCTTCTTTCCTCTTGGACACATTTTTCTTTCCCTTTCCCTCTATGTTATACCTTGAAGAATTCATTCCTTTTTATGAGGAACATTAAACTTTCCCTTCAGCTGCCTACCCAGGCTGATGAGATGGCAGCAGCCACCTGAGGGAATCCACATGTGTCTGGTGCTGCCTCAGGAAGGAAGATGGGGAAGATGCCTTGAGATTCCTTTTGGTTCACATTTCTGTCATTACTGCTATCTTTCTTTCTTGGTGCTGATTTCTTTTATTTGGCCATAGATTACATGATCCCAAATTCAGCAACGCTCTTCAGTATATGTCCATCCTGTCTAGAAAAGTAGTCAGGAATGAACTCGGTTCCCACTGGAACAACTTCTTGAGCATCTCAATAAAGGCTTTTGTCTGAGTCCTGCCTTTTCCTCCTGTTCCTTCAGAGAGTCTCTCATACCAGTATAGTTTGCATGTCGGACCTTCTGGCTGATCTTGTTCCCAGTCACTCTCCAGCTCCTCCTGTTCCTCAGATCTCCTTTCTTCATTGTTTACATTGCAGGATTGTTTATTGATCTCCTGAACTGCTCCAGTCGCGTTCTCACTGTCCAGACTCAGCTGATCCCAAACTCAGAGCCTACATATCAGGGATTCATGCAGCTCCAGCTGATACACCTCTACCAACCTGTCCTTCCAGCTGTGTCCCTCTTCCACAGCTCCTAACAACAGCTTTGGTTGTTGGTGCCCAAGAGGAAAAGGGAACTTCAATCCAAATGTAGCAAACAGTAGGAAGGCCAGGAAAGGGACAATAAAAGATTGAGGACTAAAAAGTGAGTACTGTGGTACAGATTCCCCTGTGAGGATGCAGTGAAATAGGGAGCAGCTCCATAGACCTCCCTCTTTCTACACCAATGGGTGGAAATGGTTCAAATGCATATAAGGACCAAACTGACAATTTAACTACTTGAGGATCTCTCAATGAGACATACATACCAAGAAAAAAAAGTATGCTCTTTCGAAGAAGATCTTGAAAGATCTTTTCTGGTTTGGGTTTGGTTGGTTTGGTTTTTTTTTTCTTTCCAACAAATTTAACGTGCTAGGAACCCAAATCTAGTAATAATAAATAATATTCCTGTTCTGTGACATTATGTCAGTGAAGTTTTTGTGGTTCATTTTGCAACACAAGGAAATAAGATTTATGTTTCAAAAGGTAGGGAGGGGAAGGGCACTATTGATCACTGTTATAATAATGAGGCTTGTGCTTGCAAATTTAATGTTTGTGCTATACAACAAAGACTTATTGAAGAAGAGTCTATGTCTGGCAAAATACAAGGACATTAAACTGGCTCTAGGAAAGACTGAAATCTGAAAATCATTTTCCAAATTTCAGGGTTAATTTTGCTGCACCTGTGGGTTTTAGTTAAATTAGTATCATTAGATTTTTTTAGCTGTGTGGTATGTTTGTTTTTCTTTAATATGAGAACAATTAGTAATCTTTATTGCCAGAAAAATTGGACTCCTAATAGCAAAATAGCAGGAAGATGATAACATGTTATACTAAGCAACTGATTTACCCTTCTTCATGCAGGCCAATTTACTGTAATTAAAAGTTGCCACTTCAGCACAAGGGTCAAAGGCTAGGGCTTGTATAATCATTTTCTAAAGAAACACTGAAGAGACAAAAGAATAAGGTCTCTGCTCCCACCATCATTTGTTCTGCTTTGCATAGTTAGCGAAGCTTGTTGCTGAAATGCCTAATTTCCACACATACAGGGAAATTAATTTTGATCTCTGTTACAGGCTTGTTATTCCAACATAGAGTGAATAAAAGCTGCTTTATATAACTAACAGTTGAACTGAGTTCTGAGTCCTGCAAGACCTTCCTCATGTGCATTTAAATTCAGTTGACCTATTCGCAATAAAGATGATGGTTCAGACTAGGTCATACAGAATTGGTTTCACAACTGATAGAAAAGTCATAATTATTCAGCTTGGGTTTACTCCTCATCTTCAACAACCTTACCCTGGGTATTCCAAAATTTGGAGCTTTTTGAGGTGAACTCTCTTCATAGCATGCTCCTCTTAGGCTGGAGCTCTGGCTCTTTTACTCTGATGTAAATTTGTACTTGTCGTGCTGATACCCATTTTCTTCTTTTAAGGTTGTTTTCAGTACTTCTTAGCTTTGCCCAAGAAACAGTTCAGTGTTAAATTCTAAGAGAACCAAAATGTACTAAACACCATACAACCAGGTGGGCAGGTGAAGTACTTTCTCCTCATGAAATAACAATGGCACATGGATTAACTGTGAGGCATAATTCATTTTAAGTCAAATGGGCAGCTGAACCAAGTAAGGCTGCCAAGTTCTTATCTTCCACTTAATCCTGAGGAGGATAAAAGGGAAAACAGTGACCTAAACTAATTATAGAGGTGGGTTCAAGAATTTGCAGGCCCAGGGAACATATGAAATACGCAAAGTCTACGTGGAACCAGCAAGCAAGGACAGCATGAATCAGTTTAAGATTAATCTTCAAAATCATCACCTCAATGTGCTGCAGTAGCCAAAAATACCAAGCAAATTGCAGGCATCATGAAGCAAGTTATTGAGAAAAAGACAAAGGAAATCTTTTTAATGCTAGACACCCAGGGTGAACCCTCACACCAAGTGCATGGTGATACAACTGGTGTAGACCTGAGTCTCCAGAAGGATGAGATTAAATGAGGGTAAAGGAAACAGGCAGACAAATGGTCAAGGGAGAGGAGGAAAAGGCGGGGACTCAGAATTTATGCAGGGGAAGGCTGAGTGGGACATAATTGAGGATTTCAGTAATGAAGGGGGTGGGTAAGCCAAGTGCAGACTCTTGTTCACTGATGCTGTCAAATGAGGGCAAGAGAACATCCAGTGAAAATAACAGGGGATCAGTACAAAAGAGATGAAGGGCAGTGAGTGGATCTTTGCATTGTGGCAGGGAACTCATCAAACCTGCTACAAAGGAGATTGTGGACACAGAGGTGTCAGTAGGGTCAGGGAGAGATTAGAAGAATTTATGGACTACAGACAGGCCTATGAGTGGATACAAAAACGTCTGGGCAAGGACATACCTGCTAATCTCCCTAACAGAATAAATCTGGAAGAGGAGAAGCCAGGGGCAGAATGAAGGATGTTACAGGCTCCAGTGCTCACTCTAGCAGAATCTTCAACCTCCACTGCAGGAGAAACAGCCACAGGTGAGATAAACTGCAGCTCAGATCTATTTCTTACGTACTTAAAAATCAACTAAAAAGGCACAAGAACAACAGTCTGTGGTGTTGATTTGATCTCACTAGAGAGGAAGTGGTAGCTGCCAAAGCGAGTCTAAGTCAGAGCTAGAAATGCAAAGGAAAACAATTTATTTTTTATTCCCAACAAAAACAACAAAGAAGCAAAATAGAAGTTAAAAATGCTGCAACTGGACCTGAAAGTTACTATATCAGCCCCAAAAGGGGTAGGACATACAAAGCCTGTATAAAGGACTATATTTCCAGAAGACACAATGCTACCATGTAAAACACTGTTGAGACCTATATACAGCTTTCTTCAATCTTAGTCAAAAAAAAAGCAACTCTCCAGAGAACAGAGACTCTAAATTAGGAGCTGAAACTAGAAAAGCATATGCTGGTCAGCCCAGCCAAAGAAAGCCTGAAAGGAAAGATAATTTGTTCTCTGTAAATGTATTAGTGAGGTAAATGTCAGAGGAGGAAGATGAGGTAATTAAGCTAAAGGAAAATGTTGTCACAAGAATTAATGAGCAGAGACTAACCAGAAATGTCCTCAGGGTGGACTTGATAATTTTCAGAAGATTTCACTTCTGGAAGAGCTTTCTGTTTGGAGCAGGAGGAGGAAAACAAGTAGTTTTGAGCTGCTCCTTGTTCAGCCTGAGAAAGGAACAACACCTCAATAGCAAAGGACCACACTCTTTGCCACATCCCTTGCTCACAGTGTCCCTTAATCATTGACCAGAGACATCAAATCAGAGTGGTGAGTCCTGTGGGATTTCTCATGCCAGGGACCTTGAGGAAGGGGAGGAGCAGCTGCCCATTATTTTTCATGGCCCCACCATCAGGCCAGCAGTACCTCATGATCAGCAGTGTCAAAGGGTACAAATGTGAGGCTTTGAAAGGCTCTCCTGTGACACCTTAAAATGGGTCTCATTAGCAGGGCACTGCAGGACGTGGTGTGGATGGGGATGTCAAAGGCACTGGACCTCACATTGTTCACCTCCTCTGGACCCAAGGTCATAATTATGTTTATTGAAGACCTGCATTGTATTTTCCTCTGGCCATTTTACTGTTGTCCTTTCTACTGTTTGGAGAGGTCCTTCACCCAAAGCCTGCTTTCTATTCTGTGTTTCTGCTTTTCTTCCTTCTCTATTCTCTTTTGCCTGGACCATTCCCTCTTCTTTTTTTATCCCTACGGCTTCTACATCCAGAGGTAAGCAGTGATGCAATAAAGCAACTTAACACTGTATCCAGCTTTAGTCACCGCTTTCCTAAGCCTTTACATGTCAAGAAACAGAGGGAGAGAAACAGGTGGAGAATCTGCTGGGCATGTTCTTGAAGCCTACACTGCTAAAAAAAGAAAGCACAATATGTTGAATATTTCCTGTATTTTTATATTGGGGTAATTAAAACGTCACTGCTTTCTCCTGTGTTATCTGGAATGCTGAATAAAATCACCAGGGTTTCAAGCTTTTCCCAATAAAGCTGATTCCTAGCTATTTTAAACGCTCTCCAGGCAACAGTTTAACCTTGTGTGTCTACCCCTTTTTCCCCACATGAAGTTTTCATATTTCCAAGTCACTGATCAGAGTCCTGTGATTACTGCTGTTCAAATATAGTCTAAGGCAGAACATTTAAAATCTACAGAACCATAATCAACCTAACCCACACAACAATGCTCTGAATAACAGAGAGCTAAGAAATAATGGAAAAACCACAAATACACAACTAAACTTATATTAGAACCTTAAGAAATCTGTTTAATTTTACAGCCAAAAGCCTCAGAAGTGGATTTCTTCCTGCTGATGTGTCAACTTTTCCAGTATTCCTGCAACCTGTACTCCTACAGTCCCAAGTATGACATCTGTACAAGTCTGCCTAAGGTGTCACTTGAAACAGAGGATGTGGAGCAGATACTCCAGCTGACTGGAGAGTTGTCCCCCTGCAGCCCTATCTGTCCTGCTGCTCCAGAGAAGGAAATGAATGGCCCTGAGTGATGTAATGTATCTATCACTGATGCAACTTATCAAAATAAATGCAGGGCTGAAACTTTGCATCTGGGCGCATGTGGTCAGAAAAAAAAATGAAGGAAATATTGATGTGCAGACACTGTCAGTCCCCCCCAACTCCCAATAAAAAGAGGCATTAGCGTAGGTGTTATTGGATGTATGGATCTAAAAAAAGAAAAACCTTTTACAGTCAGTAGGTAAAGCAGATAATGGAAAATTACCAACAGGGTAGAAAGCCAAATTCTTTTGCCTGACTTCACAGAGGAGCAGATCTGTGATGCAGCTGTTTTCAGCTCCCTGTCAAATTGCAAACCTGAAGTTGTCATACCTTTAACAATAAAGAGAATAAAAGCCTTTTAAACTCTACTTAAAGTGTCAAGGCCTCACTCCCCACAGCCACCCCACCTTTAAATCAACAGTAAAGGGTTCACTGATTTCCAGGGTAATAGGAATTTGCTCTTATTTGAATGTGACATTAACATGGATATACTGTTCTCAGGAGAACTGACTGCTACAGGCCAGAGCTGGACATTGATTTCACACCAAATTCCCCATTGATCGGGCATGGTAGGAAGTCTATTCATTGAATTGATAGCAGGATACAGCTATACCGTATTTGTTTTCCTTTTAATATACAGCTTCAACAGCAAGCCATGCATGAATTTAATAAAAGAAGATAATAATCTATCCATTCTATGAGCAATAGACTGAAGCTGGGTGGTTATCAGACCTGCTGCTATAAATCATGTCAAATAAGAGAGCCATTTTAGCTTTGCCAATGAAAAAAATTCCTCTGTTTTAAATGTATAGAACTTCTCATTCAGTTTCTCACTCACATTCAGTAAATTGATAATTGTATTCAGTTATGCTTTATCAATGTAAGACCATCAACAGAAGACAAACAAACCTATTATGCTGGAAATTGTATGTTAGAAAACAAGCATTTGAAGGCAACTAAGTAGCTCTAAACAGTGAATTGAAGTATCTGTAGTATCTGTTGCAATTATCCCTGGTTTTTCAACATGCTCTTTCAGTGCTGCTTCCTATTCAGGATTGGAGGTTTTGCTAAGGTCATCCTATGAAACAATGAAAGGAGATGCTTTGAATATGCTAATGCCTTCTGTTGGAAGAGAGAAAATGGGCTGATGTGAAAGTCATTGACAACCATAAGGCAAACAGAATGGGTGGTACAATTGTAAGCAGAGTGCTGTGTCTGTGTCTCAGTCTGGGAATAGATCCTTAACAATCATTTTCTGCTAGACACTTGTTTGTAAACGACAGGACCGAGGCAAAAAGAATTACATGCATAATGCTTTTCAAGTAGAAAATATCTGTACTTTCAAGACACAAGCAGGAAGTTAATTTTGTAGGCACTGAACTGGATTGAATTCAGTTCTTACTCTTCATTCAGGGAGCATCATTAAAGCCAAGAAAGAGACTCTGAGTACAGACTAGCATAAATTAGATCAAAAGCTATGCTGGCACATGTGGACAGTGCTGCCTCACAGACACCATTCTCCTTCCATGGCACAAAGGGATGGCATCGCTGTTCTTACAAGCATAATTACACATCAGCATTTTGGTACAGTATATAATCTCTTCTTTCTCCTTTAGCAGATCGTGTGGAGAGAATGAAGGGTTTGCTCTTTGCCATACCTGACCTAGCAAATGGGACATGTTTTTTTGCCATGAGCCTCTCAGAACAGTGCAGAATGACGTCAGATGGCTGCTGAAAGAATTGAGGAGCCTAAGGGCTGCCTGCTCTTATACCAGGGCATGGCAATCCAGCACCTCCAAAGCAACAAAAGTAGCATGGAGACCTGATTGAGGTAACAAGCTCTGCTGAGCTATCTAAAGTGACAGGTGAACAAGGTGAAGGAAAATAAATCCTCTAATTTTCTCTTAACCATGACATTATAGAAATCCTTCATGATCATTTGAGTGATTTAAAATCAAGCAAAACAGTAGGAAATAAAAACATTTGTGGAAGAATTTTAAACTCACTCATAGATTCACCCATGTTTAGCTGATGAAAAAAAAAAACAGGCTGCTGCTGGTTGTATGCAGTTCATTCTCCAATCAGCCTAAAAGCATAGAAGATGCTAATAATATAAAAATAAGTAATGGCAAGAGATCAGGAATGCTGCAGGATGGAGGGCACAGAAACTGGGGCAAACTTACCAATCTTAGCACTATTTATCCTTACCTGGGATAATTTCATGAATAGCTGAGTCTTGAAGAAAGGTGAGGTAGGACTCTGGGTTTTTTTCCACGCTTAATGACAAATCTAGAAGTTTTGTCAAGGCATCTTTGGGAAATGTGCAATTGAAGGAATCTGAAGGCAGCCTCTGAAAGTTCCACCCTGAGCCAGGGGAGATTGGGTGGGGCAGAGCAGAGATCAGCACTATCATGGGTGCTGGAAGCTCAGTTCAGAGCATCATGGAGATCAGAGGTCTGTGAGGGAAAGTTCTCTAAACGAAACTCAAGACAGAGAAAACCTTGGAAATAGAGGGGGGGAAAGGGGGTTCTGTACAGAACACAAACAGAATTGCTTGTACCAATATAAATGTTTGCTTGAGGCCAACACTGGGCAGCAGCATCTCCTGTTACTTGTGTAAGACACAATCAAAAGACAGTTTAAACCTAGCTGTGTCCTAACCAACACAAGAGCGTTCATCTGCCCATCTATATGAGCTTTTCCCCCCAAGACTCACAGTACTGCAGACTGAAAGGGATCAGTACAAAACTTCACCACCCCTATCATGACATTTTATCCAGTTACTAAACCAAACACCTAGTAATTGCCTAAGAAACATCTTAGCTAAAACACTAATGCTCAAAAGGTCTTTAACCCTAGACTGAAAATCTTGAGAAATCAAGGATCTCTGTCTTGGGAACATATTCCAACATTTAATCTTACTGATAGTTTAAAAAAATTATATTTAATCTAAATGCATCTGTGTTCAGTTTCCAGCAATTGATTCTTCTTGGACTTTTCTTAGATTGGAAGAGTTCTTCAGTATCTTCATCTTCTCCTTGTGAGGGTACTTACAGACTGCAGTGAACTTCTCCCACTCTGGTAAGAAGCCCGTGAAGATCTATTATTTTAAATAGCTTGACTGGAAAGACAGCCTATGTTCTCTTAGGTCTTCAGAATTCAGGGATATTCTTTTACCCCACAACAAAATAAAATGGAATTGCTGTAACCCACAATACTAAAAGTAATATTTTTTCTTTTTTACTCCCAAATTATAGGTGATAAATTTAATGTTTGATAGTATTAAACCTATAAGGAATATCAAATAGATAAAAGCTTTCATTTATTTAACTTCCCTTTGATGAATGTCGGACAAGATGAACTTTCTGTGTACTAAATTTGCACCACTATTTAGCTATGCCAAAAACCATAACACTCTTTATTTGCTGACTAAAGAGACTGAGGTACAATGTGATAATGCAGCAGTGACAGGAATTTTATAGCAAACCACCCATACACGTGGCTTCCTGAAACAAAATTTCATCCAAATCCCATCCCTGTCAGTCCTTTTCTCATCACATTTTGTACCCTAACCTGTGCTGCCTTTTCTTTATTTATGTTTTCCTATGGAATAATTGTAAAATTTTTTATAGTTAGAGATTATTTCTAGGGAAAAAAAAAAAAAAGTTTAAGACTAATACAAAAACCTGGAATTTAGGTATGTGCCTTCCATGAACATCATTGGGAATGTAAGGAGATAATTAAAATATCCTTCATTTCCGGTTTTCAGTGGTTTGGGGTTTTTTGTCCTCCAACACTATGATTTTTCCTGAGAAGTACTTCTATCCATATCTATAAGGAAGTAGGAGTGCAGAATATTACATTGTTTAATCAGCTCACAAAACACTTTGGAAAACTCCCACCAATATATTTTCTGAATTTTCAGAACTCTTGAAAATTCATTTTGCCATTCAAAATCCAACAGAGAAGCATAAAATCAAATTAAAGGACTGAAACTCTGTTCTGAACATGGGAATAGACCAATAGCTAAATTATTTTTCTCATTGTTTCCAACAACTGCAGACTCCTTATCACTATTGTCAAATTAAAGTACTAGAGCTTTAGAATGACTAAATCCCAAATGACTTCATCATTGACCTTTAAACTACAGTGTAGAATAGGAAATAATACTACACAATAGGAACTGATAAATATCAAAATATCTCTAAAGAAAGAGATATTTTTGCTGTTGATAATTGAAGTGACTTATTATGTGATCTAAACACAAAACCAAGTTAGTGCCTAAAAGCTTTTCCTATTCATTTGACAAAATAATCCTGAATAATAAACAAGTCACAACATTTTCACTGATGTGACATTCCAACTGGGGGGGAAAAAAAAAGTAAAATGTGAGCTGTAGTAATAGTCATATTTTGCATCTAGTGAAAAAATCAGCCAGATTTAGGCAGAAGAAAAGCTCTGAATTTTAGACACAGATCCATACCTAAATGTACCAAGTGATTTCTTCTCTATTTTTTTTTCCAAACTGTCATTCTTAAAAGTTAAACAAAATAACCCTGTAGGTAATACCATGAAAAAACCCATTTGCCCCAATACTCATACATAGAAGATACACAGAAGATACATAGAAGATACATAGAAGATGGCCACAGTCGCCAGTGACATCAAAGACATAGACAGAGAAAAGATTTGTAGAAAGATACACAAGATTTAGAAAAGGTGGGGAACAGGAGATGAGAAACAGTTGTACCGTAGAAAACAACATACCAGGTCTGTGAGATGCTGGAATGTGGAGCTATTTTCAGCTCATGATGGAGAATGAGCTCAGGACAATGCATTTTACTATTGGACATTTGGGTTCTCCCTGCACTGCAAACCAGGATAAACTTCCTCAAGTCATTAGAACCCACAGGAATTACATGACTGAGGCTTGAACACAGCTTTTCACTGCTAGACTACTTCGATCTGCTGCTACTTGGTTATGACTAAATCAGGAGTACAAAATCCTGGATCCATGCTGTTGTTGCCTTCAGTTGGTGCATAGCCTAACCCAGAAAAACAGAATTTTCCTAGTTCTTAGGAGCCTAAAAAAAGCAGATTGATATTTGCTTCTTTGCCCATGGCAGGGGGTCTGGACCTAGATGATGTTTAAGGTCCCTTCCAACCCAAACTACACCATAATTATATGATTTAAAACTTGCCATATTTGATAGGAGTTTGACACCTGGGTGCTTTTGAATATCATCCTTGATGCTTATATGTCTTTGTATTTTAAAAACCTTGTCCAATAAAAAGAAAAAATCAGAGGTTTAAATGATCCCTCAAAATGAGTGTTCAGAGGAATCTGTAATCCTGGAATACCTTTATTACACAATGCTCTCCAGGTCCTGGGCCACAATAGCTAAAACACAAGGACATCTGCTGCTGCCTGACAAGGGTCATGCCCTAAAAACTCTCCCTTTCTGAAGTGAATGAGCTTCAGACATTAGTTGTGCCTATTGCAGTTTGTCAGCTCCTTCTCAAGACAAAGTGAAGTTCTGTGGCAAAGGGCTGTGAAGAATTGCCTTGTACCATTACTGAAAGTACTGCCTCTCCACTTAAAAATCAGAAACCCTTCCCTAGCTCTGGTACACTTGCAGCTTATTTCAGCAGGAGTGATTAAAGGGCTGATATAAAACAGAATCATGGGATCCCTTAAAATCAGAGTAATATATGTTTCCTACTGTGTAGCTATTTTCCTTATAGAAAGTATCATTTTATCAAAATAATTTTCAGATAATACCAACCACTGACCACATTTCATAGTTCATGGTATATCAACTGAACCTGATTATTCCAGAAGCTCAGAGGTGAGCATTATTCATCTTCTACTTCTTGTGTGTTGGTCCATTTCGATGATTAATACATCTCATTCCTCACAATTTTCTGTATTTTAAAAAACCTTACATTACAGCTCCCTGCTTTCTCCCTGAGAACTTAGTACATTATTATTGCAGGGATGGCTAACATAACTTTTAAATGTCACTGAAGACATGGTTCAGGTTTTGTATCATGAGACCTACAGGGTTATAGCTGGACTTAGTAAAATCTCATTACAGTTTTCAGAGATACTGACTGCAGCCAATGGAAGTACGTGAGCGGGGTTTTCAACTTGTGTGAAAAATTGCCAGAGAGTGGAAGTGCTTGAAAACTTCTGTAAAAGTCATGTGTCTCAACAGCCAGAGTTTCTGAACATCTCCCACTGTATAAATATCTTGTGTGAAAACCGGAACACCCATTTTCCAAGTGGCCACCATGGAAATCTGGGTGTGAGTCTCCCAACTCTGATTCTCAGCAAAGTGTCTTGATCAGACTACAATAATTTAACTGCTCATGAGGGCAGCAGTCAGTGGATCAGTGTGTGCCAAAAGAGCAGAAGAAATGGAGAAAATAAATGAAAAATGAAAGGAACTTGTCAAACAGTACTTTTTATAAAGCACCTCCTTTTAATTATTCTACAGAAAGCAATCAGGTTTGGACTCATCTTTTGTACTCAACCTGTATTAAGTCTTTCATTTTCCTCACTTACTTAAAGCAATGTTCTTTATTCTTCCCACTTCAAATGAAATATCCACATCATTTGTTAATGCAGGTTGTTGGTTTTCAAAGCTTGTAAGGATCCTTCAGTTTTGAGTAACTTAAAGAGCCTTAGGCTTCAATCCATGAGATGTAATAAGGCAAACTGTAATATACAAGCCATGAGCAGACTCATCTATGGAAAAAAGGTTTCACTTTCTAACGCTTATACAGCTCGGGGTAAATTCAACTAAAATTCCATCTGACATAGCTTGAAAGTTATTCTTATTCATTGGAAATTAGACGGTAGCAGGGAAAAAAACCCACCTTATTTTATATAAATAAAAGAATTTCCTCTAAAGTGGTTTTCATTTTTGTCCTGGGGGAAAGGAGGGAAAGGAGTTATAGAGAAATCTTATTCTGTGTTTTGTTCGTTGTGCACTCATGTTCCTATTTTTTCCTTGTAATTTAGGGAGGAGAAAAAATGTTCCTTAACAACCCTTAAACTAACTTCACCACCCTGATCTCAAAGGATAAACCAGGTATTCACAGTTTCCTGATCCTGCTTCTACTTTCATGTTGAAATTTCTAAGGAAAAAGATTCCATGAGTTCCAAATATCCCATACATGCTGACAAACAATTCAGTTCTAAAAGCATTTCAATGCTATTATTTTTGTATGTATTTTTTGTACCTGCTTGTCAAAGAAAGACAAAGTTTGTTCTAGTCATCCATGCTCATGCATAAAGCCGTCTCCAAGTTCTCCAACTTAAGTTGACCAAAAAAAAATCCCATGGTATTTAAATTATTAATATTAATATTAATATTATTACTAGTCCCAAGTGATCATGAAGATTTTTCTGGTTGTTGTACAAAAACAAGAAATTCAAATTCCCTGAGAATCAGTTCTTCCCAAATGTCTCAGCACAGTGCCACCCCATATTGCATCTAACATGCACAAAAAACATAGAACCCCTTATATCACAGCATATATAGCAAGATGTGGGTTTCTAAAATGAGAAAAAAAAGTCTAATCTCGGGTGAAAGTCCTCATAGTTTTGAACTATCTATGCAAAAAAATGCCATTTTTAAAAACTGTTGAACTGGGAGAAGACTGAGGTTTTAAGGAGCTAGTTCTAGAGCATAGTGACAGAACTAGTTTCAAAGCATACAGCAAGTAGTAGAACCAGTTGAAAGACATATTAGCAATTGCATTTACAGAAAAAAAAAGTCATCTTTTGGAAACGAACCAGTTTTGTTCATGCTTACTTGACTCTAACTGAAATTCCCTGGAAACAGAATCCTGTCAAAACTAGGATGGCCCAGTCAGTCAAGGATTAACAAAGCAGTATGTGTAGCAGAATCCCTGGCTTAGAAGTGTGACTGTGCCAGGAGCACTCAGCCTCCTGAGCTTCTGCTGCAGCCACTCCACTTTGTTATGCATCTTAATATTCAGAGTCCAGAGCCAGCAACCCCTCCCCTGCCTTGCTGCGACAGTGCTGGCCTGGGCCAGCAGAGATGAACATTTGACTTCACTCCAAACTCAGAAGAGCAGAGATCCTGCCACTTCAGCACTATTTGAAAGACTGTTACCACCATCTGAAGACATGCACAAAGTCAGGTTTTGATTTAGAAAATATTTTTTATCACAGAACAGCATCTCCTGGCCAGCAAACTGAGCTTGCAGTCAAGAAGTTCACAGAGAAATATGTCTGTGCGCTCACAGCGTGCTCCTAAGTAGTTAGGCACACGTGAATCTTTGAAAGACTGTCAGTATTTCCCAAACTCAAGTGCTAGAGCAGTGAGAGAGTGGGCTACACCCTGTTGAGTTCATTCCCATGAATAATCCCAGGGCTTTCTGTCAAACTGTTTGTGTCAATAAGGCAAACAAGTCTTGGCCTGTCCCAAACATTGTTCACTGCAGATTGCAACAAAGCAAATGTAATTATGTAAGTGAGAGAAAGGCAGCAGAAGCAATTCCTAAAGGCAGGACATCATTAAGATTTCATAACAAGCACATTTTCCCAAGGGATCCAGAGGAAACGAGAGCCATGGATTTCCTGAGGCCTGACTCTATGTTTGGCTTTATACATGCAAGTGCATTTTTAATTGCAGCATTCACTTGAAAAGCATAAAGTTCCTCAGGACGTGAACAGGATTTGGAACAGGTCCTAAATTAATGTCCAGTCCCTCATCTTACACAACATGGAACATGTCCTGGTGAAGAAAAATCCCAGAATGAGACCACGTGATAATCTGGTTTTGGAGAATTACCATGTGCAATTTTCTCTGGATGACAGACAAATAAATGTCTGTGTTGCAAGGGGAAGCAGTTGTGTGTTTTGTTGATCAGGGGATCATCAGTGGCAAGAACCAAGTTTATAGAACAACCTGAAACAAGTCAAGAAGCATTAAGAGTAAAAGAAATAAAAGAGGGCTAAAGAGTTTTATCTATCCAGCAGAAATAGGAAGAGGTACTGGTTGGACTTGGTCTCAGGTTCTTTATAAGATCAAGAATCAATAAAATTCCTTGCCTTAACATTGCAGCAAACTCTTTATCATAGGTTGAAAATGGTGCTCAAAGGTAGCTAGTCACATCATTGGTTGGGGAACGTCAACCCATACACTCAGCCAAGATTTCTTTGGGTTTTCTAGTCTAGTGAAAACTGAAATATGCACTAAGAAAAAATCGTATGCCAACTGGCTTTAATTAAAAGGCAGTGCTTCAGAAATTACCCCTTGAAGTAGGAAATTTCCTGATGGAAAAAAAGAACTTGAGAAAAATTGCCCCATTATTTGTCTGTGTTTGGGTAACTAAAATCAGTCACATGTCAGAACATTAACATCACCACACTGGCACCTGAGCTGATATGCAAGAGGGAAAATCAATCTTGTAGTTGTGTATGAAACTGTATAAGTAGTTTCATAAACACACACACTCATATACCATAAATATGGAGAAACAAAGAAGGTCCCAGGACCTACAGCCAAGCTCTTATCTGATAAAAAGGCACCATTTCTCCTGGATTTAATGTGAGAGAACCTCTGTTTGTGGATTTTGCCAGGCTCTGTTAGGTTGCAGTTCTATTTTTGAATTGCTCCACTTCAAAATTTAATCAAATCCACTCCTTTGTGACGATAATACACTGCTTCATAGAAATGAAGCTTAATGAACAGAATTAAAAGTTGATTAATTGTAAGCACAGTTAAACACAGAAATGCTTTGCTTCTTTGCCATAGAATCTGTCTAGTGTTAAAAACTCGCCACTTGCTGTCTTCTCTGACTCTGGATTTTTATACAGCTTTTATGGGCTTTTCAGTTCCTGCCTGCAATTCAAATCCACCTTTTTTTTTTCCTCCTTGGCCCTTCATCCTCCTCCCCTTCCACTTTCCTCTTGCTAAAGACAAAAGGCCAGATCAAGTTTAGAAAATCTGTGATACTCATCTGACATTGCCACAAGGGTTTTTGTAGGGTTTAACAGCACTTGCAGTGTAACAGCACAGGAAGGCATTGTCCCACCTCAGCAGAGACCCAGGCAGAGCCACTGCCTCCACCTGCTCATTAGCTGATCTTCTAGGAGCACAACTGGTGACATCTCAGTTCCACCCTCAGCACATTTCCAACCTCTAAACATCAGGAAAGTAAAAGAAGGTATTTCACATCAAAGGGAGTAAGGAGACAAATAGATGAGGGAGGTAAAATATTGAAAGGAGAAGATAGAGATTGACTTTGCCCAGGGAAAATAATGCTGAAAAAAATAATGTTGGGAGTTTCATGCAGCATTATGTGCATATTTTTTCATCTGATTTTGGCTTCATTCAGTGACCTTACTTGGATCATGTTTCTCTCTCAGTCTTATAAATGCCAATGCAGACAAGGTTTCCACAGAGACGACACAGACACATCCTTCAAAAAACACTGCTGGAAGACATCCCGATGTACTTATGTGCAGAAAAGTTAAAGAAAAATACTGAGTCCTCTTGAACCCTTTGGAAATCCTTATCTGAGATATACTACTTGTTGAATACTAACTGAATTTGCTTAATTTTACATTGTATTTTTAGGGTCCTTAATCACTTGATCAATAAGGAAAGGGACTACTTTTCCATTATACACAGAAATATGAAACTTATGTTTTGCTGGCTTTTTTCTAGGAAGGAATGATAATTTAAAAAATTATTTCTGTCTCCAGACACATAAAGAAGTAGTAATTCTAAGGAAAATATTCTGATTTTCTACTTGTCAGATCTTCACACTTATACACACACTTTTCTACTTATCAGATCTTCACACATATACACACATACACACACAAGATTCAAAAATACTCAAAAAGTTAATCAGAACTTTGAAATATTTTAGAAGTTTAAAACTGAGTACGAAAAATATAGATTTCTGAGTGAATATGCATTGCATGTATGTATTTCTCAAAGGTCTAGAAAATAGGCAGATGATACAGAGTCTTATCAAAAATATAAATTCAGTGTGTCAAGTGAAAAATAATAGTGATTAGCTTAACAGCATCCTGGGTATGTATCTTTTATAATACATGATGTATTGGGAGTGTGGTTTACTCAGGTTACAGAATTAAAACAGTAGGAGGTCTAATCTGAATTAATATACAGGTTCACTGGGAAATATTGATAGATTTAAGTATGATTCCTTGTAATATGCTATTTTATACATCTACAGTTTGGTCGATGGGGAAAATGAGCAGCATAGACTAAAATTACACAGTATTCTTGCGAGACATTTAACAGAAGTTTAGAAGGAAGCACAACACACAAATTGCTCCCATTAATTCAGGCTGCAGCTCATGTGGCGTATGAAATTGCTGGGATTTTTCTTACTGTGCACTGTGTCTTTAAAAGTCTGAGAGATGCCTGCCACTTTTCAAGACAGATTTGATTATATGTGCTCTGCCATCCACTGCAAATTTCCCTTTGTTGCTGTTTGGTTGCTTTTATCACCAAAAAACACATCTCCAAGCAAGGACAAGCAGACCACAGCAGTGTAAAAGCCAAGTTTATCCAACAAGGATCATGCAGCTGCCATGTCAGGGCCTCTCTATGGATTTTGGGCACAGATATTGTGAAAACTGTTGCACTGCTGAGTGAATCTCAACCACCACAGGAGCCCATCCAGTGTAGGAGACCCCAATCAACTCATCAGCATCTCCTTCCAGAATCACAGGATCGTTTAGGTTGTAAAAGATCTCTAAGATCGAGTCTAACCTTTGACCTTTCACTAAGTGAAACTATGGTTTCCTGAAACCTCTCTCCAGACTTCTCCTTTCCCTTTCCTCTCTAATGTCTGTAACACACATTTTGCACTTATAAGCCTCCAGAGGACCTAAGTATTCAGCTCTGTAGATTGGTTACCTTGTGGGTTGGTTACTTTGCACAAGACAGTGCTGAAACTCTTTCCGTGCCAGTGATCCCATTCCCTTCACAGTTCAAATGCAGGGTAATCGTACACACCCACTCCTTGGTACTGAATCCTAAAAGAGCTTAAAAATCAGACTCCAAAAGTGACATGGCAACAGAATTAGTCATTATTCTGTAAAAAGCTTTCAATCTTTTGGTAACAAAAGAACATATAGATAGCCATGAGCCCACAATGTCCCCAGAGGGCCAGGTGCAGGTGACTACATCAAGTTCGGGCGTATCTGCGGCTATAGAGAAATACTGCAAATTTGCTCCAGCAAAATGCCCTGCTCAACATTAGAGAGCCTGGCTGAGTGTTTCCTGGTGGCTCCTTGTGCCTCTGAGTGCCACTGCTATTTGGTGAGAAAAGTGAACGCCTGTTAAGTGCACAGGTAAAACGACAAGCACCTTACTGTTCTCTAAAAACCCTCCTGATTGCATATCACTCACTTTAAATTCTGAATAGAAGAAGCCATTGAGAATCTCAGCTGAGAATACAAAAGGATAAATGGACTTACCATCAGCTAAATGCACAAACTACCAGGGTGAGCAGCATTCATTTCAGAGCAAACTACAAGGGCAACCACTATCCAGATATGAGCATATGCTCTCACACTGCATCATTTACAATGAAGCATTGCAAAATTTGTTTTTTTTAAGAAAACCTTGAAGTTTTCATTAAAAAAAGCTTTCATGCAAATATAGGTTCTCTGTGTAAAACTAATGTTATTGACATAAAGCAGTAGAGGCAGCATTATTTATAACCTCGGAGATGGGAAGTTAAAAATGCACAAGGGAAACTTAGAGGGGTAGTCAGTATGGAAGGGCTAAAATCAGGAGGATATGGTGAGCCCTGTCTTGCCATGACTTTGAAAATAACTTGCTAGAGCTGAACAAGTAGAGGCTAGAGAAGAGTGGAGGACCAGCTGGGGACAAAAAAGACTAAGGTAGGACAAGGTCATATAAATAATCAGTGTGAATGGACTACCTGCCATTTTTCATTTTCAGATGGTTTTCATCAGTTGTCTGCAGAGACAGAAGAGAAAATCTTCCATGTCATCATGGAAAATTTATTAGCAAGTATGAGCTGGGGCAAAAAATGAAACTAAGTCTGTTACTAAGAAGTGTTGGAAGCGACTGAAGTGCAGGATAAGAAAAGTAAATATTGAATTCCTACACAAGGTCTTGAAGGTAAGAAGAAGTGCAGATTGTCTTCTTAAATTTTGAGAACTTTCAGCAGGACTTAAGTGTTTTATTAGTCAATGGTATAATAATGCTCCCCATGTTGCCGTTAATCATTTAGGATATCCTGGAGCAAGTGCTTCTGCATACTCACTTGATCTCAATTTCTTTCTATGCATTATGTTCCTGCACTAACAGCCCAGCTGTATTTGGTGTTCATTGTCATTTTCTAGTAGTGAGCTAATGGCACTGCTATAAAAAAACAAGCAGCTGGTGGCACAGCATAAATAAGTATTACTCAACATGAATTATGAATGGCATGGAAGTACTAAGAAAAACTTTATGAAGTACATGTCATAATGCGTCCCAACTCTTCTCCCATCCCCAGCTGCCAACCCATCCCCGAATGCTGCCTAAGCAAGGGAAAGGGCTAGTACACAGAGCTCTGGCTTGGTTTGGATGCCTCACCACAGGTTGTGTAGTTGTGTTACCATCACGCGTACTTGGGTGAGTGCCTGCTTGGGAGTAGAAGTGAGGGGAGATCTGCACCTAACACCCTGGAGTCCTTGGATTGTTCTGCAGTGACAAGTGAACCATTCAGGGTTGCCCTACACAAACTGCCCTACAGGCAAACACTGGTAGAATGTGATGCAGTGCTCTTGGGAAAGGATGAAAAGGCAAATCTGAATCCACCAGCAGCATGGAACAGGCATTGGACATGACAGGCAGGTTGCAGGGTAGTCACAATCCATATCTGAGACTGTGGCTTCAGCAGAGGTCTGGTTTTCACGATGGAATTCACTGGAAGGCAGAAAGCTCAGTGTACAGCTGTAAAAATGGTGATCTGTGGAATGAAAGAGGATTGGCTGTCTTAGTGCTGATAACTGCCACAGGGAGGAGACAAGAAATCCTTGTCTCAATATATTGTTGAAATAAGGATGAAATAATGTCTGTGTCTACCAATGATATTAGGGGGAAGCTAAATATATAAGACAGCATGTGTAAGGCCAATGCACCTGGTGATTTCTTAGAAAGATCCTATATTTTCATTTTATAAAGAAATACATAAATTAATTAAGATGCCAATAAATGTATGGTTTGTTCCTGGATAATGGGTTTTTCAAGATACATTGATTTCTTTTTTAAATGAAATTCTGTTTCAGAAAGATGGTGAGGATTCAGTGGAAAAGCACTGAATTGATATAGTCAGAACACAGTCCCGGTAAAGACTTTAAAAAATGGAGCCTTTAAGATACACACAAAAAAATGGAGCCTTTAAGTCACACACTGAGGCCTTCAGCCTGCAAAGACTTCAAAAAGTCTTTAAGCAGTGCAGTCAGTCCCACTGATGCCAATGCACTTGCCTTCATGGATGAAGTTATATTCCATGGGTCTCAATAGATCACAGTCTGCAAATACTGTATCACAGTATCATTTACATATACAAATGGTAAAGGGATTCCCTGTTCACATCTTTAGCTGGCCAAGTCCAATTAGCACATACTTTATTCAACCACAGCTTGTTGTGAATGAAGTCTTTTACTTGCACACATCTTTAAAAAAAATAATTTATAATTGAAGACAAAAAAAGGACTGTTATATTATTTGGTAGCCCATAAATGGTTTCCTGGGAGAAGTGAGGGATGGGTTGTTTTCAGTTGGCCAGGTATAAAATTACCTCCTGTGAAAATTCTCTCCAACCAAGATCCATCATGGAGCTGTAGAGGAATGGTGCTACCTTCATCTGTAGATTCAAGAGCTTCCTGAATGAAGAGCACAGTATGGGTGCCCCTCCATTCCACAAGAGAGATCAGTACAAGCTCAGAAACCTTCACGAAACAAAACAGAGCTTGATTATGGTGTAGATAGCATGAGGTTGCCACTACTCCTAGCATAGTTTTTGTCATTATTACCAGACCACTGGTGTACCCAGAAGTCAGAGAATCTCAATACCCACACAGCTTCATTGAATATTAATGCCAGAACCCTTACAATAGTGGCTAATAATGCAGCTTTTCTCTGCCATGTGAATTACACATCAATATTAATGGAGCCTTTGTTAACATTCCGTGTTCTTTCCCTTCTGTGTCTCTGCCAGGATTTTGGACTGGTTTATGCCAACAATGCAGACTTACATGTCAACCCTGAGCAGGTCCCAGACATTTCAGAAAGGGCTTGTTTTTGCAAATGTGCATTTCAATTAGGAAGTATGCCACATCAAGGTTGCTTTAAATTGACGGCTGTTCAGTTCTTCTCCCCTACACAGGACAGATGTCACTTTATATGTTTGCATATCCTGAAAGTAACACACAGAGGGCTGTCTTTTATTTCAAAATGTTATTACAGCAGCTTTTGTATAAAAAATTAACACAATCATTCCCAATTATACATGGTTCTCCTTCTTCCCAGCAGCAGATGTATCAAGAAAAGGCAATGGTTCTGTGACTGGAAACAGAGAGGAGCAGTTTCTGGTTCTGTAGGAGCCCATGGTACAGTCCACACCAACTTCTGCTATTCTAAACAGGAAACTGTTCCAGCGCTTTGAACCTTCATATGAAATTTAAATGTAATTGCCAGAAGCATTACCTTATTAATAAGAGTAGAAAAGCATCATTACTAATTATCATGAGCTTAATTTGCATTTTCTAAACATTTACATTATCTAATCTAACTATGTAACAGCTGCTTGCATGATTTCCAACTCAACTCTTTTCCAAAACGAATACCCAACACCATTAAATAACAAGTGTTGCTGTGGACTTCTCCTGTTAAACGTGGTGTCTTAGTCAAAAAGGAGTTCCATCAGCCACAGGCGCAATGAACTTTTTAATGAATATCAAACCACTTCATTACAGCACAGCTGATCAACTGCGTTGAATGCTCTATCAACTGATCCTGTTTCAGAGTTAGATCCTGCAAGATATCTGCAACAAATTACCTCTTTGAAAGAAGGATTCAATTGGTTTGCACTAATCTAATTTAGAGGAGGCCAGAATAAAATCATAGTTGGACTTAATCTCATCTGAATACAAACAGTACAAAAATGCTGTTGATAAGTAGCTGATGTAATGCTCTAACACACCATGGGGCTTTTGTACTGATCCCACCCCCTTAGAGGAGAACTCTCAGCAATTCCCAATGCTCTCTCTCAGATTAAGATTTGAAATTGCATGTTTAGCATAGAACATCTGGAACTTAATACCACAAGATTAAGAAAGGGAAAAAAAAGAAAAAGATAAGAAAAAGCAGGCTATTTGCAACAGTTGTCATTAAATGGAAGTGACCAGCTTCTAGATAGATCCAATATGCCCAGCATGGGACCCTGGTGAGAAAGGGAATCAATATTTTACTTATCGCAGTAGAAATGCAAGGCAGCCAACACAGACCCAAGCCTGACCAAATCACGGGGTATTTCTACTCAGAAAATATTTTCTTTTTCTAAGCTTAGGTTGAAAGTGGTCTGAGATTGCTGTTAGCAATCATCAAAAGCAAGTTAAAATACTAGTGGGTTTTTTTTTTCCTCCTTCAAGACAAGCATTCCAGGTTTTGATGACTTCAAGAGAAACTGTCATTTCGAGCTGTGACATCAAGTCCACTGCAGCAAAGAACAGAACCCATTTTATAGGACAGGATATCCTTAAAACCTTGTATCTAGAATAATTGGTCTTTAAGGCATCCCATTTCATTTACAGACACATCTATTTTCTGATTTACTGTGCAGATTTAAGATAATTCAGCCATTTTACTATATCTGTAAAATGGTGATGACAACCCATGCCCCATAGGAAGCTTAAGGTTGAATTCACAAATATTTGCAAAACACTCTGAAGTGCTGCAATTCAGATAGCAATATAAATGTAAAATCTCACTGTGCCATGCCTACTATCCTTAAATTCATCAGCTTTACCTGGAAAAATGTTTTTTTCTAAGAAATAAACATATTCTTTCTCACTCAATTCTTTCTTACTCAAACAGAAATAACTACATGAATTCGTAGGGAGTAATTTCACATGAAAATAATTGAAAATAAAGCTTGAAGAACTTAAAACTTATAATATATTCTGATCATCTTGGACAGGAAAAAAATAAATGGGTGAAAACAAAATTAGGTATAGAGGTGCAGGTTTTAATCAAATTAAGAAAGTAGAAAGGATCTGTGGATCATAATGTCCAACCTTACAAAACTGGTTTGTTGGAAATTGACTTTCTAGTTATTCACAGTTCTGTTACCTTCACTAAATAGGCCAAGACCACAAAAGCAGGTAGACGGTTAATGTCTGCAAGTCTGGGAATCATGTGTGTGAACCATTGCCCACTAAAATCCTCTTCACTCTGAACATCCTTATTTCTTCACACCTTTGCAAATAAATGTCTCAGGTGTAATAAAAGCATTTCCATATTTTCATTATTTTGTCCCCCAATTAATTTAAACTTTCCTGGCCGATTTGAAATTTTCTGCCATATTTCACATCAAAACCCTGGAATGAAGAAAAACTGAAGGTTGGTTCATCAAGCAACAGGAAGAATGGAAACAAAACCCCTCATCTCCATAGTTTAGAAAGAAAAACCCATAACATTTGTCATTTACTGTAGGTGGAATTTAGTGAGTCACCCTCAGTGTGAAGAGAACATGGTTTCTGATAACAGGCACTGCTTTGGCATTAACAGCTGTCCAAACCCACTTCCAGCTATAAGCTCTTTATAAATGTTTGTCTTCTGAAAGCGCTCACATCTGAAACCTGTATTTTGCCTTCAATTTGATTCCAGTAGCTGTCTGGAAATATAAACCCAGCAGGCTGACTTCCTACTTTATGCTGATTTCACAAATTTAAAACATGCCACTGGAGGTAAAAGGATTCAGGGATTGAGGTATACACCCTATTTTCATTTTCTATTTTCATGGCCTCAAACAGAATTTCATGATAAACAAACCCCAACATGGGCTAAAACAATTCCCACTTATTATTCACAGCAGAGGTAAAACAGGATTTCAAAGGCTCGAAGATGCCCTCAATTTGCATCCTGTTTCATTTGTCACTAAATCTGTTTGCTGTTGGGAAGGCATTTGCCATTCTGTTCTATTAGTCATTCAGTTAAAGCAAGACTTGTAATTAACACTTGTGATAATTAGGCACTGGTTGGGTTTGGTTTGGTTTGGAATCAACCTCTGTGTTTTAATTAAATCTCAGGAATTGACAAAAATGGATATAGGTTTTTGTTTAGCCAAATGATTAAGCAGCATTTTTTTTCTCATCTCTTTTTGTAGAAGCCATGCTATTTTCTACCCTGAGCAAGTAGAAATGTTTCATTGTGGACTTAAATGAGCAGTTTACAAATAATTACTTTTTCTGTTTTTAATGTTTAATGGAAAATGCATTCTAAAAACAAATCACTGCCCTCACAGAGAATGCTTCTCTCAACAGACGTATTATCTTTATGACAACACTAGGTCAGCCAAAAGTACCATATATTACAGATGATTTATTCTTTATTGGGAAATGGGGAGAAAATACCCTCACACAGAGCTCAACCTTTCCCAGTAAACCTGTTACACAAACAGTTTGTCCACCAGCAAACAGACAAGGCAACCTGCCACGACAGATTCCAATTATAAGAAAAATATATCTTAAACAAATGAAACCCTTGTGTACCCAATGGTGCAATGCAATAATTGCAAAGACGATTGGACCATCTGTGCTTCAAATTTATGGCCTTATCATGTACAGTCAGACCTTTCTAAAGTAGCTTGTCAGAGGAGCAGGACTTGAAAGGAAAGAGTTGAATGAGTGTGTGCCTGCTTTAAGGATGCTGCAAAAATGTGGCAATGCTGTTTTGCTGATTAGAAGGGGAAAATTACAGTTAAAAACTAAATGAAATTAAGGAGTAACATTCTGAAGAAATGTCACCTATAGTTATGCCATTTCCTATGGATACATCTTTCCCAAGCAGCAGCTAGTTTGAAAATCTGTATGATTTAAAAGAGTCAGTGCCCCACAGAAGAAAGCCAGAGCAGCAGAGCCAGTCAAGATTTTACAGCAAGTTTATACTCCTAGATTCATTATAGAACCTTATAAGTGACTCTGTGGTGGAGATATGAAGCCCACACAGATATTTGAAGAAAAAATGTTCATCATTTAGGGAGGCTATTCTGCAGTGTCAGGAAGGAGTCTATTTACTTCCCTCACCTCTATCCCCAAAAAGAGAGATTAAATGGTATTGTTTTATACACATTCAACTGCTCCTTGTCAAGTAATTTTAACTCAGAAGTTATAAATATGCCAATGGATTAAAAGACACACAGGGGACAGCAGAACAATAACAGAACAAGCTAATCTGTGCAGAGAGAAATTAATAAAGACCATTTAAATTCACTGGAAAAAGATAAAGTGAGTAAAGAGATGTCCTAGCATCCATTGCAAATAGTTTACAGATGAATAATGAGTATAAGTATTACAGGGAATCGCATTTTAACATCTTCTGTTGGCTGAGTTTGATGTCAACTCTTTTTACTTCTCTCAGTAGAGTTATGGATGAAATGGAGCTATAACAGTAAGGAAAAAAGAAGACACTGTAATGAAACTGGGGACAGAAGAAAAAGGATAAAACCAAAAAAAAATGAAGTGGGGAAAATACCAGAAAGTCAAAATCCTGATAAAATGTGCAGGAAAAATAGATACACCAAACTGGAGATAAGAAGAATGAGGGAAAAGAACTCAGTCTAGATAAAGCACTAAGGAGAGAAAAATAGGCAGAAAATCTAGTTTGAATAAGATAGGAGAAGAGACAGAGGACAAAGCATTATATTAACACTGATGGCATTTCCATGCCTAAAAACAGCTCACAATCACAATTTTGAAATCAGTGAAATAGAAGGGAAAAAAATTGCACTCATTCTGCAGGTTTTTAAAATTAATAGAAGTCAAGTTACAAGCAACACGCCTCATAAATATCATCTTTTCACAGCATGCAGTTCCTGTCCTAAGGGAAGTAAGAACATTACTCATATTGGTTTTCCTTGGCAGACTGAGGCATTAGGCAGTGAGAAGTCTTGCCAGTGTCTTGCAGCAGTGAGAAAAATGGGACTTTTTGCTAACAAGTCCCAGCCCAGATGCTGCCAGCAAGCCTTGGCTGGGACTCGCCAAGAGGATATCATTCTTATACAAACTCTTATCTGGAAGGGAGAGAGAAAACCACTAGACAGTCCATGTGAAAGTGATCCCACCCAAAGGTGGAAATTGCATAATGCTTTCTAGGGTTAGGCTGGGCCAATTTAGGCTTTAATCCCATTTAGGATGGAAAAATAAAAAAATAAAAATTAAAAAAATACCAATACTGTGGAATGAATAGAACCTACGTTTGCTTTCTTGCTTGCCCTCTCCAGCCAAGCAACTGAATTCCATGCATTTAACTTTGGGCAGTTATTTCTCATTTGTCTTTGCTTCACTCAAGGGCTCAGTGCTGGGGACAGATGCTTTTTGACAACTGTTCCTTGCCTTTGCAGACCTAGCCAGGATTTCTGAGCTTTCCCTCCTTGAATTAGACAGTCATAGTCTTCTTCATGGATGAGGTCATTTTTGAAATCTCTTTTTTCTCCCTAAAGAACAAGCCTGTTTTATTATGCATGAGAAAAGGAAGAAGCCTTCAAAAACTGCAGGAGGTTGACAGGAGTGGGTGGCTTTTATATTAGATGAAGCCCCACATATAAAATAAACCTCCCAGTGGCTTCATTAGGAGCTGGATTTCAGCTAAGGTTCATCTCGGCTTTGCATTTTCTACCTCCCAGCTTCTTCTTACTTGTTGTTTGACACCTGGACACCCAGTTCAGCTAAACCTCAAATGAAATCACTGTTCTAAAACTGCATTGAAAGAGAGAGAGAGGAAAAACAAAACAAAACAAAACAAAACAAAACAAAACAAAACAAAAAAAAAAAAAAAACAAAAAAACAACAAAAAAAAAAAAAAAAAAAAAAAAAAAAAAAAAAAAAACACTACCAGAAAAAAGGACTCATGCACATTAGTGAAGTTTTATACATGTATTGTGTAAGAATTTGTGGTGCATGGTATACCCAAGGTGCTGCCCAAAAGATGATGAATTCAATGAGACTTTTTCTCTTACATTTAACACTTTTGGAGGAGGCCTTTAAAGAGATGCCATTCTGTTAACTCTGTATGTCCAACTTAGCGACAGCAAGAGGCAACAACTTTTCAGTCTCTGGGTATGACTTAGGTTTCATTCAAGGCAGAGAGGAAGCAATTGTGATCATAAAATCAGAGCCTGGGACAGAGTGTCACACATGTCACATGTGCCACCATCTGGGGCCTGGCAAAAAAAGGCACACGAAGAAATCCTGTCCCTACATTTAACATTTTCAGTTAAAGCACTAAAAAAGATGTTTCAGGGGATGAAGTTTAGTCTTGGATTAAGTGTTGCAAAATCTACCCATTTTATCCTAACTCCTGCAGTATTTTGCAGGTACCTCCTTCTCAAAATCATATTCCTAACTGCGTTACAGTAGGAATTTGAGATGCTTTAAATAACTTTTTGCACTCCCAATTGGAAAGAAACTTTTGAAACCTGAGCTAATCATAGCACGCACTTCCAGACTACAAGAATGCTCTTGAAATTACTAATATTTTAATAGCTCCTTTGTTTCAAATCAGCTGCAAGATTCTTTGTGGCTTTAACAATAAATAATACAGGCAGAAATAAAAATCCTTTTTCCCTTTCTATCCTTATAGATTCCAGCCCACAACTTGTCACCACACAAGCTACAAGAAGTGATGGCATTTCTTGCTTCCTTGCCTGTACCGACCTCTGAGACACAAGGACACCATTGGTATTTTGCAATATTCTGAATTACTTTCTCTTTTGGGGTTGTTTTTAATATTACATTTGATTTATATACCAAACCAAAAAGTTATTTCAAAGTAAAATCATGAATGTTTTTCTTTTCAAAAAGTGCCATACTAGATTAATTTTTGTGAATTTGGAAAATTCTTTTAAATTAGGATGCTTTCCTCTTTTTGGAAAGTGTCACTGCATTCCAATACACAAAGAACTGACATTAAGACAATCGAATATTAAAAAAACCCCACCACATCAACAAAGAGATTTTTGTCAGATGAAAAAGGCAGTAAAGAATGATAGAAGTAAACCCTGCATCATCTTGGGAAGTGACAAAGGAAAGGAAGGAAAGAGGGGAGGAGGAATCTCCAAAATTTGCCCAAGTAATGAATTCCAGGGGGAAAGCTAGTAAAGCACGTTAATGAATATCCAGATGTTTCTAAAGCCAGGAAATCTCCTCTTCCTCTCAATTTCAGACTAGAGTGAACTCCCTTTCTTACTCTCAGTTCTTTGGTACACACTGGACACTCACTCAGACGCTTTTTGTGGGCCTCTTGCAATGCTTATTAAAACCAAGGGGAAAAAAATACCCAAATCTTTGCAGCATTTGGGTTTGGAACAGTCTCCAAGCACTGCTGTCCCAAGGTTAATGCCACACTTCTGTTTGCTCTGAGATGTGACACCACATTTTCCACTACAATAAGCTTTCCTTTCTTGTGGCCATTTAAATTACTTACAGAACAAACTGTTCTTCTAGCTATTGAGCCAAGTTTTCAAAAGATTTAAGACAGCATCCAGAATTCAGCCAGTCAGTTACTTTTCCAAATCCATGATCACCCCGCCATTTGGGTTTTGTTTAAGTTCTGCCTTCAGCAAGCCTGCTCAGCTGAACGGTTCCCTACATGTTTTCAGATCAGTCTCCATTTATTGGGAGACAGCAGTCTCAAGAATTAGCATTTCCTCATCCTCTTCTAACGTTCAGCAGACAAGATGGGTCTGTAGTATAACATGTCAGAGAACTACAAAGTCCCTCTGGACAAGCCTCTGTGAGAATTAGATCCTCAGGATCATTTGACAAGTGTTGTTCCTTTTCCTTTTGTTCCTCCTGTTGTCCTCCATGGCAGGTAGAAAATGAGCAATTAGAAGGATCTTATGTCTTCCTGTATTCAATAAAAAGAGATGTGGAAGAGGCTGTCATTGTGTCAACCCATTTCTTCATCACTACCTTAAAGAAGCTTTCTCATCTCCCACCCCAGCTATTAAAGGGGCAGAAACTAATTTCCTCTACAATCTCTGTGGCCAGGCCTAAGCAGCTTAAAGGGCAGTCTTGTGAGTGTGCTCAGAAAGAAGTTCCACAGCTTCTGCTGGGAAAAGAGTTCACATAAATTAGAGCTCATTGAGCATTATTACAGCTTGTTGCCTATGGTATTTCCTCCCCCCAGGGTAAAGGAAATAATCTTGATTAATGACACCCAAAAAAATCATTTTTCTCTTTAATTCACTAATTGCTTAATCTTTTATGACATCAAAGAAGGCTGCAGCCTTAACAAAAAAATAGTCAATGCAAAAGTCAGATTTCCTGTGCATTTGCCATGTGTGCTTTGTTTCCTGATGTAATTCCTAACTGAAAAGGAATGAAAAATTGAAATCTCCAGTTTACATGAGAAATGGCAGTTTTGAGCTCCCTATCAGACACCTCATTTTCTCTACATTAGTCACAATCAGACAGACAAGGCTGTCTTGTTGAGCTACATTTAGCAGTCTGTCTGAACTGCAAATTTAGATGACATCCAAATTACACAGACTCAGCCACTAGGTTACACTAATGCAAAGTAGGAGAAAAAGAATCAAGACTATTGATTTTTTTGGTTCTTTCTCTGTCATATTCCCTTAAAGGCATTTACCAAGGCTTTTAAGATCTTCAGCATTTTCACAAAGGAACAAATTACGTGCAAATAAGACTGCCTTAATCTATTCTTCCCTGCTTAGATTGTTCCTTCTGTACAGTCATTATGTGTTTTTCATGCTGCTGCTGCAGTCTACTTGATCCACTTTCATGCACCATGTGGTCAATATATATGTTGGAGAGTAACTGTGGAAAAGCACATCTCTTGCACCTGCCTATGATAATCAAAATCTTTTTGCTAATTCCCTGCAATCCAAACACATCACACATCTCTCTGCTCTTTCCTGCAGCTGTTTCATCAGTTTGATGCCACATTCTGCAGAACACTCTTCCGATCACATTTCCATTCTCAGACAACTTGATTTTTGCAATGAATATTTACAGGAGGTTCACAACAATGTCACTAATATGAAAAGCAAAGACCACACATTCTACTGACAAATAGAGCTGATTTCCAAAGTACTGAACCTTCACAACTCTGTCAAAGCCTAACATCCCTGTTCACTCTGACTCATGTTAACATGAACTCCACTGAAGCCACGAGCAGCTCTACTGAACTCTTGCAGTGAGATAATTGGCCAGTGTGAAATTCTAAACACCACTGAAGGCAATAAATGTACATATTATTTTCTGCCTGCCAGTCTTTGCAGGGAAGCTACAGCCTCAATCTTGCCCAAAAGTATTTAACTGAGAAAGAAGCTCTCAGAAAACACACTCCTTGGAGCAGACTGTCACTTTGGTGTGGGTACAACACCTAGCACAGTGGGCCAAAGACTCAAGTTTTTATATGCTATGGCCAGTATTAAAAAAAATAACAACATCAGAGCTTTCAAGTTCTCCTTTCTTTGAATCAGCTACCTACCAAGAGAATTAGGAAGAGCTTTTCCTAGCTGATCTCACTAAGCAGCTGTATAAGCTTTTTTAGGTATAGTTAGCAAACTACAAACTCATTAACCACTACATATGGTACTGTCACTTTCCATGAAATCTGAAACTCACATACTTTCCTTCTAGGCTGTGCACATGCTTCCTGTCGGAGCTGAACGTATGTGCCATCAGGCAGTAACATGCCCCTTATGTATTGCCATTTGTGTTTGTTTGATTCTGTTTTCCAGAGGCTGCTGGGCTTCTGACATTTCAGCCTTCACCATTACATGGCCTGGATTTTTTTTCCCCATATCTATGGAAAGGAATTAATTCATTTGCCCTTGGTTTTTGCTTTTTTTTTTTTTTTTTTTTTTTTTTTTACTTACTAGAGGACCCCACCATCCTTTCTCTGTCCCACCTCATGTGTTATTAATGCAGGCAAAAACTGGGCTTCATGCTGGCTTTTGGTGGGTTTTTTCTCCCTGAAAATTGCAAGTTTTGTAGAAGTGACTTTTCACAGGCAGGTAAATTTGACCAAACACTTGCTTAGTCCTTTTTTACCTCCAGGAAGACAAATCATTTTGTAAAGCACTAACAAATGTCTCATTTATCATTCCAAGCCAGGCTAGCACATTTTTCTTCCTCCCTCCTGCAAAACCCAAAGACATTTCCACCCTTCAGATTTACATTTTCCCTACCATTTTTTTCTTTTTTCTGACCTTTCCGTACCAGAATTTTACTTCAGGCCTATCCCTTTGCTGACTGTGATGGAACAGAATTTAGCAAAGGTTTAAAATTACTTGAGGTTTATCTCTCATCCTTCATTTTTTACTTCCACCTCTCACAATCTTGTAACTATTTTCCATTCCCATTGTTTTTTTTTTTCTCCTAGACCTCATTCAAATCACAGAAACAGCCTGTTTAAGGTATCTGCAATTTCCTATGTTCCTTTTTAATCAACACTACAAGTTTATAGCATTGCTATGGACTTATAGCATCATAGAGTCACTGAAAGAAAATATGAAGATTGAGTAGAATTTGAATGAGGCCTAAAAATTAATTTGAATTACAGAAGCATGGATGTTCATCTTCTGAACATTTCTCTTTTCCAATTAGTTTAGTCTGTCTTTTTCCATTAAAACAGAATTTGTGTAGCTGGCAAAGACAGATGAAGAGAAGAGAGATGTTTTAGGGTCTACAAATGGAATAAGATACAGCACCTTCAGCAGAAATGGTCGGGGGGAAAAGAAAATAAAAAGAATGAAGAAAAAAGTTGCCTATATTCACAGGACTACAGTAATGCCAGTAGTTTAAGACTCCTTCTTGATTTAAAACATAATGTCTACCAACACAAGGTCTAGCAACAATATCACTTGCTACTACCACATCTGTAGTTAATTAACTGATGGGAAACAACCCCATCCTGTCACAGTGAAAAGAAAATCAGCTGGCAACAGGAGAGCCTCTGTGGTTGGGCATCAATTTGGAGATGCAGTTTGTCACCCCATGGGTAGAACACGGGCAAACCTTGCCTGGCTCCATTGCAGGTAGGGGATTCCACACAACTTACTGTGCAGGCAAGTGTCACAAATGGAAGAAAAAGCCATTTAATGAGCTGCTGTTAAGGATGACAGTATTCTCTAGCACATCGTTTTGGGAGAGAGGATGAGCCACAGAGACGATGGTCAGCAAATCCATTTCGTTTCCAGTTTAACACAGTGCCAGCCATAGCTGGTGCAGGCGGCTATTTCATGGGAGTTCCACTCTCCCCTCATCTACTTAGTGCTAAAGTCACTGATAAACCTCTGCTTCTGTGCCAGAGGCTCACAGCAAGAGTTTAACTCCTGCTGACTCATGCAAAAATGCCTCAAGTCTTCATTTTTTTTACAATAGTTTCTCAGCTTTCAAAGAACATCCAATTCTATACTTCCAAAGCTCATTGAAAAAAATAAGTGTATACCGATACATGTGCTCTGTAGAGATAATAAAATATTGTCCTCTTTTTACCAGTGGAGACAGCAACACACAGAAAGTCGAAGTGATTCTCTATAAGCTAGAGGCTTCAAAGAGAAATGCACAGCTGAAGATCCCAGAAAGACTTTAGCTGTAGGTAACACATCTCTTGCCACAAAATAGTATGGTATATCTGTATTCTGTGGGACACTTTCAGGAAAAGGGCTGGCCAGAAACAATATTTTACAATATACTCCTTGATAATTTTAGAGATTGCATGGGAAACTTGTGCTGGAGCACACATTCACAAGCAATAGCTACCATTCCCCATTTGTAAAGGTGATTAGCATGGCATGAAAAACTGGGGGAAGGGAATAGAAAGGATACTATATTTTTATATTATATTTTAGATATCCAAATGTGGAAAGTAAGTCCTCTGATGGCACTAGTTGGCTGGCCACACCTCTGTGGAAGAGATTCCTCCTTCATGGAAAATACAAAGTCTGTGACTGAACAAATTAAAGGCCAGGCTCAAAAAAGAGACATGATCGATACCATATATACTGTGGTATGTCCTGTTCTTCACAAAAATAATAGTTATTTGCATTAACTTCAGGGGGAAAACACATTTTGCTCTTATTCTAACATGTCTTTAAAAGCAAACATTTACATTTGGTGGATGACCTTTAGTATCAAGAAGAGGTCACCTGAATCATATCATCCATAATAAAATGGTTATATAGGAATTATTTTACACAGAAGTCCCTAAGGTAATTATTTCATATCAGAGCCAGGAAAGTTTAGTATCTGTATGCAATATGTATTTACACTTCATGCCAATGCATTAAATAAAATTCCATCATATTCTGTCTTTGTCTTTGTATTCTCTTCTTTTCAAAGACACACAGTACATGATTGGATTGCAAATTCCCTCCTAGTCTGAAAGGCCGTCTCCTGCTATTGTTAAAACAGATTTGGCCAAAACTGGAAAAAAGTCAACAGAGAAGCTGAGATTGGTTTAGAAAAGTCCACAACATCTTTGACAGCCACACTGTCATAAATGAAAAGGAAAAAAAAAAAAAAAAAAAAAAAAAAAAAAAAAAAAGCATTATTATACTATTAATGGACACAGATAGACGCACAGGAAAAGCAGAAGAATGTAAAACTTTAATGAAAACCTTCTTTAAGAGAAAAAACATAGAACCATTTAGCTAAAGGCCAAGTCCAAACTTTTAAAAGCCAAAGGATATTCTTCAAAATCTTATACAACACTCTGAGATGTACTCAGCACAAAAAAAATGGAGAGCATGCAAATTGAAGGTCCTAAAACAGGATTTTAAAGACCTATTAAAGATATTTAAATTCCATAGTTGGAGTTAAAACCAAAAGACCCGAGAACGACCTTGAATCTGGAGTGTTTGAAATCTTGGTCTGGATGCACCTGACGTCTGTGGCCTGTGTGTACTCAGACCTGTTACCTGAGCTAGTTGAAACTCAACACAATTTATAAGGAGTTTGACATAAATGCCTTTTGAATTCTTGATACCTGAAAATCCTGAAGCCAGAAAGCAAACTGTTCAAAACAAAAGTCTAGTTGGTTAAAATATAAGAATCTCTTTCAGCAAGAAATGTTGACATAAATATAACATTTTCATGTTTTCCAAATAGTTCCTACAGAAAGTAGTAAAACAGTGGTTTGAACATTCCTTTTCCATTCTTTCTGCTCCATTTTTTCTCATCATTGTCAGAAGTGTCCACAAAAAAATAGCTGTTTAAAAAAGCAAAAATTTTTTTCAGAGTTTTTATCTCACTTTTTCAAAGGATATTAAAGAGGAAAATAGGAAAGGGGGGGGGGGAAGAAAGAAAAAAAAAAAAAAAAGAAACTAAAAAAATACCAACTCTCTTCAAAACAACTTATTTTCCTGTTCACAAAATGCCTGCTCACTAAGCATTGCATGGTCACCATCCATTTACATAAATCAGCTTGAGTGCCCCCAGAATCTGGCTGCTGCTCAGCAGCTGGGCTGCAGCTCTCAGCCAAGCTGCCCTGGAGGAACAGGGGCAGTGGGTGCACATGTCCTGCAGGGCCTGGGGCAGCCAGTCCGTGCAGGGAGGCTGCGAACAGACTCCTGCCTGTATCCTCACTGCAGGAGGCAGCACTCACAGCCCCAACAGAGGTCTGGAGAGAGGAAATGCAACACTCTTTTGATTAAAAACTCCAAGGAGATCTCCTTCCCTATGACCATAGAGGCGAGGTCCACATCCCATTCCAACTTTCCATCTGCTCAAGAAGTCCTTTCCAGGGTAACACCATAAGCAGGACTGCTCAGCTCCTAATTCAGGCTCATACTGGGGCAAAAGCCAGGAGTTAGTGCATAAACCACATACAGTCCTTGTAAAACACAATCCACTTGAAGAAAGACCATACCCAAAAGTCCAGAGCTTCCACTGGACAGGCAGTAGCAGAAGCAAAGCATCACAGGCTTTGCAGTCCAAATGACCTTTCCCACTTCATTCCAGCTGTTGTGTGCTTTGGAAATATAGGAGTCCATCTGGCATGGGACTGGCAGGATCTGTTCCAGAATTATGTGAAACGGGAACAGAAAAGGTGCTGCAGGTCAGGATGGAGGCATGTTTGCAATGTTGATGTTTGCACAGTGCTTGCCAGAACTGCGCCTGTTTTAAGCCAATATCATTAATCATTCACTAAACTCACTCAAAAAATTGCAAATAAAAATAATTAAATAGTGGCGAGGCCTTGTATTTTTATATGACAAGATTTGACCTTCACATGTATATTACATGCAGACCATGCCTGCTTAAATAAAGTTCTGTAGCAGACAGAACATCTGTCAGGTCTATTTTAAATTCATGTTTAAGATGGGATTAGTCTCTAGGCTTTGTCAAATAATGAAGAAAAACAAAAGGGGAGAAAGAAATTAAAATCTCAATTCCCCTTTGATTTTGTGAAACAATTAGAATTTAAGATAATTAGTGTAAATGCTTATAGAAAATTCTGTAGGATCCCTGCCTGAAACCTTCCAACCTTCCAGAGATTAACGACCCATCTATAGCATAAAAGCTCTTTGCCAATGCAGCACATGTACAACTCAACAATTATTGAAAAAAGTTGAGATTATTGAGAAACAATTATTGAGAAAAGTTACTTTGAAGTCCCAAATGCTTATGTGGTGTTAAGTGGTACAGAGATGATGGAGATAACCTTGTTAGACCTGTTTTACACCGGACTAGGAGTTGTCACCAGCTGAAATGTTTTCTGTTTTCATCTGGTGTGCAGAAAGACACTGTTTTCCAAAAGTCACTGTGATCAGCACTGATGGCAGGCTTCAGCCATGGTCGTTTAGAGTAATAGCCTCTCCACTCTCGTCATTTCAAAATGCTACTCAGTAGCAGAATATCCTGCTTTGAAGGCTTCACATGACTGAAGACCTACAGCAGAAGAGCGTCTGATGTCTCAGCGGGTGTTTCAGCCCAGTGAACACTTCAAAGCTGGTCTCAACAAAACTGTGTGACAGCTGAGTCACCCCGCACCGCTCGGAGCCCACCCACAGGTGACAGCGGCTTGGTCAGGAGCTGAGGAGCTGAGGCCCCAGGGAAATTACACTGCAGGGAGGGCAGTGTGTGCTGGTAATACTGAGCTAAAAGGCAGCTCAAGCTGATACTGCCAATTTCCCAGGAAAGGCAGTAAGTATCCAAAAGCATGAGACCAGGGGAAAAGGCTCAGAACGGCAAGAAAAACTGAACCCAGCTGAATGAGAAGCTCTTCGAGGAGTCCAGAATCAATCCAGAGAGCTGGAAGAACAGGGGGAGTGAGCATTCACAAACCATAGGTGAATGAAAGGCTGAAGTGTGACTTGGACAGTAGTTAGCCACCATTCCCAGTGTGACTCCTTTTCCCATAAAACTGTGAACTATCTCCACTTCAGCTCCCACAGGCAAGGTTGTTGTGTGAGGTTGCTAATTTACTAAGCAATGGGATATTGAGAAAAGAACATGAAGCAGGAATGAAAAGAAAACTATTATTTAAAACCACCCAAATCCTACAGGCATCCACCATACTACAGCCCAGAGGTAGTGCCTGCTCCTGGACTAGCAGAGATCTACAGATCAAAACCTATTTTCACTCACAAAAACTTACGAAAGACAGGACTCACTGCTTCTGCTGTACCTGAGTCAAGATCTCTTCCTGGTTCTCCTTGCTGAAAACTGGGCTCAGTGTTGCCCAGTGATGGCTTTTACAGCAAGCATATGACAGCCGATTTGGAGGGGTCACTTCACCAGTGGGGAAGCAGATGGGAGTGAGCAATTAGGAACAGAGAAATACTGCATGTAGATAAATATCAACTGATGGAATGACACTAGCAGGGCTCTCTTAAGAGTTAATCGTGCCCCTTTGCCTTCTAAACTGTGTTGAAAAGGTTCATAAAATAGTGGGTAAAGGGGATGTGGTGGGCGTAAATTACTTGCAGTTTCAAAGGGCTTTTGACAGACTGCCTCACTGGAGATTATCAAAGGGAACAAATAACCATAGGATAAAGAGCAACGTCATGTTAAGGATTAAATCTCAGTTAAATAATAGGAGGCAAAGAGTTACAACCAATGTGCTTTTTCTCAAAATAGAGAAGTTAATAACAGGACACCACACAAAGCATTACAGGAACTATTATGGCTCAATATAGTTATTAATAAAAAAGGAGCAGGACAGTGGGATCATAGCATATGCCTGGGACAAGAATAACCTGGGACCCTTCCTGGTGCCTTTTTTTAACTCCCTGTGAAATCTGTGAGAAAGTGTGATCACGGTTCATAAAAATCAGCTCCCACCCCCAGACCTCTGCAAACAGCCAGTCATACTGGGACAGGCTGTAAATCAGTAAAGGGAGCTCCTGAACACTGCTGCTCTAATACCTAACAGCTTATCTGTATTTCTAAATATCTCTGTCTGCCTAGTGATGAATGAGGTGTCATAGTTGCTTGGGAAAACAGAGCTGGAACATTAAAAACCACAACGTGCACTTTACGTCAACACACGTGATGCAATGGTTGGACACAACCAGCTTTGATCAAGGACCAAGGATCAAGCTTTAGAGCAGTCTGGGGTGGGGAGGAGGAGAGGAGATTGTTTGCTTGCTTTTCAGTGCATGAGGAGTTGATTATCTAAATCGCAAAGAGTTGTTTGTTTCTCCTTTTCTGATCCCACTGACAATGGCTAGGCAGTGGTCTGCTGGGCTTTTGCAACCAGATACATGAGCCAATTGATTCTTTTACTTTTCTTTCACATACCTAAAGCTACTTTGAAGGCACCAGCATCCCTTATTCCCTCCTCCTTCTATTCCAACCTTCTGCCTTACAGAGACTGAAATGCTAGAACAGCTTCTTGCCACAAAAAAATTTTCAAGTGCACTAATTTAGTGTAGAAAGAGAAAAGAAGCTGGGCAGGACAAGCCAGGCATGACCTCAGATGTAACAGGCCATGTCAAGAATAATACCGAAGAGGCTTCTGCACATCAACCCCTACACGTACAATTGCAGATGGGAGAGCACCAAGAGGAAAAATAGAGCTCACAGTCAGTCTGAAAACTAATCTAAATTAGAAGCAGGGAAATGCATTGGTCTATAACCAAGAGAAAATCCAGAAGCAGGTCAGAGCCTTCTGATTTCATCAGCAAAAGGAAACAAAAGAATTTTAACATGAGCATTCCCAGAAGCGCTTACTGGTGCCTAATTCCTGTTTACATCAGAGATAAAAACATCAGCTCCCACCAGCCATTTTGAATATCTTGCCCTTGGGATATCATTTATAATGTCCTTGTTATTTAGAAACAGCTCTTCCTAGAGAAAATACAGCCCACTTAAACCCACAAGTCTGGGTCAACATTACAGTGTAAATCATTATTGCTTCACCATAGGTCTAATGCACAGCATCTGAAAATTGGGAAAAATTCATGGTTTTAAAGTATTTTCTCTGTCATACTATAAAACCGGGGATAATTCTAGTCTAATTTAATCAAGGAAAGAATGTTTTTAAAATTTAACTGCATGGTTCAGAATAATAGGGAGAGCAATATATTCCTATGCATGCCTGTCTTGGCTTCAGCACATAGTTTTGAATCAGATTACACTATTTTTGACAGTTATTAATTTTAAATGAAAGTGAGCTGGTTTTAGCTTGCAGTGCTAGAAATTACTGCTTGTAGTTTTCTGTCGATTTCATATATTATTATTTGAACATCTGCAGAGAAAAAGGAATTATGATAGTTTGAATTCTGGAATGTTAGCCAGGGATTATATTTTTAGCTGTGCAAATAAGTTTATGATACTTAAAAAGTTAAAAAAGTTGTCCTCTTTACAAAATCTTTTCATGTACAGCACCAAAGGTGAAGTCAAATTTAATTGACTTTCCTATCTTACATCTTGCTTTCCAACCAATTGCTGGAAATAAGATTGAAAAACAAAGTTTATTCACCAAAAATTAGAGTTTCTGTGAATGGTGTAATAAGATTCTATTTTTAACCTTTCAGCAAAAAGTTGTAACAGTAAAGCTTCTTTTCCACATCATGTTATATTGTTGCTGCTGCTGGCCTTCGTTAGTCCAATTACAAATATTGGGCTGCTGTACTAAATAAGAACCTGGCCTTCACATTAATAATTTATTCACATCACTTCACTAACCATGCAACCATTACACATACACAGATCAGTAGAAGGGTCATGCAGAATTAGGAAATGTTTTGTATTGATCAAAACAAAGCCAGCCAAGATAATTCCAGAATAAATTACCCAGAATGTGCTGAATTCTCAATAAGCACTAAGATCTTCACCTCTGTTCAAAAAACTTGAATTGTTCATTCTTTCAGTTTACTTAAAAATATTTTAAACATGAAAGACTCTGCAAGATGTTAGCAAAGAAAAGCTTCTTTCTGTGCAGTGGATTCATGTAACTACTATTTCACACGGGGCTACATTGAAATGGGAAACTGAAACTGTCTCAAGAAGTAGCTGCAATAGCCCTGGAATATAAAACTGAAATAGCTATTGGAAAGACAGAAAAAATTTAGGAACTGGAGTTAGAGGCATTAAAAATTCATAGCCTCCAACACTTTACCTCTAATGTATTTGAAGCACTGAAACAGTTAAGGTATTTCACTGAGGCACAAAATAACCTCATTATCATTTCTAATACAGATCAATACTCAACACTGCCCTTTGAAAAGCACAGCACTTGCCAGTCCATGTGGTAATTGTGTTCCTTGCACTGGCTCTAGCCCACTGCTATTAGACCTTTCACAGCAGCCCTTTGCTGGCTTCTGAAATCTGCCTCTCCCCCCTCCCTAATCAGCACATTCCCATATCAAATTGTAAGAAAAAAATAAAAGTAATGCAGATTAATATCCAGCATATTGACTTCGTAGGTTTGTTTGGTTTGTTTTTTTTTTTTTCCTTTTTTTCCTGTGACATTTTGTCCGGTGGGTGTCTCTGCTCCTTGGGGCTTCCTGGTGGCATTAGAGGGCTGCTCCAGTCAAGACTAATGGCACAGGCTCTGTCCCAGGTGGACAGCGGGTATTGTTTGCAGTAACTGATTGGTGTGAGAGCCCTCTAGCTCCCTCTCCCCAGCATGTGGTCCAAAGCACAACATATGCTTCCTGCTTGCTAGATTTGTCTCCAATAATAAAAACAGGATTTCTTTTCAATTTTAGTCTTGTGCCCAATTTATCAAGCAAAATAACATCAAGGCTTCAAAAGGCTTGGTCAGTAATCTGGTTCTGCATGGGATTAGTGGGAAGAGGTGTAATACGGTGAATAGAGAATTACCAAGATAATATCTTGTGCTGTACCATGAAAGAAAAAAGAAGATGTGTACGTGTACGTGGGGTGGGTGTGCTTGTGAATTCTGACCAGCTATTAAGGCTTCTCCTGCACAGAGCTGGGAATTGCAACCTGCAGCTCTCAAAAATGAGTTTAAAAAAAAATAATAATGCAGGGGGAGGAGAACTGAAGCCACGGTATTACTGAGATTCTGATATTTGTTCTTTTCATTGCAAACACTGATAAAATATGTTAGCTCCCAGGGGAGTTGGGGGATGCAATTGTTTGGTGATGTTTCATTCATGCTGCTATAGGGCTTTAAAGGGAAGGGAAGGAAAAGGGGCCAAGCTTTGTTGCTGGTTTTTGTTTCTTGAGGGTTTTTTGTTGCTTGTTTTTTCTTTAGAAGATTGAACCATGAGAATAAAACTCCACCTTCTCAATTAACACAATAGTACAATTTAAAGAATCTTGTCATTGTTTGCTGAAATGATAATGAACAGTGCTACAGCTGAATTTAGTGCTCCTCCTGACAGTACATTATAATAAATAACATAAGGCAATAATGGAAACAGCCTACTAAATCATATTAGAATGTAGCATGCAAAATATTTAACTAAGATTTTATTGTGAAAACCAGATTAGCCTTATTAAAAGCCAATGTTTGGTAAAAATGGTTTAAATTTCTGTAACCAACACAAGTTGTATTCTCTTTCAACAAAGATCTTGATTTGCTTAGAAATCTCTCTTAACTACTTTGTATTTAGATCAGGGGAAAAAATAAAATAATTTGTCTTTATTGATAGAATAAATCTGGGACTAATTAGACTTCTTTTCCTTCTAGTAGAGCATGCAATTAAATGTATTGCTTCAGGGGAAGTCTTAATGCCAGTTGCACATTAGGTGAGGTAATGCCAAGCCAAACACTTTACAAGCTGCTCAACGAACAGGCGTCTGACTTCACAGCCACTCAGCTGCAAGGATATCTCAGTATTCCCATACAAACACATTGGACTGACTGAAACCTGGAACCAGCCCTAGACATTCAGTAAACTATATTTTAACATACACATATAGCGGACGTAATTCCTGCAAAGTATTAGGATGTTCAGTGATTTTTGCTTTTGCCATATCATTTGTCTCTGTTTGAATGTCTAATTTACTCTGTATCAATCATAAAACTCCATGATAAAACTATGTCTTCCCGACTGTTCTTACAAAGAGAACTGAGCCATGCACGTAATATACTTTAAAAATGGCTCCACAAAAATGGAGATTTGGACTTTCTGCATAAAAGGACTTGGAAAGACTTTGATATGAAACGCTAACATTTATACTGCTTCATACTTTTCTCACACAGATTAGAGGTCTTCCTTGTTTTTCTTAAGGGTTTTCTCAACCACAAATGCTAAAGAAATTTTTTCCAGGTAAATGGGGAAGGTCTTAACTTTGAGACCACCCATTTCCTGTCAAGTGGGCACAAACTTCTGAAAAGCTCTAGGGTTAAGATTTCTCTCAAGAAACATTTCATATTAAGACTGAGGATTACACTGCTTGAAAAACTATGGTGGTGTTATTGCTAAGTTTCAGAAAACATCCAGAAAATTCCAAAGCCTGGATCCCTTGGAACATCTGTTTCTTCCCAATTTAGCAGCAGGGGATTTCAAAACAGGAGCTTTTGGCAAGGATGCATTAAAGGGGAAATGATGCCTTAAGTTTTAGCTTTCATGTTTTTTACATTCTGTGCTGCATAGGGGTGTAGTTCTGAGCCTCATATTAAGTGTTAGCTCTCTTCACAGAGTAGGTAGACAGCACAAATCCCTTTCCTGCTGAAGACCAAGGACAACGAGTACAAGTTTCACGCCCAAAAGCACAAACAACAGTGAACTGAAGAAGGGAAACAAGAAGGATACTTCACAACCCAAAGCTGTAATTGGACAATTAAACCCCAATATGCAAATGGACCAAAACTTATACAAGTGTAAGACCTTGTGACCTGTGGTCTATTTTGTGACCATTCTAAGTCCACCTTGGGTGTAGCCCTGGTCAGGCTCTTGTCCTGCCCAAGGGGTATCTTTAAAGGCCTTTCAATAAACATCTGCTTTATTCTCTAGCTCTGTTCCAGGTCAGCCTTCCCAAGGCATCATCCCCTGAACATAGCACTAAGCAAAGCAACACAGAACTGCAGGTTTGTGGCACTGTCAGGGGAGGTGGCAGAGTGAACAGGACGGGATCCAGCCTACCATAAGAAACCATGCCTGCTCCAGACCACCATGGGGTAATGCTGAGATAGGGGTGGATGTGAATGTGGTTGTGATTGCAAAAGGCTCAGAGTACTGTGTAGCATGCAGAGGGACACAATGTGATTACATTTCTGCACCATATACAAATAACTGCAGCTCATCCCAACATATCTCCTGGGAATGGCAGCAAAAAGTACAAATTTGCAGATACACAGTCAGATAGGAATACTGCACACACTGAATACAAATATTCTGCTTTGTTTACATTAAAAAACCAACCCCACCAAATGAACATTACAGTGGCTGAGTTTTGATGACACCGTGGAATCCATGTACAAGTTCTGCTCAGGAAAGGGGTATTTATCACGTTAATCTCCAATGCAAATAGAACAATGTAGCACAACCCAGTCGAAAGCAAGAGTGCTTTAGACTCTTGGCTTATATGTCTCCTCAATTCATACATGCATCATGCAGGATCATGCTTCAGAGATAGGGTCAGAGAGAAAGTTTATGGGGGCAACATGATTTATTTGTTCATTTACCATGAAATCTAGAGTATTATGTTAAAACCTATGGGATACAGCAACTCCACTGGAAACAATTACCGCTGCATGATATGTGATATGCATTATATTTAGTTAATATAATTATTTGCTCCTGGAGCATCACCAAGGAGAGATAGAACGATCCCTGCATGAAAGAATTTATGGTACAACAGCTACTTTCTACAATTCTCAGGCACATAAAATTCCCACTGAGGCCTATGTTTGATAATGCTCTCTGTAGTTAGGATGCACTTAGGGATTCAATACAGGTTTATTACAGGCTGTAATTCTAGGAGAAAGAGTTCTTTTGTGAAGTCTTACAGGCATTACAGGTTTATATTACTGAATAGTCAGAATACTCCTATGATAAATGGGCAAAGTCTGTTTACTCAATAGCTTCTTAAAAGCATGGTTTAAAACCAAGAAAAACATAATAATTGCTGTGTTTGCATGTCCCACACTCTTCTTTGTAGCACAGAACCTGGAGAAAAGAGAAAACTCAGCTTGCAGAATGAAAAAGGCCAACAGACTGAAAAAAAAGCCCCAAAAATATTTAAAACAATAAATAAATAACATCTGTGAACTGAAGGAGCTAAGGAAAGAATGGACATTGTCCCAAATTCAATCATGTCCCTTTTATATATCATTTCACACTGTGATGATTCACAATAATCAATTATCTTTTGTAATAGCCATCCTGCAGAAAAGTAAAGAGGTGTACATACTAAGTGATACAAAAGGAAACAATTTTTGCTCTTCTATTTTTTAGGCAGGTACATTCGTTTGTACTTTGGATGGATCTTGCCTTAGAACAATAAATCTGTCAGTGAATATCATTGCTTAGATGAAGTTAATAGGAATAACCCACGTATCCTCCCGCATCAAAAATCCTTGGACGTTTGACAATATTTTTTCAGAATAAAAGAAAAGCTTCTCTCTCCCCTAACCCCCCCCTTTTTTTTAACAAGAAGAAATATGTGATTTTATTACACATACAAATCTGCAGCTACACCCCAGAATTCATTAAGAATTAAGAAGACAGAAAATATTCTTTGCACCATTCCAAACACTAATAAGCTTTCCTAAATTTCTCAGAAAAAATACTAGGGAAAAAAATGGAATATAAATGTTAATAAGACAACTGATGTCCCCAAAGCTTTGTTAAACACAATAGCCTGGGAAATTATAATTTATTTTAGATTTGATGAATCTGGTGAACACAAGCACACCAGGGAAAAGTTGCAGTCTTTAACTTGCAAACCACACAGCAATATTTTGAGCCTGCCTCATCTTTTAAAGGCACAGATGCATGTCCTTCTTTATGTGCACTGGAAATATTTCCCCAAAGCTTTGCTAATCACAAGAAATATTGAAATTACTGATTTAAATGCTCTAAAGCAAGGCTGTTGTTGCATAAGGATAAGGAAGACAGTTCAGCAAATCTGTTATTTTATCTGTCCTGCTACTCCTTCAGGACTGGGCTGCGTGACTCCAGCCAGGGGGTGAGAAGCAAGATTGGCAGCAGCCCCAGAAAAAAAAAAAGAAAAAAAAAAAGAAAAAAAAAAGACATCTCAGAGGCAGTTTTTCAGCTATCCTTAATTTGGAAGGCTACTTTGATGAGACAAACAAAAATATTTCTCCTCACCCTCCCCAAAAGCAGAATCTGAAATCACTGATTCAAAGCATTGGTTTTCTAGAGCCTCTCAGATACATGTTTTTAAAACATCTGTACTGTTTTCAAGGCTTTTAGCAAAGAGAATGGATCCTCTAATAGGAAAAAGAAATACTAAAACAACAAGCCACAGCCAGGCCCCTTTAATGACTGGTTGCTCTGCTTTCCGTATGGCTTGGGCCTTCTCTTCCCTACAGTGGGCAAAGTGCATCTAGGACTGGTTTGGGATGGGAATTATAAACAATTGCAGATTTTTAATGGATGCCACCTGTTTCCAGCTCTAAGGGAGTCAAGATACTGCATTAGGGCTCCGTCTGCATCTAATATTTTTGGGACTTTGGATGCCTGGTAAAGCAATTCCATGCCAAGGGATCCTGGCACCACTTTCTTTCCTTCTTCCAAACCCACAGACCATAACAATCTGTATGAATTTTTGAAATTAATGTGGAAATCACTTATCATCATCATACAGAAAGCTGCTATTTCTGCACATTTCAGCATGAAGAATTAGGGTATTGTGTGAGATTTGGGCCACCAGAAGTCCCATAAACACTGGACTTGGAAATTAGAAACTAATGTCTCTGCCTGTCTTTGTGAATGCTGCCTTCCATCTGAATGCTGGACTACAGATTTCTCTGCACTTCTAAACAGAGTTGTCTCCATTCATTGTGAAAGAAAAGTAGATCCAAGCAGCTAGATGCTTTAGTTTAGTCTAATAATCGCAGTTCAGGGATAAAGTAGGGAGGTGGGTGGACATACCCTTGGGAAGCTCTGATCCACTGGGCATGCTTAGACCAAACTTAACAAACCTTGTCAGTGCAGTATTCTAGAAAAACTACTGCATCTCAGCATGGATTACCTTTTTTCAGTTTTTCTCGGGAGACTCCTTACTTTTAAATTGTGTGAGCAGGCTCAGGTGCTATGGTGGGAAACACAACTTCTTCCCCTTAACCCGCTCATCAAATACAAATACAGCCTAGAGAAACAGACTCTCTTGCCTCCTCTCACTCTTGAACCCTTTCCTGCACAGCTTCAAAAGGATGAGCAGAGGCTGATGACCTCAAAGCCAGATGTTCAAAGTGGTAATTGGAGGCCTTTCTGTGGAGAAAAGGCCTTTTTCATGCTGGCAAATTAACTGAAAGAGGTCTCTGCTCCTGCGTAGCTGCACTAAATACCAGGCTGCCTGCAAAGTCTCTTTCTCTTTACTTACACGAAGAGGAGCATCAAATGCCTAAAATTAGTTCCAGAATCTTCTTCATAAAAAAACAGAACTCAGGGAAGAGTCTATCTGGTAATTGTTCACTGAAATAGTCATGGTGACTGTCTCTCAAATATCACAATTTGATTTCTGAATTTGGTAATGACACAGGCTAGTCTAAGCTCAAAGAAGTTGGGCTGACAACAAATCAGTTCAGTATTCTGTAATAAGATTTGATTTGTTTCTCCTAAGAGAAGCATTTAATTAAAGTAATGATGTATGAATGCATATGCATCCATGAAGGTGCTTGTTCAAGGAAAAGCCAGGTTTAGCTAACACACCTCACAGGAGCTGCAGCTATAGGTACTAGGGATGATAAATCGGAATTAACAGCCAAATGCTTCAGCTAAAAAGGGTGGTGCCAAAATACAAATCATAACTGATTCCACAGAAACTTTTAAAAGTTAATGTATGGGCGAAAGGCTATGGACTGGAAAGTAGGGAGATTTAAAAGGTGTTGAGAGACCCACATGGAATTTTGCTGAGTTCTGATCAGAGAGATAGTGCCAACACTTTATGTCAAAATTATAAGGGACAAAATAGATTTGGGGCCATGAAGGAACACGATTGATTGATGAGTGCAGGTGTGAGAAGCTAGAATAATATGGTGAGCTTAGTGAAGTCTTTTCAATTACTCCAGTAAGGCCTGGTTTTGTTAGGTACTATAAAGTTGTGTCCACCACAGTTAAAACCACCAGTTATTTATTTTTATCTGCTTTTTAAAGCTTCAGTTTTTATATTTAAAAAGTTCCATTTAAAACTACTCCAAAAATAGAGAGAAACCACAGGGAGTGAAAAAATACAAGGCAGATAAATATACCAAATTAATTCTAGGTGGAGGTAATGCCTTCTTTGATACTTGACAAGCAAATTAATCAGTATTAGGCAGAAAAAAAATAGAAGATGCTGAAGACCTTGGGATCTTCCCAGAATGAAACACAATCAAAGGACTGAACACACAGAAGAAGAAATCAGAATGGAGCTGTGTGAAATTATTAAAAGCATAATCATACCTACATTATTGCCTGTGAACCCTGACCAACAGCTTTACCTTTTTAGAATTATACAGAGACTAAAATCCTACCCTAGTTTGCCATCCACTTAAATAAAGCAAAAGGAAAAAGGAATTTAAATTTTATCCTTGTTTGAAAAAAATGGAAACTCTGGAGTTTCTTTGGTTTTCCCCTAGATAATACATGAAATTTGCAAAGAAGTTGGGATTTAACTCCTTATACATTCTTCATTTTCTCACAGAGCATTCCTCTTTCTCAGGTACATGTTCAGAGTCCAAGTTATTGTAGAACTCAAGAATCATAGGAATGGAAGGGACAACAGAAAGAGCACTGGATATTTTTACTAGATGTACATCCTCCAGATAAGCTTATTACAATGCTCATATTGCCATTCAAAAGTTGTTTTCTAATGTGTAACCTGAATCTTCCCTATTTTCCTCAGTTCAAGAGCACTAGTTCTTGTTTACTGCCATCAGACAAGGAAAAAAAATCTCATTTCCTCCCTCCCTCCAGCAGCACTTTCATATATTTGAAGTCTAGTAGCCCTATTCCTGTTAGACTTTTCTGCTGTAGACTAAACAATCCCTATTCATTCAATTTTTCTTTATAACATCTTGATTGGTATTTGCTGGTCTCTGGACTTTTTCCTGTTTATCCCCTTCCTGCTTGTAGCACTGAAGTACTCAAGCTAAGGCCAGTCAAGAGGCAACAAAGAAAACCATTCAATTCCCTGTCATAATGGAGAAGAAAGTTGCACCATGTTCTTACTTTTAAAGAAAGTTAGGAAACAAGATCAAGGTGTAAAGCTTAGTATATTGAAATTTCACCACACCACCACAGCCATGCTCCTTCCAGCACCCTGAAACAGCTCAGAACAGTCCTTTGTGCTGTGTCAAGGTGCCAGCACACTGGAGTTGATCTAGCATCTCTGCACTACACTTCTGTTTATGAGCTTTAGTAATCTAAAGCTGATACACAACTGTCAGAGAGAGAGGGAAATGAACAAGAGGCAAAACCTTGTGCTGGGTTCAGAGAGAAGCTGCAGTGACCTTAATGACACTGCCTCATTTATCACATGTTAAAAATTACAGGTTAAATATTGCTTATTTTTAAGAAACAAACCAACATTAATGGGCCTGGATCACACTTCGAAAGGTTTTGTTACCTTTGTATGTTGTACATCTGCAAGACAGCCTTGCTTTGATCCAGGAAAAACTGTGCAGTGTTCACTGTATTTGACAGAAAAGGCCAATAGACTCTAATGTAGAGGGGACAACCTAATTATCAGAGGTCTCCAGTGTCACCTGGCATTTTAGATTGTTGCAGAGCTCAGCACCAACCTCAGCTCTGCACAACTCTGGGCTTTTCCGTAACTTTCATCTTTTAACACTCCTCTCTGCTCTGAGCAAAATTTACAGGCAATAAAAGGCCACATTTTCCATTACCTGGGATTTAGTTCAATATTCAGAGATTTAGCCAGAAAAGAAGAAATATAACGGAAACATTGGGGGGTGAGGTGGAGGTGGGAAGAACAAAAAATGAAGTGGATCATTTCATTGAACCAGTCTCAGTCAGCCTCCAGGCAGAGTTCTAGGAGAAGAGGCATTATTCTTAGTCACTGGTCTTCTCTTCCTGATTCTAGTTTAAAATGTTTTCCCATGTTCACATGCTGAGCAAAAAACAAATACTTACATGGATAACTAGGATAAACAGAAATCATGGATTTCTGCATAACACTGCTTTGGTCAACTAGCCCAAAACTTAATTTGCATTAATCAGTTTAAGGAGTGGGGTGAAGGAAATTAAGCCAATATGTTAATTCCATGGGTTTGGGGTGCTTCTTTTTTGCCCCATTTTTTCCCCTTCTAGGTGAGAACATGTACCTGAATTTCCCAAGTACTGTTAGCATTTTCAAGCTCTCTGCATAAAGTTTTGGTATCGAAAATCTCTAAAATATAGGTCTGCTTGTATGCATAAGACTATTATACTTGAGAACACTCTGTTAACTAGCTGTTATAAAAAAGATGGCTAGAAAATATATTTAATAAGGTGATCTTTTTAAAAGCAAAATCAGGTACTTTCAAAGCAAAAAGTTCCAGTAAATTTACCAATTAGAAAAAGTAACCTAGGGTTCCAATCATACTTTTACCACAGTAGTGTAAAAATGTGAAACATTTCATTCTTACTCTGTTTGGGTTTTTTTCTTCACCAAGCATTGAAAAGCTGAAGCAATACTTTTGTCCTTGTCTGCTCTAAATCTCTGTATATAACAAAGTAGATCATAATATAAACATACGGCTCAAAGCCTAAAAGGCTGTTGCGGGTTTAAACACAGCTTACAGATAGGTCAGACCTCTGTATGGAGCAATGGGCAACAAAACCAAATAAAGAAAGAAACAAAACAGTGAAAATACCCTTTCCCAGAAGGCACAGTTTCCCTGGTTTTCTTTTTTGCTTGCTGCACCAGGTGGTGTATTCATGCCATCAACCTGTAGCTGGTTCCCTGGACACTGCAGGGAGAAGAACAATCCCCAGTTTATTTCTAGATTTTCCCAATCTACTTGAACATTAAGCATCTCCTGACTGTGTTATGGGTCCAGAACCAAGCTGAGCCCTACTGCTCTGTGTGGCTACATGGACGGCATTCATCTCCTGGCTCGTCAGCGTGCCAGTGACCCTGGGAAGATGCAGTGGATGCCTGCCCTCCCTGGCCCTGTTAATTTTGATATTTTATGTTTACCACTATAAACATTTCAGTCACTACATTTTACAAACTCAGGAAAACCAAGGTGACTGCCTGCCATCACCCATCAGCTCGGCAGTGACTACATATGCAATAAGATAATGCCACATGAGACACTGTTTGTGGAGACCTTTTTTTTCAGTTTGCACATTCCAGTCTCCACACTGGTTGTGACACTGTCCAGTCCAACACGGGCAACAGCACTATGTGATCTCTGTGACAAAGAATCTCTCTAAAGAAGCAGAAGTAATGAATCTGTCCCACCAAGGAAACCAGATGTGTTTGATGCAGCTCAGACATCACATCTATACTTATTTTCTATCATCAGGCCAAGTGAGTATGTTCAAATAATGAGCTCTGTTCAAGGAAATGGATTTCTTCTTTTTGATATATTTGAGGCAGAAAAGTGAGACTAGATTTACTGGACATATTACTCCTACCTGGTGCATTATTTTAGTACTTTAGTGCTGCTGTTTTTCTAATTGAATAGGTAAAATCTCAACTTGTCTGTTGTTCTTCTGGCATCTAGTTATTAATCACAGTTTCACAGAATCATAGAAATACTTAGGTAGTATAGGAAAAGACCCATAAGTTCAACAAATCCAACCATAAATTTGATTTCTCTTTAAATGTGGCTTTTTAAAATATCTATATTCTTTTCTTATGGAACATTTCAAAAGCACGCATGTTTTATTTCTCCAGAGCCGGAGGAATAACTCAAGAGTTTTCTTCAGGCACATTGAAGAAGTCTCTCCTTCAGCCATTCTGAGCTTCTACTCATCGAAGAGTGTTAAAGTCTCAATCCAGCAGACTCAAGCAATATTTAGATGACTGGATAGAAAACGGTATTTATCTATTGCACAAAACATGGATCTTCACAAGATACACCATCCTGGAATTCATTATCATTACAGACAGTCTGGAGGAGCTACTCACAATTTACACCACAGTGAGTGAGATCAGAGCCAGGCCTTTTCTTAAAAGTTATTTTCCTATTTAAGTAAAAGTTGATCTAGGGATAAATTTAAAATATATATATATATATATATATATATATATATATATATTTAAGTAAGAGGGAATGAAAGGAATATGCTGAGCACATATCCAGTTTTGAAGAGTAGCACAAGCTCCTTAAGGGGGTAAATCTGCACATATCTGATGCCACTGATGGCGATACTACATTTTGTATCAACTCCCATTTCCCCTTAATTGTTCTGTCAACCTGTTTGGGATCTCATCTACCTTCCTCATTATGGCCTTCAGAGGGAAAGCTCCGACCACACTGAGAGTCAAGAGCAGATCATGTCCCTCATTTAGACCCAACACATCTTTCCACAGCCCACTAATTGCATGGCAGCTCAGGCTCATTCGTCTTCCCAGATCGTTAAAATTCATCACCATGCTGTGTGAGCTCTCACTCCTGCCCTTGGATGGGCAGCTGTAGATTATTTAGCCACGCCAATCCCTAATGTTTTTAACTAGGAACTGACCCCAGCACCTGAGCACCTGCTGGGCTCTTAGTCTCTGTCATGTTAAAAGAGTGCACAGAAGGACTCAAGCCATCAAAAGCATCCTGCTGCATTACATTAAATATTGATAAAAAATATGCAAATAGCTTATTGATCTTCTCCAGGAAGGGCTGAGATAATGAGAGAGGGACTGTTTGAGATGATGCTTGGGATTTTTAACTTTTTTTTTTTTTTTACATTAGACTGTTGTTGATAGCTGAAGTTAATGAGGTCTTTTGGTTCACTCGGTATTTCAGACCTTACCACTAGTTTGAAGATAAAAGAAATCAATGCACCTTTATTGTGCATCACTACCAGCAAGTGCCCTGCAAAGGGCAGGAGTATTTGTACAGGTGCAGTGCCAACACTCCTTACTAACTTTACCTGTACTGCCCTGGTTAATATTATACTACTCTAAATTTTCTTATCCTGCATGGTATTTGTTTTCCAAGGCTGATATTTATCAGAAGTTGATGCTCACACTGTCTCCAACTTATTAGCAGTTCAGTGTATAATTAATACCCAGAGACCAGTTGTTTCACCATTCCCCTTTGCTCAGAGCATTAACTGCATCACATATGTTTCCTACCCTTTGTGTGATTGACATGTGACAGATTTTAGCTGTCTTTCTGTGCCTTCATCTTCATGCTGGAAATTTCTTCACACTCCATACCCTTGGCTTGTTTTTTCTTTCTTTCTCTTCTATCTCTTCCTCAATTTTTGGGTATTTCCTGATGCCTCAGAGGAGTAAGCAACCATAAACCCAAAACAGCTGGAGCAGAGCATTGTTGTCCCCCACAATAGTCATCCATTTGAAACCACAAATCTGTCACACCTGGCTTACCTGCAGGATGTTACTTCTGCACCTCCATCAAGTCTAATTCCAGACAGAAACACTCTGGATGTGGCCATAAGAAATCTTCCTCTGCAGCTGGGCCACCATTAAACAAATCCCTGGCGTGTTTGCATCTTGCCAGAAGAAGATAAAGAATAAACTTCATATTCTCACTATAATTATTTAAATTTTCTTAGGATTTTGGTGAGCACATCAGTGCAGTGTTTGGAGCTGCACAAAGCCATTTTAAGATGCATCTTTGCCCCAAAAACTTTACTGTTCTTAGATGAACCAAGCAGATACAATGTGATCTGAATGTGAGAGAGTAACTTTTTGGTAGCAGGGAAAGACCTCTGGTTTCTCCTTTTGCCACATGATCCAATCATGTACCACCCTGCCCAGGAGACAGGGAAGAACAGGGCAACAGCTTTTTTCCTTTTTTTTTTCCCCCTTAATAACCTGCAGCTGACAACACAGGGACTGAATGAGAAATTCAGGCAAAGGCATTTTGGAGTGGCAGAAAATTTGCTGCAAATTGCAACTGATTTGTGGCAAGACTACAAATACAACCCAAATCTGGTGGTTTCCATTCTCCTGCTGTGGTCCCTGGGTCACCAGTGTCCCCTTGGGAGGTTATGCAGGCACCTGCAACACACAGTGCCAACCTGACCTGTGTTTCCAAGAGCAACAGTCTATTTAGTTATTTAGTCTTTTTAGTTAATTTTATCAAGTGGTTTTGTCACAGAAAAGTGACCTGAGAAAAGTATTTCCAACACAAGCAGACAGCAAGAAATGTAGGTGGAAAAATACTGTTGGCAAAACATCAGAGAGGGGCCAACACTTGGGGATGATGTGTCCAAATGGGATGGTCAGACAAAATCTTGGATCTGTCATGCCCAAATTCAGGTCCCTAGTGTATCAGTTCAAGAGAAGAAATTCAAAACTTTGTTGTAGCTTGGTCCAGGCTGAATGTACTCATGTTCTCAGTACCCCGGCCACATTGCACAACTTTACAAATCCTACCAACTGTCCTGGCAATGTGCAATGGGAAAACAGAGACTTCAGCACCTTCATATTTTTGTTCAGATCTTCTAAGGGTTTGGATATATGAAATATTCACAATCAAATCTCAAGTACATTATTCCTAGAAACAGTTACCTCCCAGCACTGTTAGGAAAAAATCCAGGAGCAAATACTACAGATATTCTAGTTCACAGACTGAATATATTTGTATATTTTTTATCATTCTGCATCAACTAAGACCATGGGAGAAAAGGCATGTTTTCTCAAGGGAAAATACTCCAGTGAGAGCCTGAAAAACTTAGTTTTCCAGAGAAAATCAGAAAAACATAAATAAACAATTATTCAAAACTGGATGAAAGAACAAAGTGATTGATGGACTGTACTTCCCTGTGTACAATTTAAGATTGATGCCATACTATTGTGTATGTCAGGGTACAACAGACCTGAATTATTAATTGCTCTATGATTCCCATTCTCTGAATGATACACTCCCTCAGTGCTTCTCTCAATGTATATTCTGTACATGTAAAGCAAGAGCAAAAGCATCCCTGTATCTCCAGACAAACAGAAGCACATTTAGGTCTGACAGTTTTTTTCCTGCCCCCACCAAAAAAAAGAACCAACCTATTTAAAATTGCTAAGCAGCAGGGGAAAAAAAAATTCCCCCATCTCTTTCACACTAGAGTATTTAATTATGAATTTATTCAAACAAAAATTTCAGAGATCTCACTGCTCCAACAGTCTCTTGCCCGAGGTGCTTTCAAGCCCACAACAGCAGAACAGAAGGGGCGGAGCAGAGCCCCAGAATTTCAGACAATCAGCTTTGAAAGCATGTTACAGCCTGTTTAGTTGCATGGTCCTCTTCGTTTTCTGTGTTTCAAACAAGAGTCGTTTGCTTGAACACTGTTTTTTGCTTGCTTTTTTAAGAATGTCCATTTATTCAAAGAAATGAAAACATATGAAAACAAGAGCAAAAGCTAAATGCAAGCAAGAAACAGGAGGAAGCAGTTAAATGTGACCAATGAAATCAAATTCCTTTTGTCTGTATTGGCTTTATCAGAACTGTAAACACAGACAAAGGACCTCTCAGTTAAATTGTGTAGATTGAAAATAAAGTCACTGAAGTCATGGGATCTTAATTCATTAATGAATTCAGAAAAAACCAAGGTATCCTTATGTTTCTTTACCATACTAAGCTTGGAGTTCAAAACTACAATTCACTTTTAAAAAAGGTTGCTGTAAACTCTCCTGAAGATGCAAACAGACCTCAAGGTAGGAACAAACTATATTTGCATCTACCAAATGGCCACGTTGAACAGTGAGTGGCCCAAAGTAGCCTTCATGTCAACAGAAATTAGTTCTGAAGTTCCAAAAGCAGAATAATGCAATGACCACACTAACAGTTAGCAATAGCCGGTTTGTAAAACCAGATGACTGAAAATGGAGTATTCCAGACAATCTTGCAGTTTGCAGTTTAGCTTTAAAAGAGGCTTAGGTTTTTCAGGGGATGGTTGTACATCATGCAGCAGACTCTATGGGATTTAAGGAGCACACCAGTTTCACTTACCTCACTTCCACGCCTCTTCGGGCAGCAATGACTTCATTGAAGAAGTGATTTCATCATAAAATCATAGAATATGCTGAGTTGGAAGGGACCCAAAAAGATCACTGAGAACAGCATAGAACAACGCCAAGAATCCCTTCATGTGCCTGACAGCGTTTCATCCCAGATTGAAAAAATCCTTCAGACCTGGAAATCAAACAAACCCTGAATGTGTAATTAAGCCAGGCAGTCCCACCAGGTGCCCAAGCGCCACCAACTCTAGAAAAGGCAGGAGCGCTTCTCTGGCTGTGCCAGCCACAGGCTGCATGGGCCACAGGTGATCACACCAGGAGCACCAGGGGGATCCTCTGGGAACTTCTAGTCTGAGGTGGTCTCAGAAAATGTGTGAATCCTAGGAAACACAACAGATAGAAATCTGTCCAAAAATCTGGTAAGACCTAGGAACTTGGGAGACTCCCAGAGATTTAATAGTTTCTTGACTAGAAGCAAGGCACCTTGGAAAAAGGCTAGAAGCCCATCTTCACCAGCAGTAACAGGATCAGTAGCCAGCAGTCGGGCTTTCAGGATCCCAAATCTTTCAGGAGCCTGTCTCTGGACAGACATGATCTGCTACCAGGTAAGTATGGGTTGGCTCACATAGTCTCCATGGCACCTGCTGGGCAGGCATACTAGCAGGAAAAAAATCATCAAAACTCTTCCTGTGCTCCTCCATCTCCATAGATCATTTTGGATTTGGAAAAGAGTATTTTTCTGGAAGAAAAAGATTCTCGTGGAAAACATCAAACTGAGTCCAAATTCCACTCCTTTTGAGACAACACAGTCATCTTCAGGAAGCACAGATCCACCTGAAAATGGGAAGAAATACCCCTGAAAAGGTATTCCTTTCACAGGATTCCCACACTGCTAGAATTAGTGAGAAAACAAACTGTATATGACAGATATTAATCACATCAATTAATACACAAGCACCAGGTGTGCTGGACATGAAATGGCAGAAGAATTGATAGAGAATAAAATTAATTGTTTTCAACTGTGTTTTTCACACAAGAAAACCCTCTAAGATGTATCCCTATTTTTTCTAATAGTTATTCGTGATTTTTTCATCAGTGAATTATAAAGTGATGTTCTGATGTCAGTCATTCAGATAAAAAGAAAAAAAAAGGCTTGTTCAGGAACAGCAAAATTCTGCTTAAAGATCAGCAACAACACACCTGCAATCCACTTTGAAAATTTACCTAAAACCCACAATAAAAGCTCTTGGGAACAGAGCAGAACAGCATCAGCATCATCTTTAGCAGAACACAGCACGTCTACATTAAATGCTTTCTCATCTCACCCTAGCAGCCAAAAAGGAGCATTATTGGTGTCAATCCATGCCTGCAGGCTGTGTTTGGGTTACCGACAAGGATGTCAGAAGCCACAGCACAGGATCTAAGATGTCACACATTAGCCCTGCAAAAGCAGAAGGTGATTCATGGTTGTCATTTCAATACTCCAGTCCAAGTAACTCAGCACAAACTTAAAAAAAAATATAACAAAGTTACTGTGAGAACATTCTTCCCCACCAGACCTTTCTTGACTCCCTTGCTGAGCCCCAGCCCATTTGTTTGACTTTCTATTTGCAGGTAAGCATGGCAACAGCCAAAGTGAGATCCCTGAAGAAATGTTTAGGTTACTGTAATCATTTCATCCCTTTGAAATACAGCAAAGCCACACACCAAAGAGTCAAGGCATTTGTTTAAGAGCATGGAACCTCACTCCTCTCTTCACTGTTTTGCCCAAATGCAGCTCAGTTAATTTCTCTGGCATTGTTTGAAGGAGCCTGGTCCAAGATCCAGTAAAAGCAGTACCTCCTTTATTGATCATTGAAGAAATATGCACACACAGGAGAGAAAGCACTATCACCTCCCCAAACAAGGTTGCCAACAGGAAGGAGCATCAAGCTGATCCAACCCTTGACCTCCAACAGCCACAGGGCAGTGTTAGTTTTTACCTATGACCTGAGGATCCCACCCACAGTCACAAAAGTTGGGTTCCTGCCTTGGTGTTTAGAACTCATGCTGCACCAGAAGATGCAGCACTGCCAGCAAAATCTTCTCCCTCCTCCAGGGCAGCCTCCTGCCTGCAGGTGTTTGGCCATCCAAAATCCTGCAAGAAAATGATGGTTCCTATTTTTCTTACTTCCCCCCATCCCTGGAAGTGTTCGAGGCCATTTCAGATGGGGCTGAAAGCATTATGTTGTAGGGAAGGTGTCCCTGCCAGGGGGAATGAGATGGTCTTTAAGGTCCCTTTCAACCCAAACCATTCTATGATTCTACCTGCATGTCTGCTTTACCCCTTGTCTCAGAGAAATACATATATTTAATGCTTGTATCATGGGGTTGCTGGGCAGCTTCAGCACTCACAACAATAAAAGTAACAAACACAGTCTTCATTGTACTGTCCAGAAAAAACATATGTTATTTATTGACTGGAAAATGGAAAACTGAAGCATAGAAGCCCTCTTAATACTGCAAGGACCTGATTCAATATCTACTGAAGTTTTTTTTATTGTCTTTAACAAGCTTTAATAAGCCAGGTTCATAGAATTACTTCTTTACTAAATCAATTACAGAACTACAAGCTATTTTGCAGTAGGACTGATAGTGCTGTTTACTCAGGATATACAATTACTGCTAACCACTTTTTTTCTCTCTTCCTTCTGGTATTTTTACGTGTATTTTCAATAGATATTTTTGGGGGTCTGTAACTCTGGAATTCAACAAGTGAAAACACTAATTATACAAAGATACCAAGATTTTAATGATAAGCATAAGAATGTTTCTATCTAATAAAAAGCAGGTGAGCCTTCATTTGAAAAAAAAATAGAATATAAATCACATTAAATGTCAGATCTTGACACAAACATACCCTTTACTACAGTCACTGATAAAATCACCTGTGATTTTCAGTGGCATCGAGATTTAGGTCTAATGATCAAGCTGATAACCACACAAGAGAGGGAAATCAGGACCCAGACTGGAAATTCAAGCTGACACCCTGACCTTAACACATTCTGTGGTGCTTTTTGAAAAAGAGGGCAAGGAGCAGCTTTCTTCCAAATAACATGAGTTCAGGGAGAATTATCATCCCATATTTTTCTGTCCTTCTTTGTGTAGTGTTGTTAAAGACTGCTTAAATATGTTCCAAGTTGGTGAAATATTTAAAAAGGGAAAATTCTTTGCATTAGAAAGAGTGCAATCAAAATGCTTCCATTTCATGGGGAGAATGTTTTATCCATACAGAGTATGCAAAGACTTGTTTTATAGTGAGAAAGCAATGTTTTTAAAGAAAAAAAAATTTAAAAATTTTAAAAAATTTAAAAACAGTCAGCTTGTATTGCCTGTTTGTTTATTTCCAGTGTTCCTTAAAATAATAGAAAATGTCTTCTTTAAATGCTCAATTCCCTTCAGAAACTAAGCTTGCCAATATGGAAAACAGAACATGAGCTCCTAATCTTGCAAGATCTAGAGATCTTGAAAATATATTTTATTTTGGCATTGCCAGGAGTTGCTTAAATGCATAATGGTGATGAGATTGTTTTACTGATTTTAATGAAGGTAATGTACTCAGAGCTCAGTGATCCAAGGGAAAATTTCCCAGCAGGCCACACTTGACAAGCAGGTGTCACTCAATCATGCACGTTTTCACCTCCCTGAGAGGACAGATGGTCCCAGCCTACTTAGCAATTCCATCCTCTATTGGCAGCCCCTCTCCAATGCAGTGCCATAATAAAGATGCTCTGAGATTTGTGTTAATCTGTGGTCTTTGGGGTAAACTGTAAACAAAGTGTGTAGAGTTATCGTTTCTCATTATGAGCTGGACCTCTTATCTTCTCCTCTGCCTATAGAATATAGCTATCTTTAATAGCCTATACCCCTGGACTCAGCTTTCATGGAGATTAGTTCCTATCATTTTAAGCACCACAGAATTACTCTGTCTGCAGAGACTTGACCTAATCTGTTTGAGGCTTTTACTATAAAGACAGTAAGACAGCCTTTTTTCTCCAAATTAGGAGAACAATGGTTTAAATTGGCAATGGCTCCTGTTGCTGAATTTTATGCATATACGTGTATTATACTTGCTGATTTCCTGCTCTGAGATGGAAGAGGAATTGTTATTCCTCTCGCCATCATTCAGAAACAAGTACAGCCAGGACTGAGAGAGAAGGGAATAAAAAATCCACACATCTGAACAACATGTCAAGGGGGGTTATTTGTCAATTCTTTTTTCTCTGCTGTGATACATTTCCACTGCATCCAATTTCCCCTGTGTAAAATGAAGATTATCTTCTCCCCACAATCTGACAAGTACAGTAGGGGAAAAAGCAGAGGGAGAGATGGAGCGCATGCAAGAGTTCCCAGAGTCAAGTCTGGCACCTCCTATAATTTGTGGCTTTGGGGAATTTTCCAGAACTTTCTACATGCAGAAAGGAAAAAGAAGGTCAAAGGTTCAGAGTCCTCATAACACTACTCGAAACAAACCCAGAGCTGCTTCCAGCACAAGCATGTGACACATAATGGCATTGGAAAATATATCACATCATTAAAATAAATTATCCGAATTCAAGATTATGTCACAATTTTAGGTTCCCAATCTCATCTTTCAGATGTGATTGCATGAAATCACAATCTTTCAGAAATTGCATGAAAAACAAGGGGCATCACTCTTTGGGTTTGACTTGTTCCAATCTCCTAAAACGGAGTCTCTGAAAGATTTACAGTGATTTTAGTGGGTTGTGGATCTGGTCACAGTGACTGGTGGGACAGAGCTCAACTGACGGAAAAGGGAATTTTGAACAGATTTTATCTCTGAGAAGACTGAGAACATTTGCACCTGTTGAAGGTAATGGAAAGAATTCAACCAGATTTACATGTGTGTCATTTCAGAAGTTCTTTAGTTTCTTTGTTTTCTTAGCACCTACATTAGCCCTCCATTCCTCACAAGGTAACAGACACTTTCAGACCTCACACAAACACTGGTTTGTATATATGAAACATATGAAAGTGATGGAAACAGCCATGAAACAACCACTTAACTGGCTTCACCCTCATCACTGACTCAAGGCATTAAAAGACTAGCAAGCAAGACAGGGATGGAAATTGCAAATATTAAAAAAAAAACAACCAACCCACAACTGACCAGAAGTCTTGTATTAAAGTTTGTTCCAGTGGACGCTACACTTCAGCGTTTATCTTAGAAAATGAAAATCTGTGAAAGGCCTTTCCAGTAATACTCTATTTGCACATAAAGACAGTGGCTGAACCATTGAATCCTTCTCCATGTGAACAAATTATCCAGTTGTTATGGTTCAGTGATGCTCTGAGTATCACACCAGGCTGAGGGCACACTGACAAGAGTACATCCAGCTCTGCCTGACCACTGGGGCATAACCCAGGTCAGGTCGTGAAGCTGTGCAGACATCCCAATTTCTTTGCTAAAATATCCCACTTTCCCACACTTGCCCATTAGTCCAGGCTCAGCAACAGCTGCAGGGCTGCCCAGTCAAAACGGGTACACCCTCATTTTGTGCAAGGGGAGGAGAAAGGGCAGCAGAATTTACATTTCCATGGCTGGTTGTCTACACGTGCCCTGAGAGTGAGGACATTGAGGTTTCTTTTCTGGTTTCACTGCTGGTCTCCTCGGCCACTCAGCAGGCTGCTGTCCTTTCACCTCCTGTCCCATGAGCAACCATGGGGGCTTCCTGTGGTCAAATGACGTTCCCTGTCCTGGGATTCTTGCCAAAGGTAAAGGAAGCATCAGAAATAGCACCAGAGCAGTGACAAGCTCTGGCCTTTCAGCTCAGTGCTCTGAAGTTAGAGCACTACCTTGTTCACCATGTGAACACCCTCAGAGCAGCTGTTCCTGGGTCCTCCAGTGCCCCTCCATACTGCACACACAGACAGGGGTCCCAGCTCTCAGGAGCTGCAGGACTTTTTCCACAGAGTCCTTGGGCATGTGTTCCTTTCTTATTTTTACTTCTCTAGAAAATGAGCTTTGCTCTCTTACTACCTTAAGCAACTGAGTTCAGAAAGCATCCCCATACTTTGTGAAATGAAAGCATGTGAGCTGCCTATGAATCTATTTTAGATACACCATTTATGTTTTCTTGTTCCTATCATTAGGAGAGCTCATAGGAAATGAGCAGTAAAGTACTTACAGGCTTATACCACTTTAGGCTGTTGCCAACTATGTCTCTCACTGAAAAGAGGAAACTATTATAGGATTATTTCCTGTAAATTCAAACCACTGTCAAATGAAATAGGACCCTAGAAGTGACTATGCTGCATCACAAGAAAGGTGTGCCAATTACCAGCAGCAGGTATAAGAAGATGCCCAGGTAAGAAGAACAAGGTAAGTAGGTGAAACACATATCACAGAATCACAGAATATCCTGAGTTGGAAGGGACCCACAAGGGTCCACAGGGATCACTGAATTTCAGCTCCTGGCCTTGCACAGGACAACCCCAAGTTCACACCTTGTGTCTAAGAGCACTGTTCAAACACTCCTTGAATTCTGTCAGGCTTGGGGCAGTGACCACTTCCTTGGGGAGCTGCTGCAGTGCTCAACCACACTCTGGGCAAAGAGCCTTTTCCTAATATCCAACCTAAACGTCCCTGTCACAACTTCAGGCCATTCCCTCTTGTCCTGTCACTGATCACAACAAACAAGGGATCAGTGCCTGCCCCTCTGCTTCCCCTCAGGAGGAAGTTGTAGCCTGCCATGAGATTCCTCCTCTGTCTCCTCCAGGCTGAACTTATTAAGAGTCTCCTACTTTCAGCTGTTTCAATTCAGGGACTTCTGAGACTGGAAGAAGAGAACAGAGAAGGTGAAAAAAAAAACCACAAAATATAAATTTTAAAAGCAGCAGATTCATCCTAACAAGACAAGATGGTAAAATTTACCGTCAGATTTGTTCAAAAGGATATTCAGAGCTTAAATTAGCAAGAGCTAGCATCTACTCACCGGCTGTCCTAGCAGTTGTCTCTATTTTATATTATACTATTCAGTACTAGCAAGAAAATCTGGTAACTTAAAAAATATCTAAGGGGAATACAGCTGTATTTGAGAGGAAAAGACCATTTCTTTGTTCTGTATCTAACAGTGCTTAAACATATAAAGTATTACAAGTGACAAAAACAATGCATTTTCAAAAGAAGCATGACTTAAGAGGGTCAGCAATAATGTACAGGCAGCACTATACCTTCAATAGTAGGTGTGCACTCTCTGTCTCTGACTTGAAGTTGTGTGAACAGGATACATCCCAGAGCAGTTATTTCCTTTCCCAATTGTCAGTCTTCTTTATTTTTTTTTTCCCCATTCTGACTAGTGCTTGATTCACTGAAGCATCCACTGACAGTAAAACCCAGCAGCCTGGGATCTTACAGTGGCAGGAGCAGAAGGAAGGAAGCAGTGCATGCAGTGATGCATTACTCAGCTGTATGTGCTCTCTGCAGCTTGCACACAACCCTGCCCCCCTTCCCAGATCCCTCCTCAGGTCACACCACAGAGGTGGGAACCAGTCTGCCATCAAATGCAGCTGGATTCAGTGACCACCACGGGGCTGAAATGGATCTTTCTTCTCAAACTAACAGTCTTCCTCCATTTACTTGTGAAGAAACAGCTAAATTCCTTGACCTGTTGGTGTTAAAATCCCCTCTGAATCTCTGGAAGGCATCACCCAAGGACCATAATCTGCCCTACAAAACAATTTGTAATGAAACCAATTTAGAAGAAATAAGAAGCCTACAAGATGTTATTGTCTTTAGGACTGGAATAAGAGATGCAAGCAAGCAAGAGGACACAGGACCTGCTGCTTAAGGGCTGGAAGGGAAAAGAAAATCTAACTTAGAAAAGCATCAGACAGTCAAGCAGAACTGTGTGCACTCTGGCAAAGCTCCCAGGGACATGTTGACTGGATACTGCTGGTAACAAGGTGAATAAGAGAGTTTTTAAGACACTACCTGAATGACTGATACAGAAATCTACTAGACTAGAGAAGATAAGAGACTCAGCTGTAGAATTTATTTGTGAAAAGTCATGACATCTGTGATCTTTCCACACATGTGCAAGGGAATGCACCATATATTAAAGACTCACAGTACAGGGAGATTCTGGCAAGGACTAACACCTGGCTGTTACAAACACCGGGGGGCTCTGAAATCCCCATACAATGTTGGAGAGGTGAATCTGTAGTCCTCAGACCTATGAAAATAGCTCCAAATCCAGGTTCTGGCCCTTACAAAGTAACAAATAATTACGGGACAATTCCCACTAGAATGAATGCAATGTTATCTATTACAGTGCTAGTTTTTGTTGACTTTCTAGGTCTGCTGGAGCAACAGTAAAAGCACAGTACTGATATTTAGTGAAGGAAACATGTAATCCCCCTGCTTGCCAACCTCTTTTCAGGAAAAATTTTTCAGAAAGCAATTAGTCATGAATACTCTTGACTGCTTATGAAGACTGGGAGCCAATGAGCCTCAGTATAGCTCCACCCTTCATGAGGTGAGAGAAAAGTGAGTGTCCAAGGCAGACCTTCCTGCAAGGAGCAGGATCCTTCATGGAAGAGATTCAGTGGCAGTTTCTTCCTGAGAGGCCTCGGCCATCCTGAGCTGGTGGTGGTCAATGGGTCAAGTCCCAGTGGACATCAGGGACAAGTGGTATCTCTCAGGGGTCTCTACTGGGAACTGGATGGCCTTTAAAGCCCCTTCCAATCCAAACCATACCATGATGCTGTGATCCTCACTGCCTTGACCAGAGAGAGCACATTGCTGTCAGCTGGTGCTGAGCTTCTTGATCAGATTCCTCACATACATGTAAACAATCACTGAGTATGGTACAATTAGCTGATGGTTTATTTTCCTTTTACTTTCAATGCAGAAAGGCTTTCCAGCCAATTCTTTTCAGTGAGAAGGTATGTTATTTGTGCAGTGTTTCTTTGTAACATTTTTTCTAAAATATCTCACTGATTTTTACTTAGGGAAATCATATCACCATTCTCTTTTCATGTTTTTTTTTTTAAGTCTTTTTTTTTTGCAGTGCAGGTTTTCTCGGTGAACATTTTATAAAAATCTGAGGGAAAAATAATAAGGCTTTCTTTACTCCAAATTACAATAGATTATAGCTGTTAAAATGAGGGAAAGAATTGAAATTATTGATAAAACTAATTTAAAACATTTTCTTTCAGCTAGCCCTGAGAACTTGTGAAGTTCTCAGATTTAAGACCATTTGGGTTTCAGTTAAATACAGTAATTGGTTGTAAGTCAGCCCATCTATGCTAAAAGCATTGCTAGAAACTCCTCATGTATTTGAAAGGAAGAACTGAAAGAGAAAGAATAATTTAGTACATAGCTCAGAGGTATCATTAGTAGCAACAGTGTGATGTTAAAAACAGGGAAATATAGGTTAAACAGCAGGAGAGGAGGCTGAGTGCAGTCAGGGGTGTGATGAGATGTGAGAGCCACTCTCCCACCACCTGACCCCAGGCACATCACTGCCAGAATCCTCTCCCCACACTCAGCTCTTCATCCCCTTTTTCTCCAAGGATAACTCCCTGAAATTTTTAAATTACAGAACAGGACCCCAAAGCTGTTTTTAAAACTTGATTGTTCAGAAGACAACAAGTTGTCCTTCTGCACTGGAAATCCATAAATTCAAAGGGACTCTGTAAGAGGAACCTTTCTCTTGCTGCGGCAGTTCCTACGCCATGATCATATCTCCAGGTTTTGTGCATACCACAGCTGTCTCCTACCTCTAAAGAAAGGGTCTCAGAGTTTTTAAAACTCGTCTGCTGCCCTTGCACCTTCTCTCCACACACAGCAGACTTTGAACCTTTCTGAGTGTATTAGCTTCATCTATCATAAAGCATCACTTTAAAACCAGACACACCGAGACCAAAAAAGTAGCAGTTACTTTCTTATTTTATTATTTTTTTTGTACTTTATTGCAGGTAAAATAATATTTAACTGTTGAGTCTTTTTTGGAAAAAAAAAATTTAAACATATCGACCTGACAGCCACAAAACCTGCTACAAGCAGAGCAGGATTTAAGCACTGCATAATCTTTCCCAGAGACTTTTTCAAACAAAGGTGCTGTGGTTTTATTTGGTTTCTATTTAACTCTCCTGAGAGGTCTCTCTTTAAATCCAGGCATGAAAAGTACATTCTCAGTCCAGACACAGAGATTTTGGAAAAGAGAAATGCAGTGAAACAGCATTTCATTTGCAAGTATTTTACATTTTAACAGTGTCTTTTGCTTTCCACTCAACAAACATTACCAAAACTGCTGCTCCCTACAATGAATTCTCTGTGAATTTCTAATATTTTAAGCAGTGAACATACAGCATATATGCAATATAAACAACTTTAGCATATCTGCAAAAGTGGGCATCTAAAATGCATGTATTTTTGCCTGCCCATACTATATATAAGTAGACCATACACAATATATACTGTATATTCATGTGTGCAATGTCACTTTGGTTATAAATAAAATAAACATAATTTCAAATAAAAATGCTGAGAAAATGAACAGCAAAATCCAGTAGCAAAGACTACTAAATAAATGCTTGGGGAAAGTAGGGTGGAAAAAAGTTAAGAGGGGAAAAAAAAACCAAATAAATGAAAATTAAAATTGGCTTCTTATACACAAGGAAGAGAGAGATATTTCAGTAATTAAAAAAAATCAAGGTTTTCTTGTGTTCAGTCATATCATTCAAGTTCTAGGAAAGGAAGGGAAATTGAATAGAAATTATTAAGATTTGTTTGCATATTTTGGTAAGCCTTTCCATAAAAATAAATGTAGTTCAGGCCCTTTTAAGCCAAGTAATTGTGTCTGGGAGTTCTGTTTTAAATATGCAATAGGGCACCTCATTGTTCATACTGAGTGTAAAGTAGATTGTTTCTATGCTTAAGGAACCACAGTGTGTGGGATTAAATAATACACTTAATGAAGAGGCTAAAATGACTACATTCTTTCTATTTCAAAGAGATTCCAGGAAAGAAAACCACCCAGGACCAGGGGAAGCAGACTTTTACCATCTCATATTTTATTAATACACTTTCTGTAGCGCACCCTACTTAAAGCTGCGCTTAAGGAGTATCCAGCTATGATATTACACCACCACAGACTTCCTTAGTATAAATCAGAACATCCCATCTTTCAACTTACTTATCCTTTCAACACACACAGGACCAGTGCTGGCCAGATGAGTTTGGCAAGGCTAGACTAGTCACATGCTAGTGAACTCTGAGCAAGAAAAGTGAACCCATGTCTCTAAATCACAGACTATTAACCCAATCCCTTGAGCAGCGATGGCTACATTTGGGCTGTGAAACCCTAAATGGCCTGGATTCTCACAACTCCAATTTATTGTCCCATCGCAGCTTTTCTGCCACTTTGAGTTTTATATCCCTCAAATCAAAGGGAATTTAACTGCTGTGCTCTGGCAATTTCAGACACATTCTCACTTTCTCCTACTGTCATCTTCCAAAGATCCTCTAACATATTTTCCACCTGCACAGTGTTAGCTTAGGAGAACTTGTCTGTGGTTCTCAGAGTACCAACCCTGTTTTAAACCAAGGGAATCAGAGTTCATTCCCTGCCGTTCCTGACTCAGGTGGAGAAGAGAAGGACCTGGATAAGCAGTTGGACCACCTGGGGAAAGGAGGGATTTGCCTAGGTCAGGCATTCATCTCTCAGTGGTGTTTACCCTTGGAACACCTGAGAGGATAAAAGCAAGCTCTTGTCACTTCAGAAATCTCTCCTTGTCACTTCATGGCACTATTTGCTCAAGCTTTTACTGACTGGGTATGTGCCACATGCTTTGCATACCCCCTGTGCATGTCCCCATTGGCATGTACCACATTTCACATATGGATCAGCAGAGGCACACGCACAGAGGCCTGATTGGAACACAGGTGCTAATGCTGTCTTTGTTACCAAGCTAGCCAAAGACTGCAATTTCTTTTTTTGGAAAGGTTAGGGGCATCTCTGAGAAAAGAGAAGCTGCCAAAAACCTCTGATCTGGTATTGGCACTCTCATTCTTGCTAAAGCACACAAAGGCTCAAGCCAAAGCCATTTAGCCTTTCTGCCCAACTCTGAATTTCACTCTCTATTGGGCCATACAGACAGTGCTCCACAAACAGCTCTAATGATCTCAATTCTATTGCTTGTTGGCTTTTGGGATTTAATCCAAAGTGCAGACATCTGATCTTTGTGCCCTTCTCAGTATGTATACAGGAGTAAAATTTTATTTATGAAACTCCACTTTTAAAGCACCTGAAAGTTAAAAATATTCAAGCTCCCTCCCCGGCATTTGCAGATAGTCTCTGTAATTTGTCTCTGATGGTCAAAGCTTTTGCAATTAGCAAAATCAGACAATGGGATGGAGCCAACAGAAATGACACATTATCTTCTGCTGCCAATGCTTGTATCATCCTACTGAGCTCATTTTAAAAAATACCTAAAAGGTGAGCCAGTCACTTGGAATCATAAATTGTGCACTTCCCTCCCTTACCAGCAACCAAAGGGCACTGTGGACATTGCCCTGCCTTTACTGTAGCTCTTACTCATTCTTTTTATTTCTTTCTTTTTTTTCCCAGGGGAGATACTTGGAATTCTTATATTTCTCTCACAGCCACAAATCCTCTGGTCTGTGCGTGGTCACCAGCCAATGATCTAAAGCAATGAAAGCAAGACCTTTGGAAAAAGGTTTCCTGCCACATCCCAGCATGCTGCAAGCAGTACTCAGACCCGAAAAACGGAAGTTGGATGTGCAGAAAAAGTTCCTATATTCCTGCCTCTGTGCTCACATCTGGGACTGAGCCTGCAGAAATTTGAAGGGCAGTGAAGCTGCAACTTCATACAAGTCTACCTAGACTTGAACCAAACTAACAAACTAACAAAAAACCCAAAACCTACACAAAATGTGCAACTAAGCTGACTCTTGAGTGCACGGTGCAATATCCACTGCTTTCTTTCTTCCACATCACCCTTCCCATAGCGCATTCCCATGACAATATGAGATGGCTGGCACAAGAGCTGCCTCAAATGGTTCTATACCCACTGACAGCCACTTTCTCTAGAGGAATTAATCACTAATTTCTCACAGCCAGATCCTAGACTCCTTGTGTTTCACAAACCAAACAAAGAAATAAAAACACACACGCTCACATGAAGCCACTGAGATTACTGGCAGCAATAATTTTATTGGGTTTTTTTAAGATGTCAGAAATAGGGGCAATAAAACATAGTTCAATAATCTCTGTTACAAACAAATATATTCATCCTCTAAAGGAGTTTTGGATCCTGACAACTTTAGCTATGGACTTCATGTACCACCATAATACTAAACTGAGACTTTCAGAGAAAGAAAGCTACAGCCTTAATAGTTTCAGAAAGTATCTATAGCTGCAACACACCATCACACTGACTAAACCTTGTGTGCTCTGGCCACCATGCTATCTGTCACTTTAAAGCTTCTGTGGATGTATTGCACCCGCTTATCTGTTCCCTTAAAGCTTGGGGATTTATGGACTGCAAAGTCTATTTGTAAAACCTACAGTAGTTTGAGTGTGAATTCATCACAATAAATTTTGCTTTCAGCCCCCCAGGATTTTTCTGTTACTGATTTGTCATGTCCTGGACACCTTCAGTAAAATGGAGTCCCACAGTACACATCCAGGAGTGGGAAGATGACATATATGCAATACCTGACTGGTGAGAGTCATAATGTCAAACAACTCCTATCTAAAGATTACCACCCACTCTAGGAAGATGGTGGGTTCCCCCAGCCATGGACCTTTCCAGGGGACAGACTCAGTAACACAAAAATAACATCAACTGGAACAGGAAAGAAAAAGACTACTTAGCAGACATGATTCTCTGTTCCTGCCACCTGGGTTTTTTTGTGTTTATTTTTATTGTGTTTATTATTTGGTCTAGCCATTTTTCTTTTGAGTGGAAGAACTGAGTGTATCCATCGTTCTGCTAAAACACCTTCAGTAAACGCCCACCACTGTATTGACTTCAGCACATTTTTAACTGTTAGGACTTATGGATGTTCTGGTGCCTCCATGAAAATTGAGCTTGGAGAGGAGGTCAAGCAGAGAGGACTAAGAAGCAGATGTTGTCCAAGGGTCAGCAAAGGAGTAGAGGAAAGAAACAGAAACCATGTCCCTGTAAAACCACTTCTTATTTGGTTATTGCAACAAATGGATATTTGAACTGTCATGAATATTTGAAACGAGAGTGCTGAAAGTGTTCACAAAGTAGGTGCTCCAGCTAGAGAATGGGCTTAAACACAGATTCTTTATGCAGAATACATACTAAACTCTGTCTGCACATGGGGAGAGAGATAACCAGAGCACTGTGGACAGGAACACACAACCTTCTGCCCAGCCACAGGGCATCCACCTCTGCAGTTCTGCTTTTGAAAAAAATGACCTCTTAACCTATATCCGTCCTTGTTTCTCAACTCTTTTCACTCCTTTAAACCCACATTGCCAAAGCTACACCTGCTGATGAAGGGGTTTTCTACAGGAGGTCAGACGAATGATAAGCCACGAGCAGATAGTGGCAGTGGAAAACATTTCTCTCTCCCTGAAGCAATGAATGAGAACTGAACCAGTCTGGATGCAGGTGTGGCTGAAGATGTATCTGCTCCAGATGTATCTGCTCTGGCTCTGCTTGTGACCGTCCTCAATTCCTCACCCTGCCCCATCAGCAGGAGGGTAAAGTCACTTTCCATAGCTGCTCTCTCCAGCTCTGACATGGGGGTATGAACTGCCTCTTTCCAGGTTAGAGGCAGGAAAAGCAGAGATGAGCAAGAGAGAAAGATAGCAAATTAAAGCAAGAGGGATGAAAGAAAGGTTTCTTTAGCTGAGGTGTCAGCTTTGAACTGGTCTTTTTAACCAGGCACACTCCAGGGTTGGTCATCTTCTGTCATTGCCTCAGAGCAGGATCCATGCAGGCCTCCACATGTGTCCATATGTACATGGCAGGGCAGCGTGGGAAGCCTTTAATAATTCAGTTCAAGTGCATTCCTGTTTGCTCATGAATGTCTTGTTAAAACACGTTCATTGTTGCAAAGCTGCAAAACTCCCACCTGCGCCTCTTGCCCTGACTCCTGGGTAGACCCTGGTGACTCTGGGCTGGCTTCTCCCCTCACTGAGCTTCTAGCCCTCCCTGCCTTTCCTGCTACCTCCTCTTCCTCCACCAGAGATTTCCTTCACTGAACTGTGGCACTTGTGCCTTCTTCCCATTTTAAGTCATATCTGTCACAACTGCTGCTGCCACAGACAAGTGCACGTTGTTATTAATGCATTATTAAATTTTATCTCACATTTAGAGCCTTGTCGATGGTGCTCACTTAAAGACACTGTGGTGATAAGCACTATAGGAATGGCTATAAATAATGAATATTATCCCTCTCATGTCTTTCCCAGCCTCCCAACCCAGCAGATATTCACTGCAAGCAAATGAACATCAACTCAATTTTCTTTTTACTGATTAAAAGCGTCTTCAGGATGCATAGCTGCCACAAGGTAGGCAGAAGACTGCAGCTACCATGGGAGACAGCCCAAAATATTTGTGCAGCTTTTGCTCCCACCAGGGTATCTTTCTCTAAAAGCAAAGCATTAATCCTTATTTGCCTTCTATGTTCCTGCTCCTTGCGAGGTTCCAGAAATCAAGTGAGAGGGTGGAAATGTAGAGAAAGGGTCCAAATTCTCCTGATGCTTTCTCTTTACGGGTCAAGAGCACAACACAATTTTTAATAGGGGGATTGCATCATCTCCAGCATTTGCCTCCCATCCAGAGAACTTCAGGCACACATTCTGGTTCAAAACCAGAGCCTAAAAGCGCAGGGCACCGGTGCCATCTGAGCTGCATTCTGTCCCCCCTCATTAATGTTCGTTGTTCATGTTGTCTTTCTTCCATTCCTTTGTAGCTCCTGCAAATTAAGTCTTTGAATGCTGTTAACACACCTGTGCATCTGCAGTTCTTGATCACTTAGACACTAAAAAATGTAAGAAAACTTTGCTATTACCTGAGTATCTGTGGGAACCTGGAGAAAAAGTCTTGGAAAAGAAAGTGCTTCAGGGCAATGCTGAGAGGTCTTAAAAGAAGTGCTGCAAACACTTTGGGTTTGGGCCGAGAAATGCTCAAGTGAAAATCAAGACTAATGCTATGGATCAAGATATTTCAATCTCTTCCTAGTTCTAAATGGACAAAATATTGCATAATTCAAATCTCAAAGGGAATTCTGGAATCAGAATAGGTACCAAAATCAGGCTTCACCCTGCCTTTAAAGTTTGGGCTGCTTGGAGTTACTGATTAAATTTGGCTCAACAAACATTTTCATCTGGCAGTTCAGATAAGATGTCATATATAAAGCTGAAAAGGGCAGAAAATTGCTTTTTAACTTGCAAAAATATTTGAGATATCATAATTCTTTGTTCAAATGAGTTTAAAATTTCAAAAATTATGTCTTTTTAATATGCAAAAGTCCAGATTGAGAAAACAAAAATCACTTTGGGTCAATTATAGCATTTTCTTCTGTTAATGTTGTAATGTTTAATTTTTATTTTGACCGGTTTTTCTGTTCTGTATAGTTGGCTCATATTCAACAGCAAAATGTCATTTAAGTAAAAAAAAAATGTTTTGTTTGGGGTTTTTTAAATGTTGAAAAGGTCCCTAGATTTTCTCAAATGAGCAAATACACTGGTGGAAGACAATTTTTTTCCAGTTACAAGAAAGTCCCATTTTAGCACATCCTTGGCTTTTTATGTATCAGAAAACAATTTTGTGAAGAAACTATCATCTGCTTCACCTCAGATATGAGTCCTAAGTCATTCATCCCCCAGGTATTGACTAAAGTTACCCCTGACTTTGTCAAGGCAGAACTAGACCTCATCACAGAGTCCTTGAGCCTCACTGCATGAATTCTGAAAGACTCCAAAACTACCAGGAGAAAAAATTCTCATATTTCCTTTCCTTGAGGCCTCCTGTCTTCACTCCAACCTAGACTCATGCTTGACAAGCATTTGACCTAGGATCCCAAGAATTCTTCACTCAATACCTTTGCTTGAGCTGCTTCAAAACTCCACATGGGCTTGCTTAAAACTCAGATTTTCCCGTGTTCTGCTCTTTCCTGAAAGATGAGCTGGATATTGTTAAACTGTCACAAGGAATGGATCATCAGCCATACATTGTCCTACGTGGCAGTCTCACAACACACAAAGAAAATCTCCCTCATTGATAGGGCTAACCACAAGGGTGCATTAAATCACCTCTAGGGGTGTATCCTTCTGTAAAGCTTGGGTTAGATTTAATATGGTTACATAACTTTTGGTCAGCTTAAAGTAGAAGAAAAATGAGTTTTTGCCTGCCTGCAGAAAACTCCTTGGATGCACCCTCAAGAATATATAATGAAAACCACACAGAAATTTGATAACAAACCAAAGCATTCAAGCACATATATTCATCATGATGTCATTTCCATCTTCTGTCCTTACTTAGGCACCATATAAATTACATTCGTATTTGAGGTTGCTTACATCTGTGGATCCAAATCTCAAGCCTCCAGTACCAAACCTGATTTTTAGGGACACAAAGCATCCACATCTCCCATTAGTTTCTATTTTGGCAAGGTTCTCCCACCAACAGAGATACATTTGAGAGTGAAGGAAAGCTCAAGCAGACAGGGAATAGTTATCACTCAGCACTCCCAAGATATGATTCAGGGTTCCTATCTGTTGCCCTAGAGTTCCCTCAACAACACAAAGTACGGACTCATCACACTGAAGGAAAAAAAAAAAAAAAAACAGTAGAAGCAGCTGGGCTCAGTGAAATAATGCTGTCAAGGTCCCTCTGCTAAAGTGGAGATGGCAATCAGCCCACTCCAATATTTACTTTGTTATCTGCCCATCACAACAGACCATAATTAGATTACCATGGGTCAGGTTTTTTTTCTAGAGAGGTCACACAATGGTATAAGGTGCTGTCTTGACAAGACAATACCAGCATTTTACTTTCAAATTAGAAGAATTTTCCACTTCAGTTTTACACAAAGTTTCATCATCTATAATTACAGCACGGTCATTATACCACATACAAACCAAGGCACACAACCCAGGACCACAAATTACAAAAATTAAGGCATAAAATATCAACAGTCTTACACACCCAACTCAGTGCATCAAGGACAAAGAGCAAATGTGTTTTTCAACCCAAAGAGGAAACATCAAACGTCTCAAAGTGTCCAGTAACCCTCCCCAGCCACCTCTTGCTTGTCAAAGCTTTCCCAAACCTACACAGTGTTTCTCAAGATTAAAGAGGATGAAGTAACTCCTTCCATAAAGGTTTTCACCAGTTCACACATGTCAGAAGGCCTCAGCAATCACATCATAAGCCATAAATGTTGATGCTCCCAGTGCTGTGCTTTTGGGAGGCAAGCTTGCCTGAGATAAATGTTGCTTGGAATACAAGCTGTTTCTCCTCTTATCAAGGAAAAATTTTGTATCCTGAGGATTCCCTCGTAAATTAGCCAAGCCCCACTGCTACACCCACTGCTCCCCTACAGCAACACAAAGAATATGGTAACACTCATTAGAGCTCACCACCAGGGAAAAGTCTAATTGCTGAATTTACATTTTGTAGGCAACGTGTATTTATACTAATAATTCTATTTTGTGCTGCTTTACTAGTCAGAGAAGAAAAGAGCGTATTGTATTAAGCTCCAGCCCCCAAGCACTGAAATAACACTAAGAGATCCAGAGAGATGGGCTTTCATATAATTGGCATCCACCCACAGAACACAGTTGATGATGAAGCATATTTCCAGCGGTTCATAACAAGGGCATGAGATTCCCTGAGGATTTTCAACCTTTAATATTCGCCTATCTTTGGGAGCATCTACTCATCTCATCATTACAGTAGTACTAGTCACTTCTCTGATTGCAGTGGGACTGGAAAAAGCAGCACTTTAACCCTGACCATTTGGAGCTTAAGTATTATTTCCCTCAGTGGTCACATACAGGATCCCACAGTTCCTACAGTAAAAAAATGTTCTATACACTGTCTATCAAGTAAATAACTTTAAGAAGGAATAAGAAACTGTAGAATTAGTCATACATCCGGAAACAGTACCGAAACATGAAAAAATTCAAATACATACATATATATATATATATAACGCTATATCCTCTATTATTGAAAAACATTTTAAAAATTCCTTCTTTGCAGTATCCCAGTGCTTCCAACTACAGCTGAAGTGAGGAAGTGTTAAGCTGTTGGCAAACCTGACTTTTCCTCATAATGAGTTTGTAAAAAAATTTTGCAACCTGCAAAGGGGGTCAGATTTTAATTCAAGATTTCTGAACTCTCTTATTTTATCTGGAAAAAAAAAATCACCCAGTCTTAATATTTTCTTTTCCTTCAATACCATAAAAGTGGCAGTTTTAGACCTATCAAATGGATGAAGGATAAGACAAAACTTAAATTCAGTATGAACCCTTCTGAAGATCAAAGTTCTCAGATGTAGGGGTTTGGCTTGGGACTGTCTTGACAACTACTAATAAAAGAAGTTAAAATCAAAGAAAGAAATACTTGTCTTACTCATAATAGCTTCACATAAATGTAACTCTACATAAAAAGTAATTAAAGGCCTCTTCTAAAAGGAGCTGGAAGCCATGGTGTTCTGTGTCCCTCCATACATTTTTTGTCTGATTAAGCAATCTCAAAAAAGTACTTTATACATCTTTAAGACATGATTGCTTCACATTAGCTCACGTAGCTATTTTACCAGACCATTGCACATCCTACTTCTGGCCTCTTTACCTGGAAACTCATTCCCATAAATTAACACTGTGCCATTAATAGTTTTCTGTTTGATGTTCTCCTCACCTTCATTTTATGCAGCATTGCCAACATCAGGCATCTATTTGCATGGTTCTATTTGCAAATCAGCCCAGCCCGCTTTCAATCTCTCACAGTTTCTGCGTGGGAGAACTTGTAACAAATTTTTGAATGCAAATAGATACCAAGCTTCCCAGGCACTGGAGACTGGTTGGGCTTTTCATGAGCAGAACATCATCCTTAACTCATCCTTAACTTCCAACTCATCTTGAGCTGCCCAGCCATGAGACTTCTGAAAGCAGGCTTTTTTAATGGGAGGGGGGAATAAAAAGCAAACCAAAACAAAACATGTTTGCATGGTTGTGGATTCCAAGTCCAGTCATGGAAGAGCAATAGCACAACTGCCATTGAAATAGCTTTGCACACCAGAGGCATTCAGGAAACAAGGCTACATGTAATGCAGGCAGCATGGAATGAAAAAAAGGCTCTGCTGAGCAAATGCTGTTTGCTGTCAGGCTCTGCATGACCTTTTCACCAGGTACAAGATGGGAATATTGTGGAACATGTACTGATTAGGTGTATGGTTCCAAAAATATCATTTTGAAAACTAAAATCCTTCATTACAGCTCAATAGGAAGTGTGCTGGAAATGAGAATGCCAAGAAAAACTAATTTTTTACCATTCCTTATCTTACCTTTTTTACTCCTCTTTTAAACCCTTGTTAAAGCAGCCACTCTGGTATAAAGGAAAGAAAGGAAGAGCAAAAAGTTCCATTTTTGTTTTCCATCATCTGCTGAAGTGATGACTGCTAACAGTCCCCCCTGGCAGCACACACATGGCCATCAGAGACAATGACTCACTGTAAAACAAGCCCAGCAGCCAAAGCAGTCACTGTGATTTTTTTTGCTGATTCTATTTGGGATGGGCTGGAGTGGGGTTAGACATTTTACAACGTTATTTGATTTTGGGGCAGACAATCTTATGAAGACTTAATTATTTCCTTATTTATAAAATAACTTGCTTCCTGGAGACTCTCTAATGTTGGTTGTCTCAGGCACCCCGCATCCAAAGATTTAAAATGCTTCGGTGGTTTTTTAAGGAACAAAATGTCAGGGGTCTGTTACAGACTGTTGTGCACAGCAGGAGAAAGCTGCAGAAATTATTATTTGACCTCCTGAAGTGTGTATAAGGTGAGTACACAACCACTAGCCCTCATCCAGCCTCAATCTGACCCTGCTAATCCCCACCAAGCCCAGGACAAGGGCCATATGCAGGGCAGTAGCATGACCTCACTCCTGGGAAGACTTAGGAGGCTAGGGACTACTCTCCTGGATTAAATCCCTCCCAACTGAGTACCTAACTCCTAACAGTGCCCCACATCCACAGAGGTCTCTCACCACACTGAGGGGCTCATGCTATAGCCCCTGCCAAGACATGATCCCAGACAGAGCCCCACGGCAAAGATGTAACCCACTTTTTGGTGTGTTTTCATCACATCAGGAGCAGAGATCTTATGCAGCAGGATGAGAGGTCTGCCCAAGTGCTGGACTTGGACTGACACCAGGCTTCAGGAATGGGACAGACCTGATGCAGTCAGAGGCTGACACAAGTCTTGGAAAATGGTTGCTCTTATCCAAGCATGTGTTGTTGCAAATCCCTGCCCAGCTCCCCCAGCTGGCCACTGACTTAATATAGGAAGACAGCCCCTTGCTCTCAGCATTAGCTGATACCACAGGTTATCGGCCCCTAACGGGGCCACACACCTTTCTTCATATTTCCAAATCTAAGTGAGTTATTTCTGTTAAAAAGAAAAATCTTTGTCAGAGTAGGAAAAAGGAAAATATAACTCATTTTCAAAAGTTTTCCAACCATCATCTCTTTTTCTGTTAAAAATAATTAAGACCGGGTGTTCATCAGTGCAAAGACCTCATTTGGCTTGTCCAGAAGGAGCTTTGAATAGCTAGTCAGTATAAATACTGCATAAAAAATAAAAGTAACAAAGAGACGGTTTTTTCTTCATTTGTTATTTCTGAGGAGAAAAAACAGCCATCTGTGTTCCAAATGTGTTGCTTTTCAATGATCCACAAGCTGTTTCTATGGTTAAAAATTATTTGACTTTGCTCTTCTTCTGAATGGTTGCCATATTAAAATACAGACCTCGTCCTGCTGAGTGCTGTGTTATTTGTCCGGCTGCTCTGCTTGATAAGTATTGTTCAGGTCTGGAAATGATAACCTACAAAAGACGGCAGTTTAGTTTTCACTGTAACAGTGAAGGAAGAAAGGAGAGAAGCAAGGAGAAGTTCACATTACTTTGGTGAAGATTTTACCTGAAACGTAATTTTATGTATTTTGGGTGACAAGGAAATGGTTTTATTTCCTATCTGCAGCCATCATGAATACAGTTTCTCATTCTGTTCTCAGCTAGTTATAAAATGTCTAGAAATTAACATTTAAGTATTTAAAACATGTGGTGTGAGGGGAAACTATGTGTAAAAAATATTCCTGCATATATATAAAAAATCTTCCGTATACATTGCTTGTACATAAAGCATTTTATTTTGATTGAGAGCAGATTGTTCATTCCTATCCCCAGTTTGAGATTGGACAGACTGCACTGTGTGCCCATTTTCACAATATAATGATTTTTATGTACACACAGATGTACATACAAAGACATACATATGGCATTTTTTGTAAATTTAGCACTTGCAATTGTTTTGATGTTCAGATCTATACCTATTAGTTAGCTCAGCACACATTTATTATTAAGAACACTATGGATTCAGCAGCTATTTATTAAAGGTAGAGATGCAAATGCAAAAATATTTACATAAATATCTACAAACACTATGCATCATTCTCTTTGTCTTCAGGAACACAGCCACATGCCAGGTCTTTTGTATGTCAAATGACCAAACCCACACTTAAATCAAATAGCAGCTCCATTCAGCCTGTGCTTTCCACAAGTCGTTAGACACGCTATGTTGAAAGGAGGGACTTCGTGCACACTCAGCTTTTTCAAAGAAACATCTGTGATTTAATGGCCAGATCTAAGCCATACAGAAGTCTGAGCTCTGGGAAACTTACAGCCTGCCTGCCATCCACCCAGGAAACTCCTGCCATAAAGGAGTCTATAAAGATGCCATTCACACGGTCATTCACCGGGCCCCTGATGCATGACAAACCTAAAAACTTTTACTGAGCTCTGTCCTAGAGAAACTCAAACTGTTCCAAGTCTGGGAGTCACCGAGCCCTGCTGCAAACACAAAGCAGCCCTTCCTCTGAGACAGGCATCTCCTAATGAGAGCAAACATTCCCCTCTCTGAAGAAGGCAGCAGGAGACGGATGTGTGCAAGGACCAGGCTCTGTCTATTGTATTTCCATGGTTCCCACTGCCACAGCATTTTAGAGCCTCACAGCTTAAACACATTTCTCCCCAAGATGCCCCAGTGAGGGTCGGAAGTGCTGTCACCATCTGGGACAATAATTCTCTGCATAACAGGAAACCCAGGGTAAAATCATTGGAGCTATTCAGGTCAGACTAAGAAAATAGTAATGACACTTCTGATTTTCAAAGATCTTCTTTTAAATTTCTCATTAACACTACCAATTTACATTGAATATTTGTCAATATTTAAGAACATTGAAATTTAATTCCAGAAACAAACATAGAGAGATCATGTACAGATTCTCAAATATGAACATATACGACAAAACCACTTTATTCTTCTCTCCACATCACACTGCCTTCCCACTTTTCACCAATGGTCTTCTTTCCCCTCCAAGTTATTTTCCTCCTTCCCCACACAGACCAAAACAGTTTGATTCACCTAAGTCAGACAGACTGAAAACTTCAAGAGTTTTACAGAATCTTACCAAGACTATCTAAACAATCCAAATCTGTGAAAATGGGCTGGAAATCTCACCTAAGGAGCCATATGTCTTCCTGTCCTTCATGGCACATCCAATGTCCCTACAGTATTTAAGACCAGAAATTAAAATGGTAAACTGAGCTTCATTTTCCAAAGAGAGTGGCCCACATTCCTGGCTTAGCACACTCAGAGGAAGAGGAGGAATATCCCAATAAACCCTCCCTGAGGTTCACTGGCTGGGCCTCCCTGGACACATCCCTTTCAGAGACCACACTGAGACCTCAGCACCCATTGCCATAGCTGCTCTCCTGTCCCTGCATGGCTCTCAAGGCTGTGCCAGCTTAGCTTCCTTCAAGATAACATTGTGAACTGCATCAGGAACTGATCCACCTGAAATATAACCTATTCTTTCAACCTTTCCCCTTTTATTTTTTGCAAAGCTATCTTCCAGCTGATGCATTTTGCTGCACAGACATGCATTGGCTGTGCTGGCACAGTGGAGTGGAGAGGCACTGGGCAGAGACTGCTAAAACCAGCTTACACAGCATGGCTGCTTAATGTTTAACCACAGCCTTAAGCTCCTGACTCTGGTCCTCTGAACTGAGACCAAATTGGATACAGGAAACAAAGCAAACAGTGCAATCTCCTGCATCTTACTCTAGGGTTTTCATCACCACTCACCAAACAAGTTGTAAATACTTCACAGGTTTCATGGTTTGTCCACGTTCCTCATTCCATCTGTGCAAGTTTGAAATGTTAATAAAAAGTATCAACTACTACAAAAACAACAAAAAAAAATTCACAGAATTTTTACTATCTCTACCCAAGATGTTGCCTAAAGCTTGAAAGGTTATCAAAGCAGAGATGTGTGTCTCAAAACCAGGTTTAATCCACTGAAGCCAGTTATAAAGCTTTCATCAGTCTGGGTACAGTCATAGAAATATTTATTTCCAAATACATGCAAGCAGATACACAGTTGCCTCTAGTTAGAGAGATGGGAATCTGTGTACAGTCATACAAATATTTATTTCCAAACACATAAACTTATAATCTCTGATTTGTAGTTAAGAGAACTGTGACTCCAGAAGAATGTGTTGTAACCTGCCGCATCAGTAGTCTCCAAACTTGTGTCTCAAGAAGAAGTAGGTAATTTCAAAAGCATATTTTCAAGATTTTAATCCCCCAGGAAAATGCATGAAATATAATTTCTTACTTTTACTTAACTTTTGCAGCTTTGCAAAAGATTTCTCATGACAGTGAGCATTTGTATTATAATAATACACACTATTTCCATTGTCCTATTATATGCAGTGCCCAATGACTCTTGGCCTGTGGTTTGCACAAGGATTATACCAGCAAATGAATTTGCCTCAAATACTGTAACAACACCATGAACTCCTTTCAAGTTCACCATAAGGCTGGGATAGAGCATCAAAAAATACACATCACCCAGCTGCTAGGAGAAAACATAGTTTTCAGTTTCCAAGCAGTATACAACAAAATAACAAAGCAAAAACTATTTTCACAAATGGGACTGATTCTCATGCCAGGGCAAGTGTCTATTTCTCCCCCTGTAACTGCATTCACCCTCAGCCCTCCAGTCCCACTCATGCTTTCTCTACAGAAGGAGGCCTTAAATACTGAAATTATGCTATTTCCTGTGTACAATCTTTGTATACCTTTTTTTTTTTTTTTTTTTTTTTTTTTTTTTTTTTTTTTTTTTTTTTCTCAGCTAATCTGTACTGTATTTATGGCCCTTACATGCTACTGGAAAACTGGGGAAAATCAATATTGACTTCTGAGCTGAAAAATGATCCACTGTTTGAAAGACCATTGAAGTAAAGACGATGATTTCTAGCAGGATGCATGTTAAAGGCAAGCAATGTTCTTCCTTCATAGGACTGCGTGGGAAAACTGACCAGGACATACTGGTCATTTGCAGACATCATTCCCAAGAAGTCCTCCACTGAAATGATGGGGAGACACTGGGTGAACTATCTAGAGCAGACTCAAAAGAAACAGTTTTTCTTGGTGAATAAGCACAGAGGTTTGGCAGATTTCTCTGCTTTGGGCCCCACTTCTTTCTCAACGAGGAGATCCAAAGCTGCTGCCAATTTAGGCATCCAAGATTTAAAATGACCTGAGGGACACAGTTAGGGTCATAAGACCCATTCCCACATTCAGTTCATCGCTAATTCTTGAACAACCTCGGTATACTAAAGCACTCTCTCCTACAAAGTCATGCTTTTATTGGATGATCTCTGCTGGCAGCACATCCCTTCTATGAAATCACAAGGAACTGAATGCTTAATGACAGTTCTAGTGCTAATAATGCCGCCCTGAATCTTCTTTGTCGCTAATCAGCAAAGGAATCTCCAGAGTCCAGTGAATCCCTAAGAAGTTACAGTTCTAATTTTATAGCAACAGCTGTACCTGTACCACAGGTTTTAAGAGCAGGCAGATGTCTTTGTCTTTCAGTAGCCTACAGTGTAGGAAACCTAAGCATGTTCATTTGGGTTGGCATTTCTAAAAGGAAAATGAAATTTTCTTTCCCTTTACTGAATGGCAAAGCTCAGCCCTTGTTTTCAGTGTTGATGCTTTCTGAACTAGGATTGAGCTGTCTACTATAGCAGAACTAGTTTGAGGGAGAAGGACCCTATTTAAACATAAAATTCCTTCAAGAATGAGTGGAAATGCCAAGAAAAATATAGCAGAACTAGAAGTCCTGTGTTTGTTTCTTTGGTGTGATCTGAGAAAGTCCTTTTATAAGATTTATGTCTTTGCAAGTTGAGACAATATTCATTATACATTGTAACAAATGTTTCAGAATTCAATTTGCTCTCAAGAGGGGATCCTCAATCACCACAAAAATAAATGGACAGACTGTTTCCCTAAAACGCCCAGGTTTTATTTCCTTAACCTGTGAAATTTAGCGGGGAAGAATTTGCCTGGGATAACAAGTGGTTTCTATGCTCTTTAGCTGGACAAGAGCCACTCCTTTCAGCAAATGCCAAGGTGTGAAAGCCTAAGGTTTCACCATAAAATGCTCAAATCACATCAGCCCTTCCAACCCCAGCTATGCCTCATGCTGATTTGCTATCCAAACCTCACCTCCCGACTCCTCACCACCTCTGGTATCACCAGCCAGGCATTTCTTACAAGAGGGCAGAAGGCAAGGAAATCATAACATTCCTTTTGGGTCCATCCACTCACTGTAGCACCAGTTCCTGGGGGAATTCTGATTCAGAACCGCTCCACCCAGGACTCCTTCTAGGCATCTGCGGGTACCCACCCTTCCCCATGGAAACAGCCCTCACCTCCCACTGCAACCACCAGGCACTACTGCAAATGTGTAACATGAGCAAGACCAGCACAGTAACAGCTCCACAAATTTATCCAAAGGTATTTTTGCTTTAGTCTTTCCTTCCCTAAAAAATCAGATGCCACCAAACATCCCTGAGCATGGAGCTTGTCAGGGCAGCCTCTCTTACAAACCAGCCAGCACAGACAGTTATTGAACATCAGCTTCTCAGGCTGTAGGAAAACCAGTATATATCAGAAACCTGTTAAGGCATTACAGTAAAAAACAGTGATGTGTAAAGACAATCCAAAGAATATTTTACTGTTTAACACATCTTGTCATAAAACTGCAGAGGACCTACCTCATAAAATAGAAATTTCCCAGATTCTATATGCACTCGAGAAAATTTTAAAAGCCCTGATGCATAGGACATCCATTTCAGCACAGAAGAACATTTCTGGTTAAAGCACCTAAGGCAGGGAGGAAAGACAGGGCGGTGGAGACTGTGTGAAAGAATGCCAGCCCTGAAAGAAAAGTCTCTTAGTAGTCTTTCCTGCCTGGCATTGGTGGTGACACAGAGTAAATAACATCTATTGCATGTTCAAAGCTTCTGGGCCAAACTCTCAGCCAACATAAATAATTAATGCTTTTTCTCTGTCCCTCTGATTTTATGAGGGGAGAACGTTTTATTCCATACTCTATAAACTGCAGTGGTCACGTCATCCCAGAGGAAACTGGTTAGACAACTCTCTGTTATTCAGACTACACATCTCCAGCAAAAATTAAATACTAGTTTCACTTTGAAGGAAGGACAGAAAAAGATTCCAATCCAGGTAAAGAACAAGGCAGAAAGCATTGGAAAAAAACACATTAAATGTTTTTACATCATTGTCTTCTTATGGAAGGATGCACTATGTATTATTCACTCTTTAAACCTAATGCATCTTTATATATATTGGAAATGAAATAAAGGGGTAAGCCTGTGAATGAAAAGTTATCTATTCAAGTCAGAGAGAAGCATTCTCCACTAGTCCCAAATGGTCTTCTGTAAAAAATGTTGATTAATTTTGATTTTCACAATTAGTCACAAAAGTGGGTTTCACCATTTTGAAGCCCACTACAAAGCATAAAAATATCTATTTCCAGATACATGCAAGGAGATACACAAACCAAGTTCCCATTTTGCCGTTATCTATGGTCATGACAGTTCCTAAAACTAAAGAAAAATAATTCTGGATTTCCAAGAATAATCTCCAGTTACAAGGTCCATGACCCAACAGGTCATTGTTTGTACCAGATGCTCAGTGTAACAGAGTCCTCAAACTATGCTCAAGGAACCACAGGAATCATTATCTCAGCACATAAGAGCAAGCAAATTTTGCCTTCTTCATTTCTTAAAAATAAATTTTATAGCTTCTTCCTTCCCATCTATCCTTCCATCTATCCCACATTCTCTTTTTTCTCTCTTCAACATCTTTGTTGACTTTTTTCTCTCTCCAGTTCTACTTTGGTAACATCATAAATCACCACCCCCTTCCCCCCAGCTTTGACTTTTCTGACCATATATTTGCTGACTGCTCCTGTTTCTCTCCTTCCCCATAGGATTGTTCCTCAGAGTGTAATTTCATACTACAAAAGAGATGAATGTTTTCAAAAAGCCTGTTTCAGCCCCAGGAGCGAAAGGGAGCTAGTGCTGGGAGAGGTATTTGAGAAGAACTGTCAGTGCTTCTAAATTGAGAAACACTGAAACTATGCAGGAAGAATAAAACATAGCTTGGAGTAAAAGAGGCCTCTATAATGAGTTCAGGATCAGATACAGAGAGCTTTTGTAAATCTCTTAAACCTTAGTTTAGTGAGAGAAGAGAGAATCTGTCCCTAAATGAGAAACTTGCATGAAATTATTAATTTTCAATGATCAGACCTCAACATCTGATCACAAGACCTCAGTGGAACTTGTGTGACCACATCCCTTTCAATCCACAGTACAGGCTACTCCATAATTCTGGATGCTTCCAGTTTGCTCCAGGTGTAGATGGTGCAGTTTGTACTGTGGAAAGAGAGGGATATGGTGTCACATCTGGAGGTATCATCACTGCAAAGCTAAGTGTGTCAGTGACAATTTTAACTAACTATCACATTTGTTATAGCTTCCAGCTCATTACTGGGCTCCTTTGCAATGCATTGTCCACACCCATAAAATGAGAGAGAGAGAGGACAGAAGTGCTCTGCCTGTGAGAGCTGATGTACTACGAGTTTAAAGGGGGGATTTTCAAAGGGGCCTACACAAACTTCTCCCTTCACTATCTGCCTGAAGCTGTCTCCTCAAAAACACTGCCTTCCCAGACTGTCTGTTCTACCATCACTGGATTTTTCTTTACAAAAGCCAATAGCCACCATGTTTGTCCTTTTCTGACATCACAACCAACCACCCTCACCAAGTTAAATCCAGTCTCCCAAGTTCTTTCCTTAAGAGAGTTTTCCAAGATCCCTGTCTTTCTTCTCTAGACTAGTAATAGGCATATGCTGAACTGAGAGTTTTAAAACTGCTTTACTTCCGTGCATGAACCTCAGGGTAATTTTCCAAATGTTTCTGGGATGCTCCCACCCATGCTGCCCAGCCCCAAATCCCGTGAATTACTGCCAAACCATGTCGAATCTTTTCTCACAATATTGAAGTAACCTTGCCATCCTGCTGGCTTCACCACTTTCTTCAAAGGCCCGTAACAAACATATCATAACAGTTTTATATCTTCTACTTAACCTTTGGAGGTCTTTAAGTTTCTCTGAGGTAGAGGCTCTCTGATTTATATTCTAATGCCTTCCAGTCTAAACTAAATGTAATTCTTTCTAAAATGTCCAACTTTAACTTATGGATTATAGTGCCTAGAATGTTGCTGAAAAACCTCTCTGAGGTTTTTTTATCCAAAACTGAGCTCACATCAACCTCACCAAGTGGATTTTCTTGTATTACACTCATTTTTGTGTCTATTTTAAAATTCTGTTTGTGATATCTAAACACCTTTATAACTTCCATTTTACCAATAAAATTGATTTAGAGGTGAAGAAAGCCTCTGGGCTTGCCCTGTTAAATGTTTTTTTCAAGCAAGTTTGTTCCAAGACAATACTGAAGAAAGAATTCAAGGCAGATGAGTGTAGCTGCACCTATTTTTTCAGTCAAATTCTGTGTTCATGGAAATAACAGCCTTAAAAAATGGGAAAGTCAGCATCCTGGCTCAGGCATGCTATTAAAAACACCAGAAAATGGGCATTCCCCAGATCAATACCTCTCCTAGGACCTATCAAAGTGTGAGAGGAATGGTCCTCATTAAGGCTATGATGGTAATACCCAGTCCTTTGACTTTTGTACTGCAGTTATCATTGCAGACATATCGAAATCCATTGGCAATGGACATTTTCACAAGACCTGAGATCAAGAGATCAATTCAGAGAAACCACAAAAGAATCACCAACCAGTGGTAATAGCTTTCACATTCTCCACATCCTAAATTCAAAGGGAAGGTCTAGATGTAAGATGCTAAAAGTCTCATTACACTGCAAATCCGTCACCAGGCACGATCCAGCTTCCCATGATGGCTGGTACTCAAACCTCAGTTTCACTGACATTTTGAAACATATTTTAATCCACTGAAAAAGTTTGTGGAGTACCTGTTAAAGGAAGCACATCAGTGAGTGCCTGGGATTTGCACTTTTTCCAACTTTTCAGGTAAAGTTAGAAAAACATCTGGTAATTTTCACAGTTTAGAGAAAGCCCCACTGAAAGGTTCATAAAGTTATTGAAGGCATCCAATTCTATGTCAAATTGAATGAAACACAGGCACATAAACCCACCAAGGTGGTGATAAAATATATATATATATTTTTGCTCCATCTCTAAACTGATGAGTTAATACCCATGTCTGCAGTGTGTTCCAGCTAAGCAGCCATCCTCTCTGACCTCAGCAGGCACAGCAGGCTGCATACACAGAGTTGATTGCAGAAGCAGGGCCCACTGTATGATACCACATCAGAAAAAATAAAATGAATCACCCAGTCATGCAGAAAGCAGAAACAAAACCAGTCTATCAAAAGAGGATATGAAAGTTTACCAGACAAAAGCATCATGCATTTTGCCCCCATATATTTTCTTGTTTTAGGAAAACCTCTGCTTACAAAAAAAACATCGATGGAGAAAGAAAAACAGAAAGAAATAAAAGAGAAGAGTTCGACACATCCCTGTAGAATTAATTAGTTGTGGAGAGTTTTCACCCCTATTAAAAATTCAAATAAATTAGTTCTCTTAGCCTATCTATAGACCCCCGGATGTAATTAGTGTGATAATCAATATATCAGTAGGAAACAGCTACTTAAGTGCAGCCAGTGCAATTGTAGATTTAGGACAAGTGAAAGGGGCGTACTCAACAACAGCAGGGAAGAGTATAAATGCAAATGAAGCTCATAAAAAAGAATGAGTGGTTCTGGCTGTGCAAGCTGCTCAAAATTCATCTAGGTTTTTTTTCTGAAACAGTGAAATATTAGGCTGCTGTGAACTACCCATACTTGGCTAACAAACATGAATATGTACCATAGACCTTCATTTGTTTTCTCACTTACTTGAAGACTTGTTAAAGTGCTGCTAGCTCTCTACTCTCCACTAATGCACAATAAAAAAGTTCTAATAAAATGTGCACCTGTCACACTCACATTTTTAGTGTTAAAAATACTCCCTGTTGTGTGTGGAGTACCAGCTGTGCCAGCAGCTTCAGTGCATGACTGACATGCTCAGGGACATCAATGGCTGAAGGTAGTTTGCTTCAGATTTGGCTCTGATATTCTCTCCTTACAATGGGACTTCAAAAAGAGCAAGCAAGTGAATCACAGAGCACTATTTCACAGCAAATTTCACCCTATCATCCTCTAAATACAGGAATCATGTGTGTACAATGAACTGAAAACAGTATTATATGTTTTATATAAATCTCTAGGTTGTGATACTTCTTTAAGGACAGAGGCATCCAACTCCTGAGACTTTCCCTGCCACCAAAAGCCAGGAAAAAATAGACTTTGGGATGATGTCAGAGAAATAAATATGACTGTATCAGAGGTTCACGTTCATTACCCCACTTGGAACTCATGATGCTCTGAGCTATGTACAAAGAAAAGAAAGGGAAGGGAGAAGATATGGCAGAAACAGGAAGAACTGATTGAAATTAGATTATTCATTTCCCGGGGCGGGGGGGATCCCAAAGGCCCACAACTTTAGTCCCTGGCATTAAACAGTGTTGTCAGATTTGATCCTTATTCAAACGTAGAGAAACTTTGCACAAAACACCCATCTCATACCCATCTCAGTCGTCAGACCTTGACTCAGAGATGTGCTTCACATGATGCTGCAGACAGCAATTAAAGCAGAAAAATACCTTACTTGTTCGATCTCAGCTTCTATAAGTCCAAAGATTCTTGGCTTTCAACATCCTACAATTCTTTATCCAAAAATTAAGTTATTTATTTCCTCTACATAGAATCATTTTCAACTCTGGGTTTTTAATGGATGATTTAATATCTCTTCAGTTTCAATCCCACCCAGGTAGGTTTCAACATTTCTCTTTCACAGGAGCCCATGTCACTAAAACATGGTTTGAAGTGAACAATTCGGTGTCAAAACCCCCAGCAAGATTTACAGGAACACCTCCACAGCTCCACAAGTCAGGGTCTACCTTAACAAAATGTTTCAATGAGTGCTCAATTTTTTGGTCTGTGGGAAAATTCTAGAAAAAAAATCAAATTATTACAACAAAACTACCAGATTCATACATTTGACCTGGCATGGTGAAAAGAGGACTAGAGGTGGCTAAAGAAAACTGCAACCAAAGAGTTGGTAACAGGCTGCCAAATCTTCAAGGCGCTTAGCACCAAAGTGTCTCAGACACCCCCTCTTCTACCAATGTGTTATTCTAAGCAGCACAGAAGGGAAGGTCAGAGATGGAAAGCACAATTATCGTTTAGGGCATTCTACCTGCGAATTTCATTATTTTCTAAAGTTTTAGAATGGTCTCCCCAAGTATCCAGGATTTTTAAGGTACAGCTTTTTCTAAAAGAGAATGCAGATATTCTTTAAAAATATTCTTTACCCTGCAGTTACTGATAAAGCTTTATCACCTCATGCAAAGTTGAATTATGATTTTGCCTGGAAACATATACATCCACTAGAGAGAAACAGACGGTGTGTATTCATATATTTCAAAACAGAGGATTTAACCTCTGAAAAGAGATATCAAAGCATCGCTGAAGCATGGTCCTGCATTCAACATTTTCACATTTGGTTCACAAATATCCAATTAGGTTTCTGTCTGAACCACAGTACCCCAAATTTATAATTAATCATCTGTCAAAGTTACAAGGGCAACAGAGCACCACATTATTTTGAACAGTGATAAAAAAAAGAAAAGATGTCAGGGTTTTATGAGAGAATATCTTAGTTTTGAGCAGCAATATCAGACTCCTCTCAAGTGAAGAGTTAATATTAAGAACCGTGGAATATCTCCATAGTAAACTCAGCAATGTGTTTACACCAAAATAAAGATAGAAGGGACACACAGTATTTAATGTAAACTCAAAATGTATTGTGGTAAATGATAAATTGTTTTATAAAAGTAAATTGTTGGAAATCAATCTCCATCTTTTATCCAATACCAATATTAAGAATGATTCTTAAAACATAAAAAAACTTTAGAAAAAAAAATTTTTCCCTTTATTAATTGCAAGTAGTTAATGATTTTTCTTTGTTGTTCTGGGAACATGAGAACCTCTGCTAAATTTTAATAATGTTAATTAACACCACCATATAAAGGAACAAATGTTTATAACTTCTAAGAATGCAGAAACCTTATCCAACTAAACTAAAACTCTTTTGTCCTAATTGGGGATATAATTGCAATGAATCCCCTAGGATTTTTCACATAAAACCCTATTACTGGTTGATCCCAGAACAAAGATACGTTCCTAGAGATTCCCATAACCCTAATCCACACAGTTCTGTCCCTAGCGGGTACACAGGTGCTCATAAAAAGTGAAGATCCCCATCTTTTTAAATAAGCTTTAATTGATAAGACCCAGACAGACTGCAGATAAACACAGCAACATTGTCGGAAAATGACCTCTTTCCCAGTTTTCCAGTGGGAAAAAGATAGAGGTTATTTGGCTCAAAGAGTAGCAATAAGGTAAATTTCAGAAAATGGGATTTTGTCTGAAGGCAGAAATGATGCTCTCTTGGTATCAGCAGCCACATACTGCTATAATTTGGGACCTTATTCTACCCACTATGTATACTCTTAAACAGATCCACTGTATAGGAGGACGTTTGCCAGGATATATTTCCTGGTGTTATCTGCCTGTACCATTTCCAGTTATTCTGGAAATGCAACCTCCTTCTCCCTCACATTGGTTAGGTTTAAAACAAGACTCAGTTTTACACTGTGCTCACATGGGAGCAACTCCGCTGAATGAACTGAAGGCACAGCAAGGAGAGGGGAAAACCTGCTGTGGGAAAGAGGATAGGATCCAGACCTCAGGGACAAAACCCTATTTGGCATCAAAAAATTTCAGACCCACTTTTTGAAGCAAAACATCTCAGCACTAGTCCAAAAGCCTCACTGTAGAGAGACACAGACTTTCAATGCTTCTTGTGCACAAAGTAGTCACCTCTTAGCCCAGTCCAGTATTTCATACTGAAGGAACATTGAGTAGACAACTGGAAGAGATAATCATGGAATCAGTTACCACCCACAGTTCTTGCTTTTGGTTGATTCTATGCACAGAGACAAAACGTATCCAAACCTGGAGCCAAACTTACTCTGGCTGGGACTCTCCCTCAGCAAAAGTCTCAAATCCAACTGCAGCCCAGTCTAAGATACTGTTGCCACCACATTTTGGGGACAGAAGAGTAAGTCTGAAGCGGTGAGGTCTGTTGGAGCATAATTACACTCTAGGTCAGGTTGTTGTGGGGGGTCTTTTGTTTGTTTGGGTTTTTTCAATTTGAATTGGGCTTTAAAACACACTGACACTGGCAACCATTACTAAAAACAGGATATAAACACACCTCATTAATACTGACAAAAATTCCCTGACCACACACATAGGCAAAGAGGAGGAGACAGACAAAAGTGTCTTAATTAGTTTATTGTTTTATTACTCCCTCAATCTATGAAACACAATTTGCTTTACAGTACATCACTAAAAATGCACCCACCAAGGATATCAATTTGCTTGAATAATGTCATTATCAATGTTAACACTTCTTTTTATTGTTTTGACAGACTCAGTTCTGCTGCCGTCTCCTTTGAGCATCCTCCAGCCTATAAAGGAGTGAGCATTTCTCACCCGCTCTCCTTCCCCAAATTAGGTGCATAATATATGAAGACATGATTTAAAGTTTCAGACCATTTTAAAATACAGAAATTATAGTAAGAGACTATAGATTCTCCTAGATCAAGAGATTTAGAAAATCTAAAGCCATAAGGATATAAAAGCAAATCAGCAAAAGGAATGTTTCGTATGAGGTTGTTTCCATTCAGGCCTCTTACATGTCTTGAATCAATATAGGCATATTTTACAATCTCATTTTTTACACAGAGCATATGTGTAAATACACAGAGCATATGTGTAAATACACATATTCTATGGAAATAAGGCAAAGAAGGATAATCTAAAATTTCTCAGGCAGTTTTCTATCCATTGCTATGACAGCTGTTTGAAAAAAAATGGCCCTGGGAATGAGCTCACTAGGATACCTGGTGCCAAATTCTTGACTGGTACAACACAGAAACTCTCAGCACATTCCTGCTGACGTTGGTGAAACCACACCAGGGAGCATTCATGGAGCACTAATATTCTCCCATCAGTCTGATTCTTCCCTCCTTGGACCATTCTTGACCTGCTTCTCCACTTAAAGTCCTGTGAGGAGCAACTGTGAAACAGATACCAGCATTTGCAAATTCAACATTCCCTTCTCTTTTCCTCCTGTGCATTTGTAATTACATATTAAGAATCAACAACATGCACACCACTGAGCAAGGGACTCTTGTTCAATGAGAGACAGGAGGGACAGGACTCTTGTTTGCTCTGAATAACAGAGGCCTCTCTCCTTCCTGCACAGCCATCCTTCCCCCATCATCTGTCACATAAGGGCCATACAGGTTTCCCTCAGTCACAAGGCTATGCCAGAGACTGTTCATATCCAGTGCCCTCACAGCTTTGTTTTTCAACCTTTTTTTTTTTTTTTTTTTTTTTGGGGGGGGGTGTTGTTTTTTTGTTGTTTGGTTTTTTGTTTGTTTTTTGGTGTTTTGGGGGTTTTTTGTGTTTTTTTTGGTTTTGTTTGTTTGTTTGTTTTTGGTTTTTTGGGGGTTTTTTGTATAGAGATTAGTCCAATCTAGGATGGGTTTCTCAGACCAATGAACCTTCAAGGGAAAGCACAGCTTTCATAGTATACAAAGTAATGAGAGGTGAAACAAAGTTTCCACGGTTATACACAAAGAGTTTAAGCTGCCTTTCAGCTCATCATTTTTCAGACTGAGATAACAGCACAAAATCCATGCAGTATCCCTGAGGGGGAACAGGGTGTGAGGTCTCTGAGCTAACCAGCCACATAAAAAATACAAGACATCAGCTGGGAAATGAGAACTGCTGGATTTACACTCAAATAAGAGGTGTGAGAGAAGAATTAGGCCCAAAGTGTACAGCAGAGCAATGTGTAAACCCAGCCTTGTGTCTGAACATGGTCTTGCTCCCCAGTCTGTTCTACTGCCAGCCTTTCACACAGGGAGCTCCTAAACAGTTAAATCAGAGATTTAACCTGGCAAAAATTATACTTGGAGGACTTATTGAATGGAGAATATTACCAATATCACATCTGTCACAGATGAAAAACCACATATATGGATGAGTACTGTGTAATCCATTCATTGTTTTATAGACCTGGAATTCCCCAGAGAAGAGCACAACATCCGCATCTCACCCCCAGCTGTGGAATTTTACATTCAGATGTCCAGGCTGGCTTAATGTGTAAAACCACAGCCAGGCAGCCAGCTCCCAAGGGACCACACCTCTGAGGAGACTCCTCTGCCTTGCTGATTCCAGCACAGGTGTGGAGCATCTTGCACTCATAAAACAGGTGACAGCAGCCCTTGCCTGCAGTGGCACTTCTGCACACCCCTGAGACACAGGAAAGATTCCACCTCGGGGGAAAGCAAGCCCTTTCAGCTTACAGGAACAGCAGACACATTAGCCCTGTGGATCCAGTCGTGTTTTTCAGAACCGATGGAGCTATGCACAAACTACTTCCTTTTTAAGGACAAATGGATGCAGAATTGAGCCCTGAAGTCTTTACATACACAAGGGCTCAGGGCACGTAAGGTGGCCAGTGTTTCCCCCAGGGCCACACTCCATAAAAAGTCTCCAGTTGGCAACTTGCTGACACTCGTGCTTATTATTTCCTGGGAATGGAGCTCACTGCCTTGCTTTGAGACATGCAAAACTCCTCTATGCATTTCTCCAGTGGAAACCAAAGATCAGCAGATAAGTAAACAATTAAATAAATAATTTAGCATTGAGCTCTAAGCAGCGTCTTACACCTGTGAGCAAGAAAGGAGTACAAGGTTCTATCTCCTGCTGCTTTAGCTGGTATGTAGGTTATGAGGCTGCTGGTTGGTCCTGTGTAAATAAAGGTCTCTTACACATGCAGAAGGCTAAATAGTCAAGGTGATTCTATCCAAAGTCCCTGTCTCAGCTATCACAGAAATATGCCACACAAACTTCCATAGGCAAGGACTCATCTGAAAATGAAAAATGTCTCCTAACATGTACAAAAATAACATCCCAGAGCTTCCTATCTCCTGATCTTTTCTAAAAATTGGATTAATTCTGGATTCAGTTTGGTATTACAAATGTCCATCTCCAGCCAAGAGCTAAGGAAGCTCAGACAGGGACTCCTGCAATCCTCAAATGACCCCACCATGCAGCTGCCTCCTCAGCTCCTAAAAGCCTCTCAGAATTCACAGACAGTAATAGAGAAAAATTCAATAAACTGAAAGCTAAAGCCACCACAAAACAGTGAAACTGATTTTCTGAAGGCTGATATTCTGTTTCAGCCGAAATATTTCAGTTTAACAAAAGTTATTCAGAAGTGTGAGGGTGGTTGTACTTGAGTTTGGGGCTTTTTAGTTGAGTGGGGTTTTAAAAAACTTTCTGACAGCAATTTGAAATTCTTCATTGAAAAGTTAGTTATATTTTACTATAATTGGTACTTTAATGGAATAATACATCCCTTTTTCCAAACCAACTCTAATTTTCCCATATGACCAGTGTCTTCAGGATGTACACTGCCTTTTGTTTTCCCCCTATTATAATTCTATGGCCAGAAACTACCTTGATGTGAAGCACAGATCACACTCAAAATAAGCAGATCCATTTAGAAATACTAGCCCAGAAATAATGTTTGCCACTATCTGCTTGTTCCTCCTGCATATTGCCAGCTAGTTTACTGTTCACAAAGGGCATGGACTGACTTCATGCTACTACTGCTGGGGTCATTTTTATTATTCAGTGTATGATTTCAGTCTCATTCCTGCTGACTCTAGACTTGACTCCTGGAAACATTTCAGGCTGCAGAAAAAAAGGAAAGGAAATTATCTTTAAAAGACCTTCAGTCCTACCCTTTTTAATTTCCCTGGAATTCAGATATGTGTGTTCTGTTAACACATAGGAATGAAATTCCTAAATGCAAATACATTGGTAATATGTATAATATGATTTGGCTTTTAAGAGGATTCTTCTGTGAAAAATAATATGCAGCACATAACAGATGAGTTTGGGGTTTTTTTCCATCTTTTTTTTTTTTTTAGAAAAAAAAGAACTTTGAAAACCATTTAAGCCTTTAAATGTGCACACTGCTATATCTAACTAATCTACTCTAAAATGCAAGTGCAAAATAACAGATATATGAAGGTCTGGGGTTTTTTCCCAGCAATTTATCATCTCTTAATATTTATAACAACCTAACAAATGAAGTTTTTTCTAAATTAATTTGTGTCTAATTATCAGAAGGAAAAGCTTGCTTTGTAACTGTAACTGCAGCCTACATGCAAATTCTGAAGCTCTACTGAAGATAATGTCAAGGGGCTTGGTATTATTTTTTAAAGCAGCAATAGTTGGACCCCATTCAATTCAAAGGTAAGTTTTACATATTTATCTTTAGCTTACAGGCATGCCTCAGATAGGATTAGGAAGACATTCTATGAAATATAAATGGGGAAAATTTAACAGAATCCAAAAATATGAGTCTGAGATAATGTTTTCATTAATGAATTCTGGATGGGTTCCTTTTTGCATCTATTGCAAAGCCAAGAAAGTAAGATTTCACAGTACAAAAGTTAATATGCTCAAAGATTTCTCAGTATGCATTTTCAGTTCTCTCATCAGAATAACTTGTGGCTATTCAAAAACTACAGGGGTAAAGAGGATAGAAGGGGTGGATTAACAAAGAAAAGAAGACCAAAGCTGGTTACCTCAGTCCCAGTTATATTACTACATAATTATTACTTTATTGATTTCCCAGTAAAATTCACTTAACTAGTTTTCTGGGGTTTATAGCTAAATAAATTGCTTAATCCATTTCAGAGGAAAAACCTTATGCTGATGAGTTTATGTTAAAGATGTCACAACCCCTCGGGTGTCGCTCACTAACCGCTCGTTCACGACTTCTGTCCCTGCAGACCACAGACCAGACATCAAAGGCACAGCTGGATAAACTATATAGATTGGATCCCGAGCAAGAATTATCATAAACACTATGAAGCCACAAAGAATGTGGAAGGAATGATCATTTAGATCCGGAGAGTTATTAAAATTCTTTCAGACCTTTTGCTCATGGAGGTATGCAACATTAACCGTGGACCGCGCCATCTCCTGGAGTTCAGGAACGGGGAGGGAGGGGGGATTTCCTAACAGCCATCCCACAACAAGGAGAGGCCAGGCCCAGCTCTGGCTCAGCTCTCATGAAATCTTGCAATCCTAAGTGGGATTTCATGGCATGTGCAATCACACCATAATCACAGTGAGTGAATAAATCTGGTCTCTCAAAGATCTGGCGGATGATGGAGGACTGACCTTTGATTATTCACCCCTCCACTTTTACCACTGATGGACAGCTTATTGATCACAGATTTCTTCAGAGTCCTTAAGGAATTTTCCAAACCCGGGCCAAAAGAGAAAGAAACATTTTTTGTGATTATTCCTACAACATAAAAGATGTACTTTTCCTGGTTTCCAGTCAGCTCTGAGAGCTGTTTTCTTGGAACAAGAGCAGTGGAAGCTGTATTAATGAGAATGTTCTTAAGGATGCTTCTAAGAGTTAATAGCATGTGCAATAAAACGTTGCAGTGAGTATCTCTGTTTATCAGGGCTGACAGTAAGTTTTTAGGAAAATCACTTACACTAGCACAAAATTTTCTTCTGCTGAAAAATGATAATGATAGATTAAAAATCTGCTGCTTTCTATCGCTATTAATGTTACCCTTGCAACGTGCAACAAGTTAAATGTTAATTTGTCAAAGCTGTTTAATAAAAGGGTAAAAATCCTCTCAGCTCCATATATAAATACACTGATTAACCTTGACTTGACTAAAACCTGCTTTTCTTATTCCTAAGTGATCCCTCTATTTTATTCATCCTAATTGTGTAGGCAATACAAGCTGAATTAAGTCTTTTCCAGTGTACAGAAACTGTAAAATACTAGTTTTCTTGGATATTAATGTATATTAATGACCAGCCCCTTCTTCCTGCACTCACACTGTGCTCCATGCAAAATGAGGTACTGCTAATAAATTGATTTTCAGCCTCTTCTCTGTGGGCCTTTGGGAACTAGCCTGTGGGCTATTTCTAAGAAGTCTTGTGAAAAGTGCCTAGAGAAAGCGAGGTCAAGGTGCTGGTGAACTAACCCACTTACAGGAAAATACCAAACCATCCTTGCAAGAAAATTAGATACTGGTTAAAACGAGTCAGAAAAAATATTTTCTTTAAAATATTTCTCAAAAGAAGACAGCGTAGAAGAATACGGGTGCCAAACTCCACAACTGCTTTAAGTCTCTGCAAACGAAACCTCTACTGTTAAAGCAAAGTTACTGCATCACATAGAAAACCAGCACTTAGAAGCTGGATGTTACTGCTCAGGAAGGCACTCTAGAAAAAGTATCTCCAGTTCTCTGCTCAGTAGAAAAACACCCAGAGGGATGCCACAAGTGCCCGTCTCTCTGCCCCTCTCTTAGTAAGAAGGCTGATCACAGGCTGCTAGCTGGCTGACTACGGAAATCACTTTATTTCTAAGCTCCAAAAGGTCCTTGAATATCTTTTGGAACATGCCCTGACAAAATATACAAATGCTCCAACCAGATTAAACGCTAATTAATCTTAAGATGGGGACACCCACCTCTCTTAGATAAAGACACCACCCTATTTTGTTGGTCTTAGTCACTAACTTCACTGTTACTTACCTCACCCAAGTAGGAAGGAACTGTGAGGAAAGGGTGTATCACTGGATTTCTCAACAGGATTACCACCTCTCCCATTTCCCCTTCAGTCAATGCCTGCTCTTTTCCCTTCAAATACTTGGAATGAAGAATGTCTTGCTTTCAGACCATTGCAGCTTCCAGGGATCATTCTTGGAACTTGAAGAAATGTGGTCTCAGACCGTGAGAAACCTTGTAAGGCAATTCAGTTCCTCGCTGCTCACTAGTCTCTTCCTCTTTATTTTAACAAGGTGGTAAAACAGAAAGAATTCTGGGGGTTTTTAAAATTATTTATGGTTCCTGGAATTTAAAAAAAAAAAAAAAAAAAAAAAAAAAAAAAAAAAAAAGTCGACTTTTCTAGAAAAACAAGAATCTTTTCTAACAGTTAAAATGGTTTGTGAATTTGAGCCAAATTTGGATTGTCTCAGACAACATTTTTTGGTGACACTGTCACTTGCCAAAAGATTCTCTGTGATCTGGCTTCTGTTTTCCAAGTCAGAGCTGGTAACCATCAGACAAATACTTCTATAGGTTAGACAAGTATTGTAATATTCTTCTTAACATACAATGGTGGAAAAGTAGTAAGACTTTTTCCTAACACAGAGATTACTGTACAACATTTGCAAAAGAGCCTGATTCTTACAAGTTTCCTGTTTGATTTAGGCACCAAAAATCCGGTGTCATTTTTGACTAGGCTTCTAAATAGCTGAGGGCTTTTAAACTCCCTTTTCACAACTAATGCTATAATTGCCTATTTTTCCTCAACACTGTTAGCGTGGCTGTTCACTGCCATACTTGTATTGGTTTGGGGAATTAGGGCCAGCCATTTCAGAAACTGCAGCCAACAGTTACACTTCCTAAATCCGTATATGACTACCCAAATAAATACTTTGCTTTCCAAAAGCCAGAAGCACCTGAACAGCTACCATTCACTTCCAAGGCAGCTGCTGGAAGCCCAGTATTTCAGTATATCATTCCAACTACTGCAAAGTTGTAAACAAAATCTGCAAAACTTGGCCTTTAGGTGGTTATCTACAGCACTTATCTCAACTGGTTAAGTGCATTAAATCCATTTGCTCTCTTCCTCTGAGACTGAGATGAAGCAGGAGAAAGCGAGTTTAAGATAATCGAAATACATGAATGATAAAAAAGACATTTGTGATAAAGAACCCTGTGTGTAAAAGATGCTGATGCTGTAGAGAGCAGCAGTGGGCTTGGCCTGCCTGGGGACATCTATTTGTGAGGGTCAGGATGCCAGAGGCTTTCACGCTGCATGAAGAAGGAAGTTAATATCACACAAGCATGCAAGCTGCCTGCCACATGCCAATACAAGCAGAATCTCCCCTGCTTTTACTCTGTCTCTCCTCCCCACCCCCAACGCTTGTTTCCCATCTGACATCCTCCTTTCCCCAGCCTGCAGCCACAGCAGCTTTGTTTCCTCCAGTGATAGTCTCCATTCAGCTCAAGCCATCTTTGCTGAACAATAGATCCCAAGCTACCAGAAGCAGAGCAGAAAGGCTGGAGCAGCCAGGAAAGTTGCTCTTGAAATTGTGGGCAGATGAAGCACAGAATTCACTGCAATGCTAATAGAGGAGAGAAAGCACGTATACATTGACCCATTTCTATATATTGCCTAAGGGGCTATTGCTGAAAACAGCTAGATAGCTCAGTGGTGGAAACTGCAGTTAACAGAGTCTATTTTGGTGTTTGTTTATGCTCTGTGATTTGTTTTGAAAGATCAAATACATAAACTTAAAACTATCTATGCACTCTACACAATTATGTGTTTGTTAAACCGCCCTCCTACCACCACAGTTTCATCTTGCCTTCAACCCCCCACAGAAAAAAAACAACCAAGAAGAAGCAAAACCACCTGAATTTCGGCAGGGCTCTCAGTCAGTGATTCAACCAAAAAGCTCCCAGAGGCAAGACTTTAGGGAATTAAGCTTTTTACAACATGCTATTTTCTTGTTGTTCTGCACATTTATCTGACGGGAAGACCAGGAGCTCACCTGTGCTCCAGCCAGGTGATTTAGAGAAAGTAAATCTCCAAGCTCCTGGACAAAGCAGAGACACCTGAACCCAAGAAAAGCAGCCTTCTTAGCTGGAGCTCAGGGATGCTTCTGTTTCAGCTCCATTTACATGTTGGGAGTTCCAAGCCGTGGCAGCTGGGCTTCTCTGGGGATCCCAGCTAGCCCCTCTAAAGCTCAGCTGATGTAGAAACAGAAATCAGTCATTTATCCTTACATCAATCCTGGCACTACAGGGTCCTTCTCCAAAACCAAGCTTTTGTAACCTAATGTAGTAGTAGAACCACATTTGTCCCATTCCTTCTCTACTGGGGATTCCTATTTTTTTTACAAGATGCTGTTTTGACCACCATACATTATGTATTGGCCTGTCAGATAGCCTCTCAGATTTCCTTTTGCTTCAAACAGTCCCATTACTTCCAGTGGGAATTTCTATAAGCCTTAAATGAAAGAGGCACTTTTCTGAGTCTATGAAACTACTTAATGTGTGCTACTTCTAGCTATCAACAGCATCATTAACTTCTCTCTTTCTCAAAGCAACTTTCTGACAGTGGTGGCACTTCTGTTCTTGTAAAGACATCAATTTCCACTTCTACCAAAAGTAATTGTAGAATGAAATTGTCACACTCTGTATGAAATTTCCAGTTTGCAGCTTATGTGGTACATTTCAATCAAGCTTTGTATTAGGCTTTGGCTTTCAGGTGCCATACATATCCCTGCAGGTGTATGCCAACCCATTTTCCTTTATTCTGTACCATAAGTTCAAATGATCTTTATATTATTGATGACGCTTCTTTAAATCAATGGAGTACTCAAAATAATCCATCTTCTTATTTTTCTGGCAAGCCAGGTGTTATTCTGGATCTTCATACTTTTAGTGTTTGCCTCCAGCTATAGCATCTATCAGAGTTTTTTTATAACTCAAACCTAGGGGCTCTTTAAGGGGAAATATAATAACTAAAACTACTAGCTGTTGCCTGAAGAACATCAATAACAACATTTAGCCTACAAGAATGTTTCCATGCAAGACAGATTTTGAAGGCCATGGCTCTTTCTAAATCAAAAAGGCTAAACAGTGTTGATTTTGTCCATTTCTGCATGCATTAATGTTTTCCACATGTACTCTCTCCATGCTTTTTTGTTAATAACAGTTATCTCTTTCCCAAAGTAATCATTTTTGTATAATACAGTTTTGAAGTATCTCTAACCAAGGTTTCTGTCTGTAATACATTTTTATCAAGCTCACAGGTTTTTATCAGCTCTAAAATCTATTGAGGTTGTGACCTGTTATAGTCTTTCTATGATTCTTTTTGCATATTTTTATAATGACCTCATGGGATTACAGCAATTTATTATTTATGAAACTCCCAGCCACTTCCCTCTATCAACTGCAGATTCTGCCATCTCAAGTAGCAGAAAGCTTATTGGGGGCAGACTCTCCCAGCTTTTGTGCTTGAAACCCTTTTATTTTTGGCACATAGTGAAGAAAATTAACTTATCCTTAAGGCTTTGTGTAGGCTTGCTGCTTCACACCAAAGAAAGCTCCTTAATTTATACCTCCTGAGGTAAGTTACAGACATTCAAATGCTAAGGACTATTGACTGCCTCTAATGTCAGCTGTCTAATTCTGTTTTAGAGTTAAGATTTCTTCTTTGTTCACCCGTTATTTACCTCTAAAGAAGGGCAGACAGTCTGCTACGTATGCTTGAACTAGGAACTCTACTAGCTTCATTTGATAATGCAAATCCAGTACACAAAATTTTCTCCCCGCCCCAAATCCATCTTTCGAGTGAGAAAAGCAGTTTTCTGTGTGTAGGCAATGACCAAATAATAATCACATGGAAAACTCTCAAGACTCATATTTAAAAGTCCAGTTTATAAACTATAGAAATTAACCATAAATGCAATCAAAGTCTCTACTGGAAACACATTTTTTCTTCACAGAACTGTCACTGCTTTAAAACCAACTGAGTGCCTTTACATTTCAAGCACAGGGAACAAAATGTTCTGCATTATTAGCACCTACACATGAGCTTATGGTTTCTGCTGTATTTCAGTGTGACCTGGAATTAGATCTAATGGACTAATTCGTCCTAGTGGCCTAGGTGAGGGACAATCCCCGGTGTCATGGTCACTATGCACACGTAACTGCCTATCAGTCAAGCAGGACTGGTGCATGGGTTTGCTGGGCATTAACTAGAGCCATTTGGCTATGGTGGTGACTTGAAAACCATACTTGAAACTGAAAGACTGTAAACAACCCTAACAGTACTTTGGGGTCTGACGCGAATGTTCTCCTGTTGAATCCAACAAAAACCCTGTCATCCTTGACCTGAATAAGGTGGATTTGGAACCAGAACAAACTCTTCCTATGCATATCAAAACATGTCTCCTACTAAGGCTTTCCACATCTGTCCTTGATACTCTCTGCCACAGCTGAGCCTGCTGTCTAAAATGCACAATCAAGCCAGCACACTGAATTCTTATAATCCCCAACTCCTCAGTATCCTATAGATACTGTTGGAACCACAAATTTTTCAGTGTTCAGACCATCTCTGGATGCTAATCCCTCCTCTGCCTTGCATTTACACAAACAGCAAAACACACAGCTTCATTCTGAGGTGTGGAGCTATGTGCTGAACCATTATAAATTACAGTAATCAAGAACAACAGGAATAACAAAATGACTGACTTGTGGGGTGACTGCCCCAGTGCTCATCTCTGTGAGATGTCCCATTTCCAAGCTGCCTGCCCCTCATGCCAGCTCAAGCAAGAGGCACCAGCTCCGTGCAGGTGGATTTGCAGCCCTTGGCATGCTTGAGCAGCCCTTTGAGCACTGAGAGCCCTCAGTGGCTTTGCAAAATCAGGGGTGGGTGATGAGCAAATGCCACCCCGAGCTGACACCTGTGCAGTGGAGGTTTGCAAAGTGCCTGACACCTCGGGAGGCTGTGTTGTTTTTCTTTCAGCTCCTCACTCAACCTGACAGGAGCGTGCTCCGAGTTTTCTGTTTTGGCAGGGCCAATAAAATCCCCTTGCACTGTGAGAGTTCAGGCTCTGCTCCTGCTCATCCTCGACTCCTCTCTTTGTGAAATTGTTCCACACTGGGCAATTACTGGCACTGCATGGGGCACATTAAATTCCTCGTCAACCAGTGTGTGGCAATATCACTCCTGCAGCCACCTCTGCTTCTCCTCTGTAACAAAAGCAGCTCTGGGGCCTCCAGCTCATTTCATTCCCACCTTTTAATTAGTTCAGACATTTTCCAGGGGTGATTTTTGTATTGTTTTAGGGACATCTTTCTAGCCAGTTCATTTTGCCTTCTGTTAGAGACAGAACATACCTGAGAAGAGTGTCAGAAATGTGACGTATTTGCAGACCTCTTTTTGCCAGTACTTCTGCCTCCCCTCCCAGTATTTCCACTGGATATTAATGATCCAGAGCACGAACTCATCTGTGTGAATGGTGTTATACAGTAGATATGCAATGTACATTTTAACCTCCAATGAAACCTGCTTTATCAGTTGAGGCCAATGGGACTTGAATTCTAGCGTGTCAGGGAAATACAGCTTCCCCTGAATTAAAGGGATTGATCAACCCTTTTCCAAGAAGGGAAGGGAGGACAGCTGCCATTGCTAAATGATGAAATCTGAGTTTTCTGAAGCTTGTATTTACTGTTGCACCTTGTCTGGTTTACCTCTGGCCTGCATCTCAGTCATCATAATTTTGCAGTAATAAACCAGTCAGCAGTGGCAGGCTTCATGCTGTGGCTGCAGGGTATTTGTTTTAAATAGCAGTAGCGTGCTTCCTTGTATCTTCATTTCCTTTATTTTTTTCTCTTTTCTTCCCTGAGAAGAACCAGATTTAGCTGTCACTGCCAGTTCTCACCAGCAGCTCAGGTGCTCTCATCAGCTCTGCCTGTCTGCCCAGAAATCCACAAATTGCCACGGGCAGCCTCCAACAACCACCTCAGACCATGCTTTTCTCTGCGATTGATGTGCACTGCCCTCAGGATTTGTTTTCTTCTGAATCCACTTCAGCAAAGAGAAATATCTTTCCCTGTCATAATGAGGTGTGCTGATGCATCAGCACTTCTGGGTTAATATGAGAGAAAAGAAGGAAAAAAAAAAACCAACAGTGACATTTAAGACAGTGGTAGGAAAAGGAAATATCAGTCTCATCATTTGCTGAACAGTTATTTGCTTGATGGGATGGATCTATTGCTTTCCCTAGGACAGGGAAAGTGTAATTTGATAATTCTTTTTTTAATCTTAATTGAGCTTTTCCTCGCATTCATTTCTTAATGCTTCTTATTTAAAATCATTGTTTCATAAGAGGGTGTCCATTTATTTATTAATAAAAACAGTCCTCTTCTATAAATACAGTGGGCAGTGAGAAAAGAGGTTACAACATTTCAGGGTGAGGAGGCAGTCATGGACTAAAAAACAACCAATCAAACAAACCAAAAAAGAACACTAAAGCTTAACAAAATCAAAGCTCTAGTTTTTATTAATTGCTTCTCACATATGTATGTACAGAAAAACAAGTTCATGGCCTCATTCCTACCTATTATAACTTGCTTTAACCCCATACATATCTAAGGAACCATGCATTCTCTTCAGTAGACAAAGATCTGTCCTAAATATAATATTTACATTGAATCTCATCCTGTGAGACAATAATGTGCAATGATTGCTCAGAAAGAAGGCAACAGAAGTGTGTTAAGATATTTTGGAGGAGTGAATGTGTTGCTTTGTACTGGGTTCTAAATTCCTACAGGCTCAAATTGTTATGTTAACTTCCTTTCACCCTTTATTAAATAATATCAGGCCTTCAGGACATGAGGTTTCCTCCTGCTGCTTGAATCTTTCTGAAAAGAAGTGACTTCAAGAGCAATACATCTGAGGAGACGGGGATGTTCCTCAGCTCTTTCACCTTGTGAAGATACAACGGAGAGGATCAACCCAATCCATTCCAGCCTCACCAGGGTTGTGTGGATTTTTCAAATTCTCTCTCTGTTTTCCCTGAAAAGATTTCTTTTCCCCTCACCATCTGAGCAGTTCTGACAGCAAGGTTTCCTTAGCTTGTTTTGTGATAGCTATTCCTCCCATAACATTAATTTTACACTTGCACTGAGGGTGCTTCTCCCACTGCTCAGTCTCTTGGTTCACACAGATCCCGCTCGAAGTCAACCTTTTTCTCTATTAAAAATCAGCTGAGTACCTGCTGTCTGAGACTTTCCCTCCATTTCAAGGCAGGCCACTTAATGTAAATTTGTTTAGAAGTGATGAGATTAGGTCCTGAAATCATGTGCCAGAATTTGCTTGCTCACTTATTTTGCTGAACCATACTGCTTTTTTTCCACCTTCTTTCTCATTTAATATTCTAAAAGACAAACTTTATTTTGAGGAAGAGCTATAAACATCACTTTGCTGACACAGATCCACGAGACCCACCAGAGACAGCTGTGTTCTGGGAAAGAAAAAGAGGGCTGGTCTGTTTTTAAACACTCAGCCACACATCCAGCCTCCTGCAGCTCCCCATCCCCGGCGCTCCCAGCTGGGATCCCGGGTGGATCCGTCTGCCTGCAGGGAAGGAGCCCAGCTCTGCCTCGCCAGGGCAAGATGGGGTTTTAAACTCCAGCTCACCTGATTTCAGGGAATTTAAAGCTAGTCCCACAGGTATCCACAAGGACAGGCACGCTGCTGCTTTTCAGAGAGAGTACATGTCTGCCAAATTGCGTCTAAACGGCACAATTCTAATTTTGTTTGCTCAATATTTTCCTATCAGTACACATACTTAAAAAAAAATACTGTGGGGAAAAAATATTTTCACTCTAAAACAGATATATTTACAGACATGAGGGAAGCATGAAAAGGGCACTGTAGAACCACTGAAGTCAGTAAGAGTATTTCTGCTGACGTCAATGAGGCTTTGGATTAGATTCTAATTTTTTGGGGTGGATTTTTTGTTGACAAATCTACATTCATCTAGAACAGGAACAGACCATGACACAAACAAGAATCTGGGCAGAGAAAATGTATTTGTATAAAAGCATTAGGACAAATGTTCAGACTGGATAAATTGGATCAGCAGGGTAAAATGTGACACTTACATGGACAGAGACATATGGTTTTTCATATAAGAAGAACTGAAAAAATCCCAGATGAAAAGATGTGCTTTTTAGCATTTCCTGTAACGTCTACAGCACATAATGTTACAGCATAGAGAGAAAAAACAAAGGATGCTGTCAGCACTGGCATGGAGTCATTCATAGTTTTCACTGACATCCATGGTTTAACAGAACTTTTTCTTTTGCTCTTTTTCTGCCAGTCCAAAGCTCTGGTACATGCAGAGTCGAAGCAGAGTAATCAACAGGTTAACCTGAAGCACGGTGGCTTTCAAAAAGACAATTGCATGCCCCTGTCTAGAAGGTTAAAGCAATCTTATTCCCCAGGACTAACATTTCATTGCTGGCTCAGCTGCCTGATTTTCAGTGGAATGACACCTCTAGTCACCTGCAGACACTCAGATGTAAACAAAATGATAAAGGACAGCAGAGTCCAACTTTTTGACAGCTCTGGAATAGTATGCCATGTCATGTAACTTTTCTTGATGCAATATGTTGGAGTGTGTATAATGCTGTTATCTCCCTGTGAAAGTAGGTGCCCAGAAACACAACTTTCGGAGACCTTAGGGCTGCAAATGGAAAATGGCTACTTTGAAGTGCATGGAGTAACTCAAGTAGTAAATCTTGAGTTGCTAGTAGCAATCAGGCTCCCTTCTTATCTCTCCCACTTTTTATTACTATCCTTTGGTTAAGGCAAGATATTTCTGAGACAAAAAATACGTGCAAAATAAGAGCTACATACACCAAGATTTCTACTTCTCTGCAAAGAGTTTAATGGGCAGCAATGTAAGGTAAAGGTAAGTCTCTTTTTGGCAAAAACTGTCCCATCCACACATGTAAAAGGGTTGCTGTTATGAACTTGGAGCTGCAGGTTTTTGCCCTTCCTTCTCCCCAAGGATAGAGGCAAGGTCAGTATTTGAACCCTTGTACATTCATCCCCACTCATGAAAGATCAGAAGACTCTTCTGGAAATTAAGAAGAAAGGAAGAGAGCACATCAGTCAAACTCTTTCTGAACAAGTCTTGTTACTACTGGAAATTTGCTGAGAATGGAAGTTTACTGCTCATAGAATTGCTATGAATGTCAGAAAGTAATGAGACTAACCTTAATCCAGACCATTCTCATTAACTCCCTGGCATCTGTTTTCCACTTAAATAGCTTTAGTTTTAGCTCAGTTGTCTGCTTGAGGACACTTACAGAATAAAGCAGAATTTTTCTTTTTTAAATAGAGAGGCATTAGAAAGGGAAGCTCTCACTCCTAATCTACATAGTAAAATTAAAAATCTGAGCAGAATATGGGATGACTTCTAAAATCAAAATCTAAAAAATAAGTCACTTCTTTGGCTACTAAAGCCCAACTAGAAATTTGTAGGTAGGGCTTCTCAGTTGATGATTAGACTTCCATCAGACTCTTCCCACTCGAAAATTAAGACCATGAACTGAATAAGAGTTCATCTTCTCCAGGGAATTTGGTCCACAACTTGCTAGAGTTAGTGCCAATGAGCCTATAGATTTAGATGTTATCCCCAATATTTCAAACTGAAATGAGTGACTAAGGATGGAACAAATCAAAACTTGTTGCACCATGTTATTTGCAGAATTATCTGCTGTTCTCCTGTAATAATCAACTATGTTACAGGGACTGCTTTTCATTTCCCACTCAATTCCAATCCTGACAGTAACAACGGAGTCTGCTGAGTCGAAACACTGGTTGGTGAAATCAAGGCATGTAGCTTGCAGGATGTTGGTACTGTAGGTACTGATCTGTGGGAAGATAAAAGTGACCCAGACACACAGGTGTGTCAGCACCTGTGCAAATTGAGACCTGTGCAATTAGCACAGCTGAAGCCTTTCCACACCACAGCTGCTCACAGCTGGGCAGTGCCTCTTCCCAGTCTGGTTTCAAGTAAGAGTTCAGGCCAGGTTGGATGGGGCTCTGGGCAGCTTGGTCCAGTGGGTGGCATCCCTGCCTGTGACAGGGGGTTGAAATGAAATTATCTTTAAGATCTCTTTCAACCCAAACCATTCTATTATTCTGTGCTACTGCCAAAGTTAGGCTGGAAAGTGCACAGTGCCAGGAGCAGTTGCAGTGACCAGCCATGGGCAAAACACTGTACCCCAGACAGGTGAAAAGAAAGACCAGAAACTCCCCATGCGTGGATGTAAGAAGAGGCAGATACACTTATGCTGATCACCTGGTACATTGCAACCCTTTCCATGTCTTCAGTCACCACTCTCCAGATTCACCTGGAAGGGAGGAGCTCTTTTGTTCCAATTTAGACACCTCAAAGCTGTTGATTCTGTGAGAGATGAGAGTCTATTCCTTCATAGTGATTCATTCCATCCTGAAATAAGTTCAGGGCTTTGGCTTTTTGCACACTTTTTTCTCAGCCCTTCATCCCCTCAGATCTGTGTCTGCTCAGAGAACACAAAAGCTCCTGCTGGGCACAGGTGTTCACAGTCCCTCAGGGTGAATCAGGAAAGGGCTGGTGCTTGTACAAGTCCTATTCCAGTGTGGGTCAAGATGAGCCTGAAGTGCCTGGGAATTGGGAATTTCTTCTGCATTAGTCAGAAAAGGCAAATCCCAAAAGAGAAGGAATAAGACGTCCTCTGGTGATGCCTTCATCTTGGCAGGTAGATTAGACAAGTAAGTGTAGATCAGTCTGGATCCACAAAACTTGGATAGGGAAGGATAGGAATATCCAACACTATATTACCTTTGCAGTGATTTCCCAGAAAAATACCAAAGGGAGAGCACAGTTGGTATTTTTGTTCTTCTCCCTCTGGGAATTTCCTTATCATGAATCAGAAGCAATGGCAGTCAATCCAATGGTGTTTTTTCTTATAATTAACATTTTACAATATGTCCCAGCATGAATTCTTCTTGTTCACACTGCACATTAGCTGGAATACAGGCAGCAGTGACACCTGTTTCTTTGCTGATCATTTTGCCAGATACAGGAATCAATTGATCCATTCAGAGCATTTCAGTGGGATACTGGCAGCACCAACATTGTGTGCTTTATGGATAATATATCTCCAAAGAAAACCTTAGTGTGCTTGAGTTGCATTCTCTTTGTCTAGCACTTGGGCATGTGAGTCAGGCATACATGCCTTTTGTGGTTCAAAGTGGAAAAATCCTCATTAAGTTACACATGTAATGACTTCACAAAGTATGTGAGTAATAGACATGAAACCTGTTCTGATATGCTGGCTCAAAGATTTTTTTTTTTCTTTTTCCCTACAGTATGCATTGCCCTGTCTCAAAATGATTTATTCAAAATATCCATTAAATCAGAGAAAAGAATCTCAAGTGGAATGAAAAGTAAAAAGCTTTAGGTCCCACTGGTGCTAATAAAGCCAAAGCACAAGGATGCAAACCTTGCATTACCTATATGGCCAACCACCATCACAGAGAGAAAGAAGACCAAGGAACAAGAGCTTGATCCAGATTCTTAAGTCCCTGTTCACAACCAACCAATTGATGTTTGCTTAGTTTCACAGCTAAATAAGGCCTGGAAATCAGCAGAATCTCAGATGCTCATTGGACAAATCAGCTCATGCTCAGGTGAATTCCCCTTCACTTAAATCTCTGCAAAGAGCAAACCAAAGACAGGAGAATTCCGGCAAAGCTTTGACTCTTGTGAATGAAAGCAGTGGGCGGGATGTAAGAGAGAGCCTATCCTGCACTCTGTTTATCTTTTTCATGGTGAAAGGTGTGACACTATTACTCAGCAAGCGCAATAAAGAGTCTAATACCAGAATTGTCATTCCGCAGTCTCAAAATTGTAGCACAATCAGGGTCCAATTTTATGAACATCATCTCACCAGCAAAGCGCAGCAAGAAAACCTGAATTTGCAAGTAGTCAGGGCAGCAGACTGGGATGCTTTATATTCCTAAGCAGTATCCAAACACAAAGAGAGTAGCACAGATAAGAACACACAGACAGAGCAACAGTGAGCTCTATTTTCTTCCAAGAGTAACTCTGAGCACTGAGCAAGGCAAAGTGGTATTTTGTGTTTGGGCTACATGTTTTAGTGCATGGGTACTGAAGCACAAAATTACCTGATTGAATGGGGAATTAAATCAATACAAGCTTTTGCATTTAAACTTATAAGTTTACTATTTACCTGCAAATTCATTATTTGCTTAGATATTGCAAGACACGGTGAGAGCAGCAGTAGCAACCTTTCAAAATGAGGGCACCAAAGAATTCAAAGGCTGAAAAGCAGTGAAAGAAATAAACAGGAACTCCCATCCTAGATGAAGGAACGAAGAACAATTACCCTTTCCTATGCTGGTACCAGAATACATAAATACAACACAATTTTATGGGTGCTTACTCCCTCTCCACACTGATTTGTGTTATGGAAACACTATTTTTACGCAAATAAAAAAAAATTAAGGTAAAAATTCTAAGCTCTCTAAGGTGAGCTAAACGTTTCATGTTATTTTACACAGGGTTTTGTTTGGGTTTTATTAGGGCTTTTCTAGCTTTTGAGCAATGCTATTACCATATATTGATTTTCTCTCAATTTAGCAGAACCATAACTCTCAAAAATGATCACCACATTTTGCAAAGGAAACAAAGTCTCATAATCCACAATTCATACTAAAATTAAAGTGACAACACATATTCCAAACGCTCTTCTATGCCATAGCGTTGGCACTGCTTATTTACAACCATTTCTGTATTCAGTGTCATCCTCAACAATGAAAGGTACCCATATATATTCCACAATATCTAAGTATATTTTGCTCTTCTTTTTCCAAAAGACAATTTGTTAGCATCTGTTTTGCTAAGTACAGCTCACAGCAGGCATTCCCTAGACACACCCAACAGAAACTTGCCATATATGATGAACTACACCAACTACACCTTCACAGCTATGACAAAGTTCTCCTAAAATCTGTGCATTTTTGAAAAATCTCTTTTGTGATCAGTATCTAAAGTTTCTGACTCAGTTTCCACCCAATCAACTACCCACAAAATGCAACCTTTTCATGTGGGGGAGCAATCCTCTTTTTAGCTTAAAGGAGTAGATTTCAGAGTTACAAACTGTGCCTTCCACTTGAAAATTCAGTCTACCAGAGCTGAATGACTTTTCAAAAGTGAAACAAAACTCATTTAGAAAATGGGCAGATTTTCTGATGAACTGTCAGGAGGTGACAAGAATGTGTGTGACACAGAAGCACAACCACCACTCTGCAGAGGGGAAAAACTCTCTGAACCCCTCCAAGGAGTTACTGTCTTCATCAGGTCTCACCACTGAAGTGTAAAACAGACCAATTGTTATCAATTTGCTTACAATCCTCGTTGCTAATAGAACCACTTTTAGCTGAAAATCATTTTGCAATTATTTTGTCACGAGAAAGCCTTGCATGCAGCCACCCTTCTTTTGCTAAAGAGGAGGGACTGAGTCACTCCAAATGTGATGACGACAGAATTTGTTTCTTTTCTAAATGAGAAGATTTCTACCTCCCAGGTGATTCCTCTTTCTAAACAAAGAATCCAACATGCATTGAGTTGCAAGGGGGTTATATATATTACTATTAATGTTATGAAAATAACTGTGCATCAGAGCCTGGTAAGTTTAGCTGAAAATAGTCAATAAATTATTTAGTTCACAAAATGTCATTATGTGTGGGGTTTACTTAATTGAATAGAATAATTTATGGTAAAACCTAGAAAAAAGATCAATGCAGATGGCTTGTGAGAATGATTGAGTTTCAGTGAAGGCAATTTGATTTTTATCCCTCATTATAATAATGTTAAAGGGAAAGCATCAACTTTGGTAAAAATCAATATTTGATGAGTGCCTAGGCCATGAATTTTAACTAGAGGTAGAACTGAGGTAGGAATAGGTGTAAATAATTAATAACTTCCATACCCTGAACAAATAACTGTTTTGTTTTGGAACAAATGCCTATTATCCAGAGATCCTCCTGGTCTCATAAAAAAGAATTTAGTAATGAATGTTTGGTTTTTAAAATTCCTTTTTTTTTTAATTGACAAGTGATCCTTAAAACATTCTTGAAATGTATTTAATCAAGGGCTTTTACCGACAACAGAAGGCTAAAAAATGCAAACATGTTACTTTTCTGAGTGAAGTAACACATTCCACATTTTTTCCTTTTCTCTTTACACTAGAAGAATATTTTCCACTTTGCCATCAACAGCTATGCTGGCTAGAAAATGAATAAAAAAAAGGTACACTCTTCATGGAAAATAAAATTGTAAATCAAATTTTTACACAACCTTGTACATGGGCTTGCAGCTGTTACTGTTGTGCTATAAAAGCAACCTGTAAAATCTATTTGAAGAGCAATCTTACTGTGAAACACCAGCCATGATTTTTTTTTATTTGTGGGTTTGTTTTAAAAGAACACATGAGTGAATTGTTGTGAATGTAGCATATATCCTTATTTTTGCTGTGTAAAATATTTGCCCCTCAACAAGACACTAAAAAAATATCACAGACTTTTCTAATAAACACTTTTTATCACTGGAGCATCCAAGAAAATACAGCCTGGGGTCACATCTCAGTCCCCCTCTCCCCAGTATGTTGGGAAATTCCCTCTCCCACTGACACTGTACAGCCCTTCTGCACCCACATGGATTCAGCTGCACAGTCATCCTTTAGCGCCTGTGAATTAAATGCCTCATCATGGTGAGAAAGTACACAAGTGCCTTCAAAAAGGAGAAAAATGTCTAATTAATCTCTACTGGCAATGCAAGGTTCTTCTATTTCTTTTTGAAAGAGATAGAGGCGCTGGGCAGAAACTGATCACCCAGATGTTGCCTGAAGGGGAGAGAGATTCTCATGTGGCACCACAAGCAACACACACCTTTACACTCATGAAACAGTGACAAAAAAACGATTCAGATTAGCAGCTGGTGGAAAGGAGATGTCTAAGAAGAAAGAACCAGGTTCAAACAGACTTGAATTCCTACTGTGGTTGGTTTACTGAATTATACAGAAGTTGCCTTTTTGCTTTTCTTTTTTTTATAGCAGCCAACACTGCTTGACAGATCATATGTGTGTGCGTGATTTCATGGGTCACATGCCATTGATATTCATTATACTCATGGCATTCCATTCCATTGGATCCAGGGCTAGAGGCTGTCATGAAGAAAACTGACATCCTTCCACAGCATTCCAGCAAAGCAACAATTTCCCTGACCTAAGGATTCAACAAGTCACTGATTTGGTTTTTTTCCATTATATCTTTGGTTCAGGTTGAATGCCCTGACTGCAGTTTCCAAAATGTCATAGTAACATCAATTTGTGGAACAGATTATGGAATATAAAGATACTGGGAGATAATGAAAGATGGAAACCCTACACTTAGAAACAAAGTTGGGAGGCATATTGCTGTCCTTGCAGCAGAGTTTATGTAAGAATCTGGTATTTAATGTACTTTGGAAACGTCTACAGTCAGCCTGTTAAAGTTTCCTCTTATCACAGAGAAACATCCCATATGTGGGCTTGAAAGGCAGCGTTCCTCACAGCAGGGATTATAGGTTAGAATAATAAAGCAACTTCCTGCAAGGCTTGTGAATCTTCTGTCCCACGCTCAGCGCCTTATGGATATCATCTGCTTTCAACATTTACTTCTAACATACGATTCCTTTCAACATTCATTTCTCAGCTCAGATTTCCTTGCCATTTGTCGATGATCCAATGTGGGATTAATGCAGGTACCACAACATTTAGAAGTATGTATCATTCAGGCACAGGTCTTGCTATGCAGGCAAATGACACAGGTAATAGCTGGGATAAACCCTGTATTGTGTCTCCAGTTCATTTTCTTTGTTTATTCCTAGTATCCTCCTGGCTGCCAGCAGTGTCACTCCATTTAAAGCATCCTTTCCTTGTGCTGAACAGTTTCTTACCCTACAAGCAGAGCTCTGCAGGCCACTGGTTGAGGAAAGGTGCAAACCCCTGGCAAGGTAATTCTATCTGCCAAAGCATGCACTCATTTGCATGAACTTATGCTTCAGGCCACTCCACAAAAATCAATTCACACCTCTGTTACTCACCATAGTCACATCAAGAAGTGAGAAAATTAAAGTGATGGAAAACTGAAGCTAAAATTCATCCCTGGATTTATACTTCTGTTGATTCAGGTCAGATCCAAAGTCTATTTCTTTTTAATGGCTTTGAATAGAATAAAGGGGTGGGCAATTACTATTATGCATTACTATTACTATTTGTCAGATTTAGCTCAAAAATTCAGGACACCAGATTTTTTTTTTTCCCTTTCTAAAGCTGATTGCATCATCTACCCAGCACAGAACAATCCTGAGGTGTGAAGGGAAGGAGTGTACTTTGGAACTATAAACATTCTAGCATCTACGCCTATTTTGGAGAGAGCAGAGCTCAGCAAATTCAGAGGATCCTCTGCCTCCCCTCTCATCTCCCTGAGGTACATCCTACCTAGAGCCCTGCAATGTGGAGTTCTCCTTTCACAGGTCCAAGCCTGTGGAGAAGCAGGAACAGAGCTATGCCTCTACTCACACAGCATTTCAACTTTTTTCTCTTGCAAAAAAATAAGGAGGAAATAGCAGCTGTGCAGAAACCTGTGTAGGAAATTTCCTTGCTCCTTCATGATTTTAACATCCTCTGTAAATTTTTTTGTCATTAAAGAGAGTTACACCAATTTTAATGCCACTCTAAAAAAGTATACAGTAGATCTGTCTTGACCAGTTTTCCTCCAGAAGAATCCCAAGACAGCAGAATATTGATCTCACAGATTTGTAATGCTTCACCTCTGAGTGGCACAAGCAGAGCCACATAATTTTATGCATTTGAAACAGAAAATTTAATCATTCCTCATTCCATATTCAGGCTGCCCGAAATACCTGGCATTGGGTACAGCCACAAACAGAAAAGTAAGCAAGCTCAGAAAGCAATGTGCTTTCTCATCAAGGCTTGAGATACCTCTCCTAGAGTTTACCATGTTGAGATTCAGCACTGCAAAATTATACCAGGGCCATTTCCAGACCCGGGATGCTTGAGAGTTGTGTAACCCATCCATCACCAGTCCTGGGCCAAGCACAGGTCAGACAGGGTGGAGCATCCAACTACTGAATGTGTGCCTTGGACTGGCTTGTAAAGCCTAAGACACAAATCAGATGGGGGGGAAAAGGATTGCTTCTCAAGATTTTGTACCAGTAAAGTACAAGTTTGAAAGCTGTGAACAGGTTGAGCCTGAATTTATTGTTAGAGAAATGAGTAGAGCTAAAATTTCAGCTGTAAGGAACCTCCTCATGGCATTAAACACACCTAACTGTTCTCATGTGTGCATGCCTGCTCTAACTCTGAGCATGTCACACATCTCATCCATGCCAATCACACCAGGACACATGCCAAGCCAATCACACAAATATTATCAAGCTTCTCAGATAATGAAAAGAGATTATAAACTGTCACTTTTTCCTAAGAAAGAAAGAAAAAAAAACCCTAAATATATTTAAAATTTTACTTTGAGAATAAGGCTAGAAAACAAAATGTTTTTTCAGTTTATCTTTACCTTAACAACTGAGATGAAACAAGGAACACTTTGCCACACTTAGTACAAAAGACAGCTTTTCCTGCAAGAGGGTCAAAGAATTGTGTGTTTCTCTATTTCATTGCGTGACTACAATGCTGATCATGAAGTGTACAGTATTTTACCAGGAGGTCATGGATTATAAACCATGTTTAAGTTTCATAAGCAGGTCTTCACCTCAGTCTCCCTCTATTGGAAGCTGTACTTCACCATATCCCATTGCAACCTTCCAGGAGACTGAAGAGTTAAAGAGGTTCCCAATTCATACTGAAGTCAGAATCCCCTTTTGTGATCAGAAAAATTAGATCTCAATGCAGATATTCAAAAACATTTATTCAAGCCAAGGAAGAATCTTACAGGCTGCAGTTCAGTTTCTTTATGGAAAGAATCCTCCAAAAGCATTTCTCTTTTATTGTATTGACCATAGAAGAAAACCTGAGACAGAAGGTTCTCCTAGACAACATCGACTTGTATAAATATATTGCCAATTCCACAGACACAGGACTTGTGAAATTTCCATTAGTATCCCCACAGATTTAGAAATATGTCCAAAACAACATTTCCTCAACCTGTTGTCCAACACATGTTTTGAGTGCACTGGCTTGGTGTGCTATTATTAATTAACTTACCACCCTGGTTGGAAGTCCTCCAAGCAATCTGAAATGGGACTAAAATTCTGATCTGCTTAAGTCTGCAAACTTGAAGTCTCAAAAGGATTTAACTGCTATGATTTTAATAATCTTATTAATAACCCATGATGAATTTATGCCCATTAATCCCGAAGTTGCAAGAAGTACAATTAAAAATTCTCAGTATATGATACAACCTGAATATATTATTTAAGCACCCTTTCCAATCACTGGCCATAGTATAAATCGTGCAACATGAAAAATACATCATAAACAGCTTTTAAAAATTCAAATATCCAGGGGAAAAAAATCCCTCAGAAAAAGCCTCAGGAGATAGTTTATAGTACAAATAAAACTCTTGCAAATCACTGATGTTTTCTATTAAACATCAAAGCTTATTCAGTGCATAATTTCTAATTTTTACATTAAAGTTTGCATAGATTTCATACTAAGAAATTTTTTGAGGGAATGGCATAACCTCGCACTTCCCCCAATTTTCCTCCTTCATGGTGGCTTTAAAAATGGTTTTATATTCCTTATTGATGACAGAAGGGTACACTGCAGGTTTTTTCCCTTTTTCTTTTTTTTTTCTTTTTGGGTTTTTTTGTTTTGTTTTGTTTTATCAACTTCATATAATGTTCCTTCTAACTAACCTAGAGAAAAGTCTTGTCGTGTCCCAAGAAATAATCTAAATCACAGCTCTTGTAAGAGTAATGCCATACTTTACCTCAAGCAATGCCACATGCAAAAGTGGACATCTGATTGACAACCATATTAATTTTTAATGCCAGTATTTTCAGTTTTAGTTCTTGCACAAGACATTTTGATTATAATATACTGTTCAGTAAAGGCACTTGTCACTCAAAGGGACAGAAAAACACACACAAGAAGATGGAGTAGGCACACAGATAATACAGAGAAGTGAAAAGAAAACACCACCATTTCATCTCCCAGTGTGGATCACCACAGAAGCCAAGCTGTGGAGCTGAGCTGGCAAAACAACCACAGCACCATTCAGAGAACAAAAATGTCTATGTGTTCAAATAAAATGCAAAGACACAAGAAGAAAACTGTGCAGGACTATAGTGGTGACAGGAGTCCCCAGCCCTTTTTCTTTAAGCCTTGGGGGGGGTTTTTTTGTTTTTGTTTTTGTTTTTTTTTTTGTTTGTTTGTTTGTTTGTTTTTAATTAGTGGCAGTTTAAACAAGCTGTAATATTCTATAGATTTAACACTGTATAGACTTTATATAGTATAGACTATATACATCTATACTACACACACATACCATCCACATATTCGTCGATTTTATGTTTTGAGATAACTTCATATGATGATCTTGACTGAGACTTTCAAAAGCAGCTTGAAGATCACAATCTTAATATGCTGCTTTGATTTACTTTTTTGTTCTCTCCGGGCATATTTTATATAAAAAGTCATGGAAAGTCTTACCAGCTCACATGTTGCAAGGTCAAGAAACACTTAAGCATGCAAGTGTGGGAAGCAGTACTGCCCTCAGTTCATTTCCCTGCAAGTAGTAATTAATAAAGAGAATTTTTTCTCTGGCAGAGAAGTTACAAGACCTTATTGAACAGATAGAAATTAAAAAAACAACAATTCTCACTCATCCAATCCACACCTGCATTACATTGTACTGTGGACTGACGTGCCACAGCTCTACTCACTACAGTCAAATTGCTTGCAGTCAATGATTCACTTTAAGAATTTTTACACTATTGCCTTTAGAATAACTTTCCCAAATCAAACCTATTCTGCTGCAGATAGGCTTTTGTGTTGAAAGGCATTTTCTGAAGTAGCATTTATCAAAAATGAAACAAATGATAGGACAATCTAATCAAAACAGTGAAATGACTGCCTGATTGTATTTTAAAAATCATAACCTAATTAGAACTGAATTGATTTTTCCGTTAGCATGAAATTAAAACTAATTTCCCTGCACAATATTTACTCTAATATTCCCCAGATGCAAATACAAACTCATAAAACATTTCATAAAAAAGGTTTTATAATTGTTTCCTGATTTTTTTCATTACATCATCAATTGCATTTATCTTTCTAAACTATCCTTCTTGTTGTCTCTCTGAAAAATGCATTAACGAGGGGAGAGATGATGAAACATCACTGAAATTCTTTAACTGCTGAGATACTGTGGGCAGATAAAGAGTGGATACAGTCTTTCATTTCCTTTCCTAGCCAAGCCTGCTGCTGAGATGACTTCTCCTAAATTAATGTTACAGTCAGGCTGATAGACAGCAAAAGGTGGCAGACACTCCCTGTTCAATTCCTTTCAAAGAAATAGGCTAGAAAAGTAGATTTGTCGCCAAAAGAAATTCCTCTGTCACCCTTCAACATATTCACAGTTTTCGCATTCAGTGTCACGCCTGCTGCCCTGGGCTCTTCCTTTCTCTTTGCCACAGAGAAAGTTCCTGAATTCCTGCAGCGTATGGCATTCTGTACTCTGGGAAATTGAGCACTGAGACACTACCTCACTCTAGCCCAGACACAATCAGATTTATAGGACTCTAATTTCATTTGCTACGATGGCTGCCCTAATGAGGAACGTATGTTTCTGTCCAACCAGGGCTACTCCTAATGCAATATACTCTTGACCTTGAAAGTTCATCGTGTCCATCTGACCACTGGTCAATCCTGGGGATTCCATCCTCTTTAAAGCCAAGGAAATGAACAAAGAGTGCTGTACAAATATCAAGGAATCACCTAATTGCCTGAGGGAGAAAATTAGTTATAGAATAGCCACCTCTCAACTTTTTTCATAGTTACGTTCCTATTTACGAAGCACATCACCTTCTCCAAAAAGTGATCCCCAAGCAAGCGACACTTCTGCAACAGTACTGCTGAATATCGTCATAGCTCATCACATTTCACTGGAACAGTGAAATGTGCAGCATTCAGAAGGAAAGGTTAACCCCAGAAAACCCCAGCTTGCTTTCTCTTCAGGAGACATCTTTCCTTGTCACTGGAGGGAAGCAGATACCCTCTTTTCTCTATATAAACCATTGGTGTGTAAAGGCAGGTTTCCTCACCCTAAAGGAGACCATATTGTGTCCTTTGCTCTAACACACAAAGTAAAACCATCCCTTCCGATTAGGAGAGTTCACACACATCCTTATTATAAAACTGTGGCAGCAGCACTTCCCAAGGCAGGCATGGTGAGACGCCCTTGTGGCAGAGACATTTTGATGTGCATGGACCACAGAGTCTCCGGAGAGGAACTGGGAAGAATTTTACAGCACAAGCATATAGTTTATCAAGAAGGGAAGGTCTTTGAGGGACATGTGTCTACTTGCTGCAATACTAATAAGAAATAAACTGAGTTAAGGGCTTGGGAACTTTGATTTCTGTTCACACCCCCGTCGCAGACCTTAGAGAAATCATTTCTTTCCTCTTTGACTCAACTGCCTGAATGTAAAATGAGGTTAATGGTATTTTTATCATCTCCTTTGTCTGATTCATCTACTCAGAATTCAGGTTGCAGGGGGAGGTATGTGGGGAACTCAATGCATAATTCTACAGTAGCCACTGTAACAAGGACAAAAGTCTATTAGGGTGTCTGTTCTCCCCTGCCGCCTATATAAATATGATAAATCATCTACTATTAATCATCAAGGCTAAGAAAATTAGCAACTCACAAAATGATGATAACAGAGAACAATTCCAGCAATATCCCTGCCATTTATCAAAAGTTAGAAAAACCACTCCAAAACCACAAATCCAGGTAAAAGTCAGGACTCTGTTGGTGGAGGAACACACAGCTGATTGATCCAAAAGAAACCTTCTATTAGCAAATTATGAATCCCACAGAAAAGTAAGCTCCTCTTCTGATTCTCTGCTTTTATATTTTCTCTCTGTAATTTCTTGAAGGTTTTAAAGAAAGATTAGAATTTACCTTGGAATTATTATCCCAGGGATATTTTCATTATTATTTTCTCTTTTGAAGGGCATTCTGCAGTCTATAAGTACTAGGAGGCTTGTGCAGAGAAATAAAGAAAACAAACTTATTTTAAAAATAATGACCACACAATGAAGGAATTGGAATATGCATATCTCCCACTCAAGGAATTGCTGTTGTGAGGAGATAATCCCTCTTGAACCTAAGGTGAATAAATTCCGGGAGCAAGGTGCTTCCCCTCTCCTTCTCTTCAAAAGAGATGGTAGATGCTACTGCCTTGACTAGCCATTCTTTTTAAAAAGAAAAAAAAATTAAAACCTTGTAATGATAACAAGTACTCAAGCCTACTCACCTGCTTTGGGAACTCAGAGGCATGTGTGCACTTCACTGCAAAATGCCACTTAGTTATGTGTTCTTGGCAACCAGCCAGCAAAGGGCTACACATTTTTCTCTCATTGCACTAATTTTCTCATTATGATGGTATTGTTTGGCAGGCCATTCACAGAGCCTTGTTTATAACCTTTTTTGCATTTATAGCATGGTGCACGGAGCAAAGCTGTTGTGTATTTTCCCATGTCTTTGACTTTAATACCAACTTAACACCCAGCACTGACACCTGCAGAAAATTCTCTTTGTGAGTGGGCTGAGCCAAATCTGTCACAGGTCCATGCAAAAAGCACTTCCAGTGAAAGTAATCTCCAAGAAAGAGATCATCCATTTTAAAATTTGTATTGCAATCCAACACCACAAAATAAGAATGTCATCCTGGGTAAAAATATTGTTATTTAAAATCCTTTGTCAATATTACCTGTTAATCACGTATTCTAGTCTAACTTTGTATTACATTAAACCCATTGCACTTGTCCCTGTTTACTAAGAATGACCATCACAAAGATAATACCTTTTTCATGAAATATATTAAAAGAAACACTGAAAAACAGTATTTGAAATTCAGCTGATATCTAGAAACCACGGGCCAGAATAACACAGCAGAAAGTTATTACAAAAAGCTTAGATCTTCTTGAACAACAAATGTATGTAAGAAGCAAAGGCAGTCCAACAGCAAGCTCACAGGATGTCATGCCTATGCACAAAGAAGGAATAATCTGGTCCAGCAAAGGGAAAAAGAGAATTCAATTAATGGAAGTTCAATTAAGATGTAGAGTCTGCATATTCTCTCCAAAACTAAAAAATGCTGGTGGGTGACATGGAGATAAAAGGCAAAGTTGACCTTCTGTCTTTACATCTTGCTCTTCTGGTTAGCCACTAAAAATAATTTTAAAAATAGGGCCTGTCCCAGTGCTTCCAACTAAAAGTGTGTGCAATTGACCGCCACAAGGAATTCAAGACTATTAACCTGGTAGCACTGGTACACACGAAAACTTAGATATCAAGCTTTACCCTCTTAAGTAAACTTCTAAAAATTATAACACGTGGTTTTGTCACTGCCATTTCTCAACAAGTCAAAGTGGTTATTATATACCAGATGTCATGTGAAGGACTTGGGTTTCAAAGCGACATGAGAGACTTTGGAACAGCATGAATTCTAGGACAACATATTGTGTGAGTCCATCTCTATCTGTCACGGTAATGATAAGAAAGGGCAGGAATGCAGAGGCACTTGCTCCTCTCCAAATATAATCACTATGCTCAGAAATTCCTAAACAACAGCCTCAACTCAGTTGTTGGGGTGAGCAGAAACAGTAATCCTTGACTGGCCTAAATTAGGTTGAGACCACCACATAGGAAACCTGTCAGGGAGGAAGCTGACAGCTCCAGACAGCGAGGCTGGGTGTCTCATCTTACATATTCATCACCCAAGCTGCTGCTCACACCCCAGGCAACAACTGCGTGCGGGGACGGCAGGAACGCGGGGCGACCGCTGAGTGAGGAGGGGGATGTTCTGAGAAGGACAGGCAGTGTGAAATTAGGAAATTAAGGAACCCCACGAGCAGATGAAGTAAAATACCGGAAAGATTTTTAAGGAAACCCAGGTGCATTTTTTAATTTACACAAGTTAACACTTTCATAGGGTAAGGATACCATAAAATAAACGAGTGCACCCTCTGTGGGGTCTCCCTCTTGGAAAATGACAAAGATCAAAGACTGCCTGCCTATTTTCTCCCTGAAAAATTGAAAATTAATTGCCTGAATTCGCATACCAGTTTATTCAACTCCTGCCTTTTCCAGTTCTACAATTTGCATTGACTGACAGATACTTTTAAAACACTAACATAAATAGCTGGCCTAATACTCCATGTCAGGGTATATTTTAATTGGTAAAAAGCAATCATCATCTTTGTTGCAGCAGGGTCATTTGCTGAATGTCAGATATCAAATTAACACAAAAGGATAAGGTCCCTATCAAAACAGTTGCGTATTCACAGCCAGCAAGATACAAGGTAGAGAATAAAATCCATCAGACTGAAGCGCAAACCCAGTTCATAATGAGGACTATGGCATCCAAAGTGTTCCTTATCTGTGTTAAAAATAAAAAAGAATAAAGAAAAGGAAAGATAAAAGGGTGGGATTAAATCTATAGCACTGAGGTTTGTAACATGTATATTGTAAGTGTATACAGATGTTCACAGCTCCGCCTATGCTACCAAAGTAGGACATTTGACAGTAATTCCTAATTACTCAGAGTTGTGACTGTCAACAGTAGAAGCAAAGTCAAAAAACTCTGGGTGGTCTCTAGGTTGCCTGCCCACCCCTCACACAACTCATCTCAACTAGTCACCCACCTGTATTACAATGCTCAAGATTTTATAATGTTCTAGAGAGGTGAATGCAAAATTTGAAGCCTTGGGGTGTTACCGTTTGTTGCTTTCCAACAATAAAAAATGGCCTGTGCAAAAGCTGTGCCTACCAATTCTCTAGCTGCCCTGTGATTAGCTAATTAAGTTTCATGAATATGCAAATTCTAAACATTGCAGTGAATCCTTTTACTTTCCTTTGAGTTCAATGCTGCACAAACGGACCTGGGTTTCCATGAGTAAAAGGTGCAACACCTCTGTGGTTTTGGATGACAAACAATGTCTGTGTAGCACTTATCAAGAGGGTGCACTTGGTGCCTGTCAGCACCCTGCCTTCATTACCATCCTTCACAGCTTACCTGCAGCAAAGACATGTCTAGGGCTCCAGAGCAGAGTCCAACATTCCTGTGAAAACTAGAATTGTCTGAGGGAGCTGTGGCCACTGCTTTGTGGTACAAAATCTAGTAACTACCTCAGACCACAATTCAAAGCTTCAGAGTCAGAAATCACATACTGCCTTCCCAGGAGTACTCCCCCTAACAGCTCCATTGCCAGAAGTTACAGAAGATGTCCTGCAGCCCGAGGGTTAAAACACTGGATGTTCTTGTTACCCATAAATACCCAATCAGTTGAAAGTCTTGCTGCCACTGTGAATAATGGATTTTTGCTCATCACAAGAACTTACAAGGAAAAAAAGCCCAATGCTTCAAGGTGACCTAAAGCCTTTTATTTTGTTATCTCTTGGCTTATTTTAAAAAAATTTATATAGCCCTAAATTTGACGTATTAACCTTGAAGAATTCTATGCAAGCACGCCTTCAAAAAAGAACTAAAATATTTCCTTTTGAAACTATTGAAACCAGCTATTGTCATTCTCCTCCTTTTTTTCCTTGCAGCTGAAGCAATATATTTAGATTTGCCCTGAGTTTCAGCTGCCAAACTGTTCTCAGTGAATTTGCTCTTCAAAATCTGTTTTGCCTATCTCTAATCCTAAAAGATTCTCAATTCCATGATATTTAATCTTCCAAGTTCACATAGTTACTGTAAGCTCTTTTTTTTCTGTTTTTAGCAAAATCAGATTCTCAAAGTTGCCATTACCAACAAAACCCTTTTTTTTTCCTTTTTTGTCTGTCTATCAAATCAACTTCTCATTACTCTGTTCCACTTAGGGCAGAGTGAACACTGCTGCCAGGAGACAAAATCATTAAACAAATTACAGTGGATGTGTATAGATTATACCCATGTACATAGTCTTGTTTAAAAAAATAATAATAGTAACAGATAATCCTGAGAAATGGAGAGTGTAATTTCTGACCAATTTCAAAATGCCATCTTTATCAAAATTCTACCTACAGCAAGTAAAATCAATATATAGATGTTGCTGTAAAATTAATGAGCTTTTCAATAGCCTGTGTTGAACTCTTTTTTTAAATTGCAAATCATCTCTAATTTTTCTTTCCTAAATTGTATAGACACATGCAATGGTTGACTAATGCTGCACCATAGCACAAGAAAAATCTGTTGCAGGATTTGTTCCCTGTAATGATCTCCACCAGGCACATATTCTTTTTTCTACGCACAGATAGACATCAAAATTAAGTACATTGGCTTAATTCAGTTGCCATTGTAAGCTCAAATGGAATACAAAGTGAAATCAATATTAGTGAAAAAGATCAGACTAGAATTGGAAGGTAATATAATTAGGTTGGCTTTGCTATACTTTGTAATGCTTATCTGTAGTATTTTACCAAATAGAATATGGGTATCTATTTTCTGAAACCATAGGAGGTTTTCAATGCTGTATTGTCCTTATTTATTTCACTTTGAGAGAGCACTTCAGAAAGACCTGTCTGTCCATCTCTGTGGGATTTAGGGCTGACGTATCTCCCTGAGTGATCTGAATTTTGTGTATACAAGGGAGATCTACTTCATAAGAAAAAGCATTAAGAGTTGTTTTAAAAGCACAACACAGAGAAAGCTTTATGTGTTCTGTTCATAGGAAATGTGCTCTTTACCTCTGAACACAAAGCATTTCACTGTGCTACAACCTCAGAGCATAGAAATTAAAAACATGAGATCTTCCACCTCTGCTTCTCAGACTTCACTCTGGCCCCATCAAAACTTGCCCCATCAGCTAGACAGCTTTACTGTGCATCTTCGAAACAGGGATGCAGAGCAGGATAACATCTCTCCAGGGCTCTCAGGAGATTGGACAGCCCTCCTGCATGGTTCCTTTGCCCCATTCTTCTTGGGCTGAGCTGAGGCGCAGGGCCAAGCCTCAGTTCCTGCACAGAAGTTGTCGCCAATTTAAAAAGTCATTTCTGAGCAATCAAATTAAAGCAGTGGGTTCCTTCCACACCTTTGATGTACAAATCTTCCCCCAAAAAGGTGATTTCATTCCCGAAACCCAAAGTATATTTCAAGGACTACTAAAGATACTTAATGATTTAATAAGCTTGGAACAGTAAAGATTTAGTGGAGGAAAAATTCTTTTTAAAGACATTATTAAAAGGCTACATAAACTCTGCCTATACACTCCTCTTGGTTGATGTAAAATATATTAAAGGTTTTAATAGGGAGAAAGTAAAAAAATATTCAGATTTTGTCCAAACATGGAATTTGATGTCTCCCAAAAGACCTGCTGGATACGCAGTGAGAGCTTTGTCTTGCCAAGACTGAGGAATGTCACATCAGGACACAACTCCTGTAGGGTGGTAGAGGAGCACACCACCCTTAGGTCATACCAGCAGTGAATCCTCACTATTCTCACATGTCTTCTCCCAAGGTGCCACATGAGATGGTGACACAGCATTAAACGTAGCCTCCCAAAGACATTGAGCTAGTTTGTCATTCTAGTGAAAAGCTGGCTGAGGAAGAATTCCTGCTTTCCCCACTTCTGACATTGATGACGAAGCCCCAAGCTTTTTAGTCAAAATTCACTTTCACTCTTGAATGCTGGGATTTTGTCCTCTCACCAGCTTCCTGATGGCACAACTGGTAATTCCAATTCCAAAAACAAAAAAAAAAATTCTTTTTTTTTTAAAATCCTTATCACTAACAGAAGTAAAAAGAGGATAAATTACTTTCTGGGCCACTCTCTCTTCAAGGCTAGCTTTGACAATTTTATCTCCTTGGACCAAAACTTGTGATCCCAGAACTGGGTTTAGTGGGAGAGCACAAAGTAAGGATCCATGTAAAAGCTGGGACAAAACCAAATACTTCCAGTATTCCTAAGGAATGGGGAAGTTAAGCGGGTTTCACACAACACATAAAACACATAAAACCACTGTAAAACAGATTAGTTAATTTGTTAATTAGTTAATTTTTAGTTAATTTGTCATTAATAACCAGATGCAGAAAAATTTGGAACCATAAAAGCAAATCTAGCAGCAAACAACAAAGTCTGTTGTCCCTGTTCCTAACTCAGCCCCAGTGTGCCAAGTAGGAATGGCCTTCTGCAGTGGGGGAAGCAGCAGAGTAGCAATAACCAGCAAAGGGTGGTACTGCAGGGACACCAGTGCCATCACAAGGACAAAAGAACCAAGAGGAATGGGGAAATTAGTATATGAAAATAAAATAAAGGAAATCACTTGTAATCAGATTTTTATCTCATTTAGGAGTCCCTGTTCATTTTTCTACTCTGCTACCCACTTTCACAGGTAAAATAAGCCAGAAATCAAAATTACAGTAATGCCTCACAGATTTATCATAATTCTAACGTTCCCATCTGATTGAGAGGATGCCACAAATTTCAGTGTATGTCAAGGATCTCGTTTGTAGCGATAGATCACAGACTATGAGGAAAAATAAGATTTCCTCCTTTTGAAGTAAATTAAATAGAGTAAATCAGATCAAGCATAGGATCAATAAAATATATACTCTCATATTTTAATCACTGGTAAACAGGCTCATGTGCAGAATATGTCACACCTGTCATACATCCTACCATCCTGGACAGAGATGTGTATTGTATAACAACTACTCAGCTTTGCTTTAGTGACGTGCAGCTTCTGCGTTTAGGTGACGTGAAGACAATGGTGAAGGTTCTACCATCTCTCAAGTTTACCTAAATGATCATCTACACAGACATGATCCAGGTGAGCAAAGAAGGGTGATTCAGTTGCTATCAACTACAGCATATATTTCCTTTGAGGTAGCTTGACTAGCCTGAGCTGAATTTCCTTCTGGATCACAAGAAAACTGAAATTTCACTGGAATAGGCAGTTCTCCAGATTAAAACAAAAAAAATAATAAAATAAAAAAAATCTTACAAAGCCAGTCAATTCGAGCATCAACAAGAGAATAAATTCACAAAATATCACCACAGTATATAACACTGTGTAGGAGTGTAAAAGTATTAAATTAAACAACACCATTTAACATTTATAGCCTTTTTTTAAAAAGAAAGGGTTGAAAAAATTAAACACCAGAATACTTACAAATGTGCCTTCACATAAGGAGAAACAATATTTAGTCTGTTGTTGTTTTATTATTTTAAAAATATTGTATGCCATGAGAGAAAAAGAAATTTAGAACTGTCAGCCCAGGCTCAAGATGGCCAATCAGGTCATGAAAATACCTCATGCTTGTTATTCTTCCGAAAGATTTTTTCACTTCTCTTCACATTAGGAGCCAGTCTTGACTCAAGAAACTATCCTGATCAAGCAAGTTCTCCCACAATCCAAAAGAAATGCCTTATGTAGCTTCTGAAGTTACTGAGCAAGAGACGTGGAACATACCCTCAGCCTCTTCTAGGCTGCAAGCAGGAGAATACAACTTCACTGAGGGAAAAAAGCTTATAAACATGGAAATAATCCCATTCTCCTCCATCATAAAAGGATAAAATGCTTTCCTTCCCATTGATACTTTCTTCAGCAGATTAATCCAGAAGTACACTGTTTCGGCTGTCAGAGACCACTTCCCACTCTAAAAATGTTCTTCTTCCTTTGAGGTGCTGTGTCTTGTGTCCTGATAGGTGTCACAGATCTACTAATCCAGATTCCTGTTGGCAGGCTAAACAATGCTCATGCAGTAAAATAAGTGCTTCTTTCCCCTTCAGACAACCTAGGGGCCCTTCCCCAACACCTGGTCGAGATTGAGTTTATCTTCTCTGCCCCTTTTTTTATTCTCAAAATCATTTACCCCAATATGTACCCAAATGGCATTGTACTGAATGTCACAGCAAAAAGTATTGCTTTGTTTTTATCCAGAACCTGACTGTTTAGGCAAGAAACACCATTATGTTAGTCTGGTAAAAATCTTTCTTTGATAAACCAATGATAGATTTTATTTTATTTCCTACTTATTTTCAGGTATTCAAATATTTTTACCTTCATTGTAATCTGTCACCATTTCTTCAGGTTATGTATCAGATTTGGTATTTATCTTCTCACTGTTAGATGTCTTCAACAGAAGCCTTTGCTGTCAAAATCTCCAATTTATGAAGCTATCTCTTTCGAAGGCCGAGGTGGAGATTATTTGAGTCCTCAGACTTGAGTATATGGAGCACCTACAACTGCCTTCAACACTCACACCATTTCCACTTTTGCAACTCTTGTCTCCAAGCCCATGGTCAATACTGACATACTGCCTGAAATAATGATGTCAAGTATACATTTAATTCCAGAACAATCTAGAGATTGTTCTAGAATCTTTCCTCTCTTAACATTTCCACTCCACAGGTGCCTCCTTTACCTACACTTAGTGTTTTCCGTGAGTTGGAAGTCACCAGTTCTTGTTCCATAACTATAGAGAGCTTCCTTTATTATTACCCAGGTGCCTTAAAGACCAGATATTATACTTTTCTAGTGTTTAGGAATCCAGTTGTGAAATGTCACATTAACCAGTTTCAGATCATTTGATGTATCAGGGTTCTTCTGAGGCCAAAAGTTGCTTTGGCATCAAGTTTATCATGTAGTGTGTTTTAATCTAACAACCAAAACAAATGACTCAGTCTGTCTTTCCCACTAAACATTATTTTTCAATAAACTTGCCTTACACAGAAGCTCTATCTGAGCTCTTCTACAAAAGAGCAGTTTAAATTACACTGTTCACACTACAATTTCTTTATCATTCATGGTAACATCCTATTCCAGCAGATACATGAAAGATCATTAATAATTATTGTTTGTTGTTGGATCTGAACTGCAAAAAGGATTTTCTAATTTAAAAAAAAATATTATCAAAGAATGAATATGAATTTGAATAAAACAAATCTCCAAAAGTACTGAAAGTCAGACATTGATTTCTGTCTCTTTTATATGCAAACCCAGCTGGGCTTGAAGATAGTAAGAACTGGGAGAAAAAAATCATGAACGAAATTTGACTCCCATCTTGAATGAATCTCAGCTCAGCAAAAAATCAGTCTTTCAACCCCTGAGCATTTTTGTGTTTTTATAGCTCTTGCACCACCAGAACATGAGGGTACTGATCATAACCAAAAGTGAAGCTGTTCTTTGTAACTATATTTAGTCAGAGCAGCTAATTTTAAATCCTCCCCTTTGAAATTCTTTTCCATAGGACAGTAGTGAAAAATAATGCACAGCAACGTGCATTAATCATGTATGCACAAGCCTGAGTCAAAAATCAGAAACCCATTGAGTGAAGCCTTGTGCAAACATTCTGAAAGACAGGTGGTGGAATCACGGCGTTTTAGAAATCAGTGTGTGGTCTGTGTTTGATTTAACCTGGATCAGGCTGCTGAGGATTACACTCATTCCAGACCAAAATGGAAGAAGTCATTGCAAGATAAAGTCAGGATTCAGAAAAGGAAAAAAATGGTGATAATAGCAGTCCCATGAGCAATGGAATGAATTACACTTTATTTTCAATTCATTTGTTCCTCGTGACTGACCGATTTATTTGGGGTTTTTTAAATTAATTTTACTAAAGTAACAAAAATGAGATTCCCATGATTTCCACTTTACCACCAGAAGTTTATTTTCATTTAAATTCCCCCCTGGGCAAGAGGTGGTTTGAGCTGCAGTTTGCCCCAAGCTATACACACATTTCTAACCAGGAGTCCAAGCACTTTGTGTCTCCCCAGCGGTCAGCTGGAAACCAGCAATTTGGGAGTGGACTGAGAAAATGATTTACCATCTCTTAGTTGGTGCAGGATGAACCAACTAGAGATTGGTTCTGGAGGTACTATAAAAATTGTACTTGGTTTTCATGAGAATTCAGTACTTTGGGGCTTCCTATTATCCTCTGGTATTTTGTTGAAATAATAACAATGGGTTCAAACATTTATGAGAGAATTGGGGAACATGCATTTATATTAACAGGGTGATTTCCCACACCTCGTTTCCACAGTTAAACTGAATAAATATTGGTTTACCTTCTCGAAGTGGCCAAACAGAAATTTTTAGAGAAACACCTACTCACTGGACTGTGCAGCCTTGCTCAGGCTCTGAACTGACTTGCACATAAAAAAATCCAGGTCATTTTTTGAACATGGAAACAAGAGCAATAAACAGTACTAATAACACCTATTCCACCTCATTATGAGTTTGCATTAATGTCACACAAAAACACCTTGGCAAGAAGCAACTAAAACAATGCTTTATCTGAATCAAGATACAAGGATCTCAAAGGTAAGGATTGATCTTTGTAATTCTCCTGCACAGAATAAGGGGTGAGGATCAGCACCATTTTAGATGCAAGTCTCACAAAAATAAGGTGTAAATAAGACATATTTCTGAGTATATAATGTGCACATTAAAAACTGTCTAAAGATACCAACTGTACAGAGTATGAATAATACACTGATAAGCTCGCGAAAGAGTGATGTTCTTTGAGCTCATCATTGCATACTTGAATAGGATATGAATATTTTATATTCATGCTAACTGTCATAAAGCAAGTTGAGCTGTTTGTACTAGAAAGGTGTTCACATAGCAGTACTATTCATGTTTACAGTTATCCTGCAAATGTCAGCAAAACGTTTCCTTCTTGTGTGCATCCCCCTCTCCCTCCCTCCCTCACTCTTTTTAATTCGTACATAAAGTTATTCAAAAGGACCACACAGCAGCAGGTTGAAAAGAGATAAAAAGGGTTTCTTGGTATCCAGCCTTGGGAGAAGACAAACAGAACCTTATAATCCAATAATCCAACACCCACATCAGGCAGTAAATTACCTGCCACAAACAACTGCAAGAAAAGGCCCTTGACAGATGTGGATTAGAGACAGAGCAGGAGGAAAGGAGGATAAACAACACCACGACCCAGACAGAGTCCATCAGAATCTGCAGAAACTAATAGGCAATGTGGAAATGACCCCCAGAGAAAGCAGTCCTATTAGCTTTAATCCCAAATGATCACAGCACTATTTGATAAAAACATCTACAAGAGCTGACACATCAAGATTTCTAATGTTCTTTCTTCAGCAACTCTCTTATCACTTGCTATCAAGAGAAAAAACAGAGAGAATTCAAAAGCAAGTAGCATTCAACTATAAATTAGCTTCTATAAATTAGCAGGGACCTAATTTATAAATGCTAAGTGTTCTCCCTGAAAGCACTGAAAACTTCAACCCTAAGAGTAAGAGACTCTCAAGGAACAGCTGGATCTTTAAGACACCCCAGAGTACTGGGGGGCTCCTGGTAAAAACACAGACCTGAGCCTCTTGTCCTCCCATCAGCTCATTTGACGTGAAGGGAAGGACAGAGGATTTTCTGCTTCTTGGGGTGAATCATCTGGTAACAGCCTGTGCAGGATCCCACTTTGCACAAAATCACATGATGGTTACCAGAATACTCAGAGGATGGATTTTAGGAGAAACTGCTGCATAGGTTTACCACTAATGGGCTGCCCTTGCCAGCCTAAGGGACCAATAATTCTCCCACATCCAGGTTTTCACAGAATGGCTCCACACATTGCAAGCTTGCACATGCCTACCTATCTCCTTACAGAATCTCCTTATATTTGCTGCATTCAAAATCTCCAAACAAGTATTTTGAGGATTTGTTTCTCTAGGACCACATCTGGACAGAGTGTGACTTGCACAGATGAAACAGAACTTCCAACAATTGTTCTGGTCCTGACCAGGCATAAAAGCACGTGATGTGAAGTGTACCAGCCTTTCAAATCCTACCAAAAGGCTGTGGCTGGGCTCCTGCTGACATCTGCATAGAAATCAGTCTCTAGCCTTCTGATGTAATCATCACTTAACATTTCAGAGGTAGCACTGAAGACCTGCCATCCAGGAATATTTTTGAACCTAATTCATAATGACTGACATTTTTAAACCACGTTACTGCAGAGGAAAGGCATAATGGTTCAGAAGAGGTCAGGACCCCAGATAAAGGAAGAACTATCCAATCCCAGTGCCAGTATGACTTACAGTGAATTATGAAAAGCTAAATTTAGCCCCTGTATTGATGGCAGATTATTAAGGGTTTTCTTACTTGTACGTTCCTATACATAGTGACACATACTACTAAGGTTTAATCTTAGTGCTCAGATTTATTTTACTCCCTTTAAAAGAAAAGAAAAAAAAAAAAAGAAAGAATTTTTCCCTTTGTTTGTCAAATATTTGCTCATACAGTATAAGAACAAGTCAAGTTATTACAAACATATAGAATTTTGAACTACACCATCAGACTTCTCTATCCCTCTCATGCCACACATATGAAAGAAAGGGAGTGAATTTACTCACTTACAGTGAATTTACACAGGTGCTCTGGTCCATAAGAACTACTCAGTGAGTTGACGCTCCTTTGCACCAAGGTGTTTCCAAATGATTAAAAAAGAACCATGACTTTTTTTTTTTTTTCAAAGGCTGTACAATTGGAAAACTGTAAAGGTTACAGTTTTGCTAGAAGAATTCCTTTTCACGAAAATATTGGCATAGTGGGCCTTCATTTGTTGGTTTTTTTTCTTAATCATGCAACAAGTCATGAAGCTGCTACTGTATCTTTACTGCAATTCACGCTCATTGTATTGCTTACAGACCAGCTCAGCAAAGTAAAACCTTAAGGAATCACACAACTTTCTTTGCTTTTTCTCTTCCTCTCTGTGGTATTTTGAGAAACACAAATAGATAATAAATTCCTTCCAAGATTACTAAGCCAGTAAAGGTATCTAGGAGACCCAGTGGTTTCTTTTTTCTTCCTCCTGTGGTGTCTGCAGTAATTAAAAGGGTGGGCTATAGTCTGAGATCCCCTAATCATGCTACAAGTTGTTACATCTCCATTTATGCAAGAGCCATTGGTAATTTCTGTAAGTTACTGAGACGCAGTTGAATGTAATGCAGTCTTGCCAAGATAAGGTAAGCTTTGGCACTACTTCTGTGAGATCAGTGATAAGTCCCTGATGTCGAGTATCAGAGGCTGCCAATGAGTCACAAGACCCTTGAGGTCCACCAGAAAAGTTGGGCATGCACCCAAAAGGGCTTCTAGATTACAAGTCTATAATGTGCCTCTTTCATGCTGATATACATAAACTTCTTTCATGTCAACATGCGTGAGCTTTCTTTTAAAATAATTATCCAAAGGGGTTGGTGAATCCGTGTCTCACTCAGCTTTCACTGGCCTACAGACTTGGATTCATTCCCTGCATCCAGATGAGTATTAACAAGGAACAGATATGAGAAAAAACCACCTCCAGGTACCAGTGCAGGGCCTGCAGATTCACAGGGCTCAGAAGAACAGGCTGGTACCACTCTCTCCAACGACTCCTCACAGACCTCTCTCCATGGCACATCCTCCAGTCCTCTTTGCACAGGCCCCAGAAAGTCAACAAGAGACTCTGTTTTCAGGGGTGACAAACCATATACTGTCCTCAAACACACACAGGAACTTGTAACCAGCCATGAAGTCATAGGCTTTTCTAGTGAGACACTCAAAAAGGGAGGAGGGGAAGAAGGAGGTCCTCTGACTGGTACCAATTACACACTTCTCCAAGTCACAATAATGTCCCACTAATATTATCCAGAGGGAGTCCCTTTGGCTCTATTCTTAGCTGGTGTTTCTAACCCTCCTTTACAGGAGGATTCTGAATAAATGAGGGATTTCTGTGACCTACAGCAAGCCTGCACACAACTGTTTGTATTATATATGGTTTCATTTTGCTCCCTGGCACTGCTCTTTGGTGGCTGTTACAGCCCATAAAGCCATCTGTTAGGAACACTCAGTCATAAAATTATTAATGCCTATAGCCTAAAACCAGCCCTAAGTAAATAAACAATACCAGAAGGCCCAGAGCAAAATTCTGGGATGTTAAATACACAGAACTATAAATCTTCTTAATAATTCTATGTGCTATTATGTATTCACTTGAAATTCTAGCCCACAGAAAGACTAGAGAGAAGTTGCCTCTAAGACAGTGCACTGCAGATTGGCCTCAGAGTGTAACACCACATGAAAAAATTCTGGGAAACTACTGTGAATCCTTGTAACATTTAGAGCTAATAAAACAGAGTTATGCAATTAGGAAAGTTCTTAAGAAATTCAGGGGCACACATAATCCTCGACATTCAAAATGCAGAGAGCAAAAGAAGAATGTCCCAAGTTTGAATCATTCAAATTCTAAAGTGGATAAAGGAAATGTGTTTGTATGGGATACGTGGCACCAGCAAACATGAAGAAAACATTAAGAAAATAAGGACAGATGGATCTTTAGCACTGCAGTGGCAAAAAGTAAAAGAGTAAAAGACATGACAGCCACCTTAGACACTGGCTCCTATTTTAATATAAAGATGTGACCTCTTCACCCTCCATCGTGCTCCCTGGGACTGTGCTGGCCAGGGGGTCTCCAGGAGGCTGGCATGGAGCCTGGCCTCTCAAGTCTCGCCTACAGGAAGCAAGACAGACAGCCAGCTCCACTTCCCACCCCTCCTGGCAGCCTGGGCCATATTCCATGTGTGCCCTGCACAGAAGAGCAGCCTGTCACCCTAGTCTGGTAGCCACAGATATCAAGAAATGACATCAGCTGGAGTTCCTAAGATCTAAGCATCTGCCAGAGCAGGAGAGAGGCTGCAGTGCTGCTGGCTTTACGCGTATCTTTAAAAAAGGTCTGGTCTTAATGATGTTCATCATCTCCCTAGGGGCAGTTTAGCATCAACAGCAACAAGTCCAAGTGTTTGCAGGCTGGGTTTATGAAGGAGGATCTGGTTTAGAAATGCCAGCCCTGCAAAGACAACCAAGGCCTGGCTAAAGATGCACAAATGCCCCCTTCCTGGAAACCAGCAGGCCCCCAGGGGATCTGGTACAGCCAACAGTCCATCAGTTCATGGTGTGATACCACTCCTACTGAAGATGTGGTTACTCTAAAGAACTCACCGGTCTTAAGCCTTCGCCCCAGCACAGTCACCACCTCAGGAGCTCATTGGAACATATGGCAGCATTGCTCAGTTTAGCTGGCTTGGTAAGAGAAACCAAGCTACTTTATATTTTATCGTCTTAAATTAAGGCCTCAAACCCTTCAAATATGTTGATGCATTGGAAACAGGAAGCTTTTGTTCCAAACTGTTCATACATTTAGCTACAGTTTAAAACTGCAGTGCCCTTTCCACCTCATCTCACTTAGTTTGTATCCCCAGCTTGTGCACCTTTCACTTTTTAACCTAAGGTTTTGCTTCATAATCACAGAGGGAAGAAGTTGGATTATGAGAGTTACAGACACAGGTCTTTATTTACAGTACGTTGCACATCTGGGTTTTCTCTGAAACTGCCAACTTCTGTAAACTGGGTTGTGATTTTTACCATGAACTGTGGTTAAAGGACATTTTCCATTTGTCTATCAAGGTTCTTTGAGGCTTTGAACATCCTGGAAAGAAATACATTTTATAGATGTCAGAGCTCTGTAAAGTAGGAACTGGAGGGAAAAACCCAGACTGGACCTAGTACTGCAGAAAGTTACACACGAAAATGAAAATGGATTACAAAAATGATAAATCACCCACTACATGCAGGATGGGACAGTAGTTCAATTTCCAAATTAAGACTTTAAAAATCTGAGCCCTGTTTCTAGCTCAATGCAAATTTCCATTGCAGCTTTTGATAAATGATTTGATTTCTCTGTGCTTCATGTCTGCCAAACAAAAATTGAGCCCTTCTTTTATCTCTCCAGCCTATTTACATGTTACGATTTTGTGGAAAGGAAGCTGAGAAGTAACAACACGAGTGGAAACTGTTTCTCAGCTGGGTTCTTTAGTGCCCAGTCTCAACTAGGCTTGGACTTCTGAATGTTACTCTAATACTGATGAATTTTCCCTAGGGCACAAAAAAAGATCACGGTGCTACCAGAATATATTGCTTATAAAAGAAAACCATTAAGCCAAGAGCAAACATCATCTCAAATGACATCATTTGATGTTTCACATCACTTTGTACTTGTAAACACAATAACTTGTTATATTTTCTACTTTACTGACTTAGACATTATCTTCATGCTCTTTTACAGACCAGATGTACGCAGCATTGATTCTTATCCATCATGTGTCCCACTGTGTTCCTCCACAACCACAGTGCTCTGTACAAAGCAGTATTTTTACAAATCAACCACTAATTTAATATAATATCCTCTGCATCCAGCCCATCTGACCCCAGAGATTTCCTCAGTGAATCCAAGTCAAACCCTGCCTCCTCCCAGACGAGCATTTTCCAGGTTTTTGCTATGCAACAGGTTTTGTTTGAGAGCAGGGGGACTCAATAGATCTGTATTTTATAAATTACATATGTCGAAAGATATTCTAGGCACTCTATAATTAGCCAGCAAGGAAAAGCATTTCTGATTCATTAGGTCAACTTTAATGGTTTCCTCATTAAAAGTTTTCACTGTTAAGCTGACAGAAGCTAGAATTTAATGGTAGCTTCCAGCACTTTCTTTATTAGCCCATCTCTATTGAATCAGTCTTTATCACCTGAAGAGATATTTTAAATGGAAATTCCTCAGCCCCAAGCAACCTAGATTGACCAGAGGCCTAGAGATTGCTCTGTCCCTGCTTTAATAAACTGACTGTATATATTGCTGCAAAGGTCAGTCCTCATTAGTCAGTGATGGCTTCGCAAGATTTAACATGTTATATTCTAGTACTAATTTGTCATTTGTTGATCCTGACCTATTCCTGCTGATATAAAGTATCTTTTAGAGGAATTTATCAATATGAATCTCTGGAGACCTCCGACAAGAATTGTTCCCCTCCCACCTGATTCACAGCAGCTGGATAATTCTGTGGCCTGGACAAGATAACCACTGTTAATGCAGAAAAATATAGAATTAAGCTCTTTTACAAAGAGCTTTGAGTACAAATCAGTCAAAGAAAAGTGACAGGCTCATATTCTATGTCCCTGGGAACAAGAACTTTGGCAGGTAGCTCATGGAAGCTTAGATTCCCCTTTGTCATGTTTCAGCCAGATGAAATCACATCTTATGCTAATATTCTTGTGTTTCCAGGGGAAAGGATCCTTTCTTTAAAAGGGCAAAATTGTATTTCTTGCATTTTTTATTAGTGTCCCAGCTGCTAGACATTGGAATTTCATGGAGAGCAAGTCTACCCAGCTCTAGACAGCAATAATCTTGTACAACCTAGTCATCTCAGAGTGTACAAACTGCAAATACAATAAAGAACTGAGCCCACTGAAACCAACCAAGATTTCCCTATGTTGACTAAAAACTGTCCTCCTCAGGAGGTTAAATTTAATCTTTAAAAATGTCTTTTAAACTGCTCTTTAATATGTCTCTTGCTCTTAGTTTGCAAGTCACTCAAAAAAAAGTCAACTCCTCTTCAAACTTCTACTTGCTGTGGGAAATTTGAGCAACTCAGAGTATTTGAAGAGAGTTGCTTGTCTAATGAATTAGGTGTTGCCTCAGTATTCAGGAAATGGGGATTCAACCCATGCAGCTCTCACTGAAACTGCACCTGACCTAGAAGAAACTCTCTCTCAGGGTTTCAATTTCTACAGACAAAAAGTAAAGGTGACTTTTACCTTCTCCTGCATTTGGTCTATCTTGTCTATCTGGGTCATAAACTCTGTGTTGGCAGGGACTCCCTTTCAAATTTGTAAAATGCCTAGCATGGCACTTTAGAAGCTGTAACAGCTCATTTAATACAAATTTCAAAACAGTAATTCATATGTCAACGTACAGATTTTTTTCCCATCATAAGTACATAGGTGCCTTAAGAAAGGTTTTTCTTTTAAACAGTATCAGGTGAAAGAATCAAGATCACAAAAGATGGAAATACATTACACGAGGCAGTTTAGCTCCCCACTTCTCCCATCTTATCAAGGTACATGTAACTCCAGTTGCATTATTATGGGATTTAGCAGCTTGTTGGATAGAGAAACACTTTTGGTTAGACACTGAAAAGGGCACAGAAGGGACAGGACTTTAGTCTTGGCCAGGGTGTTTGGCTTTACAGTATTCTCTCATTTCAGTAGCAGTTTATAGGGATTCCAGGAAGTCAGCTGGCAATGATTTGATTTTTTTCATGGTAATCTCCTCTTAAGGAAAACCAAAACTGGCATCTAAGTTAACATTAAAATGTGGCTATCCATAGCTGCAAAAGCTTACTGGCACAGGAGTGACCTTGGCATCTTTCATCAGTGCCTTATGATGCTAATGGAGGATTAATATAGGGAGGAGGAGGCAGCAGCAAAATAGGGAATAGATGGGGAAATGTGTGGGCAGTAAAGTAGCAGTGAGCTTTCAAAGCTTTTTCATGCCCATAAACCATAAAAAGTGGCTGAGAGGAGTATTTACAGAACCATTCTCTGGAACCAGGGTGAAATAATTCAGTATGACAGCAGTTTAGAGACTCTGTGTAAGGAAAAAAAAAAAATTAATTATAGATGAGGAAAATTATAAGCAGTATAGTAGTACCAGCAAGTGGGCACCTTGAACTTCTCGTACTGTCTCTGTTACTGTGGCTACTTTTGACTGCCAAAACACCTCAAACTCCCTTGTTTGCACTAGCATATGTGTCTTAAACAGACTTTGTGTTGCATCAGCAGCATCAGAACAAAGGTCAAGAGTATCTGTGAAGAATTTCTGTAAGCATGGCATCCAACCGTAGGCCTACTTCCAGTTTTTGTTTGGGTTTAGAAAAAAAACCCACCCTTAGACAAGATGCAGAGTGGCAGACTTCTTGCAGAACAGAGCAATCCTTGAAGTAGGAAATAACAGGAAGGCTTAGAGGCATATGGAACCCATTAGAAATGGCATGTTTGCAGGGACAGATTATAAATTGGATCAACTAGAAAAGCATCTGAAAAAAAGGCCTGCCTACAATTCCATCTTGTGTGAACTGTCACAATCCAGATGAAGTGGGTTTCTAACCAGAGACTTCACTTTTCCATTGTTTCTTCATTTTACCACATTTGGAAAAGGCCCAGAAGTGATGACAGCAGAAGTTCTGTACACCCTAAGTCTCATCCTGGAACAGAGAGGAGAGAGGAATGATTGGACACCATAATATACAACCATTATATCTCCAGTGTTTACCCAGAACAGAAAGAAACCATTTCAAAGGTATAATGAGACCATAATCCACATTTGGGCAAATCTTCAGACCTGGATGCAGCAGACACACAGCTCCTGCACTATCCCAAAGTGGCACTCACTGGGGTGCTCCCTGGCAGCCCCACACTCTGAGTGCAGATTTCAAATCCTTGCTCCTCCTCTACCTCACAACTTCTGAAAGTCAGGCTGCTAACTTCCCTAATTATGCAGATGCAGGGGATTTCAACCTAAAAGAATAGCAACCAGACATTCATTAACATCGGACATGCAAAACAAATTTAGCTAAGCTGATTACTGTAATGGAGTAGCCAAGAGCACTGTTCAAATTGACATGGGAGTAGAAACGCCTTTGATACTCTCAGTACAACGAGCTGTCTATTTTTGTGAAGTCTCATGTTTCCTAATTACCTTAATACTGTAAGAATTAGGTAATGCCATTGTACAATCACTCACACTGGGCTGGGTTCACAGCCCTCCATTCCGTGGTGCTTACAGGGAATGTTAATCTGATACAACAAGCCTGGCTGCGACAGCAGCAGTGTCAGACAGCTTCTGTGGCATAATCAGTTTCACCTCAGGATAAGGAAAACCCTGAAATTCCACGGGGCTGAATTCATGGTGGAGTAAAGGATATGCTACAGGCATGAAGGCAGCTGTAAATACGTCCTCCTGATCTGTGCCTTGTGCCCCTGCCTTGCTGAGACCTTTCTCAATGACAGCTGCACCACAGCAGACTGCCCCCATAGAAAGTCCCTTCTCCTCTCTAGCACAGACAAAAATGAGGATGCAGCCATCTATGAAAGCAACTCTACTTTCCCAGCTGTTTGGGTGCCAGAAGACGCACAACACAACCTCTCATCCCACACATCACCTGTAATCCGTGCACAACCCACAGAGACCTCAGTATGAACCTGGCACAGCAAAGGAGTGCAGCAACAGAGATGCCTTGACGTAATGTGAGAGGAAGTGAGCAGTTACTGAAGAAGGTTCATTTTCCATTCACCCCGCCTGTTCCTGTAACACTCAAATTTAGGCCTGGAGGAGCTGAGAGGTGATGTTGGATGTCAGGTATGATGTGCGCTGCAGAAGCTGAGCATGTCAGTGCTGGTAGACATGAAGCAGGGCCTACTGTGCAAACCCCATGGTGTGTGCTTCACGCCCCAGCATTTTCCTCTGTGTGTTTATTTATGGGCAGATTTTGAAAAAGAAAGCAAAGCATCCTAAAATGGAACAGATGGGGTCTACCTATTATCCAAAATCATTCTATGACAGAATAAAAACAAGCAAAGGCTCATGTGTGGCAACCTGCAGTGTAAGAGACAGAGCAGACCCCGATGACAGGCAGTATCTTGTTGCTGAAGTGACCCAAGCCGGCTCCCCTTTCCTGTTCTTCACTGAGTTACTTCTAGTTTGCAATAGTAAAAGTAAGGAAAGGAATCAGCCTTTGTGTGCCACAAACACAGCTGAGACCCAAACTTTGGCTCTTGAGTGCAAAGAAAACAGAAAGCCTAGTAGCTAGGGGCAGTGTTAAACTTTCCACAGCTACAAATTGCTCTTTCATGCATGATACATACAATTGCAGCATGCTTAAATCCTGGATTATTGGGACAATAGGTTGTAGCAGCTTAAATCCAAGTGAGTCATTAAGCTGTGCCACTTCAGTAGGAATCTGCATGCTTAAAAAGTGCCTGTGTATCCTGCAGTCCATCTGTGTAACACACAGTCTATACAGCCTAGCTCCAGTAATTAACTACAATTCCTCGTGAACATATTGCTACCATGTGTATACATTAGCATCTTGGCAATATTTTCTTTTTGTAGAAAGATTGAAAGCATTAGTGCCAATGTGGTAAATCTGTCTATGTCTGTCTGTATGTCTAAGCCTTATGGCTGTTCACAGGGATTGTCTCTCCTCCCCTCCCCCCCCCCCAAGCTTGTGTTAGACTACCAACTGCTTTGGAAACTTCTTTTTTCCATTTCAAGTAGATTTTGTGTTTCCATATTGAGATAAACCCCCCCAGGAGATGACTAGCAGGCCTCTAGCGTCTGAGGCAAGGCTAACAAAGGAGGTCTGTTAGCTGTTGATGATGGAGAGCTGAGTTGGAAAGCTTACAGGGAAATGAGGCAGTTGCCACCCAGTGCACCAGGATGCTGGACTGCACTTCATGGTACAATGCAGGTCTGCTGAGAATCTTCAGTTGCTTATCATCCTCATCACAGAACTCAAGAAAGGAAAAAGGGATGTGTAACAGGGAAGCCTCCTAATTGATTTAGATACACAGTTCAGGGACAGACTCCAAAACTTGAAGAAACCTTGTCAAAACCAGACTGTTGCAGAGACTCTGACACAAACCCCAACAGACTGAATGACAAAAAAACACCAAAACCTGAGGAAAGAAAATTTACTCAGCTTGTTCCTCTGATCTCTGCAAGAACATCTACACTGCAAGACCTCTGAAGACGAAGCCTTCTTAATGCTGCAACCAGCCTGAAACCCACACATCACCGCACACGAGAATGTAGATTGACCATCTCAGCCCAGTCCTGCCCTGCAGTGTTGCCTGATCAACTACCTCCAGAATACTGCTCACATGTTTCTGGGAGTAAATACAGAAACAGCTAAATTGGGCAACCAAAATATGGACAGGTTATTTCTTGTGCTGTACAGAAAGACTGGTATCAGAACTTCTGTAAAGCTTGTAGATGACCTGTTTCAATATTTATCAGTTCCTCAGCTGCAACCCAAATTCCCATCCAACAAATGTGCTTTCTCTGCTGGAGGAGTAAGGCAACCCAAGCTGTGGAAGGCACCATCTCAGTCACAGGTGAAAGTCCTAAACAGGGGATCTGCATCTCTGGATTGCAGCCACAAAGGCGAGATGCAGCTGCCTGGAGTCTGCTTCACCTCAGGCAGCCTGTGAGAGGGGAGTATGTGGGAGCCAGATACAGCAGCGTGGCGGGGAACCAGCAGCCCAGGCTTTACCAACATTGTAACATCACTATCCTATAATCTGATCTTAAAAAAAAATTACTTACCCACAAGTGTTTTGCCAGAGAACTGCCAGAAAGCTTCTAAAAGCCCAAAGGCAGCAGTAGTCATGCTGCTTAGTCATATAGCTGTAAAGGATCACAAAAAAACCTCCAAACAATATCTGGTACATCATTGCTCCCAAGTTGCAACTATACACGCCAAGCTTTACCACCAGGAAATAAATGGGAAAAAAGCATAGAGAAAATCCAAATAGACCCCTGATTCCAGTTTTAGTAAGTTGTGCCAGAATTATGATTTGACATTACCTGCTAATCAGTGCTTTGAGAATTCTCTTCCTCATTCTTTACAATATCTCTACGTGGAAGGATATACCTTAGGAAAAATATTTTAATAAATGGAATGCTAATTAAAATCAAGTCTGTGACCTGAAGCAGTAACCTCAGATTTCTACATATTAACTGGGATTACTGGTGGGTAACAGATAATTTTTTGGGGGGGGGACACAAAATGGAACAAAAAACCCAAAATATGAGAGTTTACAGAGTGAAAAGAATACACTCCTCCACTCCCAAAATAAATTAAATGTTTCTATATATTTATTTTTTGGAAGTTTATCTGAAGCCATATCCACCTAAGTGCCTCCTGGGAGTTGCAATATCAGAGCCTCAGGATTAATCCTGACAAGAGAGTGCCCTGCCCATCTCCAACCCCCACCTTTTACAGTAATCATGGGATTGCTACAAAGTTACAGCTGGCAAATGTTCCTCGTGCTATATATTGTGATTATATCTCACAGGAGATATAATCCAGGTAAGGAAAGAACCTGGGGAAAGAACAGCAAAATGAGATGCAAAAACTCAACTCCTATGTGGGAGCTGAGCAGATGCAAATGTGCCTTGAAATGACCTGTCACATCCTGATGGGGCCAGCTACAGCAAAATATCTTAATTCTATTCCACTCAACATGAAATAGATTTTATTCTCCAATTTTACATGGGGGAAAATTCAAATCTTTTCTGCTTTCAATCTTACAGTTTTCCTGCTGAAAAGTATTTTGGGTTTGCTTTGATTTGATGTTTCAGAAGGAAAGGAAAAAAAACACACTACCATTTAGCAACAAATCAGTAAAAGAATTCAGAAGGAAAAAATTAAAAGGGTGGTTGGCACCATTGCTTTTTAAAACTAATGCTAAGGACTGAGCACTGCTTCCATCCCTGCCTCAGCAAATATAGTGACATGCTAGAAAGAAAACTGAGAAAACAGGGTACTGCATCCAGTACATCCATTTTCGCAGGAAAGGGAGCAGATTCTGTCCTTAATCAAACAGCATGGACTGCTGGAGGTTTCATTAGCTCTGCTCCCATGCCCAGGGTCAGGTCATGGGCAGTGCCCCATCATTCCTTCACACACTAGACTTGAAGAGGAGCACCCAAAATATAACTTTATTATTCCCAAGCCCAACCCTGTGTACTTAGGGAGGCTGGGGTGTGGAGAGGAAGTGGCAGCAGTTGACTTCCAAGCCCGGGTACACAGAGAGAAGAATGATGAGCTGAAGCCATCGCTGAGCTAAAGTGGAAACAGAGCTTTTTGGATTCCAGGGCCAGAAGATCTGAGGTGTCTCACTGAAAAGTTGTAAAGGAGAACCTGTAGTTTCAGGCTGGAGAACAGAAGCCAGATGTGGGCTCAGCAGCTGCCACGACTTGGCCTTGCTACCTGGGTAGGACATGAGATTGTGATAACCTGTAATTGAATTTAGAGCTTTTGCATCATTTTGGTTTGGATAGTTTCATACCCATTGACTAATTTTTCATGTTAGCAAGTTTGCTGGAATATCTTGGGGGGGTTGCATGAAAAAACTTGAGGGAATTTGGATTTCCTGTAGAAGCAAGCCCATTTTTTATTTTATAGTTGACATTTGTTCTAAGAACAGGCTTTAGGAACAAAATCCCTTACTGATCTCACAGGTCTGCAGTTTACAGTTGTGTGCATTTTATTTCAGCTGCTCCCTTGTATTCTGACTTGTTCTGCTGTGAGCAACAAGGTCATGCACTTCTCAAATCTGGATTCCCCTGAAGTAAGGCAACCCTGACTACATTCACAAGAGACAGGATATATATTAGTACATGGAACCACAAGTCTTTTTTATCTTTCAAGTGTGTTATCAGTAGTTTCTGGGGTCATCAGCAGTCTTCAGTCCTTAATCAACTGCACAACACCCATCACATTGAAATATGCCTGTGTTTCCAGAAAGCAGCAATTAGTACATCAGTCACTCTGTGCTCCAGGTTTGTAAGCAAAGGTGAGCCAGCAACACTGAGGCCTCGGCTGGAATCCATTCTTAAATAAATTAGTGATACTCAGTTAATTCATTGTGCAAATAATAATTTCTGAAATTAAATCAATCTAGTGTTTAATATTCACAAGAATTTATTGACCTTGGCATAAAAGAATGAACATAAGAGAGTTTCCTTAATTTTTGTATCTTATAGTGAACATAAGACTGCAGCTCATAAAATAATCTGGAGTTCCTTTGTAAACCAACGTGGCTTCATTCTCTCTACAGCTTTAAACAACACAGGACAGATGGGTTTAGAAACAACACAGATCTGCTCGAAGTCTGTTTTCCCATGAAGCCATTCATTAGCCATACCTTTAAGATCAGAACAGCATTTTTCTCTACCCACTCCAGGCCAACCACAAAAGAGCTGCAAAACAGTGACTGGGAGACAGCACACGCCATTGGTCACCTTTCCAGAGGTCTGTTTCCATCTCATCACTCTAATTTATGGTATTTTGTGGCTTTCAGGTAGAGCATATTTATGTATGTATCTCACTACTCCACTGATCACACTACTCATCACTGCTGTTGATCCATCAACCCCGAGGCACCTTTTAGGCCCTAAATATCTTCACCATCACACTCCACTGAGCCAGTATCTGGGTGTAATTACATTCTCCATGTTTGTGGAAGTGAGGCAGAAGTTTTGCACAGCCTGCCATCTTTGACAGTGAACACTTAGCCTAGAAGACAGAGATAGAAAACTATTCTGGAAATAAACTACAGAGGAGTCATATTGCAAACATGCAAACAGCTCTGGAATCCTGGCAGGAAGAGAAATAAACAGTGAAGAATGAAGGGGACACGGTTAGACAAAGTCAGCATCTTGGGAAGCATTTGGTAAAGTGAGAGACAGATTTCAGCTTAGTAAACAAGCTATAAAGTTCTCCACAGGAAGAGCAGACATACCACCCTGGATTACTGCAATGTCTAAGCCATTTCTCCTTTGTGATGACTGTCTTGGAAAAATCTTGGTTTTCTGCCTATTTGTTTACAGAAAACATAGAAGTGGCTGTCTCGTTTGGAATGACAACTTGAAGTCAAATGCCGTATCTTGGCCTAGACACACTCTTTCGTGATGAACACACTTCCCACTTACAGAAATAAAACAAAAAGGCATCTGGATGTGCTTTTTTTTTTTTTTTTTTTTTTTTTTTTTTTTTTTTTTTTTTAAGATACATTTTTCTGTTTTGAGGATAGTTAAGCTCTATCACTCACAGTTCCAAACTGCAGAAGAACTTCATAACAATTGTGGGTTAGAGCAGCAGGAAGGTTTCTATCAATAGAAACCTTACTTCGTCAGTGTATTGCAAAAATGACAGGCACAAATCCCAAAGCTGTATTTTATGCTCTGTGTTAATGGTATAGCAGCTGGCTTTGTTACCTTCTGCCCTGGCTTCCTCAAAAACAGCATGTGAGCTGCTCATCCCCTCAGCCCTCACAGAGACAGACATATCTGGAGAGTGCATAAAAGTGAAATTCCTGTGGAGATTCCAGTGAAGAAAGGCATCTGTACCCCATCCCAGCAGCTGCAGGGGGTCTGTGACAGCAATGCTAGAGTGCCTCTGTTGTGCAAAGGGCAATATTGACACTCACAGATTTGGACAAAAATAAGGTGTTTCTCAGGAGCGGTGTCTTTAAACTGATCCCTCACTCTTCTTTCTGTCCAGCCTTTTGACTCATCATAGATACAGGATTTGGGCACAAAACAGGCAGGCAAACATCCAGAAAGCCAGTGGGGAACAACTAAGAAAACCAACTCTGCAACCAAAGGAGAAAGATACTTTCTCATTAATCCCTTGGCAGAAATAAAGCAACAACCTATAACTCAGCCCTGGCCCTAATTCCTTTTTGGATCAGCATTGGAATGGTCTCCCCAGGGAACTGGTCACAGCACAAAGTCTGCCAGAATTCAAGAAGTGTTTGGGCAATGCTCTAAGGCACATTATGTGATTCTTGGGGCTGTTCAGTGCAGGGCCAGGAGCAGGACTCAATCTCTGTGGGTCTCTTCCAGCTCAGGATATTCCAACTCTCAATGTGTGCTCATGTCTACATTTCATCTCAGTGCTTCAGCCCTGTAATTGTCCATACAGACTAAGAGCACTCAGGGGAGAGAGAAACATCTTTCACGTTTTCCTGACAGCCCTCTTACACTTCAAAATGAATAGTTTTAGAGTTGTTCACATATGTCACCTACGTCCCAACCCACTCCAGCTTCACAGGTAGAAGAGAGTTTCTTACAAGAACATAATTTCAGTCCCTAGGTGGAAAGACTTTCAGAAACTCAATATCCATGTAAAGTATCTGCAGGCTGCATGGATGTGCCAAAGCCCTCCTCTGTCTTCCCAAAAATCAAAGGGCTTGCTTAACAGGAAAAATATTATCCCTGAAGTTGAGTTTTATAGGAGCTACATCATTCACAGAGGTATTGAAGCACTAGAGGAAACAGTGAAGAGGAAAAAATGAAAAAGAGGCTCTGTCTCAGCACAGTTGTAAAACAACTTTAATTCAAGGAGTAACGTCCTAGCACTAAAATAAACCATTCTTTACACCACCACAGAAACTGCTGTTTACACCTGAGCATTGACACCAAACTCAGAGAAGCTTCCTCCAAGTGAGCTTGAAAATCATTGATAAAGTTAGTTCATTAGCAGATAACTTGCTCTTTTTTGTTTCATTATTAAATCATGTGGAGACACAAATATAATCATGTGTTGGCTCAGATATAAAAATGCCAATTGATAAAAGAAAAAAAAATCTTTAAATGCAAAGTTTGCTAAAATGATTTTAACGAGAAGTGCAAATGTGTGCTGAATATAAATATTCACTGAACAGACTAAAATAAATTTGATATGCCTAAAAAGGGCCATATATTTCCAGCCAATTTTACTCTTTCTGGAAGGCTTTATAATGCATTTATGAAGATATGCTTACAGGCAGGATTAAATCTCTCCTGTTTGCACAACTATAATGCAAAACATGCAAATACTGTGGTAAATTAGAGCAGCTGTTGGCTTTTCTCTTCCGAGAAAACTTGACTGTGAAGGTTTTTTCCCTTCTCCTACTTAGCTTATTAAAATAAACAAAAAAAAAATCCCATAATTTCTATACCCTAAAATCATCATTTCTTATGCAACATCTTCCAGAGAAGTTATTGTATGTTTTCTCTGGGAAAAAAAAAGCAGGACTTGTCCTACTCTAAAGTGACAAGGAGTGACAAGCATTCCCTGTGAGCAAGCCAAGGCTTGTACTGAGACAGTAAGAAATTAAACAACTTCCATTTAGACATATGACACAGATACTGATCACCAGAAAGAGCATTTACTGAATTAAATTGAAACCCATGAATAATTCACCAGTTTCAGCTGATGACAAACACAGAAGTGGCAGAATATTTGATGATCAATAATTATTTCTGAGATTTTAGGAAGTGTGGCACCTTCTAACTGAACAATTTAATTAAACACTAGATGTGACTTTAATTGCACATGTTATATTAATCCTCTCTTCCTTTTGAATTTCTCGCAGATGCTAAAAATTGTTCATCGCTGCTCAAGCAAATTCATTTCTCACCATGAATTACAAAACTGGACCTCTAATAAAGTTTTTCAATATTACATTTTGTGCAACAGTCCTGCTCTCATAAAACTGCTAATGGCCTTCAAATTATAAGTTTATTAGAAACTGTAGCTATAGGTTCACTGACATTACATTTGAATCTCATCAGCTGCTGAGGTTTACAGGTGACAATGCTAAGACTGATGACCTTGTGTCCAGCACCACATTACTCCAACAGCAGATAAAATTTCCAGCAGTCAGAGCCAGAACACAAGCCCAAGTTGTCAGTCAGGAAAACATTCTTCAGAAATGAACCAGATCCATATACTTATTTACAGAGCTTTTTTATGGAAACAGCTTCTTCCTATAACATCTTCTTTTAAAATGTGATATCACTGAAGAAATCACACAAAATCACTGAATTTTTAACTAGGTCTGCTGGCTCTGTGCCATCATCCTAGGATGCAAAAATGCAGCTTGGTTTTTTCCATATAGGTTAAACAAAAGGGATTCATTCAGCTCTGCATCAGAGCCATAACCTGCTCCACTGTGATTCCAACAGCTTTTGGATTTTAAATATGATGCAGGATGAGGATACTAGTATTTCTCCTGAAACACTGCAGGATGGTTTCTGATCTCTCTCACTTTGAAGTCTTTTTCTTGCAATTTGTTACAGTTTTGTTTGTTGGGGTTTTTTCCACCATTACTTCAAGTTACAGAAAATCTCTTCATGCTGCTGTGATGGGTTGTTTTTCCTCCTGAAAACACTCCATACAAGGAGTCTCCACAAATAGGTATTTGATTTTCCACACCATCTTTACAGCCTTTTTCAAACCCTCTGATCAGACATCAGCAGACTGGATCTTTAAACCTCTCCTAAAGTGATTAATCCAGAATCTTTGTTTGCATCCTCTTTGAACCTATATTTTCTACACCAAGATTCAGAAGGGAGCACCAAAAGTGCAGTTTCCTCTTTTTCTGCATCCCTAGACAAAACCAGCTGAAATAATAAAATTTAAAAAAAAAAAAAAAAAAAAAAAAACAAACAAACAAACAAAAAAACCTTCAGCAGGCTTCCTTTAAAGCTCTTGGCCTGCAAGCACCAGTTCCATCTCCACGATCCAGTGGTTTTGAACACATGTAACCCTGGAATATGTGGACCATTTCAAAGAAATTTTTCATAAAAAACTTGTCATTCACTGACATCTCCTTTCTTGACTGTTAGTTTGTAATAATTTTCAATCAAGAACTGACATTAGCCTGTGACTGAGTCTTCCTGCAAACTTCTCAACCAGATCCATGGTGTTTTCTGAAACAGACAGAAATAAAAAGTCCGTTCACACTTGCACAAGCATCTAATTCCATCACATCTCTGTGCGTGGTAGCTGAGGTGAGGGGGCCACTTGACGCCTTTCTAAGTTACTATGTACTCTAATTGCCCTTGGAGTTACCACAAATCTTATTTTTACAGGACTGAGAAACCTATTTTTATTAATCAAACAGTCCAGTTAGTTGGCATTTGAAAATTAGCAATCTAAGCTCCAAAGAAAGCCTACAAATCACAGAAACTTTTTAACAGTCTTTTCACACTAACTTAGCTTCCATGAGTAGAACAGCACCTACAGTTCATTTTCTGTTTGTCAGGAGAGCTCACATACATTATGTCTCGTGTGTTCCTGAAACTAAGCTGAGACACTGTAAACCATTATTTGTGTCCTGGTAGAAATAATCCCTTATAGCTACATGCTATCCTCATTGTAAGAGAGCTGTGGTGATTGATATGAAACCCAGCACTAGATATCCTCATGTTGAAACAGCAGACTAAAAATACAAAAAAACCCTAGCATTCAGAGGGGTGTTTTCCATGTGTATTCTAATTGCCACTAAAACTCTATTTTTTTAATGAGATTTTAATTTTTCTTGGTTAATTTTGTTCTAACCTTGCCCACAGCCCTTCTTTTCCTGCTTTCCTAAAGTGATTTGCCTGCACAACCTTCACTGACAAAGCTGATCTCCAAAGCACGGGCTGTTACAGAACAGTCATGGAACAAAAATTATAAATGCAAACATTTTGCCCCAAGAGCCTCCTGTACTCCAGGCTGGGAACAGCCCCAGTGTGAAGGGCAAGGACTACAGATCCATGTGGTGAATATCTCTTTGTATAGCCCAGAGTGGGCAGGCGATGCCAATTAGCAGTAGTAGGGGTGTTTCATCCAATTTGCTCCCAAGGTAAATCCTGCCTGCAGTCAGCATTATGCTCATTTGGTCTCAGCAGACATTTGATCTGCCTAATCAAAAGAATCCATTTTCTGCTACCCAAAGAAGGAATAATGCAGTACACTCCAAGAAAAAAAAAATGCAATCGTTTTACACAAACATACTGTCAAATCATACTTGAATAATTATGGCTCCTGTGGCATTTGTGTCTGGAAATGAAAAAGAGGAGCTCAATCAGTTAATAAGCAACTCCTCACAGATAGGAGAATAAAGGAGCTGGCAACCATGAATTTTGACTGATTCCATTGGGTTGGGTCCATTGTTCAGTACACAACATAATATAGGAATATCTTTTCAGAAGTTTCAGTTGGGACTATTTTTTCAAAAGTTTCATCTTTAATTACTGGAGATCTCTTGAATTTATCTGGACATCACAACCTAATCTGGTTTAATGCCTCTGCTCTCCAGCTCATGTATTTCAAGCAAACATTTGGAATAACCTTCACTGTTCTGCAGGATTAGGTTTAATTCAAGACTTGTGACACCTTTGTGTAATTTTTAGATATGACTCAGTTACCCCTGTACCTAGGAGGTTTCATCAGCAACATGTGACAGAGTGGAGAAGTAAGATCAGGAATTGGAGTACACTGCAATTAATAACTGAATCCATACTCAGCTTCAGAATAACAACACACAAAAGCAATCATTAAAACTGCTCAGCAGACACCTGAGAAGCAGCCTATCATTCCGCAGGAGGCTTCAGAGGTATTGCTCCATATCCTTGTGTCATGCCGCCAAATATTACTGTAAATCCTTCTTGGCAGACCTTCCAAAGAGTATAGCATGTCCTACATGACCAGACAGATAAATATAGTCTCACAAACCTTAGGCAAAGCCGCAAGAACACTCCCTTTCAGACTGAGTTTTACACAAAACCAGATTTTAAAAGTCCTGTAGTATTTTCTCTTCAGTTGTTGCTCACCTTTTTCACATAGCAGTATGTACCAACCGACTAAACTCATAACCTGGTGATACTTCCATGCCAGAAGCTGCCACAGACAGTCCTCCAAGCATTGTGAAAAACAGGCTCTGACCTGTATCACCACAAGGCAGAGAATCTTCAGAACACATCAACAATCACCAGAGAATTAGTGATGTTTTCACAAACTCGGGTTATTATATTTAGCATGGGTCTCCATGGCCTAAAACAGCACATCAAAATCATGTGAGTCTTTGCTTTTTTTAGCTACTTCATTAAAAAGTATTATAATGACACTTCTTCAGCTGAAGGCATTTGCCTGTCAATATTCCAGCAGAAAATTCCGTTGCTTGAGTTCAGGTCCCAACAATAGCTAGGATAAGATGTGATTTCTTAGGGAAAGTGACCTGGCTGCCACTTAACAGGCTGAACAACGTTACACCTGCACAGCTAACAAAACCCACACAATTTCTAATCAAACCTCAGCAACAGTTTCTGCAAAAAGGGCAAGCAACTTCCACAGCTAAAAGGCTTCTCTTCTGCTGCATTTAAAAGTTGTGAACACTTGTCAAAAAGAAAAAGGGGAGAAGAAGTCATTCCCTGGCATGTTTCAGGGAAATTTGAATATGGGGATCACCACCTTTGACTCGGTAGGAACAACATTTAACTTTTCAGCACTGACTCACAGCTCCTTGTAGTCTCAGCCTATCCAAAACACCTTTCTAGCACCACACTCTAAGCATGCTCTGGATGCTCTACAGAATAAAAATGCTGTTACTCAATCAAATCTCATCTTAAGACATACACATTCTTGAATAAATATAGTTAATCCTATGGAGCAATTTTCTTCTTTTAATCTATTTGTACTATAACTTATCTGCTCTTTTTTTCTTTTGTATATACTTTGTGCTATTGTGTTGCCTTTGTTAGAATTACAATAGTAAATTATTAACGTTAATTTAACTCAGAGATAATTTCTCCTTTATAACCAGTTTGTAGCTACTGTTTTCCACTTTGGATGATGCATAATTCTTACCTTTTGGAATTACTGACACTTATTTAGCAACTCTGTATGAACCAGCTCTTTCCAAGTTTACTCATGCAAAGTTCTCCATAACTAATCCTACTCTAATCTGGATCACAGAAAACAGGGTGCTCCTCTCAGGATCACCCACAGAGAGTGAGGAAATTCTACCTGAAGTCCTCACCTCAATGGGCTGAATGCAGAAGGACTAAAAAATTACCTAAAGAGCCCTTGTAAAAACAAAATATAAATTTAAATTACCTTTTTTCCCTCTGCAGCTTCTCTACAATAGGAAAACTTTTTCTCTGGGACTTAGAATTTGCTTTTTGCCTCCACTGAAAAATTTGCAAGCATCCCTTAAATGCTCACTGTAGTTATACTGGTCATGGGGAAAAAAGAAAAAAAGAAAAAAAGAAAAAATAGAAAAAAAAAAAACACACACACAACAACACATTACTGAGGTCAGTGTGTCCAATTCTGCTACAAGGGCAGTGTGGAAGTGTACTTTGTACACCAAGGATGGATGTGACAGGTAATTTCAGACACTTGGCAGGATGCAAATGGAGACTTAGCTGTCTTCCTCTGTTCAATACACAGTTAAATGCAACACATCTTAGAAGTTTCATTTTGCTTTTTTATTAGAAACTCCAGAATTGTTACTCATAAAACAAGTTCCTCAGAATTCCAGGTTTCAGCCAATAGCAGGATATTACAAATAACATACCCTATCTATTTAGCTGGCATTTTTATGACATCCATTAAGGGGCTTCATCTAAATACTGACTATAAAGCTGAGATGATCAGCAGCAGGCCTCCACTTTGCTGTGATGGTGCACCAAGAAAGGGGGAGAGAATTCTGCCTTCCCATGAGGCAGCTGAGAGCCACTCTGTCTCAGGAAAAAACCATCCTCCTGTTCTACAGGGAATAAATCTATTACCACAGTCTGCTTCCATCTTCACGACAAGAGTCTGGAGAAAACATTCACATTAAGGTTTTTTTTAGGGTTTTTTTTTTGTGGGGTTTTTTTTTTTTTGAGACTGATAATAAACAGAAAGCTTCACATTCCAAGGCTTAACCTATCTACTGACAGAAGCTGGGCATGTTGTTTTGTGAGATTTCTCATGTATTTTCAATCCATCTGTATTGCCCATAATATTGGACTAAATGGGCAATTAATTTAATCCAGTACAGCAATTCCTAAATGTTTCTTTCCCTCTAAAATACACAAATATAGAAATATAAACACGGTTGTAAAAACTTGAATTTGATGTACTGAAGGTCACTGAACAGCACACAATACTCCCTCCCTCTCCAATCCACAGAAAAGCGTGCTTGGTTTTCTTATAATTAATTTCTATTTCATAACTAAGCTTCTAGATAGCTTGTTACTCAGAAAAGAATTAAATACTCATGACTGTGAGGTTTAAATTGGTCTTTTCAATAGATAAAACGATTAGGGCAGTAAAATATCCTGATTTCAAGACCAAGACACATAACTCAGAGTTCAAGCAGTAAAGCAATTAATCTTCAACAGAACAGCACATGGTAGCTCTGAAAACAAAGCTCTAAATTCTGACAATCATCCTAAAATATTTAACACTGAATCTCTTCTGAGACTTCTGTTAGAACTCAATAGAAAAGCCCCATCATCTGCTCACAAAATAAATGCAAATCCTTACAAGGCTGGATAACTGTAATATGGCTCCAGGCATACCTTTGGTTCTTTCTTACTATCAGCTCCTAGGAGAATCACTATATTCCCTGATGCTTAGGGAAAGCTCTTTAAATGCCTGTTTTTCCCATTCTCTTCCAACACAGTAATTTTAAAACATCACCTCATTTTCCTCTCACATTTAACACTTCCATTAATGACTGAGAGCAAGAGTTCACACTTCAGTGATTCAGTCCAATCAGCTCTCATCTTGTGATTTTCATGTTGTTTTATAGTTTATAAAAAACTAAGCAGCAAGCTAAATAAACAAATAAACAAACAAACAAACAAACAGTGTACCCTGCCAAGGTAAATTCAGAAAAAAATTATTTACAGTCAATTCTTAAAAGGGATTAGATCACTTGTGACTGATGCTTACACTAGAGCTGCAAGAGCAGACCCCCTGTGCTTCACTGTCATGGTCACACTGAACACACACCCAAGGTGGCAGCACTTTCAACCCCCGATTTACAGCACACACATTTGGGTGACAAATTAACCATTGGGTTTGAAAATTGCTATGATTTCCAAAAGGCCAAAATGAGGAACCCCAAATTTAGCTTCCTTCTCTCACTGATCCATACAACACACAGTCTTCTTGTGTGCCCTCAACTTGTTTCTTATGTTTTTGGAACCACCTTTGGGACATGTGTCTCCTCATAGAGGTACAAGGACCAGGACAATGGCTTTATCCCAGTGGCGACCTCCAAGTAGAGTTCAAAACGAAGTTTCAGGACAAAACAGCAAAGAGGTAAAGGGCATTTCTCAGCTCAAACTCAGAAACACATTCTCACTCCAAAGTAAAAACAAATTATTTTTTATGGATTATGCTAATTCACCAGGAAAAAAGGCCAACTTTTTTTTTCTTAAAGGTGGGAGGCATCATATATGAAATATTTGTCTCTTAGTATTTCTTACATGAACTCAATTCAGCCAGTTACATAATTTGCCCCAGCTAGAGGTCCTAAAAAAGTGCACGATTGGATGTTAAAGTTCATCTCAGTCTCATCCTTAGAGAAACCCTCCTTCCATGCTTTCTTACTCTTTGTGTTGATTTCCATGAACTCTTCTCACCTCATGTTTTATCACCTCTTTCTTAAAACACAGCCCCAGAAGGAATATTCCACACTCTGCTGCATCATCACATCATAACCCAGTATATGCTCCTTCAGTTAATGTCTCAGATTTCTGCCCAAGAAAAATATATTATATATTGGACTCATCAGATGGCGCTCTTCAGAAATTAGATTTGCAAATACTTCTTCAATTGTGATTAAACACAATAAATCTAGCACTAAACCATAGGGCACTGTTACGGCAATGAAACTCAAATCAGACACTTTAGTTTCTTTTATTTGCATAAAGGTATTTCTTCTTGGCTTGTCTGCCCTTCTATATGCTTGTGAAAGGGCTACTCATCTCTGCAGTAATAAAGCAGCGTGTCCAGTCAATCACACATTACTGCTGTAAATCAAATAAAAAACAGTTTCTTGCTTAAAACACAAAAAAGGTCAGAACCCAACAGAAGAGGAAAGAAATTGAGAGGAGATAGCTGAATCATTCAGAAATGAGTATGCAGTTATAAAACAGCTCTTGTTTTTCTGTGAGGCTGTATTATCAAGTCATTTGTGAAGGTTCAAGAAGCCCATTACTATTAAGAAAAAGAATCTTGAAAAGTTGAAGAGCTGAATAACTTTAGTAGGTGGATTATTTCTCAAAAAACTTCAGAATCATATTTTTTATTACATACTATCCATTTTGAGTTCAGTTTAATGTTTTCCAGCCATCCAATGGTAAGAAAACTACATGGCTCCTGATACCTTTGAATCCCATTTAAGTGAATATCTGGCAGTTGGGGAAGTTTGGGCATCACCAGCTGAGAGCTGCCCTGGAAGAAGTCAGAGTTGGAAGTATGTTTATCAAGTTTTCTTTTCTCCCCCACTGTCTTATAATTATTTATATTCTTCTTGTCATGCCTGCAGAAGATCTCTGAAATAACACTATGTCTCAAATGGTCTCCTTTCATTAACTGTCTCCAGACAAATCAATATATTGTGTGAGAGATGTGGGCAGCATCTTTCAAGAGAAACAAATTGCCATTGTAACTTATAACATGCAATTAGTCATGCAAAAATGAAATGCTCTGGAAATAGGGTCTGCTTTATAAATGCTTCATTGTGAAGAGTAGATGGTACTTCAAAATGCTGGTGGAGTAATAAGTTCTTGTTTGTCAACATCATATTCCCATATGTAATTAGAAAATTGTGCGTAAGCTGACCACTTTACTTTGCTCTATTAAGGAAATGGACCACCAGCATTAAAAATACCATGACAAAACATCCACTTTCAACTACGGAATGAAGAATAATTCCAGTCACTAAGATGTTTTCACTGCTTGTCTCTGACATTTCATCTGTGCCCTTTAACTGAAGTGAAATTTTTTCACAAATATTACAGAAAAAAAAAGTAATTTTTAAATAATTAAGAAAGAACTGCCAATTATTCAAACATTTCCTGTGTTTATAGGGTAAACACAAAGAATCAGCTTAATTGCATCTAAAAAAACTTGGAACGAGGACTAGGAAATCTTTCTACCACTAAAACTCATAACACACTAAAGTAAGGCTGCCAAGAGAGGTCACATAATCTCCTATACTGCCCTTACACAAGATTTTTGACAGCTCCAGAAGAGACCCACAATGTGTCAGTGCAGAGCAGTGGATTCAACTGCTTCTCAAAGTCCTTTCCAGCCTGACATTTCCATTATTCTCTGCTTATGTGCACCCTGGCTCTATAAGGACACTGCTGGACTGCTGCATTCATAGAGATGAAGCTGACAGGGCTTGGCACAAGTATAGACTGCTGTCAAAATACTGATACATGCTGAACCAGAGCTTTTCTTTAACACTCCATGGTTTTTCATTATTGACCACACTTCAGTTTCCTGAGGTCATCACAGCATCATTTTTATTAACTGCTTGGGTTTTCTGCAGCTGCAAAAAAAGACCTTCCTGAGTAATATGAAATGCAGCTTCAATTCCTGGTGAGCACAGCTGCATAGGAAGAGAGGTGTAAAAAGTTATTTATTATACTAAAACAAGGAAAAAATAGGTACTCGTGGTAGCTGTCCTTCAAACAGCAAATTACAGAAAATTTTATGCTTGGAGAGATTTAAAAAAAAAAAAAACCAACAGATATAATGCAATCTCCCTTCAAAAGATAATCAAAACTAAGTAATATGCTGGTTACTCCCTTGTCATCCTCTCTCAAATCAAAAATCTTTCCACAACTAACATGACCCAATCTGAAGATAGATAAAAACATAGCAAAACCATACTTGGAACAGAAGTGTTCACATTTTTAGCCATACTTTCGGCCTCCACAAATTGATGTGGGTATCCAGTTTGCCTTTTATTTTATTTTTAACTACATTCATAAACTAGACTGATGCCCTCAGGGAGATCTCTAGAGCTGGCCCACCTAATACTATTCCTGGTCAGTATAGCATGACTGCTCCCTTCAATACATACTCCCTAGTTTGCTCCATTACCCAAGAAATCACATTTTTCCACTAGCCTGAGATAAAAATCAGGTAGCAGTCATGAGATCTGATGGAAAAATATATTTTCCATAATCAGTCTTTTATGCTCAAGAAATAAAAGATATCGTTTCTTTATTGTGTACACAAAACATAAAGGGCCAGGGCAGGAAAATTAAAGTGTTTCCAAGAGACACTAAAATGGAAAAAACTTTCAAGCATTTCAGAGTCTGCAGGGTGAGTACCAGGAGCATAATTCCCCATCTGAAATAAAACCATTTCAAGTTTGATGATTCAAAGTGTTTGTTTCTTCTTTTTTTTCTCCTCTGAACAATGTCTGCTGACAGCAGACATGAGTAACAGGGCCATCAGGGAAACTTATTTTCAAGTAGCCAATCTTTTCTCTCTCATCACTGCTGAAACATGGTTTGGTAGTGAACATGTCACACAACTGTTCTAAGCTTGTTTTGTTTCCCTCTATTGACAGCTCATAAGAGCAGGATTTCACTTAACTAGAAATCCTGCCAATTCTAATCATGCAAAAAGACCTAGGCAAGCATGACAGGCATTAAAAAGAAAGCATAATTTCTTCAAAGATGTTACAATCAGATTAGTTTTCATAGAGAAAGACATAAAATCCATGAAATTTCTGGTTTATTAAAGTCTAAACACAAGATGGATATACCTGAACTCAATTTCAGACAATCCATGACCCAGTATTACAGGTTACTTTTCTTCCCTCTCACCACAGCATATAGCATTTCTTTCACCTATTGCAAAACATATGTTAAACAATCTCTGATGTTTCTGTACATTCACACAAAAGATAACAAATACTCTTAGACCAAAATCGGGCTGCTTGTGCCACAGGGCTACACATATAAAAATAAGCATCATCACACACTATATCATTTCCTTCATCACGTGAGACAAAAGCAAAAAGACTGCACAAAGCTTTATCCCTAAAATAAACAGAGACACGCATAGATTCCTTCGCCAATGGGAACAAAGGCTCAGGAAATTTCCAAGAGAAAGATATGAAATTCTTTCCTCAAAAAGTGGTGTAATATGCTCTGCTCCTCACTTGGGATAAAACAAAACATTTCTGTGTGACATTTAAATTCAGTGGCTTTTGTTGCTTCCATAATTTCAGAAAATAGAAAGATATTAATCTTCATGTGATATCTTTTCTTCCTTTAATACTGAGAGAATTCTCTCTCCCTCTAAATTGTCTTATTTTTGATGAGCATGAGTCCTCATGAGTCCCTACTACTCATTCTTGGTTTGGTTTGCTGCCTCAAATTTTAGCAAATTTACCCCTTTTTTGACAGAGCCACATTTCACCTCTTCTGTCTCTCCGAAGACCAAAAGAATCCAACAATAAATAAGCAAGCTTTATTTTTGCTTTTTCAAATAAAACAAGTATCAGCTGTTTCCTCATTCTCCATCTCAAGCTCTCTCCCAGCTCACCAGGGAATCAGCCCTCTGCATACCCACACACCACTGTCAGTATATTTGGAAAACCCTTGACCTCAGGTTAGAATGTACTGCACAGCTCTCCATGCTCAGTATTGATATTTACTCTCATTTGTCTTTAAAACAGTTTTGTTTATACAGCCAGTTGTATGTTGGAAGCTGCACAGTTGTTGCTTGCATCCTGCCGCGAGCTGTTTTCCCACAAAGGTCTCTGCTGCCCCTTTGCCCACACACTTATTCCCTGAAACTGGGATCAACATCAGCTGCAATCCCTCTGACCACCACTCCACCCCTGTGCTGTAAAGTGATGAATTCTAAACAAGATATCTCAGGGCATTTTACAGTCTCTCAAAGTCACTTTCGTGTTGCTTCATCTACTGCCCTCTCTTAACAAGTATTCCAAATTGGATGATAGCTCTAGAAGGTTTTACTCAGATACAAGTAGTATCCATTTTCCAGCCTTATTAAATCATAAAGCACTTGATTCATTTCCAGGGATTAGGTCCAAAATATCCTCTGGCTATATTGACCATTCAACAAATTGCATTATGAAAGCAGCACTACACTAGAGTAGTCCTAAAAGCCTGCTTTCTTTGGATTTTGCGTGGTTATTATTGCAATCAATATTGGAGCAATTCAAATCCCTCATGATCAATCCCCACGGCTTCTTTAAGGTACTTTTCTTATAGGTACAAACATTACACCAATATTTTTTGAACCACCCTCAGGGTCTGCAACAACAACCTGCCTTTTCATCAACTTCTCTTCATACTGCCTCTGGTTTACAGGACATATCAACACATCTCTTGGGAAATTCTTTGCCATCTTTCAGTATTAATTCTTGCTAGAGTCAGTTTTGTTTTGGAAATCTCAAAGCTCTAGAGCTTTCCTGGCTGTTTGGCTTGATATCACACCCTTGAAAATGATAGCTCATTCAAAACCGTGTGACAGAAAAGTTCCTTTTAAACATCAAGAGCGACAAACAAAATTCCTTGCTGTATTAAATATTTCAGAACATTTTAATTCTGAAAATAAAATGCCTTTTCCCCACCAAAAAGATGTGTAAGTCAGACTCTAATCAGGAGTCTGGTATTTCATTTCCTTATTATTCTAAAAGAAAGAAAATCTCTGGTTTCTAAGTCTCTAACTTACGAGAAAATTCCATCTCCTCACTTGGAGAAATGCTGCTTTTGGTATATGTTTCTAGAATACTGTACCATAAAAATATATCGGGTCATTCCATTCTATACCTTAATGCAGTATGACCTCCACCACATCCCCCAAACAGAGGTTAATTTTAACCTGTCTACTGCAGGGGTTAAATCAGTTAAAATCCAATGGAATTTCTATTTGATGCACTCAATAGTGTGACAAATCGAGGGAAACGGCAGGGGCACAAGAAGGGTGCACTAATTTCAATCAAGTTTTTCCAAGTGTGTGAATGCCAGAGAATGATTTGATTTCAGGTTTCATCATATGTGTGAGTATTGCTTTATTGTGAACATTTACATTAGTAGTTTAATCCCTTTAGGAAAAGAATACTGGAAATTGGTTTCAAAATGTTCCCTTCATTAAATCTGCTGCAATTTCTTTTGAAATAAAAAGCACAGTCTGAGGTAGTGAGAACCTCACAGATGAACTGTTAGAAACATTAGGTAAGGACCTCTCAACCCTTAAAAGGAATGAAATTGTGCTGCACATTTCCCAGCTGAATAGTTTGTAACATATTAACATCATTTGGGGGAATAGAATTTTAAGTAAAGGCTGTCAATGTGTATCACACCGTTAAAGGAAACCAGAGACAAAAATGAAGAGCTTAAAATGTGTGAGGAAGCCACATCCACACACAGCCACTCACATATTTTCTAAGCACTCTTTTCTGCCCATTATTGTAGTTTATTCACAATATTTCACTGTGCTGGGAGACAGAATGATACCACCATGATAAATCTCAGATTTGTGCTTCAGCAAGGTCCCACCTCAGATAAAATCCCACAAGATTGTCAAAAATCTTGATTTCCAATATTTCATCCACTCAGCATGTCTCACATTGGCAAAAGAGATATTGTGTAAAAATCAGCGGCCAGCAGGCACCTGCACTGGGTGCAAGGTCAGATGTCAAGTGCAGAGTTCCCTTCTGGGAAAAATGCTTTGGAGGAACCTCTTGCAGAAAGCAGAACTTGGTCCAGCAGCATGTCTTAAATTCATTCATGCTTTTCTGAGTCCTGTGATGTGTTAAAAACAGTTAACCTTGCCTGGTGCATGCTAAGTAACCTGCTTTTGTCTCTGTCCTCAATCTTCCCCAAACCACATGAACAGCCAACTATCAGATTATTAGAAGTATCTGTGCTTTCAACCTTAAACAAATTCAAATTTTCTCAGATCTGCTGTATACAGCAAACAGACAGGTAGGGACTGCTCTAAATTAGTCACAATTTATGATAATGATGATATGGCTCTAGTCCCTTCCCTGAAATTGCTAAACTTGACTCTCCCGGATGCCAGGACATTTGGGGGTGGCTCACACTTTCCAGTTCTCACAAAAATAAATGAAGGAAAGTTTCCCTGAAGCTGGTCTGTTCTGTGAACTTATACACAGAAGATTTTAATGGATTTAATGGATTCACGCTTTTTAAACACAGAACATAGAATTTACCTAAAATTTCTAAACACACCTAAAGGCAAATTGTTTCAGACACTTTAAAAAGTTTCTTCTGGAACTACAAATTAAGGATAAGCATCTTACAGAAACACTTAACTTCTCTATTCAGCAGTGTAGCACACTGAATTAAAAGCATGATGATACTGAAGAAATTATATAAGTAAGGCATATTTTTTAGATGAAATGTTCTTTTGTTCTCTCTACAAAATTTTCCAATAATTCTTTCTTTCTGTGCAAAGCACTTATGAATTATTAGAATATCAGAACCAATTTTACAAAGACATTTGACAAAAATGCGTATCTGACCCACACAGAAAAGCTACAGAAAAAACTTAGGTACTAATTTATGAATGAGATGAAACGGGGCACTAGGAGATTGATGTACAAAGAAGCGTATTTGGTGGAGTCTTCAAAAAAAAAAAAAGATATTACAGAAGTAACACTAAAAGGGACAGCACACAGGCAGCCTTAAAATTCTCCAGTTTCACTGCTGTGGGAATACTTTGGAAATAGGAAAGTAGGAGTATACTTAGATTAGTAACTGCCACCACACTGGTGGCCAGATACACCTCAAATGAGAGGGAATAATTAACTCATTGGAAGCTTCCCATATCACACACCTCTGATGCCTTTTTACTGAGTAAACAGGGCATCTTGTGCCTGCTCAGAACAAATATCAATGACTTTAAATCCAGGAAGGTTAAAAACCTTCTGCTGACACATATTACTGTATGACACTTAGAATTATATTGATAACAAAACCAGAAATTATCATACCAAAACTAAATGAGGTTTTCCCTGAGCTTACTCTTGATCTACCCTCTGGTATCAGTTGTTCGAAAAAAAGAGAGAATCATGGAGAAAAAGTTAATTTTCTGTCGGTGGAACCAACACAAACTAAAAACACATGCTGTGTATTCTCCTTGGTGGATGATTTTTCCACAAGTCAGTTCAGAAACGGAAATTTATAGATTAGTCTTCACCTGCAAAGATGCAATGGCTGAGAGAAAGAGCAGGAAACATTCCTTTGGACCAAGCTCTCACTAGGAGGGGACTGCACAAAGCAGTCATTCATTTTCATTCAGAAATCCCATTTAGGTTGGCAAAGCATAGCTTCAATACAACCTAAATGCAGAAGTGCACAGGAAAATATGTGAACACTTTCTCATGTTCTAGCAGAACATGTGGTTGAAGTTACGCATTTGCTTTTGTCCTTTCCCAAACTACAAGGCAACGAACAGACACTCTTCAGCCTTCATGTGTTCTAAGTAAGGAACAGCAAACTATTCCATCTATGACAACTGACTCTATGTATCAAATACATCTAAGGAGGTATCCCAAAGTAGGGCTGCAACTCTTTAAAATACTAATCCTAAAATCTGCAACATACCATTAGCTGAGTAACCATGCTGGCTGCAACTAACAAGAAACCAATTTAACAAAAACTCTCCCAGAAAATCCACAGCAAAGAAGGCATTGTTTTAAAAGTGCTTCATATAAATTGATTGTATTTTATCAATTCAGTGTTGTTTTTTAGTGCCAGAAGTCCAGCATTAACTCAAGAATGCCTGGGTCTGTGCTTACACAGACATCGAGTCAAACAATTAGGAACTTAATCATTAAAGAGTTTAAGACAGAAAACAGATGTTTCAGCCAATTTTGTCAGAGCTGGGAGCCTCTGAAGAGAGAATTCTGGATTGTTTAGCTTGCTTATTTCTGCAGAGCCAGAGATCATTCTCACTACTGTGTTTTGAAGCAGTAATTTCTGAATGATGACGCTGGCAGAACTACAAACAAAGAATTACACTAATCCAATCTGGATGTCACTAACACATGTAAGACTGTCTTCAGATTTTCACAGGTCAAGCAGGATTTAAACTCCACTCCATTAGTAAGACCAAAAGACACCATTCTTGGGCTTTTAAAAGTGTCTTTGCCTAAAATGGCACAGGAATCAAGAGTGGATGACAATTCTTTGTCCTGCAGCAGGAGCTTATGGAAATAATTCATGTACATTTTACTGCCAACCATGAAATTGTTTTAAACAGATAAAGCTCATCTTACATCAAATACTTGCAAAACAATAACCTTGCTAACCCAGAACTGCCTCTCCAGGGCCTGTCCATGTACATAAATTTTCATTGCAACTGATAGTTCACTCTCAAAGAACAAGAAGCAATATTTTAGTAATGAACTATAACTAACACTCTTCTCCAAGATATTGGACAAGAGGATTAAGGGTTGATTCAAACCTCTGGATCCATAGCACAGGTATTTGGGGTTTGGTTTTAGATCCAAGCTGGAAATCCAATTAAAATAATTATACCTCTAATTTTGATATTACCTAGAGCAGCTTCAGAAACTGATGAATTCTCAAAAAAGTTCTCTAATTACAGAAAATCTTACAAGGCAGTTGAGAACAAGCAGCTTCCCATTTCTCCTTCCCAGATATAAAGCTTGTGTGTGCTCCAGCCCTACTGGAAGAGGCAAGAACTATTTTTTTAAAAATTGCAAGACCAGAAACAAGAAGACAAAGTCCCCCACTGCTCAGGCCAGAGAAGCTGTGGCCCATGGAACACGCTACATATCATGCCTGCATTACTAGAGGAAAAATTCACAGGCACGCATTCTGAGTACTTTCAAGTCAAGCTGTCCAGATGTTTCTGCATAACTGCATGTTAGTAATGTTCTGCAGGCAGCCTGCAACAGACCCAACAAGCCTGTCTTGCTGTGCAGAACACCTGCAGGAAAATGAAAAGCACAACCATAACTCACAAAAGCTAAAATTTACTTCTCTTGTTCATGCTTTATAACTAAAGCTCAGACAATGTGCATGAAAGAAAAGGGAAGGGTAACCCAGATGAAGACAGCTAAAAAAAGAGAAAAATATATCCTTGCATTGGTTTACAATTTGGATTGTAATTATGATGGTGGTTTTTTTCCATTTCTCTAAGCAACCTATTTTCACATTCTCTTTTCCTTCTCTTTTTGTTCTGCATATTGCTGATTTATGCTCCTTCACGGAGGAATTTAATCATTTGGACAACTTCAAACCACAAAAACTCTAAAAAATGAAGCAGGCAGGCTGAAATAGTAATGACTGGTTCCACTCAAAGAAGCTCTGACCATGCCATTTCTGTTAAAAGATGTTGCATAGAATGTTACTGATTTTAATGACATTTTTGATAATAGCATTGGCAAGGTCCACGATGAAATTTTCTCCCATTTTCAGAGTATCAGAGTGAAAGTAGGGCTTTTTCTGGAAAATAAGGCTTTAATCGAGCTTCACACAAGAAAAAGATACATTTTGCCCTGCTATAAAGTAAAATAAACTTTAAAATGTCAGAATGTGTTGTCTGATCAAAACCTGTCTCTATCTAACCAAAAATCAGCTTTTTGAAATGCAGACTCTTGAGTACTTGAGCATGGCAGGAATTCGGTGAAATGTGGAAGAAAATTCAGAAACCTTTAGTACTTGGAAAAATTGCTCAGCTATCACCAACATAAATGCCTACAACTTAAGCTAAAAGCATCTGAGATTACATCTTATACCATTTGAAGCAGTTAAATTAACAAAGTTGAATCCTTGCTTGATAATCCAAGAATTTGAACAAATATGTATTGCAGCATCTCTCATAAAGGTCTATTGAGAAGATTTTCTGCTCCTCATATCTTCAGATAATCCTCAATTTTAAGCTTTTTCAACTAAAACCTCCCCAGTATGCTATAATTTTCCGAGCTCAAATAGTGATAGAGACAGAGAAAATCCAAACATATGCAACAAGAGCATTAACTCAGGTTTTCCAGGCATATTTTCTGTGGAAAGAAGCTCTGTGGCCAAAGGCACTGAAAGAAATTTACTGAAGGAGAAAAGCCTACAGACTTATTCCAGCGCATCAGAGGGAGCATAAGTGAAGGTCAGGGTTAGTGTTACACCTGTCCTTTGGATAAACAGAATCCTCACAGTTGTCAGTTACTATAAGGATTAAAATGAGATTCTCCTTTAACAACACAGGATTTGCCTTGTAAAAGGCTTAGAAACAAACTCTCCTCAGCAGGGAATTTGTAAAGGAAGCTTCAAGCCTGAGAGACCAACCCAAACCATACCTCACCTTCACTTAACCTAGACCATAAATGAGATCAGGAAAGAAAGCAACAGCTTCACTCAGTCTATGCACTGGAGGCAACACAGGTTATTAAAGAAATTCAAGGATGCTCATACAAGCTGGACATCCCAATGAGGAGATATGGTACAAGAAATGCAACAACATAGCAGCAACATCAAGAATATTAACCACGTAAATACCATTAAAAGTAACTGATGACAGGTGTAACTGCATTGCCTTTCAAAAAATAGATAATCAATCTGGTTTAGATGAAACCTCAGAAGCCTAAGGGCTTGAGACAAAGCCAATGTGAAAATTCACACTACGATGACCTTTGGATCAAGTGTTTGGACTGACAAGACTTCAAACCAGGGATCTCTGCTGCTGTGCCTCTCCTCCTCCTGCCATCACATCTCCTTTCTCACAGGATCTTGTTGAAATCTGTCCCACCTGCAAACTCACCTTCCCTTTCTTCTCTCATCACACAGATCTCTCTTGGCTTCCTAATTTTCAGCCCTTTACTTCCTCAGTAAACTCCCATCTCCCTCATGTCTATTCTCACCTCATTTTCCCCCTTCTTATGTTTCTCCCTATGAGGGTCTTCCTTCCCAAGTTACAATTATTTTAAGATCTTGGCCTTTACAATATCCACCCTTCAGTCCAGTTTATTATGAAGCTACCAACTCTTTTCATGATTCTGTTTTTAATCTCAAAACATGAACTGTGCTGTCTAGTCTGCCTGAAGTAGAACTGGATGTGAATCAGTTTTCCCATGCCATGAAAGATCCTGAGCTTTAATTGCCTTCTTTTTTGCTGTTTCACAATGAGATAAAACTGACATCGTTTGATATTTTTAATAAAACGAGAGACAGAGATATCTATCTCAGACTAGACAATAAGTCTTGCAAAGGTGCTCACGTGGGAAAATCTTGGTCTACCTAATTAGCATGAGAATTTTTCAAAGGATCACCCAGATTAATGATTTTCATATTGTCCTCAGGGCTAAAATAGGAACCCAGCACCACCTTACTTCCTTTCTCTCAAAAACTAATATTGAGGTGGGGAAAAACCCTCCATAAATGTTTCATTCAGAAAAAATATGGCCTCAAACAGGTAGAGTTTCAACAGAAAACTGGCCTAGAAACCATTTATCTGCTTTAACCTGAATTGCCTCCTACAGTTCCTCTCCACCAAAAAGGGTCTCCAGTAATTCTTAGCTAAAGCTTGCCTGAAGATAACCGTCAAGCCTAATATTTTCATCATTTATCTGGTCTTCACAAAGCATCTTTGTGTCCAAATTATTTTTGCATTCTCCTTTCCTATCATATCTCATATTAGCTCCTGGAATTTCTTCACGATGTGGGAGCCATGGGACTGGCTTTGGTGGGCTCCCTGTGAGTGAGAGGAGGTAACCCAAGACAGATACCTTCTGAGGAGTCCTCCTTTTTACTACTGAAAGGGTCAGCTTCAACTCTGTCCCAGTCTTCTGGGCATGAATAATGGAGCACATTTGACACCAGCTCTTGGTCCAGCATCTTAAGCAGATTTTAGCCACATATTTACCTACAAGATTACTCTGAAACAAATCAAGCCAAGTAAATCCGTCGCAGGAGATGGCTAGCAGTAGTGGATGCCATAGGAAACATAATCGAACTGAATAAATCTGTAGTCAAATCTCTCCAGTTTTACTGTTCTATTTCCTGAACCAGAGGTTTCTGTTCTCATTTAAGAGTTCCTATGAGATTTTCCCACTAATTTATATAAATGTTACTTCTCTGAAGCTCTTACAAGTCATTTCTCACCTGGGTTCTACCTGCAATCAGCCCATGAGCCAATCTAACACTCATTACTAAGCTCTCAGATATACCCTTCTGTTTTCCCTTACGATGCTCCTCATAGCAAACATGCATATACTTTAATTTTTGTGACCATGACAGTGTGTGGTGCTTGACAATAGCCTGCAGCTACAGCTGGGTCTGCCCAGAGCTACATCATCATGTTGTCTGCCAGTCTGTTGACATCTTGTACTTACCAGACACATTAGGACAAGGATACCCTGGATCTGTGTTTGACAAACAGGGAAATACTGAACAATGTCCCATGACTAGACAGTAAAGTAACAACAACAACAACAAAAAATTACAACCTGGGTAGCCAAGCTGTAGGATTTGGGGTATGAAACATCATTTGTAAAGTGGTTTGCCCACATCCTGGCATAAGGCTGCCTTTTAAACCAATTTGTCTCTGAGGAAAAAACTCCAGGTCCTTCCAAGGAAAGGTCAGCCACATCTGTCTGCCCAAAGTCAGTCTCCTAGTGTCAACAAAATGGCAACCATCCCCAAAACAACAGGTAAATGTAGTTTGAAGGAGGAGGAGTTCCACAAGTAATAATGACAGCTGGAGTGAATATGACCTCAAGGCTGCCCTTCAGGCCATTTGAGAATGGCAGGTGATTTAACAATGAAAATCTAATCACATTAACACGGGGCAGGGGGGGATATCAAAATAAATGTACTAAACCAAAATGGGCATCACTTTGCCTTTGACTATTATAAAAATAATACCAAACCTTGTCATTTTAGTATGTTTCATGATTTGGGTGATTATTTAAGTAATACCTCCTACAGAAATGTTATTGGCATCAATGCCTTAGCTTTTACATAGAAAAAGAATTTCAGAAAAAGATTAAAGACATGAAAGTCAAACCACATAAATCAGAAAATAAATGAAATATACCTTTATTTACTTGGAGGAGGAAGACACCAGGCACAATGATTTGGAACAATCTTCTAACTTTGCCTGATTAAACCTTATCCAGAAGTCTTTATTAATTCTAATATTACCACTACCCTTTTCCTGTAAAAAAGCTTTCATTAAAACAGACCTGAAAATTAAAGCTTGAATAAAACACAGTTTGTAGTGTTTGGGAATGAGGAGGATCTAGGAGTCACCCAGGGAAGGGCTGTAAGTAGATCAAATATGTAAACAACACTTACAGTCAGAATAATCCTGAAGGATGCTGAACTCCCACCATTCCTGCCTCATCAATAGCCTGTGTTTCTTCTCAAAGAGATTTTGTAATTTCCCCCTGGCATAATTATCCCTTTAACGAAACTAGTTTGTCAGTATGCAGAGGACACAAATAAACAAGTCATGGGCAATAAAGCCTTGCAAATCTTCTATTGTACTGCTCCAACTCCCTACCATCCCTCCAATTTCTAACTGAATGTTGCTATTAAATGGTTCACTTTAATATGCAGCCAGTGAGGTTCCTTTAACATGCAAACTACTGTACTCCCAGAATAAGCATTACTTGCATGACATTTCTAATTCTAATTATTTTAGATTATTTTCTACCAGTCATTAAAAATAGAGGGGTTTTCTATATTCAATTAAGAAATAGGCCAACAGCCTAAGAAAGAGCCTTAGCAAATACACTTAAGGTATTCTCAAATATTAAAAAACTGCTGCCAGAGGAAATAAGCATGATTTCCAAAGCTGCTTTCCAAGACTGCTGCTAGAGATAGCAGGATAAGCTGTTGTAATCCTAGGTCTGGAAACAGGGATACCACATCTTTCAAACTGCTGTAGGCAGCAACCAGGAGACCTTTCCCCCTCCTTTCCCCATGCTTTAAACCTGTTTCCAGCCCACTGGAGTGGGAAATACGTGCAGTGATACCACAGCCAGTTTCTGCCATCAAACAGATGGTGACTGTTGGAAGCCAGCAACACAGATCCTAGTCACTGAAACTTTATTGGGAGAGCCCACCAGTGTGAATAAATGTCTTTAGATGGACTAATTAAAATGACTCTTTTCATTAGTTAGGACCATCTGTTAGGCCGCAGACCTCGTGGAATTGCACACAGGTGGACATTCCTAGGTGGGAATTGGCGAAAGAGCTTCTCATGGCTCAGAAAGCTATTGTGTCCCAAGAACAGGTTCCTGAGCTTTCACACAGAATGGTCCCTTAGTCTGTGACCACAGAAGGACTTCTACCCATCTCTCCAACTCACCTAGATAGGCACTGACTCGTGTTGAGCACCAAGCTCAAAAGCCACTTAAGTCTTTCTGGCTAAGTGTATCCAACTTGTCTTCATGTTACAACTGTCTGTACCATCCCATAATTACCCTGGTACTTGCATGCAGCAGCAAAAGGGGAGGGAAAAAAAAAGCGTTTTTACCTCCCAAAAATTACAAAATACTAGCTTGTAAAAGCTCAGGAAAAATCCACAAAAATAAATGTGGAATCCACAATATTGAGCTTTGGGGCAGAAAGGATAGTGATACATAACACTTCCAAGCTTTTGCTTAAAATCAAATCCTTCACACAATACAAGGTCATCCATATAAGACTCAGCAGTTTAGCCTTACACACTCTTGTTCAACTTTCCTATGAAATGCACAGAGACATTACAGATACAGTGCAATGGGCCTGACTTGCAGTTTTACATTTATTCTTTCTTTTCCCTCACCCTGGAACACCCAGCATTGCTCAGTGCTCACACAACCTCATATTCAAAGCCATGATAACAGAACTCCTGCTGACTCCATATCTTCTGACTGCTCAGGGCTTTATAAAAGTCAGGCCAGCTCACCCCTGTGAAGCAAAAAGCTCACATGCAAACACAGAGTCATGACTGTGCATCACTGCTGGCAAGCGCTCGCTTTTCCTGGCACAGCAGCCTCTGACTAGCTACACTGTTCTTTCATATTTGCTTTCCTGTAATTCTCAGACAAACTAGAAATTGCACAAAATTAGGTTGAAAGTTGCAGTCTAAATGCACTAATAGATGTACTGGTCACTGCAATTTGTCTGCACTGCCCTGTACAATACCAAGACTTCTGGACATGAGAGCTGGACAGAGGAGGTATCATCGCCAAAGTAAGATAAAGGTCTGAAAGGAAACTATTTCAAGAAAACAGTTGTTTCAAGCCTTAATTTACACAAAAGGTCACCAACAGTTTATCCCCACCCCCATATATCACCTTTAGACAACCAAAGAGTTAAAGCAAGGCAGACATCCAGGAAGCTGGCTAGCCAACACGCAAAGTACTTTAAAAAGAGCAGTGAGGCCAATATGCTTCTATTTACAATATTTTGTGACCCTAACCTACTCATCATGTTTTATTATTTCCTCATTTCATAGCTCTGCTCTTTCACAAGAGCCAGCAGCCAACATTTCTTCTCCACTGGCCAAAGGAGCAGCCAAGTGTCTCCTTCGCAGCCAATATCAGTTACTGAGCCATAAGCAGCCAACATGAGGTTGTGAATGCACAAGGCAGCAGCTGATGCCCTTCCACTGGAAAATTAGACCTGGGTTTTAAGCACCTCAGGATTTTTTTCCTATCAACTTAATTCATTCTGGGAGCCCATTTGAAATGATTTGATAAAATTTGGTTTTAAATTAGGGCAACCAGTGGAACTATACCAATTTATGCCAGCTGAGGAGCTGACTGTATTTTATCACTACAGTCTCTTTCTTTTGTATGAGAATAAACAGAAAATAATTCTTGCCCAAAGAAAGCAAAATAGCATTGTGTAGTTTCAAGGCCAAATAGAAGGATGTGTGCAGAAATCAGATGCTCTAATTTTAAAAGCCTTGGAAAAACAGGGAAGATTTTCCCCAGTGTGGGAATCTGTAGAACTCAGTAGAAGGTGTTCAAAGCCCAGCAAGAAGCATCACTTAAATATAAAACTAATCAAGAGTTTTCACATGGTGCACTCACTTATAAACCTGTGTAAATAGCAGTCACAGCTCTTGGATTCCTTTCCTTGGTGCCTCTACAAGCAACCAAACCTTTGGTAGTTAAAACCAAATGGTAGATGGTTATGGCTTGTTCCCATGATCTGAGAATGATACATTGCTCCATTCTTTACAAGACTTTCAGCCCCAGCAATGACTCAGTCTTCTCCCTGTAACATTGCTCCTGAAAACAGCTGTCATGGAAATGGAAAAACACCATTTTAAGCCTGTTATAGTCCATCTTACCTGAAGACATGGTCAAATGTCTAGAGATTCACATTTAAAGACCATCTCATCGCAAAGTTTTATGGACACACCTCTGAAAAGAATTACTGTAAATTTAGGGCATAAATCCCCAGAGGATCCATAGGTTTCCTGCTGAGAGGAATTTGGGGAACTGGACCCTTAGGGGGGTTATTGGTAACTTAATTCTAGTTTACCCAATAAAATGCACCTTCATGCAGTTTTATGTGTTTTAACAGCTTCTGACTACAAAAAAAAGCAACGGAAGCTCTTGGGCAGCAGCAACCAGTGAAATTTCAGGCAGGCATCTGCATTTGCCCATCACAGCCCAAAGACAAAGTAAAATAGCTCTTCAGTCAATCTGGTAAATATAAAAATGGGATGACTGGATGTCTAGAGTATTTACCTTTTTTACATATTCATAAAAATTAATTCTGCTTTTAATACCAGCAACAACAGCTTTATCCTTAAACTGCCGTAATTTTCTTGCACCTAAGAGTACAGGTTAAAACCTACACTACAAGTTACTGACATCACATTTTACCTCTTGTGCTTTTAACTGGTCTCCTTTTTCTTTACTTTTCACTCTTGTTTTGCTCAAAAAGCAGACCTCCTAACAGTTCATTCACAGCCAGCACTGAATATGTACAATCAGTAGTAGACCAGCTTTACCCTTTAAGTGTGAACATGCCGCTTCTGTGACATTTAAACTCTCCACTGGCCCCAAACCAAGAAGCAAAACTTGATTTTTCAGCTTGGAAATCCTTGAGTACAAACAGCACAGAATCTTCAGCATTTCAGGGGGGGCTACAGTTGATCATTTACAAAGATCATAAATGAAGAGGAGGGGATTAAGGTGCACAGCAAAGGGGATGCAAAAAATTGAGGGAAAGACCATCTAGAACAGACATTAAATAGGAATGAAAACTATTTAGAGTAACTAACCACGCAGAAAGCACCACAACTTGTCACCCCAGCCCCACACAGTCTAGCAGTAGGGATGGGGGCCTGGGAGCAGGCATGATTCACATACATTGTAATAGCATCCTGAAACTACTGGCAACACCAGAAGCACAACAAAACAAGCAACACCACTCAGCTAAATGTGCCATTACAATGCATGCACAGTTGTTTTATTATGCACAGGCCAGTAGATTAGCACACATCACCTAATAATGTACAATTAGGTTCATCTCAGAAACAAAAACAGACGGGCAATGTGGATGTTCACAGAAACTGCACAAGCAATGAAAACCTACGTGCATAGGAAAACTGGACAAACCTTGCCCTATGACAGATGAAGCACATGGGTAAAAAGAGACTGGTGTTTTCCCTCACCACATGTCAGGGGATAAAAGGTGTTATAAAATCTTCCATTTCTTGATTACACACAACCATGAATGCCAGCTTGTTGTAATTAAAAGGATGGAACATCAGCATTCAACAACATTTAGAAAACTGCTTAGGAGACAGGTTCCCTTTACCCTTCTGTAATATGCCACTTAGAACACCACAAGAACCCTGTACCACACATGAAGCTCATATTTTTCAGCACTGCTGGTTGGGGCACCCAGCATTTCTCTATAATTTCTGCACAAATTACAATAGTGGGTGATGAATGGTAATGTCTGCATCAGCTACCTGACCATGGACTGACTGTACTCCAACAGCTTCCATGGTGCTGTAGTCACTGTCTGCAAGTGATTCTGTCTAAAATGGATCCTCTAGAGCAGAATAAAAGATGAATTCTCTAATGCTTCCAGGAGGCTGCAATCAGCCACCAGCCTGGCCATAAATATTTGTTGTGCATTGTGTAGCATCATTTCTCATCACTTCTTCCACTAATCACCTTCACCATATGAGCCTGTTTTCAGGCATTCAGTCCACCAAATAAAGTTTCCCTTTACCCCAGTTGTGATCAATTTTTTCCCCATACTACCTTCCTCCTTCTCCAAATAATGGCTTCAGAGGTTTGACAGTGTTGGTAACTGTAAAGATTTTAATATATAAATTTGTGCTTACACTATTCAAAAGGAACTTTGATAAATAATAGAAGCAGACCCAGACCACATACTTATTTTAAATATTTTTTAAAAGAAAATAAAATTCAAGACAATCTTCACAGATTAACCACAGGCTGAAAGCCAGGTCTTCTACAGTTGGTCCAGTTGGTGTCATCCACCTTCAAAAAAAACCAGACCCTAATGAGCCATGTTTCCAACACTCAGGAAGCAGTTGGAAATGCCATCATTGCTCACACGAGTTTTTTAGAGATTATTAGGGCAATTGAACCACTTTTTCAAACTTCTTACCATAAAGCTTAACCAAGGATTTCAAATAGTAGCTTGAAATAAGGTTGACAGGCCTTTAAGATTAACATCAGGCATTAACACCCATGATGAAAGCTGAAAAACTGAAAACACCAGTGCTTCCTTGTAAGACCAAGAGAGCTGACTCCACTGAAAGACAACTCATGTTACCAGTTCAGCAGTCAAAATAATGTTTGCAACCCAATGCTCTGAAGATGTGATTAGGAAGCAAATCTTCAAGAATTAATTGCCTCTCTACCCTTCATTTCAGCAACTCGCCCAGGTGCTTATGGCAAGTACAAACCAGGGTAAGCAAACACCCCAGGCTGGCAGGCAGGAAGCAGACCTTCACTATTAACTGAGCAAAGTCCTACTTCTTCTCCAACCTCAACCCACACACAGTTGAGATTTAGCCATGACATGCAATTGTTTCAGGAATGCGTAAGCACTCCGCCTCAGTCCTTATGGCAATGGGTTCTGCAAATTAATGAGTGAGGTCAATCAATTATCTACCACAATTAGTCAAGCTTACATGGACATAAAGATGTTCATGTATATATACAGAAATACAATAGCACAGCCTCCATCATAAGCAAAAGATTCCAAGCACTCAGTGCAAGGAAAGGAGAGTGGGCACAATTCTGCTGCACACTAGAACAGCCCCAGGATTCCTACAGCACAACAGCCTGTAAGGGCACCTCAAGACCACGACATCCTGGGTCAAATGCCTTGGTGCAGAGCACACACCACCTTCTGGTCCATAAACACTCCCTTCATGCCCTGAGATCCAACTGCTTCCGCACACAGCCCAGAGGGCAGCTGCAGTTACACTCTCTGACTTGGCCACCTGCTGAGTTTATTTCTCCAGCACATTTTTTGGACAGAAAAACAAGAACAAAGAAATTTAAAAGCATGCATGCATTTGAATAATGTTAAAGACAAACATTAAAGCAAGAGCAGACAGACAATTACAAACTGAAACTACTACATGGTTCATTCTGCAACTCATGGCAGCAGCAGCACTCTTTCCTTCCTCTTCCAGAATTCCTCTCTACATCAGATGGATGATTATTTAAATTCATTTAATTAATTATTGCCCCTTCCTCTTGCAAAGGAGACAAAATTCAAGCAGACAGTGATCAAAGACTTTAAAAGATCAGCAGCCAGAAGGACATGTCTATTTTATCCTCCCTTCTCTCCACCCATTCCAGAATAAATTGCAGAGGCTTACTGAGAATGAAAAGAAACTGGGACTCTCTGGTTGCTTCTGGCCATTTAATTAGAGCAGCAAGGTAGAAATAAACAAAGCCTGCCTTCTACCTTCACGAGCTTTGATTTCTGACACTGAAAGACACTCTGAAGAAACATTTTAATAATAAAATTCCTCTTCTTAGAGAAGAAGAGTCTGATCTTCCCCTTCTGGTACCATAGGTTTCTTAGAGGTGAGACTGTGGTGTATTTTTATTCAGCAAACAGCTCTATATTACATTACTGCTCTTTAGTTAGTAGGGGTGTTTCAGAGTCTGAAAGAAACTGCATCAGACAGTTACTGGTGAGCAATTGGTTCTCACTTTCATAATGAAAAATCAATGCAGAACCTCAATTAACTCAGCACAAACTATCCCATAACATTAGAGGAAGAACAAGTTTTTAAAAGTACTTCTGGTTCAATTTCAAAGTGAACAGTTCTACTTAAATTTCGATGTAACCCTGCAAAGCTTCTCTTTGTTGTTAATTTTTAAATCAATAACAGAAATTTTAGATAAATTGGAAAAATTCCTAAATGTAAAAATTCTCAGCTAGATGAAATCACCGGCTATAATCCAAATTTTTGACCGTTTTGGTTAATTTGGTTGACTTTTCAGTAGATTTGATGTTTTTTAAAGCAAATCAGTTCACTTAATATAATTTTACACAAAATTTGTTTGCAGACTTTGTTTTAAACTGCAACCAAGTTTACTGGCCTCTCTTTTCAGACAAAACCTCTATCAGAACAACAAAAATTGAGACAGATCCTCAAACTGGCATAATCTAAAGTAACTTCTCTGGCTGGTAGATTTGCACTAGACAGATTCTGGCTCTTCAGTTGAGCAGCAAACTTTGCTTTTATGATTCGTTCAGAAAGCATATTTTGTAGAAGAGCACACAATACTTATTTTAAAACAAACAGCTATGATCATCTGGTGTAGTTCTTCCAAGTGTACTAATCCAATTCATTTTGATCAGCAATTGTGTGGGTTTTTTTACACACTAGAGGCTCAAGCATAAGCAGTGATGAATGCACCAGATCCATGACCAGCAGGAAAACTGATGATTTCAGGAGATCACTCCCCATCAGTTTGGATCAGACAATGATTTGGTCCAATTATCTTATTCTTCCCTCTCTGTCTCCCTACAAATCCTGACCTATGATACATTTTAAGTGTCTATAATTTAGGAATTTTTTAAATTATTTGGGGTCTTTATTTTCAACATACTGCAAGAATACCAGTAAAGCTTCACTTCTCACACAGCCATCCAAGAAAGGGCCTTTTTCAAAGAAAATAGTCCTCCATTTCTCTCAGCAGCACAAGAAAATATCCCTGAAAAGCTTCCTGCTATTCTGCAGGGTGTCTGAAAAGGAGGGGAATTGCTGCTTTAAATATCCCTCTCAGGTTCCATTGTTATCAGCAACCGAATTCTTTCTTTGCCCATTTTCTTCTCACCTTTTGCTGCTTATATTTCCTCAGGCATAAATTTCTTGCTTTTTTGAAAACAGATATCTGCCTACTTCATGAGAGAGGATATTTAGAGTTAGAAAAAAAGAAAACAGAAAATCAGCACAAGTTTTACATGAGTTAGTGTAACTTGAAGACATGATGGGTTCACTTTTCTTCTGTAAATCCACACCTTCATTTTACAATGGGCACACTCATGGTAAGGAAGTGAGGCTCCATGTAATTCCCTTTCCTGCTGGTAACCCCCCAGGAAGCCTTGAGAGACATTTAGTCTGTTTCCAACACACTGTATCCCCCCGAGGTGTCAGAAAACTTTACTTTGGTTGTTATTAAAATCACTAATTCTCCAATGTTCAGTGGTTTGTTCTCAAACACTAAAATGAAGAGGGATAAAAATGGAGGTAAATACTACTGGGTTTTAGTTTTCACTGGTTGAAACTGAGGTATGTACCCCTGTTATAATTCTTTGGACATATGTTAATTATTTGCATTTAAAAGTCATCGATGTCTTGATGTGGCTTTCATATGAAAGATCCTTTAATTTGCTGAAAATATGAAATTGACATTCAGGTATAATTGGACATAATGTAGATTTAATATCTCCACTCTGTAACTGAGTTCCTGGCTGCTGCAAAGCAACTGCATGGTCTGAATAACCACAATCGTTCAAAGGACTGATATGTGCCAAAAAGAAGTTCTCCCCCCTGAAAGAAATGCTTTTGCTATCTGACTGACCACTTTCTCTGCAAGTCCCACCCAAAAATACTCTAGATGTACTTTGTAGCTAGCATCTGACTCACACTACATTTTCACCTTGGTAAAAATACAAGATCAAAAGAGCAAAGCCAAGGGGTATAATTTTCTCCTCCTTTGTCACATCCCAAAATGTTAAGTACATGTTCTTTTCCAGGAGTCCCCATACAAAAGGATAAAATGAAGAGCAGTGAACTTCAGTCTACTAAATGTCACTCCAAAACAGGTAATTACCATATGAACATTAAACTAATGCACTCCTCTCCTTACAAGGTTCCTTTTTACAAGCTAAAGATATTACCAGATGTTAATTGATGTAAAAATGAAATCTCTTGGAGCTGCAATTCAAAGACCTCCAAAACTTCACCTACCAGCTAGTTCTAAACAGAGTTGATAAGCCTGGGCCAAAATCAACCTTTAAAAACATTCACTAAGCACATGGACGTGGAGCGTGTTCTTGAGCCAGAATTGCATGCAGAACTTTGAATTCATGTCTATGCATACAACCTACATGGGTCACTTCTCCACCAGTGGAAAGGTTTACTGTGGAAAGGTCTATTGCATCCATCTGTGTCCTTCTCTGTGAGCTTCATGGTGAAGCACAGATATCTGATATCAGTGTGTTACAGGCTAGAAGCAAATCAAATGTCAGCAACAAGCATCAGCTGAGTAGTTCAAATCACAAGCTACAGGCAAAATTTGGCTGAACATGAATTTAGCACTTGGTTCATTCACTGAGGGGAAAGCAGCCATGCATTTCAGGTTCTCTAGAAGATTTACCTCTAAAAGTCAGAGTTACATGAAGACAATCTGATTTAGCGTTTCTCCCAAGAAGTACTTCACTGGAAATATCTCTTCTGTGATAGCTCCTTCATCAGCACTTTCCTAAAATACAGGAAAGGGAGAGATACCCCTGAGGAGATGACAGGGTTGCATTCATGGTACACCAGGACAGCCACGAGAGAAGTCTTAAAATTAGGAATCAAAGGAAAAAGATTAGAAAGAACTCTCAGTCCAGACAGGTTAAAGCATGAATCCATGGTACGTCACATTATTTTAGTTTAGGATGTCCTGGACAGTTTTATTCCTATATGAACTAACACAAAGTTCATTTTTCTGCTAATGAAGCACGTAAAGGAGAGTTCATATAAAAATACATTGATGTTGAAAGGCGGAACAAACCCTGGCATGTTTGAGACAATGATCTACATTCACTTTCAAACATTCATCTACACCCTTCCAAACTTAAGTAGCTAATATGAACTATGAATGAAGAGTAACTTTTTTTTTTTCCTAGAAGAGTTGAAGAGTCTGAGAAGTTACTTGGAAAGGAAGCAAACATTTCAAAAGTTATGCAAGCACTACGATTTTAAGGTAATGTCATATTATTGATCAGTCCAGGTAATCTTCACATTAACATGGAGAGGTTAAATATGAACATACACTATCATCTTTCCAGAAGATCTCTGATAAAGCCATATCTTTCCATCGACTCAGGAGATTCTTGGATGCTCAACACTCAAAAGCCATAGCCTGTAAAATATTTTCCCAAGCCCACAGTTTTCTACTTAGCTACAAATTTTCCTTAACAAGCAGCTGTGAACAGCTCTGTGCTCATAGTGATAAATGTGTTTCCTTGTTTCCTCACTGCAGATTTCATGTAGGAAACATCAACAACACAGCAAAAAGCTGTGAAGGAGGCATGTCACAAAGCTGGAGCTTCCAAAAGCTTTCAACGCAGACATGAGTTTCCATACTTCTATTCCAATTTGATGGCACTTTTCTCAATTTGTGTCCAAAGACAAGCCTCATCCCCTCTCTCAGTCCAAATGGCACTGCTAAGCTCACACAGGCTGGATGCACAAAGCTACCAAGTCTGACATGAGTTACTGTCCCTGTTCCACAGATTTCCTCTCTGCCAGAGCAGCCAGGGGAAAAATAACAGGGCTCCAATCTGCTTAGAAAGGTCTTATTTTCCACTTCTCAGTATTCATCACTCCAGAATTTATTTGGTACAATCACAGTCATCATGCTAAATTGACAGAAACTGGTATTGCTGATTTATTCCCATAGCAGGAAGATTCAAAAGCAGCACAACATACAATTCAACAGCAGTATGTAACTTCTGCCCCCAAAATTTTATGAGAGAGTTGTCTCATGTTACCTCCCTCCCAGCTGCTACAGTCCTCCCCTCTCCAAGCTCTCTGTGGGCTCCTGGGGCCTCCATTCCCTTCCATCTGCTCAAGCCTGGAAGTCAACCCTGGACCAGCACAGCTCTCACGAGCACCAGTTCCATACAGACTAAGTTTTACTGCTGCTTTTCAGCCTCTGAGCCACAACTCATGGACTGATTCATCTGACAATACCTTGCCAGCTCCTCACTTGATTCTGCTTGAGGAGAACAAAAGCAGCAGCAAAAAGGGTCACAAGTGCCACTGTTCAGCATGCATATTTTATATGCTCAAATAGTTTTTGCAAGAGGTAATACAGATGGAAAACAAAAAATCTTTGCTCCAGGATGCTGGCAAGGAAAATTGTTCCCTCTACTGACATGCTGGCAAGGAATTTTTTTTTCTTTTTTTGCCCCTTCTCACACCAGCACTTTCATTTTGGAAATTCTCCCTACAACAGGATGCTGGCCAGACTCACGCAGGCCACAAGCATCCTAAAGATCCTAAAGCTTCCCTCTTTTTATTTGCCTGACAATAACACTGAAATCTTTTAATATCATCTTCATTGACTGGATTAAACATCAATGATTACTTTTAATACATAAATTTTTACCTCTCTCACTATCACCTCTATGGAGACCGATTTTTAGGTATATGAAGTGCTCTACTGTGAGGTTAGGAGATAGCTAGATTTTGTGTTGAGAGAGATTGTGTACAGGGGGTGTTACTGACACATCTTGTCCAGATTAACTGTCATCCTTAATCCAGATCCCAAGGTCAATTTTGAAGCAAGAACATCCTGAGTTTGGCTGCTAACATGCTACAAGCCACTAGATCAAGGAAAAACAACCTCCACTTTACAATGTACTTGAAATAAAGAAGGATTTGCAAGAGCTTACTGTGACACTACTCACACACCACTTGACAGAGCAGACACAGCTTCTAGTTGGTAATCCATACTTCCTGTAGCATCAGATAAACTGGAGTGGAAGAGGGAACTATGAGTCTCATCGTAGACCCAGAAACTGAGGCTATTGGAGCCTGCCCACAGCTTCAAGATCTCCACATTCACATTATCACATCCCTTAGTGTGCTATACACTACTTCACAGCAGGGTTAATTGGGCTAAGGTAGTCACTGCATGACTTTTAGGCAAGACTAGGCTTGAGACATGGGTCCAGAGTCTTCTGCCTCTGCCAATACTAGCTGATATCTGTTTAATAGGCCTTGAATGTTGCAACATCTACCAAGGCCTCTTTTGACTTCAGACAGGAGTCATGGTGGGTTTAGCAGCAGTATTTCACAATCAAGGTCCTGCACAAACAGTTATTCCTGCAAGATGAAAGGAGCCTCCCTGGACAGCGAGTAACTGGCTCCCTGTGAAGTTAGTGCTCCATGCCCTTCAGATTAGGGAAACTGCAGATTTGTTTTCATTATGGGAAATAAACTGATTAGCAGATGGCTATTCATTTTTCCCCCTCTGTCAACTCTGATAAAATAAAAATGGAAAATATAAATACAAATCTTACTTCAATTAACATCCAAAGAGCTCTCAAAAAAATCAAAATTCCTGAACATTAAGTGTATGGTTTTGCAAACGAAGTAAATTAATCTTTTAAAAAGCTAGCTTGTTTTTACACTTGACTGATATTATGTAATATGATTAAAACACATTGATCTCCAAGCTTTAAAAAGATGACTAAAGATTCACTTAGACATTGGACCCACTTAACTAGGTTTTACCAACTGAGTGGATATTCTTCAGGCTACACAAGTGTCATTTCTTGACTTTATTTCACCTTCATATCTTCATCAACCTGGCAAACTACAATAGGGTGTTAAAGAATAAAAAAGTCAAGCAAGCAAATCCCACTTTCAGCTTGCCATACTCTCTTCAGGGCAAACAAGTCGGAAGCTTTTGCCTGGACTTTGGTTTCACATCTATTCAGCAGGGAGTGGAATGAGCCTTTGAAATAGGGAGGAAAAGAGCTTGTGCAGGGGGCGCTCAAGTGAACGCTGCAAGAAGAGTTAGAAATGATTTGCCATTCTGAATTTGTTGTTCCACGTCTTTCATCTCCCACCATTTCTCTGCCTGCTCTACTTTGATTATAAACACTTTTTGGGGCTCCGCATGACAGACTAGGGAAGTCTTACCTGAAAGGGTCTTCCCAAGGGCAGCATAATGTGAAAACCAGCAGCTCTGCAGGGGATTTACAGGACTAGAAAAATACATAGAAAGTATTTCTTCTGTAAGCTGTTGGTCAGAAATCACTGTAAAGTACAAAAATCACCATTACACTGGTGCCCTCCCCTCCAGATTCAGCAGATGCTACTTTAATGACAATGTGATCCTGCCTTGCTAGAAAATTTTACAAAATATACCACAGCATTTCAGTGTATTGCTATTGTGTTCTCACAAAGTGTATGCCTTTTTGATCCCCAGCTATCACCTACCCAAACCACCACCAGCAAATACATTCTCCCAGACTCAGAGAGATAAGGGAAAGTATAGGCTACAATAATTTCCTTCTCTTCCCAAACCCAGCAGTCAGAGCAGCAGCCCATCAGGCTCCAACTGACCAATGAAAAAAGTATGAAAAATACTACTGTATTGCAGTAGCAAGTACAAATTCAGACCAAATAGGAGGCCTGTGGAGCAAGGCACACAGTCCATGAGTGTTTGCCTCTCATTGGGAACATGCCTCGAGTCAAGAAAACACTTTAACATATGTGTATGACACAGTGCAGTCACTGAGCCTTAAAATTATTAAATGCTTTCCTGAACAATAGCTTATAGAAGAAATAAAAGAATCTCCTCCTCTACTTTCATAATTTATTTCAGAAGAGGCTTCATTGATTAGAATACTGTTTGACTTATAACTCTTTGACTCATGGCTTGAATTTCCTGCCATATAGAGCTTCCCCAAAGAACGTCTGCAAATTATGAAATAAGAATTTGTCTTAATGGCCATTTCCACTCTTGCAGTAAGGCAAGTTTCTCCTAGAAAACACATGATAAATTGGTATCTAAAATACCCAGCCAGGTATTAAAAACATATTCTGTATATAAGAATAAGATCTAGACATTTCATTCCAACCCCAGGGCCTGGAAAGGAATTGGACATGAAGCCCACAGGCCCTGCCAGTTCCCTTCATTCCCAGTATGTTCCTGCCTTACTCCTCTGATTCCCTGCTTGCTAAAACAATCACTGTATCTCAGCGGGCAAACCCACATCTCTGTTTCTCAAATCCAGGTTTGCCATTCTCAAAGTGCTCGGCTCCCACCTCAGCTAATGTCCCAGAGCCCTGCAGGAATTACAGAACTGAGAAAGCTTTGCCACCTTGCCCCCATGGCCATCCCTAGAGAGGCTGCCTAAAGCAGAGCACTCCTCAGCCCAGGCCAGCAGCAGCAGCTCCCTACCCTTCCCAAGGAAACCTTGGAGTCTGGAGCACTCAGCCACAGGAAGAAGTGCCTGGTTATGGGACCTGGCTCACAGTGCATATTGTCAAGTATTCTCCTCATCACATAATGCAAACTCTCCAGGGCTGCTTTATCACCACACAACACCCTGCAGTTTGCATGGCTTCTAAACTTTTTGAGCTTCTTAGTTATTTCACCTCAAAAGAAAGAGTTAAAGAATTCTGAAGCCAAGAGATTGGAGTTTTAGTGTGTGAAATGAATTCAACCAAACACTGCAACCCAGTGGAAGCTCCAGACCTCTTTAAATGAGCCCCTGCAGCAGATAATGTCTTTTTAATCAGTTTGATGCTCTGATAAATCGACTTATTTCCTAGCGGAGGAAAAAAGGAGCAACTGAGTTGATGCTTGCTTGAAACAAAGTATTTTGAGATAGAAGCTATTTGTGTTCATAAATGCCGGAAAGCTTCTAATTTAGAAACACAGGCAATTCCTTTCTATTTCAACCCCATAAATCTGTTTGTCTAATCCTGGGATATTTTGAGGGATTTTATGATAGCCCATGTGCATATCATTCCACTTGCCTGCACAGCAAAATTTGCTTGAGTACACAAAACATATAGCAACTTGTTGGGCTGAGTAATAGTAATAATCCATCTAATCACAGTCAATTCAGCTGCTGGTTGCTTATGGGCATCCTTTACACATTAATTTAAAGACTGAATAAGCAAGATCAGAGCAGCTATTTAACAAAAGCATGCTCATAAAGCTCCTCTAAGCATCCAACATTCATTTTCAGAGACTTTGTGATCTGGCAGCATGCTTTTAAAACAAGTTTACCAGCTTTAACCTTTCTGCCTGTCATGAGAAACTCACAAGTCAGGAGAATTTTATGTCATTTCTTACTAAATTATACACATTTCTGAACACTAATTTTGGCATTAAGAAAAAGGACACATGTACACAATGTTGTGGGGGTTTGTGGTTTGACTTTTTTCTTAAATAAAGCACATATTGCGTCCACTCTCCAGTCTCAACTAGCCTTATTTTCAGTCAAAATTACCCCAGTGAGGTGATGGGTAGCACAGAAGGTCTAGGGGGCACCATCAGTCTTTCATTAAGAAATATTTCTTGTTTAAATGTGTTTGAGCAGGAAAACCATGCATATTAATTGGCTGAGGTTTTGGCCCATAGTGAGTGCCCACTTTTTCAGCTGCCGCAGAGATGAATGGCAGCAAAGGTCACCATCACAGAACAATCCATGACCCACTCAAACACACCACCACTGCAAACCCTCACTGCTTAAACCTTGCGTGCCTTACATTGTCACAACAGGGCAATAAAAGCAGTGCATGACCTTGTGGCTTTAAGGGTGGATGTGCAAGAACTAAGGGTTCAATTCTGCCAACTGGGTGGACAGTCCCATGTGAAACAAGCACTCCCTGTATGGTGTGTCAGGAGGTGCTATTGCAAAGCACACAGTTACTAAACATGACTCCAGATTTACGTCCAAACTTTTGCCACAGGCAAAGCTATCATGAAGATCAATTGACTTGTCCCCCAAGGCAACAAAACAGCAGTTTGACTCCAGGAGAAGGTGCACTCATTTCTTCAACGCTAAAGGTATTAGAAATCAAGCATCAAAAGTCCCCTCAGCCTTTCCAGGAGGAACATCAACAATAAATCAGAAGTGGGATCTGTGGACACTTAAGTGGATATATGAGGGCCTAAGAAACACCATCCACTGAGAAAGAAATCCCAGCACATCAGAGAAAAGAACAACTCTTCCAAAGTTTTTCCTGGCTTTTTGCTTTAAAGCCTGAGATAGTGAATGCAGGCAAAAATTACAAGAATGAAAACCAGATACAGTGCAAAAACTGAGTGGAAGTGTCAGTGACCACAGACGCCTCTGCATGACAGTAGCTCTTCTGCAGGGTGCCTGTAACAACCCCAGCAAAAGGCCATCCAAGAATCAGGCCTTTTTGTGATAGAACTGTACTGATCAGTGAATTGCTACCCTACTGACCACAATGCCATCACAGCAGGGGGTTCAGGAAAGCAGAGATCAGTGGAAGCCATGGTGTTGAATCTCTGATTGAAGCAGGGTAGGGTGTTTTAGAGGTACATTTGTCATGAGAGGCAGGTATGCATCAAAAGGCCACTTGCTTAGCTCCACCATCACATGCAGAACCTAAATTTCAAAATTTCAGTTGGAAGTTACAGTTCTATGCATTACTTTCCCCTTCTTCTAGCTGGAAAAGAGATACTAGAAAAATTCCTAGCTCTTCATACAATGCTACCTTCTTTTTAAAACACTTCTTTACACATGACTAGGGATATGTTAAGTCCTTGACTATACTTCTAGTTAATATAAATTTGGCTTGTCACTGTAGCATCCAAACTGTTGGTTTATAGAGCAGGAAAGTCTCTGGGCAATGAACTCCGCTGGTTCAAAAAACTGGCTACAAAAATTTAGAGTCTAGTTATAATACATTAAAATTTATCACCTTTTGATCAGTAGAGATATCATTATTACATCATTGCTATGCTGTATTGCAGCTGGGTTTCTCATGGACGCCTATTAATCACCACAAGCTTCATCATATTCCAGTTACTATTACTGTACCACTGCAGAAGTAAACAGAGATTGAGAAACCAAGTATCTTGCCCTCAGATCCCTTAAATAGTCTGTGGCAGGTTCAAAGTGTTCTTTATAGCAAAGAAAAGGAAGGCAGCTTAATAGCTAAGCACCAGATTGATACTTGGGAGATCTGAAGTCACTTCTTTCCCATACACCTTTTGTTTTGTGTCTGGCATGCTTCCAAATATCTCCAGGTTCATCCTTAGTACATAGTGGGTGAAACTAATTAAACAGGAGTTAGAAAAATACAGAAAGCAAAGTAACCCAGCCACGCACAGCCCAAGCCAGTAATGTTTGTGCAGTAACATTGTTTGTCATATGTAAGAAGGGAAAAATAATTCCTCTTTTATTTCCCAACTGCTTCGTCCTAGACAATAGGAATTAAAGCACAGGTTAATCCAAGGAGATTACACACCACCCCCACTGCAGGTACATAAAGCATCTTATTCCACCTATCCTTTCAAAGCAGAAAATGATTTCACATCAAGGCAGTTTGGGAGTCCCAAGAATGTGGGCAAGTTTGTGCTAGTGCACTCTAACTTCACATCATGACTTGCTGCTTGTGACATGTGGATGGTCCTACACCCCTTGGTGAGTGTGCAGCTGCTTCTTGGCAGCAGAGGCATTGGGACACACAAGGAAATACACAGAAGGCTCTGCAGGAAGACTTGTAAATGCTGGTGGGAGTCAGCTAACCTCTTCCAGCTGAGAGAAGCTTCAGGATAAATGTTCATTCCCATGGGCTTCAGCAGCAGTGCCACCACTTCACCTGATACTATATGGGAAACAATCTACAGAAGCAGCAATATGGATCTTAGTCTTATTGAATTAAAGATGTGAAAGCAGAGGGATCTTGGCTTTGACTCCACAATTCCTTCAGTTCCGTGGTATCAACTGACTTATTAAAAAACTTGCTTAATAAGAGAACACACCTCATGCATGTGGGCTCCTAACACACTGTTTTGTTTTCAGCCTATCTTTGATACCTTCCCAGGGCTGCTGCAGTACATAGCACACATTAGCTTCAACCTTTTCATTCAATCAGCTGTCAAATACATGCTATACATTGAAATACCTTTCCTTGTCTAGAAAGAAAAATGTAAGATTAACAGAAAAGACCCCTGGGTCAGGCTTAGAAAAAAGGTACAGGAAAGATCTGGCTTTTCAAGCTTTCCTGTATATATTCTTCTGCAGCTCTCCCAGTATCACTAAGTCTGTTCATCTCAGGGGAATTACATTTGATAGCATATTTAGTTCACAGGACTAGCACAGTTACACTAAACAGAGGCTGCTGATAAAACATTACATGTCCCTCCCCCCGGCACTCCATTTGCTGGGATGTAAAACGCAGACACCCCATAGAGAAATTAATCAGAAAGAAGGGGAATGAATCTAAAGAGTGAAAATTAAAGACCCCATGACATCAACATCCATCTACTACATCCAGATGAAACAGTGTCCCAAAACTCACGGATGTATTAAGATCCCTCCGAGAGATGGAAGGGGTTACAGAATTCAGCATATTATCATCAATATAAATTACAGCTATTTTAATGGAAAGACTTCTCTTTGCTCAGCACTGAAGCTCCACATAGAACACAACGTCTTTTAGAAAAAAGTACACTTATTGCCTCTGCAAACTGATTAAAAAGACGTCAAGCTAAAGGATAACTCATATAGAGGCAGTATCAGTCTAACTTCAGTAAAACCACACTGCTTTACCTTCAATAAGGATATAGCCTAAGTATCTACATTTCTCCCACAAAAGGAAATCTAAGGAAGTGTCTGTGTTCAAAAAAACACCACAAACCAACAAAACAACCATAACTGTGTGTCCTCATATTTCAGTTCTTCCCCATTTGGTCTAATGCTCTCAAAGTTTTTCAATGCCAGAACTATTGCAAAAAAAGGAATCCCCAAAACTGTTTTAAGGTTATCTTGATTTCCCTTTATCCCTTAACCAGGTACTCATTTATCAGAACCCCTACAAAGACATTTGCAGAATCAAATGGTGCGCTATAAGGGAGGGATTCTAAATGCCTTAGCTAACATATTTGGCTGAAATGGATTAACCTGGATAGAATGTGAAAGAAGAAATCTTGGCTTTAAGCATAGATGAACTACTCTAGCCTTTGCAGACTTGAACTACTAGCACAGAGAATGGATTTAACCAGCAAGGAAAATTGCAAGACGTGGAGAAAAGTGAATGGACTATGCAGCCTCTTTTAATCACCATGCAGGTATGCAGGTTTTGTTTGCAATACCCTAACTAAATGGCAGGGTTTAAATTTATGATCCATGAGCAAAAGCATACGCAAGAAGAACCTCATGAACTCTTACAGACAGTACCACATTTATGAAGCAATGCTCAGATTACAGCTTCCTCAAAATGGAATTCAGTAGAGCAGGGTTTGAAATGCTACTTTCAAATCTATTAGGCTTCATTCAGGTAGACCTGAATTTGAAGTGTGGAGCATGGAGAGAAAGACTTTTAAATTAATCAGATCCACAACACAGGATACCGAGTAAATATATTGTCTTTCCTGTAAAGTTAAATCACTTCAGGTGTTTGCAGATCAATAAGCCTGAATCAACCATGCAAGCCTACTTATTTTACCAAAATCAAAACTTAAGTTCATTTTAAATGGAAGCTCACCTATTCTAGAGACACATAGCAACCTTAAATCACTTTAACGGAGATGGCAAAAATCTCTACAGGAGAATTATCAGTATAAAACTGCTTCTATTCTCAAAATACCAGCATTACTCCAATCTTGGCAGTTCTGGGTGAGAGATCAGAACTGGGCCTTGAAAGATTATTAAACAAGTATTAAAGTAGAAGAGGACTATATTGCATGTTCTTTCTGGGAAGGCTCATACCTTCTGTCTCTCAAATGCTGTTTCTTTGCAGCATGTGGCTGTACACCAGAAGACAGGAAATTTTAAGTTTAGTCAGAGCTGACTTTCAAACCACATCATCATTTATTCAGAGTGAAAATAACTTCTTAACCTCCTGCTCAGATGAGGAGAATACAATGATCTCTGTCACCCTGATTTTTTCAGCCTTCTGACGTTTACATTCTTGTACTAGAGTTTCTCACACATTGTAACATAAACAAAGAATGATGTTTTGAAAAACTGCACATTCCTTTCCGGGGGGAGGACAAATTGATGGACTTCTAGTTTGACCAGTGGGGTCAAAGAGGTGTCAACCTCGTCGTCCAATCCCTGATCAAATGCCAAAAACTATTTAAACCCTAATCCCAAAACAAACTTTTTTCGCGTTCTCACAAGCTGACAGTTGAGTGTGACCTTTTTGTGTCCATCTGACAACAGATCTCCTCTTCAGAAAGGATGGTAACATTGGACTGAGGGTGGGAAGGGTCTTCTCACATATTAAAGAATCCTGTTCATAGCCACACTCCAGTGAAAAAAATTAAAATTATACAATGATAGAGACTGCAACCAAATAGGAAGACAGACAGTGTTCCAAATAGTTGCTACCCATGCAACCCCACTACTTGACAGTAACAGCTTTGGTACAGTCCTGCCTAGTTCACCTTTCTCACTTTATCTCTCCAAATTCTCCATTTCCTTCACTTTCACAACAGTTTCCTTACCTTTCTGCCACTGCCTATGCAAAAGAAAGAAAAACTCACTGGCTGTCCAGGCCCCGTGTTTTTCAGAAAAGCCCTCTTGAGCCCCTCAGCTTATAAGGAGCCCCCTGCCTGAAACAGCCCCTAGAATCATAAATAGGCCAAGTTGGAAGGGACCCATCATTATCACTGGTTCCAACTCCAGCCCAGTGCCCAAGCAGTCTCTGGTACTAACACTACAGACATTTGATTTAACACATTTCTCTAGATCATAGAATCATTCAGGTTGGAAAAGACTTTTAGGATCATTCAACCAGCATCATCATGCCAAGTCCTTAAGCACAACATCCGCACATCTTCTAAATACCTCCAGGGGTGGTTACTCTATCCTTTCCCTAAGCAGCCTGTTCCAATGCTTGGATTTTCATTATTTATTTTATTATTTTATTAACCCCTTCCATGAAGAAATTTTCCCTAATATCCAATCTAAACCTTCCCTGGCATAACTTATAGCATTTTCCTCTCATCCTATTGCTTGTTGGCTGGGAGAAGAGGCCACCTTGCTATACCCTTTGGGCAGTTTTTGGGGGTGATAAGGTCCGCCCTGTGCCTCCTTTGTCCAGGCTAAACACCCCCAGCTGCTCCTTTATAACAGTGGCACTCCAGACCCTTCTCCAGCTCCATTGACTTTCTCTGGACTTGTCCCAGCACCTCAATATCTTTGTTGTAAAAAGGGGCCCAGAACTGAACACAGCACTTGGGATGTGGCCTCACCAGTGCTGAGTGGAGGGGGACAATGCCTGTCCTGGTCCTGTGGCCACACTATTCCTGATAGAGGCCAGGATGCCATTGGCCTTTTTGGCCGCTTGCACACAGTGCTGGCTCATGGCAACAGCACCCCAGGTCCTTTGCCATGTTCCAGTCACTCTGTCCCCGGCCTGTAGCACTGCAGGGGGTTGCTGTGACCCAAAGGCAGGACCTGGCACCTCACCTTGTTGAGCCTCACACAACTGGCCTTAGGCCCATCAATCCAGCCTGTCCAGGACCCTCTGCAGAGCCTCCCTGCCCTCCAGCAGATCAACACTCCCACCCAACATGGTGTCATCAACAAGCTGACCAAGGATACCCTCGATCTCCCCATCCTGAACATTGATAAGATGTTAAACAGAACTGGATCATTGCTTACTAATAGATAAGACACCTAAGAGTAAAAATTCCTTCCAGCGTGACCATGTAATGGACTTCCAACACCACCACCAACAGAACAGCAAACCACATGAAAGTATCATGACTATCACCAAGACTGTCCCAAGACTTAACTTTTCAAAGTAATGATGAAATACATCTTGGGCTGTAGCAACACCTGTGAGATCAAGGAATCCCTTTCTAGCTCTGCAGAGATGGCAATGTGCTTCCTGGCTACATCAAAGAAAAGAACAGGTCAAAAATAATGTTCAAATAACATCATTTCATAAAAATATTTGTGCCACAACTTCTGGGAGTTAAGAAACATTCCAGATACATCCTACAAATGTTGTTAGGCTGTTTTTGTAAAAGATAGGAGGGGAAAGGATGAGACCACCTGTAACAAATGTTCATGACATACTAAGTCAAGGTGATTATCTATGCCTAAATATTCTTTGGAGGATGTTGGTTTATCGACCTTATGAAAAACTTACATGGACTAGATCTTAGTTCAGATCAGCATCACACAAGCAAAAACTCTGCAAAACATTAAGTGAAATAAAGTGAGCTGGAAGTTTTCATATGTTTCTGACTTTGTATAATGCCAGGTTTTTCTAAGTTAACTCTCACTGGCTTATTCTTCCCATTTCCCTTGATTATTCTCCACTACAGCCTTACAAACCAATAGGCATTATTTCATTGCTATGTGCAATACCATGGTTTCCTCTCTTTTTATGTTACCATCACAAGGACAGGGAGGAGAGCTATTCTCTCTACCTTTAAAAAGAAGTTCTGGTGCCATGGGCACTTGCTGAATTGAAATGCAGAGGGCTTTTTGCCCTTGGCACATTAAGCCATTCCCTAATACAGTAGGCAAACAATAATTAAGATAAAGACTTAGGTATATGAATAACTTTCACTATGCATTAGACTTCACTCAAGGATTAATAATCTGCCCAGGGTTGAGGTCTGTGTGAAATGTCAGGATTTATCTGAAGCTATAAGGAGGGGTCTGTCCTAGCTTTCAACACCAGCAAATAAAACACCTTATTTTAACAAGATTACAAAGCACAGCAATACAATGTTGTTGCTGCCACAATTTTCTGCCTGAATGTGTGTCTGTGTGTATAATAAAATTAATCATTTCATCCACATCAACTTTCTTCAGGAATGTGACAATATCCAATTGTAAAAATACCAGTGAATTCCTACTTGAGGCAAGTTGAGGAGAATTCAGATTTGTTAGTGTTACAGTGATAAGGACCCTTTTCTCAGAAGTGCATTTTCGTCCTGTAAATAACATTTCTGTATTTGATTCAAAACCTTTTGGGCAGGTCCAGGCAATATTATACTAGAAGCTGTGGGATTTGGTCCATCTTCCAACAGTCAGAGTGAGGAATAAGGAGCCAAGACACACTTGCCTCACTAACTCATGTGCCTTTGCTTTTCCTCAGTTTACCTTCAATAGCACTCTTCTTATAATAGCTTGCTTTAATATTTGCAAAACATACCAAATGCATGTCCTGTGCACGTAAATACATATACAAATGATTTCACAGCAGAGTATTCGGCTCTCAAAAGTATTTTGGCATGGCATACAAACATGAGAAAAGGCTTAACTGAAAACTGCTCCTCAGATTAAGTACTTCAGTGCAAATTACCAATTTGCATTGGAATACTTCACATCCACTTCAGGCTAAGTTGTATTTCAAACTAAAATAACTTTTTGCACTATGACAAGAATAAGAGGACTCCAGTAGGAAGTACACACATCAGCACTTTCTTCACCCTTTAAGCACAGTGCAGGCTTTGAAGTAGCAACAAATAAGAACAGGTGTATTTTACAAACAAATTTCTATATCAACTTTTAAGACTACACTGCAAAGTGATTAAAATATTCATCTTTGTTATTGTAAAGAGTAACATAAACAATTATTCTCTTTTTTCTTTTTTTTGCAAAGATATTAGGTTGATCAATTATGCCTGTTGCAGAAAGACTTGAATTAGTCTGATTAGTCTCAGCTACATAAATTCAGAAGCAGATGCCTCACTTTGCAAGAGTGGTGATTAAAGGCTGCATTCACAAAAAAAATTGGATTACGCACACTTAAGACAATACCTACCATTTTTCAGTTCTCCCCCTCACAGCAGATGGCCCATACAATTACTGACTTCAAAAAATTCTCACTAGAACTCCTCCAAAGCTCCTCTCACTTTTTGAGACAAAGGTATGTGCAAGTCAAGACTATTTTCAAATGTTCTCCTCATATTTAGACTCGCCATGCAGGTCAAGAAAACCATTCGCACAGGATTGTAAGTCAAAATACAGTGCCCACACGTTCCCAGAAGAGTCACCCATATGGCTTTGAGCAGCAAGGGAGAGGCAGAATAATAACATAAGAGCCTTGGCAGCAAATAAAATCCACATCTCACCCTCACAGCACTCCAGCCAGCACAAGCAAGTGAGAAAGCCAGGACTGAGAGATACAAAATGGCTCATTATCTACCCCAGAAGGCACAGCACTGCCAAGCCGCTCTTTATCAAGTCCTTAACAGGTGTAAAATTAGCACTTGTTATTAAAGACAATGGAGTTACATTTATTGCCAGCAGCTGAAGAAATATGCTAGAATTGTTTTCACCTCCAGTTAATTCAGTACCATTCAATAATGCGCACGAAGCCCGTAAATTAGAGAAGTGCCTCCTGAAGCATGGCAGGGAGTTAAGGCAGTGTGTGCGAATCCTTTCTAAAACACAGGTGAACAAAGGACTGAGGACCAAATCCTCTTTTCATCAGCAGTGATGTAGGTTCAAACAAACTGCATTTACCTGAGTGTACTCCCAGGTAAACCTGTGCCAGCACAATCTGTAACCAGAATCTGGAGCTGTCAGAAATCCTCGTAAGCAAATGCCAGGACAGTACTGTTATCAGCTTTTCTAACCCCACAGAGCACAGATCGACTGGCTGCACTGACAACCTCTCTTCTCAGCTACTTACAATTCATTCCTGGGAATAATGCAGAGAAAGGTGTTATTTACTGAGAAAAGCAAAACCCTATTTCAGATGTATCTCATTATAGGTAGATCTCATTATAGGCGAATGACCTCTGGTTTAGGACAAGAAGTCACTGAATCACTCAGGACTGTGTAGCTTCATTGTATATTTTTCTGTTCTAAAAGCATGCTCAGCTCCGAAAACAAATTATTTAGATACATGCTGCACATAGGAATGCATCTAACTGCTCAGCCATATTATTCAATAGCACTGTATATCTCACCACTCTCCCTCTTTCAGCAGTAACTGGGAGAAGGGTTGGCCAACATCAAACAAATCTGATCAGGGACAGAAATCTCAGTGATAATTACATTCCCACAGGGTTTCATGAAAACTGGCAGTGAGATAGAGGAGGAAATTAACTCCTCCACCAAGGGGAGGCAAGTCAGACATCTCGCTATCCCTGTGGCAGCAATTGGCCAGGCAGCCAGCACACAATTTTGCTCTGCACTAGCCAAGGCACACACTGCCTTTTGTCTGCTGGGACTGTCACTGGGAGCATGTCAGGAGGTCAACTTTAGGGGGAGGGGGTTTTGAGTCCATAAGAAACTGCTCCTCCTGCCAGATACCATGCAGAGTCTGAAGTGCAAACCATGGGACAAAGCTGTCTTGCTTTAATATTAATATTGAGTCTGTTACTGGTGTGTGTGGGAATGGTGCTGGTCTAGTGAAGAACAATCAACTCAGAGTTACTAATAGCCGCAGGTTCTCTTCTGCTCTGGTGTTCTGCAGTTTTCCTACTGTCGTTTTATGATGCAGCCAGAACATGTCTGAAACATCCAAGATAAAAAGCAAACTGTGTTTCTATTCAAAGGCCGCTGGACAAGTTCAGGTTTGGAAAAAATTGGTAGCTGTTTGCTAAGGTATGAAACATCTTACCACTGCCCTTGGTTCATCATGCATCTTAGAAGAGGCAAAAATCAACATAAAGCAAATAAAAAGAGCAGTTTCTTTTTATACAGAGCAAATCTCCAACTCTTGTTGGATTGATAGGTGTGGTGAGTCACCAGCACACTGCCAGGGCTGTCAAGTTGTCACTTTAGCTGGCTGCAGTACAAAGCTGAGTCCTTCCACATGGTCACCACTCCCCTCTCTGCGTGCAAATAAAGACTACAGCCTTTTCACTCCTTTTTCCAAATGCACAGGGAAGCCTGTTATTTCTTCATCAGTCTCGCATCCCCCTGGGCAATGGGAGTGCTCATCATCTGATCCATGTAAATGCTAACAAAACTCTCATCTTGACATCAAATGGTTTTAAACCTATAAAATGGCAAGTGCAGTGTAGTAATGACAAAAACTGGCAGGTTGAAGGTGGCCTACAGGGTTCTGCCATGCTGGCACTGACATCTGTGACATTGCTAAACTAGACCCGGGACTTCCCAAAGGCTGGGAACTAGCAGGAGAACTTGAGTTATAGTCTGGTTGCCACAGGTATGTCTGTCAACCAGTGGAGCTGCTGGGTCATGCACGGACCCTCCCCAGCCCAGGTGGGTGCACTCCAGAAAGGAAAAGGAGCAGCAGGTTCCTTAGAAGAGTTCGTGCAAGTGCGCTGCAGGCTGGCAAAACTCATCACTCATTCACTCTGATAAGATGATAGCACAACAAAGGCAAGGCTGATGCAACACCTTTGTAAACACAGAGCCACGCTGGCTTTGTTGAAGTATTGCCACATTTCAAACCTACATACAAACAGCAGAGCTCCTGCAGCATGTTGCTGGGGTAGGTTACAGCTAAATCACCCCCTGCAATGCATCGGGGGTTCTGTGCAAGCAGCAACACAAGTGGAAGCCACTTGAAATGCGTACAAAAACTTGCATGGGTCCTCGAGTGCTGCCAGCAGCCTTGCATCTCAGTTACCATCAGCTGGAAAACTAGTAACCAGCTGCATCCATGAAAAGAGCAGAGAGAGGTTTTGCCAGGGAGAGGGAGGCAGGGCACTGGCGTTTCCAAAGGCTCGCAGTTAGTTTGCATACAGTGCTGTCAGACTGCTGTGCTCCTTTCCAGCCTGGTTATTAACACTGCTGATGGGGAGAGGACTGTAGAGCTGCATGCCTTGTGCACACAGAGACAAGATTCCTGGCCATATTCCCCACTTGTACAGACCTATCTATTACATCAATGGGTTTTATAACATCAGTGATTCAAACAGCACATCCGTACCATGTTAATTTTACGAAAACTTTCTATCCTGTATTTACAATTTACACACCTGAAAAGGGATCTTTAGTTGTTATGGTAAACTAGCCAGTTTATTGGAAGGCCTTCCTTACCTAGACATGGATAGATTTCCTAGTTCTGATTTTGGAGGAAAAATAAATGAGACATTTCATTGACGTTTAATGCTTTGATGCTATTTCAGAGCTTGGTTTGTGTTGGGTCACCTGTCTATCAAGGACAACCCCATCAAGTAACTTCATTACCTCTGCACAACACCTAATAGCATTTACAACAGGATTATTAGTAAAGAACAGGAAGAAAAGGGAGAGCGATCCTTTAGATACTAAGGAGCAGATCAGAGATCAAGTGAGACATCCAAAGAGGCAACAGTGAGAATTGACAATGTCCAACCAAACACTTAAAAACTGGAGAGAAAAAAAAAAAAAAAAAAGAAAAATCAAACACTTAAAAAAAAAAAGAAAAACCAAACACTTTCTTAAAAAGAAAAACCAAACACTTAAAAACTCACTTAAAAAAGGAGAAAACAGGGAAACTTTGTGTTTGCAATAGTGTTTTAGAGAATTTCTACATCAAAGCTATACACAGTGGGGTTGCGAATGATTTGGTTGGTATGAGGCTGAGCAGAAATGTGACCAAGGATAAAAACAGGGGAGCAACACACAACTGCCCTCAATCTTCTCCACTCCCTTGTGCTTGCCCAGAATGCACAGCTTTGCAAAGAAGTGCACAATCCATGTACTGGCATTTTCTTCCATCATGGATGTATTTGTATACATTGTTACATTTTTCTCCTTCTGTTTCTCTCCCCAAAATCGAATCAAATCTCTCCCTCATTTCCTGCTGCATAACTAAATAACATTATCTTCACTTTGAAAACTGAGCATTTTGAAAATGGCATCCCATTGGAGCCTGTCTGCAGGGTTTCAGCTGCCACAGCTGAATGTTTTGCTCTGTATTCAGGCAAGGACATTGGAAGAGACATATTTTTAAGAACTTTTATGTGCTCAATTTGAAGGCAAACACAGTAGCCCACTTTGTCCTTCCCTCTCGTTCCCTGCCTATTTAGGCTAAAAAATTGTGTTTGTACAGCACTTTGCCCCATGAGACTGAAACCTTTAGGTACAAATGTAACTCATTTAAATGGTAATGTACAACAAAATGAGTGGCACTCTTCAAAACAAGCAGTATTTTTAAGTGTATCTCTGCCAGGCACTGACAAATGGAGGGTCATGGTTGCGGGCAAAGGGAAAGGTCTCAGTGAGACAATATTTAAAAGTCAGTTTTTCCAGCCAAAGGCCAAACGCTAAAATGTCTGCTTATTTCTCTACTGGCTATGCCCTGAAGCACTGTGCCTGCTTCCCAGAGAGCAGCACACGAGGACTCAAAGGTATTTCCTATACAAGGTCAGATCAATTAAAATGCGCTTTAAATAGAGTCACGCGAGCCATGTGCAGGAACTCCAGAGTCTGATTAGATCCCTGACACACTGAAGGGCAGAGTGTGAGACAATCTGCTGACCTTGGGTAGGAAAGCCAGATAACAAGGAGGTGGGACCTGCTTTTTCCCTACCCTGGGACTGAAGGCTTGGCTCCTTCTGGTCATCTAATATTGCTTTAATACCAGAGATGCCAGGTGTTAACTGGTGACCTGGTTCTTTTCCTACTGAAGCTAACAGCAGAACTCCAAAACCTAGTCTTTCAAAAGTCAGGGCAAGCTCTTTTAGCTGTCCCAGTGAACCCAAGCAGGAAAGGAGCTGCTGCCGTCCTTTTCCAGACCTGATAGGAAGCTCTCAAAGAAATGTTTATATTAAAGAAATAAATGAAGCAAAACCTTGGCAGAGTGAAGCTGTACTGGCTCATGCCAGGGCTGGGCTGTCCACTTGGAAGACAAATCAAACAAAACCTGTATCAGAGAGATCCCCTTATAACCAAGATTTGAAAGGTCCTGGTCTCAAGGGAGAATATGAATATAAAAGTGCAGCAAGTGAATTATGCTACTGAATAAGGGTTGATGCAGTAGAGAGATGGCAGAGATGTTATCTGCGTCTGCTGTAAGAGCATCCCTTTACTCTCCACCCCCAGTGAGATGGAGTACAGTGATGCCACGCTTCTGTCTCTTATGGGGGTCCCAGGAAAATATTAAAACCAGTAATGACCTGTCTCAAGCTAAATTCAGAAGCAAAAGACATATGAACAAGGTTAAAAACAGGCTGCTGAGGGAGTGCATCACCCAGAGCCCCAATGTGGGTTGTTCTGAAATACTCCCCTCCTCATGGCTCCAGCTGTCCCACCCACCCTCCGCCTGTGGGGAGGCTCTTGGGAAGGGGAAACAAGGAGAGAAGCCATTGGCTTCCCTGTAAGCTGCTCTAAGGTCACCGTCATGCCAAACACACCCCGTCATCCTGCAGTTCCCCTCAGGTGTGATAATAAATCTCTGAGCATTTACACTGTCAAGGGTTATGTCTTATTCTCTGTATTCCACGAGCATATTTCTGCAAGTCAAATTCTGCATGAAGCCATGAGATGCTACACACAGGAGCAGCCTGGAAGGCAGTTTCTACTTTCTAATTTGCACTTGTGATATCACTGCGCATCAACAGAAGCATTCTTTCCTTTCTTCTAAATACCACTGATAAATGAAAAGTTTTTAGCAGGATTTTCATCTAGTGGAAGTCAGGGTAGCTCCACTGAACCACTGCTAAAAGAATTTACACCATCTGAAGCCCTGGAGCAGAAAAAAAAAGTCCAAGTCAATGGGATATAAGCCAAAATTGGAGCATTTTGCTGGATACAAACCAGATTTACTTGCTTGCTTAAACAGGTGCCTAAGTGTTGTAGTGAACTGGGTCCCAAATATGTAAGCATTTTTTATTTATGTCCACTTCTGCCAGCTTAGACATCTGATACAGAAGTCATCTTATAGCTAACATTTTTGGCTTAAACCCTGCCTATAGCCACACTATAGAACAGCTGTCTGTGGAGTTATGTTCCACATATAACTTTAAAAATAAAATGTAAGTGACTGGAAAACGTGGGTTTATAGCTAGAAAGAGAATACAAGGATACCTCAAAATAGAAATAAATGAAACATTTTCTGCATGCTTAGAAAAGAACTCACAATCTTATATTTCTACTGCATTCTCTTTTTGTACTAATGTTTCAATACTGCAGTTACAGTGTCCTAGAACTGCCCTGGCTGGAACTGGTTAGACCAGAAGCACTGTAGGGGAAAAGGGTTTACACATACATTAAACAAGTTTTTTTCTACAGAGCATCTTCCTTCTCTATAGGGAATCTATTTTTGTACTAACTACAATTCCAAACACTTGTAGCAATGTCCCCATCTGAAAGCTCATCTCCCAGGAGTAGTTTTATATATTGAACCACGACCATTGAATGGGAAAAGGCCAAAGTAATCTTAGAGGCCATGTTCAAAACACAAGTTCCTCCTCACTTTCTCCAATCCCTGGTCACCAGATGAGAGTCCTGCTTTCTCACTTGCTTTCTGTTCCAGTCCATACTCCATCTCCTCCTGAAATAGGCCTGATGATGTGGGGACCTCTCCTCTTCTTGTCCCTTACACACAGGCAAGCTCACCTTTGGCCTCCTTGTGAAACCTAGTGAGCCATGAAGTTTGAGGAAAAAGAAATTTCTGCCCCTGAAATTTAATTTTTAAACTTTGAATCACCATTGCACTGGTTCCAAAAAAACCCAGCAGATGTCAATACTTTCTTTTCCTGTTGTTGGGAAATAGGTGTGATGTGAGCTGCTTGATAAACTGGGCCATCAAGGGACCTAGAAAGTGTTACCCCAGCAAGGAGATGAGGGATTTCACAGGAAGAACTGCAAGCAAAGGAGAAAGAATTCCAGTGTGAACTATCCCTGCCAAAAGTTATTCAGGCAGCTCTCCAAAGCCAGTGGGTTTCTAAAGTTTAATTTGATACTGTAACAAGCTCAACAAAATCAGGTGCTTATGTGCAATTTAATGGTTATTTTAAATCATCACGTTTAAATAGACAAGGAATAAAATAAAGCACCCAGTTTAATTTTGAAGTTATCATCTGCAATCTGATTTAATTAGGTCTTTGTAAAATGGACTCCAATAAGTTTTAGCTGGACAGAACTGCAACGGCTAAAACAGTAAGCTAAAAGATTATCTCAAATCTTGAGATATGAAAGATAATTTACAACCCAAACTACCAGTAAAGAACAGTATTTGCATAGGGAAAACTGTATTTCATCCATCAGTGCCTCACCTTATTTTGCATCTCAGGCTTGCTTTGTGCCACCAAGCCAGAGGCTAAATGCATTTAATATGAATTTTATTGCCATATTGACATGGAACTCAGTAGCCCTGAAATGTCTCATTTGTTGTTTGGTGTTTTTTTTTTTTTTGTGGCAAACATAACCATAGTTAGAAACAAAGGAGAAAATACCAAAGGATGCAAGTCTGATCAGCAAACACTATACAGGGGAATATTTAAACAAGTTACTAGATTTATGAAAACTGGGATGGATGATTAGCAGCTTGATTTTTATTTCAGAGGATGGTAATATTGCCAGGGTGGGGGAGAAACAATGAAGACCTCCAAGGAGAGAATGAGGCAATTAAATAAAAGAAACAAAACCCCTTGGATCCATTCAAGATGGTGTTAGAGGCTACCTTGAAAAAGAGTGTGTGTCCAGCCTCACTGTGCCCAGGGCTCAGAGGTACCACAGGTCAACTCATCCTGCCATGGCACCACTGAGATGTGCATCTCCAGAGGACACTGCAATGGCACCAGTGCAGAACCCAACACCAAGTGCAGAGCTCCTCATGAATACATTCTCTTTTTGCCATCATGTTTGTGGAGGTTTTCCCTTCTGCTAATAAATACTTGTTCCTCAGCATGCTGCTCCTTCTTTTTATTTCGCTTTTATTTATCTAACCCTTGCTCTGAAAAACCCACCATGTAGTGAATCACTACATGGTTTTGATTCTATATTTGAAGAACTGTGACTTTCTGCACACAGAAAGTAAATATAGATGGAATTTACAAGTTAGTAAATATAGCTGGTATTCAAGAGTATCAGCAAAGGGATCCTCCAGAAATTCTAGATGCCATATTCCCTTGCACACAACCAGACACAGTGCCAAGTATCAGTAAACAAACATGATACACCCTTTTCCATAAATCAGAAGGGATAAGCCAGGATAGAGAAGGGTGCTCCTTGTAACCCATGCAGTCAAAAAGCTATCTAAGCATCAAACTCTTGCTCTGACTCTCCCACTTCTCCAGATGCAGAACGAGGAGGAAGGAATTTACCCCCACATCACAGGCCTCTTGTGAGGGTAAGAAAACAGTGCATGGATGCCATGCCTCCCTAAGGACAGAAAAAAGAGGGAGGGAAAAACTTCACACCTACTGGCCTTTTGGCCAAATGGCTGGAAAACACTGGAGATGGTGCCACTAGAAGAACAAGCTTTACATTAACCCTGCCTGGGGAGGCTCCAGCCAGAACCAGGAGCTGAGTACCAGGCACAGCTGCTATCCAGCCAGGGAGCAAACATAGCAGTGTCGCAGAGAAATGAATGTTGCAGTTTGCCAGGATGGACCTATGGGGCCCAGGGCTTGATTCCACTTCCCAGTTTTCCTGTGGTTTCAGAACCATTTTTAATTGCTTTTTCTCATCAGGGAAAACGAGCGTGTGAGCCGCAGGTCTTTCTTCTGTAAACTATCAAGTGCTAAGAGAATATAATTATTATCACTGCTATTTATTTCACCCTTTCGTGTTTTGTCTCCCTTTCCTGATTGGTTTATGATGACGAATGTCAGGACTCTGTTCTCAGTTATGCACCTCTTGGGCAGAGACGATGCAATGTGACATTTAGCACAGTGTACCAGACACCATCCTCCGTCTTCTGTATATTAAAATCACATACACAGCAAAAAGCACTCATAACAATAGATGTATCTTTTATTCACAGATAAAAACTGAAGCAAGCTGTTATAATACATATTTATACAAAGGATTTGAAAAAACCATAAAAAGGAAGATGATTAGAAAATATGATTCATTATGAAATGTGGTATTACATACACTATTAAACCTTTTCAAAAGTATTTGTTTGGCAACAATTTATCAATAGTTTCCACACTTAAGTGGCCTCCTTCAAAAAAGCACAAATCTCATGCAGCATGTATAAACTTGATCCTGAGGGTTTGCCTTCCTTAGAAAAACTGTAAAAAGATATACTATTTGTCTTAAAAGTTCAAAATGCAAATGCTATATTTATAGTCAAAACTATATAAAAATATGGACCTAACTTAACATTTACAAAAACTTTTTGCTCCTTTTTTTTTGCTTGTTTTATGGTTTTGGTAATAAACATAAATCTCAATTCCTGCAGTCAGAGAGGAAAAAAGAAAACCAAAACAAACCACAGTGCCCTTTGTAGACTTCCTCACATTAAGTTTACGACTCCAAAAAAGACCAGGTCTGTGAAAAGTGAGGTTAGTAACCAAGGAAGTAGGTAAGCAGTTAATATATATCTATATATGTATATATAAAATGGAAAAAAACATTTATTTTGATCTGAAAAAGTAATAATACAAAACCTGAAGGTAAAACAATCATCTCAAAATGCCATAATACTCCTTTTCAATAGATAAATGTTCATAAAAATATCTTGAACCCTAACCAAGAAAACAATTATAATACAATTTTAATTCTGCTACATAAAACAGCTTTTCTATGAAACAAGAAGGCAAGTTCAGGTATGAAAACATAATTTACTTATTGCTTTTGCTACAATGTTGTTTGTTTTTTACATATAGTCATAAATACACTATACAGTATAAAATATTTCGTAGGAATACATTTTGTGGTCTGCTTAGGTTTGCTGGCTTTAATTCTAGCACCAAATACAAAAATGAAAATCAAATGAACTTTAAAGGCACTTCCATTTCATGTTTGTTCATTTGTTCGTTAATTAACATCAGGGTTTGTACTAAATTTCTTCACTTCCCTCTGGCAGAAGCAATACTTGATCCTACTTTTATCTTTGTACAGCTCAGGTCACGTTGAGGCACCAAATGATTTATGAACATTCCCATTCCTCAGCTGTTTCTTTCTCTTACAACATTCATTGTTGCTTTTTAGTCTTCACCTTTCCTCCTTCACTTCCCAGCTACTTTATCCCTTTTCTTCTTCATGTCGGACGACCCAGCTTCACTTCCTCCAGTCCCTTGAAAAGCCTCTCTTCAAACCTCCACTTCCCTCACTCCATCCGGCGCGTCGGTTATCCCGATATCGAAACACGTCACTATCATGATATGTGACTTGCACAGATTAACACACTGCTCCAGTTCTTCTGTCACTTGTTCCAGTGCCTCCAGGTACTCCTGTGACTCCTTATCAAGATCAGGATCCACTTCAACTGTCAGACAAAAAAGTACTGAGTAAGAGAAAGTTTTTATCATAATAGGGATGCTGACAGCCTGGTCAAAGAGAAATTTTTTGGCATCAGGCAGCAGCAGAGCCTGTGAGAAAGCAAGTCAGATTGACTTTCCCAGGCATTGCTCTGGAGGAGCTGGGAGAAGACATTCCAAACAATTTTTAGTATTTGCGATTTTAAAACCTGCTGTTTTTCCAACTTGTTTACTTGCAAAGATGTTTACTGAGAGGTGTTGGTCTGAATGACCAATCATGTCCAATTGTATCGGAACAGTGAATAAAAAGAGTGTGCTTTTAATAAATGTTATGACTCCAAGAAGATTGGAGTCACACCGTTATTTCAGCCATCCCAAATACAATAACAATACTCATTAAACATGATTCTATCACAAAGGAGCCAATATGGTAGAGTAGAATTTAGTTTTTCTTGAACTAAGATTTTTTTTCCCCTTTGTTCAGCAGAGGCAAAACTCTACCTTGAGGCTCCAGTTATGAACAGCACTCAGTCTCGGAACAAATCTCATGCCTCAATTTCCCAGCTACAACATGGATATGGAAACAATTTTTTCCTTCTTTGGAAAGAAGAATAATAAAAGAGTATATATTTAATGTTAACAAACATCACATTTAATATTAACATTTTGATGTTCTCTTCTGGTTGGTTTGGATTTTTTTTGTTCAAATAGCATATTTCACACACACAGATTGAGTCATAGAGTATTTTAGGACTCTGTTCAGCAAAATATCTTAGCAAGTGATTAGGTTTTTCAGCGGGACTGCTGACATGCTGAAAATCTGTTAGAGGCTGATCATACTGCTGTTTTTGCAAAATACTTACAGTCTTCCTTCCATTTATTTGGATCCATCATCAACCTGCACTTTGTCTCTTCCAACTCTTCCTTCAAACATTCGTGCTTTGCCTTTATTTCTCTGATTCGCTGCTGGCGCCTCTCTAGTATCTTCAGCTTAGTATGGAAATACATCAGACCCTTTTAAGACAAAGAAAGACCACTCCATGAATTCTCCTGTTTTGGGCTGGCCCATAACAGTCTGACAAAAATTGCTCCCAGCTCATGTAAGAGTGAACAGGTGGGTTGTTTTATTTGGTTGTGGGGTTGGTGGGGTTTTTCTGGGGTTTTCAGGGGTCTTTTTATTTGAAGTTTACACTAATGGATTCTAATCTAGAGGAACTGCAAGCTACATCACTTGAGCATTTGTTGCACTTCTCCAAATTAGCAAACATCTCTTAACACATTCTGAAATTACTACTGTTTGTAGATAATTTTTTTCCAGTAGTGACAATGATAAACACAGCCTAATGATAATGTCAGAGTTACAGTTAATACTAAAACATAAATTCTTATTTTCTAAAAAGCATTCCTACCTTCTCAACATCCTGGAAAGGCTATTACAAAAGAAAGGGGAAAAAGGCATCAGTAGAAGATAGAATTCTGGTCTCTAAAATAGGATTAGCTGAAGTGTTTTCCAATTACAAGTAAGCTAAACTCAGTATATCCCTGATTTAATAGAATCTTGTCGTTTACATAAAGATTTAATGATCCTATCGTTGAGGGAGGCTGTAAGGTTCTACCAGCCAGGCTAGGATTATGAAGTCTTCTCACAATGTATTCACTGGTAACTTTCATTTACACCATCAGTCATGTTAGACACAATTAATTTTAGACAGTAATCATCTTCATTTTCTGTGTTAAGGGTACCCCAACATGTGAATTGTAAAATTAATAATTATAGTACTTTAATTGCACTCAATTTCCTGAACACCATTCTGGCATTCAAGCAAGGACTCTGTCTGTATATTGTAATTTAAGTTGTCTACACTTGTAAAATATGTGCTGACCTCAGTTTCCTCTTGTCTGTGTCGCTGTAATCGTTCCACATCATCAATCTCATAAACTTTAATTTCAAATGGCTCTTTCAAAGTGCCTGGCAAAGGTGGTAGATCAACCCATTGGCCAGTGACACTGGGTTTTCTTCCTAAGGAGGCAGCATCTGGCAATGGTGCAGGAATCAGTCTGCGACGCTGGAGACCTAAAATACAAAAACAAACATTCCTCAGGCTCTGAGAGACTAAAACGCTGGAGAACATACTGCAGTGAATTAAAGAAAGATCTAGGTTCTCAGCATACTTAGGAAGAAATGCTTTTCTTGATCTTTTCCTTTTAGTAAAATACCCTCAGGCTGCTAATTGAGTTACTGCCTTGACAAAGTAGGTTTCACTTGGTTCCCAGATGGGAGCAACAGCAGTTCCTCTCCCAGAGCAGATGTCTGAACATCAGTTCTTTATTCTCTCCTTGCAGAAGTATTTTGCCTGGATTGATTTTTCTTTGGTGGACTACAATGGAATTCATTACCTTGCAAAGCCAGTGAGATAGTGAATAATCTAAAACTGATACTGATAATGGCTAATTTATCTGGAAATCTTCTGCTCCCCCAGTTAAAGCCAAGCAAGCTTATCTAAAATCCCTGTCACTACACTACATCTTTGCAAAGCTCAAACAGTTCCCTCCAGAACTACTACTGCTATTTTAGGGTGCTAAATACCAGCAGTGACTTAGTGGGACTGAGAGGCATTCACAGAAGGCATCAGCCAAGCTGCACCCTGAGCACCTCTAAAGTTGAGACATCTCACACCTTTGCACCAGCACCCACAAGCTCAGTGCATGACAAAACTCACTAATTCCAGGAGCCTTCAATTAGAATGCTCCCAGATTTTGCAAGAAAATCATACTGCTTCATTATGCTTCTCCTAGGGTTCAAGTTTCATGAAGCAGAGATGAGTTATATCCTTAAAAAATGCTGATGCTTTTGATTGCAAGAGTTGGCACTCTGGTGTGTCCAGTGCTTTTTTCGTGATTATTAATTCTCTTACCATTCTCTAAAAATCTGACCTTTACAGTATATGTCTCAAGCATGAGTACATGCACAGAGCTGGTCAGGCAACATTAACAAGCCTGTAGTCCAATCCCTCAGAAGAGGAGGGCTGAAGGCCACCAGAAACAAGCTGAAATAACACAAGGTAGCAGTAAGTATAAACTGGCTTTGGGTGACTGGTGACAATAAATTAAGTACTCAATTGCCTCCTCTTACGAAAAGCTAACTTAGAGGTGAAGACTCTTGTTTCCTCTGCTCTTACAAAAAGGAGCACATCAAACAGACAAGGCAGCTCTGCTCAAAGGACAATGCTGCCAAAATAACTCTTGGGCTGAGACCTCTACAGGAGACGTAAGTGCAAGTTAAGGCTGTCAGATAAGCCCTGTCATGAACTTCAACAGGAAATGAAGACAAAATCCTGGCAGGCACCCCCAAAGCAACACACCTCCACTGATACCCTGAAAGTTACCTGCTTTACATATTCTTCAGAAAAGAATATTCTTAATTGCATCCTTGCTTATTTCCAAGTAATAAGAACAAAATGGGAATGTTTTCAGAAGGGGAAGACTTGATTCTACTTCTACCAGACTGTTCTCACAACCCCAATCCATTCAGCCTGAAACACCACTACAGTCCTGTCGGGCGAAGCCACACATTATAACCCTGATCCTGTAACTGCTTTGGGGACAGGAGATCCCTCTGAGGAGGACACCAAACAGATGAGGTCAAATACATGAAATAAACAGGCAAACTTCAACTCCTTTCACTGTACAACCCAGAGTCAACATCATTTCTCAAGAATGAAGTTACAGGATAAGGGGACAGGTTTACAGTGACAAACATGGGAGTAGGATCTGTCCTTAATTCCAGAGACTCCAACATAGTCTGGTGTTACATAAGCTACTCCAAGAATATCTAATAATGTGCAAAGATTACAATCATTTTAGAAAAATAATAGGTCTGAACCAAACATTTCTCGTAAGAAATATTTGATGCACTTCCTAGTAAACCGCATTTCATGCATAAAACACATTATTTTCTCAAAGTCTACAGCACTCCAAAAAAGTAATACATAATTTACTGATATGGAGCAATTACAACTGGAAAAAGAAATAGTTTGTCATTTTTAAAGACCTTATAAGTATTTCCTGGGGCAAAAACAAATACAAATCCATCAGTGGGTAATGCCTTCTCAATATGTGTGCAACTTATACCGCTGTTAATATTGATTTGTAGGAAAGGTTTAAGAGGCTGATATGCCATGGAAAGTGAAGTGCAGCAAATGTTGCACTAAGTTTCCAAAATGATTTATCGCTTGCTGAAGAAACTCATTGTCCTTGACCAGAAAGCACCATGAGATCAACTTCATTCATTTGGTTTTACTGCCAGAACTGAGCATCGTGGATATCTACAGGGATTGCAGTAATGGCCACTTTCCAACCAGAAGTTCAGATCCAGCACATTGCTGATCTTAGTTCCTACTATATCTCCAACAGTCAGTATGCCCAGGTTGCTGAAGGAGGCTGTTGGTCATGATCTACATGGCACTGGTTGCCATGGATTCTTTACAGTACCACAGGATCTCAACCTAGATCTGAGAAATGAACACTGTAACACCCATTATATGAGCCAGATTTTGAAGCTGACTACAAATACACTTGATGGCAGCTGCACTTATATGAGCACCAGTAGTGAAGGCAACACGGAAAGGCACTAGAGGGAAGGAAAGGGGACTTGGCCCCCATACACCCACTTTTGCTTGGTGTGCTCAGACACAGTGAGCCGGAGTTGGCCCTTCCAAGCAACTCTCCCAGTCAGTTTCCTACTGCTCATAGTATACACATACACACCCCCTAAAATTTCTTACTATGAATACCATTAGAGTGCAATACAATAATGTTGTGATTAGCTGTAGCATTAACCCAAGAGTTGCTGCATCTTATGCACATGCCCTACTGCTCTAAGCCTTACCTTTGGGTAATCTAACACACATTTAGCAATCCTCACTAATTCACAAGCACTCTCCTCCCCTCCCAGCCTATTCCTTTCTCTCTAAAATACAGTCCTAGCTGGTCTCTCTGGCATTCCCTCACAGACACCTAGCAGCAGAGCTCCTCCTCACTTCACTGCCCTTCTCTCACCAGTCTTCCAGGACCACTCTTTCGATCCTCACAAAAACCCATCAGCACTCACCCAACACCTCCTTTTTCCCAACCCACCCATAACACCCTCGTATTTGGGCCACCCTGGTCCTGGCCCTGCTGAGGAAGGAAGGCATGTCCCCCATCTGCCGGAAGCCAGCTGCTGCCTTCTCCCTTCACAGGGAGGCTGCCGGCACCCCGGGGCACCCACACCTCTCCTGCCCTCTCCACCACAGCACCTGTGTCACACCTGCAGCTTTGAAGTAAAATAAATGACAAGTAGCAGCTGTCACAGCAATACACATGCACACACAGGCACATGCAGTCAGTCAGTCCACCTCCCTGCTTCGAGTTCCCTCCAAACCTCCTCTCCTCTCTGTCAGAGATGCCACAGAACGCCTCCATCCTCAGGATGCAGTGGAGCACCAGCGAACACCTGGCCACCTGTCCCTTTTCGTCTTACCTGTTGACCTTTTCTTGGGAGATTTAAGGCTCCTCATCCGACCTGGCGACGACATCCCGCTCTCGCTCATGGAGTCGTGTGCCGAGGAGGCGCTGCCCGTGGCCTCGCTGTCCCGAATCATGCTCTCATAGCCACTGCTGCCCCCACTATGGTAGAACAGAGCCGTCCTCCCCATGGCAGGCGGCAGCTCCCCGCTCAGGACACTGCTGTTGTCACTGCCGTGCCCACTGCTGTAGCGCTGTGGCCGCCGCGGGGCCGTGATCTTGCTGTAGGGAGACGGCAGCACCGGCAGCTGTGACTTCTCGTCGCTGAGGTTGATGCCACTGTCATTGCCGCTGTCAGAGTCGGTAGAGCCTCGGAAGTGTCCCACCTTGGCAGAGCCACCTGACACCAGCTCGTTGACGCGGCTGTTGGCCGCCCTCATGGCCTGTTTGGTGCCCATGATGGTCCCACGGCCGGGTTTCCCGCTGACAGGCTGCACGGAACGGGGGGCTGCCTTCCCACCAGGGGCCACGCCAGAGCCCTTCCCTGCAGGCTGTGCCAGGGACTTCACAGAGGAGCTGAGAGACTTTGACCCACTGGCAGAGAGGCCCCGGTTTTTATTCCCGTTGGCTTGCACCTTCTGGTTAGCGGTGGGTTTTGCCTGGCTGTTTTTACCAGGTGCAGGGGCAGTGAAGGGCAGTGGTAAACCCATGCTGGAAGCAACAGGAGGGACCCCCAGCCTGGGAACAGAGCGCCCTGCCCGGCTGTTGCCAGTGCTCCCGCTGTCCCTCACCACACTTGCTTTGGATCCAACTGATGTCAGGCTGTCACACCTCTCCAGAGACATGTGGCTCCCGTATCGGTGCACAGTTTCACTCTTTGACGCCTTCACCTTCAAACTGGATGTCATCTTGGGCAAAGAGTGGTCACCCTTCAAGTTCATTTTGCAGCTGGCACTTTCACTAAAGTAAGAGCCAGCTTTCAACCGCAAATCTGCTTCATCTTCAGCCTTTGGCGTGGCAGCCCTGGCAAAATCCATGCCAGAGGCTTTCCCCCCACCATTACCCAGACCAACAGGTTTCTGCTCCAGGCTCGATTTACGTACAGGAGGTGTTGGAGGTGTTGGCCCACCTGGTCTGGGCAACATGGCTGATTTTTGTGGTGTGCTCTTCCTTCCCAGGGACGATTTCAAGCTGCCAGTGGCCAAGGGAGCATCTGAATTCCCTCGGGTCCCAGACTCTGGCAAAGTACTGTTAGCGTGTGACACTGGCATCACTCCCAGTGTGGTGGCTCCTCTCTTCAGCTGTGGCATCTTTATCGCCACTTCTGACTTCTTTGCAGCTCCGCTGGAGGATTTGCAGGCCACTTCACAACCATCCACAACCCTCTGCGAGCAGGCAAGCATAGTCTGTGACTTCGTTGGCCTGGATGCTGTGCCAAAACACTGGGCAGCTTTTTCTGGCTGCTTCTCAGTACCAAACATATGAGGTTTTGGAGACAGCAGCGTCTCTGCAGGTTTTGCTTCCAAGTGATAATCGGTGCGTAACAGCCAAGGATCTTCAAATATGCCATGTGGATTCTGCAGCTCTTTATAGTTGAGGACAGTATTATTGTGGATTGGAGAAGAGGTAGTTTTTGTTTTCCTAGGAAGACTAGAATGTATTGTTTCTATCACAGGCGCATCACGAGAATTACTAAATTTAATTTTTACTGGCTGATCAGTGACACAAAAAGCACTTTTTATCTGAGATGCTTTGGTAGTTTCAGAGGTTTGAGGGCTTTTGCTGATGCCTGAGGAAAGCTTGCTGGAACTCAAGCTCTCACTCTCCAGCTCAGAGAAGCAAAATCCACTGTCATTCAGAGCACTTTTCAGGGGGACACATAAATGGGATGAGTCCAAGTTGAAGGGTTCCTCGGACTTATTACAGCTGTAAGATGACTGTGCGACAAAACTGTCACTAGACTGGGCCCCATCACTTTCAATTGTACAAATGCTGACTTCACTAAGCCATGAACTGATGGAGGAACGTCTGCTGCTGGTAAAGGGATCCTTAGCAAAGGGCACAACAATATCAATATTTACACCAGTAGAAGTCTCCTGTGAGGTATAAGCATCAAACTCATCATTTATGCTGCTGATAATACTGACCGGCCTCGAACCTGATGCAAGGGCCTGAAGGGAGCAGTCACTGTTAAAGCTAATGATACTGGAAGGTCTCCCATTGTCCATAATTCCACTAATAGAGAGCTCTTCCACCACTGTGAAAACAAGCTCATCCTCTCCATTCAGCTCAACAGGCTGCTGCAAAGTCACTGTGGTGGTCAGTATATCCCGATCAAAACATTTCCCTCTGAATGCTGACCTGAAGCTGTGTACCTCTATTGCACCTGACTGACTCTGGGTGTTGCTACCAACAAGGAATGTGCTTCCTAAAGGGTTTTGCTCAGGCTTGTTTCCCATCTGTTTGCTCATTCCCACAGGAGGAGTCCGAACTGCATTGCTATTGTCCAGCTCCGAATTCTCAGCTTTGGAGCTTGGGGAGTGTTCTCTCTGCTGTGGAGGGGGAGGTGCTGGGCTTGGCAAAGGTCTCTTCACGTACAAGGACTTTTCCTTAGAGACACATTCAGCTGTGGCCTTATTCTGCTCCGGATTCCTCAAAGGGCTACACCTTGAAGTCTGCAGGGAATCAGTGATTGTCTCTCTCTCCCCCTCCAGGACAGAGTCTATTATTTTGCTGTCAGCTCTGCTCTGCAGCTTGGAAAGCTCTGCTTTCAAGTGAGGTGTGCTATTTTCTTGACAGTTGCCATTGCCACCCCTTGGTGCAACAGCCTGGAAAGGAGGGTTATGTCCCTTTTTGGGAGATGCAGTTTCTTGTGGAATCAGTTTCTTAAATCCTCCAGAAGGGGAGGATACTTTTTCCTTTATCAACTTAGACTGTGCATTTTCTGTACTTCCAGGAACAGGACTACAATTGGACCCAACAGAGATTTCTCCACAAGCAAATTTCATGGGTTCTTCACTTCCATCAATGCACTCTAACCTTTCCTGCAGTTCAGCAAAAGTGTTGCATTTGAAATGGTCCTTGTCAGAACTCCTGCCAATAGCAGAATTGTCTTTATTTCTCTTCTTATTTAGGGACGGGATAATGGGTACAAACTCTGGTGGACCTTCATTATCTGTCAATTCCCTGTCGGACAAAGCTGCACCGTTGGGACCAACATAGATGACAGTATCACAAGACTGTTCACTGCTGGAGGAATAATCAGGATCACTGGATATGCTCAGGACAGGGAGGTCAGGGTCAAGGGCAACAGTTCGTGGGTGGAATGGTCGCAGATGGGGTGGTCTCCGGACATGTCCTTCTTCACATGAACTCTCTCCTCCAGAGGAGCTGGATGCATACTGCAAATGACAAGTGACAGGCAAGTTATTAGCATCAATTGATAAACAAGTATATACATATAGAGTAAGTGATTTAAAGGTCAGGTTGCAATGTACTCTGTGCTTTGTGTATACTATCACAACTACATCTAGTGGGAAAATATTAGAGGGGAGGGTAAATCAACATGCTACATATATTTTACTGTATTAGTAATAGTATAACAATCACACCTTTTCAGATACTTTTCATAAAATATGATGCATTTTCTTTCTCCTCAGTAGTTTTCTGCTCCTCCTCTATTGATTTTTAATACTGATAGAAGCTTTTGAGATAGTTTCACATGTAAGCAAAGAAAGAATACGTGTTTGAAACAAAAAGAAGGGAATATCAGGATTAAGGATTGGGGGCAGTATGATGGCTCAGTGCCAAGTCATTTGTCAGTTCCTCTCCTGAGATTTTATGCATTTTGTATTACTTCCTACCATCAAGAAATCCCATGTTCCCCTGCTGAGAGGTTAGGAAAACTCATTTTCAAATGAATTCATTTCTGCTTGTTTGTGAACCAACCTTGGATTTCTTCTTTCTCATGCGGTGGATTCGCGATGCGAGCTGAACAGTGGTGAGAGTCTCTGCATAATTGGCTGGGGAGTCAGAAATGTGTGCAATCATAGTAGTCCTGCAGTTGATGTTCCCAAGAGATTCCCTCAACAACATTGTCAACTTGTTGTCCCTGTGCAAAAAAATGAAAACACCAGGATTATTTAAAGAAAGCACCAATTTTTTTTGCAGAATTTTACACGATAAGTTGTGTTTTCACTCTCGTGCATGCATCACGGTACATGTAGATAAGAAATATGACCCTGTTATTGGCCACACTAAAAATGTGTCTAAATGTACACATACAAAGGTACCAATGTTTTAATTTATCTGCCTGTGTATTTACAGTATGGTAAGTCATTTTGTTGCTTAGAAAACTGTAAAACAATTGACTGATAACTACTTTTCTCAGATTTAGGTCATACTACCCAAAAGAGCTCATGAGTGCTGTATTTTTAGCTGAACAGAATTAGTACCAGGATAGTTACACTCTGTGAGCTCTATGCAAACACTTTTATAACAATAATAAAAGAAGTCAACAGAAATGGTAAGAAATCTCTAAACAGATATAACGTTAGATACTAGAAATGCAAGTGTCACCCCAACTAATCTATTTTCCATTCTGCCACCTGTGGTCTGTTCTGACACAGCGAAAGGGAAGCAGAATTTATCTCTGCAGGCTTTCCTGGTGATGCAAAGCCTCCACTGTGGACAGTAAAGCTGACAAGACAAGTGACATTTTGCCATCCACTGGTCTCCAAGACATCTTTTCCCATGGCTCCTGAAGAGTGGGAAGCTCCCTGCTTCCTACTGGCCCCTCTGAGGAGTTCCACCCCGACAGAACTCCTGTCATGTCTGATCACTAAACCACAGTAGATGACCAAGTTGAGGATCTGCCCTTCCCTACTCTAACCCATCCATCCTGTACTCCATTCACAAACCTAGCAAGTAGCCTGAGGAAAATATCTCTCTGCCTAATGCAGGAAAAAAAAAAAAAAAACACCTGCTTGAGATGCATCACTAGATAAATATGTGAAATGACATGATTGATAATGCATTATAACTGTGTGCTGTTGGGAAGACAAGCAGCAATTAAATCTAAGGACTGAAGGCCAAGTTCTGGTAAGGGTGCTTACAGTGTGACTGTTGTCTTTAAGCTGGGCTACCCACAGGTGTGTTTGACACAAAAATGTTGTCACAGACACTCCACAAAGAAACACACCTAAACATTCACTTCTGCTAAACTAATGTGCAATATGGTGTTGTGGGTTTTTTTTTTTTAATTGAAAAGCTGTATCATCTAAAAAGACACACAGAAGTAACAACCCTTGATGATATACTTGATCAGTACTCAGTTAAATATTTTCCAAATTTTCGGTACAATTTTTGCATTTGCAAAAAAAAAGAGAAAATTCTATGAAATTTGGGGTCAATTATTCACTAATGTTCAGCTGGCTGAGATCAGCCAAAAATTCCAAATCCAGGAAACAAAGAGGAGAGAGAAGGAAAGAAAACATTTTACTCATTTTTCCCTCACTTTTTACAGCAATCAAACTTTCCCCAACTCTTCACTCAAATTCAGTATATACCAATATACCATTTTTGGCCATCTAACTAAGAATTTCATGTTACTTGAACATTTAAAAACCTGTGTGTATGTTAATATGGACAAGCAGATGAACAGATACATACATCTGTAGGAGTGACCTTAAAAGAAGACAGACCCCTCTCTAACAGAATTTCCTTTAACTTCATTCTAGGTAAAGAGTAAATTGTTGATGCAATCCATTTCTCAGGTAACACCAGCCACAAATTTAAGAGAATGCAGACTAGAATTCACTTACTTATATGGCACATGCTTAGCACCATTAATTAAGGCCAAAATTACGTTGCCCAGGGCAGAGAGAGAGAGACACAGAGAGCCTCCTCCATCTCGACTCTTGCTCAGCACTTTTTCACAACTCCCTAGATCAATGAGATGCAAACGACTGCGTCCTCCAGACACTATAACAAAAAGGGGAAAAACAGTTGTACATCACATTCTTGCAATGGACTCAAGCCAAACCGGGTATTCAAAAGGCATTCAAATGAGGAGAATAATGAATACAGCATGGAATAATGACCAAATTAATATCTAATTGTGAGGAAACCAGATATTAGTCACAGCTACAAAAGTTAAAGGTGACTCAACTGGCTTGAGAGTTCATTTTTTTTTTAAGTAATTGCAAATTATTATTAAAACTAATGCAGGACCACATCATTTAAAAATAAACAGTATGGTAAGAACATTCATACTTCCTCCTTTGCCGCTCTTCTCCATACGATACTGGTATATGTGAAGAGTAAAGAGCATGTGTGAATTCCTCCTATCTTCCTCCTCACATTCAGGTTTGCTGGTGCTTCTGGCAGCAATTGCAGCATCAAGGAAAAAGGCAGCCTTCTCTGCTGTCGGGGCCCTCAGCTCACTTTGGTTTTGAAGCTTGAATATAAACAAGAAAATGACTAATTAGCACAAGGGCATTTTTTTATTATTTTTTTCTGAACATGCTAAATCTCCAGGGCACTAAAAGAAACAAATATGTACACCATGGGAGAAAGGCTTATAAATTAAAAGCAATAATTTTTTTTTTTACTGGCTTAAAAGTTGTCATATTTGTTGTCAGATAAAAGGAAATAAAAAGTAGAAGAAAGTCAGGCTCAGAAAAATCTATGTTGTGAAATTCATTATACCTGGGTTCCACATATTGGATCTTCTCTCAGATAAACCCCAGGAGACTGGCCATCCTGAAGGCTGCCAGTGGCTACTTCAGCTAACAAATCCTTAAGGTTTTCATCTTTGCCACTGATCTCTACAGCAGATACTCTAATAGAGAAACGAGTTCCAGTTTTTTCTTTACGTTCATTGATCAATTTGAAGAGCCAAGAAATTGCACAGGGGATGATACCAAGGCTTTGTGTGGAGTTATCTTTCCCAATCATGGTAAAAGATTTTCCTACAATGAAAAGAGAAACATAAACAGAATTAGCCTTTCTTGTACATGGCAGTGTGTCTTCATACTGCCACCTGATATCACCAGAGTACATTACATGTAATGCCACGTGCTGCACAGATAAGGGAAAGAAGAGGTGAAAAAATTCAAAGTATGTAATTAATAATCCATTCCTATTTATTCAATTAGGTTTGCAAGTTTTGTAAGCCAGACCCACAGCAAATTAATGTTAAAAACATCTCTGATCTTTTGATTTTCATCACAATGCACTTACATAAACTTGCTCTTGAATAAGCTAATCTGATGCTACATTTTACCTTTTCAAATTAAAACTTACAATCACAGTGTAGAAATAAACCGTGATAAGTTTGCAAAGCTAATTAAAAAGAAATTCTAATCTATTCATATACTCCAGGTTTATTGTTCCAGGAGCTGACAGCATGTAATTACCAGACTGACATAGTAATTAACTGTAACGAATTTGGGAGCTCACCAAGCTTGACGTGACCAAAGCAAAATATGCAACCATCTGCACCATTCACAACAGACTGGATTACTTCTGCTACTGTTCCAGAGCATACCTCAGCCTGAAAGAAAAATTGGAGACAAATAAGTGAAAGAGCATACACTGCTGTGGTTTTTACTATTCTTCTGTAATGAAATGAATGACTCAATATTTTTGAGGCGCAATATTCTCCCCATTTTTATGGCATCAGTTCTATTATTTTAGTAACTATGCTATCTTAAAAAAATAATAAAATATGCTACTACAGCCTAAAATAGTTTTCAATTCTATTAAACCTATTCTCTTGGAATATTGATTCTATGACTAATGTAGCAAACTGAATGCTATCCAACCAGGCTTCCTGCTGGTATAATAGCTTAGCCACGGCTTTTCAGTAATAGTAGCAACTCCACTGAAATTAAGCTACTCAGGAGTGCTCACAGGAATTAAAAAGACATCCATACTGGAGAAAATACATTAAGATGCCTGAATAAGATTTCATAGTATCACATTTTCCTCTTCCAGTGGAAACATCATCATCAATAAAGAGAACTTGCTAAAATACTCGATTGTGCTAAAACCAGTTTATCCACATCAGGGAATGTTTCAAATACACAATAAGATGATCTATTAAGTACAGCAACTGGGGGCAGGGTAGGGGCCTGCTGTAAATATGTAACTACAGTGAAATGATAAGGCTGTGTTTGCAGGTGCTCTGTTTGCAGCAAGCTTGCCTCCAGCAATAATGCCTCCACAGAAGGAGCTGCAGTGGCCAACGTCACCCGAAAACGTCACAACAGGCCACCTAACAGGCCTGCTGCAAGGAACGGAAAAACCAGCCCAAACCAGGGGTCAGCAGCCGGAAGGACTGGTGCCAAAACCAGCAGACAGGCAGTCGGTGACCAGCCACCTTGCAGCAGGGCTGGCAGCACAAGTTAGAAAACCTCACTTCCAGTTCTGGACTAACGTTGAGATTGCTGTTGCATATTGCTGCACAAAGATCCTGTTTGAACTTAGGCAGGATCTAAAAACAGCTTCTGGATGTGGTTACCTGTGCTTTGGGCACTGATGTGTGTGGGAAGTCATTTTCCATCTTCAGTGCTTGTCTAGAACTTAGACTCAATAGATATTTTCCTGTCTACAGACCAGGACACAAAAAATTAAACAAAACCCTAGAAGAAGATCTGAGGAGGGGATTACTAACTAGACCTTGTCATATTTTCTCAACATTAATAAAACTGTTTTCACCTTGGATGCTTTGTGCCGTATTTTTCACCCTAACTTTTTTTCAGCAGTTCAGACTTGGTGTAGTTCTTCAAACGCTGTTGAGTTACTTCTTTTTAAAGCTATTCTAGGATTTTATTTTCCGAACCAAAGATTTTTCACAGAAGGAATTATCAGATGTCCATGAGTGCAACCTCACTGAATATACTGCAGACCCCAATCCTCTCAAAGACCAGCCATCCTGTCTGTGTAGCAGATTTCAGGTCTGAGGCTACTACTGAATAAATGCTCCATTTTGCAGGCCAAAAGAAAGACATGCACCACCATCAGCACAACCATCAACATAAAATAATCAGTCAAAACCAAAGTATAAACAAACTGGAAAAGGTGCAGATAATATAAAAGCTCCCTGTTCCAGTATAACAATCCCAAGGGGTTCGCTTTATCTATGCTCCTAACAGCATTTAGTTTAACATTAAGCACATTTATCTCCCCTTGAAAGCTATGGGGAAGGACTTTATTTCAGTTCCATCAAATGGGTTAAAACCTAGCTGTATGGAAAACTGGATTTCAAGCTGGCTGTGAGACTTTCTCTACCAAGAGAATGCACAAGAAGGTAATTTAGTGAGCAAACCTATCTCCCCAGCTATTATTCCTTAATTTTACATCTCAACTAAACAGAAGATGTAAGAATTTACCCAATTGTCTACTAATTACCATGTTATTTCCAGGCATTAAGGCATTCAAATAAAACTCCCCAGAAACAAACTCTTCAGAGAATCAAACGCAGTGGCCAAGACTCAAGAGGTTTGCGTGAGTCACTCCAGTACCTGTGAAGCGTCCTGGGGGAAAACTGCATCAAAGGCAAACATCTTTGGGACAGCAACAACACCTCTTCTGTGACCTGCATTGGAAGGCCCAGTCACTGCTGGATCATAAAATGTGATTTGCTTTTTTCGTGGGTCTACCTTTAGGAAGGACATGGATTCAGACGTTTCGTGTGCTCCTTGAGAGGAACAAATCCTTACCATCACTTTCACCTGCAAGGATTCAGAAGAAAGCAACAACTTGAGTTCCCAGCTACAGATAAACACATGCAAAGCATTCCCCCCAAACCCACTTCCCTTCCCATGATGTGTTTGTTTGTGATGTTTAGGTGTGTCAGAACAACCGTGGGACAAAAACAGAGCCAGATATTCCAGCCTGGGGTCTTCACTGAACTAATTAGGTTTCAAAGGTGCACTTTGTCTCTTCAGTTCATGCTGTTCCAGTTTTACCAATTCAATTTATCAATGTCTGATCTGCAAGTATGATCCACTGTAGGTGTAACATGATGCCAAAGAAAAGAAAATTCTAGTCTCCTGCCTTTCAGGTACTCAGTGTGACTGAACGGACACTCTGAAAACCAGTCTGAATAATGCAAAGCTCAGACAGCTACTGCATTTGAAATAAGTCTAGAAACTTTCAATTTCTCAGTCATATTATTCTAATAGAAAGGTGTTTCTCTCACGACTGTCCCAGGCAGTTGCCTTTATGCTGTCATTGCCAGGCTCTTCAGTGGTTAGTTGCAGATTTAATGGGGGAAAAAAAAGAAGGGAATAAAACCAAACCACAAACCACTAAAAGGTCAAAAAACTTGAAAAGAAACCTCTCACAAGGTACATTTCTATTGCAATGCTACAGATTATGATATCCTACACACAGATTTTTAAGACATTATCTTTAGAAAGCTCCAACATGTTCGCTGTGATTTCCAAAGCACCTTATGGGAGCCAAGTGACTGGGTCTCAGGAAAATCCAGCAATAGCTGCACACCTGCTTCTCTTAAGCTTCCTAGAAATCATACTCTTAGTTCAAAAACCTGTGAAATACTGCCTCACACCCACTTACAACCATTTATCCATATGAAATGCTCCCATGTCAGAACCAGCATGTTTTATACACCTTGCACTGAAGTAAATTACTGTTACAGGTGCAACTTCAACTCGGAACTGCCCTGCAGATCAGACTTCAAAGAAAAGCAATGTTCAGTGAGAATCCCTTTTTTCTACGGTGCATGACATGTTTCAGTACCAAGCTGAACAACAGTATAATCTCCTTATTCAACTACCAAACAACTCTCACAGCACCAGAGTTAACCAGGTGGTTGAAGAGCCTCCATGGCTGCGATATACCACAGCTGAACAATTTACACATGCACCGTCCACAGCATCCATCAGCACCTTCATCTTCTGCAACACAAATACTGAGCCACAAAACACCCTCTCCTGTTAAAGCACATGGTTTAGTGGTGGCCTTGGCAGTGCTGGTTAACAGCTAGACTTTATCTCGAAGATCCTTTCCAACCTAAACAATTCTATGGTTCTGTGAGTCAGGCTCACTTTTAGCCCTGAGCTGGATATTGCATGTAGAAACTGGGTTCAAAGTCACTTGCCTTGGACAAAGAATGAATCTCCATTTCAGTAATTTTTTTTGCTAAATGTAACCTTAAATGTGCCAGAACAATTTGACTCCTATTTACTTTGTTTCAAGAACGTTACGTCACTAAAATATGTGCACTTATTCCATGAACACATTCTTTTTGTCTTTACCAAAAAAATGGACTTTGCAGTCAGCACTTCCCCATCAGTTCTGTGTCCACAGAGATACTGGCAAAGAAGAACCAAAGCTGAAAACCTACTTCAAGCAAAGCACAGCATGTGAAATGCAGGCAACAAGCAGAGTCCAGGCTGAGCCACCCTCAGGGACTGTCCCTCGTACCAGACAAGATGAAAGGTGACAGTAGACACATCTACGCCCAGTGAGTGCAGTGAAATGCAGTGGCCAAGCCAGGATGATCTACAGCAGATGTGGGAGCAGCAGGAAGCACCATGCTGAACTGTCCCTGCCTTTACCAGCTGGGGAGGGCAGGTAATTCAAACACTGAAGTTCTCAACTGTCCCATTCTTTCATCTCTTTCTCTCTGTGGGGGCAAAGCTGCACACAGGCATCCCTACACAATCCCTCAAGCACCCTCAAAGGAAGTATTTTCCACAAAGCAGATCTAAAAGATTTTCCCCAATATTTCTTCCAAACAAAGAAGTTAAGAAAGAACCAACCCTTCCCATAAACACTGCAGGGGGTTCCACCTGTTGACTCAAGCTGTCCCCGGATTCAACACTTTCTTTTCTTTCGCCTTTCACAGTTATATAAATATGAAAATACAGTCCCAGAAAACAAGCAAACCTTAAAATAAATGAAACAGCTGCCTCAAAAGCAAAGTGCATCAGAGGTGACACATTCAAGGCTGTTTCCCCTTAAAAGCTGCATGAAGCCAGCTTTGTGTATTAGCCTGCTAGCTGAACCTTGACGTGCTACCAAGGTGCTCATAAAAAAATAACCTCCCTCAGGGCAAAAAAAAAAGAAACAAAATCTAATTATATGAATATATGTAAATATAAATGCCCACTTCAGGGTCACTTGATTAAAATGAATTTTAAAATATATGTTGTTTTGAAAGCACTTATCTAAACAGTCCTTTCTGTTCCCTCTTCCATCTATTATTAGATTATAGCAGCCAGAGCTTGGATAAGAGGAAAATTGGTTTACTCCTGACCTAAACAGCAAGTTACCCCATCAGAGCATTGCTCCCCCTAAACACAATGATGGCTTCACCCACAGAAAATCCCTGCATGACAAATTAGCTTTTTAAGACCACCTCTCTGAAGCAGAAAGATACTAAAATAGCTTCCCATAATGAACCAAATCCCAGACTTAACAGATCTCAAGTGTCATCTTCATTTTTACAATGGAAATGAGCTTTCAAGACAAATGTGAAGGGGGAGAGAAAAGCAACTTGAGGGACCTCCTCTTTTAGTGTTCTGTGTATAAAAGCTGATTTGCAGAGTAGAAAAACACTGATTTCCCATTTAGTTTCCCTGCCCACTAAATATATCTCTAAGTGATATCTATCAGTAATTGTAGAGTTATAATGTGCCACATTCATTCATGATGCTGAGCCAGACCGATTTCACTCAGAAATAAAGCAGAAATGCTCATGGAAGTACCATCAAGCACAAAGATTACTCCAACATATCCCTTCACAAAAGCAAAAACTAAGAGCAGGCAGATCCCAGGTGCATGCACATGCTTCTGTGTGTATAAAGGAAAGGTTTAGTGTAATACTGTTTATTCTTCTCACACTTCCTGCATGCCTGTGGTTGAGGACCAATCTTAAGTGACAGGTTTATATTCTCAGCTCCGAAGTTCATCCCAGTGTTCTTCTGGAGTTAATACTGCAGGAAAACAGTATAGGATGAGTACTATAGAGCCAGCATGGCTCTTGCCTTAGGATCAATTTAACTGCAGCTTCTCCTGGGTCCCTTTATCTCGCGCTCATACAAAAGGCATGCTCACCTGTAGAGACAGCAATATGTGGTGCAGGAAATCATCCAGAAACAAGGGCTTGCAGGGAGGGGAGGATTCAGTATAACACAGGGCCTGTAAATTTGAAAGTAACTTTGGCCCAAAATTAGAGAGCAAATCAGCAATGACTGCACTCTACTGCTTTTATTTGCTTATGAAAATGAATTATTAGAATTAATCACAATTAATTTCAGGCCCACTCAAGATCACACCTTCTGTGGGCAATTATTTGACAGTATGTCCAGGTTTCTGGAGACAACTCCAACTGCAGTGGTACCAGCTACTGCTAACATTTGTACAAAGCAAGGAAACAAAAGAAAAGAAATTTAGACGAGAATTAATAAAGAAAGGGAAGAATAAGACAGGTGTAAAGGAAAAAGAACAGGTTGGAGGGGAGGGAATCGAAGAGAGGTAAAAGGACTGGGAGTGAGGGGAGAAAGAGAGAGAGAACACAGAAAAGGAAAGACAATACAGATTTGGTGATTTCAGAAAAGTCATCTCAGGCTCAGGGCACCCCACAACTTTTATATTCCTAAAGGAGAGCTAACACAGACATCCATCCTGTAATGGGAATGACCGTTTTTGCTAAAAGTTGGTATTATTACTCCCTATTTCCCTCCTTTTGTTGTTTCTTCTTCAATGCAGAGAATAACACAGAGTAAAAAAGAATTACAAGTGAAAGTTTATAATTATGAAGGATATAAGACTTTGTATATAGACATTCATTCAGGCATTGCATACTGGATAGAGGCTCTATTTTAATGAGGATGTTGATAGAAAAAGAGGCTAGGTTTGTATTTGAGTTCAATTTCTACAAATAAAAATAAAAGAAACATAAATATCACAACATTTGCACATTATTAACATTTTTCTCAGTGCCTGAAGACAACCTAAATCACAGAAAAAACTGAAGTATCTCATTAATTTACTGACTCTAATCTAGTGGGGGTTGTACACTGGGGGTTCACACTCCATTCCTGAACTTTTCCAGATTCGTGTATATGCAGAAACCAGGAGGTCAGCAAAATTGCTGAAGGAAATCCTATTACAATCAAAAGTGTTTGGGAAAAGAAGATGGTAAATAGATCTTGAATATGTCATTACAAGATAAAGAATTCAAAAAAATAAATAAACAACCACCTAATTTGGAAAAGCTCCAGAAATTTGTGGCATCAGGTCAGAGGCCCCTCACCCAGCACAACAGTGGGTGCAATTTTAACCTTCACTGGCAAGGGTGAGACACAGTCTCTGAGCAATCAAAGAATTTTTTTTTTTTTTGAAGTTTATCTGTCAGGCTATAGTAGAAGTCAGGGCAAAGAAAAGCAACACCAGGAAACACCCACTAGAACTCGTTTGCTCCAGATATGGAAGGGCAAACCTAAGCATAAAAACAAAAATCATACCCATTTTATGCAAACATATAGGATTTTAAGGAGACAAATTGGCAAAAGGGTAGATCTCTAAAAAAAAAATAAATGAGGGGAAAAAGAACGGTTCTCTGTGTGGAACACAAGGCTGTGTGTAGGATTCTGGGGGCAAACCCCATGAAATTTTAGAAACATCCAATGAGATCACTAGAGAATCTCAGACCCACTCAAATATCAGTAACCTGCTGGCGTCCTGAGACAAAACTCTAGACTTTGAGACCTTTAACATTTATGGAAGTCAAATCTAGATGGATATTTAACAGTTTACACCTAAACACCAAAATATCTCAGAAACTGAGGGATCTCCATCCTGGCTGGCACCAGCCCTTCCTCTCCTTGCAGCGCAGGTCCTCCTTTGATACTGGCAACCCCATTTCATACCAAAGGGTCACAGGAGAGACCTTCTGCCCCACTGCCATGTGGAGTCACTGTTCCCATGCTGTGACCTTCTCCAGCATTGCCACATGACCCATTGGGGTGGGCTCATAATTTCTAGACCTTCCCAACACACTGAACCAGCTGGAGTTGAGAAGAGCCGGACAGAGGAGTCACACCAACCAAAACAATGGCCTGGCTTCAGGACTCATCAAGACAGCACAGAGCATCACGAGTATGTCAGTGCCAGAAAGCAGGTCTGGAAAGACACAGACCAAAAACCTGTGGAACCCAAAATCTGAACCAATTGACAGCTGAAGGTGAGACTGATGGTCAGAGGCAAGCTAGCAATTTCATCTAGTAAGGCCCATGTATTTTGGAGCTGAACTGAATGGAGCTATTGCAAAGCTACACATCAAAGAATACAACATCCTAAGACCAGTGAGGCATGTGTTGTCCCAGAAGAAATCATGTTCAAGCCTGAATTTGCAGAGAAAAGAGCCACTGATCAACAGAGAGGATGACACAATCCTACTTAATTCCAGACAGAAACAGCCAGGAGAGTGACAATCAGGTCCTCACAGATTATTATCCCATAAGCAAGAGAGATGGAAAGGCTTTAAACTCTGAGACCAGAGAAAGGGGAAGGACCATCTCTACACTCAAAGAACCAAATGATTTGAATTCTGTTCCTAAGACTATCATGGACCTGTACTACTTGTTTTAGGCAACAAATACAAAAAATATTTATATATATATATATATATATATACATACATATACACATACATACATATATATATTTATATATCTGTATCTGTATCTATATATATATCTTGGAAAATTGGTCAGTCATCTTTCAGTGGAGGGTGCCAAACACTCTACACAGTTTAAATAGGGACAGACTCGTAGACAGAGAAGACTGTAAGTAATTCACTAGGTAATGACTAGACTCCATGGCATTTTGAATGTTGAGGAAATTAGGATCCTGACCCAGCCAAGTATGTTAGCACAGGCATAACTGTAACATATGGTACCTCCTTTGAAATCAATGGATGAGCAGTGTTTATGTTTTTGTAGTGATGCTTTGTTAGCATCTGATGCTTGTGTAGTTGTCAAGTTTCACATTAGACATAATGAGAAGGAAAAAAATAAAAGGAATGGATTAAAAAGCATGTAGATTTTTAAAATACATGTGCTCAAGCCTCTTTTACTAAAATAAACTCTGTCTGTATTTTGGGAAGGTGCTGGCACTACACTGGAATCCATTTTAAAAATGCTGGTCATATTCTGCATTACAACAGTATCATAATCCCTAAATGAGCAAGCAATTTGGTCTTTAGCAATAAATGTCATTATAACAAATTTGAATGGACACTAAATATTCCCTAGAAACATGCATCCTTGACAGGCATTGTGCAGCCAGGAAGTTAATTTTGTCCAATGTTCACAAACTGGCGTATAACAGCAGGTTAATTAAATAACTATGTTTAGACACCCACCATTCTGAATTAAGATTTCTCACCAAGAAATTATGAAGAATTCACATTCCATTGAATAAAGACCATTTTCCAATGAAATCACTTATTTTTCAAATACAGTGTAAAACAAATTATAAAAGTCCTAGTTCAGAGCCAATATTTTTCATGGATTTAATTGTAACTGACAGATATATAACCCTTGCTAAATTGGTTTACCATGGGTGGTTCTTACAAGCCTTTCATATACTGCCACTACCAATGGATGGCAAATTTATATGCAAAATTGCCACACTAGGATAGACCATCTAGCTCCCCTGGGAAAACCTAAAACAGAAAGAAAAAAAAAAAAAAAAAAAAAAAAACAACCCAAAAAACTTCTATATTGTACTCTGCTAAAAAAGAACTGATTCTGTACAGTCAGAAAACATGAACGAAAACTATTTCATTTCTTCAAGGTAAAAACACAGTACAAGAACTTATGTATTTTTATTTCACTTTTCCACGTTTTTGTTTAAGCAGCTCAAGGTGTTTTGGCAGGGATGCAAGTACCTTGGATGATACAGTGCTACCTACATCAATAGGCAAGTACTTACTGTGATACATGACTTACATCAGAAATAACGCTTCAGTCATTAAGGAACAAGGAGCAGTAAAGATGACAAAATTAAGTACCTATTTGTTATCCGTCATCAAACCATCGTAAGAACCAGTGAATGGGGCAAACAGCACACTTAAGACAACCCTGTATGATCAGTAAATCATATTAGCAGTACCTTAGCTATGGCTTAGTAAAGCATAAATGGAAGTGAATGTCTAAAACTCATAACTGGAGAGCAGTATGCATATACCTCTCCAAGAAAGATGTCTGACAGTTCTGGTTCTCTTTAAATGCTCCACTTCAATTGTCTCACATAGGAGCATTCTGTCATTCTAACATTAAAAAAAAATTGACAGAATCCTTGGAAGAGATAAGCACTTAAAGTTGCTGTTGTAAGTGATGCAGTATTATAAAAAATGAGCTGAATAGAACCCCAGAAAATAACATTTTGCATGAAAAAGGCTTCCCACCATGCTAAAGAAAAATAGCCCATTAGAATGCTATACAGCAGCCACTGTAAAAAGGATGTCTTTCTTAATACCACAATATGATAAATTATCTTAAGTAGCACATTAATGTCAGAAATTGAGCATAATCTAACTTCTTTCCAGTGACAATATTAAATGGCTTTCAGACGTCTTTCCTACTATTCTGACATTAAATTTAATAACACCCAGAGAGACCACAAAAATGATTCAGTTACAAGAATCATAGTGCACTGGATCATTGCCTTTTAAGTAGGATTCAACTAAATGGTTTGGACTCTGATGCCTTTGGCACATTCAAGAGAAAGATATGAATTTTGCTACGTAACATTTATCAGTAGTGTGCAAAATTCCTTTCAGCATCCAGTTTGAATTGATAGTGGGATCTTCCTTTGTGCAATAATTTGATTACAGTTGATTATATGAAACACAGGTCCCAGACAGAGCTACTGTTTGAAATTGTCGCGCTTTTATTCAACTTTTCCCTGCTTGGTATTCCTGCGTGTTGACAACCCCTGCAAGTACCTGTGACAGTGTATAACATTTTGCAATCTTACTAAAGAAAATTAAGCAAAAGGCTTAATTAAAGATTTGTATCACAGGACAAGTCCACACACTGCTGCTGAAATTATTCCAAGCAGAAAAACATTGGTATTTCTGAAATGTAAAAGAAATTAATAAGACGTTTATTTTCCACCTTCCAGAAGAATACTTGAAATAGTGAGAAATTATAAATACAAATTGCAAAAGACATGTAAGGGCTCTCTGCTGCAGTAAATCTTTAATAACAAATGTATTCAACCATAAAAGGTGTATAGCAATTTCACTGCAGAAGAACTGGATGATACACATAAAGAAGATGATGTGAAATTAAGAATAAATTTAGATATTGGGCTCAAATAATCAATAACTGACTGCAAGTGCAAGAACTGGCCATCATGATCTCTCCACATTCCTGCCTCACCCAGCAGTGCTCACAGTGCACAATAACTGCATTTTCTGCAGCCATGCAGCTTATGAAAAGCGAGAACTCAAACCTCTTCCTTACCCCAAATGTCTGTTGTGCTCAAATGTTCAAGACAAGGTCCCACAACCAGTGGCATGACCTGTTCAGTTCCTGACACCAGAGAAGAACAGGATAGTCCAGATGCTACTTTCAGTCAGTTCCTTCAATTCAACTGTCCCATCACCCAGTTCAGAATAACTCCTATTCCTCTGTTGGCCTCAAAAATTCTATCACATTTTCCACATTGTTTCTGTATCTCTTAAATACATTTAACCAACCTTGAGTATGAGTGCATGGAAAAAATGTTAAGAATTCCCATTGCAGAGACAGTACAGAAAGCCAGTCGTATTTGCCACTGTAAACGCTTCAACATGCACTTTACTCTAAGCCTCCAGTGGGTTTATGAGAGAAATGGGACTGCACAGAATGTGTCAGTACAAATAATAATTAGTCACTGTAGTATTCAGGCACTACTCGTGTAGAATAAATAGTATTTTGGCACAATTGGCATATCATTCATCTCTTCATTTCTTCATAAAGGGAGGCACATTCCTCTCACTGAAGCATCCTGAAAATAGCATGGGTTTCCAGTTTGTTACATCTCTTTTTCCTTCTCACACAACAATTTCTCCTCAGAGGTGAGGGAGGAAAAGGCCGCCCCACCAGCTGCTTAACCCTCTGTACCCACCCAGTAACAGTGAGGGACACTGCTGACATGGGAATGATTACCCATACCACACAGAGTACCAACCACAGCCACAGATGCTGTGGTAGGAAAAAGTGACTCCAGAATTCATCACTGATTCTGTTCCATATGTGTATCTTATATTCATTATTGGACAGGCTGCAAGAAAAAGTCAAGGAAAATGATAACCAGGAGGAGTCTAAAGTAAAAAGCTGTTAGAAAAAAGATTGATGTTAACAGAGGACCACAGCACAACTGCCAGTGTTTACTGATCCCTCTCTCCATTGCTGTGATACTTAAAACAGTGAGGAAGAGAAGTAATCACTTTATTCCAGTTGCTCTCATCATGAGATCCCAGCTGAGTAAATCTTGATCAGCAGAAGCTGATGAGTAGGAAATAATGGAGAGGGCTAATGCATAGTGAGCTAAATGCTACCCAAAGCTGTTTAGCATTGCTCAAAAAAGGTGAAACTATGGATTTTCAGTACTAAAGAACACCTATAGAAGAGTGACACTTCTCCTTGGATCACAAGTTCTAAGAATTGAGACACATGAAATTTCATTTGTGCTGACTCATAATTTTTAGAAAAAGCTGTTATTGCTGAAGGGCTTTTTTTAAGGCAAACACTTATATTTACGAAGTTGAAAAAGAGGAATGGGTTAAGAGACATTTAGTAGGTACTGCATATCTTCCACTGTGTTTCAGAGATGGCTGCTTTGGGTTTTGAGGAGCATTAACACTGGCAACTAGCCTACCCGATTACCATTTGGATGCTCTAAATCTCAACTCAAGAACTAAAGGGTTCAATTAGCAGAGAGCTCTTATCCTCTCCAGCAAAGCACAGGATCCTTCCAAATTGTAGTAAACAAATATTTGGTGAGAAGAACACAGCTGGAACCCTCAGAGATTCACAGAATATGCTGAGTTGGAAGGGACCCACAAGGATCATTGAATCCAACTCCTGGCCCTGCAGAGGACCATCCCCAAGAATCAGAACAGAATCTTCAACATTCTATGATCCTTGTTAGGTTCCTTCCAACTCAGGATATTCTGTGATTCTGTTTTTAATGTTTTTAGCTGAGAGCTAAATAACAGACATTTTGAGAGTCAACAGACAGACATATCCTGTGCTGGAGGAGAAGCCCCCACAGCTGAGCTGATCAGGGTCCTGCCATATCCTTGGAATTCTGGTGGAGCTTTTCCCTTGGAAAGTTCTCCGCTCTACTCACTAATGAAGACAGTAGGTAGAGCACATGACCCAAGGTATGTTATCTCCTGCCCTCTGGAATCATGCACTTGATCACAGGTTTTGTTAATCTGCTTGAAGACACCAGGAAAACCAGTGCTTTCCATGAGGTACAAGTCATGCTAGGAAGTTCCACCAGCCCCCCTCAAAGCACAGGAAAAAGGCTGTGGTCTCTTGGCTACAAACAGCGGCAGGCACACAAGTGGAGAGACAGTTTTATTGAACTGTAGGCACAAGAATATACAATAATACTTTAAAGGTCTTCCCAAGGCAAAGTGCCTCAGAAATGCCATGCTCCCTGTTTTTCCTGGTGCCGTGGCCAAGTACGAAGTTGCGCAGAACAAAAAAATCAGGCACAACAAATGCGTTTTGTTAAAACTCATACACAGAAAGGACATTCCTTAGAAAACACTCCTCCACCTGGGAATGTCTATATTACTGTTCCAGGTTTACCGCATTCCATCATTACACCCTCTTTTCTAAGAAATGGGAAAAGCAGGAGAAAAAAAAAATCTAGGTTCCTCTGTGATTTTTCATCTGCTTAAAATACCCCAAATTACTCTTTTATTTTCCATTAAGCACACACTCAGGAAACACAAAGTATTCTCTGTGAGCAAGTGTCAGCTCCAGGTATTCAGGCTGACAAACTCTTTATGTTAATGCTGATTTGTATAGATACTCTAGTTGCATATTTTAGCTCTCCTGTGCACATTACATACTTCAATTCTATCTTCAAACACTAATCTCTTGTAGCCTATGTAAATAAGTGTTCAGACTCTGTTGTGTGGGTGATTAAACAGTTATAAATATGAATAAAGCTCCAAGTAATTGGGTTGTATTTTAATTAATTTTAGATAAACTTAGCACGAATTCTTTAATTTCAAAGGTGCTGTATTTCCTTAGTTGGCAAGACTGCTACTCCATTTCCATACTCGTACAATGACATGTGAAGCAGAGGGAAACAAAGCCCCCTCAGCATACCTCCTTAACCTCAGCAGAGAGACAGCACCAGTGCCCGAGTCCTGCTGGCAACACAGAGACTACTTCTTCCACAGCAGAAGCCTGTATGGGCACTGGGTTTGGACCAGTGAGTTTGAATGTCAAAGGAAATGTTGTCTCTTACTCTTTGCAAAGTCCCAGGAGGTAACAGCACTCGGGCTCATTCAAATTGACGTGGCTCTCTCTATCCCAAGACCCTTTTCAGGAGTCTATCCAGCTCTGTTCTAGGCCGGAAGCTTCCAGCCCGGTTAAGATTTGTCTAGAGAAATACTTTAAAATATTGAAATCCAAAGTTACCTTTCCAATGCCAGGGTTGTCCTTGATTTTGGACACAGCTCTCAGAAGGCAGGGTGGTGCTGGGGGAGGACAGAGCTGCAGGATGCCACTAAAGTTAGTAGCATAAATAGAGAAGTCATGCGTGTGTGGCAGGGGTGGATGGTATTTCTTTCTCTTCGAAGACAGGTTAAGCTTCTGTGCTGCTCTGTATAAAAGTAATAGCAAGAAAGGACAATGTTACTTAGGCGTTAACAGGAATCTGAACCAGACAAACAGATGCTCATTGTCATCACTGCCTGCTTAACAAATCAAGTCATTGCATTCTAATCTGATTTCGTAAGGACAAGCCATCATGACACTAATAAAGGAAATATGGGTAGAAAAATTACTGGCAAAATATTTAGTTAATTTCTCCGCAAACAGAATTTCAATCTAACTTGCCCTTCTTCCCCCCAACAGCCTGACATCTGAATCCTAAAAAACTAACATCTCACTGATGTAATAAAATGCTGAAATAATTCCCCTTGTCACTGGCAGAACCAGATGGACTTTGCTGGTGATAACATTATGAAAGTGGTTCTTTGTACTCTACAAGTTACTCAAGGCAGAGGACAGTACTCCAAGTCAGCTGAGCTCAAGATCCTCTCCTGTTGGCTGCACAGAAAATCCTTAGATAACAGAAAATTTCCTTCAAGACAGATTGTTTTTTCCTCCCCAATCCCATTCTTTCACATTAAAATGGAAAGCTATTAAAAAGACACACTTTAATGTGCTGAATGATAATGATCCTGCTTTTGAAATGTATAATTTCAAAACATAAAAGATGAAGAAGAAGGAAAAATTAGAACATACAATTAAAATTGCAACATTCTTCCTTGTGAATAAAAATAGGAACAAAATCTGGTTTTTCTGCTATTTCCCATCAGCAGCACCAAACAATATAGCAAAAAAGCAAAACAGAAACTCTTCCCTACATCAAAACCCACACAGGAAAATAAAATTCACCCTGCAGAGTGATTCTTTTAAGCAGAATAAAATATATATGTTAGCAAGCACATGCTGAGCAACTGGACATGGCAATGAGGGTGAAATTTCAGTTCTCTCAAAGTCGAGCTTTACCACCTGAAAAAGACACGTGTGATCCGACCCTGAGACTGTCAGTAGACAGTCCATCCACAGATAAACATCATAAAAGCATCCAAATTGTTACCTTTTAGCATTACTTGGAATGACTGATGGGGCAGCAAAAGCACAAGGCATGCCACTGCCAGCATCTTTGGACATGCTGTGACCCCACTACTGATGCCAGCAACTCTTTTGGGTCCATGCTTGCAATATAAAGGCTTGTCACTTTAAACAAGCTAGTAAGTATCTTTATACAATGACTACTTTATATTTTCATGATGTCTTTCAGCCCAAGATCTCCAAGTACAGTGAGATCAAACTGGCACTAGCATCTGTGCAGCATTATAAGCAACAGACCCATGGAGAAACAAGGCAGTGTTTTGCTGTCATAACAAATTAAGGGTAAATCTAGAACCCCAACCTTGCTATGAGTCTTGTAACCATTGTCAGGCAGCCTTGGGTTTAATCAGCTTTAGTAAGCTGATCAGAGAGGGAAATTGTTCCTTTGCTTACATTTATTGTGGGTTAGAAATAAAAACTAACACCAAGAGCAAAAGGGCTCCACAGTTTCTTCCAGCTGCTCTACTGGCTTCAAATGAGCAACACTACAAAGAACTGGCTGTATCTGAGGAGCAAAACTAGACATTTGAGTCAAAATTAGACAGCTAGTTAGTACAACAGCAGGACTCTCAATACAGATCTCCAAAATTCCCACTGCTTTTCTCTATACTCCAAAACTCGTGTGCTAAACTCCTGAACCTTTCAACTTCTAGAGATGCAGACCTCCCGCGTGCTTCCTTCTCCCTCTACAAACACTACAGTATTTAGAAAAGGACAAAGATTCGTGTGATGAAAAAGTGAGGCTTTAGTTCCAAACTCAGAGGGAGCCCAAAGGCACTGTCTTTTGAGGAACAAGCTGGACTTTTGCCTCTGAGGAAAGAAGCAGCTTTTGACTCCTACTGCATCCTGAAACCAGCAGGAACTGCATCTCACAGCAAAGCCAAATACCCCAAGCATGGGTTTATACAGAACCTCAAGGGTTTGGTGGCAATAAGAACTGATTTTACTGCCTAAATCTCAAATCCCCTTGCTAATACTTCGTTCAGTATGAAAACATATGCTGAAATAGGACACCGGGAGCACAGTAGCACAACTTCACTGTGGTTGCAGCTGCACATTAACACCGTAATGCCTCCTAAATTATACGCAGCTTTACTGTGCAGAAAAGAGTCTACCTGTTGGTACTGCCATTGTGGAACTCAAGACAGTCATTAGCATGTATCTCCAAGTACCAATTAACAATCCTGCTTATTATTTAATCGTCTTGTTGATTAATATGAAAGATAATGTTTATTTTCTTGTTTACATGCTATGATCCCTTGTTGAAATTATAAAAACTCCTCTAGAGAATGTCTTCAAATTACAGTCAAGATATACATTAAATCCTGATGAAATAATTACTCCTGCAACGGATCTGGCTGAAGGAGCTCCTCTGGGAAACATACATGAAAGAGAATGTGATACAAAGGACAAATTTACTCAGGAATTGTGTGTTCAAGCAGCTAACTGAGCACAAGCACTCAATGAGTAACTGCTCCCCAACAGGCCAAGCTAAGCAAAGCACATAAACAATGAACAGAAAATGCCACTTTTTAGAAGTACAGCATTTCTCAAAACACCTCAGTAGCACATTTCTGAGATATTCTGAGAAGCAGATCCAAGATACTGAATCTGATGCTAGTTGTCTTAACTTCTGCACCAAGACAGAGCCGCTTTCAAACTGGTTCCCTTTGACCTCCCTGCACCTCCACTGTTCCAAGGACAGTGGCACATGCTACCTAAAGCAATTAACTGCGGTAGTGCTGATAAATCCTCTTCCTGTGAGTCTGGAGGGCAATGATTTTACTAAGAAATTTGGCAAAGGGACTGTTGATGTCCATGTGAGATAACAGGAAGCTGAAAGCAGAGGAACTGGAGTAACTGTTGTAGAAAATAATCAGTGCTTTGATGGGCAACCAGCCAACTGCACTAATAATGATGTGTGTGGTTCACACTCAAAAAGCATCTCTTGTCAGGTAACAGAGCACGAAGCTTAATTACAACCTCTCTGTGTTTGAATGCAAGAATGGCTTTGCCTGTCATTAAAACAAGGTTATTTCTGGAGTTGGAACACCACAGACAACTTGTAAAAGCAGTATCAAACAGCTTGCTGAGTTTGATTTTGTTTATTGTTTTGGGTTTGCTTTTTTTTTTTTCTAAAAGGGAAAGGGTAAGGATCTAATTGAAAGCACAGGGCAATTTAGGCAAAACAAAACATCACTATCAAACTGTAGACTTTGAATATGAATTCAAGTAATTGTCATCCTCAGCTCCTAAGAAAGCACAGTCAGTTCTTTAACAAAAGGCCAGTTGGGCAGGCCCTTTCACATGCTTTGCTTGGGCTCCTGGACAGGCCAAGGTAAAGAGCTCAAGAGAAACACTCATCAATCCCTATGTGCTTCTTGCAGAACAAACAATACACTTGGTGGCATCCCAGCCACCTACTCATTAGGCCAAAATATAGGCCAAGATGGTCTGGACATGGGCCCAAATAAATCAAACAAAATCTAACTTCAGAAACCTCTTTACTTCAGTTAAATTCACAAGAGGATGCATTTACATGGAGACAGCCCTGAGACACTCCAGAGTGCTGGACTTGCTGTAGACCTTATCCAACAACACATTTCTAAATTTACACTTAGGTTTCCAATTCTGTCTTTTCTCCAGAATTCCTTTTCTTGGGGGGAATTTGTTCCATGGAGACAGGGTTGGAAAAGCTGTCCTAAACTGGACACTTTTTGCCTATCACCAGAAAGACAGAACTCAAGCTCATACCAGATCACTTTCTGTAGGGAGCCTAATTTGGTGCCATGTCCATTGCCTGATCTGCTTCTTTTTCTCAAATTTACTCTTGAACAGGAGGCCCTCCCACGCACCTTCAGCACCACAATGGGCTGTCTGACCTTGTTCAATATCAACTCCTGTTTCCTCACGGGGAAAATTGTGACCTTTAGGGAATTCTACACAAAACTTAAGCATTACAGTCATGTGTTTCTGGCATGTGCCAAACATTTGTCATAGCTCTGACTGAGTTTTACACTTTCCACCTATCTTCTCTTTCCCCATCCAGCCTTCACAACCACTCTTCTACTAAACACTTAAAAGAGAAACTAAGCCCCACGCTCTTACTCTTCTCTTCCAATTAAAGCATGAGAGACATCCATGTATATTGCTTTCACCTCCAACTGTGAGATCTACTGTCTGTATTTTGTTTAACTCTTTCCCTCTTTAATAGAAAATGTCTTTTAAGACGCTCTGGAGAGTTCTTTCCTCATAGCTAGGCGTCAGAGTAGAAAATAAAACTAATATATGGCACATGCAGGGGCACTCAAATATCAAATGACAAGGGACAGTCTCTAACCTGCTCTTTCCCCCACACAATTTACAGATTACTAGGTTTTCTACCATGCATGGATGAGACCAGTGAGGAAAACCACAGCCAGATCAATTACATAATGCTCACTACCTAGGGAACAAGACTGCGCAACAACAGTAGCTACAAAGGCTGCTCATTGAAAAAGCCATGCCATTTTAATTTTAAATTCTGCCTATGTAGTTAGCATGACATTTCAGATATTCTGATGTACAGCAAGCTGCTTCTAGCTTACACTCCCTGCACACATTCTGTACATTACAGCTGAGAAAGCAAACAGCACAATTTAAATCCCTAAAGCCCTCCTTCTGAGCATAATTTCTTCACAAAAAAAAAGAAAATTAGATTTGAAACTTTCATAACTATGCAAAGTTATAAAATTTTTGCTTAAAACTCTGTGAATTTTATTAACCTTCAGAAGGAAGAGAGCAATGAAATATACTTTGGCACACATACTATAAATGGGTCAACTGAGATAAAGGCAGAGGACTTCATGGACACAGTACATTTATGGGAAAAGTACCACAAGCCAGAAAAAGAACCGGGAGTCCTGCTTCCCATTATTAAGCTGACTGACAAGAACAATAAAAGAAAACTTCTGCACATTCATTTTAACATGACTCATTAAATATTAACAGTTTTAGTGTTATTAGCCAGTCTTATCTTTCAAAGATCACTATCAATATTCATATTGTGAGAATGCTGAAGGGCTTCACTGAAATGGTCAAGGCCAAAGAGGCATACTGTCCGAGCCTTAAGTATCCTGAACTTTGGACTTTGCACAAAAATATGCTTACTCAAGACTTTTGGTTTGACCTTGACAGACATCACAGAAGTGATTTTTATCCTGATTCTGAGCCATCCCCTAAGTTTGAAAAATTATGGATGCAGGCTTACACTGAGGACCAGTCAACTTTAAAGCAAAGCTTTCCCAAACCTTCCCAGTTCTCAGCTCAGCAATAAATCCCCTCCACATAACCAATATCCCAGTCTTTTCCTGCTGCCAACCAGTTCCAGAGGAACCAGTGGGAAAGTCACAGCCTGTCATCCTATCTGCAGTTCCAGTTATTGTTTCCTTAATCACTCATCAAAACAGGCAACAAATAGACGGATGTCCTACAATACATCCTCCAGCACCCTGTCCCAGGCCTTCCACAACTCACAGGATAAACTTGGTTGGCATTATTATTTTTATTGCTATTGCTTTTTGATTTGTGTTTCAAATATTAGAAAGGTAGCATAATGAAAAAAATGCAGTTGCTACCCAAAACTGCAAGCAAAATTAAAAACCAACAAGGTATCTGTTTCCATTGACAGCATTCACCTTGGAAAACAAAATGTGATCCAAAAGCCACATTTTTAAAGAGAAAACCAGGAATGTCTAAACACATCATGAAGGTTTGCAAAGGACAGGCACCATCTGTATTTCTAAAGTAAATTTTGTCCAAGGAGCCACTTACAAAACATATGATAAACTTTGAGGGTATGGTCTCTTCCTCCCCCAAGCTTACTAGGTTGGGATGTACAACTTCTGGAGGACATAAACACTTGCCCCACTTTGTACCTTTACACAAGTTTTGCACTAAACCTTTGTTTGCTTAGCTGTCCCAGCAATGTTGCTGAGAAGCACTGCCAGGAAGAACAAACAATTAATATTCCTTATTTCTGTGTTTTGACTTCCTCAATAAATAATTAGTTCATCTGGATCACAATGCACAACCTCAAACAATGGCATTTTTATAATGGGTGAGGGTAATAAAGTTTCAATAGAAGCCCATTATTCTGAAACGTTCCAAAATGTTAAACCACATTTGATATTTCAAGGATGTTACCTCACCAACACTGTGAGAGCAAGCATCTCCAATGAGAGGCAAAGTTCATGCCTTGCCTCATGCACATAGCATAATCTTGCAATTCAGACTTGAATTTCAGCCTCTCGCTTTGACCTTGTAATTTTCTGTTACTATCTCTTACTAAAATCAGCAAGGCTGAAATAAAAATCAGCAGTGTTGACATATTAGGAACATCATCATCCCACAGTTTTTTACTAGACAGTTTTTAACTACTCCTACTCTTAGAAAATTCACATCTCATGTCTCCCATTTCTTATTTCCCCCCCACCTCACCAGCAGACATGCAGAGGAGCTTATTTCCTCCTCCAACGCAGCTGGTACCTGGATGAAAACCACTACCACACCCTAGTCAGTCTTCTCTTTTCAAATTAAGAAGCACCAATCCTTCCAACCTCTCCTCAAAGGTCAAGTTTCCTTGATTTCTGACCATCCTCGTTGCTTGCCCCCAATTCTATTCACAACTTCATAAAGTATGGAATAAAGGCTTTGTGCCCCAGTGAGCAATAATCAAGGCTTACCTGAATTCAGGCACAGTACAGAAAGGCCAGGCAAAGCCACTTTGAGATAAACTCAAAACAATCTCCAGAAGATGAGAAGATAAAACAAACCTGCAAGGTACTCCTGACAACAGAAGAACTCCCTCATGCTGTGGAGACCCAAGATGTGGTCCCTGCACCCAGCTGTTTATTAATTTAACAGAAGTAACTAATCTAGCCCATCTTCAAGCATTCAAGAAATTTTCATACAGGTATCCAAGAAGAAATTTTCACCACACTTCTCTGTAATTTTTCCCCAAGTGTAAGAAACATCCAAGGGCACGACACGGCATGACCCATGAGCACTGACAATTGCCCTCCAACCATTTTTCCTGCTCTCCCAAACCAGCAGCTTCTGAGCTGCTACAAAATTGTCACTTCCATGTTCTCTTCAGCTTGTAGATTCAAGACATTTTTCTGGCCAAAGAACATTGCTTCAACAGCCAGAACCAGTGTTCAGGAACTGACTTTTATATATATATATATATATATATATATATATATATATATATATATATATATATAAAACAGCTAGTCACAGCAGCCTGCCACACACTATTTCCAGCTCTGCTCACTAATGATGTTAAACAAAGCAAGAGCAGATGAACATATTGCTGCACTTCCACAGTCGCTGTTTACAACTGTACCATATGACAAACTGCTGAAAACCTGTGTAGATTAATCTTTAAGTAAGCAAGACTGTCAACACCTAATATAGAAATATGTCAGTTCCCAGGCTGCACACTGCATGGATAGCTATATACTGAAAATACAGCTACCTGAATGCCAGCAATATTTCCCCACTCTTTTTCATGAGCTAACTGAGCTAAAGCAGGCAGAACCACATCAATCTAAGCTCACTCCTTGGGCAAAAAAATAGTTGGACTTATTTGCCAGTGAGACACAGATGCATGAAACAGTCAGGTTGGGCAAAATAGAATTCTAGTCTCATTTGTATTCTGCCAAGAAAAAGTAAGAGAGACATTTTTAAAACTACAAAGTAATGCAACTGAAACAATGGTGCTAACTAGCCCTTCACTACTGAAGTAACACTTAAATTGATTGCTTAAAATTTTACTTTGTAGTATCAGCTCCTGGTGTACAAAAATCATTCTGCTCATTCACACTGCTCCAGGGAAGAGGTAGATGTATTTGCAAGTGGAAAACATGAGAGATAAAATACATGACATGGCTAACAAGGGTTTATCTGAAACACCAGATTCAGACAAATATCTTATAGGAAGGAGAAGGTCCAAACGAGGGGGAAATTCAATATTTCCATGTTGCCGATCGCATATAGCAGGCTGAATACAAGTTAGCATCTGTGAATGTAATGCCTTCTTTACAATAAAAGCTCTGAGGTGGGTTACATTTTCCTGTTACCTTCCTTTGACCCAACACACCATCGCCATAGATATACCTTTATCATCAATTCCAGCTCCCTCGGTTCCATATTTTATTGTACAACCAGAAAATCCACAGAGGATCCATTCCCTCTTCATCTGGGTTTTATTTCAGATGCTTAGTCAAAGGTTTGACACCTAAACTGCCAAGCAAATAACTTCTCAGGGGGGCATTTATTTATTCCTACTGTTAGTGAGTTAAATGGTCACTGACAGCACTAAATGATGCAGTGGAAATCATCCAAGTACAGAATTGGTATGCCTACACAATGAGTATTTTTGAACAGAGGAGGGACACATGGGCTTCTAAACCCAGGGTTACTATGATTTATTTAACTGACATCAGTTCTGAAGTGATACTTCTCAGAGGTATAACAGGCTGATACTGCAGCGCCCTTTAAAATAGCACTTAGAAGGAAAATTTGAGATGCATGTTTTTCCATCATTGCAGATGGAGAGATCTGACTATTTCTGACCCAAAGATGGTAACTTCAAATTTCAGTAAAAATGAGCAACTGCTGAAGACCCGCTTGAGACACATTAGCAAACTGTATTCTGAAGCTTGCCCTGAAGTCCAGAAAGCTTCACTAATAACATTTAGATTATATTTATGATATGCTGATTAACATCCATAGAATCCTTTCCTCCAGAGGGCAAGTGTTCTTAATAAGTGAGCTCCAACACTGAGGACACAAAAAGCCAAACAAAGCAGAAAGCAAACCCAACAGCAGCACTAACCAATGATGGGTGAGATACTAGCTAAGTTCTTTGAAATGTCCTGCCAAAAGAAACATCTTCCATGCTCCAGCATGAAGGATGAAGGAAGTTTTAGAAAGCCAAAATTCAGTACTTCATAGAGAATTAAAAAGTAGTATCATAGTAATCCTGCAGTTGATCAAGCACTGCAGCTTTAGTGCTGGTGCATTTCTTTGGCTTGACATTTTACTTTTGTAATAAATGATAATGTGAGATGTCTTGTTTTGCCACAAGCACAAGCAAGCAAAGCAGTTTAGCTCTGAAAAGAGACAGTGCCACTTCAAAGTCCATCTGCCCTGCGAACCACATCCTGCACACCATAAACTGAATGTTAGAGTGACTCCAGGTTAGCCACGAAAACGAAATATTCAATTAACTATCGGTCTGATTTAAAACTATTTCACCTGCCAAGTCTGTCTGTCTTAACAATGGTATTAAAATAGTTAAATATGTTATCGGAAGAGTCTGAAAGTCACTAATAAAGTTGCGAAACAGGTGCAAACTGTCAAATTACATCCCCACAGGAAAGTCACCATTATCAGTTTACCTATGGAATGCTCCGTTCCCACTGCAGAAAAACCACCAGTGCAGCTGCCACTGCTGCCAAGCTGAGAATCCCCAAATAACGGAGTTAGAGCAAGCGCTGGTGTTCAGGAGTCCAGGAACCAAAAAAGCAGGCAGACTGGGAGGGCTGGGCTGAGGGGGAGGCAGGAGAAGTGCTCCTCTTGACAAGCTAGGAAGGGCAGAAAGAAAGGAAAAATCCAAGGGGAAAGAGAGACTCTGGTAGCTAGGCAGCAGTGAGATTCCATACACTCAGGAAAACAGAATAATCAAGTGCATTCAGCTAGGGAGGAAGGAGAAAATAAAGAAAGAGTCATAAAGGAACAGAAAAAAAAAAAAAAAAAAACCAACACCAACCACTAAGGGAGAAAATACTAAGTCCAGGTGAGCAGAAGATGCAAGAGAAGACAGAGTAAGAAAAAATATCTGTGTGACTCCAGTCAAGTACTTCAGACCTTTTCCTAGTTTAAAATCCACTGACCACCACTTACCCCCAAAAATAAAAGCAAACCTTAGTAGCTCTGAAGGCATAGATTGTCCCCTACTTGTGGGTACATCACTTCTAAATTATTCTTCTTTTCTCTTTCTCATAGGCATCAGGAATGCCTCAGTATATAGAGCTAATCCAAGACCCAACTGCTGCAACCACTGTCTCCACTGAACCACCTACAGCAGCTCATAAAGTCACCACATCTCCTGGGAGGGCTGCCCCTGCTGCTCCAGAAACTCTCGTATCATTCATCAAGGCATTCAGGGGTGACAAAAATCAGCCCTCCTCAGGTGTGGCCTCAGATTATAAAGATCTTTAAGGTATTCAGTCACCAGAAAACACTAGAAGTGCTTTGTTGTACCTCTGCTTCTGCTTCTGCTCTCAAGCTGAAGACCTAGAACATCCTCTCCAAAATCCTTATCTCATCACGTGATCCCCACATTACTAGATCCATTTTTCCCCCTCTTTCACTGCCTCTTCCTTTCCGTATTTCTTTCCAATCCGATTGGCACCAGGTTCCCTCCTTCCTTTATTCTGCCACCTCCTGCACAGTCTAACCTGCTCCCACACATCCTACAGGCCTGTGCTATCCAACAGAGGCTTCTCCTTCCAAACATTTCTCCAACACTGCTGTCTTGCATGATCTCTCACACCATGATCCCTAACACTCCATACAGGAGCTTTGTCTTCCAAGGCAACAACTCCCAGATGCCCAGTCCTGCTTCATCTGGTCACCACGCAGTTCCCTCTGTCAAACCCTCACCACGGGCTCTCCACTTTGATCATTCAGTCCCTCACCCCCCTAAATCAACAGGCATACCCTGATCACAGATCTGTTGGCCTTTGGCACCTTTCTATGCTTTGTGTAGCGTTCTAACTCAGCACTATTCATTTCCAAACTCCACTTTGCCTCTTCTCTCAGCTACTCCAATTCTCTTACCTCTCCCTTTGCTGAGCTACAGTTCAGTGCCTCATCTCTGCCCCATCAGTCTCACTGGTGAGCTGTTCCTAGCAGGGAGGCTGTCTCACCACATGCCAGTAAGGCAGTGTGTAAATACATGATGCTGTATTAGCAGTGATACCAGGAACGATGTTCTGCAGTTAAACATGCTGTCCTCAGAGTCATTTGTGCTTCCAAGAACAAAGCCTAATAAATTCAGGCTTATCTCCTAATTTATCCTCCTCACGGGCTAACGTGAAATGGGATATACCTAAAGCACACACTCTTTGTTTGTCCTTAATTATAGGCAGTATTATGCTGCCACAGCAACTAGGAAAGCTTAAGCTGCCCTAAGTGATACAAGATACTGCACAGAGGCTCACACCCTGCCCCATCTCCTGTCCCCCCTGCGATATGTGAGGGTTACATTTGCTCTCTGGGGACAGGGAGCAGCCACATTCCAGCAGCGTGGCATGGCACTGGCGAGACAAGGCAAGCCCCTGGTGACACCTGCTCCCCCTCCATTTGCACATCTGCATGAGGGCTGTCTCGCTCTCTCTGGCTCCATGCAGAGAGGAAAAGAGGGACAGGAGGGCATGCCCTCTCCAGTCCCATGCAGTGGGGAGGACACCCCAGGGATCAGGCTGCACCAGTCCTCTACTCTAAATCCAGAGCAGGGACTCATTAAGGAGAAAATATCAATTATGCATCTGGCTGCCCTCGAAACAGCTGGATGCTCCACGTTATCTGTACATCCAAAGCTCTCCCTCAAGCTGCAAATTTCTCAGCTACTGTTCCTGAGCAGTTACCAAATGGTACAAGAGAAAGTGGGGATTTTGGGGGCATTTAACAAAGAAGGGATGATGCACTGAGGGCCTGCTGGGCGGCATTAATGCCAGCAAGCCATCACATCCCTGAGGAGTCCTGCAGCTCCCATCTTATTGCTATGGCACTGTGAAATAGGGACAAACCATGCATGGGGTTTGAATGTACCTGCCAGCAAAGCAGCCCTGATCAGGAAGAGCTCCTACCCCACTTTCTGAGGTAACTAGTTCAAATTTAATTTTCCCACACCACATCAACACAGGATTTACTGGGTGTGGGTTATGTTTACTGTGGAAGCTTTAACAAGAGACTCTGCTTCTTCTCTTGATCTGTGATTAATCAAGACTTTACCGTGGTTACCTGCAACTATAGCACGGATTTCTGTTTCAGCCTCACAGACTAGCTTAACTATCACAGGTCAGCACAAAAATCTCTAACTCAGGATCCAATGAATCACAGACTTGCTTCACCTTTTGATGAACTACTACTTATTCATAACCCAGTTATTCATATTATCTGTCAAAGAGATTTAATTTGTGCCAGCTCTGCACAAAGCCAGGATACCTGTGCACCCCAGCAGGGTACTGGGCAGAAGTTTACAGCTCTTAAATACAGGGAACTGTGTGTACATTATGAGCTTAGCAGAAATATAATTCCTGCTTTTAACAGGACAGAGAATGACAGGCTGAAGTGATTTACCTAGAAACATCTTAAACATGACAACTTATTTTAAAAATTATGTTTCTCCTTTTTCTTTGCTTTTTTCCTCTGCATTAAATTCTGAAAGTACTGATAGTCACAGAATAATCAGGTTTAACAGGTTAGCAGTAATATATGCCTCAAGTGTTCCTAATACATCATAATCTTCTTTCAAAGAATTTGCATCACTGTCAAACTGAACTACTGATTTTCAGTTGATGCTTTTAACATGTTTCTATGGTTACTTTCCAAGGTCGCATCAGAGCAGCCTGAACAGCAGTTCAGAAAGACAAAAGGCATTTTGCATCCTTCACTATATTAAATAATTTATGAAAGTTAAGGCATCCTCGAGGAAAAAAAAATCATAAAAGAATAGGTTCTGAGGTTATTTTCTTTGCAACAGTTTGAAGCTCAGCAAAATCAATATCTCTACAAAAGCTCTCAAGATGAGACTATTTGACTAATGTTCCATATGGTACGAAATGCTAAAGAACACATTCTAAGTTCAGATCTATATGCACAAGCTTATATGAACTACATGAATGGACTTTAAAACAAAATGTAGACATCTAATTTGCCGCTATCAGATTCATCTTTTAAATCAGGCACGAGGCATTGTCTCAGTATTCTAAATTTAAAAGATGCAAAAATAAAACTGAAAAAAAAAATGAAGTAAAACCAGTAATGACAGGCTTTATTATTTCCACCATTTTTTATTCAAAGCTATATAGATTTCATCTGTCCCCTAAATGCTACAGATTTTGACTAGTGTAATAAAAGCTTGTACAAAAAATATCTGAATTCTCTGCCTACCACTACACTAGATCAGAGTTTATTGGAACTAATTGAAGTGTCTAAGGCTTGGAACAAAAACACATTAGTCATTTAGTGGTTGTGCTAATATTGCTATGCCTTTCCTGCAGTTTCATTAGATACAGACTGCTTCAATACCCTAATCATATGCTCAGTCACAGCACAATCAGAACACAGAGTACTGACAAGCTGTCCCACCATGCCTAAAGCTGATAAGGTGTCTGCTCTATGAGCAACCTCAATTATTGACTATATTTTATGGTCAATCTAATGACCAAATGCTTATCAGCGAACCATCAGGTGCCTGTAATAGGATAGTGACCCTTAGTTTATATGTACCATTACTGCTCATTAGTGAATAATTAGATTCTTTAATCCAAATTCACAGGCATTAAAATATGATGGAATATCCTGAGTCCATAAAAAGACAACTACGCTTATTTTAACTCTTCAGATGTTCAATTACATTACTCAGAGATTGTATATTTTGTTAAGAAAATCTGCTTGCAAAAAGCATATAATGTGCAATGTTTTATATCATGCCTAAATTGACACAGCTTTCCCAAACATGCAGGAGGATGACGGGAGTGGAAAGATAATGGGTGTGATTCACCACTGTGATTCTCCAGATTTATTATCTTAAATGGTTTTAATCTAGCAAAGCCCAGCAACATCACAAATAATTTAGAAACCTGAAAACCAGTGAGTGCTATGTTTGGAAGATTAATTTTTCAAACAAAAGCAGGTGGATACAAGGGAAAGGAGTTGCAACTATACAGTTGTTTCCCCACTTCAAAGGCAGCAGACCCACAGCAGCAAGTGCAACCCTATAAGCAAACCAGTTTGAAAAGATCAACAACATCAAACAAGATGAGAATTTCAGAAGAGGGACTCAATGCAGTTTGTCTTCTGCTCAGTGCTGCTTGGGGTTGCTTGCTTAGAAACATATTTTCTTCTAAAGAGTTTTGATTCCTTCTCGCTGCTCTATCACTGCTCAAATCTTCCTTGCAGCTTGTGCACCCAGGACAGGAGCCCCTGTTCTCCAAACACCACACCCCCACCCAGCTGCACAGGCACTGCTGCCACCATTGTCACCAGCCACCAACAGGAAATGGCACGTTAATGGTGACAGCTTCGATTTATTGGGGGTCTTGATTCTTTTCCCAAGGGAGTGGTATTTTCTTTTTTGTCAGAGAGCCCATTAACGTCTTCTCAAGTGCGTGCCCACTCTCCTTGCTGCCCTTCTCCTGCCTGATCTTGGAAACACCATTTCCTCTCTTCCCCCACTATTCACGTGAAAAGAAAACCCAACTTTGTTATAAACCTTATTACAGCATTATGACAAAATATGCCAATATTTACTTAGCTGCAAGCACAGCCCACAGAAGGGTTCTACAACTATCTCACATATTTTCCCTTAGCAATATAAAGTTTGTTCAAGTTCCTTATACAAAAAACCCACCTGGAAACTGGTAAAAAGTGTGGAGCAATAGGCAAGGCACAGTTCGTGCCACACCAAGGGACAAAGCCAGCTGCATTCTTCTTAAATCTGAAGAATGAAAGAATAAACTTCTCTTGAAATGTAAGGGTGAACTTGGAGTCTCTTCACAGCCATCCATGAACATAAGCCGTGCTTTTTGCCCTGGCTTTCTCATTCTGCCAGTGACCTGCTGAGAAGCTCCATTTTCTGCTAAATCCTCTGGTCCTCTGGTAACACGACCACTGAGTAATGTCTGGCAATTTGCTTGCGTGACACAGTCAGATGTTAATCAAAGCTTTCCTCCTTCTGTGACAGATCACAGTGAGGAAAAAAGCTTAAAACTGATTTAATTTCTTAATACGCTTCTGTCTGCTGTCTTTAATATTTGGCTTTGATTTCGAATACTTAGCGCTTCTCTGCATTTCTTGGTAATGAATAAAATACTTTTTTTAAAAACAGAACATAATTAAGCTTGAAGAAATTAAATATGACATTCAAATGAGAAAGAGCTTTGGATGAATATGTAGATTTGGGCTGCACATATGCTTAAAAAAATCAATGCATTCTCTGCAAAGAATATCTTAAAGATACTCATTTTAACCATGGGGACCTCTTATGATATACATTTTGTTGCATCTCTTAGCTATCATTTTCCAGGTGAGGACATGAACTCTCTGTCCTGTCTTCAGAGTTTGTGACCTTACAAACACAAAACTGATCCTCATCAGGGAACAAACTGGAGTAAAAAACAAAACAACCAACCAAAAAATCCAGCACAGATCTCCCTTCCCAGGCAAAAAACAGTCCACAAGAGTCTAAGGGTGTTATTTCAGCAAATAGAAACTTCAGTTTTAATGTGAAAAGGTATTTATATGTGGCCAAGAAATCATGTCACAACCCAAAAGTTAATTGTGCTAAGACCTGTACAAACACAGTGAATGCTGTTTCATGAAAAACAAGATTGGAATACTTTATTCATGGGGGAAAAAATTGTACCTAGTGTTGCTGTGGCTAAGGAAATCACAGATGCAGTTTTCACAAGCACCCTATGAAGGCTTGGCCTTCCAAAGTAACTAACCCTGCACCCAAATACACTAGACATTAGCATATATGCATATTTTTGCCTAGCTACTTTATTCCTAAGGCAAAGCAGCCCTTTTAAGAAGCCAAAGTTCCAACCACAGCTCCTCTTAAAAAAGGCTCATGTAAAAAGTTAAAGGTCCTCAGTAGATTTGGTAAAAGAGAGGCCAATGATCTGCAAAAAAAAAATAAATAAAGATGTGTGTGCCTGTGTGATTGTCAATATATTAACTGCATTTATTCCAGTAGAGAACAAGAACAAAATTTGCCAGGCTCTGCATAATGTGAGTAACACACTGGCCTTGCTATGAAGTTCAGATTTTAAGTGGCTGAGGAGTTTCAGCAGGGAAACAAAATCAGCAAATATAATTAATGGAGACTACAGCATGACACTACAGCCATGACTCTTCTTTCATCTCCAGGTGCTTCCTGAGAAAGGATTAGCTGAACAGGAAGATGAAGGAGAGAGAAGTGAATGCTGCTGCAAAAGAGCCAAAGCAGAGATGACCTTCTTCCTCGACATGTTCAAGGCTGGATGGTGCAAAGGGAAGCAGACAGGAGTGGAAGGGTTGATGCAAAGAAGCTTGAGAGCCCATTTACTAAACAAAACGCCCCAAACTGGTGATACTCTAATATTTTTGGTTCCTGGATAAGCCATTTCTGCCAGTATCTGTGTTCTTTCTCACGCATCCCTGAGGATTTCCTCCTCTTCCTTTCCCCTCCTGCTGAGAGGGCTGCATGGTTTCAGGGTGGAGGAATCAGCAGGGAAACTTTGATCCATTGAGGTCCCAATGGCAGAAGAGTCTAAAGAGAAGGAGCAATGGCAGAGTGAGCCTCTCCTGAGGTTAATGCCAAAGTTGGGGGAACAGCCTGGCCAGGACTTTGTACCCACCTGAAGATCTGCTCCACCTATTTACAAGTGCCAGGGATCAATGATGGATCTCTCTCCCCCACAAAAATGTTTGTGGGATTTTTTTTTCTTGTGTTTCAACAACAACAGAATAAGAAACAAAAGTGCTTTGTGCACAAAAATTTCCATCAGTTCTGTCCATCAGTTTAAAAATTCAAGAGAATCAATTTTGAACATATGAAACATGGGTAGGGAATAAAGCAATGTACTAATGGGGTTTTAAAATGTTTTAGCTAGCACAGAGCTGCTAAAGCTATAAAATTCTGATTCACTCAAGGCAAAGACAGATTCATGAGAAGCAATTAGGGCCTGATCCAACATACAATGATGTCATTTGCAGTCTTGCTGCTGACTTCAAGAATCTTTAAATTAACCAATGGCACCCACTTAACAATAAAAACAGAACTGAGTTTTGCTGACCAGTGACAAAAGCATCACTGAGAGAAAATATTTTGGGTCTTATTTTAAACTGTTAGGCACTGATTTCTTTTTCTTATTTTAAAGGAATGTATTTTATTTTCTGGCTTCCCCAGTGAAAGGGAAAAATCTTTGCATTTGCTTATAACATACAGATCAACACTGAAATAAATCCCAAGTAGATTAAGCTAAAATCATTCCCACAATATGAAATACAGTAACAAAAGCTGTGCTGCAGTCCCATCTAAATACTTTGGAAAGGATGCATTTTTCTTTTCTTAGGTAACTAAACAAGAAAAGAGACATCTGAGGTTCTCCCTTTACCTTTCCTCTCCATTCCCACTGATTATTTCAGATACCTATCTTTGAATGAAACAAATCATGCTCTGCAAGCCACCATTTCTCTGTGTTGACTTTAAACTCACTGCACAGAGACAATCCGCTAAGTTACACACAACAGAGCTTTTGGGGCAGTCATTTCCCAACCTCTTGTGCATAGACAGATCGTGATCCACAGGCATTTGACACTTCAAATCACCGTACTGTGTTCTTGTAAAAAAAACAGAACTTGGGAAGTCGAGCTCTTTCTGAGGTCAAATTGTAACTTATAGTAAACATCATTCATTTAATGGTACAAAACATGCTGAAGACCAATGAAAAGGAAACAATACAATTACCATTGTGATTACATTCCATGAGGGATTCTTGGTGCATAAATTTTACTTTACTGCCACTCACAGACATACGCTTTTCAATATTGTCTCAAAATATGTTCAGTTCTGAATTAAAAGAGGAGTTGGAATGCAAGTACAAAGCCCTGAGTTTTGTTGTTTTAAATACCATCTGCTTGACAGTGTATTACATTTAATCAACATTGCTAATTACAACAAACATCCAAACAAAACTAACATATTTTTGTTATAAGATACCAGAATGGAAAAAAAATTATTGTTCTGAGCTATTGCTAAACGAACAATGTCAAACTGTTTAAACTGTTTTTATCAACCATGGAAAAACTTTTATTTGGACACATAGGCCATGTTACTGGATAAAAAATATCTTTATTTTTTTATCTAGATCTGAGTGAAAAAGACTTGTTACTTCAGCTTGGTCTCCAAGGAAACCTACAGAATAGCAGACTTGTGGTGAAAATGGCCATTTAAGGACTAGACAAAGCCCAACACATGTTTTCCTGGGTTTTGGTCAATAGAGATTCCAGGCCTCCAGAGAGAGAACTGGGGTGCCCTGCTCTCCAGTGGCAGCAGAAAGCCACAGCCATGACCAGGTGACAACTCCACCCTTCATCAACCAGCACTCATAAGCATTTGCCAACTGTCTGAAGACCCAAGAGCAGTGACGGAAACCAGAAGGAAGAGGAAGTACCTTATGAAGAAGGAAGCTGCAGCCGAAGCGCCTGCCGAGACCCCGGCTGGAGCCACCGCGCTCTGTGCGGCCGCCGCGCCGCCCGCCGGCTCCGAGCTCTGCTGCCCTGAGCTCACCTGAGCACTGGCAACATCTCGGCCACCTTCTGGTGCTGCTTCTGCCTGGTAAAAACAAAAACACACCCACAGGTCAGTACACATGGCCATGACAGGGAAAAATTTCACACAGCACTTCCAAAGACAGTCTTTGCAAGGGTGAAGGCGAAGATCAGCGACAGGTGAGGGGTGATACAGGTGGACAGGTGTACCACAGTAGGTTCCGCCACAAAAAAAGTAAAAACCGTGACCACAGGGGAGGAGCAGAAAAAAACACACAGAACCTTTGTGAGGAGTAATGCACAGTTAAATAGTTTGACAGGCATGAAGAAATGGAAAACGATAAGCAGAACCCTTTTGTTTTACAGTGTTATTTGGGAGCTGGCAGGACTGTTTATCTGGTTCAGTTATGACTGTCAGGAATTATTTCTCAGTGGCACATCACCTACAAGACCTATCTGTTTAAGAGGAACTAACCAAACAGTCACACTTGTAATATGTTTCCACATGAATAACCCCAAGAAGTAAATAAAAGAAAATTGATTTTTTCAGAAACATATATACAGCCCTATTTTTCAGTGTTATTTTTCTTAGCAGCACAAGTGTACAACACTTTTCTCCTGCAAATCGTTCCAGTGGAAGAACAGGAGAGACTGGAGATACATCTTTTCCAGCATAAAGCATTTGCAGTGTCTGAGACACAGTTTGGAAGGAGGCAATCGTATTGAAATTTTGCCAAAATTTTAGACATCTGTATTGTGAATTTGTATCATGTCTATATCTTTATGTTTAGGCCACCAACTCTTTCAAGTACCGAGTTCAATTATGCCCCATCAGTCAAATACTCATTGACAGTGCTGGGAAGGCTCCTTTTTGGAAGAACCTGCTCTCTGTCTGGGAGTCCTGAAGATTTAATTAAAGATGTCACCACAATAAATATTTGTCAAAAGAGTTAATTGCTTCATGTATGATAATATATGATGTTTCTGTCATCTGAAATACTACTTTGACATTTCCAACTAATTAGCTAAAATAGATTCCAGGAAAGAAGACAGCCTTGTAATGAAGCACAAGCACAATTAGGTACTTCCTGGGATGCCACCAAATTTTAAATTTTGAGCTGCCATAGATCATGTTTTACAACTACAGATACGCAGACATGGCAATAGGGCACTCCCAGTTACATACACACCCTCAATTTTCTCATACACTGACAATACAAACAGAGATTTTCTCATGAGAACTGAGGCAACCTGGTTATTAGGAACCAAGGAAAAAAACTTTGCCAACCCAGTACTGCTCAACTGGTGCATGAAAGCCTGTCTGGAGTTTCATCTGGACTCATTCCTATAGGTTGAATGCTATATTCCCAGTTCCCAACAAAGACAACAACAAGAAAGTGCACCCAGCTCTTTTGAAGGTCTGCTCGTTCAAGATTAGTACTATTATCAGTATTATAGCGTGGCTGACTAATGCTTTACCATAGAGTGCTACACAAAAAAAAGTACTTTTATAGAGCACACCAAAGACATCTGAGGCTGAGACACAGAATAAAGTTCATGCAGATTACCTTAATCCTAGTGAAGCTACTCACGCTAGAAGCCAAACTGGAAACTTCGAACAACCCTCTGCAAAACCATTCACTTTGTAATACAGAAATCCCACTAGATCAGATTTCTCTGCCATGAAAGCAGAAAGACCAAGCAGTGCTAGAGATCAAGATCAACACAAAGAAACAGTGTGGCAGGAAAAAGTCCTTTTAAAAAAGGAGTTTGTCTGTCCATCCTACATGATCTACTGGCAATGACAGCACGGAACAGAGAAGCTTGGAAAAGGATCAGATCCATCCACGTGGTTAATTGCTTATAACTAAGTGATGGAGTAATGAACCTTGAGGGGGTCGATAAAGCAGGTTTTGGATCATTAATGCACTGAAGCAACAAATGTGTGGTCTTGACCTACACCAGTGACAGAAGGAATATGGCATGTGGAACAACATGCAGATGGATAAAATCCAGTGTGATATTTGAACTTCACAGTTACGTGAACTGACGCAAAGTGTTGACACAAGTGAAGCTTATATGGAGTCAGCAATTTACAAAGTAAAAAAATCTACACCACAACCTCTGGAGCCAGCACGTGGAGCCCACAGAGTGGCAAACCAGGGACTGCCATGCTCAGCAGCAGTGGCATGATGGCCAGCAAGAGGAGAACCCAACCTGCAGCCACTGGCAGGAAAACATCTGTGTCTGAGCACTTCCCCGTGTGCTGTCAGGAAAACAACCATGACCCTCTGCCACAGAAGCTGCTGTCTCCGATTAAAAATTACAGGCTCAAGTCGAATTCCCAAGACGTATTTTTTCACTCACTTTCAACAGGGGCTATACCTGACAAGATATCTTGTCACAAAGAAAATTGTGTTTAAGCAACATTTCGAAAAAAAGACCAGAGCAGCATCATGTTTCTAACCAATCACAATAATTTATGTATAATCTAAATGATGGCATGATCTGAAGCTAAATATGAAATCTGTAGAGTTAGCATAAAACTTCATTGAATTTTACAGCAAAGCTTAACAGACTTGTAAGAACTGACTAGAATGTTTTAACAAATCAATTCCTGTAAAAGCTATTCACACTTAGCAAAAAGATAAGCCATGTGCAACACACATTCCTTTCACACTGCTACTTTATTTCTATGAGAAGGTAAAAGGCTACATTTCTAAGAGACCAATGACCGTGGACATATCAGGCGTGTAACTTGAAATATCCAAATCAAACCTGATATTTCAGATGGCAGATGGTAATGTACTTTCCAAACCAACATATCTAAGTTGGATAAATTGCTCTTCCCACATTAAACACATTTGAAAACTCGAACTGTAATTTCTGTTTCTGTAAGTTTTATTCTCAGTTCTGTGTGAACATAAGAGGATGAGGGGAAGACAATGAGAAAGCACTGATTCTTGTAAAGGAACAAAAAGTGAAGATATACAAGATTAAATCATCAGAAGACTACTGCAAAGGACTACTGCAAAAGACTACTGCAAACCCGTATCAGCTTCACTGTCTTCAACTAGCCAATTAATATTAAACACAGAGGTAACATCAGTTTTGCTGCATGGTAAGAAGCTGAAAAACAACAGAACTTCTTCCAAGTTTAGGATTCATTTCAAGGACTGTTTGCACCATCCAAAATGATGGGATTTTCCATCACAGCCATTTGCTAGTCTCCCTGAGAAGCCACATTTCTCAGGTGATGAGGAAGGCTCAGGTATGAGGAAATTTGTCAGGTCCAGAGGAACCTGAGGGAAGAAAACTAAAGACAACTAATGGACCCTCCTGAGCCTGGATACTCCAGTCTGACACACCCCCCCCGCCCCCCCCCCCCAAAAAAAAAAAATTTGCCTTTTTTCTTTTTAGCTTTTTAACTAAATGCATCTCACTCATCTCAACAAATACTTTCCTGAGGACTGTGTATGGAAACCAGAATTCTTTAGAGGAATTTGAGCAACTTTTGACTTTTCCAAGCATTCAAGTCTGCACAGAGAGAAAGCTCCAGACTGCAGCTGAGAGGGAACTGTGCTCCTCCATTTAATGAATTTTCATAAATCATTAATGATCAAATGCAGAAAGCACAACCTTGTCACTATAAAGTGTTACTGACTGCACTGAATATTTAAAATGTTGTAGGGCTTCACATCCAGAGCGTAATGTTTGTTTCAATTTTGTAAGAGAATATTTGCTGGACAAATACCATTGGAAAAAACCAAAAACCCTCTGGAAAGATGCTAAACCTCAAAGGAAGGATTTCCAAAACTGCTCTATAGGACCCCTTTCCTCTACTGCCTCCAAAACTCCATGAAAACTGGCACCAGTAAGAGGAGAGCAAGGATGACATTTGAAAATGCCACACCAAGCATTTTACACATGCACGAATGAGCGATGTCTTGGAGCTTCATGTCAGTGCCTGTGTCATGGACAGGTGGGTTTTGGGATCAGGTCCCAGCACCCCATCCTAAGGACATGGGCGCAGGTTAGTCACACTGTATTCCCAGCTGGCAGAATCCACACACACAGCTAAAGTTGGCAGGGCCACAGCAAGCAGCTACAGCACGAGTTGCTCCCAGTAAAGAGACCAAAGGCTGGGGGAAAGGGCAGGATGAGATGGGGGTGGCCTGACAGGCTACAGAGGTGGAGGTGTGCTGAGCAGAACAGGAGCACCTCCTGTCCCATCCCTGATTCCCAGCACACAGGCTCACTGTTGTGACTAGATGGCAGGAAACATCTGCCCAGGCTTAGGCAAGTCAGACTAGTCCAAAATTACACTATAAACAAGTTGGCCCTAGATGAAATATCCAGATACACAGGACTCTGTCAGGCCATAACCATCCAAAGGACAATTACAATTCTAACAAGCTCTTTACACATTTGAAATGCAAAGCCAAAAACTAAGCCATAATGTTTCCAGTTTTCTGAGTATTTCCATTCTCTGGACACTGACCTTTGTCCAGAGAATGTCCAGGAATCCAAAAAAGCCAAATGAGGTCATGCCACTTGGTCTCTGAAATGCATGCAAAATATGTATCTGGCAACAGGCAAGAAAAACACAGGACTATAAAAACCTATAGAAAAGTAGATCAGTCCCAGGATAATACTGTCATGGCAAAAGAAAACCAGAAGGTTGGATAGAGCTGCAAAAGAGTATAGAGAACAGAATCACTAACGAGGGAATGAAGAAAATTACAAGAGCCTCTACAAATCTGACACACATCTGTTTATCAGAACCACAATTCAATATCATTTATTTTACTTTAAAAAATTAGTCCCATAAAGAACTTAACAGGGCAGTGCAGGTAAAGCACTAAGTGCTCTGTTACAGCCTGAGTCTGTACTAGTGATTTTTTTTTTCCCCTTTTTCTAACCTTTTTTATCCCTTTCTGACTAGCAGGCAGACAGAGAATTTTGAGGATTTGCTCTAACTCACTATTTTCCCCTTTCTGACTAGAACGTCACAGTCAATTAAATTGCAAAAACCGCTTGATGTAATGATTTTGCAAAATATTAAACCTAGTGTTTATATATGATAAAACAATAATTTTCCACCTAAATGATTCATGCAAAGACTCTTACGACCTACTAGCAGTGACTGGAACAAACGTGACGTAAATCTGGAGCTGGATAATGCTCACACTATAAACCCTTCTTTCCCATAAAAGTGGATAAGTCCTGCACGCAGATCCTGTGAGAAACGTCTCCTCCTGACTGACAAGCATTACATAAAGCTAACAGGGCAGCATATGCCAGGCTCAAGTGAAACGTGTTCTGGATAAACTTTTTACTGCCATTTGGCATTGTTTCTGCCAGGGCTCATTATAAAATAAGTAGGGCATTTTATAACTACAATACGCTACTGTAGTCATTTATAACCTGCAGCTGCGATGTGGTAACAGGAATGCCTGAACCTGTAGTTTCAGACTTTTATATGCATCTCATGTTCAGTGTAAATCAAATGCAGAGCGTAATATCCCTTCTCTCAAAAAAGGTTTTTCAGCTACAAGAGTTGCTAATGCCTGGCTTATGATCAATCTCTGAAGATGAGGCAGAAGGAGAAAAATTACAGAGAAGTAGAATTAAATAGAAATAGGAGGCCCATCTGCTGTCACAGACTGAACAGTAATATAGGCGATCCAAAGGCAACCTCAGAGTGCTTGCTTTTTGAAATAGTATCTGAATTACTAAAGCAGGTTTAAGGTTTGGATCTTTACCACGAAAAATCATTAGCAGGCTGTGCAGAAAGGACCTCATCCTTTTGAGCAGGGCTCACACCCAGCTACATCCAGCACTGGCGCCCTTGGCAGTACCAGAATGGAGAATCAGCAGCTTCTCCCTTCTGACCAAGGGCTTTTGATCTCAATCTGACCCAGATCTCTCCTAAACCATACTAACTGGTCCTTGAAAAACTTAGTAGGGTTCTGGGCAGGCCTCAATCTACAAAAAGAAACATCTTTCCTTTCTTCAGATTGAGAATGTGGGCAATTCCTGCAGGCAGGGCTCTGGTAGTGCAAAGATGTCCAGCAAACACTGAGAGACCAATTCCTTCACATTTCAGCTATTCAGGACTCCCATTCTAAAAGACACAGCAAGCAATGCTCTTTTTTTTCTTTCCTTCTTCACAGCCATCTGATCACCAGTCACGTGAACAACACCCTCCTGTCTGCACACGTAAACCCACCACCTGGAAAGCCAGGAGGTCATGAAATGGGCTACCAACAAGGACACAGATCCTGCTGCACATTAACACTATCAAATCAGGACTTTTCATGTGCAGTGGATTCAAAACAGCCAGGCTAGAGGAACTGCCTCTAGGCAGGCATCAGAAAGTGTTGCCCAGAACCCTCCCTGTTGACTTTTATTACAATAGCTACAGCCTCCAAAGCCAAAAAACCTAGCTGTGAACTTCCCTGGGTATTTATTCAAATGGACAAATATACAATAAAAATCCCTGCTTTTTGTCAAAGGCTGATAAGAGCAAGCAAAGGAATTCATTAACAGGTTCATAATATCACAAATTTCTGCCATTTTAGGACTGGGTTTCCTACAAGAAGACAAATGCTTTTTCATTAGGACTGACTTCCACGGGCCAGATATGTTTCTAACAGCCACTAAACACAGGAGGCATGCAGAGCTTTGAATTGGGAGAACCTGTGCCCCCTTCCTGACTCCACAACAGCACTTCCCAATGATTTGGGCAACTCAACAAAAATCTCACTGTATCTTGATTACTCTCTACTCACCAAAAGAAATTACCATGTTCCCAATTTCATTAAAATCACTGTATTGTTACAATGATTGACATACAGTGTCATCAAATAAAGCAAAGGTGGACGGAGATTGTCATACCTAATTTCTATCTCAATCACACTTGAACTGCTTATATATTAGATGCAGCTGCTTTTAAAAGAACATCCCTTGGGATCAATTTGCCTGACAGCTACCACATGGAAGGCACCCATTGACTAGTAGCTCACTTGAAGAGGTACAAGCCCTCATTATCTGAAGGGAAAACTGGCTTTTTATTACACCCATATTTAGAGACCAAGGTTCAGTTACAGGTGAGCTCATGAAGCAGCGTTAAGTTTACAAAGACAAGGACAGCTGTGATCATTGGGATCATTGTTGAAGGACAATGTGGTCACAAATTAGGGAGAGAGCTGTGCAGATGACACTCTTGTGGGTTTGCTCCCAGTGTTGGGGCCATGTAACCTAGACATGATTCACTATGACTAGAATGAAATCTGCAAGCCTGCAGATGTCCCAAAGCTCTTTCAAGTAACCAAATGCCAACAATAAGGAATTCCAGAAGAAATTCTCAAGTGTGACTGTGCAAAGAAGTGTTGGGTGAGATTTGACATAGATAAGACCACATAAAAGGTGAAAAACAACCTAAATGACACCTCAACAATACTGAACTCAAAACCTGCAGCTACAACTTGGAAGATCTAAGGGTCATTGATAGTTCCTCTAAATCAACATGTAGTAGCAGCCAAAAAAAAATAACAGAAAGCAAATTTTGGACAACACAAGGCAGGGCACAAAGAACAAGGAGAGCGTCCACCTATTGAGTCTAGTACTGCATCTCAAGACAGGGTAGTGGAGTAAGAGAAACGACAGAGACAAGCAAGTAAATAGTCAATAAGATAAAGCAGCTGCCCCAGGAGGAGAGGTGAAAGAGGCTCAGACTCTTACTTGGAGAAGGGAAGATTGAGGACAGCCTGACTGAAGTTTACAAAATCATGGAGGTACAGAATAAATGGAGTGAAAGTGAGTACTTCTTTGCACTGGGGTAGTGAACTCATGGAACCTGCTAACATACAGAAGGCTGTGGAGTTAGAGAGTGTTTCAGGGTCAGAGAGGTTTTGGATAAATTCCTGAACAGCAGGTCCTTAAACAGATCCTGAAGGGAACAGACAGGTGTATGTCCCTGTGAATTTTCCAACTGAGCATGCTGGGGGAGTATGAGCAGACTGCAGAAAGCAGCCAGGCTCCACAGCTCTCCCTAAATACCATTTCCAGCTTCACTGCTGGAGACAGCCCTGGGCTAGACAGGCTGCAGTTGAGACTCAGCAGGATATTACTAATGTTCTTATCACTCCCATTCAATCTTTTCAAGAGAACCTCAGCATAACTAGCAACAGGAGGCTGTGCCCATATCCCCCATCAGTACTTCAGAGTCATCAGCAGAGGCTGACAGGACTCAAGGGGATGTCCACACAGCTACTTTGCATGAGCAAACTAAACCTAGACCTTTCCCAAGTCAGGCATCACAAGGGCCACTCTCCCCTTCTTTATCCTTCCACTGCCACCTGACCCCTAAAAAGGCCTTGTACAACTTCATCACCTTGAACAACTTCATCACCTTCTTTTCTGAGAGGCACAACAGGGACAGTTCTGAATGGCAGATCCATTATCTGTGCCCAACACCAAAAACACAGCAACAGACTCATGCCTACAACAGCAGCTTTCAAATTCTTCCTCGTATAAGGTACCACAAAAGCAAAAACTCATCCAGATTTGAAACAGGAGCAGCCATGCAAATCCAGAGGAATTAACTCAGCTGTCACTTCTCCAGGCTAAACAGGCCCAGCTCTCTCAGCCTTTTCTCATGAGAGGGGTGCTCCAGTCCCCTCATCATCATCACAGCCCCTCCACAGAACCCTCTCCAGGAGCTCTGTGTCCTTCTTGAACAGAGGAGCCCAAAATTGGACACAGCACTCCAGATGTGGTCTCAGCTAGGGCTGAGAAGAGGTACAGGATCACCCGCTCGAGCTGCTGGCAGTGCTCTTCCTAAGGCAGCCCTGAATACCATTGGCCTTCTTGTTCACAGGGGCAGTGCTGGCTCCTGGTTAACTTCTTGTCCACCAGGACTCCCAAGAGCTACTTTCAAGGAGGTCAGTTCTGTACTGGTATGTGGGGTTAATCCTCCCCAGCTGCAGAACCCTGCACTTGCTCTGGATGAATTTCATTATGTTCCCCTCTATCCACATCTCCAGCCTGTCCAGGTCTTGTTGGATGGCAGCACAGCACTTTGTGGCACCAGCCGTTCCTCCTCAGCAAACTTCCCAAGGCTGCACTCTGTCCCTCCATCCAGAGCATTGATGAATACAGTGAACTAAACTTGAATCAGCACAGACTCCTGGGAAACACTGCTGGCTACAGGGCTCCAAGTAGACTCCGCATCACTGATCACAACCAAGGTCCAGCACAGCACCTCCCCTCATTTGGCTCATCTGTCATTTGGAGAAGGAAATTACCATCAACACATTCCAGGAACCTCCTAGATTGCTTACACCCTGCTGTGCTGTCCGTCCAACAGGTATCAGGGTGGTAGAAGTCCCTCATGAGGACCAGGACTTCTGAACATGAGGTTGTTCCTATCTGTCTTTGAGGGACCTCACCTCATCCCCAATCTTCCTGGTTGGGCAGCCCACTCTCTATAATGACACTGTGAAATTATCTCATCATAGTTTTAAAGTTCTATTTATAAGTCTGATAATCCCATCATTGATTACAGTGACTGTATTCAAATTATAAATCCATTAGCTGCTCAACAATGAAATAAAATCAATAACGCACGTAAATGGGGAAAAAGGAATTTAAATGCATACATTAATGTCACTTGAAGTAGTGCTATTTTATGCACCATCTCTAACAAAACTGTGTCACATCATTAGCAATAATGTGAAAAATCTTTTTCAATTAACAGAGCTGATTTGATGCTATGTTCACTAAAGTGGCAATCCATTCCATTAAACACACACACATGAAATGCTTGAAATATCTATGAACTCTATCCATACATCATAAATTCTCTCCTAAGTGCTGAAACACAAAAATAGATACATCATTTTCTACTGATGCTTTTTAAACCTCCTGTCAGAAGTTACCAGGCAGGGCACTTCAGTGACTCTAGTTGCAAGCAACAAAGAGCACCAATTTTTGCCCCATGCTCAGGCACTCATCCCACAAAACAACAGGAGATGCTTTCAGCAATGCTCATACTGTGCACAGCTCAACCATCTGAAGACCCACACCCTCCACATGCCATCATTCCAGTAAACAGCCTGCTGAGAAAATGTCAAATTCAAAGCACTTTAAAAAAAAACCAGATGATGTTCATATACTATTCTACACAAGCAGGACAACTGGGCAATCCTACCTGCATACAGCTGTGCAAGTCAATTCCTTTTATCTGCTATGCAGACACCACTGCAAGACTTTCCCCTCCACCAGCCTGCACACAACTAAGGTCTGAGCTCAGCCTGAATTTATTTGGTTTCTCTGCTGCATTAACTCCTGAAGCCAAAGGGTACTATTCATCTGCAGCCCACCCTTAACCCATGTAGTCCATGCAACAGCAGCCTCGTAAAAGCTGTTCTTTCTCAAATCTCAGATGACACCACTTCTGAGCTTCAGCCAAAAAGTATGAACCTTCCCTGTATAGTGACTTCTACTGCTGGGGTGGCATGGGTTGCATTGTTTATCAGTTCACCAAAGGATTTAGAGTGGAGAAAATTCAGAGTATAAATGGACCAGCAGGAAGCAAAAGAAGCTGAAGGGAGCAAAGTGAACAGAGAAGGCCAAAGAAACAAGCTGAAAGGCAAGAGCAGAAAATTTGAATATTTGGGGTACTTAGTGTAGCTTATGATACAATTGTCAGATGAGAGAATGGACTGTGGACCAAAGGTAAATCCAGTGGATTATCATTTCCACATAATCTCTAAAGTCTGCTTGTCCTAAATCTATCTCTGATGAGTTACAGGTGAAGTTTGGGCAAACATTCCTTATTATTGCCTGTTGGCTTCAATTGTCAACAGAGGCAAGCACGGACTTGTTTCCTCATGAGAGCTGTAATAGCAACTGTTTAGCCTGGAGGGGTGAAAGATCAAAAGAACTGGTTTCAGGTGGTAATTTGAGCCACAAGAGGGTCTGAGTCCTCAAATAATTACCCTGTCCCACACCTGTAAAACCAATACCATGGTGGAAGTGTCGAACGCAATAAAAGGAAATGCAATCCACACCCTCACCCAAGAAAATGTTCATTTCCATCTTGTAGCCAACAACCTTTCTGTTAACACTTAATAATTTTCCTATATCACTCTGATACCTGGAAATACATTAAAAAGTAACCCCGTTTTCACCTTCAGCACCCTCCACTGGGGACAATCTAGAATAAGAGAGCACAAAGGTTCCATCAACTACACAAAAGAGAGGGCTACACTTTCAGCTGCACGTTTAAGGCTGAATTTCCCACTCACTCTTTCTAAGCCAGTCTGCTCCCTGGCTGCTGGGGCAGGGTCTCACTGACAGTGGCAGAGTTGTCCTCCCACATCGCACCCCTCCCTCTGCATTTGCCAAGGCAGCAAAGCTCAAAACAAGGCATGACTGCCCAGCTGACATGCAGCAGTCACAGCAAAGGTCTTTTCCATGGCAACATAGGTTAGGTTAGTATAAGAAAGCATTTAGTAACTTGGACCAAAAGGTTTCCTTCTGCTGTTGAGACTTTTTATGGAGGGTGACCAACACTAACTTTGAAAATTAGTATTTTTTGCCATCCCCTTTCTTTTATGTACTTCCTCTACAAGAGCAGTGACATCAACACTACTAGAGCTGAAGGGAAAACAGAAAGGCCTCTGTGCAGTCCCTGCTTCACCATCTGTCTAACATTGACTTCTTGAGGATCAAGATGTTATATGTGGAGTCTGAGAAACGTCCCAAAGCTCAAAGACATCCATATGTCTCACGGACAAGATTTATGGTCAATGCATTGTATTTTAATTGTTTCATTAGAAAATATATTTCCCACATTGTATTAATAAAAGGTCACTGAGAAAGCTATCAAGAAGGGTTTTAAAAATTAATTTAAAAATCCATTTGGCATGACATTTATCAAAATAAAAAAGTAAATGCTGGAAAGTAAATCTTGTCATTGTTCTGTTTTCCACAGTCAGCTTTTTATTGCATCTTTTAAACAAAATATAAGTCACCCTTGCTATAAACAAACAAAGAGGCTTTAAGGAAAGTCAACAGAGGCTGAACTACTCTCAGACAAATCCATCTGGTTTAGATTAGGGCAAGCAGAAGACTTACTCAAACTACAGGAAAGCTTGAATTGTGACTAAAATAACTCATAGGTATTTCACATAAGACAAATAAACACAAGTTCTTTAACTTTAGAGTCTGTGCACCCATTTACCTGTGCTGTGCTGGGGGTGAACCCTCCCTCTCTGAACCTCACAGACCCAAGCAATAAACCCATACCTAAATTTAAATTTGTGAATACTCTCAGGGACATACATTGAGCATTTGATGATTTTACAATTTCACATACATAGGCTTTAAAAGTTTTACTTAAGGCACTTCAAAATTTTTAGTGCTCCAATTTTTTCAATTTCTTAATGGTGCATTTTTAACATATTTTTAAATCCACTTCCAAACTGGTTAAGTATTCAAGGAGCCATAATGCTTTGCCTTATAATCGGTGCCAATTGTATATATTCAAGTAAGAAACACAGTGTGACCAGGATTTCATTTAGTGTAAGATCAAAGAAAAAGCAATTTGCAAATAAGCTCTATTTCACTGAGATGTCTTTATAAAACATGGCATGGCTACTTTAGCACTTTTATGCAGTACATAACACTGCATAATAATAACACAGTCAATTTAAAATATACAGTAAGACCTCTTTTTTCCTACAATACACAATAAATGCAGATACTTCTAACAGGCGTACAAGTTATTTTCACTGGTTTTATTGTTCTACTTCTCAGCCAGATTCCAACACACCTGGGAAGCCCAAACTCCCCTCAGTCCTCTCCTTTTGCATTAAACTGGGTGGCAGTGCTAAACACTGATAATGGCTTTTGGTTTTTTTCATTTGAGTAGTAACCTTATATTCACTCGTCAGGTCTAGAACTAAAAACATCAATATAAAACTATTTATTATAGTTGCCAGGTGTCCAGCACAAATCAGCTGCCTTACCCAGAGTTACTCCAGCTCCCTCCTCTCCACTGTGTTCACTGACTGTTCAGACAACTTATCACTGCTACTGGTGATTATGTTTGGTAATTTTTCACAACAGGCCACTTGGGTAAAGCAGCTGATTACATCTTCACCTTTTGCACTTTGATTGCAATCCTAGTCTTCCCCTCCCTGAACCTTCCTCCAGATCCTTAATTACTGTTCCTCTCCACAGCTCCCAATGCCCATGGTTATTATTTTGGTTTGAGCAGCACCCATACTCTGCTTCAAACACACGTTCCTGTTCAAAAAATTTATAATCTATATAATGGATTTTTCACACTTGAACTCCAAACACATATTAAAAATTTACGATGCCCTGCACTTCTGACCCCCAACACTCAGCCCAGAAGTGTTTTCACAACCATAAGTGACATTACAAGGTAATACATGCGAGTTTGGGGAGGGAAATGAGAGGACCAGAAACCAAATCTTTTTTTTTTTCCTCTCCACAGACAATTCCACTACACTAATCATGAACAAAAAATATGGCTCCTGGAGAAATGTGTGCGGCTGCAAGGTCTCCTGAGGTCTGGCAGATGTACACTGGGGTATATTTTCACATCCAGAACACACTGGGGACACAGCAGCCTGCATCCAAAAAAGGATTTGCTCCTCATGACCTACCTGGGCTCTACCAGCACCAGCACAGGCACCACTGGTGGGCAAGGCAGGCCAAGATAGACATCCAAGATGAGAAGGACAGAGAATCTCTTGGAAGTGCCTGTTGGTCTTCCACAGCCACAAAGGAAGCCACAGTAACTATGTTATAATCAATACCTGGGGTTTTGGCCATTAAAAATACCTGAGATGAACCCCAGCCTTTACCTTTGCCTTCCCAAATTTGTAAAGTTAATCCTGCCCACTTCATAGGCAGCAGTGAGTGAAATCACTGGGAGGACAGACATTGGGTAGGAGCCTCCCACCAGGGAGTTCAGCACCTGTTTCAACTACCCTTTGGTAAGGAAAAAAGGCCTAAGTACAGATTCCCAGTGAAACAGGAGTATTGACAGGGTGGTCAAAATAACCAGTGTCTCAACCAAGAGTGGAAACTCCCTGGGAAAAGAGCCATCTTTTTCTTCTGCATTTATGCAGTATGTTGCCTAAATGGGGCTGAAGTCTTAAAAATCCAGTCACATATAATAAATACTACATTCAGTGCTGTTTTTCCTACTGCAGTGGTTCTTGCTCCAGAATTCCTCTAGCCAGACCAGCTTTGCTCCACAAGACAGGAAGTATTACTAAAGACAGACATTACTGTAAGTATGTATATGCAACATTCTCTTCTGGGTTAATCTGAAACCTAAACCCTATCTCTAACTTCAGAAAAAAAAAAGACAAAATTATCTCTCTAATGAGGAAAAAAAAAAAAAAAAAGGAAGAAAAAAAGGTAAATAAATCAAATAAACCTTTCCAATAGGGAAGCAAGTTCGGATGTGAGAATCAATAGAACTCAGAAAATCCCAGTCTTTGAAAAATTGTAAAATTATGTAAAATAAGCATTGGACAAGAATGTCCATGTGGATACTGTCCTAGACAAGGGCTAGACTAGCTGTTTCCTGAAATCTCTCCAATCCTATTTCCTTCAACACCTGTGATTCCTCAGGGGAAGAGCGTAGGGGAAGCCCCCACCCAAACAACTTCATCAGACACAAGACTCTTAACAATACAAAAAGCAGTGGAAGAATTCCGACAGACACAAGAAGCACCATCTGGAAAGAGATGCACTCACAGTCTTCAGTAACTACATTTGGGTTTCAAAAAATAAAATAAATAAAGAGAGAGGAGAGATAAAACAACCTTAAGACTAGCTTCTCTCCAAAAACTGCTTATAAATCTCAACGATCCTTGCAGATGACTGGATCACATCCAAGCTGCCTCCAACACTCACAGTGTTTGTCCTCCCGTTAAAGGTCACTGCTTTCCAGGCTACTGAGTTTCTTTGCACATTTCTAAATCACACTTAAGCTCTGCTGCATTATACACATTTTTCCTTCACAGGGGTTAAATGAGGCAACAGTTTTATCTTAGAATAGCAGAGTGGTTAGGGAAGACCACATCTATCAGTCAGCATGGTTAAGCAGGAAGAAATCTGTAGCTGGCTGTTACTGAATTATTCAGGACAAGAATAAGGGCAGACAAAGAATGAGCAGACAAATGGAAATACTTCTGCTTTCAGAGTGCAGGCTTCTTAGCCCAGCAGCTTTCCCATTTTTCCTTCTCTATTTCTGTGATATACAAAAAACTTAAAAGGCAATTTAAAGGTAACATCATACACCATACATGGCCAAATTGATCCCTAATGCATGAAGCAACATTTTAGAGAAAAGCTCTCATAGCAGAAGTTCCTTATAAACTATGAGGAGCTGAATGGGCTATTTTCCCTTTTCTCAGTGAATGACCCGATGTCAGTGGAGACTCACTGGATTGAAATGGGAACCTCTCAGAGGTGGAATGTATGGGAATTCACAAATTTCCTTAAGAGAGAAAAGTATGGGAGGGAGGAATCAAGTCTCCAAGCCTTTTCTGGAAGGAAACACAAGTCAGCCTGAAAAAGTAATGTTACACAGCAACACTCAAATATTTATCTCTGATGATCTTGGAGCTCAACCAGCTGAAGATACCAAGCAATATTAGGTAGTGTTTACATACAACAGTACATAAGGCATTATGTTAAATTTAAAGCTGCTTGGCACCAAAATACCTGATCTCACAAGATCTGCTATGTCACCTTTAAGTGAAAACCATGACTTCAAATTGTCCACATTTCATTATTACATACACTCCCCCCTTCACTACCTGAAAATTGGTCAGGAATAAATCTTAGTCAAAACCAACCACATATTGCATCCTTCTTCTTAGCATAGTTCCATAGATAGCCACCTAATGAACTTGCTTTTAAAGGTAACATGCACCTCCATAAAGCTTTTCCATTTCCCACAAGAGTTTGTAAAATGCATGCAGAATACAGGAAAACAACATCAAAGCTTAAAATCCAAGTGCAGTAACATTTACAGGCACGTGGCTCTGAAGCAACCTCCTGAGCCCCTTCCTCAGCGGCAAACTGCTCAGCAAAACATCTAAGCAGCAGATTAATCCTGTGCATCACAGTCCACCAACAGCAACTGCTGAACTGCACACAGCGTTAGAAGCTCAGCACTAGACTTGAGGGTCAAGTTCATCTTTGATAAAATGCCATGAAGCCCCCAGAGTTTCACATGTGACAAACGTGGCCTTTTGTGTTTTTCTAAAGGGGTTACCAGGTATGTGACAGACTAACAACATCACCTGTATACATGAAGCTAAAATAGGTGCAAAAACATCTGAGGAAAGGATCTCATCATGTGAGATAAGAAAGCAAATTCCTGGTGACATCTGAAAGAACGTCTTTCAAAGCTCTTTAACTCTTCAGCTCTTGAAGCATGGCTAAGAATACCATTAGCTGATCCCCACAAAGATAAATATGTATAGATCTCAAATTTTATCTGTATCTCTCTGTCCACACACACACACAAACAAAACTCAAGCAGCTGAAAGATCACTACTTACAAGACAAGCCTGAGGCAGGAAGCTGTTCACCCTGGAGATACTCCACATGCCCTCGAGGTACTGCTGAGCCTGGATGGTGACAGAGCTCAGGGCACCGCTGAGACCACTGGGGGCCACCGTCACTTGGACGCTGGAGTTGGGAAAACTGCCCACGCCTTGAGACCATCCGAGTCCTTTCTTCCTCTCTGCCGCAGAGAAGGGATTATTGGGTGACTTTCCAGGCTGCCTGCCCATCTGCCCAGCAATGACTGGCAGGTCTCTCTGGGAAGAGACAGTGACCATCCTGGGTACCATGCTGGTCACTGCCCCGGCGCCGGGCGGGAGGTCGGGCATCTCTGGGTAGCTGGTTTGGCTGAGGGTGTGCATCATCTGAATGGCTTCCTGCTTCAGCTGATTCAAGTGAGTGGCACAAGTTTCGCATCTGCTCTCTCCTTCATTCCTGTTTTTCTGTAAATAGTCAGGCACTTGAAGCTTGTCAAAAATTAAAGCTGATAATCGTGGGTCCTAAAAAAGCAAAAAAAAAGGGGGGGGAAAATACACCATACTCAGTCAAAATCGAAGCAGTGCAGAAAGATAAAAAGGAGAGGTAAAAGCAAAGTTCTCTGATTTGCTCTCCCCTCACAGAAGTACTTTAAATCTGTTCTAGTAACTCTCAGCATTTTTCCCACTGAATACCCTAACAGGCTCGCAGTGGATTAATAAACCATAAGTGAATTCATTTGTATTAGACCCAGCATGAAAATTATCATCAGAATTAAACAGTGGAGTTGCAGTGTTTCTTGATAACTGCTCATTCTTCTAATTAACTCTCCTTTGGAGACATCTAAGGCACCCATGTTACTCATGCTCAGGAACAACGTTAGTTGAGATGCTGAACCTACAAATACTGTAACTTGATTCAAAGGCATACCACCATCAGAAACCCAGGAAAATTAGACTTTAAAGCATTTTAAAAACTTAATGTGTGACCTGGTAATCGTCTTGCTGGCCTTACCTCAGAAATGATTAATCAAGTGGCATAAAAGCCAGTTTACATTCTGCTGCCACAGGACTGTTATTTCTGATCTTTGCAACCCAGATGGTCACAATATTCCCTTCTGCTACAGTTGCTTTAATGAGAAATAGATTTGAGCCTACAGCCATGTGCGAAGGTGTGACAATGTGCACACAAGACCCTGATTTAAAAGCAACACCAATTTTGTTTCCACAGAGCAATTCCCCACCACCCCTTGGCTAGTTCATTTAAAGGCTGCTAAGACATTTTAAAACCCAGCACCATGTTTCCACTTCAGAGATAGAGTTACCTATCTCCTGAAACACACAAACGCCTTCCCATCCCAGGCCTGCTACTGTAAAGATTAGTCAAGAGATTAAATCCAGCCCTGTCGTAAATCTGCTCTCAAGACTAACACCAGGCAGTAAAACCGACCCAACTTCACACACTCTCACAGAGCTCTCTAAACAATTAAGGTTCTAATGAAATCACAGCAGAGCCAAAGGTTTATTTGTATAATTATTTTAAATGAAAATATTTAATTTTCTTGTTAATAAGTAGGACACACATAGCTGGTAAATCAGCCATCCAACATATGCTGGGGATATCCCCAGATTGGCATTTGTTTTTAAAAATGTATTACTTTATGCCAAGATGCAACTGCTCTCTAGAAAATGAATGTCCTATTAGAAAACTAATTCTGGTTTTAATTACAATGCACATCAATAAAACTCTTTAAAGAAGTCTTGGCACTGGTACTTTGGCTTTGCTCTGAATTCAGAAAATACTGAAATACTGCTTAACTTCTGCAGCAGCAGCACAGAATTTATCCCATGTTTAGCTGTTGGACTACTCCTGCAATAGTATTCATCTCTCATGAGACACAGTACATTGTTGATAGAAACCACTGTAAGTATATCTAGCATCACATAATTCCACAGCCAAAAGCCATTAACCAAAGTTGCACTTTCCGCAATAATCTAAATTATTGTTTATCGACTTAAAATAAAAAATACTTCTCAGACTAAGAAAAGCTACTCCTGCCACTGACTGAACAATAAATTGATTCACATTAGTGAACCAGAAAAAAAAAAATGAAGTGAAAAACACTGTTTCTTTTTTGTCTCTTCTCTTTATTGAGGTTTAGATACTGCTAAAAATTCCTTTGAAACTGCACCATTTGCTTACCCTCATGAGGAAGAAAATTCTTTCCCACCAAACCTCCCAGAAGATTGTAATACTAAATTAAGAGATATTAGTCAGGAAAGAAAAGTAATTAATATTTTAGAAACTTTTTTCTATCCCTTCAGCAGAAAGTGCTATTGGTTAGACTAAAAAAACACAGAGATTCAGTGCTGCAAGATTTAGCCTCGGGCAAAACAAAGGCCATGCAGTCTATCTCCCAAGAAAAACAAACAGCACCGCGCTCAGTGCTCCTCAGAAACTTCTCCAAGGGAGAGCCCTCTGAGCAAATACTTGCCGAGGCTGACACACAGCATCTATTCAAACAGCCCCAAAGCACAGCACCTTCCAGCACTGTGTGCCCTGTCTGTGGCCAGGCACATCCCTGGGCTCACTCCTTTGATCCAACTTGGGCACACAAGGAAGCACCTGCACGTTCCCAACTGCAGGAGCCTCATCTGGCAATGTTTAAATTGCTATCAAATGTCAAAAGTTTCAAATAAGCAATTAAAGCGAATTACTAGGTGAAACAGGCTTCTCATTTAAAAGAAATTACTTCTTTTGATGTAAAGAAAATTAATGACCCCAATTCTAGCTCCATAAACACAGTTTACAGCATAAGGCAGATCAGAGTCAGGCCTGTCTCGCAGTTACAAAGAAATCAAGTGGATGTCATATAAAAGGGGGGAACAAAAATAAATTTTAAAAACACGTATATTAAGAAAATTACACAGAGCAAAGCTTATAGGCACATAGTATTCCAAATCTAAACCTCGTAATTTATTTACAGTATCAAAAACAAACAAACAAAACAAAAAAAGCATCTCATTTCCAATGCTTATATTTTGCCAAGCTTTACCAGGAGCCTCTTAACCCACACATCCAGCCTCTGTGACCCCCCGGTTTGCATTGTGGCCAGCCTTCTCCAGCACCTCAGGGAGGGCCCAGCTGGATAGTTAGATTACTTTTATTTTTCCACTCAGAGACAAAAACACCTGGCTAATGGTTGGGCGTGAAGGCCAGAGGAAACACAAGTTACTGTTAAAAGCATTAACTATAACTTAAAAGTTTAGCCAGCCCCATTAAAGCGGTTTTACTGCCCGGTGACAATGCCTGGTCCTGGGGAGCCCCCGCTTCGGCAGCTGGCACCCTACTAAGGCTGGGGTGGAAGTTACACTCTCGTGTTTAACAGAGGGAAGAAATAAAACTTGAGTGACCAAATGTGTGACACACACGTGGGAGGGGTGAAGCAGCGAAAGCCATCCTTGCATCCAGCTCCACCAGCAGACAGGCAAGCCTAACAAAGGGAGTATGCAAATCGCTGAGGGGAATGGCACAAAAATTAAACATACAACACACAAGCCTCTGTTCCAAACAGTGCTCCAAAACCTCTTTAGTCTGCTGTGCTACAAAGAACATGACTCTTTTGTTCCTCCACAGTGTAAATAAAGTATACTGTCTTTGTCACACCTACTTTCCGAATGCTCTTCTTTCCTCCTGAACAAGCAGGATAAGCTCAATACTGTGATGCTGTAACATTCACAGCTCCCCCTCCCACTGCAGAAACCAGAAACCTCATTTCAGGCTCAGCTTGTTAACTTCTGCATACAAATTTTAGATCTTCAAACATCACAGACTGTTAGAATTGTAAAATAAATGGTCCCACTAGGAACCGAGGAGCCCAGCAGCCCCCAGCAAGGTCAGGGCACGAGATAATTACATGTTCTTATATGAGGACAAATTTTCTGAATGCTTGAATTTACCACTCCTTTCCAGCAAGCAGTTCTTACAGACACAAGCCAGCTTGCCAGCTGCCGCTGGGAGATTAAACACACACATGCCAACTGCCCACATGAGAGGAGCTCACAGAAATGGTCTGCAAGTTCAACTGGGCAGGATGGTAAACTTGGAAAACCAGGACTGTGCCCCTGCTAGAACACACGACAAAGCACCCATTTCCTTCAGCACGGGAGCATTTAGCCTGAAGCCTGCCTTCAGGCTTTACCTCTGAAACCAGGAGAAGGGAAAACATGCACAGATTTGAACGCACGTCCAGCAGCTTGCAACAGCGAGAAGGAAACAGTCTCTGTAATTCAGGCTTCCCTCTCTGATGTACCAGCTCTGCTGCCTGCACATGAAAGCAAGTGGACTGAGCAGGGTCTCAGCTATTGGGGTAACATGCCGTGCTGCATGTGGGGCACACAAACAAAACCCATACTTCACAACTGTAAAATACTACATCCCCAGACCACTGCCCTTGAAACTACAGACATAACTCAAAGCAACTGGGATGTGGCCAAAGGCCAGTATCTCCAAAAATCTGTGCTACAGCTTAAGACACCAAAGTCACAGCCAGGTTTTCAAAGCATGAAACACCAAATCACCTTCCTGGACCTGAACTATTCTGAGAATTTGAAGCAGTGTGTCAGTGATAACTGCACTTAAATTAGATTATTCTGAAATTATAGCTCAATCTGCGATTTCCCAAGTACTTAGAGTTTGCAGTTAGATTTTCTGTTCAGCTAACGAGAAAGAATAGAAAGCTTTTTTTTCATTGCAAAAAAGAAACAAAGATACAAGCTTTGAATCTTACCTGCAGCTACTGACTTCTAACTCCCAAACTAAGCAAGAGGAGAGGAGGCAGAAAAGCATCTGGATTCCCACTTAAGAAGTCCCTGAAGTAATACCCACCCATCTGTAACCTAATCCTTTCAGCGAGGAACTGTGCACAGAGTGCGAACAAACGATGACGAACAAATGATGAAAAGTCAAATTGCCAGCAACCGTCCTCAGTAATTACCCACAATTTTGCCTGGCACTGGTTTCTGCAGTGCGAGTGTATCCGGAGCAGTACTCCGAACTGAATTAAATTAAAGTCTTGATATAAATATAATTTAAGAGAAAGAAGAAGCATTGAATGTCACACTAGAAATATATAATTAAATGCAGACTGAGGTGAACAGCATTTTAAAAGGGTGCTTTTGGAGAAAGGAATGTACTATCCCAGTGCAAAAGAATCAATGTTAATGATTTTTTGTCTTAATTGTCCTTCCAGATCTCTGCCGCGCTGCTTACAAATTAGTTTTTATCTTACCTGACATTGTGAAATATCCCCTAATATCTTCTATATTGACAAATACCTTGAAGGCTAATGCCTGCTCTCAACTATATAGCAGTCATTGTGAAAACAAACAAACAAAAAAAGCAATCACTATATTCAGCAAACCCAGAGAGTGTTCAATGTAATCAAGGAAAAAAAAAAGTGTTAACAATTTTTTTTAAGAAAAGTTTCCAACTATCTGATGAATCTCAAGGGAGTGAAAATATGAGCTTTAAGTCTTCAAGTAACACATGTTGTGAATTCATTCAGTCACTGACCTCATCTTATCAGAATAGAAACGACCAAGGGAAAACAAACACATGAAGCTTTCACACAAACAGAATTCACCTGAAGTCCCATCTCCTGTGGGTTAAGGGTATCTGGAACTTGCAGTGTAACTTCACTGTCCTTGAAAACATTCCTCTGAACAAGCAAGAGAGTAATCCACATTCCCAAAGTGAGCAAAACATGCAGGCATTAGGAAAAAAGTAGACACATTTTTAGGGCCGAATTCCATTTGGGCTCTTTACAGTAATGTCTCACTACCTTTAGGTGGGAGGTTAATTTAAGCCAATGGACTGTGGCCCTCCTCCCATTCTATCTCCTAAAAGGATTTCTTCAGATCTCCAATCCCATTATTCTGTTTCCAGCCACAAGCTGAGGTAGTGCACACAGACATATCCCCCCGACTCGACCCAGATGAGACTCAACCCAATTTCTTTTCATCTTTGGCATCCCAAAGAGTTTAAAAAAAAAAAAATCCAAGCACATTTTCTTACTTATTAAGAAAAAAAAATTATACCGTATCTCTTTTAAACAGTGCCCATCTTTCTAACAAAAGCCAAGCAATACGATAAATCTGCTCAAAACCACATGACCCTGCACTAAAAATGACTGCGCCGTGTTTAGTTATTCGGCAGCTCCACTGAACTCTATTTATTTCCATTTCCTGCCCACTTTAATGTACTTCAGTGGCCTGCAGTAAAGTTAAAGCAATAGGTGTCTGTCATAAAGATGAATAGTGCTATTGGAATGCATAATACAGTGGAAAGAGGAAATGAGAGCAATCTGGTTTATTTACATCTCAGGCTCCCATCAGCACCTCAACCCACCTCCCAATGGCTTCAGCTGCCTTTCCTGTTATCTTGCGGCATAGTCCCCTGCAATGAGTTGGCTTTTAACCTCTCAGAACCAGAGGGGATGAGCTGATCTCCCAGATTTGCTTTCATGAGCTGGCAGAGTACTGGAGCAAACAGCCATGCAGTGTGTTCAGTGCAAAGAAAACAAAATAAAGGTAGCGGTTGCCATTTAAATTAATTAAAAGACACAAACAAAACAAAAGACCCCAAAGAGATCTGCTATCACCGGTAAATTTAGATCAACACACAGGAACCTGACTACTCCTGAAAAACAGTAATTACTGTTTCACAAAATATTACTTTTAATCTTCTTTCTTTACAATCTAATTAAACAGATATTTTACTTGCCTTTGGAAAATGTTTTTCTTAATTTCATCCAATTTTAACATTTGGTGTGTTCTATAAACTACACTTCCAAACTAGTATGCAATTTTATGCTTATTTTTAATAGCATATGACTTCATTTAAAATTTATGACTTTTAATTTGCATGTTTATTGTTGGTTTTAAGTAATCTTTTAATTTTCCCTCTTGGGTCTGAGGCTTACTATAACTTCACAATGTAAATTCAGTACTGATTTTGTTCATGTGAAAACACCATCTTCCAACACACATTATTTCCCTCTTATTTTTTTTATAAACCTTCAGGAAAGTATTATCACTTGGAACAGCAAGCAAGTATGTGTGGAAAGAGTTGCGTATCTATCACCACACAATACTTGGTGTCTGAAAAGCCTTTGTTTGATTCTCCTTTCAGAAACAGACACTCGGATGAAGCTGACTTTAAGAAATCCAGACAAAAACCTCTTACAGAAATTAGACACTTTTGTTTAACAGATAAAGAGCTTTCCATCTCTCATTATTTTTTCTTTGAAACCAGGGAATAAATTTTGGTTAGCCTATGAGCACAGTAACTCAGATTATAAAAACTCTGCCTATTAGAGTCGCAACTGCATAAAAAGTCGCAACTTCTCTTTCCTCTTCAAAGCAAACCAAGTGCTCATGGGTTAGAACAGCTACTCAGGAAAATGATGCTGTTTGATGTCATCATATTGAATGCCACCAACTCCACATACAGTTTGAGTTCAGTGAGGCTGCCCAGATAATAGAATAGCTCTGAATTTCAGCATAGGGATGAAAATGAGAGCACAGCACCACTACACAGAAACATGCTGCCTTGTCAAAATGCCACAGAAACACCAACTCTTAATATCATTTTATGGGAAACAAAAGGCTGTTCCTGCTATTAGAATTCAGTCAACAGCCTGTGTTTCCAGAATTACAAATTGCACTGAAAGCCTGATGAAACAGACTCCCTCACTGATGAACTCTGACCAGAAGCCCAGCCCAGCCAGCCCAATGGACTGGGAGAGGAGTCATGCCCCAGATGAGATCTTCATCATGTTCAAGTGATCATAACTTCTTTTTGTCCCAGTAGAACCGTGCCCATTTGTATCAGACAGACCTTTGATGAGCAAGTTCAAGAACAGCTGGACACCAGCCACAGTGAAAGCAACTCTAGCTTAGAAAGACTACATAGGAAAAAAAAAGTGCTTGGAACACTCCTCCGTATACGAACCCTACCACTGTTTCAGTCCAACCATCTGAATCCAATTAACAGAACGCTGAGCGGCAGAAGTTAGGGAGTGGACACATTTTCCAAATGAACATCATTAGCATAATGTAGATTTAAAATCAACTACGGAAACCAACACTTGGCATTGGATCACACTCTCTTAGTGTCTCATTCACTTGCTCGTTTTATCAATTATTTGGTAAATGAATACTTGAAGACTGTACAGAAACGATTTAGCCTTCACAACCAAAATGCTGTCCATTGTGCACTCCCTTGCAAGCTACAAATTACTGCATACAGTGCACAGTTAGAACACCATGCAGTTTTTATGATTACAAAAGTGGATTTTACTTATTCTTTATCTTAATTAAGTTCTACTACCTCAGTTTGACTTCTTCACAAAAAAAAAACCTCACTGGCTGAAAAATTTTGGGTTCTCATCTGAATTTAGGGAGTACTGTAGTGGAGTTGAGTTTTAACTTTTTCTCCTTGCCTCGCCTTAATTAAGGAAAAAAAAAAAAAAAAAAAAAAAAGAAGAAGAAGAAGGAGGAAAAAAACCTAACAGGGGTCTATAGTCAAGGAATGATGAAGAGCATCTGTAACTCCTCAACCACAAACTGGCCACACTCTGCCTGAAGAGTCTGCTGCAGTTCCTTTGCTTACTAGGTGGCATGTATGAGACACCGCCTCCCTCCCCAAGCTGTTCATCCAGCAGCTCTTTAAAGCGGATTCTTGGGTGGCTTTTTTTAATACCACTCTTCAGCAGCACAACTTCAGCAAGAAAATTCACAAATCTGCCATCAGCTACCTGTTGGTCCTGTGTCTTCAGTATCTCTGGACTAGGAAGGAAGTAAAGTCCACTGCTGTCCCTCAGTTTCAGATAGGATGCCAGGGCATAGAAGTAATTGATCTCATTCTGCTCACCCCAGCTTACACTAGAAAGAAAAGATAAATATGCAGATTCCAAGGGATATCTTGAAAGAGGAGAACACTGCCCAAAGAATCAAGTGATCCTCCCATGGAATCTCATTAGGGTGAAGGATGATCCCAGCCAGATAAAGCACAGCTGGGTACAGACATTTGAGTAGTCTCTACAGGACAAATAGCAGTTTAAAAAACAAGAATGTTGTAGGAAGTTAGAAGAGTTTGGTTTATTTAGTTTAGAAGGGTGAAAAGTAATCGGAGTCCTCCAGTACAAAAAGTGGTTACAAAGAGACTGGTGATGAACTGCTTTCTAGAGCCACTTGGGTAAGGAAAGGAAATCATTCTACTTTTAAGCAAAGGTAACTCAAGAAAAATTATCAAAGGTAAGTGAGCATTGGCAATTGCTATAGAATGGTGTTGAGAAATCTTGTTATTTGAGAATTTCTGAAGAGTAGGTGAAAAACATCTGTGGGAGGTGATCAAGAGATAGATAACCCCATTCCAGTGCAGGAAGCTGGACTACTTTTTAAAGATCTGAAGATCATTCCCCAGCCCTATGGTTCCTATAGTTTTGGAAAGATGGATTACATATCTGTGCCCGGACTTGCTGATTGGGTCCAAGTGCCACAGACTTCAAAATACTGCTCTACTTAGATGACTGTTAGTTACTATTAGTAACCTACACTATCTTGCTCATAGCAAGTTTTCCAATTTGCATCGTTCCTAATTTCATACCTTTTGTCCTAGGTGTGACCCTCTATACACTTTGAAAAATTCTTCTGTCAAATACAGCCCATCATCACCACACCCAAAACTTTCTTTCATCAATAATTATGCTACATTTTATATCCCATTTTCAATCTTCCTTTCTGAAGTATAGAATAGCTACATTTCGTTCCCTACAACTTCAGGGACCAGCTTTCAGAATCCAAATGAGATGCCTCAGTTAGAAGGTGCAAGTCCAGCTACTCCCATCTGTCCATCTCAACGGACATCAGGTACAAGTGGTGTACCTCAGGATCCATATTGGTACCAGTGTTATCCAACATCTTCATTAAGGTCGATCAAGGGAAGCCTCAGCAGATTTGCAGGTGACACCAAGCTGAGTGGTGCAGCTGACACACCTGAAGGGTGGGATGCCATCCAGAGAGAGCTGGACAAGCTCCATTCAATGGGAATCTCATGAGATTTAACAAGACCAAGTGCTGGTGCTGCACTTGGGTCAGGACAAGCCCCAGAACCAATCCAGGCTGGGGATGAACAGACTGAGAGCGGCTCTCAGAAGAAGGGCTTGGTAAGAATTGCCTTTATCAGCCCAAAAAGTCACACTCGCATGAGTGGAATGACAACAGTCTGGTCATCAATATCCACCTGTAACCCTCTTGTTGGGAAGCCATGCAGTGGCCCTGTGAAAACTGCAAGATGTGCAACCTCTCACTATCCAAAGGACTGGTGTCATCAAAGAGGAGCAGCTCCCTTTGCCCAAGGTTTGTCTTCTACAAACATAAACCCATGGGGCTATGTCCACAGGCAGACAAAAAGCCACTCTGCCCATGCTCAAAGCATCTGAAAAGCCATGTTAATAGGGTTTATAAACACTGCTAAGGCATGGGATGTAAACATATTAAACCCATGGGCAAAGTGAGCTGATGTCTGCCTGTAACACACACACACACCTAGACGTGCCCACAGATGATTGGCAAAAGTACCTCTGCAAACTTTCAGGCTCCTCACACACACACAAAACAAGCCTTGTCTTCAGAGACACAGAAGCAATCAAATATCTGGCAACAACTTTCAAAACCCTTCAAGCCAGATCCTATTAAAACCAGCAACTAAGAGATGAAAGGCACTAGCTCGTCCTACCAGTCACACTTAACAAGGCTCTAAAACATTTACTGTATCTAACATTACCTCTATAGAAATTCCACAACTGTAGACAATGCCTAACATCATAGGATACATTTATGTTTCCGTTCAATTGAAGGTACTACATAAAAGGATGTTTTTGTTTTAATTTGTGTTCTGGGACCTTGGAAAAGAAGCTGCCTCATCACCTGCTGGAAAAGGCCAAGTACAGAAGAAGAAAGGGTTCTTTTAAGAATGGAAATTATAGCCCCAGAATGAGACCTGGGCCCTAAAGAAATCCATGGTAACATTCATACTGAATGCAAACTCATTATATCCCCCTCTAAATTGAAACATCCCTGCTTCTAATTTCAAATTAGCAGTGAACTCTTTCACCGACCTGCCTCTCCATTTCATAAAAAGTCCATGAAATGCATGTTTATAGTTGCTGGGTGATGACTTAAATTACATCTTGGTGTGAAAATTTCTCCATTCTTTTTAAAACAAGGTTTTTTGGCATTATGTGTCAAATTTGCAGTGAATTACTAAAAAAAAACCTGCCACCCAAGTTGCCTCAGTATTATCATTACAGTTGTAAATACACACTTAAAACTAGTTGTGTAGTCATGCCTTGCTAACATCTTCATAAAATCTGACAGCTTGTCAAATAGCCCCCACTGTGGACAGCACTGAAGCAGTTCCAGAGATCATCAGAGTTAAAGGGCAGTGAAGGTAAGGACCTTGTCCCACCTCCTGCACATCACAGCTCTGTTAATTTCAACCGTGAGAACTAGTGACCCTGACAGGCTTCTTTAATGAAAATAGATGCTTTAATATTTTAAGAACACTCACTTTTATTTAAGCCCATGTGTCTTCCAAACCCACAGTACTTTGGAAAAACATCGTGTTTTTGAAGTACACGGTATATGAATAAAAACCACAATCAAGCAGGTAGGGACAGCAATTGAGGATATAAATCCAGAACTGGCACACACTACTCTTTGCTCTTGTGACAGTTTATATCACCAGGGCCAGAAACTCTGCTCCCAATGGTCAACTTGAAAAATCCAAGTGGCTGATTCCAGGACTCTCAGCACCATTACAGGCACTGACTGTGCACTGTTAATATTTGATGGATGCTTGCAGCTCCAGTCTCTCAGAAAGCCATTATGCAGGACATGCTCCAAGATGTGTGTTTTACTCCACATGCCTGATGCTGTGATTCACAGGGAAAACCTGCACAGAAGGCACAGGCTGGGATGTTACTGCTCCAAGCTCCATCAGCAAACGGTCACTGAAATAAATTAACATCAGCATCTCATAGAAGTCCCTGCATGAGAGTGTTAGGCAAGATTTATTCAAGACTACAGTCTCTGGAGCAACTGATCAGAATCAAAGGTAAGCCAAAAACTAAATAAATTAAAATGGGATGAGCTAGAATAACAAAGCAGCATGGCCAAGGCAGCAGCCACATGACAGCCAGAGGCATCTCCAGAGCAGTCAAAACAACTGTCCTCAGAGCTTGCCAATGAGCCAGATGCTCCTGCTGGAAGAAGGGTAGTGTTGATATAAACTCAGAGATACGAGATGCTTAACACCAAGAGCAATCAATCTTCAGGATTCCCACATGGCTGCCAAGCTTCGCTATTATGCCACAAAGAGATGAAAACAAACTTCATAAAACACATGTAGATCCTACATGAGAAACTCGCTCCACCCTCCCCTTACTACTCAGAAACAAACCCACAATTTGGGTGTAGCTGTAAATGACCTGATGCTTTTCCTGAGTTAACAACAGAATCAGGAAAGAGTATCGTTGGCTAAACAGTGCATAGTACACACCCTGCCAGAAAACCAATGGACTTATCATACAGTATAGGAAATGCCTATCTTCCACATCAATTAGTGACCCAAGAGTGATTGATTTTGTAATCCCAAACTTGACTTATAAAGTGACTTCCTCTGGGGCCAATTTTCCATTACCCAGCATGTGGAAAATTGCATACGGTCAGTGCACTAAGAAAACCAAGGAAAAAAAAGGGCTATTTAAACCCCAATTCTACCATGCCTCCACATTCTTGCTTTCCTGAGGGAGATGCACTTTTAACAGTTACTTCCTTTCCCTGCCCCAACATCCTATCTGCACCACACACCAGCTGGGCACTCAATCAAAACAGAAACAACAACAGGAACCAGCAGCTAGCTATTCATTACAATAGGATCAAAACATTTCTAGGCACTAGTGCTTTGCCAAGTTACCATCCTTGAAGACCTGCCACAACCCTCCTCTTCCCTCTCATCACGGACACCATTGCTGAAAGCAGCCCCACTTCAGCCTGAAGCACCACATTTTGAAGATCACGGCTTTTGAATCAGAAGCCACATCTCAGAACTGAAGGAGGAAATGGAACTGGGCAGCAGAAAGGTGAGAAAATTACCTGGCCAACAACACAGGCTGATGTTTGCCCTTTATTCCAATCACGTTAACATTAGCTCCAGTCTATAAAACCAGGATTGCACTGCACACTAACTACCAGGGTAATCACAGAAACAGCACCGCAATATGATTACTGGGTGCTAATTATATCTTATAAAGAGTTAAAGACAATCAACTACACGTAATCAAGATTTATATGCAGTTTTTCACTGACCTGAAACAGCTTCATACATTAGCAGGTTTAACATTACTGCAGAAACAAAGCAAACAGTTACATCTACATGAGAAAATGCATGAAACCCAAGAGCCAGATGTTGGGTCCTTTCATCCAGCAAGCAATTATTTAATTCATGGGAAAAGATTATCTCTCTCATTGTTTCATCAGTACATAATGTATCTCAGAACCAATCCCAGCACTCTGGCCTGGGCTGGGTACAAATCTGCAGGACTGCACAGGGTCATGAATCAAGGGTCTCCCCCTTTTCCTCTGCTGCCATTGCTTCTGGGCAGTGAACACAGAGCAACTGGAGATACCCTCAGCCCATATCTCTTTTTTCCCATTCATGCACAACAGCACAGACCCCAAGGAGGCTGTCAAGAAAGACTGTGCTTCCCCTCACACCCCTCCAGGAAGGCCAATTCTCCCTGGGTAAGCACAACAGGGAATGCCAAGGAGCTGCCCACCCTCTCCAGCACAGTTGCTGACCTCCAGCTCTGAGACACAAAGGGTCCCTTGGCCTCAACTAAGGGCTCCTTGCCCCAAGCACCATCAAGAACTGCAGACCTTTGGTGAGTCATTTTGGCCACACCACCCTCATCTATTGTCCATCCTCCCAGATAACAACCCTCATCACCTCTGGAGAGGTGGACAGTCAACAGCCACCATCAACACCACCCAAAGACGACGAATACTTGATTACACTGGACCCTACACCATGAGCAATTCAGCAGTTTTGCTAACTACACTACAAACAAAACTGAAAAAGCACATCCCTCTGCAAGGTTACTCCAAGGCTGTCACTGGATAAACCAGCCTGAGCATACCACATGTAAGGTACACTCCCGAACAAGGCACAACAGATAGGAGCATTTAATAAACACAGCCATTAACTGGGAAACATCCCTGCAGCAATTAAAAGTTTGCAAAGCACTACAACGTACACCTGGTTATTGCTCTGACATCTGCTTAGGTTTTCTGTGTGTTTGTAAGTGGGACCAAACAGGAAGATAATTGAGTTTATGGGCATTTCATGACAAAAATGAAAACAAGGTACTGCTAATTGTTCATGAAAAATGGCATAAAAACTCAAAATGAAGCACATGTAGTGTTTGAAATGTTTCAAAGTTACCACATTTTATAATGAACCATATATGACCAAATGGTGTTTCTCCTACTAAAGAATAAAATTATTCTAAACTAAGGATTTCACCATAAAATGAGAGGAAATTCACAGTCTGAACAATTGCAGTTGTGCTGAGCACATTTTAAGACATATGGCAACTTTATAATGGTCATTGGGGATGAAGAGCTAAAATTCCGTTGCAGATTTTGAATTTAAGACATTTCACATAAAATTGCATATCTCAGGAAACAAATTACTTGTTAAGTGTACATCCTCATAATGTTACAGACAATATTTGGCATATGTAAATATGACTACCTCAAATTATGAATGCTATTTTCAGTACAACTACCCAATTGTTTTAGAAAGGCTCCAAGTAAGTTTTTAAAAAATTGTGTGAAGGTATCATTAAAAGTAAACAAATATAACAAGATCTGCCATAACTTTATACAGAATTACTGCAATATTATTCAGCTATAATGTTATCCAGTGTTCACAAGTAAATTCCCCAATTACTATTGTAAGTCTGTCATTAAAATAGTTCCTTCCTGTTTAAAATGTGGAGAGCCAAATGCATTTTCCCACCACTAGGTATTGTGTAAGACTCCTTTCTCTTCCAGCAAGCTGGCTGAAGATGGATGAGCTTCCAAACTGATATCATTTTTAATTACGTGTTTTTCTCTCATTACTAATTTCCTAAACATGTCTCTAATCTCGCAGCGAAATCTCTGAGCGCAGTAGGTGTATCCACATACATCATGCTCTCGAAAATTAAAATGAGATAATGATCAGGACTGCCATCACAACATAACCTGAAACAAGCAAGATACATGTGAGGTGATACATACTCATAAGACTCTGATCTCAAGTGTTTCTGGAAAGCAGCAGCACACTGGATGGTTTCCATCCTTCCTGGAGCCCCTACTGGAGCCAGCAACACAGCCAGTGGGGTCTAGGAGGGGGAGATGCCTCAAGCCACCTCCCACCTTGCACAGTTACAAGTTCATAATGCCAAATGCATTTCCACCCCTTCACTCCCTTCCTCTCTATATATATATATATTTACTAATATATGTAGTCATATTTACATATGCCAAACACTGCATCAAGAAGCCCTGTGTGCATAAGGGAGCCAGACCAGCTGCTCCTCTACAGAAGATACCAGAGGGATCCCAGTTCCCTCCTGACATCGGGGCTCCAACAGCTCCTTGCAGCTAGGTCAAGGTGTCCTGAAGGGGCTGCCTTCTCCAGGAGCACAGGAGGGTGGGAAGTGTTGGAGGCAGCCACACCCAGCAGACAGGTAGGGAGGCACATGCCCACGCAGGCCCCGGGTACCAGAAGGGGTCACACCCCCGGCAGCTGCTGCTGCATCAGGTGCTCTCTTGGCAGGAACTGGGACTATGTATAGATCCGTCAGGTTAGGTCAACCAAGTGCCAGCCAGTTATTCCCATGGGATCCCTCTCATTCCTCAGATACCTCTCACTACCTGAAAGCCATTGCACAGCTGAACAGAGTTGCAGCATTCTTTAACCATTAAACCAGCTGGGCAAAACCGAAGCTTTTCAGAGGGAGGGGGCAGGGGGGAAACAAAAGACAACAAAAACAAAAGGGTAACTGTCACGGAGCTTTCTTCCCAGCTAAACACTTCACGCACCAAATTCCTAAGGGAGTGATGCTTTCAGCACATCAGCTGCCTTCCCATCAACTGACACTACCCAAATAAAGGAGGAAAATCCTAGAACTCTTCAGAGTGGCTGACATTTAAAGAATCAAATAAAGCAAAACCAGATAAATCACAAGCACTTAAATAAGTTTATGTCTTCTAAGCAGTCTTAAAATATGTCACAAGTATGGTTCTGCCCACTCACTCAAAGGAAAGGGATCTCTGCTGTTTTGCAGCCAAAAAGATGAAGGTAAAAAGGGACTAGAAATAAATACAGTTGAAGTGTACACACCAGATTAATGCTCATAAAACCAGTGCATGCCTAAAGAAAACCAACACCAGGGCTCTGGTACATATGCATGCAAGTCACCAGTCTGTAATCGCAGGCTGATCAAAATGCATGTGCTAAATGGGGTAAGCTTATCTAAAAATGTAATGCTAGCTGAATTGCCCTGGGCCCCTAGGGAGGCCTGCAGCAGAGTGTGAGTGGGCTGGAGTTCAGATGTTTCGCTGTATTCACACATGCTGCTGTGGAAGCTGGATGATGGAAAAACTAAACAATTTCACATTTTCTTCTCAAAAAAAAAAAAAAAAAAAAAAAAAAGAGTCCATAAAATTTCATCCTATTTTTTTACCTGCTATCCATCCACTGACTAGGAAAAGCTCTAAAGCTCTAAATCCAGCCTTAACCTCCTCAAGAACTTGATGAAGAAATTCCTACAAGAATCCAGGTTCCTCTTGAAAACAAACACTTCTGAACTTCACTCAGCTGAGAGAAGGAAAAGCTGGGGGATGCTCCCTTTTTCTCCTTCCCACAGCATCTTGGGAGGACCATGAAAAGGACACACACATACCCAAGACTCCACCAGACCTTTTGCTGCACCACCCACCCCTGGAATGGAAGCAGCGCCCACCTGGGAGTCAGGGCAAGGCTGAGCTGCACAGCACAACCCTCGACCTCAGGTGGGAATTTGCTGACCACTGAGGGCAGGGCAAGCCTTTCGTGTGACTCTGCTGTGTTATGACTGGGCTCCTACTCCTTTTTAATTCTCATTAACATTTGCTGACACCTCCTTTACAACCAGAGGGGCAGGTTCTTTACGAGAAGCCATTTCACCTTCCCCAGTTAATGACTTAATCCACAGACTGAAGCAGGTCAGATTATCTACACTTATCAAAGACAACATTATGCTTCATAAGCTATTTTTCTGCTTCAGTAAGGAACATGCATGTTTTATTTCTTACTATGTTTACCCATTACCTCACTGAGCTGCATTATTGTTAGTCTTTCTGAGGCTCTCCTAGAATAGGAGCGCATAAAACAGGATTTCCTCCAGCTCTGCATACCTACTTACTCCAGTGCCATTAATGACATAGGACTGGATTGAACAAAGACTTAACATCAAATGAGCATTCAAAACAGCTGGGAACTAAAATATATCTGCCTGGAACACTGCATCTGTGTTTTGTCTTTTGAAAAATGCTAATGAGGCAAAAATTCGCTTTCAAGATCACTTTTACAAGGATGTTTTCATGAGACAAAAAGGACTTGTGAAACATTTGCATGTGGGACATGAATCCCAGTGGGCTTTAAATTAAGTTTATAACAGTTTTTATACATAAATCTGCAAATCAGGTTGTCCTCTTTCTGGAGATCAGACATAACTTAACTGCTGTCAAAAGGAATCCTGCAGAAAAGAGCCAAGATCTGCATAAGAATCCTCCAAAAACCCAAATCCAAATTGTCTTCCATGTGATAACAAGCAGTAGCTGAAACACCCAGGCGTAGGTAACTATCCTCAGAACTCAACTCTGAGATTTTTAACCAGTATTTTAAGGAAAAATTACAGATGCATACATGTAAGAAAAATACAAGTGATACTGTTCCAGGATTCATAGAAATTAGGAATACTGCTTGGGTTCAGTGTTTAGCATCCAAAATAATCTTGGCAATCTCTCAAAGACCTCTGTATGGGTGGTGTACACAAAAGCAGTGGCAGCCAGCAGGTTGGGAGGCAATGCAGGGATGCATGAGGAAAAACACTACGGGCTCTGTGTAATGCTGTCAGCTCCCACCTGCCCCAGGACATTTCCTACCTCTGCCTACAAACACAGCGATTCTCCAACCGCTGAGTAAACAGTCTTTGAAGATAACAAAGCTTATTCTAATCTCTCACTGATGCCACTCATGTACTGTACTCAGCTGAGCTATAAAACTCCTGGGTTAACTCACTCTGTAAGATCAGGATTACCTTAACTCTCTGTTGTTGCACAGACTTCAGGAACCCTGTTCAGGTACAGAAAGAAGTGTTTTTCACTCAGTCAATGTGTGTTTTTTCTCATTGAATAACCAGACATTTTTCAGCTCACTCCCTTAGCAGCAGGTTGACTGTTTCTTACCATTAGGCTTAGTGAGACAGCTTTCCCAAAGCAAGCACAAGCACAGTCTCTTGGAAGGACAGAATGCCAAGGACAATTTTCTAACACTAGCATACAGGACTGTTGCTCCAGTGACAAGAAGGAAAAATCAGGTTAAGCCTGGGCCAGAGTGGTGTCCTTCTTGGAGTGGTCCTGTCCAGGGCCAGGAGTTGGTACTTGCGGGTCCTTTCCCACTCAGGATATTCTATGATTCTAACAAGAGAAATTAAAAAAAAAAAAAAAAAAAAAAAAAAAAACAAAAAAAAAAACAACATAAAAAGAAAACAAAAAAGTAGAGACTTCCAATTAATCACCTCAGAGGGGAATGCCTTTGTGTTCTCACTTGTGTTCACTTCCCAGGGTTAAGTGTTCTGCATCTCTGTTCTTTAACTATCTGCTCCACACTTCTCACTGCACCCAATCCTCCAAGAGCCAAACCCTCCCACAGGAATAAAACACTCAGAGAAGAACTCAGGGTGAGTCAGGCAGGAAAGCCAACCCCGCATATAACACATCTTTCATGTCATCAAAAGACTTGGCAATAAGAAGCTGAAACCCAGCTAAATTCTTACAGCACAAACAGAGCTGTTTTGCTTTTGAGCTGCATGTGCTTATGAGCAGCCATGACCAGAATAATAAAAGGACACACAGCACAAATCTGAGAACAGGAGCTCAAGTTGTGCCTGAATATTTACACTCCCTGTCAGTCCCAAAAGCAAGTTTCTTTTGGAAAGCCTGAATATTGTCAGCCAGGGGTTTTTTGCCCTTCAATAAGCTATACCATAGTTATAACAAATAGATCCTAGCACTATTTCTACACACATACACATGAACAGGTAATTATGTTCCCACTGAACAGAAAAGCAAAGAGGATGTGTTGGAGAAAAGCAGACAAAGGTAATGATACCAAGACAGAGAAAGGGATTTGGAACACAGACAATGACCAGTTCTGCAGTCTGGCCTCCTCTGCAATTCACCCATGTAAATCAGCTGAAACTGCACAGAGCAAACAGGCTTCACTTTCCACCTGTTAACACAGGTTATTGATTCCACTGTCAATGAAAGAAGCACGATGCAAACTGCTATGAAATGAAAATCCAGTGTCGCATGTAACCGGAGACAGAAGTAATGAGATGTACATTCAGGATGACGTATTGCTGAAAATACTCTTCCCTAAACCCAGCCATGGCTCCCCAAAGGGTTGTTACCAAAGACATGACTACTTCCCACTGCCAAACTGCCCTCAGGGAGCCAGTAAAACTGAGCCGGGGTGTTGCTCCTTGTGATCAACTGAGCAAATGCTGAGTGCAAACTCCACCTTCCACACAAAAATCAGAGAAACCCATTCACAGCCTGTGTTTCACAACACGTCAGCATGAGAAACTCCCTTAACCACACAAATATTCTTCTAATCATTTAGCTCTTTGTGGAAGTCTCAGATTTTAAACCTGAATAACAAGTAACTTCACCAGAGGTCAGTCAAGCAGCAGTAAGACTGCACAAGGTGGTAGGTTAAAGTATCTCATGTGTACAAGAGTACAAGTATGAAATTCAGAAAGGGCCCCCAGGGATCCCAATGCAAGACATGAAGATGTAATTAAAAACCATAAATCCATCAAGTGAAAAATATGTAAACTTAATGTATTAACTCATATATTTTTCTTCCTTGAACCCATTTGTCTTACTCTACACCCCTTTGGAGCACACAAATAAAAAATTAAAAGTATCAGAAGAAATATTTCTTCATATGTAAAAAATGAGTATCAATAATAAATGCTTTTTACTTTATTCTTACAGGTAATTGCTGAAAGAAGCTCTCTCAGCAGTCTGCCGAGATTCTGTGCATATTATGAATTATTTCAACTGTATCTTCTCTTTACAAAATCCACAAAAGGACGGTATCTCACAGTGTTTCTATGCCAGTCAATCATCCACACAAAATTACCCTTGTGAGAGCTTGTTGGAGGAATGTCAAATGTATTTGCCTGCCTTTGCAACAAAATCTTCACAGAAAGAAACAAATAGTTCACAGTTTACAGTTACACAAGTTACACTAACACCTGAACATCTTAAGAGCAGATTCTAGGTTTAACTTTGAATTTCAAGCTACAGGCAAAACAGTTATAGGTCAAATCTTGCCCCATGTTTTGCCCACAGCATAGTTTTCAAGATAGCTAACAAAAGCTCTGCAGTACCTGTAGATCATACTAAGTCTAAGGCACATCTTCTAAAAAGGGAATTTTGGACAAACTATCCCTTCCATCTTCTACTCACTGACCACAGAAGTAACACCAAGCATTGCCCAGAAATGACAGTGGCAAAGACATTTGTCCCTCACCTCCATCCTTCAAAGGCCAAATTTTGTAGAGCAAATTTGTTTCTCATCATTAATGAGCCTTTCCTTGAAACCAGGTTTCCCGCGGCCATGCAGCAGTATGGGAACACCATGAGTGACCCAAAAGGAGTAGAACAATTAAAATAAGGGTGGCCAGATGTCCTGATCGTACAAGCCACTTGTTAGTCCTCAAGCTTCTGACAACTGCAAAGACTGTCACATTCCACAGAGTCTCTGGAGACAGCTCCTGTTTTGGGGTGGGAATTGGACATGTGCCACCAGTCTGGCAAACTGCCATTGATCTCAACCACTTCAGCAGTCTCACCTCCTCCAAAACACTCAGCAGCAGCACTCTGCTGAAGGCCATGTTATGTACCCTGGGCATAGGCACCATCCCTGAACTCCTCAGGAGTCACGTAAGATGCAAAAGCACCAGGCAACCCCTGAAGAGAATTTTTCACTTGATAAAGCCATATGCAAGCTATGGGAAACTGTGTAGTCTGACATCTAGGAGAAAAGCAACAAAGCCAAAAGGCATAAATACATGCTACAACATACAATACAATGAGAACAACATAAGGTAAGAAAAACAGAATACAATACAAACTGAGTATATTTAACATCCCAAATGAGTTCAAACACAAAGCCAAATGCTGCCCATTTACAGTATAATGACCACTGATCCATTTATACACACAGACAGCAACACAAACCGTGTTGTAACAAACGGTATGTTGCAATAAAACAGGAAACACATTTAAACATAACCTTTCGAATGCTGTGAGAACCAGGACTAATGCTTCTCTTTCACTGTTTATGCTGAAAGCCAACTCAATGCCCAGCCTAGCCAGAAATATCACATTTCAGTCTTGTACAGAAGGCCTCCCATCCCATTCACCCAGCAGTGTAAAATCCCTCAGCAGCATCACGGGAAGATTTGCTAAGAGTTAAATGAAAATTGATCATCTTCCCACAGCTGCCCAGTGCTCCAGTCAATCCTGCACGGGTATTGATGTTTGGTAATAGCAGCCCAGCCCCAGCTGAAACTCAGCACAGCTTGCAAACTCCAGGAACGCTGATCAAAGGCAAATTGTAAGACTTGACTCAAAGGAGGGCTGTACTCACCTAAGCCTCTTTTTGTGAGCAAGAGCTGAGATTTCTCTGATTCACTGTACATTAGGGTGATGTATACAGCAGTCAAACTCTTGATGATAAAACAAACGCACAACAATGGCATTGTGCTGCCTAAAATAGGTGGATATATTTATACCAAACCATTTTTCTCCAACATGAGAATGAACATCTGCCAACTATGCCTGAAAGGGTCAAGCAGCTTCAAAGCAAAGTCAGTCCAAAGAAGTACATGTCAAAGATTTACATTTCTCTTAGCTTATCCTAGAGAAGAATGCATTACTTCTACTAAGTAACATGTTCTCACCATATTTCAAATGAAAGCAACAATAATTTGAAGCTTTGCCTTTAAGTTCCTCTATAAAATTTAGCTTTCTTTCCATTTAAAATTAAAATATTTTTAATGAAAAACTAATAATTAATACAACTTAGCATGAACCTCAACAGCAGTAGGAGGGACTGAAGCCACAGAGAGCTCCCAGTTTGCAAGGCTACATCACACTTCCACAAGGCAGCTTTCCAGTTCTATCACAGGGAGGCATTGTGCAGTATGCAGATAAAACCTTTTAAGTACCATCAGCACAGCTCTAACCCCTGCTCCCTGAGCTGATCTGACATCTGCTGCTTACTGAAGCTCCACTTCAACTGGACACACACCACAGACCTTCAATCTCCTTCCACAGCCTCACCACTCCCCTCCTGGTGAACTAGCAGATTTTCAGGACTACCTGTTACTAACTTTACAGTTTACCTGAAGTCCCCAGCTTTTTTAGCTCTTTCTGCTATTGCAGTGACCCCAGTTCTGACACCTGACCTGAAAGTTCAGTTGCAAGGCACAGAGTCCACTATTTTCTGTCTCTCTGTGCTATATATTCTTATTGTGCACATTACAGGAGCAGTCAGCTCTGCTAACAGCAGTTGATGATGCTTAATGCCACACAAGCAAGAGAGTCTCCACCACAAAAAAAAAAAAAAAAAATTTTTACTGGAAAATGAACAAAAGATGGAAGAATTTTCTCTTTGCTGAGCAAAGGAGAAATCAAGCCCATGGATATTAAACTGCTTGTCCAAATTCACAAACTCAGTGATAGATCCAAGGATTAATTCAGATTTTGCATTGGGACAATTGCTGTTAACATAGGCAGCAGGAGGTATGATTCTCCTTGAAGTAAGGCCCAGGTTTTCTCCCGTAAGTCACTACAAAAAATTAGTAGACACTTGTAAAAGAAGTCAGGCAGGTCCTGATCACAAGCACAGCCAGCAGTAGACAGGATTCCCACCTTCCTAAGGATGCCTTCCACTTGGGCATATACTGGACACGGAAGTACAAAATAGTTATTTCAGTGCTGCAGGTCTGCAGTCAGATGACAAGGAGACAAAACCAGACAAGTTAAATTCCACTGATTTCCAGTAAATAATAAAGAGTAGAAACAGTACTTCCAACTGGACAACTGCCTGCCATACTCAGTGTGACCAATATCCAAATAGATCTACTTCCTGAAGGTCATCCAATTTTGAGAAAGGCAACAGCATTGTCATGGAAAAATATTCCATAAGACATGTAGATGCTTTCAGAGAGGTTCTCCTCATCTAACCTGGGTGAAGCAAAATCTCTGCTCACTTTTCATGACAAAATGTTCATCTGCCAGCTGAAAACCCAGGGACTGACCGGCTCTTCCCTAGATCAGCATCTTCACTGTGGCAAGGACAACTCAGGCCCAGAGAGAGCAGCTATTCTGAGGTACCTGAGCAGCAGGAGACACATGTAGCAACTGTGAAGATTGTGGGTAATTCTGATCTTGGGGGGGGGAAAAAAAAAAAGAAAGAAAATCTTGGTGGTTTCAGTCATCCCCACTCCTATACCCTGAAGTGCCAGGTCCACAGCAGCAGCCACTATCAGCTGCTGTGAGCCAGGGAAGAGGAGGAGGATGACTACTGCCTCCAACAACCTCATTGTTAACAAGTCAGAGGTTGGGATCACTGTAGGTGGAAGCTCTTGGCAAAAACAATAAAGCAGCTACTACATATTTCAACAGGTTCAAAGTAACCTCAGATGTTAGGAGCAGATGCTCTTTTCCACCCCCTGGGATTTTGAAACGGTTTATGTGTTTCCTCCCTTTCCCCTAATAGGCCAGGGTGCTGAAGGAATTAGCCAGAGAAAGAGCCAGAGAAACACTAATTACCCTCAGCTACCCAGGAGACCACAGTACCTTCAGATAATTGTGCAATCCCCACTCCCCCACTTCAGATCCCCCAGTGAGAAGGTCTCTTGCCTCCAGCATCCAAACTGCAAGATAATCCCTCTCACCTGTATTTTAAAAGAGCATGCTTGAAAATCCTGAGCGTTTAAAGCAAACTCATTACAATTAGTTTCCACAGCCTGTCCTGTCACACGGGGAATGACTGGGAACTGCTCGTGTCAACACATTTGACACAGTGCTGTCACTAACCCTGTTATTAGACTGCACACCTACCTGAAATCCACATCTGAGCTCACTGCCTGGAGCACTCCACAGCCAAGTCGCTGCAAGAGTCTCTCTCACAAAATTAAATATTAAATGTGCATCTTAAAAAAATGCCCCCTAGTTTCATATTTATTGACGAAGACATTACTTTTCCACTTATGCTTTTTTGAAATGTTAAATATAGAACATTTTAAGGCATATTTAGTGCTTGTAAAAAGCCATGAAAATTGGATTCCTCTAGAGAGCAATCTGTAAGAGACAGCTCTCCCACTCAATTCCCCTTATCCATATCAACCCAGTTGCAAAAAGACCTCCCATGAAAACATGAAGAGCCCCTAAATAACAGAGGACCCCAAACTTAGCCAAGACTCAGCTGTGTCACCACTGTGACTCCCAAATTCCGGGCAGTATGGGCTGACACACCAACAGAAAACAACAGGCACAGGCAGGAAAAATCAGTGAAGCCAGGGACTCCTCCTAAAAGCTTAGACCGATTCCACATGCGCTTCAAGTGTTGCAAGAAGCCCCCATATGCTCTGAATCCTTGTTCTTTCAGGGAAGCATGAGCCTGCAGGCAAACGCTGAGGACACAGAGCCCTCTCCCAGGGTCCTCCACGTGTAGCGCCCAACAGTGCACAGTGAGGAGACAAGTACTGTCAGCCAGGGATCACACGAGCCCTCTTTGCCTCTATTCCTGCTGATAACAGGCCATCAGAGTGGCCAAGGTGGGGATTACAAAGCATCCCTGACTCTCACACATCAAGATTACAGTCCTCAAGCCCATAACTGTCCTCTCAGCCTGGTCTTCCAAAACCATAAGAACTACTGCACGGTCCTTCTTTCCATCTTTCTTACTGAGAGCCATCCTTAACAGCTTTTGAACCTGTCAGGTGATCTGAAATTGAGGCAGAAGGCTCAGAACAAGTTCCTACAGCTTCCACAAACTATGAGATGAATTGGGCAGTACCCATGCGTTATTAGTTGTTTGGCAGAAGCGAGACGTCCAAGTACTGGCTTACTGTCAACCAGTGTGTGCAGCTGCAGAGAAGATGCTGCCTCTTATGGAGTCATCTGGGACAAGGAAGGAACAGCTGGGATTAATGCAGAAGGATGGGCAGAACAAATGCAGTGAACATCCATCCTACCAAACCTTCCTTCCCTAGTTCTGCTGCTGGTGAAAACATGGGGGAGTTATTTGGCATACAGGAGAAACCCACAGGTAAGAGCCTGCCCTTCCCAAAACTCTGTTCTTCATCTCCCCTGCAGGTGATGCAACCAGCAGCACACACAGGTGTGCCATGGCCACCAAGAGACCATCACTTTGACTAGGAGGCGGAGTGATGGGAGTTCAGTCCAGCAGCACTGTCTGGCATTTGCACAGCTGAGACACATCCATGTAAACAGCACATCTGAAGCCAGAGCCATCTTCCCTTTTTTCCCAGAGTACCAAAGATTCCTCCAGCTCTGGCTGGTGTAACATCAAGCCCTGACAAGGATACAGCAGGCTAGGACTTGCTTAGCTCCCTCAAATGATTCATGGCTCATCAGCAACAACGCCATAACCTGTCCTGGTCACTGAGACTCCCTGCAGACAAGGGCTGGCAGTGGGATCCTTTGTACCCAGCTTACCTGGGCAACTGGGAATACAGGACTTTTTAGGTACTGGGGAACAAAAAGATTGCCAACCCCACCAGCAATAGAGCCACACTCTCTTCTCTGTCCTCCAGGCCTTTGGAAACTGCTCAGTGGTGTGCCTCACACAACACACAGTGCAGATAATGCAATGGGGCTAAAAATTTAAAACAAAACAACAGAACAGGGAAGAAAAAAAAAGCTCTTAAAAACTAAGACAGCAAGAACTTTCTGAACTCAAGCTATAACACAGAATGAATGTTTCTGCCCTGTTCAATGTTGCCTCTGGCACCTGCCTGCACTGGCAGTAGGTACAGGATACACTGCTCAGACTGGGGGTGTCTGGGGATGAGGGGGGATGGGGACAAGTGAAATGCAGTGTCTGAGTCCCTGGGCTGGGAGGAACATGATCATCAAAGCTGATCACTTTCAAAGTGAACTTCTGCTGGTCCTGGCCGCCTTTCAATACTGTTAGAAAAAAATCTTCTAATATAGTATACCTGGGCACAAGCACTACTCTTCTACAACCAAAATATTTACACTAGTATAAATCCCTTCCGTGGAGGTAGTTGCATCCACGTGCACATTCCTCACACCAGGAGAGCTTTTTTCCTCTGCTCATAAGGGATTAGCTAAAACCATTTTACAGTAGCTATATATCCTTAGGGCTATTGCCTGTGCCAGAGGCAGCACAGAGTTTACTTCCAGAAATGCAGCTACAGGAGCACATCTCTCACACTGAACAGTCCCTGCCTCTCCGCTTCCTTGTGGAGACACACACCTCACTCTGACATACACCTCTTCAGAAATAACAGCATGTTTGGGTTTTACCTAACAAGGGCAATCACACAAATTGATTAATTAGCATTTGTGAAGCACAATGAAGAATTTAGGTGCTTAGTAATATTATTACTAATTTAATCTACATCCCATTCAGTCCTCAGTGTCTCCCTGAAACTGCCAACAATGATGCCAATTAGTGGTAATTGTGGTTTGTGAAAGGCTATTTGCCAACTGGGAGTGAAACACAGACCACCAACTCATTTCCCATGGATTGTCCCACAGCTGCCAACAGCAACAACTTTCAGGCACAGCGACCTGCTCTCCACTCCAGCCAGAACTCTGGCAGTAGGAGATCCTGTATCCCATTACCAACTCTCCAGGGACACAGCCTGCAAAACTTTCAATTATGGATAAACCAAGATACCTTGTTTTTCCCTCCTACATTAGTTTTCAGTACATGACCCAGTAACTGATGCCAACACTGCAATACCAAAATGTTAATCTGGGATAATTTCAGATTAAACTTTGCTTGGTTCCATCCACACTTAATGAAAATCACATTTTGATTCACACACAGGCCTCACTGTGGTGGAAAACTGTAAAGGCAGCAGCAGTAAAATGAAGGGAATTGAGAGCGTAGGATGCAGTAAATCTTGTGCTTGGGAGACTGTTTAAAGAGTTTTAACATAAGCAAAGAGGTCTATCTTTTTATCAGCTGTCCACAGAGATTTGGAGGACTTTGAAGAGACACAAACAACTAACAGTATTCTATAATCAATGCACAACATCTGAGCACTGGAACTTTAAATTATTTATATATTTTAAATACATCTAATTGAAAGGATAGCAACATAAACTGTATGAATCATAGCCCTCTCAAGTAATTAGACTTGTTATCCCTGCAGACTGCAAACAGTACGTTGGTTTTCTATTCTAATGTGAATTCAATCCCCTGTCAGCTGCCCCACGCATGAGAATACACCTCCACTCTTTCATCAGGAAAGATATCAACAGCAGGAAACTAGCCCTTCTTTCATCTCTGAGGCACCCACCCACCTTTCCAAAGGGTTTTCAACCAGGTGTGGAAACCTTTCTGAATCTGTGCTGAAAGATCTCTTAATTATTATGGCAAAGGAGGTAAATCCTTTGAGAGCAGTGTGCTCCAAGCAGCCGCCTTCTGGTGTTTACTCATCCAGTAGTTGCTTAGTTTGACAGTGCATTAGAAGAGCTTGTAGGAAACTTTGGACTTGCATTGTATGGGCATGAAACTCTTACAGAGAGGAGCTGTTTTTTCAGATGTCTTGTTATATAATTAAACAAGAAAGGGAGCGGGGGGGGGATCGAGCAAGCTGCCTTTTTGGCACAAGCATTACACAGTGCTCATCCTGCCAGCATATTGCATCAGATTCCCACTGCAAGGCCAATTCACAGCAGCTGAGTAGCCGAGCCCCTAACTGTTATCTCCTGCTAAACCTACTTCACGCTCACGAGGCAGTAAGTACAACTGCTTATTGCATCTTCCTTCCTGAGGAGCTGCTCACCACACCAGGATTAGAGAGAATCTGAGCTTGCAATTAGGCTGCAGGTCTCACAAGTGTCAGAGGATGCAGTTTTCAAGGAATTTCAACCATCAAGCCTTACTGCATGCTGCACAGTGAGTAAACTCCAGGTATCTGTTACCCCGTGCTCAGGTCTGCCGAGGTTCTGACACTGTGATGACTCCTATTTTATTACGTTCCTAGGCATGCTTTGAAACCCTGCAGAAAAGGGGGATTAATTTACCCATCATCGAGTGCTTATCAAGGAAGTCCCCCTGAGACCTGCAGGAAGGAGACCACACAAACAGGCCTTTGCTCACAGGTCTCCTCACCTGAACACCTGGCTGAGGCCCCCGACTTTCCAACACTGGGATTTTTTTTTTCCCATGGCAGAGATCCGCACACAGATAGGACCCAATTCTTTATGGCAGAGGCCCACCCCAACAACAGGAACAGGGGTTTCTGTGCTCCTCATTGAAGCAGCCTATCTCAGGCACTTCACAAGGGAAATTAAACTTCTTTCCACCATTTGCAGCAATCCAGAAAACAAAAGGTCCAGCAGTCCTGAATCCAGTGAGATAAGATATGTGACCTTTTACACCACAGAAATAAGAGCCTACTCCAAACCCAGCAAGTCAGAAGAGAGACTCCTGTCAATTTCAAAAGGCTTTGGATCTGGCCTGAAAATGCAAACCTCACTGTGCATTCAGACACTGCTCCACAATGCACTTCCAAACAAAACTATATTTAGATTCAATGGGAATTCTGTAGATCATACAGGAACTCTTTGAATGAAAACGAAGGTCAGTAGGGTTTGGCTTCCTCTTCAGACCCTCCCCCCCATTCTTGCAAACATCCAGATAAGCATTGTTTAGAAAACAATACATTACTTCCAGATGTTATCAAAACCCCAACACACATTTTGTATGTCCTGAAACAGAATCTCAGGGTCTTCTGTTGCATTTTGCCCCATCAGCTGATTCTCAGGATCTCTTCAGATGTCTAGGCAAGACTCTTATCAAGACTGTCTTTTTTTCACCTTTCAAAAGCTTTGCTCTACCTGCTCTAACAAAGGAAAAGGGACAAGGATAATAAAGGCCTTTGATAGACAGAAAACAAACACGGAAAGGAAAGACTGTGCAGACAATTAGAACACATGCTAATAAAGCTGCACCTGTGTTAGAGGGAACCTTTTGGCATCCTCAAGCACTTTCTCCATTCCCTACCAGGGATTTCATGCCACCGTGCAGCACAAACTGGAGGAAAATGACACAGCCAGTGCTTGCCCGAGGGACATGAAGTACAGGAGAGAGCCCATCAGCCAGGCAGGCACGTTCAAGCACCCAGAGGGCAAAAGTACAGCCCACTCAAAGATCATCCCACTCAAAGTTTCCTCCAGCGCCACAGACACAAGTGTTTGATTGTCAGCTGCACTTCTCGGAAGGAGGAGCTGAACGCCTGCCGCCGGCAGCTTCTCTTAGGAAGGATGAAGGCAAATCCCAGTCCCAACACCGAGCCGGCATCCCCGGGGCGGTGTCAGCAGGACTGGGCGGCCCCGGCTCCTGCCGAGGGCCACGGGGAGCTGCTGCCCCGGCACCCGCGCCCTGGGGTGGCCCCGAGGGCGCGTCCTGGACGGCACCTGCACGGCTGCTCCTCGGCTCTTTCCCGAACTCCCTATTTTTACTGTTTCTGGCAGCCGGTGGCTGTAACAGCGGGTGAGCATCCAGCTGCACAGTTTCGCTTTTTGATACAAATCCGGGACGAGAAATCCTTGAACTTTTAAAGAACCCTCCTGGGTCGGAAATCTCCGGCTTTGCCGTAACGCTCCGTCCCAAATCCTTTGGGGATGAACCGGTGACCCCGTGCGGGCCGGGGACAGGCTGCTCTGCCCCTCACCACCTCCCCGCGACCCCCCGGCGGTGCCGGGCGCTGCACTTACCGGCGGGGCGTTGGGCGGGCAGCCGCCGGCAGCCAGCCGGACCGCCTGCCTCCTCAGCTCGGCCAGCTGCGCCTGGCAGCTCCGGCACCAGCCCCCGGCCGCCGCCCGCTCCAGCGGCCGCGGCTCGGCCCCCGCGGCGGCTCCCGCTCCCTCGGGCGGCGGGCGGCTGGCGCAGCGCTCCTCCTCGGCGGCGGCCGGCGGCTTCTTCCGCGGGGAGAGCTCCCGCACCGCGCTCCCCTCCGCCACCTGCGGAGACAGCACAGCTCAGCAACGCGGGACGCGGAGGCAAAGCTGCTCCCACCCTTCTCGCGAGGGGGGGGAAAAAAAAAAAAAAAAGAAAAAAAAAAAAAAAAAAAAAAAAAAAAAAAAAAAAAAAAAAAAGGAAGATATACTAAAAAAAAAAAAACAACCCTACCAAAGAAAAGCTCAACCGCGGGGAGGAGATGAGTGTTGGAGGAACTTACCCCCGGCGCCCGGGAATCAGGTCCCAGAGCCTTCTTGCCGGCGGCCGCGAGCATGGTAGCGGGGGATGGATGCTCCCCTGCCCCGCTCCGCTAGTGCGGGCGGCGCGGAGCCCGGCGGCGCGGCCGGCCCGGGCCGCCCATGGCGGGGCGGGGGTCAGGGGTGCCAACAGTGATCGCGCCGGGTCCCCGCCGCCCGGGCTGCCGCTCTACGTGATGTTGCCTCCCATGTCTGAGACGGGAACGAAGTTTGGGATGGGAGACGGAGGCGGAGTGAGCTCCCCACGGCGCCGCGGGGAAGGACCCAGAGCACGGGAGCACGTCGGCAAAAAAAGCTGGAAAAGTGCTCCGAGGGCAGGGGAGGAGGGGCTGGGCGGGGGCGGGTGGGGTGGAGTAAGCGGGGCGGGGGAGCCTCGGCCGGGGCGGGCTGGGGTTCAGGTTTAGGTTTGGAATAGCGGCGGCGAGAGAAAGATGCCATTTCACAGTGACCCTAAGGGATAGTGCCAAAATCAGTGTGACTTAAGTCATTGCTTCCTTCACACTCTAACACCCAAGTTCCTCGGGAGTCGGAAAAAAGGGCCGGGCGCGGGTTGCGGTCCCGCCGCGGGGAGCGGAGTCAGAAAAGCGGTGCTGGGGGTGCGGACCAGCTGCCAGCGGGGGTCAAGGGTCCGGCCGGGCTCCGCTCCCGTCGCTGCGCCCCGCGGCTGCTGCACTCCAGCACTGGCTGGGATACGGTGCCCCCACCCGCGGGCAGATGCGCGGTGCCGTGGGGCACAGGCCCCGCGGGGCCGACTCTCGCGCCGCTCGGCGGGCGCGACGGGATGCTCCTACACGCGAAAATTGACCTGACAGATGGAGAAATTAACGTTCGCAGCTAATTGTCTATTTGGCTGCCGCTCCAGCTCGTATATTTAGCACTTTACTCCCCTCTTTTAGTTTTTCTCCCCGCGGGGAGCGGAGTGCGCGCCGCTGTCAGTCACGGAGCGGTCCCGCGCTCCGGGGCGGCGGTGCCGGGGCCGGGACGTGCCCGGGCCCCGCGGGTTCGGTGCGGCCGCCGCCGTCCCTGTGACCACAGCGCCCCCTGCCGGCGCCGCCGCGCCCGCCGTCCCGCCGGAACGGAGCCGGAGCCCCGCGGGGCCGCGCCGGGTGACGGCGGCCGCTTCCCCGGAGATGCCAACGCGGCTCCTGGGCCTCTTCCCCACCACCGCGAGAGTGGGTGCTGGTGGCGCGTGGGGTAGGGTCTGTGGAGAAGTGGACATCGCCCAGCACAAAGAGTGGGGAAACACGTAGATACGGGGGGAAAAGATAATCCCGCCCCAGGAGGCACCTTTCCGCCGCCGCTTACAGTCCTCCGGCTCTCCCGAGCGCGTGTGTGAAGCGCCCCACCGGCCCCACCCCAAGGGTGCATGCCCTGGGGCAGGGCTGGGGCCGTGGGCGACACGCAGAGCCCTGAGGCGCGCCCCGCACCGCGGGCAGCAGAGCCCCCCTTGCACTGTGCCCTCCCCACCGCCCCGCCTGCCCGGACCGCCCGCCGGCAGCCCGGGAAAAGTTTGGGAGCGGGAGTAAAGCGGGGACACGAGGGACATGGGCTGGGACCCGGGGGCTGCTGGGTGCCCCTTTTGGGGCTGGCGGGGAACCGGGACTGGCACAGACACACGCACCAGGACGCCGCGCCTCGGCTGCCTTCTCCCGCCCGCTCGGGGCAATGCTGCTCTCCGGGAAGTTGCTCCGAAATTTCCTGTCCCCAAACAACGTCTGCAAAACCCTCCCGCGGCTCCAAGGCTCGGGTTGGACGGGGCGGGGGATAAAGGGGTGGGCTCCCCGGCCGATGCTGGGCTGAGCCTCGCTACGGGGCTGAGCAATCTTCTTTTCTTAGTAACTACAAAACCCTCCTGCAAATAGAGTGATGCAGTGCCACCACTCCCCATCTGGAAGCGGGGTCACATAAGGTGCCGCGGTCCCCACGAGGAAGCCGCAGGAGGGGTCCGGCAGCGCGGTTCCCTCCGCGCCGCTCCGCGGAGCCGCCAGGACTGTTCGTGGTGCTGAAACCTGCCCGGCACTGCCGCCCGCAACTTCGCACCGCCAAGTTTGCCACCCCCTTCCCGTGAGCCGGCCCTCGACCCCCTTCCGGACCCCAGCTCCCCTCGAGCACGGCAAGATCCCCTTACCCGGCCTTTCCTCCGCAGGAGGTGGCTCGTGAAGCCGAAGATGATCTCCGAGTCCAAGCACAAGGCTCCTATCTCCAATAGGCTGGGATTTTTCCTTGTAGCGTTGGAGGCATCGGGCGATTTTTGAAAAGCCATAGTTTGGGGTTTGAAATATCCTGCTCCCTGAGCGGAGGCGATGTATTTGTACACACACACGCACACAGCGGGAAAAAAAATAAAGAACAAGGAAAAAAAAAAAGATAAAATAGCAGATACCTCCCACCCCTTAAAAAAAGAAGGGGGGAGGAAAAAAAGCCAGACGCGGGTGAGTTACTCCGTCATCTGCCAGGATGCGCCGCCGGGGTGAGGTAGCCAGCAGCCGGGCAGACCCGCCAGTCTCCCTGCCTCTCTCTGCTGCTCTCCGCCGCTCTTCCTCCCGTTTTATCCCCCCTCAGCGCACCTTGCCTGACGAGCGAGCGCGGAGCCCTCAGCGCCCCACAGGCGCCGGGGCCGGGGCCGGCGCTGCGCTGGGTGCGCGGGGCCGGCAGCGCCCAGCTCCCCCGCCGCCGGCCATCAGCTCGCCGAGCGAGGGGGCTCCCTCCGCCCGCTGGCCAGGAGCCCGCACTGCGAGCCTCCTGCCTCCCCCCATCCACTGCTGGGTGGGTTTAGTGGCTGGGTTGGTGGGTTGTTTTTTTCCCTCCTCCTTCTCCTCCTCCTCCTCCGGGGTGAACGCAAGGAGGGAAAAGCTGCCAGTGAAGTCAGTGAAGTCAGTTTAGGAGAGAAGAAAGACACGCGCAAAAATAAAAGAAAAAAATAGGGGAAGGTAAAAAAAAAAAAAAAAAAAATTAAAAAATTAAAAAAAAAAAAAAGCCTGAGGGAGCAGAGTAAAGCACTTTCCGGAAGGGACGCAAGCCTTTCACTCCTCCAAAAAGCTTCCCCCTCCTTTCTCCCCACTGCTTAATTGTATTGCAGTGGGGGCGGACGGCAGGAGGGAGCGAGCTCCTCCTCATCGAGGGGCCGAGATATAGGTGCCCGATGGCTGCTCCCGGATCGGGTACCCCTCCCTGCAGGCCGCCTCTCCGGCCGCCGCCTCCCCCGCATGTCCCAGCCTGGGGGCCGGGCAGGGCTCGGGGGTCCCCGCTGAGCCTCGGCCCGTCCCATCGGGGCGGGCGGGATGGATGGAAGCGGGAACATGGCTCCGAGCAAAGCACTAATCCCTTCCCGCGTATTTTCCCGCTAAACAAATAATCTCCACCTGACAAAAGCATTATCCAGCTTCATATGGCCTGCAGTGAAAGGGAGTTGAATAATCTATTTATCCCGGCTCCGCGCCGGCCGCCCCGCCTGCACACCGGCTGCTGCTGGGCGGGGAGCGGGGACAGCCGGGCCCGCTGCTCCCATCCGCAACTGTGTCCGGGGCAGGGCTGAGGCTCCTCGCCGGAGCCCGGCACGTCAGGAGGGAGCTACGGGACGGTGGCAGCTGCTGGGGAGCGGGGAGGGAAGGGGAATTGAGGGAAGGGAGGGAGGAAAAGGAAAAGAAGAGGAGAGAAGAGAGAAAAGAGAGAAGTCTTAAGTCTCTGTGACCATGAAAGGACACCGTAGTTTATTCTGAATTTACTCAGTTGTCTGTTCTGGTCTTCCCATCTCATGATGATTCAGTGTATTAGATGAAGGAAGTGGGTTAATGGGTGTCTCTGTAGGATGGAGGTGTACAGATGTAACAGGCACTAAAGCAGTGCTGGGAGGGAGGAGAGGAGGGTGGGAGTGGTGAGATGCTTACAGCAATGGTGCGAGGATTTGTTTGGCTCCTCACTGCATTCCTTCCTGATGTCCAGCTATCAGACCAGAGACATACAAATGTGTTAGCTGGTCCCTGAACCCATCTGGGAATGGTGTCAGCAGGGACTCAACCCAGGGCCACCTCGCCCAGACTCACTCTCTCACTACCCCCAACCCTGTCCCAGCCTCCTGTCCTGCTGTGCACCACTATGCATTCAAAGTCTTCCACCATTCTCCCCTGCACAAGTGGGATGTTCCCCTGCCCCAGAAGATCCCCGTGCTTGGAAGTTCTCCCATTACCAAGGGAGTAGGAAGAAGTGGGTGAAGAGGAGTGCAAGGAAAAACTATTCAAGCAAAATGGTGGTACGGACATCAACAGTCCAGGTAAAAAGTGTCCATCCAGGCACTCAGTTCAGGTGTTCAGTGTGAGGTAGAACAATGCCCATCACCAGAACCAGAAGCATGAAATGTCATTTCCCAATCACTGGAGTCTTTCCCACCTTGGCTTGGAAACATTCAACAGCAGAGAAAAACTCAGCCAGGCCAGGAAGGCTTGTTGCCTGTTCTGGAGAAGGTCTCTCATCTGTCTCCATCCCCCACATTTTCAGACCAACCAAATTTAAAGCACTCACACCATTCCCAAAGACAGCCCAGGCCTTCCCTGTCCTTATGCCACCTACAGCCCACCATGACTTCCTTCCCCAACACAATTTATCCGTCTTCCCTGACACTTGGCAAAGTCCCTGGGGAGGTTTGGGTCTAAAATATGCCCTGAATGTCAGGTACTGAGGATCCCTGTGCAACCCCAACCTCACCCCTAATCCTGGAGAGTCTGCCTTTAATCACCCCTATTAAAGCAAATATCTCCCCACCTCACTGCCCTCAGGTGTCTTGCCGATAAACAAGCTCAAGGGAAAGTTATTACCTTTTATTCATGGTGTCTAAACTAAAGTAAAACATCAACAGGGTGACTGTACATAATAATATACTAGATAAAGTCCATTTTTCTTGGGCCCTCTGAAAGCGATCCCTGAGCATTAAAACGGGTCTCTTAATAAATATCTTATCTCCCCGCCACAGAGCCCTGGCTGCAGATAACCAGACAGCCATTACTGTACCTCTGAAATAACCCCATTTCCATCAAGGCCACTTCAAACAGGCTCCTCTTTAAAGACCCCTGCCTCTTCCCCGAGGGGAGGTGGGAAAAGGCTTGAACCTCCCTGGGCGGGGGATTTCATCCAAGTCCCCAAGCATGGTGTGGGGTTACTGCATTGCAATGCATTCCCTTCCACAAATAACCATGGAGCAAGGCATTCTGCCTGCTAGCCACAAGCCTCAATCCATCTGCCTTGTGCCCTGCTTTGGGGTGAGCAGTGCTGGGCTCCCACAGTTCTGCTCCCCTGTGCCTGCTCAGCGCGCAGAGAGAAAGTTGGGCAGGAGAGGAGGGACACCTCCCACCTCTCAGCTCCCACCTCGAGGAAAATGGCTTTCCCAGGCTGCAAGGTGATGCTGTACAGGTTGCACTGGAGCCCTTTATTAATGCACCATACAGGTGATAGTGGATTTATTAAGTATATTGCTGTGATTTCACATTTAATTTACTAAGAATACAATGGTTTGGGCTAGAGGACCCAAGGGAAATCTAGGCAAGAGTGAGCAAAAATCCATGAAATTCAATGTAGCACACTAATCATGGAGGCATTATAGTATTAATTGCTATAATGATATACTTCTAATCCTATCTTACACTGCACCACATAATTTCATTGGGTAAGAGAGGAAAGGAATTAAATTTAGTTCAATACAGGCAAGCATGTAACTTAATAGAGTAGTTTGACTCCAGCACACTCAGGGGTTTAGGGCTGATGTCACATAACATGGTCGGCAGCAGGGAAGAAGGATGGCACAAGACTTTTGACACCCTCACTGAAATCTGGAAGCAATATGGAAAAGTGTTAGATATCTGCTTTTTGAGAGGCAACCTGGCCATATAAAGGATAATTAGAATTCGTTGCAAAGATGATTTATCATGTCTATCATTGTGCTTGAAAAGGCTAGGTCACCCATGAATGCTGATGAAATTTCAAAGATCTACTCCCCAAGGACTTTCTGCATCTGCTGCCCTCTGAGATGGGGAAATAGCTCAGGGCAAGCTTCTCATTAATACCGCAAGAAAATCTAAGCATTTTGTCCGACATAACATTTTTCTTCACTATTATACCTGACACGATCAGACCTTTAAATAACGGGGTAATAGGGCTCACTTTAAAGTTCATGTACTTGATGTTGTGCCCCCCCTTCCCGTTCTCTCCTCCCTCCCCCCGGTTTCAGCTGAGTAGTACCTCTCTCCAACAAGCCAGCGTTTTGACCCGAAACACACTTTCTCCCGTAACAAATATTGTGTGAGGTGGGCGGAGGTGGTAAAAGTACCTTTTGATCTTGTTTGTGTAATATGCAAGAGGACATCAAAGCGAGGGAAGAGGAGGAGGGAGGGAAAGGAAAGCAGAGCAGGAATAACCCTAGTCAGTGGAACACCAAATAACTCATTAATAGCTAAATAAAACATAATTAGGAAAACACGATAAATGAGTGGTTCTTTAAAGAGAGCGGTGGCGAAGTGGGTTGGGAGGGAGGCCAGGGGAGGCGGGCACAGCCCGATTCAAAGCCGGTCCCGAGGTAAACCAAGCGGAGAGTTTAGAGGGAGCAGCAGGACCCCTCGGGGACCCCCATCCCCGCCGCCCCGGAGGAGGCTTCCCCCGGCCTCGTCCCTCTCGGGGAGCCCCGCGGGGCAGCCGGGGGCCTCCGGGGGTGTCCGGACCCGCTCCCTGCGGGTAAAGGGGAGCTGTTTCCCCGCGGGGCGCTGCCGGTTTCGGGGCGTTCCCGGGTGCTCTCCACCGCGGGCTGCCCGGTGGGCGCGGGGGGGGGCCGGGACTGGGAGCCGCGGGGGCGCCCGTTTGTTTCGGGTTGGTTGGTTTGTTTGCTGTGTGGCCTCCCCTTTATGTTGATCAGGCCGGCTCTGGGTTTAATTGATCTGCGGGGCGGGTAGTTGAGACGATCAAGGGAAACTTCAGCTCCTGCAGATTGCGGGGAAAGTAACGATGGTATCGGTGAAACCGGGGTGAAAGGCAGACACAGCCCCCCGCCTTCCCCCGCGGGTGTTCACACGCAGGTGGGGACGCGGCTACCCCGGAGGGGCTGAGGATGGCCGGCTGAAGATGCAGGGCTGGACCGACTGCCAGGGGCACCCCTGGGGCCCGGAGGGAAGCTGCTCGGAGAAGCCCCTGGCCCTCTCCCGTTCACCAGTTATGAGGATACCAGTACCAGCTCCGGGGTGACTCTGCAATGGCTCAGCAGTGACTCCGCAGGCGGGACATGCCTGCACCAGAAGGGACGGGGGGAACGCACGGAGAAGAGTGGCCAAATTCATCCCCAGAGGCAGATTTCCTCTCTGTCCCCGAAGTGAGTCAGACTAGCCAACTCCGTCCTGACTCTGGGTATCTCTCCTTCCACCTCTTTCTGGAGCTCTGCCCTCTGCTCATCTTAACAGTGCTTCCTCACCACACCTGTTGTCCTGCGGGGCCCAGCCCAGCATACAGAACCTCTTTTCTGTTCCCACCACAGTAAGGAGCTCCCTGCCATGCCAAGATCGTGTCCCACCGGCACTTAGGGCAATGCAGGCCACAACGTGGATCTCACAAGTCTGGAGAAAAGCAGTGGATTTAGTAAGCCCCAGGTCGTGACCTGCATCGTAGGGAGGGCTGGGTAAAACAGCTTGGTGCAAGGGCTCTCCTGTTCCTGCCTGGGCTTGGCAGCTCAGAGCTGATCTCAGGTCTGCTCTGTCTTGGTCTCTTGCCTCTTTGTGACCCTGCTCTCCAACGGGAGATGGAAAACCCTCCTGTAAACAACTGGTGAAGGTCAGGGGAAGGAAAGCCTGACACCAGTTAATGAAAGACAGTTACAGACAATCTTTTGCTCAGTTGTCCGTGTCTGGGAGGCGTGGGGATCTCTGTATTCAAGCTTTTTAATTTCCATTCTAATTTGCATGTCATAAAGAGAGACAGTATGCCGTCCATGGTCTCGTGTTTAATTTCTTGTCACCCTAATCATGCCAGTTTAACCTTCACTTGCTTGCCTACGTGTTTGTTATGCTCAGCCCTACCCACCACCTCCTCTGTGAAACAGCCTGCCCAGGCACATTAGCGGTGTCCTGCTTGCACTGTACATTTGGGGTTCTAATACTATTCCAATGACTTCTGCCCAGATGCATTTGAGCAGCCACAGCCCGTAGGAAGAGTGGAAAACAAAGAAACAAACCAAAAACAAACAAAGCGAAAAATCCCGAAGCCCACAACTGCCACCTTTTCAATGTCCGGTTGGGTGGTTTTTAAAGGGGAGGGTAGGAGTGAGGATTACTTTTTCTGTGCTCTACCTGCCACTTTAGAACCGCCTTTTCCCCCGGTGCGGGACCCGCTTCCGGGGAGTCCCCGGCACGGCTGTGCAGTTCAGGAGGGTGGGCACAAGCCTGGTCCCCTTTCCGTGCTGCCGGCAGGGACGGGGAGCCCGCGGCGTCTCCCGGGGCTGGAGCGGGGCCGCGGGAGTGGTTCAGCACCCTGGAGAGCGGCCCCGCTCCGGCCCCGCGCCAGCGGCCGCCCCCTCTGCGGGGGAAGAGGGAAGATGCCCGCGCCACTCCGCCTCAGGGAGGGACAGACGTCAAAGAAAAAAGAGCTTTTGACAGCAGCTGGGCGCTGTGGCTCAGTGTCCTTGTGGCTTTGGCAGAGGGAGGGCGCGGGCTGCGAAGGATTGGCAGTGACGGACGCTCCCGCAGAAGTGGAGCTCAGGATTGTTCTGCTCTCTCCCGTGACAGGTTTGTGTTACCAAGCCCACACAAACAGCGTGAGAAGCAAGGAAAATCACCTGTTCCTTAAACAAGGCAGCATCCCCGCGCTGCCCAACTCCAGGGTGCCACGGGCTAACTCGACTCTGCTGAAGGGGCATGAACTGGCATTGACCAAGTGTCCTCCTCCTTCTCCTCACATTAGCAGAGTGACTCCGGATGGCAGGGAAACCCTCCCGTGGGGCTCTGAGAATCCCGGGCAGCAAATGAGAACTAGGGAAGACTGCATGGGGGGGGCGGGCGGGGGGGGGGCGCAAAGAAAAAGGGTACAAATCAGTGCTGACTTCTAGCCTTAATCAAAGAGTTCCCCATCTCCCCAGTAGAGCGCACATAGAGGCATTTCCAGGGACAGTCTGCTTTGTGACAAAAGACTCACTTTAAAAGGAAGCATCTACACAACCATCAACCATATTTCCATCAAAGGTAAAATAGCATCACAAGAAACATGAGAATATGCAAGGAGTCGCAGCAGAAAGATTCAGCTTTGCTGGCCATGCATAGCCTGGAAGCAAAGCTTCCTCCCCTCCCTTATCCTCTCCTGCCCAATGAAGATTATATCCTAAACAACAAAGTAAAAAAATGTGCCACAGAGAGCTCGCTGTGGCCTCATCTTGTATCTCTTTTCAGCTCACATTAGTGGAGCTTACTTACTGGACAAATTGCTGGTTTTATTTCCTACCTCAAGTAGGAGTGCATTTTATTTCCACATCAAGTCTTGAGTGCATTTTTCTAATGGCCCCAACCAATGCCGAGCACCTTATTAATCCATTAACCAAGCAGAGGGAGTCAATTTCCCCAATCAAATTTTAAAATATATTTATTTGAAAAGAGAAATTTGTGTTTCTCAACCAAAAAGAGAGACAGTGTTTGCCAGTGAGAGGTGCAGAACAGGGCAGATGTTTATATTTCATCAACTGTCTCCTCAGAACAGATACCACTCGCTGCAACAGGCAGAAACTTTTTGATTAAAAGACAGTGGTAATCCTGAGAACTACACCGGAGGTGTTGGATTTCCAAACCCGGGGAAAGACACGCACCAGTGAGTCCATCCATCCATCCATCCATCCATCCATCCATCCATCCATCCATCCATCCATCCATCCATCCATCCATCCATCCATCCATCCATCCATCCATCCATCCATCCATCCATCCATCCATCCATCCATCCATCCCTCCCTCCCTCCCTCCCTCCCTCCCTCCCTCCCTCCCCCCGCGGCGTTCCCGGGCCGCCCGCGGCCGGTGCAGGGCGCTCCCGGCAGGTGGCGCTGCCCCGCCAGGAACCGGCCGGGACGCGCCGAGTGGGGCGGGACGCGCTCGGGGGCTCCGGGACACGGCCCTGGGGACACCGGGAATGCCCGCATGACACTGCGGGAATGCTGCCCTGCGCTCTGCAAGTTAGAAAAGGTCCCCACAGAAAGCACATTTCGCAGAATCATAGAACGGTTTGGGTTGAAAGCGGCCACTGAAAGACATCTGGTCCAACCTCCCTGATGAAGCAGGGTTCCCTGGAGCAGGTTACTCAGGATTGCGCTCAGACAGCTTTTGAATATTTCCAGTGAGGGCGATTCCACAGCCTTTCTCGGAAGCCTGTTCCAGTGCTCAGTGACCTGCACAGTAAAGAAGTGCAGGAATTCCTCAAGTTCAGGTGGCAGTTTCTCTGTTCCAGTTTCTGCCCACTGCACCTTGTCCTATAGCTCAGCAGTACCAAGAAGAGCCTGGCTACATCCTCTGATGAGGTCCCCTCTCAGTCGTTTCTTCTTTAAGCTAAACAGGCCCAGGTCCCTCAGCCTTTCCTCATAAGAGAGATGCTCCAGTCCTTTAAACATTGTCATTGCCCTCCACTGGATTCAGTCCAGGAGTTCCATGTCTCCCCAGTACTGAGGAATCCAGAATTGGACACAGCAGCACATTCTGTGCCACTGATCACAATCCTCTGAGACCTGACATTCAGCCAGTTCTCAATCCACACTGTCACAATGAATAAACAGGAGACCATCAATAGTGCTTTCTCTCCCCACCTCATCCCACTCCTGCATGAAGGTGATTTACAAAGGAAGTTTTAAAACCAAGTGGCTAGATTAATTAATTAATCAATAAATTGACTGATCTTCAGAAAAAACCTTCTTTTTCTAGTTATTCAACTTTGGCACTGAATTTTTGGCTGTATATTGTCTTTTCTCTGTCCTAGGATAGAAAGAGTGAAACCTGAATCACTGTCAGGGTGCTGACAGCCTGAGAAAGAAAAGGAGAATCAATGCAGTTTTCTGTGAAACAAGGCAGAAAGGGGGTGTGAGAGAATCAGTCTTGCACATGGAAAACATTGCTGGAGAGCCTATGACACAAAAAGTGATGACAGATTCTTGCAAAATATGACAGTTCAAACTACAAATGACTCCCTAAACTGGAAAAAGCACTCCCTCTGTACCCATTCCGACCCAGACATTTTCAAGCTACAAATACTCTACTGGCACATGAGGCTCCTATGGGCTTACCAAGGTATCTCTGTGCCATTCTGAGCCAGAAGTCAACATACAGGGGGGAAATGAAGAGCAGGACCTGCTACAGCCACTGGCAAGGCAAGCAGTTGTCCAGAGCAGCAGGCAATCAGATATGGCCAAATGACCACAAGCTCCAGTGCCTCTATTCCCTTTGCCAAAGCTCTAGAAAGCCAGGCCAGAAAGTAAGAATCCTACAGTGGAAAAGGGAAGATCTTTTTGGCCCTCATACAGGCACTTCTCCACAACTGTAGGGATACCAAGCCAGAATCTCCCCCCACAATGTTTTCCTTTCCTATTGCAGAAGGCACCTGGCCAATTTCCTTATTTATAGGACAATGTGTTAAATTTTGGTTCTTTTTCCTACGTAACTGAGAAGCTTTCAGCCAGCTCTGCTAAACACATCGAGACAAAACAGGCCATCACATAACAGATGCAAATTGATCATTAAAACAAAGGAAAAGTTTGTTTCCAGTGGGGAAGGACAGAATTCAGACACATCTCCAGAAGACTAAAACAATAACTGGGAGAGGCAATCTCCCTGGTTCACTGATTCTGCTAACTAAACCATAACTGGGTCTAACCTGGAAAATCTAGCAAGAGATTTGAGCAACAAAGGTTACTTTCTCCTCTGGTGATTCTTCTGGCAGGTGGGAGCAGAGGAAGAGGTTAGAGTGGAATGCAGTCAGGAAGAAGAGGCATGAAGATGAAAGGAGACAAGAGGGGAAAGAGAGAGAAACAGAGAGTAAGCAAAGATGAAGGGCAAAAAGTTAGCATTCCCACGCAGAGGAAGATGCCTCACTGGGGGAGAGAGATAAACCTTTGTTGGAAAAGACACCAAAATAAATTAATATCTAAGACACTTCCTTTTCTACCTCTTTGCTAACAGATCCATCCTAAATCCCATACCAGTGCATCCATCCCCTTCTTGCCTTCCTTTCACCTCTTTTATCCAGCAGACACAAGCATGAGCTGAGTACAGCACAATAAACACATTGCCTGGCTGCTTTCCCAGGCCAGCACCTCCCCACACCAATCCTGCAGTGATACCCATCCACCCACTGCCAGCCCACCATTTATCTGCTCCACAAACAGCAAGAGCTTCCAGCTCCTCTGGCAACACAGCAGCTCTCCTGGCCCCACAATAACCTATTATTTTCAGCTCCTTAATAGATCTTGCTCAAGTTCCAATACACAGTCAGGAACAACCCCAGTTTATATAAGGTTGCACGTACTCTTCCCCAGAAGACTATTGATAAGTGGTCTCAGTAGAAAGCCATCTGAAGCCAGGTTAGTTCTCCCTATCAAAAAAAAATTACAGTTTTATGCAAACACATTCTGGATTTGTTTCCATTGATCAATAAATAATAAGTAATAAATAACTTCATGGAGCCATGTCCACAGGCTCTGTGGTAGAAGCACTGTTCACTGATAACTACAGCATCACTAAATAGCATAGTCACAGTTGTCTGGTCACACAGCCCAGATGTGATGTGTATTGGACAGCCCATGAATACTGGCGATGCCTGTGTTCCTGGATGCTGACAAGCTGAAAGGTCCAGTATCTTCAATATTGACTTTCTTGACTGCTTAAAATTAGGTCTAAATATGAATTTTGTAGCTAAGTTTAGTATTTGGGTCTGGAAAGGCATGACTTTGCAGGAGGCTGGCCTCTCCTGGAATATTAGGTCCTTAATACACAGTCTGCACCAACATAAAAATCCAGTGCTTGTTTTCAAAGTAGTGTGGTCACTCTGGTTTTTTTTTTTTTAAACCCTCATTACCAAATGGAATGCATAAGAAGAGCCAGGAAAAATATGTTTGTATTTACTAGGGAAAGAAAAATAGAGAGGGAAGACCTGAACAACATTATTATATGTGATGAATCTCCTGTTTATTTTAGAGAGTCTGGAAATTGCCTTATTTTTTCAATTGGACCACATCCTTGTTAAAGATGTGCTCCACTCCAGACCATAAATATTCCAAGGACATCCTACTAGCAGCATTATGAAAGAGAAGGAACTAGATTTCCCCCAATGGAAGGCATTCATACTGCCTCCTGACATGCATTTGATGTAAGCGGGTCTTCCACACTCCCACCATAGCAAAGGAGATTCTGTCAAGGAGCACTCCTACAGCCCTCTGTTCTCCCTCTGGACATGTCTGGGAAGATAAGCCTCTCACACATGCCGTCTAAAATTGGTGTCATGTGAATATCCTCTTCTGGCCTTACAAACTTTGAGTCTATGAAACAATAAAACACTATTCTTTAATTTGACATGAGCACAAAACTGCCTTTTACAATTGTGCATCTGAATCTGGTTAGAGGGAGCCTGGGATGCCACCACTTTGACCTTTAGTACTTGGCACTGTGCTGCTGAGGTACGAAGCCAAAACTGGTCCCAAAGAAACCTGCACAGCTCTGCTGAGTCCACACCAAGCTGTGTGAATGTGGCACAGTGGAGTACGGCCTGATGAGGCAAGTTCACATATAGGCTGCAGTGAGGGGGGAAGGATCAAACTGAAATAAAAATCCTGTCTGACCTCCTCCTAATTCTGTATCACCTTTTAGATTTTAGCCATCTATTGGGGAGATTAAAGGGAACATGATCCACCAAAGTCATCATACTCCTGAGGAAGCTGATCTTCAGGGAAGAAAAATCCAGAAGGAAGCTTTGGAAAGAGAAAGGCTGTGGTGCACAGAGCCACTTATTCCTGCTACAAATCCCCCTTTGCCTGGAGCCAGGTGCTTATGAATTCTGCCCCCAGGCAACAGAGTCATCAAGGGAATCTCTTTTCAGATCTCTTGCTGCCAGAATTTAAACTGCCCTTCTCAATGGCTCACCCAAATTCATTTTTCCATGTATCAGTTGAGCTTCCCAAGCCTTCTGACCTGGTAATAGACCAGCAAAACACAGACCGGGCAAGACAGAATTTGGGATTGGGAAACCCTGGTCTCACCTGAAATGACAAATCCAAAGATCACTGTAGCACTTTTAGCATCTTCTGTCTGTTTATTCTGTTCCATCAGTGTACACAAATAACTGGTGTTTTTCTGGGTTTAAGCCCATGTGAAAGAGAAAAGATTTGGCTTTCTGTTTGGATGTCATAATATTAATAGAGAACATCTTTAGAGGCTCATTACAATGCAATATTGCTGATTCCAAGTATTAGGAAAATGAAAGAAAAGAAGAGGACATAATGAATTATTCATCCCCACCCTTCAACAAAAATCACGAGAGTAAAAATGGCTTTAATTCCATTTGTTTACCAGTTTCTGAGCATTTCTGTGTCGTCAGATTACTATTTCAGACTCTTCTGCCACAATGGGAGCTAGGAACTGCCTTGAATAAAGATTCTCATAGTCTTTAAATCACACAAAACCTGAAGCTGCAGCCTTTGGGGGAAAAAAATCTAACAAAATAAGCTAAGAAGGTAGTTGGGATGAAACTACCAGAGCAATTAATGAACCATCAACACTGAACAGGTTCATAAGGTTGACTGTGCTGCAAAATCCAGAAAAGATAACATTTGCTAGAACAGATTTAAAATGCCTGAAGTGAAAAAAGGGCCATCATACTACATTTTGGGTATTAACCCAGATCAATTACGCACAATGTTCCTAGGGGGGAAAAAAATTATCAAACAAAAATCCACCCCCAATAAAACAGTTGGGGCTTTGTTTTTATGCCAGTTCTCCCAGTCCAGGTATCTTACGGAGTCAGGAAAAGTGCTACTGGCAGGAATAGCTCTGTGTAAGACTCTCGAAATGTGGTAGCTAAACATTATTATAAATTTATTTCATCTTGACACCAAAGCCAGCTCTACAGCTGTTTTATGATACTGTGAAGGTTAAACTACTATGGAACAAGTACTCCTGCATGTGGCTACTATAAAAGTGTCACTGAATTATTTCTAATTTTAGTGCCTGTTGTTCTAAAAATTGCTTCCCGCTGCACTCCAAGAAGCAAGAAAAAAGGTGATTCACATAAACCCAGGCAGCTGAGGAACTAGATGGACATAACTGATGGAGCAGAGCAGCTACAGGGTTTGTACTGGACTCAGGCTGAGGAGGGACTCTCAGGAGGTTTAAGTTGCCATGGTCCACAACGTGTAAGTTTCATAACTGATTGAGTGATGCTGCCCCACTTTGTGGCAAACCAAGAGAAGCAGGTACTTTTAGGGCAGAATGAGACTCCCTTAGCTCAGCCATGCAGCTTAAGATGATGAGTTGAATCACACCTCTGAATAGCCATTTGTCTGCACTTACCATATAATTAGTTTGGTCAACTAGAAATTTTATTTACTTTTTTTTTTTAGGTGAGTATTATCCAAGCGCCCAATAAAAGGTAAATTGGCAGAACACTACTCCAGCTACAAATACAGCTACACCTCCACCTCATGGGTCTCAAATAAGTCACAAATAAAGGAGGGGAAGAGAACAAGCTTAAACAAGCTCAAAAAGTAGATATTGCACCTTGCCAATATGCTTGGCAGAAATTAGTACTTTCAAAAGCCATTTCTTTTACTGGTATTCCCAAATACCATTTAAAAAAACCCAAAAAACCCATTATCTATGAGCTGGATCTATCTAAGAACATAAAAAAAGACGACACAAAGCCATGTAAGCTAAAGGGAGATGCAAATCACTGGTCTCTATTAGTTAGATGGTCACCAGCACTCACATCATCACAGAATTGTTTAGGTTGGAAAAGACTTTGAGGCCATTAAGTCCAACTGCTAACCCAGCACCACCTCTCTCACCCTGGACTCCCACAAACACTGTGGCAACTGAATAATTTTAATCTCAGAAATTGCTGGACACCATGAATACCCTTAAAATGAGCATCATGCAAATTCTAAATCACAGGTTGTCAGTTTTTTCAGTTTAAGAAAAGAACCAAAACCAAACCAGTTAGCAAAGAAATCACGCCTCTATTGTTACCAAGCACAGACTTTGTCACCCCATTTATCTTATGAGGATGCTATTACTGTTGATATGGGCAATTAACTGTATTTGGAAAATACATTTTTCAAAAATTATCTGCATTTTCCATCATCAGTTTTGAGCTGACAATTATTCGCAGGAAGAAATAATTTCAAGACCTGCCCGAATTGGGGTAGGCTGTTACAGCTACACAGAATTAGAAGATCATACACCAATTTATACAGGCTGAAAGAATGGTCATTAATTCATGCCTAGAGATGGAAAGTTTCCAGTAGTGAGTGAAACTTTTGTGTCCCCCAGGTCAATAAAGCAAATGGTCAGATCTGGTCTAGGAACTTTTGATACTTCAAAGTGGTTCATGGGTGGTCTTTCAGCATGAAAATTATTGTGTGAACAACACTACAAGCACAATCCCAGAAGTTAGGCATAAAACCCCCACCATGAACACTTACTGCTGATATCATATATACTATTTATTTGGTATTAGTTTTTCACAAAACTTTTACTGTTGAACTTTTAAAGAGTTCTAGAAATGCAACTACCTTGTTCAGAGATGCAACTCTTCTTGTTCAAGAATTTAAGTATGATGCCTAAGTATGGTGCCCAGGATGCCCTGATTACAGCATTACTCAAGAGCTAGTAGCACCAGTATCTAGACTGCTTCTGTGCAGAGGGGCATTATTCAGCAGATTACCGAGAAAGGTGTGTTCCGCGTTGCTCTTTCTTAAATTCAAATGTGCATATGATTTGAATGCAGACTTTACTTGGTGCTGCTACCTGAATCTCTGACCAATCAGCATCCCACCCAATGTATTTGTGTGTGCACTGAAACTCCTGGATGCTGCCAAAGCATTAAGCAGCCTACAGAAAAGGGTGGGGAGGGAGGAATGTGCTGCTACTTCCTCTTCTTGGGCAAAGCAGACAGTAAGAAAGACCTCCTTAGTCCAGAGGTTAGTCCAAAACCAGAAGGTTTAATCCACCTATCCTTCCAGTCTGGTCATAATACCTTTGCTATTCATTTTAAAAGGGAGTAAAAAAATATTAAATGTTATTATCCAAAGGCCAAGATTCCAGTGATAAGCAACTGAAATATTGTCTAGGACTTTAATAGTAAGAGCTAAAAGCATGCTCTGCAACTGTGGGGCAACATTTTACTAAGTTTGGCAGAAAAGTCTCCTCCCTTCATCCCCTCAGGCCTCTGCTTAGCTTAGACAATATCACAAGGAAGGGCTGTTTGCCCAGAGGTTTTCATTGCGAATTTGTTGGGGATTTTTGTTTGTTTGTTTGTTCATCCACATGGCTTACTGCCAGTTTATGAAAACTACAAGCCTGTCATCAGGAGTTCACCCAGTCTGAGAGAGGAAAAACAATGGTTAGAAGTCAATCTGATACCATACCTTAAAAATGTCACAGAATAAAACACATGTAGAAGAGGTATTTCAGTAATGTTGTGACACTCCCCGGTTTTAGCAATGGACTACAATGAAACATCAGCTTGTGTAACCAATCAGGAGAGGTTTGTCTGGACACGGACAACCCAGTACAAGGCATTGTAATCTTGTCTCTGTGTAAGCACAACCTCCCCAAAGGTTTGCATGATTAACAATATCCTTAAAAAAACTAAACTCTTTCCTTAGCACCTATCAAACAAGTTTCTTCCAAACTTTTTCACGGCACATTGCACTCAGACACAGGAGAAAAAACTTGAATCATGTTGAGCCGTACTAAGAAGAGCGAAGAGGATCCCCTCAGAACAGGAAATTCTACTTTGTACAGCTCAGTTTCCTGCTGAAGCCACTGGACAACTTGGATAGAGCCAGATAAGAGGACCAGACTTATCAAGTGCAGATAGGCAGGAGAGAAAAAAACACTGGGTCAAATCCCAGCTAGTGTAAATCAGTGTTACTCCACGGAAGTTAAGAGGGCTGTGCCGATTCAAGCCAGCTGTGGATCTAACTCACAGTGTGTTTTGCAAGTCTATTTTCAACTCTTCAGGGCTCTGCTCTGTTTAAACATCCACAACACCCACTGAAATTAATGAGAACTGTGTGTGCAGAACACTAGTATTACTTTTTAACTATTTGGGAGGTGCTCAGACACTGTGATAATGAGCACCATACATTAGAACCCAGAGAGTGGTATTGAATCATCAGACCCTTAAGTGGGACAGGTCGTTAATCTTTTCCTTGGGAGAGCATTTCAATTTTTGCCTTGGCAAATGAGAATTCATCATTAAAAGATGTGGGGGTTCTGCATTTGCCAAGTCCCAGACAAAGTGTGTTTTTCCATTTGCCTTGGGCTTGTGTAAGCTTGCCTAAGGAGGCCAGCCTTGCAGTTTGAGAAACACTGCTAGCAGCCACCATACCCTCATTCCCAGCTAAATTAAACCCTATTATGCTGTAATTAACCTTGCCTAACTTGTTCTGAGTTACAGCAGCAGGTAAAAAGCGTGCTTCTCCTAGGCTGTACCCAAGAAACATTTTCACCTATCAGACCTGAATACTCTTCAAATATTTCCAGCTACTCTTGGAAGCTCTTCTCCTGAAGATCACAGCTCAACTGCAGGCATCAGAACTCTTCTTGACTTCAGTGAGGGCAGAATCCCCTGCAAATTTACTCGTGCACCTCATGTTCATGCCAGATGGCACATTTTTGGAGCAAACGGAATTCCACAGAACCGATGGTGAGAATACATGTATACAAACTGTTAGGGTTAAAGGTTTAAAACATACACATAGGCAGGCCACCAAGTTTTCCTGGTCAATTTTAAAGCAGTAAAATTCGAATTTACGAATTAGTCTATTGCCTTTTTTATTTAAACGCAAGTTAAGAAAAATAAAAAGACCTATTACATTTCTAGTTTCAATTTGATACTTGGGATACGGGTCAGAAGAATGAGCACAAGGTAGGAAGAACCTCTCATTTACAAAGCTACATTTCTATAAGAAAAATAAACTGTTTGCAAAACTGCAGTTTTCAGACTTTTTTTTCCTTCCTCTTTTAAAAATATCAAAATTCTTCAGCTGTATTTTGAAAGATCCAGGATTTTCACTAAGGTCCATTTGATTAAGTCCACAGACCTTCATGCCAGGCCATCGCTGTCACAGTTCTAAAAGCAGACATCCTCTGAAGCAATTCAACCAAGTTAGGACAGAAAGTCCAGATGTCCTTTGGCTCCCTGCAGTAAGTGTACATACGGAAAATACAATATAAAACAGTACAAGACAAAGGCTACGCTGCCCTACGTAGAAGAAGGGTACTTGAAGACAAAAGAAATGCTATCACTGAATACATATTGCATATTATTACCAATGGAAAAGTGGGAAGCCTCTGGAGAATGCAACCTAGAGAGTCAATCTGATTTTTTTTTTTTCCAGTATGTTCATCTGAGTGTATGGTGAGAACAGATGGTTTTGCAGTAAGTTTATCAGCCCACTTCTAGCACAGCCAGGTGACAGCATCTGCAGCAGCAGCAGGATTTACCCTACCTTATTCCTTTTAAGTTATTAAACTCCTCGGTTCCCACAGGACACGCAATAACTTTTTTTTTTTTTTTTTTTAAGCACTTGCACTGTCTTTGCTCTTTCCGCCATCCCCGGAGCGGGACCCGCGGTCCTCCCTGGCCTGGCCGCCCGTGCCAGGGGCTGCGGGGCCGGGCCGCTCCCGCCGGCTCCGGCTGCGGCTCCGGCTCCTCCTCCCGGGCCCGGCCCGGCGCTTCTCCCGCGGGCTCCGGCTCGCTCCGCCGCGGGCGCTGCAGGTCTCCGCCGCTGCCGGCCGATGCCCGGGCCTCGCTGGTCAAGTGGTCCTAAACATTTCACAATTATGCTAGAGAACTGTTGAACTGTTAAGAACCACTGCACCAAGGAGGCTGAGGGGTCCGCGGGGAGCGCAGCGGGCCGGCGGCGCGCTTTCCGCCCGCTCTCCTGCCCCGGGCTTGGCTCTTCCTTTCGCCGCGGCGGACCTGGGGACGAGACAGAACACACGGGACTGGCGGGCGGGCGGCGACAGCGCCCGGGGACAGCGCCCGGCCCGGCCCCGCACGCCCGCCCCGCACTCCTGGCTCAGCGCCGCCACTTACTGATGGCCACCGTCCCGCGAGCATCCCCGGCCTTGCGCTGGGGTTGGGAGAGCTTGACGGCAACACGCTCTCTTTACAAAGTGGAAAGAGAAAAAATAAAAAAAATAAAAAAAACCCCAAAAGCAAAACAACCAACCAAAAAAAAAAGTTTAAAAAGAACAGACGAAACAAAACCAGCCGTTCTCCTGAGGGCCCGCAGCTCGGCGGCAGCCCGGGCCGGGCGCCCGCGGTCGCTCCCCTCCGCCCGTGCGCCGCGGCCGCCCCTCTGCCGCGCCTGGCCGTGCGGGGCCCTTTTATACCCGCGCGGTACCTCGCGGTGATGAGCCATCCCCTGCGCGGCGGCCAGGAATGCTGCCCTCGCCCCTCACACGACCAGTTTTTCCAGGCTGCCTTCGCACTGACGGGGCGGTTTTGTTTCCAGCCATCATCTGGGGCGGCCGAACGTCAGCAGGTAGAGAAGGACAAACCTGTTCCGAGGCGGCGCGTTTCCTCCCTCCCTTTCTCCTCCCGCCGCCCTCCTGCCCTCCGCCCTGCCACCGGGGGAAACTGCTCGACAGGTTTCGCCGAAGCTGGAGGTGGCTCCGGGGGGTGAGTAAGAGACTCCACCCTGCGCCCTCCCGACAGGCGCTGCCGCTGACGGGCCGCCTGCCCTCGCACCCTGGCCGGCCCCCCTCGCCTGGCTGGCAGCCCTGGAAAACAAAACAACAAAACAAAACGAAAAAAGCCTTAAACCGGCACGTCACGTTCTCCGGGGGATTTCACCGCCGCAGCGCGAACGCTCGGCCTGGCTCGGGATCCGTGCTGGTGGCGTCGCGCCTGGCGAGCGTGGCCGCTTCCCGGCCGGCTCCCGGGCAAGGCCTCGGCTCCGCTCCCCTGCCTGCCCTCCTGCCTGCCCTCCGCGGGATTCAGGGCCGGGTTCCTCCTCCTGCCCCACCGGCCAGTATTCTCTGTATTGGGAAGACAATCTATAAAAGCACTCTGACATCCCTGGGTGAGCTGGCAGCGTTGCCATGTGCTGCTCAGCCCTACTCAAGGTACCTGTTTCTAATCTGGAAGTGTTCCTTGTCAGGTTGACTCTCTTGAGTGTAGTTTCAGGGTTTTTTTTGTAAGTGATGCAAGAAACCACCTGCTGTGCATAAGTGACTGGGTTTGCCCTGTCTTCTCCCAGTATCCCACAGCACTGCTGCTGCTTCCTCAGGTGCCCTGGGGAGCCACCGCTGGGGAGCACCAGACCTTTCTGGAGGTCGCTTTCTGCTCCTGGATGTTCCTGACCTTGGTTTCAGAAAGGAAGGACTAAGAAACCAGGACTGAAAAACGTGAAGAAGGTTCTGATGTTCGGAGGTGTTGGACAGCCAGCAAGGGAGGGAGAACACCCTGAACTTTGACGGTCTAGCAATGAAATCTGATTCACGGAGGTTTCCGAGCCGTGTTGTTGGGGTGAGCTGCAAGGCCCTCACACCCTGTAACCTTAGGGTGGGGATTATGGCAACCCCACAGTCGGCCTCCCCAGGGTGGCAGTGGGGACGCTGGTTGTTGGTGGTGCCAGGCTGCCTGCACTGCCTGACCACATGCTGCTCTCGCCAGCCAGCCCAGGAGACACCATTTCAAAAAGATGTGGATGGTAAGCCTTGCTCTGCCAGTGACTCAGCCTCCGGCCTCAGCCAAGTCGCTTTACCACACCTTGAGAGGGAGATAATGCTTACCTACCTCATCTTATGAGGCTTCACTAATGTTTATATAGTGCTTAGAATGTTTAAAGAACTGAGTGCTGTTTATGCATTTTGGTGTTCCAGATCCTGTGATCTTTGGCCCTTTAAAAATATATAGGAGACCCAAACAGTCTTGAAGGAAATGCCCATACAGGAGGCATACCAGAGCAGCAGAGCAGGGAGAAGGCTTTGTGGCTGTGCACAGCTCGTGTGAACGTGGTGCTGCACCAGAAGCCAGAGTGCTGGAACCAGAACAGGTTGCTCCAGGACCCTATGCAAACCTCATGCTGAGGAGGCTCCCTGGATCTAGGCTGGAGGTGTTTCAGTCTGGTTTGGTAAAGCCAGCTCCCGCTCTCCTGCTTTGCCCTCTCACACTCAAACCCAGAGCTTAATTTTGTGCCCTCTTCCAGATAGCCCAAGCCACAGGGGGTTTCTGGACCTTCTCATTCTCCCAAAAGGATATTCAATTGCCTCGGGTAGAGAAGGGTGCACTATTTGTGAGTTCACTCGAAGGACACCTCTGTCCTTGGCAGCTGTGGAAATCTGTGGAAGCAAGACTGCTGTTTGCACCCTGTAAGAAGAGGCATTTGTGCTATGACACAGTGTTCTAGGTCGTCCACTCCTGCCAGTGATGTGTACAGCTTGTGCAGCATGACTGCATGGGCTGTATTTTAAATATAATCCTTCACTGACTACACTGGCAACTCTCACCTGTCTCTGACAAACACAAACTCACACCCACACCCACAGCTCCACAATACCACCCAGCTAAATAATAACCTGACTGTCCATACTAACTGGGCTCAAGAGTCCTTTCCAGCCAAACCAGTCAGAACCTGCTGCTGCACTGGTGAGATATATAATCCTTAGGGATCCCATTGCTGTTCTGGTCCTGGGGCAGACACACATGGTAGATGGCCCCTAAAGGACTCTGAGCACTAAGGGGGGACCTGCCTAAGGCAGCCAGGGTTCTCTGAGGTACCAGAACCTGTGTGGTGTTTAGGCAGGATGAACCATCTCCTGCTTTGGGCTTCTTTTTAATTAGTGTCAGTGGTTTTACAGTGAATGGGTAAACATGTCTTTCATTTAATTACATAAGTAGTTACTAGGTTCTGTTTCTCACCTATATACCTTCAATTATGAAAGTAAGAAAGTTAACATCCTGTTTCCTCACTTCACTAGGCAGAGTCTCAGAGAACAGGCTAAAGGCTTTGAAAGGCAGAGGTGCCCAAAAGTGGAAATGGACAGGCAGCACTAGCCAAGGGATGAGCAATATATTGTTTTTCCTCTGTGAAAGTGTGAAAGTATGAAAGTGTGAAAGTGTGAAAGTATGAAAGGTGATTGAAGCATTAAAATAATGGAATTGGTTCTGAAATTATATTGGGGGGGGGGGGGAGTGAGGAGTATTAGAAGGAATGGTAATTAGTCCATTGTTTCTATTGATGGTTAAACTAAGTATTGTTTATATCAGCAGGACCCGAATGAAAAGGACTGTGGTATCCCCAGCATGGCCTCACCACACTGGGTGCTGAGAGCTCTCTGACTGCACCAACACTCCTGAAACCTGGAGGAGCAGCACACTGGAACGTGGAACATAATGGCTTGAGCCCCTTGTACAGCAGGAAGAGTTTTCTTGGATGGGGAAAGCAAATACCAGACACCTGGTAGTGTCAAACAAAGAGGGCAGCACAAAAGGAGACATAACGCCAGGGGTGGTTGTAGGAGACAAAGAGCTGGTCTGGGAGGAAGTGAAGATGAAGGGTGAGCTTGTGGGAGGACATAAAAGGCTGTGCTGTTTGCATGGCAGAATATGGAAGATGATGAATGCTTGGTAATGAGAGGAGGATTATATTTTAGGGAGGTTGTGCTTTGAAAAAATGAAGTTATGAAAAGTTACTGGAAGGTGCTATCATTATTACCAATCAATATCCCAATGGTTCTTTTGCCAAAGCTCCCAATACTATCCTGCTAGTTCCTTATTCCACAGGTAACATTATGGAAGGGCATAGGACAACCCAAAGTACTATTCCTTGTATGACATGGTCTATCTGACAATTTTGGACCTAAATCCAGCACTCAAACTAAGCATGGACATGGAACTTACCATTTCTTTGCTTGTAGTCCTACATTCCTCATTATTTCCCTACTGATTTCCGACTCTTGCCCATTAATGCTCACCTAAAATTAGGCTGTAAGTTTCTTAAAGAAAGACCTGGAATCTGACATGTCCTGTAAAGTACTTTTAGTATTCTTGGGTCTGGTAAACAGGAAAAAAAAAATCTCTGCAAGTAGATTTTCTACCTCCCTGGAAAATCAGCATTCCATATGTTCATTGCAAACAGTGATGGGGCAACTACATGTTTACTTTAGTTGGTTTAAATTCATTTGTCAATACAGCAGCCCACTATGTGTCACATGTGAGCATGATAATAGCTTGATACTAACTTGATTTGCAGTAATAAACACCCTGAGAGATGGCCTAATGTTTCCTCATATAAATAGGAAGCCTTTTGAGATTACTGCCTAAATAACAGCAAGTGATTTATAGATAAATGGATGAGGTGGGAGGTTTTTCCAACCAAGAACTTTTAGAAAGATTGTGGGTTTGCCATTCAGTATGTAGATTAATAAAGAAGTGCTAGAAATTAAAATATGGCTATCAGCTTCTTATGAAGCCAAGAATTCATATTTTATTGGAAATGCTACTATTGTGTGCACAAAATTCTGATTAAATCCAAAATTATCAATTTAGTGGGAGAGAGATTTGTATCTCAAATGCTTTGTCGAAGCATACGGTTCAATATCCCTGAGCACTACAGAGTTTACATGCCAATTTTATGTGTAATACTGCTTTTCACCATTTTCCTTGTTCGGACTTAACATCTTGTTCATTCCAGAAGCTAACTGTGTAAATTACATTATACAAATTAATGTAGTTTTTGCCTTTTTGGGAGAATTTTTCAAGGCAAGCTCTGTCTGTATTCAGTAGCACAATAATAGCAAGCAGCAGATTACAAATTTTCTGGTTTGTATTCCAAAATTTCAGTTTAATTGTTGTACACATTAGTTCTTGTAGTAACGAGTCTACAATAAGGAGACGTCAAGGCTTTGCACACTCCCAGGCTGGTTCAGTGGGTACAATTTCCTGTGCAGCAGCAGCTGCAAAAAGAAAAATGTGTGAAGAGCAGTGCTTGTGCTGCAGAGATGGTGTGTGAGCTGTCAAGCAGATGTGTCCATGGAGATCCATCCATCCCTGCATTGAGACGCAGATAGTAAGGAGAAGCTTCAACCCTGGCCCTAAAAAACATGAGGAGAAGCACATTGCAAACAAGAGATACCTCTGCAGCCCTGATGTAGATTATACTTTGCCACGACTTTCCACTGTAAGTTCAGGAGTCTCAGCAGTGTGTTGAGGTGACAGCTGGAGATCACATAATCACAGAATAGTCAGGGTTGGAAGGGACACCTGGAGATCATCCAGTCCTACCCCCCTGCCAAGGCAGGGTCACCTGGAACAGGTGAGAGAGGAACATATCAAGGTGGGTTTTGAATGTCTCCAGAGAGGAAGACCTTTCTGGGCAGCTGTTCCAGTGCTTTGCCACCCTCGACATAAAGAAGTTCTTTCTCATGTTGACGTGAAACTTGGTGTTTCAGTTTATGGCCTTTGCTCCTGTTGCTGGGTACCACTTGAATAATCTGGCACCATCCTCTGACACCCACCTTTGAGACACTGCTATGGATTAATGAGATCTCCTCTGATCCTTCTCTAGACTGAACCGGCCCAGCTTCTTCAGTCTCCTCATAAAAGAGATGCTCCAGTCTTCTGATGTGGCCTCTGCTGGACTCTCTGCAGTAGCTCCTTGTCTGTCTTGTACTGTTGAGTCCAGAACTGGACACAGAGATGTGTGCATGAGAAATTATTCCACCGAGTCCTCTTTTGCAATCAACTCTCCCTGTAGTATTTCAGATATCAGGAAGGCCTGGTCTCATGGTTACTTTTTAATCTCCTCACAAACAATTCTCCTTTCTCTCTCTTCGTTTTTCTTTTTTTTTTTTTTTAATTTGAAATAAAAATACAAATTAAATAGCCAGTGAATGCAATTCTGACGTGACCAATTTTGAATGCCTCACTTCCCAGATGACTGACTCTACAGACCATAAGAAGAGCTGACTTTCATTAAATGCCAGCCACCTTTACCATGAAGTTTCAGGCTAAACCCTGGAAGCTAACACGTGAAATCACTCACTTTTTCTGAACACTTCAGCCAAGCAATTAATATTTAAGTTTAGCTGCTATGCATTAAGTCTGCTTCAATAACTTTATAATTGATTGCAATGCTTAATTGTGATAGCCATCACAAACCTTGTACCAACTTGATTTTTCATGTTCACCAACCAGCTGTTTTTTCCGAGTTGGCAGGATTACGTGTCCTGTCCCGTAAAACCATGAGAAAGGAAACAATTACTAATTATTTAACCATCTATCAAGATTTCCTAGGCTTTTGCTGGTTCAAGCTGTTGAACATACAGAGTCAGAATGTGACTTTGCACTGACGTAGCATGGTAATTTTTAGCAACATCTCATATTTCTGGTTTTCTGTCCTTGGAATATAGAACTTTCCAAACAACCATGGTGAATGGTGACATAGTTGTGGGCAGAGATCTTGGTCAAAGTGGTCCAAGTAAATAAACTGACTTATTTCACATCACACTCTTGTCAGACGGTAGAGATAACAGGCCAGTTGTCTTTGCCCTGAAGCCCTGGAGCTCTACAGGATGCAACAAAGATCTTTGCTGGATGCCTCAAGGGTGCTGGAATTGTGTCATCCCAATCTGACCCTTCAGTGGAAATAAGAAATTCAGATGTGCCACAGAAAGAATTTGATGCATTGAAATCCCAACTTTACTGGGCCCTGGTCACAAAGATCCACAGCAAAACATACCCAGGACGGAAGCCACATGCCCTGGAAGAGGCAAGTGTAATTATTCATGCACAGACAGTCAGCATCAAAGAATCTCCCCAGCACAGCAGCTTCATGCATGTGACAGGATTAATTGACAACTGTCTGTTTTAATTGTGATAACTTCATATCTCTCAGCAAATGATTGCTATTAAGATTCCTTTTTTCTCACCCTGAAATTCTTTTCTTTCTACTGAATTGCCAGGATTGTAATTTGCCTTCTATGCTAATAATTAATCATTTCATGTAGAAATAATCGGCTGGTGTAAACAAACATAATTGTCATTCTCTTGCCCCTTTCTTAGCACCTTTTACTGTGTGGAGTCTCATCTAATTTCACTTTTAAATCTTTAAAACCAGGATTTAGGACTGTCGAATACCAAGCACAAGAGCCTAATGGGATCTACAACAGTGGCACTAGAGGACAAACACATTAATTATGCACATAAACATGTAATAATGAGGCTTATCTGTACTCAAAAGTGCTGCAGAGGATACTTAGCAGGCAGCTTTAGCCAGGCAGTATCTCCCCTGACCACCATTCTTCTGATCCCATGTGGAAGCTGAGGAGACGTGAAGGAATACTGTAGCTTGAGAGAGTGGTTATTTATTGCTGTGGTATGTACTGCTGCTGCAAGACAGGGAATGATATCTTAGCCTTTTCCTGCCTCGTTGTGCAACGTGCCACGCATCAGGTCGCGCAGTGCTAAGGCCTGGCAGGGCCTGTGTACGGAGGAGGCTGCAGAGCAGAGCTGCAGGATGTTGTTGGTTGGCACCTTCCCATGGATTCCCTGTGATGTGCAGCATCCTGGAGTGGGAGGGAGGTGCTGGTGTGAAGCTCAGAACGCCAGTGGGAGTGCGCAAGATATGCAGCGGCTGAGCGTGTCCCAACAGGAGAGCCCTGGCAGGGCAGGCAGAGGGGGAGAGGGGCACAGCCTCTGCCCTGCCAACCTGTGAGCAGCGTGGGCACCACTTGTTATAACCTCCTGGTACATCAGTGGCAGATCTGGACATCAAGGACCAAATCTTTTGACCCTGAGATTTGGATCAGCTCTCTCCGCATGGAGCCACGCTAAGTCATGCTGTTTAGTGTGGTTCACACCAGACATTTTGCTGCCATGATTCAGGATTCTTGTCTCAGCTACATTTTTGAGACACAGGCTTCTGCCTCTTCCCCTTCATCTGATCACAGGTAAACAAATGTTCGTATAATGAAGTCTCGAAAGTAATTTTCAGATAGACACTTTGCAAAATAATAAATCTGGTAGTACGAGATTTTATTCTGACTAATGGCCTATCTAAGATGGCAACATTTGAGTCCCACAGATTCATTTGTATGGTTCAGTAGATTACTTTACATATCTTATAAGCTTTCTGTATTAGTAGCTTTTCTAAAAGAGTCACTAAAAGTAAAGTGCTGTTAGAAACGTGCAATCAAACACCACATAAAACACTGTTAACGAATCATGGGAAGACTAGTCTTACTAGTCTAGAAGATGATTTTACTGCTGATAGAGTCCACTTGGAAGAGGCACAAACATACCAACTGTGCTTCTGATAATACATGCTGTGTGCATTTGATCAGTTCTTTATAAATTTCTTAAACGTTTTCACCCACCATGCAATTACTTCAGGTTTATCTCAGTGATCTAAAAAATTGTGTTGCTGAAAACTAAAAGGATTTTGTTTCTTAACTGCTGAGCATAGGTACCTGGAGAAGGGGATTACCCCTGTGGCTGCATTTGATCACTCTTTGGGTCCCTTAGTGCTTTGTGTAAATGGAACTGGGCTCATTTTGTCTTCTATGTTCCAGGGACAAACTTCCCTCCCTACTCATCTCACTACTTCAACAAGCCTTAAAAATGGAGGAATCTTCCAACTAGATCACAATCCTTTTGGAAGAATTCCAGTAGATCACACTATTCAGAAGACTGCAAATAAAGAAAGTGATTTAAGGAGGGGTTTAGTTCCAGATGAGAGATTTCCTTATCACTCACTGCTGAACAGCAAAATCCCTGTATGAGACAACTGAGACATGCTACAGTATAGTAATTCCATGTTAAGACATGCAAAACTGGAGATATTTAGCTATTTAAGTAGAAGGAGCAGATACTGAAGCCTTGCTGAACATGATTTAATTCAGCAAGTACTGATCAGACACAGTCAGTCTGTCCGCGGGCCAGCCAACCTTGTCAGATATCAACAGCTGACTATGTCAACATTCAATAGGAGAGCAAGCACAAGCTGATTCTTCAAGTAATTAAGACTGCCCTTCCAAGACAAAAGTTTTATAAGAGAAATCTCCAAACGGAAACTTAATATTTTCAACTATCAGTTGAAAAGAAAGTGGTTGCATTCAGGAAAGAAAAACTGTAGCTCAAATCAGGAACTTGGACATGTTAGTTGTGCAAATCTCTGCTTTCTGCAGTGTTAAGAGAAGTGCTGACATAGGCCAAGTAGTCCCTATCCCTTGGCAGTATTAGCTGGATAATTAGGAAAAAGAAACAAAGTGGAGGCTGGGTGTTGCCTTTCAAGTGAAGAAAGCTGTAGAATTGATGTAATGTTTGACTTTTAGAGGAGGCATTCATAGCGTCTCCTCTGTGGAGAGGCAGCAGAGGTTCCAGCACCAGCATTCATTCCCAGAATTGCAACTCATTGACACTCAAAACATTCAACACTGAAGATAAGTCCAACATTTGTGCAGCAGTTACAAGTGTCACATTATTGATTATGCCTTTATGCTGTTCTATAGTCACTGCTGGAACTGTGTACAGCAGGATGGTCCAGACCCTCAGCAGCCTCTCTGACACTCACACAGGTGCAGGCTGGGAGCTTGGGCACTTTCCTACTGTGGCATTTGACCCAGTGGTGATTCTGCAGGGCAAGGAAAACTACAGCCTGACCACTTGCATTATTAGACTGAGGCTGGAAAAGAATGTGAACCACTGCCATTTCCTAGCAGAAACTAAAATGCCACTTTCTATCCCAATTAAAAACTGATAGTAAATAATATCACCAGCTTTTCTGCACAAAATAAAATAAAGCCCAACCCAAAACCCAAAAGTAACTTTATCCAGCTTCCATCATGCTATTTCCAATGTGTACTGTGTATAAAATGCCAAGCACAGATCTGCAAATGATCTTCACTGTGCGAGATCTCCCAAACTGCAGCAGGATGTAGCTGTGGAAGGGTGGGTGCACATCATGGGTGTCTGGAGCTAAAGCTGTTTGAGGAGTTACGGAATGGACCCACAGTTAGTCCTGGTGATGGAATGAGTGTGTTTGCAATACCCATAGCCCTGTGTGGCTGCTTTCTCTGCAAGCCTTTACGGAGCAGAAGATTGCTGGATAAAAAGAAGAGTGTATTGGATCTTTTCAGGAATGATCTGAAGGAGAAAAATTAGGATGGTTTAAAAAGACTAAGCTACCTCTGGGATGTCTAGCATACTTTAACTAATGAAAGACACTCTGCTGCTTACAGTAACTGAAACAAGTAGGTAGAAACAAATAGGAGCAATTTTATTGCTCACCAATATTTAGATTTTACTTTTGAGCAATAACTATGCAAAACTTAAGGGTTACACACAAATAGATTCATCATAAGACTGGGAGTTATCACAGAGAGTATAATTATGATTATTAAATCACCAGCATGAAGCAAAGGGTGTAGTAGACAAACAAGACAACACAGGATCTCCAAAGTGTTACTGAAGTTCATCTCCAGCACTGAGTCAAGAGCTGAAATTTCTGGCCTTGGTTGGGTCATTCTTGCCACAGCACCCCACACATTTAAGTTATATTAAGTTTCTCTTAACACTTATAGACTGCTAACAGTTTCCGAATTAAATTCTGACATATATAAAAGAGATCCAGTTCTTTCTCAGATAAACATTAAATTTGCATTCATATGTCTGCCATTAAAACACACTGGTTTATTTATAAGACAGATCACAAATTTTCTAGAAAGTTGCAGGAACACTTTTAGGTAAGATGACATTCTAATAGGATATTTATTTCTGTAAAGATTTGTCAGAAAGTAATTAATACTGCTTAATTCTTACTTTAAACATGTCCCAAACCATTTCATTTTAGCTTTATGAGCTTCTAACAGAAGTCTTCTTACTGGATCACATCTCAAAATGTTGTACTTAAGTGTCTTTACCTGGTTTATATGCAGCACCAAAATGGTTGGCTGTTTTCTTCCCTCTCCTTCAGTTTTACTGTTGAGACCTATTATTTTAGTAGTTCACACCAGAATACAATTTTTTGTTCAAAAGAAAAAGTATTTTTTGTACTATAGATGGATATTTTAGAAATATAAGATGTTATTGTTTAGGAAGTTTTCTGATCAGATGAGCCTTTATTGAAAAGTATGAAGAAAATATGGACACTTCTGTCTATGCTGCAGTCAGTCATTTTGGTACAGAAATAAAGAATGGATGCTGTTGCGAACAAATGATGGCATCTGAGAATAATGAAAAAATAGAAAATATTCTAATGCCAAGAAAGTCACTTGTGAAGAAGTTTATCAAGGGATTACCTGGTTCAGTGCCTCAACACTTAAGACTATTGATGAGGCAAGATAATAGTTCTGAACACCACAGGAAAAAGAGTCTGTGCATGATTTTACTCCTGATTGTAAAAATTTTCACAACCGTTACTTTGCTACATACATCATCAACTTTATGTATTTAGAGGTAAGACATCAAAAAATGTGACAGATTTGTTGCCTGATTTTTTGATGTTAGATCTCATTTATTTAATTCTGTATTCATTTTATTCAATCTAAAGCATGTTCATTGCTATGTAATACCAATTATTTAATAATGAGACAGCTTAGTTGTGATTTTTGTGACCATAGTGAAGATGTGCACTACTCTTCACATTAACCAAATTTTTTTTCCGGTTTTGTTTTTAACTGGAGTGTATACAGCATTTTCTCAGACTGCATGCACAGTTCTCTTGTTTTGGTGTGATCTGACATGCAGTATGCCTTGGGAATCTTTTAATACTAGCAGGCTCAGCAAGTAGTCCTTGCAGCTTTTCTCCATGATAAGAATAGCTGTGGGAAGGTTGCATAGTATAAAGAGAAAAAAGAAAAAACTATCTGCACTTCAAAGATTCTCTTCAGATGCAGCAGATAGAAAATCCACACAGATTACTGCAGAAGCTGTAGGTGAAATTAAAAGTTGCCATCTCCAATATATGCATTTGCCTGAAGTATTCCCTACGTTTACATATTCTAAGGCAGACACAGCTGTAAACATACATATCGCCTTCTTTATTTAGTCTGAAAGTGTTGGGACTTTGAACTTGGGGTCTGTTAATACTGAGATCCCATTTACAGTCCAAAGAATTATGTGTCCAGCATGTAGCAATCTTGATTATATTCCGGTCAGGATGTGGGAAAGATGCTATTAGAAACAAAACAATCAATTCACTCAGGCAGCCCCACAAACATGCTTTATGGCATCTGCCTCCTACTCATTTCAAGTGAGGGTTTATAGTGACACATTGGTGAAGATTAGTACACAACTGCAGGCAGATGCCCATGACTGATTCAATTGTTTGCACTGACACTCACAATTGCTGTAATTGCAGCTGGAGTGATAAAAGTCATTGCAAAAAAACAGACAAAGTGAAATCAACATTGTTCCTCAGAGATTTTATTAGTTGAAACCCAGAAATGCACAATCCACTGTTTTTCCTTGGTCTGAATTCACCACAGCATTTCCATTTGCTATGCCTGCAATACTGTCCTCAGCGGTTTAATGTAGGAACATTTAAAAGGCCTCTTAAAAATCAGAACTTGTAACAGGAACAGCCATGCATTCCAGCCTCACTTACTTGAAACAATTTCTTTCCAGAAAAGTGATTAAAAAATGAAGGCAGCAAATGATTTTTAGACAATCAGTGAAATCCTGAATAAAGATTCTTTCTAAGCTGTAGCTTTCCTGTATGCCCCAAGCAGCGCTAGCACTGTTCCTTTCCTCTTTTCCTCCCATAATGGCTTAACAGCATTAGCGCTTCAAGCTGGTATTCCTGATGAGGAGTGACCATCTTCTACAGCCCCTGGAAAAAGAGAGAATAGATGTTTAGAACTAGGCAGTATCCAAAGCCTTCCTGAGAACAGATTACCCTGCCAAGCCAGTTCTCACACAGTGCTGAAGACTTCCTTCAGACCGCCTACACTACTGGTGGCTCAGTCCAAAGGAATTATGAGGTGATCCATGGAGGAGTTGAGGATTTAACACATTCACTCCCCACTTACAAAAGGAAAGTGATTTTTGCAGACCTATTTCAATGAAAATGAAATAGGTCTGCAAAACCTATTGCAGCATAACTCATATTCTAAAGGTATTTTAGCATTGCCATCCTGACTGCTGGAAAACTTCCATTTAAATGCTCAAGATTGTGACTGTATCTAATCCTTCTATATCAGGTAAAACCAAAGAAAACCCCAAAACTTTAAAGGAAAGCAAAGAAATCTGCATGATTGTGTCCTTCATTAATTTAAACCAGTACAGAGAAAATGAAAAATTCCAGCTGCAGTCCCCACTAACATCTCTCAAATGGGATGCACAAGTGGCCAGGTAACCATTGATGCAGCATAATCTTTAACTACATTTAGTGCTAATTTTAATAAATAAAGGAGATCATCTCCTCCAAAAACTTAAATTGGGATTAGACTTGCTAATATATTGGAGAAATCTAAATCAACAATGTATTGCATCAGAAAGGAGCTCTGAGAAATGAAAGGCAAGTGTTTTAAATGCTTCCAGTTACAGCACAGCACTGGAGAAGTTCAAATGCCCCAACAAGTTCCCTGTAGAGAGACCTGTCAGATCTGATGCTCTGAACACGAGGCAGGCACACACAGGGCCAGGGAAACACACCTTGGATGGTGGCAGAAGAGATTCATGTCAGGCACAACCAGGCAGCTGCCTCCACAGCCTGAGGAAGAGGGAGGCCATGGCACTGCCCTGTGCTGTGCCCAGCAGCCCCTGGCACAGCTCTGTGAGACAGAGCTTTCTGCAATCCACATGTGGAGTACAACTAACTCTGGTCTGGGACAAATCTGGCATTTCCCATGTGGTAACACCAGGAGATTGTCTGGTTTAGGGTGCTCCACTGAAAGCCAGAAGGAGAGGGCAGGTGGAGATGCTGCAGGTGGCACAGTGGCCCCTCCTGAATGGCTGCGGTGGCTGTGCAGCTGTCCTGGGGAAGGGAACGCTCCTGTGCTGGGGCACAGCACCCTGAGAGCTGAGCCTGGCCACTGTGCCTGGTAAAAGGCATTTCCTCTCCAATGCAGGCAAGACAGAGGAGCCTTTTATTGCAACAGGCTGATGGAACATCACATTGTAGCCCTCAGTGGTTTTATTTTAGTCGCTTTTACATTCTCAACCACGTTCAGAACTACACTGTGGAATGCACAAAGAAGCATTTCCAGGTTTAGGCAGAAAGAATAATAATCATTAGCCCCACTGTACAAAGAAGGATTTAAGTACTCAGAGTCAAATCAGAAACCAAGACAGGGACAGGGGATGAACCCAAATGTCCCAGGGTGTACGAGGGCTTAAATACAAGATCCCTCTTCATACTTATGGCGATGATACATTTCACAACTCCAGCACTTGAGAAAAAAATCTTACCTTTCTTACTGCTTTTGTCTAAGGAAGTCGAGAACCTCCTTCTGTCCTGTAGCCTCTGCCTGTAAGTAGAAACATGAATAAACCCTGTCATGCACCAGGGACAGGCAAATACTCACTTGTGGGAATTAAGACCATGTTACCACAAAATTATTAAAATCCAATTTTAATTCTAATTCCTCTGACATAGATGAGAAAATTCTCGCTCCAACTATTTATTATTTCACATCAGCACCAGATTTGAGTTTGTAACAAACTCTAATCCAGTTTATAGTCCAACATACATTTTTCCCAAATTAATATTATCCAAGAGCATGTGTTATTACCCAGCTAGCACACCAAGGGAGCACAGCTGTATGTACACTTACTACTTGTAGGGGATTCCTGCCATCATAACCAGTTTGCTCCAGGTCTGCACCAGCCAGGTACCAGGCATACAGCCCATCCATATCGCCTTTAGCTGCAAGGCTGGAAAAAGAATAATTAATATTGGTTCTAAATCTTTCAGTTAATTTCAGTGAGCTCCTGGGTCCTGTCAATGAGCTCAGCAGGTGAAGGCTGAACCAGGCTCAACATGGCTGTCAGGGTAAAGAGGTAAGGAACGCTATTACAACAGCTTTGAATAGCTGAGCAAGCAACTCAGCTTGATGAATCAGTTCCTTAAATTATTAGGGCTGTGCTATAAGTACTTACAACAGGCTAGTTTCACATAGTGGGTGTGACTATGACCAAAGGGGAAAAAAAAGTCAGGCAGTTTCATATTTCACAACACAATATTTATCTCATGAAATGAGTTGGGGGGAGGGCAATGGCTAAATCAAGATGCAGCTGAGTGAGAGCACAAGCAGATGTGCCAGCAATCCACAGGACTTATTTAAAACCCCTAATGAAAACCCCTTCACAAGTTTGCATAACTGTGTTTGCTATCAGTAGTTATGACATTCAGTACATTTATGTGGTATTATCTGGACAGTAACACAGCTTTATTTGAGTTTCACAAAACAATTTTTAGGATTTAAATGGGCAGCAAACAAAAAAAGAAAAGAGCTTTCCAGAGATGACCTCTGCCTGCCACATATAACAAGTAATAGAAATGATCACAATGAATCCTATATAAATAAGTTAGTTGAAGTTTTCAGAGGAATACACACTGGGTTACTTCTTTGCACATCTGCTGGTAGTCCCATTCACAATAGTTCAAGTTTATTTTTAACTCATTCTGGTAAAAGGGCTAAGAGCCTGTACGTACACAAAATCATGCAAGTCTGTACCAAGCCTGAAGACAGGCTGAACTGATGGGAAGGCTGCGAGGAGAACCTTCAGTCTTTTTAGGATACCAGCATCTGTAAGGCTTCAGACCTGAGCTTGCCATGAGTTTGCAGATTGTTTCAGCAGAACCCTGCTGATAGTCATCAAGTGAGGTTGAATCTCATTAAGAGAGGGGAAACCTCCCCAACATTAAGTTCAGAGTTTGCTGCCTTAATCAGAGCTTGCTGTGAGTGACAAGCACTGTGCTGGCAGCAGGCATGGAAATGGTGATGAGCTCCTGGTGATGATGACCAAGCCAGGAAGAGCTGGTGAAGAGTAGAGAAGGCTCAAGATGCAAGGGGCAGTCATGGAGGAAACCATGAAAGCAGGGCTGCAACATTCACTTCTCTGCTAGGTTGGAATCACTTCTGTTGTTGATTAAATCACTTAAGTACCTGAAAATATGTTTTTAGGGGAGTGGACACCTCTAACTGCAGCAATCCCAGAGGCTGGACACGAGAAGGAAAAGCAAATGGTCTCTGTCTGTTCCTCCATACAACCCCAGGTGACCTACAGCTGAGGCCTTTGGGGGACAGGAAAGTGGTAGTGGGGTACAAAAAGGTTTAACAGTGCTTCAGTCTGGCATCATGAAGGAAAGAATCAATAAATCATTAATGAAAACTGCCATCACAAAAGAAAAGGCCCCACAGAAGCAATAAGAACACAGAGGAAAGCAAAGGAAGTCCAACAGGAAGCTCAGTGGGAGGTTGGTAGGAACACTTCAGGAAAGAGCATAAGTAAAGAAAAAGTATAAGCATTAATAAAGCAAAGAAATTGCTTAGCAGCCACTTCTGAAACACATGAATTATCTTCATTTACAAAGACTAGTCTCTTGCTGTTAACACTGTAAAGTCACAGGCTAAGGAAGAAACGAAAAGCCTACCTAGAGAGTTATGAGCATCACCAACACTGGACAGGAAAGCACATTGTATTTGCCTAGCAGAATTGCATAGTTCAGCCATGTGCAAAGCAAAAACCACTTTGCTCAAAGACTTTCAGAAATATTAAGAACCAACATACCCAGGGCACCTCAGGTGCATCTCTGTAAGCAACAAACAAGGACAGCTGCACTTACTTGAAAATTCACTGCCTATTAACAGCACCTATTCAGAAAGAGAAATTTAACCCTCTCTGCAGAGGTCAAAACTGTGATCTCCTTCCATGACATTAGAGCAATCCAAATACACAGAAGCATTTTCAATTTTGCAGCAGCCATTTACTGATCAAGTGAGAACTTTATTCTATGGGGACTGTGACCGGAGAACAAAAGGTGATGTAGCTTGTGAGAAAATTTAGATACCAGTCTAAATAGAAGATACTACTGTTTACTAGATTGATTATCATCAGGAGCACCACAAAACATTTTCTCCAAATCCAGATTTTCACAGTCAAGCCATACACGTATGGATTTTATTTATACGCAGTAAGTGTACTTCATATACCAAAATATATACAGAGGACTTCTCCATTTGCATTATAGGAACCCTGGTTCTGTATTTGTCTCAAAGATATTCATGCCAGCAATTCCAACTACAAGTGCAACCTCTAAGCAGCAAGTCCATCACTGTTATATAATGAAATGGAAAAAAGATATCTTCAATATACACTTACCTGGATGTTTAAAACCTGCTTTGTTGATAAAGAACAACCTATCACAGTTTACTAAACTCTGACTCATACCTTCGACAGGTGGTAATCCCAGGCATCCTGCCTATCAGTACTCTTGCATTCAGAAAAATTATTATGTGTCCAGTTCACAGTTTCAGCAGGGCTAATGTAGCCATGATAATGACAGAGCCAAAATGCCAAGAATAGTGACAGTGCTCTCTGTGTCTCCAATCACACCAACATCAAGCTGCAATTTAAGGGGTGCTCTGCTACTGCCAGGGGACCAGGAGCAAAGCTTTTCAGGTCTCAGAAGGTTTATAAGGACAAGGGCCAATGCAGTTGTAGATTTGGGAAGTAAAAAGCCCAGTGAAATGACACCTTGGGGTTCCCTCCAGCCTCTTCATGTACTAGGATTTCATCTTTCCCTGGGACGCAAAGCTGTGCTTTATCAGCAATTCTCCTTTTTCTGTGTCTATATAAAGTAATCAGGAGAGACCTTCTTTTTTTCAGATGTGTCATCACCCTGACAGAAGAGAAATTTTTTTTCTTTTCATTTTTTTTTTTTTAAGATGAAGATCTAAAGAAGAAAAAAAAGTCCAGCACAAGGCATGGATTGCTCTGTCCTGAACACATTTGGGAGTGCTCTTCTTAGCTTGTGTCTCCATATCTCTCTCAGCTCAGACAGACTTCTTGAAAGACAGCAAGCAGTAGAAGCTTGGCCCTTATTCCTGCAGAGGCATATTCACTCTTCCTTCTCCAGCCTTACCCCCTCTTTATGTTAAATTGAGGCTTCTTATTCTGAAAGGTGGTGATTTTGAAAGGCTGCATCTTTGTATATATCATACCATATCATATAATCTTATGAAATCTAACAACATAAGAAAACTGGTTTGGCTTTATGCCCCTGTTTAATTTTGTGAAGTACAGACTTGAAGTACCTTAATTCTATACAAGCTTTTTTCCATTTAAAAACCAACACAAATCAACTGTTTACCAAGTCCAGAAGCTTTCAGATTAAGTTTGAGTGTCCCAATTTATCTCATCATGGTTAGGTTTTTCAGACAGATAACAATACTACTGCAATATGAGAAGATATTCTCACATTTTTAACAGATTACTAACACTGAGAACTCATTTCAAAACAAAGCCATGAACCAGATACCAAACATCAACAAAGTGATTCTAAAACCAGACTAACACCTCTCACTTTAAAAAAGACACCAGCAAATGAAACTATGAAAGATTTAATAACTATGTGCATCTCCACTTCCTACACAAGAGTTCCCACTGATACTGTCCAACCCTCAGTTCTGGCTGGTACTCCTTTCCCTCTCAAACATCACCAATGCCAAAGGAACACATTTCTTTTTATCTCCATTATCTTCCAAGTGAACTATTCTATTCTATTCTATTCTATTCTATTCTATTCTATTCTATTCTATTCTATGCTATGCTATGCTATGCTATGCTATGCTATGCTATGCTATGCTATGCTATTCTAAAATCATGAGTCTAAACAGAAGGAGGCTGAGGAGACTATTAGAACACAAAAATCACTATTTGTGGTCTTTCATAACAGTCTGAGGACTGGTAGGTAGCAAAGAGGGAAAAGATGCTTATAGTTTAATTCAGAGAGACTGGGGGGAAAAGTTAAATTAGATAAGTGCAGAAACACAGAACTTATCAGAAAACAAGCAGCTTTATCCTTCAAAACCCCAAGAACTTGACATATTGCCTTGGTGACAAATTTGGACTGGTAGAAATTGCAGCTTAAGGCACATTACAAGATAGAAGAAATGTAGGAAAATAGTTGAAATTGACAGAGATGTTATAAACAGCTGGTTCTGTAAGCAGCTTGACCATGTCCCATGTTGACTGCCATGAAGGTGCCAGTGCCTGCAAAGAGGGGGCTTAAAATAACAGAGAGGACAGAGAAGTGAGCTAGAGAATGCTGGAAAAATGAGTGTACCAGTAAGGTCATCTGAGGACACTGTAGATGTATCAGAGACATTTTAGCAAGAGGACAAACACCAGCACCTCAGATTTAGTACCTTACAGGTAGCTGAGTAACTCTCTGTGGAAAAAGTCCACTTTGTCAGAAATAAGTATGCCAGGCCCTCTAAAAGAGCAGAGCAAATGAAGAACTTCAGCTCTGCAGGAGCAGGATAGGAGCAGCCACTTCAGCACTTGTCTTGAAGCCTGACCACTGCCTGGCTCTGTTCCTGGTACAGGCCATACAGATCCAGGTGCACAGTGATCCCTAAAAAGCTGTAACAAACTGCATGAGAATCCTATTTTGTTATTTTGTGTGAAGAACTCTTTTCCTCTTCTTGTTTGTTTTTTTTTTGTTTTGGTTTTTTTTGTTTGTTTTGTGGTTTTTTTTTTTGTTGTTGTTGTTTTTGGTTTTTTTGGGTTTTTTTGTTTTGTTTGGTTTTGTTTTGGTCATATTAGTGCCAGGTCATCTAGCCAAACTGGTTCTGCACATGCCACCAAGACTAAGCATGGGGCCAGTTTATTTGCAGAGGAATGTAATTCCCTAAACCTTTTGGCAGAGGCAAACAGCACAAACCAAGGATTTTGTTCTGTCCTATCACTTGCAGTGCCCTGGGAAGTGCATATTTTGACTCCATGCTAAAAGCCTTATTACCCAGTCTCTTCTGAGCATGTTATGCCAATGGAAACACTCCGGACAATGTTCCTCATTTCCAGAATTACTCAAAGAACAGAGTCCAGTCTCCACACAGAACACACATTGGCTTTACCTTGACCTTGTTTTGTAGACATGCAGCACTGGCTGGTCCCTGCAAGTCTCATGACTTCCTGCCGAGTCCAGATATAAAGGCCAGTGCTCAGGGGTTTTTTGTTTGTTTTTCAAAAGAAGAGAGAAGAGGAAATTAAGTAAAAAATTACAAGTAATTTTTGGAAATACATAGAACTTTCTCACAATTCTCAGAGTAATTTGTAATTCAGGACCAGTATTGGAAAAAATGAAATCTAACATCTATTTCTTTTTATAATACATATCTGCATTGTCATATATTGAAAGTAACTGTATGGAAAGCCAGCTCTAAGAGAATTATATCCTCTTAAAATTAAATACAGTGATAGCAGCAGTTCACAAGTTTTGGGGTTAAACCTATTTGCCTACTTGTTTAGTTATTTTTAAGAATAATATTACATACTAGCTAGAATAGAAGCCATTCCAATATAAGTGAAAAGTGGACTTTAAGACAATAAAAATTATACATTTTGTGCAGCTTTATTTTTAAAGAGAGATGTTACAAAATCACACCTTGAACAGCTGCTTTTCACCATTCCTCACTAAAAGACTTTGGGGGGGAAATGGGGTATTTATTTGCTTCCAGCTCACTTATCTCCACAATCCTCTCTCCTTTGGAACTCTCTTGCATTATTGCTGCTTTGAAACAGAGTTGCTTCTTAATTTCATCCCTTCACTCGTTGCCTTATTATTCGTCTATCACAGAAAGAGCCCCCTCATGTGCCAGGAACCCAACTGTTTATTGAAAGTGCTCTATTTTCGAGTCTTCTCTGAAAAACCATCCCACTCCACACCCATTTTAGGGCCACCTCATATATCACATTTACCTGCAGAGTATTGTTGCAATGTCCTCCAAGTCATGGCTTGAAAGGTGTGCTCCTGTTTCTCGTAACAGGTTAATCACTGGTATGTGCCTTAATGAGAGGAAAAGAAAAAAATGAGGAAGTGACTTGACCTGGAGGGGCTTTTTTCCCCCATGAATCCAACATTGTCATGTCCACAAATATCCACATATCCAGCCAGTGGAAATTCTCACATTCTCTTTTCCACAATCACAGAAGCAATGAATCTTTTCCAAGGTGACAGATGCACTAAACACAGCTTCCCTCCTTCCCTCTCAAAAATTCATTCAAACGCTAAGCTCAAGGAAGTGTTAAGTTCAGCTTTAGAAAGGAAAGGGATGCATACCCTTCTCTTCCAAGAATTCTTAATATCTTAACCTTAGTGCCAGTTTAATTTAACAGTAGAAATATTAGTAACTGAAATACATGCAAACAGGGAGAATATTTATTACACAGCATCATTCCAGTATTTTAAAGAATACAATGCCCATATATGTCAGTCTTAAACAAAACATTATCTTGCAGATAAGCAATGAATCTTTATGTTAATGGAGAAGGGCTTCAAATGGATGGCAAGTACTCTTATGAACCTCTGTCAAAAGCACATCTTTTCTTAACTCCCTCCTCCCAATACCTTTAGTATTGATTTCTACCTGGAGACTTTAGGAGGTCTTCCTCGTCCTTTCCTCTGAGATAAAGGGACAAATGGCAGTACCAGCCAACACCTATACCTTAGTCAGATGCTTAAGAAACTCTGTGGAAAGGCTGCTCTCTAAAGGTACTGTTGTGGGTAGAAAATAACATGACAAGGAAAAAATCTGCAAAATACATTTTTCATAACTAACCTAGTAGAAGGTTTAGAACTAGGTTTGAAAAGGAGATGACAGGATGCTCCTCTGTTAAACAACTGATCTAGTTTACAAATCAAAACACAGGGTTTGTTTTTTTTTCTCCAGAAAGAGCATGATGACCCAGTAGATTAGGTATAGTTTCAAAGTTCCTATTTTAAGTAAGTTGCTATAATGTAACACTTCAACATAAAGAGGTAGGCTTATCATTTAATAGGAAACACATGTGGTTTTCGAACCAATTACCTAAAAGATCATTGGTAGTAATTAAAAATAAAAAAATAAGCTCACATACACTTTCTGCTTAATCACTTGGTGGTAACCATGGGCCTTTCCATTTTTGAATTGGACTAAACTACTTATCTAATCCCTCTGCCTGTTTTTAGGAAACTCCATCTTCAATCAGAAGTTATTTTAGAGTTATCCATATAAAGCCTATGTAAGCTTATAAATTTCATGTAAGATCTTTAGTTTCTAAACTAACCAAAGAACTGTACATGTGCTCTAGCAATCATCTTGCTTTTCCAAACACAGGTTATTGACCCTAACAGACAGATTTTATTTTTTTTTAAATTGTACTTTTTTCCAATTGACAGCCAAAAAAAAAAAAAATCTTCCTTTGCTTCATAGCAAAGCACTGCTGGAACAGCACATGCCTCAAGTTTATTCAGTTATCTAAAATATTTTCTCAGGTGGGTCCCTTACGACATAGCTTGTCATCCACAAGCATCTCCTTGAGGCAGCAAATAATGGCATAGTCTCCTGCTTTTCAATACGTGGTGAAGCATGAACTCTACATGTATGAATTTTTTAGTTTTTAGTCTTAATCCAAACAGTAATTAGCTGAAATGAAATTTGACCTGAAATAGATTAAAGTAGAACATGCCTGTTCACTCAGGCTCTCATTGGGTACTGAAAAGAACATGGGGAGTGTCTGTTTACTCTCCAAGGACTGCCCTGGAGTGTTCCTCATTTCCCACCTTATACAGGAAATCTCAGCAGTAAATGAGCATTTTTTAAAACAAAAGTTTTGCTATGGGACAGCACCAAAAGGTAAAAGGCTGCAAAGTAGGTAATGTTGTGTGGTATCTTCCCTCAATGTGCTCCACCTATGAGGTCTGTATCTCTGGATACCAGCAAACAGACAGGTTTTCTCTTCCTGTTGTAACTATTTACTCCTTACTGGTAGGAAGAATCTCTCCAGAAAGCCATTCACATCCCACTCACACCAAACAGACATTACTGCTCTGAGTGGGACTCTAAATATTTGGTACAGACAGATTTGGGATCATTTACCCCACTCATTTAAGACAGCAAATTTAAACAAGGAAAAAAAAGTGGCTTGAAATAAATTAAATTTGTAAGCATTGTAACTGTAGTGTTTACAATAAATGTTTACAATAAAGCATTTCTAAACAGAAGTACAGCATCCTGATAAGTCGTTCAAAGTCACCTTTCTTGGTAAAGTGGGGAGAAGTGCTGTGCCACTACTGCTTGTTAAAGACAGAGCAAGGGAGAGGAAGAGTAGGGACAAATAGTAATGCAAAGTTTAAAAGTGTCAGATTTAGTACTGTGGCTGTGAAGTGCAGATCCATCCAAGAAAGCAAACAGACCACCTCTGACATTCCCACCACTCAACATGAAAACTATGCAGGAGGCAAGGCGCACTGCAGCTTGTTCCTACTTGCACCCGAATTCTATCTGCATTCTGAACAAACTTCAGCCCTCTCCAGAGCACCACTTCTGCTGCCTTGTACCTACCATAAGGGCATTAGTCATATCTCAAGAGGCTGGCTGTGAATTTTCTGATACTGTTATGTCTTAGGCACATGAGAGGTATTTGGCTTTAAAAATTGTTTCTTTAAGTGCTGCTGTCCTGTGGCTTTACAAAAGCCTCACAAGGGTCACAGTTGAGCTGATCTGAAGTTCAGGTGATGTCATGAGCCACAAACTTCTTGGGAATGGTTCAAATGCAATTCCTGTCCTAAGGTGACAGCACAAAACCAAGAGCAGAAGAACTGTTGGACAGTCAATGCTCAAGCTGCAGAGGGTTGGCAACATCCCCATGCCAGCCCTGTCTTGCACAGCTCCATGCTCATTTAGCTAACCTGATAAGCTGTGAGCTGTTCCTGACCCTCCCTTTTCCTACTGTGTTCTGTCACCAAACCATGGCCCTTGGTCAGACACAGGCTGTAGAAACAACATAATCCTACATATTCCACTTGAGATAGCTTTTTAGTAGTATCAGAAAAAACAAATAGACAAAAGGTGTTTCTAGTGTCTCCTACCTGCTAGGTTCCATTGTTGATAAAACTGGACATTAAAACTTGAGTGTATACTAATATTTTAATATAATAATAGCAGAATATCTGATTTGGTGCAGTCTTCAACATTCAGCACTGTGAGCAAAGTTTGAGTTCCAGGTAAAGACATTCAAACTCTTACCAGTTCATGAGGGCTCTGGATTCACAGGAATCCAGGTTCTGTACACTACCCATCATCCCAGGCCCTCACCTGGCAGACACTTATTAAAAGTGAATCAACTTCAAAAGAGATGAATCATACATGTGAAATTAACACACATGTAAGAGTTTGCAGGATTGGGGCCTTAGGGTGTACACCTTCCACCAACTCTCGTTAAAGAAATGCAGGTGTAATGTATATCCAAACTTGACTGGCTTCATTCTTTTTCATGCTTGCTCCCCTAGCAACCAGAATGGTTATGGCAGGACCAGCTTAGTTTCACTTGTTCAGTTTTCTGCATGGTATCAGTGGGAATTTTGTGCTCCCTGTAAGGACAGGCTTCAGTGTGCTTCTTGGAGTCAGTGGTGGTTAGATTTTCTCTCTGCCTTATATTTCCTCAAGTAATGTAAATGTAACCTTGCAAAATATCAAGTATTTAAATTCATATTTACGTGGGAGGTAATTTTACTACCTCTAATCTGATGTTCTCACAGCACTGTATAAGCAACTCCCCATTTTCAACCTTTTACCACTGCTCTACAAGTAAATGGAAGCACTTTTACTACTTAAAATATACACAATTTTTATTCAAGACATTTTCCTGCTTAGAGAGTTTCTGTTATTAAAAAAATATTATTCTATTGTTTTGAAAATGAATTATCCCTTGAGGGTGCTGTAAGAAATTAAAGGAATGCTACTTATTTTGATATGTCGAGCAACTGGCCTAAATTAACAGTGGTCTGTTTAGCTTCATGCATAAAGTGAGTGAGACTACAGGCAAATTGCAGAGCTACAAATGAAAAAGCGGAAATGCAGTAGTTTATTTCTTATTTAGAAAGAAACAAAGAAAGAGTCACTTAAAGTCAAAAAATTTAAGAGACTATTATTGGCATAAATCAAGTCACTGGTCTATCAGCTGACAGAGCTATGTTAAGAGGCTTTTAAGAAGAGACATTACTCCTGATCATCTTTACAAATTAATAAATGGAAGACAGAAATCTGTCATCATTATACAGGTTTGCATGCTGGTTAAAAGGCAAGCCACTGAGAAATATTACATAAAAGACTGGAAGAAAGCTATTTTTAAGATGAGTGGGTACTGTATTGCAGTTAAATGCCAATTAAACAAATATTAATTCTCAGAAAATGGGATTAAGCTGATGCAATGTTCAGTAAAATTGAGAAAGTTACAATATTAAACAGTTTAAAGCACTGACTACTTATTATCATCAATTCCCCCACCCCCCTTCCTTCTCTGCCATTTTCTATCAGGATAATCTCTTTACTTTCAGCTTGCAAGTGTTTAATAAATAGAATTTAAATACTTCTGTAGCAGAAATCTTTTTAGTGGATATCTAATTACACACATATACAGCTGTCTGCTCTTTAGCATTCTCCTTTATATGCTTACCAGTGTGAAATGCAGTGTGAGTACACAGCAGATCATAAATACACATTTATGAGATTAGTTCTAAGTCAACTCTTCCTCTCATTCCAACAGTAGAAACAAAAAGAGAAACTGAAAATGGTTATGGTGCAGTTTCCTTTTACAATTCCCTGCTTCAAAATGGGTGTGCAATTTTAAAGAGCTTAAAAGTCATAGTAGGAGTCTAATATAGGAGTGGCAATTCTAAGGAATCCAAACAACAAGCTCATGTGAAATTCCTCAGGCGGTAGATGGGTGCGGTAAAAAAAGTAGGTGCCTGATTTGCAGGAACGTCTAAGAGTATCTAATGCTTTAGCATTTTCTCACATTGGACCAGAGCCACCTCTATTCAACTCCAAGGTTATTTGTTTGATTTGCTGTTGGGCTTGTTTTTGCTTTAAGACTGCAGAGCTTATATATTCATGAGGTAAAGCAACAGCCACAAAGCTGTTCAGGACCATGCAAGAGGAATGGCAATAGCACAGCGTGGCCACACTGGACTCCAGCTCTCACAGTCAGAGAGCCTGGTATGTTTTCTACATCCAGTCTTTGAAACAGGAGAAGCCTTCAAGTTATTCCTGCAGCCCATGGTAATCCAGGACTGTCAGACCTCCCAGGGAGCTAACTCCAGCTTGACAGGCCAGGTAAACCTGTCAACATTAGAAAGCTGTAGGAATATTTGGGGACATTCACCCACGAAAACCATGAAAATTCAATTTCTCTGAGCTCTTTTACAGAAAACAATTGCTTTTCTACTGCCATGATACAGACTGAATATGAGATAAAGAGCTGAAAATGGATCAAAGACAAGGAGAGATTATGGTGTGCAGCTTCTAACATGCTGGAAGACCAATGGCTCTATGAATCCCCAGGCTATAGAAAAATATCTTAGAATCTCTAAACCTTAGAAAATGAAATTCGGATGATGGATAACTTTTATATTCTGTGATATGGCCATTCCTTAGGACTGTGCAACATGGAAGAGACCAGTAAAGTGCAAGTCCGTGACTACCATTCAAGAACTGCTGACATTCATAACAGCAGGAAGAGGAAATCCACAAAGCAGGCAGAGCCATGCAACCATCCCATATAATTATGAGTGGGTGGAAGGGAAAAATCAAAAAACCAGTCATCCAGCAAGAGACTCAGGAAAGCACTGGTGGAAGGGGAAGATTAAAACATGTCAACCTACCGGTATATTTTGTGCCAACTGAAACAGTCTGGTCTTGATGAGAAAGGGAAGGGCAGAAAAAGAACAGACAGCTATGGTCCTGCACTCTCACTTCTGACAATCAAAAGGAGTTTGGCTCTGTTTGATAAGGAAGCTTCAGAATAAAGAGTGGAGCCCTGAAATTATGGACAAAGTCTTGGCAGGAGGACAGCAATAATTACCTTATGCTAAAATTCTGCATGCACATCAAGTTGTTTGCTTTCATTCCACATTATTTTTAAAAATCTTTTCATTTAGTCTAGTTACATCCTTTGAAACAAGCTGATATGTGTTATTTTAACTGCTGTCATTTACACACAACTGCTGAGACCAGACAAGACCAGAACACAGGATGGATGGAGTTGAAATCCAAAATGAAAAAAGGTTTATAAACTTTATATAGAGCAGCACGCAACTTGTTACCTGAACTTGATGGCATTCATCAGAGGGGTAGATCCATATCTGTCTCTGGCATAAACAGTTGCACCAGACGTCAACAAATACTCAACCAAGGGCAGGTGCCCTTCGGAGGCTGCAATGTGCAGTGGAGTTCGGCCATCGTAGTCTCCACAGCTCAGATTCCCACCCTGCAAAAGGACAGATCCTTCACATGCCAAAAAGAAAATGGCTGCACATTAAGCTGTTGCAAACGTCACACAGTAGGATGTATACATCGCCTTTTAGTTCTGCCACCAAATTGTTAAGCCTGTCGAAGTTTATCTTGCAGCATTGTTTTAGTGCCAATAAAGATATTTATTCCATCTCTTGCATGTTTCCTGGTGAGATATGTTCTTTATTACAGCACACCATACAGCAGCTTTGTGCCTGTAGCCTGCTAATTGTTCTTGTCTTAGTTAATTCTTACTTTCAAGATATATTTATCATTTCTTGAGGCCCATTATCAAAATCTCAATAGTAGGGTAAACCAAGGCAAAGAGGGGGGAAAAAAGAAGAGAGATGACAGGGAAATGCCTATTTCTTCTTTGGGTATACCAAGTCAGAGCTTTGGGGAGAGCCAGAAATCCTGAATTAGCACTGCACTGTGTTTTGCTTAAATGTAATTTTCAAGTTCTTTTTTTTTTATTCCTGATAGATTTACATCCAAAAGGTGGATACTATGAATATGCATAAAGAAAGTTAAGAGAAAAGAAAGCAACACAAATATTTTAAAATGTTCCAAAGTTTGCAGATAAGAACTTGCATTTTAATCTACCTGTATTTTCGCAGTTCAAAAGAAAACGTAAACAGCTGAAAACCAGAGGGAAAAAAACATACCAGTTCTAAAAGGCAAAGACCAAGAAGTCTAGAAACCACATGTAACTGTCATAGCACCTTGACTCTAAAACTTAGGTTGTCACTTTCCATGAGGATGGCTTCCTATCATCAATTGCAGTTCTATTTAAAAATTAACATTCTCTACACACTGGTCATTTTACATTACCATTTCTGCTATGGCTCTTAGTGCATCTATGTCACCCAGTTTAGCTGCAGCACAAGCCAAAGGTGGAATTAATGCATCTCGTACGGCTTCTAACTCCTGAGAAAGAAATAAAATTAAACATTTAATATCGGCCTTGCCTCTAATGCGACTGACACCCAAGTCGTAAAAACACTGCCCTTACTTTCATGTAAAGTATCCAATTAGTCATTTGGATATTTAGAAATGGTGGGATTTAGTTCTTGGAAGGAAAGAAGTTTCATGTTTATTTTACATTTTGTCAGTCTCGCATCCATAAGATTTATATTGCACCCTGGCAATACTACAAGTACCTGATATCTTTATAAACCATTTAAGGTGCACATGCTAATTGCCATCTCTGTACTGCTATAGCTACACATCAGTAGAGTAAGAGAAACAGTGCTGGTGGGAGCTGGAAAAGACTATATCCTCCAGACTGAATCAATTTTATTGAAGTTATTCCTCAGATATTTGTGTAACCTGTACTTTCAAAACTACACTGACAAGCCTCCTAGGCCCCCTGAATATTTTCCCATTTTTTATGCTTATAACTAAAGAGTACAGTCAGTATTCATTATTTAATAAAATTCCCATCTTCTCTGAATCCTAGCCAAGAGAAAAGTGAGTATTTGTACAACCAGTACTGTATTATCTAATTTATATTTATATTATATTTTCTAATTGGGAGGGGCCAAACACCACAAATTACACTTGTGTAATGCTTCCTTAGTATCAGCCTTCTATGACTGCATGTACAATTAAGCTGTTTTACCCGTTATTATTGGGATTGCTCCAAACTGTCAATACATTTGACCACAAAAATAAAAAGCACTTCTTCATATCATTGATACCCGGAATTACAGCATCTGTCTGAGGCTTGTTATTGCAATAGGCCAGCCAAGAAAATAAACCCAAGATGGGGCTACAAAGAGGGGGAAAAAAAGTTAATGTTTTTAATTAAAAACATTTTAGTTATAGAATTGTCATTGTGTCCTTTATCCCTAACTCCATATTCCAATTTTCCTTCAGCTTTGCTGTTCATCCTTAATCTAGGCTCATTTAACTCAGTTTACAGCTTTACATGATACTAATTTTAAATATTGAAGTATATACCTCCTTGCTGCTGATACTTAGAGATTTGGCAATCACTTGAATAAACTTGCTATCTCTCAAAGAGATCTTGGCTCCTGTGGGTACAACAGTCATTTCTCCTCTTAGATTCTCACTCAGCATCTGAAAAGCAAGCAATCAGACCCTTTGTTAGCAGAGGGAAAATGTTGTGGTAGTCTTAATAAAAAAAACTTAGAATCAAGTTAGAAAATTGTTTGGAGGAATTATGGAAACTAATTGAATGCAGACAAAAGATTAAAGAAATAGTTACTGTCCCATGCAGACTGCACGTTTAAAAAGACAAAGGAGGGAGAGAGACAGGCAAACAAAACTTTCTTCCAAAGAAAAGAAAACCAAAATAAGCACATAACAAAACACCCCAAATTTTAGAATATGCGGACAAAAGTTCCCTAGTGGGGTAAGCTGCAGCCTACTTAAAAACACAAAGATAATGAGTAATGAGCAGAGTGAGGCTTAAGACCAGAATATTCTGAAATGCTGCCTCTTGCCAGCATTCACAAACCTCAGGACTCCTACACAGACTGTGTACATAGACCTCAAAACAAAGCCCAGTGCTGCCTGTAGACAGTTGTGCATTTCCATGGGTTTTCAAACAGCTCCATTAGCCCTGATTTTGTTAAAATTTGGACACAGATCCAGCTTTGAATGCAGAAAATCTAGAGAAGTACCAGTCATTCAGTATCCAAACAAGCCTGTTTGCAGGATCTGTGCCTCGAATATAACTGGGGAAAAAAAACCCAAATCAAAATGTAAAAAGGTCAGCCAATTCATGTGTAAAAAGTACTTGAATAGGGCAATAAAGAAATGAAAATACTCTAAACGACAGATTCTGGGAAACTTGGAGAATACAGATAGAAGCCAGTCATCAAGAAAAAGAAACTAGTTTCCTCAATTCTGACAATTTTACACACTGGCACTCTTTCAGGAAAGGTTGCTGATGCAGCTATAAAGCACACAGTTATTTCAATTAGAATTTTAAAAAGCAGGATTGTGAAAGTTTGCAAGAAACAGATGTGATGTTGGCAGGAGGAATGCCCCAGGTTTACTTATGTCTAGGCATGCCCTTTATTAAAAAAAAACCTCCAAGAGCTGACAACACCATAGTTGTCTGCTGGAAGAGTCCCATATACATGTAACTCAGAGGATACCAACTTCTTTGGCACACTTTTAGAATCTGACAGGTTGAGATCATTGCTTTACACAGGTAACCTTAGCAATTGGCACCTGTGCTAAATGCACCCAGGGCAAAACCCTGTGTGCCTTATTCAGTCCTACCAGCTCTTCTGACATTTATATGTGTCTGGGGGCACATTCCTCGCTCTTCATGTTGAAAAAGAATCCTAAAATAACCACGCCAGCTTCAGGAGAGCTTCTGTCTCTTGGGAGACTATTGTTTGGTGATATGTTTAGCTGAAGATATTGCCACAGACAACATATTTCCAGGCTTTCTTCTTCTCCTGGTCTCTATAACTCATTCCTGCCCAGGCAATGCAGCATGCTGTTCCCTTAGCTGTGCCAGCACAATTGTTTGTGGGTCTGTACAATGAGTCAAATGAGGAAACCAATCCTGCATAACTCAAAGAAATTGCAAAAGTTATTTTGTTTTTCAAATCATATAAAGGAGATCCAGCACACCACCACACAAAAACTGTGTAGCACAATCCAAAGGGCAGCACATGAAAATGCAGAATTATCTTGTGATATGGTACCTAAAACAGCTTATCATCAAATCCTCACCTGAGTAAGTCAACTATCTCACCTCAGCAAACTGGATCTCAAATTAAGTTTTAACTCACACACCCAGGCAAGATGCCAGCTGGGAAGGTTTCTCCTGTCCCAGGTCAGATAATCCTCTGTGCAAGACAATTAAAGTCTGCATTAATAAAAACACAAGCTGGTGCATGTATGATCCAGGGTCAGTGAGTATGCCAAAGGGGTATCAGTGGAGAACTGGAGTTTCTGAAGTGCAAATGCACAAACACATCCAATGCCCCTGCTCCTCACAGCACTGTGCCACTTGCCAGGCATATCCTTGCACAGAGCATGTTCTGGGCATCCTCAACAAAGACACACATAGCTCCTCCTCCTCCCATTTCTCAGCCTCAGCAAACAACTGCAAGCTTAGAAATTGTGTCTAAGCACAGTAAGTGGTACTTCCAGCCACTACACTTAGCATCACATACATCCAAATACATTTGTCTCAAGAGCTGCTACTGGTTGGAAGATGTGGAGCATGAAATAATGATCAGGTTTGTTATGGTTTTAATAAAAACAAAGCACCATCATGAGATACACGTGGGCCTACAGTGTTAAGTATGGAGAGTGACTCATCATGATGTCATCTCCCAAAGTGTCAGGATTAAGATTGCACTACATACAAGCACAGAAATTCATGTATTCCTGCAGACTGCTGTTCCCTTATCTAATTCATAGCTATATGTTCCTTGTATAAAAGGAACATGATCAACAGCTATGTAACCTGCAGGTAAAAAAAAAAAGCCTTGATTAAGCAACCAATGAATAGTAAGAACATTGTTAAAGGGACTCTGATTTTAAAAAGAGTAACAACTGGTTCTAGAATAATGCTCTACTTTTTACGTATTATAAAGTTTATCTCCTCTTAGAGAAATAAAATCTAATACTGTTATGAGTAATGCTGTAAAGGAAGAGGCTGTAGGCAATATTTATTTTCAGAATAAGCTTTGTGTGAATGAGTCTGGGATGAAATCTTCACCACACTAAGATCAGTGACAAGATCTTTGCTGACTTCAGCAGGGTTGGGACTCTGTCTCCCATAATAATTTCCACATAGAGTTTTCAGTACAGAAGTGTCCAAGCTAGACTACTACCATTTAAAGATGGCATTTTTATGGCTCAGTCACGATCTTCACCTGACTTAGGCAGAGAATTCTTTTCTCTCCCTATCTTCATACATTTGTTTGCTTAATAGTATTTTTTGTAAGAAAAAAACCCACAGGCTGTTCACATTATGGTTCTGGAACCAGCTACTTTTAAATGCAAGAGAGAAGCTCAAGGCATGAAGCTAAGCAGAAGTTAACACAGTAGATGCAAAATTTAAAGTCTTTCAAGGTCACACTGAAATATTTACCTTCCTCTTCTCCTCCCAGCTAAGGTTTCTCTTGCTGAGTGTGTATGACAGTTTAGTTAGGGCTGCCTCTGGTGTCATATCACCTCCAGGAATTACTCCAGCATCAGCGAGAGTCTGAATAAAAAGGAATAATGATTCTAATTAACATAGCATTCAGAAATACCTGCACATACAGAAAAGGTGTTTGGAAGATGAGTAGCTACGTAGAGTGCAGTGTGCAGCCAAGCCTCCACTCTCTTGCTCCTCCTACTGCCACTATAATTTTTGTACTTTTAGTTATCAAATACCAAGCAAATATTAGAGCAATCTGAATAAAAATGACTTTTACTTTAAATTCCTTTTCCTGCAATACCACTGAAGAATTCCACCAAATGCTTGCCACGGTCGCTTACTATGCTAAAAGGGAAAGGTTACAGGTCCGTATCAGCTATCTGCAGAGTTGTCAGATTCCCTTTATTGAAAAGCTGCAGTTACTCTGTTTTAACCCAGTGGCATTTTGAACACTGCCAAGTAGGCTGTTCTCACACAGACATATTTACCATTCTTTTATGGGGCATTGCTTTGGATGAATTCCAGCACTACAGCATGCTCACAGCAGGAGTGCTTTCAGATCCTTGCAGGCTGCACTAGCAGTGTATGATTTAGAAGATACAACTAAAATATGTAATTTACACAGTTCTGACAAGAACAACTGAAAAAGACAACCTTTTAAACTTATCTTTTTGGTAGTTAAAAAAAAAAGTCTGAACAAAAGCAAAAAGAAGAAGGATCTTTGCCATGATCAGCAAGTCTTGTAAGTGTACAAGACAGCAAACACAAAGGAGATTTCAGATCTCTTGTCATTAAACTGTACCTGGGCAAATCACAGATCACCTTCTTTGCCATAATGTGATGCCTCACAGTAAAGCATCTTGAACTAGATTCTTTGCACTGCATTTAACTTTTAAATATCTTGTATATAAGCTTCAGCTTCAAAACTTGTTCTGGCTTAACTAATATTTTCAGCAAGATACAGAGCCTTAATTAGCTCATGAACCACCTCTGGGAGACCCAGAGTAACAGTTTTTAAAGTCCCACGGGAAACCATATACAGAGAAGGGGAGAAATACTTTCTGTACTGCAGAGCTAACCAAAGAACACTTACACCTCTTTCAGTGGGTTTGTCAAAGAGGAGGAGGAAGGGATTTCCCAGCTTCCTTCCTATACCTAAAGTCCCCTCAATTATAAGTTTCTACTGTGTAGATGGATCAGAGGTCAGACATTCAGTTAATTAAAACAAACTCTTCAAGGGAAGCCAGGGACTCAGCTGACCTACCTGACTAGCTTGAATAAGTAAAAACTGGCCCAGCCATGTGCAAAGATCTTTGAAATATTTCATTTAAAGAAAAATAAAAGTAAAATTAAAATTACATCAACTTTACAGCATTCACTCATGATAGTTCCTCCACTGAGCAGTTCCTCATGAAAAGGAGAATGCAGTGAAAGAATAAGCATGAAGTAATTTTGTAGGTCACTGTTCTCCTCAAAAGATGCCAAGAAAACAGGGCAGCCCCTAACTGATGCTGAAGCAACACAGTACAAACTCCATATAAAAAATGGAAGCCAGAAGGGAACACATTTCCACACAGCCTTATAGTGGTTCAGTAAGACCTGAGCAGAATCTTTCAATTCAACATATCAACAGTCTGGATGAGAGTGCAAAAAGCCATTTTAGGTGTCTACTTGGAGAATCTTTTAACCAGAGCATAGGAAAAGGGTTTTGTTCTTCTTTCTGTAGATTTTAGCGGTTCATTTCAAGCAGAAGATCACATAAAACCTAGGGTTCATTTTCATGTTGTTTTTCAAATATAAATTTGGTGTCTTTTATTGGCTTAACTGCTTATTGGCTTTTTAACTGTTTTTATTGGCTTAACCCTTCCGAGTGAGCTGTTCTATATAATCTCTATACTCCTACAGTATTTGCTACAAAGCATGGGATCTTTGCAAAAGCCACTAGTTCTTAAAACATCTCCATTAATTTATGCAAAAAGTTTTACCTACATCCAAATAATTGCCCATGTCAGAAAACACCAAGTTTGGATACTAAGGAGGTATAAAGAAAATCTTACAATCTCCTTTTCTTTCCTCTCAAAACAGACTTTGTGCAAATATTACTTGAAGCTGTGTCAAAACCAAAGCTAAAAGAGCTTTTCAGCACCAGACCAGGGTATTTAGGTTTGCCATACAGTCAAAGAAGTGTCTGGCTCTGCCAGACGCGTGGTTGCTCCCAACAAAACCAGGTGTCCAAAGCAGAGGGATGAGTCACCCTCTGGTAGTGCTTCTTGGCTATTTAATGTCTGGTCCTTTTCTAAAGGCCAGTTAAACCAGCTTCCCTCACACTAACACATGCAGCACTAATACATATTCTTATATGGCTTTGTGCTCTTATTAGTCCCAGTGATGTCATGTTTTGGTACACAACTGAGAAACACACTACAAAATGCCCTGAATATTAACAGTATGTACACAAAATCTGCTTTAAGCCAACCCTCATGGGTTAAACTAAACTGATTTCCATTCTTCAATACAGACAATTCCTTAGATATTGTTCTCCAGTCTCACCCTGAATTCAGCTGTCTTTCCAGTCAAATAAAGAACTGGGATTTGGAATATTGCTTGCATCTACAGGCTTTCCTCATGCTCCTACATTGTAGCTAAGCAACTGTTATCCTATCAAATACTACTTTATTTGATCATCTGACCCCTAAGCTAGTTTTTAGCTCAATGGAATCCCTCTGAGAGACATACTATGGATCTAATGCAAAGTATCCTGGAGTGCTGCACATGACAGGAGTGAGCAATCATTAATTTGGGATTTGAGCTGCCTGTTTTGACCATTCAGATCAGAAGCAACAGGATCTTGTTTGTAGATACGTGTTTAAATGCTTCCAGCTTAAGATTTTTCAGATGTAGTTACTTAATGAGCAACAACTTTACAGGTAATAAACCTGGTTTTATACACTGGGACTACTGGGAGTTTAAAGCAAGTTGTATCAGTGGGATGTTTCTTTTACACAGCAGTGGGGAATGAAGTGGTTGCACACCCCTCACCTGCCCTGTTGCATAGACTGTTTTAACAGATCCACGTAAGCACTGGGTGCAGTTCAGAATCACCACTTGGCGTTTAGCTGCTTTCCTCAGTTCTTCCAGCAAATCTTCTCTGTTGTCTGGGGCATTGCCACTTCCATAAGTTTCAAGTACTATACCTTCAATTGGAGGCTGAAGAAACGCTTTTACCTGGTTAAAAACAAGACAGGGAACAGACACAAAAGGTATGGTTAGGTCATCCTTAAAATTTTCACATATGGCTCAGAATTTTTGAAAGTGGTCTATTCCTGCTATAGTGTTCTTACACTCTTCTGTGTTTCCCCTTTTGCAGTAACTGAGACTGCAGAATAAGCTTTAAGAAAATGAGACTTTCCCTCTCTGGCTTCCTTAAAATTTCTAGAGGGTTAGGTTTTAAAATAAACTTGTTTTGTACAGTCATTAGCTGATGTGAAAAAGGATGCTAGTGTTGAAGTGCCATTAACAGGCCGTACTGTTACAGCACTGTTGGTGCAGCAAAAAGGTACATTTACACTTATGAAATAAAGGTTGAATTATAAACTGAGATTAGAACTCCACACCCCTGGCCAGATTTTTTTGCTTTAGCAAAGAGTTTTGTTAACCAATCTCTGCCCAAGAGACAGAGTGTTTCACCTTTCAGGAAAGAACATTCTAACAAAAGCATGAAGTTTTGTAACCCCAAACCAAACTGATTTAACTCAGAGGCACTATGTATTCTGGGCTAGTTGATATTGAAGTAGATATTGTGCCTCAATGAAAGACAATGCCTAGCAAAGTTCTCTTCCTAGAAAGATGTATTTTCAACAACCTAGACGTTTCCTTGCTGAATCACATATGCTAAATGCAATACTGTAAACCCCCATGAGGCTAACTATGCAGTTGGAGTTTTATTGCAAATATACCACCCCTCTGTCTTTCCATCTGTTCATATTCACCTTAAAAGAATAGTGATATAATTGGGGAGTGTTGCTTAAACTACTGGATTCAATTTAAGAAGGCAAGAGCCACAAAAGACCTGTCAATTTAATGGAACTAATATTTGACAAAAATTTAAAGACTAATTTACCTAAAATCACAGTCTGTAAAATAATTTCTAAGGGCAAAAAGCCTCCCACTTCTCATTTTCAGCAGCTAAATTCCACTTTTGATTTTCAGCTTTGTATGAATGCTGAGGGTCATGTTATTTATCAGTGTGAGACAAAATGAACCTTAAAAAAGAAGCATGAGTTGTAGGAATAATCACACTCACCCACCATATTGTCTATTCTTTGACAAGATATCTATTAATATGCCTCAATATGCAGCAGGAGAATATCTCCCTAGTTACTGCAGCTTGCACCTGGTCCAGAAAACCACACTTGACCTATTTATGTGTCCTGATATAAAATTAATTGTAAGTCCTAGAGCCCAGGCAGTTTATACAAAAGATATCTGAAAAGCTTTTATCAATCATTTATGGCATATGAAAATAGTCTTTGAATGCCCTGATATTTCAAAAAAATGCTTATCAGAAGAAGACAGATCCTTTCCCTTCTCTCCAAACCCCAACCACTGCTCCAAACAATGCAGCATCCCTACAAGTATTTGGGCATCACTTCACCCATTTCCAAAATGAAGTGACACTTACAGCAGCAGCGGTGATTCCTGGGAAGATCCGCAGAAGTCCAACATTCCTGTTCATGTTGGTGTGAACTCGAAATTTCTTTTTGGTGTTGGCTCTCCAAACCGTTTCCCAGTTTACTAATAAGAGAAATGGTCTTTTTAATCGAATATTAAGACATGCTATTAGATACACTTAATAGTAGTACTTCATAGTACTACGGAATAGTAGTACTTCATGCTTACAACTCGGTTTTTAAATTGTTCTCAGGCAGGGAATTCATGAAAGACAATGCACTTTTTAAAGAGGAAATGAAGGCCCGTTTAAGACAGGTCTGGCATAGGTGAGATATCTACTTGTCATACACTGACCTGAACTTCACTGTTATGTAGTTGGCCTGATACAAGCCTGGATTCATGTTTGGAAAACAGACCTTGATCTTCTCAGACGTAAGAGACGACAAATGAAGTTACTGTTGCTGCTAATCACCTCCAGAGTTTATTAGGTAGTTATTAACGATTAAATAAAATAGCAAGGATTCAATTAGCTCCAATTGCACATTTAGAGCCAGAAGCCAGCTGTTTAACTAATTGTTTGTTTGTGTTGCATTATTAGAAGCCAAGTCATGCATTATTGATTTCAAAATTTTACTACTTCAGTGTAGGAGTGCAGCATTGGTAACGCTGATGGCTCCTACAAAGCAGTGGAAGAGGTTTACCAAACAGCAGCCAACAGCTCAGAGCATTGTGCCTCCATGAAAATAGACCATGCTGTAAAGCTGCCTGCTTCCCCTTCACGAGTTAAGCTTTTGAGATTTTGGAGAAACTCCCAAGCAGCAAGACAGATAAAAGATCTGTGTGCTTAATGCCGACTTGCTCTCAGCCATGCAGAGAGTTACTCACACTAATTACTGTTGCAATTTCTTGCAATCAGCAGACAGCCACTTGCAAAAAAAAAAAAAAAAATTAAAAGCTTCCATTGAAGCCTGCTGTACTGTCACATTGCCAGAGATACTAAAAACTACACAATTCATTAAGTCAGGACAGAAAATAGCATTCTCCTATAAGACTCTATGAACTTTCCCTCCCTGTCAGCAACTAGAGCCTCTTTTCTTTCTTAACACTGCCACACACCATTAACCAGGTCACAAGCAGTTGGCTTGGCATTTTTTTGTCCATCCAGTCACACCTCAGCACGTGGATTTCTACTGCCCTGGGAGTGGGAGAATACAAATATAGACCATTTCTGCAGCTTCTTTCTTTCTGATAAGCTGTCCAGCATGATTCTGAACCACCTGACTGGACTTAGTAGTTCTCCAAGTGGTTCTTGGAGGCCTCCAAGAGCTTTCCAGAGCAATATAGAGATGTGCAGGAGGGACCCAGGGAAGTGCAGAGCCTGTGCATTTGTTCTGCATGAGGTTAATGGGCCTGGCTAACCACATTCAACATGAGCACCATGCTTTAAGAAGCAGCACTGTTTAGGAGTAATTCCAATAATTCCATTCCTCTAAGGCTTCTAAAAAAATACGTTAACTCTTTAAAAGCAGCCTCCTCTATAAGAAGGGATGGCAATAAAACTGTATCACAGCTTGCTTTTCTTTTATACTCCATAAGGTAGAAGTCCCTGCCAAAACTTCACAAATGCATTCTACTACATTTGGCAACTGTGAGCATCCCTGATGCCTGTTAACCAACTTGAAGAATGAACTGAGGAAACCTGCCTTGGCACAGAGCACTAAGACACTGCCAAAAGCAGAAGACCAAGGAAAGAGATCAGAGGACAGGTTCAGAAGTCAGACCTACACCAGGCTTATACCTGTACTCTTGGAGTACGCTCTACCAAATAACATCTCCAAGATAAATTTAATGCATGCAGACATAGTATAGTGATGTAATTTCAAATTATATTAGAAAGGAGATAAAGATTGCCCTGCCCCTGAGTTAACATTCGCTTGGTCATGAACCTCGTCAGCCTACATAACGTGTTTGGTGCTGCAGACTCCACAGATGTCAGTTTTCCATCTGCCAAACAAGTCTAAAAGGCAGAACAAAAGGCAAATGTGATTCAAGAGCCAAAGACAAACAGATATACATAGAAGACTGACTTCATCTCAGATTTACTCAGAACTGTTGTAAGTGAGGCAGGACACCACGCAGGGGGAAAAAAGAAATTTGAACACGCCCTTTCCATGCTTCATCTCAAAGTTTACATCCCCAAAAGGAAACAGTATTTATGCCACATAGGTAAGTTCAAGTATCTTCAATGTACTGAATAAACCAGCTGTCTTGCTGTGTCATACCACACAGCAATTTCTTTTTTTATTAAGTTAAAAAACCCAAGAACCTAAGAATAACTAACAGCTCTTAAGTAAGAAAGTCATATACAAGCAAGTGAAGTACAAGAATCTGCATCTTTTGGTGTTCACAACTCTTTTTAATCTTATGGATAAGAGTGGTTGATTAGGGATACTCAGTTTTGGCACAGCACGGAAAACAGTAACCGGCTCTGACTTGGGTGGCCTGTGCTTGTGAAGAGTTTAGCTGATACAGCACAATGCATCATGTGAATGTGGATGCAAAAGTGAGGAACAAACACAAGCCAGCTACCAGTGTGCCACAGTAGAAAGAACATTTCTAAAGCAGTGTGCATAAAATAAAGAAGTAATGGCGATTTACATACTATACTTACAATGGCTTGGGATAGATTGCTCTATTCAAGGAGACTGCATTCAAGATATTAAGGCCTTCTGTTTACTCTTCCAAACCAAATCATCATATAAACCATAGTCTGATATTTCCAATCTCCCGCTCCATACCAAATACTATAGCCTCTAAAATTGCTGCCAAAAAATTACATCCTTATCTTATGCAGCTTTATTCACATACATACACAAAATAAGGTGATTTGGTTAGTGCAAAAAAGAAACAACCTGACTTAAAATAGAAGTAACTCTACCCAGGTCAGAAAGCAGCAAACACCCCTGCTGTTAAACAGAGCCTATGCCACAGTGCAGGTTTCAACTTATAACAGGAGAGCAGCAACTCAGAGCGACACCTCCCTTAGGAGTGGTGACTGAATTCCCAGTTATGAAATCAAACAAGAAATACAGCTTTTCTTGATTGCAGAGCTGCAGACAAACAGCAGTGCTCTCTTCTCATCTTTCTCTGCAGGGCTACAGGCGAGCCCTACCATTATATAAACTGCCCCGGCATTCATTGCAGCAGCCAAGGGGTGGGGAGCACAGGCCAACCTATGGCTACAAACTCCTGCAGGAGGCAAACAGGCACAGAGCCCCTTTCTTGGCAGTTTGTTATAAAACAATCAACATACATCTTTGGGAATGAATATTTAAACTGACTGGTGTCATTGCAACAACCAAGATGCCTGCTTAGAAGTGAGCAGGGATGGGGACCAAGAGCACTCCAGTGAAGAGAGCTGGTAAATGCCTTCATACATAAATGACCTGGGCTTTCTAGATAAATAACCAACCAAGATGCACACCTGGCCAGTGACTAAAAGCTTCTCTCTAATGAGATTTGAGGGTAGATGAGCCCAAAAGAGCCTCCTAACTGTCTGCTGCTATGCCACATCTGCACACACAATCACACGGGCTCTGTCCCCTGCACAGGTTGTCTCGCATTGTATGGTCCCATAAATGCGCACCACTCCCAGAAGTTACCTGCGTGTGTGATGAAGAAAGTCCAGTCACAGTAACAAAGCAAGTTTCATGTGTGCTTCATTAGAATAATCAAGAATAAAGCAATCAATTACAAAATAAACTGAGAATCTTTACAGATTTCAAGAGAAATCGTCTTCCTTGTCTCTCCTGTTTTCAAAATACGGGAGAAATCAGGTAATCTATTTTATCTGATAAGATTTGAGATTTTAGAAATATTTTTTATTATTTCTACACTGTCCGTTTCATACAGAGATTTCCGATTCTGCTGCAGAAGTATTTCCCATCAGCACTGGGTTTCTTGGCTCAGGAGTGGGCTAGAATTTTTTCATTTCTTACAGGATCTTCTTATGCTAACTTGAAAGGCCTAAGGAAGTTGATACACTTGCTTATCTAGAACTGAGTAACACAACTCCTAGTCATTGCTAACACAGCTAAGGATCTGGCTGAGAACACAGCCAGTTAAGGGATTAGAAATCCACTGGGAGCCTTATCTAAAAAGGGAACAGGATAAAAAATGGATATCATAAATGAAGAAGAGAGCTGGAAGGGTAAGGGAGGAATGAGAACTAAGTTTCTCCCTCTCCTCTCTAGCTCTGAAGTAGACTGTTGCCTTTATATGCTCTGCTGAGCCATGACCAGCATGTCTTTGCATTCCTGTGCACCAACCTGTGATCCCACTATGCTTCCCACTTCCTCCATCCTGCCACCTCTCCCCTTCTGCTTCCCTGGAATTTTCATTCCCAACTTTGTTAGAACCAAAGAACCTGACGAAGAGTTTCTGCACATGGCCTACTCCTCCTGGCATGCTCGGGCTGCTATCCATAATGCTGAATCAGCCAGAGTCAGCCCTGTCTACAGGCGGATTAAGACATATTATATAAAGTCATTTGAAAAAAAAAATGTTAAAAGATGCTAGATTTGTTTTTTTTTTTTTTTTAAACCCAAGTGGTTCCTTGTATCCATGAAAGCTTCATACAAGGACTGCACAAGCAAACTCAAGGGAGAAAGCAATGTTTCAAACAATTACTTTGGACAAAATAAAGCAGCACCAGTAGATTGCCCTTACTATAAACTATGTTCTTTCAAAATGAGACAATCCTTCAATAGTGACACCGTCGTCTTGGATAAATGATGGTACCCTAACTGGGTAATCAACTGAAGCAAATAAAAATAGAGCCTATCACACCATCAGTTTTTAAATCAGAAATCCCCACTGATCCCAATGAGGCATTTACTGAAAAGATAATGGGTCCCAATATGGGCCAAGGGAAGTGCTTAATAACTTTCTCATTTTTCTACTCTAGACAAGGAATCACAAAACAGTTCATTCAAATCCAAGAGAGGAATAGCATGCAATTTGCAGCTTGATTTCATTATTGATCGGCCAGTAAACGGAATTTATTCATACCCTGTTTGATGCAGTTCATAAAAACCCAAGACAGAAGATTCTCCCCAATTTACTGCAACTATCAACTGACAGCACTTCCACTGATTTCAGAAACGTCCTATTTGACACAGCACAACAGTGGCAGACTCTGTACCTGAGAGATGTCTTACAGTCTACTACAGTATCTCACAGGCTTCCTCAGTTTGTATCTGGCTGCTACAAACTTTGATCCTGAGACTTTGTTGAGTGACTCCCACTCATTAGGTGGAAGGGGAGAAGTTTATTTTTCCAGATGGCAGAATGTATTTCTCTAGCAGTAGAATCTATTCAGAATGGCACGTTGCATATGGCACAGGGCTAGGTCTCCTACTGCCACTAATGGCACTTAGCTGAAGAATTCAGGAACACCCTCCTGTTTCCATGGGTTTTTTTCTAATAATGGAGACTGTCACCAAATCCTACTCCTTTTTAATACCTAGTCTATACAAAAGCAGCTCACATATTTTTTAAAACTGTCCTTTGGTATGTTTTCTGGCAGCTCCTCATTTGGCTAGATTCTAAATGTCTCTCTTCTCCTCTCTCCAAAGGAAGGGTGTCATTTATCCAAGAACAGTCATCTAATGACTTTGCAAATGGGTACTGAAACCTTCAGGTAGTTTTTCCCCTCCTTAAGAAACAGCCACAGAAAAATGAAAGGGAACCTGAGTAAGTTTTGGGGAAAAAAAACTTCACATATTTTAGGTCTGCTGTTGTCAGTGTGTTTGCAGTTCAGACAGGTCCTAAATATCCAGTAAAACATCTTACACAATGACATGCAACAGAGAATCTGTTGAAGCTGCAAGTACTCTGCAAGGACTTTTTTCCCTGATTTCAGAGCCCAGCACGGTCATTGATGAGATGAAACTCTTTGTTCTTTCAGTCCTAACTCCCTCATTTTATCTTTAGAGCAAGCTTTTTCCTGACACAGGGGCAACATTCCCTCTGGTTAGTCTGGATCTTTAGTCAAAGTCAGTCTAGCTCACATCTATATTCAATAGATAAATGCAGTTGAGTCACAAAGTCTCAGCCTTACTAATATTTAAACAGATTCAGAACAGATGAAGTGAAGTCAAACTACAGGACTTCCAAAGATATTTGACTTTAAAAACGGCATTTCAACTACATAAGCACAGGTTTTTTCAGCTACAGTTCTATTGCATACAGCATAAATTACACGGCTTAAGAGATGATGTTGCTTACTTGTAATATCAACCTCAGCATTTGCAAGTGGAGGCAGGTTAGGTGAGGAAAAGGCATTGAAACTCCCAGCATCCACCTTAGTCACCCTATTTCCCCTGTACAGTTTATTATAAAAATACAGGCACACCTGCAAGACAAGTAAAGAAACAGGTCTATGAATAAGCCAGTAATTAAAAGATGCAGTAGATAAATACTGTAGTCCGTCCTTTATGAAGTGTTTTCTAAATCTTTAAAGTAACTCACAGGCTAGTAGATGTTTACAAGTCTAACCCTTTCAAAAAGTGTTGGCACATCTGTCACACATTGGTTTAAGAATTTAAGAACAAAACAAGTTAAGAACTAACTAGTTTCATAATCCTCTCATGAGGCTTACTCTAGGAGACAGCAAATTTTCCTGAGTCCACTTCAAAGACGGAGGAAAGAAACAGTGTGAGCTTTTTAATAAATTCATTAGTTATGTATAAATTAAGAGTCCAAAACATAACAAAAGGCCTGGTGAAAATGAGGATAACTTCCAAGAGTTACCACCATACCTCATATATAATTACGTTCCTTCTCAAGTCTTTTAAAGTTTGTCAACTTGAAGGAAAAGAGATACCTCAAAGCTGTTATCAGTTATTAAGATCTTGGCCAGTCAGCTGTTGCTATTGTCTTACAAGAACTGGCTTTGGGAGCATGGCAGAAGTGAAATAAGGTGTAACCTGACCCATTTTCTCTCTGAGTTTTGGGCTGCACAGCACAAACAGCAGGGTGCTGAGACTATGGAGGTACCTCCATGTTCATTAGGTGTATCACTCTCCACACTTTAGTCTTCGGGAACAGAGCTAGAAGACACTCCCACCAGTTCTGCAGTGACTGTAGAACTTCAAAGTAATATGCAGTTAAAAAACTGAATTGAAAGTGTTTCAGATCCCACATATTTGCAAGAGAACCTCTAGTTTCAAGTCTGCTACAGCATACATTTCAGACTTGAGACTCTTTCTAGACTGTGCATGGGCAAATGGAATATGACCAATGTGAGAAGGCGCACGTGCTTTGCCACGCAAGCAATGTTACCTCAGTTGGAATCCACTCATCTTCCTGCCTAAGTGCAATTCCTTACTGCCTACCGGATATTTAATGAGTATTTGTGTCCTGGCTAGAGGGAGAAATGCAGATTCTCAGATGGTCTTCCCAGGCAAACAGACCTCAGGAATAACGAATTGCCCAGCCATCAGCAGTGCCCCCAGAAGGTTGTCTCGGCCGTCATTCTGCAGCTCATAAATGGGCACCTGAAGAGCAGAGACTGGAATTACACCCTGACCCTTATGTAAAGCCTTCACAGCAGAAAAAATGACTCCAACTTATGCAATACAAATACATGAATAATTTATGTAACAATGATTTATGAGAAAAAAAGTTTTTCTTCTTCACCCAAACTATTTTAGACTGCAGCAGATGGCAAGACTTCTCTCTCTGCTTAACAGAATTTTGTAATTTAAGTGCCTAAAAACTAATACAGAGATTTTTCTAATGTGATTAGGAATATTAACACTGGTTTGAGAAAAATATAAAAACTAGCAAGTAGGCATAGTTAAAAGTGACTGAGCATAGGAGAAGTGATGATAGAGAGAAAAAGCAACACCCCCAGAACATACAGAACTGTCACTATGGGCTTCACAACAGCTCTCTTGCACCATCTTTCCTCACAGCACAGTAAAACTGAGCCAGCAGGTTATCACTGACAGAAAACGGCAAGATTAAAAACTGAAATTTAGTCTGAGTGATGATTTCCATGCCTTTTCTGAATGTCTCTTTATTAAAAGATAGCACTTCTTTCAACAATTATTAAAAAAGAAAATCACATGCTCCCTTGCTGGATCATATGTCAGATAGATCTCCAAGCAATAAAACCAAAAAGAAAGTAAATCCTTGATAGATGTATCACGACTAGGTTGCTCCATGTCAAGACAGCAAGTGGGAGCCTACTCCTTCCTAGACTTTTGTATTTTGACTTCAAATAGACCACATGTGAAAGGGAAGTTATGAGATTGGGAAGGGGAATTTTACAATGTGATGTTTCATCTTTCCTTTGTGATTAGAGCAGTATTTTACACTCAAGCAAGCTATTCTAGTAAGACAACCCCTCCCCCTCAGACAATATGCAAAGGGCTGATCTCCAGCTAAGAGAATGAAAATTAATAAATGTAGTCTTTAGAGGAAAGGAAACAGACCATATTAGATGCTGTGCGGAACAGAAATGATAAAAAATGCATCTAATGCTTTAAGTTTATTTTTTAAAATTATAAAGAACGCAACAATGAGTAACGTAAGTTGAGATAACAACTGATGAAGTGAAAAATACTAAGCTTCAGGGCTTTTAAAGAAAAGAAGACAGCTGACAACCAGTGGCCACCTGAGGCTGGAAAAATGCTTTTCATATAAACCGATTAATACACAATGGCCAATGACAGGCTCTTATGTCTTTCTCTGAGGCATCTGGCCCCAGCCATAACGAACTGGTCTGATTTGGTACAGAGTTGTGAAATCATTAATGATAAAATTATGGGGCAGATCCTCAGCTGGTGAGCCCATCATTTCTCACTCATTTCTGTCAGCACTGTGACCATTCACCCTGGCCGGGGGCCTGGTCTGCACTGCTAAGCTATACAGTGATAGTCACGATACAGCCAAGCTCTGCATATAAAAACCAAAAATGAGGATTCCTGCTTCAACTTCAAATTAATTCCATTACCTGAGATCCTGTCAGAACAACAGTTTTGCCCAGGTTCTCACACATGAAGGACAGGGCTGAAGCTGTGTACGCCATAGTATCAGTACCGTGCAGGATCACAAAGCCATCGTACTTCTCGTAGTGCTCCTGGAGGTGGAGAGACAGCTTTCATACTGCTGAAGCAATGCTCTGGCACCAGCAGGTGAGGTACACAGGGCATTACTTTCACTGATGCAGGCAACAGCACAATGCCTTATAGGGTACTGCACACACAACTCCTCCTAAACTTACCCTGTTTCCAGTTTAAATACAATTAAGGGTTAATCGGACACTAAGAACTAGAGCCAATAATTCTGATTATGGAACAGCCAGAAATTCTTCTGTGTATACATATTAATGCAGCGTTTTTAAACCAGAAGACTCCTAATTAAGAAAAGCTTAGCAATGGCTTTAAACAGGAATGTTAACATATGCAAATTAGTCGTATAGTCTGATTTCTTGTTGCCGCTTTTACTTTAGGGATTACACCATTTACAGGAACAGATTAGGCAAACCAGGGCTACCATAATATAGGGGAAAAACCAGCCTGTTTAATCCATGGCAGACAGGCAAACTACCAGTGTCAGAGTGCCCTCTTCTGACGGAAAGCCATCCTTTCCACAGCAGAACCTGGAGGAGAAGCTTCTTGTTCATTAATGGACACTCACCTGCTGGTTTTTGAGAAGGCCCTTACACTATCTGGCACATGCAATATCAAAATGCATTTTATGATTTTAATTTACATACAATTCCCACCCAGGAGGTGAGAGTGTTTTTAATGCAAAACCATGAATCACACTGCTCATCCTGTTAGAATTAAGTAATCTGGTGACTTTTGGAAGAAAAAGGAATTGGTTCAGCTACTTTAGGAATGATGGACATAGCAAACACTGCAGGGGGAGACACTGATGTCTATAATGTAACTTGGTAATATGGAAAGGACTACACAGAACTCTAAGCAGATATAAGTGCCAGCATGGGGAGGAAAAAAAGAGGTTTAAACAAGATTTCTTTTTAATTACACTCCTAATGTTACACTAGGTACACACACTTGGCACCTCCTGATAACAAGGTCACCTCCAAAGTCATTTGTAGATTCCTACCTGTCCTTTTGCTGTTTTTTTCACTTATATCTGTCTACCTGTTGCTACCTACTGGAAGTTTCAGGAGGTTTCTGCTTATCTCCAACAACTGAGCCAACACAACAACTGCCAGTTTTGCAAGGTCTTTCTGCAGGGCAAACTACAGTGTGATGCAAAAACCATGCAGCAGCCATTCACCAAGGCAGCAACAAGGTAAGGAGGTTTCAAGAAAGGCCAAGATCACAGAAATAGCCACCTGTCCTCTCTAAATCAGCACACTTACAAGGACTTTCAGCCTTATTAGATGCAAAAGAACATAGTTTGGTTTAAGCTTCATAATGGAAAAGATCAGGTTGCCAATTAAGGAAACATTCCCTAGAAACACCTTGGAAGGTTTTAGTCTGGAAAATCATCAGCATGTTACAGCTGTGGCCAGCATGTGTCCAAGATGAACACAAAGTGGCAGTGTCTGTACACAACCTGGAGAGTTGAAAAGGTTTCTTTTTTTCCCTTCTCAGCTCTCTTCATTTGGATTACACAAACTGGGCATACAGAGAATCTGTACACCAGAAAAAAAACCCCTTTCTTTTGTAATAAAAACTAATATGCCAATAAGGAAAAAAGGTAAATTCTCTCCTGTTCAGCATGGATTGCTGCCTTCTCTTGGCGCTGGGCTTTTCCCAGCTGCACCTCTGCTCCATCTTAGACATTTTCCTTGTACACACCATCTCCATCTCTTCTTTGCCTGAGCAAGATGCATTTGATAGGACAAGCAACCTCCCAAGTTTGGTAGTTTCAGGATGAGAGAGCCTGAAGGTGACAGACTGTTACCTGAATCTTCAGCATCATTCCCTGCATTATTGAGCTGTTCACATGCATTGCTACAGCGTAGTGGAAGAAGGGAATTTACACTATAAAGCCCACTATCACAGAGTGGAAGAGCAGTATCTTCCTACCCCACAGTTATTTATTTCTGTCAGCTATGTATGAATTCCTGGTGTGAAGCATTTGAAGTGTTTTGCAGTTTTGCATTTTTTAAAAGCACACAGCTAAGTTCAGACAAGGGACAGGAGCACAGAAATGCTGATTTTTTTATTCTAGAGAAGGATATAATGAATTTATCTATATATGCAGAAATAGCTAGGGCTTTAAACATTTTCCACTGTGGGAAACCTAACTATGGTAGCAATTTTCTCTACTGGTTGCAAAGCCAAAGCTAGTCCAGTCCATGTGTGCCCAGAGTAAGAAAGGCATAAAGACATCAAATTATTTTCTATATCAATAGCCAACTATCAAGCTATTTGAACATTCAAATGATGTGTAGCGAAGCAACCTTCAGCTAAGTTACCCACACCTAAGGATTTTATTCAACATTTTTGGACAGTGAATTCAAGTCAATGTTTTAGGACACATCAACCTACATATTACAAACCTTATTCAATCACAGCTGCCATTTCTCTATTTATTTTATTGTATGGAATTATGGCATGGCTCATCCTTGGAAGAACGATGTAACTTTAATGAGTTTACAACATTTTCAAATTAAATAAAAATTCTGCAAACTGTGCAAGCACTGTACATCTTACTTTGCAAGTCACTAATTAAGGTACTTTACATTTAAAGAAATAAATATAAATGTATAGCGCTACTGAATTGTTTTCTCTTGCTAAGTATACTAGACATACTGCTGGTTTTGTTTAAGTGAAAAATGAGCTCTTATCCCACATCACCATACCTCAAGTTTCTTTGCAATTTTGGCCCAGTCATCTGGCGTCATGTTGGAAGAATCAAGCAGTGGTGAGAGCTCAAGGATTGTGTAAAAAATTCTCTTGTTTTGCTTAGAGAGACTATGAAGAAAGAGAATTGGAAAAAAAATCTTAGTGTTGATATCATCTCATCACTTCTGTTTTTTTCTCTAAATCAGTAGTTTTCACACTTTTCCTCCCCATCCCCCAAATCTAGGTGAAAAATGTCTTAAATCTGGAAATTAAATTCCGAGTTTAGAAGTTCATGGCTTGATGTGGTTTAAAGCATAAATACTTAAATTTAATTCAATAATAAATACAGCTTGGGAGGCAGACACAGGTAGTTTCTGGCCCGGGAGTGCACATTGCTGGGTCATGTCCAGCCTCTCATCCACCAGCACCCCCAAGTCCTTCTGGGCAGGGCTGCTCTCAATCTTTTCATCCCCAGCCTGGAGGGATACCAGAACTGCCCTGACCCAGGTGCAGCATCAGCACTTGGTCTTGTTAAACCTCATGAGATTCACAGGGGCCCAGTTCTTGAGCTTGTCTAGGTCCCTCTGGATGGCATCCCACCCTTCAGGTGTGTCAACAGCACCACAGCTTGGTGTCATCTACAAGTTTGCTGAGGCTGCCCTCGATCCCTCCATCCATGTCATTAATGGAGATATTAAATAACACTGGTCCCAACATAGACTCCTGAGAAATACCACTTGTCACTGATGTCCATCATGACTCTGAGCCATTGACCACCACCTTCTGGCTGTAACCATCCAATCAATTCCTCATCCATTGAACAGTTCACCCATTAAATCTATCTCTCTCCCATTTAGAGAGAAGGATGTTGTAGGGCACCATATCAAAAGTTTTACAGAAGTCCAGGTAAAGCTGTAAGAACTGAAATTGCCTTCCTGTCTTCCATGTGCCTTAGCAGAGCTTCTAGAAAGATCTGTTCCATGACTTTCCCATGCACAGAGGGGAAGCTGACAGGTCAGTGGGTCCCATGATCTTCCCTTCTATCCTTTTTGAAGTTGGGTGCAGTATTTCCCTTTTTCAAGACTTCTGAGACTTCCAATAAAATCTGCAGACTCATTCCCCCTATGAAGCCTGTAAGACTCTTGCACACAGCAGAGACAGCTTTTAAACAATGTGTTTAAACTGACATCCTGCACCTAAGAAGTCAGACTTCACGTGAAAAACTGCCTTGCTGGATATCACATTTACACATGCTAAGAGCAACTTTGGAAGTCAGCTGAAAATCTGTGACAAAAAAAAGCTCTCCTGAGAATGTGCTGTTTAAATAAAACATGACATCCTGATACCAGCCCTGTCTTCAACTTCTGATGCCTCTCTCTAAAAAGAGATCATGTCATTCCTCTTATATTGATGTTACACACCAATATACAAAGTTTACAAAATTTTCTCCCCTCAGGAACTCACAATATTTCTCAACCACCTAGTTAAAATGTCACTTGGCTAGTACGAAAGACAAGATGGCAAATTGCCACAACTAACCTCCAGAAACAGCATTCAGCAGTGCCAGAAAAACAAGACAAGATTAGTTTTTAAACCTCAGGGGTTTTTTATGTGAATGATTGTTTTAAGCTTTTCTGGTTTTTAGGGAAAGATGTGCCAGAAGAAGTATGTTTAGGACTTATACAGGTATATTAGTGTAGTTTTGTTATGTTTCTAATCCTTTACATACTTAAAAGTTATTCAAGCACAGTGTCAAAATAGAGCTCCATTTTTTTTAGTGTAAGCATCATGGTTAACACAAACTGAGTACTCATATAAATAATATTGCACCAGGTGTCCATTAGTTTTTCCTTTACTCCTTTTCCTGCTATCTGCCTTTTAAGTGGTTACATTTAAAAGCTTCATAGAGAGATCTCAATACAAAGTAGAAAAAAAATCAATAAGCCTTTTATTTTCTTTGAATATCCTGGTTTTCTCCTTAAAGATTACTGAATATCCACTTTCATAGAAAACCAGCTATGGTCCCATTTATTTTTGAACAACTGTGTAAAATCATCCTTTGTGCAAAGGTAGCATGTTTACAGGGGTACAGTCATTCATCACAGCTAGGGAATATTTCAAATTAGCATACTGCCCTCTAAATCAAACCCATAAGCTTATTAATCATTGCCCAACAGTTAAGAAGCAATGCAGATTAATTATAAGCCCATTGCTTATTATCATAATGTTGCATAAATTTGGGGAAAACAATCAGCTTTTAGGGCTTTTAAAAACAGAAGGCTTACAGAATTAAAGCGTGAGACCTATTCACTGATGCATTAATTACATGCTACTTTTTCAGACATATGCTGAAGATAATTCACATGGAGCTGTATATAAAGTTTTCTTAATTTATGTCGAATACTTGTATGTTTGCACGTACAAGTATGCAGCAAATTAATATACCAAAAATAAATAAAAAATCCAGGAATAGACTGCCCAGAATGGTTACTTGTTGCCTAATTTAAAAGTTATTTCTCTGGCAGTTCTAAGGCACTTCACTGCAAATATATCCAAACACATATTTCCTATCACATCAAACATGGTGGACGTCTTTTCTTTTAAACTAATTATAAGCATTTTTGCTGATCTCATTATAGATTCTTTATGTCAAATGTCCAGAGATGCAATTACCTGAAAAATAACAAGAGACATCCTAACCCTTCCTCTGCCCAAGGAAGCTGTACTTACGGGAGCACCAGTGTGTTCTCTGGGAATTCATGGGAGTTGTTCAGTTTTGTTTCCTGGGCGTACGCCTCATCATGCAGCATCGGCATCTTTCTCAAGCTGTTCACTAATTTATTTGCCTCAGGAGCAAGCCCTTAAAAACAAGGAATAAAGGAAGTAAATAAAGGAGCAGGGATAGAAGGAAGAGAGTAGCAGGGCAAGGAGGGAAGAAGACAAGATACAGAGCAGTTCGCCCATCCTTCCAAATTAAACCGTCTAATGCCAGTTTAAAAAGCAGAAAAAATATTCATGAAGTTATTCTTTTCTTGACTTGAAATAGATAAATCATTTATTTAAGATAAATAATGTTTCAAATCTCCTCCACATCAAACATTTGTGCTTTTACCTATTTTTCATTGTAGCTTGTCTGCAAATACTTACCAGAAGCAGGGGCAGGAAGCCAATTTTTGCAACTGTACCAGAAAGCTACCATTCTCTTTCACATTTACCATAGCTATTATTACTATTACTACCTAGTAATAGTAGTAGAAGACTTAAAAAGCACCCAGCATTGTTCTGTACTATCAAGTTGTGATACATACAAGGTACTTTCCACTAGCAGGTGTACATCTGAACATCTGAACAACTGAACATCTGAACTGACAAAAGGTAAAAAGGTGCCTAAATTCTGAATAGAAAAAGTTGAAAGTGTGAATGCATCTCAAACTCTGCTCTCCCTCTCCCTGCCCATGATGGGGTCTGTCTGTGGAAGGGGACCCTGAAAGAGCTGCTGTTTAAACTAGCCTAAGAACACGTTTAGTGTTTGGTGGACCTGCAGGAGTCCTCATTGCAACCAGGTATTTCCAAGGGAATCTGCACACTGTTCTCTGTTAGCCAGAAAGGCACCTAATGTTGTGATGTTACAGTCCTCAGCATCATGGAACTGAGTTCACCTGTGAGCCTAACCTGGAACTCATCTCCCAGTCCCCTGTTTCAGGAGTGACAGCAACAGTCCTGGCATCCAGAATCACAAGTCACCCTGTTTTTCTGAAGTCTGACTTTTTGAGACAGTTTTCTTACAAGGAACTTCTAACAGAGGTACATCCTTCTGTAAGGATGTACACCCTTTTGTAAGATTTTACTGTCAAGTTCAGTTTAATTTCAGTGTTTCGTATCACCTGTTTACATGGCAAACAAACTATTAAACCTCATTATTCTACTTCTGTTAGTTCTAGTTATTTCTAACTTAAGGCCAGGGAATTCTGTCCTATTTCCTAGTTCTGTTTATTTAACCATGATTCTCATTCAAGTTTGCACCTCTAATTATGTTTGGTTCACCTTCAAACAGCAAGGTTTATTTCAAATACTCAAAACAAAGAGAATATTTTCAATAGTATTTCTAGCTTTTTCCATTTACTTTCCAAGCTGATGGAAAAATCCTTAAGAACTCCCTGATCTCCCTCCTGGCTTGCCTTAAATTAAGAAGGAGGCCTCTTCATAGCCAACTTCCTCACAGGACAGCAACAGCATTTGAGTGGATTTGTTTGGATTACTGCCAGAATACTTTGTTTTACAAAATATACTTAAAACACTTTCAAGGCTTGGATGTTTCATTCATTCAGCTATAATCCCTGCTTTTCCTATTAAGGATGTTCCTAGCTTAGTCACAAATGGCCACTTCTGTTGTGCTTGGGCATTGAGTCATTTTGGCTCGGAACTGCAGCCCAGTTTCAAGTGTTTCCTGGGTGTTTTCTGATTATTCTTCAGTTTGTCCAGTGTTCATCTTGCTCTGAATATTGACAATGGATTAGACTGTTTATTTTTTGTATTTGCCACAGGAACTGGAGAGCTGATATACATTAATATTCTTTAATCCCTTCTCTATCAACAGCAGTTCCTCATCTCTTAATCACAAATCTGTCAGGATTTTTCCGTAATTGCTTGCACTGAATGTAAACCTTTTTTTTAAGGCACTCTGCAGATGCATCCAAGACGACCCACTTACAACCTAGACAGCTCCTCACATGCATCCACGTCCAGCAGTGATTTCTGCTTTATAGCTTCAAGAACCGAACACAGGGGAACTCAAGTGCAAGGGTTTTAAGAACACTTCTACTTTATTACGTGTGGAAAACAGCTTTTGTGAGCCAAGCTTGTTGACCAAGTTATTGAAGCAACTGCACCCCTGCAGAGAAGAGGCAGGCTGTGTGACTTGTCCAAATAGCTCTCATCAACTTCTGTCCTGACGCTTGTTAGCTGGCCAGCCCTGGCACCACAGAGCAGGTGGACAAAGGCAGAATGGCAAACAGGCACCTGTGGCCAAGGAGTACAATCATGGGTCTGTCTCACCTACAGTCCAGGACTCCGCTCTTCACTCTGGTGCTATAGATAACACAGTTATAGCTACCTGCCGAACAAAATACCCTACAACCTGTGCTGCTGCAGAGAACAGGGAGCAAAAATATTAATTGCAGCAGCTACATTACTCGGAGCTTTCAGAAGTGAGGCACACAGATTTCAAATGGAAAGGGTTTGGACTACAGCAGCCAGTCCTTCGGCAATTTAGTATGTCTAAAAAAGACACATAAATAACTAATCTACATAAGTAGACTATTCCAAGATAGGTAATCTTTCTAAGGGTATTTAGCTTAGTTCTGTTTGGATTTGTTGGGGTTTTGTCCTTATTACAGGTAAAAGCTAGAAAGAAACCTAGCCCACATGCCCAAGGAAAAGACCTTCCTGAAGGCACCAGCATAAACTTGATGGAAAGATCACTATCACAGTAACCTCACTCTGGAGTGCAGTATGTTTCTCTTTCTGAAATGAGCTACTGATAAGCCAAAAGAAACTAATGTAGGAGGAAATAAGTAGGAGTAGGAAACTTTAAAAATGCACTGAAGTGGTCTGACAGCAAAAACATGAATACTGAGAGAGTCTGCACCTGAGTCTGGTTGTCATCGAAGTCACATAAACTGAAACAGACTATTCATCCTCTGAAAATGACTCCTGCACAGGTTAACGTAGGTGTGCAGAAATTCTAACATGAATTTCCAAGGCATGCTAGAGTTGCCAGAGGAGCTACTTTAGTTCTAGGGAGGGTTGTAAACAGGCACTTTCCATCCACTGATAAATAAAAGAAATGAGCATCTATTGTATCTTCCCTTGAAGCATGCTGCCTTTCCCATGCCCTTTTGCTAGCTTCTGTCTGAACACTAAAGACTGCCAAAATATTCTGAAAGAGGTACTCTGGCTGCTCTGCAGCTAGATGTGGGTAAGAAAAGCAGGTCAAAACCCTCCCCAGGAAGCAGCGAGTCAGCATCATTGGATCATAACTGTTAGATTGTTTGCACATGCTTTAATGATTGACACTTGTTAAGCAAAAAAAAAAAGAAATAAAAAATCCATACAAGATGAGGAGAGGTTATAAAGTTCATTCATAAAAGAACGGGACACGTGATTATAATTTATTTGCTTAAAAGAGGCATTTAGAGGCAATAAAAGAAGGAAATTGTTTTAGTATAAACAATGAAAGCTGAGAAAGGCAAGTCAGCACATGGCATTGAAATATGGCCTTTTTTTCTTATAACTTTGACAGAGTAAAAACAAAGATGACAGCCATAAAAAAGAAAGAACACCTTATAGCATCTTTACTACAATAATAAGGATGAGGCAAACACCATCTCCTGAGAAGAAAGGACATGCATTTGAAAAAAATCAAGTCTAGGAAGCTGTAAGGTAAAGCCCCAAGTGTTTTAATCCTACAAATAAGAAGCAGAGACAGTATTTCAGGCAGGAGCACAAAACTCTGTAGTAAGGGATCACAAGTACCCACACTTTTGAATCTAGACAGACACAAGCTGTGGAAGCCCTGGGATACTGCACTACCTTCCAAGAAGGAAAGAATCTAAATAGATATTCATCAAAACTGGACTGCTTCCCTCTCACTCCCACTTCTTACCTTGTTTCCCTTCAATCCAACGCTGGCAAGCACACAGTCCTATAGCAAGTCAGACCTGACTGAAACCCATTTTTTCCCCAGACACATTAATGGGTTGATGTTTCTAATATCCCTTGGAATCTGTGCCTACTGAGTGATGATCAAGGGGTGCTTAGGTGCCACTCTAACCAGCTGCTGGACTGGGGGCCTGTGGAGGCGTCAGGTGAGTTTGGGCACCTATCACTTTTAGGGGCACCTAAAAACACACAGCATATACCTGTAGGTACCTAAGAAGCCTTCAGATAAAATGCAGGCAATACACTGACACATCTCAGTGTTCCATTTTGGATGTAGATGTTTTCCAGCTGCTGGGAGAGAGTTTGGCATATCTAGTCTTTTCATCAGTCTCCCCCTCCCTCGGTAAGGTAAAGCAAGGCAAGGCAGAACCCTTGAGTAATTTTATGAAGGAAGCCAAGAGCTGATGAGAGAGCAGCAGAAACCTGTCCCAAGGCAGGTGACTCTGACACTGCATCCGATCTCACTTATCCTGACACCTGGCAGCTGCCACACTTGGATCCACTGCGCCTGCCAGGTCACCAGTGGAAAATCCTTGTCACCAGCTCCAGTGGCCCACGCTCTTCCCAGCAGGAATGCCAGGCACACACTCTCTGGGCGGCCGGTGACAGTGGCTCATTTAGGGCTAAGAACAGCCGGCATGCCCAGTGCGATCACGTTAGTTTCGTTTTCAGCGCGCGAGGTAGGGCAGAACGGATTCACGCCGCAGGAAACACGTTGTCCTCTGCCAAAAGCCGCTGCTGCTCGCTGTGACGCTCACAAGGATGCCCATCAGCTGAGCTCCCGGCTCAACCAGCTGACGGGAGCCGGGGATTACAGGGAGCCTCTCACAGCAGCGATGCCGGACCGCAAGCCGCGCCGCGTCCCCGGCACCCCAAACCCCAAGGCAGCCCCGGCCGCAGCCCCACGGCAGCGCCGCTCCCCGCAGCCAGCCCCGGCACCCCCGCCGCCGGCCCCTCACCCTTGACGTCCTGCACCATGCCGATGGTGCCGCCCGAGTTGATGACCAGCACCCGCGCCTCGGTCTTGGCGGAGGGGGCCGGGGGGCAGCCGGGGCGCTCCTGGGGCCGGGGCCGGGTCAGGGCTCTGAGCAGGGAGCGCGAGTGTCCCGCCGCCGCCTCCATCCCGCACCGCAGGATCCGCTATCTCCCGGCCGCCCGGACAACGAGGATTTGTAGGGACGGGAGGGAGGTGGCGGGGCCGCCCCTTCCCGCTGCCCCGTGGGCGGGGAGAGCCGCTGTGCCCGCCCGCCCGCCCGCCCGAGCGCGGGCAGCGCCCGTGAGGGGCAGCGGGACCGCGGCGGGGCAGCGCCGGCACCACCCCCTGCCCTTTGCGCTGCCGGCCCGGGCAGACGTCAAAGCCCTTCACGCTTGAAGAAGGCAAGAGCAGCGGAGCGTTCTGGGCCCGGGGAGGAGAGAGGGGACATAGGGCTCAGGGTCAGCCCGGTGAGAGCACCTGCGCTGTCGCCTTTTTCCTTCCCGGGGAAGAAGGTGGGAACTGCCCCTGCTTACCCGGCCCCTGAGGCGACTCCTGCCTACCCAGCGTCTCCCAAGACAGGCAGCGCGGCACGGGCAGCACCCCTGTCCCCTCCAATTCCAGCGTCCTAATCTGCACCCTCGGCTTCCATCCAGAGCGATTCTTTTGAGGATCGCGTAGGAGATCAACTGTGAGGAGGCTGAAGTTCTTTTCAAGGAAACCTGATAAATGCTTAGGTCTGTTGTCATGAGGTGTGTTATTAGTGGCTAATTATAAAGCAAAATCAGCAAAGCAACTGGTTAAAACCCCATGGGCCAGTTACTGGGGACAGTAACTGCTGAGGAGCATGATCTGCAGGAGCTGACAAGTAGCTGCTGCTCAGGTACCTTGAGGCTAAACATGTCAGTCAAGTGCCTGAGTTACTCAGTTCGTCAAAGAAAGAGCATACTTCCTGTAGGAACGTGGTAGGGATTTTTTTTGGCTCCTGGACATACGAACTTAATTTGTACCCTGCACTGCACCTTCTAAATGAAATGCAGTTCAATTTCAAGGTGAAAATAAGGATTGTGGGATAGTCCAGGCAATTTCTTCTAATTTCTGTGACTTAGTACTCCAACAGAAATAAATTTTATATTCTCCCCCTCAAATCGTCAATCTCTCTCTTAGTCTGAGCGGCCCAAAATATGGCACAGATTTCCAGATGTGGTCTCACAAGTGCAGAGTAGAGGGCAGTAATCATTCCCCTGTTTGCTGGCTGTAACTGTCCGGCTAGTGCAGCCTAGCCTTTGCTTTCAGTGCTGCAAGGAGCCTTTGCTGCCTCATACATGACTTGTCCATAGGACCCCCAAGCCCTTTTTGACAGCTGCTATTTACATTTTTTTTAATCTATACTGTAGGCTATTGAACAAAACACGGCAGTGTGTGAAGGCAGAAAACTACAGCTGCCGGAATACACTGTGTGTATTGACACATCCACAAAAAAACTTTTAAGTAAACGAACATGTGTCTGCTGCAGGGAAACACTTTTTTCAAAAGAATGAAAAAATTACATCTAATTCCTGTTATGTATCACAGAAACTCATTTCACTTCATATATTTCTGGGACAGATCTCAAAGCATGTTTATTCATTGTTCTCTTTTCCCTGTGCTATTCAGAGTAAAAAAAGTAATCAAGATCACATGAAAAGAATGTGAAGACTTTTAAACTCTACAGAAAGGTCATTTTAGGTTCTGCAGGATTCCCTCCAGGAAAGAACAAAACTGAAGTTCCATTTGAGCAGGATTACTAGAGTTCATCAGAAATTCAATACTTCCTTTCACAGAATAATCAGCTTTTGAAAATGTTTCTGGGAAAAAAAAAAAAAAGGTTATTTTCCTTTTTTTAAAAACATTACTCACTGTTTATTTATTTTTGTTTTTTCAATTAAAAAAAATTTTAAAAAATCAAAAACTGTATGTTATTAACTGGATACACCTGATAATCACTTGTATGCTGGAATATAGAATTCTGAACGGCATCCTTGGATTAGAGAAGTGACCCCCAAGTAAATTACACAATTATGTCCAGAAATTACTAATTGCACAAACAGAAGGGCGGAGGACAGAAGACCAAGTGACCACTTCTAGAGAAACCAACAATAGAATTCATAGGAATAACACCTAAATGAGACTGACAATAGAAACACAATGGAGATTGCAACACATGCATTTCCCCCTGGAATGATGCAACAGGCAGCAGATGACAGGAGAGCAGAGAACTCAAGGCTTCCAAGGAAGAACTGATTGCAGCACTTCTAATAGCTCAACAACTGACCCAGTCTGTGCATCTCAGAACATTAAGCTTGGAAGCAACAGAAGTACCTCTGAAAACTTAATTGGCAAAGCTACGTCTGAGTAAGTGATTTCCTTGCAAGCAGAGAAGAATGATGGCCTTGGATGACTTAATGGACATGAGTTCTGGACTTGCTGCCATTTTAAAGCAGGGAGTTTTGGAACCAGAATAGCGAAGTAGCATTTAACAGAGAAAGGTGGAATTTAACATCCTGTACCTCACAGCATCCCATACATGAGAAGGAATAGTGATGGCACTTGTTGGAAAGAGTTTCTGCCCTCAGAGCCAGTTTGTTCAGGTCTCCAACAGCTGGATACCAGCTCGACAGTCTGTCAGCATGACCTTTCTCATGTATTTAATTGGTGTTCATTCTCCATATCTACTGAATGAGCTTGGGCCTCATTTAGAGAATTGTGTCATTTTCTAGAACAGTGGAAAGAGAAAGCAGCAAGAAAAGAGCAAGCCAGAAGAAAACCTGTTCCCTCTTTTCCTCTGCTTGCTGCAGGAAGAATAATTCTGCTTTAAGCAAGATAAATCATGCACATATATCAAGATGAGAGGGAACATCATCTACCTGGGAGGGGATTTGGGAGCTGGAGTGGGTAGATGGTAGCAGAAGATAATGTTTGAATACAGAGGAGTGTTGAAGACAGGGAAAATGATGAAAAACAAAGAAAGCGGCAAGAAAGTATCACTTTGTTCCTGAGCTGGTGCTTGAAACACCTGAAGGGCAGAGGAAAGTCAGAGACTGACCACATTGCAAAGTTTCAAGGCTCTGCCTAGGGCCTTCATCATTGAGGCCACCCATAAAGCATTTTGGATGAGGCTGAAAAGAGGAGCTGAGGAACAGAAATGAAACTGTTGTGGATCTCAGGAGAGGGAGACTGTTCCAAGGCAGGTGGTGCCTGGAGTGCCCAGACTCCTTCCGAGCTTCAGCCTCCATCTTTCCTTCTTTTCAAAGTGCCAGTGACCTACACCCTGCATCTGTGAGCTGTGCCAGCTGAAACCCACAGCGCACAGAGGCTGCCAAAAGATGAGGGGAATGTCACCCTTGGTTCCTTAACTGATTCTTGATAGTGCTGCAGAGCACTTGCTTTGTTCTTTCAGGAGAATCACATTGTCAGGATGAACTGCAAAAGGGAAAAGAATGTAACAGTTGAGAGTTTCAGTTTCTTCCCCAAAAAGGGTGTGTGTAGGGATTACGGGGCTTTGAATGAACCCAACTGAGTCCTGCTGAGCCTGTGGCCACTTGCCCCTGGCAACTGTGCTCTCTGCAGGGAGCGCCAGTGGGGAAATCAAGGGAGAGTGGATGTCAGTGGTCTGTTTCCAGGGAAAACAGGACTGTCCTTTTTTAGCTGTGTGGAATTTTAGGAGCTACAGGTGAGTGCATGTAGATCCTGGAGAAGCTTTCATCTTGCCTAGCAATGTTGTGCTGTTGTTGAACTACCTATTCTGAAAGCTTGCCCATGGGTTTTACAAGAGCTTTTGTTTACAGTGCAAAGAGAAAACTGAGTTACCAGGAAAAGGCCAGAGATGAAATCTGAGTAATGAAGGGATGGTGACTTTATGGACCACAGTGAGTGCAGTCCCAATGTGCTCTGCCTTGCTCGACCCATGGTCAGGTGTCCCAGGTTTATTTACAGTGACCACCTCCTGCTGCAGAACTTTGACATGCCCAGAGTGAGAACTGGGTGAGACAAAGAGCTGTTAAAGAGTCACACAGACAATGGCCCGAGCGAACAGAACTGTCTTGGAGAAACTACAGCAAAGCTGCAGCTTGCTAGCAGAGGGTGAGACCCTCTTCTCTAAAAATAAGATTTGTGGAATTTGTTTCATCTTGAGAAAGGAAAACACTGTTGTGTGTGACCAATTGTGAGATCTCTCACAGCTAACTGCTGTCTCATAATCAAGTCCAGCACACAGTCTTCCTGCAGGCATTCTGGTGAACCTTTATTTAGGTTGCTTCACAACAGCTGAGGTGACTGCCTAGCTAGATCATCCATCAAAAATAACAAAGCTCTTGAGAAACCTCCATATATTTTTGACCCATTTTTGAGGATCACCTTCTCTGATCTCAAGAACTGTCCCTTCCAACAAGGAAGAGATCAAGCAGAGGTAGAAGCAGGCCTGCATAGATGAACAAGGAACTCCAGGTAAGAATTAAGCATAAAAAGTGCTCAAGAGATGGAAGAAGAGACAGGTGTCCCAGGAAGAGTTCAGAGATACTGTCAGAATATGAAGGTATATTGTTATGAAAGGCGTGGCCCACCTGAATTTACAGAGCGATACGAAGGTTAAGCAAGATTTCTAAGGTAAGCAGCCAAAGGGTGACTAGGGAAAAGGTGGGCCCAAGGCAGGACACCTGGTGACAAAGGACATGGGAAAGCTGACAATGCCACCTCTATCTCAGTCTTCACTGGTTCTATTTGCCCTTAAGAATGCCAGGCACTAGAGGCCACTGCAAGAGGCATGGCAAGGAAGACTTCCTCTCACTGGAGAAGGATCAGGTTCAGGAATATTTAAATAAACCAGACCCTGACAAGTCCCTGGAACCTGATGGGTTGCACTCACAAGAGATGAGGGAACTGATTGATGGAATTTGAGGACACTAGGTAACCTTTGAATGGTCATAGCAATCAGGGGAAGGTTCTTAGGGAGAGGAAGAAAGCCAGTATCACTTTTAACTTCAAGAATGGGAAGAAGAGGAGATGGAAAACTAGACTCTGGTCAGTCTCACCTCAGTGCCTGGAAGTGGTGGAGCAAATAGATCTGGAAGCTAGCTCCAGACATATCAAACAGGCAGTCAGGAGTAGTCACCACAGATTTATCACACTTGATCAGCCTGACAGCCCTTCTCTGACTACATGACGGGCTCAGTGGTGAGGAGAGCGCAGTGTTAATATCTAATCAAGATATTAGGTCTTTAGACTGGAAAAATACCTAAGCAACATTCTCCTTGAAATACTCAATTAAATTACTAATTTGTAATGTTTTTCTTTTTTGGGCAGTTATATGCCAATTAATATACCTCAGAGGAAAGCTTAATCTTCTTACTGAATTCAGTTATCTAGGAGATAGATATCTACTCACAATAAACTAATTTAGTAATCAGTGGTTAATAGCAATATAATAACAATCATTTCCTGAGATGCATGGTGTACATCCAGCATTCACAACAGTTGACCGTAAGCTTAAAAAGCACTTAGGTTTTTGTTTGATTTTAGGGGTTTTTTTAGTTCTTCTGTGTTTGATATGCTAACAGAGAATACCCAGATCAGAGTTCACGCTGTGCTGGAGGTTCTCAGCCTGCAGCCCCACGAGGCACAAATTACGGTGACAAGGGACACAAGGATGGGAAGCAGAGATGCTGTTAAACTTTTACAGTGGGCTGCACAAGTTTAAATCCCTTTTCTCTGAGGGGTGGATGGGACCAGAACTTTTCTGTCCAGCCAAGGGCCCACTGAGATGGCAATGGCGTGGAGGTATTTCTGTGTTAAAAGGTGGTGAATCCACTGGAATTGCATTTCTGACATAGGTGTCAAATCTCACAGTCGAAAAACTCAGTCACTAAAACACCAGTGCAAATGCTGAGACAAATCCTGAAAGGACATTAAATGGTAGCAGAATTAGGAGACAGACCACTTTGCAAGAGAGGCTGGCCACCCCTGCTTTTCTTCACACTTCAGATTGTTAATCCTTGCTTTTTTTTTAGTTCTGCCAGAAAACTGAGGATTGGGCTCTGTGCTCTGGCCCTGGTGACCATTCTGGGAACAGGGAAATCCAATCTCAAAGCTGCTTGTGTTGGCTGGGGAGGGCTTGTGACCATTGGACCAAAAAATAACCCCGTTTCAGCCTTGGAATCATAGCTCTAGAAAAACCATCCATTACACAAAATGTACCTGAGATGACACAAAACGTGTGATGACACAACATGAAACATGCCACTCCAGACCTGGCAAGCCAAGAGAGGCAGTGAAGTGACTCAGCAAGGAGAAATTTCCGTAGTTACCTCTCCTTCACCTCTGGGGCGTGAGCTGGCAACAGATCCTGCACCTGGTGCTCAGGAGCACACTCTGGCACCAGGCTGTAGGCACTGGCAAGGGCAGGCTGAAAATGGCCTTAGGCAAAGTAAGAGAAGTGATTTGGCATCAGGAGGGAAAATACCATTGAAAGAAGGCAGGCAGGGTGCATGAGTACTAAAGTGCAGCACGAGCCTCAGGCCAGAGACTGCAGGCAAGATAAACTTTGAATGCTTTTTAAGGCTTTAAGAAATGAAACAAAACATACAAAACCCATTCTGACATACAAGTATGAAAACGGAACAAGTGCCACGAGTTTGAGTTAATAAAGCACATGCTCTGATCAGCTTCAGGGAGGACACAAGACAGCTGTGACCCACACACCAGCCTATCAGCAGGAACTGAAGGTGGAGGACAGAAACGTGCAGTCCACCTGCAGTACTTCTGGCACAAGAGGAAGGTCTGCATGTGTGAAACTTGTAACAGATTTTGAACACCATCCTAAGAGTTTTCCTAGCAGTCTGTTGGCCGAGCTGCACTACCAAATGTACCTGCACTGAGGTGGTTTGGAGAACACACTGCTCTCCACAAGAATGTTTTCATCCACTGAGGTCTACATCACTGGTCCAATTCTGCTGACCCCACCTGGATGATTTTTGGGATTGTCTTTTATCCACCACCACCACCTGCACCCCCTCAAAAAAACAAAGAAAACCCAAAAAAACCCCCAAAAACCCCAACCCAACCCAACCCAAACAAAAAAAACCCACAAAAACCAGACCGAAACAAAAAAACCCCAACCCTGTAGCTTGTTTCCTTGGTTCTGCACCCTGTTTAGTTCATGCTTCACTCATCAGCTCCAGCAAGGCCTGTCTGTTGTGCCCTTGGGCACAGTGATCTCACTCTGCTGATGTTCCTCCCCACTCTGGGGAAATCAGTTCCAAGGAACAGACTGGGAGGCAGTGTTCCTTTTCTTCTATTCATAGCCGTCTTAATCACACTTTTTATTTTTCCCTATGTGGTGTTCATTATGCTGGTTCATGAGTTTCTTTGCTCATCAGTTCTGCCTTCTATTCGAACTCAGTCAAAATACCAACCTAAATAACTCAATGTACTGGCTGAGCTTAAGTTACAATAGCAATTATTAGAACAATATGACAGCCATCACACCAAGTTCTTAAGAACTGGGAGCAGGCAGGGAGACAAAAAGCTGCTTTGCTGCTCTAAGATCTTCTTGCTTATTTAGCAAGTAATTTTTCAACCATCTTGTATATCAGAAATTCTCTGAAACAGAAGGGGTGCATTGTCAAATGTGGCTTCTTTGCTATATCCAATGGAATAAGATCCTTCCTATGAACTGCAATAAAAGCTGAATTGCTAATGTCAAGTTCTCTTCTACCTCTGTAGCACATAGTCCTAGACAAATTTCCATCAGCCTATAACATTCTTTGAACATCTATGAGAAAACCAAACAAATCCAAGGTCATTTTTCCGTAAATGCCTGCTAGTGCCAACAGCCTCTCCAGCCCAAAGGTTCCTTTGTATTTCAATCCATAAATCACTAATCCACAAAAAGCTAAAAAGTAGAACATATCTCCTTTTAATCTCCAGCACGAAATAAAAAAGAGAACTGAAGACCATGTCCAATACCTCAAATACTCGGCTATTCTGGCTAAGTCTTCTACTATTACATACATCAAGCAGTAATGCCTATGATGGGATTGCACAGATAATCCTTGTTGTGTTTAGAGAGACTGTAAAGAAAAAATTATATAATAAAAATATTTTATTGCATACTATAGACATTTAACTGCTTCTTGGAGCAGATAATGTGGCCCTAAATCATTATCTCCCCGTTTCAGAAAAATTTGTGGTAGCTTTTTTCATTTACTTCAGACAAAAACTAGTTCAGATTATATTAAAACTAGTTACTGAAACGATCCTGACCTGGGAAAGCTTTTATCAAAAAGGAGCCAACTGACGTTGACTGCAGGTCAATACTTAGCATGATATAAATACAGGAGCTGTGTGAAACTGCTTTAGAAGATCTAAATTAAATGCAACTGGATTTACAGTTGTCAATCAATCACATGAGACTATATTGTTATAGCAGAGAAAAAAACTAAGAACTGTTTCAGTTTCTCTAAACTGAAAAAGGGTAACTTGAAAACTGGCAGGAGTAAAATTAAGACAAAAAATTGCATTTTAATATGGAAATAGAGATAGTAACATCAGGGAAGGCTTTCTCACACATAAGCACAGAGGAAGTATACTCCTCCAGAAAGAAGGCCTCTCCATTCTGATTCCAGTCTGTGGTGTGATGTTTTACAACACTGTTACTGTACATCCATCTCTAGATGGATTGTTCTGCTGTTGCTCCTGTCCTTCAGCTGAAAGCATCCATTCGGGAAGTGTGAAATGTTCCTTCCAGAAGCACTCGCATATCCTCTCAAAGCTCCCAAGTTATCATGGACTGTGCTCCCCTGTGTAGATTCCTCATCCTGCAGCACTGACATCATATGGAGAATCACTACAAATGCTGTATTAGCTTCAGAAACGATTCTAATTTTGGGAATTGCCTTTAGCAGCAATCACTTTGTGTTTCTCCCAGTGTATTTTCTACCTCCTTCTCCTTTATAAAAAAAATTCAAGCAATATCTATTCCTCAGAGAATATGTAAAACAATCAGATGTAAAGTGTGTCTACTCAATTCCCATCTTACCTGGCAGCTGGGTAGGAGGAGTGTGTTTGCAAAACTGCTGTCAAGACCAAATAAAACTAGTTCAAGACAGAACTAACATCTTCAACTAGAGAGGAACCCCCTGTAGCTATGTTTTGTGATTTCTTGAAATATGTGCTGTGGAAGGTACTGTCTGTATCAAGAATTTTAATAAAATCTTATCTACTTTCCTGTCTTTTAAATGTGGCCTTTCTGCCCTTATTAAAAATAGACAAAGAATACCCCATAGATACCTATGGGGTATCTGTGCATTTTCTGATTATGCACTCTAGATTTTTGCTATTAACAGACCAAAAAGAGAACAAAGAGCTTTGTAAATGCTGAAATACTGCCAACAGCTGTACCCTTCCTTCTTCAAGCACATGGAGAAAGGCATCCTTGGGTGTTGTATGCTCTGTTTACAAAGAAAACAAAATGAGTGAAGTGAAATATTTAAAATTTCTCCATGGTTCTCCACATGGCATAAAGAACAAATACAGGAGGGGAAAAGAAAACCATCACACTGGTGTGTTTGAGGAGCACCTGGGGCACATCACTCTGACAGGCCCAGAGGGAAGACAAGTTTCATAAGCATGACATGAAAAAGTCGTGAACTCATCTCACCATGATTGAAGAAGTTTTGATTGCAATTTTTCAGAGGAAAAAATAGCCTCTGCACTTTTTGGAGCACAGAAGGAAATCAATGCCAGCATTTAAACCACACTCTTCCCCTCTCTCCTTCTCCTGAACCACATGGCAACCCCACTTCTCTCTTTCCCCAGGGTGGCTCCCTGTGAGGGAGAGAATTGCTGGGGTGAAGATGTGAAGGCCTTGACCCCTCAGGAAGGCTCGTGGTGTGTGCAGCTCACTCCTGCCCAGCCCACCTCAACCCACTGCCCTCTCACCAGTCTGATGGCAAAATCAGCAGTGAGCATCAGCACCCCTCACTGAGCACCAGCACCCAAGCTCAGCCCTCTGGCCCCTTGCCCTGGGGTCGAGAAACATCCACAAACTCATCCCTGTGCCAAGAAACATCTGCCAGGATTTCCCCATCACTCATAGCAATGTAAAAGGGGTGAACCCCCTCCATTGAAGGAGGGGATCTCTGGGAAGGTCCTGTCCTTTCTTCCAGGATGGAAGAGCTCTCTCAGAAGAGGGAACTGCCACCTCTGTTTCCCCAAGGCATTGAAGTCATAGATCTGGCAGATTAGACAGACACTCCTACAGCTTGAGTGAAAGCTAAATACAGGAGCATCAGACAGGGATGACAAATACACCTACCTATGTAGCTCAGTGACTAAGAAAAGAGCAATTATCTTCCTACGGATTCACCAGATCAGCTCAGAGTTTGCCTCTTCCCTCACAGGATTGCACTCCTTCACGGGATTAATATATACCTCAGACATACCATTTTTGCCATAATTTTCTTTCATTTATTAACCTCTTTGGAGTTTCATCTGCTTCTCTCAAAGTTCTTCTACAGAAAGAAACTCCAAATCAAACTATACACTGATGGTGGGTTTTTATTTCTCTGTTCAGTTCTATCCCTTTCTATGAGGTAGACAAACCCTGCTCTGTGTTACTCTGGTCTGTGAAAAACATACTAACAACTTTCCAAGGTCAGTGTAATTCCTACAGTCTATGCCAACACCTGTATCCTGGTTTAAACCACGATTCTGTAATTTATCCTAATTCATATGGTCTTTTTCTAACACTCCCATGCAGACTGGCAATAAATTTAACCTGTTGAGACTGCACTCATTATACCCTATAAAGTCACCACCCCTTCATTACTCAAATTCCATCTCTGGCCTTCCTTTTTCTGGTAATTCAATTTTCTCTTTGCACTGTAAAATCCATGGGCAAGCTTTCAGAATAGGTAGTTCAACAACAGCACAACATTGCTAGACAAGGTGAAAGCTTCTCCAGGATCTACATGCACTCACCTGTAGCTCCTAAAATCCCACACAGCTAAAAAAGGACAGTCCTGTTTTCCCTGGAAATGGACCACTTCACACTGACATCCACTCTCCCCTTGATTTCCCCACTGGCGCTCCCTGCAGAGAGCACAGTTGCCAGGGGCAAGTGGCCACAGGCTCAGCAGGACTCAGTTGGGTTCATTCAAAGCCCCGTAATCCCTACACACACCCTTTTCGGGGAAGGAACTGAAATTCCCAACTGTGTTACATTCTTTTCCCTTTTGCTGTTCATCCTGACAATGTGATTCTCCTGAAAGAACAAAGCAAGTGCTCTGCAGCATTATCAAGAATCAATTAAGGAACCACAGGTGACTTCTCTGTAAAGGGATTTGTAAACAGTATTTTCCACCTCTCATAAGGAAACACTTGGGCAAGCATAAAAAGAGACATGCTTTCAATACGTTTTCAGAGCTTCTGGAATTCAGTAAGGTAGGAAGTTCAGTTCCTCAAATTTTAACAGGTATTGAAGGATCTGCCTTCCCTGCAGGTCCAGTTAATTTTTTGTTTATTTATATATTTGATTTCCATCAGAACCTGTGGCAGTAAATTTCAAAATTAATTACATGGAATGGCAAAAAATCTCCTTTTGACTTAAAACTGCTATCAGGTGTCATTGTAGCTATGGGGGAAATGATGAATAATAGTCCATGCACATTGTTTCAGATTCTAGAAGCACCTATCAGGCCAGTTTGTCACTTTGTCATTACTACTGGAGGCATTTAAGAGCATTAATCTGACCATTGACAGATTCAAATATTTCCAACTTCAGCTCGATGAAGAAGTACATAAATCATTTATTAATTATGGTAAGGGAAGTCTCATTCTGCTCAGTGTTAATGAACATCTGGACACAAAGCAAATCTTGACAAGTAGTCATGGCCTTTTTTTTATGGAAGTAGCCCCCAAAAGCCACAAAGATGAGTGGGATCAGGTCCACAGCCACACAATTGCTACTTCACAATACTTCTTTCTCCAGTGTGACATACTATTACCCTTTGAGAGGGAAATCCTGAAGCTACTTGCCTTTAACTTGTTCAAGTGACTTTGCAATGCTGTTGAAGCCTAAATCAAACAATAAAATACAACAGCTTCTTTTTAAATGTTAGCACTGTATATATTCATCTGCAAATAAACAACATCACCCAGCAAGGCTGACTTGAAGGATGCGGAGTTTCCTTCAGGGCTGTTCTGTCCTGTTTCACAGCAGCCCCCACCTGGTGGCAGCACAGTCACACACACAGATCTTTCATGGGAGAAACAGTTTAAAATTTTTTTAAAAAAAATTTAAAAATAAATGAATTGTTTGTTGCTTATATGGAATGAATTCCTTTATTTTCCTCACGCCTTTCTGCACTGCCGAGTTTCCCCTTCCTACGGGAACTCCCACCAATGATAGACAAAAGCAAGATTTGAAATCCTGCCTGTTCCACTTGCCCCTGAAGGTGTTTAACAAGAACACTTAATTGATGTACAACACTTGGCTGAGAAACACTCTTGTCTAAACCACTTGAGATGCAATTTTTCTGTTACACCTCTCTCACTAACTATTCTAATTCCCAAGGATGACTAAAACGGGTCTAAGAAAGTAATGCTCTAATAAACCACTGAAATTGCCTGTTACACTGTCATCCCTCTGTTTAATTATAGCCTTAAGTAATTTATTTTAAGCATCCCCGTTTTTTCCAAAAATCTACCATTTCCTTACAATGATCACTGATTCTCTGTCCTTCAGAGGAGGACTGGATATTACATGACCTTCAAATCACTGAGTGAACAGTGAAAATGAATACTCTTCCATATATTGTTTCTCTATTGATGTATTTCATTAAGGCAATCACATACCTTTAATAACTAAATTTAGCTTTTATTAAGCATGACTGCAAAAAGGAAGATACAGAAACATTTTATTTAATTTCTGCATTTTATTCTGAAACCACTGACCTCATTTTTAGGGCTAAAGATCTCCCAGGTAAAAATAAGTCAAAAGGGTGAAACAAAGTGTCATGAATCAGTAATTCAAAAGCATTCTTCTGCCATACAGGAAAATAAATCATCTTATGTCTTGCTGTACAAAAAAACCCAACAGAAAACTGTTTCCAGTATATGAAGATATAGTTTGAATCACGACAAAATTTAGATCATCAATTTCTTCTGGCTTCTATTTCTTGGTTAAGGAAAACTCCAACCCCCTTTATGGAGTATTTTTTTAAAAAAACTAATAAAAAAGAAATCAGGAAAATGCAAATTGCAATTACAGACAAAAGAAAGCCATGCCCCTAAATTTATGAGGTTTTAGACAGAAAATGAACAACTAAGCCTAGATTTGCTTTATCTTTCACGTACCTTGTGATAAACCTGTTCAGAAGTATTATTAAAATGAAAATTGCATCCTGATGTACATCAGTTTCTTTTATGACTGAACTTGTCTACTCTAGGCCAGCAAACTGCAGCTTTTTCAGAAAAACGGGAACATTTTCCAAACTGTATTTTAGTACACTCGGACTCAAGGAACAGTCTTGCAAAACAGAATGCATACAAGACAGAAGTAATTTTTAGACTAGTAGTACCGCATCCTCTGACAGACTTCTAGAAATACTTAATCATTCAACAAAACAAGCTTGTGGAGCTGATAAACAGAATTTCCTCTTGCCTGCTGCTCTTCAGACTCGTCAATAATACGCTGAGAATCCACCTAGTCAAAAGAAGCAAGATGAAAGTCATAATTCATTCTTAATGCTTCCCTATACACCACAGCTAAGAAAAAGTCTTGAAGAGCTCTGAGTTTAAAATCGTACAGGCATTTCAGTTCCATGCCATACAGTGCAACAAAAGAGCCAGGGCTACAAAATGCTTTATCTCATGGTTTGCCATGATTTCAGAACACTATTCCACTATCATTTCCAATGCATTACAGGCAGTATTTTATGATCCAAGATGTCCTGGGATTCTTCAGATGCAGTGGGGAAAATCCTAATCCAAGGCCTACACATTAGCTTGTGATAAAACACCAGCAGGGGTGAGTATACTGTCTTCCTAAATCCAAGGATAACTGAAATTGAAATATGAAAATAGAAACACTTTGGCCCAAGGCAGTGTATCACAACACATTCTAAAAAAATGCCTTTTAGAAGCAAGTGCCCTTGGTGTCGTTCTCTGCTGTCCCTTTTTTCAAGGGTGACCCAAACCCCTTCTTTATGGGCTGCAGGGTGGGAGAGGCACAGGGGGGTGTGTGTAGCACTTATACTTCTGTACTCACTAAATCCTCACCTTCTTTTTAATTAAGAAACTCTACCTGTTCTTCAGGAAATCCAGTGGCCTGCAGAGGCCCTTACAGAAAGAAAGGTAAGATTTCTAACAGAGTAGGAAGCTAGGAGAGTTTTCTTATGAAACCCTCCTGGGTCTTGAAGAAACTGCCCTCCTGCCTGATCCCACCATACTGGTTTTAAAACAAGCCACTTCTCTGTCTGCCTAGAAAGGAAAAGCCACCTCAAACCACAGCAACCCAAAACAAAACTAAAATGCACTGCATTCAGGAAAATGTAGCTAAATAGAAAGAAAATTTTAACTTCCAACAAATGTGAACCTGCCTTTACAATCTCTCTCAGCTTAAAGCCATGGAGAGCTCTGTTTGAAAACACAAAATATTTATATACACAAAATCAAAAAACAAGCCATTGAAGACTAAACAGACTACAAAAACAGGGCATCAACAGCCCTAAGTGATTACATAAATAAAAGTTCTTGTACTTCAAAATTTAACCCTACAGTGCTTTCAGTATTTTCAAATTCAATAACCACAGAAGTTCTCCCTTTCAACCCACTCTTAACTAACTGTAGTGGAGTACTCAAACTCCTTAAAAAAAAAAAAAAAACCCAAAAAACAAAAAACCCCAAACAAACAAATAACCCCATCCCAAAAAACAACCACAAAACAAAAAACCCACAAAAAAGACCACCAAAACCAAAACAAAAACCCCCCAGAACTTTAAAATTTATACCTTTATCTGATTCCATGCATATGGCTTCTCATACCAGGTAGGACCAATTATGTCTCGAGGCTTTGATTTGCAGATTAAACTGAAATTACATGAATACAGCCTTATGAAATACACTCGTATTTGGTTAATTATAAAGACAAAGGATTTTTTATATGAGATACAACCAGGTATTTACAAGGTGTCTGTGCTGAAGGGAATCTTATATTTTCCCTCTTAATCTAGTCTGATTTGTTCACTTGTCTGTACTTTGCCCATCCAGTGGAGTAAGTCAAAAGATAAATTTTCACAGGGATGGATCATATATCAGAATGTATTTTCTTCTAAAGAAAATAATATGATTCTTTTTTTACAAAGCACTAAAATTTGCAACTGTAATTTATTCCTTACATTTTATGTATGCTTACTCACTAGAATGTATAATACAGCTATTTTTAGGGTATTTTGTTTTGCATGACAACTCAATTACTATAGATTGTCTGTCTGCTCCAGTTATTTCCTCAAGCTGTGCAAAATACAACAGTAGTAGACATTAATTAATTCTGTCTAGATGTGTTTTTCAAAAACTGATTTTAGTCTTAAGTAGTGATGACATTTTGTAAATACAATTAGCTTTTGAAAAATGGAAAACAGTTATGAAAGACTGTTCAGGCTAAATTTTTACCTACATACCGGAATTAATAAATGTTTTTTTCCAAAACACAGAAAGTACAATTGGAAAAAAAAAAATTCAGAACCAAGAAAGATTTTACACAAGGGAAAAGAAGAAATCATTAAAATAATCAGACTGTTTATTCCTTCAAATAAAAACATACAAAAATAATATAAAATAAAATTTTAAGTAAAAATATCTGCAGGATGGTTGGAAGACAACCAACAAATGTACAAAAATTCCAGGAGAGAAAAGGCTGCCACAGGAAGGTATAAAATCCTGGAGACAGACAAGCCTGGGGCTGACGAGAGTGACCGAGTCAGGCAGTCGGCGCTGACTGAGCTGGGAACAGATCAGTGCCCAGGACCTGTGCCAAGGTCTGACCCTTCCCCTCCCAGCTGGCTGCAGATGTCTGAACAATCAGCCCAAAATAGGTGCCCAAACTGTTGTAAGTATTCACATGTCTGAACAAACAGCAGTGACATTTTAGTGCCTTCAATTTAGCATGTTAGTGTTGATGTCCCAGCATGAGCTGTTACTGTCACAGTCACCTCCAGACAGGGGTTGTGGCTTTGCCGCTTTCTGCCTATCCACGTTCTTTGACTTCTCTATTGCTTGTGCTCTTTTAATTTCATTTCTAGGGCCTCAAAAGCTAAGGATGACTTGTTAATTTACTATGGAATACACCTGAATTTTATTTGGAGTTTTGGAAATAGGAAGTATGGGTGCTTGCTTTTAACCTAAGGCAATTTAATAGGTTTTTTTCCCACATATATGAGAGCAGGTACTTTCAAAACCCAGGAACACCTGAAAAATCAGCATGACCAGCTGCTCTGATTATCATTCTGATAACCCAGGGTTACCCTGTGTAACCCTGATCTTTATCAGCACAATGAACTGCCTCTGACATCATGCAGTTACTTCAGCAAAGTTCTACTGGAAAAAAAGAAGGTCACTTTTCTTAGAGATGAGGCTGGTAAAACTTATGTTACAGACTCTGGACCAGAGCTCTTTTTAAGATGGTTTAGTCAAGAGCCAGATCAGGATAAGAAAATTCTCCTGATGATACAGATAGCACTAAAACTCATGCTGAGTGTACAAACACATTATGCTCAGCAGGGAAAGACAGGAGGAGTTGTTCCTGGGGATAGTTCACTGCACTCCTTCACCCAAACTACAAGCTGTAAAATTCTCCAGGCTGGCTGCACTGAATCACAATAGTCTTTTCAGAAACACTGCTTCACTTACAAGAAGGGAGGCTGGCTGGGAAAAAAGGCAGGTGACCTTACTTCAGCTCCTAAATTTGCCTGGGACTACCAATTCACTTGGCCAACACCTATTCTGCACAGGTCTGCTGAGGGAGGAAAAGCAGCACACATGATTCCAATTTAATGTACAGGAAGAAAGAATTCTAAATCTTTCTCCACTGTTATGCCATAGGACTCCATTAGCTTTGTCCTGGGTGCAGAAAACAAGGATACATTAAGAGCTGATATCCTGCAGAACAGGTTTTACAGTCTAGGTTTTATGACTCGTAAGGGATCGGGCTTCCTTGAAGAACCAGTGCTTCCACAAGAAGTCTAAGGTTGTTTAGCATACTGCTTTATAAATAACCAAAGTAAATGAAATGCATCATTAAATGACAGCATATATTATTTTTCCAAAGCCTAATCTGAGCCATGCTTCAAGCAATCACTCATTTTTGCTGAGACTGTGAATCAGAAGTTCTTATTTCTACAAAATTATTACCATAGAAGTTTCTGACGAATATTCTCCTGCAGCTGTGCCACTTGCTCTTGTCCAAAACACACTGCGTGCTCACAGAGCAGCTTATTCATGGCTGTCCTCAGACCGTTTATCTGTAAAGCACCAGTTACAGAATATAAAGCACTTTAAACCAGCACAAACAAGGTCTGTATCATATTACATTGACATGAAGTTGGTCATAGCATGCACATCATTGAAGTTCAACTGGAATATTATTTGCGTAAGTAAAAACATCTGAAGCTTCAGAAATGCTTCTCTCTGTAGTTGCACCTCTGGTGGTCAGTGATGTTAGTATTTCAGCCACCTGGTATCACAACTTTTAAGGTTACTCAGATATGCCATAAAACATACAGGCTACCACTTGCCTGGACTTTTTCCAACACAGAATTCCTTCTGTGAGAGTTTTAAGCGTTTTCTCCCTCTGTCCATAATTTTTCCCATGTCCAACAGCTTGGTGTTACCACTCTGGCTAAGGAATCATGCGGACAGCCATCACACCAACTCAGTGCTTTCAGAAAATAACAGCTCACAGATATGTGCACCAGCATGTCCATTGTGTCCTTGGAAAACCTCCAGGAACCACTCCAAGCACCTGCTTCACACACAGACCTAACCAGGGCATGTCCTTCACTGTCCCAGGCACGTGTCAAACACAGCCACTGCATAGGTTATGCACATGCTTCCTTCTGACAGACCTCCTCACTCTCTGAGCTGCAAAAGGCAGTAATGAGGAAAGCAGGGGCTTTATTGTTTGTTTGGCTGATCTGCTCTGAGATGTAGCTCAATACAGATGATTTATCAGAGCTGTAAAATCAAACTGAAGCCTGCAAGGCAGCAGTGCTCTGCTTGTCAGTAAAAGCCATGACAATCCTAAGAACAAAACAAGTAAGTACTGACTTCTGGTTAGTGCAAAATTGATGGTTATATTTTGAAAAGTGTGTAACATTCTGCAGTATCTTATTTGTTCCAAGTGTACACAGGGGGCAACTGCTTCTCCTGATAAAAATCCAAAATTATGAAAAGGGAGTACATCAAAAACCCAAACAAACAAAACCAAAGCAAAACTCAACAAACAAACAAAACTACAAAAACCCCAAAGCCCACAGTCCAAACAAGCTTTTCTATTAACAGTAAGAGTTAACAAGCTCAGATGCACTGAGCATCTGTGGAAATCTACTCAATTCCTACTGTAGTGAAAATTCTTATGCAAGTTTTACCTCTGTTATGTCTTCCAGTCCAAAATGCACATCAAATGTCACCTCCATATCATTCGCTGGAAGCAGTGGAGCCCCAGATGTCTCACTCCAACCCAAACCACACAGAACACCAGTGAAATACTTCCCACTTTTATCAACTCTACATGAAAAGAAAGGAGTTTCACCAAGAGATGAAGGAACTAAACTCTTATAGACATAAATGAATTTGTCTAAGTCATGCAAAGCAAGACACGTGTTTGAAAGAAGCTAAAACAACTGAGAGGCATTCACACTCAGTCATACTGATTTTTAAAATACGCAATGATGAAACAAAACTGAAGTTCTGGTTATAAAAACATATACTCACAAAACTTATCAAAAAATCATACATAAGCAAAATAAAGAAAAGCAAGCTTCACTGTTTTGAAATGACAGTCTACAAATACCAGAAATTCAAGAAAACACAACAGTAATGCCACTGCCAGAGCTCAGCTTTTACAGAAATTATCCAAGTTCCTCTCCTCATGTAGATTTAACACTTCCCGTTTACATTCCACCTTCCCAGGCTTCCAGCACAACTGTCAGGAGCTGAAATGTCTTATCATGAGAGGAGACTCTGCAGCACCAATCAGTAAGTACATGAACAAGTTATTTAACCTACATACTATACTAAAACTCATTTAAAAAATACCAGGAAGAGAATAATATAAAATGCTGAAAGCAAATAAATAATATCTGTCAAAAACTTGTGAGGATCCCAAAGAAAATAATAGAAGAACCACCACTTTAAAATGCACAAATACCTGAGTTCTATTGCAGGAGCAAACAGCATACTGAGGAGGGCAAGCAGGCCATGAATAGGAGGCATCAAAGATGTTTCCCTTAAAACCACACATCCTGGTATCAACAGAAAAAAAAATAAATTCAAATAACTCTAAGGAGTATTTCATGAAAATGAAACCTCAAAAAGATGTAACACGGAACTACAGCGACATATTTACTCACAAAACTACTCATATAAAACCAGCAGTCTAGAGAAACCATGTAAACATTTTCTTTAGTCATTACCATTTGCAGTTACTGCTACATCAGTGGCAACCAAGAGCTGCTGAAAGGGGTCTTCTGCACCATCATGGACAACAATGGAGTTTATGCTGTCCTTATGTACGAAAACATTTCTGGGGAAGAAACATTTTCAATAAGAAACTCCAAAACTCATAAAAACATGTAAATAGAAAAAAAGCATTTTAAATTCACGACACAAACTCAAAACAGCTGCTTACTGTCAGCAGATTTAAATGACAGTTAATAAATAATTTCTCTGTGAGACAATAATACACCTTAAAACTACTCTAAGATTTTAAATAGCTACAATGTGTGTATTAAACGCAGTTCAGGCTTGACTCCTTCATTATTTTCAATGCATAAAAATTCAGAAAAGATCTGTAAGCATAACTAGGTGGTTTTTGCCTATTTATTGAAAATAACAGGTAAGAACATGACTGTACTTCACAGTAAAAGTCTTCTCATACCTGAATTGGGATATTTTGGTCAGACTGTAGCATTTCAGCTGGTAAGGAGTATATGGACCAACAACTGTCACCTTCAAAAAAAAGGGAGAGAGACAAATGACATTCTAGTTAGCCAGCACCTGGATTTCTTCAAATCTAAATGCTTTATAAATTAAAGCCAAACACATTCCAGCACGTACTAAGCAACACTGAGTTGCTAAATTGGTAAGACAGCATTTTCATTTCACTTATCTAAAGCAAACTTTGCTTGTTGAGTCACCTTAACTAAAATTATCTGTTTTCACAGGTGCTGCAGATTCATGTCTTTCCTCTGGATAAAAAAACCACAAGTTCAGACTTCATAGATGATTTAAGAAAATCAGGTAATTTTATTTACGTGATGTGGTCTTTAATCTTGACACTATCTCACTTTATAAAGTGGGCAGTTAAACAGGATTATTCCTGTGGATAAATGGAGCTTATTAGGTGCTTCAAAGCCTGAAATTTTGTCAGGTCTGAAATGGGAAAATAATCAGAATGTAGATGAGGCCTAACTTGAAATCACAGTGCAGAACAGAAGAAACACTTTCCTGTTTTATATTCCAACTTAGTAGTGACTAGATACCTCAAAACACATTTCTGAGTTTGGCACTGGCAGAGGAAAGGCACCATTACCATCAGTTACTGGAGTGCTCACTGCTTTGCCTATCCTAGCTGCTTACCTATCACTAGCTGATGAAGAATGAAACACTGTGCATGGTAAAAAACATGTTCAGATTTTCTGAAAAACTGACAGGGTTGTAAACCTGCTTTTTCGCTGCGGCGTATATAATGAAGACTACCATGTATGGAAACACTGCATTCAGCTGTTCAATTTTATCTCTGTTCTGCATGAGTTCAAAGTGCTGCCTTAGATATATTAGAAGAGCAGGATCACAGCTCTCAGGCAGTAGTTCAAAACTCCGTTCAAAGCTGCAGCAGACCAGTCTGAAACAATGGTCACACTATGGGGCTTTCTACCAACAGAAAGTCAAACAGCATGAAATAGAGCTTTGCTATTTATGGTATTTTCAGTCCCCATCCCCATTCTAACAATGTGAGAAGCAGGGTCATGTGATGACAGGCCAAAACCACCACTCAAGTTACCTTACGGGTTGGTGCATCAGATTTCTTTTCAGAAAAACAGTTCAACAATTTTTCAATGAGATGCTTTTCCTCCTGTCTTGCAGATACAGGCATTTTGTTTTCTTCCTTTGCTTTGTCCAAAAATAATTCCTTGAGCAAATCATGGCTTAGCTACACAATAATGGAAGTGTTAAAAGCCTTGAACAATTATTTCTTCAAAAATTTTACAAAGAAGGTCCTACACAAGGAAATACTCGCATACAAAGCAAAAAACAATGTTCTGATGACCTTTCAGATTATATAAAACATCAAAATGGCAGAGAGTTAAAACTATGAAGCAGTTACAGTTTTTCAGAGTTTGAAGTAAGAGTGGAACAGTTCAACTGAGGAAATAATTTCCCAGGAAACATCTGTTCCAGAAGGGGTCTCAAAGCAGCAATGCTTTCGGCCAACAGCTTGATATGCATTATGCACACACATAAAAATACACTGCCCCAGTCAAGTATTAACCTTGCCACTAGTCAAGCTGCAGCTCAGCTTCTCAGGACAGCCAGAACTGAAATAAATTAAGAGCAAGAAAAGCAGCAGCAGCAGCTCAGTCCGTACATACTTGTGACTCGTGTGACTCCTCTGCCAGCTGAGCGTGGCACTCCTCGACGAGCACATCGCGGATGTTCACCAGGCCCCTGCGGCCCGAGTGACGGAAAACGTCCACGTGCAGCACCCCGTGCACCAGGGAATAAACCTCCACGAGCAGAGTGCAGCCGCTGACCAGAGAGGCAAATCTCTGGCTGGCACTGCAGCTCCAGCGCTCCCCACACACCAGAGACCTGGCAGAGGGACACATCCTGCAGATCTTGAACTCCAAAGCCTGGAGCAGAAACGTGGGAAAGAGCGCTCGCCTGACTAGAGAATCAGCAAGGAAATGTTTCACTCTCTCAACAAACTGTCTGAATTAATAACTACAAATTATTTCGCAATTATTCTGGTGGATTATGTTAACTCCTAGGGCTGCTGTAAAGCAAGTGGCAGAATTCCTACTCCATTACTGCCAACACATGACAGCTCATATCACTTCAACACTTGCTATGGAATCAGACCAAACAGCGCAGAAAGGATAATTTGGTAGTAATTCACTATTCACAATGAAATCTTAGGAGCACAGAGATGTCTTCTCTGGAGAAAAACCTTACAGTCTACAACTGTTTTCAACTAAGGTAACAGAAAACTTTGTAAGTAAGTCCCCTACAGCTCTTCAATCCCTGGCAGGCAAGAGTAATTAAGTTCTCATGTCCACAATTACTATCTATAATTATGTCTTTACATGAATTTACAGCAGAAACCCTCAGTTTTTTCTAGCTAGTCACTAAAAGATCAGGCCTGAAGCAGAAATACATTTTCATTCAGTATGTATGTAGAAAATACACAAAAAGCATGCCTCTTGCCAGAATTGTTTTTTCATGCCAATTACCAAAGAAAACCAAACAAAATTAGCCCAGTCAAGATCTAATCTTATTTCTGCTGGTCCATTTCTCATTCTCATCATTGTAAATGCTTCAGAGAACACAATTAGTATGAAACAACTGTTTCTATTAGTTTAAAAATATTTGAGTGAGCACTGAAAAACTGAATTACAATTGAAGGATAGTTACTTTATTTGTAAATACAGCTCAAGAGAATAATATTTCTGAAAAACTAGCTACAAAATACCTCTAATTTGTGTCAAAAGATCACTAGATTTGTAATACTTGTATTTAATCATTGAGGGGAATTCTGAAAAGATCCCAGGAAAGCCAGCAGTTCAGAGAACAGAAAAGCAGCATGAAAAAACCCACAGCTTCACAAAATTAGAATTTCTCTACAATTAAATACAACATAGCTCAATTACACACAAGAATTTCTGCTCTGTGAATACACACACCTCTGGAAAACACTTGCCTATTAGTGAAGGTGATTTGTGAGTACTTCCAGCAGCACAATAAATATTATTTAAGTATTATTCTGAAAAGCATCCTGACTTGTAAGTTCACTACTGTTTGCTAGGCAAGACACCAAAATATCTAGTAAGCTGCAGCCAACAGCATCACCCTTACCTGGAAAGGATGCCCTTGAAGACAGCTTGGAATCTCTTTTAATTTATTTAAAGGCACTTCCGTTCTATTGCCATAATCCACAAAAAAAACCTGGAAAAAGAATCAAGAGTATCTGCAAAGATTCCAACACATTAAAAATGCTACTTTTAGTGGCAAGTAAAGTCACAACTTGAGTTTACAAATTACAGTACAACACAAATCTTATCAAGTCAGATGGAAGCAAATTCAAAGTCTAGAAAGCATGCAAATGAAAAAAAATTCATGTCAAAAAGAATACGTCAAATTTTATCACATCTATTATCGGATCCCTTGGCCTAAATATTCACTTGTAATGCAAATAATCCACTAAATCTAGAAAAGGCAAGTTTCTCTGAAAGACTTTAAATTCTCTCCCCACACTCAGATCTGTGTAACCTCACTTCTCCAGTGAGCAATACTATCAACAACTGCTTTTAGCTAAGCAAATGTGCACATGTATTCAGTGACTGCTTATAAATTCAAATCATGACAAAGTGGTGACATTAGCACTAACATTCAACCATTTTTCATGACTTTAAACCATTACCATATTCAGTATTAACTCTATAGTGGTGACACCCACACAGGTTAAGAAATAAATTCAAAGGCCAATCTTAAAAAAATTTAAAAGTCTGTCATAAAACGGCTGAAAAGTATTAGCCCAAAAAATCAATACCAATCTTGAACTGTGGCACTAATTTCCATCACTCATCTCAGCACAAAGAGCCAAAATATTCAGATGAATTTGCCAATGATACAGAACTCAGCAGCATAAACACCGCTCCAAAAAACGCCATGTTTTCAGATTCACTAAACCTCACTGGAGTTTTAGTCTTTGTTTTACTTCATTCTGCAGGAGCTTGTCAATTTATTATTAAAAATTCCCATGTTCTGGGAAAGAAACAAATTCGTCTATTCTGGCCAGAGTGATTTGCAGAAAAAATAAATTAGAAAAAACAGGCAGAAAAGCACCAAGATTGTTAACCCAATTACATGCTACCAATTCAACATGACACAGCACATTACCTCAGCAAGATCCCCATGAATATACAGAACATGAGCTCTGTAGTATCCTTTCTTTCCCAGATAAGTGAATGGTGCCAGACAAAGCACATCTACACGGGGAGACACTGCCAAATCCATCAGGTTCTGATAGTCGATTTCAGCACTTAGAGCCTGGAGTACAGCTATATTTTTTTCATCTGCCCTGTAACCCCAGAAGTGTCCAACTTCTACTACCTGCAAGTATAAAAATTAGACAATGAGAGATTTCGTATTATTCTACATCAAATACAAACCACATCTGAGCAGAATACATGAAAGTGCTCCTACTCCTGACACAACAGTTCACACACACTGCAACAATGTAGTGAAGCATTTCTGTCTCATAATTCAGGGTTTTTTTGAAAATGTTTATTTTCTGCACTACTGCAGCACACTTTTCATTCAAACAGATTCTAATACAAGCATTACTAAAATACAGGAAATTAGGAAAAGACTGCTTCCATTTTCCTAAACCAAGTTAACATACAGAAAATACAAGGTAGACAGTTGATAGCTGCAGAGATTTGGTGCATCTTTTTTTAACAGTGACAGAATACCAGCGAGCTACATGTGTCAGCACATCAGCATTGTCACTGTTATGACGGGCCACACTTTAGGAAACTGGTGAGAATATACACTTATTTAAAGCCAATTAAATGAAGTAAGTCATCTTTTCAAGTGTCTAAACTCATATAACCATTTCAGACTTTCTACCGAATGTCTGTAATAAAAAACCACCTTTATTTAAAATCACTAAATCTCATATATTAAAAAAGAAGTGGCATAAACAGCCAAGTGATTGCAACGGGTCTCATCACATTCATTAACATTTTTCATCCAAGCAATGTAGCTGGAAGAAAGGAGGAGAAATATTCTTTATATAAGAATATAAATACTCTTTATACATAAAGAAATAAAAGGAAATGAAAATGTATGAATATATATATGAAATATTTTCCACCTTTTTAAATATAAAAGGAGGAAAATATTCTTTTCTCCACTTGCAAATTATGCCACTACTAACAAGAGCTGTTTCAATCTTATCATTTCCCCTAGCTCAGTGATTTGAATGTTTTTATTATTCAGCAGCATATATATATCACTATTACTCAACTAATGAAGATGATAGCTAAAACAAGATTTAAAAATCTCAGCTTCAGATTTCAGAAATATTTGTACATACATAGAATTTTCCCCTAATACACTTCTGTGCGTGAGATATTTTTCTGAACAAGCATATACTACCATGAATTCATCTCATTTCCCATATGTACATTTTCTGAAGAAAACCAGCAGTTAATAACCAGCTAAACGGCCAAAATACCTTCTGATTCTCATTTTCATAGTTTACACAAGTATTTTACCCCTTCCATTAATCCTCTTTACATTTATGTCTACTTCCAGCTAGCATTTACTGCCAGCAAATCCCACGAATTTTGTCAAGTGCAAACATGTGAGTACTGTTTAACAAAGAACTACTGAAAATAAGACCAAGAATATTCCCCACGTTTCTTACAGACACCTCTGCACCAAAAACATTGTCAGTACCCAATTTTTAACATGAGCTTCTCAGATATTAATCTCTGCTAAGCTATCTAGGTACTAATTATTAGATATGACGTATTTCAGACACAGAACATTCCTACCTCTGTTACCCTGATGGACAGAAAACGACTTGGGATCATCTTTGACTTTTGTATATCACCAAATGAAATTTCCACAGGCTCCACTGTCTGCTTCTGACAGTCCACATTTACTCTAAAATGGAATGAAGATGCTAAATACTTCACTGACAAAGAAAAACTCAAGAGGATGAGATTTTTTGCTTTCATTTGCTTCCCAAGGTATCCCTAGAGCACATTTATGTACTTAACGACTTTTATTTAAAAATACATTAATTTGATTAGAACTGAAAATGACCACACAGAACCAAATTACTACAGAGGAACTGTTTCAACCGCAATACAACCAAACACAGAAAGATACATTCCAGGACACAACTCTGCCATCACTTCACTAAAAAAAAAAATTAGGGTTAAATAGTGAGGCTTTTCACTATGCATTTTCTTCTAAGCTTATTTTTTTAAAATAGAGTATACAAAAACACAAACACAAATTCAGCTAATATTTATAGAGAAATTTTAATGTCTACATATACAATATTCCCTTTATTTGATAAAATATAAGAACTTTAAAATTATGTCTTTCAGCCTAGGAGACTTGAGTTCCTCAAGAACCAATTTTCACAAAGATTTTAAGTGCTGTTTTGGGCAGAGTAAAGGTGCTAAAATATTTTATTAAAAGCTAAGTACAATCAACTGGAAGTAAAATACTCACCTGTACTTTAACCTTCTTAGTTCATTCCTGCCTTCCTATTCTAGATTTCTTATTTTAAAATGCTGAACTGGCTGCAGACTAATCAGGAGCTAGGCAGAATGCCATTTTATCAGGTTGCTCATATGACCTGAAGCTCAGAATCACAGTATACAGAAACACTGAAACAAACAAGCTAGATTTTCTGAGCAAAAGCAGGTGTGGACCAAAGAGACTCAATACATTGCATTTTCTCATCATTATTTCCTATTATGTTGTTATACCTCATGTCCTTATGTTTCCCCACAGTTTCTTTTGTTAAGCTCTGTCCCTCTCCCTTTCTTTTTTGTCACTAAATGCTACTCCTTGGTTTTTTTGGTTACTGCAATCCCCATATTGTCTCTATCATGAACAGAAATAACTGTGTACATCCATATTTTCATATGCCAAAGGAAAATGGAACAGAACCTTGGGGGGGGAGGGCAGGGGGAAGACAACTGTATACTTTGAATTCTGTTGAACAACAAAATACCTTTAACTATGAAGAAGTATTTAAAACTATCCTGCTCTTTTGAACCCTGCAAAAACATTCTGCTTAGACAAAGTCTGTATCTGTTTTTTGAACCTAACTTTTTTTCCATGGTGATACACACAAGGAAATTCTCACTGCATCCAGCAAACCTCATTTCACTGCAAAGAAGCACATTTTACAATTACACATTTTATTATTACCTTAGAAATTCCAAACTTGCACCTGCTGCACCTTGCACTTGTTTTGTGATATCCTCTGGATAATGAACACACAGCTCAAAAGGAATCTTCAGCTGGGACATCTTGATTGCCAGGTATACTCCAGGAAGGACCTGGAAAACCTCCCTCGGATTACGGGAGAACTCCACAAAAGCCCTGTTTACAAGAAAAAGAAAAAAAAAGACAGTAAAAGGCAGGTTCCTCACAGACTCTGCCTACTGCTTTTACATATCTTAAAACTTTAACTATCATGATGGTGGTAAGAAAACTTCCTAACATTGTCACCAGCACATCGCAAATTTAATGCAAGTAAGATGTGAAAATATATGTGAATAAGGAAGGCATTAAAGGTTGGAAAAGGAATAGGAAGGGGTACATGAATCAACTTTGGGCAGCCATAGGCTGAAGTTAGTCAGATTATCAGCTCAAAAAAGCCATCAGACTGTATAAATGAGCTAAATTCAGCATAACAGACAGAAATAAATACAGACAGATGAGGTGCAATTAAGGCCCACTGTTAGAGAACAGAAGAGACAAACAAGAAGGCTCTACCCCAGCTAGCTTATCTAATGTTATTCCAACCAATGTACATCAGACTTCAAAACCACCTTTTTAACTCTAACCAATACATTAGAAGTAAGTTACAGATTCCAAAGAGAAAGGAAATAACTGAATTTGTCAGTACATCACTGAAAAAGAAAGCAGTTACTGCATTTGTAACTGAGGATAAGTTACATAAGTTAGGACACTTTATTTTACACTCACCTTGATCCATTGTAGGAAATAGATTTTACCTGCCCACACTGTCTAAGCAGTGACTGCAACTGCTTATGGTAGATATATCCATAGGAAGGAATGTTCTTCAGCTGTTAAGATAAAGAAGCTAAATTTGGATACATTCAATTGCTTTAATGCATTTTCAAGTTCACCCAAATAGCCAGCTTTCTCCTTAACTTGAGCGGCAATAATTATGTACAATCTGAACTGCAACAAATTCTAAAAGTGCTGGATACTATAGTACATTCAAGAATCTCAAAAGACAATAAAAAGCACCGTTTTGCTGCTAATAATGCCCTACTCCTTCAAATCAGAAGATAAACTATAAATTAGGCAATTTAATTTTTAATTATATATATTAATCTGCTATTTGTTCCAAAAAGCTGTCCAGTGTCTCTTGATTTTGCTTGTAACAGAAGAACACTGGAGTGCTATGATTCTTTTTCCACAACTGGGAACTATATCCCGTACAATGTGCATAGCCTGGGAAACTGAAGGACCTACAGCTCCTGATATCCTGGCAGAATTATCACATACTCAATTACTGAGCTATGGTGGGACAGCTTGCACAACTGGAAAGCTCTCTCACATGGATACACACCTCTTAGGGATGACAGAGCCATCTCCTGGTCTTCCTTGTGTAGAGGAGTGACTCCAGTGTAAGCTTTCACAACTATTAACGTGCAACTGAAGTCACATGTCCATTTCACTAACTTGTTCTTAATAATATCTTATAGGAGATCTTGATTTAATACAGAATTGTGAACTCCTAATTAGCAAGTTCCAACTTTGAGACTTTGAACTGTTTTTCAGAGCCTATGCAACTGTCTATCCTTTTCTTTGGCTCTTACAACTTTAGACAGGAGAAAACAGATTGTTTTTTCACAATGTTCCTGTGCCTCGAAGTTACCGCAATGATACCAGTTGCTGGTCAAAACCATGGTCTAGGTTAGACTGCGGAAACTGCCTCAAGGAAAGATAATTTAGAGACCAGACAGTGGGAGGTTTAATTGTCTTTCAGATCTTCAGCACACCATGAGGAGTAGCATATGGCTGTAAGAATCTCTCCAAGTGAGAGCTTGAGGAACTTGCAGCATTTGTGCCCAAGATGATCATTTACACTGATGACAACACAGCAGCTACTACTTCTTTCAAGGTAACAAGCAGTTGATGTATGAGCAGATCAAGAGTTAAATACATTTAAAGTAGCTCTTTAAATCTACCAATTTAATATTAATTAATGCTGCTGTGGCAAGACTAGTCTTTATTCCACAAGATTGAGTCTAGTGTGATATTTTGCTTCAATATCTTTCAGTAGTATGGAGCACAGAAAAATTCCTCATCAACAAGATTTTCTGACTCTCTCTCCTTTTTATCTATTTTGTCTTGCGCCAGTGAAGTCTATTCTTTGAGGCTCATTAGTAGATTTGGTTTCTTTAAGCACAAGTCATGGCTGTTTTACAGTTTATGCCTAGTTCTGATACACCAAACATTTACTTAGTTCAGACTGCACAATTTTGCAAAATCAACGCAGCCATTTTAAACTTGCACACATGCAATCAGCTGAAAGGCGATTTTACAAGATAAAAAACACAGCACCAACACCTGAGTAACCTTAAAGCAACAAGCACGTATGCCATGCACTAACAAGCAGGAGATTACAGAAAAATTAACACTACATTAACTGAAGTATTCAGTAAAAAGTACCCTTGATAGTCCTGTTCTATTTTGCCAAGTATTCTTTTAGTTTGATGAAAGTTGTTCATCTGTGCAAGACTAGCAATCAAATGCACAGAGGCAGTTCTCAGGAATTCTTCTAAAATTGCCCACCTACACAATGTTTATTATATTGAAAGAAAGGAAAGTGGGACAGACTTCACCAAGCGAGGATCAGAGCAGGTAATTATTTCTGTCCTCACCCAAGTCAGAACAGAACTTGAAAATACCACCCAAACACTTCATATTTCTGCTCCTTGGTTCTTAATTAAGTCATTCACCTTCTTTAACATACCATGACAGTGGTTTTTGGATCCTTGCCGGCAAGTTCTTTCATGGCAATTTCTTCATGACATTTTGCAAAACTACAGTAGTTTGGATAGAAAGCACCAGCTATTACCACCTGAAATCAAGAAAATATTTTGTGAAACACAGCAGATTATATTCAGTTTCTTGAAATGAGATACACTGGAACAACAGATCTTCATATGAATATTTTTTCCTGTCTCTGTTCAGGAATTACCAGAACTGGAGACTAAACCCAAATTCACACTAATTTTTAAAAACATGTTTTTGTGAAAATAGTTCAATTTCTGGAACAACTCTACAACATTTTAATGCTTCTGTATACAGACTTGCTCTATTCTATTGGTTGAAAACTGTAACTGTTAGTTCTGATTTCAAGAGTCTGAATTTAAATAAATTTAAGCAAAATAGCTACAGGTAAATTGTTCCGTTTTCAGGCTGTATCTTAAAATGTTTAACAGTTCCATTCCCAGAAGGTCACTGCCTACACATTTAAACCAACTGCCAGTGAAATGATAAATAGGTCTGTGAAAATAAAATCACTGCTAACCAGTCCAAATAAGACAAGTAATTTAACTGGAAATTAGACAAAGTTAAAATAGCTGAAAAACATAAAAGTCCCTGCACCCCCTCCCCACTAAATGACCAAGCCAGTGTTCAAATAAAACTCCTCAAACAAGGGATAATATAATTTGCAATTAACTAGTATTAGCCTTCTACATTGCCAACACACTGCCAAAAAATTCGCTTTTCTCCTACCCAAAACTGCAGCATCCACAGAGAATTTTGGAAAATGAGTGTCATACCGGTTCATCAATTTATGAATTGAAAATTCAGCTGTAATTTTTGTAAATAGCATCTTATTCTGACAGGAAAGCATTACCTGCAAGATGAAACGTTGTTTGCACACATATTCCTGGTCCACAGCAGATGGCTGAGCTTTAACATGCATGTTAAATGCACTGACTCTTCTTTTCAAGTTGTGAAATAACTCTTCCACCTGAAATTTTATCTCTAAATTACATTTAAAATGGATCAAACCCAGCCACAAACTGAAATAAAATCTGTTAGTTAAAGCCTGAAATAATTCGGCAAAATCCCTTCCCTTCTCAGGTGATTGGTAAGCATTTCACCAATACACTGCTCAGCACCTCTATGTTGGAAAATAATTTCAGTCCTGTGACTCAAGAAGTGTTCCCAAAATCTCCTTATAAAGAACAACTCTGTAGTCACAAAGGGTATCATCCATATATGATACAGAACAAAATTAGGAAAAGAACTGAAATAACCTTTTACAAGATGATACTCTCTATTTAAATCATTTTAGGTATGTAAATTAGGAGGTAAGAATCCTTTTAACAACCTGGAATTGTGCACCCAACTGCAGCAGTGAGCATGCTGTACCCTCAGTATAGCAGACAACTCTGATTACTGTGAGGGAGATGAAACTTATGCCCTCCAGCAGAACATATTAAGCTTTCCATCTTCAGCATTTCCAAGAAGCTCCCACAAGCAACCACTGGTCCTCTGACCACACACTGAATGCCTTCGCTCTTCCAAATGATTCTGGAGCAAATGGACAAAGCACTGTCCAAACAACTTTTCTGTAGCTACATTTCCCTTTCCTTTCTGCTGCTGGCAGTTTCAGCACAGTATCAGAACAACCATTTCCAGAAAGGAACCCCTGTGACTGACTCAGTCCTGCAAACTCACTTCCACACAAGGGATCATGAAATTAGGATCTTTATGGGGAGCAAATAAAAGCACCCAAATCTTACTAAGTGTTAAGTGAAGGTGACCATTCTAAACTCCTTATATATTATGTCATGCATAATCTCTTCCAGCATTATCTGAAACTGAGCCAAAGAGGCTGCCATGTGAGATTGATCCCTCCACTGTCCAGTTTTAAAAATTTGCTTTTTTCTTTTTCTTTTCTGTTGTTAGCAAATACCCAAGTCATAAAACTACTGTTATTTCTTACCCAGATAGTTACTATCAAATTCTATTTCATTTCCTGTGCTTTTTGAAACACAGGCCCCACATTGCACATGCCAAAGGTATGAACTGAAATAGTGGCCAAGGCCATTCTGCTAAACTATTACTCAAGAATTTGACTTATTTTCCCCTCAATATATCAAATTAAGCTTGAAGCCTGTTGGGATGCTGAGTTTTCATTAAGTGCTGCAGTAATGTTAGCAGCAAAGCCCCAAAAATCCTCAAGTTCAGGCCTCACTATGTAACTGTATCTGCTTAGAGTCATCCCAAGCAGAAGACAGAAGTTACGTAACAACAGACAGCAGTCACACCACAACCAGTCATCTGAGGAACCTACAAAACTAGGAAATAATACTGCAGATATCTTAAAAATATTAAAAATATGTTAAACAGTTAATAATTTAACTACTTTGTTTATCCTAACAAAAGGAAAACTCCTTTCATCTAAATTCATGCTTCATTTTAAGAAAATACATACCTGTATGTATCGACAGATACATAACACAGTAGGTTTACCCAAGATCTTAACAGTTACAGAAAATAAGAAAAGTTAAGTCCCTCTGCTTATAAAAACAACTATCTATTTAATCTTACCTCTTTGATCTTGTTTATATGAACACAATTAGAACGACCCCACTCAAGCTCTTCCTGAAAAAGAAAGTTAGATTTTTTTTCTTCTACTGCTAGTAAACTTCAGGAAAAATTTCTTCACTGAAAACATTGTAACCAACTGCCCAGAGAAGTGGTGGAGTCATCATCCATGGATTTGATCAAAAAGTGCAAGGGTGTGGCACTTGGGGATGTGGTTTAGTCCTGGACACTGAAGTGCTGGGTTAATGGCTGCACTTGAGGATCTTGAGAGGTCTTTGAAAAGCAGTATTTTCAGCGAAGAAATTTTTCCTAATTCCAACTTAAACCTCTCCTGGTGCAACTTGAGGCCATTTTCCCTGCTTCTATCACTTGGGAGAAGGGGCCAACCCCCAACTCAACATAACCTCTTTTCAGACAGCTGCAGAGCAATGAGGTCTCCCCTGAGCCACCTTTCCTCCAGACTGAAAACTCCCAGTTCACTCAGCTGCTCCTTACCCTGGAGGCTTCTGCTCCAGGCCCTTCACCAGCTCCACTGTCCTTCTCTGAACACGTTCCAGCACCTCACCTCAACGTCTTCAAGTATTTTCTACACAGTACTCAAGATGTGGCCTCACCAGTGCCAAATAGAGGAGGGAAAAAAACCCCACTGCCCTGGTCCTGCTGGCCACATTAGTGCTGACAGAAGCCAGGATGCCATGGACTTCTTGGCAATCTGGGAACACTTACAAAAAACTCAGAACAACTTCTGAATGCACATTTTTATCAGACAGATTCTGGCCATCCTGGCTACTTGTAACTCAGGGTATGGTCTGCATGGGTGATCATAAACCATACTACACTCTGAAAGAACAGGGGAAATAAAACAGGTTTTATCTTGTACAGACAAAAGAAGAACTGGAGGCATCTACTGGTTTTTGTGACTGATGCACTTTAACATCTTCCATCTTTCAGGGGTTTCTGAGAGGGCAGAAATCTGTGTGTTTAAAAAACAGAGATACTTATGCGCAATAAAAGTATTTCTTGCAACTACAGCTCAATTTCCCTTTTTAGGTTGGATTTCAAACCCTCTGGCCACTGTTGATTCATCTGTGAAAGTGAATAACACAAGGGATTGTCTTCAAATAACTCTGCACTGGATTCAAACGCTCATTTTCTCTCACAGCTTATTTATATATGAAAGGCATAATTATTATAAATAAACACCGCTAGGAAAAGCTCCTAATTTTTCAAATTCAGTATGAAAATAAAATACTCCAGCATTTAACTTTGAATAGAGAAGAAGAAAGAAAGTTTAACTAACCATGGAATTTCTCAGCTTCCCTTTTTCTTTACAGGCCTGCCAAGCCTAAGAAAAAAAGGTGTAGTATTCAGACACAAAATGTAGTGCTTTAGTAATAATTATTACAAATATTAATGCTAAATAAATTTCTTTAAAACTCTAATTTTTTTTTGTTTCATATCAACACTGAAAGTAATTTTTTTTAACAACAAGCTCTCCACCTGGCTTTATAAGAGGAAATGGATGGAATGTTAAAGCACACACAAACATCCACAGATTATTAGAACGATTTGGACGTTTTAATTTGATGCTGTAATAAAGCAGATTACTTTCAAAACCCTATTTTTTTTTTCTTCTTGCTTTGGGACAAAAGGAAGTGAACTGACTGATTCAGGTAAGTTCTGATGCAAATGTCTCCCAGAAAACAGGGCTGGAAGAGAAATTAAAATACCCAGTATATTAATGGAAATAACTTCATTATTAGGCAGCTTATGACAGATGCTTGCAGAATCCATTTCTATTTGACACCAAGTCACCTCATAATACAATATTCCAGCTTACTGGGGACACTGACTTACAAGCAAGGTTGAACAGCCAGATCTGCTATTTCCCTACCTTGACAGAAAAGAAGAAATCTAATCTGAACCAAGGAGTTTGGAAACAAACTTTCCTGAACTTACTTGCTCTTTTCTGATACTCAGTCATTCAAAACAAAGCTTTCACACCACTCACACAGAGATGCTTCACTGGAAGCTCTGTCTGAAGGTTTGTGTTTGTCCTTCAGGACAACATACTGGTTTACAGAAATAGCATCTTCAGATGAACAGGTGATGGCTATTAGGTGACACAAGGGAAATATACAAGAGGATAAGGGGAATTCAGAAAACATCATTTTTGAGCCTCAGAATTAGTGGATACATGTGTCATACATGTCCATGTGTGCTTCACAAAATTCTGACAGCAGAGCAGAAAAAAAACAAGTCAGTTTTGACTGAAGGGCAACATATTTTTAAAAAACTGAATACATTAAATCAGCAGCTGAAGATTTCAGACTCTCCAGAACATTACGGAACACACCAGAGCATGCATAATATAAATTGCTGGAATTTGAACAGCAAGTTCCTCTAGCAGAAGCCTTAGTTGTGTCATACCAGCTCTGCCTCTAGCTGGGGGAACTGACCCCTGTCCATGGTACTGAGCCACCAAACAGACAAGAGTACCAAAAAATGGCATTTGCACAAAAACATCAGAAAGCCAAAGCTATGAAGTCTGGAGAAAGGTCACCAAACTCATTCTTTACTAGAATTTCCCAGTCCAAATTGTCCTTGGTTAAAAACTATCTACAAACATCGCCACATCTCTGGCATTTTATTTTTGGCTATTAGAGGTAACTGGAACTTTACACAGTTGAACAAAGACTGCAAAAAAAGATCAGTATGTAGCCATCAGTAATGTGAAGTTTTTACCAACTGCAAAACAAAAATGATGTACTGATCCTATAAAGGTGAGAATCTCAGCCCTGGTCCATCAGATTTCACTCTGATTTAAGGTGGAACAAACGACTTACCCTAAATGCATTCAGGATTGCAATACAGTCACTCCTACTGCTCCCAGCAAAAACCATTTTTTTCCTGTCAATACAAAAACTATTAGCAACAGTATTTTTTTCAAATCCTGCATGTATTATGCAGCTCAGTAACACCCTCCATGTTTTTAATATACATGATCAATACACTTACTGTAATTACTTGCTCTTACTCACATCTCCTCGCTGAAGGAGATGCACTGTACAAGCAGGATAATAAGAAGTAATTGTCCTTGCTATTTAAAGAACCATTTTAATACACACTGCCACTTGAGAAAGGCAAAGCTGAAGAATAAGGCCTTGTGCTCAGGAGATGGTGAGTTAGCTCTGTGATTTATGTTCCCAAATAAAGAGATTCCAGTATTAGCTACCTGGAAAATCTTCTGTTTGCACTGCTTGGCATTTTAACAGAAAATTAGACTAATGACACAGAAAATTATATTGAGCGATCAACCTTGCCCTCTACTCTCAAATATAGTTAGGAAGTCATAAAACATCTGGGGCACTACCTGTATGCATCAACATGCTTTTTGAAAGGCACTGCAAAAAAATTCCGCAAAGACAGTGCTGCAGCTACAACAAAAAAAAAAAAAAATCAAAATGAAAACCTGCAAATCACCGATTTTAGAGAAATGTTCTCACATGTTCTTCTTTCAGTTACCTATAATAAGGCATTCCTCTAAGCAACCAAAGACATGCCCAAGGACTATCAGTTTTCCAAGATGCAGCTCCACTGGCAACTGTGTCAATACCATTCCTAAGAAAGTCAGCTCACCATCATGCAGATTTTCTTCTGTTTGCACACAGGTTGTAAGTGCTCCAAGCTAAAGAAATTAAAATGTACTCACTTGTAAAAGCTGTACTCACTTGTAAACGCCGACTAAGTAAACCTAAGACCAGTTTTAAAGCCAAGTACTTTTGAAACCAAAGCTACTGCATATACTGAATATAAAAGCAATCTACAAATGATGCAAATATTACTTCTTATGCACTTTGGAAAAGAGAAAAGTTTAATGCAATGAAGATTCTTCCTTATCAACTCTGCAACTGAAAATCAAAATCACCATCCTCTCCTTGTGCAAGTGAGAAGGGTATCTTCAGGCTGACTTCTATAAATCATACAGTTTAAGAGTGTGATTTATTACTTATTCATAAACAATGTCACTTATAGAGTTTAAGTTATTTTTTTTGTCTATTTCTCTGTTCTTTCTCACCATAGATGTTAGTCCTCAGAGAGTATCATTACTCCCTGCTGAAATTACAATCTTGTTTTAAAGATGCACCTACAGAAATTATGCTCAAAAGGATGTTAACCCATCAACAGACCAAGGTGTGAAAGATTCTAGACAAAGTTCATATCTGAGGTTCCAATTAAGACTACTACTACCTTAAATACAAAGAAAACCACTTTTGCAGTACATTCCTATTACCTTGATTTTAACAACTTTAAAAGGAAGCCTACCTCTTTCAGCTGAACCATTGTACGTTCAATGTCACCTACACTGGGTGGAGAAAGAGCTGTTGCCAGCAAGGCTTTTGGTTCCCCTATATCAAGCTTCTTTAATTTTAAGACTGCAGCTCCCAGTGGACAATGCTAAAGGGAAGACAAGATTATTGTTACTCTCCTCTCATGGAAAGTGTGAGAAAGTGTTTTACGTGAAAAAGTAAGTTTACAAAAAATTTAGCAAAATCTGAAATTAATTGTGAACAACTAGGGTTTTTTTCCTTTTGAGTAGATTGCTTATTTCTAATCCACATCAATTTCACTGCTATAATGTATCTCCTATAAAGAAGCTATGTGGAATGATCTTTGTCAATCAGTTATCAAGTTGAATTCTAGTCATTGCTACTAGTTATTAGTAACTATTCCAATCCTCTTCAGAGAAAGTAAAGCAAAGCTTCTCTGCTATGACTAAATGCATTAAAGAAAACCTAATCCTAAACCCAAAAGCCTTACCAGCATCTCAGGTTCTGACTTCTCTGGAATACAGTCTGCCCAGAAGTCTTTGCGGATGAGCCTGTAACAATAGCCTTTGGAAATACGGCCAGCACGACCTTCACATAAAAGAACAGATCACCAATTTGTAAAGCGCACAACTTTTTTTCCAAACCCATCCATCTACAAACCCTCTGGGCAGCTGAGCAGTACATGACAGCTGATGCTGCAGGCTGAGCAGTGTTCTGCTCTCTCACAGCAGACAGGCCCAGCAGACACATAAGGGTAGGACAAAAAAATTTTGCTTTCACAGGAGCAGTAACTAACAAAAGAATTGCATAAGTATTTCACTCAAATACCTCTTTCACATAACTGCCCTCAAATCAACAGCCATTTTTCTCAGTTGAACAGGCATTTCCTATTTGACTCTATAGCTAGAAAACAACCTTCAATATAAACAACTTTAAAGACACAATGACAAACAGCAAAACATTTTTATGATCTACTATTTACAGGAAACACAATGTTACATAAGTCTGTCTTCACAAATCCAAACACCATTCCCTTCAACCAGCTAAAGGGTACTCCTCTCTGTGGGATACTCCACTAGAGAATCAGGCCACATTTAAAAGTCACATGCACAAAAGGCCTAAGTCTTTTACACAAAATGCTACTTCTGCTGGTTGTACATTGGCTGGTTGTTGTGACCTATGCTGACCCTGAACCAAATGGAAATAAATTTGTATATTGGGGTTCAGGGGTTCACAGTGAGGTCCTGAAAAGGGGTGGCTATAGTGGTGGCTTCTGTGAGAAGCTGCTGGAACTTCCCCCATATCTGACAGTGCAAGAGTGCAAGGAAGAAGCAGCAGGAGAGAGAATGTGTGATGAACTGACCACAACCCCCATTTTCCATCCCCATTACCACTAGGGAGGGGAAGGTAGAGAAACTGGGAGTGAGTCCAAGCCTGGGAAGGAGTGGGGGGAAGCTGTTTGAGATTTGGCTTTATTTGTCATAACCCAAGACTGATTTCTTTGATAATAAAATTAAGCTAACTTCCCCAAGTTGAGTCTGTTTTGCCTGTGATGGCAATTGCTAAGTGATCTCCCTGTCTTCTTCTCAAACCCTGAGTTTTTCTTCTCATCCAGCTGAGAGGGAAGTGATAGAGCAGCTTTGGTGGGCGCCTGGCACCCAGCTGTAATTGTAAAGACCACATAATACTTTAAAATTACAGTGTTTTTAGATCTGAAGATGTCACTGTTGTTGATTTCTTTGGTACTATTTTTGACAGAAACTAAAATGATTTTGATATTTAAGAGAATTGTCTTACGAGAAGAGCCAATAGGGAATCTTATTTATCCTTGTGCTATGAACACTGGTGTAAACTAGAAACACTGCTGAGGATATTTCAACTCATTAACAAATACACATGGAAGTTTCTTTTACTGCTGAAACTCACTAGAAGTACCTATCTTCCCTTTTTAAAAGTGGCCCATGACAAAAAAAAAAATTCCTATTACAAAACAAAGAATCCGTGGTCTGTGAATTTTATTATTTTTAGTAAGACACAAAACACTCTTCTGCAAATATACTCAAGCAAAATAACCCATTCACGCATACTTATTTAATCTCATTTTTATACCCTGACTTAAGACTTAAGTCTTATGCAAAGACTTATCAAGTACTAATGGCCAAAATAATCTGTTCTTTTCACTACTAATACAAGAAAAAGCAAAAAAGAATTGTTCATGAAGGTCAGCTTCCAAAATTCTTTTGTGTTACCTACCTACTGTCATCTTACCTTTTCTTTGACTACAGTTTGTCTTAGATGCCCAGCAAAGCAACAAATTTTGGTAATTAGTTTTCTTATCGCAGAACAAAATTTTAGTTAAGCAGAAATCTATCACTGCAAGTAAGAAAAAAAAAATCCTTATGGCAGTGGAAAAGAAATACACAAGAATAATCTGTTTTATCAGAAAAGTAAACTCTGAATAACTTAAATAGCAATAAAAAGAACATCAGATTTATAAATAACCAGACCCAGGATATTCTGAATACTAACCAAACTGTTAACAGATTTCACTATAAATATAATAAATCATTGTAAATGAGAATCATTAAAAGGCAATCATTTCTGCATTTAGAAACTGTGCCTCAAAACATCATTTGCTTAAACTGATGCAATTCTTTCAAAACATAGTCAGAATATGATTAAAAATCTTAACTTGTGACATGAGGTCTGGCTCTGTGTGTTACTGTATTTAAAATTACCCCTTAGTAAATGTTTAAACCAACCTCCCACTCAGTAGTTCTATTTGTTTATATATTCAGATTTCTCTGTTGTGAAAGAAAGAATTCAACATTCCAAAAGCAGTGCTTTGAACAGTGACATATCCTGGAGACCAAACCTAGCACAAGTATGGAAAAGTATCACAAGCACAGTGTATATGGAATTGCAAGATCCAGACAACTTACCGTATTTAACATCAGGAACTGTTACAGAGCTCTCAGCTACGTTGGTAGCTAGAATAACCTGAGTTTTGAAGCAAAAAATGAGCAATGAATGCATAAACAAAAAATTACTCGCATTAATGTTTCTACGTGAAAAATCCTACTTGGTATGAAGAAATACAAATGTAATGGCAACACAGCATCTCTGCTCTGCATAGTAAAAAAAGCAGTACCACACAGGGACGACACAAAACCCCTTGTATTTTCTTGTTCTGAGCTCAAAAAACCAAAATGTAGTATAGCATTAGGACGGTATAGAGAAGAATGGAAATCTTTCCTTGTACCTTTGCCATAAAGAAACATCATGCTATTAGCAGCAATACTCTCTTAATAATAGCAGATGAAAAAAACCAAGGCAGCAGCCAAAATGTGGGGCACAAAGTGGGCCAGAGCCTCCCATACTGGGGGACTCCTTTGCTATTCAGTGCCACCAGCAGCACACCCCTGTCGTGCAGGTGCAAGAATCAACAGGCACAAACCATTCTGAAGGACAAGACCAGCAGCAGGTAACAGTTTAAGGGTAACTTCCCTAAGATTAACGCAGTTAAAATGGTTTGAGTTACAATAGCTACTATTACTTAAATACATTATTATTTGCTATTACTACTTAAGCAAAAGGTTTCACATACTTTAAAAAAGTAATGATTTAAAAATATTTACTTTTCTGTAGCCAGGAACTGTTGCTGAAAATACTTTACTTTGTTCCTCCAGTGTTGCACCCGCATGAAGTGGGTACACTTGCCACCTAAAGAAAATACATTAGTGAAATATTTACTGAAACAAGAATACGAAAGTTGATTACACTTCTGTGCTAAACCCTATCATGCACTTAAAACTCATACAGCTGGAAGACTCATATTCAGGTTTAATTGAATTGAAACAAGTGTGGTCTAACTTACCTTCTATATTTATCTGAGAGGCATGAGTGCATGTATCTTATTTCACCTAAACCTAGGGAAAAAGTAATCATGAGTTTATTTTTCAATTTAGTCATCAGGAACAATTCAAAAATATGTATTTCAATTATTAATTGCCTGTTATTATCACCTCTTTTTCACCATATAATAAAATGGTAGAAGAATTAAACAGCAAATGTAATAGTAAGTCTCTGAAAACCAGTGAGTCAATTTTTGAAGACCCATTTGGCATTAATTTTACACTTAATAAAGATAAAAAGGCCATTTGACAACATCCCATTATTAGCCCTCGTTTCAGTTTCTTACAATGCTCACTACATCTGAATATCTGTCTGCTTTAGGCTAAAATTGGGTATTTCAGCCAAACAAGTTCTTTCAAAAAAACAGGGCCAAAAAAATAGCTTTTTCTGTCTTAGCCATCTAACCTTTGGCTATTCCAGTGCCCATTTTCTGCGGGATGCATTTCACATCTGCCAGGAGAAATCTTACGACTGAGGGATTTTTTCTACCTTCCTGAATATCTCCACAGACACAAATCTTCCTGAAGAAGATCAGTTTATTTCTTACTGAGACTTCAATTCCAAAAGCCCCATTTTCAAAAATCCAGCCAACACTGGACTTCCCTGGAGGTTGTTTTTACAATTAAAAACAACTAAAAGAAGTTTGATTCCTGTTTGGCAGAGCGCACTCTGCATCATCACCATTAACAGTAATTATTAATCAGTCTAGTAATTACTGACTAGACATGGCAGGCAGTACATGCTGACCAGTTTTAGAAATGACAAGAGTTGATTGACCGTGACACCCACAGAACACAAGGATCCCACCAGGACACAAAGGTCTCAGAATGAAATGGGAAACCTGCTTTGGCAAATACAGAAGGACAATAAGGAGAGCAGGGCATGGAGAAGTGCAAAATACAGAACAGAGAAAAAATGAGATCAACACGAGTAGAAGAGATAAAATTAGATCACTTGGAACATATTCATGCATGTTAAGAAAATTACAGTTTAACATGGCACGTTTTATTACCTGTTCCCTACAGAGAGACAAGTTCTGGAACCAAAGGAGAACTGAATACTGAAAAACACTTATCTATAAAGTATTGGACTTGGAAGCAGTACCAAAAAAATTAAGCAGTGAACAAGACAGGCAATTACAATTACAAGGGAAAACATGGCATCCTACTTGAGACAGCTGTAGCTCCTTTTGGAATCAGATTCTGCCCCATCACCAAGTTCCACAACAACAGTGGGCAAAAATCACTGAACAGCATCCTCAGCACAGCACTGCTCTTGCTGCTGCTGCTGCTGCACACTCAACTTGACAAGTCAGTGGGAGTGTTATTTTTCATGTTCAAAATGCTATGTAATTGCTAGCACTCAAAAAATCCAAGCATCTCAAATCAACATCCTAAATGTGGATGTTAAATGTGTAAAAATAACCCAGAGCTCTGAATCAGCTGCCGTCTTGTAAACTGAGGGCTCGCCTCCCCTTTTCTCCAGTTCTGTATAAAAACACTTGTGAGGAAAATTTCAAGGGCTGTTTGCTAATCCTGTGTTCAGGATCAGTCTTGAGTATCTAGTTTAAAATCAGACAAGGTCAAACACTGAACAAATAAAATACAAACCTGAGTGTACCAGCTCATTCAGAAAGCATTACAACACAGGTTTCCACAAATTTACCAGACATATTTAAATAAAAGGAAACAAAACAAACCAAACCAAAAAATCAGTATATAACTTGCAGTTATAAGCCATCAGGGATAGCAGCACAGTTAAAACACACACACACACAAACAAGCAAACCCCAAACAAAATCTCAAAGTGAAAGATAAAGATTTAGGATTTGAAAGGGCTAAGGAATAATTTCAGACTGAAATGAAGCCTCAGAGGGGCTGAGGAAATCTGAAAACACACCAGGCAAACACCAATATCAGAGGCCAGAATCAACAGATATGGTCTCCCTACCTTATAAATCACAAACTGGAATGGGCCTTACATTGACACAACGAAGTAAATCCTTCTACCCATTAATTTTATAGCAAAGGTAATTCCAAGAAAGGCAGCTCTAATGCCTTTTAGCTAGTGGGGAACACTCTCCAAGGAAAGCTGCTCTCTTAAGTGTAGTGCACCTTTGAGCTGGTGCGCTGTGCTTCCAGCCCTAGCCCTGGCATGTCTATTCATAAGCTCAACACAGCAGGGAGATGACATTCCTGACCCTTTTACATAGTTGGAAAGTCTGGTAGGGACAGACTTCACTCTGTCCAAGGAACAGCTGCTCTGGACTTCAAGGTGACTCTGCACTTGAACACAACCAAATCTTTTCAAAATTTTCAAGTAATAAATATTCAGCTCATGAAGTAAATATTTGAAACCACCAGGTAACAGATTTATGATATTCAGGAAAACTACTCTGCAGGCTTGTTAAACTGCCTCTAAAATCCAGCTAATGAGTTCAAATAAGAATGGCAGTCAAAATAAAAGTCTACAATAACTTCTGTGCAAGACAACTTTGGTTTCATTCTCCACAGAAGACTACACATATAGCTAGCTTTCTGATCAATTATCACCATGTCATCATGTGTGCTTTTGAGCATGCCAACTACACCAAGCCATGTACAGGGAAAGAAAAATGTGAATTTGAGCTTTTACAACAATTTAAATGAAGACCACACTATATGCAGATAAGGAAACATCTCAAAGAACACTAGGAGGTTCATAGAATAATTAATAATTGCACTAAAAACCAAGCAACTGCATTTCTGTAGATTAACTACAGAATCAATTTTTTAAAAATACATAACATCTTAATTTCTGACTCACAGCTTTTCCAATTATTGCCAAAATTAAACAAGTTTCAAAAAAAAACCGCCCAAAGAGACCAATGAACCTATTTAAGCCTGTGTTTAATAAATCCCTGGAAGAACTGCCAGAAGAAATCTCATTAGATGACAAATAACAAAGTTATTAAGACATACTCACCTGGTAAAAACACAAGCACACTGCCACGTTCCAGTGTATCACTCAAGTTCTTTTTCTCCCTAACAAGAAAACACAGTTTCATTAGTTTTACAGTCTCAGTCTACTTCATTACTCCAAGCTATTTTATTCTGGAAGAACAAGCAGAAGTGTACACTTTTTGTAACATGCATTATTTAAGCTTCCTGAAGAAATGAAATTTCAATCATTATTTGCAACTATGCTTTCTGAAAAATGCAATATATAAACACTGAAACCAGAGCATTAGGTTTAGTTCTTTTCTTCAAAACTGTGACAAAACAGAAACATACTCATTCTGCAATGAAAATAATCAGAATCAGGTTATTTAATACACACTCAGTGTTAGACAGAAGTTGTAGAACCAACTTTATTTACATGTTCAGATACTAAACATTAATTTACAAAACACAGCAGGAAAATCTAGTTTTTACTTATTTCACATGACATTAAGGCATTAAACAGCCAGGGAAAATTAATGCCTAGTTTTTATCCTTTTTTTCCATGAAATAATGTATGTTTTAGGTTACAGTATAAAACAGTGGCTCTGGTTTCATTCTTGATATAAATAATCCTCAGCCCTGGTGTAGAGTAAAGCATGTACTTTCCATATGACATGGTTGCCTTGAATAGTCACTCATACTCCAGGGCATGAAATGCACTTTAGGAACACTGGGTACAAATCAAACAAATATGTAAAATAAAGGCAGAGATGCAAGTAAAAATTGAGTTTCCACTAATAACTATGGACTGCTGCTGTTGCTTAATTAGCTTCTCATTTCCCCAACAGCCACTGATTCCAGATCTTGAACCGCATCTTACCCACTGCTCCTCTTTTCAAACTCATCGAATGACTGAATCAGAGACACTGCCACTTGATACATTTTCTTTTCTATCGCTGGTTCCCCAAGGCTCTGAGGACGAAGCTGTTTGGAGAAGAAGATAATGAGGTTAACACAGAGTAACTGGCTAAAAGACTGCAGTTCACACATGTATTTCAATCTGTCAAGTACTTGCAATTAAAACTGATCCACGACAGAAGAAGTAACTTCATCTGATGTACTCGTTACTTTCTAAATAAACATTTTTCTTCAAGCACCCTACAATTTTTATGCTGAAGAAATGCTACTGATATTTATCTATACAAGCACCAGGCCACCTTCTATTCATTTGGAGGACAAGCTCCTTATCCTGAAGTGTCAAGTACATGGGATCAGAACCCAAGGGAACAGGATGACAAGGAGGGATTTGTGTAAGGACTGTAGAGTGCTTCTCACAGCTGCTATTACACAGATCTCTCTACCTGCCTGCACACAGATCTTTCTCCTTTAAATTGTTTTTGCATTTAATGAATCCTGTGGTTTTGGTCCCACCCTGCCAAAGAATCACTGTTCTGTTGCACTCAACAGAACCATAGTGATTCTGTCTACACTGTTTTCCAGCATTCTGTATAGGCTCAAGGTCCCGGTATTTAAGAACATAAACAATCAAGTCTTCAGAGCAAAGACAGTAAGTTAATCGCTTTTCAGTTTTGTTTGATGAACTATACCTGCTGTGAAAAAGGTCTCTAGTATTACACATTTTTCTCTCGTAGGGAAAATGGCTTTTGATCATTGCTCACCTTCCATTCTCAGAGTTTCTCCTCACTCTAGTGCAAACTTTTCCAAGTGTTTCAGAGAGCTAAATTCACAGACAACTTAAAAATCTAAACTATTAAAATTAAATTAGTAATTTTTCTACCAGTTTCCCACTGTAAAGGAGCTCATGACAATCACAAAAGCACAGCTCCTAGCACCAATCTGGAAACACTGATTTAGATCAGAATTGCTACTGCAACCTCAATACTCAGCTTGATTAGCCCATGAGAAACCTTAAAAATACTTGACTGTTTTCTTCAGAGTGATTTTTACCCCAATCTATGTGAAAAATCTAAGTAAGTTATCTCTTCTGGGCTGCTCAAACCTAAGATTTTTTGTTTTATGTTATCCCTGCTTAAGTGACTGTCAAATCTGTCTTTTCAATTTTGCTACTGATTGTACCTTTAGTATTCTTTAACAAGACAAGGCGTCCCCATCACTCCTAATAAAAGGTAACAATGTGACAAACAGCAAATCCAAACCCCAGTCAGACCTGACTGAAATAATAAAACATAATCAGAACAGCTTTTGACAGCAGCTCACTACCTTTCATCAGGACTCTTGACTCTAGTTCCATGGACATGAAGAAGTTGCCTTTGCAAGCCAAAAACGGGTTGCATTTTTGTACCTTGCTTCATTTCTTAATTTGCATTTCATACGTCTAACACTATCCAGAACAAAAGGCAAGCATTTACACAACTGGCTTCAAAATTGTCTATAGATAGAGCCTCCATGCATTTTTCATGAAATCTGTGTTTCAATAATTCCTTGGGGCTTAGAGGTTGCTGGTATGACAAAATCATGGTTCTTTTAAACATCCAGAACAATGTGTTTACCAAGCCCATTATGTCAAAACAAAGACAACTTTTTGTAAGCGTATGCTCACAAATTAAGCAGTACTCCTACAAACGACCCAGTATCTGGGCACAGATAAGCCAGTGCTACACTGAAAAATGTTTCTTCCTTCTTTCTCCCTTATTTTTATTCTTTCCAACAAACAAAGTAATTCAAGTAGAAAGCTTTATCTTTGATTCAGCTAGATGTCTGTCTAGCCACAGCAGAGGGTTTACTGCAAACAGGCATACAGAAGAAAAAATAATGACTGGCATTTTTATTCATCTTCCAAATCATAACAGCATCAATGAACTGACAAATTATTCAAGTCAAAACTACTCCTATAAATTTTATTTTCAAGCACAGTTTTAAAACATTATCATCACATGCAGAAAGGAGTGATGTAGTAAAGCCAAGAGCTCTGCAGGACTCATAGAAGAATCCTACACTTATAGAGTAAAATCCCCATTATTTTAAGATTTTTTTGAGAAGGGACAAAGATTCACACCTCACAGCCAAGAGACAATTACAAATGACTAAAATGATTTTGACTGAGATGCTTTAAGAAATTACTGAAGACTTAGGTAATGTAGTTTTACAGTTAATAATTTTAAAATCAAAAGTAAACTTAGAAAAATTCTGTTTATCTAAAGAGCAGCAACTGCATTTACTTTTAACTGTTGTGTTCCTTTATGTAAATTTTACAGGCTTTTATAGGTGAAAATAAAACATCAAGAATTAAAACCTGAAGCCTGTACCTCAGGCAGTTATCTAACTGATTTAGATTTTAGCATGATGAAACATGTGCCTCAGCCTCCATATGGCAGCATTAACTCATTAACTGTCTTAATACTCACACTCCACTTTCATTTTATTATGGATTTTACACAAACCATCTTAGACCTTTCACATTTTAATTTTTCAACTGTAACTAGTATTCAGAAAGAAGAGAAAATCTTCACAAACAGCACTATGAGGAACAAGATCAAGACCAAGAATCAGTGCTTTAGAATTCAATTTCATTCTTTTTTAATACAGATACAAAAAAAAAGGAAATCAAGAGCACTTACGTGCTTCATTTGTTGCCCTAAGTCACAAGAAACATCTTGGACAAACATATTCTCCCCATCTTGTTGAAAAAGAGAATAGCTATAGATAGGGCAACACAAGATAAAGAAGCAGATGAAAACATTAAATAAAAAACACACAGAAAATAAAAAAGTATAAAAAGGGCTAAGCACTGAAAGCAGGTCCTTTGTTCGGGATCTCTGAGGTGCAAGGTGTGCAAGTTGACATTCAGCTCCAAGTGCAGCTATGACAAATCCAACTTGACTGAAGTAAACCTAATTTCCTGGCAAACTTTTTGTTGTCATCATCAAAAATATTTTACAAAGCCCCATGTATTACATAATGTCTTCCATATTATCTGTCTGAAATGCCATACTAATGTATAAACACTGATGGCCCAACTGCTATAAGCACTGAGTTTATTTTTTTGTCTGCATTAAAACTTCAATGGTTGACAGCCTCTTATTTTACCTTGCCTGTGTTGTGGCATAACCAATGCCTGAGCTGTGTACAGCAGAAGCAATTATTTTCTTCTGGGCTTCCTATTTTATTTCGCTATTTTATTTTCTGCAGAACTGACGGATGAAAGCTAAATAATAACAGTGTGTTCCCACACTGCTACTTTGTAAGCGCATCCCCCATCTTCTTCATTGTAATAACATTCCGAAAGTGTTTTGAATTATCAAAACTGACCAATAATTACACCCACGTCCCAGTTATTTTTAGACTGGGTATCATAATACAGGACTGAGTGCATTTGTTGTACTCTGCTTTAACCTGTTTATTTTGCCTTGCACCATAACACTGAAAGAGTTCACTCAAGTAAATTCCAACACAGCTGTTTTTCAAATGTAAAACAAACTCCTATTATAAAACCAAAGAAAACAGATTAACTTATATTAACATTCATCCCTTCATAATCTGATGTCTACAGAGATACTTGCTATAATGTCAGGAGCTCTAAAAACAAAATACACAAAATACACTCTGTGCAGCTTATAAGCTAGATTGATAAAGCAAACACATCTTCAGCCAGCACCCACCCTTGTTAGGCAGCAGAGAAGCAGTTCTCCAGCACAGCTCACCAGGGATCTGAGAGTTATCTGTTATTCTAACATGTTTTCATTACTCAAAATTACAAATCTGCCATGGTGGCCTACATGGTTACAACACAAATAGGTTCAAAACTACTGCATAACATCTCTGGCACTATTGAAAAATAGGAAATAGGAAAGGAAAACAGGAAAGCCTCAGCTGATAGAGAAGCCAACTTGATAACATCAAAGTTTCAATCAAAAATACTTGTTTTCTCTCCATTTCATAGCACTTTCTGCCTTTGATACGTAACAACAACACGAACCAACTCAGGAAATATTCCCTGATTTTGTCAGCTGTAGTCAAAGAGATCTGTAAATCTATTTATGTTACTTTCTGCACACACTTTTACATTACTCATCTTGAATGCAATTATGAAACAAAATGTCTCATACTATTGAAATGTCTCTGTTTCATGAAGGAAACTAGTCTGCTCATAAGAAGACTGTTTTATCATCATCTACTAATTCTTACCAAGAACTGCAATATAAAAGTGGCTATATGTAATTTTATTACAGTTTTCAATTGACTATTCCAATTTCTTATTATGTCCAAAGAAATAAAATTATATTTACAATACCTGGAAATCAAACATGTCCTTCAAATCATCAAGATAATATTCTTCCACGGCAAAAGGTCTGCCTTCCACCTTAAATACACAGACTGGATTCAAACCATTATGAACTGGAAGTGCAAAGTAATCAGCTAATTCCTTGGAGTTGATGGAAGCAGACATCAGTATTATCTGTTAAAACAAAAGTAGAGCAAATATAAAGCATTAATTTTAACACAAATTGTCCTGCTACATGGGACTCTCCACTTCCTCTTCACGTTAAATGGTTAGGTTACATACTACAGGTATCCAACCTAAGTACATTTAAGGGAATCAAACTACATGCTTAAGATACACTAACCAGCACGAGGAGAGACACAAGCACCTGTAAGAGAATGGCTCAGGCTAGAATGCCTAGGGCAGACAACATGGTGAAAATTCAACCAAAAACACGCACTACTCTTGATAAAAACCTCACCACCTAAACCAGAAATGCTGTAAACCACAAAAGCATCCCCCTCAGAAAACAACAGGAAGGTAAATTAATGAAGTGGGCATTGTACCACTGTGAACAGATTCAAAGCACACGTAAAGGCACAAGGAACACATGGAGAGGCAGGCTAAACCATTAAGTTTTCCAACATGATCCTGAAAGGAGAAATTTAAAGGACATAATTCTACAAATATATGAAAAACTGTCCCACTACAGCACGGACTGCCTCATGGCTCAACAGACAGTGACTCACCTATGCCAGAGGAATAGGCTAAATGTCACCACCTCTGAAGGCCACCGAAACAAAATCCAATCCAAATCAGCAGTTATAGGCAAGGAATAATAAACTACCCCTTCTTCTAGACTTTTTTTAATCTTTGTAATCTGGACTCTAATCTGCATGGAATCCTTCCAAAGTGGAAAGAAGTGACAGATTCTTAACAGAGTGCCTGAAGGGTCACATAACTGAACCAAGAGTTTGATGCACTCCTAAAGCAAAAATTCAACAAGCACATATCACTAACGCAGCAGACGAACACATCAAAACAGAGAGTAATTGAAAAAGACAGTTCAAGATCAAGCAGTCCAAAACCACTTGTACAACATGGATATGTCCAAAGACCCAGGAGATGATACCAAGAACTGTTAAAGTCACTACGGAAACTGCACTGTTTGGTTTGACCCAACAGAGCCACTCTTTGTCTCAAGGTTTTCTTTCAACCCGATCCCAGCAAGACCAACCTCAGAACAATCCAGTATCTGCTCTGTGATCTAAAAATAATAATCTGCAGCAGCCATCTGCCAGAAAATCCAGCATAATATAAATTAGATAGTTCAGCAAGTAGATCTTGTCCTCAGTACATCAGAATCACTAAACTCCTGTTAATTGATGCAATGCTGAATTACCTACTACTTCTGAGGTCTGCAACTTCCAAACTAGGAAACAAACAGCCCACATGCATTTCGTACCACCAGAGTTTAAAATGTTTTGTCTCCTCTTTTAAACAGGGATCCTTGCACCCTTTTGTTCCATGAATCCAGGGAGGATGGGAGGAGAACCTTACATTTTCTAAATGAATTTGCCACATTAAAGCTTCCTTCCTTTACAGTTTTTTAGAAGAGGCTGAAAAAGGACAAAGTAGGAGACACAGGGCTTAGTATATAAATTCAAACTGAATAGCCCATTCCACTGTGCTCAAGGCCAGCGAGTGAGATCAAGAGTTCCCTCTTCTTCAACATAAAAAATTCAAAGGGACATCCCTCCACTCTCTCAAATATAGGTCTCTCTCAGGTTTGTACTATATTAGAAAACTGTCATCTGCAGAAACAACTGCAGAGAACAATATAAAAGGGGATAAAAATTTTCAGTGACAATTTCAAAAGACTGAAATGTAACTATTGAGGGAAATGAAAAATTTGTCAGGAAACTCTAACAAAAAAATGTTTTCTAATGTAAAAGATGACAGGGTCTGTAGGGATTCCTTCCATTGAAACCAACACGATAATCAGAACAAAGGGCAAACTTCTCACTAACTCAGTTTGATCAAATTATTGCTCTTCTCAGCAAGCAGAGCCAAGTGCAAAAAAAGGCTGAATAGTTTCACATTCTGTCTCTGAATTTAAAGACAAGAGTTTTCTCTGAAATCTAAATCAGCATACAAAGGGATAAAAAGTGAAAGATGTGAACTGCACAGCCATGTCCTATGTCAACTAAAAGAGCATTTTCAATGACAGCATGTTTGGAAGACCTGAAGACCAAGTTTGAATCAATGTGATGGACTTCATGTAAGAACACACAGTTCCTTCCAGTGGTAACAAAAACAGACAACCCAGACTCTATTTTGAACAGAAAAATTCACATTAAACAATTAACTGAAGCACTTCAGAGTCTCACGAAGTATCTGCTTTCCCAAGTAGCTGCACAGAAATATACTGAGTTAGCCTAACTCCATGACCTGTATTTAATTTCTAACATTTCAAGAGTTCATTACTTTGAGACCCCCAAAGACTAAACATGTCTTGCTAAATGTCTGTGAACTCTGCTTTAGTACAAAGCAGAATTGTCTAACATGCAGAGAAAAACCTCAACCATATTTTATTACTAGTTCTGCCCAGAAATTACAGTACAGCATTTCTGGTCTTTTGCCGTTTCTTCAAATATGTCATCCCACTTAAACAAAAAGGTTCAGTATTTCCAGGAGTTAATGCTACCATTTTAACCAAGGATAAGCACTGCCCTCAATACCCAAGATGTAATTCTAGTCAAATATCCATCGTGCATTTTTTAGCCTTAAGCAGGCTTTAGAAACTAATGCATTTTAACATGAGGGGAAAAAAAAAAGAAGTCTCTCAGAACACATTACAGCAGCCAGGAAAAGCATGCCCCTTAGCTCGATTACTTATGAGGAATGGCAAACTAAATAACATTTTAGTAAATAGTAATAACATAGTAATTCCTAGTAAATTCTTTAAAATATGGCCTTCATAGATAAAAGACAAGCAAAAATTTTCTTGCAAGAAAAAACAGCAGAATTCAGTCTGAACCCACCTTTACAGACTGTGAATTTGTATACAACAGTTTACGGGTCACCAAGAGCAAGAAATCGATTTCTTCTGTACGCTCATGCACCTGGAAGACATTATCCACAATTTAATTTTCATTAACTCATCCTATTCTTTTTGACAATCTCTGACTTTCTTACTCAATTTTACGCTTTATTTTTGTAACTTGGAATAACAATACATTTTCACTGAAGAAAGCACACACCTTTCGAGCCTAGGCATGTTAAGAACACTTTAAAATCCCAACAAGAGTCTTCAGATGACTACAGAAGCCTTTGTGAAAATCATGTCACTCTAAAGTTAAGAAAATCTAGAATAATAACTAGAAAATCAATCTTGAGCTCTAACTATTGGTTCTACTAGAGTTGACAGTAACAGATGAAGTCCATGATACTGATGCTGGGTAAACCAACTGTACTGGTAAGACCCCAAATGACCCAGGGACTGTTTTGGTTTGTCTGAAAACTAAGCAAATTGAATAGATGTGCCTTATTCCCAGTGGCTTCCAGCTATGACCCAAATACACAACTGCTTTCTAAAACATTAATTTACACCCAATTCTTTATATATCCTAGCACCTGAGCCTTCTGCCTTCTCCTTACAATTCAGCAAATACTTCTTCCCAACATTATCCATGATGACCATATCCCTTTCTTGAATTACAGTTTAAATATTTAAAGTGCAGCACCTTTTTCTGGAGTACAGCCTTCACAAATCAACATCCATGTCCTGGAAGCTAATCAGCATATTCTAATATAATATAAAGATAAGACTTATATTCAATGCTGTCCCATAACAAAAACAAATCTAGCTAAGGTAGTTTTCAGGCTGACAGTAAGGTCTTGCTGTGAGAAGTCAAGATTTTTGGTCCTGGTTTGTTTTAAGTATGCTCCTAAATGTCTGCAGTTCTCTGAGAGGGATGAGAGCTGCAATTAAAAATGCTGTGGAGAACATTCCACTGTTAAAAATGGCGACGGTGGGCTCAAGATCACCATCTCTGTAGGAGGTATGGGGGAAAAGGTGACATATGGGAAACAGGAGGGACCAGAATCCTGGCTGGGGAAGCAAAACACACACAAGTCTTGACAGATGGATGCTGCTGGAAGTGGTACAAGCCAATAACATCAGTTCGAATTACAGCACCCAAGAAAATAAAGTTTGAAAAACCTCTGCATAAGCCTATTCTCTTGTATAAGGGGCCAGAAAACTTCACTCACTTTCATATGTAATGAATAAATCTTAAAACTAAAGGAACAATAACACTTTCTGTATATGCACCTCTTATGGTTCAGCATTTGAAACTACATTTAACGTGCAGTTCCTTATTAAAGGAAATATTAAGGTTTCCAACACTCTGCTAATACACTGGAGTGCTCAAATCTTTTTCCATGAAGGCCTCTGATACAATTCCTTAGGCTTTGGGGTTTTTTTGTTCTTTTTCTGTTTGAATGAAGTATTAAATTTTCTTCATATGAAAATGTAACTACTTGCTCAATCTTTTCCAGGTTTCCAGTGTACCATTTCAGGCGCAGTCATGACAGCCTTGTTACTGTCATAGCCTAATGGCACACTAACTATTGTCTCCCTGATCCTCAAATATCCAAGAATATTGTAGCTCTCAGCTACAATACCTGTAACAGGATAAAAATTATAAACGCCACTTACAAAAAATACAAGATAAAGAGCTTTGTAAGCTTTGCAATACAATACAAAGAAACCCCCAAAAACCAACCAAGCACCCTCCAAAAAAACCCACCAAAGCCCCAAAGTCCTCTTCTGCATCACTGCATCCCAAAATGTCATACATCCTACATGTGATTTACATTCGTGATTTGTGACAGCACAATTTCACATCTGACTATGAGTAAAAGTCAAATATTGCTTTCAACATAAAAGAAGCAAATACACATGTAAAAATATACAAACTACAAGTGTATTTTCTTTAGCTTTTTAGTGAATTGACGGCAACAATAATGAATCCACACGAGTGAACTGTACCCACAACCAGGAGCCAGAACTTTCACAGAGGTGTTTTTCAGGACACCCCTGAAGAATAAAGACTTTGTAATATCCAAGTGAATGAAAAGTAACTGCCTCCCCCTGACAGGCCTAGATGGACAGGTTCTTGAATTCCACAAGATAGATTTCAAAAAACATTTCAACGCACCTATATTAAAAGTTAAGTTAACCAAAAACCCTCCCCACACCTTCAGTTCTAATCTTGTAGCTCGAAGGAACGCTGACAAGCCTGTATCAGCAAGTGTTACCTTACACAACTTATGTAAAACATCTTTAAAAGCAGATGTCTGCACTTCTCTTCTCTTGCTAGGAAAAGAGAGAGAAGAGAAGGCTTTGTTAATATGAAAATTAAACTTACTTCCAGTAACTTACTTCATCAATGAAAATGTGTGTGAACTGAGTCAGGCTTTTGGCACAAACTATTTTCTGAAGAAGAACTCCAGTTGTCATATACAGCAACCTCGTCTCCTTTGTCGAAACATTCTCTAAACTTAACTAACAACAGTAAGAAAAATACATATGAGCTGGAAACATATTTATTGTAGTTATCGAAGCATGCATGTGAAAGAACTCCAAAACCAAACACAGTGTAAACCCATCAAAATTTTTTACTCAAACTTGCACAAGTTTCCATACAGAAGGGTTCTTACCAGAACCAATTTAACTGATTTTTTTCGTTTGGAAGAAATTAAAAAAACAAAATTAAACTCTGAAGTTTTATGAAGAAACAAAATTCCTTGCTGGGGACTTAAGAGAATTCTTCAGACTTCTAAAGGTATCTACATACACCATCCTTTCCACTAATATATTGAGCAAGAAAAGGATTTTGCCAAATTGTAGTCTGTTTACAGGACAGGAAAAGGAAAGAGGTTTAACTCCTCACCAAGACCAGGCAACTCACTCCTGAGAGAAAAGTTCTACAACTCTATATGAAGCAGATTTTTGATTTCTAACGTACTTGTGTAACTTCAGCTATCTCACATGTAACCCACGCAGGCAGGCAGAGCTGTGACCATCTTTTCCTGTGCAGCTTTACATCCGCCTAGAGCAGACACATTGCACTCCACCATTTCCCTCTGTTTCTACTCAGCTCATACAAGTGCTGGTGAAACAAGCACAACACATCCACATACACTGCCCTGAAGACAGTCTGGAAGTACAGTACCATTTCAAGTCTTTGAGACTCACTAGCCTAATGAATCAATTTAGCAGTTTTACGGGTAATTAATTCAAGGTATCAAAAATCACAACAAAGGGTTTATATATAAATGAATTTGAAACAACATAAATAACTGTCTTGGTCTTGGCTGGGATGGAGTTAATTTCTTCTTAGTAGCAGATACAGCGCTGTGTTTTCAGGATTTAGTATGAGAATAACGTAGGTAACAGTGGTGTTTTGGTTACCGCATGTCATGTGGCACAGAAGAAAGCAGATTTGGGATAACAGATGAAGCAGATGCCTGACACATAAGGGCCCATGCTATGAACAACTCTGTCACTCTCAGTGAAAAACCAAACCCCTCCAGACCTGAAAACTGTACAAAATCAGATTTAAGGGTAACAAAAAATACCTAACACACATAAATGGCACCACATATAGCTTATTAGGAAGTAACCTGTAACTGCATACCTATGAAGAAACAGAAACCTCTAAATGCATGCTAGCAAACATATACATATTACCCTAAGTGAAAGAAAGAAAGGAAGAAGAACAAGAAACAGAAGGAAGCAGAAAGGAAGAAGAAACCAGCAAATATTCCCCCCAACAAAGGACTCCAGAAGCAGACAATTCTTCATGGACATCCCTCCCACTGTAAACACCAGTGTGAACCCACTGGCCTGAGGAACCAGTGCAGCTTATCCAGAGACAGCTGTGGCCTAACCACCATCACAGCAGCTTAGTGTGGGTACTGACAAGGAGCTGATCAAAGCACCAGGACCTGTGTCAAAAGAGGAATGTGGCATCAAGTTTATAAACGGAGGGACAGAGCTGAGCTTGAAGCTGAGTTGAACAAAGCAAACGGAAGAGACGAATTTAAGAGGAAAAACTAGTTTGAGTTTTTCACACGTTAAAAAGGAACAGGAGTTGTTTACGAAAGAACCTGGTCATAAATGCATTAAAGTTCTGACAGAGCTGACAAGTAAATGTAATAAAGTCAAACAAAGTCAGTTATTTAAGGAGTTTAAAGAAGACAATACAGAACATAGTTCTCCTGCAACAATTTCAGTGATTAGTAACATAGACGTGTCTGATGCAGACAAATATTTTCTGTTGGAGGCCCACAGTTGTTCAAATTGACAAGCTGATTTAATTACAAACATTTAGCAGGAGACAGATAGAAACCAGCAATTCCACTTTAAAAGCAGATTCTCAACATTTCTTAAGTACATTAGATATGCTTAAAAGTAATCAAGAAAGAACATACAGTAAGTTTTAATGCATTTTAAAATACAATTTGAAGTTTTCTCATACCTGGTATCCTACAAGTCCACCTAGTGTCCATGATCGTTCCTTGCTAATCCACCTGGCAAGGCTGCTGGCACTAATTTTCCGAGGCTGGGTAACAGCAATGTTGCAAGGCAGAGACTGGTTCATGCAATAATTCAAAATATATTGTGGAATCTGTGTGCTCTTTCCACTGCCAGTTGCTCCTTCTATAATCACAACTGAATTGTTTTGTATCAGAGACACTATCTGTAACAATTTTTCAAGAGAACTTGTAAGTCTACAAAACAACTCAAAACAGGTTTCAAACAGATTTGAAATACCAACAGCTTCCAAGCCACAAAGCAAGCCTCTGCAAAACACTGTGCCATATTTTCTATCATCCTGTAGGCATCTGGAGATAACAGAAATCCTAAAGCACATCAGAACACCACAAAAAAGAATATGGGCACACACTCATGTACATATTTTATGTGAATACCTATAAACAAAGTGTAACACCAACGTTTTTCCTACTAAGATATTTTATGCAATGGTTTTATAAAAAACCCGAAAGTTTTGTGCAGTGTTTAGAACAGGAATGGAAGTTTCTTTTTTAAAAACAACAATAACAGAAACCAACCACCCCAAAGCCACAACAAAACATTATTTTCAGCTTTATTTCATGAGAGAAATACACTGACATTACCTTTTCCCTGTGTTTGGCTGTAGGCATATCCAAATATTTACACTTACTTATTGGCATAGAAGTTGAATCACTTGATTCACACTGAGACAATGAAGTACCTAGGCACAAAAATAACCAAGAGTCACTTATTTTAACAGACAAAAGAGAAACACCAGCAGGAGATTATGACAACAGTATTTGGAAACCTAACTCCTCTGAAAGTTAAATTCCATACTTCAAGTATTAATAGAATTTGTATTTTTTACTAGTAGATTGAAGAGATTTTCTGTGTTCATGCAGCTGCCTTTTTACTGGAAGCAACTCTGAAAAAACACTGCTTGCGCGTGTCAACCACCATCAGTGGAAAGGATACATACAACTCTCTATGCTTCTCTTAATGTAAAAAACTGGATTTTTGCAGTTTGCATTACAACTGCCAGTTCTACCTGTATACCCAATAACTGTTTACAATACAGAAAAACAGATACCTTATTCACGTACATACGTTGTTTCCCTTAAAGTCTGCTGGATCCACAGTGCAAAACAACCCCCAATTTGTCAGGAAGATCATTATATTTCTACCACTTGGCCACTAAAATCTGCTAAGTGCCCTGACGACCTTTCAGTGTGATACTCTGACAGTACACCTTGGCAGGAGTTAGTCCCCATTAGCACTGGGTAATACAGGACAGAAATCTTTCAGTGCCAGCCTAAGTTTTTGCTCAGAGGTCTGCAGTCAGTTTGATCCTGAAAACAAAAGAACAGGTCTGGAGGAGCAGAAGGGGAAAACCTGGACAAGAATGGTAAATAACAATTTTCCAAGTAAAAATTAAACAGTTTGGCTAAAATACCCACGGCATAATGAAATCAAAAATGGAAATGCTTTCCATTTCAAAGAGCTTTCACCAGGTATTATGGCAAAATGGCTACTTACGTACAGGGAATAAAACCCCATAGTTCTTTTAATGTCACCATTTCTCTAAGGAATAGAGTAGTGAGACAATTCTATTATTCTTTTTACAAAGGCAATAGTTATTTTACATTAAAGGCAACAGCCTAAAAACTTGACTGAAGTTACAGCTCCCTTCTTTAGGAAAGCTGTAACAACCTCACACAGCAGTGAAGCAGAAGCAGGCAGAACAGCATCTTAGCGCTATTCCACACCCCTGAATTGCCTCGAAGTGTCAAGGAAAACAAATTAAGTTATTCTAACACTACAAAAAAGCCCCAAAAGCTAGCCAGCTCACTATGAGGGTTTCATAAGGCAATACAGAACAGTTCTCCTAAAGCCACATTCTGAAACACAGAAGATTCTTTTACCTGCACTCTGTAACACAACAGTGAAAGGTGATCATTGCACAAGGATCTACTCAGCAACACTGAACACAAATACAGAACTTGATAGCAGCACCCCTTCAAAATATTAACTGTCCTTTTAAAAATACTTTTGCTCAAGTTTCTAAATACATTCCCCAGAAAAATTCATTTTTATATATATATATATATAGCATTCTGCCACAGCAACACCAACAAAGGCAGACTGGCTTCCCTCTGGCACAAACATGTCACAACTGAGACATCCATAGCTCTGTGTGATTTGATCAATGCTGGAAGAAACCTCAAGCTGTTAGGGAACAAATCCCAATATCAGCAGATTTCCTGCTAGAGCAACATAACCTTCCCACCTCTATCAGGTCTTCAAAGAAATAACTGCAATATTGAAAAGTTAAAATGTTTAAAGAAGAAAGCAATTTTTAATAGTGCTTATAAATAAGGAGGGAGGCACAAAAAATCAAAAGGTAAGATTCATATAATAACCCTCTGTAATTCAGTACAAACCCCAGTGTATTAGTCAGACATCATTAACCTAAAATTCAATTAAGAATTTTATTTATAAAACACAAAGGAACAAACCAGAAGCAAAGAAACAGCCACCAGTATTCACATACCTGCTGAAAAACAGGTATGTGAATTAAATAAAATTAAAATTTAATTAAATTTTTGTGTGTAATTTTTTTTAAACATAACTTTTTTTAGTACTGCTTTTTATACCACATTTCTAGGACAGCAACATCTTACTCTCTCCTAAGCACAGGAGTCTAGAAAAAAAAGGACACCAGAAGTAAACGGCGATCCGATGTTAGCCACAATCACCACGCAGAGTTTAACAACTGACAGCCATACAACCATTTAGCAGATGCTGCAAGTACTAAACACTGTATGGTTTGGGTTTTTTCTATTTAACACACGTCCTCTGTGCTTAAACTGAAAGAAACATTACTGAGTTAGCTTGGGGAACTAATGCCACGACAGCTCTGAGACTTCTTTCTGCAGAGACAGAACAGTTCTGGGCCTCAGCAAAGCGGCAGCTTGAGATGAACACTGACGTGACACAACCAGCAATGAAAATGCCTCGCCGTAACAAACTGAGGACAAATTCCAGCTGAAATCTATTATGATCCTTAGTAAAAAACAAAATGAAATTGAGATGGGAAACTTGAATAACCACCTTAAAAGACCTTAAAATTTTCACCTTTATTTTTTAAACATGAAAGTTGTTCTAAACCATGATGATCTGCTGCAGAAGATAATATTTGAATGCGCACCCCGATTAAAGGTTATTCTACTGATTTAAACAACCATTCAACTGTGCACTCTATACCATACAGTGTAATTACCTTCAAATGTTTGGGTTTGCTTGGGGTTCTTCTTATTTTTCATATCTAATATGTAATAAATCCCCCAATGAGAACTGGTTTTCAGAAAAGCTGGTCACTCCTGCCAATACAGACACTCAGCTACAGGTCTACAGAATTATCAGCAAGGAAAGCACAAAGTTTTGCTTTTTCAATTGTTTGTGCTTTCTGAAAAACATTAGAACCAGGACAACTGACCCAACCAGTGCACACCTTTCTAAGGCATTGTGCTCTAACCTGCACCTTGGATTCTGACACAGAATGCAAGATGCTTCTAACCTGAAAACAGTAAATTGAGGAAGAAGGCAACTGCCCCCCATGCTCATTTAGGACAAGCAAAATATTTCAGTGTATAAGAAGCTTTAATGCCAGTCCATAACAGTATTAATTTCTCTATTCAAAGTCAGTGCAAAAAAGAAACATAAAACTCAGTTACGGGAAAGATGAATTTGCCTGCTCACTTCCCTTCCTTTTCAGTGAAAGTCCTGTAGAGATGTCAATGACTAAAACAGTCCAGTGCCCATGGAAAGAGCAATTTTTCATTATCCCAGTTATTACAGCCCATACAGCAGATGTACTCCCTCTGGTACCTGTTTCCTGAAATGAATCTGAAGAAATCCTTTAACGTAAGATTAGATTTTTGTATTTACCAGTTCTGGGAGAAGAATTTGTACAGCAGTATCTTGCTACCTGCCACTAAGGAATTAAAATGAGATGCTTAAAACAAAATATACTTGAAAGTACTGGTTAGATTAATCAAATGAGATGCTTATTAAATCATTGATCTGCTGAGCTACAAACTCACAAAGTGATTACAGTTTGCAAGGAAGCTCATATGAAAGGAAAGCCAGGAAAGGTAAGGTAACAATTGGCTCCTACACTGAGCCAAAAAGCAAAAGGACTTCCTAGAACATGGTGCTACCTCAGTCAAACACCACATACATGAAGGTGCTGCTAACTGATCCTTGATGAGCTTAATTCAGAGAATTCCTAAGAAAATACTTGTCTGGTGAGACTTCCCTACTGCAATTCTCTTCAACTTACACATATCTTATATACAAAAGGTTTTGGGGTGAGGATCTGTGTTATGACATTTTTCTGGCATGCATCTGTTCTGAATTCAAAATATGTACGGTACCAAAAAAAAAATCATTTTTATGTATCAGAAACAATGTTTCAATTTCTTCTTCTCTGAAAGCAATTACGTGAGGTGGGACCTAGAAGATCTCCAGAAGATACCCATTTAATGGCCTGAAAACCATGAAGACAGAAAATAAAAAAAAGAAAAAGCTGCCATCCACAAAGCTGCGTAAAAATAATTCTGTGTTCTTCAAAGAAAAAAAAAGAGAGAGAGAACTAAGGATTTTAGAAGCTTTCTGAAGTGTAAAGCTCTAGTCTGTACAGCTCAGAATTCCCAAATTTGGAAAAAAAAAGTTTTCCACAAGATGAGTGAAGTGCTAAGTGTCCTATACACCCAGCTCTGGAAGGTTGCCCTCTGCACAACACCCCATGACCCCATGACTGAATCAAAAGTGTGTGGAGCCTGGAAGAGCCAGTACCAAATGTGAAACAAGCCTGGTGGGACAGGGAAGAACTGCTAATGCTCTACTCATTCTGGGTAACAGTTATGACAAAGAGTTTTCTTCTGCTTTTATTTAATCACTTCAACCTCCTCTGCACAGCAGTATCATTTCTACCATGCTCTGCAGAAGGCAGAACTCTAAATGCAGTTCCCTGATGATCTGTTTACCCAACAAAGAAGCAGATCAGGCATTTCTGTTCGTCCTCTGTCAGTATAAAAGCATATGCTCTTTCAAAGAAATTGGAAAGCACAAGATTTAAACTTAACAGAATTTCATCAAGTAACAAGGCACAAAGCAGTGCACAAGCAGTTGCAGTAACTGCAAGATTTAAAACAGGCTATCAATTTGCACAGAAAATATTGCCTATAGTTAGGACAGCAACTCTTGAGAGAAAGAAGCTACAAAAGGGGTACCGATTCAGACCCTTCAGAAAAAATCAGCTTCTCATTTCCATGTTGTGAAGGTTATTTCTTGACTACATTTGTATTCAACACAGCTCAACTCATAGGTCCTGGTCTAGATAAATCCTTGATCATTTATGACAGTTCCCATGTTCTTGAGGAAAGCATACACTTTCAGATCAACATAGCTGATAGTTACAAATATATCTCAAAGCTCTTGAAATCTGAACAATGAGCATATTACATTAGAGAAAAGCAGTCTCAAATGTAGAACAACACACACATTTATAAGCTGTAAAATTAACAGTACAATTCTTATGGCTCACTTACTGAGCTTTTTTATTCTACTATCCTAGCGCAGTATTTCTGAATCTGAAAGTAAAAGTTAAGAGCAGGAAGAACCGAGATTTTCTGAAGCTTTTATGTTATTCTACATCTAGGTGGGATTTGGCAGCTCAGTCTCAGAATGCCGTAGGAATGTTCCAGTCCTGTCACTATCCAGTTTGCTTGGAGTGTGCCACTGGATCACACACCGCTGGGAGCAGAGCACTGATGAGAGCAGGCAGGCATCAACACTGCACAGAACAGCTCCTGAAGCAACTGACTCCAGACAATGAGACAGACAAAGACCAGAACAGGGGGAAGGGGGGGCAAGGAACTGAGGAAACTATCTAATGGATTAATAATAAGAGATTATGTAATATATTAATACTTCAGTTATTTTTTATGGTTGTTTGCTGACTAGATGCTGTTTCAGTAAGTTACAACTGGAAGGCGAGAGCAAATATTACAAGGTAAAATTTCAAGGACAAATATTTTAGGGTAGACCAAGAGAAAACAGGTATTTATAAAGAAAGTACCAGGATGACTACACAGAAATATCTCCTAAAAAGCTTACATTATAATCCTGTTTCTTTACAAGAGGAACACTGCTAGCATCAGTCCCATTCAAAGTCACGCCAGCCACTAGTGCTGCTAAGTCGCCGGTCTATTTCATACAAGATTCTGATTTAACAGGTAAAAGATATCGAATGAGCTACGGTATTGCCTTGCATTAATCAATACCACTGTAGTATTAAAGAAACATCTACAGAACTCAATCTTAGTCAGCTTCCTGCTGTCTCTCCTTTGTTAGTAAAAGCACATAGAAGAACTAAGGAAATGTCATTCCTGAATGACAACACTGGACGCTCCTTCCAGTCTCTTTATTCCCCCATTTCCACTTTTTAATACCTCCTCTCCCACAAATTTTAATGTCAAGGGAACAAGAGACAGTATTTTGTGGTTAGGACAGAAGACAAGGTGCACTGCACATGGAGAACTGGCCAAATGTCCCTACTGCATCTCAGCTGATGACAAATCCCACAAGTGGCTTCACCAGCCTGAGTTCCAGAGGCCAGAGAATTAGCAGATGTGCTGAAGGACAGTAATTTTTAGAAAATGTCTCAATTTGTCACATTTTGATATGCCAGCAGAGGTATACAGAAAGTATTAAGATAATGACACACAGAACAGAGAACATAAATGTCCTTTTCTCGGGAAATCAGCTACATTAACAAATCTGGAAATGAGGAGGCACAGTAGGAGTTTGAAGCTGAGCTGCCCTGACAAGTGAGTCAGCCTCACAGTGCTTTTACCAGAGCTCCTAGGAAAGAAGTGCAACTGAATTTCTCTCTAAAGGCAGCTCAAACCAACAATCAAGTACACAGAGATATATGAATAAAAAATGGAAAAAGAGAACAAAGGCATGAATCTAATGAGTGGTATCTTTTCCTTGCAGGTTTATTTCAATCACAGACCTACATTTATCAATACAACAAGCCAGATGTATGCACATTTATCTATGCAACAGCATTATACATTGTGGTTTCCAGAAAATAAGGAGTTTACTTTTTAATACCATGCTTTATGTATAACAAACTAATGCACATACATCAAAAAACAAACAAGTATACATTCAGTTTAGCGAGGGAGATAGCATAAAGACAACAGGAAGAAAAAGGGACAGTTATATCTGAGTTCATAATAGGAACTAAATGATTTTATTTCTTTTTCTACCTGTTTTATAGACAAGCTGATCATTTCCAGCTACATTCAGCTCTTGTTCCTCTGCTTGTCTGTATTTTTTAGCATTTTCAGTTCCAACATTCTCTGAGATAGGCAGCCTGAAGAGGAAAGAAATGATAAATCAATAAATGCTTCCTATTCCGAGACTTTGGGATCTCTGGAAATAACAGTATTATACAGAAGTTCTCCATGTCATGCAGGAACTACTTCAATGAACAAACTTAAAAAAAAAAAATTAGTCTATGCATTTAGATACTAGCCAGAGGAAAATGCCACATTACATCTTTTTGTTTAGACTCAAGAAGGTTGAGCTCCCAAAATATCATCCTTTAAGGCCTCAATACCTAGGGATTTCTCTTCTAATGAAAGACTACAATTTTCTCTGAAAAAAGATTAAGTAGCTCTGTTTCTTCAATTCTTGACACATACAGTTAGGAAAATGTATATAATTCTTGCATAATTCCCTGGAAATAGGGGCAGTAGATAGGAGGAAACACAACCATCTCACTGCTTGTAAGAAAAAAAATTTTGACTGTAAAGCCAAGAAATTATGGTGGTTAGGGAACAAAATTAACACAATCACCTGATCACTGAATTTTATGGAAATCTGTTACACACAAGGAATGTTAATCATTATATAAATGTAGAGAAATGAGATTTTAATAAGTCCCTTCTACATAAACAGTGTGAAGAAAATCCCATGAAATTCACTAGAGGATAAAGCAGCATGTAATTCACTAGAGAATAAAGCAGCATGTAAACAATGACTGTATGGTTATTAAATCACAGGTGAACTTAAACACAGAACAGTTTTGAAAACATCCAAAGTGATTTTTTTAAACAAAATACAAACTAGAGGTCAAAACTACAGCCTTGTAAATTAACTTCAACTCTGGGCCCTGTGCAAACCTTTACCTATGCAGCAATTCACTAAGGCACAGCAAATCTGTTTCTATGTTTTATGAAAGGATAGTGCTCTGGTTTATTTCTTGACCCCAAAAATAGGCAATGCCAACTCCAAAAACAGTGACACTGAAAATGACATGAGATTTTTTACACAGCCCTTCCAACAGAGGGAAATTCCCAAGACTTTGATGCCACAGAGCACTCACCTTCTCTGCCAAGGCAAACTCTGTGCCAGCTTGGCTCTGCTACAGACAGTTCACTCAGGCCAGTTCAGAACAGAACACCAAGTATTTATCACCTACTGCTGCCAACAAACTAGGAAATAGCTTCTGATCCAATTTTAACAATATTTTAGGCAGAGCTACAGCAATTTTCCCCAGACCTCAAGTATCTCTTAATGCAAGGTTCAGCAGGATTGCACCCATCTGCACAACAGCTACAGGAGTAACAGCTGCCTACACCAACTTCCATCACTCAAACCCTTCTAAAACACTCCTCAAAAAGTAAATCTGCAAAAATATGTAGAAAAAATCAGACACAGGATGTCTGACTGCTTGCAACATAGGTTATTCCACTGAGTGTATATTAAACACAAATAAAACCCAAAAATTCAATGATGTTAACAAAGTCAAGCATTCAGGAGCTGAGGATACCATAATGAAGCTTGGCTGCACAATCTCACCTGGGCAGCACTGTATGCACATACTACACAGATTTTAACTGATATAACCAATTATTTTTTCACTTCCATAAACCTGCAGCCTCACTGGGTACACTGGGCACACAGATTCTGAAAATAAAACCTGGTTATGCAGTAAATGCAGCTTGTCCTTAGGTTCTCCATGAGGAAAAAAGGCATCCAGGGCAAGCAGTCAGCGCTGTCACAGACGAGCAGGTATTGCTTGACTGACAGAGCCCAGAGCAAGCAGCAAGCAAATCACAAAGAGAAAACTCCAACTGAGGAGCTAAGGCTGGGAAAGGTGGGACTGTGCTCCTTGCTCGCAGTTAAGGCCTGGGAGATGCATCAGTATTGAAGCAGTAGCTGAAATCAGTTAAGGAACAGATAAGGATCAGTAATAACTAATGAAAAAAATAAACTTATTAATTAATTAATTATATCTCTTGGAATTTTAAGGGTCTTAAGCATTTCAAAACAGGCTCCCAGAAGTGTGTAAGTATACATACATACACACACACACACACACACACACACATATATATATATATATATATAGTGTGTGTGTGCTTTCAACCTTTGCCTGTACAGCTTGAGAAAAATGAGGACAGCCTGACCTCAGTCATATTCGAGAATAGATTAATTTGTTTTGTTTTGTTTGTCTGTTTGGACATCTGAATATTTTATTTCAAGAATTAGGTTTTCTGTCTTCAGAAAACAGCCCACAATAAATGAACCTCAGGCTACACAATGAATAAACAAGATATTTAATAGCCAGTCATTAGGAATAAACATTGCACACTTGACGTACCAAATCAGGCTCCAGTCTTGAGGAAAATAATATGCAACTGGAAAATTACATATGGGAATATGAAATTAACAAACAGGCCTCGTTATATCATTTATTGACATTCTAATGCTGTACTTTTCTGCATTAATAAAATTAAAAGCTTACAAAATAATGGGGGATTTTAAGCAAAATGGAAAAAACATTACTATAAAGCCCTCTGGAGCTCTCCTAAATCACCAGAATGATACAATCCTTCCAAGTAATCATTATACACTATCAGTGGGAGGCATCATCCTATATACCTGGATGAACAGAAAGGAATTTCCCTTGGGTAGAAATCTAATGATTTTCAACAAAATTCGCTGACAGCAGAAGAACAACGACATTCAGAAATTCAAATCCATTCTAGGCTAGAAAAGAGGAATGCAAACGAAAGGACATTTCTGGATTCTACCCATGAATCACCTGCCTGTCCTATACACCAGTTATTTCTTCCCCATTTCTATTCCTCCTGACAGTCAAAACCTGCCTTTGGTATACCTGCCATGTTATAGCATATATTCCTTAGGCTTCCCACATTCCAGCCTTTTCAACTGCACATACAAAACAGTCAAAATTCTACCGAATTAAGAAGCAGTAAAAAGCATTTTTCTGACTAACACAATCACTGAAATTTGAAGTCACCGACTGAAGGAAATACAGGAGATTTTAAATATTCTGGGTTTTCTTCCTTGCCCCTCATTTTAAAAAGTAGGTGAACTTGACCTTATTCATAACAAGGGCATATTTCATCCTCAAAAGCAGACAGATGTCCATGGCTGAACCTGCAAAAATGTGACATTCTGTTCACTCCAAGTGGAAAAAGGCAGACCAAATTACAAAGCCCTGAGAACACAATCAACCAGTGACTTCACTCAACAAGTAACTCTTGCTACATCCTCAGACCCACCCAGGTAGGTGTGTACATTTCAAGACCTACCAATTTCCAGAAACTCTCAGAAGTAGCAGACAGGATTTCGAGCCTGACCCCTTCCATCAATGCAAAGAGGTACATGCCTCTGCTTGGAAAAGAATGAACACTGTCTTATGAGGTAACAGGATTCTTTCTTCATTCCATATTCTGTGGTTTAACTACTACAACATTTTTCTGAAATGTGAGTGGTCTTGGTACACCTGCCCAGTCAAACTAATTTTGAGCAACTGATTGAAACAAGGTATTTTTCAACATAAAATTAAATACAGCTGCCACTGTAGGGGAATTACGAGATGGGAAACAGGTTTAACACCAAAAATTGTTGATACATTCAATTGTAAATGCTTTCAAATACACTGAGGGTACCTTCCTTTAAACAAATAGAGCTAGAGAAAGGTCTTTCTTTTCTTCAAGCTACAGAATGACCTCCAATAAGTCAACAAGGCATCATAACATATACTGAGTAAATATCTGTATGAGCACTTGAAGTAATAACCAAAGCATTTTCACATACACTTAGCTGCCAAAAACAGAATCAATTGCCCAATCTCAACCATAACTATGGCAGGTAATTTGCCTGGCCCTTTCCAATGACATATTAACTGCAATGCCAATACTGAACATAGTCAATGCTTTTAGAAGAAATGCTTAAAAAAGCTTTATTAAACTATGAGATACATGCAGTCTTATTCCCTGAAAAAAATATTTTTAAACTGCTTACACAGCATATCCAACTGTATAAAGAAAATATCCAAGCATGCAATGAAATTCCAAGGATTAAGGTGCTTGTTTAACCAACTTCAAAAAAAAAAATTCTATTAACCACTTAATTTTGGGGTAGAAGCTTCTATTTAAGGCTTCTATTCTATTCATGTAACTCCTAGGACATGTCCACCTTAGAGACAAAACGGAAACATCAACATCTCCTGAGACTGTGTTTTAAAAAACTCTTATAGATGAACTTCCCGCTTATTTATGTTCTGCCTCATTTAACACAAAAAAATCCCGCGCACGTGGGACTAGAAGTTGAACATAAAACTAGTGACACCCATTTCACAGATCACAAGAGAAGGACTGCCCCAAGTCATGGCTTCTGTCACGCACACAGACTATTCACCTATTTACAGATCTTTGGGGAGGGGGGAAATCACTTGAAAAAAAACCACTTAGCCTCATAACATACAGAGCAATATTTTTCTGTACAATTTTAGTAAGATATATACAGTAGACTGTTTCAAAGCTTCTCTTCTGAAACTAAAGTAATGTGACACTTTACATAACTGAACATTTGCCATGACAGTAAATAACCTTCCACTGGGTTTACTGAAGGACATACTAAAAATTACCTTCCTTTTAACTGGAAGCTGGCCTGTACAAGAGATTTCCTACCTGCAGAAATACACTAACTTCAATGAAATCATGTACTGTCATTTAAAAGCCACGTTTCAGCTGCAAAAACAGACTACTAATACAATTCAGAATAAATGTAACATATTAAAATCTTAAATACAGATTTCACAAAGTCACTACATATTATTTCAAGAATCCAAGAATCAGTTAGGTGCATGCTTTCTTCCCCAGTAAGTGAGCTGTTCTAAAATGTAATTTGCTAGATTTAGTGATAAAATCTTCACAATTAAGCATTTTAAAAGGCTTGCACTGCTCTTCCTGAGGTATAATTCAGATTGCCTGTTTTAAAACCTAAACTAGCGGGGGGGGGGGGGGGGGGGGGGGGGGGGGGAAGAGGGAGGAAGAACACTAAAACAACTTTGTGAAATCCTGAAAAACTCAAATGCTGATATTTGGATTTGGACAGACTATAGAAACTCAACAACTCAGAAATATTTCACATATGTCAACCTAATAGCTCTGCACCTTATCCCCAGTTAAAATCCAAGAAACATAACAAGCACAAATGCCAGGATAAAACAGCCCAAATCCTCCGATTTACTGTCTCCTGCTCTGGGATTTTATGCCGGTGGGATGAACTGCCGGGCTTCAAAGAACTGGACTCTTCTAGGAGATGAGCTGCTGATGAGCTTCTCTTCCTGTATTTGGTTACCAACTTGGTAAAATCCAGATTAAATAAATCTCTGAGAAAAATAAAATGCAAGTAAGAGACTGCTCTGAATTTAGAAGAATGCTCATGAAGATTAGTATTAAAAGGAGGATTGCCTCAATTTCAAATTGATGCCTGTAACTCCCCTGCCTATTAGTGAAGTGTCATCAGCACCAGAGACATTAATGCTACAGACAGCCCAAGTGGAAGAAATCAGCTTCAAACATGTCCTGGTTTTAGTCATCTCAGCACTAGGATGCAATGATAGCTTACACAAACTTCTGTCAGTTAACACTGCTAAAAGAAAAATTGTTCTGCTTTTCACTGTCACAGCAAAAGACCAAACAAGGAGTCTTACCAAGAAGCCTCTTGTGTGGACTCATGGCAATTTTTGCTCATAATTGTTAAAAAAAACAAAAGCAGTAGTCAAATGCTATCTGAAGTGATTAGAAGAGGTAGACTCACCATCTGTCTGCTGCCCGAAACAGCTAGAGTTTTCTGTCAAATCAAAAGAAAACTACACTACAAAGTTGATTAAACCCAGAGTGGCACTCCATTTATAAATGAAAGGAAACCATCCAACCTGTTAGCTGTGGATAAATTATTTTATGAAATCTCTCTCTGCTCAGATGATGGGAGCATTGGCAACCTTTCTTTGCGACGGTGCTGGCTGGGATAGGGTTATTTCCTCCATAGCAGCACTGTTTTAAAATTGGGACCAAATCAGTACTTCTGAAAAGAAATGTTTTAGTTACTCTTGAACAGCATTTTCACAGCATCCAGGACCTTTCTGTTTCTCATACTACATCCTCTCCTGTTCCCCATAAATAGGCCGGTGGGTGCACAAGGGTTTGGGAAGGGGCATAACCAGGAAGGCAACACAAACAGATGCCATTTAGTGTCATGGTCAGCTACAAAAAGGGAGCGATGTTTCAGTTGTTTGCCATCTGTTGTTCAGAACTTGGCTGGGCTGCCCATGAGAGGTGTTGTGGGGTTGCCTCTGCATCACTTTGTTTTCTTTCCCTCTTGTTCCACTTCTTAAAACACCTTTCATTTTGAACCCAATTTTTTTTTCCTTTTTCTGTTCCATTTCTCATTCCCTATTCCACTGAGGGGGAATAGCAGGGCCTGTGTGGTGCTTAGGAGTCTACTGGGCTTAACCCACAACAACCACCAGCCCTTCACACAAAATCTATTGGCAGCAAATCACAGAATATGATTATTATCAACAGAGAGTGAGAAAGAATTATGGAACACGCAGCACTACACCAATGTGTTGGGAGGTTAGCTGGTGGTAATGCTTATGATCTGCTATCAGCACTTTTGGTCAAGTAAGAATTAGGGTAATAATTTCTCAGTGTCACACTGAGTTTCATTCATAAAGAGAGCTGTACTTCTTGCCCCTTTCAACTGCAAGAGTCAATAGCATCTCAGATGGTACAGATGCCATAAAATTTCCCAAAGAATAAGAAGCTTCTCCTCCAACCATTCTCACCATTTATCACGCCTGGATGCTCACATCAGCATCATGTTTGGTTAAATGGAGCTGGTTTTGAACAAACTGCTGTTCAGCACCAACTTCTTCTCAAACTGGCTTTGCCAAAAAAAAAAAAAAAAAAAAAAAAAGGTTTAAAAGCAATACTTCTAAGTGACATCTTAATTGTCAAGTTCCCCCCCACATTTGTGATGTCAAACAGGAGGAGACAAAAGAGGAATTCCACAAACAGATGAGATTTAGAGTACCAGATATTTTCAGGTTAATAGTTAGAGCCACGAACCCATACTTCCAGTCCTTCACACCAAGCCACCTACACGGCAGAACAAAACCACTCCAAAAATGAGAGTTCTTCCAACAATCCTGGGTTTGATTGCAGCTCTTCAGTACAAACCATACTCAGAAAACACTGGTCACCAAACGTTACCTTAGGAGGAATTCCTTTAACATGACAGGTACTAACCCCACACTAACAATCCTTTCACCTCAGACAAAGATGAACTAATAACTTCCTAAATACACCTTGGAAAATGAAGAAGTGAATAGAACCGTGCATAATTTATATCCAGGGTAAAAGAAAGTAACAGAATAAACCCAGCAGACCACTGCAGGAGCTGTTCTGCCACACCCACCAGAGAACACTCGTTTTTCTGACTGGGGATGCACAGAGTTGACCACTAAGACATAATTAAGTAAGCTACTAATAAAGACAAACTGCATAGTGCCTTCAGGGAAATGACCCACCATCAGCCTAAGTCAAGCCGAAATTTCCACTCTGACAGAGCACTTCAGATCCATGAGTACATTTTAAAGATAGCTGGGTAGAAAGAATTTTGACTCTTAACAAAGCTTCCAGGATTAACCATGGGCTAGAAACTGCATAAACTACTGCTCTACTTTTGAGGTCCAGCTTCCAGTGCCAGCCCCACGTGAGTGGTCAACTATCTCTTCACACACCTGAACTGCATACAGAAGCAGAAGCAATACAAATTTTCAGCTTCAATGCCCTCCTAGCAATGGGAAGATAACCATGATCCTCAGGATCCTGGCTTGAATCTTCAATGATGCAACCAAAGATTAGGCTGAAAAACAGAAGTTATAGGTTTCTCATTTAATTACTTTGCACACCTTCCAGTATGCATCTTTAATTTGCAAAGACACTATAATGGTTTTACACTGTCCAGCAGTTTACTTGCAGATTGATAGAGTGGAAAAAAGTGGTGACATGTTAACTGTGCTGTAAAGGAGGTGGCAAGGAGCATTTTAATTTCATCTGAAAATCTGTCAGGACAGTTCTGTCATAAACCTAGCTCCCTTCCTTTTTCATAGTACCACATACAATGCAATGTGAAAACCTTCCAGTTGAAGAGGATTAATAATGACATTTGAATTTTTCCAATGTATAAGTAGTATCAGCTTTAATAACAGCCATACACGTCATCCTTTATGTTGTATGACATCTAGAACAAATTTAGAGAACCTTTGTTCTCCCAATCGTTCAACACACCAGTGGAGGGAGAAAAGTAGGAATGAGAAATACTTAAGAGGAGCAAAGACAGTCATTAGAACAAGGGCAAGGAGAAAGGCAGCGTTTCTCATACCATGGCTACTGTTTAGATTAATAGGAAGAGACCGGATAACTGGAATGGAAAATGGCTCCTTCAGCGACCTTTAGAGTGCACAGTGCCATCCCCGAGAATGAACCTTAAACATGGATATGCTCAAAATATTCATCAAGGAAACAGGGAGCAGGCAGCTGACAGCCAGCTGAGAGAGAAGCAATGTCTATGGTAAGACTTACAATTCTGGGCTTTTTAGATCGGTTTGACCTCAATTTGCATCTCCTTATCATTCTATTCCTTTAATTAGATTAACGTGTCTTTCATGGTACACTGTAGGTGTTACAAGCTGGCTTCTTTAAACACATTTGAAATGTTAATTAAAAATGCTAACAGCTATGCACAGTAATGAAAAAGTATAGAACCATGAGATTGATGAAATTCATCTGGAAGAAGCATTTAATGTAGCGACAAAATCCTGAGCAACTGTCAAATACTCTGCTCTGTCAACACTCACTTAACAAAAGCTTTAGATGATCTTTACTAGAGAAAAACTATTCTTAGCTGTTTAAAAATGACAGCAGAACAGCCTGATCCCCCTCTAATGGGAGATAAGTCTTCCAGCATCTCAATGGCCTGAAAGTTTAGTTTGATGATAAAAGCAACATAGTTATTTTTAGCACTCTATGGGCATAAAAATACAGCTCTAAACTGTGACCTACAGCTATGCACAGCCAAGCATCACATCATACGACAGCCTTAACTTTAGCTACAAGCACGTCTGTAGTTGCTTCAGACTATCATTATTCATCTCACTACCAACAATACATTTGGATGGATTTAGCAACAAGCATTTGAAATTGTTACCATCTTTTTTCAAATTGCTGCCATCAGCAGAACTCAATTCAAAGGTAGGAGATCTTAATGGACTTGGTAGAAAGTATTTGAGAGACCATGTTAGGTTAAATGGATTACTGCTTCTCTCCGGCACAGAGGATGAAAAAGAACCTTAAAAGCAGAAAAACTTAAACTGTCATACTCAGTACAGAAAGTCATTTTTTCTGGGCACAGCCTGAGTAAATGAAAAAAAAAAAAAGAGAAAATAGGAAAAAGAGAAAAAAACCCTTGTTTTCTTCCAGCAGTACTAACAACCTGCAAACGGGATATGCTAAAATAAGAGACCTTCAAGCAAGCTCACCTGAAGCAACACTGTTCACAGACAACTGCAAAGGTAATTTGTGTTATTCGATTCCAACCTGCATGCTTGTGTGTGCATGATTTGTTACAAACTGCACTTTACAAGTCTGTTCTACCAGATTTCTGTTTCCAGATTATGTGAGCAATAAATAAAATATTTAAACTAAAAACTGATACATATGTTGTAAAACCAAATCAAGCAGAGTTCCAGCAGTTAATTACTAATTAATTAATTTCATTTTTAAGCAATGTGTAAATTCAAATTTTGGAGGTTTGTGTTTTGCTGGGAGGGAGTGCTCTTATTTAGCTGGGTTTTTTGTGGGGTTTGAGGGGTTTTTTGTTAGCTTGCGTGACGGAGTTTAGGGGTTTCTTCCCTGTTTTTTTAAATCATGTATACTATGGATAGAACATGGAGTATTCCCTAGATGACAGACATGAACTTTCGAATGCAGCAAGTTTCACAGATTATGTTAACTCAGAAAAGACACAACAAATATTACGAGTGCAAGGCTTGTCATATTTCATTATGGCCTGGTGATTTTGTACAGCAAACTATTTCAGGATCGTTAATAAAGTTTCATTCAAACATTCAGTTCCTAAGAAGGAAGTCTACAAGTAAAAAAGCCGAATCAGTTAGACAGACACACGCAAAATGCTTCTTTTTCCTCTCCCCAGCTTAAAAATGCCGCTTTTTGGCTGGATGAAATGGTCAAAAACTGATTCCTACAAATCCACTAGATGTCCTGGTTCAGAAGTAGTAACAAAAACCCTGCTGAGGGAGTTGAAATGGCACCTGAAAGAGCGTGAAAGATTAGTGCAAGAGATTGAAAACGAACAAAAAGTCCAGAAAACTGGCATGGACTACAACTGGCTCAAGAACTACCAAAACCCTCAAGCAACAATTCCAGCTACTGAGCAACGACAGCTTGAAGTTCTGTGCTCACAAATCCAGCCTTGCCAAACAGGAACTGTTCTCAGCAGGTAATTGTTTTGTATTTCCCTGACTCTGAGTCCTCTATCACAAGTAAGATGTTTCTCTACCTAATCAAAGCTTGTATTTGGTTCTGCTCTTCCAAGGTGGCAATGACCAGCAACTGGGGCACATTTTTACAATTGTTTTAGAAATTATGTCTTCACTTTAATATGCTGCACTTGAAGGAAGTTTTAGATCAGGATTTTCCTGCTCTAATCCAAACAAAAGAACTCTCGTATGACCTTTTGATACTTCCCGTCTTTCCTGTTACTTATCCCTACTATTAATTAAATAGCAACCCAGTAACTAAAAATCAAATAAAAAGACTAATGCAATGCACTATTATGCAGAAATTCAGCCCGTCTACAATACCAGAAAGCTCCTAAAAACTTGCAAATCAGTGTAAATAAATAAAAAAATAAATCCCTCTATGCATTTTATGAAGAAAAATTCTCCTATGCCTGCATTTTAAGTACATTTTCTAGGGACTCAGAAATGACAGAACAAGTGCATTTGCCTTTTAAAGCCCAGAATATACCTAAGGGCAAAGTCAGCTTAAATCAAGTTACCCAAATGGGCCACAGAAAAAAAAAGAAGAAAAAAGAAAAAAAAAGCCTACCCAATCACAACTGCTTTCAATCCACAATAGCTGGAGCACATCCAGTGCATTGTTAGAGCTCTTTTCCTCTTACAATCTTCTGGGGGAGGTGAGTGGGGAAATGTGGCAGCAAGGAAAAAATGACACCAGAATTCAAGTAATTTCCTTCTCCCCCACCCCCAAATGACCAGAGAGGAAAAAGACAAGTTTTCAGTGCCAATGACTGGATTCCAATTTTTGTTTGTTTCTAGATTTCGGGAAGTTTTGGCAGAAAACGATGTTTTACCCTGGGAAATAGTCTACATATTCAAGCAAGTTTTAAAAGATTTTCTTACCACCACTGAGCGAGAAAACCAAGCAGAGCAGCTGGTAGATGCATGGAATACAAATTGCCCTGAACATTTTAGTCCACGCAGTGACAGCTCCAACAAGTCGGACAAAGATGAAATCCCCACGGTCTCAAGTTACGTTGACAAAAACACACAAAGCATGTTTCCCACCTTCTCTCACAGAATCTGGAATCTACCCTACTACTACCCATCAAGTTAAGTTGGTTTGTGTTGCTTTCAAAAAGTTATGTAGCCATCTACATTCCTTTCTTGTACTAGGAGTAAGAAATGTGACACGCTCCCCTTTTTATTCCAAGTCCAGAAATTAAAATCCTTTGTAACAGATAGTATACAGAACCTTAAGTATCAACTCACCTTCTACCTTTATAGCTTCTTAGAGCTGTTGTGTTTGAAGCCCTCTTATAATCAAAAATGGAGATGCTTCTGAAAAAGACTCTGAAGCATTTTAATTTTTAGCCATATAGAGCTAGAAGTACTTGAACAACAAAACAGATTGCTTTGCATATTTTGAAACAGCATCAATCCACAGAGTGTTAGACAAAAACTTCTGTGTTTGTCACATAGTTTTTAGGCTCTATGGGAACTTTATACTGTGTAAAAGAAATGGTTTAATATAACATCAGTTAAATAAACCAGTAAATACCTTTTGGAGTGGAATAATTATTTCTTAACTTGAAGAATAAGTTGCATGAAAACACTGACATAACTTATGCAGCATGTATTATTTCTGTATTTTTTTCTAAACTATACTCTGCACATGCTGAAGTACGTGAAGGTGGACAGCTGAACAAAACCACAAGATATTTAACAGCATTTAACAACTAGCTCTCTGTTCTTTAAAAAAATTATTCAATTATTTCATTTTAAATAGCCAATTTTCATTTGACTTACTGGAAGCTGTTCTGAAACTCAAATTCTGCATTAAACCTTTAGCATTTTTATCAAATCAGGTGGTACTTCTCTAGAATAGCCAAGGAGTCAACAAATCATTTCCAATGCACAAGGTGCTCATTCTAAATTTACATATAACAAAATGTAACGTTTCTCAGCCGCCATGATCTATCATTGTGGGTTCACAAAGTTTCACAAGATTAATCACATACGTAGTAGTCACAGTCACAGCAGGCAATTAGAGCAGAAAATCAATGAAAACATATGCCAGAACTCAGTTGGCTACATTTCCAATTGTGCTCCCATCACTGTAACAAGTTTTTACATGTTTTATATAACCTCTTCTTCTCCATATTTCCTTTTGATCCGTCTGCCAGATCAGAAAAAATGGGCAAGACTCACATGGCCCAATTCACAGAACACACTATTTCATAAACAAAACTGTTTACTCTGGTATTTTCTTCAAACATACTGAAGAAGACATTCAGATTTCATCAAGTTGGTAACACAACTTCAAAGCATCTTATGCTCCACAGCTGTATCCCCCCCCCTCCCAGAACTGGATGAACAAACTGCACCATCATTTACTAAACACTTTTAAATCTTTTAAAAATGGTTTTAAAAAGCCTTTGAAAAGCTTACAGTACAGAAAATGTTTCAGATAGAAAAGTAAAACATAATATACACAGAAGATAAAACAATGAGAACTCCTACATCCACTTAGAGGACAAAGCATTGGAGGACTAGAGCAAAAAAATTCCAACAGATTTAAAATAATAAAAGCTGCAGCTCAATACCAAAAGTAACTAATCCCTCCACTTCCATAAACTATACAAAGTTTCACAAGGATGTGCAAACTTGTTGTATCTGCACTCAGAGCAGCTACAAACTCTTTGCCCTCTTCTTGTCAGTTGTCAGTTTGTGGATTAATAACAAAAATGCTGTTCTAAACTTACTGTGTCCTACTGAGGCAGCAAAGAGTTGGAGATTCTTCTCCTGCAGTTCTGATCTAATCCCTGCACGAGGGCAGCAAGGGATTCAAAGGAAGGTTTTTCCACAGTAATAAAACTCTCACAAGTATTAAATGTCAAGTACCTTTCCTACAGGAAGGAAGGTTACAGGTATTGAGTATTTATAATATTTCTCTGAGAATTAACATCCACAATGCTGGTTCCAGATAGCTTTGAAGTGGTCAAATGTGCATGATTCCTGCAATGGCAAGTCATCTAAGTTCATTTCTTGAAATGGTGAACTCACAGCTTTCTATCTGAATAATAGGTAAAAAGAAGACTAAAAATGCAGCTTCCAAATTTTAGTTTATGGAAAACGGAAGGCCAGTAACATGGAAGATCCGCTTACCTTAACAATCACCAAAAATGGGTAGGGAAAACAAACAAACACAACAAGATAACCCCATATACAACTTACCCACACTTCATAAACTTCACTTCAATTTCATTTTAACATGAGCAAATGCATTTTTCCAAGTTCAGAAACAGGAACCATCAACCACACCGTGTTCTAAAAGGCAGTGGCTGCACAACAGTTTAAAAATATAGGTAGGCATCATAGCCAAATCAATGTTAAATCCCTATACAATGCCAGGGAAAGGCACAAAAAGGCTCACCTACTTTTATATGCATGTTTAAATCAGAGTACTGCAGTTCTAGTGACCACATGTGTGGAGGGAAAGGAGAAGGAGAAAGCAAAGGAGAACTGCAGAAGTACAGGGAAAAAAATATCCAAAGGCTGAAAAAAATGCCATCCTCTAAGGCCTCACTTTGGCCATTTTTTTGAATACTGAAATGTGGAGTAACCCTGTGGAGTACAAGCACTTCCTCTTGACCACATTGTTATATATTCTCCCTAGTTAAAAAGCAGAGAAAAGCATAAAAAAAGCAAGTGTAAGAGCAAGAAGCCAAACTAAAAATGTTAAATATATTTTAAAGAAATCTCTTAGGTTTACTGCAATATGCTGCCAGGAGAATCTGTTCTTCAGCTCACCAGATGAGACAAGCCATTTTCTAGAATTATGCTTACCCTTAGAATTCAGCTACCTCAGACAGCATTAAGATTGCTGGAAGGCCAGTCACCGCTATCCTGGGGGAGATCACTGTCCAAGAACTCTGCTACTGCTTAACTGTTTTTTATTTTATGTCCTACACAATTTGCATGAGGTGTTCTAAAACTACATTGCCCCTTACACTGAGCCAGCAGATATTTCTGCAACAGGCAGGCAGCCAACACAAACCACTCTGGTGACAGAAGGTGAGTGGCAGTAATTCCAAAGGACAGCAGTGTCTCCCACCTGCACAAGTGTCAAGTAAAGCAAACAGCATGCAATGTTTCCAGCCAGTAAGTCAGCTTCAAAAAGGTTCAAACTTGGTGAAAGCTACACCTATGAAATGCAGGAAATAAAAGAGAGAATAAGTACCTTTTACACACTTCAGCCTTTAACTGTCTTAATGTGAATACAATTGTGTTGATAACAAGGAAGGATTTAAGGGTCTAAATTTCTTCTCTTTCACTTAAACGTAACAAGAGGAATTAAAAAGTTAATAAATGAGCTGTTTAAGGACAGAAATTCCAGCCACATTTTACGCAGTTTCTATTTCTACTACCTTTCCCCAAAAACCTCAATTAATAATACTGCTATTCTAGAGGTAGTTCAGGAAGCAAAAGAATCTTTAAAGCCTTGGACCATGAGGCATCATCGGTAAAGGAAGCAAAGACATTCCATTTCTCTTTTTAAGGGAAACACAAGACTTTTAGATCATATTAAATAATCTCAGCAACGTTTTTGCAAAGTAAAACTTATTACACACACTTGTGTGCAATAACACACCTGTTATTACCGATCTGGTATTAAACCTGCACACTCTTAGATACCAATTTAGACAAAAGTGGGAGGCAGACAAGTCTCCATCAGTAATTGTACATCCAACTTAAAATAAACATAAATAAGCATTTAAAGAATCTGAAGAACTTTGGTTTTGACTTTCCCAAAAAACAAAGAGTTTTAAAGGCAATAGACAATTATGCTACAAGCAGCCTCAACAAACGAGAAAATCTTTTGTTTTCAGCTCCTCAAACTCTTAAGCAGTCATTAAATAAAATAGAAGCATTTCCTTTCCATCCAACCACTTAAATCTAAACCTCCTATAGAGCCTTTAAGTTTTGCAAAAACCCTCAAAAACATAAGCATATTCCCAGAGCTGTGAAACACAAGTATGCACGAAAAAAAACCACAACTAAGCAAACACAGCTTCTCATAGAGATGCCTTCCATCTTGCGGCAGGACAGACATGCACTTATCATCTATGCTCAAAGGTTTTATAGCTATTGGTAAGAAATTCTGTCCACGCTTACATAAACAGTCATTTAGGATGCATATCACCTTTGTTCCCCTCGGATGGGGGGGGAAAAGAAATTAAAAAACCAAACCCATAAAAATATCTTTTCCCTACTAACATCGCTGTCAAACTCACAATTAGGTTATCTGCTAAGACTTGTGAGTGGAAAGAGCTCTCTGTCCAACCAAAAATAAAGATTTGCCTCTGCCTAGTCACACAAGGCTTGATGAATCTTGGTCATTTCTCCTGTGTACAGGAAATGCACAAAATAAATCTTGTGGCTTAGTACTCAGTTGGGTTCAAGGATCTCTGGTCAAACACCTCATAAATACTACAGAAATTTACTATCACCTAAATGAAGACTAGGAAGTCAGAAACATCTTGCTCATACTGGGTTAACGCATCATATTCACAGAAACAACTCAAAAGAACTGTAAAATTTTTCCGTCACTTCTGGAAAACTTTAATTGCTTGCACAAAGTCCAGTAGCTCTTGGCCAGTGATTCAGAGCTTGATAATCGCAGCACCTTTACACTGAAAGATAAAAAGGAATAGGTATTTTGAGGTGCAGTTTTGTCCTTCACCTGAAGCAAAGACAGAAACACTGACAGCCTGAACAATCTCTGCTGAAATATCAGACTACCTGATAGCAAGATATTATGCAAAATGTTCATTCTTTTTCAGATACCAATGTACACCCCTCGAGAGAAATACACCTTCCTGAAAAACAGCAATCTCTACTGCTGTGCATCACACAGGGAAAAGTAAAACCCAAAACGCTCACTTCTCGAGTGTATGCCCAGCTCATCTTGAAAAATGGAAGTGCATACAAAACACTTTTCTATGGCAACCACAGACACACTACCACACCTGGTCTAAATACCAAGATTAGTATGCACTGCTACAGTCCAGGCAGCATCCAGGGGAAAGCATTTTTTGGATTTCAATATCCAGACGCCAGCGAAAATCAAATGTTTGATTTTCAACTATACAAACACACATACACTTCTCGTTGCCTGTAAACTCTACCATCAGAAAATAATGCTTAAGGAACAATATGTCAATGTACCCCTGACTTGCTTTACTCTGGTAACTTAAATGCTTCCGTTAGGTCACAACAGGAGTGAACGCGTGAATCTCATTTATCACTCGCCACTGATAAAACTTTCAGTTAATACACCAGAAAAAAAAAAAAAAAAAAAAAAAAACAGTATTTGCTAGTGCAGTTCTACAGCTTTTCAACAGGACTAGGTTCAGCTGCACACCACTGCTAATGCACTTCAGAGAAAACAAACTCCCCACACAACAGATCAAGTCATTATGGAGACAAGACACCTAACACCTACATCAGAAAATAACATTAAATATTAAACCCACAAAAATGCATCAGTCACAAACGCTACCGGGGGTGTTAGGCTGGAATCCAACAACTGCACACCCTGGGCCCACCAGAGCAGGGGAGCCAGAGGAGGCTGCCCCGACTCTGGGGAATGCCCAGCACACTCAGGACCAGGGGCACAGAGCAGAGAGGAGACAGGGAGGCCATCCGAGCAGCGGCCCGGCGCCCCGCACTCACCCCGCCGCGGTCAGCGCTTCCCGGGTGGGGTGCCGGGGGAAAGCGCCACAGCGGCCGACCCGCGCCTCCTCGCCCAGGAGCTCGACGGCGGTGACGGCCCCGCCGATGGCGGACGAGACTCGGCTCTTCTCCTCGGCGAGTTTCCGCAGCATGGCGGCGGATGGCGGTGGATTGTGTCCGGCGGATGGCGGTGGATTGTGGCGGATGGCGGTGGATTGTGGCGGATGGCGGCCTCAGCACGCGCTCCCCCGCCGCCGCCCTTCCCGCCACGTGCGCCCCTTCCCGCCCTTCCAGGCCGGCCCGCCCCCGGCGGGAGCGCTCCCGGCTGGGCTCTGCCCACCCTTCCCAGACAATCCACGGGGAGCTGCGAGCTGAATTCCTCCAAACCCACCCCCAAAATGTATTGAAGCCTTCCTTAGAAAGGCAGCACATACAGACGCAGACTAGTAGTGTACAGGAGAGTTGAAGGCCTGTCATCCCTAATGGATAAATTTCAAAAGAAGAATAGAAGCTAAGAGAAACGTGTCACTTGAACTTTCCTTTGATCCTGTCATCCGCTCTTCTGAAATAACTGCAAACATCTGTGTGTAATTTTTTTAAAATCAGATAAATACTGAAAACCAATATGAACACAGGGTAGATCTTTACTTTGTCTAGTAGGATTTATCATCTCCACATTGAGGGCCTGATTCAGTGCAGGCATTTGGCTACTTTAGAACTGTTATTCTCAGGTAGTTACAAAGCTAGGGTATATGCAGAGAGGTAAGGATACCACAGCTTCTGGGTGCTTAACATATCAGCCTCAAAATCGTAAATTAAAGAAAGAAAGGGATTTTCCTCACTAAAATTTCTAGACGTTTTTGAAGTTTTAAAAGAAAGAGGTGACATACATGCAGTATTTCGACCTAAATTATGCTCCTATATTAAATGCAAAAAACACCCGTGTAAGATCCAAGAAGTCTTGTTTGTCCTGTGTGACAAAGCTCAAATGTAGCAAATCTATACACCTGCAGATAATGTAAATCACTCACTGGGAAAGTAAACGCATTCTGTGATCCCGCTAAAGCTTTTTAACACAAACAAAAGAGATCTGAGCTCTGCTTTCCTTTCACAGCCACGGGAGGCCTGGGTGGTCATTCCCCCCTCACCCCACAGAACAATGCCCGAGCACAGCTCTGGAATTCCAGACGCTCTGTCCTTCCCGCACCTGGAGGAAACGGCCTGCAAAGCACGTAGGTGCTTCAGATCTCATAAATACAGCGCAGTGGGTGCCTCCCACCCCTCCGGGACAAGCTGTTCCCGAAGGGACAAGCTGTATAGACTGTGGGAGGCCCTTCCCAGCATTGTCCTGGCACGGGACGCCTGCTGCGCTCGTTCTTGGGAAGCAGGACTGAGGTGAAGATCTACATTAGAAGAGACCAGCAGGTCGGGGGAGGTGATCCTGCCCCTCTGCTCAGCCTAGGGGAGGTGAATGTGGCCTTTTGTGTCCAGTTCCGTGCTCCTCAGTACAAGAGAGACATGGAGCTCCTGGAGCAGGTCCAGTTGGAGACAACAGAGAATGACTGGGGGACTGGAGCATCTCTCTTGTGAGGAAAGGCTGAGGAAGCAGGTCCTGTTCAGCCTCGAGAAAAGACAACTGGGAGGGGACCCCATCAGTGTCTACAAGTATCTGAAAGGAGGGTGGCAAGGGGATGGAGCCAGGCTCTTCTCGGTGGTGCCGAGCGATAGAACAAGAATCAACAGACAGAAACTGATGTACAGAAGTTCCACCCGAACGTGAGGAAGAACTTCACTGTGCAGTGACCACGCACTGGAACAGCTTGCCCGGAGAGGGTGTGGAGTCTCCCTCACTGGAGATATTAAAGAACTGTCTGGATGCAATCCTGTGCCACGTGCTCTGGGATGTCCCTGCTTGGGCAGAGAGGTTGTTCCCGGTGCCCCACTGGGGTCCCTTCCCGCCTGACCCATTATTCCATGATTCCCAGGGAAGCGCGGCTGGCACCGCCGCGGTGCGACGCCGCTCTGGTCCTCCGCGGCCATAGGGGGCGCTGCTGTCCCCGGCCGCCGCGCGCCCCTTCCCGGCGCACCCCGCGGCGGCAGCGGAGCCGTCTCCGTTCCCCAGTGTGACCTTCGCCGCTCCCCTGCCACGGTGGGTCCGGGCCTCGCCAGCCCCGCTGGGTCCTGGCGGGCACCGCTCGGGGGTGGCTCGGGTGGGGACAGCCCTGGGTTAGCCTGGGAAGGGAAGAAATGGAGTGCGGTAACCTTGCCGTTACCCGCCCAGCCCCGTGCTGCGGGTCGGGCCTCGGGCTGCGGCGGCGGGTGGCGGGGAGGTCAAGCAGACAGCAAATACAGCGATGTTCAGAGTAGGTTTCAGAAAAAAAAGCAGAACGACGTGGTGCCCGCGCAGGCCCTGGGGAAAGGTCTCTGCCGGGCAGTAGCACGGTGATAAGTGGAAACAGCACTGTTTATTCCCTGTGTTTTGTAGCGCTGGAGAAATCTTTCCTTCATGTTCTGTTCAGTCTCCTTGTTTGTTAGTATGTCTTGATATTCTGCTATAGCAGAGTGACTGTTTGTAATCCGCTGTTCGGCTGAAACTACAAACCCTGGAAATTTAGGTGAGCAGGACCTAAATGTCCTTAATGCAGGACATTATAGTTATTGTCATTATTAATGACTGTCATTAATGATTGTCAGTAATAGTGTTGGTGAAAGCACAAAGGTGTTCCAGGAACTTTTGCCACAATAATAAATGATTGAAATTACTGTCCTTCAACAAATGTAAATGTGGGTCTGTAATTACATACGAATCGCCTCAAAGTTGTATTCATTCTTTAAGAAACACGTAGATTTTTCCAGTTCTTAGAGGCTTGCCAAATGATGCTTTAACATTTATTAACGGCGGATAAGTGAGCATTACCTCAGAGAAGTTTAAATCTGCTTCTCTTTCCTGGGTCTCTGGTTTACCATGTGCTGTCTATTTGTGTGTATAGCCGACTTCGCTGCGTTGTAATAAGCATGAATAGTGGGGTGAACTGCTGTGCATAAGAGGAGAACGTGGGGCATCTCTGCAGTGTGCTGCAAATGTGAACTAACATTTGTGGGAGTTAGGATAAGCTGTATTTTAAAACCTCCTACAATTTTCTCTTTGTCTTACAAAGCTGCATGAAAAAAAAAAAAACCCAACACTGACAGGCTTCTTGCTCTTGGGGCATATTTTGAAAGTCAAATAGTCATGATAAAGCATGAATTCATTAGCTTAACATAATTTATGTTGCTATTTTGAGTAGAAATTACCATGGTGGAAGAGACAGCTGCGAGGGAGGGAAGCTAAGTTGGTAATGCAAGGAAGGAGCCTCTCTGGCTTGTCTGGAGTGAGACTTCCTCCTGAGGGAATCTGGAAGCATTAGGAAAAAGCTGTCACTGATAGGCAGAGAGCAGTTTAGCTATTGCTGTTCTGTAAATGCTCTGTTGACTCACCTTTGAACCCTTTCATCAGCTGTAATTTTAAATTTTTTTTGTGTTAGCCCATAAATTGTAACCTTAATTCTGAATTTTCATTTCTTTGCTTTGGAATAAGTACTTTTGCATGCTTGGGGATATTTTTTTTAACCTGTGAACTGCTGCTGATATACCTTAGGAGTTATGTGTGAGTGTGTATAGATAGATGAATATATGTGTGTATGCATCTGTATGTATGTTAAAAATCCAGCAGGTAAGAATACAACTGCAAAAGTTAAAATGAGAACACTTCTTATAAATTTCAGATGGTGCAAGGTATGATTCCAAAGTCATTGAGACCCATGAAATTGTACTTCTCTACTGTGTATCAAGAAATATGGGTTGGTTTAGCACTAACAGCTTATGCCTACTACAAGATTTCATATGGGGGTAAGTCACACATTAAAGTCTTTTTTATAGAACAGAATACCCACAACAAGAATCAGTCATCAAAGATAACCAGCAAATGAGAAATTAACATTCTTCCCTAGGGCCAGGTCTTTGCTATAAAAGTTTAGATGTTTTAAATGCTGACTGTAGAAGGTTCCACTAACAAAAGTACTCAAATGTAACTGTGTTTACATTATGAAGATTAAGTGATACAGGAGTTGGTTTTTAAAATGCAGATCTAACTTACTTGCTCGAGATTTTGAAAAGAAATAGTTTTTAAAAGGTTTTCTCATATGATGGCCTTGTGAAAGTGTGTTTTGGGCTGATGGCACCCCAGAATGAGAGCTGAACATGAGAATGTGTTGCTTGGTGACACTGGATGACTTTCTCAGAGAAAGAAACAGAGTATCTAATGTAAAAATAATAAATTTGAATGGAGCAGAGGCAGAAGGGCACAGGAGATTATGGTGTCTTAAAGGTCTTGTTTGTCGATTTAGGCTATGCTCAATAAATCCCAAGTCAAACCCTTTACTGGCTTTTGTGAACAATGAAGTGTTGTAAGTTGTAGACAAAATTCACAGGGAAAGGAACCCCTTGCTGTGGGAACATCTGAGAGATATTACCTCAGTATTTTTCTAACTTTGTCCAAATAACGTGTAGCATTCCAAAACTGATACACTGCACTTAAAAGTTTAAGTAAATATAAGCAGTTGATCTTAATGAGTACTTAATGACTGTTAAGTAAATATGAGTAGTTGAGGTAGACAAGAAGAAAAAAAAAAGTTTAACTTTTGCTTTAACCTTTTATTTCAAGGAGAGTTCAAAATGGACAGACTGTTTCAAGCTTGTCTTCATGTCATGCTACATTAATTAATGACTTAGATGACCTGATGTAGAGCTTTGAGGGCCAAAAAACCTGGATAAATGGCAACTGTATGCTAAGCTTTACTTGAAAGGGAAAATAGTTTTTAATAGCTGCAGCCCTTTCTGCACTTTGGGGAATAATTTTGCAAATAATACATGGAATTATAGAAGAGTATGCTGTAGAATAAATCAGATTGGAAGGGACCTCTTGAGCTCACCTCAAGCCAAACCAGTGCTTGAAGCAGTTAGATCACAGATCAGGTTGCTTATTACCTTATTCATAATTTAAGTGAGTATTTCCAAGGATGGAGACTGTACAATCTCTTATAACTGTCTTCCTTATGAAGAATTTCTTTTTTTTTTTTTATCACTGTGACCCAGTATTTTAGGGGAGTAATTACAATGGGAATGTAAAATACAAAGGAAAATTTTAAAGCAAATGTTTCCCTTCAGTTTACATCTGTATTTTGTGTGTGTGTGTGTGTGTGTGTATATATATATATATCCATATATTACATAAAATAGTAACATTCCATAAATGTTTCTTATGAATTATAGTAGAAATCTTGATGACTAACTATAATTTCTAAATGCATGGAGTCTTGGTTAATTAAAAACAAACAACTTTTAAAAATCAATATAAAGTTTACTGAAATGTACCATGGGAAGTACATGTTGTACACTTTCAATTTTTGTTTAAGCTAATAATAAGCTAAATCAAATTTGTCTGTAAATAGGAAATATATATTTTAACTGTCATTGTTCAGCTTTTTTTTTTTCTTTTTTTTTTTTTCTTTTTTTTTTCCAGGCAAAAAATCATCAGGAAATAGTAAGTATTAGATATCTAATACTTTGATGTAATTTTAAAATAAGTGCAGTAAAAATTAGTTGAGAATATTTTACATTAGATAAATTTGGAGCTTAAGTTACAGATTTAGCAAATGTTTAAAGACTACTTCAAAATAAGTAATTTTGGTTGTATTGATAATTTTATAACCCAGAAACATCTGTGGATCTGCACATATATAATCTTTTGTGTAGGTTTTAGGAGTAAAATGGAAATTCTATACCTTGACTGTGTGGGCGAGGAATTTTTTCAAATCATAGTAACAACTATTTAATGGAATTATTTAAATCAGCATGATTTCAAGAGTACCTGCTATTTTAGCTGTCAAGAAAGTAGAAAGTATCAACTTGTGTTTTGAATTTGTATTTTTGTATCTTTATAAAGCAGTGTTTAGATACTTAGGGACAGTTTATTCAGACATCACACTGGAATTTATTTTTTTATGACCTGCTGTATCTCAGTTCACTTTCTGCACCATGAGAGAGAACCCACTTGCTCCCAGTTGAATTTCTACATGCAAACATTATTTCCATTTTGAAATGTGCAGTCAGAGAAAACACTACCTAGTCGATTTAGAATAATAGTGTAAATAAACTTCAGTTCTGGAAGAACCACAACCAAACCCAGGAAACTGTAATAGGGCTTTAAACTTGCCAAAGAGAATTCTTAATATTTGCTAAATTTACTTATGTACACATTCTGAGGGTATTGTTTCATTTGAATAGCCAATACTTGTGCTCAGATGTAAGTACATCTCAGATGTAAGATATGAGGTTGTCAGTTCTAGGACCTGCACTACATTCCTGAATTGATTTGCTTTACTGTTTGAACAGCCTAAATCATGTCTTTGTTTCAGAGTCCTCTGGTTCTGGCCATCATTAAAGATCTCTCCTCTTCTTGGAATATGAACTTGGCGGTTCATCATCTCTACTGCAAATGAAGCGAGTTACAGCCATAGGGAAATGAATGCTAAAAATGTACCTGATCCATCTGCTGTAATTGGAAAAAGAATAAATACACTGAACAAAAATTAAAGATGTTGGACAATATATGCTGGAGTGCAGTGTTAACCTAATTTTAGAACAAGGTTCTACAGTTCTAAGTACCGTGTTAAACTTTTTCAACAGTACTTTAAAAGGGATCAAATCTTTATAACTAAACTTTTTAATAGAATTAGATTGCCTTTTTTTCCCTCCCTAATAATAGCTTTTTTGGCTATTTACTTTAAAAATGTCGTTTAATAGGATACCAAGTATGAGGACTTAATCCCCAGCTTTTTGTCAACTTGTGGTGCAGTAGTCAAGGGTACCAAAAATTATATTTTAAACTTTACATTTTTTAAGGAGTTCTTAGTTCTGCAAGGTTTAATAGCAAAAGTTACATTGTTACCAAAAACAACATGCAAAAAGTTTACAGATTTTTTTTAAAGTGCATAATTCACCACTATATTTTTTTGTCCTTCATATTCAGTAAAGCTGAGAAATTATTCTGAAAGGCTTTTCCTTGAGTCACAAGTTTTGCAAAGGAATAAGTAATAACATTACCATTTTGTATAAGAAAATTGATGTTACTTGGACTTTCATTTGCCATTGGAGCTTATGAAAACCTCAGAATTTAAAGGGAACAATGAAATCATGCACTGGCAGCAGTTGGTATGAGAACAAATATTTAACTGGCTTCAAAGTTTTCCTTTTTCCTGAAAGTGAAGTAATACTTGTATTATTAGGATGGGTCACTAGTGGTTTTTGCAGACCGCTGTTAGGACTCCATGGCAAGTGTGTTTTGAAGACTGTAGGAACATATGCCATCTTATGAAAATGAGTGTTCAGAACTAGGCATTCTGAATTCTGTACCAAGTGTGGTATATAGTGTGTAAAACCAAAACTAGACTTCATGTCATGTTTTGTTTAAATTTAGCCTAATCTGCCTTTGAGAAGATTAAGAGGCTTAAGTCATTTTAATGACTTAATGCTTACGTACATCTTTTTAACTACTTCACTGAAACATCTTAAATCTTTCAGCTTGATTAAAGTTTTGCTTTTCAATCTCCTGACTGACTGCAATATCAGGCTATAGCTTAAATGTTTGTATTTGAACGCTCAGGAACTTGATAAGCTTACCTGCTGATGGTAAACATTCCAAACACTGTTACCTTTAATTTCTTCAAAATTTATACTTACACTTAATATCTGTACCTACTGAGTAGAGTAAAATCACCAGCCTTATTTCTCTGAGAGCTTTTTTTAAAGAAGGCAAGATTAGTATCACTGAATTTGAAAAGCTGACATCTGTCCTTCATGGATTTTTGACATTCATTCCACCTTGCACAGTTTTCTTTGTTGCACCTTTCCTTGATCTGTTTTAGCTGATTTCTTTAATCATTTCTATATGGGTTTTTCTGTTTCCTCACCACAGAAAAATGAAGGAGAAATCGGAAGAACTCACTACTAGATTTTTTACATAAAATCAAAAGCATCCAAAAGAAGGTAATAGAGAATAAAAACTAAAAGAAAATGGAACTTAAATGAGCAGATATTAGGCCAGTGGTAATGACAGGATGGGTGAGTTGTGGTATACTTAATAAGCAGTTCAGATTTAAAATTTATGCCACGTAAGGAGCCATAAGAGCATTTGTAATGCAAATTTATGATCACTAAGTTATAGTTCTTAAGATACCACACATCCTTCAAATGACCTGCTTTAGCAATTTTCAATTACAGAGCTCAGGCAAAAAGACCAGGAAAAAAACATTAATCACTGCAGGATTTGCTACACCTTAGCCAGACCATTGGCACTGAGGTACATCAACATGGTCTTCTGATCTCCGGGGCTGGAAGGCAAGAAGAGCTGCTGCTGACCTGTCCTTGGACCACATTTAACTGCACTTCTAGGTAAACTTAGCCTGCTTCAAGTCTTACCACTTCTTTCTATCTGACTTGGCTTGATTTTCTAGTAGGGAAAGTCCATATGGGCTGGGTTATAAAATTTCTAATTTCTACGGAAACAATGCCATATGCAGCTGGTTCTTCCATTGGTGCTTCTCTGTCAGGAATTTCTATGAGAGCTACAGAATGTTCCATCCTTTGTGATCCTTAACTCAAATATCTGCAAAAGAGAGGAAGTAAGGCTGGTGTTCATGTTTAAAAGATGTTTTGTTTTGGTTTTTTACTTGAGTAGCATGCAGGAGGAGGAAATTCAGTCAGTGGCTTGACTCAAAAGTAGAAATCAACACACCCATAACATGTAACACCTGTAGTACTATCTCTGTGCTTCCTATTTCTCTGTGCTGAAGCAATGTAAAACACAAAAGCGGAAAGCAAACTAAGGCATTTAAAGAGCCATTTCGTATTTCCAGTGAGGTGTGGAAAGAGTAATCAATTTTCATTGCAGCGCTAACACCTGGAGCATAGTCCTAGGTAGACAAACATTTCAAGGAATACCTACGCTTGAAGGGAATAGTCTTCTTTTAGAATATGTGCCTTTCTTCCTTTTTAGTAATTTAGCTAAGGTGATTTCTAAAGCTAACTTAAAACAAAAATATTATCTTGTTCTAGGTAAGTGTTTAAACAGACAATACTCAGCTCCTGAAAAAACCCATCTGCTATGCAAATGACTATGTAAGATCAGGACTTTAATCCATGGATGTAATATTCATCATGATTCACAACTAAACACTGGTGAGGGATATGCTTACTGCACATTGATGGATCATGTTGCTTTCCTTTAGCTGCTGCCTCTTTATATTGCTGACATTTCTAAAACAGGATTACATTTAAACTTTATGCAGTAAAGTAGTTAAGCAACTGTATTCTTAATTTGTTGCCTGTGGTGAGGCATCAGCAGTGACAAAACCTCTTTACTACCTTTACCGTGTTAGTGGAACAACAGACATCTTTAGGGGTTGAAGAACCTCATCCAATTATTTATTTGCAGCATCCTCTTGACTTAAGTTTTGCTGTGGTACTGGTAACTTTTTTTTTAAATCAATACAGAACATGAAAGCTCAGCAGTAGGAAACTATTAATAATGGCAATGTTAATGTAAAATGTCTTTCTACAGTACAAGTCTTTTGTATGTGCCCCTCCATGCTGGGTTTTCAACTGAGAGTTCTCATTTTGGAGCTTGGGGATTTCTAGAACATTTCAAGTGCTGTTCTGCAGTTGGGAATATCAGAGTTTTTTCTGCATGCTAATAAAGTATGATAGAATACTGTAGGGGAGCAGCAAAATACAGTCAGCGCCAAGGAAACATTAGTCACAAGGCCCAACCTACTTAACCTCCTTAATGGCTAACTTGGAAAAAACCCAAATGTGTATTCATGTTAATTGGGAGGATGAGTAAAGCTGCAGGAAATGGTCCAAAGTAACTAAAACAGCTGAACAAGTCTCCTGTTTATCTGAATCATGATAGCAATCCAGTGTTTGTAGTACAAATGCCAATACAGAGCTGGTATGTACATGTGTCTTGTACTTCCAGTCCCGAAGGAAGGAACAGTATCAGGTGCTTGTTAGACACAGGTGGTTGTGTGTGACATCATCACCAGCTGGCTAAACTGAAAAGGAGGAAATCAATGTGTGAAACATCTATTGTTTCATTCACAGAAATCTGTGAAGTTACTGGGAAGGAAAGAATAGTAAGATGGAGATTCCCCGAGGCATTAAAGATGTTAGTTAACAATTCATTAAATGGAGGAACAAGAAGTGACAAGATAGTGCTTGAACAGCAACTCTTCAAAGTATAATTCCATGACCTTTAGCAACTAACACTTAGCAGCTAATATTTTTAAGAACACAAAGCCACATGGCTGAATAGGTAATTTATTAAAAACTCATAAATAAGACAGTCTTGTGTCATCTACTCCACTGCTGCAGGCAAAGTACTTGGAAACAATTACTCTCTCTCAACTCAAAATGAACTGACCACCACAAGAAGGGATGATTTAGACGTTTTAATTAAATTCTGTCTTTGGTTACGTTTTAATAGTACGAGCACTCTGGCAGCTACACCAGCTTTCAGTGCCTTGCTCCTCATAGTTGTGCTGATATAGCTACTTGTGCATCAAATCAGGTGACCTTGCATAATTTTATGGGGTTTTCCTTCTCTAAAATAACAAAACAAGTGCTTGGGGTTTTTTTCATTTTAATTTGGACCCATCTGATTCTGTTTACAGCAAAGCTGCTTTATAACTAGATTATAGCACAACAGTTGGGGGGGTGCAGGAAAAGGGCAGAAGAAACAGAATTTGTATCTTACCATCTACTCAGCCAAGTTCCCTAAGTCATTGTGTCCCTCATAACAAGGCAATGCAAGTTTCCTCCTCATCCACAGCTAGAGACATGATCAAAGCACTGTCTCTCCTGGAAGGACTGTCATCAGCATCAACAGTCGGAGCAATAAAAAGAATGCAAAACTCCACCCTGTATAGAAATCAGGAACGACAGCTTGTGCTTCAGCAAAGGCAGAGCCTTGCTTCCTTCCTCTGGGACAGCACATTGCTTTCTTGAGATTATCCTATCACTTAATTAATTGGGACAAATGAACAAACAAATAGGGACCAGGGAGAACCACTGGATGATGATCTCCTAATGCTCAGTACTATCAGGAAGAATACTTTTACTTATAAAGGATAAAATTGGTAGTGGTTCATCAAATTATATTATCGGTTGTCATCAAATTAATATATGCCTAATTATTATGACCTTCTAAAGGATTGAAAAGGAATGGTTTTTAATTGATGTGACCTTTAACTTTTATATCCATATCATGACAGTACCTTCAGTGATCTGCTGGGAGAGACAATAGAGATTTCTTCAGAGCTAATGAAGTGTACTTGGGAGAAAATGATAATGGGGATTATGTGGGTGGTAGAACTAAGAGCTGTATACTGAATGAATCCCATCTGTGGTGACTGCTGCCTACACAGATTTTTTCTGCAGTATTAGTTGTAGTCTTCATTTCTTGTTTTAACCTGTTGTGTTTAGCATACTTTTGATAATACTAAGAATTGCCACAATTAAGGGGGAATTCTTCAGATATGAAGTAGAAATTATTGTGAGGTATTTCATATGGAATGCTATGTAAACAAGCAAAATGGCGACAACAAAACTGAAAAGAGGCAGAGTATTATGGGAGGAAAAGGGAGGGATGAATAAAGTGGACTAGAATGTGAACAGACAGAGGACCAAGAATACAGGGAGTGATACCCTTTTGTGGGAGGTCTAACCGAAAGCATTTCCACTTCCATAGTTAACTCTATTGTTTATTTCGTACATGTAGATATGTCTCAAACTATGCTTTTTTCAGCACTATTGTTGACTCCTTACTGATGATGCTTCAGGTATACCTCTTAATTTAGTGCAGTTGTACAGGGAAATAGCCTTTTTTAAATTCCCTTAAACATGACATTACAGTTCCCTCCTTATACTCCTGATGTTGTATTCCACATATCGCATACAGCTTGAAAAGAAAATTCTTCTGGTCTCAGTTAGGATTTCTAGACACTTCTTTACAATAATTAGCTAAAATTTAAATTCTGCATTTCTTTCAGCAAGCTAAGAATTTGAGTCATACCAATTTTAACAAAGGACCTGACTCTTGGTTTAAGTAAACACCAAGACATGATACTGTTCAGCATACTTTGATTTAAGTAATTCTTTTGGAGTAATGCAACTAGAAAAGGAATATTGCAAAAAATATTTTTACTTTGCTTTCAAATTATGTATTCTTATTAATGCTAACTATCCCACCTCTTTTTAAATTAAGGCTAGTACATTAAATATGTACTCAGACCTTTCTAGAAGGAAGAAAGGCAGAAGGCAAGAAAAATATGTTTCCCATAAGAAATGGAAGAAATAGAAAAAAGAAAAATTCCAGTACCTTGTGTTGTAGCTTGTCCATTTACAGAACAGAAATACTGGTTTTGAATTTGAGACATAAGCAGTAGACAAACCTTTAAAGTAGCATCTAATCATCCCCCAGCAAGTAGGTTATTATTGGGTGTACTCCTCCGTGATGAACACACTCCTTTCCAGCCTTCTAAATATTCTCAGGTTCAGCTGCATATTATGGTATCTTCTTTGAATAAGTCAACCTAAAATAGATTCTAAACACATACCAGTGATACATTTTCTACTGTCACTATTTCTAGAGCTTTTCACTGAATCATTTTCAATAAGGTTCCATCAATGCCCTACACAATTCATCTGCTCCTACTGTTGACATTCTTCTGTTTATGCAGCTAAGAATTGTAGTAAACTTTGTTGTAGGATCACAGTAGTAAAAATAAAAAAAAATAAAAAATCAGAAATCTATTTCTGGAAGATTACAAAACAGGGCACTTGGAGACAGAATCAACTTGTCTCATTAATATTCCCTGGAGCAGAACATTGTTACTTTATGTGAAAAAGGAATATTTACAGGAACAGAAGGGATGAACCTTAAGCATCAATAAGGCACAAATCCATTATTTTCATAACATGCAAAAATCATCATTGCAAATGTTAGATTACATCTGCTGGTCAGATTACCTGAGTGCAGATGCTCTTCTATTAAAATGCACTACTAAAATAGTGTTTGTGATTGAAAAACTCAGATTCCCAATAAATTGTGTGACAGCCATGCTCTGACAAGACTTTTGGTAATCAAAAAGTGGTAATTTAAGGTGGTGTTTATACATATACATCTCACATATATATCTATATATGTATCTCTATAGATATATATGTGAGAGAGTGCAGAAATGTTTTCCATAGAGATGTATGTTAAATCAGAACCTGTTTCACATCTGCAATGGTGTTTTACTTAACAAATTTAATACTCTACTGTATTTTCGGAGGAGACTTACCTTACGTTTTCTAATCTGTAAAATCTGTGATAAGTACATACACAGAAAAAAGGTAAAGAATGTTATTTCCAGTAGTGTAGTCTTAATGTAGTTGTTTAAATACCAAGTATAAAACAGATAAGGGGTTTTTTTTAATACACATTTAATTTGGTTTATAATTTTTTTCTCCTACTCTACATGAGCATTCTTCTGCTCAGACACATGTTTTCCTCTCTAAGCCTCCTTTGCATATCACTTTATCAGTAATTGCTAGAAAATACCTTTCAGTATATCCCAGACTTCAGAACTGAGCAGAGGACTTTCCCAGTCTCCCCTTCCAAGCTGCAATCCTTCAAGTTCACCCATTACCACGTTCAACAGCAAGACGCAGGAGCTTCATTACCTGATACCCCCTTCTTGTTTGTTCTGACTAGATCTATTTACCTCAGGAAAGGTAACTAAGAAAAGGACAATTTCTAGTAGGAGATGCACATTTCAAATTAGGAATTACTGGGTTTGTATATTGCAGTAATACAAATCTAACATGAAAACATGCATCTGATACAGCAGGATAAAAGGAGAAAAGAAAAGGCATTGGTTTCAATTAAATAAGTAGTTGGCCATCTAAAACAAAGGGATGATGTGATTAATAGAAAAGTTGAAGATTAACAACCCAAAACTTTTGCAGCATGAGGGAAAAACTAACGTATGATAGAATTCTGCATTAGCTTTTCAGCTGAAAGTTTTTGAAATCCCTTCATGCAGAAACTGTAAGAAACACGTAAGTACTTAACTAAGTCATGGAAGAGATATGTGAGAATAATTTTAGTCTTACAGTAACAAATTAAAAAGCTGGACTCAAAACATGGCCCATCATTTTCCATTCATATTAACCAAGTGGTACACCCAAAAAAGAGTAGCCCATAAATAAAGGAGGAGTAAAGAGTGAAGGACTGACTGTCCCTAATTAATGTTGCAATTAATAACCCATCATCTGGCTCATCTCAGATACTTGCACTCATCATGGGCATATTGAAAATTTCAAGAAAAAGGATTTTTATAAAGAAACATCCTGAGAGCCCAAATGGCTATAAAGCCTGAAAGTACAAGCAGAGAGAACATCTCCCAGGACGTTAAAGTTTTTGTTTTCTTCAGCTCTTTGCATATGGTTAATGGCCTCATTGTTATGAATTACAGGGGAGCAGAACAAGATTTTCCATCTATAAAGATGATGGCATGTCATCTTACTGGACTGTATCTTCTGTAGCTACAATATAAACCAATACCTTTTAGTGCAATAATTTTATGAGTGGATAGCAACACATCTCCCAATGAAACCACAACATTTCCCACTAAGTACATGCTTTTGTGTCATATGTATTGGATTAAGGATACAATTTCTGTTATTGTTTAAAGAAATTACCTCTAATCCACCAGCAGGCCTGGAACACATGACATACCAGACACCCAAATCCCAGGAAGTGCACACAGCTATGCTACACACACATAATGCTTCACTCCTGCTGTAATTGTCGCACTTCTCAGAATGATGCACCAAGTGCTGGGCTATGGAAACTTGAGATCATGAGTCACCTAGTCCAGCATACATTACTTGAGAATATTACAAGGCAGTGATGAAGAAGTATCTTTCTCCTGTTCACGTGTCTTAAATACTGTATACCAAACAGACATCAAAGTGTTTCCTTTAAGTTGTTATTTGTAGTTTATTTATCTCTGAACAGGTTTGGTGGGGTTTGAAATGCCTTGGCTGTATGTGAATTCAAGCATGGCAGCATATGACTGTTGTTCAGTACAAACACTTCATTGCTGCAGCTTTAGGAAGTCAGGGTGATTCTGGAATGAAAGGCTACTTAAGGCCACAGTAACAAATATACCTTTCCTTTACATATACACTCTTACTTTACACTGTATTTCACTAAACATTTTAGGCTCCTGCTGTGAAACTCCCCATGAAACATTCAGTCTTTTTGTTTGTATCATCTGTTACAAAGCACTGCACTGTAGCCACTCCATGCAAGTTACAAGTACTTCTGTCACTCAGCTTCTTAAATTGCTTACCTACTCAGACCCAGTTCCTCCTGCATTACAGCAAATGCAAAATACAATTTTTGAAAGGAGAGTTGTATTCTGTAATAAAGTAATCCACTTACTCATTTAGCAAAGAGACATTTTCTTTAAATACATGCAAAAAACCCCAGTGCTCCTACCCATACTCACTTTTAGAGATTTTATTCTGCCTGTTGTAAGGGAACCCATCTGAACTGGAGCCATCCAGAAGTCTGCTTCCCAATCAGAGCTAGTCATCCAGGCACCATCCTAAATCAATACAGAGACAGGCACCTTCAAAGACCAAGAGATTTAGATAGTGGGATGAGTATCTCGACATGAATGGATTATCTGCAGAACTGCCTCTCCCCCCCTCCCCTGATTTATCTCTAGAAGCAGCCTCAATGACTGATTGAAATGACACACCTAACCCCTAGATTAGTAAAGCTGGATCCCACCCTAAATGTTTGACCTCTGACACTGCTGCTGGCTATAAATAGCAGTATCTGTTATTTAAAATAATACCACATGAAAAAAAGTGTTACATTAATTCAAAATTGTTTTCCTGTGACACCTCCAAAGTGTGAAAATATTTTCCTATGCTCTGGAAAAGCATCTTAACAAGGGAATGCAAAACTGGAGAACACTTGGATCTCAGAAGGTAGGAAAGCTCATTTTCCTCCTTTTGTCTATGCATAGAAAAGAAGTAGGAGAGACTCAGACATAATAGTTTTTAAAATTTTAAAAACATCTACATTTGAAAATCTCGCTAGAAGATAATTAGAAAACACAAGTAAGATTCAGAATTTCAGCAGGAGTGCTCCTGAAAATTTCAATAGTCTGCCACCTCTATCTGTGGGAATCTCTGCTTGTCCTAAGAATAATAATGATAAAATAAGAGGCCTGGAAATTTATTAACAGCAGTTAAAACCCCTTTTTCCAATAAACCTAGGTTAAAAACACACCATGTTTTGGTCATTTTTCACTGTGTACCCATAAATTCCAAGTGTTTTAACAAAACACTAAATGACAGTTTATGCATTTCAATCAAATTTCAGTTTCTAGGTAAATACGACTACTGCACATCTCACAAACTCACCACACCATAACCAATAAGCATTAATTCTTCATTTTTTAAATGTATTGTAAGTTGAATAAATGTGTGTTGAGCTACAGTGGTTTCAATTTGTTATGTTAAATAGAATTGTTGAGGTTTTTTAAGAACCAAGAGGAGAATAACAGATATTTGTACAACATGTTTTAATACTTACACCAACAAATAAGCACAAACCCTTTCCTTTAGAAAGAGGTTGACAAAATTAGAACACCTTTCACAAAGGAAGCGGATTTGGAATCAAATAATTGGAGTGTAGTACCTCTGGCTTTATCTGCTTCCATAACCAAATTCTCTTCCCTTATCTTGTTAGGCATTCCCCAAATCCTGACTGCTTTCATGCAACCTCAGTTACCCAAGAAAGGCAACTGAGCTGTAGATATCACTGGCCCCTTGGGCCAAGCACTGTAATGCCTACAAAACTGGACCAGTCATTTGGTATGGAATAATGGGCAATGGGAAAAAAAAAAATCCCTACATTCTTATAAGTGACCATTATTCTGTTCACAGTAAAGAGATTTCTGCTTTTAAATTGGAATCAGAAAATTTTATAAAGGCTTCTTTGTCTCTTGACTGCCAAGAAAGTGGTTCCCAAGAAGATTTTTCCATGGAAGAAGTGTTAAATAACTTCCCATGATGCAGGTAGAATTTAAAGTATTATATACTTGGTAAATATTGGTTATTTTTTTTTTTCTTTCTGCATTTCTATAGAAAAATTGAGATGGGAAGAGCTGAGACAAGTGATGTTTCCAAGGGAAGCAGAAATAGGAATAGGAGCAGACTTGCATATAAAGTACATACTCTACCTTTTGAAGACGTTTCCTCCTAGCCTTCAGTATCCAGTCTGTCTGGTTGCCGAACCTTCATCTGCCAAAAGCAACACAGTGACAAACTTTTATACTACTGTTCCAACAGAGGACTTGTGTGGAGGAGTGTCTGCATCCCCAGCAATTGTCTACATCATATTCTCCCACTTTTCATTTTGTAGGCACTCCTGCTGTCACAGTGAAAAAGTAATAGTGAGATAATATTTACAGTGTTTTATTTTTTGTTATTATTCACTGAATGCAGGGAAATGTCAGCTATCAAATATACCTGAAAAAAATTTATAGACCCTTGTTTAAGACTTGCTGGCAACGAAAATTAACCTGGTTAGTGAGAAAGACTATTTTTTATAGAACAAGTATGACCAAAGGTGCACAAATCTCTCGGTGTTAGAATTTTAGAATTTCTAGTTTGTTAAAATTAGAATTACTGTAAGTAGTAAGAGGACAAGTAAATTTCTATTCACTCCTATTATTTTGTTGATTAAAGTTCAATATGAATTTGATGAAGATAAATCACTCCCCCCCCCCCTTTTTTTTTTTAAGATAGATGACTATGAGCATTTGAGACCTTGTTTTATTCAAGTCAGCCTAATTGCAGGGTTAATACTCTTCTGAGTAGATCTCGGCGTTCTCTATGGTGTTTTAAGCACCATAGTCTAACCTATTTCCAAAGCTCTGTGTGTGAGGTGGAATCACAGTCTACAAGAACCTGTCGATGGTATTAGTGTGATTGCCAGCACGTAGTACTCCAACTGGTACTTGCACAATAACGTTAAACTGGCAAAGTACTATCTCGTGATGCTAATAGGTTTTCCTTGTAGGACTGTTTTAGTAAAAGAGGCAGAGGCTTTGACCTGTCACAAAGCTAACACCAGAGCCTGCAAATGCACAGAGAAGGATACACAGTGAAATTTTAAGCATGTATATATTTTAAAAATTTAGACCATTATCTGTTACAGAATCTTACATGACTAGGATATACTTACCATGCAGGTTCATACATTGAGATTATTATGCTATTACCACTTACCCTCAAAGACTTACACAAACATTATCTAAGCTCCTCAAAATCTTGCCAAGTTAACATTTTTTTTCCACTCCTAGCTGAGATCTGTCACGGTGTTCTGCAAATAAAGTAACAAAGACTGGAAACCAGCCATTTTCAGAAACAGTTGGAGCACTGGGTAGGTCCATGTATGCTGTAGATTAGGATTTAAGACTCACAGCAATATGAAATTTGTCTACATTGCATGTGTTGCAGTACTGACATATGGTGATGTTTTGACTTCTAGATGAGCTTGGCTTCTTCCAAGCTGTTAACTTTCATTTTGCTGTTGTAACTCTACAGAATGAAAGACTAGAAAATGAAGGAAACTGAACCTTACTTTCAAACACGAGACCAGATCTCATGAGTCTGACATCAGGACAAAAATACCTTCCCCTCCTGCTGCTAAGCGGAGTTTTGTACATCAGACAGATTTCACGAGGAAGGGACGGTGGAGGGAAAGTGACGCTAGGCATGACGCTATCCAAGGTGTGTTTCCTTAGACCAGGACAAGCTGTGGGGAAGGGACCTTAGCTCACAGGCACAGGAGACCACCGAGCCCCGTCTTACGCCCAGCTTCCCCCGCACACCCAGCGGGTCGTGGGCAGCTACAGCGGCGGGGCCGGGCCGGGCGGAGCCGCCCCGCATTCCCCGCATTCCGGGGGCAGAGAGCGCCCGGGGCCGCTGCCCCTTCCTCCACCGCCCGGGCCCGAGGGCAATCGGCCGCGGGCAGCCCGCCCAGAGGAGGCGGCGCCCGCCGGGGCCCGGCCCGGGGGCAGGGCGGCAGAGCGCCGGGAGGAGGAGGAGGCCGGGCGGGGGAGAAGTGGCGTGGCGAGCCTCACGCTGAGCACGGCACTGCGGGAGCCAGGGGGTCCCGGCGGGGACGGGAGGCGGGCGCGGGTCCCGGTCCCGCATTCCCGGCCCGGCCCCGCGGTCACGTGCGGCCCCGCAGCGCCTCCCCGCGCGGCCCCGCCCCGGCAAGGAGGCGGCGGCGGGGGTTAACCCGTGGCGGGGCGGTGCGGGCGGAGCGGAGCGTAGCAGAGCAGAGCAGAGCAGGAAGCGCCCGGGGAGGGAGGCGGGAGAGGCGGCCGCGCTCCGGAGGAGGAGGAAGGGGGTTGGGAGCCCGGCCGCCGTCGCCGCCTTCGCCTCTTCCTTCCGCCCGCTGCGCGGAGCGAGGCGCGCGGGAGGCACCTGTCACAGCCGCCAGGGCGAGCGCGGCGTCCTCCGCGGTGAGAGGCGGCGGCGGCAGGAGAGGCCCGGCGCAGCTCAGCGGGCCCGGCGCGGAAAAGGCTGCGGAGATGATGCCGGTGAGTGAGAACGGGGAGAGTTCGCGTCGTCGCTCCCCGGCCTGGCGCCGCGCTGCCGGGCGCTGGGACGCCTCGCCTTTTCCTGCGGGGCTGCCGGCGGCGGATAGAGTGCGCGGCGCCGCCGTCATCCCCGGGCCAGCCGGGACAGAGGGCTGCGGGGCTGCGGAGACGTCGGCGGGCTCCGCGCCGGGGGTGGGGCCGCCGGTCACCGCCGTCCCTGGCTGTGGGGGAACACGACCTGCCCCCGCCCCTCCGCCCGCGGGGGCTGCACCGGCCGTGACAGGTCGGGAGCCGCGACCCCCCGGGCTGTGGCGGAGCGGCGCCTCCCGCACCGCTGCGGGGAGGCGGGGGTCGCCCCCGGGTCGCTGCCGGCAGCCGAGGCCCGCCGTGAGGCGTGGGGGGTGCGCTGTGTTTGGGTGAGTGGGTGTGCGGGGGGTGTGTCTGTTTCGGGGTTTTACACCCGAAGCCCGATCCCTCGCCGCCCGGGTGCGGGGAAGGGCTGAACCGTCCCGGGGCAGGCGGTTCCGGCCCTCCTGCCGGGGTCAAGCGAGCGCAGGCGGCAGCACCGTGTCAGCCTGACTCCCTCCTCGGTTCCTGTCACCGCTTTTGTGAAACCGTCGCTTATTTATCGAAGACAAACCCTTTCATTTTCCCGCAAACAACCTTGATTGTCTTCTGTGACAGAATCCCTGTCCGTTTCCTGCCCCCCGCTTCCCTCCGCTGTCGCTGTGGGCTGATGCAGTGGTCAGAAGAGAGTTGTTCCTGATGACTGTTCGTTTTATGACAAGATCCTCTGGGACGGAGTAATAAGCAGTCACATTCCTTTTGTTGATTTCTTTCAAACTCTGTTTGATCTCAAATGTGGCTTTTTGAGATACTCCAATATAAGGGACTATCTCCCATGTTTTCTCTATTTCCAGTAGAAATTAGCTTTTTATTTACAATTCCTCTGCAGTGTTTGCAGCCAAAGCACTGCAGCAGAATGTTTCTCTGTGAGAGCATTTAAGACATTTTTTACAAGGTTTTATTGCTCGAAATTGGTTTTGTGACTGAGAGGAGGAAATAAATAGCTCAAACTCAGTGCAAAATTTCAGATGGAAGAGTACAGGTAGGGTTTAAAAGCCAGGTATTGTGACAGGCTTTTTACCATCATGTGCACTTTAACTTCCAGCTGCTGAGTGCCAAAATACTGTATTGATACTGATGAGGATTGCAGTGCACTGGGCATGTTAGACACCAGCAACAAAGTTTATGGAGTTACAGGCTTGTGCCATGAACATTTGGACGTTTGCTTGTAGAAACAAAAACAAGGTGACAGCTTCATCTTCCTTCTCAGCCTGGGTTATGCTTTACATTCATAAAATTCCTGTTGAAAACCCAGCATGCCAATGACATGCTAAGTCAGAACAAATGTATTTGTTTGCCATTACTAACCCACGTGTGGGTTTCAGGTTAACGTCATAACTTGGGTGGTACAGTGATTGACTTCTTAGAAAGTTTCTTTTTACCTACTTAAATGTTTCTGCCAGTGTCTTGTGTTACCTTCTTGCTTGTTCAAATGTGGTAGTTGTTTGTATTTATTGGAAGGTGGTTGAAGATTCAGACTTTTTGCTATGTTTTTGAAACACACTTCAAAGCATTTTTAAATGACAGATGAATTTTAGTAAAACAAATTACCTTGCTACAGGGGTGGTAATGTTGCACATTGGAGTTTACCGAGTCCAAGTCCAAAATAATAAATATTTTACTTTTCTGAAGACATTTTAGATGCTGTTGTGGACAGTCTGTCAGTCAGGAATATGTATATTTATATTTAAATAAATATGTATATTTAAATGGACTCGTGATAGTGCCTTCAGTCGTTCAGTCTTTCATCCCAACTGGACCACAAGGATGAAAAAACCCAGCTTCATTTACTGGTCTCATCAACATATAGTATCCAAATAATGTGAACATATGGCTGTAGAACCAGACCAAGTGTTTTAGGTTTTTTACTCAGTTGTTTGTATTCTGAGAATGGAAAAGTTAGTGATCTAACATTTTACCTTAAAGAATTCTTTGACTTCATATTCATGGAAGCTTTTTTCCCCCCTAAACCAGTTGAGTTTTTCCTTGTGGGTATTTTGGGCTTTGGGTTTTTTTATATAATTAGCAAAAGCATGAAATAGCAAGAGGAGAGGTTTTAATACTGCTAGACTTACCTACTTGTTACAACAGTTCATCTCCATAGTTTTGTGTCGACAAATTAAAGGAAATGTTAACAAACTTACGTAGTTTCTTGAGATTCACATGTATTAGACTTGAAGTAATTGATTGGGGCCACTTTTGGATTGGTAATTCTTTTGGCATTTGTAAAAGCATTTTTAAGAGTGAAGTAGTATCTGAAGTCCCTGTTTTTCTCCTTTGGTGTCTGTTATGATTTTGTTTTTCTCCCCTCACATGGGGAACAGTGTTACTTCTCAGAGGTTTTCATCAATTACAGTTTCTTTTGTGAGTGGGATACTTCCCACTCTGTTCTTCAGCATCCTTGTCATACAAGGATTTTATTCATTATCCTTTTTCATATTGCTTACTCTGGTTCTGAAAAATACAGAATAGTTATTCTTGGTCCTGAACACAGTTGGGCTTGAAGAAGAAGTAATGATTTAGACTACAGTTTTCTCACCTGGATTTTTTTTCCCTTTGCTTTGCTGACAAGACATATCAATCATAAACCCTTACATGGCCTTCAAGAGATAAGGACTATGTGTATGATGAGCTTATGATGCTACACTGAATATCACCTCTGCTGAGTGTTCCTATGAGTATGCCTTGAATAGAGGGATATTTTTTCACTGAAAAGTAAAGGTTAGTGTTTCTTGCATTCTTGGAATAAAGTGTGCAAACCTGGAACTATGTGGTTTAGGTTTAAGAGGAAATCTTTTGGGTTAAAACAACTCCAGTTATATTTATTTGCAGAATTTTTATGGATATAGTTCCTTTTTCAGCCAGATAATCTATAACCTGATGGGAGGAAGAGTTATGTATATTTTCATCTATTTGCCCCAGTGGAAAGGCTTTTTTTTTTTTTGTGATACTTTAGAGTTTGTGTTTGAAAGAGTGTTAGAAACTTTTCCTTAAATAATGCAATTGATGCTTTTTTTTCCTTGGATGGTAGTTCCAGAATTACCTCTTCTGTCAAGTATTAGCATTTTCTTTGGGCACAAGGGTGCACACAAGAAAAAAGTCATTTATGAGAGCACTGTTTTCCCACTTACAAAGAAATACAATGCAGTAAGGAACTGATGTATTGGAGAACCATGCAACACTTTCCTTTTTTGCCTTAATTTTGGGTATAATTCTTTCACGGTATGTGAGGTAAAGGACTCCACAGTGAAGGACTGTATAGAGTCCATATACCACCAATAAAGTGACAAGACAGGTGATGGTGGGGCACTATGTAAGAAATTGTGATGGATCAAAACTTTTAGGAGGAAGAGTTGGTATTGCAAGTTCTCCTAGCAGAACTTTTCTGGTTTTGCCTTTAACTCATGAATATCAGTGAGGTTGCAGCCAGGCATTCACATTTTTGAAATCATCCAGGAGGAGCCTTACAGGACTTTGTGGTGTGAGGTTTAGAGTTGCTGGATACATCTGCATGTGTATGATCAGGTAGTTGTGATGGTTGGTTTCACAGAGGGGAGAGTGAAAAGTTTAGAATGTTTAGTGGTTTAATTTTTTTTCTAGTTAATTTTGTAGGACACTGCAAGTCTCCTCTGAAGACAGACATGACTAATGCATATTTTATGTTAGAGACTTTGTACCTAAACTCCTGACCTATGAAGATGAATAATATGACTGATAAAATACAAAGCAAAGATGGGATATCTGCAGGAGTTTTTTTCAATAAAGCTGTTGAATTAAGAAAAAGTGGGGGGTTTGGTGGGCTTTTTGGTTTTTTGGGGGTTTTTTGTTTATTTGTTTTAAAATGAATATACACTTGTCCTGTGTTCAGTCTAAAACATTTCCCAAAAAGTTGAAAGTGGGCATTGTTTATTAGATTGCTTATAATTTAAAACCAAAATATTCTTCAATCAGTGTCCCCTGTTCTCTTTCCATAGGAAGGTTGCTACTGATATAATTATACATTGTAGAGGAAGATGTGTCACTTTAATACACTTAAATCAATATTATGAATTTTAATTATATTAATATGAGCAATTTTCAGTGATATGGAGATAAAATATATTGTGATTAATTCAGAACTGTATAGTTCTCAGCAATACTGATGTCCTTGTTTGCTGAATAAATCTGAACTGACTGTAGAGAATAATTTGCATGTTTATCAGCCATTATTAATGGAGTTATTTATTGCAACAAAGCTTAAAGGCCATTTCATGTTTTTTTGGATCATGTCACTATTTTTTTAGGTTGACAGAATATGGCTTATTCTGTGGTAAAAATAAGTTCATCAGCTTCACCACGTCAAGAAAAAATACTATACATATGCTAGTCTGATAATAGAATATTTAAATATATTTATTAGATATGTGTGGGTTTGTTGAAATGTAGGAGACTTTTTAGGGAAAGGATGCTCTCTTGTATGTTAACATAGATGAATTTGTTGTCCATTACAGACTTCAGAGAAAATAACTATTTGTTTGACAACAATATTCCATTCCACCAGATTGATTTATCTAACAAAGCCAAGTTTCATATGAAATACATTATTTAAAAAACCTTGCTTATTCACATACTTATCTTTAGATGCATACAGCTGTGGAGCAGCCCCCATTATGCCAAGAGTTGCCCATAGACAGAAAAAAGGCAGCGCTTTCTTGTAAAGAATTAGAAGTCTAATGCCTGGTATTAAAATCAGTGCTCATGTTTATTATCTTTTTAAATGTCCGTGGAGGTTAGATAATTTTTTTTTGTCTTTATAAACTATAGGCATCTTTAAGAATTTAAAAAACCATTGCTGTGAATAGAGGTTTGAAGAAGGAAACAAATTATTGCCTGATTAGGGGAGTGGGGGGAAGGCGTCTTGCTCTCTTTCCCTCATGACTCACTGTTGGAATTTACAAGTCTTATGTGTTTGTCTAAATTAAAAGCTTAGTATTACCATACATTAATTACTAGCACAAGATAGCTCAAAATACTTAACCTCTTAAGTGAATGTGCTAGCCTGGAATATAGGAGGTTCCTTCCTGGGTTTGTATCAGACCCCAGCAAAGGGAGATTTTAATTTTTTTTCTTAAATTGAAAAATTATGTTTATAGGTGATCCAAAATCTTTGAAATCTTTCTGCATTTATGAATAGTTTTTCCATCAGGCTTGAATCCGGTGTCTCATTTGTTCTTAAATTGTGGTAAGATTTTTAAGTAAACAAATATTCTGAGATACGAATTTTAACACTTCAGGCTGGTACATTTTTCTGGGAGTTGGGAAATCTGCCATTATCATCTATTAAACTTGAAAGCATGTAATAATCTCGAATGTGTTAGGCAATTTATCAGTGGAGTGTGCTCAATGTTTTGAGGTTCTGGAAGCAATTTTTTTATGACAGACAATAATAGAATTATATTGTGCAATAATAGACACCATCCTTCAGAAGCAGATTTGTGTGTCAAAGGCAACAATGGTACCTGGAGGACAAAGCATAAATTCTGCAATAGCTCAAAGGACCAGCAAGAATATGAACTGCTTAATGGAGGAACAAAAAATGGTTTGAATTTCAAATTTCAGTCACTTTATCTGGGTTTTAGGTCACCCTGTTATTTTTCTAAGATCATGCTTGGGAGCAAGTCCATGTGCTATACTGGAGAGCAGGTTTATCACTGTGGTGCAGTAGGATGTTGGAGCAGCTGAATTCCTTTCAGGGCTGAGGTTTCACAATAGGGATGAGCTGGGTTAACCATTTCCTGCAGCTCTGGAAGGGCCTGCTTCCTCTTGCTTGCTGCTCATTCCCACCATTGGCTGTGAATGGACTGCACTGCTTGTCTCAGCAAACCCATGTTAATGTAAAAATAGCTCTATCCAAAGAACATGGAAGAGATTTATGTACACGTGTGTATATATGTGAGTGTATTGCATTGACTACTGTCTTGTGCATGATGGTGCAGGAGGGAGCAGACTGCTTGGCTAAGATTGATAACAGAGAAGGGGATGGGCAAGTGGAATCTCTCTCTTCAAGTGTTTTTGTTTATTCAGTTTAGTTTATTGTGGAGCTCTACCCCAGGCGATGTATTTTGAGCAGGTGAGCAGAACAGTGAGGTGAAACTAAACTCTCTGCAGTGCAGTAACTTTGTTACTTCAGAGATAAGTTATGGTTTCACCAGCTTCCACATCTTTATTGCATACCCAGTAACACTTTACATTTTCTCTGAAATGGGAAAAAGTAAGGGATGTTGGTTTTTTAGTAAAGTATGTGGTCTTTGAGGAAATCTTGAGAAACAAATATAGGGGTGGGACACAGAAAGAAATGGAAAACCAATGAAACTTAACTGGCAGTTGCTAGTCTGCCATCATTTCCCACCCCTCACTTTGCAGTAGTGCATTCCTTCTTATTTCTGACCATTATTTCCTTATTCTCTAGATTCATAGTGTATTCTAGCCTAGTTCTTTGGTAGTGGAAGTACAATTAAGATTTTTGTTTTAGTTTCCAGTTCACTGCTTTGCTTAGCAGCAGAATTCTATTTATGTATGAAGAGTCTGTAGCTATAAAATACTTTATTTAAGGAATTCTAACTTCAGCAGGAAGCAATCTTATCTAAACTTGCATATGTTGCAAACACTGTATTTAACCCATGTATCCTTATGTCTAGGTTTGACAGAAGGATTTCAGTGTTCACATGATTAAACTTCTGTTTATAAATTGAGAATGGAGGAGGAAACTGAGGCTTCAGTTTTGTGTAGGTGAAATGGATGTAACTGCAGGGGTTGCTGAAGTCCTGCATCCCTGCTGCCCCCTCTCTTGTATTGGCTCTCTCTGGTATTTATCTGTTTCTGTGCTGAGCTGTTTGCAAACTCAGCAGGAAGTTGTTTGCCTTTACTTTTTTTTTTTTTTCCCATTCCTTTTTTTTTTTTTTTTTTTTTTTTTTTTTTTTTTTTTTTTTCCCGGCCAGGATACTTCTCTGCCAGCTGAGCACACTGAAACTGACTTGGTGCCGGGTCACATAGGCACTGGAACCAGCACAAGAAAGGGCAGAAGTGTGTAGATTGCAGGAAGGATGTAATCAGTTTTATCAGTTTAGGTTTGGATCTTGTAGCCTGAAACGACTCCATGGTGGTGAATGAATATGGATGGGGAGATGGATTCATACCAAAAGCATCTAGATCTATATCCAGAATGGCAAAGAAGTGTAACTTCCTGCTCTCTGAAGTCAGAACAAGTAAACAGTGAGTTTCTAAGGTCTCTGCTAGGCTAATCTAGGAGAGTCTCTCCAGTCCCAAATCCCATGTTCATAAGCAAAGTGCATTGCTTAGCATCTGAATTAACTCTGTGTTCTAATCTCTTGGGAGCCATTTGGACACTGGGGGACCAGTAAGCCTTGTTCTCCTTAAATCCACAATGTGTCTGCCCAGACCTACTAAGGTGAATAGCTGAGAATTGTTAAGAGTTCCTGTATTAGATGAAAAAAGTAGACAGAGCTGCATTAACTTGTGGAGAAAAGTCTTGCCTGCTTTTCTCTCTGGTGTTTAAAGGGAAAGAAACAGTGGTTTGAGACTGGCAGGATTTACCACAGCCTTACCTGTGTAAATTTTTTTTTTTTAAATTTCTCTAAGAAGCTGGGTGAAGTCTTAGTTTATAGTACCAGGTACTGTTTAAGTTGAGAAGACATAGTATGAATGCATTTTTGCATGAGAAAATCCTTTTCTAATCCTGTTTCCTAATGCAATTTGTCTAATTTATGTTTCAAGACAGTGCTGCACCTGTTGGTGGTATTCTTACTGCTGTTCTGCAGGTGATAATTTCAACATACTAATGGTACTTTCAACATAATTGAACTTTTTTTTTCTTACCTCCTCCTCCTCCTCCCCCCATGTTTATTACCTTAGAAACAAACACTCTTCAGAAAGCCTATCTGACTATTTTCTGAAATCTTAATCAGGGTGGTGGTCAAAATCTGTCCTGAATTTATTCTACCTAGGCACAGGGGTTTTCAAATTACTTAAGTCCCAAACGTTGTCATAATATGTCTTTAATGTCACTGATGTCTTAATCACTTCCTTTGAAAATATAAAATATAAGGAGAGGATACTTTCACATTGTTACGGTATAATTGATGTCTGTAAAATGGTTGGCAGGCTGTTAGTGTTTCCTGGAGAGAATAGTGTGATAGCCAGAGTATAAACCATGTAATGGTATGGACAGCATAGGAGGCTAGAATCCCTAACAAGTTTAAACAGTTCAACTAGTGATTGTTTCACTGAAACTGTTACCCACTGACTGCTTAACTAACTTGTTTGAGCATCTGAGAAAGCATCTATGAAGCCATTGCTTAGAAATCCTACAAGATAATTTTTATACTCCATGGGTATGTTAAATACCTAACTTATTCCAATATGTACGTCAAAGTAGTCAAACCAGGTTCTTAATGTTAAAGTTGCTATTCAGATCTCTCCACAGAGAAATGGTTAGATTTTCCTGCTGTATTTAAAATGCAGGTTCTTGGAACTGAAATTTTGAATGATTTTTCAGGCTAGTGAACGGGTTAATTACTATTCAGGCACCAAACAGTTGGACTGTAGGTATGCCTTGGGAGATGACTGAGTTCTTGAAACTGCATCTTATAAAAATAAACTATGAAATTCTTCTCTGTGTGCAGCTTCATCTCTGCATGCAGCTCTGAATGTCTCAGCAGGCCTGATGCTTAATTTCCTAATGTATTGTTTTATTGTCTCAAGTCATCTAAGTTTCAGTCAATTTTAGCTGCAAGTCTGAATCATGTACTTCTGATTGTGGAAAAAAAGATCTGTAATGGTTGACCTCCTTTACACTTCTAAATCATGTCAGGATCAATGCAATTATTTTAAAACCATATCACATGGATTTGAGTCTATTCTAGCCCATGCCACTTGGAAATCTTTTCAGTCCTTTTTTCTGAATAGTTTTTTTGATGTACTAACAGTACAGTGTAGCTGTCATTTTATTGTTATTTATCAACACTTCAGCAAGGGCTTGTTGGATATGGGAGGGTGCTACACATATCCAAGCTTTACACTCAAACAAATTTCTAGCCTTGTTTGCAGTGCTCTCTTCCTGCCAAATTCCTGACTGCAGTACTTTATTTTTACCTTTCCCCCCCACCCCAGATGGTGAAGACCAATAGTATTTGTTTTTGTCAAAGTGATAGGAGGTAAAGTGATGAAGGAGGTTTAAATCAGTTTAAATTATGAATTATAAACTGTTCTGTTTACCCCAGTGTGATTTTGAAATCAAATTCAACATTTACATTGGAATAATTTAATTTATATATCAAGTATTTTAGTTTTGCTCATTTTTAGCTAAACATAAAGTTCTTTTGATCTGGATCCACTTTCATGTGTACCAATCTTTAGAATATTTGGATAGTGGAATTTTTGTGTTGATGGTTCAAAATTATAACCTGACAAAGCATTTTAAGGGACATAAAAAGACACTAAATCAGAGGATTTACTGTACAGTGTTTCTTATATGGTATTTCTGTGTTTCTGGGTGTTTTATAACATTCAACCTGACAAATCTTTGTGATTTGAGTCTTCAAGGCATTACTGGATTACCCCCATTTGCTGCTGCTCCCTTCCCCCAGCCATCTGAATCTACCAAATACTGCTCAGTTCTCCCTCTGAGTTCTGAAGAACTGAGAAGCTTTGATACAAAATTACAAGTAAGCTTGATCTGGAGCGTGCATGTAGTTGTCCTTATCTTTTCCGAGCAGGAAAAAGCGTTTGGTCAGCTTTTTCTTATTATCTCTCCAATGATTTAGAAATTTTTCAAGCACTGAGGTTTCAACAGCCTCTTTTCTTCCAGTGCTCAGGGATGAGTATTCTGATGTGTCTGAATTTGTCTTCCTCCCCCCCACCTAAAATGGGTACCAAAGTCTTTCAATGATTCTTCTTGTTAAGTAATGCAGTTTTCTTGTGAGACAAGATGTGTTCAAATACGTGAAGGAAAGCAAAAATATGAATGTCTTCATGTAGATCTGTATGTTTTTATATATTAGTGTTTGTAGTCCTACTGGAATAGACAGTCTGGTTTCCTGTGGGCTTAGGGGTGCCACTGTGTTTCTGACATCTTTTGGAGAGTGGGTAGTAAAATCCCTTCCATATGCTCCAGCATCATACGGGAAAAAGGAAACACGCTCCCCAAAACTCATTTTCTGTGTAGATTGAGTGTGGAGTTGTTAATGTAATGGAACATCTTGTTTTTAGCTCAGTGCAATAGGTTTAAGAAATGCATAAACTTGGTTGTCAGTTTACTGAAGTGGAAGTGATGTGTAAACCTAGATAAATGACTCATTAAGTGTTATTAGTTTAGAATCATCTGTGAAAATTTTGGTTTTGTAGTTAATGTTGTTGGGGTTTTGTTTTTCTGTTTGCTTCTTTTACTTTTCCCAGTATGATCCGTGGATTTTTGATTGATCCTACTGTAGAAACAGAAAGAGTATACATTGACAAAAACCACAAGGTGTTTGGGTTTTTTAAATGTTGGATGCAAATTATAGGAAGTTAATTTTCATCTGGACATAATATTAAGGTGTCTGTTTAGATTAATTTTCCACAAATATGGAAAATCTTAGCTTAGAGAGCCTCTGTAAAATCGTGCATATTTGTAGTTTAACATGTTTAAATAAATTGTAAATTTGCACATTCTGCACTTATATTATGGCTTTTATGGCAAGAGGAGAGAAGTGACAATAGTGAAAGAGTAAAATAGGCTGGCAAAGTGAAACAAAGCTATTAAAGCAAATAAACCTTAATTTAAAGTTACTGCTACCTTGCATGCAGTGTTACATTCCTTCTGAATTCTCTTTTCTTCTTACTTGTTCATTATGTCTGAATATTCTTAGCTGCTCACACTGATCGGTTTTCATCTCTAGCATTATTTTCAGTAGTTTTCCATTTTGTGTAGTCATTTGATGCTAAGTTGTATACATTTTATAGAATAAGACTTTTGAATTTTCCTTTATATCCTTTCTTCCTACGTCATTCCATGTAGTTTTCAGAGATCACGTGTCTTCATATTAAAGTACTTTAGTGGGATCACAAGCTGCAATTACTTTCCTACTGAGTGATTTACATAATCTGCAGGTGTATAGCTTTGCTACACATGAGCTTTGTCATACAAGGCAAGACTTCTTGAATCTTACATGGGGTTTTTTTGCATTTAATGGAGGAGAACAATTTATGTCAGTGAAATAGTGCATGTATCTTACCTCCTTCATTTAGAACATCCAAAACTTCTTGAAATTTTAGTGAGGAAAATCCCGTTCTTTCTTTCGTTTAGGATTTTGAAGCTGGTACAATAAGCAATCAGAGAGAGGTAAATACAAATCTAGGGTTTATGTAGAGAGATAAGAATACCAATCTGACAGTAACAGTTCTAAAGCAGCCAAATGCCTGCAGTGGATCAGGTACTCAGTGTGGAGATGATTCTTTCATAGAACATGTGTTTGTATTAGTTTTATTATTTATCTGATTTAACATATTACACCCAGATGTTTTCAATTATTTCAGGAGGGATGACAGGATGAAAGGGAAATCCAGTGACACATGTTTATTTTACTTCCTATTATTCTTTTGAAAGAACCCAATTATCCAATATATATGACAGGCTTTAGTGTTTGACCTTCCCATATACTGCTGGTCTGGCTGTCTATCTTGCCTTCCTAAGTAAGTCTTTTATAAGTTTGGGGGGCAGTTTAGAAGAATTCAGACCATAACCATGGTTGAAAGAGCAGCATAATATGTGTTAAAACAGGCCCAGCTTTTCCTCTCAAATATTTATTCATGTAATAGTTTGTTTTTCTGGCAGATCAAGATACAATCTGGTTTTGGAGAACAACCAGATTAGATTTTTCCATCCTTCCTAAAGCAAAACAACCCTTCCCTTTTAAGAAATAACCTTGAGTTTCTCATTTATTTAAAATGTTCTTAGTTGCTAACAGGTTCATTTTTTTAAAGTTGCAGCGTTTTTAACATCTGACACCATTCTACCAGTGATATTCTCAATTAATCTCTCAACATGATACATGTTTGCTGGGCAGGAAGGAAGAATACTGCATGGGATCAGAATGTTTTTGTTAGTGACAAAATGCATTATGGGAGGACAGTGCTGATTCTGAATACATTAAATAAAGTATTTCATTAGCTTTGTCTGCTCTGCAGCTGCTGGTAGGGAAGGGTAAAGTAGAAATGCTGTAGCTCACAAGCAAAGTTGAGAGCTCCATACTTTCCTGTTCTTGCAGTTCATGTGTAAGGTGCTACACAAAGTGTGGCTCATAGCTCTGGGGGAGATGGGTTATCTGGGTCTGCTGATCATTCCTAGCATGGGTCAGTTTCCTTGGGTTTGTTTTTGTTTTGTTTTGACCCTTGAGTCCCTCCTCTCTCCGTTTGCTCTAGGAAGGGAATGGATCAGGCTGGCGAGTCATGCTTTCTTCCTGCAGTTGTAGAGTAAGGACTGAATGTACTGTTGGTGCCATTTCTCTCCCTGTTCCCCATGCCCAATCCTGTATAGTGTTGACAGGAAAGATGATAAACATTTGCTGTCCCTTGACACGATGAGACAGTCAGAAACATAGTTTACAGTTTATATTCTCTGCTGCTTGAATTATGTCCAGTAAAAAGACACACTTTGCCAAGAATGGGGTAGTGCTTGAACTACAGTATTTTTAGGCATAAATTTTTGGTGGTGTTGTTTTTAAGCTGGTTGTTCCATTTAAAACATTTTTTGATTTAAGAAAATGTGTAATGGAAATGTCATTTGACGATTGCTAGGATCATTTGCTCTTCTGCTCCTGTCATTGCTGTCTTCAACAGGAAAATCCCTTGTCTTTTGAGACCGTCAGGTTCTTACATGTAAATTTATTTAAGATAAATACTTACTGTTTATCATCATTATAATAGCAACAACGACTACTGTTGCACAATGAGAGGATAGCAGAACTCCCCTGCTGCAACCTTGCCTAATTAGGTGAAACTTGATCTAGCCTATCTTGTTCCTGTCACAACTGTGGCCTGTCTTGTTTCTTTAGAACATCTTATCACTGCTCGTCATTACTGCCTTAATTCGTGTGCCAGTAGACCAAAAATACTCCATTTAAGTAGTTTTTCACTGTAGTTCTTGCACAGAAACTGTTATTAGGTTTTGGCTTTACACAATATTTTTATATTCACTGCTATTTACAACTGTCCATATGAAGAATATTTTAAGGATGGTTCTTCAGAATATTGTAAAAGCGTCGAAAGGGAAATCTTGGCTGCCGAAAAAGACTGGACATACCTTTAAACAGTGGACCAAGGACAGAATTATAAAAAAGAAGGTGGGACAACATTAGGTTTTGTTTATTTGCTGTAATCTTAAGCGATTTTGGATTTCTTTTTGTAAAATCAAACAGTGTATCTTCATAATGGATTAGTGTGTGTGTGTGTATGTGAGATTTTTACTTGAAGATCAGGCATTATTGCCTTATATGAGTTTCTTTTGTATGTAAAATGCCTAAAATTTTTAATTTTACCTTGCATAGCTTGATTTATTATTAGTAGTAGTTTTTGATTCAACCAAAGTGGACTTCTGAGTACAAACCAATAGCTTTTAATTTTTAAATCTGCCAACTTAAAAAAAGAAATGTTTTGAAAAGAATTCTTCCACTCTCGTGGAGGGAAAATTCTGCTGCCTTGCCTGTTGAATCCCCAAGGATGTATTCACTTTTCACTTAGTATTTTTTACCAAGCAGGGTAACATCTTTACATCTAGGATTGAATGGCTGGTATTCCCTGAAACCAATGCACTAAACAATCGGTATTTTTGTTAATACTTCCTTGCTTAGTGGAAGAAAGCTATGGTAATACTTTCTGCATTCATTCTATTGAAAATAAAGAAGAAAATATAGTGCTGGTTCTTTTTGCAGCACTACATATGATTGTATTGCTATAGATTTTGTAGAAATTGTTCCTTGTTTGTAATATGATAAAATTATGTTTGGTGCTGCAAATCACCTTTATTATTTGACAGAAAGCGTGATCTTTAGTAAAAACACCATGTTGGTTGGGTTTGGTTTGTGGTTTAGATATTTTGTTTGATGGGGTGTTTTATTCATATTTTGTTGAAAGGTTTGTAAAAGGAGAGATACAAATGCCTGTCTTTGTATCCTGTGCTTTTTCAATGAGATGATTTTTCAATGCAGTAGGTAGGTCAGGCTTTTCTGGAATTCAGTGGATTTTGGATGACTTTGCTGTAGCTGTTGACAAGGTCGAACACAAGACTGTAGAAACATCAGCACCTCCCTGTCCTTAACCTTGGCCAAAATATTTTTAATAATTTGAGAACATTCAGTTCTATGCTACAAATTCAATGGGACGCTTCTGTTGCACGTTGATTTTGAAGATTGTTTGCTTTCAGAAAAATTGACTCCAGCCTTCACACTGGGCTCTGCTCCTCAGCTTTGCTGGTGGTGTCAGACTGAGCTTCCTTTCCAAGTAAATTGCCGCGTTGCTAATGTCAATATGCGAAAAAGCTTAAATGGGACTTTGCTTCATATCCTCACCTAATAAAAGTAAAACACTAAATTTTTTTGTCTGTCTTATCTGTCGTCTGGTCCTCGAGTCTTTGTAGAGGGTGTCCTTTTTTGTAGAGTTTGAGGTTCAGGGGGTTTTGTGTGTGTTTGGTTCTTTTTGGTTTGGATTTGCGAGTCTTTTTTTGTTTCCATTTGTGTGTGGTTCTTTCTTTTGGGTGGGGGTTTTTTTAACCTTTAATTTTAGTGAACACAACTTTTTTTTTTCCCCTGACTGGAAAACTGAGATTATTACATAATAAAAGGATCTCTGAAGCTGAGTCATCTTAAATTCATTTAGTTGTGATTTTAATTTATTGCCAGTTCACCTGTGTGTACTGTGAATTTTACAGCACTGCAGTTGTGTTGTTCTTCAGCCACATCTTCCTTAATGATTTGGAGAATAAAATATTCAGGAGTATTTTTAACATGTTATTCATAGCTCATCAGTTGATGAAATGGAATGGGCAGTTTACACGTTAGGACTGTTTTAGCAAGCTTATGATGCATTTGAGGTGTGGCATACTGGTTACCCTGTCAGATATGAAAGATTTAGACATCTGAACATTAGAACTAAGTGATGCTGTTGATGATGTTGTACAGTGAGATGCAGTTGTAGTGTCACAGTGGTTACTCCCTCCTTTTCCATGGGTGCTGTGTGGCCACACCTGACCTTGTACTGAGGGTCCCCACATAACTCTGAACTAATTGGTTTGGAGGACCCTGACCTGAAGAAGTGATGAATAGTAGAATTGTGAGCATCATGTTCATATTTTATTGAGCAGAGCTGGTGGAGTTTATGGATGGTTGGAAAATCACTGCACCAGTGCACCCTTGTTTTTATCTGGAGTTTTTCTGTCCTCCAACCTTTTGACTTCCTGTGAATTAGTAGTGTTTTGTGCTTTTGCAAATGCAGCAACTGCTGCAGTTTTCTGAGAGTTTAGTAAGAATCCATTATTTAAGAGAATTTATAGGTCTTAGCCCAGCTATAACAAAGGATTTTGGAAGTTGATATTTGCTAGTTTCTTAAATAGATTAGATTTTTTTTAACCTTTTTTTTAAAACTTTTTAATTAATGAGCACAAAATTTTGACAGCTGGTTTTTGTTGGTTTGTTTCAAGGTGCTTTAGATGAATCTCACTGAAATTAGGCAGGTAGTACTAGATGAGGTTTGTCATTTGAAGATTCACAGAAAAAAAATATTCCAGGAGATAAGGAAGGGTATCCTTAATGAAGACAGCAAGTATCAAAATAAAAAAAAAAACGTCTGGAACTTCTTCAGAGCTGCTTGATTTGATGATCAGTCTTCTGCTCTTGGTTGATAGATGGTAAGACCCATTTGCACCAATCCTATAAGAAATCATATAATGTTAATTTGCAATGGGAGAACTTATGCATTGAGTTGTCGTGATTAGAGCATGAACTGATTAGAGCAGAAAGTCTTTCAAGAAGAGTCTCCAGCCTCCACCTTTTAATAATATAATTGTGAATATCATGAAAGATAGCAAATGGCCCACTGTCTTGTAAACAGTGAAAGAAAGCAAAACTTCAGAGCCTTGTTTTGGGAAGAATAAAAGTCTCTCCATTTTTAATCTGTGTTGCCTGCTGGAGAAATGTGCTCAGCAAGACCTTGTCAGTGTACCTAGAATTATCCCTGTGTTCCAAAGTCTCTTACGTGGTAACTAGTGTTTTCACAGGCCTTTGGTAGAATTATTTGCGTCAAGGAGCAACAACAAGATCTCTCGCTGTTTCTCCAGATGTAGCAATTTAGGAATCAAGCCAAAAGATAATATGATGGAGGGATGTTGAACTCATTCTGTAGCAAGTGCCAAATTATATTTTCCACTAGAAACATCACAAGAGGCATGTTTTATAGATTTCTCTAACTTCAGGCTGTGTTGCTTTAGCTGATGATGATAAATATTGCACTTGGACAGATATTCTTCTAAAATAGCAGTTTTATATGCAATCTCTTTGGGATTTTTTTTTTTTTTTTTTTTTTTTTTTTTTTTTTTTTTTTTTGTCTCTTTTAAGCTATACTCGATTTTCCCTGCTGTAGCCACAAGTTTACTGGTCACCTTTTAAATTTTATCTAAATCTCAGCTCTTGCTTGATTTAACAGAACTGTCTGAATCTAAAACAAGGCATTTCAATGTTTTTACAAATAAGAAGCAGCTTCCCTAAAGATAATGTCTGGAGATCTGGCAGTGGTTCACTCCCGTGGATTGACTCTGACTTCTTATAAGCAAAATATAGTCTAAAATCTGCTATAAGATTATAATGTCTAAATTATGTCACTCTTCTGTCATAGGCAGATTCTAGAAACTTAATATTTGTTACGTCGGTGGGTTTTTTTTAGCCCTGTTGATATCTTGCTTCTCACAGCCTGTAGTCTGTGGGTTGTTTTCATTGTTTATACAATTGAACTCTTAGTTGCTATTGTTTTCATTAGGTATTGTTTTTCTAGAGCTCTGGAAGTCTTTCATTTAACTGCTGCCTACCTTTCATTTAACAGTTTGTGGATCTGTCTTGCTGATGATAGTTGCTGTTTCCTTCCTTTAGTGAAAATGCTGGCTTATTTCCCTGCACTACTGAAACCTGCCACTGCAGGAGTGAGGGGCTTCAGATTCCACATCTACAATGATGCTGTAGCTCTTTTTCTGTCAAAGAGAAAAGAAAGTGTCGTAAGTTTTCCCTCAGCAAATAAATACCAGGTAGGTGTAGGTTTTTGAAATAGCCTGAGTCCTGCTGAACGCCTGCTGTCACATATGACAGCTCATGAAGTGGGGGCAAAGGCAACAGTCCTGGAAGTCCTGAGAGGAAATCTCTGGGATTCTGTTAGTTCTTGAAGCCTTCACAACATGTAGGCCTTAAACAAGATTTCCCTACATTTTTATAAGATTTTCTTTTGGATCGATACTTCTACATTTCTATAAGAGGAGTTAAATACTTAATTAAAATGATACCTGTGGTTCAGCAAGAGAAGTAATTTTATGCACTGACAAGTTCCTGGTTGTGCTTTCTGTGGGTAGGTTATCAAGTGCAGAGTATGGTCAAGGTGGATCTCAACATGGATCAATATCTTTTTTTTAGTAATTGCAAAATAGCAAGTTAATGTAACTAGCTGATGAGCTGATGCAAAAAAAGAAAAGCTTTTGTGAGATAAGTTTATTGAAGTACATTTAGGCAACATGAAATTTACAGCTTTGATCAAAATCAAAAGTGTTGAGCATAAATAATATGACCTTGTCCATATTTTTGAGTAACCTCATGAATGCTTGCGTTTACCAATAGTAAAATTTAAGGTTTTAATGTTTGTTAGTAGCCTATAGCTGAATACTTCACGTTTTTAGCATATGAGATTCAGTCCCAGTTTTGTGGATTCTTTTGCAGGCCATATGGAGGCAGTTGGCTTCAAAATTGAAAATGGAGTAAGAAACTATTGGTGCAAACTGAAGTCTGTTGGTTGCACTGCCTTTGTGAATTTTACTAATACAGTCAAATCATCACTGGGCTTTAAATTTTGTCCTAAACTCAGAGTTTATACAGCTTGAGTGTGAGTAGGATGTGAGGAAAGCTGTTTAGAAATATGGAAATTGATTGCAGTAATTTCTCACCCCATATATGGGGAATGGGAGCAAGAAGATGTTAGAGGAAAGAAATCTTCTGCTGAAAAATCACAGCAATTGATAATAAATTTGCTGTATATCCTGATGCTTTAATTTGAATTAAGACTCATAAGCATACTGCCAGAAATTCTTCAATAGATTTATTTTTAAAAATCACAGCTTCATTCTGAAGAGAAATAATTATTGGAAAAAGCATGCTGGTGGATAACTTGTTGATTAGGTGGATTTTAAGTGTTTCTTGTTAATACAGGGAAGTGCAGTTGTTTGATCTTACTACTGTTTTTATGGAGTTTGCACATAGTAACATCAGACATGTATTTGGGATTTGTTTCTTCTGAGATCTCAATAGTATAAAGAAGTACTTGTGACTTGAGTCAAGACAGGATCTTTAGATGGCTTTAATTCAAACAGCTCTGTGGTAATAATTTCATAGTCTGTGGGTTTTTTAATGTAATTGCTTAAAGTTTTACCTAATTAAGTCTGTAATCATAAAAAGGGGCTGTGTTCCTACTTCAACAAAAATTAAAGCTCTGCTTTAACGCTTGAAATGTACAACTACAATTTCTGCAGCTGGAGTTGATGAAAGTTTTATATAGTAGCATGAATCTGGGCAAGCAAACCTGCATGAGATAATTGGTAACTTGTAACTTTTTTCTGATCATTCTACATGCAAAGTTGTGCATATTAATATATCTCGTCACCAAAGGGATGATTTTGTGCACTTTCAGATTTTGCTTGCCTCTCATTCTATAGTTTTTTAGTAGCTGAAATCCTTAGTCTTCTCAAAGTTCATATTTGATTGATGGGACTATGACATTTCAGCAAGATACGGGTTTGGAATTTCCAGTTAAAACTCTATTGTAGCAGCACCTTGAATAAAGCAAACTCCTGGGACTGCCAAGTTAGCAAAATCAGGGACAAAAGTTGTTAAAATTCTTGGGAGATGCTGAGGTGTCTACCTTTCTAGAGTGAATCACTTTGTACAAGTCTTGTCTTTGCTGATTGTTCTCGTCTTGGAGTTGTAGGCACTGCCAAAAGCTCTGAAATGGCAAAGCATTGCAAGATCATGAATGAATGTTTTGGAACTCTTTGCTGGGGAAAATGCATGGTGAGAAGATAATGCCTTCCAGTTCCTGTGAAACAGAAGGATTGAAGTTGGCATTTCTATCAGAAATTGTTTTGTACTTTAGGTTCATTGTGTGTCAGCCCTGTATTTGAAATGTCTGTTTGGTGATCTGCTAGAAGAGAAGAGTTTTTTCTTGTTCATTTGCACAGTGAAATTTCTAGGCTGGTTTCAAGACCAAAAACAGGCAAAGGGAGAGTCTGATATGACTAAACAGTAATATGTGACTTTAGCCATATTAAATATCCAGTATGTTTTTAAATTGCAGTCATGTTTGATAATTCTTAAATTGACAAAAGTTTTTTAAAACATTCTCTATTATCCACTCTACCTTTAATGTCATGTAGGCATTCTAAATTTGGGTAATAAGAGTAATGGATAGCACAAAAAGAAAAATTCATTGTTTTCATTTTCTCGGGATGCAGGAGTGTTTTTTCTGAACCTTTGGTTCTCTGCTGGAGTGATCTTGCTTCTAAACTTTCCTATTTGTGTCTTTCTTTTTTAAATACTGGATATAAAATTACATGCAGAAAAAGTAATGATCTTCAGATCAGTTTTTGTCAGGAACTCTGGTTTTGTTTGGAAACATGGGGTTTACTTAAAAAATGGTTATACCGAAAATAAAAAGTCCACTGAATAGTTTGCCATGTTCATCCACAGAACTCACTTCATTTTTTTGTAGTAGAATACATCAATATTAGTGTATGAAAATAATCTTAAACTTGTTTTCAATTCTAATGTTTCAGCGTGTCCTGAAATAGTACTTGTCTGGCTCCTTTCTGAAAACTTAAATGCCTCAATTTGGTGTGAGTAGGATATAAGGAAATGCCTACTTATATGGACTTTGTTGATATTTTCACAATAAATATTATCAGCTGCCTTAGTAAATTAGCTTGGGCATAAGGCAGTGGAGGTGTGGGTGTACAATTTGTTTCTTCTCAAGCTGCAGTGTTTCGGGTCTTGGTAGCATGAGGTAATAGTTGAGAGAGATGTAGTTCTTGTCTCCACAAAAATTATTAAAGAGGATTTACTTAACTCTATACTTTTTAAATTTACTGTCTGAAGATGAAAAAAAGGTTGGGTTTTTTTCAGTAAGATTATAGAAGAAATGGTGAGGCAAAGACTGTGTTCAGCAGTTGAAGTGTTTGCTTTCTAGACCATATCTTAACTAAGAATCAACATGCTGCATCAGCTGTCTTTGGGGTGGTGGTCTAGTTTTATCCCAGTCGTACTGTACAGTGTCCAGTAATTGCACTCTGTACAAGGGGAGTGTAACTTAAACAGCAGAACACAAGTAGTGAGGTCAAGGTCGATTCTAGGGCAGCTGGACCAAGCTCACTTAGAAGAAAGGTCATCAGACCCATTTGAAAGATTATTTGTTTCTGTATAGTTGCGTGTGAGGTGTTTAGTTGTGACTAGTGGGATCTCTGCTGTGGTAGACAAGTTAAATACATCTCTGTTGCACAGCTCTTGGAATCTTGGTTAGGGATGAAGAAAGCAATGAACTGGAATATTCATCACCTCATTGGCAGCACTTTCCAGTGTATTAATGACTTAGACTTGTGTCTGATGTGTTTTTTTAGCCAGAACAGCAAAGGAGGATCTCCAAGGAAAATGACGAGGTTGCTTTTGCGGGTGCATGTAAGGCATGGTGAACTGTTGGAACCCTGGAGGCTGACCAGGGAGATAACAACCCCACAGTGAACAACACAGAAGAAACCATAAAGCCATAAAACCACCTGTAAATGTTAAGCACACGGAGAGTAGAAACGGGCGTAAAGGGCCAATTTGACGTAAATTTCTTGATAGAGAGTGAGAAGTGATAAGAAAAAAGATGAAAAGTGAAGTGAAAAATTGTGCTTATCAGGGCTGACACAGAAAGGCAACAGGGTCAAGGCTGTAGCCATGAAGGGTGATTTTTCTTGTGACAGTTGTCGTGAGTGAAAAAAGCACACCAGTGAAAAGTTGGAAAACATTTTTTGCAAGTTTGCAAACTGAGAGCATTAGCTGGACCACTTTATGGAAAAAATCACCTTCCTCTGTTTTACATATGGTACAGGAAAAGTAGAGATAGATCTGAGACAGAAGACTGAGAAAATGGTTTGTGTCAAAGATGTCTATACTGCAGCTAAGGGGATGGGGTACCTTTGTGTTATGATGAATGAAATCTAGGGAATCATTGGAGAAACATGGCTAAGAACTGTGTTACAGCCTTGTATTGAATTGACAGCTAGGCATTCATAAGAGTCAATTGAAAATTGCCAACATTTCAGTTTCCTTAGCAGGAGATCAGGTCTAGATAGATAAAACTGTCATCTGTGTGAGTGATGCCTATTGAAATTTTTGTAGGTGACATTTTTCAACAGTAGAAAGAGGTGATATAATAAGCGAGGAAAATGTTCTTGTAGATTTATCCCTGTTTCTACCTCCTTGAGAAACAGCAGGGATGATAAAATGTGTCCTTTAAATAATACAGGAAGTATGGTTTGAAGAAGGAATGGATGAAGGGGAGAAACCATGCTAAGAGGAATGCAGGCAAGTATCAGGGATCTGTTGGACAGAGAAGATTTGGGTAGAATATTCATTCCAGTTCCTAGTAGGTGTTCATCTGTCAGCTGAGAAATGAGATTACAGTAGTTTTGAAGCCAGCTTGGGAAGTTTGCAGTAGCTTATTTGGCGTGGAAAAGACCTGAAATGTGATGGGATACACTAGAGTTTGCGTGAAGGTTGAAAAAAACAAACAACAGAGTGAAAAGAAATGAGAATTTGTTTGGAAAGTTGGAATCAAACTTTTGGGTTGGTAGCAGGAGTCATAGAGGGGAGTAACAGGTGTGGTGAGAAGGAAGAAGTGTAAGGTTTGTAGCTTGATGTTTATTATGGAAAAAGGACATGATTTAGAATCCCTGAAGTGATTTGCTCATGAGTGTTACTGTTGATCCTGTTGTGTGACATTGTGTTCACTAAAGACTCTGAGTTGAGAGATGATCAAAGAAATGCTACAATGGTTATGGTTACAATTTTACAAGATGGGTTTTATTCAGCTGCTCCTATTTAGAAATCAATTTAAAATGAGAAATCAAAGAATTTATGAGTTCTCTTGTGTCCTAATCTTTGGCTGAGAATGTTTTTTTTTTTTTTTTCATGTAACTGGTTTACTTCAGTGGGTATACTCAGGTATTTCATATGCATACTTCACTTGCCTTCGTCAGCAGCAAATTTCCAGGCTCCATCAATACTTATTTGTATTTTATCACAATGTAATACCTCTGATTCTTACCCATTCCCGCTACAAACAGGGACAGGTATGACACTGACTTGAAAATCTAATTAATATTGCCATATATTAATACTGTTCAATATTTTGAGTCTTCCTGTGTATGTTTCAGGATATTTGTTTTGCAGCACAGTGTTTCAGTATTACTCAGACAACCTGTTGAAAATAAATCCTTACTTAAGTTTCTTTGAGGAGTGTTAAGCCCATAGTTGGTTGCAGCACCTTGCTTCCTCATTGGTGAGATACCTTTCCTTGGGCTGAAACTGTGACACCCAGCTTTGCAGAAGACAATACTGATGCCCTGTGAGCTGAGGGAGTCAAGTGGTGTGGTTGAGGTACAGCAAACTTCGTCCTGGTGTAGCCAAGGGGACTGTGAGTTTATGTAGTGCTTGAGATTGGAATTTATGGAGAAGTGACTGAGATAAATAGGGTAACTCACACCTACAAGGCTTTTCTTTCTTTCAGTCTGTCTGCAGAAGCAGATATATAATCTTGAAGACATGAAACAAGTTTCTGGACCAGTGTTACTTTTACAGTAATAAGGAAATCAAAACCTGGAAACCGTGTAAAATCACATGATGATAAGACATTCTATATATCCTTTCATAGCAAGAAAACAGGTCTTCCACACAAATGAAAATGAGGCAGTAAAGCCAGGGTCTCTTGGTATCCTCAAGAAGTTTCAGAAGTTTGGGTTTTGCTCTGAAACTGCTATCAAGTGCTATGGGGAAACTGGCATACTGGCACTAGTAACTTGGTTAAACTGGTGTGGTTTAATTTAAATTACTTAATTTACTTACATATTGCACATTCTTTAAATTTAACTTGGAGGGGAAAAAAGGAGGAAAAATGTGTTTTCTATTTCCCCTGTGGCTAGAAGAACTAGGGGGTTTAAATGGTGGTAAGGAAAATTTAAACTAGACTTTAAGAAACTTCCCTCTTGCAGCAGCAATCCTGGATTTCTAGGGTGGATGGCTTAGGGAAGTGGTGGAATTTCCATCATGAAAAGCTTTTCAGAACAGGTTAGACAAGCATCTCTGCAGAATAATGCAGGTGTAGTTTATCCTGCCTGAGGCCAAGAGACTGCTTTAGATGACCTCTGAAGGTTTCTTCTAAGCCTGTTGGTTTATGTTCATGTATGTGACTCTTTCTTCTTAAATATGAGGTCAAATTCCACTAGTAGATTCAACATCAGCTGCTTGTTATATAACCACAGTCACTCAATATTGAGACTGTGTGAATCTTCTGTTGGGGAGCAATAATGTTTTGAGCTGTTTACAGTAGGTGATTACAGGCAGTTTCATTATTATCTGTTGGCTGCATCCTGTAGCTTCCTCCAGCTTGTATTACAGCTTTTACCATGGCTTCCTTTATGCTGCTGTTGGAAAAACTCGGGGGTGAATTCTGGTGTATTTTCAGTTCTGGTTGACTGCTTCTTGTGTTGAAGTGTAGGTACTTCAAAACTTCAGGACACAGCATGCAAACTTGGCAGGCTGAGGGAGAGTAGAAACCTGGACTGAAATAGCCTGGAGGACTGACGAGACTGAGAGCTTGAAGCCTGGGCTTTCTTGGAATTTGTCCTGTGTCTATTTCTAAAGTAGACAGACTGCTCTCACTCAGTATCTAGCTGTTATTAATGTCAGTCTCCAGTCTGGCTGATGTATGTGTCCCACAGATAAAAGTATTATGAATGTTTGTAAGAGTTGCCTATGCAAATTGAAGCACAACTTTTATTTACTGGGAGAGTGCTCATTTAATGAAGAGCTGTTATTAGGTTCAGTATGTGATGCCACATTTTATTTATGGGAAAGATCTGAGAGAACTTTTATTGCAGGCAAAGTTACTAATTTTATCACGTTCTTTAAGGACACTTACTGTTATAGTATTTTTTGCCTTCTGAAACATGGTGTTCTTCTCTCTTTTCCATCCACTGTTTACAGAACAGTGTTGACTACAGATGGGAATTAAGGTACAGAGAGAATGTATAAAATTATTCTTTTAATTTTAAGCAGCAGCTTAGGGTCAGGTGTCTTTCAGTGTATTTAGTGCATTTTAGGAATACTTGTCTTTGAGTACCTCCTGAAGCTTCTGTTTACTTTGCCAAAGCGCGCATTTATTTTCAACATTTAAATGCTATGATTTCAAGAATCTAACAGAGCTGAAACTTGTTCCTTTCTTCCCAGCCTTATTTTCAGACAGAACTAAAGCATTTCAACTCAAGCTTTCATTATAAAAAAATGTCAATTCAATGTACTGTCAAAAAAAAAAAAAAAGAACCCGAAGGACTGAGTCTTTGTCAGTTTACAAGAGACTGAAAACTGCTTTGGTATGTGGTAACCAATTGTAGGCATACATTGCCGTTTACGGGGGGGAGGGGGAAATTACCCATAATTGTATTTTTGTCTCTCTTTTATTTTTTTATATTCTGCTACTTTTCTTTTTATTTCTTTCAGATGATATTAACTGTGTTTCTGAGCAACAATGAACAGATTCTGACAGACGTTCCAATTACACCAGAAACAACCTGCCGCGATGTCGTGGAGTTCTGCAAAGAGCCTGGAGAAGGAAGCTGCCATCTGGCTGAAGTGTGGCGTGGAAATGGTAAGTAAAATGTTCACTGGAAATGGATTTTACTATGTGCACCAATTATAAAAAAATAAGTGACTTCTCAATATTAATTATTTCAATTTCATATAGTACTCTTTTTTTTTTCTTGTAGTCTAGTAGACTTTGACACAAAGGATGGTAATTCAAATAACTGCAGAGATTCATGTAATTCTTGACTGTTTTTTTTCTATTCTGTTTTCTTCCTCAGCACGAAGTGTTCCCTAAAATGCATGTGTTACGTCTGTTAGTGTTCTGTTTCTAATAGGATGGAGGGTATTCGAATGACAAAAGGGAATCTCATGATTTTTTTTCAGTCAGTGGGTACAGATCACTACCTGCATTCTTTCCAGTCCTATTTCTTCACTGTTAGCATGTGAACACAGGCTGAAATTAAAGAAAGAGTATAATTTTTTTTTGTTTTTCCTTCTGTATCATGAGGAGCAGATGCTCTGCACATAGCATTATGCCAGAATGGGACGTAGTATCTTCTCGCCTATTCATGAACATCTCCTCTCAAAGATTTGACAGCCTCTCTTGGAGTGGGTAGTAGTATCCATATCCTATTTGTGTTACAAGTATTATTTCACAGAATAATGAGGCAGGCAGTTTTTTTCAGGAATGTTTCAAAATCCATGCATGGTAGATCCTGTTTCTAAATGGATTCTTGTAGTTGCACGTGGTACAAACCTCCAGGTTAACATTTATCGGTGTAAGGATGTAAGTAGATTTGGTGGATGGGTAGGGATGACAGATGTGTTCATAGAATCATAGAATAGGACCATGGAAGGGTTTGGGTTGAGAGGGGCCTTACAGATCATCTCATCCCAATCCCTCATTCTTATCTCTTAGTTTTTAAAGTGACCCCTGTTTAATGTTGTTTGTTCTGTATAAAGACTGATGAGATCATAACTTGATACTAAATTCTTAAATACTGTATAGAGGCGGGTTTTTTTGATTGGGGCCTGTTTTGCCAGACAGACACAACAGGCATTATTCAGGTGCCTTTGGAACTTTTACATATTGGCAATTCAGAATATTTTCCTCCTAGGAAAACTATGCCTCATCTTTTTCTAAACTGTTTTAAGACTCTGTAAAAGGAAAAGGTACCTGTAGAAGTTATTTCCTACATGAGTGGAAACTCAGAGTTTAGGCAAGAGTGAAGAAGGGAAAGCTTAAGAACTGTATGCACTTACTCAGTATATGTTTAGCTAGAAAACTTCTCTTTAAGGATAGAACTTGAAGAAAGGTTAAAATTTCTTCAAATGGGAAATTTAGATAATGGCGTCTATGATGCCAAGGGCATCACAGATCTCTAAAATGGATTTGCAGACTTCAATGACACTCAAATATTCCTAGGTTTTTTCCAATCCCTTGTGTAAGTGTAAGTTCCATATGTGGTATTTATTCTTTTGTTTTCACAATACTTTGAAGGTGTACTTCTTAAGAAATGTAGGAAAGAATGTTGTCAACTAGCTTTAAAGGGTGACTGGAAACTGGAAAAGTGATCCACAGCATCTTTCTGGAACACTTAAACCTTGCAAACCTTGGACCTTAGAAGCACAGGGTTTCTATGATAACTTTTAAGATTGAGAAAATATTTTATCTGTGGGTGTAATACTTTATTTCTCAAAATATTAGATATCAAAAGCTACAGGCTTCTATAAAGTGGGAAATAAAGTTTATTAATGAAGTTGCAATGGAGGGACTAAGACTGAATTTTGGGTATCTACCCTGAGAATTACCTTTCTTTGATCCTATTAAAGTCAGTGGAGATTTGGATATTACTGTGAAAAGAACAAGAAGATGACTGATTTCAGCTGGTTGTTTTCTGTTAATTGTGAGCACTGGATCTCACCCAGTTTTCTGAAGTGGAGATCTGCATACAGACACTTAGGTGAAGGAACAAAGGCCTGCCCAGAGCTTCTACCTGTTGTGAGCTCCGAGCTTCTGGTAGAACTCACATGAAGGTACTTTCACAGAGGTAGCTTTACTTGCTAAATTCCCAAGGTAGTAGCTGTATAGACCTATTCCACTGAAAGTATAGAACAGAAAATACTGGAGAGAATGAAAGAAAAAGTAAAACACTCGCTTATGTTTCTGGGTCTTTCAAACAGACCTGTAGTGTCCGCAAAAATTATATCCCCCACACTAATTTTAAGGCTCCCTGACAGGACTTTCAGCACTAAAGCTTATTTCATTGTTCTTAAATGCAGCATGCTGTTGCAAAATCTGTGACCTCAGCTTTTTGACCCAAAGTCTAGGGTACATAGATTTCTCAGTGGAATGACGTGGGCATGTACATGATAAGTTGTCCTTCTGCTTCTTCTGAGAGCTAAATTGAAGTCTTTCCACTGAAGTTTTTAAAAATAATTTTGCCTGGAGTGGAGATCTGATGTAGAACACAAGAGTCTGAACAGTTAAATGTGACAGTTACAACAACAAGCCTTAAACTATGGTTCTGAGTGGGAAGTGTTAGGCAATTTGCAGAAAAACTGCTGCATGTTGTGCCAGTGTAAAAGCATATTTTATCCCTTCTATTACACTGTCTCTGATCTCTCGCCTTTATCCTCAAGAGATCTGCAAGTGTTCTTTCAGAGGACGTTTTGGAAAGTAAAATTCAAAACAAAAGTTAATACAGCAAATCATGGGCTGAAAAAACACGTTCAATTTTGTCGCATACCATAAGTGGTCTGTTTTCCTGGCAGTCTCTCCCTGTGGCACAAGTGACAAATTACACCTCCCTTCATAAGAGAGTCTACCTGGCCTCTTGTGAGATGTCCTCAACTCATCTGCTCTAGGTGTAGCCACAGCTTCTTTTAGGTTGCCCAGCTGAATAATGCATGTGTATTCAAATTCAAAGCGTTTGGGCTTGTGGACTGTAATCTTATCATCAGGTACAAATCACAGTTTGCATGCCTAAAAGCCTTTCTAAACTGTATTGCTCTAACAAAATACTTTCTCTTTTAATAGTCTTCCTGTTTTGAATGTGTATGTACAAGTAGATGGTAAACACTTGATTTTATTTTTAGAGGATGAGAGACCAATTTTCTTCCAGAAAAATGTTACTAAAATCCAAAAATTATGTAAGACTTCTACAGTGCAGAGGAAGATTACAATAACTTAGCTGTTGGAAAACGTATTGGTTTACTTATTATTGTAGCTTTTATCTCTTTGGTTTTGTTTTACAAAGAAATGGTTGAGGGCTTAACAAGGTTTGTAAAATAGTTTAAGTGTTGTTTACATTAGAGTGAAGAAACTGATTCTTCTCAGAGCTGCATGACCTAAGCGTTTCATTTATTCACATTTGATTTTGGTATTTCATTCTCTGTTCCCTCTCCTTTCCAATTTCTTGAGATGAGTAGTAGTTGAAAAGTCAACAGCATTTGTGCCTGATATATCAGTATACTTTGTACCACCTTGTGCTTTGTCAGTTTGAGGTTTCCTCTTTTTGCAAAGATTTTTCATGCTGTAACAGGAGACAAAACCAGAATGTTCTTCCTCATTCCCCTGTTATTGCAAATAGCAGTCGGTAAGGAGGGCCAAAGACAGGTATGATGCCAGGAACTTGTAGTATGTTTCAAGAGAGAACCGATTTCAACCTTTAAATCCACCCTTTAAATACTGTATTATTCAGTTCGTTTACACCTAGAATGCCCTTCAGCAACTGGTCATAACTGGTATTCCTCAGTGTGGTGGTAACATAGGAGGCAAGACAGTGTGAAAGAAATATTGTGCTAGTGTTTCAGAAAAGAGTTGCAAAATTCTTCTGGTGGAGCTACAAATCCACTAATTAAAAGTAAGTTTCAGTCTTCAAAATCTGTTTTTATCCTGACTTCAAGGATCCTGCCATGTGAAATAAACACATTTATGCCTCCTCTACATGAAGCCAGAATAAAAAGTAATGGATTTTCTCCGTTGGGGAGTTTGCTTAGTGATACCTGGAATGAGTTTTTCCCTGCTCAGGTTTAGAGAAGTATACAGAGTTCTCAGAGTAAGAAACTATTTCTTTCACACTCTCTTGCCTTGTTTTGGAATACTTAAAACTAGCCCATCCTCAAAACTTTTACTTAAAAGGAAAAGAGTATAGCTCATTTCTCAAAATTATTTTAGAATCTTGATCCAACTTAAAATCTAAGGCAGTTTTTTCAGGTAAGTATGGATGTATGCATTTATGATTTTCTGCTTTGTTATTTATGAAAACAAATGTTCTCTAGATAATTTTGATATGTTGCTAAAGTGTAGGAATCTAGCCTTTTTATTATTACTCTACACCCATTCTATTTAATGTTTTCTTCACTCTGAGTGCTCTCTACTATTTAAATTTTTTTAAAAATTAAGGTTTGAAATCATTTTGATAAACCAGTTACTGATAAATATTTCTGAAGCTGTAACAGGCAAAAATTTAACTGTAGCGTTTCTCTTTGTTTTGATTTGATTTTGGTTCTTAAAAAACGGAGATTTTTCAGAAAATATCTCTTGTACTATTACACTACGAATATAAAATCATGCTTTCTTCTTGCACTTCTTACAGATTTAAATTATTTAAAGTGTAGGTAGGAATGGGGATTTCAGTTCTCGTCATGTCTTGTGTTGAGTGTTAATGTCCATTTCTTCTTTCTCTTTGTTTCCTGAATTTGTTTCATGTAGCCAGGTTACATAGAGTGATTAGTGCTGCTCCATCTTTCTTTTTCTTGCTTCAGTGATGTTGATGATTCTGTAACTACTTCAACCTGTTTTCTCTCTACTCTAGGATAACATCCCAAACTGGTTTTGTGAAACAACTGCTAAACTAGTAGAAGATGTCTTTGCCATTTCTTTCCATTGTTATTGTCTGAAAAATATTAGTCTTAATTATTGAAGGTGGATTATGTAAATGACACCTCTTCCTTTGACTGGCTCCTGCGATCAGGGCCGTACTTTTAATGGAACACCACCTCAACCAGGAGTGAGCTGCAACTACTCCTCTCCATTCCAGAATTAGCCCAGCCCTGTTATAGTTGGGTTTGCCTGGCAATTTTTCTGTTTGGGAGAAATTCCTAAAGATTCATATCTTGTGTTCTAAAGTCTCTGAACTAAACCACTTAAATATTTTTACATTCAGTGATCTTTAGAAGACTCATGCTGCAATTTTAGTGGATATGCTTCAAAGCACTTAAAACCTTACTTTACTTTAGGAGTTGAAAAACCTGAAAATCATCCTTTTAAAATTCCTTTTCAAGAACTGAGTTGTAATAAGCCACTGACTTTATTCTTGTGTGCTTAAACGTTATTGTCAATGTTTCTAGGACACCACTTGGATGAGGAACATGAAAAAGTGAAGCAAATAATCTGTTTTTTATATGCACTTGTTTTGGTTTGGGGGGGCTGGGTTTTGAGGGGGGCAGTTATGTGTTTTTTTCTTTTCTGGGTTGTTTTTGTTTAGTTTTGTTTTGTTGTAAAGAAAGATAAGTAACCAGTCACCTGACGAATATGATTAGCTTGTGGTTTAAATGACCCTTCCCCACTGAAAGTAGCTAAATCTAACTGTGGCTAAATGGTGTTCATCACATACCTATTTGACATGGCATATTTTGACAAAGGTTTGTTATATTAAATGCATTGTGAAACAATTGTTAAAAATGTTTATTTTTTTAATGTACTGCAATTAAGTATCCCAAGAGTATCAAGACTGTACATCTATGTAGTTCATAATGTATATAAATTTAGGTAAATTTCAGTAAAGGTGTATTTATGATTTGGTTTTCCCAAGATTTCTCTTGTATCTGAATCGTTTTGTCTTCTCATGTCAAATGAGTGAAGTATGATATGGATGACAAGCTTAGTGATGCTTTTCCCAGTAGGAGATAGTGTGGTTTGCATTTTGGAGGCCAAAAGTATTTTGCTTTTAAGAACCAAGTATAGTATATAATGTAATTTTATTCTGGTTAGAAGATGCATTTTGGTACCTTAGCTAGTATTAGATCTTAAAGCAGGGATTTTATTATCTGAATAAAAACGTCTGGTAATAAATGCAAGCATAATTATGGAAGCAGTGAAAACTTGTAGTCTTAAACATGTTTTCATTTTGAAATACTAAATATATGGTGTGCAGCCTCTTGCTAACAATATATTTGATCAATTTAGAATAGATAATTACTCCATGCAAATGTTTTCTTGGGGAAAAGCAAAGAGGGACTGACTGTTGCATAAAACTTAGTCTTTATTTGTTCAAAGGGTTGCCAGTAATTCCACATAAACTGTAAGTTAGTGTCTGACAAAGTGTATTAGAGTGGGAGTACCTGCTCAAGTTCTTAGGAGATGAAATGTCAATATAATAAGGCTTTTTGTCTGTGTGGAAACCCAGAGGTTCAAACTGAATGAATCGTTGTAATAACAGAACAAATTGCCCATTTGGTTGTTATGGGGAGAAAGTTGCTATTTCCTAAATTAGGGTTCCTTAAACACTGGTATGGATTTGCAGAGCTGGTTCTGTAGTGCTGTGGAGCAGTGAGCTGTGTTAGAGTAACAGGCCAGCTTTTAATACCATACATCCAGCTGGTGCCTGTTTCTTGGACTTCGTGTAAGACAAAATACATTGGATGGATTGAATTGCTACCAAAAAGGACATTCTGAACATTAATAAGAGTTTTGTATAACCCTCCTTGATTTTAAGGAGTTGTGATGAGTTTTTTTTGGTTTTGTGCCTCTAGAGCGCCCCATACCCTTTGATCATATGATGTATGACCACCTACAGAAGTGGGGGCCCCGCAGGGAAGAGGTGAAATTTTTCCTTCGTCATGAAGAGTCACCAGCTGAAAGCAATGAACAGAGTAAGTACATTTATCCTTTAGTGTTGTTACCGAAACAGATGTAAAAGATTTCTGAACTGAGATTGGTTTTCAGTTCATTCAGTGAACTTCAGTGGTTGTATGTAGTACAGCTTCCTCGTAGCAAAGCCATTTTGAACCTTCCTCAGGAGCACCTTTATTCTTGTTCTCCAGTTCTCTTCTTTAGAATAATTTCTACCAGTCTGTTGAGTAATAGCAAGATCTGTGTGTATTCTGTTTAATTTGGATCAAAAAAAGTTGGTGGATATTTGAGACTTGATGTAGTTTTTTCTTACTGAGAGAAAGTCCCTACATTTTGAGAGGGTAGAATGGTTCTTTTGGAGCTTCTGTTCTTTCAGTTGCACAGAGAAAGAAAGACTTGATAAACTCCTTTGCCTCCTTTAAAAACTTGAATCTATTTTACAGACATCACTGGCAGAGATTTCAGTGCCTTTGCTTTCAGTATTTCATGTAGGTTTATTTCATAGTTGGGATGATTGCACCTTGAAAAATTGCTGGTCTTCGTGGTTCTATAGAAGTGTTTCTATGAAACAGTGCCCTGTGAAGTGGGTTTTCTTAAAAGACTGGAATAAAAAATGGAATTGTTTTAATTTTCTGAACTTACTGGTGTAGACTGTACTTAATCTATGAGAAGAGTTTTGAGGCTGCACATTGTAGACTAAATGGCGGTCAGACTGTCTGAAGGACAGGAAAGGTGTCTTGGTGAGGTGTGTTTGCATGCCCAGATTATCCTGACTCATTCAACTAATCTGACTACTTTTAATAACAGGATTTTAAGTCTTTGCTGAGTCCTTACTGCTTTCAGCTGTGGCTTCTTTTATTTTTAAGTGGTTTCTGCTTCTTTTGTATGCAGAAGTAGCAGACCCAAAAATGTGTGAGGGAATTTTATATTAATTAGGCACTTTGTAAAACAGTCTGTTATCCTTTGGGCAATACAAATATTAAGTATGTTAAGAAATTTAAGATACACTTAAAGCCAAAGAATTTCAATGTACAAGGTAAGCATTGCTTCTGAACCATGCATGCAAGGCTTTTTAATTCATCACTGGGCTATGGATCGATTTCTAGATTAAAGTTGTTTATAAGTTAGACATTAGAAAAGCTTCCTTTGCTATATTAATTTATATTGTATTCAGTTGACGCTACTGCTTCTCATGGACCCAGATTATAAAACTTGAGTACATTGTCCTTCATGACATCTTTGCCTAAAGAGAAGTCAGGAAAATAGAGCTGTATGTCTGTACGTTTAACTGAGGAATTCTGTGAAGTAAAAGCTTTATTTCTGCTTTATTCACTGCTTACAAAAAGTAACTTTAGTAAGAAAGAGTTGGAACTAGCAGAATAAAAATTCACAAGTAAGTTTATTATAAATCCTTGAACAGACCTCCCAGAACATCTGAGGACAGACTGGAGAGTATACACATTTGTGTTGAAAACTGAACTTCGCATTAAGAGTGATGCTTTACTTTTAGGTGGACGTCAAGCCCAAAATCAAAGAAATGGCATAAATATACCTGTGGAGAAACGAACAGAGAATGGGGTATGTAATAAATCTTAAAGGTTTGGATCAACATCACGCAAATACTTTGTGTTTTAAAAATTATTACTTTTCAAGGTGTGTTATGATGGGAACTGGAGAAAAAAATATTGATCTTGATTTTTTTAGAAAGTGAATGGGACAATGTGTCTTCTTCATCAATTACTCTGAATTTTCTCTAGAAAGAAATTACATGATATGAGAATCCACAGAGTCTTATTAATTCATGTTCTAATCTGTTTTATTCATTCTGTGTGAAGTAAAAACAAGCTACATTATTTTTTCACACTTATATTGCCTGTCCACATACCTTTTCTTTGATTTATCTCACTGGTACTGATTCATGACATACCATTATATATTGAAATACGAGGATGTATCCATGAATTGGGATGTTTTCAGATGGTCGTAGAAGAGCTTGCATACCCCTCAGAGCCATCATTTTATGCTGTTTCTATGCACTTGATTCATTTCTACACATGGAGTTTTTTAACTAATATATTACTTGGTTTCTAATTTAAAATACAAGTGATATGCCATAGGCAACCTGTGATTCCTGGCTTGAACAGTTTCTCTTTTATGCATAAAACATAGTATATCTCTTTCAAAATTAATGTGGCTTAAAAGCCTTCTACTCCTGAGCTGAAACTCTCCTTACTTTCTTCTCTCTTGTCTCATCTTCAATACTAATGAAGATTCTGCAAAGCATAGTCTGTTCTTGTTTCTTCAGAATCATTCTGCTGCCTTTACCAAGACACTCCAGCTACAGTTAGCTATTTTTAAGCATTTTAAAATTTCAATTAAAACATTTCATCTCACCAATTCATAGTTATATTGTCTCAATGAAGCACTGTCACTGTATAAGTGTGCATATGGTTCTTTCTCAGAGTAAAATAATACTTAAAGTTTAAAAGCAAACAAATCAGTATTTTCAAGCTGAGAATCTTAAAAACAATTGTGCAGATTCAACACTTCTGTGCTTGTATATTGCCTGAGAATCAACATCTTAAATTCACATACACTCCTGTTGGAGATCAGACAGCTACAGAAGCTGAACTGGGTAGCATTGGAGACTTTGTGGCACTGGTATAGTGAAAGCCAAGGGAGAGAATCTCAAGGCAAGAACAGAGGTGAAGACATCATGTCTGGTCACACTGACCCTTGGACACTGGTTGCTCTGCCAAGGGAAGATGCAACATGGACTTTGCTGGTAAAAAAATGAGCAAAAGACATTACTAGCATAAAAAGAATAATCAGAAGTTTGTGTTTCTAAAAGGAACCGGGACAAAGGGGTCCGAGTGGAAAATTTTGTACAAACATAGTGACCTATAGATACTGGTAAATTGTGTCATAAACTGCCTTTGCTTTGCTGGCATGAGAGAGCCCTTGTCAGTCAATCCTCACACATTCCCATGTAGCAACAGAGTTGTTCAGTCAGTTTGCAGCTCTTTACAGCTTGTTTTGTGTATGGCATGTGGACCTAGGGGAAGGAATTTTTTTCGCTATTCAGAACAGTTAATCATGTATTGCTTTCTACGTTCCTTTTCTGTAGAGAACACTGGCTGATACCCTCTGCTGCATGGATCCGTTTATCCTGCTGCCATTGTCATATTGACAATGTAGTGAGATCATGGTGCTGTAAAGTGCTGGGGGAACATAACCTTTTCGTGACCTCCCCTGCTCTATTCCTCCATGTGGGTTGTAGCTCAGATACTACATTTGAGATACAGTGTATTTGGAAATTAGGACTGACACGTGAAGAATACCTTACAGTCTCACTTCTTGGCACGGCTAAGCTTTGTGATAGCATGGCTCTGTATTGAATTAAATTTGCTGTGAGTTTTTGTGGGTAAAGCTCAGATGTGATAACTTGAATAACATTTCTATGTTCATTCTATTCAGGACACTTCTTTTTATTTATTTTTTTTTTTAATGCCAAAAGTTGGCCACAAAATTAAAATTTGTTGGGGAACTGATCACTTCAAAAAGGAGTTTTACCAGGTTTAGGAAATAAAGTGTATTAAATCCCTGGTTTATGAAAAGAGAAGAAAGACTAAAATCTGAAGGTGTTATAGTAATGTAAAATTGTAGTGGGCTTTATGCTAAAAATGGTACAAATTAGGTTTTGGGAGTGTATAAAACTAAGATTTTCTATTGTGCTAACTTTTAAATCAAAGGGGGAGGGGGGAAAAAGAGGTGGCTTCAGGATCAAGGATTTAATCAGCTTACACTTACGTAATGCATTAGGCTTATTCATTGTTGCTGGCATGCTGAATGTTAGACTGGCCCTAAAATCAACACAAACCAATGGAACATTGAAGACAGCTCTTATCTTACCATATACTCTACATTCAGGTATATTTTTGTTACATCTACTGCTTTAAGGATGAAATAGTTGATTTTTTGCTTAATATTGGGTAGAGCTGCAAGTGTGGCATGCATAGAAAACTTTAGGATTAATGTTTGTTTTATTGATTGAACCAATAGTCTTGGATAAAAAATATGGGCAATCTATCCAGTTAAATTTAGGTGATTCTATTAATTGGCATTTTGTCATATGCAGTAAGATTTTTCGTTGTTGTTCTTTGAAACTATATGTCCTTGATCTGCAATTATTTGAATAATGGTTAGCTTAAAATCACATTATGTAAATGCTTAAATTTCATTAGATTATCTTTCAAGTTAAAAATAGAATAGGCTAAGTCTCTTCCAGCAGTGAAACATGGTTGTTATAAAAAGAATACTTACCTGTAAGAATTCATCTGGGAGCTTGGCATTCTGCATAACAAAGTCTAAAGGAAAAACTCTGTGAGGTTTTGTGAATTGACAAGTGCTCTTATTCCAGAGGTGACCTTTTGGGGTTTGCTTTTTGTTTACAACTTTCCCTCTTGGAAGTGGAATTATGCTGTAGTCAGGACCTGATCTCTTTCTGCCAGTACACAAAGGTACAGATACGTGAAGATCAGACTTACGTAACTAAACATTCCTTTTGCCAGGGAGATTGGACAGTGTCTCAGGAGGGATTCTCTTCTCTGAGAACAGCTGCCTCTTCCTCCTTCTTTGGTTTGTGTAACTGAGCCAATTGGATCTGAACACAAGTTGTAACAAGGGGAATTCTAAATAAATAAGGGGAAAAATGTTTTATCATTGAGAGTAACAGACATTGGAACAGACTGTTCAGAGTCTGTGGAATTTTGATCTAGCTGAATAAAGTCCTGAGCAGTCTGAACTGCTCCAGTCAGGGCTTATTGAACCAGATGACTTCCAGAGGCTCCTTTCTGCCTAAATCATTCTTGGATTCTGTGATTGGTGGCCATGAAACACTGGTCATCCAAATGCTGGCTCTTGTTTTCTTCCATATATCTTAGCATGATCCAAGCATCATTCCATAGTAGCAGCAGCAGTCTGTGAACTGTGAAGCAGAGCAAATATAGGTGAAACCACTGGGGGTCAGTGGCAGACAGGAGAGGGACTGGGGAGCCCCATCAGGGTTGAGCTGCCGGCCCTCAATAGATGTGGATCAGATGTTGCTCTCCTTGGAGGAGCACTGACTGGATCATGAGAGTTGTCCAGACGAAAAGGTAATCAGATAACCCAGAAATTTCTTGGAGATGAGAAAACAGGAAAACACATGTAGCTCGAGGGGAAGAAAGGGTGTGGTACAGGGACATGACAGAAGTCAAATGTATTAGACTAAATAAAACTAGATTAGTGTAATGAAAACAGTCTGTATATGAAGAAATACTCATTTGCTGTAGTTGCTTATACATAAATAATAATATAATTTAAATATAAATTATTTTTATACATAATAATTTACTGGGGCAGCATAAAATCTCAGTTTGTGGTCTCTGGTGCCAATTTTTAAAACTTATTTTTACTGTTTTTAAAATTGCTCCCCTGATTTAGAAAGAATTATATCAAGCCTTTTTCTTAATGGATGTTGAATGAAGCCTTTGCCAAGAAATAAAAATTATCTCATGACAGAATTTGTGTTAACATTAGTATAAAGGAAATTTGTGTAGAGGAAAAAAACTTGACCATCATCCCAAACCAGAGACACTTCTGCAAATTTTCTTAGTATTGAAGCTCTGATGAGTAGGTGAAGTTTAGTGTTAGAAGTTGTGCTGATTAAATAACAGAACTCATGCTCACTATTTCTGTTGAAGTGTCTCAAATCAGGCTTTTAACAAAAATTAGAACAGGTAGTCCAGCTGTTTTAGGATCAGAAGACTCTTACACTGAGGGAATTCTTAGGGAAATTTCATTAACAGATGCATTAAAACTTCTGTGTACATTAAAGCATGTGTACAGAAGGCAGTTTTTTGTAGTAATGATTTAATTTCAGAGTGTATGGTTGCTGATGGAGGATGGATACCCTCTGATGCAGGCTGTGTATTCCACTCCATCATGACAGCAGTAAAGCTATGCTGCTTTTGTGGTCCCATTCTATGATGGGAGATTAGATAGATTTACAAGTGGTGCCAAAATCCCTGAATAGAATTGTATATTGTTCATTAGTTTTAACGATTTCATCTATACAAGTGTGACCAGAAAAAAAAACATTAAACATCTAATGTACATTTTGAGGGCAGGGGAGGTGTGGGATTTACAGATATTCTTGCATATACCAAATAATAAAAGTTTCCTTGACCTGTCAGATGAAGATATAACAAAATCTAATTGTGAGGAAAAAGGCAAACAAGCCACATTTCCGCATTTTTAGCAGAAGTAATGAACTCAGATGAGAAATACATTTTATGTACTTGCTTGAAATTTCTCATTTGAACTATTGAAAGATAAAGAGCTTAGTCTGGATAGAAGTTGTTCTTCAAAGCTGAGCTGCAAATTCAATTTAATATAAGCTTGTAAGTATTAAGCACTCTGTTTATAACATTTAACAGTGTGCTTGGATGGGGCTGCCATTCACATAATACAGGTTTTAATCAAATTTGTTTAAAACAAACAGAAAACTATGTCACTCTTGGAATTTAGATTCAGGGGTCTCATAGCAAAGTCAAAGCAAATAATTCCATTAAAAGATGATTGTAAACAATTTAGGCACGAACAATTCTAACAGTTTACAGAAATGTATTTTTTTCTGAAGAAATATTAATGTAAGCTTCCTGGAACTTTTTGACCTTCTAATCAAAAGGCAGTTAAATCAGATTCAAGTTTTCCCCGTTTTCTGCTGCAGCTTTGTCTATTGCTTTTGGTAAAGAGACAAAAACTTGTCTGCTACTCCTGCTGCCAGAGTTGTTGCCTTGTATAAGGTAGAGACTCTGAAAATTGTTTACCTGTCAGAGAGGAGAGCCTTGCTGTCTCTATAGCAGCCTTTTGCACCATCAAATTCCTAGTTCAGTTCCTAGGTCAGAGTTAATAGAGTTTGGATTCTCCACTGACTGATAGAGTTCTTTAAGTCTGTCTGAAGCGTTTTCCAGACAGCTGGCAGTATGTTGCTCTTCAAAAAAAAAAACAACAACAAAAAAACCCAAAAACTAATCCAACTAAAGGATTTAAGGGAAAAAATTAAATTAGAAAGCAGAAAAAAAATACAGTCTAAAGCTAATTTTAATGCACACAAATAGCTTTTGAATTCTTGCTGGACTAGAAATCTGGGTCTTTTCACACATCAGTAAAGGCTAGTTATGTAGGGTAACATCTCTACAAGACTAATAGTTGTGTGATCCCACAGAAAGAATTTCTGTGAAAATGTAGGAAATTCAAATGCTCTTAACCTCATACCTCCCTCTGTGATATGTTTTAAAAGGTTTTTAAACCTCCTAGGCAGAATTGCATCTTTCTTGAATTTGGAATGCCATAAAAACTGTGTTTTGACTTGTCCTGTGCAATCTCAAATATATTTCAGTCCATAACGGACAAAGTTACTATATGTTTAGATTTTATAAATAATTTCATAAGTTTCATTGCACTTACTCTGTGATTATTTTCCTGTTACAATTTTAATTATGTTAGCATTAGTTTATGACTAAGACTCACTTTTAACGTCTGACTTAGTTTGGTTTGAGGAATCTAAGGATTATTTGACTAGTTGGGACCAAAGGAGCATTCTTGGAACACACTTGGGACATTGTGGAAGGACTGTTTTCCTCCATGTCTTCTCCATGTACTTATGTAATTTTTAATCTCTGTCACTCTAGATACCAGATATGTATCTAGATGACCATGGATATGAGAGTCACAGTACACAGACTTGTATTATACAGACATTTACACACACTTATTTGCAGTGTACAGATTTTGTAGTTCTGCAGCTCCTCTGGGTATCAAAGAGAGTTGTGTTCAACAAGTTACGGGATCTGTATATGGTTTTCTAGTTCATAACAACCAACAGATGTGTTCCCACTTTGCAGAGGAGAAAATACTTTAAGTGCACCCCTTACTGAATCTCTACCTCTAGTTCCTGTTTCTGCAGATCTAGCTTTGCTTTTCCTCACTCATGGCTTTGCAGGGTTACAGCGATACCTAGTTGCAGATATCCATGGGAGGGGGAGGAGGAGAAGTCTGTATGTTTGTTTTATCTCTAACTGTTTATTATTAATAGTTGTTTATTTTCCTGCGTTTGTGTTGTGGACATGGAGCAATACAATTCACTCTTTTCCCTGGATTTGTAAATAAATGAAGCATGTGAAGAATTGCTTCCAGTTGTCACTGCACATACAGATCCTCAGCTGCTTGGCTCTATATATAAAGTTAGAACAATTTAGAATGTGTGTTTCAGCTGATGTATGACATTATACACATTAACTCAAAGTAAACGCTACTTCAAGACTTTCTTTTTTTCTGTAGTGTTGCTGTGCAGCCCTTACACCTGCACTGTACACTTCAATGCCCTTTGTCACAGCTGTATCCTTTTGCAGTCACGTTAGTATCATTTTTAGTTAAACCAAATATTTTAGTATCAAATTATTTTAAGGAGGTTGGGACTTGTCCTTTCCTTTATTTCTGTAGATCTTTATAGGAGACTGGTTAGGAAATTCACTGCATGGCTCTGAGAGCTTAAATGTGAAAGTTTGAGAGTTTGGGCTATTGCTCTGTCTCTGAACAGCTTTCAGTTCAGAGCAGGAGACTCTGCTGGTCCATGCAAGGCCAGCTATTCATTTTCAGTCCACATTTAGTGTTCTGTCTTTTATGCAGCTGTGTCATTTGCAGATCAGTATATTCTCTCATCTTTTCCATGGTCTCTGTGGTGTTCCTCATGCAGTGCTGCTGTGGCCTCCTTTCTCTGACACACCTTTCTATATTCACTGACTTGTTCATTTAGTTTCCTGTCCATCTCGCCTCTGGACACCAGGCATACCTATTTCCCACCTTCATGTTTTTCCCAGGCGAGTGAACCTTTACATTTCTCTGTTGTTTTTGCAGCTGCCTCCAGATCTAATTGTTGTTAAGTTTGTTCCCCCTGCAGTCTACCTCGGATCAAAGCCGAGAAAAATGAAAGTCCCTCTGGCTAATTTAGGAGCAAGGGAGTTAAACTTGTTCTTCTTCTCGTATTCCTAGTGGATGATCTTACTCTACAGCTCATACCTTTACTTGCTTGCTAAAAATAAGCCCATTCTTTATTCAGCTGGAATAGTCACTGTATTGTGCTTGGACATAGAGTTCTTCAGTGTTCTTATGGAGACCCATTTGGCTGGATGTCTTGTATAAGTGCACTGAATCGTGCTTGAATTACTTTCTTGAAAGAAGGAAGAGACGGTGAACTTGCATGCCATTCGTGAGTTTGACAGGGTAAATTACAGCTTTTAATGTTTTGGGGTTTTATCTCATACATTATCCTGATTGGTAGATACATTAGAAATTGTTAATGGAGTTTAGTATTTTCTGTAATGTTTAATATTTAAAAATCTTTAGGTCTAGGTTTTGGCTTGTTTGAGTTGTCTTTGACTTGCACAGTCTTGATTTATGCTATTGCACACATGCTTTAGCTTTATTACTGGCTCATATATTCATCTTGTTGCATGCAAGATTTAAGAAAAAGCTGAATTATGTAGGGAAAAGCAAATAAGAAATGCTAGAAAGGTTATTTGTATAAGATTGTGTTATCTATTCTGACTCTGTTTGCCTTTTATCTTAGTCAGTCTCTGTTAATAAAGAAACTCTTTGTTAAGTTCCAGGTGGTATGCTTTACTGTTACTTTAAACAGTGAAACTACATAAAAATGAATGATTTTCATGATCTTTTTGGTATTCTGTTTTGGCCCAGCACTGATAATACTACAAAATACAAAGTAACAAATCATCCAAGTGTTTTTAAAGCTAAATTGTCTATAGTATTACATTTTCAGTTTAACCTGATAACTGTGAAAGAACTGTGTATTGCTCAACATTTTCCATTGAATATGAAAAGTGCAATGAATCAAGCTGATTATAGTTGACAGCTGGCTTGATCTTGCCGTGATTAGATCTTTTACTGCTGGCAAAATCCACTAGCCTTTTCCGTTAGCTGATTGCTGATGAATGCAGAGAGACAGCTTTTCATATCGATAAAGAGTTTGGGGGAACCTGTGTCCCATATGGAATAAGATTAAAAGGCATCCTACCTACTATTGATTGCACTGAGCCAAACAAGCCATGCAGGAACTCGTAAGATGTGCAGGGTTGTTGTTTTGGCTTGTTCACAACAAACTGTTAAACCAGTAGTGTAGACAGAAAATAGCAGAGAGATGGAGCTGAAGCGTGTTGAAGCATCGGAAATGTTTACAGCTGACGGGCAGTGCTGCGAAATAAAGATGTGCTCTCTTGCAATTAGATGGGAAAATAGTGAACAGGTAATGACTTCCTTTTCAAAATTTGTTTGTTTTGCACTTTGGTGGGCATGTTATTTAAGTGCTGTGTAGCTTTCACACTTTAATTTAGATGATTGTGGGTTTAGTTGTCACATGACCGGAATGCAGACCAGCTCGGGTTTTGTAACACCTTATCTCTGAATTAAAATCCTTTATCAGATTTTCTTACATGCATTTGCTATCTTTCTTACATTTTAAGACTGTATCAAAAGCTCATTACTTCAAAATGTCATGGTCAGCTTTTGCTTGTGACAGTTTGGGTTTATGGGAAGTACAAGTTGCATGCTAAGGTCACAGCACATCTTTCAGTTGCAGTTATTTTCAGTGCTTTTGTGTTTTAGAAATGTTCTGTTATACTGTTCTCATATGAACAGTATTACGTCACAGAAAAACTATATATTTAAACAGTTAATGGCAGAATAAATACAGAATCGGTGATAAACATATTGTTCAGATTAACGATGACTACATCTTAAACATCCTTTGCAATCCTATCAGAATAAGCTGTTGCTTTTAGAAAAGACACAGAAAAATATAATTCCAAGACCATTTCTAAAGGATCTAGACAGTGTATTTGCAGTGTGTATTGTAACTTGTCTGTGACGCAAAATCACTATGAGTAAAAGGATTGGTGTTGTAAAAAGGTCTGGGATTTTATGCACAACTGATATTTCAACAGGAATGCGTAATCTCTTTTAAGATGCCTTTTTTTTTTAGGAGTATGAGGTTGATGTTTTAATTAAAATCAGCTACTGGGTGTTTTAGCCAACACTAAAATTAATATAAACATGCTTGAGATTTCTGTGGCTGTTTAAAAGTAGCTGCAAGAAGAAGGAAGAAAGTAGTGCTTTAAATAAACAAGTTTCAGATGCTACTTTCCTAGAAGTAATTTATAAGCAGTCTATTTCAGATGTAGCAGATGTTCAATATATGCTTAAATCCATTCCTAATTTTGAAAATCTATTCTAACATTGCTTTCATTCTTGTTAAGTTCCGCCTTTTCTTAGCTGTTCTGCTTAAAATAGACAGCAGCCTCACTAAGACAGTAATATGGGAAAACAGGAAATCTGGAGTCTGTAGCTTATACTGAGTAGACTTTAAACATTTTCTTGTGGAATGACTCACAAGCATCAGCAAATTGGAGGAATTATTAACAAGATTGAGAGAAGTCAAGATTTTATCAACTATAGATAATGTGACATTTTTCAGCAAACTGTGGTGCAGTTGAAGCAACTTCATTGTAAGAAACTGCTAGTGAATGTATTTGCATGATACAGTAATATTTTATAATAGCATTTCTGGGTAAAAATACCCAATTCTGTTTGGGATGTTAATTGCAGGATTATTTTATTATCATGAGATAACACACACTAGGTAGATTTTTCTATAATTCCCAATATTCTGGGTATCTTTTCTGGGTTTAATTAGCTTGTTCATTTCCATTAAGCTAAAAAAAGGCACGTGCTATTGTCATTGGATTCTTTAAAATGGATTTCTGCTATCGGCATGTTTCTGACCCAATTAAAAAAATGCAAGGCTGAGCTGTGGATAAAGCCACTAAACTGGAAATAATGTCATCCATGTTGAGATCAGCAAAACCTCAATTTTAGATTAAATAAAAATACTTTTGTCTTTTGATAGCATTACGCATGAGTTTAGACAAAGGATTTTCAAGTTGTTTGTTGTGTGTGTCACTATGATCGGGTTTTATGGAAAATGTGGTTAAAAATCTATTAAAATCCTTGGGTTTGATGATGTATAGGGTGAATATATTTCAGAAATGTACGGAGGTCTGAATTGCTAAGCTTCAGCAAATGCTCCATCTCCTACAGACCTCAGAGAGCACAAGGAGGCCACATACTTTTCATGTAAGACCTATCTGATGCAGGAGTGACATAATAAAATCAGATATCTTCCATCTGTTTTCTTCATCACTGCTGTTGTGCTAAGGACAGGTACCCAAGGGGTGTCTTGGATATTCTCACCAGCAACCCTTAAAGCTTTGTTGCCAAGTGGGCTTTTCAGAGCAGCCCCCAAACTTTGTTATTTTGAATGAGGCTTAAGGCAAAGATGGAACACATCTGGGCTTCTGCTGCTCATGTCCAAGTTAGCACTGGAGAATTAGGAAGTCTTTTGGTAGATTCAGCAGGCAAAGCAAGCTGTTCCTTTCTTTCCTGCTCTGGCAGTTTGGAGTTCTTCAACCAGAGTTGCTGTTCTTTTGCTGTAAATGCTGCACAGGCGAGGAAGTGCGGGGATGGCCCACAGTGGTGACAGCTCTCTGTTTTGGGGAGGCTGAGAATTGTCAGAGTGCTGATCCCAGTCTGGAGTTCATTGGCTGGAGAGCACTCCAACGTAACTCTTCATTTTATAGTTGTCATTCTGCTTCGTTCTGGGGAAATGCTCATTTATGTAATACACTTCATTCCCTTTTTGCCCACATGCTCATATACCTAGCTCCAGATCTGCCAGTTCTGTTTGTCATGTAGCACTATAGATTTCTGGGATTTGACAGCTCTGCAAAGGTAAATCCCTTGTCTGGGGATAAGTTTTGTATTCCTTTCTGTGCCCTAGGAAGAGCAACTTAAAACTGCTGTGGATTATGGAAAGCTGAGTCTTTCACTATGTGCAGTAAAACCCAAGTGTTAACTCTGCATTTCCATGTAGCCATTTTAAGCTGTCAGGGGAAACTTGCAACATCTTTCTTGCCTCTGCTGTCCTCTCTTGTTAGGGTGGTGAAGATTGTTTTCTTTTTGCCATGGCAAAATTGTACATCTCCTTAATGAAGTCCACACGGGGGACGTAGATTCTTGACAAGCTCAAAGTTGCTGCTTCTTGGAATTTTTCTCTCTTGCAGTTTATGCCTCTAATAGTACTGTGGTTTTGGTTTGGTGATGAGTGTGTGTCCCCACCCCCTCAGCCTTTGGTATGCTGGTGTTGTCTCCATTTGGGTAAAGAGTGTTTCTTTCACATTTTCTCTCCTTGAGGATATGGTTACTTTTACTATCACAAGGAGGAGGGTATGGAGGACTTGCCCTTTTGGTTTGGTTTTGGTTTTTTGTTTTGTTTTGGGTTGATTTTTGTTTTCTGGGGGGTTTTTGGGTTTTTGGTTGTTGGTTGTTGTTTTTCTTCGTTTTGGGGTTTTGTTTCTTTGGGGTTGTTATTTGGGTTTTGGATTTTTTTTTTTTTTTTTTTTTTGCTATAACGGTCATTTGGCCAAAATCTTCCTTATCTGTACAACAGTTTTAGAGTGGCAGCTTATGTAAAGAATAAACAGTGGAGCTGGGCTGCAGGTGGGGTATCTTCTGTATTGTCTTTAGTAGCTGGGCTGTAATGACTTTTTAGTAATTTAATAGATGGTTGAAAGTGGTGCGATACAAGCAAAAACTTTCTAGGTTGCCATTTTGATGGCCAAAGCCAGAACCAGCTCTTCTGGGCTCCACAGTAGAAGCTAAGGCACAGACTTTTTAAACTCTGTGTGCTGGTTATTCACATTTTAAGTGACAGTGACCTTTGCAATTGGTGGTTTAACCTCAGAATAATTTCTGACTGTGACGAGAGAGGAACAGAGTGGTGGAACAAAGTACAAGAAGAGAAGTACTGAATGAGAGAGAAAGGATAGACATGATGGGGTGAATGATAGGAGGAAGACTAGAAAATATGTGTGAGTTCGTAGTACATTATTGAGTGTGCAAACATATGCACAGGAGAAGGTGGAGCTTGGCCAGTTTCAGGAAGCTTGAGTTACTTGAACCTGTGATTCCTTGTGCAGGGTTTTGGGAAGGGAACTTCAGAAGATTTGTGTGGGAGATGGGTGTGAACTAAAAAGAAGGAAGAAATAGATAAGGGAAGTTAATGACATGGTGGTTCTTGCAAACCTAGAAAAAGATCCGAAGAGATAGTATGCAGGAAATGATTAGTAAGTTCTTGTACTACTCTGCTTTTTCAATTAGTTGGTTACATTATGCTTTACACTGGCTGTTTTGAGTGGCTGGGTGTTGCTGAACCAAAGCATGAGACCACCAGTCCTTATGGTGGCCTGTAAGGCTTTTGAATATTTGGTTTTTCCTTTAAAGCTCTTTTGAAATCTTAACACTCTCAGATGTGGATTTAGTGTATGTTTCATTATTATTTTCAAAGTAACTATTTTACTAGTGCAAATTTAGAAAATTATCAAAAATAAGTATCTTCGTGGGTTAAGCACGGAGGCAAAAAACAAAAGGGCGTAAAATCAGACCACATCCCAATTATCATATTTTAAAAAATAATCTATTTGAAAGGTTGGTCTCATGGGGTTTTTATTTTAATATTGACATAATTAGATTCCTCTTAAAAGAGAGTTTTCTGTTGGGAGTAAAGGCATAAAACCACTGGAATTTGCCCTTATTGCTTCCATCTCTTGACTACAGTACATCCTGCTTGTCAAAGAAATATTTTGAGTTCAGGTGCAATTTTTCATTTACCATTGTGAGTTGCCAATGAATAAGCTATTCATAATAGGCCAGAAGTATGTGGACTGTGGAGTTCGTGATATTAAACAGCATAGAATGGAAGGAGGAATAAGAAAATAAATTTTCAGAGTGACAAGACTAATACGTAGAAATAAATATTAAAGGAGGTTCATTTCCTTAATTAAATGCCGAAGGTATGATTTGTTTTGAGGCTGCTTGTAAACTGGTTCCCAAACTGTTTAATTACTACTGTACTATTCATCTCACCTGTCTCAAAAATATTAATCATCAAATGGTAAAATATTAGCTTGTAGCAGGAGGGTGATGTCAGAGGCTGAAACTTGAGTTCATTGCAAATTCTATCTTTCATCACACCCTTTTAAAATGTATGTTAAATAATACAAATATTTTTTTTAAGATCCCCGTCAATATTAAGAAATTGGTGAATATATATAGGTGTAAATTATTCTTGCCCATGTGAGACATACATAATACTTCCTCAGTGCTTAGTAATGCAGTGTTTGCTCTATGGCATTTCATTTAGGAGTTCATCCCTGTGTAAATGCTGCTGTGAATCAAAGAAAAGAAATTTACAGTTCAGCAAAACTGTCTGCTTTGATGTATCACTATGTAGCAAATGAATCTGTGGAATCTGGAGGAGTAGGTATTCGTAGTGGCTTTTTAGTACCTCCTTCAGAAGTCAGTTCTGTAGGAGGTCTGGTTCCCTTGCTGCAGGAGAAAGGAGGAGGTCTGGACCTTAAATGTGATAGGCTCGTGTTTGTTATGAGAGGTGAGTGTCTTGACTCTGTGGATGGAATTATTAATAACTAGTAGGAACAGCACAAACTTAAGAATCTGAGAAACCAACAACCTCATTAAAGAACTGAAGATGCAGCGCTGTCTTCGCCTGGCATAGCCTGAGGTTTTGGAGAAGGACCGAGACAGACTTTTTTTCTGTGGTGGTGTTTGCATATAGATTATTCCAAGCAGACTCAACTAATATGAAGTGCTCTAAACTAATTGATTTTCGGCAAGAGGAGGATTCAGTGTTTTTCATGCTGTTTCAAAAATGAAGCCGTGCTGATTTGCGGACCTGAAACCAGCGACGCTCTGTCTGAAAATAATTGATTTGATGTTGAAGAGGACTTCTGCTTGCTCTGTTTTCTGCTTTTGCTATGTGGATGAAAAGGAGAAAACAGCGAGTGAAGTTACAGGTTCAATGCTGTGTTTCCTCAGCTGGCTTTTTTTTTTCCCTCTAAGTATAGTGTAGCTCTTGAAGTGAAATGGATACTTATTGCTATTCAGTGAGGTGAACATTAAAAGATTTCTCATAAGGTGTTTGTATTTAAATGGTTAATTATCACTGTTTCCCATGTTCTTGTGTTTTGCCATTTATAAAAGGCTTTTAGACATTAGACTTTCTAAACAGAACATTTTACAGTAGTTAATAGCTTCTTCAAGGAGACACTAATATTTGCATTAATCTTATAATTAATCTTCTATATTTTACATGATACAAAATAGTACAGTACTTATGCCAGGCATTATAAGAGAGATATGCCTGTTTAGAGCAGTAAAACTTCAGAGCTCTTTGATTAAATTGGGTTCAGAACTCTTTGATTAGATTGGGTTGGGGGTTTTTTGTTAGTTTCTGGTGCTCTTACAAACCAGTTTCTTATTGTTATTATGCATTCCAGTTTACATTATCCATTTAGAAAATCTTTAATTTTCATGTGGTGAAATGGTATTTTTACTTTGAAATGCTCACAATCCCTATACAGATACCACTTTTAAGTCTGGATATATTTTTAACAAGATTACTTAGTAGAATGAAACATCTCTGTGTTTCTTGGACAGTATTAAACTCAAAATTTCTATTGGAAATAACAGTGAGCTATCGATGTTTTTAACGTCAACTGGTAATTAAAGCAGAAAGAAAGGAAACATTGGGAAAACTGTGCATAGTCTGATGCAAGTTGCATGTTTCTGAAAAAGCACATATGTGTATTGAGAAAATACTATCAATTCACACACAGTCCCCTTTTAACTTTTAAAATCAGTGGTCCAGAGGGAAGCCTTCATACCATTCTGAGCCCCTTGTAAGAACTAAGTGCAGAGCCCAGCAGAAGCAGATGTAGAAGTTTATATTTTTTCTGGCAATTGGTCATGCCAGCTAAAGTCAGCAGAGCCTGAACGTGTTTTGGGACCAGCATCTGGTTTTCTGTTTTGTTTTCTTGTCTCAAGTAAGCCCATTTTGGTTTGTGAATGGCACTTGGATAGGTTTCCTTACTTTCTTAGCCAATTAGTGCCTTTCAGTCAGTAATTAAAAATAAAATGTCTCTCTTGGTGGCCACAAGTGTGTACAAGTTACTTGCCCTGAAAGAATATTGGGAAGTTCTCTTCTCTGCATAAGTCATGCTAATAAAGAAAGTACACACTAGTAAGTTTTATTTTTTCCCTGTGTTGAAATAGAAAATTAGTATCTTGAGTGGACATCTCCTCTTTTAACTACTTCTCTACTACAAAATTTTTTCGTGAATGTTGACTAGTAAGAGGAATTTCAGTTGTCATTTCCAGTAAGCATTATAATTTCACTTCATAACTTACTCAATGGGAAATGTTCAAACAGGGACAATAACTTTATCTAGATAAACATTTTAGCTGACATATCTATATCATGTGTCCAAGATGTAGCAGCTTTAAGTTAGTGATCCAAATCTGGCTCATTTTAATGATTGACCTTGAAGCGTTTGTCTTACTTGAAGAATTATATGCAGCAACATGAAATACTAATGCATTTAGAAAAAATATAATTCAGTTACTCAAAAGACAAATAGTATTTTCCTTTCCTAAATGAAGCTTAAAGAAGCAGTTCTGTATTGTGCATTGGTTGGAGAACTGATACTTATGTAGGAGTTTGATGTAGAAATATGAAAAAAAGCCATTCAAAGTGGCTGAGATAAGGTGGAGATAAGGTCTTTTGTCTCAGAAACAAAAGCTGTTTCTGAGAGTTAAGTGCAAGTACTGCAGGCTGTACATCACTGGACATCAGTAGGGTGGGCCCAGAAAAGCAGAGCAGATGAATCAGTTTTCCTATGGGATCAGGTGTGATCAGATCCATAATCTGTTGTGCGATCGATTTTGGGCACTAGGGGGTTGTTTCTGTTTGGGTTCTTTTTTCCCATATGTCAGTAAAATGTTCAAACTTCATTCCATTTTATAAGCATTTGAAACTGTATTTATCAGTATTTACAAAATATTTAATTATCTTTTCTTTTTCACCAGTATTGACTGTATTTGGGGTAGCAAGTAATGTAGTTTTTATTTGGTTTACTAACAGTGTAGTCATGTAATTTGGTGAAAAAAATTACATTGTTTACTGAATTATTAGAGTGCAGTAGTACAGCCTTTACACTGATCTGATAAATTAACTGAATTACGTGTGAATACTTTGAAACAGATGTTGGACTATTCTGAACTTTGCAGCATAATTTTTCAAATGCTGGCATTTTCTTTCTGTGGAAATTATGAAGTTGTGGTTAAACCCTATAATTCTAAGGTTATGAGTTTTGGTTTTCTGACTAGCAAGTGTCAGCCTCTGGAATTTTTTCTTGATACATTGCACTCTTTCTTGTGATTGCATACAAAAAAGTGTGGTTGAAGTAATTTAGTATATACATGTAAATCGTATTTGTTGATAGAATTATGGATATACTGAAACAATGTGTTAATTTTTTAAAACACATGAGATTTGGTCACACACAGTATGAATTTTAAAGAATTTCCATCATTTGTATCTCTATCCTAATTTTGTAGCTTGTTAGTTTTGAAATGCAAAAGGAGGGAGAAAGCCTTGCTAATACTTTGCATTTCATTCGAAGTAATAGTCACTTATTTATCTGAAGGTGATCAGCTTTACTTTTCTTCACTTGTACAGACTGTTTTTCACAGATCCTTAGTCTAAATGGCCTCAATATATCAGAATTTTCACTGTCTTTCAATGTGAGCTTAGTGACCCTTTATCTAAGGGTTCTCATGTGGTCTTATCCTGTTCTAGGTAAATAACGTGAACCAGCAGTTTAAGCTGCCAAGGTAGTTATGCTGAAAATATTAGGAAAGGAAAGCAGCTTCAGATTCCCCTACTGCCTAAAATACCTGCTTGCATCTGTGTTATCGTGTGTGCCTTACCAGAACTGTGTGGCCAGTGCTACCAGACATCTGAACTGAGAGGAGTTAAATGTAGGATAAGGTCTCTTTTTTCTCCTCCTGTTTTGTCTCTTAGTGTTCTCATCTTCATCCACTTTTTGCTTTTTCTGCCGCTATAGTCTGTGTCCCTCCTTTCTGCTCTGATGTTCGTCAGTCTTTCCCAGGTGCCCATTGTTTGTCTTTCTCTGAGGATTTGAGAGGAGCCTGTAACTTTCCTCTGAGGAGTGGGGGTTTAGGTTGTCTGGTCAGAATGCTCTGATTCACATGGATGCATTCATGGAACATTTTCTGTTCTGCAGGTTGGAAACCCACGTGTTGAGCTCACTCTTTCTGAACTGCAAGATATGGCTGCCCGACAACAGCAACAGATTGAAAATCAACAGCAAATGTTGGTTGCTAAGGTAATAATTATATACAGACCAATTTTTTTTCAATATATGCAAGCATAAGTTTCATGGATAGAGAAAAACAGTCTAAGTCATTTCAGTTAATCTCAAGAAATAGCTTGAGAAATCCATTGTTTTACCAGAATAGTCTTTGCTTAGGCAGTGCACAGTCTTTTGGCATAAATACTGTTAGTACAACCTATGTCATGTGTCTTTATAAAAATTTTGCTAGAGTTTATCTCTCTTTTGTGGCCCCCTTCATGATCTGTGGCAGAACAGGCTCGACTCCCATGCTCATCTTTAGTGGCTTATTCACTCCAATACAGTAATAGTGGTGTGAGATGAGAACATGCCAAATCCTTAAAAATCTACATATTGCATTTCTAAGTCTCAGAGACAGAAGAACCTAAGTATGTTTGCAGAGTGGGGAGGGGGCTTAAAGGTTTTGACGTTGTTGTTGATGTTGTTTAAAGTATACAGCATGCCTTTGATGCTTGGAGTACCTAGGAGTCATCCTACTGATTCTGTTGTTCTTTCTTGATGGAAAGAATACTAAAAAATATCTTTTTCCTAGTGTGCCCAGCAGAATAACTATTATTTAGAACTCAAACATTTTCTTACAGCAGGTCATCTTGTTTAAAATGGTCTGTTGGACATACTTTGTCATCTTTGGGAAGCTGGGTAATGGCACTGGAAATTTATTTTGCCCACAGCAAGAAAACTGTTAATAGTGGCAGAAAACAAATGCCAGAGGAGGTATCACAGATGTATTTAAATGAGTGTTCAGACTAGGGCTATATTCACATATCTCTGTAAATATGGTATTTTTTGTCTAAAAAAATTAATCTTGAATATGTGCTCTATAACAGATTTGTTAATTGATGTTGAAGAGTTTTTTCTAGGACTGCTACATATTTCAATAAAATACAGCGTTTTCTGATTTGTGGAAGTAGAAAACCTAGTCAAAATGATAGGGCTTTCAAAGTTGGTGTGTTGTGGTTTTTTTAAATAAATGGGTGACAGATCTCTTGTTTAAAACCTCCTTTTGTCAGGAACAACGTTTGCGTTACCTGAAGCAGCAAGAACGTCGCCAGCAGCAGTCTGTTTCTGAGAGTGAAAAGCTTCAAAAACTTAAAGAACGTGTTGAAACCCAAGAGACAAAGCTGAAAAAAATCCGTGCCATGAGAGGACAAGTGGACTACAGCAAAATGATGAATGGCAATTTGTGTATGTGGAATTCTTAATGTATTTAATTTACTGTGCACTGCATGACTAGCAAATAATGCTATGTTGTAAGTCAGTATAGCATTGGAGCAGGTTTTCAAGTACAATGTTTTTTGTTTTATGGGGGTTCTTTGTTTCCATGAAATTTGTAACAGAATCTTTTGTTAGTTTTACATAGTCAAACATAAAGTCAGAATAAGTCTGTTCTCTAACTATTAGGAAATATTATGACTGCTAGAAAATTTGCAATACAAATATTTTATATGTATTTTAGATTTGAAGCTAGTGTGACGTCTTTATTAGTACTTGTAGAATTAAAAAATTAACAGCTTCTGCTTTGTTTAATTGTGTTTTGTTATTTTTATCTTGTTAATTTTAGCAACTGAAATTGAGCATATAAGTGCCATGTTCCAGGAAAAGCAGCAGGAGCTGCAGGCTGCAGTGTTAAAAGTGGATCAACTCACTCAGCAACTGGAGGATTTAAGGAAAGGGAAACTGAATGGGTTTCAGTCTTACAATGGACAAATGACAGGGCCTGCAGCAGTAGAATTAAAAAAGTTGTATCAAGAACTACAGGTAAGTAACAAAAATATGCAATTTGAATTACAACTGTAGATTTTAAAAGTTTTATTACTTTTGCGAGTAGCAATTTGGTTCTGTTACACCTCATAAAAGTAGTGTGTTGGAATGTTCATGTGTGGGGTTGTAGTTGGTATACAACCTTTTTTCAGAGAGAACTTCATTAGCTTTAAAAACTTTTGTTTTGTTGTACACGTAATGGTACAAAGTGTGCAAGTGTTTCGAAGGGCATTTCTCAGCCCCTAATACTGGAAGTCCACATAATTTATTATTTGTTTTAATCTCTCTCAAAAAGTTGTTGTGAAACTTATTTTGGTACTTTTATATCTTGCACTGATCTGGGTATAGCAAGCTCACTTAGATGTCATCTTAACTTGGAGACATGACTGTAATTTTAAAAGTACATTGTAAAAATATAGCTATGTTGTCTGGCATGAGTAAACAAAATACATAGGAATTAAAGAACACATTTTAATAGAGTAATCAAAATTGCAAGCTGCACTATATTCCCTGCACTAGATGGTGCAACATCGTTGCAGTACATTCACACAGTATTCCCTGCATCAATATTGTGTATCTCCTGCAAGAAGATTGTTATATTTAGAGTGTAGTTCTCACATGAGTACTTAAGTATCCGATTTACACTGAAATTTTGTCAAAGTGTGTGCTAATGTATCAGAATTTTGAGGCTTTGTTTTATTTACTCATGTGCTTTATTGTGATCAAGGTAACAGCTCTAATATGTCTAATATTTTAAAATTAATTTAAATCTCAAAATTGGTCTAGTTTATTTAGATGAGCAAATACAGCATAGAAATTTATCAATCCTGTTTTCATGCATTAGGAATAAGTGTCCTTTTTTTCTCTTTTCCCCCTTCCCCATTTATACAAGGCATATCTGCCTTTGAGTATTTCTAAGTGCAAAGATGCTCAATAGATGAAGATTTCTCTCTTGTGCTTCACAAGGATCCCATATGTGTTTGTCAAGACTTAAATTTGCCTCAGGTGTTTTTTGCTTGTCACATTACCATGAAAATCAGAACACTGAGACAATATCTGAGTTATTGAAGGTGTGAAAAAGTGGCAGTGGCAAAGCAAGAGAAATAATTATAAAGAGTGTCATGGTTGATTTAAACCATAAACTCATAATCTACTGGAAAACTGCTGTGAAGGTTTCAGTTTAATCCCTATGCAGAGGGGAAAATCTGTGCCCAGTCCCTGCACTAGCAGTTAACTCCCCTTCCAGACATCACGAAGTCTCATGTGGAACTGGAAACAGAATCAATAGTATTATTTCTGTTACAAGTTTTGTATCACTTAGTTTTCATGATAGACAACCTGTCTTGGGTAAGCATAACTTGAAACAAACATTTTCTGTGATTTAGTTCTTCATAGTAGAATTTTCTGAAATGTCTTTCTACCTAATTCCTCAGTCCGTTTTTTCTATAAATGGGATGTAGTCTGTATGTATTTAATAAGCATCCACTAGTTCTTTTAGGATATTTTTTCACTTTTTTCTTGACAGGATGTGTGGAAGCATAAATTAGAGACAGAACAAATTGTTGATCCAAATTTCTTTGGATTTTTTTTTAACACTGCATTAAAAACCAACTTGCCAAGAGATGGAATGAGAACTGTCCTAACAAGTGATTTTGTGTTTGGTTTTTTTGTTTGGTTTTTTGTTGGTTTGTTTTTGTTTTTGAAGATCCGTAACAGGCTTAACCAGGAGCAGAACTCCAAGCTCCAGCAGCAGAAAGAACTCCTAAACAAACGCAATATGGAGGTGGCCATGATGGACAAGCGAATCAACGAGCTGCGCGAACGACTGTACAAGAAAAAAGTTGAGGCACGTCAAAAAGAAAACATTCCTGTAAGATAAACTGTTAAAAGGGCCACACTTCAGTTTATCAAGGGCCTGTAAAAACTACATAGACTCTCACTTTTCCCCACTCAAGTAATACAATTACCTATGATAAAAGTAGCAGATCTCTTAAAACTATCTTCAGGTTTCTCATAGATATCCAGAAACTGTAAGACAGAATATGTTTCCTTTTATCTTTCTTTATGGCACAGACAATGCTATACTAAAAGTCAGAAAAGTTTCTATTTTTAGGAAGGAAAGTATGACTCTGTGCTACACGTTTAAAAGCATGAATGCATTCAAAATTTGGGTTTTATAAAATATTTATCTTCCAGTATGGAAAATGGATAAAAATATCAACAGTTTGATAAAGTTAAGCTTAATAGATGTCTGGAACTTCAAAAAGATTTTAAGAGATGAATTCTGGATTTCCATATGTATTACTAGCTGGAGGTATTGCTTTGAAAAAACCCAACACAAACATATTTGATTATTTAAGAACTTGTTTTAGACCATTTGCTTGAGAAAGGCACAGTGAAAGAGATGTTAGAGAGATAAAGGTATCTACAAGAGATGTATGTGCTGTGACTAAGAAATTTTATTTTTGAGGTGTTGATATTAAGGAATAAAATGTGTGCTTTCTACGACCTTTTTTCTCTTTTTGTAGAAGCATAGAGTATGATAACTTAATAATTAAGGTGTCCTAGCTACAGTGCATGTTTCTAGATAATTAAGTTTAGACCAACCTGTTCATGGGGAAAGGTCTAGATGAAATGGACATTCACGTTTCAATTTGTCTGATCGTTTCCAGTTGAATCGTATTAATGGAACTTCATCACCCCAGTCATCTCTGAGTGCCTCAGGAAGGGTGGCAGCAGTAGGACCTTACATCCAAGTTCCAAGTGCTGGCACTTATGCTGTACCAGTAGATCCAGTTAAGCCACAGTCTCTCACCATTGCTCCTAACCCAACACATGGAAGATCAAAATCTGGTAAGTACTTGTGTGTTGTTTGTTAATACATATGGTTTGAAAAGGGGCAATAAAGAAAAGGAGTGATCTTAGGAGACCCAGTGTTTGCATAATTGGTGTAGGGGAGGATGTAGTTTCAGATGTGTTAATACTGTTTTGTGAATTGGACATTAGTCATTTGATCTGTGGCATTTTTGCTTCTTTCCTTGAATTTTTCTTAGGAAATTTTTTTTTTTTCAAAAATTTCTGGTACACCCCTAAAAGGAGCATGTTTTCTTCACAGATTCTATGTTGTGTCTTTAATAGCTTTTTCAATTAGCTTGTGTGTTTGAATATAATAATGAAATCAACTTTGTGGAAAACTGTATTACAAATAACTATTTACACTGTGTTGCTTTTTGTCAAGTAAAACAAAGCTAGTGAGTAAATAATAGTAATTATACTTCTCAGAAGGAGACTAAATAGGAAAATGGAACAAAACTGAGAGGTTTTTGCTCCATCTGAAATGTGGGAATTTGTGGTCCTTGAAGTATTTCTGAAATAGAATAACTATAACATTGATGCTGTTTACATGTTTCTGTCCTATTTAGTGAAGAAACTGCCCCTCTAGAACTCCCCAGAACTTTGTGTCCAAAATTGGCTCCCAGGTTTCCCATCATTTGTAATTCCAAATACAGTATAAAATAGAATTATTATTTAATTTGTGTTGGAGACTGAAGGAAGCAGCTCATATTTGTGCCTTAAGTTCTTAATTCTAGCAAATCTCACCTGTCTGCTCATACCTTAGAAAAATCAGAATTCTTAAGAAATTGTAAGCTAGGAAAATATACATAAATATAAATAAAAATGCACAATCCTATTGGTCTAACCACAGGATTTATTTTACCTGGTCTCGTAGGAGAGATAAAAATGAGGATGAGGAATGACTAGGAGATCAAAACTGCTGCAATACTCACATACATTCAAGTACTTAAAACTGAATATTCCAGCAAAATTTGCATCATGCTTTCCAGATGGGGAAGAAGAGATGGAGAGAATCTGAACCTCTCTGTAAGAAAGAATGCCCCGCCTGCCCCCAAAAACCCCAAGGTCAGGAAGTAAAACTGGCCAAACAGAACTTAAAAAAAAAGACTTCAGTCTTTCCCATTGATATTAGTGATTTAACAGTACCTTTATCAGCTAGAAGTATTCAAAATCTGTACAGATTTCATCACTGCAGTTTTATGGAAAAGTCTCACGAATATGGACTGACTTAATTGTGGAGTGAAGGTACAGATTTGCAACAGATTTTGTTTTCAGATTCGTGGATCCTTCTTCGACATATGCAAAAGGACAGTTCCGAACTTTTAAGTTTACCAACGAAAAACCACAATTTTGTAGTATCAACCTCCCAAAATATTTATATACCCACTTCTAGACCTACCTCAGGACTTTTAATAGTGTAAAAGTAATTATTCTGCCTTAGGACTGACTTTGTATTTATTATTTTGAAGGTACTTGAATGAAGTTCTGTAAAATAGATTTATGTAAGGAGAAGCATATTTACTCCCAGGAAGAAAAGAAATTGAGAATGTATTTCAACTGTCATGCTTTTATTTCTCATTATCCAAGTGTTCCTGTTCTAATGTTCTCCATTGTCATTGTTATAATTTTTCCACCACTTTTTTTCTTTCTTTTTCTGTGTAACTGGATCTGCCTTGGTGCGTCCGGTAGAGACAGACTGTGGGTGTGTGAAAAAATCTCCAGACACCTGGAAGGTTTCTGATTTAGACATAATAGTGGATCCTATTCTGTCACCTCCCACTTCTCTTCAGTCTGCTGTTCACAATGTCATCCGCCTGGCACCTACTCTGTTTGACACCCAGCACTGTGAGTCCGTAGAAGATCTCTAGATAGCTAAGAACTCAGTTTTTAATATGGTCATCTGAGCTCTTGCACACAGATGCATATTAAACAGCATCTTTAGAACTTGTGTTGTGGTCTGGTGTGTAGAGGATGCTGTTGAAATGTAAATTGGTTGAGAAGTTGCTTTTCATCTTTGAAGGAAACAGATTTGCAGCAAATTCATCCCAGGAGTACTGGAGTAGTATACCAGGGATAAGTTTTCATCTCTGAAAAACCTCAAAATTTTCTAAATGTTAGAAATTTCTGGCAATCACTAAAGCATGTTTTAGTATATTTTAGATTGGAGAGATGTATAAAATACAGGCTTATGCTGAGTTACTTTGTGGGAAACTTCAAGTTTCTGTGTTGCACTGACCCCAGAGTTGGGATAAAAGCTCACTCTGTCCAAGTCAATACCCAGAGTCTTGCTGCCTTCCATTGAACTTGGAGCATGCTTCAGTTGCTATAGTAAATATCCTGGATCCAGACCTACAGAAACTTTAGGCGAAGCCAGAGAAAATGCACAAAACTTTTTGTGTCTGTGTGTCACTGTCCTATTTGTGTAAATGCACAATAGCCTGGTGAGAGCTGAGATTCACAGGGTGTTACATTTACAGGCACAGGCAAGAGGGTGCATTTGGAGGGGAAGATGGAGCCAGTTGGCTGTGGGGGTGGCTGAGAGCAGGAGCTGGGGTGGCCTTGTCAGGAGGGTGTTGGCATCAGATTGTAGACCAGGTTGCTCAAAGCCTCATCCAGCCTGGCCTTGAACACCACCTTCAGGGATGGGGCATCCACAACTTCTCTGGACAGCTTGGGCCACTGACTCCCCCCTCACGGTATAGGTCAGAGAGAGGAGAGAGAGTCTGAATTTACTTCCAGTCTGTTACCTCAGAATTTGGGGATAAACATGCTGATTATGATAAGTTTTGTGTATCTGTCTTTCTAATAGAAAAGTGTTGAATTTGCAGGTAAGATGTTTAAATTTGTCATGTCTTTTGCTGTTTCTGTAAGTGCCTTCCTCATAACTAAACTTACAGATCCAGATGCTTTCATGTTTAGCACGAATCAATTATAACACCTTTCACTGATCTTACAAACAAAGGTTTTACTGAACTGTAACTTTACTGGAGGTACAGAATGTCTTGTGTATTTTCTACAGTAAGCATTAATTCAGTGCATAGTTGGGAAGATTGCCATTATGTAGAGACTAAGTGTTTAGACACCTCTTTGGTCTCTGTAATCTCTTGATAACCCGATGATTAGAAGCAATAACAAACAAAACCCATAACATTTTCAGCTCTTGGACAATGCCAATATTAAAACTGGGCTTCATTGCTTTACTTCCTGGCAGTTTGCAAGTGTGAAAAGTGATTTCTGGACTATACTGTATATGCAGTGTAAAAATATGCAAGTGTTAATCCTGTTTTGAGAGATACTCAACAAAGATGGTAAGGCTCGTGGATAGCAAATAGAGTGGTGATGGAAAATTCACTCTCATTAGAATGTTCCTATGCAGCTTATTTTGAGACTATCTACTATACTAGACAGAGAATTCTAGAAATAGCCCTGCTGATTCTGTTTCCTAGGGGCTTAGAACTGAAATACGAAACTTGGCCTCTAAATACCTGATTTTCATTTGATATTGTATTAGTGTGAGATCCAGAAATCTCATTGAATCTCCGCACATGCCCAATCCCCCTCCATTTTAGGTGCTATCCTGTAGTAAAGTCAATTACATGTTACATGTCACCTTTACTGATTTAAGTGCTCCGCTACAACAATTACAAGCCATAGGGATGGAGGAATGATCTCCAGTCTCCTTAGTGAAAGATATGCCCGAAGTTTAATCTTGTAAAGACAAATCAAATCCTTAGGATCTAACATGGGATCTATTTAGTTACTATAAACCATATCTAATTCTTAGGCTACTTAAACTCTTTTGCTTACTTAGAGAGCTGAAACAAAATAGTCTCACACAGTTAATAAAGTAACATCAACGTATCTAGGATTTCGTTAAGGATTTGTTGCCTCAGCTTATGTGCAGCTATGCATGATTTTTTGCATATGGTGAAAATAAAAGCCCATGACTTGTGTCTTGACACTGAGTTAAAGTTGTCAGCTGACTTCATAAATTTATTTAATATTGTATCTCTGGGGCAATTCTAATCGGGTGAGTATGTTGAGGAAAAACAAAAGGTGAGTTAACCACCACTTCCAGCAAAGGAATGTGTGCTTTTGTTCCACCCTGCTGTTGAAAGGAGTTTTTACATCCTGTTATGGGTGAATGAATCTGGTAACCATAGTTTAAATTTGGAGTAAGTCCACTTGGGGCTTACATAGACTTAACATTTAGTGTAATTTGACAGTGTCTCTGGATAGTACCCAAAGAATTGTGTTGATGAAGTGTTTCTGTATGGATTGCTACTCTGAATTTGTTTGCCTTCTAATAGCAGAATATGCAACACTCAAGCCAAAATTTTAATCACATTTTTTCTATAGAAATTTTCAGTCCAGTTTCAGTGTTAAAGGGTAGTGAACAGCACATTCTATGCAGTGATTTGGCTTTCAGTATTGATTTCTGAATCAAATATTAATAATGATTTATCTCACTTCTAGAATAAAACTAATCCCACTGTAATCTAAATTGTTTTATTTCATGTGTTGTTTTGCTTGTTTGCAAAGCTAGTATGGATTATCTTAAATCTAGTATTTTTGTCTGTTTTCAAGCTAATGATGGAAATTGGCCGATACTTAAACAGAGCTCAGCTCCTGTGGTAAAACCCCCCCAGATCTCCAACACTGACTGGAAAGAATCAAGCATGGATACTGCTTTAAAACAAGGAACAATATCCAGCCAGCCTTTGCCAACTTCAGTATTAGGAAGTACTGATAAGCTGGTGGGTTTCATCTGTGATATATTTATAGATCTGCTTTGCTGAAATTATGAACCTTTGACTTTCATAGCTGAACTCACTTCAATTAGATACACATTCTGTTTCCCTGCTGCTGTTTATTTTGAAAGTCATAAAGAAAATTACCTTTGTATTTCTCCCATTCATTTCTGGGTTTATCACATTAAAATGTGGGGGTTTGTTTCAAGTTCAGTACTTTGTATTCCTTCCTGTTCTTTTACAAATCCAAGCTCCCCTTTTCCCTCTTGGCTTCTCCAAATCCTCTCCCCCTCCTTCATGTTTTTCTAATTCATATCTTTTTTCAGTCTTTTTCCTTTGTATAGATTATTGCTTTTTCAATGTACACTTTTTCTCATAAAAATCCCCAAAAATAAGTCATTAAATCCATCCTTAAGCGAGTCCACTAGTGGTATCTGTCAGTACTTTATGAATTCTTCAAGACTAAAATCCCTTAAGAATAAGGACTTCTTGTCAAGTGTGTTATCAACTAGACACTGAGATCTGGAACCTAGAACAAGTTATTCCGGCTTTGCGTGTATGCAAATAGTTTTGAATTGATACGAATGTGTTACAGCTGAAGGTGCCTTTAAACAGTGGCCTTTGTCTGATAAACTCAGGTAGAATCATACCTAGTGGTAAAGGTACACAAATTGTTTATGTTGACTCCTTTGCTGTCCCACAAGATTGCTTGTATGGTATGTTGAAAGAGGCATGTTCCTGCTCAGAAGTACTTTATTTAATTAAATGATATATATTATTTATTGTTCTTACACAGGGTCTTGACCTGGGGAAGGTGCCACCTACAGTTCCTGGTGTAAGCAAGCAGTTGCCTCAGAACTATGGGACCTATCCAAGCCCAGTTCCCTTAGGAACAGGTTCTACAAACTCTCTAGAAAGAAGGAAAGATGGCAGCCTGCCCAGACCTGGCACCAGTATAGGAAATCGGCAAAGGCCAGTTCCGCTCCCACCGCCCAGCAACGTGCACCAGCCCAGCTCTTCACAGCAGATCCAGCAGAGAATTTCTGTCCCTCCCAGCCCCACATATCAACCCTCCGGTCCCCCCTTGTTCCCAGGAGGAGAGGGCAGGCCAGAACTGCCTTTGACTGTGGCAATCAGACCTTTTCTTGCTGATAAAGGATCCAGACCTCAGTCTCCTAGAAAAGGGCCACAGACAGTGAACTCCAGTTCCATCTACTCAGTGTATCTTCAGCAAGCAACACCACCAAAGAATTACCAACAAGCTGTGTACAATACTTTAAATAAGTCGGTAAAAGCAGGTAGAATATCTTTTCTTTGTTTTTTCTTTGAAATACATTAAGATCTACTTGTTTGGCTTAGTTGATTTCCCATATCAGTTTGGAAAACTTGTCTAAATCTGTGAGGAAAGTTATTTTTCCATAGCGTAGCAGCAAAATCATTCAATATAGTTTTGAGGTTATCAATAAGTATGCATTGATTTTCCTTTTCTTTTAAAACAAGATGCAATTGGAACGATATAGCGTGGATACTTTACCAATAGTTTGATAAATAAGTTGAAAAAAGTGTCTAGATAAGAGTTTTTCTCCTCTGACTGTTTTCTCATGAAAGAGAAAAAAACATTCCAGATGCTACTTGTAGCTTGTAATTATAAGAAGCATCAGCATCACCAACAGGTATTTATTTCTGCTTTGACTGTCCCCAGAACAATTTTTTTTTCTTTCTTTATTAGTGTCAAACAAGTATTAATAATTTATTTATAAATATTTTGTTATGTAATTTAAGAACAGCTCTTCACTGTTTTCCATCTTTCTTTTCTTCAGTTTATGGAAAGCCTGTATTACAGTCTGGTTCAACCTCTCCCTCACCCTTGCCATTCCTTCATGGCTCTTTGCCTGCCCAGTCTCCCTCACAACCACAATCTCAGCCTCAGACTGAGGTCACCGAAAAAGATCAAGAGCTGGAAAATGCTCCACCACCCAGTGAAAACAGCAATGTGGAAAACATTCCCCGTCCTCTCAGTCCTACTAAGCTCACCCCTATTGTGCACTCGCCCCTTCGGTATCAGAGCGATGCTGACCTCGAGGCTCTGAGGAGAAAACTGGCCAATGCTCCGAGGCCATTAAAGAAACGCAGCTCCATCACCGAGCCAGAGGGCCCGAGCGGACCAAATATACAAAAATTATTGTATCAGCGCTTTAACACCCTGGCTGGAGGCATAGAAAGTGCTCCTTTCTATCAGCCAAGCAATCCACAGGACTTCATCGGCAACTTAGCTGATGTTGATAACGGGAACGCCAGCACCAATGGCAATATTGAAGAACCAATCCCTGTGCAACCTACAGTTCCTGTCCCCGATGAACCACCCCCTTCGTCAGATGCCAATGATAATGAGTTACCTTCTCCCGCCACTGAGGAGCTGATAAGCACTGAAACCACAAATCAAACACCTGAGACAACTGAAGACAACAACAACAATCTTGCTATAGTTCCTTCTACTGAACAGTCACCCAGTCCCACGCCAGAGGTCAGTTCTCCAGTAGAAGATGAAGCTCCTTTGCCACCCGCTCTTCCTCCTCCACTTCCTCCAGTAAGTTACAAAGCAAAAGAACAATTTTGTGAGCTACAGAATTAGCTTTGTGCTTAAGCATAACTGGAATATGGTAAGCTTGCGCTCAGCAGTATCTTTGCACTTGAAGTCTCATGATATTAAAAGGAAAGAAAACCAGGGGGAGTTCCAGGGAGAATTCTGATGGATTCATTTGTTTACTACTCTAGCTGCTTAATAAGGAAAATAGGCAAACAGATAACAGGAGATTGTGTATGTGTTTTTCAGCTTTTTGGAGGTTCTTTTTGTAGAACTAATTCTGGAATTAGAGATTCCATTAATTTTTTTTTTTTTTTAATTTGTCTTGTCCTTCAGAGATAGCTTACCCTTAGTTTCATACAAATAGCTGTGTCAGTGGGAAGGTTTTTAATTTGCAGGCAAGCTGAAATAGCTATTCTGGGGAAACGGCACTCCTTTTGCCCTCTCAGAGGAGATGGACCAGGGCTAACTCCAGCAGCAGCACAGCTGGCTCGTGATAGCAGAAATGTTCTTCTAGGGGCTTGTCACATATTTTGAATTGCTTCCAAAGTCCATCCTCCAGCTGCACTAAAATCTCTTAAATACTTGCCATTACCAATATCCTACCACATTTGGAGAATTGAAAAATACAGAAAAACCTGGATTTTATTCTTTGTTGTTGTGATATCACTCTTTGAAACCAAGGTTCATCCGCACTTTTAGATTCAGGTAGGAACCTTGCATTCCTGTGAGAATTCAGCTGCAGTGTGCACAGGGCTTTGTATGATTTTCCATGAGCCTAAGGGCCAGAATCCTTCTGGGAGAATTGGATATGCTAGCAACTAATATTATTCATAATGTGAAGGGTTTATTTTCCAAACTGAAATAGCCATAATCCTATTTAGGACCATATGTGAAAACAGATCCTACAGAGCTAGAGACTAAAAGCATTCTATAAAAGCTGTAGTTAATAATAGATTTTTTTTTCCCCAGAAAGTGACAAGGACACATGTAAGAGATTCAGAATATTCTCAAAACACATTTCAGTGTGCTTCAGATCTTGAAAATGCTGCCTCTGATAACACCTGCTAGAATGTCACATAAAATATCTTCATGTTCTGTACTTTTCATTCCTACAACAAAACTCCTCCCAACTTGCCAGGCCTGATCTTCAACAGAGACTCCTGCTAATTCAAGGCATTGATTCCTCTAAGTACAGACTCTGGCTTAATTGTGCGGTGCTTTCCAGGCTAAGCAAAAGTTTGCACAGTGTCTCAGATAATCCACCAGTAATATGCACAGCTTATATTAGAAACAATTAAGATGATGATGCTTAAAACACTGACTTAAGTACTCCATTCCTTGTACTCATTATCTTTAATTAGAAGCTGTGAAATGATATTGGCTTGCTTTTTCATTTTTTAACTGCAAAAAGGTAGTAGTGTATCAAGCCTTTTATTTAGAGACTTTTAAACAGAAATGATTGCACAGTTCTAAATATCATTTAAGAAAGATGAGATTCATAAATTAATAATTTTTCTACTTGGACAACCTGAAATGATGCCTTCCAACCTTCATCTCTACTCAGACAAAACGAACCAACTTGAAGAAACCCAATTCAGAAAGAACAGGCCATGGTTTGAGAGTGAAGTTCAATCCCTTGGCTCTCCTCCTAGATGCTTCTTTGGAGGGTGAATTTGATCTGGTACAACGAATCATATATGAGGTAAGCTTTTAAACAATGGCAACCTCATGCAGTATTCAGAAAAAGGACGTGCTGAACTATTTCATGTTTTCAACAGGTTGACGATCCCAGTAAACCAAATGATGAAGGCATTACACCTTTGCATAATGCAGTGTGTGCTGGTCATCACCACATTGTGAAGTTCCTACTCGATTTTGGTGTAAATGTAAATGCAGCAGATAGTGACGGGTGGTAAGTGTCAAGATTTTTAACCTACTATCTGGGAGAAGCACCATTTAGATGCACATTGAAAATTTAGCTGAGACCTGTTTTGGGAACAATTTCCTTCCTCTTTATCCCCAGCAAATGAGTACTCTCTAAGCTGTAGGTGGAGATGAACTCAAAGGCAAGGTTACAGCTCCTGAGCAAGCACACTTAAACTGTAAATTAGATTACAGTTTGTGATAATTAGTGGTAGAGTTGCATTTCTTGTTCAGATGCTGAAATAATTACACTATAAATAACAAATGGCAAAAGTTAATTTGCTTAAGTTTCTTTATCATAGATTCCACTACAGATGTTGATGTTCTTGAAGAATCTCACTTCATGGGTAGCTGTAGCATTCCTGAAGTCTTTGGGGGGGGGGGGGGGGGGGCGGGAATGTGAACCCTCACTTTTGTTTTACCTTTCAGGTTTCCTTGTATTGGAAAATACCCTTTTACACCAAACAGTTTTGTAAGCTATGAAAATTATTAGTTTTGCTATCATCTGTTTCATAATGCTTGGCTTTACTGGAGTCAGGTAAATCCTAAAATCCACCCTTGCTGCTTGACAGGTTTTAGACAATGCATATACATACTATATATAAAGATTTCCTTTTAAACCAGACAGGCTCTACATGGCAAGATGAAAATTAGGATTCATGGAAGCTTCTTTTTTCACATGTACATTTTTTTGCTTTATTTCAGGACACCCTTGCATTGTGCAGCTTCTTGCAATAGTGTTCATCTCTGTAAACTACTGGTTGAATCTGGGGCAGCTATTTTTGCTTCAACTATAAGTGACATAGAAACTGCTGCAGACAAATGTGAGGAGATGGAAGAAGGTTATATTCAGTGTTCCCAGTTTTTGTATGGTAAGCTGTGACACCAACTCTTTTCTAAGATTCATCCTGATTTGTCCCTCTTATCTGTGTGGAACATCTGCTTAGGCCCCAGACTGGATGATACGGCCCATCATGTCCCTGTGCTTTCAAAGTGCTAAAACCAGAATTACCTTTTCACTGTGATGTTAGTCTTGGTCCTTCTGAGTTTTGAATTACTTCACAGGCTCCTTCAAATGTTAAGATTTTTAAAGTTTTAATTTGGCTTAATTTCAGGGAAATGCTTCTGCAGGGAGGTTTTGACCCTAATAGTGAGTTGTCAAGTATTTTGACAGATAGACTCCTGACTTCCAGATGCACAAATTTCTACCAGATCACACAAAGAAAGAAATATACTTTATGAATAATTAACTTACAGAAGGTGCTTAGTTACTAAAATACATTTTGCAAGAAAAGCACTTCAATGGAGCAAATTTTTAATTCCCATCAGAGGATTTAAGCTTCATTAAAGCTGTGTCAGATCTGACATTGTGTGAGTTCCAAAAGCCTCAGGTGTCCCTGTCCAAGGCCCGCTGTAGGAAGCAGTTTCCACTGCATGTATAATACAAGAGAAAAACCCCATTCTCTGAATTATTCCATAAGATTTTGTTTAATTATGCAGTTAAATTTCTGGCAGCATTTCATCATGGAAGTGCTGAAAACTGTTCATGAAATGTCATTAACAGGAGACTAATATTTGGGCTACGGTGTCAATAGTAAAAAGCTCAGAGGGAAAAAGAGGCTATTTTACCATCTGATGTTGTTAACAGGAGTGCAGGAGAAGCTGGGAGTGATGAATAAAGGGGTGGTGTATGCTCTGTGGGATTATGAAGCCCAGAACAATGACGAGCTGTCATTCCACGAGGGCGATGCCATCACTATTCTGAGGCGCAAGGATGACAACGAAACGGAGTGGTGGTGGGCCCGCCTCAATGACAAGGAAGGCTATGTGCCTAAAAACCTCCTCGGGGTAAGTCTTTCACCCTCTCCCTTCTATTTTTTACATGCACCTGAAGTAGGAACAGAAGATGGATCTTTGGTCAGAATCCCTCTGCACACCATCCGCAGCACTATGAAGTGGTGTAAGGCAGATTATCCTTATTCTCTCTGGCCTCTGTGCCATTGTAAACAAATAGGATAGGCTACTGTTAGGAGATTGGTGCTGGTTATTATTGAGCAGGTTAGTATATCTAATAAAGTTTAATGAGACTTTCTCTCCCCCTTGGCCAAAATATAAAGCCCTTATGGAAAGCATGGTGGCTCTATTAGGCAGCTTAAAGCCTTGGTTCAGAAAGTTCTTTGGGAAGGTTTTTAATACCTGGCACAAGATAAGAACATAGGTGTGTGTGAGTTTAAAAGAGGAAAGAGCCTTGAAGATGACAAATGTGGGCACATCGTTTATGCTACTCAGACAGATGGAACACTGTCAGGAGAGGCCAGGAATGTAAGGTGACTAAGTAGAGAGCTACTGAGGACAAAATGCATAAGAGAACCTTGCAGAGCAGGAAATAAGGTCTCTGGAGTGCTCAACAGGGATTTTTTGTACTTATGTAAAAGCATCCTTTGTCTGTTCTGGATCTTGAGCTAAATGCACCACGTCATTTTCAGAGCAGCCATGTTGCTGCCATTGGCAGGAGTGAATCAGCCCTTTGCCTTCTGCTTCTTGTTTTTAGGAGTTGCCTAAGAACTCCCCCCAAGCTTACAAAAACCTCACCCCCCAAAACACTTCATCACCCAGTTCTGCCTAATAAGTACCCCTTAGTTATAAATTATTTAAGTTGGTATTAACCATGCAAAGCCTAATACTGTTACTCTTTTTTTTTAGTTATATCCACGAATAAAACCTCGACAGCGAACCCTTGCTTGAATTCAGTTGTACGACAGTGCAGTACCATGCTGGTAACTGGAAACTTAGAACATACACTGGAGCCATCATTTTTGATCATTTCACACAGAGATATAAAACTATGATACTTAGTTTTAATGGTGCTTTCTCTCGTTAAATGGACAGCATCCACGGTTTGCAAGACCTGCAGTTTGTAAATGAGGATCGTTTCTGTGTGACCCAGCACTGAGGAGGAGAGCGATGCCTCCGCTACCGACAGTGTTGTGCCAACTCTCGTCTGCCGCAGTGTTTCCAGTCAGAGTTCCGTGGTAGGAGCTTCCTTGTGTCCCGTGTTCACAGGTGTCATTTGCGGAGTGCAGATGCGCTGTCCGGTTTGCTCCAACCCCCCACAGCAACTGTCCCGTGTCAGGATTTTGGGTATTTCTGTTCCATACCAGTGAATGTTGAGTTCTCATTATCCATCAACTCTTTGGGTTCTAGGACATGAGATCTTCACCTGTTACATGCGTATTAAGTAGTTACCAAAGCTTGGTGAAGGCTAGGATTTTAGGTGGCAACATGCTAAACACTTAAATCCTAGTCTGGACAACCCCAACGAAAGCTTTACCTAGTCTAGCATCTTGCATTATTTGCATTTAGAATCAAGCTAGAGAACTAACAAAACCAACAGTATTTATACACTTCTCAAAGTCCCTACACAATATTTCACTTGGTGTTTTATTTTCTTATTATTCAGCCTACAGCACCGGTGTTACCTCTACGAATGTAAAGGTTCCCCTACTAACCCCCCGAGCTCGTCCAGCCTGGACACAACAGTTAGTACTGAAGTTGCAGCAGCTTAAGGGATTTGTATGTTTGCAGGGATGAAAGTGCAATAGTTGAAAAGGGTAAGAGTCTGGTAAGGGTTATACTGTGTCACCTGAAGTCTGCCTGAGTCAGTCTAGAAAAAAATATGAAGGACTGGATAGAAGTAGAAAGAGGGTCGTGTAGATGCCAAGTCGAGGAGAAGAAAGAAACAAGGTTTAGAGAAGGATTTAAGAAAGGCAATAGCTTATTTGAGGATAGTTTCTGTGGTTCTTGGCAGCCTACAACTGCTGCCAAGGCAAGTTATGCAATAACCTGTTCCACTACATGGTAGTTTCAAGCAAAAAAGAAAAACCCCACAAACAGGCACTTCACTGGAATTTTAATTGTACATGATTTTATATACCAAAAGTATATTTTGAATTTCCCATTATATGTTTTAGCCATATTTCTTGTAATTTTCTCCCACTTAACAGTATGCAATTTGATTAACTCTTCATGTACAAGTTCTGTGTATAATTTATATATCCATTTCTGCAGTGCTGTAACTTGCTTTTACCACAGGTCAGCATTAACTGTATATATTGTGGTGAAAAGTGAAAGGGTATTATTGTTGAAGAATTTGCTACATGAATGTGATGATTTCAAGAGCCTATGATACACTAATTCAGAGAACATGTAAATGTGCACAATAAAGTACTGCTAAGGCATGGCTGCATTCTCCACTCTCTTTATAAAGGTCTCAACAGCAGATACGGCTTTGGTCAGAGTCTGCATGAAAACACTAATTGCAGCTTGCCCAGGTTAAAGCTGTCAACCCACCTTTCCTCCTTTTCCTCCTTCAGCTTCACTGAAGATGTGTTTGCACAGAGTATCCCAGTATTCCAACTGGGACAAATTACCTTAGAACTAAAATCAGTGTTTTCTTTAAAAGAGTGAAAATTTTCAGAGTTCAGATCCCATGGTGGCCATTACTAAAGAAGTTGTATATTATAAAATTAAATAGCACCTTTTTTTTAAATAAGTGAATTAATTTATTCATATTTGTACATTAAATTGTATACAATTTCAGATACATTGCAGTTAGATTAACAAAAGCTAGTTACCAAAAAAGAAAATACAAAACTAAAAATTATTCTGGAAGCTTATTACAGAAGTGAAGTTTCAAGGTCAAGTTCATTAAGTCAAATTTGGTGGTATTTAGTGAAATATTTAGATGTTTAAAATGAAATGTTTAAAAAAACCTACGTGATTTCTATAAAATCATATCTAAGGCAGATTTTTTTTTTGTACATTGATTTTAAACATTTGGATAGAGGGAAAAAACCTGAGATCTATACCCAAAAGCTATTCTCTGCAGAAGAGACATACACATTTGTTTGCTTCCTGTAGCAAACAGTATATATAATGGTTATTATAAAAGTTGTGCTGTACATTAGCTGTAGTGCAGGTCACTTTCATATTAAGTGCCAGTAAAGGCTTAACAAAATATACAAAGTCTTAAAAGGTGAGGCTGTTTAAAGCATTAACTGTATACATATTGCACACTACCGTGAATACTCATGGTTCAAAAAAATACTCACATTGCATTTGCCAGTTCTTACATAATGAACCACACTGGAATGAGAGTGTCAAGAACAGCAAATATTTCCAGCTGTCAAATCAGCACAAAGTGAGAGGCAGGTCTGTGGAGGCTGGTGTCTGTGTGTGCCCTCAGGAGGCTCCATCTGCAGTTCTCACTGGTCCCGAGACTCATAGAGAAGTTTTGTTGCCTAACAGAAAGAAAAATATCAGTGTTAAGGTGGCCACAAGTGAAACTTCAATAATCAGCTTCCTACCTCTCCAAAAATCTCCTTTAAATTCAGGGCTTTAAATTCTTCCTCTATTTTCCTCCATCTGAGGCATGTACTAGCATTCAGGAAGTGCTGAATGCACTTGCATAGTGATGGAACTTTTGAGCACACTGTGCAGATCAGAGTAAAAGCTGGGGTAGGGGCACCTGGGGAGTTCTAAAATGGCATTAAAGCAGCAAAGAGCTACAAACCTACCCATACACATTATAAATTACAGTTCTGATCAGCAATTGATCAGGTGACTGGTTTGAATGTGGCTTTAGGTTTTTCCCCCATAACTTTGACTTAGGAAATATGAATCTTCAGTTTCACTACCCATGCAGGGCCTCACACCAAAAGATTGAAGTCTTCCATTTCCAAAAATCAACAGTTTCTTTGAACCTTTGTGAAGTAGTAAAAATAATTAGCTGAACTTAGGTTCAAGAGAGTATTTCATAGTGCACATTCTTCAGCCAGTAACAAAATCCAAGGAAGTTTAAAGCCAAAATCTTAGTTCTTTTCATCTAGTTACATACGTAAGATCTTGGGAAACCCTTCAGAGCGTGTAAATCCTTCAGGTCTAAGTAACAAGGCCCTGAAGTCCTTAATAAAAAAATAGTAGAAATACTCCTAAGGCTGAATGTTCTGTGGTGCTGCTCAACACCCCATGTGATGATTTTCTTCAGCCCTGTCTAGGTTTTGGCTGCTTTGCTCACCTTATGCATGGCTGCCAGCCAGGCTGCTGACAGCTTCTTGTTACAGCTGAAGTCTTCACCAGCAGTAAACTTCATCTGTGTCACCTCCTCCGACCCTGGTACCTTGTACTGCAGGATCATCCCTATGGCACGAGTGTTGCCTCCTGAAAAGAGAAGTAACATCTGGAACAGCAGCAGGTTTTGCCAACTAAATAACGTTTTCCAGCTCATGAGCATGTTTGGAGCAACGTGCTCAGTGCTCAGTTCAGAGCACAAGCAGCTGCTGGATTCGAGGAGCTCGGGACCACAGCTCATAGCGCAGTGGGACCTGCAGCCTCACATTGTTTCATTCTCTCTGCCAAGCACCAAGGCAGAACCTGCATCAGCCATCAGGTAAAGCCACACACCTGGAACACCCTCATGATTTACTATCACCATGTTAAGACACTGATACCACACTTTCATACAGTAGCCTGCAGTCTGTAAGCTTAGGGTCCAATTAGACTGTTGGCAAAGCAGGGTCCTGCTGGATAGAGTCTGGCACAGCAGAGAGCAGTCCCTCCAAACCTGGCAAAGGTTGCGAATGATGCTTTCATAAGGCTAGAGAACAGCTGGCAACATCATTTACTTCCTGAAGGAAATAAGCTACCAGAAATGCTGCTCTGACAACAGTGCAATAAGCAAGCTGTTTGTATCTCTTACTGAGGCTGCAGACATGAAGATAAACCAAAGCAAAAATACAGACATTAAACAAGAACTTTTAGAATGACACGTTATTGTCATTTCTTCCTGCAGCAGTGAAGCATAAACTAAGACTAGAAACAGCACCAGCATACACAGGACACTTCTTACAAAGCTCTTTTTAAAAAGTGTCTGCATGAGAGGGCTCCTGGAGGCTGTTACTGCAATATCTCAAGAGCCAAAACAAATCACAATCTAAGCCAAACTCAATCTAGCTAGTGCTGTTAATGCACCTAACCCAATCAGAAGCCCACAGCAGGGTTTATAAAAGAGCTATTTTCTACTCTCCTAGGATAAATGAAAATTCAACTTCATCAATTGCTTCTCTGCACCTACTAGTAGGAATAATGGATTAAGGGTCTAAAAGACTCTGAAGGATAAACCAGTGGAAATCACACACCTACAGCCTTGACCAGTTTGCCCATGTCTGGCATTACTAAGACAGAACACATCTTGCATAACAGAGGCCTTTCTTTTAAAGTTGTGTAATAACAAGCCATTAATTAACAGTTTCAGTGCAAAGTCTTTCCAGACAGCACACACGGAGTATATTCATTTCTAGTATGTCCAATTCAGCAACCTGCTGCTGAAGCACGTGATCTGTAACACTCTGTACTGCTGCAGATACCATTTCTCATGTCCCCTTCTCCCAGCACGGACAACAGCACTTTGGTCTAAAGCAGGCTGGAGTGCCTTAGTTCTCCTCCAGAGTGTTACAAAACATTCACTCTTGGTTTATTAAACAGACATATGGGAAGGAGCAGATACATGTCAGACTTGAACATAACTCAAGTTGAACAGCAATTATGGATCAAGCAAATAATCAGCACTGCAAAGAAGAAAGAGGTGAAGGGGTCATGACATGCTTGGGTGAGTCATGCTGAAAGGCACTGCAGATACCTTCAGTAACAGGCGGGCTCTCCAGAAGGCTGGTGTAAGTGTGAATATCTTTTTCTACCATCAAGAAGAAAGGCAGGCAGAAAAGAGATAAAGCAGTCAGAGTAGTGAACAAGGAATTAAAGGAGCATTAAGTGACTCAGCAATACACCTGGGTGATTTGAATACCAAGGTAAGTTTATTCGAGTTAACATGCTGTACTGACTGAAAAATGCACAGATGGGCTGTGCAATTAGAAAAACCCAGCAGTGACAGAAGTGTTGATAAAGAACAATTATTGAAATTCCTGACCTTGTTTGTTCTCATTTCAGTCAAATCATATTCAGGTTCATCCTGAAATACTCTAAAATCTGGTAAGAGATGGGGCAGTAAGTGGCTGCACTCCAATTTAGATGTTACCAGTTTCATTTGGCCACCCCTTCATCTTGAATGAAATTAAGAAAGCATAGTTTCATTATTTACTCTCCCTCCCCCATTTCATTCTGTTAACAGTGTTTGTACCAGTCAAGACAAAGTCCCAGCTGGATTGTGAAATGGCAGCTACCAAAGACTTAACAGTTTCCTTCTATGAGCTCGTAATTCAGTAAACGTGTATATCCCCAAGAAAACAGATGACAGCCACCCTTACTCAGGTTTATCAAGAGGCTCTCCCACATCAGGGCTGTAGGGGAACTTCTCAATCTTGTTCCCCCAGATCCCAGTAGCCACACGGGACTGTGCTCTATTCTGAGAGCAGTTGTAACCAACACAGTTACACACTGAGTGCACTGTCTAGCTCAATAAATGCAGCTTCACTTTTTTTTTTCTTAATAGTTCATTTATATTAATAGAAAAATTTACCTCCAGGAGTAAATCCCTCTGTAAGTATCTGAACAGTTGAAATCTGTACAATTTCAATTTCATAATGGCTGTCTCCATCCAAAACCAGGTATCTACATAAAAGAAGAAAAAGGGTTTTTTCAATTTTTTTTTCTACAATCTCTTAGTGACACTGTCTGTGTGCTCTTTGGGGTGAGGAGGGATAGAAATCAAGCAGAAAATGCTACTTTTCATTGAAATTCCACCCTTCCAAGGCATTCTGATCCATGCTGTTAGTAAATTCAAACAAACATTCCAGTATTGTTGGATCTGTCCTTTCAGTCTGATTACCCTCTCCAATATCCCTCAGGGCATGTTACTCTTACATTTTTTAGGTTATGATGTAATAATAGAGCTGTAAGTACAACAATGCTATAGTTTACAAGTGCAATTTCTATCAATCTTTCTCACCTCTGGTTGTTGGAAAGTCGACAAACCATGAGCTCAGATTTATCAGATGTTCCCAGAGTTACAAAGAATGTAGCACCTGGAAAGAAATGTATTAGTACTCTAATACAGAATTCAAGAAGCAACATTCAAGTATCAGAAAGAATAGCTAACTTTTACTAATAGCTAACTTTTAGTAATACCCTGAATTGAGTGGAGTAAGATAATAACTAAAATGTTAATTAACATCAGCAAAACACTCAAGTATAAAAAGCTGATGTTTAATTATCATGTTCTGACTTACAGGACCTTTCACACATGCTATGCAATTTCTCCCACATGTAGAAATGCAGATGATATCCAAGAGGAATCTTTTAAAAATGAGAAGAGATTTGGAAGTGGCAAAGACAGGCAATTAAAGACCCTCTGTGGTCACTGTAACACAAATGATTGTTTCTGTATTAAAAAAGAACAATTTAATAGCAGGATGTGACCTTCAGTTCTATGCTTAAGAAACTGTAAAGACATCTCTTTTTCATTACTGAAGGCTGGCTCAATCTTATTGTGAGGTCAATGAACTTCAGCCTTCATGTTCTGTTTCTTCCCCCTCAAAACTCCTTTGGCATGGGGAAAGTCACTGTTGCTACACTGGAGAAGTGACTCAGAACTCCAAGCAGCCTTACACACCCGACCCCTTTATTTCCTCCATGCCTCATGCTGCCTCTGTTACCTAATCCCAACACTGCTGGCCTGGGAAATGAAGGAAATAACATCCAGCCTTGCCAAATGGTCTGCAATCCATCTCCACAACCTGAACCATGCAGGCCTGGAGTTTCACCTCATTACTTCCCCATTCACCCAGGCTCACTGAGCCCCAGCACAGACCCTGCGCTGCTGAAATGAGACAGCGACAGCAGCACCAAGGCTGGAGAAGGACATTACAGCACAAGGATGTCACAGCCACCATCACAGTCTCTCTGACCACGACCTGTGGCTCTACAGCAAGTCAGGAACAACTTCAGAACATGAATGCAAAGAGGACAAGCTTTAAAAAAAAGTCTTCAGTTTAAAAGATGTAATTTAAAAACTTGTCTATGCCCTCATGGCAAAGCAGAGTGAAAAATGATTTATGTGCTCCAGGATGAACACACTCCCTTCTGAACCCAGGATCTCCCCAGGAACATCCATGCCCATCACACATGGGGCTTAGCCAACCCATTATGCACACTGGCATCATACTGAGAAATCATCAAAAGGCACTAAAGGATCACAGAATATTTTAAAAACCGAAGTTTCAGCTTTCTTAATGTAATTGGAACATGAATTACAGTACTGTGTGAAGGTTTAAACCTATGGAAAATTGAGTACTGATGATGAACTGTCATCAACCACGGCTGTAGGCCACAGACAAGATCAAAGCTCTCAGATGCAGCCTGAAACAAGCACTGTATCTTGTTCGAAAATATTCAAATATTCTCTAACGTATTTTTCATCCTTATTTAATGTAACAGGAATGTGACTAAAAGATGCATTATTTCAAGGAAAATGCCAACTGCATACACATCTGTTCTCACAGGTATTAAAAATCTGTCTTTAGTTAAATCACTCTTTGTAACGACCTAGAAGTACAAACTGAGAGGTGTAAACATTGACTAAGAAGCGTGAACCTCTCTCTAAACGAACCAACAACACAAAATTATTAACTGAAGAACAAGAGGCGTGACAAAGAGGAGATAAAACCACGGCTTGCTGGACAGGAGGCATCACTCTTGCTGTTCATCAGAATTGGAATAAATACAAATGAGACAGAAGCAGCACATCTGAGCAGGCAGTGCTCACCATTCATGAGCACTTTGAGCTGTTTGTCGTAGAACTCCGTCTCCTTCTGCGAGACCAGGGCACACTCCGCACACTGGCGCACGGGGTCCACGAAGCACATGCGAGGCAGAGGCACTTTTTTACTGCAGCACTTGTCACAGAAACACTTCCCACACCTTCGGCAGTGATGCTAGGCACGAGAGAACATTCATTTATTTATGAAGGAAACTGGCAGGGAATGATTTGATAAGGTTACTACAACTGTTTCTCAGGTGTGAAACATGCAAGTTGAGGGACAGGCAGAAGAAATTAACTGCTACAGTGGCAGCCAGGAATCTCTGAAGGCTGGACACAAAGGACTGAGTGTAGTATGACCAGCAGCACTCTAAGCCTTTGCTGGCACTCTGTAAAGATGCTTCTGAGGCAGAAGACCGGAAAGGGCTTCTCTGGTGTCCAGTAAATCCTTCACCTCCCTGTCAATACAAACCCATGAGAAGAGTGGTTTCCAGGTCCCTTCCCATTTCTGTGAAAAGATCAAGGAGAACTTGAACTGAAGTTTCTGTTCTTCTTCAACTGAAAATACTATTCTTCTCTTTTAAAATTTATTCTCAGGTTTCTCCCAAGGAAAAAAACGTAAGATTCTTCATATTTTGAACCTACAGCTATTCCTTTTATCAGAAGTATCAGGCAGCACAGCACAAATCCACTGAAGTTGCAAAACCAGAATGAGTATTGCAGTGTGTTTCACAGCCCCTAAATCTGCAACAGTGGCCTGTGCTCCAGATCGCTGCTGGGGTGTGACAGTGCCAGCAGATCTTCCTGATGCAAGTTTTCATGACAGAACAAGAACTCCCAGGCAAGCAGGAACTAATCTGTGGCTCAAAGCAAAGTCTGACACAAGGAACTGATAACACTGCAGTTCTGGTCAGTGTTAGGCTTTCCTTCCAAATGTTTTGCAAAATTCTCTGGAGCACTATTTCCCAGAGCTACCTCCAATTGCTTCCCACAGCTAACACAAGGGAAACACAGCAGCTTGTCAGCTGGTATAACATATGAGTATGTCTGGTTTAAAGTTTCTCCTTCCCTCTCCCTCCAAACAATTAAATTAAAAAGCATGAACTATGTCACTGCACTACAAGTCACACTTTCACATCTTTCTTCACTTTCATAAGCCTGTGCTAACAAAGTGTCAATGTAATTATACAAAGGAATGATGTTCCCTCCTAAAAATCACTGCTGGCCTTCATTGGGAGGGTGCTTTGTAGAATTCTCCATGTCATATTCCGCACACCAGTCTGCATTCCACGGTGACCTCTTACCATTATTAAACATAATTTAATCTTAGTGTTTTCTCTTCATCCAGTGAGCTTACTTATGTAGTTTACACTTGCTGCTTTAATTGGAATTTCTCCCAAACTCAAGACGAATCCTGGTTTACTTTTCAAAAGATGTCCATTTTAGTATTTTGCAACACTTACTGCTTCATATTTCATTGATTTCTCCTACCTTTCTAGTTATGAAGTCAAACTTTGTATCACACTGCATACATCTTGGGCACTAGAAAACAGTACAAATTAAGATTAGTCTACAATTTTTTAAAAAATTTAATTCTACCACCATATATGAAGAATGAGCTTTATATTATCCCCCATAAATAAACACCTCCAACCAATTTCCATCCTTTATCTTTTCATCATGGATAGCTTTCATTTAATACTGATGTAGCAAAATAATGTCATCTCCATTTGCAAGACAAAAAAAAAAGCTGCCAAACTTCCCCCTAATGAACAGTAGACCCTGCCAGCAGGCAAAACTACATCTCAGAATTACTTACCAGTCTTGATAATGTCTGGCTATCCAGACACTCTTATATTCCAGAGTCAACTGTTTTTCTGTAAGTTGTCCTCACTCTACTATGATTCTATGCTGACTCGCCAAAACATTGTTTACACAGTTTAATGCTCTCAATACTCACACATTTTTGAATCACGCTAAGAGATACTTGGTTTTTTTCCAAGCCACCAAGACCTAATGTTTATTCCAGCTACAAAAAGTCACTTCCTGAAATATCTCTTTCCTTTAACAAACTTACACCCACACTCCTTTCAAAAAAAAATGACAGAAAAAAAATTGAAGGAGTTTCTCCCTTGCAACTAAGTAGAGTTGAAGAGGTGACAGTTTTGACTGTGTTAACAACCAGGAACGACCAGTGACTGTTGGACAATCAAAATTTTCTGTATTAAAAATCACCTACCAAAGGGCTGATAACCAGCCCTTAGGTCACTGGATTTTCAACAAAACTTTACATACTTTTATCCACCATATCAAACCCCAGTGTCTGAGGCTTTTAATGCAATTTTTGCTATATTTACTTGCAAATACTAATGCAAATTTATGACTGACAGCTTAGTCAGGAGAACACGGTTAGATCCTGTACTAAATTTTATAACTCTAGAAACCGAAACTCCTCAAACCAGACTATCTCAGATTACAGCAGAATGCCCTCATAAACACGAGCCCTAAATTGAGCAGGTGCTATTTGCTAAGCACACAGTAATCATCCTTTGCCTTTAATTAGCATATTTCAATACTTCAACCTTTTTCTTCTATAAATCCCCTCAGGTTACAACAGCTTCTATTCAGGGACTTTTGCTCCAGCAGATACTCAATCACTGCCACAAGTTCAACAACTGCAGCCAAGAAAATACTGCGGCAGCTAAATTAAAAATTCTCCAGAAATATTTCATGTCCTTTTGAAGTGTAAGCTTGTTACTAATTGGCAACAGTTTACATGAAAGGCTCTGCTGTCTAAACAGACGTTTAACACGTTAGACGGTAATGGCAGTCACTGTAGTGGAATGTAATCACCTACTCGCAGAATTTGTTACAACAAGCTGTTTCTAAATCCCACACAAAAAAGAGCGCTAGAAGTGCTCCTGAATTGTTTTAAATAACACTGAACTAAGGCATCCAAACACATTTTTTCTCAATGGCTGCAGAAAAGGTTATTTCAACACTCACTGATAAATAACGTAAATAATTTCAGCACACATCAGGTTTCACCTCTGTAACAAGTAGAACTCTACAGCTAATATCATGTTCTATTCTACCTTAATGTTTTAATTTTTGACATGTAGTTTAATAGCTTGCCTGGGAGCTGGACCTGGCAATAATTTTGGTATGCCTTGAATTTACCTGAGCTTTAATTAATTTTCCTAATGAAAATATTTGGGAGTTTTCTGGTTGGGTTTTGGTAGTGGTGCAGGGTTTTTTAGTTGGCCTGGACTGGGTTTTTGGAGGGGTTGGGGTTTTGTTTTTTGGTGTGGTTTTTTTCGTTGTTTTTTTTTTTTTTTTTAATTTGGTTTTTGCCAAAATGCAGAAAGCACAAGTCACAAGCTAGAGGGAAAAAGAAAACCAAACCCAAACTCTTCTAAATACTGTCCTACACAGATTTCATACAGAATGCTATGCTGAATATGAAAGTGGTTTTTAGGAAGGAACAAAATTATCCATCCTCTTATTTAACATAAACTATAGAAAAATAATTCTGAATTCCAGACCCATGATGATAGCCCTAAAGAGCAGTCCTAAATAAATCACAAGCCAAGTTGCACATGGTAGCTGGCATTGCAAAACGGGATTTTCCTAGGAAAATGTTCTGACACAAGCAAGCTCGAGATACTGTCCCTTCGAGGTCTTTCTGCTTTAAGTAACCAGAACCATTTGCATAATGTCAACTTCTGCTTTGCCTGGGACAAGATATTTACTGAGAACATCTTGAAAGGTGAATTCTTCCTATTCATCCGTACACTGACATAATTAGAGAGTGACAAGTGCTGAATTAAGCTTTATTGCTTGGAGGGGTTTTATCGCATTAACAGAGAAGGGAGCACAATGTCCAAGTTACTTCTCAGTCTTCAAACAAAAAGGATGTGAAGCAAGAAATTAAATAAGAATTCATGTCACAAGTACATTCACTTCATGTGCAGTCAACCACCACCAGCAGTATCAGATTTCTTCATCTAGCAAGAGGAAAATGGAAGAACATCCAACAGCTGCTGGATCTTGGCATTAATTTAAAAATACAGAGAGCTGGTTCATTGCAAACTTCTCATGGGTTTGCTCAAGTGTGATAACTTATTTCCATAATCCCACAGAGCCAGAGGTGAGAATCCCACTGATGGACAGGAATCCATAGTTACAGTTCACATGCTTTCTTTGCATCAATAATAACAGAGTGATTCAAGAAGCGATGCATGGGAACACCTGGCTGAGCTCCTTAACACAGCAAACCTTTGCAAAGGAGAAAGTTCAGGAAATCCCACCGGGAACACAGCTGGCCCAAGCAGCTGAGGCCAGAGGGTGGAAAAGGCAGGAGGCAAACACGGGGCAGACAGAGCTCCCGGTGCTCTCTGACACTGCCGGAGCCTGAATTCTGCCAGTGAATTCTGCCAGGAGTCCGAGGGCAGCTCTGCCCTTCCCAGAGCCTGAGCCGAAAGGGAGCCAGCTAAGGAAAGCTCAGTTCATCCTGCAGCCTGGAGGAGCCCAGGGAACCCTTCCAGCACAGCTGTCAGCCCCTCTGCAGCACACAGTGCTCCTCAGCCACGGGAACATCTGGTACACAGCTGGATATCACCAGGTTTGGCCACCTCTGCAGGCAAACTGACATCATTTTACTCCATTTCTAGTCCAAGATTTCCTTAACAGAAAAATCATCAATTAAGCTCTGCTGGTGATTAACAAAGAAATTCTGAGTCACACGAGGCACATGCAGAGACCAACATTTTAAGCCCTGTCTCGAGTGTCATGATGCTCAGCACAGACTTCCAGAAATCCCCCTCAACTCATTACCTGTATTACAAATAAGATTATCAAAAGTAAAGTTTTCAACAGTCCTCCTTCAGCCTTGCATTTCAAATTCCTCATAGTAACTGGTATTTTAAGACTGTACAATCTTGTGACATAAAAATTAAAAACTGAATTATATTTTAATGCTGTATAAGCTGCACAAAACTACCAACTGCCATAATTCTTAGGTGGCCTTGATTTTAAAAAAAAAGCCAGTTGATTCCTCTTGCAAAAGAAAAATAAAGCTACTAGATTTGTGAGCAGTACTGGCTGCACTGCAAAAGCCGATGGATTTGAAAAGCCAGATCAGCATTTGCTAATAGCACTCAAGGTCTCGTCTTGGACATAGACACTTCAGTTTTAATTATGTCTGACATGGTAACAAGAGCAAGCATTCTCAACTAATTCATTGCCCAGGTAACCCTGGCTCTTTAAATTTAATTGTTCTTAACAAAACCGTGGAATTTACAGGCTTCCCTGTGTATCACATACCTGCTTTATTTAAGGAAAAAGTTTGTAACATATTTGGCAGCTGTTAACCAAAGGGATGTCATAACTCTAAAGTACTTCCAGAAATCTAGCAAAGTAACTAGCCACAAAATAACAATTTATATTTTTAATCTTGCATCAACAAATGCATTTAAATATTTACCTCTTTCACACTTTCTCTCAACAGCAAACACCACTTAGCACATTCAGCCACAATCCAACAGCCTCAGCCTATAGGCCAGCAGACTACAGGGGAAAAGCTGAATTTTAAAGAGAACTAATACCTACAAGAGAACTGTAATATAAAATTCAAACTAACAACACACACCAGACTGATGTATCTAAAATATACAGACTTAATTCTCTAAACATATCTAACTAGTTTAAATGAATCACAGCACAATCCCCAAACAATCTTTAGCTGAATTAAGACGGTTGTACATATTAGAATTTCGTTAGATGTACTTTGCTTTCCTTAATGAAACTAGTGTGCAATAACCACGGACTAGTGACAGGTTAGACTGCACTTCTGAAGGTCAGGGACAAAACTCATTTCCACTGAATATTACACAAAGGAGACCTCCTGATGAAGACGATCGCCTGTTCAGAATGAGCTGAATACTCACTTTCCAAAAAAAAAAAAAACAAAACAAAACCCAAAAAACCAGTTGTTTCGGGCAAGCCAAAAAGTGACTTACCCCTCCCACCCTTTATAGCAGCAAAGATCGGCCTGAACTGCAGAAACTGTGCTGGCAGACCGAGCTTCCAGAATTATTATTATTATTATTATTATTATTATTATACTCAGAACTTTCTGTCTCAAGGGATACCAGGTAGAGAAAAAAATGTTATTCTTCACTGCCAACCGAGGGAGGACTCGGTGTTCCCACACAGAACAGACCAGGCACGTCCATATCTGCCAAAGAGCGGCTTTGTTGGGTGACTCCCGGCTTAAATTCACATTGGCTCATCTAAAAACCTAAATCTTCATTCCGGTCACATTTCAATGCACTGGCGTGTGTCCACAGCACCGAACGCTGGCCATAATAAATAAACAATGGGTTCTATGTGTTTACGTGCATCTGGCTGCAGCGACTGGCAACATGTAACTCTCATTACGAGAAATTAAAAGTATCACCATCGCGTTATTTGGTCAGTAAGTAAAAGCAAAGTTGACCGAAACAGACTGAGTTGTTCAATGGCTGTTTAACACTAGGAACATTCACACCAGGAGCCAGACGGGCTGTTCTAACTCAGCCTTACCGCTTTAATAATTTATGCAATTAGTTTTACACCTACACGGCCCCCAGAACCACCTTTACAAGCATCTAAAGCCGTGCTGCACAGTTCGCCACACTTCTAATCACCAAATCGCCCGCAAGAACGAGTGACAGCCCCATCCTCGCCTCCTTTAACCCAAGGGAAATAAAAAAGCAAGGGGAAAGGGAAGAGGGAAGGGGGAAGGGGGGAAAGGGAGGCGCGGCGCCCCAGCCCCCGGCGGTACCTCCTTGTCGGGTACCCAGGGCGGCTCGTCGAGGCCGAAGGGGCTGCGGGCGGCGCGGTGCTCGGGCACCATGCGCAGCCCGCTGGGGGAGCGCACCAGCTTCTTCGCGTCGCCGCCCGACATCTTCCCCCGCGCGCCGCCGCCGCCGCGGGACGGGCACTGCCCCCGCCCAATGGCCGCGCGGCGCTGCGCGACGGGCACGGCACCCAACCAATGGGGAGCGGCGACTCGCCGGCCCCGCCCACCCGCTCGGGAATTGCCAGCCAATCCGGTGTCCCTTGGAGTGCTATTCCCGCCTCCTTCGTGCCCCGCAACCCGGAAGCGAAGGGCGCGGGTGCCACAGCCGCGTCCCCGAGTTGCAGGAAGCGCCGCACCGAGGTGCGGACAGGCGCGGCCACGAGGGGCGGCCACGAGGGGCGGCCCCTCAGGGAGCCCAGGGCCGCTGCCGCAACGCCCGCCCGCAGCTCTGACCCCGCTCGGCCCCGCCGCTCCCCGCCGGCCCAGCGGGAGGGGAACGAGCACCGCCCTGCCATTGGCCGCCCTGCCATTGGCCGCCCTGCCATTGGCCGCCCTGCCATTGGCCGCCCTGCCATTGGCCGCCCTGCCATTGGCCCCCCGCCGGGACTGTCGCTGAGGGGAGCTTTGATTGGCCTGCGGCGGGAAGGCTGCTCGCTGATTGGCTGCGCAGGCGGCGGGGGATTCATGACGGCGTGAGGGCCCTGTGGCGGCGCCGCGCTGTCCGCCCGTGTGTCCGGCCGGCCGTGTGTCCGGCCGTGTGTCCGGCCGTGTGTCCGGCCGTGTGTCCGGCCGGCCGCCCCTCGCTCCCCCCGGCCGGTGCCGGGTCCGTAGGACAGGCCCGGCTGCACCGTGACCCGCTCCCGGGGTTTCGCCCTCCCCTGTGCCTCATCCGTGGAGCGGCTTCCTGTGAACGGGGAGTGCGCAATGGTTTGGAACCCTTCGGTTCGGGGTCGTCGTAATCATGCTTGATTTCAGTAAGTTTCTGAAGTAAAAATAAGGCTTTAGTAAGGCTCCTAAACCTTCTCAGAGTGTTGTTTTAAATGGGATTTATTCTGTTATTAGCACCCATCCCAAACTCTCCCCCCCATGGTGACAAAGGAATTGTTCATGAAGTCATGTATTCTCATATAACTCCTGGGTGTCTACTGCAATCCTTCATAAAGCTTTTGAGAATTAAGAACTAAGAACCTCACAATACTCTTCTAGGCAGCCACGGTGCTAAACTGCTGTATTTTGGACCAAAGTATTAAAAGAGCTGTTTAATGTCGCTGTAAGAAACAAACAGATTTTAACGATTTAATATTAAACTTGCTTTCAGCTAATAAATCTGACTGTGCAATGCGCGTATAATCCTGGGTCATCCCAAATTGCTCGTGTGTGAGACTTCTTTTCTATTTGAAAATGAAAGCCTCGTGTGGAGACCGACAGGGCAGAAATCTGTGACTGTCCAGCTGGGTTGTGAGCTGCAGTCCAGAGCAAAGGCACTGTGCAGAGCTACAGGCAGTTAAAACTGCCAGTGGTTCCTAACTGCAGGATTATTGGTTGAACTCTTTAATAGGATATATGTCAACAGCCATCAGAGAAGACTCCTGCCAAAGGGCTGGATTATTGGACAGTCAGGGTTGGAAAGGGAGCTCTGGAGATCATCCAGCCCAACCCCCTGCCCAGGCAGGACTGAGTCCAGGTGGGTTTGGAATGCCTCCAGAGAAGGAAACTCCATGACCTCCCTGGGCAGCTGTTCCAGTGCTCTGCCACCCTCTGCATAAGAGTTCTTCTTCATCTTGAGGTGAAACTGAAGAGAGTTTGGCACCATCCTCTTGACACCCACCTCTGAGATCTTGATACGCATTGATGAGATCCCCTCTCTGTCTTCTCCAGACTCTCCTCATCAGAGAGTGCTCCAGACCCCTCATCACCTCTGTGGCTTCTGCTGGGCCCTTTCCAGTAGCTCCTGGTCCTTCTCGTGCTGGGGAGCCCAGAACTGAAACAGCACCCCAGATGTGGCCTCACTAGGGCTGAGTAGAGGGGAAGGATCACCTCTCTCAGCCTGCTGGCCACACTCTGCCCATAATAAAATAATATCAATATATAAAATACTAGTACTACCACCACCACCACTAATAATAATAATAGTAATGATAATATACCAGAATAATTGTTACTTCTGTAAGATAACTGATAAATATATTGTTAAAAAATCCTGGAAACTTTTTTGACACTGATTTACGCCTATTTTTTTTCTTGCCTGTGTCTGTGATAAAAGCCAGTTTAATCACAGATAATTATGGGATGTGCTGCTCGTTGCTGTGCTGTGTCAGGAGATGGATTGGGACCAGTTTGACTTGAACCCTAAAACAATTGCTGCCCTGAAAAAAGGTAATTAATTTGCCAGTGTCTCATTAAGAGATCTGTCACTACAGATCCTTGACATAATTGTGTGTTTGTGGGTATAAGCAGGCAGATGGGCACTAACATTTTAGAACTGTAATTAAGTATTTCATAAAGGAGTTTTTTGAGTAAGGAGAAGTGTTGGGTTTTGCCCATGCTTCAATAATAATTTTCCAAACAATTTTACAGCTTGTGTTGATGCGTTCAAAGTGAATATTGCCTGCCCACAATGTAAAAATGCAGCATAGATAAACCTCAAGTAAATGTGAATTAGAAATTGGGAAAACTTTGCTGTGTCAGACAGCCAAAAGCATTTTAAAAAACTCCTCTTATTTCAGCTGACATAAAATCAGTAAAAGAGGTTTTAAACCTCTCCGGAGCAGACTTGCAGAGATTGATGAAGCTCTCCAGTGCGGACATCCAGTGCCTGCTGAAAACAGTCTCTCACACGCTGAGGAGGAGCAGCATGCTCACAGGTAATGCAGTCAGGGCATCAAGTCTTCTAGCTAAAACTCAAGATACTGTCACTGGGAGAAAATATGGTACTGGCTCCTCAATGACACAGTAATGTGGGTTTAGAATGAGAATGGAAGTGTTTTAATTGTGCTGTAGTGAATTATCCTAAGGACAGATCCCCTGGGGTAAATGGAAGTGAATGGGTGTCATTTTTCTGGATGGAGCCTGCTTGAAACAGGACTAAATGTTTCTCCAGTCTGAAACATTTAAATACAGGAACAAAACATTTCCTTTTTCTTTCACACTCTCTTCCTCTCTCTCACTAGTCTCCTTTTGGACTAAGACTAGTTGAAAAAATTATATCATATATTAAAAGCTTCATAAACTGATTTGTCATAAACACCTCATTCCAAAACAAGCAGGACCTAATAGCTCCTCCTGTACAAATTCTTAATGACAACTCTGTACTTAAAATCTATTTTCTTGTGATTGCATGTGTCTTCAAGCTTTGACCAGATGCCTGCTGTGCTATTTCGTACTCTGCTATAGCTTTCTATTTCCATAATTGCTGTGCTTGAACCTTTGCTGTCAAAATTCTCTCAGAGTGTAACTTTCCTCAGGGACACCTTAGAGGCAGAGACAGGAAAAAAAAGAGTTTCAGAGGAGGAAAGTACTCAATGTAAATTATCAATCTTTGTACAGATATTCAGCAGTAGGTCTGATGGGGAGAGAGAGGTGGGGAAGACCAGGCTGAATTAGGGAAATTCTCCATCAACAAAGAAAGCCTCCCTTGTAGGTATAAACCTTGTATACAACATCTATTTTGTATCATTGCGTGTTGGAAAAATAATGAATGAATCTACCTTTTCCTTTTCTTTTTTTTTTTTTTTCTTTTTAATCATTAAAAACCACTCCCAAACCCTGCAGCACTCCAGCTCTATCAAGACAAAGATCATTTCACCTCCCAGCACCAGAAGCTGAGCCTGGGATGTTCAGTGCTAGACAACCTGTTGAAAGGTGGCATTCCTTTAGTGGGAATCACGGAGCTTGCTGGGGAAAGTTCTGCTGGGAAGACTCAGATTAGTTTACAGCTGTGCCTGTGTGTGCAGTATCCTTACAAGTATGGTGGATTAGAGTCTGGTAAGTGCTGAACTGTAAACATGGATTCATTTCCCATTTGGGGGAATTTCTTGTCTTTAGGAACCTCATTAAAGCAGGTGCACATGTTCAGTGCATGTCTAACTTCAGTAGGAAGCCAGGTAGTGAGTGATGTGTCTTTACAGAGAGAAAAGCTTGCTGTGCACGTCCTGCAGCACAAAATAACTTAATTCAAAATTACTGTTGGCTGTTGGTTGCCTGCCTGCCACTGGGTTAAACTAAACACGCTCTCAGACAATGTAAGAAAAGTGTTGCTGTCATGAGAGCTCACTGACCACTCAGGTAGCCACCTCAGCAGAACAGCTCAGCAGATAACTTTCTGCAAACATCTGGGTATATGGTACATATTCCCTAGCTGAGGATTTCAAATTTCAAAGACTATTTGTTTTGATAACTGTAATTGTATTGATTTACAGAGTAAAATCGATGGAAATGTAGTTGAAAGGTATCATTGTTTTGTACCTGTGGTTTTCCTGGGTTTACCAAAGTATACCGGTTTATTCTTTGGCTTTTTTACCCTTCTATCACATTTATCTAACTCTAATTCTTTTTTGTTTTTTCTTGCTGTGCTGCTGTAGAAAGGGAGGAAACCTGTGTCACTTCTGAGAATTCCGGTAGTCTGCCTTAGGTGTGTTTTGCCTGTGACCTTGCTGTCCCTTCCACACAGCGCTGGCTTTATCTGGCAGCTCAGTGGCTCCTTGTGGGGAAACTTACTAATTTATTGAACTATATCCACCCATGTGGAAAAATCATGGACTGTACAAATTAAGATCTTGCTTAAAGGGCTGTGAGTAGCCTGTGGCTTACATTACATGATGTCATTAATCAGAGCAGAAGCAATTATATTCTGTTCTGCTCTTTTGTGTGCTGCTGCTAACTGCTGCACGTAGTTTGAATACAAATACATTTTTATCCGTGCTCCAGGACTTTTCCCTGTCTGTGTTGAAATCAAGGAACAGAGGTAGAGAAGAAGGTGCCCAGCACCCTACTGGCACTCTCATGTTGAGCCTCCTGTGAGAAATACAGCAATTAAAGCTTAGGTTAAATGTGAGGAGTTTTATCCTTTAGGAGACTTGAGGAGAACAGCAATGCTGAGAAACTCTCACAGAACTCTGCACTACCAGTGGAAGATTTTGCTACTGATTTAAAATTATGGTGCATTGTATTTTTTTACGGCTTAGATACTTCCCTTCTTATAAGTGGTGATGTTGAAATACATTTCTTTAAACAGTTACTTCATTAAATTTTGTGCGAGTCTTCCTTGTAATTCTCAGTGCAGGGAGGTTGGCAGCAAAGAAATCCTGAAAGTAAACAAAGGCCTCCTTTGCCTCCAGGATATCTTTCTGCTGTTCTAGGAATGTCAGTTGTGTTCAGTTGTGTGTTGGCTGAATTTATTTTATATGCCCATATTCATAAGTAATACATGAATATAATGGGACAAATTAATATCCAGGTTAGAATTCTGAATTAGAAAACAATGTTTGCTACTGATTCTTGGTAACAAACTGGTTTGGTGCATGACATTATGATCATAGGAATCAAAATTTGTTCTTTTTGAGATTGAGGGGTTTTAGTGGGTTTTATTCCTGTTTGGTTGACTTTTGGGGGTTTTTGTTTGGTTGTTTTTTGGGGTTTTTGTTTGTTTGGGTTTTTTTTGTTGTTGTTTTTGTTTTTTGGGGTTTTTTTTTTGTCAGCAATCAGCAAAACACATTTATTTGCCTGAATAAAAAATATGATGAAATTGCTGATGTCTGTTTGGGTTTTGTTGGACCTGTGACTGTTTTCAGAGTCCTGAATGTTGCAATAACTCTGAATCAAAATACAATTATTTAATCAATGGAGCATCAATCTACCTAGAAATGCAAATCTGCATCTGGAAGAACCCCACTGACTATGAAATCTGAAGAAACTGACATTCCATCCTTTTTAAGTAAACCAAGGAGAGGACAAGTGACACCCTGCTTAAGGCAGGTCTGATTTTCAGAAAGCAGATGATTTCTCTGTGAGCCCAGAATTCAGGGTAGAGAAATCCCTGTCTTTCAGCATTAAAGCAACACTGTGCAAAAGGCATAGTGCTGTGTTTTGGATTTCTGACCGAACCAGGCAGACTGCAGTGTCACTCCGTCTGTGGGTTGGATAAACTGTGATACCTCTGATCCCCAAGGGCAGGGGATCCGGTGCTCCACAGCTGTGCACAGTGAGTGTCACCCAGTGGAGAGTACAAAATCCAGTTGTCCCACCTGGTGTTGAAAAAGGACCAGGCAACTGCAGGGAAGTCGCAGGAGTGGGGGTTTTATTCATCACTGATTCAGCATGGTTGCAGAATAACCAAACCAACATGAATTTCCAGGTCTGTAGCTGTAGCTTTTAAATGCAGCATATCTGATATAATTTGTGTGCTGTTAAGAAAACAGTGTGTGTAAGAGCCCTGTTGTAACCACAGGTGTTTCCTTGGCTGCAGGAGCTGTCTACATTTGTACAGAAGATGTGTTCCCAAGCAAACGTTTGCAGCAGCTCATAGATCAGCAGCATAAGCTGCGTGCAGATGTTCCAGCTGAAATCATACAGAAGATCAGATTTGGAAACAGTATTTTTGTTGAGCAGGCAGCAGACCTGGTAAGTAGTAGCGCAAAGAATGTTTCTAAGACTCTTGATCAATATGGATTTGAGGCAGCATTTTACTGTTAAGGGGTCATTAGGGGAAGAGCAGCACAGTCTGTAACTGGTTTGGAACGCTCAATGATAGTCTTGTGTCCTGAGTGTTTCAGTGAGAACCACTCCTTCCCCAGGTGGGCTGTTCAGCCTGGAGAAGAAAAGGTTGTGTGGGGACCTCATAGGAAACGTCCAGTGTCTGAAGGGGCTGCAGGGAAACTGGAGAGGGACTCTCTGTCAGGAAATGTAGATAGGGCAAGGGTACAAATTGAAAGAGGGGAAATTCAGATATTAGGAAGAAATTCTTTACTGTGAGGTGCTGAGATATTGGCACAGATTGCTCAGAGAAACTGTGGCTGCCCCATCCCTGGCAGTATTTAAGGCCAGGCTGGATGTGGCTCTGAGCAACCTGGTCTGGTGGGAGGTGTCCCTGCCCATGGCAGGGGGGCTGGGACTGGATGATTTTTAAGGTCCATTCCAACCTCTTAACATTATATTACTCTATGAAAACAGGAACAGTTTAGGAGTGTAGTACTACACCCTTGAGATTTTGAAGTATCAGTATCAGAGCTGCAGGTAAATGCAGGCTCAGTTTTATCTCTTCAGTTTTCTCCTCAGTAAAACCACCAGATGTGGTTACTGGTGAGACTTAGAGATCCACCAGCTGCCTTCACAGTTCGAAACTCCTGGAGCTGGTGCTGCAGTGGTGTTTGCTGTAGTTCAGTCTCTTGGTGTCCCAGCAGGGCTCTTTGCCCTGTGTCACTGTCCCTGTGTGTGTGGCAGGACACCTTCCAGCAGTGCATCACCAGGAGGCTGTCCCTGCTGCTGGCCCGGGGCATGGTGCGCCTGGTGGTCATCGACTCCATGGCCGCCCTGTTCCGCTGCGAGTTCGGCGCGGCCCAGGCTGCTCTGAAGGCTCGCTACCTGCAGACCTTTGGGGCACAGCTCCACAGCCTGAGCACCAGGTACAGGACTCCCATCATGTGCATCAACCAGGTATGACAGCAAAGTGCTTCTTGTTCTCGTTTAATAAATGGCTGGAGGGTGATGGAGCAATCTGTGTAAATGCACATTTCATGGTGTTGTATTTACCACTGTCAGCTGAAAGTTTATTATTTAAGCTTTTATAGGCTGTTAATGTTCTCAAAAGGAGTCCACTAAAGCTAACAGAAATAGGTTTGTATAGCAACTGCACAGACATCAAAGCAAAATAACAGAGTTCTTTCTTATCACTGGCATCAAATGCCATTATCAGCAGGATTGCTCTGGGAGTTCTGCAGGCACACATATATTCCAGGAGACAGTGAAGCACCAGGGACTTTGCTGCATCTCTGTGGAACTCAGCATTTTTGTGTAACTGCTGAGATTACTGAGGCACTAAAGTGCATGCACTGACTTGAGCTGGACCAAAACAAGGCCACAGTGATACTGGTCACAAAGAGTATTCTTTTGAGAAAACAAGGCAAGACACTGCTCTCAGTCCACTCACAAACTGAAGGAGCATCTGAATGCCAGAGGTGAAGTATTCACACTCCAAATGTGGCCTTGGGAAGGAGTAAGTCAATCTGCAGGCAGACCACTGAGAAACTTCAAAGGCAGTAAAATCGTTGAGAACAGGGCACTTCTGGGACATCTGGGCTTTTGTAGATTTTATCTCCAGCTACAGCACTGGAACAGTTTTGTGAGTGTAGGGAGTTTGTTTGTGGTTTGGAGGGGTTTTTTTTAACAAGAACTAGTTTAATGTAAGCTGTAGCTTGCTAAGTAGTTCTGACACTGTAAACTCAGCTTGTAATTCCCAAATCCATTTTAGTTTGCCTTGAAAGAATAAGTGTTCTCTAACTTGTCTTAATATATGTTCTGATAACTTGGATTTTCTTGCCTTGGTTTCCTTCCCTGCCCTCCTGCTTGCTAAATACAAACCCAGAAGCCCAGGTCAGCACAAACAAACCTTGTTTTTGTGCTTCAGGTGACGGATGCAGTGAGCGAGTCAGAAGCTGCTCAGTGCAGCTGCAGGTGAGTCACCCACACAGTGACAGTGACAAACACAGCAGCATTGAACCACTCTGTTCCTTGTCACCCCAGGGTAAGCTACGAGGTCATGTGAGGAGCAGTGGGGCTTTTACCCAGCAATGCTGGGTTTCCTGGAGATCAGCACTAACTCATGCTGTGAAGGGAAAGAAACATCATATTCACTTACATCGTAATCCCTAATCACAAGTTAGCAGGAAAATTTCCCTGGAGTTAATGGCTTGAGTACCTGCTTACGTGAGAGTATTTTTGCATCTTGTCTTGTCTCTGATATAACTCAGTGCACGTTCAGTCTGCTTAAAAAATATAGTAACCAAAGACTAGCAGTTGGCTTTGTTAGTGAGCTAAGACAAAACCCAAAATAGTAACTTTTGACACCGAGCTATTAACAGGATTCAAATGTATGTATTTGTTGTTTGAATCCTAACTATAACCTTGATTTACTGCCTAAGCTGGGTGCTACGTAAATGTGTGTTTGTGAGTTCTCTGCATCCTTCAGATTCTGAAACTGACACAGAACAAGGATAAGGTTCAATTATTATTTTTTGCTTGGTTATCTTGTAGTTCTTTTACTGGAGAAATTGCATATTTTCCTTAAAAAAAAAAAAAGTTTAAACATTGGGTTGAAAGTCATACATACAGAGTGTTCTGTTTACCCAGCATTTCTAAATATACCTGCAAATGGAATCCAAGGCCAACAGTTACACACTTCAGATATTAAAAGTTCAACCATTTTTCTTTTATGGTTTTCCTGTTGCGAGAGGCCTGTGCAGAGGGAGGTGGGTACTCCCCCTGGCCGTAGCTGAAGGAATGACAGCTGTTCTGTATAGAAGCACTTCTCCAGCTGTTTCCTTGCCACAGGGAGAACCTAAGTTTTGTGAGTAAATCCGTTCACCTCTGTCTTCAAAGACATAATTTGTCATTATTTGTTAGAGAAACATGTAAGTTATGTCTTCTAGAGCAGTTTTGTTACAACAGAAAGTATTTCATATGAAATCCATGTATGCAGAAATGTGTAATATTTCCTTTATAGGGTAGAGGGTAGCAGAGTCACTCCAGCACTTGGAATAACCTGGTCCAACCAGCTGCTGATGAGACTGATGGTCAGCCGGGTCTCGCTGCCCGGACACTCACCTGGAGCAGCACCACACTGCGCTGGAAGCATGAGGACTTTAAGTGTCATTTTTGCTCCTCATCTCCCTCCATCCTTTTGCTACTATACAGTACAGCTGGAAGGTGTAAAAGGAATAAAATAACTCTCTTACATAGTAGAGTGTCTTGCTCCAAAAATGTACCAGAACTTTGCTTCAGGAAGAATTACTGGTGAAATGCAATTCTTCCTAGACGAGAGAAATTGATGGTGAAGTATATGAACAATGGAATGGGTACATTTAGCCTTGTCTGCATTGTGAAAGATGATCTTTTTATACTTGGATATTCAACTTGTGAGATGAGTATTCTGAAGGTTTTGAAGGAGAGGGAAAGCTGTGGACAGGTAGAGGCTGCACAATGGAGTGAGATGTTGCAATCCCCATGATGTCCAATTTTATAGCATGCTCATCTAGAAACAGCATTTACTGTAGTTTTGTATCCTCTCTGTTTCCAGACCCAACAGACTTGAAATTCAACCAGTTTATGTTGCCTGCTGGTGGTTCTGGGTCTCATGCTGCCAATTAAGGATAGCCATTCTTTCTCACAAAGCAGCTGTCCTATTTTAAAACCATTTGTTATTAAGATTTTAAAGGAAATAATCCCATGAAGGTATTTAACATCTTACTGTAAGAATTAAGATTGCACTAGATTTGTACTAGATGAGTATATCTGACTTCATAGCACTCTTAACATTTTTTTCTAATGGTTCATTTCCACTCTTTTCCTGCTTTCCAGCCCCTTCCCTTCATAGCAAAAGCCTCTTTATTTAGCCTCTTTCATTGGAAGGACAGCAAACGACATCCCCCATCCCCTTGCTCTCTTTGCCCATTGCTGAAGCTGTGTAGCCTCAGGGCAAGGTCTCTGCATTCTTCCTGATGCTCTGCCCTGCTCTGCTCTGTGTTTTGCTGAATCAGCATTCTTCGTGGGCTTCTGGATTGCTGCCTCTCATGTCCTGTGTCCCTGCTGCTGGGCTCTCAGCTCAGCTGTGATCCTGAAGGGCACCTTCAGCTCTTTTCATCCATTCAGATGCTATTGCTCTTCTCAGGTGATTTTTGTTCAGTTTGGGCTTCCCATGGGTTTTCTTCCTGTCCTTGTGCTATTTGTCACATTTTTCTGCTGTCCTCTGACCACTGCCATGACATCCACTCTACCTTCGGCTGCATTTTTCCATTGCTCTGTTCCATGTGAAAGCAATCCGGGTGAAGTTACACTGTCCCAAGGCCTCTGTTCTGTGGGTGCCTGCTCCCATCAGTGAGTGATGCTCACTTGTATCACACGCTCATCAAGCTCCCACGTTTCCCCTCCTGCTGCTGACCCAGACAAGAACTCCACGTGTTTCTGTGGAGTGACATTGCTCAGGTCTGTCTTTTGGCCAAGGAACCGTGTGTTTGTGAAACAGCTGCCTGCTCTGCCTTTCCCCAGTCACGCTCTTTCAGGACATTCATCCATCTTTTCATGTGGAAGCATGCAGCTGGGGTAGCTGAAAGGGAAACTTCTGTCTGGCTGTAAACTGCCTCAGCTGGAACTATGGCAGGTTTCTCAAGGGACAACTGAGTGTGACTCAAGGAAAAGAGACCATGTGTGACTGCCTCAGGAAGTTCCAGAGGAGAACAGGCACAGCTTGAAGCTGAAGGAAGGAGACTCTAAGCAAGCAGAAAGGCTGAGTTGCTTTCAGTGCCTTCTGCAACCCCTTCAGATGTCTCAAGGGCCCTTGTGCAAATAGCACAAGTTGTGTCTAAATCATTTTTCTAAAATGTCTTAATTCTCTGTATTTGGAAATGACTGCACGGTGCTTTTTAATAAAATCCAACCATGAAGCTTAGAAGCCTTTGTGTTCCCTAAGAAAAGGTGAGAATGCCACAGCTCCGAGGCAGGGCCACCTCCTTCTTCAAACCCTTACCCTTCAATGCCTCCACCCTAACAACTTCAATAAAGATCAACTAAAGCAGCACAGGTAACACGTCAGTTCTATTCCTGCCCTGTGTATCTGGGCTGGAACTGCAGCCAAGATAATGTTCATCCTGTTGTGCTGACTGGGAAAAGCAGCCACAGAGAGATGTAGCTCATTAACGGGAGTCATCAAACCCTACCTGGATATTCCTTTACAGAAGAGCCTCATCAAATCCAGGAGTTTGCCTTACTGGGAGCCATGTCCAGAACAGCGTGAAACCTCTGAAGGTTAAGTCTGTAGTATTTTGATCACTCTTTTTTGCAACTTGACTGCTTGCAAGAATGGCCCCAAAGTGTTAAAAAGTCCTAGACAGGTCTGTTAATCAAAGTTCCAGTTTACCTGGTAAAAAACCCTTTTACCAACAAAGAGAAGTAACATTTTACCTGCTCAAGTGTTCTGTCATTATCCTGTTGGGTTGTTGGTTATTTTGCTCCAGCTGAGTCAGAATACATTACAGTTTGTCTCCTGAGCACACACAAACCCTGGAATCTCAAATCCAGCTGAGCCCCTCTGAGGCTCACAGCCAACACTCAGTCACTCCAGTTCCTGCCCTGTCTCCCAGTCCCACCCCCAGGCACAGCCCAGGATGTCCATCTGACCCAAAGTGCAGCTCTGGGGCTGCAAACCCTCTCAGGAACCCGACACAGCACCTGTGCCTTGTGTCTGAAGTGTTGAAATGTGCTCAAGTTTTAATAAATGCAATTTAAGAACCTTCCCTTTATAGAGCTTTATTCATTCTTTGGGTTTCACAACTGAGATTTTTACTCTATACAAGAAAAAAAAATGAAGTTTTTACAAAGAAGATTTACAGTCTAGAATGTATTAAGTCTTTATCCTGCAAGACTACTTAAATATTCTTCTATACTTTGAAAAGAAATGTTAAATACACTTGAGAAATTATGGTTCCCTAAGTATTTCTCATTTACAAGCAGATGTAACCAAGGAAGTGTTGCAACTTCACTGTGAGCACAAGGACCCTCCCAACTTGGGCCTTTGGACCTCTATCAGACCCCCCACACTGTCTGGCTTCTTGCATTGTTGTTTTGGGTTTTTTAACAACTGACCTTAACTATTCAGTGTACTGGCACAACTGTGAATGGTTTTAGGGGAAAAAAAAATCCAATGTAGATATTTGAGATGTTCGTGGATTCTAAGTATTTACACACACACCCCATGTACTTCTGTAAATCGATGACAATGAAACTAAACTTCTCAGCATCACATCTGTTAACATTTATTCTCTCAGTACAGACTAACACGACCAAAACTGCCGCTCTCTTAGCAGCCTTCAGACACAACACGTAACCTGCATAACACAAACCAAAGTAACTTAAACTCATCAGCTACTGTAAACACACTGTCAATGCAGCACTGCACACGCCTTCTACTAGATATTTACAACAGAACCACATCCTTTTTAAAATCTCTGGATTCAAAGAATACAATTTAAGTACAAATACTTCTCAAGCTCAAAACCATTTTAATTTACTACAATTCAGGAGTGCTTGGGGGATGAAGGTTTACTGTAGGAAAAAGTACAAACTGTAGATAACTGACTCTTTCTGCATTAAGTGCAGACACACCACAGCAACAGGTCAATTACTCCAGAAGAGAGGCAAATCATGGAACATTTACATTTTACATGACTATTTAGTAAGATCTCAACTCAAGACCAAATATTGCCACATAGCACAAAGCCAGAGACAGAAGGGCAACAGACACCTTTCTGTCAGTAACAATTCCATGTACAATTCATCCTACATCCTGCTGTACACCCAGACTCACCACGGTTTGCAGGAGAGTCTGAGGCCTCACGTGGAGTCCTTGTTACATTTTTATTCAAGTTCACCCTTAAAATTTTAGTCAAGGACAAAAATGCCAGATTAAAAACACATCTGCACTACCAAGGCTGCAGTTCTCCTAATAAGCTCTCTGTCAATTTTGAAGGTCTTTTCCAGTTTTCTGTTTCATTAGAGCTGTCAATTTATTTTGGTGCTGAAGAATCCCAGAATTATATAATTGGATATCCTGGATATATTCTTTATGCAGACTCTTAGCTATAACTGGAACTTTACGAAAGGAAATCCATAAAGAAAATCTTGTGTAGAAGTGAACTGAGAAATCCATCTAAAATATAAATGTACACAAACCATGTCCTGACAGTAACTCATCCATGATTCAAGCACAGGGAATGTTGACTTTAATTTGGGTGTTTTTTAAAAGTTCTCAAACTGCTAACAGCTCACTAACAGTAAGGACTTGGCTACTATTCTCAGGGATTTGTGGATTAAAGAAATCTTGAAATTTGTTTCTTCTCTGAAAAAAAAATGAACCTTTTAAATGGAGTTGTTTAACATGCATTAGCTCAACAACTTAACCTTCCATCACACTTTAAAATAATACATAAAGAATTAAAACATTTAAAAGCACAGTATTAGTAATGCCAACACCAGCAAGATCTTGACCATGAAAATTCTCTCACTATCGCCATCAACATATCAGAGTCTTGCACTTTGAAACTTACTGTACATTGTCATTTGGCATGGTTACATAATTTATTGCTTATTTACACAGGGTTGGGGGTTTGAGAGGTTGCAAAAAAATCATTTTGCTTCAAAGCTGAAGGATGAATGTGGGGATCACATCCTTTCGTTTAAGTAATTCCTTGTTACCAAAACAGTTTTGTGTCTGAATAGTTCTGTGGGGTTTTTTTGGAAGCCAGACTCCAGGTGGGGTGGGGGCTGGACCTGGCAGCCTGACATGGTTCTTTTGGCAAAGCCAGCTCAGTCTGCCTTTGTGCAGAGAGCCCAGTTCACCATGAGGGCATAAAACACGCTTTTGGGGGGGGGGGGGGGGGAAGTATATATATTACATTTTTTTAATATAAAAAGCTCTTAATAAAAAGATTAAAACTCAAGAGTCAACATTATATGAGTATCTACTGTTAGGATAACCGAGCAACAACCTGTTCCTGCTCGAGTTCATTAATGAATTGCACTATGTGCTGAAACTCCTGCATAATTATTAGCAGCATTGTCTCTCACCATTCCTACACTGTCTCTAAAGCAGGTGCACCACAGGCAGCTTCCTTTGCAGAGATGCTCAGAGGGTACCTCCTGGTAAACATTGTTAAGTGCATTACACAGACAACTTCTGCATCAGTTACTGTAACCAACTTAAAACCAGGTGCAAACCCAGTCAAAAACTCCTACTAAGTACTAATTCTAATGACTTTTCACAGCCTGTTTAAATACTAAAACTTGTTTTTGTTCCTATATTTTACCTCCTTCAGTTGGTGGTGACCTTGAATGATTTTCCAGCTTTTCCCAAAGTTAATTTTGTTTGACATTTTCCAACTCACAACTATGACCACAAATACATTTATACACACACTGCTTGTTCTTTTTTACTTTCTCATCCAACTTCACACAAACAGGAATTTTTACAAAAGATGAACAAAATTACAAGCTTTACAGAAAAGCAGAAGGAAATCCTAACATCTATAAAATCCTTAAAACATACATACTTCGTTCCAGCAGCAGTCCTGTATACAGACAGCATTTATATATATGAACCTAAGTGGATTTAACATGGGTATGTGGTCACACAGGTCACTTGCCACTTACGGCCATTGGGTGCTTCCACGAGGGCCCTTAGCACTGAGTGGTCGTTGCAGAGCAGCCACCCCACAGTGTGACATCCTGGCGTGCAGTGCCTGCTGCTGCTGTCACCAGCTGGTGTGGAGAAAGGCAGGATTTGGGATCAGCAAAAGGAAACGTTGGGCACTTTCAGCAAACAGAGAATGGGACTGTGAATTCCAGTGGACAAGCAAGAAAGTCAACCTGAGGCTCCATGTTTCCCTAGGAGCAGCAGCAGCTGCTCTGGGACAACTGCAGTCCAAAACTTAAGTATTCTTCAATCACACAAATTAAAGATTTTTTTCCATTTTTCCTGATGTACACAAACCATCCTATGTTCATTGATTATTGTGCCCTAAGACTTACATTATCAAAACTTATGGTCACAGGTGTTGCTATTCATTCTGTCTAAAGCTAACTTACCTCCAGCCATCACTTCTGTAAGATTTAATAGCTCAGTCTAGTGGTTAAGTCAGTCATGTCTAAGTGCTGTTTTGCTAGCCAAGGCTTCTACCATTACAAGAATCAGTGGTGCAAGGGCAAACCCCACCACTACAGAATGCTCAACTGGAATTTCTACAGTAATGCACATAAATTTATCCATGTCTCCTTCCAGCACTGTATGCATTTACTGTCACACATTTAATTTTGCTTGCATTTTCCAACACTGTTGCATTTTGGTATGCTTTGAATGTGTTTGTATTTTTACTTTTTTTATATTTTTTTGGCTGCTGTAATAGTCAGATCTATTAAAGAAATTTATGTAAGTAGCATGAATGGAAGCAGTGCAACGAGCAATACCTATCTATAGTTTTCCCTTAGAAGAAAACACACATTAATGCTGTGTTTAAAACTGTCCCTATTAAAAAAGTAAAAACAGCAGTCCATTGGAAAAAAACCAACATCAAACTAGGTGTTCCTATACACAAGGATGAGGAACCAAAGCTTTGAAGGTCTCAGTGCTTCTTTATTCACACAGGAATATTAGCTAGCTTCTGTCCCAAATCTCAGTGCGCCAGATCAGAATGACTGACACTCAGAGCTCGCGAGTCTGTCAGACAATTATTTCGTTCCTGTGTGAAGGGGAAAAAAACAAACAAAGAAATTAAGCAGATGTCCAGATAGTTCCAGCAAACAAATAAAAGTACTAGTTTTAACAAACGGGAACAAACATAACAAACTAGTGAGAACCGTTCATGCTGGATAGGGGGATGCTTTCCTGAGTCCAATAAACACCTTTTTCCCCATTTTTTAATGAGCAATATTGTCAAGTTCACACACCCTTACAGTCCAACCCAAGTCTTCCCAGAAATGCAAGAGCCCATTTATGGGAATTGCCGAGGGTGCCTAGAGAGGAGGAACTACAAAGGTTCACAAGAAAGAACTGATTTTACTACTGCACTGTACACACCAACAAAAAGCCCCTCCTCTGGAAGTCACAGCAATTAAACACACACCGGGGATCCATCCAGTCACGGGCACCCAGGACACGGCTCTTTGACACCCTTGGCACTGCTGCTGCAGAGAATTGGGCTTTACCCTGGATTTGTTTTGGCTGAACCTCACCCTGAGCAAAGTTTTGCTTACACCTCCAACCACAGAGAACTCTGCAGCACATTTGTTAGGGATCATACAGCTACAACACCTTTACACCACTGGGGAGAACAACAAGAGCCACAGCTGGGGCTTTTGTGCTACTTTAGAACACACGGTGATGAAGATCCTCACCTACATTTTGTTAGTAGAGAAGCAATTTTATCTTCCTAAAATTAGTGGCAGTTACTGTGTTAGTAAAACACACAGCAGTGTTTAGAAGAACATTGCTCACTCATTTGACAATTTAAACAGTGATTTGTTAGGTAAAAACAGGCAATGAGGAGTAGCACTTGGGCACACCATGAACTGTTAAGCAAAATAAAGTTTTATATTAGCAGAAGCACAACACAGATCAGACAAACTTTTGAGACTGCTCCTGTGCCACTCAGAAACGTACAGTAATTACAATGACAGGGCTCTTTGCAAAAAAGGGACTGAAGTTAAAAAAAAAAGGGCTTTAACAGTTCTTGCATTTTTAAGTTGCTTTTACAAGAATGTAGTATTCCATAAGCTTTATATCCACTGTAATAAAAGTAAAGCCAGGGACTGCTTGGTATCATAAAAGCCAATGTTCTTTCCTGGCTGGACTTGAACCCTTTCTTAAAATTAATCATAATTCATAAAAGTGTCAGAGAATGATGCCTTAAGCACAGCCTTCAAAACACCTTACTGTAGTAGGATCTTACAATCACTGTGAGGTTGTTGGTTTATTATTTATCACACTCTTTTTATCCCAAACCCTACTAACAGTATTTATTTTCGTAAGAGTATTGTAGGGCTTCTTACTTGAAAATGATCTTCAGTAGCCTTGCCACCCATGTTAAGAACATTCAGAGAACTGGCACGCTTCATGCTGCAACCAGGACAGTGAACATGCAAGGATAAACTGATCAGAAAGTCTGAAAACTACAGCTCTAAAAACACAAGTACAACAACAAGCAATGCACAGTGAAGGGAGTGGGAACAATGCCCCAAAACTGATCTGAGGGACAGCCTTTAAGGTAACAACTACAGAAGTTCAAATATCTTTGTACTCATGTCTCATTACATATAAACCCCCCAAAATTAAAAGCTCCTCGGAGCTTAAACATTTCAGGCAACTGATTTAACTCAAAATCTGTTTTTAAAGTGCATCAAATTAATAGTGACTTACACTGAGTTTAATTAATTAATTATCAGGTTCAATTTTGTGTAGCTTCTTACAAAAGCATCAAAACATTCAAACAGTTTAGGAAAAAACATCTGAAACACGAGTTTGTTGTGTAGGCAGTATTTACCTTGAAAAAGCTACAACAGAAGTTAGTTTGGTACTTTCTGCCTCATTTAGTTAAGTCTTCAGAATAAATTTTTTAAGCATTTTAAAATGTTTTAATTATTTCAAAGTGAAAGGAGCTAAGATGGTTGCTGCTGTTAGCTTTGGTTGTGCTTTTGGCTTTAAAACACTCCAAGCAGTGGTAACAAGCACCCTGGAATATGGGATGGAAAACAATGGAAAAGGGGAAAAAATTCATCACCTACCCAGGAGCTACTGACAATAATAATATCATTGCATTAGCTGCAGTATCTGCTGCTGTTTGAAATGAGGATTAATAATTTACCTACATTTCTCAAATACACACAAAATTTAACAAGAAGTATTTTCAAGTGTGCATCATGAAATCCAAGATCAGCCCTAAGATTCCTACCATGGAATGTCTGATGTCCTTTACACCAGCGCCTGCCCATTCCTCAGACTGTTCTGCATTTGCTCTGATTTTTCATGAGCTCTTTAACTATTTCAGAACTAAATGAGGGCTTTGAATACACGTTTGATGAACTGGTCACAAGACAACAAGCCCATACCCTGCAGTGCTACCTGCAGCTTGGGACAACTGGCTAAAGCAAACTTTCCAGTGCCTTCCAGTAACATGGAAAGGTTTATCCATACAGATCACCTTAGATTTGACCCAGATTTTCTTTCTACTGAAGCAACACTGCTAACAGTCAAAGCACAAGTTTTAAATGCTTTGGTAAAGCAAAAGCTTAGCAGGACAATGAACCAAAACAAGGGAGAACAGCTGCCACACAACACAGCCTGGCTGGTTCTCCCCAGCACTAAATCTGGGTGTTTCCAAAGCCAAGCCAGAAGCACACAATTTAAAATATTTGACATGAGTGTTAGCAACAACAAAGCGAAGACTCATGCATGGTGTACACCTCTCATTTATTCAAGGAAACAGGTACAACAGGGGTTATAAATGGAAGTCAAAGGAAGTTAATCTGTAAAACAAACAAAATGTTACAGAAAGCTCTCCAAAAGAGCATAAAGGTTTATGGAAAACATTCCAGGGAAACAAACAATCCACCAGTAAAAGTTCACACGCATATTTTAGGTTCTTGCTGAACTGCCAATTAAAAAAAAAAAATTTATTCATACCTGAGATACTACTTTGTTTGTGGGTTGGTCTTTTATTTGTTTGGATTTGTTTAAATCAATGTTTTTAAGAACTTTAGTCTAGCAAATGCACTTTTAGTTCCCTCCATGTTACAAACATGACTCCACAAAGAACATGCAGGTATTTTTTCCGTGCATAAAGCAATGAAAGCTTCTTTTTTCTCTTTTAGATTAGAAATCTTAACTGTTCTGCTGTATGATCATTATTTTTGAAGTGAAAAAATAAAGAACACTAATTAATCAAAATTAAATTATTACAGAACTGAATTGTGAAATATGATAAAGAACTGACACCTTGCTTCAGGTATTGCATGTTCCAAAGACCACTTTTAAGACACTTGTTATTTGTCAAAAAGGCATTTGCAGGATTGTAAAGAAACAATTTCCCTGATGAGTTTTCCATTTTATTCTCTTCAACCTTCTGTATCAAGCAACAACATGGACACTAAGTCCTTCCTTCACCCTGTGAGTGTATTGTTATTCAAGTGTTTCTCCCTCAGTGCTCACACCAGCACTTCAATTCCTATTTAGAGAAGCAGAGTATAAACAAGAGGTGTAAATGCAGTTCAGAGTTAACACCTTCCTAGAGGCACAGGCAGGGAATGCACTGTTAAGGAGGGAGGCACAGAAGTGTTCTACCTAAAGCGGCTGCCTTCACAGCAAGGAAGATTTGTATGTGTGCTACACCTGTATTAAAATATTCAGTTATCAAACACATTAAAACTCAAAGGTCTGCATGGTAACAACTGAATATGCCTTTTCTAACACTCAGAAGAAGAAAAAAAAATCTATTCACTGAAGTTTCTTCATAAAATGAAATCAAAATGATTTCTTGGAATATCAATATGCAAGCTAGGCTTTATGACCTACAAAGCTGGTGTTTAATACCAGAAATCTCTGCATTTGTTATTAAAACCAGCTAATATAAATCAGGATTTAAAAACTCCATTTATTACAGGAACAGAAATTATACCATTTATTGTCCTATACACTGAAAGTGCCTATCTACGTAAAAGCCTGTCAATATAATACACTTATTGCAAGTTTTAAGAATAAATTATTCCTTGAGAATTATGGTGACATCTAAAAGCAAGATGATTTTGACAGAAAGGGAAAGCAAGCAAGATACTGCTTTGCTTTCTATTTTGTTTCACATTAATGCCTTCATCTGAGGAAATCTCATCTGGTGCCAAAGACCCCACAGTGTAACCCATGGTAATGTGGGGAGAGGACTCTGGTCAGGTAACACAACTCAAGTGCAGACAGTAACAAGGCAGGTGAGTTCTCACAGGCACTGCAATGCCAAATATCTTCAGTTATGTGTAAGCATCATTTTTTACACCTATAAACATGGAGTTACTTTACCTGCAGAAAGAGTTAGCTTCAAATACTACAGAGAATAAGGAATAAACCTCCAGGCTTTTGTGAAACTGAAAGCCTTTCCACATCTCACAAAAATAAGGAGAAAATGCAAAATTAGCTGTGGATAAATGTATCTATTCGTACAACAATATAGCTGAACTATGATGTATGAACTCTGGACAGAATGGAACAGAGACAGAAAACCAATGTATAAAACTGCTAATACTGAAGAAAAAGAAGGAAATCTCCCTTTTATTGTATTTTGGCTTGCCTATGGGTTTTTTTTTTTTTTCTTAATGCATTTTCATTTACACATTTCCTTCTTCTAATCTCGTGCTTTCCACAGTTTATTCCCAACCTCTTATCTCAGAGGTAATTCTTAATGATAGATCAATAAATGCAAAGGAATTTTGACCTTCAGTTCTATTCAGTGCCTTCAACATCAAGTGTCTGGCAGTGAAATTTTAAGTAACAACTCTAAAATTCAGATCAAGCTGAATTTGAAACAGGTATGCAAGGAAGTTCATTTTACATGTAGCGCTGCTGTACTTAATGTTTTACAGCCATAAAAACAGTAAGACAAAACTTCACTGGAGCACTTCCAGAAACACAGTGAGACCCTGCCTCCAGGTCACTGTCTCAAGTAATACCATCATCATCATCACCTACCACATTACTCAGATCCAGCTGCTCCATCAGAAGCTACTCCAAGTTCTCCAATATGACTGTTTTAAAGCACAAGTTCACACTGTTGGTTTCCTGTCAACTAAATGAGTTCTAGTTTTTCACAGCAAGGGCAAAAAGCTCTGTAAAACTGACTGCAATTGTGTTGGGGGTGAGGGGAACACCCAGAAGTGACACTATAAAAAGTAGTAGATGCATTTTAATGTTTCAATTTCTCTGCAGCAGCCAATACATGATGAATGATTTTATGGATTTATTAGAAGTATTATATACATACAAATCCATCATCATATGGTAAGATGGGAAGAGTGAGCAGTCAGACTCAGTAAATGTGGATTTTTACCAGACTTCACTGGGGCCAAAATGTTAGTAAGATGCACAACTAGGCTCAAGTTTTTCGACATTCTCCTCTGCTCTCTGATATCTGAGTTGTCCAAAACCAGAAACTAAAACAGGGTTCAGTTGGTAATGCTCTCTATGCTCACAGCAATATATAAAGCTATATCAAGAATATGTCAAGATACTCAGCTTTACAAGAATGTTAGTTGTGGGTTTACTGTACTCAGGCTTTTAGTATAAAAATCAGTAACATTTATTATTCTCCACTGCTGTGTGAAAAGAATAGTTTTGCAGGTAATTAACATTTATCAGTAGTTCTAAGAAGTTTTTCTGATCTTCAAGTAGGTAAAGCAGCAAAAGGAAAAAAAAATTTTTTTAAATAGAATTAATTCTTACAAGCAACTATAAATCCTCAGATGTAACGGAACTTACAACAGAGGTTTAAGAAGTTATTTCCTATTTTATTTTTCTTTTAGATATAACTGTGTATGATATGCAGTTAGCTAAGCAGGGAAGGGAACACTGCCCTAGGAACTACCCTAGGCTACAGTGGGACACAGACCAAGGGACACCAGCACAGCTAAGAACAGATAATGAATTACCCTGGGTTCTTTGGTTCACTGTCCCGGGAATTTCCTCCCTTCAGCTTCCTAACCAGCTTCTCACTGCTGCGTCTAAGGGAAGCTCGGAGCTTGCTAAAGGAACCACTGCGCTTTAGAGATCCAGTGCCATCCTGAAAGAAATTGAATACATGTCAAACTGCAAGAGCCTGCTGCCCTCCCCCAAGCCTGGCTCCAAAACATTTCAGTGATGAATTATTACTTTTTAATTGCTATTAATATATACTTACACTATATACATTTACCTAAACATGTAATACCATATAGCTACAATTTTACCAAAGCAAAAGGGTTTCTTCCAAAGTGTAAGAAAGATTTCTAAACGTGAAGACATGCCCAAGCCACAATTCATCATTAATAAAACTACAGTAGTCCAACAATTCACCGCCACCATTTCATATGACCGCACCGTGGTTAACAGAGTACAAGCCCCAAGCAAAGCATTCCATCAGTCTAAGAAAAACACGTTTCATTCTTTCTGAATGTCTACATTACTTACAAACATGTTTAATTAACCCTAAAATCCCTAAACAAAAATATTTCTTATCAGAAATACATGTTGTCAAATTCCTGTGCTTCATCTTTAACTTTTACCAAAGAAAATGTAAACCACAATGAAATTAATTTTTCATATATTGCATTCGTGTTTTACACTGCTGTGCTGACCCAAAGAAACTCGCAAGAGTGACCACAATTCTATTTTTATATGTTTTACTCTTACAGAACCCCAATAGTTTAGTAAGATTAGAAGCGACACTTCCTACTCCACAGAAAACCTATCTGATTATGAAAGAAGAGCTGAGAAAGAAAAAAGCACTACTAAGCAAAGACAGACACCTGAGTTGGAGTGAGTTTATTAGAAGTTAGAAAGACAAATACACAAATCACTGAACACCAAGATTAGTAGAGAAAAGCATAATTGCCAAAATCTCACACAAAGACTAAACAGCAATGCTACTTTAGAATAATCTTAAGTGAAGACATCCAGAGTTCCATATTGATGTTAACCATATAATAGGTCTCTAAATACATTTTAAAGCACTTGGAGAACATGCTTTACTTTTACGGGTTTGGTTTTTCTCCTGTTAAGATCACCATCATGCCATTTCAATAATACCTTGTGTGATACTTTTAACTACCTTTATTCCATAGTGAACAGCTACTTATAAAGGTCATTGTTACTTGTTTGGTTTTTTTACTAATGTATTACACAGCAAATGGTTGTAATAACATTTGGTATGACTAGATACATATCTGGCAAAGCTACACAGGTACAGAAATAGAAAACCAAAAACGACACCAGCACTGAAGGAATGGCCAGTTTACAGGGAAGTGTAGCTCTGACAAGAATCTTAAGGGGTTTGCTAAAACACAGCAGTCAGTACTGAAGAGAGAAGTTAAAGCTTGAAGATGGTGCACGCCCGTCATGCAGGAGACAGTATAAGAATCACAAAAGGCATCTAGGCCTGTCAGAAATGGAGAGAGAAAAACTGAATGAAACTGTTGGGAAAAATTCAACAGTTTTCAATTTTGAACAGTTAGTTAACAGTATTTCTAGGTCATGTTCAAAACTTTTTTTTTTCCAGAGTAACTATTTGGACAGCCCTTAGGTACAAAGTGCAGGCCCTTGCAATTACCAGAACCTACATCTTTATGCAGTTTCACCTACATCACTGAGATGGGACTGACAAATGAGCATGACTGATGCTGTGCATTCAAGTTGGAATTTGTGTAAAATACAAAACACTTTTAACAAGAAATAGCTTGGCTATTACATTTCATAAAGAAAAAAAAAATTCCAGCTCACGTTAACACAAAAAAGAGAACCAAAAACAAGAAAGAAAAAAAAAAAAGGAAGACTAGAACGAAGTGCATTCATTTCAGCTTTAACTTCTGTTAGGAATTTTCCTTGAAACGAAAGTCCAAGAAGAAGGAAGTCTTAACCTAACCTCCAGACAAAATTCTCTTCATTCCCTTAAGGAACTAGAATCCAACTGGTCTGAGTCAATTCACTTTCACAAGTATTTTTAGAACATATCTGTGTCTCTATATATAATCCAAGTGGAATTTTCTCTACTGTTCCTAATGCAGTAAGGCAGCTGAAACAATGCACCTTTAAAATGAACTGTGGTTCAACTTGCACACTTTTCATTCTTTGTGCAAGTACACAGACCATTATTGATAGGTTCGTGATACCTGTCTTGAGAGACTTTACCTGTAACAACTGGAATGAACAGTAATTAAAATTATCCTTGAAAATGGCAAAATGCCTTGCTACCAAGTGATCAGAAGCTCTAAATCTACCTGAGTGTTTATGTTTCGAACTAAATTGCATATGTTGTTCACACTTAAAGACAGACTTCAGCTTTGCAACACTGAATAAACTGAAGTCTAAATTCCAGCTAGAAGTATCAGATCAGTGAAAAGGCTAATTATTCCTGTGGTCTGCAATCAGCAATACTGGAGCAGTGAAAATGATCCAAAGGCAAGACAAATTTGGCACGTATAGAGTACAACTCTATACAGTAAACCTAACCTAGAACATTAGGAATAAGCAGACAAGCTTTTGGGTACTTCAAATCTAAAATAAAAACATCAAACTCCTAAGTTAAACACTGACTGCTTGATTAACCAAACATGAGCTCAGGAAAAAAAAGACCCCATTCCTGAGTCCAGAGTAAACAAAAGCCAAACTCACAAGCTGTTTTTATGGCAAAGTTTAATTGCCAATTTTTATGTCATTCAGAATGACAATCACCGTATTGCTGCTGCCTACACCTCCCCACTATCACCATCTCCTGTACTTTGTCTGCTACAAGGTCCCTCTGGCACTTATTTAAACAAGAGTAACTCTTATCTATGGTAGTAAAATCCATAGTTTTCCCTTCACACCTGGAAGTGGATTTACATGCCCAAAAACCTGTCTCTCTCAAGCATATGGCTTAAAGCATGAGAAGATAATTCCTCACACTAAAAAGGTTATAATAAGTAGCACAAAGATTTTCATCTGTCCTGTAGCAGGCTGCGAGATCAGTAAAAAAAAAAATGCCAGTTACAGGTACTCACTGTTATTTTTTATATAAAAGTACAGTAAGGAATGCAAATCTTGGCCTTCCCACCTTACATTCTTAAGACCAAGTATTTCCTTGCATTTTCAAGTATCTTCTGTTCACTTTAAGTCATGAACTTCCCAAGTGACATGTAAAGATGCACTATAACACCTCACTTAAATGTGTCTGTTTTAATTGTTACTGGAAGATTTACTTCAACAGTTATCTCCGTTCTTTTGTAAGAGTGTAAGACATTACATCAAAGTCTACAATGCTTAATATGGATTACGTTACATATGGAAGGCCCTTAATTACATCTTCTGACATAATTTTTTTGTTGAGTTTGTCCCCTTGCATACTCCATCTATTCTCTCAGACACAGAGTCAGCTTGACCACTTCAGAAGAATTTAAATGGAAAAGGCAGGCCTCTTCAGGCTCTGCAGACACAAATGAAAGATTCTACTACACTTTATGGATCAGAGTTATTTTGTCTGGAGGGAACACACAAAGGTAAAAAAAACTACACAATATAAAGAAGAGGGAAGAACATCACTGAGATAGAAACACTTGCAGGGGGGAGGGAGAGAGAGTTGCCCACTTCATGTAGAACATGTAATACAAAATACCTTCCCTTGAGAGGAGGAAAAAAGAAATAACGAAGATGAGAATGAAGCAATGCCACTTGAGCACACTAAAAATGAAGTTTGCTTACCCTGAGATGTCAAAATTTAATTTTTCAGACCAGCAAATTTTATCACTGAGTTTTATTCAAATATTGACCTAGAAATACTGTCTATTGCTTTTCCCCAGAAGGTCCTTTCCATCCAAACCCTGCATGCATTGATGTCAATAACAGAAAAAAGTTTAATCCATTTAGAACATACAGTCATGCAAAGTTATAGCGAAAATTAAGGGAGGAGTACAGTACACAGTTCTAATGCTGAATGGGCAAAATGAGAATTAAAAAGAGAGTTATTCAATCTGACTTTGGCTTTATTAATAATGCAATATTAATTCACAATAGATGCTGATTGACTGTCTTGGCACTGAGAACACCAATGCCAAGAAAACAGTAATAAAGAGACAAAAGCAAAGATGGAAAGTACATTCTCCTTTAGGACTAAAGCACTGCGTGTTTTCTCAAGGCTTCTTTGGAGCACTAAGCTTTGTCTCATGTGGCTCACAAAAAGATTAGGAGAAAAAGATTGCTATTGTAAGAGAAATGAAGCTTCAGAACACTCAATATTGCAAAGTAGGCTACTTCCCCTCCCATACAGCAAAAGCAACATCACTTTTATAATCTAAGAGAGTATTTTCAGCAGAACTGCAGCTAGGAGTTAGTTAGGAGTGCAATATGTACCCCATTACCAGCAATGGGATAAAGCATGGGAAGAAAGCTAGTGACAGAAGCAAACTACATAAGCCAGGTAATAACTGAAAGCCGACACTGCCCTTCAAATGAAAGGAAAACAATGGTTAGAAAAATGCACATGGAACCACATATTTTATATATACATATATATAAAATATATATGTTTTTACTTTATGACAATCGGTGTAGCACAGTGAAGCCAATACATGGGAAAAAAATAGGAACAAGCCCTGGTTCCAGACAGATTTTAATATGGGAAAGTCATGAAGTCACCATCACACTGTTATGCGATGGCACTGCCTCTTAAAATGGATTGTATAGCAGCTTGAAAAGCTGTGTTCCTTTTCCCAGCAAGCTGGGTAAGGAGATTAGAATTGTTTCAGTGTTAGACTGGTCATTTTAATTTACTCTGAAACTGCTAACACTCAGTATATTTCCATAGCAAATTTTTTTTGTGATTCCAACTGATGGAGTATTTTTAAATAAACATTTAAATTACAAGCAAATATGGCACCAAAAGGAAAAAAGCAAAAGTGAGTTAATTGCCAGAATATTTCTACCAGTAAAAACAAACCACTGACAAGCAATTATACACCAGACCACAACCAGGACACTCAATCAGCATTACACAACTTAGCCTTAAAAACAACTGCTTGGGACTCTTGCAGAAATGTCACCATTCAGGACAGCAACAGAAAGGATGTCTTAAAATTTTAAAATATTATGACTTTTTTAGCATTATGACAGACAAAACGTTATTCTTCATTTCTTAATTGATTCTGCAAAATTACAAAATACAAGGCAGATCAACTCCTGAAAGCACAGCAGGCTGGTTATTAGGTGATGATTTCCTAGGCTATTCTCTCCAACTGTGTACTGTACTTACCCCGTTCCACTCAACGCTCATACTCACTTCCTCGCCGCCATCAGGGCCACTCTCGTACTTTACCACATCCACGTTGAGGCTCTCCCTGCTCCGCCGCTTCTCCATGTTCTCAGGGTCATTCAGCACCTCGGCCACTCTCTGTTTGTGAACATTGTCAAGACCCTGAGAATTTGATAGAATGGGAATAGGCTTTATCTTGTTACAAACTCTGTTAATCTACAACTCACACGCTACAACTGCGCCCAGCAAGAAGTAAAATCAACCCACAATTCCATCAGTCCAATCCTGCTTTCAGAGAGCAGCTGAGTTGCCCTTTCTAAATTGCAAGGATCAACACAGCATGAAGTGGATAGTTTGGCAGTGTGAGAATTCACTGACTTGCCATTCTTTTCTTCCTTTTGTATCGCTTGTCTAAGCCTCGTGGTGTTTGTGTCACTTACCCGAAGCAATCTGGCAACCAGCTAAATATTTAAGCAATTTATAGACCATGAACCATCAATGTAGCTCTGAAGTTCTCCACCCAACACATGGCGCAGTTTTCACCTGCCTTTGGAGATGTGTCTGAGTATCTAATACCTCAGAAACAGGTTGTGTTACTTAAAAATACTGACATGGAACACTTGGCATTAATAAAATTTTCCTTCAGAAAGAAATGACATAGAATACAAACTTGTAATAAACATACTATATATATGGTCAATATGTTTACTTTGTGTTAAAGCACGCCTATCAACTATCAAATAATCCTTTAAATATCTTAGAAGTGCTAAAGTACCTTCTATGAAAACCCTGCACTAAAGGCAAAATCTTTAACATAGAAACTAGAAAATATTAAAATTCACATCACATTTATTTTCAGTTTTGTCTTCTTTATAATAAACCTACTTCATATCATAACCAGTATTTGCTGACAGGAAGAGATCCCAGATGAATGCCTTCTACTTTACAAAATATTCTGCATTTTCTACAGTACAGCACTAGCAGCAAATGCAGCAGGGATGTGTGCGGCAAATCCATAAAGCCAACCACAATGCAGAAAGTGAAAAGGATGCTAAAGTTCTTAAAAATGCATGAATAAGAATGAAAGCTGGTTTAATGGCACGGAGCTTCTTGTTCCCATGTAACTTGTTCCCAGTTATATGGGAACAAGAAGTGTTCATGGATCAAAGTGAATTGACCCAGACCAGCTGAGTTCTAGTTTCCCTAAGTGAAGAGCATTACTTGAATGACCCAGAATAAAAAGGCAGTGTAAAATGCTGCTGTAACACAGCACTGACTCCTACACATCTAAATCTAGGGGTGCATACTGCCATATAATATGGATTAATGGTATAGGTGGTACATGATGCACAATGAAATTCTGAAGCTTCCTTAAAAATAGAGTCAGCAGCAAGATTCTAAAATGAAAAAAATTCTGAAAAAAATAAGTCTTATTTATTCTCATATAAAAAAATGAAATTAAAATTGAGCTTTCATGTTGTTTGTTCACTTGTATTTCCTTACTTTACTTTCCATTTTAACACCAACTGACAACCCATGTTTTCTTGTCTAGTCTTAGACACTTTCATAAGACATTGTAGCAAACCTCTCAAAAGGGAGAGAAAAAACCAAAACCAATAAACCTCCAACAAACCCAAACTCTCTTCTACATTCTAAGAGAAGGGAGAAAGGGTTACTTGAACAGTAGATCTGAGAGCACAAAGAGAGCACATGGAAAGAAAGACTCCACTGAAACTGTAATATCTATCCCATTAGTTTACAAAAGTAACAAAAGGTTTCTGTTAGTTAGTCAGTTGTATGCAGAAACTGAACATTTGTAAGTCTGATAGCTCCTTATTAAAAATAGAACAGCACAATTGACAAAGGAGATTTCCAGCAGAAGCTCCCCATTTTCATCCAGCTACAGTCTGTTTCCCAGGACAAGCAGCCAACTGAGGACTGCTGGCCAACACAATGTTTCCTGCCTTTTCATCTTCCACAGAATTTCACCCCCAGTTTGAATCATGTCCCCAGCACATGGTGCCACTGCCCTAACAATTAACTGAACTGCAAGTGTTAAGATGTATCAGTTTATCAGCAGTTCAGTCTGAAATTAGAGGGTGATCAGGCACTGAAATTTTCTACATTCTGCATACCTGAAGTTGAAAATCTGCATGACCCCGATGCAAAAACATCACTAAGGTGAATTTTTCGTACTTGCCTGTTTACGAGATCTCATTGCTGCCTCTTCTAATGTTTCAGCAGCTTCAAATTTGCCCTGTCGTCTGTAAAGTGCCCCAAGGTTCTTTAAAGTAGTTGTTACTGTTGGACTATTGAAAGAAAAGAAAAATAACTATGTAAAATACATACTTACACAGTAAACTCTTCTCAATTCACTAATAAAAGCTTAAATTAATACAGTGTTCATCATATTTTTGTAGTAAGTCATTCACACCTGGAATACACTACACTGTACTTCATGTACTCACAATAACCTGCTGACCCCTTTCAAAGTGTATCAGCGTCTCACCCTGTGACTAGCCAACATCCCTGAAACTGGCATGCTGAAACCTTGTGCTCCTTAGCTGCACCTCAAGGTGAAAATTTAGCTCTAGATGAGTGTATCCGACTGAATAATTGTGCAGCTTCCAAAAAAATATGCTTATTCATGCATAGAGAGACCACTGCTGTAGTATGTGTTAGTCACAAAAGTAATTAACAGTTTCTTTCATCAGCTTTTACTTAACACCTATTTGCAGTTTCTGTGCATTCAAACCATGAACAACAACAACAAAAAAAATTGCCCATTTCATTAACAAGTCTCACACTCCAACAAGACATTTTTGTTTCAATGGCACAAAATTAGCTCAGTCACACTGTTTTTGAGTGAAGTTTTGCTCCAGTAACAACAGATAAAAGATTTTCTCATGCATTAGAATGAACAAGTACATGAAAAACAAACCAACCAAATGTACTGCACACAGAATTCAGGATGGAGGAATAAGTGAGATTTCAACAGTACAAAGGCTCTGATGCTTGTTAAACATGAGCATTCAAATACTCAATAAACAAAAAACCCTCACTATCAGTACTAGTTGCAGGTTTTTTCATACACTGCACCCCCTACATGGTAAAAAAGTTGCAGTAATGGAACAAAATCAGAGCAAACAAAAAAATATTCACCAATATAATCCAAGTTGAAGTCCTCGCTTCTCTTATTTCACTTAAACGTATACACGGTCATTCACACAACTATATCCTTGAACACTGAGAAACTCAAATAATGCTTAGTTGTGGCAGTTTAGCTTTGTTTTCTTGTGCCAGCTGGGTAACTAAACGTGCAGTTATTTGCAGTCTCATTTTTTGTCCTCTCCAGAGGCCGTGCAGGGGCAGGGAGGGCAAAGTGGTGCCAAGCAGTGGTATAGAAGGAAAGGTGACCTGTGCTGCCACCTGAAGGACTGCCAAGAACACAACTGGTGCAATTTTACGTCACTTACTGGATCTAACCAGCCTCGAGTAAAAGCAGCCTCAGAACTTGAAAACTGTTGCTGTATTCCTGAAAACCAATCTTGGGCCTGGAATTTTTAACACTTTAATTTTTATAGTCCTAACCAAGGAGTTGCTTTGCTTTCATTTTAAAAAATGCTTTCATCTGAGACACTAAGTATTAATGAGTTGTTTGTCCTGTAAAGAAATTACTCACCTGTCAACTTTGCAAGCTTTGTACCAGCCACCATATTCTCCAAAAGATGTGCCATCTTTTTGCTTTCCCTAGAACAAAGGTATCATTGAGAAAAAAATCTGATTTGCAACTTAAACAAGTATAAGCTCCAAAAACAATTTGCGGCAATGGTCTTACTTTGCATTCTTCCCTCTCTTCTGCATGCATCCAGATAGGCTTATTTTCATCTGGTGAAACAAGAAAAGTATTTGATAGAAGAACAAAACTACAAGGTATTGATTGTTTGATTTTCACCACTCTGAAATGAAGCAGCAAACCATGGAATTATACTATTGCTGCAAAAAAACCTTACTGTCCATACTACATGCAGCAGATAAATAAAACATGCACCTCTTTTACATTTTTACAGTTCCGTCTCTTTTTCTTATCCGAACGTAGAAACAGTTACTTCTGAGAAGCTTTGAAGTCAGTATATACTGCCACCCATTTGTCATGTGTCTCGTTCTGTGCTAAAAAACATGAATTTCTTTCTTTTATCCTAGCAAATACTTTGACATCTACTAAGTGGTGAATGTGCTACTGTCATGGAATGCAATGAAAATTCTTTACTGGGATTTTTAGTTTATAAAATGCTCATGACTTCAATGTACAGTGTAATTTCAATTTAAAGGTATTTTCTCCATGCTTTAAATGTGTTAATGGAGGGCTTGCATTAACAATGTCTTTATTTATGTCACTAAAAATCCTGCATTGACTTTTTTCTGTTACTGAAAAGTGATGTACATTTTTCTGCCTCTATAAAAATACCAGAATTGGGTTCAGTGGGGTGTAAGATAAATTATGCAAGAAACAAAATCCATAAAACATGAACCCACTAAGTCTACCTCATGTTTGTGAACCAACTGTTTGCCGCTGTATCTAAAAGCTCTCTTACGATGAATGTACTTCCAACACATCTATCAGCTCACCTTTTAAGTCCACCTAAAGCAGACAACAATTTTAATCAGGACACTACTGACTTCCTGCAAATTTTATTTCATAACTACAAAAATAAAACATAAATTTAAATCTAGGGACTCAGTTTCTTACCATCTACAGAGCCAAACTCCCGTTCATGAGCGCGAGTAAGAATCTCTTTGTATAAAGTTTCCGCTTGCTTAAACTTGCCCTGTTTTAGATAGCAGGATGCCTAAAAACAAAATACCCCCCAAAAGGTATCAGCACACTGCTTTATTTATCTTTATAAATCAGAAATACAATACATTTTGGATAAAATTGCATTTCAATTAATGAGAAATTTTGTCTCAGGTCTACTTTGGGAAAGGCTTACCAGATTGTTCTTTGTTTTTGCAACATTTGGATCGTCTGGCCCCAGCTTAGTTTGGTAGATTTCAAGTGCCCTCTGATAGTAATATTCAACCTCCTCGTATTTACCCTGGTTCTGGCATAGCAAAGCCAAGTTATTTAATTGCTTGGCAACATCAGGGTGATCTTTCCCCAGGACCTGAAAATGAAATACACAGTATTAAAACATCCTCTAATCATCACATTTATTAACAGAAATAAATCATTTAGAAACATCCTGTTAGTTTTATTCCTCCTCAATTCAACATAAGGATAACAAAAGCAAAAGCTGCATTTCAAAGACACAAAAATGACTCAATTCTATCGCAAACTGAGAATGATGCAGAACAATCCATGAGGAACAAAGTAAGCAGTAAAACAACATTATATGGAGAGTATTATATAAACCTGAAGATGCAGTCTTATGGACTAAAATTAATATCCCCATAGAGGATAACCAACTTAAAACTTTTAGCTAAGTTTCATTTTTTAATTCCAATGTTCTTGTCAAATCAAAGACTATTTAGCTATCAAAGGGGAAGAAAAAGGCAAATAAGGTTTCTCAGAAAACACAGAATTTAGCATGTACCCAGAGTGCTCCAACAATTCCGTGCACTACTGGAATTTCCTACTGTTTTGAATTTCAGACACACCTAACTGCTAGGCATTGTTAACTCTGGGATTTATCTGGCGGATCTACCCAACCAAAGCGTAATAAAGTAAGCGTTTAACTTTGTTTTCTCCTTCACAAAGTCCCTTCAGAGGCTCTGTATTTGTCACTCATACCTTTTCTCTGATCTCCAGAGCTCGCTTACACAACGGTTCTGCTTCTTTGTACTTTCCCCGTTTACCATAAAGTACTGCAAGATTGTTAAGAGTTGCTGCCACCTGTCAACAGCAGAGAAACATTAAGTACACTGAAATCTGCTGATACAAATGAACACATCTGCAAGGCACTGATGTGATCAAATTTTCCATGCACAGGAGAGACCTCTTGAAAATTGCAAGTGAAGAAATAATTACTAAATGCATGCATACAAAAGAGAGGAAAGAAAAACCTAAATCATGAAATAATTTTGCTGCCTTTGTGGAAATGTCATTTAGTGCACACATCTTCACATATTCTTCTCTTACAGAGGTACCTCTCTATACATCTATACTTTGAGCTGCCCTGCATCCCACAGGCCACAAAAGTACCACATGAATTTTGCAAAAGCTTGATTTACATTTTATTTACAGGCAGCAGTAAAAAAGTGCCCCTTCAAACTGAGTATAATAAAGTGATTTCAGTAAGCAAATTAATATTTTTCTTCACAAATTGATTTCCCACAGAAAATCCAGGCAACCCAAAATCAAGTATGGACAAATTATTTATGGTGAAACAGCACTGAATATAATGTGGCCTCCTACCTGTAGTGTTTAAAGACAAGCCAAGTCTTAAAACCTTCCCTGTTGAGTTTGATATTAGAATTAGTTGAAAAAAAGTTCAGAGAAAACCAAACTAAAATTATGATATTGCTTGTCTACAAACCGCTGGATGATCTTTGCCCAAAGTCTTCTCACGGATGGCCAAGGCATCATTCAGGAGATTTGCTGCATCTTTGTATTTGTTCTGGTCTCTGAATTGTAAAGAGATGTAATTAACACTGGGGATTCAGGAATGAAAAATCATAAAAATTAAGCTGAATTCACTATTGACCTAAAGATGCTACTACAAAAGAAGAATAATTGAGAATATATTCATGAATTAGGAAGTAGAACCCTGAAGCCTGTAACTGTAAATAGTTTGCTAGTTGAGGACTGTACTGAGCATGTACTATTTCTACACTGATGTCCAATTTCTACCTCTAGATTACCTTGAGGTGAATAATCAAGACACGCCCCCTCAGTAGGGGAAAAAAAAAAATCAAAACCAACTTCGTTCCCAAAGCAAAGGTAGTACAGGCAAAAAAACAGCAACTTGTTTTACTTTTAAATGGAGGGAGACATACAAATATTTTAGGGACTTCTTGAGGGTTTTAATAATAATTTTTAAAAAATATAACAGGAAAAAAATTCTAGTCTGAACATTAAAAGGTTGTAGCCAGATACTAAGTATTTATTTCACTGGTATTTATCTATGTCAATATACAAACCTGTACACCAAAGCAAGTATGTTCAACATAGTGGCAACATCAGGATGGTCATGACCCGAAGTCTTCTCCAGATCTTCAAGAGCTTGTTTACAGAGAGGCACAGCCACCTCATATCTACCTTGGGAAGCGTACTGGATAACAAGATTATGTAGGGTCCGTAATCTTGCTGGAATTTCGTAGCCACCTTGCTGGGCAGCAGCTGCTGCACTGCTATGCTGCTGTTGAACTGAAAGAAAACCATAAAATTTCAGCTTGTGTAAAAGATGACTGTAAATAAAACATCTCACATGAGTGCTCCGTGGCACCAAATGAGACTCACTGAATTTTATTTCTTCAATACACAGAATTATCACTAGAACATTCTTCACAGCAGTCAGGCTGCCTTGAACAGTGACAGTGGAAATGTGTCTGTTTGATTATAAATATCCTGTCCAGTATTGTGTTACTGTTATTTTTACAATTCTAGTAGCTCAAAGGGTCAAATGCAATAAAGCAATGAAGAAAGCAGGAAACTATTTCGTCCCAGCAAACCATTAACATTCTCAAGATTATATCATAATTTTGCACTGACAAATATGGCTGTTTTCATATGAAAGGAACACTAACATAGATAAGCTGAATACCAGCAGAAAAACTTTTTCCTTTATTCTTCTTCTCTGAACATACAGATTTTTTTTTGTTTCCCTTTTGTTTCCCTTCCCTTGCTTTGCCAAGGAGCCCTTAAGGTTAGCACATAAAGGACTGAAACACTTTGGATGCCAGAAATAACAGCTGCAAGACAAAATGCCCTGAGTCAAAGTCAACCTTTAAGTTTTACTCACTAACTCTCAAGCTTAGCCACTTATTTTCCAGTAGCTCCTAACCTTTGGTTGTTGCAACCCTCACTCTCCCACTGCCCCTCAAAATGTACTACCCCTTTTCTCTCCACCTGACCAATTTCTGGCATTTGGAATATCCCCTCTTATTCATTTTCATTAAACTCTAGAGAAGGCACAAGATACGGGCTCCAGCCAAGAGTCTGACTTTATTCTCTCCTTTCTATTAATCAAAAACCACTCTCACAGAAAGCAGGAGCATTTTTATGTCAGTGGAATCACACAAGTCCAAGCCTCTACTCAGAGCCACTGCCTGCCACAGCACTGAAGCATTTCAACTTGGAAGCATTTCAGCATTTTTTGGAAGGTCAGAGAAATCACTGACATGTCAACTTTGCCTTTTGTAAAGCCAAGTAAGGGAGCTTTGCCTCTCAACCTTCCTACTACAAAATTCTAGGGAAGCAAGGATGAGTTAGGAAGGAGTTCATGATCAACACTGACCTACTGTAAACTCTACAAGTCTTCCCTTCAGTGCTGGCTGTGGATAGCTTTATTACACTGACAAGAATGCAGTGTACCTTGCATGCAGGCTCATAAAGGAAATTTGAAACTGTTGATTGCAATGGTGGGTGCTTTCAGACTTTTTCCCTCAAGTCACTTGTCTTGTAAGAACCATTCCGCTCCCAGTACACTGGGACACAACATCCACATATTCTATATTTATACACATACAAAAAACACATTCCACTAAGCAGAGCTTACTTCTCTACCAAGAGCTTTTTTCAATCACTATCAAACATCTACATCAAGTTCCACTGCACATGCCTCAGCCCTGGTCACCTGAAGACAAACAATACTTCCATAATTAGTATTAAAACGAATGCAGACAACCTTAGCAAAGGACAAAAGACTATATGAAGAAGATTTCATACTGAAACCTGCCACAAGAATATCGAATCAGATCATTAAAAAGGTCATTAAGAGAATTCACTATCTGATCAGAATCTGCCTCAGTCGCTTGCAACTAACCATTCCGAGGCCCCAAAGAAAGAAAACGGGACAAATTCTGAATTTAAATCAGTCTGAAGAGCTTTACAGCAGGCAGTAAACTCTTTTAAAAAACCTAAGCCCCAGTTCTGTACATACCAATGTACAGAATGTGTATCAGTGATTGGATTCCTTATCCTAGGAGAGGCATTCACCACTCCAACTGTGTCCCAGAGGTGCCCAAGCATGGATCTATTTTTGTAAAGAGCAACTTTATATTCTGCACTGCAGAAACACACCAACAGTATAACCTGAAATACTTACTTCCTTGTCCTTGGTCATCTTCATCATTGGGAAATAGATCATCCAAAGGCTCTTTGGTGGAATCCGTATCTTTATCCTCCTACAGAACAACCCCAAACCCAAAAAATTAAATCTAAGGCATAAGAGGACACTCCAGTTAATCAGCAATGTCAGAAGAAAACCCCACATTCAGAATTGACAAGAATAACATTTCTCACTGAAGTTTTAGAAAGGTGCTGTATTTTAATATATTTACACACTCTGTCCCAAAACAATACAGGACACCTTCAGAAGGGCCAGGAATAGAAATGAGGTCTCCTAGATTTCAGTCTCAATTTAAACACACAAGAACACATTTGCCATTCTCACAGAGGCATTAGGTCTCATGAAAGTACCCAATGAAGAGTAAGCCCTACTCAGTACAGAATTGCCCAGGGTACCTTTTATAGTCATAAACACAGTCATAGTTAGGCAAGGGAGAGAAATAAGGAGACCTCAGTTTCTGAGTACTTAACTTCTGTACAAATAAAAAGATTTTGCAATTATAATCTGTAAAGTTCAAGAATCAAAAAACCAAACCAAACAAAACAAGAACACTTGAAAGGAAGTTCATCTCCAATAGTCTCCATCTGGAACCATATTAATTTCTGCATCAGTGTAAATTGATTTTAAGCATCCAAAGATCATTTCAAATGTGAAACAAAGAGACAGATTATTCCTTAGTCCTGCTTCCTAAATGTTGAGCCTACACAATATAAATAGCTGAAGTTCTCAGAAAATATGAGCTCAGTAAGGAGAAAACCCAGAGGCAGAACACATTCTTATTTTTCTGGTTCTCCATTCAACACCTTTTTTCACAGATGAGAAAAAGCCAACTCCTACCGACATTCAAATTCAGTGATGGCAGAGCAAGGGCACCGTAAAACCAGCAAATTGATGAGATTGCATCTCAGATGGGAAGTTCGTACTCTTAATTTTGATTCCAACTTCATACTGAGTCTATACAACTATTTCCAAGGCTAGAAACAGACTGTCCATATGGCTAGTAAAACTATAAAGATGCTTGGCTTACTTGGACTCTATTTGTTAATTAAATTTCAAAAAATGGAGCTATTTAATCCATCGGCAGATTACGGTCTGACAATACAGCACATCAAAACCCCAATATTTCCTCTGCTGCCCCTTTTCTGAACAGGCTTCACTGGCAAACTCATCTACAAATACCAAGTCATGGAACAACTATGAAAAATTCCAGGTGCAACTAATCAAAACAACTCTCACCACGTACAATATGTTAAAAAAGAATTGTCAAGCAGTCAGTTAAGCATGACTATAACACACCCATTTTCAACCATTAAAATTGCTGAAATACTTAAGTTATGAAAAACTGCACTTTCCAAGACACCACTGAGAAGGCTTGAACACACAAAATGAGATCCTTCTCTTCAGTGCCGCCTAATCTAGGGAAGCAAAATAAAATAATAAAATGAAGGGCAAATAAATCAGAAGTCTTTTAAAGTAATAAGCTCCTTCTGTAAATTAAAGTTGTGCCCATTTTCTCTCTGAATCAAAGAATACATAACACAACAGGCTTGAATACATGCAGATGATCAGTGTCTGGCAGATGGTCCTGAAAGGGGATGCAGTAACATCCTTGTGTATTCTCAACAGATACAAAAGTTATACACTGATTTCACAAGACAAAAATTAAGTATTTTTCCTGCAGTCAAAATAAGACAAGTCCTCTAGGTATTTAAAATGTCTGACAGCTTAGATTTCTCACTTATTTTAACTGCTGAGTTTATTGAAGCGACATTTTTTGCTTTGGTCCAGTTCTTCACATTTTTAAGCTTACATGATACTAAATGAGTATTCATCAATTTTGTTCCTCATGAGAGAATATATTTTATTATCTACAGACAGTAAAATATATACTCTCTTAAAATAAGAATGAGCTCTCAGAATCTTTCTGCAAACTATGTGACACTAGTAACAAGGCAGTATTTTAATGACAAATACATGTTAGGGACAAATAAAATGTATCTGTTATTTCTTGTTAAACGGTCAGATGACAACACATGTAAACGTAAGGTGCTTTTACTGTTTCACTCGGCAAGAACTTACTGATGGTGAAATATCATCGTCGTATTTTTTTAATTGATTCATGAATTCTAGATGTTTCTTTTCTTCCTCCAGCTGAGCCACAGACTGCTCACTTTTCTGTAGCTTCTGCTGTGTATTGGCAAGTTCATCCCGGAGCCACTGATTCTCCTGGCATAGCCGGCGAACCTGAGCCCGCAATTTCTGCTTCTCTGATTCCACTGCATTTAAGTGATTTGACAAGGCCATCATTACCTGAAAAGCAGAATGTGTCACATGACATACTTCCCCTAGAAGGCAGTCCTGTTCATAACATACAAGGCTTTCATTATTTAAACCTCTGCCAGCTGTGAAATCTGGTAAACATTCCCATTTCTCTTCTTTTTAGATACAGTTCTCACTTCTCCTCTAAACCTTTTAACCATTTAGAATCACAGAATGATTTGGGTTGGAAGGGGCTTCTACGATCATCTCTTTCCAGCCCCCTTCCGCCTTGCTCAAAGCCCCATCCAACCTAGCCTTGAACACTTCCAGGGATAGGACACCTGTTCCACTACCTCACCACCCTCATAGGGAAGAATTTCTTCATAAATCCAACCTAAACCTGCTTTCTTTCAGTTTGAAGCCATTCTGCCTTGTCCTATAACTACATGATCTTTGAAAAGTTCCTCTCCAGCTCACTTGTAACCCCTTCCATGCCCTGCAGCCTTCTCTTCTCCACCTCTCTCAGCCAGTCTCCAGAGCAGAGGGGCTCCAGCCCCTTGATTGTCGCATTGTGCCTCCTCTGGACTTGCTCCAACAGGTCCATATTCTTCCCTTGTTGGAGTGCCAACCTAGAGGAACTCTTTACTAAATAATTGTTTTCCATGACGCTATCAGAAGTTAAAATTGTTTCAGAATTCCCTGAACATTAAATATAATCTTAAAATACATGAAAAATTTGAACTAGATTACTGAACTGGAAATCTTTGTTCCACTAACATAAAATGGAGCAGTAATACTTTCAGCTTGGAGGATCACAAAAATAACCTAAAAACTAACACAGAGTTCTAATTTAGCACCTTCCAGACAAAAAAAGGATTTGGATACACGCTTACAGCTCCTAAAGATGAACACCTCAGCATAATGGTAATACTTCAAAGGGACACTTATTTGACTGAGATCTGAATGTGTAACTGAACACACAATTTATAGATGCACTTTATATTACTAATCATAAGCTTGAGTGTGCAGACTTTCAAGCACAGTCACAGTAAGGACAAAAAATAGAACACCCATAAAAGCAGCTTACTTGGACTGGGGTATTTTTGCTGAGCAAAGTTAAATGAAAAAGGAGCTTATTAAGTGAAAGCCAAACACTACCAGCAGAAGATATTCTCCCTTCACTGTTTATGCAATCTCCCACTGACACATGTAGAACAGCTGGCAGCAGTCTCAGGATGCACACCTTGCAAGACTGGACCACTGGTGAGAGTACATATCTTTTAAATCAGTTAGACATCCCCAAGTTACTAGTATTTCATCTCCTCAGTTTCATGTTTTTTTTAAAAAACAAAGTTATCTTTAAGTGGTTTTAAACTAAGTATTTTGTGTGAAACAGACGGTCTCCTTAGCCGAAATTTCAGGTGTCAAAATATTCATTAGGCCTTTAGAAACTAATTTTTCCTATACAAGTAAGGAAAACTCCAGGTATAATTTCCCAACACCAGTCCAAAACTCCAGACTTCCACCTATCTATTTACATATTAAAAACTGTTCTAATATTTTTAATCACTTGGTCAATTCAAACAGTGGCATTTATATAATGAGAAAGCACATTTAGGAAAATTGGGATAACAGGGTCAACATATTCAAACACTGAACAAGCTACAATGGCAACTAAAATATTTTGTAGTCCTACTCACTACAATTATCTGAATGAAAAGTCTGATTACTTCTTCAGCAAAGTTAGTTTCATTTTCATGGAAATAACACATCACTAGACCTACATGCATGCCACAAAAACCATTTATTTCTGTATCTTAAATTTAAAAAATACTACATTGTTACAACTCAAAGCATTCAGGAAGAGTAACCATATCAGGTCTGAGAGCAGCAGTCTGAAGTGGAATTGGCTGCCTAACAAAGGCAGCAAATGCAGACTTCTTGGCTCCTCACCACCACAGTTCACAAAGTACCATGTGAGGCAAGCAAGGCAAGAACATCTGCATCTGAGGCTCCTGATCAGAGCTAAGAATCAGAACTAGCTTTTCAGAGTCCTAATACTACACAGAAGTTACTCATTCATTTGCACATCTTCTACAACCATTAAAGGAACTCAACTACTGCAATTTTACTCCATGTATCTTCTAGCATTTTCCTCCTGCACAAGGCATCAAAGTGTGTACTTACACTAAGGCCCGACAGTCTGTCCAAGGCTTCTACATTCCCCTGATAACCCACATTTCCTTCTCTCACTCTCAATTCCCCACGATCCAATGCACACAACTTCCAGACCACCACACAATAATAGCCTGATCCAGAAGAGAAGTCTGAGCACAGTTATAGACCAACAGAAAGCCTATTAATGTAGAACTAACTCATTGGCATTTTCAACTCACTTGCAAACACTCTGCCATTTTACAGTGAGGACTGTCACATCACATCGTTTCAGGTTTTTGACTCAGTACAAAATATCATGAAGTTGTACTGTAAATATAGTCCTGAAAACCCAATAAACATGCAACTTTTCACTTCTCTTCAGATGGCATCTTCGTTGACTAACAGTCCATAGAAATTATCTCAGAGTCCTCACTTTAATGCACCAGTCAAAGTTGTTCAGATTCTGTACGTAGGTCTTAAACTTTAAAATGCCTTCAGTTTCTATTTTGGTTTAGTAAAATGTTCAGGAAACATTAGAGATTCTTAAGCTCTAAGAGCTCCCTGCATTGATGAGCGGCCCATTATAAGAGGTCTGTAGGCAGGGCGGCGACCCGGAGCGCGGCGAACAGGAGCAGGCAAACAGGGCAAGCAGGCAGGGTTGCTAGTCTCTTGCTGGCAAGGAGTACTGTGTGTTGTGTTGTTCGAGGTTTTTCTACTGGCTGTTTGGTCTTGTGGTTTCTGTTAGTAAAGGTTTCAACATGGTCAAAAACTGCTGTTAATATTAGTGCATGTGAGCAAGTGGAGCCCTCCAGAAAGGATGCGTCTGTACAGACCTATCCCTGCCCAGAGTGTTTGAGCTTATCAGTTGTTTCAGGGGATAATGTGAAGGAGGCGTGCCTGAGGTGTGAGCAAGTGAACGACCTTCTTTCACTGGTGGCTGAGCTTAGGGAGGAAGTTGAACGATTAAGGAGTATCAGGGAAAGTGAAAGGGAAATAGACTGGTGTAGTTCAGCCCTTCCATCTTTAAGGGATGCCCATCTGGACTCAGAGGACTTGCATGACTCCCACTCCCAGGCAATAGAAGAGCACCCGCTAGATGAAGGGGAATGGAAAAGGGTCCCTGCTCGGGGAGGTAATAATAAAAACTTCTCCCAACCGCTATCTCCCAGCCAGGTGCCACTTCAGAATAGATATGAGGCCCTGGCTCTAGAGAACCAGCTGAATGATTTAGAGGGACATTATCTGCCCAGTGAGCCTCCCTATTTGGATTCATCTGTAAGACGAATCTCCACCTCTAACATCAAGAAGAAAACAAGGGTAATTGTAGTAGGAGACTCCCTTCTGAAGGAAACAGAGGGCCCCATATGTCACCCGGATCCATCCCACAGGGAAGTCTGCTGCCTCCCTAGGGCCTGGATAAAAGATATTACTAAGAGACTTCCTGGGTTGATTCAGCCCACTGATTATTACCCACTGCTGATACTCCAGGCTGGCAGTGATGAGATCGAAAAGAGGAGTGTCAAGGCAATTAAAAGGGACTTTAGGGCATTGGGTCATGTGGTTGATAAGACAGGGACCCAGGTAGTGTTCTGCTCAGTCCCTCTGGTGACAGAGAAAAATGATGGAAGAAATTGGAGAACTCACATCATTAACAAGTGGCTTGAAGGTTGATGACATCAACAAAATTTTGGATTATTTGATCACGGCGCAACTTTCACGGCACCTGCTCTGTTGGAACCAGATGGGATACATCTCTCTGTTAAGGGTAGAAGGTTCTTGGTTCAGGAGCTGGCAGACCTCGTTGAGAGGGCTTTAAACTAGGTTTGAAGGGGGAAGGGGATGCAACTGATGCAACCGGGCTGCCTGGAAGCAGGCCCAAGGGTGCTAAGCCTGAGTTAGGGGTGAAATCATTAGCCCAGCTGAAGAGCATGTATACCAATGCACGCAGCATGGGAAACAAACAGGAAGAGCTGGAGGTCATGGTGCAACAGCAAAGCTATGATGTAATCGCCATCACAGAAACGTGGTGGGATGACTCACATAGTTGGAGCACTGCACTGGATGGCTACAAGCTCTTCAGAAGAGACAGGAAAGGGAGAAGAGGTGGAGGAGTGGCCCTTTATATTAAGAAGGTTTTTGACTCCATAGATATTGAAACTAACGAAGATGGAGTTGAATGCCTATGGGTGAGAATTAAGGGGAGAGCCAACAAGGCTGACATCGTACTGGGAGTCTGTTATCATTCACCCAACCAGGAGGAAGAGGTGGACAATTTATTCTACAAGCAGCTGGAGACTGTTTCAGGATCATCAGCCCTTGTTCTTGTGGGTGACTTCAACCTGCCAGACATCTGCTGGGAACTTAATACAGCAGGAAAGAGACAGTCCAGGAAATTTTTAGAATGCATGGATGATAACTTTTTGTCACAGCTGGTAGGTGATCTCACCAGGAGAGAGACTATGTTGGATCTGTTGTTCACAAACAGAGATGGGCTGGTGGGAGATGTAGTGGTTGGAAGACGACTGGGGCAGAGCGATCACGAAATTATAGAGTTCTCCATAATTGGTGAAGTCAGGAGGTACATTAATAAGACTTTTACATTGGACTTCCGGAGGCCAAACTTTGGTCTTTTTAAAAGACTTATTCAGAGAGTTCCCTGGGAAGAAGCCCTTAAAAACAAAGGAGTTCAGGAAAGCTGGGTGCTCTTCGAAACAGTTTTTGAGGGCACAGGAACAGACTGTCCCTGTGTGCTGGAAGACCAGTCGACGAGGCAAACGCCCAGCCTGGATAAGCAAGGAGGTTTTGGATGAACTCAGGTATAAAAAGAGGATGTATTGTTTTTGGAAGGAGGGCCAGGTCCCTCAGGAAGTATTTAAGGGGGCTGCTAGAGAATGTAGGAAAAAAATTAGGGAGGCCAAAGCTCAATTTGAGCTCAAAATGGCGACTTCTGTAAAGGACAATAAAAAGTGTTTCTATAAATACATTAATGGTAAAAGGAAAGGTAAGGCTAACCTTTGCTCTCTATTGGATAAGGAAGGGAACTTAGTAACTGCTCATGAGGAGAAGGCAGAAGTGCTTAATGCCTTCTTTGCCTCAGTTTTCAGTGGGAAGACAACTTGCCTACAGGACAACTGTCCTCCTGGTCTGGTAGATGGTGTCAGGGAACAGAATGATCCCCCCATTATCCAAGAGGAGGCAGTCAGAGAACTGCTGAGATGCTTGGACACTCATAAATCTATGGGCCCAGATGGGATCCATCCCAGGGTGATGAGGGAGCTGGCAGATGAGCTTGCGAAGCCACTCTCCATCATTTACAATCAGTCCTGGCTCACTGGTGAGGTCCCAGAAGATTGGAAACTGGCCAGTGTGACACCCATTCACAAAAAGGGTAGGAAGGAGGATCCCAGTAATTATAGACCAGTCAGTCTGACCCCAGTACCTGGCAAGATAATGAAACAGTTTATACTGAGTGTCATCATGCAGCACCTACAGGGTGGCCAGGGTCTCAGGCCCAGCCAGCATGGGTTTAGGAGAGGTAGGTCATGTTTGACCAACCTGATCTCCTTTTATGACCAGGTGACCTGCCTGGTGGATGCAGGAAGGGCTGTGGATGTTGCCTATTTGGACTTTAGCAAGGCTTTTGACACTGTCTCCCACAGCACACTCCTGGAAAAGCTGGCAGCCTGGGGCTTGGACAGGAGCACTCTTTGCTGGGTTAGGAACTGGCTGGATGGCTGGGCCCAGAGAGTGGTGAATGGTGCTGTATCCAGCTGGCGGCCAGTCACCAGTTGTGTTCCTCAGGGGTCTGTGCTGGGACCAGCTCTGTTCAATATTTTCACTGATGACATGGATGAGGGTACCGAATGCTTCATTAGTAAATTTGCACATGACACTAAGCTGGGAGCGTGTGTCGACTGCTTGGAAGACAGGATGGCTCTGCAGAGAGATCTGGAACGGTTGGGTCAAAGGCAGAGTCCAACAAAATGAAGCTTAAAGAGTCCAAATGTTGAGTCCTTCACTTTGGCCACAATAACCCCCTGCAGCATTATAGGCTGGGGACAGTGTGGCTGGACAGTGCCCAGGACGAAAGGGACCTGGGGGTTCTGGTCAGCAGCTGGCTGAACAAGAGCCAACAGTGTGCCCAGGTGGCCAAGAGGACCAATGGCATCCTGGCCTGTATCAGGAATGGTGTGGCCAGCAGAAGCAGGGAGGTCATTCTTCCCCTGTGCTGGGCACTGGTGAGGCCGCACCTTGAGTGCTGTGTCCAGTTCTGATCCCCTCAGTTTAGGAAGGATGTTGAGATGCTTGAACGTGTCCAGAGAAGGGCAACAAAGTTGGTGAAGGACTTGGAAAACAAGCCATATGAAGAACGACTGAGGGATCTGGGGTTGTTTAGCCTGGAGAAAAGGAGACTCAGAGGTGACCTTATCACTCTCTACAACTTCCTGAAGGGTAGTTGTAGACAGCTGGGGGTTGGTCTCTTTCTCCAGGCAGCATCTGACAGAATGAGAGGACACAATCTCAAGCTGCGTTAAGGGAAATATAAGTTAGATATTAGGAAGAAGTTTTTCACAGAAAGAGTGATTAAATACTGGAATAGTCTGCCCGGGGAGGTGGTGGAATCACCATCCCTGGATGTGCTTAAAAGGAAACTGGATGTGGCACTTGATACCATGACCTAGTTGAGGTGTTAGGGCTGGGTTGGACTTGATGATCTTGAAGGTCTCTTCCAACCTACACATTCTGTGATCATGTGCTACTATAAAAAATCTGAGTCAGAGGAATATAAACATGAATTTAAGGCTACACCAAAGCTCAAAGGCTGGAGCAAATTCATTTATTATACATGTGCTTGTTTGAGACCTTCCTATGCCATCATTTAGAGTTAAAATGCCACTGCTCAGTCCTTGAGCTGCTTGAACATTACCTGCCTAATGCGTGATGTGGAAAAGTCTAAACAGAAAATGTTAAGTGTCTCACTGATGACAAGTGGAGCCCAGTCATGAGTTTCAGTGCTTTAACACTGAACACGATTAGTTCTGAAACACAGCACACGATGGACAGTAACTACCTCTATTAATTACAGCACCTTTTGTCTTTAATATCCAAGAAAAATGTAAATGTCCCAGCATATTACTAACATCTGCAGAGAAACGTCTGAAATGCTTAATTTTTACCACAACTTTACCTGTGCTTCACTAAGGCCAAGCTCGAGCATTTCCAGTGACTTTCGAATCATGTTTGATTTTTCTTCAACCAGATTAGTTTCATCATCTTTCTTCAAACATTTCAGGGTTTCAAGTAAGCTCTGTAAAATTGAATTGTGTTCATTCTTCAGTGCCTCTAGTCCATTAATCACTTGCTTAGTTTTGGCAATGATTTCATCTTGAGTAAGCTTCTCCAACTTCTCTTCCTTTAAATACACCATTGTGGACATGTTTTCATACATTCTGAAATGGAAGAGCATGCTAGTTAATACAAAAGGAAAAATAAAACAAGCATATAACTCTGTAAGTGAATAAAGTCTGAAATGTACAATGAGAATGCAACTATATTTGTGCACAACTTTTATAATGTTTCATGTCCTGCGTTTGAACAGTTTCAAGTTTTCCAGTTTCTATTTCTAGATTTAACTTAACACGCATTGATAAACCAAAAAAACACACATAATGACACACACAGACTATGATGTGGCATTAGAATTTGTAGCAATTGCTGAAGAACAGGATTCTGGTTCGTGCAAAAGCAAAGTAGCTGGTGTATAAAATACACACTATAATAAATATAGCTATTTGCAGATGCCATTGATCTGTAGCTCTCTAAAAAAATCCCACAAAATAGAACTTGAAGAATTTGAAAAGTATCATCCAGCCTTCTGAAACAGTTCATCAGTCCATCATGAGAAAAGTCATCTTTTTCCTGCAAAAGGAAACACCAGCTTCATCTTTTCCCAAAGACTACAGAAGCTCTTATCACTATGTATTTTGAACATCACAGCTATCCCCAGGATAACTTTAATTCATTATTTTAGCTCTACACTTAACACATTCAACTGCCTACAGGTCAAGATGCAGCTGTTTTGATGAAGATGCAACACCTGTCTCATGCTGGAAAAAGCAGTTTGTATAGGACAACTCCTGCAGCAAGAAACATTTCACTGTGCTATTTTATCAGTATCTAATGCATTACACTAAAGATAGCAAATTTCTGGATGTTTGTCAACACCTCTACGAAATGCAAATGAAGACCTAAAAAAGTTTAGAAACTCACATACTCTAATTATCACACATTCCGTTACTGAAGTGATAAACAAGCTTAACAATGTAAAAATGCAAAGAGAAGACACACAAACCATTTCATCCTTTTTAAATGTCACCAGAAAAATGTTCCATAATGAAAATAAAGACTGAAGAAATTACTCCTCTATACCTCAGGTATCTAAATCTTTGAATGAACCAGCAAGTACGAATTAGAATAAAATAAGAAAGATTTTTCAAAAGCAGTAAATTATCCCATCTATGTGAAGACACCTAGGTAAGCATTGATAAACTAACATTTAAAATTAATTAAAACTGTATTAAAACTTCATACTACAGAAGCAAGTCTAATTTTAGGAGGAAGAAAAAAAAAATTAAACCCACTTAAGTCTTGAATTAAAACTGCTGTAAGAACATGCATACATATACATCATAACAACAGCCAAAGGATGTGCTCTTATGCTTTTGCATATTAAAAATAAAAGGCTGTTCTTTCTGTTTATATGTACTCAAATGACACTCTCTGTGATGATCACCTGCAATACAATACCCAAAAGGCACACCCCCTTGTTACCAAACAAAAGCTGTAGATGACAATAGGGTTTTTGTAATAATCTACTGTCTGAAAACACTGATTTTGGGGAAGCACAAACCTGGTTTTACCCAGATTTGATACAGTAACTTCATATTCACAAATAAATCAATGGAATATATAAATCTGTATAAAGCAACTAATCTAGCATGGCATGAGAAATTAACCCATGAAGACCGGATGAGGAGAATGATAGTCACACGTTTCCCATTTACAACCTGAGAACTATGACCCAGAATGCTTTAAAAGGCAGTTTTAAAGTACAGACTCACCGAAGTTGTGTAGAAAATGAACTGCAATTTAATGTGGACCAAATTTGTTAATAAATGCTTCTTCATAGTCATGTAAGAAATTGTTATGGATTATGCTAACTTCAGCACACAACTCAGCCCTAATTACCCTTGGCACACTTTCACAGCCTCAATTAACAATTTCCATCCTGAATGCACAGAACTGAACATTTGATTATCAGGAAGTAAAACCAGCAGAGACATCTAATGAAGTAACCATTTGTGTACCTTATGTGAACAGGGATAGCAGCAATTCCTTCTGCATGCCTCAATATTCTGTCATTTTACAGCAAAAATGAAAAGCAGATGTTTGCATACACACATGTAATGCATGCACAGATGCTGTCTTTAAAAAAATTACACATTTTAAACACCTCAGTAGAAATAAAATTAATTCTAGGTGATGAACATAGATAAATTAACACCATAAATTAACAGGCCCATAGCTCTGGCTGAATACACTAAAGCTGCAACTAAGGATGGCTAAGCCAGCACAGCAGTTTTGAACAGAGGAAAAGCAGGTTTAAAGATGATGGGGCAAAATCACACTAAAACCATCCCAGCAGCAGCCCTGCTTTACAAATACATTCCTCCTGTCTCAATCTAGCGTGTCAGATTTTTTAGCTGCCTCATTCCAACCCAAATGTAGCTAAAAGCTTCCACTGCCCCGGCACTACCAGTGCAAGGAATCTACTGGAGCTGGAGCCAAGGCAAAAGCTGCATCAAGACACAGACTGACCTGAAGGTCCTTGCAGCTGGGAGAGGGATTCTCAAGTCTCCTCCAGTGAACACTGTTAGAATCCCAATCTCTCCCACTGACAGGAGAGGAATAAATCTTTTGGGATAAGTTTTGTGGTCATCTGTTGGTGTTCAGAGTTTAATAGATTGTGCTTGGGAGAGTAATTCAGAGAACAGGAGGATAACAAACATGTAATTTGTCCTGCTATCAAATCTGACTCTTTGTAGGAGTAAAATTAATGAATAAATATCTGATAGCCTTTAAGGGTAGTAAGTGAAGGTGTGGGGCTATTTCCATGATTTTTTTAAAAATGTATTTTACAAAAGATCATCGTCTGTTCATCAAACAAGGCCATATTTGAATACAGAATCACATAACTGGGGATGGTTTTGTACAGGGCAAGGACTTGGATTCAGTGATCCCTGTGAGTCTCTTCCAACTCAGCACATTCTGTGATTCTGTAAATTAGATTTGAATATCCTGAGGCAGCAAATGTCACACAGGAAGCAAACAAATGAAGTTTGTATGCAGGATGTATACAGAGGAAAGGAGACAAAACCTACCCAGCTTTTCTATTGTCACTTCTCAAAAAATGTCAACTCTTTCTTCCTGTATGTTTCCCCTACAGAAAAAAAGGGTGTGGGCAAAGGCTTCTTAAGCTCCTGTAAGTTTTGTCCTGCACTCCACTGCACTGCAAGTGCAGGAATTCTAGATTCAAATACTAGTTTTTAGCTCAGTGTACAACTAAAAACAAAGCAAAGAATTAAGATGTACAACGGTTTATAAAACAGAATTTTGGATGAGGAAAAAAAATACACAATGCAGCCAGAGCCACAAACTCAATAGCTGGCTCAGGAAATATACCTTTTATATGTGTCTATTGTATGTGTCTGTTTAGATCTTGAATGCTACCCTCCCTTCTTTGTTTGTGAGACTGACTGTGCTGAAGTACAAAAGTCATTTAATGCTTTCCAACTTTTGGAAAAATCAAATCACTGTGTTAAAACACACAGAAGTTAGTTAACTTTGACAGACCAACATAAAAAGCACTGCAACATCTACAGAGGAGGTTTCCACAGCACTTCGTAACATAAGCTCAAAAGAAAGAAATGGACTGAGGATGGCAAGAGTTTGAACCAAAGAAAGCGAGAGAGCAAAGCCAAGTCTTCAGTCGTGTAACCACTGGGATAATCTCATCATATACAAACAACTTAAGTGGCTGTTATCTTTAATCGCTTTAAGTATTTTGTTATTCATAAAACTTGCAAACCAACTACACCAGTAATGCTGACATCACAAATTTGTGCCTAAATTCTCCCACAGACACACACATATCACAGCCAGCTACCTAAGCTCTCTAGCTCATACTGAAAGATCTCTTAAAGAGCTTTTCCTACTCAGCTGCTTTTAAAGAAGAGCCATTTTCCTGCAGATCACCTCAAAATATTCCTGTGCCAAAAAATTAATTATTCTCTCTTTACTTAAGAAAATTTGAAGTATTTTATTCTAAAAAACCCATGATTTTTTTCCTTGATTAAAGATAAGCATGGATCCTAAAAACAAATAAATAAAACCATTCTAATTTTTCTTCCTTGTTATGAATCCCTAAGGACTTCCCCTCTCTGTATTGATATTTTTATTATTTAATGGGTTTCAAGTACTAAAAGCTTGGAAGATAAATTCTAAATGCATTTATCATCTGATCACTATTGCTGCAAAACCCAATTTTAAATAAATGAATTATAAAACCCCCCAAGTCTAAACTGCTTTGTCAAACCAAATTCTCCCTAAACTTTTTTTTTCCTGAATTTACAGCTAACAGGCAACATAGCTGAAAATGAAACAATAACGTGTTTGCCTATAAAAAAATCTTCTTCCCAACAGTAAAAGCTGCTACAAGACTGGCTCAAGCCATACCTAGGGGCTCTGTCACCTACATGCAGTGCAAATTCCACAAAGTTATGGTGGAAAGTTATACTTATTTGAGCTTTTTGTATCTCTAATAGGGACCTATCACTTCACTGTTCCCTAACAAAAATCAGCCTATTCAAGGCTTTTAACCCTAATTTCACTCTTAGTTCCTCCTTAATTACATGGCAGGGCTCAGCATTCTACATCTGCCATGTGCTTGTATCAATTTTGTATGAGCTGCAAATTACAAGTCATTAATTCCCTGCTCAGAACAAGAACACGTCTCATTACATCATGGAAGGCACTATCTTCAAATACTAGGAGCTGCTTTAACTGCTAATCTTCATAATGTGGAAAACTGCCTTCTCAAACAATCCTCAAAACATTACAGGCTGCTCCAAGCACGAAGAGAAACCGAGCAACAAAGGCAAGAGATGAAAAACAGTTTGGGAAGGACTGAGGAGTGTGTCAAACGCTGCATTAGCCGCACCCCTCCTGCAGGCAGCTCAGCGGCTGCAGAAATGACAAGGATGAATCATTCACGGATGCCTTTCAGACGCTGAGAAAGGTATTTGTAAAAGCACTCAGATAACAAACACTCAATTTGGACTATATTGCTGTTATGGTTTTCAGTCAGAATCTCCACGTTTGAAAGAACAATGATTACCCGTTGTTTTTTTTCAAATTTAAGATGCTAAAATTCTCTTTACCTGTGAGACTATTTCTGCTGTCACAAGTCATATTCCCATAAGGAATATTTATAATCTTTTCCCTGTCTGATTTGCTTTCCTTTTACTTAAAATGATCCCTTATACTCAGGAATTTTGTTCCATTACATGATCTCTAAACTCCCAGAGGAAAGCAGCTTTTCCCTCTAGACATATTCAAGACTGCAGCTTTCCTGCCAGTGCCAGTCATCACTCTTCTCATCATCTATATTTGAATCGGCATAGAATAGAAAATCTGGAACTGCACCTGCAAACAGTGTCCTGGTGGAGGTCAGACTCGAGGCACACTGGCTGACCCAGTTCTATAAACAGAACACTGCTGCCCCTCTGCACTGCCTCGGCTTTCCAAATGCACCAGCTCAGGAAGCACCTTCAGCATGTACCACACAGGTACACGAGCTGCCTTAAAAATAACTCCGTGAGGCCAATTAGCAGCACACACTGGAGGCTGTAAATCACTGACCAGAAGCAGGTAAGAGGATGGAGTTACACATGACCTAGCAACCAATATTAAGCTACAGAGAAACTGCCCCTCTCCAAGAGGAGTCACTTTTTTTCTCCAATTTCCAGCTAGTAAGCATCTGAATTTTAAAACGATCTTACTGTGCTCCTCCTGCTAGCCTTCAATCCAGAGCTAGCCCTGAATGTAGAAGTCTGTCCTACCACTTGGTTTAAAGTGAAGATATGCTAGGTAAATACTGTAAAAAGGACATTTGTAGTCCTTTAATGTCAAGGGCACATACCCCAAGAAAAGCTCAGAATCACATTTGGGATTTGACCTACAGCCTTACCATCACAAAATGTCTGTGTTGGTAAGTAACCTGGACAAACACTCAAGCTTTGCAAAGTTTTGACATTTCTAAAGGCAAGCCCAGAGGTTTCTGCAGAAATGCACAGAACATTAATAATAAGCAAAGGACTAAGCAATTGACTAAAAAGGAGTAAAACAAAAAAACCCCTTGAATACTGTCAGAAATTTGCACATCTCCAGCAAGGCTGTTCCTTTTCTCTTATGACTGCCAGGAGCAGCCTACTCTCCACATGGCAGCAGTGGGAAGGGGCTGTGTGGCCTCACGTTCTACCCCTGCATCACAGCAGCATCCACCTCTAAAAAACACCCTGTCAGCCTCCAGGAAACCCCAGTGGCTACCAATAAGCCCATGCACTGCATTAAACTATGTTTAAGTGAAGAGGATTATGTACTTGTTTAGCTGAAGAACGCAGCCACTGTACATCTACCTTAATAAATCCTGGCATCTTTAAATGTTGGGGACAGCTATTAAAAAAATTAAAAATCATGCCTTTCAGGGGAAATCTTCAGATTCTTTGGAAGATGAAGAAATTATTACGGAGAAACGCAGACTAACAAACCATATTTGCTGGAAAAAAAAGAGATCACAGCAAAAATAGCTCCTATAAAGCCCTTAGCAAGGGTGATGCTGACAATTCTCTTTGAGAAAGCACAAGCTAAGATGATTTGCACTGCTGAGAAAGTACAAGCTATGAAGATTTGCTCTGCTGTAGAGTTCTTTGATTTAGATTTCTGTAGTGTGCTACTTCAACAGTAATGAACACTTTCTCAGCAATCATACCTGGATTCTTAAAGATAACAAATCTAATACTATTTTGAAAAAAATACTTCTGCACATTTCAAAGACAACAGGGAAAAATGCCTTGAGAGTTATTTCAGCCCTCAGCCTTCTTCTGTAGCAAGCAAACTATTTTCATGAAAATTATTACCTCCTGCTGAAATAATTGAGTTAAAAATCTGTATACAATATAAAAGTATTCAGTGACATAAAAGCATTCTTTAACTACACGGATTATTCTTCCTCTTAAAGGAAAGATTATGGGGTCAATCCCTTGACCGTACTGCACTGAATAAACACTGGCTAGTAGCTAGCATTTCAATTATCATGATACAGCAGATCTGTATCCTTTTAACTGCAGACAAACCAGATGACCTGCCCATCTAATTCCAGAATCTCTTTTAGACTCAAACATATCTGGAATTCCATAATGCTGCAGGCCAAATCCCATCTTGCTCTTCCTGTCCACATACTGCAGCAGACTGAGACCCTCAGATGATGTGACTGCCTCCTACACATTATTATGCCTATTTCAATTATTTGTGTGAAAGGAATCAAGGGGAAGTATTCTCTTTCTTGCATATCCCATCAACTGCATTTTACCTTTCCAAAGGCCTAAAAATATAGTGATTGAAACACAGAATAGCAACATACCCTAAAATCACTGTAGATTCTCTGAGAATCTACAATACTGAGAATCTGAGAATACTACAATTGGTCTGAATGTATTATAAGCCTGCAAGAGAAATTCATTCTCTGTATACATTCCCAAGCCCTTCTAGTATCTCAAATTTCAATGAAACGGGATAAATATTAGGACCCTTCTATGCAATCACGTCAAAGATTACTCTTTTTCAAAGCTGAAGCAAATGCAAAAGAAATCTGACATGCATGTGTGTGTGTCTAAGGCAGCTTCACAGACCCAGGCAGGAGTCCAGAGGAGCTACACTAAAAGCTAGACTTTCAAGAAGGTAGAGCTTATAAACTCTTTGTTAATTGAGGCTGCTATCATCTGTTACATGCTGGTGGTACATAACTTTCTTACTCAAAATCTGGAACAGCCCTGTGGCAAGATCCAAACCCCACTCTTTTTCAGAACAATAAAACTGAACACAACCCTCTTTTGCTGTTTGGCAGTGTTGGACCAAATCTAATGCTGACTTTTTTTTAGTTTTAGTTATGTCCATGGAATCTCTGAAGGCAGACAGACTGCAAATCTCCAAGTCTCCTACCCCTTGGAGCAAGGGAGTTGTCTCCCCTCTGTACCACTGTTGTGTCAACATAAGCAGCGTCTGTTGGTCTCCTTCAAAGGGAGCATTTCCTTAGCTTCTGTGAGCACTAATAAACACTTCCAAACAGCCACCAATGAATCCTGAGAAAGGAGAGCTTTTTGCCTTCCCTAAAACACATCAGTTAAGGCCACAGGAGATTTGCCTTCTGCATACCACAACAAAGCCACCTCACTGGATCACTTTAACAAAATGATCATGACTGTATTAAGAGCAGTTACATAAAGACAGAATAAACTTACTTATATGCATCAGAAGGCAGAGGTGTAAAGACTTAAAAAGCAGTTATAATTACCCTTAATAATTAAAAAGTCTTGTCACACGAATCAAAGCTACATCTAGCCTAATTGTTCAAAAATTGTATTGTAATTTAGTATTTTGTAGTTACAAAGACATGCTTCATAAATTATCTACTTTAAGTGAATTGAAAAGAAATTTTGACTGTATTTTTAAATAAATACTGTCAAGAAAGTTTGAATAACAGATCCATCATCACTATCAAATTCCACAGTTTTTCCCCTCAGTATTCCAAGAATCTACATTGATTTCTGTATGAAAATGGCACTTGGCTCTTCCTGGACTGGCCACCTTGTGCAACCAGGTCTTCAATGAATTTTGATAAATGTCTTGATAAGGCTGGTTCTTGCTGGTCTAAGAGACTTTGAGACTGAAATAGGGTTAGGGTACACAGGGTAACAGAGGAAATACAGCATCATCTAAAGCTACCTGTCTTGCAATTTGTAGCTGTCAATAGTGTAGACAAAACAATTTTTTCAGCTTGACTCTAGTTCTTTCATTTTGCATTGTTATTTTTGTACAAGAACTGCTTTATTGACTAATCAAAGTAAGCATCCATTTATGTTATCTATTTATCTAATCTCTAAATAGCACTTAGGTAGAAGCACAGTAATGTTCCCATCAAATCAGACTTCCAAAATACAATAAAAAATCTTATCAGCTTCCACTTACTAACATCAGAACTATTATCTTAACCAAATCTACTTTTTATAGCATACCCATAAACATCTAGAAAATGCATTCAGGAAGGGCAGAGAAGGCCACAGCTTGCCTCCTATCATTGGACCTATGTGGGAAACTGCTGACAATTTACTGTGAGTACTGACTACCAATGCTCTTACATGCTTGATGACATTGAAGAGAAGGGTTCTTAGGACTGAAAAAAGAAAAAAGAGCAATTTCTTCTGCAGAAATAAAAGGAACATTCACTAACATTGTTTCAGCACATAACAGCCTTTAGGTTTAGCAAATATTTACACTGGGTTTTGAAGCTATTTAATAGTTTACATTAAGATGCACAAACTGTGCAGAGTTTTCCTTCAAGCTTTAGGGAAAATATCTTCCTCGGGTTTATCCTTCCAATAGAGAAATGTAAACCAATAACCCAGTTCTTGCAAAAAGACTACAGACAAAGTTTCACAATTAAACTCCTCAGGCATAATCCTTAATTCTGAGAAAGAATTAATGTTAACCCGTTCAATGTTACATCAAAATCAATACTTTCAATGGCAACTACCAATTATGAGAATAGTTCTTTTTTTATACCTTACATATTAAAGTTCATAGAAAGCCCAGCAAAAGATACAACCATCTAGAAAAACAACTGCCTATCACTCACTGTTTCTTACCTACAACTGCAGAAACCTGCCTTAGCTGTAAGGCTGGAAATAATTTCCTTGTTAAGTAGTCCATAATCTGGAGACCTCATTCCAATGTTCTCAACTCTCTTGGGTCAGGAGGGGCTGAGCAGTAGAGCAGGCTTCACAAAGGCACCTTAACATTCTGTGCACTCACACCTGAGGACCAAACCATAGTTCTAACCCCCTCCCCAGTGATCTTTCACATCCCTGATTTCTCTCAGCTAGTGCTGGGCACAGCTTGTCCCTTTGGGACTCCTGAAATCCTCACTGTGGTTATACCACTTGCGTGACAGCTCCCACCACCCTGCTGCAGGACATGGCTCTTCTGGTGGACTGACACAGAACAAGAGCACATGCTAACTGGAAAATAAACACAGACGCTAGAAGCTTCATTTGAATATTATTTTTTAAACCATCTCGCTTGGATAATGTGTTTTGAAAGCATCCCCCTCCCAAGGATGGCGGAACAGTGGCCTCCTGAAACAGCCATGCCATTAAAAGCTCCGCATCATGCGCTTGCAAGGATTGCTCCATGTGCAGCCAGACTACAGGCTGCAAGGCAAAAAGGGAAAATAAAAAATGGAACTCAGCAAGCATATTTTCCAAGCTATTTGTTATCCTAACAAATGGGTGTGGAGCAAGATTCAGTGGTCACACGAAGTACAAGCAGTCACTGTAATACAAACCCCACCGACTGCTGCTCTCAAAAATGGGCTGTGCATCTTTGCTCTCCACCTGCATTCAGCACAAATTCCAAACCCGAGGATTTAATTAAACAATGTATTCCAACAACAATATTTTAAGTGTGTGCTAAAATAAACATGCAGGATACGATTTTTACTTAAAACTCCTGGGAGAGAAATTGATATTAACTGAATAAAAAGTACTTAAAAGCAAAGTAATTGATTCATTAATCTGCCTTTATCTGTTTTCTAAAAAATGGAAAGTAGATGTAGTTAAGTAACAGCAAATTACTGTGACTCAGAGACAAAGTTACCTTGTGCTGCCTCTTGTCTTTTCGAAAGGTATAGAATGGGTAACAAATTCTTTAAAAATTAGGACATATGGCTACCATAAATATCATCTCTGCACGAATTCTTAAGCCCTTGGGAGTGCCAACCAAGGACCAGTATTGTGTGTTCCAGAATGCTCCCAGACCAGAATCTTATGAAGCAGTTTTATTACATCCTCTCTGTTAAACACAATTCTGCCTTACCACAGACACAATCCTCACATTCACACACCTAATCTTCCCAAAAGACATCATTCCTCAGAATTAACATGTTTTTCTGAGGATTCATTCCCTTATACCTCTAGCAAGAAGAGCTCGAGGTGATTAACAAGTAAGCTAACACACTGCCAAATGTCATCATGACTTCTGCACCCCACTCTGTGTTTCAATACAGTAATATTCATTATTCTGAATGCTACCATACTGAACTGGGCACTACATCCAAGGAAATGGTAAATATAAAGAATAGCACATTCTTTTATTTTCCACACATTATTGCCTTCTATGGTCAGAGGAATTTAGAGACAGAAAGAGCCACTGAATCTTCTGGTCTGGCTTCCTGCAAATGCTTCCAGACCATGAGCATTCTTTCACTCACCAAGGCTTTGGCTAGACATAATAACCTGGTGATGCTCCTCACCCAGGCATCCACTCCATTCACATCCCTGTCCATAATAACTCAAAATACAGATATGTGCCTTTCACTGGATTATTTTTCCATCAGAGGTGAGGAGGCAGAAAAGAAAAAAGGTTCAGGCCACAAACACAACCAAAATACACTTTCCCCAGGCTGCCATACAGCAAGCTGTGTTGATAGAACAAGGACAGGGAACAAGCAGCAGGACTGTGGAACTACATAAATCAGCACTGAAATGGAAAAACATTTCATCTGCATCCTCAGAGATCAATTATATATTTCTATTCTGTCAACAGAAACGTAACAGGAGGTTGTAATCCTCCTCCGAGCTCAGAACTATAACCTCCCCATGTCCTCACAGACTACCACCCCACTAGTTGCATTAATCTGACTATACTCTGCCACTGTGGGGGAGAGATGAATCCACTTCTTTCATCAACCCTTCTCCCTTCAAACACACACCAAATGTGATTGGGAGCTGGGGGAGAGCAGGGTGGAACATCCAGTTTAAGCACACGAAGAAATGAAACACTAAAGATGGGGGTATACTAAAATCCACTCATGGCAAAGAGAGGAGGGATGACAGAGTAAGAGCAGCCTCTCTGACACAGAAGCTGCTGAAGCCAGAAGAGAAAGAACTGCACCTTTCCCACATTATTCAGGCTGACATTGTTTGATAAAGGAACATCCATAAAAGCACTTAATCTTAAAACAATATTCTCTTCAGAAAACCAAAATAAAGCAGCAGAACCACACCAACACACACCCTGCTCCTCCCTGCCACTACATAATCTCCATGACATGGTTTGCAAATCAATCAGCCACTGTCAGCTGGAAGGAGCAAACTCAAGATATGCTGCAGGAATGCAGTTACTGCAATTCACAAAGCTTAAAACCATCACCCTCTGCACTGTGGAACAGCACACAAGTTTGAATCACAGCACACTGCCAGTAACCTTAATTTTCTGTTAACATTAACTACTTAACTACTACATACAAACACAAGTAAGAATGAAGATAATAATTTATTTGGTAAGCCAGAAAATATATATCGTCCTTTAAAAAGACTAACTTGTAGATGTAACTTTTTAAGTAGTATCAAAAAGTTTGTTTATGTCAGACATTTCTTGAACTTCGGAACATTAATAAGTGCAGTGTTAACTTTTAAAATGGTTTCCTGGGGTACATCACATAGTAAATGTAATATAATTAGCCACCACCTCAGCCCTACAGATATGTAAGGAAGCCAGTGCTACCCACCAGATTGGTGACATCCTTTGTTCTAGCACTTTAAATTTAATAAAATCAGCTGTTTCTGACATAATACCAGAAAGAAAATCTAAACATGATGAATTGGGTTTATGGTGGGCACTTAAAAAATAATCAAAATATGAAACTCTTGACTTTTAAGTCTACCCCACAAAAGATATTTTACTGCTTTCACTTGTACAGAACACTTGATATTGAGAAACCATTTACAAAATATGTCCATTTAAGCAGACAACAGAGGGAAATCATATTGGAAATATAAGACGGCATGATCCCCTGCTTCCTCATTTTGATCAAGAAACACAACCAACAGTAATTATTTGACAAACTAAATTCATTTTAATTCTACATACATGCCAAAGCCAAAATACAGCTTCCAGAGTAAAAAGATTGTTTATGACTGCAGTTAAGTAGCAGCATCCCTGGAAGATAAGCTGGATTCAAGGAAACAAACTGATTAAATCAACACAGAGATACTATTACTTGCATCTTCTTCATCTTTCTGACTGAATCTGAAGAAACTGTCAACTATCAGAGAGTGCCTACACATTTAAAGAAACTAGCATCTCTAAATGTTAACTGTGCTTCAGTGCTCATCCTTTGTTCACATTCCCAAATATATTCTGGGTACTAGAAGCATACATACACCCTTCAGTCCTCACGCCTGCGCTTTCAGTATGGCCTCTTATTACTAAGTATGTTAATTGTGTAGCACAAAACAGCCCCATGTACAGTGTCATCTCATGCCTGATGACTACAAAACACCTCACATAAAACCCTCTGGAAGTAATTCCTGTATCACTGAAAGCATCTGCAATTCTGGCTCTAATCCTCGCAATGAAGTGCCCAATTTAAATCCCGGAAGATGACGACAACAAATATCTCACCAAATCCAAGTCAGAAAAAGGGCATCTTTTTCTGGTCAGGCATTTATTTAGTAACTTTTCAAAGGCACCACACTTTCTTCTACATCCTACTTTCAGAAAGGAAAATGTTTCACTAAATGAAATACTGGGAAGACTTTATTACCTCAAAAACATCTGAAGCCGACTCTGACTCAGGATAACTACTACAACCAGTTCTATTTGGAAGTCAAATAGGATTCTTTTTAGACTGAATAAGGTGTCTCTGACAGATACTTGAGTACAACAAGTATGTCTTAGACATTGTGCTCATCATGCTTTTGCTTGAAGGAAAATCAGAGTTAACATCGAAAAGAGATGTTTTTTCTAAACTTTGGTCAAGGTGAATACTGTGTTCTTGTAAAACAATTAGAAATACTTAGGAAACATGAAATATTATGAAGGCTGAATTAACAGAAAGCCTGTGCCCACCCACTTTATTGAGATGATGATGGAATTGGTCCATTTTTACAACAGTTGTGTCATACTGAACAACACCCTGGAGGCACACTGACTACAAAGGATGTTAATTTAACTAGACCTAGCATGCTTGTCCCCATCACTATCTGCTACTCTGCTCTTCAACACTAATACAAGACAAAAATACACTACTTATTTATGAATTTACCCAGATTTCTGTATTTTTCACTCCTCTTATAAAAACTTAATTTTACAAGTATTTGTATACTGAATTGAGTTTTTAAATAATCATGAGCTATGCAGCTGGAGAGATGCTATTAACCCCAGAGTAAATCCAATTGCACATTTGCCAAAGAAATCAAACAGAAAAAGAGATGAAGGAGTAACTGCACAAGCCCACATTTCAAGAGAAACAGAAGCTGCATTAAACAGACTCAGAACTGAATATAAGGCTACAGTATTTCCCCAAACTCCCAACTAAATAAGAGACATATGTAGGTACGTGTGCATACACAAAAAGATACAGAGAGAGAGATATGTGTACTGTTTGAGCAGTACATGAGTGAGAGGTTTCTGACATTAGCATGGCAAGTTCTCCACAAACACAGGAAGCAGCAATTGTCCTTATATGCCTTAAATGTCTGTACAGTGTATTTTGTTCTAGCCAAAAAAATTCAGATTGTGTTTGGGACTCCTGCATATTTAATTACAAATTATGTGTGTGATTCTTCTATTGTCAAACACAAACCTTTTAAAAGAATCCATTTCCATTAATAAGGCATTACTAACTGTATAATAGGAATTTGACAAATACAAATTTTGCCTATTTCACAGAAGGTAACTTTGGGCGGGTAACTTTATTCTCTTTTTTAGTTATCTATGGTAGCAAGTAAAGGGAATCTATGCTCAAAACCGCTGTTAGAATTTCTGATTACTGGAACTGTCCAGCTCCATCACCATCCTTCAGAAACATGAAGGCTGCCAAACTTTAACTGCAACATGATGCAGAAGTGACACTGCATTGATGAGCAAGTTTCAGAAACACACAATTTAAATTCCCTGCTTTTACCCACATGCTTCTGCATTATCTGAAATGCCTACATAAATGGAACTGCCAGAGTTCTCCATAGCTGTTCTAATTTCATGGAAAAGGTCCTCCTAAACCATGTGGTCACAAAAATAATTGTGCAAGTGACTCACAAAGTCCTCTGCACAGCCTCACCAGATGGATCAGCTTTCTCTCCACTGCCAGTAAAAGCTGAATGTGTAATTTCCAGTTGTATCTGTAACCCTAGGGTTATAACACCCTTTATCATGTTTCGCTGAGGCTTTGGAATTCATACTTAATTAAAATAAAACTATTTCCCAAAAGAGTTTTAAATCAACTGTGCATTCTAAAAGGTGTTCCTTTCAGTTTTGTTGGGCATTTTTTTTAAATCCAAATGCTAAGCTGTTTAAAGTTTCTAAGTTCCTCTTCCTCTTTTTCCAGTGGACACTCTTTGTGCACCAGTTTCCTATTTAAGTGATGAGCAAATGCAAAAGTGGAAGTGAAAGAGACAATTACTTTGCAGAGTAATTGTTGTTAAACCTTGTGCCAAGCACAGAACAGCTAAAAATTATTTTAACTGTTTTAGTTTCTTGTATTTCTATGTCTAAACAAGAAAGCATTCTATGTGGATGATACTGGCTCACAATTTTGCTGTTCAAAGCAAACTAGAAAAACAGACTTTCGCTTTTTCCTGGCCGGTTTTGTTTTCTGAGTCTGGATTCTGACTTCATGACCAGTATTTTGAGTACTGATACTACTTTTACATCATATCCATTAACAGAAATCACTAACATGATAAAAAAAAAGGAAAAAGGAAAAAAGAATAAGAGCACCATCATTGATTTAACTGCCTCCAAAAAGCCACACAAGAGTATTACACTAGGTGATGCCACCTTGGTCATTAAAATGTGCTTCAATATGCCTAGAACACAGAATTCAATAAAATGCAAAGAAGTTTCCTTCTTCTGATTACATACAACTGCTATGCAAATCCACAAATCTGGCATCTCGTTACTTAGAAATTTCAGAAAGATGAAAGCAAACTGAGTAAGGTTTTAAAAGTACCTTTCTAATCAACCTCTGCTTTAAAGACAGAGTTAGTTATCAATTAAATCAATTACGTATTTTTACTAGAATAACGTGTGCTCCAACTAATGCTTTCCTTATTATGGAGGTGCAGAAATCCGGGCAAGACCCGAAGTCCAGGAATCGCCCCCGACTACAGCCCGGCAGGTGACCTACAATGTATAAATCCGGTCACTGTGTACAAAGCCCAGAGACGACCTGTCCTCGCCTCGCCCTGCACCAGTTCGGAAGCGGCAGCGGCGCGGCCCCGGAGCCGGGGGCAGCGCAGACAAAGCGCCGCACGCCCGGGGCCGCAGGCCGGAGCCTCCCCAGCCCGCTCTGCCCGCTCCCTCCCAGGGCGGCGCCCGCCGCAGCGCCGAGGGGAGCCGGGAGAGGAAACGGGGACAAAGCCGAGCCGATCCCCATCCCGAGGCACGTACCCCTGCCCGCAGCCGAGCGCTGAGCGCAAATGACAAAACGCCCAAAAGGAGCCTGGCCAAAACCCCACCCCGCCCTGGGCGCGGGGAAGGACGGGGCCGGCTGTCAGCGGCGGCACTGCGGGGGGACCGGGCGGCCCGCGCCGCCTTTTGTTGTTTGCGCAGCGGCGGATGAAAAGGGAGAGGAACTGAACACCCCACGCCCCCACACCCAAATACACACGCCCGGGTCCCGGCCCGCCGGCCCCGGCCCGGGCGGCTCCCCTCGCTCACCGCTCGGTGCTGCAGCTCGGGCGATGTGCGCAGCGCTCGCTGGGGCGGCGGGGGCCGCGCAGCCCGGGGCGGGGAGGCGGCCGGACGAGGATGTCAGAGATGGGCGGGCGAAAGGGAGGAAGGAAAAGGGTTTTTTAGGAGGGAGAGAGGACCGGAGAGAGGGAGGGAAGGCGAGAAAGAAGCGAATCAGCACCACGGCGCACCCAGTGCTTCCCGCAGGGCTCTGGTAGGGCCGCGGTGGTCGGCGCCGGCGGAGCGGGCGCTGACAGCTGCCGGCAGCCGCCACCACCGCCCCGGCTCTTGCTGCTGCTGCTGCTGCTGCTGCTGCTGCGGCTGCGGCCGCCGCCCCTGTCCCGCCCCGCGCTCCCCTCCCTCCTTCCCTCCCGCCCCGCCTGACATGGCGGCGCCCCCCCTTCTCCCACAAGCGCCCGCGCGCCCTTCTCGCCCACCGCCCCCCCCGCATGGCGTCATCCCGCCCGGGAGCCGGGCAGCGCCGGCCGGGATGCTCTGAGGGAGGTCAGGGGTTCAGGTGCATCCCCGAGGCTGCCAGAGCGGGCCACGGTAAATCTTGCTAAGATTTGCCGCGTCTGCCTCAAGTGGGTGTCAGCGGAGAGCAGATCCCGGCGTTTCCTCAGGTCGCTCCCGGTGACACTGGCGTGGTTTTGCTCCAGAGGAGGCACCACTGCCGATGCTCCTGGCGCTGGTTTGACCTGCTCCAGCGGAAAGAAGTTCAGGGTTATGGCGACTGTAGGACTCGTGAAACTGATGCCTTCATCTAAGTTCAGCACCTCTGGGAAAATCTTCCGCTCCCGTTAAAAAAGGACATTGAGGTGCTGGAATGTGTCCAGCAAAGGGCAGCAAACCTCGTGAAATCTCTAGAACACATGTCTTACAAGGAACGGCTGAGGAACCTGAGTTGGTTTAGTTTCAAGAAGAGGAGGCTCAGGAGAAACCTTGTCACTCTCTACCAACTTCATGTCAGGAGGGGGTAGAGAGGTGAGAGCTGGTCTCTTCTACCGTGCCTGCAGTGAGAAGGACAAGAGGAAATGTCCTCCAGTGGGAGAGGGGAGATTCAGATTAGATACTAGACCAAAAAATTTTCACTGTCAGGGTGCCAGGCATTGGAATAGGTTGCCCAGGGAGGTGGTGGAGCCACCACCCCCTGGAGGTGTTCAAGTGGCACTGGGCAATGTGGTGTAGGGTTATGGGGCTACAGGAGCAGTGCTGGGTGGATGGTTGGACTGGATAATCTTGAAGCGCTCTTCCAACAATGACTCTGAAATGTGAGTGAAAATCTCTGCAATGTGCAGCGGCTCATGGAACAAGTCACACAGAGAAATGGGCTGAAGGATGAGTTCTGGGCTGAAGGTTGGGCCCCCACATAGAGCTCTGTGTGTGTAGCTAATATATTTCAACGCCCTTGTCTTTGTTCTGCATGGAAGTAAGTGAAAGATCCCAGCTCTTACACAGGTTTACACATGACAAGTAAGACTTCCATGAGAACTCAGTGACACTTGTCACAAGAACTCTTTCTTTGCAGCTTCCAATCTCATTCCCACTCCCACTAGAGAGGAAGGAACGGCCACAACATTTTCTTCATGTTATGTTCCACTAGGTAGAAGTTAAGCCCAGAAAGGAAAGATGGAAGGAACTGAGATCTAAGATAGAAAAAAAAATAAAAAGAATAATAAAAAAAAACAATAAAAAACCAAACAAAACAAAACACCACCAAAAAAAGAAAAAACAAACCACCACACACACACACAAAAAAAACCCCCAAACAAACAAAAAAACCCCACAAAACCCACCAAAACATTAAATATAGCAAAGCAGTAAAATGTACATTGCAAATCATCAGGGATTAGTGACAACCTAACTTTATGAAAGAGTTATATTGTGATGCATTATCACCTGAGCTCCACATAGAATAGAATAGCATTGTTCAGTTGGAGGGGATCTGCAATTACTACGTAATCCCTGCAGTACGTACAGGGTATGAATCATAACCTAATAGAAGAATATAGAGGTATAGTGGTTAATCAAAATATGCAGCCTCACCTAAGTGGCAATATTTAAAATATTCAAGGAAAGCAGAGCTTACATATGTTTGCCCTCACATACAATGCTGAGCAAGTCTACAGAATAGCAGATGTGAGAACAAGAGTCAAGAAAGACTCCTAAGAATAAGCAGGAAGTCAGAAGAATCAAAGCTAATGCTGTTGTCAAAGAGGCAGAAGAACAGGAGGAGTCACAGAAGCCCACAAGAAACAAAGCAAAGTTAGGGGAACATGGATAGCTGCAAACTGCAAATACAGAGAATCACTGATGGATTTGGAAAGCTGAGGGAAATAAAGTATACTTACTGAATTCCACTCTCGGATTGATACCTTACGCAGATCCAGCTGTCCAGCAAAACCCAATTTTGATACAATATTTCTGAGCAGCAGTTTCTTGTGTTCTTCATCTCCATTTAAAACTGTTCTCTGGAAATTTTATATAGTGGTTTAATTAGCCACATTTTAATTTTGACAGGCAATACAACCCAACTATAACAATGGAAAATATGTGTTTGCACTGTAAAACAAAAGGGGGAAAATATTGAAGGGCATTCCTTTATACAAACTACATTTTAAAGAGTTATGCCAATTGGTTTACAGGTTCAGAGTATTCTCATGAATATGCAAGAGATTTAATTAAAAATAGAACATGCCCTAATTACATAATTATGCAAGAGAACTGATTCAAAGGAACCACTCCTGCCTTTTGAATAAACAATATTCATTGCTTTCTTCCTATCACACATTTGCTTTAAAAGATTTCCTGCAATTAGCTGCTTACACCAGGGATGTGAGCATCCCTGAACAAAGCAACTACTCCAGCTATGACCCTGATTCATAATATGCTGGCTAATCAAGTATTTGCATCCTGGCAATTTCCCACATAAACAGCACACACTATAAGCTCCCTCCTGCAGGAAGGTTGATTAACTCGATGGAACTAAAGTGCAGTGTTACTCCTCTCTGTTTATGGCACACAGCAGAAGATAGGAGAGACTTGGTGAACGTGATTTTTCCTGAAGCTACTGCCTGACCTGAAATATCTGTTTGGATCTTGTTTTTCCTGTCTAATCTACATGAAAATTATCCAGGTTCATCTAGCAGTAAAAAGTGCCCACATTTCCATTTTCTCTTAAGGAACTAGTTATGGTGCATGCCCTGATTTTTGGATTAAATTATTGAGACATGCTGTCTCTAGTATATTACAGAATCATAGAATCAATTAGGTTGGGAAAGACCTCTGAGATAATCAAGTCCAACCTATGACTGAACACCACCATGTCAACTAGACCTGGGCACTAAATGCTATGTTCAGTCTTTGCTTAAATACCTCCAAGGATGGTGACTTCTGCGATCCTTTGCTGCCAAGGTCACCATGATTTTCTGCAGACATCTCTCTGCGTACCAAAACAAAATCCCAAAACACATTATTTACAGTGCTGGGTTCTTTAGTCTCAATATACCAATTTCCCTCTTCTCCCAGAAGAGAGTAGGAGGTTTGTAATTCACAGTGGGAGAGTAAAAAGCAAACAGTTCAACTAATGCAGCACAAAGCTCTTCAGTTTTAGAAGTGCAGCAGTGTGAGAAATAGACACAGCAAAGCGAGGTCAGCTTAACTGACATCCACAAATGGGGCAAGCCTCTAAAGAAATTCAGGGTCACTTCATTTAAGAAGTGTGGGTTATTTTATTTCACCACTTGTGATGGGTTGATGCTGGCCAAATGCCACCAGCACACCATTGTACGAAAAAAAATATATCCTTCTGTCTTAGAGGATCTTCCTAGCAAAAGAGAATTTTTTTTTTTTCCAATCTAATCTTACAGTCTATAAAATCTATGACTTCATTTTAGAAATACGGGCCACAATAAAGTACTATATTGGAGTAATTTCAACTGCTGCTAAAGTGCTGCTTAAAAGCATCCTGGCAATAATAAATATTGAAAGGCCAGATTCAGCAACCTGACTTTTCATCACAACCACTTGACAGTTGCATATGTTTTTAGTTTGTATTTCCTACAAGAACGACCTTTATGGAAAAGAGGACACATAAAAAACAGTGCTCAAGACTCAGAAGGGTCAAGTACACAGTCCCAAGCACATTTTAGCCCAAGTCTTTTGTTCATATGTGCAATTACTTCATGCAGAGCTACCTTTTTATCAGGGAGTTCAGGCACTTTGGGGTAAAAGGACTGTGTTTTGCTTTGCTTGACTCATTGTCAAATGCCTGAACTTACCATTGGGAACCCACTGTCAGGCAAGGCATTAATTCTAAGTAAAATAAACACTGATCATGATCCTGCTTCCCAAGTCAATACACTTTATTTACATGCAAGTGAATTCTCTTTTTCACAGTCACAAGGATTTCTAGGAAGCTGTAACAAATGAAAGCCAGTTTGCTTTTCCCTGCTGTTTTCTCTCCACAGAGAAATAACAAGGAAATAAAGTGTGCAGTGTTAATTCAAGTCTTAACAGTTAATTTCTATTATGTTTTTTAAAACAGAGCAGGATACTTGCACTGGGCATTTTGTTAACAAGGTCTTTTTTCATCTCTCAGTTATTACAGAGCTGTGCTGCTGCTAAAGAACGTAACATACTGAATGAAAGGTTTAAGCAGCACATTCAATTGGTTTTAAAACAGTTCTGTTATGAAAAACAGACTTCTAAACCTCAGTTAAAATAACCACTGGAAAGCTAGAGAATTTGCATATCGATATTAATGTGAACATAGAAAAAATACTAGACAATTTCAGCAACATAGCTACGTTTATATATCCCAATTTCCATTGTTATCTTCAAAGTAGTAAGTGATCGAAGAGACAAGGATTCCACCCTTTGACAAGTTCTAATACTCTGTGCTATATGAGTTTACACTGTCACTATTCTCCAAGATCCTACTTTAAACATCAAAATTCTGAACAGGTTAAGGATTCACAGAGAAGAGCTTGTGATGATAATTAGACTTGCATTTTTACTCCTTGCATTCAAGGAATAGGTTGCCACCTCTACGAGGGAATGTTTACACCACTGCATACTCACTATGCTCCACCAGCAATTTCTGTTCTGCCTTCTGTCATACCTCTTATTTCACTGAAAGATGAAGCAACTTTCTTCCTCACTTGTTTCCATGTTCCATAGTCAGTTGATGGTTGACTTCCAGCACCTTTCTAGTTTGGAAATACTCTCTTCTCTGTGTTCACTCTGCATGACTTTTAGTGCTTATGCATAAAGTAAGATAACATTCGATTTATGTTCATCCTTTCCTTCCTCCATACTTTCACTTCTCAGTGAGTTTATTCTCTCCTGGGGTTGCTTATTCAAGGTTATGAGGATTATTAATCGCTACATATGAGTCACAGGAAGTTACATTTATTTCTGTATTCACCTACCTCAGCCACTGAACCATTGCAGAAGTGTATTAGATCCTCCTGAGGAAATAAAAAACCATGCTGTTGATGGAATATCAGCCCTGGTCACTACTGGAATAATAACATTCAGTCTGTGGCATAGTACTTCCTGTTCACCCTCCTATATCCTTACTTTCCAATTATTATTCACCTCCTTTTTTTACCTTTGTACTGGGATAAGGCCTAGTATTGATAGGAAAAAAGTTTATTGCACAAACAAAACAAACAGACTCTTCCAAACACAAAATCATATGTCTTTGTTCAGATCCAGGAACACGTAGGTTAAAGTAGAGGGAAAAAAGGATCACCTTTACTGATTTCTAAGTGCCTGCTTTCTTACGGCTTCCATTATCCCCTTCCCTTTCTTAGAACACCAGCTCTTTATTACCTATATGGTTTGTCAGCATTCCTTTAGAGATGTGCTAATTCATCCCATTTGGCTGCCAGATTACTTGCAATTAGATTAGGTGAGACTCTTTCCTTTGTAATTTCAGTAGTCATTGTAGGATCCTTGGCAAAGGAGACTCTTAGATAACCTTTTCTCATTAAATCCTCCAGAGTTTCATTATAAAAATGCTTTTTCCTAAAAAAATAAAAAACCAAAACAAAACAACCAACCTGTGAGGGCTGTGACTAATTTCAGTCAGACACCAGTGTAAATCTGGGATAATTTCATTAAGCAGTATGAGATTTTTCTTATTTTGAGGGGTGAATCTATGAAAACATAGGTAAAGCACTATTTTTTTTTTCCTATCAGCATCAGGCAGAAGCACAGACTAGAATATAAACTTGCCTCAGCACCAGGAAAATTGGTGCTTCCTCACACAGATACAGGAGATCTGAGGTTCCTCCATACTTTTAGAGAAGGAAGCTGTGATTTTTCAAATGCTGCCTTTTATTAAAGCTTACACATAAGCTAATAACAAGAAATGCTAATGCCAGTGGATGCCTGTATGTGACCTTTTCCAAGTAGAAATTTGCACCTACTGAAGAAAGAAAGACAACTAAATCTCCAAAGTCTAAAAGCCATTACAGATAACCACCTATAATCTGGTCTTTTTCTAAATGTAATTATCAAAGTCTTTGGAAACCAAGCAGGCATCTTGCCCTTCCTGCCCAAGAACATCACTCCTCCACTGTGCATTCTCAAGGGTAATATATACATACAGATATTGTGCCAAATTGTGTTATTTTTTTCCTGGCTCTTTTCCCTGGCTAGTAATTGGCCCCATTTCTCTCTGTGTTTGCATTTCTAAGGAAGTCCTCACAGGTAACACTTCTCTTTTATATGTTTAATTAAATTATTGTAGAAAAAAATATTCTTCTCTGCGTAACTCTGTTGGCTGCTTCTTCCTCCACTCACCTGTGTGGCGGATTCCGCACACCCTTCTCCCCCCATGACCATTAATTTGCTTGGCTAAACAAACTGAACTCTTAATCTCTTTAAAAGAGATTCTACATCTCCCTGATTATTCAATTTGCCCTTCTCTGCTCCTATTTGCTTCATCTTTCTTAAGCCTAAAGAGTTGCAACTGTTTGTGCCATGGTCACTATCCAAAATGTTTTTTCCCAAGTCAGATTTATCAGTACCCTCCCTTTCACTTGATGTATTACTTTTCTGCACATGGCACAGTAATTGCTAAAATTTTATACCCCTTTCTTCTGTTAAATGCTTTTCTCTCTTCCTTAGCTAATGCTCTATATGGAATTATACCAAATTCACTTGGCATCCAAGGTTGATTGGAATTTCTCTCTCTTTTTTTTTATTTCTTTTTTTTTTTTTTTACAGGAGGCCATTTTACATCCACTTTTTATTGTCGGTGTTTGTCTTGGTTAAGAGGGTATTTTAGGGGCAGTACCCAGCTGCACTGGACTGGGGACTTCATGGTAATAGAGTGTGCCCCAAGGGAAAGGGAAATGCTTCTGCTGTGTGACAATAGTTTCTGTCATTTCTGTGCCAATGACCAATTATGTCTGTACAGAAAATGGCTTCTCTGAATGTGCCTGTGGCTAGATGGATGGTAGACAGGACATGGGGCTGAGAAGGGCAGAGTCACTCTAAAAATCAATAGCAAACAGAACTGCCTGTGCTAGATATTTTGTTCCTCATCCTGTCTCCTGGGAAACAGAGCAGATGCAGGATAAGGACAGATGATCTTATTCCCAGGGGTTTGTATATGAGTCCTCTCTCCTTACTGCCTCCTTCGTCCTACAGCAAGTATGTACCACGAAGCTTTTGCTTAACTTTCAGATGCTGTAATTCCTGTATTTTCTATTGGATATCTATATTTTTAAATCTGTTTTAACAAGACATTTTCTTACTTGCTCACAGATAAATCCACTTAAAAGTATTGAGTTCGAAGACATTCCATGGACACACTCTTCATTTCTTCTGTGTCTTCACAACGACGCAGAAGAAAGCAAGATCTGTACATCACTGGTATCAAGGCTTGCACTTAAAACATCAGTGAGATGATTGTGTAATTCACTCCAACAGGATGGATTGTGTGTCTTAGCTCCACAGGCTTCTCTGTCACTTACCTGAGAGCAAATATTCTTAAGAACTCAATCTGTGGACAGCCTCCAAAAGCTCCAAAACTGAGACTGATAGCCCAGGTGAGAAGAGTTTGAGAGAAGGGTTTTAAATGAACTTTGTCCCTTCTCACCCCTATACTACTCCCTGCTCCCTGTATTCTTTGGACAACTTCAAGGACCTGCCTTTCATGTGATAGTTCTGCCCAAGACCTCCATGGGGCCCATCTCTAACCTAGCCTACCCACACTCAGTGTACCCCCTATATTTAGGGGATGTGAAAGGAGGCCTTAGAAAGTAGCCTTGTAGGTGTCTATTTCTGAAGAAAGCAATTCCTCCTACACCTATGTACAGGTTTTTCATTGACCAGTACAGGTATAAAATAACCCAGTGAGGGGATGCTATTAGTTTGACAAGTTTGGCAGCCACTGCTGAATCACATTGCATTCTGAAGGTTTTCCTCGTGCCAAAAAGACTGGATTCAATTTAGGTAATTTAGGTAATTTATGCAGCAACTGGCTAAGAAGGCAGTTACCTCATTGGTATGTAGGTCATTACAGATATTCTGAGGCTACAATTTTACTTTAGAGTGATGCCTTGAAAGGATAGCTAGAACAGAGGCTAGGCAGTGTTAAAGGAATAAAGTAGGTATTTATTAAAAAGGCTTCCAAAGGATACACCTTGGGCAGTACAAGAGCCTGGCTGAGGCTACACCCAAGATGGACGATGGGTCACACGTTATCACACTTTTGTAAGTTTCGGTCCATTTACATATTGGGGTTAATTGTCCAATTACAGCTTCAGGTTATGAAGTCCCATCCTCCCAGATTGCTCTCCTCATTTACCTATTGTTCATACTTTTTGGGCCTGAAGCTGCAACGATGTCCTTGATTCTCGGGCTGGAAAAGGATTGTTTTGTCAAACTAAATTGTGAAGAGAACTTGCTAACACTTTTTATTAAGTTCAGAGTTATATACTAATGCAGTACAGAATCGGGAAAATATGAAAGCTAAAACTTAAGGCATCAAGAGGACAATTTTAAATAGGAATTTAAAGCAGGACTCCTTGGCCTTTGACTTTGGTGGCCAGCTGGGCATAGGAAAATTGACAGAGTAGAGCTTGTAGTAATTTCTTTGAAGGAAAAAATCCATGCTGCCATGGTTCTCTATGACACCATTATCACCTAAAACACCTGGACTGTTTGAGATGTTTTGATAACAGAGAGCAATTCACTCTGCCACACCAATTAACTACAGCCTTCTGGGAAAGTTCTGGGGAATTGCTGAAACATGCCATATGTAGTACTTTGGATTTTGAATCTGTGTATTTTAAGATAAGATTATTCCTTAATAGCTAAAATAATTATTTTTAATGAAAGCTGAAATTGAAATATATTGAAATTGTTGAATGTATTGAAATTGTTTCAAAGACATATATAGCGCAGTTTTCTATCTACCTATTGAAGATAATGTAGCTGTAAACAGGAACTGACATATGCCTCAGTAAACACTAAGAGGAAGCTGGGAACAACTGATAAATATAAATTATCCATGAAAGTGAAATATACTGCCTACACAGTGTTACACTTCATATTACATACTGAGGGGCCACAAAGTACACCATCACCATATGTTTGAAAGCTGCCATGACTCACACAGAATCGGCTGATGAATAACAGTATCTTCCTTCCCCAGTCTATAACACTGACCAGAAATCTACCCTGTAAATGGTTCCATTGTGGGCAGCAGTTTAACGTGCCCCACATCCTTGTAATTAACTACATAACTGTAAAATAGTGCTGCCAGGTTTATTGTGCACCAATGCAGAAAGCACTCTAAATTCCGTTAAAGGATGGTTCACACTTTTGTCATTTCCCGTCCCACTCATTTTGCAGCCGAAGGAAGCTGGAATGCGGTGTTAACCATCTTTTTCATTAATTTCACTTCTTTTCTATCTCTTTGAATTTTTGGTTATGAATTCTGTTGGGTAGTCCCCAAAACCAAAGTTCATATTGCAAACAAGTGACATTGTTTTTCTAATTTACATGTAAACATACAGTAGCACTAAAAGCTGAAAGTACATTGTTAATTACATATGAAATTGAACATTGAGTGCTAAGTGGCTGTTTGATAATACCTATAAATTATAGACTCAAGTCAGTAGGTAATAAGCTGCTTTACTGCTTTTAGAGAAACTATGTACCTCATGATTTAAAAGCCTGAGAAAAATCTTCCTGAGATGGAAAAGTGCTCTGCACAGTGGCAGCTCTTCAGCCACATTGTCCCAGCACCAGCCTGTTTAACTCAGTCCTGTGGTACTGAGATTTATGGCTGAGATACTGCGGTAACTTAGACATGCCCAGCAAGCCCTCAGGTGCCACACTGAATTTTCTATTTTCCCAGCAGCAGAAGCAGCACCAGGGGAGAGGCAGCAAACGAATTAATTTTGAGCATCTCTTGTCAATTCAAGTTGCTCTCTAATATCCTATGGCAGAACTGATTTTTTTTCTTTGAAGTGAGCTGGAATTCTTCCTTGGCACTAATTGGCACCTGTGGCTATTTACTCATATGTCAGCTTAGTATTTTGTTCGGTTATCCATGGTGGAATTTTTCATGAGGCCTGAGGAAGCTGGAGGTTTTCCAGACATGACAGTAAAAGTGAAATGCTATTTTGGTAAATGTGAAAAGAAGATTGATAAAATTCAGAAGGCATTTTCTTACATATTCATTGCAACTTAGTTTCCATTCTGTCTTCCATTCTTATACAATTTTGAACAAAGAAGTGTTTTCTCCTAAGTATTTATTGTAGAGCTGCTAAGGTCAGAACTGACTTGACTTGGTTTGTTACACAATATTTACGCTGTGTCATACCGGCTATTTTCTATATGACACGCCAGGATAATACAATCACTTGGAAAGCAATCAAGGCAGTCAGGCTCTTTTGAAATTCGAAATTCATGGATTTTGTCTTCTTAAATAGCCTCAACTACAAAGTCTGTTTTGCAAAACATCACATACCCCCTCTGCTCTCTCCCAAGAATTTAGACTTAATTATTCGAGTCATTCCAGAAATTAAAGTCTGTAGCTTTTCTGGAGCCCTTTAAAAACAGCCAATGTATGCTACACCCCAATCATCATGAGAGAATTTTTCCATGGCAAGGATTTCTTACAATTTGTCAACAGGAAGTTCTTTTACAATGAGATATGAATAGTGACCTGAATTTCTTATGATTCTGAAACTTGTGTTTTGCCTGTTAATGTTTTGGCTCAGCTGATGGAAGTATCACAGCCAAGTCTGCAGCTGAATCATATCAGTGGGTTCTTTGGAGGCAGCGGTGTGAACAGAGCACTGCTGAATGCCAGAAAGCCTTGACTGGCAGGGGGGGCTGCTGAAACTGATGCCAGGCATGGTCCATCACAGTAGCTTCAGGGCTTCTCTGGCTTAGGCTGGGGCTAATTGCCTCCTGGCAGCCTCAGGAGATGCATAAAGACAGCAGAAATGTCTCCTGCTGTCTCAGGCCCTGGTCACAACACACCTGGGACCACCCTAAGGATGAGAACCTGCATACACCAGCAAGCAAAATCACTGTGCCTTTCCCTGCAGAATATAAGAAACTCAATCTAATGGGTATTTGGTTTGAACCACAAGCCACAAACACAAACCAATGTATGAAATGGACCATGTCTTCAGAGCTTCCAAAACTGATTCTGGCTGTAGGTGAGTCACTACACAATAATACTTCTGAGTAAGATCAGATTTGAAAAGGGATCATGTATTTTTTTTTGCCTTTACTATTTCTAGCCAAATGTACTACTCTTGCACTTCCACAGCGTCTGCTGTTTGAATGTATCAGTCAAGCAAATCTCACAATACTTGGGTAAATCTTAATGCATTAATGAATGCAAAGCCAAGGCACAGTGAAGTGATTTATATAATTATGAATACTAATGAATATGTACTTCAAGATGATTACATTCTATGCACTTATAAACTCTTCTCAAGACATAAACTGTTAAGAAATAAAGTGAGCTGTGTTTCCCTTACTAATTTTTCTTTTGAGAAATGAACTTGAATATTCAATTATGGGTTTATTATTCTGTGAATCAGTTTACAGTGATCAGTGAATATCATTTTTAGGATGAAAATGTTATTCGTGCATATTACAGTTCCAGGCATATATTATCCTTTCCTGAAAACATTTCAATCTTCCAGTCTTTATGCAAAATATTGGCCTGTGGGCTCTGCACAGGATGTAAATTAAGTTCTTGTTTGGCTAAATCTGATTACCCTGTAGGGTACCAATCTTGCCTAGTGACAGTGGAAACTAGAAATTGCAAGCAGGACAGTCCACTTGAAATGGGGCCAGGAAGGGTCAGTTTCTAAATAGTGAATATGAGGTCTGAACTAGATTTTAATATTATCCCTAAGAATGTTCAGTTAAACATAGAAGCTGTCTCCTCCATAGCTGCTATCATTGCTTTTAAATATCATACTGAAACTGAGAACAGCTCTTCTTTTTTAAAGAAGTACAGGTCTTTATTAATCACATGTAAAGATGTTGCAGTCACTTTAATCCAGCCTTTAATCAGTCTGCGGCTTAATTCCCATTTGACACTTCCTCTTACTCCTCTCATATTCTACCAAAATGATTGCTCTAATATTCAGTGAATTCAGTGAATAGCAAAACCCCACACAGATTTTCAAAACAAAACCACCCCAAGTCTAAAACTATTTGATTATTACCAAAATACTATTGCTTTATTGTGGACTTAGTGAGTGCATGAGAGAGACTAAAAAGGCATATGCTGACACTACTGAATATGAAATACTGCTGTTCCTTCTGACAGGATTAGCTAAATACTTAAATGATAAGAACACTCCCCTGTATTTTTTCCTATACTCAGAAAATTTGCACAAAAAAGTCACTCTTTGATCTATTTCACCAGCTTCAGTTACTGTAGCAGGCTTTTGTATACATAAAAATTTTATTTTTAGTAGTCTTTGGCATCTCCTTGGCTTTCCTTTGATGTATAGAGGTTTTATGATCAATAATATCTAAAAGCAGCTGGTGTTATTGCAATTGCTCTGAGTCAAGGAAAAAAACCAACAAAAGTAATGCAACACTGGTGAAAATGATACAGCTTTTGGCTGTTCAAAATGTAATTATCTCAGTAAATGCATGTGGTTTTTAGTAATGAGATTCAAAATTTCAGATGGATTATTTTTAATAACATCTTTTCACAGTGGTTCTATTAGATATTTTAAATCAGACCTCAACACATACCTAATAGATAAGATATCTCACTCCCCTCAATAGGTTTTAGATGAAGGCACTCAGCACTCCACACAGAATCCTAATGAATTTGAAGGGGGAAAAGGATAAAACCAGGCTTGGAGATAGCCTGGAGGCAACATGCCAGTGTCTGAGGGATGGTGTGCTGGGGATGTCCTTTCATCTGCTGTCTCAATGGAGACAGGAGATGGAAATCCATGTGGCAGCAGTGACACAAGGGATATTGATGTGTTAGAAACCATAGAAGTGCCTGAGAATGATCACATGGAAGGTCCTGCTTGACTGACCCCATCTCCTTCTGTGACAAGATGACCTCTGGAGAGGATGAGGGAAAGGCTGTGGATGTTGCCTTCTAGACTTCAATAAAGCTTTAACATTGTTTTCCACAGTATTCTCCTGGAGAAACTGGCTGCTCGTGGCTTGGATGGGTGCACTCTTCCTTGTTAAAAACTGTCTGGATGGCTGAGCCCAGAGTTCTGGTGAATGGTGCTGCATTCATTTAGCATCCAGTCATGAGTAGTGTTCCCTAGGGAGCAGAGCTGGAGCCAGTTCTGTTTAACATCTTTATCAATGACCAGGATGAGGGGATTGAGGACACCCTCAGACTGCAGAAGACACCAAGCTGGGCAGGAGTGTCATCTGCTGGCGGGCAGGAGGGCTCTGGGCAGGCTGGGTTGATGGGCCAAGGCCAGCGGTGTGAGGGTCAACAAGTAGAAGCAGAGGTTTTGTCAGCAGTGTCTGAACATGAGGCAAGAGCGTGCCCAGGTGGCCAAGGCCAGTGGCATCCTGACCTCTATCAGGTATAGTGTGGTCAGCAGGACCAGGACAGTGACCATTCATTCCCCTGTACCCAACACTGGTGAGGCCACACCCCAGGTGCTGTGTCCAGTTCTGGGGCCCTCAATCCAGGAAGAACAGGGAGGTGCTGGAGTGTTACTGCTCTCTACAACTACCCCAAAGGAAGTTGTAGACAGTTGAGAGTCGGTCTCTTCTCCCAAGTCACAAGCAACAGGATGAGAGGAAACAGCTGCAAGTTGTGCCAAGGGAAGTTTAGATGAGATATTAGGAAAAATTTCTTCACCAGAAGGGTTGTCAGGCAGCCCAACAGGCTGTTTAGGGAGGTGGTTGAGTCACTGTCCCTGGAGGTATTTAAAAGACAAAGCAGCTTGCAGCTTAATCCTAGCATGATCCACTGTTGCTGATACTGTTTTTGGGTGACCAACACTAAAATTACATGTTCAGAAAACAGTTTTAACTGTGAATTTACAGAAGCACAATCCAAAGCTTCCATTTGAATTCCCACAGCTCCCCCATGCCAAACAACACATATCTGCATGATGAGGCACATTAACTCGTCTGACATCGAACAGTTTTTTCCTTGGATTAGTTTGAGTAGCAAATCAATTTCCTGATCTGGTTCAGCAGGCAGACACAAAAATGTCTGTGCTAATGGAAGTGAGCAGCTCAGAAAATGAAAATGCTTTTGATTGACCTCTATCCATTTAAAGCATATCTGAAACTACCTTAGGGATGTTATACACAGGCTGTCAGAACACATGGCCATTAACCACCAGTCCACTGGGGCTCTGGTCTCTCCAGTTCTGGGATATTTTCTTGTATTACCCAATTACTGTTTTATATCAGAACTACCTATTAAAGTGTGCATTCACATTGTGGTCAAAGCTTACATACTGTAAGATATGATTTACCATAAAGCCCTGAAGAATTAATTCTATTACACACCCACAGCAGTCTATTTCAGAAATTTATTTTCTGAAACATGGCATTTTGTAATTTTTTAATAAATATATACCCTTTACAGTACTGATGCAGTGTAACATTCACAAATATTTTCAAAGTATTCATTATTATCTCAGCAAACACCATTAATGACTGTTTTCATTTACTAATAACTCAACCTTAAAATCACAATTCAGTGGCCACTTTAGCCCCAATATAATATCATAGTTATATGAAACACTGTGATCTGCTACTGTATCAGTAACATTTATTTCATTTTGCAAAGAAATTATTATAGCTGATGGGGACAAAGCTCTTTTTGCTTCAGTTGAAAAAGTCTCTGAATAAAACATGTCATGTTTAGATACGAAAAATAGGTCAATGGCTACTGAGATCATGTTTCCAAAAGCAGCACCTTCCCTACAGCACAGCTTTAGGAAAACACTTCATCTGACAGCATACATTCTTTTTAACAGAATCCTCTTAGTAGGCACTGGATAAAAAAGATCATTTAACTATATATATGAACAGAGAGAAGATAGTGAGGAGTGAGACTTCTTTTAAATTAAAAATACATGGCGTAACATTTCACTTGAACCAAGCTCTTTCCAATTCATGTTACCTACCTGGAGGCCACAGAAACAACCCTCAGGAAAGTTGTTTTCAGTGCCTTAAAGAAAGTGGTGAGAACACATTTTTTGGAAGAAATGAACCAGGAGAAAGCAGTGCATACTTGTAGTAATGTTGTTCTCCATACAGGAGTTACCAGTTTCGTCTTCTACCAAGATTAAATGACAGGCGGCACATTTGTTAAATTGCTCAGCAACTAAAACATTTACCAATCATGGATCAGAGGAGCTCTTGTCCCATTTCTCTTAATTAAACAATAACCTAAGAAGATCCTATTGCATTAGCACTTTATATGAAATCATACTTAAATCTTTATTAAAAATAGCAAATAATCACACTGAAGAGAGGATTATTCTAAAATGATTGTATATATACTTACAGAACAAACTTGTTTCTTCACCCATTTTGTATTACTTATGGATAGCTACTGCCCCAGACAGGCAATTGCTGCAAAATGAGGCATTTTTGTCTTTATATACTAATATAGTTAGTGGTGACATCACTGAGACCAGAGTTCAGGTACAGCACACTGAATCTCATATTATTTAGCAGCCATAACTCTGTAGTAGAAACAGGACAGTCATTACCCCTTCCATCTGACATGAACAAAGAACAGCTTTTAAAAGTTTTCTTGGTTGTGTTTTGGTGGAGAAATATTTTAGATATTCTTGGAATAAAGGGTAAAGGAAATCTACATACTGCTTATAAATTAAGCAGTGTTGACTTTTATTTACATAGTTTTAACAAACAAATTCAAGTAATTATTGCATCAACCATTCAGATTTTGAACATTATTATAAACCACAAGTTTAGAGCATGTAATGTTGCATTCTTCATGGAGCTGCGATTACTGTTCTACATTTTTCTTTCTCCAACGAAGCCACCTCAGAGCTCTCATCAGTGCTACTTGTCCCATGAGGAATGTGATCCTAAAGTTATGTTTATACCAGTCTCTAGGATTCCAAAGCCAAGAAAATCATCAGCACACAGAACAAGAACAGGAAAAAAATACACAGTTATATTAAAATATCTTTTGGCATTGACAAATGACATTTCAGTGATGACCTGCATTTTCCCTTTTTTGTGGTAACGCTTTTCCTGCCTAGTTAAGAGTTAAATAACCTATAACAAAGTCCATGTGTATATCCACACTCATGAACAGATGACACGTGGATTACAGGGTTGCAACTGTATTTGAAATCAGGTGAGATAAAATAGTTAAAATCATGTCTCATGTTTCAGAAGTAAAGCTGATCACCAAGCTATCTGGACTAACTTCCTGCCAGTGCTGGGCTTCAGGTAAGATTTGTTTGTGTGTGGATGAAGATGCCTGTGTTGAAAAGGGCAGAGTTGGTTTCGTATAAGGGTATGAAAAAATAAAATCAAATCACACTTCAAAGGCTAATTGTATAACTCATTTTCTTTACCCATATTATCTTTCTACTGCAATATCTTTTAAAGATAATGCCCTTAGTATTGTCAAAGTTAGTTTTTATATCTTTAAATAACCTAATTTTTATGAATCATGCATGGCTTCTGGAACCAATTCAAATTATTCACAGTATGGTCTGCATCAGCCCTTTTTAACCTCTGAAAACTTGCTTCAAGTTCTTGCCCCTGTTACAAATTAAAATAACATCAAAATTTTTTCTAGTTTCTAACAAGGATCTCACTCCCATGTTCTAAAATGCTCACAAGAAACAATAGGATACGAAGAATTCTAGAACTAGAACACTGGGATTTAGGTCTTCTCTTGGGATGTCTGGGGGAAACCTTACATGCACAGATCTAACATAAGCCTGAGATACCAACCTCTCAGTGAGGATAGTGGCCAAATTCACACTGACAGGCAGCACTGAGCTACCCCTTCAAATGTCATGTTAAATAAAAACATCATGCTAACATTGCAACTGTTTCTTTTCCCCTTTCACATTTAATTTCCTATATCTTTCTTGATTTTTTTTCCAAAACTAAATTGTATTTCCAGTCTAAGTACCCTGAACTAAATATTCAAGGCATCTATGCACAGTCATTGCTTCAATTTTAACTACATTTTAGAAGTTGCAACACTTCAGCTGCCAGTTTTCAGGCCAGCTGGCAATACTGCAAAAGAACATACCGCTAAATGCATAAACAGATTTTTATAAATATGACCCCTCAAAATCAGAGTGCCTGTAAAAAGCTCTGCTGTTTTCAGGGCTGTGCAGTTCCACTTTGAAACTACAACAATGCAGCTGACACAACCTGATTTTACAAGTCAGCAGCAAGGAAGGTCATGTTTAAGCACGAAGCCTGAATTATCCCACCCTGAAGATGGGACACTATCCTAAGGTCACTGCAACAATAGCAACTGGTAACCAGTTCTAAGATGAAGTACTTGCATTCCCACTTAGCAGTTATAGGCAATGTATTGACAATCCTTTCACTAAAAACAATTTCTTACTTTGCATCTTTTCATGCTGTTGCTTTGGATCATGGTGAGGTTCCCCCCTGCCCCTCTATGGGCAAGATAAGATGTGCATTTTTAAATATTTTAAGTTAAATTGTTCTTACAGGATAGTATTTTATAGTTTATGCACAATACACATGAAGAAACTTGAGCGACCATTTGTTATAGCTCACTTGATGGCAGAATTCTCACTAGCACTACACCTTTAGGAACCCAGTCACACCTGACACTTTTGAGCTCAATAATCTCCCAATCCAGTACAGGGAGGGAACTGCAGTTGTGCTTTCACATTCAGTGGTCACTATTCCTGGTTTAAGTGCTGTCTTTCTCCACCTTCCCATTCCTCCTTCATTTCTTGCCCTTTTTCAAGTGTGCACAGCTACTTGCAGGGGAATGTGTGTTTGCACCCCTTTTCCACCCCTTTTCAGATCCCCAATCCAGTTTATTGAGCTGTACACACAGTAATACTGAAACAATGCAGGAGATGCTGTGAAGAGCTGGATGTGGGTTTAGAAGCTGTAGTTGAGATTCTACTCAGGGCAAGTCAGGTGATCAATTTATGCCTCGCCAGACTCAAAAGCTGATCACTTTTTTACTAGACACTTGCAAAATAATAGAACCAAGATTATTACATATTACTCCCATTAAAAGATTTTCCTTTGAGATAAACCACATTTACTTGTCCTTATTTAACAGTCAGCTAGAATCTGTTATACAGAACTTTCAAGTGGTCTATTTGCATATTTATCAGTTTCAATTAGCAGCATGAAAAGACCTGTGCCCTAAGCTAATAAAATGTGCCTGATCTTGTCTCTTTAAACCTCAGACTTGAGCTTATCTTTCCACTAAAACAACAATAAGCAGCAGCAGAACTCAAATGATAATGCAAATTTCTGTCAAATGCTAATAACAGCATTAAAAAAGTAATTTTCCAAAATTACAGGGGTTTGGGTTGTTTTACCGATTACAGAAAAAATGTTCAGATTTTAAACTTGATCTTATACCTTTCACTTAGACTGTAATGTATAATGGCCAACATAAATACCTTCTACATACCTGTTATACTGCAAATGCTTTTTTAAATTTTTCCTTAGAAAGTCCTTGTAAAAGTCAGCCATTTCTTCTGCATTCAGTGTTGCTTTGTGACCTGAAAATAGGTTTTGGTGTAACAAAGTCAAGGCAATTCTCTGGACCAAGACACTGGGTTCAGATGCTTAGGTCCAGCTCCCTGCTCCTAAAGCTTTCTGTGTAACCCTGAACAAGTTAGCATGCCTTTATCTTTCAACTTTTAAAACTTATCTAGAGAGGACAGCAGATAAAAAAACCTGATCATCTTGAAGCTGGTATAGTTCCTAAACCCTTATTACTTGTGGAAGTGATGAAGTTTATCAGCTCTTAAACTATTTAGGGAACCAGTGAACCCCTATGAAAATGTGCAGAGATCTATGAGCACCTATCCTTTGAATAAAATAATTTCTCGCAGGGCTGAAGCCTAAACCAGTAAGAGCATTTAGTAACTTAATTTCCCTCCTAAAGCAAGTCCATAAATATCAAAAGAACACTATCCACAATTGACATGATATTTTCAGATGTAATTCTTTTCCTATTACTGTTGATAAATTTCAAGTAACTTCAGGCAAAAAGATTATGTTCCGAGATGTCAGACTTCCAAACAATCTAGCAGGCAATTATTTTGAGAAGAAGCAAATACAAAAAATGATTCTGAATATGTCACTTATAACCAAAATATGTAAGGAAGAACAGGAAGACCTGTGGCTACATCACAGATGTCTAATCCTGAGAACCAGCAAATACTCTCAACTCTACCAGACAATTCCTACACAAACCTCCTGGCACAAAGTGTCCCTAAAATGAAAGTCAAATTTCAATGCCCCAGGGAACACGAGTATGATGAGGGAGATGGAATTGCAATATTCAACTTGTTACTCTTCCAAAATGCATTTTAAGGCTCTTGAGATTGATCACAGAAATGTAAATTATTGATTGGTTCTAGTTGTCATTATTTTAAAAACTAATATACCACCAAGTATAAACATACTATGGGATAAATAGCTCTAAAACCATTTGAAGGCTGTCAGCTTAATACCGGTAGTTAATTTTTTTCTTCATACTGGTATAAGGAAGTTTTGTTCCAACTGTTCGTGTATATTTTTATTTTTACAAACACTCACAGCTGTATTATAGAATTGCTGACCAAAGGCATGCAGTTGATATAAATTTATTTTTAATGGAAGTATGTGGTCACTCTCTTTTACTTCTAGAGTGTAAAAGAAAAAAAACCCAAAAAAAACCCCCAAAAACCCCACAAAAAATAAAACCCACAAAAAACCAAAACAGCAATATAAAAGCAGTGGTTTTGAAACAACACAGATCTTAATGAAAATTACTTCTCAAGCACACACTGATCACCAGGATACAAACAGAAAAGAAAAATAATGGTCTGTGACATACAGAACGTCAGAGCAGATGCTGCACTAAACTCAAACAGATCATTATTCTGTGAACAAAGTGTTCAACCTCATACTACAATGCCCAATTCACTATTATTATGAAGGCATTTTGTTTTCATTTTCACACAATGAATTAGAGAGACAACTATTTTACAGCAACTGTGCTCAGGCAGAGAGCAGCTGCCATCTCCCCAGAAACTGTCTTCCCCTCCCTCAAGGAAAAACGTTGTATTCATTGGACACACCATGGACCTGAAGCCAAAGACTGTGAATTTATCCATGCAACCGTAACATGCACTTGAGGCAAATGCTCTGTGTGTTTATCACAGCCAGCTCACTGGCTTAGGAGGTGTGAAAGTAAAAAGTCCCTTCCTCCTTAGGCTACATGATTATTATATTACTGGGCTAGGATTTGAGCACATTCCCGCTGGCTGTGGGGAAGGAATTAGAGGGAGAACAGTGCAAGAGATGATCTGACCCCCACATGCACATCTCTGAAAAGCTCCTCATCTCTTTTTTTATCACACTCCTGAAAACACTTCTAAAGCCTATCCCTAAGATTTAATTGTGACAGAACACAAAGAGCATAAACTAACATAATTCAAAGTTAAACAGAATTCAGAATGCATCCTAAACTTTTAACAAAGATCTCACTAACCTGATTCATCTCTCATTTCCAGACCCTTGGCTTTCAGTCTTGAATGAATAAATTCTTCTTTTTCCTAAAACATGTTTTTCCACATTAGAATGGGATGTAGTCAGTCCTTGAAGTTAACCATTGTTTTTAATTACATAGCAATGTGGTGTTCAACACCCTTTGAAATAACTAGCAATACTTGTTATACTTGGAAGTGTCAACTAAACACTTTTCTTAATCCAGTGAGTTAGTTAAACTGGTCACTTAGATCCTGCTACCTGCATGCATCAATTAATTCATGCAAATGTCATTCTGATACTTCTAAAACTGATTTGTGGAGTAAAGCTACAGCCAACCTTCAGTGTTGTTTGACAGGATCAAACTTTCAATTTATAAAACAAACTATGGAAACGTGCTGTACTGTGTGAGATTTTGAGCATAGAGAAGAACATGCAGCCTAAAAAATTACAAGTATTTAGACGGAAGCACAGTAATCATTTGTGTGTGTTTTACAGACTTAAAAAACAGTTCTGTGGAATTAAAAAAAAACAACAAGCTTCATTGTTTTCTGGGATCTTTGCAAGTTTTGAGAAGATATGATGTTCAACATCATAAAATGGTGAATCACTGAACTGTTACTGTCCTTCCAAAAAATGCCACGTCGGTTGGGAGATGCTAAAATCAGCAAAGGAGACAGACTCACTTTAGCCATGCTGGGATACGCTGCCAGTGAAAAGGGACATATTATTTAACTTCATTTAATCTTGGTAATTACACCAAATTTCTCTCACTTACGACAAGAGAAAACCAGCCACGAAATAATTTTCAACAGCTGCTCTTGCAGGTCTTGCACGTGGGTCAGCTACAACTTTTTACTTCCAGCGCAAGACAGGGAAAAGTCAAATACTCTACGCCACTAGGCAGCAATAAAACATGGGATTTTTAGTTTCGTGCGTCATTTAAAGAAATGAATGAGAAAACCATAATTTAATGCTGAGTGCATTAACAGCAGGCAGAAGTGACCCCCAGCTCAGAGGCCAAGCCCCCCGGGTCTGGGCAGGGAGACAGGCGCTGAGCAGCAGCAGCAGCAGGAGGAGGCGGTGCGGGCCGGGCTCACCTGGCGGAAGGCGCGGTTGTGCCGTGCCCAGAAGCGCTGGTTGCTGGCCTGGGCCTCCTGGCGCGCCTCCCGCAGACGCCGCTCCAGCGCCGACTCCTCGGGGGGCACGTAGAAGATGACGGGGCGCAGGTTGGAGTGCCGGTCCGGCGGCCCGATCCAGTCGCTGCGCGAGTGCGCGGGGGGACGGAAACCCTGCCGAACACAGACAGGGCGTCATCTGCACTGCCGCAGTCTCCATTTGGAATTAATTCCCAAACAGAACTTTGAAGCATGCAAGCACAGCAACTTCAGAAATAAAGCACATATATTTATTGTGACCAAAAACAATGGCGTACATTTACAATTTACTTTTACTTACAAATGCACTACTGGAAAGATACCTTTAACTCTTTTGCCATAAGGTATTTTTTTTAATCAATTTTTTTTTTCATTTTTCTATCACTGATACCCTGTTAAAATGTTTCATGGAGAGAACTAGCAAGTGTGCAAGTTTTTTTTATGGTGCTGATCTCTGCCCTCTGGTGACCAGTGGCAGCACCCCAGGGAACAGGATGAAGCAGTGTCAGGGGAAGATTAGGCTGGATATTAAAGGCTCTTCACCCAGAGGGCTGATGGGATGAGAGATCCCCCAAGGATGGGGTCACGGCGCCAAGCACGACAAGCTCAAGGGGCTTTTGGACAACTCTCTCAGAAATACGCGGCGCAATTCTTAGGGTTGTTCTGTGCAAGGCCAGGAATCGGGTTTCGGTGATCCTTGTGGGTCCCTTGAAACTAAGCGTATTTTATAATTCTATGATTCTAAGTTTTCCTCAGCCCGGCGCTCTTCCTGCATCCACGTGCCCACACACAGGCGTGTGCCTGCCCCAGCCGGGTTCGGGAACACCTGGGGTCTCCCAACAGCGCGGACCTCCGCGCCTCTCCAAAAACAAACACCGGGGGGCTCGATAAGCACATCCAAAGACAGAGGCCGCGGGGAACGCGGTTTGCACCGGCCGGCCCCGCTCCACCGGCGTTACCGGGGGCAGCCGCAGCGCTCCCCACACGGGGCTCCGCGGGGGCGGCGGCCCCCGAGGCTTCCCCCACGGCACCTTCCGCCCCCGCCCGGGTTTACCGCGCTGTCCGGCCGCTCCCCGCGCTCAGCCGCGCGGCCGCCGCCGGAGGAGGTAGAGGAGGAGGCGGAGGAGGAGGCGGAGGAGAGCAGGAGGCGGCGGCAGGCACGGGCCCGCAGCACCGGCGCGGCCGCCATGGCCCGGCGCTTTACGGCGCTGCCGCGCGGGCGCTGCGAGCGGGGCGGGGCCAGGTCGGGGTCGGGGCCGGGCCCGGGCCCGCCTCGGCCCCCGCCTCCCTCTGCGCGGCCGGGCCGGGCGGGGCTCGGGCGGTTCGCGGCGCTCGGCCCGTGGCGCAGCGCCGGGCCGGGCAGCGGGTCCTCGGCGGGCGGCGGGTGAGTGAGTGAGTGGGGCGGGTCGGCGGCGCCGCGCGAGTTCGCTGCGGGGCCGCTGGGGACGGGCCTCCCGCAGGTGCCTCGGCGGTGGCCCCGGTGCCATTTCCTCCTGGCGCCGCGCCGGGCCCCACCGCGGGGGAGGCGGGAGGTTGCGGCCATGGAGAGGCAGGGGGCGGCGAGTGCCGAGGGGGAGCGAGGTATGTGCGGGGAAGGAGCTCTGCCCCGGGGTCGTGGCGCCCGAGGGCGGTCGGGTTCGGCCGCTGTTCTCCCCCCGCCCCGGGTTCTCCCCTGGGCTGCGGGTGCCTTGTTTGTTCTGCGGCGGCTTCAGCTGCAGAGCAGGTGAGGAGGGCAGGGCGGGAGGCTGGGGGTGAACAGCCGAGAGCTGGGCGTGTGGCTGCTAAAGCATCGCCCCTGCGGCCCGACCGCGAGAAAGGTGTAAAAAATTAAAGGGCTGTGAAATATCAGTAAGTGGTTTACTCGTATTGGTGAAGATATTTAAAACAGCTGTAATGCCGAAGTGCTTCAGAATGTAAAAGTTGAAACGTGTGCTCGTGTAGAGCTTGAGCAAGTCTTGTTCCCGTTTTCCTTGTAGTTCATCTGGAGCTGGACGAGGGAAGAGGAATGGATATGGGTAACCAACACCCATCCATTAAACGGTTACATGAAATACAGAAAGAAGTCAAAGAGATTGAACAGCAAGTGGCTGTCTTCAGCGGCGTGTCTACTGACCGAGATTACAAGAAATTGGAAAGAATCCTTACGAAGCAGCTTTTTGAAATAGATTCTGTGGACACCGAAGGGAAGGGGGATATTCAGCAAGCCAGAAAGCGAGCTGCCCAGGAAACTGAGAGGCTGCTGAAGGAACTGGAACAAAATGCAAACCATCCGCGCAGACTGGAAATAGAAGCTTTGTTCAAGGAGGCGCAGTCACTTGTGGAACGCGAGATCACATCTTTTTACAAAGGAGGAAACTGTATAAGTGATGAATTTGAAGAAGGAATCCAGGACATTGTGTTGAGGCTTACCCAGGTGAAAACTGGAGGGAAAGTTTCCCTACGCAAAGCGAGATACCGCACTCTGACAAAGGTATGTGCTGTTCAGGAGATCATAGAGAGTGGCATAAAGCAGCAGCTGTCCCTGCCACTCTCTAATGATGCACATCCTTCTGTCTCCAAAATTAACTCTGTAATGTGCGATGTGAACAAAGCCAGAGGAACTCTCATTGCGCTTCTAATGGGAGTGAGTAGTAATGATACCTGCAGGCATCTGTCCTGTGTGCTCACTGGCCTCATTGCTGATTTGGATGCTTTAGATGTCTGCGGTCGCACGGAAATAAGAAATTACAGAAAGGAAGTAGTAGAGGAGATCAATAAGTTGCAGAAATACCTGGACTTGGACGAAGAAGCAAATTCTACTCATGCTTATGATTTGGCACAAAATCAGTCCATTCTAAAAATAGAAGAGATCCGTAAGAAGATGAAGGAAGTTAATTCTTTACTTCTGAAAACAGAGAATGCTTCTGATTTGTATCTGGGATCCAAAGCAGAGTTGCAGGGACTAATTGCCCAACTAGATGAAGTGAGTCCAGGAAAAAATCCCTGTATTAGAGAGGCCAGGAGAAGAGCAGTAATTGAAGTTCAGACTCTTATAACATACATTGATTTGAAGGAAGCACTGGAAAAAAGGCAAATGTATCCAGAGCAAACTGCTGCTGAACATCAGTCTCATAAAGCAGTTTGGACTGTACTTGGAAACTTGTCTCAAATTCAGCAAGAGGTGATTTCATTCGATGGGAACAGAACAGATAAAAATTACATGAGACTGGAAGAACTTCTTACTAAACAACTTCTAGCCCTGGATGCTGTTGATCCACAAGGTGATCAGCGGTGCAAGGCTGCCAGGAAGCAGGCAGTAAAGCTTGCACAGAATATTCTTTACTATCTGGACATGAAAACAGATGAATGGGAATACTGAAACAGCCATGGCCTGACACAGAACAACATTTTCCCCTTTGGCACTTTATGAAGATCATTGGAAGCACATAATAAAGTGTTCTGTGCTTGCTGAAATCATGGAGATTGCATAAGCAGTTGACTTGGCTATATGTCTGCTATCCCACGCAGTCACCCACTTGCCATGGCAACTGTCAGTACACCATCAGCAATTCTGGTCATTGCTATAAGCAAAGAAGTGCAATTCTTTGAAGGAATAGCTTAATACTTGAGCAAATAGCTTTTTTTTTTTTTTTTTTTTTTTTGCTTTTTTTTTTCTCTCTTGTTTTTCTTGTTTTTGTCTCAATAGCCTTGTGCAATGTTCAGTGAATGCAGGTTTTTTCAAAGACACAGAAACTTCCTTTATGGTGCAGTAATGGCAAAACTGTTTAAGGAGACTGGACATGAAAATTAGTATTCAGGCATGAGGCTCTATCCAGCAACTTCACAGCAGTCTGGATGTACTGTTAATGTGCTGTTGTGACAAAAAGTACTAAGGGCAAAAAAGCCTGCTGGCTTTTGGATTGTACTTGATTTATTCCATCCATCATACCATCTAGATTTCTCGGTAATGGAGCTGCAAATTAGCATTTACATAGGCAAAGCCAATTATGTCAATTTTGGTAATACCTGAGCCCTTTGATTTGGAAAACCAGGTCTTTTGTTGGTGGAAATTCTTTCAAGTTATTGCTTTAAGGTACTGGGACTTAGAGAGGAAAATCTGTACGTTTATACCAAACAGATAAAGGGGATTTCAAGGATTTCAAACTGTCAGCCATAAACCCTTGAAAACTGCACTGAACTTTATTTAGTGGCTGCTTAGGTGTCTTTTTAAACTCTGCTGTTGCATCTGGTTTTCACACTTGGCGAAAACAGAAACAGAGTTCACTTTGAAGTGAAATGTGCATTTTGGAATTATTTTTGTAAAATTAGGTAGCCAGCTATAAAGATGTCCCTAATGATGTGTGTACTACATGGTCAGGTGTGGCTTCAAGCATGTCTTGGAAAGACTTGTGGCAAATGTCTCTCTTTGCAACTCATTCACTTAATTGTTTCAGTAGCTTCCTAAATAAGCTTGCTTGTACTGCTGTGTGCACCTACCTTTTTATTTGTGGCTGCTGGTGCCAATCACATTTCTACTATAGCATGTTTTTTGACATTTTTGAGAGCATGGCATTAAAATGATTTAAGTATATATAGATACATATAAAGGATATAGATGCATATAAAGATATATTCAATTATGGATAATTTGCACTCACCTCTTTCAGGATGAACGAATGAATTCTTGTTCTGTAGATGATGATTTGCACCACTTTAAGGAGTAAAAACCATTTCGGATGTTACAATAAATAATTTTAAGATCTATTTTAGACTGGTTAGAGAAGACAGTACTGTCTGTGAGAGACAAGTGCCTTTATGACACTGCTAACTTGCACCGTCATATGTAGATATAGGAACTCTTTACTGGCAGCTTGATACATTTGTAATCTTTGCAAACTGGATTTTTCAGGTATATATTTAATTCTGCTGTAGTATATGTCAAGCTAAGCTAACATAACACAATAGGTGACAGTTGCCCTATAAGTCCTGAGAATGAGTATCAGATTTGGGAAATACGTATTCTGCTTAAAAACTGAAGCATTGGTGTGGAGGTGGGGGACTTTGGGCAGACCTTCTGTGCCTATTGCTACAAGAATAATATGTTTGTTCATAATATACTATGAGATGTTGATTGAAGGCTGCATACCTTCAGAGTGTGAATAGATTTTGTTTGTGATTGTACAGGTGATTGCTTTGCAAATCTACTTGCCAGAACTGACTTAATTGAGTACAGTGCCTAAGGCACAATTTGGCAATGACAGAATGTTTGTTGGAGGATTCTTTCTGCTCTTTCAGAAACACAACTCCATTGAATTTAACTTCCTTCACTAAAAAAAAAAAAAATCCCCTAATTAAAATTCCAATCTCTATTTGAATATTATGTGGCTAACACAGAATATTAATAGTGTTATACACCTGAATTGTTTTACTCATTTCAAGCTCTCTACATGTTTGAATTGCAACTTGTGATTTGCACTTACATTTTTAGGAAAGATAAGGATTTGATATTGTAATGATATTAATAATTTTCTTTAGTATTACTGTCGAGTCTGCAGTGGTTACTTGTAGTTTGTTTAAACAATTTAGTGTCTGTGTTCTCTGGCAGATCCATGTAGTTTTTAAGTGTTTGAGCCTCTTATGTAAAAATGAGTAAGTATAGTTATCAGATCTGTTCTATTTTAAATGTGTCTTTTAGTTTTCCTGAATGAATTGTTATGCCTGCATCTCTAAGAATGCAAATGTGTAAGGTTAGTGTAATTTGACTAACTGAATAGAGTCCAGTATCAAGATATTATGTGGATTAAGCTTTTTTCCTTTGTTCTCTACTCTGAAAAATTGACCATTTAAATTTTATGGTTAAATCCTCATCTGGAATGGCATTAATTCAGAGTTTTTGCATGAATGAAAGTGATAAAATATATGTGCTTAACCAAAAAAAAAAAAAAAAAAGAGAAAAAAAAGGAAAAGAAAAGAAAAGAAAAAACCCTAACCAAAAAAGAAATGCACAGGTTTCTCAAAAATTTGCTTTTATGCTGAAGAATGTAATTTCTCTGGTTTTTGTATCCAAAGATTGAGAGACACACAACTTTTCTTTCCAATACAGCAGGCTAAAATAATCAACAAAAAGTAAATGGACCAAATGGCAAAAGCCTGCATTTTAGTACTATACTGAAATAGAATAACTTTTCTGTGTGCTGTGTTATGTACCTTAGAGCAAAATAATCGAGTGGATATTCTGGGGGAGAGGTAATCCTGCATCGTGATTCCTGTTTGTTAACCAAATTCCTTTTTAAAATAGTTTTCTTTAGTTATTTCAGTATTCATTTTTTGTTGTTTGCCACTCAGAGTGGTTTTTCTGTGATTCCAGTTTGGAGAAGATTTTTGTTAAGTACAATTCTTACCTTTTTAATTTAACAGAAATCAGTGTCTGTGCACCTAATAGTGTCTGTCTGCAGTTGTTGCCATGTAGGAGGTGACATTTGTGTTCACAGATCCAAGATTAAATATTGCAGTGTTACATTCTTGATTATGAATACAAATACATTACTGCTTTTACTAGGTATTCATTTGAATGTTGTATTCATTTGAATGTTATGCCCTGATGCCTTTCTCTATTTATTTTTGAATGTCAGTTACCAGAATGTAAATTACTTTTGTCTTAGTGCAAGTGTTTTTATTAAACATGCAGACATAAGGCTCTCTTTTCTTCCCCCCTCCTTCTTTCAAAGTTTGCTTTTTCACTGCTGTATTGATTAAAATAAAGTTCTTTGTGTGGATACCACTCCTACTTGCTAAATCTGGTGCCTGTTGGTTTTCTCTGCATTCCTCAGCAGCAGCTTTGCACCCTCCAGGGTTCCACTTGCATGATGACTGCAGCAGTGCTCATGGCAGAGTTCAGATCCTGCCACTTTGCTGCTGGAGGATGCTGCCTGAGCAGATGAGCTGCTGAAGCTGATGGCGTGAGCCTCTTCCTGTAAAGTCAGTGTGGATTCCAGAGCCTTGAGCAGGAGCTCAGCTAATCTGGTTTTAGGCTGTGCACGTGAGGCAGGTTCCCTGATTGCTCTGTTGGCTCAGTGTGTTTTTTGGAGATGCAGTGAGCCATGTTACTGGCTCGCTGCTGATGGAATTTGGGAGTTTTCTTCCTGCCCAGAAAGCTGCCCGCGATGTGCAGTTTCTGCTGCTTGGCCAACTCCAGTGAGCTGATTTAATCCAATAAAATGGGAGAAAACAAACAACAAAAATGGAGGAGAGGGTTTAATGAGCCAAACTGGCTTAGAAATGTATGTGGGCCAGAGCTACTGCAAAATGAAGGGGTGGGTGGTGCAGCCATGGGCTAGGGAGCAAATGGTAAGAATTTCGGTAGCAGCAAGTCATTAGATCAACTTGCATAGTTAAATAACTGGAGGAGGAAGAAGGAAAGGTGTCAACTATCGACTCCTACAAAGAAGTAGGAATTTTCTGCTTCGCTAATGGGATATGATGAAGGCAATCCAAATGAATCATGTATGGAAAATAAACCAGTAGCTTTCAACTGCACTTTCATGATCATGTCACAGGTGATCATAGAATCCTTACAGAATCATTAAGGTTGGAAAAGACTGCCAAGGTTTGGTTTTGTATCTTTGTACAGTCACGTCAAAGTACTACACAGGGTCTGGAAAAGCCCTATCCAGAAGATAACTGGATAAGAGCAGGGTTTATAAAGGTAGAATGTTCCCATAGGTAACAACTTCACTGTATCTTCTTTCCCTTTTAACAGCAGAGCTTATTTGAAGGAAATATACTCTTCAAAGACCAGTAAATCCACTGGGCCATGGCTCTAGATGTTGCTCAGCTAGCTGCTGACCTGTTTGTCTTGAATGCCTGTTTACTTGTCAAAGGAGAGAATTTATGTTGTAAGAACATTTTTTGTGTGTGTTTTGGTGCCTGAAATGGTTCAACTGGAAAAACATCATATTTTATTATATTTATGGACTTATTTATTTTAGGTGTATCCTCTTCTTTGGAGAATTCTCAGCTGAGAACTTAAGGAGTGGAAGGACATTAAGTACTGAGGACATTAGTACTGAGCTCCTGGATTGAAGGCCTGGGGGTTCAAGCTGGCTGCCAGCAGGAGACATTTAAATGGCAGGATCCAGGAAAACATTCCTATTAGAAGAAGCTGCTAGCAGAGACATGACCAAATGTTTTTCAGAGCTGATGTTTTGAGTGAGCTCTGTGTCTGTTCCTCTGCTGCTGCTGAGCTTTTGTTGAGAAAGTGGATTCTTAGGGAAATATTCCCTGATACACTCTCAGGCTTTCTGTTTTAGATGAAACTGAGAAATAATGTTTAAAGCTTTTGCTGAGCTGTGGTGGGGCTGACCTGGGTATCATTCTGATTTGCTCTGTGAAACAATGATGTCCACAATGCTGTCAATTATATGGGTAGGCATGTACCTGTCAGCTAAAAGCTGGTCATTAACTGAAGAAGCTGAGAATGAGCTGTGCTTTTGTTGAAGGCTTTGCACAAGGCCCTTTCTCTATGTAGCATTTGGTTCTGGGAACTGCCAAATGCAGATGATTGCATGAGTTGCACTGCTTGACAGCTCAAAAAATAATGAGGACCTTTGCTAAGTCTGCAAACTCTTCCTACAGGACATAAATTGTTGCAGAGTTTGCCATTAGAAATGGAAAAGTACAATGAGTTTCTTAATTGGGCCATTTCTCCTCAATTAGTTTTGCCAGACAAACTTCTGTGCCACAGGAGTTCCTTGTGCAACCTGTATTTCAGGCAGCTAATCAAAAGCATCTCATGAGGGAGGGAACACCGTGATGCAGTGCAACGTCCTTAGTAAGGTCCAGAACACATACCCCAAACCAATCTGTGATCATGGCCACCAAGAGTCCATAAGCCAAATCAAAACCCCAAAGAAGCAGAGAGACAAAACAGGCTTGAGGAAAACAAAACGGAAAACTAATGTAGTTGTCAGGTTTGACCAACTTTATTTAGTTTTCTGACAATAAAGCAAGCAAAGCAAAACTCCCTTTTGGCTTGGTGCAGTTGTACCTTGTCTACACCCTGCAGTTCCACATTGTTTTCCAGCCTATGTCACCCTAAGTGCTCCTCCGGGGCACGATGTAGCTGATAGGGGTTAGCCTTGGAGTGCCCTTAGGAAAGCGGGTGCCACCCATCTCCAGGGATACCGTAATTACCTTCATTCTCTCTGAAATGTGTGGTCGTGGCAACTCCTAGCATATAGAATGTCAGCGTGGCTTGCATAAGGCAGTGTGAACATGAAGGTTATACCCTGTAATAAGCTGGTAATTGGAAAGGCTGTATAATAACTGCTAGCAAGTCTGAGTAAGATATCTTTTGTGTGTTTATGCTGAATTTATTAGGTTTTTAAAGAAAATTCTTTGTAACCTTTTATTCAAATCAACCTGGACCCTGTGATCAAGTCTATTACCTTCCAGATGCTTCATGTTAATACCACATGAAAAGGAGGTTTGAAGAGCTCCATCGTCAATGGATGTTTATGAATGGCCTCTGCTCACTTTCAGACATGTAGTAAAACCCAGATTCTCCAAAACACTCAGCATCCAAAGTTCCCACCATGACAACTAAGGGCGTGTTTTGAAAAGGAGCCCATCCACAGACCCAAACACTGTCATTTCTTCTCACAGACAACCACAGGATCATCCCTGCAGCTAATCAAGAAGCCACTTAAAATGGCTTTGCCTCATTTCTCCAGTGAAAGGTTGTTCCAAAGCATCATTGCTGTGAGGACTGAGTAACCTTCTAATTTCCAGCATAAGCATATTCATGAGAAGCTTTTCTTCTCCCCTAGCGTGTAGTCTGTAATATATTTATAGGCCACAGCTGAGCTGCCTCTCAGCTCTGGATTTGCTTGGCTACCAAGCAAATACACCCAAACAGGCTGAGATCCTTTGAAACTCTCTATCCTCTGAATCCAAAACAAATTATAAGTAGTGCTTAGCAATTTTTTCAGTTTTTCCGGTTCTGACAAAAACTTCCAACTTGGAGTCCATACATGTACACTGTTGGATGTATTGTTTCAAAGGAAATAGAAAAAAAATTACTAATATCACTACTGCAATTGTAAAACTGAATTACCTATTTTCAGTACTTTCTCCATGGCACTGTCTTCATGCCCATCTTGCTTTGCCGTTTGAATATTCTAACAATCGATAGTTTTGAGTTCAGAAGGGGATTAGAAACATTTTCAACCTCTGCTGTGCTGGAGTGTTTTTGCATCAACAGTAGACGTGTCGTTGTCTGAAGGATCTACATGTGAATGGTTTTTAGATCAGAACCTCTCGCTGGTGGTTTCACTCAGCTGGAAGTATGAGTTTACTTAGGCAAGTGCAATAGTAGCCAAACTAGATTAAAAAGTTCTTCAGGGAGAGTCCACTCCAGTTCATGGCAAAGGTCTTTGAAATCATCAGTTAAAACAGGAGACTGCTTAAAAGTGTGGTCACAGTGTAGAAGAATAATTTACATTGCTTTCATGCATAGATATGTTCAAATTTTCATTATTAAGAGTATTAAAGTCCTAAGAAAAAAAAATCTAATAAACTCAAAACCATTTTGCTGCGCATATATCCACAAGTGGACATTCATGTGAGTTGTGGACTGTGGCTTTCAACCTTCTTCAAGTTATAAACTCCAAAAATTCATGTGGCTAATTAAAATCTGCTGACCACTGTTGCTTTTTGGGAGCTTCTAAAACTGTCAGGGATCACTAAGAGTCTGCGGAATACTAACTGGAAAGATTACTGACATGCAGTAAAGCCACTGGCTGTTTCAGAAAACCTCAGAACAGCCTCAGTTCAACTCAGTGTTTTGGAATATTTCTCAGCATCCCTGTTTTCAAAGCAGAAGCCACTTTATTGTCTCCCTTGTTTCTACAGAGCTATTGTGTTTCTGCTGTATTTGTCTCTGTCTTTTCATTAATAACCATTAATTCAGTTTTGTGGCAAATTTCATCATATCTGGTCCATCTTGTTCTTCCCAAGCGTGAGTTTCTTCCCAAGTTACTAATACTTTTGTGGGCATTATTTTCACCCCTTCACTGATGGCTGAGCTATTTCTCTGTCCAGCTGCAAATCTCACAGTTGATATTTAGGGTGCATTTCTCTGGAAAAGAAATTTTCCTCACTTGGTCAGACCTGGAGACACTGAAAAAACACGAGTTACTGTGTTATGGATCTCTGGGACCCAGGTCCTGGTGGTTGAGAAGAAGCTGTTTGAGATACAAGGCAGCTGGGAGGATTTTTCTGACCTTCATTCCTGGTACAGAAAAAAGAATGTTAGGAGGTTGCAGCAACAAATGAGATACCATGAGAAGGTAGAAGAACAGCCAACAAGGTGACTAAAGTACTAATATTGCTGATATATTCAGCTAATGGAAGGTAGGAGACAAATGGAGAATGGCATGGGGCTCCAGAAGGCAGCATGACGGCAGGGCAGAGAAGTCCTGAGACAAAAATCCAGGCTCTGCCAGGAGTCCACATCACAAGACAAGGCTGGTGCTAAAGCAGGTCTGAGGGTAGGCCAGGAGCTCAGCCAGGTTGCAGTCAAGGCCCCAAGTCCAAATAATAAAGGACAACATTTAAAGGTGACAATGTTTTAGACAGACTCTGCTAAGGTAGGGGACCACAGGATAAGGTTAAACCATAGGAAATTTGGTGTTGGTCTCAGGTCACAAGGATGCATTCCTATAAATCCATAGAGAAAAGTCAGCTGCTGAATACCTCAAGGACCTGAGCATGGAAGAGGTCTGGGCCTTCAGCAAGTGTGCAATTTCTGATCATATGACACAAATTTAGCCACACACCTGTAAATCCAAAGTTCATGAAGCAATTGCATTCTGACTTCCCTTACTATGGGATGATGCTGTATGGAATGATGATTTATAGGATGATGCTGTATGACTGAGCAGATGGAATATTTATATTTAATTCAAGGCAAAATGATCTTGACTCACTGAATCTGTACAGAGCTTCATGTGGAAATTTGAGTGGTCACTTCCAGTACCCATTTTGGTTTTGACACTACCTCACAGAGAGCTTTCTGGAGTATTTTTAGCTATCCCTGTGATATGGACACAAAGATGATGAAGATGTTCCTAGAATGCACCAGAGACAATATCTCCACTACAGAGAGGGAAACATTACTGTTGTTGCCCAGGGGAGTATGGAGCCCCCTTTGAGATATCATATGCACTTTTGGTCATTCCCACTCAGGGAAGCTTAATGACCACAAGAAATGCAACACAGACCAGAAGAGTGAAGGGCCTGCTTTAGTGGAAGGCAGTAAAAGAGCTGGGTTTGTAGCCCAGAGAAATGGAAACCGAGGGAAAAATATATAAGATTGTTCTCTCTAAATAGGTTAAGTGTCAAAGATGAAAGAACAATTACCTAAGCTAATGGATGCTGTGGGCAAAGATACATAGATGCAAATGAGCCAGACAGAAAATGGGGAAAAAAGACAATTTCTGAAGGAAGCTATATGAGATGTGGCCTTGACTTGATTACCCCAAAAATTCCTTTGAGTCCTTCAGTTTCTGCCTTCTTAAGTCTTCTGTGGGCGTGCTAGTATTTGTCACAAATTTCTATTTAGCTTACCCTGCTTTGGAAATAATGTCCATTTCAGAGTAGCTGTAAGGTTCTGTTAAATCCTTACAGACAAGAAGCCATCCTATGATGGTAATGTGGCTAAGTAATAATGCTTAAAAAGTTATTCACTATTTCTTTTGAAACTCCTTATTCAGTATCTGGCTTCACATTTATATAATTTCCTGCAAATAATGTAAATCCTCCTCTGAGTATACTATTACTAGTTTCACCACAGCCTCAGCAGATTTCACTGACATTGGTGAGTTTGATTTCAGAGCACCTCCAGGGAGCTCAGGCTGTTATTGTTCCTTGTTCCTAATTGGCTTTGGGGACCAGTGGGTGGGAGAGGCTGCAGAATGCAGGGTGTTAAAATTTAGATGATCATCTCTAACATGCCTTCACTGTCTGTGTGGGAGTACACTTTTCAGGAGCCCACAGCCACCAAATGAAGGCATTTTTTCATAGGAACCTGGGAAGCAGAAGTCTGGCAGACATTAAGTCACAGAATCAGTGTCTTAGACCACAGAAGAATTAGTAACCTGGGAGGGATGCAAGGAGGGCATTTAATGAAAATCTTTGAGAGGAGAGAGGATTAATATCAACAGATCATGAGTGACCAGTATTTGTGTAACCTTCTCAGAGAATCCACATCCTCTGCTGGCAGCCTGTTCTAGCTATTTACTTCTATAATTAGCAAGTTTTTTCCTAACAGCTTGACTCTTCATGTAAAGATTTAAATAGTGTTGATTTTTTTTTCTTCTTACTCCATCTTCATGAGTCTGGAGAGTAAGCAATGGTTAGTAATAAATAACCCTAATCCTTTATTATTCACAGAAAATAGCTGTTTCCTCAGCTCCCCTTTTGGCAATTGCTTTTATAGACTAAGCACCCAAACAGCTTCAGTATTCCATCACAGAATAACTCTATGTTATTTACATTTCTATTGCTGAGGTGTCTCTCCCGTATATGCTCACCATGGGCCTATTTTTTGAAGTACTATTCCCAAAAATGGACACAGGACTACAGTTGAGGAGTCATTGGCAATTAGTAGCATGGCATAGTTGCCTTTCATATTTTAGCTATTACAGTCCTATAAATACAGCCAAGAACACCTTCCTTGCAAGAGCATCACAGAGTTGACTCACATTCAGTACAGGATCCTGTATGGGCCCAGACCTGTCTGATCTCACCCATCATGTGCAGGACTCCTGGCACTGGTTCCTGCCCCTGGCCTGCCCAAGGAATGGTGAGAGCTGTGCTGGGCACATTTCAGCCATTTAATCTGAAACCTCCCAATGAGGCCTCATTCAGAGATAGTTCCCAAACACCTTCTGAAGAAAAAGAACAGCCCTAACAGGGCACTTAAAGAGATGTCCATACTCACTAGAAACTTTTCATTTTGCTAAGCCTTCTCATTATTCCCACACCCTTCCTTAGTGTTACATGTTCAGCTGCTGAAAATAGGAGTGCCTTCTGTTTTCTGGCATGCTCATCTGCTCATGCAATCAAGAGCACTCTCTCTGGGGTTTTATAGGCTTGCGTACCTCTTTGGCAATGGACACATTCTCTTCCACATTCTCATCCACATAGTCTGGATTATGGCAGACCGAGCATTGTATCACTTGCATTAGTGATTGCCAGGTTGTGTTTTAAGAAGCTTTCTCTGTGTACTCTGTTTCTCTGATCTGTATTCTATCTTGGAAGGGAACGATGTTTAAAAGGAAGAAGGTAGATGTGGGTGGCAATCATTATCACAGGGATGGGAAAATCTGTTGATATCTGGCCCTGGAATTGCTGGTTCCTGGGTTAGTGATTATATCTTTCTATTTGTTCAACCCCCAGCACAGTGAGGAATTAGACTGGTGACCCTGGGGAGAAGGGTAGATGTTTGTGCATGACTTCAGTGCCTGCCTCAGTCTGAAGCCATGGGCTGAACTGGAGTTTCCAGCCTGACTTCAGTGTCCTGCCACAGCTCCAACCCTGGGTGCGTCCGCAGAGAGGCACTGCAAAGATAAGCCACCACTGCAGAGATAAGCCACAACTGACAGCAGAGCAACCCTTCCCAGGGGTCAAGCAGTTCACAGATCACTGAACCTGTTTCCAATGTGATTTTTGAATGCAAATATTGGAATGTCAACTTTGGTCTCTCCAAGGCCTTTCCATGAGATTTTCACCTTCCTGCTCAAAAACCTTTACTGTAATTGCTCAAAGACCTGTACTGTAATTCCCACTTGTGACTGCCAGCTTTGGCTTAATCCCAGACTCTCCCTCACATGAAGTAATCTTTTAGAAAGAAGCTCCTTCCCTCCTCCCATTGGGGATGCAAAGGGTATCAGCTCACCTGGAGAAACACAGGACCAAAAAGGCAACCCCAGCTCTTTTCAAGACTCAGACTGTGGAGATTTCATGCAGGCAAAAGCCTCTGACTATGGATGAAAGCAACACCTTCCTTCACATCAAAGGGTTAAAACACTTAATTTCTTTGCAATAGGCACTTGGATGTTTCCAGGCATTGTATGAGCCGCTGGGTGTGTTGGGAGTGTCTGGTGTCTGCCTGGACCATTGTTCTTTTCTTCAAGGCAGCACATCACTCTCTGCTGTAGGATATCTCATCCCTCCTCCTCCGTGTAGGTGGAAAACTCACCCTGACAACACCCTGCAGTGTCTTGTGCTGCTCTTTGATTTTCCTTCTGATTTGGTATTTGCTGTGACCTTTTAATCTCACCAGGATGGCTCTGCTTTGAAGCACGAAGCCACATGGGCCCTTGGTTGAGGTGTCACTGCAGTTTGGTGGAAATAGGTTTTGTTTGGGAAGGAAGGGGGAGGCACAGCACCAGCTTTCTATTTCTGTACATCGCTCCAGATCCTTGCTCTCTGCTGTGCATGGCTGCTGCCTTGCAGGGTGTGAGAAATTCCATTTCTTCTCTGCTTAGCCATTTTTTCTGACAGGGTCCTGTGCTTGGGCACTACATTCGGGCCTTGTCCCCCAAATCTCAAGAGAGTCTTGAAAGAAACAGGGCACAACCTAATCTGCTGTTTTCTGCCTAGAACTGGAGTGTATGACACACTTCTCAAAATAAGCTGCAGTATTTATTGGCTGCCGCACTCTCACAGGGTGCAGAACAGGAAAAGCAGTTCCTCAGCTTTCATCAGGGCTTTTGTTGCCAACCTGACTTGTCACTTTTCTAACTGAAAGCAGCAGGGCTTTTACTTCTTTGTTGGCTTCACCTTTTTGCAAAACAACCAGTAGAATAAATAAAACAAACACGGCATTTTGGCAGTGCAGGAAGTCAGAGGGATTAATTCACGTGGATTTGTAGGGAACAGGATTCAGCTCCTTCACTTTTCTAAGGAACCCAGCCCTGACTTTCATCCCTAAACACATGGTTCTCCAAAGTTATCTGAAATGCAGTCTTGCAAAATCCTCAGCCTCTCACTTCAAGTGGCCTGGCCTGTGCAGAGGGAGAGGAGAACCTGTCTGCTTACAGTGCCAAGAAAGCACTGGCAGATGTTTAGAGGTGCTGATATGTCTTCAGCCACTGGTGTTAAATTCCTGAAGGGGTGAGGCTGTGAGGGGTCTGATAAATGGTTCAGACAGGGCACTGCAGCTGCTCTCATCATGTGCCCAGTCAGGAAAATACAGTGATTTTTCCAAAAATGAGACACTAAAGTGGAAGAAGATGAATGTGTTGGCATTTTTCAGACTGAGCATATTTCTTAAATACAACCCATGAACATAAATGTTGTCATTAAGTGGTTTTTTTTAAAGCCCTCCACAAATGTAAATATTAGGAGAAGCACTAAGCAACTCAGCGAGCAGAAGGAGATTTAGGTTAATAGAGCTCTTTTCAGAAAATATCATGACACTAATGCTTAGCTAGCTGCCTTTTTTGTGGGTTTTTTTTTGTTTGTTTTTGTTTTTGTTTTTTTTTGTCTCTCAGTTGTTTCTGGCTTATAAATGCAAACTTTATTCTTCAGCCAGCAAAGTCATTTGTATGTGCAAACCCATGCACAGGAGATGGCATGAAAAGCCAGATGGTAACAGTATTATGACCTGCTTAGCTGAACAAACGCTGCCTGGGACTGTAAGCTTTTTACCTCAGTGTCAATTTGAACTGAAGACCCAACCTAAGCCAGCTCTTACTGACCAAGAGCACCCTATATAGATGATAAAACAGTAGGAGATTTGTTTACTACAACAACAACAACAACAACAAATAAATATACACATGGCCAGAAGAGAAATGGGCCACAGGAAGTCTCAGTCAAAAATTTGATCCTGGGTTTCTGCTGTGCGTGGTACTGGCGTGTACTTGTGAATCACAGTGTGCTGACCTGGGGGCTTGGTTCTTCTCCTCCTGTTAGTTTAGCACATGGAGAAGGGCAGCACTTCCAAGAATTGCTGTCCATCCTGTTGGTATAGCAGGGTAAGCAAATGAAGTTAATTGGAGGCCCTTGGTGGCACGACAGGCAGTGGGACACACCCAGGGCACCCTTCCAGCTCCTGGGCTCTATCAGCAGCAAACAGCTCCAGGGCTGCTGGGGGTGAGCACAGCCCCTTCACATGAGATCAGCCCGGGCACACAGCTCAGCCGCCGGCCAGGCACTGCTGGGAGCCCTTCCAAGGGCCAGAGGCAGCACACACACACCTGCACAGCCCTGGCTGGCACTGTGGGGATTGCTGCCTGCTGACCCTGGCTGTGGCAAGCACCACTTCTTTCACATGCCCTCCTTTCACAAGCCTCCTCCCAAAATACTTCCATCACACTGGCCTCAAGCCTCCCTGCCAGCCACAGTCTGGCAGTGTCCCACCTAAGATTGCTGAGATCCAACCATTTGTCCTTGTGCTGGCTTTGTCCTTTAGATTCAAAATCACATCCTCCCCTGAGCTGGCTTGTGTTTATGTGAGAGCCTGTCCCTGCATAGTCTGTGTAGGGTTTCCTTGGGGTCTTTGTCCTTGGGCATGTGGGCACATTTCACCAGCCTGCATGTTCCTCAATAAACAACTTTCTCACTGTTTCTCCAAAAGTCTCCCGTGTCTCACCAGAAAGAGCTTTATCTCTGCACTGATTCATTCCTGGCTGCTTTGCCTACTGTGATCTCTGGTCCACCTCTGTGAGTTCAGGCTGTATCACAGTGGCCACCCGAGGTATATTAGATAACACCCACACAGAGGTGTCCCTTCCCTCCACTGCATCCCCACTGCCCTGGGAGAGCCCCAGCCCTGTCTCTGCAACACCAACCTGGTTGCACACAGCAACTAATGCCCAGGGCACCGAGAAAAGTAAATCCTCTTGCTCCTCCACAGGAGGCTGGAAAACTGCCCACTTTCTCTGGAGATGCTGAATAGAAGCGGGTAGGTGTGAGAGGTGCAGATGCTTTAACAGGAATGTTTTTTCAAGAACCAGCCCTACTGTCTGGAAACGGCGCCAGTGTTGTGTTTGCTGCTTCTGACTCAAAGAAGAGGGATAAAAATAGACTTGTACAGGGCTCACCACAGAGGGTGTACTGCTGTCACACTGGTACTGACACACAGCACTGCTTAATGTTCATTTACCTTTGTTGATATTGCATTCCCTAATTTTTTACCCCACCAGTGTCCACCCTCTCTAGCCTAGTATTTAATGCTTGAAGCATGGATTTTTCTTCTGACCTTCTTCCCAGCACAGACTGCACGTACCTGGTACTCTCCTGATGAGGTGAATCCAAATTTAGAAGCATTTCTTTGTGAAGCAAATGACTTTTCATTTGATGAGAAGCACCTGGCTGAATAGCTGAGTGATGGTTTCCTTCCAGACCTTTCTCAGGAGCAAAAAGCAGCTGTTGTCCTTGTGCTGAGTAGTCTCAAACAATATAAAAACCTAGCAGTTATTGATCCCCTGTAGTTAACTCCAGAAATTTTGCCAGTAAGCAGTAGAATTTTTTTAACATCCCTGAATAAAAGCTAAGAAGGGAGGCAGCAATTTTCCATCTCTCTGCCAACACTGATCTGCCTCAGGGACTTGGCAGGACAAGTGACAGCCAGGCCTGACAGGCCTGTCTGCAAACAACATGAGATGGTAGAAGGTCATTTAACACATTAGCTCCACCTGTGAGGAGACAGGGCTGCACTCACGCTCCTGCTGCGGGCACCAAGCGGTTGTGGCTCCGGGCTCAAGAGGGGAATCCACATTCCCTGCATAGCCACGGAGCTTCTGGGAGCTCTGGTGTGAGATATTCAGAGCAGTCTGGAAGCGGGCAGGCATGGCATGGCAGATAACCACTGGTTCATTTGTTTCCAGGAGTGTCTTCTGTGATGTTAGGGTCCTTCTGCCCTGGGTTTTAATTCTCTGAGTGATTGGTCTTTTCATTGTCCAAGCTGTGGCTCCATCTGTAGTCACAGAGGCAGCTGAGTATTTGTACTTTTGAGTGCCAGGTAAGGGAGACTGGCTGAATGGAGAGAGAGCAAAGCTTTGTTTGTGTAGTTGGGATGGATACGAGGAAGAGGAGATCTGGCAAATGTCAGGGGAGAGTGATGACGATGAGCAACCAGGTAAAGCTGCGAAGGAAAAACAGGCTCTTCCTGAAGTTTCTCCCATGGCTGAAATCTGAAAGCATTCACATTTGTTACGTACTTTTGAGGAATAAACTAAAGGACTGCAGTGCCTGTCCTCTGCTTTACATGCGTTTAATTATTTTTTGCACATTCAGCTGTTAACAAAGCAGCCAAGGCTCAGCCTTGCTTCTCAGGCCTTCCTTCCTGAGGACAGCAGCAGTGGCAGTCAGAGCAGCAAGCAGCTGCCTGTTCCCCTTTGCACTGCTGCATTCAAGGGTCTCAAAGCGTTTTTGTAGACAGGGCACAGTCTCTTTTCTGAGGAGGAAATCACAATAATAAGGGAGGAAGTGATGGGTGCAAGCTGACGTGGTGTGACTCCATGACCCTTCAGCCCAGAGAGGATGGGGGATGTTCCAGAGGCTTCCAGTGATCTGGACCATCCAGGCCCCAGCCCTCCTGGGGTGTGCTATCCACTGCAGATGGCCTCTTCTGTTGTTCTCTGCAATGAGAAAGGGACTCAGAAACACTAGCTCTGTACAAAATAGAAGTTTACCTCCATGCCCTGAGCTGCCCCAATAAATTTGTGTTTTTCTGAATCCTGCTGCTGGCATTTTCTGCACTGTGCTTCCCATGAGGCAGTCCACACTTATGTTCTTGAGGCTAAGTTCACTTTTTATCCGCTGTGTTTTCCACCCTAAGAGCTTTCTATCTCTGAAGCCCCTAAGGAAAAGGTTTGCAGCAATTCCTTAGTACGGCAAGCAACAAACTAATGTAACGTTTCCTCTGGTTTTGCGACAATGCCCTGTAACTGTTCAGGAGTCTTGAACTGAGCAGCTAAATCAGTGGCACACATGACAGATGATTTTCAGCAGTGTTTAATCCAGGTACTTAGGCCCAATTAAGACTCACAGACAAGCAAGCCAGCACCCCACTGCAACCCCTCATCCACCTTCCTCTGTCCCCTCCACCATTTCCACCTCCTTCCACAGTCCTTTCGAGCAACATGGGGCATTATATGTGCCCCAGCAGCCCCAAACGGTGGGACTGAGTCCCAGGCACCGGTGAACTCACCCCTGCCTCAGTGGTGTGGTGGCTAGGAGGCTCCATGGAGCCCTTGGGATGCTTGAAACAGGGAGCACAAACTGTCCATGCCTCGGCCCATGTGCACTTTGTACAGGTTATCAGCTCTTCCACAGATGTTTCAAACTGAGGATTAGCAGAGAGCTTGCTGAAGTAGTTTATGAACATGTTCTGTGGGTGCATTTAAAACTCCTGCAGCCAGGGATTGCCTCTGCAGGCTGCCTCTGCCATCACCTGCTCCTGAAGGCGTCTCCCTCATTTCTGTTTCACCTCCATGGAGGTGAAACAGAAATGAGGGAGATGGCTTCTGAGATGGCTTGTGGCTGTTTGTGTGAGGTCATGGAAAGAAGAGAAGTCAGGTATCAAGTCAGACCTCGCAGGGCTGGTACTTGCACGCTGTTTCAGCTGGCAGGTTTGTTTCCAGTGTTGCATTGGTGAGAAGCAAACACAAGCCCTCAGCCAGTCTGTGTCCATGTGAACAGAAATGTCAGGGGACACGGGCTCATCCTCTCCCTTCCTTTCCCCATTAACACCTCAAGATTTTTCAAGAAGAACAAGGTGTCAGCTGGTGGCTCTGCTGGTCATGCTCTTCTCAGAGGTGGTAGGAAACTCTGGTGCATTGCCAAATGCTTTGGTGACCTTAGTGAGGGAGGGTGGTGACCAATGATACCATGGCATGTTACTAGGGGTTGATGTGTCCCAGTACCTCCTGAAGATTTTTGCTCACTGAGGAAGCTGGGCTACTCAATACCCATTTAATTAAACTCTGGGCATGACACACAGCCCATTTATTTTCCTTATTGGTAACTCTACGTGAGGCAACACGTCACGAGCTTGAGTCCCAGCAGATTCACAAGTGAAGAATATTTCTCTGCTGCTGGGGTTAGAGGCAGAGACTTTGGTTTGGGCTACTCAGGAGTCGCACCAAAGTGCTGCAACAGTCCCTCTGGTTTTCACAGACTGTGAATCATATCTGGCATCGTGAGAGTAATTTAAATAGGGTCAGGAAGGCAGGCAGTGGATACTGTTAGCCCAGATCTGCTCTGATCCTGGGGAACCCCAGTGGCAGCAGAGTTGGGGAGAGGTCCAGTCTTCCCTGCTTTGGGCATGTGCCCAGCCATGTGTTTCATGCTGTGAGGTGCTTGCTCACTCCTCATACATCAGCCTGAAATCTGTGAGGTCAACCATCATCCCTAAGGGACACTGAATGTCCTTTCAGGCATATCCCTGTGACCATCCACAGGCCGTCTCTGAGGTTTTCAGACCTTGAAGGGCTTTGCAGGGCAAGCGGTTAACTCTGAGTAGCTGTAAAATCAGGCAACTATAAAGTGAAAAATTGAGCAGAAAAAGGTGTTAGATCAGAAATTTTCCAATCTGAACTGGTCAAAACATGCAGCAGAGATCCACTGTGCAAAAGTATTTGTTTTCAGAGGGCCACGTGTTCACAGCCTGCAATGACAAAGCAGATATAACTTAGGTTATAAATGTAAAATTGACCTGAAGAGAAACTTGGGAGTGTTTTCTTTAAGAGAAAGGAGGGAATGCATCTCTTGGAAATTCATATTTTGTCCATCTCAGAAGGACTTCAGGGAAGCAGTCAAAAACAAAAGCCATCTGAGCAGAAGAAAGGTCCACACATGCCCGCAAGAGTTGCATTTTGGCCCATCTGAATGAGCTGACAGGTGCAGTTAATAAAAAAGCTTTGCTTTTGGACGCTGAAAAGGGGATAATTTCTGATGTATGGGCTGGAGGAAGGTTTCGTGGGAAAGCTAGTCTGATGAGTAAGAAATGTGCCTAGATTTAATGGGGATTTTCAAAAGGAAAGGGTGTGCTATATTGTCCCCAAATTTTGTTTTGTCAGCTGGATTTGAAACATTGTTTGCTCGATGGTAATGACCTCTGTGAGTTTACTGTAATGTGGGACAACACACAGGCATGTTGGTCAGCCTCAGCCAGAGGAGTTTCCCAAAGGATGATGCTGCAGGACTTGGCCTGACATGACTGCTGGGTGAATCAGCAACTCAGTGGCTGCAACCTTCTCATGGAGAGAGAGGCAATGCTAAATTCATGGGCTGCTGATCAGAGTGAGAGGGTGTCTCCTTGTCTGCATCACAGAAATAGGGAATGATCTAAGTTTCAAGGGATCCCTGGAGGTCAATCTCCCCCAACCTCCTGCTCAAAACAGGCCTGACTGAACTCAGATCAAGGTGCACAAGGCATTTTCCAATTGAGTTTTCTCCAGGGATGAGGAGTCCAGCTGTTTCCATTCCTCTACTCTAGTGTCTCACTATTGTAATAGTGAAATATTGTTTTGTTATGTATCAGCTTGGATCGATATCTTCATCTGTTACAAAGAATACTGCCTCTTCAGTTTTTCTGTAGTGTGAGATTTTAGAGGGATTTCTGTTTTACCCCCCAAGGAATGAAATAAAGTAAGATTGTCCTTGATGTGGGTTTCCTGCAAACGGGAGCATAATGAATGCTTATTTTGAAATCTTATCTGATCATGCCCTAGGAGAGGAGCGAGAGACGCTGTTTTAGAGACTAAATATAGTTATTTAAAAAACAAAGATGAGCTTCTTTCTTGCTTCCTTCTGGGAAAGATAAAACCATAGCTTACTGTGTATAAGCTTTGCCTGCAGTTTCTCCCTGAACCAGAGATACATAGGAACACAAAGCAATATTTCAGTAATTCTTATTTTGTATTCTGGCAGCAGCCTCTGCAGCTGTTCTGGTACAAAGTCAAACCTCAGGCTGTTTTATGACTTGACAGGTGCTGGCCCATGCAGGTGGCAAAGTGGAGTCACTCTACCTTAAAACTGGGTATCAAACAGAATGAGATAAATTTTAATAGAAGCCTGTTGGAATTTTGCCTCTCTGTGGAACAGGACCTGGACAATCTCCTCCCCAGAAAGCAAGTTCATGCCTGCTGTCCTCACTGGCAAGAGCAAATTCTCTTCTTCCCTCTGTCAGAACCTGCAGATGAGTGCAAGGGAAGGTGGGAGCATGGCCCAGTTTCCACCAGGCATTCAAGGACAAGATCTCACTTCTATATGGAGTACTGAAGGAAGAAAGAGGCTGCTCTTGCTGGCTTGGCAGAGGTCAGGCAAGAATCTCATGTTTTCTCTCCAGTGTCAACAGAAAGGAATCAGATCCAGGCTGCAGCTCAGTAGATGTGACCTGGCTCACCCAGCAAATGCTTCCAGAAGAACTCATCCTCAACTGCAAATCTGGGGGAGTTTTAGAAGGCAGAATGAAGTAATAACTGAGGCTGTCTCTATTTAATCCACAAATGTGAATTTTGAGGTGTCTTTTGAAATCCATAGGCCTCTGGTTCTCTGAAGCTTGGAGCTGTCTCCTTCCTGTCTGGAGGTGAGCTGGAGCTGTGGATGATCTCCCAGGCCCATCCTCCCTGGGTTCTGGGGTGTCCCCCACCTCAGTTCAATCCCAGGCCCACTGAGCCCCGCTGAGTGCCACAGTGTGTGCCCCAATGCACCCACTGAAGTGAAGGTCCAGAGTGGACCAGTCTCCTTTATCAGACTGGTGGGAATGTAACATCAAAGATACACCTTCCAGAGCAAAGGAGCATTTGCAAATTAAGCAGAATACTTTTCTTGCTAGGGAAACAGTGATGAACCCAGGGACGGCCCCGTTACAGTTTGGAGGCAGCTGGATGAGGACAAAGCAGGGCTTGGCCATCAGGTGGCACTCTGAGCATGCTGTTCAGCAGAGATGCCACTCACAATGTTCCTGGGATGGAGGAAATTCCTTCAATTCAAGAATATGACATAAACTTCATGAGCTGTGATTCATTTCAGGTTAACTCCCTTTCTTTATTCCTGCAAAATTAATCATCCAGCTGCTGCATTGTTTTAATACACACGAGTCCAAGAAGAGAACTACAGAAACTACATATTTTCCTAATGTTTCTTGATCTAAATATTTATTATGTGGCTTAATATTTTTGCCAAAGTAGAATAATTCCACTATTTGTTCTCCAGTAGTAAACTAGCATATATTGGCATCTGTTCTGAGTTTGTGCCTGTCTTCGTCCTAATCTCCTATCATCAAGCTGATCTCAAAATAGGAACCTGAATTAATGGTCTCCAGGGTTGTTTTTTTTTTTTTTTTTTAACATAAATCCTTTCTTAACCTTTTCAGGCATTTAACAGTATTTGGAGTCTCTGGTATTGTTCTGCATGAGGTTTCACTTGGCAAGAACTTCACTTAGAGCTTTTTTTTTTTCCCCCTAGAATTACACATCTAGATAAAAATATAATATTTCAAATGTCTTCCTGATTTGTTCCTTCATAATTTTTTAGCAGTAGAGCATTTTCAGCTTTGAAATACCAGCAGTAATTTATTATTAGTAGTGTGCTAGTTCTACGTTAGTGCTTCTACAGGAAAAATGGTAGTGACAGCAATTGAAGGGTGAAATGAAAGGACTCGTGGTTAGCACTGCAGAACAGCACTGCAGACTATAAAATCGCTGTTCTGCTGCTTGGAGCCAGGATTTTGTAACTGGCATCAATGGGAGAGAGATCAGGCTCTGTAGCAGATGGCAAATACTACTCACACGCAGAAGACAGCAGGGCTGAACGGTTTTTGCACAATATTCTCCCCTCCTGCCCAGCATATTTGTAAAACATATTTTTTAACTTTTCTGACCTACTCACCACAGAAAACAATTTAATTCCTTACTCCTGCGTCATCTGACCCTGATATTTAGTGTATTCCCTGCCATTCATGGCTCCCATCCCTAGAGCCGTGAACAAAGCCGTGCTTGTTACAGGGAAAAGCATGAGCTCATCCATTGTAATCACCCGGCTGCTTTAGCTGCTGCTCCAAAGGAGGTTTTGTGGCAATTTCTGAATGCCTTCAGACAAACCAGCACTGGATAAACTTTGGTTGAATCTTCAGGGAGCAAAACTGAGTGGATTAAGTGCTCGTAGCTGCCGTAAGAATAGGTTTTCTGAATGCAGGGAAGCCCTGGTTATTCAGATAATGCAGTGGGGTTTCAGCTCCAAACACATCTCTTGGAGGCTCAGGGAAGCAAGGTCCCAGAGTAGGCTTCAGGCACCCCCGCAGCCGGTAACCTAGATAATCCTTTGATCCTCTGACATTAAGGGCTTCAGGCAAACAAAGGTGAGAAAATGAGAAATGCAAATAAGTAATTTTGAAAGTGTGAAGAAAAGGACTTGTTGAAGCTTAAGCTTGCCGAAAATAGTAGTGAAACAACTTCATTTTATGCAGATGAGTTATAATCACATGTAAATTGCATTTTTCCCCCCAATTTTATTCACTGTAGCTTTCAATTTAGTGACCTGCTTGAGGTCCCTGAAGGTCTATAATCTCTCCTCCAGCTTTGGCTCCAAGAAGACTTTGCTAAAATTATTCATGCACTGCCTGGCTCCTGAAAAATCAATCAGCCCATACCTTTTGTGCATTAACTACCTGAAAGGGCTTGAAAGATAAACAGAGGGCACTGTCCTGTAGTCATTCACCACAAAGAACAGAGATAACAAGCCTGTAGGAGTTTTCCCACTGCACACCTGGGTACAATGAAGCAGCTGCAGCTCTGCCTCCATACCATCTTTTCGTTACCTCATAGGTTAAAGAATAGACCAAGTTCTGAATTTTTAGTGCTACATAATCTAATTAAGTTACATAATCAAGTTAAGAGAGAAGTTCGATGTGTAAGTTCAAGAAGAAGTTCAAGAAATCTTCACAGGTTGTGGGACCCTGAGGCATTGCGTTGCTCCTCTAGACATAATTTTCCCCAACCATTACAAATTAATGTGTTGTCACATTTTTGGCATCACAGTCTGCTAGTGACAGAGAAAAGGCTGCTATAGCTTGTTTGAGATTTCCTACATCTGACTTGTCTCTATTAACAGAGAGAAGTAAAAGGCATGCACACCATTTCTCCCCCCTTCTTTGTTATTAAACTTCCCTATAACTGAGGTGAGCCCAGAAAAAAAAAGTCACAGATGCCAGAGTCTTCACCCTTTTCTGATTTCCGTTTCTTTACATGAGACTGACTTTGAATCTAAAAATTAGGAGCTCAGACTCTCCTCTTAATGTGAAGGCAGTAATCCCTTTACATAACACGGGGAAATGGCATAATTCTGCCAGACGGCTGCAGACTCAGTGGGGAGTGAAGCATTCAGACCCTTATCTATTGTTTTCCTATCCTGACTCATCCCAAGTAATTTTTTCTATGGTTTCTTCTGATTTTCAAATATAATGTAATTCTGGTTTAAATTTTTTTTTTCTCCTGGCCACACATCTGTCTTTCATAATAAGTGCAGGTTTTTATTCAGCTAATGCAGTCATTATTGGTGCCCTGAGAGAGATCCACACTGGAATTGCAGATGAAATGGAAAATAGAGCTACAGTGAAAAGTACAGCAGCTTAAACCTAACTCATGACCTTTTAAGACTTGTGGGTTAGCTCTGTGCTACACATTGTGATAACGTGGAATTTCCTGGCTTTAGCAAAGAGATACTCAGCTTGCTTTGCTCCAAAGTGCAAAGCACTTACTGCCAAAGAAAAGGGAAAATCTTCCTTGCCATATGCCAGGCTGGTGAGCCGTTTATATTTCCCCCAGCAAGACGGACACATACATATTTGATTGTAAATTCTTTATGTTAAATTATATCTTATATAACACGCAGTCAAGAACACCAAAATAATGAAGTCTTGCAGTACGCAGAAAAGTAAATAACTGCTTGTAATGTTACCAGCTTACAGGTGGCAGGGAGGGACAGAAGCACGGAGGGATTTGTGTGACTCGCCAGACGTCATGAAAATGCAGATCTGCCAGAGCCAGAGATATCCTCTCTCACAGTCTCATGTTTTAATCCCCAGCCTTCCTTTCTTTCCATTAAGATAAAATATGTTTCCCTAATCCACAACAGTTAAGGGCTTTTCAGGTAAGCCCTGAATCACTGGAATTCTCTGAAGCTTCCTCTGAAAAAAGCAGAGCTTTCGGCTAGCATTCATGAATATTTTAGCTGATGCCATTATTTATTTTTTAGTATGATAAATATTACAGGGGAGAGCGGAGAGGCAGCGAAACTTTGCATTGGGAATAACAGTGAATGGAGACGGAGAATTCAGGGCAACCAGCCTGTTGGTCCTGCCTGTTTACTAAAGCATCTCTCGGTGTGCCAGGGCGGATCACCATCGTCTGTGTTTCTAAGTCGCTCACACCGCCTGTGCTGCGCGGAGCGATTTGCCGCTCGCTGTGCATCGCCGCGGGTCCCTGCGCGGTGTCCCCGTCCCCTCCCCGTGTCACCAGCCACCGCTGGGTGATCTCCCACCACCTTCCTCGCCGCCCTGCTTCCGAAGGGAGGCTGTAAACAGCCAACAAAATTTTCCACGGAGATGCCGTTCATGAAAATATTTTTGCACGCGTCGCTTTGCAGCCTGCAAGCCGCAGTTTTGAGTTTCCTGGGAAGAAAGCCTATTAAGCTGCCTTTCTGCGGGATTGCCATAGCAACCCTCGCACAATGCCAATGGCCCAGATTCCCTTCAGCCCCTTCTTTCTCAACTGACAGCAGTGATTTTAATGCTCCTTGAACCAAATCTTTGCATGCGGAGACCGCTTTGGGGGGGGGGGGGGGGGGGGGGGGGAAGAAAAAAAAAAAAAAAAAAAAAAAAAAAAAAGCAGCTTTTAATCAGGACTAGTTGTTCTCTTTTCTCTTTCCTTTCTTCCCTGGAAGCGAGTGGGAAGACCTTTAGCATGGCGTCCCTCTCGGCCCCATAAAGTCACAGCTGGATAGTGACCACAAAGCAGTCCCATGTTCAGTATTATTTGGAGTTGTGGGACACGGTGGAGATGATGATTGCGCAGGGATTGCTTTTTACAGATATTTACATCTTCAGGCAGGGATTCTGGGAGCACAGCAGGGAAATAGAAACGAAGCAATCACAGGAACAAGGCAAATTCCCAGTTAAGCATGAGAACAGGACTGGGACTCAGAGCAGCAGTTCTGTGTAAATCAGGCCAGGCTGCTCTGCTTATTTTAAGCATCCCAAAGAGGCCAATATGTGATTACTGCCAGGTCTGGAAGCTGTAGTAGGGTCCCCCAGTGACACTTGGTAGGGCATAATGCCACAGTGAGGGCTGGCTTGTGGTGAAAGCTGGTGACATGGGAGATGGGAAAGCAGAGCCAACACCTGAGGATGCAGCTCAGAGCCAGCTCCCCGCAGGGGTGAAGCCACTCGCCATCTGACCGCAGGCACAGCACACCCTGGGTGCCCAGAGCTGCCAGCGAGCCAACATACGGGCAGGCACTTAGACACAGCTCAGGCAGGAAAAAGAATAAATGTCACCAGTGTCTGACTAACCCACACTTTATGGGAAGCAATCCCTGACTGGAGTTGGTGCTGGGGTGCAAGGCTGCCACAGCCCTCAGGCACCCCCTTTCTCTTGCCACTGTCCTTGTCATCATCCCCCTTTTCTCCTGCCTGCCCTCAGAGGGGCCCCGTGGTTCACTGCCCAAGGCAATGTCATGGAGATGGTGGCAAGGTGTGGGTAGCCTGGAGAAGGTCCCTGCAGGTGAGACACCAGGTCAAATGCTGGTGCACTGAGCTGCAGCATCCCAGGGGGCTGCAACCACAGCTGCAGAGGGAGCCTGCAGTGCAAACCCCACCACATGCACCTTATGCAAGGGGAAATAAAGCTATCTGTGCAATGTCATTCCTGCTAACAGACAGACTCCAACCCCTTCCTCTCAACTGCTCATCATATCCATCAGCAGCATTCCCCAGCTGAATCCCTGTTTGCTGTAAGCATCTGGCCCTCAGCAAACACATTTATGTGCAGTGCTTAGTGCTTCTGGCTTAAAAGTCTGTGCAAACATTAGAAACAGAGGGAGCTCCTCAGCCACTGAATCCAGCCCGGGCTATCTCAGGTAATCATGTCATGTATGCTAACTAATCCTCCCAGCAGTGCCCAGATGGAGGGATGAGCTGCCTGACTCTATCTGGGGAAGAGGAACCAAAGTGCATAGTGAGCAGCCAAGATCTGCAGGGATTCATCCCCTCCCCATCTGAGCCTGCCCTGGTCAGTAAATGTGAGTGGTTACTGCTCAGACAGGGTTCATGTCATTAGTCCGAGCAAATGGAGCATGGACACAGAAGTGATGACGAGTGGAAACATGCTTTAGGGGAGAAATAGAGGCCAAGTTCTTGTCTGCACGAAACCAAAGAAGCTTTGGGAGCTGCCCCAGACTGAGAAAGCTGAGCCCTCCCTGCATCCTGTGTCTCCCTCTGGATGCTGGATTGGCCTGCTTTGACCCTGCTGTGCTGTTTAGTGCTGGTGTTCTGCTGCCCACTCTCCCCTGATTCCTTTTTGGGGTGGATGCCAGGCTGCCCCAAAGCTGACCTCTCTCTGCAGCCATATCCTCACATAAATCCTACCTGGGCAAGGGCAACTTCCCTTTTTGGGACCTGGGAGAAATAATCTCCCTAAAACAGAAGCCTGCAGAGAGGCTTGCAGCAGCAGAAGTGATGCAGCAAATTTTCCTGAGCTGTAAATGTATTTATATCCCATCCCATCCGCTTGTGGCGAAAAACCCCTTACCAGTGCTGTGGATGAGAAGGAAACCATGTTTGCATTTATCTTGCACTTTTTCCAGCTTGTGGTTTGATGGTTTGTGGGATCTGTCTTTCCCAGTAATCCTCTGAGAGCTGCTTCAATGCTGGGACAGTGGGAGAAGGAACTAAATGTTCCTTTGCTGGTTTTCCCCCCTGGAGGACAGAGGGACTGGGCATTGTCCCCATTGCCCCATTGCCCCTGTGCCTGGGCAGCCCTTAGGGCAATACTGAGGGCAGCAGTGGAGGTGGGAGAATGATGGGACATTGGAGGGATGGGAAGCATTGGACAATTTGGGGAAATTTTCATGGTCTTACATAGACTTAGAAGCTTACAAGCTTTTCATTGAATTTCCCTTATATATCTGCTACTAATTCTGCCTGGATTAACTATAAGCACTACCTTACTATTTCTTATTAAAAAAAAAAAAAAAAAGGAAAGGAAAGGAAAAAGAAGTTCTGAAGTTCCCATAGTGTTTTACCTAGGATAAATATAACCTTCCTCCTATTCAGAAAGACAACAGCCTGTACAAAATAAATTTTTACAGGATTATTTGCCGCTGTGGGAGTCAGGCTGGATCCCAGTTTGGCCACTCACATTATCTCTGTGCCCATATGGGGCTGGGGGAGCTGTGTACAGGCAGAGCTCCTGGCTCAGCTGGCTGGAGAAGCTGCTTCATTTCTCTCACTCAGCAGCTCTCAAAGACAGAACAGCACAAATATTTGTGTGTGAAGTAGAAATTAAATCGTGCATTTTCCTGGAGGACTGGTGGCATTTGTTTTATCATGCTATGCCTGGAAATGTTTGTAAACACTACATCAAGTTGCCATACTACAGCAAAGATTAGGATTTAGTGCTTAAAACTCTGTGTTGAGGCTTGAGGTAAGTCTCTTTTTAATGAGGTATTTGAGGACCACTCATACTCCAAAAAGTATGATTTGGGCGTGTGAGTCTGCCCATGTTTTCACTCTGAACTTGCCACAGCTGAGAGAAGTGAGGGAGATGCACAGCCTCCTGAAGGTCTCTTTCCAACCAGGGACACACAAATGCCATCTCACCAGAAAACACAAGTTTCTGCCATTGCTCTTCATGTGGCTCATGCCACAGACCAGGCTGAGTTCTTGGCCTCACACTGACATCAAGGCTTTTAAGCAAGAACTAGGTTAGAAATTCAAGAAGCTTGAGAAAGTCCATACAAAGCTGGCAGGAGACACACAAAGCATTGCAATTTTCCCTCTACAGCAGATCATAAACCTTGAGGTTTATAACCCAGGCTGCCGAAAACAACCCTTGACATCCCATTTTTCCAGGCTGCCTCTCCCACTGGTGATGTGGAGTCTCCAGTACATGCCCTGCTCTTTCACATGCTGCTGGCCCCTTCCTACTCCCCTGCTCCCATATATGCCCCACAAAGCTGCAACCCTCAGCTACTGCTGGGGCTTAGTAAAGATGCAAAACTGCCAGAAAGACACAGAGTCATCTCTGCAGATATGTGAAAAAATGAACTACTGGATGTATCTAACCTTTTGCACATGGAAAAGGAGGCAATGGCCCTTCCTTGGGTAACCTTTCCACAGGGTGGTGTTTCATAGCTTGGAGCAGGCATGCCTGGGGGAGGAGGGAATCTCCTTCCCAAACCTCTCCTGAACTGATGTTTGCCCCACATCCTGTTGGAAAAGGTGCTGAGCTCATCCTCTGCTGGGAATACTCCTGGCAACATGCTGGCTCATGCCATGTCTCCTCTGCCAGGCCCTCGCCCTCTCACAGCAGCAGAGGAACCACAGGGCTTAATAGGGCAAAGTCCCCCAGAGCCATTGAGCATCTCCTTTGTGCACGTCCAGCCATCCCATCTGGTGTTCCAAGAACCAGTGCAAAGATGTCAGTCAGCTGCTGGACTGGCACTACAACCTGTAGGGTGATAGACCCTCATAAATTCTGTTTGTCTAAGCTATGAGGGCCTATCTGTGTTTCTTTTTATTGTGGAATAAAGCTGAACAAGCTGAGGGTCATATGGGCGTGTAACACTACCAACAGTTTTTATGAGACTGAGTCTTTTGGCCAGAAACTCACTTCAACTACTTGTTTGACCCAACTGAACCGGACCTGGCAGAGAGGTTGCCAGAAAATCCTGGTAATCCATGACAAAGCCAATGCTTGAGATACAGCTACCCACCTCTCATGTCCCTGATTTGTGACACACATAAACCATGAGATTGTTAATTTTGTCTAATTTACTTACATATTTAAAAGGTGCCATGTATCCGAAATCTGATTGTCATGTGGACTCTGAGGGTCTCACCCCTCTTCCTCACCTGGGAATTTTCTATTACTGTCAAGTCTGTCCCTATGTGTTTCAACTTTCCCTTTAAAGCTGGCAACACCTAACTCCACTGTTTGTTTGGGTTTTGGTTTTCTTTCTTCTTTTTTTTTTTTTTTTTTTTTTTTGGTCACGAGTACTGTAAAACAGGCAGGAGGTCTGTTTATGTCTTCTTGTTGGCCTTTAATGAAATACTGCACATTTTATGCCCCATTTTTTTCTGCTAACACTGACTAGTGAAGCTTGCTTTAGGACTCCCAGCTGTACTGCATGGTTGATCTGTGAATGTTTCTAGAAGAGCAATGGAAGATGAGAGATAAATATATATATTTCCTTACTGGGATCTGCAGCATTTTGCCTGATTTCTCTGGTAGGAACATCTTTGTATATAGCTCTCGTGTCTTGCCTGCATCCAGGACAGTACCCGATCCAAGCATACACTATAATTTGTGTCCTGTTGGAGCATGTTCCCAGAAAAAGCCCTACATGAGTCATATCACTCTCCCAAACTCCCTGCTTGCCGCCAAGACGTCCAGCTGTATGAGGAGGAAGCACAAACTGTCACATGGGGATCTTTTTGACGGTGGTGTCCTGTCAGCCTGGTGCTTGTCAGAGCCTCCTCAGGCAGCGCTCACCAGGCTGTGCTGCCTGATTTGCAGCAAGGCTTGCTTTGCCGTAGGAGATGTGTGGTAACGAATTCCCTCTGGGTCACCTTCATCTGCAGCACAAAACCAGGCAGATGGGGCCTGAGGGAAGCATTTCCATAATGAAACAGAGAGGCAGAGTACCTCCAAGGATGGCAGGAGTTCCCTTGTATTAATAACATTCTTAAATAACAAGCACTTTCGATAATCTTTTCTCGCTGGTTACTCTCCTCAGAAGTCCCTTCATTCAGTTTTAGTGCATCCCCTTTGATGCACTTGAGTTTTCTCACGGCCTCATTCAGAAATTTTTATTGTATTTCAGTTCCTTTGTGGACTCATTCATTGTTTGCTGCAGCTCCAGCATGGCTGTTAGTGGTGCAGGAGTGTTGCCCTCACACACATCAGTGTCTCCTACTGCAGATGTTGAGTTTAGCCTCAGTTACACTCAGACTGTTGTTTTCCCCATGAGATGAACTGAAACAAATATTTGAGATGCAGGGTAAGGAGCTGGAAGAAGATAAGAGTGGGAGGAAACAAGCAAGTGGTTTACATGGAAATATCTTTCAAATGGCTCATTTTCTGTCATTTAAAGTACAAGGACTAATGCACAACAGGAAATGTCTTTATTCCACCAATATTTCTTGACCCCTCACTGTCAGAAGTCTTCAATGTGTCATGTTCTTCCCTGTATGTGCATGTTTTACATGGAATGGTAATGTCCTACTACCTACTTTTCCAATTATAAACCACACCCTAGTGGTAGAACACTTTGGCTTCTCCTCCTTTTAAGAGCGAGGAGGATAATACCCACCTGGGTAAATCACTTTGTTTCCTACGGCTGGAGTTTGCCTGTGTTAATCTCCCCCCCAAACAACCCAGACCACTGGAGGAGGCTGATGCCATCTCATTAATTTGCCTTGTTTTGTGTTTTTGTGCATTTCTCTGCCACAGATTCTTTGGAGAGTCGCGAAACTTTCACAGAACACAAGAATGACAATAAAGACTCTGGTTTGATCATTGTGCTGCCGGCTGCAGAGGGCTAGAAGTGATAAGACTGACTTGAAGATCACAAATCCTGAAATAATATGTATTTTTTTTTCACATGTTTTTCTCCTCTACTTGGAGCCTCCAAGTACAGCCAGTGCCACATATTCTTTTTCTTTTCTTTTCTTTTCTTTTCTTTTCTTTTCTTTTCTTTTCTTTTCTTTGCTTTGCTTTGCTTTGCTTTGCTTTGCTTTGCTTTGCTTTGCTTTGCTTTGCTTCGCTTTGCTTTTCTTTTCTTCACAAAAAGGGTGCAATTAAAAAAGAAAAGGAAAAAAGAGGGATGGGATGACTTTCAAGAGGTGAAACGTAGGAAAACAGTAACTACCGTGAGCATTGAAAACACAAAGAAGGTGGTAATGCTGCTTTAAAAACAGTTTTGGAATTTAATTTAATTTTAAACTCTGTTTCCCTCCCAGTCTTCTGCCTTTACCTAATTTTTAGTCCAAGCTAACTCTGCTGTTGCTAAGACTTCCAGGAGAGAAATTCGTGTTTCTAAGGGCCGTTACAGTTGACACAGCAGGACTTCAGCTGAAAACTAATCTGAAGTGAAGGTTGGGTCTGGAGGACACCCTGGTGCTTATTGCCATGCCCCTGGCTACTGGGTCACAGAGTATTCGGTGGAACTCAGCCCGGAGTATAAGGGTTGCGATTGTGCTGGTGTGGTGGGTGGCGAGAGACAGCCTGTTCCTGTGGCCGGGGGGGAGGGATGGGGGCCGGAGGGGGCTGGGGGAGGAGAACTTCGTTTGCCGCTGCTCCCACGGCTCTTAATTGCGGCGGCATACATGGTGATAAGCTGCTGAATTGCCTTTCACCGGCCGGGAAACCCAGCATGTGAAAAAATTCGGTCTGTCATTGTCTGCTCGGCACAGCTCGCTGCCTGACCCGCCAGTCTGCACACAATGCGGGAAAATAAAGGCGAATATTATTGCCACTCCAAGAGCCACCGGCCGCTGTCTCGGGCCGAGGGAGGTGGAAGGACCAAGGTGGTGGAAATCAGCTCACGTTGGCCACGTTGTTCATTTGTCCTCCTTTAGGGCCGCACCCCAAGGTGCAAAGCTGTTTCCCCAGCTGCAGGTGAACAGCGGCGCTCAGAGCGAGGGGTGGCACACGCGTGAGCCACTGAGAGTGGGACAGCTTCCCTTGGATTTTACAGTTCCCGGACCCAACTCCTGAGCACCGACTATTTGCTGGGAACCTGTAGTTTGCTTGTTTATTTATCTAGCTCATCCTGTGACTTCCAAGGAACGGTTTCCTTGTCCTTATGCTAATCCAAGCCCTGCTGAATAAAGGGGCTTTTTTTCCCTCCATCCCGTCCTGCGAGAGGTCATCTTTATTCAAGAGCCATGAATGATGTGCGCAGGGTACTAATCGCGCACAAAGCGCCCCGTCCCGAGCCAGCCAAGCGTACAGCTGTCCTTTTGTTCACGGGGATGGAGAGGGAACCTAAAAAGTGCTCCTGCCTCGGGGACAATAGCAGCGGCTCGAGAGACGCCTGAGATTTGGCAGGGCCCCTCTTTCCTGGCGCTAAAAAGGCCTTTATTAAACATAAATCATGTCAGCTGCTGCCGCAGCCCTTTCTCAGCTTATAAAAGATTCCCCTTTACTGCTTAAATGACACGATGGAAAGGAATTGCTCTGAAATACCCCAAAGACCAGAGCAATGGAGCAGGTTGGGGACAAATGACACTTCTGACTGTTTAATAGTAATGCTCATCTGTCGCTGTTACGATGATGCTTGCAGCTGGGTTCGTTTTTTAAGCTGGCTGATGATTCAATGTGCTTTATTGATTTTGTGTTGTCTTGAAATGTCATGAGGTCACAAGGACAAATTTTATACCGGTGAGTTATGAAGAATAACATGGAGTCCTACAAGCCCTGGGATAAATATGCTGCCATATGTTATCCCTGGGAAAGTGTGATGCCTCGGGCATAGTAACTAAGTGTAGAGCACCTCTGCAAAGAGTGTCATATCTCTGTCAGGGGAATAATTATTTGACTTTCTTACGCAGTGATGTGTGACATGACTGCAGCATTTCCCCGGGCTGGGGAGCAAACGCTCTTTCTTCTTCCCCTTGTAAATAAAAGGGCATTCTGAGTATAAGGAACAAAATCACTCATGGAGAAACGGGCAGCTTCAGGTAGCGCTGTTGGCAGTTCCTGTCCTCACTGGGCAGTGGGTGCTTTTGGGCAAGGAGATGTCACTGGGAGTGCAAGACATGGCAACCACTGAAGCTTGGGGCAAGATGAGGATGTGTCAGGAGGAGTTTGATGTCCCTCTGGAATTTCAGGCAACTGGATGCTGGTTGTGACTGGAATTGAGTAGTATATAACTTACAGTCTTAACTGCTCCCTTCAAGCTATAGTCCTCTGGGCTCATCTTCTGCTTCTCATGCAGAGATATTGCAGCCAAACCCAGGCACTTACCAGCTATGCACTCTGTCAATAAATATGTATATTCACCTATTGTTTAAATTTGCACCTTAATAGCAGTTATAGCTCATTAAGACCATGCCTCAACATCCCTCCTCCCTCCTGCTTGCATTCACCTTTGTTTCCTTTGAGTTGACACACCTGCCTGCCACAGACAGCTGTCACAAGGATGGTATTTCTGTCCCACAGGGTCCCCTGCCCCTGTTGTTCTCACTCTCTTTCAGTGTCTCACTGACTCTTGGAGGCCAGGCATGGCAGGGCTGCACAGCCATGGATCTGCACTGCACACTGGAATAGGTAATTCCATAGATGGCATTAGTCCCCTAGTTCAGTATCAGTGCCATTCTCCATGACCATCACCTCGTGGAGTCGGGGAAAGCATGTTAGAGGCTTTCACAAGTGAGGTCCTGCTGGCACTGGGTAACAAGCAGAGCTCCTTATTTGTATAATGAGCTCCTTTCTCATGTTTTCAATGCATTCTTGGGTTTTGACAAGGATCCCCACCAACCTCCCAATATTTATTTATTCATAAATAACTGAGCCTACAGCTCTATGCATCATGTCACAGCTCCTCTCTGCAGAACAAGCCACTGCTCCGACCACCCTGATCAGCAGGTTTGCAAAAAACTGCATTGACTCTTCCAAATTTTTTAGGCTGGATAGGTCTGATTTGTTCCTGCCATATTTTTTTTGCAAGTTATTCAAGTCAGTGAAGAGTTGCTTAGTTTGCACTAGCAATAACTTTGGCCCTGAATCTGCAACAATTTATTCCCTTTTAAAAAAGCAAAGGTATTGTCTGCACACCTCTGGGACATTCACAGAGAATGTAAAGTCTCTTATCCAGTGGCTGTTGCTACTTGAATTTGATATTTGCCTCATGAAGTTCTGGATGACATGGCACTCAAATGAAGATTATTCAGAAAGACACATTTTTCCTGACATGAGTAATAGGCTGGAAAAAGAGCTAATGGAGTGTTAGTAAACCAGAGACCAGTCATCACATTGCTATCTTCACAAAACTCATCTGAATTAAATGCTCATCTTTTTTACAGGTGCCATGAAACGTCAGTTTTCTCCTAAATAATATATATCAGAATTTACATATGTTAATTGTATGCTTATTATTATTATTTATATACTTCTTCATACATTATTTATCTCAGAGTTTTTATGTACATATAAAGATATTGAGATTATATATTTGCATGTCAATGCATATCTCTTATGCATAATATGTAAAGCTGAAGTATCAAAGCTTAATTTACCCAAGTAAAGTTTAATGGAGTTGATGGCAAGGAAAGGCAGAGAGAAAGCAGTGTATTAATTGCTTTGGATCTTCAGATTCATAATTTCTGACTTGCTGCAGACCAGAATAAAATTCATAATAGCACAGGTGAATCATTCTATTTACTCTCTTTACACTAAGAAGCTTTAAACAGTTTTTAAATGCATTTCTTTTCTTTATAATACTTTTTTCAATTGCTAGGACGCCCTGACTTGAGTTTCAAATATCTTTCACTCGCTCGTTAAACAGAAGAAGAAGGACAACAAATGTCAAAGTGAAAATGTGCAGAGGATGGGGAGATGATTCAGCCTCACTGATCACTATTTACCATGGCAATTTGCTTTATAAGTTGCAGATGTAAGTTTTAGCAAAGCAAGATCATCTCTGTTTTTCCTTTGTGCCTTAGTGTCTCCATCAATTAAAAAACTTTGCTAGGGCTGAATACGTAGCTTGTGGTTAGCCACACAAACACAAAGGCAGATTCTCACACTTGGTGTGCACCAAATTCAGCCGAAGTGTGGCCACTCACTCCCCCCACCCCAGGGTCTTCTCTATTCAGCACCCCTCCTGGAAACATCTGAGTTGTTGGAAGCATGGGGGACTTGGCAGATCTGCCCTGTTTGAGTGCCCTCTGAGACTGCAGATGTTTGCATGTGTTGTTTTGTGTTCCTTTGCACCCACGCAGGACCACTGAGCTCTCTTCACATGAGTCACAGCCTCGGGAGCTGGCCTGAGGCCCTGACACTGGTGGCTTGGCACTGTGACTCCAAGAAAGTTCTTGAGAATTTAGTACCATGTCTCACTTCCAATGGTATCCACAGCTTTTTCATGTGAAAGTGTGAGATGTGCTCTCAGAGATTGCTTGAGCCAGGAGAGCACAGAAAGGACGTGGGGTGGGGATGGACAGGGCTCACTGCTTTTTGGGGAAGGATTGCCCTTGGCTGTATGTGCAGTGCTGAAATAGCAGAGCATCAATATTTCTGAGACACAGTCATCCGGTTATTGGTTAATAAAAGCTTAATACTGCGAAAAGGTGACTACAGATCAGTAAATGGTATGTTCCTTCTGAGGTCCTGATGAACAGGTGTGTATCTGAGAGAGTGCGTAAGTTGTGACAGTGGCCTAAAAAGTGATAGGAAACAGTAAAAGATTCACTACCTGTTTTTTTTTCTCTTATTGTACCAAAGCATGTAGGTTCAGATCCCTGAAATTTATGTCACCAGTACCTTATCCTAGTGAAAATGACTGATTTTTGTCCACTACCAGAGCACATCCCTTTCTCTAGATGAATGATATAAACTCACTACCCAAAGGTGTACTTTGATCTGCACTTAGGTGCACTGTATTATTCTGCTGTCTCCTGAAGTGCTCCTGATAATTGGGGTCTTTCTACACCTTTAGCCCCAGAATAACTGAATTGTGGACACAAAATTCCCTGGACTTGCCGGGGAATGTCCTCCTATTGATTTTCTTTCCACTCAACTGATATGAAGCTCCATTAATCCTGGCAAACTTCTTAAACCATTTTCCCAGTCCAAGTAGCACACGCTTGATTGGCACTTCTGCAAAAAAAGGGATCTGAATGTGAAATCCTCGTTTTTTTAGCAGCATCATTCACACATGGGAGCTGGCAGATGGCTGCGCTCTCCTAGGCCAGCCCATTGAGGGAGCAGGGAAAGCGGCACACGACATCCTGGCGACTGTGGGCTCCCGGGTGTGTGGGCCAAAGGAGGCAAATCCCACCTCCTCCCTGCTCCAGGAGGCAAATCCCACCCCCTCCCCGCTTCAGGACACGCCATCAGCAGATGACTCCTGCCTCTGCATGTCAACCCTACCTCTGGGCTACAGGCAGTGAGTTTGTCAGCGAGGACTGGAGAGAGGGCTGCCACAGTGCATTGATGATACCAATGGGCGCGATGGAGAAGGGATGTCAGAGCCTGGATTAGGTGCAGAGCAGCTGGAAGGGGGCTGGCAGGGGCTGGGGGTTCATCAGAGCAGCACAGAAGGGTGCCCCACTTAAAGAACAGCTGCAGGAATTCCAAGGAGCTGTTTTCTCCCCTGTCAGAGCCCAGGAGCTCATCGTGCCTCCTGAAAGGCTGGGGTGTGCAAGCTTGGTGCAGCGCTGGCACTGAGAAGGGAAGCAGGGTTGTCTTATGGAGCCAGCTGAAGAAACAGGCAGGGGTTTTGAGCTGGTGACTGGGAGTTTTCAGGGTACTGCAGGGCAATTTTCAGGATCCGGTGTCTTGTTCCCTGCCTAACAGATTGAAGTCATCAGCATGAATTCAGACACCACCATTTATATTTCAATCTATTACAGAAACTAGATCCATTTTTACCAATCCCTTCTGTCTGCAGGTGAGGGCACCAACTTCAGTCACAGTAGAAGTGCTGCTTCCATTTGCCTCAGCCCTCCCCACTGCCCTTGCCTGCAATGGTTGCTATTTTTATCCTCTGTAAAAACAGTACAATCAACTCCCTCTGCTGCCAAAGGAGCTCTGATGGATAATTTAATACCAAACACTGAGATGATTAGGGGTGCAGGGCGGCTTTATTACAGTCAGAGAGAAGCTGAACAGGCGAAGGTTGTGCTGCAAGTCTGAAATCTCCCAAAAATAGCAATGTGGAAAGCCCACAGCGGGGGGGAAAGCTCTACGGAAGTGTCAAATGCTGAAAGAAACTGGTGGCTCAGGGGAAAAGAGAGGCTCCTTAGAATGGGGGCTGTTCACCCCTTAAACCCCAGCCTGCAAAACAGACTGACTTCTGGTGGGGTCATACAAACCATGAGGTGGCTGTTCAGGCTGTCAATGAATCAAACAAATCAGGCCATGCCTTTAATTACACCCATTACTGCTGGACCAAAAGAGGAGTAAACAACTCTGCTTTCCCCACAGGTGGAAAGACTCAATTTCTTTGAAGCTCTCTTGATGTCAGAGGTTATCTGTTTTACTTTTTTTTCAACACTGGCTCTACTTGTTGTTCCCCTCCCCGTATTGTTGGAGGAAAGGGACTCACCGGGTCGTGCAGAGGAGCACGTGTTATAGCAGACTGTATTTTCTCTCACAGCTTCTGCTGGCTGGAGGGTGCCCTCATGCTGAGCTGTGCACACAGTTAACATGGCAAAACTCCTTTTGAGTGGGGTAGATCTGCTCTCTTGCAGATGCGCTGGTATGAATACATCTGTATTGGGATAGCTACTCATGTAGATAAATTAAATGACTCTTCTTGTCTAAAATAGATAGACTTGTTATACCAGAACAATTTATGCACTAAGGGAATTAGTCATATAACTATATACAGTAGTTGAAATGGGATTTACCAGCTAGTGGGATGAATATTTATTCTTATCCATACAGAAGTAAGTAGAGGTTTATTATTAATCTGTCCTATGTAGCAGACACAGTATGGACCCATATGGATAGCAGTGTGAATCTTATAACAGTGAACTTCCTATATCCTTTTTTTCAGGATATATCAATTTAAAAAAAATCACCTTGCAAAAATAATTATGGCAGGACAAAGAGTGCCCATGCCCTGTCTGAAGAGCTGTCTTGAAATGATTACGGCCAGAGGTGGGTTACAATCCTTCCTTCTGTCCAAACCCCTGCTGGCTTTGAGATTTCAGTCATACGAGTATGATAAAGTAAAAACCTTTCTCTTCTTTGGTAGCATTTCAATAAGATCCTCAGCTCATGTGAAGTCCACCTTCAGCTAATGGAATGGCTTCTTAGTAGGAAATCCTATTTAAACTAGAGACAGATCATCATGGCACTGTGGGGAGAGCACCCATGCTGGGTGTCTTTGTCCATCTTCCTGGTGCACTGGGCACCGTTCCTTGACCCTGGTCCTTTGCAGGGGGTTGGCACGAGGGAGACACCAGGGATTGCCCTCAGCATTGATGCGTACCAGTCCTGGGGCCGGGGCAAACTCATTTCTTTTCTCTTGGGTGTGCTGAGGAGCAGAGACCAGTGAGCATTAATCCTGAGTTGGAGCATTCACATTCCACCCACTCCTTCCACTTTAATCGTACACTGATCTACCCCGGCCGTGGGGCTTACAAGATCTGGCCTTTGCTAGCATTTTGATAGAGCCCAGCAACAAGACTTCTATTTTGTCTGGCAGGGCTCATTTCAAAGAGGTCTGGTCCCCGGAGAGGCAGCTGACATTCTCTTTCTTCATTTCATCCTGCCAGCTGTCTTCTCAGTTCTGTCTTTTAGACCTGTTTTTGTTCCTGGGCAGAAATACTTTTGCAGGTCAGCACTGAGCTTTCATTCAGTAGCAAGCTAAGGAATTTTTCAATGGCATAATGTTAGCCTATTTTAATCCCTGCATGAATTCACTGTCCTGTAGCCTGGATAAATTTAATTTCATGACACCATTGAGCCACATCAAGAAAACAAATGGAAGTGTGAGGGTTAATAAAAGTTCCAAACCTTTTCTTTTGGCTGTCTCAGACTGCAAAGTGGATGAAGAATGCAGAAATACACCATACACTGTACTGTCTTGGTGACTTTTCCAGGCCAGCAGAGCGGTTACTCAGTACCTGCTATTTCAGTTCCTTGCTCAGCCATAGATGTCACCGCAAAGATAAATTTTCTGCCTTTTGCTGGGAGTTGCTGACGTAAGGAATAAGACTCCCAGTTGCAGAATCCAACCTTGTGTCTCCCAAACCAACATGGAATGATGCAATGGTTCTCTGAGTGTTTGGCAGTTCACCAATACCAACAGGATTTCCAAGTATGAATGTCAACCAAAAAAGCCTTCTTCCTGGCTAAAAAAAACCCCTCTCTCAAAGCCATCTCCATCTCTGCTTCCCCAAGGTCCCAATTACAGCCATGTAAGAAACTCTCCTCTCCCTTTCCTTTGCTTGCAGCCATGTCTTTGTGGTGTGGGTGGAATTGCTCTTTGTAGGTAGCAGTGCCCTGGGGCTTCGTTCTGTGAATCTCACTACAGCAGCCACCTCTTCTTATCTGCCAATCAAGGTATTCTCCCACTAGTCATTTTATAACCTACCATGTAATACTGAACAGTCTACTGTAGGGTAGACTTTTGACAAGATATTTTATGGTTTATTCAGAGTAAATGCACAGTAAGCTCATTTAATCTAAAATCCATGCAGTTTCCAAAATTTCCTGTGTTCTCTGTATCCTCTTTATAAAAATACCAGATTTTCCTCCTGCAGCTTGGATTCTAACAGGACTTTATTTCATTCCTCTATCTTTTCTCTTCCTTCTTTAACTTAATGTTGCTGCCAGCTTCTCCTGAAGACAAGGGCAAAGCTGTGATGGACTTCAGCAGGTGAAAGGCTGGGTCTTTAGCTACCACACTTATCTACCAAAAATGAGACCAGCATCACCTCCATAGGACATGAGGGCACCTTTGAAACACATTATCCACCGTAAAAAGCAGGTGGTCCAGCAGCACAGCTGCAGGCAGACCACTCACTCAACAGCAGATGGAGTTACCAGAAATCAGACTTGTGAGTTACCACACTTACCCTGAGCTTTACACATTAGTCCTGGCAAATGCTGAGAAAAGAATCACGTTGTTCAAGAGTGAAAATCATGTTGTTGTTTCAAATGGACGTGCTCTGTCCCAGCAAGGGAGAGGTTTGGTGGCTGCAAATACAATGCAATTGGGGGACATTCTTATGTCCTGACTGGTTGGGAGAGTTTTGGTGACAGCAGCATTTCGTTGGACACAGCTCCTGCAGCGTGGCTCCCTGTGAGCAGCCTGAACATTCCCGGGGTGCCTCTCCCACTGCTGTGCAGAGCTGTAACTCCCTGAGCACCACAGCTGAGGGTTCAACTTGCTGCCAGCACCTTACTGCCACTAGGGTGAGTGATGCCTTAGAGGTGTGTATTTTCTCCATCCCTGCTGAGCAATAAAATCAAGCCCTTCATATGCATGTGGGCTTGTCCCAGGATTTCTGCAACTGGGCTCAACTGGTCCCATCTGTCACCACCGGCTGTGTTAGATATGCAATGTGCCTTGCTGCAGGGTAAGTCCTGGTGTCAAGGGCCTGGGCTGCAGCTGCTGCACACCCAGATGCCCCCAGATCTAAGGTATCAGTTGGGGATTTTGTGGAGGTAAAAGGATACATTGATCAAATTCCTTGCCTTTCATTCCTTCTTTTGTTTTCACAGAATATGCTGAATTGGAAGGGACCATTCAGGACCATCGAGTCCAGCTCCTGATCCTGAGCAGGACACCCCAAGAATCTCACTATGTGTCTGAGAGCATTGTCCAAATGCTTCTTGAACTCTGTCAGGGGATGGTGCTGTGACTGCTTCCCTGGGGAGTTTATTCCAGTGCCCAACCACCCTTTGGATGAACAACCTTTTCCTGATACCCAACAGAAACCCACCCAACTCAGCTTCATGCTCTTTCTTCAGGTCTTGTCACTGAAGAGATTGATACCTGTGCCTTTGCTGCCCTTGTGAGGATGTTGAAAGCCACAATGAGCTTTCTCCTCTTCTCCAGGCTGAACAGACCAAGTGACCTCAGTTACTTCTCATAAAGATTCCCCTCCAGACCCTTCACCATCCTCATGGCCTCCTTTGGAAGCTCTGTAACACCTTTATGTCTTTCTTATATTTTGGCACCCCAAACTGCCCCCAGCACTCGAGGTGAGGCTGCCCCAGTGCAGAGCAGAGCAGGACAATCCCCTCCCTTGCTCGGCTGTGCCTGATGTCCCCAGGACAGAGTTGGCCCACCTGGCACGGCTGACTCATGTTCAACTTGCCATGGACCAGGACCCCCAGATCTCTTTCCGTGGCACTGTTCTCCAGTCTCTCATGCCCCAGTCCATACACACAGCCAGGGTTGCTCTGTCTCAGGTGCAGAATCCAGCACTTGCCCTTGTTAAACTTCATGCAGTTGGTGATTGCCCATCTCTAACTTGTTGAGGTCTCTCTGCAGGGCTTCTCTGCCCTCAAGGGAGTCAATGGCTCCTCCCAGTTTGGTGTTGGCAATCTTTCTTGGTATTCCTTCCTGTCCTGCATCCAAGTTGTAAATGAACATTTTGAGTCATTTTGTTGGAATTACTTCTTCCTCACGTTCTGAGGAACCCTCTGCTCTGTGGTTGACCCTCAGGACATCGAGCAGACACATAGGCAGCAAACGACCCAGAATTTTGTGAGGCCACCCTGATTTTGCAGATTTTTCCTACGAGGAGGTTTTGTGAGGAGTGAAACGTGTGGGAATGGTGAGCCCACAGCAGGGGGCAGTGCTCTATGGAAAATCCATCCACCGTCCTTCAGCCATTTTGAGCATGGAAACTGTGACATTACAGGGCCTGACCTGGCAGCCTGGAGCTTCTTTAACATCCCTCTCCCTCCCTGTCCAGGAAGAATGATTGCAATCAAGGGAGGCTTCTACACAACTCTCTCTGCACAACTTAGGCTTTGTTTCTATCTCAGACACACACTTGGTTTTGAGGTTGAAGAAAATTATCGGATGTTTCAGTGTTTAAATCCATGTGTGTATTTTCCCAGATGTATCTGATGTCTCTTTGAGCCATTCCTAGAAAGAAAACTCAAAAGGCCAAGGCTCCTCCAGAGCACCCTGAGAAATGAGCCCTCGGCAGCCAGCCTGTCTTTATCAGCCATCATTCAGGAATCACATGCTACCCCAGGAGGGGCCATTTTAATTAAACTTGAGACTACCGCCAGCCTTTCCACTCAACTCCAGCGTCAGCCCTTTTCCTATGTTTACTGCAGACATATCCTGCCTGGAACTCTATCCAAACACAACAGCATCTTGCAAATAAACACTCAGCAGTGAAGTCCAAGCCTTTTCTCCTCCCTGTTTTCACTGCCCTGTGCTCGTCCCGGGATGCAGTGGCTGTGCTGTTGGATGACAGACCACTGTTCGGGAGGGAGCAGGGACAGGTGACCCTGGTGAGCTGAGCTGCAGCTCACTTCTGCAATTTAAACCAACTCAGAGCTTTGCTGAAGGTCTACTGCTGCAATTTAGGGTAGAAAGTGGGTTTTTTTCTCATTGTTTTGGACCATGTTGCCACTGGGGAGCTCAGCTGGAGGTAGTAAGGAGCTCTCTGTTCCCTTCTCCATCTCCTCTTGCCATTCTCTGGCATGCAAAGGTCTCGAGGGGATACCAGGTGTGAACCTTCACAGTGCTTCCTGCGAGATTTTCCTATCTAATCTGTATCTATGTACTTACTTAGATTTGTAATAGGTGCAAGAGACTGAGACTGCTCTTGCTGGCCCTGCCCTTCCCACCCAGGATGCAGGGACCTCTGCTTGTTCTCCTGCTGCTAACATTTCTGTGCAAACCACAGAACTGGCATTTGGGGTAGAAAGGGTTTGGAAAGGATTTCAGGTCCTTGAAGAATCCTTTCACATCATAGGTTCTGTCTCCTACATCCCCAGAGGTCCCACAGGTCCCTGAAGCCACCAGAAGAGGCATGGTGGAGCTGCCCAAACCTTCAAGGGCCTCACAATGTTGGCCCTGTGCTTTGCTTTTTGTTTTTGTGATCTCTGCTCCCTGGCTTATCCCCTGATCCCTTTCTCCTCCCCTCTCTGACGTGCCTCTCTGGCTTTCCCAAGCACTATGCCAAGACACTAATTGCATTCCTCGTGCTCCTGTGTTTCCATTAATGGCTGAGGACTTGGACCCATTCCTCTTTCCTTCCCTCCTCCCAGCATACCTGTCCCTGACCCAGAGATGGTCCTGTCCCAGAAAAAGAGCTGGTGCCGAGGGTGCCACATGGGACGGGGCAGGACTCCAAAATCCAAGCGAGCAGAGAGGAGACAGCCTGCACATTGCCCAAACACAAATGTGAAGCGTGGGACTTGTCACCCCAAGGTTACACAGGCTCAAGAAGCAATTTGACAAACTCACTGAAGGCAAATATGCCCAGGGCTACTAAACACACAGACATAACCCCTAAATGAGAATGTCCCTGAGCTGTGGGTTGCAGGGAAAGGTGAGTGTTCTGGGGAAGGAGCCCCTATTTTTGCTCTGTTTGTAGCTCTTCTCAGTGTTGCACCAACAAGTGCTCTGCAAAGACAGAAAAATCATATGAGACCATAAATTCTCTTCCACAGGAATCTCTCTCAAAATATCCCCTGCCATATTCCCACTTGCTTGCTTCCAGGTTTTCAGAATATGGGAGCCAATTGTTCACGACAGGGAGCAGGGAACTGGCTTCACCTTGTGAATGGTGTACCAAGGTGGCGGTAGTTTATCTGATGAAAGAGATCGCATGTGGATGGCTGCCTCTCAGTCCCTCTGATGTCCAGAGATGCAGGGTGCAGCATTTTAACACCAGGAATCCTCCTGGTTCTCTGGTTGTATCCAAAAAGAGGTTTTTGATATGCAAAAAGAAGGCTTTTCAGTGCTGTGCTGGAAGCCACACAGGACTTGATGGGAAGCTCCCCCAGTCAATCTCAGACTTCAGCATTGCTGCTCAGCCTGTTGCTGTTCACCCAGGAGCTGCTGCTGCCCATCTTGCCTGCACCCACCCTGTCCCCTCTGCAGGCTAGGTTCCTGCCCCATATTCATTATCACTGTCAGGCCCCAGCTTTGGGGTGCTGTGGGGTTCCTGTGCCTCCCCTTGACTGTGCACCCTCAGAGGGGCAGATCTGGGTCCCAAATTGTGTCTATATAGAGGAGGGGGCAGCCCTGGGAGAGCTGCCACTGCATCACACCAGTCCCCCAAGACAAGCTGCACCAGATCTGCTTAAAGTGATAGTCACCCAAAGGCTGTGCAGCGTCGCTCCCAGAAAAGGCTCGGGAAGCTGTTGTGCAAAGCTGACCTAATTTACAGCTTTTGGTGCTATTCTAGTAGTTTGGGATGTAGTGAAAAGGAACCTGGCATCTATCCTCATTTAATACCCATCTCAGCCTGACTTTGAAATGTCCTACTGAAAGTGCAGCCAAGGGAAACTATTTTTTGTGTGTGTGTGTGTGGTTTTTTTGGGTTTTTTGTTGTGTTTTTTTTTTTTTTTTTTTAACAGACCAACAGCCAAGGGGGGAGTAAAAAGCAGGGAAAAGGGAGTGAGAAAGAAAGCAACAAACAGCAACCAAGGATTTGGAGACTGCAAATGGCTTAATGAATTATATTATCCCCTGGAAATCAAGTGGTGGAAACACTTGCCTGACCCAAATGCAAATCTGTCCTGGGAAGGGATGGAGCAGATGGGATTTCTTGTACCCAGCACTGGGCTGTTGCAGGGGGCACTCAATCTTCATGGGCTGGGCACAGCCAGAGGTCTTCACCATGTGTGCCACCTTTGGGGATACCACTAGGAATGAGGTCAGGCCATTTTAGTGAAAACTGGGGAGATGCTTTAAGGAGGAAGGGGATGCATGTGGTGTGTGAGGGTCAGCACTTGTTCCCAGGGGAGCCCAGATGACTTTGTGGTGGGAGCCCCTCTGCACCCACAGATAAATGTGGATGGGGCTTCAGGGACAGACAGGGATCCCTTGCAACCCCTCTGGGGAATGTGGACCTTTTCTGAGAACAGCAAAGAGCCTCCAGCCCCGTGGCATGGCTGTGACTGGCGCCGTGCCACCAGCACCTGTCTTGCAGCACATGAAGGGCGGATGCTCCACTCTCTGCCCTGCCACGGCAGCTCCAACCGGCCCAGTCGGGAATGTGCTGCAGTAAACACACCTCTGTTTACAAAGTATTCATGGATAAAGGCCCTGAGAGCGCACCAAGGGGGGTAACAGATCTGAGGAAGGCAAAGGGCTTGGCTTACAAAGCCCTTGGGCACAAGGGCATAGCCCTCGTCAGGCTGTGGCATGGAGGGGCCTTTGCTGCCGTGTCCCGGTTGCAGAGGACGGGGCTGTCCCCCCTCCTGGCCTCCATGGTGCTTCCTGAAGGATGTGGCTGCTGGATCCAGGCCCCTCTGTTCCCAGGAGCCAAACCCAGTGCAAAATCAAGACAAGGACTGTGTTTTTACTTGGCAATTTCTCTGGACATTTTCATGTGTGCTAGATTTGGCTCTCCAGGGCAGAGAGGTCCAAAATCAGAGTGACTTTTGTGAGTAGAGGTTATTAGGTTCCAATGACACATAATGTATCACTAGACATTTCCTCACTCCCAGTGCACACATGTGTTCAGCATTCCCAGGACACAGTGTTTCACAGTGGCACACAGGGACTGGCACGCTGGCCTGGCACAGTAGGTAGAAACTGCAATAAATGTGTCCTGGCAGAGATATCTGCACAAAACTGGCATTTTGCCCTCAGAGTCCAGACAAGTGTGGTCACACTGTAGTCTATCAATGCTCTGGATGTGCCATTTCAGATGCCTTCCAGGGGCTGATCTGCTCCCAATGGCTTGTCTTGCTCTGAAGACTTTTTCCTCATTTCTAACAGGAAGGTTCTTCTCTTTTTCTCATGACTCTGTTTTGACTTCCTACCCTTTCCCCTCCTTGGATAACCTTGTAACTCTTTTAATATGGAATATTAAATATTAATATTGCCTCTCTTTATGGCATGCAGCTTAGGGATCACAGCAGTGCCTGCTTGTTGTTTTCATGTGACACATCATTACGTGTTCTGCACTTCTTATGTTTATTTGGGGAGTTGTCCCCATGGATGTTAGAGTGGCTCAATCCAGCTGCCTCTGGTGCGAGTAACTCAGAGCATCCCTTTAGCATCAACACTGCTCTAAAGTATTTGGCACTGGAGAGTTAAGAGAGCTCCCAGAACCATGACACATCTTGTCAGTCTCACATGAGAGGCCAGGACATTGAGCTTGAGCACAAGGTGCCAGGACTTGAATTAAAATTAACTTGTGCAGCACATTGGTGCCTGCAGTGCACCTGATAAAGCTGGAGCCATCAGCAATTTGCTGGGGTGCAGCTTGTTAACCTCTCTCCAGATGGACCCACAGTGGGCTCATTCCTCCTTCTGTACAAGAATCAGTTGCAAAACTTTTAACACTGAGGTCTCATGGCTGCACATTGGTTCACCCTTTTCTATGCCCAGAAAATTTGCATAGATTTTGAAGGATGAATCTTGCAATGGCTCCCTTGGATATCGAGGTACTGATGGGACTAACCCGTATCAATTGTGCTGCCTGGCACACAGCTGCAGTGAGTAGGTTCCATGCTCTTCCCAGAGCCTCTGTGCTTTGGTCTGCAAATTCAAATGTGGCAGAAACCAGCCCTGAAGCTACAGAGAGCTGTACTTGAGCTCCTTTCTCAGCCAGTTCTGTAGCACTCTTCTTCATTTGTCTAGGATGGACTTTTTAATTTTAATCACTGGTCACACAGCACAGCCTGAAGGCACTGTTGTGTAGGGTTAAATGGAAAAGGTTCTCCATAATTACACTGAAATTGCTCATATGAGGGTCAGTTTTAACATAAGCTTCAATTTTAACCACAATTGCTTTGAAGACTGACAGACACAAAAGGGATCCAAGCCTGTTTGAGTTTGGATATGAATTCGGCTCTGTGGTAGGACAAACAAATGGCAGAGCTCAATGTCTCCAGGTGTAATGAAGTTTGATTTACTTGATACTACAGCTGAAAATCTGACTCTGGGCTTTGCAGCACAGGTGTTGCTGACCCTGGGAATGTTTGCCTGGGTGCAGCTGTGTGGAATGGGTCTGGGTGAGGCTTTCAGCATAGCCTGAGTGTGGTTTGCAGCATTGCACAAGGTTTGCAGAACAGGCTACGAGGCCAGGAGCAACTGACCTCATGTATGCTCCCTTCTCAGCCAGTTTTATAGTGTTGTTCTCCATTTGTCGAGGATGGACTTTGATTTAATCTCTGGTGTATGGTTCCACACGTCTCCTCGAAGTATGGGGGAGATTTATAACTCCATCAAAACAAATACCTCAGGATAAAGATCTCCAAACTCAAGCATACTTCTAGGGATGTTTGGGATAGCTGTTTTCTTCCACCATCTTCTCCCCTTGCTGCTTCCACTTTTCCTCTCATGCCAGTGGAGTGAGGAGCTTTAAGGAGATGGACAATCTGAAAAATTAATCCCAAAAGGAAAAGGAGGATATCTGTTTGGTTCCTGCACACACTTGGAGAAACCCCAGTGCTTCATTGTAGGTGAGGGGGTTGGGACCACCATTTTCAATTCTGCAGTCAGCTTCTTGGCTGTATTGTCCTGGTGCTTTCCTTTAATTTTCATTGCTTTCCCCTGCCCTCAGGAAATTCCTGTCATTTTGTATGTGCCACCAAAATATAGAGAGGCAGTTTCCAGAAGGCAAAAGACAGGTAGCATCAAATGACTTCAGAAAACAGATTAGGATTTTTGGAGCATGTGCTGTGATAGGAATCTTCTTCACCTGCTGTTGGGAAGAAGATACTTCAGCAGCTGTGGATATAAATAGCACTTATCAGGCAGTGAAAGAGAAACAAAGGCTTGGGTGATTACAAGAAGAAATGTCTAGGGAAAGATGATTTTTTTAAAAAGAGCAATTAAATTGGCTCCTATGCAGCTGGTGAAGGTAAGAGATGTTTAGCAGCACAGTACAGAACAGCCAGGTCTAAGAAAGGTCTTTCAGTAAAGGTCAGATAAGAGCAGGGGCTGGGAGCTTGTGCATATATTGCACAAAAAAATCAGAAGCAAAGAAAGGTTATTGCGACTTTAATAACTAAACTGGGGTTTCTCTGACTGAGGAACAAGAGCCTGAACCTCTTTCAGCTAAGGGCTATTTTTTTTCACAAACAGCATTCTTCTTGTACCTTCACCTTCCAAAGATGGGCAGCAGATAATAGAAAAGCATAATTTCTCTGATGATTGTACTTCCTCTTCATTTCTTCATTTAAAAGAAAGATCTTGGGAGTGACTTGAATGCCAACAGGCCTCTGCAGTGCTCAAAGCTCCTTGGCATCAGCAGACGTGCTCAGGATGAGGTTGGTAACAGGGAAGGGGGCAGGTGCAGAGGTGTGCTGCTGCATCCTTTCAGCAAAGTGGTCTTGAGTGATCCAAAAAGAAAGTTCACATGAACAGGCACAGGGTGGTGAAACCAGTGGAGCTACAACCATGAAATCAATAAGAGGCCCAGGTTATTAATTCAGCATAAACCACATGACCAGTCATTTGTTTGACTGTGTTTAGATTGACTGCGCTTTACCTCAGTTCTACCCAACCTCTCAGTTTTGCCCCTGTTGAAAAAGGGGACAGGAAATATTGTACTAGAAAAAGGAAAACCTGGAAACACACAGCTCACAGGCAGCTGCAGCTCAGTCTATCATATGTGGGATTACATTTGGCTCACACAGTGCTCAGATAAATGGTGTGTGTTGCTTGAAATGTCAGCAAGGTCGCCCAAGGTGCTGGATGTGACTGGAAGGAGAACTGATAGTGCAAGGCCAGGCTGTTACCTCTGCTGTTCCTGCTGCCTGGAGCGATGGATTTCTGTATTTTGGCTGTGCCAGTGATTTGTTGCAGTGCGCTTGCTGCTCTTCAGAGAACAAAATGGTAACGTAGTTGCATAGATTACTTATCTGCTAATAAACCTCACAATGAAAACTGGGGGAGTGGGCAAGCAAATGCAAATACCTCAGACTGCATCAATCTCTGGGGAAAAAAATACATTCAGGGCAAACATAGTAGCAGGATTTGTTGGTCACTTAGCTCTGCCCTAGAGCAGTTTACTCCCAGATTTTTTTGGTTTTAGTGACAATGAAGGACAAATTGCAGTTGCATCGTGTGAGAAATAATAACTGTGCTACAGTGTGTTTTGCACTAACTTTTGGGGGGCTGATGCTTAGTGGCCAAGACTGGTGCATTTTGAAGCCCCACAGTATGAGCAACATGAGGGAAATAAAGTTTCCCTGAGATCCACTGTGAAGGCTTAAGTCCCTAACAAAACTTTGCCCCTCCTCTCTGGTCATGCCAAACTTAAAGTAACAAGGCCAAGACAAAAGCAGCAAATCACAACGAAACTTTCCTCAATTCTTAAAAAGTGGATTTTTCAGAAGTGATGCTGGTACCTGGCTCTGGTCCTTGCTTCCCTCTTTGGAAAGCCAGTCCAAATAATCCTATGCCCCCTAGACAAAGAGCCCTGCCTGTTTTCTGTTGCCCATAGAGATGGACTTTTCTTGAGCTGGGGATGATTTCATCAGCAATGCTAAGCCCCAGCCTCAGCTCCCTGTGACTGATCTGATGTGCACTGTGGAAAACAATGAGAATCTCAGGGTTAAAACAAGTTAGGATCACTTTTTTTTTTTTTTTTTTAGTAAGGCAAACAATTCCATGGCTGCAGTGCCTAGGAGAATCTCTGCCTCATTCCATTCTGAGTGCTAAGGCAGCACTCAGGCCTGCCAGGCATTTTTTCCCTTTCTGAACTAGACACTACTCTGTGGAAGAAAAAGTGCACAAGGAAACTCTGCATTTCTTGGTATAAAATTCCATGGTAAAAGTTCTTACTGGTCCCACTGCATCTTGGGGTCTGCTATGAACTGGGCTTTCAAAGCCTCAATTCTCCTTGCAGGAGACTGGACCCTCAGTGGAGTAAAGGCTTCAAGCCAGAGAGCTTGGTCACTCACTCATGCTCTCTTCCAACAGCCAGAGGCAGCTGATGTTGGAGACCTCCTGGTTTCCTTCTTTGGTTCCTGACTCCCAGGCCTGTGGGGAGGGGTCAAATGTTGCTGTATTTAGTAACATTTTCATGTGGGTGTGATTTTGATCAGTGTTGGTCCTTTTGGAGTACCTAACAGCTTCCACAAGCCCAATCTGTAGTCATGGTGCTTGTTGGTACCAGGCTGGTCCCAGGAGATACAAATCAGCTGACAAAGTTAACAGTCCACCTCCATCCCAGCTAATTTTTTCTGCAGAGTAGCTGTGAGATGCAAATCTCTCTGCAGGGAGAAAACCTCCCCTCCCCTCCCCTCCCCTCCCCTCCCCTCCCCTCCCCTCCCCTCCCCTCCCCTTTTCACTTTTTTTCTTTTTCTTTTTCTTTATGTGTGGTTTGCACATCTGAGATTCCAAGGGAAGGCTGTTCCAACCCCTTCTAAGCGCACAGAAATAGGCAATGTATCTCTGTTCCTGGGAAGAGCATTGGGATCCAATGGGATGTGTTGATGCCTTGAGCCCCCTGAAAGCTGACCCGTTCATGCCTCATGTAAGGGCGGGGCTTACCAAGAGCACCAGCAGAATTTCCTGCTCACAAGATAACATTATGGATTGTGCCCAGGATTCTTTAAAGCCTTTGATTGGTCTTCTCACTGCTCATTAGTGATGTCAGGGAAGATTTTCTAAAGCTTCCAGCCTCCCCCAATGTACACATGCCGACATACCTGCCCTGAAGATGTGGGACCAGTCAACACCCCCCACTACCAAGAGTAAGGACCCTCAGACTGACCACATCAGGACTCTGCATCCCGTGGTCCACCCTAACACCTGTTCTGAACACAGGTGGAAATCTCGAAGGCCAAAAAGGAAAGCATATCAAGGAAGATCAGAAATACCAGGAAAGCCTCAGGGGCTTTATTGGGGAGTTCAGTTCCAATTTAGTATAAAATTCACAGGGCTGGATCACAGTGGCACCATAGTGACGGACTGTGATTTTCCTGGGTCTGTTCGTCTGCCACCTCCTCTGGGCACAACCGAGTGAGAGGAGCTAATGAGGTCCAGACTGATCCAAGTTGGAAGGAACACACAGTCTGCTTCTCAGAAGGATTAAGAATTAAAGAGCCACTGTCAGGTCCCATAAGTGTAAGCACGAGGTACAAAACCCAGCAGCCCTGAGCTGCTGAAGCTGAAAAAGCTCATTGCATTCTTCACAGCAGGATGCAAAGGGCGTCAGTCCAACAGTGTCTGCAGAACAAGACCTGGCACTGTGTCAGGAGGAGGGGCTCTGCCAGGCAGGTTCTTGCAACAGGTTAGAAATGCAGTGATTGCCAGAGGTGGATTAGCACCTATTTACCCAGGGGACTTTAGCCTGAATGTCCTGGTGCCACACTCTTCTCTGAACATAGAGCTTTGTTGTACCAACCTGGTCCAAAGTGCCCAGGCAGTAGCATGTCCCCCAGTAAGCAGCAGAGGAGCAGAGGTGTTTTTGGAGAAGTTGTCCCAGCTGTGGTCCATGTGTGTCCTGAGTCACCCTGCTCTGAACCTGGAAATCTGAGTCACGGTCCCACTTCCCTGCTGGCCAGGAGCGTTTGAATCAGACCAGCAGCGTGAATCAGGACTGGAATGAGCCCTTCTCCTGAGTGTCAGGAGGCTCTGAATCAGGTCATGAATGAGTCCTTTCCTTCCAGACATGGAGAACCTGAGTCAGGGTCTAGGCTGATGCTCCTGCTCCAGAGCAGAGGCCGTTTGCAGAGCATGATGGCGCGAGTCCCTGTCGGGCAGAACAGGAAGAGAAACCATTGGATGGTTTGATTAAAAACTGCCTGAACGCTCTCATTCTCTGCCAATTTGCTGCAATATCACAGGCCCTCTGAAGTGGAGACGAGAAAGAGGAATACAAAGAGGAGTATTCTGGACCAGTAATGATGATTGTGTTGGAGAAAGGGTGCTAAAAAGGACATTTGCAACCTCCTGACAAGGATGTCCTGATTCCAGAGAGGATATCTAGTAGTCTTCAGCCCACTACAGAGCCTCTTGCCTCACTGCCTCTGTGTATAATGCAGCCAAGCACAGTTTGTGCAGATTTTTACTTAGGTTTCGAGGATCCTTGCCTAAATGTGGGAGTTCCTGTGTGCTGGGCAGAGAATGGTCATCTACCAGGGGAACTTGGAAAAAGATCAAATCCAGATAAGTAACAGTGCAGGAAAGGAGGCACCATCCATATTTTGTTAGAATGAACATTGCCATTATCCTAAGTCACCCAAGGGCAAAGTGTTGCCAGCACAGCTTCAGGCTCAACTTTTCATACTGCTTTTAAAGCTTTGTTTTGCTGACACAGGCATTCTCCCTCTCTGTCAGGGAATAAAGGATGCTTTCTTCAGCTTTACACATTTTTGCACGCATTCACTTTCGTGCTTTGATTCATTGACTTGTTAGTGATGGGAATAATTAGAGTAGGCTGTATGTGCTTTTCTGCACTCCTTATCTTCTTTATTATTGCCCTTGACACTAATAGTGCTCTTGGGCTGGGATGGGGATGATTCATGTGACACATTTTATCATCTGAGGATGGAGTTTACAAGGTGTTTTGCCTTCTGAGCAGTCCTGTGGTAGCATCTCTCAAACTTTGGTTTACGAGCTGCTGCAGTGGAATATTGTTGTCATGTGACCCATCCAAGGAGATGGTTTGTTACAAGAGAAGATGGAGGCAGAAGGAAAAATTTGTTAAAAGTGTGGGCCAGGTACATTTGTGCATGTAGCTCTCTGGTTTCAGAGGATGCATGGGACAGGACAACATGGATAGCCAGTCACTGCTGACAGCTGATCACTGGCAGACATGAGTGGATCAGCCAGGATTGCCTGAATATTTCGTCTCCGTCTTGGCAGCTGCAAATGTGACAGCTGGGTGCCAGCTCCCTACTTCCAGTGTCAAGGCAGAAGATGTTGGATCACATTTGGAGAAGGAGGATAGAGAATGGTGCTTCTTTAGTAGAAGATATGTTATGGCTGGAGACAAGACTGACTAATATCTGGCAGGAATGAAAGGATATTTTGAGCTATCTGTGTAACCTTCTGTTTCCTTTACTCTTTTCCTACAATATTCTCCCTTTCTATTACTTGCAGCTGCTTTATGTTATATATACTTCTGATCTGCTTTAGCACCCCTGGGAATCACTCTGCTGACTTGGAAGGGACTTCTCATCTAAGTGTCTCTGGGGTTTGTAGTGAAATTGGCATGCTATGTTTGGGTCAACAGTGATGATCAGAGCATAAGTATTGAATTAAAAATAAAATAATAACTAAGTGGCATCTGCCCCTAGAGGGGCTTCCCAGCTCCCATCACTGAGCACAGACACAGGTTTGGCCTTGCAGTTAAGTCTGTACACCCAGGGACAAAGTGGATGTGCCATGGCTTTTTTACACCACATTTGGCATGCAGCTCCTCCAGCCCCAAGGAGTTGGTCTGGCACTTCAAAAGCTCCAGAAGGGGTAGCTTATGTCCCTGTTGCTCACCTAATGCCGAGTTTATGCCTTATGATGTTCATCACAGGGGCATTAAATGGCATGGAAACATCTGCTCAGGAGCTGAGGCCAGACCGGTGACGCAGACACTGACTGATAGGAGCTTCAGCAGTGAGTGAAGGCACCGAGGGACTGAGCCATCTAAAAGGGTTCCATCATAGCAGAATAAAATAAAACGGATTTCTACCACTTTTTTCATGCACCAACCCTTTTCCAAGCAGTTACGACTTGTGCCAGCAGTGGAATTAACAGCTCTTATTTAGGTTGCCCTTTAAAGACCCACTTGGTACATCTACTTAATTGCCAAGTTACAGCAGGAGGCAATTTCGCAGTCTGGACCATGATTTTGAATTTAACTGCAGTAGCTAACACTCAGAATGGATTTTTGCTTTTGTTTTGTTGTAGCCTTGTGGTATTGTCCAAGTGCAAGATGCTGGTAGAAAGAATAATAATCCCTCTAGTTTCCAAAGGGATGGCTGGCAGGAGCGAAACAACATTAGTTCATATCCAAGGAATCCTGACGCAGGAGGCTGGGAGGGCAGGAGAAAGGTGATGTTGCTTGCATCTGAGTAATGTTTCGCAGCTCTGACAATAGCTATGGGTCTGGAGGCTTTGGGGTGCTGCTGATGGCCAGAAAGAATTTCCAGGCTCCTGCTGATGAGCTGCACAGCAGGCAACAGGTAGGAAGCATGGAGAAACTTAGCATCAGCTGTCATGATGGAGAGGAGACCAGCTCCTCCCCCCTTCTGAAGGGGCAGCAGCTCCAACCTGCAGGTCCAAGGGCTACCAGCTGTGGCTGTGGTCACCTTGGATTTGGTTCACTTTGATGTCTTGGCTTGCAGAGCACCACTCTGATGGGCGGCTGCCATGCCATGGGCCTTCCCTGGAGTGTAGCCTGCCTGTGGGACGTTGTGGGGCTGTGACATGCCAGCCAGTGCCAGACCCTCCCAGGTGCTGGGAATGGGGACAGGCTGCAGGCACCCAGCTCTCCCCAGGGAGAGGTATCATGGAGGTGTGAGTCCAGCTGGGAGAGGAGAGAGCTCAGCCACAGGAGCAGTGGCTATTCCTGTGTGTGGTTTGCTCTCTCTCCTCTCACAACCCCTTTGCTTTGGGAGGCAGAGCGTGTCTGCTAATGGCAAGCTGACAAGTGAATCAGTGCATATGTGCAACCAGCAGTGCCAGGGGAAGGAAACAGGGATTTATCCTCCCCCTGTTGCTTTAGACAATGCTTCCGCTTGCAGCCTGGGCTCCGGTTAAGGACATTTTATTGATTGCTTCTCTGGTTTACTACTGGCTGCCCAGGGAGCAAATAACAACATTTTAAATGAACAGGCTGAAATATGGCAAGGCGGGAGCTGACAGGCAGTGATTAAGCAGCTCTCTGATCTGGAGGAGGGTGAGAAACAAATGACAGTATATATAGATGTATGACGGCTAATATAGCAGGGGAGAGAATTAACTCATTGTAGGAAGGTGGAAGATCTTTCCGCTACTCTTATTCTTGTCTGATGATTAAGCTGCTAAACTAGAGGCTGCCAGAGGGAGAAATTATCCCAAATACATTTTTAAAAGGCTGCTGCCAGAGCTCTGTGTATCTGTGTTCCCACAGCACCCAGAGAAATGAGGGGCTGCTTCAAAGACTGCTGAAGTCAATGGGAGGGTTTCCAGTGACGTCTGTGGATGCAGGTCTGACCTTCAAATTCTGAGAATGGTTTCATTGAGAAAAACCCTTAATACATGGCACCCTTGAAAGCTGGTCCCCAAATCATTGTACTGAGAAGAAAGGAGGCAGTACTGGTGACCTTCTGGGTGCCACAGTAGCAAGCACCTTGGATCACAGACATGCAATTTGTATTACACACCTTTATATTATTTTTCTAATCTCAAGAGTCTAAGGGAGTAAAGCCACATTTTCCTCTCCCCCCCACTTCTGAACTGGTACATATAGCCTACGGTGGAGGGTCCAGTGAGTGGTGGTCTGCAAAGCATTTTGCTCAATGGGTCATTTGTGCTCAATGGTTAATTCCTTATAGTTAGAACAAATAACTTTTTAGGTAGAAGGAGTCCAGCTGCTGCTCTGCACAGTACCATGTGCTACCACTGTGTCACCTCGAACCCAGGTTCCCTAATCACATATGTCTGGTGCTGCAAGTGCATTATCTGCTGATAAGAAATATTTGCATAAGGCAGACTGATTTTTTTTTTAATATATCTATAACTTATATAAGAGGAAGTAAGTTCCTGGAAAATATTGGCAGAGAACTGGAGAGATAGCACAGTTCCTCTGACATCTGCCATCAGCCTTTAATCTCCCTCTATCACCATTTTTGTATTGCCATTTGCAATGGGACTGAAAGGCATTTCAAAGGGCGCAGGTGGTAAAAGAGCTGACTACAAGCTCCAAATCCATGGCTGAAGGTTACAGGCTGAGGTGTGGCCAGCAGTGGCAGGTCTGACAAATGGGTTGAAAGTCAGGTGCTCAATGTGCCATTGCCTTGCTAGACAGGATCTCAAAAGCTCTTGAAGGTCACCGGGGGAGTTTCACAGTAGGCTGATGGGAAAAGACTGTCTGCAAATCAGGTTTTCACCAAATGCAATGTTACTGTAGAATCAAAGTCCTCTTTGTTTAACAAGGACAACAGTTTACAAAGATCTTATCATTGCTAGATATTACTGTTACTCTGCAAAAGCACACAGCAGGGTGCCTGAGAATACAGGACGGTCATTAAATCATCTTAAAACCTGTAATTAAAAAATACTCCTTGTTTGGAAAAAAAATTAGCAGAGAATGCCAATTCTTCAATTTTTTGCTGGCAGGCAGAATTGAGAGATATCATGCAAGATGTCCATGTTATGTTGTGTCAGGCTGGACTTCAAGATAATAAGTTTGAGAGAAAGCTCAAGAAAGGTGAAGGTATGACTCAACTTCTCTGAGTGTGTTTTCTGGGCGTCCCACAGAACCAAGTGGTTTCCACTGACAACGCAAGCTAGCTTTGACTTCTGTCTCCGGGCATTTGCTTTTCTTCTCATTAAAATTAAGTTTCCCCACTGACACTCTCTCCTGGTTGCCGTTTCATGAGTTGTTGGACTTTCCTCAGGGAGAAGCAGCTGCAAGACCATATCATGTATACTCCATAACATGGACTTTGGAGGAAAGTGGGAGGAAAAAGGGTTGCAGATTTGGAGAGATGCAAAAGACACATTTAAAGCTGTTAAGGAAATGGCAAGCTTTTAAAAACAAGGCATTTTTATGAATAAGAAAAGCTCATTAAGGCTTTTTAAACATTGCCAGCTCTAAGGAAGGGGCATTTTCATTTACCTTTCTGTGCGAGGGATAACTTTCTGAGATTCTTGATATTTACATTGAGAACCGGCTATATCTTGTGAAGATCTGGAGAAAAATGACAGAACACTTTATTTACTAAATGGAAGCATTTCCCCTGTGTAACCCAGGCCCGTGGGATGCAGGTGAGAGGAGATGCCCCAGGGCTGCTCCACATGAATCCCTTCATGATACGTGCTACCACCAGCTCATCTGGCTCCCTGACACAGTGTGTGTTAAAGCTGAATTTGGCTACTGCAACTCTACTCCAGAGACCTCCAAACACTTTGCTTTCTTATTAGATGAAGAGTACAGAGTCCTTATTTTGTGCAGAGATGGGGTTGAATGATATGGGAAATTTCCCTAGCTTTCAGAAATATAAACTGAGTGATATAATTATGAGAGATCCTTGTTTCTGTGTACATAAGCATTCTAAAAGACCTTAATTTACTGAATAAACCCCTAATAAGCTGACTTTATAAAGCACCCTTCACTTTGCTTTTAGCATACAATGGATCATCATGTCCATAATATGGCCTTCATAGAGTAGAAAGTAATATTATTAACAAGCATGTTGGAAGGCTTTATATGAATAATAAAAGAACAGTAGAACACTAAGGGCAGAGCCAGCAGCAGTGCCTGGCCCTGTGCTGGCTGTCTGCAGAGCTCTTGCCTGTGACAGTGCTGTCTTGGACCCAAGTGACCCATCCAAGGTCAGACACAGTCTGGTCTGGCAGCAGCAAGCAGGAACAATGGCCCTGCTCCATCAGCTGAAGCTTTCCTGTAGGTAATCACTTTTTCCTTGATTTCTTTGTTCTGAATTTGCAAGAAACTGCCCTGCTAATGGAGGGATTTATTCCCCAGAGAGAGGCAGGGGCAGTCTCCCTGCCTGTGCACCAAATCCGCACTGGTGCTCCTGGAGTTTAGCATTTCCTCAGTGACAGGCCTGACTGGGAGGAGGAGGACTGGCAGAGAAGTGGAAAGACTAATTTCAGCAAGGAACATGGAAAAAGCCTTCCCAGTTCTGGGGTGTGAGTTTCTGAAATTGCCTCCTTCCTCCTCGTGAGCTCCTGGTGAGAGATGTGGAGGCAGCATGGCTCCTCCAAAGGGATAACATCCGTTCCCTGCAGTGTCCCGCGAGGTGACAGGGACATATGGGCACAGAGCACATGTATCCTCCTGCTCTTGCAGCTCACAGCAGCATTGCCCCTGGGGAACATCCACCTCAAGGGGGAACTTTCTGTTGCTTTGCAAGTGTGGACTGATGGCTGAGTGGGATTGTTTGTGGTGGAGGTACAACTGATTTGTTTTCCACAAATAAAACTTCTAATGCAAGAAAACCTCATCCATAGCTGATGTCTGAATTTGCAGCACATGACTGAGGCAGGTGAGGCTATACAGATGATTCTGGAGATAAAGCAAAGCCTGCATGGCCTTGGCACGTGCCAAAGTGCCAATGTGCCTTTTGAGGCATAAACCAGCCTTTACTGTGCCTACAAAGATGTGCAATTGCATGAAGTGAGAAAGTGCTGCTGCTGTGAGAGCACTTTGCACAGTTCCTGCTCTCAGGCATCAGCCCCAACGCCACCGCACAGCCCGAGAGCTGCCTGAGGAAGGGGAAGAGATTTAAACTGACACATTAAAGAGACCAAAATGAGAAGTTGTGGGTGCAATTGGGAATAAATGCTTCAGAGCTGCTAGAGCTTGTGCTCGAAAATAGCGCAGAGGAGGGGGGTTTAAGCCCTACACAGTATTTCCAAGTAGCCCTTTGGATAAATTGACACAAATTCCAGAGGGATTTTAACTACTAGGACAAGGATCCAGAGCCTCTGCTCTGCCTGTGCACAGGCTTTAACCATGTAATGGAAAAAGCCTGTTTTCAGTTCCATGGGGCAGGGACAGGAATTTGGGAAGGGAGCATGCTTATAATGTGCATGCTTGCACAAGATTCATTAGGATTACTTTTAGGAGTATTTATTTTACCTGGCCAGAAGAGTATGAGCAACACAGGCTCACTTTAAATACAAGACTACATAGTTTTGTGAGAAATTACGAAATAAATATGTACCTAGTGAAAGGCTCAGGAATAGGGTTAATTTTTATTTTGTCTTTCGCTTGTTTTTCCTTTTAAAGAAATAATACTGCTGTTAAAGCTTCATTTGCAGAGAAGTGGGGTCTTCTCTGGAACCAACTTTAAGCTGCATCATGAGGAAAGCATCTCTTGGACTTCCCAGATGCTTCTCTTGTGAGGTGGTGATAGGGGATGAGCTAGGAAAGCGAAACAGATGTTATTAGGATTCAGTTTATTCCTTTTTCCTCAGCTCCTGTGCTGCAGCACAAAGCTGCTCTGCTCTGAACTGTGGGAAGGCACAAAGCTTTGCTGAGCAGGTTTACTCCAAGGTCTTCAAGAGGTGAAAGAGGAATTTGTGCTTTTGCTGGCAAAACCCACTGCTTACTCTGTTGCCCCTACAGTTCCTTATCTGTAGTTAAATTCCTTACAAGGCTGTTCCATCACCTGTGCCTCTCAGCCCTGCTGGTGCAGTGCTGGAATTCAGACTCCTGCACTGTCACATTTGTCATACAGTTTTGAGGCTGTCTTGCTTCTTTCATCTGTGTTTCAAAGATAATGAGCCAAACACATTTCTGATGTCATTGGTTTAAATTTCCTCATTAATTTTAATTGCACTGCATAGGGCAACAGCCTCTAATTGCATTGGGAATGGGAATGGGAGCTGTGGGCAGAGACACGGCAGCTTCCTGCTCTTGGAAACCGAGGAAGGAAGGCTTTAGGTGGTGATCACAAGGGGAAATGATTAGAGCCATCTTAATTACAGGTACCCCCCAAGTAAGCTCAGCAGGTGACACAGTCTGGGGTCTTTATCAGATCAGAGCAAAGAGCAAAGAGTCTGCCCAGCCCATTCAGCCCTCATGGGCAGCTTGATAAGCTCAGTGCCAAGAAATGCAGCCGAGAGACCTCCCATAAAACTGGTACCAGTGAGATCAGGAGGACATCCTGATTGCGTGTGACTAACCAAGCAGGAAAGAAAAAACACCTCCTTAAGGCACGTAGGAATTAACAAGGTCAACTTATGCATGACAGGTTTAATCCCAGAGAGACCTTTCCGAGTTTGTCCGTGTTATCCCATCAAGCCTGGGAAGGAACCATCTTTCTTCCAGACCAGCACTGAACCCACTTTTCCAGTGCCTGTTTTTAGGCTCTTGCCTGTCAGTGGCAGTTTCTGGATGGGGTTTGAGTTATGGGGCCATTCCCATCCCCTCATTGCATGAACGCTGCTGTCACAGGCAGACAGCTGGTTTTACCTCTTCTGAGAAATTCTGTGAATTTTGAACCCTGTTCAGGACTGAACAAATCAACGGGGACTTTCCATTGTTTGCAGTGAGCTCTGGAGCAGCTGTTATTGTTCTTCATCATCTGCTGGAACATTTCTAATCGAGTTATTGTTGTCTCCTGAGGAAACTTTTAGAAGACTTTCAGAAACCTTCACATATTGGCAAAGCAAGTTTTTGGTTTCATTCCCAGGGCGATAGTCAGGCTTTTTCCTTTTTACTGACGTCATGGCTTTTGGATGTGCTCAGACTAACTCGTGGGTGAATTCAATATTCATCTTCGCAGCTTCTGCTACTTTTTCCTTTTTATCCCACGGTGGTTTATGGCCTCTAGTTCTTACAGAACCATGTTTAGTTTCCACAAAAGAGTGAACTAAAGACAGAAAAAGCCTTTATTCTTGAAATATTTCAGAAAAAACCCCAAAATGCTGTTGCTTATTATCCCAATATTTTTTGTTGTTGTTTTTGGTTTTGTCTTTTAATCCTTTTCCTTTGCAAAGATTTCTCACACATATGTCCATCTGTAGCCATTTTTCTTGTATGTCTGGGTTTTGTCTCTCTCTTGTGTGAAGACTGATGGGCATTGTCAGCTTTTTCCAAAGCTGTGGATTTGGAGATCCAGAAATCTACTAATTAGTTCATGTTTAATTTGCATGATCTGCAAGAGCAGTTCTGGAGTCTTGTAGATTTGTTCCAGCACAGTCAAATTATGCTGATCAGATTGGTAAAAAGCCAAAAAAAAAAAAAAAAGCATAAATAGCAATTATTTTAAATAAATTCCAAGCACATAAAGACTGATTTTAGCCTGGGCTAGCCTGGGCTGTTCAAAAATTTTGCGTAAATTGTTGTGTGTGTTTATTACATTATTTTTTCCCAAAGTGGAAGAGCTGGACCTCTAGTTGTCATAAATATGCTGAAATATGACAGGCAGCTGTGATCAGGAGCAGTGAAACAGATAAACCCCACAGCTGTGTGGTGCCTTGCAGGGGAGAGCACCATCACCAGCGTTTGCTGCGTCGCCTGTTCCCAAGGCAGAGCTGCCTCTTAAAAGTCCTTGTAAAATCCCACTGCCTGGAAACAAGCTGCTGCTGTTGAGCTGTGCTGCCTCCCAAGGACACAGGAGCTGGCAGGCGGGGGAACGGGGCTGCTCCCCGCTGCAACCCCTGGAGCAGGCAATGGGCTGGGAGGGGCAGCCGCAGGACAGCGAGGAGTGCCCGGCACTCCACCAGCCACTGCAACCAAAGATGCTACCTGGTAGTGCCCTTCCTGGCACTCCAGTGGCTGCTGCCCTCGTTTTCGGGGTGTAATGGTGTTCAAATAAGTAATTTAAAAGTCTTACTCTCTGGTACATCACAGATTCAAGCATGGGAGCCAGGAGGTTTAGCTCCCCAGGCTGCACTGCAGGTAGGAGGTTTCTTCCATCATCGGTCTCTGAGGACTGCTGCACTTGCTAAACAGCAACATGCACACACAGAGGATACATACAGGCTAGAAAATAAGTCAAGTATAATTTGAATGTTTATGGACACAGCTGAGCAAGACTTCTGCTTTTCAAAGGCTTTCAAATGTTTAGGAAACAAAGTCATAACGAAAACCTCCTGTCTTACAAGCAGGCAAATGTACTGTTAAGAACCACAAAAGTTTTGCAAGATAAACCTTATTGTGTGGTTGAAAGCACAACTGGAACTTGACTCTGACTTGCAGCAAGCAGCCATTACATGTTTGGGAAGTGTCACGGAGCTTTAGACCATCACTGGCAGAAAAGTACAGTGGGACATTGGAGTAAACGGGAATGATCTTCTAGATTAGCTGCACTTAGTCACGCTCTGCAAGGAGGTTTAAAACAGCTCCTGTGAAAAGGAACAAGCTTGTACTTCCCTCAGAGCATGACAGCGCTCCTCTCATGGTGTTTCTCAGCCTGGAGCAGCCAGCTGAGCACTGACCTTCCCTGTCCTGGTGCTGCAGCCCCAGCAACCATCAACTCACAATTCCCAACAGGGCTGTCCCCTGGTAACCCTTTGCATTTATCTGCATGAGTTTCACCTGCACTTTATTGCCCAGTCCATCATTAGGCAGGACTCACCCGTAAAGTCTTTCCATAGTTCCTTACAACCTGTCCCCATCCTTAGTGCCATAAATAACTGTGCACCATCAGCAGACTCCCCCGATGAAGTGCTCAGCCCTTTTTCCAGGTCATTTATAGCAACATCGAGCTGCACAAGTACCAGCACAGACGCCAGGATGCCACTGGTGACCTCCAGACTCCTGTGAGACACAGCTAGGGCCTCCTCCCTCTGTCCTTTATCCCTGAATTCATTACTCAGTCTTATTTATCCTACAACTAATGGCTTCAGAAAGTGCCTTAATTCTATTAGATTCCCTAGCTTTTTGCATGGGTGGCTCTGCAGCCTTACTCATGATCTTTTAATATTATTTTGGGGTGTATAATTGAATTCAACCACTCTTAGGTATTTTACAACAGAGTGGGGCAGACATGGAGGAAAACACTGACTATGTGTTTTGAGCAATTAGCAGCCTTTGTGGTGTTGCTGCTTTGTTAATTTTTACTTGAGAAAGTATTCTGTAAAAATGTGGCTGTTTTCTGCTAGTGTGACTGCTTTGGATCCAGACTATCCAAAACCAGTGCCATGTTTCAGCTGGTGGGGGAAGAGCACAGGATCTATCTATAGTCACTGATCCTTCTAATTCACAGGGAATTTGGGAGGTTTTTTTCAGCTCTGATAAAACTAATGCAGCGCATAAGCCTCTTTGAGTCACCCTCTCTGCTATAAGAACTACCATAAACAGCTGATTTCTATGAGGCAGATGTATTTATAGGCTTGGGATAGAATGTAGATTTTAAAATGCCACTTTTCTACTTCAAAGAGATTGACTTACATTTTTAATCTGTATAAAATTAATGCAGCTAATTAATGAAAATGGCTACAGAGTAAAATGAATTAAAGTTTCAGAAAATCATTAAGCATTGATATGGCTGCATGCTCTGATTTGGTAATGAGTTGTGACACGAGTCAAGACATTATCTAACTGCATTTGCATCCAGGTACTGTAAAAACTTGTGGGCACTGAGGTGCTGCCATGTGAGAGTTTTGCTCTGGAGGAGATTCTAGTTGAGCATTAGGAGAGCACTGTCACTTAAGAAGGAGCTGGGAAAAGATCTGGGTCGTCAGGTCCTGTTTTTCATTCTGCCACTGCCTTGCACAATCCTCTCATGCATCAGCCTTTGAAAGGAGCATGGTGCTGTGCGATCCCCAAAGAAACCTATGCCACCAGGGCCCAGGTGATCAAGGGAGATGTGCTGAAATCCCACTGAAATAAATAAGTAAGAAAAGTCAGTAGGAGCTGGGGCATGAAATCCTTTTACCTTCTTTGAGAAACCTGCTCTTTCTTCGGGCAGCCAGCAGCTCCCTAAATGTGGAGGTACCACCACACTCTCACAACAGCCGCAGGTACTTCCAATCTCCTGCCACGGCCATTTCACAGTCACTTCCCCTCTCTTAGTAAATATTTGCAGGATCAAAGTCAAACTGCATGAGAAATAAGGAACTATTTCTTACGAAGCAGAAATCCTGTCTCACACAGAGATTTACCGTGAGGAAGAACGGCATTTTCTTTTCCTAGGCAAGCATGCTGCACCCTGACTCTTAGATACAGCTCTGTCAGAAGCGGCACAGAAGTGGCAGGTGCAAAGGCACTTAGTCTGAAGGGAACTGAGCCCTCGTATTCCCTTGGGGGCAGAAAATGCTCCAAGGGATAATGCTCAAGACCCAGCACTATTCCTGAGGCGGGAGGAAGCCCCGGGCTTGCTGAGGTGCCAAAGGGTCGTGCACAGGTCGCATTTTGATGGTGGCTTTCTCATTTGTGACAGGCCACAGGTTCCTGTGTTCAGCCCACCTGGGCCTCCTGGTGCTGCTCTAATGCCAGCAGTGCACAGGGCTGGGGTAATGCCTTCAGAGGGAATACAGTCCCATTTATAGCCTGGGCAAAAACCTAAAGGGGTCCAATGTTTCCATCCTTACTCTGACGTGTGTCTGCAGGGCTGAAAATCAGCTGGTAACCATGAGAATATCTGCACACCCTGCTGCAGAAGGGCACTTTCCTCTCTCTTTAAAGGGCTGTTAAGACCAGTGAGGAAATGTTAGCAATGAAGGATCTTTCCAGGAACACTGGGTGGTAAAAACTGGAAGTTAATCTCCTGTCTGGGAAGATTGATGTGCTTGTGGGTTCTGTAGTTCACTGAAGTATAATCCATTTTCATACATGTTTCCACCTTATCTGACAGAGGACACAAAAACACATCAAGAGAACATGCAGAAACTGTAACTAGTTTCTTAGTTAAACCTGATTTTTCAACATAGGCAATCAAATCTCTCTTATTCAATGCTCTAGCCCAGTAATGTCCTGAAATGGGTGATTCTTTATTGTATAATATACAACTACATTGTGTATTTTGCTGACATAATTTGAACCATACTGAACTCCTCTAACAGTGTGACATGATGCATCTGTAATCCAACAGGTTGAGCTGACTGCAGACTTCTTTCTCCCTCCCTCCCTCCCTCCCTCCCTCCCCATCCCACCCTACATCCTTTGTTAAAACAGCCTGATTGAACCGACATCCTTACTAATGAGCATTTCTGATCCACAGCTTTCAAGAGGAGAATCTGGAATTTCCTGGGAAATTGCCTCTTTAGAGCAAAAGGCCAGGAAGTGAAAAGCTTTCTCCTAGAAATCATTCTCTACCTTGCTACTGCTCCTTCCCCTTCTTCCTCCAAGCAGATTTGGTTCTCAGATCCAGCTGATTCCTACAAATAGGCAGCTCTTGACTCTTAATTATTCTGACATGGTACTTTATGGACAATTTCTAAGGGGGTGGAGGACCAGTGTAAAAAGGATCAGAGCCTACAGCTTCATCTTCCTCACACCTCAAGTGGAATAAACTGGCTCAGAACATTTTGACATCACAAACTTCCATTCCACATGCCCAGAGACCAGCCATGCTGCATTGCAGACACATGGTAGGCGAAACTACTTGCAGATGTAATTTTGACTGAGGTTAGGAGTGGGGACTACAGCTCTCCCAAAGCAACATGAGGGAGAGGAAAATCCCGCTGCAGACTTCCCCTTGCTGTAAGGTGCCTAATACAAACGGAGGTTGCTAAAGCAACAGTTTCTCTGAGCTGACTAGACCTAGTCATGCACATGGGTTTCATGGTGAATCAGGATCAGCTTTTAGAAAGAGATGGAAAAGGCTCTTTCTTCTCCTTGCGTAGCTTTGACTACTCAGCTTGCACCTCTGGGAGCAGAAGCTCTGAATTCACTCGGTCCTGGTCTCAGACATACCCAGCAGCTATCTGGACCCCTGGGGAGAGCTCTGGAGCTCCACTGGAACCACTCATGCAAATTGCCCTCTTAACAGCTATAAAGGAATACGATATTTAGCATCAACCCACTCAGCCCCCACCAAAATAACTTCAGGCTGAGGTCTTCAGCAGCTCCAGCGTGCTGCTCTCTACAGGGTACCTGGTCAGGAGCACTCAGTTGTACCTGCAGGTTCTGATGGGGTGGCAGAATACAGCCCTTGTCCTGCCCTCCAGTAAAGAGGAGAGGAAAATGTTCTGCCCAAAGCCTGGCTGCGCAATCTCAGTGGGCTCGGAGCAGCAGGAAGAGCTGGTGCATGCTGTTGGTATGGCTGTCGGCTTTGGGTTTGAGGCAGGAGCAGGGAGATGATGGGAAGGGACCATTCACAGCAAGGAGAAGCCAAATTGTGCACAGTCGACCTTAGCAGCCAGGGGGAAACACGAGGTACAGTGAGATGCCCACAGGACAGTGTTCCCAGCTGGCCTTTGTGGCTGCTCCTATCAGCACATCAGCCAGTTTACCTCGGAGTTCAAAACTGCTGCCCTGTAGCAGAGGACAGCAGCCTGTGAAAGGAGACAGATCTCCTGGGTGAGATACGCTGGGTAAAGGGTTGGATACCAGTGAGGAGAATTATTTTTATTTCACTATTTAATTTAAGGTTTCTCTGTTCCCTGTGTTGATGCTGATGCAGAATCATTCCAGTTCAGAAGCTGTCACGTAGGGAGAAAGGAAATAACACAGTCTGGCTCCTCTCTTTCGGAATCCAAACAACATCGTTCCTCAGGAGCACTCGAGAGGCCAAGCAGCATGTAAATGCTTTCCCTCATGGCGACACAGAACTTTCTGGTACTACAGCAACCCCCTTCCTCCCTTTCACTGGTCACAGCTGCACGTACCTTTGGTGTAACATCATGGTTATGCAATGCTGACTCTCCCACTCTGCTCTTATCGTGCCTCTCTCCTATTTGTGCAAGCAGAAGCTGAGACAGAGCCCAACAACAGCTTCCAAGAGCTTAGCCATTTCTCAACCCTCATTTTCCAAGCCTACGCTGCTCCCACTGGCACAGAGGTGAGCCGGGACCACCAAACACCCCTGAACTGCAGCCCAGGAGGGCACAGTTCTCCAGCCTCCAACCAGAACAAACCTGGGAAGGCATGAACACAGAGGCTGCCCAGCGCACTCCTGCAACCAAGTGATGCAGACCCTGCTGGGATGAGCACTCACTCCCAAACACATCACTGCATCTCTGGGCCCCCCTCCTTCCTAGGTCACCATGACTTCCTCAATCATCCTGTTCACCAGGACTAATGGAGCACAGATGTACTCTCAAGGGAGTGAGTGTGAACCAGAACCCTCATCTCTGGAACGTTTCCCAGGAAGAACCATCTCCTCACCATCACGTATCCCAAGTGCCTAAGGAGAAGGCAGACCAGGAAATTAAGCAGAAGAATGAGTTCCTAGAATTTTGGCCACTCTATCCCTTTAAGGTTCTCAAGGAGGATTTACGATCATCTTCTTCAGAGAAAAGTGTTGTGCTAACAGGTAGGCACGAAACAACCACAGTGAGATACAGATTTGTGATGCTTTAATTAAAGCACAGGTAAACTGTGAACAGCAGCAGAGCTCCGAGTGTTTCTTAGTCACTCATCTTAGTCACTGCTGTGTGCCTTGTAGGCTGCCAGGTGTCACAGCCTGCTCTCCATGCCAGCCTGCAGGGCTCGGGGCACAACGGGACCTGGCTGTTGTGCAGAGCTGTGTCCTAGTGGTCGTCCATGACTGAGGGATCTTGGTGCATGGCAGCAGTGAAAAGGTGCACCTGAACATGTGACTGAACTGCACCAGGGCAGGAAGAAGTGTTTTGTTCCATACTGGAGGCTAAAATGTATTCAAAAGTCTAAAAGTCTGGCCCAGGCAGATTCCCCCAGCGTGGGGGGAAAGACCCATCTTTCTCATCTACCACTTTTGGCACAAAGTGCAACCAGAATGTAGAACACAGGTGACCATAAGCAGCATTAAACAGTAGGGGGTCTGGCAGCACAGTACTGTCCATGCTGGACAGTGTGGGATCCTCCCTGTGACCCTGACAACAAAGCAACAGCAGGAAGTGGTGCAGTGCTGCTGGCCATGGCTGCCATCAGCAACAAAAACACAGAACCCTTTTTAATATTGCAAAGACAGAAATGAAATCCTCTTTTTATGCAATCCTTGTCCTTCCTCAGCAGAGATCAAATCAATATGGGACCAAGCAAAGTCAATGGTTTATTTCAAGGGGTTTTGAATTGGGCTTTGTAGGCAAAAAGGCATCAGCCTTGTTTCAAACTCCAGGAAGACACTTTGGTATTTCCATTCCACATCTATTTGTAGCACAGAAATGTGACTTTGTTCCTTTTAGTCCTGTTTAAATGTTACATTACTTTAAAATAAGGTCTGTCTGGAAAAAAACAACCAAGTTTGGGGCTGGAATTATCCCTGGAGAAGCTTGGGGATCCCCCTTGTCAGTGAATGAGGATCACATGGAAGGAATTTCAGAAGAACCTTGTGGTTGTAATTCCCCATCCTTTCTTCTGGAGTCTGTCAGTAGCTGTGCTGTGCTGCTTGGTGGTGATCCCAGCACACACAGACGTGCACACACAAACACATATACAAACGTTCTAACACAGCCACCCAACCCCACACACAGCGTCAGCAGCTTACTGCACAGCCTGGAGAACATGAACAGCAGCAGAAAGGGAACTTTCCCATCATTTCTGGGGAAATGCTGCAGTTGTAGGCCAACTTACATAACTGATTTAGCTGAACAGAATTGCTTTCTGCCTTTAATCTGCTCAACAGTTTATCTCTGCAGTCGTGATCGGTTGAGCTCTCTTTAAACCGTTATGGATTAGCGTTCTGCTGAAACACGTTAAAAGCTTAGCTTTGTTTATTTTTGTCAAGAATGGGGGAGGGATGTCAGGTTAAATGTTCAGGCAGCACTTTATGAATGGCTGTTTCCCTTGCATAGCAATCGATACGCTCAGGTACTGAATGCAAGGCACAGCTAAATGCTTTGAGCGGCAGCACTAGTGGCTGGAATAGGAATATTTGTGAACTTACTACTAAAAATAAAACAAAAAAAGAAGGAACTTAATAAATTTGCACGATTATTTTAATCTATAAATACAAAATGTAATCCAGCATTCAAACAGTTCATCACACCCACCAGCTCTATACGGAAGACCGAAGAGTAAATGATCTGAAAACTTAATTAATAAGGGTGGTCGAGGATTTTACTAAGTTTGCATTATTGATGTAATTTGGAGACAGAAATCCTGCCAAAAGCAATCTTTCTGTCATTCAGCTGCAGGAAAACAGTACACCATAATGGAAATAAACCACCAAACAACTGGAACCTCATCCACACCACTTACAAAGAGGTGCTCAGATAATATTAGCCATCTGTTCAGTTAATTTTCACAGTGGATTCATCAAGTGGTTGTTCCATTAGAACATGATTGTATGGATCCAGGTTCAAATTTCTACTACAAACCGATGAGCACAATATACCAGTTTAAACAAAATCCACCAATTACCACACTTCTTTGACCTCTGTGAAGTCAAAATTATTTGCAGATGCCAGCCTGGAATGGAGTAAGAGGTTGTGTTCCTACTCGCTGCCAATAATCCTCTGGAACACTATTCCAAGGAAACACTGAGTCTGTGAATAGTTGTGCTGGCAATCCTATAATCTTGGAACTTTCTTATCTAAAATGGAGGAAGTAGGCACTTTCACATTCTTCAGAGCAACACAGATCCTAGAGAAGTTAAAAAAATAGTGTCCAGTGATGCTAGGAAAAAAAAAAAAAAGCATAAACCTGGGAAAGTAATTCAGAAAAAAAAGGAGGAAAAGATCCAACTTCTTTGTAATTTGCTTGTTTTTTGTTTTGCTTTCTTATGAGAGATCTTAATTCTGAACATTCTAGTGAATGGCCATTCACTATTAATTTATCTTCTTTCTGACAGCAAGTGGAGCACCATTCCAGAGTTTCAACATTCCCTTGATGCTGCTCTGCTTAATGCTTGTGTGCTATTTAAACAAAGCATATTCCAACCAAATCTGACTATATATGGAATTCCCTGACAAGTAAAACTTTGGATGCCATACAGAAAAAGAGCCATGAAGACAGAATGCACACAAACTCCACTCCAGACTGCGCAGACTGGGCATGGACTACACCAGGCTCTTGGTGGCAAAGGTCAGGTACCCAGTGTGCCCGACCACCTCCCTCAGTGGCACGCCACTCTTGAACTGCACAGTCCCTTGCTGCAGATTAGCACACAGGCTGCCTTGGTGTGATGGGTTGCTGCTGTCAAAGCCACTGGTAGAATTATCCTCAGCTGCTTTTCCAAGGTCAGGGATTTGCAAACTGATTGTCCTTACGTTGTACACTCGGAGCAGAATTTCCAAGGTGTTGATCTCTGTAAAACCATATTCTTCCATTGCTAGGCAGGTTCTTTGAACTTGTTCAATGCAGGGGGAGAAAGAGCAGATGCGGCCACCTGCAAAATAAGACAGGTAGTGGAAAAGAGGGCAAAAGCCAAAACGAAGCACTTCTCATCTTTTTTCAAATTCTCCCAGATGTCCATAGACTTATGATTGTACAGACAAAATGAAAACATTCTTCAATAAAATGTTTACAAGGCAACTTTGTTGGTTTAAAGTGTCAGCACAAAATCAAACATGGACAACTCTACAGGACGCTTCAAACCCTTTAAAAACGACAACAGCAACTTCCTTCATCTTCCACATCCAACGTTGCCCTCGACATTTGTTCACAGCAAAACTGTTAAAGTTGATCCCTTCAGAGCAGGGACTCTTTTGGAATCACTCTCCACTGTTCTGGACTGAGGCACCAAACTGCAGCTGGCACGTACACAAAGCCAGAAGTCATTCTCCACACACTGCACAGTGCTGGAGCCCCAGCGCGTGTGCACACGCCCCTGACAAAAGCGGCTGTGTTTAGTTGAGGACGATGGTATGCGTGGACAGAATAAAGGGATCTCTCCAGGCCATAGATGGAGTGCTGTTAAGGCTTTACCCTTTTAGCCAAGCTGAGTAGCATGTCTCCTGAGTATTGAAGTTTACTGGATATCACATTGTGCAGGCTTACAGTAAACGCTGTAAAACTCCGGGACAGGACTTTTAAGTGATAAACTAACACTTGTCTCCTTGTCTGTGCACAGTTCTGATTTTTGATTCTCAATACAGAGTATTAATAGGCCCCTTACACCTTTCTAAGTGCTACAATGTCACCTTAACGGCTGAGAATAGAATGATTCAGATTTACTCTGAAAAGCCACAGCCAAATCAGATCAAAGAATTATAAGGACACTGTCTGCCATAAAGCCAGGGCATGTGCTTTCACCCAGGACACAGTGTCCCACAAGGCAACTGCCCTTCCTGAAAAGCTTTTGTGCAGGAGGAAAGAACACTGGGCAATGCAGCTTCAGCTATTGTTTCACTTATTACAATTAGATGAAAATGCCTGCTGACCTGATTTGCATTCCTTCCCAGTCCTCTCCCGGGCTCCAGTCAAACCTTGCAATACCAGTCATCTAAGCAGTTAAAGAACCCATGCAAGGCAGAGCAAAGCATCCTGCTAAAAATAGAGGCAATGCTGGGACTACATGAAACCTGCTTTATCTCAAACTCCCCTTTTTTTTTCCTTTTTCGTTTCTAAAGTCAGATCTCTAAAAAAAGAAAGCATCAGGTCTGAAAGCGTCACTGTAGCACTCTAGTTACTGTGCAGCAATGATGTGCTGGGTACTGCCTGGGGAAGAACACTTTCCACAACCATTAATCCACCATACGCTAAGTAGGATTTAATTTTAGTCCTCAAATAAAGTCTCTGCACCAAGGGGTTCTTATCATGAATCTTCAGAACAAAGTACCCTGGACAAGTAATCCCCTGGAGTGACAATTAAAACCCAAATCTAATAATCACCTGCAAAATTAATGCTGGTATGTGTCTTTATGAACCCAGTCTGTTGATGCTGATTTAATTGCACGCCCAGTCCATTAACTCCCATGAAATTAGATTTGTATGTTCATCAGGATGGCCAGCACTACCAAAATGTTCCTGAATCTGACAGTGAATCTTTTCTGGCCAAAGAACTTACACACTTCTACCATGCTTGCAGATACAAAACAGAAAAGCTGGTGAAAAAAATCGGTTACATAATTAAAAAGCTACTATGATGCACGTATGTTACAAAGAAAGAATTTACATTCTTATTGTGTAGGGAACTGAACAAATGTCTGACTTAACTAAATGTCAGTTCACAGTAACGCTTTGTCTGCAAAGCAAGAATCTGCCGAGAGACCAGAGACTACTACTTCATTCAGGCTTTTTGGTCTTGAGGTTTTATATTGCAATAGAAAAGCAAAATATATTTACATTTATGGTAAGTCTGTTCTTATTTATTCTGACTCTAAGGGTTTAAAGATATGTTTAGGCTTTTGGATTCACATGCTCTGGATTTACAGTCAAAAACTCAAAGCCTGCACACAGCTGTTGCCATACAAGCGGCAAAGCCACCTACGGTTCTTGTCAAGCCTTCAATTAAAGGCAGAGCACCCTTCCTCTTGCCTGGGGCTGGTCAGCTGAGCACAGCACTGTCAACACCAAACTTGGTGAAGATTTATCAGGCTGCCTCCTCACAACTGCTGGGGGAAGCAGGGTTACAGAAAACAGGCTTTCAAGCAGTTTGGTAAGGAAGAAAGCTCTTGCTTGCAGTAGCAAACATCCAGAGGGCAAGCACAAAAAATAACGTTACTTTACTTCCTGCACTGCTGGAAGTTTCTCAGGTGTGAAAGATAAGAAAACAGGGAATTGCTGGTATTCCATCTAACTGAGACCATCCAATGGGTTTTAGTAGTTCTGTCAATTTTGTTTTCCCCTTTCATGCCTATTGTTCTCGTTATTTTTATACATCCCTCCCAAATAAATATACCTACAAAGAGCTTAGAAGGAAACCCATCAAGCATCTATCCTTACAGACCCTTACAAGTGGGAGAGGGGTCCCCTCTGCTTTTTCCTGTACTATCAGGCAGGCCAGATCTGACTTACAGTTTCAGGCTGGAATTGTTTGATTAAGCAGATATTAGAAGCAAAGATTGGAAAGCTACAATTAGCAGAACGCTGGAAGGCAAAAATGAAATTGCAGTTCCAGACTGTGAGAGGCTGTCTAAAATAGAAACATTTGGGAAGTTTCAATCCCTATGTTGTGTTTAGACCAGAAAAAATACAAAAGGTAGAAAATCATCACTCAGAAGGACATGCTCATCTGTCCCAGGAGCAGAAACACTGTCATCTTTAAGAGGGCAGATGCTTCTGAATTCTGCACACTGTAGGCTGCCCTCTGTACCCGGTTGGACTACCAGCTAGGCAACACTCCTTCTGTCACAATCACCAAACAGATACAAATCTAGATTTCAGCATTCACAGTTCTCAGACTCTTTGAGAGCCCTCTTGTCCTTTAGACACCAAGAGGCTTTTAGGGCTTAAAGGACTTGAATATGCATTACTTTGTCTTGCCATGCCAAGGATTCCTTAGTGAATGAAGAAAAGACATGAACTCCCTCCCTCTCCTCTCCTCCCTGGGGCACATTGCGCTGTCTGTGGATCACAAAGGGGTGGACTAGACTAGAGAGCAGTGAAAAACATCTGAATGGAAACTTTTTTGTACAAATTGGGTTTGTGTTCCTTCAGAGCTCTCCTTTTAGGAAAGCTACCGTTCCTAAATTTGGTTAATGAGATCTGTGTGTCATCATAAATTGATATAGTAATTATGAGAGATTAATCCTGTTCACATTGGGAAGCTGTGTGAGCTTTTTGATCTGAAGAGCTGTCTAAAAATGTGTTTATTCATGTATAACGCATCTGACAAGTGCTACAGTTGAGGAGAAGAGAATAATGAGACTGTATGAAAGACTTAAGTTTTTTTCTACCTTCAGTTTTACAAGCAGTGAGTTGGTTTGAAGCATTTAATGAAGAGGTTAAATGTCCTGAATCCATAGCCTGGAACAAGCCCACACAGTCCTGGCAGTCACTGTAACCAACAACAGTGTCGAGAGGACATGAAAATGGAAGTACAATTCAGACTGGAATAATTAGAAAAGCAAGCTTAAGGGAGGAGGGAAATAGAAGATTTTCATCCACATAGTACTGTACATTTCAACAGACTGTATCTAATTGGTAATTGAGGGACACACCACTGAATCTCTACAAGAGGCCAGTGCCTCGAAAGTTGCCAGAATGTTCCTGTGCAACTCCAACAAACAATTTTATTTCTGGTTTGTCTGAGCAAGGACTAACATCTCTACCAGTTCTATTTAGCTAGTAAGTGCATTAGGTTTCAAGTGTGGAAATCTCAGTGCTACCAATTGACAAGAAGAACTCCAGTGCATGCTTATGATAAAGAAAACATGTCCAAGAAACGTGCTCTTATTTTTGTAGGTTAGTGTATGTGTCACAAGTGCTCTGACAAGTTCTTTCATCATCCCAGTATTATTCAGATGATGCACACGTGGCACAGCACCATTAAGTTTTAGGGAAAAGGGCCAGTAATTTTTGAATGATTCTGTGACATAAAAAATATAGCACAGCATTTTTACCTCTGGCAAACAAACAGCTTGGGTTTTGGGACTTCAATGCATTGTCAAAAATTGGAAGATTACATTACAAAGACCTCAAGGAAGAAAAAAAAACCACACAGGCATTATCACTGTGTAGGGGTGAGGCAGGAGAGTCACTGAGCAGCATCACTGTGGCATTTACTCTATGCTAGTAGGACACTAAAAATATTGTCTCTGCAAAAGGGGACAGAATGTCCTTTAAGTGCGTGTGCTCGTGGGCGATTTGATGTAGCTTCCCTGACAAGTGAAATTAGAGGATTTGGCTGTTGGAAGAAATTAAAGGATGTCTCTTGATTCAGAAAAGAGAATTTTCTCCGAATCACTTGCCAGCTCATTAATAGGAGTTTGATGCGATTTTCTGCAGATGTGACCTTAACCTCTGCACTTGTAGGTGCATCATTCAAAAGGAATTTATTCCTGCTCATTATTATGGGCTGGTAAAAGCATGTAACAAAGAAATTAAAAAAATCAGTTGGCTCCATACCGAGGAAGAAAGCCTAGCAACTTTCTTTAAGGATCCTTTAATCTCAAACTACTTCCTTCAAACTGTGTAAAAGCCTGTAGCTCTGGCTGGTCTTCCACAGTGAGGATTTTGATGCAGGAATCCTTCAGCTTGGCTCTTTACACTTGTACTTCTGGCCAGGCCCACTGTGTGCACCTGACCCATCAAGCCCTGACAGACCCAAGCTAGGGATGAATTAGTAGTCCAAGTACTTCATATGGTGAGGGACAGAAGTTGCTCCTCAAAGCCACACCTGGGTGGTTTAAAACTGAATACCTCTGGAATATGAATAATTCAGAATAATGAATATGAAATGAATAACCTCTGGAGCTTAAAAAAAATTGCCAGTGAGGCTTCCTACATGGACACAGAAGTGTAGAGGCCCAAACAGGGAGATGTTCAAAGCAAATTCTACCCGCAGTTCTGGGGGGAGAATTGACAGCACCATATTACCTGATTCAGGTGTTATTTTAAGGATCACAATTTGACAAACTCATAACTTAGGGGCTTTACGATGCTCCAGAGGGAATGGAAAAATGTGAATTTAAGAGTAAAATCTTTAAAGAAAGAAAGGAAATAGAAGAGAGGTGGTTTTAATAATTTTGTGACTCAGACTGTTAAACACCACAAGGAGCAACTTAAAATGCAAGAGGCTAATCCAACTTAATACATGGCTGTAATTTTCCATCCCCCTACCTGAAAATTTAAAATCTGTATGAAAATTATTGTACCAGTGGGTTTCTCCCTCATCTTCCCCAGCCTTGGAAGAAATAGACAGTATTTATGAGAGTAGAGTAGGTGGGTGCAGAATTATATTCAAAGCACTACAGTATTCAGCTGTGAAATGACTGTGAGTCAAAAGTTTCAGGGCATTTAAGAACTGTAGAATATTGAGGATATTTTGGTTACCTCACAATTTTCTCATTTTCCTAATTCTTAAAAATTTAGCCTGAAGGGGTTAACATCAACTTTGCAAAAACCACCAAGGTCAGATATTGGGAACAGCAGCTATGACTACAGAAAAGCATTAATCAGCAGATGCTGCAGAAGAAAAACAGTGCAGGTCTGGAAATGAAGTTCTGCAGTGCAGCAGTGCCTCAGAGATGCTACAAGCAGCGTTTCTGCTGGAAGTGTGACTGGTGACATCAGCACAAAAGGATGCAGCTGAGATGCAAACCTGAACGTCGGCAGAGAGCATCACCAGAGAACAAGAACCTTCTAGTCACAAACTTACTGTGTCATTTTATTCTTTCAGCTCTTCACAGGTTGACAGTGCTTTAAACTGGAGGCCAAGCTGCTCTAAGTTAGTGTATTTACAGCATGCTGCAAGGCATAATGTGAGTGATAATTGTACTCTGTAAGGAGGATCGTTAACACTCAGCCTACTAGGAGCTGCAACTATTCAGGACCATGAGCTGAAGTAGGAGAGAAAACACTGATCTGATAAGGTTCTGTTAAGGTTGAGAACTCTCCCATACTGTCTCAGCTGAACTCTCTATGACAAATATTGGGGTTTTAAGGAAGAGAGTAGCTAATGCGGTATATTGAATTTGCTTAGTTCTGATTTGATTCAAAATACCTTAAGACATTAGGGACTAAATTACCACTCTCTGGCAGTACAGCTGTGATATTTGCATTGCACATCACACCAAAACCCACAGTGAGAATGGTTCAAATGTGACCCTGTCCAGATCTGAAAGAGAGGGTGTGGACAGAAAAGAGTGGAATTCATTTCTTGCAGTGATGCTTTATCACTACAGGAACCCTTGGAACGGGGTTGAATAACAGCAGAATGTGCACAGGCTGTACTGCAGAAGAGCTTTAACTCTTTGAAAACAAAACAAAGGAGCACTATTAAATTATCTGCCTGTGGTAAGGAAAGGGAAGCAGTTACAGATAACCTTCTGCCGTATTTTAGATTTAACAGCTGCAAAAAAACCCACAACAAAACTACCCGCATGACTCAGAATAAAACAGAAAATGTGTAAGTTTTTACATATTACTACTATAATCAATTATATTTTATATTAAAAAGAGTTTTTGTTTATATGCAAAATAGCAAAATTTAAAAAATGCCCCCAGTCAGTCAGGTATCAAGTTGTCCAAAAGAGGAGCCTTAGACCAGCACCAGATCTCAGACATGGGGGGCTGGTTGCAGCAAAAACTGCAGCAAGGATCAGCAACTTGGCTTTTTGAGTGGTTCATAAAGTGAATGATGCCACTTCACAAACGCAAAAATGTGGGATTTTGAAGTCTTATTTATATTGCCTAAGCAGATGTAACCTTGTAGCATAGCACAGAAAAGCATAGCCAGATGGTATGGCCGGTTTGGGACTATAATACATTTTCTAGGATTTCAAATGCTGGAGTGAGACGAGGATTCAAAACTTGGAACTGTTCAAGCAGCCCTGCTTAGTATTCTAAGCATGCACCACTTAAATAATTCAAATTGGACTGCGCAATGCAGCGCCTTCTAAGCTGGGAAGTCAGCTGAGTGTTGTGCTCACTAGATTAGATAATTTGAGCATGGGAAGGGCATTGTACAGTGCAGTGATTTTTTCCCCCCCCAGGACACACTGGAAAAGCTGCTACAAATTGAGCTGTAACCATTGCAGGTACAGAGTGCTAACAAGGCTCGCTCCATTTATTCACTGTTTAAAGGAAGTGTGTTACGTGGGTATCACAAAGCTTTCTAGAAAATTTTCAGTAGTAGCTGAGGTAGCCTAACAGCGGGGCTGGTCCTGACTCAGCAAGGCAGTGCACATTCAGTGACCTTTAAGAACAAGCTTAAATCTTGTGATTTCAAGAAGACTTAGCAATTCACTTGAAGTCCAGCCTGTGATTATATATTTTAACAAAGGACTGGGCCTTGGCACATAATCAAGTTTTTTTTAAACTCATGTCCCGGCATAGACACTGTTCATCACTCCATGCCCTCTTGATCAGAGAAAGTCACTTTTGTAGATGGAAGCAATTTGGCAAAAGTTTATTCAGATCCACACTATTATGACATTAGAGGAAAACTTATTCCAGGATAAAAAGATTATTTATTCACTGAAGCTTATTTTTCAATAGGGAAAAGAGGTATAAAAAAGAGAAGAAATCTGTGCAAAACCTCAACATCAGCTCTCACTTGCTGTCACAATTCCAGAGTAACTGGCATAGGCTAGAACATCTCCTTTACATTCCATTCCCACTGTATCCAATGGCAAACTTCTCACTAGCTCCAACCACAAAGATTTAGGACCTAAACTGGCAAGCATACGTAAGTGTAACCACATTTTTTTAACAGTAGCATTGGGGTGCTCTGTTAAGTATGTACAAATCTGCAATGACTGCTGTCAGCTGAGGCTGAACACCTTTTATACAAACACCTTTCCACTGAATTGCCAAAGAAATTTGCTTTCAGCATTTATTGTTACTTCTGCTTCCCACACACCTCAGATCTAGCAAAATGCACTTGAGAATGGTTCAAAGGAGTTTTTATAAACTGCCCATGCTAATTGCAGCAGCTCTCACGGGCTTGCAGAAAAAAATTGTTCTTCTCCTTTCAAATCTTCCACTGTAAATTGATGACGCCTTTTGAAGGTTTTACAGCCTTAGAAATGCCTGGAGACTGACATCTGAGAACAGTGATCACAAAAGGTAAGGGAGCACATCTAGTGTATAGCTGAAAGGCAGAGAGATATGTGCACAGTACTCCTGAACAGAAAGAGAAAAATGCAGTTACCTTCAGCTTTTAATGCTGACTTTGCATGTCCTATGGCTTCCCATGGAGATGGAATATCTAGGAACACAGCATCTGCAATGTTTGAGACTCCAAAGCCATTTTTGCAGACATCCTGGTTGGTCACAGTGACCAGGTGCTCCACCCCATGCTCCCGGAACTCCTCCCGCGCCTTCTCAGCCCTTTGCTGGTGGAACTCCACCGTGTACAGGTGCCCGGTGGGAGCCACTGTCCGGATGAGAGCATGGGAGAGGGATCCACTGCCTGTACCTGGAAAAGACAAGCAACTCGTGAAATTGAGTTTGTCAGTGCCAAACATTAGAATGAAAGTCTTCTGCATTAGTCTTCCTGCTTGGAACGCTTGTTCCAAAACTCAAATGAACACAAACCACTGGTTCAGCTCCTGAAAGAGAACAGTGCTTCCTTCACAAGGAGGGAAGGGACTAGGTGACCTAGGGAACAGTCTTCCGGGTCCTCAAAGCATTCATTGAAAAAATCTGGCAAACACAGGATCTGTCCCATCTCCCTAGAGTAGGAAACCAAGGCCAAGGGTCAGCTATGGCTATAACAACTCCCACTAGAGAACACGAGGAAGTAAATGCAACAGGAAAAATTCAGGGAAATTAACTGGAGAGGTTTTTTCAAAGTTGTCAGACTCTTCTAGGGTGAAAAGAGATTAAGGCAAATTTTAATGGATTTTCAAAACCTTATACTTCACTAAACAAAGAAAATATGTTGGCATGGATCCGTGCTTGAAAATCCTATTAATATCCATGCAAACAAATGCCTGTCAGGATACAATTTGCTTTGCACAGATCTCTTAAGAGACATCCTCAATTCCCACTGGAATTACCCAAAACTAAGGCCTCTTGGCTCCTTGCAGCCACACTGATCAAACACCTGTTTTCACAGGTCACTTACACACATACATGCCTACACAAGCTTAACTTAAGTCTAACAAAATCTATCACAAAATTGTAGGTAATGACAATTACCACATACAAACAGGGACTGACAAGATTTTTTCCCCTGTTTGAGTTGATAATTTAGGAAACTTGCTTTAAATGATCCATTGGCATATTAAATAGATGAATGACTAATAACAAAGACTTTCACTTAAGAAAACACCCATATACCAACTCTCATTGCAAATTAGTCACTCAAGTGGCATTAAGCAGAGTAACCCCCCAATTCAAAACCACACAGCAACCCCAAATTATCTGTGTTTATTGATTCATAATTCTGTGCTTAGAACTCGTTTCTCCTGTAGACATAAAATCTATTTCTAGCTATTTTCCATGACTGTTCAGCCTGAGGCAAGTTCTTTCAGCTAACACGAATCTTCAAAAACTTATAAAGGACAGAATCTGAAGTACAGCAGCTCAGTAACAAGTAGAAAGGAAATTAATTAGGGGGCACAGGGGCTGGTACTGCCGCTTAATTGGCACAGCACTTTTCATAATCATACAGGAAGTCTAAGCTCACTGGCAGATCCCAGGTTCTTGCCCTCTAGTCACATAAGGGGAGGAACACTGCTGTGGCACTGTATTTAATCCGGCAGCTCTGAAAGGGGAGGCATTCAGACTGTAAACAGAGCTCAGGGCCCATGTTTGTCACCGGATCAAGGGGCTGCACCGCGGAATAGGCACTGCTCCTCTGCTTCCCTCTGAGAGGGCTCTGACCCCAGCGGGCAGACTGGCACCCCCCTGCAGCTTCAGCAGAGCAGATTAGAGAGGGAGAGAGGACCCACAGATTTTAGCACTGGCTTCAGAGAGGTCCACGAGAAGAGAGAAACTTGTACACGCATGCATTTAATGAAGTGAAAATACAGGCATTCAAGGTAGTATTAAAATAAAGAAAAAGCAAAACACACCTACACGTGCATACATCAAAAACCACACTGTCACAGCACCTGAAGGATCTAAATGTCAAAGTGAACTTTTCCCCGGTCAAAGGAGAAATGGTAGCACAGCAGCCACATGGTTGTGAAAACTCAATATGACTGCATAACAAAGAAATAGTATTCCATTGATATGTTTTTAACAACAGAAGCAGGGAACTATTGCTCACAGGAGGCTAAAGACTGAAACTCTGCCCTTACATCATGCCAAAAGGGAGGATTACACAACTGAGAACTATTGTAAAATGAGGGAATTTAATTATTTTACCTCTTAAATGCGAAGTGCTGCACACTTTCTGCATCTCTCTCTGCTAATCTAAAGGAGTCAACAGGCCTGGGCTGTAAGAAGAAAAGGGAGGCAGCTTGCACATATATCCAGTTTCATTGTTCATATTCTTTTACATTTTTAATCACCTTCCTTTTAAGTCTGCTCTTAAAAACACCACAGAAGATACCATTTGTCTCCTTTATAGGAAAACCCATCAAGATGTTTTTGGCTTCTTTTCTAAAACCCTTTCTTTATTCACAAACACTCCAAGCCAAACCCTGAACTAAAACCAAGATGTTGGAAGTCACCACTTGCAGGCGTATTACAGACAGAGCTTTTGTTAAAAAAAGTTGCCAGGAATTATTTATTGTTGACTGGCTACCACAAACATGAGAACAATACATATGTATCACATTTTAACATATCAAATTCTATCACGTTAATATTATTAATGGGAGTATTTCCGAAGATGCTGCCTGCCTTCTCTGTGACAACACACCCAAAACTGCAGGAAACAAGGAGCAAGATGGTTATGAATCACCCACTATTGTAAAATCACTCCCTGAAAATATATTCTGATCCCAGACATGTGACATGATGATGACCCTTAACTCTCATGCGCCCAACAGATCAGCACATTTGATGTGATCCATTAATAGGAGAGTCTGGCATGAGTCCATAGCTGCCACAAGCCTTAAAGCCCAATCAGCACTGCCTACACAAGGCAGGGGTTCAACCCAATGTTTTTGTGATGTAGAAGGGGAAATTAATGTTTATATTCACCTTCTTCCCTGCAAATCTGCAACATTCAACATTTCTGTCCTCCTGCTACCTTCTGAATTTCTCTTTGTTCTTATTTAAAAATCACTACTGATAAAAAGCAAAATATGACTCAAAGAGTCTTAAGCACCAGTCTGGAATAAGTTCTAGTCAGGTACAAGTTTCCTTGGGAAATGAACGGTATCCTTAGCATGATACAGAATCAGTCAGGACAGCAGCAAAACCCGAGCAGTACTACTGCAGACATACTGGAATGTTCCCAAAGCAGAAATAGCATACTTGAATTACCTGTATACAAATGAACCAAAAAACTGGATACGCAAAAATTACTATTTTGTATCAGAAGAGGCAAGATCAGAACAGGAAGAACTTAAGCAGATTTTCTTTCTCTTAAAGGTGCAGTGAAACGCCTGTGTTCCTGATATGACCTAGAAATCAGGTAAGACAACTAGAACAACTAATGTATAATTTTATCACCAGGATGCTCCCTTTCTGACAGCCTGCAGAATAAATAGCCTTAGAAACTGTTTGCTCTCTACCACAGGACAATGCCCACTTAACTACCATGTTTTAATCATGGACTCTACAGAACTGAGGTAAAACAACAATGCAAACTGTACCGAAGACAACCCTAACAGCCCAGCTGCTGCTTTAGAGCTCACTTAGGTGAGCACTTATGTCATTGCTAATTTTCACTTGGAAAATGTGATGCTCTTTTACATTGACTGTTCTGTGATCTCAAACATCTTAGTCAAAAAGCAGACATCTGCATTGCAGGCATTTAATGAGACACCGCAGGGGCCCCAATATGCCACACTCAAAGCTCAACATCTGAGGAGGCAGCACTGTGCAGGGGATCAGCACAGTGTCAACTAGGAATGGGCTCCACTTCAGTCAAAGGCAGGAATTAAGCTCCTGTGTTACACCCATTTAGGCAGCCAACGACCCTGCACACTGATGCAGCATCCTTTCCTCCCTCTTGTGCTCAAGCACATGACATTCCCCTTCTCAGACACATATAAGCTCTAGTGGAGTGTTTTTGCCCCTCTCCCAAAACAAGCAGAACACTGCAGCTTCAGGATTTCAGTCCTAACAAGTGGACACCTATATAAAACACTCTAGCTCAGCATCTACTGATACTTCCTTCTGATTTGCAGACAAGCAAGTATTGATCAGATGAACTTCTCCATTGCCCTGACCTCCAACAGATCTGTTCTCTCTCTCTGCTTATTCAAATGACAGGTTTTCCACAGAGAAGCCTCCACACACCTCAGCTATCTTGAAACAATGTCCACGTTAAAATAATTTCTCACCTTCTCAAAAGTTGCAGTGGACAGTATCCGAGCTGTTCAAAAATAAAGCATGTTATTGCAGCACAGAATACTGCCAAGCCTGAGTGTCACCACGGCATCAAGCACAGTGCTTAACTGATATAGAATACAAAGTACATTTTACACTGTTTTCCATTGTTTCCTTATTGCAAAGAATATTTGTCTAATCTCCTGGAATCCTACCCATGCCATAATTATAAGTGACCTGATTCTGTGTTTGACACATTTTCTCTTTGCAAGCTATTGCTTGGCTTGTCTTCCCTAGAAATTTCTCATCGTGGTGCTTCTTTTTAAAAAAGGAGCTACAAATTGTCATTTAGGATCTATAGATGTTTACAGCTGTGTGTAAGCAAAAGCATTTTGGAATAAAGCTGAATAAGCTCTTAAGTGCATAAAAAGGTTCATATTGCTTGGAAACACAAAAAGAGAAAAGTATGCAAAGTGTAATTGAATACTGAGTCTCTAAAATATCTAGTAACATTTCAGTAGAACTTAAGCTTCTGATGCAAAATTTGGCTACCTAAGATATTCTGAAATGAGTAAATACAACAAAACAATGACAGTGTTGCTCTATTTGTCTCCTAGCTACGCCACTTAGCCCTTGCAAAGAGTAAGATAGGTCATGAATCAGCCATGAGAACGGAAGGAGCCTCAAAACCAAGGGAAAATTAATCTTGAGACAGAGCTAACAACTCCACAGCTAAAATCTGTCAAGAAATACTGAACAGATGAAGACTGCTCACTGTGCATGACAAGTTTGTGTAATGATCTATAATGAATACATAAAAAAATATTAAGCATTTGATGGAAATTAACCCAAATATCTTACTGGGAAGATAGTCAAGGGCCCAAATCACGGTAGCAGAGGTAAGACACAGGAAGAGCAGGGACAGAGAGAAGGAAGAAGAGAGGGAAGGAGAGAATTTCACAGAGTTGAACTGATGGCTGAAAGAAAAAACACCAAATCAAAAAGTTCACTTTACAGTCAAGAAGTTCCCTTTACAGAAAACTAGCTTATCTGCCTATCTGTCATGGATACCATGCTGAAGCAAGCATTTAAGGCAACAGGCTGGAGGTCAGAGAGGGCCACTGCTCATCTTCAAGGCTGGCACTGCCTACAAAAGAATATGAAGAATTAATTTTTCTTTAGAGATTTAAGTGAAGAAATAAATTTTCCTTGCAGATTCAAAAGTCTGATTTTTTTAGAAAGGAATCTTCTACAGAATGGACATAATATGGTTAACTGTATGGTTAGGTTCAGAGCTGCATGGGAAGTGTGCTTGGTGGTCAGGTGAAATTACAAGATCAAAGTGAGTCCAGAAAGTCTGGAAACAAACCCTCTAGGGTATGAACAGCATTCCTCATCAGCTGCATGACAGCCACAAGTCTGAATACATTCATTACACTGATGCCTCATGTGGTCACAGGTTTGGTTCATAGAATCATCATAGACTCACAGAATGTTTTGGGTTGAAAGACACTTAAAGATGCTTTAGTTCTAACCCACCTGTCTGGAGCAGGCAAACCTTTGCACTAGACCAGGTTGCTCAAAGCCCCATCCAGTCTGGGCTTCAACACCTCCAGAAGCATCCACAGCTTCTCTGGGCAATCTTTGCCAGGGCTTCAGCACCTTCCCAGTAATGGGTTTCCTCCTAAAACCTCTTTCAGTTTAAACCTATCACCCCTTCTCCTATCACTCCATGCCCTTGTAAAATTCCCTCTCCCCAGATCTCTTGCAGCCCCTTTAGATACTAGAATGTGCTTGCTATAAGATCTCCTTGGAGTCTTCTCTTCACCTGGCTGAACAAGTCCAGCTCTCTCAGCCTGTCTCTACAGGCAAAGTGCTCCAGTCCCCTGCTCATCCTCATGGCCTCCTCTGGACTTGCTCCAATAGATCTACATCTTTCTTACTGCCCCTCTGTTGGGACCCCAGCACCAGTTCAGTGCATTGGTATGGCAAGAGAATATTGTGGTTTATGACATCTGTACTGATGAGGCCTTTCTTAATACTTCAAGAGGTGCTATACAAGGATCAAGTTTTCTAATTCTTCTCTCACTCTAACCTGAACAGCTGCTAAGAGGTAGATAAGGGAGACATTATAAAACACAGACATAATTAGTTTGGGCACATTCCCGAATCAAATTAATACTTCCAAACTTTGGTCTGTATTTTACACTAAAAACAGAGCTGCAAATAATTTACATATACTTATGACACAAAAATAGTAAAGACATGAGCAGTAATTGTCAAAAAGTCTATAAGCACTTCAGAAGAGTCATAAGCATACAGACGACTTGCTGGGAGTCCACAATAAACGCTTAATCATTTATTAAGTATCCATTAATCATTAAGTCCCCATTAATTTTTTATGAGTGTACTCTTTAACAAAATCTATACCCAGGCTGTGAGTTTGAAAATTTCATAATTGTTTTTGAGAAGCTCCAATGTAAGGCTGGTTGGCAGCTCCTGTTACTTCTTCTCTGAGAAACCATGAGAGCCCAGAGCACTGCTCTCAGCCTTCAGAAATCCAGTCCCTGAGCTCAGAAACCCATTGCTGTGGAGCAATGAATAGGGTTTAGCAATTTTTAATTTGGGATTTAGCTGAAGGGAAACAAAAAATCCAGTTAACATTTTTGCTCATGTGAGTCTGATTTTGTGAATGCTGAAGGATCACTGGGATGGTGGTTAAAGTACTTCTGACTAAATTACATTTTGTCCAAATACTATGCTCCATCAAAGCCAAAATATTTCTGAGATTTATCAGATTAAATGAGGTCTCACATGCTGTACTATTAAGGCACTCTTTTACGTCTCACCATGAAGAGTGGACAGTAAAAATGCCGTGATTATGGGGACTGGAAAGAAGAGGATTTTGTTTGGAAAAAATATTTGAAAGGTTTCATATTGGCTCCAGTCTAGTATTAAAAATAAACGTAAACCCCTCAAAATTAGTTGTCAAGTGGAATTATGATCCCTGAAAGCCTAGCCTGGGAAGTTGACATGAAGATTCGATTTGGAGAGTGAGGTGAGACAAAAGAGAAAGATTTAGCCTTTTCCTTCATCTAGGCATTGCTGCACATGCAATAAACACAAAAGGAGTTACTAGACTTACCTGACAAGAATGAAACTTTCACACTATTGGGCCACTCATAGAAGATATTTAAGCAGCTATTTGGGGTGTCATAATTTTGAAAAGATAGGGGTGTTAAAAACTGCATCCAAGTGGGGAATTTCTCAGGGCAGGGACCAATATTTTAGAAAGATCTTAGCTCTAGTAACAGTGTTAACAGGTTCAAAACTCAACACACCTTTATAAATAAGAAATTAGCAGAAGACAGAAAAAGGATCATATTCCTACACCTCTGTCATGAAACATCAGGTAGATGCAGAGTCTCCTTATAGCCTCCTCAACAGAGTATGCCTGGGTCATTTTAATTATGCATGTGTTGCTGACAAGCTTGCTCTTTATGTGTTTATTAAAGATGATTAAACATAGCAAAAACTGTATTAACATGTTTGTATCTCTTTGGACAAATCATGACTAATCAATTTAAACTATGTAATTAAAGTGACATAAAATTAATCATTCTGGTTATTCTACTCAATTTAATAATCACATGCAGAAGATTATTTATATTCACAGCATTTCAACACGATGCAGAGCGTACTTCATCTTACTTTTTCAATCATTTCTTCTCACAGTTGTGGAGACCAATGCAAAATTCTGCTAGCTTACAATGGCTAAATACAGGACACACTTCTTCAGTTGCATTAGTAAGACAAGAGGAAAAGAGCCCACCTCTTTTTACAGAGCCTGCTTTGCCAATCCATACAGCAACTGTGTATATAAATTCAAATAATAAAAAAGACAGACCTCTGTGCTAATTAATGCTTAAAATACACCTAAACTCGGCACCAGCAGGAAGCAGACTCAAGTTTTACTAGACTAGATTTCCTGTCTTGTTTCTACTCATCACCATTGGGTTGGTTCTGTCTAGCCCACACAAGGTTAATCTAGAGCTGATGATTTTGGATCACCAAATACCATCGAACTTAGGATGGCACCAAAGCAGGCTACATCACCACACTGGAGGCTCCAGTTGTCAATACCTGTCAAGTTTTTAGTTCAAAGTAAATCTGCAGTAAGGTCTCCTGCTGCAAGGTTAGCCAGATGGATTTGTTGCAGTATCCTTTCTTCTTTCCCTTCTTTGTCAACAGTGAATCTTGCAAGCAATACAAGCATAACTACAGCATTAAACTGTCCAGTTTGCCTGGAAAGCTGAAGTTGCAATACATTGGCAGTACAAGCATTAAAAGGAACCTGGGGACAGTTTCCCCTCAGCAAAAAGGATTGGTTTGTGGCTATGACCTTTGACTCACAACATTTTTGGAAATCATCAAGTGTTTCCATTTCTTAGTTGTTTAGATAAGCAAGAGATTAAATATTTTCATCCCCTCTAGGCACCTTTGACATCATTGAAAATATTTTATGTACAGCTCTGTACATTTGACTAGTCTGAGTGAGACAGGACATGGAGCAATTCAAATCACACCCCCCCCCCCCCCCCCAATAATTTGCTGTTTATTTTTCCCATCCTGTCTAAACATAGCAGGGAAGGGAAGAGCTGATGCATACAGAAACTTCCCATAACAGAACTAAGAAACATCTGATCATCCTACAAACCAAAGTACAAACTCATAGGACCCAACTATTTTCACAGTATCAGAGCCTTCTGCACAGGGCTTTGCCTGCTTCAAATGCTGCTGTACAGCAACCAGCTAAATGCACTGCCTGGTTCTTAACAGATGAAACTGGGCGCAGAGATAAGTGGTGTTTCAGTTGTGTTAGAAAGTGGTCATTATGCCTGAAAAGCTGCCCAAAATTATGCGTGAGTGGGAACAGGAAATGGTAAACTGAAGAAAGTACAGTGCATCACAGTCCTGTCATGCTGATCCTTTGCCATATCTGTGCCTGAGAGAGAAGCGTATGAAACTGCTTCATAAAAATGCTCAAACAGCCAGAAAAAACAAGGACAAACTACCTCAGTTGCTATTTCTCCAAACTACAGAGATTCACTCAAATCAAGCAAGCCTGTAATAATGAAGTTATGAAGAAATTATTATAAACTCTATGTAAACAAGAAAACTTTTATGTCAATTTTCACTCCTTACTTCCAAATTAAGCAAAATCATGGAAGCTGTAATTAAACCAAGTTTAGATACAACACACAGCCCTGTGATGAACATGTCATCCATTGTATTTAATCACTGATTCTGCACGAGGTTGTGGTGCTACAAGTAGATTACACTTGAGAAAAGAAGAATGAAATTTATGTGCTTACACAGTACCATATATAAATACTGCAAATTTATTTCTCTCATTAGTTCAACAACCTATCACCAGAGTCTCCTTCACCAGGTTATCTCAACTATGTCCTCTGAAACTGCAAATCCTGATTTAAATCTTGATTTAAATCATGTATTTAAAAACATTTTAAGTACTTAACAGCGGTTTCAGAAAAGGGAAATGAAAATGTTTACATATTTGCTCAAAGATAATGAATTAAACAAACACATGCTCAGAGGTACCACATACATGAGCCTGCACACTGAGGTAGCACCAATTTTTGAAGAAACAGCAGCTGATAACGTGCACATGATATAGAATTCTTCAACAAGTGGGCAGAGAATATTGTATCACAGTGGGAAAAATGTGCAACTTTTTGCAAAATACAAAGAAACCCCTGTTTTTTCATGAAAGTGTTGGTGTTAGCTCCTAATAAAGGATTTCAACAATAGTAATTATTACCTGATTCACACACTATGGAGCCGGGCTTCAGTTCCAACATCATGGTGATTATAGAGATGTCAGTGGAATACAGAATCTGTGTCCTGTGTGGAAGATTCATGGTCCACAGTTCTGGAGTTGGATGAAGAATGAACACCCATCCACCTTTACTGCAGGTCACTTTGGAGCCATACTTCTTGCCTATAAGGTCTGTGGAGTGCCTGATGACCCCGTACTTAGTCTGTGTCACAGTGCCATGCTGGACTTTCACAGGAAACATGGACTCGTGGCCCAGGAACACAATAGCTGTGTCACCATCCTTTATTGTATCTCCATACTCAACAAAACTCATGCTGACAATCCTGTAGCTGGCTGATGGTTGTCCCCTAGAGAAGAATAAACATGTCAGGAGAGTTTCACAGCACCCTGACGGAGCTGAACCTACAGACATAAAAGCAAGTAATTTTATTTTCTCCAATACAGAACAAAACCACACTGTGCAAATGGGATGCTAGCAAGAGAGCTCCAGGAAGTTCAGGGACCTGCTGTCTGCTGTACTCTTGATCCAATTACAGTCAATGTAAGGATCCCACAGATTTGAAAATAACAAGTATTCTTTTTGGTTTATGGCACATATTAAAGAAAAATCAGGAAATACATTATGGTTTATTCAGCCTGCTCCACAATGCTACTGCACTGGAGGTTAGTACCAATTTCAGCATCCTGTTCAATTACAGTTCCTGAGCACTCAGAGCATGTTATTAAGTTGCAATTTCTCTTCCCATCTTCTTGCTTATTTCATGGTGATTTACAACATAAAGACATTCTGCCACTTGCCTGGACCTCAACCACCAGCCATCAGGACCAGTAACAAAAGTATACTTGAAAGTTTTCCAAACGAACGTTTAAAGATAGGCTAAGGGCATTAATTTATGCACAAACTTGACTAACTACATGCAAAAAAAAAAAAAAAATAATATTGTGGCCTTTAATTTGTCATTGGGGGTGCAAAGTAATTGTCTGGGAAGTGATCTCTGCTCCAGCTAAATGTAAACAACCATTTGCAAGAAAATGCCAACAGTCTAATCACTTCAGCCCCATGGTCCAAGAGCTGTTTTAGAGAATTACAATTAAATTTTGATGGCTTTGAGGAGACAATCTAGAAATCAGAAGGCAATGAAACCTGACATTGCCTTTCAGATAAAGCAGCTAACTGTCTAAGCTGCAGGTTGACCAGTTCATGCATGAATTGCTTAATGAAGTACTAGGGATCCCGAAGTTAGAAATTAAAGCCTATGACAGAAGGCTTTGAAAGTCAGATTTCTGGTAGTACACCATCCCTGGCAGAATCAAAAGCAGCATTACTTTTAGTTTCAGAATAATTACTGAATTACAGCACTTTTGTGTTGAATGCTTAAGAGTCTGGTCCTGCTCCATCATTTTAACTGAAAACCTTCAGTTCTCAAAGTGTAGTCTGGTGTCTGTAGTCTGGCTCCTGCCTGGAACTCCACGTAGCTCAATTTGCTGTCAAGCAGCTAGATTTGTAATTTTCCCACTGCAGTCACTGAGGTTGATAAACAGATGTGCTTGTGGCTGAAACTTCCAAAGCTTATGACATGCTTATTGCATAAGGTGTTCAGATGCCAAGGCAGAAGAGGCTTGTCTGGACATCTGGTGAACTAGTGAGAAGGGCATCCCATGAATTCAGAAATGTGTAATAAATAAAGGACATTGTGAGATGGAACAAATACTGTCTTCTATAGCTTGCACCTTATGATTATGTTCATGTCTTAATCTTTCATAAATGACACATCGTTCTCATTCCATATACTTTCAATGCAGTGCAGTTTTCAGCTCTCACAGGTGTTATTTGAAAGGACCTCGAATGGAATCCATTTCTTTCACAGTATTTACTGCAGTTACATCCACGTGCAAAAGTATCCTGAAGCAAGCCTGCAGGAACAACGAGCTAATTTTCCCTGCCTTTGATTACAACAACTGGTTCCCAGCTTCCTTGCCTTCCTTTGAGCCACTACGCTTACCACAGCTAATAGTCACAGCAGTGACTCACAGAATCATCAGGGCTGGAAGGGACCTTTAAGATCACCAAGTCCATCCATGTCAGTGCACGCTGACATCCCAAGTGACACGTCTCTCAGGCTCAGACCTCACCTGCCACATTATATTCATACAGCTGGGGCAAAACTGGCGTCTGTGAGGAATTTTGGAAGTTTCTTTGCGTTGCGCCCTTGTCAAGGAGCGCAGTGAGCTACAACCACTCGCAGTATTTCCCACTCCCGGGCAGTGCAGAGGCTCCCGCACTGTTACACTTTTCCCCCGGGCAGCAGGCAGGGGATTGCTGCAGTTCCGCTGTCGCCACACGCTGTGGGGGGAATGGCGGTGAGGGGATGGCAGCGGAGGGAAACTGAGGCGGTGCCCCCCGACACCGGGTCAGGACTTTTCTCTGGGTTTGCCATAGCTGCAGCGACCTAAACCCAACGCCCCAGGCGGTCCCTCAAGCCTCACAAATAAAACCGCTAACATGATGCTGTGTTCCCCTCGGTCATACCCCAGGCACACATCTCTCTTCCCAGACCAGCTCGCACAGGGACCTGGCAGGCTGCCTCCCCTGAAGCCCGGCTGCTTGGCACGGGGGCAGGGGAACCTCCCGCAGACGAGGCAGGCACAGCCGCCTCCCCGCCCAGGCACACGCAGGCCGGGGAGTCGCTCCCTGCTCCCGCCCAGCGCCCGCCCCGGTGCCGGGGCTCCCCTCAGCCCCCTTCCGCAGCCCGAGGGCGGCAGTGCGGCTCCTGCACCCCAGCAGCGCGTCAGCCCGTCCCAGCGGAGCCGGCAACCTGCGGGCAGGTGAGAAGCACGGACTGGGCAGGGAAGGGATGCGAGGCGGCTTTCGCCTGCGGGAGAGCGGCGTTAGCCCATAACGGCCCCGGGCGGCGGCTCCGCGGGACAGGAACGCCCTCGCCCCAGCGCCCCGCGTCTGCCACCAGTTCTTCCCGTGCCCCGAGCCGTTTACCTCCCCAGGCCCGGCCCGGCCCGGCTCTCCTCACACGCGGAGCCCGCCCAGCGCCTCCTTCCGCCTCGGTCGCAGGCTGCTGACGCTCCCGCCGCCTCCGCCCCCTCCAGCCCTGCCTGGAGCCGGGGAGCCGCCGCCGCATATGCCCGGCGCGGTCAGACCTAGTTCCTGCAGCCGTCCTGAGGCATCTCTCAGCCCGTCGTGCCCACAGCTCCATCGAGGCGCCTGTTCCCTTCAGCCCGCCATGCCCACAATCGAAGCATCCATCCACCCCCCTGCACAGCCGTCCCTCAGCCCCATCGAGGTGCCTGTCCCCTGCTGACCGCCCCTGCTCTGTCCTCTCAGCGCTCCTTGCTGGGTCCTGAGGAGTGGGGACGGTCCCTAACCACCCTCAGCAGCCCTCCAAAGACACCCCGGCAGTCTGTTCCCGCCTCGGGCAGCTCCCTGTCAGTGAAACTTGAGGGGCCCCAGTGGGTCACTGTGAAAAGCCACGGCGGGGACTGATTGCCCCAGTGGGAGCTTGGCATTCACCGCCCGTTGAACGTGCGGGGGCGTCTCTCGGTGCTGGTGTCTCGCCAGCAGGGCTGAAGCCCCTTCCCCACGGAATGACCCTACCTTTGCCACTGGCAGACCTGGGCCTTGCCTCCAGGGCCCAGGCAGGCAACTTACAGAAAGTTCCACGTGCCCTTCCCCCAAGGCAGCCTCAGGGAAAGGCAGCTCGAGGCCAACGAAGCTCTTCCCAGGGGTTTCATAAGGCTGCAGGAGAAACCACACTGTGGGCTCAGAAGCAGCAGAAATGTTATCTAACCCCGTAACAGGATGGTACTAACTCCTACTTCTGTCTCGTGTTTAGGATCGAAGTGATGTGGAGAGCCCTGCCTGCCCTGGTGGTACGGGGGCTGTAGTCAGGAGGCAAGGAGGAGCAAAGGAAGAGAATCTTGCCTCATCTTCTGCTCACAACAAGCCCGTGCCACCTGGCATAGGAGCGGTATGGGCATAGCAGGGAGCAAGTGAATCACCCTGGACGTGCAGGTAGTGTTCCCAGCTAAATCAGATAAAATCTGATTTAAATCTGTACTGTGCTGCATTCACCAGTAACCTGTAATACACAATAATGGAGAAAAAAGTCATCCTTTCACAATCACAAACCCAGTAACGGAGAGCTGTTTAGATGGTGATCTGAGATTTTTAAAATTAATGTGATTCCATGAAGTATATGGGATTTTTTCCCATTAGCTTCAGTGAGAACATATTTTTTGTTATGGTGTTGACCTGCCGATAGCATAATTGCAGTAGTCTTTGTTAGTTATGAAACTCTTCTCCATCTAATCTAAACATAATGTATGCAGTTTCAGAGGTTTCTTAAACTGCAAACTCCTACTCAGCTGTTTTTCTGACTGGCAATCATGGCTCTACTGTGCCTTTATATTTGCACCCACTTTGTTTAATTTTCTGTCATTTTTAGTGTCATTGGTTATATTTGTCATTGTTTATGTTCTCATGTCCTTTCTTTCTCATGATGGGCTGCTGTTCAGATCACTGTGGGCCTGACTGTGTGCAAGATTGAGACACTCAGCAACTCTTCATTTCCACAGGCACTCAGCTCACTGGAAACAATCAGTAATTTTCAACAGACTGCCTAAGCAGTGAGAAAAAATACACTAAGGATAACAACTAAGCAAATACATTTTAAGTGATAAATGGGAAGAGAAGTTTCATTTGACAAGTTAAGCAGATGGAGCTATGGCCAATTTCTTTAATCTACTGCCATGAGTGTTATGTTTAATTTTCAAGTGGTGTTTAGTTGTAGATTAGGAATTGGAAACAATTCAGTTGTTCACAGCAAACCACTTTTTCTTGCTGTTTCCTAATTTTGAATATTATTCTGTGTTTCCAAGATGATGTTTATCCCCTAATTCTTCAGGTTCCTATTACATTCACGCAAGTAATTTCAGAAGACACATTCACTAGCTAACACCCATCTCCTCTTGCACTTGTATACCACACAACATTTATAATTAAGCCTCTTAGGAAGTTAGCTGCATGGCCCATGATTAACTTCCCTTAATTCTTCATTGTTAAAGCTCAGGGCAAAGATCTCTGGAGTACTCAGCCCACCTTTCCAACCGGAAATGTAGCATATAAATCAGTATTCACTAGATACCATCCCAGCATGGAAAGTGAGTATTGGTGCCTTTATCACCGTCTAACAGGCCATACAGGCTTATCCAAAGCGAGTGTTTCCCAGCAGATGAGGCAGATAAAGCGGGTGATCAGAGGCTGTTGACACAGGGCACAGCATCTGTAATTAAGTCACAAGGGAAGCTGGCACGGAATGCTGTGACAAAGACAGGACTCAATTTACACACAGCTTTCAGCAAATCTTAAAATGCTATCTGAGTAAAACCCAGCCACTTCTGACTTGCTGCATGCTAGAAATGTGTCAAATAGTGGTGAGAAAAGGGGGGTAGAGGGTGCACTGTTTATCAAACATGTAAATTTGATATATTTTAGTGATTTTATGTTCCTGACTCTCTTTCCATGTCACCCAAGTGCTGTGAAGAAGAGGTGTGTGTTTGTATTGGAAGTGCTGTAATGTGTGGCACTGAGACTTCTACCTGCTTACCACGACTGGGATTCCCTGGTATTCCCTGTTCTGCAAGACTGGGAGAAAAAGAGCATATCCAATAAAATGGATTCTTGGATTTTGGATCTTGAGGTGACCTTGACTCCACAAATCTCCAGGACAATTAAATTACAGAACAGTTGATTGCTTCTTTGTTTGTGTGGCAATAGATTATGGAATAAGATAAAAGCCTTCAGAACCTACCCTGATTGGCTTTTTTCTGTTTTGTTTTCTTTTTGTGGAGAACACCATCACAAAAATACGCTGTAATGTAAGAAAATGGTTTTAGTATATTTCAGTTTCAAATTAGGAATAAAATATTCATGTTTTACATAAAAAGTCCACAATCAGAATTATGTTTGCAGTTGAGGTAATCCAGTGATATTACATTTACATTGTAATTTATTGAGGGCTCAAGGTACAGTTTTACACTTAAAATCATTTAATACTTGTTTAGCCATGCATTATTTGCACCTTACACTATTCTGAAGCTTGAGCATTGTGTGAAACTATTAGTGTGTAGGTGAAGATTTTGTGAGGTTAAAAGTGCAGAGGAGACCTAGAGAGAGGATTTGTTCTTTGATCCGGAAGCTGAGACTGGACTTGCACAGATGCCGAGCCTTTGGCTTCTCCTGGAGATCTGTATACTCAGCATCTCAGTCTACCAGACCTGGAATAACTCGGAAATCTGGATGGCAGCCAAACATAGCACATTTTTATTTGAAGCAGTCTAGGCTTTTTACTTTGCAATGATTTCCTCTATATTATTATTTTTAAGTCCTAAGCAGTTCTGTAAAGTGCTCATGCTTCTTGTTGTTAGGGTGAGGGTACTGGTCATGGTGCTGAAAGGATTGTGATGGGGAAAGAGTTTCAGGTGATGTCTCCTGTCAAGGAGCTGTCTCCCGACAGCTCATGTCAAGGAAAGTAACTCTGGGACTCAGATCTGCACTCTCATGGATAAGCACATTCTGTTTGGACAGGAGGATAAACATGGGTTCTGCTGTGAGAAACACGTCAGAGAAAGATAAATATACCATTATGTAAAGGTGAAAGTCAAATCAAGATGCTCATTCACATTGTTAACATATTATTATTTCTGAAAACGGCAGGATTCTCAGCTGCACCTTAGCTTTGGGACAAACCTGCTCATTCCTACAAAAAGAGCAGTGGAAGTCCCTGTTTTCGTGAATTTCAGGTGAGCTTTAGATGGGTCAGATCCCAGAGTTCCTGTGCCTGCCTTTAGCAGGAAATCACCCTCTCTCCAATAAAAGCTGAAGACTTTTTTTTTTTTTTGGCACATGACAAGAGCAGAGGATTCACTGCGATTTACACAAGCACCCTACTTCCTTTCAAATTAAACTGTAAAACGAGCCCACGGTTTCGCAGGTGCTGGAGGCGAGGCGCAGGTCCTCCCTCTGCAGAACCAGGCTGCCGGGGGCTGGGCGCCACATCCGCAGCCACTTCAGGGGTTTCTGCCAGCTCCGGGGGCACTTGCCACTCACCAGGCACACAGCACGGCCAGTCCGCACACTACATAACCCGTACTTTGGGATGGCGCGTTATCAGACCCGTGTTTGAACCCTCCGCCAAGGTGTTGGCAAAGGTGTGAAGCCTACAACCGGCCGTGTTGGTGTGCGCTGGCACGCCTCGGCTGGCGGCACACGAGGCGGATTCCTGCCCTACGGCCGCAGGCCCGGACAGCGCCGGGGCCGCCTCAGCGCCGCGGGCGCGCCCCGGGGGGCTCCCTCACCCCCAACGCACCTCCCCGACGCCGAGCAAAATGGCGGCAAGCTCGAGCCCGGCCGGCGGCGCAACGCCCGCCCCGCCCGCCGCCGCGCGGCCCAATGGAATGAATGGGCTATAAATAACGGCCAATGGGGCGCCGGCTTGAGCTCTATATAAAAGACGTGCGGCGGGGCCGTTGGAGCTCCACTCGGATTCGGGCAGGGCAGTGCGCGGAGATTGTTCCTGTAGCTGTGAAGCCCGCGGTAAGTCCCGGGGCAGCCGAGCCGTTCTGCAGCTTTAGAACAAAGGATCGTAATGTTTTCCTTTTTGTTTTTCCTTTTTTTCCGCCTTTTTTTTTTTTTTCCTCATTCCCCCGCTGTGTGGGGTGGAGCCGGTCCGGCTGAGGAGGGGCGGCGCGGGGCAGGGGCGCAGCCGGCGCGGGGGTTGCGGGGAGCGGCGCAGGTGCTCGCCGGGCCAGTTGGGCTCTAAAACCAGATTAACCCGGTATTTAGCAGGGTAGTTACATATGCTCACCCCGTCCAGGTCCCCTGAGGGAGCCGTCTGTTGTGTAAGGGCTTGTTGGATGCCACCCTCCCCACCCGGTCGGGGAGCAGCCGGGGGTCCGCGGACGAGGAGGGCGCCGTCGCTCCTCGGGAGCCCGTCGCCGTTCAGCGGCGAGAGGAGGCGCGGCCGCGCACCGAGGGTGCAGCGGTGCCGCCCCGCTCACCTGCCGGCCGGTCCGGGGTCCCGGCGGGACCGAGCACCCCCCGCTCGCGGCCGCCCCGCCGCTCCCCCTGCCCCGGAGCCGCGCGCGGGGTCTGCCCGGCGCTGCGACGGCCGCTCCGCGCGAGCTTGGGCGCGTCCCCTCACCCGGGCGGTGCCCCGGGAGAGCCCTGCGGCCGGCGTGGTGGGGACGGGGCAAGGCTGGTAGAGGTGAAGAACTTCTTTTCTTTCCTCCCTCTTGGCGCTTGTGGAAGGTGGTGTAGCAGCAAAGATGTGAAAGGCGCGGGTGGAACGTGAGCCAAGGTGACCTTTTGGGTGCCTGGCGTTCCCCCGGGCGGTCCGGAGGCTGCCAAGCCCCCAGTGATAGGCTTCCCATCTTTCTCCCCTAGTGACTGCGGTAGGGTCAGCCATGCCCTTCTCAAACAGCCACAACCTCCTGAAGATGAAGCACAAGCCTGAGGATGAGTACCCTGACCTGAAAGCTCACAACAATCACATGGCTAAGGTGCTGACCCTGGACCTGTACCAGAAATTGAGGGATAAACAGACTCCCAGTGGATTTACCCTGGATGATTGCATCCAGACTGGGGTTGACAACCCAGGTAATGGGATCGTTAGGTGTGCATAATGATCTGTTCTCCCTCCTGACTGGAAGTGCTCCTTGACAATGGTACCCAAAGTTCTCAAGCTACTGAGGGACAAATCTTCTAAAGCATTGAGAGACTGCTCTAAAGGCATGGCTCTGTTAGGAGGCCATGTTTCCATCAAGCTGTGTTCCATGCTGTGATCTGACATATCAATTCCCAGACACTTCAATTATGTAACTGCTCTGCTAAATACTTTCAATCTGAAGAGAAAAAAAAAAAAAGTCAAACCAAATGCATTCTAATTATAACTCATCTGTGGAGGGGAGGAAAAAATGTTAGTTTACCTGGCTGTCCTGGTCAATTCCTATTCCAGACTGATTACATGATGTTCTGTAGCACTTCTATGAAAAAGGGGGAGCAGATGTGCTTACATGTTAACATTACAGTATTTATTTTTACTCTAGCAATATCAAAATGGCCCAACTAAATAATCAGAGACTGCCTCCTGATGAGGAGTACCCGGACCTGAGCACCCACAACAACCACATGGCCAAAGTTCTAACCCTGGATTTGTACAAGAAACTGAGAGACAGAGTCACGCCCAGTGGCTTCACCCTGGATGATGTCATTCAGACTGGGGTTGATAATCCTGGTAAAATGCATTGAGAATATTCCGTGTGAACCAGCTGAAGTAACTGGTGCTTTTGAATATGGTGACTTAAAACTAATCTTGTGGAGGTGGTATTTATGAGCAGACTACAGAAATGTAGCTCTGTAGCAGAAGGAGCAAAAAAGCAAAGCATGCTTGCTTGCAGCAAAGCATGATTGTTTAGACATAAAGTTCTATGCAGTGATCTAAATTAGCTAGTGAAATTAGATGTGCTGTGCAAATTTGTCCTAAACCAAGCTTGACAAATGAGCATGGTTTAATGACAACAGCTATGGGTTTCCATAGCACTGCATTTGCCTAACTGGGTGAAGTATAAAATGTAGGGTCTCTCCAAAATGTTTCTATGTAAGAATAAATTTCTAAGTGACTAGACTTGCCACTAAAGAACTTGCCTGGTTAGTGCTGCACTGGAATACGGCCAAATGTTGCCCAAACTTAGCTCTTCTGACTTTATTACCACTCCAGGCCATCCCTTCATAATGACAGTAGGATGTGTGGCTGGTGATGAAGAATCCTATGAAGTGTTCAAGGAGCTCTTTGATCCAGTTATTGAAGACAGGCATGGTGGCTACAAACCAAGTGATCAGCACAAGACGGACCTGAATGCTGATAACCTGCAGGTATAAAGTTTTGGTCAGTTACAGATTATTGGTCTGAGGACTGTGAAGTTGTTGGCAGCTGCCTGAACTGGTTGCTCAGGCTCTGCCCCCTCACTTCCACAGAGCATGGACACTTGTGCTGTGGGTCTGGGGCAATCAGCCTGAGGAGCTTGCTGCTCTGGGATGTCAGTGGCTGGGTATGGCTGGGCAGCTTGTGTGCAGCAGGAGGTTTTTTCAGGTGCTGCTGCAGTGTGGGTTGTACCAAACGTCTTCAGTGTGTATTTCCATGAGCTGTGGGCTCTTAACAGTCAAACTAAACAACACTGTCCTGGGAATCAAGGCCTATCATAAAATTTAAACACTTTTTTGTCTCTGATCTTGGCTCTTAATAACCAGCGGATGGTGTCATGCTATCAAATATTTTTACAGCTAGGAGTAAGGATTCTTAATCATTTTATGGATTTTAAATGTTACTGTAAACTAAACTTTGGGAGTTCCTAACTCCATGTTGATTGGCTAGCCTTAAATCATATTGAAAATAAGAGAGTTGGGAGAACAGTAATGAATAATTCTCATTTGCAAGAGTAAACGTGTACCTAAAGAAGGTTTTGCCTCATGTTGATGGCTCTAGATTGCAAATCTGTAACGAGTAACAGAAGCCCAGACCACAGTCTGAAATGGACATGAAACTGATGTTTGGGTGTTATCCCTGTTTTCTAAGACTACTTAGTAGCCGTAGCCTTGGCCTCAGAGCGGGAGTTGTGTTACGCAGATACTTGATGTAATGCTGAAGAAAATAGCCCTGCAGTGAGGCAGTGGCCTACAGGCCAGGTAGTTAATACCTCAGGTGTGAAGTGCATTCGTAAATGCATGGGGACTACATGTGTTTAGGGAAGATATCTTGGTAACAGGACTGTACTTCCTGGTTTCCTAATCTTTAGGGAGGTGATGACCTGGATCCCAATTACGTGCTAAGTTCCCGTGTCAGAACTGGCAGAAGCATCCGTGGATTCTGTCTTCCCCCACACTGCAGTCGAGGAGAGAGGCGGGCTATTGAGAAGCTCTCTGTGGAAGGTAAAGTGAGAACTGGGTGCATCAGGGACACAGTTCTGTCCTTTGCGCAAGGGGTGTTCTTTGCAGTTTGAAAATGGAGGCACTTGGCAAAAGCCACCTCCCTGGAGACTTAGTCTGAACATGGAGCTTTCCCTGGAAAAGGCTCATTGCATTAGAGCTGCCTCAGCATTGCAGCTTGTAGCTGAGAGCAAGAGCACAGAGGGAAGTTGGAATGCAGGAAGTTGACCTCTGCTGATCTCAAAAGCTTCTGTCTGTGTGTGTGGGGAAAGAGGTTGGTTCATCAGGGCTCAAACCTGAAATGTAACAGGTATGTAGCAACTACAGGACTTGAGTCATGGGGTGCAGTGTTTTGTGGCTGTTTTTAATTGACTTTCATTAATGTTCAGCTTGCTTAGAGGTGTAGTCTTCTTCCAAGTCTACAGCTGGCTAGAATAAGCCCTGGTTTTCAGTGAAACTCTTCAGCTGGTTTGTTTTTTGTTGTTTTTTGGGTTTTTTTTTTTTTTCCCCTTATTGCCTCCTAGTGCTCAAGGTACAGTTCTGGAGAGTGAGAGTGTAGTTTTTTCAAAACCTTTCAAGGGCAGGGTAACAGTCCTTGACTAGAACAATACTGCTTGTTATATTTATAACCTTGGTTCTCCTTGGAAGAAAAGCAGTCTCCGTTCGTACAGTTCAGCAGCAGTAATGATTCTATACTGCACGTAAGGGAACAGAGGCTACTTGTATAAACCTGGAAGGTGCAGACAAATCATCTGATACTGCCTCAAATTCTGTTCTGCCACAAGGGCATTGCCATTGCAGATGAAAGCAAAGGAGGAACCAGACCCAGGAGATCAAACATTGCCATACTTTGTGTGTGGTCTCCAAAGTGCTGGGAAAGTCTAGCACCTTTAGTCCCATTCTAAATGAGCCTCTCTCTTTCAGCTCTGGGTAGTCTGGATGGTGATCTCAAGGGAAAGTACTATGCTCTGAGGAACATGACTGATGCAGAGCAGCAGCAGCTGATTGATGACCACTTCTTGTTTGACAAGCCAGTTTCTCCTCTTCTGTTGGCATCTGGGATGGCACGAGACTGGCCTGATGCCAGGGGTATCTGGTGAGTAGGTCTGAGGAAGCAGTCACAGAAGTCAAGAAAGTCTTGCAGTTTTGGTGGTGACTTGTACTGTTGGGCAAAAGAGTAGCTTCTCACCTTGTTTTACTGTATCTGGTGAGAAACTTCTATGGGAGAAGTTGCAGTTAACCAGCAACATTTGGACAAGAGTTCTTATGCTGGTAAGAATAAGCCAGCTTGGCTAGCCCAGAACCAGAGCCTGCATGGGTTAGTGAACATACATAAAACTGAATCAGCTTATGGAAGTAGACCACTTGTAAAGGGGCAGAAGTGCCACTACAGTTGGCTCTTCGCACAAGAGTTGAGAGTAACTTGTGGTACAGACAGTAGCATTGTCTTAGCTCAGAGTCTATCCTGGATGCAGTTACTCCCTTGTACTTCTGCTTGCAGAAACTCATTGGTGCTGGACTAGTATGGCTTTATCTATGCTGGTGATGAGATCTCCCCCCTGTCCCCAGAGACTCAGTGACAGGAGTTGACTGATGCAGAGGTGTGGAATAGAAGGACTCTGCTTGTTTTCAATGTAGGTCACCTACATAAAACTGCATCTCAGGAGCTTCTGCAGCATAATTAACTTGCTCCCTTGTAAGCTAAGGGCTAGGTTTTTATCAACAGGAATGCTCCAATCTTATTACTGCAGCTGTTTCAGTACAACCCAGAGGAAGCACGTTTTGTTTCTGTAGGTCACCTTTAAGATTGCATCATCTACCTGCAGATTGCCAGCACCAGATAGCGCTGTCATCTGAGCATGACTAATCTACAGCCTTGAAGTGTAATGTCTTAGTGTTGTCTGCATAAATAACTTTCCTCGGGTACTAGCTAATTTTTGATCCTAATCAAGTTCAGAAATTACCAGCATGATAAACACTGATGATAGTACTTGCTGTCAGCTGCAAGCTGGGACAGGAGGAGCTCATTGTTCAGAGGATTTTTATATAGCATCTCTAAAGAGCCCTGATCTAAGATTCATAGTGAAAGTAAGGTACAAAGTGCAGTTTGACAGAATCTGACAAAATACCGCTAAAAAGGCTTGTTACATGTGGTGTCATTATGAACATTATTGTACAGGACTCCCTCAAAGTCTGCTGATCACCTTCCTGCAAATTGCTGAGCAGAAATAGCTCGATTTGTAAACTGGAGCCACAAGTGAGCTAGGGGAATTGTGGGGGTTCTAGGTTTTGATACTGTAAGACTAGGTAATGCCATGTTATTACTCACTCTGTAAAGGCCAATTCAAATTAACTCTTGAAAAGAGCAGGGTAACAACTACCAGCTTAACTCAGGTCCTGCGTGGGCAAAAGAAGGAAGATCAATCTTGTTGAAGCAGATAAGTGAGCCTCTTGAACTAAAAACTGCAGTGATGAGCAATTTGGGACTGTCTTCAAAATGTGAAGTGGGAAAGACAGCAAACGATTGCTTTGTCTCCTAGGCACAATGATAACAAGACTTTCCTTGTTTGGATCAATGAGGAGGATCACCTTAGAGTTATTTCCATGCAGAAAGGTGGCAACATGAAGGAAGTATTTACCCGTTTCTGTACTGGACTAACAAAGGTAAATCACTATTGTCTGGGCTGTAGGTTCAAAAGGCACATGATTCTCTGGCTAGATCTGAGTTTTCAAGCCCCTTCTAGAGTCCTCCATGGTTGTGTTTTGTAGCCTGGATCTCTGGGAACGCCCTGATGAGATCCAGAGCTGTGAGGGTGCCAAAACAGGTGTTTTGGCAAAAAACCTTGTGACTGTGTAATCTAGAATATGTTTGCTTGAAGTGGTGGCACCCTTAACCAAATGTCTCAATTGTATTTTAAAGAAGTTCTACCTAGTTCTCTAAAGCTTTGAGACACCTTGGGAGGGAGAAGAAATTGCTTGAATATGCATGGGCAAAACTGGACTCAAGTTTTTAGGCTGGATTCTGTTTTCTGCTTCTAGTCTTGATATGAGCTTGAGTTTTATCAGCCCCTTTCCTGATCCTAAGAGATGTGCCAACTTGACCTGTATTAAATCCATCTTCCCAACAGATGGTGGCATCTAGAAGTGTAGCATTTAAACTTAGCCTGTCTTACTGCTAGGAGCAAGAGGAAGGCCTTAAAAGCCCCTTGTTGGTGACCATTTTTTCCATTGGGAGGGGGCTTATGCAGCTGGAATGGCTGTTCTGAGTGTTGTGGCTGTTGCTGAGCGACTGAAGCTGCAAGCGAGCACTAATGAATGTCTTACAATCTTAAGGCAGAGAACAATCTCTAAACATTCATTCTTTCCTATTTATAGATAGAAAGTCTCTTCAAGGCCAAAAACTACGAGTTCATGTGGAATCCCCACTTGGGCTACATCCTGACCTGCCCATCCAACCTTGGAACAGGGCTCCGTGCTGGTGTGCACATCAAGATCCCACACCTTGGGAAACATGAGAAATTTGGAGAAGTCCTCAAGAGACTTCGGCTGCAGAAGCGAGGCACAGGTGAGAGTTGGTAACACTGATGGCCTGAGTCAGGGTGCCTTCAGACACCAGCAAGAGCCTGGCTGTGGCCAGAGCCATCTCTTGGTTCACTCTGTCAGTGCCTGTCACACCATCCAAAAGGTACCTTGTAAAGTACATGGAGAGAAAAAGTTTTCAAGTTGTATATTGGAGGAGTTGAGGCTGTCAGTGCTCTGCTTAGTATGTGCTGTGCTGGCTCTCTAGTTAATGCCCTGTGTGTCATTCTGAGCACCAGATAAAGTGGACCTGCTGGCAGCTGTTCCTGTTACAAACAAGGGTGGGAATCCTGGTTTAACCTGTGGCTAGGAGGTGGCTCCAGCAGGTACTTGTGACCTCAGGTTAGATTGCTCATGGGTCAGAAGAATAAAGCGTTGGCCTAGTTGCATGTTCTGTGGTTCATGTTGGCAATCACACATGGCTTTATCTTCCTGCATGTAGGAGGAGGTGCCGGTGGCAGGTTGTAGAGAATGGTCCTGCTCTGTCCCTACCTCATGCTAGTGAGGGAAGAAAGGCAGATTCACCTGCTCTAGCTGAGGTCAATGTTGTAACTGAATCTCTTGCTGCAGGTGGTGTGGACACAGCTGCTGTTGGAGGAGTGTTTGATATCTCCAATGCTGATCGTCTTGGCTTCTCTGAGGTGGAGCTGGTGCAGATGGTGGTGGATGGAGTGAAGCTTCTCATTGAAATGGAAAAACGCCTTGAAAAAGGCCAGTCCATTGATGACCTCATGCCAGCTCAGAAATAAAGCACTTTATTCTCATGCTTCCTAACTTATTGGATGAATAATAAAATGTCACTCCAATTCAAACCCTTGGGGTCAGAGCCCACTTAGTTACACTGTAGAGAAGTCTTCCATCCATCTGTGTTAGAGTTTATTTTTTTGATGGTTGAGATGTTGCTGAAAATGAAATAAACTACTGTTTGGTCTGAGATGTCTTAGATACGTTAACTGAATGTCTTTGAGATTTAAGTGACTTGGTTTTCATAGTTATGCTAGATGGTCTGGTTTTGTGTGCAAGCACATCTTCCCAGGTGCACTGCTGCAGACCAGCTGAGTTGAAATGTTAAAGCAATTTCAAAAGTTGAACCTTTTAACTTGATTGTAGTTGCTGTAAATTTGAGAACTAGTGTTAAACATGAGTCACTGCAAACATGCCCTACCTCCAAGGCTTTGACTTGTGCATCTGCTCATGCCAACTGTAAACTCTCATTATCCTGAGTACTGCAAGCCAAGCTGGCTCCTGTAAGGGAGGGGAGACAGGGCTGGGTACAGAGGCCTGCTGCTCTTCTCTCAGATGGGCCCTCAGGGTGCAGGGCAAGGCTTTGAGGTCAGACTACAGCCCATGGTATTACTGGCCCTGAGCTGCTTTGTGGGGAGAAGGTTGCCTTCAATCTAGGGCTGTGCAGACAGCTACTGTAAACAACCAGTTGCTCTTTTGAAGCTAAGGGGTCAGGTGAAACCTAGATTAATTCAGCCCATGCTTCTCTCTTAAGTCATTTCAGCTCAGCCACGGCAGAGATTGGGAGCTGGAAGCTGCCACTTACAGGAAAATACCAGCTAATTAGCTTTAGTCCTCTGACTCTTGTTGGCCTCTGCACCAGTTGCCCCAAGAACCTAAAACTGAGCAGTATAGTCAATTAAAACATGCTAAATAGTTCTTTCCAAACTGGGCCTGGCTTGCAAACTTGGGTAGTTCTCTGGGTCAAGATTGCATCAAGCAGGTCTGTTCTCCAGAATGGCTGTACGTGTGTACTTGCTGTGTGGAAGCATCACATTATTAACATACAAGAGCAGCATTTTCCACACGTATTGCTAACTCGGAGCATCAGACCCTTGGAAAGAACAGCCTTTGCAGCTCATGCAGATGCACCTGCTCAACACCTCTACCCACTGCTGAAATGCAGCTTTGGTGGAGGGAGCGTGATGAGAGGTTGATGCTGAGCTTCTTGGTGTGCAGCTTTATATAGGTTTGCGTAGATAACTGAAGCTTTCTTTTGTAAAGGCTGTGGTATTTTTAAGGCTGTGATTGCAGGCTGTCACTTAGCTGAAGAGATGATTTCAGCTGGGGTAAGCTAATTTAATTTTGGTGAGAAAAGGCTGAGTGAACATTTCAGATAAGATTTTTTTTTCTTTTAATACAGCTTTGTATGTGTTTCAAAGTTAATTGGGTGGGGGAGAGGAGAGCGTACGTAAGAGTTTTGTTCTGTACTGGGTGTTCCTGTGTTTGAGTTAATCAGCACAGGAGTTTTCTGTACAAAGCTTGTGAGAGCAGGGAAAAGAAAATGGTGCAAGAGACAACCGGTTGGTTCTGTATATTCTTTAGATCCCCCATGCCGTGCTTCATGTCACTGTTCACAGACGCTTGGCAAATAGCTGGTTTTGCTTCTTGTAATCAGAGAGTGTTCATTTAGTGGTGCCTCTCCTCAACACAGCGTTGTTACTGCGCTCACAGCAATTACCTAATGGAAGGAGTTGCCTGAAAACTTGTCTATTTTTTTCTAGCTATATCAGCTGGACTAATAAAAACATTTCTCTCTCTATGCATCTTGTTTCTCCTATGTTCCTAAGCCATCAGAGCTGTTAACATCTGTCTGCTTTCGGTCTCTGAGTCCCTGCAGTCTGAGACAGCACCTGTAGCCGGCTAAACAATTGTGCTCAAAGCAGCAAGCCAGTCTTTAATGCCTGCATCCAACTAGAAAATACTTTTTTTTAATTGGTTTTCTTTTCCACCCACTACCTTTACTGTGTTCCCTCGTGTTGCTGCCATGCGACCGTGCTTTTGTTTCAGCTAGTACAAAGCAATTGTAGATATTTCAGAGAAAGAATGTGTCCTGGCAAAAGCTGGACACTGTGACCAACCCCAGGTGGCTGGTCACAGGTTTTTTTGCTAAAAAGCTCTGATGAAGAGAGAAATTAAAGCTCCTGCGCCCTCACCTTAAAAACTGGTTTGGTCTTTGGCACTACTCACCCTTGTGCCCTGGGTGTCCATCATGGACTGTATGGAGCAGCCGTTTGCTTGTGCCCTGGGCACTCAGAATGGTGCCAGCTGGCAGGCTGCCATGGGCTGGGGGTTCTTGGCCTTAAACCCAGGAGCGGAGAGGAAAGTTATTGGTCAGTGCTGTGATTTTTCCAGGGAGCCTGCAATTAACCAGGTGTGCCCTGTCGCCTTTGGAAAGGAGCCGTATAGCTCCTGCTCTCATCACGCCCCACGGTGATGGCTGTGTCCTCACCAGACCTGGAGTGGGGACTGCTCTGTTGGTCCCAGCAGTGCTGGGGATGTGGGCTGGGGGAGGAGAGGGGCCAGGAGCCCGATGGACCATCTTTGGGCTTTCCTGAGACATTTCAGCTGATCTTTTCTTCCCCACAGACTGGGGAGCAGGGATGGTCTCTGCCATCCTGCTGCTTTGAGGTAGCCCCTGCCTTGTCTTGTTCTCTTTCAGTACCCCTGCTCCTACCGGCTGGCATGTTGTCCCTTGGGAGCTGCGAGACATGCACCACTTTTATTATGTTTTAAAGAGAAATTTCTGTTTGTCATTACATTTTCCTCCTAACCATTTCTGCTTCCCTCAGGGAGCAGCTGCCCAGCCCTGGCTGGTGTGGTGCCAAGCCTTGCCTCTGGACACGCGTGGCACAGGCAGCACACTGCCTGCTGGCACCCCAGGGTCCTTGCTCAAGAAATGAAGCTGCTTGGGAAACCATTTGCCTCTCATGTTACACTCACTGGCAGGATGAATGCTCCTTATCCCACTTCTGTGCGATCTACTGGAAAATGATTCATGGCGTCTCACCCTCCTGTGGGCTGAGCACCACGGCACCACTCCTGGGCTCTGGGCCCTGGCGTGGGAGGCTCCCGGCCCTCAGAGAAGTGGTCAAGCTCCCCACACGCTCCCGTGTGCCTCCGGCCAGGCGAGGGGATGGGATGGCTGCTGCCTGAGCAGCTCCAGCTGCTCCAGGGAGGCTCCTGCTTCCTGGGACAAGTGGCCAGACTGTGTGCCTCTTCTCTCACAAAAACAAGGGATGGAGCAAGGTGGTTTTACCTGCTGGATGCCTGGTGAGTGCTCTGCCTGGGGCACAGGAGGCTCCTGCTCGAGTCCTGCTCTCCACAGACGATTCTTGCACAGCTCCAACCACAGTCTAGGGCAGGGCAATGCTTTCTTCCAGCTTTCCATTTTGCTCAGCATCCATTGCTAGGCCAAGAAGGTAAAGGAAGGTGCTATTGCCTAATGTCTCCAGCACTCACCTGGGAGGGTTTAGGCTCCAGCCTGTCCTCAGATGAGTATTACCATATTTTTACGCAACATGGAATAGCTTGAGCAGAAGACTTTGAGTGATCTTTGTTCTTTTCTCCACCCACCCACCCACACACAAAAAATGTGGTAGTGTGGTAGGCAAGGCACTCTTCTGAGGATGGAGATGGCATCACAGGCTTTTCATCTCCTGTTTGCTTTGCTTTTCCCTTGGGGAAGCAGCAGCCCAGCAGGCTCCTTTGGCTGCTCCACATTCCTCTGGCTAGTCTGCCTTCCCTCCTCCTAAAAATACGTCGGTACAAAGCTGGAAATAGCCTGGGCAACACTGTCTCCAGCTCTCCCCCAGTGGGGCAGGGTACTTCCCTACCATCATGGGGCTCTGTTGGGCTTTACTTGTCTGCAGTGGAGGGGGAGCCCAGCCCAGCGATGGAGAACACTCCAGAGCACAAGATGAGAAGCTAATCACAACTGGGCCCCTTGCATTGCTTGACCTTCTTTCCCTGGTTATAACACATTAGATTTATTTTCTTACACAGAAATCACACAAGCCCCTGACCAGCTGCCGTTCAAGGCCCAGATGGGCCACTTGCCCTGGACTCCCAGGCCCCAGCACCTCACCAGCCATGAGCCACTGGCCAGAGGCGAGGGCTGCCTCAAGTGTCAGTACTGAACCGCTGGGCTTCCCCCACCTTTTGAAACACCATCTGGGTGGGGTTTTTTGTCCAAATGCTGCACAGAGCCAGGCTGAGTGTGCCAGGTGAGAAGTAGTACCTGCTACACCCACAGTGTGAGTCTAGTGATCGAATTGGCAGCGTGAGCTCAGCCTGGGATTGACAATTAACAGGGAAATTCCGCAGTATCAGACAGGGTAAAAATAAACTCAGATGCATCCAAACCTACCAAAGATTTTTGTTTTTCTCCTTCAGCCAGTGAGTAAGACTCTGAGAAATGATATATATATATACGCATATATATATATGTATATATAAATTAAACTTTTAAAAGGGCAAAATGCCTCATGCTCAACACCCAGAAAATGGGTAGAAAAATGTGAACGTTGAAGTTTTTAATGAATGTGAAAAGTTCAGCTAAAAATACACAAGAATGGGCAACCCTGAGCTTTCTTCAGTGTAATTTCAGAATAAAACCAGAACTGAAGCTTAATTTACCAAATACACACAAGCTCCAGATCTTTGCAAAGACCTCAGCTTTTCCCTGTGTTTCGGGCAGGTGGGTGTGAGGTTTGGCTGACAGCTGCAGTCTGGTTGCTTTTTCCACATCCATTATTGATGACAGGAGAGTGAAACTGAGAATAACCTGGAAGACCTTGGAAGTGTCAGCTTATAAATTTGCAGTGACTTATTGCGATGGTGTTTGATGGTAGCACTCAAGCACAGCAAAGCTTTCCTGGATTACACGGGGAAGAGTGAGACTGGAAAGTTACTGAATTAACTCACCTGAAACCCCATGCCTGGTCCAGCAGAGCAGTGAGTACATACACTAAGGACAGGTTTGCTGGGGTGTAAATAGTGTCTATTTGCAGTTCAAATGCTGCTGTACATCCAAACTGCAGCAAAGCTGGAGGGTTCAGCTCTGGTGCCAGCTCTGCCCATGGGCACTGGTGGAGGTTGGGCACTCTCTTTGGCACAGAGGTGACTTCTGCTGTGCTGTCTCAGCTGGCCAGGGACAGGCTGGAGATGCAAGCAAGGCGTCTTTGGGGCACAGTTGGTGAAGCCATTTCGGGCAAGGAACCTGGTGTTTCACTGAGGCCTTGCAGTTTGCCCACAGAAACTGGCCAGTCTCCCTGCAGGCTGTGGTGAAATCCCCTGAATCATTACTAATCCCTGCCGGGGCTGTCAGCATTCCCAGGCTGCTGGGCACAGGGTGCCTGCCATTACCAGGGAGCCAGCACAGCCATCCCATGCTGGCAGGGCTGATCCAGAGGTCCTGTTGGAGCCAGTGACTGAATATGTCCAGCTGGGCAGGAGAGGAGAGGTCTCCAGTGGGAATGGACACAGGAGGGCCATGGAACCACTCTGCTCCATGAGCTCTGCTGTGTTCAGCAGAGGGCATCGAGATAGCATTGTCTTGGATTGTTGCTGTAACAGCCTCCAAGCTGGAACTTGTCTGGGGAGAGATGGCTCCAGAAATACTTGTGGGAATATGCATGAGAAGAGGATTGCAATGCATGGCCCCAGAGTTTCAACTCCTCTCCATGGGAGAGTCATGGCTGGCTTTTTTTGTTTCCTTTTTTTTTTCTTTTTTTTTAATAAGACATTATTTTAAAGGAAAATGTCATTGAGCATCTTGATGATGCTCTTTCCCTTGTGGTTGGAATGGGTACCTATCTCCTTCCCTGTGACTCTGGCCTGTCCCCCCTTTGCCCCTGTCAGTGCCCTTTCCCCTCCTCCATCTGGTGGGTGGCCCAGGGTGCTCTCTGATCCCACCAAGGGATGGCTGGTGGGGTCCCAGCAGTGACCCAAACCTTGCACTTGCCTGAAGAGCTGGAAGGGCCATGAGAAATCAAACTGCTCAGTTGTTTCCTGCTGTTGAGAGCTTCAGGAGAGGCTTGAGGTTTTCTTACAGCTCTCCTGGAGGCTGAGGAGAGCTGAGGAGTGAATGCAAGGTCAGGCATGCATGGCCACATGTGCAGGGGCTGCAGTGTGCCCAGCTGCCCCAGTGCTCAGCTTCTGTGCCCACCAGGTGCTTGGGCACCTCCCAAATCTGCCTGTGGCTCTCCAGAGGCTGATCCCCAGCCCACAGTAGTGCTCACAGCATCCCACAGTGTCGCTGCTTCCCACCACCCAACTCTTTTTGAAGCCTTATCCCAACAGCAGGAGGTGAGTGCTGGGGATGGCTGCACCTCCCAACAGCCCCAAAAGTCCTGGCCAGAGTCCCTGGCCAGTGGTGACTGTACAGACTGATTCTCACTGCAAGCCACCCCCTGACTGCATTAAGTGGAAGAGAGCCAGGTCTCTGATCCATCAGCAGGGCTGCTCCAGCCAGCCCTGGGCCGGGCTGTGTGAGGCACCTAATGCAGCAGCTGCTGGGAATCACCTTGCACACCTGAGCAGCAGCCACCTTGAGCAGCAACTGAGCTTCCCTCTGCCCATTTACTACTGTGCTTGCTCCAGCTCCTTCCCTGCCGTGCTGTGAAGTGGAGCAGGGCTCACCTGGGCACAAGGCTGAGCCAGCAAGCAGGGACTGGCCAGCCCAGAGCCTCAGGTTGTGTGTTTTCTGTTACTTGGTGGTTTGGTCTCTTTTTTTCTGTGTTTTTTGTTGATTTGTGGGTTTGTGGTGTTTTTTTTTTTTTTTTTTTTTTTTTTTTGTTTGTTTGTTTGTTTGTTTGGGTTTTTTTTGTTGTTGTTGTTGGGTTTGGGGGTTTGTTGTTGGTGGGTTTTTTGGTTTTGTTTGGGTTTTTTTGTTGGTTTTTTGTCTTTTTTTTTTTTTTTTTGCAATGAAGCCTGGTCTTTGCAGAGACTTGTCAGCAGGACAGAGACCTCTCAACTTAGCATGGGGGGAGCTACTTGCCTCAGATTGCAGACAGCAGCTTGGGTCACTGCTGAGCCGAAACAAGGTGCTGAGGGCAGCCTCAGCAGGGGATGGAGGCAATCCCTCTCTGCCAGACCTGTCCCCTGCTGCAGCAGGGCAGCACCCCTGGCACGGGGGGCTGGATCCTGAGTGTGTCAATAGGGAAGGGTCCCTGTGGCAGCATGGGGCTCTGTCCTGACTCATGTGCATCACTTCCTGACGGTAACCTAAATTTTGGATAGAACCAGGCCCCAGTCCCATTGGGAACGATCAGTCTGGCTGCAGCAGCCACCAGTGGAGCATCCAGCCTCTCTCCCTGCTGGCAGTCACAGATGCTCGGCACCATTTTGTGCTGGTGGTCACTTGTGTCCTCACACAAGCAGCAGGATTGCATGTTTTGGGATGCAGCCCTCAGCTGCTACCCACTGTCAGAAAGAGACCACGTCTGTCTCCTCTCCTGGGGGGTACCAGGATGTTTCCAGGGGCAGAGCACCCCTCCCTGCAGCCCCCTCCTGCTCCCTGGATGTGGTGGCCCTTTGGTGGCCCTGCTGCTTGGGTGTGACATTCCAGGACATGTGTCTGGGAAGACCCTTGCATGTGGTATAAAATGCAGCTTTAAAAGCAGACTGAAGCTGTATTTTGTTTTTCCTCACAAGGAATAAAGGATTGTCCCTGTAACAGTATTTAATGAAATTACACCAAGTTGTGGGTCAGCTGAAGAGGCAGATGGCCAGTGTATCTTTTCCAAGTACTTTTATATAAATCAGTGGATCAGTGTCAAAACCAGCAATGACATGTTTTTGTGGTTAGTGCATGTTCTCCATCAACCTGGACTTTCCTGGGGTACCTGTACAACCTTCTTCTCTTTTAAGATAATTTCCACTGCCATTGACATGGCCACACGGAGATTATTTTTATACAACCTAGCTCAAGAGTGAAGCCTCCACCAAGAGGAACTTCCCTGGAGAGTCATCATTTTCTACAGGAGTTAAGTGCTTACCTGGCTTGCCTTTCAGCTCAGTTTATTCACTTCCATCTAAAGCCAGCCCTGAACAGGGACCACCAAAACCAGATTACCTAAAAGGGATTTGAAATAAATACATCAAAAAGGTACAGAGAAACAATGAAATAGCATTTATAAACTCAAGAGCTATTTGAGGCTGAATGAGCATGGGAACACTCATTAAAAAGACTCAGAGAACTAGCAAGTGAGGTAAAATGATTTTTAAGATACTAAGAAACATCTACCAGTGAGGGGGAAAACACTTTGTTGTGTGCCAGTGCTTTTAGTCCCATGACACTTCCAAACACAAACCAGCACCATTAAACTTTATTATTCCTCCCTTCTGATTTCTGTGTGGGTCATTTAGAATTACTTAATACTGAGCTCAGGGGAAAACCTAATAAGCCAACCACTAATCTTTGAACTTGGCATAATTCTCTCCTCGCTATTTCTCAACATGTTCTGTCTTGTCCTGCCACCCCACTGAGACAGGCCTGGAGTTCTGGCAGAGGTGGCCAGGCCAGGCTCCCTCTGGCACCCAGGTCATGGTGGCCACGGCCAAGGGGCTGCAGTTTCCAAACAAACTGTTGTGGGAGAGATTTTGGGACTTGGAAATGAACCTCTCAGAAAGGGTAACCTGTGGTGAGAGACTAATGTCAAGCACACTAAGACTGGGATCCTTGGAAAGTAACACAAGGAAATTAGATAGGTATACTCTATACCTATACTCTATACTATACTCTGCATGAAGCATGAGGATAAAACGTGTTTTAGATGCAGACGAAAGCTTGACAGCGTTTTTTCTCCTTTCCAAAGTAGAAAAGCCTCCCGCCACACCCCGAGGTGAGGGGGCGTGATGCCCACCCAGGTGAAGGAGATCCCAAAGTCTGTCTTGGAAAAGAAAACAAGATTGCTCCTTCAGTTTATGCCAGGCTTAGTGCTAAGGGTACTTTGTGCTTCTCTAATATTACATTTAGCAAAGCATCATTCAGGCTTTTAACCACTCCTTGGAGAGTATCTTAGCTCCGTCTCACAGCAGGGAGGAAGCTGCTTTGCTGAGGCTGAGGACAGGGTGACAAAGGTTGCTTTTGGACATGATCCTCTGCTGTGGTGCTCAGCCTCTTCAGAGGTGAAGGTTAACCTGGTCATTCTTCTTCTCCAGATGAAACATAGAGAAAAGAGAAAAGATCGTGGTTTGAGATACAGAATCCTCCTTTAGCTGAGTGTCTCTCTCACATCCAAACTCATCCACAGTGCTGGGCAAGGATTTCAACCAAGTATTTTTGTCCCAGCTAGCTGGATTTTATTTATGCCCCTTTTAGTCTGTTCCTTCCTCAAGATTAAAATAAAAACAACAAAAGTAAAAATAAAGTACAGAGGTCTCAAGAGAGATCAACCTTTCCTCTCCCTGCTGCCTTTCCTGCAGAAATAGAAAATTCCTGCAGAATTTCTCTTGGGAATGGAAAAGACTGGAGAAAGCACTTTATTAAAGGTGAAAAGCCTTGTGGTCCACTAGCAGCTGGAGACCTTGGTCCCTCCCACAGGTCACCTCCCACCAGCATGAAGACAGCATCAAAGGGGACCCCATCCTCGAACCCAGCTCAGGACAGATCCCTGTGCCAACCCAGGTGCTGGCAGCAATATCACACTTCTAGAGACGCGGCTGAATCCTGGCCTGCAGCCCCCAGCCTCATTGTTTCAGGCAGTGGGCTTTATCCTCCAAGTTTTGGCCATTTTGGGGGTGGAACCATACCTTGGGGGGTGCTCCATACCTTGGGGTGCTGGTGGTGGCAGGATGGGGCTTTGCCCCAGGGGGCTCAGAGGGCTCGGGAGGCAGCAGGAGAGGTTACAGAGAGCAGGGGCCACAGCAAGGATCCACCCAAAGGAGCCCCAAGAAAAAAGGGGGCAAAAGCAGGGAAAAGCTGGGGAGAAATCTTGCAGGGTGAGAGCGGGGTCAGAAAGTCAAGGCCAGAGCTGAGCTGCCGTGGCAGGCTGTGTTCTCTGTGTTCTCATGGAAACAGGAGCGATGTCCTCCAGCTTGGCTGTTTTCTCAGTTCATTTTTAAAGGCAGCTCCTGTTTACGCAGAGGAGCGTTCCGGCAGCCCCTTCCCGGGGAGGAGCAGGGCAGTGCCAGGGGCACAGGAGGGACAGCTGCCCCTGAGCTGGTCCCCATTATCTAATCGGGACGGCGGGGGAGCCCCATAAATGGCAGCACCAGCAAACCCTGGCTCCGCCAGCCGGGAGGCTCTGGGTCTGCTCTAGGTCAAAGTCACAGCCGGCGGAGCCCAGGAGCAGAGCTGGTGTCTTTCGACTTCCCCTCTACACTGAGCAGGCCAAGCATCCTCTAAATAAAAGTCCTCCCTTGGCTTCTGCGTAGGAAACAGCCGCCTTTCGAGCAGCTGGGTCGAGCAGGAGACTTCCAAATCAGGGCATCCCAGTCCCGCTGCGGCCCCGGCGCTGCCTGCGTGCGAGTCTCGGTGCGGAGTGCTCTCTGCTCCCTGCGCTGGAAACGGGTGCCTGCCTGTTCCTATTAAAGGACATTGTTTAATCTCCAGCTGGGCTGATGCTCACGCAGGCTGGAAGCTGCAGCCCAGTAGAAATCCTTGGCAAGCGTCATTAGGACATCAGGTCTGTTTTGGGATGCCAACCAGGTGGGGTGCTGCTGCTACAGCCAAGGGTGCTGAGCCCCCACCCCACTGCCCATGTGGTGCTTCCTTGGGGCAGCACCCCCCGCCCTGCCCTGGGACAGACCCACACTGGTGTGGGATTGTGAGACCTGCAGGTCTGAGGGATGCTCTGTGAGCCTGGGTGTCACTCTGCAGGTGATAAGACCATGTGCCATGTGTCAGGAGAGGGGGACAAGGCACCCTGAGGTCCAGCAGGACAAGCTCCACCACGGGGGTGACAGGTCAGGTGAGCACCCATCAGCTGCAGTGGACATTGAGGGCTCACAGCACACAGGGGCACCAGGAACCCCAGCACCTGGCTGGATTTGGGCTGGGCTCAGGGACAGAGGGCTTGGCAGGTGAAGGCTGCCTCCACCACGGGCCATGATCAAACAGTGCCTGCAGGAAGGGCACAGTCCTTCACTGACCAGGGTTTCATGATCTCCAATTGCACCACTTTCTAAGCCCAGGCTGACCCCACAGCAGCAGGTTGTGGACAGGATTCCACTTGCCTTTGAAGCTCTATTTCCAGACATTCACCTGCAGGCCACACACCTGGGGCCACCACGAGTTACTGCAATTTGTGACTGATCTGTTTTAAACCACAAATGGTCCCTACTGTCACCTCAGAGTCCACCAAGTTGAGTGGGGCCAGACCTGACATGATGTGTCCTGCAAAGCATTAGAATTTCTGCTGATGTTTTCACCTCACTAAGGTGTAGCTTGGCCCAGAGGTTCACAAAAGTCATAGTTGATGCTGTCCAGGAGCAGTGGAAGGGGCAAAGAGCTCCCTTGTCTTTTCCTGCTTACACACCAAGGCATCAAACTTTGCCTTTAGTTCAGGCTCAGCCAGGTCTGGCCACCAGCACACTAAGCCACCTCCATCCCTCCTGTCTCCTCCTCCTCCCAGATTCCCAAAGGCAGGGAGGGGTGCAGACTCATCATGGGAGCAATGACTTCTTCCACAGAAACAGATGCCTGCTTCAGCCAACACACTGTCTTTGTGTTGAGCTCGATCCCACCTATTCTGATTGTCACTGTTGTTATTCTTTCTATAACTGTATTTTCCTCCAGACTTCTGGCTCCAGGAACAAATTACTTCAGCCCAGCCCACTCCCAGGGCTGTGAGGCTTCAAAAGAAGTCTGAAAGACCTGTCCTTCCTGGTGACAAGTGCTCCTTCCTTTGTATTCTCTGGAGACAACGTCTGAAGCATGTCACAGGTAGGGAGGAGCTGCCCAAGAGAGCAGGACCGTGGCTGTGGCCATGGCAGGAGGGACTGAGTTCTGTCAGCCAGGTCAGGAGCAGCTTGGGATGGGGCAGGAGGGGAAGGGGTGATGCTCCTGGCTAGCACCAAACCAGGGGTGGCTTTGCTTCTTTGCCAAAGGAGAAAGCTTTCGAGATTTTTATGTACTGCTGCAGGCTAAGTGACTCACAAAACCGCTTGCTGATCCTTCAGCAGTAGAAGTGAGGCAGTCACAGTTGTCCGTCCAGGGACACTTCAGCATGGATCCCCCAGCTCTCTCCCTGGGACATGCACAGGATACCCCAGGTCCAGCTGACGCAGGTGGCCACACTTCAGCCATAGCCAGGGCTGTCAGTGAGATGCACAGTCCTTTTCAGCAGCTTCAGACATCAGCTCTGTACAGTGAAGATCCGAGGGACCTTCTGGCTCCCCAGAGACATCACTTGGCTGCCCTTCAGAGCTGACTGAATATTTATGACCTCCAGGAAGGACAGCAGCAGCTTGAACGCAGGACAAATAGCCACAGGGCTGTGGTATTGTGCTTCCTCCTAGTTCTTTGCTGAGTCTTATGACTGTAAAACAAACGTGAAGGTCCTCCTTGCATACTGTGAATCCCTTCTCCAGGAGAGAAAATTTCATGAAGGTTCTCACAGTACTGTGAAAATGTATCACCTCACTTTGCTGAGAAGAAAATTTGAGACCTTCTCAAACTACCCCACTTACATCTACCAACAGAGAGGTTTTGTTGTCCTACATGTCAGCCTACCCATACTCACCACAGCGGCCAGAACCACAGCGGCCAGAAAGAGATCTAACTTAAGCCTTGGGAAAGTCTGACTCCTACTCTTCCTGCCTTGTGACAGACACTTGTACAAGCTGCACCACTCCCTCTGTGAGAGGGCAGGACCTTCCCTTCCTCTTTCACACAGGCACAAGTCTTGGCCACGTGGAAGGGCAGCAGAAAAGCACCCAGCCAGCCAAAGAAGAAGTTGGTTTAGCAACTAGACAAGAAACCAGGGCTCAGAAGTGTCCTGGCCCCAACCCAGCATGTATTCAGACCAGAACAGAGAAATGAAACCAGCTGAGACAGGAAGAGACTTTTTGCTATCATCAGGCAGAGTTTTGTCCTTCACCCTCCAGCTCACGCCTGTCCGGGGCTGCTACCAGCCCTGCCAGTCAGAGCTCTGTGGTACAAGTTAAGACAGCAGCAGACCACACCTAGAGAAGGGTGTGCCAGTGGGGCTCTTGTTTCCTGATGCTCCCCAGGACCTGCCAGGCTGGATCCTTGCTGCAGGCAGGGGTGATCACTGTGACCACACACTGGGAGTGGGTCCCTGTTACAAGCACTGGGAGGAGGAACAAGTGACTGTCCTAAAAACTGACCCAATCCTCCAGCAGTGCCAGGGAGAAATGTGTCAAGGGAAGAAACTGATGCTATGCCCTTTTCAAATCCACAGATCTATTCCACCTGCTTGAAAATAGAAGCCAAGATTAGATCCCCCAACCTTTCCTCCTCTAGATTTGCCTCCATTTGTGCTCAGTCTCCTGCATCAGGAAATGGCCTATTTAGGGACCCCCATCACCTGCAAAGACAGATTTTAGTACCCTTCCCTGAATCTCAGCACACTCTAGGATTTTCCACACGGCAGCTGGTGAGTGGGATTGCTGGCAGGCCTTTTTGTCTCCCGTGGCATCAAGGCTGAGCAGGGCTGTGCTTTAGCTCCTACTGGGTTTAACACCTCATTTCCTTTGCTGTCTGTCCCAGAAACATGAGGAAAGGAGGCTCTGTGCCCTTCAGGCTCAACAGCAAGTTGTACAGCACCACACAAGCACCAGCAGCTATGGGCTGAAGAACTGGTCTGGGAGCCCAGGTTTGCTGGTGACTGCAGATTCTTTGCGCACACACTGATTCCTTAATGAGCACAAGCAGCTGATTGGGTCCTCCTCAGCTGCACAAATAGGGTTTATGAGCTGAAGAAGCTGCTCATAGAGTCACAGAATGATTTGGGTTGAAAGGGACCGTAAAGACCATCTAGTTCCCTGTTCCCTGCCATGGAAGGCACCTCCCATTAGATCAGGCTGCTCAAAGTCTCATCCAACCTTGCCTTGAACTGTTCCAGAGACAGGGCATCCACAACTGGAGATGGCAACCTTTTCCATGGGCAACCTGTTTTTACGCCTCAGCCTCTTGCTCTTGCAGCAGAAGTGAGGCTGGAGGGTGCTCTGGAGCCAGGGGGGTGTTCAGTCCCCTTTGAGAAGAGACTGAAGCTTAGTTCTCAGCTTGGATGTCGTGCCAGCCTCAGTTAGTCACTATCAGGACTGGGGGTGCCTCCTCTTCTGCGTGGCACTTCCACACCTACAGCCTGGCTGTGAGGCATCCAGAAAATCCTCCAGCATAGCCAGTGTAACAGGTGCAATCAGCGTAACCACAAATTTCAATGCAGCACCGTGCTGATCCAGAGCTTTACTTCCAGGCTTTTGGTTTTTCATTTAGCAGCATGTCTATCTTTGGTTCAGTCCCAATTTAGGACTTGTTTTCATCCCCTGCCTTCCCTGAACTCTGCTGCTAGATCAATGAAACTCAGCTTTGCAATGAAATGTGGAATGCTACTGCTCCCAAGACAGAAAACTGGGAAAAGGCATCATCTGAGTGACAAAAAAAGGCAAGGATGAAACATTCTTTATTCTCACATGTTGTTGGAGGACAGAAGGGGAGGGTAAGGCAGAGGTAACAGTAAGTTAATGAGAAATGCTGGATGCTGGTTAAATAAACAGCATGTGTCTGTCCCTATAAACCTTGGCTCTCGTCCCCCTGCTTTATTTTTATCCTTGGTGAATGCTTTTGTCACTGCCTTTACTTCTACTGCTTTGCAAAGGTGGTTCCACATTTCCCCACTTCTTCAGCAGTATTAGCCAGACATAAGACCATTTTTTTCCTGGCTATTTTGCATCATGCAACACCCACCCTGGCAGACCCAGCTCATAATGCCAGCAGTAGACAGGAAATTGGAGAAGCATCTTTCATTTTTAAGCTACCCAAGTTATTTGGTGCACAAACCAGAGCTCAGCTCCCCTTTGCACACAGCAGAATTCTCCCCTGTGCCATCAGGATTCACCCGAAGTGCAGCTCTGACCTAAAAAGTGACCTTTAAAGACAAGATGCCTCTTGGCCAGCAGCTCTGGTCCCTGCTGTGAACTGTCACTGTTTTTGGGCTGGTTTCCCAGAGAAACAAGCCTCATGTAGCCACACATGGTGTGTGAGAGCTTGGGCTCGTGTAGGCTCAGTCTGTGCTTCCTGGAGCTGTGGAACCTGCAAGTGAGCTGATGGGTCAGAGAGAAACCTCCCTGCTTGTGCCCTGAGCAGAGCTCAGAGCAGGAATGAGCCCCTCCATGCAGCCCTCGTGGGCTCTGCAGCTTCAGTTGAAGAGCTGTTTATTCCAACAGACCGAGACAATATGGGAAACAGTGCACTGAGCTCCAGACTCAAATCCACACAAGCACGGGGCGCTTTGAAGTGGTGCTCACTGAGCTCCTCTTCTGCCACTGCTAAGCTCCCACCATGTCTCCCTTTTCACCTTCCACTATTCATTCCCATGTCCAAGTGGAGCTAAAGGACAACCAGGGAGAAAAATGGATGTGGTTTCCCACGGGAACACGGCCAGGACAAGCTTTTTCTCCCTGACAGCCCCAACATCAGGACAGCCCTGCCCCATCCATGAGCACCCAGAGGCCTTACAGCCCTTCACTGGGGTGTTCTGGGGATGTGCACCCTGCCCATCACTGCATGGGCCCAATAAAGAGCATTCTGGTGAGGTGGTCGATTCCCTAAGGAGAGGCCTGGAAAATTCCCTAAGGAGAGGCCTGAAAAACACCCAGGGACAGAAGTTCAGTCATCCAGAACTGATGACTCTTTTTCCCCCTATCCTAGGGCCTGCTCTACATTCTAGATCCATCACAGCCTTGACTTTAATTGAGCTAAGCCATCCTGCAGGTCTGGACTCACTTCAGCAACTGAACACTGAGGAGATCCCATTGCTCTTGCCATGCTTTGCACCAAGGACCAGCATGGAGATGCTTCCCATGAGAGCATTTGTACTCTTTCTCCAGCTAGAAAAGCACTCACAGATTTGGTCTGTAGAGACTCATGGAGCTCTGACACCAGAGCAGACTTAAAAAGGGACTGTCCCTTGAAGCAAGACTTAGCTCAGACGGGTTCAGCCAAGGCTTGTCTCTGGAGATAAGGAGCAAGCAACAAGTTTTGGAAGTCAAGGATAAAGAGGTTCATCAAGGGGTCAGTTAGATAAAACCACAAAAATATATTTGACCTAACAAAGTTCCTCTGGTGGCTGCTCCCAGATCACTGATGAGGAACAGAACTTCCCAACAGCAGAACTCTGCTTTCACTGCTCCCACTGCAGTCACACATGATGGGGTGAATCCTGTGCACGCCCCTCACAACTAACACTCCAGGAATTGCCTTGGGAGGCTCAGAAAAGGGCTCAGCAGGAGCCCATGGTTCTGGGACTGCAGAAAGGAGGGGATGAGACACAGGACTCCTTCACAGAACAAGCACGGAGGAGCCTGAAATAAACAGCTTCTCCATTCCCCCTTGCCAAGTCCAAACACCCCAGTGAAAAATATTAGTACCAGTTACTATTAATCCCACAACTGCAGAACTTGGATTACAATACAAGTGAAAGCTGGAGCAGAATATGTGATTTGAAAAAAGCTCCTGAGCAAATAAGGAAGTTTTACTTCTTGCCTACTTGAAGCACATGTGACATGATTTGTTTGAAGAATAAAATAGACTGCAGGCATGGAAAATGCCAGGCATAAAGCTTTAGAGAGTTACTAATACAGTGGAACATAAATGGCAAATGATCCCAGATTATTTTAGAAAAGCCTGCCTGCAATTTACAGCCTTGATTAGACTGATTACTAAAGGATGAACAGCAAAATAACTTCAGTAATTAAATTTCCGAAGAGGAAACCAAAGGTTCTTACTCGTAAAATGAGCTGCAAATGAATTTAAATATTCAATATGAATTTCGCCCTTCTCAGCACAAGAACATGCTGCCTGACATGGTCATTTTCTAGGAAAGGAGACTGAACAAGGCTTAATGAAGAAGTGAAAAAGGGCTTTGTAGCCCTATAGGTTTTCCATGGGGAAGGGAAAGCCCATTGGAACTACAGCTCAGAAAACAATACAACTTAATGGAAAAATAAACATATCATTAGGGTGTATTTCAAGTTGAAAAACAGTTTCCATCAATATCTTGTGGTCAGTTTTCCTCCATAATGCTTTTAAGTCAAAGTTGTCCGAGCGGATGGTAACACCGATAACCGATGTGAAATCGCAGGGAGGGAGTGATCCATGGAGCTCTTCTCGAAAAAATTCCAAGAGAATCCAAACAAGAGCTGTTTCTGCGTTTGGGAGACATCCTGTGGCCGCTGCAGACACTGCACCGACCCTCTGCAGCTCGCCCTGCCGTGCAGAAGGGACCGACCATCCATCCATCCATCCATCCATCCATCCATCCATCCATCCATCCATCCATCCATCCATCCATCCATCCATCCATCCATCCATCCATCCATCCCCACTGACATTTCAGGGGGTCCCCCCCGCCACCAGCCCCTGCTCCGCTGGGCACCACAGACACAGGACCACTGTAGCAATGCCTCCAAGCTCCTATCAGTGTGTTTTTCCCATCCATGTGGAAACACGTGTGAAAACACTTCATTTCACGCCTTTTGACTGTGTGAGCTGGGGGAGAAAATTATTCCATGCTTAGAAACTTTGCTGTTTGTTGCTGTTTGCGCTGAGGTATTGGTAAGAGGCACCTCTAAGCAAACAGGATTTTACCTCGAGACAGGCAAATGATTGTAACACCAGTCGAGTTTTACTTTCTGAATTTGCAACCCCATATGTTTTAACAGAATTATTTTCGTGGTGAGGTATTTTGTTATCTGATTTTATTCACCTAATACATTCAATGTGATCAGTAACTACAAGGAAACACAAACTGTACAAATATTTTGGTTTTTTGCCCTGAATTTTTAAAGGATGTTAAATTATAACATAAGGGTATAAATGGAATGAGAACTGCAACGTTTCTATGCCTTGAAATTCCATGCTGTGGTTCCCACAGCAACCATAACCATGGCCACTTCTCATGGGTTTTACATCCGAGTCTGAGCACGCCGTTCCAATTGCTCAACATACATAAGCAAAAACCAAGCAAAAGTTCTCTTTCCCCGGTGCAATAAACATCTACCTGCTAAGTCACAACCACTACAAGGTGTTAATGGCACTCGTAGGTGAAGGTGAACTCCCAGCAGCTGACAATTAATGCCCTAAATAAATGTGGCTTCTGTGCAGAGATACTTGTAGGATTCAAAGTGCTGGTATTGACACTCTTCTGATTTCTGTTATTGCTGGAACAAGAACCTGCTGTTTGTACCAAAGGTTAAAGCATTCTTAGAAGGCTAAAAGAGAACAGTTAAGGGTCTTTCAAATCCTTTTGTTTCGAATACCAAACTGTTTCAACTTCAGAAGCACTCAGTGGTCAAGAGACTGCTCCTCCATGGTTTTGCTTATTTTATCCAGCCCCTTTGCTTGTAGGCAGTGGCAGAAACAGGAACATGAAAACCATCAAGTTATCCAAGTAAGTTTACTGGTTTGCCCTTTCCTGCTCTCAAGTTTGCCAGAAGTAAGGAGCATGCACAGACAACAATTCCTATATCCCCCTTGTTCTTGGTTTTCCTTAAGCATTTGCTGCTGTTGCAATGCAGGACTCCGATTGGTCTCGGGTATGAAAAAGCTGAACTTCTAAAAAATTATTAATTTCTTTAGGTAGAGCTTAATCCAAAGCTCACGCCCTTTCCTGCTGGATCACAGTTTATTCTCTGAAGTGATGGAGTAAGTGTCAGTTGTGAAATCAATGAAATAATTCACTGCTACTGGAGGGGAAAAATTCCAGTCAAAGGTGGAATTTTCAAAACTCCACTTCATCAGAATGTCAAATCAGAAGTTTAATTGGCAGCACCGATGACCTGTAATAACATGACCCTGTCTTTACTGGAAAGCTCCAGGACTTTTCTATGAAAACTTACAGAAATGAGTCTGGATGGACAATTACATGTCTACATATTTAAAATTATATGTTAATCCACAGTGGCAACCGCTTTCCAAAACTGTATTTATTTCTGAACATCGGCAGTGTAAATTAGAACCCAAAATTTTACATTAGTATGATCCCCCCTCCCCAGATGGCAGAAATACCATCAGCTACTGAAATTCTCTAAATATTTACCACTTCAGGTTACTAAGAAAAGATGTGGTCTTGGATAGCACAGCAAGAAACACCCAACCAGCCCCCTCTGAAATACAAAGTGACACTGGCTGGAGGGGCCTCTGCCCACACCCAGGGGTACCTGGGCCCTTTGGGGACAGTGACAACCCTGACAGAGTGGGTTCCAGCCCAGGGGGCTGGGCACACCCTGCTGCTCCAGACCAGGGCTGCACAGAGAGCAGCTCTCTGGCTTGGCTGCAGGCCTAATTAAATTGCAATCCACAACGTGGTCTGTGACACAGCAGCTGTGGGAAACACTGATTAAAAGCCTCTACACATTATCCCAATGGGCCCACGTATAGCTGAGCTTTTAACTGAACTGGAGAGAGCTCTTATTTAAATTCCAGATATGCCACAGTCTTTCCATATGACTGGGAGAAATACTGAACCCTACACTTCATTTTTGCAACATAAATGGATGGATACTAATTCTATATTTTTGTAAGTAATCTAATTTATCTTGACATAAACTTCTGCAATAAAAAAAATAGGATACAGTATCTTGCTATATTTGATCATGAAGCCCCGCTGTTATGCAAGAAAAAAAAGCTAAACCTTGCCCAGGCTTGAACAGAAGTAGTGTGCAGAACACTTAGCTCAGCAGGACTAGCTGTTCCTCCAGCCTACCTCTCTATGCTTCTTCTCAACATGGTCAAGGATCTCAGGTCTTGTAAAGAGATCAAATAAATTGAAGTGTTTCAGAAATCCTAAGTACAGGGAAGGTTTGCATAAGAAAGAGTGTATCTGAACTTGTTCCTGCTCAGTGTTCATTGTTTTATGTATGTATCTTTAAATGCTTTTATTTAATTAAGTAAAACCCCGCAACCCAAACTCTTAATACAGTTTTCTCTGCCAGATCCAGCGATCTAAAGACACCTTCAGGTTTCAGTGATGCAAACCTTCAGTCATGAGCCCATTACAATCAACTCCCAACACAGCACTTGGACCACACATTCCTGGACACCAGTCATGTCATTAAATAAAAACACTTCTCAGTTGCTGTTCACGTGTCTCAAAACACTGAGACCTGCTGCTGCCGCCTCACCACACACGGACCTCTGATTATTTTTAAAACTTGTCCCTGAAGGTGAGAAAAACCAGCTATGGTTCTGCAGAGTCCCATCAGCAGTGGTGCCTGCAAACCTACAGAGATTCCCAAGAAATATGAATAGGTAAAAAGCCTGTTTTGGAGAAGCAGTTTATCTTTGGTTCAGAGAGCTGAAGAAAGAATTTTTCTTCCCAGGCAGCAACCAGAGGCTTGAACACCAAGCGTGCAGGGTGCTAAATATTCCCACAACTCAGTAATTTTACAAGGCATTTGGGAAGGAAGCTGTTAAAAATCTTCTGATTATAATAAGTGATTTTTTTTAATACCTCAAATAAAGATTTACTCTGAAAGAACCTCTTGAGAACACTTTAAGAAAAAATACCAAAGTACAAATTTTAAATATCCGAAGTATGATACTGGTGCACTTTTTAGAAACACTTACATACTTAACAGGTGAAGTAGGAAGAGAGTATTTCAGAAAACATTTAATATGAAACCTTTTGGAACTTCCATCGAATACAGATTTACATAATTTATCAGAACACTTTTTCAGTTCAGACAACAAAGTGCACTGCCAGGTGAAAAAAATACATTTGGAGGAGTGCTTAAAACGTAGGGAGTGAAAGGATAGGTGACCATTCACCTGAGAAAGTACAATGACTGCCCTGAAATGTCTTATTGCTATTACAAAATGGAGTTTTCATGGAAAAAACCCATACTGAGCAGCACAGGCATGGGCAGAGCACTGAAAGCCAACTGAACTCCGGCAGCACCTGGAGTTCTCAAGCCATGGCATGATACAGAATATACAGAGAATAAAATGCAAATTCAGGAATATTTACTACATTTAACAACTATGATTACCCTTTAAACTAGCATAATCAATATCAATGCTTAGGGGGAAAGAGAGGGGAAGTCTGCTGCCTTCACAGACTACGGATCACAAGAGCTAACTTGCAAAATATTAAGGACTTTGCATTTTCACCTCGGGTCAAATCTGAACTGTGTACTATGAGTAACTATTAGCTCACTGCAAATTTAAAATGCAAATTTAGGCTCCAGTTTAAAGCACATGTTAAGTACATGCGTAAGTGCTTCACTGAAATATAACCACAAAACATTAATACAAAAGGTCAAGTAGATAATGCAGGGTATTATCTACACAAGTCCTCGATGAAATAAACTGAGTATCGGTAGGAAACAACGCATGAAGAAGAAATCTCTTCATTTTCTAGTTTGCAAAATCAAATCCGCTTCACGGCTGTGATGGTTACAAAGTGGGGGCAATCCCAGAGCAGCTGCATGTCCTACCCACAGCTAGCTGGCCATCCGAGTTCATCGGGGCAGGCTCCACACTGCACGGGACAGGGGACAGTGACTCCCTCGGCAGCACGGCCGGAGACACTGGCACAGAGCCATCCGAAGCAACGCAACCGGAGCCAAGGGGAAGCACGCTGGAAGAGAACTGCAAGGAAAAGCTTCAGCTCCTCCTGCCTATGGCTGTGGTTTAGCAAGCTGGATGTTTGGACAGAGGAGATCAGTAGTCAATTTGATTGCCACTTTTGGGTTTCAACGCTGAGGGGTGCCCAGGTGAGGGACGGCACTGCCCAACGTGCAGCAAGGCCTCGGAACCACTTGGACGTGGCTTGTGGCAGAGAATGGCCATGGTTTGAGTCCCTTTGTGCTTTGTATCAGCCTGACCTAGTCTAACTGGCAAACCCGCTCTCAAAGAAAACCACTACTCAGCAATTAGCACCTCCTTTTACACTGCCTCATTCCCTAGAGGAACAACAGAGAAATGTTCTTAGCTGCGATCAATACTCATAAGCCAAAAGGACAAAGGTACAGTTTAGCAGAAGCTGCAGAAGAATGGAAGCATTTACCAAAATATTAATGCACAAATTAACTACATTATTAAAATTTGATTCAGACTTAAATAATAAATAGGTGGGCAAAATATAATGCAAGACTTACTCAGTAAAAGTGAATTTTTAATCATCTCATGAGATCTACTTAGAAAACAGGACTAATCATGTTCACAACCATAAATCCAAACCCTTCACACACGTTTTTTTTCTTAACACAGCAGTGAACTGTAAACCTGTGTTTACTGGTTATCGCTTCAGTCATTTTAAATATTAACTCAAGTGTTTCCTCCTTGGCCATTTCAATTTTTAGCACCAAAATTAGCCCAAAAAAGAGGTACTGGTACAGCTCAATGTTGTAAATGAATTGTTTACATATAATACTTTATATATTATACACACATACTGTACATTCACACATCCACACAAACAGGAGGCATATTTAAATGAATATATTCTGTGTTTCAATTTGTTGTCAAAGACTTAGGAGCAATGGAAATAAAGCAGAAGGGGTAATATTTTACATAGTAGGCAACTTTAATGCTGTAGTGCACTTATAAAAAAGTCCAACTCTCCCTCCCAGCTCAGCAGCTTTTTTTTAATATCACTATTCAGAAGGATGCAGAAGTTATTGCCTAAATGTTATTCTATACATTTCCATCGGAATTCTCAAAAACACTTTAAATTGCTAACTAATTTACAACTTAACTATTTTTTCTTGTTACAGCTTTAACTCATTGGCAATTTTGGAAGCAATGTTTTTGAAAGCTATGGATGTTCCCGATATCCGCTTAAAGCGAACTCCATTCAGGGACAGTCTTGGCAGTTTACACACCTCCATCTCCCACTGTACAAGGTTTTCCGCGTGCCCATCTCCATGGACACAGAAAAGCAAGAAACGCTCTCTTTGTTCATAGTCACAATTATTGGCATCCAGGACCTTTCGTATTTCCCTCATCATGTCATTGGGATCCATGGAGCTGGTGGTTTTCATGCTCCAGGTAAAACGCAGCGACCGAGGCTTGGCTTCCTTGTTCTCGTCCTTCTGATCCACAGCTACATTGCGGCTGAAAGACAGGAATTTCGGAGTGAGCAGGGCCAGCCACCCTCCCCGGGGGCCACGTTAGTGAAGCTGACACTCAACGCACACCACCAGGAATAGAGCAGCGCTGGAGGCTCCGGCAGTGCCAAGCCCCGCTCCCCCAGCTGCTGTACACACACACAGTCAGGGGAAAGCTGTAGCTGCTGGGGCTGGAACGAAGGTATGGCACCAGGTGTGACACAACTGGCACTCACTGGATTCAGGAGCATGGGGGCAATGACCTTCTGGGGGCAGAACAACATGCAGCACCTACGACTTGATTTTAAGGCAGCTTCTGCTCAAAACTGTACTCTGGGGGCATGTGGGCAGCTGAAACACCAGCTCTGTACTAGAAGTTTCTGGAACATAGAAAGAACAGCGCCCTGTGACAGGAGGGTGCTCAGCCCAGGCCATGGGAGGTGCCCACTCACAGGGAATGGGGCGAGCCCAGCCACAAAGGTGCTGGGGGCTCCTCTGCACCTCCCTCCTGGGCAGCAGCCGGGAAAGCAAGCCCAGGGAGGGCCCGTGGAGCCCTAGAGCAGCTGGCTGCAAGCAGAAGGAAGGACAGAAGGATCAGGGTCACCCACCTGCTGCCCAGGGTCAACATGAGCCCCCAGACCTGGGCTGGCTCAGTTACACTCCGGCCTTCCTGCGCTGGGGTGAGTTTGAGAGGATCCCTAGGGACACACCATGCTGCAGGCTCTGGGCTTGCCTCAGAGAGGAGATGCCTCCTCCTAAGTTGGTCAGAAATTCTTTTAACTATCAACCACTGACAGAGGTAAAGTGATGAAATCTTCCGCAGCTACAAGCTCTGCAGTTAAGTGCCTCTGGGGGGGGATGTGCGTAAGGAGAGCTGGAAGTCACTATTAGACACCTCTTCAACACAGTTTGTAACGATGGTGAGAGGGCACCATTATTATCACTATTATCACATTTAAGAGATGAAGTACAAAATATTGAGGGTGTGTTTCCCAAATCTGCAACTTTTTTTTTTTTTTTTTTAAATAAAAAAGGCTTTTCTTTTGGTATGGATAAGTGAAGTTAAACAGGACAAAGGAAAGAAAGAAAGAAATGTTCCAGAAATTTCTAGTTTGCAATCATTCTTCTTAAATTAAAATCAGTAGTCATGCAGCTAAAGAATAAGGAACTACATTTGGACTTCCAGGGACAAAATACAGATTTGCTTTGTGAGACACTGTCATTCACCTTTTCAAATTTAATTAAATATATTGACTGTGATGCTTAACTATTTTCTGAAAATAGCTAACCTAACTGACCCCAACCATGCAGTTTAGGTCTCATGTTAAGCCTCCATATTAAGCCAAGCTGCTCTTTGAAATAGATGGCAATGGTTACATCACGTTTTATTTCTACTACCATTAAGCAGGCAATTATGAAAAAGTTAAATAAAAAGTGATAGCAAGGCCACAACTAAATAAATATATTTCTCAAATATAACCTATTTCATAATTCTCCTATTAAAAGATCTCTTGTGACTGTGAGAGTCGTAAGACTATGCAATGTGATTTGTCAGATGTTATAAAATTCATCACACAAATTAAAGAGTATTCTGTTTTAAGGTTTTAATTTAATAGGACTGTAAACGGCCAAGGAAGACCCCAACCTTTATTCAATGCTCATTTTATTTTTGGAAACTTTTTCTTCTTGAAAACAGTTGGCAAAATCAGCAGTTTGATAATTTCTAATATTTTTTTTTGATATGCTGATTTTGGAAGAAGAGTAAAACATGAAAAATATTTAACTACCTGTGATTTTGGAGATGAGAAATATCTTATCACCTTTCAGTGGTTATTCCACACATTTGCAGCCTCACTAGATACCACTTGTCTACACATCTACACAACAACAGCAAATTACAATGACTAAAATGCAAAAAAAAGAAAAACCACACAAGGGAAAAGGCAACAGGAAAGATGAAAGTTTAGAACCAACTCAGTCAGTGCTTTAATAGCTGTTTTGCAGACAGAAATGCTTCTTTGTTTAGTTCCAATGACTTACATGAAACAAAAGCTGCTGCCTGAAGCCACTACGCCACATAATCAAGGGGAGAAAGGTTCAAACTCACCTAAGTAACATTTTAAACAAAAATTTTACCCTCACCTTGAGCCCTCAAATCTCCCGTTCCTCTCATATTCAGTCGGGAGCCTCAATGAAAAGAATGCAGAAGCAAAAGGAAGTGGGAAAGAGAAGACAAATCTTACACTACAATATATAATATCTGAGTAGTTACTAAAAGATACTGCAATCATACCAAAGGTGTGTTCAAATACAAAACAACAAAGATGTAAAGAACATGGTAGCTGAGGCCAAACTCAGAATGTACCATATTGTCAAACTAAATGGAAGTCTATAAACTAGTGTTTAAACTGGCCATAACTAATTTTAACAGTATATGTTTATATATTAAATCTGTAGAACTCACTGAATAAATCTGAAGTTCTAAAAGCAGAAAATGTGAAACTAAAGTTACAAAGCATATTCAAGTGACTGTATTACTTACTAAGTATCTCCCAGAAGAGAAATAACTCCCAAATATTTTTAGGCTAATGTTATTTAACAGTTTTATCTGGAATAAAGTATATATATGAAAAAATCCCCATGACTATTTACAGACAAGTCTGATGACCTTGTGTACTTGCATGCTCATCAGATCTGAGGAGTTCAAACACTACCAAAATACCTTATGAAAAAGAAGAAGGTGCATATACATTTTAACAGAACTTTAAGAGTAAATCCAAGGTTTCCCAAGCTGTGATAATTCCATGCTATTAATTCCCACACTGATGGATCTTCTCCACCCAAGAACAAGCTTAAGCTTTCTGTCTTCTTGCAGCGCTTAAGGCTACATTGCTGGTCACTACCACCTATTGAAAGCCCAGGATCAAGAAGAATTAAGGGGAAAATTATCTTTCTCTACTTTCCCACTGTTGAAGGAGGATGGTTCAATGTATCAGCATTAACTCTGCTCAGAGGGATGCTGCCTGTACACTGCTCTCATCCATACTAAGGCAGTACATGGCTTCCCTGAGTAACACAAACACAGCAGTTTGGGTGGCAGGTGTCTAGGGACAGGAATGTAAGACAGTAACCTTATTTTCTGATGCAGAGTGGAGTGGTATTTATATCAGGGTGTGTGGGGTGTTACAAGGCGTGATTTCCTCCTTTCCTTCCTTCTGAGAGCTGTGGTGAGGGATCAGCCTTGCAAGGTGACTCTGGCAGTCCCTGTCACAGGGGACCAGGAGCTGTCCTGGCACTGAGGGGCAGGGAGGCAGCACTGGCTGCCTGGGCCACAGAACCAGCCCAAATTCAACTCAGGTGCTACTGCAAAGCAGCTGAAGTGAACAGGGTGCAAAGCTGCTTAGCTGAGAGCTGCTGGTCATGGCAGCATCTGATCAGAACTCTGCTCTCTTAGGTACCACAGCTCACGGTACAACAGGGACAGTGGCACTGGCAAATGAACCGCTGCCACAAGCAAAAAAAGATACAGAAAAAATGAGAAGACGACAATTGGAAATTCCAGCGCAGAGTGGGCGTTTTTTGTAGTTATTTTCATGAGATCTCATGCCACTTATCTATGGTGGATGTAAGAGAAGGTGGAAAAAGATTTTTCATGCTTGTATGTACAGAGTCCACGAAGTCATCCTCTGAGATGGCTCTACAGGACCAAAAAAGGGGTAGGTAGAAACCACCACAGGTACCAACTGAACAGATCTTCCCCTTTCAGATGATTGTTTTACTGGGCAAAGCAATCAACAAGTTAGAAAACACTCCTCAACTGAAAAATTAAGAGTACTTAAACTTCAAAGAGCCTTCTGTGTTCCTAAGAAGTGGAAGAGCTGCAAACATTTACAGATTTTTGTTGGGGTTTTTTGTGTTTTGTTTTGAAACTTGCCAAAGGTTGTAGAAAATGGGAGCACAACCAGTTTCCCCAACAATGAATAGCCTTACTGTTGCTGGAATCTGACCAGAAAAGTCTGTAAGGAAAAATCCCTAATGAAGTTCTGACACACTTATCAGTTTGAAATAAAGCCAAAGTGTTCAGTTTGTAAACCACTGTACTCTAAATCTAAGAAAGGTCGTTATTTAGAATATACCTGCCACCTTGAAATAATAAACACTCTCATGGAAGCCTCTTGGAAAATCCTCACTTTGCTCAGTTTTTCCATGCATCAACGTTCCATTCATTGAGCTGGAGGAACTGCATAGAGTGACACAACCTCAAATGTTTGCCACCATGCCAAGCTTAGGAGAGCTGTGCCAGTCTCCCAAGGTGCTCCTTCCTTTATGACAGACAGGGTTATGGTCCAGCTCTACAGCCCAGCACTGCTGCTCTGGGAACAGGCACTTACTGTACTGCCAGGATTGTTTTGGTTGGGGCTTGTGAGTCAGATGCAGCCCCGAGGCCTTTTCACTTGCTAATACAATCTTCACTTCTGTGCAAGTTTATGCTCTAAATTTTCTGCTTCTGCTTGTGTTTTACATAAACTGATTTTATGGACCAAGATGCTTCTTGGTCTTGAGAATGGAACAAATACACAGACAAGTTCTGTTCTCATTTGTCATGCCATGCCTATACATTATATACCTTATGGTTTATGAAGAGCTTTCACAAATCGGATTGTTTCCACACAATCTGTCCCAAATTATGCTGTGTTTCCTGTTCTTTACATCTTTGTATGCTGTTTTAAATATTCAAGTAAACACAAAGAAAACTGTCTAAAAAGATACTGAAAATCAACAAAAAGTGCAAGATGATAAAATAAGATCAATTTATGGAAATGAAGAAATGATGCTGCAATAAAATCCAGAACATTGAGTCATTTTTTGCTGTCAGAAAAAAAAAAAAAAAGTTAAGACTTCCACAAAATGCAGATTGGCAAAGACAGTGCATAGTACAAGATATATATATATATACTCACACATATATATATATTTGATAACTCTGTGTACTGAGTACAATATTAAAACTCAGCAGTTTACAAGGTGTGACTGATTATCTACTTTCATTCAGCTCCCTAGAATGGATGTTGGTACAGTATGTATATGTGCTACTGGGTTACTGTAGTTATTTCAGAATCACAAAGACGGAGAGCTCAGGTAGGATTCATAGCAAATACAGCCAGGAGAAACTGTCAAAAGCCCCAGCATTTTCAGTTCTTGTACCTACATACAGGTCAGGTATGGAGGGACACCACGCATATTTAAAACAGAAAGCACACTGGTCCTGTGCAGGTCATGTAAGATTTTACAATTTCTTATTCAAAAAGATGTATTCGTGGAAGCTGTAGTAGATATTTCCACCATGGTCTAAGACTCCTGGCCTCAAGTCAAAGGTAATTTTTAAAAAATTACCTGAATTCTCAAATTTAAACAGTAACCTTCTTGTTTAAAACTGTACTCATGTTAGCATTTCCCATCTTTCTTCAGAACAAATGTAGATGCGTCCAGCTGTGGAGGGTTGCACAGATCACAACCCTTTGTTTTAGAAGTGGGCTGCACCCCACAGCTCAGGATGCACTGGGTTAAAGCCACTGTCACTGCTCAGTTCCAGCTGTATGTTGAGTTGGATGGTTTCTTTCCTTACCTAAGTTGTTGCATTTTCTCAAGTCAGCTGTGACAATGCCAGCCAAGCCAACCAGTTCCAAACATGGACATGTTTGAAAGAGCACTGATTATTATCACCATGGCATGGATGCTCAGTTAATCAGGTAGGCTACCTTTAGTCTCTCACTGTACATAATAAATCCACATTTAGGCAGCAATTTACATATGTCAGGACTCCCTAATCTAAGCATTTCCTTGAATTGGTCTAACTCCAAATTACAGCCACATGCATAGCCTTATATTCTGAAGGTTAGAACAGATGCCTGGTTTTTGGCCTCATCTCCTTGAGTTTGATCAGTAGTAGTAAACTGGAAGTAACACTCTTGAAGAAGTTCCAAAATGTAGTACAACTAAACAGGCTATTACAAAACTACTGGAAAATTTACCTGCACATCAAAACTGTGTAAGCGATTTTCATGAATCACAGTGGATTAATGAGAAATATAGCAGCTTGTTTCATTCCCAAATTGCAAAACTAAATGCAATCCTTTGGCTTGAAATGTGAATCAGACATCTGAGCTTTTCCCTTTTGTTGATAAATTTGCATAAATGTTGTACTTTTTGTTTATAACTGAAGTGCTCTATTTGCACTTCAGCTGCAATTCACTTCAACAAATGCACCCCATTTTAACATAAATACACAGCTATTGAATGTTCATTCAATCTTCCACACAAAACTGTTCAAGTCACAACTCTGCTCAGCTGCAGGCAATACTTCAAACCCTTTTTTCTCTTCAGTATCATAAAACAGAGAGATAATATAAATTTAACATTACTTACCTTTATTTGCTTGTAACCTTATGTTTTGTTTATACTTTCATCACTGTTATCAAACACCTCATTCTTCAAACATAAGCATGCTAAGTGTATTAGTACAGAGAACAGAATTACTTTGGCACTACCAACTCTATCAAAGAAAGAAGAATTCACAAGGCATGCTTAGCATCTTGTTATACAACACAGATGGTGCCACAGATTCTTAGGTATCATCATGAGTTAATGGATTTATTCTATGCTTTCCTCTGAAGAAAGAAAGTATTTAGTTCTCAGCAGGAAGTTTAGTTTTCAGAAAACCAAGGCTAGAAAAGCCAAATCTTTTGTTAATTGCAGGAGCCACTTTTTTTTTTAAATATAAACAAATCCTACCTTTTGATAAACCTGAATGACATGTTTCTAAAAGAAATTAAGCCAAAATAATAATTAACAAAAAATTTTGTACAAAATAAATTGAAAAAGGCATTTAGAGCGAAACATGCAAAAATATCTCATTTTAAATACACAATTACACTTCAATACATTCTCAGATTAGGCAGATGATTTAGGGGCTGAAGAGTCAAACTCCTGGAACTGCTACTTTCAATTTTTTCTGGGAAATATGTAACCAGTATTTATTCTGAATTAAAAAAATGTACTGGTGTCAAAACACTTTAAAACTCAAAATCTGCAAGGTCAGGTAAAAATATGTTTGGATTTTCTTTGTATATTTACCATAGAAAGCAAAAATCAGTAACTCTGCTCTAATTTTATCTTGAATATCTTCAGAGTTAGGTTCCTTCCTTTCTTCATAACATTAGGTCAACCATGTTGTGCCAAAAACTGCCTTAAATATTTAGCAATTTTAGTGTCGGAAGCTGTAACAATTGCCTACACCAGAACATAAGTAGCTCATAACCAAAAGAATTCTGATTCCCCATAGAGAATGCTACAATAAATTAATGAGTAATAAGGTTTAAACTTTTTATTTAACAGGAAGAAACATAACCATGTCCTTCAGTGGCACTATCCACCTCGTCAGTAGTTTGTACAGCACTGAATATAACAGAGCCCCAGCTGCAAGAGATCCTCCAAGAGCAAACAAATCATGTGTAACTGTGCTATTGTCTTACAACTTCATGTTATTTAACCAAGTCCAGATGGAATTTAAACTACTGTCAAAAGTCGTAGGGAAAGACCTCTTCAAGAAAACCACACTGCACTGCAAAAGTTGAAACTCTGAGGTAATCATAGAAGTTTGAATGCTGCCTAAACAACTGAGTGAAAAGTTTGCATGTTCACAGTTTGAACGTCCACATTTGGAACGTCAAATGGAAAATTAAGTAAGGATATTACAAACAAAAGTACAGAAAGAATAATGTGCCAAAAGGATGTGGCTGATTAAGACTTCATTTGACATAAAGCAGATGGCTTAACACTTAAAAAATATTCAAATTAAACTTCTCTCTCTCTCAACATAAAAAGAAAGGGAAAAAACCCAAACCAAATTTCCTAAGGCACAGTGTTTCCCAGAGAAGTGTTACCTGGCAGAGAACTGAGCAAATTAAAGGATTTATCAAAGGCTAGACTGTCATGTTCTTGTTTTGCAAAGAAGCAACTTCTACATTTTAAAATAAATTTTCCATTTGCGAAAAACTGGAGTCTGGCTTAGCATTATTTTGTAGGAATGTGAGATGGCAAAGGGGATACTGAGAGGGAGGCATCTATAGTCATAGAAATAGACAGGAAGGAAATGGCTTGCTGCTGACGTGGTATAAGCTTAAAACAAAAGCTAGCAGGCCAAGATCAGAGTGATCTTGTCCAAAAAACTTCACCTGATAAGGAGTGTACAAAAGCTTGATGATTATCTTAAAGCGAAGACAAACAAGCCCTCAATTCTGCAAATGCAAGTAGTGGAGATGAATGGTCTGAAGTATGTGGTATGGGAACTGACAGGTTTTAAATACAGAAGGAAAAACCAATTTTCAGTTTTAGAGTTTGCAGTAACTAATCTAAATCATACGTGGTTTTGAAACTAAAAGTTCAGTTAGAATAAAAATTTTGAGTGCAGGAGCAAGACCTGCTGAAGCTTGGCTTTGGCTAGACCACCACACCTTCACAACCTAACATAAAATCTGCACATGAACTAAAGGCCGAAGTAGAAATAGATTTTTCAGGGTTTGACCAGACTCCTGACTAAACTGAAACCCTAATACTGCCATTATTTTAAGATGGCCTGTGACAGCACTACTGCCAACAGAAGCTTTTGTCTCCTGCCCCTACCCTTTCACCTGTGGTATTTCTATTTCTGTGTTGGCAGCTGGAAACACTGATGGACTAAGTGACTGGGAAACAAAACCTGAGCTTAAACAAAACCTGAGCTTCTAATGCTACATCAAATACCTAGGCTGCGATTCTAGTTTATGCCATCTACTGATGGACTATGCAGCCACTGAGCAGCTTTTCAACCAAGCTGAAATGTTTCACCTCTGCAGCATTCATACCTCAGACATGAGGCTGAAGAACACAGAAGAAACAGCACAGACAAAATTGTCTCATATTTAATCCCATTTGACTCAACTCCCCAAACCAAATGGCTTCTGTAACTAAAACAGAACTATGAAAAAAATCGTAAGCACCTGCATTTTAAGTTGCAAAACTTAAGCCAACGATCAGTGAACGTGGACAAAACCACCTAAGCAATGAGGTACTTCTACTATAAAAAGGAACAGAAGACAGAAATGCTGCACTAGCATTTTAAGAGGCTTACCTTCTGGTTAGTTTGGAAGTGAGTTTGCTGAAGAGGTTAGTGGAGCCCCGGGTGCGGGTCTGCGAGAGCGGCGTGGCCTCGTGGGACAGGCTGGGCGAGGCGGGCGGGCCGTTGTAGGTGGCGGTGCGGCGCTCGCGCAGCTGCCCGTGGAACGTGCTCCGGCTGGCCGTTCCTCTGGGGAAACGAATACGGTCAGGGGTGGTCGCACTGCTAATGTTGTGGGTTGAAGCAACGGGAGTTCTCTGATCGGGAATAGTGCTAGGGCAGAAAACAAACAAAATAAAAAAAAAAACAATGCTAGAACGCCTTCACACGGGCACTGCGGCTCAGCAGGAAACACAAAACACTACGTTCTACAGTAAAGCATAAGCAGACACTTTTATATAGGCCAAGGTTGGAAATACCAACGTTATTACAGCACTGTATGGAATCAAAACTTGTAAGAAGTTAGGATTAAGAGGCTGCCGAAACAGAAACCTACATAGGCAGAAAAGTGCAACAGGAGTATCCTGGAAAAGACCAGATCAACCAGGCCTACAATGTTTCACTGAGAAGACAGATAAAAGAATAGACCGGTAAAGTTTCCTCCCAGGAAAGAGAATAGGTAACTTTAATGTCTCTCCCTCCACATTCTGTACATACATCTTTGAAAGTCTTGCTAATTTGGAAGTATCCTACACAAAATTCTCTACAAGCGAACCGCTCCAAGTAGCGAAGTCCTTCAGGATACACAGTTAAAGTCTCCCACAAACTTTGACAATAGGGAATGTCCAATATTCCTAACAATAGGAAAAAATTAAGGTTCACTATTGCAGGATTATGTCACAGACAGCCTGACACACCACAAGACAAATGTAAACAAGACTAAAAAAATGAGGAAACACACATCTTGTGGGCAAAATATACTAGAACAATCTAGGACTAAAATTCCACAGCACAAAGTTAAGAAGCAGTGGGTATAAGTTAGTGTCACAACGATTTCTGGTTCTTACATAGGCCTGAAGTTATCTGCGCCATTGTCTATTGGAGGCAACATCATCTTCGTGTGCACAGAGGCTGACATGGACATCGACTTCTGATGTCGCAGCCGAACACTGGAGAAGGATGTGGTACAAACTGAAGCAGGGCTAGCTGCGTAAGCGAACATTTCTGTCAGGCTGTGAGGGGGTTTGGGTTCAGGCAGAGGCAGAAAGAAGAGCATGATGGACCAACAACAAACTACTGCATAGAAAAAAAAAGCAAACTTTTCCTTCTATTAACTGGTTTATCAAAGAACACGAACTCTAACAGCCCTTCTCTTGTATGTAAACAGCAGTAACTACCCTACACTCCCCTTAGAAAGCATCCTTACTTACATGGCACTGGACATCTGTAAGTGACCATGCTCTTACCATTAGCATTAGTTTGCAATGATACCCTCCTTGATGTACAGAACCTGAGTAACTCAGAATTCTATGCCAAAGCTCTATGATAAAGCACTGATGTAACCTGTATTGCTCTTAACAGTAAACAATACATTAAAACCCCCACCAAATGCACTTTCCAAAAGACTCACGATAGCTCCATTACTACAGCGAAATCCTGTTTTCAGAATGCATCAGTGTTAAAAGAAATTAGTGAAATTTGGGCAAGCTGTCAAATCTACATCAGATAACCGAGAGAACTTCACAGATACAATCAAAATCAAAGATACCATGATCTTTAACAACTCCAGAGAGGCCAAAAGAAAAAGGCTGCTAATAATGAACCTGTACAAGTAGTAGGCACTGAGCATGCCTGCTGTTCTCTGAAGAAAGAAGAATGACTGTTGAAGAGCACCTTTGTATTGCTTTGATCATGAACATTAAATTCTCCAAATTACCATTCAGGCTTTGAAGGAAAGTATAGAGCACCATCTTGGCAGAATAGCCAGTAAGCTGCCAGCTGTACAGTATGTTCAAATAGGAGCATAAAATGTATTTATTTCGGCCAAAATACTCTTTGCAGCCTTCACATTATCTAGTAATGATAAGGATAGGAGAAAAGTGAGAAACCACAAGATGCTCTGGGCCTTTCAGACTACACCACCATATCATTCATCTGAAGATTGCTTTAAAAGTAAGACAGCTGTAATTCAGAAATTTTGCTGGAGGTTAAGAAATCAGTAATTCTCAGTGACAGTTTCGTGACACTGCATGTTCTCTTCCACGTTACTTCATGGTTACACACACAAACTCAAGTCCTGTTACAGAATTCTGGTACATCAGACTCTGGAGAGGAACATGCTAGTGCAGCTACAAGTGTCAGCTCACCCACTTCTCAGGCTTGGCTCCCAAAGCACCAGTACAAACCACCACGTGGCTCAGACATCTCAACTGCTACCTAAAATGCTTAGCAAAACATACTTGGTTTTGGTTTGTTTTTAACTTTTCAGCATCTGAAAAACTTCATCTGAGTCACGCATGCATCGCAACAATGCTGAATCCCTCAGGATGACAACTTCAAGCACTACTTACAATGAAGCCTTCAACACAGGCCCAGCATTCACATTATCCCAGGGTTTTAAGGAATGGTAAGAAAATGAACATTTATTTCAAAACTAATACCCTGAAGTCACAGTCACTGGTCACTAGTCTCTCAAGCTCTTCCAGCTCCTTTCCTCTATATTTACTGCGAAAGACAAAGAATCTAGTTTGACAACACAAGACCCAAGTTTTTAGTCACCTGCCTCCAAATACGTGACATCTAAAGGTATCAATAAGGGACCTTCTCTTCCTCTGATGCTTTGCTAGAAATCAGCTTCCTTGGATTACTAGCCTGGAAACACAGAACAGGAAACTAACTATCCACAATTAGTGCCAAGGCTTATTAAAAATCTGAAGCTGTTGTAAATCATTTGTGTTACAAATGATTTAAAGCAATTGCCTATCATTATGAAGAGTGTTTCATGAGTCCCCAAGTGCGTTAATTAATGCTCAGGCTTTGGAGGAAAGCCAACAGAGTCGTCTCCAGCAGAATGCCTGTGTCAGCCACACAATGTGTTAATGCAGAGATGGGGGACTTAGAACTCTTTGCTTCTATCAGTCTCACATGGGTCTTTAAGACTACTTTCTCCAACATCAGATCTAGTCACTACTGATGTTTTAAAGTTTTCATACTTTCAGAAATAGTGCTTTCTCAGAATTCAATGTGCAAAATAAAAGCAGAATAAGCAATGTTTTAACACTTTCTCTACAGAAAAAAATAGATATTTTAAATGTGTGCATCTTGCCTTTTACAGTAAGTCTCCCAAGTTTTCACTGCGCCACAGCCAGTATCTGACTAGCTATGGAAAATCTAAAATCCAATCTGTAACAAACCATTTACAGCAATTACTCCTGCCTGTAATATTTGCCACTGACAGATACTTCAAAAGCACAGAAGTAATTTTTAACTAAACCTTAGATATATACAAAGCCAGGGTTCAACTTCAGATCTTGCTTTACAGAAGAAAAAAGAACAAGTTTCTAGAGTTACTTTCTGCCAAGCTGAGAGTACAATAACATTAAAGATTAATTCTGAAGAGCCAGCCACATCAATAGCCATGTTGATTTTTCCTGCATTAAAGGTCCCTGCATTTCATGTGACCAGTCAATGCTTTACCCAGTTACAGCAACCAAATACATTCAGATGTAAATTCTGAATTCCGTGCCAAATCACAGCAATTCTGAAACTGTGCCAAAATGAACATGCAATTTAGTATTGAAGCATTTCAGACAATAAGTCTCCAACTGTAATACAATTAGCAATGCATTCTCGTTATCTTTTCTCTTTCTAACCCTCTATAAAAAGTAACGAATATAGTAATCAAAAAATGCATGATAAAAGCTATAAAGACATTTTTTACCTGTGCAAATATAAATTCTCAGACATTTCAAATGACCCAAATAAGGCAAGTTTGTAGAGAGAGCAAATTATGTTTAAATATTATATTGACAATAAAAGGTAAATTACACAAGGATAACCAATTATGAATATAAAACACAACTAACATAGTTGTCCAGTGCTACTCAATCTTAACTTTGAGTTTAAGGTCTACATGTGACATAAGTTTCCTGAGAAACTCAAAGCTGGGGAAATAAAATTACTTCAAAAGACAGCTCTTTATGAGTATGAACTTACTCCCAAATTAAGGCAACATCTAAATCTCAAGCATTCCTAGTAAACAATAACAGCTTTAAAAATTTAATAAAGAAATTTTAGACAAGATATTGGTTTAGGGATGAATAAAAATGGTAATAAACCCAGTAATAAAAAAATTATCAAAACCACTATGGACAGAAAGATTCATTTTTTCAAGGAGTGTTTGGAAAGAAAAAAGCTATTAACATACCTAATCAGAGAAAGGATGGCGAGGTTTAACCTAAACAACTTGATAACAACAAGGAGTAACCAATGAAGGCTCAGACAGACACACTAAGAGACAGTACCAAAGAGCTGTGCTGTACTTCACAAGACAGGGGACTGCAGGCCCAGCTGGCCAACTAGAATTTTGGCAGTCTTCAAAAACTTATACTTGACTCTTTCCTTAATCACTTTCCATTTGCAGAAAGCTAGGAGGAAGAGACAGGGTCAAAATAATGTTCTTTATGCCTAGGCTTCAGGAATCAAACAGGGAATAGACAGGCTTTCCATTCAACATCACAATTCCTCATCAACTGCCAAAGGGAGGAAAAAAAATTCTGCAAAAAATGCCAGATCTTCTGCCAATTTCAACACAAGTTAGAAAACAGGTATTTTCTTCCCACCCTTTACAAAATATCATAATACTAGAAAAGGCTGGAGAAAGCATAGTAGAGGGGTACACATTCCTTTCAGTACCTTGCCAGGAGTGCTCTCCTGGCAAGGGTTAACTACTTAATTGTTACCAGCTTTCGACAGCAGTAAAATTCTGAGGAGAAGAAGAGCGGGAAATTAAAACACCTCAGCCAGCCAGGAAATTTGGTGGTATTCCTCCCAACTGCTACTCTACACCTGATATCTATGTTCACTATAATATTTCTGACAGCTCTTCTCAGTCTTCACAGGATGGCAGTAGATGTGACCACATTGCCAAGACATACCATGGTTAGCTCCAGTTCCACTGCATGCTTTACTCAGGATTTCATTAGGCAAATTAAAAAGAAATTTGTTATTCCTCCGACCGTTTTCACTCAGAATATGAAGATACCCTGAGGAGGGAAGTAGCTGAGTTCTGTAAATCCTGGGAAACAATTATACTGCCACAGTATCAGCAGGGAACACTCTTAGTCCAAGACAATGGCCGATCACCATTTCATTTTTGCTTAGAAAAAACTGCCTTCTCCCTGAGACTTTGCAGCAAAATTGGTATTTCAAATAATCCCAGTGAAGCAGAGTTTAGAGTGAAATGTAAAAAGAGAATGGCTCAAGAAAGATGGACTTTGTAGTCTGACACTAAACAAGGCTCTTCTGCAAGGATATGCTGTTTGGCCACAGATTTCACAACAGATTTAAGATGAAGGCTGCTACAAATATTTCATGCATTTAAACAGAAATTAGAAACTTCCTTTTACATTCTAAGTACAAAGATTATAAAATTAAATATAGGAAAAAACCCCAAGCCCCAACATACTTACAGGTGCTCCATAACCAAAGATCTGTACTCACCTTTTGTTAAGAATTACATTAGAATATCATTTATTTTTAAATTAGGCATTAATTTTTTTTTGGAAAGGTGAAGACAAGGGACATACACCATAGGAAGACATTTCATATACCTGTTCTCCTTGCCATTTTGTATCACTGAATGCCTATCAGCAGTGGTTCTTTCACTACAAACATATGTGTTGCGCCGTGTCATTGCTCCAGGGGTAGTATTATTCTACAATTAAAAAACATAGGTTTGTTATTCCCCACAGAAGGCTTTTCTGACGTTAGTCTGCATATAATTGAAGGCTTTTTACTTAATGCTAGTTCTACGCAGTTCTAAAACTTACAATAATTAAGTAACTTCATATATAAACTCCATCTAGTATTTGCAAGGAATAATGCAATCAGAAAAAATAATTCTAACAAGCTGTTCTTGTATTTCATATTGATGGCTCAAAATTAATATTCCTTAAAGTTTTTAATTACAAATGCTCTGAATTACAAATTCTGAGTATACACAGTATTCTTCTACATCTGGATAGCCTTTGTAGCCTATTTTTGAAATACTTTACCACTTGTAGCTTGGAGAATTTTCCTTTAAGTTAAAATCATACCCTTAAACAAGATAGGAAAAGCAAAGACTTAACAAACAAATGTGGTAAAATTCAGTGGGAAGGTAAACATGGACTTTAAAATATTAAGATACTATGAAACACTAGACAAGTTTTAAAAACAGGGAATAATAAGAGACAAATTGCAGAGAATTTTAGTAAGACATTTTTAAAAATACACATTTAAATACAAGCATAGTACATTGAGGACAAGAGAACCAGGGGAACTTAAACTACAGACCTTACTTTAGAGGGGAGAAAAGAAATAGAATTACTTTGCCTCTGTCTTTACAGAGAAAGAGGGTGGAGATATGCCCAAGTTGGCGGTCAATTTTCCAGGAACGACTGAGAAGCTATAGGTAATTCACAGATAACAGAATTATAAAAAGTTAGATGCAATTACTGTAGGAAAAGCACGGTGGTCCAGACAAACATGCACCCCCAGGTTGTAGAGGAAGTAAAAGCTGGCAAGCCTTTGTATTTTTTCTCCCCACCCCAAGAACAAAACACAGGAAACTGCAAATGGTTGGAAAAGTGGAAAAAAACCTTTAAAAGTTTTCTTTAAAGAAAAGGATCACGGGGCAAAGCAGGAAGCAAAAAAGGCTATAAACTTCAAACATCACTGCTGGGGAAAGTCTTGGAGGAGGCCAGCTCAAGGGAATGACTGGTCAGCACCTGGATAAGCACATGTTGAGTAAGGAGGGCCACTAAGAATCAGGCAGGGGACTTCATGCTCAACTAACCTTTTGGAGCTCTTTGAAGAATTATGCTATGACGGACAAGGGAAACTCAGCGGATTTTAAAAATAGCATTAAGAAAAGGTTTCGCATAAACGGTCACAGGAGAGAGTCATGGCAAGAAGGATTAAAAAAAAAAAAGAAAGGAAAAACTAGTTCAAGCACAAAAGCAGAGTAGCCAAACCTTTTTTGTTTCCGAACCTGAAATAAAACTGTTAAAGTGGAGCATTCTCAATAACTAGCAAAAGCTCCTCCAGTGCCTTAAGGCAAAATATCTGCTATCTAGGAAGTCTCAAGCAACACGTTCCCTGAGCTATTTAACCATGAAGCCATCTTGTCTAAGAGACTGCTGACTTGTTTGTTACGCATCTTTTCACGCAAATGTACAAATTAAAATGCAACAGTGAAGTGCACAACCTCCTGGTGTTAAAAAGTACACAGACAAAGGGTGTTTTAGATCAGCAGAACAATTAATTAACTTGTAAGATGCATGCAGCTGTCTGAAGGGTTCTCAAGTATACTTCGCTAAATATTCCTTAGGGATAAGCATGTACCAAGTATCAGCAGAAGCCTTCCTGGCCCTTTCCTTGTACTTTATTCCTTACACATCCCTTGTCTTCATCTATGTTTGTTTATTTATTAAAAAAACCCGAACTGATTCTTCTACTTTCCTCTGGCATTTCTCACTGTACAAACTCCCTTCTCTTTACTAAGCTTGCCAGCAATGAAAGCTGTGCACCAAAGGTGAGGTTTTGTTTATTTGCTGTTGGGAGGTCACACTGTGCACGACACTTCATGGAGGCCTCACAAACAAATGGTACAGTGAAATATTGCTTATTAGTGTTTGCAGATCATTTTGTTCTGTGTTCTGAACATTCTAGGGGATGAAGCACCTAAAATATCCAACACTGGTCTTCTGGTGGGGAAACAAGCACAATAATCAGTGGCTTCCTTCTTTCCACCTGCTCCTTTTGAACATGAAATGTTGGTTTCCTTTGAGAAAACACCACATAACATTACAGTGTAATGTCATGTTGCACATCTGGAAAGACAAGACTGCTATCTCTGTGCTGGATCAGATTTCTAAGACTGTGCACTTTCAGTTTTGGCAGCAGACAAGTTTTGGTATCCATATCTGAAATTTGAGGACCGCAAGGACACGCTTTCCCAGCTCATTCTGAAATGCAGAGATGGAAGCTTCAGTATACATTTTTTCCTGTTTGACTCAGATTTCAGAGGTCAGGGGAAGAGATTTAAGCATTACAAGGTTTCAAATTTCAGTTTCGGCAAGAATAGTCTTGGTATTGGGGCCTTTACACTTTCTACTGTACGACCTTTCACGATTCATCAAGGAAACTCTTCAGCTGTGACTTTTTTGTTCAGCCAATCCACAGCCTGTTAATCTCTGGACATGACTAAATAGCACAGGTGCACAGCACGGAGACTAGTGTGAGCAGCATCCCACTCCCTGATGGAATGACAACCCCTAGGATCAGGGTTAGCTGCCCAAGTTCATCTTCATGGCATTGTCTGCCTTCTTTGCAGGAGGAGAGGACACACCAAAAGGACATGTTGGGACTTGTGAGCACATGCACAAGGTCCAATGACAGCACAAAGTATGAATCTGTGGTACAGAGTCCACCTCTTCTCCTAGACAGTCTTGTGTGCACTGCTCAGGCAGGCGATTTCCCTTTAACAGACACCACTGATGAAACACTTCCAAAAAAAACTTCTGACTTACAACAGTGAACCAATCTATTGAGTTAAGAGCACTAGTACGGTATTTGGTCCCAGATGGTTTTCCAAATCTACCACCTATTCTTCTCTTCCAGTTTTCTTAAAGCTATTTTAAGGGTTCTGGGGTGGCTTTGTTACAACATTGAGGAAAAAATCCAGTTCTAACAAACAAACAAACAAGGAATTATTAAAACACAGATATATCAGTTCCTGCTAACTATCCAACAGCTGTAGCAGGTTTTCATCAGTAATCCGGTATTTGCCCAAATAGCTTGAAGATTTTTGATGTGTACTTGTTCAGCTTGCAGAACCATTTGGTTTACAAGAGTTTAAACACTCTGTCAACTTTAGAAGTACAGCTTGGAGCCCCTCACTCCAGTCCCAGACTTAGCTATCTGCTCTATAAGCACAACTCTTATCCTCAAGTGCATGCTTTTAAGCTTTATTATTTAATAAGAGTAGCACACTACTGATTAAGGGTCTCCAGCAAGGACTGGTTCTACTGCTTTTGCTGTTCTGTCAAAATAATAATTGTTTTTATAGGGTATTTTTCCATCTCTTCAGTGTTTTTTTATTGTATTACAGATTTCAGGACTTCAGTGCTCAGTAAAACAGAAACTGTCTTCACCTCAAACTGTTTTCAACCTCAGGACAATATGGTAACTCCAATAATTTTTTTCCTTCTAGATGCATGCCAACACTGTAAGAAACAGAACTCCCTACTCAGCTGCAGAAAATGAGTAAAACGTCAGTGCTTCCCTTCATTCCCAACAGCCAGAAAGCCAAAGTGTCATCTTTTGCAGAGGGGAAAAAATGGAAATTAAAAAAAAAAAAAAAAAAAAAAAAAAGAGTTTGAACTGTCTGGTGTGAAGAGCTATAAACAGAGACAATTTTAAACACTAATTATTGAGTGACAACATAAGTCTGATTTCCTGTTCACCACCTGGTATCACTGCTAGTAAGAGATCAGCTGGATCAGTTGCACACTGAGTCAGGGAAGCAACATATGGTTATGAGCTGAAATTTTATTTCAGGTACAGTAGTAAGAATTTTGGAAAAAGCCTCCTGGAATAAATCTCCAATATTTGGGAGTGGCACAGAATAGCAGATGAAAAGACACTGAATGTAAAGTATGTTGTAACTGTGACACAAATCTTTTGAATAAGGCACCATACAACTGAACGTAGGACAAAACCGATTTGATTATCCTACCATTTTGAGATTAAATAGCTAAGGACTGTCTTTTAAGAGAAAAACAAATCTGAATGGCTTCTGGACTTACCAAGAACAAAAGGAAAATGTGGAGGACCACAAAAATCAAAAAAGGGTCCCCCCAAAATCCTGAGTTCTTGTTCACATTTATGTATAACAGCTGCTACAGTAGAAGATGTGTTTTTCCAAGGAAACTCTTGGGCTGATATCCTTGAGCCAAGTCACTACTAGCCACTGAGCCAACTGACAATACAGGGCAAATAAAGTAAAACAAGTTTCATTTCACTTCTTTTGCTTCAGACTGTCAAAAAACTACAGCTCAGGAAGTTATGTTCTCATTTGTTGTAAGTAATGGTGCTGAGTATTATGACCAAATAAATATGACAGCTTTGTGGGATAAGTTTTAAAAAAAAATTCTGTTCCAAGTTGAACAAGTTGAATAAAGGACTGAGAATTCTTTTCTTCTGAAAAGAAGGAAGTTTTTCAATACAAAATCCTGAAGTTTTAAAAATTAAATGTCGCAAGACTGAAGCATTATGTGAAAACGAATTTCCAACTTTGCCTCTGTGGGAGGAACCATGGAGAGCACAAGTTAAAGCGAAAATGAACAAAGGATTTTCTTTCTTTTGGCACACTGCCTTATTGCTAAACACGTACATCCACTACTTCTGCTCTTTGTATGTTTTTCTTGTTGTTGTTGTGATTTAGAGGCAGGTGGGGGAAGCCCACAAGGACAAAGCCAGGCACACTGCTTTTGAATACAGGCTGAAATACATCTTTGAAGGGTTTTTAGAACTACATTTCTTTGATAATCTTAACAACATAACTATAACTTAAAATAGCGTGTTTGAGGACAAAGATTAGGTGGCTCCTTATACACATGAAACTACAGAACAGGAAAACAAAAATAGAGATTTCATTCTTCTGTACAGATGCCACAGAGGAGTGGTTGGTGATATCAGGAGTAACAAAACTACCTTTTTTCCTTGTTTTACTTTTTTTTTGATACCCAAATCATGTCTGTTTACCAAGAGGTACTAATGCTAATTATAAATACTGACTACTTCAAGACTATTAAGAGGTCACTTGAATAGCTGACACTGCAAGGGAAAAAATACCTACATTTACTCTTGATAAATGAAAAGTAAAATCAGCACCACCGATTTATCACAGGTTTAACTTTTTTATGTCTCAAACAATTAATGGTTTTGATAAATAAATGTTTCTACTTACACTAGGGACAGCCGAACTTTTCTTACGTTCAGGAATATCAGCCTTATTGGGATTGCTGGCATTTCCAAGCATTGGGCTAGCTGGTGCAATTCCTCTTCCTGCAACAGCACTACTACTGGATTTTCTTGACTGAATTCCTTCCTCTTTGAGGTCACTGTCTGTAGTACTAGTCTGGCTTCTTTTGGGATATGCCACTACTGAGGGGATGGATGGTCCAGCTTCAAAAAACAAACCAAAGAAACAGGAAAAGGATTTTTCTTCTCTGAAGTTCAGCAACTATTTTTTATCACAATGGAAATGTATTCACACATGAGAACCAACATAGTTAACACTGGGAATCAGGGTTGCAAAAAGATAATTAAATTATTGAAATAGATGTATTTCAGGAAACAGTAGAACATTGTGAAAAGCAAAAACCCTGCAAAGTGAAGGTACCACTTGATTTCCATGAAAGTTTCAAGAATTTCACTAAGGTTTCTCATTTGGCTTGCTAGAAAAACCTTTTAGGGTCATCTTAAGGACACTTAACAAGTAACTGACTCACTCAAAGCAGGATTGTTTTCTGACATCTCACTTACACCCCTGAAGAGAATACATCAAGTTACATCAAGTTCTTAGTCAAGCATTTTAACAAGAATTAATCAAAAAGTGTATGTATGTATGTATATACACAGACTAAAGAATACATATAAATATATAAACATATAAATTTATAATATGTAGCTAAAACATGTTTTGTAAGTATCAAAGACGCCAGTAATTGGCATCTCAGAAGGCTCCCCAAGGAAAGCAACCTCTGAATGCAGAGAATGTAGGCCTAAACTGGGATTCCTTTCGTGAGTTAAGTGTCTGAGCAGGAGGATGCTTAAGACATTTAGAAAATCCTAATCTACTCCATTGCACTCTCATTAAGTAGAAGAGTTGTAAGTTTGTTAGAGTCATTGTTCTTTGGAAATGGAATTCCTGCAGGACAACCAAGTGACACTGCCCTCAGGAAACAGGAAACCAAAAATACTGGCAAACTGACACTTCTTCAAGTTTTAGACACAAGCTGACCTACTAGTGTCAAAAGAAAACAAAAGCTGAACAGACATACAAGAGCATGGGGGAGGAGTGCTGTGCTTTTCATGAAAAAGGGGGTTGCAACATTCTCTTCAATTTGTGTAACAAGACTTTGCCAACACAGTCAGGAATGTAAGGGACAACACAAGGCAGAACAAGAGAATTAGGTTGGTGTATTCAGGGTTCCTCTAAAAGCCCTTTTGAAGGCTTTATAACAAAACCAATTAAAAAATCAGTTATTCACTAAAATATTTAACCACCATGCTGTGAACTATGCTGTTGTCATCCTCCTTACACTTGGGGGATGGAGATAAATTCAGAAACCGAGCAGAACTGGAAGCCACTGTACTCTGCAATACTGAAAATGAGAAATGCTCACCGTGATCACTGTACCGCCGCTGTTTCTGGCTAGAAGATATGCTTCTCTGAACTTTGTGATGAGGAGATTGTCCAGTGCTATTATTAAGATCACTACTTGGCCTAACTTTGGCAAGTGAAAGATTGCTGCTGGAGCTTGAATCACTTGCATCCAACTACAATACAAATGAGAGTATTAAAACAAGGAGTTCAGACAAAACAAATTAAAACATCCACTGCGTTCTGGGAGCAGGAACAGGGAGGTGGAAGATGGCTCTGCTACATGGGAAATCAGTGATGGCATGGGCAGTTGCTTAGAGGTCCCTCCTTCTTTAAGGTTGTTGTACAACTGTCTTAGGTAAAACTCAGTGGAATTTGCAGCTCCTCAAAGGATAATCAGTAAAGAAAATCCATTTGTCCTTTCAGAACTCTCCCCTCAGAGTTCTCCAAGACTTCAACAGGAAGAGAGGATACACTTTGTAGAAGCCACCACACCGACTCCCCAGCAGAGGAACCAAGAGCAGCTTACTGATGCTGAGCCCTCTCAGCATCACATGGAAAGGTAATCAACAATGCAGGAACTTTTTCAGGTTGTTCTGTCCTGCTCCATGGTTCTCTTAAAATAGTTACAGCTGGCATATTCAGATCTGACCTCCTAGACTAGCCAGGATAGTAACAGATACAAAATCTTGCAGAGGAGTAACTGCAGAGCAAAGAGGACAGTTCTGGAGAGCCTAAAGGCAAGAGTTTACTGGCTCAGAATCAGGTGAGAACAAATCTGATTAATATGGACTGCTGATGAGTAGAACAACATGACTTTAAGTGCAATGGATTTTAGTGCAGGAATGCAATGCCTACAGTAACTGACTTAATTTTTGCTTCTAACTCTGCTAAGGACACTTTCTGATTTGCTTCATTGCAGTTTTAAGAATGGTACTTACCTCTGATGACTTCCTTCCTAGCAGTAAGTATGTAGCTGTGATTTCATCATACTTCATTTTACTAAGGGATTCTTGAATTTCTTCTTGAGAATATCCCATTCCTACCATAATATCTAAAACCAAGCAGACATTCTGTAAGTAACTGAAAGTCTGATGTTCAGGCCGGCTGAGTGTTCAAGAGAAAAGATAGAACATTTAAAGAATTAAAACAAAGTATTCATTTTGAGAACATAAACCTGATCAAGTATCAGTTTTAAAGGATTAGTTATTTTTTCCAAATATCAAACAGAGTGGTGGTGGAGAAAAAAAACCCCTCCCACATCATGCAAACAGTATCATACTCCGGAAAGTACTCAATTACCTATTCTTTTCTGGTCCGAGATGTCTAGTTCTGGTTCAACAAATGGTTTAAGTTCATCCTCCTCATGCCCTGCATTGATCCACCTGTCCTTCATAATTTGCTATGGTAAAAAAAAAAAAAAATGTTAGCACTGTACACTTAGCAGCAAAGAAAACAAGCTGAGAGAAGAACGACTTCTTTATGGAACAACTACTAAGGTCTTCCCTAGTTTTTGTTTTCCAGAATATTTCCGGCACCTATTGCATTGCTCCAGTGAGGAGCACCAACTATGCACGTCAAGCCAAGCTTCTCCCCAGTCAGCTGCATTCTAGCTCACAGCTGAGAGCCAAAAGCCTGCAACACAGACCAGGAGCGGTGTGACAACTTTGACAGGTCTTGGAATTCCAAGTTCCACCAACAGAAGTCCATGGAAGCCCTGTTTTGGTCTTTACTCCTCCATGATGATACAAAAGGCAGGCAAAAGGCAACCACAGCAGCCAATATCTCCAATTCACAACTGAAAATGTGGAAAACAACGTGGTGGATCATCCATTAATGGAGGAATCCACAAGCTAGTCACCATGAAAAGCAGTATGAAATAGAAAGTGTAGTGACACATTGATTCTGAAAGTAACTGGAGTCAGGTGTGTTACAACCCCAGTAAACAGTATCTTTGAATCACCATGTGCTTTCATCAACAATCCCACCTACAAAGACCACTCCAAATATGCATAGGAGTAGCATGGAAATAACAGGTCACAGCTCAAAAATGCAGTTTGCAAAATATGCTGAACTTCGGATGCACCTCATTTTTGCAATTACCTCTAGAGTGCCTCTTTTTGTTGGGTTTAGCACCAGGAAACGTTTGAGGAGGTTTTCACAGTCTGTGGACATGTAGAAAGGAATCCTGTATTTTCCCCTTAGCACTCTTTCTCTAAGTTCCTTGGTTACAGAACAAGAACATACAGTAAGTTGACAGCAAGTCACTTAAAATATTAGATAAAATATTAGATATACACGGACAACACAGTCTACAAAAAGTTACCTTTAAGTTCTGTCCATCGAAGGGAAGAGATCCACTCACAAGAGTATAAAGAATAACACCTAAACTCCACACATCTACTTCAGGTCCATCGTATTTCTTCCCTTGAAAGAGCTCTGGAGCAGCATATGGTGGGCTGCCACAAAAGGTGTCCAGTTTATTTCCAACTGTAAACTCATTGCTAAAACCAAAGTCAGCTATTTTAATGTTCATATCTGCATCTAGCAATAGATTTTCAGCCTGGAAGAGAAAGAATGGTTTGTAAGATGAATAAAATACTTGATTCAGAATGCTATTGTTTGCTTTTACTCATTCTTAAAAGGCAAGAAGCTGGAATACCCGTTAACATTCCCTTCCTTCCAAGGTCTTTAGGTACGCTTTAGTCAATCATTAGCATATCCTGTTTTAAAAATCTCTGTACAACAGCTTCAGACTATGGGACCTGTTTAACTACCTGAAAACTTGTTACCATCTGTTTTTCTCCACAGAAATGTATCTTACATTTTGATCTATTCAGATGAAAATAAGATATAGTCTCACTATCCATACATGATAGCATGTGGTATTCTTGCAGTAGTTTGGTAATAAACATAACCTTTAAAGTGTTTTCAAGTGTTCTTTTTTTTTAGTGGGGGTATTGTTTTTTGCCTTTTTTAAGTTACAAAGCTATGACAAGTTGACCAAATTACGTAGCAATACTATTAATATACAAGGCACAGTTTAAAGAAGAGATACGCTGTTTCATGCCAAGCTACAAAGAAGCCATACTTCAGTTTCATTATCACTACTGGTAATTAATTCTGTTCAACATCAACTCTTGTCATATCTCTATCAAACTACCACTTATTTAAAAAAAAAAAAAAATTTCAGCTAACAGTGACTTGCATCAGATCGGAATGTGACCACCGGGGGAGAGGTTATCTTTCAGCAGCCATTAAATGTTTGCATTTAAAAGCCTTATAAATCCTCTTCCTTTTATTTAAAATTATTCTAAGCTGCAAATATTTCTCAAAACTTGCTACAACGTATGTAAATAAATAAATCAGAAAGCTCAGTGTAAACTGTATTTTATAAACAATAAATGTTGCACCCACAGGTACAGAAGGTGACACACACACTGCACACACTTTCTCCTACTCACCTTGAGATCTCTATGAACAATATGCTTTTGATGGCAATACTGCACTGCAGATACTATCTGGATAGAAAACAAGCCAAATTATGTAAGTGACATCTCAAAGAAGCAGTAGCTTTAATCAAAGATTTCAACACTTATTACTGAAGTTGACCTAAGTTATCCAGTCAGACCTACATCACCAACTCCTACAGTGACCAGCGACCATTCGGGAAAAAGCTGCTGAATAACTTCGATGTTATTTGATCTATTTGCTTTCTCCTATACTTGAACGAGGATTTTGTTTTTCCTGTGGGGCTAATTATAGACCAGTAGAAGCAATGACTTTCAGAAAGGTTACTGAAGTATTTCCATTCCAGTACAGTATACAGCTATAAAAGCTTTCCTCCTAGTCTGAGGTTTTCCAGGCCCTATGCAAAGGTGATTTTACACGCCATGCCAGATAGAAAAGGGTAAGAAATGGGCTTTGGTTACTTGAGAAACTACTGGGAAACAGCCTGTTTGTCAAAATTTATGCAATGAGAAGCAACTATGCATCTGACAGAGATCTGCTGTCTAAGTGCATATGGTTTAGTGTACTTTGTATACCACAGCAAGCTCAATGGAAAAACTCTCTTATGTCCCTCAAGCGTAATGGAATAATTTCTTCCATCATAATTTCCAAACATCATAAAGTTTTTCCTGCTTTATACAGCAACAATATAAGCTATTTACACAGTGCAGTGTCATAGTACATTGCTTCTTAAGAGTTTTAAGCACTGCTGCAAACTTCACATGTATGGAAAAGCTGGATAAAATATTATTCTTACATGACCACAAATGCAGTTAAATGCATTTTGTCATACATGCATGGTCAGGTTAAGGCAGAAGTTATGACTTCTTAAAATAAGTGGAACTGCATGTAAAAATAGTAACTACATTTTAAAAAATGTATTTTCAGTTTTCATTTAAGAGTAAGAAGACTTCCCTGGCAGCAAGATGAGGCAGCATAACTGTTACAAGAAAATCACTCGTGATCACATCACCAGTTTAGTGTAAGGATCCTCCTGTACTGGTAAAGAGCAAGGGTTCTCTCCCTCAGCATTTAGAGCACATGAAAGGTATTGGTAGGTTCTTGGTAGGCCAAATAACTGAGGCACCACTAAGTTTTGTATTTGAAGCATAAGCACCAAAGTGATCTTTGTGTCCTGTAATATTGAATGGTGGAAAGTTGAAGTACTATTTCCATTCCCTACACCTTCTTTTTGGTTTTGCTTTTTCCTTTCTGTACTGGTTCCCTCTTTCAGACTCCAAGTTCAGCTTTTCACATTACTGAAACTGCCAAAGTGCTCCCATGCCACCACTTGTCCCATCCTTTTGGTTTCCCTTCCCTTTCTCTCTGCTACCATTACCTCAGCACCAGTCACAAAGTCACTCTGCAAGCGCTTCCAATGCTGACAGCATGACAAACACCTCAGGTTTTATTCAGGATTGCAGAGACACAGCACTATTACCACTCACTCCTGAACTGCTTTATTGTGACTGCCTAAGAGCGGAAGGTTGAGCAGATGATCAATCAGTAATTTCCTTTGGAGACGCTTTTGAACTCCTCTGCATTGCAACAGGATGGCACAGAGACTGCAGAAGTCAGTCCAATCCACATGAAGTGAAATAATGCAATGTGTAGGACATTAATAATTGAAGAAGAGCAGTCTTAACTGAATGAAAAATAGCACAAAGCATGGCTACACCAGACTGAAACCCTTGTCTTCCACCTTCCATCACTGTTTCCAAAGGCAGCTCCCTCACTTCCTAACCTTCTTGTGTGAGGAATTTTCGGACACTTGGCAGGTGAAGAGAAGAGGGGGAAAAGCATCTGAGCTTTTTGCTAGAAGTAACAATAGGGGCATTGAAAAACTTTTCTAAAGAGTGACTCAATAAATCTGTTTCAATACAGGTTTTGAAGAAGTTCTCTCTAGGCAGAAGAACCATTCTCTAAAAGGATTAAATGACAAAAGGATAAATGATCTCTCAAGGCCCCTTCCACACTGCTAAGAGCATTCTGTTGCTTTACTGGAACACACCAATAAGATGTATTTTGTGGATTTTATGATTTTCTAAGATCTGTCCTAACACCTACCAGCATTAAGAATTCTAAACTGCTTCAGCAGGGAAACAGCAACAAGACCGAAAAAGGCCAGATCTTATTACTTGCAGAAAAGAGAGGGAATTAGTACACACAAGTTTAAGGAGACTTGCTGCTCTGCATCGGACTTTTCTGTGGAAAAAGGATGAAACTGAACCAGAACTGCCTGGAAGTCTGTAATGGGGAAGAAGAGTAAGGTGACATTAAGAAGGCAAAACATTCTCAATTTGAATTTCTCACACATGTCTTCACAATAGGAGTTTGAAATGGAGAACTCTATAGCATGATTGTATTTTTAGATTTTGTACCTTCTCCTTTGTTCCTTGTCAAGTGCAACTGGAATAATATGGTTACTGTCTTTTTATGATTACTGCTAAAAACCTAACATATGCTTAACAAAATGGACTAAAAAACAGTTTTATCTTTAACAAGCAAAGAAGGGAGAATTACTAAATTCTGCTCTTTGCCTGCTAGAGAGGAAGTGTCTCCTCAGAAAAAACACAAGTGTTTGATCCAGAAATCACATCGACTGAAAGAAGAAACATGATCTGAAAACAAGATACAATACGGCCTATTGTAAGAACTAATCTCAATACCACGGCACAACTGTTTCTTCAGTTTAGAAAGAGCCACTGTCTGCTAAAACAGTTAACAAATTAAAAAAAAAAGAAGACTATTTTGTCATAAGTCTCCATCTAACAGAGAACAGCTGCACTGCATCAGATAAAAGGTCTGCAGAGTGCATTCTTCCTCCAACAATGACCAAAAGCGATACAAAGCTATTCCGGGACTACAGTAAGGTGAAATGAATAGTTTTATGACCTGTGAACCCAGCAAGATATAGTTTCCTTGTTTCCTTTGACACTGTCCTTCAGCCTGAGCTTTAGCATCTAATAAATTGCCAAGCTCTCATCAAAGTTACCTGACTTTCATCCAGCATGATTGCTTTTCTCTCTAGCAAAGCCCAATCAGCTTGTGCTACAGTTTCTCTCCTCTGCTTATTTCTAGGGTTCTCTCTTTTTCCCAGGAACTGAGGTTTTTGAAGCTTTCAAGAACCTCTCTTCTTTGAGATCAAGGTCCTCCAAAAAACTGGTTGAGCTCAGCAGCTAGGAAATCAGCTGTGGGGGGAGGACAGAGCACAGCTGTCCTGGTGACAGCATTTATTCTACTGAAATATAAAAAAAACCCCAACAAACCAGCTCAAAAAATCATCAAGCTGAGAGTACACAAACCCAATTCTTGATGGGTCAAATACCAAGCTCAGAAGGTAACTCCCTTTTAAATTCTTTTCCTCCACATTTCTTTTCTAAAATGAAACTACATTTATCCTGTACTACCCACATTATCCCATAAAATTAAGCACTAAGTGTACCTGTAAAACATGTTTGACCTGTTTCTGTAAGTTTTCACTTAAAGGGGAGTAAAATTAGAATTTTAGGGAAAAAAAAGGTATTTATTGATGAAACATGCAATTTTAATGTAATGAAACATGTAATTTTAATGCAAGATCTTTTTCTACATAGCTACAGATGAAAGAAATTGAGGACTGAGAGCAGAGAGTCAATCAGTAGAAGTTTCCAATATTCACATCTGAGAAGAGAACAGTCAATCCTCTCAAGTTACTCTGAAGCTCTTCAGGTGACATTACAAAGGCAACAGCCAGGGATTTAGAAGAGATGGCTGAAGTGGGAACGACTGTTTCACATCCCACCACTTCTACTCCCAACACAGCACAGAAGCATAAACCAGAAACCCTCCATCACAAAGGAAAGCACTCTACCTACCAGAATATGAAAGTGAAGGCAGCAGCTTAAAAAAGGTATGTAAGACTTTGCTGAAGAATAAGGAAAATTTTCCCTACTGTCAAGCTGTATAACTCCAGTAATCACAAATGACTACTGGGGAGATACAGTCTACAGCTGCTTTTGGGTTGTTTTATTTGTGTGGTGGTGGTGGTTTTGGTGTGGTTTTTTTTCCCCAAAAAAGATAAAAAAGGGTAAATACAAGATTTAATAAGATGAGAGAAAACAAAGCAAAATCATTAATTCAGTTCCTGAAAGTCTCGTATCTTATACTGAATTTCTTTTATGTATGGCTACGCTTAAGAAGTGAAACCATCAGAGCTTCCCCTTTCATTCAAAAAACCACTCTTGTTCCTACTCATTATTTTCAAGTGTCATTAAGCTGGAGCATAATTTTGACATTTATTATTTTTCACAACATTACCGAGGCTTTCTAAGTGACCAAAGGGAATAGGCATTTACAAACTTCAGCACAAGAACAGAAAACAAGTGTGTAAGACTGGTCAGATCTGAAACTCTAGATGCTACAAGAGCAGACATTTGGATTTAAATTAGTTATGCAAAAATATCTGGATATGTTCAGTACTGCTTTACCGTAGAATGGAAATGCTTCTGCAGATCGATGAAATTCCAACATCTTGGTAGGGCTAGCTTATTCATCATAAAGAAAGCTAAACTAACAAGTTCGAAATGACTTTTCTGTGACTTTTTAGAACAACTATTAAACAGTATCTTCTCATGTAAGCAGATGAATGTGAATGGATTCCTATCACATGCCCCATCTGCATTTTGAAACTGGCCCATTTGTAGCCTGTTACATTTGAACAACTTCCAAAATGTTACAGACCTGCTGAGCTAAGGACGTATGAAATCAGCCCAGAGGAAATGCATTTTGGAATGGAATACAATTCCAAACCAAGCAGTCTCTGTGCTCTGGCACTCCTGGACATCCTGGCACTCAGCACTAAGGAAACCAGCACCACTGAACAGACTACTGACTCCTTCAAAATACTGCTGTGACCTAAGTTTTTTCTTATTCAGAGCTACAGGCCCACAACATGCTGAACACTGCTGTAAGTCAAATGCAAAGGACAGCTGTTTTACTCATTTCAGCATTAAAAACAGGGGTGAGGGGAAAGCTGACATATAGGAATGTTATACATACCTGTCTAAATTTAGCTCTAGCCTCCTTTTCCTTCATTCTTCCATGTGCAACCAGATAGTCAAACACCTCCCCTACAATTCAATAATGAGACACATTAATGCCAATTTCAGAATGTAGAGATTCCTCTCCAGCAGTTGCCCACAGCAGCTTCACTGAAATGACTGTACTTCAAGTTTATGATTACAGGACAGCTCAAGAGAACAAGGCACAACTGCTGTGCAATTTACTACACCATCATCTCCTTTACAAGAAAATAATGAGTGACTGGATATACACAAAGGAAACCATTTCCTTCCAATTACTTAGGATAGAAACTGAGCAGCATATTTCTGGTTTGTATACAAAGATGACATCTACCCCTTCACAGACTCTCTCACAAGAGTTTCTTTTGCTTCAGAAAAAAAATAAAGCTTCATATATAAGAACAGTTGATGATATTTGTAAATGCTGTCATATCAACACTAAAAATTTTAATTTGTGCATGTGTATAAAATGGTTCTAAACAAAATCAGAAACCTTAGCTTTAACCTAGGCTTGGAAGGAGGTATCCACAAGGAGGGTCACAAGAATGAGCATAGCAGGACACACTGATATAATCCCTCACAGAGACATCATACCTGTACAATACACTGAACAAGCTCAATGTTGTATGGCTGTGGATGACTAAAGATTACTGAAGATCTCTACTGTGTTTCAGTTTTTCCCCTCTTTAATCAATGCAGTCATTTTAGAGCATGTCAATACAGACTACAATGTTTGAACTGTAGGTGCAGGCCACTGGCCCATTAAATACTGACATGTTTGTGAAGGCATGGGAGATTTTCTTTACTAAAAACCAACAGTCAAGTACATAAAAACTACAAACACAGAATAATAACACAGCTCTTAAAAGTCCTCACTAGTATGCAAAACCCATAAAAACTTCAGAAGTGGTTCAAATATTTAAACATTTCCTACTGAGCAAGGAAACATGGTTTTGTAGACAGCCACCTCACAAGGGAAGAGCTGAGTAATATCATATTTATTTTTTAAAAAGATGCAACTCCACCAGATTGCAATAAAAAAAAGGAGTCACACAGCAGGAAAAGCAACAACTGAGCCATCTGAGGGAATGTCAGGACTTCTTACAAAATAGTCTTCTATCTGCAGTCTATATTCCTTAATACTCAATTCAGCTAACTCTCTCAGCTGTACTTGACAGCTGTTTCTGAAAAACCTTGAAGCAGCAAACCTGAACACATCATTATTCAGGGAAAAAGACACCAGGGAAAGAATGATCCCCAATTTATGTGAAGCATTGCAGCTGTAGCAATAACGTCTTTCATCCTGCAGCCAGAGTTCATGTGCATCATGATGACCTCTACCTTGATAAAGAGAAAATAAGGAAACTGATGCCTGCCACTGTGATTACCAGCCATTCCTGTCTTGCAGAGCATGGCATATCAAAAGGTATTGCTCTTGGCCTTTTATACCAGTACAGTACTTACCTCTCCCTTATCACCCTAGGCAAGGTCCTCACTCCTTTAGAGAACCACTGGCCTTTCTACCTCCTAGAAGCCAATCACTAGATGGCAATAAGACTTCACTTTTAAGTCTAGTACTAACAAACAACACAGAGATATCACCCCAAACACCTGTACTACTCAGTGTTTTAATGGCAAAATACCCATACTGTTCCTGTTTAAGCAAATCTTGGCTGAGCATTTAGGAAGCTGCTGGAAGAAAACACAGGTGGGCAGAGAATCCTGCTTTATTTGTAGCAATTGATTAAACTTCACACAACCTAATGTTGGAGTCTGAATTCAATGCTGATTTTCCCTGAAAAAAGTCTATCTCCTTCCTAAACCTAAAGAAAAGCTTCAACTGCTTGAGATTCCCAGATGCTGGTGCTCAAGGGTAACACTGACAAGCTGAGTGATATTAAGTTCTAGCCAGCAAGGAGTAACTTAAGCCTGAATACCTTAATTCTGGCTCTAGTGAAAATATCTGACACTGCATGATGTGCATTTTTCTATCCCCTTTACAATCAGGAAGAGCATGTAAGCTCCTCCTAAAATGGCATAAGGCTAAGCCTAGCAATTCTTGACAGTAGAAGGCCTGTGATTAAGATACGTAAGACGTCATCAACATCTAAAAACAGAAGTTGCAGTGCTCATGCTTTTGAAAGCAACAGTTAAAGAAACACAGAAATGTTCCATCCAAACAGGATTTTACCAAATATCTTATACAAAACAGGACACCAGAGGTAGAGATCTGAATACAATAAATTGAGAACATTAGTATTTGTCATGGGCAGGAACAATCAGTAGCCAAGAAAAGATTCCCAATTAATTTGAGTTGTGAATAAAAAGCAAATGTTACTAAGTTGTAGTAAGTTTAGACGCTGGTTTTACAAGTTACATTTATTATTTATGTTAACCAAACAAGTCCCAGTGAATATTAAAGATTTTGCTTAATATTTTACACTACCTTGACATAAATATTTGCTGAAAAAGAAAGCAAAACTTTCAAGAAAACAAGTGCTTTCTCTCTCTTGGCAATTTGCTTACGTGTGTCACTGCAGCAAAGAGATACTTACCCCCACTTGCATATTCCATTATTAAGTAGAGAGTTTTTTCAGTTTCAATGACTTCAAATAGCTTCACTAGAAAAGAAAGACATTTAGTCATCAGTCAAGTAGCTGTGGAATTATTATGTTAACTCCCCCCAGAATTCTGTGAGAGAAAAATACCCAAATTGTTTGCCTGCCACTTGATGATATCAGACTATTTACTCGAAAGAAGTTTTTTCTGTTGAATGTTCCTATGTAGAGAATACTGTAACACATTCGGTCAGCTCATACAGAACAACATATTCTCAAGAAACAATATTTTGCTTCTGTTACATGGGAACATAATTAAACTAAGCAGGACATGCACAGATTTGAGCATCAGCAATAGCCACACACGTGCACTGAACTGACACATGTAGTGACAAATCAGTTACCAGTCTGCTGACAGGCCCATAGGAGTACCACATTATTTAAATATACAAACTTGAAAAAATTCTTGACCACTTCTTGGTTTTGGTGTACATGCTAATTTTTTATGAGCGTCTGAATTCAGTCAAAAATCAATACTATACTCAAAAGGAGCAAATCTATCAGTCAGCTATGCAAATAACAGTTCTGTGCAAAGGGACCAAAATGTTTATTTCTTTTTTAAACACACTGTTCTGAAATAGCATTTATTACTGCTATCTTAGAGTAAATTCACACTCTAGTGCAAAATAATCTTTTTAACTCACACCACAGCAATCTTAACGGTGAAAAAGCTAAAACTTCTCCAGAGATGGAAATTATGTGAAAGAAACAAGATACCTATATTTGGATGATTTAAGATCTTCATTATTCTTACTTCTCTAAAGAGCTGAAATAAACATAAAACATGAAATAAATTAAGGAAATCATTAACAAACAGCAGATCTCCTTAAAGACTTTGATATACTTATTTAAACACACAGGGCAAACATTAGCATTTCAATGAAATAAGCATGTTCATGATGTTCATGAAGTAAGCACTTATTAAAGGGAAGAGTTCAATGCCTGCTTAACACCCCTCCCTAACAAACCAACCCTCAAAAACACCCAGGACGGACTCTGGACAACTCAGGAAAGAAGTGACCTTAGCCCTGTGGTTTGCAGACTTTTGGGGTCAGAAAACAATTGTGAGCCCATGCAGCTTCAGGCTGACTAGTACATCTCACACATCTTTCACTGCTTCCACAAAACGTACAATTCCAAACTTCCGTGAATCCCCGGCAGAACATCTCTAGAAGACCACTGCAGCATGTTACTGGTATGAATTCAGCATTCTTCAGTACTTTGCTAAAGCCCAGGAATTACTGTGCTACAACAGCAGATCACAGGTGAAAAATCAGCTGCGCTATATTGTGCAAAAATCATGTTATCCAACTACACCAGCAAGGAGCAAGTTCTAAGGAGAGAAGAGAAGACAAGGCCAGCCCTGAGCCCCTCAGAAGCATTCCTGCAAGGCAACTGAGGCACAGCAGCATCCAGTCCTGGGTCTGCCAGCACAGCTCCACTGACTCACTTCCAGACACAGCCTCAGGCCTGCCTGGACAGCGCAACACACTGAATGAACTTGCCAAAATTAACAGGGTAGAACACAAACGGTGTTTTCCTGACCCCATCGTGCTGCTTCTCTTTATGCAAGCGCTGGTGTTAACCCTGACTGACACACAAGGTCCAGGAATTTTTAAACTGAAAACTCTCACAAAATTCACAACTCCCTCGTATAAAAGCATTCCATCTCTAGTCCACCCCAGCAGGATGGGACAACTGACCATTTCAAGCTGCAGGATGGCATTAATCGTGGTGTAAATCCAAAGACAAGTGTACTGATTGTAAGGATATTGTCACATTTCATGTCCTGTCTGTCCCTCCCCCACAAACAATACTTGTGTGAAGTGAGCTTTGCTTGACTATTTCTGAAAACTTCAACTTTGCCTGCCACAAAGAACAAATTCCGTCCTTCTGCAACTGAATGAAAATATGGAGTGACATTTAACAAAGCAGAAATAAAAGCAGAGTCATGAATGAACAGTTAATAATTATTTTCACCTCTCAAAACTCTTCTGCAAAACATACGTAATATACACATAAATTCCTAACTGTAGTATAAAAAATGCCACAGGTGGTGTTATTGCAATATAAAACATTACTTTGAAAAAAGCTGGCAAATCGCAGATTAATTAGAAGCAGTTCCAAGATAAAATATTAGTACAAAAAACTTGAAGCACAAATACTCTTGCATGTAAAAAAACAAAGAATTCTCTTTTTATGCACTACATTACACAGCAGTCAAGTGTGTAGCTCTTCTCCCTCTGCAGCTCACCCATGCGAGCCCAAGACTACAGAGGGCTGATATTCTTCAGTATCAATTATTTTCTAACAGCATGCTTCAAAAAGTGGGAGTAATCAAGAGGTTTTATTAGAAACATAAGACAAATTTCTACAGGATTATCAGTAACCTAAGATCATACTGAATCAGATCATACTGAACTTCATGTAAAGAGACTGAGGCAAAATAGAAGTCCACAGCTCCAAAAGAATGCAGACACAGGAAAAAAACCCCAAGAGCTTTGTAGATAATTACAGTAAGGAAAAAAAAGTGCTGCTGGAAGATTTGGCTCAGGTCGGATTTCAGATAAAATGAAGAAATTTGTCTACACATTTGAAGAATATGTCTACACATACTGGTAACAACCCAAAAACTTGTAGGTGTATTTACTCAATAAAAGCAAGAAAAGGTTAAACTTTGTAATAAAAAAAAGAATAAGTGAAACACTAGAAAAAAACAGAAAACAACTAAAGAGTTGACAAAACAAAATCCTTACGCCTTTGTGATTTTTAATAAAAGAAAATTAAGGGGTGGGTTTTAAATAAATGAACAGGACAAATTCACAATTTGGAAACCGGTTTTCCTAACCATTCTCTGCTTTCTGATATTTCAGAATCACAGAATTTCCGCAAATGCCAACATCTGGGGAGCAATCCTCACTGCACTGCCTAGGGGATCTTCTCCCTGCTACAGCCACAACTGGGATTGGCACATTAGCTGAACATACAGAAAAAACAAACAATTTTACAAATGCTTTTAACTATCTTGTTATCCACGTCTGTGCCTGACACTTTGCTAGATGACAAGCTGCTTAAATGAAATCACGATTGATTGATCAAGTAAATTATTGGCCACGCAAAATAGTTTCAAAACCTTTACGTGCACATTTTCTTTATCCTCGAGAGAGGTGAAATTACCTTCTTTTCTTTTTTAAACTATGTTATTTCTGGAGCTTTTTCATATGTAATTAGACAGGGTAGACTACATCATCTCTCTCTTGATCATCAGGAATTTAAAAGCAGTTGAATCTATAGCTATTTTTTTCTTGCTTTTCATTCATTTCAGCTAAACTGGCATATAATATATTCTGAATACTCCATTAATACTTTTAATCACAGCTTATATAACTGAAAGCCTCTTATGAGTTTTTACAATTTCAAAGAGAGTTCGCTTAATTCACTCTTAATTGATATCTGATATCTTCCACCCCCAATACCCAGATAAAGTCTGCTGGGTCAAACTCTCAGCAAAACACTGGTCCACCAAATGACCACTCTGCTTTACTAACCCGAATGAAGCATGTCAAAAAGCAGCTTCTGCAGTATGAGCCATTTGTTCAAGTGGGTGACTAGGAACAAGCTCTTTCAAAAAACAGACTATTTCTGTCTCAGAGGAAATTAAAAATAAAAATACTTGAGAATAGGATACAACCACCACCAAAGTGTAATTTTAGTTAGATAAATGCACTTCAGATTGTGCACCCTTAGTCAGTTTATCTATGTCGCATTTTGCCTGCAAATGCCTGACATTGTAATATGTATTAGAGTCTATTTCTTATAGAGGAATAAAATAAAACATCATACAACTTTCCCAAAGTATGCTGGATAAAGGTTTTACAGATTTCATTTCCCCCAAAATATTATGTGTATCAGCTTCTAGGAAACGATGTAGTAACTATCATCACACAAAAATACTCACTGCAAACAGCCAGGTATTATAAACTTCATACCTCTGAGGTTCCCTGCCCACAGGAACACAGAACAAGGTGTAATATCAGAAAATGTAACATGAAGGTTCTCAATACAGAAAATTATTTTCTTAGTTTCAGGAACTCACTTGTCATAGTTAAACTATAAAGGCAGACTGTCATGGGTTTTGTATCTAAACCAAGACACAGACAAACAACTGAAAACAGTTCTCAGCAGTTCAATTTCTAATACTGAGATTAAAAACTACTCCCAGCTTGTTGAACAGCTCATTTTCCGTCAACAGGAGCTCTACAAATGTTTCCAGGCAAAGACAAACATCCTTAGTCTGCCAAACAAATGGCTTTCAGCTTTGTTGTGGTCTGGTCCTTTGAGTGTAAGCCATGTCAGATACAGGAAAAGAATGCCATTTAATTAATGCTGTGAGCCAAAAAAATTGAATAAAAAAACCCCAATAAACCAGCAATGGAAGCTGGTTCTTTTAGGCTAATTCTGTCTGAACACAGCAAAAGACAGACTAGAAGTGCTCCTGCAGTAACTACCACAAGACTGTAACAAATGATTTTTAAAAATACTGAAAAAGTTTGCTAAAAAGTGAGTCAGTGCCAGCTGCAAAGCACCAACCTCTCCTGGGCACCTTCTCCCTTAAAGGAGGAGGCTTTTCACAGGATGTTGACCCAAGCCAGCTCAAGCCTGACCTGTGTTTAGGCTTCTCCTGGTAACTGCTCACTGAAATATGTCCTACATCTAATAAAGAGCCTCAAGCAAAAAGTCTTTACACAATACAAGTTTGCCTCAAACTAAGCACAACTTGAAAACAGAAAGGGATACTCAGTACAAACAGAAAAGCCTGAGCATTTATAATTCTCATCCTTTTTTTGCAGTTCTTAAAACACTGATTGACCCATGGTCAGAAAGGACATGAAACATGTTAAAATTGATGTTTAAGAACACTTAAATGCTTTAACAATAAGTACTGCTCAAGTAAGTGGCAAAACATCTGCACATAATGAACAAAAATATTTGGCTGAGGAGCCAAGTTCTAAAACAGGAAAACGAGAAGTGATTTAGTGCTATTACACAGACTTGCTAAAAAAACCCTTGCATATAATGGCATAGCTAACTCAAAAGAAAAAAAAAACCCAAACAATTTTATTTTTTGTCTAGGAGGAAGTGAACTCCATAGCATCAGCACTTGTTTGCAGTAAGACCAATATCCACTGGAACTGCGTACGCAAGTCCATTTGTGGAGAACAGCGACTATGACTAACACCACCAGCATGGGAAAAAACCTCTAAGAATTCCCTTTTCTTTCAAAGCAGGGAAGTACCAGTTACAGCTTCCTCTTCACTAAGCAAGAGCAGCAGAGCAGTAATTAGGTCCTAAAACAGCAGTAAAGAGTGGCTGCATGTGGCTGCCACAGAACTTCCTCAGCAGCAGACGAGAAACGCGATCCCTCCGAAGAGCTGGGCTGCTGAGTGTCAGCGTCGAGCTGTCAGGGCTGCAGCGAGGGCATACCAAGAATTACCGCTCCGGAAAGCAAAGCAAGTCCTTAACAAGGTTAACTTCTTCCTGGCAGCTGAAGTATCGATGTGGAAGATGGAACACAAAGAAATCAGAACTGGCAGCCTTTAATCACCATTTGTTTCCCCACCTAAGGATGACTCGGGCATGCAGCTACACCGCAGCTGAGACGCTGTACACCACACCCTCTTCTGGGCACGGCCCTTCCCTCCCCACCATACCTCAAATATTTTATCTCTCTCTGCAGAAGTGCAAGATCAGAAGCACTTCCATCTCAGCTTCCCCCACATCCACAGGTCGCGTGTGCAGTTGCTCCAAAGGCGCCGAGGCTGCGGCACTGCCGGCAGTGCAGGGGGGAAGGGGGCAAAGGCTTGCAAAACAAAAAGCCTTGGTCAGGCAAAGCTGGCGAGCAGTATGTTGTGTATTCACCCTGCTTCCTGGCAAGCAGGCATTTAATTTTAATAAAACTGCCTCCAGTTTTTGAATTGAAAACGGACACATCTTGCTAAGTCCTTTCCGTGGTTGTATAACAAATGAGCTTAGAGAGGAGAGCACATTAGCAATTTCACTCCACAAATTTGATCTGATATCTACTCTCTGCTGTTTGGCACTATTCTTCCAGACTCCTAGTTAAGAAATCCAGTGGTTCACAAGATCATACTACAAATCACACTTCATAATCTAATTTTATAGATTGTAAATAAAAATTAAATTACAACAGAGATGGAGCCATGAGTGGACACTGAGCTGGCTCAAACTCGGTAATCAAAGGTCCATCACGCACACTTGCAGCTTGTGGCTTTACCAACTGAACGCCTGTGACTTGTAAAAGGTTTGTATTGTACCCTGATATGAGCTCAAACTGGCATTAGAGCCCAATCTCAAATAATACCATTTGAAGGATTATGGTTTTACATTTGTAATTAAAAACATTGCCTCTTTCCTTCTCTCTGACCATTCTTCCCACGCCCTGATGGTTCCCCTTTTTATCACACAGCTTTTGTTTCGCTTTCAAGTGCTTCAAGCATTCAACCATTTTTATTTAGGTATTCCAAGTTGCAATCTGCCACAGAAATCAACTTTATCTAATCCATCATATTACCTAATTTGCACTTCATTTTCACCCTCCTTACCCAGAAATCACCAATAACCTCAGGACTAAACTGAGAAAAAATCTGAGAAAAATGGAACCAGATTATCTACTTTTACCCCATCTATAGAGTCATACAAAACTGCTACCTGCTCAGATGACAAAGCCTTTCTTCTACAGGCTATTCTTTGCCTCTCAACAAAACCATAAAATGTAAGAACTTGTATGTTTTTCCAATTTACTTTTGCACCACTAATCTTGATAAAAAATCTAGTCATATGATCTTTTTAGTATTTGCATAAAATACAAAGGTGTATATTCTCCAGTTTACTCTAGTTACTCTCTTTCATTTTGCTTGCAGGTAAATTCTGCATATTCTCTTGTTCAAACAGAAATATTTCAAGGGGGGTTTTATCAAAGTACTCAAAAGTAAACAGAAATCCTTTGACTGCAGCACTTAAAAGGACAGAGTTAGAGAAGTCCCAAGTAAAAGGAACATTTAAATGTACTTCCTGCACGGACTCCCAAACAGACTGGGCTGCTTAATGAAAGAGCAGGGTTTATCACTCTGTACTAAAAAGATAAGGTGGTACAACTCTAACAGCACATTAAACATTCAGAGCTACAGGGAAGAAACCAGAATAGCCATGGCCCAATTTGTTTCATACAACTGCATCAACTTCTCCTGCTGCAAACTACATAAAGGCACATATCCTGCCTGGCCTTCAGTCCACAGGCAGCATTTTCAAGGCCACTTTAAGAGGACAGAACATAAGTTTTGCATTTCTAAGTTTAACAAAGTGACTGGCACAAAGGAGACATGGGGGCATGACACCAAACCACAGACGTCCTCTCTACAGAGTCAGCTCTGCTTGGGAGACAAAGGATGTGGCAAATACCACAGTTTTCTCAGTTTACAGCTCCATACGAGTTCAGCTTGAACAACTGCAGGGTTGTCAAAAATATCTGTTACAAAACCAGTTATTAAATACAGTAGTCAGACGTGTGCTAAGGTATGTAATGCTTCAGATTCTCCAGCACAGGCATTCAGGGTTAATGGAAGGAGGTGGGGAAGTGAACAAGTTATAATACAGTTGAAAGATTAAATGTAAAAACATACCTTTTGCAGACTAGTTGGGTTCAGCTGTGTTTTGTCAATTATTTTTATGGCAACCTAAAGAAAGAGTTCATGATCAGTATCTTCCATAGGAACAATGCCATGTTATTACAACATGCTCAAATCCAGTAACAGAAATGGAAAACATGAAAATTACACAAAAAACGCTTAAGTTCCTTCTGCAAATTATGTACTTGTATTTAAACTAGAAGCAGGAGTGGGAAAACCCTGATATTTTAAGGATGAGAAGCTTTATTAAGATGAGAAGCTTGCTGAGTCTTTGACTTGACATTAAGACCATCACAGTCATGACAGTGGAAGCTCCAACTGTGCCCCGATAGAGAGCAGTGTGCCTACAGATAATATTTACACAGTATGATTACACAACAGATTACACAGTAGTGACTGGGCACTGGCAGTTTCTAAATGCAGAGATTTCAGAGCATATTGAAAGCATTTCCACACAAATTTGGCAAGAACTAAGTTCATCTTTGGAAATTCACTAAATATTTGTGTCAGTTTGCTCCCTGATGGGTATTAAAAAAAAGTATTACTTGGGAATCAACAAAAACAAGTTGGCTGTAGTACAATACTTTGGGTAAGTACGTTCCTTTAGTTAATCTCCTCTTTTCAGTAAATGCTGCACAGAAACAGTAAAGAAAAAAATAAAAAATTCACATAACGAGCAACAGAGAAATTCCATACCATGCTAGCTAGTCAGAACCTGAAGATTTGAAGCAGTGAATACGCAACAGAAATTTCAGTGCAATGCAGTTTGGATATTGGATGAGGTAGAACAAGAAATGAGAATCGTTCTAGAATTACATGCCAACTGGTATCTTTCCTTTCTAAATTAGAGACTAAACATACCAGAAGTAGTTCTGTGGAAGGAGATGGTGCCTCTCAAAGAGGCAAGATGCTGCAACTCAGCTGATTATACCACCTCACTGGTGCAAAGCAAAGGCTTTCAACTCCACTTCAATTTTTGGCTCAAACAGTAGATGCTGCTGCTTCCCATGCCACAGCTCCCATTTCCCTGCTTCACTTTGTGCTATCTTTGTCACCTCATTAACTTGGGGTTGTCAACATACGGAATAAAGAATATCTTACATCAAAGCCAATTTATATCCCTACATTCAAGTGCAAAAACACAGGGATGGACTGTCACGATGGAGAGGGTAAGAGGGGAACAGTGTTCAATGCTTGGGTGCATCATGGAATTACATAATGGATATGGTGTTTTCTGAAACTGATATTCAAGATTTATTTTGAGCTCTTCTAGATGCAAGATACGATGAGACATGACTGAGAAGCCATCTAAGAATGCTCTTACTTTGGGGACTGTTTTCTTCTAAGGCAAGCTATTGAAATTAAGGATCACTATCTCCCGAGGCAAAATTCCATTGCAAAACCTTGAGAAATCACTTTAAAAATATAAACAAGAGAGAAAAACATTAAGCAATAGGTATTTTTATATTAGCAGCTGTGTACGAAACCAAGGAAGATTTTTATCTCTACTTTTATGCCTGTTGTGCATACTTTGTAACAATAGTTCAAAGTCATTAGCTTCCTGCAATCTCTTTTAATTCCATGCTGGATGTAGTGACCACTGCCTTTGTCAACAGCAGAAAACGTTATTTGAAAGCAACCTGGTGCCGCAAGACTACTCCTTGGTATGCACACTCCACTCAGAAAAGGTTGCATTTGTGTTCTGGGCTGTACCACTCTGGTCAATATTTAAAAGATGTAAACTTTTTTCAACCCACCAAGTCCTAAGGTATCATGTTACTGCAAAACCAGCTCACCTCAGTGTGCACTCGGTGCCAGATGACCAGAAAGGTCTCTGACACTGTCAAAGAAATTCAGACCTGGAGATACAGGGAAGGTACAGACCTCAGTTTTCCAAAAGACAGACTCTCAGGCCTGTTCAGTGCACTAATTATAGCCTTAAAGGCAGGATGAATTTAGAGAACTTCTATCCACATGAACACTGAGAGTACAGGGTGTAAACATGGACTGTGAGAGCTTGAACCCACCATCAGAACAGGGAACAACTTCAGGTGCTTTGATAAAGTCTCCAAATCACAGGCAAAGGCAGCCTGCCCTAGAGAATAGTTCTGACAAGCCCGGAAAGTTAAATGGAGAATTTTCTAAGTACAGTTAATAAAACATTAAATTGCCTTTCAAAGCAGAAACTCTGCTCTCTTTACATAAAGTGCATTTGGAATGGTTTCATGTACTGTGAGCTAGGTCCAGTGCTGGAAAAATCCAAGTCAACCTACACTATTATATCACTGCCATGATATTCTGTGTGAAATCATTAACAGAATTAAAACTGAGTTGGCTTTCACCATTCACAATAATGCCACTTAAAACATTCCTCCTACGTGATTTGAATAAGAGAGTTGAAGAAATCAGAAGTTGGGGCACTGAGCAAATTGGCCAAACTGCTACTATTCAGAATGTTTTCACCCTCTTAAATTTCACTTTTTCCAAGAGAAGAACAGAAAGAAGATGACAATAGATTCCTTGGAGTCAGACTTGGATTCTGAAAGAATTCAGCCTCACTGGGAAACTTCAGCTCCCTGGCTATTAACTGAACACATCTTTAATGAACAGAAGGGTCCAAAATAATTTTGGCCACCTCAGTAACAGCAGAAGGTAGTTTTATCTTTATGATTCATTTTGGCAAGTATGGAAAACTTGTCAGAGTAAACACCCTTTGATAAAACTACAACAGAAAATACATGGATTGCAAAGAATTAGGAGAAGCAGATTGACAGTGAAGACTTGTGGTTTCAAAAGGGAAGACAGACTACAAATAACACTCTCCCAGACCGAGGTTCAAGAAGGATGGTGTGTCCAAGCACCAGCTCTAATGCAGTGAAGCTAACCTCTGGCTATACACTCCTTGCAAGACAATTCAACCCCCTCAAGTTAGGCTGATGTTCTGATAATCCCCTGAAGGGCTAAACATTTCTTCCTTTCTGGAATTTGAAGATGGGCTCTCATCATGCATCCTGCAGACACACTAAAGATGGGAATGAAAAAGTGTCCTGGAACTTATTTCAGTTGGAAACATGAAATTTTTATCTCAAGCAATAGGAAAATTCCCAGGGAAGGACTCCAGATGCAAGGAGATGAGCAGCTACCCTAAAAGAATGCTTAAAGAAACATCTCCTCCTCCCAGGAAGTGACAGAAAAGTGCTGATCTGCTTTGGGATTTGGAAGCTCCTCAGCACAGAGATATAAAGAAGGAATTGCCATAAAGTGAAACTGACATGGTCACTTAAAAGGGCGTTCAGAACAGAGACACAGATGACAAGGAAAAGATAAGTGGGGTTCAAGAACAGCAAGAACACAGTAGAGATGAAAACTCACTTAAGTGTAACTCCCTAAACTAAGCATTTAGTTTAGGTTTTGGTACATAAGATGGAGAAAAGAACAGGAACAAAGACAGGACAGGCAGCAGGAGCAAGTGTGTAAAGCAGGAAATCACAAATTTAGAAAGTTAAGTGCCATCTGGCTGAGGCCAGACTGAGAATATGACCCTGGTATTCTTATGAGAAGCAGGTTTTTAAAGGAGAAAGAAAAAAAAAGCATTCTTGCACCACAGGTTCCTAGCATCTACCAAGAACAGCAGAGCAGGGTTTAGAAATGAGCAGACAATTTTTTTTTTCCCAATTAATCATAAAATTCATTGACTCAAAACTGGCAGGGAAAAAGCAAGGAAACAGAAGGTTTAAATGCAATTTTTTAGTATTTTCCTACAGTTAACTGTACTCTATGGAAACACATGAGATATTACTACCTGGACTATTGAAAAGCCTCATCTAGGAGGCTGCATGGAAATTTTTCAACTCAATAAGCTGAAAAGAGAGTTGTGGGTTTGTTTTTTTGGTTTGGTTTGGTTTTTTTGGTTGTGTTTTTTTTTTTTTTTTTTCCTAAAAAAGATGGCTAAAGAGATATTAGGTTGGAAATAAATGAGTAAGAGTTTTTCAAGGACAAGATTTTGGGACCAATCTTGTTTAATATCTGTATCAGTGGCCTTGGCACAGGATGTCAAACCATAATGATTAAGTCTGTTGCAGGAGTTAAGAGGCACCATCAAATACAATGGAAAACCAATTTAAACAACCTTGGAGATGAGTTAGCAATGAAACTGAGATTCAACATACAAGGTTGGTGCTGTTGCTGATCACAAGCAAAACACATCAATTTAACAGCCATGAGAAAAGCTAGCACAGTCTGAAGATTGATCAGATAAATACTTCTGTAAGGGCAAGGGTGAAGTAATGACACTGGGGAAATTGCTATCCAGAATATTAGAAACAAATTTGGTCACAGACATCTAAAATTATCAACACTGTAGAGTTTATTTAGCAAGAAAAGAATTACTCATCTCCCTCTTAAGAAAAAAAAAAGTTTTAAAAGTTTAAAATATCTTGAAGATATTCCTATAAAATTAGTTTAATTGTTCCCTTCTAAGGAATCACACTCATTCCAATGGTCACAACTCAGAAAGTATTTATGCTCTGAATTGATTGAACGACATCAATTCCATGAGTGGAAGAAACTTAGTACTTGAACCTTTCCAAATTCAGCCAAAAATTTTACACTGTCCCCTTTATTTGTTGAAATTTCAAACCAAAATTGTGAACCAGAGGTCAACACAGTTATCTGCAAGTAAAGGAAAATGTACTTCACTTTTTGCTAAGTGTGACATGTATCTATCTCCAAGTTCTCTACCTATAATAATAGCAAAGAAATACTTACCAAGCACTTGCATATCCCATCTAAATATCAGTAAAAGGAGCAGGGAACTTAAGTGGAAAGTAATTAACCAAAAACTTTCTCTACAAATGAGAACCAACTTTAACAACAGAAGCCAGGGGGAACTGTCAGCCAAAAAAGAAAGAAATCCATCTCAACAGCTCTTGCAAAACTATGTTCCCTCTCTCCTTCCCTCTGTTCCCGCAACTGAACTTCGTATTAGCTCAGAAAAGAGAAATTCCCTTAAAGCCTCTGTAAAAGTCCTTGCTGGTATCAGCAAACATTTACTTCATCAGACAGGTTTAGCAAGAAAAGGTCAGCAAGGTGCTTCTCCCTCTTTCTGTACTTCAGAGTTGCTTTTAATAAAACAGCACCAAGGAACACCTTCTTGTAACAAGCAGAAAGGACTATAGCTCACCAACTCAGAACCACCATTAAGTGCAAGTGATTAATCACATTGCAAAGGCATGCAGAAACTAAATATGGAGCTGAGTTCGACTCCAAGAAGAGAGGGAAGAGAAAGCTTGTCTAGTCTATACTACACACAGTGAGCAAGCTGTCACTGACACACAGACTATCTCTGAACAAACTAAAGCATCTTCCTAAAGCCACCCAGCACTGCAGACACCCTCGGATGATCCACCCTAGGATCCCTGGGAGATACATTGCTTCAGCAAGAAAACACTGCATTTGGGCTACTTGGAACATAATTAAGACAACATTTAGTTCTCATGCCCAACTTTGCCTTCAATACAATCCTGCAGTATAGAGACACTAAGGGGCAGTCTTTCCACCAAGCTTATTTAATTGCTGTATATTGATCTGTTCTTAGAAAATGGAGGATTTATCCAAGAATATTAGTAGCAAATTTTAATATAATTCAGCTGGACAGAGACTTGTCAAAAAAAACAAATTTAAGAAACCATTTCCAAGAGAAATTGCTCTGTAATTGTTACTAAAAAAATAGTTTTCAATTTCTGCTTTTTTCTACATCGGCGGCAATATCTCTAGTAAAACGTGCTCTATGTTCACTGCCTTAGATGATGCTATTCCAGGAGAACCCTCACACCTACAGCAACTCACTGCTGGTTACACCCATACCACTTTACCTCTCTGCCAGTTAGGATGTGCCTTGCCAGTTTCACTTTTGCAAAGTTCCCCTTTCCAATCGTCTTAAGGAGTCTGTAATTTCCAATATGCGGCTGCTCATCAGCACAGGAGGCTATGGAGTTCCTGCAACGAGCTCCAGAGCGCCCAGTTCGAGAGGAAACTTCCTGCCGTCCTTCTCCATGGGACGTGTGCTGCAACAAAAACACACAAGGGTAAGGCTGAGGAATGAAGACAAAATACATCAATGATGAGATGCATACAACATTCAAAAACATCAGCAATGCCTTTGAAGAAACCTTCAAAGGATCCGACTGAAACTGCATGTTCACGCTGAACTTTGTTCTGATGGGGGCAATAAAGTGGTGCCCAGTTCTGGTAAAGACAGTGGAACATCACCTGCACTGCAGCAACAGTAGAGCATTTTTAAGTAACTTAAATGGACTGCCAGATCAGGTACAAAACATGGAGGTGTTTGATATTATTTCCCATTTGCATTACTGTGCATAACTAGTGCAGGAAAGCCTTTGGAAAGGAAACACAAATACAGATTTTCCAAGAGCACAAACTGTTAACCATCACTGGACAACTCATACTAATAAAATAAAAAAAGGGTTTTTTTTCTTTCCTGTGGTACTGAACTTCTGTTCCCACAGATCCACATGACTGAAAATACCCAGGATGACCTGAAGAACAAGGGAAGAAATCTTACCTAATGTACTGAAACCTTGAATATTGATAGGCTGAAAGCCAGTTACAGAGATCTGAGACACTGTCTGCAATCTTTCAAGCTCCTTTCACTCTCATTTCCCTGAACAGCTACTAATTGCAAAAATGGTTATATATTATCTATAACAGTATTTACTCATTAGATCACATGGTTAAGACTAAAGTATTTTTTTATTTCCTGATAGCCTGTTTATGAAAGTGCAGGTGACCTCTTACGTTCTTAAATCGTGGCTGAGGTCCACACACTAACCACACTAATTAAAGTATTAGTCAGGAATGTTTAGGGGCCTCCAAATGTGGAGCAAATATCTGGCTCCACCAAAGATGACACACTAAATTCATAGTCATCACAGAAACCCCAGATCTTGCTCTTCTACTATTACTCCTCTTGCTGAAACCCACTGGGGACAACCAAGAAACTGGCATACAGCAACATTCAGTCTGAAAATCACTGTAGTGTGAGGATGAGATCATTCCTCAAGAGCTAACAACCACAGTACAGGCACAAATGAACAAATCCATGCTTGCATGACACTTGGCAAGTTTCACTTGCCTGATGTAACCTTGTGATCATATACTCTCACATCTGAGGTTCCTTGATTTGTTGAGTACAACAGCTGTGATCAAATTATTTTTTAAAACACATTCCTTTCATTTAAGAAATGCTACTGAGAGGAATCTATGGCAACTCCTGGAAAATTGTTTTAAAAGTTACTATTTTAAAAATCACACAATGTTTTAGTATCAGTTTGGCTTTAGCTTCTCCTTACTGCTTGGCTACTGCATTGCCACAAGATTTGCACTTCCCATAGAGGTACTTAATTTCTCTGATCACAATACCCTTTCACTTTGGTAAATGATATGTATATTGAGCTCCCTAAACAGGCTGCTGTAGGAATGATTAAAGACAAGGAAACATTTCCTGTACTTCTGTTGAGAACCCTCCTCTATTTTTCTAACATCTTTTCGTGGAGTTCATGAACCTACCATGCCAAGAGTAAGTGTAGCAGGACTAAACAGAGGCTGCATCTTCTTTTCAACACCCCACTGATTTCACAGGGGCAGAACTAACCCTCTTTGACCACTCAACACCAACCCTGATTTTTACTGCTTCTCATTCCTGGATCCTTACATGCACGATCACATTTGGCTGAAGTGAAATGCAAAGTTTCCTTTCATGCAGAATATCAAGTGTTCCTGATGAGTGGCCCATCCTGCCCTATTTCATAGTCTAGCAATGCTATCACCGTTTTCAGGAGCAAGAGAACATGTTTTTTTCCAAACCACTAATAATTGGCACATGAACAAGAAGCACACTCATAACAATGTCCAGTAAAAACTCAAGGCTTGATATTAATTCAGTGTTCTCAGTAATATCTTGAGACCTACAACAACTGGGTAAGTGTTTATCAATCAGTAATTCTCCAGGAGAGGAAGGATGAGCAGTCAACTGCTGTTCCTTCAGTCAACTGAAAGAACTACTAAAGCCAGTGAAATCCTATATTAACAATTTCAGTATTTTGCCTGTCCTTACTGTCGGGCTGGTGCTGATTGTTCAGGCCATCTTAGCCATCTCTGTGTGTACTGCCACAGCAATGCCAATCCTCTGTATTTCTCTAAACTCTGACTTCTAACAAACCTTGCAACACACAATGCAGAGAACTTCTCTGTCAGCTCCTTTCGTACCTTTTAGTGTCAAATTATTCAGACCAGCTAGAAAAAAGCAGCAACCGCTGATGCTAGATGCTAACACCCTCCTACATTGCTACCCACGGTGGTGATCAGGGACCAGGATGTTCTGTACAGGGGCATAAGGATATTTCTTGGATATATTAGACGAAGGTTCATTTCAGTTCAAGTACAGCATCCCAGGAATACAACTGTATTACTTACACTGCACTTCACTGAGCTGATAACTTTCCCGAGAAAAAGAAGTGTATCAGAAGTATTTAAACTACAGCCCTTCCACACCTGGGCACTCAGCACAAGCTGGCTTCAGTAGGAGCCAGGCTGCCTCCCAGCAGGGCTTGTTAGCTTAGGCTCTCCAGCAGACAGATTCAACAACTTGAATTCAACAGCTTTTGAACCACACAGCTGATTCTGAAAACAGTAGTTGTGCTGCCTTGTGCTTGAACTAAAACACTGTTAGTCCTGAGCTAGCCTAAGAAGCACCTGAGATGTGGGCATCAGGTACTACATACTCCCAAGCCAGAGAACAGGCTAGTCAAAACTGATCTAACTCATACCCTACTTCACATAAGCACTATCACATAAAAGAAAAATTCTGTTATACTAACAAATTCTATTCCACATAGTAAACCACCCAGTTAACATGTCTTGAGAGCTTCACTGTTCTCTTGCTGAGAAATTACTTTTTGTGTCCTATAATGTTTTCATGCTTCTTAGCATGAATTGCATTTAAAGGGCGGAATTAAGAGCTGTGAACTCATTTGGACCAGGGTTGATAAACTGAACACAATCTCCTTGTATGGAGGTTTGCATTTCCACCCCAACCCAGATAATTTCTTTTCAAGAATATGACCTTTTTCAGCTGTGGGTTTGAAGTATCAAGCTGTGCGTTCCTAAGCAGTTCAGTTCTCTCCAACCGATTTGCTTAAAGCCATGTTTCACTCTGCAGAAATCCAGCCATTTGCAACCATATCTAATTTGGACTATATTCCACTTTACATAAATAAATCTATCAGCAAGTCCTTCCTCTGTCAGTTACATTATTACACTGAACAGACAACAAGCTTTCTAAAAACCACGGAAAACAGATTGTCCATTTCAACATGGATTTTCTTTTGCATATGGAAATGAAGAGCATAAACTCAAAACTGAGTGAAAGTGTTTCTCCCAACCTAGTAATTTTCAAGAAGCCATGATAGGCAGATGGAAAGCTAAATGGTGTAGGCAAAAAGCAAAATATAGGTGGTCCAATAAAAGCTCAAATCACGCACTGGCTTGTATAGCATCAGGCTGTGCTCAAGTACTTCCCAGGGCAGTTTCCTCAGCAAACAGATTAACAGTGCCAATCTCAGAGAAATGGCAATAGCATCCTCTGCTCTCCAAATTGAGATGCAGGTAATTTGTCTTTTCCCTCAAATCTGCAGATTTTGCCTCCCTCACCACACTGACCCTGCCAAAACTGTTCAATTTCAGCCTTCTTTTCCAGGTCCACATTTACATGGTTTCAAGAAGATACAATATTCGTCTTAAAAACATGAGATTTAAAATCAGCATGTGCTTATTTGTAATAAGTTTCCATACATTGTGGTAGGTAAGTTGTATTTCCTGGAGGTGCTTTCTGAGTAAGAATAACACTTGCTAATGAACTCACCATGGCTGAGTGATTCCCAAAATATCTGCGTTCATGTAAAGCAAGACCATTACACAGTAGAGGGAAACTGAGGCAAGGAGATTGGGTACTTTGTGCAACTTCAGGTTTGACAGTCACCACCTCTTTTAAAAGAAAAGTCTCCTGAAATCCACTCATGACAAAAAAGCACTTTCTTCCATATCCTGGCATGCATCAGGTTGCATTTAAAAATCTTTTAGGTACTTTAAACATTGGTTCTTTTTTTCCACTATCCATTTTCAAGCTAACAGGACAACCTTTGTCATTAAAAAAACCCCAAAACAAAACATTGTCCTCCTTCCCTCAGCCCCACCCTATTATTACTCAACCCAGAAGGAAATGAAGTAAAACATCTCCATTTGTGAGAGACCTTACTGCAAGGGAGGAACTGAACCCGAGACCAACTATATTTGGAACACAACATAAAACCCACCTTTTCGCAAAAGCCTTCCCCCAATGATGAGCCGACATCCTTTCATAGCCAGATAATGATTAGCATGAAGAGAAAGAAAAAAAAGAAAAGGAAAAAAAGTAAAAAAGCAAATGAAGTATGAGGGTGTCAACAACTGAAATCTTTTTGGCAGATGTTAGTTTTATCCAGTATCTGTATGGTTTCAGGTATCTTAACATTCAGAGCATTAGAAAACACACACAGGGCAGGAGATGACCAGCAGCAAAATTCTTGAACTGCTTAAGAAGGTGCCAAAAGTTGAGGAAAAACCTGAAAGAAACAGAATCTGATATCCATTTGAAGAGCTGAAAAACAGTAAGAAATCAGAATATCCAAGACCTGCAAAAATCCATGTTTAATTACAGTAAATAGAAAAATCTTTCTGAAATGGGGGGGACAAATGGCATCAATTTTCAAAAAGTATTTATTCAATTAAATAGTGAGAACTAGCTTATCATCAGCAAAATGAATAAAATTTAATCTTACTGCAGTCTCCAGGAATGTTTATTATCTTAGTTGTTACCTCACCTCTGCATGAAATACTACAAAGTGATGTAGAATTTCTTGGAAAGCTGTCAGACCAGTAACAATCATGACAGTCTCATTTCATTCAGCTTTTTTAATTGTAGTATGAAAAAATTGTACTTAAAGCCTATACCTTATAATGTTAATAATGTAAGCATTCCAGGACATGAACATTTGAGACACTAAATTGCTTTGTTACCTTAACCTGGGCACACAATATATAAATACATGGTAATTTCTGGCCGTGCACTTCCCACTAGCACTCTCATTTACAGAAAAACTTAACAGAAAACATACCATCGCTTTTTTTTTTAAAAAAAAAACAACTCAAAAATAATTTAAATCAAATATGCAAAGACAAAATTTCACTGCCACCCTTCCCAACAATGTGTTGTATTTTATTTCCCACTCTCATTAACATCTTGAAGAACAGACAGACTGCTGAGTACTACTCAGTGTAAGAGCAAAAAGGTAGCCCTAAGGATATGCACAGAAGTAGCACCTTACTGAGCACAGATATCCCTGAAACAGCACAGCAGGGCATCCTGCAACTGCTGACAAAGGAATTCTACTGGAAAGTCAAAACAGAGACTTATGTTTCTGGCAGCCACCAAAGGGTGTCACAGCAAACACTCAACCACAATTGTTTACATATTGTTTATATAATCCCAGAGTTATTGCTCTGGGATTCCCCCTAAATCACAAACATTGTAAAATATGATGTTATTTTCCTAGATTATAAAACAGGAATGCATCAGGTGAAGATATCCTATACTTGTCCTGATTTTACTTCCCTCCTACCAGTGACCAAGGCACAAATCAGGATATGGAGTGAGGTCGATTTTGTCAGACCCAGTATGCATATGTTGATGTTTGCATAACCAATTATTTGGTTCCAACACGTATAATTAAAAGGCAGTTTTTAGACTAGCTTGCTCCATAATCAATCTTAAGGGTAAACAGTCACAGCTTCCATCTCTCAAAATTTTAAAGGGTCTCCTACGAAGAAAAATGCTATCCACCTAAAGTGGCACTGAAGTTATCAACCCATGAGGGCAGATTTATTCACTGAAGTGGGCGACAGCCCAACCATTATGGATGTTGTGAGTGAGTGGAACAACTAAAAGGGTCAGAATTCATCAAGGAAGATAAGCAAACCTTCTAGAAATATAATATAGATGTTAAGGGAGAGAAAACACTAATTGTGTTGCTTCCATTGTCAAAAGGGGAAGATTTCACTGCGCATTTCTCAGCCTGTCATAGTGTTCATTCATGTAATTGGTATGACATTCATGAAAACGAGTGGCTATTTTAATTAGGTCAGATCTGTCAAACCACTGGATTAAAGGGGGAACCTATAGAGTAAACAGCCTTTAGCACATGGAAGCTATACCTCTGACACACATTCCTAACTCCTCCACACCTCAGTGGGGAAGGCAAAATAGAAGAAAAAAAACCAAAACAAGAGTAACACTCAGGACACAGCAGATCCAGCTCAAAGTGAGCACAGCAAACCTACACTGGGCAGCCTGATGGAGCAGGGACACGCAACAGTCTCACCTGGCAGAGGGAACACTGCTACCCAAAGCAACACTTGCACACTCCTAATTCTGGCTACTGACCAGCAGTGGGAATTGCAGTGGGAATTGCTAGTGACAAGTGCAGCACTGCCCTGAAGACCAGAGTGGGGAAGTGCTGACAGCAAAGCACTAACAGTCCTCAGCAAAGGGAGGATGCTCCCCCGGCAGACATACAGGGTCTGGCTCAAGAGTCCTCCCATGTAAAATCACTACAGCCTCTGCAATGTGTTTGGCAGTATTTGGTTCATGGTCTATACAGCATATGAAAGAGAGTGAATCTGTAATTCCATGATTAGCACTGAACAACACAACAGTGAAGAAATCCTGCTTATATAATCAAAAAGATAAGTCTGGTGCCAGTTAGAAAAGCTCTTTAAAAGCTCTTTTGTTGCTTCACATTATCAAGATCTGACATTCATCGTATCTTTCCAGCCAAAGTTCCTTTACTGCTGATTAAAATGGATATTTATTGACATCAGCCTGGGGAATAATAGCTAAAGAGCCAACCATATTCTATTCTTCATCAACAATACTGCCAACTAAGTTGTTTCCAGAATCATCACTGTCAGTAATTACATGCTAAACAAAAACGAAAAAAACCAACCACCTCACAGTTGGTTTTCAAAAACCACATTGAGCTTGCAGATAGAAAACTTTGCTTAGGCTTTAATCCTGCAGGAACGAATTTTATCTGAAAGTCAATTTCTGTTTATATGTATATGTATATATATATATACATATTGAGCTCAGCAACTTGCTGCTTTATGGGCCAAGAATTCCTCTTAACCCAAGGGTTTCATCCTTATCACAGGTGTACTCAGTATCTTTCAGGTTTGTATTTTAAGAGCAGTATGCACCTATTTATCATATGCTCTAAGAATTTTAGTGGCAGATGATCTCCACGCTAAGCAGAGCCAACCTTGATATGCCATGAGCCTAAAAAAAAAAGTGACCTCCATTTTTGATCTGGCTGACACCCATGAGGCAGCATTACTTGACTGAGGAGAAGAGGAAGTTGCAGACACATGCTACTTATATATCATATGAAATGGAGATTGGGAGAGACAAATGCCTCCACTCTTTGAATTCCTTTGACTTGAGTCACCTGAGACATGTTGTCAACAGGAACTGTCCGCTTACATCAACATGAATATATCTTTAGGCTAGAACTAAAATGGAGAATCGAGCAGGTAAGGATACCAGGTGAGTGGGTAACAAAAGCTAGGAAGAAGTCTATGAAGTTCAGTGTACTAAATATTGTATTTCTTCTCATTTATTTTCTTTCAGCAATTCCTGTAGTTGTGTTGTGTTTTTCAGACTGCTACCTCAAAGGTCACAACATTAAGTCACATTTGGTGATGCTAACGAATTAAGTCCATGTAACATTTTCTGGAGTAAGGTCCTGCAACCTAATTTTTCTGAGTTACTGAAATAATGAAAAAAGACAGGGAAAAAAAGTTTATTTCCAGGAACAAAACATCCCAAATTACACTGTTGTAAATATGCATCTCTTTTTGTAGTTCTGGCACAACTCAAGTTACCCTAGCCTTAGGGTGCCTTGCTATGACTGGCTTAATTCAAACCAAAACAAAAACACTAGGAAGCATTTCTAACCTTCCCCCACCAGAACTGGACATTCTGTTTGCAGTCACAGAATGGGGATAACCCCACTTTTCTTAAGGGCTTCCACCAGTGGGATCAGAGCTGAGCAGACTCGTCACGCAGCCCCACGGTAATTAGTGCTGGCACAAACCGCGGGCGGGAAGAGGCACCCGAGGCTGATGCCCCCAGCAGCCTCCCATCAGTGCGAGCTGATGGAAACCAACTGATTAAACACCACAGCACAGGCAGCTCACCACAGCTAAGAATTAAATGCCTCACTGTAAAAATGTGAAAATACCAGCAGCTGGTGACTTGCAATGTCATGCAGCCTCACCAGGTATTTTCTGAGTACACAGTACCAGGCATATCAGGCATCAGCGTTTTTTGGTTTTTTTTTTTTCTCTGGGGAATTTAGGCACAAAAACATCCTAGTGAATTCTTAAAATATTTTTTATTTCTGGTTATTTTGCCACCTTCACCTGATTTAATTCAAACCAGAACATTTATTACAACTGGTGAAAAATATGGAATTGTGTAGATGGTCCTGTAGAAGAAAATCTATCAGAACTCTTGGCCACGGGAACGCTTCCCTCGTCGGTCCCATCTTTAAAAAAACCCACAGGATTTTATGCTACGGAAGAAAGCATTCCAATTACAGATCTATCTGTAATAGGAGAAGACTGATAAATAATATATAGAACAATGCAAGCTTGCATATTGTCTGCAAATGCACTAATGCATTTCATAGTTAATTGGTAATAAACCAAGGCATACTGCACTAACTTTCCCAGTATCTTAAAATACATTTTTGTACCTAACCCTGCCTTTACCAGATCTTTTTAAATAAAAAAGGGTGGTACTTCTGCTGCACAGAATCCTTTTGTGCAAGCACAGTTGCCATCATGCTGGCATTTTTCAATAGCAATTTTTTCACATTAGGCACAGTCATGGAGATAAGAGTATATTTTAGTCTTGCTTTTCCTCAAATTACGTAAATTTTTAATTCAGATTGCCCTGCAGAACCAACACATTCAAAACAGTTACCCTTTTTTCCTGCAAAAAAACACAGCTGTGCAATGAATACAGAGGTTTTAATTAAACTATTTAATCCAAGATTTTTCTTTTCTATTTCATGCTGTTAAAAAAAGTAATCTTCCAACCTCCATACCACCTGTATTTCCTTGTTTCTATCTATAGTTTGCTATCATCTTCCCACTCTTTGAATATTTTTTTTTAATGAATAGTTGTTCTACTCCTCACAATCTTGCTCCTTCTGCTCCTATTTCTTTGTCACTGGTTGTCTTCCATCCTGCCATATGCACATTCCTCTGTGACTCCTCTCATCTTTTGTTTTCCACCTTCTATCTTCCTTTCCCACTGTGTTTCCACACTCTATTCTCCTCCATCTTCTCTCCCTTCCTTCTCATCACTAGTAGAACAGGTTTACTCTTTCTTCTGTCATCTAAAGTCCTTCTGTGTCTATCCTGTCTCCCAGATTTGCATGAAGGAGGTCTCTGCTGTGCCTGTTGCTTTCTTTCTCACATGCAGGACATATTTCTGAAAAAGACAGAGAAGATCTGATCCTGTCCTGGACTTCTGTCCCCCAAGCAGCTGGCAGCCACTGCTGCACAAGACATGGCCAGAGAGGAGCTGCTCTGTCTCTGCAGTGAGGAGCCAGCTCATCTCAGGCCAACAGCCAGCTTCCAACTGTCCAAGTGTGAAGTTCCTATGATCACAGATCATCTGGGATGCCTTTCCTCTCAAAACCAGGTGACTCGGAGCCAAATTCTTTAATCTCAAAGGCACTAAAGGCTTGGTAGCTCTGAGTAGCTTTTGGGGAAAGTCACTGTGACAGTATTTCCATTTCACCACGTCTTGATAAGAAGCCTTAGGGAAAAAAAATAAAAATCAAGTACTGGCAATTACACTTTTTTATTCAACAGGACCTGCCAACCACTGAATGTGGTTAACTGCAAGCACAGACAATGATAATTTACACTCACTGTCATTCTGGAGGCTAACTTCATTTTCAAAACTGCAAGTATAGGCATGGATAAGCTATGATCAGCACACTTCAACCAGATTCAACACCAGCCAAGCCTTTGTCAGCAGTGGTAACCTTCCAAGCAGAGAGAAGGCATTAATGGGGTCCACAACCATGGCCCAAAGGCTAGCTGAATACCTTGGCACCTCCTAAGCCTCTTCAAAGAGTCCTCTGAATATTAACTAATTAGACTTTTCTTATGTGAAAGAGAATGAATCAAGGCTCGATTTACCTGCCAACAAAACACACCCAGATTTGGGGTAGAACAGTTAGCTGAAGTACCAAAATTACTGCATTTGGCATTAAGAAAGAGACCTAGCATTCACAGCTGTGGGGGTAATTCAGACAGACTAAATGTCAGATTTAAATTTAGTTTTTAAGCAAGGCATAACAGAATAGAATTTGGTAAATTTCTAGATAGCCGATGGCCAAAACATCAGAGAGCTTCCTGAGGAATGTGGTATTGTACGTGGTGGTGGGGGGCTTGGCTCACTGGATCTGGCAAATACTTAATCACTACCCTGTCAATATCACTATCTACAGGTATTTCTGTGGACACCAGCACAGAATACAGAAATTTAAAAATATGCCTTATTCTAAACCTAAGGCAATTCATCTGCAAACAAGACAATCCATGTACATCAAATTATGAAGATAACTGAACAGAAGTGTTAGACCAATATTTTGAAGTGAGAACAAGGTGCCTTAAGTGGAAGACATGTAAAAATCTAACTTCAACTGCTAGAACATACAGCTTGTGAATAATTATGTTTCCTAGAGCACATATTAAGTCTTTCCACTGTTAAGTTATCCACAGTAGAGTTTGAATTAATTGGGGAATCTGATCTGAACACTTCCTAAAATGATTTACTATGTGGCCTCCATACACTCACATGGAGCTTGAAAACCCTAGTCAGGTTTGGTATAGACTAAAACAATCATCCAAATAAACTCTGCACAGTATTTTGGAGAGTATGTTTCAACTTCAACTCTCCCCATGGCATAGGAAGGGCTGCATAATATTTTAATTATTTTCTTCCACAAGACAGGAAGCTCATTGAGATTTTACAACCAAATATGCTTAGTTGGCTTTTTGCTCAATACAGCCCTTAGCCTGCAGGTTGCATGTAGTGCTAAAACAAATAAAGATCACAGAAGTTAGAAGTGCCTATTATGTCAATAAAATCTAAATCCCTAGTAATGCAGTAATTGTTCCATGCAGCATGTTTTCTAATGCTTTGTCTGGTCTTGTTTTAAACAATGGGGCTACCATCACTTTTCTAGGACTATTTATGGTCTGGAACAATCCAACAGTTTTTCCTGATCTTTAACCAAAGTTTCCACCTTTTATGCCAGCCCAAAATATAAGAAGCCCTAAAAAAAAAAAAAAAAAAAAAAAAAAAAAGGAAAAAAAAAGAGGCAAGTTTCCTCCATCAAGCTTAGCGTCTATCTTGTAAAGAATCTATCAGATAGCCCTTACAAAAAGCTGAATACAAAGTTCACCGATCAACTCATTTTAGACTACAGTGAGTGACAACTCCCTTCTGTTTATCATCTGGGGACATGTCAGAGCCCATGCAGAAAATGGTTAGACACGATACAGAAGGATCAAGTAAGTTCTAACTCAAGAGAAACACATTTTCTATCTGCAGAAAGGGAGTCTCCTACCGAGCTTCAGCTTCGTTTGCTGCTGTATGTTCATGTGATAGGACTACTTTCCGTTTTTTTGTTTTTTCTTCCTTTAGCATACGACCTTTGTAACTGACTTAATCTTGTAAATAAAGTGTCAATTCCTAAACCTTGTCTTTGTCAAGGTAAAAAAGAAAAAAAAAAAGAGGGGGTATTCGTTGTGAAGGGAACAGGCTCCCTTGCGCGAAGGATAATTCCAATAAAGAAACCCTTTTAATGTCATCTGAACAGGTGACTTGCCTAACAGCGTCACTACCATCGAGAACCCTGCAAATTAAGCAGGGAAGAGGCCTATTATCTAGGTCACCTAGCCCACCCCTAGCCAAGCTGAATTATTCCCATCTGTTTACCAGAGGTTTATTTGGGTGCTTTAGCAGTAAGTTTGCATTTCAGGAGAAGGCAACAGCCCCCCAGAGCTCCCCTCCCCACCGTGGATTCCCGTTACGGACATAACCAACCCGATCCTCGCCACCCTGCGACACTCAAATAGTAAAGGGGGAATTAAACAGTGGACACAGGGCTTGGGAAGGGGAGGGATGCCCGCAGACGCCACGGAGCCGGCGAACCGTGCTGTGGAGGGGTTAAAAAAACAATCAGTTCAGAATAAATCGGCAATTTGGGCAGCGTACAGGCGGCGGGCGGCTGCTGACAGCGCCCCGCGGGGCGATGCCCCCGCGGCGGGGCCGGGCGCGGCGCGGTGCGGCGGGTCCCCCGCGGCCGCGGTACTCACGTTCTCCGTGTCGCGCTCGTTCACCGTGGGCAATGGAGTCCGAGTGGACATTTTCCCTCACTCGGGCGGCCGCGGCGGCGGCGCGCACAGACACACACACGGGCCCCGGGCTGCGCGTCTGCTCCGAGATGGTGGTCGCAGGGAGCCACCATGAAGGACGAGGTGGCTGGCGGGGGGCGGCGTCGCGTCGGTGCCCCCCCACTAGATCCTCCTCGGGGAGCGGAGCGGCCTCGCCCCCTCCGAGTCCTTCGGGCTCATCCTACAGCCGGGGTCCGCAGGGGTCAGCAGCGGGGAGGGGGCCGCCTCATCCAGCGGGGAGGGGATGGAGCCGAGGGAAGGGATGGAGCCGGGGAAAGGGAGGCGGCGAGGGAGCGGCTCAGGGGGGGAGGGGGTGAGCGCAGGGCGGGCGGGAGGAGGCGGCAACGGGGCGCCGCGCAGCCCGGCTTCTCTCCGCTGCCGCCGGGGCACGGCTAGCGCAGGCCCGCCGCCCGGGGGGCTGCCCTCTCCTTCCCCCGCCGCGGCCCCGCTTCACCGTGCCGCCGCTCGCATCGCGGCCCGCCCCAGGCTCCGAGAAGGCCGGCGCCCCGCGGGCTGCGGACGCTCGGTGGGTGCCCGCCCGCCGCTCCCTCCCTGCCTGCCCCCCGCCCGCCCCGCCGCCGCTCCCGGACGAGGCAAGATGGCCGCGCTGCTCCTCCGCGCCAGCCCAGCGCCGACATGAACCGGAAGGTCCCGCCCCCCGCCCGGCGTGTGCGGGGGCCTCGGGGCCGGGACCGGCCCTGCCCTCCCGGGGACCGGCCCTGCCCTCCGTGCCGCCCCGCGTCCTCCGGGCACCGGCCCCTGCCCTCCCGGGGACCGGCCCTGCCCTCCGTGCCGCCCCGCGTCCTCCGGGCACCGGCCCCTGCCCTCCCGGGGACCGGCCCTGCCCTCTGTGCCGCCGGCTCCGCGTCCTCCGAGGATCGGAGCGGCCCCGGAGCGGCGCAGCTTGGAGCGGGGTTCGCCTTTATGAGACCCCACCTGGAGCACTGCGTACAGTTCTGGTGTCCTCGGTACAAGGAGGACATGGAACTGTTGGAGCAAGATCAGAGGGGACCTCGAAGTTGTTAAGAGGACTAGAGCATTTCCCCTTCAAAGATCGAGAAAGTTGGGGCTGTTCAGCCTGGAGAGGAGAAGGTTGTGTGGGGAACTCCGCAACCTTCCAGTGTCTGAGAGGGGCTACAGGGAGGCTAGAGGGGGATGCTCTGTCAGGAGCTGTAGTGATAGGACAAACACTAATGGGTACAGATTGAAAGAGGGAAAAATTAGATTAGATACTAGCGAGAAATTTTTTTACCATGAGGGTGGTGAGGCACTAGAACAGGTTTCGCAGAGAAACTGTGGATGCCCCATCCCTGGAAGTGTTGAAGCCCAGCCTGGATGGGGCTCTGAGCAACCTGCTCTAGTGGGAGATGTCCCTGCCTATGGCAGGGGGGTGGCACTGGGTTTTTCCATCCCCCTAACAGTCTCTGATTCTATGATTCCACCAAGAGGCTCTTAGGGAGCTGCGGCCCTCCTGGGGAGGAGATGCAGTATGAGGTGGGGTGGGGAGCTCAGGCTTTGGGGCAGAGGGGATGGTGCTGCAGAGTGCCTGGAGAAATGGCAGATCTCCCTACAGAGCCAGCCCTTAGCTAGGGAAGGGGACAGACCCCACTGCCCACTCACAGCCAGGGGAAGGGACACAGGCATGGGTAGTCCAGCAATGGTCATCCGTGTTCAGGGTTCTGTCCTTGGGCCATCTGCCAAAGCATGTCCTTGCTTTTCTTGGGCTTTCCCAGCCCAGAGGATGGTGTGTGTTGCAGAAGGGAGCTCACACCTGGCAGGGATCTGAGGCTGGTGTTGGCAGATCTCGCCTGGTGCCATCAGATACCCATACAGTGTCACAGCACTGCATTTTCATACCAGCTTGATGCTTGCCTCATTTGCTGAAGAAGCGTGGAAGCCTGGGCTATCAAAACATTCTTTGCATATCCAGTAGTTACTCTGCACAATCCTTTTAAAGTCTATAAAGAAGATCTTGGTATAGTCACGAGTAGGTCTAATTATGAATGAAAAACAAGAAAGAGGAATAACTTCTGTATATTCAGTATGTAGGTGGTTTAAACCCAAACCTATTTCTGTTTGGTTTTTATTTCTTTTAACAGAAAAAAATATGAACTTCTGTAGGAAAAAAAATGCTGGGTCTGGTGGGATTTGTAGAAACTTGGCATATCTGCAGATCTGGCAGCCTAGCAGTAACATTTTGTATTTCTTAAGTGGAGTTTCTCTGACAAACTTTATGGCTCTCATATATATTTGCCAGCTCAGCCCTGAAATCCATCCTACCATGTAGGTGGTATTTCCCTTGGTTTTAGAGACACGAGCAAGGAAAGATGGCCTTTGAATGCCACTGAATAAAATTGTATGTCTGTTACTTCGTCATCAGGACTACAGAATGCTGCACAACATCTGACCTGCAGATTTTCCTTCCTAGCTCTCTCATTTAGCTGATGTCTTGCTCTATATTAATGACAGGAATTTTGGATTTCAGGACTCACCCCTTGTGCAAATGTTTGTATTTCTGTGAGTACATGCACATCCATGTGTGTATTTGTTCAGACAATACACACTCAGACTGGAGCCACTCTCCCTGGGAAGCAGGCAGGACCCTTTCCACAGAGCAGGGAGTGGGATTTGTCTATATCTAACCTGTGAAGGTCAGTCACAAAGTCTAAACCAAAGCCAGGAAATGTATCCAGATCTCCTGACTCTGCTTTTGCCACAGGGCTGCTGGTTCATCTTTTTCTTTTTGGTTGCCAGTAGAATGTGTTCTTTATGACATGTTTGTAAAAAATTGTAATTGAGTTTTGACAGAGTCAGAAGAAGGGCAAAAATTGGGCAGAGGTTTCTTTGGGTTGTCACCCAGCCTAGTGCTCTCACTCTGCACTCGTGGGCACTCCAGCCAGCATGGGAAGGCTGAGCTGCCCACGTTGGAGCGGTTGGCAGAGTGTGAGATGTACACGTAATGCTGTTTGCACCTAGGAGTGTGCCTGTCCTGATCTGTGGAAGTGCTGTGCACAGGCATGAAGAAGCATTAAACTTAGCATTGTGTTTTACGTACTTGCATTTCTGCTCCGTGGAAGCAGTAGTCACTCTGATGAAATCTGAAGTATACAATGGTAGATAGTCAGATGAAATTCCTGGGCCTGTTGATACAGTAGGAGTTCCACTATTGCCCTTGAAAAAGACCACATTTAATACTTGCAGTCGAAATTTAAAGGGGCTGGGGAAGGGGCACAGGGAGCAGGGCAGCTGTGGGGGATGACTGTATCTTTCAGAGTTCCGTTTTTGATTGGCGAAGGGATTTTGAAGAAAGAACTTCTGAAGAAGTGCTTGAGACCACAAAAATAACAGTAGCTGATTTTGCTATTTTATTGCCATTAAATGACAGCATTGATTAGAGCTGGTTTTACTGTGTAGCAAAACTTGCACAGGGAATGACAAATTGCATAGCAGATACTTTCTTCTACATTTCATTGTTACTATATTTTGCTTCTCCCATTTAAACAGAAGAGTTGATTTCAAAATGTATTCATGTTCTTCTTAGAAATTGGGCCACAAAAAAAAAAAAAAAAGCTGATTGTATGAGTTTCATCTTTCTTTGTTGTCCATAAATATTTTGTGTATTATCAGGTACTACTTAAACCGCATTCACAAGTCAGAAGGTGATTTCTTTTCCTGTATAAAGGTTTTGAAAACTCAGAAAGCAGTCTGATAATCCTATCATACTTTCTGGTTCTTGTGCTATCACTAGTCATAGTGGCAGTGATTTTGTAAGGGGGACTTAGATGATAATGTTTGTATATTGCCAGAATAGCCTGCAATTTGTGTTTTGAGCTGTACTGGCTACAATGCTAGCAGTTGTAAAAACTTGGTTTTGGCAGTAGAGCTGGAGAATATGACTCAAAAACATACAGGAAGCAGATTCTGCTAGTTAGGGTGCCTTTTTTTATGTCATGCATTTGGCTGCCACCTCACAGAAAACAGTAAAACACAGAATGACATCACTATGGTGAAGAATTTAGAATTTTTTCTTCTGGACCTTAAAACCCACACTAAGAATCTCTTAGCATTGCACTGCACAGAGTAGACCCCAACAGCATTTGCAGTCAGAGCGAAAAATGTTGGACTTGATTACAATTGCTGGACAAAACATAAGGATTAAGTTTAATGTATTCATATGCACAGGTTTTGAGTCTTAATTCTGGTAGAAGGATTACAAATGCAGAACTGACTGAGGAATTTGTATTCCACTCACCACTCTTTAAAGGCTGAGGACTGAAAGACATAAGTTGGTAGAGACAAGTAGAGAATCAGCTAATGTAATTGTTATAGGTGCTTTGTTGTGTTCTGCAGCTATGACAGTGCTTACCAGCTGGGAATCTGCCCAGGTATTAAATCATTTTAGTTTATACAAAAATATCAGTTTAGATTGATAGTCATTAACCCATGACTAATAGTCCATGCTCAATTATGATGAGGCCCAAGTGCAACCTGCTGCAAGGCCAGAATAAAATGTGATGTTGACAACAGAGTAAACATGGAAAGGGAAAAGATCTGCCTTCTCTGCTTCATGTCAAGCAGAGACTAAGATCTGAGAGGTGGGAGAAGATATTGCATGTGTTAACTTCTCCCTTTAGTCCATACAAGTGCCTGGGGACAGCAGAGTGACCATGGCACTGCAGCTGCCCTGCCTTCCTCAGGTGAGGAGAGGTTCAGGCACTGGGCTTCAGCTGTAGGCAAACAGGAGCAAACAGTGGTGGTTCCTGAACTGCACACCTCATTTAATTCCCCTCCTGTAGGGTCAGGCATGCTGTGCTGTGCCTGCAGAGCCATGTGGTGTGGTGCAAGACACGTGAATCTTCATGATAGGATCACTATCAAGTGCCTGAACTGCACTAACTCCACTGCCACTTGACACAAATGCCTGTATGGATCATAGCTCCAGGACAGAGTCACAGTGCTGCGGAGAGCCAGGTGAAGGCATTGCTCTCGTGGGTTGGCTCAAGGTCGCTGTTTAGAGAAGTAGAGGATTGATAATACCTCCTTAGCTGTCCATGACCCTGATGTCATGTGGGTTACAAAGGCAATGCAAAGGACGAGTAGCCAGTTGGTGGTGATGCTAGCTCTGAATTTGACTATGTTTGCATCTAAAATAGGCGTTTTATAGCAAGCCTCTTCCATCCCTAGCACATGAGCCCACCAAAGCAACATCCTAGATGCTTTGCCATCTAAATCAGGTGTGTTACTGTGCCTCCTATGCCATTTCATGTGTTCTTGATACTGAATTAGTGACTCTATTCACAATGATGAGAAAAGAATAGATGACTCCTGAACATGTCATGGTTTCAAGTTCTGGTTAAGAATTGGTGTGCCCAAGCAATAGTGGGAAATAATTGTTTTGAAGCAGCAAGATAAATTCCAGGGCTTTTGAGTACAGGTTATCCTAAAAATTGGTATAGCCCACACTTGTTAAATCTACCTTGTTCATACAAGAGTGTGTGTCAAGGTCCAGACATGGGCTGAGCCTCAGTATTTTCTGAATGCACTTTAGGTGAAGACCCAGGTTGTTACTCATACAGTCTCCAAAGTTTTAGCAGAACCAAGCCCTGAAGTCTTGTGTTTGATTTGGATTGTATCTTTTATTTAAATATTACCAGAGGCAAGTAATCAGTGAGCAATTTAGGAAGACTGTCCATGTGATTGTTCCTCCTCGCTTTTAGAAACCTTTGCTTCTGTTCTGGATATGCCTGCTAATGACATCTTCCAGCTATGGGAACTTTCCTGGTTTTGTGTCATGGATGGTCAGACTTTTACTCCAAATCAGGACCTAGCTCAGCCTGCATCCATCTCCTTAAGAGACTAAAGACATTGAAGTCTTGGGGTCTGTTATCAAAAGGCATCCTATTCCAATTTGTAAGCAGTAGCATGGATGTTTTCTCTGATTCATCTCTACCTTATCCATTGATTTGTGCTGTGGATACCAGATGTGAACACGGTTTTTGGTTTTTCAAATCGTTAATAACATGAAACCCAAATACAGACATGACGTAGGTTATTTAGCTGATGCCATGGCCAAAGAACCCATTTGGCCCTTTCAGCTACTGTAGCTCTGAACTCTGGATCACACATTCAGCTGTGTTTCATGTGCCCTTTCCAGTATCTCTGACCCTTCCCTTCTATATAGTATCTCCTACATTGAAACTACCCTTTATTTTTATTTCTACAGGTGTGATTTTTGCCTTTGGTTGTACTCAAATGTGTATTGTTCATCTGAATGCAATTTTATAAACTGGTCTGCTGGTAGTGGTGACACATCCTTTAATTTTTACCTTTTTTCTCTGTCTTGGTGTCATCCACAAACCTTATCAGCAATCCTTTTCTTTCTTTACAGTTCTGGATATAATATCAGTTGGTGAAGATGAAGGACAAATTGTGCAGGGTTTTGGGACCGTATTGCATTTTCCTGATGTTAAAAATTTGTCGGTAAGTAATTGCCATCCTGAAAATTCACACAATGTGCAGGCCATCCAGGGTGTGAAAGGAAAAAATAAACAACTCTGGGAAAACACTGCTGATTAGTGGGGTCTGCCAGCAAGCAAAGGGAAGGGGTGCAAGGACTGAGGACTGAATACATGGTTGAGGTGGGACACTGAGCTGAAGGTCCCAGGCTGGCACCCATGCCCTGAGCACCCTTCCAGGAGCCCCGTGGTGGTGTCTCAGGGATGATTAGTTAGACAACCAATTTATATGTGTCATGTTGGCTTTGGATTGTTCCGGTTTCTTAATCACAATGTCTTGCTGCAACAAGTTGAAGGCCTTAAAGAAGTCCAAGTGTTTTACATCAGCTTTGTTACATTTATCACTCAACCTTACAATCCCCATGGTGAAAGATAACAAGTCAGTTTGAAAGGGTCTCTTTCCATAAACTCCTGTTGATTGGCATTAATGATATTTTCCTCCTTTGATTCTTTGTTAATCTAGATCCATATGAGTCATTCCATTATATTGCTGGGACTCGTGTCAGGAGACAGGCCTATAATTACTTAGATCTTTCTCTCTACCTTTTCCAAAACCTTTTCCAACATCTTCTTTTCTTTGGAGCTTCCCCACTGCCCAAAAAGTTACTGGATATCATAGGCATCTGTATTGCTGTGCTTATGTGTGGAAGGCAACCTTGGTAATTACGCAGACAAAGTCAGCGATATTATATGTGCTACTGAAACATGGGGGGGGGGGGGTGTTGAACAATGAATTAACTCTATAATCATAAACAACCTTTGCAAAAGCAAAGAAGAAATATTTTATTTGCATGTTTATCCTGAGTTTCTATATCACAACCTAGTGTTATGGCTGCAAAGGGTAGAAGATCAATGGCTTCAAACTGTATTGAGAAAATATCACATTAATGCTGTTTCCCCGGTCCTGATTATAATTCACATCACACAAGAACATAGAAACACTTTTGGAGGGAGAGGGGATGTTTTATCATGTAAGCATGGGACAGTTTTCAAGATGCATAGAAGAGCAGAATGAATCAGAAGGAATGCTTTAATATTATCAAAATGAAAAGCAGGAATTAAGACTATCATCATTTCAAATGTGCACAAAAAATAAACTCAAGTCCTTTATTCATCTGCATCTGTATTTATCTGAACAGGCATCTGAAGTTGCTGTAGAGGGCCAGGTTCCCCCTGGCTGCCCCTGCAGCCAGCCTGGCTGGTGCTTCCCAGTGGGAAAGATGTACTCCCAGCTCAGGCTTTGGAGGAACAGGACGTCTTTGTCCCAAAATAGTCAGGGCACCAGCTCTCCTTCTTCCTGGCCAAGAGTGCCTGTCACAGCTTAGCCTTTTTTCACTGATGACAATAAACGTTCTGGGATTAGGTCTGTGGTCTGTATGAATCACAGAGCTTTGTAGGACTTGCTTCAAGTGCCTGGCACTATATAACCATAATAAATGAATAGTCCCTGTTGGCAGTGAAGTCCATGCATGCTGCAGGTATTCTGAGCAGAGAAAATCAACTCTGTGGTATACAGCTGAAGAGTTTTCTCCACGTGTCATGGAGTTTCCCTTTGAATTAATTGCTTGGATTTTCTTTTCATGTTACACACCATCACATGATTTATAGGCAAGCATCTACCTGCAACTACATAGCATTAATCACCTTTCACTACTTTTATTCTCTTTTGCTCTTCTCTCTTTTATCCCAGTACTTCTCCTATGACTTGTTGGACCAAAGTTTCCTTTCACCATTCATAAAAATACCATTGGCTACAGCTGTGAGCTGCTCTGAGCAGGCAGAGCCCTGAGAACCCTCTTGCCTAGAGAGTGCTGCTTTTTGTGGGCTCTGCACCTCTCCCTTGCCCTCAGCGAATGCCCACTTTGCCACCTACCTTCTCCCTTAGCTAGTCTGTCAACAGAGCGATAATTCTTGCTGGCTGGATTTACCCCTGCAAATATAGGATCCCGTTGAGCTAATAAATACTTCCTGTCGTTGCCTGGGGTTGCCAACAGTAACATTCCCTTCCCCATTTATAGGAGATACTGAATATGGCATTGGTACTATTAACACCTTTAACATTTCTCCCATTAACATTTTCTGCCTGTAAAAGGATTTTCATATTTTCTGTTGGTTCTGGTTTTACTTGCTTTGGTGGCTACTGAATCATGAACCACCTGAACTTTGAGGAATCAGACCTTTAAATTTGTTTTAAACTTTTACAATAAATGTAGATTTTTCATTTGGCTTTGAAAAGCAAGATAAGATTGGAGAGACATGTGGGTGTATGACTCTGAATGCTTTAGGAACCTTTTATATTTACCCTTTTTTTGTCAGCAGCAATATGGAATCAAATACCCATGAAAAAGAGACACCGATAATTATTAATATAAGAACTTTTCTATAGGAAATAGGGAAATAAAAGAGGGAAGATTGAAAAAAGGGAAGATAACAGAATGGAGAGGATTTTGCAGGTTTTTAAAGATTCAGCATGATTGCTCCTGCTTTTCAAACAGCTTTTGCTGAAAGCACTTCTATATATCTACAGTAGCAGATGAAATGGTTTTAACCCCAGCAAGAAGGGACATGGGAGCAGTGCTGACTCCTGTTGCCTTGCCCCAGGAGGGGAAGGGAAGGATGGCTTTAGAGGAGCTGGGTGGGCTGTGGCAGGCTTCCCAGTGGGAGAGGAGGAAGGGAACACACGTGTGGACATGAATGAAGAAGTGACAGACTGGAAAGGCACATGGACCTGAGGGATGGGGAGAGAGCTAGCAGCTGGAAAAACATGCAGACACTATCCCTGAGAGTAAATCTGCTCTTCTCACAAAGAGGAATGAACTCAGAGGCTACATTAGGTCCCACACTGGGTGTGATCCAGGATGGTCTGAGTTCTTGTTTCCTCATCCCACTGGGCTTCAGTGAGGATTGCAGTTGGTTATTGTGTCCTGAGCCTCTAGGATACCCTTTAAGAGGAGGAAAACCATTTTGCCTTCTTATATGAGGAAGATGACCTCAAGGCCTCTTGTCTCCAGAAGGCACTGCTGAAGGTCAGAGGCATCACCTTTAGTCACCTGAGATCAAGCCTCGGCTCACCTGAGGCCAAAGTATGACTGCAGTGAGTTGGGCAAGGATGTTTGGAGGACATTGAAGGGCTCCTTTAGTGGGGCTGCCCATTAGAGGAAAACAGGTAGTTTCTGCTGGGCTACATTTGCCATTCACTGCCATGTCCTGTAGGCCTCTCCATGGCACTGTGCCATAGATTTCGGGACCTCTGGGCTTCTCTGGGAAGACCCAGCACAGACTGGGAGAGTACTGGGGAAATGCACTCTGTCCTTGAGAGACAGCGGTGTGGGGCAGGCACAACCAATGCTCCTTGCCAGTGCTGACAAATGCTCTGTAAGCATCCATACACACTCACACACACATTTATATTCCTCTGTGTCTGTATACATATAGCAGGAAATCTTCTGCTCCCCTCGTAACAGACCCTCCTGGTATCTCTAAGTGTGACACACACTCCCCTTGGGAGTCCACGGAGGCTGTAATGTCTAACAAAGTAGGATTTATCTCATTCTCTAACACCTAGGAAAAAGACTAATACTATTTTCTAAAGTGCTGCATTGTTTTTGGGTTCATCTATATTGCTTTTAATATTTTATGTATGTGAATATGATGTACTGCAATGAAAACACCCTTATATCTTTTTCTAGTAAGTGCGTCTTTCAAAACCAGAAATGATGTCAAATGATGGAGAGGAGCTCTGTGTCTGGAAGGCACAAGGAAATGCATAAAAGATGAAGGCCTATTTATGTTTCTCACACGCACGAAAAACCCTCCAACCAAAAAAGCAACCCACCTACATTAAAGAAACACTATTCAAGCTACAAAGAAAACCAGCCAGCATGTGGCCTCTCTGTACTTGCACATTAGGATCCAGGCTTTAATTACAGGACTTCATGCTGCCTTCCCAGAGGCCCCTGCACATGGGACCTGCACTGGGAGCAGAGCTGTGTGTGAGAGAGGAATCCCCTTTGCTGGGTTAGCTGGGTTACAAGCAGGTACCTCTACCAGGAGCAATATAAATGCATTATTAGCACAACAGAATGGGCTGATTTCCTCTATGCTCAGCAGTTAAGCTGCTTTAGGGCCCACACAGAGCTGCTTCAGGTATGTCTCCAAGCAGGATTGTGGCTCTGGTGTTGTTCTGCTGGTAGGAACCATCCATTTTGTGCATGGAGATGAACCTGGGTGGGGAGCCTTGAGGAAACAGTGAAATGGAAAACCTGCTGAGGCAGCTTTCCTTGGTTCCTCATGCCCCTGGAGTGGCTGGCTCTGTGACCTCAGCTCTCTGAAGGTCACTTGCACACATGCTCACATCTGTGGGGCTGCTCCTGAGTTCCAGCAAAGCACATGGGAGTCCCCAGCAGGCCCAGCTGGGGGGTGACATGGCCAGCAGCACAGCCAGAGTACAGAGGTCACCAGGGAGAAGTGTGATGGGATCCAACAGTGTGTTTGTCCCAGTGAAAGGCTGCCATCCACTAAGTGTCAACAGATGTGAGAAGTGGGACCAGAAGGTTTCAGCTGATGATGGAGGAGAAACACGGGTGGGAATATGTGATTCTTCCCAGACATTGCATGGGACACATCCTAATGGGGAGACGGGACTCCTCTTTCCTGCTGTCCCGTATCCTCTGTGGTCCACTCCTTCCTTTCCCCAAGCTTTTTATCCCAACTTGCCTCTCCTCACCTATCCCACCCCATCTCACACTTTCCCCCCTCTATTCCCAGGATGCCCACATCTCTTCTCTTTACCTCTTCATCCCAGAGCTTTCCCAAAAGGTCAGGGACAAAATATGTCATCTCCCAGCCTCACCCTTCCCAAACTACCTTGACCGAGATATCCTGGTGTGGCAGCCAGCTGGCACATGTAAGGCCAGCCCTGGTGGTTAGAGCCTGACAAAATATGCCTGAAACAGGTTTTAGAGAAAGAACCCTGTGCCATGGTGACAGCAGGCAGTGCTGCCAGTCAGCAGAGACATCCTGTGCCTGAGCAGCCTGCGAGGCTGGCAAAGGCAGGGCGTATTCCTGCAGGCTTGATTCCTGGTGGCCATGTGGTTGTAGCCATAGAACACGACTTGGGGATCATTCTGCCTTATTAATTGGGGAAAATAATTGGCTTGCTTCTCGTGAACGTCCTTCAACTCCAGCAGCACTGGGCTTCGTGGTGAGCTGGTTCTGGGAACCAATCCCTGCAGTTAGGAACAGACATTCCTGCTGAAGTCAGTGGCTTCTGCTTTCCATCAGGCAAGGTGCTGGCTCCAAAATTCCTTGCAATTGCCCTCTTTCCTGAGGAAGCTGAGTCCACGCATGGTTTTGTGGGCTTGTAAGTAATAGGTCACATAAATTCATTTTTTTGCTCTGCCTTTACTCTTTAGAAAGATGGAAGTTATTTTTTAAAAATAAAGCATTGCATATGCTGTATGTGGGAAGTGGTGATTTCTAGCTATGGACTGAGGGGGCAAAATTGTATAATTTATAACTGTATAATAAATAATGAGTCTGATGCCTGTGTTACTGTGATTTTATACAAGTCTAAAAGTGGAGTCCTGAAGCCAAGACTCAGCCCTAATATGTTATAACTCCATTGCAGAGCTACAAAACAGTGGAAAACAGATCCTTAGTTAAACAAGAAGAGTTTCTTTAACTTTATTTTTCAGTTCAGCTTATGAGCCAGGCTGTAAATCCATTGCATGATTCAAACCTATAACTTTTGCACCAGAAGATAGACTGAGGTAGGTGTGGAGTCCTGGATAGAAATCAAGGACTGGCAAAACGTCAGGAAAATACCTGCTCATCTGGACTGCCTCAGGGCAGCTACCCTCACTTGTCCCAGCTGATGAGCTGGCTCTGAAGTCACAAGGCAGCACCAAACCTGCAGCATGCTGTTCTTTGCCTCTGATTTCTTTGACAGACATGAGTGCAAGGCAGGATGAACTCCAAACTTTCTCAGCACTGTGAGTTCAGAGAAGCAGAGGTTGCTGCTGACTTGCCAATTCTCAGTCTTCCTCAAACATACCCACATTACTGTAACTCTGCTGCCTTGAGGGGCGGAGATGTTTGAGCTGGATTCATGGCACATGCATTCGAACACAGAATATGGGCAGGGTGAAAATCCAAACCAAACAACAGCCACGCAAAATGCCGAGGTACAGCTCTCCAGATGATACTGTGTCCAACAAGTATAGACTCCAGCAACTGCAGACTCTGAATAGGGGGGAATGTGAGGCCTTCTGCTCGGTGCTGCTGGAGATGCTGTCCCAGGAGATGGCAAAACATGGCAGACTGGACCTGTCTGCAAGGAGCCCAGGACAGACTGCTCCCCGGTACACAGGCACAGCCCCTCTCCTTCACAGCCTCTCACACTGAGACAGAGACACATGCAATTTGCCCCCATGGGCTTATCCATCTGACATCCTTGGGATGTTCTGTCCCCACCCACTGCTGGGAATATTGTTCCCACTTCCAATGCAGCTGCCCCTGGGTGCTTGCACCCCTCACTGCCTCTTGCTATGCCCACACATCCACCGCGAGATCCAGAAGCTCCTCAAAGGCCTGATCCTCCTTTTGTGCCAGAGGGACAGTCAGTATCTCCACTGCTGGCTCCAAAGTCTATCCTGAGGTTTCCATGCTTAAACAAGAAAAACTCAGGCTCCTTCACTGCAGGAAGAAGGCTCCCTGGACAGGGGAAGAAGATATCCCTATTCTTGTTCTCCTATCAATGAACCCTTTTATTACAAGTACTTACTAACAGACCTTTCACTACAGCACACAACAGGGAAAACCACAGGTTTGGATGCCAACCAGAAATTTTCTAGTTTCATGAATTTCACACTTTTCATCTCTCTGACCATCCCTCCAGTTGCAGGACCAACACTGCAGCAGGACTCCTTTGTCTCCATGTGTGAGAGAGATGGGATGGTCCTTCAGGGGGTTTGCCTTTCCCTGGGAAGGCAGATTTTTAGAGTCATGGCTGCCCATCCCTGCAGCAGCTCCCCATCCCTGGGGCTGGCCACTGCGTGCTTTCCCAGTGAGGTTACACAACGGCTGTGGGGAACGGCGTGTTAGGACAAGGCATGTGAGTCACCAAAGGTACCGGAGTCTTACATAACCCCAGCATACATTTTTGGAGTATACTTCATCTGAAGGGGTTGTCAGGAGCCCTGACTAAAGTGACAGCCTCGGAGGGGCAGGGCAGAAGAAAGCTAATACTTCTGTTCCTTTTCCTCCACTCCTGTATTTGATCCTCCTGGTAAGACCTTCTCCAGATCCAGGAGGTCTTGGTCAGTCAGAGGACCAGGGCAGTGCTGGTGTGTCCCATGATATGTGATGACATCTTCCCCAGGATGGGCTTCACTGTGGTGTTTTGGACAACCAAAAGAAGAAGAACCTCCAATCGACATAAACAGAATGAATTTACCTCTGAACACTCTGTCTTCTGATTCTGACTTCGCCTTCTTCTCTATCAGCTAAGCCCACATAACCCCATTTTTACCTCTGTGCACTTCTCTGAGCTGGTATCATGAGCCTTTCCTTGGATTTCCGCCATCCCATCTGTACAAGCTCTGGGTCTACTGGAGTACAGCAACAGCAGGGCTGACAAGGCATGTCTGAACCCCCATTGTACAGGATCTCAGCAGGATCTACAGGACAGAAGGACTTTGCTTGGTTCTTAATACGTCCTGCTCAAGGGCAAAGAGGAAAACAGCCCAGCTTCCAGCCTGGGAGTGGCACACTCAGGGGTGTAGTCTGGGAGAGTGTAGGTAGGGATCAGAAGAGTTTCCAAGTGATGGGGTTCTGATTGCTTTAACTGTGAACTGAATACATCTTCCAGTTCCCACATCAAGTCTCATGGTGCAGCCAATATTTCATGTTTCAGGTTCAACTAAAGTTTCATCAGACAGCTCTTCTGGCTCCGAGACAGACTCTTTAGGTAAATCCAGGACCAGAGGAGTGTGAAGGGTTATGGCATTAGCTTCTTGTGTAGGGGAGAAAGTGGCAAATGATTTGGATAATTTCTGCATAAACAAACAGTTAAGAAAGTCTTGGCTCCCTCCCAGCAGGGAAGGGGAACACTGCCTGTAGCCCGTATATTATGGACTCCCCTGATGGCTGAGGTTTTCTGCAGAGCAGCAGAGCATGGCTGCTGCGGAAGCAGAATCCAGGAATGATGACACGTGGACTGGGAAAAAAACGGGATCAGTTTGGACCTCCACTTCGCAGAGCAGTGTCCCCTGTGGACACCAGCGTGGGCTGGCATCTTTGCAGGGAAGCAGGGACTGGCCCCTGGCACAGGTTCCTCTTACCTTGCTGGGGTTTTCTGTCCATGGAAAAGTGTTTCAGGGTTGAGCTTGGAGGCTGCAGGTACCATGTAACGAATGGAACACATTCCCAGTGATGCCTCTTCCAGACAGGCCTAGGTCATTCTGGGGCACCCTGTGCAGCACCTTTTCCCCCACAATGCTCAAAGGCAGGAGGAGGCTGACAGCTGCCTCTCTCAGGTGAGAAACCCCTCTGCTTCAAGTCAAAAGGACCCAAAGATCTCCCACTCGCTTCAGTGCCATGAACTCAAGTTCCATACCTGCCTGTCTCCATATTTCACAAACACAGGCCAGCCCTGCAGGCACTCATTCTGGTGAGCCTGGAGGGGTCATGTGAAAGAATCATCAGCTTCCACAGCTGGAGGGAAATGATGCACTTGGCAGCACACCCACAGCTACAGAATGAATTGAGAGTGTGCACACCAGCACTGAGCACCCCTGCTTCCCTGGCCAGCCTGGGCTTGGGAAGAAGCAGGGCTGAGAACTGACAACTTCATCACTGTGATGGCTGGCAGGAGCCTGGGGCTGCCTGAGGCTCAGATGGCAAAGTGCCACTACACCAGATGGGGCTGGTTGCTGTGGCTATTGCCCCACACCACTGCTTGGCCAAGAAAACCCGTCAGAGGACTCAGCCCTTTGGGGTTTTGCAAATTTTGACAGCTCAAGGCGTGTCCCAAAAGAGGGCAGCCAGGTGCTCCTGCTGCAGAGCAAGGAGGGATGGCTCCAGAGGCAGGGCTCCTCTTCCCTGTGAAGCAGCTAATCTTAACTGGGTACATGAGTGTCAACAGGTGCCACGGAGGGAAGAGGGACAAGGGGATATTGGTGCAGCTGGAGGAAGTATTTATAGCTGCTTTTTTAAAAACCCTGTATAGATCACATCTCTGTTAACGTATGTAACACAATCGGGAACCTGAGCTTTTCATGATCCCATGGCTGCAGGATTTCCTGTGGAATCCTCTATGGGCCACAAAAACAAGCTAAAAATAAATGCATTAAAAAGAGACACAGACTGAAACATGTGCGTGCCCGTGCCTCCTCTCCGGCCAATGAACTGGATAGGGGCAATCAGGGCAGGGAAGGGGACAGCACCTGGAAAACCCTCCTGTAGTAACTCCTCTGGTGGGACACAGACCCCAAAGAGCTCCAGGCATGCGAAGGTGAGTGCATGCACTCTTGGCAGGGGTTTCAGGAGTCCCAAACACAAGCAGGAGTTATGGAAAAGTTATCCATCAGAAGAGAGCAGAAACAGGTCGGGATTCCCCCAGCTGGAAAGCAAACCTGGAGAGCCTGTCTCTCTCCTGTGCAGGCTGGTCCTCAGCTCCTTCCAGCAGCCACACCACCCCAGGCTCTGGAGAAGTAAACCTGCACATTTGGCACTCCCATGTATTTTAGGAAAAGATGCAGAAGTTGTATTTTCTTGTGCACTGAGAGATGGAAAAGACCTCCAGTTCATCCTTCACAGCTACTCAGCTCCTGTCAGGCTGGCCAGCAAAAGGCAAGAAGAGGGTTTTTGCACTGTTATGATGCTCACGGACCAGCCCCCACAGGTAGTCCCATCACTGCTCTGCAGTATCTCCCAAGCCCCCATTGGCAAAGTACCTTGACACCACCACATCCCCACAGCCAGGCCCTGGCACCAGCTCCATTTGGAATCACGGCTGAGATTGGATGCAGTTGAGCCCAGGAGGGAGCAGTGGGGAGCAGACAGGACCTGGAGATGGTGACAGCATCACCTAGCAGCTCAGCTTCTCACCCTCCCTTAGACTCCCCAGGGTACCAGGACACCTCCCCTGCTGTGGGCAAAGCCATCACCTTGCTGCTGCGGTCTGAATCACGAATTCCTGACAACTGCATTCACCGTGTAGGATCAGCCATTAACAGGATACATCAGTTAAGAGCTTGTTGGAGCTACAAAGGTGTTTGGAAAGCGGGTAGTGAGATTCCCTGCAGCGGAGCTGAGCCCGAGCTTCATACCCTGTAATTACCCCCGGCTATCGGGATTCGGTCGTTACATTCAGCGAATGCCCTGCAGGCAGCAGTGATGGAAGGTGGCTCTTTCTGCAGATCTATTCAGCCTCTGCCTTTCTTCCAGCACTGTCGTGCTGCACAGCAGCTTGCCTACCCTGCACACTCCCGGATGGATTTCTGTCAGGAACATGTGTCCTGCCTGCGTCCAGCCTGTGCTTTTTGTGGTGTCCCTCCACACAGAGGTGCTCCATTCCCTGTCCCGTCCAGGAGCTGCCTCTTGCAACCCACACAGAGGCAAAAGCATCCCCTACAGCATGGAGAGAGGGGAGATATTCTGGTACCTCCCTGGCCATATATCAAACCCTCTCTCTTGCTATGGGGGCAGGTAATGTGATTAGTAAGAAGGCACCTTAGTTGAGCTGCTTTGGCATATGTTCCCTTCCCCCAGCACTCTGCTATTAGCTGCCAGAGATGAAAAGCTGCGATGTGCAGAGAGACAGCTGGAGGTGTCAAAGATGTCACCTGCAAGCTGCTCTTTGTGGAGATGGGGATAGGATGGGAATGGGGATGGGTGAGAGCAACCAGCTGGAGGAACCAGAGCAGCCTCACGCTACAGGGGAATGGGGTTGGGGCCGCTCAGCCTTCTCCCACCCCGCGCCCACTCTGCATCCCCACCTCTGGCCCCACTCCTGCCTGCATCCCCAGCGCTGCAGGGGGATGGGCCTCCGGCGCTGTGGAAGTGCCTCCGTGTGGGAGGGAAAGGGGCTGCTGCAGCACCAGTGCTGAGGGGCTCTAAACGGATTTCCTGCTATCACCAGTAGAACTCCCTTCCCAATGGGGTGTCTTGTACAGAACGAGCTACAGATGTAAAGGCTGACCTGTTTTTAAATTTTTTGGGTGCTTTTTAAGCAGCACCCAGAGAAAAGAGGCAACCCATTGAGAGAGAAATTGTTTTAACCATTCTGTGCTGGGGGGAAAGAAGGTCTACAGGGATAAAGGCTGTTGGTGTCTACCTCTGTTCAGTGTTTGGAAGTCAGATTCTGTTAGCTTGGTCATTTCTGGATATGCGAACTAGAGAAAAGTAGGATAAGGTCCTTCATGTCTAGGCCAGCATCATCTCTCATCTTACATGCTTTAACCTCTCTGGCTTGGATATGTCCCCTGTTACAACATGTGCAGCCCTTCAAAGCACTTCTGCAAAGCTGCTTTTCCTGGCTTGTTGCTTTGTCAGGTTTTCTTTGTATCACTTCCCTGACTCTTCTTTCCTCCTTGCATCCAGGAAAAAGTGATCTGCCTTTTACAGGAAGGCCCTTTATAACATTTTTCACATCAAACCTAAAGTGCCAGTCAGAGACTGAGTGCTCCTTTGTGTCCCAGCAAACAATCTTCTTCCTGCAGAGATATTTCTTCCACACAAAAAGGTTCTTCCAAATACCCCATCTTTTTTTCAGGCCTTCCTAAATAACCCTCCATTAAATTTTAAATGTTAAGCAAATCTAGATACTTGCAAAGTCCCACCTGCTGCTGCAGCTGTGACCCTCCAGTGGGTCTGAACTACCCCTCAGCCCCATACATGGCTGCCCCCACACAGGCATGGCCTGTTTTGGGTTTTCCCCTCCTGCAGCGGTTCTGTGAGTCTTGAGTAGCCTCAGGAAGCTCCTTGAACCCATTTTGAAACCAAATCAGCCCAGTCTCTGCCATCATCCTTGTTGAATGTCCTGCTTTCTCAGCAACAAAACTGAGGTGAATCGACCCCAAAACACCCTCCCACCCAGGGCTGGGAGGCTCAGAACAGCACTCAAAAAAGCACAGTGCTATTAATACAGAGGGGAAGGGGAAGGGGAAAGGATTGTTTTTCAGAGATGGATTTGGGGTTGTTTGAATAAGAAAGGCTTACTTGGAGTCCATGTATGGCATCGTGGCTGCTGTGGAGGCAGACACATCAGTTAGACCTCTCCCTATCCCAGCTGGATGGACTAGACAGAATCCACTCCTCACAGGACTGTAAGACTGGGGTTATTTTTTCTGTAGAATTAACCATGAAAGCCCACAGCTTCTCTCTGTCCCTCAATAAAACCAAATTCCTATGACGCTGGAAACCTTGATTAACAGCCTGCTAGGAGATACAAATCCCCGGGGTCTTACTGTATGTCCAGAAGACACTGCTCCAGGGTAAACCTATGCTTCATTTTGCACTGCAAAAGAGAGAAAGAACTGAGCTATCTTCAAGGAAGCCTACAGATTCACAGAAAAAACTGGGGGGGGGGGGGGGGGGGAAAGGTAGTTTATTTGGAAGTCATTTTCTCTCAAGAAGTTCTGTCTGCATTTTTTATTAATGATACAACACCCTGGATGTGTCAAAAAAATATGAGAATACATTTCCTGGTGGGGAGCTCCAGCCTTGCAGAGTCAGGCAGTGCAGCTGGGCTGTCATTTGCTTCTTGGAATTTCATTTCCTAATCAACACATCCATGAAATGACTGTATTTTCAAAGCTTAGTTTCCAGAGCTGCTGTGATCAAAGACTGGGGAGGTAGGGGGAAAGCAGGGAGGGGGAACCTGCCATCCCCACAAGCAGCCCAGAGCAGAGAAATTACCTGCCTGAGAAAGCCTAAACAAAGGATGGTTTAAGGCCCTGACCTGGCTTTAGTGTTTCAGAGCCAAACAATAAGATAGGGATGCAGAGACCCAACTCTCATCATATTCCTGCTTTGGTGGAAAAAAAAAAATCTACTTCTTAGAAGCCTGGGGACCACCTTGAGATTTGCAGGATCTGGCTGTCCCCTTCTGGGGAGAGAGTGTGAGGGAGAGCCCTGGAGCAGAGAGGAGGGGCCTGCAGGGACGCTCCTGAGCCACCCTGTGCTGCTGAGGGTGACACCAGTCCCTGTCTTCACCCTATTCCTGCAAACAGCATCTATCACCAAGGTCCAGGATGATACCTCACCTGCCTTTTTGCCTTGGTGTCCAACTGCTCCCATGGAGAGGCTTGTGGCCACCCAGCCTTTCTGTGGGCATCTGGTCTTACAATTGTCAAGCAAGAGGAGCTCAAACACATTAAAATTGCCCCAGTCTGACCCAGGCAATTGGGTTTTTGTTTCTCTGACACCTGCAAGGCCATAAATTCACTTGTCTGGTAGTCACCTTAAAGTCCTCCCACAAGGAAGCTATGCTTGTCTTTGAGATATTTAGGAAGACTGGGAAAAAATAATTCTGTGAAAACACATAGACCCCTCTGATGTCTTCATTTATCAGGAAAAGTGGATGTGCACTCATTGATGATTTGCAGATGATTTTTGAGTAGTGGCTTCACCTGTCCTTTCACCCTGCCTGGAAGAGCTAAATGGATGCAGCCAGATGACAAGGGCAAGATTTTGGACAGTTCAACCTATACCAACCCATCCCACCACCCTGCACCACCTCCCTCACTGTCCAAGCAAAGCCAAGATGCTTAACCCTGCTTCCCAGGACCAGCCTGAGGCAGAATCGTGTGGGGAGCTCTCTCTTCCTGCACTGCTGATACTCTCGGCTGTTGTGCATTTCAGTTTTGCTGTGAGCCGTATGATCACAGAAAAGTAACATCAGAGGAAAATGAAAAAAAAAAAAAGGAGTCTCAGATTCACCCCATTGGACTGCTGAGCAGGAGCTGGACTGTGTTACCATCAGTTTTATTTTCTCTGTGGCTCCCTGGAGCTCTGGGTATGTCCGTGCTAACACAGCTCTTCAGAGGTGTTTAATTACAGCATCCTGGGTACCAGAAATGCAGATGGATGGGAGGCCATGGAGCTGCAGGGTGGTGCATGGTGAGTCACTGCTGCGTGAGAGCAGGGACCATCTTCTTCCCAGCACACATCCCGTGCTGGAGAAGGAAATCTGAACACCCAAGATCATGAGCAGGACAGAGCAGGCATCCATGCAGGCAAAGCAGCAACGGGCTGTGTGTGTGCAGGATCTCCTCACATGACATTTGGGTGAGTGCAGCTGGTGAAATGGCTCATTACAACACATGTAAATGGGAATGAGTCAGGTAACACACAGATATGGCGATGAGGTAGTTTGTTCCTGCAGGTAAAAGTGCTGCTGAGGGTAAGTAGGCTGCGTGTGGCCTGAATATTTTCCTCCAGTGGTGTCAAAGGTATCACTTTGCCCTGAAAGCACGTGCACTGAGATTACATGGAGCAGGGTTTTACGAGCATCCTGATGACACAGTTTGGAAAATATAAAAAAAGCAAGTTCTCCCTGAGAGTGACATGGATGTACCCATGGACCATGTGTGATGGAGAGGCAGCTGCAGCTCTCCCTCTCTCACTCAAATATTTTCTTGGCGGTACTTTCAATACAGCATTATTTTCACTGCCCTCATGCCCTTCCCCGTCACACAGCTCCCCACTTTTTCCTTCCAGAGAGACATCTCCATCACTGCAATGACTGAGCCAGCCTAGGGCAGAGGGTGACAAGGCAGCCACTGTGTCACCTCCCTGTCCCAAGGCTCCACACCACTCCTGGGGCCCTGCAGCAGGTGTGATCCCAGCAGGAGCAGGTGTGGAGCCAGGAACTCCCATCCAACACAAAGAATTTTGCACTTATTCCCCAAGAACGTGTATCAGACAAGATGAGCTACTGGATATTGGGAGGGAGAAGTCCAACCCTGGTAGATCGGTAGCCAGACAATATTCAGGAGGGTGAAAATTGGAAGGAGAAGGATTTTGGGTGTTTTTCTTTTTTTTTTTCTTTTTTTTTTTTTTTCTTAGTGTTTTTCTTTGCTTTCCTTTTTTTTTTTTTTCCTTTTAAATTTTTTTCCTCGACTTTTTTGTCTGTTTTGTTTTGTTTATATTTTTATTCTCTTTTCTCCCTTTCACTCCCCTCCGTGTCCGTCACCGCCTCGGCGCCGCTTCGGGCCGGGGCGGCGCCGCCGGCGCGCGGGCGCCCCCCGGCGGCCACCTTGCTTCGGGCGGCGCGGGGCCGGGGCCGCGGGGTGTCCCCGTCAGTGTCCCCCTCGCCGGGACACCGCATTCCCGGCACGTCGCATTCCCGGGACCCCGCATTCCCGGCACTGGGATCCCGCATTCCTGCCCCCCGCCCTCCCAGCACCCCGCATTCCCTCACTACCCCTCGCAGGCACGTCAGTGCCCGGCCCCATCTCCCCCAGCCTGACCCCGCAGTCCCCGCCACGATCCCGGCCACGATCCCTGCGCCCCACGCAGCCCTGCCCCGGCGAGAGTAGTGGATGCTCGGGGTCACTGGTGGCACCCAGGCCTTGCGGCGGGTCAAAATCTGCCCCTGTGCTCTCCCCATCCTGCCTGCCCTCCTGGGCTGTGTCCCAGCACGATGCTGAGGGAACGTGCACGTGTTACGGTGATGGGGGGAGCAAGGTCAGTCCCGGCTGGGATCCCTCCTGCAGCCTGGGGACGCTCCTGGGGAATGGGTCTTTGCCAATGTCATGAAACAGAATTTCGGAATGAAAAATAGGTCACAGAAAATTCCCAGCACTGGTGGCTTCTCTGTCAGTCCTCTGACAGCTACAGGCATCTCCCTGATAAACTCCAAACCCACCACTGCTGACCAGCCCTGGACCAGGCACAGGCTGTTTGACACCACAGCAGGGCAAGTCCCATGGAGCAGGAAAGGCAGGAGACCTTCCTTCCAGTTGCTCCTTGAGGTTATCAGGTCAGGCCCTGAACAGTCCCTGCTCTCTTTGACCAGAGCTGAGAATGGGTTCATGGGAAAGGGGAAAAATAGAGGAAGGAGCCTGTCATCACCCTCTGGCCTTCTGTGTGTAGGGCAGGTTGTGTCATGAGTGCAGCCGCTCCTTCCCCATCCTGCACACATCTGCAGGTTTTCCTGCAGAACAGGTTTTTTGGTATTAGTGATACCACTGCTTCTTTCTGTCTCTCAGTCCCACCCCACAGTGCTGAGGTGAAAAAAAAATGAACAAAGGCAGAGACAGTACCATAAAAGATGGTAAAAAAAAAAAAAAAAAGAAACTGCAGCAGTTAGTGCCTCGCATTAGTGAAGCTCCTCAGCTCCTCAGTGCACATCCCTGAACGCCCCCAGAAAGGCTCTCACAACAGACAGGTACCTGCTCTCCCACTTTTCCTCCCACCAGGAACACTCAGTTCCCCTTCAGTGATTCAGATAAAACCACCCTCTTGCCCAGGAAAAGCTTGTTGGTGTCACTGAACAGGAAGGCCTCACTGATCACCTCTCAATCCTCCCCACCCACACACCACAGCCACCTTCACTTCCTGGCTTCCCTCTCATCAACCTGGACCAGGATGGAGCCATGACTGTGGTGCTGAGCCTGTCTTCCTGTGTCTCTCCCCCAGCCCACACACTCCTGCCCTCTCCAAGGAACAGGTCTAGAGCAGATGTTTCACCCAGGCACACAAAGTTGGCCATGCAAAACTGAGAGCACTCCCAGGTCCACATGAGTGAGGAGGTTCCCGGAGGCTGGTTACCCATCTGCACAGCTCTGGGACTCCAGGAACATCTCTTGCTTCCTACAACACCTTTTTCCCCAGATCAAATGCGTTGCTCCTGTCTTCTGGCATCAGGATTAACCAGGAGCTGGTTAGGAGGACTCGTCACCCTTCCATCTCCTTGATTTTCAGCCAGCATGAGGAGTGCACAGTTGATTAATTCTCTATGTTACTGCATTTTCTGGTGGGTGTTTTTCACCCCTGGGCTCACCTTCAGCAAGCTGTGCTACTTGTTGAAACTTTGGCTCCTCCACTGACTGCTGAGTGAAGGTGTTGTTCTTCAGTCACCTCTGTTGAGTAAGATCCAACCTGCTTTCCTCATCCTTCCCCATTTCTGTACTGCATCACCTAAGCAGGGGTTTTGCTCTTTGGAGGTGGTGTGTTCCTGACAGCAGCCTGAGTGGCTGCAGCTACCACATTGTTCATCTTGTCTAAACTGTTTCTTGGGATTTTGATGAAGTCCACCAATAGTCAAAGTTGACTAGGTGTAGTTGTTGTGGTTGTTTTTTTTTTTTTTTATTCTCCTAAAAATTGCCCCTTCTGTATTCTGGACCTTTTATAGGCATCTTTCAGCAGAATAAATCAAAACTAAAATTTAGCCAATCGTGTTCATGGAGAAGGCATGGAGAATGCAAACTCTTGTACTAAATGCCAGCTGATAAATAAGAACCTAAGAGATTGTTCAAAATCCTGTTACTTCCTCCACACAGAACAGTGTTTTTCTGCCATTGGAGCTTTGCTCCTCTTTCCCATTTTGCCTGAGTGTGCTTGCCCACCATCCACAACCACCCCAAGTTCCACAGCACATCCTGCTGGAACCACCAGCTCCTCTGGCTTGCAATGGAGAATGGGAGCACAGGCTGAAGAAACAAAGGAGGCAGGAAGATGGAAGCTTTTAAATCCAGTTTTCCCAACCCCAGAGACTACCCTTAGTCTTTTCTTTTGGTATTTTACTTCTTTATTTAGTCTTTTCTTATGTGAACTACTCTGTTCACAATTTGTATTCCTGTGACTTTATCCATAAGCGTGATTATTAATTAATAAATAATTTATTAACAATTCCCTGACAAGACAGGGATGGGATTCTCCTGGGGAAGTATACTTTCCTCGTGCTTCTTTTAAAGATGTCAGATGACTACCTTAATTGCACTGCCTTAAAAGCCACACTCTATTGACGTCAATGCAGTTACCTGGGTTTTATTAATATCAGATAAATATAAAAAACAGTATCAAGCAAAAATTCACAGAGAATAACAAAACACCCACACAAACCTCCCGTTGAGTTGTTCCTGGTGGTGATACTTTCCTTATTAGGAATGTACGGCTGCAGTGCCTATGACTCTGTGCTCAGACCAGAGCTCTCCTCTGAATTGTCTCTTTTCTCCTTGAGAAAATGATGTGCAGAAAATGCCTCTAACGCCACAGCAATGAGATGAGATTAGCACCAGAAAAAACAGCTCCAGACTCAGAAAATATCAGGAATCTGGAAGCAGGAATAGGCTCTGCAACCCCTTTCCTCTCCTTGCAGGTGCAGGACTGCCTGTGTTCAAGCTCCAATGTGGTGGGTTGAGTAACCTTGGAGCTGAGTGACGTGGGAGGACCAGTGTGAGACAGTCCTGAGAGAAAATGTCTGGGGCCAAGACACCTTGGCACTTGGGCAGGGGCCTTGTAAAGCTTGTGCACCCCTACGGGCAGGTCTGTGCCCAGCCCTGTGCCTTGCTGGTTCCAGCCTTGCCTTCCTGACCCAGCTGCCTGGCTTCACTCCAAACCTGTCCTGTCACAGCTGATCTGTGTGGCCAGCACTGGAAGCTAATGCCATCCCATCCACAGGACACCCAGGACTGGTAATTCAGCCACAACAAAAAGCTTAAAGAGCCCTAACTATTGAATAAGCAATGACTTTGAAGCACATGCAAGTAGAAAAACCGATGTGCAGAAAAGATGATTTAGCATTCATTTGGTTTCCCTGACACCAGCTACAACAGGGAGTTCCCTCTGCTTACTGGCAAGGTTTGAGTGAATCCATTCCTTAGGTTCCTAATCCAAACTATTGAAGATGTTTTTTAATTTTGCTCTGAAAAAAAATGAGGAGTTTTAGAATTTTACTGAAAAAAAGCAGCATCACCTGGGTACTGGGGCCACGGCCTTGGTGGATGACAGCTGCAGCAGCTCTAAGGAAGCTGTGGAGATACCCTGGTGCTGGTCTGCACTAGGGAAGCAAGTGACATCCCGGGAAAGCTGCTTCCTCAGTGGCCCCAGAACATCTCCTCAGCAATTCCTGGTCAAGAGACAGATTCTGACACCTCTGAAGCAGCAAGATGATCATCTCCAAAATTAAAAACACAGCAGCCTGTCAAGCATGTAAGTAATCCCAACAGCTCCAACAACTTTATAAACCTTAAGCCGAAATTTAACCATGCAGTGTTTCACAGATAAGGCTTAAAAGAACATTGTTTTCAAGCTGCTTTTTTCTTTACTTCTGCATTTTCTGTTCCAGAACTTCACGGTTCAGTGGTGTTGCTGAATGCCAAGGAGTCAATCCTCAGCAACAGAACTCTGAAGATCTTTGGGACTAATTAGTTTGAGAAGAACAGTTTGGAAAGACTAATGGGGGTCAGCTACTTTTGTTCCATCTCTCCTTGCCATTTCTGTTCACTGCTTTCACTAGGAGCCCAGAGGTCCTGTGCTCTTCATTACAACTTTGTAGCTGCCCTCAAATTAAAGGACAGTTCATTACAGATCGCTACATTAACTACCTTTCAGAGGTACCTCTCCCTTTCAAACAGCAAGGTTCAGAACTTGCACAACTGGAAGATGCCCACATACTAAGCATTATTTATTGTAAACCAACTTTTTAAACTCTGCGGTTTGAGAGCAACAAATCAACCGAGCTGTTTGACTTGGGTGGACATGGGGATCTTCTGGCAGGCCTCTTACCCCAAGGAAGAGGGCAGATCTTGGAGTGGAGGAATGACAGCCTTGTGGTAATGCCTCTTGCAAGCAGCTGGGCAGAGATGACCTCTGGGGGAGCACCACATCACTGGCAAGGGAAGCCACTACCACAGCAAGGTAAAACAAAGGCATTGAGCACATTTCTGTGCCTACTGCAATCCCTTCAAATCACTTTTCCCATCTTTAGTCCTCGCCTCACTACAAGCCCAAGATGTGCACGCTCAGGAGCAAAGAGCACGCTTTTATCTAACACATATCCAACCGATGCAGATGAGGAGGCACTGGCCACTAATGACAACTTGTAGGTTCTAATGGATCAAAGAAAAACCAGGCAATTTTACTTCTTACATGCACAGCAAGAGTCAGAATTTCAAACCCCAGTTGAAGCTGCTGAGCCCCAAGCAGAGCTGGCAGCTGAGCAGCTCCTTGTCATGCAGGATGAAGAGAAGCTGCTGCCAGAGGCTGCCAAGTTGCAGCAAAGCTCTCAATCTTAGGCTCCTGCAAGGAGATGAAGGTTTGTAAAGCTGGGGCCAAGGGACCTGCCACGAGACCCTGCACCTGCCCTAGAGCAGTGTTCACACCGAAGTTTTCTAGCAGAGACACGGTACAGCACCAAATGAAGGGAATCACCCAACACTGTTCCCTTCCCGGGTGCCAGAAAGCTACCTTTGAAGCTTGGAGCAGATTTTATCTGAACTCTAAGTTGCCTTTTGAAGATGTACTTGTTATTTTTAACCATATAGCAGAGGCAATACGTTCAAAGGTCCATGAAACTTTTAAGTCAGACTTCATTCCCTAAAGAAATAGTCATACAACAAACACTCAATTTTTATGAGCTGGTGGAATCATCGGTTAATAATCTGAGACAGAAAGAGCAACATGAATGTGAAAACAGGGTCAGAAGTGTAACTCAGCACCATGAATTTCATAGTGGCAGCCTCAGCAGTTCTAGAAGCCTCCACCATGACTGAGATTACCACTCTGAGATACACTCACACTGATCCACCTGGGGGCTGCTACAGACAAGAACCATTCCCTGCCTGCTCCCACCATCTTTTACACCAAATCTACCATCCTATAGCTTTGCTATGACATCACCACTTCACTGACCCTGTGAAAAACTTTTTTTGGGTGGATTTATTTCCTAGTTTCCCTGCAGGAAGGAACAAGTATGTCTTGCTAGTCCTTACATCCTGGGAAAAAAAAAAAAAACAAACCAACAACTAAACACGCAGAGATTATCCCTATTGGTGGCAGCCTGTAATTGCCATCAAATCTGCCCTGAAAAATGGTACTTCACTGGTGTCACCATTCGGAGCAGCCAACACCACAAAAAACATACTTCAGACACAAACCTTCTGGTGACGAGAGTAACACTTACCAGGGTGTGCTCACAGCAGTTACACAAGGGAGGCATGTGCCTGCACCAGGAGGAACAGATGTCCTCTTGGGAGGGTACACAGGGATTAGTAATCCATCTTCCATGTTCCCATTATCATTACGCATTATAATGGACACTTTGGAAATACAAACCTGGTTTAAACCCAATGGAGAACAGATTTTCTTTTAGACAATAGAAGCCAGGAATAAACCTGTCTCTAAATTAAAATTTGTGGGTTTGTATTACAGCAATAAAACTCCACATAAGATAAAAGGGCACTTTGAAATGTTCCATGGCTTTACCCTATTGTTCTAGCTCTATCTGGCACAGCTGCTAGTGCCACCTGCAACACAAGACACTGAAGAACAGAACCTGCAGCTCAAGGCACCCCTGCTGTAATTATCCAAACACAATCTTTCCTTTTGTCCAAGTTCTGCCAGAAGCTGACTAAAAAGAGCAGCTCTCCATGCACTGCAGCCTTTATCTCCCAAAACTTCTCATACTGAATCCAAGAAGAAAACCCAAACCCCCTCTCAATTTTCTTGGCAGACAGCTGTGAAGGGCAACAAAAGCCCCACTCTTAATTCCTCCCTGGCCAAAGCCTTTCACATACCATGTCATACCAGGTTCCTGATTTTGATGGACCAATTTTTATTTATCCTGCGTCTCAAGGAAACTATTTCTCAACTGGCATTAAGGACACTCACTTCCAGAGAAAAGCAGGTGAACTTTGGGGACTTCTGCACTCAGGGTGCCACATCTCCTTCTCTGCCCCTCCCTTCCCCAGCTGAGGCTGGAGCTGGACACTGCTCAGCCTGTGCCATGGTGACACTGCACAGCTGGACCCATGGCAACAGCCAGCTCCTCAGGGGCAGCACACACCAACTGCTGCAGTACCAGCTCCTGCAGCTTTAATCCTGGATTTGGAGCTGTTGAAAACCACAGGAAAGGAAAAAACCCAAGCCAAAACCCAACTCATGTGGCGATTACTAACTGAAATTTGTTTAAAAAAACCCCAAGCCTCCAAAGACCAGAATATAGAGAGCTATCCTGTTTTAAGAAGTTGGCAGCTTCACACTGTTGATTACCCAACACCTGCTTCTTGCCCAGGTTTCAAATTTCCACTGTTGGCAGCATCTAGGGTTAATGTAGGGGTTTTTTTGGTCTCATTTAAGAGAGTGTCGCTGTGTGATCAGCTTTGCAAATTTCACTGAGCTGTGTAAATACTTACTTGGAAAAGCAATAAGGGGGTTGAGTCACAAATGAAGATTGACCAAAACCAAATCCTTTATTTCCACAACTGTATAAATGTGCTCCAAGTATGTGTCCAACACAAGTTAGAAAAACAAAATAGAACATGCCAGTTGCAAACTAGATCAGTTCACCGACGTGCTGACTCCTTGGTATTAGGCTTAGTTACACAAGACCAGTCACAGTAAAAAGATACATTTTAGAGTACAAAGTAGCAGGATGTTAAGCCATTTCAGCTGGTGCACATACAAGTCACACTTCTGGCAGAAAATGCAGAGAAGTTTGCATTACTATGCTGGAAGCTACGTTGCATCACTTTAAATGGCATCAATATCGATATCATCATCTTTACTGTTTGCAGGCTTCACAGTTTCAACTTTAGGTACACTGGCAGTTGTGGAATACACCACCTGTGGAGACAAGACACTTTTTTAGCTACAGCACCTTCTGCCACTAAGCCCTGGAGTCATTCCACCACCCAACCACCCTCCTTGACCATGGCCATGAACCCCTGCTTTGTAAGGCAGAGCTGTGCACGTGCAGCTGCAGGAAGCAGCACCTCCTACTCAGGAGCAGAATAACACAACACTGGGAGGAGAACAATCAACCAATTCCTGTGTAAAAACACTCCCAGCCACAGTCAGCTGGAGTGTAACCAACAGATTTTACCTAGGCATAAACTGTGAGGAAAATGTATGTGAGCTGCTACTGTGCAAGAGACTGTCACTCTAGAATGGTATCTTGGGCTACCCAGGTGCAATTGCATTACAGCGATCTCATGCAGACACCTGACAACAATTAGCAACACTTAAAGGAATGTAAATTGAGTGTTCCTCCCGTTCCCAACATGCACAGCAATACCCCAAGTAATCCATTTCAGAGGGCACCAGGACAAAGTTACAAGACTCAAGCATGCAGGAACAGTGCAGCCTTGGAGCTACTGACAGTAAATGAGCCTTTCCTACCTCTATGTTTTCATCTTCATCCTCTTCTTCATTACCAGAAGATTCTTCTTCAGCTTCCTTTAGCCATTTAATAAATGGTTCTGCTTTAACACGGATTTCTTTGGCAAGGTCCTTTGAAACATATTTCTTTGAGGCCTGAAAAACAGACTTTGAGTGAACACTGAAGGCATTTACATCAGATTGTACCCAAATACTGCCTAAACTGCAACTCTGATTTCACCCACAGCCTTCCACAGCCCATCTTTGTGAAGGAGGCTTCTCACTGCACAAACTACACCACAATGGAGAAGCCAGATATAATAGGGTACTGTTGTGGTTTAGAGCAAATTCGAAAAGAAAATGTTTGGGATACAGGTAGCATAAAGTCACCCCAGGACAGCTAACTTCAGATATTTAATTGCTACAGCCCATTACATACTGCCCTTTACCTTTTCTGCCCAGCCAAGGATGACTTCTTCTTCCAGGAGATCTGCATCATACATTTCCTTCAAAATATGTGGTATTTTTGAAATAAGCTGAGACTGATGCATAGCTACCACACACTCGAAGCCATGGAGAAGGTACCTCTGAGCTTTTTTGTTGTTGTGGCAGAACTAGAATTGAGATAAAACCAGAAGGGATTGAATGAGCTTTTTTATTCTCTCAACTGAATAGAGAGCAAAAGCAGCTCTGAGATTGCAAAATTTACAGTAATTCATGCTATCCTACCCAGCAATTCCCCCTAGCTCAGGGGAAGTTTAAAACACTACAAAAAGTCCTTCCCCATAGCAACAAGCAACTGCCACAAAAAACTCCAAACAGTTGTCAGCATGAGTGCAGAAGAGATGGCTTACACGAAGGAAGTGACGTCTGTATTTTCTGATTTGTTCACGAATCTTTTCATCAAAAAGTACTTCAGTGAGAACAAGTGGGCCCATAGCCTTTACATCCAGTCTCTCTGCTTCTGCTACAATGTCTTTGTCAGAAGTATCGATGACACCTTCTTCCTTCTTTTTCTACAGGGAAACACATACAGAGAGAAAAATTTTAATGCCACTTGAGGTTTGCATTAATGCCCTTTGCAGTCATCCCTTCCCAGCACTGGTAGAACCAGTACTTTGCAATAGCTTGAGCAAGTTCCTCTTAGTTTCCTTACAAACATTGTGTACAATTACAGTTGAGAGATTACATCAAGCCAACAACCAAAGAATAGTTACCTTTACAAAATCAAATAGTAAGTTGACTCTCTCCTCTATAGTTCTTTCCAGGTCTTCACTAAGTGTGAGGTTCTTAGCATGGTCACTGATTTCATCCATTCTACGCCTCTGGGCTTCTTCTGTTGTGTCCTCACCCCAGTCATCATCATCCTCCTCCTCCTACAATACAAAACCAAAACAAGAGATCCACACAATATTACTGCAGGCTTAGTATTACGTGAGGATAGAAATGATACAGACTTGACAGCATTTCTCTAAAACTAAAGAAACGTTTACAGTACAATTTGCAAGTCAAAGATCATAGAGAAAGTGCAAACGCAGGGAAATAAGTAATGGACGCTGGACCCAATTCTACAGCCCACTGTAGGGCTACTTGAACTGCAGTTCTACCACTCTACCTAGTACACAGGAGACAATCCAAGTGCCTGTAAAGGAGTGATAAAGGATAGGCAGCTTTCACTTAGCAAGGAGCACAAATGCTGGTACTGATGAGCTGATAAAGCTGCTACAGAGGAAAATCACAGACCCTTCCATTCCAGCTTTAAGTTCTGGATACAGTAAGACTTTTATGTTGACCAGCAAGGAATGCCAGTGATTTCAAAGGTTTAAATCTGAGCAACGCACCACACACCCTTATCTCCCCACTTTCCCTTCTACTTACCACAACCTGTGGAGGAGTAATCTCCTCTGGTGGTGGGGGTGGAAGTGTCTCATTGCTGGACACAGAACCATTCTCTTTGTCCTTGCCTTTTCTGTTCTTCTTCTCCTTTTCTTTCTTTCCTGTACCAGTGTCACCACTTTCTGCAAGTGAATTTTAATGTTTTGTTCTATGAACTAGAGCAAACTAGGAAGTCCCTGCACCTCTGCCAAATCCCCAAGCGGGTTTGGATGCTTTCATTAGCTGCAAATCATGGGTAGTACCCATCCCCAGAAATATTCAGGGAAGATGTACATTTGGTGGGGAAACCCCCAGCTGCAGTCAAAGTCTTGTTTGTCACCAAGATTGTCCAAGTCTATATAACAGGTGACCTCACAAAGCAGAGACCCCTGGAATAGGTTAGACTTTTCTATTCTAGCAAGCTTAAATTGCAGCAGGCAACTAGATGCTTACTACAGAGTGTTGCTTGCACGGATTACAGTTCATGTTTACTACAGTTTTCACTTCCTACTCTCACATTTCATGCTGACCTAAAGGAACAACTGCCATGAGCTACAGCTAACTACCTTCCTTCCTTGTAAGTTTTGCCCTGCACAGGCAAATCCAGCTTTTAACAAACAGCTCTACTTGGGAAGGACACATTGTAAGAAGAAAAGACATTACCAGCACAGCTCCTTTATCTTGATCCCCAAACATACTCTAGGAGCATGCTGGTGCCTTTTTACACCACCATTAAATGTGAGCTATTTGTTTTTCTACTTCCATAACATCACTAATAGAGAAGTTCTCTTTAACCCCAGAAGTAAGGAAAGGCACTTACCAGGTGGGTTTTTGAGAATGAACGTGCAGAGTTTATGGTTTGTGTCAAGCATGCCTCGATAGCCACAGGCTTTGCAAGAGTTACCTATAGTTTGTTTCTTAGGATTGACATGCTGTTAAGAGAGAACAACCCCTAGTTAATTTACCACTTACAGAACAACTCCATTAAAGCCTAAACCTGATGTCTACATTATCATCTCCAAATGATTAAGGCAGAGCTTTAAATACTTTGCATCACCCTTTAAAGTTTAGATGTAGCAATTTATCCCAGAAGTTATGAACTATCAGAGATGTAAAACCTTTCCAAAGCGTGCAAGAATGTGTACTTGATTTTCTGTTCATAGATACTCAAGTCCGCTTTTAACTTAGAACCACTTCCACAAACATCTAACATAGTGTTTCCATAGCGTCACTGTTAATGCAGACAGAGAGCACTCACCAGATCAGTTTCAGGATTCTCACACTCAGGACAGAGAACAAATTTTTTAATGAATCCATCCAACATGTCTTGCAGCTTATTCGCCTCATGAGATCCATTGACAATGTAACGGTCATTCTTAACATCAAACTGGGTCTGTGCTCCCAGCTCACAACCAAAAAATTTGGTAGGATCTGTAAAGGAAGAATTACAGCTACTATCACATTCATATCTTTGTTGTGATTCTTAAACAGCAAGTAAATAGGCTACTGTTTCTTTTTGTCCATTTTTTAATCCTGAGATAATCACATTTCTCACAAATCTTTAAGGAAGAGTATTAATGCCTTATTTGCTAATTAACACTACCACTTCAAACACAAAAGCATTAGAAAACGCTGTGTCATTCCACACTACTACTTACACGTTGGAGGCCGATTAAGCGCCTTTGCAACGTCAACCATGTTGACTATAACCGTCTTTATTCCATTTCCTTTGCCCTCCACCTAAAGAAGACAAACCATGTTTTAAAGTTAAATGCTTGCAATAGCCAAACCCAGCGTGCATTTCCCATTTAACTACATCAAAGTTCTGCTTTGAAGTGATTCTCCTTCCAAGACCAATGTGCACTTAGTGCACTGGACACCCTCCCTGCCCTGAGTGGCCAAGCATTATCATGACCCCTCTTTTCCCTGCTGGGAGAACCAGATATGGGAGAACTCTCCCTGCTTACAGCTGCTCAGGAAGTTACCTTGGCAATCAGACGGGGCATTTTGTAGCGATAGAACTGATCTGAAACACTGCGGTTGACGTTGACAGACATTTTGCCTTATTAGTAGCTTTATCAATAAGATGAAGAGATCTTTGATTGCAGTTTTTTGGTATCTTCTGTCTGGAGAAGACGGGATGACATAAACGACTGCAAGAGTTCTCGGTCTCTGACATGAAAAAATTTTCGCCACTGAGGCTGTAAGGTTCTTGCTTGTATGCTATGTTTCCCCAATACAGGTACCAGTGGCTGCGCAACAGCTCTGCAAGTGTTAACAAACAGAAAAAAAAATTAAGTTTAGCTTAATGTACATCAGTCCACTCCTGCTACAAAGCTATGGAAGGGATTATTATATCTACGGTGACAAAAAGGGAAAAGTACATTTGTTAAGCTATGGCTTTCTTCCACCTATGGAACTGAAATCCAGCCTTGGCTTGTACTGCAAAGGAACTTTTCTTTAACTGCACCACAAAGCTTTCCACCCTCTCTTACTACCCTAAAACCACTGAACAGCTTACAACTACTTTTTTATATAATTAGCTTCAGCAGGAGTACTGCGATCACTAAGGAAGGACACACTCCTTGATTTATTATGCAGACCAGTGACTAGCACCACAATGGTCATGTGGTAGGGTTTCAGGCTGAAGGGCACAAGAAATCAGGAGAAAGATTTGGAAATCCATTTCAAACTCCACATCATAGCATGAACCTATTACAGAAACTGAAGTCTGCCAAAATGTTGAGAAATTTAAGTAAGATGAAGCACCAACAATCTGTAGCCCAACATAGTTTTTACATGGCTTACCAGTGTTTGGATCGGAGTGGAAAAGAGTTGAAAATTACGTAATTCTCTCTCACTTATGGATTCTCAGAGCAGCTTCTGTTGAGTTCTGACTTAACAATAAGCCTGATAAAGTCTGACAGAAGTTGCTTCACTTGTAGAAAGCCTAGCAATGCAGAGGTACAGAGCAGTGCAGCAGCTCTTCCAGTTGATTTTTTTCTTGGGGGAAGGGAGGAGGGGGAGGAGGGGGAAGGAGGATGAATCCTATTATTAACGTTGCCTTGAGCAGTATTTACATATTTAAATTAACACGTGCCCCTATAATCAGATCTAAGAGTACTTAAGCCACAACTGGTTGACTACACAGGCAACCCTGACTACAGAGCATGGCTATTCTGACACGTCATCATGTTGTTATCGTTAATGATAGATGCGTTGACACATTAAAAAAGCCTTCTTAGTATTTATGCGTGTCTATGGTGCAACATATTCGAGTCCTTCTGGTCAGGTTTACACCTTCTTTACACAATAGAACACGCCTTGCGTTCTACATTAGCCCTGATACAATTTTACCCTTCCTCAGCAAAAAGTACACCGCGGACTCTGTTTTAAACACACCATTTCCTTCCCCAGGATGTCTAAAAAGAGCCACCACGTAACCTGACCACGGGTTTGCAGAAAGTGCTGACGAAGCAGCTCTCCCGGTGACCGAGCTCTCAGAAGGAGCGTACCGTTTTTCCCCTCCTTTCAGAGCGCAGCATTTGTCCGCTGCAGGCTGAAGCTCCCTCTCCTGGTCCCTACGACACCTCATCCCAAGCACCACCCCCCTACACGCCGTGCACGGAGGAGAGAGCGGGACGGCAGACCGACTCCCTGCCGCACAGCGCCGCGTCCCCGCCCCGCTCGCGGTGAGTCATAAATGCAGCAATTAAGCACTGAGTCAGCGCTGGGAGCCACGGGGGAGTCACCCCCGGCCGCGCATGCGCCGCGCCGCGGGCCGGGGCAGCTCCACCGCCCCCCCCAGCCCGGGCCGCCCCCCGAGTGTCCCCCGGGGCCGCCCCTCGGGAGCGGGGGCCGAGCGCCCCCCCCCGCGGCCGGTGGGAACTGCGCCACTGCCCCCCCCGGCCACGGCGCGGGAGGCACGGCCCCGCCGCCGCCATCTTGTCTCGTCGCATGGCGGCGGCGAAATGGATATAAGTAAATAACTAAAAACAGAAAAGAAAGCCTCCCCCTACCCAAAACACAAACAATAACCCCACAGCTGAAGGTCTACGGCTTTTAGAGTCGAACCCTATTGTGCCTTTTAATGCTGTTTGTTTCCCTTCCCCCGGCATTGCCTCTCTTCCCCCCTCCCTCCGTCAAAGTCCCGGACGCTTCGTTACACAAAACCTCTGCAAATATCCACCGTTCACCGGCAGCGTGAGGCCCCAGCCCAGCCCAAACCACCCGCCCGCCCCCCCAACCTCACCTCGCTGCCCTCATTCGCCCGAGCCCACTACTAATACTCACCGTTTTCGTCCAATAAAGACATAAACCCAACGCTGCTCGCCCCGGGCTGCGACGAAGCCGATTGTGAGAGGAGAACAGGGCCGAGGGGGCGCTTATATCCAGACGGAGAGGGAGGCGGAGGCGGACGCCGCAGCCTCCGGGTCCCGGCGTCCTGGGGCGGGCGGTATCACCAGGGAGAGCGGTGCCGGGTAATCTGCGGACAAGACACAATCAGGAGCATCGTTAGCGGCGGCACCTGTGAGGGAAAGGGAGGAGAAGGAGGGGGGAGAAGAGGGAAGGGGGGAGGGAGAGGCGGCGAGAGGCGCGCAGCTGAGGCAGGAGGGGCCGGCGGACGGGACCCGGCAATGGCTGCCCGGTACTCACCTCTAGAATGTTCTCGCTCCGACTGAACAACGCCAGAGCTGGGATCAATCAGCCAGCGGCGCGCCCCGCCCCCCACCATCGCCATTGGCTCATCGCTCACCTTGCAGCGAAGCTATTGGCTAAAACCTTGCCGCTCCTCTCGCCTATTGGCAAAAGCCACCATCAATCAAGGCTTTGCCTCCCTCCCCCGTGCCCTCCCCCGCCAGTGCCCCAAAGGACATCGCGTCTACAGCGACCGAGTCTCGCGAGAGAGCGCGGGGCGGGGGGGCCGGGGCTGAGCGGGCCCGGCCGGGTCGGGCCCGGGCTGAGGGGCCGGTGCGGCGGGGCCGGTGCGGCGGGGCCGGTGCGGCGGGGCCGGGACCGAGGGGCCGGGGCTGAGGGGCCGGCGGGGCCTGAGGCCGCTCCCGGTTTCCTCCGGCCCCTCCGGTGTGCCCGGACACTGCCCCGGGGAGCGAGCTACTTCCTGGAGGGCAGTGACCGAGCGCTTGACATCTCAGCAACTATGTTACAAGTAATAATACAAATAATTTAAAGCAATTAAGTTGCTGAATAAGTTGTGTTTTTCCGGCACAGCCGGCTTTCGGGGTGTGGGAGAGAGCCTGTTATTTAACTTCAGTGTCTTAAAGGCTCAGCGTTGGGCGGCTCTGGGCGCTTGGGCTGCCTTACAAAGGATGACACAAGTGTCATATGCATGTACTCTGTTCTTAGTGGAAAATGTTACCAGCCCTATTGCCAGTTGAATTGGGACCCTGAATGAAATGCATGTCTAGATTTATTTTCACGTAAAAAGCAGAAAAGTTGCATCCTTTCTTCCCTGTTACTCTTTACCATCTTCTTCCGTCTACACTCCTCCAGTAGCACAGGTATTATATGGTTTGGGTATTTTAGAGTGTCAATAACGTTCAAGTGGCAAGGAAATTTTTCCTGACTTTATGAATTGTGTGGGTAACCAGCTCTCTTACCCCTATAAACACTCCCTAGCAGAGCAATGCTCCTCAGTTCCTGTCACTGTCATACTGAGTAATGTTGTAAAGCTTCTTGATGGCTCTGTGGGAGTACAGAGGAAAAGAGAGGGAGCGACAATAAAACTAGTAGTGACATTAAATGATGTTATATACTCTAAGTCTCTTCCTGCCTGAGCTTAGTTTAGACACATGGTTTTCCTGGCTGACTTTGATATCACATTGATGTGGTCAGAGGAGATGTCCCTCCTGTTGAAGCTTGAAGGACATATTGAACATTTTTGGTCTGATATGTAGAGCTGCACACAAAGAAGGTGGCTGATAAGTGAGGTTTTCCTAGAAGTCACAAAAGCAGGGCTATTGCCATTTCCAGTAACACACAGCAACAATAAAAAATTTTGTTTCCTCAGCTGGAGCAACCAGAGATAAATGTGCAGATCTTGGTGCTTTCTATCAAAACCCTCATTGTGGCAGCTGCCCTTGCTACATATCTCCTTTCAGTATATGGAATAGTTGGTCTTTCTAGCCAGGACAATGTTCTGAAAAGCATTGAGGAATGATTTGGGTTGGAAAATTAAAGACCATCTAGTTCTAACCCCTCACCATGGGCAGGGACACATTCCACCAGACCCACCACGTCCAATCTGGCCTTGGACACTTCCAGGGATGGAGGGTCCATCACACAAGTTTGTCTTGGACTTCACTATCAGCATTTGGAAAAGGTAAAAGTACTTCAGGATATTTTAAATGTCTCCTTGATAAATGCACAGCAACACTTTCTGAAATGAGAGAGAGTGTTAGGGCAAAATAAGGAAGCGTCTCCAAAGTATGTGTGGCTTGGCAGTCACCACCAGGGAAAAAAAGTCATAAAAAAGTGGGAGGCAAGAAAAGCAGAGCAAGAAATCCTTAGCTGAGAAACTATGTGGCACATGTAACTTGCTAAATGCCTCCTATTTGCGGCTTTAGCTCAGTGTTACAACACCTAGGGAGTTAATAAATTACCAATGAGCTGCTGGGAAAGAGACCCTGGATTTGATACTATTTGACATTAGGAATATTGACAATAGGAATCTGAACCCTTATGATTAATAGCATGAAGAAAGATAATTTTTAGACATAGTATATAAATTGACAAAAGTTAAAGAAGTACCTTTTACAGTGGTGTTTCTTCTGCAAAAAAGCATGTCTCGTCCAGGTGAAGTCACATGACATTCTCCTGTATTATGCAAATCAGACTAAAATTGTGGATTATTGACTTCAAGGTGCCTAGTTGTTGATTTTTTTTCCTCAGCAGAAAATTCATTACTATTAAATGTAGGATCCCAAATATTTTTGCTGAACCTTAATATTTACAGTTTGTTCATTTTAATATTTTGTGATGGGGACAAAACAGAAAAATGTTTTCTCTCATCCCACTTTACAATGTCACAATTTCATGAATCCTGAAGTTCATAGTTCACTTTGCTTGTGTGACCTCAAAAATACAGACGGCTTGTGTACTTTGCATTTTATTGACAGAAACTCTGTAAGTTTTATGTATACTTTTGCAGATACAACATTTCAAATTACATTAGTAAGTCAGGTTTTGCAAATGGTTTCATGTCTGAGAATAGGAAATTTTCCACAGTTGAATTTAGGGTGCATTTCTTTATCACAGAATTGCTGAGTTCAGCCTTGAACAAACCAAGTTTGCTCTATGTTGCCTTAGCCAGTTTTTATTAGGAATAACCAAGAGTCAATGGCTGTGACAATGCAGCAAAATGAAAACTGTTGAAATTCTTCACGTAGTTAGAATCGTCACAATTTGGTTTGTAATCTGAACACTTACAATGTGTCCTTTTAATCCCCGCTTGGCAACTTGATGTCCTTCTGTGGTTTATTCATTGAGTTTGTCCTCTATCCGTTGTGCAGCTGGCTGCAAACATAACCCTAATTCAAGGCCCTCTTGGTAACCTTGGCCTTGAAGAATGTTTTGTCTCTGCTGTGATTGTAATCTCCCACTGACTGGGTCAGAGCTCTTATTTCCTCCAGCGCATGCAGGAACATCAGCACCTGAGTAAGGGATTCCTCCTCGTGCCGTCTTCAGGGCTTTGGCTGTAATTTCAGGAGATGGAAGGAGGGCCAAGCTTATCTATAGTTGTGTGGAACAGCAAAAGCCTTTCTTCGTATCTCAGCAATGTGTAGAGAAAGTTTAATTATTTACATATCAGGTTGGAATAGGTAACCTGTAGGGAAGGGTGGGTCCGAAATCCAACAGTATTGACACTAGACATTGATCAGTCAAAAGGGCAGAGGTTAATTTTGGTTTTACTGTTCATAGGAGCTTCATAGTAATTTCTGTCCATCATCTCACTGACCACCTTGGGGAGGTCCACTTTGTGAAGTGCTTTTCTTTCCCTGCTCTGTAGCACCATCATTTCTGTAGCTATTATTAGTAGCTCAGGAATTAGCAAACAGAGAAAACCATGAGAGCAAGTGTGTGATGTTGGACACACATATAGCCATTATTTATGGCAGTTATTTTTGTTACTTCTTTTAGTATGCAGAAATGCTAAAATCTCCCAGCTAGTGCTTGGGTCTGAGTGCCCTGAAAGGGCTCAGTGTCAGCTGACAGCATGAGCTCTGCCCCAGATCTGGTCTTGTCACCAGTGAGGTTGTCTGTACAGTCCCTCTTTCTCTTCCAGTGTATGTCTGTCTCTACAAGGGAGTCACCTCAGCAAGGAGAGGAAAATAGCTTCTCTGCCCAATATAAACCAGTGTTTGATAGCAGTGAACTCCCTGCCCTGGAGACTTATCTTTTCTCTCTGTGTCTCAGCACTAAGTGGAAATGCTGGTGATAGGAATCAGGGAAGCCAGGTTTTCTCAGTTTGTCCAGGTTCAGCTTTGGCTACAGGCCTAACTGGCAGCTGTTACCATTATCCAGCAGTTGCATGTCTGTGGTTGGCAAATCTGCCTGCTACATTTTTATGGTTCCTGAAAGAAGTGGATGTGGAAGATAAGGAGTCCCTGGGAATACAGCTTCCAGCTGAGAACATGCTGTCAAAGCTACCTGCCTGCTCATAATGCCCATTAGTAACCACTGCATTTACATTTCCCTGCTTCTTGTCACAGTCAAGCTTCAGAAATCAATATCTGCCTGTGAGTTAAGTTAAATCTCTCTTCCAGCAGCATTTTAGCAATTTGCACTTCCATTTTGTTAAAAGAATTGCTCAGGCCCTCGCAGCTGTTGTGCTTTGCCAACACCTCCACACATTAATCCTCCTTGCTTTTTCTTTGGCTTCTGATGGTCTGGCAACCAGTGCTGTGATTAGCAGTGCAGACTTCCCAGCAGATGTTAATTCTAAGTAGTAAGAAATAGTAATGAGTACTTAGAGCTACCTTTTGGTTTTCTACTTTTCCTAAGGGAAAAAGTGTGGTAGCCCCTGGTATACAAAGCCTATCTCCAAACATCCTCCCAGCCTGGGGACACCCTGGAGATCTTAAGTGCTCTCACAGTCCCTCTCCTTTGAGCCAAAATGTGGCTGCTGATCTTGTTTCTAGGGATCTGCACTGCTGGGTGCAGGAAGTTCTGCTCATCTGTTCTGCCCATTAGAGGAGTTTCTTTGCTGTAGAACGATAGAAAGGCATTGCTGGGAGAGCTGAGATTTGGAGGCAGGATTGAGGCCCACACAGGGATGAAGTCTGTGCTTCTGCTGGCAGATCTAGGAAGAGGATAAAGCATCCCTGCTGCTTGTGCTGAAAGGAAAGGAAAAGCCAGGTTTGAAGGCAAAGGAAAATTTTGTGTTCTCCAAAACCTTTGAAGGTGCTGTTTGGCTGGTAGGGCAATGCTGTGCATTTGGAAAAAAACACATCACAGAAAATATTTTTTTCTCCTAAATCTGATTTTAAATCCCTAGGAGTTGCCTCTCTTGCAACATTGAAGGTATTTTACAGGGAACTACAGGTCCTAGAGGATAATGTTGAAATTGTACATCATGGTTGAGAATTTGCTACTTGTTTGGTATGTTTTACCAGCAGTTTGAGTACAGCTGGTGCCAGCTTCTTAATAAAAACACAGGGATTACCTTTTGTAATGAAGCAAATAATACATGACTGCCATGCAGTGCCAAAGGCTTTGAATGCTCTGGTGGTTTGCAGCTCAAATATTTATATTGCTAAAGTAAATTATTTGCCAAACTGCAAAACAAAGCAGGGGGAGTGGTCCTTAAATAGGAAAACAGAGGCAGAAATTTTGTCCTATGGTTTGCATATGCCAAGTGTTATGTATGCTTGGGGTATTACACAGACTAGTAGCAATATTAAATAGCTAATAACACACATGGTTTTCCAAGAGTGCTGTCATAAATTAAGCCTGGTTTTGGCCCGTGGGGATCCTTTGACACCTAATAAAAGCTGACTCGAAGCACTAATGATGTCTCACTCTACCTGTGAATGTCACTGTGTTTGGAATTACACAGGGGGTTCAGGAACAAATAAATGGTGCTGAAGACACAGGCAGGTGCATACTCGTAAACAAACACACTCACTACCATTGCAAAAATCTTGTTTGTTTAAGAAAAGAAGCCAAAAAGTATCCTTGAATATGAATCTGGGTCAAAAATGGTGTTGACTGTAAAGTCTAGCATGATTTTATTGACCTAATGTAGACTTTTGGTTTTGAGAATGACCCAGGAGACACTGAAGGGAAAACTTTTGTACAAGGATTTTACTGCCTTGAGTTGCTTCCAAAATCAGTTTTTCGAAAGTCTTAAGACACACAGTTGGGCCAGTGAAGGCTCAAAGGCATAATGTGGGGTGAATTTTCCCTTGAATCTCAAGGGTGTTATTTGAAGGGGAAAAAAAAAAAAAAAATCTTAGGCACATTGGTTATTTTTGAGCTTTTTACTTGGGATAGTCTTAGGACACAAGCTTTCCTGAAACAGGCCTTTTCATAGAGTCGAAGGGATCTAAAATAAATGCTGATGATAACATGATTTGTGGCTACCATGCTCATCTGGGAAGCTGTGGCACCCACAACTTAATTACATTATGTGGTAGCTGTGAACATTTTGACACTGTAATTCTTTCAGAACTTGATTTTAGGATTCCAAAATGATTGTGTGCATGTGAGAGATCACATGTATAAAGCATTATTTGGCACTTAGTCTAATTTATACTTGTTTCACCAGTGTCCCTACAATGCCTTTCTCTTAAGCCTTATTTGCAAAAGCAATTTGAAGCACAGTAGCATTATTGCTTCAGTGCCTGATGAGATGTCTGAATAAGCTGCAACTTGTTGTTGTACTGTTCTCCATGGATTTTGTATCTTCTCTGTCTTCTGTGCAATAAATGACACAAAACAGGACTTCCTAAAGTTCCTCACAACCACTCCAAGCTCTAAAAGAGGAGCTACTCAAAAATATGCTGGCCGCTTTCAGTGTTGTTTGCTGCATCTTATCCACAGTTAGTTTTTAATCATTCTCATGAATGATTTACTGTTCCCTTTCTATCATGTTACTTTTTCATTGTTGCCTCCAGCAGACAAAAAGCTTTCAAAGGGTTCTTTAGGGCTTAATGTATTGTTTGTCCTAGATATTTGGCATGACTTATTCAGAAATGTGTAATAAATACACAACTCCTCTCATTTCTGATTGTTTGCATATCTAAAACATATCCTTGTCCTAACCCTTGTGAAGAAAACTAACTCTATCTGAGCTGAAACCATCACAGGCATTTGGCAGAGTAATGGATGACCAGATGATGGATGAATAGTCTCTTCTACATGAAGTTAGGAAGGGTGTGTGGATGCAGGTGGAATCTAGAAGGTCATGTGTAATGTGTATAATACTTCTGTCTTCAAAGACATATGCTTATAAATGGTTATTTTTTGTAAGTAGATATCCAATTCTTTTGATTGGTTGCAGCTAATGTGGCTAAAGAAAGCCTTTACTTTCCCTGCTTACCTTTTTTTTTTTTCTTTTTATTTTTTTCTTCCCTGCTGCACAGAGGCAAGAAGTACTGTGACAAGGGATTTTGATAGTTTAGTCTATCTGCTTTGAAGGTAAGTCTCTGTGTGGGTCTATGTGCTCTGAAGGATGTTTACTAGTAGGCATTTGATAGAACTTTTTATTTTATAGATAATGAATTGTGAATCTCAGTGCCACTGCTGCTCCCATGGAGACTTACAGTAAACAGCTGAGTCATACAGAAATTTGAAGCCTCAAATTTCTTCTCTCACAGATGTGATGGAGCCCCACCGAGTCAGAGAGTCCTGAGCTACTGAGTTCTGCAACCTGAAAAATATTTGGGTGGACAGGAGGGTGAACAGCTTGTCCCCTGCACCTTGTCCAGCTCTGTGCTAACTCTGGTGCTCAGAAGGCATATTCTGGGGTGTGTGCAGGCAGATTGCACATCCTGGAGCAGCAGGGAATCAGGCAAAGTTGTGGTGGGCTGCCAAGTCCCAGCTTGCTGGCCAGGTTATCTGACAGTCAGCACAAACTTGCTATAGAGTGAGGTCTTCTCTCTTCACTCAGATCTTCTCTTACCCTAGCAAAGGTCTTAAAGGCAGCACTGTAGCTGACTTTGGGTTCTGGCAGATTCACCTGATTTTTGCCTGTTTACCTATCATGCTCCTGATCTGAAAACAGTGTTGTGTTTCCTGATTGTAACATATTCAGTATACCTCCTGAGAGATCTCTGGGAGACGTGATGAGTGTTGGGGAGGTCTGTCTTGCTACATCTGTGGACTCTGCACAGGGATATTGCACAAAAGGCTGTGTAATATATTCTTCCAAAGTCCTGCTAATGAGAACACATGAAGCAAAGGCGAGTTAGCAGTCATGGGTTTCCCACAGCGGTCTCTTTCATAACTGATAACTGATGGCTGCTTCTCAACAAATACATAAAAAATATCAGATACAACAAAGTCAGAGTCTGAAGCCTGTACTCAGGACCAGCTAAACTTCAGCCATTTGCTCTGACCACTTTTGAAAGCTTGGCATGCATTGCCTGCATGGGAGAGCTGTGCCAGAGCTGTGAAAAACCATGTATGTCTTAACTTGTGTTCTGTGTCTTTTATCTTGTCCATTTCCCACTGGCACTGACTGCACTTAAAGCTTTTTAGAGGATCTGTCATTGTGCTGTCCATGCTGCTAAGGATGAACAGACAGTATTCTGTTCTTAAATCCTGCTTTGGAAATCTCCTCATATTTTGTCCCTAGAAGAAACTTCTGGTTTGTTTATTTTGATTTGTCCTTTGGCTGTGGCTGGATGCCCAGTCATGGGCCAGAATCAAACTGGCTGACTACCAACACAGGGTAATTTGGAGCTCCTTGTAAGCGACTTCATTTTGGCCGTGCCTCTGCAGCATTTCCCAGAGCCAGTCATCTGTGCTTCAGCTGATCTGGGTGCAAGCTGAACTCTGACTTGCCTGGCTGAGCCTGCCAAGAAAAGCATTAGCTAAGCAGAAACAGTGTGTGGCTGGGGGCAAAGGTGAGCATGCATTAAGTATCCACATCTTGATACTAAAAGGATACAGCTACTATCTAAACAGGGTAGAGGGCATCGGGCAGACACACAGCCGCCTGAGGTGACCCAGGAGTGCACACCACGTCGCTTGCTGAGAAAGGCCTCTTTGTCTCCCTGCATTATGCCTGCCCATTTTGAGTGAGATGCAAAACAAATGCAAGAAAACAAACTCTATGTCCTTGATGACATTCTTCTGTTTCTTGGCATTGGTTTGTTGTGCTTAGAAAGGCCTTGAATGTGTCAGACCATAGTGTGTATCTCATGCCCAGGCAAAACAGAGATATTTGTACAGCTGGACTGAAGGTCCCCTCTCCCTTACATCCTGTCTAGGGTGTGGAGAGGGTGTCTGAATGGTGGGGCATCAGGTGAGAGACAGGATACAGATACTCAAGTTCTTCATCTGTGTTTAGGGAGGAGTGAAGTGCAAAGGTGGGGAGGAGACACTTAACCATCACCTACCCCTTTATCACCAGCTGTTGTCTGCCTGTATTTATATTGCTTCCCTCTTCCCATTTAGATTACAGCTTGACCAGTGTGACCTGGATTTTCACACCTTATTTTGAACACAGATAACACAAGTCTTGCTTTGGTTGAAGCCCTGCTATGTCCATGAGAATCTCTCAAAGAGGCAGGAGACTGTTTCTTATCTGTTTCAGAGGGATAGTCTTACCAAAGTTCTTGTACTTCACCTGGTTATGTGCAGTTCCTTTTTGTTGTGACAAGGCTTTACCACTTTGGCTATAGAAAACATGATAAAATAGACTTCACTTAGAGTTATAACTGGTTTTCTTCTCAGATTGTCTTTCATATCTATTTCTACACTGACAAAATGGTCAGACTGTGGACCTAGAAGTTGTAAGACTGAATGTGAGAGATACCTGTTCTGTGTTTCCCTGAGCTTTGACAGCATTCAGAAGTTTGGATGTACATCCTGATTTCTGTAATTACCAAATGCCTGTTTGGCAAATAGTTTACTTGAATGACACGTCCCATATCTGTATGCACCTCGACACTGTTTGGTGGGGCTGTTTTGCAGGAAGAGATAGCTTCCTGCTCCTGCAGTGGGTTCAGATCCAGCCAAGAGCCATGTTGGGTGCTGGCCTGAGGTAGCAAAGTCCTATAGCAGTCCTGGCTGCTGTTAGAGAAAGGCAATTCTAGCAAAGTAAATGCTTATTTCTCTTAGCTGTCCCGTACTTTGGTGTCTGGTAGTGACAACCTCTGAGCCCATTGGCGTGACAGTAGCTTTGGTCGCTTTTGGAAATTTGGGACTATATGGACTCAAAACCTCTGCCTTTTTATGAGAAGGCTGAGATAAGCCCCACATTTGAGCTCCAATCTTGTGTCTTACACAGGAAAATTCCCACTTCCATTAACTAGGTAGCTTTAAAAGTTAAACAGAAAGACTCTTCAGACACTCTTCTTTCTTTGTTACTCTCATGTTTGTTCTCATTTCAGCCCCCTAAGGGGAAAACCAAATGTCATTTGCAGTTCACTGCTGTGTATTACATTTATTGCCCCTGTCTTGCTCTCTTTCGGAGCATGAACCCAACCAACCAACTTCTTATCAGTTTGACAGGCTGTGACTGTTGTCCTGGTGACCAGTGTAGTTGCACTATCATCATGTACAGAAGGCACAGAAAGAGATGCTTCAATGTGTGTGTGTAGTTTTGCATGCACATGAAATGCCAGGAAGTCACTGGGATACGTGAAGATAAGATCCAAATCATGGGCTATGTATGTGAAAGATGAAGCAAAAGCAAAACAGAGGAGCACGGGAAGTTAATAGCTGTAGGAGAAGAAATGGGGCTGTGTGTAGGAGTAGCAAATGCTCTGCTCTTCTCAACATCTGATCTATGTACACGTAATTCAGTGCAGTTGTATTTGAGAGATACTTGCCTGCCAGCCTGCTGTCTTTTTCTACCCACTCCGTTTCTCCCATTTCTTGCTTAGGTTTATGGACATGAGAAAGAATAATGTTAGTAACACTTATGAGTCATGTTTTCCAACCAGACACACCATGCTTAACCCATTCATACACATGTCCTTGTACAGTGTCAACTCCAGTTCACCAATTACTCACATGAATCAATCAGACTGATTTTTGCCGTGCCCTGTCACAGATTATCTCCTAGGTGCTAAAAGAAAGCCCTGCTTTGAGTAGCATATGATCCAAATGGATGCCAAGGCAAGACAGATGGAAAGAGATGGGTAAGGGAGCACAAAGAAATAGTGAGACATCGTTACTCAGCACATAGGCAACAGTGTCAGCACACCAGCTGCCTAATGCTTGGGACAGCTTTTGCAGGCTACGTGGTGTGTTCTTGTTTTAGTGTTGGCTGGTTCATGTAAATATCGTCAGCTTTCAGCCATTGAAGAAAATGTGGGATGGGGTAACTGAGATAAAACAGATCCTGGCTTGTACAGGCTATGTGATATTCAGGGGATAAGAATTTACTCAGGTCTTCTACAGGTGAAAGGATTGTAGGAAACCTGCCAGTTTCTGTCCTGAGTGGGGACAGCTTTAACCTCCTGGGGTGAAAGTGGGGCACAGCCCAGGGGCTTGTGTTCCATGCGTGGTGCCATGGCGTTGTAGCTGCGGTTGCTATGGGGAGGGAGTGTCTGGTTAATCCCCAACCCAGCTAATCTTCCATAGCTAATTGAGAATTGAATACATTTTGTTTACTGTAAGATCTGGGCTTTCTGAACACTCATTACCAAGTATAACTCCACAGTCAGCAACTGAGTTCTGCACTAGATGCAAAATCATGGGAAGACATGTATGATCTGCTGCCTGTCTTGTTTTGCTTGTATATCTATGCCCCCAGCATTGCCCTTGCCTGGGTTTGCTTATCTGTGTCCTCCAGAGGCCTTGCAGCAGATAGGATGCTCTGCTAGACCCGCCAGATCTCTGTTCACATCTGTGTGCTCCAAACAGCCGGTGTGGGGGAGTATTTCGTTGGGACACGTTGCAGGCAGGAGCTGATGCAGCAGATCTGTCTCCTCCAAGGAAATGCTTCAGGGCAGGCTGTGTTTTGGGGGTGGTCAGCAGGGGGAAGGGAAAGGTCTGTGAACAATATTAGTCAGACCCTGTGCCAGGACTCCTGGTGGGATGTGCCACATCTTCTGGCTGAAGGATCAGAGCTCTGAGGACTAAAAAGGAGAAGTTTAAATATGTTATGGGATTGAGCTTCTGTCATGTAAAATTCATGGTGCTGGCAGGCCATTTTTAATAAATAATTACCCTCTCTGAAGAAGACACAATGTCTTCTTTTAATGCTTGTAAAAAAAGAAAAAAGAAAGGAAAAAAGGGATATTTAAAGAATTAATCTGATGTATTTTTGAACTTGCTCTCACGCAGCTTTGTACTGGAATGATACATGAATGTCCCCACGAGTAAAGGTAGCAGTGAGGGGAACATCACTTTGGTAAGAGGAGGAGACGAATGGTGTTTTCTGTTTAGCAGGAATAGAGGAGTTGCATTTCTCACTTCTGCAACACCTTCAGCTTCTGGGATGGCTCTGTGACCTTCAAAGACATCATGCATGGTGCTTGTGGGACACAGAGCAGGCCTGCACCAGCTCTCCTGTTACAGCACAGCTGATAACCCAGCTCCCATTACACCTTTCCTTCTGTTTTTTGTCGGCCTGTGCCTATTGTCCTGCACTCATTAGTACTTCTTCGGTTACCAAGATCAGACTGTTTTCCTTTGGGTTGCTCATGACTTTCATGGGTGTTGTGAATACAGAAATTTCTAAGGGACTTGTGAAAATCCTGTGTACCTTGAGCTGGTAAAACATGATTATGTAGACCTTCCTTTGTAACATGAGTTCTTCCTCTTAAGGGAAGCCAGATAAATGAAGAAGAAGCTATTGTTTGTTGTTGTTACAAAATGCTCTTAAGCTAAATGGGACTCTGGCACCAGCCACTAACTGCATAATTTCAGGAGTGTAACTGAAATGACTGGAAATCAATCTGGTTTTGCTGCTAATGAGTGAAATGAATAATTGTTGCTTTCAGTTCTTTTTTAAGGCAGTATTAGCTTGCTGGTTTAGACAATAAGATAGAGAAAGCATGTGTCAGTGACTGATTAAGTGTATGTGAATTAACTGATTCTTCCCCCAGAATATGGTTACAGAAAATTCAGTACAACACCACATGTGAGATGTTGCAGTTTATAGGTAGCAGAAGTGATCTGTGTGAGTATTATATGAGGGATGGAGAAAAAAAAATTGGAAAATATGGGGTATAAGAAGTTGTCTTCATAATGTTTGTCCCAAACCAGTGGTTTCCCTGGGACCAATATTAGAAATATGTGGCATATCAATGTTAGATGATGACGTAGTGAAGCATGGCTAAGCCTTTAGCCAGCTTGTATCAACCAGGTTGTTCCAGCTTTTAGAATATGTCCCATGTTCTTAAAACACCCCTGAGCATGCCTGAGTATCATTCGTCCTTTCTTGTCTTAGACAGAGTTGAGTTCCCATGTTATGCCATGTGTAACAGGGCTTGTCCTTTCCCTGTTCATTTGTGCTGCTTCTGTTTGCAGGAGAACCTGCTGTTGCCTGCCCTGTGTGGAAGATGATGTTTGTGTAACTCCATCTGCAGTCTGTACCTGATGCTCTGTGGCAGAATGGTCTTGCTGGAGAAAGAAATGTTACTTAGTGTTGGGAAGGTGAGTTGGATCTGCTCCAGTTGTCTTTGCCTGTGTTGCTTCTTTTGAAGTTCTTGTTTCCTTTTCCAGGTACCTGGATGGTACCAGTTGTTACCTAAGGAAAGCAGGATGCTTGGGGTGGGAGCTTCAGGGCTTGAGATCAATGTCAAACGACATATGAAAGCAACTTCAATGAATTTCAGTGTCTGCAATGTGTTGGTGGATTGCCAAAGAGGCACTTGAGACCCCAAAAGGGCCCTTATTCTGAGACAGTAGGTCTTGGGCAAGAGACAGAGGCAGAAAAGGTGTCAGCAAACACCAGACTCTCCCAACCAGCTCAGCCTCTTCCCTTTTTCTGTGGCGGGAGAAGATTGTCCCCATGCTTTTGGCCTCTCAGCAGCACATTCTGATGTTCCTTGTGCAGCTTTGAAACCAAGAACCAGAGGTGTTTCCCAGCTGTACAGAAGCTCTGGGCTGGTGGTGATGTTCTGGGGAGGTGGGTAAAGAAGATTCTGTGTGGAACTTCCCTCCTGCTGAGGTGACTCACCCTAACAAGCAACTTTTGCTGGTTCCATTGCACAATCTGCAGCCCATCATGGCTGGGAGTCATCAGTCATACAGCTGACCCTGTGCCCTTACAGATCATATACATCTGGGTTTTTTTGTGTGAGTGGAAAGTCAGAAGACCTGTGGGCCTGGAGATGGGTTCCTGACATTCTTTGTTGTGGTTAATTTCTGGAAATTTAGGATGTGGTTCATCTGTTCTCACATACACATATCAGTGCCTGAGCTACCCATTCTAAATTCTTTCTGCGGCTGATGAAGAGGATGAGCCAGTGCTGGTGTGCTGCTTGACAGGCCTATTTTAGAAATCTGCATTCACTTGAGAGGAAGGACACTGCCTACTGCTGTGTCTTTTTTCTGCTTATAGAAACAATCTGGATTATCCACAAAGATGTACATTTCTTCACACTGGCCATGCAGTTAATGAAAAGACTCACCTCCTCAGAACTTGGATAGTCTGATGACTTAAGGACTGGGCAAAACCTATGGACTACCCAGATAGGCCAGGTGAAAGCCGGGCAAATAGAGATCTGGACACAGAAGGTCCTGGCCATAGGGGCCCCTGGCTTGTTTGTCAGGGTTGTGACCACAAACATTTTGCAGGATTTTGTTTTGGACTTGTTTTGCTTGTGCCAAGGAGATAAGAAGAGCTCTCATGAAATAAACTTGAATCTCTGAAAAAGTTTTATGTTCACTGAACTGGGGTCTCCTGCTGACTTTTGTCTGATTGTTGAGGTTTTGGGTATACCCTTTCAGAAGTTGTGAAGTTATGCCTTTTCTATTATCCATCCAATTCTGCCTGATTCCTCATCTCCCGTGACCTCCGGCATCTTTTCTGCTCCATATCCTCATACCTTGTTACCTGTGTCACTATCTTGCTTTTTCATATTCTCTCTGTGCTCTTGTCTGGTTTCATTTGCTCACTGCCTGTGCTTTGTTTCACTGACTGCCAAGGCATGCAATCTTCAAGGTCTCTCAATAGTCTGAATTTGCCTTTTAAAAAGAGGCCAAAGATCTCAGCAACCTACCCAAAGAAGTATGAAAACAAACCACCCCAAACAAGACAGACAGGAAAATATACAGTGGATCTTTCTCTGTGTTCATAAATAAAAGTCAGACAATCACATGCTTTTCTAAAAATAACACCCATAGCAAGTGTTTTGGTAGGAATAATACTGACCTAGTTTGCATGTTGCCCACATGCAAAAAAAAAAAAAAAAAAAAAAAAAAAAAAAAAAAAAAAAAAAAAGTTGGAGAGGAAAATCCACTGCCTGACAGGGTATTTGCATTTGCTGAACCAGATCTGAATTGAGAGGTGGTCGAACAGGTCTTATAGCTCCTGCTTTGGACAATACACTTGGGCATGTGGTGTGACTCTTGGGGATGTCCTATGCAGGGCCAGGAGCTGGACTCTTTGGAGGATGATCCTTGTGGGTCCTTCCAACTCAGCATATTCCATGATTCTGTGATTCTGTGATTCTTGGTGGCCCCTCTGGAGGTTTCAGAGGAGAGGGGCTGGGCAAATAAATGCTCATTGGCAGCATGGCCCACAGCAGCCATTTGCCTTTTGTGTGGGCTGGATGTGTAAGCTGCACCCTTGTGGTACAGTCAGTGAGGGTCCACATGAGCAGAAATCCTCTTCTGCAGCCTCGGTCTGGGATGTTCATGTCTGGAGAATGGGCAGGATATCTCTGTGATCTGTGGACCTGAATTTGTTTATGTGAGTTCAGCATTCTGTCTTCATCTGTGGCACAGATTGAAACATTTTGGTGTTGAAGGAAATGACCCTTGACTGCCCAGCTCCTGCCCACCCCATGGACTCAGTCTGTGCTCCTGTCCTTGTCCCTGTGGCCAGGACTGTAGCATAGCCCTAGGGCAGAAATTGTACCCTGAGGCATATGAGAGGGTCATCCCTGTGTGCCAGCTCCATCTTATCCCTTCTAAGAGGATATTGTTCAGGTCCTGGCCTGGATCTGGAACTGTTCTCTGTGGGCAGTTCAGCATCAGTGACAAAAATGACAGCTGCTATCAAGAGCTGGCAAGGCAGCATCCCTCACACTGATGGACACCCTTGGATTTCCTGGAAATCGCCCTCGGAGATCACTGGTCTTATGAGTATTGTTGGTTAATATGCAAGATTACTGAGATGGGCATGTGGGGGGGCCTGATAGGATCTCAGGGAGATGAGGGCAAAGTGAATCAGCAGCAGAGGCTGGATGAAAAGGTCCTTTCTCCAGGGCTGACCCATCTTTCTGCCCCCCTGAGCCTACCACTACCTTTACATTATTGAGTACCACAGGATGTGCTTCCCATGCGTTGGAGAACTGGCAGAAGGAGAAGTGTCCTGCAGGGCTCACCAGTAGGACATGGCATTGCCTTATTGAGGCCTCCCTAGCTTCCCAGGGGTGACAGATGTGCTGAGTCTGCAGCTGGATCCCACGGTGACCCGGCAGTGTAGGGCTCAGCAGCCCTTGCTGGCTCATTTCCTCTTGGTGTGACATGAAGCAGCAGTCCCTGATCCAGCACAGCCTCGCTGCCGGCAGGAGCTGCCCCCGAGCTGCCGGAAAGCTGCAGGTGGCTCCGGAGCTCCAGCCGGCTGCCCCACTGTGCGGCTGTGCCCTTCACAGCTTTGGCACATCTCAGCCTCTCCACAGAGCTCTGGCTCCCCGGCCTGTCACGTGTGCTGTAAGGAGGGCTGTAGCCCTTTCCACACCCCAAAATGAGAGCAGAAGTGTGTCGAGGAGTGCTCTGTGGGGATATGGATAAAGTTTTTATGGCAAATGGATGCCATCACTTTCCCTTAAGATTATTTCCTCTTTCTTATTTTTCCCGTCTCTCATGATAAGTGATATATGAATTTCTGACTCTGAGCAGCCTTGATGCTGGGAAATGCTCTCATTCAAGCAGAGAATCTAGGTCAGCTGCTCATAAGAATAGATCAAGCCTTCGTTGAATGCAGTGGACAGAACTTCAGTGGGATGGGTTTTTCCCTGGCTTGTTTTGTTCTTAGTGAGCTCCAGAAGTTGACAGGCATTTTGTGGACAGAAGCTATAACATCCTGCCAGCAGGCTCGAAGTGAGCATTACTGAATCAGTGCATCAAAGAGGAAAATCAATACTATGAGGTATTAATTGTGATTTAATTTTTTTTAAACCTAAGATAGGGCATTTAGTAATGAAGATCTGTATCTATGGTAAGAGGATCTGATTTGTGAGAACATATATTATAAAAATGGAGTTTGAACTTTTTCTCTGATTTCACACCTATAAATAACTGCTCTTACATATGGCATCTAATTATTTAATTGTATATGTAGATTAGACAGTCATTTACATGCTGTCATCAATGACAGCAACTAATAGCACTGGCAGTTATTTCCAGGAACATATGGTAATGCCAAAGGTTTTAAATAATAGTCAGTACCTGCCATACATATCAATATCTCTCCTGATCTCTTCCTTTCAAAAATGTTAGAATAAATTAATAATCACAAGATGCATCTGCTTCTTCTTGGAACTAGTTGCACCACAGATCTGTTGTACTATATATTTTATATAAAATTATGGTCCAGCTTGGAGTTCCTGATTTATCTGGGTGTGATAGCTCCTTGAGACTGGGAAGGAAGAGGAAATAAAATGTTAATATGCTTTTTCTCCATTTTATTTATGTATGCAGAGGGGGGAAGGCAGTTGCAGACATGAAGAATCCAGGTCTCACTAGTATGAAGTGTGATCCATAGACATTTTTATCCAGAAGATATTTTGCAGCTCTTTGGCCTTGCTTTTGTGTGGACTAAATTGTTACTCATGGTAAGGTTAATAGGAACCAGGGATAGGGGGTGCCCAGCTCATCTTCTTGTCCTCATCAACAAAATCAGTGCACTCATCTTTTTCCTGATGTAAAACAGGTTTTGAGCATGAAAGCTTATATTTTTGCTGTCATTTTACATGTTTTGCCCACATGTGTAAGGTGTATTGAACTGTGAAGAGTGGAGTAATAGCCAAGGAGACCTCCTGTGAACATACAACCATTATTGGGCTTGGAAGTTCCACATTAAAACCTTGTGCAGAAAATAGCATTATTGACCCATTTATTCAAACAGACAAGCTCCAAGGCAGCTGCCTGAAAATCCAGCGATTCTGTGCTGTGTCAAGATCAGCTGTGTTAACTTGGTTTGCAGTTTGTGTGATTTTCAGAGGTTATTGACTCCAAGGCATTTGTTGTCGTGGAGTATACAAGCACCACCCTACACTACTACTTCCTGCTCACTAAACAGATATGTACAGTTAAGAGGCTGAATATTCTCTTTGAAACAAAAGGAAATTGTCAGTTACTTAAATCCGTTGTTGCAATATGGCCTTAATGCTCCTTTTAAAATTTATTTTCAAGAGTCTTGGCTCTTGGCAGCCAATAAATAATACGTGCAGGAGATCAAAGTTCGTAACAGTGCAGATAACGTGTTTGTTCATGTTGGGAAAAAACCCCAGCGATTCGTTTTTCAATTTGCTCAATAATTTAGTAACATCCTTACAAGTCACCTAATTTTGGTTCCTCAAGGACCACATCTTCCTCCTTTGCAGGGAGAATTTTTCTGTGAGCGATGAAGGTGGCAGAGTGGCTGTGGAAAAGGCGGCAGAGGAACAGTGCCAGTGTGCTGGCAGTTGGTGCTGTGCAGCTCTCAGGAGCTGGGGTAGTGTCTCTGGATCTTTATATAGCACTCCCTTCATGCTGCTGAGACGTGGGAAGTGAAGAAAAGATGAGATACATCCTGATACTGACAGCAGATGCATGCATTACAAATACTCTTCCCTTTCCTTTACCTTGGCTGTTCCTAATGCCTCCCTCCCCAGGTTTTGCCCACCTCTTGTTTTCTAGGCATTTCTTTGATTCCTATAAGACAGGAATGGGTCTGAAAATCTTGAAGACCTTTAGGTAGCTTCCACATCATGAAACAGTGCTGAATTTTCTAGTGCCATTTCTCTTCTAAAAACACTTTTCTGGTTTTGGAAGAAAACCTGGTGATGTAGTGTAAATGTTTTATCACCATGTATTTGGGAAGCCTGCTTTATTCAGCCTGAACTGATGCTAATAAAAATTTAATGCTTCTCTTTGTGCTCATGAAGAGTTCCTCCCCAGGGTATTTTTCTGAAGTAGTTTCAGAGGATGATTGGCTCTGTCCTAGGAGCCTTTTGGGTGCCTCTTACTGTAGCAAGTCCCTCACAGGCTAGCAAGCTCCAGTGCTAAGACTGCAAAAGTCTTTCAAAATGGACCTTTAAACAGAGTGATTTGGCATCTTGGATATCCTGAGCTTTACCAGGGCTAGTGGCTAAACCAGGTTGCTGCTCACTGTGGGGTGGGAATGGAGTTCTTGCTCAGGTTGTCCAGAAGGGACAACAGGAGACACTTGGTGCTGAGCATTTCTGAAGATTAAAAGCTGATCTCTTTTATTCTATGTTCTCTCCTAAATAACCTGTTCAGCCATGTGGATGAGGGCCCTGAGTAATGTTGTTAATATAGCCCATCCCATACAAATAAATGTATTAATATATTGATATATTACTACATTACCTAAGAAATGTTGATGTGGTAATATAAGAATATATATTTATTTAAATATATTAATATATTAAAATGCCCCATCAAATAGCTCCTTTGTCAGTGCAAGTGCATAGGGCATTCTTGCCTTAGTTTCTAGCCAGACACACTTGCACTGAATGTTGAGGGGAGAAACAGTTGAGTTTTGACATTTTGTTAATATTGAAATGTGCCTGGTTCCTGTCAGAGGTCTCAGGGCGCCCTGGCAGCTGATCTGTAGCTATGATTCTTAGCCTCCAGATGGTGTCTGGCAGATGTGCCTGTGGAGCCATGTCAGTGCACTGGAGGTGAAACACTGAAGACTGGAATTTACACAATCACTGGCCTCTTGTGGCAGCAGAAGAATGTGAATGATGTCATGTGGATTTTCAGTCCCAAATCTCTGCATATGCTGCACTATGTAGGGCTGTGGGTACAGATGTGTGTAGGAAGTTTCCTCTGAAGTTGAACCTAAAGTTTTTACTGCTGGAAAGAATTGACGTAAAAATGCACAGAGGAATTCTGTTTATCTGAGGCAACTGAAGAGACTCTAAGTTTTAGGCTTGTCTGTTTAAATGTAGATGGAATATTCATAATACAATCTTTCCCAAAAAAAACCCCCTCTGGATAAAATCATGGATCATCTTGAAATGAGACATGGTAGTGGTTGAGGTAGTGCATTCTTCACCACACTAGCAAACAATATCCATGATTAATTTTTTTGAAAAGCTCTTTCCATTCCTAGGAGACCAAGCAGCATTTAAATTGCAGATTTCCTCTGAGAAAGCTGCCCCTGGAGCCTTCCTTGGATAACTTCAGATAACTCATAAGATTAGAAACCAAGCTGTTTGGTGACTGCTCCTCGACTTGACTGGCAGCCTGCAGTGCTGTGGTGTTTTATGTTGCAGAAAACTTTGCTGAAGACTAAGTTGCTACTCTGAAAAGTGTTGTTTCAGTCTTCTCTTACTATGTGGATTAAGATATTCTCAATGCAAGGATTTATACAGCCACTTCAAACACTTCTATTGCTTGACTCTCTACTGCTCATCTTCAAAATTTGGGGGATTGTGCGTTTTATTTATTATTACTACAACTATGCCAATTTTGTGAAAAGGGGAAGCGTCTTCCTTAGAGCAATGCTTGTTTCATTCTGAACAGAAAAATCAGAATTAGGCAAAATCCCCAGAAATTAGCTAAAAATGTTCTAAAGGGACAGCAAAGTAGGTTACTAATTAAGTGAAAATTGAGATCAGTTTGAAATGGGGTCCTCACAATCAGAGGGAAGACAGAGGCAGTACAAAATTTTATATCACATCCAATGTTTTTTTTCAGTGTTCAGGGCAGGGGAAGGAATACTATTCAGTCCTTTGGGGAACTTGTCCTCAGGACTTTAGTGTAGTTGCTAAAAGTGCTGGGACCATGCAGCATCTCTGTCAATCCATCTGTCTGTCCTCTCCAAATTCCTCCAGTTTCAGACAAATCCAGAGAAGATCTGAAGTCTCAGATTAGCTCTTTCAAAATGGGATAAAAATCTGTGGCTGAGCAGAGGAAAGCTTCTCAAGCAAGCACACTCAGGAAGAGAAAGGAAGAAGCTTTCTTCTTTCCCTTTTGCTCCAATATCTGTGGCCTGTTTGGGGCAGTGCAGATCTCAGGAGGTGAGAGGTTGCAGCCTGGGGCCAGGAGTCCCTGTAGGGAAGCAACTTTGTTTAATCTGTTGCTATTGGAGAGCCTGCCTGTATTAAATATTTGTGCAGCTTTATTTGCTCTTGCACATGCACACAGTTTATCTGGAGAGTACAGGGGATTTGGTGAGCAAGAGAGGCAAGAAAACCATGTTTGTTTACCTTCAGACTGAGCTGCTGGGTGAAGTCTCTGGTGTGAAATAAAGGCTGAGTTCATGCTGTGTTCTCTTCCTTAGCAGGGGCAGTGGAGGTCTATCCTCTCCTCAGATGTGTATATTTATGAAGTGTGTAAGGATGTACTGTTTTGTGTGAGCCACCTTCTGTCAGTTTGGTTAAAACTGGCTTTAAAATTGGTTAAAACTGACTTAAAATCCACTCGTGCATTAAGGCAGGGGATCACATGAATGGAGATACATGCAGCCTCTGGCTGTGCTGTCTTGTTTCCTTTGGAAATGGAGTTATCCTTAGGAAATAAGAATTAATACATGTTTTCCACAGGATGATAAACATCTGACTGCAGAATAGGCAAAGTCACCTCTTGCATATGACTGTGACGGCAATGCCAGCTGCAATGTCTAATGTGCGGGGAAGATGCTTTTGTTTTGTTTCTTTGTTGGTTTATTTGTTTTCTCTCTCTCCAAAAAAACCTACCTTGCTCGGAATAGAGACTTGCTCTTCCTTGATAGCTGATGAAATCAAAGGTGCTGTGTGTGAGTGGAGGAACACATTGTCAGACTGCATCATAGCTTCACAGAGTGGTTTTGCATGGATTAATATCCTAGGAAGCCAACATCTTTCTGTGCTGCACTCTGCATGTTTTATAATCATAATTAATATTCCTTTCTGCCATGTTTCATCCCTTTGGTTCAAACTGGTGGAAAGTACCAGCATGTTCTGGAAACAAAAGAAGGAGGTGAAAAACCTCTCCAGATGCTGAAATCCTCCTGCCTGTTAGGACCAAGCGTATTTCATATAACAGATGCTACTGAACACAAAGTTTCCATTGTCTATGCCTGACTGTGTTCATGTAGTGTCCCTGCAAAGCAACCAGGGGCATCACTGCATTGCTGGAATTGCAATATTAATGCAATTGGACTCTCGCAAAGTCATTTAATTTGTAGTGCTAATAGTCTGACTTCATCTGATTAGCATCAATGCCAAACAGCTATTGTTCAAGGCAGGCACACAATCCACTTGTTACAAAGAGATTTTATCTATATAGGCAGAAAAATGGGGAAATAGTAAGATAAAGAGTTATGACAACAGAGAAACATTATAAAAATTTATCCAAGATATTCACTTGTTTAATGGAAAGTCCCAAAGACAAAGGAGTTATAGTTTTTCTGAGATAGGAAGACAGGGTCTCAGTGATGTGGGGAGGCTGTGGACTTTTCCAGGAGCTCCAGGAAATGAGGGAAACTCCTGAATGCTGGGGATGTTCCTAGGAGACAAATTGCTTCTCTTTCACAGTAAACAAAGCAAGGGTCATGGCAGAGAGAATGACCCTTCTAGAGAACATCCCACTGTGGATAAATGGAGGCATTGAAACACCAGGAAGAAGGAGAGGGCTGGCTTCCAAGAAGTGGCTTTGGAGGAAGAAGAAAGTTATTTGGTACACCTGACAAAGGAGTTTGTTCAGAAGCAGAACTGTTCTTGGTCTTGGTCTTGTGTCCTTGTGGTTTCCTATTGCCCTTCTTTCCTTGGAATGGCTCCCCTTGGATGAGCAGCTCAGGAGCCCATGGAAGGAGCAGATAAAACGTGGCTGTGCCCCAGTTCCTTTGCCCAAAACAATGTTTTTTGACAGCAAACAATCCCCTTTGCATTATGTACACTCTTTGTGAAAAACCTCTGTTCTAGTTTGGTCTCAATACTTTTATGTAAAGGTATAGTTTCCCTGTGAACTTTGGCTGTCTTGGCATAACACCATCCATGGGACCACAGTGGTAGATGATATTCCTAGAGACTCAAATCATCCCCATGTTTTAGCTGCAGAATTTTACCCTGAGCAGTGACAAAGAATTAGAGACAGAAAGGAGAGACCTGTACACCCTGCATGTGCTGTTGAGGCACACAGTCCCAGAGAAGCAGGCTGCTGGTGGCCTCTGGGCAGCTCCTTTGTGGCATGTCCCCTCCTGCAAGAGTGCGTTCTCCTTGGAGACAATGTCCTTCAACCCAAAGCAATTGTGGGCAGGGGTTGCAGAGTGGGTGACAACGGACTGCTGGGGCATCACTTCCTGCTGCTGCTGGGCTCAGCACCCTTGGTCAGACTGACCATCCTCATCCTGCTGTCCCTTTGCAGTGTGCTCCTGGCTGCCTTCTGCCAGAGGCCATGGCCTGCTCTGCCTCTGGTTGAGGGGAAGGCAGGACAGAGGAGCCATGTGGGTTGTTGGTGCTGCAGAGATTGGGTGGACTGTGCCCTGAGGGCACTTATTTCTTGGGGAGTGTCTGACATTCCCTTGATTGAATGGGTCAAGTGGTCCATGGAGTAAGAGTTGGTCCTAGCCTCAGGATGACAGACCATCTGTGCAGTCACTCCCTGCTTTCCACAGGCTTGTATTGTATTCCCTTGAAAGAAGCTTTCTGGGAAAACACAGCAATTCCCACACATCATGCTGCCACAGTTAAGGGCAAGATCTGCAATTGTAAGTGTGTTCAGAATCTGTGTACTGCAGAGAGTCTTGCCTTCAGGACTGGCACTTTGACATCTAATTTCCTTCCAGAGAGAAATCTAGGGAAATGGTTTTTGTTAGAGACAGCCTTGTTGGAAAAAAATGCTGATGAAGTGAAACATAAACACATTGTGTTGGAATTTTCATGGGAAAATATTGCTGAAGGCTTTCAGCACGCCTGGAATGCTTCTCTCAGTACTGACCCTCTTACTCCATCTTGTATTCATATACCGTGCAGCTATAACATTCCAAATGAAACATTTTAACTTCAGCTGATTAAAAATTAAGGTCAAAATGGAATGTGTATAAAGCCTCTCAATTTTCAACTTTATTCACAAACTGGGAAAACACTGTATTTTGCAACCTCAGTATTTCCTACTGGCAGCAGCTCAAATGTGTGACCACTGCTGGAATTTCTGTTTCTCTTTCCAAATAAAATGTGTTTATTTCCTCCTCCCTATTGTTACTGATGAATCAAATGGCTTTGTGATAACATGCTGGTGGAATTAAGCACTGATAGAAGAGCCAGAACAACATAACCTTTACTTGGTTTCCAAGTAGAAAACTAGTGGAATTTTACTATCATGAAAATGTAGAAAATCTTGGAAGAAACTGCAGGCATTAAACCCAGAAATATGAATTAACATATTTGAAACAGTCTAGATGATGTGTGGAAAAATCACCCCTTAAATTCATACCCCCAAAATCATTGTTGCACAGTGTATGGTTTTGAATCAATACAGCTTGCAATAATTAATGCAAACTATCCTCAGCTGATGAAAATCATCAAGTTTTTGATTTAATCTTTATAATAATAGAATGGAGAATTAAACCCAGCTTGTAATTCTCTTGCAAGAAGGGTGTGGTAAGGACATCATTTCAACTCCTCTCCAAGTTCTCACAGCAGTGTAGGGACTTTAAAAATATAAATCTATTTTAAATACAATCTCTTGGATTTAAAAGAAGCTTTCTGTGGGGGAATTTTTTTCTGTGCTTTATGGTCAGAACCTTTAGCAGCCCAATCCAGACCTTGTGCTAAGCAGACACACACCTCCTTTTCCTTCACTTGTGGATATTGGCTGGTGAACTGATCTATATGTGTGCATACACATAGAAACACACACACACACACATATAGGGTGGATTGCTGCAATGTTATGCCATTTATATCCATGTGTGTGCATTTAATTTTAAAGTAATACATAATAGAGTACATAGTTGCTGGAATACTGCACATTCCAGAAGGCTGAGATTGCTTTTATCTCCCCTGAATGGTGTTATTAAAACATGGAAACCAGCACCCATTCTCTGGGCCTTTACATCCCTGGTGCCTAGCACTAGGCTTGCTGGGAGGTAAAGGAAAACTTGGCTGAAAACCCAGATGTGATCTCCCTGCCAAAGAAAAACTCAGGTGCAGCCTGGGCATGTGGGGTGGGTGGAAAAGGATGTGTGCTGCATAGAAAGTATTACTAATCAACTCCCTTAAACTCATAGCATGGTCATCAAGATAACTGGCAGTGCACGGATATTTTAGTCGTTTAGAAAATGCCAAAAATCCCCCTGGCTTTCCCCCAGTGATTGTGGTTAGATTATGTATGAGGTTTTTGACATTATTTACCCAGAAGAGGGAAGGATTACATAAGAGGCTGGAAGCCTATAAAAGTGTCCTCACTTGGCACAGACAGGAACCAGGCTAGACTTTTTTAAAGGCAGCTGAAGCCTGTAGCTGCACAGAAAAAAAAAAAAATAGAAAAAGAGAGAACTTCTCTAGGAGATAGACACTAAGATTACTTTGCATACAACTGTTTCTCATGTTTTCTTCTGATAGTTTTCCCAGTTGGACAGAAAGCACCTAAATCTGTTTGGATCATGAGGAAGACAAAGCATTCCTGGGCAGCCTGTGTGGGAGGAGGCAACAAGAAGGGGGAGAAAATGGCCGGGGAAGATGCAAGAATACTGCCCAAGGCCACACATGAGGAGAGAAAGAAGCAGGAGGCGAAGAGGAAAGGGAAATTGAAAACCTTGGCAGGCAAATTGCTGAAGACTGTGGTTGGTGGGAAGGAGATGGTGGAGAAGCCTAGTGCTGAGGATGTGGCAGGGAATTTGCTGAAGAGGCCAACCAGTAAGAAAAAAGTGGAGAGAGGGATGCCTGCAGGTAACCTTGAAGTTATCTCTGGGTCCAGGCCTATATCTTCTCTGCCCCTCCCATCCCGCAGGCTCTTGTTTTCCATAAGGTTCTGGATTAGGTGCTTTCCACTCTCCTCCTCCCCATCCTTCACCTGAATTCTTGTCCCTTCTGAACCCTACACTTGCAACTCTGGACAGTTCTGTATTTCACTTTTCATTTGCCTCACAAATGTTTCCCTTTGCTGTTCTTATTTTTATCTCTGCAAAGACTCCTGATGTGTCTTGTGAGAAAGATGATGTACGTGTGACTGACACCCCGTCTGTGTGACTGTGCTGTTCCCCCACAGATGGGAGGGTGAGGTGGATTGCACACAGGCTGGTTGTGCCTATTAAACATTTCCCATGTGTTGCAGGTATTGAGGCAAGACGGGTGCAGCTTGTAGACCCCTCCTGAATTACTTGCCAATTGCTTTGCTGAACATCCTTGCATCAACCCTTCTCTATTTCATGTCATGTTCCGCTCTCCAGTCCTGTTCAATTTAATTCTTACTTCATATATGAGATGTTTTCTTAGAGGAAAGGTAGGAAGGACATAGGCAAAACATAGTGGAACTTCATACTCCTTTCATTCTTCACTCTACATCCAAAGATGTATCCTAAATTATTTAAGTCCCACTGCTTCTGGCTTTGTTTAACTTTCCATGCATTCTCACAAAGTTTGATTTGTCATCTGGGCTCTGCTCCAGATACCTTTGGACACACCTTAACCCTTTTTTGTTCAGCCTTGTAATCTGTAAAACACGTGGAAAAAACTCTGCAGCTCTGTGCATCTGCTGTGAGAGTACATTTAACTCTCATTGGTTGGCTGGATGTGCTAGGTAAGATACATTGGAAACAAGCAGCACTGAAAATCTTCCTTCCAAGGAAGCTTGCAGCACTTTGGTCCTGCCAGGGTTTCTGTAGAGGAGGCAGAAAATTCCTTCCAGACTTGACTGTCAGCTGTTGGCTTGTTCAGAATGTGTCCTTTCTTTAGTGCTTTTCGTCTGGACAGAAGGTACATATCTTACAAGGATAGATTGTAATTAATGAACCTTCATTGCTCACATAAGGGGGTTTCTGGAATGATAAAAGCTGCAAACTGATCTGCAGGTTTGGTTAACCTGGAGGAGAAAGGATGAAAGAAATTTAGATACAAAAAAGTGGTTTCCCTGAGGAAATGGAGAGATGCTAGTGCTAGACCTTAAGTGGGCTGATCTTGAGTAGATTCTGAGGAATTTTGGAATATGTATAACCTAGATACTTCATAACTTGATTATTAAAGTGATGGTCCTATAGACAAGTGAACAAACAGCAAATTGTGTTCTTATTCTTTTGCAGAGGAAACCATCTGCCGATTCATTGAGGAAGGAAAATTTTTGGAAGCTTGTGAACAAATTCATAATCTGGAGCATTCTGGAAATGATGGTATGGGAAAGTCTGAATCACTTTATGCGCTGCTGGCTGAACGAATGTGGACTGTAGTGGGAGAAGCACTCAGTGGAAGTGATAGGATGCTCCTTGAGCCATTGCAGTCAGTGGGGGAATCACTGAAGTGGGAGAAGCAGAAGGAAGCAGAGCGGCTTGGCAACGGCCTAGAGACAGAGTCTGTTTCCACCTGGAGTCCAAACTTCTGGAGAAAAGATCTGGAGGAAAAACTAATGCGATACATGACTGCCCAGATTCCCCTGTTTGGTTCTTCTACTAACGCAGATGAGACTGCACTACAACAGCACCTGAGTCACCTGGAAATGACATTTCTCCCCAGCCTGGAGCACAGAAGTGATGTCTTCAAGGAAGCAGGATTGCTCGTCACCTATGCCCGCTGCTGTCATGCTTCTTTGTGTTCTCACCTTGCCACACTTATTGACAGTAACTGTTTCAACTTCAGACAAAGTCTTTTAATTTATGAATGGAGCATTAAAATGTACAAAAGGTATGTCTGAGGGACTTTTTCCTACATTTTTTTCTATATCTCTATTTTTTGTTTCTGAGAACAGTCCCCACTTCCTCATAACACTGTGATGATCAGGATTCTTGCTGAGTTTAGGTTTGTCCACTGCCTCTTTTATCTTCTATGCTCTCAGAACCAGAGCCTTTTTTTCATTGCAATACTGCCTCCTTCTAAATCCTTAATACCAGATTCAGGGGTTTACCTGAGGTGGACAGATATTTTTCTGCTGGATTCCTGTTGGACATGCACAATTTTCTGCTTTATTGAACAATTTCTTTCCTCGCATCAAGCCTTTTTTTAACAAGGTCCATAATACACCAATTACCCCAGAGTAATTTTCCCTGGCCTTTATGTCAGCATGGTGCTCTATGGATTTCTTTTGTTCTGCCCGTGGCGCTCCAGCTGCTTTATCTGGCTTGTAGTTTTTCCCTGTTGCTTCTGCATTTCCTTCATTAGTGTTCAGATCACAAGAAAAACATATAACAGATCATTAAATTCCTGCCGAAGTTTGGGGAAACAGATATGGCTTTCCCTCTGAAGAGTGGCACATCTGGGACCCTTTGGCCCAATGTGAATTCAAAGCCTGTGTGTGTCATCAAAGCCTGAAACTTTCTTGTGATTTCTTTTTTCATAGCGGGTGAGGTATTTGATTCTCTGTGTTCGTGATTTAATTGCTACTTGGCAGCTCCAAACTACTCATGCCCTAATAATCCTCAGCCTTTTTGGATTATTTGATTTCTTTCATCCAAGCCTACAGCTGCTCTGTTCCTTGTATTAATTACACCTATAAATGCTTGATTAGCTAATAAGCAGCTCATCAGGTGGGCTCTTCCCCTAGCCAGCCCCTGAAGGAGGGAAGCAGTGTGGTGGGTGTACACTGGCCATCATTGGACACATGGTAAATGTGGTCAGGAGGCATCCCTTTTACTGCTGCTTTTAAAACGGTAAAACTTTGGAGTAATGGATTGATGAAATATTGAAAACTTTAAAAAAAAATTGGAGGTGAAAAATTATGTAATTTAATTATATAAAGAAAAGTCAAATATAGGAAAAAAATTGTAAAAATGCAGAATTCCTTCAAGAAAAAAACCACACACACAAAAAAACCCCAAACCAACAAACAAGTCATACCAGTGACTGTATTAGTCAGATGGCAGTGAAAAAAAGTGGAAATGAGAAGAGCAGAGATGCCAGACTTGAGTATTTGATTTTTCCTCTCTTATTACAGTTACAACCTCTATAAAAGCTCATGCATAGATGCAGTTGTCTTGGTATATAGCTGTTTCTTATTCCATTCAGAAAGAGTATGTGACACTTGCAAAATTGTGCATTCATGCAAGTGTGCTTAGGAGGCTGTCCCCAAGCTCAAGAAGGAATTGAGCATCAGCAGTGATGGAAGGGGAGAGGGGAACAACAAGCAAAAACCGTAACTTGGGAAGCAAATGTAGGAAGAAGGAAAAGAAACAGCACAAAAGAAAAGCTGGCAAAAGGCCATTGTAAAGACCGTTTACTGTGCTGTGGCTGCCCAAGCGTGGCTAACACTGCCGGGTTCTTCCAGGGCACCCTATTTGCTTAGTGCGAGGCTGTGGTGCCAAGCAGGGGGTGCCAGGCAGGCGAAGCTGTGGACTCGCGGGAAGCTGCCCCTCTGGCTGAGCTCTTGTTTCTGTATACAGTGGCAGCCAGGCATGTGTGAGACCCGGGCACATGCCCCAGCACAGCCTTTCCCTTGGTGCACAGTGCCTCGTGTGGATTCTTTTGAGGACTGAAGAAAAGTTACTTGCAATCACACGGGTAAGAACCCAAGAATTTTACCCCAATCTGCCTGTTTTATTCCCACTGTTCTAAATTAAAGTGTGCCCTTGTTAAATAGCCAGCTCTGCTCAGGCATGTGTGAGTCCCAAGGTCTCCATCTTGACTGAGTTTCATTGCACTGCCCAGATGTGAAGACCCACAATTGTCTGCTGCCGAAGGGAGGCTGCCCTGTCCTTGCTCCTTAGCAAGGAAATGCTGGGACATTTACAAATCTCTTTATCCTATTACTGTATAGTCAGAGAGCTGCAATCTGCTCTGCTTAGAAGCCCATTTATCTGGTGGAAGGGGAGACTTATGGGTGAAACACACTTCATTATTGAGAGTCATTCCAAAATGTTGTTTATCTTCTCTCCATCTGTTAATGATCCCATCATGTGAAAGAGTTGTGGGTTTTTTACAGCCCCTTTGCCTCAGCTGTGCAGGATATTGAGGCAGCTAAGTTTGTCTGTGTGTGGACCCCTCACAGTCCTCTCCAGCTTGTCCGACTGACACCGCTGATGTTACAGCAAAGATTATTTCCAGAGCTCAGCAGAAGAAAATGTGCAGCTGGTGCTCACCCAGCAGCCCTCCACAGAGAATCCTGCCTTGTGATACCACAGGTGACCCCAGCCCTGCGGCTGCAGCATCTCTTTCTTTTCTCACCAAAGCTCCCCCTTTGAAGAATTCAGTTGAGACATGCAGAATGCAAATGAAGCAGGGAAGATGTGTTGTAGCAACGGGGAGTTCCAGAGGAAACCACGTTATTTGGAAAACTCAGCAGGGCCTCTTTTATTCAGCTAAAGCTGAAATGCAACAGCAGGAGTTACCACACTCAGCTCTTGCTTTCCATTTCCACCAGCCCGTGGGGAGCAGAGTAGGGGAAATTCCATGGCAAACTGCTGAATCATCCCAGGCAAAGTACTCTAAATTGCAGAGAATTTCCTCAAGAATTATCCCTGAAGTAGAAACACGAAGGTAGTCACAAATATAGGAGTAGAAGTGCCAGCTGGTGACAATATGCTTAAAGCCTACTGGTTTCAGTGTTCGAGTATCTTTATGGGCTGTTTTTAATCATCACCCTGGGGAAGACCATGTGTTCTTAAGCTCTTTTTTAAACACTTGTCTCAATAAAGGAAGTGACTTAATTCAGGGCAGTGCCACTGAGGTTATCCTAGAGCAAATCACTGAGTCATTGACAAGGCCTCAAAGATGTTGACCAACAGTGATGGGAAATTTTTTTTTTTTTTTAGTTCCCGCTTATGTAATAGCTGAAGAATGCTTTTGCTTAACCATGGGCCTTCTGTTTTCCCGATACACCATGTGCTGAGCAGGCTCACCTCAATCTGGCAGTGGTTATGAGCTTTTGTGCCTTGCTGCCCTGAGTTTTCTTGCCACCTTAGATCCTGAAGCATCACAGCTCTATGTGGTGCTGAGTTGTACAGAAAGAACAGAGCTGTAAGTGCTGGATAGTGTAGCACAGCATTGCCCAGCTCACTTCAAACCTGGCCAGCTTGGGAGCAGCTCCAGATTCAAGCTAATGAGCTTAAGTGGACATAAGCTGACTCCATATGGAAAAATTATGGCTGTCTCTTCAGCTCAGTGGCACAGTTTTTGAAACCTGCTTTATCCCTCTATTTTTGCTTCCACTGTAATTCAGCCCTTCATTATGCTAATATACAGGAAGTTGGTATTGAGCAAATATCCTGTTGTTATCTCTTAACAATTGTCATATATTGTGACTAGATCACTGTTTTGCCACTTCAATGGATGATTAAATTATTCACAATGTGAAGAACCTGACCAGAATAAGCCATGATCTGCTTTGCTTATGAATACCTGGCTTATCATTGGGTGTGGCAGGCTGACATCTGTGCGAACTAAAAGCACTTTAAACAGAAATGAGTGGTGAGAACTGTGAGTGTATCTGAAGGTGCTGAGAGCCCAGATGCCATGCGGGGTTCAAAATCTCCTCAAAACTCCAGTGTGGGGAACTCGGTCAGCTCTGCATTCAGGCAGCATTCTCAGTCTGGACACACCTGGGGCAAGGAAGCTTTGTGCCTTTGAGGTTGCAAAAGTGGTGAACTGAAAATGCTGATGCCATTGGTTGGGTTGCCAGTTTGTCACCTCTGCCCTTGCTGTACCGGGGAATTAGACGAGAGTGCAAGGCAGACCTTCCAGCATGATGCCAGGGCTCATTCTCATACTCATTTACACTGACCTGCAAAGGATCACTTGGGTCTGTGTCTTCTCCCCACCACCCCTCTATTTTCTCAAATGGACAAAAGGAGGACTGAGAAGTTTGTGTTCTGCAGTCAGCACAGGCGTACTGACCATCCACGGATCTGAAGCCTTGCAACATTTTGGTGAGAGAAGAAGAAACAAGAAGTAAACTGGGCCTGTTTATTACAGTAGAAGTTTTGGTCCTCTCCACATTGAAGCTTTGGTGCCTGACATGCTGGTGTCACTACAAGAGCTACAGACAAGCAAGCTGTTTCTAATTCAGAAACATCATCTGATCCAAAACAACTAAGTGCTGTCCTCAACAAGTTATTAATTGCCTTGCAGTTCCTCACTAAGCCTTGCTTTGTCCCATTGTGGGGGGCAGGCTTGAAGTGTTTGTGCAGCTCAGCTGGGATGTGCTATCTCAGCATATCGTGTTCACACATTTGCTCAGTCAGGTGATGGCCCTTGTGAGGAAAGGAATTCTTCTGGGTTGTTTACAACTGCTTATTTGTCTTTGATTAACACTTCTCAGTGAAAATGGGAGAGCAGTTGTTTTGAATATACTTTTGATGAAATTCTTCAGCTGACAGCCGCAAATTTCTTAATTCATCAGCCAGAAAAGAACAAAGACCAGAATGGGAGATCAGACTTAATATTCCTTGGAGGAAGATTCAGAACTGAAAGAATAAATAAGCATGCCAGACTTTTGAGTTTAAAGCTTCTATAAAGGTCAGATCATGTTTTAAGCAACAAGTCCTTTCTCTTCAATGCTAGTTTTGTTTTTACAGCCATTCAAACTAGCATAAGCCAGCCAAGTCTTGGGAAATTTCCCATTGTGCAGCCTCATGGGGCCCATCTCACCATGACAGTAGCTCTAAATACTAACCAGGCTCCTCTTTGCACTCGCAAGTCCCTGGCTCAAGCAAGGGAATGGTTTTAATTAATGCTGGCTGGTTTCTGCGGGTGCTGGTTGGAGAGAGGGAGAATGGAAAATCTCAGCTACAGTAGCTGGCAGCATGGAGATGTGTCTAAGCATTGTTTTGCTGTGTGGGCGCCTTCATTTGAGCTAAGCTAACTAGGGAAGACTGTAGATAACCCAAGCTGACACTGGGATGAAAGAAAGCTGCAAATCATTTAAACTCAAACAAACAATGTAGAACAAAACAGAACAATGTTATTAGGTCAGCTGGAAAATAGACAGGCTTTGGGTTAAATAAGACAGCCAAAAAAATGGAGGCAGAAATTCATCTAGTCCAAATGGATAATGAGAGGCTGGAAAACCTAACTCGTTATGAATGCCATTGTATCTTAACTGTACTTTTAAATTTTCTTTTATCATTTAGAAGGAAGTAGGGAACGCGCTGAAAGAGGCCTTTGGTATTGGAAAACCCCCGTGTGCAGATGCTGCAGTCGTTGAGGTAAACTGGGGGGAACTGAGAAGCTCCCATGCTTTGAGGCAGTTGTGGTTTTGCACACAAATATGTGGGCATTTGGCAAGACACATCTTTGCATGTCTCAGTCTAAGCTCAATGTGTTAAAATCCTGCAAGCTGGCTGCCATACTTAAGCTGTGTCTGTTCCCAAACCTATTTTTGTCCTGGGCATACCTAAAGAATAAAACCCCTAACTAAACTAAGGATAAGCCTGAGCTGATTCAAGCTGAAGATGCATTTTCATACATGCTTCTGGATCTTTACATAACCTTTTGGAAAGTTGTTTTGTTTGTTACCCAGTCTGTTCTGTGTGAGCTCTGCAGAGCACTTCTATAAAAGCAGGGAGAGCTGCTGAGCTGTGGCAGGGTCCCATGTCTGCCAGTGCAAAACGCAGGCAGGCTGCTCCCTGCTTGTCCCTGCTGAGACTGCTGCCCTGGTGGGTCAGGCAGTGCAGGGGATTCTGCAGAGCACAGCAAAGGCGAGTGCTCCAAGGGCATTGCAGGAGCACACCCTGCTGATTTGTGAGCAGCATATACTGCGGGCAGAGGGTGTTTGGATCAAGACCTGGAGAGGGATTAAAATAAATCCCGGAGTTTACACATGGGCTCAAGTGATGCTGGAGATCAGGGGCAGACTGTGGGCTGTCACGACTGTATCTTTCTTCTCCACTTTCATCACCCCAATGGCAGTCATAGTTCAGGTCATGGGAGAGGCAAGCAGCTTCATGGTCCTTTGGGATGGCAGACAACTTCAGGCACTGGAAGCATTTCAGATCAACAGCAGCTGGTTTTCCTTGTGAGGATACAGCTTTAGCTGGCAAGCACTGGCTTTTCTGGTCCATCTCCGACTCAGGCACCAATGCAGAGCTCACAACAGGGGCTGTTTGCTCCTTGCCTTGCCCTGTACCTACAGGAGCAGTGGAGCAGTGATGTGCCTAATGATGTACCTGTGTTAGGGTGGCTTTTAGGTAACAAGATGGTTTTTCCCTCTCCTGGTTCACACTGGAAAGTTTTCTAACAGGAACTAGGACAAAGCATGGTTTGAATCCCATAGTCCTCATATCTGTAACATCTGGCCTTACTTGAGCATGAGTGGATTCACTCTGTTGTGTATGCAACTGACAGATTTGAATGCTCTGGGGTGGGTGAGGGAAGAGCCTGGATTAATAGGAAAGCCTTATGAAATTACCACCCCCTCAATTTTCTCAGGCTGACACTTAAACTTCAGATAGAAAATGAATAAGGTGTCATGGAAACCCATCAGCTGTGGTTTTCTGGCACTTTGGGGTGGCATATTTTACCCTGTCCCTTTGGGTGAGCTCTTACATCTGTTATGAGCAGTGGAAAAACCTATTCATGATGTGAGTCACCCTTTGTCTCTGGCTGATGAGCACTGTGAGGGCACAGCATATGGGTCCATCTGTCTCCTTTTATCCATCTGGCTCTCCTCCCCTTGCAAGTTTTTTTTTCCACAGAGCAACTAATGGGTAGTATTAAGTTGCCACCTGCTCAAGCCTGCCCCTTACGAGGTGAATTTTGAGCTGTCTGGCACAGCCCACCTCCAGCAGACACCTGGGCCACCCAGCTGGGGTCAGGGGGGCAGGACATGTGCTGTAGGGTTTAACACACAGAGCTGTGTCAGGTGTGAGTGGTGGTGCCTGGGAAGGTGACACCTGCCCTATTCAGGCAACTCATGTAGAGACTCTGGCAGAGGTGCAGGGCACACAGTTAGGTCTGCATAACTTTCTTTTTAGTGGCTGCACCCAAATTTGTCTGCGAGGGTGAGTCAGGTAGAAAGAAGCACAGGTGCTCCTGCAGATGGTCTATGTATAAGCTGAGCTGCCAGGCTGGATGTGACCAGTAGAGAACATCTTCAGGGATAGGCTTTTACCCAGGCACAGGCCTGTTGACCACAGTAAGAACAGTGGTAGCAAAGGTGTAGGGTTGGGTATTACAATCAGGCTGATGAAAAATACATTTATTTCCGTGAGGACTCTCAAAACTGGAGCAGAAATTGGTGCCTAGAGGACAGAGAGATTTGCTGCAGGGTGAGCAGTGGGATATATTCCTGTTCACTGCATAGGGAGCAAATGGCTTTGGCCAGTTCTCCTCTCACACATTGAAATCCGCAGATACTAACAGAGAAGACAGAGACTGCCAGGCGAGTCAGTGAGATCCTGAGCGAGAAGGTGGAAGCTGAATGCCTGGAAGAGTGCCTGAGGTTCCTGGAGAGGTAGGAAGGATGTTGTTTTCCTTCTTGGTAACATTCTTAATGCTCAAAAGAAAGAAATCCTGATCAAGCAGCTGGTGATGCTGTGTTCACCTGGATCTTGATGGCTGTTTCCCATCAAGCTGTTACTGGAGAGACAGCACTTCACTGTTGTTTGTGTGTTCAGTATTTGTCATTGGACTAAAGCTGAGGGAACAAAATTCATCTGGAGTAGCTGGGACAGGATAAAGCCCTGGAGGGAGTTCTGGAGAGGCTCAGACTTTAAACACACCCGGGAAGAGGAGCAGCCATGTGTCCAGTGTCCAGGTCTGGCCCATCCTACCTTGACTGTGCATCCCACGCACAGTGCTTTCTGCTGGCTCTGTGGAAGGGTGGGAGTCCTGCTCTGGTTCTCTTAGGGGAATGAATATCTTCTCATCGAACCTCTCACCACTTCCTCTGACTCCCTTCATCTGCTTTTTGTTCTTGGGTATTTCTCTCCCCGTGTACCCCCTGCAGCAGAAAATGCCAGGGCTGCTGGCTGTAGGTAGTATTTCAGAGGGAGATTGTATTTAAGATCCTTGGCCCTCCACATGATGAGAGGAAGGAAATTCCTATGAAATGGAGTAGTCCAGAAGCCCTTTGTGAGACTGAGACTGACAAAGCATTCAGAGACCTTGTGGGTTATTCATATACACTGAGACTTTGTTCTGCAGCTCTATCGGCAAAGCCTGAGTTGCTTCCCAGAAGGAAGTGTTGCAAATCAATCTCCTGCCTATTGGTCCCTGGCAGAGGTACCCAGGCAGCTCAAGGGCTCTCCCTGCTGTTCCTGTGTTTTACTTCCTCACCAGCTGGGCAGGACAGAGATTGTCTTTGTCATGCTGTAGATGCCGCCTGGGGGATTGAAACCATGAGATAAAAAGACAAATAATCACAGAATATTTCTTCAGTTTGCTATTGCTGTTTGATGTGTTATGGAGCATGCCAGATTAAAAGTACTTCTTCCTGTTTTAATCTAGCTATGAAGATGAAGTAAGAAGCTTTCTCCAGCTTGATGGCTGCCCGCAGATCTGCAGCAGCTTACGAATCCTGGAGAATTGCTGCCTTCTCAGGTTAGAAAATAGAGCTTCATGACATGGGGAGCAAAAAGCAAAACGACTTTTCTTCTGGTCTGATCTCCTTCTGACTCTGGTATGAGGTCAGCCTTGCCTCCAGCTGGATATGGTCATCCAACCTGGTGCACACCAGCCTTTAAGCATGGAGGAAGCCAGCTGCTGTCAGCAAGACCCCTTCAGAGCTGCCCTGGCTGCCCCAGCAAGAGGGAGGCTCATATGGGGGCTGTGACTGAGGCTAGGGCCACAGGGCTGTACTACCACTTTTTGCCTGCTCCCAGGCCCTGCAGGTGCAGGGACTGTAGCAATCTCCTTCTTCCTGCACTGAGCAGGAGGCAGGCAGCAGTGCTGTGTCATGTGTAGGGACACTATCCTGGCTAACCCCACTGTGGGTTGTGATGTCGTTCATTTCCCTGGCCTGATTGTCCTCCAGCAGGAAAGCCTCATAAAGGTTATGCTGAGATGTGTGTGCTAGTGCACTTGGTGCAATCTTAAGTGCTTTGCTGAATGAAACCCAGTGGAATATACCAGGCTCTCCCTGGGATTGCTAGGAAGGAGGGAAGCAATAAAACGCAGAAGGGTGGAGGAGGATGTTTTCACCTAGGAACTAATTTCAGAAGCACTTGCAGCAACAGAGAAAACAAGGTTGCTTCTCTTCTTCCTATGTAAAGTTATCTGGGGATCTCTGGAGTCAGCAAAATGCCAAAATCCAACATATGCACAGTGATTACTTGACATCACAGCCCTGCGTTGAGCCTAGGTAGCTGCTTTGTTTGTTGTATTCGCATGTTGCTGATGCTGGATCCTAGACTGAATACTTATGAGTCTCTTTTATGTAATCCTTTACAGCTTTGCTGAGAATGAAGTAGTACACTGAGCCTTTCCAGAATGTAAATGTCTGGTTTCAAGCTGTTGATAATTTTAACCAGGATTTGCTGACTGGAAGACTGTTCTGATGGAAGATAATTGTTTGTCTTGTATTTGTAGGTTTTTGAAGGCACACAGGATGCTCACCCAGACTCTGTTTGTAAAGGGTGCTTCATGCTTACTCAATTTTGAAAATAGTAGAATGATCTGATCTCAGTAGTGATGGGTACAAGTGGCATTTGCATGCACTGAGCTTTCGTGCCCTCGTGGCAGTGTCTTAATGAGTGCACAAATGTGGGTCACTGAGCTAGCTTTGGACCTGAGCATGTGTCCATTCAATTACCCAGGCAGCTGTGTTGGTTACAGTAGAAAGAGTTTTGAACTGACAGAATAGCATGATTTGATCTGATCAATACTTTCCATATTTATTTTTTTTAACAGAACTGTCTGGCATAAGCTAACATACATTTACAGTGTCAGCACTGACCAGAATTTTAAGGTAAATGGATTTCTACACAGGATAGAAGATGACATTCTGGAGCATTTTCTGCAGACCATCAATTCTAAAGTCAAGGTACGGGAGACCCATTTTAATTCTAACTCTTTGCAGCCCATATGGCTGGCGTGCACTTCCCTCTCTCATGTCCTGATTTGGAAAAGGTGAAGCCATAGTCTGGCCTTCAGACCTAGTACTTTCCTCTGCCTTGTCAGCATTTGTATATGGACAGTTTCACCTTTTCCAGTTTTGGGACCTCAGTTTCACTGTTTGTAGTGTTTGCTTTTTGCTGCCCAGACCCCCAAAGTTGAATTTCACCTGGTACCTATTCATTCCCAGCAGCTGGTCATCTTCCCAGGACAGCGATAACTCACAGAGCCCAGGGCTGTCCTGGGTAGTCAGAATGTAAAGAAGGCTGACCAGAAATGCGTCCATCCCTTGAGATAAGGTCCCCTCCCTTCATACTTTCTAATACCAGTGTATTAACCCAGACACCCTTTACCCTTGTGTCTGGAAAAAACAGAATTCCAGGCTCCAAACAGTGTGTGATCCTGTGCATTTCCCTGGGAAGCTCCCCTGATCATCTTCAGCCTCATTGCACAGGCTCCCTCAGGCATGCTGGAGGCAGCAAAAGGAAAATGACAAGAGAAACTCTGGCTACACTGTGCAGTTTTAGTCTCCAGAGCTCACAGCCAGCCTGTCCCATGGGTCCACACATCTACATGGGAACTGGGGGTGGTTCTGATGGAGCATGGGCAGCCCTGTGGGGGAACAGGAAGCCTAGGGCTCAGGTTTTCAGTCTTCCAGGTTTGGGCTTAAGAACTTAGTACATCCTTCCTGAGCTGGAATTGTTTCTTTCTTTTATGTTTTGATTTTCTTTGAAATAAAGGCACAGGATGCTGCAGTTTGTGGAGAAGTCTGTTTCCAAGAGCAGAAAGAGCAAAGACACAATAATCTGTGTCTGTTGTTTGTGTGGTGTCTCTACATGTGCACTCTTTGTTTCTTTTCCTCAGGGAGCACTGAAAGACCACTTCAAAAAGTGTGACAGTGGTTTTGACCACATCCTTGAATCCTTAAAGCAAAGCTTTTTGACCTTTGGGAAGAAAAAAACAGATACGTATGAGGTAAGAAATAAATAAGAAAGTGAGAACAAGATGTTACTCAGGAAATCATCTTACAAGAAAGATGGAGAGAGATTTTTTTCCAAGGGCATGTAGTGACAGAACAAGGAGGAATGGATTAAAACTAAAAGAGAGTAGGTTTAGATTAGTTTTTAGGAGGAAGTTCTTTGCTGTGGGAGTGGTGAGAAGCCAGAAGAAATTGCCCAGAGAAGCTGTGGATGCCCCACCTCTGGAAGTGTTCAAGGCCATGTTGGATGGGGTACTGAGCAACCTGTTCTGGTGGAAGGTGTCCCTCCCCATGGCAGGGGAGTTTGAGCTATATGATCTTTAAGGTCTCTTCCAACCCAAACCATTCTATTCTGTGAAATAGATAAAACTAATAACTGAATCTTTGGATGGCACCGTATTAGAACATTAATCCTATCTGCAGTTTTCTCTGTTGTCAAATAGGCTTTTAAATATCTAGTGGTCTCAGTGTACCTCTATCCACCATGGTTGGGTAGTGACAGCTGGGACCTTTCTGTAATTTCAGTAGAGAAACCAACAATTGAAGAAATGTGAAAACTGAATGTACTCCTAAATACAGAGGGGAATGTTGGGCTCCCTCCTCTCTTCCCATTGCCCCAATACCATTATATTGGAAATCTTCTCAGCTTCTAATGTGCTTCAACCTTATTTGGAAGGATTATTTATCCCTTTGATGTAGAGTGGACACAGAGGGGTGAAAAGTCCAGTTTTTTAGAGGGCACAGTGTCTCATGCAGATCATTGGCAAACAACCTCACAAAGTAGCCAAGTTTTTTCACCTTTACAGTAGCCTAAACAACTTGTCTAGGATCCTACAACACCCTTGAGTCTATCTCTTCAGCAATGAGGTTCGTACCCGGGGAACCCTCTCTTTTGTGCAGGCTGGATTTGCTGCTGCTACATGAGCCACATGTCCTCCTAGGCACAGGACTCCCAGGTCTGCAGTCTCTTTGTCAGTGATGATTTTAATTAACATTCTGCAATATGGAGAAAGGTAATGGAAGAGAAAAAAATAGGATCTATTCTGCTGTGGTTCAAAGCCTGTCACTGGACATTATGTCACATTAGTGCTGGGGCAAGCAGCAGCTCAGTGGTGAAGCGTTGTGCTAGAGCTCTCTGTCTCTTGCTTTGTCTGTTTTGGACAGAGCTGGGGATTTCCTGTACCTTTGGACTGCAGCCTAACCCTGCTCTGATTTCAATTGCTAACAAAATGTAGTTCCTGTGCAGCTGCCTACCCCCCGCCAGGAACATTCACTGTCCCTTTTGGGCACTGCATGGCCTCTGCACCGGGGTTCCTCAGCAGGTAGTAGGAGCTAAGAGGGAGTTGTCCTGGTGGCTTCTCTGTGCCCAGCCACAACTGTGTGCTCAAGGGCCCTGTGTCAAGTGTGGATGCTCCAGGGAGGCTGCATCTGGTGTTGTCTGTGGCCCAAGCTCTCCTCAGGTGATGTATTTTTTAGCAAAGCCAAGTGTCACTGCAGCTCTGAAGTGTGAATGACCTCTGGCTCAGCTAACTGGTCCCATTGCTTTTGATTTGATGCCTCCACACTTATCATCAAGGTTTATGTCATTCACATGAAGCTTGGAGGTAGTCCAAGTGTTAGATCAAGGATTTTAAATTAATACTTAAGCACAGAAATGGGACAGCCATCTGCATGGGCAGAATATCTGCTGTCTGCCCTGGTACAGGTGTGGTCTGAACCTTACTCAGTGCAGGGAAGTTAATCTGGATATCTTTGCTCTGGAACAGGCCCTTGTCAAGGCTGTCAATGCCATCATTATTACCGAATACATGCAGGCCCTCCTGACCACTCCCAGGAAACCATCTGCTATGCAGAGGAGGAGGATTGTCAACAAGATAGAAGAAGATCATAGGATGATGCAAACCATCTTTGAAGAGTGCTTAGTAAGTTTTTGATATGGTTACAGTTTTGCTCTCTGTCATCAAGAACAATACCAGCAGAGGAAAAGACTCTGAAAGTTACTAAAAAACTTAAGAGTTTTTACCACAGAGGTATCAAGCTTCACTGAAATGACATTCAGATGTGCTGACATCCCTTTCTGATCTGTCAGAAGCTGTTAGTTCACGGTTTTGAAATGTGTGACTGGAGGAGGCAAGTTTTGCACTGCTGCCACTGACACAAGAATGAGGCGTGCTCCTCTGAGCTGGTGAAGACAGCTCCGAAGCTGCCAGCTCCCCCCATGAGGCTGCTGGTACATGGCAGTGCTTTCCCTTGAGCCTCTGGGGCGGTGAACCAAACAGGCTGCTCCACATCTCCACCTGCTCTGTGGATTGCCCTGTAAGGCTGCTCCTCCCTGGATATGGGGTGTGCATTGCTGCCCCTCAGTCCAGCCTCCTCCCTCCCCACAGGCCCTTCCCAGCCCCTCAGAGCTGGCATGATGGCTGTCTGAGCCATTTCCCTGCGCTGTGGCATTATCCCCATGGCAAAAACATGCTGATGCTGTTGTGGTTGCTGACGGTTGTGGGGAGGAACGAGTCTTCCTGCAGGGGTAAACACCTCACACCATTAGGAGGTGAAGGCACATTACAGAAGATTGGGTGTAAAAGCAGAGCCACACCTCTGACGAAAACTTGAGCAGAAGTGCTGGTTCTGATCTGCAGAAACAACTTCAGAGGCTTTAAAAAGCCTCACCTCATAATCTGGTGTAATTGGCAGTGCTGCACACAGCATCTGAGGATGCCACCAGGCTGTCACATGAGTCCCTTGATTACCCAAGGGCAAGGACTGCACTGGCGGCAGCGTCCCCTCCTTCAGCTGGTCGGGTTGGAGAATCACTGCCATGCAATGTCCCTGGCATGGCTCATTAGCAGATGCAGACTGAGAGTGCCCAGCCATGGTGCTTCATAAGGGGCTGGGCTGAGCAGCACAGAAGTGGTTGCAAAGTCATTCTGGTAACAAGACTCAAACGTGACAGCATATAAATCCCCGTGGCTACACTGGTTTTAATAATTTCACAAATGCTGAGTCATTCTCACAACTTGCCTATTTAAGTGCTAGGAACTGAAAATCTATTTTCTCACAGATGAGTCCCTTGCAAGCCATATGTCAGCAATTCTTATCTTGTCCAACGAATAAAACGAAATAAAAATGTAGGCTTCCCTAAAATCCTCTCAGACCCATTGTAATTAATGCATTAGTTTCATGGCAGAAAGCTGGAGGCTGTCAACTGCTTTTAGCTGAAGATCCACCTCTCTTGGAGTGATCAATCACAGATGAATTAATGCTTTCAGCAACTGAGACATGGGGAATAGCAGGAAGGTTCTCTAATCTTAACTCTGAAGTTTACCAGTAATGCTGTGCTCAGCATCAGCTTTGGATGTAACATGCATGGAAGAGTGCAAAGGAGATACAGGAAATCTAATTATCTGTTACAACCCTACATTAAGCTTGGGTGAAAAAGGGCTGCATCTGGTTACAATGGTTTCCCCCGTGTCCCCCATAGGTGTGCTTTCTTACTTGATGTGAGAGCGCCGAAAGCCTTGGAGGTGAAATGCAAAAGTGATTTGCAGGGGACAGCCTGCTTCTTAGTCATGAGGCTCAGAGTTATGCATGTGAACAGTCTGCTGCAGACTGAATTTATCATGCAGTTGCTGCACAGGCTGCACCTGCTCTCTGCCCTGCTCTGCCCTCTCTTTGGACTTTTCCTTCTCCTCTGTTCTCAAAACACATTAGGAAATACCTTGCTTCTCTCCTAAGAGCAGTACGTGTCAAAGGCACTTAAATACTGCTGACCAAACACCTCTTTTTTTTTCCCTTTGGACTGCAGGCTGTTTACCTCTGACCTTGCCTGCCTATGTAGTGCTTAACTAAATCTGACACCTTCAAATTAATTAGCATTTTGTAATAGTGAGCTTGCCAAGTGTGAAGCTGTACAGTACCAGTGCCTCAGGAACTGAGTACAGCTTGTGCGCTGAGCAGAGTTAGACATGCTGTGTGCCTGCAGTGCAGGGGGAGAGAGGGGGAAGGCTGTCTTCAAATATTACTACTTTTTAAAATTTATGTTCAATGCAGAGGTGCCGCATGGGGAATGTGACATGCCGCTTCTAATGCCTACTGGAGATCAGGGGAACCCAGGCTTCTCCTGGCCCAGTTTGGCAGCCAGTTCTCCAGGTTTGCTTTGTCACAGAGTCTCTGTTGACGTGGTGGCATCAATAATTCAGGGAAGCAATTTAACTGCATTACTGCACTGATGAAAAATGTGAGCAAGACCTGAAGCTCTCTCTTGGTGGTTCATCTGCATTCTGCTTCTCCCTCTCTGCTAAAAATGCTGTGTGTTTTTGATGAGATTTTTTTCTGCTATGTGCTCCAGATTAGAGGGAGCTGATCATATGCAACATCTACCAGTCACGTAATGTTTCTTTCACTGTCCAGCCCTGTTTCCCACTTTTTTTTCTATCAGAGGATCTGTGTCCCCTCATCTTCTCCCTAAGGTTGCTTTTCTGTCCCTGGGCTTGCTTTGGGGCACCAGAAGTGCCAGCATGTTTGGCCAACAAACCTTGTTTTTACATAAGTCAAGCACAGGGCTGTGCTTACCTCCAGAAGCAAACCACTTCCCAGAGGGTGAAATGGCCCTGAAAGGACAGGCAATTTAGGGGAAAATGAGGTACATTTGCCACCTTTGCCAAAGCAAGTGCAGGAGGGGATTCTGCACTGCTGAAGATGGTTGCCCAACCACCCTGGAAGCAGTCTGTGACTACTCCCCAGGTTCTTTTCTGCTGCCCTGGGGAAAACCAGATTTCTATATATGCACAGACACTGCAAAGTGCCTAACCCACACAGAGAGATCCTCAGACTGACACAAGTCCAGCTCTTAATGTGCTGTGCTGTTTTCCCACCCCTGAACACAATATTGCTTCTCTCCCCAGGGTCCTGCAGCTGGTTCTCTCAAGGATCCCATAAAAGCAATTTTAGAACTTATTCAAACTTCTGATCCTGAGGGGATGAAAATAGCACTTCTGCCCATTCTAAAAGATTTTCCTGACCTCAGGTAATGTCTTTGTTTGGTTTGATTTCTGTACTTTCTTACATGATTACTTGACACCGGAAGACCTATAGCAATATTAGTCCTGTGATATTTTGCAGTGTGTTGGGCCAGGCACGGTGACCCTTTTTATGTACTCGCTGGTGCCTGGTTTATGTCTTTGCCAGACTTGAACTGGTGAAGTTGAGATGTCCTTCTGTAAAGGTGGAGGACGGATGGAATTGCTATCAACAAAGCAGAAATGCTGTGGAAAAGTACTACCTTAATGCAGAATTTACAGGCACATATGTGCCAAATGTAGGTTTCAAGAACATCCTTAACTTGGGTATTTCATAACTTTCAAACACTTGGCTTTTGTCTTCAACACTTTACCAAACCTTGTATAATTATTTTCACAGATTTCTAGGTGTATTCAGCAAGGATATACACTACATTTCTTACAGGAAACTTAACAAAATTGAAACACAGCTTTTCCTAGGAAGGAGAGATCTTAGCTAACTGCATTTTTTTCCAAAGCTTGTGGTTTACTGCATCTATCTTTTGTTCTGATGTGCTGTGCCTGTGTTTTTCCGACTTAACATGATTGCAGTGTAGAGTTCTCTGTCACAGAATGCTGTGACGACCAAAAGTGTGAATACCTTCAAGTGTGGGGCAGACAATTTGCGTTAGATGATTACTTCAGTGCATATTCAACATGACAGTCATGATATAAACCCGCAGCAAGGGAATTCTCTAGACTTCTATAGGAAAGACTGACGTAGGCAAAGAAAAATAATAAAAAGAAAGAGAAAGAGATTATGCTATGCTTCATCTGGTTTCTTCTTTTTTACTTTTGAAGGTGATATTGAGCTAAAAAGCTGTTTATCTGATACAGCATAGCAAAGATACATGTATATGTATATGTATATGTATATGTATATGTATATGTATATGTATATGTATATGTATATGTATATGTATATGTATATGTATAGGAAGTGGGCAAAGAAAGTTCTCAGAAGACCCAGATCTCAGAGGAGGTCATCCTGGTGTGAGTGAATGCACTATTCTTGATTACAACAGATTTCTCTGTTTCAAACTGTTTGTCCTGGATCCATTTGCCTTATATCCAAGAGGGTATTTCCCAGCTCAGCAGAACAGTGCTCTGTAGAACACAAATCCTGTAACCTTCCAGATTAATAAGAATTAGCTCCATTTGAGGGAAGAAAAGATATCAAAAATGCTTCCAAATGGTCAAATGGAGAGTTATCTGAAACCTATTATGATAGATACAGGTATTTTTCTAGGAATAACCTGAGCTGAACATTTTCAATAATTTACAGGGATGCTGTGTGCCCTGGGCTTGGGACCTGTGAGCTCAGCCCTATCCCACACAGCCCTTGGGATATGGTCTGCTCATCAGGTAGCCAGAGCAGCTTCCAGTCTTTGGTCTGGTCCAGCAAAACTGAGGGATAGGAAAGAAGCTGTTTTTGGTTTTTTCTTGACTCATTCAGTTACCTGTCCTCTTGTCATTTTGGAAAGGAAGGAACATCTGAGTGCAATGCTGGACATCAAAGATTCGCTCAGCCGAGAAGACAGAGCTGCTCTCTTGAGGGTGTTTCACGATAATTGCTGGGAATCAGAAACAGAAGCAAACTTGCTTTTTGCAGATATAGAAGTAAAACCTCGGAAATATGGACTCTGTGGCTGCCTCTGCTGTTAGCAAAGGTGGGTGTGTGCGAGTGTGCTTTAGTGTAGTGTACTTGCACAGGTAGGCACCCTTCTTGCAGGGAGGTGGTGCTGTAGCTTCACCTCCACAAGGTCCTCATTGCTCTATACACTTGGTCTACTTCCCTCTCTCTACCTGCAGACTTCCTCACCCTGGAGGATCATTCTGTAGGCAGTGCAGGGTGCTGAATGCTTAGATAAGTGATTCAGGTTACAGCAGGGACAAAGGAGAAGACAGGGCTCTTCCTCCCCATGTTTCATTCCTGTCTGTGTGTCCCTACAGCAAGGTCTCTCTGGAGCATTCCCTCCCTTCCAGCTCTCACCCTCTGGATGGGCATGGTCTTCCAGGCAAGTGCTGTTGCCTCCTAGCAGGACAAGCCAAGAAAGGGCCTCTCATTAATCCTTCTGCTTCTCTGGTGCCGAGGGGAGGGATATATGAGCCCCACCACTGCCCCCTCCATGACAACTATATTAATTAAACTAGACTTGGCCCCGTTCAGGTGACTGTGCTGTGCTATGAGAACCAGAGGCAAATGTGCCCACCGTGTGCTGGCAGCAGCAGCAGCTGACGTCAGAAGGGAGGACTGTTCAAATCAGAGGGATGACTGTCACTGTAAGGAGTTAAATCCAATGGTGAGAATTGTCAAGGCTCATTTGGAGCACTTGCAATCACCTTTCAGTCTCCCAAGGGACTCCTTCGTAGTCAGAAATGGGCATTTTTATTTTTTGAGGGGGCTAAGTTGCAGCAGATTTCAAAGTTAAGCAGTTCCTCATGGTTTTAAAATACTGCTTAGTGGAGAACATGCAGCTATTTTCTTCACTTTAAATTACTGGCAACTTCTTGTTAGTCCAAAGTTATCCAGCTCCAGCTCAGAGGTGGAGAATTTTGTTTTATGTTGGCCAGGTCAGAGCTCTCAGCTATCAGAAATAGTCCCTCTCAGTTAATAACTACAGATTGTCAGCAGTTACCTTCTGTTGCATAAGCTGACTAGACCGATGTTGAGAAGCACAGTCCCTTTCCTCCTCCACTTCCAGGTGTCACCATTTATTTATAGTTACCCATGTTAGCAGACCAGGGATGAGGCATGCAGGACTCTGCCCTCCAGGCACAGGCAGACAGCAGGCTGCTCTGGTAGCAGGGAGAGAAAGCAATTAAGGAAACAAATAATAAGCACAAAGCTTCCCCTCCTAATGAAAACTGATTCTGATATAATGAACTGGCTGTCAGCCACCCATGTTTATACCCTGCTTTAAAGAAATTACACCTAGTGTCACCTCTGCTTTAGTAAAGATATCGAGGAACATGTTTTTAAAGGATTGTAAGTCGCTTAATCTCCTATTTGCTGAAATCCCCTGGGCAAACAGGCTGCCAAATCCCAGCAGACCCAGATGAGTCTGCAGTGTGGTGGGCACACATGCCTAGCACCATTTGGTGGCCTCACCTGAGTTCAGGGGTATCAGTAAAGATGAAATCAGTTATGGGATGTGCCACCTTCCTCCTTCCATCCCAGCCCTGTGATTTTGTTGCAATGCTCTGGGGTGTGACCTGTAGGCACTCTGGGAATTAGCTGCTTCCTCCTAGCCAGCATTTCTCCCTCCTGTACATGGAAGTGGCAGGACTTTGGAAAAGCGCTGGTTTTGGTTGTTTCATGTTAGCACGAAATGTCCTTCCAGAAGAGAAGTGAGAAGGTTTGGCTGGGGAGTGAAGGCAGCAGCAGGGGTGCTGCCCATGGCTGTGGGCCCATGGATTGCTTAGCCCAGGAAGTGGGGGATTCCAGCAGGTAAGTGTCGATAGAGCTTCATGAAAGTGTGCACAGGAAAGTGTGTTTGACTCTTGCACATGTTCTGATGAGTACTATTTAATTACCCAGCTTTTTTCTTGCCTTCCCTCAGGCCTGCTGGGAGAAACATGAGGCCTTGCTCCCCTGTGCCAGCATCTGCAACCACAGCTCCTTGAATGCTTCTCACGCGGCTGGATGCATGGAAAAGCCTGTCAGCCATGAAAGACAAAATTCCTGCACTTTTGCTGGAAAACCATGTGGCTCAAATCCTGAGCTTATATGTAAAGTCCAGGAGGAAAATGAATGGGATATGGTAGAAAGACATTTCTTCAAAATTTCCTAGAGATTGCCATTCAGCTGAGTCCTGGTGGTTATTCCCAGGACGTGGCAACTGTGGAGGAAGAAGGTTTCCCCTCACTTAATTTCTCTCTGTTTCCATCCCTTGTTCCATGAAATCTCAAATGAAACCAGGGACTGCTGCACCACGTGGTGCAGCATTGCAACCTCCTGAGGGATCCAAGACCTCTGCTAGGGAATATTGCTTGGCTAGTTGTGCTGGCAATGCCTGCAGGTCTGGGCACCTCAACTTGCCCCCCAAAGCCTGACCTGCACCAGGAGGCTGCAGACAGAGCCTCTCCCCTCTCTCATGAAGACTGGGACCTGCTTTGAGGGCAGCCTGCCATGGTGAGGTGTGGGATGGGGAGCTCTTCCTGTATAAGTTTTACAGCTGGCTCAGACGCATAGTCTTGCATTAATTTTGCATTAATACCTCAGTTACTGGAAATTTCGACAGGGAGGGGAAACCTCATGGGATGAAGGCAGTAAAAGGAGCTGTTTGTCCCAGCCTCTGGGCAAGGTCTCTGCTAGCTTTCAGATGTAAATAGGCAGTTCCAAAGGAAAAACACTGACTTTTCTTCCTGGTTATCTATGGACTGGTCACAGCTCTCAAGCTGGATGTGGTTCAATGCCCTCCTTTGCTATTGTGTGAATATAGGCCATTACTCCTCCTCTCTGACACCATAACCAAGCAAAAAACTCTACCTCAGATGTGCCAGTGCCTTTCTGAGCAGCCATTCCCCCTGAGTCTGCTTCCCTAAAAATAAGAGGAAAATTTGCGCATAACCTGTCAATGTGTGTAGCAGCAGGCATGTCATGCCCTGGTACCCTGAGAAATGCAGAGCCATCTGGGCACAGCCACGTTCTGCAGTGCTGTGCCATCACCCCACGGACACGGTGCCCCATCCCAGAGCCCTGCTAGGGTCCTGTGAGCTGGAAAGGAGCCAGGGCAGGTTTGTAATTGTCATTAGCTTTGTTCCTGGTGCAGCTAGGAACAAAGGAATCCCAGCTGAGAGTGGGGTGAGTGTCAGAGAAGTAAGAAAGAGATTGCTCCATCTGCAGGGAGTCCTCTGTCTGCTTTCAAGACACCAGGAGACCTTGGCACTGCTACACTTTGTCCCTCATGTCACTGAAGGGCAGTGAGAGCATCCCTTGGCCTGCAGGCCCTTCCTGACTACACAGCTGCTCAAAAGGCCAATGCTGGTCTCCCAAACATTTCATTGCTGTCCATTGTGACTTCAGAGACACCTTCCCTGGGATGTGGGAAGACTAAGGAGTCTGGGGGAGCTGCTACCTGGCTGGGTGGACATGAGTTGGGCTGTAGGGCTGGATTAGCACCTGCCTTCTGAAGGTTGCCAGCCCTGCCAGGCACTCTGGGCCAGTCACCCTCCCCTTCTGCTGAATTGCACATTTTTTCAAGGGTGGAAAGGGATGTCAGACCTGCATGACAGACCCTATTGTGACAGCAGGGTCAGGGTCAGCCTCTGTCAATGGGGATTTCAAGCAACAAGCCTTCCAGAGAAAATAAATAAAGCCCTCTCTGACATTTCCATCCCTGTCTGACTAAAAATAATCCTTCAGCATGTGGACACCTCTGGCCATGCACACGTTGATGTCTGTGTGTGTCTGTGTTGTTTGACATCTGCAGCCAGACAAGGGTGTGTTCAGCTTGGAATCAGCAGCTGGGAGCCCTGAGGGGCACCAGGCTTGCCATTCCTGTGTGCAGATCGACGAGGTTTCATAGCAGCGAGTTTCTGCACCATGTGTGAAGCATCCACTCATGGAGAGACCAAATAAAGACTTGAGTTTGTCCATGAGGTTTAATGAAGTTTTCAAGAGCCAGAGGCCCTGGGGATGTTGGCTGGGGGTGATGGGGAGAGGCAACCTGGTGTGGAGGAAGATGGTGTGGGAGGGATGTCCTTGGGCATCCACAAGTCACCCGTGGAGAGCAGATGGTGTGTGGGGAGGCTCCTGGCAGTCCCCCGGGAGGGGAGGTAGTAGTAGGGGAATGCTGGGTCATTCCCTAGGACTGACTGAGGTGATCAGGGAGGGGAGGAGAGGCTGCAAGGAAGGAGGATGAGGGATTTTCCTTGTTTGATGGAATAGATGAGGGATTTTAACCCAGTCTGTTGTGTGACCTGAACTTCCCAGGTGATCCAGCCTCCTCCTTTCTAGCTTTCACCCTAACCTGGAGTTAAAGCGCTTGTGTGGGATTTGTGCCACTTTCTGCAGAGGACTGGGAAGCAGGGTCACACTCAGGATCCTCCTGCAGGATTATCTTGTGGCCTTGGGATGTGAGCAGGGACAGCCCTGCCATTGCCACCAGCTTGCCAGCACCACCATGGAGCTGTGCTATGCATCTCCCATTTGGCCTTTCTTCCAGTGACTTCACCTCTGCGAGCAGGACAGGATCACTCCTGCACAGAATCCCTCTCCCACTCCCTTTGCACACAAGGTTTCACTGCGATCCTCTTGGCAAAAGGGTTGTGCCGCTGGCGTGCTCACCCATCACCCAGACATGCCAGGCTTGTGATGTGGGCAGGAAGGAGTGACAAGCTGCTCTGGCTCTTTTGGAAGCTGTGGTCCATCATCTCTGCAGGTCTGCTCTGGGCAGAAGGGTTGTGTGATGAGCAATGATTTGTCACCTTAGTCCCCCACACCCCTTGGAGCCCGAGTTTGGCCGGCTGCTTTGAAGTGCTGCTACAGGGCCTCGCCAGCCTGTCCCCTCATTTGAGCTGCCATCTCTGAGGGTCACCTTCAGGGCTTGATGCTGAGGGCAGTGGAAAGCAGATGCTCCTTAATTATGCTGCGTGGTCTGAGGAAAGACCTGACATTTGCTGAGGTGCCCCCTGTGCTTCTCTGGTTTATTTAGTGGCTGTTCCAAGTATGTGACCGGGAATGGAGGGCTTGATAGTGAAAAACACAGGTAATACTCTGGGACATGCTGAGCTCTGTTGGATATCAAATGTGCATGAGGAGAATCAATCCCTAAAAGAGTGAGACCTCAGAGAAGGCAAACCTTCTGATTGCAAAATTATATAGTGAATTGTGTTTTATTCTCCTCCCTCCCCAGAGGAGCCTGTCAGTGATGGGAAACTCATACGTTAATCCCAATATTAATCAGAATAACTTGCACCCCACCTTTGAGGCTTTCCTCTCCAGCACACAGCTGGGAGTGATGCCTGGTCCACGGGTGGGGAAAGGTGGGGTGTCTGTGACAGACAACATGGCAAAAGCCACCACAGGCTACTACCCCCAGGACATCACTGAAGGTTGGATTTTAAGGCTGAAATGCCTGCCTTTACCCAAGCACCCCAAGGTCCATGAAGAAAAGACGAGGAGGAGGCACTGGCGCGCGCTGAGGTCTCTGGCTCTGTAGCAAGGCAGGGCTAGGCTGGATTCCCCCAGTTTCCCCCAACGGCTCCGGGAACACCCGGGCTGGGAAGGGTACACTCCTGGTGCCATCTAGTGGCACTGGGACATGGAAAAGGACATGGCTCCTTTATGTTTATTATTTGCGTTATTATTATGGGGAGTTACAAGGAAATATGCCTACGTGATGCATCAGTTGTGTGGGCTGCGAGTGGCCCCTTACCAGAGTGTAAGACTTGCAGGACAACAAAACGCTGGGAACTCAACTCTGCCGTAAAGTAGGATGTAAAGAGCGTTTAGATACCTCTGCCTGCCAAATAACCAGAAGGTTTATGGGAAGATTGTGAAAGGCAGTGATGAGCAGGATAGTTAGAGTATTTCCTGTGCTGTACAGAAAGAGCTGGAGCTTGTGAGTGTGGAGAGGAGAGTTGAGAGGCAGTGATGCAGAGTCAGGACACATGGACCTGATTTCTTCCCACTCCATAGCAGCTGGGCTTCCTGCTGCAGTAAAGGGCTTTAGGATAAGGTTTTAGATGGTTTAATCTGACCTAAGGCCATATGGGCACCTGAAGATGGGTTTCTGCCCTCACCCCTGGGTGCCTCCCCACCACCTCATCATACTTCTCTACTGACAGCAAATTAGCAGCCAAAATAAATAATCCTGCATGGGTTGGCCTCTTCTATTTGCTTTTCAGGAGCTCTGGTTCCACCTCTCTGAGCTCCAGCTGCCACCTTCACACCTGCTAACTCTCCTGTCTCCTATTGCTATCCTGGTTTTCAGCCTGGTCCCAGCTACCCTCTCCAAGTTGCCCCCTTGCACTCTCCAGGGGCTGTCGTTGCCTGTCCTGTCCAACTTGGCTCACACAGCCTGTACGGAACCATTGCCCCAATGTTCTAAAAGGGGTGCCAGTCTGCCAGCAGTTTAAATAAATGGACTGAGTTTAAAGCAGCTGCTGGGAAAACCCCTGTGTTTCAGGGCTGGGACAAAGTACTTGAAAGAGCAGACTGTCTGGAGCTGTTTGTTATCTCATATACCCTTTCAGGATTTTGGAAAAACTGTAAAGCCAGTCTTGGCTCACAGATGAGTATTAAATTTTTTTTCTTCACTGGATGCTGCCCTCTGAACTTCTCCACACTGATCTTTTGTGCCTAACAAAATGGGCTTGTGCTACAAGGAATGATGTGATTTTATTACCTTCCAGGCTGCCCAGTGCTGAGAAACATTCACATTTTCATTCTCAAATGCTTGCTGCAGCTCCTGCTGATGGAGCCACACGGTCCATGGCCCATATTTCCTGGGGTCTCGTTCAGCATGATCCAAACTTAGGAGAGAGAGAAGGGTCTGGGAAGGGGGAGGATAAACCCAAACTGAGGTGTTGCGTCTCGGGAAGAAGCTGGGGTAGACGTTAGACGTGAGTTTTTCACTGAGAACTCTTGAGAGCACAGGATAAGGGATGGCCCCTCGCTCAGGGCAGCCCCCAGCCCCTGCCCGGCCGGTGTCACCCGGTCCCCTCGGCAGCGAGGGGGTCTGACTGCCCCGGCCCGAGCTAAGCTGCGGACCCCCGGGATGCCTTCTCCTGGCTGCCGAGCACCCGTGTGGAGCCGGGATCCGCCACTAGATGGGAGTAAAACCTGCGGGAAGAGCCGAGCCCACGCGTGGGGCCGCGGAGGGGGCGATGCCCCTCAGGGCTGGCACCGGAGGGTTTCGCCTTCCAGACACGGGCCCAGCGCCAGTGCCGACTGTCGCCCATCGGCAACTGGTGGCTGATGTTCCTGAGCCCCGTCCCACCGACTTTCAGCTTAAAAACTCAGGACAGCGGAGCTGGGCTCGCTTGCGGAGACAAATCTGCCTCCTCTTCGGATCATCGTGAGTCCTGTCCTAACACCCAGCTGGGCCCTGGGGCGGCTCCCTGGGCCCTCAGCTTCGGGGGGCTTCCTTCTCCTGTTGTGTTTACACTTAGGTCTCCCATAAAATCCCCACGGATTTACTCGTCTTTCCTCCCTGGGATGTCAGCCCTGGCAAAAGTGCTGCGCCCATCCTTGCTTTGCCTCCGTCCCTGCCGTGGGGCAAGCGCTGCAGCCAAGGTCCCCTGCCTCAGTGGGGTTTGCTCACCCCGCGGCTGCTGCAGCTGTCCTGGCTGTCCCTGGCTCAGCCCCGTGCCCAGAGCACAGCAGGTGAGCTGGGGAGTCCTGTGCCAGGAGTTTGTGCTGCAAGGGGACAGTGCCACGAGGAACAGGATGCACTGTGTCACAGCTCAAACCTGGGGTGGTTTCTTTATAAAGGTCGTTGTGGGCTAGTGGGGATGAGCCTCCTGCTGTTTCATGTCCTGCATGGCCATTGATAGCTGCCCTGTCAGCAGCACTTTCTTGGCTCCTTGTTAAACCAAACAAGCCCAGGCTGGTGGAGTTCAGGCCACAAGATCATAATCAAAAATAGTCATGCCTGAAATGTTTTCCCCAAGAGTGCCTGATAGCCACATGGGCAGGGATTACTGTGGGCACAGTGGGAAATGTCTCTGCATACCCAACACTTGTTGCAGGGAGGGAGAAGTGGCAGTGTCTGCAGAAGTCAAGTGCCCACGTCCTGTGGGGCAGATTGAGGCTCAAGAAGCAGAGCTCTGGCATGATCTTCCCTGCAGCTTACCTAGAAACCAGGACCCTGGAGGAATGTAGAGCTGCCAGCAAACCTTGGGCATTCCCAACATATGAGGAAGAGTTGAGTGAATGGTTTCCTGAGACTGATGAAGGAAGAACTGCAATCACATGACCAGGGCCTGGTGTCAAAGCCATTGTGGAGCTGAATTTCCCTGAAGACTGCTTTGCCTTCCCTGTTTTGCCTGCCCTGCTTTGCCTTGCCTTCCCTTCCCGCTACTGCATTTCTTTCTTAGAAGCAATTTTTACTTCTTTGAGGGCCAGCATCTCGTCTAGGCCTATTTTTTTTTCTAAATTAAGCCGTGTTGGTTCCTTCAGTGCTTTCTCAGACATGACATTTCTAGTCTGTCAGTCATTCTCCCTTTTGCCTTTTGGTCTCTGGAATGCCAAGAGTGGACACTGCACAGTAGCCAAGCTCTGGCAATAACAGCTGGAGTTGGGGAGTTTCTTCCCGTGCTGTCCTGCTGTCACTCCTTTTTGCTTCTCCCAGCTGGAGGCTTCCTTTTTCACAGCAATGTGCTGACATAGCCCATTCGTGACCTGTCATTGCTCTGGAGTGTTTGAATTTTTGCAGAGTTATTACTGAATGGGCAATTTTCTCCCTGTGTTTGTACAGTTGTTTACTTCTCTTGCATTGGTGTATGCTGTTCTTGTGTTTGAACTGCATCCTATTGGTTTTTTTATTTTCCTGGATAATTCTGAGATCAGATTCTGGCCCCTATTTCTGGTCACCATGCTTGCAGTTCCTGGATCTCTTGTAAGCATTCTCTGCATTTCAGCATTCAAATCATTAATGAGTCCAGCTCAGACGAGGCTCCTGTGGACTTGCACTCAATATCCCTGCAGTTTTGCTCTTATCATGTATCTCTATCCAGGTTTGTGTCTGCTTCCCAGAAGCTTTGCAAGAGCAGCCCCCAGCCCAAGGTCTGTATGCCCAGAGGTGTGGTGCTTCCCAGACCTGTGCCAAGCCACAGTCAGCCCTCACTTATTTACATGAATGGTACTTGTGACAGTGTTAAAAACCTTGTCAAAGTCAACAGTCCCAACCATCCCACCTGACCATGAACAAGAAATGCTTTACTGTGAGGGTGACTAAGCACCGATTTTCAAAAGGACCTTGGACACAATCCTGAGTAATGTAGTCCAGGGGACCCTGCCTGAGTGGGCAGATTGGACTGGATGATCTTCATGGTGCCTTCCAACATTACCCATTCCATGATTCTGCAATCCACAACTGCTCTGCTTTCAGGGAAGTGAAACTCCTGCCCTGGAAGGAAAGCAAATAAATTTAGAACAAATTTGATTTAAAACAGTCTTGGTGTATTGTCTTGGTATCATTCTCATGCTAAAAACTCTTTAATTATATTTTTATAGGAAATGTCTTTTAAGATCAGTGGTGCTCGCTGTTGCCCAGGGAGCCACCTCCCTCTTGGCCATTGAGGTGGATGGCTGAAGGAGGGCTTTTCCAAATATGCTGTGCTGGGACAAGTTGGGTGGAGGAAATCCATCTCTGGAAGCCTCTGGTTTATTTAGGCTGCAATGGGTGCACAGTTTGTTAGCATTATCTTATTTCTTTTACTTTTTGGCAGCATCATTGGCATAAGCAGCCCCCTCTGCATGTGTGACCTCCCCTATGCTAGTGCAGCTTTTGGGGGCTGGGCAAGTGGTGAGGGGAATGACAGAGGTTGCTTAAGCCAAGGCTGCTGCTGGAGCAGATGGACCTCTGAGCACTTAAAATTGCGTTCATGTGGGGTTTCTCATGCCTCAGTACCAGCATCTGTGTTTCAGCTTTCCAGTTGCTCCCCAGATGCCTGTGCCACGGTTTTACATTCATCTCCTGGAATTTGAATAGCTTGCTTTCTTTAAGTAATTCTTTCTTAAACTTCAAGGGATTAAGGAATTTATGATTCAGCTGAATTTTCAACAGGCTGCACGTCCTCCTTCTGCACTGGGAGGTTTCTTCATGCCTTTAATATTATGTCCTGAGGAGCTGCCTACTCCTCTAAATTCCTCTTTGGTCTTAGACCTACCTGCCCCAGCGTCTTCCCTGCTTTATCTGTGTCTGTAATCTGCCCTAATTTACTTAATTTTTCCAGTTCTTTCTGTCTTGAGATTTGAAATTTCTCTGGTCTTCCTATGCCTGGTCCTGTTTTCCTCTGTGCAGAGCTGGATCCTTTCTCCCACCCATGAAGAGGGGGATCAGAAAAGCAGTACTGAGCCCTGTGCACTCGGTGCAGGGGTGAGGAGCACTTCCCAGGCCATCTGTGGAGGCTCAGGCTCACAAGGGGCTTCCTTAGTGTTGAAGCAGGGCAACCCCCAGGTGCAGCTGAATTGAGCCTCTCTGGAAGGAGTGGGGTGTACAACAGCAGAGCAGGGGACCCTGGAAGGAAAATGTGGTCTCTCCAAAACATCGGACTGGGAGATATAAGAGGTCTGATGAGGAGGATAACACAGAGGCTGAGGGCAGCCATTCCTCACCCACAGGGATGCCTCCAATGCTGACAGGCTCTGCCCAGCACAGGGCTGTTCTTGGAATGTGAACTACCCTGAATGGGTGAACTCCAGATAAACCACTTCTGCAGCTGAGCTTCAGGCTGAAATGTCTGCAGGATCCCTGGGGACACTAAGGCACATGGCCCTAGGCATAGCTGTCACACATCAATGCTGTGCCTCAGTTTCCATTCTAAAGCTGCAGTGCTGCTGCTGCATGTCCTGCGGTGTTTTGTCAGGTGTGTCCCTGCTGTGGGAAGGTGCAGGGGATTTGTCTGTCCTGTCTCACTGCAAGGCCTGGCAGGCAAACCTGAGCTGGTATCTGGCTCATTTGTGTCCTTGTCTTCAGCAGAGTCTGAGCTGCCAAACCCCTGGGGTTCAAATGTGTGTTTAGGGCTGTTCCTCTCCAATACCAGCAGAATTCTGGGGCTTTATTGAAGGGCTGTAAGGATGCAGGAAAAGAAGCGATTCTGGTAAGTCACGTGTCTCAAGGATTTTGAAACTGTCCAGACTGCCAGACATTACACAAGCTCAGATTTCAGCATGCTTTAAGCACTGTGTCAAAGAAAGGCTGTAGCTACCAACAAAGGCAGAGCATGGCCTGAGTCATTTGGTTGGAAAATCCAGATCCCAGTTCCTCCATTTGTGGACAAGTGACAGAACACTGCACTGGAGGAACAGCCCTCTGGGTTCATTTAGATGCCATCTGATTTCTATTTTCATAAAAGCAGAGATGTTTATGTTAGCCCCAAATGTTTTGCACAATGCTGGGCTGCTATAGTTTCAGCACTGATGACATTTCCCTTTCACCTCAGATAGAATGCAGATGGGTGCTTCTCCTGGCCATCAGTGAGGGCTGGAGACAATTCCTGTGCTGGCCAGGTTCTCCTGGGACTGCCAGGCTCTGCCAGCACAGGCAGGGAAGCACTGCCATGCCATTGAGGTGCTGAGACTTTGACACCAAGAGCAAAGGCTGTTCCGCAGCCTGGGCTGACACCTCCAGCATCTCCCCCAGGGCTGTGCTTGGAGCTGATGTCAGGGGGCTCAGACACAAGGCCAGCAGCCTATTCTCTAACAGCCACTGGTTTTGGAAAGGCACTGTTGTTGGCCAGAAGGATCTCCACGGAAGTCTCCACTCTATGCCTGCATGCAGGAGAGACATGGCCCAGTAATGGATCTGTGGTCAGTAGAGGTAACAGCAGACGGGTCTAGACCATGAACAGAGGTTGCAGAAGCTGGGCTTGCTTAACCTGGCAAAAAGGAAGATAGAGGACAATTTGACAGCAACCCACATGAAAGGTGGTTATGATGGTGACAGAGTCAAAATTTTCTCAGTATCAGCAGGTGATACACCAAGGGAAAATGGGCACAGGTTATAGTTTGGAAAGTTCAGGTTCAATATCAAGGAAGAACTTCTTCTCTGGGAGAGGATTCAGCCCAGAGAGGCGGCAGACTTGCTGCCCAAAGGTTGTTTAAGTCTTCTCTAGGCAAAACCACAGGATGACCCGAGCTAGTATTGGCAATGGTCCTGCTTTGAATGGGAAGGGGGAGTGGAGCCTCCAGAGCCCCCTTCCAGCAGTGGTGTCATCCTGTGAGCCCTGTGGCCAGGACTTACAGCCTGTGTGAGTGCGTATGTGTAATGAAGCATTACTTCTCATCTGCCTGAAAATAAACAGGAGGTGAGGGCTCTGTGGGCTTGGGCAAGTTTCTTCCCAAGCACGGTGCAACAGGGAGGTGGATGGAGCAGAGGGCTGGGGTGAAGGACACATCTGTAATTTTGTAACATTGACCTGTTGTACTAAGAGAAAGGGCAAACAAAGAGAGAGACAACATAATAGATTAGAGGGGTTTGCATCTCCTCAAAGACAGGAGTCTTTTTCTTCACCCCAAACCATCTGGAACAGAACAAGTCCCCACCAGGGACCAGATAAGAGCAGGATAGAAGGACAAGAATTCCTCTGTGTCACTGAATGGTCCTTTCCAGTCTGAAGCATGCTGGCATCAAGGACCTACATTTTTGTATTGCTTCCTGGGAAGCAAGGCCTCCCAAGAGGCTGTGGCAAGGCTGGAATTTCCCACAAGGCCCTGCTTTCTCAAGTCATTGAACCAAGAAGTGGTGCTTGCTTGGGATGTTTGTTCTTGTTGACATGACTGAAGAATAAACACATGTTCCAGCTGCACACAAGGATGTGAGGCAGAGTTCCAGGCTCCCATTAAGTCCAGAGCATAAAGTTTTGGGATTTTTTTATGAGGTAAAGTTGACTGGAACTAATAAATGCAATTTATGGAATTTATAAAGGGTCTCTTGTAAAGACATTTTCTATATTTAACATAGCATCATCTTTGTTTTGTTTTACTACTGGTTGATAAGAAGAAAGAGAACAGAAGATGATTTTTGTGAAGAAATATGAGAAGACTGATTTACCAATGTGACTTCTTACACTGCTTTTGGAATTGAAAATGAGGTTTGGCAATGTCTGAGGTTGACCTTTCACAGCGTCACTCACTGCTTCTCTTGAATCTCTGGGCACTACAGCAAAATTATTAAAATAAACACAAATTCCAGATATTATGGAGCCAAATGACCCAATCCACAAACCTCAAACATCAGGGTCATCTGGGGGCGGGTACAGGATGGCAGCATGGCTGAAGCCAAACATCTCTCCAGCCCAGCATCCTCTTCATGCCACTGTCAAGAATACATGCCCAGATATAGTTGGAGTGGTGGGAGAGGCACAGTCCACCCTCTTATACTGTCCCATACCCCAACACTTTTCAGCTTCCTGAACTAGAGTAGTGTCTATATTTGAGAGTCCTCAATGTTGTTTTCTTCCTCCTGTCCCTTCTCCATCCCTGAGTGTTTCCTGCTTTCTGTTGAGCTTTTAGTAACCACAGTATCCTGCAGCAGGAGCTGCAGCAGCCTAATTACACCTTGTGCAAAAAAAGCTTCAGTTTTCTGTTTTAGGGTTATGCACCTACTGTCTTCATCTGATACCTCTTGTGTGGGAAGAGACAATTTCCTTCTTTCATCCTATTTAGTCTTCCACTATGCTGCAGACTCACATCCTCAGCTGGCCCATTTCCAGCAGCCTGAAGAGTCCTGTCCTGCTCATACAGAAGCTCTGCCATGTCTCTGCTCTGCACCTTCTCCTCTGCTATCACCTCTTCACGGTGGAGGGACTGAAATGGCAAAAGTTTTGAGCTGGGGCTGCCATGAGTTTTTGTTATGACATGATTTTCTGCTCCAGATTCATTTGCTTTTCTCCCCTCTCTTAGTAACTCTTCACATTCAATTTGAGGTTTCTTCTCTCTTCCTTGCATTAGGTAACATTTCTACTGAGCTAGAAATGTTACCTAATGCCCAGGATCTCATTTGGCTCCCCTGTTTTGTATGTCAAACAAGAATTTGCTTCCCTTTACATAATCTCCTCTGCTACTTGAACACCTGTTTGCTAAGCATCATAAGGTCACCTTTACTGCCATGAGCCATTTGGTGTCATCTGCAAAAGCTGTCACCTGCCTGTCCACCTTGCCCAGGTTTCTGCTGACATCCCAGCACAACCCTGCATAGAAGAACAGCCCTCCAACATGAAAAATGCAGCTTATTTCCCATCTTTGCTCTGTTACTTGTCCTTGTGAGAGCCTCTCACTCACCTATTGCTTCCCTGTTTCTCTCCGAGCCTGTGGCAAGAAATTTCCAAATGCTTTTTGGAAACCTCAGTAGGCTACAGCCTCTTCCCTGTGTTCCCTTGCTCCCCCCACAGAACCTCTGGGGGTTGCTGAGGTGCCAAGGTGGGCTGGTTCTTCCCCCATGAATTACCATGGGACAGGTCAGAAAGGTGCCTGCCAGGTGCTGGTGACACCTGACACAGAGGCCCAGACTCTGTGGGTGTCTTCCAGGTTATTTGAAGGCATCCAAGGGCTGCCCTTGCTGCAGGGTCTGTGCCTGCCACCCTGCAGACCCTCATCCAGAGTGAGCTTGCTGGTCTCTGCTCCAGTGAAGGACACTTCCTGGGCATGGAGCCACACTGCAATGTAGATACTGATGCTCTGGGGTCCTCCAAGGCACACCCAATGGGTTTTTGCCCTTCCCACTTGAATCTGCTGCAAAAGGAGATGGATCTGCCATGTTTCCTAAGTCTTTGACACCTGTCTGTCCAAGCATATCACAGACCCTCTCTTTCTCCTTCCACCCATTACATTTGAGCTTTGCATCTCAGGGCAGAGGGTTCCCTCCTTGTCATCCCCAGTGTTTTGAATTTTGTTTCATGAGAATCACAGAGAAGCAGGTGGGGACTTTCTTGTGAGGCTGCTGTCTTACACTAAGGATGTCCCAGATGTGGTCTGGAAGACAACCCATGGGGAGAACCTACAGCACCCATGACAATGGCATTCCTCCTTCCTCCTGGTGATCCTGCAGGTTGTTCGCTCAGTTTCAAGCAGATGGGCTTTGAAGCTAAAGCTGTGAGTACAGAGAGGGTCCCCAGCTTTAGATCCTGCCTTTTTTCAAATTCAGAAATCAATATGTGAGGGGAACATTGTGGCAGAGAGTAAGCGTGTCTGTGGAAATGACACATGGATGATAGCTGAGGCAAACAGATGATTTTTCTGGGGTTACTTAATGATAAAACCAGAAATTTTTGTTGTGTTGGGGAAATGACCCATTCGTAAGTGGGAGGGAGTGCACCTGTTTGGGGCCACTGTTCATGTGACAGTCACCTTCTCTTGGTGTGTCCCATGTTGGCTTACAACAGTGCAAAGCCCATGGGTTCCAGGGAGGCCTTCCAGAGTGAAATGCAGACAACTTTGAATATAGGAAAGTGATTTAAATTGCCAGATTTCCAGGAGCCCCCAGAAACAAAATTGTTCCAAAGCTGCAGAGTTTCTTTATGTGGGTCCTGAGCAGGAGTGGAGCTGGCCAGCTGCCCTGGGGCATGGGGTGGAATTTGGGTTATTTCCTCCACCCTGGCTTGGCTGGGTTGTTCCTTGGCCAAGCACACAGTGACCTTTCTACGTCCCTTCCTTTCCGTAAGGTAGTTAAAAACTTGCTTGTTCCAGCCTGAAAAGCTAATTTACAATTGAAGTAAAACCTTTAGGGCTGTGACATCCAGCCTTCACCAGCCCCTTTCTGGAATACACCAAGGAGCTCCAGGAAGAAAATTCTGCCTCAAAGCATTGACTCTTTGGAGCTAACTTTTTGTAGGAAAATACAGTGTTTCAAGACCTAATGGCCTTCCATACCCTGGTCTTTTCCCAGCACAAATAGTTGTCTCTTGTTTTCTGGCCAATTAACCTGTGTTGATTGAGATGCAGGTTCAGCTTGTGTCTGGCAGCCCAGGGAGTACCACAGCCCTCCTGTCTCAACATGGGCAGATGTGGTCAGGGAGAATGGAAAATTTGATGTTAAATCCCCTGGGAATTCTTCTCTCGACTTGGTTCGAGGTTGGAAACTTTCAGATAGAGAAGTGAAACTGGACCGAGTCAAACTTGTTTCAGGGAAACTGAAACAAAGTGAAAAATTTGAGTTATCCACTGAGCAAGTGGGAAAGTACGGGGGAAGTGACCTGTTGTGGTGGAGCTGTGGTGTTGCTGCACCAACAAGATATTGCAGGATCTTTACATCTTCTCTGATTCCTGTGTCCATAATTTCTGTTATTCCCTGGATATGACTGATTTTAAAGGTGAAGACTGGCACCAGATAGGCAGCAGAGGCAAGTGGGGCAGCAAGAGCAGAGGGCAAATGTTATCTCTAGGTCCTTTTGCAGGGGTGGTGAGGTGTGTTTCATCATGCTGGAGCAGGAATGGCCCTTCCAGGCTGACTCTGTTTTTCACACAGATTCCATCATACATCTGGTCAAGGATGATGATAGAGGTGCTGGGAGGAGAGGGAGGAACAAGACTGGTGGCAGTGTATGGTAACAGCATCGTCTGATGAGAGTCCTGGAATGGCTATGGTCCAGAACAACTGAAACCATCCATGAAGTGTGATTAGAGTGGTCTGCACTATTCATGAGCTGTCCATTCCTCATGTGCAATGCTGTCCCTGCCACATCAGTTTTGCAACAGCTGAAGAAAAAAGCAAACAAAACCCAGCCATTCATGGTGGTCAGCAAAGGAATGTGAGACAAAGAATTCCCACAGGGATGCTCTCTGCCACGTCCATGGTCCATGCCCCAGCAACGTACAATGCTGGGACTTTCCAAGTCACATCTTGCATCCCCTGCTGGTGCCTTTTGCATCACAATGCCCCAAGTGGTGCACAGTAGATGTCAGAAGGGAGGGTGATGGGGGAGTTTGCTCCATTTCCAAACTCCTTGCCTTAGCCTGATTGAAAATCTAAGCTGGTCTGGTGGCCAAAGAGTGCCCAGGGACCTTTGGGCCTGGGCTCAAAAACCAGCTGTGAGACCGTGACACGTCCTAGGACCAGCCACATATGTGTTTCATGTCCTGCTCTTTAAAATGCAGAACACCCCCTTTTCCCAGTGCACAGAGGGAAAAAGCACTCATCACTGAGCTCTTATCCTGGGCACAAGGGATCATCTAAATAGATGGTCCAAGGAGGGACAAGGGCAAGAACTGAAACACTTCTCCCATTTCTTCTCCCACTGAAACAGCAGTGGGATTTGAGTTGGTGGGAGCAGAGTGTGATATCTGCAGGGCTGTTACTGTGCATCTGGTCTGAAAAAAAATGAAGTCCACTTCTTGAAGAATTTTTTGGCTTGGCTTAATTCCATTTACACTGGCAGCTGACGCATGTTTCAGTGGTACCAGACAAGTGCTTTGCACTGGAGATATAAAGCAGGCAGCACCTCGTAGCAAAGATTTTTAGGGCCAGTCCTGTCTAGATTATCTATGAGCTTAAATCTATGCAGAAAAAAAATTACTCAAAATCACTTGTGTAGCTAAAACCAAGTATAGAAATATGGATTGTATTATATTGAGCCAACTTGCAGGTTTTAGACCAAACTATACAGGCTGTTTGCATCTGATTTCTCCCAGCCATTGTTAAGGAGACTTGAGATTGCTCAAAGTTCTCTTGCAAATGTTTTCCTGTAATGAGGGAAAAGTCAAAGCAAACAAACTCAAAGTGAAGCAAACACAATTCAACTGTGTGGAGGAAAGCCAGTAAAAATAATGCTTATGTCCTTATTTTTGGCTTGATGTGGGCCGACCCGTTGGACATACATTGTGATGTCAGCTGGACCGGGACACAATGATATATGTGTGTACTGCTTTGCCAGAGACACTGGACATCTCTGCTTGTGCTAAGGTAGCTTGGCTGGGGACCAAAATGGCCTCTTCCCCACAGTGATACAGGGTAGAGGGTGTGTTGGACAGGAAAGGAAAGTGAGAGAGCAGAGAAAACATGACACCGAGGGCTGACAGGGCATGTGCATTCCTGGGCTGATGAAATTGCCATCTGTCTTGGTTCTCTGCAGGGTAAACACAGCACCCACAATGCCAAGGAGGCTGAGGGCAGCAATTGTGCAGCTGCTGGTCTGAGGGATGTTCAGCTGCCATGGGCTCCCAGTGGAGCCCGTGTTTTTGTCCCTGTTTTTGTCCATCATGATCTCTCTTGGGAGGTTTTTAGCCAAATGCACAGTTGCTACCTGGGCTCCGACTGCAGAGGTTTCCTCCTCATCACAGCTGAGCAACCACATTGGGGATTTCAAAAGTTCACACCACTGATGAATTATCTGTTTCCTCCATGTGATCAATGAGAAAGTTCCTGCATTCCAGAGCCACCAGGCCCCCTCTGGGACCAACACCCTGTGTCCCTCACATCGGCTTCAAGAGGCAGCTTGGTTCTCACTTCTTCTTGCAGTGGGCCCCAGACCTCAATAGGGCATTCTGCAAGCTCCCCATGACCAGCTCTCCATGCCGCACAAACACAGTTCATTCCTCCATTTCCTTTCCTTCTTGACTTAGGTGGGTTGTTGTCAGAGGTAAGCAAGGTAGAAAAATCTGTCAGGACCCCATGGGGTTGGAGGCTGCTGAACCCCATGATCTCCAGTCCATCAGCTGATCCTGTGCCAGCAGGATCAATGCCCACGTGGAGTGGTTCCTTGGGACCCCAGCAGACACAGCTCAGCATATTTCTGGCTTGGTGTAAGTCAGGGACGTTTCTTCCCCTGTGCAGAGCATTGTGCAGTGCATGTGAACACTCTCTGGTTCTGTGGTCATCTTCCTGCTCCTCCCTCTTCACAATCTTCATAATGTGCTACATTTAGACAGTTTGGTCTGGCTATAAGAGGTGATAAGTGATGCTTGATGACCTTTATTAGTGGCATTATTTTAATTCAACTGCATGAAGGACAGATGGGAAAGCAGCTCTATGCAGAGAAACACATGCCTCTGCTTTAAAGAAAATGCTTTGATCTGGGTAGATGACAGCTAAAATCAGGCTAGGAAAGAGCTCTGGCCAAGCAGCTCAATGAGAGACTCTGTTTTCTGAGTGCTGTGACTGAAGGCAGGGCTGAGTTTAGGACAAGATGCTGTTTGTGGGACTGATCATTTACAGATTGGTGAAGGTGCATCTGCAGGGCTGTGGTTCCTGTGGCAGAGGGGCAGTGGAGGACAGGGTAGGGCACTTCTTGCTCTGTGCTCTGCTATGTAGCTCAGTTTTGGCTTGTCACACACTGTTACCTGAATCTTCACTCTCAATAGAATTCTGGCCTCAGACTGACTTCTGTTTGCAGCACAGCTGTGGCTGACAGAACTGAAGCTTTGCAGGTTGATGAAGAAATTCTTTCTGGAAAGAGAAGTCTCTGCCTCACATTGTGGATACACCAGACCATGTCTTGCCATGCTTGGTACTGTATGGCGGAAGGGAAAAAACCCCCATTCTCCACTTGTGTTTTTCCAAGAGAAAAGAAAATGTGTTAAAGAGAAGAGAAACACAGGAGAGTCAGATGGTCTAAACATTGACAACATATCATCTGTCACTGACGGTGCTCAAGTGAGCTCTGGCAGCCATTGCCTTGCCTATGGTTCAAGGGAGAATGAGTATATGCTTCCAGCTGGTTGCATCACTGCCAAATATAGACCCACATGTCCTAGGCTAGTCATCATCTGACCTTGAAGACTGTGTCTCCCTGGCTTTCACTTACAGTTCTGATGTCCCTCCTGTGGCTCTGCCTGTGTCCAAACACTTGCCCCCAGCTCACACTGTCTATTGGAGACCCACACCCAGGCCCTCAGGAGATACCTTTGCTGATCTCATGTGTCATGCCCTTGGCGAGGAGTATCTGGGGGAGCTGGGCCACTGTGTTACAGTGCTTCAGCCCCTGAGTGCTGTGTCTCTGGAGATGGAATGCTATGGTCTGTTTGGGATAGCCCATTGCTACCCAGTCACCTCATGCTGCAATCACCCAAACCAGGTGAAAGTCAGAGCACAAGCACAGCTAGGTGTTCATAACCTGTTCTTGTGCCTGAGAACTCCATGGCTTGTACTCATGAGAGATGGAAACAAAGGCACAAAAGGCTTGCCAGAGTCACAACCTGCAGGAATGCTCCACCAGAGAGAGGCTTCCTGCCTCTTCCTGCTCCTGTGCTGTGGTTTGTGCCCATCAGGATCCTCTGACAGAGGCAGTATTTAAAGAGCTTTCCTCAGAGACCAGCTCTGGGTTCTTTTCCTGGTGCTGGTGCTAGGTCACCCTTCCCTTCCACAGCATAGCCATCCTCCTCTGACATCCTCCTAGGATGTCCAGACATGTATCACATTTCTCCTGGGAACTCTTCTTGTTCCCTCCATATCAAGGAGATGGACAACCACTTGATTGCAGTGCTGGTTGTTTCCCATCTTACACACATAGGCAGAGACTTTCCTCCTGCAGCAGCTCTCTGACAAACAGCTCTGCTGCGAGGAGAGGTGACATTGCCCCTGGCCCTGGTGACTTCTCAGTCTGTCCTAAAGAAGAACACCTCTTGCCTCAGACCTAACAAGCTGCCCCAATGACACACAGGTGAAACACCTAAAAAACTGACCACATAGTTCATCACTGGCTCAAAAGAGCAGCCACCTCAGCCTCTGAGTGGTTGACATTCACCTTGTCCTTTTGGGCATACTCTGCATATATTTGTACAGCAAAAGTTTCAGAATTCAGAGAATTCAGAATTTCAGGACTGCTCATTTGGCAGTCCTGAATACTGGAAGCAACAATAGTAGAGACTGTAAAATGATAGCATGTTTTCTGGGTTTTGAGTAATTTTTTACAGTAGGCAGGAGTTGCATATCAGGAACACTGAGGTTCTTGATGGTTCATGGACCTGGACAGGACAGAAAAGTTTTCTGCATGTTGTTTTCATTTCTGTCATAATACGTTAAAGCTCCTACAACACTGTGAGCTCTTATGGCCTGAGTTCTCTGATATTTTCGTTGCAGAGAAAGTTAGCAGAAGGAAATGACCAAAACCCGTGCTGGGACTCATCTAAGCCCACACTGTGGCAGAGCATGGGAAGAGAAAGGGGATTTCACACATCAGTATAACCAGCTCTTGGGTCCCAGACTTCACAGTTTGAGTCGCCAAACCAAATATCCTGTTTTGCCCAGGATATTTTCTGTGGATGAAAAGGGTTGAATTTCCAGAAAACTGTTCTTTAAAGGGCTGAAACTGGGCAAAGGCTTGATACAGAGTGTCTATAAGAAAAACAGTTGTTATGGCAGTAGCATCTGTGTGGGGGCACTCTGTGCATGTGTGATGCTTGAGTCTTTGACTAAGAAATTATCTCTGTATTCAGCACAACACCAGTTATCTGCCCTCAAAAACCTACAGATTGTATTGCCTCCATTTGTGCCTGGAAAGCACCCCTATAGAGGATATTTCTGTGTATAGAGAGGTAAACAGATTGCAGAAATCTGCTGTGTGTTGATTCTCTTCATGATAATTTGCACATTAACTTGGAAGCATTGCTCATGTATTACTGAAAGCAGGAATTTGCTTTTCAATTCAAGCTATATTGAAATGTATGAAAATGGGCAATTTATAATTTTGAATAATAAGCTGAAGCTTGCAGAATAGAGCTGTTCATGTGAGATAGTAGAAAATTACTCTGGAAAGAATAACATCATATCTGGATAGATATAGTGTTATTTTGTACAGAAATAGGCTTTTATACAATGATAATGTTACATGGAGAGATGGGGTTCTGCCTGTGGTCTACAGGGAACATTGAGGGGAGGGTTTTGAGGTAGGTCAAAGGAAGGTAGAACTTGTCCTTTTCTTAAGTGTGGTTTCCACCCAAGAAAAGTTGGCTGAAGAAGTTGTTCTGGACAACGCATGAATCTGGTCTTTCTTCAAAAGCTGCTATTGATTTCATGCTGTACATGCTGATCTGACAAAATATTCCCCAAGTAAACGCAATCTGAGCCCTTTGAGAGAAGCTTCATAGAGGAATCAAATCAAACAAAAATGGGAGCTTGGGCAGTTCACGCATTCCACAGTAATACTTTAGTCTTGGTGATATTTTTAATGGATCTGGATGGATGCTGAGCTGGACAGTTAAACAAAGAGCTACAGAAGAGTTTTGACCGTGGCCAGAGGCATGGCAGATACTTGAAGGCTGCTCTCCCACCTTCTGCAGCCTCCTGTGTTTCACTTACTGACATACAGTTAAGGTTATCTGGATTACTACTCATGCTGGGTTTTTTTTGCCAGCTCCAGGTCTAACCTGAGGATCTTACCTGTGATATCTTTGCAAGCTGCCAAGGCTGCTCCAGCAGCAGGTCTAGCTCATGCAGCATGTGCAAGAGATTCCTCCTCTATTTCAGTAACTCTTTTCAAGGAAATCTTAGGAGGGGTCTTTTTGCATACTGGAGAAGGGACACAATGCTGCTCAGAGCTGCTTTCTGCAAACCACCCGTGTCCAGGCAGGACAGCAATGACCTCTGAAGGTGACATTCCTTCACACCCACTTGCCTCAAAACTGGTGTGGTCCAGGAGTGTCTACACAAGCTTGTCACAAGTGGGTGGCTGCCAGGATCCTGCTGGGGTGAATGTCTCCCTTGGGACACTGGAAATATCTCTGACACTCCCCACATGTTGGACAAGGGGAGTGGGTAGCTTCAGCCATGGTTTTAGATTCTGTATGTCCCCAAGCAGACTGGGAAGGGGGCTGTGTCACAATGAGTGAAGCTGGGGATGGGACCTTGGCTGAGGCAAGGGGTCTGCTGTGCTGCAGCATGAAGATGACAGTCCCTGCCCCACAGCTTGGATGGTTTTCACCACTTCTTACAGCCTTGGTGTAGAGTAAAGGGGGCTGCAATGAAACCAAAGAGCAGAAACAGCCCTCTGCTAACCAGGACATAGCACTGTTAACTTTATCCTGCTATTTTCTCTAAACTGTGCACTTGGTTGAGCTTTCAGCTACACTGCTCTTGCCAGTGGGACTTGGGGGTTGGCCTCACGCCTTTGGGATAGGGCTCAAAATCTCTTGAAGACTCCAGGACCAATATTGTTCTACCTAAGGGCTTGTTATAACCTCCTCCCTTCTGAGAGAAGTACTTTTGAGAGTTCAGCTTTTCTGCTAAATAATAAGTTTTCCTCTTTTATTAGTCCATTATGAGAGTTATTACAGCTCAAGTGCTCTGTCCAATTTGGATAAAAACTACTTTTGGATAAATAGCACGGAATTCCTCGATCTCAAATGATACTTTTTCTGGGCCCTGTTACAGAATTTGCCCTGGTGTGTCCCATCTGCTGGAAGGTTCAGAGAATTGGAAGAATGTGGTCCCAGGGCCTCATTGTGTAGTGCTGGGAGATACCAGGAGACTTGTGGAGAGTGGAAAGAAGGAACTGAGTACCTGAGGAACAGACCCAGAGAAGATATGAAAAATGTCTCTGTAAGGAAGCCTCCAAGCTGGTCAGTTCAAAAGGGGTTTTTAAAACCTAATTTCTAGAGCAGAAAGCCCCTGGTAGCAAGGAGAAATGGTGCCCAGCAGGTGTGAACATTCACCTCCTGGTAGTCTTAAAAACTTCACACTGCTTTAAGAAAACACATTTAACTTTTCCTCTGTAACATGCCCATGAACAGCCTAATGTGTGTGTGTGCTCAATTTCATTTCCTCTGGTTTCCTCCTGGGAAGTGGGATTCACCTCTCTTCCCATCACTATGGACTTGTTTCTTTGCTAGGGTGGAAATCTGTGTTTCCTGCATTGATGAGTAATTGTTGAAATCCCCCAACATTAACTGCCGTCTCTATTATTGTGGCTACAGGAAAGCCGTTTTGTGTCTCAGGATTATCAGTGTGGTGTGGCCACATCCTCTTCTAAGGCACGCAGGAAGGCAGCAATTGCTCTTGTGGGTTTCAATCTATTGCACGGGAAAGCATGATTTTGCTGGAGCCACATTTAAGCTCACTTACCTCTAGCTCATTCCCAAAATATCCCTCCTTCCTGGTGCTTCTGCCTGTTTGGTCCCCAGTACTGGCTTTTGACACAAGCAGGAGGCAAGTGATAGAGCAGCAAGTGAAACCATCCTGGGAGATGCAGGACTTGCAGCCCCTGTGCCCTAATTCCTGTCAGGAAGGAGGCTCTGCTGTCCCACTCACTGCAGGAGCACCTTTCCTCTGGGGTGCTCCATGCGTTGCCAGGCTTCTGGTCTCTTCCTATTGGATCGGGGTTTCCAGGTTTTTTTTTCTGATAAAGTTCACATTAGCTATGCTAAATGCAGGATTTGAAAATGGATGTTGGCAAATTGTTGCCACATCCTTGGTGAAGATCTAATTGCACATACATTTCCTGCTTTACAACAATTAGTAGGTGAGGAATGTGTCACCCAGGCATGTCACTGAAGCCAAGACTGTCTACCTGGAAAAGTCCACCTACCAAACCACTTTGCTCTGGTGTGTCTCTTAAAATCAGCGCATCAGTAAATCCTGTGGCCTTAAGTCCAGTCTTGCCATTTCTCAGTGGATTTTAGAGGGAGGATCCAGGCTCAAAGGGAAGGAATTGCTGGCATTCTGGCTTCTTAACCCTTCATTTCCAGGTCAGCAGTTCCCAAAGTTTATCAGCAGGCTTTAACAAAATATTCCTGCTTTTTTTTTTTTTTTTTTTTTTTCTTTTCACACTTGAGGAGAGTCTGTGGGCTCTCTGAAGGTTTTGGCTTCCCCTGCAGAAAGGGCAGAGGTTCCCCAGGTGTCCCTGGGGACTCAGCACACCACAAGTGGCTCCTGCAGTAGCAGAGGAGGCAGCAATGCCTCAGGTCACCCCCGCTATGCTGTGGTTTGTGTCCTTGCATCTTTTGCACTGCAAATTGCAAGTCTTCTGTCAAACGACAGAAGTGCCAAGTGGGATGGATGGGTTGGGAGCCAGGAGTGTGTGTAAGTGTATGTCTGAGTTCAGCCTGTGCCCATTGTAGGGGCTGTTCTGCACTGATGTGCTGGGGACACTGATGATAGCAAGCAGGGAGAGGTGGCAATGCCACAGCAGCTGTGCTCAGGAACCAGCTTTCTTAACTGTTCTGTAAAATGGATCTTATTTTTTAATCTCAGCTATCCGCTCTGCCTCCAAGGAGGGGCAGGCATCAGCATCAGCATCATCAACAGAGGTTGCATGATAAAAATCCAGCCACACTGCCCTCAGAAAACTTCATTTACTTAGTTTTTAGAAGTGCTATTTATCATATTGAACTAACACTGTTATCAGAAGACTTTTGGGCAACCTCCTGAAACTACCTGGCTATGTGTAATACGCCACCTATAAATAAATGCCATTGTAAATGTCGAGTCATGTGGGAAGATAAATAAATTAGTTTTCTGGGCTCATTAGAGATGAAAGCTGGGGTTTTATAGCAGGATGAAGAGAATTGCACAATGCACTTCCATATGGCTTATGAAATGTGTATGAAAACCATTTTCTCCTACCCATGCTAATTATGATATATAAATAGATACTGTTTCCCTTTGGGCACTTACTTAGCTGGGTTTTTTTTCAAAGATCAGTGCAATCACTTGTATGATGCATTTCTGTAGGCCTTTAACAGATCTCTAAATCAAAATACGTATTTTTATAGCAATAAAATGACCTTTCACTAATTGGGAAAGAAAATGTTACCCAATAGGTGACAGTTGTCATGAGTGCTCAGCAGTCAGAAAACATTTTGGCATTTGGCTTTAAACTGTAGCTGAGATGAGTGTTTAAATAATAATTTTTTAACCCATGTGTCTATATCAGTTTTGTGTGAGTGTGCTCAAGGAAGGAGAGGGTGATTTGTGCTGCCTGTGGCCACGCAGCAGACTAAAACCAAAGTACTGTTTTTCACTCAGGGCATAATTTTGCCACAAGACCTGTTGGCAGGAGACTCCTCTGAGCATGTGCCACTGGCCACCGCTAGTCAGCAGCCCACCATGCACAGTGAATGTCTTACAGGGGCAGCAGCAATGCTTTTCCAGCCTGTCTACAGTCCAGCAACACCCCCTACTTGGAACCAGTGGGTGATATTCACTGGAGCAGGCTGGGAGAAATGTCCCTTTGAAGGACATAGCTGTGGCAACACAGGAAACAGCCAGAGACAGAATAAATTAGTCCCTTTTCTAGCATATTTGAATACTGTTTATTATAAACATTGCAAATTAGTATCTCTAACTGAGAAAAAATAAAATTGGGTGTAAAAATACACCGGTGATATACTGCATATACATATAAATACATTATATAGTTTGCACAGTCATCAGGCATCTTCCTTCCGGACTAACTTTCCAGAGACTGATACAAAAGTTCAAATAGAGGAAAACAGAAGGGAAAGGTCTCCAAATATACACAGTGTTGTTTTGGCAAGTGATTAGGTTCCCCAAAAAAATGGGCTATAAGCAACAAAACAGTTTCACAAGAGACCATTTGTGTTTTCACATCGTATCTACCTCACAGCAAGAGGGGAAAGAGTGAGCAAGAGAACGGTGACACATACAGGGTGCTCAGTATGTATTGATGGTGTTTGAGACCAGTTCCACACCTTATTCAAAGCCCGCGTTGTTAATGGGGCCTGGAAAAGTCATCTCCTTGATAAGGAGGACTTCAGTAATATCCAAAGTGCTTACTAGATGGTGGCTTAGCCCACACAATCCATTGCAATAGGCAGCTTGCTCCCAGCCTCTGTTAGCAGGAGTCCCTCCGTGCAGATGCACTGGATAGGGTCACTGCAGAGGGGCTGGCTGCCAGGGGCCCAGGTGTTCTCACAGAGGTTAAAGAAGCACACTCTCCACTGGAAACCCCAAGGCCCCGGGCACTGCTGCTGCCCTGGGTCAGAGCAGGCAGCTGCTCTAAGGGGGCTGGCAGGAGCCCTGCCACGGCTGAGCTGCAGCTTCTCCTCACGAGGAACCTCATGCCTCTCCCACCAGCCTAGAAGGGCTGCCCTGCCCAGCTCTGAGGAAGGCAGACGGACTGCAAGCATGTTCACATGGGACTTTTCCAACATCTCTTAATTTCGGTTCCAGTTTCTCTCTCCCTTAATTTTCCTTAGAAGACAAAAGCTACACAGGTGGTGCCTGCTTTGTCTGTGATGTGGCCTTTGTGGCGCCCTGAGAGGTAGATGGAGTTCAGAGCACCAGGGCAGTGTCCAGGCAGAGAATGTGGTGGCACCAAGAAGACCTCAGCGGGAATCCATGACCGGTGTGAGGAGCAGCCCTGGTCCTTGTGGGCACTGCACCTCTCATGGGTGCACCCTGCACCCAGCCCCACATGGAGGACGATGATTCCTACAGAGATGCTGAGCACCAGACTGGGACAAGGCACTTTCCATAGAAAAAGGTGGCAGTGTGTGCCATGCATCACTCCAGAGGATGGTCTCCATCCCCAGCTCACCCCACAGTCCCGCACAGGGCAGTGCCAAGGCATGCCTTGGTCTAGGACACATTTATGTTGGAGAAGAGCGGGGCCCTGGGCTGTGTGGATGCTGTGCTGTCCGCCAAGTAGCCCAGGATGCTTTTGAGTTCACTGCGTGACAAATTGGCTTTGATGTGCAGGAATGCTTCCAGGTGCCTCTTCCTGTGGAAAAGAAACAGGCAGGTCTTATTTCCTCCCACACACCTCCACATGTCAGGGCCACTGCACCAGGATGTGGCTCCCACCCTGTGCCGCATGCTGATGTCCCCTGTGGCTGCCAGCTCAGCATCTGGCAGTCCTACACAAGACCCTGCACTGTCCTGGGATGTTTGAGGCAGGGAAGCGAATCTCCAAGGTAAAGGAGAAAATCAGGCCAGAATTTGGAATATATCAAAAGGCTTTTATTCACATCTTCCTTTGCTTTCTGATAGGATTGGGATTGCCACACCCTGGAAGGCAGCTCCCACCCAGGTTTATAGGCTCAGGCTATATGAACCTCACCTATATTAATATTTGACTGCTTTCTGGCTCAATTAAAATTCCTTATGAGTATTTGCAAATCTGTTTCAGCATCTCTTACCGGATATCTGGGTATGTTGTGGCAAGTGTTGCAACTTCAATTTTAATAGCACCTAAATCCTGAAGTCGGATTATTTCAGCCAGTTTGGGGAGTGCTGAATTCAGCCATGTGGCTTGAGATCCCTGTGAGAAGAGAAAGTGGTTAGCAGCATATCATGGGAGTGGAAACCACCCCCCATCTCAGGAGCTGCCTCCTGAGGCTGCTTCCTGGCAAGTGGAAAGGACATATCAGTGATTTTAGGTGCCTCATTGTTTTCAGTGGTGTTTCTGCCTGAGGCAGCCTTGGAAAAAACTGGATTAGCTTTTTGATGGTTTTTAATTCCCTTACACGAGTGGTGTGTGGTTTGTCTTAATACTGAGACTTCCACTTCCACCTCAGCAGATTCTCTCTGCTCACTTCCCTTTCCTGGGGTTTCTGCATTGCCTGATGTGTGTACAAAGTCTGATGGGCCAGGTAAGTCACTGCCACGTGCTGCTCTGCCCCAGCTCCAAACACAAGCCTGCCTTTAGCATCTCCAGGCATTATCAAAATCAGGTAGAAGCCCCAACTGGAGCTTTTTCTTGGCCATTGGAATTTCCAAGGTGCAGCTAGCCTGACCTCCTACCCACTCTATGTGAAACTCAGACTTGTTCCTTCTCCAGTCAAACATGCATGGGGTGGTAGAGGGCAGGTTTTGGCTTAGCTGTTAGCTTTTTTTGCAGACAAAATTAGAGGCATGGAAGGAGGGAGATGATCTCAATGCACAGAGAGGGGTGTTCCAGCTGTGGCTCTCATGAAGAAATTCCTTGCATACCACAGACCCCACACTGCCTGCTTTAGCCCCTGGCTGACCTAAAAGCTGCAGTGTGGGGAAAAACAAGGGTGAGAGGAAACCCAGACACCATGGACACTGTACTGAAACCGGAAAAGATTATCTAAGTCTTCTGACCCTATTAATATAAACCTTCAAAAGGAAACTGACTATGGGACAAAGGAAGATGAAATCCTCCTTTGTCTCTCCAAGCAGGGAGGGGCAGGCTGCTGACAGGGGAGTTATTCTGGCTACAGGCACTTAGAGACCTCTTTCTGCCTAAGGTCCTGCCTTTCAGGAAATTAAGCTGAGTTGAAAAGGTTAACAAAAGTTCCAAGAATTATTTTCCTGTTTTTCAGCATGTCTGTGCCCTATGCTGATGTGTTCGTGGCAAGAGCACTCACGTACATTGCTGGTGCAGAAGGCTTCCAGGTCAGCAGCATTCTTGGAGATGTGCTGGGCCAGAGTTTGCTGCTGTGCTGGAGTTTTCAGGCTGACCTTCCTCTTCAGCAGCCTCACAATGTACTCTTTAACCAAACGAGCATGGATCTTCTCAACAATAGCCTGGTGGGAAGGAGAGGAGGGAATCATCATCCATCTCTCTTTTGCTTGGGGACAGAAGAAACCATGTGTGTGGATGGATGACAAAACCATCCTGGGTGCTGTGAGACACGCCCCACCAATGCCTGCTGCTGATTACACAGCAGGAACAACCCTAGCTGCCAACCTCCTAAGACTGGTTACACCACATCCTAGATGCTGGGAATTTCTTTGTGCTCTAATAAGTATGGGAATTTCCAAGTGTTGTTTCCTTCTGAGAAGAGTCTAAAGCACAGAAAAGATCTCCATGTGCTAGAGGAGTAACAGGAATTCATGCTGCTCTTCCTGTTCCTCTCTCTAACACATAAAACATCATAATTTGTCTCAGCTACTAAAAAGGCAAAGGCAGGAAATCGAATATTGTCTTATATGATGTTATTTCATATACAGTCTAGCACCAGTGAGGATGTGGTTCTGGCTCAGTTCTCTGGGATTTGTCCCAGTTGCATCCACCTCCTCCAGTCCCTAAGGCAATCAAAGAAGCAATGAGACTGAACCACAGTGCAACTGCATCTGTATCTGTATTTGAAGATTGCTAAACCAAACCTGTAAATAAAGCCACATGTTGGGTGGTCTCTAAAGTACTTTCTCTACGTGAGGGGTGGTTTGCTCTGCAAACAGTGCAGCAGAGCCGAAGGAGCCTGCTTTTGTCAGAGGAGGGTTAAGATTTATGTGCCTTATCTGGGTAAACTGCGTGCTGATGGAAACCCTGCCCAAGAGGCCTCCTGATGCCAGGCCAGCCCACCAGGGGTCAAGGCAACTCAAGCCACAGAGGATCAGAGATGAAAATGCAGCCTCAGCATCCCATAATCCCTCTAATATTTCTCTCAGTCTTACATGGTAAAATGGGTCCTTTAAGGTCTTGAAGTCTGAAATGTGTTTGCTGGTGGTTTTAATGATCTCATTCATTATTTCACTGCTGCAGTCCCACTTATTCTCTGTAAACTTCTTGAACATTGGCTGAAAAAAAGGAAAATCTGCTAAGTTACCTCAAACAAATTCTATGCACATGTATATTTGTCATTTCTACATGTGGAGTATCCCATGTAAGAGCAGGGTGTAGTCCTGGGGAGGGGTGTGTGGTGATGCCTTACAGGGCCAGGGGAACAAGGGGTTGTATCCCCTTGTTGATTCTTCATGGTGAAGAAGACCAAGGGCTTGAAAGGTTTATATTGGAATATTGGAGGTGTTTTTATTATTTCTGCCTTTTTTTTTTCTTCCTCACTGTCTTGTCTGATTAAAGAATTATGGTACCACCAGGGGAAAAAAATGAATCCTTATGAGATGTTTTCAATCATAATTTTTCTCAGCCACAGTAAATAAATATGAAAAAAACCGCACCCCTGTTCTCTTGTGCCTTCCAAAAGGCTCTACAGAGAAAGCAGGAGAGATTGTGGCTGAACATTCCTGACTTCTACACTTCCTTTTCCTCCACCAAAACTGCTTATCTTGAAAAGATTGTGTTATACATATATTTAAACAGTAAAAAAAAACACCCAAAAAAGGAAGCCAAAAGTACAAAAATGCCCTTCAGGTCACCTTTATGGGGAAGCCAAAAGCTGCATAATTGCGATTTATGCCATTATTGATGGTTTCCCACAGTGTGGAGAGCAAACAGCTGCAGGTTGGAACTCTCCCTGCTGCACCCAGGGTCTCAGATGTGATCTGCAGATTTTACGTTCACCTGCACAGTCACGCATTTGTCACTGCACCCATTTTGCCTGCAGGCTTGAGGACTAGCTCAAGGAGAGCTTAGTGGGATTTTACCGGAAGCAGGTCGGGTTAGGACCAATCCTGTCCCTTCTGAACTTGGCTGATTTGAATCAGAGATTTAAGGAACAGATAGCACAGCAGGAGAACATGCCCTGCCCTGGTATCAGCTGAGCCATGGGGCAGGAGGGTGTGGGGCAAAGATATGGTACCTTCAGCTGGGCAAAGAGCTGTTGAAGGAGCACATCAAAGGCACTGTTTTCAATATCGGTGAGGGTACTGAGGATATCGGCTTTACTGTTGTCCTTCTCTGCCATGTATTTCTCTGTGTATTCTCTGCAAAAAAACACCACCCAGGTCAGAATAGTCTATCCTCAGAGGAGAGAGAGAGAGAGAAATTCAGAGGTCTCCAAACCTTCTGCAGGCAGATGGACCTCCCTCTGCTCACTCTGGAGTACCTTCCCTCTATACATTGCCTGCAGAGGAAGGAGCAAAACCTTTTCTCTTGGACCCTTACCTAAAATTCCAGCAGTTGTTAATATTTGCAATCAGTATAGGCTTGTAGTATCTGTGCTTCTTGCTTTTCTCCTTGAAGTCTTCAAAGGCATCCCTGTAGCTGGAGGGGAGATGGGCAGAGGAGAGGTGGGTGAGTGGTTGCCCAGGTGCTGGCCAGCCCTGCTGCCCACAGCCCCTCACCACCTCACCTCCTCAGGAAGGCTGGCAGCTCCTTCAGCAGCCGATGGGACAGCTCCTCACCCATGGCCTTGCTGATGTCCTCAGCTCGCTTCTGGCTGCTGTAGATGCTCTATCAAACAAGCAAGATGAAGTTTAAATGTTTCCTGCTCCAAAAAGGCCACGTTTACTGGGTAAAGAGGCTACAGATCCTTTACTAAGGTAACTGCACCCAGTTCTTCTGCATCCCCCCCTGCAACTGAGCCAGGGACCATACAGAGCAGCTATACTTAGCTGAGAAGTTCGGAAGGGGCATGAAGAAAATGTAGGTAACAGTTGAGAAAGTAGGCAATTTGACACTTGGTTTTGTTTCTATTTTCCTTTTTGCTTTTTTTGAGTGTCATTAGATTGCATTTAAATAAACAATTTAATCACAACAACCTCAACATATGAGAGGTTTGTTTTACAAAAATAAACTCAACTAATCCTCTGCAGCCAGAGGAGGGCAAGGGGCAGCTCTGCCTGTGGCACTTTCCCTGAGAGGAAGAAACAGACACCCCATTTCTCAATCAACTGAGCCTGTCTCCTGTCTCTCTGCTGCTGGGGATGCAGAAGAAATTGCATAGGCAGAATGAAGGCAGTTTTTCTTCTTGTTTTACTCATAGAGGCATTTGCCTCCATCACATGGTACACCAGGCCCAAGACAGACCACGGTTTTGAACCTCCCTGTACCACCTACCTCTGCTACACCACTCTACCCAAATGACTTGGCCTTTTCCTTTTCTGCACTGACCATAGTCGGTCTCAAATCCTAAGTAGGTAAAGGATGCAATTGTTTTATAGCTCTGTATTACCTGGATAACAAATATTCCTAGTAGTTCACTCTGAAAATGCCCATTTAGCTTCTCTGGTTCCTTGTCTTCTTTCCATCTTTGGATTTCTTTATCTAAACATCTGCTCAGTGAATTTTTGACAGTAACCTTTAGGGAAAGAAGAACAATGGCATTTACTCCAACATGGATGCAACAGATCCTGCCTTCTGCAGGTTTTACTCACCCACCCACCTTTTGCCTGGCTCAGCAGACTTTTTCCTCAGCTCTGGCTGGGAAATAAAGGCTCCTTGTTAGGAGATGCCCGATCCATGACTTCTTCACAGCAACAAGGACCACCTCCTCACTATACCTCACGCAATAGTGAGTTGAGTATTTTAAGGTAGGAGTGAAGGTCTCATCACACCTCCACATCAGAGGCATCAGGAGGGCAGGGAGGGGATCAGGGGGTAGGAAGGTTGCAGCAGCTACATGTGCCAGAGCCCAAATTCCCCCAACCACGCACTGTGTGTGTGTCACACTCAGAGCTACCTGCTTTTGCAATCCTTTTTCATGAGCTCTTCTGACGCCACACAAGCGCTGGAGAGGGAAACAAAGTGCTCTCAGGTTTTCTCTGCTCTGATCCCTCTGTGCTGCCGTAAGGCTTTGGAAATGGTCTGTGCAGTGTCTGGCACGTATTGCTGGTCCCCCAGTGCCCTGCTCATGCGCTTTGCAGATCTCACACCACCTCTCCCATATGCAAACCATCACTGACTACATCTAAACTTGGAACTCATCTTCTCATTTTCCGGGAATTCCAGCCCCAAGTGCCAAAAGCACTAAGCTATGGGAGTACTGTAAAAGTGGCTTCTTGTTTCCATTAAGGGAAGGGTGATACAAAAACCAGAGCAACTTTTATTTTCTGCAGACCAGGCGATTCTCCATCAAAGAAACAGATTTTTCAAGACCAGATCTCCATGTCTTGCACTCATCCAAGGCCTGGCACCTCTGCAGAGACCAGGAGTAATCCAAGATCCTTCAGAGATTCCTGTGAGAGGGATCATAAATCCCTCTGGAGATTTATCAGAAAATTGGCAAGTTGCCCATAAAGATCTGTTGTTGGATTTTCCCCCTGTTCCTACCACATGATTTACAGGAACAGAGCAGTTCTTTTCTTATGGCTCCCAGGGCTAAACAGAAGTTTGCTCTGCAAGTCCCATCTAGGAGACCTGTTCCCCAACAAAAAACAAACACTTTTGCTTCTCCCTGGAAGGGTGTGTAGGATGTGTGGCTCACTGGTGAAGAAGTGTGTGACAAGTCACACAAGCAGTGCAGGACAAGTCACAGCTTCTCTGAGGAGTCATATGGGAGCAGTGAAAGGAAGAAGAGGAGTGACTGAACCTTTCTTACCTCTTCACTGTCAAGGTATTTATTTTCAAGCTCTTTGCTCAGACTTGAAGGCAAAAGGCTTCCAAGCTTAACTTTATCCAACTCCATGGCTAAAGCATTATCTTTTCTCATGTCTCTGGAATGAAAAAAGCCAAACAATTGCATTTTCCAAGGGCAGTGTAATTCAAGACAGTTGTTGATGCAAATCACTAACACTTCTTGAGAATGTCAGTGAAAAAACAGATGGAAATGTCCACTGTCCTTAGTCCAGGCAGGACTTGGAGAAGCTAAATGAATGTGGCAGAGGTGAGACCTGTGAGGGTGGGACCACAAGCAACCCTGGGAATGGAGTCACGGTCTGACAAACTCCTGAGTACCAGTCACTGTGTGCTGGTGGGGATGGGGCAGCTGAAGCAAGCAGGGGAGTCTAGCCCCTGGAGGTGACTTCTCTCCATCAATACAGAGAGGTGAGCAGGTGAAAAGCTGGTGTTTGATGGCTGGGAGGTGGTCCCTCAGCAGACACCTGGACATGGCCTCTGGTAACACTCTCAAAGCAGCTGCTACTCTGGCCAACACTGTCTCCAGGGCTGGGCTGAGCTGCTCTGGCTGAGCCCTACTCCTCACAACTGCTCACTTCCAAGCACAGGCTGGTTCAGGCCTGAATATCTTGACCTAGAGCACAACACTGGCTGTGGAAGACTTCCGGGATCAACGCTGAACCATTATACTCATCAGTGAAACATGATAAGTAAACAGTGGAGGTGAAGGTTGAATGACTTTATAACAGAAGAAACATTGCTGGTGTCTTTACTGGTTTCCACCTAAGAAGTGAAAGCCCTCAATTCACCACCCAGTACTATTAGCCACAAAAAGCAGTATTTTCAGTTTGATAACAAAGAGGGTTTATGGGGAGCCTTGGCTGATGGCGTCCTCTCACAGGGGTGCAACCCTGGCTCTCCTAAAGGTGAGGAACACATAGACTGTGGGTAACACCTAAGCAACATCCTCCATGCCCAGGATAATTTCATCTCAGGTTGTTCTATCTAGTGTCTGCCCTCTGGTACAATGGGCTGAAATTTCCAAATTTTCCAAGAGTGGGCCCAGGTCTAACTGGAATAGATATCAAGGCAATGAACCTGACCAATTTACCCCACATGTGAAGCCCATAACATATGCATGTATGTCTGTTGCTCAGAAGCCAGAATGGTGGAACGGCCCTTCATTTACAGACTAGCAGTCCTGAGTGTGTCCCTTCTGGCTGTTCTGGCAAGGAGTGTAAATCAGCACATCATCAGTAACACCAGAACTTAGCCAGGTGCTGGACTGCACTGCAGTAATACCAATTCATAAATCAAGCAAATGCCTGGGTTTGCAGCCAATGAGTCTGTTTTGATTGCCAGGGGTAAATATGTATAAAAGCCCACTTACTTTGGATAAAAGTTGTGCACCCATGAGAGAAGAAGGTAAATATCCTTGTCTTCCAGATGAGACTCAGCATTTTTCTTTGCCTGTGAGGCAAAATAATTGTGGTAGAGTTCTGCATATATGCTGAATACATTAAACTCAGGAGGATAAAGCTTGTTAATGTACTTGGCAACCACTGTCAAATCTTCTTTCATTGTCTTTCCCATGTGCAGGAGGTTCTGGCCAACTATAGAGAGGTTCTCATTTCTAGGAGTGCAGCTTGTGTCTTTCATTCGAGCCTCTACCGACTCCTTTACTGTAGCCATCCAAAGCTCTTTCCATTTTCTAGGTCTAAATTGCGTATTTTGGTCAGGTGGATTCTCTGACATGTAGTTCTGATCTTCTTTCTCCTGCTCTTTCAGAGCCTCCACTGCCTGCTGCAGCAGGTCTGGGTTTGTTTTTGCAAGCAGCACGGAATCTTTCAAGGTGCTGAAGACTTTGTGCTTCAGAACTTCATAGACAGACTCAATGTCTTTCTGACTGGTGTTCAGTCCCTCCTCACTTTTGCTAGACAGGCTCTTCTCCAGGACAAACAGATGTTGAATGGCATCACAAAGCTTTTGCTCTCCAAGGAGATCCATGACTTGTTTGACTGGTGAAAAAAGAACAGCCTTTCTTTAACCAAGAGTGAAGATTTAGATTTCTGTTTTATAAAAAATGATGGCTCTGGAATATTTTTTAAAAATGCTTTTACTTCCAAAATGCTCAGGCTCCTACACCATATAGGAAATCTGTTTATTTAAAGATCTGATTATTTCTAGCTTGCCTGTAACTGGGGCAATGGAAATTTGAATACCCATCACCAGTGTGTTGCATATGAACAGCTATTCATGAGCCACCTATATTTTTTTTTCAAAATTTAGCCTTGTGGAGTTAGTTAGTTAGTTACTGCTCATCCCCCTCGCCATTAATATGATCTCAAGGCAGAAGCATGGCTTTAGAAATAATGTCGATGGAAAGATGTAACTAAAGATGTGCTAAAGGAAATACCACATGGGTTTTCCAGAAATAGATCAGGCATGACCTGACCCGTGAAATTGTTTCGGAGGACACATTTAGCAAGCAAGACAAATAAAATTGAACTATCTTATCTGAACTAGTCAGTCACTTGAGACGAAAACCTGGGAAATTATTAGTTAAAACGGAAAAGTTATATGCCAAAATCTGATTTCTTAGGTGTGTAATGTTTACATGGAGGACCCTGGGTGGAGAAAGCTTACATTACTCATGAAACTCATCTTCATTTGTCCTCAGAGATTGTGGCACAAAAGCGGGGAGTGCCCTTTTGGCATCTCCTGATTGCACAAAGTTCAGAGACATTATCGAAACTGAGGGCTTGGTGTATTTTACAGGAACAATAGGATAACTTCAATAGTAAATGGGCTGAAATTTAATAGCACAAAACACAAGATACAAATTCAATAGAACAAAAGTTACTTAGCAACAAATATGATTTTCTGCTACAAGCTGGATGTGTATCAGCTTGAGATGGAGGAGGAAGAGAGATGCCTGGAGAATTAGTAAGTCCCTACTGAGAGATGATAGTGAACATGACAGTTACAACCCCAGGATGTACTCAGTGAGAAATATCCAGATGAGATGGGAAAATAGGGATATATTGTACCACACACTGGTGGTGTCTCATCTGGAATATTTTCTGCAATTCTGGTTGCTTTAAAACATCTGGTTGCTTAAAAAAAAATACATTGGGGATGGGGAAATGCAGCAGTAAGGACACAAGTACAAAAGGCCTGTTTTCATCAGCAAATTCAAGGGCAAGAAGGAAAACCACCAGTTAGGGAAAGCATTTGGACACATGGAGAAAGAGATGCCAATTAGACAGGTAAAGGCTTTTCTGGAAATGAAATAACTTGTACTAAAACAATGAAACTTTGTAGGAGGAGATGGAGGAACAGAGCTGAGAGTTACACCTTGGTTTCTCACTCACCCACAGTTGTCTGTGTCCCCATAAGAGGTAGAAATAGGTTTTGTTTTGGACAGAAAACCTGCAAATGGACAGTTCCTCAAGGACTATGCCCTTGGTATTAAAGGACTAGGACTTGAGGTCACGTCTCCCTCAGCCCAATTTTCCCCAGGCTTCTTGGAAAAGTTACTTCGATCTATTGGTGCCTTTGTCTTCCTAGGGGACAATTCCCTGTCTCATACAGCCCCTCTAGAGGTAACTATGGCCCATGAAGTGGCACGAGGAGGATGGAGGAGCACTTACCACTGGGTGGCTTGGTCTTTTTAACTATTTTAAATGCACTTTTAAGCATTCCCTTTATTCCTTTGTTCCCCTTCTCAGGGCTGTCCCCGGCAGAGATGCAACTCTCATTGCTCGTGATGGAAGAGGCACGTGAAGCTCTGCAGGCTGCCCCCGGCATTTCTCTCATCTTCTCCTCCCTGGACCAGATTTCATCTGCAGAAGGTTCAGGACAGGCAGGGACTTGCTCAGCTACCGATGCTGAAGTGTTTTCAAATGGCCTGTTTGCATCAATGCAACCCTCTGATCCACTGCGTATTCCAAAAGGACCACTTTGGAAAAAAGGTAACATTTTCATCATTTTCCTTCTAGCCTGTAAATTTCAGAGAAATAAAAAAGGAAATAGTCAGATTATAACAGTTAGGAAGAAAAATACCAAGGAGAAAGTGTGGCAAGGCATAAGTGGGGGCAACATGGAGAGTGTGAGCACAGAAGAATTCCTGAGCAACACCATCCCAGGAAATGCAGAGAATGGAAGCAGCTCTCTGGTCTAACTTAGAGAAAATCAAGAGCCATTTTGAGGGTGATTCAGATACCTTGATTGCAGACCTTGAGCTTGTCAGGCTCTCCCATGGGATGCTGTGTGACTATGGACATGAGCATGCATGGGCACATGCATGATGTGGGTGGGATAAATGTCCTGTGTCTTCAAAGCAACCACAAAACTCTCATACTCTTACATGGTGTGAGGATCAAATCCCACCTTACTTTTTTTCCTGATCTGTGCTGAAGGTAAGTGGGATCAAGGCACGACAATCAGGGTAGTTTAGCCTTGTTTAAACAGACACGATCCTGCAGAGTCCTACCTTACCACCAACACTCCTACACTACAAATAATTAACAACAGAAGCTTGTTATTGTTACAACTTCTTTTCAGAATTCATATTTAGAATTATGTTCCTCTACAATTCAACATATTGCACAATATTTATTTGCATAACTATAACCATTTGTATAATGATTATAGTTATGCAATGTCCATAAGTAAATAAAGACTGATAGTTTCCAATCCTTATTCTAATAATGCTTTATTTAAAGTGACTTTCTAGGAGACTAAAGCACATCTGTGTGAAGAACTCTGAGGCAAGTTTTGGTTTACTTGTACTGAGTAATGGGAGAAAAATTAGACTTTAAATAAACGAAGAATTTGGCTTCAGTTATAAGGCCACAATGTGGTGATCTTCAAATACCCTTGTAAAGTTTATAATGTTGGTATGTGTCATGCTGATACAAAACGTGATACTTATTTCTGGGAAAACTCGTTGGAAGACTGTGGCTTTTCATTCTGTGTTTTCTCCTGCTGGCTCCTGGCAGCTTGGAGAGCTTAGAAGCATCAAGTTAGTGGTAGCAGCTGAGTGGTACAGAGAGCAGTGAGAGCCTGGATTTGTTGAGAGCTTTCCTTCTCCCTGCTTTGGATGCCAGGCCACGTTCAGGATTAGTAATGCTACTACTTTCTAAACATATCAAATATAAAAACTCATTTGAGAACGAGTTCTGCTTGCATGAGCAAGCAAAGGGGGGCTGAGCACCAGGGCTCAGCTGACAGGAGTTACAGAATGGTCTGAGCTGGAAATGACCCACAAGGATCATCAATTCCAACTCTGATGTGAATGGCCCATACAGGGATTGGACCCACAACCAAAGCATTATTAGCACCATACTCTTAACTAATTGAGCTAATCCCAGGTTAGCCAGCAGCTGTGCCATGGCTGAATCTGTGCACCTACATCTCCCTAGCACATGTACTGAGGAGGGGAGGGAGAAGGAAACTCCCTGCAGTTCACTCCAGCTGTGCTCCAGGATGCCCCACTAGAATCCTGAAAGCAGTGAAAAAGAGTTCATTTTTTGTTACACTTCCACTACAAAAATACCCAGAAAAACAGCCAACTAACAACAACAACAACAAAATCATGGCAACAGGCATGCTCTGTAAGTGATTAGAACTTTCTTAATTTTTGTAGGGCTCTTTTCGTAACCTGCATTTCCCAATACAACACCGTGTTTAGATTAATTCTGCCAAATCCCTTCCTTCCTGTTTGTCCAAGCACAGACTCAGATTCAGCTGAGTCCTTTATCTCTCTCCTCTTATTTCAAACAATGCATTATTTGGTTTCTTTTTTGTTTGTTTTCTAACCAAAGAAACTACCTCTCCCTTTCCAAAGGGCTAAGGTCTTTCATTTTGGTGAATGATGATCACAAAAGTGGACTTCAAACAGTTTTGATTCTTCTTCAATGCCAAGATGAATGCAATGTATCTTTGAAAAGCATCAAAGTGACACTACACATACAAGAGTCCATAAGGGAATGATTAAACTGGTTAAAAGCTGAGTTTTAAATGTCCTTTAGAACTTTGTCCTCGTATTGCTCAAAAAAAGCCAGCCTCAAGCACCTAGGTAAGGCTGTTGATGCAAAAGCTGCCATGCTCTCTCCCATTTGGCCCACTTGAACTCTTGCCCAGTGATTGTCATGTGCCACTGGTGGTTGGCCTGTGTTTGTATCTGCAGCAGGAAATACCAGTAAACCCAAGCTCCCACTTCTGCCTTGAAATGCAGACCCAGTCTTAATGTCAAGGGGTACCAAACGCTCCCTGTCCATCTCTTCTCATTATTGTTAGATAGCCAAGCTCTTACTGTAAGAAATGCTTTTAAGAAACTTATGGAAAAAAAGTGCCAACACTTTCTACAAGTAATACTCAGCTAAAAGGAGGTGGTCCTGGCTATGTCTGGGGGGCACAAGCAAGAGATGCTGGGCCAGCACTGCATCTCCTGCCTCCATCAGCATGTGCTCCTGCCCAATGCAGCAGGCAGGACATGCCAGGAGCTTGGCTCTGGCTTGGATAGCTGCAGGCTGCTCCTCTATGCCTGTGTTCTTCTCACAAATCAAAGCTTGCTAAAATTCCAGCAGGCTCCTATTATTTTTAGCAGGAGAAAAGCTAAATCATTTCCCAGGCACAGAACTCAAATTCAAGTCTTAGGAAATGTAATGATTTGAGGTCAAGAGTTGACATTGTTCCCATCTCCGTGTTATTACTAATTTACTGTTATTATCGTCACCCTCATTACTGCTACGTGGCAACATGGTTTGTGTCAGAGGAGCCTTTAGCTCCAATTATTTCTGACATAGCACATTTATCTTCTGGTTTTGAACCAGAAGAGCAGCACAGCTCACAGAGCATCCTCTGCCACCTTGTCCAGACACCCTGCAGCACTGGGACTGTGGTGCTGTGACTGCTGGTGTAGCTGTAGTGGGATACAGTGAACTCTCTGTTGATCACAGCACCTACCTCTGAGCTGGAGCTTTTCTGGGGTGGCTTGCAAGGGCAAGTGAAACACTTGGAGCAGAGACAAGAAAAAAGAAGGACCCAGCAAAGACTCTGGGCACAGTGGCTTCCTGTTTTCTCCTTTTCCTCCTCAAAGGAAACAGCTTTCATACAGAATGATCTCACCAGTGAGGGGCAGCCCACAGTGTGCTAGAGAGCACTCAGGGGAACAGATTTATTAATTATCCCTATTCTGAAATTCTTTGTAGAACTTTTTCTTTACTTTTTTTTTCCTGAGCTGCTGCCAGTACTAACAAACATTTGTTTGGATTTTTGGTCCTCTCCAGCCTGCTGACATCCTAGGTCATGAGGATTTATATCTCATTTTAGTGGGTATCTCTCACTCTCCCACAGCCTCTCAGAAATCCAGAGTTATCTAGCAAAGTTTATTCTCTGCATTTGCATCAGCCATGTCTCTCCCCATCAGTTCCCTGAGGAAAAGTGGTTATCCCTGCCCACACAAGAAAATTGCACTGGGCCAAGCCGTCTTCGAAGCAGTAGAGCAGTGCAGACATTTTGAGTTTAGTGTACCTCAGACCATGTGCCGACACCTAAACAAACTGCTAATTCATCAAAGCAAAGAGTCAACAGAGATGCCAGATCCAATCTCTGAAAGTTGGGAGCCCTCCTAGGAGGTAAGGGATTTTTTTCCTACCATTTTTGTTATCTGGGTTAAGTACTGAATGGAGACACTGTGAATCCGGGGGCTCCCACCTAGCTCTGTCTGGGAAATCACAGTCCATAGAAGAGCTGGGCCACCCAGAGCCCCACCTTGACCCTTTACTGTGCTGCTCACATCCACAGTCCTATCTGCAGACCCCTGTGAGACACCCACCACCCAATCTGTGGTCTAGCAGTATCCTGATGGTGGCCAAGTTATGCTCCTAATGGGGAGCTGAGGGAAAACAAAAGTTGTCTCCAGTAAAGAAGGCAAGGCAGGAGCAGAACCTCCCCAGAGGACTCAGCCCATGAGCCTCAGCATCACCAGGCACCCCTATAGGGCTGGGGGTGATGAGGAACCCAAGAGACTCAGGGGAATGGCAGTGGCAGAGCAGGCAGAGGATGCCAGGGCATCTCACCTGGCATGAGAGAGATGCTTTAAACCAGCATAAAAACATGTGTAGTGCATGGTTTTATGCACAGCTGTGCAGTGCAGCAGTCATTTCCAAATGAGAATCTGATTTCCCTAAATTACTGACACACACCTGAAAACAGTCCAGTAAACCATCATTTCCTGTTGTTAATGAGAATCTTTCCAACAGAGAAAGAGAAAATTATATATTTACACTGCTATTGAGAAAAAGCAGAGAAAATGCACTGTTATAACCTCATTTTTTCTTCTTGCTTCAAATCTCAGCAGCATAGTTTTGAACTGTTGCTGCTGAAAGAGCAACCAGCTGCTGCTGTCTAGAGTTCTGTTTTCATAATACAGTTCCAAAGCCAAATCCTTCTTTAAGGCCTGGAGTTTGCAAAGTTCACTGCTAGAGCTAACAGCAACTGAGAAGATAAACAAATTCCCCAGGAGCTTCTCTCTGCACTTTCAGATTCTTTGGCTTTCCAGGCATCTTTTAGTAGAGAGAGTGAATGAAGTGAACCCAAACCTGAGCTCTCTGCTTCCTTGTGATTTGCTTTATCAGAGCTGGGAAGCCTCAAAGTCCCTTGGTGGGAGCTGGCAGCAGATACTCTGGAGAATGAGTGTTTCTTCAGGTTTTCTGCTCTGAACTTAGGTGTCAAATCAAGGCACCATGGCTTCTAGATCGAGAATATGCTCCAGTCACAGCAAGTCTTCTCCTCACTTTGCAGCAAGCTCAAAAAGAAATTCTACTTTGAACATGCCAAGGGTCCTAACCCCGGGGCTGAATTTTTCAATTTGTGCTGAGGAGCTGATGCAGTCGATTCAGGGTTGCTGCACAAAGATAGAAGGGAATTTCTACAGGCTTTTCAGTGCTCTGGGAAAAGGCAGGTCCTAGGAGCTATGGGACATCTCTCACTAGGAAAAAAGCAGTCACAAAAGGGCAAGAATAGCAATGAAGAAACTGGCACAGGGACCCTGGCAGGGTACAAGTCACAGAGGCTGCCCAGGGCCATCCAGGGTTCAGGCTCTGAAATGGTGTTTTTTCAGGGTAGCCAAACTGAGTGAATCACAATCCAATTACTTTCCTGTGGTTTGGGGGAAAACCACTTCCTTTAAATAGAGACAAAGAGGAGAAGGCAGAAGTGCCACGCTGGATCTGGAACCCAGTGCCAGATCTGGCTTTGGCACCCAATACCTACCTACATCTGGATTTTGGGGAAGGTGTTGGAAGACGGAGGGGTAGGAAGTGGGGGAATGGTTTACAGTAGTCACTGCTTGAGCCTGGGCCCTGAAATTCAGGGGCAAAGCATCAGAAATCAGACCCAGCTGTCACAATAGAATTACCAGGCACATATCCTTGTGGCGCCCAGCCCTGGGAAATGCCTGGAGCTGCCGTCCTGCCAGCGGTCCGATTTATTCCCCATTCTGGTAATTACAAGGTGGGGCTGAAACCTGTCCCTATGTCCGGCAACCCACCCTTCAGCATCTGCCACTCGTTCCCCACTGTCAGACCCCCAGCAGAGAGCCCCCGAGCTCCCCAGCAAGCGAGCCCGGAGCGGGGCAGCGGCTCGGGAGAAGCGGGAGACGCCAGCCCGAGGGGAAGGGGAAAGAGCCGAGCTCCGGGCGGGCGGCACGGAGCACTGACTGACTTACTCTGCGGCGGCTCCCGGGCGGCGGCACGGGTGGCGGGGCTGGACGGGGGACAGCCGCCCTGTCACTGTCACCGGCACTGTCACACTGTCACAGGGTCTGTAAAAGGCGCGGGGGCAGCCCGGCTATAAGGGGAGGAGGGCGGGGGCGGGACCCGACTGCTGGGAAACTCCAGTTGCACCTCCTCCCGAACGAAGCGAACGGAGAAATCCCCTCCGGGCGGGGAAGGCGACCCGCGGCGGGGTGCCTGGTCCCAGGGGTCGCTCCCTGCAGAGGAGCTGTGTCCCGGCGTCCAGTCCCGACAGACCGGTGAATGCGGCACCCTGGGGTGCCCCAAGGCTCGCTGCCCCAGGGTTCAGCTGTGTGATGTGTCCCACTGAAGGCTTGGGAACGCGCCGTCCGGGTTAGAGCAGATGCCTCCAAAAGTGCTCTGTTCTGCCCCTGGGGTGGTCATCTCTGGGTGTGCAAGCAGCCTGGGAAATGGGGAAAGGGACCTGGGGGTCCTGGTCGATGGCAAGTTGAACATGAGCGCCAGCAGTGCCCTGGCAGCCAAGAGGGCCACCCTGTCCTGGGGGCATCACAGCCGGGCAAGGGGATTGTCCCGCTCTGCTCTGCGCTGAGGTGGCCTCATCTCGAGTATTGGGGACAGTTTTGGGTGCCAAAATATAAGAAAGACATAAAGCTATTAGAGAGTGTCCAAAGGAGGGCAACAAAGATGGTGAAGAGTCTGGAGGGGAAGCCGTATGAGGAGCAATTGAGGTCACTTGACTTGTTCAGTCTGGAGAAGACAAGACTTAGGGAGATCTCATCACAGCCTACAGCCTCCTCACAAAGGGGAAGAGATGAGGCAGGCACTGATCTCTTCCTGATGGTCACCAGTGACAGGACCCAAGGGAATGGCCTGAAGCTGTGTCAGGGGAGGTTTAGGTTGGATATCAGGAAAAGGTTCTTCACCCTGAGGGTGGCTGGGCACTGGAACAGGCTCCCCAGGTCATGGCATCAAGTCTACCAGAGCTCAAGAAGCATTTGGACAATGCTCTCAGACACATGGTGTGACTTTTGAGGTTGTCCTGTGCAGAACTGGGTGTTGGACTTCATAATCCTTGTAGGACCTTTCCCATTCAGGATATTCCATGATTCTTGTAAGCTTTGCTTTCTGAGCAGGGCACTGCTACCAGCAGGCAGTTTGGGGTGAGGTGCATGCCTGAAAGCACAGCCACCTGTATCTGGGTCCTGCATTGTGCCTTTCCCAGAGCAGGGCTCACGGCACTCCCAGGAGACATGAATACCCTCCAGCACCTTCAGAGTGGGCATTGACTTTCCGCCTAGAGACTGGAAGATACAGGCTTCCTTCCTTACCCCGAAGCCTCCGAAACTCTGTGTTCCACTTGTAGGTGGAGACCTTCTTGAGCCTTTCAGTACTTGAAGGGGGGGCTATAAGAAAGATGGAGACAGAGGCTTTAGCAGAGCCTGTTGCAATAGAACAAGCAGTAATGGTTTGGAACTGAAGAAGGGTCAATCTAGATTGTAGAAAAGGAAGACATGTCTTATGATGAGGGTTGTAAAACATTGAAACAGGTTGCTAAGAGAGGTGACAGTTGCTCCCTCCCTGGATACATTCAAAGTCAGGCTGGACAGGACTCTGAGCAACCTGATATAGCTGAAGATGTACTTGCTCATTGCAGGGAGGTTGGACTGAATAACCTTTAAAGGTCTCTTCTAACCCAAACTATTCCATGATTCTGTGACTTGTTTTCCTTATTTCTGTTCCTGATTTCTAGCCACCAGCATCCCTGGCCCTGGAGTGTAGTGAGTCTGTTATGTGGGAAAGTATGCTGCCATTGCAGGGGCTGGCTGGAGGGCAGCCATGGGGTGCCTGGGTGACAGCAATGGCTGTGGAGAGCCTTTGCAGAGAGTCTGTGAAGCCTGTGAGGGCTATGCTGTCCCTTGCTTAGATAGCTTCAATGGGAAGCACCTTCTGCACACATCTGGGTGAGATCTGGGTTGAAGCAGTTGCCCTGCAAGTAGAAAATCAAAATATTGTGGTCCTGCAGAGCCTACCTCCTCACTCTTTCCTGGGAAGCTGCTGTGGGGCAGGGAGTGGGGCAGGTAGAAAGTCCAAGTGCCTGGTTACTGTGCTTGGGACAATTTGTTTTACATCTGATAGCTTTGGTCTAATGCAAAAATGTAAAAAATGGTCCAGGGATTTAAAGCTGAGTGTGAAAGATGAGCTTACCTGGTACTCCTGATGCCCATGCTCAGCACCTGTGTGGCCACACAATTTTGGAGGGGCTATTCAGGTCTTGTGTGGGGACATCCCCTAGCAGCAGACATGGTCTGGGGCCATGGTTTGTGCTGGAAGGAAGTGCCCAGTTGAGCAGGTATGATGCTGGAAAACAGATGCCTCCCCTGCTCTGTGCTTTTTGGCAGGCATCCTATCTGCTGGCACTGCCACTTTCCTCTCTGGCACTCTTTTTCTAAGACGTCCATAATAGCAGGGGAAAACCTCACCCTCAGCAATGTCTGCCAAGACAGGAAACAGAAGCAGAGGGGCCGCCCTAATGGGCAAACCCATGATCTCCGGTCTCTTGAAAACACTGATTCGTGTCGTGCCAGCCTTTGGCTGTGCTGGGTGGAGGGTTCCCCTCTGGGATTGCCCCGGGACTAAGTCCCCTTTCTCCTTGACAGCCAGTGACCAGAAATAACCATGGTCATGGGACGGAAATCCTGGGTGCCACATGACCCTGAAAATCATTGGAAACAGTGCAAGAATTGGCCATGGAGTGTTAAACTTCCTCTGTATTTCATCACCTCCTCCAATGCCAGTGTGAAAGGGAGAGGAGGCAAGGTTTGAAATCTGCAGCTGGAGCTGGTTTGGGGACAGTTGGAGGTGAGCTTGATGCTGCATCCAATGACCCTTTCATGCAAGAGGTGAAGGGATATGGCTCCAGGGAGGAACCAGGGTGGCTAGTGTGGGCCAACTGTTACACACACACACACACACTCACACACACCTCTGGGCATGGCTGGGAAGGAAGTGTTTGTGACTGTCTCAAAGCAGAGGATGCTGTTCAGGATCCAGGGGGGAACCTGGAGGTGGTTCCTCACATCCTCAATTATGTGATCCCTGAAGGATGCAGGGGTGTCTATCACAGATGTGCCAGGAATCTGCATTGGGAAGTGGCTCAATGGCACATCTCAGACACACTGAAACCTCTCTTTAAAAATTCAGAGGGTCTTTGCACTTGGCTCAGACAAATGTCTCATCCCCAGCTTAGGACTGGGGGCCCTGAGTGTAGGAGACTCTTGCAGTTAGGGATGAGGGAACTCCAAGGGAGTCTGTTGCTCAGCTGGTGTACATCTGCAGCAAATGTAGCTGCAGATCTGTGGGCATCCTCAGTCGTTTTCTTGAATCAATGTTTGTATAGAATGATTTATGTGGGATCCAAATTCGATTAATGTGATGGGACCTGTGGCTGGATCTCATCATTACCTAAGTTAACCTCAGTGGGGTCAGAACATTTCTGCCACTAGAGAGGGGAACAAGCAGCATCTTGTAATTAGGTTTTAAATTAAAAACCTAGAACTTGAATGTCATCCCCTGGCTGTGCTTATTGACCCAAATCAAATGTATCACAGCACTTTGACCTCCTGTTGTTACACCAGGGTGACATTGCTTGTCTGTGTAACCTGATTCCTGAGACAGGTATTTGTACTCATTCTAATATTGGGGAGTAACCAAGTTAAACTAGGCTGAACATCTTCCAGTGCTGCACAGGAACTTTCTGTGCTCTGTACCTACTCAGTGTACTGCATAGGACTACACTGATACTCTGTGTTTATAGTTTGTGCTGTTTTAGAAGTTAACTGAAGTCTGCAATCCCTGGAATCCAGGGGTTTACTCCTGATTTCTCTAAAACACAGGATATATTTCTCACCTGAAACTTACACTTAAAAGCAAGACGTGCTTCAGAGACTTGTAACTTTATTTTGCAGCTGCTTCCTTAGATTTGAGCAATGTCTTTCACAGGATTGTTTCCCCCTTCTCGGTTGAGCAGCAAAGTCAATTTTGTTGCCAGTGCTAATATCCACATTTAGCTGAGCAGGAGCCTGCAAATGGGGTGTGCTTCTATTAGAAAAAGTTTTGAATTCTTTGCATTGGACAATGAGAGATCTACCTGTAAAAACGAAGATACTATCAACGAGGAGCATTTATAAGGAGATTATTTTTGAAGTGTGGCTTTAATTTCCTCTTTCAGGGTGTTGAAGAGCTGTTATCCTCACTGACAGCGAAAGGTGTGTCAAGAAGCAGATTGTCATGAGGGTAAAGATGTTTTTCCTGGAGTCCATTAATTCAATGTGCTTATTCATTGAAAGGTATTTGAGATTTTTGTTCAAACTTGTTTTCATTACCTTTATTACCAGACAGGGAAGATAGTAATTTTCCTGTGGGATTTTCTATGAATTGAACTCATTTACACTAAGCAATTCCAGCTGTGCATGTTTCAGAGTAGAAAAGCAGCAGGTCTGGGTGCAGGTGGCTGGTAGTAGCTTTTTGGATAAGCAGGCGCTCCTTGTCAGCTTCTGCTGGGAATATGTGGCTGTCCCCTGAAGCTGGTGAGGCACACAAAGCCTATGTAGAGGTGCCTGAGTTGGTGCTTGGGAGAGTCAGAAAATACTCTCCGTGTGGGGTTAGACTGGAAAACCAGGGTCAGGTAATATTCAGCACCTTTTCCATGTGGGGTGGGGTTGGGTGTGCAGCAGCTTGGGGAGGGGAATGGGGAAGGATGTCTCTAGGGTGGCTGACCTCTCTGCAGTGCTGGGGGAAGCATGTGGAGCAGCATGTGGTGGGGATTGCATGTGCTGTGACCTGAGCTGCTTGTAGCTGATTGCTTTTCATCCTCCTGTGTGGGGAAACAGCTCTTTTATTTCTGTTCACTGTGCAATAATTTTATAGAAGTGGGGTCATGTGCAAAAAGGGGTAGCAGAAGAGGATTTGGGGTCCTCATTAAAATGTGAGATAAATGACCAAGAAATCACACCTGCCACAATTTCCCTGGCTCTTTCAAAAATTTTATGAAGTTTGAGGTCAGCAAAAGAAGGAAAGTTTGAGTTCTGAAGGCTGGGTCAGCTCTGCAGGCCAGGGCAATGTCAGCTGGGTCATGAGGGGCCCAGCTCTTCTCCCTGAGTGCAGGGATGTGACCAGCCAGTAAGCTGTGGAGGAACTTGGTGGCACCAAACGCACTGTCACTGCTCAGCAGCTGGGGCAGAGCAGCCAGAAAGTGGTTGGAGCTCTGGAGGTGGATCTAGCTGTCAAGACTGTTGAGCATTTTAACTCTGATCATTCTGGTCAGCTTGCAACAATGTTATTTCCAACTGATTGCGGTGTCTTGCTCTCCTCTATTTATGATGACTACAATTAATAAAAAGGATTTCTTTTTCTGCATCAGCAACCAGGCTGGGAAGAGCTACGTGTATATACCCAAATGCTGGCCTTACAGTATAGGAACAGGGTGGTGGTGAGGGACAGGAGCAGAGCCCGGGCAATGGGGCTGAGATCACCAGCAGATTGTGTCACACAGTGCTTACCACTTGGGAAAAGTTCCTGTGACAGGCCGTGCTTTGTATAAGAGACATATCCAAGCAGTGGTGGGCAAAGATTGGCTACCCTGGACTTCTCCTCCCAGACAATAGCAGAAACCACTAGGATGACGTTTTATTTCCTCTTCCAGTTTCTGTATGTGTCAGTGAAGTGAGAATCTCCCAGACTGCAACTAACTGGACTTCTTCTAGATGCCCTAGGGCCCACAAGTGAGTGGAGAGTACCTCCTGGGGTTGAAGTCTGAAACCTTTCAGTCTGAGGGGAGTGTTGTTGCTAGCCAGTCTGAGACACCTGTGAGACCTCAGGATACAACCTCTCATTTTTGCCTCTTATTTAACGAACTACTTGCCTGGCCCAACTTTGTTTTCATTTGTGCCTCACAACACTTGATGATTATGTATGTGTTAAGTTACAAGCTTTTAAGTACAACATCCTTTGGCTTTCAAAATTAGCACAGAAGCACACCAAGGGATGGATCTCTGCTGTCTTTGAAGTCTGCTTGAGGCCTTTTCCAAAGAATTCCATGTGCAAGCTATGTTTTGTGGTAGGTGGGGAGTAGATGTTTCACTCACACCTATGGAAGCTCAGTCTGAGGTTATAGGGAACCATCAAGTTGGCCAATTCTAGTATTTATCTGACTGCTTGAAAGCAACATGTAAACACAAGATCTTGAAGCCAACCAATATGGAATATTTTTTAAGTGCTAAAGCACTTACCTAACCTAATATTCTCAGATCCAAGAAGTTTCCTTCCTCCTGCAAAATACTTTGTTGTTTCCAACATGAACCTATTGCCACAGGTAGAATCTTGACCTTGTGCTGAGAAGATTGATCTGCTCATGATTTTTTGAATCCAGGTTTGAAAGCCAAGCAGAACCATGTTCAGCAGACACATCCACAGCGGCAGTTTATCTTCATCCTTTTGTCGTAGTTCTGCCTCTGTTGTCTTCCTCTCCAAGTAGTGAAAACACTTTTTTTTCCTAGGCCTGTTTGAAGGAGTTGGTGTTGGAGGTCTGATCCACAGCAAAACTGTGATAACATCAGCAGTGTGAACCCCTCTGGGGAACTTTTCTACCAGTGGTACCAGCGTCACATGAGATAGTTTTGTCTGCTCTGGTCATATCTGGGCCAAGCTAACCACAGAGAGCTTTCCTGATTTTGGTTTCTTCTAGCATTAGAGGTACTACATGCCTGAGTAATGAGCAGGAGTTCAAACCTGACAGGAATGTCCTAAATCTTCATCAAAGGAACGGCTTGTATTCAAGCATGGTCTGCATCCCCATCCTGGTATTTCTACTTGCGGAATGGTTGTAGATGAGGCTGCTGGCAACTTTGCTGTGATATTCTGGTGGAGGAGGCATCGGTCCCTGAGGCTGCCCTGGCACCCTCCCCTGGCATTTGAGCAAGGGAGGTGTGCATTTCTGTGGTTGCTCTGACATGGAGAGGGAGGAGGGATTCATTTCAGAGATTTCTGGCTGGGGGCAGCTGTCCCTGACATGCTCACAGTGGGCAGGAGACATCACATGCCGGAAGGGAAGTCCCCTTAACCTGGCAGCCAGTTTGCTATTCCTGGACCTTCAGCCAGGCATCTTCATAGCCTGGAAAGACTCACCAACCCCCATGGATTGGAGGGAGTGCTATTGTCCCTGTGTTTGATGCTGCTTGCAGTCTGATGGGCATCCTCAACATCTGGCATGTGATGGCTTGGGGAGGAACAACAGGTGGTGAGAGAAGGGTGTAGCTTTTTCCTTTTCACCTGAAGGAAACCAGCAGTGTTCTTCCTGTGTGGAAGTTCAGTCACCTAAGCACAATTCACCTGAGAAGAGTGGGAGCTCACATTTCCTGCAATCACACTCCTGTTGGGAAATGGAGGGCTTGTTGTGGGGTTACGGCACTGGGCTTGGGGTTCAGAGCAGATCTGGAAGAGCTCTTGGCTGGGCCACTGTAGGGGCTTCACAACTGCCTGTATCTCAAATGTTCTGAAAAACACGGCTGCTTTGGAGATAGTTCAGGGATCCTCTGACAGAAAAGCAGCATAATTTTTAGCATCCCATTTTTAAGGTGCTCCAGCATCCTGTAGTCCCTTCTTTATATCAGCTTACTCTTGTTTCTTTCTATAACGCTGCTTCTCTTTTTGAAGCTTCCTAATGCCTTTGAGGTTCAGCATGAAAGACACAAGGGGCAGCTCTCTGTGAAGCCAGAAAAATCTGTATGTGCTCTTCCAAGATTCAAATTGCTTTTCTTACAGTGCCACTGCATTAAATAGGGGTCTCTAAATTGGGAATGCTTTTTACTTGTATGTTCTCAGAGGCTAGCACAGCCATGGGCTGAGGGAAGGCAAATGGGAACTGCCTTGTCAGTTAAGCTACAAGAAATGGTGCAAAGAGCCACATCCTGAGCAGCATCAGACACTTGAGCTCTCTGCAATGTGGCTCAGTGCTCCAGATGTGATAGCACAGCTGTGCTGCATAGGTGTCCTGACAGACCTCCTCTGTCAGCTGAGCCCAGGAACTGCCAAGACCACCCGGTGGCAGCTGTGTCAGCACCTCCCATGGTGTGGGAGGAGTGTGCTCATCCATATTTAAGAGCTGGGGCTGGGCCATGCCATTTTTCACCAGTGCTCAGTTGGTGGATCCTCTTCTGTCACCCACGGCTGTATCCGGACTGGCACAGGGCTTGTGTGCAAGGAATGAGAGGCCTAATTTTAGATCAAGGAATGCAACACTGGAAAGGTCACAGGATGGGACCAAATCCCAACTGGCCCTCATGATGGCAGCAGCATCATGTTTAGGCCTGGTGGAGCTAATCATGACCTCTTTTCCCTGCAGTTGTTTTACCCCAACCCAGGTACCTCTCCTGTCCCAGGGCTCTCTCTCCCTTGGGGCCTCTCTTTTTGCCCAGCAGGAAAGGCTGCCCATAAACTCCCCATCACAGGGTGGTGGAAAGTAATGGGGGAAAGCACCTGGGAAACTGCAAAAGCAGTACTTCTGTTTGAGGTCTTGAAAGTGAAACACCAAAAGTGCTTCTGTTTTGAACTTCCCTGTGGGTCCTCAAGATTTTCCCCTCTCTGTTCCTGGCCTCTCTCCTGTGGCATTATGCTTGTGCCTAAGCAAACTTGGGCTTGATGAGTGGCACAGAGGGAAGTTTCCAGGGAAAATCCAAGTAGCCATGAGGACAGCCTGTCAAGCCTTCTGACTCAGTAAGAAGCTCATTGCTTATATTTCATTGTTGAAACAGAGTTGTTGCTGCCAAGTTTACCGGGAGTAGAGACCAGCCCTTCATTTTTTTTTAAATAGGGACATATTTCTGAATGAGATTTACTGTTCTCCCGATGATTGAAATTCCCACTGATCATGAAATATTCCTTTTCTCAAAAAAACATCTGAGGAATCTTGTTGGATCTTCAGGGCAATAATCTTTTCTTTTGTCTTCCCTGCCTTGGCACAACCTGCACCATAGGGCTGGGTAAGGTGCTTTGCTCCTAGGATTTTTCCCAATAACACAGTGGCCAGAGGGTTCTCATAATTATTTTGAACATCACCTTCAGAGAAAAGAGAAAAATATCTAAAGTAAATAAATATGAGTGCTGGATATGAAACCCAATGCTCCGATGCAAGCTCAATAATTTGGATGCAGTATGTAAAGTTAAGCCCCATGTGTGTGCTTTTAACTCCTTCAGGCTTCTCTCTACCTGCATCAGGAAGAAGCTGCTTCACTCATCAGAGGTTGAAAGGGCAGTTTTATATTTCTTAACTGAGAAAAATAATACTCCTTTGAGGGTTCTGTTTGGTACATCCCATGCAAGCATTTTCCCAGAAATACAGCTGGAACAGCAACAATGCAATTCATTTTTCATGCTGTGACTAAAACAATGGCATCTAAATCCACATGCCAAGGCTGAAGGTCGACTGATTGTGGAGACATAGCAATTCTTGTTTGCAATGGATTGTGAATAACTTTGAGAAATAGAATAATATTGCTGTGAGTTGTCATGCCTGCCTGTAGGCAGGTTTTTTTAACTCAAGATTTTCTTCTGCTTTGGTTTAATAGAACAACGTTAGACATCCATTCAAGTCTTCCTGCCCTGTTGCAAGACAAAGAAATCCTCTTTTTAAAAAATTAATTCACTTAGGAGACACAACCTTGAGCTGTCTCAGTATTTAATCACTTGCAAAAGGCATTTTAGTGGAAATGAGAAATCCCAGACCTAAGGGTCAGGGCCAAAGGCAGAGGAAATGCTGTGTTCAGGTTCAGCCTCCTCCCCACAGGCAGTGCTGAAATGTCACATGTGGAATTCCATGTGGTGCTTCCAAATAACAGCTCCTTCCTGAGCTTGCTGGGAGAACATCTTACCACAGGCAGATCCAGCTTGGCCTTTGGGCTGTTGTTTCTCTCCACATCTGCTCACAGACAGCACTCCCATCATCCCAAGAATGGTCTTTGTTTCAGAGGGTGACTAACAGCTGTTTAGCAAGGCAGAGGGTGGATTCAGCCTTGAGATCACTGGGGGGAAGAGGCACCGTGGGCTTTTGCTGCTGCTTTGGAGGCTCAAGGCCCATTTGTTTAAAGAGCTCTCAAGATGAAAGCATGAGCAATTCATTCCTGTGCACTAGCTGAGGCTATGAGGGGAAGATGACGGTCCACGAGTGTATGACGTGCTTTTGGAGACAAAGGCCACCAGACTTTTGGTCTTGTGCCTCCTCATGAATCCCTGATGATTAATTCCATGATTGCCTCTTATCCACTCAATGAGCTTCTATTCATAGCACAGTTCTTTCAGGAAATATTTTTCCCCTAAGTTTTGGAAAAAAGTATTGGTAAGCTGTGAGCTCCCTTGTTCAGGAAATTATCCCCTGCACTTTGTGCCTTGGTCAAGGTGCTGGACTTCTGTGATTAGTCTGATTTTCCTTTCATTTCAGTTCTGGGATTACCCATGAAGTGCTTCACCAGGAAGTGCCGGTGGATAAGAGCCACCTGGTCTAGTGGAAGGTGTTCCCATTCATGGCAGGCGGGTTGGGATGTGTTGATCTTTGGCATCCCCTCCAATTCTAACCATTCTGTGATTCTGTAAAAGCCCTGATGGTAGCGATGACATGCTGTCCTCAGCAGTCCAGCTCTGACAGCAGTAGTGGTGGTTTTGCTGCTAACTTGGATCTACTTACTTCTGTAGAAGCTTCTCTATGCCTGACCCCCACAGAAAATGGAGAGGAGCATATTCCTTCCATTTTGCAGCCATTTTTTAACCAACTGAAAGACAATTATCACATCTGTGTTCTGAGCCTCCCATGGAAGTAATTCCTTAATCCATAGAGAGAAAAAAGTTGAAGGCCACTGCTCTGCACTAACCAATATTAAGCAAAGCTCTCTTTCTCTCTGAATGCAGTTTGTGAAATCATTTCTGTTTTCTGGGCTTTCTTCTGATTCTCAGCCTCTCTTTCTCAGCTGCAGTTTGCCATCCCCTTCCCAGGGGCTGAGTGCGGCCCCCCGTCTATCTTCTGGCTTGGTTTGTTTTTTCTGCACTTGTGTAGCACTTTTGTTCACACAAAAGCAATTCTGTCTCGCTTGATGCCGGTCTCCCCACAGTCCTGGGAACTGAGGCATAATCCTGCAACCCCTAATGAAGCCATGGCATGTCCCCAGTCCCACACTCATTATGGAGCTCAAGCTATGGGCCTAGTCACGCTGCCAGGCACAATTTCATGCTTGGCCAAACATAAACTGTGCCTGGTAAAATGTCTTGGGACTTAGGTGCTCACCTTTAATCTGCCATTCACTCTTTCTGCCTCATTTAGCAAGAGCTACAATCTCTGTGCAGCTTGCAGGAAAGCCTTACACTGACAATTCAAGACTCTCAGGTAGTATGAAGATGGCAGAAATACTGCAACAGCCTTTTTCCAGAGTTTTCTCTGTCTTACATATTCTTTTCTGGGAAAATGTATTCTAATGACTTTGTATGAATTTACAAATGCAAATTGAGAGTACTACATTGGAAGAGTATTTGAGGCTATTTGCAGTGCTCTGTGTGACAGGAATGAAGGCAGGGAGGCAAAGTCCATGTGCTCAGTGTCCTCAAACTGGGACTAGAGAAAGTTCTTGTAATTTTTTAAAAGTTAATCCACTTTTGCTACCCATTATTGTACATCGGCCTTCACCGTTTCCCAGTATTGTCTTTTTGCTGTAACAGTGATAGCAAATAGTTTAAATCAGTGCTCCAGCAATCTGACTGCTCTCTTGCTCAGGTTTTATGGGGGAGGTGGGCCAATCCCAGTAATAATGTCATGGTGTCATTAGCAGCATTACATAAAATTATCCTTAAGGGATGGAAATGCACGGTGATGCTGAGCAGAGCACTCCTGTATCTGCCCAGTACCAAAGAACAAAAATGACTGGCTTTGGGGCAGTAAATACAACCAAAGCAAGATTTCATGGAGAAAGTTGCAAAATACAGAAGATAAATGTTTGCTAAACACCAGTACCTGGGAGAAGCGTGATATATAACTACTAAAGCAGTGAAGCCCAAAACTAATATAACTTTACTTTTCAGCCATCCCTGAGATAATAATGCTCTGGCACCTCTTGTTGTCCCAGCTGTGTGTGCTGGGGTGGTGCCAGGCCACATCGCCCAGCCTGTAAAGTGGATGCAAGACATCATTGCTCTTCTTACTGATAATTCTTAATATTTTAAACTGAGAGATCATTTCTGAAAGATACCAGACGACAGGGAGCTAAAAATTACAGAGGTGTTGCGCTAAAAGGCTCTTCTCAGGAATATTTTGGCTGATTGATTATGATCCCCAGCTGAGAGACAGCCTCCTGGGCATTCACTGCAATGTCTTGATACTCTTCCTTTCTTGCTTCAAGTAACTCTGTTTCCCATATCTTCCTTCCAGGAAAAAAACAACTTCACAGAGCAAAATTGGTGAAATGGTGGCACCCAATGGCTGATCTCAGATGGCAAATGCCAGCTCATGCACCCTGGCTGCTGTCACTGCCCTTTGCTTTTCACCCCATACCAGTAACAAACAGTATTGTGAAACATCAGAGACCTCTGAAACAAAAAAAAAATATCTTTCACCACCCACACAGCACTGTCAGCTGTGCCAGATCTGCCTCCCCCCGACATCCCAAATGCAACATTCACTCCTGAAAAGCTAAGCCTGGAGAGAGTTTGGCGTTTTCATTTAGTTTGATGCTTTGAGACAGCATTATTCACCAGAGGTGCATCTACATGTAGTAGCTTGGGCTATTTGGGGTAAAAGTGAGAAGTGTGTCCTGGAGGGCATGTAACTCTGTGCTGGGATAGGAATAGGGATGATGGTGTTTTTCTTCACAGAGAAACAACAAGTAGAAGGAATTAACAGGGTAATAATTGAGCTTCTTGGCACTTTCCTACAAGAGCTGGATATTCCACATTTAAAAGCCCTGGGAGGCCTTTCTTCTCTTTCTTTGGAATGTGAAATATGGCTGTAATGAACACTGGGTCTTCCACAGAATACAGCTGGACAGCTGCAGCTCATTTTGGAAAGCACATCCCTTCTTTTTTTCATTGCTCAGCTGGCTCCAGGGTCTGCTCTGCAGCCCAGACTGAGCATCCCCCTGCCCAGTGGCACCCCTGCTCCTCTCCTATCCTGGAGCCCCCTCTCCACTTGCACAGCTGTTGGGGCAGGGCTGAACCATGGCCTTGCCATAATGGGGTAAACCTTAAACTGGTTTGCTCAAGAGCAAGCAGACGGAGAGCAGCAGCTCCCAGAGGAAGCTGGCTGTGTGCCTGCCACTCACTCACAGGATGCCAGGCTGCAGGATCTGAGTGTCCCAGGGGAGGCTGTGATGAAAGGCAGGCCATTGTGCCCAGCTTTCCTCCATGACTTCAGGGGAGCAGCTTGCTTTTATTAGAAAGCGGAAACCAGGCACCTTATCTAATCCCAGGGACGGGCAGCTGTGGCCCGAGGAAAGGCAGTTGTTTTGTGGAAGGTCTACCAGTAAAATGATGAGATTGAAAACCCCAGTATACATTTAAATAATGCACTTGGGGAAAATGCCCCAGCTGTTTTGCGTGGGGTGCTTGGATGAGAGATGCATATGCTGTAGAGAGAAATTTCTGATGCACAAAATCTCTCACTGAGGCTTTAGTGCCTCAAATCCAGCACTCCAGGAGTGCAGTTTTAGAAGTCTCAGACCTAGCATGCTAAAGTCAAAATCCCCTTTGTATCTCTCCCGCTCAGTCAATCCTTCTAACAATAAATATGAGTCTCTCAGCACTGATGCCCTTCCCTGCTTCTGGGAGGGGAAATGTAGCTCACAGACCCATGGAGGGTGTAATCACAGGGCTCCCTGCTTGCACCATGTCCCCAGGACAGGAGAGGGGAGCTCCAAAGTGTTCATGTGTTCTGCACACCCAATAGGAGAATCAGACAATATTTTACTTCTCCTTCTTCATAGCAAATACAGGGAGTCACCAAGCTGAGGGTTGTGGGAATTGTTATGAGATGTATTGAAGAATGATGCAGGGCAGAAATTCCTCCCAGGATTTCATGCTTTAAGCTCTCAATTTATACCTGATATTTTAAAGCCACCTTTAGAAAAACACCTCATTTTGACTGTGGAAGTGACCAGTCTACCTTAGAAAAAGTTTCATATGATGACTGTGAATTAAAGGTGCACTCTGTGCTTCTTTATCCATCAGTACATTTCCCTTGGCCTGTCACCAGCACCTGCTGCTCACCCAGGCTGAAATTTATAGTGGTGCAGCCTGAAGCAAAGGAAACAAAAGAGACTCACTGCTGATGCTGTAAGCTCTGCTGCCAGAAAAAATAGTGTTCAAGGCTATGCCATGTCCACATTTATCATTTTAATAGATCATAAACACATCTCTGTAAAGTCTTAGATTAAATCCTGTGGAGGGCAACCTAAAGGATAAATTGAATTAAATAAAATCAGATTTATACAGCTTTAGGCTGAATGTCTCTTTCAGTCTCCCCTGCAGATGCTGGATGTAATGTTTTTGGATCCTTCATGGAGTTAATCCTATGGTGATCCGTGCCCATCGGTGGGATGATGCTGTTTTACACCAGATGAGGATCTCATCTGTAGAACTGCCTGTCCACCTCACATTTGGTTTCAAACTGCAGTCAGATTGTAACAGATTTGTTAAAATGCATTTAAACACACAAGAAAATGGACTAGAGGCACGGTGGCACTTTCCCCAAGTCAAGGAGAACTTGGAGCCTCCCTCCACATGGCATATTTGATCCAGACCTGTCTGTACACACGGAGGTGTGATGGCATGAACAGATCTTCAGTCCAACAGGAGTTTTGCAAGGCAGCCCTCGACTGAGGAAAATCTGCTGAAATGCCTGAGGGGCCACCCTGGAGGGGAGAGTGTTCCATGTGTGTGTCCTGGCCATGGGGTTTGGTTACCCAGTGTTTTCCTCCCCAGGCAGGTAGTGGTTTGTGCTCTCAGGTCACAACGTCACAACCTTGTGTCATGCCAGCTCAGACAGCTGATTTGTGGGGGAGGAAATAAAACTTGGATGCTACCACATCCCTGCCCAAGTTCTGCCCCTCGATTGCTCATGGGTACTAATTATGAGGGAGGGTCTTGCTCTGCTGCTATATAATTATGCAGAGCACAGTCCAAACCTTAATATAGTGCTGAGGCCTTAATATAGCTCTGAGTGAACTGTTTTCGGTTTTCTTCTGCTCTTTGAAAATACATTCAATCTTGTACCAAACAGTGGAGCAGCCTCCTAGGAATAGAATCCACATGGAACATGAGATGGACACCGTGCCTAGACTGGGGCTGCTGTGCAGGAGCTCTTACAGGAGGCTGGTGTCTTGGTGCATCTGTTGCCTTTGGGTTCTGAACGTGGGGTAGCAAGTTCAGGAAACTACTCCTTTCTCCATAGCAGTCAAAAATCTGGGTTTGCAGAGGAGCAAGATGAATTAGCAGATTCTGGATCATGTGTAGAGGCAGTGTAGGAGGAGGCAGGATGCTGACCTTGGTCCTGTGTTAGAAGCAGCTGATGATTACTGGAACATCAATTTCAGCGAAGAGTCTGCAGCCCTCCCCTCCGTCAGAGCTCTCCTGTGCAGGGCACACTTGCCGGAAAATCGCCGCTCTCCTGGCACGCCCCAGCCCCCGGAGCGCCAGGATGGCCAGGACGTGATCCTTCCTGCAGAAACCAAACAACACCTGGCTCAGATCTGGTCAGCAAAACCAGCCCAGTGGTGAGCAACCAACAGCTGTGCTGGAGACAGAGCAAGGCTATAGCAAAGTGGCAGGGACTGACTCCTCACCACACTGGGGGAGCCACCAGGATGGGAGTCTGTAGCCCCTGGAGGTACCAAAGCAGCGAGCAGTAGCTCCTGCCACACCACACTGGTGAGACAGCCTCCTGCTGCTGGTGCTTCAGGGAATTTCCTCCTGTCTCTCCACACCCGTGATGCCCTTTGCATGTTTTCCAGAGAGGCTGTGGACCTTTTGTGTAATGATTATTTTGAGATGAGTAATGGAAGTGCTAATATTTAGGAAGCTGATAGGCACTAATTAGATTAGAGCTGGAAAGCCAACTTGGAAACATACCCTGTTCCAGTAATCTCAGTGTATACAAATTCAGCGACGTCTCTGAGAGCTCAGGGGAAAAATTAACAGGGACCTGAACAGGAAGCAATGCAGGTCCAGCAGGTTCCGCCTCATTTTCCGAACTTAATTGTTAAAAATAATGTTACTCAATAATGGAAAATCAGAAATTAAATAAACCAAGAGGACAAGCCTTAAAACCTGGCTTGGGTCTGAGGCTAATGATGAAAAAGTACCACAAATCACAGCCTTGTGAATTGCTTTTCTGACTGGGAAATGGTTTTCAAGTAGCCATCGTTGATGACTAGCCATCATTTACCTCCCCCATCCTCCCCAGAACAGGCACTGCCTCTTTTTCAGCTTAGTCTGGCCACTGGAATTAAACCCTTATTGGGATTTATTTATTTGTTTGGGTTTGTTTGGTTTTTTGTTTGTAGGGATTTATTTTTTAAGATATGTATGTTCACCTAGGAAATTACTCAGGTACAATTGTTCCTTTACATGTCCCAGGTCTTGAATTCCTCCACACAGATAGGCCTAAAGAATATCTGAACCACCCAAGTTAAATCTAGTTAGGAAAAATTTTGAGCCTCAGTTTTGGGGAGAGGTGAATATATTTAATGTGGTATTTTTTTTTCTCAGTATTTGAGGGTCCACTTCAGTATTCTAGCAATTAGTTAAATCTTATGGATTATTTTGATTGCACAAATGTCATCCAGTGCTGAAACTTTTGGGGCTTTTTTTCTGAAATTACTCTGATGAAATGGAATTTGTTGCAATCTCTACCACTGATATTCATTCTCAGTGGTTTGAAAGAAGAGCTGTAGAAGAAAAGGTAACTTCTGATTTGTAGCTGCTTAGCCATGCACAGAGCTAGTCACTTTCTTTACTTTTCCAGAAGTTTTAAATTTTCCAGATGCAGCCTTGGAACAGCAAATGGAAAGTATAGAAGAAAGAATTTGTAGTTTATTCCAAAATTTAATGGTTTTGTTGAGGCCATTTCAGAAACTGCAGCTGAACTGTGTCAATGTTTTCCACACTTTGAGGTCTGAGCCTGGAAACAGGAGACAAACTATTTGCTCCACATCTGGAGCCTGCAGATTGGCAAACAGGGCTGATACTGGTGATGCAGTGGAAAGCAAACTGGAGCTTTATTATGAAATAAGGTTCATTTAGAGCAATAAAATGGAATTCAGTGATAGAATGCATGGGAATGGTTCAAAGCTGTGTCAAGGGAGCTCTAGACTTGACATTAGGAAGCATTTTTTAAATGAGGTGCTGGAACAGGCTTCCTAGGGAGGTAGTTGATGTCCCAACCCTGTCAGTGCTCAAGAGGCATTTGGACAATGCCTTTAATAATTTACATTAACTTTTGGTCAGGCCTGAAGTGATCAGGAAGTTGGACTGGATTAACACTGTAAGTCCTTTCCTAATAGATTGAAATACCTCTATTCCATTCCATTCCGAAATGAAAAGGCTTTGAAATTTGTGTGCATTGTAAGATACAGCACACAGGGGAAAGAAAGAAAGAAAAAGTATGCAGCCATAAAGAGAGAAAAATAAATTGAGATTCCCACTGGTGTAGGCATCCTGGTCTCTAACATTTGGCCACAAACAAAGAGAAGCTGAAGAGCTTGGACCAGGCACAGGGCAAGTTGGTGGTTTTTGGGATGGAGCCCAACAGTTCTGGCATCTGCTGCTTCACGTACCTGATATCTGGGTAATCCTGGCACAGCTCCTTGACATATGCCTTGATTTTGTCTTTTTTCTCCTCCCCAATGATATTGGCAATGTGATCTATGGCTGGGAGGAGCCAGTCAGCATCAGAGCCCTGTGGATAAAGAATGACATGGGGACATCAGGGACAGCAGCAGCCTTTTTCCGATGGTGCGGGCACGGCAGTGGGATGTACTGGAGTGAGCCAGGACTGCTGCAGGCAGGACAGGCTGCCTCAGGCGGGCAGCAGGGTGCTGGGTGGCAATGGCAAGGCACCCCCAGGAGCTCTCCCAGGCCTGGCCCTGCACTTCCCCGTGCCCACGAGTACCCAAGCAAGCCAGACCCTGAGCAGGGCATTGAGGCTGTGGTGCAGCATAGCAGTAGATGCCAGAAGCTTCACCTCCTGCTGCCTGATACTTTCATGTCCTTCATCTCTGAGATGGGATTTAGTGTCCTGGATGCCTGACTTTCCACAAAATCCAACTAATTCAACTTTGACTTCCCTGAAAATCCCAGACTGATGTTGTTGTGGGAGATGGAAATATTAAAAGTTAATGACGCAACCAAATGCAACCATTGTGTTGACCAACAGACACCTAAACTGCAACAATCAAGTCTTGTTGCTGGATCCTCAGGTGGTGATACTGTTCCTTTCTGCTATCTGCTCTTATCTTTTTTTTCTTTTCCTTATATATTTTCTTAAGTGATATTTTTATACTTTTATATTGTTAAAGGTAATAACCAAAATGGCTACATACCTTCTTTCCATTGTAATCAAATTGTTTTAAAATAAACCAGCCATACACACACACACATATCCATCCATCCATCCATCCATCCATCCATCCATCCATCCATCCATCTATCTATCTATCTATCTATCTATCTATCTATCTATCTATCTCTATATATCTCACACTGATCACTCAGTGTTGTGCCACTCTAATCTGGCCCAAGGGATTTATTAACAGGAACCTCATTTCCCCATCTTTGGGGGTGGATTTTAACAGTTGTCGAGTCACAAAACACTCAGACTGTCACCACTATCTCCTCACACCCTGCTGTACACAGACTATGTACCCAGATGGAACTTCTCATGGGACTCAGCTCCATGAGCTGTACCCAGGACAAGGATTCTTTGGTGACAAAGTGCATCCCACGGCCTGAGGGAAGAGGCCCAGGAAGAAGCTGCCACAGGATGAGTGTGATCCTACCCCACACGAACCATCCTATGCAAAGCTCCCTGGGAACATGTTTAAAACCAGGTGCTGCCATCAGAGAGCTGCTGGCTAAACATGCACAAGCTGCCAGTGCAGAGAGGCTGCCAGGCTGGAAACCCACACCATGAACCTGCAGCAACCACCTTGCTCCCTCTCTTTTCAGCACTTCTGTATTTCTTGCGGCTTGTCCTCCTCAAGAGCCTACTGCCTGGTCTCTGTGAAGCCGAGTGGGAATATTGCACCTCTGGGGGTGGGGCAGCCAGGGGATGCCAGGAGACAACTCACACACCTGATCAATGAGTACACTGTGAATGGTTGCAGCTTCCAGGCTCATCTTTCTGCTCGCTTTCTGACGTGTCTCCCTGTTCATTTTCCACCTGGGTTTGATGACCTGTGTGATGTATTCCTTCACCACATATTTATGAACTTCATGTAGAAGGTCCTGGTTAAAAAGAAGCACACCTCATGGGTTTTTTTGTCCATTCAAGGCCAAGGCAGTGAGAGAGAGCAGGGAAAGCCCTCAGGTCTTTGGCAGCACCTGAGGGCATAGAGGAGGTACAGGAAGGCAGCACACCATCAGCACACACTCACTCATATCTGCAGCCCCCACAGTGATAAAGAGTAACCGTTGTTGCAGAGGAGACTGCAGGTCTTACCACATCCTGAAAATGATGGTATGACCCCTCAGCATCCCTCTGCCCAGGTATGGGACCAGCTGCCTACCTGCCCCAGGGGCTCCCTCATGTGCTGCAGGTGCTCAGAGAACTGTGAGACTGCCGACACCAGCAAGTCCGGCCTTTCTGTTGCCAAAATCCATTTCTTGGTCAGGATTCTCTTAAGGAGTGGCTGTAAAAAAGACCAACTCACTAATGCACAGGTATATTCAGACTAGCTGATGATGCCCTAGCTGAAGGCACCCAGCCTGATCTCAGGCTTGAACTGAAAGCACAGAGCACCCCCTCTGCATGGAGACACACAAGGAGCAGGGTGGGTTTCTCTCTCCACCCCAGGGAATTCACACCCATGTCTCCCCTTCCTGGGCAGGCCTCCCAGTGCAGAGAGGAGAAGCATCACACCCTGAGCAGGAGATGTTTTGGCATTAATGGCTTATTTGGGATACCTCATTTCCTTGCTCTATGCCACCTTCTGATCCATCAACTCTGTTTCTTTAGGTAAATAAATATGTTTCTCTAATATATTGGGGAAGAAAGAGATGATTATCACAAGCAACTCAGGCATGACTAGAACAGGCTGTGGTGGGCAACCATGTTTGCCAGTGTTACATGGGTTTGCACCAGCTATGGAAACGAGAAGTCACTTGGTAGTGAATCTGTTGGAAATTAGCCCAGTAATCCATCACCTCTGCAGCCTACTCCGTAAGGAAATCAAGTCCTTTGTGTTCACAGCCCTTCCAGGATGCTGCCTGTACTCCTGCAGGCCTGTATGAAGCCTTGCTGGGGTTTTTCTTTCTGCTCCTTGCTCTGATGTGGTGGTGAGGGGAATGGCAGCTGGGAGCATCTCCAGCTTTATGCCTCATGGTTGGTGATAACATGGGGGTGATGGCACTATTTTCCATCTGTCCTGGGTACAAGGTACTCTGACCAAGTGTCCTCAACAGTTTATTTTCCTTTGCTGGGTCCCTAGAGCTAATGTACCTTCATATAGAAACTGCAACATCTGCTAAAGACTTCTGGCACCTGCAAGAGACTTCCCTAAAGACCAAATACAAAATATTCTTCCTCTGGCATGTCCCCTTTTCGCTTCCTAGCTCTCATGATCTCTGTCTTTAGACTCCTGGCAATCTCCTTCCCAATTATCTCCCCCCCTTGCTGTGCTCCCAGCCTGCTGGAGAGCTGTTTAAAAATGCTTTGCCTCAGCCTCTCTCAGTTCTCACGACATTTCAGCTCTCTTGCTCAATGCCTTGGCTCGGGGCCTTCCTCGCCTGCTGCTTAGGCTCCAAGACAAGATCTGCAGTCACTGGAAAGCCCCTTGGCCAGGAGGGCTTGGCTTGGGTTGGAGAAGTTCCATGACTGTCTTGGTTTCTGGAAGTTATGTTTGGGGATTTAGAAAGTGAATTAGGATCAAGTGAAAAGGGATGGGACCAAAGGCTTGATTTCCCCCATCTCTTCTATAATACCAGCTGGAGCTAGTGGACCCCAACTGGCTAAGAGCAGAAAGGCTCATGCACAGCAGCTGAGAAGCACAAACTCCATTGCAGCACATTGCCTTTAGGCCTCTTAACACAAGTCAAATTTTATCAGGGTTTTATCAAAGGATACAAGATTTTTAGCATTCTCATTCTGGAACACTCAGTCTTTTGTCACCATGGGAACAGCCTGGAAAAACCACCCCTACCAGAACGAATGGTGTCCCATCTGAAAAGGTTTCTGGTAGACTGTGATGGTTGGTCTATGAATCAGTAAGTCAAAGTCCTGGAAAATCTAAATGATTTGATAGAAGGGAAAGTGTCCCATTGGTGGTGTTCAGCTGGCCTCTCCAGTGCTTCACTTTGGATAAGATTTTCCCCACTGCTTTGCCTGAGAGACTGGAAGCTGCTAAATATCATTTGCTTTTGATTGTTATTAACAGCTTGAAAAATGTATCATTGCTCATAGCAAAAAATTCCCAAGATGCTGAAAGTGTTGCTTTTTAAGGGGGTTTTCCACAAGTGTTAAATGCATTTTGGAGGAACCATAATGTCATGTGCTGCAAAATGAAAATGACGTTTATTTGGTGAGACAAGGGAAGGGCAACGACCCCCAGCTGCTGCACATAGCCCTTATATTGAGAAAACAATGTGGCAAAGATCCTCTTACCTGTGCTTTTGTTCTTAATTTTGTTAAAAATATAGTTGTGAAGTTCCTTGTCAGAGCTGCCAAAATCTTCTGCAGTTGCTCAGTATTGACTTGAAATGTTTTTTCTAACCCTGACCTACAGAGAGACAGAGATCACCAACGAGTTAATGTTAAAATGTTAACTATTACACAGCCCTAAGCATGTTATCTGAATCAGCATGTTGGATATTATTTTTAAATAAACTTCTGTTTCTATTACTTCCTCTTGGAAACACTTACTGAGTGGAAGTAATGGCTCTTTTTGCACAATCCTGTACACTGAAAATTAATCATAGATGAGTAATTGTGGTTAAAAACCCCCTCAGATTTCCTCATCAGGTGGGACAGTGCAGCCATGCGGAGCAGTTGCGTAGGCCAGTTGTTTACTCAAGCAACACCTCTGCTAAATGATTTCCAGGCACCTGGGTGAGAACTGAGGGCACTGGGGGAAAAGTGAATAATTAAGCCAGAGAAGGGAAAGCTGCTGACCCTGTGTCCCCCAGAGCCTGTCTGATTCACTCCACACAATGTCTATCAGCAGCAGCTGGGATGGTAACTGCGGGGATGGAAACCTATGGAATTTCCTAAGGACTGTGCATACTTCTGCACTGTTTTACCTTATGAGAAAGAAAACTTCTGAGAAGTTAATGAAATTCCCAGTGTGTGTGCTTTAGGGGCATTGTGACCTCCTGGCTTTCTTCTCACTTTCCATCCTTGTCCCACTGTAACATGCTCAGTGTTGGTGAGGGGGGAACTGAGGCAGCACCACCACGAAAAAAAGGCATCACCAGTGATGTCTGAGCATCCCTGGATGTGCCACATCCACTGCTGTAAACACGGAGACCAGCAGGTTTCTGTCACTGCTCAGATTTATATATCTGAGGCTGCTCTGGCAGAGCTATAAAGCACCCAACACCATCCCTGTCATCCCAGGCTGGAACTCAGGACTATAACTGTGGTTGAACACCTGAAGTCCGAGTCCAGCATCCAAAAATCGTGCTGTTAGGACACCTACCTCTGCCCCACAACTCATCACCCCAGGCTGATGAGTGTTTAACTTGGCTCAGGAATAAACCCAGCACCCAAACACTGCCAGCTCCCTGCCTGGGGCTGGCGTCTCCCTTCACCCCCTCTCATTGCCCAGCAGGGAAGGGGCAGCGATGTCCCGCAGGGGCAGCAGGAGGCAGGGAATGCAATTTCCTCGGCGGGGCGAGCATTGCTGGAGAGACCGTGCCATCTAGAGACTTGCTGGCGGTAGTGCTGGCTGCGGCTGGAGCCGCCCGCTCCTGCGAGACACCGAGCACGAAATCCCCTGCATACCCTGCATTAATACTTGGCACATGCATCCCCGCCGGAGCGGAGCAGCAGCAGGGGGTGGAAATCACAACCCAAACTCTCTGGTAGCCAGAGCCCACGCAGTAGTCCTGTGGTGTTTTGTCGGGTTGACAAAAAAAACCCACCACATCTGCATGGCAAAGATGTCCCCAGATGCTGATGAGCCACTGGGCGTCAGCACGGGGCTGATGGACCAGACCCTGGGACATGCACTCACTGGCACCATCCTACTTATGGGATGAGTTATAGATCTTTGACAGTCAGCCTGATGACACCTGTTCATCAGAGACACTTTCCAACACGTGGCTTGAAGTAAGTAATTCATGCAAAGCCCTGGAAGTTCCAGATGCCAGCAGCAATGGTAGGCATTTATTCTTGGGTTGAGTGCTTTCATAGAGTTTCCTCCAGCCCAGTGCCAAAGGCAGCCTTGAGGCCACGTTTCTGAGTTTATTCTGCTAACCTCCAGAACTAAAAAAAATGGGGAAAAAACACCCCTGAGGATGAAAAAGATGCTCTGAAAATGAGTTCAAAACTCATGCAAGAACTGCATCTATCCATATTTCTGTCTCTTCGCCCTTGTGGCTTTTATTTGCATCCCTTGGGGGAAATCCTCCCCTGAGATTAGAAGGGCTGGAGACTGAGCACCCACCAGGGCACCTCCAGGAGAGCTTGATCTTTCCTTTCCAGATCCTGCCACCCTCCCAGACCCCAGAAATGCAGTAGTTCGGCTCGGGGGGAGCAGACTTACACCAGGTCATGGAAGCTGTTGATGTAGGCAACAAGATAGGGCACAAAGATGGGGCTGTCCTGGGCAGTGCTCCACTCCATGAACTCCTGCTCAAACCTGTAAGAAAATACACCCAGGTAACACTAACAGTAGGGGCACTGAGGATGCCTCATCTTCTGTGTACATGGTGGTGTCAGGAAACACCCATGGCTGGCCCAACCTGTCCTCTCTGTATGCAGACAAGTTCTTTCCAGCTGCCATAACATGTGTGTGCAGTGGAGGGGAAGAGATAGCAGATAATTATGGGTTTAGGATGTGCTTGCCTGAGCAGGTACGCAGCACTTTTGGAGAGATGCCAGGGATGTTGGGAGGCCAAATTTCCGACTTTTCCTCATGCTGAGGGTTTAATTGCAGGTATGGCAAACAGGCTTATAAGTTTGAGCTTTCATTTCTCTGACTTTTGGGGCAATAGTATGTGCCTTTTCAGCACACAGGGCTGATTTTATAACAGAATATGTATAGGAATAGGGCAGCACAACTTCAGCATGGCTGTTAGGTGGTTGTAGCACCAATTTCATGGGGTTGACAGCTGTTTCACAGCCAGGTCCATGCTGAAGGCAGGAGGCTGTGTGCTCAGGCAGGCTTTTTCTGGTGGTCCCACTCTTTGTCAGGGTAAAGAAACCTGCTTGAGCTGGCCCCAGCCACTTGCATCTCAGGTTTGTTTAAGTAAAAGCTTAAGTTTCAATGTTCCCTTAATCTGAGAACCCTGGCTGCTCCAGCTTGCATGTTACGCAGTTAAAAAAAAAAAAAAAATAAAAGGAAAAAAAAAAGAAAAAGAAAGAAAGAAAAGGAAAAAAAAGATTGGGGGGGGTGGGGAAAGAACAAAGAAAAAAAGTAAAAACATTATTTCAGCAATTTCCTTTGGACACTGAGTAAATTTTAATGGACTCAGGAGGCAGCCCAGCTGTGTGTTTTGCCAGGGTGTAACAGAGAGGGTCTCATCAGCCATTTTTTATGCCTGTTACCATGGGATGCCAGAGAAAACCACTCAGCAGGACTCATCCCAGGATACCTAGATGATATTTTGGGCAAACAGGCTTTTGGTGTGAGGGGTCCATAACCACTGCTTGCTCATGACTGAAGCTGCAAGTGACCAGCATCCATTGTCACAAAAGTCCTGGGTGGATGGAACTGCAGTGGTCCCATCCCTTTCCACATAGCAGCTACTTCCCAGAACTCTGACATTAGATTTTTGGACTCACAGAGTCCCATCTGGGTCTGTTTATTACTCCCTCCAAGTTGTTTTGCAGCTTGCTTATTACTGGGCTCATTGTGATCTCTAATTCTCCCAGGAGCAGCCTTGTGTCTGCTCAGTGCCAGTGTCTGACCAGACCAGTGTCTAGTCCAGTCCAGTCCTTTTTCCTGTTTTTTTACCAGCATGGGACTCATTTAGAAAGAAAGTGCTGCCCAGAGCAGTGATGACCTTGGTATGAATTCGAGCAGCTCTACCATGCACAACTCAAGCATTTTTGTTTCCAGGCTTCTGCTGATATCTCTAGATGACTTCACATGCTGCACGAAGATCTAGAAAAGGGAATGAAGAAACTCCAGTGAGTGGGACAAGCACTGGTGAAACATCCTTCACAAGGATCTCATGCAGCTTTGGTCAGTAAGAATGGCTCACCTAGCAAAGGAGCAAACAGCTAACTTGTTGCCAGGAGCTTTGCATTAATCTCTGTGAGTTTAAAAAATTATAATGCGAAATGGGCCAAGAAGCACCAAATGATTTGTGATGTAATCATTCACCCCTAATGGCCTCATGCCCTTCTGTTGTCTGAGTGTGAGTTAGAGGCAGTGTTGGCTGGAGCTCCAAGGTGTCCTGGTGTCATCCTCCTCTTTTGGGGGGAATTGCTGGAGGGATCAACCCCCAAACCAAAGCCCAAGGGGAGCTCAGCTGTCCCTGTGTATGACCCCATGATAAGGGTGACTATAAGCCCCATCCCTGAGGGTCCACACAAGCCCTCTTCTCAGGAGTGATACCAGGGCAGCACAGAGGGTCAAGCATCACCCTGAACTCTTGTTTGCACTAGAACTCCTCCCAGATTCCCATTCCCACAACCCCAGCTACACTTCAGGACTGAGGTGTGTTGCAGTCCTACTCTGGTACTTCCCATGGCATCCTATCCATCTGCTAAATCGATTGAGACCTGCCTTCCCTGTGATCACATAATGTGTAATATTCCTCTATAGAAAAAGAGTCACATCAGCAGGCAAAACTTTGATTTTTCTGTCTTTCTCTCTCCCTCACTTTTTCTGTTAGTATTATTTAATTGAAGTGACTCAACCAATTGAGTGATGAGAATTAATCCTGCCTTTTTTACCCCGTAGTCCCTAAAGCTAGTAGGGGCTTTTGTTTTTTGTACTATTTAAATTGGAGTGGCTGTCACTGCCTACAGCCTTTCCCCAGCTTCCACAGCCCTGGGACAAAGTTGCTCTTTAAGCCAAAGGTTTTTCAAAGAAACCTTTTCTTTCCACCTTTTTTCCAATTCTCTTTCTTCTTCCTAATCAAAGAGGTTTAGGGACTTTAAAATCAGTTGCCTATTATGTTGCTGACACAATTGACAGCAGGTTTAATTTGCAGCTAGAAGGCAAGCGGGAGAGCTAAAAGTTGTAATAAACGTCATTTTCTGCTCTAATGTATTCTGCCAGTGTGTGACTTACATAAATTATCGCAGGAGGCGGTACCTCCACCCCAGAAGGAAACGATCCAGTTCCCCTGGAGCCAGAGAGACCCCCCACCCCCTCCCCTTTCCCTCAGCTAATTAAATACCGTTTGAATATCAAAAGAGAGTGAGGCGTGGTAGAGGTTTTCCTTCTCTTCTGAATGAACTTCCTTCTCCCACTTCTCCTTGACCTCTAGTCTCAGGATGTTTCCAAAATAACTTTTGATTTTCCCCTAAATGTTAAACACAGGAAGGAAACATGCAGCTCAGGATAATGAAGCAAACACGAGTACAGCACCTCGCTGCATTTTGCTCAGCACGTGTGTGTGGGCACCACTCATGCATGAAAAGGTAAGCAGAGTCACAGGCCTTGCTCCAGACCTCAGGAGGAATCAAGAGCTGTGCTATGTGTGTGCAAAGTACTCCCAAATCAAAGGAGAGTCATTCTCTTGGCAGGGAAACAGTGGATCAGCTGTTTGTTTGATTGCAAAGTCCTCCAGCACATGGAATGCACCGGGTCAGGATTAAAGATCAAACCAGTCCTTTCCAGGGTACAGCCGGTCAGGTAAGCAGGAGCACTGTTCAGTCCTGGCTGATAAATCAATCTTGTTGCAGGTGAAACAAAGTAATCTTTCACCAGCACCGTGGAGCAATACTGATTTCATTCAGCTGGGTACCTTGAGCTCACCTTGAGCTGTGCCCTGATTCAGAAATGATTTGCAAGAAAATGTCTGGGCCCAGCAAAGAGCCAGGAAAGTCTTACACAGCATGCCAGACAAGGACCACAGGAAGACAACCGGGAAGTGGCTTCATCAGAGTACACAGACCATGAGTGTGTCCTCTAGTGGGGATGCCCAAAGTCTGCCAATAGCAAACATCAGATGTGCTGGAGGAGATCCCACACAGTGACAGTAGCTGCTAAAATGCCTTTGCCCCTAACTTTGCAGTGTGTACAATCTTCTGAAGCTCAGCTATGACCTTTCAGTAAGTGTCTGCCATACTGACTGGGTCTGGTACAGTCCTGTTGGCTCTGCTTGGGTCCCCAAGATGGTATTCAGAAATTTTTTGCTTTAGAGTACAGGCCACTCTGTGTGGGGCCAGTAGGACTCAACACCTGGTGGGGCTGGAAACCACAATGTCATCCAAGACCTCTGTCTGGGAGGCTGGGCCTCCAGTACCTTCCCTGGGGGGCACGTGGGGACTAGGTCAAAACTCTCACCTTTGCAGAAGCAATGTAGTCGTTTTTCAGTTTATCCCAATTAGCTGGTGTCAACAGCAAGGACAGGTTTTCTGTCTTAACCTCTGGTTTGAGCTCAGGATGACCCAGAAAGTGTTCACTGGAAAGAATCAAATGAACAAATTACAATGCCTCAGAGTGTGAATAAACTGATGGAATATTCATGCAGCATGAGCTACATAATTATTAAGCCATGAGAAATATACTTAAAGCCTAAATTGTGCTGCTTGTTTTCAAGGTTTAACAAGAAAATTTTTCCTTTCTATTCAGAATCCTAATTATTCAAACCCAAAATGATCTAAAGTTCCAGCCCACTTCAGAAATCATGAGACTTGTGAGTTGTTTGGACATGAAAAGTGCTATGAGAATTTACGTTTTAAAATAAACAACATGAAGCTGATTCATTCGACTAGAAGCTTGCAAAATGCCTTTCAGGGTAATTCCTGTAGTAGGGCGTTGCTTTGGAGTTAGCCCATCTCCTTGCCTCCTCGACAGCATCACATCACAGCTCATGTCAGCCTGTGATTTGTCCCTGTGCATTGTCCTGATCCAGGGCAGTGGCAGAGCAGGACCTGGAAGCACTCCCGTGCCTGGGACACGAGCCGTGTTCCCTTGCAGATGGAAGTGGTGGGTGGATGTGCAGCTTCAGAGCCTGCCTCCAAAGAGGGCTCAGCTGACACATGACTTTGCTGCTCACTTTTCTCTGGACTGACATGTAATCAGGCCAACTGATTAGCACAGAAACAGGGGAAGGGAGGGAGTGTCTGTGTTCCTCTCTCTGGGGCAGGAAAAATGTCATTAGCTTGTACAACTGAATGTGCTACTCCTGCAACCTGCCACAGACTGTGGAGGCACCGCATCTTGCAGGGCAGTAAAGGTGGAAAAGAGAAAGAAGAAAATATTCATGCACTTCATGAAGGTGAATCCTAAGTTTTGAGCTGTCATCTTGTTAATCTGGGAACACAGCTGCAATGTCCTACACACAGCCTGAACATTTGCTCAGCCACCAAAATGGGTTCCCATTGCCACACCAGCACTGTGCCCACAGTTGGGTTCAGATACAAGTGAAGACTGTAATGGTCAGGCTGCTGCAGAGTGACTGCTCAGCAGAAAGTAAGTTCAGCCTGCTGATAGTGTCCTGGAGTCAATTCTTCCTTGGTCATGGTTCAGATTTCCCAGAAAGGAACATCTCCACATGAGGAGCATTGCACAACCCAGCTGCTGCCAGAGCCTGCTGCTCATTCTAAAGCACAACACAAATTTAAATATGGACTCTCTACCATAACTGAAAGGACAGTCTCAAGTGTATACTCAAGGGGCTTATTCCCAAACCCCCCCCCCCCCCCTTTTTTTTTCATTTGTTTGAATTGTAACATCAATAATAAGTTTGGGTCAGTCAATCTCTTCCTTTTTGATTATTTATTCCAAGAGACAATGAAGTTTTTTTGAATGGGAAAATCAAATGGAAACAGCCCAGAATAGCCAGGTGATTGCAAGCAGTGCCCAAAACAACTGCAAGCTCTCAATAAAACCTTTCACAGCAATTTAGAGAAACATAGAAAAACATAGAAGAAGGGCACTTTTCCTTGGTACAGAACCTGACTGCTGAAGCTTATTTCTTTCCCTGCTCTCCTGCAATGCTGGGGTGGGGCCATGCAGGAATTTCCCTTCAGATGAGATCTGCGGGGATTTGTGATGCTGAGGAGGTTACGTACATCTTTACGGTCATCACATTCCACGTGGGGTTTTATGAGCAACTGCATAAGTTCACAGAAGAAACCTGTTGAGGGCTGTTCAAAACAAAGACCACTTGCAAGTGTTTCTTACCCAAAAGCTACCTCAGGCTAGGGGTGTCTGGGCAACAGTATGCTACTGCTTGCCCTGCTCTGCCACTGCCCCCTTTCTGACCATTTTAACCCACTGTTTGGCTCAGTGTTGGTACTCCTGCCTTCACTCCTTCTTTGTTTTATTTGAGGGCTGCCAGTGGGTTTGTGTTTGTCCCTTCCTTGAACATCTGATTCAGGCCATACCTGGAGACCAGCTACCCAGGACAGACACAATTTTGCTTTGACATAACTGTTTTCACATGCTTATTTTCCAGATCCCTGAACTGCAAGGAGCTACGTCTTAAACCCCTCCCATTCAACCAGCAGACTCATCTGAGACAGAGCCTTTTGTTTTCATGTGTCTAATTACCCACGATGAAGTCTTGACTCCTCTTTAAGAAGACTCTGACCCCCTGCATGGGGGTTAACGTGGCCCATTTCCAAATACATCATAATTTTAATTAAACAGGAGGAAGAACTCCCCCACAGGTCCCACCTGTGCCTGGAAAAGTCACTGAACAGCTGTTGGATCTCACAAAATATATGCAGAAAGGAGGAGGTTTATCAGAGCAGGTTTATCAAATGCAGGGAGGAGCTTCCTGGCATGTGGGAGCAGCAAGTGGGAGAGGGAGGGGAAAATTGAGTGATGTATATCTGTAAAAAGCACCAATCCACAGACCATTGTCCCCACGTATTGACAGATTTGCTATCTGGTTCCACTGTACTCACTGCATCTCTCTTGCTTGCTTGGAAAACTGAGAATGGCTTGGTACTTTTGGAGTACCCCACAGCCCCATGGCTCCCTGGAGGAGGCATCCCTGTGGCAAACACAGCAGCTCACCTGTGGTAGGTGTTGGCCACCCAGTCAAGTAAGGTGTACAGCTCTTGGAAGTCCAGTGGTCCCTGGGAGAGCTCTTGCAAATGAGCGGCAATGGCATTGTGAAAAGCTTCCACATATGTGTCACACACCTGGTAGTCCTCTGGATAGCATTTTTTTATTGATGACTTGATTTTCAGTAAATCTTTCCTCAGGTGTTCCTGGAGGAAATGTAAATGGAGATCAAGCCAAGAAGTTGCTTCTTTCCTTGATGGCGTGGGTGCCTTCAGGACTCTTTTTCTTGCACTCTCTTTGATAGCTTCCCTCCATTGCTCCCTCCACTTTCTGGGTCTGCCGAGAAAATCTGACCCAGGATGAGCAGCATTGTCAGTGTTGGGATGAGCTGCTTCTTCACGGGCAATTAAAGTCACCATGGTGGTCAGCATGGTATGCTGTAAAGTGGGATCCTCCAGTGTTTCCTCCACTATGGATTGGATTGCATTTGTCATGGAGTTATAAAGCAAATCCACATCCTTCGATTTCCGTACGAGCTCCTGGGGGTTATCACTGTATTTCTCAGAATCCCGTTCAGAGATAGTCTCATCTTCCATTAACTTGATACTTGCAAATGCTTCCAAAAGTTGTCTTTTCTGAATGAGTTCATTGATTTCCATTACTGCAGAAACATGGGGGAAGGGGTTGGGATAGAGCAGGCATTAGGCTATTGACAGGTTGGTAACAGGACAAGATGCCCAACAGGGAGTCTTGCAGGGAGCTGTTCAGAATAGTCAGGTCCCAGCAGTGCCTCTGAGACTGACTCGGGGCCTTCCTGATCTCTCCAGCTCCTGTTTGACACAGGAGAGGAAAACAGTGGGAAAGCAATCACTGCAAATTGAGCCACATCCCTAAACAGCTGGTCACAGAGACAGAAAATATCAAAAAACCTGCTGATAGCCCTGCAGGAAGGCCTCGAGCAGTGGCTGGTGAGGCTTAGCAGAGGGACTGCCCACAGACAGGTGCCACCTGACAAGCACAGCCTCACATCAGTGATGCTTTTTTCCCAAGTGCTGAGCACTCCTGTCCCTCAGTAATCTGGGGAGGTATGGGCATTGTAGGTGCATCTAAACCTGTGGATTTGTGGTGCTCCTGGTACTCAGGTCTCATGTGGGTTTTCTCCACCTCCTTTGCTTTTGGCACCCACTGCCAGAACTGGCTGGTGTTGGCTGGGGGGAAGTCACCCAATACTGCCACCCCCAGAGTGGCTGAGGTCTACTGAGTTTCCCATTTGTTTTGCAAAGTCTTGCTCGTGCGAGAACCACTGCCTATTTGCCAGTAAGATAAGAAGTATTTGCCATGTGCTGAGGAGATCCAAGAGCACTGTTAGCTTTTGAGAGACCATGGGAACCTCTCACTGCCTCCGGCGTTGTAACAGATGCTCTGAACAGGAGATCCCACTCTGACACTGAGCATCAGAAAAATATTAAAGAGAAGGGAAAGGGTACCCTTAGGCATGTGTGGCCACTGCTTCTGGGACACACACATACCAAACGGTATGGAAAAATTGGAGAGCATTCAAAGAAGGACTGGTTCATAGCACATAATTTCTGCCCTTAGGCTTGTCTGCACACAGGTTTTATACCGTATATAACAAGTAATCTCTGTAGCATAAGAGTATCTGTATGAAGACAAAAATATACCAAATAACCAAACTGTTGATGCATCAGGGAGCACACAGATATTTGAGTGCCTAAATGGTGCTACAGTTGCTTCTGCACTCAGAAGAGAAGGAAATTCTACCAATTAACTTAGTCTCTTCTAGATAAAGTAACATAAAACCTGTGTTTACACAAATGCTTGCATTGAGAGACTAGAGGAATACATTCTGTTCTGTTTATCAAAGTGAGAAAACACCATTTAATCACCATCTAGGATAATTATTCAGGGAGGTGATGTTGGGTGCTAAATGGATCTTTAATTCAGCAATACAAGATCAGCCAGCTGGTGGTTGAAGGAAGACAATTGAAAGGCAATTAACCATTATACTGCTTAATGGTGCACATGGTGGAATCTCCATCACTTGCCACATTATCCCAGGATGGGATGTGTTTCCAACAGAGCTGCTCTAGTCCAGGCCAAACACAAGCTATTGGGTAGAGACTGGACCTTATTCGTGCAATTTCTCAGCTTGTTTATTTCAGGAGATCAGAAAGATTGTGATAACATTTTCTGCCACTCCTCATGTATGACCCTCGGATATCAGACTAGCAAAGTTTATGAGATGGGCTCAGATCCAGCTTACCAAGCCCACACTGTATCAATGCAAAGCAGTAAATCACTTCCCAGCACAGTAGAGCACATTACAGGCAGTATCAGGCAGTGTCAGCCCATGCATCTGATCCCTGTGGCACCCTATGCAGTGCACCAAGAATTTCTTTCAAGAAATTTAGACTGAGGAAAGGCCAAGTCATGTTGTTTCACCTCAGTCTATCTCCAGGTGAATGCATTGTAGCACCTCTGCCTTAAGAAGGTGGAGGGCAGCAATGCTCAAACCATGATCAAAGTCATTGCAGTTTGCTCACACCTGGGGAAAGATGAGAGCTATGCCAAAGTGAATTGTTATAATTTGTCTGAGACCTATCTATAAAATGCTGACAAAACACGAGAGCAACCAGCCTGAGGAAGACAAAAAGCAAATGCAGCACTGCTGTTGTGAGGACAGGCAGAAAGTCAATGCAAGAGAGCAAAATATCTGTGGAAGTTTCTTTGCAAGACAGTCTCTGAGATTAGGAAGCAAAGTGGAGCTTCCAAACCAGATCATAGCCAAACCATCTTTCTTGCCCTCTGGGCCTTACAGCACCCTACAGAGCACAGTGGGATGACTGTGGAGTCCCTGGCCACAGAGGACCATTGGCCTGAGAACTGAAGAGCAGAAACTGTCCAGGACTGCAATGCAGGCAATAGCACACTGCACTTGTAGGTATTGTCAGACCAGCAGTTTCTAAACTGTGCTCAGCAGCTTGGTGACTGATAGGGGTAATTGGCAATATCACACGGACAGGTTGACAGGTAGGCTGCTGATATGGCTAAACTAAAGCAGAAGAGGCCACAGAGCAGCATGTTCAGTGACAGAGCCTTGGCCAGGCTGGGCCGGGTAACATCCAATGAGTCCACGCAAGGAGTGCAGTTATCTCTCCCTTGTGAGGAGACGCCCAGTTCTTTAGCATCTCTGTTGGCCCCAAGCCTTGCACACTGTAAATTAATGTTACATTTATCCTCCAAGAAAATGGCACTGGTGGTTTTATGTCTTACCTGAAAGAGGTTTTGCTTCAATGGGCTCACATAGTTCACCAACCTTCTCAACACCATTACAAGTCGTGGGTTTGTTCTCCTCATAGCTCCTGAGTGTTCTCAGAAGTTTTTTTGCATTCCAAGTGCCAGTATCTTCCTTCCCTCTCTCTTTTTTCAGACTTCGTTTTGATTTCCGGATGCTGAGCACTGTTTTAATACCTCTTTCAAAGAACCCACTGTCCCCGCTCTGCGCATCTGGGCTGCTCAGTTCAGAAGCGACCTCCATCTTTTCCTCCCCTGGACTGTTCATTGGAGAGGTTGGTTCTAAGGTCACACTCCTGGTGTCTAACTCCATATTTCTATTTATCTTATCTTGAAACAGGAGGTTTACCAAACAGGTTGACGGCAATCACTGAAATGCATAAAACAACAGAATTAGAGATGTCCTTAACAGGGTATTACTGTGCCTCCAAAGTCAGTCCTGGACTGAGAATCTTTCCCAGTTCTTTCCTGCACCTAAATACAAGGACAGAGCAAGATGTTGTAGCCTGTAGCTGCTGAAACAATCTCTTTCCCCACAGACAGCAGATGCTGGCCTGCACCTAGTGCTCTGGAAAGCTTCACTTAACTCCATAAACCAGGCAAGTGGCAACTATTTCTCCAGCACCAGGGAATCATGAGATGTCAGAGATGTTGAAATTTGTGTAAACATAATGTTTCAGTGGGTAACCAGATACGGTTTTACTTTCCATTCTTCTATGGATTTCCAATCTTCTATTCTGATCTCCAGCCATGCAGGAATAATAATCTTCCTGAATGTCACTGGATTGTTTCCATTTTCTGATGTGAATATGGCAACTTTGGGTTTTGTTGCTACTTCTGCCCTGCTCAAACCCTGAGCTGCTGCTGCTGAAGGTGGCCCAGGGGTGAGTGGTTCTCAGCAGATAGCTGCTCCAGGCCCTTCCACCACAGCCACAGATATCTCTGCATTCTGAATCGTCATGGTTACAGCACAGCAGGCAGTACAAGGCAGGAAGGGTTCACATCACTCATCCTGCAGAGCACTGCATCCCAACATGCCAAGGATGGATATCTCCAAGGTCAAACAAACCTCTGCACAAGCTGTAGGGGCTGCAGCAGTAGATCCCAGATTTCAGCAGAAGTGCTCCTGTCAATGCTGCTGGGCTGCAGCCGAAGCCTCTGCACTTGCTCAGCTCCTGCCCTGCTGAAGACAAACTCCCCTCTGCCCATCCTGAGAGCTAGCCCAGGTGTTTGGGAAGAGGGAAGAGGGAGGTTTTGCCTTCTCTCCCTTGCAAAGGGCTCCCATCAAACCACCAGCTGACACAGCCTGTTCACAGAGCCATTGGACATTGCAGTGCCCTGAGGATGGAAAATGCCACATTTCTTCTGATCAGGCTTAAGGCAGCTGAGTGAGCAGTTCAGATTATTAGAAACAGCTGTTGCTTGAGGTGACAAAGGAACTGCCTGTCTTGGGTCTGTCCAACCCACAGAAGCCAGAGACTGAAAAATGATTGCAGTCAATAGACATGTTGGGACTCTGGAAATAGATCTCATCCTTCCTCAGTCAGTTTTGCTTCCTTGTGCATGGTTATTTCACAGGCTGTGAACTGCAGGGACAGAATCTTCCCATGGGTTTGCTGAGCTGTGGGGCTCAGCCCCTGCCTCACACACTCTCACAGGAGGGAGTATTTAACCATTCACTGCCTTGCTCAGGAGCTCACCCATCCCAGCCCAAACAGAGGGTGGGGGAGAGAGGAGGGCACCCCACCACCGCCCAGGGATTTCAGTGAAAGGAGGCTGAGATCTCAGCTCAGACTCTGGCTGGGGGTTCTGCAGACAGAGCAGAGCAGCAGCAATGGTCAAAGGGGTGACCTACATGGTGGAGAGAGCCAGGGGAAAAGGAAAAGAAGGTGTAAGCCCATGAGAAAGGAAAGGAATACATACCCCAGTCGTGGTTGAAGTGATCCCCTCTGCAGCAAGCTGGGATAGCACAGGTGTGATCCACAGAAACTGAGACAGAAACAGCTCAGTGCCACAGGAAATCCAGTGCAGGAGCAGTGGCAGGTGAGCAGCTCTACAGGACAGAGGTCCAGGCCAGCTCACCCACTTAGCTGACTGGGGCACTGTCCCTCACACATACGCTGGCCGAGGGGCTCCCTCTGGGAACGGTGCTGCTCTCCATTCTCCTTTACCCTCTGAAAAGGGCTGTTCAAAGTGGAAAAAAAAGGCCTGTCTGCACCTGCCCAGGAGCTGCAGCACCTTCACCTGTTTGATCTCTGGAAAAGACTAGGCACTGTTTCACTTTCACTATTGTCTGAGCATTTAAAAGAAGAGGTGGAGCAAAAATTCCAGGTTAATTATTACACTACAAGTGGAAATGAGGCCTCGAACCAGAGGTTCTCCAATGGGGTGAGCTGCTTCCTTGAGATGCCCTGGGGCAATGAGTGGAAGGAGGATTTCAGGATGAGGTCCTGTCCTGGTGGGCTGAAGCCCCACTTATCTGGGTAGGGGGGTTCAAAAGCAGCGCCAGAGCTGCTGTGTGGGATGGCTGCATTTCACCCCCTCCTGCCCTGTTTCTGCAGGTCACGGGTGGCTTGGTCCCAGTAATGATTGCCAGACTTGGGTGAGGGACAGGGAGTAATGTGTCCCCTGGTTAAATATTTATATATTCACATCCTCACTTTGCCCTGTGGGCACTTATTTCCGTGGGGTTGCTAGCCCTGGATCCCTCCATTCTCAGAGCATTTGGGAACCTTGGAGGGAACTCAAAGCAAAATAGCACGAGAAAATGGGCCTTGAAGGTTTAAACAACATTAAACACAGTCACTTGGTTTGTCACTGACTTGTGCAAAATGATTTAACCCTGGGGTCCTTTAGTGCCCAGACAGAGGTAAGTCAGGCTGCCAGGTGTCCAAGGTCCTGGTGCAAAGCAGCAGGGGTAAATCAGGAGGTGCCACCATGCCACGGGCAGTGTGCACTTCTTTGCTTTAGGAGCCTGCCAGCATATCACCTGTCAGTGTGATAAGGGACATCAGAGGGTTTAGTGATGGATAGAGGCAATAAATGACATCTGGACTTTGTGTTGTGCAGAGAACAGAAGGAGAGAACAGAGGATAACAATCTCCTCTACTTCTGGGAGAGACTGTGTGTCCAGGAGATGAAAAGCATGTGGGATGGGAATAATTATGAGCCTATTAAACAAGGAAGTGTGGCAGCATAGACTTGGTGTGAAATTGCCCTGATGGTGAGAAATCTGGGCAGAGCGTCATTTGTGGCTGCCCCATAGTCCTTCCTGAAGCCTCCCTCAGCCAGGAAGTGCAGTGCTGAGTTTTCTGTCCTTGGGCTCTTCAAAGTCATGTGTAAGGCACAGACTGCCCTGCTGTAACTGGGGAAAACCATTACTGATAATGATTCTGCCACCTGGCAGGTTGACAATGTGAACAAAGGAATGAGATATTTATTCAGGCACAGGCTGAGAAGTGGAAAGCCCCTTTGGACACAAACTCCAACTAAACCTCTTTCCATCCAGGTTTTAATTACCTCATCCACAAAATATTTATATGGTGTTGGTTTGTACAGACAGGCTCATTGAGACTGGGGTGCTGCCAGAGCAGGCACCAAGTCCAGCATGGATGGGGTCTGATCTGGGCCTCTCTGGGGGCTGTCAACTACCCCTAAACACAGCTAGCATCAGGGCCTGCTGGGATGTTAATAAACACAACCCCGAGGGAGCTCTGAATCCCACAGTCTAGGTCACCTCTCTCCCTTCAACCCTTTCTGGTGCTCTCTCCAAGCAGCAGCTCTCAAGGAGCGCTCCTGTTCCTGGAAATGCCATCGGAGCAATGCTGTTTCTAGGTGTCTGTCCACAGAAGGTCATGGGAATTTGAAGATGCATTAGGTTTTGCAGTTGTTTACCATTTTTCTTCAATCATGGCTTTTGCAAAGTGTTCTGTCAAGTTGTAGGTGCATCAAAATCTGCAGGGGTGTTGCTGTCAGACAGTTCCCTAGTGCCCTGTGCCCACTAACCTCTGTGAGGCTTTCAGCTGTTGCTTTGCCTTCTGACCCTTTGGAATATTTGGTTTGGGGTTTATTTGATCCTTCATCTCTTCTCTCTGTCTTTTGATCATATTTGTTGTCTTCTTTCTTTTTTCTTTTCCTGCAATAACACCCATGGAGCAGTGTAAGACTCCAGAGGTGCAGTGCTCCTCGGCAGAGATGAGGGGCAGGGAGAGTGGTTTGGGGGGGTCCTGCAATTACCTCCACAGCACCGAGGTTTTAATCAGCTCCAAAGGCCAGGAGAAAAACATATTGCTGAGGCTCCAGAGGAATACTGGTATGATGCAGATTCAGAAAGCTGTGCTGGATGCCCCCTCACAGTCTCGGCAGCCCAGCTGGCACAGCCCTGGTGGGGTGTGCTGTGATCCCTCCCTTTCTGCAGGTTTCATTTGAAATCTCACCCTGTGTGGGTGGAGGAGACCCCAGAGCTGCAGTGATTTATTGCAGCAGAGAGGCCTGATATTTTTAACAGCATTGGCGATGATGGATGAGGCAAAGCCTTGCTCGGAGGCTGCACATGCCTGTGCAGCCATTTCCTCCTGAGAGGTGGTTTGCAGGGAAATTAGAGATATTGAAATGTTTTTCTTTCTGCTTTTAGGTTGAGGGAGGTTTGGGCCTTAAGCTGAAAAGTCCATTTGTGGGAAAAAAAGATGTTGTGATTTGGAGACTGGCTTTTACAGAAGGGATGCTGGCCTCCAAGTTTGAATGGAAGAATTTGTATGCTGCATTTCTGCAAAACACAAGAGTGTTACCACATCTGGGAGAGGATGTGTTCCAGACCTAAAGATGGTGTCTTACTCTGTCCCTGTGTAGCCGTAGGAGGAGACCACTTGAACTAGTATATATCAGATCAGGGAACAAAATCACAAGTGCTCATTTTGTTGCAGAAATGTGGCCCAGGAGGATTTTCCATGAGACCTGCCACTGCTGTGGAACTCCATCCTAGGTGCTTTTGAAGGATAAGCATCGAAGTTCTCCTTCCTCTCCTCCTAGAAAAGGTCTGGAACAGGCCTGTTCAAGCAGGATCTCTCACACTGGTTTTCTTCTTTAGAAGTGAAATTGTTTTAACACTTTCAGCAAGCCACCAGCCCCGTGTGCTATGCCAGCTGTGCTGGAGCATGCCAGGACTCATGTGAGCCCAACAGGAATGGCAGGGCTGGGAGATGGCCTTCCCCACTCTCCTGATTCTTGATGCAACAGCCCCACAAGCACATTTTGCCAGCAGACACAGAGCAGCCCCCACTGGCTCCAGAGCTGTGTGGTGCAGCCACGGCTGGGGCAGTGCTGGTGTGCTCCCCCAGCCTGGCTGCGGCTCTGCCCCTGGGGATGCTCAGCTGGTGCATCAGGGATGCACTGTGGTGGTGCCTGCTGAGCATTTCCCTCTGCTTGTTTGTGATTGCTGTGAGCTGATGAGTAGATGGATGGTAATTGCTAAAAACTGGCTGTGCAGGTTGTGTGCTCCATAGCCCAGTTTGCAGTGAGCATCAGCAAAGCGAGGGTGGAGTCCATCACCCCAGCCTTGAGATTGAAATGTCACAGCTCACTGGCTTCAGGAGGAAGCTGCTGTGTCCTGCTGAGCAGAGTGTCCTCATCCTTCTCGTCACAGGAGCTGCCAAACCAGAACTCAAAGAGCAGAAGTTCTTTTGTGCATGACACTGACAGTGGATTATCTATGTGACTGTGCTTCTGCTCTTAATTCACCCTACACTTTGCTTAAAAACCCAGCCTGCTGCCACAGCTTTTCACTGTGGTATGACTCCACTGGCTTCAGTGGGATGGAGTGTGATGTCCCGAAGAGGAAGGGGCAACCAGCCCCATGTCCTGGAGATGGGGCATCGAACTTTTAACTTAGTGAGGGTTTCCCCTTGGAGCTGGCTGGGGCTGAATGTTCCCAGTGGATAGCAGCCTTTGAGCAGGAATAAAGCCCTGGTGAGCAATTCAAGAAAAGTTAGACAATTCTGTCATTTAAATTAGGTGACTAAGAGCAGACCACTTCTGGAGCCAAGGCACCTGCCTGCTGTGCCTGTCACCACGACTAGATGCCTGCTGTTGAAAATGTGTCATCGTGGCCAAGGACAGAGCTGGGAGCTCAGCACTGCCTCTGCTGCAGATGATGAGGAGGTTGCATAAAGCAGGAGCTTGTGCTTCTCCTTTGCGGGGTTTTGCTTTACTGCACCAAAATTTCCACTCTACAGTGCTCAAAATCTTTACCAAAGCTAGGTTAATATTTGTTTGCCACATTGCTGCAGGACAATCTAAAGCACAAGGACCCTGAGAAAAACTAATGGAAGCTTGGGAAAAACCTCTTTGGCCTTTTCCTGGCTGAACTTTCTCTAGGTTAATCCCAGGCTTGGTTTGATAGAGGGAGGAAAGGTGTAGGCTGGTTCTTATCTATATAACACTTTGAGTCCCTGCCTTTCTTCCAAGGGCTGAAGAGTTCTTGTATCACACCTTTTTATTGCCCTTTCCATTGTGAGCAATGCCCCAGTGAAGTGGGAAGCAACTTTTACTGAACATCTTCCTGGATGAAGCCTGACATCTGGAAATCTGAATTTTCTTTACCTTTGGTGGATGGGAAAAACTGAGAACCGGTGCTTTATTGAAATATATACTTCTGTACCATTTTTTAAAAATGAGTGTTTTTGAAGTTTCATTGAAGATGTTGTCACTGTAACCATTGTATTTCTATAGAGATTATAATGACTCCTTTTGAAGAGTTAGTCTCAGTCAGTCAATGCTTAATTCACATATCAATGACTCCATAAACCCTAAACCCATAAATCTGCTGAAAGTGCTCAAATCTATTGTGCTAATGAGTGCTATTGTGCTAATAATGCAGGGGCTCATCATTGCAGAGATAATTCACTTAAGGAGCTGCCCCTGTGAGGGTGGGTGGTCGATGATGGCAGAGGGGCCTCAGCTCTCTGAGGCAGCTGAAGGTTTTATAACCAAGCCACGCTCAGGGCAAGCATTAGAGCTCAGTGACGCTGTTTTGGTTGATTTACTCCAGGCTATTTCATGTGCAGTCCATCAGTCTGACCCCCGGAATCTTTCCCATCATATGGAGAGAGCTGGGCATAATTTCTGTGTGATGGTGGGGTGGGTGGAACCAGTTTGTGCAGAAATCATGATGTCATTTTGTTCAAAGTGAACTGGTTAAGCTATAGCTGGTTATTAAGCCAACAAAGGCAGTAGCTCCTAACCAGTTATTAGAGTGTTTGCAAACCCTTGCTCCTACTGCTGCAAAACACTGGGCATCTCTTCTGGCTGACTGGAATGTGTCTAATGACGCTATTGTAAACCAGTCCTAGGAGCTTGTCCTTTATTTTAATAAATGCATAATCCTTATGGAAAACTTGAGACCAGTAGAAAACAGTGTCAGAATCCCCCGGAGCAGCAGGAGTGTGGGCAGCTGCCAAGGAGATTGGTGGGAAACTGCATGTCATTGTGGCAGTCAAGTGATGCAGGTGTATAATTTGAGTAGCCCCAAAACACTTGGCCGTGACAGGTGTCTGTCAGTCCTGCTTGTCCTTTCAAGCAGGCCAGTTCACTGGCAGTGTTTTTCTTCCCCAGTCCAAGGGGATTTATATTGCCATGTTTTGAAACCTTTTGGTGTGGGGGCCTATAATGGATCCCTAATCGCAGCAGCATAACAGGTGCTGCTGCAAAAACATCATCTTCTTTTTTCTAGGGTCTTATTTGGTTTAAAGCAGTGACAGGAGCACTGAGCATTGCCCGTATGTGCTGATGGACTGTGTCCTTGTGCCTCCCGCAGAAATGGGTGAAAGGGCAGTGTACGGCAGCACCTGTGCCATTGGAGAGGCTGCCAGGGCCAGCCAGATGTGTCTCCATCGAGTTCCAGATGCAGGGGCACAAGGGAAGCCCTCTCGTGTGCAGTGGGGACTGGCTTTTTGGGGCCATGGGCCACCCTGCTGCCAAACAGGGGCTGGGCGCTTGTGGGGAGCGTGGCCACTTGCCCTGCGCTCCCTGGCCGTGCTTCACGGCCGCCCCTCGCCCACGGGCTCCCACACATCTGTTCCCGCTGGGCGGCAGCAGCCCGGTTCCTCCGGCATCGCTGCCTTGGCAAACACCCTGCAAACCGCTCAGCCGCCCCTGTGCCGCATCCCCGGCCATGCCTGTCCTTCCTCCGGCAGCGGCACCGGGAGCCGGCGGCAGCGATTCCCCCGCCGATGAGCCCCGCAGGTGTCGCAGGCTGTCACCGCAAACCGGACCCCGGCGCACACCCCGATGGGTTTTGCGTGGGCCGTGTGGCCCTTTAAGAAAGCCTATACATCCCATTTCCCCGGGGAAAAAACAAGGAGGCAAGTGGAGCAGATGTAATTCTGCAGTGCTGGGCTGACTGCGTGAGTATGTCAGCGGGAAGCCGGGGTTTATCCAGGGTGAAACAAGGAGAAGCTCTCTAGGGGTTGCGCTTCCCTCCGCCGCAGGGTTCGTGCCGCTGGGAGGGCAGAGCTCCCACTGGGATGTGTGGGTGTCCCGGCTCCCAGGGTGCTCTTGCAAAAACTTTGCAATGCTGGAACCAGAAGCTGAAAGTAAAAGATCTGCTTAACTGCCTCTGTCTGCTCCAGCATCAAAAATCAGTGAGGCAGGAGACAAAATCGACCTCAGGAGACAAAATCGACGTTCTTCCAACTTGAGAAACAAAGGCTTCAGATTTACGGTGTTTGCCTACCTCCACGTGCCACTACATCACACAAATGCATGCTGTAGTTGTAACCTGTCCGCATGTCTTGCAGAGAGATGGTTGTGTTCACACACGTGTGTCTATGCAGGGGACAGCAAAGGACCCCAGGATATCCCATCTCCCTTCATTCCAACCCTTGCAGTGAACATCTCACCCTCCTGTAGTGTTTCTCTCTGTTTCTTTCCTTCTGCCATGCTCTAGTGCCAGCAGAGTGAGGATTAAAGCACAAAATAATTTTTTATTTCACTCTTTGAATAGTGTTCATGGGACATCTTCAGCTTCCGAGTTTGAAAGTCGCTGAAAGTCAGTCTGACTCTGCCCAACAAGTCTTGCAGGAATGGAAGCAAACCATGATACAAACTTAAGGTCCAGCTTTTTTTTATGTGGAAAAGTAATTAAATCCAGTGCTTGCAGAGGCATGAGAGCAAAAGGTAGAGCTTACAGAGACCCACATTCCTCAGGGACCTGACAGTCCAGAGCCTACTGCTCTCCTAGTCCTCATGCCCAACAGAGCCTTGGACCACTCTGGACCTCTCTGCAGAGGTGGGGTCAAACTTCAAGGCAACACCGTGGCTTTATCCCTGAGCCCACAGAAAATTTCTCCAGGCAACATTTGTGAGGTTCCTGCAGCATCAAACACGCTGTGGCACAGATGAGATTGAGCAACTGCCATCATCTGCACCACCTCCTAGCTGGGCAGATCCTGCCAACCTCTCTCTCTCTTTTACCAGCAGATGTAGTTGAATTTGACCTAAGGCTACTGACACTATTTTGAGGACACAACATGCCCTACAAGTCACAGCAGAGCCTTGGTATGCAGAAAACTCCAGTTCCCATCCCTCTTAGAACTGAGCCAAACTCGCCTCTGTAGAGCCGAGGGTGTGCTGGAAAATGTGGTGTGAGCTGGAGAGCTGGAAGATGGATGGAGCTCTCAGTCCTGTGCCAATGCAGCCCTCTCAGCTGTGCCACCACGGAGCTGGGCTCTCCAGTGAGTTCTGTTCCCACTGCCCGAACACTATCCTGGAGCCAGCCCTGCAGTTTGCAGTGGTGCCTGTGTCCCTGCTGAGAACGTTGCTGTGGGCACAGCACTCACACCACCCCAGGGATGGGGTCCCCAGCCCAGAGCCTGGGACTCTTGACCGCTTCTCAATGCTGCCAATGTCACATGGCTTTTCCACTGCCACTATGGGAAAGAAAGAATAATTTAAAAAATAATTTTGAGCTCATCAGAGGAGAATGAGTTGAGCTCTCTGTCTGTTTTTAAGGAGCCCCACATGAGTTCCTGGCTCCTGGTGGCTGTCAGCAACATCCCCCCCCCCCCCCCCGAGGGAGACTTTTTCCTTTCTCCCTGCAGGGAAGCAGCAGCTCCTTCCTGAGCACCCAGCTGCTCCAAACACTCATCCCACACACTGAGCAGCACTGCAGAGCTCTGCCTTGGCCATGCAGATGGACACCTTGGAGCTGGGCAGTCCCAGAGGGAGCTGCAGCACCCCTGGCAAGCTGGTGCCGTGCTGGGGGACATCCTTCTTGCCTGATTTCCAAGACCAGCAGCCACACTAAGGAATCTGATGGGGGAAAGGCAGAAATCAATTTATGATTCAACTAAATTTTAAGTTTTTTCAATGTTTTGTTTTATTGCTTTGTTTGGGGGGTTTTAAAAGTATTTTACATTAATTCTTGCCTGATTCCTGGCCCTCACCACCTTTCATTTTCATTCTGTGGTTAGAAGTGGCCAGCAGGAGGTGGCAGGTGATGCCTGGTGTCCTCTTTGGTGTTCCCCATCATTCAAGCACATCTTGGCAGCCAGACCCTCACCCAGTTATGCACAAAGTTTCCCAGCCAGAGGTGGTTGCCTGGCCTTGCACCAGGGATTGCTTTGTTTGCTCCAAAAGGGATACTGGCACCATCCTCCCAGGGCAGTGCCTGGCAGGCATGCTGGAACCACAGAGCTTTGTTCTGAGTCAGGCTTCAGTCCTCTCTCATGCAGGAATTTGGATTTTGGTCCATATCTAGCAGTTCTCCAGAACAGCAAACATAGATGTGTTTAAATTAACCAGACTCCAAGGGCATTGACTCCTCTGCATTGTTTTCTAATCAGCTATTTGAGACACATTTTCTTGGAAGGTGTGAATGAGGATGAGAGGAAATTACACTAAGGTGTGTAAATCCTCCCTCTCTATGATTGCAAAATAGCAACGGGAGCAGTAAATCACATTTTAAGTTGTAGCACAAATATCTTCCCCAGCCTGCTAAAAAATGAAGCCAAATTTGTATTGCTTCTGTGGCTATGGCACATTTTGTCTCCCACATTTTAACTGCCTCTCTTGCCTCATCTGCTAGACTGATGTTTAGAAAATTTGGCCTCGTGGTGATTTGGTACCACATTGCAGAGGAATGTCAGTCATCTCCTCTTCTTTGACCTAATTAACACTTGTCTCTAATATGTTACTGAGTTTTATCAGATTGAAAGAATACAACCAACGAGACTTTTTGATTCTCCTTACTTAGTTTCTCTGTTCCTTTCCTATTAGGCTTTTGTTGTTTTTTTCACCATCATATTCTGACATGCAATTCACACTCCACTCAAGCTGCAGTTGTGGGCTCTGAGTTACTCAGTGCAAGTGAAGTTTGGTTTCAGATTTACTACACACTGCATCACCTTGTACAACCCACGGTGCTACAGCACTGCACTGAGATGAAAATAATCTCCCCCACAAGCCATGACTCAGGTCATTATGTACAAACCAGTAATTGCACTGGTGTAATTTATTGAATCACAGCTTCCAATCTCCCCGTGCCTTCAGCAGCACTGATACATTGGGATAGTCCTTATCCCTGTGAGCAGCCTCTCCAAAGTCTGACTGCTTCTGCTTCAGCTTGATACTTCCAAAGTATTTTTTATATCTTTGAGGAGCAGGTGGCATGACATTAGTATGGCTTTTCCTCAAGCCAGACAGCTTTGGTGGGAGCACATCTGCCAGACACTGGGCACTTTTGGGAAGTCCTGTTACAGATCACTGAGTCAAGTTTCCACATGTTGTGGAGTCCAGTGGCAACAGAGAAAGTAAAATAGACCTGTAAAACCTGACCTTGAAAAGCCGAGTATCAGAATACATTGGAGAAAGTTGGAACTGCAGTAATTATTCATATTTACCTGCTGTGTTGTCTGTCAGCAACTGAGGGGCATCTCTGGATGGCCAGTGCACCTGACAGCATTTGAATACAATGGTCAATAGCCAAGATCTCTCAGTAAGATAAAAAGCAGCACTTGGCCATGGATGTTGACCAGGACAAATGAATGCATCCTGTTCGGTTCTGGTGACAAGCCAGCTGCTGAGTCACAACCCATATCACATCCTCGAACTTTACTGACCTCACCTCTGAGCATCTGTGAGTATCTGTGGCCAGATAAGCAGGATAAAGCCATGCAAGGCGAGCCGTGAAAGAACCATTACTTGGGACAAAGTCTGTGCCCCATTTTTCTGTTTCACAGAGGTCTTAAAGAAAATAGAGTGTGAAACTAGTGCAGGTATAGTGCTTCTGCTTCTTGGGAGGTGGGGCTGACTCTTAGTGAAGGCGAACCCTGGGTTCAATGTCTTTGTACAAGGGATGTAAGGACCAAACCAAGATCTGACAGAGCTGATTTGTGTCACCCTGCCCACGTCTGCTGCAAGAATAGCGAGTTCCCAGACCCCTCCCACGTCCCCCCAGCAGCTGCACAGCCCCTGCCAGGAATCGTTCCCCACCGCCGCGGCGTGTCGGGCAAACACACGGCAATGTTGACACAAGCAGCCGCCGGGCACGAGTGGCTCCCGCGCTGATCCAGCGCAGCGCCGTGCCAAGGACTCCCGGCGGTGCCAGCAGGCACCGCCACAAGAGGCTGCACTCAGCTGAATCCACTTCTTTATGTAGGCACTCAGGAGTCTTGTTGTGCCTCAACACACCAATCCTACGCAGGTTCCCAGAGAGGTGTGGGAAGTTGGCAGTCACATCCTGCCCCCAGCCTCCTCCCTGCAGCCCCTCTCCTTTCATACATCCTCCATCACTTACATCACCCATGCTTCTTGCAGTTGAGTGGCTTCTAATCCCAAGACAGAAAGCAAAGCGCACTAAATTTAGGGAGACTTTTCACTCTACCTCCAGGAAGGTAACACACCAGGTCTGTTAGGCAAAGGCTTTCTCGTGTTTGGGCTGAACTAGTGCATATTTGAAATTGTTACTGGTATGGACAGCTAATTCCCTGCTTCCCAGCATCCCACTGGTGGCCCCCACATCTGCTCCCCTGGGGGGTCCACACTCTGCAAGGTGGTCTGGAGATGATGGAGAGCAGAAGAGGCAGCACTGAGTGGGGGGAGGAGACAGGAATATCATAGATTTTGTGAAGGAAAACAAGTAAAGACAACAGAGGAAAAAAAATGAAAATAGCTGTCAGAAATAAAAATCCTTTCAGCAGAGGAATGAAGACAGATTGGAAGGCAAAGAGAAACACTGAACAAAGAAAGAAATGCAGAGAAGTCAAGGAGATGTTGGGGGAAGGCTGTGCAATCATTTGGCACCAGCTTCTTGCATTAGTTCCCTGAAAATTGTGTGAAGCGGGGGTAGAGAACTGTGGATTACTGGAGTGTAGCACCACAATATCGTGGGCTGGCCACTAAATTACCATTCAGAGAGTCTCTTGGCTTAGCCTCGCTGCTGCCATGAGAAGGAGCAGGATGTAAGCTAAAAAACAGATCTATGGAAAATAGGGTTGAGGCTAGAAATTCCATTATATTCTTGGCACTTTGACATTTTTCCTCCCCTTTTGTGAAATCTCAAGGGAGTGCTGCCTACTCTTGCAATAATAATAATTTTAAAAAAAAAAAAAGGTAGCATATGAGTTGGCATGGTAACTTCATCTGCTAAGTAACTAACATGTAGGATTTGCTTCTTGATCTAGAATAATAATGTCAACAGCCCCCAGGAAGATGCTTCCTTGTGACTGACTGCCTATTGTCACCTGGATTTCATGCTACACTCATGCTGGGTGGCCTTGGTGAGACTCACTGTTGTGAAGGGACAGACCTGTGCTACTCTGACACCAAGACACATATTTGCTGGCTTCCTACGTTACACCCTTTCAGGCCACCAGTATTTGGACATCTCCACATGCTGATTTACATTTAACCACTGTTATTCTTAGACTTTTCTGAAAGGTCAAAGTGTTTCAAATGTGCCCATGCTGGGACCATTGGGCTCCTGCTTCTGAGCCCTTCCTGCCCATGGGAACAGGTCAGGAGGTTCCAGTGCTCCTGCTGAGCCTCCCTGGACAGGACAGACATCCTCAGACCTGTGCTGGCCAAACAATTCTCCCTTTAGTGCCTCCAAATAGGGCATATGCACTGCTACCCTGGAGTAGCTACCCTGGAGAGCTGAAGTGTGGAGAGCTCAGTGGAAGCAGCAGCAACACAAGGAACAGAAGAAGTGGAAAATACTTGTTGCTGCCAGTTTCAAAAGATGGTGAAAAAAAAAAAAAACAAGGAGAAAGCAGCCTAATGTTTATTTTGCCCATGTTTATGGCTGAGGATTGGCTGTATGGTTGGACTCCACACACCTGTGCCCCTCTGCTCCTCCACTCAGGGCAGGTTGTCCCAGACAAACATGTACAAAATTCCCAGTGCAAAGAAAAAGGATTGCCTGTGAGGAGCGGGAGTGGTGAGACCCTGGACCAAAATGGAATTGCTCCTTTTCTTTCTGTATTTTTATGTCCCTGCAGATGGCTTTCCTTCTGGGCTAGTGAGGGGACTGTGACCATCCTGGTCCAGGAGCTGGTGAGCCACAGTTGTCCTCATCAGAGCCCAGGGAAGAAAGGTAAGGGCCAGGGCATCATCCAGAGAAAACTTTGCATTCTGTGTCATGGCTGCTCCTGGGAGCTGGCTTCTCTTCTCACTTCTTGTTTTAGATCCCTACATCCTTCAGCTCTTCCTTTTCATGGGTCCCACGTAATTTATTTTTGTTCCAATGTACAGACACTGTCATACTGGTGTAAAGATGACTTGGATCGGGACGGCTTGCTTTAAAAGACCACAAATCTGGGAATACCAGTCCTGGCCATAGGTCCATCCAGCCCAGCACCCTGTCTCTGAAGGGCATCATAAATGGGTATGCAGAGAAAAGCAAGAAGAAAACAGATACATCAGATACTCCTCCAGCCTCCAAACATTTTCAGCTCAGGGCTTCCTGAGCTAAACATGGTTTGCAGTGTGCATGTGGCAACATTCTGTAGGTTCCTTTCCCAGGAACTTCTCCAGCTTCCTCCTGAATGCATGCAGACTCTTAGCATGCAAAACATCATCAGCAAGGGGTCCCATAAGGCCATCTACTCTCTGAAGAGCAACTTGCTTTTGCTTGCTTAGAAGCTTCCCTTCACTATGAAGCAGGCTTCATTTCTGCCTCTAATTCCTGTGCTGGAAGAGACAGAGAATATTTCCTTCAATGTACAGGAGAAAAGAAACATTTCCTTCAATGTATGGTTTCAAAAGACACCTATTAATTACTGTGTGGCCTGAACAGTGAGCTGTAGTGCCCCAGTGACGCTGATTTCAGTTCAGTGCAGCTAAGCAGCACCAAGCAGGGCACATGGCAGCCCTGTGTGCTCTCCACAGCCTCTGCAGGCTCCATCCTTGATAATAAATTAACACAACTGCAAAAAAGACAAGTTATAGGGTATCCAAACCCTTTCTGGGCCAGAGTTTGTCCAGTTCTTTCAAAATATCAGCTGTTACAATGTAAGATGACGCCTTCCTGCACTCCTTACCTCACTTACAGCCTGGGTCTGCCACTGCCTTAGCACAGCTGTGTGTTACCAGCAGTGTGCTAGCTTTGCAGTCCCAAAGAGAGCATGGTGAGTGCAGAGATACCTAAATGAATTTTAAACAAGTGAACTCTGTTCCAGTTAGTCAGCAGCTAACCCCACCAGGCTGCAGTATCCTTGAGCCCCTGTGTTTCTGCCTGGAACACCATGCAATGCACCTGGGTTGGGAAGCTGCTTCCCCCAGCCTGCCCTGGGGATTCCACTGATGCCCAGCTCTGCTGTGCCTTTTCAGGGCTGGTCCAGACCCAGTGGGTCCTTATCCACACACCATCACTGAGGGTCTGCTGCAGGATAATTCAGCCTCAGCCTCCTGTTGGGGAGGGTGGCTTCATCCATGAGGACATGTGGTGGTCTCTGAACACAGGCCCATGCCTCTCTGCAGGCATCTTTTAAATGAGAGGGATGTCTGGTTTAAGGATTCTTGTAGCACACAAAACTAGTTAAAACAGCTGAGTGCTAACCTCCTCAAAAGAAGATTTATAAATATTTACATCCAGCTCCCAATGGTACAATGAAAATATATTGTGCTTTAGGTAAATGCTTTGCCTAGAGGAGTCCCAATAAAATCAATGATCTTTTTGTTTGTTTATTTCCTTTAAATGAGCAACAAGCTCCCAGGCCCTTTATTTCCTTCACTGATCAGTGATTTAGAAATATTCCTCAATGCAATCTCTTCACGACAGAGCTCCCTTTATTTTTTCTATCTGAGCTGGAGAAACAGGCTATCAAAAGCCAAAAGCAGATACCGCATAAACATTTTACTTATTTTTTATGGTATCTAAAGAAAGCGTGAGACACACAGAATTTTCTGACAGTTGTTTCAGGGTTTCCAGATGAGCTTTGTAAATGCAGGATGATGAGGCTGCGTTCGTACCTCGTGTGGGTGGCAAACCCTCTGGTAGCTGACTCCCCACCAGAGGTGGCTGTGAGGTGCTCCTGTCCTATGGTCTGCCAGCATCACCTTGCAGGGGAGCAGTGACACATGCACAGCAGAGCAAGGCTCCAGCAGCACCCCTGTGGGAAGTGGTGAGCAGAAGTGGGGATGGCCTTGGGACACTGCTGACAGACTCCGTGGGTGTCTGTGTCAGCACTCATGATGCTCCATGGGTGATGGCATGGATTAGGTAACCTGGAGAAAAACGTGGGCTTGGAACAGAGAGGTGGAGAGCGTGCTTTATGTTACTTCTGTGAGGATCACATTGTCATGCAAGGAAAACAGTCATGATTTGTTTGTACGGGGCCTCCTCCCGCCGCTCGTGTGCAATCCGTGCTCTGGCTGCGGCGCTGGGGCTCGGTGTGTCACCGCAGGCACCACGCACCCTCCACTGGTGACTCAGGGATGCTGGAGGAGGCAAACAAAAGGAAGCTCGAATCTACTCTGTGATTTTATTTTTTTTTTTCGTGCCTCAAGGCAGGAAAGAGGCCGCAGCCAACGAGGCTGTGCCCAAAGCCCCACCACTGCCGAGGGAGGGGTGAGGGAGGTGTCAGACCTTGGGGATGGAGACAAGCTGCTGGTGGGGTGTTCTGGTAGGGACCTCTGCTGTGAGGGTAACCTGTGAAACAGCTCTGCCCAGGGGCTTTACACCTCGTTTTGTCTGAGCAAGAAATCATCCTTCTCTTTGCATGGGGCATCTGTTAAAAACCAGGGTGTAACTGGCAGTGGGCAGCAAAGAGCCCCACTAAAGAGCAGTCATTAAAGCCACATTATTTTTGGAAGGTGAAAAGTGATATAGAGCAAAAGAAATCCCTTCACAATTTTTTTATGTGTCACTATGAGCTCCTTAAGGTTATTATTTAATTTGTGCTATTGATAATGATGATCAGCTGATGGTTTACAACTGAAATATGTGAACCAACAAAATTCCTTAACTATGGTGGATGGTGGCACTGCTGTTTTCTCCACGGCTGTGTGCAGTAATCAGTAAAGCAAACCAACAAAGAGGCATCTCTGATGACTTTATTTTGTGCTTTGTGCTAGTGTTAGAGTGAAGTGAGCCGTGATGCTCCTCGGACCTTCTGGAGACCAGAGTGATTCTTCTCTGACCCTCTGTGAGGGCAGGAGGAGCCAGAGGGAAGGAGAACTGAAGCTAAACACTGGGGGTGTGGTGTGTGCCTGAAGATGCTGAAAGCTCTGGTGTGAACACAGCAGCTTGGGGTGAGAAAACAAGACTTTCTATTTTGCTTTGTGTTAGGGGCATGAGGATGTTGAAATGTCAGGTTGTGGACATTTTGGTGCTGGTTCATCCACGTGAAAATGAATTTGCCGTAGAATTTTGCTTACTGCTGCCCATTTACTTACTTTGGAGTTTATTTCAGAGTGACTACTTCTTCTCTTCCTCAAGCCAAATGTTTTGCCAAAGACGCTCAGAATGTTCTGTGAATGAGCCCAAGGAACAGATTTCCCGGCTGATAGAAACTGGCAAGTTTCCTCCAAAATCAGGCAATATTGGGAGACAATAATTCTGGACTGCTTCTAAAAAGCTTACAGATCTGTTAACTATTGCAGAAAGTTGTCTAGCAAATTATTTTGTGAAGTTATATAAGTTCACAATAGAAAATATTTTAAAAATGAGCTCTTTCTGTTTTCCTAAATGCTACACCAGGAGACAGAAGTCAAAGTAACATTAATGCTCCAATTCAAAGGTAAGAAGGTGTGTTTTCAAGATTATATTTAACACTTTACACAGAGATAAAATTAGGCCTTTTCTTTGGCCATATGAACAGCTGAGACCCTTTTTATTACCATATCATTAACACTGAGTGTCATGAGATTGGACACAGGTCAGAGGCATCTCAAAAACTGTAATAAGGAGGCTCTAGCAACCCAGAAAGTTCATGCAGCATGTAAGAGCCTTGCTGATACTGCAGGGATCGTCCTACTTGAGATCAGCTTGGTTCTGATGCTCCTGCTGAGCTCCAGCTGACACCTCTGGTCATCCTGACACATTTCTCACCTGCCAGATGTAGGATGGAGTGCTTCTCCCTCATAGGCAGTCCTACAACGGACAAATGCTTTTTATTTTCTCAACCTGTTCCAGTATAAAATCATTGATTTCTTTGCTTTTATATTGCAGGGATGACACTAGGCTGTTTTTCACTTGGGGTTTGCCTATAACAGGGTTTGTTCAGAGACCCTTTTGTCCAAGTTTTGTAGGACACACCCAAGACGATTCTTCCCTCCCCTGCTGCTCATACAGCTGCGTGTGGACCTGTGCACTGTAAGATCTGAGCAGTTTTTGTTGTGCCTGACCACTTTGTTCTGAACATCTGCAGCAGGCATTCATGATAAAAGCTATTTCACTGCTGTTGGCTGGATTTACCTTTCCTCTAGCACTGACCTCTGCTTAGTGCACTACTGCTAAAGAGCTGCACTTCAGGGCTGCAATTCCACTACTGATAGTGGGGGGGGGGGGGGGGGGGGGGAAACACAAAAAAAACCCCCAACACCCAGAAGTGCTATCTGCAGTGGATGAAGCTACCAGATTTAGGAAGTCTGCTGCAAAGCTAAGTAGATGCATCAGAAAATCTCAAGAATCCTGTTTTAGGAGGTCCTTTGAGGACAAACTGACTTTTTTCCCTCTGATTTTAAGATTTTGTTTGCTGCTGGCTGGTTCAAACTAGGCTGTTGGTATGCTGTTGCATCCTGTTTGCATCCTCAGGACATAAATGTTGTTAGATAAGCCCAGATCACTGTTCCAAACCTGGAACTGCAGTTGCCATGAGAAAGGCCACTTCCTTCCAGGAGTGCGTATTGGTTCCAGGAAAGGGAAGGAGAAGCATTTGGTCTTCTTACACAGTAGTAGCACTGAACATTTCTAGGTGTCTGGATGGTTACTCTAGATTTAGATAACTAAGTATTTCTAGCTTATCACAAATCTTCAGCCTGAAAGAGAGAAATGGGAAATATAGGAGAGGTCTAGGAAATCACAGGAGGCGTTGGGAGAGTTGAATGTGTGAAGGTCATACCCTTTCTCTTGTCAGTGTGAGAACTGAAGACCATCAAGTGTAATTAACAGGAGGTTGCCTCAAAATGTAAAAGAGGTTAATTTTTTCCACACAGTTGATCTGTGAATTGCGTTGCCAAGGGATGTAGATGACAGAATTTTATGAGGACTCACAAAGTGAGTAGGTAGTCAAGGAAAATCAAAATCCACAGAAGGAAATTAAATGAGAGGGTGGTTTTCTGGCTCAGTGATACCTTAAATCATAGGTGTTTGGGGTGGGAAATTAGTGTAGGACACCCTGGGGGACAATAAATCACTCTATGCATGCTCCATACCTGTGTTCTTTCCCTAAAAACCTTTTGTTGGCTGCTGTTGGGGCCAGGACATTGGGCTGGATGGACCCTCCACGTGACCTGTGGTGACTGCTCTGGTGCTGGACAACATCTGCCATGTGAAGTCTCTGTCTGCCCTGTCATAGACTTTCTGAGAGCCAATATGAAATGGTCACATGATAGCTGCTGTTCTTCCATTTGTTCAAAGGATGTGGAAAATATGGTCAATGAAAGAATAGGACAAAACCCAAGTTGCATTGGAAGCCTGTTCTTGACAGTGTTGTGTGCTTCGTTTAGTGCTGGTTTGCCACAAGGATTGCCTTGGAACAGGCAACAGCATGCTTTCATTCTGATTGTTGCTGTAGTTTGAACTTGCTGAGGAAATTTTGAATTTCCCCATCTTGGGGTAGATTCTTTTCCCAGGTTCAGCTGAGGGGATGTGTCTTTGTTTCAAAGATTTCTTTACAGAGCTGCTGAGAGAAAATGGGAGGAGTATAATGGTGTGTTGCTCTTTAAGTCTGTACTTTGTTGGTAATCACTTTGAAATCATCTAAGGTGATACTTGCTCATGATCAATATAAAAATCTACCTTTATGATGATAAAAATGAATTTTGATTCAAGTAATATCTATTCAACATAATGAATTAAAAGGTCTACTTAAAATAGTCTTTGTCCTTCATGGACAGAGTATGTCAGTGGTGATTGAGTCACTGGGGTTGCAACTTGAGGTTTGGGAAGGATATCACACGCTCCTTTGTGCTTGCCGTCTCATGTTCCTGGGCAAAGCTGTCAATAACATTTAGTTTTTTCTCTAGTTGATCTTTTGTAGCCTTGATCTGGAACATACTTTTCATCAGTCTTTTTCTTCTCTCTATTAATAGTGATGGAATTCAGAGCAGTCTGTTTATTTTCATGAGGACTTCTATGGTATTTTGACATAATTTTTGCCTTTTATCTCCTGTCCCTGGGAAATCACAAAACTCTGCAATATTCACATGCATGTGCCTGGCATACATTATTGAGAACTGGATCCCATGTGGATAAGTTTTCTGAGGGCTGGAATTCAAGTTTTCTTGGGCATCTTAGGAGTTTTATTTATTTGCTTTTTGACAATTACTTGGGGGGCAGGAGAAGCATTTGGGCTCCTGGCAATACTGTCCAGAGCTGCCTTGCACACTTACACACGCTCTTTGTAATGATGAGAATTTTTTTCCTGGTAATACATATTTCACTTTTAATTTTTCTTAGGGAGAAAAGTGAGAAGCTGCCAGTGATTGACTGGCAAAGTTCCTTTCTTTATTTCTAAAGTACGAAACAATTCCCTGTTGTTGATGCCCATTGATGTTGCTCAGTTCATTGTCATCTGTCCTTGTGCCGTCCCCTTCTTTCTGGAAGGTTTGGTATTGGAACCTTACTGTAACCAAGTCTTTGATGACATGGCAGCACTTGTCTCCATTTTCTGTCTGCACCCTTCTTGTTCATGCTGGATGATTCCAACAGCATGGTCCATGTCAAAGGTCTTGCACCTGTTGCTGGTCTTTGTGTCTCGGTGTCACTCAGAGGCAGGGCAGTGTCTCCTCTTCCTCCCGCTGAGGTGTCTCAGAGGTTCATCACTTCCTAGTTTCTCAGTGTGTTGCAACCTGTTCCTGGTGCTGAGCAGGTCACTGTTCTCTACACCTTGCTGGTGACTCAAGCTGAATTTCCAGCTGGTGTCCCTGAAGGTTCATAGTGGAAACCAATCTGCAATCAGACTGTTTCCCCAGGCTTGCTCTTCACCATACTGACTTATGTTTAGGATCAGTCAGTAGGGGACCACTAAATGGCTCAAGGATCATAAATAGCCATCAGAATGCTTTTTTCTCCATCTAAGAGATACCTTCTGACAGGCTGAGTTGTTAGCCTTGTCCTCCATCTAGAGCCTCCAATCCTCATCTGCAGTTTTAGGCCTGAGAAATCAGTTTTGCCCAGCGTATATACTTGTACTTCCTAAACCCCTGCCACTGTCAGGTCAAAAATCCCCCTGGTCCTGTGCACTGTGAGTACACTGAGAAGAGGGTGAGGCATCTTGTACTGCAATGGGTTGAAGTTTAAGTCCCATGTGCTCCTTTTTCTTATGCTTACAGTAAGAGAAGTAGCAAAGGAGAAATGGGCACTCAGTCATCTTCTTTGTGTGAAGATGGTACAAAAATTGTTTTGTTTCTTGTTTTTACATTAGCAATTCAGTTCTTGTCTACCCTGTTTGTTTTTTCTTCACTGGAGAATTAATAGTATTATGACAGTGCAAGTAAAAGCTGATGAATTTCAACTCAAATTGCTTTTCCTACAAAATGTTTTAAGCAATCTGTATTTAGCTAACATTTATCTAACTCCACTCCCAACCAACAGTTGGAAGAAAAAAAATCTTTGCAGTTCAACACCTCCTCCTCTCCCATTTCACTAGAAGCTGCAAAACCTCCCACTCTACTTCTCTAGATCTTCCGAGGAGACCTCTGCCAAAACACCACTTGATGTTGGATTCTTTTTTCTAAGTATGAAAAGCAGAAAACAAAATACTTCCAGCTTCTCATACACAAAGAATTAGAACAGGGAATGAGTCCAACTTGTTTCCCTTCCTATATTTCCTGAATGTGTACTCTCCCAGAGGCAACCAAGGCTCTCTGCTACAGCTCTATCCACCAGCCTTGCTCTAGCTCCCTATATCAAGCTATCTCCAATGTGACCCTATTCTTTAGGGTGGGCATCAAAATAGGGACTTTCCCAGGCTTCTGAATGTTTGGCACAAAGCAGATACTGTCTTTGTGAGCCTGAGACAAACTCCTCAGTGATGACACCAGCCTATGGTGAAGACTCCAGTTCTTCCTTGTGGGCATTGTTTCTACAGGCATTGACCATTTCTCATGAAATTTGTGGGTGTAGAGGGCTTTTTTGAAGTAGAGCATGGACAGACTTCCCAAGGGTTTCCCAGGAGGTGGCAGGCAGGGAGCATCTGCCCCACAGTCTCCTGACAGGATCTGGGAGAGGCTGTTCTGGAGTGAAATGGGCTGTGCCCAGGGCTTGGGAACAGGCCTCCTGTTCCACTGTGGGCGAAGTCTGTGTGGAGGAAATGGAAGAGGCTCCCAGCCCGGGCTCCCAGCCAGCCTGTGGGTGAGGTCCCAGTTGGGACAATTCAATGAGCCCTGTGTAATATCTCAGGCTGATGTGGAGCAATGCCTGTGCCAGGGTCACTGGGCAGTCTGCAGGGCAGCAGCCTGCACATGCCAGGCCAGAGCCAGCAGCAGGAAACTGGAATAGTTGTCTTTTTTAAAGAGGTTCTTTTTCCTGTCGAGAAACTCTTTTCCTTAAAACCTGCTGATCAGTTGGGAAACTTCACTGCAGGCTCCTAAGCCCTAACAGCAGCCAAACTATTTTCCTACCACACATGAGAAGTTAGCCAAGTCCGTTCCCATTGACATGTAGGCAGTGTCAGCTCCAAGAAGACCTTCAAAATATTTTTAAATTTTTTAAAACTTTTTTTTAGTCCAGATGTTTCTTTACCTATAAGACCACAGTTTCAAGGAAGGCTGTTACCTCTTTCCAGGCTTTACCTGCCACAAGTGAGCAACAGCTCTAGTGTCTCACTCACATTGCACAACTTGTCTCCGCTCAGCCAAAGCTGCAGGTACAGCCTGGAACAACTCAAAGCAGATTTGCCTGGGAGATGGGCTCACCCCTACCTTGTTTCCAGACTCTAGACATCCTGAAGGATGTCATATGATTCCTTTTTGAAAGAAAAATCTCTGATACACTCCCATGAATTGGCTTTGCAAACTCATTGTCTTGCTACTGTTGCCTCACAGGGCAGCTGCAACCATAGTTTGACTGATGGTCAAGAAATACCAATATTTTCATTTAGCTCTTAACAAAGTGTTGTGAATTCATCAGTCTCTCATGAGACACTCATCAGGTGCTGTGAAGTAAAATGAAATCTTCAGTATCTGGTAAGCAGGGGAGTGCAGAGTCCCGGTGCATCTCTGAATTCAGCACATGTCCAATTCACTGGAAAATGAAATATCAGCACCCCCTGCTCTTCCAGTTTCTCCTCAAATTCCCTTTGATCCCACTATGTGAAACCTGCTTCAAGTTTGACTTCTTTTGCAACCTTTCCACAAGCAATAGTGCTACCTGACAAACATCCCACATCACCTAGACCTGTCCCAGGACAGCTCAGATGCCACTCTAATGCCTCCAGGCTAAACACATGAATCTGTATAGAAATTTCATTACTTTAGGAAGCATTGGTGAAAAGTCCCCCCATCACTGATGGCTTACACCAGTGGTAGGACCTTCCTTCCCCTTTACAAAGGCTGTACAGAGTCCCTCTCCAGAAATGCTTCCTGTGAGTTTGCAGGTTCAAGGTGGTGGCTGCTGCCTTCCTGAGTTGATTGTTCCCTGGTGACTACATTAGAACAACAGTCCCGGAGACCTGTCCTTTCTGAGTAGCTTGCAGAGTCAAACTTGACAGCTTGCAAGTTAAATGTTGGGTTTCCTGATCTATCCTGCCTGCTGGGAAACAGAGGGAGAGATAGGAGACTAAGCCTTGTGCGTAGCCTGAGATCATCCTGCCTAATACTAGGCACCAAGCTGTGGTCTTGAAGGTAGGAGCAGGGTTCCTTGTATAGCTGGTTAAGAGAGAGGGGTCCCCCTCTGCTCAGCCCTAAGGCATGGCTCTGGCTGTGCTGCCCTGCTCAGCAGCCACCCCAAATCACTCGAAGCACCTCCCTGCACATCCACCTTCCCTGGCAGCAGGCTGGAGGTGATGGATGAGTGTGTGACTGCATTTCTGCACTGCCCGTGCTGTGCTGTGAATCGAATTGCCATTAACCCCTGCACTGTTAACTGCTGCTCGTTTGTCTTAATTACACACACAAGAGATGATGGTGCCTCACAGAATTGTACACACATCAGCAGAGCACGGGGCTGATGTGCACTGCATCTGGCCTGAAACCAGAGGGAAAAGGTGATTCCCTTCTGAAACAAAATCAAGCCCTTTAAAAGCAGGGGAGACTAGAAAGCTCTGAGAGCAACCAAGATATCTGGTTTTGAAGGAAGATTTTGTCCTGGACCAAAGGAGAAACTTCATCAAGAATTTTAATAATCCCCACCAGCAACGGAGCATTTGCTGGCAAGATGGTGTTCCATGAACACATTATGTGCTTTGTCAGTTCTTGGTTGTTTAACATTTTATTGGGTAACTCAGATTCTCCCCTCTTCTGCCTTCAGGGTGATGTACTGTGAAGGCTGCATGATATGAAGACAGATGGAAGGAGGGAAACTTTTGTCTGATTGTGTGGTTTTTCACCTCTTGACTCTCTTTTCAAGCAAAAAAAATCAATTTAAAACAAAAAATGCTGCTTAGTGCTTTTTGTCAGAAATACCAACATAAAACCTTGTTCTTTTTTAAAACTTCTTGTCAGCTGGAATTGTCCTCTTGAACTGGCCACCTCAGGCTTCTGGAGTCAAATGGGTGGGTCCCAGGCTTTGCCTCAGGCCAGGTTTGGGCACCTGTAAGCATCAGCGGAGGTGGATGATGTCTCCAGAAGTGACAGAGGTCTATGCTGAGACCACCCCATGTCCCTAGCTAAGGCAAGTGTGAAAAGGGCTCAGGACTGCAAAGCACGGGCAGGCAGTAGGTGTGTAATGCCAGGTGGTACAGAGGAAGCAGCTCAGGGATCATTAACCTTATGCAATGAGGCTGAAAGGCAATGCACACAAAACTGCTGAAGGGAAAAACTCTTTCCCTGGTGTATGGATTGGGGAAGTCATTATCTCAGCGCTGTGGGGGCAATTCTGAGAGCTGAGCAGGTAGGCTGCTGCCCCTCATCCTTGCTGTAGGTTCAGGCTAGATGACAGAGGAATCCATTTGAAAGCACTTTTATTTTCCTCCATATACTGGAGAACACATAATGGATGTTGAATTCCAAAGGTTTCCACACAAGTTGTTCTCAGTGAGCCACAACTTTTGAGATTCCATTGCAGCTGAAGTAAAGCATTTTCCTGGGATTTGCTGGTAAGGTCAGTAGTCACTGGAAGAGCAGCCCTAAGCAGCGCTGCTGTGTGGCCGACAGAGGCCAGGCTGGGTGACCACACCTCCTGCACGCTGTTAACAGCACCCCGTGCTCGGCTCTGTCCCCATCCTGCCGGCCTGCAGGAGTTGTAGGGCGGTGCTCCCTTCCATGCTGACATTTCAGCTGGGTGCAGATGGCATGAAGTTGTCCTCTGTTTAATAGGGAAGGTCATGTCTGGGCACTGTTTCAGGCTCCCTGCATTTCCCAGTTGCTTTAGCAAATGGAACAGCTTGAGAATGATGTTTCCATTACAGCTTGGGCTGCTAAAATAGCTGTCTCCTGATGGCCAATGGAGGCAGGGCAGCAGGTCGGGGATTAATCCACAGTGTTTGAGAGGGTTGCATTTTATGGGTTTTTTATTATTTTATTTTATACTTTACTCTCTTTAAAGTTTTTTTCTGCAGTCTTCTAACATTGTGTACTTGCTTTTACAGGAATATGACAGAGCATTTAAATGCTAATAGCAAACTTGGAATGGAGATGTATGACTGGGTATGGCTCGTGCACCGGCAAGGCTGGTTCAAAAAAATCCAGAGGTAAATCAAGCATGTGAAATTCGAGATTTTGTAAAAAATTTGGCTGAGTTTGCAAACAGTATATCTAGCTCTATAAAGACTTAAGCGTCTTTTTTGGTTGTCAAAATAGCACAACCAGATGGCAATAGGCTATTTTTGAACTTCAGTTACATAATTTTGCTAAATATTTTTCCTTTCTCTTCCAATTCAAAATTATCTCTAACGCAGACTGTGCTGGAGCTCTGTATGGCAGTCTCCTGACAGAAAGACATTCCTAATGTGCTCCCTGTGTTAGGGAGCAGCCAGTGCCACGCTGCCTGTGAGGAGAGAGGAGCCAGGAGCTGAGATGGCCCCAGGTGGGATGTGCCTCCCCCAGTGTGGTCCCCCAAGGACCAAAAAGAGGGATAGATGGTTGTGGCATCCATGGGAAGTCCCAGACACAGCAATATCAATGAGGCCAGATCTGGCAGAATGTGGATGTAGGTTCCAGGTGAGGAAATTAAGGGCCAGGAAGGAGTTTTGGTGCCCAGGGAGGAGGTGCATGGACCTTTCAAGATACTTGAGGGGAACAGCAATGCTTGGGAGGAGGTGATGGATATGCAGTTAAAAAGGGCTCCGAGGGGTCAATAAATTTTACCAATGCAGAGGGACACTGCTTTAGGGGAAGGCATGAAGCTGTTTGTGCTTCTCACACCATTCTCCTCCACCAGAGTAGAATGGGTTTTAGAAGAAAAATTATTTTGTTACCCTAGTTTTAACCATCCATTGCCACAACTGAAATGGTGAGAAGGGAAGAAATTGCCTTTTTTCAGTCTTGAAGTGACAGGACTGCAAAGCTCCAACTGGAGCAAACCTTGCCTGAGAGCATCAGGGCCTGCTGACGAGGTAGAAATCACACCTCTCTGAAAACAATGTAAATAGTTTTAAAGTGCTTTTTTTCCTCTTTGAGAGACCTCAAATTGAAAACTCAATTGCATTTTAAAGGAGAAGCTTAAAACAAGTTCTAATAAATACCAGTTAAGGACTGCTTTCTGAATTTTATTTAATAATGTAAAAAAAAATGTTGCTGGCATCCTATTACTCCATAAAAATAACCAGAACTCATGATAAAACAAGTAAAATTTGTAACTGTTTTTCCCTCTTCCTAGTAATATTTTCCTGTGGACTTGGTCTTATGCATGCATTTGTCATGAGTTCCCAGTTCATCACAGGGATCACCAAATAAATCCTAGCTCTAGACCAAATTGGAAAAAGTACTAATAGATGATTTTCCACCAGGAAAATGAAATTTTTTGCAGGAACTGTTTTTTTTTAGTGACTGTATTTTCATCATCTAACTGATATTACTTGAATGAAATTGCTGAGGATGGAGAACAGGTCAGAAAGGCTCTGTTCCCAAATTTGGCTTTTATACCAAAACAGATGCCCTAAAATTCTTTCTTAAGAATTTGACTCAAATTTTTAAATGAAACTTGGTCTTTTTTTGGGGATTTTTAAATAGGATGTTTGCTATAAAGCAGAATTTTGGGTTTCTGCCCGGTACTGACAAGCTCTCCTCAGATGGCTCAATTCTGAGTTCTCCACAGCAGTGCTCCTGTATAATCCCATTGTGATGACTCCTGGTGACAGCAGGACAAACCCCACTGGTCTTTGGATGAGTGAGCAAGGGACTTCTTTAAGGCATGGGCTCAGTCTTGATTTCTCCCCTTCTCTGGATGCCCTACAAGGGTGCCATCACCTTCTGTGAACCTTCTGTGAGTTTAGCCCTGCCTTGAGTGCTCCTGACACTGATCTGCTCTGTGGTAACATCTTGACAGGGCCAAGAGCTCCAGGACACCAACCACTTGCTGTGAAGGGCTCAGGGAGGGAAGTCTCCTGAAGTTATTTGTAGCAGGGGGGGAAGACAGCCCTGTCTTTTCTTTATTTCTTTTAAATTTTTTTTTCTTTTTTCTTCAAGTGAACTAAAATAAGTGCTTCTATTCACAAATATTTCTGCAGTATCACCATACAGAAGGAGAGGGATGGGTGGCTCAAACCAGCCTACTGAGCCCAAAAGAATAACAATTTTTTTCAAGTTGTTCTGATTTCTTAAAATATTTTGATTTGGGATTAAAGCCAAAAAACCTCAGCTATTTTCACAGCCCTAATTTGAGCTCTCAGGAGTGGGGTGTTGCCTCTGTCTACTGGAAAGAGAGATGATTCATCAACCTACAGAAGTCTCATTGCTCAAATCTCCTCAAAACATGTCTCTGCTGTCACCCACGATGTAACATTACCCCACACCACACATCCTATGTGCATCTGCCAAGCTCTTGAGGTCTTCTGCTTTCTTCCTATCTGTGGGCCTGCTGCCCCTGTGCATGTTGGGCAGTGTTTATGTTTGCATCTCAAGCGCCTCATGGGAGCTGAGGGCATGGCAAAGTGACTGTGCGGATGTGAAAGTCCTGTCTGGATCTCTTCCATCATTGCCTGTAGCTTCATAGCTGTGCTAACTGCTGGCACACACCTCCTGGGAGCAAAATTATGGATCCTCTGGAGCTGACTTGGCTCCAAAAGTTGCCCCAAATCAATGGCAGCCACATGTGCAGGGATTTCCCACTAGAAAGGAGACAGTTACCCCTGGTCCCACTGCTGGCACACCATAGCTGCAGAACCAGCTGAAGCAAAGTGGTTTTGCTGCTTTTCCAGCTCTCCTTGCTCCTTTGAACACCTTTGCTGTTTGTAGAGAATGTCCCTAGGCTGTAATTCAGAAGGGCCAGGATGTTAAAATCATTGAATACCCAACTTGTCTGGGCCTTGATGAGGTGGGAGTTGCTAATTACTGTGAGGAGAGTGTCTTCAGAAGTGCACTGGCTATGAGTTAGCAGGGTGCAGAACCTTTCTCCTCCAGGCCTACGAAGTTTCTTCAGTCTCATGCATATGGGCTGGGTCTCCTGACACCTCACAAATGTGCCAGTTTCCAAGGCCACTGGTATGCTCAGAGCTGGCCTAGAATTACCCAGGAATAGCTTTTTCCATAGCAGTTACCTGTTTTTATGCATGAGACATTTTATTCTGTGTTGAATGTCCTGTTCTGTTTTAACATAACACACTTGAGATGAGTTGAGATGTTTAAGAACGGGGATTGCACTTACAAGTAACTACTTGTAATTTGATTTGTCTTTCAAGTACAGGCATGGCCCAAAAGTCAGGCCAGGAGCCCATGGGGATGGCTGCCCCAAAGGGAATCCTTTGCTGTAGCAGGGCTGAGCAGGTTGGATCAGAGGTGTTTTCTGTCAGAGGGAGAAATAGAGGTTTTCATTCATAGTGATGGTAAAGGAGAAGTCCTTCACCAGCTTCAGGGTTATGCCATTTTTTTCCAGGAGCCAATTTTTTTTAATTTTTTTTTTAGCTGTGTCAGGGCTTACTGATGAGGAGATGAGCTCCGTGCAGTGATTTACTGAAGCAGTTATGGGTAGAGCATGACTGGTTTCTCCTGGTCTCAAAGTCCCTGGGCTGTGACAAACTTGTGTTAGACCTGGCCTGAAATGAAACTGATGCAGCTGGAGAGCTGTTCTGGCCCTGTACCTACAAACTGGGAATGCAATTCCCCTGACACAGACACACATTTTTGGGTTGGTAGATGACTCTTCTATTATTTATCAAGGGAAGGCTCTAATTATTTTTTGTGAGTGTGTTTAAGCCTCTAGGTGAGAGGAGAAGAGTGCTTATTTTTCATCTGGGAGAAAGGGGGTACCTTCTCTTTGGTGAGGATGAGAGTGTGGCAGCAGCAATCTGTATCTATCTCACTCAGGTCAGCAGCAAAACATCAAGAAACCAAGCCTTGCCATGAAGATGATGGCTGGGAAGGTGCTTAGACTGAATGTGGTGTCCCCTCCCAAACACAGGGGTAGTCAGTCAGTCCTTTGTGGAGAACTATGGCCAGAAAGTATCACAGATTTGCAGTCCTGTGAAGGGACATGACAGAAGAGAGACCTGGGATCAGTATTAATGGTGGCCCCAGGGGGTTGCTGGGTCCTCATTAGAGCAAGTGTTGATAATATTCTCATCCCTATGGTGATGTCTGCTCTTTCATTCCTCCATCAGCAACACCTCCCACACCACCTGAGCTCAGTGTCCTGGAGAAGGGGGTGCTTAAAGGTGAGGTCAACGTAATTTCAAGACATGCTAAAAGAAAAAGTGAGGCTGGCAGCCAGGAAAGAAAAATTTGCCCCATTGTTAAAGGAAGAAAAGAACATCAGAGAGCTTTTAAAATGTCAGGAGTGGAGTATTGCAGTGTGCTCTTTGCTTATTGAGTAGAGTTGGAGGGACATTTGCCTTAAATATACCTTCCATACAAATACACAGAAACATGCTTTTCAGTGTCCTTTAAACCTAAGTTATATTAGTCTCTGGATAAAAAGGCAGTCATTATTTCTTCGAGCACACTCTCTACTGACAACCAAACGTTCCAGTGTGGCAGGCTGGTGGCTTTAAAAATAGCTGTTCACTCCCAAGGCTCTGAGCATGGCTGGGAGGTAAATTAAATGTTTGACTGTGAGCAGTCATTGATGTGGTCCAAGAGCTGCAGCCAGCAAACCCTCGTTTCACTGAAGCCAGTGGAAATACAAGGCAGTGGGAAAGGGTTGCAGAAAGAGAGAAGGTTTGGGCGTCTTCAGGAAGCTCCAAGTCTTTTGGGAGCTGTTTTAAAAATCATTACTTGCTGAATTGTTAAAAATCACAGAAAACTGGGTGGAAGAGCACTGACAAAATGGCCATAGCTGTGCCTTTTCTTAAAATTCTTGTCCAATCTCTTGTTAAACATCCAGAGACAGACACCCCACGTGCCTCCTGCCTCTGCTCAGCAGCTCCAGCTGCACCAACCCAAAGCTCTGCTGGGTTTTGTCTGAATCTCCCCTGCTGTAACTTGAGCACATTATTTTTGTCCTACCCACAGCTGTAATGGGGAAAAATGTATTTGTTTCTTTTCTTTACATCCTTTGAATTCTTCCTCTCTTCTCCAGGAAGAACATACCCATCTCTTCTGACCTTCCCCAGGTCAAGTTGTGGTTTTGGGTCCTTGCTCACCCCAGCTGTTGTCTCCTCTGAACTCCCTCCAGTGAATTCAAGACCTTAAAATGCCTCCCAGCTGAATGCAGTAGTTGAAGCTAAAATTTTACTGATGTTAAACAGATTTGAATTACTTCATATGTCATATCAGCCACGATCCTGTTTGTATGTCACAATACAGTATCTGACTTTTTTACAACAGCAATGTTGATTTTTTTTCTTTAGTGTGACCCTCTAAAACCTTCAGCTCCTTTCCTACCCAGCTGATACCAAAGTAGCTTCTTATCTCCCATAAGCAGAAAAGTCTGTTTCTTCCTGTAGCTGAGAGTTCGAATTTGTCCTAATTGAATTTCATCCTACTTTTTTTCAGAATATTTCTCTGATTTGGGGAGTAACTTTACACTCACTTATGATCCAGCCTGTCCCATGCAGGAGCTACTTGCAAATGTAATAAACATCTTTTCTATCCCAGCTCCCCACTACTCCCACCCTGTGCCCTGGACATGGCACTCCAGCATTAGTTTGTTCTTCATCCTGGATTTGATACACATACATTTTTCCAATGGAAATATACTTAACTGTGACAAAAGGGAGGAGACTCACTGGAAGGTTTCATTTTTGGCAAAACAGCAATTTCATAAGAAATTTCAGGAAATGTGAAAATATTGATTTTGTCTTCACTTGTCAATTTTCAAAATAAAAAAAAAAATCTATTTTTTTTCTTTGAGTCAAGTTTTTCTTTTCCGCTCCCTACCCTCATCACCACCTCGTCTCAACTTTTCCTCCAAATGCTTGCCAGGAAATGTACAATGTTCAGATATTTTTTCCAAATCTTCCTTTTTCCACTGTCTAACCTTTCAAAACTTCAATTTGGAAAAGTTAAAGAATGGAAAAAAAAACCCTGTGTAAACAAAAATTGCTGATTTTTCTAGGACGTGTGTGGAGCCACTCTTGTGCAGGGACACAAGCAGGAGAGTCCTAGTTAAGAAAAGCTAACATTAACGTCACTCAGTGGTCAAGAGCAAGCAACAAGGAAGAAGGGAAAGCACTGCAAAAGAAAAATGCATTAAAAAGCTGGAAAGGGGAGATGTTCTGCTCTGAGCTGGCAATGCCTAAATGCATTCACCATTTGAAAAGAGTTGATAATCTCCCTTCTTCCTGCCTTCCTTTGTCCTGAGCAGGTTCTTCTGATGGGCTCAATCTCCTCAGTCTGGTTCTGCTTCCCATGGAGGTGCCTGGGACACAGACGGGTCTGAGGCCCTCTGTGGCTTTCTGTCCCATCTCTGTAGGACTAGGCACATCGTTATCACGCCATAGCAGCAGTAAGAATTAACAGTGACCATGCCACAGGATGAAAGCCAATCTTTCTCTTTTTTCCTTAACATTTCATGCAAAGAGCCAAGAAAGAACTGATTACAAAAGTACAAGGGATAAACTCTTCCAAAAATTTAAAAAACAGCACTATTACTTTTGGAGAGGGTACAAATTGTGACTCAGAGCAGGACTGTTGACTGGAGTTCAGCTGGCCAATGTGTCATCCCTGAGAGCAGCAAGGCTGCTTCTCTCGTCTGCTGGATAATCCCACTCCCTGCCGAAGGCAGTAATAAAGGGCCATGTTTTCAGCAGCCCTACAAAAATAGGATTATTTGACTGTAGGAACTGGACAAATTGCAGCATATGTAGGTAGCACCATGGCACAAGTCCTGATTTTCCACATGCACCCAGAGACACTGAGGGTTTATTCTGGGTGACTGTTGGGGATGTGGCTGGAGCTGCCTGCATGCCCTGCACTAAAGGCTGCAGCTGTGCCTATGGCCCACGTCCCACAGGGAAAACTCACCACACTTCCCTGGCTGCAAGGATAACTGTAGAGAGTGGCAGGATTTCAAGACCCCTCTTGCCACATTGAAAGAGGGAAAAATTCATTACAGTGAGCATGGTGAAGCACTGGCACAGGTTAACCAGAGAAGCTGTGGATATCCCATCCCTGGAAATGTTCGAGGCCAACCTGGATGGGGCTTGGAGCAACCTGGCCTACTGGAAGGTGTCCCTGGCTATGGCAGGGCATTGAAACAAGATGCTCTCTAAGACCTCTTCCAACCCAAACTGCTCTGTGATTCTATGATTCTTCTTGTCTTGAATACAACGCAGCTGTTTCTTCCCACTCACCCATGAGTTCAGCCTTGACTGTGACTGAAAACCAGAAGAAGTTGCTCAGGGAAGGGGTGGTGTCTCCATCCTTGGAGGCATTTGGAATCTGAGTGGCCCTGAGTAACACACCTTCAGTGCCCTAGCTGTGGCTGTTGTGCTGCTGAAGGCTCACTGCCAGATCTGTGGCAGCTCCTAGGGCTTATCAAACAGTGAAAATCAGAAGCTCTGGGGTTTTCTGATAATAAACAACTTGAGTTTCTGCTACTTTTTTTTTTCTTTTTTTTTTTTTCAAAAACATGGATGGATTTTGTGATGGCTGTTGAGAAACTGCACTTATTTCAGAGTTGTTGGAAATGCCCTGGTGATTTCTTTCTTAATGCCCCTGTTCGAAATAATTTGTTTTCCTTTTCTAGGTAAGCAAGCAAAAACACAACTCTCCCTTCTCTGCCTTCAGATTTGGAATAATCAAGTTAATTACTGACATTCTTTACAACACTTGGTAATTTCAGCCTAAAGACATTCTGAACTCGATGGCTCTGAACACATAGTGATAGTGGAGAAGCTGATCCACTCTCAGTTAGACCCTGGTGAAGGCACAGTAAAATAAGAAAACTTTAAATATTTTGCTTCTTTTAACTGTCTTTTAACTTTAAACTGTCTCAACAACCACATGGAAAATATTGTGTAAGGTTTCTTAAAGGTTTGTCCAATGTTTTGGGCATCTTTCTCCTCTTTCATTGCTGAATGAAGACCTCATCCTCTCACCCCTCAATCTGATGGAGCTGGAGATTTGGGATAGATACTCATATAGTAATTGTGCAAGACAACATTTACTGAATAACCTGCAGCAGAGAGGTAAGTGATTGCAGACATCTTTATTGTCTGCTATTAATTGGCATACCTGTTGCACAGACCTGTTGGTACCACAGGATGTAGCAGTGAAAGATGAAATCATGGTAATTGCAATCTCCCCACAAGCAATCTTTTAATTTACATTTTAATTAATTTATGTTGAAGCAATTAAAGGCATGAAGGAAAGAATGTGCCAGTGTCAGTTAAGGACTGTGAGTCAAAGAGGAGAGTTTGGTTCAAAATAAAGTTCATATAAAAAATAATGCTTCTTAATTTACAGTTCTGTCTATGTGACTTTTCTAAGTTCTTTGGAAACTTGAATAAAAGTCTTAGAATCTTGGCCATTTTGAGAGATCAGTGGCTTCCTTAGTTTTCAAATGGGGAAACTGAAGCAGAGAGTGTTTGAACATCAGTTCTTTGAGCCCAAGTATAAAAACCACAGCAGAGCTGGAAATCAGATCCTGAGCTGTAGAGCAATCCAGGTAAGTATCTTCCTTACAAGAGCATTCTTCCAACTGGCACACAAAAGGGAATTATGAAAGAGGTGTTTTTGTGAGTAGGGTGACGCCTTTGCTACACAGATCTCATAACCTGGCCTTTGGCTGCCCAGCCATTTGGTGTTCCCAGAAAATGGCTGTTAATAATGACATAGCTGCTAGGTCTTGTGATTTTAACATTCACTGTTTTCTTAAAACCTCTGATCTTAGATGCAGAAGCTTCATTTCTATTTAAATGAAACTTAAAAGAACTTAAATGTCTCTTTGAATCAATTTGCAGCATTTCTCAACTTTTCCAAGCCACTTCCTCACTTCTGAAGGACAGATTTGGGACTTTCAGTGTTGCTGCAGTTGCACATCAGATGGGAATGAGCCTAAAGGTGCTGAGCTGCTCTGAGCAGTTGGCAAGAAGTGGCTGCCTCTCAAATAGGGGGACAGCAATGCTGACTTCAGCTGTTTGGAAAATAGATTGGTTCAGCTCAGTGCCAAAGTGGGGAAAGAAAGCAGCTGGGTTTGCTATCATGGGAAATACAAACATCTGAGAATTAGGTGCTTTCAAAGCAGCAGCAAATGCAGGAAACTGCTTACACTGATGAGGGGACTCAGGCACCATCAGGCTAAATTCTGTGCTTAGGTGCAGCAAAGATATGACAGGAGATTTATGGTCTTTTCATAGGGAATTGTCAGTCCCTCTGTTATACTCCTATAAATTGTATAAGGGAGGACACAGAGCAGAGTGTTTTCTGGTTCCTTGATTCAGACAGGGACAGCACACAGCCCAGCCTTGGAGGTGATGAAGAGAGAGGGCTGATCCCCAGAAAGCACTGCTCTCCATGCAGGAAGACACAGACTAATTTTGATTTTTTTTTCTACACCAAAGGGGTTTCTGTTCCCTTCTGCTCACAAAACCTGGTTTTAAAAATTTGGATATTTGTAGAGCTCAGGGTGGGGAAAAGGGCCAAATCCCTTCATGATCTGTCTGACTCATATCATGGGAGGCACTGACACCAGTGGAGACGGGTCTGACAGGGGTGGCCAGGAGTCCCTTGAGCAACTAGGCTGCAAGGACACTTCTGCCACCAGCATGGACATGGTAGAGCTGGCTCGGACACACACCTGTGTGTGCTTGCCTGGACACAACTCCAGCTCCTCAGGAAGGCAGTGTGTTCATCTCTCACAGGGGGCTTGCAGAGCCATTGGTGTAGGAGCTAGTCCACTATTTCTGGTTTTCCTCCCTGCGCTGTTCCTGCAGGAAGCCCGTCTCCATCCTTCCCTGCTGCTCCTTGTCCGGGGCAGGCTGCAGGTTGCTCCACCAGCGTTTGCTCTCTGCTTCCTCCCAGAGCCTTAGGGATGCTGTCTCCCTGCCCAGCCACTGCCTGGATGGGGCTGCCCCGGCCGCTGTGAACCTCCAGTTCATGGGCATTTTCACACCCTTATAACCAGGGAGATGCGGGATTCCCGAACCAGTCCTGGCCTGGCGAGAGGCTGTTCTTTACCTTCACGGCCGTGAAAAATGCTGCCAAAAACAGGAGACCCCCGGCTGGGGAGGGATGGGAACAGGAGGGAGCTTCCTGCCGGGTTTCAGGTTGCGTCCCTCGGCTGGTGGCAGCGCTGGAGCACGGGGGCTGTGGTGGCTACAGCGGGGACACATGCGCGGCACCAACTGCTGGGGGGACAGCGAGGGCAACCGCAAGGAGCAGGGAGACGATTATCTTTGTCCTGGAGGGAGGAGGTCGGGTGGAAAAAGCCATGAGAGATGGGATGAAAATCAGCGAGGAGAGCAGGGTCCGTGGGCCAAATCTGCCGCAGCTGCCAATGTCATCAACGGCGGGGCTGGCGGGAGCCACCCTTTCCAAACACGGCAGAGGACATTGGATGCTCTCCCAGAAGCAGTGCTGCAAACCCACCCAGAATGCTCACGACACAGGCAAAGAGAAATATTATTCTCATATTTTAAAAATAAAAAGTCTGATAAGATACCAAGAAAGCGGTGCCGGCTCGGCCCTGCTCCCGCTCCCGGGGGATCCAGTTTGGGGAGAGCGGCGCAGATGTTGCACTGTGCCCAGGGAATGAAGGGATGCTCCCTGCCAGGGAGCTGCTGTGAGATTGGAGGATGTATTGTATCTGCTGTGAGATAGCAGAGTAGGATGCGTGGGGCCTCTTGGATGCTCCTCCTGCAGAAACAGAGCTGTGCCTTGGCCTTGCTGCCGTGACCATGGGCTGCCTGGTGGGCTTTGGTGTGGGTCTGGGGCAGCTCGTCCTGCCAGCAAAGCACTCGCTTCTGACATGGCTCGTGTCCTTACCCTGTCCCTGTTAGACAGCCCCAGGACACCCCTGTGAGGGAGAAGCTGAGCTCCCACATCAAGTCAAGCCGGACACGAGGACTGAGTGTTGGCTTGCACAACCCCTCAGTTCTCTCCTGGATTTTTAGCTACAAAAAGCCCTGCACTGCAGGCCCTCAGCTGTAGGAGATACTCCCAGGCTTTCCTCCTCTGCCCCTGCTCCCATGCTGTCCTGCCCATCACCTTCCCAGCGAGGGATCCTCCCTGCCTGTGGAGGGATCCCTGCATTTCCCAAGCTCCAGATGTTGCAAGCACTGACACTTGTTTAAATCTGTCACTGCAGATCATTAACATGGGAGAGCAGTTTTGTGAGGAGAGGTGAAAATTTTATTAACGTTCTTTTCATGTGGAAATTATACTTCTCCATAGTCTGAGTGATGAAAGAGAACAGCTGTGTCAATAGTCCATCATGGGAGAGAAAAAGAGTTGTTTACAGCCATATTGGCTCTTAGAGAATGTTCACAGGCTTTGTTTGAAGCTGGCTGCTCAGCATTAAAGTATTGAGGGGGTGAAGGGTACAGGTCTGCTCAGAGCATCTCCAGCCACTGAAAGGAGCAGGTAAAACTGAGCAGCAGGAGGGTGCTAAAAGGTGTGGCCAAAGTGTCAGTGAAGATCAGAGCTCAGATGCCAACCAGGATTTCCTGACTGGGGCTTGTGGAATGCAAAAGATGCTCACCTGTGCTGCTGAGAAAACGCTGCTTATGGAGGAAAAGGAGCACATCAGGGCAGATGTCACTGAAGGAAGAAAGACAAATGTCTGGGGAAATCTCGTGCAAGAGGTTTGTCATTGTGCTGGCCAGAAGGTTCTGGACTGTAAGTACCAGAGCAGAGGTAAAGAGCAGTGGCTGCTTGGTCCTGCAGGAACTACAAAGGAACTACAGCCTACAAAAGGGAGCTGAATTCATATTCCCTGCAATTGCTCTGTGCAAGATGAGGAGGATTTTGAAAATAACTGATTTTTTTTTCTTGCAGATTTTCCAGCTCCATATTTACCCATTTTTCCCCTCAAATGCTTATTTCTCTTGCAGTAGATATTCCTTTTTATTTACTCCCCCTATAATTCCAGGGTAATAAGAATTGCTTACATTAGAGTTCAGGTTGTTTTTTCGCTATTTTCTTTAGCTGAGAAACCTTAGATGCACTTGTGTAGGTAAAATACTGAAGCTTCACATTTTAGGTAAGTTGGCAGGTGTCACAGAAAGTTTTTCTGAAATGTAATGGCATCAAATTAAAAACCTCATCTCTGTCATCTCAATGAATGCTTTTCCATGCAATACGCAATGTGATTATGCCAGAGAGGGTAGATAGAAAATATTTCTATGTTCTTTTCATTTTTTTTGTGGAAATCCCTCAAGACCCTGATGCCACAAGTTTTCCATGTATGTGAATGCAGTGAGACACTTTGTTTATCTTAATTTTAAACATCCCAAATCTCAAAAATTAAATGGATCTTCCTCTAGAAACATCTCCTTTTTTCCTACTGACTTCAAAGAGAATAGCCTGGTGTCACCTGGCATATCACCATGGGTCAGGGAGCAAGCAAAGAAGGTGGAAGGAAGCCCTTCCTGCCCACAGGTACATCTGAAAACTTTGTGTGTCCTGTATATTGAATGGAGCAACTTGGACGTTCATTCGTTGTGGTAGTTAAGCTGCTCCATGCTCCTTTGGGCAAGTGCACAACATTTCTCCATAGTCTGGGAGAAAGGCAGGAGCCCTTCAGAAGAGAATGGCAGAAATTAAGAAGCTTCTCAAAGATGGCACTTGATTAGCGGCCCCTTTCATGCCCTACCCTCTGCATTTGATGTGGACAATCAGGAGAAGGTGTTGCCAAGGCTACAGGATATTGTCAGTCTGCCTTCCAGGTCCTCTGTGGCTTCTCTTCTCCCCCTAATTGTGCCCACACGTTCTGGTTAAATACCATCTGCCTCAGCTGCAATTTGCACAAGTGTCTCAAAGGGCTTTGCTCCTGATTCTCCAATAATCTGCCCTTTGTATGCTCACCCTCTACAAGATGGTCTTGTTACAGGGAAAACACACTTGTCTTTGAAGAATGATAAAATAAGGATGTGAAGTAACAAAAGACAAGCAGGTCAAATCTGAGATCAATGTTGCCTGAGCCAGATTCCCTTGCAGAAAATTCCTGAAAATAACTTGTGGTCAAGCAGCAAAGCAAGAATTTGTCATAATCACTGAAAGGGTTAATAGAAGACCCAGTCTATACTGAAGATCTATATGCTGCCGATTACTGCTTATATTCTACAAGTGAAACTCCAACTGGTATCAGCAGAATGGTCAGATGGGGAGTAATAACTTCGCACAGTGATCCAGAGCAGCAATGTGGATCAAAGCAGGTTTGAAACTGGCTGAGTCTCACAGGTTAGAGGTTGATCTCTTTCTGCTTTCAGCCTCTCTTCCCACAGGTTTTGTCTATTTTATATTAAAATAAACTTGATATGGGGTTGGTGCTGACATGTAACACCCCTTATACAACCAGTCTGATCCCAGCACCATTGGAAAATTATTGAAAAGTAGGACTAGTCCTTCCCAGCAGGTACACAGTAAGATATTTTTCAGTGTTTTACCACTACCTGTGCATTTCTTGTGGAATACAGGAAGAGTATCTAATAGCCAAATAAGTAGAATCTATAAATAATTTCAGGTTCTTCCTTCTTGCTCTTATACTCCTACAGCAGATTGAGGAGTACTTTTGCTGAGAGCATTGTCTTTGGAAAGGCCCACTGGCATTCTGCTCTGGGCTATCCTGCTAAGGCTACCTTTTATTTAAGCTGCTTGGCTGAAGCTTCTGATTATAGGACTTTTTGTGGTTTTTTTAGTTTGCAGTCTATTCCTGTTTGGGCTAAAATGTAGCATTAAGAGCATTCTGACTGAGACAGGTCAGAATATTTTTACTGTCTACCTAAAAATGTTAGCCTAAAGTAGCAGTTTCTGAGAATAAAGCATAAGAAAGCATAAAGTTTTTCCCATTTTGTGGAAGAATGGCAGGAGTGATTTGAAATTTGATGGGTGTCTTCTATTAAGATGGTATTACTCTGTAAAAAATTCCCCTAAAAGAAGCCAAATATTCACAGTTTGCACAGGAAAAGCTTTCATGTATTTCACAGGTGATTTCTTCAAACCTCTCCATTCCACAAGCTCTGTGCACTGCAGGGAAAGCTGCCTCAAAACTCAAAGCAGTGTTGCAGTCTCAGTTCCTCACAATCACTTCTGCACCTCACCAGAGCTCTGGGTCCAGTCTGGAGTTTTCCTCAAGATCCAGCAGGAGCAGGTGTTTTCTTCAAACAGAGCCAGCAAAGAGATTTTCCACTTCATGCCTTGTGATGATGTCTTATATTGCTTCGTGTCCTGCAAACCAAGTGCTGTGCCTTGTGTCAAGTCAAGGAAGAGTGGTTAGGGAAAAATTGGAGCTGCAAGGCTTCTTTTCTGAGTGTGACTCTGTCAGCCTGGCAGAGTCTCCCCTGCCTATTGGACTTTCCCACTGGTAATTCCATGGGTCAAACCAGCAACAGACCCCTGGAAAAGGAGCGCATCTCCCCTGATCTCTGGGTAATGCCTTTACTTGCTCCTGATGTCTCTGCGCATTCAGTTGGGTCCCTGGTGTATTAGGTGCTTTCATTCCTGTGTGCCCTGGGATTTTTCTCTCACCTAAGGTGGGAGAATGGTGAGAAGGAGTAATAATGGACAGAAGGCATTATGAGAAGGAATACAGATGAGCAGGAGGCAACTCTGTCACAGTCATCTGGACGGCTGAGGAGAAGAGGGCATCAGATCTGTGCAGGAATTTCCAAAGTCCTTGCCTTTTGGTGTGGCACTGTAGGCTCAGAGCGAGACAGGATAAAATGGCCTTTCACTGACCTGGTTTAGGGCAAATTTTGAGTCACCCTAGGACAGTCACAGGATGCTCTTCAACCACAGGAAAGACAGAATAGTAAGAGAGTTGTTTTTACAGGAATAAAAGAGTCGCAGAGATTGGGTTTTCATGAGACTTTGACTGACACCTTTAATGAACACACTTTGCCTCTTCAGGGGTGTTAAGTGTTTATCAGTGCATCGGCCAACAAAGCCTTGAGCTGGATGGAGAAGTGCAAACCAGGGAGGACAAGGGGGCATACAGGGCAGAAAGCTGGACATGCTGCATGAGCACAATCAGGAATGGTCTCCTGATTTCTACCTGGAATCCAGGTCCAGATCTGTCTCTGTGTGGAGGGGGAAACTGAAGCACATTTAGAGTTTTGATTGGCTCTGGGTTCCCTAAAGCTGTCACAGAAACGGGGCAGGTGGTGGTGTGCTCTTACAGACCTCTCCCCTCCTGGAAGGCTGGACAGTCTTCCTGGGTGGAGCTGCCACCTCTCTCCCCGTCAGCACATGTCACAAGGGGACTGAAAGCAAATGGCACTGGACACCAGTGACCCGAGCTTAGTCGGAGTCAAATGCTGGAGAGATGAGCAGAGGGTGGTTTGCTTGCACACCCAGAGCGCAGGGATTTCTGCGCTGGCGGATTCTGCTGGGTGTGCTAAAAGGTCAGCAATGTTTTGAGCCAACCAGCCAATAGCTATTTTTGGCTCCCATTTTGCAAACACCACATCAGAAACAAAGAGTTATTTTGGTCCGTCGGGATTGCTCTGATAACTTTGCTCAGTACAATGTTAAATAACCAAGCCCCACAGGAATAACAGCACTGTTTTATAATCCCATATAATCAGATATATAGAGGCACACAGGGGTGGGTGGGTGGAGGGGAGAGCTTAAATCTTTTAACAAGTACAAAGGAATATTTATGTTATTCATATCATCACAGTCCACATACTGCAATGATTTGGTGTATGGTGTAGGTGTGCACAGAGGTGTGGAGATTTAAACAAGGGGGTACTTGTCCCAACAGGAGAAAACAGCAATAGCTATTGTCATCCACCACTTTTTAGCATTGCCAGTGCACAGTGTGGCTGCTGTGACAAGGAGCAGCTGAGGCACCTGTAGAGCCCCCCTCCCACACTCTCTGTCACCATGGCTTCCTCCACATCTGTGTTGTGGGAACACCTCCCTTACCCATGAAAATTCTGGTGGAAGTGAAGCGTATTGATTTGTGAGTCACCGGTAGCACAGCTACAGCAGCCACCATGGAGAGAAGGTCCCACCTGCTTTCTTTCTATGGTTTATGTCACACAAGGCTCAGATAGAATCAGAGTTGCCATTTGCTGAACATTGCATGGGCTCAGGAAAGAAAGCCCATACAAAAAGACCTTGAAAATGTCCCTGCAGAAGGCAGATAATAACACAAAGTCTTATATTGTCCAGTATATGGCTGGAGAGGTTGAGCACAGAAGACCTCAAAGATCATCTGCCCCACACTTATCAGATCCAGCACATTTTTTAAAAAAATTCTATTTAGGTGTCAAAGAAACACCTGCATTTTCAAGCACAGTCTTCATGGCAAGTGATCAGTACATGGGAAAGAATCTACTCCGAAGTGTCCAGATGGCAGCAGTGAGAAGCTGACCTCCTGTAGTAACACAAAGGGGCTCCCCTGAGAGCCGGACACTTTGGAGCCAAGTTCCTCTGATTACCTGCCAGCAGTGTCAGGGAGGTTGGGTAAGTCACTAAGCCCAGACATCCTGAGCACCAGGCTGGGACAATAGCTAATCTTTTTATTAAGCCCACCTTTCCAGCCCCCAGAAGGCTCAAAGAAAGCTCCCTTCTGTCTTGTCTTGTCTAATCAGTGGATGGTTATGGAGAAGAGACAAACTCTTCTCAGGTGTGTGCAGTGAAAGGGCTCAAGGTAACAATCACATATTATAGAAAGGAATGGGACATAAGGAAAAAGACATTTTCATGAGGTAGTTCTGTCCTTTAAGGTGCTCAAGATTCAATGGGACTCAGCCAGGAGCAGCCTGCTCTACCACCAAAGGTAGCCATGCTTGCAGCAGGATTGGACCAAATAAAGTTTATAGATGCCTCCCAATCTAAATTATTCCACAGTTTTTCTGAGTTGAAAAAGGTCACTGGCATGCTCCTCATCCTGCCTGAGTGCCTCAGTGTTGTCCCCAGGAGGCAGCATCAGGATAAAGCCATCACTTTCAGACCCAGGGGCTCAGCTGCTTAGTGCACACACTGGAATGTGGGGAAGCCTCAGGAGTTTTCATGTCTGCCGGAGGGATTTGACCACATTTCCTGCCTCAGATTGCTCTGTAAAGCACTAGGGAGTTGCAAGGCTGCAGTTTATTTTCTATACCTTAAAAAGCAAAAAACCTGCTGCACTTCGCACGCAACAACTAACAGCTGTTCATCTGTCAAAGGAAAAGAAAGACCCCGTATGCTGCTGCTCAGGGCAGCCAGCTGGCAGGTAAATGTGAATTAAAATATATTTTGCAGTGAGGATTCTCTAGAGCAAGGGTTGAAATCCTGGAGTCTCACTTCCCCTTGTCCCCAGATCTCTCCAGACACCAGCCCCTGAGCTTTATGTTTTCCTGCTGACCTGGTGGAGGGGAGGCCCTGGGATTCCTTTCCCTGCAGGGCTGCCCCCTGTCAGGTTGGGAAGTGAGGAAGGCTGAGGCAGCCCTGAGAAGGCTCCTGTCTGCAAGAGCTGAGCAGAAGCAAACACCCCTTGACACCAGTGTAAGTCATTGGGAGAGGTTGGACCAGAACCACCTCTTTCCTCAGGATTTCCTGTAGCACAGCTTGAGCTTCCTGGTGTGTATGAGGCTGGCTCTAATGAGTCCTGCTTCCCAGGCACTGCATTTTCCCCTGTCCCTGCTGCAGAGCTGCTCTGGTGAGTCTGCAGGATTCACAGGAGTCTGGACCTGAGGCTGATGTCCCTGTCTTGGTTTAACACAGAGGCACTCAGGGACTGGCCCAGCATTGCAGAGTCAGCCTGAAATGGTGACAGAACCAGAATTTCCAAGGCAGTATCACTAACTAAGGTTTTTTTTCTCTCTAGATCACATTATGTCTCTGGAAATCTAGCAACTGGAGTCATGGGACTATCACAGAATTGCAGTTTGGGGGTTCTCTAAAGGTGGTTCTCAACGCTTTGTGCAGTGATGACTGAATATGAAGTACCTCTCCTGCTCCTTTGCTGTAAAAAGCTGTTAGGGAGCCCAGATCCACTTGTTTAAAGTCTTGCACTTTAAAGCCCAAATTGTAGAACTTTTGAACACTTGGAGTTGGCAATCCTGTGTCTCAGAGGTCTTTGTGCTTAGACCACCCAGTCTTTGCAAATATCTGCACAGATACAGCTGTCTTCAATTTGCAAGGTCTTTTGCAAAAGCTATTCCAATTTCTTGAAACAGGCACTTGTTATCTTGAACATTCAGGTTCCTGAGCGCTGGGCCCTGTTGAAGTATTCATGTGCTTTTTGTCTGTTGTGATGGAGAGGCTGCTGTCACTCAGTCAGAAGGAAGATAATATATGCAGTTGCATATTTGGGTTGTTCATCTTTTGGAATGCTGAACGGACTTCCTAAATGATGCTTCTATCCTTTATTCAACTTTCAAAATGAATATCCCAAAGAGGTCTGTATTGTCTGTCTCAGAAAGGCTTTCAAAAACAATGAATCAAAAAGGGCATGATTTTCAAAGAACTTGTATGGGGAATTTATATCTTTGCTTCTTCCAAGATGAAAATCTTGATGTAGCCTAATAATTTATTTAGATGCTTGCCTTTAAAACTTAGCTTGTGACTTCTCATGGGAAACAGAGGATGGGTAGATATAAATCAGCCTATGCTAAATGGAATGAATAAGACTTCAGGAAGAGAAATTCAAAGGATGTACTCTTAGTGGTAGAGTAAAATGAGCTCAAACCCAGTGTTACCATTTCACTCGTCTGTGCACACAAGACCCTCAGGCATGAGTTTGATGGCACTTCCAGCCAGGTGAGCTGACATGAGTAGGAGCAGAGTCAGCTTGCAGAGGAGGGTCAGGCTCATAAACCTTCCTTGGACTCCTAGAATATTCCACCTGTGCCAAGAAAGACAGAGGTTTTCCCAGGACTGTTCAAGGGAAAGAGCAGGATACATTGATTTGGGGCAACACTAGAAGCTCATTATGTCATGACTCACACCCAGCCTTGCTACCCCACAGACAGTGATGGACATCCAGTGTAGATGGTGTGAAAGCAAATCCTGAACGACTCTGTTGGGACAGAGAGAGAGGAAAAAAGTTAAACTGCTACTGAGAAACAGTGCCATGTATATTCCTGATTAGTTTACATTGAAATGCGGCTGCTGAGAGGTTATTTTGGTGAAAAAGGCAAGAGCTCATTGTGTCCCTTGCTCTGCTCCCCACTCCACATGGGTGGAGTGTCACTGCAATTAGCTGGAGCCCTTCCACATACAGCAAACGGCAGGATTAACAGTGATGTTTTGCAAATATTCCTCTTACTCAAATAACTTATTAACCAAAATGCTCCATTGGGCTGTAATCACAAGTAGGATTGTTTTAGTTTATGGTTTCTATGGTGAGCAGTGTGTTTCTGGAAGCTGGGCTGGGTACATTTTTTTTTTCCCCTCCAGTTGGAAACATTGTGTTGAAGAAAGTGGAGATTGTCAGACGTTTTAAAAGGTGTGCTTCTGCAAAAGATGTTCCCTTTTGAATAACTGATAATAAAAATTAATTTGCGTGATGCTACAGGCTGCAGGCTAAATTGCATGGCTGAGTGGTTATTTAGGAATATAGAGTTGCTAAAACTAGATTCAAATTCAGAAAACAACCTGTCATTGCTGGAGTTTGCAGACCAGTGAGTCATCACTGAACAGAGGAATTGAGGAGCTGGTGGCACCACACAGGATGCTGGGCAGTGATGGGACTGAATGCCATACAACGCAAATCCCAGTATTAAGCACAGAATGACAGAACAACCAGAGTTGGAAGGAACTCATAAGGATGATAGAGTCCAACTCCAGGTTCTGCACAGAACAGCCCCAAGAATCACACCATGTGCATGAGAGAGTTGCCCAAAATCTTCTTAAACTGTGAGACTTGGGGCCATGACCACTTTCCTGGGCCACCAGTTCCAGTGCCCAACCACCCTCCGGTTGAAGAACATTTTCCTAATATCCAACCTAAACCTCCCCAGCTTCAGGCCGTTCCCTTGGTTCCTGTCACTGCCTCTCTTTCCCATGTGAGGAAGCTGTGGACCATGGTGAGGTACTTGTGGGTGGAAAAAGGCCAATAATTCACCTTGTAGGTGCAGGTTTGGTGGCACTCGGAGGAGGGCTGAGCACTGGCATCTGCTCAGGGCAGGCAGCAAGGTTATTGCCAGCAGCAGGTCTTGGCTGACCATCACTGCAGCCGCAGGTTTGGCTCCTCAACACTCTCAGCTGTTCATGTCCAACAGAGGCAGCTGTGTTCTGGGGAGGAGAGATGGGTGTGTAGCAACATCAGGCGACTGCTGATAGGAACGTGGAATATTTGAGCTATTTCACTCTTTGTGTATAAAGCTCAGTGTCAGCACCAGAAATGCTACACAAAAGCAAATGTCAAAAGGAGAAGAGTCAAGAACTGAAGAGTAACAGTTTCTGGTAACTATGTGCATGTTTCTACCCATTAGTTTGGAGATGTAATCCCTAAATCATGCCATCCTCACCAGTATATTTTATGCAAACTGTTACAGTCACCAGGAGCTGAAAGTGAAAACACTGTTGTTAAACTCATATTCTTACATCATGTGTGATTCTTGTCCAATTTGCTAAGCAGCAGTGTACATTGTCACATTGTGTGGGCATTATTTGGTAGTCTTTTGTAATTTTTAACATTTCTGAAATGCTAGGCATATAAATTGCTGCTTTTTAGTTTGAGTTGAAAAGGGAGAAAACAGTAGGGGTGTCACTTTAACCATCATGTCATCTTGGTGCTGAACGCTTAACACGGTACACTTAAAAACAGCTCAGCAACCTTCCTCTGGCCCCAGGAAGAGGCAGCCAAAACCTGCCTGTCTGTGAGGGCACTGTCTCCTGGACAGACCCCCCTGATGAGAAAGTTTGTGAATCCCACAGATGTAAGCAGCTGTGGATGTCAGGAGTAAAAATGCAGAACTGAGGAAAGGTAGATACCCTCATGACAGTAAAGATGGAGGGGCTCATAATCTGAAGACTGACCATACAAATCTTGTGTAACTTCAGCTCAGACAGGTAAGGGGCTATGCCTATGTTTGTGGTGGAACAAGAACTGGAACAGAAGTTTAGGGTCTCCTACAACCTAGCAAGAGACATTTCTCTGCCGTGGTTAATCCATCTTCTTTTAAATCATTTATGGATGTTTTGAGGCTGCTTATGAAGTTCAGAGGCATTAGGCTGAAGAAGAAAGTGCAGAGAGGCATTGCATGTGCTGTCAGCCCCCTGGGGTGTGTCCATCTGCTCTCGTGCGCTAACAAAAACCTGCTGCGTGATGCCTTTCAGGAAGCTCCACTCTGCAGGGTCTTTTGCATCAATCTTTAATATGCACTCTGTGTGCTAATCATGTAGGAATTCAGACAGAAACTAGGTTGCTTAGCAAAGATGGGGCATATTAGCTGACTTCTCCAGGCTGTGCGCCAAATCCACCAGCCTCTGGCGCAAAGGAGGCCAGCTTGGGTTAGCATTCCATTTTCAATAGTCTCCATTTTGCAAAATGGAGAGGGAAACATGTCAGCACTGCAAGGAATCCCATTCTGTGTTTTTTAATCCTTCCTCTGACTGAGCTGCCTGATGTCTCCAAGAAGACACTTGAGGAAATTCCTCAGGAGAGGGCCAGCAAAGCTGCCAAGAAATGCACACCAGATAAATGGGGCCACAACCACTTTAAAATTAAGATCCAGTTACAGTCCAAACATCCAGATTCAGTGTATTACCCATGTAGAATGAGGTCTACAAAATCACAAGAATTACCTCTGCACATACCTGATCTCTGTAGAACATCAGATTCATGAGCACAACTTCACCAGACCTAGCACACCAGCATGGACACTGTGGAGCTGGTTTATGCCTTTGTGATAAAAGTTGAGTATGTGTTAGCTGTTTTCACATTAAACACTGGAGATTTTTGCTCTGTCCTGTGTACTCTGTCCAGGGCATTTTGCTTTGAGTTGGTAGCAAACCACAACTCAGAGGATAATGGTATCCTCTGGAGAAGAGCTGATGGTCACCCTAGGAAAGTTTAGTATTTGATGCTTGGCACCATGTGCTCTGTGCCAGTCTGTCTCATTCATTCCGTGTGTGTTTAACTTGTGTAAATTCACTACTCTGCAGTGGTACAGTATTTACAAACCTACCTGGTGTGAGACAACCCCTACAGCATATGCTGCTACAGAAGCTCTGTTGCTTCTGAATGCTCCAGGCAGGGTCACACAATAGTGAGAGCTCTGTTCTGCTCTGGTGTAAAGCATGGGCCTTACCCTGCCATCTGCAGTCATGTATCTGCTAAGGGCTCACATCATCTTGTGTTCAAGGCACAAAATCTTTGCCTGTGGATTTTTCTTTCTGAGTAGTTCCACCAGCAGGAAATCTTGTTAAAATGTAGCAGCATCTGATTCTCATTTTGGAAATCAGCCATTTACCCAGTTTTCTATGAGTAAGACTCAAGAGGTCAAATGACTTCAGGCACAGAGCTGGTGGATCAGGTTGATTTACATCTCAAGATGATCTTCATTCTCTCCTTTGGCCACCAGATGTTACAGAACAAGACAAGAAAGAGTTTCCAGTATTACTGCAGTATTGCCTGTCTCTTCTTATGTAACCTACAACCACCTATGCATTAAGACTCTGTAAGATCCCATCATGGTGTTTTCCCAAGTCTGTAGATGTTTTCTGATTAGATATATATGCTAGATTTAGCCAAATCCCTGCTTAAGTGCTGTACTCTATGTATCTAGGTCATTTGCACAACATTTTTATTGCAAATCTGGAACAACAAGCACAGCTCTAGGCAGAGTTCTGCATGGCAGAAACACTTTATGTCTTCAAATAAATACATGGGAGAAAGGAGGGGAAAAAAGGCAACAAAAGAACAAATTTATTAATTTGTCCATAGTTTTTCTGGCAACTCAAGGGTAACCAGGAGAGATAACTGGGGAAACACTTGGAGCCATTGCTGTTATTCTGCTTTTAGGCAAATGTGTTGTGCAGTTCTTGGGCCATTTCACCAGCCTCCTCGTCTCAGCCCACTCTTGGTTTGGCCCTGGGCATCCGCAGTGATGAATGCAGCAAAACTGCTGGTTTTGTCTTTGCCAGAGCCAGCTCACCCACACAGCTGTGCTCCCCGTGTGGACTGCAAAGGGGAGCAGGGCTGGTGGCAGAAAGGAAACGTGCAAAAGGTACCCCAAAGAGGGGCAAACTCGAGCCTCAGGCAGGGTATGGACCAGGCAAATCTCTGAAGGTGAAACACTGCAGACAACTCCTGCTGATTTCCCCCCAACCCATGTGCTTGCAGAGCAGAACCCACTGCCAAAGGCACTGTGCTCCTAAGGTAACTCCAGTACAAAACAACCAAAAGGCAGTTGCTACCCCTAAAGGGTTTAAAGACAAATCACTTGGAAGGAAAGCTTTGGCTCCGTTACATTAGTGCTTATCACAACCCGAGCCAGATGCCAGGTTTTGACAAAATCACCCTTGCGAAAGCAAGGTAATTACACATCTGGGTTATTTGTGAATTGGATCAGTTCTTTCCTATTTGTTGGAATGAGATGCAACCACCTAAGTAATGTAGTTTGCTGGGTTGTTCATGGAGTGAGGCATGGCCAGCAGCACTCCTGCCCAAACACGCTGAGGCTCGGCATGTGAGAAGGGCACATCACTGTTAGAAGCCTGAAAATCTTTGGAGAATGCAATAAAAAGTGAATGGACTCAGAGAGCTGGCCTTGCTTGGGTCAGCAGCTGAGCATGATAAGCACGCTGGTTCTGTTTATTTCAACAAATTACTGAGCATTTCTATAAAGCAGGGGTTTAAAATTCCCTCATTTTATTCCATCTTTCTTCCCCTTGACACCCGAACTCATCCCTCAGCTGCAGTGAAACTTAAGCAATGGCAGCAATTTGAAAGGATCACTATCAGTGGATCTTCAAGCAGGGTTCGTACCCACGTACCAGAATTTACATTTTTTTATAGCTTCTTTTTCACAAAATGCATATGAAAACCATACAGATGATTTCTAGCAGGACAGTGGTTCACGCTGAGCCAGCAAATAATTCTCTAGTCTTATTTTGAATCAATCTTGGAGCAAGTTTTAGCTCTGCATGTACAAACTGGGCCAAAACAAAATGGGTGGGGAAAAAGACACAAGGCCCTTTGTCCTCTCTGGAATTTGTTTAAAACCTCAGGGCTGAATAAGGCAATTTATTTAACCCATCTGGCTATAAATAGTCAGCAGCACCTTAGCCTCTGTGTGAACTAGGGAATTCAGATGTGCCTCCTCAGCTGTGTTTGAGGGCACAGCATCAATCTCAGACGTGTCCCTGCACTAAAAGGTCACTAAAGGCAACTGAGGGCACCGGGTGTGGTCCAAAGGGAGACCTTGGGCTAGAAAGAAGGTGCGGAAGCCAGCAGGAGTCAAAAGGCTGCTTTGCTTTTGCTCATGTTTTCTGGTTGCTTAAGTACCAAGTCTTCCTGGCATTTAGCATCCCAAAACCCATCTTAATTTTTTTTAATGTTCCTACTGGAGCAGAATTGTTTTCAGCGCTGTGGGAGTGACTGTTCACCCCTGTGGTACCTCGAGGGTAAAAGCAGCAAGCCTTGCTCTTCCCCCTCTGCAGACCCTTCACAGGAGTGGAGTTAGCTCCCACTCTGCCAAGGGTTGCCATCCCAGCACCTCCACACCACACCCCTGGGCCACATTAACCAAACTCAGGATGGACAGACACACCTGAGATGTAGAGAAAGAAATCCCAGCCTTTGGGCTCACAAGGAGGGGGAGGCCCCAGCCACATGTGTCCTGTGGGGGACAGGAGTGCTGGTGTCTGGTCACAGCCACCGAGAATCAAAGAAACCATGCTGCTTCCAGAGCCGGTGCACCCCACAGCCGCGTGGAGACCTTCATTGTGTCCAGTTCACTTTGTCCTGCCTCAGCTGTAAATTCTGGGGGGGAAAAGCCAGTTGCTTCCCACCACACTTCTAACCTAGTACCAGTGACAGAGCAGCTGAGTTGCTGGCTTTCATACCACGTTCAGTTTATGTTGTTCCATCTTTGTGTTTTTGGTTGCAGTTCTGTACTTGCCAGATTTCACCAGCCTGAATGTGGACGTACAAGGCTGCCAAGGCAGGGCTGAGCAGATGAGAAAGGTGCCTGTGCCGTTTCTTCTTGTTCAAGTTATCATCAGTGAATAGCTGACAGCAACAATAGGTTATTCTGAGGTTTCCAGTGCCGGAAATCTGGAGCTTTCTCCTGATCCTGAGTCTGGCTGTGTGTCCCAACAGCATCCCAGTCCCAAGGGTTTTCATGGCTTCATCTCCTACTGAATAGTAATGCGTGGGGGTAGAGTTGTCAGGGCTATGGAGGACACGTGGGTATGTGACAATACCCAACCTATGTTTCACAAATTAAATGACTAATTCATAAAGAGAATTTGTCACACTCCAGGAGCCACGATGAAGCTGAATGCTGGCTTGATTGCAAACATCCATTTAATGGCTGGACTCAATGCAATCGTGGGCATTTTAAACAGATTTTCTTTGGTGTGTGGGCACAAATCCTCAGGCAGGATGAAATGATCCTTGGCCTTTCTGGTGTAAAGTCTGGGGTCTGAAAGCTGAGTGTAGGCCACAGATCCATATCCCCAGCTCCCTGGAGACCCCTGGTCCTCCATTCCTGCCCACCGGACTCAGGGAGGGTCTCTGGGAGGTTAGATGTTAAGTTTTTGGGCTAAGGTTAGATGTGTAGTTTTTGGGCTCTTAATGGCAGAAATGTTGGGAGAAAATGAAGGAAAATATTTTACCAGTGTACTTAGAGGAAAACTGCAACTTTTTAATGTTTCAAATTTAATTTTCCCTTTTTTTTTAAGAGGGAAAAACAAAAAAAAAAGAGAACTGAGTGCATTTAAGCTATGGAGAGTTAGTGTCTCTGAAAAATAAAAGCCATGTGTTTTAAAAGACAGAGGGAAGAAGGGTGTCTTGCTCTAATTTGTGGTGGAAGCCGTGCATATGACATAAGCTTTTATAACATGAAAGTGAGGCATGTGCTATTTGCCATGGGAGTCATTGCCCTCTGAGGCTGTCAGGCACCTTTCTCCCAAAAGGATTCACAAAAATACAAAAATACTGGAATTTAAAAAATAAAAAATGGGGGGGGGGGGGAAGGTAAAACACAAATTAAGCTTGATTTAATTTAGACATTGCATTTTTCAGTTTGACATGATTTTTAAAGTCAGTTTTTGTCTCTTACTAGCCATTTTAAAAAAGCCAATTCCACTGAAAATGTTATTTGCTTCTTTAGACAGGAATGTGAGGCAGAACACATCTAAAAGAAAAATACTAAGCAGATGTCTGATGAAAAATAAATGAAAATGTCTCAAGTCAATGGGATAACTTGTGGATCCAGCAGATGCAAGTTTAAAATACAAATGTTAGAAACAAGACAAGTTTTCTCACACTCGTCCTATTTAATTGATTACCAATAAACTCCCCCTGCGTTAAGACTCAAGGAAAGAAAACAGCCAGGACTCTGCACAGATCTCACAGCAGCATTAAATTTGCCCCAGTTGAAACTGCACCCCCTGGAGCCATCAGGAAGCACCTACTGCATCTTTATGCGGCTGAACACCACGCAGCAAAACCCCAGATGGAAAGGAGAGCTCCTGGGGAGGTGAGGAGACTGCAGTGTCCGTCCCTTTGCCATCCCAACCTCAGAGTAATGTATGCCTGGACATGAGTTTTTCCAGGCATGGTGCATGGAAACTCCAGTACTGGGAGACACTAAGCATCAGGTGTGCAAGCAGTGTCAAAGCTGGCTCACTGCCCCAGCCTGGGATACAGGAAATTCCCCTTGCCATGCCACCACTGCCCAGCAGGCACAGCCCTGCAGGGGCAGGGAACTGGCTTTGACCTCAAGCAATGCCTTCGCCATGCTGATTTACCCATCTCAGAGAGCAGCAGCTGCTTTTGAGCTGGGTAAGAAACATGCAGCTTCACCCTCCCATCATCTGATCCTTTGCTTTTTGGCAACTTGACGTTTTGGGAAAAAATTGGTTGTTCACTGGCAGACTATCTCTGCCTCTCATCTTCTCTGCTACATGACCCTGCTCTCCTTGCACAGGGTGTAGGTTTCCAGTAATGTGAGTTCCTGCTGGGCTCCACAACTGCCTTTCCAGAAAACGTTAAAAATGTGCATTGCATTGAGAGGTGAATGAAGATGAGCCAACGGGCTCGCTGGGAGCACAGCGAGGCAGAGCACCAGCAGGGTGAGCAGGGCAGAGAGGAAACCCCAAAACACAGGCAGGGAGTGTTGAGCTGCCTGGTCAAGGAAGGGCTTGAAGATAAGAGATAGCTATGGCAGCTGTCACTGATGTAAATCTGGATTTATCTGTGTAGGAGCACGTGGTTTGGAGGGCCTGGATGAGGATTTGCATGGCCTGGAGCAGAGGCAGCCCTAGAGTGGGTTTCATTCCCTGTATTAGTGGTAGGACACATACCACCACCTATAACCCTTTCCATGTATAAACAAAGACACTATGAATACACTGCTTCTTCCAATCAGTTCAGTATAGGCATTTAATAGGCTAAATGGTGTAATACATCTAGAGGACATACATTAGTCGAGTATTATGTACAGGTGGCATTTTACAAAATTAGAAAGAACTGAAATAGAGCAAAGTTCAACAATGTCATACTCCATAAAACTTCCTTTCTGCACTACATGAAATATTCTACAAGCTAGACTAGAAAAATATGACTGAATGTCTTTTTTTTTCTTTTTAGTTTCTACAAAGCTTTTAATCCAGAAAAAAATACAAAACAACTATTGAGTTTATTAGAGAGACAACACTTGCACACAGACAAAGTAAGTGGACATTCATAGACCTGCAAGTTGAATAAATAGGGTTTGTTTGTATAAAACAATTTTCTCTCTATCTTGCTTTCCTGTTTTAGGGCCTCTGGCCCGTGGTCAGAAAAATAAAAATGGGAGGAGGAGTTTGGCTTTGCACGGTTCTTAAACTGAGGCCACACAACTTCAGCAGAAAGATTTAGTTTGAAGCAACCATTTCCTTCAGGTAAAATATTCAGGGGAGCAGCACAGAAGAGGGGAAAGAAAGGAGTAATTAGGCTGGAAGAAGGAAATCTGGGATTTTTATACCTGCTGCAGCTTTAAGTACAAGGATGAAAAAAGTAGTGGCGCTTGCGTGGCGTTTTTGCAGGGTGTATGTAGAATTTAGTTGTTTCTTTGGGAAACATATTTAGGGAAGTGCCATTGACCTCAGGTGGAAATAGGATAAGGGCCATCCAGAGCAGGAAGGGAGGGAGCGTCTGAAAGCAGATAGAGAGCACAGAAAATTGGGGGAAGTGTTTCAAACAACTGTTTTTCCTTTTATAAAGCAAAAAGCAAATTAAGTGATACATCTAACGTCATTCCTCACAGAGCTGGGCAGATGCAGATTGGAAGGAAATCATACAGTTAAAAATATGTCGTCACTGCTGTTGTTTTCTCCCCAGAGCTTTGTAAAACTTCTTGACAGTCGATGCAAAAGCAGCATTTAAAGAGCACCTCCCATCAGCCTGGCTGCCTCGGCAGCACAGCTCTCCTCCTGCCACGGTGGGTCCCAGCTGGGGACCTCCCTCCCCTCACTGCTCCTGTGCCAACACGTAGCTCCAGCTGCGTTGGCTTTACCAGAAAATTGTCACCAGTGAAGGGGGTGACAGGGGCAGCCGCCAGTTTTAGGAAGTGCTCTTGAAACCTTCAGTTACTCTGGTGAAATTTGGTGCTCTGACCAGAATCCCACTCACTCAACAAAGTAATTCTAACAGTGTAGGCAAGAAAGTTTACATCAAGAAGGCAAAACAGATTGTTATATAGATTGAGAGAGCAAAGTTTAACTAAAGTATCACATTATACTGTACTACACTGCTTATAAAAAGGGTCCTAGATCCCAAACACCCCATATAATGAGCTATAGTTTTGTACATAAATTAATGTTGCTTTGAAGTAAAATAGTCTCTTTCCTTTGTAATAAACATTCATTGCACAGAATTCTTTGTAAGTAAATATATTAAATTTGGTTGCTAAGAAGGTAGAAACTTATTAATACACCTGGCCAGTAAATTTTATCAACCATCACACAATTAAAAGTTGCTGTTAGTGAAAATTATTACTGGAGAAAAGAAAGCACTTGGAAGTCAACTTAGGAGTTAATGCTGGAAGAAATCCTATTATTTCGCTCCACCTACAGCAAGCAGCTTCTTCTGGATGCAACATTAATTGGAAGTAAAGACCCTACCCAGCCCTGCAGAGATGGAGAAAGCCAGCTTTGCAGCTTACAGGACACTCATCACTGACAGTCAAACCCCTCTGAGTACAGGCAGCATCCATCCCCACCAGCCCATCCAACGGGTCCTGTTCTGGGCTGAGATTGGTGCTTCTCCTGGGACAGTGGGAGGAAGTCTCTGGGAGGTCCCTGTGCAGGAAGGGATTTGCTCCTGTCAAAATGACCCCCAGATTCCCAAGGAAAATCCACTGGAGGGCAGAGGTGTCCAGAGACAGCTTGTCCCACCATGAGATCTGGGCTCCAGGAGGTGACAGTGCAGCCAGAGCTGAGAGGGCCGTGCCATAGGTGAGGAGGGCACCCCTTGGCACAAGTGTTCTGCCAGCAGTGCCAGCTCGGGCAGGAGGGAGGCAGCTGTTTGTCCTTCCACCATGCCTCTCCTGCTGCAGGTGGCTCAGGGGAAACCTGGAGCCAGGCAAAATGCAGGAGAGGTTTGGGATGTGCTATGGAGCTCCTGCCACCTTCCCCTTATCACCACCCAGCTCCGGGCAAGGGAGGAGCAGCTGTGCCCCTGCACCTACATTATACTCCAAACATACCAAAGAACTAATACCGTGACAATCTCTATTAACAAGGTGGGACAAAGCCAGCCCTGGGGGAAGCAGGAGCCACCTCACTGACTTTAAGGGTGAGAAGTGCACCCCACACCACGGCTGGCCCTGGCCTGAAGAGCGCACCAACAGCAGGATCCACCCCACCAAGCCCAACGCAGTCAGCCTCAGGCCACAAACACCAGCGACCAGCTCATTGCCTCGTTCAGGGACAGCGAGAAAGCGCTTCCAAAAGGCATCAGCCTTACTGAAAAGGCAGCTAAGGAAAGGCTGGTATGTCCAAATATGCACAGGTTAGCCAAAGGGAGAGAACTGCTCTGGGCTGCCCCAGGGCGGCAGCCTGGAGGCAAATCTTGCCCTTGCGTCTCTATACAAAAGTTACAAAATCAACTGGTGACATTATATTACATCTATTGTCCTTAATATCACAGTGCTAGTTTTAAATGGCTAAAAAAAGAAAGTTTTTAGATTTAAGACATTCCTCCTGTAGAAACGCAACCCCTTTGTCCTGCTGTTGATACCTGAAAGCAGCCTTTCTTGAAAAACACAAAACCAATGAAATGCACTAATTAAAATTAGGAGCATTTTTTCCTTGACAGCCTTGTATTTCCTAACACATCCCATTGTTTCCCAAGGGGAAATTAAACAAATAATATGAATCCCAGCCTGAAAATCAAAATGTTAGAAGAACAGTTCTAAAGCCCAGATGCTTCTTACCAGGTACTAACTAAATAAGACCCTTGCAGATTTAAATACAGATTACTTTGACACGTCTTCAGAGTGTGTTAGCTTTCCAACAACATTCACAATGAAGTTTCACATCTGAGGCCATGGAGTTCCTACTCATTCTCTTCACTTCTGCTTTCCAGAGTATCCGTACTGTCTTCAACTTCTTGAGCTGGGTGTGCTAAAGTATCTGCAAAGAAACAGCTCATCAGCATTTATTTCCCCATATAGGTGCAGCCTTTGTTTGATTCCCTGCTCTACCTGCAGTCAATCTGTTAGCGTGATCAGACCTGATATAAGAAATCTTCTCTGCCTGCAAACCAGTAGTTAAACCTGGAGTAGGGAATTCTGAGAGCATCACAGTCTGACTTCTCAGGGAACCTGAGACCTCAGGTAAGATATTAGTGAGATGAGGTGATCGCTGTGGACAGCCACTGTCATGGGAAGGCTATCCAGTCTCAGAAATCTGCTTAAGCTGTCAGGCCTGAAGACATAATGAGTCTAAATCAAAGCACAAAACCACAGAAACAGAAAAACCACAACATGTAACCTGAAGGTCAGGAGATAGATTTGGCTCACATTTCCTCTTGAATGATCAAACCCTGTGGTTGTCACCTCCCAGAAATGCCAACTGGAATAGCAGGTGATTTTACACTTCAAGACCTTTTGTCATCACCCTATTAAAGGGGAGGGAAGGTGTATCTTGCATCCTGTCCTGGCTGCTGTGTCTGAGCGTTTGGGTGGCAAATGCTGGTGCACTGAAATGGAAACTGGGTCACTCTATAAGAGAAATGGACAGCACTGAGATGGAAAAAAAATGAAATGCATAGACCAGTTTCCCACTGGAGCATTTCCTGTGCAAGCTACACTTAGACAAGGTCTTACCTTTACCTGTATTTACCCCACAGTGACACTAGTCAGGGGTAGATATTTGTGAGCTCCTGCTGCACTGACACACTCCTGAGACACCAGGATGCTTTGAAAACGTGCAGCTGTCAAACACTTCACTTCTGTGCTAGGAGACAGGGACAGACACATGCTGACCAGGATTACTGTTCCCCAGAATGACCTGCTAACATGCAGTGCAATGGCTGCCTGTTGGCCATGTAAGCAGCTGATGCAGATGAAAACACCACACTGCTCAAAAGCTACAACAAAATTTTCACTCCACAGGACTCCTCCAGTGCAGATGTTTTCTGGGCACCTTCAAGTACCTACAGCTGTTTGTCTCATGGTTAACTTCAGTGCACAGCACTGTCTGCAAACAGCTCTTTTCCTATGGGGGAACAAAGATGAAAATTACTCATTCAGACCTTCCATATCCATCTGCTGCTGCTGTTGCTGGACGCAGACTCTTTGGTCACCATGAAGACCCTTGTCCTCTGCTGACTTGAGGTCCTCGGGAGGCCAGCGCAGCTCCCCGCTCTCCACCTCCCCGGACTCGGTGGGCTCCACCACGATGGAAGGCAGTCTTTTGGACAGCTTGGGGTACTTCTCACGTGAGTCTGGGAAGGCCTGGGGAGACATTTGGGGAATGTGTATCAAAGCTTTTCACAGGGATGTATTTTCAGAGCAAGCAGAGTATGTCCTTTTTACATTTGACATGCACTCACAGGTCCATTAAAAATTCCTCTTCCAGCTGGTGCAGATCAACAGCCCTGCACAGGAAGGATTTCAAACCCAGCTGAACTGAGCTCCTTGCTGGCCAGGCATGGTGCCAAGGGGCTGTAAGTCTCAGCACACTCTCCCCTGCATGTGCTCTACCTCCCTGAGCAAAGAACTCATTTTGCTTGCTGGTGTGCTGAGGAGACGAGTGCCTTAACTTGTGTGATCCGACATGGGCAGTGAAAATGGAGACTTGGGAGATAAAATTTGTTATGCTGCCAAACACTCGTGTTTCAGTTCTGGTGGGGTTTTGGGACACAGAAGTCATTGCTGCAAGGCTAAGCTAAATGGCTGCTGCAGCATTTCTGGCTGCTGTCCTTTTGCGCTGATATGATATTCACGTTTCCTTGCAGTGATAGTTTATTAAGAAGCCACCACTGTGCAGAGCTGTTTTCTGCAATGTGAAACACTATTTTATGATGCAATCATGCAAAATAGGTAGCCCCAGAGAACATCTTTACACAGAGGATGGTGCCAGCTATTTATTTTCATTTGTCACATTGAAGCTGCAGATCAAACACTACACAGTGATTAGAGCTTGAAGATGAACTAGGGCTTTTTAGTGAAGGATATTGTAACACGGAAAAGTGCTTTCCTGTTTTCAACGTAGCTGGATCACTTAAATCTCTCAGGGTACTTTGTTTTGAATCTTTTTTTTTTTTTCTGGTGGGGTTTTTTTGTTTGGTTTCTTGTTTGTTTGGGTTTTTTCTGGTTTTTGTTTTGGTTTGGTTTTTTTGAGGAAAAATCATCAAACTCCTCCAGGAAATTACCGTAAGAAATTCTGTTGTGGCTTCACTGAAACCTTTTCTACTGGATCCTCCAACTTCCATATACCTGCACTAACAAGCTACAAATCTCTCTGTGCTAGCTGAGTTTTATTTTTATTTTATTTCATTGCATTTCATTTCTAACAATAAAATCAAGGTGCATGTGAGGGGACTGAACCAGGACTTCAGAGCAAGAATGGTCTCAGTTTAACTTCAGAGGCTGCCACAGGCTTGCTGTGGGCTGGAGGGAACCTCCTCACACATCTGCAGCCTGTTCACCACTGGATCAGGGTCTCTGCTTGACCAAGCCCTGCTGGTTTATCTCTGCTTGATCAAGCCCTGAGCCAGTCTCAGCACAGCCCCTGCTGTGAGCACGGGCAGAAGCACAGGACACTGACAGAGATCTGGGAATGTCGTAACCCACTAGAAGTGTTTGCTCCATGGTTTTTGCAATGTTCCTCTACCTCAGCAGCTGTATTCCCTAGCAGTTGAGGGTTTAGTTGTCCCACTTGGCATCAGAGCTGGCATGGGGAGGCAGGACCTCAGGAAAGGCTGTGCATCTAGGAAGCAGCAAGCACATTTTTAACATTGCTGTGCTGCCCATATCTGACTTCTGAAGATGGGGAAGGACAACAACCCTCATCCTCACACCCTTGGTAGTGTCACAGAGATTCAATACTTCTTGCAGATCTATACAAAGGTGAGAAATGTTGCATATTAGTGTTCTGAGACACAATTAGGAAAAAATTCTTTTGTGAGAAAGCGTTTTCAGTGCAAACAGACCAAGTGAATCACTGAAGGCAAACATTTCTGAACGCCACCCTGAGCTGCACCCACAGTTTATAACTCATCCTGACCAAGCAATGGTTATGCTGTATATGAGAAAAGAGCTGCCCAACTTCCCATTACACAGACTTCTCCTGAGCTGTTCATCATTTGGAAAGACATTTCCATGGCAGCTGTCTTGACTGGAAGGAATTTTTAAGAAGTGGCTAATACAATCCTGCTTCTTGGAAACCAAATACGTCTCCTTGGGCAGGACAGGTCCACAGATCCTCTGAGCAGCAGTGCCCTCCTCTGCAGACCCACAGTGCAGCCCAGCTCCCTCAGCCTCACGCCTCAGCTGGCAGAAAAGAGCCAGAAAACTGTGGCCAAATTGCTGTATTTTCTCCCACGGCTGCACAAGCAGGTGACAGTGACCTCTTCCCTGGCTATTGTGCAGCCTGCTGGGGTGGCAGAGGGCTGAATGACAGCCACCCCATCCCCAAGCCTGCTGGCAACCCCTGGATAGGGGGTGCAATACAACAAAAATTCTGCTTTTTCATCTGCTTTCTGAAGCCCGAGGAAATGACACGGAGAGATCTAAAAATGGGCTGAGAGATGATTATTACAGCTGCAAGAAAATTTAGGAAAGGCACCTGTGTGGCCTCAGCTGTGGCTATTTTTGTTTGTGTCATTCTCATATGGTCTTTTCTCACATCAACCACATAATTTTTTTTTTCCACCAGAGCCCAGTATTTACCATGTCCCTCCAGGAATGAGTCAGGACTGGCAGGAAGCAGAGCTGCCTGCTGGGCCTTGCTGTGTTTTTCTGCAGAAGCTGGAGAGTGTGATGAGTGGGCAGGAGACTGCAGGGAGAGAAGGACCGGTCTCCTGGACAGAGTGCTTGGAAGTTGCTGGAAGGAACCTAGTTTTCCCACTGAGTCACTGAGTTTGTGCTACATCTCATTTCTGTTTGATTTTTTTTTTTTTGCCTTAAGTGGTTATCACTAAAATGTGGATGGTAGCACCTTCTCCCAGAGGGGAAAGATAAAGGAGTTGGGGGAAAACTCTGGGGCATATGATCAGAGACACCATAGAACAGCCCTAAAATACATAGGTGAAGTCAGGGCTGGGACAGAGTTTGGGCAGCATACACTAATACAACACCAAAAACCTGGAACTTGGTGAAGATGAGGAAAAAGAATATTGAAAACATGCTCCTTGAGCGAGCAGCATCCATCCTGTGCAGCCTCTGAGGCACGGGAAAGCCCACAGTACACTCTTTAAATGCATAAAGCCTTTCATTACGTGAACAAGTGATCCAAAGGGAATTTGCAAAATTTCTGTTCTGACTTGTCTGGCTTCCAAATGCTAGCTTTTCACCTGCAACAGGCTGCTCCTAGAGTAGCCCTGTGAGTCTGCTTCCAACATGACACATTGTGTTGACAGGCAGCACAGGTCCACCAGGACACATTACATGGTTTGTCCCTGGTAGTGACAGAGAGTCACAAGCACAACCACAGAGCACAACCTGCCGTGTGGGGGCTGCCACAAGGGGGGCCTGGGACATCGTGATCCCTCCTGCTGCAACGAGCACCACGGGTGGGTGTTTGAGCGCATGTGTGGAACTGCCTGGGGACAGAAAATGTTCCTGCACCTGCCAGCAAATGGCCCTGACCAGTGGTGCTGCTACGATGCCACAGCCATTTCTGTCAATCAGCCAATCACTTCAAACAGTCTCTGTTCTAAAAAGGGAGCTCCCTCTGAGCCTAAGGAAACTCACTTCATTTCAAGGGTGGCTGTGCAAAAGCTTGGCACAGTACTGGCTGGATGTCTTCACTGCACAGTAGTTGCTCAGATCTGAACTCTTGGTGATAAAAAAGGGTTTGTCTGTGCCTGCATCCCTGCAGGATCTGGGCATTGCTGTCACTGTGCCCTACAGACCTGGCACCCCACAAAACACTTCAACCAAACTCTTAGCTTTTAATAATAGAACCTAAGTAGGATCAAACACATATTTCAGGGCTTGTTCTTCTGGCAGCAGCGCTCTGCAATTCAACACCCACCCTAAGGACAGCTATTGGTTGCCGTTAAATCGCTTTTGACAAACAACTCAGGACACTTTTCAGTTCTGCTGAAGTTACCTGGCTTGAAGGGCCTCCTTCCTCCTCAGGAGTCTGGCTGAGTGCGAATTCCTCCATCACCGGCTCCCGGGTGTTCATCACCTCTGTCATGCTGTGAATATTAAAAGAGAATGGGACACCTCACCTCTGAGCTTTGACCCCACAGCTAATTTAATAAAAGGTATTGACTTTTCATATTGCTTAAAATAATTGTGTTACACTGTCCTTCCTGAACAGTCCAAAAAATACTTCCTTGGCCTCCAAGCCAAGTGTTACTGCTGCATGTTGTGATGCTGAGGAGGGCATCGACCCCAGCTGCCCCTGGAACAGCGGAGAGGACCCCCCAGAGTCCCAGAGTCATCAGTTGGAAGCTGGAGTCCTCCAGTGTTATCAGCAATCGGTTTATTACTGACATATGAGCTCAGAAATTGCATCTGTTGACCAAAAAAAGTTACTGGTGGAAATATCAGCCTTGAATTAAATTCTTATTCTGATTCTTCGTAATGCCTTCAAATATTTGCTCTTCCAGATGTCTCTTCAATTTAGTCATGAGCCAGCACTTCTTTTTAAGCTGTTAATTCCAGACACACCAGCTGTATTGGTGTCTAAGGACCAGATTTTCAGTAGTCTTTACTTGCCTGAGTGTTTGGAGAGGTGTTGAGTGGGACTTCCAAATGCATCAGGGACTGTTTGGCACCTAAACCTCATTTAAATCAGGGACTTAGGAACCTAAGGTGCTTTTGTGGCCATTAAGCATCACTCTGTTCCATTTGGCACCCCAGGCACTGCAGAGCTGGCCTGGGAGCTCGCCTGGTTCTGCCTGGCATTGCAGGATTCCAGAGCAGAGAGACAGAGCCCACTGCAGCCCTCACTGCAGAGCCCAGCCCAGCGCTCTATGGCATTGGGATTTTCCTCACACTTGCCATTTATAAACACAGCATTCCACTGAAAAATCTGAGGATGCCTGGAATCTCCATATGAAGCGTGTAGGAGCAAACAGAGCCACTCTGAGCCGAAGGGGCCATGTTCATTTTAAATGTTAATACACCAGCCCTGGAGAGATTTGGCATGGGGCTTACACTCTCTTTAGCTGGCATTCATCAGGTAGTGCAGTGAGTGGCTGCTGGAGCCTCCTGCAGCACACAGAATGCAGGCATCATCCATTAGGCTGCCCTGCCACCTGCCACAGCAGACACCCCTTTAGGCACGACAAAATGCTGCCATTAATTCTAGTCCTGCTGCACACACAAAAGCCTTCTTTGTAAAGGCTGCACCTACTGAGAAATGCCAACTAAAACATCTTAAGGGTAACTTGTTTCAGGCTTACATTACCAATTACCGGACAGAACTAAATTTTACAATATCTGCAATTACTACGAAACCCTTCACAATGACTTTAATTAGCTGTAGCACGGAGCAGCATCACAGTGCAGAGACTTTCACTCCCACTGCATCACATTTTAAAAAGAGCACGGGAACCATGGCAGAACCATGGGACACCTGAGCTCAGCTGTGGACCAGGACCCAAGCCCATGGGCATTCATCAGCATAGGGAAAAGCCCTGAAGGGTCACCCTTGGACACAACCAACACTGAATTAATTCACACACTTCCTGGTACATGCACAGAACAGCAAAGCAGAAGCAGGCTCTGAAACCCAGCAAAAGGCTGAACTAAACCCCCCAATCTGAGCACCCAGCAGTTTACACAGCCTGAATCCTCCCAGAGCCATGGCAAAGTAGAAGGGGGACACATTCTGCCTGCTAGGAAGAGTGTTATGAGTTCCCAGCCTTTGCTTGGACCTGTACCACTCCCCAGGGACAGCACAAACCACCTAATCAGTAAAACACACAGGTTTTCTGGACACATGCTTTTATGCCTGCAGCATCCAGCAGGCCATACCACTGGGCACCTGTGGACAACAGCACTGAGGGAGCGGTGACCTGGGAATGGGAGACCCCTCCCAGCAGTGGTGACTGTGGGCCCTGCTCTGCCAGCTGTTCCTGCCACTTCAGGCAGCACTTGAAAGAACAGAGATGTGCCCATGGACCAAAAGGAAAGTAGCACTCCCTCTGATATCTCCTCCCTCTGATCACCCCTGGTGCTCATTCCATTCTTGCCTTTTTTCCCCACTCTGGCCCCAGTCTATTCCTTATTCCCAGAGGGACCCTTTCACCCCTCCTGCGGCCCCTCTGGGAATTGCCCACTAGGCAATAGCAGGACCATGCTCTCCCAGCCCAACTCTTTGGGAAGAGCTGTTTTGCAGGGCTTTCACACCCTGTATTAGCCAGAGCCAGCTGTGAGCCTGGAGGAGCACTGGGCTCACCACTCATGGCCAAGATGAACATCTTTCTCTTGGCATCCTTTTCGGGGTTGGCACCCTAAGCCCAGCTGTCCTGGATTGAAGGGAAAAGGAAATAAGAAAGTGTGTGTCTAGATGGAAATAATCTTGGAGGCTTTGTGTGGGGTCAGTATTTATGAAGTCTTGGTCTTGGCAACCACAGAAAAGCCATGCCCCACTGCTGTGTGTCCTGGAGGTTGGTCCCTGCTAGCCACCAGCAGACTCCTGCAGTCACTCAGAGCTGGCTGGTTTATTTTAGCAGCCATTCAATACATTGCAAATGTTTAAATATTTCTCCGTCCTTGTTCCATGGGAAATTAGAGATACACATCCACACATGCACTGTCAAATGTGTCATATGAGCTCAAAGATGTTAAGACCTCACGAAATTCTATTATTGAGCAATAATGGGCTTCGTGCCTCCCTAAGACCACATTATACCCTGCAGATTATTTGTAAATGACAAAGACAAATGATTTGGGCTAGAAAAATGGTGACAGTCCTGCCAGTGTTACAGCAGATGCCTCAGTGAATCAGCTCCCAAGCTGCTGAAGCTGAGGCCATTTCAGAAAATCTGTGCAACTTAAGGCTTTGATTGAATAGGATGGCAGAAGTGATTGTACTTGATGTGTTTCAGAATAGAACACAGGGCCATGCAATTGGCAAAATAATTAGGCTTTACCTGGAATAGATTAATTATTCCCAGTCTCCACTTCAAAACAGTGAAGGAAAGCAGAAGAATCTATAAGGGCTGTGAAAGCAATGATGTTTCTAACAAGCTTAACTATGTCTTTAACATGAAAAATAACTAGATGTAAAATAATTGAGAATGCCACTGCAAACCACTGAAACTTCAAAATCACCTGTAAGGCATCACTGAGTTGTTTATAAAGCTGTACAATCTGAACAAGGGACTTCGTGTTGTGCTGCTTAGGGCTTTTTAAACTGTGATAGGATTTATGCACAGGATAATTTTTTTCTTTTCAACCAGTGTTGATGGAAAATATTATGCCACTTTTAGTGCTGCTTTTACGTGAGATGTACTGACTGACATACAACAGAAAAGTGGCTGATACAATTATAAGAACTAAAGCTCTTTAATTCAGTCCTGCATTCATTTTATGTATGGTAGATGCTGGTACCATCAATGACATACAGTAGCCATAGTGATGCAAACAAGGCAATAAATAGCATTTACAAACAAAGGATAAATTCTGTTCTGGTGGATGAGTCATCTACTCTGAACCTTAAAATTCTCGTGTCAGTGAATTAAGAAATACATTACTTCCCCTAGGTTTAATTAAGCACAAATACACCAATTTGGGGCGAGGGGAAGCAAAATCTTTTCTTGCATTTCTCTGAGAAAACTACATTCATCTTAAATGCAGTGCTAAAGTGCTACAGTCCCAGGAACCACACTATGCTGACCTTTTTCCAGAGGCATGGAGCAAAAGCACAGATCACTTTCTCCTGCTTGTGATGGCACTAACAAGGTCAGTAACATGCAGAGCAATACATAGCCTGACAAGTGCTAAACCACCTCCCATGGGAAAGGCCTCAGAAACAATGCACACATTTTTATTTTAGGTTTTGAACAGAGGGCAAAACTGACCTGTGAAAATTCACGGGGAAAAAACAGTACCTGAATGCAGACCAGCTTCAGGACTCAAAAATGTGCTGCACTTATGGAAAATAGGCAGGTCATGTGATGCAAGGAAGTATTTCCTTAAGGACGGGGGCACAAACACGTTTTATGGGACGAGCTGTTACCCGAAGCAAGGATCAGCCTGGGGGATTCTCAGACATGCAGTGAACTGAGGCCTGATCCTGCTCTCAGCTCCCCAGCCAGGACAGGCAGCAAAGGGGATGCTGGCCAGAGCATGAGGCTCTGTGGAGGATAAGCGGCAAGTTCAGGGCAATGACAGAAGAGAGCACGTTACCTTCAATCACATCAATGGGTGTCACTTCCAAAAACTGTCCTTGCTGCAGGCGTCTGCGTCGCTGACAGAGTGTCGTGCACACTCAGTCAAATCCTAGAAGTGCCTGGAAGAGACAATGCAGCAGAGTCAGAGCTTGTGACCAAAGGGACAATGCTGGCAGGCACTGGTGTGGAAGAGTTCTGCTGAAAGCTTGCTGCAGAAACTCCCACTGTGAAGGTCTGTATCATTTTCTGGGAGAGATGGGATTTGATCTCGCTAAGGATGAAGCTCATAGAGCACCTTGTGAATTACTGAGGCAATCAATGTACCAAAGCCACCTAAAGCTACCTTAAACACCTCACAATCTGACTCTTTGTGATGCTAAACCTTATTCCTTAGTGTGAGTTACACAAAAACTGCTGAAACTGGGACATTCTGAAATCCTCCCAGACAGAATCTGTATTGATAGTTGGAAAACTGGAAAATAAAAAAATGTATTCCCTTATTTGGCAGGATCAGTTTGTTTAGTGAGACATAGTTCTACTGATCAAGACACAAAGAAGACAACATATGCTCATAGAAGGGTCCATTAACATTGCATTACTGCACAGTTCTTTTGGAAGTTACAGGGGAAGAGATTTTTTTGAAAGATCTACTCCAATTTGAAGGAAATACAATGACTGGTATCAAGACAGGGAGCCTGCTGAGCAGAGGAGAGGATCCCACCATTTCAAAGTGTGAATCATTGATTTCTGATGACTTCTCTGTCAGAAAGCCTTAGCTGATGAGCCTCAGGAGTTAGAGTGCGTAAATATAGTCAGTATCTAGGCCAGAGATGATTTTCTGAGAAATTTGTTTAGCTCTACAGCTTTCCAAATATATATTCATGCCAGCCACAGCTATTTCCTTGGATGGGAAAAAGGTGTTTTTAGTGAAGTGAATGGCACTAGTATATATATTTTGTAGCCTCCAGTGGTTTGGATTCCAGCCCAAATGATTAAACAAATCTACCTGCTCTGGAAACCTTCCTAGCAAGATTTATAACACTGGATTAACTGCACACTGATTTTATTCAAAAACAGTGACAGAGGAAAAATTGTGTATTGCCTTCTGGAGTTTCTTCTCATGCCACAGGCCACACTTATTGAAAATTAGGGAAGCAGGAAATCACTTCTCAATCCCCAGGATTCAATCCAGAAGGTTTAATTCTTGCCTGGCAATTCTCCTTCCTAACCAATGACCAAACCAACTTCAGGAAGGCTAATTAATGTTTTGTCCCTTAAAAATTCATGACTACACTCAATGCTTGTCTCTTATAAAAACAAGGGAGCATCTGATACCATGCTATCCAATGTTCTGGGAAGAAGATTTTTATCCCACTACCCATTACAAAGCTGCTATTATTAAACCTATGAAAATTCAACTCAAACTTGTCTACCTTCAATGTCTCCTTCAGAAAAGACTGGATGTAATAAGAACAATTATTACACAGGGTAATTATTACACTGTCAATGAGAGACAAAAGGGTGGAAGAGATAAGGAACCAGGCACCACATGGTCACTGGTTGGAATCCAAGCCAGGCCACTTTCTGTTTAGAGTTATCTTCAGACTACTGGTATACAAGGTATACTGGTATACAAGGACCCATGCAGTACTGAATTGATTAAACCCATATCCATTGCTTTCCAGTCTCAGCAAAGGACTTCTGGATTTAACTGACCCAAGCCAAATCCCCTCTCGGGTGTTTTTGGAAACAGTCCTATGGTGCATGCAGTGTTGGACAGGGGATGTCAGCCCCTGCTGCACAGCTACTTGAAACCTGTGATAAAAAATTCACTTCAGGACTGCAGCATGGAAAATGTCCCTTCTCCCAGTGCCACAGCCATATTTAAAACCAGAAAAACAGTCAAGACTGTTGTAGAGTTCAGTGTTTCCAGTGTTGAGAACTACCAGAATGCATTTATTCTCTGACTTTACCTGCCTAATAGATGTGATAACCTTCTGTAGCTGACAACAGAGGAAACGTGAACTAAAGCCCTTCCTTCTGTGATACTGCCTAATCTTTTACAAACAAGCCACAGCTACTGAGGCCATGTAAAGAGCTTTTACTGCAATGGAAATTACCCAAGTAATGCCTTTCTCTGGTTATCTCTTCTTGTCCCTTACTTTTACCCACCTTTGCTGCTTTCCAGCCTGGAGCCCATTTGCACAATGCACCCTTTTCCAACCCACCCACCTTCTGCTGCCAGAATAAATTGCCCTCCTTTGCCTCCTTTGTCTTCTTTCTCCTTCTTCTCTGGCTGCAGGAGCACCAACACAGCTGCACTGTCATTAGCAGGAACCAAGTCGAGTTTCAGACACCAGTGGTACTGCCTTGGCCACCCACCGTCTGGCCTTGCAGAGCCTGGCTATACCTCCCAGCAAAGAGCAATTAACTTAGGGACTACTCCAATGAGCTGGTCATGTCTTGCTGTTGGGTTTGAAGCCATAGCATCAAGCAAGGAAGTCCTGAGATTTCCCAAGTTTTCACTAGTGAGACCAAGAAATGCTTCAGTGGTGGCCCCTCTGCCCAGACCAAGGGCCCTCAGTTCACACAAGGGGATGAATCTCCACCTGTGCTCGTGGCATGAAACACAAGCCCAGCCACTGAAAAGTGCTCTCTGGGCTTCCCTCTCACTTCGGAAAGCATCTGGAACAAACTGCATTTTTGGCACTACTACAGCCTGAGGACACAGCCTGTCTCAGTGGGGTGGTCTCACCACCCATGGGAGAGCAACTGGTGTCAAAGCAGAAGTGGGATACTGGGCATCAGCTCTGGTCAGCTGGAGTGTATGGAGAAGCCCAACCTGGCTGTCTCTCCTGAGTCTGCTCCCCATGGGGGCAGAGGACTCCATCAGGCACAGCAGCAGAGGCCTCTCCCTGGGATAAATCCGCTGTGAATAGCAAAGTAGATGTTTAAAAAGCAAGCGTGCTTTATCGGGCAAAACAGAAACAAGAATTGGCCATAGGCTGCAATCCTAGCAGTCCACAGATTGCCCACTCAATAAAGGTGCATGTTTCAGAGGCTCTGAGCCCCAAGCTTTTCCCCCACAGGCAGCAGCACCTCCAAAATTGGGGCACTTCTATTTAGAGATTCCTCCTACTCTGAAAACATCACCCCTTCTGGCTGAGCTGCCCCAGTGCTGGAGACAACTGGGTGGCAAAGTGAGACCTGACCTCAGGATGCCAGGGCTGCTGCTAGATTAGCAGGGACTGCAGGACACTCTCTTCCCTTCCCAGGTTTCCCAAAGTAATCATTTCCCACTGAGCACTCATGGAAATATTATGATAACAGCCTAACAATACCACATTGAAGGTGCACCTTCAAACAAAGTGCAGATAGGAGGCAGAAATTGGCCTTGAACCACTGCTACGCTTGCAAATCCATCATTTTTCTGGCACGGCAGAAACAGGAGCCCTCCCCTCCTTATTTCAATGGGTCAATCCCAAGGGCTTTTCGAGCCCTGTACTTAAATTGCGCTGGACAGACCCCCACACATGGCTCTGCTAGCTCAGCCTGGAGCCCCAAAGACGGAGCTCCGGGCGCAGTCACGGCACACAAGCTGCTCCCGCCGGTTCAGACCCTGCCACAAACAAACAAGGAGTTCAGCCTTGGGCACCCGGCCCCACTGCCCGCCTCACCCCTCCACAGCCCCTGGATAATTGCAAACTTTTCTCCATTCAAGAGCTCGAGCCTTTGTGTGTGCTACAAAGAGAAACCCCTGCTATTGATTACAAGGAAAATTGGGACAGGCCGTGCATAAGAATGGCGTTAGGTGGGAGAAGCAATGGTCTGGTGCTTGTGTGTTTGCGGAGTGGAAAATTTCGATGGGTCACAGGAAACCCTGCTCAGCAGGTCCCAATAAACAAACAGGTCAAAGGAGGTTTTTCTACCCAGAAGAAGAAAGGGTGCCTTATTCAGGCCATTCTGCTGCAGCAGAGCAGGCTGGCAGTTCAGCCAAGGTGGAGGAGTAGGCACTCTATGGCAGAGCTACAGTTGTGGTGGTGGATGAAGCCATGAAGGGGCAGCTCACATGGTACAAAAAGGTGCATGGTACAAGAATGCCTTCTCTGAAAGGAATGTCAGTCGGCATTTTCCAAGGCCAGGTGCTTCTGTGGATCCAATTCCTCTATATCTCAGTCTTCTGTTAGTCCTAAGAAGATGGAACTATGGCTGAGAACCACACAGGTGCCTGGGCCATCCACAGGCAGGACCATGCCCAGTACTCTACTCAGGGTGGGACAGTAACTTCAGCGTCTTGGCACAACCCAAAACAAGCACTTACATCAGACACCCCACAGCCTTGTTTCCCTGACTCCAACTCAGCTCATCTTTTGGACACTGTGAGTAGGAATCTGGACAAGGTCTTTGTTTCCCCTGGTTGCACGTTTGTAATTAATGCACTTTATAAAGTGTTGTGGATTCCATGGGACCAGCAAAATGTAAATCACTGCATGGACCACAGAAGATAAATGTATGAACTCCTATTTAAACCTCCCACTTCTTTTTGGATGCAAATCTCTTTCCTAAGCAACTGAGAAAAGTGCGATATGTGTCAGAGTCTGGAGATTAGAGATCTGTTCTGTTCCCTCGTTTCAGAAGCTCTTGTCTTCGGCCACCCACGCAGTACTTGAGTTCTGCTCTCCGCAGGCCAAAGCTGCCTTCCTCTCCTCGGCAGCGTGTGCTCCACAGAAGATGTCGATCTCTCTCAGGAAGCAGTGAGATGAAACGACTCTCAAAGTGGAGGAGCTGAGGCTTTTCAGCATGAGACACAGCACGTAGTTTGGGAGAGCGAAAAGGGGTAGGAGGCTGCTATTTCCAGACCGTGCTGCCTCTCACCGCTAACTTTGTGGTGAGCTGCAGTTTTTACTGTTCCTGCTCCAAAGAAACTACTGGGGTAAATATCACCCTCGGGAATTTCTCAGACACTCATCTGTGGACTCCCAACATTACAAAACACAGGCTTGCAAAGGGCCGGTGCTGGCAGAGGACTCTAACTCAGCCTCCTCGACTCCTGGTGTTGCACAATCAGCCACTGGGGAGCTGCTGTTCTTCTGACACCCCCAGATCCTGGAGCGCCATGGCTACATACAAACCTCAACTTCCAGCTTGCTGTAGTTGCCCAAGTTCCTACTGGCCCTCTTGGCAAAAAGGAGCTACAAACTAGATTCATAGATGGCCAAAGAAGAAGTAAAAAGAAATAAATGTGCCTGTGTTTAACTATCACAATTTTTAAAGCCATCTTATGATTTGGGGATGATTCAACTCAAAGTTTTTTCAAATTATTTTTGCTATGCTGTTTGCTATGGGTGCTTCCTTGGTGGATTCTTCCTTTTGCTTTTTCTTTTCTCCTGGCTGCTTTAGAGCAGCTCATTTATTTCAGCTCTTTGATCTCAGCACTAAACTACCTGAGCTTCCTCATGGAAGATGCCACAAGGGATAGGTATGGCAGGAGAGGAGGGGGAGCATCCAGACAGGATGCTTGGAGATAGGGAAGGGGAGCAGACAGCCAGGAAGCATGTGTAGAGCAGCGGAGGGAGGAAGAAGTAGAGCAGATGGGAAGAATGACTAAGCCTGCTCCTCTGAATGCTGGTAGACCTTGATATCGTGGAAATCTCCACAGAGCCCTCGTGGAACCTTGTGCCAAGAAAAAGTTAGGATTTATTTTTTTAACATCAGATTCGGCAGCTAATTGATATGAGAGAAACTCATCAGGAAAACACCCCATCAAAATTAGAGATAAGCCTCAACAAGCTGTTAAATGTTTTAGAGGTATCTCTTCTGGTACTTGCTGTGCAAATACTCTCATCTGAGAACTTGCTTTTGGCATCAGAAATGCCTGTATTGAGCAGAGTGATTCTGCATAGGCTTTAATTTCCCATAACCTTGCAAAGCCAGCACTTTACAAATAACTGTATTGTTCCTTTTAACTCAGAGCAACCCTTACCAAAGGCTTTTAGAAAGAAATGGTTTTGTTTCTGAGATATGCTCTGGAAGATGATGATCCTCTCATCCCTAGTATTTCATGCCACAATTGTCCCGCACCTTGCAGCACCCATGGGAATCAGTGACAGATTAAATTTGGCTTCCTGTGCTTCTTTCTACCATCCCCTGGGTATTTTGGGATAGTTCTGAATTCAAGCAGGGAAGTGGGGGAAAAACATCTTAGAGCATCAACACAGAGTACATGATTCTCAGATGGAAATGTCATGGGAAATGGGTTGCAAAATGTTTGATGTCTTTCAGGCACCGTGAAAGAATACTCTGGATAGTCTATCACTGGGCTCATTTCTAGGCAACAGAGGAGTAAGAGGTTAGGTGAAGTCAGATAGAACAATATTTACTTAAAAGACAAATTAGTTATGTCCTTGTAACTTTGGGAAAATTAGGATACAGTGCTATCAGTGTTATAACCTGATACAATGTTGAGCATTTAGCAGAGAATTTGGTAAGGCTAACAAAGCAAAAGTGGTAGAATTTTTAAAAAACAAGGAAATGAGCCCACCAGAGACTCCTAAGAGAACAAAGACAATGAAGTGGCTTTTAACATTCCTTCTTGGCAATTAACAGCACAACCACAGGTGTCACGATATCACAACCTAACACCAGAGATGCAGCTGGTTTTGTCCGTGAATTAAAACTCCGTCACTCCACTGGATTTCCAAGCACGGGAAGCTGCCCTAGCCCAAGATGGAGGATACAAGAATACTGTGTCCTACCACAGTAAGAATGGGGAAGATGCAGGGTGAGGACAACACACAGCCAAAAATTAAGAAATCACTAAAAACCAAAAAATTCAGAGTGCCTTTTTTTAAATGAGTCATTAACACTGAAAGCAGATATGCATTAACAAGGCTGTGAGTCTTCCTGCCAACCAATTAACGTTCACCTTCTGAATCTGGAAGTCTACTAAGTATTTGCACAGAGGCAGTTTATGTGTGTATATGTCAAAGACTGAACTCAGCTGAAAATTCAGGTTACATCTTACACAAGCTGCAGTGGTCTCAACAGAGGAGCTGGACTTGGACTATTTTCTCCTAGTCCTATGGGGACATGGGCACTAGGGGGTAAAACACTGTGGGATCAGTCAATACACGCTGATGAGAGCAGGGGATTATCCTGCTGGACCACAGCTTCTTCCCGCACTGGCACCTGCTCTGCAGGGAACTGGTCATGCTCTCTTCAAATCATGAAGGAGAGGAGGTCCCAGACCCGAGGACTTGCAATCAAAGAGGGACAAACACTGAGATGAGATTTTAAGAACCTGTTGGTATCAATCAGTCGACTTCGTTCTAGCTGGATGTTACTGGTTGGCAGCTTTCCTGGGGTTTGCAAAAAAGCCTTCCCTTGAAGGCTGAAAATTCAGGAAATTAATTATTATACAAAATTTTCCAGAGAATGTGCATGTTTAGGAAGCAAAAGGAAGGGCTCTTGCTGAGAGAGATACTAGTCTCGTTGAAGTCCTGGCAGAGTTCTTCCTGCCTTGAATGATATAGGATCAAGGCTCCTCTGACCAACTTCTCCAAAGCAGAAATGGTTAAATGGGCTCAAACACAGGGGCATAATTTCAGAAATGAGAGAGAAAGCGCAATTTCAGCCTGTGACACTCTGGGGTTGGTACCTGATCTATGCAAAAGCCTGTTGCTTAATACAAAGAGATCATTGTGAGAAGGGAGGAAAAGTAACTATATTTGTACATTATTTCTTCTGCTAAAGCAATGTGCCAAAGATGTTGGAGGAAATTCCACCTGATTGACAAATTGTCAGGCTAGAAGGGGAAAGCGACAAAACCAGGTCAAGTTATTCCCTGTTTGCTTGTTTTCTCTTTGTAATCATAATGTTGACTCTGAAAACATGTTTTTTAAATGGCGTATTAATTATCGAAATTCTGAGCTGTGAGCTGGATTATTTTCTGGGCAAAAAATTTGTTGCTCATTAAAACTAGGAGAAGGAAAACACTAGCTTGAGCCTGGTTGTGCGTAGGCAGAATTTCCCAGCTTCACCTTCCTTTACAGGCTCCTCATAAGGAGGCATTGTGCTGGGAGCCAGGACAGCTACAGGGCAGGTGTGAACACCAACCCTGGATCCTTCAGTAAGATGTGAACCTAAAGCCAGGAGAGCTTCATTGCTGTACTGACTGTACAGCTGCAGTAAGGATCTCAGTCAGGAAAAGACTAACGGAAACAAATTTCTCTCTGTGTATTGCTTATTGTGGCTGGAGGGGTTAATGCTACATCCAGGCTAACCCAACTCCCCTCCATGACTGTAGCCATATTCAGAGATGCACAAACACGGCTCTGTCCCAGATGAAAAGAAAATTTTTGTGGTATGTTCATTTGGCAGATGGAAAATACTCACACCCCTTTCTCCGAGTGAAACATAGTCCTCATTTACTGAGCAAAGTAGGTTCTTTCATGCTCTAAAAGTAATCATATGTGTGGTATTTGCTACCTGATGGGAAATGCAGGATTTCAGTTTTCAGTTCAGCTCGCAAGCAAAAAGCATCACTGTCTTAAACTTGTGCTTTGTTAGTCGCTTCCTCGCCTCAAAAGTTGTCTTGGAAAAAAAAAAAATTGCATAAACGAATAGCTGAGGCGATCGCAGCCCACAAACCAACAACACTCTCAGCGCTGCGCTCATTCATCAGGATTCCTTCACACAGCCCTTTCGGGTGATGTTTCTTTAAACGAGAACCCTTTTTCTCAGGGAATTCTCCGTAACACCCTTTACTCGAACAAACAAGCATGTGGCGAAACAAGCCGCGGCAGAGGCGCGCGTTCCGCCTCTCCCTCTTCCCCCGTTACCCCGCAGCCGCCCGTGGGACTGGAGCGCTTCTCCCCGCAGCGCTCCGACCCGCGGCACCGCGCTCGGGGGCTCCTGTGCCCCGCGCAGACCCGATCCGCACCGCACTAACCCGACCCGCACCGCACTGACCCGACCCGACCCGCACCGCACTGACCCGACCCGCACCGCACTGACCCGACCCGCACGGCACACACCCGACCCGCACCGCACTGACCCGACCCGCACGGCACACACCCGACCCGCACCGCACTGACCCGACCCGCACAGCACACACCCGACCCGCACCGCACTGACCCGACCCGCACGGCACACACCCGACCCGCACGGCACACACCCGATCCGCACCGCACTGACCCGACCCGCACGGCACACACCCGACCCGCACCGCACTGACCCGACCCCCACCGCACTGACCCGACCCGCACAGCACACACCCGACCCGCACCGCACTGACCCGACCCGCACGGCACACACCCGACCCGCACGGCACACACCCGATCCGCACCGCACTGACCCGACCCGCACGGCACACACCCGACCCGCACCGCACTGACCCGACCCGCACAGCACACACCCGACCCGCACCGCACTGACCCGACCCGCACGGCACACACCCGACCCGCACGGCACACACCCGATCCGCACCGCACTGACCCGACCCGCACGGCACACACCCGACCCGCACCGCACTGACCCGACCCCCACCGCACTGACCCGACCCGCACAGCACACACCCGACCCGCACAGCATACACTCGACCCGCACCGCACTGACCCGACCCCCACCGCACTGACCCGACCCGCACCGCACTGACCCGACCCGCACGGCACACACCCGACCCGCCTCCCCTCCGCCCAGCTCCGGTCGCCGGCTCCGCCACTGGGACGCAGCCCAGGTCCCGGGGAGCTCCTCCCGGCCGCCGCGGGGCTGCGAGCGGGGCACTCAGAAGTGGCAGCTGTCCCCCCTCTCCGCACCCCGCCCCGCCACTCGCACCCCCCGAGCTCGGCGGAGACCCCCCAGCCCCGGCCCGGCTCACCGGCGCGGCAGGCGAGGCGAGGCGAGGCGGCAGCCGCCCGCCGCCCATGCACGGCGGCAGAGGGGAGCCGGCAGCTCCGTCAGCGCGTCCGCATCCTCCCGGGCCGGGCGCTGGCACCGCCGCCGCGGCACCTCCCCGCCCGCAGACCGGCCCCGCCGCCGCCAGCGCGGGGAAACCACTCCCCCGGCAGCGCCGGCGGGGCGGCGCGCAGACACGGCCCGGCCCGGCCCGGCCCGGTTCGGCCGCCCCGCGGGGAGGGGACACTTCCCGGGAACACGTGTGGGACCGCACGGCCTCGCCCAGCCCCAACCTCCGCACGGTGCTGGTGTCACACAGCGCAGCAGGCGCAGGACGGAGGTCCCGGAGGGGTCACTCTCCCGGAGCAGTTCACCCTCTCCCCTTGCTTTGCTCACGGGTGTCCCGAGACCGCCCTGCAGCCAGCCCTTGCTGAGAAAACGTCGAATGCGGAAAGCACAAACTTCTTGGGGTTCTTTTTGAAGGGGTTCCTTTTCGGCGGGGGCGGGTGCTCCACACCGGGGTGAGTTTCCCATCTGCATCCCCGACCCGTGGCAGGGACGCGCTCTGTCGTGCTCAGCATCCCGCCACCTTATCCCGAGGGGCTGCAGAGCTGGGGCTGGCAGGCAGTCTGTGCCAGGGCTGTGATAAGGGGCTCCCCCCTGCCAGGGGTTCACTGCAAACAGGCTGTCAGGGGACATCTGCAGCTCTGCATGTATTGGTGATGCTGGTGATGGAGGCAAAAACACGCAGTGGCAGAAGTCACACTGGTGGCAGCAGCCCGGGGAGCAGTGGTGGAGGAATGTGGATGTACAAAGGAGCCTGGTCCTCCCCACTGCTGGGTGTCCCCCCGGGAAGCAGCTCAAACTCGGGTGTGGAGGGATGCGAGGGGAGCCCAGACCTGCCTCCCTCCCTCTGCACATCCAGCAATGGGAGCTGTGGCTTCAGCCTGCAGAGGTGCAGCCCCTGGGGTCCCCTCTTTGCCAGGCTCAAAGGGCGGACACGCACCATGGCTGCTGGAACGGGCCTTTCCTTTAGTGCCTTTTTCCCGAGAGTGGTGCTTCCAACACAAGCACACAGGAGCACGATGCAGCAGCGGGAACACTGAAAGGGAGATGGGTGTCAACCAGGGGAGACCCTTCCGGCATTTGTTTTGTGTGAGGTCCTGCAAAACGAGTGCCAGCATGCATGGATGGCACAGGGTGCGTGGAGCATCCAGGGGAGACACAGCTGCAGGTGAAGAGGAAGCAGTGTGTAACCTCTGCTTCAGTCTCCTCTGCTCTGTCAAACATTGAGTTGTCAGGAAATAAGGAGCTCGGCCTCCATTTCAGGGCCATTCATGTTTGGCTGGTGGGGGTGCAAATGTCGGCTGCTGCTGATTTAAGGGAAGAGACCGCCTGTTTCTGTGGGCAGTGTGGAAGGAAATTCCATCAGGGCAGTGGGACAGTGGTGGCACAGCTGCAGTCAGCTCTTCATGCACCCAGCAAGGTGGATGAGAGGGATCTGTGCCCATGCCCAGGAAACCCATTAGAGAGTGAAAGCAGCTCCTTCCAAAGGATATATATAGATATATGTACACTCTCAACACAGGGAGTGTATCTACTGGAATTTTTCCAGTACTGGAGTTATGGGTATGAATTCCAACCCAACAACCACTCAAGAACCAGTTTGTAGGCTCTTTTTAGAAGCTGCTCTTGAACAGTGAGCTTTCATGCACTTTGTGCTTTTTACACACACTTCCTGCAAATGTGTATAAAACATAGCTATTGGTTTAATCCTATATATTCAATGTACAGCTTCACTGTATATCTCAGTGTTCTGAGAATGAACCCCACGTGGCAATGGGCTGGCCAATTGTTTCTGACAGTTTTGTTCCCAGACTCCTGAGTTATTCTTGCCTGAGGACAGAACAGGTGCAAGGGGATATTTATCCTGTGGAGACTATCTCCTCAATAACATTGGGATTGCAGGAAGTCTTTAAGTAGAACGTGTCCCTGACACTAGGACCCCAAGGAGATACTAGGGTGTGTGTGTACCCTATCAGGGAGGCATCCCATCAGGGAAGTACCCCTTTGTGCAGTGCAGGTGCTGGGTGGGACAGGGCAGGATCCAGACATGGGGCTGGACAAGCTGTTCCACTGTTCTCCAGAGAAACTGCTGCTACTGATTCTGCCACCTGTATCTGAGGGCACCAGAACCTTGTAGGGAGGTGGGTGGGGAGAGCGCAACTCCTCCAAGGGACTTTTCCCCTGCTTTCACTTCTACTCTTCATGAGCAAATTCCTGCCTGTACATTTTCCCAAGCTACTTCACCAGGAGCTGCAAAAGACAAGGTGGAGAGCAGAGACAGGCAGTGACTACTGTCAAGGAAAACAGTGGTTTAAAGCTATTTTGAGCTTTGTGGAAACAATTTATTTTGGTTTTGTGGCCCCAAGGAAGAGAAGAGCAAGCTTCTGTCTCCACCACAGGATCTGTTTAGTCTTGGGTGGCAGATATGCCTCAGTAGCAGACAGAGGCTGCACTCAGCCTGGTGGGAACTGTGGGACGTTCTGTCTTCTCCTGGCCCCCACAGTGACCTGTAGAGTGTTGTGGGGCTCAAGATGCGTCCATGGCAGCTAGAGTAAACATTCAGAAGCAAATAACATCTGCCTGGTGCTCTCCAACACAACTTTGGCGTTGTTTCTAGCCCTTGAGGTCTCAAGTGGGGAATTCACTTTGTTTCATGGCCAAGCTGATCAGATCCCAGTTGGGAAAGCAGAAGATATGGGTGGGATATCCTCTGTGTGGGCTCCTGGAAGTCCCATCCTGGTAGTTGCTGAAGCCCACTGCAGTTTCTAAAAATAGGCTGTATGATGTCTTGATGATGAACAGGGTGAGTACCAGTCAGCCAATGTTATTCATGTGTAACTGATCTGTACCCTACACAGACTGAATTTAATTTCATGATTAATTATGCCAGGAGACCACAAGTATTGGATAGGTGCCTTTGTTAAATGAATCTCATGGAAACAATTACTGGCTCCAAGAGAAGGGGGTTGCATTTTCAGATCCAGATAAGAGTCGTGTGGGAAGGACACTCATCCTGCATGCCAGACCCAGATGAAAACTCATGGCCAAGATGCTTGGTGAGAAGTGCCCGTGCTGAGGCCAAGGATGAGACCCCATGCACATGCCACCTACAGGATCTTGGGGAAAGGATCTGTGCAAGCCCCCATGGGCTAGCACTATTGCATAAGAGGTGCCCCTGCCTTGAGCCTCAGCCAAAATCTGACTTGTTATCATGGCCAAAGACACCCAGGCTGGACATGCAATTTCCAGAGCTGGAGGCCTGCAGCAGCACCTGCACACAGGTGTTTCCATTTTCCACATCTGCTTGTAGAGCTCTATGCAAAAGATGCAGCTCTCACCTCGCTTCTTCATGGCATGTATCCTGCAGTTTCCACATGCCTTGACAAGTCAGTGCATCAGCTGAGCAGAGGCAACTGCCCATCTACACAGCATCTATACAGTATGCACCTCTTACCGTAAACCTTTATTGCCATAGGTTAAAAGGAACCAATTTCTTTTGCCTCTGTTGCAGGGAAATGTCAGAAGCAGGGACAGCTGGCTCAGCTGAAGTGGTCAGATGAATGTGCATGATGCTAAGGCATTATTAACCTTGTGAATTTAATGTTGTACATTTGACCTTTCTTCTCCCACCTCTCCCCCCTTTGTGGATCTCTGTCCCTCCTGGACACACCTCTTGTTGTGAATTGTGAGATGTCACACCCTGTTGTTTGTTATGCTTGTCACCACGTGAGTGCTCTGAGACAATTAATCACCCCAGTCCTGCCTGACTGAAAATCACTCCTTCAATTTTCTCGATGCATTTGACTGAGTAATGTCCTTTCAGAGACAGGGGAAAGCAGAATTTCCAATTCATTTGCAGATATTTGATTATTTTAAAAGCTGTTTTTGTGAAGCACCTCATAATACATAAGGCTCCATGGCTCCATATCCTGAAGGAACACCCAGGCAGCACAGCTCTTCAATCCAAACAGGCATAAACAAGCTGGCCAATGACAGGCTCAGCTCTCATACAAATCAGGCAGCAGCTAAAGGGATCAATTCTCACCTTAAACAAGGACGTTTGGGTCAGAGAATCTGGTCATGCTGGGGTTCTGTTTGAAGCAGGGAAGGTGATGTGTATTAACCTGCACAGAGCATGGGAATCAAAGAGGCTTCAGGTGCCAGGGCTCTTTGGGCTTCAGGCTGGAGAAATAATAAAGAATCACACACAGCATTCTGATATCAAACAGCAAAAACTTACTGGAAGGAGAAGAGTTACTTTTTATTAAAACACCTGCTGTTCCTTGGCTGCAGAGCTCCTGCTTACATGCTTTTCCCATCCTCCCTTATATACTTTCCCCCTCCTCAAGCTTTATTCCCTGGTACGCTTTCGAGGCCACACATCTTCATTCCTTGCTGCTGTGCAGGGAACGTGGCCCCGCCTGCCCCAATGTGGGTGTGCAACACTGCAGGGGTTGTTGGTGGGATAAGATCTGCACAGATTGCTGTAACAGGAGGCCTCCCACTATAATACCACGTCCATTTAAATTTTTATGTTAAATGTTGGCTATCATAATGAGCTACTATGTATTACAGTATTGGCCTAATTTCCTTCTCTGAATTTGGTGTTGGAGCAAGGTTTTTTCTGTCTGAATCACTGCATCATCATTCAGACATGGTCTATAGGCACTGGACTGTCCTCCTACAGCCCATCTCCTCACCTGGAGGCTGTGGTTGGGGGTATGGTTGCCATGGCGGTGGCAAGACAATTAAAATGGCTTTATAATCAGCTAAAAGTACTGACTGTTTCCAGGATACTATATATCCTAATCAATCTCAGCTCCAACAGACCTTGAAGCAAAGCCAGATCCAGTGACAGCAGTTGGTGGCATTTAATTTTTTCTTTCTCCTCCAACCCCCTAGGGTTAGCTTTCCGGCATGGGTTTGTAGCTGAAGTTCAAGGTGAAGAAAAACCTCCATCCTCTCTGGCTGTGGTTATCTTTTGTTCTGCATCCTTTGATTTGGGCCATGCAGCACACAAAATGTGTGAATCTACCACACACTTTCTTGACCCCCTAACCTGCCAGAAGCTGAACTGGCTTCTTTGCATGGCCTGATGTGGGTGCTGCGCTTGTGATGTGCTCAGGGAATAAGGAATCTCTTTGTGGAAGGCTCCTCCTAACAGGCTGTGCTTCTCCCCTTGCCAGGCCATTCCCCGTGGGTGGTGGGGGCTGGAAGCAATATGTTGGAAGTCACACTGTATCCCAACAGCTTGGGATTCAGAGCTGTCAAGCAGTGGCTCATTGTTAGTACAACTTCTTCCAGAACGCCAGAAAAAGAAAAGGAGACTTGAAACTTTTTATGATCTGCTGACACATGAGTCTGGTAGGAAACGGACTGTGAATCTGGAGAAGTAGCAGAGGGGTTTGGAAATTTGCTGCTGCTGCTGCTCATTATAGGGTAGTTTTTTCCTACAGGTAGCAATGTGAGCCAGAGGCCTCCTCCAATTTACATCTGATTGTTCCAGCTGGCTTACATGGATCTACTTTGTGGTGTAGGTGCTGCCCTGTGCTTGGTCAGCACTTCACGGGAGCGTATAGTATTTTTGTGAGGGCTTTTTGTGTTTTCACCATGATTGTAGAGCAACTGGATTCCCATTTTAGAGAATTTCTGTCCTACATGAGCCCTGAGGTGACTGTATAGTCCCAGGTAGGAGGCTGGGCCAGCTGTGTACTGCAAGTCTGGATGAGTTTGCAACGTGAGACTCTAGGGTGGCACAAAATGCCATTCCTGACTGCTGCTACTAAGAAAACTTAGCTCAGGGCTGCTATGTGTGGCACTGGGCACTTTCCCAGTGCAGGTGCTATGGTGAGTTTCAATTTCAGGGCTATTCTGCATTTTGTGGTGACACTGTCTAGCTCAGTGTTCTTAACTTTTTCTTGTATCCTCACATACAAGCCGAATGCTTAAAGTTTCAACAACTGTCCACATTAAAACAAAATTGACTTGAATCTAACTTAGGTTTATGGCTCTGCTTAAGCCTCCTGGAGTTGTGAACCCTGTTTTGGAAGCTGCAATGTCTTTGCAATCAATCAATCAATCCCACGCCATCAATGATCGTAACACATTTGCTTTAGATAATCAGACTCTGCCCAAATCTCCTGAATTTCTAGCATGCCCATAGATTTGCTAGCTCTTCACTCTCTGTTGGGATTTACCTGATCCCTCCAGCTGGAGGAGTCTGCCATCAGCCTCCACTTCACAGAAGGGGCCTCCTGGCATCTGCTGAAACAACATATTTGGAAGCATTAGCCTGTTCCATTAGTCTCCAGGTTAGAGGGTCTGTGAAAGTCCCCAGGGTATACCAGAAACCTTGTCTAGAGACTCTTTCTCCCTTAAGGGCCTGTTACCTTCAACACTTACTCAGTGACCAAACACAACAGCTTGAAAACCCCTTGATTTCCAAAGATAATCAATGTAGCTACATAAATGAAAAGTTGCAGGTTTCCTTAAAGGCTCTGTTTGAACATATTTTTTCCATGACTCCCTCTTGACACCATTAGGTCTTTCTGGGAGCTCATTTTAGATAATTTTGTTTCAAAATATGTTTAGAAGCTTAGGTTCTAACGAAGGATAATAATTATCCAACTAACAATGAACTTAACCAACCACCCGAGGAGTTGGAATGATTTACAGCTTTCAAAGAAGCTGATGCTAGCTTGCCTTTTGTCTTTCTACTTAATGCCTCTCCAATATCCTTCTCTGGACACAATGCCTTTATGAACTGTTTTTTCTCCATCTTTTTTTTCTTCAATAGAATGCCAAGTCCCTCCACCACCTAATTCTCTGCATACAAAAGAAGATTTAATATCCTCTAAATGACTATAAAGAACAAACCTACCAGATGGCAGACTTCATTGCTCAAGGGGGATGCAGGCTGCTTCTCTTGGAGAAGCATTTCAATGTGGTTTTGAAAGAGAGTCATTAGATGTATTCATATTTTCCTTAGTGGGGTGCTCTGATGCAACTCAGGAAAGGTGCAAGAAGAGGGAAAGATATTTTGTGATCCAACAGAGGAAACAAATGGAGATGCATGAGATGCCTTTTTGCTAATTTCTTGAATCTCTCTGAGAAACATGTTGCCTTTGACCTTGAGCATCTCTGCAGAACTTTTGAAATGTAGTGTCTTGATGCTGTGTATGATTTTACAAACTCAAAGGAAGATTTAAGAAAGTTACTAGCATTCAAAGACTTCTCCAGATTTAAAACAAGTATGTTGCAGAGATATAATCAATGCTTCTCAGGAAAAAAATGTTCTGCTTCGTTCTCTTTCCATTTTTCCTATGTCAGAAGCTGACAAGATTAGTTGATTAAAAGGACTTCTTTAAGAACAAATGTTTGCATCTCACTTATTTTCCAAGTATTTGGCTGAATAATTCATGACACATAGCTAAATCATTTATCTTTGTAGATTATCTGAGAAGAGATCACAATATTTATATATAGACCTATTGCTTAGACTTATTTGCTAAATAATTTATTGGAATAATCTGTCCTTTGTGTCTCATTTGTGGCCAGTTCTTTGTGATATGTTGGTATTCTGATGATGTGATGTGTTTTTCGTTCCCAAGTGGGTGAGTGTAACTTTCTGGAATTATTTTGTGATGTAAGTGGCTGTTGTTATGAGTCTGAAATGTGTTTTCATGCTAAATTCACACTTGGTGAGTATTCCTTCCAGAAAATGTGTTCCCAAGGATAACTGTGGAAAGCAAACACAAAAAAAGGAAGGAACACAGTCAAAGCAAATCCATAAAAAGATTCAGATGCACAGAAATGTGTTTGCAGGACATACTTATCCTGTGCTGTGAAGCAATGTGATAAAGGAGACCTCAGATTTACAAGGCAGAGATGGTTATATGCCAACCAGCTACATATTCTGTATGGACAACTTGAATGATGATCTGCAGCCAGACCTGCTACCAAACAAATATGACCCACAGTCACTTGTGTTCTCCTTGGGATGTAGGTTACACAGCAAAGTACCAAGCAAAGCAAAGTGTAGCATTACATATCAAATGAAAGAGAAAAGATAAAAAGGGCATATTAATGGGGAGGCAACAATCTTGGTATTAAGGGTGAAGAAAATAGGGTATTTTATGTGTCTCCAAACTGACACAGTAGCCTGTGGTAATGGCCACTACCTGATACCTTGAAAGCAAGAGAAAAATTTCCATCATGATTTAGTGATCAGCTTTCACGCTGAATTTGGAGATCTGATCTCCTTATCTTTGCAAGTGCTACTGGGAGACCTGCTTGGTAACAGGAAAAGAATTCAACCTAACAACAGCCCATTCATCCTGGTGCTGTGTCAGGCAAAACCCAAGCCTTTATCTAGAATATTAATTCTCTACAGTCCTTTGCTTCAAATCGTGTTTGCTGTGCACCGGAATGTATTTTAACATAGCCAAAGAGAGGGCTTATGCTCACAGAAATTCAGCTGAACTATGTTTCTCCCCACCATGAAAAAGTAGATTCAAATAATATACCTGTCAAAATATAGTCATATAGCTCCATGGGGAAAAACAACTATTCTGGATTTAGTCCCAGCTACCAAGCAGGAAGACAGCTTGCAGTTTTCTCCCCCTCTTGTACTCACATATATCTCTAGATTTTTAAGGATGTCTTTGGGCCATCTATAGAAAAGGCATTACCTTTTTTAGAGCTTTGGCCATGTCTATACAGGGATGGTATTTTTCAGTACATAAACATGTACACTGTACACTCTACATCAAACTCCCTGGTGCGCCCTGCTTATTTATCAGAGTCTAATGTGCTTCTCTTGACAGCCCTTGTGCATAAGCTATTTTCTCAGTACTTGGGAGATATCCTGAGGTTCAATGGTCCCTTCCTCTATTCTGTACTCTACAAATTTACTGGCAGTAATTTGTGGGATGCCTTTCCAAAACTACAGGAATATTGGTCTGGAGGCGTAAGCGTATTAAACCGCTGAACTCCCGTGATTCACATCCTTTCCTGACACCCATTAATGTTCCTGGCACCACTTTCAAATTACTATTTGGCAGATGGAGGACATGCTGCTAAGTGCTATGATTATGAGATTCATTAATATGGACGGAATTATGCACATGAATTTGTAGTTGGGCAGGCAGAAGAATTTACATCTGAGGTTTCCAAAGACACTGGATTCTGAGGCGATACACTGCAGGAAATTATACTGGAAGAAGATGAGATAAAATTTTGTGGAGAAGTTACATGAAGCAGTCTTATTTGACAATTTTTTTTTTTTGTTTTGGGGCTCACCTAGGCAGCAACAACTGGTGAGAACAGGTAGTGGTTCAGAACTGGATGGTCACTGCCAGTGGCAAAGCTTTTGGATGACAAAGACCAACTGGATCTGTGAGCAGAGCCCAGAGCCACAAGAGGGGAGCATGAATGTGCCCATTCAAGTGGACAACCCTGCCACCATTACCTCTGGCATCTTACTGCTGATCAGGAGCTCACCAGGCAGGCTTGGGGGATCAGCTACAGCAAATGTCACAGGGATTTGAAATGGGGAGACTTCTGCTCTGTCATGTCAAAAGCCTGGAAATGTGCAAGAGTTGGAGCTGGCTTTAAGGGCTGTAAATGACAGACACACATACCAGGTCTTTTCCGGCAGGACCAGGTATTTTCCATGGGTTTTCAGAGGCTGGCTGATCATCACAAAATATTCACTGAGAGTTATGGGAAGTGGAAAGGTCTGTGATGCTGTGTTGTTGCAAAAAAGTTCTGAGTGCTGGAATAAAGGGGACTATTTTCTTTTAGAGATATGAACATTATAGTTCCTCGTCTTGTTCTGAGCCTCTGGATTCAGTGCATGCCCCATTTCCCTGGCCAAGGAAGCTCTTTGTTGGTGGTTTCAGCATGAAGGAAGAATTATTTAGCTTTGTGCAGAGTGGTTGCAGATGATCACTGGCATGTACTTCAGGAAGATGGATAGGAGGGAGGTGGTACTTCATGAGAAGGGTGGGTGTTTCTCATCATGATGTGCTTCATGTGATAAGTGCTTGCCGGTTTTTTGCACATCCATAAGAAGATTTCCTGAAGGAAATGTTGGAGGAGGAATGTGAGTGGGAGCAGGAGGAAGAAATTTAATGTTTTAGGCAGATGGGGAAAGCAAAATGACCAAAATAATCATGACCACAACATATTGGATGTTCGGTGTACTGAGGACAGAGAGTGATTTTTGGCCTATGAATGCATTGTAACCAGGGAAATGTCTTGCTCTTTGGAGTATTGATAGTGTGTGGGTATGATCTGTCATTTAGGGGTTGAGCTGGATCTACGTGACCTTTTCCAGTCAAATGCACCAAAATTAATTTGAGTGATGAAAGTAATACATGATGTGTTGAATAAAACTTCAAAGAGTGCAGAGAGGAAGCACACAAACAGAACAGCTGTGAGTGAGATGCCTGCTTGGACTTAGGACCACGGAAAGGATCACAGAAAGGTGCCAACATGGGGCTGGCAGTAATGAGAGCCCAAGGGTAGTGTGCACCCTGGAGTTCCATGGGATTCTCCGTGCCAAATCCTGTCTCCCCAGATGTTTCACTCTGCACTGCCCATCTTTCCAGGGTATCTCATTCCCATTCTTTGGCAGCACCTCAGGAAGTGCCATCTCCCTGCTGTCTCTGTAGCTCCTCTGCTGGGATACATTCTGCTGGGATGCCCTGGCACAGATTCTTTTACAATTTTTTTTCCCATTCAGGTACCTGTCAGCCTCCCTGTACAAGAAAATGCTTCTTTTTACACAGGTTGCATGCTACAAGTGCTAAGGGACATGATAAAACATCTGAGTGCTTATTGTCCATTCCCAGTTTCCGTGGCAACCATGATAAAACGTTTCTTTTCCCACGTTCCAGGAATGCCATTCACCTCCTTTCTTCCCACTCCTCAGTTCCCTTCAGGAGGAGGCAATGATCCCTCTGCTTCCTCAAGGACAGACCGCTGTGGCAAAGGCTCAGTGCTGCCCACACCTCCAGGACAGATGTTACAGGGTGGGGGCATCCCTGGGTAGCTGGTACATCACCTTGCCCTGAACTCCCAAGACCCAAACAGGTCTTGTCTAAAGATGCAATGGTCACTCCAGGACCACACCAGGAGCCAGCTTATCTCTCCTTGTGCCTGTAGGTGTGGAAAGGGGGAGCCTTTGCCTTGCAGGGGTGTGCTCTGCCATCTGGGCTTGGATTTCCCCTACGCAGGACCTACAGAGCAGCACAAGTGCACTGCAAGTCAACTGAGTCTCCCAGAGATCTTCCTAAGCACTTCCCAGCACCCTAAAATCTGCCTGCACCTTGGTCAGCCTTAGGAGCTTGGTTGCAGGAGCTCAGTGCTGACAACTCATCTTCTTAATCAGCTGAGTGAAATAATGAGTTGGAGAACCTTTCCTAGTTTTCCTAGAGTTTTTCCGCCTGGGATGTATTACTGTTCTACACATACTGGGTCTGCAGTGTGCTTAACTGTTTAATCAATGTGTCGTTGGTCACTGAACCCTGCACTGTGTGAGCTGCTGCAGGTGTGCTGGGCTGAGCAAACTGCTGGCAACATGGGAATGGGATGTGAGGGCAGCAAGCCTGGATAACAGCTGCAGGGTGGTGGCAGGAGGCAGAAAGCCTGCAAGTCTCAGGTGGCTTCATTTTGAATTGTGCAAAGCATTTGGTGTCTTTTGTCAGTTAACGAGTGAAAGGACAAGAGGAAATAGCCTTAAGTTGCACCAGGAAGAGGTTTAGATGGGATGTTAGGAAAAATTGCTCACTGAAGGGGTGGTCAAGCACTGGAACGGGCTGCCCAACAAAGTGGTGGAGTCACCATCCTTGGAAGTGTTCAAAAAACATGGGATGTGGTACTTGGAGACGTGGCTTAGTGGTGAACACAGTGGTGATGGGTGAATGGTAGGACTCGATGATCTTACTGGTCCTTTCCAACCTTAATGATTTTGTGTTTCTATGTACAGGAGGAGAGAGGGTTGAATGTGAAGCAAATAGGGAGTCAATACTGCAAAACAGAGCTTTTATACTTTACCCTGGTATTTGGATACATATTATATAGTTTACATGTATTTATACTTACCTGCTACTGGAGGCTGTCTCTGTACCACATTTGATGAAGCTCTTCTCAAGGCATTTGAGTGCATTGCTCAAATCTGGTATGTCTCTGCCCAACACTGGCTGCCTCTGCTAATGCTCACCTTTGGCAAGTCATTGAGCACTTCTGAGATGAAAAAAAAAATAAGATGCTGGAGGTAAATTTTGTCTTGTTCCTTGCTGGCAACAGAGTGGTTCTGGGAAAAGAGTTTGTCCCACCACTTCCCTATCTGGCAGCGTAATTTGTACAGCACACTGATAATGTCAGGGAAATTAACCTGCAGAAATACAGTCCAGCCCCTCATAAGCTGAATAAAGAGTGGGGCCACTGCCTGCCTGCCTGCCAGAATGGTCTTGCCTTCCTGCAGCACTGCACCGGCTCCAGGAGAGCCATCCCTTCCCTGTGGCTCTCCTTGTCCTGGTGGGGCTTCTCCAGATGGAGACTGAATGTGCAGCTCTGGAGAGGCAGCCTCATCAGGCCCCTGCAGGGTGCACAGGGCAGCTGTGCAGTGCTGCTAAACCAATATGCTGCTCTCAAGCATGGGGCAGTGACAGCACCAGAGAGCTCGCACCAAGTCAAGGTGTCGGTGGGGCTGTGGTGTGCTCACAAGGTACCAGGGACGTCAGTCCTGATAAGGAGCAATCACTTGGTTAATGTTTGGAAATGTAGCGTAGATGACAATGTTAGTACCAGAGCTGGCTGAAGATCAGGAATTCTGGTTCACCAAAAGGAACTTTTTTTCTTCCCCCTCCCTCTGAGTTTCAGGAAATTGGGGCCAGACCCTTAACCTCAAGGCTTCTTAGCCCAGGAAAAGACTTCCCAAATACATCTTTCTGATTCCTCAGTTTACAGTACCCCCATCCCAAGGATGTTTGGGATCCAGAGGAAGGCACCCCAGAGTCTCCACTGAACCTAACTCATTCTATATGAGACATTCAAGTCCTAAAGAAAGCAGCTGCTGGCCTGAAACTTTGCAGGAAAGTTTCCAGCCAACCACAGTTTGAAACGAACCTTCAGGAGCCCTAGACACCAAATGGCTTCACTGGATGTCAACCAGCACCTGTTCATGGAGGTTTCTTATGGGCCCTTTGGCATGAGCAAACAAAAGGCCATCATTTATGCTCTTTAATCGTTGTCTTCCTCCCTGTCCTGGTGCCAGCCAGTGCCCTGGCATGGCATGGAGGGCAGTATGCACTGAGGACTGTTCCCAAATACAAGGCAAGGAGGAATAGACTACACCAGTTTCGGCACTATCCTTCCCACACAGTGCCATACTTGTTACATAGCCCAATTTTCACAAAAATATCACCCTTTCACACTTTGAAATGCGGGGAAAAAACCTAAATAAAAAGATAATTCTAATACTGTATTAAGGTCATAGGGACAGCACAGGGCGTCAGATGAAACCCAGAATCAGATGTACTGGGGACTGAAAATGGCTAATCTGTGTCACTTGGCTTCAGAGGCAGAGAATGGTCCCTGCTTTGATTTCATTTTTTATTTCAGACCTAGATCAACCAGCAAATTTGGTATGGAAGAGAGCAGCATGAGAACATCAGGCAGTTTTTATGCAAACTAATTTAGTCCCTCTGGTGTAACATCTCCTTTAAAAAGGTTTTGTAGAAGCAACAGGAGGTACAGATGTGTTGTTTTGCTTGCGTAACAGGCTCATAAGGGTGCTCAGGATGAAAAATGCTACATTAGAAGTTCTTCAAATTGCCAAGATGACCAAAATCCTGAGAGCTGCACAGCTCTTCTGTACATATTGATGGTCATTGCAGTGGTGGTGTTATAGACAGTCCATAATTTGCCTACTTCCTCACTGTGGGACACTTACTACATGGATTTATGCCCTAGCTGTTCAGTATACAGAGTGGGGAGTGCATGTGATTCCAAGGTTGGAGGATATTACCTAACATTAGTTTGGATTTTCACTCCTCTAGTTTACATGTAGTTCTTTGGAAATGATCCTGAAATCCTTAGGTTTATTGAAGGAAAGCTATTAGAAAAAGGATTTCAAGAAAAGAGCTAAAGAAGAGGTTGGTTACACAACTAATTCCACATCATAACCCACATCAAGAGCATCTAATCTATCTCCCAGCCATTCCTATTACATCTAAATAGACCTGTTGTAATGAAGCATTGAGAGGCGAAAGAGGGGGTTAATGTACTACTCTCACCGCTGAAGATATCATTTACAATTTGATGGAGGTCACACAGGAAAAGAAGTGTGGTTGTCTCAGTTAATTCTTCAGGGCAAGTCCAATGCTGAATGTTCCTGAAATCTGCAGATTTTGCATTTGTTTAAAATCTGCATAAATTATATTGAGAGAAGAGATTGTAATGAACCTGTTATGCAGGCAAAAGAACACATTTGTACCTCTTGCTTTTATTTAACGCTGTACCGTTTTTACCTGGGGTTTACCTTTCTGGTGTGATCTGTTTTCCTTCTCTCAGATAAAGCAAAGTAATAGCTACCTAGGGGCCAGTGAAAAATATATGAATGGGGCTGCGTTGGAAAGGGCAGTCCTACAGATATGCCAGACTGGGCCAACCAGCAAAGTAAGCAGATTAGGCTATATAAATATTTAAAGAGCTGTAATTATGACTAACATGGCCTCACTCCCAAGGTTCTTTATTATACATGCACATGGCAGAAAAGCAACTAATCATGATCTTTCTCCACTTGTTTTTTCTTATGTTTTTGACAGAGTGTTTTTTACTCCCTAAGGTGTTTCTGGCTGGCACAGCCTCCCTGGGGGGGGACAGGAGATTTGTCATGGCTTTCTGTGAGACCAGGAGAAAATCCCAGAAAGCTTTCATAAAAAAGCAAAGGAGAGATGTTTTCTCTCACCCAGGCATCACCCTGTGCTGCTGGAATCTGGGGCAAGGAAGCAGAGGTTTCCCTGCATGGTGAAAGCTCTCATCCAAAGCTCAGCAGGACTTGAGGAGCCCTTGCTGAAGACACCATGTATCCCAGTGTCACAGTCACACAAACACCCTCCTCCTGCTGGAATGACTCCAGATCATCCTTGGCTGCAAGACCATATTATTTGTGGCTCCAAGGCTCAGCTGTCCTCGAGGCATGCAATCTCACAATCTAAAACCACTCGAGTTGATACAAAGCACAATATCCTCTTTGCTTAGCAACACACATTTCCATGAACACCTCACACCATGAGGCTCACTGTTGCCTCAGTGCTCTTTAATGGACCTAATGCAAGGTATCCTCCTGGTATGGAGGTAACAGTGACACCAGGGCCAGTGGGACAGCCCATGGGCCATCCTGGGTTTTATGCTCCTTGCAGTGCAGCTGGAGCTCACCACCTTGGTGCCCACACCTCTAGGCAGGGAGAGTGCAGCAGGCCAGTCACTGAAGGAGAGTTGCCTTCTCCTCCAGGAGAGCACTGAGTTGTCTTCCCCAATAGAAGAGGATGAGGAATGAGGATCAGAGGTTTTTTCCAGATTGCCCATAAACAGACCCTGATGTTGGGTGAGGAACACACCCATAAATCATCTGCAGCATCCCATACAGGGCTGCTCTTGGTGGGGACCAGCCTCTGCAGGGTTGGTGGTGTGGGTCAGGGCTCAAGGCATACACACACCACATTTTTCGACCTCCAGCTTTTCCAGACATAGCATTTTAATTATCTGTTTGTGCCCCTTTCCACAATGCACACAGCTCAGTTTGGATGACATTTCCCTTGAGAAAGATTTACTGGTCATCTGACCCAAGAGAAAGACAGAAAGAAGGAGGTGGAGTGGAAGGGAACATGTTCCCAGAGAGTCGAGAAGCTGGTGAGCATACCTGGGCTGCACTGGCCAGCAGCCTGCACCCAGATACACTTCTCTGGATGTGGCCACAGAACAAGAAAATTCACATATTAGCACAGGGGAGAAAAAAAAAAGGAAAATAAAAGAAAAAGAAAGAAAAAGGAAAACAAGAAAGGAAAAAAAGGTTGTTTGCTCCCCTACTCTTCCCTGTGGCTAAATTAATTGGGTCTTACTCCTGCCGTCTGTATGCCGGCAGTACTCCCACAGCACTGACTTTAATAGGAGTGCAGATTGCAGGATCAGGCCCACGGTGTCTTGGAAAAGATGAATAATAATCACTACGTGGAGAAATACTGCAGTTTGCAACTCAAAGAACACTTTAAATCTGCTTAGCAATTTGTGACGCCCACAGTAGCACACTGTGTAAAGCTGCAGTTATGAGACAAATCACTTTTCCATTAAGCATGGCTCCAGGACGTGCCTTATGGCAGCACACAGGGAGCAGGGAGAGATGGAGGGGAGGGGAACACTGTGCATGAGGTAGTGCAAGAAGCCAAGAGGTTTGCTTTTTCCAGCAGCAGCTGTGTTATCCCTTTACGGTTATTTTCTGGGCTCGCAGCAATTAATCCCCATACAGCCTGACTCCAATGTCCATCCATCTGCAGACCGTTGTGCCGCCTCTCACATCTAAGCATCTCTCAGTACTGATGACTTTCCTTCAACAGCTAGCCTGGAAACAGCAAATTATATGAATTTTTTCAAATTACAGTATTTTTCTCAAGTCTAGATCTCAGTGTTTGATAAAGTCTGACCTGGCCACCCAATGTTCTGCCAGCAGTTATCTGACCTCACCTCTGCCTGAAACATCACTCTGCCAAGCCAAAACACAACAGTGGAGCTATGAAAGCTCATTTTAAGGGCCTTCCTCTTTCTTACTTAAGCCTTTGAAATCCTGCTGATCTTCTGGAGGCAGAGAACATCTCCAGATGCAATGTGTCCTCATTTGACTTGGGGCTGTTTCATGCTAGCAGGAGGCTCTGAGCTGCTTGGGACGGGAGTAAGTGGCAGGTCCCAGTCTTGACCACCACAAACTGGTTTAACTGGTGGATTTAACCCACCCTTGCCAGAGCTGACCCTTTTGTCCCCAAACTCCCCCACACTGTCCAGTTATAATTCGATGAGTCCTAGGTGATGACAAAAAAGCACCAGCAGAGAGAGCACCTGAACCAAAACCATCAGTGGCAGGAGGCCACTTGCAACAAATTCTTCACTGAAGGCTTGGGCAGGGCTGGCTCTGAAGTGCCATGAGAGCAGAGTGGCCTGCTAAGCACAGGTCTCTACTGAGAAAAAGTACTTTGGACACACTGGAAATAAAAGTGTGGTTTGAAATGTAGAGAGAAGGAGGACAGCGAGATATCTTGAAGCATCTACACCAAAGTACAATGACATTTAAGCCTGTCGAGGCCAGTGAGGAGATCCAGGCAGACTAGGGAATTGGACAAAACAGGCAGGGTCTCAGTGCAAGCTTTTATCTCATTCTTAGAAAAGGTGTTTGGAGACCTTGAATGAGAAAAAAGGGTAGCAAGATAAACAGAGCAGGCAGCTGAATCCCTCAAGATTTTAAAACAATGATCAAAGGAAAATGCAAATGAAGAACCTGCCTCCAGAAAGTCAGAGGAAAAAGATTCATGACTCAGTGGTGGGAATCGGGTATTAGAAGAGGTATTTCAGGTTCTCCAGGGAATCCAGCCTGTCCCACACCAGAAAAGCACGTTTGTGCTGCAGGGAGAACACAGGAAAGGCTTAACAGATAGGCCAAGTTTCCTTCTGCCTAGGTTATGGGAAATGCTGCAGGTCCCAAGTGGTGGATCTAGGCTAGCATAGAAGGTATGTAAAAAATAAGATATTATATGTAAAGGAAAAAGTATTCTAGGCAAGGATGGTTAAATGATGAAACAGAAGTCAAACTTCCCCAGTTTTCTCTTAGACTGGAGTCTGTGCTGCCATTGTGAGTGTGAGGGATTCTTCCAGCCAGTGGGCAATGCATCTCCACTTCCAACAGAGCAAAAGAACCTCTCTACTTCTTGCAAGCAGTCAGATATTTTTACTTTACATCCCAGGTCAAAACAAGTTTTACTGCTGGGTTTGGGTAGTGGTGGAGAGAAGCAAGAATATCTCATACACTCAAGATCTCTTTGCAGACTTCATCCTGCTGGCCTCAGGAGACAGTGTTTGGCCATAATGTGTTTCAAGAGTAAGCCCTAGGTCATGAACCCTGTAGCCCTGACTCAGAGCAGAAACTGGGGAAATAAAATAAACCCAAAAAACAAAAGTGGAAAAGGAAAACCACACAGAGAATCACAATCACTAGGTTGGAAGAGACCTTCATGATCATCACATCCAACCCATGCCCTAACACCTCAATTAAACCATGGCACCGAGTGTCACAATCCAATCTTTTTTGAAACACATCCAGGGATGGTGACTCCACCACCTCCCCGGGCAGACAACTCCAGTACTAATTCCAGTAATCCCGTGGCACAGGCTAGTTCTCAGTGACACCAGTGACAACATCTGATTTCAAGCTGGTCATGCCTTGCTTATTGAAACATGGCCAGGGTTGCCTTACCTTGCAGCTGTCAGTCACTCAGGGCTAAATACTCCAACCACATCACATTTGATCATTATTTCTTCAGAAGTACCTTGAGGTTTCTCTATAGGACAAAGAGCCTACAGAACTAAATATCATGTGTACAAAATATACCACCACCCACTCTCCATCATCATAGTGAAATTTCCCATCTCTTTTCTCCCTTGACCCACATCTTTATAGCAGAGAAGGTGCTTTTAAATGAAGGAAAGAAAATGAGGAGCAGCTGTTTGATGGCTACTGAATGGCCTGGGATGTCAGTAGCAGCCCTGGCTGAGAAGGATTAATGGGCAGCATGCACATGAGGAGGTCAGAGGTGGCAAATAAATGCCATTTATCAGAGAGTTACAGAAATAAAGGAATGAATCACATTGCTCGCATCACTATAGATGAGGTATAAATAGAGTTAATCAGCACTGAAGGCATATTAACTCAAGGAGAATTATTCATGCACTGCAGGTGTTTTCCCAATCTCTGTCCATGGAAGTAATGAGTGAGAGAAGTAATTGGTGTCCAGCCCATCTCTAGCCAGCAGCTATTGCCCCTTCTAGACTGAATTAATCTTCCAAATTGCTGTGCTGCTTTACAACACATATTTCAACATAATGATATTTTACTTATTCTTATTTTTGGTAGCTTGTGAGTTCTAGAGATTGATAGCATCCTTTGCAAAAGAAATAATGAACCCAAGGGGAACTGATAATTCATTGAACTTTTGAACTGCCTCCAAGTCACCTCTCTGGGACTTGAAAATGATGATGTATTATTTATTCAGCCCTGACTGTGCCTCTCTCAGTGTGGTAGGAAGCATTGGGAGAGGAATAACAACACAAATGGTGTACACTTTCCCTCAACACTTGCTAGACAGAGCCTGCTACTAATTTGCCTTTCGATAGGGGCTGTATTTTACCTTTGTAGCCACTTTTTAAAACAACAATTTCTGCGTGTCGGTTCCAGTGCAGACTCAAGAGTTCCTCACTCTGACCAGCTGAGCTGCTGCTTCCCAGCTGCAGCACAGGAGGTGTTTCAGAGCCCTCACAGAGAGGTTCACAGGCACCGCTGTCCTCCCTGCTCCCTGGGCCAACAGCACCTCTTCCCACAGACCTCAGCAACACAAGAACATACCCCCAGATAAGTGGATATACCTCCTCTGGGTCCAGATCTCGCCCTGAAAGGTGCTCAGCTCTGTAACCAGACTTAGAAAAGTGCTTAAACAGAGGCTTCACACAAGCATGTGCTCACCTTCCTTGGGAGCTTAGAGCTCAAAGGATCATCCCTAGGCAATTCCAAGCCCCATTTATTTCCCAGTGAAGTTATGAAGGGAAAAATTCAGTGGGTGCTGAGAAAGCAGCTTTCATCCACGCCATAAATGCTGAGCTTTCTTACCCTCTCCTCCTCATCTTCCCTCCGCGGTGTCAGGGAAGATGCCAGCTGTGGGGCGGCTGACGGGACCGTCCCCAGCCCTTTGGTCCCTGCACCGGGAGCGGGGCCAAGGCGACGGGGCTGAGATTACACCACTTGGCCACGGCAAAGGCCCATTTCTCTCAACTCCGGAAGCAGAGCAGCAGGATGGAAGAGGGGCGAGCACCAGAGGCGTCCACCTCTGCCCCTTATGTCAGGCTTAGCCTTTGACGGCAAAGGCTATCTACAGAATCTTTCCCTCGGGTATTCACCGAGGGAATGCAAGTGTAAGTGTGCTGTTAACCCTTCGAGGGCCAACCCAGTGGCCGCGGGGTGCGAGGGTCCGAGTATCCGCGGAGCCCCCCGCGTCCTCCCCGCGAAGACCGGGCGGGACACGCGGCTCGGCGACGGCCGAGACGCCTTTGCTTTTCTCCTGGCTCCCTCTCGTGGACCTTCCCGAACAGCACAGCTTCGGCCGCCTCGCAGCCCCGGCTTCGGGGACCCCCTGCCCCGGGGCCTGTCCTGCAGCCCCGGCTGGATGGGGTACACAACTGGAGTTTGGGCTGAGGCACCCGGCTGCCAGGCAAAAGGCAGTAGTTTGAGTTCTCCAGGGTGTGTTGGCTTCACAGCTGTGTTCGTGTCCCCAGCAAGAAGAGTTTAATGCCCCTACCTTCCTGACTTAACACCAGTTTTAGGGACAGATGTGCTTTCTCTCAAGCAAAAAGATGGTTCATAGTTGTCATTTCTCTGCCCTTTTCTGCATTTCCTCAAGCTGAAGTCTGCAGTAGCTGTACCGCTGGATGTGTTGCTGCAATTCCTTTTGCTGCTGCTACATTCTGTCCCATGGGATTGAGCCTGCTTGTCCCTGTGGCATCCTCCATCTCCCCTGCAACCTGGTTTAAATCCTCATCTAAGTCTTCCGTTTGCAGCACTTTCAGAGAGCTGTCACCTTCCTCCTTGATCCCAGCCTGTCTGCAAGCTCCTCTGCCCCTTCTTCACCCACTTCACCCCAGCTTTCACATCCCTCTTCACCGGCCATGACCCTACACCTGCTTGGCAACACTTTCGCCTCCCTTGCCTCTCTCTAGACACCTTCCAAACTGTTCTCTGCCAGGGCACTGTCAGCACTGCTGTCTGGTTCTGCCAGCTGACCTCTTCCTTTCATCCCTGTGAAGCCAAAACACCTGAAAACGTGCTCATTGTCGTTCACTCCTCTCTTTTATTCTTTCCCCTCATGTTTTCATGTTTCAGTCCCAGCTGTATTCCTTACTCCATAACTCATTCTGAGACATGAAGAGTGACAAGCCATGCCACCCAAAGCATGGGTGAGAATTAGGATGTCCCTGAAGCCCCAGGGCTGTGAATTAGGGTTTGATGCTTTGCTGTATGAACTCAGGCAGGTAACTGAACCTTCACATACCTTTCATCTGTTCTCTGTCTTTCAAACATAAGCTGCCCAGTGCATGACAATTCTTAATCTCTTGGTGATAAGGTGTCAGATTCAAAGAAGTCCTATTTTTGAAAAATTGAAATCTAAGGCCTGATAAAATTTGAATCTAAGGCGTGATAACAACACAAATAATAATATAGCATATAGCACTTCTGAAAGAGTTCTTTGGCAAATGGATCTTGTGGAATTGAAGTGATGCTTCCTAGTCTTTTAAACATTAAACACCCACAAGCCTGGAGCTGCCTCCAGGCCTATTTATTTCAATTCCACCTCATTTTCCTGTGAGATACTCCATGAGATTTAGTGACAGTATGTGACAAAGGAGCTAGAAAACGTTTCGGTGTAGAACAGTCACTGAGCCATCCAATATGCTTGATGTGCTTTATTCAGAGACATAAGTCACTAGGTCCTGAAAATTTATGGACAATTATACCATTTGGTGATATGTCTGCCTTTCCCTTCTCACTGGTTGGATTCCTTTGGGCTTGGTGGAGCATTTAGCAAGGAGGAGCATGCCCTGCCAATAGATCCAAGAGCTCCTCTGCCTCACGGTATAAAGGGTGTAAGTGAAGTGGAAAGCACACATTCTTTCTCTTTGAGAATCACTGTTTACTTGTCACTTTCTTGGAAAATTTTGCAAGGATTGCATGTGTTAGAAATGTCTGAAAGCTTTGAAAAACAAAGCAAAGCTCTTTTGAAATGGTATCATTCAGACTGGAGGGTTTCACCATCATGATGGAACTTCACTACTAGATAGCCAGGTAGTTCACAGCTGACAGAGAAAATAAAGTTTGGTGTCCCTTTGGTCTGGTCATCCAGGTCTCAGTAACATCAACTGCACATGAGCTGTCCTGGTATCATTCAGTATTTTGGGTTTGGGACTGTTAAAAGTCATCCAGCCCAAACCCCTGCAATGAGCAGGGACATCTTGAACTAGATCAGGCTGCTCAGAGCCCTGTCCAACCTGACCTTGAATGTTTCCAGGAATGGGGCATCTATCACCTCTTTGGACAACCTGTTCAATTGTTTTCACCAACCTTACTGTAAAAAAGGTGCTGGACTGAACACAGCACAAGCATGCCTTTCCAACCACCTCAATGAACAGTTAAAGAAGTGCAGGAGGTAAGAGAGGCAAGCAGAAAGACTCAGCTTTCTTTCATAATCCCTTGGTGCTGGGCCTTTTTCTCCAACAGATCCTTCCAAAGCACCACTGGCACCAGAGAGGAGAGCTGACCTCAGGCAGCACAGCCCCAGCCACTGCCCAACCACTGCTACATGCAAACCCTTTCCACTTGAAGCTGGGATGCCTCCCATCTCTCATGATATCCCATCAGGAGATGGGAAAGAAGACCCTGCTCCTGCTGTCAGAGCCACCAGTGTGAGACATGTTCTCAGTGCTGATGGCATAGGGTCCAGCACAGAGCTGGCCATGTCAGGGGGCTCAAGCTACTACCTTAAAGCAGCAGCTTGGCTCCCATGGAGTCCCGCTGCCAGATTCCCATTGCAGTCTTCAGACCCTTGCTGGAACAAATGCACTGAGGCACACCCCCTTGCAAGGCCAGCAGCTGCCAAACCCCTTTCCTTGTCCTTGTTCCAGGTGCTGACCATCCCCTGTCAGAGCCCCGTGTGGCTCAGACTTAACAGAAGGTGTCTGACATTTGTTTCGTTTGTCAGCATTTGCCAGAGAGAGCAGCTACTCATGTTGCTGCCACCTCCATCCTGGCAGCCTGCAAGCCCCTTCCTGACACATTATTTTATCAAAGGGTTAAATGCAGGCCAGCGGCATGGCCATTCAGTGCAGTTAAAGTTGGGGGGGTGCTGCTAAATGAAGCGGCATGTATTCTCTGTCTGTCACTCCCTATCTCCTTTGTCTTCAGTAGGAATTATTTACTGCCCAGGAGCAGCAATGAGGGGCTGGGTGTTGGTCTCACAGCTGGAGAAAGGCCGCTGCCTAGGCTGAGCCCTGCCTTTTGATTCCTTTGCTGTTGGATCTATTTTTATTCCAGATGAGCAGATATTCTCTTGATGTATAATAGAAATGAGTGAAAACATAGGTCTTACCCTAGGATCAGTCTCTATGAATTCAGGTTTTTGATCAGCAGATGAAGGGGCAGACAGGAGGAAGAAGGGGACATCACAGGACCATGAGGGTCCTGAGGAAGCCTTGCCCATCTTTGTGCTGTTTCCATTAGCTCAGGAAGGGCAGAGATTTTGATTCTGCTCATCAAAGGTGAAGGCAAGTAAATGAAATTCATTCACTTCTTATTTGGGCAGTAAATTTACTCATTCCCCACCAGGTGCCTGGAACCCCAGGAAGGGTAAAGTGCTTGCTTTTATTCACCACTCTAGCACTGATCCTCGTTCAAACATAGCTTACTTTTAGGGTTTTTTCTCTTTATTTTTCAACTTAATATTATGTAAAATGTCTGAACAAAGTCCTGTCTAGCCTGTGCCCTGGAGGGGAAAACAGCTGTACCTCAGTGAGACACAAGCACATGCTTTCCTTGCCCTGCAGCTGTGGGAGTTTGTCTATGGCTGTGCACTGAGACCCTCTTGGTGACACCTCTGAACCTACTGGGTGTGCATGCAACCTTCACTGCACCTGGAGGGCTCCTTGGGGGGCTCCTTGGTGGGTCATGGGGGTGAAGGGCTGTGCAAACACCCTCCGAGGGACAGTCCCCTCTGACCCCAGGTGCTTCATGCCAAGGACGGGACAGTGGACTGCAATATGCAACAAAGCAGAGGGCAGCAGCAAAACCAGCCCCTTTGCTACCCATGGTTAAACTCCTCTCCATTTCTCCTCATTCACCACAAAACCTCTGTTAGAAAATTTTGGACATGACTAAAGAGAGACCTCTGCATTCAATAGGCAGATTTGGGAAGGGATTCCTGGTAGCTGCTGAGGGGGGAAAGCAAAAGTGTAAACCACAAGCAGCATAAGACTACAAATCAGCCTACCCAGGGGAATATTGCCTAACCACGGGAAACAAAGCGGCCAGGAGAGGATAAGGCAGGGTGAATAACTTCAAGACAGAGCCTGGGGTCTGACTGGAGGAAGGCTTCTGAACCAAGAGGGAAAATGGCATGACCTTGCTGTTACGCCAATCTTAAGGTGCAACACAAAAGTTACCTTTCCTTCCTTTTAAAACTTGCTTTTTCTTAATTATTTGCAAGGGGAAGGTATAGAAAGTAAACTATTTTGGCCTACATCTGGCAAACTGCAGAACTGAACCATCAAATCTATAAATGCAGGGCTACTTTGGGGAGCCAGTGGCTGTGAGCTGGATGCCCTGCTCATCCCCACACCCAGGCTTGTGCTCACATGTCAGCTTGCACAAAAGCAGGAGGGGCATTGGGACTTCGTCTGCGGCAACCTTGAGTGCTGGAAGCTCTGTCACTCCCCAGGGACTCAGGGCTGCTGACTTAGAGGAGTGTTTGCTGTTAGTCAGATTGGAGAAGTCCAGTCACAGACAGCAATGTGGCATCTTATTGCTCAATGAATTAATCTTGTTTGTTAACTATTACAGAGGGAGAAAAAAGGACATAGCCTCTGACAGGCAGGGAGCAGCCAGAAGCCCTGCCAACACAGTTCCTGCTGCGGCAGCTACAACACCGAGCTGTGGTTAATATCCCCATCACGGTTAGAGGGCATGGTTATGGTCTTCTGCTGCAACAAGCAGGATCTTTAGCACTAAATTTGGATTTAAGGGAGGGGAAAATGGCACTTTGGAAAGAGGGTTCTGGCTGGAAATGATGGAGAAATACTATCACAAGATCCTGTCCCCTCCCTGGGCTGCTGCTGCTGGGGTGATTTATGAGCTGGTTTATGGACTGAGACATGCAGGAGTGATTGCCTCTTCCTCTGCAGTGCAACACAGGCTGCAGCCAGCATCAGCTGAAGGGGGAGAAGTGCTGCTGTGCAGTCCCACAACTGGGGAGAGACAGGCCCCCACTCCTAACCCCAAGAGACCCACCCTGGGGTCCTCCTCCAGGATAACATCCTGTCACAGCAGTCACAGCAGTCATGCTGTCACGAAAGTCACAGAAGTCACCCTGGCTTCTCACAGGTAGTCAGGGCTTGAAAAATCATATTCACGAGGCATCTGCAATATTCAAGGGGTCAGAACTGCTCCTTTGTAAATCAAATGCAGCTACTAGCTACATCTTCCCAATCAGAGTTCCCAGGGAAAAAAAGGCTTTTTGTCTGGAATTAATGTTTGAGAGTTTGCTTTATAGTTCTAAGTCAATATCTTTAAATGCTTTGCAAAAGAGCAATGGAAGAGAAAAGCTCTGCAAACCGGCCATGCATATTAAAAGCCTCATCCTTTGGCAGTCTAAAGCCAAGTAATAATCCACTCAGCTCTCACTTATTTCAAGCTTTCATTGCTTTTAAAACAAAATCATCAGGATATTTGGAGGCATTAGACAGTTCAGTATCTCTGGCAGAACAGGTCACAACCTGCAAACTTTCCCAAGGCCCCGTGTATGGCTGATGGGAACATCCCCCACCTCCTGTCACTGTGCAGGGCTGTGTGTTGGGATTGCAGCCTGTATGGGCCAAGGACAGCTTATGGGATCAGATCAGTGGCATTTTGTTCTTTTCTTGCTTTGCCACAATAAACACAATCGTTACAATCAGCATTATCACCCTAGCTATTTATTATTGTTATTTGACTTACAATGATAATTTGCATTATTGCATGAGAGCTTATTTCTATTCCAAGCAGCCACATTGGATCAGGAAGATATATTGGCAATCAGGCTGCCCGTTTGAACCGACTCCCTCTTCCTAGCAATGGCAGTGCCAGTCCAGCTGCCTGCCTACTGAAGACACCAGCAATTTCCTCAGCTGTGTGTTTCCTCACTTCACTTGTCCAGTAAATGGATTTTCACCAGGAAGTCAAGGAACAGGTAGGCTCCCACCCGAGCCTGCTGCAGTTGCACAAATGTGGATGGAGAGACACAGCAAACACCACGATAAAAACCTGGGAGTTGCCTGGGACAGGTACGGTCCCTAGGCAGGGGAGAGCTGGAGAAACAGAGATTTCATCACCCTGGCTGTGTGCAGGGCTGGAGGGAGGGAGGGAGAGAGGGAGGAAGGGGAGAGAAACCTCTGGCTCAGGGCAGTGGGCTTTGGCTCAGAGCCCTACTGCGGTAGGGGCAAGGAGAGAAGGCTGAGGTAAGATGACACTGTCCCTTCACTTGCCTCATTTATTTGAAAGGGCAGCAGATGACAGAACTGCGAGGAACATTCGTCTGTGACTTTATCACTGGTTTCCATGGAAAGTATTGTGTCACGCGGGATTTTATTAATTCAAGGCAGGAAAAAGCTGAAGAACCAGAGAACCTGGGTAACAGGGCTGGGAAAAGGCAGATCAGGGGCTGCGCCTGTATCTTTACCAGCGGGCTGGGTACTTGCTCAGCGTGCTTGTACGCTCATACCCCAGGCTGCACGGCTGCCACAGGCAAATAGGGTTTCCAGCAGGCTACAATGACAAGGCCACGGGTTATTTCCATAAATCCTCACCCTTGCAAGGGTCTTTCCCCCAGATCACCCCTCTGGGCTCCCAGCCGCCCCCTCAGGCAGCCCCCGAGCCCCAGCAGCCGGGCACGGCGCCGATCCCGTGTCACTAGAGGGCACTCGGGTTATTTTTTCCACCAAGCCTTGACTATTAATATTCATACCATGCGCCGCGCTCTGGGGGTGGGTCGGCAATATTCTCTTACGGCAGCAGAGGGGGTTTTTTCAGCTGTTTTGCAGGGAGCGGGAGCGATCACAAAGGCAGCTCGTTGTTTTCCGAGGGGGATGCCTGAGGGGCTGCCGGCAGCGCCGGGAACGGGCCGAGCGCGGCGTGGGACCGCGTCCTGCTGCACTTCCGAGTGCTGCTGGGGAATGGATGGGCCCCGGCCCCGCAGGGTGCTCGGTAAAGTGTGGACTCCCAGCCTTCCGGAGCTCCAAGTAAAATAAGAGCACTGACACATCTGAAACTAGATGCCCAGTGAAGGATAAACCGGCAGCGTGGGCTTTTGTTTTCTGCCTCTGCAGCAGATTGCTAATGCAGCAGTGAATACACTTCTATAGGGGCCTAGAAAGGATCCTTCACAAAGAGATGTGAGTGGCGCTCTGCCTGGACCAGGGGGCTGCACTGCGTGCCTTGCCTGGATGGGCTGTTTTCCTCTATTTTGTCCTGACACTAAGGCTCCTGATGTTGGAGCCAGGATCCAGCCACTGCCCACACACAGCAATGGGCTACAGCTCCAGGAGCTCCAGGGAGCGAGGCTGTGACAGAGGGACATGGAGGGTCAGGACTCCTGGCTTCCCCAGCTGATCGGATCCTCCCTGACTCAGAGGTTACACAACCTGCGGCTAATTCCCTGGTGCCTCCTCCACCAACGGCTGGAAGCAAAGCTTTTGCCTTCCCACCAGGTGCTGGAGCTGGCACACTGCTGTCACAGGAGGGTTGGTCTCACTGCGACCCTCGAGCCTTCCCCAGGAGCAAAGCACATGCCTCTCCTCTGATGAAGGACATTTCTCTCTCACAAACCACATCTCATTAGCAGTAATTCTTTCTAAGCTGTAACTGGCATTCAAATCGGAGTAGAGTATTTTCCCGTATTTACTGCCACTTTATTTGTGCTGGAGTAGCAGCTAGAGGCTCTGATTGGGACCCCCTTGTGCAAGACATAATGAAAAGATGGTCCCTGCCCCAAAGAGCTTCCGGTTTAATTACAGAATGAGCGACAACAGATGGATGCCCCATACAGACAGGGAGGAGCACAAGGTAACAGGGAGACAATTATGATTAGCTTAATAACCCACGGTCACAGTACAGCAGCTGCCTGCCATTGTCACTAATTGTCACTCCAATTGTTACGAAACAAGTCTTTCAGTTTAATCTCAGATTGTTCTCCGTCTCCCAGGGGGAGAAAACCCAGATATTTTTCCAACATCTTGTGCCTCACCTCTCTACAAAACCATCTCACCACCCCTGAGAATGCAGGACACGTTGCCCCAGCAGTGGTGCTTTTACATGTCCGTCTCTGCCCCTCTTCGCTTCCCACATGGCCCTGAGACATGACAGCTGTTTCTGTCGCCTCCACTCCTGTCCTTGCCTGGTCTTACCATAAAATGGTTGGAGGAGCTACAAAGAACCGTGCTAGCAGGAGTGCAGAGACAAAGCACCATGCACCCAGCTCACACAGGAGCGAGCAGCAGGAGGAAATCTTGCTGCTGGAGGTCTGGCACTGTCCAACCACGGCCTGAGGGTCTAGCCCACCTATCTATTTTTCTCTGTCTTTGTCACCACCGTATTTCAGCTAACAAGTCCTCACTCCCAGCATCCCTCCTGTGCTCTAACACTGTGACTGTTGCAGTGTAAGACCAAATTGCTGGCCCTTTTGTGATTGAAGTAATCATCACAATTTTAAGTGGTATTTAATTGAAAACTACTCCCCTCTGTATCTTTCTTGACTAGGTATTTTCTATGTATTTCTGTATATTATCTTCTGTGTGTTTCTGTGTCTACTTCCAGATTTTGACTGCTTGGATTCTGGTTTGAAATATTTCCAGGAATCTGGCTTGTCCATGTCACACACAAATACATGTGCACATATTGCAGGACTTCTCCATGTCCAAAGAGGAGGAGAAGTAGGGGGCGCATCTGGCCACCCAGATTGGATTTCTGCTCTGACTGAGCCCTAGCCAAGCAGAGAGAGTCTCAGCAGACTGAGGCTGCTCTTAAGCCCAGGGCCCATCAGGCACAGCTGCCCTGCCTCCTCCATTTCTACAGCCACCGACTGTCATCCCTTCGTGCACACAGGTATGAATCCTTGCAAGGTGAGTTGATCGTGAGGTGACTTGGATCATACCATCTCCCTCCTCCACATCTGCACATCTTACCTCAGACCAGAAAAAATGGCCTACAGTGTCTGCTTGGTCACACCCTGGCTCTCAAGGATGTCCACTGGAGTGGGGTCATGAGCTCATGTGACCATGCCGGCTCACAGTAGTGTCTCCCAAAAAGGAGCAGAGCTGTGAGCATTGCCCTTGCTGGCTGCAGTGGTCACCGTGTTACAGGGACCTCAATCCACACTCTCTCCCTTCCAGGGGCTTGTTTTAAGCTTTAGTTTCCTTTGCTGCTCTCCTCAGGCTGAAGTAAAAGACACCTGCGTAGAAAGCATGGTCTAGGGAGGGAGGATGCACTGGTCTGCACCCCAAAGGGCATGGCCCCGAGCTCTCCAGGGCTCAGGGGATTCCTGCAGCACCAGACCTGCTCCTGCTGCAGTGTGGCAAAGTGACAGCCAGCAATGAGGAACAGAGGCTGGGCTGGCATCTCCTGCTTGTGCTCAGAGACTTCTCCAAAACAGGAGCACAAGGCTCTTTTGGCCAACAGGGCCCATGAGGAGCCAGGAGAGGCTCTGGTGGCTGGGCCAGTCCAAGCTCAGCCAGGTGAGCAGTGGGCTGCAGCCCACCCCTGTGTGCCAGCACAGTGGTGCAGCCACACACACCAAAACTGCTGGCTGCCAGCAGTATGCTGTGGCATGCTGTGCCAGAGGCCTGGAGAGAAGGGGATTGACAATTTACCAGGTACAATGGAGCCTGGCCAGCTTTGAGGGAAGTAAGTGGGAGCACTTGCACTAAAGCAAAGGTTAAGCTCTTGAGTGCTACGGGCAGCTGCCGGGCAGGCCTGGCTGTGTCCTGCCTGTAAAAGCCATTTCAGGGTACTACATCCACTTTGTAGTGTTCTAAAAGCAAGAAATAAGTTGCTTGAGCCTTCAAGTAACTCAGATCACTCTGCATCCTTGGATACTCACATCAGGTCAAGCGTGAATAAATTGCACTTGCTGCTTTCCTAGATATATTGCTTTTGTTGGAACAGCAAACTGCCAGGTTTACTAGCAAGCTAAAGAAAATCTCTGGGGTTTGGTTTATATTTTTATCCTGAGCATAATAACTTGTTATTTATTCTACTATTATTAAAAAAAAATTAAAATATGTGAAGATTTTTGTGGCAGCTCCTGCTGAGTCATTTCAAAATGGAAAAACTCCTTCAGTAAGAATTAGTCCATGACATTTGTTAGCTAGGTTATCTGAGGTTGCATTCCTTTCCTTTTCCTACCTGGTAACTATTGACATGACAAGTACAAGCAAGGTACAAGATAAAGGGTAAATGTAAATTTAAAATAAGGCCTTCTGTGTTGAAAGGTGGGAACTGTATTGCAATCAATCCACTGCTACTGTTTTCCTTCTGTTGAAGTGGATATAAGTCAGGGAAAAGGAAGATGCCGCAGAATGTGGTGATGTGCTTGCTGCAGCCCAGGCTGCTGAACGAGGTATCTCAGGGCCTTAAAGACCATGAGAGTTGGAAATAATTTGCTGGCTCATGTTTTGCACCATATGTCCCAGCAGTTGAAGTACCTACAAAGTGTGCTTAAGCAATGATATGCTGCCAGGACGAAGGCTAGTGTTCCTCAGCGTTTCAGCAGCTCTGCTGAGGAAAATGATTACAGAACCTGCAGAATCTGTTGGTTTTTCTTTATGTTGGGAATGCAGAGCTGGTTGAACTTGCCAGCTAGCAAATAAGGTGAAAGGCATCAGAGGCAATAAAAGGCAAGTCAGTGTAGAACTTCCAGAGTTCAAAAATACTTGAACCAATCCTGTCAGTGAGACAATTTTCCATAAATTGCAGAAAAAGAAAAAAAAGCAAAAAAAAAAAAGCAGTCAAATAGAGCGGGGGTGGGGGAAACCCAACATAAACATGTATTAGGAAGAAAATACTGTTGTTTCTGAAGGATGCAGTAATCTATTTGAGACAGGTCTTGGTAAATCTGTGCTTCAGTGCCTTATTTGCAATTATGAGACAGATGATGTGAAATGATAAGAAGTCTTGCATAACTAATTCACTGCAATATTTCAGAGCTGTTAGTGGGATGATAGTAAGAGAAAATAGAGAAGACATTTTGTGCCAAGATTTTTAAAAGCACTTCATAAAGAGAAAAGTTAAAGATTAATTGACTACTGGCTGTGATATGATAATGCAGTAAAGCATTGAGTTAGACAACTGGCTTAAAAGCAGCTTATGATGGGAGGCTAGGATGTGAGCACCAGCAAGCATTTGATTTTAAGACTTTAATTATCTGTAATGTCTTGTGTTTTTAAATGGCTAGGTTGTGATATTGAAGTATTAGTTACAAAATTTGCAGGTTAAGACAAGAGTCGGATTTAATAAGCAGGAAGGGAGCTGGCATGTGTGCAATACAGCTCTGATCTGAAAGGTGACTGCGAAAATTACATACTGGAATTTTTTTAACATGGTTATATTTCATGGAAAAGCAAATGATACTTTCATAACCACCTGCTCCGCAAACTGAACGGGAGATCCTTGAATGTCAATGGGAATATTTGCAGAGTTGGGTGCTTCTCAAAGTGAATCAGGGCATCAGTCTCTGACCTGAAGCCAATAAAGAAGAGATGGGTTTTAAAGTTGATGACTAATGTGAAACAAGAAATCAGGGAGAAGTGCCAAGTTGCAAATAGCACTGTCATGCAATACACTGCCAAGTACCTCTGAGTCCTATTCACAAAAGTTTTGAGCTCATCAGTGTTCTATGTCACTGCAATAAAACTGGGAGAAATAATGTTGTTGCTGGGGGTACAGAATGCAGAATCTGTGCCATATGGCCTGTGGTAGGTGCATTTTGCTGAGACTACAGCACAAACCAAATGCAGTAGTGGCACAAATGCTGGTTTAGGACTGTACTAAATCTCATGAGCTATGGTAGATTTCAATTCTACTTTTCCATTTAAGGAATCTTTAAGATGAAGTAAACATGCTTCATATAGGGGAGGCTGCTCAGGAATTCAGCTGTTATGGGTAGTGTGGTTTTGTCTGGATAGTGTTTGAGGCTGAGTAACAAGTGCTGAGAGACAGAGAAGAAAGTCACAGGCCATCCAGAAACAGGCACAAGAAGATATATTAATAGCACAGCTTCAGCAGTCAGGGAGAGAGTACCTGCTTTGTGTGTCCCTGTGTCTGTCCAGCCTGAATCCAGAGAGCTGCTCATTCAGATCAGGGCACTGACTGAAAGGCCTTCAGGGATGTCAGCAGCAAGACTGACTTGGACTGTCTTGAGTCCTGTGTTTGGGAAAGCCTGGCTAGCACCCTGGCATGAGGGGTCTGGCTCTCTTGAACATCACAGTTACATTTTAAAAACCCTAAAGAGCACCTTCTGATGTTCCCACACTCTTGTTTTCCTCCCTTCTCCAAACTGGGCATGCAATTCAGGTCACATTCTCTCCTCTTCTATTGTTTCAATCCCCCAAGTCAGTAAAAATAGCTTGTAAAGGCCTACATGTTGTCTCTACCACCCATTTTTTAGTAATTCTGCAGGAACACTCTGCACCCTGCTCCCTTGTTGGGCCTGAGCCTTCCAAGTGTCTTTTGCATCTTTGCTTTTTTTTTTTTTTTTCCTTCAAAATCCTGCTGCAAACAGCTCAGCTATCTGGAAAATGACCACTTACTCTTCACCTTTGCCCACTTCTCTGTTAAGAACCTCATTAAAGTGTGCCTCAGCCTTCCTGCAGTTGAATTCTTTAGAACTAAAAGCTTCCATTTTTCTTCTTTATCGGACTCACTCCCACTTCCTATCTTCCCTTCACTGCCACTTTTGTAAAATGCTCACATGCTGTTAGGACTCCTACTCTGCCCCATCATGTCCAGGAAGCCACAAAAGAAATATCTTTTGCTTCATCCTGTCAGTTTTTTGTACCCACTTCCAGCAATATCATATGGCTCTGCAAGAGGTTGAGCTGGATTTTGAATGCAAACAGTCACACAGCACATTAATCCTCAGCTGCTTTTGTGTCATCCTCCCCGTGTTGGGTATATCTTGTAGAAACCAGGATCTTTCACAGCTCTCATACAGCACTCTATCAAACCCTCAAATTCTTAGCATTTCTGTGATGTCCCTTTCTAGATTTGGGTTTCTCAAAGCCTCTGGGGTATTTCTATGTCTGTTCTGCATCTACGTCTTCATCATGCAGGTATTTATGCCACTGGCATTCTTACGAGTCACAGGCAGAACTCCTCAGGAGCCTGGTGTTCCAGGTTTCTGATTTCCTTAGCAACTGTCTCCTGGTTATGTGTCTGGTGCTCTCCCTGCACCAGTACCTATGGAACCTGGTTTCTACCAAATTTGGCAAAAGCATAGAAATGGCATCCTGCAAGTTCTGTGTAAATGGGTGTTTTAATAGAGGAGAGTGAGAAGCTGCACTTTTACCCTCCCAGAGAGAAAGGCAAGACTGACTCCACGCCTTACCTAGTGGAGTAAGGTAGGTAAGCCAGGATCAGCCAGGATCCTTGTGGCACTCTATTGTGAGCCCACTGGAGGTAAGTGGGAAATCGAAAGGGAACTGGAAATACTGACATGAATCAGAAGGAAGTGGTAAACACTTTGGCATACTACAGGGCTGGAGGACACAGGCACAGGATGGGTGGGAACGGCAGGTATGGGACTGAGTGCTGAACACAAATCAGCTCTGGGGGCGCTGCTATGGAAACAACACAGAGAATTAGTTGAAGAATGATGGTTAGTGCACAGGGCACAGCTCCACTGGAAAAAGGTTCCTTAGTTCTGCAGCTCATGAACACTCTCCATTCTGGGTCACTACTGACAAACGCGTTGACACGATAAACTGTGACCTGATCTCTCGAGTTCTGCATCGTATCTCTAGGTGTGGCACACTTAGCAGATCTCATTCCCTTGTAACTATTCACAGACCCAGGACTCTTTTAACGTGTGATTAGTTTCTTCCTCTATTTCAGCACTTAGTTCTCTTGCCCATTTATTATAACAAACTTGAGAAAACTAGCATGTATCTGTGCAGTTCTTCATGGACTGTTCCTGTTTTTTCATCATTCACTTCTGCAGTGACTACTGACAAAGCAGATACCATGCTCCCTTTTTTATCCTGAAACAGCAAATTTATTCACTGAGGACTTCCAAACTGGTGACTGCTAATAACCTAGGCTCATCACAATACATGCTCACGCTGCATATCCAGCTGGCTTGCTTCTGCTACAAAACAGTGGCTTTGCTCATTTTTAAATGAGAGTATTGCAGCTCTCTCAACTTGTGCATGGCTGTGATACTCCTCTGGTTGCAACGTTGTATTTTGGAGGATGGCCTAACTGCATAGGATCAAAACATTCCACATTCCAAGATCCACTTGAACATATTGTTGTTAGGTGATTTCCCAAAGAGTATTTGAGTTAGGAGAAATGTTCAGCATACGCCCAGCCTGCAGTCTAAAGAACCAGGCTTCTTCACCTGACCACTCTCATTCAGCGTGACGAGGAAAGGAGCCTGCAAACAAAAACTACCAAAGGATTAGCTGTGTGCCCATGGGAATACTAAAGCCCTTCTGCAGGGTCATACACTACCTAGAAAGGGCCATTAAAACACCATTAGAGCTCATACTTTGTGCTGAATGAGGCTCACAGCCCCGCCTCGGGGTAGTGAAAATGAAGCAAACCTTTGCTGGAGCCTCAGGAGTTTTCTCAAGGGGAAAGGCAGGAGGCAGGAGGAGATGCAGGCAGAACAGGACAAGCTGTAAACTTGCAGTGCATCTGGGTCTAACCTGAGCTGCAGCATGGTGACTGCATGCCAACTGCATTAAAACCATAGAAGGATTTAGGCTGGAAAAGATCTTTCAGTTCATCAAGTCCAGCTGTAAAGCTAAAACTGCCAAGTCCACCACCAATGTCATGGCCTGTCCACACAGACAGGACAGCTGCTCACATCTGGAAGGGAGATGGTCACTCTGACCAGGCTGTGTCTCACCAGCCAGGCACCTTAGATCCATGAAGCTGCCTACATGCCATCAGGGACAAAATCCTGGAATAGCTGTGCACCCAGGGCTCAGAGTGGCTCAAACCTTGGGTTGCTACCCCAAATTCTTGTGTGTGCCTCCAGCCAGTGTTATCTTTATGTTTTGCTAGGGGTCCAACAAGACCCCACAACAGGAGCTGCACACCACCTTGCTCAGTGGTGACTACTTCTCTAGGAGGCTTTCACAGTAGTAACACACCAGATGGTTTTGGGGCAAGATGAATGGGTGGACATGACTAGTGAGGACCTGAAAAGGTAAATCCATCAGCATAGTGCACTCTTTGTCACGTTCAGAGAGACCCTGTCAGCCCTGCTGAGCAGTTTCTCTGCAGGTTCCCTAACTGTGAGGCCTGGCTCCAGGCTGATGTCACCTCACTCCTGCCCAAATCCCATTTGCTCCAGAAAAAAAGCAATTACATAAATCAGCAATGCTTCCCTTTGGCACAGCAGGCCGAAGGTATCCTGGGCTGTGCTGGGAGGAATGTTGTCAACAGGGAGAGGGAGGTGATCCCCTCTGCTCAGCCCTGGTGAGGCCCAACCTGGAGCATTTGTGTCTAGCTCTGGACTCTTCAGTACAAAGGTAGACATGGACATAGTGGAGAGAGTCCAGTTAGGGAACACTGATTAAGAGACTAGACCATTTCTCATATGGGGAAAGGCTGAAGGAAAAGAGGATGTTCAAGGGGATCTCACCAATGTGTAATAAAATAAATACCTGAAGTGAGAGTGTAAAGAGCATTGAGCAAGACTGTTTCCAGTGATGCCCACTGACAGGACAAGAGGCAGTGGGCAGTGAGAAACCTGGAACTCTGAACATCCAGAAACACTTTTTCTGCCTGAGAGTGACTGAGAACTGGCACAGGTTGCCCAGGGAGATTGAGGAGTCTCCACCCCTGGAAATATTCTCTCACCCCTGTAGATACTGCCCACAGCCCTGGGCAACGGGCTCTAGGTAGCCCTGCTCGAGCAGCGGGAGTGGGATCAGATGATGTCCAGAGGTCCCTTCCAACCCCAACCACTCTGTGATTCTGTAAGAGAAACAGTGAAGAGCATGTGTAACACCTGGACTTTTAAAAAAGGTGACTTCAACTTTCTGCTATGACAATGAGTGATTACATTTGGAAGCTGTCCCTGAGATTCTGCTTGAGCTGAAGCCTGCTGTGACTACTTTGCATTTACTCTTAGAAACTACACCCAGGTGGATGGTTCAGAGAACAAATGTATTTAAATTAGGCATGTGGATTTGCATCTTAATCATGTTATCATGATTAAGTAGTACCTCAGCATTACCTGAGGCAACCATAGACTACACACCTAAACGAAACCTGAAATAGTCAAAGCCCTTCTGCTTTACATATGTCAGTGCAGATTTTCACATCTGCAGGGCAAATCATAGATTAGCAAGCAGCATTTTAATGATTGAAAGAGACAGCCTTGTCCAGGACAGGGCCCAATTAACTGCAGTAACAATGAATGCTTTGAAATAATGTATCCTGTTCCTGGACCATCACAAAATTAAATTTAGGTCTTGTCCTACTCCTGACATAATCAATAACAAAACCTTGGGGTCAGATGGACATCAGTGGATTTCAATGAAGTTATGACCGAGTCTTTTAGCCCTGGGGAGTTTAATTATTGACAGAGTGAGTCTCTGCAATTTGCTATTGACTCCAATGAAGTCATGGCAATTTACTGTAGCTGAGGATCTACCGTCCCCCCCCTGCCCCCCCCTCCTTCTTAATATCAAGAATAAAAGCAGTATCCATTTGGAATGGAATGGAATGGAATGGAATGGAATGGAATGGAATGGAATAGAATAGAATAGAATAGAATAGAATAGAATAGAATAGAATAGAATAGAATAGAATAGAATATTATATTTCAGTCTGTTAGGAAGGGACCTATAGTGATCATGCAGTCCAAGCCTGTTCCAGTGTTTGATCACCCTCTCAGTAAAGAAATGCTTCCTAATGTCCAGTCCAAACCTCCCTGATGTAGCTTTGAACCACATGTTAGGTCACTGGATCCCAGAGAAGAGACCAGGATCTCCCTCTCCACTTCCCCTTCTCAGGAAGCTGTGGAAAGCAATGAGATCACCCCACAGCCTCCTTTTCTGCAAACTAGACAGGTCCAAAGTTCTTAGCCACTCCTCACAGGACATTCCTTCCAGCCCTTTCACCAGCTCTGTCACCCTCCTCTGGATGCATTCAAGGACCTCACACCCTTCTTAAATTGTGGGGACCAGAATGGCACACAATTTTCAAGAAGATCCTCTCAGAGAGATCACAACTTCATATTCTTCTGAAGGGCCTGAGCCCTTCAGCCTGTGGCAATGGCCACTGCAGTCTCTTCAATTTTAGAAAAGTTCTCATTTCTCCATCAGAGCTAAGACTCAGAACAAGTGATAACCACAGCAGCTGCCTCCTCATACACCATACATCTGCTCCTATATCTCATGTCAGGGAAGCAGCTCTCAAACCCAAGGCTTCTTGGGGAATCCTTGCTCGCTGTTTCTCCCACGGTGTTTGCTGGTCAGACTACCTCACATGGACTATGGACTCCTAGCACCATGTGGTAATCACTGCCTGGTGTTTTACCTCTGAAAATGGCTTTGAAAAGTCATTCATGATGCCATAAAATGGATTTTTGACACTGTTACACACCCTAGCAGATGCAGCCTCTACCCCCATGTTAGTAGGAATTGTACCCACACCTCCAGCCTGGTGTTTGGTCTTGTCTGGGAGGCTGAAATCCAACTGAAGCAGCTTATCATAGATTGAATTTTCATAATTTCAGGTCGCTCTAAAACGTGGGGAACATTTCAACACTAAATGGAGAAAGCTAAAAAGAGAACAAGATTAAAGAGCTAGGGCTGCAGATAACTTTATATCGATTGAGAGCTGGCAATTACAGAGCTGGCTGGAGACCTGTGTGGGGCCAGCAATTGTCCTTTCCTTCTTCACTGAAGCTGGAGAGCAAGTCTTGCTGCTACTCCTTCTGAAGCCAGGTGAATGCCCTACTAGGGGCATTGCCAGTCACCATACAGCCCTTATCCCCAAATTAGCTGATGCATGTCCATCCAGCTCGTCAGGATCCTCTCTGGCTTTTTGTCTGCCCTTCTCCTTGGTTCCTGCAGACAGTATGACATCCACAGACCTCTGAAAAGTCCAGGTGTGTGCCACTCATCACTCTTTGCAAAAAGAAGGGGGTCAACATGGGGAATGACAGAGAGCCAGCCCTCAGCAGAGAGGTGCCAAGTGAGCAGATCAAATATTTCTGGTGGGTGGCGGACTGGCAGTGTCTGGGAGCAGGGCAGTCAGGCAGGGGTAGCATTCTCCCTTGTCTGCAATGCTGTGAAGTCCTCATCTCTTCTGAAGTGCTGTCACTGTTGTTACAAATCTTTGTAATTGCTAACGTGTGAGATGAGACGGAGGGCTTTGGCACAGCTCTGTGCTGTGGCGGGGTAAGTCTGCAAATCCAGACTGAGTGCCTCTGGATGTGCAATGGTGCAGTCAAGATCAGCCTGAAGCTTGGCTGAAATATTTATTCAGAGCAAATGAATAGGAGCAAAATGTCTTCTTTGCACATTGTCAGAAAAATCATTTTGGTTTTGGAAGAGGTTTTATTGAACAGAAAAGTGAGAATTATCAGGAGCAATCTTTCAGGATATTTGATGCTGACGCTGGTACAGTTATTTTTTCCCTGTCCCAGGATACTGTGAGTTGAAACCATTTTGGTCCCACCTATGCCTTTCTGAACAGTGCTCAGAAATTTCTAATAAAGAACCATCAGCTGGGAATGTCTTGCCAGGTCACCATTACTGAAGAAGTAAAAACATTTTTCTGCATAGTGTCTCCTGCTGCTTTTAGGGCAGTGTACAACTGCATTTTTCCTGCATGCTATTTATGTTCTGCCTGCATCCTAGAAAGAGATTGGAATATTTTTTGATTTCAACTTCTCATTACCACAAAATTATTATCTATGGATTGTCCATTGTAGAGAGGGAACCAGGGAAGAGAGTACAATAGAACTTGCTATTTATTTTGATTACTCATTTTCTGAAAAATCAAAGAGCACTTTGTCAGAGAAGAATGAAGTATGTATTAAAGTAACATTACTTAAAATGCAAAAATATTTCATTCAAAGCAGATTAGTTCTATTCCTTTTAGAGAGATTTAGTTGTGCTTATCTCCATGGGAACACTACTATTAAAGTCAGTGACGGATTTTTAAAGGTTCAAGAGAGAAGATGGAAGAAGTTTTATTTTTCATCCCCTATCATTCCTCTCAAGACATTAAAAAAAATAATAAAATGCAGTATTAATTTAAAATGTGGTTTGAATAACACTGTTACTCTCAGCAACCCAGGAGAACTAATCCTACAGATTAGCTAAGAAAAAGGAACACATTTCCTAAATATTTATTGCATATATCACCTAAAACTCCCCTTATTCTCTGCAGTGAACAGTACAACTGTCAGCTTTGCTGAACCACAGTGCCAGAGCATCTAGCAAAATATAAAAAAACCCACAAAACAAAATCAGATAATCTTAGTCCAGTGTCAACCCAGGCACAAAAAATTGCCTCCAGCAATGATGCTTTTCACACTTTGTACAAAGATTGATCTGACCAAGTCTGGCAGATGTGAAGTTGCAGTAACAAACACTATTAAATGACAAAATGGTAGCTGTACAGACAGCAAGACATGGTGCTGTGACTTGCAAGACATCATAATTGTTGACAAGTATTTGGGGTTTCTAATATCATCTCTGTACCACTGCTTCCACCTTCTTGGAAGATCCATGAAGAAATATGAGCCTAAGGAGGATTTTATGTTTTGTTTTGTCTTACTTTCAACATTGCCATGTGCCTAAACAGATTGGACGATTGAGCCAGTGTTTTCCTTAGGATATTGTAGACTTGAAATCAGAACTGAAATAAAAATGAGCTGTTGTCTTGCCTAAACATGGTGATGACATTCTGTTCCAGATGTCCACGACAATGACTTCATCTAAACCCCTAGGTCTCTACACTTCAGTCTTTTTCAGACAAATACTAGGAGGGGAAAAAAAAGGGCAAAAACAAGAAAGAAAAGAACAAGTGATCTCATAATGATTTTCATGAAAGCAGCTGCCCACTTCAGTTAACGCTGCACTCAAAGTGTGAATGGAATGGGAAGCCTTTTAATTTGATGGGATCCATTTCAGGCTCCTCATATTAAACTGCCTGTGATCAGGAAACATATAGATCAGTAAGACCAACAGCTTCCTGAAACAGCAGCAGAGAGGCAAGATCCCTTCTTTCAGGTGAACTTATAAGGGCATAAATTATTGAGTAAGACATCTATATGAACATGAAAAAAATAGATAAAATTATGTGTTTGGGAACTTGCTGCAGCTAGACCAGGGGAAGTGAGGGATTAGCATAGTTCCTTTGCTTATTAAGGCACTCTGCTCCCTAAGTCCTACAAAGCAAACCAGTCAGAAGTGACAGTATCCCTAAAAGTCTTTACTAATACACCTAATCAAATTTTCTTCATTTTTTGTTCTCTTTAAGGAAGCATGCAGTAAGTCCAAAATATTTTCATATCCTAGTTTGCTTCACCTTCAGTTCAAAATGTTGGGTTATACCATCACTAAATCTAGATGCTTAGAGCAAAACAGAAGCACTGCCAACAAATGCACCCAATGGCAGAACGCACTTAACAGGAGATTATTTGCCGAACAGTTTTGTTGCTCTCTTTTTTTCTTTCCCCTTTAATTTATGGGAAAGCATTTTAGTGAGAATTGGAAATGACCAGACTCTCAGCCTTTCCCAGCACTTTCCTGAGAACAACTGCCCGTTCTTTCCTCCCACTACACTCATCATCATGTGCAAAGGGAAGAGCATTAGTGAAACTCCCTTGCTCAAATATTGCATTACCAGAGAGCTGAAGCAGACAGAGCTCCCTGGAAGCTGAAGCACAGTTCTAGCATTCACCATCAAAAGAGCAGAGACTTGGTCTTCTTTCAGAAATTCCCTATGTACTTGCCATCATGGTTAACAAACCAGTGGTGACCTCGCTGTTGTTGTTTTTAATATTGACTGCATTAGCTCAGTGTTCAGGCTTACATGGTGCAATGTCATCAAAGACAGCCCCCACTGATAGATTAGTTTTGGCTCCCAGTGTAGATGACAGCTGTATATTTACACTGCGTTTGGCAAGAAGGGATTTTTTAGAATATTGCCAAATACAAACAGAGCTGGAAAGGTGACAGTTTCCTAAAAAATAATTCCAGGAAGGAAAGTCCATGATAACAACAAGATACAAAGCAGTCGTGTGACTTTTAGGCAGGTTTAACTCTTTTTTATATTCTATCTTTGGAACTCATTACGATGAGCTTTTTCTGACTTCAATTTAATTATATTTTGCATTCTGGATCCTTAGAAAACTCCTCCCTTGCTGCAAATTAGTAATCTTCTCTCTCAGTTAAAAATTTAATCTAATTTCCTTACTGAATAGAATACATTTAGGTCTTCTAGCTAGGTTTTCTACCTCTTTAGACTCTCCCCTTTGCTTATTACTATAAAAATAATTTAGGCAAAAACCAAATAAAATATTGCAACTTGATTTTTTTTCTCTTTTTTTCTAGAATTATCTGTCTGAATGTAACAAAGGAGATAGTTGCAACTTCTTCACTTTCTATTTTTAGCATGGTGTTTTCCTTGTTAATGAGATATGCTTGCAATTTCTCTCCATACTCTATATTTCTTAATTTTCCTCAATTCCAAAATGATCCGTGGGTGGATTTTCCTGAAGTCATAAGGCAGTGACACAGCTATTTCCTGTTGCCATCAAAATTCTGTAACAGAATTTCTCCCTCTACAAGTTACTAAGTTACTTGGAGTACAGCCAAAACAAAACAAAAAACCAAAACAAACAAAAAACAAACAAAAAAAACCCAACAAAAAAACCCCAACAAAAACCAGAAAAGAGACCTAAGTTGACTGATTTGATTGGATCCATAAAAACTTTTCAGTAGCCACATGGACTTTGTGCCTTCAGTTCTGCAGATCTACAATGATTCCAGATAAGTGAGAAAACTGAGAACCTGTTCATTTGCCAAAAAAAACCAAACAAAAAAACAAAAAAACCAAACCAAAACAAAACAAACCACCCAAACTAAAAAAAACTTCACCTTAAAAAATTTTAAATCAGATCCATTCCAGAAAAAAGGGCTGTATTTTTCCACTTAAATATGCCATAGGAAAAAGGAACTGGTAAGATGGATCATTTAATTCATTTTAGCCAGGTCACATTTATTTTTAGCCTATGGAATTGGCACACATGAGTAACGGAAGCAGAATACCTTCAACTACATTTCCAAGTTTACATACAATTCCTAGTAGGAATACCAAATGTCACTTTTAGCTCAGCAGAGATTTTTGTAGCTGAAATTCTTGCTGTGAAAACCCAGAACCATTTACGATGCACGCGGCTTTTAACTCTTTGCAAGGGTTTTTCAAAATAAATTTTCAACTAATTCTGGAATACCTACAGTATCGCTCCTAAATAATCCTGCACGTGCTGGTCTGATGTACTAAACCTTCCATAGCTGTTAAAGCCGGATTCAATATCATCTGCCACCCATCTGTCGTTTTCCCAGCACTGGACTCTGGCTTTCCCCTGCTACTGGTGCAGGTCAGGCGTAGCTCCTGAAACCCCTGAATTCTGCTAATGCAAAAGACTGAGGAGAGTGGAAACAAGAGAGCGATTGGTAGGCAGAGATGGCTATTTCTTCACCGAGCTGCAGTCTCCTTTATCTCTTCCTTGCTGAAAGAGGTGATGATAATCTCCACCTGCAGGAACAGATAAGAAGGGCAAAGACAGATATTATAACAGGATCTTTAAAACTCTGTTCTCCCCGGCCATTACTCTGATCACTGCCCGAAAATTACTCTCCGAAGTGGTAATGAGCTGAAAATGTTAGGCTCTCCTTTTAAATAAAGCAACAGCACCAGAAGAACAATTGTGATTGTTAAAGCACCAAGGCTTCTCCAATGAATGTATCTGTGATATGACACAGTATGAGGTCAGATGAAACAACTGTAACCAAGGAGGAACACAGCGAGAGAACAATGAAAACTTCAAGATCTGCTGCGAAATATTTTTTTTCAAGTGTATGTTTGCAGAAGGAAGTAGAAAGAGATAGAAGTTATTCAGGAAAAACAAAACTATTTTAGTCTACTGTGGGTTTCCTTTATTTTAAAATTATAGGTTCTCTGTGTGATTCACAGGATCTTCTATCAACTTGCATTTTTTAGAATTAACAGGTCCCAACACACATGTATCTTCTTGACCCAGGTACTAGGTCCAAATGCACAGGATGGTATTATTATGAACTGAATAGCTTTCAAATGTAACAGATATCTGCTGTCAAAGAGATATCAAACATGCCTCATGGCCAAGGGATCCTAGAAACAGGTATTTCTGTAATCAACTGCTGGCCCTCTGTGTCACATGGGAAGCAATACTTTCTGCTCCACAATAAATGCCCCATCGCTCTGCCTGGGTGTGCTGCTGAGCCTTGGGAAAGGGCAGCTCCCCGTGTGCAGCACTGCTTGGGTTTGGCCTTGCTATTGGCCCTGGAGGTGACAGATGGGAACGTCCAGGTCTTTCAGCAGTGACTGACATGTCACATCTGACCATGAACAAAGCCCAGTCTGGCTCCTGCTGCCAGAGGCAGGGTGTTCCCAGCCCAGACAGAACCAGCACTCGGCTGCCTCCTTTCCGGTGCGATGGTTTTGAAGGCACAGCACTCCAACTACCTGCCGGGGGAGACAGGCAAGGAAACAGCATCCTTGCCAGTTCAGCTTTGCATCAGGACCTGACTGGCTGCATTCCTACAGGAGTAAACTCCCATCCCAAGCTACTCAGCATCTTGCCTTGAGGTGCTGCAGCTTACAGAGAGAACAGTTCTCAGAATAAGCTGTGATGGGAAAAAAAAGCAGTGCTGCAGTAAGTTTTGAGTGCCTTACACCCAGCTGCCTTCTCCTTCAGGGGATCAAGGACAGCAGCTATAAACATGCAGGGGTCTTTTTGCCCAGGCTAGCTGCTGCTGGGGAAATAAAGCCCTGTCACCAGGGAGGTTCTGAAAGGCATAAAAAGCCACAGCTTCCAGACACCATGTCCTGCTGCAGAGCCATGCCTACCCTGCCAGCCTCCTGCTTGCTGCCACTGAGGCAAGTCACAGAGCAGGGAATCATGACCAAGGCTGGGAAAGAGAAGGCCCCACTCCTAGTGTGGTCAGAGAATTCTCCCAATGACCACATCCAGTGAAGACCTGTGGGGATGGTGGCCCTGGGGTCACCACATCCTTCATGGGAACCCATGGCCTGGTATGGCCAGGTGTGGGGTTGGGCAGCTCAGGCAGGAGCTGGGTGGCTTGGGCAGGCTGCCTGGTCCCCTGCGCACCTGCCTGAGCAGTGGGGAGGGGACTTTGCCCTGGAGCCCTGTCGGGACGGCACAGGCCAGGGCACACACACTGGACACACATGTTGTCCATGAAATGGGAATCATTACCTGGCGTGCAACAAGCCAAGAATTGCAAACTCGGGAGACATTGATTATTTATTTCAGCATTGTGCAAGCCTGGGTGCTCAGTGGTATTCCACAAATCAAGCACAAGCAACCGGAGTTTCTGTACCATTATTCATAAACAGAAATTCAGAGTTAGCAACTTCCCAAGCTCAGCCCCTCTAGTAGGATTGGTTAGTCATTTCCATACAAGTTACATAACCCCAGCTAGTCTGTACACGTGCAGGGAAAGGGTGTTCATCTGGGCAGGGGTCTTTTTGACCTGTAGGTGTGATCTTTAGCATTTTACTTAAGGTTGTTCAGCAATAGGATACACAGACCTTGAGTGTTTTGGCTAAGTTAGCAATGGAACCCCTGGAGCAGGTCCAGTGGAAGACAGCAAGGATGACTGGGGGACTGGAGCATCTCTCTTGTGAGCAAAGGCTGAGGAAGCAGGTCCTGTTCAGCCTCGAGAAAAGACAACTGGGAGGGGACCCCATCAGTGTCTACAAGTATCTGAAAGGAGGGTGGCAAGGGGATGGAGCCAAGCTCTTCTCGGTGGTGCCGAGCGATAGAACAAGAAGCAACAGACAGAAACTGATGCACAGAAGTTCCACCCGAACGTGAGGAAGAACTTCACTGTGCAGTGACCATGCACTGGAACAGCTTGCCCGGAGAGGGTGTGGAGTCTCCCTCACTGGAGACATCCAAGAGCCATCTGGATGCCACCCTGTGCCCATGTGCTGTGGGGTGAGTCTGCTCGAACAGGGTTGGACAAGACGCTCCGTTGTGGTCCCGGACCCATTCCAAGAGCCTGTGATTCTGTGCATGTAGACAGCAACATCGGGATGTGTTGCGTTCTTGAAGCTCATTAGTGCCAGCATGTCGGTGAATGGGGCATGCCGACTGCTGCCTGTTCCACTGACTGGGGCTCCTTTGTCGTGCTTGAAAGCGCACACAGATCTTACACCAACGAACCTCCTGACTGAGGATAACACACACACATACACACACACACACACACACACACACACACACACACACACACACACACACACACACACACACGCACACACGCACGCACGCACACACACACACACGCACACACACGCACACACACGCACACACACACACACGCACACACAGAGACACGAAACTGCCGACGCGGACGCGCAGCCCACACCGCCCTCGCGCCCTCCGCGGCGAATCTGCCGCTACGGGGCGCCGCCCGGCCCAAGCTTCCTGGGCGGCTTCGCGCCGCCCTGCCCACGTCGGAGCGCGCGGGCGCCGCGCGGTGGGCGTGGCCGCAGCCGCTCCGAGGGACGCGCCGGGCCCGGGGAGGAGGAGCGGGATCGGGAGCGGGATCGGTCCTTCCCCGCCGCCGGGGCGAGGCCGCAGCGGAGCGGGGCGGGGGGTGGCCGGGTCCGGCCCATGGACCGTCCGTGCCCGAGGCGGAGCCCGTGGAAGGAGCCGCTCGGCCGCGGGAAGTGGCGCGGGGCGGCTGAGCGCGGCTGAGCCCCGGGGCCTTCGCTTCGCCCCGTCCCGTCCGTACCCCGCGCCCGCCGCCCGAGCGGCACCATGTCGGCCAAGGTGCGGCTGAAGCGGCTGGAGCAGCTGGTGCTGGACGGGCCGCAGCGGCACGACAGCGTGCTCAGCGTGGAGACCCTGCTCGACCTCCTGGTCGGCGTCTACGCCGAGTGCAGCCGCGACTCGCCGCTCCGCCGCGACCGATACGTGTCCGACTTCCTCGAGTGGGGTGAGCCCGGGCGGGGCCGGGGGCCGTGCGCGGTGCCGGGCGAGGGGCGGCGGGCCGGCCGGGGGCGGCCCGGCCCCGCAGTGCGCTCCCACCGCCGCTCCCGGCAGCGGCCGGAGACGCCGCCCCTGGATGCGGCGCCTCCCTGGGGAACACCCCCGCCGCCAGCCGGGCCTTGACCCTCCGGGTCTCCTCCCTCGGTCCCAGCGAACCGCTTGGCAGCCGGCAGCAGGAGCAGCGGCGGAGTGTCCTTGGCCTGAAACCCTGCTCGGCTTAGCCCGAAATGTCAGGCTAATCCGGCACTCCTCGGAGGGTTTCCTACCTGGGGGAGGGGAGGAGGGGGAGCACCAGGCTCAGGCTTTGAAATGTTGCTCCTGGTGCCGGCTCGTTGCTTTAGAGAGGGCGTGTGTGTGTGTGTGGCTCGAAGAAACAGTTCCCGTTCATCGTGCAGTCTTTTTTTAATTTGGGCATGCCCCCCAAGGACAGAGTATTTCTAGGCAGCCTTTCTACGAGCTTTGTTTAATGGTTCCCTACTGTTAAGCAGCCTGATAACGAGAGACCTCCAATAGTCCGGAGCGTGCTGACAAAAGAAAATGTGGATACTTTTGATAGCACTTAGGATAAAGTTTTCTATCCAATGTTGTTTAGTTAAGGCTATTGACTAGAGGTATGTGGAGAGCAGAGATCCTTCCCTGCTGCATGTCTAAATGAATTTATGTTAAAATGGCCATGGTGGCTGACTGGTTTATTCAGCTGAGTAAGTTATGAATAATAATGTATGACGAAGGTGACTTAAGTTCTCCATGGAATAAGAATTGGAGGGGAGGGAGGAGAGATCATTGCTCACGAGAATGTTGTCCCGTTTATCAGCTGTTCCATCCATGTACAGTTAATTAGGCTTTAAAAGAGCACTCTTAAGAAAATAAAAAAAAAAAAAACAAAAACAAAACAACAAAACCCCCCCAACCAACAAAACAAAGGATTTCCTAAGGGAGAGGGAGGGGCAGATTTACTTCAGTAAATGCAAATGTGTGTCTTTAGCACTAGAGACCAGAGCACTAACATGAAGGGACAGCTGGTTCTCCTTAATTTCTGTGGGGACCACCACTCTTTGTCGTACACTAACAAACTAAGAGGATTCACTTCCTGGACTCTTCTATTGACGTCAGTAATGCGATTGCCAACTGAATAATTAACCACTTTATCACATCTGCCCCGCAAGGCTGCAGCCTGGGGAACATTGATTATTTGTTTTGTCATGGGAGCTTTGTATGTCTTCTGTAAAGAGCATTCAGGGTTTTTGTTTTCAAGCTGATGGCTTGAACGAGTGAGCACCAGCAAATTGTTAAGTGTGATGGATCAGACTGCAACATACTTTGAAAACTGAAGTTGGAAGGATTTGGGGCAGGCCAGAGAATGATATGCTTTTTCTATAGCGCTGCTGGTGGTTGTGTCTTACTGATTGATCCCAGCGTTGTCATTTTCTGTGTGATGGAGAGGCCGATTATCCAATTGTTTATAAAATCGCTTCTTTTAATTCTATTTATTTTGTTCACTGAATGTGAAAAGGTTACTGACTTGATGAAAAGTATAGCTCGCAATAAAAACAGTGTGTAGGTTTTACTGCAGTGTGGGATTACCCTGGTATAACAAAGTGCCTATTCAATAAATAATTGAAATGTATGTGAGCTACCATCTGGTGCTGCAGAGTAGGGATAAAAGTTTATAATCCAGGCTCTTGATGGTAAGGGGGTGGGCCTAAGTCTGCACTGTATATTTGTGTTCCATTGGCAAGGGATACCCTTAAAACCAATTACAGTTGATACTGTGTGTTCCTTCCTGTCCTTCAAGCTGTTAAAAACAAATCAGTGCCAGCAAGGAGACACCTTTTATCTGTGTCCTAATGCCCTCACAGTGTGTTTCCACTGACAAGGAACTTGTTTCTGCCTCCAGCTAATAAGGAAAATATCATGCCAAACATGCTAATCTTCCTTATGTCATGATGTGTCTTAATTACAGCCTGATTTCTGTTAGAAGATATTCTGGATTAATGTGCACAAGTTTTCTGTGCTGCTATGTGTCTGTAGAAGCATCAGAGTGTAGTTAAATATTTGAGATATACTTTGAAGATCAGTGTTTCTTTATCAGCTGGAGACAGAAGGAATTTCCTTTTGACAAAATGGAGACTTACCACTGACAATGGAAATAAGCTGCATAGGTATTAAGTTTGAATTAAGATGTGCTATATAACAAACATTTTTTTTACAATTTTGATTTTGAAACGGGGTGTGAGGTAACACACATGTAAAATTCCCTTGAAATGATTCAGTGTGGCTAATGGACTTGCTTGCCTTCTTAATTGGCTGGAGAAAATAGAGTTCAGGTGTGGTAGTTGAAGCAAGGTTTTTTCTGGCTGTGGGGTGCAGAGGAGATTCTGAGTTGTGCGGTGTAGTTGCTGGATATGGATATCTCTGCTTTCTGACAGAGCATGGTGCTGCTCATACTCTGTAGGTGGTGAATCCTGGAGAAATGGGGAGTACAGAAAATTAAGTCCCAGGTTCATCCTGTGAGACTTAGCCCATCTCCTCTCTATTCGACATCCGTGGAAGCCTCGCACCTTACCTGCGGAGGCTGATAAACTCCAAATGCTGCATCCCATTGCTTCTGTCCTATTAATTCCTCTGCTGCTTCCTGGTAGTCCTGCCACAGGCTTATTTCTTCAAAATCTTCTTCCTATTTGCTAACCATAGAAGAGCGCAGGGTGTGGTCCTTTGCCTTGAGGCAGCTTGTGGCTTCCATTGCTTTACAAATCTTGTAAGAATCTGCGATTTTAACCTTGTCAATTATAGCTTTCCCATGGTGAATGGAGCTTTCAAACAGACCGTTCTTTCCCTATACTGGATGTATAATACACATATCTTTATGCCAAGTGTCTTTGGAAAAGAGCTGGCTGAACTGCAACTGAGGAGTCCAAAGTCCTTTTCTTCTAGTTATTTTTATTTTTAACTTCTGTTGAATAAGCTCTCACCAAGTGGTTATCACTGTTATATTGTTTATATAATAGATACTGAAATAAGGCTCAGTATTCTTAGTGGGAATTCAATCCAAGTATGTTAGGTAACAGACCCATGTCTACATGTTCAGAAAGAACTTCTCAAATCTGTGCTTAGTGTCTTCTAAATTGTTGCTGCATCTGCTGCTCCTCGAGTGAGAAATAGTGAGGAGTTCCTGTTTATTCTAGTTGGCTTTGCTCATTCCTCTCTGAAAGTGAGACTGCCTGAAGCTATCAGCAGGCACAGAGGGGATGCTGCATGGACTTTGGACTTACCTGATGGACTGGGATGCTGCAGTGTGGTATTGTCCATATGCTGCAGAGGGATGTCCCAAGAGACCTCCTGCAGAAAATGCATGCTGTCCCTTGTTTACCCTGACAAGAGGAGAAGTACAGGAGTGCTGGAGCAGCACAGTCACAGCTCAGGTGTCTGTGCACCACCTGTCCTTTAGCTTTCAGGTACAGCGTGTTCCTCCCTATGGAGCCTCTTGTTTTCTCATACTGAGGCATCTGAGTCTTGCATAACCCAGTGCTAGAGTAGCTGCTTGCAGGGCACCTTGCTGGCTGGCATCACTTCTGTGCTGGTTTGACATCACCTTGTTTTTCAGGAGTTATCTTAGCTGGCTGTGGCTGGTGCTCACTGCCCCTTCCTTCCAGTCACCAGGGACTGGTGCAACCGGCTGCTCCGTTTTTGGACAGCTGCTCGTCACAGTTTGCAGCCAGTAGTCAAACACGTTCAGAGGAGAGTCTCACAGGAGTGGGCCTTATTTGTATTCAAAATGATCCTGGTGCTGCACAGCCTCTCTTGCTTCAGCCTTTGTTTCCTCTGACCCTGTTTCCTACTGCTGGCCTGCTACAGAGGGCAAGGTGGCACGTGTCCCTGTACACTTCATTCAGTGTTGTTTCACTCCCAGACTGTGTACTGGCTGGTTCTCTCTCTGACAACACCTCAAAACCCCTGTCAGAGTAGTTTAGGCTGGTCTGTGTTTGCTTTTTGGTTTGAAGCAGGCTCAGAAGATACTTCTGTGGACTGTTTCTCCTCATTTGTTATGAGTTGTCTGTTTGAATGCTGACTTACCTTCCGTGCTCTCAGTTTGTGAAAGGTCTGCTACCCAGCTAGAGTGGTGTTCTGCTTTTGGATGGTGGTGGTGGAGTTTTTTTGTCTCTGTGTTTTTCTTTTTTCCTGAGAGGACCTTTAAGTATGCTGAAACTGTGGGGAAAATGAAGAAGATGCAGATGAGTAGCACAGGTAGGCCAGCTTGGCACCTGCTGCTGAGCTCTTGAAGACAGTCTGGCGTAATAGACAGTGGATGCTGTTGTAGTAACATCAATATATTACCAGTCTGGACTAGAGGAGAGAAAAAACTGTATGCACAGAGTGCGCAAAGCAACCTCTAGCCTGGCCCTGAACTGCCACTTTTGGGTATATATTTGTTATGCTTGAATCTGGACCATAGATGGAAAAAATCATGTACAGAACATGGACAGGGAAGGGCTGCTGTGCTGGTGCAGTGATTCACAACTTTAGGTCGCTGTCAGGACTGGTGCTTCAAGTTCGGATCTGGCCATTTGGAGGGGCTCTGTGAGCTTTGCAAATGGACTCCAAGGCCTAGTCTTTCCTACTTCCAGTTCTGCTTAAAGAGATACCTTAACCTTTCAGATAAAAAAAAAAAACCCTAATTAGGGAAGGGATGACCTTGCTGGGTGGCCTTTCTGTCAGAACAGTGCAGAGCTTGTTTTCTCAGCCTGAGAGCAGTTGTGTGAGCCTGAGAAAGGATCTTTCCAGCCTGCATTAGAGCATCTTCTAAACTAGCTGCAGGGTTGACCTGCAGTCCTCTGCCACAAGTACTGCTGTACTAGAAAAGTACTAGGTAAGGGGAGGGGCACAGTGTGTAGCACAGGAGGCAGAACTATCCTTAAATATTTTTGAGATTACCTCAGAGCTGATGGACTTTCAGGGTTGCTTATGAGGATCTGTTGGTCTTTTGGGGTTACACCAGGAAAAACTGTCACTTGATAACACGTCATATCTCTTGACTTGAGGGCTTAAATTCCTCTCTTCCTTCCCTTTGGCACTCCTCCCCCCTCCCCTGCTTGCAGAAATACAGATAAAAATCCAGGAAGGGACCTCGGGCTCTGCCAGCTCGTATAATGTCTTTCTCTGCGCAGGCAGAAATTGCAGTGAGTGATAAGCCTGTTGGGCGTGTGTGTGAAGTGACAGTGGTTGGGTAATGAAGATAGCCAAAATCTGAAATTCAGTTTTCTTGTTCATGAGCTAAGTTTCCTCTACATCATCCTCTATCCACCAAAGCCTGATACTATCCCTTGTACTAGAGCTGGTGGCAGGAGGGTGTGGACTGAGGGTCCCCTGGGGCAGGGTACAGCTCCTGGTGCCTTGCAGATGTTCTAAAAAGGTGAGTGGTGGTGACCATGGGGATTTTTGTGAAGTGTGGATGCAGCTAGAACTCTTCCCTGCTCCTGAAGGCTTTCCTGTGGTTATAGATGGGGTATAGCTTAGGTCACCTTCCGTAACAAGGTCATGGTCATCATCTGGCAGAATAGTGTGACCCTGGCTGCTGAATCCAAATTTCCTGCATTCTCTGCTTTGGTGGAATTGGTTTTGTTCTTTCCAGGGGTGTATCTTAGGGTTAATTCATGTTGAAGTATCCCAAACTGCCAGGTTAGCTTTGACAGCATTGTAGTCTGGTCTAGTGGCATGAGGGCATGTGGATTTTAACCACTGCTGCTGTATGATGATGGACTCTTTACAGGACATCTGTTTTAATCTGTTATATTTAGAACCAGGCAAAATCTTTTAATGGCTTTTCTGTAAAACTTCATGCTGTGAAGCACTGGCACTGAATGCTGCAGTCATGTTTTAGTAGTGGCAAAGTAAAGTGGTCTGGAGCATGAGAGGCCCATTGGCATGTGCTGTTAAAGTGACAGATGGCCTCAGTGAAGATTGTCTTTTGTCCCATAGAAGGAAGTTGTATTGCTTTTCTCCTGTGGATGAAGGTGCTAATAAATACCACCAGTCTTTAGTTAGGGTTTGAGGAATTATGTGGTGTATTGAAGGCTGTGGTCTGTATTTTGCATTTAAATTTTGTTTATCTATGAAAACTCAGAAGGGGTAAATAAGTCACTGGTAAGTTTGTCTTCGTACAGGAAAATATGTGTGCAGCTAGTCGTTTCTCACTGATGGTACATGATAAAGTGTAAGATTGTAATGCAGAAGTAAGATTTCATAAGCATACATAAATCTAAGTTTTTTCTGTCTTGTTTCACTTGCAAATCTAAATTATTTTCATATTGATTTTTCACAGATAATATTAAGATATATTTTGCAAAAAAAAGGACTCAATTTGCATCCTTAAAACTTGCATGGTCAGTGGAAATGGCTTGAAAGTCAGTTCAGTCAACAGATCCAGCACAATGAACTTTTTTATCAAATTAAGTTGAACTAATCTATTTTTGCAAAACATTAATGTGTGGGAATGAGTCAGTTTCTTCCACACCTACTAGAACAAATGATTTTGCCTGTGTGAATCAGAACTAAAAAGACTTGTTTCATTAGCTTTTTTTTTAGCAAGTTTCTTCTACTTCATGGTTGTATATTAATGTTTTAGGTTTTAGGAATGTTGATCTGTAGTTGTGATTAACTTGGAATGTTAAACTACAGATTCTTTTAATTTATAAAAAATTACATTTTCCCCTTGCATGTAATTTGAGGCAATCCATGAAAGCTGGTATAAGATGGGTATTACAAAAAGGAAGAATTCTAATACTTAACAATTGCAAATCTATCTGCACCATTAACAGAATGCAGTCCCAAGGATTATAAAAAATTTTATGGGTTCGTCTTTTTCATTACCAAAGTCTGAAAAAATTAATAGGATTATGGACCACTAATAAATTGTTTAGAAAAATAGAAGGGACTTGTTAAAGCTTTTTAATGTATTTTTGCTTTTGATAATACTTTAGGTAGAGTTGACATTTGTTTCCTAAATATTTCATAAGGTATGCTTGAAAGTTCTAATGTATTCTTGATGTTACCAAAGGGGCTTGTATCATGCTCACTGTTATATTCCACTGAAGTGCTAGGGAGTTTTGCATGTTATTTTATTTTTTTAAAATTTGGGGTTTTTTTGTAAGAAAAGGGATTTAATTTTAAAAATTCACCAGGTCTGAGAATTTTTATGTGCATTTGCTCTGTGGTTCAATGTGATCTGTTCATTTTTTAGCTGTCTCATAACACTAAAAGCTTCCAGCCTATTTTTCTCATCAGCATATGCAGATTGCCAGAATGCAGGCTTTCATTTATAAAGATCTTGTTCACTATAATGAATGTAGCTTTCTTCAGTAGGAAACTACACAGTGTTTTCTTAAGCCTTGATTTTGCATAGACCTCAGTAATCATGTCTGTAGATATACTTAGAGTGCATTCAGATTAAGTGTGTGCATCCATCATTTCCAGCTGAGGCCTTAGGCATCCTGAAGTGCCTGAGATCTTAATTTCTATCATTCATGTCATCAGGGTCTTAACACTGAAACGTGTTATTACTTAACCATGGCCTAAAGCTTCAAATGTGATTAGTACCTCTGGATAGCCAACCTGAGACATCTATAAAGGAGTCTGAGCTTTAGAAAATAGTGGGGTTATCTTTACCAAGTATTACATCGTTGAAACTGTGAAATTCATTAATCAGATGTGCATTAGTGAAGTCTGAGGTATGGTTCTTAATTTGTTTAAGTGCAGTGCATTTGAGGGGTAAATATGTATAGCTGCCTTTCCCCAAAAGGCCAAGAAAAGTTCAGAAGCAGCACCAATTTCAAATATATCCTAAATTATTTTCATAATTTATCATTGTTCTCCAGCATAAAAAATAAACATGGATAATTGCTTTGTGAAGTCCTGCTTGGAATGTGTTTATGCCAGTTTAGTGAGATGTGTGTGCTCAGGGTTTTGGAAAAGTCAATACAAAATTCTGTCTGGACTTTTAATTCAGCTTAAACCTGAGTTATGTTGTTCTAATTGTCATCAAAAGATTTGGGGAAAGGTGAAGTAACAAGTAAGATGACACCTGTTTCAAATTCGCTTGAGTAGGTTTATGGAAGTCAGTCTTAAAGAGGTGTTGCAGCTATTCTGGCAATATTGTACTTTTATTTGGGACTGTGTAGTTTGTGGGATGTGGATTCATTCTTGTTACAGGAGGTGTAACTTCACCCAAAGCACAGCAACCACTGTAAAAGTATGGGGGTTGTATATTATGATTTCCCTGTCAGTAATGGTCCCTTAGCCTAGGAACTAAACTGTATGCCTGTGAAATCTGTCCTCCTCTGCGGAAGGATAAGGTTTCTAGAAATTGCATGGTAATACTCATGGGACATCTGGAGTCTTTTTTCCCCTCTCTGTCCCTGGTTCCCCCCACTACTTCTTACAGAGATTTGACATGCACCTTGGGAGTGGATGGGGACTGTTTCCATAGCCATGCACACCTTAGGATTTCTGATGTTATAACATGGCTTCTGTGATCTTCATTTTGCACATCCTTCCTCAAAAGTTGGCTTCCTCGTGGAGCTTTTCTGTGTGCTGCCAGCCTTATTGCTGCCCGTGTGACTTGGATTATTATGCAGGAAGCTGGAGTGTTCAGAGTGCCTTTTATTTTACTGTAATTAAGGCAGAGTAGAAACAGCAGGAGGGTGACTTCAGGCATGAAGATCCTATTATATCATTTTGAAATATGTTCCCAAAGATTTGCGTTTTAAGATGCGCGTTTAGTCTTTAGATTTAGCTCTTTTTTTCTGACAGGATTAGTTAGGTTGTCATGTGTTGTTGTTCCCTCCACCCCCATTTCTGTATCATGGCTGTGGTCTGTCTCTTATGAGCCCTGAGAGATGGACACCCAGCGTGCAGGCTCTGCAGGCTTTGTTCTACAGGCTTCTGGCCATTTTTGGACTCTGGATCTGAAGGAGATTAAGCAATTTTTTCCTATTGTTAGGTGTTTTTTCCTATAGTTGTGTGTACTTGAATAAGAAGTTTGTATTGAAATTTTGAAATTAAGGATTTAGGTTTCTGTGTCTAGTCTGTGATTGCTTGCATTATGTCAGTGTGAAATGGGAATGTAATATGTGAGCACATTTTCTTTCTTTTTAGTTTGTATGCTCTTTAAGCCAAGGAGGGAATCTCAGTGTTCTTCCTAGCTGTGGTTCCTTTTAGGGTGGTGGTGTTGTCCTGGAATGCTCTCGAGTTACACACCTTGAAAGAAACAACATTTTTGTGATTCAGAACCATGGGGCTTCCTCCAGGAGGCTGTGAGAAGAAAAGTTTTACATGCATAAGAGGCTAAAAGTGATCTAGAGGTCCTGGTGGAGTACCTGGTAGCTAGGAACTGGTAGATGTTGGGTTGTAAGTGCAGAGTGAAGTCTGGAGCCTGTGGTATTTAATATTTCTGCCTTTATTGGTAATAGGTATTTTCCTGAACTCACAACACTTCATCTGTCAGAGCAGACTTTCTGAGAAATTGCAGATCAGCTGTGTCACAGGGAAGAAGCGCACACATTTTCCTTCCAGACCAGCTTTAACTGGTTGTATTAAAATGTCTTAGGTCATGTGGCATCATACCACTGCACAGAGGAGTTAAGTTTGACTGTGTTAACTTACTCTGGTATGTAATTGAAGATTTCCATTACCAGTTAGTTCAGCCTTTGGTTTCCTGAACAGTTGATACTTAATTTGGGAATAATGTCAATATACACAGAGCTGTTTTTAAACTGTGGTTCTTCTGGCCTGGTACTCCAGATAACATGGGACAACATAGTGTGGGGATGCCTAACTGGAGGCTGTATTAGGCCCACAGACTGTCTTTATCTTACCCCTAGAAGTATTTACTGAGGCAACTGAACTCTGGTTATCAGTCTGTGTTTGTTATTGTGGGCCAGCAGGATTTACTGGCTTGGATATAGTGCTGTACCAACAGGGCTACACTAGGCGGGCTTGACCCTGGCAGGCAGGACCTAGTCAGGTTTACATCTGTGGCTAGAATTAATCAATCCTTGTGCATCCTGAAGTTGACTCTGATGTGAATTGTAAAGATAAAAGCCCTGACATTTTGGGAAGGAGGGAAGTGGGAGATTTTTAATTAAGAAAATTAAAAGCCATTTGTGAAGAAGCTTTTACTGCCCTTAGGAAAGGGCTTTGCAGTAATTTTCATCAGTGTTAAAGGTATGCATCCATTTGAGTGGCCCAGACCAGGAGAAGTTGCCCTGGTTTATCCTGACAGAACCAAAGCTGTAGGTTGTCTAGGTATAGACTTCCTGTTCTTGTGGGTAGTGTTAAACATCATAAAGATTGTGTTTAATGTTTCAGGCATGTTTTGAGGGCGGGGATAGCAGATACTACATTCCATCCTCTACCTTTTGTATACAGCATTATACTTCCTTCACACTGTGAAACATCACAAAATTCAGCATGACAAATGCAAAGTTTTGCTCAGTGCAGCTGTAAAAGTTGGGGGATGACCATCTGGACAGCAGCCTTACAGAAAAGGATTTGTGGATCCTGGTAAACAATTAGTTGAAGAAGTTAGTGATGCATCATTGTAGAAACGGAAGCTGCCTATGTGCAGGGCTGCATCTGGAGAATGTAGCCAGCAGGCTGAGGGAAGTGGTTGTTACTCCACTTCTCTAGTCCTGTGTCTAGTTCAGGGCTTCCCAGTACAGAAAAACTGGGAAACTGAAGTGAGTCTAGGAGTGAACCACTGATGAGGTGGAGGGCCTGGAGTACACAACATGCCACAAGAGATACCTGGATCCCGATCAGCCTGGAGAAGGGGAATCTCATCGTTATCCTCAACTGCCACATGTGTGGTTAGGGACAGCACAGAGGCAGATGCTCCCAGGGTGCCCTGGCAAGAACGACAAACAGTGGACTCAGGCTATGGCAAGGAGGATTCTCACTCTTTGTGAGAGAAAAATAAAAGCACTCCTCCTGAGGATGGTCTTGCACTGGAAGAGTCACCTAGAAAGGTGAGAGGCTCTTTATCCTGCTGACAAATCTCAGCTGGACAAGGCCTTTGTTTCCTGATTGAACTTTGATGTTATCTCAGCTTTGAGTGACTGGGTGGACTCTAATGTCCAGAAATCCCTTCCAACCTAAATTTACTCTGTGGTTCAGTATATTTTCTTTCCTGTGTTCACAAATGTATTTAACATCATGGGTGATCTAATAGAAAACAGTTGTTCTTCATACTTCTCAGTAGAAAAAGCAATACGTGAAATAACATCTTCTTGTTGTAGATAAAGTACTTCACACAACTTGGTTTTTTTAATAGTCTCAGGTTGGCTGGCATTTTACCACAGTCTGAACATAAGTATTGACAAGCTTGTAACTAGGCTTGTAAATGAAGGGAAACTAAATTTTGTTCATGTTGTTCTTTCATGTATTTAAAGAAAGGACCAGTTTCCTTGTTCCTGGCAGTGAATTGCCAGAACAGGTTTTAAGAACTTTGGACCTATATTTTATGTTTAGTAGTGTTTCTCAAGTGTAGTTTCCTTGTGTCTAGTTAGCTTTGATAACACTGGGATATTTTAAAGCATTCCTCCATGGAGCTGTCAGAAGAACCTGCCATCCCTGCACGACTGCGAGCCTGAATCATCCTTTATGAAAACTACAGGTTTAGTTGTTGTAATGGCTGTGTTCCCACATCACAAAGGATCTCTATCTAGTAGGGCTCCTAATATGCTTATATCTGACACTGTAAGGTGTCTGGCTAAGCAGTTGCTAACAACAAGGTGAAACAAATCTTCTTCATAAGAGGAAGATCTAATGGGAGATACTCACTGGGGTTTTTTGTTTCCTCTGTAACTAAGAACTCATATAACTTACATGAAGTTGGTCTTGCCAACATGTTTTTAATGCTGATGTTCTTGATTGATGATAGTAGACTCAGCTAACCAAAATGCACAACAAATAGTGTTCCAAATCACGTTGGTATATGGAAGTGCTATCAGTGATGAGGATAACAATGTACAAACGGGACAAAACCGAAGAAATGAATGCTTTATTAGTGGTGTTTTATACTTAGAAGGTATCCAAAGTGGCACTTGACTTTCTTTGCAATGAATTTACATCTGTGTCTTTGAGTACTTCGCTTACAGCAAAACCCTTGGCAAATAATAAGGTTCTTCAAAATTCTTGTATTCCTAAATGCCTGGAAGTCTGGTAGATACCCTTCTCAGAGAACCTACATTGTCAGCTATGTCATGCAGGCATTCATTGAGAGCACTTTATAATGTAATGGTCCACTGCCCTTCTGGGGCAAGGGCTCTGTCTGTGAGCTTATAATGTGTGTTCATTTCTCAGAAGAAACTTTTCTCAACGTGTTGTGCAGTTGTTTCAGATGCTCTGGTACCTGCACAGTGGGTAATGGCAGTAACTTTTTTTGTGGACTGAGACTTGCTGCTTAAATCTACTGGGAAATACCTTTCTCTTCCTCTTATGCCCTAATTTTCTCTTTCTTTTAATTGTTCAGACTCTTCACTTTTCATTTCTTACTTGTATTTAGAAAAGGCACTTTGCAGTGATGTCTTTAAAACAGCAGTGCACACATGGCAGCAATGATCTTTTGTGTCAGTGGCTGTAGTATGTCATTGTGCACGTTGGTAATGATAGTTCTTTCTTCAAGTATGTGTTTGATAACTGCAAAATAAATAATACAGACCTCACTGGAAACTGTGCTCCAGTAATTCACCTTCAGAGCTCGGTGGGTGACAGCTGGTGAAAGATAATGGATTATCTTTCTGCAAAAGGAAAGCACGGGCAAGACCTACTTCTTACTTCAATCTCCTTGCCCTCATCTCTTCCTCCCCCTTTATGTCCCATATAACACTTAAGAACCTGTGCTCTCCATTTTCTGAGGGACTTGGGTGGAGATTGCTTGTTATCACTTCTGTGTTTAAAAAAATAAAATAAAAAAAAATTAATTGGCAAGGAAATAAATTTAACTGTGCATAACAATTCATGGAAGAGGAAATCAACACTGTCTGCTTGTAATCTTTTAACACATACCCAGAAATAGATTGTTGAAGAGTCACAGTATTTGTTTTAAAATCTGTAGTATTGGAATAAAAAATATGCAGGTCTGTGAATTAGAAAGGAGTGGAAAAAAACATTATTTAAAGTCCAAAATATTGGTCAGTATGCTACAAACATTGGTCAGGCCAAATGTCTTTACCTGGAGCTTCCAGAAGTTCCTGTACTTTAAAGTAAACTTTGAGATATTTTTTACTAAAATGTCTGTTAAGAAAAATTTTTTGAAGGAGAGATGGGACTGATGGTACTCAAAGAAAAACTTCTTATATGATATAACAAAGATTCTTACTAGGCTTGGGGATTTTGATCTGTTCAAATATGTTCGCATAGGAAAGGTGAGACTCCAAAGTGACTTCTTGGTTCCTTAAAAATACATTCCTTAAAGAGTGGCCCTTCAGAAGAGTAATTCCTTAAATTTTGATTTCATGTAATACAGTTGTAAGTGCTCCTGTTTTCTTTCCTTCCTGTAAAATACAGCTGAATAGTCAGTCAGGAGTGACTTTTTGCTAACAACTGTATAAACTACTCTGCTACTGTAAAATTTCTTAAAACCATTAGGTACATTTTTGTTCCTTGTAGAGTAATGCTGGGGCAGTCTGAGCATAGTAATAGACATAGTGACAAAGTGACCCTTGGTGTTCATGCAGATAATATAGTGAAGAAGTTTAACACATTACTGTTCCTTCTTTTTATCATGACTGATCCTTGTTTTGAAAGATTTTATGGACCTAGGTTTGGGGGTTTTTTTAAATGATGCTTCTGTGGACTTGGTTTAGAATTCAAATTATATCGGAAAAAAAAGATCTGAACTTCAAGAAATTATTATAAAAGTGAAATTTTGGGTAGAAAAACATGTTAAGGTACAAACAGTAGGACAGTTAGTTTAGTCTTCAAGGTTTTTAACTCCTTTACAGGCAATTTGATCAATAAAAAAGCAAGTTTCATAAGCAGAATCATCTTTCCCTCAGTGCTGTGGGATATTTGTGTCCTGCAGACCATTGCCACAAACCTGTGCTGTGTGTGTACCTGCTCATGAGAACCAGAGTGAAGCTGTATGTTAAAGACTGTGAAACTACCAAGAGATTAAAAACATTTTTGTTAAATGTCACGTCCTTGCTTGATTCACAGTGGCCATCCAAAGATGGAATAATGTATTACTTAACAAGGAATACTGAGCATATTTTTCATGAGGGAAAAAAAAAAGAAAAAAAAAAAAGAGAAGCCTTAAGTGACATATATATTATGTACAAGAAAAAAATATACAGCTCTTCCAGACTTTTACATTAGAGAATTACGAAGAAGTTCATGTAGAAAAAGGATTACATACCCGCAGCTCCATAATACTAGTATCAAAAATGAACTGGCTTGTCTGAACTACAGTATCAAGGCTGAAGAGTTTGACAGTCTTTATAAGATTGTGGTTTGGGACTGGATGTGTTTTTAAAGTGAGTCGATGCAAGTGGAAAATATTACCGAAGAGCTAAAACAATCATGAAATGGGCCGAGTACCCAAGGTTTACTTAGATGACACTGGAGACAAATTAGTAAAGGAAAATATTAAATTCTTTATGGAAAAAGAAAAGGAGTATAACTAAAATGATGCATAAGAAAGTAGAAGGGCAACCGTTTGGCTTTTCTCTTTGTAAATATTGGCTCAATGTCTGTAGTCGTTTGCAGTTGCATTGAAGTAGATTAAAACATTTTGTAGATTGATTGAAATTCCTTGGTTTTCTGTTTGTGGTCACCTCTTCTGCTTGTGGTCTTCTCAGAGGCCAAGTACTATGTCAGAAGATTCTGGAAAGAAGTTAATGCATCTTTACTGGTTCCTGCTCTGGAAATGGGGACTTGTAAAAGCACATCTGCACCAGTAGGGTTTTCCAGCTGCATCTCTACTGGCGTGCAGGTGCTCACCCTGGAGTTGCATAGGAGCTTCCAAAAATTTGGTTGTTATTTCCAAGTATGAGTAAAGAAAAAGGTTGGAAGCCAGCAGAATGGAGCCTGAGGTATAGATGAAGATTTGAGACTGCCAGCCTACTACAAGCTTGTTCTGAATGTCTTAGTACTTGATTTTCTGTTTTGAAATCAACACACCTGTCTAGATGGGCTGTAAATGAGGAAGAAAAAAAGAAATGCTCTGCTTAAATGCATGGAAATAAATCTAAAAGCAAAAGGATCATGGATGTAGGGTTTATTAAACGTAGATGGCGTGTGGATAATGTTACTCTTCAAGTAAGGAGGAGTGTACAAAACTGGCAACTTATGTTTTAAACAACAAGCTTAAAAGCAGAATGCTTTAAGATACTGCACCCGATATAAAAACTTTCTGGGATGATCCTCACTTATATGCCTATCTTGAAAAGCTGAGGAACAAGACATGGAGGTGAGATGCGGCATTTGCAATTGTGAGTACAGTGATTGAACAAATTTTTGTTGCCTACCGGCTTTAAGAATATGCAAGAAAAGGGAGCAGCTAGAACCCAGGGATCTTGTCCTGCTGCTGATCATGCTGGAGTGTGCAGTATGATCTGGATTGGAATGGTAGTGTGGAGGATATAAGATTCCAGGAGCCTACAAGAGGTTTGGGAATGCCTAGAAGCAAGTCCATTAAATAGCGTGTCATGTGGGCTGGCAGTCTGGTGAAAGCTTTCCTAAAATCATGATCCAGAAATTGGATTTAAGAATTTCTGAAAGATACTACAGCGAAGATGTTAGGAAAAGATGGGCTATGAATACTAAACAAAACCAAAATGGTTCTTTGATACACAAAATACTGAGATAAGGGGAAAGAGCTTATTCAGTGTACTGTACATAAATTGCCAAAATTTGGATAGGAAAGCATGATAAAAATACAGAATGAGGGGGAGAGAAGGAGGAAGAACTTCATCCTGCCTTTACTAGAGAAAGCTGAATTTATAATGCTTGGAGACTTGGAAATGTCTCTAGGAAGAGGCTTGGGGTTCTATTTTTAGTTTCCTGTTCCGTATGCTTTGCATACACATGTGATGTTAAAGCTCTTTAGTCATGTTCTAATTCAGTTAGATTTTAAGAATTCACCCTTAACTGTTCCAAGATTTGCCTCCGCTAACAATGACTTTCTGATTTGAAGGGGAGTTTAAAATTTTGAAACTGCATAAACTGTCATATGTCTAAAATTCTAGATTATCATTTATCCAAAATGTTTTGTTTCTTGGGTATTCACTGTATGTTAAAAAACCAAACCCTGTTTAAATTGATTTTTTTTTTCTTATTTAATAGCAGATGTAATGGTCCTGGTCAGTTTGAAACTTCAGAATAAGTAGCTGATGCTAGCAAAGCTGATAACGTGAATGGGCAATAGTCTAAAATGGAATTCTGCAGGCTTCTTGGTTTATTTAATCGGCAAATAGAATTTTGGGCTTTTTTTTTTTTTTTAGCCATGAGCACTTTAAAAAAATATTGGTACTGCTAATGATGGACTCCAATCAATCAGATGGAGTTTGACTCCATTTTTTGAAAGCTACATCTAAGGCCAGAGGTTGGATTTTCTCAGTGTTCCAGTAGATTCTCCCCACCCCCCACTCTTGGTAAAATTTTAGACTTTTCTTAACCATTTTAAATTTAAACTCTACTATGTGGAAGGCCTGGGAATAGATAGAGAAAAATTTTGAAATATGCTGAGGCAAGGCAGTGTCAGACTGGAAGTTAAGGAAAAGGTGCACAGCGAAATTAGAAGCATGTTGCCGTATCTGGGTAAGGTTTTCATCACACATCGGAAGGCTGAGAAGTGTATTTCTCTTCCCTTTTGAATCTCTTATATCCTGTCTGAGCAAGTAATTTGTCAGGAAGCATCCTGATAATGCCCTCTGGAGATGTGCTTACTTTCTGAGTCCCCCAAATCCCAGTGACACTTCTGTTGCAGGCAGCTGGCCATGCTCCTGATGCCCTGCTTGCCCTGGGTTTTGTTGGTAGCGACCTTTGGCACTTGAAGTCAGTGAAAGCAGTGCTGCTGTAAATGGTCTTCCTCTTGTTGCCAGCCAGTGGTATTGGATTAAGTAGCGTAAGACAGAGTAGCTTTGGCTCTAGATTCCTGGTCTAGAGGGGGAACTGAAGAAGTGAGAGTATTTATAATAATAAAAAAGCCACTCTGAGCCGTCCACTATAATGTGTAGCAAATCTTAGCATGGGACTTGTTAGTATTCTCTGCAGATTTAAACACAGTTCCCCTCTTCTGTGCTTCTGAGTAACTTGAGCTACTCCAAAGATTCTTGTGCCTGGTTACAGTAATTGCTTGTCGCATGTCTTTGTGGCCTTTTCCTACGGCAAAGATCTGACTTTCAGTGACCTTTTAATTAGATCTCAAGCTCCAGGCAAGTTTTGAAACAGGGTGAGTAATGTCTGAGAAAATGTCCTCCTGCCCGCTGCCATTTAGAAAGAAGTGAAGAGAAAGATGTGCCACACCTGTTCTTAAAGTAGCTGTTGCTACCTGAACTCTTGAAATTGAAAAACAGCTCAGGGTATTTATGTGTAGTGTTGCAGCCTTGAGCCAAAAAAAAAAAAAAAAAAAAAAGAAAAAAAAAAAAAAAGTCAGGTGCAGTTCTGTAGCACTGTAAGCTCACCTAATTGTCCCATCCCCTTAGTCTTGTATTTCCTAGTCTGTGGCGTTGATCTGGTTGGGAACTGTCAGGCAAAAGGTAATTGTCATTTGGCTGTACTTCCTCCCCCACGGAGCTCCCTGTGTCAGCAGCAAGGCAGGCCACCTCTGCAGCAGCTGGACGCGGTGCAGACCGCTGCGTGGGCGGCTCATCACACCCTGTGCCACTTCACACAGTGGCTTCAGAAGAAATGCTCTGCTCCTTTACCCACCTCGCTTGTGCTGGCTTAGCAGCCTCTCCCGACCCATCAGCTGTGATGATTCAATTTCTTCAACGACAGGGTGATAGTTGTGTTATGTGTCTTGGTAGCTTGGGATCCTGCTGGTTTTGTGATTAGGATCAGGTCAGTGAGGTGAGACCAGCTGGATTTGTTGGAGCTGGTGGAAGGAAGAGAGCTGATCTGTGGAACTGCCCCTCTGGTCAGAGCAATCTGCTACAGTTGTGTCATTGAACTACTTTACTCTAAATTTATAAGCAGAGAAAAGGAATGCGTCATAAGGTGGATTTCACTCCTGTCACTCTCAGTGCATTTGTAGGGTGCTTTGGCAAGAAGAACTTACTGGAAACCTCTAAGCTCTAAAAATAAAGAGGGGTGGCATGCGGTAAATACTGCACCAGTGTAAAGTGTAAATTGTTCCGTTATATAATGCACGTATTATGTTTATAGTAACTTGAGAGAAAAGCTGGTATATATCTGGAGAAAAAAAATTCATTTACTCTAAGTGATTGATAAAACAGCTATACTGCTTTCTTGTTACGTTTTACTTCTAAGATGAAATAAAGCATGCAGTCAGGAACTAGAACCTTGCTCATACATTGATGATGTAAGTGGTGGCTTAATGTAAGCGTATGTATGCATGCTTATATCAGCACAATGTGGTCATCAGATTGGAATTGTTCTATTTCTTAGGATGTGCAAGAGGTGTTGGGTCTGATGAAATTTAGTTGCATCCTGTGTTACTGAAATTTGGGTGAGCTCAAATTTGAGATTTTCTTAACCATCTGAAAAATACCATAATTTTTTTCTGAGCAGGTGTAATTCTCAGACTATTCTACAAAAAATTATTAAGTATGCTTTTAAGACTGTTCATCATGCAGTAAAATAAGTGTATTTTAACAATATTTACAACGTTATGGAATGAAAAATGGAATCATTGAAATTTTACTGTTTGGAACTAGTGATTCATATAAGCCCCCTGAAACAATTTTTCCATTACTGATGTGCTTCAATATGTGATTGCCATTTACTGTGGCTTAAATGGCCTCTTCAACACCTGCAAAATCTGGCCTTGAACTAGGAGTACAGAAAAATTGAGGCAGGAATAAAGCTAAATTAAACAGATACTGCATTCTGTGGTGTTTCTTACAAAGCTTTGACATGTGTTTTGGAAGAGCCTGTCCTAATGTGGTATAGGTTGACTGGAAACAGGCTCAGGTATAGCCACTTCCGTGGTTGCTGTGCTCCATGCCACAATCACCTCAATTTCCAAAGCCATTTTGTGCTTCTGCAGCCTCATCCTGCTCCCTGCCTTGTGCCGGGGCTCCAGTGTCCCAGCTCTGTGGGAGTCCCATTGGGGGAATGGTTTGGTGGAAGGGGGTGGAATGGGATAGACAAGTTAGCTTTCACCTGGAAATGTTCCTTGTTTGACATACCACATGAAGGCTAATGATGATCCAAACCATAGACTGGAGAGTGGTGAGAAGGAACAAGGAGGAACTCCTTCAGAAGAATGAATTTCCTGGATTGAAGTGGTCATGGTAGTTCCCTATTCGGTTGTCTGAGATGTCTGGGATGTCAGACAGTCCCAAGGAAAATCTGTATATGGCTTGATGTACGTGTGTCTTCCAGGCTGGGTACTATCATCTTGAGGAAAATAAAAGGATTGAAGATGAAGCTTATGAAGGCATTGGATATCAGCAGTTCTTTCAGGGCAGAAAAGTTCCTTTATTGTGGAATAGTAATCTTTTCTTTCCATTTTTTTAGCAAGACTAAAGAGGAAGTAAAGTACCATCTTTGAAAACCTTGCAAAATTTGAGTAGAAGCAAGATCCACTTGTTTCAGTCTCTTCAGAAAGTGCCAACTTGCAGACATTGTTGGATTTCTGCTCATTATTTTAGTTAGTGAAGGTGCTAAGGCTGAAGAGGCTGATGGACTGCCAGGGAATCCGTGGTTAGTACGTAGTCTGCTGGGAGAGCTGGGAGTCTTAGGGAAAAGCTTAGGAAAACGTTAGAGAAGCATGGCAGCTTTTCCTCTCCCAAACAAATGTGGCAAGTTGGAAAGAGGTATGAAAAACTGTGGACTACCAAGTGCAGTCAGGAGCACTTCCTCTATAGGGGCTTTCTTTGTTTTACCATGAGAGTTGGGCTGGAATTTAATCTCGAACTGCTGAGTGTGTTCTGAAATGCCCTTATGAGTGCTTATAAAGTTGCAGGTTTTCTTGTCCAGTCTTCCCGCTTAAAAAAATCCTGTGTCCTGACAGCAGTATCCTGAAATACTACATTTTGTGAAGCTTCACCAGGTTTGTGTGCCTAGTAAGTCACTTCTGGCTTTCCCGAAGTCAATGCTACTTACAGTCACATTCTTCTTCAGTGTTAGTACTAACAGTTTCATCTTCCAGGATCAATATTAATTAAGAAAAATCCTGTCTGAATTTGTTCTAGAAACCAAGGTCTAATTCCCTACATTTGGATCATTCAGTGACAGTAACATGAATAAAAAGAGAAATTGTGCCGTGAGCTTCACCCTCTGTTTGATCCCAGTACAAGTCTCTTCTACTTGTACTTGCATCCCTTGTAGTACTAGCACACACCATGGTCTGATTAGCATGTGGTTTTTATTTTACCTATTATTTTTCCTTTGGTAAAGAAGGGTCTTGCATATATATGAGTACAGCGAATAGTCATTTGGTGTGTTTCTTTGGATGTGTGAGCCAACCCCTACTTCCTCTGACCTGCTAGAACTGTCTTTCTGTTTAGTTCTCAAAGACACACGGTGGCCTTGGCAGGAGTTAAACTGGCCATGTGTTTTGCCATTTGGACTACTGGAAACCATCTTTGTGTTCCTCAATACTTGTCTGTACAAACCTTGAGTATTATCTTGGATGTCCTTTCATTGTAAGCATGGAAAGCAGTGAATGGGCCGGGCAGGCAGATAGCCAGCTATTAAGTGTTTGTGGTAACATTCATCAGCGAGCTGGCATATTGCTGCTGATTGAGTCCTTCTGAGTGCCACTTGATTTTGGGGCTTGCCACACCAAAAGAATAACAGTGAACACAGATGATATTTCAAGGTAAATGCCTTGCTCTTCTGCTGGCAAATTTAGCAACACTAAGAGGATCAACATCAGAACTACTACTTGATATTTTTCTTGAAAGCACTTCCCAGTGCCATTAGCCTTTAGCTTAGTGTTAAATTTTTCATGCAGTTATCACAGACTAGTGCACAAATTCCAAATGCCAGAATCAGTTCTTCTGTTACTGAAAAAGCCAGTTACGGAGCAAGATGCAGAAGCGACAAAAACTTGGTCTTGGTTTATGCCTAAAATTAATGATGTTTTTATCCTTTTAAACCTTTGAGGGGTTTTGCACGTAATTATTGAATCCAAATGTTATCCAAATTCATAGTTCTGTTAAGTGTCAGCAAGGTATCTGATTAAAGGTGCTCAAATGCTCTTTTACATGTGTCAGAAAACTTCCATAAAATGAAGCAAAATCCATAACTGGTTGCAACTGAATGCCTTTGTGCAATAGTTCTTCACAAAGCTTGAAGGCTTTTAAAGCATTTGTATACCAAATAAAGACTAACAACTTGATATTTAACTTAATAATTGGTTACCACCTTCTGTCTTGAAAAATCAGCCCCAAGAAGACTCCGACTTTCTTGCTGCTGTGTTCGTGTATGTCTGTTTCTACTGGCATTTTAGTAAATAAGAGAAATGTACCAGCCACTGTAAAACTGGCTGGCCATGTTCAGGGAATAAAGAGGACTCAGACAGCATGTGAAGCAGTGTTTTAGCAACAGGTTGTTCTGCAAGCTCTGGAGGCACTGTAAGAGGTAACCAGGTTGTGCTTTCTCTGGTTTTAAAGCCAGTGGAGTTTGTGTCATTGCAGTGATAACTGAGAGTCTTGCACCACTGCATTGATCCAATGGATGTTGATGGGTGATAAAGAATTGGATCACTGGGCAAGAGGCATACAGAGTAAGCTAAGTGTGTCTATGTATGTTTTAAGAACAGGAGGGAGGGCATGGCAGAAGTAAAAGGCCCGGCAAAAAAACGTGTCAGAGAACACAGATTATGTCACCTTTGACTTTGTAAACAGCAGAACTTTGGTGAAGTTTGTCTTCCTGTAAACTTGTATTTATCAACTTTACTAGGCTCAGTGGAATAACTGCCTGCCCTTCCCGCTGCATGACCTTCTCTTTTCTGCTGCACGCTTCCTTTCTTCCCTCTTCTGTGCAGTATTGTCCCACTGTTCCTGCGTGACTGTGAGGTATGTCTGCTTTGCACCTGGGCGTGTGCTGGCTGCTAGCTAAGCAGGTGACTGCTCTATTCCTGCTGCCACCTTTCCCTTAGTGGAGGTGGTACTATGGGTGTCTCCTATTCACTGCCATTTTTTAAATAAAACTTCTAGCAACTTGGTATCTTTGGACAACTTCAGTGAAATTTGGTAAAGGGGGAAGGGTCTTTTTTGGGGTCAAAAGGTACTGGGTGAGAGAAATGGCCTCAGAATACCCAACAGTGTGATCACACATACCTTACTTCCTTAGGAAACCAGACTGAAAAAAAGCATTCACAGAGGTAGACAGTAAGAGGAAACAGGCCAGCATAGGAAAAGGGAAGCAAGGATCTATGTTTGGAAAAATTAAAACTGGAGTCAGCATAGGATGGAAGAATAAAAAAAAAAATCGCATTTCTAAAATACAGGGGAAATTTCACAATCTGATACAAGAGGATTGTACTTCTTTAAAACTCAAGTGTGGGTTGTAACAGGTATTTATCACCTTAGTAAGCAGGTTGGGGCTACCTGGGTGTGGGTGTCTCCCAAGACATGCATACAAGCACTAACTTGCTAAACCTGCCAGCCGGCTGTTTTAGTAGCAATATCATAGGAGCACTGTTTCTTTGAAAAGGGTGCACAGAGGGCACACAAGTTACTTGATTTCTAGAATGTAAGTTAAGAGGGGTGGCTGAGGGAAATGGTAAAATTTGCTGCTCTTTCATGTTCTTTTTCCAAAGAAAACATCTTAAATAAAATACTGAATCTGCCTGGCAGGAGTATGGCTCCACAGACAGTTATCTGCGTCATTTTGTTTTTCCCTGACATTAATATTTTGCAATTCACATAGTTTCCTACCACAATGTATTGTGGAGGGGATGAGGAGATAAAGGGAGCATGGTGGCAGATGAATTTTTGTCTGACCAAACAGTTTGGACATACCTTCAGGGTAGATCCACCTGGATGTTTTTATTGTGTTATATAATGACTTAAACCCCACATCACTCACAGGATCAGTTCTGAACTGTGAAACTATCTGGTGTAGGCAGTCTGTTATATGAATAGGTCATCCACAGAGCCCATGGAGTCTCCATTCTTGGAAGTTTTTGAAACCTGACCAGACAGAATCATGAGTAACCTGGTCTGAAATCAATATTGACTGTGATTTGAGCAGGAGATTGGATTAGAGATCAGCTAGTCCTTTTCAACCTGAACTGTGAGTCTGTGTCTTATTTTCTTGCAGTTGTCACATTTATTTAAAACTTGGAGCTGCCAATGATGAAAAACATCAGGTGTTCTTGAACATTTGGCAGCTTCAGCTAAGTGGTTTTTGTGAATTTCTGGAAATTTGTACTGGCTAACAAAACCTGGAGGAGTCCTCAAATAAGAATACTGGGGTAACTCCACCACTGAAGCAGGAGTGATGGTAATCCAGCAGGTTGTCTTTTGCCCATTCCAGTGTAAGGATGTTAACTTCTGTGATTCCAGATGGTAAATTATTGACATAAATTAAATGATCCAGAATATGAACAGACACTAGAAATTCAAAACATACCTTGACACTTCTCGTTTTTAACCACACTGTAGGTGGAAAGAGTTGGCCTATTACTTTTTGAGGGTGATGTTGACAGCGCTGCCATCCTTCCCTGACCTGCTTTCAGAAATGAGAGGAAATTTGACATATAAAGCCAGCATGCCCCCATTCCTGGGGTAGCAGTGCAAAGTGCCCAGTCTGCTGTGTCAGATCATCTCCACTGGCATTTCCTGCAGCTTTCAGGCATCCCGAAACTGCCTCCAGATATTTTCTATTAGGTGGCATAATGCAGATTGACTGCATTTTAGATGCACCAGCTCTCAAACCTAAATCACAAACCTATTTACCTGTGAGTAAAACACTTAAATTATGTTTTCAAATTATTAGAATTGATGTTTTCTTTTTGTGTAAACAAAATATCCTAATCCCATTTGTAAGTGGAAGAGAAGAATATGATCAGAATAGAATTTGTGTGTGGAGAATTATGTCTTTCATATGTACCCTGGTTTTCAATGAGGAAATAAATGCTGGCATTTCACTTCTCATTATGAATCAAAACATCAACTGTTACTGTTTTGTATTATTTTCTGGAGAGCATACATTACTTGGCTTCTGAAAATTAGTTGTTTGGGTTTGGCTTTTTTTCCTTGCTTGGCGTTACAGAAAACACCCTTCTTCCAAACAAGTACAATAATGCAAAATCAGCTTGAGGGAAAAGGCAATGGTGCATACAAAGATACTGCACACAGAATGTCTATCCCAAATTCTTATTGCATCCTCACAGTCATGAATAAACAAACTCTTGCAATTACTTGCAGCTAATGTTACCCTGACAACAGTGTGTATATATAACAAAATTCAGTAATCACTGCCAACAAAACCCCTAGTACAGCTAATGCTTCTGTTTGCCAGGATGAAATACTTTCATTAAGGATTAAATCAACTCCAGATCATAAGTTCTGCCTTCAACATTAGGATCTGAAGTAATTATTCATTCCAGTATATGGAGATTGGTTTGAGTTCCCTGTTTATCAAATAGTGATATGTAAAGGGAGAAGCTGTATCTCTTTTTACCAGTTAGGTATTGATAAATCACTTGGCATTGTTCTGGCTAGCACAGTCTGTCTCTGATGCTTTTTGGTGCAAGTTTCTCCTCACTCAGTTTTGCCAGTTCTGTGCGTGGTACTGATCTGCATATTTGAAGTTGAGGAACAGCAGCCTCCTGGGACAACTGCAGGAATGCAAATTGGAAATATTTTTTTGATCTAGCTTACTAAGAGATAGAAATTGTGGAATCCAATACTTAAATGCAGCAGGTCACATCCTGGTGTAAACAGGGTTTTACTTCAAAATGCCAATAAAGTATGTATCAGTTTAAATAAATTACTGGTCTGTTTCCTCCTCTGAACTGTGATATGTTCTGTAACTGCTGTTGTGGTCTCTGTGATCATTAGATTCTGCTGACAGTTTTATTTTCAAGTTATATTTACTTTTAAGGAATCTTAGATGCTTTGACAAAGACTCAGAATTTTTGCTGTTCGGGGGAAGTACTGCCAAGTTTAAAATTTTTCTGTACATTCAAATGTTCATGTTTGGTGCTTTCTAAGACAGAGACCACTGAAGCTGCAGTATTTCTGAACACCATTCTGCTAAATACTAAAAGCAAACATTAGTTAAGTGCGCAAATGGCTTGTAAAAATAGTAACTTCCTTCTAGGAGTGAATATTTCTTTTAATTTACATAGGTTAAACCAGTTTATTTTATTAACTAGTACTTTAGTTGACCAACTGAGATGGAAAAAGCAGGACCAATGTAGGACTCCTATAGATTTTATCAGAAATAGTGGTCAAGAAAATGAGGGCTGCTCATCCTTCCGTCTTCAAGGATACATTTTCTAGAAAGATGGCAGTAATGCCCTTCCCTGCAGACTCTGTTTCTTCTGTTTACTGAAGCTTAAGTATGTGCTGTGCTCAATACATAATTATTATTAATATTAAAATGCAAAACTAATCAAATTAACTTGCTTTTATACAACTTCATGCACTTCTAAACTGAATCCCAGTTTTAGTGGTGTGAAGTTTGATGACACAAGTGGGGAAATTTGTGGATTAAATAATAAAATATTTTGTCAGCAGAAGTGTGAGATATAAAGGGGGGGTTTTTGAGTGTACAAGACAGCTTGAACTTTATTAGGTTTGTGTCTCCTGGCTTTGAAAGTTGCTTGTGATCAATTTACAGCAGCAGCGCTTTTATAATTAAACCAATTATTGTATTGCCCAGAGAAGGTGCGGATGCTCCATCCCTGGAAGTGCTCAAGGTCAGGCTGGATGGGACTCTGAACCACCTGGTCTAGTGGAAGGTGTGCTTGCCCATGGTAGAGGGCTTGCAACTAGATGATCTTTAAGGTCCCTTCCAACCCAAATCATTCTGTGATTCTCTGATTTTGATATTCTTTTTACTTAGTAGAATTATTGCTAAAATTTGTTATTTATTTAAAATAAAAGTTATTATTGGGTTAGTGTCCTCCAGATATAAATACTAGATTTCATTTCCCCTTGAATTTTAGTGACAAAGCTGTTCTGCAAAATTAGTTCAATGACCAGCATTCTGTAGTAGCAAACCCATACTTAATAAGAGAACTTTCATGTTTATTTCTTGTCTGCAGTTGTGTTACGTCCATCTCTGTTCATTTGATGAGAAGGAGGTGAGAGAACCGTGCAAAACAGTTGATACCGCTGCTGATAGCTGTGGTGCTTTACTTGGACAGGTGTCTGGTTGGACTGGTATGGGTCTCTGACTGGTTTGAGGTGGTGGTGCCAGGGAAGTTCAGTGGGAATTATTTTGGGTTTGAGGTGTTAGTCTTATTGACCTTGTGGTGAGGGAAAGTGTGATTGGCATTTCTGCCCAGCTGAAACAAGGAGTTTAGCAGAAAATTTAGCAGTGGCTCTTTATATTTCATACTTTGGATAGACGAGAAACTCTCAGTGCAAGGGGTAGTTGTACTTCTGGAGGAAGCCTTTTCAGTTACAGTCTCCTAAATACAAAGAAGCAGCACGGCTGTTCTTCAGCACAGCTGTTTCTTCATTATTTTAGCAGTAAATGGGTTTTCACTGAGAGGTTTTCGGGCATTCTTGGTTAGACTTCCTAATGGAATTTTCAGTCTGCAATTCAGACTTCTGTGTCTCTGTGTGGTTGTAAGGTTTGATTTGTTTGTGTTAGCTTCTGAAATACACCATCAAGGCAGTGACCCCTCTTGTAGGAATTCTGTTTGGCTTATAATTTATTAGTTTAATCATGATGTAAGGTGAGGTAAAACAGGAGTCTGGGCTGAATTACAAGTAGCAGTTCTGTGATGTTTTATTCAGTTGCAGATAAGAAAAAGTACATGTTTCAGAAAACTTTGGTCTTTTTAGTCCAATAGTGTTTGTGATGAGTTGATGATCAGCAATCTTTTTGTGCTTAGTTTGAAGAGTAAACTGCTGCTGTGCTTGGGCAAACTCATCCCTGTGCAGTTGGCTTCCACTTGCACCACTGTTTTTCCTTATTGATCTAGTCTTCAGAATAGTGTCTTGTGACAAATGTTCTATCTAAATAGTGATCCACATGCTGTAATATGCTGGAAATAAATAAAGTATTCTGAATGGGATCTGGAGAGGAGAAGACTGATGGATTTGCAGGTATAGTGGAATTTATCCACCAAATATTTTGAGAAATGTGGGACAACCAGAACAAAGTAAGTGTAAGCTAGTTAATCACTGTACATCTTTTTAGACTGTAGCCTTTCAGTGCTTGGTCTAATTGAGATCTGGTGAATGTTGCTTAGCAGAAAAGTTCAAAGTAAAAACCTTAAATTAGCCACAGATCTTGTGGGAAATGGTTTCGCTGCTGTTGAGTAGAGACAGCTATCTCTTGAGTTTGGGTTGTCAAAGCCTTAGCTGGTACTAGCTGAAATAATAAAAAGTAAAACTGCACTCCACTTAAGAAGAGAATTAATCTAGTGCCTGTAGGGTAGGACAGATTGTCCATAGGGTTTATCAGTAATGAATGAACTTTCCTTTTCACGTGGTCCTTCACTGATTCACAAAACCCTAAAGAAAGGGGGGGAATTCATTCTGAAAGACCAGTTTACTCTATATTCTTACTAGTAGCAAGGCAGAACCATTTATGCAGTTGAACTTCTGAAAAATTTTAATTGTTAATTAAATAGTGTAATTAGCTTTTTTTCCCTCTGTAGTTTTAGTAGTTGAAAATTTGCTGTTGCTCTGGGTATGAAGTGGGTATTTATGACTTCCAGTTTATGGGTTGGCTTGTGATATTTCTCTTTTATAATTGAATTTTCTTTTTTTTTTTTTTTTTTTTTTTGTTAAACAGCAAAACCATTTACAAAATTGGTGAAGGAAATGCAACTCCATCGAGATGACTTTGAAATTATAAAAGTGATTGGAAGAGGTGCATTTGGAGAGGTAAGAGATTTTTACTTTCAGTCCTACCAATAAAACTTTCATCATTTGTGCATCTGATTTCTTGTTACAGTTGACCTGAGGAGAAAAGGTTCCCACAGATGTGCTAAAATACTTCCAAATGTGGGATATAGCTAGGTACCTAATGCAAGGTCCCTCTGGAGCAGGTTATTCAGTGTCCAGGTGTGCCATTTCTGTGACTGGCTTTCTGACTTCAGTGCAGCCAAACAAGTGTCTCTTGGATGTGTGTATGAACGGGGTGGTCCCACCTACAGCTGCCCAGCTGAATTTGGGATCTCTTCTCCCACTTGCCATATGTACTGCTCGGTGCTGCTCTAATTTAACACAGAGCCGGGCTGCTTCTATGGTAGGAGCACAGAGGCTGCTCCACCCATCTGCCTGTCTCTGTAGCAATCTGGTAATGCAGAAAGACGCATTTGGCTGCCTCAAAGGCTGTTCCCTGTCATCTTTGAAGATCAAAGGCTGCTGGATCTGTTTTTTGGACAGCAAGTTGAGTCATGCTGGGATGATAGGAACGCCTTGTGTTTTGAGGACTCGCCAGTCCCAGGACCCTGGACTAAAGCTTTACTTCTTAATATGTTTGATGAAAGTCTCATCAATCACACAAGCGTGGTAGGGCTTGCCACTGGCTAAAGCATTCACGAGCACCGGGCATAGGATACCTGAGACTTCTGGAGAACCTCAAAGACCACCTTTTCACCATTTAAGAACAGGTAACTAAAGTCATAGCTGTCAGCAAAAAAAGGTTATTTACTAGAGAATTTCTAGAAATAAAAAGCCCCTTATATTTCTTTCAGGAAATTTCTTTGAAGTAGTGCCACACTAAAGTGAAACACAGAGGCTGCCATTAGCGGCTCACTTCAGCCCGTTAGCACTCACCTGCAGCCTTTGCTGCCCGTGGCTAAGGATAAGCTTCCTGATCCCCATGTCCTGCTGTCTCCACAGAGAGCAAGACTCTCTGCCATGCCAGGCATTCCTTCTAAGCATGGTGTGCTCTGGACACCTCAGACTCTTTCATGTAGGGTTTGAATGTGGGACAGGGGTAGCACAGGGCGACCAGAAACTCAGCTAGAGAAACATCAGGACCCTACTTGACCTGGGTTCAGAAAACAACAAGGTTTCTATGTGCATATGCACTTGGTGGTGGGTGAAGTAATGACTTTGTATCCGTGTAATTTTTAGCTACTTCAGAAACTTACTTTTGAGAAAAGTGGACACCTAAGACAGAAATTAATATTTCAAGAATATCTCTTCACGTGTCCCGTCAGCTGATGATGCAGTAACATGTAATTTATATGTAATCATCATGAACAGGGCTGCTGAAGGAAGTGGAGCATTTTAATAAAATGTACAGATAAGCAATAACATCTTGCCCTGTAAGACAAAAGTTCACTTTCTAGTGGATGTTGAACTTGATGAGTGCAATATTTGTTATAAAGAAGGAAGTGTTATCTGAGAGTAATGGAAATACTGCATGAAAATCACTTATTTCATTTGAGTTATTCACTTGAATATTATTTGAACACGAACTTTAGAGAAAAAAGTTACTATAAAAAGTTTGTCAGGAAAAAGCAATAATTGGAAAAATGTTGGTTAGTCTAAGGGAGAGGACTGAGAGCTACAAGCTTAGTTCAGAAAAGAAGTCTAAGGAGGGAGGTTTATAAGTAGATAAAAGGCCTAAAGAATCAAGACAGTAGTAGGTACCTGTCTGCTTCTCTGTTAGGGTTTTGGTTCAAAGCAGTGGCACAGTTTTGAAGACAATGCCCCCACCTATTGCATAAGGATTTTACTCTCCATGAGCTGGGTTTCTTCTGGAGGAAACTAACCAGAACCTCCATTCCAGGTGTGCACCAAATGGCCTTTTGGATCCAAGGAGTGCATAAGAATCAATCACTGGGTTTGACTCTCCTGATAGCTTCAAAGCATGTTTAGTCCAGGAAATGGGGCTAGATGCAGTCTGAAACAAAATTCCTGACCTGCATACAGTATAAATGGGAAGGCTCAGCACGGGATACTTTGATGTTGTTCTGCTCTTGCTGTGCCAAATGACTTGCTATAGTGGCTGTGACCACTGATATCTAAAGAATTTTAGATTAGCGTTTTGGCAGTTTGTCTTTTGGCAGGATTAGAAAAGGTTTCTGGATCTTTTCAGAACTAGACTTGTGATTGCTTTAGTTATCAAGAATGGGAACCCTTTATAGTGACTTTCAGATGGAGTCAGTGTTGGGAATGCCTTCCCACAGTATAATATTCAAGGAAGGCCTGTTTTCCATAGTACTTGTTCTGTTCTTTTTCAAAAGATGCTTTTCTCTACTTAAGGAAGTGACCAGCTGGAAATCTCAGTACAACAGCAGATGAAGTATTTATATGCATTTCAAAAGACTTCAGCTTATATTTGGTAGGGGGTTTAGGATGACCTTTCTTAGCTGTGGATCAAAGTCGTAAGGTCCATAAAAGATACAAATTCTGGGTGAAAACTTGTGTGAATAGTGTTTGGAGTGCCAGAATCAACAATGTGTTTCATACTCTTTCATTTGGAAAAGCATGGAACTTTACAAAAGCAATTCACACATCCCATCCCCCCAGTGGAAATGAAATTTCACAGAAGTGAAATGAGAAAGTATCTTGATTTCATCCTTCTGTTAGAGCTGTGAGTGCTCACAGAGTCAGTGGTGTCAGTTACCTGTCAATATCACATCTTCTTCATCTCTTATCTAGAAAAGTTTTAGTTCATAGTTGCAGCAGCTTGAAACTTTTGATCAGTTTAAATTATACAGGAATCATTGATTTTAAATTCATTATACTTAAATTGTCCTTACCACAGAATATTTTGTGCTTTTTGCTTATGAAGGAATCCTTTGACCCTTGCGTATACCACACTGCTATAACTGCCAGATTTTATAGGTATTATAAAATTGTAATTATGTAAAGGTTGACATTCCACAATAAGAAAATGAAATATAGTTTCATGAAAGGAACTGGTGGTATCTGACTTGTATAAAACAACACTTGAGAAAACTGAATAGAGGAGCTGTGAGTAATTTTTCCATAGTACTTTCATACATACATGGGAACCATGTTGGAAATTACTTGATGGGCTTTATGTGCTAAAAATTCATTTTAAGAATTCCTATAAAATATTTGTTTAAATGTATAAAGAAATTAATCAGAATTAAACTAAACATATTCCTGTTAGAATTAAGTAGTTTAATTTAAATACTGAACAGCTAAACAAGGGAGACTTCAAAAAAGATGAAAATTACATTCCATACTTCTCAGTTTAGCTTCTTTGGATTTTTTGGAGAATGCCAGAGGCTTTATTCTTCCCAAAGAACTTTCTCATAAATCAGCAGCTTTGAAGAAATACAGTTAAAAAATAATAAAAGCATGATATTAGTTATTAGTCAGGATCAGTGGTCGATTTTTGCCAGAAAACCTGTAAGCCAAGGAAGGAAACGTGGTATTTGACCAGAGAGAGGATTGAGAGCACATGTGAGCTTTTATCCCTGTGTACGCAACTACAAAATCACTGTCTGAGGCAGATTGATATAATCACCAGAGCACATCTGTACTGGAATATCAGTACCTCTTGCTCTCTTTCTTGCTCTCTTTCTGCTTGGTTCTTTACACTTTGTCCTGCAATATGAGAACAAAACCCAGTGCACAACAACCTGAATGAAAGTTCCTGTAGCATGGCATATTGAGAAAGCAAGAGGAAAAATGTTTCTTAAATTCTCAGTATTATGCTAAGAGAGAAACAGCCTAGAGATTTCCTCTGTAACCACCTGGACTTCTCCTTTCACATAAAGGAAGCCAACCACTTTGCAGGCAGGGTGAACTGAATTGTCTGAATATCCCTTACAGCAGCATGTAAGGCTCTGACTCAGGAAGCCACTGGCTTGAGAACATGATTTATTTTTTTTTTCAGACTTTTCGTAGTTAGGAAGAAAAGTTTGAAGTGTTATTTGAGTGTGTGACAGTTAGAATAGCTTATAATTTGAAATGCTAGAAGGAGGATAAAACTACTCATGGTTCTTCCTCATCTCCTGGGCTGTATTTGCCTGGGTATATACCCAGCTGGGTGGAACATTTTCATAAGTGCCCCAGTGTTACTTTCAGTTTTTCATTTTCCGGGTCATACAGACGGGTAACTCATGTACAGAGGGAAAACTTCCACAAGGAACAAAACTAATAATAAGTGAAAAGCCCCCTGAAATAAAATCAGAAGTAAAACGGTTTTCTGTTATCTTAATTCTGGTTTCTATGAATAAAATGACTGTAGAAGTCTGTATTTATAGACAAGAAAGTATTTTGTGTAGAATGAAGTTTTTTGTGAGCTACGCGGAAAACACACAAACTGCACAGGAGTGAAAATCGCTTTTGCAAACTACACAGAAGTGAAAATACAGTCTTTAGGAGATTTTAGGAATATCAGCATAGAATGCAAAACTCTTTCAGATTTTCAAGCTTTAGAAAACCGCACCAAAACAACGAAGAAACCAAAAAGGCGATCCTCCTGTGGTTTGAAGTTTGCCTGTGCCTGACTATTCCTTTCATCTAGAAATACAGTGGACCATTACTTGAAATGAAATGATGTCCTGAGAACCTGTGCTTGGTGGGATTGTGCTTACCTGGGAAACTCAGGCCAGCCTGAGAAGTGCTTTCTTTGTGCTTGGTGTTTGGCTGCGCACGCCAAAGGAGCAGGGAGCAATTGTGCTTACAGCAGGGCGAGAGGGATAGGAAGAGGACACTGTCTATGGGGACTGCGGCTCTAAACACTTGCCTGTGCTTCTTTGCAAGGTTTATCTGTCCTCAGTAATGTGCTTGTATGTTTTTAAGGTCCCATGTCCTCGTTTTGTGTAAAAGACCATTTAGGCACACTGCTGTGGATCAGCACATTCCAGTCAAAGAGCAGTTGTTGAAGGAAAAATGCGTCAAAATGTACCTTGTTTGAGAGCTTGGATTGTATAACGTGGCTGACACCTCCTGGAAATTTGGCACCGTGGGACTGAAACAGTTGTTTTCCTTCCCTCGTTTGTTAGCAAGGATTTCTTGAATGAGCAATGCTTACTGTGGTTCCAGCAGAAGGGTGGAACTGCTTGGTCTTGCTTAGCTTTAAAATAACTAAAACTCTTAATGTGCCCCGCCTAAGTATTACTGCTCTGAATGGATTAGAAATACCTTTTCATGTAAATGCTGTTGTGTACAGACTTGATCTGTGTAGTGTTCGGTAATAATACGTCACCTCAACTTGGGATGCTTAGTCAGAGTCTCAGCCGGGATCAACAGACAGAAAAATGTGTTTCCAGGAGAAAAGAACGGCTGTGAGAGAATAAGACTGACCCTTTTGTACCACAGGTTCTGACCACTGATGTAGTTTCTAATGAGAGAGATACTGGCTATGGTTGCAGTGAGTCAGAAGTGAATATGTAAAACCTAGACTTCCCGTGGTCAGTCATGCTTGGCGGTGAGAGCTCTTTGTGCCCTTTCCACCTTGTAATCGCAGCTGTAGGGTACTGAGTTCAGTGTTTTGATGTACTTCTAGAAATTAACCTGGGGCGCAGGGAGCCTATGGACTGCAATTAAGGCTGTCTCACCTATTCAGCAGCTTTGGTGGCTGCCGTTAGGTGCCCAGCAGGGACTGTACCATCCTACATAGTAGATTAATAGAATTCCAAAGTATTGCACACCACATATGACACTTTTCATTCAACTATTCAAAGAGTCAAAGCATTCAGAATACGATGCTAAAGAAGTATTTAATTAGCTCTGCTTTTCTTTAATATGTTCTTCATGAAAGAAGAAAATTAAATCAAAGCAAGCTATTTTCTGTTGTGGAAATGGATGAAGAAAAAAGCTGCTTTGTTTTAAAAATGCTTCAAAGGAGCTGGTTGCTATCTCAGTCCTCCCCAGCTCCGTGTGTGTTTGTGTGGCAGCACCACGTAACTATGGAGACAGGCAGGTTGCAAGGAGCTGGAGAGACACACACAGTTCATTGTGGTGCTGCTGTGAGAGCAGCCATTTGTCTCTGCAAGCCCCCCGGTCCTGGGGAACAGCTTAGGTGCTCTTTGGGGCCTTTATTCTTCTGCAGAATATTTCAGGCTGGTACTTGTAAGGTATTTCTTATTTGCACAACACAAGGATATACACTATGCTCAAAAAACCATGATTTTGCTTTGGAAATCTGCACCATGGCATATGAACTCTATCAAAAGACACTGCAGTTTTTAAATTTATATGTAAAATAGACATTTAAAAACTGATAGAGCAGCCCAGACTAGTTTTTCCTCAAAGATGCAGTATTAAAACTATCAACTAATGAGCTCTATATTAAAGACTTTTTCCTATCTGAAAGTGTCAGGAGGATAAAGTAGTTCCTGCAGTGTTTTTGCAGTAGCTGGTGTGCAAGGTATCAATAGCATGAGACGGAAATAGTAGAGTAACAGTGGCATAAACAAGCTTTGACCAAAGGAAATGAATGTAATATTCAATTATAAATCTGGTAATAAGACATTATGGGTAAATTGTTTACATCTAAAATGACATTTTGTCTCCTCTCCCAGTTGAAAGGCTTGACTAAAATCTCTCCTCAAATGTCTAAAGCCTTTCCAAGTTCCCGTCAAAGGTTAATTCATGGTATTTTACACTGGTTTATCCATGTAATTTTATTGTCTATTAGACCAAGGAGATCTTTTATGATCCAGTTTTATTGATGCCCTTCCTTCCAATTTTATTTTTAGATAGACTCATAGAATGTTTTTTGTTGGAAGGGGCTTTAAAGATCATCTCGTTCCAACCCCTCTGCCATGGGCCAGGGGCACCTTTCACTAGACCATGTTGGTCAGATCCCCATCCGCCCTGGCCTTGAATAATAACAGTAATGCTTTTTCTCTCTTTTTTTTAGCAAGTAAGGCTTTTTTCTGTTCCTACAGTAACATGAGAGGCACTTTAGTTTCTTGATCACCTCAATCATCCTCTTTCACACCTGCTCCAGATGAAGTTTATTTTTCTGAGGTGTGGCTGTGTGTGGAGTTTCCAGTGATTTTGTATTGCAAGGCAGTCATGTTTACCCATCCCCAGTGGTGTGTATCTGCCTGTGAATTCCAGGCTCAGTTTGCCTTTCTTCTTAACTACCTGCCATTATGAGCTGTTTGAACAAGTACTATCACCTATACGTCTATGTTCCTCTTCAGCTGAAAACAGTTTGCAGTTTCACCTTATTCCTGTCAGTCCAGTCCTAAAAGATAAGTTTTACCTGAAAGTTTAAGGTGCCATGAACATGAATACTGTCCTAGTGAGGTTTTTTTTTCGTCTTTGCTTTGAAATTAATGCCAGCATGATTTTTAAGAAGTATTTGTTAGCGGTCTTAATTGTTTTCTGGAAAGCCAGTCTTATATTTAAATGATTTCTGCACTTTATTGCACCTTGCTTACCATTTACATAGAAGAAAATTTGTAATTTGATGCTGCTTACTGATGCTGATCATGTCACTCAAAGGGCAAAGTACAGTGGTGGGAAGTTCTGTCATGTCTGTAGAGGATGATTTGGCTCAGATTCACACCCTGTAGATTTCATTGGAACATTGGGAAAGGTGGAACTTGATCTGGGAAGGCTTTGCACAGTGCATCCCTACATGTCAGTATTGAGTAGGTTTTGAAGATCAAAATACTCCTACAAAACAGCTCAAGAAGCAAAATACTAACCCTTGCTGAAGTCTAGAAAAACTACTTTAGCTTTATTGGTTCTTTATTTTATTTTATTGCACTGCAAGTGAAACAGAGAAACAAAATATGGGAAGGACATGGATAGCAGAAACAATACGAATCTGATAGGGTGTTGTGGCTTGTGGTTACCATAGATGGATCTCAGTTATGCTTAAGCCTCACATGTCATACTCTTTTTGACATAAATGTGTCTAAAGTTGGTTGAAAGGTAGGCACTAGGATTCATTAAGTTTTCTGAAATGCTTGAGGAAACATACTTGAGCTTTATTGCAGGTTTCCTGTTGCCTCAGTCTTGAGCATGACAAGTCATAGTGATGCTAATCAAATCAGATGGTGATCAATCCGTACAGACTGGAAGGGGGTTGCAGTGGTGGGGGAACCCCTGCATCTGCAATTCTTTCTTGTCACATTTTTAAGACTTAATAAAATAGAATCACCTAAATGTCTACCAGACTACTCTGTGGTTGTTGAGCATTTGGCCCCCCTGATTCTGCATTCCAACCTGGCATTATGAAGTGCAGATTTGGAGTAAGTTTTAATTTCCTTAGTTTGACACCGGTATTAAAGGTGGTAGTTCCGGGCCAAAGGTGTGTGGATTGGTTAGCCCATGTCCCACCCGTTTGGCCAGGTAGAGAGGTATAGGAAAAAAAATCCAAGAACCGAGCAGAGCTGAATCCTCAGTTTCCAGTGGCGGAGGGTTCAGGGGCTCCCCAGCCCACCCCTCTGACTCAGTGGTCAGTAGTCACTGGGGCCCACACTGCACTGTGTGTTACTCTGGTATTAAGCATGTCTGCATTTAAATACTTTCTGAATAGGTGGCCGCAGCAGCCTGTGGCTGACTGAAAGAAGTTTTGTGTGACAATAATACTTCCTTTTTGTTAACTCTATACTAACTCTTGTTACCTTCTTTTTTTTTTAATTTGATGCTTTTCAATGTCTGTGTTATGGGAAACAGCAAATTATTGTTTTCTGTTCATCCTCTCCATGACATTCATGCTTTCCTGTGTCTCTCACAGCTGTTACCTCTTCCAGGCCTGGAATATTTTAGGTTATTTAATCTTCTTCATGAGAAGCTGTTTTATCATACCTCTGCTTGTACATTTTTTTTTTTCCTTTCATTATCCTTAACGTACTTCTTTTTTTTTTAAACTTCTAATACTATGTAAATTGTATTAGACTTGGAAATGGAGAGTGAATACCAATATTAAATCCTGGTTTGTGCATAGCATGAGCTTTTTTTCAGCCAGTAGACTTTTAAACTCTGAAGATAGAAACAATGCTTTTGTTCTTAAAGCAGGCGTTTGTAGCAGTACAAACCTGTGTCCTTTGGAATACCTCTGAACACCAATGGAATGGTTTTTCCTTATGTTTGTAGATGTGGTGGATTGGTATGTAGGATAAAAACCATCATATTTAAAACCAGACATCTTGCATGGTTAGCACAACTGCAGTATAAGTGGCCTCTGATCTGGCAAAGTGGTCAGTGTGGTTATTGTAATTGAATTTGAGGTATGCCAGAGAAGGGAGAATTAATATAAAAGTAAGAAAAAACAACTCCACTGCAACGCCTCAGAAGGAGACAAAGCATTATATGACAAAAGTAAACTTAGAAATGCTGCCACCTGATGAAGAAAGTAAAAGAAAGGTAACTTGAGGAAATGCTGAGGTATTTTATGGAAGAAATTACCTTTTCCAATAACATAACTGTATTCTTCCTTATAATAGCACTGGGTTTATCAGGGCATAATTTTATATGTGCTTCCCTGTTTCAGTTCAAACATCAGTGAAGTTTGGGTTATGCTTTTCTGTTTGTTTTCTTTTTTAAAAATCCTAATGATTTGAATTGGTTGAGCAGTCAAGTCTAGTGAGGCAAAAATTCTGTCACTTCTGTGAGATACCTTCAACAGCCTTAAGATTTTTTTCCAGAGATAAAATTCATGGCAAATTACCTAATTTGCTGTGTGGTTCAATGAATTTTTCTGCTGACATGAGAAGCTGTCCCACTCTCACCCTTATAACTAAAGCAGCAGTGTGTTTACTGGTGCCATAACTTGATAACCACTTAATGTGAAAATATGAGTCAGCTTTCTTTTTATGAACTATACTTTTTCTTCCACAGAAGACAATTACCTTCCTCCAGAAGGTTTAAATTGGTCTTTTTAAAGCAGTCTTTTCAGTTGAAAATAAATAGCACTAATATAGTTAGTGACTGGGGAATTGCTAAATAAGTCCTACAGATTTGGCATCCTTTCTTCTTTTCCTTTCTTCTTTTTCCAGGCCTGTTTCATTTGCCACTTTGTTCTAACATTTGCACAGCTCCTCAGCTGTGCCTGCGCTCTACGATTCCAGGTTCCCATCACTCCTCAGCAGTTGAGCACGCTCCACCCTTGTGATATCCTGCAGTGCTTTTGGACAGTGATGGCCTTAGATGAAGTGCAGTAGATGCCTATCTGGGTTCTGATTTGTGCACTGCATTTGTACTTGAATGGCTGAGCAGTTCTAGTGTTACGGTGTTGTGAAACTTGAACGTTGCTACACCGGGGCTCACAGAGCTACACTTGCAAATCGCATCTGCCCCAGAGCGCTGGTTCATTCCTCTGCAGTAGGTGATCCCTCCTCTGCAGCAGGTAACCTTCGTGCTGCTCTGTCCCTGTCCCTGCACTGGAGGTGTAGGCATTTCCTGAGTCACCATGTTCTGTCTGGAACAGTTTAAAAAGTGTAGTGGGTAATGTCAGCATCTTGCAGTTTCTCAAAAGCTTTTAATGCACTGTTTGACTTAGAGTGTGCCTTCAGCTGGATCAGGGTAATGACCCGATTAAGTGTATGAAGAGAGATTTTTACAATGACTTTTAACTCTGATGAGGAGAAGAGCGAGGCTGTTTACATTTAAGGCCATTACTGAGGGTCAGTTGAACAGTTTCATATGTGCCAAGGAACCTCGTGTATTTGAGACTTTCTTGTCTTGCTCATCCTTGCCCCACAGCATGAGCAGTGTCTGTGGGAGGTGTTTGTAGGCCAGGAGACACTGGGGTTGCAGTGTAGCTCTGGATATTGTACTTCACTTAGAGAAGCTGCTGCTTAGTGCTGTGCCTTTCCCAGCTGTGTCCAGGCCAGATTCCCGTGTCTTTCCTGCAGTGGTACCTTTTTTCAGAGCTGTGTGTCTGTTACATGACTGTGCTGGTGTATACAAGGTGCTGTCAGCCACTACATCACCTGGTGAGTCGAGCTTCACTCACTGAGGGGTGGAGGGCTGAGCCATGTACCTGCAGGGTGAGATGTCTGTGTAAATGTGAATATCCTGTTCTTGTGTTACCAGAGAAGCAGTAGTTTCCCTGCCCCTCACTTGGAACTTCTTTACTGGTAATGTGCAGGGTGATACTACATTTCCCTCTTCCCTCCTCAAGACTTAAGACTTTTGTAATGTTGCTCTGCTTGATGCACTATTCCAACATTTTTTCATAGTCAGCAGCTTCTTAAATCTGCTGTGGCTGAATCCTTTCTAGATAAGAGTTTTCAAGCAACAGAAGAGGCGAAGTGATGTCATTCCTTTTCACACAGCTATTCAGAGCTCTGTTGGAAGCAATGAAAGCTGGGTGGTTTTCTGCTTCTGAAATAGAGATGAGCTGAGAAGCAGTAGAAATAGCAGTAGAAATATTCAAGCAGTCCATGTATAGTCCTGTGAAAATGTTGCTGTGTTAGTCATGATGCCTGTTTTTCTTTTGCCAACTGGAGGAACTTTGTGGAAATGATGGCATTACCACAAGAAGAATTAGTTTTGGCCTTTGAGAATACAAGTCTTGGTCAAAATAAAGTCTTTGCATTCCTAAGCCTTGAAGTTTTTGTATTCTTGTTTTTTTCTTCCACTTACGGCTGTGTGCAGAGCTGCTGTTCCTAATAGATCAGTGTAAGCAAATCTAATACACAGGATGCATAGTAAAACACTGTAAGCAAAATGGTAAATAAATAAATGATTTTTTTCTTTTAAAATATCTGTATCCAGTACACAAAAGCATGCTAATTTGCAAATATCTTTCAAGTTTCTGAGACCTGAAATGTGAAAACAAATTAGTCAAATGTAGTGTATTTCTGTTGACATCAGCCTTTCTTGTTTTCTCAGGCTGCCCTTCTAAATGTTGCCCCACTGGCTGCAGGCATGACTACAAGCCCCAGTTGTTCTTGGGAAACAATGCAGCTTTACTACACATCTTCATATGAAAAGCTTCATGCTCCTCCTGTATCATCCCCCATGTACTTCATCATGAGCTGTTGACCACACATGGTGCCTCAAGCACCTAGTAGTAATGTTGGAGGAATACAGAAGGAGCAAAAACTCAGACTGCAGTTTATCGATGTATCAGTTGATCACTGATGACTCCTTAGTAACTTATTTTATGGATTTGTGAATAATAAGCTGTTTGAAAACTGTATTTCTCTGACCATGCTTTTGTGTGAGTATTGATCTCTTTAAATATTGTATTTTTCTGACTGTGCTCCTGTTACATGAAGATATCTTATTGTTTCAGGTTGCAGTTGTTAAAATGAAGTGTACAGAGCGCATTTATGCAATGAAAATTCTAAATAAATGGGAAATGCTTAAAAGGGCAGAGGTAAGTAATACGGTTTTTTAACACAGAGAATTTTTAAAATTACATTAGGAAGATTACATTGAAGCTCTTCCAGATTAGGAAGAATTATTTCATGAGCATAGGAGCTTCGTTCTTTTCTCTTTTTTTTTTTTTTTTTTTTCCTTAAGCTGTTTTAATGCAATCAAGTCTGACAGTCCCTTCCAGGCATCTGTTGTCTCAGCATTACTGTGTATTCATTTACCAGACAGTCTGCCCTAGTTCTTACCCTGAATTTATTGGCCAGATTTTTGTTTACAGTTAAGGCAAGTTAAAGACTACATGAAAGCAGAGATTGGTGCTACTGTGACATTCACAGCTGTATACAAAAATGTTATGTAAAAGGTCTTCTCTTCCATTCAGAAAGCGTGCATTAAGGAGCTTTGCATTCTACAGTTTGTAACAGGATTTATATAGCTAGTAAAACTGTAACTAAATATTTTGAAATCAGATTCAAATTGTAAAACAAAACGTGTTAAGAAGGTAAATCTGTTTAAGAAGGGGTTTTTGGCAAAAGGAGGTGTACACTGTCACAACAAATTGTGTAAATGTAAAGACAAATGGGTACTTCACACATTAGGAAAAGAATACTAAGAATACATAGTGGGAAGCAGCTTTCTAGGATAGATATTTCTAGGATACATACTCCTCCATGGTGGAGGAAAACCTTATGGCACATACGTAATATTATATAAGTTAGCAGATAAATGAGCTATATAGATTTGAAGAGAAAAGACATGTAGTGCATCAGGACTTGCAGCAGTTCTTTTAAGGGGCAAACAGCAGCAGCTTTGCTGAGGTCTGAGCTTGCTTGACCCTTCCCTGTCCCATTCTTCTGTTGCCTTCCTGACACCTCCTCCCCCCAGCCTGCCCTTCCTAGTCCCTCCCTTCCTTTCAGTGAGTCAGTGCCAGGCCTTTTCCTGTGTCAAAATCTCCTCCCTCTTGTTAAGCCCCTCTTCACCACTGCCTTTGCCTGCTTTAGTCACAGTCTGTCCATCCATCCATCCATCCATGCACTTCTTTAGAGGCAGCAGCAGCCGCTGCCACCCGGCTCTCCTTTGAGCTGTCAGGAGAATTCACACCCTGGGCTGTGCTGCATCAGCGATTCTGCATTACGCCTTTCCCTGTAAGAGGAAAATTTGGTGCCCTTTCTATGCAGATTTCAGCTGTGTTAATTCATTGGTCAGTATAGAATTATGTTAAACACAAATGTTTGCAGGGGTCTCCCAAACTCTAATGGAAATACAGCTATGCTGCCTCACTTCAGTCATTTTTAAAGTGATTTCATTAAGTGACCTAAGTAGATGCAGCTTTTGCATGTAGAGAAGACAGCTGTTTACAAATTGCATTCTAATCATGCAACTAAGTCGTCTTATCCTCTCAGGCAGGCATGAAGGATGTATAATGAGCAATAGTTTTCCCAATACAAACTTAGGAAAAGTAACAGTCAAAAAAAGTTTTATTTCTGCTGATTTTCCCCTTCTACAAAGGACAATAAAGGAACTGTCTTCTCTGCAGGACCACTTTGTATTTCCAGATCAACTTGCTTGCTTGATTTGGCTTTTCTGGATAAGCAGGATGTTACAACCTGCATATCAAGTTCATACAACATCTGGAGGTTAAAAATTTCCCAAATGTGGTAAAACCTACTAGTTTTTAAAATGAAGCCTGCAAGAATACAGTAGCCTCTTAAATGGAAAGTTCCGCTGAAAAAGCAGACTTCAAATATTTTATTAATCCACCTCATCTTTTATTATATAAAAATGTTATCATTATGAGGAGGTTAAGAAGCACGTTGTTACGCTGGTTTATGTTTGTTATGCATGACATAAAACATAGCAAGAAGTTAGCAAAATATTGCTTATTCATGTACTGGCTACAAGGAAAAAAAACCCATATGGTTGGAAGCCACTAAAAAAAGGAAAGGTTAGTGAATATCACCTGACATCCATAAATGGGTTGGAAGCAAAAATAGGCATGCCATTTATGTTGATAAGGACCATTTGTATTCGTTGTTCTCACAGCAAAATACATAGTCATTAGCGTATTACTGTTGACAGTTCCAAATAAGTCCTGACTGGCTGATTAGGTAGCCTGTCATGCTTTTTCAAGTCACATCCCAAGGCCTTTTAAGCTAGTGTAAGCAGAGAAGGAGAATTTTATGCTCTGAATTCATGATGCAGTGTTCAGCAGCATTACTGGGTTTTCAGTGTTCATAACATTCCCTCGCTATTTGAGGTTGCACAGTGAACTGGATCAAGGGACTGATGTCTTCAAAAATAAACAAACTAGTTTTCTGTGTTGGCAGCCTTCTCACTTTGTGGTGCCAGGAGAGCTGAGAAGTGCTGTGCTCTGGTGCTGTGGGAAGGGGATAGGATTACTTGGAGCTGCTGTTGCTGCCAGCCTTTTTTTGCAGAGCGCTACTTTGGCCTTGCATTCATAAACCGTTAAACCACTCAGTTGGCATTTAATTACAATTTACTTCTCTTTGCACCAGTGATTACTAATTTACATAGTGACCACAGCATGTTGTTCTTTGCTTCTTTTGATGGGAAAATAGTTGGAGATACATTTGTAAGGTGCATCAGTATATAGGAAGGTTTGGGCTTCCCAGGCACATTTCCATAGTACATTTTCTGAAACATCTGAAGAAGTGGCAACGACCAAAAAAAAAAAAAATCAGTTCTTTTCTAGAACCCAAACATTTCAATCTGTGGCTATCAAATATCCTGATAATGCATCTCTGGATTGAGAGTAATAGAAGAGTCCCAAGGTCTGTTTCATAATAGTTCTGATCCAATAAAAACATTAATATACTTTTATTGGGGAGGACTCGCTTGAAGTTTATGAAAGTTGGTTTTACGTAAAGATGCTGAGAAAACCTGTTACATAGAGCTTGCTTCTCTGAAGTTTTGTAGTGTGCCGTTTGAAGTAAAGATTATTGAAAATGAAAATGTATTATACTGGACAAAGATAAGACAGTAATAGTAAAATCTGCTTATTTCCCATAGTGTGTTAGCAGTGTCTGGAACTGGGACTGTGGTGTAATAAAAGTATACATGAAACTGTTTTCATAGAGGTCTTTATCAGAAGAATCAGACTTACTTTCCTAGAGCCATTATCTTTCTGCTACAGATGGTAGTGACAAGTTTTTATTTTCTGATTTTTAAAAATGTTTTGTAAAACAGAGATTTAGCTTTGACTTGAATTGGCTTGTGGGCTTTTTGGTGTTGAGGGGTGTTGTGTGTTGGTGTGGAGTTTTTTGGGATTTGGGTGGAGATGGGGAGGTTGGTGAGGTTTTTTCATTTGGTTTGGGTTTTTTTGGTTTGGTTTGGTTTGTTTTTTAAAGTCGCAGTCAGGATTAGAGTGAGTGAATGCCTGACTAAAACCTGCAGAGATTCCCTGGCATGTCACTTGTGTAGACTGAATTCCAATGAATAGAGACCTCTGTTCAGTAATTTGAAATAATCCCATAAAACATCCATATATATTCATCCTGTGAAAACTACTTGTTGATGTTGACAATGGCTTTTCTCCCCCTCTCTTCCTTTAGACAGCTTGCTTCCGAGAGGAGAGAAATGTCTTGGTGAATGGAGATTGTCAGTGGATTACTACATTGCACTATGCCTTTCAAGATGAGAACTATTTGGTATGTTTGATTCACCAGTAAAAAAAAGCTCTGAGTTGTGAAAGAACTTTATTTTTGGTATATTCTAAAAATATTGGTGCATCAAATCAGTCCACCTCGTGCCTTACAGCAGTGTTTCAACGTTCTTGTTTTCTCCTTGAAGCAAAACTTCAAAGGGTCTGACTGTAACTCCAGGAGAGTGAGAAAGTTGTGTAGGACTGTAGTATATAGAGATTTAGTTAAGCATCTTAAATTAACTAATCTCCCCTTGCATAAAAAATACCATCTTCAAATTTAGTATTTTGGATAAGGTTGCAATTAAGTAATCTTGATGTGTTAACTCCATGAAAGTAAGAAATATTTTTTTAAAACTTTCATAATGTCTTTTAAAGCAAAATTTTGTTTTAAATGGGCAAAAGTAATTTAAAAGGTATTTTAAAATCCTTAGGGGGAAAAAAAGAGCCTATTTTTAAAAAATATTTCTATAAAGCATGTTTTTAAATTGACAGATTGGTCACCTCAGTAATTTGAGAGACTTCAGCAAACATTTATAAAGAAAATCTGTACTCGTATGACATTTCTTTATGATTGGTTACTAGAACTGTGACATACAAGCCCTGTTTACTTTAGTCACAGAATACAGCAAGGCACTGGTTAGGAGCAAAGTCGGTTAAGCCCCAATATTCTGCAATATACTGAACCATACAGCTTCCCTGTGGCTACTTCAGGCTGGGTTTGCAAACCTGCTGTTTCTGTAACATCTGACATAGCTGAAGTGTGAAAGTTTTCACCTTCTTAACACTTTAGTAGCATGGTAGCAAGTCATTAATATAAATAAGAAAAAAATGTATTGATAAAAGGCTGCCAAAGAGTTCAGGAACTAAGCAAGAGTGAGTAAATACTCAAATGTTTCCATAGATGCTGAGACAAAACACATTACTTTGTCATGTTTGGAGTATTTTTAGACTAATGAAAATGAAAATGGAGTAGTCACATCTTAGGCCCTCATTTACAGGCTATTTCCATTGAATTGTTTGTGATAGGTCTAGATTTTCAATCTCTCACAGTTTAGTTATCTCTGGCACAGCCTCATGATTTCAAATCAGCTTGTAGTTTCAGATCCCCACAGAACCAACCTTCAGACTTGCATAAAAAGCATCTGTTTTGTATTTCCAAGTAGCTTGTAAGAATGGAGCTACCTAAGGAAAAATTGTTAGCTTTGTGAGATACCAAGCAATAGCAAAGACAGCATGGTGGTGGAATCTTTTCCCAAAGTTCCCAAAGGTGTTTAGGTATTGAAGTTTCACTTGACAGCAGAATGTAGGCATCTAATTTAAGATCCAGTATCTAAGAAGGCAACAGTTCTTCCCAGCAGCCAAAGTCAGCAGATTCCCAGCTTGCCTGAGGTCTGCTTCTGCATGTGCTGAGATGCTGCCTTCCAATTTGGTCTGTTACTCAGAAACCATCTCCTGTAAATGTCTGGTGCTCACAGATGGAGTGGATCTGCATCTCAGTCACCCTTGTAAATGATGCATGAAGAAAAGGTGAAACACATCAAGAAATCAATTCATCCAAAAATCTAGACAGAAGATTCCCTTCCTGTAACATCTAGGACTTGTCCAGAGGCTAAGAGATCTCTGTTCAATTCTCTTTGGAGCTTGAAGAAGTTTATAGCTACATTTTTCCTGATCCTGGAGAGTGCTGCCTTGTTACAGAGCCTGGGCAGATTTGGTTTACTTTTTAGCTGTGCTCTTCATCCATGGTCCTTGTAGAATGGAATACAAAGCTGAGAACAAAACAAGAACAGACAACGGAGCTTGGTTTTCCAGCCTGGTCCTCTGCAAGAGAAATTTCTAGGTTCCTCCTAGAGAAATTTCTAGTATTTCCTCCCAGTGATGTTAGTGCATTAAATCTAATGATACTTAAATGCAAAACCACACAAGCTAACCCTGAGCAGAGGGAGAGCCTTACGTCTTCCCCCACCTAGTGCTCTGCCTCCTCTGGCTGTATGATAAAGGGTTCAAAACGAGACAAAGAAAAAGTAAGATACTAACATAGAAAAGCCTTTGGAGAGTCTAAAAGTACATAGAGTTTTATTCACTCCCTTTAGTATTGACAGGGCATTTGATACTGCAGAACATTTAAGCAAGAAATACAAAACTCTATGAAATATATATGTTCTGGAGTTCATTTTCTGGTTCTGCTCTTGTAGTTTTAAAACCTTTCAAGTAAATGCACCATGCATTACTGTTTTCTAAACAGCAAATTCTTAAATGACATTCCATGAAAATGGTGTATAACTTTTTTCTGGTTCTTAAAAAGTTTTTGTAAGAGACAGCTTATGTCAAGATAGGTTAAATAAGCTTTTGGTGATTTAGCTGAAGCAGAAACAATGTAAGAGAAACACAGTCCATGAATATCAAAAATCTGTATGCAACTTTAAGTTCCCCATCTCTTCCAGATTCAGATCTCTTAATTTTCTTTCCCAGTCTCATTCATGAAAAAGAGCATGTGTATTTGACTGCTGTCAGCTTCTTAAAGGCTTCTGGGTACTCATGAGAGTATTTTGATATCCTTTTCTCCTTTGATTTCTAACTACTCTCACCATTTGATGTAGTCACTTCCCTGGAAGAAATGCACTACTGCAAGATTTCAGCATCAGAATAGGTCTTATTTTAACCCCGTAAGAAGGGAGAAGCACCTCTTGGCAAGCAGATCATTTTGAATTGAAAGATTAATAAGGTTCTGCTTCCTCATAGACAGGATTCACCATCTGTGATCCAAGTGCCTTACTTCATGGGTCACCTGAGTTCTTGTTGAGTTATAAATGCTTTGGGAGCTGACAGAAGTGCATTACCTTGTCTCTGACAGGGAGGATATTTCATTTCCCACAGAGGGTTCTATAAAGTCTCTCTGCCTTGAATTTGGGAGAAAATACTGCAAGATAATACCCCTTTTAGAAGATCGATGGTTTCTGTCTGTAGCATTTTGTTTTCAAACATAAGTGTTTTGTGTGTACAATATTCAGTGCACATTTAAAGTTCCTTGGAGCAATACCCACAGATTAATTCCTACATAAATTATGCATTTGCCTATCAGATTAAGTGGTAATTTGAATAAAATAGAGAAAAATACAAGAACTTGTGGCTTTTGAAGTCACTCTTTTAATTCAAAAGGTAGTGAGGAAATGGCTAATATTGCACTTGATGTTCTTTGCATTTCTGTCATCTTTGATTTGCATCCCTCGTGGAAGACGAATCTGTGGCAGAGACGGTGGATTCTAGGTTGCTTTACTTTGAGGAGAAAATTAAGATGATGGCTTTGGGAACTTATTTCTAGAATAAGCAAAGTTAGTCCTAAAGCCACATATCAAATCATCTTGGGAAACATGGAACAAAATGGCTCAAGACTCGTAGTACTAGATGAAGTCATTATACTTGAAGTGATGGTCTGGATTTAGGTGGATATTGGTAGGAAACACCTGAAACATAATCCTTGTTTTGTGATATGAGAAACAAATAGCATGACTTAGTCCTTTTCATTCATGTCACCCTATCAGTATTGGACCTTTTTCATAGATAGGATGGTGGGTGATTGGCCTAGGAGGCTGTTTACTTTTTCACTGAAATATATTCAAAAGAGCATTAATCTTTGACTTTTAAATTTCCCACTTTAGTGCTTCTGGCTTGACAGTGCTTTTGGCTAGTTATGGGCATCCATGTATAGTATAGTAATGTAATATATAGTGTCATCAAACTCCTGCCAGCTGTGCTATGTATTCATGATGTGGAATGTGCCAAGGTGAGTATTTGAAGATTTTGATGTGATCAGTGCCACTTCAGGAACAATGAGTAGTATTGAAATGGTACCAAAACTAAAAGTAGTAATGAAATGTGTATTTTAGAGTAAGCTGCATCAAATATTGATTTTAACTATAGTTTTTTTTTCTTTCATCATCCTCTGGAAATTTTCCATTTAAGAGTCAGTAATGTACATTAGTTTTGGTGATATTAGGTCATTTTCTTTGTGATACTAGTTAAGACAGAAAAAAACTCATCCTGATTTACTTTTTTGTTGTTGCCATATTTTGTTTGGGGTTTTTTTTTATTGTAGGAACTAAATGCTGATGTGCCATTCTTATTGTAATTATTAAAGGAATGTGATACTTTTTTATACTAAGTAAGTGAATAAAAGTTAAACAGAAGACCACCAATTTTGACTACTTTCCACAGGCAAAGAGAAAAAAATAGTGAAAAGGTTTTTTTCAGGGGTTAACTTTTTTTTTTTCTTGCCAGCTGTCTCTCAGTACTTGATTGCTTTATTTCTCCATTTGCAGTATCTAGTGATGGACTACTATGTTGGTGGTGACTTGCTGACACTTCTCAGTAAGTTTGAAGACAAGCTTCCTGAAGATATGGCTAGGTTCTACATTGGTGAAATGGTGCTTGCTATACATTCCATACATGAGCTGCATTATGTGCACAGGTAAAATACCTTCTTATTTGGCAAAAAATACATGTACAGTTCTATGAAGTTAATCCCAAATTTACTGCTATGTATGCAAATGTGCACAGTAGCCAAAGGCAAACTACTGTAGTAGTTATGTTAGTATTATACTTTATGCTATATAAAAGCTATATAAGCTACTTTATTTTAAATATCAAGTTTTGATGGATTGATATCAGAAGCAGTGACATTTATCTGACTAACCTTTTAAAGTCTGTTCTATTTTTAATCAGGGCTCTTGACTTATTCTCAATTCATATAATAAATATTTATCTGCCTTAGTCCAAGCAACCTAGAAGTTTGAAGCAGTTTGAAATGGTTTGAACTTTCTACAGATGTTTAGACATTCTGCAAAATGTATGCACAGTAAGCCCATGATAACATCAGTGCCTCTACTTACCTGAGGTCATTCTCAAACAGGTTTTGTAATCAGTGGGCATGTGCTGGTCTAATTGTTTTTGCACACAAGATGTGTATTCCGAATCAGTGGCTACCATCAAGTAAACTTAGGTTGTGGTTAGTAGTAGCTGCACAGTTCAAGTTTAAAAAGCATAGGGAGTTCTCAACTATAATGTTTTGAACTCTTCTGTTAGCACTTGGATTGCTGTTTTAAAAATTGAAGAGATACTTAAACTCTCTAAAACTCCTGTGAGTAAATTTGGGGATTTAAAAATGTTACAGCCCCAAAGAAGTTCACCAGAGGCATCATTGCACCAATTTCCAAGGAAGGTGGCCTGACTTACTGAGCAGCTACATCTTTTCACGGGGCTGAATGAAGGTCTGTTGTGGCAATAGGTCTGTGTGGCTCTGTGGCCAAAACACGTGCTTTGAACAGGACATGTGCCAATGCCCAAGAAATTACTGCCTGGCAACTGGAATGGATTAGGAGAGGAAGTATGATTGCTCTGGAGAGGGTTTCAAGGACCCTTTAAGGGCTTCTACGACCTGTTAGCTGTAGATAGGAGACAGTGGAGCTCAGAGAGGAGCCATTAAGCCTTTCAGACCAGCAGAACTGGTCCCTGAGGCGAGAGCTGCATGCCAAGCAGAGATTGGCTCATGCTGCAAGTGCCCCTGTGAGCAGTGTTCTTTAAAAAACAAACAAACAAATTAGTGTACAGTTGTATACTAGTTTTCATAGTCCCCTGCAACTACTGAGCTTAACTTGTGGTTGTGGAACGTTGACAGTATCTGGAACTGAAATGTATGGAATAAGTTTAACAATGTAGAATTACTAATTAATTTATTGGGGAAGCATAGTGACATAGTCCAATTTTCTCATCACATGTTTTGTGTATTATCACAAGTAAATATGCATTTAAATTTATGTAGACAGGCATAGATTAGCATTTATTACTTTGTATTAATACTGCTAATGAGCAGCAGTATTAGTGACATTTCAGTAATTAATTTCAGAGCATTAGCCTTTGGTTAAAAAGGTTAATCCAAGTTTGTGTTGGAAAAATGTGTCAAGTTGGCTGGATTTTTACACATATGAGGACCGTTGTTAAATCTGTCATGATTTTTCTCACCAATGTCGAGTGTGAAACTGGAATTCAGCATCTTAAAAATCAGCCATTGTCAGCTTCCACATCTAATACCCTTCTTTTAGGTGTATTAGAGCACCTTGTTTTTGTTTATTCCTAGTAACTCTGGTCTCCTTTTCAAAGATTAAACTGAAGGGGTTGTACAGGTTTTAAGTTTTTCTACACATATAGTGGCATTTGGAACTTCACATTTGAAAAGAAACTCAGATTTTATGGTGCAACAAACCTGGGGATTTAATGCTGGTCAGGAGGAGAGAGTCATAAATAGAATCATAAAAAGAGTTTACATCAGTGGGTAAAATTCTATGTTATTTTGATGCAAGATTAATCTTTACAAGCAGAACTAATACTGTATGTTTAAATCTTTTCACTTGTATCTGTTCTAACAGGGACATAAAGCCTGATAATGTTCTTTTGGACATGAACGGCCACATACGATTGGCAGACTTTGGGTCCTGTCTGAAAATGAGTGAAGATGGCACAGTATGTATGAAGCAAAATTTATTTGGGTCATTGATGGTGGGACCTTCTGAGTGAGTTGTTTAGACATCATCAGTGTGCATCAGGGATGTGGTAGATTGTGAACTTTCTGACACGCTAAAAATTGAGGGTACAATATAACTCAACATACTTGAATGCATTTTTGAAATCTTCATCTCCTTGTTTTACAGGCTGCTAACTTATTACGTTTCCTTTGCTATATTTTTCTGGTTTTCACTTTTTCTTCTAATGACTATTTGAGTGCAAGGGGGAAAGGTGACCTGCTCCGTAGGTTAGGTACACACAATTGTGGAGTCACCATTCCTGTAGGTATCAAAAAGATGTGTAGATATGGCACTTGGGGCCACCATTTAGGTGGACTTGCCAGTGTTCTGTTAACACCTGGATGTAATAATCTTAAAGGTCTTTTCCAAACTAAATAATTGTCTTGGTTCTATAATTAATAAGCAGTTTGTTTTATATGCCTTTGACAAATGGAACAGCAACATGATGGTAATTGGCCATCTTGTGCAGCAGATTGGATTTACCTCTAAAAGCTGAATTGCTTGTGTCAGGTTTTGTTTGTTTTGCCTCATTTAGGGCACTTCCAGGGGTGCCAGTCCTGCCAAAGTATGGCATGCAGCATCATTCACTGGTTTTGGCACTAACTCACGTCTTGTTGATGTTCTCTAGTCGTAAAATGCCTGTTAAAGCTTTACCATAAAAATGCAAAATGAGGGAGAGTTGAGAACATTATTCCTAGAGATTAGTCTGCCCTGATGGACAGGGCTTCCCTACTACTAGTGCACAGAGTAATTTCTCCACCTTATTCCTGTAGTACATCCAGTTGCACATTAGGCAATAAACATTTGAGTGATTTCTGACATAATAAAACTAACCTAGGAAATTTGTTCTGTGATCTTCAAATGAAACTGTAAAATTCAGGAGTAGGACCTGATCTCCCTACTTACTAATTTTTCATTTCAACTTCTGCGCAGTAAATTGCAGTTTTAAAGTATAAACACACACAAAGGCAAAATATATTCTGTATTTCGGCTTTCACAGTATCTGTGACTATTTTGGGTTTCTGCTGTGTTGAGAATAAAACATATCAACTGATTTTATGTAGCAGTAGAATGGAACTTATTGTTGCAGTCTTTGTTACTTTCTTAATATTTTCTTTGTTATGTTGCTGTAAATTTATGAATCTCCTCCTTCTCCAGAATCATGTTGTGGTGTCTCTGTTTATCAGAAATACTAGTGTTTGAGTAAGACAGTTGCTGAGAGAAACTGGAAACTTATGAGAATTATGTTTGCCTTATCTTTAAGGTACAGTCATCAGTAGCAGTGGGTACTCCTGACTACATCTCTCCTGAGATACTGCAAGCAATGGAAGATGGAATGGGGAAATATGGGCCTGAGTGTGACTGGTGGTCACTGGGTGTCTGCATGTATGAAATGCTGTATGGTGAAACACCCTTCTATGCAGAGTCACTAGTGGAAACCTATGGGAAGATTATGAATCATGAAGTAAGAGCTGTATTAAATCTCTTGTATTCTGAGTTTGTTTACAGAGGAACTTACCACTTAAAGATATTGAAATGATGGTAGTTGCTTGCTTTTACACAGTGTTTTAGGCTGATGTTGTGAAGGTTTGCTGGTTCAGATTTTAGGAATGCTTGCTTCTCTGAGCTGCAGAAATTTAATTCTTTGACAAATTGAAGTTTTTCTCTAGGTGCTAATTCTCTTGTTGGAAAATGTAGGCAATCATCACAAAATTAAAATCTACTCTAGTTTTTTCAGTCTAAAGTAATTACAGTTGTTAGTGGTAATTACAATTTTTAGATCTTATGTTTGTTTATGATAATAGAAATATTTTCTAAATGTAGATTATATTTTGGTAAGAAAAACAGGTATTTAACCTATATATTAGAAAAATACATTCCTAAATATGACAACATAAAAAATTGACTAATGTCATGGGGTTCTAAGAGTTGAAATTAATTTAATCTCGCGGAGTACATCTCCAGGAGATCAATGGACCTCTGAGTAAGAATACCAGTCTGTCTTTATTGTATGATCTTTGATATACTGTAGTGTGTAAAAATCCTGGTATGTCTTTAAAAAAAGTTTGCTTTTCCTAACAAAGTTACTGTAATCACAGATCAGACAGATCTGTTGAAAAGAAATTGATAAATTATTTCTTGTGCTTGAAATCTAATATAAGACAAAAAGTCTCTCACTGAATGTATTGAATTGTGCTCTGTCATTGCTCATTGTTACTAGAACAGTATTTGACTATTCATTTTAAGTTTTATTGATGTAATTTAGTGGGTCTTTTGAAACTACAGTTGAAAGTTGGAATTAATTCCTTCTCTAATAATTTCCATTTGTATTGTTTTCTAGGAACGATTTCAGTTTCCATCCCATGTTACAGATGTATCTGAAGAAGCAAAAGATCTTATTCAGCGACTTATCTGCAGCAGGGAGCGTAGACTGGGTCAGAATGGAATAGAGGATTTTAAGTCTCATGCATTTTTTGAAGGACTTAATTGGGATAACATCCGAAACCTAGAAGCACCTTATATTCCAGAAGTTAGCAGTCCTTCTGACACCTCGAACTTTGATGTAGATGATGATGTACTAAGAAATCCAGTGAGTCTTTATTTTTAGATATTACTAATGAAAATATGCATCCTTGCTGCACTGTTAGCTAGTAGTGAGGACCTACTTCAAAATAAATAAAGAGATGAAAAAATAAGTCACTCCAAATGTAAAAAATTCAAGTTTTTCATCTCTTTGGCATTTTGTGTTATCAGAAATCATGAGCTGCTTTTTTAAGTGGTAGCACTTGCCAGACTACATTACTGTTACATGGTCAAAGTTAAAACATATTTAGGTAGGGAAAAAGCCCCTTAGTTGCCCTTTCAGTTTACCTTTACAGGGAGCTAGGATTTGGATTTATGCCTTTTCAAAGGTGAAAAAAAAAATCTATCTTTAGAAATAGAATGTATTTTCTGTGTAGCTTGCAAGCACAGCTGTCCAAGTGAGAGGACTCATCCTGCTACTTCTCCGCTGACTTAAGAAGCAGAAGGATGTTTCCTGGAATAGAGAACATGGTGTTGCACTCCTCCATTTCTGTTGTCTTGTAGTTTACAAATGGGTCAGGAGGAGTAGAGAGCTTTTGTGTTAATTTGTTCACCAGCTTGTTTTCCAAGAAATTAAGAGCTTTTGGCACATTTTTTGATTTCATGTCTGACATAACTAGAACACTAAGACTAACAGCAGGCATTTTGGTGCCAGGTCACTTTTAATTAGGAACTTGGAATTTTGGGTTTCCTTTTACTGGCTGCATTGTGCTTTGAACTTGTTGAAATGCTGCCCTTTCAAGTGCCAGTTCAAGAGGCTCCGAAATTCAAGTCATTCTATTAGGCGACCTAATCTGAAATAAAGCTTGTCCGGGGGCAGTGGAGCATAACTGCCAATTGTCAGTTGGTGTATTAAGAAAAATCTTTCCATTAGCTGTCTCTCTTTTAGCTGTTGAGGCTCAATGAAATGCCTTTCACTCTGTATGGGTTCTCTCTTGGGTTTTCATGCACGTTGTTTTCATGCAGGAAGTGGTGCCACCAAGTTCTCATACGGGCTTTTCTGGATTGCATTTACCATTCGTTGGGTTTACGTACACAACTGACAGGTAAGCAAAGGGTATGTTTTATAAAGGAAACTTGTTTCCCAAACGCAGCTAATTCCTGGGAATTCTCATTTTTATAAACATATGGAGAGGTGGATGTCCATAGGTATACCTGTGGCCAAACTTTTTATTTCTTGGTTTCTTTTTTTTCAAATGTCTGAACATACTTTGATCCTGTTTGGCAAGATTAGGTGCTTTTATATTTAATATTTTATCTATTTGAAATAAAAGAAAGTTAAGGGACTAGGTATTTCAGTTGCAGTTCCTGCATTGAGAGGCTGAGAGCAAGTCTTGTCCACACTGGAAGTCTGCCAGGAACTGTTCAGGATTATCTCATTGCTCTACTGTCCTGCTGGTAGACCAAGTTAACATAGAGGGTTCTGAGCATGGACAAAGTGGCTCCCTTTGCATATCTTTGAAATGACCTCCATCTGACTTCAGAGATCTCTCAAACATATACTTGTCTCTCATCTTAGGGTATTCTGGCCTGTTTGTTATTCCATTATTTCTCTTTGCTGGGGTTTCTTACCCCATGAAGCCAAAACATGCCTGTCATTCTTTTCACAGTGAGATCATGTGCCTTAACTTGAATATTTGCCATGCTTTAAACTGAACTTTTGGGGCTGTCCCTCAGCTATCTCAGTGCAGGTACACTTACCTGCTTCCATTTCTGACAGGTACCTGTAACCTTTGGCATGGGAGAGTGTGCTGGTAGCACTTAAACCACTACACTAATTTTGTAAAACAAAAATTGGTGAACTAAAACCACTACACGAATGTTAACACTTTGAATCATTTAGGCAGTTTGTGAAGGTGTATCTGCATCATTGAAGTTCTGCATGCAGGTATCTTACTTCTACAGCAGCATGCACAGTAGCTAGGGAATAATAACTTTACCCTGAGAATTGTCTCAGCAGTAACAATTACTGCACTAATTGTACTTGTAAATTTAAGGTGCATATTTGATGGAATCCCAGCATGTCCCAGCTATAGACTGCTGTGAGTATTTATTAAAATGTCCTAACTTATGTATTTCTTTTCAGCTCTTTATCTGATAGAGGCACTTTAAAGAGTGTGTTGCAGTCTGACACTGTAACCAAAGATATGGATGTACAGCGAGACTTAAAGAACACTTCACAAATAGAAGGCTATGAAAAGAAAATACGGAAATTAGAGCAAGAAAAGCAGGATTTGAACAGAAAACTCCAAGGTTAGTGGTTTATGTTTATTTGGATTCTTAGTTCTGCTCATTGGAATATTTTATTGAAAATCTTTTCCTTTCTTTTTGGATTTTAAGAATCTACAGAGACAGTGCAGAATCTCCAAGGTCCAGTGTGTGTTACAGCAAATACAAGCCGTGATAAGGAGATTAAAAAACTAAATGAAGAAATTGAACGGTTGAAGAACAAATTAACAGGTGAGCCTCTGGCATGGTAATTATAGTAATGCAATTTATTTTGCAATAAGAACAATTAATGTTCTTGAGGTATTTAAAAAACAAAGGGTTTTTTAAAGCCTTGTTCAATATTTAGAGTCATTTCAGTTTTTTCCAGATGAGTGCTTAACTAGTTCTTCCGTTTGCTTGGCTTGATAGCACATACTAGCATGGGAAGTCCAGAGTGTGGATGGATTTAGTTAAATATTTTGTGTGATATTTGTTTCCCTAAAAATCTCAGGAGATCATGTTCTTATTCCTCCATTTGAGAAGTGTTGTGTTGGAGAGGTTTTACTTGGAGGCAGGAGATCGAAGTCTGGTTGCTCTTTAGTAACATAAAGGAGTAGCTGGGGGGATGTGTAATAGTAGTTCACATTTAAATATTTCTGAGCTTCTGCTCCCTTTGTGTTTCTGTGTTTGGTGATGCATTAATTAGGAAGCACTGAGTGTTGCAGAAAAACAAATACTGGCATCTGTCCTGAGGGAAGACTGACTCATCCATATCGCTGAAAATCTGTTGCTTGACAATGCTATTAGTTTATCCATGCAAACCTTCCTGTTAACACCTAATTTTTAAGTGAGAATCAGTGATAAACAAAGTGGTAGTTTTGAATCCTAATGACTTGGCTGAGAGTTTTTATAGAGGCCTGTATAGTGCGAGTTCAGATGCTGAGTTGCTGATGAGAATTTTTTTAGAATATCTTTTCCCCATTTCTTTGGACCATATACCCTTTTTGTAGGTGTATGCACAGCAAAAATCAGCTCTCCTACATAGGTTATCCTTCCAAAAATGCTATTCTTGCATATTCTGAAATTAGGTTTGAATGACAATAGTTAGATTAAAGTTCTGCTTTTGCATTCAGGTTTGTCTAGAAATGAAGATCTATTCTTTCAGGTTTATCTAGTTCTTCAACCAGTCATGTCCTATTAAATATAAATTCTAACAGTGCTTCCTAATTTAAAAAGAAGTAGCATTGTTTCATGTAGGGAGGGAGGGCATTTGTTCTGAAGTAAGGATAGGAATAATACTTCAAGCATTACAGCAGTGCATGGGATCCTGAATACTTTGGTCCGTTTTCCTGTTCTGCCACAGATATCAGTGGAACTTGAGTGAGACAATTAATTTCCTGTGAAATTTAAAACCAAATAGAGAATGGCAGTTCATTTTCTTAGAATTGGTAAGACTGAGCAGGATTATCTAAAGGTGGTTATGTTGGGTGTTTTGCACTTTAAACCAATAATTTCAAATCAGATTTGTTTGTCTTTGCAAGTAAAGCGAGAACAAGCTGCCAGGAGTATGGGCAGTCAGGTCTCCAGGTTACCTTGTGCAGGATGGTATTTCCTTCCCTAATTATTCATTATTTCTTATCTAGAAAATAAATAGTCCTTGCGTGTCTTGCTGGATGCACTAATGACTGTTGCCTTTTTGTTGCATAACGAAAACTATTTAGGAAACACATTACTAGAACAGGAATTGGAACATTTCAAGTTTATTTTAATATTTTCAAGGGCTGGAAGTTGTGTTCCTCAAAAACAAAACAAAGCCTTGTGCTAAGGCATTTTCACTTAGAGATCACAATCTTTGGGGCTGAGAAAAATAAAATTGTTTTGAGGTATCAATGTCCCAAAGTTACTTTAAATAGTCTAAAATGGTGTGAGTAGGAAAGAAGTTGATTTTCCAAGCAAAGTGATGCCAGTTAGCATGAGTAATGTGGCTTGTTTTATTGGTGTTGATTAGGTTACCTTTAATATGTATTAATCTACAGATATAAGTAAACTGGAAGCACAGCTTGCGGATGCAGTGGCTTTTCGTCAAGAACATGAAGACTCCATACACAAGTTGAAAGGACTAGAAAAGCAGTGCAGAGTACTGAGGCAAGAAAAGGAGGACCTTCATAAGGTATAGATCCAAAGATAGATACTTTTAAAAATGATCATGTAAAGTAGTTCTAGGACAGTTATGTTGTGATAGCAATTTTAATGTTTTAAATGCTGCTTTTTAAAACTATGCAGAGATGTTAGGGAACCTGTTTGTCAGTACAGTAGCTTTGCTTTCCAAAGTATCACACGTTCTTTTTTGGAAGTTGATGGGCTTCTTAAATCAAATGTGTTCTGCTAGATGAAACGAACACCTAAAGAATGGTTTTAATTAAGCTGTTTAATTATTCTTCAACTGTTTCAGTAGAAGTCTGAGGGGAATCAAGAGAGACCTCAGAGCCTTGGGATGACTTGTTAAGGGATCAGGAACACAAGTGTTGTTCTCTTCCAGTTTCAGGGAATGATGAGAGAGGAAACAGACCCAGCAGATACCTGTCTGGTATCCCTGGCAGAATTATGGGGTTTTTGACCATGAGTCAGTTTACATGACTCTGGGCCTGCTGGTGACATTTGGGGTACACCTGTCTATTTAGGGGAAAAAGATCTTTGCACAGAAGTTAGCAGGGCTCATTGAAAGAGCCCATTTACTCTTTTTTTATACCAAAAGGTTAATTATTACTTAAGGCTGATAATGACTTCTATGTAATCGCTGAGTTTTTGCTGCTGTGTAAATCATCCCTATGTTTGCTTCCTAAAATTTGGCAGTATTTCAGTTTTAAGTCAGCTACATATTTTGTAGTAAAGTAAACAGGCGTTCGCATATACTACCTACCGCATTCAATAGTAGTAAAAAACGCTACCTGTATTGGAATAAGTAGTTTTGCAAAAATCTATCAGCCCAGCCATATTGTTCCTGAGCATTCATATGGATCCAAAAGTAATCCATGGGCCATAATTTCTGGGCTGTTTGTGCACTAGAATTTAACAGTCTCTCTTCTGTCTGTTAACCACCGGTAGGGGTTGTTTGCTAGAGTATATGAGTAGCAGAGAAGGTGGATCTGCTGCTTCTGGTCTGAACACATGCTTTTTGGGAACTTAATCTTCCTGCAATGCTCCTACTAATGGCAGAAATTTTTAGAATTCCCTTGTACAGTATACCTTTATTTTGTTATGCCATTCTACTCTTTTGCTTGTTTTTTTCTCCCAGTCTCAAATGATTTTATGTCGAACATTCCATTTGTATTTTAATCCTGCTAATTTTTGTTAACTACTTTCTGTAAAGGAAATAATTTTTATAATTTCAATTAAAGTATTAAGAGCTTCACAATTTGTTTTAAGGAATCTTACTCAGTGTTTTGAAATACCTCACATTTGCTGCAGCATCTCAATACTGGTACAATGTATTTGATGTCTCTCCCGAATCTGCTGTCTGCTAAAGCATTCCTTTAAACAAGGTTACAAATGTGCAGGTACATGGTGGTAATCTAAAATGAAGCTATTTAGAAGTGAGATGGCCTTGTGTAGTCACATTTACAAGAAAGACTTCTGGGATACCAAAAGTAGCTTTGGAGCTGCCGCACTAGAAGCAGAGTAATGGCTGTCTTTGTATGTCACTGCAGCTGCTTAGCTAAACAATTGTGTAAATTAACAATTAGAAATCTTTAGTAGTTACGTGAGGTGGTCAAAACAAGCGTAGGTAGATCCAGTTTCTTTCTTCTTAGAAAGAATATATGGAGTTCAAATTACTCTTTTTTATTATTACTCTTTTTTATTTTTTAAAACCAGCAACTTGTAGAAGCCTCAGAGAGATTAAAGATGCAGTCCAAAGAGCTGAGGGATGCCCACCAACAGAGGAAGCTGGCTGTGCAAGAGTTCTCTGAGCTCAGTGAGAGGATGGGAGACCTGCGCTCCCAGAAGCAGAAGCTGTCCCGGCAACTTCGCGACAAGGAGGAGGAGCTGGAAGTGAGCATGCAGAAAATCGATGCTCTGCGACAGGACGTCCGTAAATCAGAGAAGATGAGGAAAGAGGTAGCTTGATAAAACAACTGGCACTCATGTTCCAGCTGCTGCTTACCCAGTACCTCATATGTGATTACGTTGAAAAATCAGGAGTGTCTTCTGGGGATTTTTGTGGGATTTTTTTTTATTTGCACTCAGACTGATTTGAATCTTGAGGAAAGTATTCTTGCTCTGTGCCCGGTTTATTAGTTCTGGTGTTTTGATTCTTGTACAGTCTTGACTCACAGTCAGCTTGTAACCTCCAAAGTTCAGTGAGTGTCTTCATATGATCTGAGGCTGGAGTATTCTGACTTCAGTGGTTTTTTAACTGAATGTTTCTCTTCAGCTGAAGGGAAGAAGAATGATACAAAACTAAATATGTGGTTTTCCTTCCTCTGTAGTGAAGTCATTGTAAGAGTATCTGTAATATCTTTAAGCAAGTTAATTTTCAATTAGTATTCTAGGCAATAGTTTTACATGAGATGAAGTGGATAGCCAGAAGAGGGCATAAGAAAAAATTACTTTGGTTAATCTGGAGTGTTTTAATCACTGAAAAATCATCGTGTTTTCTGTATTCTGTGGGTGAAATGTAGAAGAGAAATTCAAGAGCTCTATAAGCATTGCAAGAAAACTTCTGGCAAATTGAAAGGTAGTCTATGAAAATGTAGCAGATGATGAAGTTTCTAAGGCTTTTATCCATGAACAAGACATGATAGTTAACTGGGAATTGATGAATTGCTGTGGCATCTCATCTCTAGAGCAGAGTACAGCAGGCATTCAAGTGTTGTTGCTAATGCAGTTAAATACTTTCATGCAGAGCTTTAAAAATCTGTCTTTGTTCTTCAGAATTCCTCTTTCATAACAGTTGTATCAATCTTCTATTCAGAGCACAGTCTAGAAGTTCACTATCTTGTCCCACAGTTCTAAGTACAATCCTTTTAAAAACAATTTTGCTAGTTTAATTTGAACACAGAAAAACAAATCTTATTTTCCTGTCAGGATTTGAAACTGTGCCGCTATTTCTTGAATTCCAGCAGTTGCCTTAGTTGCCACTAAATCTGAATTGTCTTTCTGATAAGCTTTCTGAAGTCAATAAATGGATGATCAAGCTTATTTTGTTCCGTAATTGCAGAGTAAGAATATTCAGTGTTCATATTTAAAGTGTTTTGCAGTAATTTGGTTCAAAGGTTGATATTTTTAAGCTGCCTTGCTTAGATCTTGAGGCATGGAGCTGACCTGTAAGTGTGGGAGACTTTCTTCTTTCTCAGCTGCAGTGTCTTCCTAGTGCCATTTCCTTCTCTTTGCTGTAATAGAAGCTGTGCAGTTGTCCCTGAATGGGCTTGATGTAGTTCACATCAGTACAAAGAGTCATAAAATAATAGTTCTCTGCATGAGACAGATGGATGCCTGAGTCACTGAAGGCAAAACAATTATCATGACATTCTGAGATGGTTGTTATAGTGGTGTAACTTAAAATAGAAATAAATAAAACTTGCTGCTAGGCCGTATGGAGGAAAGGAAATGAATGATACAGATAGTGTTATCTTGTGTTGAAATGACCTAAAATGACTCGTTACAGCTGGAAGCCCAACTTGAAGAAGTCGTAGCAGAAGCATCAAAAGAACGCAAGCTCCGTGAGCACAGCGAGGTTTTCTCCAAACAACTGGAAAATGAACTGGAAGCTCTAAAGGTTACATGGTTTTTGACAAATATTTACTCAATGGCCCAGAAGCTGCAAGAGTTTGGCTTATTCAACTATTGATACCAGTGGGAGACTTAAAAACTACAGCATTACCAGAAACCTGACCTAACCCATCCAGATTTATTTGGCTTTTTTACTTGAAAGACTTTAATTGCTGGATACTAATGTCTTGAAAATGCTCAGTTTATATAAATTCTAAGCAGCTACTAAACCAATGTGATCCAAATCTGTTATCTCTGCAAGCCATTGCAACCCCTTATTCAGGTCATGTAAGCAAAACAGTCACTTATATATAGTGCCTGGGGACAGGCACCTTTTAAATCACTTAGTGCCCAAATAAAAATTTTGCCGAAGTTCCACCAATTGGACAATTCTGACTTCTAATAATATTCTCGAAATATAAAGATCATAGCTTCTCCCTGATGGTTTCTCCTCTTGTTCTGCAGTTGAAGCAGGGAGGCCGGGCAGCTGGTGCCACACTGGAACATCAGCAGGAGCTTTCCAAAGTTAAGTCTGAGCTGGAAAAGAAAATCTTATTTTATGAAGAGGAGTTGGTCCGACGGGAAGCATCACATGTTTTGGAAGTTAAAAATGTGAAAAAGGAAGTACATGATTCAGAGAGCCATCAACTTGCACTCCAGAAAGAGATCATGATATTAAAGGATAAATTAGAGAAAACAAAGCGAGAGAGGTAAGCTTTTCGGCATGCTTCCCTCACTGTGGATTTCTTCTTGTGTGTATGTATTGCACTGCATGGGTACCTGTGCAGGCTGGTATTTCACCCTCTCTTTATTCCTTTTTGAAAATCCCAGTCTACGGGTTCAGCAATTTGACTGTGTGTTTCTATTTCTTGTCTTTCTCTTTAGGCACAGTGAAATGGAGGAAGCAGTAGGAACAATGAAGGAGAAATATGAGCGTGAAAGATCTATGCTCTTGGAAGATAACAAAAAATTAACAACAGAAAATGAGAGGGTAATTGTTTCAGGAAACATATAATTTTTACTTCATTAGTCTCTGATGTTGAAGTAGTCTACTCACTGAGAGAACAGGATCTGTAAATGTTCAGGCACTATCTGAATTTTTAAAATGTCATTTTTGCCATATAAATATTAGAGATTTATCTGTATAATAACTTCAACATCTTGCTACTCTGCTCTTTGGGGGATTGATTCCCACAATTAAGAGAACACCACCCTTTGCTTCTTCATGAAGGCTGCAAAGGGAGGGAATCATTGACACAGACTGCCTGGCTTCCAGGAGGTTTTCAGTTAAACCTTATTCCTCTCCGACCTCTGCACTTGCTTTTTTGTTTTCCTTTGTTTCAGACTATTTTGTGTGAACTGATAGTTCCACAAAAAAGAAGCCAATCCATATAGCCCAGGGTGGTCTTGTTTGTTCAGATTCTAAAGGTGTGTAGGCACACACATACATAAAAAGTCTGAAACTGACCTAAGTCACAGGTGAAACTGTCTTGTTTCAGCTCTGCTCCTTCGTGGACAAACTAACAGCGCAGAACAGACAGCTGGAAGATGAGCTCCAAGATCTAGCAGCAAAGAAGGAGTCTGTTGCTCACTGGGAAGCCCAGATTGCAGAAATCATTCAATGGTATGTGCTGGTTAGAGATACAGATATGGCCACTTTCAACTTTTGAAATACTAATTGGCTTTTTGTGTTTTTAACCTATAGCTAGGCCTTGTCTGTGTCTGCGATCAGCAAAAGCATGGTACCTCTGAGTGTTATTTTGTTAAAATTGGCAGATGCCACTGAAACAAATGCAAGGCAGAGTCCTGGTGTCAACTTTCTTCAGTCTCTGAAGTGATTGTTAAGTCATCCAATTTGGAATATTTTGATAAATTCATTTGGGAAGTTGGTCATGATTTAAAAGGTCAACATTAGCATATAGATCCTTACTAGCTGTATTAGGCAAGCACTTTGTACTTCCACTCCTCTCCCATATATAATTCATTGCTTTAGCAAGCTGAGTGCAAGAGTTTCAGCGTGCAAAACAAAAAGGACTGGAAGGTAGACCTTACAGAAATTGAGCAAGTAATATGCAGATCATTGTCATATAAGAGTGAATCTCTGCAAAACTCTTGCTAATGGCAAGAGGGAAGTTTCAGTTTCCCTAGCAACTGCCACAATCAAGAAAATCAGAAAAAAGAAAAATCTAAAGCAGGCAATCTGAGATGTATTCAGTTTTCTGTTGCTGGGAGAGTTTTCCTTGCTTTGTTCATTCCTGTTATATCCCTAAACCCAGAGCAGACACTCTGATAATTTGGTGGTACTGTGAGCCATGAAACTGCTAAGTCACAGGTTTTTGTAATTGCACAACAGGGTAAGTGATGAGAAAGATGCTCGTGGCTATCTCCAAGCATTAGCTTCCAAGATGACAGAAGAACTAGAATCATTGAGAAGTTCCAGTCTGGGATCACGAACACTGGTAAGGAAATAGGAAACATTCAAGATGTTGTGAACATGTGTAAGAAGATACAATTTTGTACGTAAAAAGAATTAATCCTCTGCTCTGCTTTATAGTTTTTAGCTACTGCTTGCCAATCCAACTAGGTAATTGGATCAGAATTTGATAATTACAGGGGACAGTTGTTTCATACTAATATTTGCCATCACAGATATTAAACACTACAGAGGAGAGAAGAAAATAACTTAAACCATCAAAGGGGAGTACAGGAATCTTCTTTACCGTGTTATGTGCAATTGAATAATTGCTGTTACAGGGAGGCAACAAAGTAAGTTTTCTTCTGTGAAAAAATACTGTCTGGTTTATACCAGTACAAACTAGGGACACAGAGCATGTGGCTTTATTTACATGCAGAACAATGAGACCTTTGTGCAATAATTTTCCCATACAGTGGTAACATGAATTCCCCAAAATTTAATACAAGAGCTCTCATAAAGGAGTATGATTTCAAAGAGAAAAACACCTGCATAAGGAAAGGAAGAGCCATTTGCAGCTTGGCATGGGAGCCCACACCCCTACCAGTGCCAGTCAGCAGTCTGCCATCCAGAATCCATCTGCTGCTGGAGTATGCATATGAGAAGTTACTCACCCCTTCCAAACCTATGAATATGAGAGAATAAGAGAAAGTTTTATTTCTGTGAGCTGACATTTGTCTGCATCATCAGACAATTATAATACTGAGAGGTTTAACGGGAAGAAAGATTGGATCAAGTGCAGTTTGCATTTTTATCTTAGCTACTGCCAGAATAAAGAATTCTGTCTGTTCTTTATATTATAACTGGTTTTGTAACTTCTACAGAACCTGCTCTAAGGCAGTTAATTCTCAACATAAAAAGTGCTTCTCAATTTTCATGACTCTTATTTGCAAGTTCATCTATGACTAGAGAGGTATTCTTTAGGGAATATCAGAACCGTAGTCCACACTGAAAAATGCCTGGAAAAGCTCAGAATATTAGCTTTTGGGGTAGTAGGGAGGAATTGCATGGCATATGCTGAAGTGTAGCATATGTTATATGTATGTAGCATATGTTATATGTATAGTAGCATATATAGTATATGCTGCGTAGCAAGCATAAGACTTGTTTAGGCAAATGTTCCAGTTATCCTGAGCATCTCAAGACCCAGATTCTTTCTTCCTTTTTTTCTTCTCATGGTTTTGCTACTCTTGGTATGTTTTATGTTAATATGTTTTACATTAAATGTTGACATTTATCTCATCTTTGAAAGTCCATTCTATCACTGTGCAAGTTTCACAGTCAGTTCTGGATTGGACAGTGAAAACTAGTCTTTTCCAGTGGGTTCTGTCTGTTTGGCTTCCATGCTTAGTGATCCAGCATTTTGGTTTCCAGTATATTGTGTTAATGGTGTAACCAGTATTAAAATTGCTCATTACTTCATTTTTGTGTAATGAAGACCATTGACTAATTTTCATGCATCAGGTATGCTGTCCATAGCTGATTGAAAGAGCATTCTCTGAACCAGTGTGAAAGCTAATTTATGTCTTTGGAGAAGAACAGAAATATCCTTAGCAGTTGATAGTAATATTCAGTAACTTACTGCAACAGGATCCACTCTGGAAAGTGCGACGCAGTCAGAAGTTGGATATGTCAGCAAGGCTGGAATTACAGTCAGCCCTTGATGCAGAAATTCGTGCCAAACAACTAGTTCAAGAAGAACTACGGAAAGTTAAAGATGCAAACATATCTTTAGAAAGGTAATGAGTCTTTTGGTTCTGTTTGGGGATTAATGGGCTGATGTAAACTGCTGATTAGAATAGCAGCAACTTTCTTAAAATGGCCCCTTGTGCCTGGGATATTGGACTCTGTCAGAAGGGTCCCATTCTACAGACTACACATTTCTTACAGTCAAGTGAGAGCTGTAAAAATTTCTTCAAGTAAACACTTCACTGGTATAGTAAGTTAGAAATCTTGGGCATCTGAGGGAAAAAAAATGTGTAAGAGCCAATTCAGAGCAAATTCACTACTATTTCTTCAACTACTAGGGAGTTAGATGTGTTCTTGGAAATTAAAAGTCAAAGTACTAGTAGAATAATTTTGTTTGGGAGATACCTGCAGTGATAGCAGAAGACTTAAATACAGTTTTAATTATATAGTCAAATAATGAAGTGTCTGTTCAGGGGAAAAGTAAAATTAATCATCCTTTAAAAAAAAAATCACTTAAACCCCAACGCCCCTCAAAAAAATCCAAAATAATCCCCCAAAAAATCCAAACAGACAAAAAAAAAAGCGGCTTTTTCCAAAAGTCTGAGATGTAGGACCGGAAATGAACACCTTGTGTACTGGCATTCCTGCCTTTGAGATATTTCAGATTACATTTTGGTCATATTTTTTTACTTTAGTAAATTAAAGGAATCAGAAGCAAAAAATAGAGAACTGTTGGAAGAGATGGACGGTTTGAAGAAAAAATTGGAAGAAAAATACAGAACAGATCCAGGTAATTAAATTTACTGTGTTCTAATAGAGTTCTAACACAACCTGTGATGCTGCCTTTTAGCTAAGCCTGTTCTGCTTTTGGTTTTAGGTCTCAAACTTCCAGACTTTCAAGATTCCATTTTTGACTATTTCAACACCTCTTCTCTTGCACGTGATTTGACTTTCAGAGTGAGTTACTACATAAAATAACTACAAAAATTAGATAATCAAATTATATTTTTATTATGTAATAGGAATTCTTAGGCACTGTATGGCAGATTGGTATCTTGCATATTAGCCAAGTCAGCGTGGCACAGAATTGGATGCCCAGAAGATGTCAGATTGTTTGGCATTTTGTAGAGAGGCTGGCACCTCTGGGAAATATTTCCAGAAGTTCACTTTAATTATTTCCCATTCTTGCTTCTTTGTTTAGGTTAATCTCAAACATTTGCTAAATTATATATAATGAGGTTTTTTTGGAAATGCTGACACACCCTGTTACAAATAAGGAATTAAATGCTTTGCAGTTGGAAGATGCTGATTATTACAAGGAAAAGTGTTCACACAGTTCAGGGAGTGCTTAAACAGATACATAAAATTGTTGTCTCCAGATCTTAATGGAGTGGTTAGAGGAGAAGGAGCTGGGAAGAGAATCAGAGGACCCACAGATGTTGGTATAATAAGTTTATTGTGACACACCCTGTGATCCTTAGAAAACTAATAGTACAAATCACAGCTCTAAGTAGGCGTTTCACTTTAAATGATTTGTGCATTCCCCGAGGAAGCAGCTCTTAAATGCAACATTGAATCACATTTCCTTACTTCATGAACTCTTGATCCTTGAAGATATTTCTGGGGTTTTTTAAAATTTTGTTTTGCAAAGCATAGGGAGTTTAGGATAAAACCAAGAACTTGAACTGAAGCCAATAACCTGTTTATGAAGTGGAGTTAAAGGGGCTCAGGTTAAAACCTTATCAGTCTGGTTAGATTTTCTATCTGAGATGTGTACTCCCTCTTTTTTACTTTTCTATTTTTTTTTAAAATTGTCGCAGTTGCTAAAAACAAGCCTATGGATGTGCTGTGATGTTTTCATACAGTTTGTGTATTTGCTCTTCCCAGTCACAAAATGTCTATGCTGCCTTTCTGTTGAAGCAGCAAGGTGCGCTCTATGGGTGACAAGGAGGGAAGGGAGAGAAGCATATGTGCTACTTTCTCAATACTAGCTTTTATGTACTGACCTTGGTATTTTGATTGCTTTACAAAGTACTAGATAGATGTAAAACAGTAACATGTAAAATATCAAGCCCGTAAGTAAATAAGGTTCCATTCTATGGATCCTGAAATAAAAACATATTCTCTATGGAAGTGCAGGTGGCATTTTCTGATGAATTACATTAAAATTGCTGATACTGTGCTTAATAACTTACATGAACTTTTTTTTTTCACAAATACTTATAAAAATATTTTGCATCATCTGCTTTGGGGTTAATTTAGTTTGAATGAGTATCATTTGGCCATAAAAATATTTTATATAGCTAGTCAACTAATATTCTATCTGAAGTTTTCCTGTGGGTGATAAGCGATCGTTTTTATCCCTCATATCTGTTACAACAAAGGATTCTGTTTCTTCTTCGTCTACATCTTCTCTGCTAGCCTTTTGGGAAGAAGTAAGTTTTTGCTAGTAGTTTTGTGTCCTTATTTTGTTGTGACCTGTCTTAGTAAGAATGGCCCTCTAAAACTAGATACTTTGCTTCCTTAATTTCTCTGTAACTTAATCCACTAAACTTCTTCGAGGCTTACTGTTTTATAGTTTGACTATCTATATAGCTAAAGCTGAATCACACAGTATTTTGAAATTGTTCATATTACATAATGGTGCAATTTGATCTTAAATGGCCCAGCCCTTCCAATCAATTTGGAATGAAACAAAAACAACAAGTATCTGAACAAATTTACTGACCTAACTGAACTTGAGATGTCTTCCTGTCTAAACTGGCTGGGAAGTGAGTGATTCATTACTTGTTGCCTTTAGTGCTAATTACATCATTGATGTGAAGTCTAATCTCATGTTTGTTAATCACAGTTTTCATGATGTCCTGAGAGTACAGTAATACAGAATCCAACTTCCACACCCAGCTGCTTTAGCTCTGGAATTGTAGCATACTTCCCCCTTGTGCTGGCAATTAGTAGTTGCTAATTTAAGTGTGAAATTAATAGATGGCTTGTAATGGATGCTAGCTTTAAATGTTAGTGAAATATAAACACTGATTAAGTAGACATGATTCTTTTAATGACGGAGGCCAATCATTCTTAAACAACGTTTTTAAAGATGGAGTGTTACTACTTTAAGATTTTTTTCTTGTAGCAGACTTGCTGGCTTCTGTATGCTAGAAAAATCCTAGTGTAGTAAGCTGCCATGAGAAGTCAGCTATTTTAGGGATGATTGCCAAGCTGCTCAAACACCATTCCATACCTGCAAGCAAGAGATTAGACACAGCCTTGCTGGGAGAATACAACTGTTAGAGCATTTATGCTGTCTACTTCGAGATTTTGCATTTCAGTACTTCCAGCTTTTCCATCAGGTGTCAAGCTTTGTTTTGAGGAAAGATCTTTTCTCAGAGTGGATGTTAAATGTATGTGTACTTCATACAGAAATCGGCACTGGGTCTTGTGTCCATTCTGTTGACACGAGGACACTTCATCAGATATGTGGTATCTAATCTAACATGTTTGCTGTCACTTTTGCAGACCAGCTCTATTAGTGAGCAAGAAATGCAGGGTCCCAAGTCAGAAGTTTCGCCGTCTACTTCAGTTGTAACTGCAGAGCAACAACAAGAAGTAAGAGATCCATTATTTTACCCTGAGGAGTAATTCACTAGAAAATGTCTTTGTCTTGTTCACGATAAATACATTCTGCAGCATTCATTATGAAGAAGCAGGATTGAATGCTGCATATTTGCAATGTCTCAGTGTTACTTGCACTTGCTTTGAGGACAGTTGCAAATGAAACCTTTTCACTGGCTTTGTGTATGTTGATGTACCTCATTTTCATGTTTTCTGTATTGCTACTTGTTTGTTAGTGTGCAGGCTTTCCTGTGAGTGCTTTAAAACACAATCTGTTTCTATTAAATCAGAATGGCAATGTTTACAATTATTAAATTTTTGATAATTTGCAAAAAAAGGAAAAGAAATCAGAACAATAAGCTTTGCCACCCCAATCTTGAAACAAATTCTTGAAGCCTTATTTTGCTCAATTACAGTTTCTTGTGATTCAGGAACCAATTCGGCTTCAGAGGATGCCTGCTGCTCCTTCCCCCACCATTCAGTCCATTTCTCTAGCTGTACCAAAGGTAGGGGGACTGTGCTAACCTTATTCTAAAGAACAAAGGAAAAAAGTACCATTTATAAATTAGCCCTCCATGTTTTCTTGTCCTGTTTGGGTTTGTCATGTGTGTTTTTGTTAGGTCTGTGTTTTTAATCAAATGTTTCCACATGCATATCACTGGGTTTCGTTTTGTTGGAAGGGATGAAAAAACATGGTTGTAGTTTTGGGTTTGAGTGTGTTTTGGAGTTGGAAATAAAACTGTTACTGTTGTCTTGCAGCGCCTGTTACGGGGTGCACTTATATAAAAGAAGCCCAGGCTTCATAATGTACACACTGATATACTGGAGGGTGGTGGAAGGAGGTGCTTGCATTATTCAAGTCCAGAAAATGAAGTTTTTTATTATCGTAAATGTATCTTTCAGCCTAAAGCTCACCAGCTCAATATCAAGTCCTTCACAAGCCCCACTCAGTGTAGTCATTGCACCTCTCTTATGGTGGGATTAGTTCGACAAGGTTATGCCTGTGACGGTGAGTTGGTGAAACTTTATGTAAATTTTCAGCAAGCCTCTCAAAAAAGCATCCCAATGTATTTTAAGACAAGCATTTCTTTGGGGAGGGAATGAAAGAGAGGGCTGGCTGCCAATGGATGATTTTCCTTTCTATTGCGTCACAGCATATTCCTGAAATCTCTTTAGAATAATGATGATGTATGATGAAATATGGTTTCCTCTCATATTGTTAATTAATTTATTCTACTACCATTAGTGCTGTTATAGTACAAGGGGGGGGTAGGGATGATAGGACTGGTTTCTTTTATTGTACTAGAGAAAACTGCAGGAACGATTGGGTGACATGAATCTGGCTATATCTATTTTATGCTATTCTGGTCATAAACCCCATCTGTTGGGAGGACTGTTTGTTCGATTATTTGGCCTGCAGCCTGTCTTGCTGTCCATTAATTTTATTTAAAATGCTTTCTCTGATGCATGTATCACCACTGAATTCCATGTTCCAGTATATGGAGGTATTTTCATTTGAAAATACTTTATATTGATTAGACACATGAACTCAGTTAAATAGGCCACAAATCCACGTAGTATATATACTAGAGTATAAATAACTTTATTTCTGTGCCCACCTTAGTTCTTGCTAGTGGCAGCCTCTCCATTGACACCCTCAGTATCACATGTAGATTGCCTCATCTGCCCTTCAGGGCTTTTTTCCTGGCAGATCTTCTGGTGGCAGTTCTTGCCTAGGAGGACCTGTCACTCTGCCAGCACTTGCCCTGGGGCTGCCTTTTGTCTCCTGTTGCTGACAGTTCTCAACTCTTGTTTTGCATCTCTTCTTGCAAGCTTGAAACTGTCCTTTTCCTTTAGTGTAGCTATTGGCTTCACTCTTCTTTTGTTTTGTGTATTTTGATTAAGCTCTGCATCGTTAGTTTTCAATTTTGCCTAATCTACAGCAGTTCTTGATTGCTACAGAAAAAACTAAAATCACATTGATATAAAAATAGAGATGACTCCAACAGAACAAAACTTCCCCAAACGTTCCCCTCTCAATCACTTGAATTTCCCAGTTCCTCCTCTTTCTAATCCTGGAGACTATGGTAAAATACAGCTACACTTAGAGGACTGGAATCTACTCTATTCTGTGGATTTTCCCTCTTCTGTAATATGTGTGTACCTTGGTAGCCACAGTCCCAAATAATCGCGATGCCTGCTCAAAGAGTTGAATTTATTACCTGGTCTTGGAGAGCACCTACAGTACTTTGTGTATATGACTTTTTGGTAACCTCTGCCCTCCTGGGAGCAGACAGTAGCTCAAAGAACAAGCCAGACAACCTGCTCTGGGCTGCCCTCTATGCTGTCTCTTCCCTCAGGCATCATAAGGAGGAGGTTTGTTGTCCTGTCTGTGGCTGTAGCAGAAGCAGGCTGTTTCCAGGTTTTTTGGAATCTTTTGGCATTTCATAATTACAGAACGAGATGTACCTAGGATATCTGCCAGATTCCCACTTCTGAGAATATCGTTAGGAGGAAACACAGGACAGGTCAGAATGTTGTGCCCTTCTCTTCCTGCCTTCCCAACCCTACTGGTAGAAACAGGGTAGCTGGGACAAACAAAGCAAAATTTCTGTGGAAAGATCTGGCCCCTAAGTTGTGGGTCAGATGCCTCGATATAACACATTAACTCATTCCACAGTTCTTGTAGCCTGTCTCATGTAAAGTAGTATGTATTATGAGATTTTTCTGTGTACTGCTTCTATGCAAAGTGTTCTGTAGACAAGACCTAGAGACCTCTGTCCCTTGTTGGTGCAGCACAAAGTGGTGCAAATGGTAAGAAAGCATGCAATGCTAGTTTGCTCGTTATTTGAACTTACGTGAACTCTGGGCAGTAGATATATATGGCTCTTTCATCATGCAGTATTTCAGTCCTTGTCCCTGTTTTCTACTTTATTTATGCTTTATTTATGTCTATATCTTTTGTTTAATAGTTTAACCCTTCCTAATTTTTTGATCAATTTAGTTTTACTTTGTCTTTGCAGTGTTCTTGCATACACGGATCAAATTAAACGCCTATTAGCACTAGCCTGTAATTTTTATTCCTCCTTTATTAATACTGTTTCTCTTCTGTGACTGGGTTAGTTGGTGCATAACACCAGCACAGCTGCCCAACTCATTTTCCTTGAAATGTGGACTCAGTTCCTGCCCTTTATGAGCATAATAGGCTAAAATGAGGAAATAAAAGCACTTTATAGAGTCTCATACAATATCTAGGTGTGTTCACTCCTTCAGCATAGTGAACTATTGCAATATTTGACTGCCAGTTTCAGTGTGATTATTGTAAGTGATATTTTGTGATATTCAGTGATAATTTGCTGAGTGTAGACTGTAGATGTTAATCACCTGTTATGATTGACTCATACACATATTTCACTGTGAATTTTCTCTTTTGTACTTAGTGTGTTCATTTGCATGCCATGTTTCCTGCAAGGATAGTGCACCTCAGGTCTGCCCTATACCCCCTGAACAAGCCAAAAGGCCTCTTGGAGTAGATGTGCAAAGAGGAATAGGAACAGCCTACAAAGGTTATGTCAAGGTAATGGTCTTTCCTTCTTGGACAAGAGAAGAATACATAACTTCACTTACAGCTCTACAGCTTGGAACCTCTAAGTATGTTTAAACACATCTTCTAAATAGTGCTAAAGCCTTAAGGCTTTGTGCACCATCTCTGTAACTTATTTAACCTTCGTTGCTTTAGATGTGGGATAAACACTTGGTTTTACTGCAAGAGCTGAAGGTCAGTAGATTAATAGCTACAATATTCATAAGCAGCAGGGGGAAAAAAGAGAATGGTTTAAGAAAGAATTTCTGTCATTTTTGATGTAAGGATAATATAAAAGGTAAACTGTCGTACCATTTTGGTACTGGTGGAATATCCAAGCCTAATATCTTTATACGAGTCTTAATATATTTTTTAACCTGTAACAAGGAATGGTTGAACTTAAAACAAGAAAAATGATTGCTTGATTACGTGACATTTTTCATCCTGTTTTGAAGGACAAGTCGAATGTGCTCCAATTCCATTGATCCAAGTATAAGCTTTTCTAAATATCCTGCTTTGTGTCTTTTACGTGTGCTTATACATAATAAGCAATCAATTATTTACCTGCAGGTCCCAAAGCCTACAGGAGTTAAGAAAGGGTGGCAGAGGGCTTATGCAGTTGTCTGTGACTGTAAACTGTTCTTATATGATGTGCCTGAAGGAAAATCCACCCAGCCTGGAGTTGTGGCAAGTCAAGTCTTGGATCTCAGGTTTGTATTGTTATGGCAGAGTAGAAATCCTCTCTACTTTTTTCTTAATAGGAGTGTTCATTCCTAGTACACAAGAAATTATAAGATTTTGAGAGCTCTGGCCCAAGAAGATGTGTGTATTCTCTACATAAACTGCAGCTGAGTTTAGGCTGATGTTGGTTCAGCAAGAAATTACTTATGTGACTTTGTAGTCATTCACACTGCAGTCACCAGTATTTACAGCATTAGCATGCTTCTTCCTAGAATTCCACCTGTAAAAAGCAAGTGTGTATTGGTAGATTGTTTTTCCCATGCGCTCTGACCTCAACATTGAGTTACAGATCATCCCATACCCAATTAGATCTGGAATGTTAGAAAAACTGAAGTAGTCTGCAGAAAAGCACCAACTAATTAACACTGCAAATGGCTCTGACCCTGCCTTTTAACAGGAGTTATTACTTCATGGGGACCATCTGAACCAGTGAACACTGTCTACTGAATATCTGAGACTTAACATTGATCAGAGTAACCAAGGAAGTTTTTTAATTTCAATTTATGGAAATATCAAGCAAGTGTAATACCTTTTAGTGTTACAGCACCTTTGTACCTGTGTTGAATATATAAGTTTGCATTCACAAGCAGCTTGATTTATATTTTTTCCAGACAGTAGTACTGTGGGATTGCACCAGTACTGCTGTACTGTTCTCACACTCACTGGGAACTGTCAGTGTCAGCTCCCTGACATGTTGGCAGCGGGAGCAGGAACGTGGAAGTATTGCAAATAGCAGCATTCACATCAGTACATAGCTTGAAGCAACTCGGCCAGATACCATATACCAACTGTCCCATGCTTTCTTTGCTTATTGTAGCTGCCTCTTTGAGGCTGTCATCTGAGGATTCTTAGATATTTTTAATAGATGTTAACCACCGCAGCTATGAATTCTAGCATGGGCAAGTTTCAGACATTAGTGTCATCTTTGCACTAAAATTGGCAATTAATGGTGATCAACTTGGTCAAATTCAGTTTTAAAAGGCTAATGTAGACTAGCCCTCTGGGGTGGAGCACTCTGAAATGCAAAAGTTGTTCTGATGTCTGTTTATTTTACTGTAATAGAGAATAAAATCTAGCTGTTTTGAAAACCCTTATTTGAAACCCACAAACTATAATTATGTTGCCAAGAGCTTTTTATGTGATTTTTCTTTTTTTCCAAAGGCCCCTCTCTTGCTACACATTGAGGTATGAATTATTCATTTCTAATGTGTCTGCTGGGCTGGAAGAGCAATATTCTTGCTTCTAATTGTAGAATAGGTGTGCTTGGGACACCAAAACTACACAAAGCCACCCCACTTAACTTCAGGTGGATTGAGATACACGGACCAGATGCTGTAGAGACATAACTGAGGCTTGTGAGTTGTTCGGGTCAGGGATGGTTAGAGCATAACAAAGCAGTTGTGACCTCTGTGCAGTGTTAGGAGATTGCAGCCTATTGAAACAGTGGTGATATCAATTAGATTTTGCTGAATAATCCAAGTGTGTGCTTGCATGTGATGCTCTTGTTCTCTTTCCTCACTAGAGATGAAGATTTTTGTGTGAGTTCTGTCCTAGCATCAGATGTAATACACGCAACTCGGAAAGACATCCCTTGCATATTCAGGGTATGGCTACCAACTGACTCTTACAGAAACTACCAGTTAAATACCAGTGTTTTGTTTTGATAATGGCATATGCTGTCCATATCTAATGTTAATTAAGTTACGTAGAAGTGTAAGAATTTACGAGGGCTGCTGACATACATAGAAAAATATGGTGCTCTTCTTATAACTAAGCTGTAAAGAGCAAAGTTCTCCTTCTTTAGCTGCTTCCTTGTATATAAAGTTTGGTACTTTTTTTATTTACTGATTATAATTCAGTATATTTTCTCTCTTTTTCCGTTGGTATTACCAGATTCTCTTTTTTCTTGCTTAGCTTTGGACTCTTGCTTTAGGAAGCAGTGCTGTAACAGAATATTTTGAACACTGATGTAGTTTCCTTAATTTCATATTTAAGTATTGTAGGAAAAAAATAAAAGAAGAGAAAATAATTAGCTGAGCTATAATATCCCCTTTAGTGTATGTTCTATCTGAATGGTGTATTTCGTTTTTAACAACAGGAACTTAATTCTTACATTTTGTGTGAATCGTATTTAGTCTGGAATTCTAAAATTTAGAAAGGAATACATTAGTAGCCAGTATCTATACTCCCTTACATTTGAATGCAGAAACTCAACTATTTTCAGCATGCCTGATCTTCATCCATTTAGAATCAAGTCAGGAAGACATAGAAAGAAAACAGCTGTCAGTCAGTTGCAGTCCCTGTCATTTGGTCCTTCAGGATTTTACTTGGGAATTATTTTTGCTACTTGTCTGGCTCTCTGTCTCTGCTTTTCTGTAAAAATATTTTCTGCAGTTGAATTTTCGTGCTTTGGTTTACTACTACCTTTACATTTAGTTTCATCTTGTTTGTATTTTGGTTTATGGGTTTTTTAGTTCCTATCTGCCTGCTCTCTTCTTGAATTAGCGAACATGGAATACTGTAGGAAAGGACTTCTGAGGTGAGAAAATATGGTGTGCAGAATGATGGTTCATTCATTTAAGAACAAGGCATCCATACAGCTCAGCCTGCGTGACTTGCTTCTCTAATTTCTACCTGCAGTTTTTAACGGAAAGGGTATCTATATAATAAAAAAATTCGTGAAATATCACTGTGTAAAAATACTTGTGTGGACAGACATGATCAAATATCTCCATGGTTTGATCAGCTTGGAAGCTGATGTGTGAATATATCCATTTAGGTAGGGGACCAGGGAAGCTGCTGAATTACACCTCTTTTTCTCAGTTCTATGTCCTCCTTCAAAAGCAGGAATTGCTAAAAACTGGAAACCACTTAACCTGATTGGGAGAGTCTCTTCTCAGTTTCATTTTGTTCTAGATCTGTATCTTACTGACACAGTCACACAGAGTAGCTTGTACAGAACAGTTTACAGTGTTAATTCACATCATCTGTGTAAAAATGTGGTCCTTCTTTTGTAAGTGTCATTGCACACAACACATGGTGATATCAGTGGCCTACAAAAGGCAGATTTTCATTTCTTCTACCAGCAGAAAACAATACCAGAATCCTGCCAAGCAGTAAAATGTTCACACCTCTGATCCCCCATGATTTCAAGAACAGTAAGAATTTGTCTCAGATTCAAACATTTCTCCTTGGTAACCAGTTTTTGAAGCTGGATATTAGGCCATGCTGACATTCAGACACCTCAGTCTTAAGTGCTGCCATTGATACACATTTTTAATAATAGTGTTAGAGCTGGCTGTAGTGGAGTGCTTGCACAGCTTAGCAGTTCGAGTTAAGAAGCCTTGAGTTTCCTAGCAAATAATGGATTTTTGTATGATGAATAATGCAATATATATTATGACCAACTGCTCACTTTTTTTTTCTTGCGTTTGACTATATATAAGTTGCCAGCTTCAAAACACTGAGGATTAATACATGGTGGTACTTCAAAGGGAAAACCATTCCTGGAATCTAGTTTTGTTTTCTAAACATATTATCCATTATGCCTGCATCTGTCTTTAAAATATTAATGCTTTGTTACATTTTAGACAGGAACAAACCTTTATGCAGAGTAGTAGGAACTATGAGCAATTGCAACTACTCAGTTCTTTCCCTACCTCCTTCACCTCCACCTTCATCTTACTTCTGAACTTCTGTCTTTGGCATCCTATTGTCCCAAGTTTACTTTCAGTTATATTTTATTTTCAAGATGAGTGTTACTTTTTAATTCACTCTTCCAGGAAGTGTGTGTGTGTGTGTGTGTGCATTACCACAATATCCATCTTGTGATGATTTTCTTATTATGGCATGTAGGCTGAAGGTCTGATACTCCACGTTACAGCCAAGTTAGAGATTTGCACTTCTACACCTTTTGCTGCTTTTTTCTGTTTAACTGTTGTTTTTCAGAGTCTGTGGTGAGGGCTGATCCTGGCTGTTGACCTGTTTGTGGCTGAAAGTATAGTTCTTATGATACCATAAACCTTTCAGTCTCTTCATGAAGTACAAAAACCCAAAATATTAAGAAATACTGCGTGTATTCTTCAGGCAACAGAAGTTCCTGGATAGTTCTTCTGTTTAGAACACCTTCTGCTTTGAGATCTATGGGATGGTTTAACTGAAAATTAAGTGAAGCCATAGTCATTTTCTTGTAATACAGGGATGTGAGACAATGCAGTACTTCAGTTTCAAGTATTACTTTCCTCCAGAGCTTTGAATGCAGATATGATGTGTTCTTCCCCTGGAAGTATTTGGAAAATTAGATTTTCAAAACAAAATCAAAATCCAGAACTGATGATAGCAATGCCTTTGGGTTTAAATGCATCTGGTTCACAAAGCATGTCTGTCACTCTCAGTAAGTTATGGGTGTGTGGGAGGGAGGAATCAGGACAAACTATGGTTCAGAGCAGGAAGGAGCCTTTCACTGCCGTGTATTGATTATTGTAGCATTCCTTGCCCATATGTTAGGATTCAGAATTTTTAAGCAAGACTGAATACTTCTAAACAAAACCACTGTGGCTTGTGCAGAGGTTGTTTTTTCATTGTTTTTTTTTTTTGAAGCACTGTGGCTGTATTAGCTGTGTTGTTTATGCTCCTTGGGAACATCATTCCATTGTCATGAGAAAATGTAGTTTATTTGCACAGTTCTGTATGATAAAAAGGGTTTTTATTACTCTAACTAATTTCACTGTCTCTGTCTGTTTAAAGGTAACAGCTTCTCTCTTAGGTTTGCCTTCAAAGTCTTGTTCTCTACTGATCCTGACAGAAAATGAGAATGAAAAGAGAAAGTGGGTTGGAATCCTAGAAGGGTTGCAGTCTATCCTGCACAAAAACAGGCTGAGAAACCAGGTTGTGCATATTCCACAAGAAGCCTATGACAGTACACTGCCTCTTATTAAAGCAAGTTTAGCTGCTGCTATTGTAGGTATGTTTGTTTTAACTTCTATCATTGTGTGAAGGTTGTTGAAACTTTTAGATGGGCTTCTATAATGAGAGCACCGACACCTTGAAATAAATTCCTCAGCTGAATTCCTTCATAGGAATTTAATAATGGGTGAAAAATGCTAATCTAGCATTGATATTCAGTTTTCTTCATCCACTTGGGGTAAATAATACTGTTGAGTTGTTCAGCAGGTTGTTTTAGCAATATGGTATATTGCATGCTTTTGACAGACTGTGTGAACTCAAGCAAAATTGATTTGTGGTGAAAATCCGTGCAGAAATTTTTTCAGCTGTTCAAAACAAACAGCCTGTTTTAAAGGTAAGACCAAGTGTAGCTGAGTTAATGGCTTTTTTTTTCCCCTGTTGGTTTAGATCGAGATAGAATAGCGATTGGTTCAGAAGAAGGACTGTATGTGATAGAGGTGACCCGTGACGGTAAGTTGGGCCATAATGTATGCAGTAATTACATACAAAATAATGAGCTCCATAACTTTTAGTGCTGCTCTAATATAGGTCGCACAACAGCCTTTCATGTATAGTAAGTATTAAGCACTCAGTTAATTGATGAGAAGGAAAAGTGAATGTGAGATATAAGCACTAATTTGGTCATTATCGTTACATTCAGTTGACTGGCTGAAATTAAAGGGATGAGGTACTGGGCATATTCTGACACATTCTCACCTTAGCTGTGTTCCCACAGCAGATATCAAAATGCTTCAGCACACAGAGCATGCACACAAAGTGTGTAGACTTCCCTTTAAAGCCTCCATATCTCATCTGTTTCTTCCAGAAATTTGACAACCACTCATATTCTCTTGCAGACCAATGGTGTTCAAAGCAAATGTGTCTTGGGCTGCTAGTCTTGTCAGTGATTTTCTGAATTCCTTTTGCTGTGCAATTTAGTTTGTAGCAATTTGAAAGTTGGATTTTACTCATGCTAAAGCTTTCATTTCAGTGTAAAATAAAGCAGTGAATGCAGGTTTTTAAAGACTTACGTGACTTTCAAAAGTGGTTTTGGGTCAAAAGAAAATCGTTATTGCTTCTTCTTGTTCAGAATAAGACATTGCCCAATTCCAGGAGAAACTGCTTTATACATGGAGACAGCAGATATTTGAAATATTTTTTAGCAGTAATGAATGCCATTCCTTTGAGTAAACGTCCAGTGGTCACCATTCTTTAAGTGGTTAGAAATAAACATAACTTGAGATGCACATAATTCCAGGAATTCCAGTGCAGCTTCTTGCCTAAAAGAAAGTTGTAAATTTACTTTGAAAGGTCATTTCATAAAGGAACAATTACCTGCATCACTGTGTCATATGTAAATCTGAAAATTAATTACTGGTTTTAGTTTTAAGTTAAGAGATGTTTAGCAGGAGTTTGCTATGGCCAGTTCTGTGTGTTAATAGTGTTTTTATGAATTGTAATCTGTTTTTCATTTTATGGCAGTTGTCATTTTTAGTGTTAATTAACTGCCAGCTGTTTATAGCAAAGGTGTTCGGTTAGAATATTGCTTAATTCTTGACAGATAAGGTGGAGTTGAAGCTAGGAAGAAAACCATTTCTCTGTAGCAAAGCCAGTTACTTCATAGAACATTTCTTCAGACATTTCATTTATTTATGCAGATGGGGGTTATACCACAACAGCACTTCGTGATTTTAACAGCTAAAGGCTCATTGCCAAGTTTAGAGAATTTGATAACTTTGGCTACATTTCTCCACTGTTACTGAAAAAAGGCAAAAAATTTCCAGTTAAGAATTCTCTTTTTTTTAAACTACAATCCACAAATATTTTTAATGCGTTCAGCTAGCAGAAAAATTAAAGTTACAATTTAATTTAATTGGTTTATGCTTTTTAAGTTTCCTAATTTAGAATTGCTCTTCTGTTTGTATCCCATGAAATACTCACTGCATTCTTGAAAGTTCTTGTATAGCCAAGATCCCCAAAGAGAACACATTGTACCTAACCCCCTTAGCTGCCTCTTACCCTGCCTTTAAAAAAAATGCCTCAAACAGCAAAACTCCCCATGGGTAGCCTGACTAGTCCTTGCTCTGAGAAGGGTTTTCCTGGTGCCTGTCCTGAGCCTCTCTTCCTGCAACCTAAGCTCATTCCGTCTTATCCTTTCCCCATCACACAGCGGTTTTTTGCCTTTCAATATATGTGTTTTACACCCCCTTACCGTATTGCCTTTGTATCTGGTTGAGAGATCTGCCAACAGTACAGCATTTTGTCTCCTCACTTACCAGAATTAAATACTTTATACTTCTTGTCTTTGTATTCTGCTAATTTGCTCTTCCTCCAAAATTTACTGAAGATGCTGATGTTTTCCTGGAGGTGGGACCCACTTCTGAAGATGCAGCATCTTGCAGTGTACAGATGGTACAGATACAATTATATTAAAAAATTTCTCAGTTTATCCTACATGTTAAGCAGCATTTTCCCACAGTGTTGTTGAGATTATTTTTTTATGAATAGAGAGGGTTACAGGAATGCTTTGTTTCATTGTTTGCTCTGAGAATTAGTAACAGAGAATCAAACGTGTAATAAGTGCACTTCCTCACCTGGTACATGTCTGTGTTAAGATTAATTTTCAGGCATCACAATGTAGCACTGCAGTGTTTCCAAGCCTGGTGATTTTCCTGTTTAACTTATGGCAGCTCTTGCTTTCTTTGCAGTGATAGTCCGAGCTGCTGACTGCAAGAAGGTGTACCAGATAGAGCTTGCTCCCAAAGAAAAAATTATCATCCTCATCTGTGGTCGGAACCATCACGTCCACCTTTACCCCTGGGCCTCTCTGGATGGGTCAGAAGGGAACTTTGACATTAAGCTTGCAGAAACTAAAGGCTGCCAATTGATTACAACTGGAACACTAAAGAAGAGTTCTTCTACTTGTTTGTTTGTGGCTGTCAAGCGACAGGTTTTTTGCTATGAAATTCACAGAACTAAACCTTTCCACAAAAAATTCAGTGAAATTCAGGCTCCAGGAATTGTACAGTGGATGACAGTGTTCAAGGACAAGCTCTGTGTTGGCTACCAGTCTGGGTTCTCTCTGTTGAGCATCCAGGGAGATGGACAGTCTATAAACCTGGTAAATCCTAATGACCCCTCGCTTATCTTCCTCTCACAGCAGTCTTTTGATGCCCTTTGTGCTGTGGAGCTCAGTAATGAGGAATACCTGCTTTGCTTCAGCCATATGGGAGTTTACGTCGATTCGCAAGGTCGAAGGTCACGCATGCAGGAACTAATGTGGCCTGCAACTCCTGTTGCCTGTAGTATGTATATGTTTTTCTGTTGCCATATCCCTGTTGCTGCTTTACTTGTCAAAAAATACTCAGCATTGTATTCAATTTTGCTTCGGTTTGTCTTTGAATACCGAGTTTATGTTTTGATGAGCTAACCGACACATGGTTCTTCCTGATGCTAGTCTTGGACTTGGAGATCCTGGATGCTGCAGGAAATGCTCTGTCTTATTACAGGACACAGAAGAATAAATAGTGGAATGCAAAATAATTTCTACAGGGAGTAGTCCTGGATGCAGGGTAGTGCAAGACTACCTGTCTGTGAAATTCCATGAAGATTTTTGGTCACCTAGAGGGTATAAATGTCCAGTTGCCTGTAGGGTGTCTTCTGTATACTGTACTTACACTTGAAAGTTTAAGAAGAAATGTAACTGCAAGTTTAAAGGTTCAGAAAGATAATAAGAGATTAAAATTTTCTCCTTTTGGTTTTAATTTTAAGGGGACAATATCCAAAAGTAGTATAGGTGGAGGGTAATATTTGAACCACTCTGCTTGTTTCCAGAGCACTGGTTATCAGCTTGGTAGAACAGAGGCACCTGCAGAGCATTTTTCGGTATTCGGTAGTCAAAGGCAGTTGATGATAAATCTGGTATTTCTATTTGAAGCTCAAATAGCAATTAAATTTTTTTGAATGATTGAAGGCAAGGAATTGCTTTTTGTTTAAGTAGTACAGCAAGGAGTTAGGTGCATATTGGTTTGAACAAGCCAGGCCTTAATAGGAATGTGTTTAATTTTATTTGATTTGAACTGAAATTGTTTGCTTGCTTTACTCTGACCTAGTTCTGCACAGAAGTCTGAAGCAAAGTCCCAAGGAAACAGTGTAGTGGCAAGTTTACTTTAAAACACTATTAGCTAAAACTAATGTTTCCTTTTCCTTAATCAGCTTTACAGGTTTTTTGCATTTCAGCAAACTAGACTTGCTAGTTAATGGTTTTGTCTGTTATTATTAGAAGTATTCTTACTGTAAACTATTTAATAACATTCTTGTATGTGCAGTCCTGAGTAGTGCTGGCCTAGGGCTGTTTTTGTAGAAAGAGCAACATTTTCTGCTGCCAAACGAAACTGAATTACTTCCCTTTTCATTAGACTTGTCCTCACTCCTCAGTCCTAATGTCTGTTACTAGTGATGGTGGGTTGTTTTTAGCTATCCCATCAAGGGGTTGTAAAATTACAGAATGGTTTGGGTTGGAAGCGATCTTAAAGATCACCTACTTCCAAATCCCCTGCCATGGGCAGGGACACGTTCTACTAAACCAGTTTTCTCAAAGCTCCATCCAACCCGACCTTGAACACTAGCACAGATGGAGTGGAGCTTCCACAGCTTCTGTGAGCAACTTGTTCCAGTGCCTCATCACCCTCACAATAAAGAATTTCTTCCTAATACCTAGTGTAAACCCACTCCCAGTTTAGAGCCATTTCTCCTTGTCCTATCACTCCATGCCCTTGTAAAAAGTCCCACTCCAGCTCCCTTGTGGCCTCTTTAGGTACTGGGAGATGCTATAAGCTCTCCCCAGTCTTCTCTTCTCCAGGCTGAGAACAGCCCCAACTCTCTCAGCCAGTCTTTGTAGGAGAAACCAACAAAGTGGAAGTGACTCTGCTGTGGTAAAACACCATGTTATAGAGAGGTTTTGGGCTAAAACAGAGAATTTGTGTCTGTGGCATTCAGTGCCCTCTCCCCAGGAGAGGGAGGGTGAGCACTAGCTCAGCTCTGTTACCCTGGCTGGCCCCTGGGGGTTCCCCTACACCAGCCTGGTGCTGGTGTCCTGTGCTGAGCCAGTGTGGCTGTCCTGGGGCTGCTTGGCTCCCGTGCAGCCTGGTGCAGAGCCTTGGAGCCAGCTGGTCTGGAGGCTGGAGCGTGGGCAAGCCCAGTGCAGGCACTGACACGGCTCCCTGGGAACCACTTGAGGTCTGGTCAAGCTCATCAGCTCTGACTGGCAGGTGCCAGCCTTGGCTGCAGATGATGTTTCTGCCTGATGCTTGGTTCTCCCTCTTGATTTGGTCATCCAGGCCAACTAAGACCACATGTAATAAAGGCTTGACCATAAATCACTTCTGTGTTACATTTTTATGATAGCTGTCCAAGGCATTCTTTTAATGAATTTAAAAAATAGCACTACAACTGTACTTCAGTTCTTCTAAGAAGATTCTGTGATGTGTTTAGTGTCCTACTGGGTTATTTTCATTTTGTTTATTGAAGCATCTTCTCTCTATTAAATCCCTTAAGTTTCTAGTAACTGCCTTTTACATCAGGAGATAGTCTTTACATGAGCAGAAGCATGTTGACACAAAGCTCTAGAGATCTCTGCATTTCCTTTGACCTAAAATAAACTTGTCTGCTGATGCCTTTTATGCTTTAAAATAAAAAAAAAAAAAAAGTTGAAAAGAGAATATGAGTTACAGGCTTTAAGCATTGTGGCATTTTTCTGTCAACTTGATGAAAGTAACCCATACATGAATATCTAAAGCTAGAAAATTGTAAGCAAAATAGGAAGGAAATTGAGAACAGATATGCATCATGAGTTCATGACCCAGCTCACAGATGGTGGCTTTCTCATCTCCTCTGCACACAGCAGATGTATAGTTAGTTTGCTGCTTCTGAAATGAAGTAATCCATAGCAAAGATAGCTGCTCCGTTCCTACTACCTGGCAAATTTGTATGCATCTGAAAACTGCAGATGCCATTTTGCAGTTTCATGAAATGGCAATGTAAAGTTTTAAAAAATACTGAAAGGGTCAAATTTAAGCATTTTCATGATTCTGGTAGTTGTCATTAGCAAATCTATTCTCATAAATCTGTTTGAAAGTGGGACTTTGAAAATGTGTTTTAAAATGTATCTTGCGCATAGTGGAAAACTTGTAACTATTGAAATCTGCTCAAATATTTGTCAGTTCTGGGCTATGGAAATGACATTAGGGTTTTCTGTTTGTTTTCAATCAATGCAGGTTGCAGTTCTTCCTATGTAACAGTGTATAGCGAGTATGGTGTTGATGTGTTTGATGTTAACACTATGGAATGGGTCCAGACTATTGGCCTGCGAAGGGTAAGTCATTTTCTTTGAATATGCAACTTAATTGGGTCGCTTTCAAATGAGGTGTTTCTTCACAGTGTATGCTAGACTTGAGGTAATTCTCTGTCTCCTTCCTCAAAACAGATCAGACCATTAAACATGGATGGCACGCTGAACCTCCTTAACTGTGAGCCGCCAAGGCTAATATATTTCAAGAACAAATTTGCAGGTGAGTCCTGAGCAAGGGGAGAAATGGGGAGCTCATTCTAACTGGTTAATTTTCACCATGTTACCTTTGCTCTAGATGAAATTTGTGTTGAATGTGTCTGGGTCAGCGTGTACCTCTCTGTATGTGAAATTGCTTTGTGCTCTTGCAGCAGGAGCTGGCCTCAGTGTACCAGAAACCTCTGACAACAGCAAGAAGCAAATGCTTCGAACCAGGAGCAAAAGAAGATTTGTATTTAAGGTTCCCGAGGAAGAGCGACTACAACAAAGGCGGTAAGAATTTATTTGGAAATTTGTAAAAAATAACCGAATATACCTGATGACCTGCAGAGACTGGGAGTGCTAATAGTAAAAATCACTCTTGTTTTTTTAGGGAAATGCTTAGAGACCCTGAGCTAAGGTCAAAGATGATTTCTAACCCAACGAATTTCAACCACGTGGCTCACATGGGACCAGGAGATGGAATGCAGGTCCTCATGGACCTCCCACTGGTAAAATACATTTATAAGGGAGGGATATATATGTGCATTTGTTCTTGCTCACAAAAGCTGTGAAGATGAGCTGGATGGGCTCAAGTATTATCTCTGTACTGAATTCTTTAAATCCCTTTGAGAAAGGTGAGCCTTCCTGCTGTGCAATGCTTCTAAATCCTGTGTAAGGAAATACTGTTAGCTGACTTATGAATGAGACACTGAAAGACAGGTATCACTGCCAGGAGCTTGTTAGTAGTTTTGTATATAATCAGTCTCTCCTCCTTCCTTTTTCTTGTTTGTCTTCTTAAAATAATAGAATGAATTTCCGTCCCCCTCATCCTTTCTACATTCTGCTCTTGGTATCACCTCCAACAGGCTTTGAGCACGTCTATCACATGAGCCCTATCTCTGCTGAAATCTCTCTTCAGAGTGACCATTCCTCACTGCAAGGCTCCCTTCTGCTTTCTTCCTCTTCCTGTCCCTCCTCTGCTTCCCTAGCAAGGGTAGGAGTAGCTACAAACTGTTAGGAACTGGAATATGGTATGCTTGTGGCACTTCACCAATTCTAGAGCAATAACAAGGGGAAAAAAAAACTAATTCTGTGGAGGTAACTAAAATGCATGCAACTTGCAGTGCTTTATAGCATTAATTTTATTTTATATTTAACTAACACAGCTTTTAATGAGCTATTTTAGTGTTAAATCCACAGGAGGATGATGTGAAAGTACACTTTCATGTTCTATATGTACCCTCCATCCTAGAGCTGTTAGTCAGGCTTTCTCTTGTCTTTCTCAGATAGCCCAGATGTGGGTCAGGCATTTGTCATTTCAGCAGGAGGAGGAAGGAAAGAACAGCTGTTAGTCCAGTCCCTGCCCCTTCATAGAGGGTTTGCTGGCTGACAGTTTCCAGTGGCTGCTATGGGGCTTAGTTCTTTCTCTGTCTTTCTCAGGGTTTGTGTCTGTTACTGAAAATATGTGGATGTGGTCAAGTAAGTTCAGTTTTTCTACCAACACGGGGTTGTAATAGCTTCAAAAGCACAGTAAAGTTTTCATGAGTAACAGCTTGTCACTGGATAGCTTTTGTTTTGCTGGCTAACAAGGTGTTTCATTTCAACTGTAGAGTGTCCTACCTCCTGCCCAGGATGAAAAAACTTGTCCATCTTCAGCTAACCTGTCACGGCAGCAGCAGCAGAGAAACAAAACCTACATCTCATGGCCCTCATCAAGTAAGGCTGGGAGCAAGCTGGTCCCTTCTGAGCAGTAATCTGTGATGTCACCAGGAGCTGTAAACTGTCCTTTCCTCTCTGCAGGTGGCAGTGATGTGGGAGCAGCCATGCCTTCCCGAAGTATGTCCGACCCTGACCAGGAGTTTGACAAAGAGGTAAAACAGCTTCTGTAAATGGAGACCAGCGATATCCTGTTGACGTAGATTGTTCTCTTTTCCAATAAATTACATTCCCAAGGAAATACTTCATAGAGTCATTTATGGAGATGTTTTCTTTCCGCAAGTGTTTTTCCCAGCCTGTAATAACATGTTTGCAAGTTAGATACGCCAGCACAAAAGCAAAGCTGTGAAAAGATCTTCTTATGGTGGTATTTTAAGAAGTATTATGTCTTCGATTAAGCTTTATAGGCAACGGAAATTTGACTAATTGATGAAATGTCCTCAAAGCTCCTAAAAATGTTCTCTGGGATATTAGCATAGAATAGCAAAGTAATATGACTAGTTAAGTAATTTTCTGTGCTGCCTTAAGGAAGACTTTTTGTCATGCAACTTGAGAAGGAATCAAATTTATAATGCATAAAACTGCTTTTAGCAAGAATAAGAGTATGTGCCAGTAGTCACCAAACATAAAATCTCCTGGCTCTACAAAACTGGTGTTCCTGAATCTAAATAGAGAAGATACATGATTTTTGTATCTCATATTTATCATACGTTTTCTTCCAAGCTTTGCTAAAGCAGTGTCTGTGGAAGGAGAGCATTGGGAATTATTCCTGGGAAGCAAAGTCCCTGATTAAGATCTTTTGTAGTGCTTTTTGGTTCCCATCCGCAGGCCCATATAATGCTCTGAATTTTGAAGCATGTTTTTGTGAAGCCAGACTTTTCCTGGATGCCTTAGCACATGCCAAGTCCGGAGTTCGGATCACACCTGTGGTCTGACTTCCTTTGTCACCTTCAGTGAGCCATTAAAAGCACATGAAAGTGCTTTTAGGGATCTCTAAACACAGGTATTTTTGAAACAGTCTTGGTTTTCAAAGGTGGTTATGATGGACTGTGTTATTCTGCTCACCTTTCCCAAATTCCATTATATTCCATGCTCTAATGTTAATTGTTGATTGTAGGCACAAGTAATGACAGATTCAAAAGGGATTTTTTACAATGTTTTCTCTTGTTGGTAGCTCTTACGACTTCTTAAATTTAAAAAAATAGTATTTTGGAACTGGAAAGAGGCTGTAATAACACCTTTTGGCTTTATACTATTTCCCCCATGGCTTTTGGCTTTATGAACTGGATCATGTTAGGATAATCTTGTTATAGATTATCTTATTATTGTTCGAGCCATGCAAAATCATCTGAACAGCATTCTTGAAGGATGTTACCCTTCCATCTATTTTCCAAGTATATAGTTCCCTTTCTTGAAAACAACTTGCTGCAACGGTAACGGGGTTTTGTGCAGTATTTCATTAGCTGTGAATGTGTGCAGTGCTCAGAATTGTAACACACCAAAATAGTGGGAAACTTGCCAGCCATCCTGTTGAAGTGGGACCAGCCTGTGAAGGCAGATATCCAACAGCTGGTCTAACACTGGGGAAATAACTGTGGATAGTCTTTATTAGATAATGACGTAGGACGTACCCATTAAGTGTATTCTGTTTCCAGATCTCCAGCCAGATTCTTGGCAGCCTTCACTCGTTTGTCAGGCACTTCACAGGCTTGTTGCTGTTTTGTAAACAGTTCATAATGCTTGTTTCCTCCCTCCTCACCAAATTGAAGATGATTTGACCATATTTTTTATATGTTTACATGGGCAGATAAACCTACTCCTGTGCTATAAAAATTGCCTAAAAATTGCAGGCTGGTAAATTCTGAATAACAGTGGACAGATAGATTCATTCCATCAGGAAAGCTTTGCAGTGGCTAAAGGAGAAGAGCCAGAGATGTAGCAATTTTCACATACTTTACTGTAATTCCTGTTGCATCAGAAGGTCACCTTTGGGGCTGCACTAGAGGCTGTTGATGGTAATGGAAGTACTTGCTTGAATGTTTAACTATGGAATTAATGTAGTGCACACTGCTTTGTAGGTGTTGCTCACCCTCATTGTTGAGTGCCTTTGAAAGCTTTTGAGTATAAAGAATTCACTTCAAATAAACGTAATTTTTTAAATGTTTCTCATTAACAGCCTGATTCAGACTCCACCAAACACTCTACTCCATCTAACAGCTCAAATCCAAGTGGTCCCCCAAGTCCCAACTCTCCTCATAGGAATCAGCTTATGCTAGATGGACTGGACCAGTCGACCTGCGACGCGTAACGCCACCGCTCTCGCCATTCCGGCTCCTGTCACCCGCTCCTCCGTGGTGTTCAACAGCAGGGCAGAGCTGTCTCAGATGCTAGTGCCAAGACTGACACAGACTCTCTAGTGTTGTACAAGAGTAATTATAAATCCAGATTGTAGATACAAACTATGGAAATGAAGAAAATTCTTTACTAATAGCAATTGAGCTTTTTATGCAGAATTGTTCACTGCTCAGTTACGGTTGATTCCTTTCTGCACAGCTGTGACACAGTTTTATTGCATAGGAGCATTTAAGGCCACCAGTAAATAGTCTTATTCTTATGGTGAAAGAGAAATAGAGAGAGTTACTGATAATGTTGCTACAATATCAGGAATATTATTTTTCTATAGAATGATGTAATGTCTGATTAGCAGGAAATCCTTTTAGACAGAATTTGGACTTCTAAATAGGAAATGTGAGCAGGTCTAGTTACATCCTCAGATGAATACACTTTTCCCTTTTTCCTGTAACTGTTTTTTTCCTGAATCTTAAGGAGAATGGTAGGAAGCTGTAGGTCGTTTCCAACATCAATAGAATCACCAGGAAGTCAAAGAAAAGCTGGTTATAGTTTTGTGGCCTTTTAATTCATTTAGCCATTACATATACAGGTGCATAACTGTCTTTCTATCTTTCTACCAACTTTTTAGTCTTGTACATAGGACTACTGACAGTTATCTCTTTACCCATTCCCTGCTTTTAGTCCTCATCAGTCATTAGTCAGGGCTTTTAAAATACTGCTGTGAAAAAAAATTGCTCCTAGTTCCTGCCTTTCTCCTCCTGAGAAGCTGCTTCTCCTGGGTTTTTGGTGTAAGGACACACTATGCTGTTTAGCTAGCAAGCCTTCTTGTGGACACATTGCCCTCGGAGTCTGCTTGACCCAAGGGACTGTATCGCACTAAAACATCAGTCTGTTCATTGGTTACCAAAGTGGAACGTGAAGGATGTGTAACTGGGGGTGCTGCTTTTCTCATTAATTGTATCCTCACCTGCATGAAGACCCCATGATTATTAATCAAGTATTGATCATGTAGAAAAATGCACAACACACTCCTGTATATTTTGCGATGGCCCACGTGCGGTGATGTTTTGCGTGTATATTTAATCTCATGCTTCCATGTATTATACATTTAGTACTCAAAGATTTGTGACCATGTTTCATTAAAAGCTTGTAATTAATTCAGTGGCTGGCATATCCAGTTTGTCATTGTCACACTAGTGTGCCTTCTGTGCCAATTTTATGACAGTTGGATGTCACTTATTTAAAATTCAGTTTAAATGGGCTAATGATATACCAACGGCTAATGTTCTTTTCTGAAACACTGTATAGGACGTGCACTTATCTTTAGTTTAAATTGAGTGTTCTAGTCAACATTTAATCCTGTTACGTTAAGTGTTCGACAGTACTTGCTCTTTTTCTCAGATTCTTGATAAAGGGGCTCAGTTAGAGCTGGACACTACTGCTTTGGGGGTTTTCTGGTTTTTACTTTTTTAATGTAAGTCTAAGTCTTTGTAATTATTGAATTGTGAGAACATTTTTGAACAATTTACATGTCAATAAAGCAGAAGAGGGAGGTTTTAAAGTTTATAGTCGTCTGTCTTGACATCTGAAAACAATCTACCACTGACATGTGCTTCAGTCTCATGGTAAATTCACTTTGTTCACATGGACATTTGACATAAACTGAAGATATTTTGGAGCTCCACCCAAGCACTACAAGAAAGGTACATATTACTGAAGGTGAATGAGTGTTCAGGAGCAATGGAAGTCCTTTTGGTGGAATACAGCGCTGAAATTTTGTGCCCTCAGTTTGTTTTAGAGTTGCCATTTCATTGATTTGCTGGCCATATTAATTCCTTTTAAAATGATTTATATGACTCGTTACTTACAGCTGAAGCATAGTAAGGAGGCTGCAGGGTCTATTAATGCATCTTAAGTATTAAAAAACAATAAATATATTTTACGTGTCAAAGTAATACTCCCAAAAAAAGGCTTAGGAACATTTCAAGAATTGTTGTGTGAATGCTGCAGCCACTCATACATAATAGGGGTTTTTTTTAAAGCTCTCCTCATGCTCTGGTATTTGAACACCATAGAGACCACTGTAGCTAGACAGTGCCAACATCTCCTCTAGGGTGTCCTAGGTAAGCATCCCTCATCCCTTACAGAGTGCCAAGTGTTCCTGAATTGCCTCCTGGTTTGAAGAGCTGAGGTGGGTGTTTTGGGTGGGTGTTTTGGGACCCTGCTGTTCCTTGCCTGACCAAACCTACCTGGGCAGGCTGGGATGGGTTGGCTTGGGAAAGTGCACCCACATTGTCCTGGCAATGGGGTGATCGCTGACAGGGAGTTTGAGGGCTGTATGCTAGAAGCCTTGTCACAAGTATTCATGCTAATCAGCCTTTGACTTTTAAAAAACATTTCTCTTGCTCTTGAGCTGATTTTTCTCTGCACAGTGAGGACTTGGTATGACAACAAAGTCTTTAATTATGGGGGTATTAAATCATAGCACTCAGCAGTGCCAGGGCTTGGTTATAATTTAAGCAGGAGAACGTTTCTAGAAAAATTAATTAATTGCTCACATGAATACATTATTCTTTTTTTTTTCTTTCTGCTTAAGTCTGGCCAAGCAGAATTTCTTCCCAAGTCTTCTACCACAGCCCTTTGCGGATCATCTTTTCCCTTACAAATTTTTGATTCTAGTTACCTAAAGAGTCCTCTTGAGCCCTCAGGAAAATTTCCATAAATGCAGAAATCCAAGTGATGCGATTCTCTTACAATGCACTTTTTTATCCCTGGAGGCTACCAGTCTAGGACTGAAAGTGAGGAATTGAGCTATGCAAAGAATGAGGGTAATTTGGTGTCTGCCTGCTTCTCTGCTCATTCCATTTGCACAGAGATACATCAGGTCCTGAAGCTGGAGTGGTGGGTGCACCACTCACTGGAACAGTTGGTCACTTCTAGCACAGATCTTTGCCCCAGACAGCTGAGTATTTTGGAATACATCATGGTATCACTTGCCACCCAAGAACTAAACTCATCTGCCACCATCTCTGTCTACAGAACAGGTGTGCTGAGGATAAACAGCTTCCTAAATAGGCACAATCTGCTGGAGGGGGGTGGTGCATGAAAGCTGGTTTTGTCTTTGCAGGTTAAGTGCTTAACCCAGGTAAGTCACAGGGAGGAGGCTTCAGTGTGGAAATGGTGGAGGTGCAGGCACCCTTGTTCCGTACAGCACCAGATTGGCATCCCTGGGAGAAGGCAGATGTGTAAAAACCTTGAGAGCTGGCACTGGTAGCCTAAAGCACTGAGAAGCAGGAAAGTATTTGAGGGAAGAGATGACTCTGGGAGCTGAACTGCACCTTGAGGTGCAGTTAAGCAAAGTATTAGTGAAAGGAAGGTGGTGTATCATGACCAAAAACCTTGTCTTGCTGAGTTTAGCTTATTTTGAAACAAAAAGGACACATGGCATTCTTGCATGCCAGGCTACTGGAGCATCTTGTGTTCCAGTTTGCACCATCTGCTCTGGATGAAGCAGCTCTGGCAGGCAGAAGGGAGGAGGACAGTCCAAAAATCAGTGTTCAGCTGCCCAACGCTTGCCTTCCACTGCTGTGGCAGCAGCTCTGGCCGGCCTTCTGCCTGCTTGGACCCCTGTAAATGTTTGTTCCCCTCTCAGTTTCCCCTTAACATTCCTCCCTGGCAGCCTTGGGGCTCCTGGCAGCTCATGGGCTCAAGAGCTGCCACACTCATCCAGTGCAGGGCAGCCCTTTCCTTACAGGGTGAGAGCTGCTCTCGTGTCCTGGCCTCGCTGCTGGCAGGGCAGTGCGTGGGGCTGGAGGGGCTCTGCTTGAGGGGAGGGTGTTCCATGGCCACAGGACCACGTCAGGAAGACAGGATGGAAGGCACAGTGCCAGCACGATCTCAGTGCTTGCAAAATGTCCTAAACGTCTTTGGGGACAGGGGGTGATGAGGAGACTAGGCATCAACTGCAGGCCTGGTGTGGGATGCCCAGGAAAGCCAAACTTGGGCAAGAGTGTGTCCCAGCGGTGCCTGATGGCCAGCGCTGCCGGTAGGGTTAGCTGAGGACAGGAGCAGAAGACAGCAGGACGTGCTCAGCCAGCGGGAGCTGCAGTGCTGTGCTCCAGCCAGAGGAGGAACATGGACTAAGGAATCAGCCCCTTCCCTGTCCTTGCAGCAAGTATTTTCCCTGCTCCCCAATAAGCTGCAGCACTTGTCATCTGACTGCACAGGTTCATGCAGGCTTATTGATGCCTTCTCATAGATAAAACCCTCAGATTTTTTTTTCAGCCTCGCCTCCTTTGCTGTTTCTTACGCAGTCCCTGCTCTGCGGTCCCGTGAGGACGAGCAGTGAAGAGCCCTGCATGCTGATGGACTGAGCTGCCGCCCCGCAGTGCCTTGGCCAGCTCCTGCACTCCGGTGAGACCAGTCCCTGCCAAATGCCCTCCCGCCACTGCTACCTCCTGCTAAAGGAGATATATTGAAAAAAAAAATTATTCCAGCCAATTCTGTCTTTAGGCTCAGGGATATTTTGAGGACTCTGCCATGATCTGGGTTTGCACAACTTCTGTGAGCGACTGTATCGTGCAAAGGGAAGGCACTGTGCTATGAGTTGGTGTCCATTAATAGTGTGCAGTTTGCTTTTTCTTGTGAGACCCTGGGAAGCAATGACTCCTGAGATCTTGCCATTAACACTAATGCATTTTGAATTAGTCTGTCACAGAGGGGGACCTCTGACACTCAGGACCAGAAGCAAAACAAAGCCATCAGGTGCCCAGACGTGCCGTGCACAGCACGTCATAAACCACCCATCTAATGTGCTGCTTACCAAAGATGTCTGTGAATTAAATTCCTTGTTTAGGCGGGATCCCAGGAGACACTTATGTACCAAAGCCCTTTGCTCTGCCCTGCCTGCACCATGGGCTGTCTATGTGTGTCAGTGTGCAGCAATCATGGATACAATCACGGAGACAGCTGGTTTTCCAGCAGCTCTTGGTCCCCGGTGTTGCAAACTGACTCTGCTGCTTCATTTTGTTTCTGCAGCGCTCCCCCCTCCCTGCGGCGCATTCTGTACGAGGAGCGGACGTGGCTCCTGAAGGAAAAGTACAGACTGTGCTCTGCTCGTGCACTGACAAAAATTGATCTCTGCTTTAATTAAAGCCTCTATTGTAAGTGACCTCGAGCTGCTAATGCATTTTAAAAATGAAGCTTCGCCAACAGCAAATCCATACACGCCAACACGTAGGGGTGACCAGGTGGAGATTCCTGCCACAGGGTGGTCTGCCTCCCTCTGTGCCAGTGATGTGTCCCAGGATGGTGTCCGACCCCACAAGCACATGCCTGCCTGTGGCTCACCCTCAAATCCCTGTGTGTCCAGGCAAGACACAGAGCTGATGTCCTCAGCCACTTGCAGGAGAAGGACACTATCCTGACACCATCTTGTGCAACGGTCTCCATTGCCAATGGGCTGTCCCTTCTTTCCCTCAGTCTGTGGCCATGGGATGCTCTTGCCTTTTCCCTTCTGCACTTGTTGCAGGGATGCAGCCATGGAGACCCCTCCCAATCCTCACATCACAATTCACACTCTCAGTGAGCCAGGGAAGAAACAGATTTGCTCTGAGGTGAGGGGCCAGGTGCTCCCTGGGGGTCAGCCCTGAGCCCCGTCCTTGTGTGGGCACTGCCTGGTGCAGCGGCCTCCAGCGTGCAGCACTGCATCAGCAGCAGAAAGACAACTCCTCTGTGTGTGTATTTGAAGGCTTGTGGGCTGGAGGAGACGCAGTCACCTACAATGAACAGATGTGAAAGGGGAACAGGACACAAAAAGGCTCTCACAGGCAGAAAGTAGGGATGTAGCTGGTGGAGGACGCAGCTGCTCTCCCAGGCACCATGGTAACACCACGGCTGCCGAGCTGCACCGAGCCCTGGCTATGCGGTGCTGTCTGGCCCTGTGGGGTCAGCAGGAGGGCTTGGGGTGGGGATCCACCTTGGGCTCACATCACAGGAGTGATTGTGTGTTGTGAGTTTTTGGGTGCTGTCCCTGGGTCACTGCTCCCCACGGTCATGCACTGGTTGTAGGACCATGGCATGGTGGGGATTGATTATTCCCAACATGCCTATGTCACCTGCTGCAGGTTGATGGCTTCCTCTGCTTTTTGACCTGGTCGGTGACTATTTCACCCAGCAACAAGTGCTTGACAGAGGCAGCAGAAACTCCTGCCCAGGCGAGTTGCTTTTCATCCCAGTACCGGTGGAGGAGCCCCCTCAGGAGAGGTGTGCATGGTGAAATCCCAAGGGTGTGTGTGTCCTGAGCACAGGACTCCTCCTGGCTCTGCCCCACTTGCAAATTCACCTCAGCAAGCAGGAGCTCAGTGAGGCCTTGTTCCCTGCCTGCCTCGTGCTTTTTTGTCCTGTTTCCAGAGGGCAGGGCTGGTTCCACATGCTGCCTGTTACCCTTCGTCAGGGCTCTGATGCACCTAATGATGAATTCCTAGGCCTTTGAGAAGGGATTATGTCTTCCAGAGAGTAGAACAAAATATTATAAACTTAAAATAGCTGCTTCCTTATGGAATATGCCAACAAGCCCTACTGAACACTCAGTAGAGTGTAAATTTGCATTCATTTGCATACATATCCATAATTTCCGCCTCACCCATCAGCCCTGCTCCATAAAGATGCGCTGCCTGACATTGTGGGCAGATGATGGTGTTTGACACAGGCCAGCACTAACGAGGCCCCTCAGTGCCACTGCCCCAACCCTCATCAGAGATGGGCTGGTGTGCCTGTCCCCAGCCCTCAGCTCCTGCCTGCATCCCTCCCCGGGGACCCAGCACCAAACTTCCTTCCCCGTTTACCGTAAGACCTTCTCACCTCAAGGAATAACAGAATAAATCCCCAAAGGTCCAAGAGGGTTTCTTATCTATCAGTCCAGGCAGAGAGGGAAGAAGCAAGCTCCAGAAGCTTTCCTGGGGAGGGAATTGTTTAATCAGGACTGCACCTCACCAGCACCCAGTGGAGAGGAAGGAGAGGAGGAATGGGGACCCTGAGCAGAGATCCCCAGCACTGAGCACGCTGCTGGAAAGCAAAACAACCTTCCAGCTAACGGGTCCAGGCCCTGAAGGCTCTGGGTCATATTCTAAAATGGGTTTGAGCACTGTATTTCTGTCATGCATCCAGTGATGCTTCCTTCAACCTGCTGTGTGCCCAGCATGGGGTGCTGAGCTAGACCCCAACTTCTCTGGATACCATCTGAGACCCAAATCTCAATGCTGAACTATCTAGAAAGAACTCACACCTGCAAAATACAGTTTAAAACCCAGAAGTAACACCAGGGAGGCCATGTCCATGTGACTGAGTTCCAACAGTGAAGGTTTGCTATGGTTTCCCTCACTGCACAGACACTTTTATTCATGTGGGACCTGCTTCTGGCTTAAATCCCACTAGGAGTGATACGAGGGACTGTGAGGGGCTGTGAAGGCTGGAGATGTAGTGGTGTCCCCAGGGGAGTGGTCTCTGCCCCCAGCATGAGTCCACACCATCAGGTCTCTGTCTCGCTTGCATCGTACAGAGGGTTGAGGTAGAAGACCTGGAGATCTTTAGGTGTCTCCTCTCCAAGATCAGCATCTGGAGGTTCCTGCAACAGCAAGGGAGGAAAAACAACCGATGGGAAAGAAAAACAAAGCCCTTGGCAAAACCCACCCAGTGCTGAGTCCCCACAGCAGTTGAGAGGCCGGTGACCTGAGGGAGAACAGGAATGTCCCACAGACCCCTCCTGGCCAGGGGAAAGCAGGGCCCCTGTCATGGTAGCCCCAAGAGGCTTTCAGGAGTGCCATGGCACCCATCAGCTCCTGCCCACACCCCCGAGCACCCCGGTGTCCCTGGCAGTGGTGACTCACCACATTGAACACGGGGTTGTCAAAGCCTTTGTCACTGGCTGGAGCAGGTGACACTGGGTCCTCCAGTCTGTCCCAGGACCCGGACAGGCACAGGGCAGGCAACCTGGGGAAGAGCTGGGCATCACGATCCACATCCCTCCCATCCCTGCAGCTGCCCCAGCTGAAACCCTGCGGCTTTAAGAGGTGGATGCGAAAACATACAGGGGAAAAATGTCAGGCTGTTATTGAAATGGGATATCTGTACCCTTTCCCAGGGAAAAGCCGCTGTATCCAGCAGAAATCATTAAGCCTGGGGATCTGGGACCTGCATTCTGGAGGGAGGAGTTTGCAGAGGCAGACAACTCTAGCACAGGCTTCACTTTGGAGCAATCATTCCTTCCCAGTGGCCTAAATGAATTGCCACAGAGCTGACACCTGTTCCCACTGCAATCTCAACAAGTACTAATTACTTTTATCATTACTTTTATCAGGTTACAATTTTTTTCATCTTAATCACCATCACTACTTGCATTATTTTCTTCATTACTTTTATCCTAAGAGTCCCAGTCACTGAGCACTCCCCTGCACTGGGCACCTGCTGCATGTGGGCTCAGCAGCAGGTCCACACATGTCACTTCAGGAGCTCTGAGGGGAGCTCTGCCAGGCCCCTTTCAGGAGAAATAAGGAGGACCTGCAGCAGGAGTGGGATAGGCCCAGCTCTGTCTCCTGTAGCTACACAAAATTCCCTCCTGCTGCTGACAGAGCTGGTTTCAAAGGCCTGTCCAGCATCCAAAGAAGCATCAGTGAAAGATAAATCATCCAGTAGCAGTTATGGGTCTGGGAGTTTTATTTAGAAATTAAATGAAGGCATGAGTTTACTGCTAGGAAATATCATGTCAGCATGTGTCGAGCAGCAGGGCAAGTATTCCTGGCCAGGGCCACTGCTGCACAGTGACAAAATCCCAGGGGAGGAAGTGGGAGGGAACAAAAAACCTGACTTGTGAGCCTGTGACACGGCAGCCCCAGCACCGGGAGCTCAGCACCCCCTGGCAGAGGTGCACTTTGCACATGCAAATTTAAGCAATTCCTGGCCCCTGGTTATGAAATGTGCGAAGTCAACCCCACTTGCCCACAGCTGGGTAAATGACACAACCCACAGTGGCTCAGCAGGCAGCCAGTAAACCCTGCAAAACCCTCCACGTGAAGGTGGGTGCATGCGGGAGGAGCAGAGGTGGGTGCCCCAAGCACCTGCTGTGGGCACTGCTGGGATGCCCTGATCACTGCCAGGCCCCATCTCCAAGCTGCGAGGGAAAATGATGATGGAGAAGGGGTATTTCTGATTAGCTCCCAGCTGTGGTGCAGTCAGGTGCACCCTCCAGCAATGCACCAGAAGCTGCACTTGCTTTTGGATGCTGTCTCTCTCCCTTTAACAGTTACGAAGCTGTGGAGCAAGTGTTTTGCATTATTTTGATGCATTTCTATTGAGCATCTGGCAGGTTCTGTCCTCCCCTCCCCAGCAAGGCTGCAAACTAAGGGTGCCAAGAAACAGGAGATGTCACCAGGCACCATGACTAGGCTGTGCAGAGCTCCAGCAGAGCTGCAGCAGCCCTGCTCCCACCCGAGCACAGTGCACCCTGCCAAGAGGCAGCTCCTCCTGGTCATCGAGGAGAACAAAGCAACAGCCCAAGAGTAGAGAAGTGCCTTTCAGCCACCTCACCCTCCAGTAAACCATGAGGAGCAAGGACAAGTTTTAAACTGACACAGGGCAAGTTTCGGTTAGATACTGGGAAGAAACTCTTTACTGTGAGGGTGGTGAGGCACTAGAACAGGTTGCCCAGAGAAGGTACAGATGCTCCACTGCTGGAAGTGTTCAAGGCCAGGCTGGCTGGGGCTCTGAGAAACCTGGTCTAGTGGAAGGCTATGACAGCGGGTTGGAACTAGATGATCTTTGAGGTCCTTCCGGCCCAAACCATGTTGTGGCTCTGTGAACAGCAATGTTTGGGCTGCCAGGCCATGGCCCTGTCCCTGGGAGCTCCGGGCAGCACCGTGTGCCCCTGTGTGCCAGGCTGGAAGGACAGCCTGGGCTGGCAGCTGCTTCCGAGCAGAGGCAGCCTGAATATCTGCTGCTGGCAGAAGGCCCATCCCTACCTCAGCTTTCCCTTTCTGTAGAGAAAGAGGATCCCTCCAAGGAGCAGGAGACTGAAGAGCAGCCCCATGACTGTCCCCGCTGTGATCCTGCTCACTGGGTGGCTCCCCACTTGCCCGCTGGCAGTGCTGCCAGTGGCCACTTCCATTTTGCCACTTGAAATACCAAGAGCTTCACCTGGGAAGAAACAAGGATAAGGATTATACAGGGGAACACATTCCCACACCCATGGCAGAGGGAGCCTTCAGTTGGGTCTGGCTCTGCTTGCCTGTTTGATCGCCCTTCTCTGGGAACAGGGATGGGATTCACCGGTGGATGGACTCAATGGGGACAGACTCGTGGGTCTGCCACCCACACAGTGACCACCAGGTCCCCTGGCTGTGACCTGTGCAGCCATCACCATCTGCCAGCTTCCACTGTCTGCCGCCACCAGCAGCTCTGCAGACAGGGACCTGGGGGCCCAGGCAGGCACCAAGCTGGTCACGGTCAGAGATGGCATGGAAGCACACTGGTATCCCAGGCTGCGTGAGGAGGATTGCCAGCAGGGCAAGGGAGGTGACCCTTCCACTCTGCTCTGCCTTGCCCTGCCCTGCTGAGCCACAGCTGGACTGAGCCAGGCTCTTCTCAGCAGCACCCAGTGACAGGGCAAGAGACAACGGGCAGATACTGAATATGGTAAATTCCACTTAAACACCTATATTTATCTAAGTATTTATATATAAAAAACCGGTTTATTGTGAAGATGGTCAGTTATGGAGACAAGCTGCAAAGAGATGTGGAATCTCTATCCTTAGAGACATTCAAACCCCACTGGACATGTGGCCTGCTGGCAGGGAACACAAAGCTTTGGCCAGCAGTGGGCCTGGGTGCACCTGCAGGGGACCTGCTGAGGAGGACAGGGGTGTTATTACCGTGCTGTGCTATGCTCTCCATGATGTCTGCCGCCAGCTGCTGCGCTGCGGTGCCCGCCTGCACTCCTGCTCTGTCATCAATCAGCACGATTTGGATGAGAGGAGTGGCACTTCGGGACATGATGCCCAGGAAGGTCTGTGCTTTGTGCACCTTGGATATGGCCATCTGCACGCCAGTGTATTTGGGCTTCCCAAAACACAAGGAGACACGTAAAGCCCGTGAGAGGGTAGTCACAAATTAGGCACATATGCAGACAGCCACGATGGGTGCAGCTGCAAGGCCCACCTGAATCTTCATGTGAGCCCCACCACAGAGCTGCCATCCCTGTCACAGCAGTGCCATTGCATTTCCCAAAGGAGAGACTTGTACATCCCCTCTCTCCCAAGCTGTGACCAGCACCCAGCACACAATGAGCCCCCATGGAGGAGAGCACACTGAGAAAGCAATTTCATGTATCACACCCATTAAAAGCTGTATTAAGACGTGTGGCTGTGAGGAGGGCAGGCAGACAGCTTTCAGCTCAGGATCAATAGAGCAATACTCTGGTATCAAACCTCCCAGAGCAACACAGAGCACACCTCCTCCCCCAGCAGCCCCTGGCAAAGAGGAGGGATGTCATGCTGTGTCTGACAAGCAGCAGCACAAAGTGATGCTTTGCAGAGCATCTGAGAGCTGACCAGTGCCAGTCACCCACCCAGTGCCTGCCTAGTGGGGAATGGAAAAGCAGCTCAGCATTGGCCAGAGGCCAGGGAATGCCCTGCTGCAGGTGTGCATGATTCCAGCTGTATGCGTTGAGCTCCCATGTGAACTAGCCCTGACCTCCCTCGTTTTCTAGAGCAGGGTTGCCAGCAAGCCCCCCTGCATCCTTCCCCATTCCATCTCAGCAGCCCTTCCTGCCCTGAGCTGAGTAGATGGTGGGGCTGTGGTGGGGGGCAAGGGACTCAGCCCCCACAGCAAGTGAGCACAGGGGAGGGTGGGCCCTGCAGGGTGGTGGGGAGTGGGCTGTACCCCTGCCCACATGCCCAGCCCGGACAGTCCCACAGGCATCAAGACAGATGTGGCCAGTGGCTTGTAGTTTCATTAGCACCTCCCAATCTGACAGGCTGATGTACCTGGCTCAGCAGCTCTTGGACCAATCTGTCCTGGTACTTCTGCAGGTCAAAATCCGGAGTGAAATCCAGGTTAATGGTGGCCCCTGCAGCCAGAAAACAGACAAACATCAAACTGTCACCACGTGGGGCAGAGAGCAGCCACAGCAGAACAGCTCTGACTGCCACAAAAGGCACTGGGGACCCTCTGGTATCCTGTGCAACTGGTCTAGCTGGGCTCAGAGAGAAACCTCTCTTGCTGGTCTTTTTGTCACCTGGGTTTTTATGAAAGGCTTTTGGCTTTCCAACATATTCTGGAGAGAAGCTTTCCCTAGAAAGCTTTCTCCCACTTATCCCTCTGGGAAGCTCTTCATGTCCCTGGTTTTTGGGGCCATGAGGCTGTGGTGCAGTAGCACTAGCCTGGCTTTGGGGGCAAGGCTGAGAGGAGGGAACACCTGCACTCTCTGCACCACTGCACTGCAGTCATGGAGACAAATATTTTCCTGGGAAAAAATACAATTAAGCATTTGTTGAAATTTTAAACTGTCCTAAAGACTGTAAGGGACTACGCTTTTAGGAGCATGTTGGAGAAACACATGCTACCATTTTAATGAATTTGGTATAACATACCAGATATTGGATACCAAGCATCCAGGTACAGTTGTGCATGAAAAGTTGCCCTTAGCAACATTTCATGCAGATTAATGGAGGAGCATGCATTGCAGAGACAGCACTGTCAATCTGCATGCTTGTATTTTAAATGAAATTAAACAAGCTGGCTGTTGGGAAGCTGACATTAGAGTGGAAAAGGTTGCATTTCCTCTGCGTGTTTTTGGCTGCATAAACTCAGCAGAGCCCTATTAGCTTGACGAGCTGTGACATCCTGACAGGATAAACCAGACGCAGGGACAAAGGGCTGCGACTCAGAACAGGCTCCCAAAAGCCAAGGATCTCTTCAGAGAGATGTGCTGGGAAGGTGGCATGATGGGATCTGCACATGGGACCCACAGATGGGACCCTCTGAAGCAGTGATACAGCAAAACTTCAGCTTACAACCAGCAGTGAGCACCCCCTGCACTCAACTTTCCCACGCAGAGACAGGGGAAGCAGGCTGGGGCTGCTGGCATGGCAGGGAAGAGGAATAGGGCCGTGTCCCCCACTCACCACAGACCCCACAGCAGTGGCCAAGGGGCTGCAAAGGGCTCTGGCACGCCGGCTCTGGGCACTGCCTCCCTGATGCCCTGAGCAGGGCGGCGCAGATGCGGGGGCCATCCTAAAGGAGAGCAGGGCAGCATCAGTCACTCCCCCTGCAAACTGCACTGGAGCCCCCAAAATGGGAGAGGGGAGACTCACCAGGGTGTTCCCACAGGCACAGCCAGACTTATCAGGACAGCCAGTGCCTGTCACCTGGAGAGTGCCATTGCCATGAAACTGCAGCGGGGCAGAGGGGCCCCCCAGGTACCCAGCCCAGGATGATGGGGTGTTCAGCTCCTGTGCAGGGAAGAGCAGCAAAGCGAGTGAGTATTTCAGGACAGGTCCCAGTGCTGTTCCCAGGCACCCAAGCATACTGCTGGGACAGCTGGTTCACATCTCATGGCCATCACTGGGCAGCCCCGCTCCAGCCAGCGATGCAGCAGGAAAACTCTGCCAATACAATCATTCCATCTTTTCCCCTGGACCAACAGAAAAACTCTCTCTTACACCAAAAACAATGACAATGAGATGGCTGGGCCTTGTCTTCTTTTGCTTTCCATCTTTCTGCTCAGTCAGAGAATTCAAGTTACCAGTTTTTCATTATTGGGAGGAAGGAAGCTGGATCTGAGCTGTTTTCCTTCTATCTGAGAAGAATTTCTATGTGCTTTGCATCAGCAAAGGCTGAGTTGGACTGACCAGCCTCATCCTGCCAAGTCACCAATGATTCCCTCACCCACTCTCTGCCATAGGAAGTGTCTCCATGCTCTGGCACAACAGGCAGATTTCTCAGGGCCTGGGGTGAAAATAGTCATCACAGAGCACAGAGTAGGCTGGCTACAAAGGGATAGAGAAGCTCCCGAGGCCAGTTTTTAGGAAATATGCTAGGATCATAAAAAGCACCTTCTTCTTCTATGTCATCACTCAGCAGCAGCCCCTGCCCTGAAGGAGAGCCAGCAGTGATCCCGGGGGGTGAAGATATGCTGTGATGGAGTCTGAGGCATCAGCAGGGCCAGCATCACTCTGAGCACCCAAGAGCATCCACCTCTCCATCCCTGGGGCTCTGTGTGCCTGGGGTGAGTTCCACCGGGGCGCTGCCTTGTTCAGACTCGCCTGGGCACCAACCGAGTCTATTACTCAAAAAGCAGCTACCTAATGCCTGGCCCCGAAATGGCAGATCCCAGCCAGCGCAGCAGTAGAAATAATAAATAACTTATGAAACGCCTGCCGCGTCTCCCACTCCTGGAAGGAGCCTGTGTTTACTGCTGCAGCGCCTGTGATCTTCTGCTCCCCCGACCAGGAGGGACAGGGCTCATGGGGAGCCTGATTCCCAGGCTGAGGCACAGCAGGCTGCCAGCGCTTCTATAATTATCCCTCCAATCAATTAAAGAGCAGCGCTGAAGCAAAACTGGGAGATGATCACTGGGCCACAGGCCACGTTAAGGTCGGGGGCAGGAGGGAGGTGTCCCCAGAGGGTCCCTGGGCAGCATGGCTGCAGACACGTGCCTGGGAAGGGAGGGACCCCTGGGAGCCGGAGAAGCTGCCATTTGCTGGTGGTTTGACCCGTGCGCATTGGCCCCTTTTAAAACATGCACAGAGAGACAGCCTGCGCTCCCACACTGCGGGGAGGGAGGCGATAACAAACTGGTCGATGCAAAAAAGCCATCGAGGCCATCCACAGCAGCAGCAGCAGCAGCAGCTCACGAAACTGCAGCCCCACAGCTGCGCCCCATCTCCCTGTGCTCCCCCATCTCCAGCTGGTCCTTCCCCGGGGCTGTGGTGAGAGGGTGTCGAGCCAGTTTCTCACCCTCCGCACCTTACCTGGCCCATGACAGAGATGCTGCGGAGCTGAATCCCCGGCTGCGAGGAGTCGGTGTTTACTCGGAAGGAGGTTGCGGGCGGGAAGATAACATCGTCGTGGCGGCACGGGACGCGCTCCTCATGCACAGAAAAGATGGGCCCGCTCGGCCTCGGCTCCCCGCCGGGAAGAACATCCTGCCACAGGGTGGGGTCGAACCACGCCCGGTGCTCGGCGTCAGCGAACCTCACTGTTCCACCTGGAAAAGGGATAGGAAAGGCTGAGCACGACTCAACCCCAGACCCAAAGCCCCGGCAGATGCATCTGGGTTGGTGAACTAGGCACTGTCTGGCCTGAAGCGAAGGATCTCACCCTGCAGGCGCGGAGCCGAGGGCTGGCCCCGGCAGCACCCTCATGGGCAGACACTGCAGGCATTTCCCAGAACTTGGCAAAGCTTCCCAGAACTCAGGGCAGGGGTCTCAGCCCAAATCCCACATCTGCCCGCAGGCTTCCAGGCCCAGATCCCACAGGAGATTTTTTTTTTTCCCCCCATTTTTTAAAACTCATCCTTCTGGTTAAGAAGAAAAAAAACATCTTCCGGAATGCTGAGTAACAGCTAAATCTGACAAAAACAGGTATGATAATTCATGTCCGTTTCCCAGCAGCCTGGCAGGTCTGCAGAAATGTGACCAGCCCTGTTCCCTGCAGCAGGTAACCCCAAAGCCAGTGCCCCATTTAACTATCAATTATTTAACCATTTCCCTGCTGGTTAGTCTCATCAGCAGTGCCCTGATTCCTTCTCTCCCTTCCCAGCAGCTGAACCTTTACCAATCCAGCCAGCATGCAGGTACTTAGTGACTGAATTATATGCACTCATTTTGAAGTCGTGCTTTAAAGAAGTCCATTTGTGAAAATCGTCCCAGAAACGCCAGCTGATTTCAGGGGAGCAGTGCATGGTCAGCAGGAAAAGCCCAGTGCCAAGCACAGATGCCAGAGCATTCCTGCTGGGGGCCAAACAGCATTCCCCTCCCCCCCCTCCCAAAAAAAAAAAAAAAAAAGAGGGAAGAAGGATTTTAGAGTGGCTCCAGAAAGTCTTAAGCTGCAATCCTTTCTCTGGGGAGACTGATTTAGACTTTTTCTTCCTTTTCTTCTCTCTCTTTTTTTTTTTTTTTTTTTTTTTTTTTTTTTTTTTTTTTTTTCCCCATTCAGAGTGCAGGCACAGGTGCTCTGCTTGAATGCTTCCTTCCCTGAAGAGGAGCTAAAAAGTTACTTGCCTCTGAAAGCATGGGGTAGCTCTTAAGCACCCAAAATACACCTCCCTAGAAAATAGCTTTCAGATAATAGCAGGCACCAATGACACAAACCCGCTGTCTCAGCCGGGGGCTGGAGGCTGGTCGGGGAGAATGTGTGTGTGGGGCCAAAGGCCAGCTTGCTGTGATGGCCATGGTTTGGCTCACCAGTGTGTAAATCCTAACTGGTTTTCTTTAGAAACACCATGGCAGAGAAAATAAGGGCTTTGATGTGGCTACATGCTTAATAGACGGGAAAATACAAACAATATTTGCCTCTCTGCTACAACTTCAAAGGCTTTCCTACTATAATTACCTTTTTAGAAGACAGGTGATCTAGGAGTAAAAAAAGATCTAATGTGAGGGAGGTCATCAAAGAAAAGGTAAGTATTGAAGAGGAGTGATTCACTTTGCTCTGAGGTAGGACCTTTGTAGAGGTATTTGGGCTGAATTTGCATGATTCATCACAGGCTGATGGGGTGCCTGGTTTGGGCATAATACCTGAGTCACAGCCTGGATCCCAGCTGCCATCGGAAGCTGTGAATGCTGCACCAGCTGCCAGCACGAATTCTCCGTTCAGGGGCAGGTACTAGATGAAGGGATGCAGAGTGTTACTGTCCTGCTGCCAGCCACCCAGGCTTGTAATCAAATAACACTGCTAATTATTAGGCTGCCTTTTACGCTCACAGTCTCCTTCACAGTTATCAGGAGCTACCCTTACCGTGCCCCATGTAAATGGGAAAGTATCAGCTCCTGGTTTTAAGGATGGGGATCCTGCAATGGGGAGAGGCAGTTTTGGCATTATCTTCCATAACACAGCAAAGCATTCAGAGAAGCAAGAAAAAGCAAAATGAAATCTTCAACAGTTTCTTCCTCCTCTTGTACACACTTACAGCAGCTCAGGAATGGATTTATACATGGTTGGTACACCAAGAAAAACGCAACCTTACTCTGCAAGTGCCAGAGACCCCCTCACTTAATGGGTTCCCATCTCCAGGGGCTGTGTTTGCCCCACAGTATATAACTCAGGGGCCCAGGCTATGCTTGGCTAGTGTCAGGTTGTGAATTTGCACTGAGCACAAGCTAAGGGAAACACACAGTGGCATTTGGAGCAGCTTGCCAGAGCCAGACCCTCTTCTTGGTGGGTAGGACATCACCAGCAGGTAGCCAGGGTCACAGTGCTGACCTGGCTTCAGCCTGGGGCCATTGACAAACCTCAACAGGCACAGCTCTGCCATGGGAACCTTTTCAGCAAGAAACTGTGGCCACCTGGGTCACCAGCCAGCACTGCTAACTCTAAGACAAGCACCGGCAAATGATCGGCTCAGGCAACTCGTTCACAGCAAACAGGTTATTCAGCCCAGCCCATCTTACTTTACATTTAGAAATTGCAGAGGGAAAGTCATGGTTTCTCCCAATATTTTAGAGTCAGCGGTGCTCAAGACTCTCTTCTCTGATTTGATCCATCCAGTGTTTTAGCATCACTCCCCAAGAGCAGCTGAAAGCCCTCCAGGACTGAGTTATGCCAACTAACAGGGTCCTGTGCTCAGGCAGAAAAAGTTAAATGGAATTTTAAGGTTTCATCTACTTAATTGGTCTTTAAATATGTATGTAGGTTAGAGAAAGCATGACTGCTGCAGGTGGCCATGATAGCTCTCTGTCCCTGGCCAGTCTTGCCTGAGGATGCTCAGTCCCACTCAGAGGCCACCACGGGGAAGGCATGGGGGAGGCGGACAAGGCAAAAAGCTCATCATCTCCAAACTGTAGATAGGCACCTGTTAAGAAATTTAGTGCCTTGGTGGTGCAGTGCACTGAACCATGAGAAGCCCAGATAGAGAGCAGAGGGTGGCTGCCACCAAGAGGAGTCCCACAGTGCTCCTCTGCACCATCTGCTTTGGAGCCAGCAATGCCATACATTGGGCTGGACAAGAGGGTATGATACTGGGAATAACTGAGGTTGGGGCAACCTGTGCCCCAAGGGTGTGGAGTCTCCCGCCCAGCCAGGAAGATGCCTTTGCCTATGGACATTGTTCCATCAGACCACAGCCTGTGTCTTGCCATCAGGTTCTCTGAATTTCTATTACTTTTGAGTAGAGGAAATTGGTCCAATATTGAAGCATTGAAAAAGGCTGAAAGGTCTACCAGGATACAAAAGGCATCATGTCCTTTAGCTGTAGATGAAAAAGCCATCAAAACATGTCTGTTTTGAGGCTCAAGACTTGGCCTGCATTCAGCTGGGTGAGGGCAATGCTACCAGCTTCAACCACAAAATGCTGTACTTCACTTCAAGTGCCCTGGCTTGTTTTCCTATGAGCTCAGGCAGGAGCAGGCAATGGGACATTTTGGAGCAGTCAGCTGTCGCCCATACTCAGGCCAGTGCCAGCAGCACTAGCAGCCCAGCCCCTCCTCCCAGACTGGCTGGGCCATTGCAGCCTGGAGCCCCTGGGGGCTGCCTCTTGCCCAGTTTGCAGGCTGGCCCCTGCAGCCAGCTGTGCACAGCAGGGCCAGGCAGCAAGGGTGGCCAGCTGCCTCTGGGACCCATCTGAACTGCTCAGCATTGGGGCTTTGGATGGGGTGCAGCAGATCCTTTCACCAGCACAGGGTACCAGCTCTTTGCAGCAGTCAGCTCTGGGCACTCAGACCCAAAGCTGCAGGGATCTTTGGGTGGAAGGAGGAAAATCAGCCAGCAGCTGCTGGTGAGGGGGATGGTTACACAGCAGGACCATGACTGGCCTCCGCTTGCTTTCCCAGGCTGCTGAAGTTGGCATTTGTGAGTGTTGTGGCTGGATCAAGACCACTGAGTTGGGAAGTCCCTGCTCTCATCCCTCCCTGTCTGACAGCTCTCTCCCCTGTAGTTATCACTTTGACTATGGCTGTGGGTCAGAGCTTCCCAAACACTCTGTGATAACCGTGCAGGACATAAGAAGCTTTTGTGTCCAAGAGGATTGTTCATTCAGACCTGCACAAACTGACTAGGGGAGATGGAAAACACATCAAGGATTCACGTGGCAGGGCTGAGTTCAGTATGGTAAGAGAGGAGATGAGGTTTAAGAGGATAACTTGCTCAGTTAGGAACACACACAGATGCACAACTCTGGTTCCATGACCAAGCAAGGTAGTGCATCCTGCATGTGCTTGGGAGCGTGGGCAGGTCTGGATGGGCCAGCAGGACACAGCACCTGTTCTGCTCAAGAGAAGACCTGGGTGGAATGCCTCATGCCAAATCTGCCTCATGCCAAATCTGCCCCATGCCTGCAGTGCCTGTGCTCTGGAGACATTGGCCTCTGAGCTCTCTGGACAAGATGCAGCTTCTTCACCCATCACAGGAGATCCTCCTCCACTGATGAGGCCAAAATTCCAGGCTGGCTGGATTTCCCAAGACCAGAGGAAGCTGCTCATGTGGGTGTCAGTGTGGCAGGGAAATGAGAGCGAGCACACAGTGTCCCTTCACACCCTGGGAATACCCAAACACTGCAAGCCCAGCCCTGGAATTAAGATGCAACATAACACGATGCAAGACAGGGGACAGGGTCACCTCATCTCCACAAACATGAAGTTCAGGAAGAGCTCTGTACTTCTGTTTTGACATAGGAATTTCTGGGGCTGGGCCCTGCAGCTATGGCTCCCTGCCCACTGAGGCAGCCGTGCTGCACATTCACCACCAGCCCTGCCTGAGATTCTCACCACTGGGCAGCGTTTCAGGAGTGTCTCCATCATCCAGTGGATCTTTGTAAATAATTTGCCCTTTCTTTTTTGCTAACATAAGTTAAGCATCTCGGCTCACTGCAGTGGACAAATGGAGACTCTGGTTGGGCAGTTGTTTTCTACCTTTGGGAGTTTAGTATGGAAATTGCATACAGGTTGGGCCACTTTCCAAGTACATTTTGAACTGAGCAATGACAGTACCAATGGACCAAAGCCAAAAAGCTGGCAGTTTCATCTGCTTTCCCTTCCTCCTGCCAACCTGTATTCCAGGGCCATTAATACAGTCAGTGCTTAGAGTCCCATTAGTCATTTCCCATCCCTGTTACTGGTAAATCACTTACCTCCTCAGTTATCATTATCAAGAGTAATGACAACTGAAACACAGTCATAATTTTTCTTATCAAAGTCAGGAAAACAAAACAAAACAAAACAAAACAAAACAAAACAAAAAAAGAAAAAAAAAAAAAAAGGAAAAAAAAATTAAAAAAAAGGAAAGACCCTGTGTGGCTCTTGGACCAGCCCCAGCATTGCACTACCAGAAAGAATCTGCTCCCCAAATGCATAAGTGAAAAAGAAACTAACCTCCAAAATGTGAAATAAAAACCAGCAAAGTCCTGAGAGATGACTTTCCAATCTGATGGCCTTAACCAGCCTCTGGCACATCCTGGCTCTGCTGGAGTCACAAGCATTGGGCTGAGATGACTGACAGGAGCACTGTGACTGGTATGTCACCATCATCAGCACAGGAAAAATGCAGCACTTGTGCTTTAACCTGGGTGAGCAACACTTGTGACTGCAGCCAGGTCTTCCCCCAGCCTTGCTTTTATTTGCAGCATCAATGCATTTGAATTCCTTGCTTGGATAAGATGGTGCCACCATCCCCATCATTCAACCTTTAGACTGCCTGGGCACACTGAGCTCCACAGTGCTGCATCCATGGCTGCACCAGCAGCAGATCAGCAGCCACCAGCCCCTGGGTACATCCCCTTGCCTGGCACCCAGCCCAGGAGCAGCTTTGGCACTGCTGCTGCTGGCCCTCCATTGAAAAACATCACTGGGATAAGATGCAGGTGGGCTACTGCTCCAACACAAGCAATAGTGCTCAAGGGAAATGATTTCCATTTTATCTTTTCCCAGCAGTTCCAGCCCATGGACAGCAGGCAGGCAGCCGGGACAGCAGGCATGTGGGCCCTGCCCATTCTGCCCACAGGTGGGAACAGCAGGGATCTTCCCAGTGCCCGCTGGGGCTGGGGGTCTCAGCACAGCTGGTGGTGGTGCCTGGGTGATACCCAGCTGTTGGCTGACACCCCAGAAAGGCACAGGGTCAGGTTCACCCACAGGTGAATCCCTCTGACAACTCTGGAGCATTGCCAGGGGCTCACTTGCAGCAGCATTTCTTGGGTTCATTACTGGGACTTCATGTATTCACCTTCTGGTCCGGGTGAAGCTTTCATCTGCACCCTCAGGACAGTGTCCTTTCCCTCAGCCACACATGCCACCCCACACCCTCAGTTTGCTGCCAAAGCCAGCCTGTTCCTGCCACGGCCCTCAATCCCACAGCAGCTAGTACAGGTCCCTGGCAAGGCAGGATGACCTCCGGCCACCCCAAGACCTCTGTGTGAGCTGATAAAGGTCACCTGCTGCTGGAGTAGCACCTTGCTGCCCAATGACCTCCCTGCCCAAGCACATGGTCCCACGAGGAATGGGGCTTTAGCTGTCCAAGGAAACCAGGCCAGAAATGCAGCCCATATCTCCATGAAGCTCCTGCTTATGCAGGCTGGTGCAGCACGCCTGGGGCACAGAGGCTGGGGCTGCTGCCCATGGGCCCCACCGGCGCTGGTGGGGGATGCCCACAGCCCTGCTCTGATCCCAGCAATAGCTCACACCTCTGCTTCTGACCCAGAGCAGGCAGGAGGATAGGCACAGGAGCAGCGTGCCAGGGGATATTATATTTCAGTGTCATCCCCTGCAAGCTAACGAGGTGCTTGGCTGCTCTCCCTGCCCGTGTCCCTGCCTCCCCTCCTGCCCAGCAGCAGCCGCAGCACAGCCGTGCTGTCATTAATGCCAGACTTGGCTTCCCTGCTGCATCTGCTCCTCACGTTCTAGGTTGTGTTTCAGCACAGGGGCTCCCCACAGCATCTACCCAACCTGGCCTTGCCACTACAGCCCCTGGCACTGGTGATACATCAGGTTCCCAACACATCACGGTCCTGCCCGTCCCTACAGAGAAGCCACAGCCCCTGGCCGTCCCTCACAGGTGCTGGCTGGCACAGCACCTGCCAAACCACCCCCAGGGCCCAGCAAAAGCCATGGGAGGATAAAAAAACAAACAACAGACCCAAAAAGCCCATTAACTTGATTGCAAATCCCCAGTACACACTTCTAGCCGAACAGGTCCCGACGGTGTACAGAAACCAGGTGTCACAGGGAAGCCCCTTGGGTAGCTGGAGACACTGAGCTGTGGATGCAGAAGACACAGAGAGGCTTAAAGCCATTTGCCAAATCTGTTTCAGATCAGTTAAGCTCCTTTTCCTGAACTTTCCTCTACAGACAATGTCATCGAAAGCTGCGAAGAGGCTCGAGGTGTGGGCAGAAGGGCCATGCCCAGCACTGAAGGGATGGCAGACGGTCCATGGAGCAGCTTCCCAGCCAGACGGGCTCCAGCATCCGCTGCAGCCCAGGATGCTGGCAAGCCGCTCTGCTCATCACAGACTTTAGTAACTCCTCCTGCTGGAAACCAGCCTGAAATGAGCAAATAGACTCGGGGAGATAAGTGTAAATGGCTGCTTTACCAAACTCCTTTCCTAGCACACACCTTCAGTGTGAATGCTGACACAGAAAAGACTGCAGGATTCCATCTTGGAATTATGTGCTGGCACACACTCCCCTGAAATTTTTTACCTTTATCTTAGGGGAAGGCAAAAATAATCCCTTTTTCTGGTTGTCTCATTACCCCGCTGTCTGGGAAGAGGTGGGGGAGGGAGCACCGTGCCTGGGACTAGAGCGAACTGTGGCAATTCATTAGAGCCGGTGCCCCTGGAGAGCAATTGGCATTTCAAGATCAATCTCTGCCAGGAACCGAGCAGGAGCATCCTGCAGCAAAGCCGAGTACATTCTGCTCTCGCAATTAGGCAGCTAAAAATATAAGGCTGGGGGAGGTGCCCCTGGTCAGACCCCAGTGCCCCGCACACTCCGAACCCTTGCCCAGCCCTACAGCCCCTCGTGGGGCAGGCAGGGAGGGGGTACGGACAGCAGACCCCACAGCAGAGCTCGGGGATGGGGAAGAGATGGAAAGGTGATGTCAGGGCTGCTGAATAACCCCAGACAGTGTCCTGACCCTGGGGCGGAGCAAGGCTGCTCTGCCCATGTGAATAAACCCGACTCCTGCCACCCCAAAAATAGAAGCAGCAGCATCCATCCCTGGCCCGCATGTCAGTGCTGGCCGGCTCAGGCACAAACTGCACAAGGGCTGGTGTTACTGCGGCAAACACCAGGCTCACTGCTGCAGCCATGCCCTGGCCTGTCTTCCTTTGGAAGCACAGCCACAGCCAGAGGGTCCAATCCCCCACAGGAGTCTTTTTCCCCCATCAGGAGACAAAGCCAAAGTCTGCCTAGCCCAGGAGCACCCATGCCAGGCATCATCACCTCCATTTCCATCTTTTCTGCACATTTAGTCTCAGGCACCTCCAAAAGCTGGCTAAATACTGATCTGCATCTTTAGGCAGCTAAATACCATAGAAAATCCAGCCTAATCACAATGGTTGTGCATCAAAGCCACTTACGCTTAAGCTGGATTTGGATTTAGTGTGTGACTGAATTAGGGATCCATTTGAAACTTCAAATAACCACTGAGCTGGGTGCTCAGTGGGTGAGCTCTGAGCAAGGAGGAAGGCTCTGTGCCCCAACAGCCTCCTCCCAAGAAGGCATCTCCCAGCACTTGGCTGGTGCCCACACGGGATGGATGGGGAGGGATCTGCAGAGCTTGGCTGGTGCCCACATGGGATGGATGGATGGATGGATGGATGGATGGATGGATGGATGGATGGATGGATGGATGGGGAGGGAAGCTGCAGAGCACACCATACAGAGGTAAGCTTTCACATAAATGTCTAGGAGAGGAGTCATGGTGACACATGAGGACTGCCCAACACTCCACTCAGCTGGGGAGCTGGGGTGGGAGAGCTCATGCTGTCCCTTCACCACCATCACCAAGCATCCTCCCCTACATTTGCCACAGCAGGCACTATCTGCATGAAAGTCACTGAGAGCCTAATCCCTCCTCAGTCATGAATTTCCTTCTATGCTACTATAGCAAACAACATTCTGCTTTTTTCTTTTTTGGCCAAAGGCTGTATAGCATCTCCATGGTGACTCTAAAGCTTAATGTATTCTTGCTGATTTAAGTGATTAATGCTCCAGCGCGTGTGGCTGGCAGCTGAACAGGTGCAGCCCAGTCTCTCTGCAAAAAGCCTCATGACCAATTCATTTTCTAACCAGCTGGTTGCCAAATTTCATGCCATTTGCATGAGTAGCAGCCCAGCTCAGGTGGTAGGTTTCATTCCTTTTTCATCCCTAACCTTGGCAGTCCCTGTATCACCTGGTGACAGCAGAGCACAGTGAACAGGAGGGAAGTGCCTGAGCTGAAATTAAAAGGAAATATTAACCACCTCACTAAGAGACATGCTGGGACAGTTCACAGGGAATCGCTGGGGCAGTGATGGTCAGAAGGAAGGTGTGAGCTGCAGTACAGATTATAGGCAGGGCTGACTGCTCACCTGCAGTGCAATTCAGTGCAGGAGGGGAACGGCGCCCTCACAGCTCAGTGATTCTTCATTCCCTCATGGGCCCCCTAGCAGTCCTTCCCATCTGCACAGCAGTGGGACTATAAAATTCACTGTAACCCTGGAGTCTGTGCAGCTGCCTGCCAGCAGCAGGGGCCCAGAGAAACCCCAAGGCAGGAGAGGATTCCCAGGGGCTCCTGCCAGCACTCTGGATCCTTTGATTGGGATGAGCCAGGGGTCACTGGGGCACCCTGACCCATCCCTCAGTCACAATAGGAGTCATCCACCCGAGCAGGGGGCAGGGCCATGGATGTTGTTTTGTGTTGTGCAAAGGTTGTGTTGATCTCCCTCTCCTCAGGCTGCTCAGCTCCGCTCTCCAGCTTGGCTGAGGGAGGCTCAGCCGTAATGACTGATGCTGCTCTGCAATTATGCACTTTGCAGGCCTCTGATGAAAGTACTTTAGAAATATTATACATTCATCTGTAAGTAAAATAAAATCTACTGGAGTGGTATTTTGCTCTTTTCTTCTCTGGGTAAATTCCACATCATTTATTACATTATATTTGTATGTATTTCCCCAGTACATTCTTTCCTTCAAAAATTCATATTTAAAATGCCATATAAATAAAGTATCTTCTCCAAATATTTGTAGAGGGATTAAATGTGGCACATGGCGTTATTAAAGCATCAAAACTATTAGTGTCGTAGACAGCCTGAACAAATTACACCACATAAATTTCAAGGGCTTCTTCAAATTTAATGGCCAATAAAAAAGCAAAGCTGCCCTAAAACCAAGAGAGGAAATTCGTCCGCAAGCTCATCAGGTCTAGAGGAGGAGGTTTTCCAAACAGGATCCAGCCCACCTTTTCCTGTCCCAGCATTTGAGAGACGGCTCACTGGTGACCCATCCCCCACAGGCAGGTTAGGGCAGTGGGTTCGCTTTTCCCCTAAATTCCTCCCTGTTAAATTTTACCCTCCAAGCGACAGAGATTGAGAGCCATGTTTTCCATGGCTGCCTGTCAGCCTGCTCTAGGGCAGAGTTCCTCATGTGGGGCAAAACCAGGTTGCTCAGAAACCCCACTGAACTGAGGCCCCCACAATCTTATATCACTCAACACACACATTTCAGCAGGGTGTCGTGCCCGTCCTGCCACAGCTACACTGGTAATACCACAGAAAAATATAAAACCCAATGGCACTTGAAAGAAAATTTCTCAAGCAACATTTTGGGATTTCCCAGAACAGTTTGTTTTCATTTCGAGATATTTTGATGTCAGCTTCACTTAGCCTCTGCCCAGGGCCAGTGCCTGCTCCGTGTCAGCAATGCTGTGGGTTGGTGCTCCTCAGCCAACTACTGCCAAGCTCTCCATCACATGGAGGGGGTTTTATCCCTCCTCTGAGGGGGAAAAAAATCAATCTCTTTCAAATGAAATTGGGGTTTGCTGTACTCTCTCTCATCTCCCCTAAAACAAACAAAAAAAAAAACCCAACAAAACAAAAAAAACCAAACCCCAAACAAAACAAACAAAAAAACCCACACCACCACCACCACCAAAAAAAACCGAAAACAAAACACAAAAAAAACTAGCCCCAAAAAACACCCAAAAAAACCCCAACACCAAAAAAAACAGCAAAAAACAGAAATGGGCTTTTTGGTTCCATGGTACAGAGAAACCCAGGCTGCTGTAGGACTCCTGTCCCTTGCCCCAGCTGAGACATCCTTGGTCTGGCTGGACCATGGAGGAAAGTGTCAAAGTTCATTAATAACTTTAAACTGACAGAGAACAGTAGGACATTAGATATGGAAGAAATTAGAATTAAGAAGAAATTCTTTACTGTGAGGGTGATGAGACACTGGCACAGGCTGCCCAGAGAAGCAGCTGTGGATGCCCCATCCCTGGAAGTGTTCAGGGTCAGATTGGACAGGACTTTGAACAACCTGATCTGATGGAAGGTGTCCCTGTCCATGGCAGGGGATTGTGATTGATGACCTTTAAGGTCTGTTCCAAGCCAAACCATTTTATGATTCTGAGGAAACGGGGACAGGGGAATGAGCTCCAGGGCTGGCCCTGCCCTTGCCCGCCCTCTTACACCTCTGCACACCATGCATTACCATGTCTGTCAGCGCGTGGGGAGACCCGACGAAGACTGAGACAACCTGAAAGAAAAGCAAGAATAAAGTGTGCTTTGGCCTGTCAGGTAAAGGGGCTTTTCCAATGCCTGATGGTGTTTTGAAAAAACAAACAAAAAAAAAAAATTAAAATGTCAATACCTTGTCCTTCTCAAAGTGAACCACATCCCTAGCACAGGGCACTCTGCCTTTATCCCAGTTGGAGGCGGTTTCGAAATTGGTGTTGGGGATCCACTGCTTGTACACGGCAGCCGTGGCACCTGGGAGAGAACAGAAAAACCAGTTTAACCCTGTCCATAGGAGGCACTGGGAGCCTGCTCTGGGATGTGCTTTAGGATGGTTTGGCATTTTTAGGCCAGATCTGCGGATTTTCATGCATTGTCCCAGCTGAGCAGTCAGAGCCCTTCTCTACACGGGGGATTTTTTTGTTGTTGTTTGGGTGAGGTTTCAGTCACCCAGACAGGAAGAGAAGCAAGAGACAAACACTCAGCAGGCAGGCAGAAGGCAGGAAAGTGTCCTTCAGGCAAAGGATGAGAATAACACACACCTGGTAGTTAAGCAGTCCTTGCAGGGGTTTTGTTGTCACTCAGAATAATTAAACAAGTAAAGATTCCTCAACCTTCAGCTCCCAGAAGGTGCAGAGTGGGCATGCAGAGCTGGGATCCCACTAAGACAGGGCATTTGCTATGGGACATGTAGCACAGGTACGGGCTGGTTTCATGTGTTTGGAGCTAGAGGGGGAGGGAGGATTCAATGGTGTACTTCAGCCTGAGGCATAAACATGTTGGGAAACAGGGTTCTTCCCCTTGGGTTTTCCTGGGACAGTGGCAGTCCTGCCCTTGGGGCCCCACAGGGATGAGCCAGCTGGCCAGGGACAGGACATGGCAGAGGGGCTTTTCACTCTGACCTCTCTGACTGCACAAGCACAGCAGAGCAGCCTCCCAACCTGACATCGGCCAGGCTTGGCTGGGAGATGCATGTTCAGCTGAAGATGAATGAATCTCCAGCAGCCTGAATTAAATGGCTTCAGGCAAATGAGTAGGAGACAGAGAAGAGAAAATGACAAAACCTCCTACTTTTTACCGTTTTAATGGATCATCTTTTCTGTAGGAGAAAGATGCACAAAATTACAAAGGATGTAGAAAGCCCATGGGGGAAGGGACTGGGGCACTGGAGAGGGAACGCCGGCCCAGCCTGGGGCGGGAGGGGGGTTCTGCATGACTCCAGCTGACAGAGGAAGGTGCACAAAGCCTGGGCCCGGCTACTCCAAATGATGGGGTGCAATGTGGCTGCAGAGATTCTGTCAGCACACAAGGATTACCCTGAGGTGTAATTTGCGGCGGTTTATTCTGCCAGGGGCTCTGCTGAGACCGCTGGCTGTAGTAGCCATCTCCGGATGAACAGGAAACGACGTATTTTTAACCAGAATGAAAGTCCTGGAGCCCAGGTACAAGGCGAAGAGGGGCTCCCCTGCCTCATGCCGGGCTGGGGGTACCCGAAGGAGCCCTCAGGCAGAGCCAACACACCCGTGCTCTGTCCTCTTTAAAACCCTCCAAGACGGGGAAAAAACATTACCGGTGGTGAGAACTGGAGCCAAGCAGCTGCTCGGAGTGTTGTGGGTATGAACACCTTGCTGGCCCAGAGCAGAAAAGAGCTTAAGAAGGAAAAAAAAAAAGCCCCTAGACAGTACTAGCAAGATGTTCCGTCCTTGCTGCGGTTCCCTCGTGCCCCTGCCGCCCCGGGGAGCTGGGGAATGGAGAGGTCAGAGCTGCAGCCGAAAGGCTCGGCCAGCCCCAGCACACAAAGCCCCGCGTCCCGTAGGTCAAGCGAGCTCACGGCCGGGCACAGCCCGGAGACGGCTCCGCGTCCGACCCGGCTGCAGGCTAATCCCTTTGCCCCATGCAGCAGAGCCCTGCATTCCTGCACCCTCCCCAGCCCTGGAAATATCAGTGTGCTATTTAATCGGCCCTGTCTCCCGGGAAGCGCAGTCCTTGAACATCAAAGATACATGCATATTCAACAGGGAGCGTGTCCTGCAGCGCAGCGCTGCTGACTTCAAATGAGAGGCTCAGCAGGCTCCGCACGGCGATCCCAGCCTCAGTCAGTCCCCTGCCTGCCTTCCCTGTGTTCGGCTGGAAATGTCTTCTCCCGTTTTTCTGTCAGCTACGCTGTGAGTGACAGAGCCTGCGACTCCGCTCCGAACCGGGGCTGCACACGGGAAACGCGGAGGTCGTCCAGCGGTCACCCCTGCTCGCCACGGCGGCCGGGCCCTGCGTGTACTCACCAAGGAGCTGCAGGATAGCCAGGAGGAAGAGCAGCCGCTTCATTCCGCAGCCAGCTGCCATCCCTGGGCTCCTGGATCCCTGCCCAGCTGGACCTTGCACCTTCCCGGGGCACGTGATGGGCTCAGCCCAGGGGAGGCTGCAGGGAGCAGAGAGTTAACCACGATGGGGGGCGGGGGGGCAGGTTTCTCCCACCATGAGCCTCAGCCTTGCTCTCTTCCAGAAGCTGCTTCGTGCTCAGCTCCTTTCCCAATCTCCCCGTTTCCTTAGCTTCCATTGGGAATCTAGGAGAGCCACCGAGGAAGTAGCTGGGGAGGCAAGAGTGGCGCTCCCCCCACCCATCCAGGTCAGCCTGAAGGGTGTCGGGGTGAACACGCTGCGTGCACATCCCACACCACTCTCCCCTGCTGATCAGCGGCTACCCTGTAATTACTAATAATGACCTCCGTGTATTTTCAATTAGCTCGCTTGGAAGGGAGCAGCTCCCAGCCAGGACTCGTAATTGCACTTTGGCCACCAGCTGATTTGATCATTATCCAGCAGTGCCAGCACAGCCCCACGCTGCTCCTGTGGCGGCTGCCGGGCGCTGCTGGCAGCGGCACCAGTGCACGGGGATGCAGCAGGAGGGGGGACTGCATCACCCCTGTCGTCTTCCACAGCATGGAGCAGTGCCAGTCCAGGCTCATGTCTTTGCCAAGGGTGTCTTAGGAGCAGAAATGGATGAGGGGAGAGCATGGATGGTGGCAGAGGCTCATGCCAAGGAGAGAGCTGTGGGGCTCAGCTGCCCTCAGCTGACTGGTACCACCAGGGCAAGGGCAGAAGATTGGTGAATGCAGGGGTTTACTAGAAGCCAGGAAGAGACTGGGAAAGTTCTTGGAAGGGTCATCCAGTGCAAGGGTCACAGACCACAAAAAGCTCTCACCTGACGCCAGCAAGGATTTAGGAGTGCAGGAGTGGGAAGCAAACCAGCCCCATCCCACCATTCGTACTCCCCCTGCTTCCTAGCTTCCAGCTTGGCAGACAGACTGAGGTGCCAGGAGAGAAAACTCCTTAGAGCTGCAGCTCTAAGCTTGGGCATCAGCCAAAACACAGTCAGCACTTTCTGCCCAGGGAGCTCAATGCTGAGAGATGTCCTCGAGGTGAAAGGCTCCTGCACTCTAATTACCACTCACAAATCTCTCCTAGGGGACTCTTGGGGTGAATACTAGCTGCAGTGAGATGTCCTGTATTTTAATAGAGGGGGGTGGAAATTATAAATCATGGATATTTGGCAGTAAGAGCTTGGAGGAAGGACTGCAGTGTGCAGAGGGCAGGTGCATGCTTGTCTCTGGCCTCAGCATCCTGCAGCACAGCCAGGAGGGGAGAAACTGCTTGTGGGACCCTGTGCAGAGAGCAGTGCCACAGCCCCTGAAATCCAGTGTGCTGAGATGTGCTCCACACCCTAGGTTTTACTTTCTGTACTCTGCAGCTGCTGATTCTCAGTGCTGTTTGTCCCACCAAAGCTGATACCTGATTTTAAATGAGCTGGCATTCATGTGGCAAGCAGGCAGAGGTGAAAAATCCCCTATCTGCCTGTGAAACCCTGTTCAAGGATGGACAGTCCCTGCTCCAGTATTAGGGTAGGACAGGGCAGGGTAGAGGAATGAAAGAAATTCCAGCAAAACTTATTACTGGGGCCAGGTGCTAACTGCAGCATCGCTGAATAACCCAGTCAGAATAACCCAGCCCTTGCTGCGGTCTCTCCCCATGGCTGGAGCATGCTACTCTCTATCCCAGCTTTTGTTGTTGCTATTGTCCCAAGGAGGCTGCACAGGAGCAAGGTTTGGGTCAGGTTGTTACAGGGAAAGTGAAACAAAGTTGAAAGGAAGGAGAAATCAGTCCCCAAAAATTAAAGCAGCTGCCCTGATGCAGAGATCAGCACATTTTACTCCTTGCTTCCTGCCCGTCCTTCAGCTCACCCATGCTGTCTGTCCACAATGCCCCTGGAGGGGCAAGAACATCACCACCACAGAGGGGAAACAGCATTCAGTGGATGCTCGACCTTCCCAGCACTGAATTATAAACGGGCATCAAAGCCAAAAACACTGTTCCCCTTAGCCAGCCAGCAGAGCCACCTCCTAAGGCCCTTCTGGGACATCCAACACCTTTCAGAATTTCCCTGTTACACAACTGCATCTCTCCTCATTGCTTAAAAGTTGTATCCTGCAACACAAGGGACTTTCTCCAGTATGGGTGCTCAGACCCAGCACTTTGCATCTGGAAAGGGAGCCCAGGGCTGAGCACAAAGCAGTGATGGTGTGGGCACCAGGCCCCAAGGTGGATGACTGCTCCCCACAAGCACATGCTTCCTGCAGCCCTCCAAACAGCCAAGCAGCAATGGCACTGTCCCCCAGAAAGTCATTAAGTGAGTGCATGGAAAAATTATTCTGTGGTAACTGTATTGCATGCCATGGCCTCAAACGGAGAGAGGGGACAAGGCAGAGGTGTGCCAAAATCTGGCTCCAAACCCTCAGTGTTGAAGCCACCCCCTGTGGGAGCTGGGCTGTACCCAGGCACAAAATGTTTGCCAGCCTCCTTGACACAGCACAGCATTGCTGAAGGCTTGAATGTGAAGGTTAGCTTAAATAAACGGGGAGAAATGCCCTGGCAGGTGACAGGCTCTCTAGCTTTTATCTGCCTCATGGCTGCCCTTAAAGCAGGCAGCCCCTAGCACCAACCAGAGAAAATCCTCATGTAGGATTTCCTTTAATTTAAAAAAAAAAAAAAAAAAAAAAGATAGTCTTGGGTGCAGCAGCACTGTCTATGCTGCCAGAACCAATCTCTGGTGGCAGAGGAGCTGTGTGTGCTGCCAGGAGAGGCGGCACGGCCTCATTTCAGGGCTGGTCAGGAGCTGAAGTTGAATATCCAGTCACTCTGGGGAGTTAAATCCTACTTTGGAGCTCCATGCCAGTTCAGCTAGGGGAACTCACCCAGCACTTACAGGCTTCCAGCAGCCACACAGTCACCTTACCATCAGGGCAGCAAGGCAGAAGTCACTGGAGGGGTCACATTTGATCTCAGAGCTACCTGGAAGCCACACTCGAGCTCACTTTTATCTTGTAGTGTGAAGCAGGGGAACAAGATCTTCCTGTTAGGGGTGTCCGCAAGGAGCAGCTACAGAGCAAGATCTGTGTGGATGTAGGGGTGTGAGCAACCAGGTTTGCACCTCAGTCTTGAGCCCAGGCCAAGCTGCACACTGGAACCAGTCCACTCCATCCAGCCCTGTGCATGGCTGGGATTTATTTTTACCTTGAGAAAACTGAGTGCCCTTCACCAGCCATCAATACCTACCCCAGGGACACCTGCTAAAGGGGCCACGGCTGGGGACAGGCTCACATCTCGCCTGTGTACCTGCGGGCTGATGGCACAGGCTGTGCCGAGGCAGATGCCACTTCTACCTGCCAGGTAGAAATACCTGATAGAAATCCAAGTAACCCCTGCAAAGCTTCTGCCTTGGCACAAAGCAGCCGTCGAGCGCCCACAGCAGTGTCTGCAGACAGTCCCACCTCCACTCACACAGCCATGCTGCCAAAGCACAGCTGCAACCAAACTGGCTGTGCCCAAACATTGCTTAACCCAAGATGCAGCCTGCAGGGCGTAAGTCAGTCCCTGAGGTCTCTTCTGTGTTTGCCAGCCCAGACAGTGGAATTCAGCTCTTGGCTTGGGCCATTCCCCATCCTTGTGAGCCTACAGAACACACTAGAGCATGTGTTGAGGTCCAGTGTTCACTGCCAAAGACCCACTTGAAGGAGCAAGAGATCTGAGCGAGCTCAGCCTCCCCAGGTGCCATGTTTGTCAAGGGGGTAGGGAAGATACCTGGGTTTTCACCTGTTCTGGCCAAACAACAAGCCAGACACATTACTCGACAGGAACAGCCTCCAGGGCTCAATCCAGGCGTGCAGGAAGGAACCACACAACTGACTCACAACAACTGGCTTCGGGGATGACTGGGGGAAATCACCTCTTTCACCACTTGTTTTGATCACTGGATATTTCCCCATTCGTCAGACAATTCCAGGACTTGGTCACATCAAAGCAAACAGGGAGCAGGATACACAGCACCAAACATTTTGAAATCCTCAGACTTCTTACCAGACAGCAAGCAAACCCATGGTTGGAAGCTCTGGAAAACTTCCCAAAAACTTTAGAAAACCCCTGCAGTTCTTCCAAGAGATGGCCCTAGCAGCAGGTCCAGGCTCTGGCAGTGCTCCTGTCGGCCAGCACCCTCTGTAGCCCAGGAGCTCCTCACCCTGCTCTCCCTGCTCCCTGAACTGGCACTGTGCTCCTGACACCTTAAGTACCAGATGGCCCACTGGGTGAAAGCACCCCACGAAGCTAGCAGTCACCTTCTGGGACCTGGCATGAAAGAGAAACCTTTTATAAGGCCTCACTGGAGTCAGGGAGAGCACCAGGTGTCACATCAATTACAATTCTTTGCTGGGGGAGGAGGAGCAGGGAGGCGAGGAGAGAATTAGTGTTTGCCTTCACATTTAAAGCGAATTGCTTCCTCTCTGCTTATCCTGCTGCTCTGTAATGGTGGAGCGTCACATCTGAGCAGCACCAAGCTCCTCAATTTGGGAGGAGGAGTCTCCTCTCCAGACGACTCTGCTGGAAGGTAACCCACTTCATTAAGGCGAGGAAGCTCACCATCCCTTCACGCTCCACAGCAGATATGAAGAGCTTCAGGCAGTGCAGCCTCAAGTGCCATTGCTGGGAGTGCAAGTGGAAAGGCTGATGGGAGGACAGCAGAGGCTGGAGCACCCAGAGTCACACACACTGACTGCTTTCAGCAGCAGAGGGAACATCCACCTCAGCACATCCTGCACAAGGTGAGGATGGCACTTCTGAGCCACCCTCCCCTCTTACCATGCCCACCTGCCTGAATTTGCCATTTCTCTGGCATCCCCATTTTATCAAGAGAAGGCACTGGGCTGCCCAGCACTTTCCGAGTGCCTGCTCCAAACACCGGTATGGGCTGGCCAGGTCATTCTCACATTCCAGTGCCAGCAACGCGGCGGTGGCTTTTGCCAAGACACTGCAGTCTTGTGTCTGAGCACAGGCAGGACATTCCTGCATTGCTAAACCCAGTACTGCCCCTGCAGCGATGGGAAGGAAGGGAATCTGCAATTTCGGTAAGAGAGGGGTGGGAGGGACGACAGGGAAGAAACAACAGAGTGGTGCTCAAGAGAAGTTGCATGCTTCATGCAACACCCCAGGGGATCAGGGTTTTCATCCCTAGGCTGAATCTGAAACGTGGTGGAAACATTATTGCTCCACACATTCCAGAACTGTCTGTTTTCACAGACTGCATCGTCTTCTGTGACTTCAAGCACACACCTGGCATGCGGTTCTGAGCTGAGAAGAGTCACTAATGACACAAGAGAAGAAAAAATAAGAAACCTACATCTTTAGACATTTAAACTATGCTTCAGCTCTCCTTTTCCACAGCTCTTTGGGAAAGCAGTGTACCACAAATGCATGACAAGCCATTCCATTTATTTCTACTCTGCACGAGGGCTCTCAACTCTGATATTAGGATGAACACCATCGTCTGGTTTATTCCAGCAGAGTCAGCACATGGAAAATAGGACTCTGACAGAAGTTATGGCAAGTTACCTGTGCAGAGGATGGGAAATGCCACAGTAAAGCTCTATCGGGTGCGTGAGCCCAAAGCACAGAACAGCCAACATGCAGCGGGCTCACAGAGCAGGAAGGATGCACCCTGGCCATCTGCAAGTGAATGGCAGTCATTCAAATTCAACACACCAGGTTTTTTTAAAAAATATGATTTCCTACTTATTTATTTTTCCTTTAATAACACAGTTTAGCATTTCAGAGTTCAGCATTCTACACTCTTACACACTGTCCTTGTTTATTAGCATTTAAACACAAAAAGACATAGCAAGACCTCCAAACACAAATAAATACAAAAAACACAATATACAGTAAACTGAAATACAACATATAATAATGCTATTGGGAAATTAAGACATGTTGCTAATTCCTTTTTTATTATTATTTTAACAACATGGTTATTGCTGAGCAATAAATTATACATTTTAAAATTGTTTTTCCCCCTAAAAGAAAAGGACGAGAACCACTGGTTACCAGATCACTTGCACTGTATCCTTACAGCTATTGATAATTAAGACAGGCAGAATATACACAATCAAATGAGGCTGGCCTTCTTTGGTCTTTGTTTTTGATCATAAAACTGAACACAAGTGTACCGTTCACTGAAGAGTATGAGATTAAAGAAATGGATACACAAGTTTCAAACACATTAATTTGTACATTAGTCTCAATCACTGATGTCTTTTCCATAGATAGTTCTCACAGAATTTCTTGGAAACAAATGTAAGCTTTAGTTTTCCCGATTATTATGTTGTTCCATGCATCTTAAAAGGTTATCCTACTTGTCTAAGAGAAATGGACCTACATTTAGCCCATCATCTCCTAATGGGGTATTTTTCACAGGTCTCTAGTCACCACTAATTCATTGGAGTTTTATACCTTGTAGAAAAAATCCTGAACTTCCCCATTTTTTTTCTAGAAAACCGAAAAAAAAAAAAAAGTATCAACCAAACAACAGCTATACGAAAAACAAAACAGGTGGATTACACGATGCATCAGCAACGATGGAAGCTTGTACCTTCCCATTCCACAAGTACAGATTACACAACTCTCTGCCAGTGATGCAGGTCATAGTTGGAAGATGTGTCCTTTCAGGTGCGAGCTATATTCAAATACAAAGCTCGGAACACTATGCAAGAAAATGACCTTTACGAATGATAATGCTGGTTTATCTCAGTAACCCTTAGACAGAGTCAAATTTTATCACTACGCATCGCACTGCCAGCAATGGAGCGTGTGAACACCGGCATCGCTAAGAAGTTAAAAAGTCCTTGCAGAACTGGCAACCAAATTAAAAGCTTAGTTCCAAAGGACCGAAAACACAAACACCACATAGAGACAACAAACCCTTCCCTGAATGGGTAGGTTAGTAAGCCACAGAGTTGGGATCCAGATTTGAATTCCACATCAAGTCTGGGATGTTTGAATCCAGGGTTTTGGTTCTGGTGCTTCTCTGTGAAATTCAGAACTTACTTGAACCCTAAGGAACTAATCCTAACTTGGAGGGAAAATAATGAAAAAAACACAGCCTATTATCTACACTGACATCATGAAATGGAAGACAGAAGCTGCAGTCTTGACCATATATTAGAAGAGAAACAGGAATAGTCAGATCCCTTATGTGTTGTATAACTCTACTCTTCTAAATCTTAAGAGGATGTCCCTGAATCAGCCGTCCAAAGTTTTCCACAGCCTCCCAATCTGGTGCTTCTCTGCAAAGGCCTGGATCAAGAGGCAAGAAAGAACAATTCAGCCCTCCAGATTTTGGTTTACAGAAAAAGGGAGAAAGCCTCACAAGAAAGAAATGATCAGTCACACTGACTGGTAGAACAAAGATGAACCCACTTCACTGTACAATGGTATTCTCCCTCCTTAGTTAAGAGGAGCATCAAACGAGACTGGTTTTGTTGGATGATTCTGAACAAACAGAGCAGGACACAGTTTGCTGCTGTTACTCACACTGACATGCTGTGCTGGCCTTTGCGCCGCACGTCTGGGCCACCACGTGTGTACAACCCCAAATCACGACAGCTTATATGTTTAATTCTAGCCCTTACTGTCCTGATGTGGGTCTTCAAGGTATGTCAACTTATTTTCCAGTTCCTTTCAGGGACAAATGTATTAAAAGAGCAAAACCTCATGATTCAGAGATAACGCTAGGGAACTGGAACCTCTCATCCAGTCCCAGCTCCAGGAGATTCTTTTTGTGACTCTGGGCAAATCACTCCGCATCTCATCCTTGATTTCCTTGTTCCAAAAAAGAGAAACAGCACTTGCTATACACTGTGCACAGTATTTAAAACTATTCTCAGATTAAACTGTCAAACCAATCATTTTTATTGCAGTAGCTTTGACTTCTAGGTCAACCAGAATATCAAGGTACTGACTGAACAGGAGAGGAATTTCAGGGAAGAGGTCCAGATGCCTTTTATCATTTTTTGTTCCAAATTAAGAGGAAATAATTTGCAATTAAAAAGTTGCCCATCACTATAGTTGTTTAAAATACAGGAATCTCCAAATTAGCAGAGCATGAGGAAGAACATATGTCCTAAATCACAATTCAAAGTCTTAGAAAAAGCTAAACTAAGTGTTTGCTACATACAGGTCTTCAAACCTGAAAGATATGAACCAAAATTTGCCCTTAGCCAAGATCCTCCCTTAGCAGCAGCAAGTTATATTTGCACCAACTGACGAAGTATAACTTGGAGGAAAGGGTTTTGTTTCATCACTTCTACATGAAGAAAAGACTTTGCATATTTATGTGCATGCATGTCTGTGTGTATATGTATGTACCTACACACATACAAGTAATTTACAGAGCAAAATCTAAGAGATTAGGTATGCAACCCAAGAATTTCCCCCCCTCACCTATTTGTATATTTGCATAGTTAAATCATATCAAAGGCATCAATACTGCAGTCACGTATTTCACTCTTCTGCAGTGCAGGCAACTTTCCTTGTCACTCCCCACATGCTTCTCTGTCTTGGACCAAAGAGCACCAGTGTTTAAAAAACTAAACAAAATATCAACAGATACCCTGCACTGTTGGTGAAATGCCTATCCCAGGTGATGGAATACGGGTACAAATAGGTGGTAGCCTTTAAACTCCATCTCAGCAAGCCAAAATCACAGCAAGCTGAGGAAACAGAAGCAATACAATCACAACCTAACATTCATGGGTTCAACACTTAAATCCCAGCTAACACAAATCCCTATTACCTTTGCATTTGAGAAATTCACCAGGCACAGAAACAGGCACATTACTTCATCTTTCCTTTTCCAAGTAGAAAATGCCACAAGAAAAGGAAATAAACTGCATTTCTTTTTTTTTTCATATTTTTAAAAATCTAGCGTGTTTTTTTCCATCAGAAGTACACCACCCACCATTCCCTTTTCCTATTGCACATTCTCTTTGTGAAGAACATTTACAGTACAAGGCTGAAATCAACATTGCATATTGTAAGTCAGCAGTTGAAGGTGTACCGTGTAGACAGTAACTGAAACAAGACCCCAATTAATTAGCTCAGAGAAGCAATGCAGACATGGTCATGCATCATAATTGCAGGTCGGTCTTCTTTAAACACCCAAATAGTTTCATCCTGTTTAGGATTCAAGGCTAGGCAACAGGTGCACTCATTCTGTGCTGAGGAGCGTACACAAAGGGCAACATCCAGACTGTCACACACTGGAATCTCCCCAGAGGAAGCTGGAAACAGAAGAGGTTTGTACATAACTTGGAGCGTCACCGTGAAGAAAGAACACCAGCAAGAGACTTCAGTTGTGTGCTGCTAAGAATTACTAAGTAGAGGACATTATGGTTCCACTGAACAAATTCTGTTCAAAGTAATGCAAATACTCTGGGTCTCCCTTGCAATAATGGCACCCCCGCCCAGGAGTTTGCCTGGATTCAAGAGTATACATGGGGGCAGGGTGTTGTCCCATGAATCACTTTAAACAGACAGTCCCTAGAAAACTTTGGATACCTCAGTCAGGAACAAAGAGAAAAAGGATAAAGGGCATTTCAGCGATGAGAGAAACAGTTAAATAACTTAAGTGTCGAGTAAAGCACCAGGTATCTTTTCCTTTCAATTTAGAGAATATACAGTGGCCTTGTTTTCACAAAATGCTACATACTCCTTGCTGGAAAGCAGAGGAAACTGATTTCTATGTACACAGTAAGAACTCTACAGAGACAGCCCTGTGAGCTCTGCGGAGAAAGGGGTGTTACAGTCAAGGCTTCAGGTATTCCACAGCAGGCGGTGTCTACATTTGTGTAGCAAGATCCTGGATTTCACAGTACGCAGGGTTGGCAAACTGGAAATTCTCTGGCAGCTTCATGTAGTTTTAAAAAATAAGTGCAGTAGGCCTCCATTTTATTAACTGTGATAAAAAGCACATATGCAAAAATATTTTTATATCGATAGCACATTACTGCATTATAAAAGCTGCCCAAGTGAAGCTGAAGATTCTGGCAGCTGGTGCTTTTGGCACTTGGGAGATGTGGAAAGCAGCATAGAGATCTGTGAAATACAACAGTGACTGATGTTTCTGCTACAGTGATCGGCATTTAGATAGTTAGCAGTGTTCATATTTAAACTTCTCTGTGAAGTTTCTGAGTCAATATCCCACCAAGACGAGATATTCAGATCTCTTAAAGCTACTAGTTTAGGCTGTGTGCAGACTCAGGAAGACTTCCCTATTGGTTTACACATTTGCATGTTTCAAAGTCCTCTTTCAATCACCAAGGCTGGAAATGCTTTTTTTTTTTTTTTCCTTCCCTCCTCTTTTAAAGAGCTTGGATTTAGAAGCGCAATTCTGTCACAGAAGTTGGAAACTGTAGTCACAAATCTGCAGAATATGCTGGGCCTTGCTTACACTAGAAATCTCCTCCAAGTCCCAGATTGAAACAGGATATAAACTGCTTTGAGATGGCCAAACGGTTTCATTAATTTTACAAGACATGCATTAGCAATGGGAGGAGAGTCCTTTGGACATTTCCACTTGGGAATCCTGTTTTCAGTAAAATTCTGTGATGCACAAACACAAAAGCTCAGCTGCCTACATTCACAATTATTAAAATGACACAAGTTGAGCGAACCTTCGCCCTAAAGCGTAAGTGATGGGTTTACTTATGCAGCCTGCATAAAACTGCAAGTGCCATACAATTATATCTAGAGATATAGATGCAGGTATATCTGTAGATATTTATCTCTTGTGCAGAACATCCTCCTTCCGTGCTAGGAATTAAATGCTAACACGTGCCTCCATATTTGAGCTTGCACCTGTTGACAGCCACGTACCACAGAGGGAGTACAGTACCCGGACAATGGAAGGCAAGAAAAGGAAGACAAGTTGCTGCTGACGGTCAGGACAGTCAGCAGCAGGCAGTATTCTAGCAGGTGCCTGGAAAACCCATGAAGACCACTTAGCATGCATTGTATATCCATAAATACTTCTTGCAGGCACTGTGTGTGAAGGCACAGCCAAAAAAGACAACGGCAAAGACAAGCTGAAATACAAAGGCATGAATTCAACTGCACCTTAGACAAAAATTGTGACTATGCCTCAAAAAAGCAGAAAACCGATACAGCCTGACATTAAAGGCTGAGATGCAATAGTTTTTTTTCAAGCCCATGGAGGCTGAAGACACAGTGGTGCAAGCCTGCTCTGCTTAAGCAGGATTTTAAAGAACACCACAGTCAGGCTGTGTCTCTGGACTTGCTTGTCACAGACTATTAAATAGAAGCAGATGAACACAGCAGGTTGCAATCAGCATGTTTCAGGGCTAGCAAATGCTTTCCACTACAGTTCAGGCTGCTGCAAGAAAGAAGCCCATGCATTCCCCATTAGGATGCTTGTCTGCTATGAGAAGCTGCCACGAGCATCCATATTCACAGCCCCAGAGTTCTCAGATGGATTCGTTTCAAGTGATGCCACCTTACAGCCACAGGCATTAGAGGAAAAATGTCGCCTGCCTTCACAGTGGCCATGGAGACTGTCTAGTCCAAGCTCCATAGGAGCACTGAGCATAACGTTTTGGCACCTCAGTAAGGTGGATTCCTCCATGGCCAGGTCAGAGAAGCTGCAGAAGCCAAAGGAGAGGGCTTTTGCTTCTGTTTCATACATTGCAAGGTACCTAAGGGCTCTGAAGACAAGGCTAAACATTATGCCTGAAGTCCAATTAAACTACCATTTCAGATATCAGAATTAATCTGAATAAAAAGCTATGGTTTATAAGCAGCACAGCACATCTAAGGCACATGTATGCATGCAAGCCACCATCACTGTATTAAGACATTGCTGGTTTGTCTTGAAGCAATGGCTGCTAGTACAGAACAAACATAGAGGCTTTTTTTCAGCACTAATCCTCCTCCCCAATACTGAAAATACTATATACTGCTGACAGCATAATGTGCAACATATATAGCTTGATTGGAAAGCATGGGGCAGAACTTTAAAAAATGTACAGGATTCCGTTTAGAACTCCAAAGTTCAACAAATGCCCTATTTTAGGGTGAAAACAATTATAAATCTGATAATGATGCACAGCATCCATGAGTGATTTTTCCTTAATTTTGAAATAGTGTCATTAACTACGACATATATTGTAGGTTTACATTTCTAAAGAGAAATAACAGAATTGAATAGTTTTTTTTTCCTATCACAAGTGATAACCAGTGTTTGATATCTTCTATTTTTTCTTCCAAGAAATATCAGTCTATCAACAGTTTTAAAATAAAATGTTTTCTTTAACAATAGAACTTTAAATAAAAATATGATTTTGATTCAGATACTTTTGAGAAGACATGGATACTTTTCCAAGATCTTCTGACAAAGTAATTATTAAAACAGAGACCAGATGAGGCCTTAAAAAGACAATATACTATATTTCAGACAAGATTGCACCTCAGGTTTTCAAAGAATATCATAACTGCAACATTACTTCATCTTCTTTTAACATGCTGACAATTTCCAGCTAGCCCACGTGTGAAGGGTTTTTCTTGTATTCTAGCTTAAAAGAAATAAAAGTCAGTAATTGATTCAGCACATACTGTATATGTCTTTTCACCTCCAATTGACTAGATCATTAATAAGTTAAAAAAAATCCTCTCTGACCATAATCACTATCCTGATGAGGGATAAGTGATTCTTCAGAGCTCAAGTGTTGCTAGTTCTAGTAAAAAATATACCATGGTATGATTTCTTAATGTGTTGCTACTTTCGCAATTGGACCCTATGCAGTTATGCCTTCAAACTCTTCCATCTGTTCCACAAGGTGGTTCTGTGAGCTTTGGGACCTCTGATTGAAGACAAACTGATACAAAACCCCCAAACGGAGTTGCCTTCTGTTTAATCCACCTCCCCCAGTGTATGTCAGGGGTCTGGTAGATCCGATGTATCCACTATGACTTTAATAAAAATAGTATCATCTTTAATATACGTTCCATTCTCTAGAACAGTTTGAGCCACAAAGACTGGGCAGCCAGATGCAATGTTCATTTCTCCAGTTGGCTTCTTGAAACTGCTGCTGTTTGGATCTGGCTTGAAAGCATCTCCCAAGTGGCGTCGAGACGGTCCCTGATCCATGAGCATGAGAGTCACTTTCTGTTTGAAGGGCCAAGGAAGCAAAGCATCGTATTCCCCACGCATTATGACAAAAAACAGAGACAAGTGCGTCCCCTTTCCCATGCCATCTCCGTTCAGGTAAACTCTGGCACACATCTTGTAGCCAAAGTATCCGGTATAAAAGGGTTGGCTGTACAAGGACAGAGTCTTCCCCATGACTGCTTCTTGCTTCCGACGTTTATAATCTCGGATTTTCCAGATCAGCACTCCGTTGTAACTCGCCGTTTCGAGAACCTGGAAGCGGAGGTCCATGTCAGCCAGCCGAATGTCGTGGACGCTCAGCATCTGATCGTGCCTGCTCAGCTGGGTCTCCAGCAGGCCTGCCAGGAACAGAAAGGATGGGGGTGAGAAACCTGCTGGTTGCTAAAGACTGTAAAAATGGAAATGCTCCCCTCCTCGAGAACTTAAGTGCATTTGGCCACTGACAAAGCAATTTCTGCAGGCCCTGATTTGCTGGCTGGTATCTAGATTAGCTGGAATTTTTACAAATGTGGGTGTTAATTGCACATGCAGTGAAAGTCAAATATTCAAATCATCTAACAGATTTTTCCTGGTCACTAAACAGTATAACTAGAGGCTTTCATTTTTTGAAAGGACACTTGGTAGCATTACCTGCGGATTGCTATTTAGCAGGTAAGACTTGGAAGCAGTTACACATCCTATGCAATCCCTGTGAAATTCAGAAGTATTCCTGATCACTCAAAACATTCTTTTTAGACACTATTTGTCTCAGAAGCACAGTGCTGTTACAATGTGTACAGTTCTTCATAAAAAACAAAAATAAAAAAATCAAGCTTAGATCTTGTATTATATGGTCATTTATTTAGTTTGGAGGGAGGGCTATGTTTTCTGTGTCCCCTTTCCCTTTCATGTTACTCTTGTTTCGTTACTGGCAAAACTGGCCAACACACAATACTGAGAAGCAGAGGAATTCATAAGGCAGATTTATCTTCTATAGGTCTATTTAAATGTTTTTTGTCACAATCATTTAAATGTTTGCATATGATCTACACTGTCCTGCTGAATTCCAATCTTTATTCAGAAGCACAATAACCTTATTCTTAAGCAGATCTCAGTTTTCTTGGGATCAAATACACCTGTCCAACAGAATCAGGATGGGTGGTTTCAGGTAGATAACCATACTGATCCATTCACAGGGGAGGAGAGTAGTAAAAGATGTCAATATACCAAGACTATATTTGAAGAAGTTGCAGAAATCTATTAGCTATCAAAGATCAATTGAGAAACTGCTTATAATGAGCTAACAATTCAATCAAGACAACAGTCAATAAAACAAAACAGAAGACAAGAATTAAGCCCAAGAAAAAGCACAGAAGCAATGGCACACCATCAACAAATGAAACACACCATCTCCTGCTCAAAAATCAGAAGAATCAGCATTATTGATGTTTCCATACAAAAGTCACAATGGGAGTGCTGCTCAAGGGACACCGTTTTCCTCTCAACAGCACCTCAGCCCGTTGTGCTTACACTCACTTGTATTCCGAGCTCCTTGCCCTGCAGTTTTATCAACACTTTCCAGCTCAGTCACTCTGTTCTGGAGGGATTCCACACTGCTCTTCATGCTGTCAGCCTCCTCCCAGTTCTGTCGGAAGGGACGGATTTCTTTGTCCAGTTCTTTGAGTTTCTCTGCTTGACTGTCTATCACTCGCTTTATAAAATAATAGCATATGAGTTAAAATAACACAAAGACATTCATTTATGCAAATTAGACAAAGATTATATGTTGGTAATAAGACTGAATTCCAATATAAACAAGTTTTGCTTATGTCTAGTATTTTAATAACACAAACATTGCAAATTTAAAGGAATATCCCAAGTATTTATGAAACACTTAAACAATATTTAGTGCTGCATAGGTAGAGCACTATCAGAATTAGCAATAGCCTTGTTTCAAAAAAAGGAACTTGTTAGTGTGTACCTCTTGTCTAAGGTAGTTTGATTTTTTTTCTTAATACCTTTTAATGTAAGAACAGTTTTCTGAATGTCTCTATATTGGTATTATGGGCTGATACTCGTTGGGTTTCATGTGATAGTACTTAAGCACCAAAGTATGGGCACAACTTCCTGTGGTGTGGATCAAACGGCTGCCCACATGCACAGGTTTATATTGGTTTACAGCAAAATAACTTATGCCTCCAGGAAAACATCATTATTCTTGCACACATGGAAAACGAGTACACACATGTGCAAGCTCCCAGCTTACATAAATCAGTCATCAAAGTCTAAGTTACTATCTGCCCATAACTATATCAGAAGCCCTCAAAAATTAAAGCAAAATGACCACTTCTGTCCTCTTAAGTACCTTTAAAATTCCCACTCTTACTTCCCAAATTCAATAACCCATGCATTTTGAAGGTATTTTCTGTTGAGTCTTTATAAGAACACAAAGCAAAAAATAGCCCAGCTTCTTTTGGAAAGGCATGAAATGTAACACTCAAGAAAGAAATAGACAGAAAGGCCAGTATTCTCTGAAAGAGGGACATTGCAAGCACCTTAGTATATTACAAATATAAAGAACATATTTCCCAGTCTACCTCAAATCTGATACAAGAAATACACAGCACTTCACATTATCACAGCTAATTTGGACTAGCAGGAATTTTAGCCAGAACCCTATAATCAGTTGTGAAGTTCATTTGAGAACAAAAATATCTGAGAGAAGAAACTACTTTTGCTACCACCTACAGTTAAATTCCAAATCTAGCTTTATAGTTTATTATCATATAGAGCCAACAAATGGAAAAATGACTTTTCATTTCTTCACAAAAACGAAGTGGCACTTGAGTAGAAAACAAGAAAATAAATTTATTTTGCATTTGCCTTCTGGTATGACATGTAGATTCAGTGCTCCCCACTGATGGGGAAAACCCTTCTGCCTCATGCAACCTCCATTTCCCCTTTGAGCCATTTGCTTTTAATCACGTGGTTTCAGTTATACTGAAAGTCTGTAACCATTAATTGAAGGTTGTCAATTTGATGAGCCGGCTAGCAAAATCAGGTTCTAGGAGTCTTATTTTTTGTCTCAAAACCACCAAGCAATCTCACATATTTCAGGATTAACTCTTTATTTCTATGCTCATGTTTTAAAACAAGTTATGTATCTCTCACTTCCAGAATGAGGGCTTTGTGAAGGAAAGCTGTGCACTGAATCGTAAATGCCAGGGGATGGGCCCAGTAAATAAATGAAGCAGTTTGCCTGGACTTAGGAAACACCACCTACCAACACAGTCACACCCTCCCACGTGGGCTGATGGCAATCAGGCAACAGAGCAGGGAAGGGCTGTTAGCCATATATATAAGGAAACATACCACAGCACGGCCTGAATGCATGTTGTTGGAGCAGAACCAAAGCATTTGGCCACTAGTTCACATGCAAAAGCAACTCAAAATATGCCCAAGTCTGATCTTTTTCCTTTACTCATACCAAACATGAACTCTCCAAGGCAAGAACAGTAACATATTCTGTTCTTGTGCCTCATAGCTTGCACCTATTTGGACTAACACAGCATCAAACAAAATAAATGATCACATTTTTACATGAACTGGGCAAGTGCTAAAGATGCAGAAGAATTGTAAGCTATTCTTTTGGGAGAAGTTTACCCAAAGTTGTTACTAGGGACCCACTTCTCTCCATCAACCTGTGCAACATTCTACCTTTGTACATTCATAACCAATTCTGGTTTAGCTGCTTCTGCTTCACATTGCCAAATGTGTAGCATTTTTATCTACCCTACCTTGACATAAGAATTCAAGAGATATAAATTAATCAGAAATAAGACTTCTATTTAATTTTTAAAAAGCAGTGGGATCTCTATCTTTTTAGCCTACAGGGAGTCAACCTCCCTCCTGCTGGGAGATACTGATGTACTAAATCTGAATTTAATGCAGCAGTAGAGATTTTCACTCTAATTATTCCATTAGAAAGCACACAGATGTCTCACACTGTACTCATAAATTTTCAAGTAGACATCAATTTTCTGCATTCACTTTTTATTCTAGCAACTGACCTCTCTGGATCATTAATCCTCAGTTATGTGCTTGGCAAACCATTGTGAGCTCCTTTTGATGTTGATTTTCATATAGGGTTCTGTTTAGTATTTCTAACAACTTCCAAAATTTTAGCACTATACTTACTAAAAGAATTTCAGAAAATGTCACGAGGAACTGAAGAGCTGTAATGACCTTTCCACTGCAACTGATAGGGCGAAACTGAAAAGCTGAAGAACAGACTAGAAAAAGTACTGCTTGACTTGGAAAAGAAATCACGTGTCCTCCTCTGAAGGAACATATTACTCATCAAATCATTTTATGTTCATGAGGCTGCTATTCCTTTTGTCCCTCAGTACCTCACGTCCCCACTCCGATTACAATGGGATTACTCACATGCTTCCATTTCCATATGAAAGACTGGACACTGCATGTGAAAGTTCCTCTCCACGTGACAGCAGCCAAAAAAAGTATCACACCCCCTTGGTAAAAACACTTTCCCTAGAGACCTATATATAGAAAACTCATCTGAAAACAAAACACCTCTAGGCTGAGGTTCCTGCCAGTAGCCAGCCTCCCCTGATGCATTTACACTGGTTGTGTCAGGTGCCTCACAGGGCAGATGATGCTCAGTGATGCTGCTGCCACTCCCCAGCCGAAGAAGGTCACCTGACAGCCAATACTGGAACTGTACCAGACATCAATAGCATTTGTGGGTCTTGGGGGACTAAGCAAATACCCCTTGCCCAGACCTGAACTGGGCAGTGCAGTATCTGTGGCTCCCATGTAACCACGGCTGCTCAACACAACTCAGGCAAAGAATGGCTCACAAAAGGTAACTAATTCCTTCCACTCCTGGTGGGCAACAGAAGGAGGCTGATCATGTTGTCCAGGAAAAAACCAAACTGAGGTGTGTTTCCAGGACACCCTTAACAATCAGACTGAAGCAGCAAATTCCGCTAAGTGGAAGGGATCCAGTTGAAATAGCTTTGAAATACAGCTTGGCTTAAAATAACTAAATTGAAATAGCTGGCAAGAGGAAGTAAAGAGCAGGAGGGAAAAAAAAAAACAAGGAAAAAAAAAAAAGAAAAAAAGAAAAAAAAAAAGAGCAAAACATTTTCTCCAGTACTTATTACCACCACAAAGCCACCTGTTGGAATCTGCTGCTTTGTAGAGGTTTGGGGTTTTCTTTTTCCCTAAACCAACCATTTGAAAATTGATTTTGCTAACACTTACAGCTCGAGGGAAAAGATATTGCAATCTGTCATTTAAGACAATAATGAAAAACTCTGCTCTATGGTTTTTCCATTTGCACTCTCATTGCTGGCCATTGAGACAGCATGTGTAAGAACTCCAGGCTTACAAATTAACTTACCTCCTGGTAGATTCAATCAGCAATATCAGTACATACAAGGATTAGCTCCCCAGTGTCAGAATGCAATATTGCAAGCAGGCAGCCATATCCCAGACTATCATCAGACAAGTAATAAGGACTAAGGCAGGCTGAGCTGGTTACTAAGTGGGCAGGCCATGGAAAGAAATTACTGCTATAAGGAAAAATGTTGCAGTTGCCAATCTTGAAGGTTTCCTTACAAACCATCATCCAGGGTCTCCATGCTCTGAACTCCTGAATGTGTTTTAGCCACACTGGTTTGAATACCTTTATCTTTTTCGAGTTATCAACATTCGCAGTTTATATGTGAAGCAAATATTAAGTGAAAAAGATAATTTTATTTACATTCCTTTAAGGTGGGTGCTACAACAAGTATCTGATATTCTAGCAGCAAACATACTACATTAATGTGCAAATGATACCTCCACAATTGCTTGCTAAATATCTCCTGAGGTTTCCCTAATTGTGGTTAGTATCATGCAAGCTAATAAAAATTCCCAGCACCCACATTCCAAGTCATCTCTGAATACAGAGCAAGGAATTTCAGCTTGGGCTAACCACCATGCCAGGGCATCCAGAGGATTTCTAGTTTCATGATGGCTTGTGGCCAGGTCATTCGAAACACAGATCATGAAAATCAGACCTATGAGCAAAGGAATAGCTAGATAAATTTTCCTCAGAAGGACAACAGAAATGTGGATTTTTTAGAAGTGTATATAAAGGCATTATGCTATGCTTGAATTAAATCCATATCAGACTGATCTCACTCATGATTCATATTTTTTTTTAAATACCAGCAAGTAGAAAAGAAATATACATAATACTTGACAATTTTAAGGTGTAATCTTACCCTTCAGTGGGACTTAAGTAGTTTCTTTAATTAAAAGAAAAAAAAAGATTATTCTTCATATAAGATTTCTATTATGTTTTCAATCTTTTCCCTTTTAAAAGTTTTTTTGTTTGTTTGTTTTAACATAGGCTAGGCAATTGCAGTGTTTAAGTGAAGTATCTTAACCCGTTAAACAACAAACAGACGAAAAAAAAATTTGAATGGCTCTCTAATAATGTAAAATCTCTCCCCCCCTTTTTAATTAGTCCACCTCACTTCACACGTGTAAAGGCACAGAACAGAAGCTATTAGCATTTCTTCTTTAATGGGGAAATTCTGTATTTCTTACCTGTAAATGAAGTATTTTAGATTCATTATTCCGCAGCATTTCCTTCTGTCTTTCAATTTCTATTTCAAAGCTACAAATCTGATTATGTAATGTTTGTATACTCTTGTTCTTTTCCAAACTTTCATTCTGGAGCAAGGCCACCTGGAAAAAATTCTACAATTACTCCTGCCAAAGTTTATTAAAATACCTATAACTTTGTTAGTTTAAAACTATCTTAAACACATGAAAGGGATAAGATCCTAATAAAATCTCGCTCCACGTCTTGCAAATAAACAAATAAATAAAACCCAACCTTCTGATAGCTATTTGCACTTCCAGTGTATGGCATTAGGATAACTTTGGCTTAAGAAAGTGCAGATGGGACACAAAACCAGCAAAGAACTTGTGTCTAAACATAACATTTTCTTTATTCACTCGTTTAAGGGCTTGGTTTCCTGGTTTCCACCAACTGACTTGGGAGTTGCTTGGAGTTTGGAAGAAACAACCTCATTCACTCTAAATTGGTGTTCAGAACTTGAGCCCTGCACAGAATGGACACCAGAGACAAGCTGAGCTGGTAGGGTCAGGGAACAGTAATGTTCTTCACCTACTCCAATCTGTCCTGATCTATAGCAAATGTAAGGAAAAACATCTGCATGGGATTGACTTGACTCAAAAGAATGTGATGGTGATGAAAACTCTTGAAATGAGTGAATACAGAAGGGATCCATGCATTTGAAGGATAATCCAATGGTGCCTACTAGTAGAAAAGACCAAAGAACTACAGACTGTGAATTATATTCTCCCTCTGTACTGATATTTTATTAATTTATTCATTAGTGACTCATGTTGTTTTTAAAACATGAGCCTTGTTAAAAGAATATCATATTATATATCTCCTTGGGGATGAAAGTAATACAGCAAATATTTTCTGTCACACTGCTCAGTGCTTGTTCATTAATGTGGTTTGGAGAAGGGGGCTGCTTGGCGGTGCATTGTTTTGAGAAACGTAGTTTTTCCCCAGGCAAGATCACTCAGCAGCAAAAACGTAGAAAACAAACACCCGGCACAAGATGATGTTTGGACATGCCCTGACTATTCCACAGATAGATCTTTATATGGATATGACACAGCACCATTGCAGGCCCAAAAAAATCTTGAAAAATGTTTCACATCCACACCAATTACTTGGATGCTTCACATTCTCAAAAAATCTACTCCCCGGCCTCTATTACAGGTGCTAGTTTGAGGTTAAGCCATCTTCACCTCTTGATGTGGGTGCCACTGCAGAATTCCATTCCCCTAACTGCCCTCTAATCAGACACCATCACCAAATCCCTTATGTGTCACTGCATTCCTAGCAGAACCTAGCCTGTTTGAAAAGGTATTTGATCTCAAATCTCTGAACCAGCCTAAACTAGACAAAGGACTGTCAAAGTCCACAAGCATTCAGCAAGTTCATTAGACAGGGGCCTAAAAATACAGAGATACCATAATATTTGTGTGGGTATCTACTTTTCAAATAGTACTGTACAGTATGTGTGCATATACACACATAAGTTGGCTCTGCACTTTATGCATGGAAAAAATGGCAAAAGAAACTAACAAAAATGAGACAAAGCTAAGTTTGTCGGTGCAGAGAGAGAAGCAATATTGAGGCTGAAGGAATGCACACCTAGGTACTAGAAAAAAATTTCAAGAACAAACTTAAATTTAAACCAGTATCTCTGCCTCCCAGATATTTAAGATCTGCTGGGTGGATGCTTCATTTTCTTGCATCCTCCATTTCCTTAACGAATCAGAGTTCTTTAGTTAATTGTGATCTTTACATTTCCCTTTTCTCACTGTTTCCTTCCCAGGCCTCCCAAGGCAGTTATGCTCTTGGTCACCAAGTATTGCATTTCCATTTTTGCACAAGTTATATAACATGGGCCTGTCTTGTACTGAGATTTTCCAAGCAGCTTTACAGAATACAAGAAAAGTAGAATTATGTCCTGCAGTCCTTATCATACAGAACTGTCATTGCTAAGTCAGCAATTGTAGTTTGGCTGTGATTTGTGAATAATAATAATAAAAAAATTAACACTAATAGTTTTCCAACTAAGTCTTCCCAGCGCAAGTCTTCAGAACTTCAGTTTAAAAAAGGGTAAAGGATACTCAGCATCTGATTACAAATTGCATCAGCTTCCTTTACTTAGCTGGCATATTTGAAATATTCCTAGGAAAAAGCATGCTCTTATTCGGTAACTTTGCAAATTAAGCCGTTGCTTGTTGTTACTTACTGAAAAAGAATGGAAAAAGCCTTATGCCACAACAAACTGTATTCAAACAGGTGTCATATTTAAGTCTCAGATTAAAAAAGAAAAAACAGTTTATACCAGTTTTCTGTAAGAATGTGATGACGCCACAAAATTATGTTCAACTGATTATATCCAACATTACAAAACTGTGGGAGCTCAGTCGGCAATTCTATGCCATCACAGCAGGAAAAAAGCACTGAATTTTAATTCCCCCCACAAAATTCTGATTCAGGATTTCACATCTGACCTTCTCTTACTACTCTTTGCCACCAGCACCATTCAATACCAAACTCCTAGCCTAGCACAAGCTTTGCAGCTCTGAAAACTTCCAGTCTGCCTACTCCACATGCACTGTTAAAGAATGTGGTGACTGGGAGAAAACAACTTCTCCTTTCCCCTCCAGACATACCACAGAGAGAACCCCAAATGAAACCTTGACCCTATACAAACTAGGAAGACTTCCACTGACTTCAGCAAGGCTAAGATTTCTGAGATACCCATCAATCAGCCAAGTTGGCTTTGCACTGTTGCTCTTCATTGCATTCATTAACTTCTTCCTCAAAGAAGAGCACAGCCATAAAGTTACAAATCATTTTGTAACCCTTCCCTAAAATAAAGCCACTGACATATGACATGTGGTTAGCTATTCTGGTAACTTGGCACTGGCTTGGGATTTCCAGTGATTCAACTCTTTATTATGAATAGGAAGAAGTCTACAAAGCAGGAAGTAAAAAGAAAAAAAATGGACATACGATGATAAGCAGTTATGTCCTAAATGAAAGTTGAAACAAGAATTGAACATAAAACAGTAGTAACATGTATAGTCTCTAAGGTCTGTAAAAGACAAACATAGAACCACCGGGCTTTTTTTAAATGACGAAGCACCTCTCAGGACACTGACAAAAGGCAGAACATGATCTATTCTGCAAGTCACAGGGAACGTGGGTTTTTTCCTATGATGTGAAATAAATTGTGTAGTTTTAATCAGACTAATGAAAAACGAACTAAGGATATGAATCTGTACCTCTCAAAACCGAAAAATGCAAAGTTCCTACACTGACAAAGTTTCATAATGCAAAAGCAAACTTAAGTAATGTTATGGATCGTCAAACTAAGACCTTCCTACACATGTAGAAAAATTCTGTCTAAAAAACCTGTATTAGACCTCTCCCAGGTTCAATGGCTTCAAGTTCAAAACCAAGTAGTTCAGGAACAAACATGCTGGGGGCAAAAAACACATTACACTGTTCCAGCTGATGTCTGCTTCCTGCAGCTGCATGACCTTGCTGGAGACCCAGGCAGAAGAGATCTCTGTAGGCCAAGAAGGGAATGTGCTTTCTAGACAGAGTTTGCTGAACTCTGGCTTGTGATCTGCTCTGAGATGACAGAAATCACATCCTAAGTGCCACTGAGCTTACACTGGACTTGCTACTTGTGAACTCATTTGAGAAAAGTCCCAAGGGGCTCCTGACTCTTGTGCCTGCATTTGTAGAATACTTTGGTAATTCTGGGATCTTCTTTCCCCTAAAAATACAGAAACATCAGCTTGATGTCCATGAAAGATTTTTTCAAAAGGATTTAAGAAAACAGTAATTTGTCCTGAAGTTTTGTATTTTTTAAATCATAAATCAAAGCCTTGAATTTTATTCGCAGAACACGTGGTTAAGTCACTCAAGTTTATTCACAAGACCACAGCTGACACAACTCCCAGCATCTCCCAAATCCCAAACAATTTAAAATCTGGAGTCCCAAGGAAACACTGCAACATGAACTTCGTGCTGGTCTAGCACTAAAGCAGATATCATCATGCCCATGTGTTACAGTATATTTAATTTAATTAACCTGTGCAGGTCTTTAAGTTAGGAGAGTAAGAACAAAAGTAAATAAATAACCAGTTTATTACACACTTCTGAAATTATGTCAGGAAAAATGATGAGGTAGCAAAGATACAGTTCATAGTGCTGCCATGGCTTTCTGAACTCTGTTCTCTAAGAAGGCAGCTCAGAGAGGAACTGTTTATCTGTGTGAAGAAAGTGTTTTAATTAAGTTATCAATGAGGAAAATTGTCCATGGAGTTGCGAAGCCAAGTTTCTCACAGCATTTTATTATATAACCAAGATACAAAGATATGCTAAATGGCTTGATAGCTTTTGAAGCCTACTAGTGCTTTAGCTGTAATGTTGAACAGCTGTGAAACAGGGAAAAGTGCTTCTTCCAGTACTTTCATATGATTTAAAGAAGTCAATGAAAATTAGAAGTGAGTAGAAGATATACCTTATTTTCTAGAGCATTGCTCCACTCTTTCAATAAGTTAACATGCTGCACTGCTGAGCTGGCTTCATGTGCTTTAATTTGTTGGTTTGTTCCCTGTGACAACAAAGAATTTATACATTTTAGCCAATTCCACTTCTTTTAAACCTACAAAGAAAGAGTATATAAAGACATCGAACCAACACTACATATTTTGGTTCACAGGTGCTTGTTGCAGAACTGTAGAGAGGAGGGAAATCTACTTGAGAATTTACAAAAATCAGGAATACATTTAATATAGCAAGTGTTTTGTTTTATATAACTGCTATGTATCGTCATCCAGTGTGCTTGATAACTCAGAAACACTAAAGATGAACAAGATTTACAAAATGAATTGTATTTTAGAGTCTTTTGTGTAGCTTAGAACTAAACAAAGCACAATAAAACCCTTGAGTCATATAAAATCTGAAACTTCCAATTCCACTAACTGTAATTTAAAACTTCCATTCTATTTCATGAACAGCTTCATAAGCGCTACATTTTCCTTCAGTTGAATATTAAAGACAAATATTTAAGGTAAGTTTATCATCACTGGAAATTGCCAGCTTTATAACCTACACTGAGAGTTATGACAATGCCTATTTTGCCATGTTTAAGATGTTACCACGATTGTTCCATGATATTCAGATATGCTGCCTCTGCACAACCTATAAGTGCTGTTACAAATAACCACTATATAAAGAGTTTACAGAACACACATAGAATTATATACAGAGTACATAAGATGCAGACCACACCACTTACTTCATTTGTATCATGTTGCATTACACCTACTTCAGTAAGTGCTTTGCAATGCAGAGGATATTAGCTTTGTTGGTAGACAGTGCTGCAAAGCAACTGAAAGGGTTTCAATGATCCTCAAGGTATGTACTCTATATAAAGTACTAAAAATATATATGTGGATATATGTACATATATGCACACATATACATACATAAAATGAATGGCAATACGTACGACATAACAGTGGGGCAGGGTTACAGCATTGATCAGTTCTACCACTAAGAGCATTACTGCTAACACTTAAAAAGATGAATGCTCCTTATTTAAGAACCTGGAAATACCTGCAGGACATCATCTGTTGAGAAGTGCTGCTCCTTAGCAAGTCCTTGTCTCTTTAAATAGCCACGGGCTAACAAATGAATCATTGTATCAGATAAACACCATTTTTTCCTGTCAGCAGTTTCTGAAATGTCCTGACTAATATCTTCATTACATAAGCATCCAAATTCCCCAGGATTTATGGTAAGGGAAGCAGAATATTGAAAGAAACTGGAATAGTACTACTGAAACTAAACTCTGAGGTTTGCCTTTATTTTGTAAATATTGCAGGGATTGCCAGGATTAAAATCTGAAACTTTTTTTGAAAAATAAATTTCATGCTTTGATTATATACCTGTGTGCACACAGACATACTAATGCACATAAAAATACATGTTTTAAGTGTGCTAAGCTACGTGTAACCTCAACTAAAAATATTAAGAGACACAAATGAGAGAAAATATAAACATACTTAGTTCACGAAAATGTTTTCAGAGAAACAACTGAAGTTACTAGTCTATTTTCTGAAGAATTAAGGAGACTTTCCTCTTACCCTAAGTTAACAAGTTCTTCAAAGGTGTCATTTTCCTATTTCAACAAGATACACCTAATAACTGAACTCGCAAACCATTGCAGGAATGTGTGGGCTTTTCGTGTTTATTTTTAAAATGCAAAATCAAACATCTCCTGTATAATCACTTGGTGCAACTGGATGATTTTCTTAACTGAAACTAGAGAAGTCCAGAACTTTCATGTCAAAGAATTAGGTTCTATTGGCAGAGTTTCATCAATTGGGAAGTATAATTGTTATATACTGACCTGAAAAGTGCAGCCATAACGCTTAAAACTACAGGTACTTGGGGCATTAATACATTCTGACAAATGTGCATTCAACTGCAATAGGAAAAAAATGTGAGTTTTGGCAAAAAGACTTTTGCATGATAACATAAAGGGCAGAGGTTATCAGGTTTGTATTGTGTGCCATTTGCAGAACATACAACACACATGTGTATATTTTCTCCAGTCTGATCTCAAGTGCTAATTCTGTATATACACATATGTAAACCACACGCACATGCCAATACAGTATACAGAGTGATACATTTAATATACAGTGAAACTTCTACTAAAGACTATTTCAATAGGCAAACCAATTTAAAAAAAACCCAAAACAAACAGAACATACTCAACAATTATTTGATTTCAGTTTGACTTTAGTGAATGGCTAATCTTTTCTCAAACATTGTTTGTTTGTTGTTTTTTTTTTTTTTTTTATACCGGTGCTCTGAGCAAGTCTTAAGATCAGTTTCACTGTAGTAAAGTACATTTTTTTCTAATCCTAATTTCACGAGGAACCAACTTTTCAAAACATAACATGCAATTCTCCGTGCCTATATTTAACAGTCAAATTACACAAATAAGACTAAACAAGTACTGCATGAAACAGACAAAGAGTTTTAGAGTAGGTACAGTAAAGAAACTTCTAAAAAATGCAGTACACAGGATTAAAACTGATTAGTAAAATGCCTGCATTTTTCACAGATTGAGATTTTAGTCCAGTATCTTGGATTATTACAAGCACAGATCACTTTTTATTTCAAAGTAAACCAATTCACAGAAGCATATACATATATATGGACAGCAGCAGCACAGACGGCAGCAGCTGGATGCAAACTGCCTAAAAGTTGGAGCAGAGAGACATTTTTGGAAAGGACAGCCTAACAAACACTCTTTTCAAAAAAAGAGTCTGCAGTTTGTATTTCCCACAAAGCAGACAGGAGCCAGAGCCTGGCTCCTCAGTTGGCATCACTCTTTTGGGTTGCAGAATCTCATTTGAAATTCCCACACCTTAAGCCCCACATGACTCAGCTCATCCACCTCCCCGGAAAGAAGTGGTGAATCAACACTGCTTTGAATGTGTAGCTCTGGAACAGACGAGAGAGTCTTTAAAATCTCATAACCAAGATGCCATCAGTCACTCATCTCTGATTCAAAACTATTGTGTTCCAAACACTACCTGTAGAAATTCACAGTATCATTTCAAAAGACATGTAGTGCAGAAAAAAATAAGTAAGAAAGGGACATGTGGTCTAACAGGTTTTACGAGAATGCCACATTTTTCAACTTCTCAAAACCAGAAGTCTGCCAAAGAGTTATGAATTAAACATGAAAACTGCCTTTTATTCTACACTAAGATATCCACTTGTACACTACAGAATTTTCTCAAACTGTTAGGCAGGCATTTTCCCATTTTCTGCATAAGACTTCTTGTCCTTAATCATGCAACCAAGAAATACATACATTTTCACAGTATTAGAAAAAAAAATTAAGCAACATACAGCAACAGATGATGCAGGGCAAAGGGTTGTTTAAAGTTCTGTTTCTGCCCATGGTTTCAAACCCCATTTTGACTCTGTGGTTAACAACCCCAGCCTTTAAGGGTGCAGCTCTTACAAGCACTCAGACACACCTCTTCTGAAAGTAACTGCTGAAGTCCGGGGTTTAAGAATAAGCCAAAGTGCTCCAGAACCAGGATCTAATCTTGGCAGTAAGCACTGGTTGGGTTGGCCAGTATATGTATTTTCTCTTTTCTTAACAGCTCAATTTCTCTTAATAAATACAGTATCTATCATATATTTTGTAATTCATTATCTTGGAGGAAAAGACTGCATGAAACTTTGGCAGAAGCCTTACGTGCCTTCTGCACTCTGCCACAATTAATAATTTACAAGTGCAACTGAAAAATGGTATGGATCTAGCTCGGGAAGTAGCAGAGGAAAGAGAAAAGCTCATCCTCAGATCAGACACTTCACTTAGCTTAAAAGAGGCTTACTGAGCGATGAAGACTTCAGTAAATTCTTCTCTATCCTTGGCAAGTAAGTTCTACTTTTAGGGAAAAATTAAGTACCTCAGTTTTGACAGATGCTGCTTTTATCTTTTCATGTACAAGAACGTGGGTCTCTTCAAAGCCAGGCTTTAATTTTTTTTCCCATCTACATGTTACTGGAAGCTTCTACACTTTAGGAGAAACTTTTATGCATTGTTGCATCTGCTGTCAGAGGGTTGTACTCAACCTTAATTTTACACCATTTCTCTAAGTATAAGTTACTATTTTTTAACCCAAAATTTAATAGATTTCATCAAATTTTAAGTTTTTCCATGAAATTACACATCTATATAATTTTTGTAATCTCTACTAACTCTTGCCAACCTGCACTGAATTTTAATTGTGTATTTTTAATTTAATATAAACTAACTACCCCAAGATGCTGCTCTGTGGTGCTGAAATGAGGGAAGGGCAGAGGGAGAGCTAGTAAAAACAAAAGCAGGAAGGACATGCGCTAATCTTGGAAGAGCCAAGTGTAATAATGACTCAAAATTAAGAAATTGTTTCTTTTGAAATAGCTTTTCAAGAGATCATTAAAAATATTTGAGTGTTATCACACTTAACTGTGTGGTAGAAAAAGCTTTTCCTTAGATCTCACATTTTAACAAGGAAATGGCTTCTGGCAAAATTCTTGCGAGATCTTACTAAAGACATTATTTAATTTTTCAGCACAACACTGGGCATGACTTCTTACCTCGCTCCTCATGAGTGTTTTAACACTACATTTATGAGGACATGAAACCATGACACATGGGCAGTCTGTATCTTCATGTTTCTACAGAGGAAGAAAGCAAACAAACCACAAATCAGATCTTACTCTTTAATTAAGAGAAGACTTACCTGCAAAGGAAAGCATCCTACAATAATTAAAAATCCCACAAGATTTTTTTTCCAATGTCATACCCAATTGCGCAGTTACAGAACTGCAACTGCTCAAACATCAGTTTATACTTTTGATGGAGGTGTGAATATTCTGAAGCAAAACCAAGCGTTTCCTCGTGTTTTCCCATGTAAATCTATTTGCTTACCATTTTATTGGCTTTACTTCAAACAGTGAAACAGTAATCAAAGTCAAGTTTTAATCCCCAACAATTACTCACAAATTTGGGCATCTTTAAGAGAAAGCAGAACCAGTGTAGAAGTCCTTTCTAGTAAGGGTATATAGTGCATGGAAAAGTTAATCAGAAATGCACACTGCTCACCCTCAGAGATTCTCTTTCCAGTGAATGGATATTCCCTTCCAATTCTTTTCTAATTTTGATTCCTTTCAAACACCTGATACTAAGACTCACTGCTACACATCATGATGCCAGGCAGGGATTTTAATCTGAGCCCAGATGACAGGTATCTCAGCATAGCTGTCAAACCCTATCACCCCAGTGAGGGAATAAAGTCAGGCTCAAGGTAACTGAATTTACATTTCCTCTCAGTTTTCTCAACAAAATGAAAAATCCATTTCTCGTCAAGTGACACGTCCCATTCAACTTGAAACACGCTGCTTCATTTCTGGTACTTAAGAAAAGCAAAGGAAACAAGGCTCTAGATTTATAAGCCGGTTAGAAAGGGAAAAAGAAAAAGCATGCCCTTTTTGCCCAGTAACCAGGTCTATTTTTTGAAACAAAACCAAGACATGAAGGAGATCTGATCTCCAAGATGCGAAAGGCCTTGGTCAGAATTCTGGGATAAATCTGCCACTATTTGAAACTGTGTCTCTCATTCTTTTAAAGCAGCTGATCAGGTGCTGTCCTGACCCATCTACCCTGCCATGCTCCCCCTTGACTTGAGACATGGCACAGCCCCAGTGACAGGACCAGGGAACCCTCAGCTGCTCCTCAAGCCAGAGCTGGGACAGCAGATGAGCCATCTTCAGTCTGTCCCCAGCAGGGTACCCAGGCAGGAGCAATGCTGCCCCTCTCCTCAGAACAGCCTGCAAGGGTGACAGCCATGCTCTCTTCTGACAAGCAGATTCCCAGAGCACCACTCCTGCTCAGTCAAGAGCTGGACCTGGCCTCTCATTCTGAACACATCTGGAATCGTGCTGAAGGGAGACATCACACACAGCCATGTGACTTTAGGAGCCTAATGCCCTACACACTTCCTCAGTTATTTATCAACTAAAAACCCAGAAAAATAATACTCCCCTTCTAATGTTCATTCCCTAATTTAATTCCCTAACCCTGTTCCCTAACCTACCCAAACCATCTGACAAAGGCTGTGACACTGAGTCTTGGTTCATGATAAAAAGGCAACACGCAATTCCTCAGCATTCCCTCCTGTTTTCCTCCTTGCTCCCCATCCCAGTGTCCACCCACTGAAGCCAAGACAAGCCTTTCCAGCAACTTCAGGATAAACCAGAGTAACCCCAGACCAGTGGCAGAACTCTCTCCCTCCTAATCTAAATTCATCCAGTTGAGCACATAAAGCCAAATGACAAATCCAGTACAAAGCACAGGGGATACCACATGCAGGACTCCCGACAGAGATAAGGGCAGGGCAGGATATTAACACAGCTCCCAGAAAAGCCAGTGACACATCAGGAACATGTCTGGCTCCAGAGCAGTGACAGGGAGCAAGGGACAATGTCTGGGGTCTTGTCCCAGTCAGCTCAGCTGTGTTTCAGAGCACTGTGCAGAGCCCAGATTGCCCTGGCAGGGTCTGGGTTATGGCCAAGGATTCAGGGAGGAGCCCAGGCACTAAGCAGTGCTGTTCCCTCCAGATCCATGTCACACTACTGCTGTCTAAGGATCAATTTTACAGGACAAGCACTTCCACGTAGCTTTGTGGATTATACACAGAAAAATACAGTAATCCAGAAGCATTTCAGACTACTAATTTCCATTTAACAATGCACCATCTTTATCTGTCAGGAGGCAGAGGATGGAAAAGGCAGGTTTGTGACAAAAAGAAACCCTCAATTTTTAGATGCTTTGAACAAAAGATATTAAGAGGCTAAGTCACTAAGTGAGCACACAGGCAAGACAAATGCAATCTAAAAAAGCATTCTGCTAACACTGTTAACTTGCTGGAGTCTGCCTCCAGCAACGGGGATTTCCTACCCCACAGGTCACGGGATTCTATGAAGACATGAACCACATGTTCTCCAGTAAAATTTTTTGTTTCCATTTGCATACCTTTTTTCTCAGTCTTTCTCCGTTTTCAGTTCAAGTCACTGAGGCCAGCTTCAGTCACTATTACATTAGAGAAAATTCTAGGCTCCAGAACCCAGAGATGAACACAAGTTCATCTCTAAAAATCCAGTTTTATCAACGGGGTGACAAAACTCAAATGAGAAGTCAAAAGAAACCTTATGATACCTAAAGGGGGCTACAGAAAGCCAGAGACAGACTTTTTACAGGGGCACGTACAGATAGGACGAGGGAGAACGGCTTTCCGCTGATAGAGGGCAGGTTGAAATTAGATATTAGGAAGTTCTAGACTGCGAGAGTGGTGAGGCACTGGAACAGATCTGGATGTGGTTTTGAGCAACCTGGTCAAGTGGAAGGTGTGCCTGCCCACAGCACAAGGGTTGGAACAAGAATGATCTTTAGGTCCTTTCCAAGCCAAACCATTCTGTGGTTCTAAGATTCAAACATACAGTGTCAATAAGCTTCTGATTCTTATCACTAAAGTATAGGGAGGTAACATTTTAATCAGGCCACAACAAAGAAGCCCATCTCCATCTCTATAACCACTGAACTTTCAAAAATCTAGGAAAAAGCCCCAAAAATATCAGCCAGTCCAGTTTGCAGAATATAGTTAAAACTCAGTGATTCTGTCTATTAAGACAACACACATTTTTTATTATCACTTTTTGCCTCATGCCAATCCCGAGCCTAATGATTATTATGGGAGAACAGCCTCCACAATCTACTTAAATATACTTTCAACTCTGGATCAGAATGTACAAAAATAAATACAGGACAGACTTAATTTTTTCTGTGCATTTTCATGTCTCAGCTGCCTTATTGTAGGTAAGGCCCAGTTATTGAACTACCAGCCCCTACAAGTGGGCTCTCAAATAACTGAGAGCCAAATCTAAACCAGAACTTGGCTATTTTCTACCTATTCCTTTTCGTAACAACATCTCCAAGCAAGGAACACTTCTCATTGCTGTCAGACTTCACCTAACAACCAACACACAAGGATAGAAATGAGAATAAAATTTACATTACTCTTACTATAGTAAGAAAGTGTGAGATCCAAGATCATCAAACTACAGAAGCTACGTAGACAGCATTTTTTTAAAAAAAAGTTAAGATCATATGAAGAAAGATTCAACATAATGTCTTTCAATGTGAAATAACACAACACACTCAAGTTAAAATTCTATGTGTAAAGTAAAAGCCTGACTTTCTCAGCCTCTGCTCTGTAATTCTAACCCTCAATATGCTGCCTCTCAGACAAGCTACTCTGATGCCAAGAACAGCAGTAACTCATCCCAGGCCTGTCATGTACCACTGTTGGTTATGGCAAGGTACAATTTACTTTTGCATTCTTCCTTTCCTCTCATAAGACACAACTGGTTTTACATTCTTCCCTTCCTCCCACAACAGATCACAAAGTACCCAAGAAGGATTACATAGAAGATGCTATTATGCCAATCAATTGCAATGCTTATGCTTTTCTTGCACAATATTTGATTGTTATTATGGTAGTTGCATTTATTATCCATATTGTAAAAAATAGTAAAAGGCATAGCAAAATTAACTTCAGTATCAATACCAAGCAGCGGATCTGATATTTTAAAAATGCAGTATCCGAACATCAGAATAAAGAAAATATTTCCTATTCAGTGCATTTTTTTTCTGCAGGAAAAAGACATCTTTTGAAAGTCAGCCTATTTTCTTCTTTGAATTATTAATTCTGGCTGAGAGGCCAAAACTCTTTTGACAGCTATGGAGAAGGACAAGAAGAGTCGTTATTATTCTACATTAATGTAGCGAATCTTAATGTTTATACACAAGAAAATACTGCACCTGTAACATAATCATTGGGACTTGGCTTTTACAGTATTTACATGTTGTCTCCCGGTATTTACAGGTCTTCTCTACATGGTCTGGCAAATCTTTTCTCAGTATTTTTTCTTTGCAATCAGCACGAGGACATGGGAGTTCTTCAAACTGACAATCAGTTCTCAAATGCATCTGAAAGATGGAAAAAAAAAAAAAAGTCAATCCAATTAAGTTTTGTGCATGTCTTCCATCCTTTGAAGACATTCAACATTAGGTAACTTCAGACCCAAAGTACGGAGAATTATTTTGTGAACTGCATCACACACTGACAAATCTACTCAGGAATACACTTCTGACTGCACAGTCCCTTTACCCGGACAGCTGATTTCACTGTGGTAAAGATGTACATGAACTACTTCTACTTCGAAAAGCACTCTAACACAGCACAAAATTCTACTCAGGCTATTGAAAGAAAAGGTAAGCACTCTTTTAAAAGGCGTATTACTCCACATAAACATAGATGCTGCTGTAAGTTGTTTAGGTATGTGAGCTTGCTCCCTCACAGCAAGAATCTACACATCTCACTGCAAACTGCTGTGCAGCCATTTCATAAAACTGTTGAATTACTGAATTACTACTATCTCATGCCTTCACCAAAACAGCCACAGGTTATTTTACACAACTCTGGAGAAGCCAAAGGTTTAATTTCACACATAAACACCACATGAGAAGATTAAGACAAATAAAACACACACCAAAATGGAAATAAAATTTCTCACATTTGTCAAGTACAGATTAAGATTCTTCACTATTTTATTTCTCCTTCCAGTTCTCATTTGGTTCATACGTTTATATTTCCAAGCTTTAGTGCCAGACAATCACATGATTTTTCACAATTCCTTACAGTTCATAAAAAAGCTGAATTTCAAAACAATTTAAATCTATCATAACATTTATAAATCACATTAATCACCAGTGAGAGCAAGTTAAGTAACTGACTCTGATTTTTAAGATTTTTTTCTTCATTCTTTAACTCAAAAGGAAGCTAATGACTGTTAGATTAGCTTACCAGTAATTGACCCAAAGACAGCTGTTCCTTACAGCCCTTGTTTTCATTTCTGCAGTATATTTGAAGGGCAAGTAATTCTCTTCTGCAACAATTATCTTTAAATACCTGAAAAATCAAAGATCACTTTTTCTTAGAAACTGAAAAGCACTCAAGGATATGCAAGTTCAAATGAAGTAGAAGCCACACAATTCAGCCACAGCAGTGTCATTCAATCCTAGCTTTATGTGCCAGAAATAAAATCCTGCTATTCTGTTTTCCTAGAATGTGCACAACACTGAGGTTCCTCCACTGTGAAGCAGCCCAATGAAAGAGCTTTTGGACAGATACTCTACTACTGTTTCAATTTTACTATAAATACAATAAAGGGAAAGGTACAAGAAAGGGCCACATTTGCTACTATTTGCTTGCCAGTATTAGGCCTGCACAAGCTAGAACTCTCTTCATTGTTTGGGGAGCTGCTGTATTAGGCAAATTACCGTAAGACAAAAGAGACTCAAGGAACAGTAGTTTGGAGGGGAGGTGTCTCATGGATGGGATGGTGGTCCCAAAATTACTAGACTGGCTGGCTGGAATACCTCCTTGCACTTCAGTAGTAACACATAATTACAGACATTTTCTAAGGTTTTGGGTGGAAGGAGGTTTTTTATTCACAGATAAGTGAGCTTTAACTATCTCTCCATTTTAATGTTTATAAGCACTTTCGGCGTTTTTTGTTCACAATAAAACTGGAGGAAGTTACAAATAGAGAAGCTGGGTTTTGAGTTTTACACCTTCTAGGGGAGATACCCCATAAGAGACAATACAGCTGAACTCGCAGGAAGTCAAATTGCGAAAGGCAGAAACTAGAGAAAGACAAAAACTGGGAAACAATTACTACTATTTTAAAGTCCAAAACCAAAGAGATAAACTTCTAATTGTTTTTCATCTTCTTTAACAGCCATTAAGAAATACCTTAAGAAGCCCAACCTATGACTGCTTCTCTGATAAACAGACTCCTGTGATACTGAGTACACCGCAGCACTCCGGTAATTATAGAATGGTTCTGCATGCTAACACTTAACCAAGAATTATGACCCACCTGCCCACAGTGACCATGAATCTATCCCCAGTACCAGTGAAGAAGGGAACACTGCAATCACTCTCATCTGATCTCATCTGACACGGGTCACTGGTTTCTGTTTACTTCTCAGAAGCGTGTGGGAAGTTTAATGAATCAACAAGTCTCATTTAAATAATCAATTGGCTATGCTGCAGTATCTTTTCCAATGTAATTCACAGGGTTAGTATGCGGAGTTTTGCTGACTGAAGCTATCTAAAAGCATTTCTGTGATTTAGGACTCTAGCATTCTGTGGGAAGAGGGGTTTCCAGTTTCATGAAAAACACTGATTTGCATAGTTAGTCTGACAGGTATTTAGTATGCACTGGCCTTCTTGTCCTGTTTTAAAGATACTAGAAGTTTCGTAACAAATGTCCGTATTTATGTATATTGAGAGTCGGAATGTCAGTTAAAAGAACAAATAAATTAGCCATCACGATTATTGGTCTGAACTCCTGCAGAGTCCATCCATGTCAAAACCAAATTACACTGAGCACTGTTCAGAGAACCATTTTGGATTAAAGCAAAGAGAGATCAACATACCTATCAACCTTTTCTTGAAAATGGTTACGAGCCCAAGTATTCACTTATGCAAGAAAGACTACAAGCACAAATAATTTACTAAACATTTTAGCAATCGTAAAAACCACATAAACCATGTACTAAGCCAAGAAATTTTTCTACCTTGAATGTTTCAAAGGCAGCAAAAAGTTTTGATGTGAAAAACAGTGAAGAGGGTATCACTGAAATAACCGATACAAATAAAAAATTTGATTCCATTACCATTACTCGTAACTGTCCTAATTCCAGTGGGGTTCACTGAACACCACACTGTTAAAGAGATGAGTGAAACAGCAGCCATTGGTTTAGAGCCAAATCACTGTTCACCTAGACCTTTCACATCCCTGCATCTACAGGAGATAGAATATTTTTTATCACCCTCTTGGTTGATGGAAGGACAACTGCCACCTGTCTGGACTTCTTGGGATGAAGCTGACATGTTTTCTGCCATGAGGTTAACAGGAAAAATGAGCCGCCTACCTCTATAAAATGCATAGTTTAGGTTCTATGACAAACCTACCTTTATAGGTAGCTTATTAGGTTTGTGAAATAATTACCACATAACAGTAACACAACTTGTGTACGCCACACAGTTCAATACTCTTGAACAAGAAACATTTTTAACAATACCTTATCTTTTACTATGCTTTCTTGACACGCTGTACATTTTGGACTAGAAGACCTGAAGAGAAAAGAAAAGCGAAAAACTATTGTAGCTCATCTGAATTTTTGCAGTACAAAAATTTCCGTTTATGAGGCACTTAGTTTTGATTATTCAATATATTCTAAAACCATAAAAAATGGGTACAGTTCATTATAAGGAGAAAATACAACATTATTTCAATAAATTTGTACATTTGAGTTTTCAGTGGAAAGTATCTGGCATTCCCAAGGAAGTGTGACCATCACAATGTCTCCAGACAACTGCACAGTGGTTTTCAAGCTGGCAAAATTCATTCCCTATTTTTCAGTCTGCACCTGATCCAAAATTGTTGTCACTTCTCAATCTGTGCAAACAGGCAAAATATTGTCTCTTCAATTACTGTTTTTTCAAACAACACCTAATGGAAACTTACTTTCTCTGACAGTCAATTATACATCCTTTTTGGGTGAAAAAATATTTATGTCCACCTCATTCAAGTCTGTTCTGGTTTTAGCAACTGTTACAGATGCTTGCTGCCTCCTTTATCTGAATTACTGCTTTGCAGCTGTCTTGGTAAACTAATTACCAAACTTGCGACCTCTTGGACAACAGGCAGAATCAGGAGCAGGCAGACTGTGAAGAGAAATTGGAGTGCAGAAAACCTGAGTTTCTACAGCTGTTTCTGCCTCTGACCTGCCAAGTGTTGTAGTGTAAAGCCCTCAGAATCACAGAATGGATTGGGTTGAAGAGAGCAAAGCTCATCTGGTTCCACTGCCCTGCCATGGAGAGGAACACCTTCCACCAGACCAGGCTGCTTTGTTCCTTTTTAGTTCCTTTTGCCCACATAAAATGGAAACAGTCAAAATTATCTCCCTTGCAAAGCACTGAGACGAAAAGCACCAGGTAAAAGCTGCGTGAATTCTTTCATAAAGCACCTCACTGACAGGCTATCGAGGCTGTGGCTGCTAGCAGCAGTGCAAATCAATGTAAAAGGCTGAAAAGGTTCAATTATGTTATATAGTCTGTATGGTTATTTCACATCATCTCGCTGGCTTCTGCTCTTCAAACCAAACACTTTGTGTCTCATCATATTTCTGAGCATCTTAAGTACCTTGAAGCTTCAATATCTGTAATGCTTTTCATAAGGCAAAAAAAAAAAAAGCAATCTGAACTACATCAGGGCATACAGTGTTAAATACAATGTCATGCTTTTCTTGCTCTTACTGAATTCACTCAAGCATCCAACTTGCTTTTTCAAACTACTCTTGCATACTGAGCAAACATCTTTACTGCTTTATCTCCACTAACTCCCAATTCCTTGTCCTCAAACAACCCTGGAACAGAAGTTGCTAGCATATAATTAGTGTGTTTGTGTATGCAGCAGCATATCAACACTTAATGAAAAAAATTTTGTGCAAATACAGGACCAACATAAACCTATTTTACTTTCAATTTTATGGCACACTTTTTATTTAAAAAAAAGAGGGGGGGAGGATGGAAATGAAATTTTTACTAAAATATTTCTTTGCAACAAGCACCTAAATAAAGTGAAATAACTCAATGGCCTTAAGCACGTGTCCTTTTCTGTAACAGACCGGTTGGAAAGTCAGGAAGATAAAATTACACATATTCCAGCTACACTGTAATAAGCACACGTGCATGCCTCACAGCAGGCAGGGAAGGAAAATTGCCCAGACTCCAGCAATGCCAGAATTGTTACTGCTTAGATTGTCAAGGATCTGCTCTGTCCACCTGTGCACATCCAAGCAGGTGATTGCTTTTTTGCAGTCAGTGCTATTAACCATGTAAGAGTCCTCCAAAACCATGTACTGCACAAGAAATAACTGCATTTCTTAAATACCACACTTCACTTGATACTGTGTATCAAAAGAAAAGTTGGTGGGTTTTTGTTGCTGTTTTAAATTAGAAATGCTGTAGGCACAAAACTTGCAGGAGTGCATTAGTGAGCTATGGACCCTTGTGTTTGCCCAGTACAGAGATTACTCTTTATCAGAGACTGAGTATTGTAATAAGTTCCATACTCTTTTGCCATACTGCATGTAATCTTGACTTAGATATCTAAGCATTTGATATCAGATTACAGTATTTCCAAGTGACATATAAACCAGCATAGAGTCAGGGTGGTCACAAAAAGTAAACGGATCTCAAGGCTTCCAAAGTCAAATCCACTCACTCATAGTCCAGTATGCAACATTCAGCAAGCCAAGTATCTTCTGTATTTCTGCTTTTCCAGTCGTAAAGTAACATATTCACTGCTTATGTACCCCAGGAGATTAAAGTGTCCTGAATGGTCTCCAAACATTACACAAAGTTTTGAAATCACACTACTGAATACAACCAGCAGTAATGCACCAAAGTTGTGAGGCAAAGAAATCTACTGATGCACTTCTGGTACTTCTTAAAACCTAGATATCCCTGAATGATTGCACTTTTATTCTTATCTAGACTGGGAAAGATAGCACCTCTCAGCATTCATTTTTCATCTATATCATTCACTCACCCTCTCTGCACTCCGGCCCAAACATCTCACTAATAGAGACACCAGCCTTTCTGACCCTCCTGCAATCCACAGGACATACAAGTCCCATAACAAACAGTTGGGTGGGCTACAGGGAAACTGCTCCACAAGCAGGTCCATTTATCCAAAGGTGCCACCACCCACCTCTGAGGCTGCCTCCACGGCCAGGTTAGGCATCACCACCCCAAGGAATGTGTACAAGCTCACTTCCTCACACAGACAATTCACGGTGTGTATTTGACACTAGATTACCCAAGTTAAAAGTCTTGTGAAACAGCTACTCCATTTGGCTTCCACAGGGAATGAAACTCTTACCTAACACATTGCTACACAGGACTACACCACTGTAACAACTGCTCCAACCATACTGATGGAAAGCTCAGTTGTCTTCCCCTGATCCAGGGTAGAGCACAAACGTCTGCAGCAGCACACAGATAACAAAGATTTAAGCAAGCAAGAGTATAAGGCTCAACATATTCCTAAAGCTGCAATGGTGTTCACAGTAATGTCAGTGGTGCACAACATTTGAAGGTATCGACACGCTTTACCGGAACAAACAACATACCTCAGCAAGGCATTCATGCAGGTTTCACAGAATCTGTGTCCACATTCAGTCTGTTTAGGGTTGCATAAGATGAGGTGACATTTTTCACATTTGTACTTATCTTCCACAGCATTCACAAATTTCTCTTTGTAGCCACCTTGCTCTGGAACATAGATGGATGCTGATGGACTGCGGTCAGGATTGGCCCTCTGCTGTACCATTTCTACAGATAAAGGGGGTTCTGACTTCTTACTGGTGTCCATGCTCTAAGATAGTGTCTGTGAATCAAAAGTGAGAAAAACTGAGAAATAAGGACCTCTTTCACCACTGAAATAAAACAGAGCATCTGAGAGAATGCATAAAATCAAAGCATCAAGAACAGATCTGTGTACACACATCATGTGAACATAATACATACGTTACTCCCTGAGTATATTTAGCATAGCAAATCTGTAAAATAGTCTACATATTCAAAGGCTCTAGAATGCAAAGAATTAAAACCTGCTCCTGAAAATGAAGTGTTAATTACGACCATCACTCTAGGAATACACAAGGGATTCTTCCACATCTTTCTCTCTCTCTCTTTCTCTGAAAAGAATTGCTTAATATTGAACTCCAACCATTAGAGGCAGCAAGAGGTGTGGTGAAAAAGCTGCTCTGGTACGGTACTGCACGTGATCCTGCTCAAATGCTACTGCAAAAGCACACAACCACCAGTGTCCTACAGAGGGTATCCAGAGCCCACCCAGCTCTCCTGCCCACTTTTCCTGTCTACCCCTTTGCAGTGGCACAGTGTAAGACACGCTGCTTTGAGTCTGCCTCACAACACCACAGAAGGGTTTTACTTACTAGATACTTTCCAACCTTTTCATTGCACATCTTCACCTAAGACAGCGGCTGAGCAAAGTCTAACTGACAGCAGAGAAGGGTCTATGTAACATGGCCATTTGATTCATTTACCAGGGCTAAGCACAACTGACAGGTAGCTGAGAAAATAATTAATCCAGCTGAAGAGTAAATTACAGTACCTATTATCCCGGACAATCCATCTTCTAGGTCAGCATGCAAAGCATTACCAGAGCAACAGAGGAATAATATCCCAGGTTAAGTTTTAAAATGTGTTTTCAATCATTTCCTAGCTAATCTTGTAGTCAAACAAGCATAAGTGCTCTTAGAAAGGCTCAGGATATACAGGAGAAAGCACAGATGGAGGATACAACCTCTGAGAAATGTCTGGCTACCTGCAAGAGGAAAGTACACTTAAATTCTCTCTCCATGTTAACCAGTAATTTAGATATAAACCTATTCCACAGCTCTGCAGTTGCCTCAACTCAGGGAGTTATAATTCAAATTTTAAGAAGCAGAATGAAGATATGAGGCCCAGTTCACTTCTCAAAGTATGTCCACAAACACCACAGAAAGCCAAATGCCTCACGTTCCCAGTACACAAACCCTCTTGTACACAGTTTTTGTGATATCTTACCTTTCCTTACTAAGCCCAAAACCATGCACTTGAAAAGAAAACATTTTACTTGTAGATAATTTCTACATCTATAATTTTGGTACAGAATTCTCCACGCAAGAATTTTCTTTGATTTCCAATGTCATTATTTACAGAAACAAAAGACAAAATCGTTGTGACTCAATGCTGAGACCATTTAATGTTTGTACACCAGCTGAGCAAGGGTAGAGGTGTTGAGTGAAGAATTCTCACTTCATTGCCCCCTTGCCCAGGGGAAAGCCTCTCTGATCTCCATCAAACTCAGACCGCCCAAGGAACCCATCCTCATAACTCAGTGATTGTGTTTGTGACTGTGTCATATTCAAAACCAACCAAACAACACAAATACACCCAAAAAAGGGGAAAAAACCTGAACAGGTTCCATGAACTGAAAAGCTACTATAAATTCTGATCCATAATTTGAATTAATGTTAGTCTATTCCTTGTCTGCTCTTCAAAGACTGCAGAAGCTTATGTCTTGACAGAACAATACGTGAAAGAACCAAAAAGTCTGTGCTGAACTGAAAGTGACTCACACTTCTCATTAATGAGGAAATTCAGATTATTTCAGACCTTAGCTAGTTTCACCAGCAAGCACAAAAACCCAGCAGGTAATAATGACACTGAAGAGGCAACTCGAGATTGTAACCAGCACAAAAGAAACGAGATTGATGTTGAGAACATGATTCAGACAAGGAGGTTCACAGAAGTGCCACGAATGAGAAAGGAAAGCAGCTTATAAAAGCAGTCTAGATTTAGAGACTGCCCAAGGCATGAGTGCTGCTGCTGTACATCAGTGGCTGGACATGGGGAAATGCAGTCATGAGCTTAGGACCTGACACTTTGCTGTGGCTGTAAGAGAAAAGATTAGCAAGAGATGGAAAAAAATGCAACTCCTTAAATATCCAGACTGCTGAAACTTGGCTACCTACGGAATTGCTTCCTATGTGCAACGGGAAAAGCTTTATTTGGCACTTGCAGTTTAGGAATCTGTAATTGTTTCAGTTCCTTGATTTATAGCTACTAATACGTCTTTTCCCTCCTCAGCTGTGTATTTTTTTAAATCATATTCAAGACCTCCACTCTTCTGTCAATTCTTGAAATCAAAAGCCAACTTCAAGCATGTCGATTTGTAGGAACAACACAGGGAGCATTACTTTCCTTAAAATGACAGAAAAAACAAGGCATGACCTGCTTCTGACCCACAAAAAAGAAAACAAACAAACAAACAAACAAAAAACAGAAAAAGAAGCAATAAAGAGATGCTGACAGGAGAGCTGTCAAGTCAAAAGAGCACAAAGTTCCCAAACTTGCAAGTTGCAGTCAACAACTACTGAATGTCTACTTCCCCATAAAGTTTCTTCCGAACAAGAAGAAGCTGAAGATGATTGGAGATGTGAAGTCTTCCAAAAGCATGATTTCTTCAAACTAAAGCTGAGTAATTAGTCACAAGTAGGCAGGCAGGGGTGACAGGAGAATATTCAAGACTTAACACAGACAGCACGGAATGCCAAATGAGCAGCAGGTGAGAGTTTCACAAAGATATGAAACTGCTCCGGGCTGGACTGTCAGCTGTCAGGGGAGATTTCACACCAGAATAAACTGCACAGGGTGCCACAGGACTCCACTTCTGGAACTGACATCCTAGATACCTTGTCACAGAAAACAAGCAGAAAGCACACTGACAAATAAAACGTACTATGCGATAAGCCTAACAGTCAGATTTGTCTGCCTTGGGTTTTGTATTTATTTTATGAAGAAGTATGTCAGACCAGAAAAGCAAAACAAGCTCAGCAACAGAGCAGCCAGACTGGTGAGGAATTCTCTTCTACAATACTCTGAAGCCACTCATGAAGTACTGTCATAAAAAAGAAGAGCACTGAGCTTACAAGACCACCACAACCTCATTACAATGAACAAGCTGTATTTAACAAGGAGATGGGAGAAGTGATGTCTATCTGCATGCACAGAGCTTTGCCCTCACGCATATTAGTTACATGCTCCTACACCTCCATGTGCGATCAGGGGTGAAAACAAGCACAAATAATACAAACATTTCAGCTGCCACCCTTTTGCAAACAGCATTCTGTCACAGTTCCCATGCCACTACAGGGTGTCACCTGCAATGGCTTCTCTTCCTTTTCAGGAACCTTTAACAGCAGGACTCGGGTTATTCCCCCATAATCATGTTTCAAACTGCCAACAAGAAGCAATTTTGAAGTCACACCTCAGTAAGACACCCTCCCCTTCTGGCAGTGAAGTTAACATACTTCCAGAGAGCAGGGAGAGGAGCCTAGCTAGGGGCATGCAAGATGGGCTAGTTCTGGTGGGAGCCCCTGATTCCTAAAGGCATGGCAAGCTGCCATCCAACCAAAGACTCTGGTTCTCGTTCAGCAAGCTAAACCTTAATGCCTAATTAATCACCAGCTAGTTCTTACACTCCAGTTCCTTATCAGTGGGAAAAGATCACCACAATAAAAGTATGTGACTTTTAGACGACTTTTGAAACTGTTAAACCTTGGACAATCAGGTTTAACTTTTCAGGACAGATAAGCACACACAAAGAGAGGCACAGACACCAAGGTTGGTTCTGTCCACTGTTGCTTGTCTTTCAGCCACCTCTCCTGCAGCCAGCATATGCTAACACTCACACCTGAGTGGACATTGTTGTGGCCATCATATATGTGGCCACAGGACATCGTATGGGTGACACTGTGACACTGCTTGCTCCAGTCTGGTCACTACTCTTGCTCAATACAAGTGATATTCAAGCAACTGAGACTGAACCTCAGTTGATACTTCAAGCTGCATATACTGCAGTGAAGGTCAGAACAATTTGTTGGTGCTTAACTAATTCTAGTATTAGCAGAGAGGCCTAGAAACTGGAAGCAAAAGTGAGTTCAACCACAAAGTTGTTCCGAGAATTAGGAAGCACGGTAATTCCCAAACAAAAGGCATTTTGCTCTTTCCTTATTTACACAAGGATGTTGTTCTCACTGCACAAAGAGCAAACACCCTAAAAATCTGCACTTGTGTCCTGTATTGCCACATATCTTTATGATTTGCTCTTTGGGAATAAAGCCAGTTTGTGACACAGATATACAATAAAGCTTCTATAAAAATTCAAAATAAATTTGCATCCTAAAGAAAACAGAAAAAAATTAACTCTTGTATAAATCTAAATAAAAACTCCTAAAAATTTGATTGCGCTAGGTACCACGGGACTTGGAACCTAGATAGCTCTGCATGAAGACAGTCTCAGTAAATTGACAATATGAAGCAAATAAGCTTTTGCCAGTTTTAAAATTCAAAAAGAGCAAAAAGCTATTAGAAATAAATGTTTTCATTACAGTACCTTAGAAGAGAATAATGCATGACACGGTTTAATTTGGTGATTACTACAGGACAGCAAAGCTTTTTGATCAAATTACAATTTGCACTGAGAACAGGAGTTCCTCAAACAGAAGAGCACTGCCTGCACAATATCTAAATTAAGCTCTGAAAGAGAAACCTAAAGTGGGACAGGGAGCTTAAGATCAGAGCAGAAAAGTAACCTTTCCTCTTAAAAAAAAAAAAAAAAAAAGGTATCTGAAACATGTAAAAGCACACAAACTTCAGCATCTCATCCTAACTAGGTCACTTTTTTGGGTAGCCTGGGGTATAATTTTTCAGTCTGGCTTTTAATGAGGTAAGGGCTTGTGACTGTGCTGTCTCTCCTCTCAACCTCCCAAAACCACATTGGAACCAACTGGGCAGAGTTTTCAGGAAAATGAACAGCTATGAGGAAAACAGGAAGAGAAACTTAACACAGTGTCCCAGTGAGCAAGAGGCTATAAAAGTGCACCACCAAGGTCCATCAGTCACTCAGTGCACAGACAGATACAAACCAGCCAGGAACACCTGCTCCCTCTTGTCCCACCAAGTTTCATGGCCTTAGTCTCCTCCTACACCAAAAAAGCAGGGGTGGGATGGAGATTTAGGGGGTTTTGTTGTTTGGTTGCTTTTCTTGGGGGGTTGTTTTATTTTTTTGGAGAAGGGGGGAGTAGGCGTAAAAAAGGGGATATAGAACACAGATTAGCAGAAAAACAGACTTCATCAGTTTCACTGCTCTTCACAGAATTTTCTTCCATACTCCACAGGATATCCTCAGCTAGATAACCAGGTACTAGGAGAGGTATTTCCAGATCTTCTGTCTTTCCAGCTCATTTGCTTTCTATCACCAAGAATTATTGCTTCAGGTTAGCACACAGAAACCTTTATCTTAAAACTAAATTATTAAAACAACCTGAACTTCTCCTCTGTCTTATATTTCAGCATTTTATAGCCTCTAATAAATTCCTAGCCCATACTGAAAAGACTGTCCATCTTTCTTTCACCATTTTTAGACAAGTCTTCTGAGCTGGTTCTCCTTCTGAGTGCTATTAAAATGTGCAACATATATTGGCATACTGTGATCTCTTGTTAAAACAGTAATGCAAGCTGAAAGCAGTATATTGGTAACAACGTATTATCAGTCTACTCAGGGCACACATGTCAAAAAAATATTAAAATAAGGCTGAGCAGAGAGGCTGCCATGGGAATCTTGACTCTGGAGCTCTCAAGCATGAAGGGGTCCTAGTGCAAAGTATCATGTGCACAACATCCAGCACACCTCAGCCTGGCCTTCTGGCAGAACCCCACTGCTGAGTCTGGGCAAGGGCACTGAACAACAGACAAATAAAATGCAAATGTCTTGAATCACTTCAGATAAAGACTCAGGCCATGACTGAGGCAGCACTGGAGTGGCAGTTTTGAAAGCAGACGACCATCCATCAAATTTGTTTTGTGTGAGGTCACAGGTCTTGGCACATCCACTCCTCTTCGTTTGCACAGGGGAGCTACTGATTCATTTATTTTTACCTCCATGCATTTTTCATGCTTGAAGTGCTATTTACTGTTTCTCCAGAGCTTATATACACATAGGACCAACTAACCAGAGGTTTAGGTATTTCCAGGACATGCTCTGAGAGAATATTCTGAGGAAGGTAAGGAAGGGTTGCTAAGTCACTGATGCTGATACAACTTTACACAGTGAGAAATGAGACCACTCCTCACCTTCTTTTATATTTACACTCAAATACTAAGTCTAATTCCTGTACAGAAATGAAAGCAGCATTGATATTTAAAACTTCTTTTTCTCTGTGCTAAAACAAATAGGCTATTTTAACTACTTTAAACTTTGTCCTATGATTTCATAAGCATGCACCTTCCTTGCTGTGAGGAAGACCTGGAGATCAAACACATTATAGAACAGATGAAGACCAACAGGAAAAATCAGTGCTCGGATATAAGCAAGTAGGCCAGACATCTGAAAACACACAGAAGAGACTCACTGAGTATCCTCCACACAGGAAGCTTCTGCCACTTGCAAGCTCTCCACAGCCACTCATCAATGCAGGATCCCAGCTGCTGAGCTTGGAAGGAACCTCTGGAGGTCATCCAGCCCAACCTCCCCTTCAGAGGAGACCATCTTCAAAGTCAGGTCACCTTGCCCACTGCTGAGTTTTCAAAACTCCCTGGGTGAAGAAACTGCATCCTCTCCAAGCAACCTCTCCCAGCACTGAACAACCCCCTGTGAGGAGTTTTGACTGTAGCAATCATGATGAGATATTCTTAGGTAGCAAAAGGGCCTGTTCTGATACTTGAACTGCTATGATCCCAAGCAATTAAACCATATTTCACCACAGTCTCCACAGGCTCTAGCCTGTAGGAATTATTGAGCAAATAGGAAAAGTATTTTTGGTTTGGAAGGTACAGCCTATTCCTTCTTTTCCTATCTGACCCAGAAAATCCGAAGTATAATCAAGAGATGCTATCATGATACTCTTGCAAAAGAACAACCATGAGTGTCACTGGAATCACAAACATTGTGTATTCCTATGTTCCAGTTTGCAAGACGACTGAAGAGCTGAAAATAAAAGGTAAGTTACATTTTACATTGTTTTATTATTTTAACTTAGCAATTTCCTTAGCTGTATTTCTCTCAAAAACAAGTCTATATACCCATGTGAAGTGTCTCAGAGGATTACACAAAACAGCATCCCTGTACAAGGCATCTCAGTTTAGCAAGTCTGCCGGACTATGCTGTCATGAAAAGAGTTCTAACATATTCTCCCCTCCTGCTCAGTGTAACAAATTTGTAGACTCTAAATAAAGGACAGATTTGGAAAGTAATTACATCAGCACTAAGGGGTTAGAACAGTAATATTTATAAATAATAACATAGTATTAACATAGTTCAGACTGCTCAAGAAGCCAGGGACTGATACCTTCAGTAACTATCCAATAATATGCTGAATACAATTAACATTTAGTCTAACACATATTTCACCGGATGAGAGAAAAAAAACCACAACTTTTAAAGGGCTTAGATTTTATTTATTAAAAAGGGACAGCAGAAAAAGTAAGTCAGTGCAATTAAGGAAAGCTGATTTTTATGTGACACTATGCTCAACTCTTACTTTTTCAAAAGTTTACAGCATTCCTTTGAATCATGGCACACGGGTTGGCAAAACAGCTTTAAGATTCGGCCTGAGGCAGCAGTAAAAATAAAATGTTTGTATTTTGACTTAGACTTGCTATCTACAGCTCTCAGTAATTACTTCCTAATCTCACTGGGCTACCAAAATACAGTATAAAGTCATCTGAAGTGCAGGAAATCAAAAGCATCTTTTAGAAATCAAAAGATCTCTTAAGCTTAGAAAGCCTGGGTCACAAGACAACAGATAAGAGAAATGCTGTCCAAGCTCACCATGAGTATTCTTCTGCATTTCCAATTCCAATTCAGGTTCCTGTACGTTTCCTCTCTTCTCTCATGCACCCCTAGACAAAGCTACTGCATTTCACCTATGAAGTTAACCCCCAGCTGTGATCTGTATTTCTATACCAGGCTTTTAGTTGAAGCAGATAAAGAACAGGAAAGATCAAAAGATGATCAGATGATCACAGAACAAAGTATACTTTAATCTCTTCCTCTGCTGTTTAGGGGAAGTCCATAATTGAGATACATATGACAGTCCTATGAGGGGGAAGCAGATGAACACTATGAATTTTTGATTTTTTTTAAACTTCTGGCTTTGTTTACAAAGGGAAAGCACTATCTTCCACAGAAGAAATATACTCAGATAAAATACTACCAGAAACGCCATGAAAATAATCATATTTGAAATTAAAGGTAGTTTCCTCTTTCAAAATGGTTTTATATGTGCTTTGAAGAGAAAACTACGAAAAACCAGTTTATATTTACATTTGGAATACTCCATTTTTACAGAAAGCTATTTCCATCAATTCAGATTTCTCCAATTCTTGTTCTACAGCAAGCCTAACGCTTCCTTTATTTCTGCTGCACAGCACACAAGTCTTTGGTTCACATGATCCAAGTGGTAGTGTCAAACCACGAACACCCAAAACCCCAGCTGCTCACTACAATTCCCACTTCTGCCTGCTGTGACTGGGCAACAGGGCATTTGAAGCAGCCAGGACAAACCCTGGCAAGGGTCAGCAAGGGTTAAGGCAGAGGGCCATGTCCCAGTCATTCTGACCCTGGCATACAGTCCCAGAAAATGATCTCTCATCCTCTACTGAACTAGTCTAGTCCCCTTTTCCTCCCAAGATGTGCCTCCAAGAAAAATCTGCATGAAGAATCAGGAACAACTTGCTTACAAATTACAGCAGCTTAAGACAATGAAGTCTCTTCATCTCTGAAATCACCAAGTAAGAATCAAAAAATTATTGCAGTACTTTTGTCAACCTTTGTTCTTAAACCAAGACCTATCAATCAATGCTATTCTTTTCCTTTCTGTTAGTCAAAGAGATCCTCACCTTCAAATCTAACAAAATTTCAAGTCCACGAGAACAGCAGAAGATATTCCTCAAATCAGAGTCTACCCATCTACACTGCTGTCTGCCAAGTGCATGAAGAATATTTCTGCACTGCCAATTGCTGACAGAGTGCATCTGTGCCGCCTCTTAATGAATCCAGCCTTGAAATCTCAGCAGAGGTAAAAAAAAAAAAAAAAAAGTTAGGTAGTACCTCATCTTCTACAATTAGAAGAAAGTATGTGAAAGCAAAGGTGTCAGAGACCAGTAAATGAAAAGGAAAAAATCCAAAGCACTTCAAGAAGCTCATTATGAATAATTACTGCAAAACTAGCTTCTCAAGAATACCTACAAAATACTACTTAATTGATTTTAAAATGTAGCCCATCTTTAACAAAGATAGTCCTCCCAGGAAATTCTGAACACAGCAGAATTTAGAGGAATCTGGTAAATGAAACAGAATGCAACTTCAAGTATAGCTCGGCACTTTTTGAACTCAACACTGAAATGAAGTGCTGTGCAACCAGAAATGACCGTACCAGAAACTAAAAACACAGTATCTCACTTCCACATGAAGTTCTTTCCATTCTAACTAAACTAAGCTTTCTAAGCCTATAACCAAAACTTAAAAAAAAATAAAAATCTATCTAACTTGTCTTTTATGGAAATTAACTCACTCTCATAAATCATTTCCTGCTCTTCCATTTTATCCCAGTGAACACAGGTAAGAAAGATATACTTTTTTACACTGCCATAAATACTAATCAAACTCTAGAAATTAATACAGCATGTGACATCATCAGAATATTTTACTGAACACTAAACTGCATGGAAGACATTTATTCATGCACAGAATTCAAGCTCTCACTAATCCTGAATGAAATTTCCCACCATTCTAGATGATGTCTTCAGCTTTGTCTGCATCCATTGCTTCTTATTCAGGACGGAAAAGGAAAAAAAGAGTAACAGTAACTCTCTTTTCATTTGCCTGTATTTTATTATTTATCACAATGTGAGGGAAAGAAAAACACTGTCCACCTATTTAATGAAGCAACAGCAGGTTTAATTTCAGTGATTTCAATGTCTACACTGTACACTTTACTGTTTTGACTGTATTATCTATGACCAACATCTTGGAGTTTGGGAAAAATGTGGGAGTTTTGTTAAGATTTTTCTATTAGATGAAAAAAAAAAAAAAAACAAACCAAACTACATTTTTAAATAGAATCTGGAAGCAAAAAAAATTGGAAAAATAAAAAACCCTCTAAACCACTTGTGATATAGAATTTCCAGTTATACTAAAGTACATTCCAGTTTCTACAGCTCCAGTTAAGAAGTATTACCGAAGTCGAATTTTCAGGAGAAAGTCACAGACCCTTTACCCAGACTTGTCATAGCATTCATAATCACAACTTCGCATTCACTGCTACCTAAAGCATTTCTTACCTTTATTAAGGTGTTCATGGAGGAAGCTCTGTTTTCCCTAACTGAAAATTTAGATTCACAAAACATGTTTCCCAGCAATGAAAGAAAGGAAGGAGTATGTTGCTTCCTCTTGTACTAAACACAGACTTTAGGAATCTGCTACGGGAAGCCAAGCCCATGTGAGACACAAATGTCTGCTGGTGTAGGACAGTATTCATTATTCCAACTGTAAAGTGTCATTAAAAGACTCTTTTACTCAGAACCTCATGCAATTTCCTCATTTCTCACAGTCTCTATCTCTTCTTTGTGATTACTTTGCCAGATACCAAACTACATTATTATTTTCTCTTGCCAACCTTAAATGTTTTATTTGCTGCCTGCAGGTTTACACCAACATCTCGAGAACAAGCCATTTCCACAGCCCTGGGTCAGACAGGATGTGACTTAAGGACCAAAAAACCCCAGGTCCCTTTGAAGGTTTCTCTTGCACTGGATTAAGAGAATTAACAAAAATCAATGAGAATGTTATATCCTTCTACAACATACCTAACGTGGAGCTTGTAAAAGTAATTTATGAATTTTTCTGACTGAATTTCACATCACTACCCAGAACCAAGTGTTTTTCACTGTTACACAGCCAAAAGCGATAGCACAAGCAATAGCAACCTTTCAAAGAAACTTCTGATAAAACTGTACAGTACTGCTGCTGCTTCAGAAACATTAAAACTGGTGCATTCCACACCATCCATAAGGTCTTAAAGAGATGTCTTCAGATTTGGAATATGAAGTTGACAGTTTTAGTTGAAAATTCTTTTTGCGTGCTTATCGCCTGAGGGCTTCTTTAGTTAATATTAATGAAATCATGTTCACTTCTACCAAATAAATACTTAATAAAGCAATTCTGCTCTAATGTATTAATGGCAATCTAACCTTTAAACATGCATTTTTATTTTTGAAAATTCAAACCTGAAGGCCTCCAGGTGTTACGCTAGAAACTGAATGAGAACACTCAGATTCCTTGGAAATTTGATGCTCATGAAGAATTATCTGCTTGTTATAAAGATTCACATAGGCACAGCCTAGATATGCAGAAAAGAGTAATTTACAACTGGAGCAAATACCGGATTTGAAAGTATGCAGAGGACACTCACTGATAGAGCAAGGGGCTTAAGTCCTAAGATTAGAGCTTACAGGATCTTGCACTGCTAATGACACTTCAGAGGGAAGAGTGCTGATTCCCACTTTTTGCAAATAACTTGTATCTAGGCAGTGAAGCTTCAAATATTACAGCAGTGGTCTGGATTTTTTTTCTCCCACCAATTCGACAGAACTGCTACATGATTTTAAGACTTCATCACTTTGTTTCTCCCTAAATTGTACAATAAGCAAAACAATTGCTCACCTTTTATAGCATCCCTGGCCTGAAGTGTTCTACATCAGTAAGAAGTATTATTTTCGGACTCTACTAGTAGAATTTTTCACCACTCTAAACCGCGCTAGAAATCTGGATAAAAAGAAATAACTTGCCCACACTTCTTAAGTGTCATAAGAGATTTTTTTTTTACATTATACTTTCCAACTAAACCATGTACCAATGCTTTATTATCTTAAGAAGCAATTTCAGGACCTGAGAACACTAGGTACAATATTAAAGACAAACCTACATCTCTCTATATAAGGAGAACTACCACCTTAACATTATAAATGCTTCCGAGAAGAATCCTTTCTTCAACCTGCTTCAGACTATTTTGGAAGTTCTTTTATGACTGCCTTTAGAAGATCCCAATGGAGTGTCAAATTTAATCCAATCCAGAAAATATATAAATACACTTCCTGCAATATAGCAAAAAGTCACAAAATACATTAAATATGTGGTAATGTTGATCCATCGAGGCAGGTTCAAACCACTTCCTGGAACTCTTTTCCATCATTATACAGCATCTACAATACACTAGTGGATAGGTAAGAGAAAAAAAAAGAGGGGGTAAAGGTAGCTCCAAAGATTCTGCTAAGCATGATTCCTATTTCCTCTGTACATCTGCTAAATTTACAAGCAATTATTTTGAGGCCAAGAGCAGAAAATCCTTACCTTTATCTCAGAACAGTGCGTTCTACAGGTTATACAAGTGTCACAGTGTCAAGAAGTGGGTTCTCTTTGTCTTGGGGCTTTTAAAAACAATTTTCCATTTTTCAAGACAGTTATTAAGGGGGAAAAAGAAAATCATTAAACTAGGTACATGTAAACTCATACTGCATTTTTATCTCTATATGGTCTTACTACTTTGCTAATTTATTCCCCGGGGTACTGACTGCACCAGAGTTATACTTATTCACTGACAGCTGTGCTGGTGATAGCTTTGATTAGTTACAGTGAAGGCTATTCCATTTTGGAACAAGGATGGGTTTTGTGATCAATCCAAACAGCCTCTGTGTCTCAATGAAATAAGGGACTCCATCAGTGCACTAACACAAAACAGAGGGCTGGCAACAGCTGTAATTAAGGCAAATACGTAGTATCTTAAGTTCAGCTGAGAGAGCACAATCCTAAGTTTATCTCATTTCCCACAGGAAAATTTTACATCTTTAATGATATGTCATCACCCAGTTTTCTAAAATCATCTTCATATAATTTTTTTCAAAGTGGCCTAAGCTGAATGTAATAGGCATGTAAGAGATCGTCTCTCTTCGCACAAACTTTTTGTACTCATATACTTTCCTTTATATAGCCCCCTTATGTCTCTCATCTGCTCAGTTTTGAGCAGTAAATTCAATCAAGCCCTCCACTACCACATTCAAGTTTTACTTTGATGCACAACACAAAAACCAACAACACAGATGCCAGGAGAATATATTGTAAAAATCTATTTTTCATCATACCAGCAGTGCAATGCTGAATTGCTGAAAGGATTGCACATGAAAATCCAGACCAAGGTCATCAAAATTAATGCTCATTCTCACAAAAGACTGTATTACATTTTTGATGTAGAGGAGGAAATATTATATGCATGACTAGAATTAAAACTAAAGGAAAATAGATTTCCAAGCATGTACTTCAGGGCAGTAGTAAAACTGCTTAGGTGAAATGCTGTCTTCGACCCAAATATTCATGCTTAAGGAGAAAAGAATAAAAAATAAAAAAGTCACAGTATCCTTAATAAACGTGGCAGCAATTTGTCTCCTAACCAGTATCTAGCAAGCTTAGGAAGTTTGGATGGAGTACAGCCCAGTTCAGCCATGCACTCAAACACAAGGAAAAAGAAACCTTTGAGAGAAAGTATATCCAACAGTAATGCCAAATAAATCTCCTTCAGAGTTTATCCAATGCTGTCAATTTTCATGTTTGACAAACGTGAGAATTTCCCCAGCAGTCAAAAAAACCTCACATTAAAAACAAAAGGAAGGATTTTACCGTATCAGAGCCACAGAAGCAGTAGCAGTGCCACCAAAGAACATGCCATGCATGTGAATGAATACAGTTCAGGTCACACACCAGTCAAGTTACAAGCATTAGAAGTTTAAAGGTGAGTGTCCAAACTCACAGTAACACGATTCCATGTAATATACGTATTTTCTTAGGATCTAACCTTTAGAAAAGGTTCACCTTAAGAACAGGTTACACGATCCTTTCCCATTTAAATACCTCTTTGGTACCACAGATGCTGCCAGAACAACATAAAAGTTGAAATCCTTTACAGTTCTTGCCCAGCCTTTGTTCTCACTGCTTGTTCTAACCTCTTCACTAATTACCTGCTAACAGGAACTCTGTATCGGTCTGGAAATAATATGTTCCTTTCTCATGTAACAATTTTCCTTCACAGACAACTGAAGAGACCATAACATTAAAAACTGAGTTGTTAGCTTAAATAAAAGCACTTGATTTCCAAAGTCCATGCAACAGCTTTTTTGATCAAATCTGTATACTTCTCTTCTTCCCACACCTCCCCCAAATTTGGAAGACTCTCTGCTTACATTTCGTTTTATTTGAATCTCATTTGATCCGCAGCTTGCGAAGAAAGAAGAACAAGTTTTCTCAATGCTTTGATAGGGTTGTCTTTACTCTTGCCAATAAAGGGAGCTTTGCTACAGTCTGCCTGGTTTCTTTCTTTGCCCTGAAGAAAGAAAAAGTTTGAGTTATATTACCTTCACTCAAAAACCCTGTAACAGGCTTCTCTGAATCTATCGAGTTACTTCGTTAGTTTCATTAGACCATCAAACTTATCCTCAATGATGAATTTTAAAAATAACCTAAACATAAGATAGATAACACTATACAAAACATATCAACTTGTATTGTTTTCTTCTCCTTCGCTATTGCTCAGAAAAGACTCTCGATGGAATAGCATTAAAGGAGGACATGCAGCTAAAATCACAGCTAATATTTCCTGTGTTCACGCACACACAAAAACTTCTCCACCCAGATACACTGCGGGTCATTACAGACTGTACAAAATCTCCAAAGCAGTGCTATTTTCTTGGAAAGTCTGATAAATTCCATTTGAAAACACCAGCTCAATTCTGGGAAAGTAATTAAGTGCTCTGCAGAGCGTTTCTTAAAAAAACCACCCCATGACAATATTCCAAGAGGTCATCAGAAATAAGCAACTTCGTTTGGAGAAGCTTGTTTGATCCTAGAACTTTTACAAGCACAGAGAAAACAAAGAAAATGGTCCAAAAGCATAATTAATGGAGACTGATGAAGATTTGTATCTATGTGCATTCTTAAACGTGACAGTGAAGTTCAGCAAATTGCTACCACAATGCCCCGGTCGCCACTACACAAACTCTGAAGCCCCCACAGCCTCCTTCATCTTTACACGTCAAGGCCAACCTGTTGCGAGCACACAGCAGCAACCTCACCTGGCCCTGGTACAAGAGAGACCCAAAGCAGCATTTTAAAGGAATTTGAGCCACTCAACCCTCACCAGTGACCTTTGCACCCACCTAGCCCAGAGTCCAGGAGTGCGCAGCGGCCCGGCCGGGCGGCTATTCCGTGGTGCCAGGGCAGCAACATTCCTGGGCGGCACCGAGGGCCCGGCTGGGCAGCGTGCTCCGCGCTGTCATCCCGCACACCGTGCTGCAGACGGGCACCGGCCGGGGCAGGTGCACACGGCTGGCTGTGGAAGGGCACACGGTCACAGAAACGCTTACCTGACCCGACACGCGCCCGGCTGTCGCTCCCGCCGCCACAGCCGAAGCGCGGGACTTTGTAACGCCAGACCAAGAGAAGCCAGTCGGGAAGGAATGCCACAAACTTCCACAGCTATAAAACAGGGGGGGTTGTGGCTTTCTGATTTCTTTTTTTTTTTTATCTTTCTTGATCTTAGTCATGTGCTGCAGTTCACCTTCGGTCCTCAGGAAGTGGAAAGGAAAGGCTACTGCTGCTAACAAAGTAGCAGCAATGCTACTTTGGACCATAATCATAGTAAGTGACATGCTAATGAGTAGTTACAGATTATGGCAAAACACACACGGGCCAATGAAAGCCCACTCTGGCTCATTCTAGAAACACGGTACCTGGAAAAATAGCCCAGCACTGAGATTTATCGAAAACTCCAGGAATAAATGCTTACTCAAACAAAAAGGAGATCTGCAACTCTACGTTTTCCCCACCAAAACAATATAGAAAGTACAAGTCAGCCCATTATACCAACAGATGTCATGAAAGTAGTACAAATTTCTGTACTAAACATTTACATATTAACTCAGCAAAAAACTGAAGTTCTAAAACTGTTAGCTCCCATACTGACTTCAGACACCAATTGTATCAATGACCCTGGGCCCCTGCTCCTTCATATTTAGGTATAAATCCGAATTCAGCGCAGGGAGTTTTGCACTTTCAGCCTCTCCTTTCCCTCCCAAGACACCAACCAACCCCTTCCAAACCACAGAGAATTAAGGTGCCTCCAAAGTTTCACTCTTACTAAACAAGCACGCTCCACAGCTGAACAGCAGCATTATGACAGTGCTATTCCCTTAAAAATCTGGCATGAAAAAAAATCCAAATATACTGGTAAGACGTAGAAAGGATTGGGGATTTAGCTTCTAAGATGAACATAAAAAGGGGAACATTCTCAGAACAACTGAAAATAATTGATCTTGAAAACAATTCTGTATTATATTGGAAAACCAAAGTGAAAACTGACTTCAAAAAAAAAAATTTAGTACTAATGAAGTACACAACTGTTTCTCAACTTGAATACACTTGATAATTCAGTGAAACTATTACAAAGAATTTCAATGAATTACAAGCAATAAAAAAGGCAATCAGAACTTTTACTTTCCAACAAGCACAGTTATTGTTGCATGCTACAACATACAGAAATTACTTCCATTATCCTTTATATGTTAGTCAACAAAAAGTACCTTACCTTATTCTCCACAGTCTGAGCACAGAAGATTAAAAACAAAGTATTAGGAAGAAACTGCAGCTGTTTTGTATCAAGAAGAAAAGCCAAACCACTACATCGATAAGCTTAGTGGCTGTCCAGCATGCCATGCACACTCTAGGGACATTTAATGAAAACTTATCCACATCTTTTTTTCTTTTTTTTTTTTGCAAGCTTCCAGACTTCCGAATTGGAAACCCAAAGGCAGCTGCTCATTACCTCCTCCAAAATGCAGATCTCAGCACCACCACACTGCAAGAGGATCCACCACAGCTTGATTTTCCCTCCTAGTAATTCCCTTCTTGCCAACTACTGCAGTGCAGTCTTTCTGAGGGCTGTGCAAAATGCAATCAGGGGAGGGCTGAAAGAGCCCGGCAAAGAAACACAGCCCCAGCAAAGTTCTTTCCAATCATCTGACTTCCTAGTCATGGGCTGAAAGGCATGAACTGCAGAGTTCAGTGGAATCTCTTCGCATTTTCGCTTCTGGTCCTTCTCTTACGTTCCTGCCTACTTTTTATTTCATTTTTCACAGGATCATTTGAGGATGGTACTTTATGGCAAGACTAGGGGGAATGAGGGGAAAATAAGCAATTTTGTTGTTATAATAAAGCTATCTTTAATTCTCATAACAACAGTATTTTAAGGGATTAAAACCAAAATGTCTTTTAAGGTTTAGGTCTTTTGGTGTTTTCTCATTCAGGGAAGGGGGAGACACTGGAGGACTTTTTTTGCTTTTGTTGCTTAAATTGGGGAGTTTAGTCAATTAACTACTTAGCACTTGGATGCTTTCCCTATACAATTAAAACTGCCGTGATTACACAACAGCAGTATTTGTGAGACAAGTGCCCAGCAGGGGCATTTGTAATTATTCCCCAAGTGTTCCACAACAGCAGCAAAAGAATACATCCAAACATTAAAGAAGCTTTCAGAGAAGAGGTGGGCTTGGAAGGGACATCTGGAGACCATCCAGGCCAGCCCCCTGTGCCCAGGCAGGGTCAGGCAGAGCTGCCCAGCACAGCCTGGGTTTTGAGGATTTGCAGAGTGACTCCACCGTCACACTGGGTAGCTTGTTGCAGTGTTTGAGCACACCCCCAGTCAAAAGACTGTCTTGTATTCAAACAGAATTTTATCCTTTTTTTTTTTTTTTCCCCCTTAATTTATGCCCACTGTCTCTCTGGACACTAGAAGTCTAATCTATAATTTGAGTAACCTCCATCCCTCTCCACAGCTGCGTTTAAGAGCAAAGGGAGCAGCAATGAGCCCTCAGTGTCAATCAGCCAGTTGTTGGCTCATTTGAAACAATAGGCTCATCACTGCTTTCCACCCCTCCTTCCTTCTGCATCCTGCAGAGCCAGGCTCCAGGCCAGATCTTTTAGCTCATCGCAGCTGCCTACCATCAGCAACCTATTATTCCTGGAGAGCCAGGTCCTCCCTAGGGGAGCATCCTGCCCAGTCTCCTGGGGTTCAGCCTCCCGGGAACATCAGGCAGGGCTGAGCACACGCTGGCAATGACATGGAAAGCTCAGAAAGCATCACTGGCACCTCCCCACCTTCTGAGCAGCCCCCAGGAGAGGGGCAGGGGCCAGCAATCAGAGCGTGTTATATGGGGATGAGCAGAAAGGAAAATGGCAGAGTTTAGAGGTAGATGCATCCTTCGGGGGTTTGCCTCAAAGCAGTGCAAAGGCTGGCTGGTTTTAGGGGCACGTTTCGAGGTTTTCCTGTCCCTTAAAAGGCCAGTATGATGGGCAACACAGGTACGGACTCAGATACAGTGAACACAACTACTCATCCACTCCCCCACCAACACATGGGAGGAAGAATAATTTCTCAAAGCTGTGCACAAGTCCTTTGCTTAGTCTTCGCAGAGGCTCCTGAGTTTCAGGCACTGAAACGGCAACTTTACAGTTTTTCTTCTAACATGGCTTAGTTAACATTGACATTCCTGCAGTGGATAATATATACCCAGTTTAGGCACCCAAAGAAAGTTTTAGTTTTATTTTAAATTTTTAAATAATTGAAAATAATTTGCCACTAAATGTCATCTTCAGTTTCAAATCCCTTCCTTGGTTTGCAGACCACATGACATACAACATTTTTAAAACATGATCACAAATTTGAAAAGGGGAAAGAGAGGTCCGTTGGCTTTTAAATGGAAGAATGAAATCAGAAAAGCTATCAGAGACTTTCTGTGTGACTTAAAGCCCTTCTGTATATTTCTATACTCCTCTGTTGAGGAACAGATCCCCTTTTCTCTGATCTTACCTGGGCACCTACCAAGTTCCCATCTCTTCATATGTATTACCTTGTATAATAGGACTCCAGTCTTAAGCTGGGAACTGTCAAAAGTGAAAAAATAACTAGAAATAAGGAACACAAAAACAATTATGTCTTGGTAAAGTTGGGGAGAAGAAGGACCAAAAATATCCCTTTCCCCTAAAAACCAAACATAAATGGCAAAATAAGATGCTTAATTTTTTTTTGTTTGTTTTTTTGTTTTTTGTTTTGTTTTGTTTTGTTTCTGCAGTTAGTCTAAGACTAGCACCTTAACACTTCTTAACCTGTTTTGCTTCAGGACAGTAAAAATTACTTTAGACAGCCATGTGTAGCCTAGTTGCTTTCTGGCAGGCATTCACATACCAGCACAGAGGCACGCAACACTTCTTAGGAAAACATCACCAAACACCTTGCACCAACTTAGAAAAGGTGGCCAAGGGAAAAAAAAAAACATCTTGCAGAAAAAGAGCAATTCTGCTTCATAAATTGTTCATGGTCCTGTGTGGGAGAGTAAAAGAGAAAGAGAAAAAGCCAAAAGTCCAGCAGACTACAGTTGCAGCAGACTACTTCCTTTTCCTGCACCCTTCAGATGCTACTTCTAGATCACCACCTAAAAAGGACTTGTTTTACTGCTAACTGAACCTACAAAAAACTTATTGTGACAAGAACATGAACTTCTGTATATAAACACCATCATTAATTCACATAATTTATTACCAGCAAGAAGTTCTTAGTCACAGCGCTGAACATACGGTCTAGTAATAGTGTAGCAAATAGCTTAATTTTTATCCCTTTCCACAGAGAATTTTCAAAGAGTCTCTCTACCTTCCAGCTTTATGAAGCTGTACCTGTTCCAAGGAAAAAGCCACAGAGTGGTCCCAGAGCATCACCTGCTGGTCCTCTCCAAAGACACAACCCCCATCACACTCACCTGAAGGACTGATGAATTTCCTATGTTCATGTCAAGAAGTTGAAAGGAGCACGTTTCACTTCTTTTATTCATTCCTAATTTAAAGCTTAAACTGAAGGCAAACAGGACTAACTTTTTTTTAGAAGCATAATTTCTTTTGAAACTCCAGAAAAAGTAGAGTGGAACAAGGAAGGAAAGCACAACCCCAAACATATTTAAGGTACTGTTCTAAAGGATTCAATTAGGCTGTGGCTGACTGAGGAAGCTGGTTACCACCTATCAGTTCTAATCATATTTTTAGTCTATTTGAAATCAAACATCTGAGGGGAAGATTTTTTTGTGAAATAGAGATAATAATTTGCTTACCTTCCTTGCAAATACAACTGATGAAACAAACAAACAAAAAAAGCCTCCACATACTATCATGCAACCTAAGACCATCAGGCAGAATGCAGAACTTGCCAAATGCTCCATTCTGATTGTGTGCAAGACACACAGTGAGACAGAACAATGCTACAAGAGGGTTTATTTATAGAAACGAGAATGAAACTTGTCTTGACTTTTGAGGTATTGCCCTTCATTCATAACTAAACGAAGCCCAGGCACTGGAGATGATTTGTTAAATTAATATCATCAACTTAAAGATGTGAAAACACGAAGGAGAACAAGGTACTTTACAGTGTCATGCAATGATACTAATACTACAAAAAAAAAAAAAAAAGGCAAAAAACAACCAAAAAATTCCACCAAGAAAACCCCCAACTCACACAACTGTCATGAGGCTTCTCAACGTACACATTAAAAACATACACAGCAGAAGAATTGTTCCTACCTACCTGTTTACATGAAAAAAATTCACAACACAAACCCCAGTGACACACAAGACTGCAGTCTGTGCTTCCGACAGATTAATACATTGTTTCCCACTGCTGAGAGCTGGTCTTGATTCAGTTAAAGCCTAAGCACTTAGGCTTTCCTGCTGGGAAACAAACAAGTCAAGTCGGTTTCATGCATCTCCTATTAATATATAGAAACAATTCTCACAAGCCTGAAGGCAAAAAAAGAAAAATAGTACCTAAAGGCTGCACTAAACCGTAACAAACTACAGCAAATCAAAAAGCCGCACTGAAACTTACTACTTCACTAGAAAATTCATTGCAAAAGTCTGTTTACTTCATGGAGGAAGTCACCACTACCATCACTGAGTCAGTATCTACAAGAACGTTTTACATAATGGGAAAATTTTTATTGGCCAGAGGTTCACAGTGTTCTTAAATTTCCAGAAACTGCAGATGTAAAGATACTTCTGTTAACCTAAACCAAAACCAAGAAAAGAAACTATCTGAGATGCACGCTCCATTTCACAACACAGCCCTAATTTTCCTGGCTACTGTTCTTCAACCTCCTCAGCAAAGGAAAGACTTTACACTCTGACAGTAAAAGGATGGAAATGTGAGCACTGGAAACAGGTAGCTTTTAGACTACCACCAATGGTATTAAAACATATTAGCCAGCATGAAATTTTGGTTAGCACATTGTTGCCATTTCTGACTTGTGACACTAAGAACTGAAGTAGCTTAAGGAACCAGTTTTACCCTTGCAGAAAATTAGTGAGCCAGTCAGAACACATTTACAAGAAAGCATGATACCATCTTAGCTCTTCCATTTTCACTTTGCTTTTAAAAGCTAATAAGAGCCAAGAGTCATTAGTCAGTAATGAACTGAAAGGAGTTCCTTCCTTTTTTAACAAGAAGAATATGCTGCAACACCACTACAGTATAAAATCCAGTTTACTCAAAGCAAAGTAGCTTGAACGAAGGAATCCCTTCTCAGTTTTCAGAGGGCTGATAACAGTTTAAGGATTATATTTAAAAACCAAAGTGTAAATTCAAAACATCTCACAGGTTATATTATTCCTCTTAATCTGCTAAAACTTGCCAATTTAATAATGCAAATTATATTTTAGTTGCTGCGTTTAAAATATTTAGAATGATACTTAACAGTAAGCATTTTTTACCATACAACTTTTTGAAAGTTAGAAACTGAATAAATATTTTGAATAAATGTCATGGATCATACATACACAAGTATCAGGATTAGAGTTCTAAAAGAGACTTTAAATCATGAAACTGCGCATAAACTAAAGTCTATTTCAAAAGCACAGAAACCACATTTGTTTCAGAACTGAAGCAGTATGATTCTATTACCATGACAGTGCAAAACAACTTTCCTAGCAGGCCACAGAGCATTCGGGGGACACATAATTAGAAGCTCAAATTCAGACAGTGAAGTTCATATTCAGCCAACCCTTAGTGCTAGCGCTCCATAATGCAATATATGAACAACACTTTCTATGGTTCTTACTTTTTATCTGCTTTCGGTGACAAAAAACCTTTCTAAAGCATTCTGTCCTACTGAAACAGTCTCATGCCCCCACAGTACATCAAGACATCCCATCTCACTTTTCTTCTCATGATAATTTACCTATATATTTGCCAGCAAAAGCCACACTGATGGTAACAAAGGAATGAACGAGAAAGCTCTTCTGACTCAAGTACCTATATGCTTCTCTTTAAATTGAAACCTAGTGATGGGGGCTGCCTTCACTGCACAACAGAACCAACCTGTAATTATGGACAAAGACAAAAAAGCACGTGCAGAACAGGAAACAAAAAGCATGTTCCCTTCTGTCATCTGCTGACGCACTCATTCATCTGAAGGCCTAAATTCTATGCCTGGAACATACAGACCAAGACCAGCAATGCAGCTGCACTGCTTAAGTAAAAAGCAACATCTCCACATCCTAATTACCAAAGCATTTTCTTGGGTCCTCAGCACAGTTCCCAAGGTGTCCACCAGTTCCCAAGGAAAGCAAACAGCAGCACAGCCCTGTTTCCTGGGATAGTGAACACTTCTCCTCAACTGCAATTAGACTCTTCTGGTCAGTCTTGACAGTGCTGTACTTACGTGGACTTCACCATCTTTATCCACACCCAGATGTAAGTTCTCACCTTCCATGAGCTGGCAGGGCGCACTCCTGATTTACCTTACTAAAAATCTACAGCCAGAAAAATACTGGCTTTGTAGTCTGCCTTAGGTCTTCCACTCAAATCTCAAGAGCAATCACAGCTCTTCCTACAATGCTAAACATCTGGAAATCATGCTGGAGCAAGCTTAATCTGCTACTTTGCAAGATGGCCCTACAGAGCTCAGAACCCTTGGAGCTACTCTTACAAGCTAAGGTAACACCATAAAACCCATTGTCTTGACTCAGATAGGAACATAATGGCAGAGAAGCTTCAGTAATTCTTTTCTAATGCTGTATCTCCACATGGCACAGGGAAAAATCTCAGTACAGTAATCCCAAACACGAAACTCACAGTGTAAATTAGGAAAAAAACTCGAAGCAAAACAAAATAACCACACAAGAAATAAAATACTTCTAAAAAACCTAGACCGGAGATAAAGGATGAATTAGAAAAAGAAATGCTTCCAGCAGCAACAGACGGCTGTGTTCCAGCCGATAGTCCAGCCCCTGATCTCGGTCTCCGGTGAATGAGAAAAAGGAGAAGATGAAAGCAGGCAGAACACCACTCCACACCTGAAAGGCTCCTATTTCTGTAATGGAGATTTGTGTCTTTCTATAGTGCTCTGCCCGCAGACAAATTCCCCCGTATGACATACTGGCTTCCCAGACTTCACACCTCCTTCTACTATCCACAAGTCCGAGTACACACCAGAGACAACCCTGAAGCCTTCTGTGTTTAGACGGCCACCAGAAACAATTACATCTGGGCAAACTGCAGGCAGCGGCTACTGATTTAACGTGTAACACTCCAACATCTATTTCCCCCATGCATTTTTCCCTCATTTGGTATGGGCAGTAGATCAGTTTTACCAGTCAACATAATGCCGAAAATTCATTTGCCTTATTTCAGCTCTGATACTGCCTGCTTTTCCAAAGTCAGGCTGGATTGTCTAACTAGCTCTGCCACAGTCATAGCAAAGCTGTGATACTGTCCAAGAGGACTGATTGATCACAGTGGGTATCAGCAGAAAGAATGACCCCAAGTCACCACTTAGCCTAGCTAGTGAAAACAGATTAATACCCTACATCATCTTAGAACAATGGAAGCTGAACTCTTCTGTATAAATTTACAGCCATTATACACCAGCCTATTTACTCTTGCAGTGAACATCTGGCTAAGTAGGGTAGCTGTAGGGAAACAGCACCTCGAAAGTCACTTGTATCCAAACATTAAAGCTCTCTTAAAAATATTTCTCTTTACAGGAAAATGAGTAGAGACCGGAAGAAAAGAGAGACAGTTTAAGGAATTAGTTTAAGGAATGCATGATATGGGCTCAGGGAGCTCTAAGAGGGAATAAGGCTATATAGAAACGTTATTAAAACACTCATTAAGTGCTCTTGTTTCTATTTTACTTAATGTATGTGATACTTGGCAACAGGCTCTGATGCTTGAGCCCTGGTAACTGACGACAACTTTAAGATATTGGTACATCTTTATTTGGCCTTCCCACCTCCTCCTTGGAATTTACTATGCCTGCAGTAGTGGGAAAAAAACCGAAACACCAAAACAAACCCAAACCTAAAATCATGACAAAATTATGACTTGTTTTTTACAGTTTACTTCACAACATCACATAACATAAAACTCACGTTCAGCAGTGATTTAAAGACTTGGTTTAAAGGTACAAAATGAGTTCCAGTACTCTGCAGTCTGGGCCCACTCTTGAGTGATGGAGATACACAATTTCATTTTGGTGTCAGTAACAGCATCAAGCCTGACACATTGCATCTAGTCTTAACACCAGGCTCTAGCATTTCATTTAATAACTCAGGAGAGCCATCTGTATTTATTATCAAGAGCTTTCCTGCACATCAATAAATTCTTGCACAGGTACGTGGGACATGTACTCCTTTCTCAAAAGATACCTGTGCAAATAAAATCCTTCATTTATGCAAAATCTCATGTTTGATAATTTATTTACTGATTTCATTTTCTTAAAAGCAGAAATACACCATCCCATTCCTTTTTGGTGGGTGTATCACAAACCTGCTCTAATCACTCCCTAGGCCTCTCCTCACTACCTTCTTCACCTAAAAATCAACAAGGCACAACCTCAATACACTACAACATGTTATCACTTCTTCCTTGTCCTGATAGCATCCCCTCTGAACAACATGCCAGTGGGATATGCTGCTGGATGCCATTTTGGCTGTAGGAGCAAGTTATTCCTCAATCTGGAGTCTGAGCACAGCAAAATGCCATGACAAATCCTGTTAATTGCCAAATCTTAGCCTGTAAACAGAGCTAGTCTCCTAAAAGTCAAGGTAGGAGGGAAGAAGCAAGGCTAGGTTTTGGTATTTTGATGTATCTACTAAGACAGCGCAGAATACTATGAGCCTTCTCTCTATACACGAACCTGGACAATGTCAGAATCAAGGCTTTCTACTCAAGGTGACCAAGCACAACTTTCTCCCTTCCTGATTCGTTTCCACCTTCAGCTTTGGCCTCACTCACCAGGCCAATCCCCTAACTAAGGAATGACAAGTTCACATTTGATACGACGTCATATGGCAGGACAGCATCACACCTGCTGTCTTTTAATTGCCCCTTTAAGGGTTATTATTAGCCAGCTCTAAGTTGTTAGTATTAGCAAACTAGTAAAACACTAATGGCCAAATTCTCTCACACAACAACTTGTCCATTTTTCCAGTTATCACACCGAGTTATTCCAAAATAAATGATTAAGACCAAGAAGAATCATACCCCTGCCTATTACTTGAACCTGTTATATTTTGAAGAACTAACAGGATCTGACAATCACACATTCTAAACCTGGCTAAGGTTAAAGTCAACAAAGATTTTTGTAAACTTCTCTAGTTCTCTTTTTGAAAACAGAAAATTGCATGTGACATCCACTGGCTCTCTCACACTACTTCAACAGCTGTTAAACACAGGTCAAGTCTGTCAAGCTAGGATTCCAGCTGCTAGATCTGAAATTATTTGAACTTTCTAACTCTAAGAAGTGGATTTTTGCTATGCTACGTCTTCTTCAAAAGAAAGAAAAAAGGATTAGTCTGAGTTTCTTATGAAAAAATGCATCTCTTGCATTTCCTGCTCAGTGCTTTTTAATGCTACTAAACTTTTTTTTGCTATCTGGTTATAGTTACCTTGATTCTGCAAATCACACTGAATATACTTGTACCTGTAATGAAAAGAGAACCCAATCTGTCTAACTTGATTGCTCTTGGCCAACACCATTTCGAAAAATGAACTTTGGGGTTTTTTTCTACTTACAGCTCTGTGGTGTGGGAGAATTCGAAGACCTCAGCAACCTCGCTCTGCTATCTTTGAAGCAATCCTACCAGCAAGGAGTACTTAACAAATTCACTTTTAATTTAGCTCATATCTCAGCTCTAACTACTGCAGAGAGAGTCAAGGGTCTAATCACAGGTGTTGAGTACAATTCCAGATGCCAAGTCCTGTGTAGAACTGGCAGATAAAAAGTTCAGCCATATGGAAGATCTCATACTTTTTGAGCATCAACTTCACACCACAGGGGACAGACAACATTTAAGCATTTAAGATGAGACTCGGTGCCTCTGTGTAGGAATCATCTTTGTTCTCTTAGATTTTTCTAAAGTCAGTAGTCAATCAGGGCTTAAGCAAAGAAATACCATCATGATGTGTTTAAGTTAAAACACAGCTCTTAAAAATGAAATGCTAGTAGACAGAGTAAAAGAAATCATAGAAACTCAAAAGATTCACAAGAGTGCTTCTGCTGTAATAGTCAGCCAAATTAATTTTGGGATTTTTGAACAATATATTTCTTGAGACTGCAGCTCTTTCATGCTACAGTATCTCCATCTACATGGCAGCAGGGTATGAACATAACAGAGTCAACACTTGAACAGATGAGAGCTACAACAGAGGCAGCTGCTAAAATCTAAATCACCCACACAAAAAGCATATGATTGATTCCTTCCATACCTCCTTCCCATGATTACAGCCTGTCTTTTTAGTATTTTATCTAATCACTTCAAACTGAAAAAACTCCATACCTTAGGAAGTATTTCTGCCTTTGAAAAGTTGGGTTTTTTTAATAAAGAGAAGACCTTAAAAAGAAAAATACAGACATGGAAATAGTTCTAGGCAGAAGCCTGCTTCCATTAGGTATATAAATATTTCAATCCCAGCAGCACCACCTAATGGAGAGCCCACCAATTTTTCCCCTTCTTTAACATGACAAATATTTGAGTTTGGAGGTGTTAACAACTGGTACTTTAGCACATGGCCTAAATATTACCCTATAAATTAGCTACAAGAGAAGCCAAACCATTTCTCCATAGACAATCACGGTCCTTTTTTCTGCACACACCCACAATACGTTCATACAAAAATTCCTTAAGTACACAAGACACTTGTTTAACCAGGAGATAAGATTTTAGGAAGATTTTAGTTAGAAGTCTCCAAAAAAAACCCCAAACAACAATAACTGTGCAACAGTGCCAGCCACCTTAGGCATGTTTCAACTTGCCCTCAGAAAAGAAAACAGAGATGTCACTTTCTCTGAACTGTACAGAACATTGACAAACCCCAACCTAAGATGAAGTTATGCATTCCCAGACATCTTCAGGCTGCAGTTCTGCTACAAAATACCCTAAGGGAGATGTGCAGCAATTTACTGTAAGCATCAATAAAGTGTGCAGCATGATGCCTGTTGAAAATGTTTATCTCTTGCAACAGACATGACAGAACTTATGTATAACTGGATACATGAGAAGTTGGTTTTTTGCTCACTGCCTTTTGTCCTCCTTGTTCCTTATATAAATCACAACACTGTAAGAAAGGGTTCAACTACTTTGAACTTTTCCAATTAACTCAGCATATGGACACTTGTTCGGGAATAACTGCCTTTTTATGTATGGCTCAGAGGACTTTCAAAGTCTGTCTGCCCAAGCTCATCTCAAAACAGTCAACTAATATACTGAGAATTCATATTGGGGAAAAAAAACCAAACACAAAAAACAACAAAAAAACCCACCAACAAAATCTTAGTCATTAATTCTGCAGAATTACAGCATCATACATTGGTAATACTAAAAGCTTTATTTACACAAACAGGATAATTCCAAGCTTCTTCCTCATTTATTTTGAGAGAGTCTCCTCTGCAAAAATATACAGAATGCAGTGGGTAGATATTTATTTGCTCGTCCTAAATCTGTCTTCAGAAAGCAAACAAAAGCACACACATAACCAACCAAACAAAAAACCCCAACACAACAACAACAAAAAACCTCAAACATCAACCAAACCACACAAAGTACCAAAAGAGTAAATCCCCCAAAATTCCCTAAAAATCTTACTGGATAACATACTGGAAGTTGCATGTCTAAATAATCCTTTTCAAAATGAAAGTGCAGTTCTCAGGAATCTGCAAGAAGGAAAGAGGAATAGGGGAAATTTATGGTGCCAGCTAGTGAAAAATATCTGATGAAATTCAGTACTCAAATAACAATAAACTTGTTTTATCTTCCTAGAGGCTGCAAGAGAATTCTTCTGTTCACGCTCAAAACCACACAGCTACAAAAACCACCTGCCAAACAGTATGAGCAACACAACAGCAATATCTGCTAGCTGGACTGCAGCATAGGATTCATTGGCATTTCCATCACATATTGACACCGTGGGTGAGTAGTGAGATGTATTTGCTAATCTCAACTATAGCATGCTCAGGTTCTGTAGATAGAAACATGATTCAACTGCTGACAGAGAACAGGATACTACTCACTGCAAGGGATACCACATGTCCTTAATTTCAGATGAAGTTAGCACAAATCCTTTGTTCCCCGCTCCCCACCAAAACACCAAACTTGAAAATGCAGTGAAAATACTACTGCATCAAAGGACTCCAAAACTGCTAAAGATGCACACATGTAAGTCAGCAGTCTTCATTTATTGAGGTATCCAACCTCCTTCTACTCAAACTGCCAAACGGTAGCATTTTGAGAACACGGCATTTTACAACCACAAACACTTTTTACCTTCTACCTACTCAACAGGGAACTGGTATCCTAATCAAGTTCAACCACAACAGTCATAATGACAAAAACATTCCCAAGCACAATATCCTCTCAAGGATGTTGTGCTGAACAGAAAAGAGGACGGTGCAAAGGGTGGCATAAGAGCAAGTGCAGAATCATAGACACATGTACTTCAGACAACAGCAGGGTACACTGCAGTGTATCTCTGGTGACCTGGAAGAGAAGAGCATGTTAATTCACCAGGAGTGGGAGGTGGGGCAGAGAGGGAATCACATAAGCAGGCAGCCACAGAGAGGTCAAAGTAAGGTGGAATTTGCAGACAGAAATTACTTGCCAGAGTGTGAAAATAAGTACAATCCTGGAAATCGGTATTTCAGGAGAAAAAAAGAATTATGTCAATGGAAGTAAAGGGGAGAATGCAGTTACTTTGCTCAAGTGCAAGGACAAAACCACCTTGGAATACAAGTCACCCATTAGCAACTCTAAAACTGGAAGAAATCTCATTGAAAGCAGTCACTTCTAAGAATCAGAAGGACCAGCTGGAGAAATTAAGAGCATTTATACAGTTCGGACAAACAAGATGGAAGAGAAGCACAGCACGGACAAGCGCAATCCACTGGTAACTGAAGAGCGTAAAATGCAGAAAGAGGAGTCACTTGGGATGGTTTAAAGGAGATTAAAACAAGAACAAGTTAAATGAAAATTATGAAGTTATACTTCCTGTGCAAAAATCAAGACTTACATCTGCGAGTCATTAATTTACAAGCCTCAACACACAAAGCAATCCACCCTCACAGGGTTCCTGTGTAAAGACACAGAGTGGGCACAGTCAATCTGCTACAGCACACAAGGTCTTCATTATAAAAACATCTAATAATTGTTCTAATTATCTCCCTCTCGCATGTATAGAGATGAGCTTACAAAACAAAATCCATTCACATTGCTAAAATTTGGTTTATGAGCTGGGCTTTGCTGTTACTAAGTGGCAAAAGTATCTTGCAAGCTGGCTCCATAAAATAAGTAAAAAAATTTTTACTTTTCTAGAACTTTCAAAGAGGAAAGCCTGGAACAAGCATGAGCTGGGGAACAGCAACCACTGAAAAAAATTCTGTCCTGTACACTCAGCTTCATAGAGCACAGCATGTTTGCTGTGGGCATCAATGGAAGAGTGCAGCAAGTGCTGCTTCCTGTCCCACGATGCTGACGGTGCAGGAGAGCACAGCTCTGCAGAGCAGGCAGGACTGGATGCCTCCACACAGCACTTGTAATTCACTCACTTTATCAACAGATGACGCTTGCACTGCCCTGCTGGGTCTCAGCACCTCATCATTTTTATGTCTTCAGATCATAGGAAAGTACCGCTATTCCCATGTTATTACAGACCAGGAAAACGGTCTGTATATGGAGCAAGAAGCTAGACACAAAATAAGCCACTAGCCGCATCAAAGTTATTTTCAGAACTGCCAGTCAGCTACCACCTAAACCTGCAGAACACCCAAGTAAGTACCTCTTTTCTTTCCCAGCACATACTCTACACTTAAGAAAACATCCTGACAAGGCTGATAACCTCAGGAAGAACATCAAGTTCAAATGCACGAGAAAACAATAAACAAAACAAGAGTGCATGAAGCATCAGCATACTCCAAGTCTTTACTCATCCTGGTAATCCTAAAAAGAAGTCCTAACCACTTGACTGAGACATCAGGCTTCCTCTACTCTGTTTCTCAGGCACACTGACTTTTGATTTTTCCTGGCATAGCAAAAAGTTTCAAGAGAAGGAAGTGACACTACTCTTAACTGGCCTGTGGCTTGACGATGAGAATACTCCCCAGGGAAGTAGGAAACTTGGACTGGAATCCGCCCTCTGCCCCTGGGACTCGGACATGATGTCACATCACTCAGCACTGCAACATCAAAGCCGCTTGCTGGTTTGGCCCTAACTGAAAGGCCGACAGTACACACATCTACAGGAATGAGGAAAAACCAAAGCCCAGCCTCCAGGTCCGCTAGTTTTACACTGCTATCTGCAGAGGACCATCTTCTCTTTCTTGACAGATGTCAAAGCTGGCAGGAACAAAGCGGCAGCCAGGAAGGCACTTATCTTACACTAGCATCTGCAACACACTTTACAAGACAGACGAAATCCAGACTACTTGTTTTCCTAGACACCTAAGAAAGCTGTAAAGACTCATGGCATTCTGAGCTTGTCTTCAGTGCACATATCTTACTTTATCTACAAAAACACATTTTTCACATTAATGCAGACACCAAAACACCAGACAAAAGTCCAGTATTACTCCAAATGTTAAATCTTTCTAATTATGAGCTACCATACAGTCATCACTGAAACATGTAAAATGCAAGATTCATGACTTCTTTCACAAATATTTTTGAGAAGCATTTACTGTTTGTGCGTGAAAAGATTCACTTCAGAGCATTTAAATTACTACAGAATTAGAAGCAACTTTTATCACAAATAATCTACAGAATGTTTCCTCTACACATCAGAGAAAACTATTTTACAAATCAACATTTTATAAAACTATATAAAATAATATATGAACTATGAAATATTCCAACTTAAGGTGTTTCTGCTATGCCCACTGAGGTTCTAATGCCTGCAACTGGCAAAAATTTAAATCTTGATGTCCAACTACGCAACACCCCAAGTTTCAGTACAAGGAGTGAGCAGGGGACGGAATCCACCACACATGTACAACACTTAACTTCTGCACACACAAACACGTTGAGACTTTGCTTCCCAGGCTGCCTTGACTAGATGAACAGCAGAACTTGAAATTCTACTAAAAACACATTTTATACATGCAGAGTAAAGCAGCGGGGAAGAACAACAGCACGGAAATCAAAGGCTTAACATTTTTTGGGAGGTGGAGAGGATTAGTGACCTACAGTTGTTGTATATAATTTTAGAGACACTTGCCCTGTTAACCTAGTTACAAAGCCAACAGTCAGTAGCAATTGAAGTCACAGTGGCAATGATATTTTTCAGGGCTCCAGAAGAGAAGATCTACATGAAGAAAACAAACACTCAAAGACTACGTAAATATCTCTCCCTCTCTCACACACACAGAGAATTCTCAATACCAAATCACCTTTTGCTTAATTTCCTCATTAAATTCTAAGATGTTTCCACTGGATTCTTTCCTTACTTCCCTTAGATATCCCAAGAGCTTTTTTGCCTTTATTTCCTTTTCTTTCCCATTACAAAAAGAGGGAGGGAACACATCTTCCTGTACTGTGGGCACCAAATGATAGTACACTGTAAGCTGACTCCCTTTTCTCCCAGTTCTTTAGTCCTTTCTCCTGCTTTAAGAAAAAAAAAGACAGAAAAAAGAATCGTTTTGTGATTTGTCAAAACTGAATATACTGACTTTAAACTATCCATTTATGAGGGCATGAGCTTCCAGAAACGACATTAGTAAAGGGCAGGCTGAGCTGGGAAACCAGTTATAGTCTCTCTGCCAGCCCTTTACTAACATAGTTTCTGCAGCACCACTTCATCGCCACAGGTTAAAAAAGTTTAAGAAAAAACCTAGTGCAACTACAGTGTTCCCTCATGTGCTACAATCACACCTTTATTCTGCTGCACAAAACCACACAACTCCCCACCCTTGGCTTCTTTACCCCATATCTCATTTTGATATCTCCAATTTCTCCGACCACTTCTGGCGTTCCTGAACCAGACACCAAAAATCCAAAGAGGTTTCAAATACAAGCATTCTATTCAGAAAGTATCCACAGCTCAAAAACCAAACAAACACAAACTTAAGCCTTGGCCAATTCCTTAAAGGAACTGTGCACCATTTTAGAGATACACGAACCCAATGTGTACTGAGCAATCTTCACACATCATAAGACGCAGCACCTTCAACTAAGGAACACTATAATAATAAAAAAACTCTAATGAAATCCAGTAGCTACATCACCTAAGATATAAGAGATCAGAATGTTTTATTTCTACAATACCTATTCATACAAGGCCAGTTTAGGATATTGAAGCAGATTTAAGTCATTCCCATTTTTAAACTGCCTTTTCATCTGAAGAAGAACTATGATCAGCTGCTTATCAATCAAAAATTAAGGGTTTTGGCTTTTTGTTTTTTCAGCACTGCCATATCTACTATAGAAAAGCTGGACTTCAGTATCAAAAAGCCATTCCTCTCCTCTCCTTAAGTGTTCATTATGGACAAGAACAATGTAATGATCTAAAACACAACACGATCCCAAGATCATTTAAAAGACAAACTGTATTAACATAGACATTCATAAATAATCTTTGCTCACTAATGCTAACCACTGCCATCTTACTGAGTTTTCCAAGGTATCAACAGTAAATGTACTTACACAGTACCCAAATTCTCTGAATCCATGCAAGAATGGCTTCTCAAAATTGGTACCATCAAACTTAATTGCAAGAGGACTTCAGGAAAGCCTAAAGACTGCGTCATTTAGCACCCCCTTTTGATTCTATATTCTAGGTCCAGCTATTATTAGAAACACATCACCAAGTCATATTTCAGTAAAACACCTACCATTCTCATGCTGGAACAACCCAACTTTTATAACCCCCTAGTGCCGCCTGCTTGCAATGCCCAAGCTCATGATACATCAGTGTTTCCATTACCAAGCTCTACGACAAGGGGTTTCCCAGTGCAGCCATAAAAAACTGATTCCATCCAAATGTTCAAGTATTTCTTACCTTAAATGAATAGCCCTCTCCTTAATCACCACAAATAGCATTTAGATCTTAATCCCTACGTGGTAGGAGCCAATGGCTCATTTAAAAGGCCAACATGGAGTATATGCTATGGTCTCTCCAGTTCTAAAAAACCATCAGTGCAGCCTTTTAATCCAAGCTTCTAGGGAAGTCAACAGCCATTTTAAATACAGATTTTTACTAACTATTCAAATTATACTATTTCATTTGTGTAGACACTGCTAGAACACCATTGTATCATGCATTAAACTCCTTTTCAGTCTCTGAATGCAAGTTCAGATTAGTGCTCAATAATGCTACGTTCATCCTATGGGACAAATCTGCCAGGAAAAACACACCATTCTACTCAAGAAATAGAAAACGCGTAAATTACAATACACAGTACATAAGGATCAGATCTCAACAAGCCAGAGAAGTCACAGACCCAAAGAGACAGCGTATTTCAAATTGTATCATTGGAACTTCCCACCTTTTACTACTACAGAAACAGCAAAAGATGAAAGATGCCCTACTGCGTGGTAAAGGCTCCACGCAGAGGAGCACATACAGTCTGTCACGTCACACACAAGCTCCGATCGGCAGAACGTGAGATTACGCCTCTGAACATTAATACAATTTCGCCTGGTTTTCGGCACGTAATTCAGATCTTAGGCACTCAAAGACACAAATAAATCAACGTAAATGCCTTACCTTCCTATTTTACAAGCCACTGCAGTTCTCAGATTATGAGTCAGTCATAGGTTAATCTGCAGAGGAATGACTCAGTATAAACTTTTAAACATTCATTATTTTTTCTACCCTACAACACGGCGATTCATTCAACGCGCTAAAACGCGGCGTCGCGAATCAGCTCATGAAATGAATGGCGTGAAAACAAAACACTTTTCTTTCCGCTCACGGCAGCCAGACGGGGATAGCGCAGCGCCGGTGCGGGCAGGCGGACTTTGCGAAAAGACAACTCCTTCCGCGCCGAAGAAGGGGCAGCTCCGGCGGGTCCGGGCGCAGCCCCATGGCCGGGGAGCGGCGGGGGCTCCGCCGCAGCGGCAGCCGGGGGGACGCGCAGCCGGGACCGCGCTCCGCGCCAGGCGCGGCGCTGCCGGCAGTGCCCCTTTAAAGGCCGTCGGCCCGCCCCCAGCACTGCATATGGAGGGAGCCAGGAGCGAGCGAGCCTTCTGCATTCAAACGACACATCAAACGCCGCAAGCGCCGCCGCGGCTCCCGGCTCCGCTCCGGCCTCGCCTCCCTCGGCTCCGCGCACGGGCACACACGCCGCGGGGAGCGGGGCAGAGAGCGAGAGGAGCAGGGGAGGGAAGGGGAAGGCAGGAATAAGTAAGCGAAAAAGGGGCACCTGCAAAGCCCTGGAGTTCGAGTGCGTCCGGGCAGAAGAGTCCGCGCCGCCCCGCCGCAGGCTGATCTATCCCCGGGCACCGGCCGCCGCCGAGGTCCCGGCACGGGCTGCGGGTGCAGCGCGCTCGGCCCCTGCCTGGCAGCAATGCCTCGGTCAGCGCCGTGCCCCCGCCGGAGCGCCCCCGGCTCCCGCCGCCCGCCCGGCCCCGTCCCCCTGCCCGGAGCGCCCGGGCGCGGGCAGGCGAGCGCGGCCGGTGCCGGAGCCCCGCGCGGGAGCCGCCGCCACGGCGGCAGCGGAGCTCCCGCCCTCCCTCCTCCTCCTCCTCCGCCGCCCAGCCGAGCCCCGCCGAGCCCCGCGGCCGCCCTACCTGCGAGCGTGTGCGGGGAGCGGGGCGGCGGGCGGCAGCTGGAGCCGGGAGAAGGCGACCGCCAGCCCGGCGGAAAGTCCCGACCGCTGTGCGCCGTCTCCCCCCGCCCCGCACTTCCTCTCCCGCCCGCTCAGGCTGGAAATCCCCGGCGAAGCCCGCTGCTCTCCCGGCTCCTCCCAATCGCCGAGGGCGGGCCAGGCACGGCCGCTCAGCGCGCAGGCGACAGCCGGGGGCCGGGCTTGCCCTGGCCGCTGGCCTCGGCTGCACCTGATGCTGCCGTCACCCCCCTCCCGCGGGCACGGCTCGGGCAAAGGGGCCCCGCGCCCGGCGAAGGAGGCGCGGGCTGGGCTGCGGGGCACAGCGCGTCCCGCTCCGGGCGCGGGGTGGTGCCGGCGGAGCCGTGGGGGCTCGGCCGGAGGGCGGGCGCTGCTGCTGGGCACTGGGGGAAGGAAGGGCGCGGGGGATGGCGCCGGGACGCGGGGCTCCGGGAGAGCGGGATCGGCGCGGCGGAGAGCCGCTGGCTTCCCCTGCCTGTCCCGAGGGAGGTGCAGCAGCCCCGTTGAAAGAGCGCCGCGAACACGATAGCGTTTATTAAACAAAGAAAATGCCATGGGAAGAAAGGGAGGGAGGGGAATCAGCAGTTGGGAGGGGGAGAAGGGTCTGGAAGAGATCAGGAAAGAGCAGCGAGCCAGAGCCGCTCGCTCCCCGGGAGAGGCCGGTCAGGGCGCACCGGCAGCCGCCGGCCGTAGGTGCCAGCCCCGAGTGCCGGCGGCGGGCAGGGGGTGGGGGCTGTTCCCTGCCGGGCGCTCCGGGGCCGCGAGAGTCACCCGTGGCCCCTCCGCAGGCCACCGGGGAAAGGGGGCGGCGCTGGCAGCCCACGGAACCTGTCGCTCCCGGCGGCCAGGTGAAATAAATCCCTGCGTCGTGCTCCGCTAGCATCGCGGTGTGTCCCGACCGCGGCATTTGTTCCGCCTCTGCCGGCGGTCTCGCATTTACACGGGGCATCGTTGGCTGTCGTGGGTTGTCGTGTCCCCGCCGCCTCACCGGGCTGCGGGGAGAGAGGGAGGGAGGGGGAGAGGCGGCTCTGGCGCGGAAGCGGCGCGGGGGCTCAGCCGGAGCCGGGAATGCCCAGCCGGAGCTGGGGATGGGGGCTTAGCCGGAGCCTCAGTCCAGGGCGGGCTGCAGGAATTGCCCCACAGGGGCCCTCGGAGCCCTGGGTGCTGCGATGGGGCTGGCAGCCGGGAGAGCCGCAGCTCTAAGGAATGTGCAGAGCTGAACACGGAGAAATGTGTGGTGTTTGGCTAATTTCAGTGGGATGAGGTCACCGTCTTTTTTGGACGTTGTTTATCGAGGGATCACTAGGGAGGAACAGTTGGATGCGTGATCCTGAACGGACAGGCTTTGCGTCATAGTTGCCGCTTGCAGCATCTCCACGAGTCCCGAAATCCATCCTGACCCTTCTCGGTCTTCATATCCCCCGGCTCTCCGTAACGCCCACGCCACGCTGCCCTGCAAACCTAAACATCTCTAGCTCCGGCACTGTCCTCGCCAGCCTCTAAATCACGAAGCTTGGCCGCACTGCTAATTCCCTCCTGTGTGCTGTTTTTCTCCTCATCCCGCTTCTCTGCTTTCTCTTTTTCCCCCTCTCTCCCGCCTTTGCCGCTGTCCCCAGTTAAAGGCTGGCTTAGCTGTCAAGACAACTGCGGCTTTTGAAACGATGCCGTGAACCTGCCATCAGAGAGACAGAAAGTCTCAGACGGATGTCTTACATGTTCTCGTCACTTGTTCAAGATTGCTTAGCTCTGGACCAGCAGAAAGGATTGTGCACCGAGCCTTGATTTCTCCAGCAGCAGGGCTGCAAATAAGTTTCTATCAGAGACAAACCTGCAATTTCCTCCTTTGCCACTCTTTCTGCTGTTGTGTATGTGTCCTCTTGTTTCGCCCTAAAAAAAGAAAAAAGAAAAAGAAAAAAAGGGAGAAAACATAATAGAATTCCAGTGCCTGTAGCTCTAGCAGCTGTACTAATGTATTCTTCCCCAAAAAGAGAAAACAAATTCTTACGCCATTTAAAGATGTCAGAAGCCTTTCCACGTTAGAAAAAGTCTGTTGACAAAGGGATGAAGTGATGATTTAATTATATACCTAGCATTTCAATTGATTTGATGGGGGGGTTTTGGGTTTTTTTTTTCTTTTTCCATATTGTGGCTCCAAAATTTTAGAGATTTCTAATACAATTATTACAGCAAGATATGTCACCAGTGCTTAGTCTTTAATTGTTTTGGAATTCTGTGTTTTAAGCAATGTTTTCTCTGGGGCTTAAGGTGTTGTCTCAAGGATGCTGTGATATGCTAAACACTTCTGCTTGGCAGTAGTATTTAGAATATAGTCATTGGAGGGGTAGCTACTTAAAACAGCAGAAATTATAGTAAAGACCATAGAGTAGCTCTATATTTTAATAAATTGTTTGAAGAAATAAAATAATAGTGCATTACATTGGAATATCACCTGAGAGGAAAAAATTTTTACAAAATCCACAGAGAGAAGAGTGGGAATCCCTTACAAACTTGGACAGGGATACTTATCTCCAAAACCTATTTGGAAGACATAGAAGAGCAAATGGCATGTGATTATGGGAAACTAATTTCTCAGCTACAGACTGGAAGGTACCACTGGGAACTGGTAGAGCTTAAATGTTCTGGAGTGTCATAGAAACTCGATTTCTCAAGCAAACAGTCCATGAGAGAGGATGCTATTTTAGGACTGGTATTAATAAGCAGCAAGGACCTTGTAGAAGGCCAGAGTGTTGAAACTGATCATGAACTGAGTGATCACAAACTAATCCAGCAGAAGTTAAGCTGCAAGAGGGACAAATGCAGATATTTGACTAAGACTTGGGATTGCAGAACAGCAAACTTAGAGGAATGGGGAAAATTCCTGAGGCTGACATGATGGATGAACCCAACGATGATTTTTACTTAGAGATATTGGAAGAAGCAGCAAATAAAAATTGCCAAAGCAAGGATTTGTTCAAGGTTAAAAAGGCTAGAAGCAATACCCTGTGCCTAAAACAGAATAGTGGAAGAAGGAGAGTGGAGATGCTGGTAGCCTTGGGTCTGCTGCTCTGACCTTACTATGGGGGTGAGTTCCTCCATGAGAAAATGACTGTGAGCAGCCAGCAGAATGGCTTTGGAAAAAACTCACTTGAGTCTATGATGCACAAATCATGGTATTTTTAGTAGAGAGAGGGAAGTACTAATATGGCTTTACACAGTACATCTGAGGATCCTTTTTTGGAAAATTGCATCCAGTTCTGGTGACTTACGGTCAGAAAAGATTGACTCAGGTTGCCACAGGTGCAGAAGAGGAATACTGGGGTGGCAGGGGAGCAGAGTGTCTGTATTCTTGAATGGGAGCTGCAAGCAAACAAACTTAGCTTCCTCAGCTAGCCAAATTAAGCCAAAATAGCCTGATTCATGCAGTAAATATCAAAGAAAGAGTACTATTTAAATTAAAGGATTATGTTAGCACAGTGATGCAGGGTCATAAATTGGTCATGAGTATACTTAGATTGAAAAGCTTTCTAACCATTCCAAGAGCAAACAAACAGTACTCCGGGAACAAACACCTACGTGATATTAAATCAGGGCATGATGCTTTGTTGTGTCCAAAGGGGATCTGAGATGACTGAGCTGCTGACCTTTGACATTGTGCTGTAATCATTCCCGAGTTTCAGGCCTACTTCTGATCCTCTGCCCCATCTACATTTGGCTCGTGAGGGTTTTTCAACTGCCTCTGAGCACTGGAAATTAGTCAGAGACAGGATGTAGAAAGGGCTGGTGACATTAAGTCATCAGGTGCTTTGTGGTGGATCTTGCTCACAGGCAGACTGTGATTGCCAGATTTGTGTCACCACAAAACCTTTTCCCTCAGGTGAGCCTGGGAAAGGACAGTTTCGTGTTCCCCCTGCCACCTTCTCAGAACCTTCTGGGAGATTTGTTTGGTAAATATCTTGTTGCATGGGTACTGGTTATAGTCTTCTCTGACACAGTGCTTGAGAGGTTTCGCCTTTTACTGAAGCTCCTAAGTTTATTACCTCTTATCAAAAAGGCTTTGGTGACTCTTAGTGAGTGGGGATGCAGAAAAGTAATTGCTCTGAGATCTCCTAAACAAAATGGCCATTATGTGTTTGTAGAGGGGGATCATTCCCTGTCCTATCTTCCCAGAGGTGGCATCAACAGGTTATTTTTAATTCTAGAAGTAAACCTGAGAGGAGAGAGAAAGAGGGCAGCAAGCCATTGTTTTTTGTGTGAATTTGCTTATTGCAATTAACAGTCATTCAGCTGAACATTTGTAAGTTGGAATGGTACAGTATATCCTAATTAACCCTGCTGTTTCAGGTGCAATTTGGCACTGCTTCTGTATGGAATACTAACTCTAAGTGTCGTGGTTTGTGTGCTTCACATGGCTTCTCCACAGTTTCTGCAGAAGGTGGTTATGGGTTTCTTCTAATCAATACCTATTGTGGATCTGAGCAACACTTAGAAGGAGCCAGTTTCTACATTTCTGGCACTGAGGCAGTTTCTTGACTTGCAGCTTCCTCATCCTATGCTCCAGATTGAAGACATTAACAAAATAATAAAATCATTAATTTTTTTTTTAATTGCTGAAGCACTGCCCAAGAGGACCTGTATTGTGGGAATACACATTCATTTATTGCATCCTATACATGAGATAGGGGTTCCTAAGGGTTTATTTCAACTGCTACTAGGCAATAATGTCTAATGTGATAGCCCATTTGTTTAGGAGAAAAAAAATTCCCCTGCCTAAGCTATGATTTTCTACTTTAATTTCCTAAAAAGTGACAGTTTTCCCAATGACAAGCATTTAAGGTGAAACATCCCCCAACTCTTCCAGAAGTAAGTTATATATGCCTTTCTGCATTTGCTATGTAACATATTTCTTTTCTTTCAAGTTAATTTTAATTCCCAAGTCAACTTATAGAGCTACTTTACACTTGACAAGGAATATTAGTATGGCATAACACAACTGTGTCTCAGTAATCTTAGGGCCTTCTTACTCTCTTGTTGAGACTATTAAAAATATATTGAGGTCCCCAGGCTCCCCTGTTATCGAGACTGCCATTGTGCCCGTGCCAAATTGACTTTGGAGTCAAATGAAATTTTGGAGTGCATGTCAGTGGATTCCCAAAGAGGCCTGTGAAGTGGTTCACGTGAACTCTAAGCTGTGCCTGGAAAAAGAGACAAGATGCAGCCCCACAGCAGGGAATTACTAGAGCACAGCAATGCCTCAGCCATAAGTCTACCTCTCAGTATGGCTGCAAAATCAGAGCAGTGATGGGAAGGGTGCAAGCTCAGCAAGATCAGCTCTCCACCATATGGAGATTTCCCTGTGACAGCTGAATCTGAATGTAACTGATAAAAGCATCTTAAAGGCTGCTTTGTGCCTTTAAAGCAGCACAAAGAAGCTTTATCAGGAAGAAGGATTTGGTCCAAAAGATTTCTTCAGACATGAAGTGTCAATTCTTATGCTAGTTTGTAACTAGCGATTGCAAGGATTCTGTTGAAACCTAGCAAAGTAAAAAGCTGACATGAATATAACAGCTGTATTAATTTATTCAGATGTCCTCATTTTCTGGATGAAATATCCTTAGGATATCCTGATGTTCTTAGGATCTTTTCTCCATCAAGAACCTCAGAATCTAATCACACAGAAGAAAAAGCCTTACCTAACATTGTCAGAAAGACCAGGTGGGTATACTTTCAATGCTGAAAGTCTTTCATTATTGTAGAAATTGTTTCAGGCTCTTCTTAAGTAATCAATAGTAGCTTTTTCTTCAGAGTGATGTAACTACTTTTGCTTTCACCTTTTCTGCATGTAGTCATGGGAACACCAAACAACCTGTGAGAATCAGGCTTCGGAATAATTTGAGCCTTTGAGATGATTGGGAGGTGGTCACTGTCTCGTAATTTTCCTGGCTGCCAGCTTAGCTGTGTGCCTCACTCCCATTGCTGTCAGAGCATCAGAACAGCTCTGAGAGGCTTTTTCACCCTGCTCCTTTTATTGATAATGCTCTAGGTAGTTCTAAAGGAATATTTCAGAGTATTCTGGAAGGTAGTTTGAGCCTCTGGGTGTTCTTTTGTTGTAACTAAACTGTCCATAAAAGGTGCATTTCCAAAGCCTGAAGTATTCTGTCCTGAATTCACATGCAGCCTGACCCAGGCAGACTGAGCATACTTCAGTACTGAAGAGATTACACAGGATGGAACCTCTGTGTTTGCTGCCCTGGCAGATTCCTGAAGAGAATCAAGTCAGGAGAATCACCATATAAAGAACAGTTGTTCTAGAAGCCCAGAGGAAAACACTTCTGTTGTCACAATGGTTTCCTTTGTCTTAACATACACCAGCCCTCTAGTGGACCCACACTTGTGGGATTCAAGACGTGCACATCTGTACCACAGCATAAACTGCTTCTCTCTGGCTTTTGCCTTAAAGCTTGTAGCCCCTTGTTGGTCTGCCTCTTGTGACTCCACAGTTTTTCCCATTTAGCAATTCTCTCACCGTGTACAGGAAAATGGTAATTCAGATTTACAGTTTCCCAGGTACCATTCATTCTGTCTCATGACAGTATGCATAAAATGAGGTAACTCTAGAGAAGCAATAATTACCCAGCTGTTTGTCTGAAGATACGTCTGAGCTGGATTCTATTTATTCACCTGGGTCTTGAGAGTTAGGAGACATCAGCATATTCACTGGATGATATTTAAAATTATTTCACTTTGACCTGTAGTTTTTTATCGCAGGGGTTGGGGAGGTTTCTGACCTGTGCATATGAACAAAATGACTAAAAGTGCTCCAGGTGGTATTGGGAAGAAAGTGGCTGTCTTGGGATGAAAACAACTGGCTGTCTTAGCAACCCCCACATATTGCATTGTTAAAACCCAAGGGCAGGTATCTAGATTAAATGTATTTTCAGGGAAGCATGATTATACTCAAATATTTTCCTTGCTGAGTTTCAGCATTCTCTCTATTAAATATGCTCAGTTTTCAAGTAAAAAAAGTAAAATCCAAGTGCTCTCAGGACAATTTCAGCCTAGCCCTTATGAATCAAGCTTCCCTTCTTCTCCCTTCTTACTGGTTATGATGAATGCTCTGCAAGCCACATTACACCCTAATCAGCATTTGCATAATCTTTACTATCTCTGTGATTGCAGAATGAGGGGGTTATATATAAGCTAGACAGTAATTAACGAGAGCTAGAAAGAACCCAGTTCCAATGATTAGCATGAGGCAGCAATGATTCATGGGCTGTGAGTCTTTCATGTGCACCATTTGGAAGAGAGCTACCCTGCTACGAGGACTACTTTGAGTTTCTCAGTCAGGAGGAGCTATTCAGATTTTTGAGTGCAGACTCCTACAAAAGCCCAAGGAACAAAAAGAAGCCAGACAGACCTGTTTGACATTGTGTCTTCAATCACTGGATATAATCTACAATTCCACTGCAGAGGCTGCTGTTTTGGTACTGGGGGGATAACAGGCAAGTTCTGTTGGCACCAACCCACTCAAGAGCCATGTCCACCAGAGAAGTAGCCCTTCCTGCTCTTCCAGATGCCGAAAGACCTGTTGTGGAATTAGGAAAGTACTAGCTAAGATTCTGCGAAGGTCTGAGCTAGGAGTATTAGAAAAATTCCCTTGGAGCCTTCAAATGATTGGAAAGGAGCATGCCTGATGAAACTGGCTTGAAGATTTTCCACAGTAAATATTTGAGCTACTTTTCTCAGCAGTGCTCATCTGCTGCAGCCATGGGATGCTGTCTCAGTCACAGGCATCTCCCTGCTGAAAAATGGGCAGAGGGGGTAACCCTTTGCGCTAGCTGCCCTTGAAACTCAGAAAGTTTGCTTAGGCTGCAGCTCCATAAAGAACCCTTGGAGCAGTGGAAGATTGAATGAGAGGTCAGCTTACAGGACACACTTAGTAATCTGCTGCCAGTGAGGAAAACAAGGATTCTTTGCAAATCAAAATGAATTTTGCATTTATTTGTCCACAAGAAGAGATGATAATAGAACAGAACCTGTTGTCAAACTGCAGACAAGCCCAGACACTCCTGTAATTTTAGCAGACGGAGCTAAAGGAGCCCCAGAATATTCTAAGGACAACCCTCTCACTTTAATAATAGCAGGCAAATGTTGTCAGTGGGTTTGAGGACAAGGAGCTGCTTGTTCAGCCTCAAATGGAATAGCTGAAGTCTCAGGATTCTTAAGGAGCTGAGACAATGGGACTTTACCATTCACTGGGTCACACCACAGCAGTTCCCAAGTCCTTCGCTTTTTCATCCTTCCTAGTTTGTATCCCAGAGAGATAAGAGCCTTTTTCTGATCCTGTGCTACTTTCCTAAGTTCAGTCCTCAGTGTCTGCTCCAGCTGCTAAGAGAAATGCTTTCACATCCTGAATTAAATGCTCCTCTGTTGCAGAGAGATGCGAGTTAAAATGCAGAAAATCTTATGTCACCTTTGCACTGAATTAAAAGCCACAAAAAGCAAATTCTTCTTTGGCCTCATTCATACCTGGGGACTGCTAATTTGTCTTTGTGGAATTGCTGCAGACTGACACCAACATAATCCAGAGCACAAAGAGGCCCCAGGCCTCTCCTGGGCTGTTTTAGATACTACACAGTCAGAAAACCAAAACCTAGCATCTCTCCCTCCTCCAGTTTCCCCAAGGTATCAGGAAACATTCTGGTCCTAGGTCGAAAGTGGAAAGCTGGGGTATTTGCACTTGCTTTCTTGGAGTTATTCCCAATCCATACTGTGGTAGCAGACTGTCGACTCAGCTGAGAACAGAACTATTTTTCATTAGCTGGGCCTCCCATTTCAGGGGCTGTGGAGAGAGAAGGTGGCAATCTGCACCTTCCCCTGCAGAAAAAGAAGTTATTTCCAATGGTATTGGTGCTAAAATATAGCTTTGCATCTTTTATGGACCTCAGGAAGTTCTTTCTTTATAAGAAGGGCATTTCTAAACCTCAAACACATCTGAGGAGCTACAAATTGCCAATTTTCACAATCTTTATCATAAGTTTTGTGATATTTGAGGCTTTTTCCTCAAAGTACCAGCTCTTGGAATGATGTGATTATGTAAAGAACTCCCATTTTTCTTTCATTTAAACAAAAAGGCAATAATTTTCCTGCTCTCATGGTTATAGATAGAAGCTTAAAAATATAAACTGAGCACACTGCAAAGGCTGAGGAATCAGAAGGCAAAGCAAAATTAATTGAACATATATTCACTCCTAAACATTATAACTGGAAGTCCCTTTCCTACTTTTTTAAAAGATCTGACTCATTATTCTTACATTATTCAGCTTGGCAATACCATACAGATTCATTATGCTCTTGGATAAAATTCTTTGTCACGCTAAAGGCTAAATTGAGCCAAGAGTAAGCTCACTATAAACAATTACATGTATTTTCTATTCTCAGCTTCTTAAAAACATCATCTACTCTTTACAAAAGCTCTGTAACACAATGAAGACTAAACCTTTCATCTAGGCAAGCTCCAATATATGACAAATATAAAAATTGAAAGGCACAATGGAAATAGAAGCTAATAAAACTTGAAATAGGTGAAATTTATTTCTTTAAAGTCTCACTTCTCTCATACCCACTGGACCACGGTCTGTTCTGGGTTGCACCAGGGTAAACCCAGAGTAAATACAGTGATATAATCTGACTTTATTGTTCACAACTTATATATTTTGCAGTGAATTGATACCAGTTCTGCTAAGTGTATTTGTCATTCCATCTCTACTTCCCCCACTTATATCAAAATCTAGTGACAACAATGTGACTGGGGGACTGAGAAAATACTAATATTAAGCCTGTGTGTGCAACTTCAGTTTGTCTGCTATCCCTTCTGCCCTGCTTCTGAATGTGTATTCTGAAGCCCTTAATGATGCAATCACATTTTTTCCCACAGGATTTGCTCTCTAAGTAAGAGATCATTCTGTTGAGGTTTAGATATGAAGCATGCAGCAAGAGGGACTCCTGTCTTCCAGATCTGTATTTCACTTTATCCTTAAAGAGGAACTTGGTACTACAGAAACCAAGCCCTATAGAAAGAAGGTGAAAAGTGGGTATTTGCACACTGAGCTAGTAAGGAATGCAGGATTGCAAAGAGTTTAACATGCTGTGCTTCAAACACCTTCAATTAGAAGGGAAAATCATGCAGCTTGCAAAAGAAACACTATCCAGGAGTCATACTTGCACTCCTCTAGTTCATAATCAGGAGGTGTTATCCATTATGCTACCAGAATGCTGTTGGCAAGGTCTTTGCTTGGACAGATGCACCCTGTAATCAAAGTTGAAAAATAGATAATGAAATTTATTTCTAAAACCCCACCTAACTTATCCCAAAAATAACAGAGCAAAATGAAACCATTGCCAAGCTGATATGAAGATCAATTGAGTGTTTGTGAAGCCCTCAAGAGCAGCAGTGATGAATACTAGAGAGAAAATTTTAGGACTTGAGCTAGCACATCACTGACAAAAAGTAAGAGGAATAGAGGTCTTACATGGTTACTCTCAAATCCTCCAAAGCCAAGAGCACTTATCCCTCAAACCCTCTTTTAAAATCCTGTTTGCAGCCTAAGAGATCCAGATCCAGCTGGGATTCAAATGGCAGAAAAAAGTATGTACCAGAGAAAAACAAACATATAGCACCCTTACTTAGGAGGAAAAAGATGGCTTTTCAAACAAGCCTGGAGAACACAAAATAAATATGCAGGGCACCACACACTGAATACTGCAGAGAAAACAAGATTACTAAGGGGTCCGCTGTCCATCTTGTGTATCAAAAAATTAAAGTCCTTTGGAAAGAATAGTATCCCACTAAGGACTGCATCATAACACCGTCTTTATTCTGACATTTTTCTGAGTCATCTGAATTTCTGAATCACCTGAACTTCAACCTCATTGTCACTTGTTCATGTGGATTTCTATTTTGGGTGAGGGCAAGGTGAGTGATGACTGATTTTTTTTTTTTTTTTTTTAATTGTGTCATCCACAGTCATATTCTCATGCTCAGATAGAGGAGATTCTTTACATCCACCCCACAGACTTCTACTGCTTGACCTAAGACAGCAGCTCCTCACAGTGCTGCAACGCTGGGTGCTCTGCAGGAAGAGCTCCTCTCCTGCCACCACAGCATCACAGCTGCTCATCACCACAGCAGAACAGTGAGGCTCAGCAGCCTGGATGCTTTTCCATGCCCTGATGGGGGCTGTTGCACATCTTGATGGGTCCCTAAAAGGAACCCTACTTCCTCTCATGCTGCTAATTTTTCCTGTTGTTTTAACTTCACTCTCCATTTCTCAGGGATCTCATCCTCATCCCAGTCTTTCTCTCATTATAACCTCCAACTCCTGATTTTCCATCCAAGTACTGTTCTCTTTCTACACTGTCACTGCATTTGCACCAAAGACCAGCCATCTTTTAATCATGTTCATTCCTGTTTTTTCTCCCTTGCGCTTGCACAATTTCCTTTTCCCTTTATATGTCTGTCACCTCTAAGCCTGTGCCCCACACCAGCTATTATTGTGACACCTTTGCCAAAACAAACACCCTGAGCTGGGTTATTGGAGACCACCCTGTTGCAATCTGAACCCTTGCTGGTGCACGAAAACTACAAATAACACAAAGTATTGAAACAGGATAAAAAACCACGCAGGAGCAAGGGGCAGTGTGTTTGTTGATTCAAGTTCAGAGTTTCATTGTCCATCATTCAGTGCATTTCACCTGCACATTTTAAGATATTTATAGGAGGGCCCAGGAAGCCTGAAATCTGTCTAGAACTGCAGGGTTCAAAAATCAAGAATTTTAACATGCTGTGATCTGCTGAAGACACCAAAGGAAGGGGGCTAATTGGGCTTGACACACTTTTTCCTGCATCAGTAGGCTTGGTTTTACAACCCAAATGGAATGGGAATATTCTGGTGAAGATGTTTATTGAACTGAAAGTAAATTCAGACTCAGTCCATTCTATACCATTAAAAATTAGGCAAAAAAATAAAATAAAATACAAAAATCCCCAGACTTCTTATGGCATAGTCAAAGGCCTTTTCTCATTGAAGAAGGTCAAAGAAAACAGATTGGAAAATCTAAAATTCACTTTTGAAAATCTAAAATTCACTTTTGAAAATATAAAATTCACCTTTGAAAGTATAAAATTCAAAGAAAGGGAGAAAAAAACCACCCACCAGATGATTTTACCATGAAGCATTAAAGGACACAAGTGCAAGTAAAAGGGTCACAGTAAATACAGCATAGCCTGAGGCCTTCAAAGGGATAGCAATAACACACTTAATAACCAGTGTCAAATTCCCGTGCCCTTGGAGTATTCCAGTAATAACTGGAATAAGACTGATTTTTGTCTCTAATCTTATCCATCTTTTTCCCCACAGTTCAGAGAAACCCTGCTGTCTGGAATAAAGTTCTGAGGAGACAAAGACAGAACAAGTCTAGGCATGACTACCTAAATTATTAGGGATGGCCTGGGATGCTGAGACTCAGAGGTAGGTACTGTAATATCTGGAACAATTATTCTCGCCCGGTGTTGTCCCTCAAGAATCTCCAATTAGTTCATGCAACAGATAAAAGCTTTGAAAGGTCTTCAAGATCTTCCCTTGTAGCACAATTCCAGCCCTGCCTCAATGCTCTGCTGATCGACAGGAGGTGAATGGATCTCTTTGTCAACTGCTCTAACCCCTGCCTCTGGTGTCATCTCCTGCAGCTGACACAGAAACAGCACAAACAACAACAACATAACACAATAAAGCAAAGTTTCAGGCATCGAGCTGCAGTTTGAATTCTGAAAGGAGACAGGCACTGCCTGGTGGCGTGCAGTCAGATGTCTCTCCCATGAGAAGGGCTGGATATAAAACTTCAGGTGGCCTCTTGCAAATGTAACTGTGGCAGTGTAAGGAATGTCCTTGTCCTTCAGCTACAGTTCCTGGCCTGAATAACTGTTGCTTTCCTTTTGCAGGGTTGGCAGAGTTCCTTGTGACATAACCCACCTGCCTCAGAGGTGAACTGGTCCGACATTGCCCTGGAGCAGGTGAGGAGTGCTCAGGGGAACTGCTGGGGTGTGACAATGGTTACCTCGGGCAGGGACATGACCAACTCAAACAGCTGAAGGGATGGTCATGTCTTAAACTGATGCAGTTTCTTCTAAAGTGGCAATGTATACCCAAGGATGTCTCCTCTTTTCAGCGCCTCCTATTTTGGGTAACTGGCATCTCAGTATAGTGGTTTTTGGGATCTTCTTCTGATGTTACCTTGCCATCTTGGGGAGGCAAAGGGTCTGCCACAGACCTGCAGATCCTCCTGTGGCTGGTGTGCAGCTGTCTTCTAATTACCCCATCAGTAGGGCAATCCACCTTTCACAGCAAGAAAATGCACCAACAACCCAAAGGCACTACTAAATGACAGGAAGGAGGCCCCAAGGAATTTTTTCCCTTACCAACCTCGCCACAAAGTTGGTCACTTGTATCAAAAGGGAGTATTCTTTACCTAAAGTTAATTGTAACTCTTACATGATGATCCAAATAATAACTTGAAATGAATCTTTGCAGAATTGAACCAATAGCAGCAGAAAGGCTTTTAGATGCCAGATGGTGTCTTTAGGGTTCCCAGACATGCACAAAGCCAGCAGGCTGCCTTTTAAACCTTGAATGTTTTCACTGTCAAACGACTTTGCCCTCTCTTCTGCCTCCCTCCCTCATCATCACTATGGTGACTACTGTATTGCAGCCTTTGAAACTCTCTCTTTCTCTCCCTTATTAATTCTTTTTCCTTCAGCATCCCTTTTCCTTTTGACCCAATCCTGCCCTTTAAATGATAGGATCAGCTCTGGACTGAGGCTGAAGTCATCCCAGCTGTCCAGCCTGTCCCTGTAGCGTGCTTGTCTCATTGCTCATCAATCATCTCCTGAACTACCTCGGTTTGCCAAGCAACATTTTAAGACAAACTGAAATAAGCAACAGTTCACCTTGAAACACACACTCCCAAGTGTGACAGCCAAAGATCTGACTGACAAGCAGCTGTACAACAAAGGGGAGGGGGACAAATGTCCTAAGATAAACTTTCCCTTCTCTTAAAACAGTCTCCTCCGTAACACAGGTAATGAATGCTCATCCATCTTCCTCTTATTGATTTAATCTTATGTCAAATCTACCTTTTCACATATTCTGGAAGAGATCCTGTTTCCCTCCACGTGTCACCCACCATCACGTAGCACAGCCACTGATAGGAGCAAGGTCCAGGGAGGATAACAAGCTGTGTTGTTTCTGATGCAAGGCACAGCCCCAGAGGCTCAAAAGTGCTAACTCAACTTCAGCTTGGCAAATGAAGTCCGAGGCTTCAGACAGAGCATCTCAGCCCTGTGTGTCCCCCTTAACGTATTAGAGAGGAGAGAAAGCATTAAAAGCATCACATATGTGAAGGATCAAGTACAACTCCTATTTTAACATGACTTGCTCCCTTTCACATTTTATACCGATTTCCCATAGAAATAAAGCTTATGAGATCAGCTGGGCAATGCACATCTCTCACCCTTCAATCCTCTTTCCCCATTAGCCAATTTAGCTTTCTATTAAGAGCACTTAATAGAAAGCAAAGTCCTTCAGGCTTAAATTAATTCTTACAGGATTTATAAAAACCAGTGGCCAGGAAGCAGAGACCATGGTTTGGACTTTCCCAAGCTGACCTCTGATGATTTTGCTCCTGTCACCCAATTTCTAGACTATCACTTTGCTTTAAAATCCTTTGGTGGGGGGAAAGGGGAGTAGGAGGGAGTGGGGTGGCAGGGGTGAATTATGTGTGGAATGTTGTAAGGGCAAAGCAAAGGGGAAACACAGTGCCGTGGTGAGTACACCAGTGCATCAACTGATGCCATCCACTACAGCCACTGCGGTGCAGTTGTGGTGAAGGCCAAAGACAGGAGAATCCTCACAGCCACCCTTGGGCGGCATGCCATGGACAGGCATAGGGATAGGGCAAGATATTGCAATGCCAAACACAGTGTGAAGAAACCAGGAAGCCTCATGTAGCTGTGTAACTGCGGTCACACCGGTGGGACTGACAAGCTTCTCTTGAGCAGCCCACCTTATGGTCCAGTCAAGGACTAACCAAATCCTTGCCTAAAGGTCTGAAGTCTGGCTTAATACGAGCCATAAAAGGATACTGTACATTAGGGATATGTCATCCAGGAAATGTCTAAATATAGCTTTACATGAAATGAACACGGGGTGCTGACAATGACGGCCATGAATGCACGACCTTAGGATAAGGATGAAAAATTAATCAATTAAAAATGTATAATAAGAGATAGCAGCCACTGAGGAAGTGCACTGCACAGTGCAAAGGGCTGATTGAATACCAGGGAGCAGCTGTGGCTCAGTTCTTCCACCTTTAGCTGCTGTGTCATGTAAGCTTTGGTACAGGTGTTAAGCTACTGTCCCCCCTATCAAATGCTGGGGTGAGCCCTTTGCTGTCTAGAGCTGTGTGAAAGGGCTGCTCAATGGCAGGCAGCAGGAAAAGGACATTCCCTAGCTGGATTGTGGTCAGTTGATAGATGGTCAGCAGTGGAGATGGGCTCTTGATGGGCCCCATCTCTGGAGCACAGCAAGTTCTGGAGAGTGTTGTGGTTATGGGTTGCGAGAGACCTTGAGAGCTCACTGATCATGGAGGAGTGGGGTGAGGTATTGCCTTGTTTCCCTGGAGCTCCCCATGTGCTGGGAGTTGTTGCTGCTGGACCACAGCCCTGCTGTTATCTATGCTGACAGCAGCAGCTCACGCAGCCCCTCAACGAGAATGATCAAGTCAGGGGAAGGGATGGGTTAAGGAGGGGGAAATGACAAGACAATCTCAAGAGAAACCTGGAGCAGCAGAAAAACAGAGAGGCTGTAAAGTGCAGAGAAGATGGAAAGGAGGGTGAAAGGCTGAAGGCAGCAGAGCAGTCGTGGGGAGGTCAGGAAAGCGGAGTGGCTGAAGAACGTGGAAGTTGCAGGGCATGACATCCTTTATGCTTTTTGCAGAGATAACAGTAGATTTGAGTATAATTAACTTAAAAGTCAATACTGCCCTTTACATGATAGGAACATAGATCTGCAGAGAAACAGGCTTCATTATGTTTCCTGCTTACGGGATGACCTACTCTCAGGGAAAGTCACTCTCTGACTGGCTCTTGTAAGGTACCGGAGGTGACAACAACTGTCCATTTTGGCAAAAAGGGAAAAGGTTATTTTAAATGGGCCACAAGAGATGTTGTTCTCCTTTCAGAGCTCAGAAAAAAAAAAGAAAAAAAAAAGAGACATGAGCACACAAATGGAGGGCAAGAAGGAAAAGCTGCAGAGACAGAAAAGACGGCAGCTGTTGTGGTGCTGACTCTTCCTCTCCATCTCATTGTGAAAGAAAAGGCACAGCTCACGCTCTCACCATTTCCTCTGAGATGATTTGTACCAGCATTGGGCTGATCAGGGCACTGCTCAGCCTTCCTGAGCACATTTGCGGTTCTCTAACAAAAATGCAATCTTGACTGCCTCATCCACACTCTGAAAGAGAAGAGAAGAGAAGAGAAGAGAAGAGAAGAGAAGAGAAGAGAAGAGAAGAGAAGAGAAGAGAAGAGAAGAGAAGAGAAGAGAAGAGAAGAGAAGAGAAGAGAAGAGAAGAGAAGAGAAGAGAAGAGAAGAGAAGAGAAGAGAAGAGAAGAGAAGAGAAGAGAAGAGAAGAGAAGAGAAGGCAGAAAGAAAAAAAGAAGCTGAAGCCCAGAAATGAAGATTTTGGCTAGATCTTTTCCTTCGATTTCCCTAACTACATAACATTTCTAAGATGAAGTAGATTACACCCATTTTAGTAACTTAGTTTCTGGGATTTGAGAAATGCTTGGGCAGGGAAGACATGAGAGTTAACAACTCCCCCAGAAATGTTTACTTCACCTAGTGCCCACTGCAAACCCAATATGGGCAGAAACCCACTCACTTATTATTTAGCCTTTATTTAATGACCACTGTGAAAGTTTGCCATGTGAATCTACAGAACCCTGAGTCCATGACAACGGGACTTTTTTGCTAATTAATTCTCTGTTTTTTTCCTAATTTCATTACATTTATTTTTAAAAAAGTTTTGTAGGAGGGGCTGAGTTCTGCCCTGGGTAACCCCAAATACCTTATATCTCTTGATTTTCATGTTTTCACCTCTCTCTATTCAACCACCGTTAGTTCTGCTATAATTTAATGTTGTGGACTCCTAAAACTGCTGCATTTAGAAGCACCCAAGAAAGTCCTCAAGAAAGTCCTCACAGCCCGTGGCTGGAGCCTGTGTTTGGGGAATTTTGTTCATGGTGTTTTTCCATGACAGGCTGATGGTCACAGCTGCTAACTCCTCTCTCCCTGCATTTCAATGGTGTCAGTCCCACCTCAGCCATCCCAGCACAAACACTTACTCTAAGAGTACAAACGCAAGGAAAAATAAGTTGTTAAGATATTGACCCTGCAGTATGGAGTGAAGCAGAGTGTCTCCTGAGAAATCCTTCTCTGCTGCATTTTATTAAACAAAAATAACTTGCAGAGCCCAGCGAGTTGAATATTTGCCCAGGCCCCAGTGAAGAGATTTGATTTTTATTGTACTCTTGCCTCTTTCTTGTGAAGGAAGGAGGATTAAAACACCTCCCCAGGTGGACAGGGGGATCTGAACAGGGCCCAGTGTTCAGGTGAGGCAGCTGACAACCAAGGATGGTGCTGGGGCTGTGGGGGAGTAGGGTCAGGAGCAAAGAAGACCAGGCAGGCTTTCTGCATCACTCAGTGACACATCTGCATGAAGTCACCCAAAGGACTGACATCCTCCAGGACATTTTATGCATCTTAACTTTATGCCAACAGAACCAAAACAGAGCTAAACAGACATTTTCCCACACTCCCTGTAAATTTTCATGAGTCAGCTAGGTCTTTGTTTGCTTTGTTTTGCTTTGTTTTTATCATTTTTCATCATAACCTGGTCATTGCTCCAAGAGGTGCCTCAGAGCTGAAGGAACATTAAAACTGAGGAACAGAGGTGGGCAAGGAGCACACCAGTCCAAGAATTAAACCAGTAGTCCTTGACAAAACCAAATCATTACTTAATACTTTTTAAGATGCATTTTTTTCAAAGTGTGGAGTCCAAGAATTAAATCAAAGTTATCTGGAGACTAAAGTGTATGTATTGGTCTCTCTAGATTCTCCCCAAGCCCCCACAGATGACACCTGAGATACTGGGAGTTCAGTGGAAACACTCACAGAAAGACACCAGCCCATTTTAGTTCATTTCTTGCTCTTCCATGGAAATACCCACTTTAAGTCTCTTCTCTTCTGACCCCTCAGGCAGACTTATCTGCATCTTAACTTTGGAAGGTTACTTTGGGGAAATTATTTAATACTGTGCTGTATTTATGCTGTTCAGGATTTTGCAGTGGGGGGTGGACCATTCCTTTATTAAATAAGGAGTCATCAGTGTGTTTTCAAACTACTCAAGCATCAACACAACCTGAAGTGGTCCTTTCTCACACATCAGCAGCCAAACCCAGCCCAGAGAGAGCTGAGGTTGCCAAGGTGGAAAGCATGGCAGCTACCTATTCTTGGTCATCAACTAAAATAACAGATTACAAGGCAAGGCCCAGGCATGATTTGTGTCACAAACATTCAAAACAAACGACTGCTTTTGGGTCACTAAAAGCCCTTCTTTTTCTCTAACTAAGTTGCTTATTTCTTAGGTTATTACCAAATCCTTTTAGCCCTCACATGCAAGAATTGCAAGAGGAATTTTTATTTGGTGACAGATAGACGGAATATTCCTGGGACAGCTGGGAAGCCCATGCTTCTACAAACATTGGCACATGGGTTTCCACAGGCCAGCACTGCTTGAGACTGTGTGAGCAGTGTCTGGGGAAGCTGAGACACTGCAAAGGAGCCACTTTCCTCCTGGACGTGTTGTGTTTCTAAGAAAAGGATGTTCTGTTCTCCGGCACCTCTAAAAACAACACTGTTTCTGTCCTCTCTAGGTTTGTTTTGCTACGCCTGATATTTTTAAATTGCTTATTAAAAACACTGCTGATTTAATTGGGTGTTTGTAATAGCATGAGATGTGTGCCACTGGCTCGAGCCAGAAAGCTTCCCCATCCCACTGACATTGCCAGGCCCCCGTGGCTCACAGAAAACCCCTTTCCAGTCACCCAGTACTAAACCCCCTTCATGTGATTCCATGACCAGCACCAGCTGAGGTGAAACCACCATGGGAAGGTGTCTCAGAGTCTGAAGTCATGCACAAAATCACCTCGCTTGAATTTCACCATCATTATCAAAATCTTTCTTCAAATCCTGTTGCAACCACAACATAGAAAAAGTTTATGTAAAAGTCTTCTCTCCTCGCTGCGTTTACCAGAACCATGATGCTGCAGTACCCTTGCACCGGAAACTGTTATAAGGAAAACTCATTAAATTTCATTGCAGAAGTGATCAAATAGGAAATGTATAGAGGAAAATAATCTCAAGGAAAGATCCTGAAAGAACTCATTTCAGGAAAATAAAAATGCAGCTGTTCCCCTCTGGAAACTGAAGAGAAGACTCTGCTTATGTAGTTACAGTGCTAAAACAAATACTAATAAATACGGAAATCATCTTTGTAACAGTTAAATAAAGTCATTGCTAATTAAGTGACTGCTTACACAAAATACACTAAACTAAAACAATGTTCAAAATACAATATTAAAACATAAATACACAAAAGGGGAATTCTACATTAAGTCAATTCGTTGCTTAACGCAATTTTTTAAAAAATTACACTTTTCCAGAAAGATACTAACTCCCAGAATTTCATTTTTCTGTGCACCAGGCTACAGAGTAAGAATGAATAAATGACTGTTTACACAGTTTAATTAATGCTCCATATCTCACATCCACAGATAAATGTTTGGGACTCATGGTACCCAGCAATGTGAACGAGCTGCCAGGTCTCTATTTCATTCTGTCTCTCTTCCTTTCATCCTGCACGGTCCAAAGTCACTTCTGCAGGGGAATTGGTGATGTTTATGTCCCCTTACCCCATGCTTTCTCCAGAACCAAAAGCAACTAACATGCCATGAAGCCTGTGTCACCTTTCTCTCCACTGCTGCCCTTCCACACAGCAGGGATGAGCAGCTGCCTTACCCCGGAGATGGCAGGGTTTGTGTCTGAGCCCATCACCCACCCACAGCAAAGGGACAGAGGTGACAGGGGATGTACACGCCAGGTGCCACAGAAGACAAAACACGAGGCCAGTGGGAGAAATATGAGATAGAGAAAAGGATGGAAGAGGCAAAAAATTGAGGAAAGGAAAGGGAAACTAAGAAAAGTACTTACTCCTCTTGAGGAGGAGGCACTGGCCCCTGGAAAAGTCCTTGTTAGACAAAGACTTCCTTCTGTTTCCAAATTGCCCATGCAGAAATCTGGACAAGAAAAATTTTCCTCCTGCTCTTGACAAAACAAATTGGGACAGGCCCTGTGAGAAAAGCTACTGAAGGAAAGTCAGCATTGGCACAAGGACAAATGGGTCTGAGCTGGCCGCAAATTCGTTTAAGGTGGTATCAAGAAGCTGGTGGCTCTGCGGTGGGAAAAGACAGGAGCTTAATTAAGTATGGAAAGGAGCTTGACACATTCATTAAAGGGATTATAGAGTGTGATTACCTCTGAAGACAGGCAACTTGGTACCTGAGACCCCCACCTCTGTTCCCAAATCCCTTTGTACTTTCTTTGCCTCACTTTTGCCAGCCTCTTGTACTTCCATGGACCCACACTTTCAGCACCAGATTTCAAGAATAAAGGTCCAAAGCACAAAAAAGCATTGGATGCTATCAATGCAGTGCCACACAATTTTATTCTCCTACACAGATAAGACCAACTCTTTCACTTAGAAATACAGGGCCTACCAAGGGCTGCAAGAGTACATACAGATCCATCCCAAAATAATGCTTTCTGTATATTTCAGGAATGAGCCTTAACTATACTTAGGATAAGGAATTTGTCTTCATGTGATGAGCCTGACCTCATCTTCTACAAAGGGAGAGGTTGTGAGAAAGCAGACACTCCTCTCATCTGCAAGGTCCAAATCACCAGTATATTTCATATATTTAAAGTACTGATCTGGAACCCATTGCCTAGTGTCTGGGTGCCTCATAGTCTGCCTAAAAATAAACAAATATCAGTTACCCAAGTGGGTGACTCATAATCATACACGAGCCCCTTCCAGTGTGAGCAGATTGGCTGGTTAATTAACTTGAAATGTGACTAACAGATGATCCTAATACTATCTTCAAACTACCATCAAACCACTTTACTTAGTGTAAAAGGTTCAAAGTGCACAAAGCTAGTAAACTAATTGCCTCTTCCCTTGTACATCATGTACTAGGAAAAATTCCCTGTTCCCATCCTAGAATTCATCTTTATTGACAAGAAATGCTCATAGAGCTCAATCTGTCCCACATTCAAAACATGGGCACAAGGGCAGGTTTTCATCATGGTACCAGGAAAAACCTTTCACCAAGGCATGAACCCAGCAAAAAATTCAATCCGCTCTTGAAATACTCGCTGTGATGCTCATATTTTGTGTTGTTGATGCTTCTGATAACTTAACCTCACCTTCCATCCCCTTCACACTCCTAAAAAATACAGTCTATTGAGAGAATCCTTCTAAATCTTGATCTCATGGGAAATATTTTTTTAAATAACACAAATATTTTAAAATGAAAATATTTTTGATTGAGCAGAGCCCATTGGGATTCGATAAGTGGTTACTTTCCTTAAGTTTAGCTTTTTGTTTTTAAAAAACTCCTGTCTTCCTATAGGTATACAAACACACGAGAATAGATATAGATGTAAATATATAGAGATAGATAAAGATATATACAGATATACATAAAAATATATAGGACCACATAGAGCCCCCTTTGCCAAGCCAGACTCATCCCAGAAGGAGCTTTGCTGGCAAGCAAAGGAACATTTGCTGTCCTTTGACTCAGTAGCAGCCCTTCCAGTGCCAGCAACATTAGCTGAGTTACCATTCAAAAATGCAGAAAAAAAAATATTTGGGCTTAATTTCCTTAAAAAGCTACCAAACTAAATTGTTCCAAGAAAAATAAAATTCACCCTTAGGGGAAAAAAGAAACAAACACACATATACAGATCTCGTGGCATCTCTATGAAGTGTTATAATTGGCCACCTTTAAAAGAAAATTGAAGTTCAAACCCATGTTTTACTCCACATGCTGCTTGCTTTCCAGTCTAAACAACTCCTCTGGGCTGGAGCAGGAAGCAAGGGGGATCCTGAGAGACACTCCTTATCTATAATCATCACCTATAATTGCACTTGCCTTTAGCTGGCTCTAGCATTTTCCTGGCTAAACCCCACCATTCACATGCAGGGAAGACTCTGTGGAAGTCAATACAGAACTGCAGTTCTAAAGTCATCCTGAATTGACTTTTTCAGCCTCCCTGTAGGTGCCAGCCATGGCAGCTTTTTGACATCCCTGCATTACACTGGCTTTGTGTGTACAAGTCAGTGAAGTTGTTCCCTGGTGACTGATTTGAAGAGACTTATTACTACCAACAGCTGCAGGAACTCTCGTTTTGCTCAAGACATAAAAATGTGGGATTTGGAGCCAAACAACCAGACAGGCAAAGTAAAACACACTGAGGTTGATGAGAAGACTCTACCAGATCCAGTGGGACCAGAAATTCACCCTTTCTCGTGGGGGCTAACAGGTGTGTGCAGTTGTGCCTTGGATTTGGGGTTTATTTCCAGCTCACACGCCCCCCCCCCCAGGTCTGACTGTGTAGCCCTGCAGCACTTGCACACAGCAGGATCAGGTGTAAAACCAGAGCTCACATCACAAAGAGGTCTTGTACATCCAGCAATCCCAACGTTTTTCTTCTCAGCATTACACTGTTTAATGAATGAGAAAAACATCTGGTCTCATAACTGCTCCTGCAGGCTCCATGGAGCTGGACTGAGGCAACTCCTTGAAGCTAAATGTGCACATACAATGCTCCTCTCCGTGTTGCTGCTTGAGTTTTCTATCAGCATTCCAAAATGTGTGAAAACAAAGATAATTCGGGTTTTCACCTTACTTTATTGACTGTTTCAAAGCGATGTTCACCAGTGCCTACATAATTATCTAAGTGAGATAATACAGCAAACACCTTTCAAGCTGCAGGACTGCACCAGTGGATGAGCCATGCATATCATTTGTACTGTGAAAAACAGTGTTGAAGGAAGTAGGGATTTGTGCTAAGTTATCAGTCAAAAGTTTTGGGGGTTTTTGGGGGAGGTTTTTGATTTTTGGGGTTTTTTTGGCAGAAGTTATGAAACTACTTGAAAACAAATGGAAAAATGTGTTGTAGAGGCAAACACAATGCTCAACACAAAAGCCATCCCAAAGAAAAAAATAATTCCCAACATTGTGCTATGTGGGTTTTGTTTCAGGAATAATAATTAGCATGAATAGCATGAACATGCAGTTTTCTGAACTGACAGGAGTCTGAACAAAGGCAAGAAAATCTTCATGTTGTGGGGTTTTTTTTTCCTTTTATTTTAAGACGCTTGTAAATGCCATGGGATATTTTCAGCCTGGTGTCGGAATTGTGGCAGAAAATGCAGACAGTTTCACGTGCCACACCTGGCCCTTTTCTCTCACTGCACGCTTTTCTGGATACATAACTGCAGTTGCCTTTTGGGCTTCCTTCTTACTCTAGAACAGATCTACACAGAGCTACAAGGGAAAAAAAAAAAAAAGAAGCTGATTTTACATGAAAGTTGCAGCAAAACCAATTGTACAGTGGATGTGGTCAAATCTATCCAGTGAATACACGAGAAAAATAGAGACATTTTAATTATTTTGAGTAAAAGCAGTGTGATGCTGAAACTGGTAACATCCTTTCATCATTAGCAAAGGCTGCCAGCCTTTGCTGGGGGTCCAAGTCTTGTCTCTATGTAATGGGGATTTCTCATTTAATGCAGGTACACACCCCCCTGGTCATTGAACTGGGGTCTTTTCCTACTTCATATAAGTAAAGCAGAAGATGAAATAAGAAAGGAGATGGCACAAAAAACAACAGATGACTTTAAAAGACATTCAGAGTACAAGTTTTATTTCTGCCTAAACTATGTCATTTGTGCCAATGCTCTGTGTGCTGTGACCATTACACTGCAATAAAGGGAATTCTGCCGTGAATGTTACTAAAGGAAAATAGCTTCTGTTGTAACTCCCACCTTGGGAATTGTGTCTGGATTTGTTTTTTGAATGGAGGGGGTTTCTTCCTTGCTTTAAAGTTCCTATGTAAAAAAAAAACCCTCAATTTCTTTTTAAAATTTATTTTTAATTGATTTCAGTGCCTGAAAAGAAATGCATCCCTTTTGTTTGGGTGAAACCCTGTGGTGGAGTAATGCCCCATGCTTAGGGGCAGCTTACTTTGCCAGTATCCTCAGGATAAGCCTTCCCCTTTTGTTCCACTCTGTGATTCAGTGATATGTCTTGGCATGGGTTTGGGCCCTCTCTCCTTTGTCTGTATCCTGAAGCAACAAGAGCAGTGAGTTCTATCTTCAGAGCCTGCATCAGTGCACTCCAGCACACAGGGTTACACTCCACCCATGCGCTGGACCATTCCAGCTCACAGACACCGGACTTTGCTCCAAGTGGAAGCAATTCCCAGGTGCTGCTACACATGGATGGCTGAACCAGATCAGAAATGGGTTCTAAAGTCCATAGAGACCTCATAACTGAGAGAGGCTTTTAACCTCATAACTGTCACACCAGAGACAGAGGGACTTGGAACACCCTGTGATCATCTGGTCATGAAGAAAGGACCACCCTACAGCACTGCTGCTGTTTGGGGTCACTGATGGCAGGCAGATGGATTTCAAAAACCTGCTCCCAGCCCTGGACCCTGTGATTCAGATTCCCTGTGCTGCAGCTGATGCTGCAGCGCCTGTGCCAGCCCTGTAAGCCCCAGAGGCATGTCCCCTCCATGCCAGTAGTGTGTGTCTGTGTGACACCCAGCCCATGCTGCCCTGCCTCACTCTCATATCACAGCCCTGAAATACCTGCTGAGCACCACCAGCACCAGCAAAGCCACGTCAGTTCCCACACGGGTTTACACCAGCAGCACAAACTCAGGCTTTGAGCACAATCCTGAGGTATTCTGGTACCTTGCCATGAGCAGTGTCTAAAGCTCCCTCACCCACTTATCCTTCCAAAATTCAAGAGAGAAATTACAGTCTGTCATCACTCTGCTTTCTACCAATCCATCATCATCCAAATTTGACTTTGTTAGCATTTTTCTCCAGGCATGTTCAGGTTGTTGTTACCTTTCTTCCCAATAGACTTACACACCAAACAAACTGGCAGGTCCAGGTCAGGTTTAGGCAGGGGTCTCTCTAAACTCACTGTGCTGGGTTTTGGCACAGGCAGCCAAACCACCCCAAAGAATTCCAGGGCAGTCTCGGTCTGTATCACCTGATTGTTCCTGTTCCAGGCCATCAGTGCTGGTCAGCATCTCCAGGCTGTGTTTCAAGGTTTGTCCATAGGGGACATCTGAAGAGCAGCTGCTCCCCTCTTCATCCCTCTCCTCCCGAAGCACCATGGCATGACAAGGTCCAACACAGATGGAAAGGCTGTGTTGTGTCCTGCCCCTGGGCTTTAAATAAACCCTGAGTCCCAGTGTCATGGAGCCCTGCTTGGGATCTTCATACAGTCAAACAGACAAGTGCAACCAACCAAAGAAATAAGTAGCACTGTGTACAGCAAAAAGTTTTGTTTTCTGCAAACAACATCTTGAAGGTGAAGCTTGATTCTTACCAGACACCCAGAGAAAGATGAGTTGCTGTTCCTTTCCTGTGTTAGGAGTGGTAACAGGTCTTCATATCCATGGAACTTAGGGAGCTCGATATTTCTGAGGTCCCTGAAATTTTGTCTCATTTGGTCAAATGAGTTAAAAATCTGAAGTGGACAGAGTGATAATATGAGCACATAGTACCACTTGCATAGTAGCCATTTAGCCCCAGTCACAAACACCTTTCCTGCAACTTCTGGTCCTCTGTGAGAACTGAGGGCAGGACAGCAGGACATGTGCCACCTGGACCTTCTCATGGTGGGAAGTTTTCCCATGTGCTGAACAAGAGCACAAGCAAAGTGTGTGTCACAGACCTCAAACAGGACATCTCTCTGTGGGCATGATTTCAGCTCTATTTTTTCCCTGCTGGCCCACTAACACCAGGAGGACAATTCACAACCAGGGATTCCCATTCACTGCTACACAAGTAGTACCATCCTGCAAAGCCTGGGGTGGTCCATTCAGGCTTCAAACCACCACCACAGGACCTCCTAGAGCTCCTCTGATAAAGCCCTTGGTCTCTGTGGCTTAGTGGTTGTCATGAATATAAAACTGCTCCCCGTTTCCTGCTTTCAGTTTTCTGGGTCTCACAGTAAGAGCAGAGGTTCAAAAGCATGCCGAGAGCACCCTAAAAAGCTGAGGTTTGTTTCCTCATTTTTTGTTTCAGTGGCAGAAATGCATATGAAATTGCAAGTGGTTGGCTGATTCATGTTTGCACAAGGGTATCTTTTCCTTCCTGAGCATCCCCACCTTCCCCAGATATGGGTCACTCTTCTCGCCAAACACCCTTAAAGAAATGCAGCTGATTGCAACCTCCTTCGGCTGGAATATCTCAGACTGCCTCTTAAGAGATAGCAAACAATGCCAGCAAAGTCCTTTTCAAGTGATACAACTGCATCAGCACTGGGACTTTTGCCAGCACAGATATTTTCTGGCAATAGAAGAGTGAAAAGCCACTGCTCCAACCATTATAACAGTTCTGGAAAAACAGCAGGACAGACCACTGCATCCCTGATAGCATCTGTCTCCTCTGTCTACCTTCCCTGGCCCCACTTTCTCCCACTCTCACTTACACAGACCGCTTTGGATCTGCCCAGGAAGGGGAGGGATGCGCTGTTATCTTCTCATGTAGATAAAATGTCTCATGTAAACAAGTCCAAAGGATCTGTGAGCTGTGTGCTGCAAGTCAATTCATTCATTCATCACCTTGTTAAGCCCCTAACCCAACAGCCTCTCCTCAGATCTCATCTAACTACAAAGGCTTTTTTTCAAAGGGGAAAGCTTTGTGCAAGAAAAGATATGTTGGCACTGAGGGCTGCAGCACTGCTGCTGCTGCTGCTCGTTCTGTGGGGCACTGCTAAAAGCTCTGAAGAGCCAGTGTAGCTGCAGCCCTGTCACTTTAATGAGCAGAGAACTTCATGGGGGAGTTGGGGCTATTTCATCAGTAGCACTTGCTCCCCTACCTCCTGCCTGTGAAAAGGGAGAGAAGTTCAATTCTGGACTCTGCGCCAACGCAGCTGTAAAATTGCAGTTTAAAAAAGCTCAGAAAGGGGAAGCTGAGGGGTGTTTCAGCAGCAGCCATAGTCCAGCCTTGCTGCAGTGGCCCAGGTGGGTTCCCCTGGGTGAGGACACACTGACAGGGTTACAGCATTCCATCATGATGCTTTGGCAGAACACAGAGCTCAGGGAGACTTGGCACAACCTGGATGCAACTTCCAGAGCCTCTGCAGGCTCACACCTTGGCTCTCATTTTAGCAGTCAGCACATGGTGCAGTCTGACAGTGCCTGCAAGGAGCCTGTGCCACACATGCATGCAAGCAAACTGAGGAACAGGTAGGAAAAACAAAGTATTATGAAGTCACATCTCTGCTGGCATGCAGGTGAATCCTGACGACAGACTCTAATCCTTCTTGTTAACATACCTAAATTTCTTACTACCGTTTAGCAAGTTGATGCTATTTGGACAAAAAGCCACAATCAACATATAAGTTGGCAGGCACAGCAAATTGAAAAGGCTTTGAATAATGTTGATCCAATTCGTAGCTTGAAAGCTTATAGCTTACAAACAACGTAACATGTAACAACACTGTGTATTGATTTCATTAAATAATAGCATCGGGTGGGGGGGGAAATTGCTCTGAATAGCGGCTTTTAGGAAAATCGCTTTATAGTCCGTAGCATCTGATAAAAAACAGTGCTAGCAATCGAGACCAAGGGGAGAAAGAGCTGAATCAGAGGCCCTTGGGATGCAGTGCCAGTCTCTGCTGCAAGGGTGTGGGAATCCTGCAGCAAATTTTACTAATTCTCCTCCAGCCCTGCAGTAGCAGCATGTGACTGCAATCCCCCAGCCCCGCTCTGCCCTGCGTCCCCAAGAAGCGCCGCTGAAATCCTTCATGGCCAGACACAGCATCAATCCTTCCAAGCAGCCCTTGTGCCGGGCACATCGTGCCACAATTAAGTGTGCCAGCGTAAAATGCTTCAAACTAAAAGGGGAGAGATTTAGATCAGATGTTAGGAGGAAATTCTTTACTGTGAGGGTGGTGAAGCACTCGCACAGGTAGTCCAGAGAAGCTGTGGCTGCCCCATCCCTGGAGGTGTTGAATCCCAGTTTGAATGGGACTTTGAAAAATCTGGTCTACTGAAAAGTGGTCTTTAAGGTCCCTTCCAACCCAAGCCATTCCATGATTCTATGATTTGGGTAGGGGCTAGAGCAGCACTGGTGGGGTTTTACCAGGACAACTAGACCAGAATACCCCCAGGCAAAGTTGTCTAGGTGCAGGTGCTGCTCATCTGCGAAACTGAATTTCTGTCAGATAAATGTACCCAACACTTCCTCTGCTTCCCTTACCCCAAACAAGCCCTAGTAGGAAAAATGTTAGGGTATATGCAAGTGGCTTTTTTCATCACTTCTGTCTTCATTATCTGGTGGATCTTATAACACTTTCAGCTGGTCTGGCTCTGTGGGGGTAAGACCAGAGCCTGGCCTCCAGTAAGACAAGTAGGAAAAGCCTCAAAAATTGACAAATTAACTCCTGCTTAGAGCAGCACGAACTGTGTTGGATCAGTGAGGCAGCTATTTAACCTCACCATTAAGTTTCCATCAGGTGACACCACTGCCCCTGCCAGGGTGGATGCCAGTTAATTGGGCTTGTCACCGCCCCGTCCCTGGCTCCTCTCATTCAGGGCAGTCTGTAAAGGCACAGACCTTGCCAGCCAGAAGCACACTATTAGTAGTACTAGCAGTGGCACTGTTATTATTAGCCAGTCTTGTATTTATTTTTTAGGAAGTTCTACTGCTGGACTGCAGACCTGCCTGCAATGCTTTTCCAAGGGGGGGCTGGGGAGGGCAGACTCCCCGGCACCAAATCCATCATTAATCTATTTTGAAAACAAGATCGTGTTTTCCAAATAGCACTGCATGACTCTCTCGCTCCCATTCTGCCAACACATTTTTATGGTGGTTTGGGATTTTTAGGGGGTTTCTTGCTGATGGGGGAGGAGCTTAATGACTGATAAGTGTGCTAGCCTGCTTTGCAGCCGTCCAGGGATAAAGCCTGTGCCCCTCCCCCTGGGATGCTGAGGGAGCAAAGCCCTTCTGCATGGGGTGGGGAGCAGGACCCCTGGAAGCCCTCTTCCCAGGCACTGCCTGTCATCCGTTCCAGCTCCAGGATGTGTCCATTTCCATATGCAGCAGTGTCTGGAGGCAACGGCATCAGTGGCCACGCACAAGTGCAGGAGTCCCACCTCTGTCCCTGCGGGGATCAAAGATGAGGCTCAGTGACAGGCTGCATGTCAGAGCTGCTCTGAGGGGTTTACAGAGCCTGAGCACAGAGCAGTGCCCCAAATCCGAGAGGATTTGCGCTGCATCTCGGTACACACCAGCTCGGGTTGGAAAGCTGTTTCAGTGTCCCAGCTGCTGCTGTTAAAGGAGATGTGTGTTGTCCAGACGGGAAGAATTGAGCTGGCTGCTGGCGGGATCGGGAGGGACAGGCACAGACCATCAGCTTTGCAGTGAAGACAGTACGGAAAGTGAAACCCCAGCACTTTAGCTCAGAGCTCCGGACCCCCTTCGGGGAATTCCCAGCATTCAGGATGCTGTTTGCTTCCTCCTGGGGTCCCCTCGGGAGCCTTGGGGAAATGAGAAATGCGCGTGGTGAAGCGCAAAGCCTGGCTTCTCCCTGGGATGGAGGAGGCAGCCGGGTTCTGCAGCAGGGGAAGGGCTTCCCGTGGCCTGGAGGAGCCGTGCTCGGGCTTCTGTCCCATCCCCCCTCCAGCCAGCCCCAGTGTGGGTAACAGGCACCCGAGCAAGGAGTGGCAGAGGTGACAGCACGGACCTACAGCTCAGGAAACAGGAGCTCGACTTCCAGCGCCACCTTTGTCTCCTGCTGATCCCGTACGAGGCGCCTTGTACCCATGCCTCAGGTTCCCCTGTCTGTCAAAGGGGCTAGCAGGCCCCCTGCGGCTGAGCTCTGTGACAGGCACGGAGGGGAAGCGCTGCGGGAGCCATCACACGGCTCTGCCCTGAGGAGGGGCGCGGGGTGGGTGGATGTGCCGGCGGCGTAGCACGAACAGCAGGAAGGACCTTAGAACCTGGGTTTTCCACAACGTTAGTTGTAAAAAACGAGGACACCTGAGCGAATGGGGAAGAAGTTAGGAAAGTCAGGGGAGAAACCAGGTGGCTGGTGAAGTCACACAGCTCGGGAAACTGAGGCAGAGACAAGCTTCACTTGGGAATCCGTTCGCTGACAGTGAAAAGCCTTTTCAGCAGAGGCTCTCATCCACTCTTGAGACTGAGACATTCCTGGCAATGAGAGTTCCATATGCTACTTCTAAATATTGCAGAAAGTCCCAGCTGCTGCAGGGAAAGGAGTCTTCCCCCTAGGACAGAGTCAGGCCGGCTCAGAAGAACGTGAGTGTGCTGCAAAACAAAACTCTGAGAGAGGCTACTGGGTGCTTTGCTCATTTAGAGTGGCATTGTGCTTATTCATCTTTGTGCAATGTCCCTTGTGATTGCACACGGCTGCATGCAATGCTGGGGAAGTTAGGAGAAATTCAATTATATTGATTTACGGAAGAAAGAGACAATAACAAATGTAATGGGTAGTTGCTATTCCATATTTTATCGTGAGCCATTAAGACTTCGCGTTCTAATATCCTCTACCTTTAGGATGAAATTAAAACAATCATTTTCAGGACGAGGTGCTTCTCCATGCAGAGCCCGGAGCTGCCAGCTAACCAAGCGTTGACACACATAAATCAAGACCTCCTCAAATCTGGGTGCCCTCAGATACTTGCTGGAAATCAGTTGAAGAAGGTTCCTCTCAGTAAAGGTGCTGCTTGGTACAAAAGATGCCAAGCAGGTTCCCCACTCATATTGCACACCTAGTCATAGGCTGCATACATAAATACACAGTAGGAATCTGAATCTGAGGAGGCTTCTGTTTAACATCCATGCTCTGAAGACCAACCCTCTACCTACTGTTTAGGTGAGCAGAATTTACAGCAGGGAAATAGAAAATCCAAAGTTAAACCAAAGCAAGTAGAGAATTGTACTGGTCTGTAGCATGTTACTGCTCCCAATGACCAAAGCCTGATTGATTTCAGGGGAGACTTGGGGGGAAAAAAACATTTTTGAGAGGGCTAGCAAAACCAGTCACTCAGAACTTGAGGCTACCAGCTAAGAAATCCCTGGCCTCTCCCGCTGCTGGATACACATATCACTAGAGGCACCTTAATGTGCTGCTGCTCTGACACCAGGTGTACAGCTCCGCTCCCATGGGGAATAAATCCCTGAGCCTCTCCTAACCAGTCTTTCTCTGGCTCACCTCTCATTAGGTTTTGCAGTACCTTGATGGCCCAGATCGAAAAAAAAAATGCAAGCAATTCTCCAAATCTCTTCGTTTCAGCAAGCATGGTGTGAAACCACCTCATGGATAGGTGTGATGCCAGTGGGGGAGTTTTCCTCTCCAACATTTAGGTTCTGCTGAGGACACACAACCAGGCAGCTGCTCTGTCTAGCACTGGCTGAAAACGCTTGTTCTTTTTTGTGGGCAAAGGCTAAAAGGCTGCTGAGATACATTCCAGCATTGTAATATTGCTCTGAATAGAAAACAATAGAATAAAACTCCAGCTTCGTGAAGTAGAGCATATTTATGTTAATTGTGGTTTAGGAGCTCTGCTTTGCTTAAGACTTGAGTGAGTGACCATTTGTTTGCATCATCTTAAGGTACCACTGCATGCAGTTTATGGCAATTTAACTGAGTATTTATAGCCAAGGTTAATAATTTCCCTGCAGTTTTTCTTTGCTCCTTGCCATCACCTGACACCTTGAATGGCTCCTGCCCACCCACTGCCTGGCCCGAGCAGCGACGTGCTGCCAAAATGGCAACAATGCCTCTCTGAGCTCACCTCTGTCTCAGCTGAGAGATGGGAGCAACTTCTGCCCACCTTCAGCATGGCCCCTGATGCTATCAATGCTGAGGCCTTCCCCAGAGTCCCCTTTAATAAACACCACAGCAACCTGCACAGCCCCCCACGGGGTCTGATGGGAACCTGGTGCAGCTCCTGCAGGACGTGAGGAAGACTGCAAAGGCACCCGGCCTTCCTCCAGTGAGCAGAGCAGGGTGCTGCTTCAGCTCACAGCTGTCTGGCACTCCTCCAGGTGATGCTTGCTTGCTTTTCAAAAGCAAGCCACCCACAGGCAAGTCCCACCACATGGGGTTTCCCCAGCACTGACTTTCTGCATGAAGCCCAGAGACATCTCAGTGGGTGGAGTGACCACCTGAGCCCGCACATGGGCACTGCCCAGAGCGCTGCTCCTGCAGACAACCTCCAAAGGCCTTGTGGTTTCTACCAGCAAAGTCCTTTCTCTGGATGGGGAGAGCCCAGAGGGCAGCTACCTCCATCAGGCTCTTCTCACAGAGCTCCTGTTTCACACTTGTTTAGATGGATGGATGGATGGATGGATGGATGGATGGATGGATGGATGGATGGATGGATGGATGGATGGATGCTTCAGTGCCTCCACCTCCTCAAGGATGCCCAGCCCCTGCAGGGCAGCTCCCTGAGGGCTGACTCTGTCCCATGCTGAGCTTGAAGCTCATCCCTCCAGCACCTTCAGGCCATCTCTGGGGAGAGATGACCTGATATTTGGGTGGAGGCCAGGCAGGTGGGAGGGGGCTCTGGGGCATCCCTGGGGTGCAGGGCAGAGGTGTGAGGGGAAGCAGCAGCTGCATGCCTTCCCTAGGGAGCAGAGAGCTGAACTACAAGTTTCAGTGCCAGTTTCAAAGGCAGTGCTTCTCACAATTAACTCTGTGACTTCCCTGCATGCCCTGACAGGGTCAGGCAGGGTAGGTTGCTCCACTGGGCTTTGTACATCTCTGAGGGTAAAGATGCTGCATTCTCTCTGAGGGCCCTACTCCCATATTTGCCACTGGTAACATCCACAACATCCAGGCGGGCTGGAATTTAATCTCAGTCAACATCTGAAAATGTCATCGTAGCTGGAGCAGAGCTGGTCACTCTCACCCTTACCCCAGGTCTCCTCTGTTTCTGTGTAAAACTGTCACCCTCAGCCTGGCCTCAGTCCAGCTCTGCTCCTTGGGAGCCTGCACCATCTCAGACGTACATCAGGACAGGAGACAGTCTCTCAGCTAGACCTGCTCCCCTCTCTGAGCTCACCATCCATGTGATGATTCACAGATTCAAATATTCTACCTCTTGCCATTTAACCTTTGTTGGCCAAGTTAATTTGCAGAGGCAGATTGTGAGCTCTGTGGGACAGAAACCACATTTTTCTACTGTGTTGTACATAGTAACAGTTTCTATGTAATATTCCATAGAAATAATAGTCTTTATAAGACAGGCTAAATATAACAGCTCTAATGAAGTTACCTCTGGTCTTAAACATAACATGCCACCCTTCCAGCCCGCGGGGCTTCAGGACGCACATTGTTCCCCTTTAGCAAAAATAGAGGAGTAGGATGGTTGTTTTTCTGTCCTCAGGCAGCTTTACCTGCTTGCTTTTTGTCCTGCACACTGCTTAAATACATCCTTTACTTTCTAAATATCACATGGTGACCCTTAGGACATGTCACATTTCTCTTTTGCCACCTCCTCCTGCCCTGACTGTTTCCCAGCTCTGTCCCACCACTCCATGACCTCCTCACCCTCACCCCTGCCACTGCCTTTCTTGGCATCACCATCCCTTACTACCTCCCAGCACTACCCAAATCTCAGTAAAAAACAGGTCTGTCACCTTTTGCTATGCTCTTTTTTTTTTTTTAATTTCCTGTGAGTATATCTAAAAATGAGGAGACAAATCTTCTATGAAAGAAAACAAAATCATCCCCCAACCTCAGGATGAACAAAATGAAGCCTTTTATAGCCTTTAGCTAGAGCAGAATTGAAACTTCCCTCTAAAAGCTGTCAGCATAATAGCTTAAAAACTAAGGAAACTAATGACTTCAGCTAATGAATTAGGCAGCTCAGGTTGATTCCTACTTGTGAGTTACATGGCATCACACACAGTGCAGCAACACAGCCATCCAGGCTGAAAACATCCACAGTCATCTCCAGGGTTGCAGGCAGTAATGGAAGACAAGGGATTCCTTCTGGGCCTGAACTGAGAGTGCCTTGGATCACTGCACCCTAAAGATGTGAAGTTATTAAATGTGTTTGTTGGGACCATCTGCTCCTAGAGCTGCAGCAGGCAGGCAGGGGAGGCCGCCTGCCATGGCTGGTTGTCTGTAGCTGCTTATCTGGAACCCAAGTCACAGTTGGCTGCTGGTCCAGAACTGAGAAGCGAAAGACACCCAAATGAAATGTGGCTCAAGCTTCGGTGTTTCACTCGTGAGCTACCTCGCTTCAAATCACTTACAACTTCTGCTACACATGCAGAGGAAAAGAGCACTCCAGAAGTTATAGATACTCTGCAGATACACGAAACCAAACAGTAGCTTAGCTAAAATTGAGTATAGATATGGGGAGGTGGGGTGGGAGGGAGAACCCAGTATTCCTATTATGCATTTCAGGCTCACAGATAATAAGAATCTCATTTTCCTTTCCTACCTACCATCTGCATTCTCTCCCACCGCAGGCAGTGTTTGGAGAACCCAAATAAGCAAAGAACACCCTGATGATGTGCCACTACAGATGCAGTGGGGGCACTTGTTTGCACACAATTGCCTTTCATGTGTAAAACTGACTTCATGCTCTTGTAAAACAAGGCAGAGACCCTGTCCCACACTCCTTCATGAAAGCAGGTACACCTACTGCAGCTGTACCTACAGCACTCTATTCTATAGGCAGAGAAGGTACATTCATTATATGTACCCAAAGATGGGCTGGATGAAATAGGGGAGGAGTTCCCTTGAAGTACCATTTTTCATTGCCTGTGAAGGCCAGGCCCAGGCAATAGCACTCTGTACCGTGCACTGCAACAGGCTGTGGCTCACGGTGTGACATGAGGCTGTCCTGCACACTGCCAAGCTGTCCAGGAGCTAGGGACAGGAGACCTCGGTGCCTCCAGCTAACCTGGTGTGCACAGGAGCTGTGGAGCACTGTGCACTGCTCTCCCACTGCTCAGTCCAGGCCACTGAAGTCACTGTCTGTGCACTGCTCTCCCACTGCTCAGTCCAGGCCACTGAAGTCACTCTCTCTGGCGACAGTCACCAGCACAAGTCACAGCCAAAAGCCCTGGGGCTGGGGCTGTTTCGTGCAGCCTCTGTGACTCCCTTTGCAAAGGGCAACCAAGCAGGGTGGGGGCTAATGCTGCTGGTCAGCTGGCTGGCTCCTGAAGAGAGTTCTAAATAGCAATGGGGGGTAACCTGCTGTAGCAGGTTGACCCTGGCTGGATGCCAGGTGCCCACTCAGTCACTCTATCGCTTCCTTTCCCACTGAGAGAGGGGAGAGAATAAGACGAAGAATGACCAGCAGGGTGAGATAAGGCAGTTTTATTACGGCAAAGAAGAAAGAAACAAGTTGACATCTGTGTGTGCAAGAGCTAAAAAGGAAAAAAGGTCAGTCTCTACTTCCCATCAGCAGTGATGTTTGGACACTTCCTGGGAAGCAGGGCTTCAGCACGCGTAACAGTTCCTCCAGAAGGCAAACACTGAAATCTCACCAATTCCCCCCCCTTCCTTCACTCTCCCTTAGCTTATATATCTCAGCTGATGTCATATGGTATGGGATATCCCTTTGGCTAATTTGGGTCAGCTGGGCTGTTTGTGTCCCCTCCCAGGATCCTGCCCACTCCCATCCCCTTTGGTGGGATAAGGAAAGTCAGAAGGACAGCGCTGCTCGGCAGCAGCCAGAACACTGTTCTGTTATTAACACCCATCCAGGTACCCACGCAAAGCACAGCACTGTGAGGGCTGTGGACTTCACCTCACAGAGACCCGATACACCTGCCTTATGGGATCTTAACTTGGGATATTCAAATTACAAGTAGCAGGTCAGTTTAGGGAGCTAGACCTGGAGTTCTGTGTTTGCAGGAGCTTGAGATGCTCTTCTGAGCATGACACTGTCATGAGGAACCAGCCACCTGCCAGGCCCAAGGTCTCCAGGCTGGGGCTGTAACTTGGCTCCAAAAATACCAAAACCCCATGTAAAGTTCTCATTTTCTATTTTACCACTCAAGAAATGCTGTGTTTTCTCATGTGGCCAACAGCACCCAGCTGTCACTGCTGAGTGAAGGCAGACCAGCAGCCACAGCCACCCTGGCACACCAAGCTGAGAGTGTGGTCACAGTCAGGGGAAGAGCAGCACCAGAAGAAATGTGGAGAGGCAGAATCTTCCTTCTGCTTTGCTCTCTATTCAATGTTTTCTCCTTTTATCACTTTCATTCTTCCCCTTACCTTTTCCTGCTGTTTTCTTCTTCCTCACTCCTTGATCATGAACCCACCCATGGTTCCTGCCAAAGCCAGTGGGTTCAGTCTCTGCCATCTGAAGCTTCCAACACTGATGCAAGCTATGCTCTTTCTCAGACAAGGATCATCAACTCCCCACCAAGACTGGTCCCCAGTCTCTGCACTTCGTTTCCCCCCACAGCTTTTTCCTCATCAGTGCCCAGAGTGACCCAGCTGTCTGGGTGGGGTTAGATTTGGAAACTGCCAGCAGATGCCCATGGTAGCAGAGGACAGCTTTTGGCTGGATCACTGGAGCAAAGCACTGTGGATGCCTGAGCTTCGTTGCCAGATCTGAGTCCCTCATGGCTGCACACTGTGCCTCCCTCTGTCCAGCTGTGTTTGGACAGCAGCTCTCCCCTGCCAAGCTGGCATCTCTGCTCACATCACGCCCTGTGCTCTGCTTCTAGCACTTGCTCAGAGTCAAAACATGCTCAAAGTCAAATGACATTCATAGTCATTGGGTGCCTGTGTCCTTCATTCCCTCTGTTTCACTATGGCGCAGGGAGAAAATACTTTTCAGATTCATCTTAGTGCAAGAAATTCTTTCATTAAATGCTCACCAGAAACCCCTCACCTTATCTATGCTGCTTATGCAGTGCAGGGCTTGGCATTAATCCAACATGCAGCCACCAACCAACCAAATTTGCTGCTAACAAACATGCAGATATGCCTGGCTGCTGATGCATCCATGACCTTGTCTCCGGCATCACAAGGAATTGCTGTTTTCCCTTCACCTGATGCTTTCTGGTCCATTTCCCAGGATGTTAGACAATCAAACATGAGGTGGGGAGGGAAGAGGGGAAGTACTCCTCCTTGCTCCCAGAGAGGGGAAGTAAGAAGCTGCAGGACATTTCTAGCCCAAGTAAAAAGCATCAGGATTAACAGTCTGGCACCAAGTCATTCTACAGAAAAATTAGCAACAGCCCCCTCTGCAATAGCAACAGGAGCTGGCTGGATATTTGTCAGGGTTTTGGCATGTGTGGGTTGGGGTTGGTTGGGGTTTTTTGCTTTTACACAAATTAATTTAGAAGTGGAATGCAGAGGTGCCTCTTTTATAGTGGCTCAGCTCAGAAAAAAACATTGATTTGTAGTTTTTGTGAGGGTTTAGGTGATAATGTTCCTCTTGTTTTCAATGTAGCAGCTCATTTCTACACCATGGACACACCAGCTTGCTTTCTCTTTGCTCATTTGTGAGGAATATATGTCAGCTATATATATGCTGTTTGTTTTCTGTGTTTGTATTTCAGACCTCCTTTTTTCCCTCCTCAGGCAATCCTTATTGACAGACTAATAAATATTACAGCCTCTCTTTCCTGTGGATTAGGAGGGCTGCAACTATCAGTTCAAATGCTCAGAATAAGCCATTTTTTCACTGCACATAGTAGGGGAGGGAAGAAAAAGCATCATAACCCACAAAAGGCAATCAAGCAGGGGAACAGCGTGTACACAAAACGCTCCGTGGCAGCTCTGGACTTACACTGTACCTGTTTCTGAAAGCTTCATTTGTCATTTCACGATGTTGTATAGCGGAGAATCCAGCTGCAGGCTTGAATCACTGTATTCCCATCTGGGCAGCTCACAGAAATCATCAGGGAGGAAAGACACACACCAGCCACCACAGGGTTTATTGTTTGCAGCAAGCCAGGTAAGAATGGGCGTTTCCAAACAGCAGCATGCCTGTATTTCTGGACACACAGAGCTGGGTCTGAGGTTCCTGACTCAAGTGCAATCTTCTGGTCTTCTCAAGCACCCAAATATCTCAGGATGCCACAGCCTCACTTGCTCTCCCAGAGACAGTGCTGCATTAGTTAACCCGTGCTGCAGTGTGGGAGCAGACAGGGGAAAGCCACGCCAGATGTGCAGGCAGGATTTGCATCACTGATGTATTATGGCTGCAAAATTCAATGCTCTAGGAGAGATCAAGGCATTGGGACTTACTAAAATCACTGCTTTTCCTCAAAAAAAACCCTTGTTCCTTGCCTTTACTGCAGAGAAATTACCCACGGACTCATGGAGCTTTGAGAGCACAGGGCATCAAGTGGATAAAACTGACAGGAGTAAAGGAGCAGTGAGATATGAAATTAAATAATGGTTTATAACACTTGTCTCTGGCCTGTAAGAGTTTGGAAAATAAGAGACAAGAAGGTGCCCAGCACTAGAAATACCATCAGTAAAAGCTCATGCAAGATTTTATTTTTATGAAGACATGCTCAAAAGGAAGACAAGCAAAGCATGGCTCTAAAACAAATATAATTTTTCACAGTCAAAAAGATTAGTCTTGCTCAATAGTCTACAGCTAAGTGGGAAGAGCTGGTAATTAGGTGACACTCAAAAAGAAAGAGAACACTGCAGTCACAAAAAAAAAAAAAAGTTGGAGAGATATCACTCTCCTATAAAGACAGAAACTTCTGAGGTCTACGATGGAAGATTTGCATCTAACTCAGTATAGTGGAATGCCTAGTTTAACAGTAGGTTATAAGGGCTGTCAGGGACACCAAACTGGAAAAGACCCCACCAAGAAAAGCCCAGTAAGGATTCAACATTGCTGAGGATCACAGCTGCAGATCCTGCCTAGAAACCCGTGGTGGACTGAGCGAGAACATCCCAACACCAAGGACTGGGGCAGAGCCAGAATTCCAAGATCCAAGACAAGATTGGCAAAGACCAGTCTCTTTGCAGAAAGGGTTCCCCATGCAATGTGAAAGTACACGTGGGCTTCTCAGCTCTGCTGCACTGACAAGAACACAGTGCAGACCACAGAAATACACCTTGGAAGCAGCCCCAAAGTTCCAGCCCCAGCAGGAACAGGTGGCCCCAATACAGAGGTGAGGAGGGGAACCACCTGCAGGGATCTCTCCAGAAGTCAAGGCTCTCAGCAAGTGAAACACCAGTGTGAGGGTCTCTTATAACCTGGAAACTTCTGTGAGTGAGTAGGGGTTCAGTACAAGGGCTGGAAGGAAAATGCAATCGAGCTCATTGCTGAAACTCAGCTAGCACAGTAGGAAATCATTTCTGTCATAGGCAGAGGCGGGCTAGAGGTCTGAGGAAAAAAATACATTGAGCAGTTTGTTTCAAGTAACAAGTTTCTATCCCAGAGCTGAAAACAAGCTTCAGCACCTGGGCTCCTCTCCCCCAGCTTGGATGGAAACCTGAGTCTGCACTGACTGTCCAGCATCCCTCATGCATTAAGGGAGGAGAGCAGGCACCTTTGGGGTGCAGTTCAGTTCACCTGCTTTAGAGATCTAACTTAGGAGGGTGTGAGTTTTGTCCTAGAAGAGGGTGTTTTTCTCCATCAAATCAAAAGGGAGGCTTTGCAACACAGATCAACATGAGCTGGTCACATTATTGACATGGTCTACGTATCAGTTGGTGTCCTAGGGTGACTTTATGATGCTTTTATCCCCAATGGTCTGTTCTGTTTATGCTGGATATTAAGTTTTGCACCTTTAAAACTGGTTCCAAGAGCGAAGGGAGGCAAGACAAAGTGTGGAGATTGTTTGCAGAAACTGCCCTTGCTGCCCTGCATCCTTCTCACGGACTGTGCTGTCTGCAGCATGGACAGCAGGAGAGACCTCTCCTTTACTTTTAGGTAGCTTTTAGCTAGCTGAGTCAGAGAAGTTCCCTGGACTGTGGCTTTTTTTTTTTTTTTCTTGGAACTGATCAGCCTGCTCTGGACTGAAAACCCAGCAGAGCACCAGGAGCTCACACCTGTGGCCCGCCGGGGCTGGGATGCAGCCTTTTCCAGAGCAGGAGGAACTGATAAGAGACTGGGTAAGCCAAGCTACACTCCACAACAAGAATTTCCTGAATTTGCCATCTCTTCAGAACAATGAGAGGTTTTATTGTTTAATATTATTCATTTTTTATGCTTGCAAATACTTTGCTTGTTAAATAAAAAGGTTTTTTCCACTTTTCTCCAAGGAAATCCTTTCCAAAACCAGCTGGGGGAGGGGCCTCTTGAATCCACTTTCCAGAGGGACCTCCTTGGAAGTTTTCTCGCAAATTTGCCCTAAACAAGGGAAGTTGGTCACCATCATCTGAAACCAGGATGGGATTCATATCATTTAACTGAAGAAAATTTTGTATCATAGTACAGGAGCTTGCAGAGAATAAATAAAGAGAAGCAGAACTAAAGAAGGGAACAAAAACAAAATAAAAGCCCAATTCCCAGTAGTAGGTGAAGGCAATGCAGAAAGAGATAACTCTAAAGTAAAATGAAAAAAAAACCAACCCTAAGCTAGTGTTTCTGGACATACTGGAGGAAGCCAGATTCACAGGCCAAGGCTGGCAAAGGCCTGCTTATTCTGGGAAAATAGATATATTGATTTTGGATCATTGTCCTTAAAACCCCAAAATAGCGTGATTAAAGATTACAAACCAGTAGCCATGTGTCTAGAGTCTATCTGCCAGTCACAGCAGAACAACTATGGAAACAACAGATAAACAAACCACAGCTCGTCTGTTACAAGTTAAATTGTTCCAGGAGGGGGGAAATTATTGTGAATAAAATCCCCTGAGCCCAAAGCGATTTGGCTCAGTCTGGGATCTTCAGCTTATCCACCTCATGGGAGGCAGCGCCTGCTGTCCCAGCCCAGCACACAAATGTATTTTGAGGTGTTATTCAGTGTGCTGGTGGGCAATTCCACCCTTCTCTAAAGGGATTACTAGAGGGGCCAGACCAATAGGAGAACTGGAAACCCTCATCAGGTTCATCCAGGGAAAAAGGAGCTGGCAGCTCTGGTTCTCTGGGTTGGAGAGGGAGGCTGGCCAGGCTCACGGCACCTGGAAAGGGGCTGAGGGGCCAGCACAGGGACACTTGGGGTGCACAAGGGTGACAAGGCCAGCACCAAGAACAACCAAGTCCTGCTTGTTCCATGCAAGTCTGTCCTTCTGTCCCTCCCAACAGAGGGGCTGAACCGCAGTGTCCCAGAGCAACCCAGCCAGGGCAGTTTTGGGAACAGCTTGAGTCTGCAGCCAGGGACGGGCAGATGATGCCTCTCTTCAGCTGGCAGAAGGATTTTTTTAATTTCTCTCATACACTGCGAGATGCATCCAAGTCATTACTCCTGTCAGGCAACGTCCCCTCTCCTCCCACACGTCCTGCCCGTGTGGAGAGGCTGTTACCCACAGCTGGGCTCCTCCACCCAGCGCTGTGGCTGAGCCTCGGTGACAGCTCCCTGCAGGGCAAAGCAGGCTGGTCCCAGGGGATCCAGCACTGGCCCTGGAGCTGCAGCTCCTCTGGGTGGCTGCTCCGCATCCAGAGCACTGCGACTTCAGGGTCTGCTGCAAGCTAGATGCTCATGTCTGGAAACCAGGAACTTTTAGCCCCTGGCAGAGGCACAAGAAAGAATGGAGGAGGGAGAGGGTGATGGGGAAGAATGTGATGCTGCTCTGAGCACAGTGAAAACTACAGAAGGAAAAAACAATCCTGCAGAGGTAAAAAAACTGATTTACAGCTGAGCTCAGTTTTAGAGTGGCAGCCACCAACATCTGCTAAGGGCAGTAAAAGTCCTCCCACTTTGGCTGCACGTCAGCGTCTGTATAAACTCATCTGAAGGCTGGCAGGCATTCTGGGATGGCTCTTTCAGTATGTTTTACTGCTTTGGCGCTTGCAAAGGGAACAAATTTGTGTTCCTGATGGCCAAGGGCCACACAAAACCTGTAGCCTCCCGTCTCACAGAGATTTAAACCCCCTCTGCATCCCCTGTCCCTCACTGACTCTTTGATGCTGCTCCAGGCTGATGAGTCCCAGCACCCACCTCTGCCACGTCCCTGCTTCCCAGAGCAGGATAACAGCACAGCATCCAACCTTCCTTCCACCTGCTCAGGAGGAAGCTCAGGTACCCAAGGCCAGGGCAGGCATTGCCTGGAGCATGCAGCACACACCAGCCACCCAGGGCAGTGCCAGCAGGGCAGGAGAACAGCTACAACTTCTGCTAAATTCCTCTGCAAAGGACTCAAGATGCTAATGGGTTTTAATTTTCCATGAATTTGCAAATGCAGTATTCTGCAAAGCTGCAGATGATTGTTCATGCTTCCTCACCTAGTCTAACATTTATTATATTTTTCAAACAGACATTAGTATTAATTTAATCTTGATTTTTTTTTTTCCCCTGAAGCAGACTATAATTAAATATGCTTTTCCCTGTGACATTTGCTGGGATATAGTGAGGCCAGGGCATTTTAAAGACTCATTCAATATAACTAGCATTTCAATTAGTGTAAGCACATGAAGTAAACATTTTTTAAAAACAGCCTAGTCACTTGAACTCATCCACATGGGACTATTTGATTTTTAATTGACTGCAGTTTTTTATTTTTTCAAAGGATAGGAATTCTGATTGAGTGCTGGAAGTCCTAGCAGAGTATGCATGCTAAAGCATGCTGAATTACGTCTCATTTTCTCCTCAGAGCCGTCATTTATTTTCCTTTTCACAACTGAAGCTTCATGTTGACACTTAATCTCTGTGTTTCTACCCTTACTTGGGGAGGTTTTCATATAGGAAATTTCCTACCGAGCAGCGCTGTTTCACTGAAGAAAGTTTCTCCTTTGGTTCATCCCATCAACATGCCGGAGCATTGACTGGGAAAAGCATGAGTAATATTTTCAATGGCTTACCCTTGTTCTTTAAAACCAGTAACAGAGAAATACGGTATTCATCTCATTCCTCTATTTCAGGGAACATCTCTTAAAAAAAAATACAATAAAGGCCTCCTTTGGGAGTTCACAGGGCCCAGCTACCTACTGAGAAGTAGGTTATTAAAGCAAGAGTCACATCTCACTGTGTATCAGTGCAGCATCTCACACAACAGACCCCTGACCTTGCTCGGGGTGCTGGGCAGGAGGCAGCAGCACTCTGCAGCAGGAACAGCCATCAGGCCTTTAATAAGTTGTCTCAAATTACCACAGGAGACATTAAGGAAAGAGACATTTAATTACAGTTCTCTGTTAGAGGGAAAAAAAAAAACCAAAACAAGCATAATTTTAATCCATCTCCCACAAGCATGGGAAGGGGAGGCCACCTTCCCTGTGCCAGGTCTCCTTTCTGTACCACGGTGACCGAGGCCAAGGGTCACTGGAAAAGGACACCAGTGACTCCTGGAAAGCAATGTGGAAGGCTTAACTTTTCCAACCCACTCTAAAGGCAGATGTAATACACCATTGGAGAGGTTCTCCTGCTTGGAGAATGCTCCCTGTGATCCTGCAAGCAGCTGATGTTTGCACAGCCCCGAGGGTGGCATAATTGTGAGAGAGCCCCAACAGTTGTGGGCTTGTCACAGGAGCCACAGGGAGAAACTCTGGCTGAAGCTGGAGACAGGCTTGGTGAAAAGGTGAACCTGATCTTTCCCTGCAGGAAACAGAGGCCTGAGGGCTTACAGGGCAAGGGGGGCCTGTCCCTACAGTGGCTGCTCAAAGGCACATACAGGAGGCTCCCACCATAGCAGCAGCAGCTCGTCCTCAGGTAACCCAGCTGGGCTGCAGTAAATTGGGCAGGTCTTTGGCTCCAGTTCTCCCTAAGACCTGGAGAAACATGGGGACAGCACTCAAGAAGAAACTCAGCATCTGCAGCATTATTTCTCTTCCCAATAATACTGCTGCCATACCAAAATGAAGCATGATTCCAAAAGCCAACAGTGTTTCTAAAAATAAAGAAATACCAGTAAATGCCCACATATGAAATGCAGCATTTTATCTAACGCTCCCAATTGAACTAAACGCTGTGCTGCTCACTCTGCCGTTCCCAGGAAAAGCACAGTGCATCTCCAATTGATTTACCCTTATTACTCATTTTGTACTGGGGTTTGCAAATTCCTCTCCCAGTGCAGCACATAATTTTTCTCCATTGCTGGCGAACGGCAGCTGGCTGACTCCGATAAATCCCACTTGGTCACTATCGAGGATCTCCATAATCATTCCTCCTGAGTGGGTGAAACACTGCTGGCACTGCGTTAGTGGGAGGCAATTTCAGTAGTAGCCTTTGTCCTTCCTTTAGCCTCTTCCACAGATCCCAAACTTTTCCCATTATTTCAGATGCTGGAGATGCTTTCCTCAACTTAGGCGCAAGGCAATCCTCTCTGACAGGAGGAGATTTGAATGCCATCATCTCTGGGTGGAAAATGAGCCTTTAGAAAGACTGAACCCAGAACCATCTGCCACTCTCAAGGGGAACAGAACATCCCACTGCCTTTTTCCCGTTTCACCTGGAGGCACTTGGCTTGAGCTGGAACCCAACAGACCCCATGGCTGGAGTAAGATTTATGAGCAGTTTAGCACCATGTTTGGTTTTGTGCTGTCAGCTCCTAGACATTGACAAGGTGTGCCTTAACATGACACTTCTGGGGCTGGCATTTCCTGCCCAACAGGAAAGTTGCTGACCCAGGGGCTCTTATTAATTTATCCCTGGCTATGCTCAATATTTGCTGACAAGACCCCAGAGAGGTTTCACACTCCCTTTTCCTGGGCATGAATAACTCATCTCTCCCTTTTTTTTTTGATTGAACTTGCAACATGTGAATACCAGAGATAGACAGGGTAGAAGGAGCAAGATGACAGGTTAAACATGGAAGCGGATGTGCCTGCCATGCCAGTGAAGCTCCTCCATTGGCAAACCATTTCCCCAGCTCTCCCTATGGCAGCAGAGAGGTGGCACAGGAAAGCACTCACAGACCTGTGAGCTGTGCCTCTCAGTGAAAGGTGACATCTGGAAAGGTCCTTGCTGCAGGAGGGAGGTGGCACTCCTGGCTTGTTATGCCACGGGAGCAACCCCATGCCCCTTCCAGAGGAGCCTCCATCCAGCTCCCTGCCCCATGGGCTGGTTTTGCCTTGAGATCCTGGTGCCCCCCAGGCCTCCTGAGGAAACCACGTTGGTTTTTTTCTCAGGAACACCTGGGACCTTGCCTGGACTTTGCCAATTAGAGGCAGAGTTGCAGAGACTGCAGAACTGCTCTCATTTCATTTTTTCATTTAGATTAGTTCAGGGATCAGAAAATGAATGAGCTTAGCTCAAGTCCCACAAGCCTGCTTTTCCTCCAGGCAGTTAACACGCTGCTCGACTTGCTAGGCAAACATTTAATCACTTTCTGCACTCAGCATCCTCCATCACACGGGAAGGTGGGCTCTGGCTGGGCTCCTCAAAGAGGCAAAGCAGCCACACAATTATTTCCCAAGCAAGATGTGGCTGATGCAGGAGGACAAACACAGAGACAGGAAATCACCTTTTGGAAAGAAGAAACCTTGGATTAGGTTAAATGGATCTTCCAGAGCATCTTCAGTGCAGCCATGAAACAGGAATCAGGTAACTGGCTGCAGCCAGTAACTTACCTGCCTGATAATTTATTGCAGGAAACACAGGAGAAGGGAGATTCACCTATGCAGGTCACCAGCGCCAAATACGAGTTTGAGTGGAGGGCATTTAAATTCTGTAAAGTCCTCCTTTCAGTGATTGCAGCAGCAAACTCAAACTACTTGGTTTATCCAAAATAAGACTGAGGCGTAGCTGCCCCCTCATTTACAAGTAGCAGGCTGGGAAGAAGTGGCTGATAATAGTGTTTTTAACCTGGCAGAAGGTGATGCAATGAGATATGCCAAATAGAAAACAAAAAAGATGCTGGGCAAATTAAGGCAGCAAAGGTAACTTAAAATTGAAGCCATTTGCTTTGGGACCTTGTGAATTCATCATTGCTTGAAGTCAAACCTGGGCATCATTCCAAGAGCTACGTTACAGCTTGAGAATAAATTACAGGTGTGACAGAGCTGATGTTCTGGAAGCGCAGAGATATGATAAAGGCCGTGGAAACAGTCACATCAAGCGGATGCTATTATGAATAAATTGGCATGCCTTACCTGATGGGAGCTGCTGAAGTGTGTGGGAGAGGAAAGGGGAGAAAGGCATAATTAGGGCAAGCTCCCACAATTGCCTGTACAGATGGCTTGTCCTCCTGAGACATCTCCTCCCAAAGAGAACAGCATCACTTGTCCTGGCAGGCTGGATAAAGCCTTTGAGGTAAATACCAGCAGTGCTGGACTTGGGAGAGCACTCCTCACTCCACAGTCACTATCTGCTCCCTCTGCTGTCCTGCTGACCTGGGCAAATGGGGACCTGCTTGGGGGACCCTCTGCCCTCAGCTGGGCAGGTCGGGCTAGCATCCAACACCTGCAAGCTACCACATTGCATCTGAAGGCAGCTGCATGCTTAAAACCCCACTCCTTGGTTTCCAGCCTTCAAAACCTACAAGAAGTCATCTCACTTGATCATTTATCACTAGACATGTGAGTCCTTCATTCATCCCAGCACAGTTTATGCCTCCCCTTCAAATTATATTAATCTAGACTTTTTTTCAGAGAAATCTCCCAAATAAATCATTAGTGATTCATAATTTATTGAAGCAGTCCCAAATTCTTTGGGATAGGTATTGCTTGGGCTGTCATCTGACAAGATTAATCCCTTTTCAGGGCCACTGGGAACACCTTCCGAATCCCTGCCTCCTCAGAGCTTTGCCTACTCTGGCAAAGTACAGGCTGGAGGTGCCACCTGGCACTCCTGCATTGAACACGGGCTGTTGAGAAAGAGTTTCTGTACAAAGACAACCAAACTCAAAGTTTCACAGCAATAAAGAATGTGGCACATCTGTCACTCAGCTCAGCTAATGATTAATTCCCCTTGCTGCCTCATTTCCAGGACTCCGTCAAGAGCTGATTTCTAGCCCTACCACACAGCCTGGGCTGAAGCATCCACCTGTTCACCCTCCCCGGCCAAAAAACCATCTCCTGCAAAAATAAGTTGTCAGTTTAGGGCTCCAAGCTTCTCCCTGCTCCAGGGGCACAGCCTACACTCAGTGCCTCCCTTCCACCCCCCAATGACTGGCACCACCTCCCTCCAGCCCCTCACCATTCCTGCCATTGCCCTTGGGCAGCCTCAGCCTCACCACTGGACAACAGGTGGATTTTTTGCCAGCAGATTTCAGTAGCTTTGAATGGTCAGAGTAATGCAGATTTAGGCCAGGAAGGAGTGCAGAGGAAATGCAAGGACACATCCATGCCCCTTCCTCCTGTAGAGTTGACAGTTTCTTCCCTAGCTTCTACTGCAGGCACTGTTTAAGGCAGAAGCCTGCACACGCTGCCCAGCTTCCAGCCACAAACACATGGCTTCCAAAGGCTTCTGTGAGCATTAATCAGACACTTCAGGACACACAGTTTTCACATACTAATTTACTTAAATGACATGTTACTTTGTCTTCTCAGCCGAGACACCTAAACAGCTGAACAGAAATCACAAAGTGAATCTCAAAGGAATAATTAGTATACAAAAATTAAACCAAGCCGAGCTAAAGCCACCCAGGCAAGTGGCCCTTGGGGGTCTGCCTGCAAAACAACTCATTTAGAACAAAACAGTCACACACTGAAGAAATTTGGACACTGTTCTCCAAAGCTCCAGCTATTCTAGGAGAACAACCTGCTGTAAAAGGCTGTTGTAAAAAAACAGGACTTGTGATGTGCAGCCAGACTCAGCAGGGAAAACAACCCAAACTTTTTATCCATTACTCAGGAACAGCCTTAGAGACAGGATCGTGGCAGCAGTCCCAAGCCCAAACTCCCCCACAGACTGTGATGGTGCTTCCACTGCTCCCAGCGTAGGTTCCAGGTACCTTCTGTTGATTTCTAGACACCCACGCTAATCTGCAGCTGGAGCACAGCCCAGCAATCTTCTTGATGTGTATAATATCAAGGCATTCTTCTTGTGCTCTCCAACTTTACTCTGTGCTTTGATTATGCCTGGTTAGGAGTTTCCAGAAAAACCTGCTAAAAATACCATCATTGCCAAGGAGCAAGCCAACACCAAGGGCAATATCCTTCTAGTGTCAGAGAACTTCAGCCTTCAGAGAACAAGTCCACGCTGACATCTCTCCAGAAGCCTCTTGCATCCAGCCAAGGACCCATCCCTCCAGTCTGCTACACAACCTCAGCCTCTGTGATGCTCCTCCAACAGGGACATGCAGCTCCAGTCAGCCCCTTCCCACCAGTACTGACTTTTCATGGGGCTTGTCTTACACCAGCCAAAAATAACCCTTTGCTATTAGACAAGTTCCACCACAAACCTCTTTAACACCACCTTGTTTGATCACACTGCCTGTGATGTCAATTCTGGGGCTTTTGGTAGCCACGTTCCACAACGACTAGGAAATGTCTCAGGTACATAACTGCTCTTCTATTACTGTGTAACATTAGCTAAGGCTTTTACCTCCCAAACACCCACAGGCTGGCAGTGCAAGCCCTAACTGGTCATTATTCTAGGAATGACTAATCCATGGGAAGGACACATCCTAACACTGCCCATCTGCAGATGTCAACTCACGCGTGAGTTAACCTTGCCTTGGGTTTGGCAGGAATTAGCAGCAATTATAGTTTTGCTCCACCTCCAAGAGCATGTTAGCAGCTCACAGAGATGCTCTGAGTCCCCCCAAGCAACCAGCAGTTGTTTGAAGCCTTTAGCAGGTTCTGAATTTTTAAACAAAGACATATTCTCCTGAGGGTTTACAGGCCATTAAGTAAACATTTAAAATGTAAAAACATTGGAAACTATCTCAATTACTCAGGTTTCATTAATACAGCACTGTGACCTCTCCATCCCAGGAGGCTGTAGAAACAAAACTGAGTTACTAAATGAAAAAATGCACCTTTACAAGGGAAACAGAGATGATTCCTCTGCTTTATGGCAATCTTTAAATTGAAGAACAGCAACAAAAACCACAAACACCCTCTTTGCTACATTTTACAGATAACTACTTCTTTTCATAACATTGCAGAAGGATGGAAAACTGGACCACGTTCACTGCCCTCTTGTTAGTACAATTACTAGTGAAATCCTTGAGATTATACAGTTCAGTCTATGAAACTACCACAGCCGGCAGACAAAGCGAAAAGGAAAATGTTTCTTGAATGCAACATAATTTCCTCATCTGTGTCCTCAAAACAGGTCCACCAACTAACAAGGAAGCAATTTGAGGAGCTGGACGCTCTCTTGAGTCGATAAAGCATTGCTGAAACCTTGCTGCTCCTCACAGCACACCAACACAGCCCCTCATTAGCAAGGCACATCTTGTCAAGTTTCTGCTTGGTCCACACCTAATGAGAGGTTGACAGGTAATCATTTAAAACTGCATTTGCTCTAACAATATGAAGTTATTTACTATCCACCTGATCCAACTCTCCCTGCAGACTATGTAAATGTACCTTACAAAGGTTGGATTAGGCTATTTTTTAATGCCTATAGCAGGGGTTACACCCCATCATTTGGGGGAATTATGGTTTAAAGCGTTAATAAAAACATACCTTGGGAAATCCAGAAGAAGTTAGGGTGTCATAGGTTATTTTTATATAGACATACACACACACAAACACACATGCACAAAATCAAGTTTTCTCCTCTTACTGTAAGAGATTTTTTCTCTGCACCTTGAAAGTCAGGCTGGCAGAAGAGGACTCAGAGTATTTCTCATTCTGGAGGCCCTAGGCAGTGCACATTTGAGGGAAGAGAAGATGCAAGTCAGTTGATATTTATTATGATCTTTTTTCTTGACACTGAATGCTGAACCACAAATCTGGAGCCCTGGCAGATCCCGGCACTCACTGCTAACAATGCACTAAAATAAAACCATGAGGAAGAGAAGTTATCCATCCATGCCTTGGGCTAAAGGCATTGTTCGTAACAAATTGCTTGACTAGTTTATCTTCCCTGTGCGCATGGAACAGTTCTCTTAAATTATTTTTCTGCTGCTAAATCCCACTGTGGTTCTGGGTCACTCATTGAAAGTCAAAGGGAGAGGCTGCTTGTGATGGAGCACAGGCACAGGGTATTGTTTGCTTCCCGAGTTAAGCACGGCGCTGAACCCACGGCCTCCTATGATTAATTGCAGAAACTGAAATCTTTATACAAATACTTTTAAAGGATAATTTGTTTAAGCTTAGAAGTTATCTTCTCAGAATATTTGTGCCAGTGAGACTTGACCGTACAAGGGGGAGAGAACCAGTCACGCAGCAAAAGGGAATTAGCTTAAAGGAGAACATCCAATTGACTGCTTTTGGGTTTGGTTTATTAATAGCTGGTTTTAATTTATTTTTTGGGAGCATTAACAGCACAACATATTGATAAGAGACATAAAGCTACTTTTTGCATTAGGAAAGCTGTCCCTAAAGTTGTACTGGAAAGGCTAAACATGGTAGAAAATGTACCTGAAGTTTAACGCTTTCAGCATTAGTGATACTTCTTCACAGGACACCTCTTACCTGAGCTTGTCCCTTCAAGAGAGGTGGGGTACAGGGCTCAAAGGAATTGAAATCTGGCCCAGTGGGGTTCCCCACACAATAAAGGTACATTTACAGAGCACTTAAAAGGTTCCAAGCCACTGGGGAGCTAGTTCTGTAATCAGGAAAGTTCCAACAAGCAATGATAATTTGAGATCTTGAAGACATACTTGTCTAGAAACTCCAGAAGTTTGCAACCATCCCAGATTCCCCACTGTATCTTGTGTCAAGAACACAGTACCCCTGAGGAACTTTCCAAAGCCTTGGATCGAGGCATCAACATTTCTTTGTCCAGCTCCAAGCACAATGCCCAGCACTGCAGTGAGGGGTCGAAGTCCCTGTCCCCTCTTGGGTTAAGCCCAGGCAGCCACGGCACCAGTGTGGTTAATGCCCAGCTCCCACATCACAGACAGCCCTAGGCTCTACACCTTGATCTATAATAAGGAAGGGAATAAGCACTTTCAGGATGTAATACATTAGATCAGTTTTCAACATCTAATTTAGGATTCAATTAATTATACCCTACAAAAGCTTATTTCTCTCTAAGGGATTCTGGACAGCGAGCTCAGGCAGTGATATCCCTATCCACTGATGAATCCTGCACCTTGCCATAGAATAGTTAGGTACACGTGGATCTCTGGCAAACCTACTGCACCCATTCTTCTATTTCATTAATTCATTTTCCATCGTGTCTTATTCTAAACCTTGAATACACAAGGCAGCATCAAGAGGTCTGCAGCTACTGAGATCTCCTATTCATCTTTTTCTAATAGAAATCAGTTCAGTTTTGTCACACACACAGTCTCATCGTCCATTTCAAAAGCTTATCCAGGTCTTGCTAAGCCAGTCTCATGTGCTAGATGTCAGACAAATTAGGTCTGTGCCCCCAAAGAGTGCAGAGAGGAAAAAGCATCTCCACATTTTATTTCCATCATTCCGCATTTCCTTCATTCCTTCTCCTGTTGCAAACTACCTTCATGAAAACGAAGAACACGTCCACAAACAGAACAAACACATCACCTCTCCCTCACCCCCAGCTACAAACAAGAAGTCAGCATGAGGTGACTCCCATTTCTCATCTGCCCAGTGTGAACTCCTTACCTGGTCAATGATTTTACCCAAATCAGTAAATCCTGCCCCTTGCTGCCCTTGTTAGGCTAGGCTGCAGCCTTCTTCCATACAAACTTCTCCCCTTACAGCAGGGGAAGCTTCCAAGTGATTTCTCCATCTATCAAAGTTCAGTTCTCTACACTACTGTCCTCAGGAATTCCTTTTTTGATAACCTTAGTAACTTCATTTCCATGTAATTTTACAGTGATTCCTTCTTAGTTCTTCTGCAGCAAAAGAAAACAATTTCTCTACCAATGTCCGCAGGCCCTTTGCAGAAATGTTTTTGTTTGTACATATACATTTTTTTGACTGTTTACTAAAAGCATGACCAGAAATTACATTTACTCTTACAGCTTCAAAGGCTATTTGGATGGATAAGCCAGAGCATGCTTTAGAGGTGAATCATAGGTTTGATAGCTGTTTTTTTCTCTCAAACATCACTCTGCATCTTTCAGGCTGGAAGATAGTTTATGAAATTAAATCCAGGTTTGTACTGTTACTTCATAAAGCTGATCCTTGGGGATCATATTAAGATCTTGTCACACTTAGCAGCACCAACAGTGAACTCTTCCCTTTCAGCTGAACTCCAGCTTGCACCACATCCTGCAAGGCATCTCCAATTCTAAGGGAGAAGAGTTCAGTGCCACCATGTTCAGATTCCAATTTATGTAGGACAGACTAACAGGAATAATACAGCATTAATTCAACACTGCATTCCCATTTAAAGTATGTACCGTTACCAGGCACAGATACAGCATCTGTGTTTCCAGAAGCAGTGGTATTATCACTGCTTTACCTTTGCTTCTAGACGCCTCAGAAGAGTGTGTGTTCAGGCAGGGGAAGTCCCCATTTCCTCACCTTTTAATGTTCCCTGATTGAAAGGAAGTTCCTTCTTTTTCTTTCTCTTTGTTTTTACTTTGGGATTGGGGAGCACATGGGCAAGAGCTGGTTTGTATTGAAGGTTTAAGTGCTTCGGGTCAAATAACTCCCCTAAAAAAGCATATTGCTACAATATTGGTACCGTATTCTCTACCAGCAGGAAAATTACAAGGAATGCTTTCCAGTAAGGAAACATCCTCAGCTCTCAAAAATGCTGCTTGTTCTTCCAAAACCCCAAATCAGTCTCCCCTCCCTACCACTTTGCTTTACAATATAGAAATGCATGACTAATTCCTGCCCTCCATAGGCTGCAGAGCTGGAAACCACCAGTGTCCTGCTGTAGGAGTTGTGCTGCCTTTAACACACATGAACAAAGCAGAGAACTTCTCGTCACCCGTCCTGCACTAACCCCGGGCTCTCAGAGCACTGCTGGGACCTGCCTGCTCAAAGCAGCTTCCCCCAAACAGCCCCACAAAGTCCTGTCTGTGCTTCTGTGTCTAGTGCTTAGCAGCACCCCAGCATGTGAAGACAGAAAACGTGTTCTTCCTGAAATTTCCAAGGTGCAAAATTTCCTGCCCTTCTAAGCATCTTCAATAGCAACATTGCCCACTGCTAAGCTTTGAGGGCAAGTGTTGCCTTTTCCTGTGTATCTTAAATGTGTTTCTTCCATTTGAAAGATGGCAATCTTGGTAACTCGTACAACCAAGTGCTTTTTACATGAAGCAAAGAGGCAGCAGTTAATTCTTCAGGTCATCCTCATCTTAGGGACGACACTGTCAGGAAGGGGGAAACCTCCTGACCAAAATCTGAAAGGCAGGGGGTCAGTAACACATCAGAACCACACTTTACATCAATAACATTTTACTACATATTTTATTACATCAATGGCTTGAAAAAATTTTATTTGATGTCAGCAAACATTGGAAATCATAGAAAAATGAATTATGTAGAATTTCACAAAGGAATTTGCCCCACTATAATTCCTCATACAGTAAAATAATCCAAAACCAAATGTTACTTTTCAGTGGCTAAGCAATTTTATAATGCTATGAACATTCATCACAGTAAGTGTGCTGAATAATAGAAAACAGGCAAAAAAGACATTTAAAATATTACTTACAACAGCATTATTACAACATACTTTCTTTAAAATCCCAACGAGTATTTCATCACTTCAAAAGCTATACAGCATTTCCATTATATTTGCAAACTTAACCTTATACATCTTTTAAAATCTTGAAAAAACTTCTTTTAAGCAATCTATAAGCTGTTAACAAAATTGATAAAATCTACATAATGGAATACTATACACTCCAGTATAAATTTTATTTTAGGAGAATATGAATGTAAACACTCATTATTATACAACATGCATAGACTATACTGACCTTCCATCTTCTGAACTGTAACTTTCACTGCAATTGTGCTTTACTATCAACAGGAAAAGCTGCATTAATCCAGGGAGTGGCAGAAAGTATTTGCTTTTGGGGCATTGCACAAGATCACTAGATTTTGACTTACTGAAGACAAGCTGGAGCTAATAAAATAATTTTTCTCATTTTTGTAAAGTATCAGCCCACTCATTGCTGAATGGGCTATGTAGAAATTCATACCAATTCGAAGAATAAACGCATTATCAAAGAAAATTTCCTATGATATTTTTGCATTTTATTAACTTGGAGATTTTTGTTCACAAATCCAGTGATCAAATTAGTGTAATGCACTGTTTGGCTCATATTTGGTGTGCAAGAATACCAACAGCATATTAGCAATTTCATAGAATAAAAACTGAAATTTAAAGTGACAATGAGCATATTTTAATACATAATGTTTCTGATGTACTTGTACAGGAAAGAAAAATGTTTGTCAGGACATTGCTTTAAAAGAGTAAGAGTTTCACTCTTATTTTAACTATTAAAAAAGTGTTCTAGTGGATATTTATGGGGTCTTCCTGGTTGCGAACTCGTAAAAATATATTAAGAAACCATTATCCCCATTGGTATTAAATATATTGAGACACAACCCTTGTGGTTGCACTACCAGGTATGGCTACTACGGTCTTAAGCATCTGATTGTACATTGTTGCTTTACTGTTAAGCACAACTGAGGCGTGTATTTTTTTCCCTTGGTTATAAGATTATATTACAAAAATTGATCACTGTTTCAAACCAGTTAAACACGAATATTCAAGTAACAAGGTTGTTTTAATGGATAAGAGAAAAAAGAAGTTACCTAGCACTTTACACAACTACATAAAAATTAAATAGAACAAATGAAATTTGTTTATGCATATGCAATACACTTTTATATCTTTAAGATTTCTAAAACTAAAACTTAAACTATCATTTTCTTTAACGATACCATATTTTGCACAATAACTTATACTTAGGAGAAATAATTTCCCATTTTCCACAAAATATATATAATTATGACATTCACATCGATAGTTTAAGAAACAAAATTTAAGTGAATATTCTTATCTTATGCAGTTATCTTTGTGGACCCTTCTAGTCAGAATTCAACCAGTTGATGTATCTAATGCTTGACCCATTTAACAAAAGAAAAAGAGGGTCTTCACCTAAACAAGGTCAAACCATTTCAAAAGCTAAAATGATTTTATCCCATTTAAAAACATAGTTCAAGAGAATGTAAAAAACTAAACGTTTAAAATACAGTGCTATTATATTGCATGTATCAACTACAATAAGATAGCAGTCAACTGAAAAGTAATTAAACAACTTTTTTCTTCCTAATATCACAAATTATACACGTTTCCCCCTACCCCATGGGGATGAAGCCAAAACACAACTTTTCTGATAAGATGGACAGATTTGAGGGCAAAAACCAATGAGAAGTCCTCACAGGTACCTAAGTCTCCAGCAGAAGCCTCTCCTGATGAGTTCCCCCAGCTGGGATGCAAGCTCCCACACCACTCCCATACCAGTGAGGACCTGTCTCCATGCACTGGTACCAGCAGGAGGTTTAATATTTAATACTAGAGTGTTTCTAAAGAGCAGCATTGCTTTACACCACAACTGTCAACTGGATTCACAGTGCTATTTGCCCGGTCTTTATTCCTAATTCACACTGGCTAACACCTAGCATTCCTTCCCACAAGACACTCCCAGCTCCAACTGGCACAGGTCTGAAGGAACATTTGAGCCACCAGAGCTGCCAGTTCACAGCAACAGCTGCAGAGACACAAACAGCAATACAGAGGAAAGGGAATAACTCCCTTCCATCCTCCCATCACCACAGAGGATCTCTCCGGAGCTACCAGAATGGAACTGCTCAGAAACAGCTGGCAAGTGGCTGAAACAGGCCCTTTTGGGGCTCCGCACTCTAACTCGCCCCAGGAAATCTCTACCTGTGCTGTGCCTGTGTGTTGCTGCCCAATTCCTGACACTGAATTACTTTTCTCACACATGGCCCAAGGGTAAGACCACACCTCACTGCTACAAGAGGCCACATCCCCTGCCTTTCCTGGGGCTGTGACCACATTGCAGGAAGTGCCAGAGCCAGCTCTCTTGCCCAGCTGGCATTAGCCTGCCCTGCTCAGGTACAGAGAGCAGAGTCACCACAGCACACAGCATGGCACAGCCCAGCAGCCAAATTTCAGCACCAAGTCCAGGGCTCAGCCCTGACCTGCACAAACCTCAGCTGCAGGCCAGGCCACAGGCCAGCCCATTTCAAGTTGTGTTAAGAAAGGCTGGTGCTGTACATCACTGTGTGCCATCTGGCTTGAATCCTCTGTAGAGGGGCAAGAAAGGTCCTTTCTTCCACCTGCAAAGACACCTGGTGGTTTTTTCCAACATCATTAAATTAACCATTTTTAAATGCTTTGTGACTAGTGTTATTTTGCGGCTTTCCATTGGACAAGTAATACTGCTGCTTCTAGCTTCCCTGGACACTGTCTGCTCGGCAGTCAGCAACCACCTTGTTCAAGGTGCAAAGTCCTCCCACGGGACTTGCAAGAACAGTTCCAGTTCAAGCCAGCTAGATAGGCCATCCGAGCAGAGGGCTGGGATTTGAAAGCTGCATGCACCAAGTATTTGGAAAAGCACCTCTTAGATTTTAAATTGCATATTTTGGTTCAGAACATGAAAGCGATGTGTGCTTCAGAAGGGTTAAAATGGCCAATGAAAATTAACCCGGTTCTTCTCCATTACACTTCCAAGAAACCAAAAACTCCTGAAGGTTGAATTTTGTGCTCCAACCCTCATCCAAACTTCCAGTGGGAGAAGCAGTTTGATGTCTTTGGCAAACAGCGCTCTGAAGAGGAATGAGACACTGGGACAGAAAGTGATCTATGGTTGCCAAATGCAAAAAGGCACATATTCCCCAAAAGGAGAGGCACCAGAGAAAGTTGTTTTGACTTAATCCCACAGAGGATCAGGAAAAAGAAAGTTGTGTAGCACTCACTTAACAAGTTACAATGCAAATGCTGAATGCCAGGAGTTAAACAGCGTATCAAACAGTTCCAGGTTAAGTATTCCCTTTTGCACTAAATAAAAGCCATTAAAATATACAGGAGTAAAATGCTCAATTAGGGAGCTTTCTATGAAGCAAGAACACACAAATACAGTGGAAAGAATTGCACAAACCAGAAGTGTTATGAGTTACATCTACAACCTTGGACTGACCAAACCTTAGAAATAACATTTCCTATCACTTTGCATTAGTCATGATTGCTTGCTAACACGTCCTGTCACTGCAGAACAAACCTGACATAGCTGGCATGTGCACAGGCCCCTCCTTTATAGAAAGCTCACTAATCATAGTGTCATCGTAAGAATACACAGGAAGCGGAGACCACAAGGCCATGCAGCAATACATACTTATACCCTACGGACCAAGTATTATAAGAACTCCTAAAGTGTAGTTACTGTGGGGCTGCTAAGGAGCTCCTTGTTTTGCAGGTTGGTCAAAATTTATAGACAGGTGTTACTGGTTCTAGAAGTCCCCATGCTTAAGCATGACGTTGGTGAAATGGAGAGCTGAGCTACCTGGGTGCTTTTGAAAGAAAGTGGAGGCAGTATGGAGGAATGAGGGGAGATTAAGGCAGATGTAGCACAGGACTGGAAGCGTTTGCCTTTTTTTTGGTAATAGCTGCTTGTCCACAGATATGATGCAGATGGCTGTCTGAGGTTTGCTAATACCTGATATCCTGGATAACACAGTAGTCAACACAAATTGTTCTAGGCTACAGCACCTTCTCACGAAGCAGATGCATATCTGACATCAAGAACAGAAGTAGCCTGGAGGGAAGGGGGAGAAAAAGCAGATACTTAGTTTAAAATGAATACACACAGGCTTTCTTGCATCTCCAAACTTCAGCCCAAATACGTGGTTCTGACAGTGACAAAACATACAGCCCTGGCACATGGAACAAATTCCAACAGCTTTCCCTATTCTGAGGCACACTGGGATTTGCTGGGAATGCAAACACACAGGAATTAGGACTGGAGATGATGCTGCTTTATAACCAGCAGCCTCACCTCACCTCCCCCCTTCAAATAAAAGGAACTATGGCCACTTGCTATGGCAAAGCACTCAGAGGCCTGATGAACCTTTCACTATGCTGGTGGCCAGACAGCCAAAGCATGCCAGGGAAAAAAACACCCAATGGATTTCAGTGTTAGGCCAGCAAAGTCTTCTGGCTACTGCTGACTTGACCAGACACTGCCTGTGCAAGTGCCCTCAGGAGCAGGCACCAGCCATGCAGCACTGCACAAGGAGGGACCAGGATCTCACACCCAGCCCATGCAGGTCACTTGTGTCATAACCCCAATGACGTTTCACTTTGGCCCCAGAACCACTGAGACAGACACCCAGCCAGCACTGTGCTTACACCTCTGAAGGCAGGGGCACCACATTCACAGCTTCTTTTGGTCTGCTTCCCACAACTCAGCACTTGGCCTGCTCCAGAGTGGGCACTTTCCATCACTAATCTGGGGATCACAACTGCTGCTCTAGTGATAATTTTACCAGACCTTGCAGTCATGCCTCCACACTCTCCCAACTCATTTGGGATCCTCATGTCTCCAGTATCCATACACCTGGCCACATCAGCCCACTCCAGTTCCTGCTGAAGAATTTTTTTCCCTAGGTCAAGTGAGACTGTCCTTTTTTGACCTCAGCTTTCAGAAGCAAGGGTGTATTTGAAGGTAGGAAGAATCTCAGAGGGCTCAGAGAAGAAAAGCTCTGCATAACCAACATACAATTCTACAGGTCACAAGAAAAGACAGTGACAAGAGCCATGTGTCTTTCAAATTGGTGGCTGTGTACTAGCACCAATGGTGCTTTGCTCCACCTCTCAATTCTGGAAGAATGGGACAATTTCACTCACACATGCCTGTGAAGGCAAGTTTTCCAAGTTTGGTTTTGTTCATCCGTCATACCTTTGCACTTAGTTCCCAAATATAAGCATCTTTAAGAATTTCATATTATTAGGTTTTGTGAAGCTGTGAACTTCTGCGTTTTGAATGTCTGAAGGACAATGTCCAAGTCATCCAGTAACAGAGCTAATCAGAGCAACAAAAATATACAGCACACTAGTAAGTCTTTACTCCATGAGCAACCAAAATGTGCCTTATCCTGTTGACTGTGCTTGCAGTTACAATACACAGCTTTTTCACCAAATTGTCTTATAAACTGGGCCAAAGGGAGTCCTTGATCAGACATTTTTAACACAGAAACCTCTACCATGGTTTTCCTCTGCAAGACTAAAGATTTGTCTTTATTGTTAACACTGAATTTTTGTAACTAATTTCCATACTTAAACATCCTACAGTCTCTTTGTTAATTTCAAACCTATGTGGCCTTTGGAGAAGTGTTAACTCTGAACCTCCATCAAGCAGATGCTGTTCCTAGAATTTGTCTTTACAGAAATAGCTGTAAAATTAAGGAAACTTTGCCTTTAGGTAATTCCAGAGTGAAGTTTCACACACTCATCTTGCTTATAGCTTTCTTCTCTTCGTTCAAGTGAAACCACTCACCAAAACTGAAAGAACAAGCTTTGGCTCAGAAGACTCTATGGTCCCACAAAGCCAAACCTAGAAGTGCTGGGAGAACTGAGTGCAGGGAAAACATCCAAGTGAGATAAAGGTCTCATAGCATAGGATTTCAGAAGCAAGAGGTTTTAAAACATTTATGTTCTGATGAGATGCACATACTGTCAGAGGGATGCAAATTTACTTTTCTTCCACTTTCATACAAGCCTGGATTTCCCATTTCCCCAAATCAGTATTGGAAGTGTATATCCAGACAAAGTGAAATATGCACAGATTGAAGACTGACAAAAGTGGCTTTTGCAAAGACTATATACACATAAATACACACACACATCTATCTGAACTGAGCTTAGACTGGGAATTTTATGTGACTTTTAAATTGGATTTACCTCATCTTCCTCTTCAGACATTTTAGTGGAATTATCAGGGGATTTTACAGGCTTCTGGCTATTGGTTCCATTTGTCTCCTCTTTGCCATGCTCTGCCTCCCACTCCTGTAGGACTTCATCTATGTTGAAACGACGTCGATAATTTACAAAAAAGTTTTTCACTTGCACCACAGATTTGTTTCCAATCACATCAGAGATTGCCTGAAAGTCTCGGCCGTATTTCCTGATTGCTAAAAGCAACAAAAACAAAAGCAGTGTGTTATTTCCACAAAGACCACAAATCAGGCTCAAGTCACAGCATAAAGATCCAAAGCTGAACTTCTGTCAAGGTTTCAAACCTTTTTCAGATTAATTCAGGATTTAAAAAAAAGTCTAAACTGGGCAAGAGACACAGTTAAGATCAGCCCTGGAGAAGAGAAGAAAATACAGGTGTAGTAAAAGATGCTCAGAGTCAAACATACAAGACCTGTGTAAATCTGCCTGTACTGCTTGAAAAATTACACAGGGAAAGATCATAGCAGTGACTCTAGCAGTTTCACTTTCTGAAAGCTTGGACAAGCAGACAATATTTGCAAACATTCATACGATGCCATTTATACTGCCCAGGGAGGGGAAAGGGGAATATTGTTTTCTTGTTCAAATACATTCTTCGAGCATTAGTACACGGCAGTGTCCAAGTCCTCCTTCCTTAGTCACTGAAAAGAAACTCAGCTCTGAAACGCAGCAGGGTTTTGACTATCAACAACTCAAGTACAAATAAACTTGTAGTGCCATACCTTGTACAGCAAGAAGCTGCTCATCTGTGGTCCAACGCGCGTTAAATTTCTGGACGACCTAGACAACAACAACAAAAACAAAAATTATGTAACTTCATTTATATACTTTCACTTGTATCTGAGCTTATAAAAACCTCTCAAAAGTGCAACAAGGAATTAACTGCTAGTCAAAGTATATCATTAGCATTTATCTTCACAATTAACAAAGACCAGAAAATGATCTCACCTCTGGAAGTCTGTATTGCTCTATACCACCTTCAAGCTTTTCTTTGAGCGCGCTGTTTGTCTGTTTGATATTCTGAATCTGAAAAGAAAGTTTCATCCTTTTAAGAAGGATTAAAAAGTATCTTTGGACAAGCCCTTTTCCAGCAACCTTGGCAGGAACCTCACAAGCTCAGCCTCCCAGTTTTTCTCACAGCCTGCCTCTTCCAAAAAGAAAGTTTGCTATATTGGAATAATGTACAGTAGGAGTAGCTGGCAAATCAGGAGATCCCATTTAATTTATTTTCCTCTTCCTCCAAGTTATTTGGAGCAAGAACTGTCCCAACTTCCAGGTCTGTATAAAGCCCAGCATAAGAAGACCAAACCCATCTGCAGCAAGTAATGAATCAAAGACTGCTAAAAGAGTTCAGCTTCTCCCAGAGTGGCAAGAAAAAGGCTTCAGGCCAAAATACCAATTCCATTAAGTTTAATAAAGAGCTTGAGACAGTTCTCTGCTTTAGAAACAGCAAAATGCTCAGATCTAGGCAACAAACTCATGTAGGAAACCTGCATTTACTCACAGATACCTGAAAAACATTTGTTTAAAAGGCAGATCCATCAGGGAAGCAAAACGTACATAGGGAGTTTGTTATGATACCCATCTAGGAAAGACTAAGCCAAACATATCTGCCACTTCTAAAAGTACCACATGAAAAGGCAAAGGAAAACAGCTGCTGCAGATGGAAATCAGATACTGCTGAAACCAATGTCACCTGAGGAAAGTTACAGTTTAAACAGAAAGAATTCTGAACTGCAAGAAAAGCTAAGTGCCAACAAATGTTCCCTTGAGTCCCTGCTATGAGCTTTTCCTTGCTTTACTTCAGGTCAAAAGTAGGCTTGCCCACAGAACTAAAACCTAAGAGAGGTAAAACCCAGAGCCGCACTCAGAACACAAAGACAGCAGCTTGTGAACTAAGGCATGTAGCATTGTGCATCATCACTGCCAAGCTACAAATTCCTGCCAACATTGCAGACTGCAACAGACACTACGAGCAAACGCAGCAGTTACTCCTGTACGGTCCCGTTCATACCTGCCGTTTGATTGAGACTAATTCCATGTCCAGTTGTCTGAGTACAGTGGTAGCAGCTGTTGCATTGGCAGAAACAGCCTCCACATCTTCCTGGGAAAGGAACATTCCTTTGGGAGGTTTCCTCTTTGCTCTGTTCTTGGCCTGTGTACTGTGCTTCTCCTTCTTCACCTGAGGGACAGTTTCAGCAGGCGGCACCTGGCAAACAGCAGTCAGTCATTTTACAAAACTACGTAACTTTAGAGGTCCCTTCCAGCTCAAACCATCCTGTGACTGATTTTTAGCCACCATCAAAGGCTGGAGAACGACAATGCCAGTATACAGACAGGAAGACATTTTTGCTTTAAGTGGCATGTCATACAAACTGTCTTATACAAACTTCTTTCCTTTCCTTTAGCAGCTTTCAGTGTTTACAGAGACACTGTAGTTGCCTTCTCTGCCCATTCTCATTTTGGGAGACAGATGCCCAATTTTACATTTGTTAAGTGTTCTGGTCATTTTCAAACCTCCATAACCCCTCTTCTAGTTTTCATCATCAGATCTGAACACACCAGTTTAACTGAACACAAGAAGGAAACAAGTTAAGTGTGGAGACAGAAAGAACATAACTAAAACAGCTTACTGAGAATTGTTTTACTACCTGACAGACACAGGAAGGAATAAACCAAATTTATTTAAAGGCAAAGGATAAAGGAGTGAGGTGACAACAGGATAATTCTTAGATTGTTACACCATTTCTTGGAAGCCAGGTTTTCTTGCATAGCGCTTGTGTATGAACTGTTCCATCAAAATGGTGCAGTTTTGCCTAAAAAAAATTTTAAGTCTTTTTTGGAAAAAGGAGAATTTCACAGGCCACTTCCGATTTTCATCCTTTATGTCTAAAGCAAAGACAGGTAGATTAGCCAGGACACTTACTACAGATCCTTCAAGAGCACCCCTGATTCTAAGATAGCAAAACTATTTCCTCCAGAAGTTATACTCAACAATCAACTCATACCTAAGATTTATTACCCAGTGACTGGAGCCTGGCCAAGAACGCAGATCAGAAGGGTGGCAAGGAGAGAAAAAACAGAAAGGGGAGGCAGTACATCTGAATCCCGTTTGATCACTGTGAGCTTTAAACACATGGACTTCACCCGGTGCTATTGTTTTCCTCCCAAGCTGCAGCTACATGCAGTTTCTACACAGTTTGTGGTATTTGCTCATTAGCTTGCATTCGAAACCACATGAGGCTGAGCACCAAACCCCAAGTAAGTATGAAGTTCTGACTCCCAAAGGACTCCAGCACAGCTGTCACAGATAAAAGCTTTCACCCTCCCCATGGGCACAATGGTGAGAGCCCCACAGCAGCAGCAATGTGGACAGTTGCCTGCTCTCAACCTTTTTCTTCCATCCATTGGTGCAAAGTATTCCATGAGATACAATGCCTAGGGCAAGCCCAGAGGCAAGAGAGAACTCTGGCCATTGCAGGAGGGATACCCCTATTTCTCTTGGCAGAGGGGAATGGTGTGCAGGAGAAACCAGACTGGCTTACTTATGAACAAGTGAAATCAGCTCTGCTCTCTGCTTCAGAAGGGAGCACATTGATAACTGAGCCAGGTAAACTATTCAGCATGGATAGACATTTCAGATCCACTCATATTTTGCATTTTCCTGCTTCCCAGGACCATGCAGCAATGCCTCACCACAGGTTCAGGCTGGCTGCTGACCAACAGGCAATGCCTGCAGTGCAAACATCCCAGAAGTCTCAACATTAAAGAAAAATGAAAGCAGTTTCAAATTACTGTTTTACACAGTTCAAAAAAATTGCAAAGCTCTTTTGTGTTGTGGACAAGAACCAGAGCTCCAGCAGAACAATTTTTGACAGCTCCAAATGCCTCTAGGCCCCAGCAAAAATTGGAACATCTAGTCTGTCCTGGAAACTCTTCTTTCCTGGCCACACACATTTCTCTCTAGAATTAAATCAATTTTTGAAAACCAGAGAGAATTAAAATGCAGGGATTTAGATGGGATTTAGCAGTGCTGCTGTTAATTTAGATATTGCCACTGCTATCCAATGCACTTCAGTCTTACAAACCCCTTAATACAAAGTTCCCTTCCTCAGATTTCCCTGTGTAAAAAGAAGATAAAGCTATCTCAAGCTACATAAAAACAGAAGATGAAGTGGGAGGCCATTCCAGGAACAAGGAAGATACAAAGAAAGCAAGTCTAGGTCATGACCTCAGTATTGTGGAGTCACTATGCAAGGAAATCCAAACAGTTGCACTAACACTGAAAGTAAACAAAAAAAATTAAAAAAGGAATATCCCCCCCCGCCCCGATCCTCAAAAGGGGAAACAGACAAGAGATTTCAGAAACTCTGAGAAATACCAGTATTACTGGGTAAGTCAGGGAGCAACCAACAGGTCTCAGAGATGTCTCTGAGAAAAATGATCTCTGCAGATTTGGGACAGGGAAGTTCTTTACAGTAAGAGTCCTGGGCTGCTGGCACATCATAGCCCCTGCATGTCTGACCACATCATTAAAAGAAACCTAATGATCAAGAACAAACTTATCCCCTCCTGGTTACCTACTCTCTCTCTCTCTCAAGACATTTCAGTAAGCCCTGAGTTCAGGTACTGTAAAATCACAATCATTGAATCATTAAGGTTGGAGAAGACCTCCAAGATCATGAAGTCCAACATTTGACCAAACACTTGTCAACTAAACCACAGCACTGACTACCATGTCCAGTCATTTCTTGAACACTTCCAGGGATGGTGAGACTATATCCCCAGGCAGCCCATTCCAGTGCTTAACCACGTGGCCCTTCAGTGAAAAAATTCTTCCTGATACCCAACCTGAACCCCTCCCGAGGACATTTTCTCTCACTGTGTCCCTGGTTGCCTGAGAGAAGAGACCGACCTCCACCTTCTACAACCTCCTTTCAGGCAGTTGTAGAGAGTGATAGAGATCTCCCCTGAGTCTCCTCCTCTCCAGACTAAGCAACCATAGCTGAACTCTGAACAGGCTATGAAGGCTGTCAGCTCCATTTTGCCCTCCAGCATGATCCCTATCCTGAAAAGTCCCCACCTTTTCTGCCTGCCATGGCATACACAGCCAGACAGTATATGCTTCATGAGTTTCAGATTGGTGGGTACCAGTGTGACAAGGAGGGCACAAAGCCTACCCCCACACTAAGAATTTCTGCAAAAATGTCTTGATGGTAACTGCCCAAACCAGACATCTGATCTGGTTTGGCCTTACAAGAGATGCAGCCAAGTTGATAAAGAACTACCTTTCCCTCTTCTGCAGCAAGTTCAGGACATGTCAGCATTGGTTGGGAAGGAAAAAAAATAAGAAAGGGGGTTGAAGGGAGCTCTTTTACAAATGTAAGCTTTTGAAGAGCTTACAGAAAAATCTAAACTGTAAATTTATTAAAGTAGTGTGAAATTAGACAATAGTATTATTTACAAAACACTACAGAGCTGCAGTACACAGCTGCAACTTAGTCCAGTGAGAACCCTTCCTGTCTGGGTGTTGCTGAGGCTTCTGAGAACTCAGTTTCTTGTAAAGATTAATACAAATGGCTTCACATCCACTTTGCCCCTAGGAAGACATCAAGGGTGCTGATTCCTTCAGTGGAAAAAACAGCTAAACTCTCCTGGAAAGTCTGGAGAGCACCCTCACGTAGGTGAAGAGCAGAATGGGAATGTTGTGATTTTTCAGGTACTTCCATTCAAAATTATTTGTTGGAGAAATTAATCTCACTGAGAGTGACTGACAGAACTGTTACTCTGAGACATTTTTTTGACTGTGTGGGATCATGTTTTTAAATACTTCTAGTGGGTTTTAACTAAATATAACATTTAAAAAATTAAGAAATGAAATAGAATGACTGTGAGAGAGACTAGGAGAGAGAGAATGGGAGAGAAATTAGGCTAGAAGAAACCAGGAAAAGGAGCTAACTTCAAGGAGAGAAGGTCTTAAGCATCTTCCTGTAACTCATTAATACAACCCACACTGCAGCTGAACGAGGTGCTTTCATTTAGTAACAGGTAACCTGCAGGTTATACACATGAAATTTATGATTTCCTGTAGGGCATCACAGGCTGGGTTTTCAGAACTTTTGCATTTGTGTAGCTATTTTCATCCAGAACTCAGTGCCCACTGAAAATGAAGTACTTGAAGTGAGACACAGGTACTACATTTTGAGCTGATGTAACAACAGGTCAAGGCTACCCAGCCAGACAAAATGAATTGGTCATAAAAACTTTCTCTTTTACTTTTCACCAATACAGCTGCAATCCTGGTGCTAGTGAAGTGACAAGTATTGCTGGGGATTTCAGTACATCAGGAATGTACCTCAGAGTCTGACGTGTACATAAATGCATTTCTGCTCTACCTAGAACAAAAGCATGAATTGCCCCTCCACCAAGCCATCTCCACATGGGGATGTGCTTCTACTCAATCTCCATGCCCTTAGGTTGATTTAAACTACTGCATGGTTTAAGCTAACACAGCTAATGAGAGGATAAAAGAAACTGAAAACAATCACATAGGACATTATCATGGGTTAAATTTTGCTAGGTCTATCCATAATAACTTATTTATCTACACTTGTCTTGATCTAAGAATAATTCTGAAGACAATTCCTTTTCTTGTATGACAACTTTACAAAGTACTAAAGAAAATTAGATACTGTCAGCTTCTACACAAAGTAGCTAGTAAGTAAACACTTTCATTTGTACAGGAGTAAGAAACAGAATTATACCTCCTTTTTGCTCTCCTTGTTTTGTTCAACTTCAATGTCAATAGGGTTGTTTCCATTTGCTTCTTCCATTTCATCCTCACTGGAAGACAAAAGCAAACAGCACTGTATTAGTTTGTGAGCCTCTCTTTTTCTATAAATAGCATGCTAAAACAAATGCATGAATGCCACAGCAAGCCCAACAGCTTTCCTTAGTTTCATTCCCAGGATGTCGGTTTTTTGGGGGTTGGTGTTGATTTTTTGGGGGTTTGGTTTAAGTCAATAAATTCTTAATTCTGAGGACAGTGCATACAGGAACGCTTCTCAGCAGCATACTTGGGAAAAATAAATCTACACAGATGAAGGCAAGAGACTTGAAATTAATTCCACAAGTTATCTTTCAAAGAACATGGGACATTTTTACTTGAGGCAAACTGAGACAGAAAGACTTAAAAATACAGCAAGTAGCTAAAACACATTTCATACAACTCCTTAATATTTAGCAAAACAGACATGCACAAGATGAACTCCCTCAAGAACAAGCACAAAAGTGTTTGGTTTGTTTGTGGAATTGTTTTTTTTTTTTTTTTTGGGGGGGGGGGGGTTGGTTTTTTTTAGTGACAACCTGACATTTCATTCTCCCCTGGAGAAGAATAAGATGTTATCAGTTACAGACTAAGAATAGGCATGAAATTGGGGCCATATTGAACATCACCTTGGCACACCTGCCCAGTATGGCTTAAGTGGAATTTTAATCAGATATTAAATCAAATGCATTTTCACAATTTAGAATTTTTGTACTGTACACAACCAAAGCTAATTGCAGCACTTGAAATGATGCCCAGAAACAGAAGAAATGAGCTGATACAATCAAAGCGTTTTTTTCTACTCAAAAGAAATAAACCTATTTTGTCATATCAAACTTCATAGCCTGTGCTGAGGAGCATCAGCTGGTGCAGGTATGTCACAGCTCCAGTGCAGGGCAGGGCTGTGTCACAGCAGGAGCCAGCAGGCACAGCAGGTGCTGGTGAGCTTGGCTGTGCCAGGAGCACTCATGTGGCCATCTCCCTGCTGCAGCCACATCCTAAGGAAGAATGGGCTGCCATCCTTCTCCACAGTAGCAGTCAGTTGTACAAGCCACTTCTGCTCTCCCAAACCAAGAGCTGATTCACAAGACATTTAGTTTGGGTAATGATGATTCCAGGCAATCAACTCCCAAGCATCCCCTCCCAGAGCTGCACACACAAAGCCCCTCACATACAACCTCGAACAGCTGCTGAAAACCTGGTCCCAAATGCACCGGAGAGTTGTGTTAGTGGCAGTCTGATGGGTTGGGGAATTTCCCTGCCTAGCCACAAAAGGGAGAGAGGTATTCGAGTGAGATACCTCAGACTGCCCCTTCTCTTAACCCCATCTCCAAAAGAACTTCCTTGTGTTCTTCCTAGGTTCAGATTTCAGCCTTTTCACAACAGTTTTTGCTGTGCTGATAGTTTGCTCTTGTATTCTAGCAAGTTCCCTAGACATGAGCTAAATTGAAGCCCACCCTCTCATTTCTGCAGTCATAGACACTGATTGCCATAACCAAAGAACACTTCTGAAGTTCTGCCAACACCAAATGGCACAGAGCAACCTGAAATTCCAGGCACCCTAAACTCACCCGCAGTAGATTCCACACCCTGCGTGGCTGCACTGACAAATCCTTTGAGGGTGTAGGGGTTTGACTGTTTTACATAATGGAGGGGGAGAACAGAAATCAAACATCAAGTTGACGGCCTGGTGCTCAGCTTCCTGCAGATGTAAATCAAGTTAAGCATTTCCAAGCCAGCTGCCTTCCTCAGAGGTTACAAAATTAACACAAAATTACAGCACATGGCAGCCCATAGAGTTCTTTCCCATTCACCAGATGGTCTGAGGTGCTACTTTTCCTAGCAAACAGGCATAGGTACTGAGAGCTGTATTTCTAAATTCCAATAATTTCATTTATGAGCACAGAACAAAAAGAGAGATGAGTATTAAAAGACCTTAAATTACATAATACCAGAGAAACACATACTCCATATAAAAGATTTCCCCTCCCCAATAACTTAGTAGGAAAACTGAAAAATTAAACAAACAGAAAACCCCAACAACCAGGATGGTGAGCAGAAAAATAGACAGCCTTTGCAGAGAAAATAATAGAATGGAAAAAGACTCAGGTCAAAGAAAGCCAACCAAATACTGGACAAGTTGGCTGGCAGTATTCTCCCTGGCCCTGCCTGTTAAGCAAGTACTGCTGACCTAATGGAGAGATGGGAGAGGTTGAGTGAGTCATTGGTGTATCACAGCTCAACCCTAGAAACACGTTTCTTCCCCCTTCCCAAACAAGACTTGCTCATATGCAGTGGAGCCAGCACACAGTCAACTGGGAAATGCAACAACTCCTCTGAGAAAAAAGGCTCTTGCAGAATTTTCCCCAATTATGTCAGAAGTCTTCCAAAGGCAGGCACACTTCAAGTTTGGCCTGCAAAGACATTAATTGCATTTTAGAGCAGGTTGAGAAGGCACCTGCATCAAACAGATGGAGTTGCTGCTATTCCGAGCACTTGTTTTCCCCACAGTCACCTGAATCCTCTGCATTTCTGAGGCTCTTTCAGCTCCAGAACTAGGTGAAGTCACCAAGTGACAGTAACTGTACAGACACTTACACCAATATGCACAAGGCCACTGCTGACCTACCTTCAAGGGCCTGCATGGCTATCCAAGAGGGTGAGCTGACAGAAAAAGCATGAGTCAAGCTCATTTGCTAAAGCTCAGTAGCTAATGACCTCCTGAAAACCACCAGCCTCACCCAAATGCCAAAGTACCCAGCACTCCCTGGAACAACTCAGTCAGAGAGCTCATCATAAGTTCCCCTCTGCTACCTTCTTCTCAGTCACTCAAAATCAGAACCTTAACTTCACCTTTCTCAGAGAACGGAGCTTGGCCTGGCAGCCTTATGCTTGGTCAGAGTTTTCTAAAATGCAGGAGAGGAAAGGTCTGTGTGTGTACAGGCACAGGCTGAGAGGGGTCCTGCACTGGAGCAGGTGCACATTCTCACTCGGCTGAGCATCACATGGAGGAAATAAAGGCAGATTTCAGCTCTTCCATTAAACCCCTTTACTGACCTGCTTATCAGCTTTTCCGGCTCTGCTCACAACAGTGCCAATCAGATTGTAAACAGCTTTAATTCCAATTTCCCAACCCTCAAGCAGTATCAGAGAAAAAGTTCTAGAATGGTGGGAATGTAACCAGTGCACTAAAAGGGAATCAGGATTGCAGTGTCATAAAAGAGAGCACAGCTAACTGCCAACTGCCTTTTGGCTTTAAGCAGAGCAAAACATAGCAGGGAAGAGGGGTGGGGAAAGGTGTGGTACCAGGAAACATTTTGGGGAAAATCCTACATCTAGTTTCTTAGAAGCTAACAGGAATTTCTGGGATAGACTAAAGAAATCAGTGTGCAGCAATACACAGCCTTTCTGCTTGCAAACCTACCTTTCCTCACGTTCCCTTTTTTGTTTACGAGCATGACGGTCCATCACACTAGTTTTAGTCCTTGTCTTCTTCCAGGAGTAGTAAAATTTCACCAGGCTGGCTATTGATTTGTCAGGAAGCTGTAAATTAAACATGTATCCTTTTATATGTTTATATGTAAAGCATCTCCAGAAGTTCACATACAATTGGTCTGGTTTTCCAAGGAACATTTGACCTCTTTACACTGGATTCTCTCAAAGGTTCAAGCAAGGCAGTTCTGCAACCTTTCCAAAAATGATCTGTGGGGGAGTGTTTCAGGTTAGTGCCTACTATTTAGGACATCAAGATCTCTAATGAGCATCTCAGCAAGCTTCCACTCACCAGACAAGTAGCTGGTTCCCTCCAGAATAGGGGAACATAGCAAGAGCAAATCTGAAAGAAGGCCTTGAAACTGAGATAACAGTTTCAAAGCCAGAACAGACCTAAAAGCCAACACAGACACATGTAAACAATCACAGAAACTGCTGAATTGGAAACATCCCAAGCATATCTTTGATGTTTGGTTAAATAGATTTATTCACACCATTCACATGACAAAGTCTATTCAAAGGTCTCAAGAAAGGATGTTTTCAAAAGGTGAAATGCTACTGTATGGTGAACTGAGGGTACAGGAAAATACAATTTTTTTTTTTTTTTTTGGTCCTCTTACACAAATTACCCTGTAGCTAGGAAAGAAAAGTCTGCCTCCAAAAAGCATAAAACTACATTAAGACTAATTCTCTACTTTTGAGGTGCTCTGCATGGACACTCTTACACAGGACTTTTAAAAGGTGCAAGTCTAGTCTTTTCGGATGAATAAAACATGTTTTACTAAAGTGTCTGATTCAGTTTGGAGGGCAGAGCAGGTGGGGAGGAAAACAAAACTCTGAGCAAGAGCCAGATCTCTTTCACTCAAACACTGCAGTTTAAGTCTTCACCTGAGACAAGCCTGGTTTTCAAACTGCAGACTGACTTTAGATTCTAATAACAGATCACACCAGCACTCCCACTCTGGCCCACAGCTGCACACAGGCAGAAATCCATCGGTGCTGGCAACGCACAGGTGCTAAGTCAATGTTGTGTTGCCAACAGCCATGCAACAGGCTGGTGTTCTGAAATTAAAAGAGTTCCACAGAACAAACTCAAGGACAAGGCTGTTCATGACAAACATCCACTTGGCTATAAACCTGTGCTAAGAGTGCCAAAATATCAGAACCAGCTCTGGTAAATAATGTAACTTGCCTTTCATTCTCTGGCTTTGGAGATTTCTCCCCTCAGTTCCAATCTGCACGGGTGCTAACGGGGCAGCATCTACAAACTAACAACTAACATGCTCCCGAGCCATTGATTCCTGTCCCCTGCTAAACACAAAGCTTCGTGCCATTTAATTCCTTTCATGCAGAATCACTTTCCTGGGAGCAACAGTAAAAAATATCATTACCTAGGGAACCGTGCATGAGCTTGGCATCCCTGTATTGGAATGCACTTCACCCAGGGACAGGGAGCCATACTTCTGCACATAAACTGAATTGAGAATTTCTTGCTTTGGCAGTTAACCAACAACAGGACGGGCTTTATGTTCTCTTTTTTCCCCAGGACATTCCCCTGCCCTATTTTCCCTCCTATATAAGAACACAGCAGTTCCACTCTTCAAAAGGAATAAAGCAGCTTCACTCTTCAAGAGTTCTATCACCAGACCCAAGGGAGTGGGAGACCCTAGGACTCCAAGAACATTTGGAAATGAGTATCAGTGAAGGACAAGGAACATCAAGGACGTGACAAAAACAAGCCTCTTTCTGCCACCCTTTTGAAAAGGGACCTTCTTCCTTAGAAGGCAAGTCACCTTTTGCTTTTCAGTGGGATCATCAGCACAGACCTGTGTCACATGTGCTTTTTGAAGAGGCTGAGCAGACTGCAACAGCCTAGGCTCACTTTAAAGGGTCACAGACGGTGGAACTGGGTCCTGCTGGAATACTCAAGAGGCCATTTTACTGAAGGAGAGCAAAGAACAAAGTCTAGCTCCCACCCAGGTGATGAACTACTTGAAGACACTCTCAAGATACAATTAATAAAAATGTTTACAATCCATCTTCTACCTCTTTCAAACGAAAACTGCACACTCCCTAACACTTCCCTTTGAGGAAGAAACCTATCCTTGAAGTTTTCAATCATATACGTTTAAAACAGTATCATTAGCAACCAAAAGCAAAGGACTGGAGTTTGCAAGGACGTATAAACCTCCAGCACAGCATCTGCTGACGGCGTCAAATCACATTAAGCACAGACTTCATCATTCAATAAAATTAATTCCTAAAAATCAGGCTGTAAGAAAGGAAATCAACTTTGCACAGAGATGATCTTTACTGCATATATGTGGGCATATGTGTACAGACCAGGCCTGAACTCCAGCTGAGACAAACACTACCATAGCACACAGGGGACTGAAAACTGTAATTTCCAACCAAAAAAATATCACACAGCCATAGTTTATCCTGAACAGTAAAGCTCTTCAGGAAAACACTTCTACAGAGACTCTGGGAATAATATTGTTTCTTTCTATTCACAGTAGCATTTTCCCTCTAACATCCCCTTTGGCCTGTTCTCTCTCAAGAGCATTAGACACACATTCAGCACAAACAGCACTGAAGACGACAAACTGTTCAGCTTTTCCATTCCTGCAACACCACTTACCATCTGCTGGATCCTGTGAAAGGTTTTCCCATGGAAACTGAAGGCCTGTTCAAACAAGACCTTGTCTTCCACTGTCCACTCATCTGGGAATGGAGTAAAGTTCGGCAGATCTGCCAAAGACTTCTCGATGTTGTGCTTGTGCCAAAACAGCATCCCAAGAGCCTAGAAATAATACAGACACCAAGGTGACAATTGTAATCAAAAGAAACATTACTGGAAAATGGAAAGGGAGAGTTACAGCATTTTTCTCCGGCAACACATTAGACCTAATTTTAATTCTCAGCTACATCAGATGCTTTTCTGAGTGCAAGAAACCTGGAATCTGCCTCCAAGATAGGCTGTGAAGACCAGCCCAAAGTTTATCAAAACCCCACAGGTCATCATGTAATAAAAGATTACCAACAGAAAGGTGGGAGAAAAAACTTAAGAAATTACTTCAGCTTTACTCATCATGGTACGCACAGATAAGCTGAGCAAAGGCTTGGGAAGTCTACCTAAGAAACACTGGATGAAAGGCAGCTTCTTTCCAGTGCTGGACTCCATTTCCTGGCAATTAGAAGGATGGTTTAGTTGACTGGGGGTTTTTACAATTGTTTACAGGGTTCTTTATGAAGGGGAAGAGAATGAAACAAGAACTGGAAGAAGGAAAGGCTGAGAACTTGCACCACCTTGACTGGCTGCTAAAAAGTCCCTGGCCCAAAGGAGGAATAAATCTCACTCATTCTGGGGGCTGCTCTTTTGTTTCCTTGAGAGAGGCATCATTTTGCTGTTGCAGTCTCTGGTTCTCAGTTCCAAAGACAAAGTGCCTGTGCTGTGCTCCACCACCTGCAAATCATTCCTGTTCCGCTGTCTCCCAGACACTCATGTGCAGCCCCCTCTCCCAGGGGTCCACAGCCCCTGTGTGTCATGACACAACACTACCTCTGGCATGCCAGCAACCACTGCGAGTCATTTTGGGAAGGCCTGACTCTGCAGAGCTAAAAACCAGCCTTTCACAATTGCTGTGAAGTGAAAACAATCCCTAACATGCCGAGTAAAACGTAAGAGTAACCCGCTCACCATATGCAAACTCGGCTCAGGTTTCACAGCCATAGTTACCTTCATCTCATTTCACGGCCAGTTTCACCCTGGCCGCCCAGCATTACAAAATCCCTCCAAAATCGGGGTTTCCCCATTATGCTTTGCTATGCAAAAAAGCAGTTCCTTTATGGGATCTCACACCCCTGAGACTCTGCAGCGAGCATGCATATAAATGTTTGTGTCATCCAAGATCTTGCCCAGACCCTACTGGGCTCTCAGTGCTGCCTGGACACCTTCTCCTCCCTTCTGACACCGTGCAGAACTAATAATAATCTCAGCTGCAGCACAGGCACTCGAGATATCACAGAAGCCACACAGCCGTTCCGGCAAGGATGGAGGTCAAAGAAACTATTTTGCAGTCATGAAAGACTGAGTTTTCTCTCCCCTGACAAGCTCCTTCAGCTTCAAATATGAGATCTACCTGACATCCTTGCGAGGAAGCAAGAGACAAACAAGGAATGGAACATTTTGGGAGGGAAGAGTAACATTAAATAGCACTGAGGTGTTAGTGAGGACTGAGGGGAGAGATGCTTACATAAAGCAAGGGGTAAACAAAAAGATTTTTCTTACAGGCTTATTTAACAGGAGATCATTATTACTCTTCCACCTATGCTGCCCTGGAAGAACTCTGCACTCCTACACAGATGGGCACAGGGCCTTCCCAGAGTGCTTGACAAAGCCTGGCAGGAAAGCCCAGGCCACATCCAGGCTGTGCTGCTTCATAAAGTCTACGACTACTACAGCTGAGCACAACCACCCACAGCTGTCTGCACCACCAGCTGAAGCGCCTGCCCTGCCAAAGCTCACTGGCCTCTGGGAAGCCTGCCCTTTGCCTGCCCTGGCTGCAGAGCCTCCCACCAGCACAGTCCTGAGCCTCCAGCCATCGTCCAACAGCAGCAGAGCCAACAACAGGGCACTCAGCCACCGGCAAGGGGAGTGAAAGGACAGGGATGGGAGCCGGGCTGGCGCAGATCAGGCAGCTGGACAGGAACACTGCTGGGCAGAGGAGCACACACCCCAGCATCCTGCCAGCAGCTCCCACTCCCTTCAGCAGACTGGCATATCTCAGCCTTTAAAAGGATGTTTTGGGCAGTGGGCACAAGTGGAGAAAAGGCAATCTCTGTATGATGACTGTTAGCCAAGCCACCTGGACAGAAGAGCAAAGTGACCGGCTGTCAGGGGAATGCGGTGTGGGAGAGAGCTGCCTTGGTCAGCAAAGCCCGGAGACAGTGGCCAATTGCTAATGTGAGCTTTTACTGGCTTCCAGGGAGTCTGTATCAGCTTGTCCAGTTACCCAGCCAACAGCAACTCTGATGATACCTGCTGAAGACAGAGTTTCCCTTGGTGACACAAATAATCATCCTGATTTGAAAGCCTTGACACTTGTCCCTGTAATACAAAATGAATGCATGCCTTCCAGAGCAATACAAGCTAGATTCTCTGCAGTTATTTCCTGAAAATGCCTAGCACAGCTCTCTAGGAAATCCCAAAGGACCTGGGAAACATGTTTAACTCCAGAGTATTATGTGAGAGTGCTACACAAGGAATGAGAAAATTTTTAGGAGCAGGGACACTTTTACAAGCTGCTCAGCCATATTACACTCTGATGTGGCAAGTCATGCAACTTCTGTACACAGAGGGGGAGAGAAAAATGGAGATAAGGACTTCAAGGAATGAGTGGGATGTCTATATTTTCAATATTAAAATTAATGCAAATCTCTGTTAGCTAAATTTAAGTTTTTCAAACCACAAGAATTCAGAGGGCTTTTTAAAAAAAATCACAAGCTTCATTTTCATCAGCCATCTGTATCAGTCCTTACTTTCCAAACAACACTTCTTCACTAAAATAATGAAATGCTTTTCTACTATTTCAAGAGCAGCTCTCTTGGAAAATGCTATCCACAATAACCAATACTAGGGTATACCAGTATCAGCTGAAGCGAGTTACCATCTTTATTTTCATTTTTTAAGTTCACAGCCTTTTGATGCCTTCATGGTCATTTTATTGCTGTTTTCTGCTCTTAGAAATTACCATTATCTAGTCTGATCATTCCTGGTTTTGTTGGAAATTTTGCTGGCTATCTCAGCTTCACTGTTCTTGTTCAGGAAGAAGTCTTTTTCAGCATGAGTATCAACCACTAAAAGTCTGACTCAAGGATGACAGCAGGATCATTTACATAGAAGCCCTTGCCCATCCCAACCATTTGCTTCTATGCTCACAGCCTCTGTCAGAACAACTTCATCAACTTTCAAGTTTTTGTACTTGTAGAGACAGCATGTGGTTTGCCAATACAGTAAGTCATGAGATTCCCTGCCTTCCCTTTCCGAGCAAGTATTAGCGCATGAGGAAACTCCACAGAATTCAGAAAAGTTTCCCAGGCACAGATCTACTCATCTCCCCAGCAAGTTTTGAAATCATTATCAGTTAATACAGGAAAGATTAGTACACAGTCCTCAGACCAGGATTTCCATCCCTAGGTTACAGGTACTGGCTGAGGTCAGTGGCTGCTGGCAAAGTCATCCCCTGTTTACTGCACTGACAGCCACGGTGCTCATCTGTGAAATGCAAAATGATTTGCAGCACAGTTTTAAGGTAAATATCTGTGGCTATCGGTTTGCCTCAGAAAAGCATATGATGGCTCAATAGCTCATTAATAACTGCCAAGACATCCATGAAGCAGAGATGGAGCAGTCAGCTGGAAACTGCAGTGCAATCAGGCAGCCGTCCAAAGATAAGCCAATCTTTTAAACATTGTTTAGGGGTTCTGAAAGTGCTCAAGAAGCAGTCACCAGAGGAACCATAATACTCATGGCCAGGCTCCATTAGAAATTACAATGGTTTTGTTTTTCTTCTTTTGACTCTGGATGTAAAACTTGGTGTGAACCCTATATCCACAGAGCACAGGCTACTATTAGGAACAGTCAGTTATTGGACAAGTAGTAGAGGAGAAAACACAGAAGGCACAGAAAGAAAGAAGCAGGTCTAGGCAGTCACTTGAAGTCATGTTTGAATACTTGCTGAAAAATATGTTAAAATAAATGATTCAAAGGGTTGTTACCTGTTCCATATTGTATCCATGCTTCTCTTTAGCAATGGCAATATATTCATCCACTGAAAAACAAAGAGAAGGTGTAAGTGCATTTCATATAATGATCTCACCTCACCTTCCCTTCCCTTTCCCAGTCTAAAACCCAGATCAGCAGCTCTGACTTCAGCTCTCCACAGAGAACTCTCATGAACAGCTACTGTTTTCAACAGTTCAGGAACAGAAGGAAATGTAAAAAACCCAAGCCACCAGACAAACTAAGTATTTTCCTCAACAAGCCTAAATGGTCCCCGATTTCCAATCCAGTTCCAGTACTTCTGAACACACAGCCTATAGTATTTCAGACCTTGTTCATCAAAACTGTAGACATGACCGTGTCAGCTGCTTTTTGGGGGGTGCGTTCATGTTGTGGAAGGTTTTTTATCAGTTCATTGGTGGTGATTTTTTTAATAGCCCCAAAGTAGTTGTTTTCTTTAGGAAAAACACCCCCGAACACAATCCATACCTTCCAATACTGTCAGAATCCTAGTGTTGCACAATCACTGCAGATATCTTGATAAATTTTTCAATACTTAGGTCTAAGCAGTTTTTATCTTGGACCAAACCCCACACTCTTGTATTATTATGCCCCATGAGCTTTTAATCTTTACAATGTGAAGGTGCCCTGAGAAGTTATAATTTGTATAGATGGGACTAAATCCAAATGTGCTTCACTCAGAGTGACTGAGCCCACATTATGTCCAACAGCACCCATTAGAGAGGAATGGATCAAAGTCAGCAGCAGTGTTCTGAAGTCTGTGCCCTTGTGCCTGATCATTATTAAACACAATGTAATGATAATAACACTCTTGAGAATAGAAAATTAAACAAAAAGGTGAGACTCCTGCTTCACCTAATGGAGTGGAAGATGCTAAAAGCAGTGGTTGTCTGTACAACCCCCAACAACATGCTAGTACCCTAAAACTGATACACACAGCCAAAGTTCTCATCCTTCTACAAAATCTGGACTTCACAATGAGTCACATAGCAATGAACTCAAAAATCATTCCCCCTTCTTTTTCTACAGATACCCAGGGAGGGATGAAAGCAAATTCCAGTGCTGAGCACAAGACTCACGGAGAGCATACGCAGCAAGGAAATGGTTCTGTGCACTCTGCAGCTAAGGAAGCCACATTTCCCACAGTCTGGACATCATGATTAACTTCAGCTCTCATATGTGCTTCTTGCATATTTTCTACCTTTATAAACACTCTTACGGAAAAGCATGGGATTCTTTAAAGCTTTTCGTTCAAGTTGGGACAGTCCTCAATTATTCCTTCAGCTTATTAAACTAAGCTATAAGCTCAAAAGGTACTGGGAAAACAGTAAGGATAAATCAGAAAACACACAGCAGGAAAGTACCAGCCTCTTATTTTCAACTTGTCATTAATAACAAGAATTTAGATCTAGGTACTTAAAGTAGACATCCCATTTTTAGACTAGCCAATACGACGTGAGAGTAATCACAGACCTTCATCTGGACAGGAAAAGTAGAAACATTTTGTGTTCGTTTTCACAAAAAGGTGTTGTAAAGAGGGCCTTGTCAAGTGCCCTGCAAAAGTCCATGAGAATATTAATACAACCATATGTTGGGGCAGGAGAAGAGCATGCTGTAACACAGGCACAGCACAGTTCCACATTAGCAAGGACATTCCACAAAGTTCTTGTCCTTCCAAGCTCCCACCTGCACACAGTGGCAACTCCCAACAGGCTGACAAACCTGTACATTGCTCCATGTTCCAGATCCATTCAGTAAAAGTTTTATCAGCCTGTTGGAAAAAGGTCTAGTCACAACCATTCAATTGCACTGCTACAACACAAATGCATCTGGTCTCTCTAAATCAACAAATTACTTCTAAGAACTGTGTTGAACTGGGATGAAAACCATCCCTTCTTGCAAACAACCTTTTCTTGCACAAAGGAAACATAATAAAATAATTGCAAAGGCAGTGGAGGTGCTTGGAACAATGATCAACTTCCTAGGCTGAATTTGCTGCATTGCCTAATAGAACATCCTGAAGGTTACCAGTGCCTAGTATGAACCTTGAAAATCAGCTTCACCACAGGGGAAAAAAAAAAAAAAAAAAAAACAAAAAACAACTTGCAAAACCACATCCCAAGCAGAGAACATGATCCAGAGGAGACACACAGGGTAAACAAGGACAGAGAAGGGAACTGCCTCATTTGCACACCATCCCTTCCCTCCACATGCCCAATGGGGCAGGCAACATCAGTAGGATGGGGGCAGAACAGCAACTTCAGGTGCATCCAGAGTTATAAAACCACATCAAGAATAAAGGCTTCCAGGAAACCCTACATGCAGCATTTCCCTGTAGTTCAGCTAAATGCTCTCTGCTTCCTTAAAAAAAACCAGGTATTACACATGCAGTGTTATATATTTTGTCTAAGGAGGACGTGAAAGAAGGAGGAGGGAAAGGAGCTGAATTCTCTCAAGTCCAAGACTGAATTAGGCTCCTGAATGCTAAGTACTACTGCATTAACTACCTTGCTTTCGCCATGGAAAGATCTACAGCTCCTCATTCGCCTTCAGCATCTTATCCTTTAATATATACAGAGAAGAGATGAGGTTGTTCTCCTTTCCAGAGTATTATCTTTCTTATGCCTGATGTTTTTAAGTAATGAAAACATACTTGCTCCCCCAAAAATCATTACAGCATTTTCTGTCCTAACTAAGCAAAAATATTAGCAAGGTCCCCACATATCAGTAGGATTCCTCTTCAAACTAGTCAATACACCACTGAGCCACACAGTAGATTATGAGTGACTAGACACCATGAAAGTAAGCTTTCAGGAAAAGATGCTTTTACTGTCACGGTAGGTTCCGTAACGCCTCAGTATTATCTCTCATTGTTACAGTGGAGGAAGAGAAAAGAAGAAAAAGAAAAAGGCAATAAGGCAGTAAACTGACCACGAGCACTCAGCAATACTACTCCTGAACATTAAAAGAGCGTTTGTGGGTGAAGGACAGACAAGGAGTACATCACTGTACTCTCCTCTTGGCTTGTTTCCTGCCTGCTTACTGCCAATCTAGCCCCTTCTGCTTGTCATTTCTTGGCTAACTGTGAGCTCACTCGCTTTGATGCTTGCACCATCCGAGAGGAATGACAGTCGCTTGAGCAATCCTTCTGATTACTCTTTCTTTACCTTCCCCCTCCATATGAAGTAAGCAAGGAAGAGCACGGCACCAGCTGAGTCACAGGATCCCTTTAGTTTCCCATACCAGTAGAGCCTGGAATTGCCACAAGCTCAATGCTTTACATGCCACACCAGATAAAGAACTGTCCTCTTCCATCTCTGCCTTCCCTCCGCACCTCTAGCAAGCACAGGGCAGTGGGCATGTGAAATTCTGCTCACTGCATTTCAGTGGCATTCAGTCACGCTGCTCGGTGTCTAACCCAGCAATCTGTTTAGACATCACAGTTCAGAGCCAGAGGAGCCTGGGGCAGAGCCCGGCTTACACCAGAAGAAACAGCGTGCCAGCACAGTTCTGAGCTGCTTTCCAGAAGAGAACAAGCAAGAGCAGCAGAGCAATCTCAGCCCATTTCCCCCAGCATAAAATAAACCACACAGAACTCTTCCTACCAGCATAACTTTTCCCTGAACAGGGTAGATAAGAGTATCCTCACCTCCCATCCAACTCTCTTCCCTACACCAGAAAGATGTTTCAACACAGACTAGACCAAAACCACAATATACTTGAATAGAGACAGTTGTGTGACACAGGAGATGCATTGCTCCTGTGAAGGCTCTTGTTGCTACTAGAAACCAGATGGGGGGAGGGACAGAGAAGAGAATCATAAACTGTATTTCTTCACCTACTTGGCTACATTTCTTCTTTTACATGCATTTTAGCTGTGTTGGGGTGAGCAGGATCACTCTGTCCACTCCACTCCCAAAATGGAGTGAGCACTGGGCCAAAGAGCCCCTTCCTACAGCCAGTCATGCTCAGGAAGGCAGGAGTAGCACAAGAGGCAGGGATGCAAAGGGAACAGAGCCTCACATACACACTGTCACCAGCAAAGAGGGGCAAAGAGTGCTGAGATGCTAAAACACATCTCCCGAATAAGAGATGTCTGAAGGACCCTGGGTGTAGCACTAAGACGGCCACAGAGGTAAGGGAAATGGAAGGGAGTGGCAAAGGAAGCACAGAAAGATGCTTCTAGCCCCCTGCCCTCTAGAGAGGGGAGTTTGACCAAAACGGTGCCCTTAACCCCCTGAATTTTGTGTTCCTGTTCCCAGGCAGCTTTCTCATAAAGACTTGCCTTTTGCTAACCACCTCCCTGCAAAACTTCCTCACCAGAGGCAAAGGAAAGCAGACCCTCTTGGCTGAGACAGGGAAGGAGGAACAAGAGCAAACAACTGCAATGCTGATTTTCAGTCCCACATCCTTGAACAGCGAATTGAGACGTAAAACACAAGCACTTGTTTCAGGAGAGCGGGAGAATTCTGAGAAGAGAAATGCCTGAAAATAATTACTCCCCTCATCACCATTTGATCACATTATGATCTCTCTGAGTGGGTCCTTCTGGAGAATTTCTCCCCCTCACCCAAACTGCTTTTTAGTGACCCCATAAGAATCACATTGTGCTGAGCAAACTCAGTGACCCCAAGGCAGTTTTGCAGCATGAGCGAGTGTGCTAAAGCCTATAGAATGCAACAGGAATGCAGAGGTAGAGCTGTTGCTGCAACCTCAGCTCACCCCTATTACTAGGGTACTGCAGGAGCTCTGAACACTTTGCATATTACGTGATGCAATCCCCTGACAGAACAGGGTGAAATGAGGACAAAAGCAACATCCTTTGCAGCCTCAGTAATGTGCTTCACAGGGTTTGATCAATGCTGGAACCTGCAAGGAATTCTGGATGTTGCTATACATCTTTCCCTCCCTTCCATCTCCCTTGAGAATAGGAAAAAAAAGAAAAAAAAAAAAAAAAAAGAAAAAAAAAAAAAGAGAGAGAGAGAGTCAAGACCTAAAATAAATTAATAGTACATAAAGAAAACAAGGACGTGTAGACACACACACGTGAAACTTTTCCAAATTCCAAAACACAATTATGACGGTGCGCAAACAACCGAGCACAGTTTTCGCCTCGCTATAAAAACGAGCAGCTGCATTGCCGTCCCGCTGCCCTGGCGGCACCGGTGGAACACTCCTGCCACCTCGTGGTCCCAGCTCGGGAGAGAGAGCTGCCAGAAGCACATGAGTCTGCTCAACTGTCTCGCTAAAGTTAGCTGCAACTGGAAGCAGGGCAAGCAGGCAAAGATCCTGAACAAAATCGCTTGAAAGAAACTAAACCCCATCTGATCTTAGAGGTCGTTTTAACCTTAATTATTCAATGTTTCTATTCAAAAGGTCCTTATGCCTTGGAAAAGCTATTTCCTCTTCTTGGTAAGATGTGATGTAACAGGCAGGACAAGAGTGGGAGACAGAGCACAGAGGTGTTTTGTGTCCTGTGCTGACCCACCAGGGCAAGCACACAGCCTCCTTTAACACTGCTTCTAGGAACAGAGAGTGCTAGTTACACAGACACAAAGACTACTTAAAAAACACTTCACAAAACTGAAGCCACAAGAGGATTTAGGCTTCAACTCCACTGCATCTGCAGCAGGTGAGGATAAAGACTGGATGCAATTACAAGGCAAAGGAAGACTTACCCTTTACCTGGAGAAGCTTACTTGAATAGAACCAAGAGAAAATATGCTGCAGCAGGGCACTGTAACCTGAGTCATGGGACTCCACAGTATCTATCAACCTCCCACCCACTTACCTTTCTGTTGCTCAGATTTTACTTGTGTATCATCTCTTCTCCATGTGTCATGGACCATAGGGTGCCACTGCATTAAAAGTCTCCTATGGCAGCAGGACCAGACTAAGCACCCCTATCCTCCATCCACTTCTTTCCACTTGGGAGCACAAGCACCTGCCTAGAATCCCAGGGAAGCAGACTGGCAAACTGTTCTTCTGGAAAACTCTTTCCCAGCACATCAGTTTCCTCACCCAAGCATGCAGTTAAAGGCATACAAGCACTGAGTGGTGGCTGAGAGTATGGAGATGCTCTGACCTCTTACGAGGGGCAGTCCTGGACTGTTCCATCACCAGCCCTACCCACACAGGCTGCCCCCTTGTCCTGTACCAGCTCTGGAGCCACTTAAGGCACTGACCACCACCAAAGTGGAAAGCTATTCATATTCAAGCTATTCAAAGTGGAAAGCTATTCAAGTTTTATATGGTTGTGTACCACATAAAAACCTCTTTTGTTGGGAGGTTACACAAGCCTGAGAAGAGATGAGCCCTCCTAGTTTCAGCAAGGAATGAGACTGGCTGAAGCCGAAAGTGCGACTCATTCCTTGCCCCAGCACAGTGGCAGGGATGAGCAGGCAGGTAGGAACAGGTCTACGTAAACTTGCACTGATGAGGAAAAAGCTGTTCACAGAACCACACCTGGAGCACAGAAACTGCAGCCTGAGAATAAATCAAGGAATAAAATGGAGTGCCCCACTGCTGGGAGATTTATCCCTTTAAAACCCTAACACCTACTGAGAGTTTCCTTTGTCACACAAAGGCAATCAGTTCCCAAGCAGGGCACACTAATAAACTAAAAAGAAACACCGTATTTCCTACTTCCTTTTTTGTTATTTTTAATACTGCTCTTTGCACAGCCTGCATCTAAGGACGAGTTCAAAGTTGAAACCTCAGTGATGGTTAAAGACACCACTCATCTGCCTTTAGGTTTTGCTACACCAGCTAGAAGGCTATACTACAGACATTGCTGTACTGACAAATTAGCACAATTTTTGCGGCTTGCCAAAACTATATTAAACTCTTTACCAGGAAGGGCCTTTTATTAAGTACACATACAACTCTTAAAGCCTTTACCAATATTATGTTCCCTTCTGAAGTTGCATCCTCTGCTGACACCATCATACCATGAAAAGTCTCCACACACTGTGATATACAACAGGGCAGTGTGTTAATGAAGATTGCCATAAGGAAAGCCAGACAGCTGATGCTCTCTGTTGCTGCTGTTCTCCTTCAGAAAGGCCATGTGGATGTCCATGGTGAGGACATCCACAGAGGATCCTTTGGGAAGAAAGACTGCTTCTTATACATGCATCACATTCAACCTTCAGTCAGAAATTTGCTCTGCCATAGCAAATTAGTTAGACATAGCATAGTTGGCTATAGCAAACTGAACACCACTTTACTGGAGGGATGGCACAGGTTTAAATATCTACAGAGCCCTGGGCACCAGAAACCCAGATGCTGCCAGATGTATGACAGAAAAGGATGAGAGAGATCTGACAGGACAGTAACAAAGAGGAAATACTGTCTTTGGGACCTAGCACAGAACAGAAGTGCCAAATGGGATAACCATGGGACCTAAACTGTGACCATATGGAAACTGAGCACGGCTATCATTTGGCTCTGCAAGCCTGATCCTAAATCAGACACAGACACTGGACTCTATTAAATGTAATTATCAGAGCAATTGATATTGGGTTTAAAGCCCATGTGAGAACAGAAACCCAGCACACATTAGCTTCCGGCAGGGAGAAAACACTCATTCCCATGTATGACCTTCCAAGACAGAAAGAGAAGTTACAGACAGGATAAATGCACACAGCAAACACCTAAACAACAAAGAGAGTTTATGGCAGAATAGCTTTTTGCATTATTCAGTACAGTGCTCTCAATTCAGTCCGAGAAGCCCTAAAGCCAGATTTATTGTGCTGTCAAACCATGGCTTGAGTTCACTCTGCTGGGAGGTTACAGCCTTGGATTATACACTTCAACTACAGGCAGCAACACACCCAAGCAACTCAAGTAGCAACATTATCAATACAGTTGTGAGAAGTAGATTATTTAAAAAAAAAAAAATCATCATACTGTTCAGAGCAGGGGATTCTAACTTGGGTTAGAAGAAACCTCCTTTGCACAGTTTTCTGTAGAGAAATTATCATGCTCACTCCTTGAGAATGCCTGATCCAGTGAATGCTTTCCAAAAACCATACTGGCTAATTTAAAAAACAAACAAAACCAACAAACAACAGCACACCAATTTGACACAGGCTAATGACAGAATCAGTATGGGAGACCACACAGTCAGGTTACAGGCAATCCAACACAAGGCTTCAGTAACCCTGCCTAGGAACATTCTCAGCTCTTCATCCATGTCATGCTTTATACGTTGAAATTCTTGGTCTGCAAAACAGTCAGCAAGAATACCATAAAGCTTTGAGTAACCTGCTGCCAACAAGCTTCAGAAGCCACCAAGGAATACCCAGACTGAAAACATTCCAAAGATGGTGAAACCTTCCACAAGGTCCATTTTCCAACCTCAAAGAGATTTTGAAAGTTCCTAAAACCCAGAACTATTATATTCTCTGCTGTTGTAGAAATGCAGACTAATGAGAGCCCTGTATCAGAGCCAGGTTTCCTGAACAGCATGTGTAACTCCACTTCCCACAACACAGGGTCTTTGTGCAGCATGAGGGCACACGCACAAGGGGTACGTGGGAGCAGAATAGCCAACAGGATAAACTACAGCTCATTATTACTGTTACTGATAATAAGGCCTGTGACAAGAAAGGAGAAGCCATGCTGACTCCCTTTATATTGGACACAAAAGCAAAAGAAATGATCAATTTGTCCCCTGGTTACCTCCGTGAGGGATGTCACTTGGGCAAAAAGGAAGCATCGGGCAAGCCAGCAGTCAGCAAGAAGGAGACAAGTCTGAGTCACACCATTGCTGCCCTCAGCAGATGTGGATCACCCTAGGACAGACAGGTCAGCCTTTGGGAGACACTAACACTCAGGGCATCCATTCTTGCACTTGTCTACTTCCTATAGGTTTAGAAGCAGAAGAGGTGCAAAGAAGTGTCTGACCTCTCCAAGAAGTCCACACAGAAAGAGAGCAAGGTTCCACAGCCAGATCTTGAATAACACCATCCTTACAGTAGCCTCTAAACCACAGTAGCAGTGTTATGTTGACAGATATTAAGGTATTAAAGCAGCTGTCAAATTCAGTTAATTTAGAAAAAAAATCAAGTTACAGATTCATACAGCACATGCTGAAGCTTGGATTATATGCAGGCTCTCAGCTCTCAAAGCTGACCTCAGACACCCTGTAGAAAAGCCTACGATAAACCAATGTTATTAAACAGACCCTGGAATATCAGTGGTGCGTTATCATGGCTTTTGGCCAGAAGTTAGAAACTCAGTCCTTACTGAGAAGTTATTAAGTATATATATTACCACTAGTCCTTGCAGTGCTAGAAAATTCACTATAACCCTACCACAGTTTGAACCTGCACAAGAAGCACATGAACAGGGAAGTAACACGGAGTGCAAAAGTAAGAGTACAGGAAAATTAAGTAGTAGGAGTGGTTCCTAATTAGAGCAAATAATGCCACAGCAAACACATAACGATGAGGGAAGCTCTGGCACATGTCCTGGAGAAAGCCAAGCTGCTTTGCCTGCTGCACTAGCAGGTCTGTAAAGGTCACACTTGGCAGCATATGAACTCATCATAGCAAGCTGTTACAACTATGACCTCCTCAAGCATTCCTCCATGGAGACATCTCCCACAAGAGCTCCTCCCTGCCTGTGCACAGCTTCCATCATATACCTATAAACACATACTTGCTGACTAACTTCTCTCTAAGGAAAAAGAAATTTAAAAAAGAACATAGAAAGTTACCCTCAGTTCCATGACCCTTCCTATTTTTTGCTCACAGCTACCATAAAACACCAGAAAAAACAACCTAGTCCTCTGAAATGCCCCAAGCAAGACTGGAGCACACTCAGCTCGTCCCAGGGCTGGGCCAAGCAGGGTGAAGCAGCTGCAGCCTCCCAGTTCTCGTCATACTGGTCCTACGACTCGCGCAGCGCCGATCAGGCTGGCTAAGGCTGCTCCCAAACGTATTTCAGATCAAGGCTCACTGCCAGGGTAACTCTTAACACGGCTATCATCACTCCATTACATCCACGTCATCCTGTCTCTAAACTTCTCGTAGGAAAAAAGCTTCTCCCGAGCGCCAGCTCCAGTTCAATCCCACAGTGGTGGCAGCCGGCATTTTCAAAGTGGGTCATCCTGACACGTTTGGAAAAGGCCTGGATCACACTGCAGTGAAACAGAGGAACAAACAGGTGGCAGGAGAGAACAAGGCACATAAAGAAACTGGTGACTACCTCCTCCCCCCCCCAGCACAGCAGCAAAAATTCCTCCAGGATAACACGGCTACCTTAGATAAGACATCCTTTTCCTGGATACTCTCCAACACATTCTCTTCTTCAGGCTTTTTGTTTGTGGGGTTTGGAAAAAAAAACCCCAAACCAAACAACAACACAAAACACAGCAACACAATCCGGTGTACCTTTGTTACAATCCATCCAAATACACATCCTAGTTTTCTCAAACTAAATTGCTTTCCTGACTCCACTACTGTGAAAGGGTTAAAAATTCATCTTAATTTAAATACACATTCAAGCTCCAGAAATATCAACCTGCAGCAATAATGATGAAAGAACTGCTCTGAGATTTCCACACAGCGCTGCAACAGCAAGCAGCACAGCAGATGACAAACAAAGGGGAAACTGCATCTAAGTTTGAGGCAACTCAGCCATTTCAGGGATACACCCACAGCCTTTGAATGCTGGTTATCTTCTTTTTGCTATTCATAATATTGCTACTATAAGCATCAAAAGTTGCCTTAGTTAAAACGAAAAATTGCATTCCTTCACCTTCGTCTTTTAAGCATTTTCTGCAGCGACTGCAGCTGCTGGGGAAAGTGGCCATGACTATTATTTCTACAGCTAAATTCAAGCAGGATCTTAAATTAAACACTAATTCTTTCATTTCTGAATTCGTGGAGATGCATTCTTCAGCTACTGTATTTACATCCAAGCTTCACAGCTGCCAGGTTTGCTGCATAATATGAAATTTGGATTAGGGATAAACGTAAACCCAATTCTGTTTTTACATTAATCCTTTTTGCTGTCACTGGGACAGACAACAAACTGATATTTCTAGGTAAGGAGCATACACAAACAGCATAAACCTAAGTTTGGATTTTTTTTGCTATCTTCACTTGAGCAACAAAAGGTCAGCATGTACCTTCAGGAGACAATCACAACTCCTCAAGTCTGCCCCTTAGAGACCTAGCAGCTCTTTTTTCAGTACTCACACTTTTACTACTACCAAAAAATAAAGGAAACCAACACCTCAACAAGTAAAACCTTGGACACAAACAAGCAGAAAAATCCCAAAGAGGAGAAGCACAATACATATCCATCCTCCTTCACAACCTCCCACAGCACTTAGCCAACCACAAAAAAACACCCCAAATATAAGCTCAGCTAAGAGCTCAACAATACTATTTTCTCTCTGGAAGCAAAGCCTAAGCAGCTCCTACTCTCCCATTCCTGGCCAAGGTGGCTGCACTTTTACTGACCATCAACACAACTTCTTGTGGAGTCACAAACCAGATCACAATAGAGAAAGGAGGGGAGAGTGGATTCAAAAAAATCCAGCAATTTCAACTGCTTCAAGAGCCCTGTTTAGGGCATGATGGAGAGGAGGGACTTAAAAACAGCTTTTTGTGATACATACAATACTAAATCCTCTGCCTCACTGTGCTGCCTCGAGGAAGTCTGTCTGTGTTCTGGGGAGGACATGGCTATCAAATATCTCTGAAGCAATACTCCCTTCCATTTTAAATGCATCCTGTAAATAGGGGCTTTCTTTTCTAAAAGAGAGATTTTAAGATCAGCAGTTTTCCCAGACTACACTCTCCCATTTGTGGTTTTCTGCTCATATTTATTTATTTCTAGGGCACTCTACACCCCATGGAAAATGAGAGCTAATGGTGATAGTGACTGAGTCATATGTTCACAGAATTCAGAGGACAAAATAAGTAAGCCAAGGGGAAAAGGCTATGTCCAAACAGAAGCTCTTCTTAAAACAGCTATGGCTCAAATACACACTGAAAACAGAGACCAGACACACAAATCAGGATCAGACACATGCAGTAAACCATAGAAGACATTTTCATGTTCCTTATTCTGACAGTCATTTTAAATTAGAGAATAGACAAAACAGATTTCCAAGCTTGCTCAACATTCTCTTTAGAAGAAAAACTAAAGACTAATTCAGAGTCCATTTAATGCAAAGATTAACCCTTGAACTAAAGCTGGAGACAGACTCAGGCCACTTAAACCTGCAACCTGCCCTGAGAAATGTTGGCATTCACCATCACAACAAAGAAGAGCTACCAAAACTCACTTGCACCCTAAGAAGGCTGCTGACACACTTAAGGACCAGGGCACACTTCAAAATGTGGTTGGGACGTGGGCTTTTCAAATCCTGAAAACCAACTCATAACTTCTTAGAGCAGAACACCACATGCTCCCAAACAGTTACCCAGCCTGTGGCACAGTTAACTAAACCTTGCCCATCCAAACACCACAGGGTTAATATCTTTAGTAACCATAGCAACCAGCACTACTTCCTCCATCAGAGCCTCAGCTGGCACATTACTGCCTTCCCAGCATCAGGTTTTGCAGCACATTTAGGGACTCCTCCCTTTTCGCCCAGCCACAGGGTGTGGCCAAGCCCACTAGGAGGATGTTGGAGCACTCCAACTTTCACCTATTCTGGCATTTCTCTGTCCCCATATTCCCTGGGTCTTTCTATTTCCCCTCCACAGAGGGAAGGATATCTGAATTCCCCCCATGTGCACCAAGGCAGGCACAATGTACAGCAGGGAGCCAGCTGCAGCCTCCAAAGAGGAGATGCCACAGGATAACATAGGAAGGGACTGGTGAATGTTGAAGTTGGCAATGCCAATCAGACATCCGGTCAAACAGAAGCAGCACTGCAAGACCAGAAGACCCAGCTGCCATCCATGATCCAGAGTCCCACAGGTATTAGGACCAGTGTTTGTCTGCTCAGTGACACCCCATAAACTGTAAATCCACTGGAGATATCCACCAAGATATCAGCGAGAAAACAAACTCCCATCTAACAGCACACATATTCTGTCAAGAAGAGAGACGAAAAATTACTTTCAAAGCAGAGCTTATCACTAGCAAAACAATCCATCTTTCCTTCTTGTAGTTCACCTCTGAACTGCAGATGCATAAAAGCAATAATCACATCCTACCCTCTCGCCTGGTGTCCATGCCTCACTCCTAGGCAGCTGCTGCATGCCAACACTTGCTCATTTCTAAACCAACCCAAAGTCATTTTTTTTGGTTCCACTCACTGGCGCACTTGGCAGAGAGAGAGACACTGCTGTTTTATTAATAGCTTCATGCTGGCCCAGCTCGATCGTGTGCAGGGTTTCCACAGCATCATTACAATGCATTTTTCACTATTTCCCCTCCTCCTTCACTATGTGCCACTCCAAGAGAGCAGATGCCTGTCTTCCACCTAGCTGTTCCTGCTCCTCAATGTCACCTTGCTCAAGGCATCATTCTTCCTCCTGTGTCCTTCCCCATCCTCTGTGACAGTCCCAGCAGAGCCAGAACAGCTGCCCTCCCTGGCACCAAGTCCCTGGAGCCTCTCGGGAGTCTCACTTCGAGAGCAAGCTCTTTGTGAGAGGTGTGACCCAGCCACAGGACAGGGTATTCAGAGCAGAACTAGAAGGGGAGCACAGTTATTTTAAGTCCAAATGTTCATCTACTGCATAGTGACATTTCTTTCTTTCGTCTTCAAAAGAGACAGGACAAACTTCAGTTTTGGGCCAACTCTGTGACTACTATGGTGGCACTGCTACGCAAGTGACCATTCAAAAGCAGAAGTCTGGCAGTAGATATGGACCATGCTGGCAGCATTCAACTTCGGCATTAACATGGGCAAGGCAGTAAGTGGTTTGTATCCAGGATTAATGGTTAACAATGCAGAGGATTAAAAAAATCAGCAATGTGCCAACACATACTTTTGCTTTCATCTTCTTCTGTTACATCCATCACTTCACGACATCCAGGTAGAAGGTTTCTCCACTGTCATTAAAACATTTCTTCACACAGGGTGTATGGGACCCAAACAAGCTTTTAACTAACTGTGTGAGCCTGCAGCATCAGGTACACAGATATCCACCAGGTCTTGGATGACACACTGGTCATTCCAGGATTCATTCCAGAAGCTTACAGGAGACCCTCCCATAACTTCCAACAGTTTGGCCAGCCCTCTGCCAAACCCATCAGATGCACTGCTCTGAGCATTGTCACAGATCTGCTTGGTGTTTTTTAGCACAGATTCCCCTTTAACAAGGGTGGGTTGCACAAGTTCCTCTGACTGCATCGAACTCTCCCGCTCACGAGAGCTACTCAGAGTTTACTCTGAGGAAGAGCTAACATGTGCTGCTTCCATCTTCCTGCTGAGCCACAGCCACAGGAACAAAGAGTTCTGTGACTTACAGGCACAGGATGGACTAAAGGCTTTGGAGTACAAACTGAAGCAACCAGAGGTACCAACACGCTGCTGATTGGAAGGATTTGTTCACCCACACTTCAGGCTGAGGAGCAGGATTGAAATGGATGTGCTAGCTGGGCCTGTCAGACACAGCCCAGGGGCTACACCAACCTCCCGGAGACCACAACTCCTTCCACTTGAAATTTCACATTGCCAAGAACCATCTCCCTCACCAAGGATAATACATCACAAAAACCCATAGTTTAAAAAGGCATCAAGAAATACAAGAATCAATCACTTTCCTGGATAACTTCCAGCAGTCAATCTCCAAAAAAAACCTCCACACACTCGGACATTTCATTTCAATCTGTGTGGGTTTATTTTGCAGCCATCTATTTGCATTATGTGTGTCTCTTATTATGTCAAAATTTCTCTTTGAGAGAATAATTGACAATAGTCCCCTTTCAGTCTCTTTTCAGTACGCTAAACAGATGGAGTTTGCTTCAGCTTCTGCTTCCAAATTGTTTCAGCAGCTCCTGTCTCCATCCTTTTCTCAGTTTTTAAGCACAAAAGCCAAGGTTCATCCTCCTGAATGCTGCTGGGTGGAAAGGCAGCAAACTGTTCCAGTGACTACCTCACTCTTTACACCCACATCATCTTCTGGGTCAGACAGGACACTGGGAAGCTCTGCTGAATTACCTGCCCACTGTTTCCCCAAAATTGCTCTCTAAGTAATTTCTTTCCAAACATCAGGCTTGATGTAGAAAGCCAGAGATTTCAGTACTGAGATTCATAACCCTCCAGTTGGGTCATGAAGAGCCCATTGCATTGGCAGCAGTCCAAGTAAGGAAATGACCCAAAGCACTCTACAAGACTGTCAGTAGCATTAATTTTATTTACCATCCTGTCAGTCTTCGGCTCACCCACAATTCTGTATCAATTCCTGCATCACTGATGGAAATGCTGATCATCATCAGTCCTCTCACACATCCCCACAGACATCATTTAATTAGGATTCACTATCAACGATGCCAAGACTTGTCAGGGAACTTGAGAGTAGCTGGAGAGACCTCCTGTCCCCTGATGTTCTTTCATCACAAACCATAAAGCAGACTAGGGAACTCAGCTTGTGATACATTTAGTAAGTGCTCTACAGCCATTGCAGGGCACTGGTATTTTGGAGGAAGTTCCCATCTTTTGCAAGGAAGGGGGACTGAATCAGGCTCTCATGCAATCAGTTCCCAACAGCTCTCCTGAATACATTAGAGCAATAAATTTATTTCTACCAATCAACAAATTTTTAGTTTCAAAACCACAAAAGCTCCTACCTTCACCAGGATTTGGTCTTCACAGTTCATTTTTAAGAAATGCCAGATAGCGACAGGAATACCTGATTCCTTTCAAAAAGATCAGCTCAGATTGACACAAAACAAAGCTATGACCAAGCAGTCCCCACCCTGTTCTCTCATTCCCTGCACAGCTGCCCTCTTCCCATCTGCCACCCCAAGGTCCCCTCAGCCACACCTCTCACAATGCTCCTTAGGATTTTTACTACTACTAGACACCTAATTTCTTAAATCCATCCCTTTGTATCAAACAGGCACCTGGGAAGTACTTTTTGTGCTATGTATGGTGCAACAGCCTCACTTCCCCAAACTCCAAATGCATTTTACAGTTTTTTTGCTGTACCTCTTTTGGAAGGTGAACTCACTGGTGAGTCTTACACTCTTACTAAAATGTTCAATATTTTGAGAAATTCATTCTAGTCCTCCTCTCATATTCACATTTTTCCCAACTCTTTTACTGTACTAACAGACAACTGCCACCTAGTTTTTATTTATCAATGTCATACTACTTTTTTAACTACCTCTTATGCTCATGACATCTTCTCAGCGGATATCATATCCTCTCTATGCTCAAAGAGTATATTTTTGCGCCAATTACCACAGCATACTCAGTTATGGATTATTTTACCCACATTTTTTCCCTCCTTTTCCATTCTGTCTTCCCTCTTCAAGAAACCAGTTTCCTATCAGGCAGGAGTTAAAGGTTCCAAAGCTGAGTTGAAATTCAAAAGACATTCAGAGGCAGCTACAGGAACGCTGTGTCACGGACAACCCATGAACAGTCAGTCACTCCTTTTGGTGGTGGCAACTATTTCTTGTTGTTATACCTTTTAAGAGGTTTCTAGTTGTAAATAACTGTCAAATACATTCCTCTCCTCATCAGTCTTATTTATTTCAGCATTCAACAGCCAGCAGGGAGCAGACAAGGAGAGAAGGAAAACACTCCTCGAAAAGCCCTTTATATCTAAAGATCAGTACCATCATCCTTCTGTAATTTCAGGGGCAATTTGCACAGTGGAACAATTGCCCCAGGGTAGAGCACAGGCCTTTCATGACAGAGCCAGTTGGTGCACAATCTCTGCTGCCTTAATTTGCAAATGCCACTACATCTTCACATATGGCTTATGATGCATCCCAGGCCTTGGGTCTATGGGAAAATCAGTTATTCAATTTACAGTGCCACCATAAAAACTGCAGAGGAAGAGGAATGCATGATTCTCGTTCTCGGCCCCAGAATCAGAAAGGATAAAAACAACAATAACAACAACAACAACAGAACCAACCAAGGTACAAGCACGAAGTCAAAATTAGCTCTTTTCAGCTCCCTCCCCCAAAAGCGCTTAGGTTTAGTTACTGCATTCAAACAGCAGCCCTTTAATCAAGGAGTCCTACTTATTCATGAGGAGAACTGTAGCTAGACAAGCCTTTCAAACACTAGTTCTGCCATCTGGCAGCAGCACTGAGACTTGTTCCCAGACACACACAGAGCGCTGTTAATTGCCCTCACGTGGAATTGCAAGGCACTGCAATCGTTCTGGCATTTAAAAACCTCCGTGGGCTCCAGATGTGGATTTGTCTTTGTGGAGGAAAAGGTACTACTAATTACCAAATATTTCCCGGACCCCCCACCCCCCAACACTTTGCATTTTGCTCTCCCCAGTTATTTCTGTCGTTTTCTACAACACCAACAGCAAAAAAAAAAGTCGATTGTGTAGGCCTGCAGATGAGTATCTTGAAGAATTCATACCATGGAATAATGTTTGTCACATTTCTCTTGTTTTCCCTGCCCCCATGGATTTGACACTGAGCAGCTGCCCAGTGGAGAACAAAGATCATCTGGGGATTGCTTTTTAGGCTTCTTTTTTTCCAAATTAATTTCAATTCATAATGGAAAGGTCACAGACATAACCCATCTACCAAAAGTGGCAACTTCACCTTCTTGAAGTGATACACATAAAGAAAGAAGGGAATAAAAGTAGTTGTAGAAACTTACATTTTGCTTCAGACAGATTCTGGTTAGGTGACCAGACCAGCATTCCGAGATTCTCCCTCTCCTGACTCCGCCTTGCAAGTTTGGCTTAAGAGAAAACAGATACAAACCAAGTTACAGAGAAAGTAATTTCAGATGCAAAATGGATACAAAAGCGACTTATCACACATCTGCAACTTTTAATCAAGATATAAAACCCATCCACAGAGTTAAAACCCCATCTTCCCATTCAGACCTGAGGCTTTTCCTTGTTTCTTCAATGCATCACCCTCTATATAACATGACAGACACTGCACACTCTCATGCAGTACACTAAGCAGCATACGTTAGATCTAAATTAAAAGTTAATTAATGTTTCTCATCCAGCACACTTGATTATTTTTCTTCCAGCCATCATTAAATGAAAAAGGGAGGAGATAGGCTCCGGCAGCAGGCTCCAAGCCCTGGACATTATGAGACCGCAGTGTGCAGACAGATTAACCCTTCAGGGTAGGCACATGCATAAAACCTCCCACACCGCACTTCTGAGCACCTCCTGCACCATGCCAGTAGCCCTCCAGTCCCCCAATCAATCAGGAATGCCCACACAGGTGACACTGGGTCCCTCAGGTTACAATCAGGTCCCAGTCTCGACTGCTCCAGAGAAATCCAAATGCATTTACATCCACACTGAGACAACAAGTCTGTTTTTAACCAGCTTAACACCTGGCTGGCAGGAGAGCTCTGAAAATCTCAAGTGAAGATCCACAGCTGCACATAGTTCGAAAAAGCAACTTCCAACTAAGGTATGCTTCAAGAGGAAGCTCTTGTCAATTCTGATGATGTTTGGTCACAAGCAGTCAAAAGAGGAGGAGGAGGAGGAAGAGAACAAGAAGAGAAAAAAAAAGAAACTCCCTCCTTTGAGTCAGCACACACACAGCCAGCCCAACCACCCGCCCTGGCAGAGAGAAACTTGCAAATCTTGTTATGAATGAGTACCTACAGTACAATTTCCACTACAAAATGCCACATAACGCTCAAGTTTTATGCAATATTTCAACACAATGCTATTTTCCCTGTGCTGTGCAATTAGACATATAACCACCACTTCATGATGCATTAAAACAGGTCAGAAAAGATCTAGTAACACAAAATTACATTACAGTACTATGAACACGCATGGTTTCACCACTGTTTTTAATCTGAAATCTGCTTAGCTGAGAACAGTCAGGATTTAGATGACAAAAATATTTTAACATTAAATTTAAAGCACAGATAGCATGTATTAAAAATAACCACCTGTCAGCAACATATTTACACTGAGCTAGCAGGTTTCTTTCATGATAGACACCACGATTATCTTTCTTTCAGGTGTTTGGGAAGGTTTTGCCATTGTTTTAGGGAGATTAGCAACTGTGCTTAGTTGTTTGGTATTTTGCAAGGTATTTTGCACACTATGCAGGTTCATTACTTTCTACACTATGCAAAAAAAAAAAAAAAAAGTGAGAAGACACAACATCCTCTGTTGTCAAGAGATGGGAGGTGAAGACCAGACGCAGAACACAAGGAGTGTCTGAAATTAAAGTACTAAAACATTTGGCCTTAAATTCTACCTTCTTCCTCATTTCAAGTCTAGGCTGGAAAAGAAGGAGTCAACCCTAGGCCTCCCCTTCATCAAATTTTTCTCTTCACTCTCCTTATCCAGAATGGCCTGTTCTACTAAAGTCTAACATGGGGTTCAAAGAACAGAAAAGTTAAAAGTCTCTCTCCTCACTTTAACCTACACTGAAAAGCACATTCTTATCACATGAAAATACTCAAAGACAGAAATCATCAGTCACCATGAAGTCTCCATGAATTCAAACACTTCCAACCCAATCCCAACACACCCCCAGTACCCATGGCAGCTCAGGAGCCTGATGCCCAAACTCTGCCAACTGAGGTGTCACACCAGACAATGTCAGTCTGCCTTTAGCACAGTCTCACTCACTGAAGTGGCAAAACCCACCTAAATCAGGTAAACAAGAAAGTTTTCTCCCACTTTAGCAGTCTGAATCTCCTCTGCTGTGGGACACACCAGGCACGCATCCCAGCCCAGCTGCCCCTGTCAGGAGCAGTGCACCATTTAGCTGAGCTCACCCACAGTAAGGTGGGTGAAGTTTCACCTCCCATGGTTAAATCCCCAAGTTAGGCTTTGGGGCTTTGCAGAGGGAGCCCCACAGCCTTTCCAGGCTGTGACCTGAGCCAGCCCTGGGAGGTGATAACCAGTGCAGGGAGGTACTGCAGGACCTCATGGCACCCCAAAGCAAGGTGGTGAAATGTGTTCCTCCTGCTCCATCACAGCTCCATAACAGGTACCCAGGAACTCCCTCTGCCAAGGAAATGCCTTGAGTTAGGAGCTATTCCCTCCCAGCCACATATTCCCTCCCTGGGCATCACACACAGAGGTGTCTGCAGATGCTGGGCTTCATGCCACCCTCAGGACCCCCTTCTGCCCAGTTCCCACAGCCCAATGTCTTCCTCTCTCCAGTCCCTCCATAGCACCAAGCAGCCAAGTTACACTGGGCTCGTGAATGGGTGTGAAGCAGCATCTCCAGTGTTCCTGTAACTTATCCCCTGCTCCACCTTTCCACCCAAGCCCACACCCATCCACCCTCAGGCTTCATTCCTTGACAGCTGTAGAGGCCAGTCCAAGGCACACAGCAGGGTTATGCTGAAACTCCTGCTTTTCTGCAAAGGGCAGAAGCACCTAAAGGTCAACACACATAGAAAGATGGGAGTGGGGTGTTCCTCAAGCATCCATAAAGGCTGATACTCCCTCCCTACATTCCAAGATGCTTGCCAGGTCCTTCACCTTCCAGCACCACATCCTCACCAGCACCCCTTCTCAAGCCCACCACCCCACATTTACTGTCCCTCATATGTAAGGCAGACATGACAGGCATTCTTCCAAGTACAGTGCTGACCCCACCATAAATACACACAGCATAAGTACTCTTACTGCATGATGCACCAATGAAAAGCTTAAGAGCCTGCTCAGAATTTGGAAGCACATTGAAATGAAATGATTGCGCCAGAACAACAGCCACAGAGCAGAGTAGCTGTTGTATCTCTTTACAGCACTATTCCAAACACAGCTGGAATGCTCACCAACACTGTCCCGTGCTTCTGAACAAGGAATACCAGGATGAATTCTGACAGTCTGCGCTTCAGTGATAAAGCTATAAAGATAATTCAATTTAATCTGTTGCATATTTCATGTAAAAATAGCCACTTAAGAAGGGCAAGGGTTACTCTTTTTTTAGGAGAACAGATCAATTTAGGATCAATGAGGTTTGTTTGTTTAAGCAACTGCAGTTAAACCAGTGCAACCTGTGTTTAGAGAAGCTGTATAATGGCAGACAAGAAGATCTGACATTTCAGGTAATCCTGCACTTTCATCTAGCTACCCACCAGATATTTGTAAAGTCTCTGCCACAGCCATTAGCTCCATATCACAATTGTTGTGGGAGCACACACTCTGTAATCCTTTTCCCACTGTTAGCTTTCCCATTTGTCCCAAGTCTGTCAGGAATCATAGTTGCTTCCTCCAAGAGGAAGAAAGACTCTCTACTACAAGCAGCACACTCTAAATTCTGCTCCACTATCAGAATTGACAGGGAATGCAAACTTCCACTGCCTTCAGCCAGGCAGAGAAGTGCACCCCAAACAGGCACAGTATCATGTTGCTTTTTCTACAGCAGTTACCATATCTCTCTTTTCTTACCAGTAGAATATACCCCTACTCCACAGACTATACACTAAAACCCAGGGGAGAGAGAACCAATCCAGCTTAAAATTCACTTTGAGAGGAAAATGTTATTTTAAAGTTTGTCCCATTTTACAGATGTGGTTTACTGCACAAGCCCAAAAAGTTCTACTGTGCAAGGGAGGAGATGAAGCAGGGCAGAACACATATATATACATACCAATATTATTCTAAAATGCTGTGGGGGCTTTTGGGTTTTTTTCCCTCTAGAGTTGTGAGGACACATCTCAAAAACAGCGTGCAGAAATACCTTGATTTGCACAGGAGAGAAACAACATGGCCACTTAATTTCCTATCACTTCTACCCAAGGCTCTCCATCCCTGGGGGCTCCCTGAGCTAATGCACAGGTCTGGCACATGCAAGAGCAGCACACTGCAAGATATGAAACCCTGATCCACAGCAGTTAAGGCTCTCCTCACCTCTACCCAGCAGCTGTCAAGCCAGGACACTTGATAGGGAAAGGAAAACAGGAATGTCTCCAAACAGGAACTACCAAAGGTCACTCTATCAGTGTACATACATCAAGTCCCCTCTACAGGTCAGAGAGTACCTTCCCTGTCCTTCTGACCCCTCCCCAACTTCAAGTTAGCCATGGAGTAATTGTCATCAGAAGGAAATACAATGGTTCAAAGGCATCACTGCAAAAGAGAGCATGGTTTCCCCCTTCCACCATCTACTTGACAAACCAATGCAGGGGATCTACTTGAGCTTTAAAAAAAAAAAAATAAATAAAAGTAATCCAACAAAAAAGCTGTTAGCTTTAACTCAATACCAGTTCCTTCCTTTAGAGACAAGGAAGAAGAATAAGGAAGCAGGGACAGCCAGGACATCTCCCTCAACCACAGCACCAGTTTAAACTGTCTTAAGGACCACGGGTGGAATGGACACCATACACAAGGAGCACGCAGGAAGGCAAAACACTCCCTGCGAGCAGGAGCCCAGCACTGTGCAGCTCCAGCCTGACACATCACGTCTTATTTTTCTTCTCCAAGTCAGAGAAGAAACATGCCAGAATAAACTCAGTGGGAGCAGAGGCCTCTCAAAGAGCCACCAATCACTCTGTCATCTGTTATTTTGCTTCTGTGCAAGGCAGCAGTGCCAGCTCTCACTTGAGTTCCTGCACTTGAGGGACCTGCTCCATCTCACAGCTCTCCCCAAGGATGCTGCATGATCCAGCCACAGCTGTGAGCCACTCAGGAATTTTACATTTCCTTTTGACACCTGTACTGACCCCTGGGAGAAATGATACTCACCTCCTGCAGATGTCAAGACACATTTTGCTTTCAGTTGCATCCTGCCCGAGTCAAAGTGAGGCTGGGGAAGGATGCCTCCAGCATTTTTCCTTCTCTATAAGCCTTTCAGTAGTCTCTGATGTTTTTGCTGTTGCTGTTTGCACAAGGCATTTCAGTCATTGAAACTCTCTGGATTTCAAAGCAAAGCACACTGACACATGGCTATGTGAAAGCACTGCAACACACACCATGTTGAGTGGGACCCTGCTCTAGTCAGCTGCTTCTGCTATTTATAATTGGCAAAAGGTAACTCAGAAGAGTAGGTCCACAATCAGGTGCTTGATACAAATACATACCTCTCTACCTCCTCTGGAAAGCAAACTTGAGCCTTAAACCAAAGTTTAAAAGCATTTGCCATAAAACTGCAGGGAATTCTTCAGGTTCCGATCTTTTGCAAACAACAGGTAAGAATGTATTTCCAGATCTGAACTACATCTTTCATAAAGTTAATGAAGTTTATACAATAACTGAAATACCCAAGGCACAGGATGGCAAGATTCCCGCCTAAAAAAGGCACTGCTTTACTAACCGCACTTACTGATCCCTCCCAACTGGTACTAACACATTTTTAAATCACACATTGCGGATTTTAAAAGGAAGTGTAAGGAGTACCTCTTCCCTTTAATATGCAACCTTTAGCATTACATATAAACCATGCACTGTATAATATCCAAAGGTGAATAGATGCTTTTATTGTTTGGAAGAGCTGGAGCTGCCATATAATAACTTAGCTGCTGAATGCTTCTTAAAGCAGTTTTGGATCAAGTCTACTGTATTTACTTCTAGCAAAGTGAGATTAAACAAGTGCTTCCATTCCCAACCCTACATTTTCTTTATCAATGCAGAACTTAAATTTATTGTATAGTGTAAAACCCCCTGTTTACAGTACCCACGATGGCTGTCAAACAAAATAAGACAAGGGAGGCATGGGCTCCCACAGCACAAAAAACTTTTTTTACGGGTTCATTGGTATTACTCAGGCTCACAGTGTAATTGCCAATGCCCGGCTGTGGTACAATAGCACAAACACCTATGTGACATAAGAGAATTCAAACAAAATTCAGAGTCAGAAGGAAAGCTTTTTCCACCTTCCTTTTCTGCTACTGGCACTGATGTCCCGAACAGCAACTCAAAGACATTTGAAGAACTTTGCTGCTCATCTCCACTTCCCTCTGCATGTGACTTCTCCCTGAGTCAGCAGATAATGCTTGTGATCCCCTTTCATTCGTGTTTTCCAAGGACTGCCTAGTCATAGCAGCTGGTACCTCATAGAAATACCATCACTGTACACACTATAGCAGCATTAAATGAAACAGAACTCGAATCCTGAAAACTGAGAAACATTTTTTAATTAAAAAGCTATAAATGAAGCAGCAGTTAGCTCTTCCTATACATGACTACACCCGGCTGGCACTATAATCTATATGCAAATAAAGTTCTGAGGACATTTTTGTATCTGCCTAGGGAAACAAAAGTGACTATTTGGGTTTTGACACAGAGCAGCAGCACTGGAAACATGGGGTGAAGGGCTATATTGCCTCAAAATTACTGTAGTGCTATGCTACAAAACCCCACAATATCACATGCTACAACTGTGTGCAAAATATTGCTTTAAAAATTTCTCAGTTAAAGATTAATCACCCAGCAATGATTACAAAGGTCATTTTGCAGTGATAAAAATTATTACCATTAGAAGAAATGGAAGAGAAAACAAGAAGAAGCATAGATAGAAATAGCTGCCTTTTCTCTACAGTAATCAAGTTCAACCCATCCAAAGTTTGAACTTTGCATCTTTGTATTACTATTTTTAAACCTTTTAAGAACACGCCTGATCCAAGATGCCTTTCCAGTTTAAGAGCCAGCAGTAATGCAAAAGCTGTGGCCTACATTCTGCCCACAGCCCAGGCCAGACCGAACAATAAAGCCAGAACAGATGTTGAGGCCTCGCCTTGTATTTTTTTTCCTTGAATAATAGGAGTCTGCTCATTCTCTCCTGCAAGCAGGTGGCACCAATGTGCAGCCATAGATGAGGTCTGAATAACTATACAAGCAAACAGCCTTTCAATACACACTTGGACTGTGTAAAATTTTCTACACCCATACAATTCCAACCTGAGCTCTTCAGCGAGTTCTGCACAACTAAGCCCTGCAATCCATACACGGTGGGGAGCATTACCCCATCAGGAACATGAACATACCCCTGTACATGCTTAGTATTGAGCAGCACACCTCTGCTAATCACAACAGGCTTTTGTCTAGACATGGCTGGGGTTTTGTACTGAAATGTGAAAGGTCTGGGGTTTGTTTAAAGAGACCATTAAGTATAAAATGAAGAGGAAAAGAAAATGCACATTTGATCAAGATTTTATCAGTGATCTCTTGCAAGCCTTTTTAAAAAACCATCCACTTTTTCCTTTTTTTTTTTTTAAGGAGGACAGCTGCTATCTATACCACAGCAATCCTGAATGCACAGCCAGAAAGCAGCAACCAGAACAAAGCCAAAGCCTGCAGCACACATGTCACACTGAACCGATGAGGCTCACCTGCCCTCCCAAGCACAATTCTCCCTGCCCCACATCCCAGGGAGCATCTCCCACCTCCTCACATTGCAGTTCAGTGCCAGAGCAGCTCCAAAGCTCCATCAGGACTAGAATGGGACTGGACTCATTCCACCCCACCGGTCAGTACCAACAAAAGCAAGCACCACACACGGGGCCTCACGGGCCCCATGCACCCTATGGCTAGCACCCCACAACCCACAGCTGCCACACAGATCCATACCCTGCCAGGAACCTTGGGAATCCCTGCAGGCTCACAAACTTACAAAAAACAGAACGAAACAAAAACAACAACAAAAAAAAACCACCAGTGAAGCACCTCCACAGAGCCATACAGTGAACTATTTTAAAGTTTGTTAAAAATAGGCAAATGTATGCATACAATCAGATCTGAAAACCAAGCTACAATAACTAAACTACTGCTGGTTTCTGTTCTCCCCGAACACTGACTCAAGAAGACGACACTTCTTTCCTTCCTTCCTTTTTTGCCTTTCACGCTATTTCCCTTACAGTTTCATTCAGGCAACCAAAAAGTTACACAGGAATGCCTACATGCACACAAGTGAAGATCCACACGTAGAATTTAGTATACAGAAAAGGAACAACAATAACACAGCAGTTTCCTCAAGTGCTAGGTCTTGTGCTGCTGACAAATATCTAGACACTGCTAAATCTATTTGAAGCCAAACAACCTACTGATGAGGAAGCAAAGATAAGGCAAACACATCCTCTCTTCCCATCACAGATCTTGATTTTGCTGCCTCCCCTGGTCTTTGACAATCAGCAACTCCTACATGCACAGCTCCACATTCATACAGCCTCCCATTTCTTTACTAAGCCAGCCCCCAGCTCTTCCCACCCACTGAACGGGGTCCTCTGTTGTGTTCCCTTAAGAACAAGAGCAGCTGCTTGGGCCAGTCCTGCCCATTATTCACAGGCAGCACTTAGGAACAACAAGACCAAGAGCAGCAGAGAGACTTCCTGAGCCTGGTACTGTATCTGCATCACTGGATTTAATGGCACTTCATGGGAGGAGGGAATTTAAAAAAAAAAAAAAAAATCCATCAAATAGACTAATCCTTTTTGAACCCATTTGTAATTTTGGCATCTACAACATCCTGTGGCAGAGTGCTTCAATTTAATTATATGTTTGTTGTCTGAAGGAGAACAAAGAAAGCCCGTGCACACACTCCCTTCTCTACTCTGAAGCTGCTACCCAGTCATTTCATTTGGTGGCCCCATTTCCTGCCTTATGAGAAGCAGAGAATAACTGTGCCCTGTTCACCTCCTCTGTGTCTCTTGTTGTTTTACAGATCTTCTACTACACTATTCTCAGTCATTTACTTTCCAAGCTAGACAGTCCAGGCTTTTCCTCTTCTCCCTCATATGGAGATGGGAAAAAAGAATAATTTCTGTACTTCAGTTATCTTACAGCTCTAAGCAGCACGTACACATGGGGGAGGGATGGGAATGGGGCACAACCAGAACTGTACGCAGTGTTCAAAGAGAGGGTACAACACAGGATTTATAAAACATGCTATAATGAGGTGTTGTTTTGTTCTCAGATGCTTTCATAACAGCTTTTAACAATACACTTGCCTTTCCATTATTACCATTAAGATGATGAAAAAAACACTGTCTACCAAGATCTTTATCTGGAAAGGAAATACCAAATTTAAAGACCACTGCTGTCGAGTTAAGGGTAGTTTAGAGACCACTACTGTACACATAAAGTTAAGGGTTGTTCCACCCTACCCTCCCCCTCAATTTTAGTTAGCACGTAACAAGTGCCACCTGTCACAAGACTGAACACGTTGCCCATTCCCTCCATTCAACAGATGCCCACACTCCCTCCCTCCCCCTGCTGCCCCCTCCTCCGATTCACATACTGTTTTCTGACAAAAGGACAATCCAGCTGTTAGTAGTAAAACTAAGGTGAGAAACAGAAATAACAATGTATGTAATTTGAAATGGGGAATACACAAGTGTTGCTTTAATTGGGGAGTGACAAGTGTGGAGTAACTCCTCTCCAACCCCCAGATGCAGGACACCCTTGGCTTCCCAAGGTTTCTTCCCCTGGGAAAAGGGACGCAAGGCACAAGAAGCCAACAGAAGGGTTTCTCAGACCTTGCATGTCCCCCTCCTCCCTTTTTTGTTAAACAGCAATACTGCCTAGACCACCCATTCAAGTAGTCCCCCCATCTCAGCTCAAGCCACCCTGTTCCATTTCCTGGCAGCCCAAAGAAGCACCAGCATTTTACTCATCTTTCCCACACATTAAGGACCAGCTGGCCTGCTTCTATTGCCCAATGCAAGAAGAAATTTAAAAAGTCAGTCTCAAGCGTTCTCTAAGCAGGAATTACTTTTTGGTATTTTTAGCAATACCTCTTCCCTTCCCACCCATCAAAAGTTCACGACAGCCTTCTTCTAAGATAGCTTGAACTAGTGGAAGTAACAAGTGCCTAGAAAGCACCAGTGACATAAAACGTAGATTCTCAGTGAACAGTGACTGGTTTACTTTTTCCACTTCAAAAAACCTTGCCAGGATGACAGGAACGGATCTCACTAACTAGAACCCAGTCTACAAAGAGTATGGGATGTGGGCACTTCTTATCCTCACCCCACATCTCGGGAGATCAGAATAAATTTTAAAAAACTAATGACCAGCTATGCTCAATGGCTCACAAAATACGGTTGGTGGGCAAACTTGTTACTGCTTGGCAACACAGTACTGTGAAGGACAAGCAGACAGGACACACTCACATCTGCATCCAGACAAGAGTCCACCCAAGAGGACAACTGATAGAGAAATTCCATGTTACTCTGCTCTTGCAGTACACCAAATAATTTTACACAGTCAAATGAATCAATCAAGCACAGTCAGCTCTCAAACACAGTACAGGCTTGTCACATTATTAGTCTTTAAAACCTGGGTAAAAGACCAACACTTTTCAAGGCCACAAGCAAAAAGGTCCATCACACAACAGTGGCAAACACATCTTCCAAACTCAGCTGAGTGCTTTGAAGAGGCTGGACATCTAAGGAAGGCACCACCATAGCACCTCCCTGATGGAGGCCATGCCCTCCAACACCAGCAGAATCAGGCCCTGCCAGCACGCCCAGGAGCGGCCTCACCTCTGTGCTGAAGTCACCCAAACTAACCCATTTCTACCCAAAGCTGGTTTTACAGAGGTGGCCTGGCTGGCAGAGCTGTGGAGATTGCAGCCATTAAAAAGGGGACACAACCTCCTCTCCCAACACAGCCACCTCCCAAAACAGACACCCGTCCTCAGGCCAACGCGAGCCTACAAGAAGCTTATATATCAAATCCCACCCAGCACTGAGTCATGCACGATGTGGTGTGCAACTGCAATCAACAGGCTGCGAGCATGCCCAGTTTAACCCACACAAATCCGACTTCTCAACGTCTGTGACAGTTGCATATCCTCCTCTCACCCCCATCCATGACACTCTTCCAGGTCCTTATCCTCACGGCACCCCTACCAGCAGATGAGAGCTTTTATCAACACACACACACACGAGCGGGCGCGCAAAGCACTGACTGCCAGGCTCGCAGAGGCTCCGTGAGGTTTCCCCAACCCCATGTAAGAGCCCCTAACTGTGGAGCATCCTCCCTCACCACCCCACTCTCAGAAATGCTGAAATCAAATAGGGACCCACAAATAACACATTTGTGGTATTTCAAATCAGATCTTGAAAACTCAGCCTGCTTCCAGCTCTCCTTGGAGATGACTGGTGCATTCATTAGCCCACAAGCTCCCCAAGGTACAGACAGTCCCTCTCCTTCTGTCTGCATGGGGCCCACCTCCACAGGGTGCTGTAAGGATAATATTCATACCCAAAAACACAAAGTCAGATTTAACATGCCCTTGAAATGCAGGCGGCTCCTGGATCACAATTTTCCAACAGATTTCACAAGTTAGTTTGTTTTTTCCCCATTTCTGCCAAACTCAGAGGCGCAGTAAGGACTATATTTAAAATGTAGCTAACAATCATGGCTTTCTGGTTTTAACATTCAACTTTTACTAAAAGACTATCCAAAACAACTTATCTGGTTTCTCTCCTTCTCCCACCTTCAAAGAATCTCAGAACTAGTTTGTCCTGCATCTACATTAATAATCAGAGCAAGAACACCGTATGGTAACAGGAGAAGCTAAGCAATTCATCACTGCTGCACACCAAGCACTGCCTCACGCTCACTCTGCAGACTCCCACTTCACGCTGAACCTAACTGATCCTAAAAGGTGCCAAGTAACAGTGAACCAAGCCCAGGAGACACAGGCTCTCAGGATTAAATCGCGGCAAGTACACTTGCAGCCCAGAGGAACAAAACAGGGGCAAAGCTCTGCAAAGACGTTGGATTTTCCTGAGCTGCCTCTGCTTTAGGATTACAAACGCTCCTTCTGCAGCGCCAGCATTTGCATACCACAGCATATTTACAAAGAAATCAATCGGGACACAAGCCCGGAGGTGAAGACGGAGAAGAGGCCCACAGCACTCGGGGCAGCCCGCAGAAAAGCTCGCGGCTTTCTGCTCACACGCTTCAGGGAAAAGCAAACCGGCACGATCCCCTTCCCCACCCCGTTTAACAAAGAGGACAGAAGTTTGCAGGCGCAGGGCCCTACAGGCTCTCAAACGCAACCACCACGTGGTGAGCATCAGGAGCAGAGCTCACACAAAGAGCCGAGAAGCAGCAGGAGGCAGGGGAGAGGGCTGGGAAAGCCTCGGCAGCCAGGAGACGGGGGAAGGGGAGAGCCAGCCTTTTTCCCCAGCCATCGCCAGGAGGAAGCAAGCACAAAGGGGACAGTGAGGCTAAGCAGATAAGGAGAAGCCCGCCGAATGCCAGGCCGGCAGTGCAGATAAACTGAGGAGCCAGGACGCTGCTGGAAGGAGCAGAGTGTGGGTTGGTGGAGAGCTGCGGGAGGAACGCGGCTTGGCACTGCCCCGGGAGGGGAAGGCGGCAGAGGAAGGGTTTGCACAGCACTTACCTGCGCCAGAGCACGTCCCTCGTACGGCGCACGCTGCAGCACGGCCCTCCACACACACAGCCACAAAATTAACTGAATTGTACTGTGTTCGGGGCCATTAGTCTTTCCAATCCGAGGAATGGGATCCTGTTCAGCACATAAATGCCTCTTTATTGAGGCTGAAAATTCTTGTTTTCTCCAATTTGGGGGGCGGGGAATATCTTTTAGGCATAATTTATGTTCAGGGCAAAATATCCCCTCTCTCCTTTTCTTCCAAAAATCATCATCATCGTGAAAGCAACCAGATCGTCCCTCCATGTGTTTAGAGCCCAGCGGTCCTGTTTTCCCTTCCCACAAATTAGAGAATGGAAAAAACAACAACAAAAAAGTAGTGGCCATCCCCTAGCAGCTGCTCGATAGGAATACAGATGTGCCTCCCACACTGCTCTCAACAAACTCCAAGTGTGGGTGCCCAGTTCATTTGCTTCGCCCAGTGACTGCTGGATAACTCCACAAAAGCAACCAGTGACTCTTCACACGGCACCAGATTGAGCTCCACACACCTAGAGAGGCATTAAGCAACTGCCCCAGTGCTCCTACCTCCAGTGCTACCAGCCTGGCCACTCTGGAACAGACTCCATATTAACACCTTCTGAGCATTAGTGACCCAAAGCAGTTCCTTGTTCTGCCATCAGTTTGCTTCAAATCCCAACCTCAGCTTCCCCCCAGCTCGTACAGAAGTGCTTAATGGGGCTTGTACACATGAATGCAGAAGTTAAAAAAAAAAAAAAGCACAGCAGTAAGAACAAGGCAGCAAGGGAAACAAAACACGCAGGGACATAAAGAGGACAGAGAGCCTCAGGGGAGGGACAGTATTTAGAGTTACTACAGACTGAGAAGCTAAACCATGCTAAGGCTGCTGGGCCTTCAAGGTGGGGGGGGGGGGGGGAAGTCTGTGCAGAGCATCTTTGAGAACACAACAGCCGCACAGGTGCACATGCAGGCTGGAGCACAGAAAAGCTGAGACATACTGGCACCAGAGAAGAAAGCAGGCTGTCAAAACTACAAGACAAGACAGGCCAGAGAATACATATCATTTACCTGCAGTGAGGGGCTCTGCCAAGCATTTTGAGACACTTGTATCCTCCTCAGCAGAAAAACTGTGTCCTCTTCACTTCTGTCCTGGCCTGCATTTTCTTTGTAACTTTCCCAGCACTATTTATTACTTTTACTGAAAGATGACCATTTTCCCTGACATCTGGATTTTCACAGGCTGCTATAAAATACTTTTAAAGAATAGACTGCAAGACAGGTACTATGAAACAGGTTGTAGCAACCTCTATTCTTAGTGCAACTGAGCTCTGATCTGGGAGCTGCAGGTACTGCTGCAGCCCTGTGCCTTTGAAAGTCTTCAGTCTTCTGCTCTGTGCCACCACCCAAATACAAATTGCTACAAGTCCAGTTATATCTATGTTGAAAGGCAAGAACAAGTGTCAAAATAATTCAGGGTACATTGGTTCCACATACTTTTCTACTCTTCCTTCTACCTCAGAAAATCCTTCAGTCTCACCACCCCCCTTGCACATACACAACTCCTGGGCAAGAGCTTTGCACACATTAAACCAATACTTGTGAGCATGGCCAGGGACCCTGCTGAGACCCTCAGTCCCCTTAAGACATGCTCCAATTGGTCTGACTTTCTAACAAAGCTATTTGTAGACAGATATTCATGATGCTGGCAGTGATTCTTGGTATAATTACTAATACCTAGCCTGAACATACAACAGCAAAGGAGGAAGAGCCCACAGCCTGTAAAAGATACCAAGCTTCCCTTAAAAATACTCAAGAGTAAACCAGCTTCACCAAACAAAACAACTAAAGCTCTTTTCCTATGCCAGATTTTTGCAGCATGCATTTACTGAGCAGAGCAACAAGAACATCTTACTCCACTTGTTCCTAAGATCACAGCCAAATGATGCCCGCAGAAGGCACTGGCTGGCTGTACTGGGCCCAAATGCAAGCCTCCAAACACGCTCTTGTTAACACTTCCTTCACCTCCACTCCTGCATGAGGGCATCCAGCTGCAACACTCATGACATGACATGCCCACCCTCCCACAACTCCACAGACAGCTCTCCACTATCCTGCATCAGCTGTAGGAGCTTCCTGCAGGAGAAGACACAATAGGTGCTGCTGTGCAAGACACAGAAGCAGCAGGGAAATGGGATTCCTAGAAGCTCAAGATATATACCATCTTCACCATCATTCAGCAGAAACATGGTCTAAGTGTTCTCAGCAACTGGATGCTAGATCTTTGCATCCAGGTATTTTTTTCTGGTATATCCAGCATTAGACTCAAACACGAGCAAGGCCTGAACACCAGCAATGCTTGCAAGAGTGTTGGCACAAGGCAGGGAGACAGAAAAACCCCTGACAAGTTTCAAGAACTTCTGGATATTAATTTCCTCCAGGTCGTTTTTATCAAAGGTACCAGCACAGGTATCCAGGTTGGTAAGGCACATGCTTGATCAACTCACACGGCGCCTCCAGAAAAACAGTTCCAACAACAAGTGTCTCAGACCTGTAACCACCTTCAGCACAGCACCTCAGACTGCCAAACTGCTGACAGCTGGGCCTTCCTTGTTTCCCTGCCCCCACAGAGAAAGACGGAAGAAAGCTGCTTACAACACTCCATAAAAAACCACTTTCTCATAGTGGTGTTCCAGGTCCACTGCCAGCTGTTCCAGACTTGCAGAACAGGACAATCCCATTGCATTTGATGCTGTCCTGAAACAGAAGCATCAACTTACATGCAGGAGAGTTTAGATGTCTGTTGCTGCTGAGTTTGGTCTAAATCTGCAGACAGAGTCCCCTCCAAAAGCCTCTGTTTCTCCTTCTTCGCCCCCACCTCACTCCCCCACTCCTAGACACAACAGTTTGACTACATGTATGAACAGGTTCATCAAAAGACACATCAGTCCAAGAACAGTTCAACAAGTCCCAGAATCCTGGCATGCCCCCTGACAACCTCAGCAGCTCCTTATGCAACTACCCCGTCAGTATGCAGAAGAGTCACATGAGACTAACACAGATCCTGGGAGAGCAGGTTTTAAGTTATTCCTGCACAAGAAAAAGAAGTGATAATTAAGCAATGTCTTGTAAGATTCCTGGACTCTATCTGTCTGAGAGTCCTTCCTTCCCTCGACTAGAGCAGTACACTGAGAAAACTACACTCCCTTTCACACAGTTTGTTTAAATATCGGTGCTATCTCCACTAGAGAACTCTGCAGCAATTTCTAGGAAAGATGACACCAGAGCACCAGTTTCCACATCCCTGGCTTACTGCCCTTGGACAGTTCTTTCTGTGCAGAGTCGGTAAGGCTGAGAACTTGTTTCCATCTGACACTGATTCATGATGCAGCCTCCCCTCCCATGCAGCCTAACCAAGAGCAGAGCCCTGCTGAAGTCCCAGCGTCTACAGGAACAGAGGAACTACACACTTTTTCACCAAGCCCCACTTTGTTAGGTTGCTGCTACTGAAAAGTTAAAGCTTTCACAGCAAGTTTCTGTGCTTTCACATTGCTTCTCAATCCCTAAAAGTGAACGTCACATGGCAGCAGGCTCAGGAAGTGCCCTACAGCTCACTCTGCGTAAGGCAAGGGCACCATGCCTTTGCTCTGCTGCTCACCCCCCTGCAAGGAAACATTTCCCCTGCAGAAGCAGGGGAGAGACAAAAGGCACAGGAAACACACCAGGCATGGCATGTAGAAACAAAATGTAAGCATTTGTCTCTCACAGCCATCTCCCGACAGAATACTGCTGAGTGCACACATGTTGGGTGGTCAGTTGTTGCTCCCTCGTCAAGTTTATGATCAGTCATGTCCAACTTTGCCCTGTGATGCTGGCACCTTCCTTAACAGAGGACTCAGTTCAATTGTACCAGCCAAGGACGTGCTACCAATACCACTAGGAAAGCAGATTTTTGTGCTCTCAGAAGCAATTCCTCTGCTGTTCCTACAGAACCATCAATTTCGGCCACTAAAAATCTTGCCACAAGGGGAAGAAATACCTTTTTTTAATTAAAATAGGTGCAGCAATTATCCTCCCGTTTAGCTATTCTAACAATCTTACAGCATAAAACTCTTGAAACTATCACACATTCCTACCACTTCTGCCACTGATAAGAAATTGTGAGATTCCCTTCTTCCACCCATTTCTTTCATTTGGGTGATTTCAGTATCATTCTCAGCACTGCCACTAAAAGCAGCACTTGTGAACTGAAAGGTGAACTTCCCCAGCCACCTAAATTCTGGTAGAACAATGTACACAAATAAGATGATAGAAGGAATGGTTTGTACAAGTGCTGTCTCCTTACATCATAATGTAAAGACAATCAGTCTTGCTTCTCTCATGCATCATCCAGAGGTCTAATGTTTCTGGAAGTTTGGAAACAAGGGAAGTGGAAGCTACTTTTTTCTTTCCAGCTTTCCCAGAAGTTTTCAAAGAAGTCAGCTGTAGGAACTTGGAACTTTACTGCCTCATTGAGGAATGAGAAACATGTCATGCTTATTTGACTTAGCTCATAAATTTCCACCAGGTATGCTTTCAAATAAAGCTCTTTAATACAGGGTGCATTTGTCACTGTTCAGAGGTGAGACTAGAACATCACAGCACACCGCAGTAATAAATGTATTTGTTGCCAGTTGGTGAATCTCTAAAATGAGACAAAGGAGGGACGAAAAGTGTCAGCAATAGGAAGTATCAATATTGTTAACTCAAACAGAAGGTTAAGTATCCTGGGGGCTCTGAAATGGTACATAAATAAAGACCTAGTGTCATAATGCAAACGTAAAGAAACAAGTGCAACATCCCAGTGTGCATGGAAGCGTCCTTCATTGTGACATGAAAACATCAAGGACAAAAAGCAAATCTGATCCCAGGTTATCACTAATTAAATTCATACGTACCAATTTTCTTTTTTTAAATAAAACATACATTCAAATTCATTAGTGACAGAAAACATTCTGAATAACTTAATTGCAGCAGTCATCTCCATTTAAACCTTTTCACTTTTAATCCTAAATATATCTCAAGAGTATCTCTTCTGATTTTTCCACAATCGACATGGTGAGAGGAAAGTGGACTCTGAGAGCTTATAAATTACTCTTTTTCCCTGTCAAGTCCTCACATCAAGTACATAACATCAATGACTTTTCCATTGAGATTAACAGTTGTTTCATGTACTGAATCTTGCCTAGAGAACTATCCAGCCTTCATGAAACACAATGCCATCATCCATGAATCAGTCCTAGGTGTCATTCACTTCTAGTTGTGAGGATATGTGTTAGTCTGTGACCTTCTGACTTAGAGCACAGAGTTTGCAAGACACCCATAAAACCATTTTTATTCATTTATTAAAACAAACAATGAACCTGAGGGTATTATTTTCTTCTCATAGACCTAAAAGATCAGATCCTTGGAATGGGACTCCCCGCATTTCATTGCTGATTCATGAAGACCTACCCTGCTAAGTTACTTTGTGGCCAGAAGCCCCACGTTTTCTCCTCTGAAGCAGCACTACCACAAAAACTTAGATCAGCTGCTAGAATGCTTGTGCAGTGCACTTCTAAAGAAAAAGCTGTATAAAAATGGATTTATTTCTGACTACCACAGAAAGTGACTGAGCATGGAACTAGGATGCTATTGGAAAACCACGTTTTGCTCTCCGGAGCAGAAGTCATTTTACTTATTGAGGCATCAGTGCCTCAATATGCCCCTGCCTTCAACATGGGTGATACTCAGCACTTTACAGACATACATGCTATGGGCTAGAAACCTATGGCCTAAGGGCCACGATTAGGACAGCACTCCTCACTCCCGAGCAAAAAGAACTGCTGCACTTCCACGAGCCAAGCAAGGACTGATCTTGGGGAAATTTCTCACGATGCAGCTCAAAGTGAGAAGACCACAGAAAGTCAATTCCAGTTACCTTCTGGTGGCCATGGCATCCATCACACCCTAAAGAATGAATCACCCACTGTTAACAGCTCATCAACACAGGCCTGCCGAAGAACAACTTCCACAGTGGACTCAACTACAAAAAAGTCTTTTCTGAGGTGAAAGGAAAAAACAAACGAACAAAAAGGTGGAGTCCTGCAGGAGAGCTACTGCGCCTTGCAGTCACACCCCCAATTCAGTCTAATTTTTCCAGTACAGACACTGCCAGCAGTTGCATATCTGGTTCCAGTGCTAATGAGAGCAGACACCAGCGTCATGCCAGTTAACTGGGCAAGTCTCTTGATAGCTTTGTCCCTTTTGCTTCAGACAAAGGCCTTTCCAGGGACCCAGATATCATTAAACGGCTCCTCCTCGCCAGAGGGGGCAAAGCAAAACCAAAAGCCATTCACTGCAGCCGAACAAAAGAAAGGTATCCTTGGGCTCGCAGCATCAGAATGGAGTCTAGTAGGAAAAGAGAAGCCTTGACTACCTAGGGAAGTCTGCAGCTTCCCAAATATTATTTAAGGTTTTACAAAACTCCCTTCTAAATAGAAGACCCCATCGGAAAGGAAAAGGAAGGAAGGCAAAAGCAAGCTATTCAAAAGTGACTGGACTTCCTCTGCAAGGGTAATAAAGCCCTAACTATAACAGATTAAACGAACAGCCTAGTTCAGCTCACACAGGAAAAGCTTTCTAGTATAGACGAAGAGTTAAACCCATGTGCAGATCTGTAGCCAGAGATGTGCTACACAGCCCAAGCTTTACTTAAACTACTAAAAGAATATAGCAGGACAATGATACCCCTATACCTGAGTTACCAAAAGGAATTCATGAAGTTCTTTCTTACACCCAGGAATCTCACTAACTTACCTGTAGCTGCTAAGCCAAGCTAGGACAGTTATGATATAACTCAAATCTCTGTACAGATATAGGAGATGAGAGCAAGTTAAACTGAGCAGTTACTGGTGAAAAAGGAGTCACATCACATTATGCCCACTCTTGCACTTCAGGGAGGTTGCTCCATGGTTATACCAGTATGATTGTATCAATTCAGCAGCAGAACTTCACCAGGAAGCCAAAATCCTCTGTGTCCTTCGGGTGTGCTCCTCAGAGGCTGCTGAACTAATAAACCTTCCTTCCCACAGTCAGGTTAAAACAGACAGCAACCTTCAGGCTGAGTCCAAGGGTGCTCTGACATTCTGCAGTATCTTTACATATGGTATCTTTGGAGGGAATACTGCCAAAATACAACAGAAGGACGAGGCAGGACCAATCCCACTCTCCCTCAAATCCCATATTTCTCCATAATGAAACTTGATAAATTATTACATGCCAAGAGAAAGCCCTAGCTCAGGATGACTGATGCCAATAAAAACGAATTTTAACTCTGTCTGGTAAAGTGTTGGATGGAAAAAAAAATCAGACTAAACCACCCAGTTATTTACAGCATTGCAGACTTCCTGTTTTGATGCAAGTCAGCAAGAGCTTCTGGAAAACCCAGGAACAAAGAGCAGTAGTTAAGGGTGATAAGTTAGTTACAGAGAAGCTAATGATTTCTCTCTGTTAGGACTTCAGAATAGAGGAAACCGCATCTATGCCTCTCCTTTTCTAGCACTATTTCAAAAGCTAATGCACAGGCAAAAAAAGTAATAAAGTAATGAACTAGAAAGAAGAGCAAGGTACCAGTTGTAACAAAGGAAATCATCTCTGCCTTTGGAGCTTTAGATACAATTCTCCTTCCCTGCTTTCCCAGTCCATCCTTCTGTGTATGTGCCACATCAGTTTATTCCAAGCAGGCACTGCCAAGTTGTGGTTCCAGGTGCAGAACACCTTTGGGAGGCAAGTGGGCAGAAGTGATTCTGAAAAGTTCAGAACAGTCTTACCTCCACACCACGTGAACTGCCTGAAAAAGATCACTGGAGACAGCTATTGAAGCAAAAAACTGAACAAATGAAGACATGACATTTAGATTCTTTTTGTTCTTATCATAAAAGCTCTTAGACTATTAAAAGACATTTTAATATATCGCTAAGCTTTAATCAAATCTCTTGCCAACTTAGAATTGTGGAGAATCACAGGTGATAGGATAAGACAATATCGTGGATTAAAACTAGCTACATGAAAGTGATAGGATGGGGAAAAAAACCACAATTCTTTCACATAATAAATTGGAAAAGAGGTAACTGGCAATACAAGGCCCAGCCTACAGTCCTCCAACCCACAGGGACTTGTTCCACTGACCTAGCTGGGCTCTGGGTCACAGCATTTACACTCTGAAGTTCATGGATTCACTCCACAGCAGTTAAGTACAAAAGCATCCCCGGAGCGTTCCCAGTATGTATCCTGCTATACTGGCAGAGCTGTGCTTTGTACAGTTATACTGAATCACCTTCCAGCAAGTTCTGCTGAAGAAGGGTGTGGCTTGCTGGTCACACAGCACCTACATGGGGGATATCTGATTGCCAGCAGATGACCTATACCTCTACCTCAAATATAAACTAACAGTGTATCCCACCATCACTTGCCTGCACACAGCCAATAACTCCAAAATTTTTTATGCTGTAATTCATAAAGCCATGAGGAAAGACTTTTGCACGGTGACAGAATCAGTCACAGTGTACTTAAGAATTATATGCCTCAAGGACTGCTCTCTGCTCCCCTGCAAGCATCTCTACAGCAGAACATGTTGCTGCACACCTCTCTCTTCCAAGGCCCTGGACCAATTACTGAGAAAGATCATTCACTTAAAAGCATAAAATTTCACAGAGCTGAGAAGACACAAGCAGCCGGCAGCCAGACTTCCAGCAACTGCTCCTGCACCCGGAGGCTCCATCCGGGATCCTTTGCACATACTGTGCCAAGCAGGGACCAAGCCAGCACAACACACTTCAGACTTGCTGCTTAGCCCACCAGAGTACACCCTCTTGACAATTCAAAAGCAAGTTTCCAGGAATAAGTAACGGGGATTTTTGTCACTAGATTGATGGATAACTTTTGTTAGCAATAAACACACCCTGCAAAAAGTCTTATGATAACCAAGGAAAAGCTACAGACCAATTTGTCTGATACACAAAATGCCCTGCATAGCTGGTAACACACCTTACAGAAATACATTTGCCAGAACCCTTGGGTGCAGCCTAGCAAGCAGGTTGATGAGCCAGTGTTTGTTTCATTCTTCTCTCTGCAAGCCATTCCCACAAGGTACTGATTAGGACAATGTCTGTTTGGCTGCAAGATCTAGGAGAAGCTGTTCTAGCTACTCTGACCTCTTGCCCTCTTCTTGGCTCACCTGTGTGCCCATCTGTCAGAACACACGTCAAACTACAGCCTGGTGTAATTGGTCATAGCCTTGGAGCAGCTCCTGCTTGTCCATGTCACGACAGCATCTCTTCATGGTAAAGTAGGTCACCAGGAGGCCTTGAACCCTGAGAGGGGCCTCCTTAAATTATGCTTCTTCATCAGAGTAACAAGAGCTTATTCCCCTCAGGATGCCCTAAGGCTCCATTATAACTGAACCCAGGAAGATAATTTCACTATCCAATAGACCGCGGTTTTCACAGACCACAGCAGACACATTTAGGACCTGCTTTTAATCTCTCCCTTCCAAGAGCCAACTGAACACGAGTTCTGTTAAAGTTTCCAAGTAACAGGCATGTTGTACAGCACACCTTGCACAGAGTGGGCTGGAACAAACCTGAGATCCACTACCAAGGACTTCTGATGAACGTGGCAGGCACTCAACACCTTCTGGCTACCTTGCACATGGCCAAGTGACAAATGCTGCGGTGTCTCTGTAGACCAGCTGTCCTCTCATCACTTCGCAGGGGATAGCTCTGTACTTGTCACTCAATGAAGATTTTGAATTCATTTCCTATTTTACACCATCGTGGGGAAAATCAGCATAGCTCAGCGGCGTAAGACAATGAATGGTGTGACTGATGCAGAGGGTGTTTATTTAGGCAAGCAGCTAGAGACAAATCTGGAAGAACTGAACATGCTTCTATTAGCATCACTTGACATTCCCTTCTCCAGTTTTTGCAGTAGATGACGCCTTTGAGTGCTGGAAATTCTGGGCTTCAGGCACTTGCTTGAATCCAGCCTGCCAGAACACTTACCTGAAGAGTTTCCCTGCCTTCTCTGATACCTTGTATTCCCCTCACAGATTTTCAAAAAGCCTTTCCTGTGACTATTTCACAAACAAAAAGCATGGAACACAAACTGTCAAGAAACACCTTCCAAAACCTTTGCAGGAGGGGTAAGAGGGTTTCTCCTGAATCACTGAAACCCCCTCGCTCCAGGGCTGTGGCTGCTCTACGATGCCAGGCTTCACCCACAGAAGTGACATTCAGAAAGATGGACAACACCAAAGCAGTCAGACCAGAGAACTCCCACAACTTCAGTGGTCCCTGGGAGCAGTTTCTCTTTCAAGAGCAAGCAAGAGAAGCAGCATTATGAACTACAAAGTTAAGGTAACCCAGAGCAATGTGCCCATATATGAGCAGCACTGGACAGTGCAGGGAATCTGGTCCCTCATGACTCCACTACAGGCAGAGGGAAGGAGTTAAACTTTGAGAAGCATCAAGGCTGCTCATAAGACACAGAACAGGTCTGGCACAACAGAGTCTAAACCAAACACACATTTACTTCTTATGTATTTCTCTTCCTTCCAAGCAGCCTGAAGGAGAAATGTGTAAATTTAGCCTCTGCCTTCCCTGTTAGAGACATTTCTCCCTCTCGCCCAGTGCACAAATGCAGGCTCCTCCCCGAGGTAGTCAGGCAAGCCAAGCACTGGCTGCACCTGCTTTGCTTTGCAATAAAGCCAGACGAAGTACACTGTCTCCACAAGGAATTCACAGTGGAATAGTTAATGCACCTTAGTTAGCCTGAAGCCAGAAACACTTTGACGTTTGGAAGACAGATTACAAAGGAACATTTCTTCCTGTTCTACCTCCAGAAAGTGAATTAATCCATTGTGGTCGGACCAGACTTCAGATGCATCACTTCTGTTCATACAAGAGACCACAAACACTGACATCTCCTCTTCCCATCTTACTTGTCACCAAATCAGATGGGGAATTCCAGCCCTGCCTCATAAAGCACAAACACTTCTCCGGCTGCTATGTCATTCTCTGATGTTTCTACATTCACACACATTTGTCCCCTCCACTCTCATCCCCATACTGAACAACACAGGCACTTTTACATAAAATGGAGAAAGCTAAAAAGTTCAGCCTTCTGCCCAAGGTCACACTGGAAGTCAAGCAATGAGTTTCCTATGGTGAAACACCTGTCATCATTTCCACCAAGTGGCATTGATTCTCATATGTGAGGATTTCAGGTGATTTTGCTTAATGAAACCAAGCTCTTTTTGGAGTGTTCTCCCTGCTACCACTTCTTACCTTCAGATGTCAGTGTTCTTAGCTGCAGAGCAGAGTACTTTAAACAAAGTTTACCTTCTCTTATTAAGGGAAGTCTTGTCTTTGCTTCATTTGAAAAATCAGCTGGAGGATATTTTTTCAGAGCAAGATTTGAAGCTACTGGGCCAAAAGGAGGAGGAAGGGGAAGAAACATCATCACATTATCTTTAAGCCACACTGGCTCCCCTCCCAAACGATTTCTTATTCATTCAACTCCAGCCTTCACTGTACAAAGAGAGGTGACCCAGCTGGGGGCTAAGAGAATGCAAAACTTAAGAACTTGATAAATGCTTAGCTGTGGAGAACACACATGCAGAGTAGAAGTGCTAATTACTCATCTTACTACCCAGATTAACTGTACTCTGAAAGTTCTGTCCTGAACGAGAACAGATTCTATATTTCCTGTGGCACACAAATGTCCCAAACTCCTCTACCTGGACTAAAGTAAGTACCAAGAGCCATAAATGCTGCAGGCAAGAACATTAATTTTCCCCAATCCCAGCACAAGCTCATACTAGGACAATCCAAATGACTGAAAGAGGGGAACAGGTTATTTTTCTTCCCTTGCCGCTGCCCACCTCTTGTCCCTATATATCTAAACCCTGGAAGGAACCTATCAGTCAGCTTCACTTAGCAGTCAAGCCACTGGCAGTGGACAGAGCCCTTCAGAGGCTTGTGTCAAATCCCAGCATCCTACGTGCGCTTTCCCCCATCACCGCCAATTAGTCAGACATCTACAGAAGGGCCATTTCTGGTGTGCCGACAGCTTCTCCTGTCCAATTCATTCCAGGCTCTGTCCATGATCATTACTTCATTCTCTCCCTTGCTTCACTGACACTCTAGCTGTGCTTGGCCACAACCAAAGACTATTCATGGCCATTTGGAGACAGTACTCCCACCGCTTCCCTCAGTGCTAGCCCACAGTCCTACTCCACTGGGTTGTAGTTGCATGGAGGTAGCTCACTACTATGGAAGCTAAATAGCCACTTAAACATCTGTTGCGACAAGAAAAGCTTTGTCATCCTACAGCTGTGTGACATCAACACATCTGTGAAACAACAGGGTGTAACTGTACTGTGATCCAAGTACAACAGGGATCTCGTGCCTGTATAACAATGGCACTAAGTACCCGTTCTTATTGAACCGGGTTCTGGGCACACCTGATGAAATTCAGCACCAGAGTGACCACCTGCTGCATCAAGGACATCCCAATGGCAAAGGAGGGTCCTGGTCTGAACATGAGCAGTGCACGGGTGACTGATTGCTTGTTTTCCAGAAGGGGTAGATCTATCAAACAGCACAAGGAACAGGAACTGACATGACTCACAAGATCTGAGTTAGACAAGGCCTGTCCCAGACTCTTACGAGGTCCAGAAATGAGGATAAATAACAGTATTTCCACCTCCAAAAAAGATACAATGCTTTGTGCTGCTCAGCGGTGAAGCAAGGTGTCTTTAAGGAAGGAAGGTTAGAGGTAGAAAGAGAGAAAGCTGTAAGGGCTCCTTAACCCAAACAAGTATTTAGCCAAGAACTTACATGGATTAAAACACAGAAGTGGAAGAAAAGGACCTCTACTGTATAACTCAAGCCTGAACAGAAGTAACAAGACTTCAGAAGATCCACTCAGAGCTGAATCCAGACTCTAAAGCCTGCAAAGCACATGTCCTGCAACTTTACTCAGCTAAATGTCATGCCAAGAGCTGGCCTGCAGTGACTTACAGCGTTTGGCTCTCCCTGCATCTGGCTCGGGCACATTCCCCAGAGCCAACAGTTCATTTGGCTCACTCACACTTCCAGCAGCTCGCCACAATCCAGGCAATCATACAGGAGGTCCCCATGACCTGACAGCAGTACAAAGAGATGTTACCTGGCTTCAAAGGACAGGCGGGACAACCAGCAGGAGAGTAAAATATACCGGCAGGACAGCAGAAACACACAGCTGCAATCCCCCACACACCTTCATCACAGGTTATAGCAATCAAGTCATGAGCTCCATGGTGACCAAGCCAGCACAGCAGGGCCACGTAAATAATGCTGTGGAGCACACCACACTTTGCTGACCACAGGCAATCACAAGTGACAGCAACAACAGCAGGTGCCAAACACAACATGTACCCCGCTATGTAAGTCCTCAACTTCTATGCACACTGTTTCTGGAAAGGGTAAAACAGAAGTCACAGCAAAGAAGACCTCCACCTGAATGGCCCAAGCAGCTGCAGGTCTGGCAGAGGGCATGAGAGCAGAGAAAGCCACAGGTCTCCTTGCCTGGGACGAGAGAGAAAGAACAGGCCTACTCTGGCTCTCCTATCACCAGGCAAGCTGCCTATTTGCTCAGGATGCCAGAGCAGTACCCAGCCACGTATGTAAGCCTCTAACACAGACAAGAAGAGCTGCTGCAGACAGAAGCAGCTCAGCTCAACATGGAGGTGTCAGGCCATCAGACACAGCAGCCTTTGGCTAGTTCAAGACTGTCACGGATGTAGCTTCCCTTCTAAGCACCACCCCAACATCCCTGGCTGTCTTCCAGTGTCAGGAATTCAACTCCACACCACATTCTCCAAAGTTAAGGAGAGTGGATTTGCACTCACCTGAACTGAAAACTGTGTTTAATCTATCAAATCACAAAACAACAGAAAGAATAGACAAGTATCTTCAGAAGAGGACACTAAAAATATGAATTTTTAAAAAATTAATATTTTGCCCAGTGTCACTTTCGAGCTGATCTTGGCTTTCTTCCTTTTTTCTATTGCCCACCTCCCATCTTAGGCACTTAAGTTTCCAGCTCTGCTGACCTCACAAGTCCTTCTCACATCATTCTTGAATCCTCACCGATTTCTCTCTCCCTACAGCTGCCCTCCGGGACTACAAAATCTTGCCAAAATGCACAAGATAAAACACATTTCTGTTGTCAAGTCAGCTTGTCCTTTTAACATATGGCACACAGAGTCTCGTTTCATCTCAAACTCAAAGCAATGACGTTTAGGAGTCAGCTCTCATTACAGTATTGCAAGAGGAGAAATTTTAGGCTCATTAGAAAATAGCGTATTGAAATTTCTCTATTAGATGCATGAACACTGGAAGTTATTTTTAAAAAAAATAAAAATTGAAGGCAACAGAAAAACATGTTTCATACAGCCTGAAAGCAATTCTGCCATTTGTTTTAAGCTTTCCACTAACATAAACATGGCCTTTGAGTTAATTTCATTTCAAACCACTTTAGAAATTTGTGACTGCTTTGTGATTTTTCTGTTCCTGTGTACATTTTTGTTGCAAAAAGTAAATCTGGATACACATGTTCTCCAGTCAGTGCTCACTGATTCCCTAAAACAAAGGGCAAAAAACCCAAGGACATTAAAAGATACTTTTAATTACTTTTACACTATTGATGAGAATCAGGTATTTACTCCCTGCTGCATGATCTCTATGTGTCAGGTACTATACAACTCACCAGGACATTCTCTTTCAAACTTGTTTAAAAATGCTTCTGTATTTTGACTAAGTTCTCCACCAAGCCCATACAATAGTTATTAATCAAATGGGGAGAAAATGACATGCAACAGAATTGTTTTGCTGAAATTCATTACAACTGTCATTCCTAAAGTTTCCAGGTACTTCCTGAAAACACCCCCTTCCCTCCATTCCCATGAGATGCAGAGACTGATGAAATACACCTCTGCAAAGGAAACTTCACAGGTAAGCCTTACTCAGATCTTGGCCACAGCTTCACTTAGTCACAAAAGAGAATTTTAGTTAGAACTATTATGCCCAGAAAGATATGGAAAGATGGATTTCTTTTGAAGGCAGTATCCCATATCAAATCTGTTTCCACCTAGAGCTACTTAGAACATTTTGTTCAAACTGAAAAATTTCCAGCCCTTTGATTACAAAGGCAACCTGCCAAGTAAGAGTATAAAATTAGCACATTAGTGCAGTAGTGTCTTCCTTAGTTTGGATGCAGCTCCAGTGCCTCAAATGCATGGCATAGTTTTACCGGGGTAAAACTGAGCTAAGAGTAACTAGATTCATTCTTTTCTACTCCAGAGGCTAAGAATCACTTTTACAGCACTGAAATACAGATATCAGGCCAAATTATGTCTCCTGATGAATGACTAAGAACAGAGCAGCAGAGAGAGTGCAAAGGCAGTCCTAGCACACCAGGAGAACTCTGCTCCAAGAGCCAACAAGCACCAGGGTAAGCAGCAGCACCCGACCCTGGCAGCCCTTCCTGCTGCAGGGCGTATTGCAGCACAGGTGTTTCCCACTGTGCCTTACAAGTGCCAAGTCCATTTTTCAAACCCTGGTTGTAACTGCTGCTGACTTTAGAAATGTAAGCTATTTTTAAAATGCATCATCAAAAAAAGGTTAAATACAACCTTTTTCCTTTTATTCTCAAGTTTGATAAACATTTCAGCAGGCATCTATCCAACACAGGCAAGCTCTGGGTGTGCACCTGCTCTAAGCTTTGTCCCAGTCCTGGCTGCATGAATTAAATCCACTGCCTGTATTAATATACAAATGACTTCTCCTACCCACCTCTCTCAGAAACCCCATCACATCTCCTCCTACCCCCATGCCCAGCAGAGACTGAAATAATTTCACAAGCAAAGCTGCTGCACCCAGTGGTTTCCTTCTCTCAGCTGAAACAAAAGGATGGGGCTGCTGCTATAAAGGTACTGCTGTGGGCAACACAGCAGCCACAGCAGAGGGAGCAGTAACCAGACAGGACAGCATTCCACCAAACTGAGCTGGAGATGGCTGGTTCCAAGAGGATCCCAGTGTAGGCTCCCAGAGCCTCTTTCACAAGGACTCAGGTAAGAGGGCATCAAACAGTCCCCTTCCCAGCAAGTGTCTGAGCAACAAGGACTGCATCCAAGCCTAACTCTCCAAAAGCTCATTTTATTTGCTTTTATGATCTGTAAAAATATTATTAGGAGTTCAAGAAGTTCTGTCTTTATTTTTCCTCCATCCTTGCAAATAACTTCAGCAAGATGAGTACAATGAACAACATGAATCTGCCTAACATAACTACTCTCACATACACTTTAAACAGCTTCAGCATTTATGAATGTCTTCTCAATCCACATCCATCCTTTCAAATCAGTAGTGGCCAGTCTCAGATTGCTATCTCCATTCTGCTCCAGTACATGGATGTTCCCCAATCACTAGCTGCACCAGACCTCCAAAACTGCAACACCTCCCAACTCAAATCATCTTTGCATCTGCTCCAGTAGAAAAAGTAATATTTCACCCAAATCTACAAATCCACCGCTAAACCCTTGCCAATTTTCAGCCTGCTGGCAGAATGGCTGCATATGTGCCTGCCCTGTTTGCACCACAAGGACTGCACCTGACTTGTGTGCAGAGGACAGCTTGCTGTATCACCCGAAATCGCCCAAGAAAAGAAACTGATCCCATGCACTCACAATCCCAGACAAATCTTGGGGGAGAATCATCTTAAAAACCAAACCAAGAGAACTAAAAACCCACCCAAAATATAGAGAGAGCTAGAGCACAATGCAGCAGTTTCCCAGAGAGCAGACCCACTTCCCAGAGCCAGTACACACAGGAAGAAATGATCTGCCAAGCAACTCAGCTCTTGGGATGAAATCCAGAGGTCAGCTCTGAAAAATCATCCTTCCACCACCAAGTTCCCACCAGCAGGTCTCCCTCCCAGGTTATTTGATACTTGCATAAAGCCAAACAGGAGAAGAGAGGTGATGAGAACTTCAGATGAGATCCAGCTGTACCATCCCAGCCTCCCCTCAGCAATGATGAGCCCGAGGCTGAGACTACAGCAAAGAGAAAAGCTCTTGCTTGTCCTCACTGTTTGCAGATTTGAGTCAGCCTGAAACCTCCAGGTTTGCTTTACTCACAAAACAGGCAAGAAGACCTCCCCTCTCTCCAGATTCACAGGACAGGCTTCAGAGCTACTCTCAGCAATTCAGCCTCAGTACCCAGCAGACAGGGGCCAGCTAAAGGTTCCAGACAAGCACTCAGCCAGTTCCCAGGGCAGCCCTGGCTGAAGGAAAGACCAGCTCTCTCACCTTTCTCACACACCTGTTTGCTCACAGCAGCAACAGTTCAGAAGAGCAACAGCACTGGCCAAAGAGACAGATACTCCACCAGCTAAATGGGGGGGAGCATTTGTTCCTACAGAAACAAGTGGCTTCCACAGAAGAAGCCGAGGCAAAAATTCTTCAGTGATGAAACAAAAGACTTAAGGAGCCAGAAAAGGCAAAAACGTCACTGCTACACAAATGCTTGAAAAGCAGGCAGGTACCATGTCCAGAGAGGCATGCAAGTTGTGCAAAACGTTAGGGGACAGACTTCTGGTATATTTCCCCCTCTTACAGAGCAAAATTGTAACAAACTAAAAATCATGACCACTTTCTTCCAGCCTGAAAGGGAACTTGGAACAACACAACTACAATGAAGCTCAGACATGGGTGTATCTCCTGGATGAACAAAGTACTAAGAAAGAGGACTGAGAAGCACAGGGAAGAGCACAGAAATCCAAGCAGGGCTGGGTTGATAAGAGGGTGGACAAAATCTATAAACTGTACTAAAACACTAATGAAAGTTGGAGAACCACAAATAGCACTCAGGAAACAAACAAAAAAAAAGGGCTGAGACGTACTAAAGGAAAAATCTTTTTTTACAAGAGTTGACTACAAAAATGTTTGGGGCAAAACAAGCAAGGCTTTTTCCCCAGAAGCAGGTAATTTATGGAAGGACAAACAAGGACAACTGCAGTTTGTTAGGGTGGTCAGAGGAAAAAGGTATAGCAGTGAGCCAAGATGCAAAGAGAAAACAACTTCAAAGCAATTGCTGTGGGAGGTTAAATTAGGTAAGAGTGTATTTTGCTAAGAAAGAAAAAGAGCAGGTGGTAATTGGGAGCATCTCTATAAATGGCCTTATTCCAACAGGAATGACAGTTACTGCAGAGCGAATGTTTGTAAAATAAAAAAGATCCATTTAAACCAGTGGCCAGAGCATAACTAATTACTGCTGTGATACAGGAAGCCAACAGCTGCAGGGACAAAGACATGCTGCAGCTCAGCCTTCAAGTAGCATACAGGGGCCACCGCTCCCTGAAAGTTTGGGTCTCCAGTTCCCTTTGGGCCCCCATAATGTGCCACACATCCTTTGTCAGACACTGACAACAAAAATAACACGAGGGAACAGGCTGCCCTCGTCTCTTGAACATAAAATGCCAAAACACAAGCTTGGGACAGAACAACTTATCAACAAGTAAAAGGTCTACACCAGCTCATGCAGCACACAGAGCACCTACACGAATAGTGTGCAAAAGCAGTGCAATTTTTGAAGGTGTTTACCCTGCCTTAGTCGTAATTTTAATTTTTACAGACAGAGTTTAAAAGTGATCTTGTGATATTTTAGGCCCGTGACCTTTGTTTAGAGTGTATGTCACTTGTAGCAGTACCTATTTTAATGCAGACAAACTTTTAGACTGAGTGGCACAATGGTTTTGCATTGGGAGGCACATGGCTTTACTTCACAGCACTTGGGTTTTTTACAAAGGTTGTGTCAAAACCTACCTGTTAAAACTGTCACCCCCCCAGCCACCACCTACTCATGACTCAGATGTACAAGAGGGGTTTCCCCCAAGGTTGGCTGGAGACAGGGGACTCTTCTGGGGCTGGTTTCATTCTGCCAGCCTAAAGAAAGACCCAGAGTTAGGGGTCAGCCCAGCTGTCTTCCTCCAGAGAAGTGGCAGAATATCTGGAGTGGGGTTTTTTGTTTTTGTTAAGACTACTTAATCCACACATTGAGCTGGGTCTGCCTAGCAACAAGTTAGAGTTTTAAACTTGTATCATCCTACTTGTGTTCCCATGGCTACTGTCATGAACAGTGTGGTAGCAGCTGCACAAATCAGCACAAGGGTCCCAGGAGGGACATCTTTAAGATTCCCAGACAGAAAACAATACCGAGAAAGTACAAATGCTACACCTGGTATGCCTGCCTGCCTTCACAGTCCTTTACTCCTCCCAGAAGCACCTACACCAGCTTCCTCCTAAGGATGGAGAGATGTCAGCCAAAGGAATAGATGTGCACATTGGTGTCACTGATCATTTTACATTCTTTAGAACAAAAAAGCTTGGGTTACAGATGTGACACTTTTAGCTTCTCACACAGCTGTTAGCAACCTAAATGCAGAACTATGCACAACTCCAGCCAAGTGTATCTGCTACATGGGGCAGTGGGCTCTCAACACAGGGTGGGAAGAGAAAAATCCCCCCTGTCACCACTTACCCAGGGCAAAAACTCAAGGCAGTGTTACTGATGAGAAAAGGGGATAAGTTTAGACACTCAAAGAAGGTTGGAAGTCAGAGGGAAGAGAAAATAAAACTCCTTGCATTTCAATGCAAGCTGCATGTAAAGAATTGCTTCAAAAACAATGCTGTTATGTAGACCAGATTTTCCCAGTCCCGTCAATTCAGTTCTTCCAGACAGAAGGTGATTTCCTACTCAACAGAGGTTTTTCTTAGTCTTTATCCATCCCCAAGCCCCATGCAGAACTACAATCTCTCTGTACCCTCTCCAGGGACCAGCAGGCATTGTACCCTGCATGCAAGCCTTGTTAATACATATTCCCTAGGGATTTCAGAACCTAGAAGCCACAACTACGATTACACATTTGTTATGTTGTGCTTTCACATTAGGGCTACAAAGTCTGGAAGGACACCAATTCAAGGTCATGTACACTAGTAATTATGTGCAATACCAAATTTTCAAATCAAAGTCTCTCTGTGAACTGTAGCCCAACCTGATAAAACATCCAGTCACCTAGAAGTACACGCACAAGCTATCATGGCAGGTTATCCCAGATACCTAGAGAGAGCAGAACTGAAAAGCTGCAATAGACAGCCACGTAGCTAGACTCCCCTAATTAGACAACTGCACTGCAAAAGCAAGCTCTCTCAGGTTAATATTTGAAATCCATCCAGGTGAAGAACACAGAGCTAGGGGAAGGGGCAAGAAAGATCAAATAACTTTATGGACAAAAACTCACAACCTTAAACTCCTACCCCTAAAAGGGCAGGGGGATATTTTTCCAGACACACACACAGAGTACCTACGAGACCCTACTGATGTCCCCATGGCATATCTGCACGATAGAGGGACACGGCTGACAGGAGAATAGACTAGAATTGTCTCACGAGAAGGGATTTTTACAATTTTATCACACTACTGCAGCCTCCTCCCCCCAGAGAGGCAACATTTACCAATACTTCCTTTATGAAGTTCAAAGAGCAAGCTGCTGCATAAAGCTGAATTTTTGAAGATACTGGAAAAGGTAGGTTAAACTCTCTGGTTTCATCTCAAAACCTTACATGGGAAGTACAGAAAATTTATTGAGTTTGACCTGCAATACTTAAAGCCAGTGCTCATCACAACCAGTTGCATGTCAAAATAATGCGAGGAGCACAAAAGCAGCCCAATTCTCCAGTATGCTGGAGAAACTTTCACCACCTTCACTAAGGCTGAACACATCCTCTTGCACTTTCACAAAGCACAATGTCATCAAAACTTTCATATGGAACGATAAATTAAAGGCTTGAAAATTTTTAAAGAAAGAGACACCTAATCAAGCATTCCTTAAAAAATGCTTTTTAAGATCAAGTTTAGCTTACAAATCAACTCTGTATTTTCAAGAACTGAATTTCAAACTGCTCTTTCAAGTTTAAACACCTAACATGGGATTGCTCATCTTGGTATAGAGCCAAGTCTAAGCCTCAAAAGACAAGGTCACCCAGAACAGAAAGAGGTACAGACTTCTTAGCAAAGGGGCATATTCTAACTACCTCAAAGTTTTCTTTTTTATTTGCTCTCTATACTCAGCTACTAGTCACCATGTCTCAATCTTACCTTACACTTGGCATGGGTAAGGCAAACCTTGGCCACAACCAGAAATTGCTCTGTCTGAGGAAATCAGGGACTAGCACTAACCACAAGCTTCTGAGGAGGCAGTTACTCCAGATTTACCTTCCTGGCACATATTAAGGAATTGCATACTGAAGTTACAACACAGTTAAATACATACATATGTCCAGCAGAGCACTGTCATCCATACTACTCCGAAGGTATGTGACAGGGCTAGAGCCCACCATAAGCCGCATTATACAGTGCGCCTTGATCACAGAGGCAAAGATTTCCGAGCTAATTATAATGACTAATCACAGGGAGCTCTAAGCCTTCACTTGGCTAAGTCACAGACCTAACTAGGACTGAAAACAAGAGTTTTAAGAGCACCTCATTAAGCAGCAGGAACCAGCTATGAAGAACAAAGCAGTCACTCTACCTAGTATTAATTCCAGTCCAGCCATTAATACATTTGTCAGTACATGAGACAGCTATTACCTCCACATACAAACACCGCATGTGCCAGGCAGGGAAGGAAGCCACAGGCTTTGGCTACCCTGAGATTTGTTTGTTTACAACAGCATTAAGGTTTGAGAAGGATGTTCTTGGTGCTGCTTGAATAATGAGAAAGCTCCAAAGCCATGCCTTGAAACATGTTTGAGTGGGAGCTGTGCTCACCACTAGAGCCTCTGCACCCCTTCACAGGACGAGTGAACAGGCTGGGTGAAAACTGACTACTGAGCAATGTAGGCTCAAAAACGGCCTCCCCTCAGGCAAGCAGCCCACAGGTGAAAAAAAGATATGGCACCAAATCAACAGCTGTACTCCTGCTGAGGTGCCAGAGATATGGATAACAAAGTTTCCAACTTGAGCACTACTCACCTTTTTCTCCAGGATGGATTTTAAAAAAGCAAGATGAGCTAAAGTGTCAGCATCTACAAGTCAGCTGCACTCTGTAGTAGCAGGACTGCAGCCTTTCCTGCCCTAGATATTGGACCAGCAGTACATACCGACAGAAAAAGGTGAGACAGATTCACCTACACACCAGCACAGCTGCCAGCCCGGTAAGGAGATGGCAGGAGTCACCCTCCCCCTTCCCCAGAGCTGCTGGACATCATCCTGACCCTTTTGACTGTATCTAAATTCCCACAGTACTGAAACAAAAACCCAAGGCTTTGGCAACAGTTTCTGGTGGAGCAGCTGGAGGTGGAGGATCTTCTCATCTGGTCTGCACTACAGCACATTCACAGAGGCTGTGACCTCTGAGAAGGAGGGCAAGGTAAATATAGCCTATGAGGAAGTATGGCACTGAGCAGACTACAGCTAGGGGGTAAAGCTCCTCTTCTCCCACTAGAGTTTAAGAGAAAACCTGTAGTACCCAAATTTTCCACCATCTAATTCTGAAAACACACTATTGTTGGACACAATGTACATCTCCTCAAACAACAGTGAAAAACCCAAGGTGTGTGTGGTTTACCAAGACACCAGACAGCCTCTGTCAGTCCAAACACCCTGGGCATTAGTACATTATGGTTTGGTATTTCTGATTAGATCAAACACCCTCTCAACTCTTCCTTCTTTTCCAAAGGAACTGTTGAGCTAAGTGAGTTCCTGCCTGTTGAGTTTAAGGCATAGTCATTTGAAGAGATGAGATAGCTTTCCAGGATACCAGTATTTCCAGTTTCAGAAGTTTGGTTTTGAAATTTCCAGTTGCATAGATGGAGATCCCAAAGTCTCACCTAAAAAGCACTTTTTTTTCCTCATCCCTTTTCTAATGAGGCCATTCAGCAAAACACCATTTTCTCTACACTCAATGTGTACTCAGACTACTTGCGAGCTATTAGGACTGGGAGGCACAGGACTAGCTGCAAAGAAAGAACCAGAAAGAACAGGCTGGGAGTTGGACTTGTCAAGTTTAAGTCGTAAGGGAGCTTGTAATAACCTCTTGTTAAAAGGTTACAGTCCTGATTGTGTAGGTCAATAGGTGCCTCTGCCCAGAACCCCATGAAGGAGCTGATGATACAACCTAATAAAACATGGCCTTTACAACCACCAGAGAAATATGACAGTTCTAGGGGAATCAGACACCTAGGGGCTGTCTCAATATTAAACTTTCAACCTTTGAACCTAAATAGGCAGAGTAGGCACATTTTAACAGCCAGAGTTGGATGGATGTATTAGCTTCTTCCCTCCAGGACATGGTCATGCCACCACTTCCACACAGCGATCACGCACTCCAAAGAAGAGACAGCAGTGACTACCTTGGCTGGTTTTTTTGGGGTTTTTTTTAACTCTTCTTAGATACAACTACATTGACAAGGTTTCTCGCTATAGTGAAAAGAGTTGTTGGTTTCTTTTCTTTTTTTACCCCTTCATTTTTTGGCAATGCTGAAACAACAGAGTCTTGGTCACGAAAGACGGCCTGGAAATACCAACAGTCTGTGCAGGGGCAGGCAGAGTGCAGCTACCAGTGTGGACCAGAAAACAAGCTCCTCAAGGATTAGTGACATTCTGGCAGTGAGCACCTTCCCATAAGGTTTTCTGAACCAAGGGGTGAAAGCACTACAGGTAGATTTCCTTTCACCATTTTTACTTTTCCTGTTACAGTACAAAAGCAAAAACCTGGGAAGACAGCAACACTGCAAGCAAGGGATTGAAGTCTCACAGATGACATACATCCCAAATTTGCATTTACACAAGACGCTGTTGAGTCAAACCTGCTTTTCCTCATCCATTTCTACTGGAAAGAGCCCCAGAAGCTGCTTTCCAAAGATGACCAACACAACCAATGTCCAAAGATACAAGATGTGGCTTGTATTTTTACTGCCATTGCAGCAAATAACGAAATCTAAAGTTGTAATGCTACAAAGGACAAAAAAAAAATAAAGTTTGTCTGCCTTCAATACAAGTCAAAATTTGGGTGTAACTATTCTCTTCAGAGAGTTATTTAACACTCCTGAAAATTATGGAAGCTTTAATCATTAGTGAAATTCACTGGCTGTGTTAAAGTGCTCACTAATGTTTTCTTCCTCCTATTTTCAGTGTTCAAATAGCATAAATTAATAAGCAACAAATAAAACAGTCAAGTACAATATCAGTGCTTCCCCATACGAAAGATTTTTATTTAGCTTTAGGATATGCAATGTTTCCTTCCACTGAGTTCTTCCATTAACAGGACATGTGGGTTTCATTTGTATGGATTAAAAGAACCATAATAGTTTGCCTCTTCAAAATCTTCCGTGTCTGTTTCAGAACTCACAAGAAATGCTGACCTACCAATATCAGCCTTTGTTTAACACACAGAATTTTGGGATGGCAAGTAATTGATTCTGAGCTCTAATAAGAGAAGAAATAGCAGACACAATAGCAATTTTTCACATCACACCTGTGAACTCAAGGCCAAACAGTGAAGCATAGCTGAAGTGCAAGTTTTACTGAGTCTAGTGAGCTCTGGCATGGGATTTTCAGCCCAAGAAGTTTTGCCTGTTCTTTTCTCAAGTTGAACTGGCTTGTTTAATGCACACAATGCCTCTGCAAAAGCTTTGCCTTTACTGTACAGCTACTCTTATTATACAAATGACAATAAAGGTGTAAGTACTGTGACAATAATATCAAAGCTGTAAGTTTTTGAGAAAATAAAAGAAGCAGGATCAACGTAGTGAGAACATACTTTCCTAAAACATGGGAAGACTGGGATAGGTAAAAAGAATGGCAACATTAACTTTAGCAAAGAACCTACAGGCTCTGCCAGCACATGGAATTGGCCTTGCCACTGTAAAGAGACTTAATAAAGGAGCTGTAAGAACCACCTCCTACAGAGGATTCCAGCCACAAACATTTTTACAGTCAAAGAATCACATCAGGCCTTTCCTTGGCCGCTGCCACAGCAAGTTTTAGCTACAAGGAATATTATAAACTTACACCAAGGTATTTTAATTCAGAATGTGAACTTGGATGTTTACTGGTTTGTGGAACTGTCAATTTCTTTCAAGGATGAAGGAAAAACAAAGCAGCACAAACCTTAACCCTTTTCCTCATACTCTGGTAAGGCAAGGGAGAGACATGAACTTTCCAGCCTTCTCCATGCTAACAAAAAGATGAAGTCCCTTCACTTCCTAAACTTAGGCACCACTGAGAGCACTCTCTTCACTTACAGGCCATACCATGCAATAGTTTTTTGCTCTTCTCTGACTATTTAACTCATGATACCCTGATTAACATCCCACCACTGCCTCGTTTTACCACTCTTTTCTCCTGCAGCTCCACAGAAAAGGATTTCAGACCTTTCAAACCTTTCCTAATTTCACTACTCTTTGCAGCAGCTCGCATGTGGCTGAGAAGTGAAACAAAATGAAATACTTTCTCTGCCCCTCTGCATGGGGACAGAGGAACTGCCACGTAAAATGCTGATGTAAGAATAAAGTTACAGATATACTTCAGCCAAACCCGAGGTATAACTGAACATTAAGTTTAAAAAAAAAAAGAAATACACACAAGGCCTGGTCTGTGTTATTTTCCCCTCAGACACAGTCAGAGCAGCACAAGCACTCTGCATTTTCCCAGCCTTTTCAACCTGAAGGTGAAAGCCTCCACAACTCAACAAAAAACAACTTTCAAGCTTTAGGACCTTTTGTTTAACCAGTCACTAAAACTTTTAGTGAGAAACAGACACAGCATCTGTGCACTCTGATAACACTATTTCATGGATTTAACTTTTGACATTACCAGCGAGACAGGACAACTAAACAGTTTTAGCCAAAAGGTCTTAGTGCACCAAGTTAGGCTTATTTAGGGTTTTCTTTCTTAAAGAGGGAAACAAAAGAGACATAACAAATGAACTAAATGTAGCTTTTAGCCTTCAGGACCAAGAAGAGATGACAAAATTCAGGCAACAACGTGGCATTGCAAAACGATTCCTGGGTAATTCCACAAGACAGGAAACAACTCTGCCATACACAAGCAGAAAAAAAGTTTACCCCAAACTTCTTAACTAAAAGGTTTACTTTTCAGAAACAAAAAGAAAAAAAAAAGAAAAAAAAAAAAAAAAAACCCAGAGGCCAGTAAAGGTGGATCTGATGTTCACTCAGGTCATGAGAAGACTGATAATTTACTTTGGGTGAACCTACTATGAGCTTGCTGTATTACACTGTGTACTCAAACACAATCACCTGCTGATCCCGTGTTAGGGTGCAGATTACTCAGAAAAAAATTTGTTTCTTCAGATCACACACTTCCCCCTCCCTTCCACTCCACACAGCACAGAAAGCAATAAGCTCTGTACAGGTCACTGTATGTCTGTAAGTTTAAAGCAGAACAATGTACATCTGAGTACAAAACACTGAGGAAGCAGCTCACAATATTTTTCCCCCCTCCACCTATTATTAGAGAAATGAATTGCTCAAAAGAACATAATTCACCAGGGTGACCATAAAGCCTAAGTATTGTGATATGTGGCTGATAAGTCAGTGGGATGCACGTTGTGTGCTACAGAAATGCTGCGTTTGACCTACAGATTGAAAACCAGTGTCAACTGCTGCCTAGCTCACAGCTCCCCCTTCCTCCCCCTCCCTTCTCCTCCTCCTCTCCGATGTCCACCCCCTTTTTCCTCCTGGTCAACCAAGAAATGAACCTCCCTTGGATCTTATTTTGCCAAGAAAACGAAGGGGGGGAAGGAGTGGGGAAAAATTATTCTGTAAATGAATATAAGTATTACTGAACTTAAAAAAAAAATCCTTTTTGCCCTCCCCCCACCCTAAGATCTTAACAGTTACGAACAGACATATATATTTAATAATAAAAAAGGCATCCAACATTAGTACACGGTCTGAGGCGGACACATGATAAATCTTTTTCCTGAGTCCACACAATAGTAACTCTCAGGATTATTCGATAAGGAGACACTGTGGCTTTCCACTCCATTCTTTTTGTTTTAGTGCAAGAGGTGCAGAGGATTCAATTAAGTTTGGGCTGGGCAAAGGGACAACTCCAAACGCTAGGATCTCCGGGCAGAAGGAGGGATTTCACTAGCTACAACCTCCACTTACAAAGGAACAATTAAAAAAAAAAAAAAAAAAAAAAAAGCTTAGATTTCAAACTAAAGAGGTCAACAGCCTGTGTCTTTCTGTACACGGAGATACATCAGTACTACCGTGCTTCCAGCACCTGCCTTTCAGCACAGCCCCAATTCCTTTGTTTGCTCAAAATTTGCTTCCATACCACTTTAAATTAGCTTACAAAGAACCGACCGCAGCAGAATAGCTGGAACGTGAAACCATTTTTTTGTTGTTGTTTTTGGAGGACACAGGTAACCAGCTTCTTAGGAAGAGAGAAAATTAAAATACAGACCTAAGTCACTTCTAAATACCTTCGAAAAAGATTATAATTATAACTTGATGTCTTCTAGTTCCACCCCTATCACTGAGACCACAGAAACACGAGTTCATGAGAGGGTGGAACAAACAAAAAAAGAAAGAAAAATAAATTTTAAAAAAAAAAAGAACAAAAGAAAAAAAAAAAAAAGGAAAAAGAAAGACAGAAAGAAGAAGAAGAAGAAAAAAAACCCACCCAACTGCCATCTCCTGCCTCCTCCAGCCCTGCCAGCTTCCCTGTTCCTCCCTGCCTGCAAAGCGCCCTCTGGAAAGCATCGAGACTTCTTTTATCAACCGTGTGCGCTGGGGAAGGGGGGAGGGAGGGGGGGTCCTTGTTCTTGCTCTGGGTGTTTGAGAGTGGAATTAAAGGGAGATTATTTTTGGACCCGATAAGCGGAACCCGGGGGGTGGGGGGGGGGAAGTACCCCCGCACATCGGGAGGGGTCCAAAGCGCTGGATGAGGGGGAGGATTTGCCCCCCTTAAAACATAATAAAGACTTACCAGGGTCGAAATCAGGGACCACCGCCTGGTACTGCGGCCCGACCCTCATTCCGCCGCCAGCTGAGGGAGGCAGAGGGAGAAGCGTTACCCGCGTGGGCCCGAGCGGCCCCTGGAACTCCCCCCCCGCCCCCAAAAAATCGCACCCCGCACCCGCTCCTCACCGTGCTCCTCATCGCTGGACGACCCCGAGCTCCCCTCCTCCCAGGAGTTCACGCTGCTGTTGCCGTTAGGGGCGGCGGATAAACTTTTGCTGCCGCCGTTGTTGTTATTATTCGCCCCGGAGGCGTTCTGGTTCCTGCCCCGCCGTTTCCCCGAGACCTCCGGGCCCTTCTCGATCATGGCTGGCATTTAGGGGAGGAAGGGGAGGGGGGGTGTGGAGAAGAAGGGAAGGGGTGGGGGGAGAAGATCAGAGTTTAAAAACTGCGGGGGGGGGGGAGGGGGGGGCTGTGGGAGGCGCCAAGGGCGGGCGGGAGCCGGGGCGGGCCGGGCCGGTGCGCGGCGGTGGCGGCGCTGCTACATCCCCCACCGCGATCGCCCCGAACTTTGAGGCTCATCCCAGCCCTGCGCTGGGACTCCGCTCAACCTGCGCTGCTGCCCGCGGCCAGCCCCGCCTCCCCCCGCTCCTGCCCCTTCCCATTGGCCAAACCTACATTTTGGGAGGCCATCCCGCCCGCCGATTGGTCGGCGCCGCCTGTCCATCGCGGCGGCCCGGCGCTTCCGTTCGCTGGGCGCGGTGGAGGCGGACCGCGGGCGGTGTGTGTGCGGGCTCCGCGATCTCTCCGCCCAGCGATACCTCTGCTCCGCGCTCCTCTGCTCCGAGCCGAGCGGGCGGGAGGCGGGGCCGGACCCCCCGCCGGGGAGCCCCTCCCTGGCCGCTCCCCCGGCTCGGCCCCGGTTCCGTCGCCCCGCCGGGAGCCCGGAGCCGGGAGGAACGTGGCGAGGGACTACTTTCCCCCCCCCCCCCGCCCGCCTACCCCGTGGCGGAAGGTTACGGTGTGGTTTGAATGGGATTCCATACAAAGCTCAGCGGCCCGCGGGAAAGCTGAGCCCGGCAGGGTCGGGGGGTCTGTGCTTGCTCCGTTCGGGACGGCTCCCGCCGGCAGCAATGGCGAGAGTCCTACCAGGGGATGGGGGTCCCGGCGGCCAGAAGTGGCCTGAGGAGAGCGGGGGGGCGGCCCGACCGAAGCGGCGCCGAGAGTGCGGGACAGCGCCGGGGTCGGAGAGAGCGGGGGAGCGGCAGCAGCCAGCCGGGAAGCGGCACCGCACGGACGGGTCCGCGGTGCCGCCCCATCAGCAGGGCGCTGCCAGCTGCCCCCGGGGCAGAGCCGCCCGCCGCGGGTCCCGCACGGTGCCCAGGGGCCGCCATCGCCCCGGGCGCCGCCCCAGGTCCCCTCAAGTAACTCCGCGGCTCCCCCTTGGCCTCCTGTGCCGAGCCGGGGTCCCCGCCGAGGGCCCGGCCGCGCAACAGCTCCCGCGCCCCGCATTCCCGGCGGCGCGCCCGGCTCCCCACGCGGCCCCGGAGGCGGAGCCGGCACCGAGCCCTCCCGGCGGGGCGGCCGCGTCCCACGCTCGCTGCCTTCCCCGGCGTGACCCGGCAGCGGGGCGAGGCGGGGAACAAAAGCGGCAGCGGCACCGCGTTCCCTTCCCTCGGCACACGAGGCTCCTGTCGGGAAAACCCGCACGGCGTGGGGGGAAAACGGGACATCCAGCCCCGCCGTAGCTAAAATGGGCAACCAAAGTATATCCAGACCGCACGCTGTTATTTGCGACTCGAACCGTGCATCAGGCTGAGGCAGCACAATGCACGGTCATGGAAAGCAGCTTGTGGGGTGTGTCTGCTATTTTCATTCAAATTAACTTCTGTAGCAAGTTAGTTTTTTTTTTTTTTAATTGGCCCGAGCAATTAAAAGTGCCATTTGACTAACAGCGGTTATCTCGTATCAGCCAAACTGTCCCCAGCCACTCCCCGCCTCCCTCTGCCATTTTAATCCAAGAGAATTTGCACAGGGGGAGGGGGAAAGAGCTGCCGGGGGAGAGCCATCGTCTCCAAGTCTTGGCCTTATCCTTCCTTCTCTATGTTGTGCCTAAGATTATCAAAATTATTTCACTTCCAGGGAGTAGTTTGGAAAGCGTCCTTAATATTCACGCAGTATTTTTCTCCATTAAAACTAAGGAAATACCTTGTTGAGCTGTGTGGTAGTTTGCTTCAGCATACTGTGGTCTTCACAGTATCTCCTTTCCCATCTTCACTCGGTATGCGTGTTGTGTACATACTGATATTCAGTCAGTTTCCTTTGTTAACAGATGCATGAACCTGTGAGTATTTATTCACCCCAGTTATTTACCACTGGAAAAATAAGCTCATTTTCACTACGTAAAAATAAATACATATATAAAAATAACTTTTTCTAGCTCTCAAAGCTAAAATTTATGATGATGACTCTTGATCCTGCATTCTTTGAAAATATCAGTTGTAAATTAGGGGAGTAATTAGTGATGCTCTTACACCCCAGCACTGACAGCCACAAATATTTCCGATTGCAAAGTGTGTTAGTTCTGTAGCAGAGAATACATTTTCATGATAGACAGGAATGCAAACACGGCTGAGTGTTCATTAGCCTTCTCCTCTGTATTCGAGGAGTTCTACTCCAGAAATACAAGGCAGGAAGGGAACACCTGATCTTTCATTTTGAAATGAGCTTTGAAGGTCCCAGTACTGAAGAAAGGGAAAGAAAAGGAAAAAAGAAAGAAAGAAAGAAAGAAAGAAAGAAAGAAAAAAAAAAAAGCTCACCCAAGACTTAGGCTGCGACACACCTGAACTTGAACTTGAACCTGAACCTGAGACCACAGATGACATTTGGAAACGTGTGTACAGCTTATGCTGAGACACACACGTGTGCACAGTTTTGCAAATCTGGGCCTAATTTTGGTCTTCCTTCACTTCCTCTTCCTCCCTCCTCCTGTCTTCATGGCCATTACCCACTTAAGGCCCCAGGATTAAAATCTTAAGTCAATCATCTAAATTATTTATAACACGATTTCCCCAATTTGAACTGTCGAAACAACATTTACTGCCGGCACTTCACCGCAGCGTGCCTGTCCCAAAGCCCTGCCCCGCAGCCCCTCCCAGGAGAGGGCTTTGAGCAGCTCCATCCTGTCACGGCGGGCTGGGGAAGCAGCGCATTCCCTGTGTCCCCAGTTCGTGGCAGTGCCATCGGGGATGCCACCCGTGCCTGAGCCATGCTCCGGGTCAGGCTCTGCCCCTCCTGCCCGCTCACCAGGCTGCTCCTTGACCCCGGCAGGCCATAAGGAGGTGCCCAGGAGCGGCAGCGGGTCCTCCGTGCCTTCTCCCTTGGCTGCGTGTGTGTGTGTGCACTGTGCATGTGCGTGTGTCCCCAGAGCAGGAAGTCTCAGCCTTGTCACCGTCACAGCCCGTTTGCACCTGTCACAGCTGTTGTCCCAGGCCAACAACACCCTCTTCATCCACAGCAGGGCTGCTCTTCATTTTCCAGCCTTTCTGCAGAAATTCATGAGCCCTGAATACAACATCTCTGATGCTGATGGAGCTTTTTGTTTCTAACCATTGAAAAGATTCTTCCTGTTTGTTTTGGCTTTCTGAACGGTGGTGTTTGGTTTCTTTATGCTTAAGCTAAAAGCCTGAATTTTTGGGAATGTCCCAAAACAGCACAACAGATTTTGGTGTTGTTCTTGAAGGAAACTGAAAATTTGTTTTCTGGCCTTAAAGAAAACTCCTTGCAGAGTGTAGGCAAGTGTGTAAACGGACACTCTACATAAAATAGTGTTTTAGTTTTTAGCAGCAACAGTGAATACACTTTATACAGCCTCTAACTTAAGCCAAAAGAGCACCAAATTCTACTCTGGCTCACAGCACTTCCTCTGGAGACAACCTATGTTAAAACTTCATTATTTTCAAGTTCTGCAAAGTGGGGAGGAAACCCTTTGAGCACTAAGAGAGCCTCTGGTAGGTACAGGGTCTTGTTCACCTGGATGAAAACTTCCTTTAGACACATCAGGCCATGATCCCACACATGACTGCACACACCTGTATGTCCTGCTCAGGCTCCTCAAGAGGAATTTCGTGTATGATCTGCAGCAGACTGAGTTATGTAAAGCAGAGACGGTATTTTCCTAGCACCTGAGCTTGGCTGCAACTTCTGGACAATACTGTAATGTAGTGGTTAACCTGCTCACCTGTTTTTAGATATTAGAGCAAAAAGAGTGGAAAAAAAAGTCTCTTCCTTATGAAGACAGTGTCACTGTTGTGCATATACTGTGGTCTAACAGGTTGGACCAGCCAGGACTGTCATTTTTAAAAATTTCTTGAAATTTGTTTCTGTTTGTTAAGAGGAAAGCACCTCTCCTTGCCAATTTCTAAATGAAAACTTTTCTAATTGTCATTAACCCTGTCAGTCCCACAAATAAAATACAGAAGAAGTGGAAATGCATCCAGGATGCCCAACAACTGAGCAGTTTTTATTCTCTGAATTAAAAGAAGAGTGTCTTCTGCCTCTTTCTTGGCCTCCTTCCTGCCCAGGTGAGTGTTTCAAGCCTTTTCCCAGGACAGCAATGCTCATTGTGCATCCTCGGGGCTGCTAGTTCTTGCAACAAAGGGTTGGTTACGAGAGTTAAAACCCTTCCCATTAGCTGGAGTTGTAGAAAGGAACTTTCTCACTTCCTTCAGAATGTATTTTCCTTGAAAACAGATGCACTAAAAATGCTTATCCCAGTGAGAATGTGCCGTGTGTTTACACAAGTATATATATATGCATGTATATACATATAGCTGGTTACCAGAAGGACAATTAATCACGCTCTAGACTGATTGTTTTTAATACTGAAAGGCTATTAATCAGGAAAATGCTTCCCTTTGAACAAGATGTTTATACAATCAACACTATGGGTTGTTTTTTTTCCCCTGGTGCTAAGCTGCCTGCTAATGCAGTGAGGAAATCGGGTTTATTATCTCTTACTTCAGAACTTTGTGCTCCAAGTTCAACCACAATTTTGGCTGGAATTTGGAAGGAGTGCACATGAGATGATGCCAGGTTCTCTCAGGTTTCAAGGGCACTTGGGTGTTCAATCCCCAAATCTGTGGAAGCATTTACATGCCTAAAAGACATAAACAGGCATTACATGCAAATTTCAAAACCACCTCCTTTTGCTAAAAAAAAAGCCAAAAAAAAAAAAAAAAAAAAAAAAACACACCAAAAAAACCACCCAAGGGGAATCTAATTTCATTTTAATGTGGCTAAAAGACTTCTAAAATCTGTCCCTAAATCTCTTGCAGGCCTTTGGAAATTTGTCCTTGGAGCCTTTTAGCCTAAAAGTTGCTTTTAGAGAAGGAATAATATAGTAAATTTTAATCCAAACTTTTATTTCCCACTGGAGAGAATGGCTCATATCCTGTAGTGAGTGGGAGGCCAGCAGAAAAAATCGAAGGGGGGGACTGTGGTGGGAGTGAGAGGGTGCAGAGCTGGGGCTGGATCAGCAGTGGCAGGCAGGAAAAGGGCTGCTGGCAGCCGCAGGGTCCAGGCTGACCCAGAGAGGGGGCACTCAGAGATGGCCCTGGGAGGAAGAAGAGGATGAGACTGAAATCCTGCACAGGCAGAGGCTGGCGATGCCAGGGACAGCAGCGGGACGAGAGCACACGACAATCTTGTGGGCAGAGTTGCAGAGAACATCCTGTCTGTCCCCAGCAAAGCATGGACACAGCCCCCAGTGGGTTTGTTTCAGCATTTGTGCTAGGAGATATTTCACAGTTTGTGAAGCTGATGGGAACAGGAGTCACCCATCTGTACACGCTGCCGTGACCACTCCCTTTGCAGAGTTTTGGCTCCTTTTTGGCAGGGACAGACAGCTTTCCCCGCCACCCCATATTGCTCTCACAGGACTCCACTTCCTCCCTTTCCTCCTGGGAGCTCCCCTCAACGAATTAAATTTGAAGCTGTTGAGGAGCCCTGTTCCCCCTCAGTTGCCCCCTGCCCAGCCAGCAGTGCTCCAGGGTTGGGCACCCTTGGCAGGCAGCACCCAGAGCAGGCAGCCCCTCTCTGTCTCTGTCCTGCACCTCTGATCAGCCCTGGAGAAGAGCTCAGGGGAAGAAAATGGGAAACGACAGCAGTGAGAGGAGGCGAGACTGACTCTAGTGGTCTTAACCCCTCCATAGCTGGTGCCTCCTCCCAAAAAACAAACCTTGAGAGAGGTGAGACAGGCACCTTCCCCTCCCTGAGGATGAGGAAGAGGCATGCAGCAAAATCAGAGTAGAAAGCCTCAGATAGCTGATGGGTTTGCTCCACTCAGTTCTGTGTTTAAGTTAATCTCCACATCTGATGAGAAACACACTGTGTGAAGAGATTCATCACTCCTAAAAAAAAAATATGGGGAGAAAATACTTCCTTTTAGGGAGCTACTTAATCGTAGGGATGATTGTGTTAACGCAGCACTTAACCTGGGAATATACCACTCTCTTTTTATAAACTTCTATTTCGCTTGTCTTTGGGGCAGCCAGTGAGCAGTGCTAGTCTGTGAAGGGAGATGAAATTGCAGGGGACAGCTGCCATCATTTTTAAGGGTGTCTGGGAGTCAAATAACATAATTCTTCTCACAGGAGATTTTGAACAAGAAATGCACATAATCCTTTCAGAGAGCTTTGTTACAAGGCCTAGTGGGACAAGGACTGAGGTTTAACAGTAGATATCCATTGTATTCCTTTGCAAGGAATACAATCCCTTGCATTTCAGTGTTTAAACCAACTTTTTTTTTTTTTTTTTTTTTTTAAATTGAGTGAGGGAAGAAGTTCTCCCCAGGAGCTCATGCAGTACTGTGGCATTACCTTGGAAGGACACTGCTATGTCAAGGATAACTAACTATGAGAAACATCGCCCAGATCCAGCAGGAAAACTCTATGCCAGCCCCTCCATGGTGGCAGCTTTCCAGTGCCCCATGCCACTGGAGTCCACGGTGGAAGCAGAAAAGACTGCCCAGAGAAGAGGTGTCCTACCTTTGCAACATGTCAGGCAGCCCCCTCCCTGCACCCTCCCACAGGGACACGCTGGTGCCCGGGGCTCTGACCACAGCAAAGTCCCTCAGCCAGGTGGTCTCAGCCTCCCTGGGAGTCCTCCATGTGTCTTGCTGTCTTGCTGCTATCCTAGTAATCCCAGCAATGGGGAAGAGAACTCCAGCTGAGAGGCAGCTGCTTGCTCCTGAAATCGTACCAAAAAATCCCCGCATTGACTTTCTGCCAACACAGCCCCCTCTGCTCCACCCCTCAGCCCAATCTCTTCCCATGACACAGGGGATCTTAGAGAAATGCAGCCAGGGCTGTCCTACACGGCCTCTGAGCACTGGCATTCCCACGGGAAAGAGAACTATTAGAATTAATCTGAAACTCCCTTCAAAACTCATAGTCATAGGTCCAAGCAAACTGTTGTAACAGAGTAAAAATGTACAGGTTGGAATGTCTATACATGTATGTGAGAGTGAAGAAATTAATCTTGTTCACATCCTTCTGACATACGTGGGGATCGCTCTGCTGAAATCTCTAGAAATTCCCTTTGTTGTAAATCCAGTAGAAGACTCAGGCCCAGCTTCTGTGAACACAGCCCTAAGGCAGCACAGCTCAACAGGACTCTAGTGCCAGCTTTTGATTGTACACTTTCTCTTCATTCAAGCCAAATATAATCTGGAAATCTCAAATGCTAGTGATCTCAGAGGGAGGAGAGAGAAATACAGGTTAGTTCCTTACTGGTATCTGTCTAAAGAAAACCTGCAACACATGGAAACCCAGAAAAGAAATTTAAAAAAATCAATGAAACCTCTATTTAGTGTCAAGTAAGGCACTAAGCATGAACCAAAAGAAACAATTTTCTAAAAAGCCATGACCTAGTACCTCTTAAAATCACAATTAAAAAAAATTAAAAAAAAAAAAAAGCTACATTCCTATCTGCCCCAAGCTTTCCTCTTATTAAACATGGAACACACCATGTTTAATACAGATTCATTTCCCCTGCCCAGCAGCACTGAGCACAGGAGATGGATGGTCTTTCGATGGTACTCTCTTACAGCCACTGCCCCTCTGGGATTCCCCTGATGACACCAGAAACCTTGCACCAAACTCAGATACCAGACCAAATCTTTCTTCTGTGGTCTTCCTCTTCTCAGTTACATTGGTGTAAATCAAAAGTTTAAACTGATCCCAACCTGCTCAGTGGCACTGGAAGGGTCTGGATGAATATCAAGCAAATGCATCTGTCTCCTGCTGTTTCTGTGCCTGTGGTATCAAGAGTGATTTTGAAAATTATTATTTCCATACAGTCTGTAATGACTTAGAAGGAATGGTTACAGCCTGTTGTGCAAATGTGAATAATACTTGCTTTTTAAAAATGTGGATTTTTCATACTACAGGAACTAATGGCCCTTTCAGAGCAGTTATGGTCTATCTTGTCAATTTGGTTTCTATTCATGCATGCTAAGTGAATTTTTATAGCTAAACTAGGAGTCCTTAAAAATGGGCCTTACACTGGAAATGCAGATGTGACTTACTGTGAGCTGTGCTAGGAGAGCATCCCTGTCCCCAGGGAGCCAGAGACAGTAATCAGAATTCCCTTTTCCCGTGCACATAACATGACTTGCAGGCACTCTTTCATTTGCACTGAGAGGCAGGAAGGAGAGGCAGAATTAGCCCCTCATTACAATAATGTTTCTCACACTTTCTCCAGCTACTCTCTCCAGGCATTAGTAAAGGGGGCCTGGCTGCCAGAAATGCTGAAAACCTACATCTCCAGTTAAAAGAAACCAGAGAGCAGGGTGCTCAGTGGCTCTGAATAATCAGAGCTGCAGAGCTTTAAACAAATGCTTTTATGCTCTTAAAAATATAAATATATGGACTCACCTTAACTTTACTCTCTACTGTGAGTGCCTTGTTGAAAGGAAATTGTGTATTTTCCAGATCATCCGATTTCTCTTACAGCTTCACTAGAAACTGTACTGCATACATACATCAGTATATTTACCTGCCTGCTTCACAGCTGGAAAGAAAATGAAGCCATCTCAATCACCTTCACATTCAGCTATAGAAAAAACTGGTTTTTTCCCCACTCAATGCCAATTAAAATGTGATATGTGGATAATCTGATCTCCACTAAATATTCCAATCCCCTCCATAGCACAGAGTGGATATACCTCCATCCTCAGTGGCAACCTGAACCTTTTCTAAGACTGGAAAAGGCAAAAGAACAGAGCCTGTACAGTCTTATTACTTATTTATTTAAAATGTTGTAGCCGTGCCTCCCTTCATCTCTTGGCTCCTTACCCAAAACCTGTGTAATGAGCAACATCACAGGACCTGACTACCAGCAGACACGACTCCTCCACTAAAATGAATGCATTTATACTGATTTATGGCAGCCAAGCAGCTGCCACAGCACATCCAGGGAATTCCCACCTCTCCAGAAAAAAGGTACACCGCTGACAATGCCTTCTCAATCTCTTCCCTGTATTCTCACAGACCTCATGCCTTAGTGGAGCAGGACCCATCCCCACCCCAGCTTCTAACCCCGTCTCCATTGCTGCACCGAGTGCTGAACCACCTTGTCCTGGTCATGGAGGCTCTCCCCGGGAAAGGCACAGAGCCAAACCTGGCATGAACCGATCAGATGTGTACAAAGGGAAATCTTGACAGCATCTGTGAACAGAGTTTAAGAGAAAGGAACAAAATAATACCACATATGTTAACAGATTGAAATGGTAGCTATGGTGACCACAGACAGACAAAGAACAAACCATTTTGACTGAATTCAGCCAATTCTTTCTGACAACAAACTGCAAGTATAAAGCAAACTTTTAAAAATCCCTAATGAAATCATTATAACAAATCCATTCAGCTCTGTTTGGATTGTTTGCTTTCTAAATTTCCATTGCAGCTATTACATTAAACCTATTAATCATTGATGTAGTCAAATAATATCCACCGACTAAAAATGGGGATTTTCTCACAGTAAAAAAAAAAAAAAAAATTGATTGCATTAAAAAAAAAAAAAAAAGCAAGGAATAGTTATTGTAAAATGGCAGACATTCATAATTCAGGGCATTTTCTTGTGCCTGAGAGAGTGTCTTGGGTTTTGTAGAATACAGGCTTGTTTTTAAAAGTTGGATTACTTTCCCTATCCTGATATGCATCGTAGCTATGAAAAATGACTGTCCTGTTTATTGTGCATCACAGTGTCAAACGTCTCAGCGCCTCTTTCCTACAGTGTGCCACGGAGCTGGAGCTCTCCCACTGAGGACTGAGGCCAGTTGTGCCTAAGGGAGCTGAGCTGAGGACAACGTGGGAGAGCACAGAGCTGAGCTATCGAGGAGCAGAAAAGCTGCCTACTAAGAGCCAGCGCTGCAAATAGGCAGGCAGGAGACGGGGAGGATTACTCCAGTGCCAGCACAGCATAAGGCTGCTCAAAGTGCTGTGCAGCTGCTCGCTTGCTTGCAAACTCCCCCCCAGGAGGCTGGCAGGGACCAGAGGAGCCCCCTCAGTGAATGTCACGATGGAGACCCCAGCACATCGCCTGCTGTGGAGCATCCAGGCACACCTTGATGGAGACCCCCTCCGCCTGCTCGGTTTTAGTCGGGAGACTGTTTCAGCACACCCGAAACAGGCGATGCTACCCCTCCACCCTGTCCCTGCCCCCAGCTGCGCTCACTGGGTAAAATTTCATAGCACAACAAAAAAAAACCTTACTTCTATCCTGTGGCAAAGCTGCTGTCATTTCCCTGGGTGAAGGCTTAATATTTAACTTGGTGTGCTTGGTCCCTTTGCAGACTGTACAGCTCCTAACAATATGAATTTGCATTGTAGCCGTGCTTTTGATGCTCCAGGAGCAGTAACTTCAGATTTCTGCAGTGCACAGACACTCTCAACTCTACTCTCGCATTTCCATCTGCGCGAACTCATCGTTCTTTAAAGAACAAAACAAACCTGAAAAGCGAACTCGCAAGAAGTGCCCACCATTCAAACGCTGCTCTCTTTTATCTGTGTGCTGACGGAGGCTCTGGCTCAGCCTGCTGCCAATTAAATTAAGCTCCCAGCGATGCCATCGCTGCCTGCGTGACGAAGGGCACTTTCACCGGCTGGCTCTGCCTCCAGCTCCCCGCGCAGCAGAACGGGACCCAGCGTACGGCCTTTCATTTCTGCCGAGCGTGGCCCTTCCCTGCCTTCTCCACCCACACACTTGGCTTTCGCTCTTGCCAGCGCACAGGGCAGGTCCTTCGGGACCGTGCTGGCTCCGTGCGGGTCCCCCGAGAGCAGAGCTGAGCCATGTGCTCCTGTCCTTTGTACAGGGACAGCCGGGGAATGAGCTTTCGGTCCTGCACAGCCTCACCTGCTCAAGACGTTTGCTTTCGCTGCACCTTGAGTGTGGCGAGGAGAGCATGGAGGGGTGGGAAGAGGGGGAAAAAATTAGCACGCTTTCTTTCCGTATTGCCCGCAAACAGTAAAGAAACAGTTACTTTGATATTATGTGCAGTAAACCCTCACTAGATGGCTCCTTACAGCAAGTAAATATATTCCCCACAGAAGGAACACTGATGTGGCACAGCCTGTGTGAGAGCAGAGATAGCGTGTTGCTAACTGGGCTGTATGGCTGGCTGAGTGCTTTGCATGGAAAAGCAGGATATAACACGGGGGTGTGTGGGTGAGCAAGTGAGCGCTTACACGAATTCCGAATGACACCACTCTGCAAGTCATGAACTGTGAGTCACATGGGCACCGGTGTCTCAGGCACATCAAAAATGCAACCTGCCCTTTCCTGTAGGTTTTTGTGTTAATTTGTTTCACATTCAACTTTCTAATTCAGAACGCAGAACTGGGCTGTGGTCAAGGGTACCAGCAGTGGAGGTCCTGCAGCGGAAACAGCTGATCCCAGCAGCCAAGGTAACAGATGGTATTAAAGCTGAACCCCCTAATGTCATGTAATCACTCCTAAAAAAAATAAGCAATGCTTGCTTCTGAAATGCCCCCCCATTACCATCACGAGAACATGTTATTTATAATGTGTGTATTGGCAGGATGTTCTGGGCAGAAGAGCAAAAAGAAATGAGCTGTCATCTGCAGTTAACCTCTCATTCATACATCACTGTGTGCATTCAGTGGTTCAAGGTTATGCAAGTTGATTGTGCCCTCATTAATGAGCAGTGTTAATTGGTGTCTATCCTGCTTTGAGATAAACATGTATATTATGTGTTAAAAGTACTGCAGGCTGTGAAGGAGCTGTATGGTATACAAATGTGTATGGGGCCTGCATAGGGAGCTGCAGGGAGAGGTTGTGAAATGCTAGGACTGATTTAAATCCACCAGCGATTCCAGCCTGTGCAGCCCACATCCCTGCAAGACAGCCTGGTGCTGGCTCGAGGGCCGAGGGACTTCTGCTGGCAGAACTCTGCCACTGTGCGTGCCCCCGGCTCCCCACCCTGGCTCTTGTTGCACCCCTGAGCACTCTGCCTACAGCCCACTTTTCAAGGTGAATTAGCAGTGATTTTAGTTTCCCTTAAGCGCCGTGGCTGTAACCTCTGGCCGTCAGCAGCTTATAGGTGATTTAACTGCCAGTGCACCAGGACAGACAGACACAGAGAAAGGTGTTGTCCATCTCCATATAAACTGCCCCTGCTCGGGAGCCAGAGGCAGTGGAGCCAGGTCGGCTCCTGGTCTCTGTGTCAGCAGCCCTGGGGGCTTTATCCAGCCTCTTTTCTCTCACATGTCTCTCTGCTCATGTGCTGGCATGGTGCTAACTCAAAATAAGCTCAAGTACACAGACCCACGAGTCTCACCTCTCCTGGTGAGGGACAGAAAACAAGGTCTGACAGTGTGTCAAACTTGTTCATCAGGAAAAGACCTTTTTTTTCCTGAGAGCTGCTAAAAATCAGCACAGATAAATACCCTGAACCAGGTCATAATCAACACACAACATAGATGCAAATATTACTTAAATTAGAGAACTATGGCAATTACATTAAATAATCTACTGGAATATTATAAATGCTCAAAAGAATTGAGTTACATGTCTCATAAGCAAGCACAAGCCATTCCAGGACAATGCAAGAATTTAGCAATAAAGTAATATTTGATCATCTAATTAATGGAGCTGTTATCTCCCCATAAAAAGTGGGGCTTAGAGCTTTTAGGCTGTTAAACATTTTGTCTCAACGCTTAAAAGCAAGTAGCACTCAACAGACCTTTCCTTTTCTCAGTAGTGTTCCCTTGAAATGTAATTGTTTACTTCAGGCCTTGAAGGCCGGATTAAGAGCGGAGATTGTTTGCTTTAAATTATACACACAAATTTTATTGTCATTTCTTCTGCCACCAACAAGCTATTTAATAAATGTCAAAGTGGCAGAGCTCACCGACTGCAAAAGTGAAAGGGTCAAACCTGTGAATCCAGAAATAGTACTGAGATTTTCCTCTCTTTTCATGAAATGTACTTGCAGCACGCAGCGTTGAAGTGCTTCCAACTTTCATAGCAACAAGGAGAAGCAGCTCATGAGTCAGCCCAAAGAGGAAATATGTCATTAGCCAGGGAGTTTTCAACATATGCAAAAACATCAACGTGCCTATGGCATCCAGGGAGGAATTTTTATAATATTCATCATAGTCAGCAGTTTATTGCCAGAGCTGTGGGTGTGGGCAGGTATCTCAGTGGCTGAGGCTGTGATTGCCCCCAACATCACTAAGCATTTCGCTCTATGGCTCTCATGCTCTTCCTTTTCAAGACAGGAAACAGACGAGACATATTTGTTTTTGATAACTGCTGGAAAGACCCAACTAAGTCCTTGTGGTTGTACCTTGAGTTCCTCTTCATCCTTCATATCGTGCTCACCGCACCAAGGAAGGGTAGGGCTCTTATCTCAGCTTTCTGCAGTTCCAGCCCTTCTGTAACTGAATGAAAACAAACACAAAGAAAAAAATAATCAGCTTCCTACATTTTCTTGCCTGTGTAAATTATGCATCACACTCATTATAGGAAAAGGAAGACGCAGATTTGGAAATCAGTTGTGAGTTTCTCCATATTTCTTAAAATTATGCAAGTGTTACAGCTGCATACACAGGGGACTTTTTTTTTCCATGCAGCTTTACACCAAAATAAAGGCCTCAGTTGTTCTAGTTGGTGATTAGGCTCAATATTATGCCTCTGGGAATGGGAAGCACGGGGACTCAGAGGAACAGAAAACTTAATGAATTCTTTATTTGAAGAAGAAAAAAAAATTCAAAATGTTTTCCAGAGCTCACAGGAGAGATTTGGAGGCTCTACCTTCTTCAGGAAAATGCAGCTCCTCCAGGTGAAAAAATTAACCCTCATCTGCTCTCAGCTGCCTCTCACCAAAGGTTTCCTTGCCCTCAGAGCCCAAGCTGAGCTACAGAGCACAAATTCTCCCACGGGCTAAAATGAAGTCACCGACCCCTTTACTAGATCCTTTTGCTAACTAATATGGCTCATACTGGCATGTGTCCCTGCAGGACTTGGGACTCACAGCGGGATGACTCAGACACCAATCTTTAGTTGCACAACAAGCTCCAGAAAGACGAGGAATACAACCAGTGAATTTGCATGTACTCACTTTGGAGGAGCCTTGCAAGTGGTCCATGAACCAGGCTTAGGAGGCCCCTAATTTGGACAAGCTCCTGCCTCCAGATCTGACCCAAGAACATCAGACCTCAAAATGGAAAGCACTGCACCACAGGACAAAGGGACAGCAACCCTGCCCAGCAGGAGCAAATGGGAAATATCCTTCCCTGGAAACACCTTTGGGTATTGGGGGCTTTCCTGATGTTGGTGTGGGGGTTTTTTTCAGATTTTAGTATTTTATGTAATGGAATAAATAAAAAACAAACCCCAATCTCAGGACTGCTTGCAGAGCAACTGGGCAGCTGTCAGAGCATCAGTGAGGCAGGGCAGCAAATCCCCACTGTCACCCTGAGGCAGAGCCTCCTGGTGCTGCTGGGTCTGTGACGCCTGCCTGGGGACAACACCAGAGAGGTCACAAACCACCACAGTGGGACACCACTGGAGCTGTGGGCCAGCCTCAGCTGCCAGCAGTCCAACTAACAGCGTGCCCTGCATCCTGGGACCCTGCCACTGCTGCTGCTGGGACACTGCAGCACTGAGGTGTCTTGTGTGACAGGGCCACCCATGGATACCTGCTGAAGGCAACCCTGCTGCCATCCCTGTCTGCACCAGGAGGTGAAGACACAGTAGTAAAAGCTACCCACTGTCTTATTTTATCCCAGATCAGATGACTCTAAATCAATGAGCTGTGCCTGATGCTTCTCAGTGCACTCAAGCCTGCACATAAAAGAGGACTGGCAAAATAATCATGTTGCAAAATGCTGAGAATAGTAGAAGTGGTCACCCAGTGTATCCAGGCTGCTAAGAAAGCTCTTTTGATTAAATCAAACACAGAGCACAAGAAAAATGCTCACATCATACATGATGGTGTCTCCTGGGCTGCCTTATACTGAGATGAAAAAGAAAAAATTACCCATGCAAAGCCCACATCATCCATAATCTGCAATGCATTTGGACAGAGGGAGGCCAGTCTTAACTCAAACCATGTGTGTTTGGCTTTAAAATCCAGCATCAGCAGGACTCAGCCAGCCTGTGTGCCATCCTGCCTGCCCTGGATTCCCTGCTTCTCTCTCATATCCAGCATTTCTTTCCGTGTTCACAGCTGAATCACTCTTGCATCAGCAGCATCACCATGGGCAGTGTTCCTTCTCCAGGGCAGGCAAGTGGCAAGACCCCCAATCCTGCTCTGCTTGAGCAGCACAGGATCTCTTCTAGGATACTGTGTCAGACTCCTGCAGGACTCTGTGCAACTTTTTTTTTTTTTAATCCTAAATTAAAACTTAAGCTTCAAAGGCATAGATCTAGGGGGGTCTCTTCACGCAGACACTGTATTTCCTGGAACAGATCCTTTAATTTTGTGGTGAGTCAGAGTTGAAGACATTTGTATTCAAATCCTTATTTAGGCTCTAATGCTCTTTAGTATTGGATATAGGGATTTTAGACTGGAAATGGCACTTTTGACTTTACTATCACCCCAAACAGACAATCACATTTTAAGCTGCTATTTCTTTTCCAGCCTTCTTATGCTGTTCCCCACACTCTCCCAGAAACTGTAATTATTCTGCCACATCTACTTGACTAATAAAATTTATTCTGTTCTATGTTCTTCCCCCCATTTTCTTCACAAGTCTTACACCATCAAATAAAATCAAGGTTTTCATTTGTAAAGTGGTTAGCAGCAGCTCAGCTTTTACTTACAGTTCTTTGAACAGGCTAGAGAGATGGTAGATGGGTACAAATGTCATGTAATAGCATTTACTGTGATGTAACATCCAAGCATCATTTTGTACGGGGTGTCCCACAATACCTTCTCCTTTTAGGTGGGCTTTAGCCCTACAGATGATAACAGTACTGGTTCTAATAATTTTGCTGGATGCTAAAAATAGACATGATTTAGTTGATGTTCATGTCACTCATGCCAGCTCACCTCAGTGTTTGCCATCCTGCCTGAACACAACAGGATTTGTAATCTCCATGGATCCTTGCAGAACAGCCTTCACTCAGGGATCACTCAGGGCTTTGCAGGCTCATGTTGTGCTTTGTATGCTGGCTAAAATCCACAGGGATGAACATCACTACATCACTGGGCTAGTGCTAAGGCAGGGGCAGGAGCAAGACCACGTCCCTCTAAAAATGCAGTGACTGAAACTCCCTCTGAAGGACTGAACGCATTTAAAATCTCACCTATGCCCAAAACAATACACTGAATATACACAAAAGATTTGTTTGAATCTCAGCTCGTTCCCAGACTTGCTCATCTTTTTTGCATTGGTGGCTTTAGGAGCAGCAGCTTTTGTAGCTGTCCAGCAAAGGATTCATTCTCGAGTGTCCCTTGTAGGCAGTTGTGCCCTCAATGTCCACAGAGTGCCACGCACCTCCTCCACTCTCAAGTGTGCAGGTTTTTTCCTCAAATGTTCACACCTAAGCTGGAATGCATGGGCACAGCCTCCCACTCTAACACTTAATTCCCATATCTGGGGCCTGGGAGGGTTTTGTTTCATAGGCTGGTGTTGCTCCTGCTCTTAAAAAAACCAAACAGATCCCACATTAAGGAAGAGCTTGAAATTTTCTGTACGTTCCCTTTGCAGAAAACAGAGACTCCAAAAAAAATTGGGAAAGAGGGGTGGAAATCAAATGTCATTCCCAAAAGGCAACAAGACAACATCCATTTATGTAGTCTCATATTCCCTCATCCAAAATCAATAACACCCACAAATAAATAAGAGGCATACCCATTCAGCAGGTCTGGGGAATACTGCAAAAAAGTAGTTAGGAATATTATTTCATATCCTCAGCATATGGATGCACATTGCTCTGGGAGCAGCTTTCCACGAGCACTCCAGCTAACAAGCTTGCTGCAGAGCAATCTTTGAGCAGCAAATTTTAAAAGAAGGCCTGGAAAATATTCCCCAGAAGACAACTTGGAATAACTAATCATAAAAAACTCCACACTGGACAGCTAATTTAGGAGCTCTGATCATCCTTTCAGTAGCTGGAAATATAACACTTGATGTGCTTGTCCAGTCAGAACAGATGTGTGTGACTCAGAGCTCGGGAAGTTGTCACTCACCCTGCACTCAGAGGCAGAACTGGCTCACAGAAAAGTCGTAAGTGAGAACAACTCTGTGTGTGTGTGTGTGTGTGTGTGTTTGTGACAGGGGCTCCCCTCCAGCACATTATTTACTGTGAATTACTTAGGCAGCCCTAGATTTTATTTGATAATTTTTCCCTTGATGTGCTCCATATAAAGGCAATGTTAGCATTAACCAAAGCTAATCCATGGCACAGTTGGGAAGGGGATTATTTTGCCAATGATTGGTTTCTTTACATGGACTTGTGATCAAAGCAATATGGTTCTGATTTTTTTCTCTATTTTTTAGCTTTGTAGTATGGTTCTTCTTAATAGTAAGTTATTGCTATAAGCATGCTGTGAATTTCCAATATAGCAAAGCTTTAATAATTTGCAGCCATAATTGTTCCTGCTTCAGTCTCCAATTCAATTTGGTGTGGAATTCCCATCTCCCAACACAAAGCTTAACTCAATGGTATCTGTGTGAGACAGACTATGAAACTAGTCTGGTATAATGGACTTCATTAAGGGATAGGCAAATTATTTTCATCTGTAATCTATTTTAAATGGAAAAAAGGGCTTTTGAATAAATATTTTTCCTTCAAAAGTTATTAATTTCGGGGGGGGAAAGAGGCATGGTTATTGTTGCTTATTTTTTCCTTTGTTTTCATAGAGAGTTTGAAAATTATTTTCTGGTTGAATTATTTCTTTGGTTGAAATAACAAACATTTAAGCCAGGGGTGGAAACAAGATCTTTTTATTTTACTGAAGAGTCAAACTGTGCAAGGAGCTTTCACTTCTTGGCCTGCCTATTTGTAACCTCTTCTGATGCTAAAATCCAAGCTCATGGACTGACACAACGAGCATCACCCATCTCCAGACCTCTGTGGCCATTTCTCTGCCTGTGTGTAGATTTAGTAGCCTCAAACCATTTTATAGTCCAGCTTGAAAGTAGCGAGGTGTGAGATTTTAGCACAGATACCTGTTTTTAGGAGGGAGCCCGTGTTGGCAGAAGACCATTAACCCTAACCTGAACACACACAGACTAATAACAGGTTAGTGGAAAGTCTTATTCAAGCCCAGCACATGGCAGTAAATTACTCCCTTGATGAATAAAGGCCATTACTTAGTATTTAGCATCATAGCAAGAAGCCTCTTCGGCCTGTTCCTAACAGAGATGTTACAGTTAATTTAGTGTAAAATTATCACCTGCTGTACAATAAAACAACAAACTGCAGTCAAATAATCTCTTAATAAATGAAAATGTGTAATAAACTGTGTCAGCACCACAGAGACTTGGCAAGGCTGAATACCCTAAAGGTACCAATCCAAACAAATTCACCATACAATATATGGCCTATGTCATTTCTGGTTCTTATCAGAGATGATTCATCTGGGAATCCCTGGCACTAAGTTTTACCTCTAAAGGCCAGGCAGTTATTACAATGATATAATTTCTGCCACATTAATTAAATATAATGCCTGTTAGCCCCTTTATGGGGGTCTATAAATTCGTTGTAAACATATGCTGTAGATGGGCATATGCAATCTGCAAATGTAATAAACGTTCAGTCAGCTTCCTCTCCTTGCAGAGCTGGGAGAGGTCAAATGATCACAGTGCCAGTAAACCACGGATACCCAAAGGTAAACCTAATCTTGCTTCTGTCACACATTATGATAAATATATATATATATATGTATATATATACAGAGACCTGTGTCTCTGAGACAGAGAGGAAGGCAGCACGAGCACAGGGAGCATGAGCTGGTGGCAGCAGGCAGGAGGACATGCCACTGCTCTCACTGCCTGCAAGCTGCCAGATCCACTGTTGGTGAACACAGATAATAAAGGCCCTCCAAGTCACTGCAGTTCAGCACAATCCTTCTGCTGGCCTCTTCCAGCTGCAGGAGAGCCATGATTATGGGGAAATTTGTTGGAGATTCAAATGCTCACTTTACCCAGTATGAAAAATAAATAAGAATGGAAACCAAACCGGAAAGCAAAGCCAAGGGAACAAAAACTGGGTAACGCTTTTTGCAGTCAGCCAGACCTAGACTTTGAGCAGCGTCAGCAGACTTTCTGAGGCATCACATGAGAAAGCTGAGGAAGATGATCCCCATTCCTATGCTCCCCTGGGGAAGAGAAAGGCAGGGTGCTCAGTGGGCACTGCTTGCCTTGAAGTCCAAATCCATCCATTTGAAAACTACAAAGAGACCTTGGAGGATTTTCCATCCATGGAGACCTTTTCCATTCATTTGAAAACTACAAAGAGACCTTGGAGGATTGGCCTTTCTCTGCCCCACTCCACACTGGCGGCTTTAGGGAGCACTGGGAGCCTGGTTCTCCCAGCCACACAAGGCTTTTGCAGGTGTGTGGAGCAGGTTGTCCCTCCTGGAGCTGGCACAGGTCTCCAGAGCCGCTGACTCCCGGCTTCTGCTCTTGGAGGGAGCCTGAGGGTGGTCTGCAGCAGAGGCCATTCACACCTTCATGCTGTATTTATTCTTGTTTTGTTTCACATAGCTCACAAGGCAAGAGCAAGGGACAGCTGGTGACAGCTGAAACCAATGGAGGGGTCAGGGAAGGACGCGGCAGGATGCAGCTACCTAGAAGAAATTTTAAATAAGCATCACCATCAGGAGCCCTTTTATCTTCCCAGAAGCATTAAAATTGTGACATATTCAAATTGTGAAAAACTGCAAAATTACTTTTGTTTGTTTGCTGTGTCTCCTATATAGGCATTTCTGATCGCATTCCCACTAACACAGTGAACACGACATCTTACAGTAGAGTCCAACTAGAATAATGGCTTCATTGAGACAACTTGGGAACTGCCTGGCACCCCATGCCAGCCCTCTGAAGGGCTGCCCTTGGTGCAGGTCAGCAGCACTGGATAATCCTTTATGTTAAGATCCATCTGCTACCGCTTTTATAATGCAATCTTCACTGGTACAAATAACCCTGGTCCATCAATTCTTCCAGCCACAGTCTGGTACCATGGGCAGCAGGAATGACCTCTCAAGTCCACTGGCTCACATCTATCTTCCAAGCTGTTGCTGGTGTCTTTACACAGGTAACCATGCTCCAAAACTCCTTAGGTCCCCACTCCTCCAAGGTGACTTCTGCAGAAGAGCAGTAGAACTATTTCTCTCAGGCTTTCAGGATGGGGAAAGAAGCTGTGCTGATGCATAAATCTGGCTGGGCATCTAGTGGCAAAACAACATCATTCCAGCCCCTACCTGCAGAAGATGGCCAGCATGTCTTTTTCCATCCAAGTTCCTGGCTAGGAGGTTGACATGACACTACTGGAGACCCGTAAGAGGTTTGGATGCTGCTGCAGGGCTGGGTGCAGCCTCTGTGTGGGTGTGAGCGGGCAAGAAGGTTCAGGAGCCCGTGGGGTAACCACACCACCTGTCCCATGGCTCTGGTGGGGCACAGAAGGTGGGACAAGTCACCCTCATCTAGGACACCCCTCCCATTGTTAAACTAAAGGGGCTTCCAGCCAGAGGCTGTTTTACAAAGACAGGACCACCCAACCCAAGGCAGACGTTGGGCTTCTGACTTCCACGAGTGGGGCCAAAGGCATCAGTTTATTCACTTCACACCACCACAAATGGCAAAGCTCTCAAAAAAGGCTCTGCGTGTTGGGTGACACACAGCCATCTTAAAAGGCAGAGACTGATCATTCAAAAACAGGAAATTAAAGTGACAGCTAGAGGAGACCTCTCCTCCACCCCGCTCCCTCCTTGGGAAGCTCCATTCCTGTATAAACATCTTCTGCCATTAACCTCTCTGGACAGGTTCTCCTCAAGCTGTGAGAGCAGAGACTTTTCTTTAAACTGAGTTTAGATGAGCAGAAGATAAATACAGCATTTTTCCTCAATTACATCAAACAAAAATGGATTATCAGGACATGCCAGCACCTTCTGGTACCAGGAAAGGGCAGTGCAAGGGTGAAGCTGGTGGTCTCTGACACCTGCCCTGCCAGGGATCTCAGCTGTGCCAAAAATGGGCACATTTCTGCTGAGGGGGAAGCTGGTATCTAAGTTGGCCTCAGGGGCAAAGTGAAATATAAATTCTCTGTGCTTCAAGCCGATGCTAACGTTTTCCTCACTTTTAAGAATGCTTTTGACCAAAATGGTGAAAGATTCACTGTGTTGAGTGGTGTAACATCTGCACCTCCTGGCATAGCCTCTGTCCTGTCATAGTGCCACGTGTGCTTGCAATGGTAACAATAAAAATAAAAATAAGCAGTAGAGCGAAAATATTTTTTCCCTCATAAGGCCAGGAACAATCTATATGTCCATTTTTATTGATACAATGCTTGAGAAAGTTCCTGCCTGATTAGCAGGCACCATCTGATGCCAGGCACCATCTCTAGATCCACAGCATATAATTGCCCCAAGTCACCTCCAGAAAGTTTCACATGCCTGAAGGAGTGGAGAAAGGGAACTGGATAGTCAAAGGCTGAACATAATCCTTCATCCTTTAGTTATAAAACAGATGGGGAAGCACTCTCGCAGACCCAAAATAGGACCAAGAAGAGGACTTGGAAGTAGTGCGGTTTTACCTTCACAAATTCCTTTCATTCTAAAGATGGAGGGGAAGAGTGAAGCAAGTGTGGTTTTATTACAAGGATTCATGACCAGAATAATGAAGACATCTTTGGAGACCTGTGAGGGACCCTGACATCCATGGGTGGCTGTGCTCTTCCTTCACCTGGCTGTGCAGATTTGCATAGGGGAGATACGTCTAGCTGTTTCTTCTCTGGCAGAGGAAAACCAACAAGTCTGTTGTCTGTGTCTGATGCAAAGGAGAAGTCATCAATAACAGGATGCTGTAGAAAACCTTGTCACTACCAAGAGGGGCCGAGCCTGGCTCAGTCTCCAGCCAAGGGCAGCTGATACGACACCCAGCTCTGGCCACCAAGACACTGCGCTAACCAAAAGGATGTCACAGCAGTGAGATCTGACTCACTTTGTGGTCCACAACTGATGCCTGACAGGAATTGCTACCTGTGAACCACAGCACAGGAAACAAAACCATCAAGGGTGAAGGCAACGGGCAGAGCCCAGGGCAAGGCAAGCACTGGTCCTGCTCCCTGCTCACTCCCATGGGAGCAGAGGTCAGGGCACCACCTGCTCCTCACTCTGCTCACGGCTCAGTCCATAAGGGCAGCAGGACTGTGAGTACATCCCCACATCCTCCCACCCCCCAGCATCTGCCTGCTAAAACAGTTAAACCACTCAAACCAACCTGCTATGGTTTCAGTTTATCACCTACCACGTACAGATCTCTTAGCGCTCACTGGCTCTCATGGTGTTTGCTTCCCTCAAAATGCCATCCTATAAAAAAATACCTAATTCAGCAGGGAGAGGGAGTTTGATATTTTCTTCTGAGGCTTTGGGTTTGTTTTTCTTTTCACCAAGCAAAACCACTTTGGCCTCCTATAACTGGAAGGAGAAAAGTGTGATCCAGGGCCTTGAACTGCTGTTAGAGGCTGCAAAAGAGGGACTGTAGTTATGTTATTCCATCCCAGAAGGACCTCTCTGTCTGTAAGGCTTGTGACTGAACAATTTAACTGTATGACCTTACTCTGTCGATGAAAGGGACTGACCACTGCCTGCACTTGTGCTCTTGCTGCTGTCACCAGGGCACCCACTGAGTCTCCCATTCCAAACAAGATCTCCAGCCTCAGCAAGTCCCTTTCTTTGTATTATGAAAATGGTTGCTTATGTGATTACTATTGCTACTGGTACTTCAGTGTGATGTGAAATTAAATGCTTGGTTTGGTACTGAAGCATGGTTTTCAGGTTTTTAATTAAAATTAATAAAAATTGAGTAAAAACAGAAGAAAAGTTTGGAGTTTGAAAGTCTGAAAGTTTTAGAAAACCAGGGAACTGTTCAGCTTTACTTTGCTTTACCTTTCAGCTGTTTCAATGTCATTAAATTGCATTTTTTGTGGAGGAAACCCAGCCACTCCAGTTATGATCTGTAAAGCTAAGAAAAATAAACAAGAAGAGTTTCACTTAGCCTTTATCTGTTGCCAAATCAGAGGTGCGTTTTGCCTGAAGTGCAGTTACATTATGACAGAGATGCCCATTGAAGGAGGATTTTCTCAACACCCATGGCCACTGCCATCCCTTATGTCCTCAGACAGGATTCACCCCACTCACCTGGGATCACCTTGCTTTCACTTTTGCCCAGTCCTGGATCTTCCCTTCCCCCATCAAAGGCAAAGCCATGTTTGCAGAATGGTTCATTTTGCAAGAGCAAGCAGCTTGGGCAGCAAACCGGCCCCACCGTGCTGTAGGACGTGGGGGATTCCCCCAAACTGGGGGGAACATGACACCACCCAGGAGTGACTCCCCCTTGGCTGTGGAGTCCTGCCCAGGGGGCTGGTATGTGTAGGACCACACCATGCTCACATCCCTGACCTCACAGCACACACTGTGCCTTCCCCATGCAGAACACACAGAGCAAGGCAACGCTTTCTGCAGTCAGTCCTGACTTACACCACCACCACCACAGCCAATTTAGAGGTTCCTACACGAGTGGCACTTGCATTTGGTTCCACATGATTACTTGGGTGACAAGGAGCAGGATTTGGGACTGTATTATTGTGTCATTATTTTGATAATGATTTCTGCTTAACAGACATTTTCCCCCTCTCTGCTGGATGCAAACCTCACACAGAACCAAAATCTGTCCAGAAGTGCATTAAAATGCAAAACTATTTCTGCTTCACAGAAGGACCCTTTCCATGAGCACCTGATAGACCACAAGGGTAGTTCTCATTCTATTTTACAAAAACCCCCATTACAGTAAGTGGAAGGGAGGCAGGGGGATGTTTTAAGTGATGTGGAAGCTGTTAAATGTTCTCACCAAGTCTGTCAGAAATTCACATCAAGAACATGAAGCTGAAAAAAAAAAAAAAAATCCCCAAAAAAACCAACAACCAACCACACACACACCTCCCAAAGAATTCCTACAATTGAGTTTCCAGGCCAACAAGTGCTGTTTTGCATGTGCCCAGCCATCAGGTGTGAGCAGAGCCTGTACTGCCCTGGCAGTTTCATAAATCAAACCCAAGTTCCTCTGCCTGTAGTACTGCTGTACAAACTGGGGCAGAAGAGCAACTGAGACCTCTAGACACGATTACACCCATGTTACTGGAATTATAGAGGGTTGATATTGCAGAAAGAAAGAAAGAAACAAGAGAAACCTGCCTGCGCCCTGCTCTTAGCTCTGCCCAACAGCAGAGATGGTCCCACCACAGCCATGCCTCCGTGGTTCAGGCTTTTCCCTGGTGTGTGTTTGTTTCCTGGCTGTGTGGTCTGGGCACGGCACATGCACACGGGCTCAGCATCCTGAGCACTGCACACCAGCACAGTTCAACAGCAGTGGCTCCAAAGGCAGAGTGAAAAAGGTTATTGCTGAGTAATTAAAACTGAGTTCTTACCTGGCACGCAGCTGGGAGATGGAGCAAGACAGGTTGCAGCTAAGGTTTAGCTTCCTTGGGGTGCAGATGTCAAGGGCGAGCACCCCATCATAACAGGGCTTCCTGAGCCCTGCGTTGGGGCTGCAGACCCAGGCACAGCCAGTGCCCATAGCCTGTCCTGCAGGAGAAAGCCCCAGGAGAGGCCTGGAAATGGGAAACAGCTCCATGGACAAACTCTGCTCACATGTGCACAGCATGAATGTAACCCAACAGCAGCACAGAGAAACGGCAGAACAGCCACCTCAGGGTTACTCAGAGAGAGAAGGAGAGATGAGCCCACTTTTACCCTGCTTAGTGGGGAAAAGAAAATCCAATTGCATTCTCTCTGCAACCAACTACTCAACAGCTTCCTTCTGTTTCTTTGTTCTTTTGTTGTTCATTATGGACCTTGGTCTTTTTCTTGCTCTGACTATCCAGGTTTTCTTCTCAGCGTAACCAAGCGCGCAGCTATCCTGAAACCATTTTCTCCTCTTCCTGGAGAAGAGAAATATTAAAGCACAGGTTTTCCTCCCTCAGTTCAACTCACCTCTCTAATTTCCACAGATGCCATTTCCCCTAACCTTGAATTTCTTCTGCTGAAAAAGTCCCTCAAAATAACTAATCCTCCTGCCTGCCTTCGCTGCCTCCCACCTCCCGTTTCCCCATCCCTACTCCTCTCCTGTTTCTGGTTTCTTCCCTTTCATCTGGTTTCTCTCCACCAGCTGGTCTCTACATACACACAGCTCTCCCCTTCCTTCCCAGTTTCTCTTCACCCTATTATCATTTTTCACTTGTGATAATTAGACCCTCTGTAAATATCTTCTCTGCCTTCCTTGCCCCTCCCTCCCTTTTCATTACTTCCTAGCTCCCCTGTCCTGGCATTTTCCATTCTAGGGCTGCCTTTCGTCCCCTCCTGGGATAGAGGCCACTCAGTGCATCCAGAGGTCTGTGCGGGCTCTGGCAACCCCTACTAAAATACCCTTGCTCAGAAAGCTGCCCAGTCTGCATCCCCACACTGCTGTCCTGCACAGCTCAGCACTGGTGCCACTGTGGTGACGATCACCCCAACCAGGGCTCATTCTCTTAAGAGAGGGAGGTCAGATCGTTACCAGCAGGTCAGGCTGCCAACGCCAGCTCTGTGAGCAGAGTCAGCCCGGTGCTTTCCTCCCCCAGAGTCCCCAGCTCTGCATGAAAACTCCTCCAGTGCAGTCCCAAATCACAACCAACACGGGCTGCCAGGAAGGGCTGTGCATCTCCCCCTGTCAGGGGGAAAAGAGCCACAAGGGAGCATTTCGTCCCAGAGCTGATGTTCGTGAGACTTGCCCTCGAGGACACGTGTTACAGCAGCAGCATGACTTATAAACAGAGCCTTGCTCTGCATCCTGGTGGCACATTCCCAAGTCTCCAAATAGCACAGGTCACTGACAAATTGTATGATTCAGATGCCAAACCCTTGGTATCTGGGATGGCTCTAGTTAAGAAGCAGAGAAAGGAGGGCTTGTGGTTCCTGAGGAGTCCAGCCCATTGCTGGGAGAGGTCAGAGGGGTTTTGGCCTATGTGTGTGCTTTTGTCAAAGCCGGACTGGAACAAAGTTTCCTCTCCCAAAAATGCCTTTGAACTGCTTTTCCCAGGGGTGTTTTTCTCAGCATGGGATCCTCAGGCAAAGGTTTCTGCAGCTGTCAGAAAACAAAATGCCTGCTAAGAAAGCCAGTCCAGCTCAGTATATTTTGTTTCAACGTCACTGTCATTCTTCCTCCTGATCATCACTGTTTGCCAGAGCAACCAAATCCCTAATTCTGGACTAGACCCTGTGCTGAACATGGGAAGATGAACTCTCTGGCACAAGGGGAATCGTCTAGACAATTAGCTCCTGTTTGGAAATCATTTAGAACAAGAAAAGTAGATTTTCTTTAAACGTTGAAAACATTGAGCCATCACTTATCTGGCAGTAGCAGTGTGGCTCATACATATAAACCACCTGAGGACAGAGGAAGGGAACGCAAACACTGGGTTTTGGCCAGCACTGCTTGTGACACCAGGACCTTGCCTCTTTCCAGGCTGCCCTAAAGGCTAAAGGGAAGAGCAGGTATCACCCTTACAGGAGGTAACTGAGGAACTGGGTGTTGAGACATGCAAATACACAGGCAACTCTACCCAAGCATCACCCAAAGCCCACAGAGAACAGCCCTGGCAGAAAGATTTGCCCCAGCTCACCACAGCCCCTCCTCAAACCACAAGGAGTCCACAGGGAGCCCGTGGCACCAAAATCCAGAGAAGGGCTCTGCTGAACACACATGAGAGCTGGCACAGGAACACCATTGTCCCTCCCCAGCCCTGCAGGGCCTTTCCAAGGACAACGAGCCACCGCAGCTGCATCTCTGCACTGCAGCTCTTCCCGCTTGGAGGAACACCCATTTGGGATGTGTCTGACCCCACATGAACCTTCTCCCTCCTTCCCCTGCCAACTGCAAATGCGTCACTGAGGGATATTGCCAGAGCCAGCCCCGGTGAGAAGTCGGGTGCTTTTTATTGCAAAAGGGATGAAAACGAGGCAGTCTGTACACAAAACTGTATCAAAAAGTATTTTGACAGGGATAAAGTTGTTCCCATTTTTTTGCATCTAACAGATTATATTTTATATTAAACCAAAATTTTCAGTTTATTTTGAATTTTCTTTCTCCCCCCTTCCTTGGATTTAGAAGCTGTGTTAGCAAATGCCACAATGCAGCAGCAGTGCCATAAGCCCCCAAACAGCCTCCTTGCTGACCTCACAGCACAGGCAGTGAGTGAAGGACTCCTTTAAACTGCTCTGTTTTTCCCTTTGCCTCCCACTCTTTACTCCCCAGGACACAACATCCCCTGGGACCGCTGAGCAAACACGATCCATCTCCTCTTCCACAAATCCTGAACTTCTGACTCTGGCAGGGACAGGTCCTCCAGCCTTGGGCTGCACCCCTTCAGCTGCCTCTGAGTTCATGAAGGCTGAGGACCATACCAGCTCCTCCCCAGGTCAGGGTCAGTGATCCATGCCTCAGCAAAGTTTTGCCTGGGCTGGGTTAGCCCAGCACACTGGGAGTCCCCCAGGATCTGCACCCCCGTCCACCTAAAATATTGTTCCTTTGCAGTGTTTGCCAGCTGCAGGGTGGAACACGCCTTGCTCACTCCAGCCATGGCATCACCCCCACCAGGTGTGAACACCAGCAGGTTCCCCACAGTCCAAAACTGGTCCTGGTCAGGTACAAGCACAGAGGGCCTGGATTACCCTGAGCACTGCAGCTGGCTGGGAGCTATGTGCCAGGGCCATGCCAGCTGTGGGAAGATGGGTAATCTCCAATGAACCATGAGGCTGGAGCAGCCCTGACAAACTCTATCTGATCGCGCATCAAGCCAGCCTGTACAGTTTACTTGTCAGAATGTTTTAAGCCCACATGGATGTGCAGCAGGAGTTCCTGCTGTACCACTGCTCTGTAGCAAGGGGGTTGTGTCAGCAGTGATCCAGGCTCCAGGAGCAGCTACTCACTGCAATGGCAAACCAAGCTCGTGGCTCTCCTCTCACCCAGTTCCTGATGCTGGGCTCAGCCAAATCTGCATCACGGCATGAAGCAAAAAGCAGCAGCATATTTTAACTGTGCTTGTTAATAAACAGTAGCAGCAACCCTGTCCAGCCAAAAAGGGAGAATTATAAGGTAGCAACAGGCTCCAGACAGGATTAACAGCACATATTCTGGAGATGAGGTACGGGTGCGAGAGGATGCAGTAGAGACGAGACCAGTAGTGCTTTCCTGCTAACAGCAGTGATTCATCCAAGAGAACTAAGTAAGTAAAGTTTTCCCAGAAAAACAGAGCAAGGTTTGTTCCTATAATTCATTCTAAAACAGCTGGCTTTTAATTTTCCATTGAGCATCAGCCATTTCCTTGTCCACCTTTCCAGGAAAACCTTTAGAAAGGGTTGAGGGAGAAGAAGGAGGGATGACAAGAGAAGGCTCCTGCAAGTTAATAAAAAAACAGTGTGGAATGAATGTTCTTTTGTGACAAAATGTGAGCATCTGATTTTCTAAAGATTCCACACTACTTTCTTCCTTTATTGATTTTTTTACGAGGTTTGGGTATATTCCCATTTGGCCATATTTTCCAGGCAGCTCTAGTGTGAATTTTACACACCCTCTCCCTAAGCCAGGCCTGAACTTCCTCCTACCTCTGGCATGGAAATTGCTCTCAGGGAGATGCAGGCAAGGCACAGCTTCCCTTCCCATCCCTACTCCCAGTGTTGGATGAGGGGCTGGTAGCACTTTTAGAACTCCAAGGACCAGAGCTGACCTCTGGGCAGGTATCACCCAGAAGGGTTTAAGGGCTGGTAGCTCCAAACCTCAGCTCAGCAATACAAGATCCAGGCATCATGAGATGACTCATCCCAGTCCTGGTGAAACAAGGACAATCCCTGGCCACCACAACATCAGTCCTACAATGGAAGCAAACATTTAAAAGTGCTTGTTTGCAGCACCCTAAATAGAAAAAAAAAAATTGCCCCTGTCATAGGCTTTGGTTTGTGAAGGGAGGAAAATGGGTTTTCAGGGGCTTTTTTTACCTTTGTGAGGCTCCACTACAAAAACAAAAGGAGGGTACAAGAGCCCTGTTTCCACCATCAGCAACAAAATGTTACACAGCTATGAAGCTGAACCTGAGATTATAAAGTAAAACTAAGCTGAAATTTAGTACTTTGCCTTAGGTCAAGAAGTTGCATTTTCAGTGGAACCTTAATTACTTCTTCCAGCTGTAGGTCTTAAATAACCCTGTCTGTCAAAAACTCACAGATTGGGTTGAAGTGGAAATTTCTGCCTAACCAAATTTGGAGCAGATGAAATTAAAGAAAAATAAACCACAGAAGAAAAACAAAATGACATTATGTACTGAGCTGGAATTAATTTTGCTTTCTTGACAGCCTTCTGGAAGGAGTCACCAAGTCCCACATGCCCATGCCCAAGGTGCTGGGCAGGAGGAGAGGAGAGCCACAACAGTGTTAATGCAGTGAAAACACCTACCAAAAGTTGAAGAAAGCCTAGAATAACTAAAGTCAAACTTCATTAGGTCACTCCTCAGTACAACTGCATTTTATCATCTCCCAAGGTCAGTTTTCATGCGAGGGAGTGTCAAAGTCAGCAATTCACATTTTTTATTGATATGCCGCCTTGCAGCAGGTTCCATGTTAAATTTAACGGGTGCAATTTCCAGCAGGGCAGGCGGCTGCTGTGGTGTTGCCTCCCCCACAGGGAGCCCTTAGTCCTGGCTGTGTCTACTCCAGAAACCAGCTTAGGGCAGAGCCAGGGCCACTCGAGGCTTAAGAGCTTTTTGGCCTCCAAGAGCTGTGCTAGGGTCCCACAGCCCCTCCTGCTGCTCCCCAGCCTTCCCTGGGGGCAATGACCAGCCCAGCATGGGCAGCCTAAAGCAGGGGGGACAGAGCAGCAAGAATGCCAAGGGTCACTGTTAGAGCATTAGTCTGCTGCCAAAGCACATCTCCCTGAGCCTTCTAAGGAGACTTGCCCTCAAACCCCAAATCCACATTTAGAGTAGGTCTAGAGTCCCCCAGGTCATCTTCTTCCTCTCTTTTTCCCTGAAGACAAGGAATGTGTTGTTCAGTCACTGAAACAGCTGGGACAGCATTTGGCCTGGAAGAGAAGGACCCTCTGCAGAGGAAGAGCCACAGGAGCAATCAGCCAACAATCCATATGCAAAGGTGTGGGCACTACATAGCTACACCACACAGCTGCTGGCCAGCTGCCACAGCTGCTTGCCAACGCTGGCCTCGCTATTGACAAAGCCTGGAGCTTTTCTTCAGTGAAGGAACCCAGTCACCCACCTCCCCCCACCCAGCCCTCTACCCACACTTGGTCTGGTCACTGGTCTGGAGCTTTCCCCCTGCCTCCATTTCAATCTGGACCCACTCCTGCTTGTTCTGTTGTGCCTGATCATGTGTAAGGAAGCACAGATAATCAGATAACCATCACATTAAAAAAAAAAAACAAAACACACACACAAAACAAACAAACAAAAAAAACACCCCACAAAAACCCAAAAAAACCCCACAAACCCACCAAACTCTGGACTCACAGGAGAAGGCACACTACATCACACACTGTCTCAAAACAGAGTGATGTGATGTTATAACAAACTTTACCCACACCAGGAAAGGAAACTGATCCCCTATTACCTTCAATACATGAAGTAAAATATAATCTCCCAGACCCTATGAAAACAAAGGGCTCCCTGCACCCACCTCCCCTTCAGCCCAGGCAAGTACAAGAGAACAGACAACTTGTGACAGACAGCCTCAGCTCCCACCACACTGGACAGTGCTCAAAGCACAGAGCAATCATCCTGGACATCTCCTGGAAGGAGATGTGTCCAGAGCGGGCTCTTCTGGCAGCAGGAACGTGCTTGTGGCGTGTCATCCACCCCCCGCCCACGCCTTTGCTTTGCCATCTCATCTTTGTGCTCGGGGGTCCCTGGGGCTTTACCCGCGTTCGGTGACATTCACAGACGGTCACGTCCCGTCCTGTCTCTGCACCGGGCTGGCAGCGATCAGGAGGTGCTCTGGCCCCAGCACCGGGGCCCCATTCCGGGCCGGGCCGAGCCCGGCGCCGGGCCACCATCCCAATCCCGAGGGCAGCGGGGCCATTCCCAGCCCGGCCCGCTCCCGGCCCCACGCCACATCACATTGCCCTCTAGCGGAGCTGGAGTCACAAAAAGCCTTCAGCAGCGGCCGCAATGACTGGGGAAATGAAGACAAAAAAAAAAAAAAAAAAAAAAAGAGCGAGAGAGCCTCTAAATGCAGCCGATCAGCTCCCAGCCAGGCATGCGGGGCCGCTCTCTGGGAACAGCCGCATCCCACAGCAGCACCCGCAGCGTGGACGAAGCCCCCGGCGCAGGGAGCCGCTGGCCGAGCAATAAAAAATGCCAGAGCCAAGTGCTCACTCCCGTGGAAAGCAGCGGAGCCATGGTGCAGCCATCCCACAGGACAAGGCCAGGACATTCCACAAAGCTTTTGGCTCCCCTCCACACTCAGGGCTGGAGCCTGGGTTATCAAAGGCTGCTGCACTTCGGCTGAAGTAGCAACAAGAGATGTCCCTTCTCCTGGGAGAGAGGGGGGATTTTAAGTCGGCAGTTACCAAACTCTGAGATGCAGGTGCTGTTTTGGGAGGGGAACACTCCAACTATTTAGCCGGGGTGGTGGGTTCAAAGTGATGGCTCCAAGCTGCTCCAGCCTCCCAGGCAGCTCGCTGCATCGCTCCCATACCCTCATCCACTGAGGAGAGGGGGGTCAATTATCCCCCTTCAAACAAGATTTCAAAGCATCTTTCAGAACCTGTGAACTATCAGGACAGCAGCTCATCCCTTCCAAAGGAGGGGCAGCACAGCTGGGAGGTGGGAGCCCTGCCAGTGGCAAACAGGCCACGGTTCAGTCCTGGCACACAGGCACCCACAGAGCTTGGGGGAGGCTGGAACAGCCCTTTCTCCCAGCAGCAATTTCAGCTCCCACAGGACAGAGCCGCAAGAGAAGCTTCCCAGGAAGACACAAAAAGCCAAGAGGCATCACTAACTGCTATGAAAGCTGCCCAACTTCCTAAGGGGTTGATTTTCCTTGGCAACCTGACTCCAAATCCAGTAAGGGAGGATTGGTGCAAGACCCAGCCTGCTCATTACATGAACTCCAAGGAACAAGCCAGACTGTTGACAGGGCTTGATGGAAAACCAACACAAATGAGAGGAGAATTGAACTTTCAAGCCACTCTTTTACAAAGGTAAAAGAAACATGACTATTTTTGCTTTACAAGTCAGCACAGACAATCCTATGCTTCTGCTCCATAGAAGGATTCCCACCCCAGGATGCCAACAGTCACACCAGGAACTCAAGGCCACGCTGGGTCAGGGTATTTTCCCAGTTATCCTTGGAAAGATGGCCCAACCAGAGTACTTTGGGCCTCTTGCAGCCCCTCCTCAAGTGCTATTCAGCAACTTCCGCCTGAAGTTTCTGTTGCTCTCTGGTTTGCAGGGTTGGACAGCTGCCACTGCATGACTGCACCGCCGAATCATCCAGCTGGAGCATTTGGTCAGGGGAAGCTCATCTGGGCTCAGATGCTGCAGGGATCCTCCCAGGACTGCATCACTCTTGGACACTCACAACCCCACTCCCAATAAAGGCATCCTCCACACTCTTCCTTAGGTGATTCTGGGCACCACCAGCCACTGGGCAAGGAAAGGTTTGTGGGTGGGAGCATGTGGATCCTCATGTCTCCTGGGAGTGTCACCTGGTCAGGATCCAGGTCAGATTGCTGCACCCCAGCAGGGCATGAAGGCAGGGACCAGAGCAAAAGTCTTCTCCCGTTCTTGATCCACCTCAATTGGGAAGGTTCGTACCCTCCCATTAGCTGACAGCCCTCCATGAAGGAGTTTCACCAACACTCAATGAGGGTCAGGCACACAGCTGCTGGGTTTGATTTCTCCATCTGTATTCCTTGCATCCATGGTTCATGTATAAAAGCCATATGCAGGTGAGGTCTTGGTGCATTTATCTATTCAAGACTGGGCAAGAAAGAAAAGGAAAATGAGGTGGGCACACAAGAAGTGCTATTCCTCCAGGCCTGGGTCAGTGGGTAACAGCCAGTCCCTGCCGAGAGAAGAATTATGGAGGCAAACAGCACTCAGGTTCCCCCTGAAAACTGGGAGCAGTTGCTGTGTAAGACAGTGGACTGAAGTGCACAATGCCCTTTAGCTGGGCAGTGGGATGCAGCTGATCACTCACCCTTGGTGAGGATATACTCTTGGACTCTACAAGACATTTCACATGCCTCTCACACACAGGCCCATTAGTCAGATCTTCCTCTTCCCCACTCTTCCAGTTTTATTCCTATCCTTTACTCACACATCCACCCAGATCCTCCCATCACCCAACAAACACCCACCTAGCAATGGCTTGTTTCAATCACACAATAGTCCCCACTGCTGGGCCAGCACTGCTCTTGCTGAGTGAGGGAGAAAGCAAAGAACCCTCTCCCTTCATCCATGGGAGGAACAGCACCAACCTCTCCTCAGCTGCACCCTTCCTCCCCCAGTCCTTTCTTTCCAACTCCTTCATTTTACTCAGGTCAAAGCTGCTGTGCTCTGTGTGTTCCTCCATCGTCCAGGGCTGAACACATTGAGAAAATACTGTATTTTACAACATATGTGAATAACAAAGAATAAATAATCCCTGATCTTCTCAGCCATTCTGCTAGAGCCAAATGGGGACAGAATTTACCTTCAAAAGTCCTGAGACACAGCAAGATTTTTAAGAGGCCTGAACAGACAGAGATGGAATTCAGCAGATTTATGTTTTTTGGGACATTGAATCTAAATTTGGAATCAGGCAGTTGCCTTCCTGTTAGCCCTTAGCTATCCGCTTTCCCAGAAGTAGCTGCCTGTGTTTCCAAGACATTTGGCAACTTTTCTGCCTCTCACGTCATGACAGCTTCCATTGGTGTCTGTAAAAGGACTTTAAATAAAGGAAAACACTAAAGAAAGGTAGAGCATCCCCTTTGATATGAGTTTCAGAGGACATAATCATTTACCTCACAGATTGAGAAGAACAGTGCTTTTAGTTCTAAGTGCACTTCCAGTGAAAAAATGCACATTCAATGAAAAAGTTTCAAACAATTTTTTTCTTTATTACTGATGACGAATTCCATATGTGTTCAACTGGTGCCAAGTTAGGTCTTCTAAACTTCTGACAGAGCCTTATTTCATCTGATCATTAGTTACAAAATTAGTTCTTTGGGAATACCATCTCCTTGGAGAATCAGACAAGTTGAGAAAATTTCCCTCTGGGGAATCACTGGTTTAGTATTCAGATTCAGTTCTCTTCTAAATTTCTGGTGTGCGTCTCTAGTATATTGAGTAGAGTGTTGAAGACATTTAGTAGACTGTATCATCAATTTGAAATTCATGCTTTGTCTGGGAATGTGAAGGCTGAGCTGCTAGAAGCATATTCATCCCCAACTTGCTCTGAGCCAGTTTCCCCTTTTTGAAGCAGTTTGCACACAGCACTTTACATGTAAAACTAATTTTGCCATGCACAGGTGCTTTGCAGCACTGCTCCCCATGTGAACACACCCGCTCAGGTGCCAGTGTCTGTGCCCCCAAGTCCCACTTTAGAAGTGCCCTCACATACATCCTGTTTCCCTGCCAGGATGAAGCAACTCAATGATGGCAATCCAGCTCAAAGAGCAGAAACCCACATCAGGGGACTCCCTAATGCAACTTGCACCAGGAGTGAAGAGTGGTAGGAACAGGAAAAAATGTCTATTTACACCTAAAATCAGGCTGGACATGAGAGTGAAGTGTAGAACACACAGCTTTTGGAGGAAGGGAAGCCTCACCCACTGGTGCCAGGGCACTCACTGGTGCCTCTGCAGAGGAAGGATTCCAGTCCCTGGGGCTCTTAATCAGGCATTTAATATAATTGATCTTATTACACTAAGCATATTACTGTTAAGCCTTCAGCTGTTAATGTTCAGTTGCTGTTGGAAGGGTCAGACCCAGTCACAAATCAGCCTAAAAAAGACACATCTGAAGCAAACAAGATGGTACTTCTGAGAGTAGTAATTACTTTGTCCGCGGGGTCTCTGAATCAGCACAGCAACAAACTCCTAAAAGCACTGACTAGTCATTGTGAGAGACCTCTGGGATGTGTCCCCCAAGGGCATCTGTCTGCAGACCTGCCTTCCTCCAGCTTCACACTGCAAACTGCCCACCCTGGGCTCTCCTGCTTCTTAAGCCCCAGATCTGAATAACTTGGACAGGTCTGTTCTCCCATGTCAGAGAGCAGCCCACACTGAACTTGCTATCATCAGGTTTCACAGAGCTTTCCAACCCCTATTCATTGCACAGGCTCTGCAATTCTCCATCCTCCAAAACACACACATTGGCCTCCAGCCCAGCTCTTATATCCTCCAGGGAAGCCAGAGACCACCTTCATCTTCCAAGGCAGAAAAAGGTTCCCTGCAGGCACCACTCAGCCCCCAGCAGAAAGCTCAACAAAACAAGCTTCCCTCCAGCCCAAATCCCAGGACTGCTACTGAACATACCAGCAAAGATGGATACCCAAAACCAGCACCTCCACTTTGGGATTCCCAGTACAAACCTTCCAGCTTCTTAGTGCCCTCTATATCCAGCATGAGTAGCTAACAGCAACCACCTGAATGCCAGTCCTTGGGAGCTGTTGTTGGGGCTTTTTTGATGTCTAAATGAAAGGTTTAACCACTCACCTGGTAAGGAGTTCATCAGCCAAGGGGCGTTTTGTGGGTACTTGGGCAGCCATGGTGAACAGGGGGTCAGAGGTAAGTGAGCTGCTCTGGGCCTGGGTGTCTCCACCCAGTGTCATGTGGAACCAGGCAGAAACCATGCTGGGTTGCATTCACACCATCTACTTTTCTTTGTGTCACAGGGTTTTTTTTCAAGAGGCTTTAATATTGGTCAGCTCCTTATGTACTATTTGTTTAAAAGGGACCTCATCTTGAATACCCTTTTTTGACATTATCAGCTGTGATTCCACAACTTAGAGAGGCTCAAATTATCTAATGTAAAAATCACCAATGATCTCAAAAACAATGTATTTGAGAGTGACTTTTAATTTCTTCATTTTCCTCAGCCTTTCTAGGGCAAAATTATAAACTTGAAGTTGAAAGATGGAATAGAATTTAAGATAAAAACAGTCAAACATTAGCTTTCAAATACCAGGAATGAGGACCCAGGGCTCTAAAAGGATCCTTGAATATTTGGAACCAGAACAGGATTACAAGAGCCATCTGTGCTAAAATTATTCATCTCATTGTTTTTCCACATGAGGTGGAAATCTATATTTGCAAAGTATTGCATGTGGTTGAAGCATCCAAACAGGAACTGAAAGAGAAAAATTCAGCCCTGAAAATTTGATCTATTGAAAGTAAATAACTGAAAACTGGGTGTTTGCCGATTAATTCATTTGTGACCAGTTGTCATTGTCACTTATTTGATTTCCTTCTCTGTCATGCGTCTCTGTTTCACAGTGGACAGAGAAGACTGCATGGAAGAGTCCTTGGAAGCCGCAATCAGTTATCAGCACCCTCAGATCTGTGACTGAAGGTTGTGGAAAATTCAAAGACTTCAAGCAAGAGTTCAGTGTAAGACACAGCTGGCTTGAGCTGCTGGTAGGCAGGAAAAGAGCAGGTAAAGTGAGATCTGTGTCACAGGGAAAAAAAAAAAAAACAGATTGGATTTCACAACACTGCCCACAAGATGCCTGTCAGACCAGTCCTAAGGAACACGCTGCAAAGTCCTCGTTGCTACCAAGCCTATCCCACACCCTGCTGGTGGAAACCAGGGGCAAGGAATGGCAAACACCATTGCACAGAATTCCTAAAAATGTCCTCCCAATGCTCACACGCCTTTCTCCCACCGCGGGAAGAAAGTGCTGCATCGGCAGAGGAGGCTGTGCATGGACTGCCCACCATGGGACCTCTCCTGGCCAGCCTTTCCCAGGTCGTCTGGGCCAGCAACATTAACAAAAGCAGTTTAAGGCCATGAAGTGTGAGTCATGCATCCTGTGACAGCCTCTGCACACAGGGACTGAACACTAGGACACACCATCTCCCACTGTTTCCATGTACTGCTAGCCTCCAAACCAGTGCCACTCAGTTCAGCACAGTGCACATTGTGCCCTGCAACTTGCACCGGTTCTTTAATAGAGGTACCTGTCCCTTAGAAGCAGAGCCCAGCCATGCAGTATTCTCACTGATAGCTTTTTTCATACAGCCCTGGTCGTGCTGGGGAAAACCAGTGCTGGAATGGGAAGCCTGATGTTGGATAGCCCAGGGGCTTGCAGCCTGGGTTTGAGGCACAGCCTCTGGTTTCTGAGAGGCTCTCTGAAATATTATCCACAGCTCGTTAATATGACCAGCTCTGAGCAGCCTGCAGAGCACAAAGATATTCTATTGGAAAGTCCTCGGCTACTCAAAACAAACAAGGAATTAAAACGGGATGAAATATAACATCTCCAATAAAGGCAGCATTCTGCTGTATTATCTCAATTGGAAAGGCTAAACTAAATCCAGTGTTGAGAAAAATGTTGATTTCACTCCCGATTTAGCATTTTGAAGGCTAACATGGGATTACACTGCACAAACAGGCTGCTACCAAATTAGTTGACTTCAGGCCCTCCCCAGCTCGATAAGCAGTTGGATCACTATGGCCACTTTTTGCTCTGCACTGCAGTAGGTTTTTGAGTGACTCCCTGTGAGCAGCAAGAAAGCAAAATATCACCCTCCAATTTCTGCATTTTTAGGGCCAAAACTGCTGTTCTCTCTCCTTCTGTGCCCAGGCACAGAGACCTAGGCAAGGACAGTTCACCACCATTGGTAAAGACCATCTACAGACAGGGAAAGACATGACCTTCACTTTCCAGTTTCCTTCTTTGCTGTCTTTTTTAAATTTTTTTTCTTCTCACCATTCCTTTCTCCTGAAAGTCCCCCCAGCAACAAGACCAAATTAATACTTGTGAGGAGTGTCTCACCAGACTGCAAATGCCTCTGCTCTTTATCCTAAAATAATTCTCATGTGAGTGACTAGAATTGCAAATTGTTTTACCTTAGCCAAATGTGGGACTTCAAATTATTAGGACTTTTAAAAGAGGCCAGAGGGAGCCCAGAAATGCCATTTCCACCTGGGGTGAAGCATGACCTCTGCAGGGCATGGCTGTGTCCTCTGTCACTCCTGAGGATGGCTGTCCTGCCTGGAGCAGGGGGCACAGAGTCAAAGCTCTGATGAGTCTTTTTCAATGCAGGCGGCTTTCTTTGATCCCAGGAAGAGCTGCATTTGTATCAGATAACGGCTCGGGGTGATATTTGAAGCTGGCAGGTCCATGCTGAGCTGGCTGGAGGCAGCAGCTCACCCTGGGTGATTTTCAAGTTGCCAGAGGATGGAGAGGCAGTGCTGGGCACAGGGACACAGTCCCACCAGCTGTAAATGGTTCAGGGTGCCTCTTATCTCAACAGATTGAATTTGTCATCACCTGGAAATGTCTTCTTGATAGACATTTTGCCATCGTACTTGGTCTTAAACAAACCTGTGCCCGTGTTCCCATCAGTGGGGTCACTGATGTCCCTCCTATGCTGCCACTAGGTTGTACACTTTAATTCAGTCACTAAACAGCTAAAAGATGCTACAAAGTGACCTTTTGGGAAGGTGAAAATGCTGATCTCCGATCTGGGGGGAGCCCTGCCAATATACCCCTGTATCCCAAAACCAGCAGATCAGCTAGTCCAGAGCCCAGAGAGACTTCTGGGTTCAGGGAGAGAACCATGTGACAAAGCCCAGAATGCAAATCACTCAAGAAACTGTCAGCAGCCAGATCAAACCCAACATTTGCACTGAGCATCTCAGCAGTACAGCGTGACAAAATCTCCACTCCAAAATTACTGAATCTGGAGGAAGTTTAAATCCAGAAACAAAACACACTTGAATCAGCCAGTATTTAGAGTGTGTGGTCATGGGTGGGAGTTTACGTGTTTGCATCCCATGCACACGCATTTGTATGCACTCCTTAACTACTGCAATTTCTAAAAAAAGTTAAACTCTAAGATCACAAGAAGTAAGGATCGCTAGTATTAGTTGCATTTTTCATAGCAAAGTCACAGCTGAGGCTGGCACCACGATTTGCTTTTGCTCAGCTCTTTTCCCACAGACGGCATTTTGGGTCAAAAACAACTGGTTTAGTGAAGCTGCAGAGAACCAGCACACGCCAGGGGCAAATTCCAGGCCTGGCCTAAATGAGTGTAATTCACATTCAAATCAGCTGAAGTTATGCTAGCCTGCTCCAGGACTGACCCAGCTCCTGCGGCTTTCCTCCTCATATTATTCCCAGCCTGTCACTGTGATGAGCACACGCTCCCAGGATTTTGGCGTAGGAGTCAGGCGAGGACGGCTCCGGACACGCTGATCAATCACAGAGCCTTACATTGGACAGATCTGAAATCAGTCACCGAGTTACCAACTTCCAGGCATGTGACAATCAGGAGCATTTGGGGATACATATTTATGTTTCCCGAAATGAAAACACAGGGAGCTATTAATAGATGAATCCAAAAGCTTCTCTGGGACCGTGTGAGGTGTCATCATCTGGCAGCACTTCACTGTACCCACTGCTGGGAACGTAATCACGGGGGTTGTGATCGTGCACCCACCCGTAGCAGCAGCACAGGCTCAACCCTGCTCTGGGGCCAGTTCAGTCTCCACCAAAGGGGCAGCAACCTTTTAACTCCCCTCCAAAGCACTAAGAGAGGGAGTCGGTGCCGGAGCTCAGGCACAGCCAGGACAGGGATGTATTTTCCTCTTACCAACTCAGCTGATTCCACCTTCCCTTAGGAGACAGGATCCCATTCCCTCTCTGCCCAGGCAGATTGAGGAAAGCCTGGAGCCATTCTCGGGTTTCATGACAAAGGTACACTTGGGAGCAGGAGGGCACCTGTGAAGGATGCTCCTCAGTTGGGGGCAATGCTGAAGGAGGATGCAGAACTTAACCTTGCTCTTACTTTCTTGGAATAGGACCTGGCTAGGCTTGGGAAATGGCTGGGCAAGTCTCAACTTGATGCCTACACCTTGTCAGCATGTCACCCAGCAGACTGGGAAGGATTTCTCATCCCCTGCATCCAGGGTCAGGGATCAGGTGGGATTTGGCTGCACAGGTCTCGTGTTCAATGCACTGTGCATCAATATTCAGCACGAGGAACAGAAATGCAATGTGTGTGTCCATTTGTTTTCATGTCTACTCCTCTGTTCCTCCTGCCATGAGTTCCCCTTGGAACTGTTTACCAGCTCTGAGATGGCTCTTATACAAATAGGCAAGGCAGTACAAGGAGATACTGTCCTTCCCCAATAACCTCTCTCACATCTGTGCTGTTGCCCTGTAGGGGTGGAGGTGATGGCAGAAAGCAGGCTGAGTACCCAGTGCTAAAAAGTGACAGCAGGAAAGGAAGGTGGCCTGACCAGCTGATTCCTGGTTAAGTCCTCAGTTCCTGGGTATGGCAGGGTGGTGAGCTCCTAGGGGGAAAATATTCTTATAATTGAAAGCCAAAACCATGAAATAAATGAGCAATTTTACATTTTTTTTAACCTGTAATTTTTCTGGGAAAAAATTTCAAATATATTAAAATAGAGGTATTTCACATCTAATCTGCTCTTGCCCTTTAGTGCAGTCAGCTGGTGCCCCCTTCAATTTCTAGGAGGTCATTCTACTATAAGGCTGTTTCAAATAACTTAAAATTAGTTACAGATTTATAAACAATTAGACATTCATGTAAGATGAGGGATTTTCCTTAATATGCATTTAATGAGACACTCAGAATATGAACTAGCTATGGTTTGGGATTTTGTTCATTTTTATGGTGTTTCTACCCATTTATTTTATGGGCTCTGGGGAGTGGAGGCTAAAATTGAGAGCTTGTAAGAGGTTATAAAAGAAAAGAATGGACATATTTTTCATGGCAGTTTGAATAGCCAGGATTAAGAATAGAAAAAAAAAAAAAAAAAAAAAAGCAGCAATGCCTTTTATTCACCTTAGGTAAATGCTTTCTCCCAGTGCTGGACTCAGACCTGGGGACCTGTACTTTTTTCTCATGGGCTTTTTTCCACCACACCTGACCACTGCAGCCCCGTGCTCACCAACGTGAGAGCATCTCCTCTATCTGCAGCCTGAGGAAGGAGGGGCTGTCCCCTGCAAACTGCTAGAGGCCTAAGCAGAAAGCCCCAAGAGCCCAGTCATGGGGGTGCATGGCACTGTGCCTCTCTCTGTATGTTTAAAGCATCACTCCTACCAACATCTGTCAAAGCTGCAGGAACCTGGCACTTCTGTAAATCAGATTTTCAGGTCTTCAGCAGGCATTCAGAGAAAAAGAAAACACATTTATGGGCCACCTGCAGTCAAACATCATGGAGGTCCAGACAAAGATTTGCACTAAGCAGTTCCTCATGAAGGATGGTCTGAGTACCCAGCAAGCCAAAAGCTCAAACTCCTTCTGTGTTGTTGATTGCACATCTCACATGCACCACTTCCAGCCCATTTTTACAGAAAATGTCTTGAAAGGAGAGGAAACAGCTGGTGAATAATACATTGTGTACCCTCCCAGTTGTATTGCAGCCTCTCCTCAACAGGCAGGGTTATCTGTACCACCACGAGCCATTCCCCCAATGCTTCTGGAAACAAAGGCTCCCTTTCTGCAGCTGTTTATCCAAAGGACACGGAGAGAGCTGTAGGAGGGGTTGAGGGAACAGCAGGAGTATGAGATCCCACCCAGTGTAATCCCTTCTCAGAGAGCAGAGGTATCTCTGGACAAGGAGGGCTTGGGACTCACAGTCACACTCCAGGTTTATCTCCCAGTTCTTTTCCCCTCACCACTAAGTCCTCTCCCAATTTATAATGACCCATCCTCCCATATCAGAGACTGCTTCTGGACTTGGTAACAAACCTGAAGTTGTGAAGATTGAAGAACTATGAAAATTAAAGAAGCAAGCAATAGGGCAAGAGAAAACAGCTTCAAGTAGTGCCAGGAGGTTTAGATTGGATATGAGGAAAAATTTCTTCACTGAAATGGTGGTCAAGCTGCCCAGGGAGGGTGCTGCACAGAACAGGCTGTGCAGGGAACTGGTGGAGTCCCTGTTCCTGGAGGTATTTAAAGGATGTGCAGATGTGGCACTTGGGACATGGTTTCAGTGCTGGGTTAACAGACTCTGGAACTGGGTGACACGGAGCAGCCCTGGGGGTAGTGGCAGAAAGTGCACTGGCTCCAGGGAATTCTTTTTGGGGAAAGTGGCCATTCCCCAGGACAGGTCTGCCAACCAGGATAACCACACTGCTCATCTTGTGCTGAGGACCCCAGTCATCATCTCACTCCCAGCTCATCCTGAACTGGTGGAAAGTTGATATTTCACCTCCCAGCCCTTAACTCACACATCTATTAGTCACTGACAACTGATTATATTTTTTGCCATCACATGCAGTGCTGTAGATGTTGCCAGAGTCCAGCTTGGGGAATATTTCTCCAAAATGCCTTTAGATGTAATTAAAATTAAGACTCTCATCAGCTAACTGCCCCAATTGGCCTGCAGCACGGAGGGAGACCAGGGAGAGGTTTCTAAGTGGTTTTTTCAGAGTTGCAGTAAACCCATCTCCAGGCTCCCGCCACCAGCCAACTCTGCCCTGTGTGAGCTGCACAGATGCAGCGGGAGGGACAATGTTGGTTGAAATCCTGACAGACTTTATGCTAATTCACCAAAGAGCATTTTAGACCATACACGGACACTTAATCGAGTGGGAAAGACAGCAGCGAACACGACATTTAATTATGGGAAAGAAAAACGAAGTCTTTTACCCTGCATTTGGCGTTCTCCCAACACACAGAGTTAATTGTTAGGAGGGTATATTAGAAGGCAATGAAGGAGAAGATTGAAAACCCTGATTATGCCGAGGTCCTGAAAATGCTGAATTTATTGAATTTCACACGAGAAAACACAGTCTGTGCTACACTGAAGGCTGTGCCAGCAGCCAGCTAAGAGCTCAGGGGGTCAGTATGTGCATGTAAGAGGGGAACAAAGCAACCCAACTGCTTTATGAGCCTCTGCCAACTGCTGGCCAAGCCTCACTGCATCCCTAAAACAGGGCAGGTCAATATATACTCACGTAGATGCTCTTGGTGTGGGTGATGCACAAGGCCAGCATGTTTTTCAGGAGTTCAATTTTCCTTTAGAAAAGGATCTAACCAGGTAAAGTTGGAAAGTGCATTTCATCAGTGACCTCTGTGTAGTACATTTAGGTGTATTTGCCTAAATTTAGCTAGGGCCTGAAGTTACAGCAAGCACAAATGCTTTGGCAAGCAGTGGCACAGATCCCCATGAGATAACAAGAGTGGTGGGGCTGGATCACATGAAGATCCCCATGAGATAACAAGAGTGGTGGGGCTGGATCATATGAAGATCCCCATGAGATAACAAGAGTGGTGGGGCTGGATCATATGAAGATCCCCATGAGATAACAAGAGTGGTGGGGCTGGATCATATGAAGGTCCATCAGTCCTGGGTGCACCCAGAAGAGGAGGTATTAACAGAACAGAGAACCAACCAAAATTCTCCCCCAAAAACCCCGCCACCTCCAACAGTTTGATTCTTAGCCCTGTCCTTGGGCTGTGGTGTTGCCTCAGTATCCCTCAGCACACTTCACTATGAATTTTTTCAGTTGTCCCTTGAACCACATAGTTTTAGCCCGTTTTTTCTCCGTGCCTCATCATGGGTGAGGAGCAAAATTATGACCTGTGGCCCAACATATCTCCCTGGGAAACTCCCAAGATGGGCTTCCACAAAGGAAAAGTAGTACCAATAATTGCCAATTCCACCACGTGGCATTATTCCATCTGCTTTTGCGGAAGTCAGTAGAATTTTCTCTGGATTTCAGCAGCACAAGATGCTTTTTTTTTCCCCCTTCCATTTTTTTAAAACGGGAAAAATCCTCATGGATAAATGAGCTCCTGCTGATGGGGCACCTGCAGTAGCTGTCACTGTGCTGCAGGGGGGAACCTTTGGCTGCTGATGCACTCGCGGCTGCTGCAAGTTGGAACAAGGCACCGCGAGTCAACTTTGGCCGAAATGCCCGTGGGAAGAGCCCTGGTGATTTGTATCGTGGTTTTGATCTTATTACAGCTTCTGGGGTTTTTTCTAGCTTTAAACAGTTTAGGGAAAAGAGTCCTAAAAATCAAAATAACTTTTAAAAAGACAGAAAGAATCTGGCATTTGGGGTAAGACAGCCTAAATCGTTCCTTCAGATCACATGATTTTTGTGCCCGACCAGTGTCACTGGAAATACCCAAATGGAACACCCGACTCCGCCTCACAGACACAGAGTCAGCTAATCACTGCAGACGAAAGTCCAGCAGAAAATGTAAAATTCTGGCTTCTGATGAAGTGCAGCAAACCAGAGGGAACACAAAAGCCTTATGCAACAGCGGCACACCCCTCTCACGGCAGCCAGGTGTGTGTCCCAGTCCGGGGAGCGCTTGGCACCGGCTGAGCTCTGGATTGAATCCCAGCAGCTCGGATGGGAGTTGAGCTCAGTGCCGAGCCAGCCCCAGGCTGCTGCTCTGAGTGGCCGTGGGCGGCCACACGTCCCTCAGGGCCAGCCTGAGGACACACACAGCTCCCAGGATGAGGAGCTGAGGCAGGACAGTGCGACACCGAGCATCGATTTGTTGATGGAGATCTCAGGGGAAACTGCTGAGCCGAGAAAAACAAATTGACAGCAACTCCATCCTCAGCAGCCAAACGCTCTTCGGTTTTGGCTTAGATTTATCAGGTGCCTGACCGAGCTTGTGCTAAGCCTGAGAACAAGCCAGCCGTGTTTACCAGGCTGGTGGCAGGCAGGGAGGAGCACTGTGCCAGCCCAAAGCCTGTGGACAGAGCAGGAGCGGTGGGACCTGGAGCTCTGGCTCAGCCCCGCATGCTGGCAGCATTCGCCCCTCGTGATAGAGCTTTTACGCAAATAATTAAGTTTAGGGTTTTGGGTTTTTTTAATGAGACAAGAAAAAGTCTCTCAACTAAAATGTCCACTATGCTGTTTAAAATTTTATTTAAACACTTCCCACTGCTTTTTGATTATTTATCCCTCTCGCTGAGTTTTTTTGAAAAACAATTCTTCACTTTAGACCCTACAGACATTTTCCTACAAGGACCTCTGTGAGGAAGGGGCTGGCTGATCATTTGCGAGAGTGTTGATCCCTGGGGCTGGTTCCAGGCACTGCTGGGTAATGCTCCAGGAGACTTCAATAATTCACCCCCAAGCTGTGCATGCCCTCAGTCCCACTGGATTTTCAAGAATCACATCAGTGTGGAACTGCACGCCAGGCGCACGATGCCCTGCCCGGGTCAGCAGGAGGCAAGTGTGAGCACACACCTATGGGCAGGTCACAAGTGGAAATGAAGGTTAGAAAAATGCAAAAGCAGTTCAATATGGGTGAGCAGATTCCTCTTTTTTCCAAGGATTGAGGGGAGTTGTTTGACTTCAGTTTGCAGCAACAACCACCCTTCAGATCTCCATTGCACTGCCAATGCAAGCGTCCTCAGAGGAACCCAGGAAGACCTCTGCAAATAAGGGAGGAAATGTCTCAAGACAAAATTAAAAAAATCTCAGAACAAGGCCACCTCAACTGCGACACTTTAAATGGAAGTCAAGCTGACGATTGGAAGACTGGCCTGCTCCAGAAGCACATTTTCCTGTTCCCTGTATGACAAGCAGAGGGTGGTTTCGGTTCAGCAGTGGCTGAGCTGCTGTACAGTAAAACTCACTGGTGAATGAGCTACTTTAAAAGCAACAGAACTTTGTCCTCTTGGTGGCTCAGTTTCTCTGGTGTCTCCAAAATGTTTGTTTATAAATGGGAAGTGACAAACTGGCCTGTGCAGAAACAGAGGCAGTTGAGGTTCCAGCTTTGGGAAGCTGCCCATGGTATCTGGCAGACGGGGCTGGGGAAGCCCCATGAGAGCAGGGGCTGAAGGGAGAAGAGGGAATGCAGCTCCATCCTCACCACTGCAGGTGGCTCAGGGAGTTCAGCTTCTGACATCTGCTTCAGCCCCCTGGGAGCCCTGAGAGAAAACCTGAATGTCAAATCCCACTGCTCTGACCTTGCCTCACCTCTCCCCCCACCACCATCCTCACACTTCTGCTAAAAACACACTTAAATCTCTCAGAGCACAAACCAAGCATCAGAAAACCTGTCCCTTCTTCCCCAGACAACAAAATACTGGAAGTGGCAGCGCCAGGGAGGCTCCCCTTGCCTTTACATCTCCACATGCTGTCAACTCTGAAACCTAATGATTGTGCTAACACAGCAGCTACCTTTGGCTTGCTTCCAGGGACCATTGCATTGCTGCCAACTGCAGGGGGCTTGTGCTACCATCCCATACTCATTCCACAAAACCCCAGCCCCTCAGAGGGAGCAGCCAGTTTACTGCAAATGTTTGCCATGACACAGCCACTGCTGCATGCCACAGTCTGAAAGGTCACCTCTGACACAGGACAAACTACAGCCCACACAACACAACCTTGTCTCACTCGCCAAGAGCGGTCCAGACACTGGGAACAACAGATCAGCACCCTCTGGAAGACCATGGATGCCAGCAGTAACTTAAGCAAAGCTGCTTTTAGTCTATACAAGCAAAGACCTTGAACTTTTATCAGGCACTTATCACCAAGACAACCAAGAAAGGCGCTTGAACTCTAGCCAATATGTTTTTCTTTCTGCTTCACAGAATACATGAATTGCAAGAGCAGGCTGTCTCCAGGAGCATTTGTGCCTCAGAGACAGCAGCCAGGTTTCCAGGGTAAACTCAAATGAACTCTTACATCTCCTGTGGGCTTAACCAAAACACAAATCTAAGGGATCTCAAATGCTGACATCATTTAAAAAACCCAATCCCACAGTATTACCTCTCCCAAGCACAGACCTTACTCCAAGGCTTACCTGCCTTTCTCACACTGGTATATTATCCCAGACCCACTTTCTTCAGTGGTTTAAGCTGAAACACCTGGCTGTAAACCAGGACACAGGCACTTCTTATTCTGCCATCTCCAGTTTGGGGGCAGGAGAGTGGGGCTAGAGGCTGACAGCAACAAAGCAGAGATGGGAAAAGGTGAGCCTGAGTAATTTTGTCTGTCTCCTACAAAGCTTCTTAGCATGACTGAAGTTCCCTCTGGCGCCGTTGGGTGCTTCAGCAGGTGCTGCCATACCCAGCTCTGAGTGAGCTGCCGAGCAGCAGCACTCTAAGAGCCACAGAACAGCCCCCATTGGTGACAGACCATGTTGGCAAGTGTGAGGTACACAGATGGGATGGGTGGCCAGGATGGGCTCTGCCCACAGAGCTGTGGAAAAGTCTGAAGGAGCCCAAGACCTTTGTCCAAGTGTGCTTCACGCCCTTCTGCAGTAAAAGACCTGCATGTGCTCCAAACACTCTGTTTGCCTCAATGCTGGCTGCTCCCCTGTGGGCAGCTCTGCTGTGGAGATAGAAGGCAATGGTGAGCCCAGTCAGCCTGTCCTGGTCCTGGTATCCAAGCAGGGCTATAGGAGAGGTCCAGGGAGCAGAGTCAAAGGGGAGGAGACCACTGGGGCCCCTGCATGGCTCAGGTGGTGGCAGGGAGCAAGCTGACCTTTGTGCAGTGCTTAGCAGCTGAGTCCAGTTGTTTCTTAGCTTCACTATTTACACGTGGCTAGTTTTTGTCACATATCTCCCAATTACTTTACACCATCTTTTTAGACATTTTTTAATTTCTCTTTTTGGGGGTGGAGGCATCACAAAACTCTTACAACACTTTGGAAACATCAGTCCTCCTGTTGCCCTAAATTGCATGTGGAGGAGTGGAGGAAAAAAATCCTGGCAAGGGAAGCTTGTACCCTAATGCCCCAGCCACTTAATAAGCCATGAGCAGACATACTAATGGACAAATCTGATCAGGCAGCTACAACAATTTCTATGCAAAAGCAATGCTTCCAAATGGAGAGTACATAAAATTATGCTAGTGCTAAACCATCAGGTAAAAGGCATTGCTACCCTGATTTTAAGCACCTTTATAGTCACAAAATTATCTATGACCTCTACATAGGGGATAGCTACTGACTTAGAAAAAGAAAAAGCAAATAGAAAGACCCTATTATGAACTCGCCATGGTTTAACCTCCTGATTGTACTTGGATTTGAAAATTTAATTAGAAAGTAATTACAGAGAAACCGGAAATATTGCAGAGGCCTCATCACCAGGCCCAGGAGGTTTTCTTGGCAGGTGCCTGCAGCACTAGAAGATTTCTGACCACTTTTTTACAAAGCAAAAGGCAGACTTTTCCTAAACACCACTCTGCAGCCAAAAGGCTTTTGACTGATAATCCAATCTTTTTTCAGGAAAAGAGGACGGGTTTCCCGTTGGGTTGTTGGCGGCAGAGCTGCGGAGGCTGCAGTCACCGTTGGAGTTAACTGCTGCACCGCAGCCGCTTCCCACTGAAGGAAGCTCACCACAGAGCTGCCCTCTTTCTTCATCCCTGTTTGTTATTTCAACAGACCCAGCAGCAGCCAAGAGCAGAGAGAATGAACAAATGAGAATAAAAATAAGTCCTCTAAGACACGCAAAGCATCAGCCAGTTCTTTTTTTAATCTTTCTGCTTGGCCATATATCTATTGTGTTTCAGAGCTGAAATAGCAGAGGGGTTTCTCACAGCAAAGTCAGATCAAATACAACTTTCAGGTGAGCGTTATGCCATATTTACCAGCCTCTAAACAAAAGTGAGGGGCCTGCTTTTCTTTATCTTAGACAGGAGTTTGTCCTGCAATGAGCTACAAGGTCAGAACAGTTCCACGCTGAACAGCAGGGTCTGAACAGCCACACATGACACCAAAAATTCAATATACACTAATCACAGGTGAACTCGAATCACATAGGCCCAGTGGTTGGATAGGTAATTTCTGAGTCACAGAGCCCCACTCACATGCCAGCTACAAATACCTTGGGGGGAAAAGAAAGGATGGTTAGGGTAATGCTCCCCATGGCAACCCAAGCATCTACACAGTGAAGCTGCAGCAGAAAGAGGATATCTCTGCTTTGCTCCAAGGAGGCTCCATCCCCCCAGACCTCATCTAGAGAAGGGGATCTACACAGCCCTGACAAGTACAGCCTGCTCCAGACACCAGGAGCTTGGGAACATACCGCTAACGCTATGTACCTACACATCCCTCAGCTTTATGCAAAGACATTTTAGCATTCCCAGCAGCATTGCTTGGAATTAGGGTGCTGCTGCATCAGCAGTCCTGGGCCCGACAGCCTGAACCACAGGTTTCATTCAGGCCAATTATAGCACATTATAAACAAGGGATCCTGCTTGTTTTGGAACCGGCACATAGCGAGCGGCAGGTTCTGCTTCCACAAATAGCCTGGGAGCTGGTGAGGACAGGCTCACATCCACCAGCCTGAAAAGTGCTGGGGTTAAAATGACACTGACAGGGAACAAGGAGGTGTCCCCAGCCTGGCCAGAAGCTGGAGTAAATAAGTCTGGGTACCGATCCCTTATGGGGCCAGGCTCTGCTTTAACAAAACCTTTATCCTATTTACCTACAGAGCTCTCATTCTGAACCTTCCTTGAATGTTTTAAGTAGCAAAATTTAATAATCACAGGTATAATTTTATAGGCAAACAGATGATTTTGTAATGATTTTAAGGCATGTTCATGAAATATAATAAAAAAGGCAGGCAATTCATTGGTTCCTAGGGAGCCAGGGCAACAAATTCACATTGAATTCAATCAGGCACCTGCTCAGAGCAATTCCCACTGGGGAAGCCATCCTATTCTCTAATTATAAAACACTGCATAATTTTTTTTAAACTTTTGAATATTATTGATTTTTTTTTTTAGGTGAGGAGACAGAAATGCCAAGTATGATGTCAGCAGGCAGCAGTACCTCAGAGCGCAACTGCTCTTTCCCAAAGCAGAGCACTGAATGCCAACTGAAACATGGCTGGATATTGCACAATAAGAGACAAGCTATGCTGTGCATATTTGGGGCAATGGAGGCAAGGGTTTGACCCCTGGTGCCCTTAGGGGTTGCTCTGCCAAGGCCAGGTTGCTATATCATTGTGATAAGAGTAATCCTGTTAGGCAAACACATCAAACAAATAGTCATTCCTGATTGCAGACCTTGTCTAGGCAGATCTAAGCCTGGGTTAAAAATGTGCTGAGTGTGCAGTCCTCTGCCACAGCACACCAGGGGCTGAGAGAGGGATACGTGGGGGCTTCTGTGCCTCAGGACCCCATGCAGGCACACTTCGAGGCTCAGGCTAATTCCTGGAAGTGTCTAAAATTTGCAACAGAAGAAGTTCCCTCTCTTTCCCCTTCACTTCTTGTGTAGAAGAGGACAGATGACTCTTATGTCAGCCTGTTTTGCTTCTATATTTATGTCCTGCCTCAGGCTCACAATGTTCAGCTCAGATGCAATCCAGTCTGGTCGTATTAATACATCTGGGAAAATATTTTTAACAACCAACATCAAGCTGAAGGCCGAAATTGTCCACAGGCACCAGGAGCTCTCTGACCCCTCTTGACCGCTTGCTTACAAAACAGAAATGCTCCCCAAAAGGTACTCTGTAGACTTTTAAAGGCCAAGCATGCTTTTCAGCTTCCCTCTGTAATATGCTGGATGAAATTTAATCTCTGCTGCAGCTCTGGGAATTTCCCTAAGTTTCCAAAAGAATGAATGTGGCTGTTTTATTATAGGTGCCAAAATAAAGGCTTAGCGAGAGGTGGGCTCTGAACCCAGCCAAGGTGAAGAGGACACTGATGACAGCCTGTGAGCATCCCTGAGGGCTTGCAAAATAGCTGCAGCTGAAGGAGCTCATCACCTTGCTGCCCACCTCACTCTGCCAGACCACTTTATCAAAGAACCAGAATAAAAAGTAAGTTTCAAAGCCTTAAAAACTGGGTAATCCTACTGGTGGGCAGCATCAACAAATCCGTGACACCAGCCGAGCCATTTATTCATACTCTCTTCAGCTGGGACTGATGTCTGACAGCAGTCAACCCTCACATTATATACTTCCTACAGAGCCACGGGTGAGATTTTCTTTTCAAAACAAAATGTATCAGAGCTTCACTTGGGCTCTCAAGAATCGAAAATGGGCAAGGTTGGAAGGGACCACTAGAGGTCATCTAGTCCAACCCCCCTGCTCAAGCAGAGTCCCCAGGAGCACATGACTCTGGATTGTGTCCAGGCAGCTTGTTATTATCTTCAGGGGAAGAGACTCCTCAAAGTCTCTGGGCAACCTACTCCTCCGAGAACCATTATGGATGCAGATTTTTGGAATTTGCTCAGCAGCAGCCAGGAAACGAGAATAGCAAGAAAAGATTTGCTCACTTTGTTGTTTCCAAAGCAGATTTTTTTTTCATGCCATGGATCAAGATGGAGCTGACCCTATAATGAAGCAGAGAAAGCAGAGCAACTAAGGTTATGGGTGGCTCTGGCTCAGTGTGAAATAGTGATTCACACAAAGTCAAGCAAGCAGAGACTGACTGTAAGACAAATGAATACTGAGGAGGAAGAAGAGGTGGATGCAGAGCGAGACAGTGCAGTGATGAGTCAAGACTCCTCCCCTGGACGGGGTAATGTTGTCTGATGATTCCAGCAAGGGAGCCAGGAGCATTGCCCCCAACCCAGTGAAAATATTTTTACACTTCCCAGGAAAAACTTCTGTATCTTTTCCAAACTGATTTGATATTCTGAAATGAAAGGACAGCCACTTGCCAAAATGCTCCCTTGAGAAACTGAGATGGGCAATGAGACACACAAAAGGCATGTACATGACCCAGGTGTTACAGACCCAGGTGGGTATAGGAGGGAGATGCTCTCATCTCTGCATCTGATGTGCGACAGCCATCCATGGTGAACAGCCCTCACTCACCACCATGCAGGAAGAAGATGTACACTCCTCCTTACCAGGTAACCCCAGGCAGCTTCCCTTGCTGCCTTCCCATCCCTGGTGCTGCAGGCAGCCAAGGGCCCTGAGATGACAGAAACAAAGGACAAGCTCATCAGGGAAACCAGCAGCAGCAGAAGAAATGAAACCGAAAGGTTTCTGAGAAAATGTTTGTGTGAGGCTTCCACGAGGTGTCAGCAACAGCTATTATTCATCAGAGCTGAACAGAGTGCCTGGGGCTGCCATCCGCCTCCTCACATGGCATGTCCTCACCAAAGGAGAACAAATCCTGTCTAGTGACTGCCAGCAGCTCTGCTGCTGTGTTTCTGTGCAGGATGACCAGTCTGTTCCCTGTCTAACACAGCACAGCAGAGGGTTCCCCACACAGAGCCCAGGCCCCAAGGACCAGAACAACATACTTGCATATTATGCCTGACCTAAAGAGCTCACCAGCTGAAACAGGATGGTCGAAGCAGCGTTACTGTATCTCCTGTGCAGGTGGGATGCTGATGGCACAGAGAGATTAAACTGAAGATCAGTGATGTACCTGTGGTGAGAGGGGGACATACAGTGTGTATATTCCAGCCCAGTGTCCCTACATAAAACCCCTGACTCTCCTCATTCCTTACTTCACTCTGAAGATATGCAGTTTTAGCTACGTTAGGCATTTCTCTCTGACATGTTGATGAAGATCCCAGAGGCTAAAAGTGAAGTGGCAGCTGTGCTGCTCCAGCCCACCAGGGATCTGGAGCTGTTGTCCAAACTCTGCTGACCTTTGGTCCTGAGCCTGCCTTTTTCCAGAGGAGACTGGTAAGTGTTCAGAGTCAAACCCATGCACAAATTCTTCACAAGGACTGGAGTAAACCCTGTATCCTTCAGCTCTAGTCAAGAATGAGGGATGTACTCCTTGCCCATCTTCAATCTCATGCTCAAACCCAGCACTAGACCATGTTCAGTGTAGTCCCTGATAGTGTCTATTTTAATTTTGCTTTTAATTAGACACACAGTCATGTCCATTAGGTCAAAATTATCCTGCCCTCAATTTAATGAAAGCCTTAGGAAGCAAATGACGTCTGCCACAAGAAATGGCAGAGCTTTTCCCCTCGTCCAATTACGTAGTTGGGGTTTCCGTAGTATTAAGAGGGTTTTAGTTGGTCACTGGCTGGAGAAACCAAAGGATCAAGGTCCCGGAGGAGGGTGAAGACGAAAATAGCTCTCAGGGGATACGTCACGTTACTTGGATGTGGCTGCACCGACAGAGTAATCTCTGTCATGTGCCAAGGAACCTGTGATAAGCCCTCTCATAGTCAGATTGGTAATAAGATCAGTTACTTAATTCAAAGTGATTAAAACCAGGCTGGACTGCAAACAAAGAAATCATGTTCATGGGCCTGTGCAAAAAAAAATATACATATCAGGAAAGTAAGACTTTTCTGGACTGTCCTGTCACATCACTAGCGCTGAGCATCGCACCCTATAAACAATTTTGTGGCCAAATGCAATCCAGTGCAGCCCACAGACAGGCTGACTTTCCTACAGGCAGGCTCCCACTTCAAATGTATGTGACAAATACAATTTGCAAAGGGTTACCCACCAGCTGAGAGGCCAAAAGGACTTGGCACACTCTGGCCTATTTTTAAGCCAGTGCTGGGGCCCAAAGCACACTATGGCTGTAACCATTCGCACCACCTCCACAGGAGAGCTTGGCCCATGAATAATAGTGCCACTTCTACACCAAAGACATCAATTTCCTACAGAAAAGACAGCTTGACTTTGTAACTGTGCTAATGCCTTGCCTTTGGGCTCTGACACCACTTGGCTTGCCCAGGTGTATGTGCAGGATGAGTAGAAAGGGCTGGGCAACGTGACATCACCACACTGGACATGGAAATCAATGGCAATGTCCTAGCAACATCTAGGAAAGGATTTGGGATTCTCATCAGGGCATCCCCCAGAGCAGGGGGCACACAGACATGTGTGGGTACCACTGCCATCAGCAATGGGCAGCAAGGCACAGGCAGACACAAAGGAAGGGCAATTTTTTTCAGTCCTGCACCTTGGTACAAATTATCCCATGGCTACAGTGATAGGACACGACTGACAGGTCAGTGCCCTGGTGGCAGCAGGGAGTGGTGAAGCGGCTGCCTTTAATGGGTTTTCACCTGGAATCGGAAACGAGCGGTGAAAGAGGATTTTCTGTGCCGTGGCTGACATCCAAAAGGCCAGGAGCTGTGGTGGATCTGCGGGGATCCTCGGATGACGAATTGTGCTGACAAACACTGGACGTAATTCTCTCCGGCAAAGCAGATCAGTGGATGTTATCCTGCTTTTATTCTCTTCCCTCAGATGTGGTCAGCAAGAGTTTTTAAGTGTGACAGTGGCCCGCTGTATCCTGCCCAGCTCCCCCACCTGCCTGCACTCCCTCACACGGATCCCCAGGGTTTGCTGTGAGCATCACATGGCAGGGAAGAAGTTACAAAGCAAACCAAGCACAGTTTAGGCATTGTTTCCCTGGCTGAATGGTGGTTCAGAAGAGGCACAACAAAGGGGATGGCTGTTCCACGCCAGCTTCATACTCATCGGGGTCATCAGGACAGTTGGTAGCACGATGTGGTATCCCTTCCTGACTCCCCAAGCAGCCTCACAGAGAGGGCTTCAGGGAAGTAGAGAATTTCAGCCCCTGTCTGGTGATCCCCCTCAGTGTGCACGAGTGTTTCCCATTCCAGCAGCAAACAGCAGCAGCAGGACAACTCCAAGGACAAAGAAATCAGATCTGTGGCCTGTGAACCCATCAGCAACTGCATTGCCCACCTGCAGATGCCAGAGAGTCTGATCTTCCTGATTCAGAGAACAATGGCTGCAAGAGGGAGAGTCATTGGGACCAAACACTCAGAGGAAGAGGGAAATGGTCTCAGGAGGTCAAGGACGGAGAAGATCCCAGTATTTGCTATCAGTTAGGAAGCCTTATGAAAGAGCAGATCCCAGTAACGCCAGCCCTTGCTTTCCCAGTGTGTGACTCTTACCTGTACACATACATTTTAGGGCCTAGGGACTGCAGGTGCCCAAGGGGAGCCCCTGGTGCAGGGCTGTGGGCAGTGCTGGGCCATGCCATGACCATCTCCTCACTCTTCTGTAGCCCAAACCTGACAGGTGCCTGTCAGAGGGAATGGCTGCAGGCAAATGTCACTCTCCGGAGACATCCGAGAGCCACAAGTTTAGCAACAAGCACGTGTGCGCACACGTGTGCTGGCCGCAGGGCAGTGCCAGGCCCCCGCCCGAGCCGCCCACGGGGGCGGGCGGGGGACAAGCCAAGAGCGGGCAGAGGCCAGGCTGGGCCCCGCCGGGGCGGGCAGGGCTGTGTCACCGCCGGCACCGGCACCCGTGTGCCGGGCACTGCACGCCGGCAGCCTCCCACGCCCAGGAGGGCGGGTGTCCCACAGCCCCTGGGCACAGGCCCGCTGTGGCCCAGACACCACGTGCCCTTGACCCATGTGTCCAGGCTCTGGCGTGCCCTGGATCCTCCAAACTCAGGATCCCATGCCCCCGGGACTCTGCACCCTCTGCTCTCTGCATCCCTTCGCCCCAGGGCCCCGCTCCCCCAGGACACCATGTACCTGGACTTGTGGACCTTTGTACCTGTACCTGTGTCCAGGTACCATGTACCTGGACCTTTCGGACCCCAGACCCCCGCGGCACTGCTGGGACCCCACATCCCTGGGACCTCACACCCCCGGGAACCCCGATCCCTACACCCCCGGGACCCCACACCCCCACACCTCAGGAACCCCATATCCCTGTGACCTCCTGCTCCCGGAAGCCCCGATCCCTACGCCCCGGGACCCCCCATGGCCCCGGCCCCCGGCCCGGCCCCGGCCCCCGCCCCGCGGCATTCCCGGCCCGCCCCCGCGGGACTCCGAGCCCTCAGCCAAGTTTCTTGGAACTTTGCCTCCCGTGACGCACGCGCGGGCGCCGGGCCCCGTCCTCCCGCCGCAGCCAATGGGCGGCGGGGGCGCCGGGGCGGCGGCCAATCGGCGCTGGCCGGACAGTTCCCCGGTCCTGACCGACCTTCACCGCCCGGGCGGGGGGGCATAAAAGGGCCCCGCGGCGGCGCGCGGCGCTCCCGCCTCTCCACTGCGGCGGACACGGCACGGGCGGCACCGCGGGGCTGGCGGAGAGGTGAGCGCCGGGAGCGGAGGGAGGGAGGCCGTTCCCGTGTACCGGGTCCCCGTGCGCCGGTGATACGGGCGTCCTGTGCACTGCCGGGAGGCCGTTCCCCTCTACCGGCTCTCCGTGCACGGGAGTAAGGGTGTCCAGTGCACCGCGGGGAGGCCGTTTCCGCGTACCGGGATCCCGTGCGCCAGGGACATGGGCGTCCTGTGAGCTGAGGGGAGGCCGTTTCCTTGTACCGGCTCTCCGTGTACCAGGGACACGGGCATCCCGTGCAGCGGGAGCCGGGAGGGAGGGATGTCGATCCCGTGCTCCGGGGTACGTGTCTCCGGCACCGGGGTGTCGCGTCTGCTCGCTGTCCCCCGCGCCGGCGGGGAGGCGGGCGGGCCAACCCGGCGAGCCCCGGAAGCAGCCCGGGGAGCCCCGGCCTCCCGTCACTGACCGCCCCTCCGCTCCCGCAGGTCCGGGCCGATGGTGGGAGGCAGCCCCCGTCGGAGCCCGGCCGCACGCCATGCCCTGGAGCGTCCGCTGGGTCGGCGGCTGCGGCGCCCAGTCCCAGAAGCAGTGCAAGAAATCCTCCTTCGCCTTCTACCAGGCGGTGAGGGACCTGCTGCCCGTCTGGTTCCTGGAGGACATGCGGACCATGGAGGTCTTCCACTGGGAGGACGGGGGCAAGGTGAGCGTGTACTCGCCCTCGGAGGCGCTGCTCTACGCGCTGGTGCACGACCACCAGCCCTACGCCCGGCACCTGCTCACTAAGTTCCCCCAGAGCGCCCTGGCCGTGCCCAGCCAAAGCTTCAGCTGCTGCCAGTCAGCCCCGCACCTGGCCATGGCCGTCCGCTACAACCGCGTCCGGGTGCTCTTCCGAATCCTCAAGGCTCTCCAAGCCTTGCCCCCGAGTGACCGAGCCGCCCACCTGGACCGCCAGGGCTGCAGCCGCGTGGAGGGCGGCAAGACAGCCTTGCACATGGCCTGCGAACTGGTGCGGCCCGAGTGCCTGCTCCTGCTGCTGGGGCACGGCGCGGCGCCCTGCCTGCGGGACAGTGCCGGGAACACCCCCCTCGACACCCTGCTGCAGCAGATCTCCCACATGCCGGCAGCTAACATGCGTGCCAAGGTCCTCTGCCTCGACTGCCTCTTCCTCTTCGTGCCTCAGGACCTCAAGTTTGCAATGAAGCAGCAACTGTTGGACAACCGGCAGCAGTGGCAGGACCTCCTGGGGGAGAACAGGTTCCAGTGCCTGGTGGGCTTAGCTCCCCCGTCGCTGTTTGTCGGAGCCATGCGTGTCTTGATCAGGACCATTTCACCTGAGCACTTCCCAGAGGCTCTGGATAATCTGCCTCTGCCTCATTTTCTAAAGCCTTTGGACTTGAAACTGGAGAGCTAGAGGGGCGGTATGAGAGCCTCCCGCTCACCTGACAGAAATAGACTTGTGCTAAAAATGTATCAATACACAAAGCTGCTAATGCAGTGGCCAAGTATCTGTTTTACTGAGAACAGTATTTTTTAAAAGAATTGTATCTGGCACTTTAGAATATATTTTATTTAAAGATCCCTGTGGTGAGGTGAGGGCCATGCTGCATTTTATAAAGATGTTCTATGGCATGTACAAATGAGGGTATGGGGAAGAACGTATTTGTAAATACATCCGAATAAACCACTGGCAGATGTGATCAAAATACAAATCAACTGAAAACCCTGGAGTGGCATGTGCCTTGGAAAAGCGTGTGCAGGGTGGGGGAGTATCTTTTTGTTAGGATTTCCCTGTTACATAAGCCTTGCCGTCCTGGAACAGGATGACTCCTTTTTTACAGCTCTCCTAATACATCTTGGCAGAGATGCGGGGTTTTTTTTAAAGGCACAGATGAAAACTTCCTCATCTTGTACACAAGACGGAAGAGAAGCCAGATACTGTTACAACTTCCCTAAACAAGGCTGGCAAGGATGTGCATCTGAACAAAATGTATTTTAAAATATGCATAAATAACAGTTGGCTTCCTTGTAAAGTTGTCTCTGTTACCCTTGGAGGGCCAAGGTGTTTATTTTCAGGCAGAGAGATGGAGCACATGCGTTCCTGTGGCCAAAAATGTACCTACCCTGGCCGGGCTGGACCCTGCAGCCCCTCTGTGATTGCAGGTGAGGAGGGCAGCACAGAGCAGGAGGGCCAGCCTGCTATTCACAGAGGGATGTAAGGAGGTATGACAATGGCCCAGGATCCTAGATCATGGGTTTTTTCAGTGGATTCTGGCTGCTCCACTGCTGCTTCCCATCAGTGTGTGATGGCTCAGGTTCAGCTGAGAGCACCATGGCAGTCTTGGTGTCCACTCTGGGTGCCAGAGGAGTAGCTTAGATATCCAGCCTTTCCCCAGCTATCCCTTCTGAGATGCTTCAAGGTACAAACAACATCCTCACAGCTGCTCCAGATAAAAAAGCCCTTTCAGGGTACTGTCCTTCCAACACTTCTGTTTTGACTGAGCTTGCTCTGCAGCCTTTACTCTTCAGCATTCTGGGCAGTCCCTGTGTGCTCTGCAGGGAGCTGTGCTGGCTCTACCAGCCCTGCAATGATAGTGATCTCCTAGGACACAGCACTGGAGCCTTGGCTCTGCTCTTGGAAGTTGTCATTGAAACTGTGGAGTTTTGTTTCAGGACTTAAATTCATAGCCAGGGAGTTGTTTGCCACTTGAACTATTTCAGGACTGCTGTTCACTCTAGAGTCATCAAGGAATTGATGTGCTTAGGAGAGAAGAGCTATGTTCAAGGCCCAAATTTCTTTATTCATTAATTAATTTTGGTTAAGGATTGAAAAAAAACTACAGAATTAAGCACTATAAGCTATTCATGTTTCAGCAGAACAGAGTGGTATTTCATCTAAAATAATCTCTGTACTGCATGCACAATAAAAGATATGCCATGCTTCTGAAATTTGAGAAGAAACAGAAAGAAGATTGCTATTCTTAGCCTGATAGCATTGAAGATGTTTCCTAGAAGAGAAAATGTTCCTTTTTCCTAAGAAATGAAGCAGATACATGCTCAAACCCACTACCATGGGAAATTCAAATCCCTTGCTGGAAAACATGGAAAAATTCTAACAATTCTCTTCAGCTACCTTGTTGACTATAAAAATACAGAAATCCAGAGAACTAATCCTAATCTTCTAAACTTAGCCACTTAAAAAAATTATCTATGTTCCTACATTCTTTATTAGAGCACCTGTTCCCCATTGCTTCTGTAACAACGGTGTGGAAAATCTTCCTGGACAAATAGTAAAGCAGTCAGGTCTAACTTGGACATGGCAAAGCGTCATGAGGTGGGGGAAGAGACAGAGCTGGGGGGTGGGACAGAATGTTTATCAGCTTTGCTGACAAAGACATAATGAGATTCAGCAGTAGGGGGGAGTTGGTTGGTTGGTTGAACTGAGGGCTGGAAGATGCTCCTGCTCCCAAGCTGTGATAGTAATTACACACTGGAACAGCACAACAGGCTGGGCAGGATATCCTACACCTTCAAATGAGCCCTTTAACAAAACACGAATGCAAAGGCTGCCCTGTGACTCCCTGGAGCCCTCCCACCAGCTCTGGAGTAATTCATTTCAACAAACAGAATGGATCCCCTCAACATGTGATGGGTCCAAAGCTGACTGCTCTACCCTTCCTGTTATTCTGGGACAGGAGTCAGTGCCAAGCCCACGCTGGGATGGCTCTGCCAAAGATCACCAACAGCCCTCACTGTGTGTGGCTCTTTGATGTCTGCCATGCTTCAACTGGAGAGGAACTGTGGGCAAAATACACCCGTGAGCATGTGGATCACCCCCCGAGCTGGGGCCAGGCTTCTTTGTCAGACAGAGTCACAGGTTGCAAAAAGGCTGGGGCTCCTCGGCATTGGAAACAGAAGTCTTTTGTTTATAGACCAAGCAATAGCAGCATCATCTTTCCTCAGGCTGACCTGCCAGCACATCTCTGTCTTCTGCCACCTTTAGGGCACAGTGGAGTGCAGGCTCCACAGCCCATTCAGTTTTGCATCTCTTGGAGAAGGCTACCAAGAAAAGTGCCAAGAAGTGCCAGCTGCATCACCACTGACAAGCTTAATAAAGTGAACATGGACAGTGATTATGTCACTGCAGAAGAGAACTGTGGTGCTAGAGCCAGGAAGCTGGCCACAAAGGTGTGAAAAAAGATTCACAAGTCTTAACACCATGGGAGCACAGGGGTAAGGAGATAAAAGCTTCTGTCTTACCTGCACAGGTTAATGTTATCCCAACAAACAAATTGCTCATCCATAGGAAATGCTTTCCAAAAGCATGCAAGACAGTAGATAGAACCAGCATTCCTGAAAAGCTTGGTTACCGTCAGTCCCCTAAAAAACTACTTTCTGTCAGGAAACACTGATGAAATCTAATAAATATGTGCCATGGATTGCTCAAGCACTTTCAAACCAAAATATTCATATACTACCCACCTTGTAGGACAAAGTGGTTTTATTTGCTGTGACAGGTAAAAAAGGCCTGCAACATTATCGTTCGGAAAGCAAGGGGAGGGAGGAAGTACTGAGTTAGTTTTGACTCTGCAGCTGACTCCTCTCTGCAGCTCCCAAAGTTTAGCCTGCCTAGAGTCTGCTGAAGGAGATGAAATCTATTGTAATTTTGAGCAACGTGTTTAAAAGATGGGTTTGTGCTCTTGAACAGTCTTCTTTACCTTTCCTGGCACAGAGGCAATGAAAGACAGAGACTAGAAAAGGGCCAGCGTGCCAGGTTTGTTTCCTAATTTCCTATTTGTCCTATGTCTGGTGTTCATATGGGTTTTTGATTTGCAGTATAAGAAATCTACTGACATCAGCAGATCCTTGTGCATTGCATCATCCCATCCAGGCAAACAAGGCACTCATGCCATGTGCTTAATATTTAAAGAGCACTGTAAATGATCTAAGTTAATAACGGTACTTCCATCCCTGCTTGGTGTCAGCATGTGTCTGAGGCTGCATAACCATTCATTCCCAGGCTGGCTTCAGTGGTCTCTCCTCCTCCACCTGTAGCCTGTGAAAAGGAAGTTCTGCTTAGGACTTGCTCAGACCACATCAAACTGTCCTCTATTACCAAGAATCTCATCTATGGTGCAGCAAGGCTCCTGCCTGCATTGATTTACTCCTGATCTTCCCACCACACAGGGTCAGGTGCACGTGTAGCACAAGAGTGGAAGGAGCTGAGCTCCCCCACAAAACCTAACTCAGCAGGAAACAAAAATACAGTTTGCAAAAAAACATCAGAGATCCCTCTCTGCTGCTACAAGAAATGGAACCAAGTTCACCTGGGATACAAAGATTGCCCCCACTTGCCCTGATGACCTGAGAAATGACCAGTGTCTGCTTGCCCAGTGGTTTAGTTGATAAATGAAAAAAATCACATAAATCAAAAAAGAAAATTTCAGAAGCCTCAAATGAAGAGAAACTCATCATGTTTAGGAATTACTGCCAAAGCCAGGAGAGCCTGGCCATCTAGTCTAAATTATGTATGACCCAGGCCAGCAGTTCTCATGTTGAGCTTATCACATCTGATTGATTTACAGCATCTGCTTTAAATCCAACCTTACTTTATTGATTTTTAAACTGGCACATCCAAGGCTCTCTGAGGAACCTGTAGCCAAGCCAAACAAAGATCCCATCCAGCTAACCTTAATCTCTCATCTGTCCCTAAACCCCAAAACATCCCCTGCCATCAACCTTGCCTCCTTATTCTCTAGGAAAAAATATTCTTTTCCTAATACAAACGTGAGAGCTGACCAAAATGGATCTGAACCATCAAGGAGAGAGGCAGAGACAAGTCAGAGGAGCAAGGAAGGCAGAGAGGGACTTTGATCTGTCCCACACTTCAGCTTTCTGAGCAAGGTTTTAGCAAATCTGAGCCAGTAAGTCAGGATCCTGTGTGAGCTCCAGACCCTCCAGTCACTGTAAGGTTACATTCCCTGAACTGCAAATCTAATGGGAAGCAGAACAAATCAACAGTTCTCCTTCAGGAAAGCAAGAGAGGCCTGAAAAGCTCAATTCCCCAGTTCAGGAGCCATGGCAAGACACCTGCTTGCCTGGGATAGGAGGGGTGACCATGGACCCGTCTCCCCCTCCCTGTGCTCCCCAACTAAGGCAAACACAAGGGCGATACACTCCATGGACCTCAACGGGGAGATGAACAATTAATGCCAGACAAGTCCTTTCCCCAGGGTCCTCTGTGGAAAGCAGTGGAAGGAGGCCAAAGGAGGAGAGAGAGACTTCCAGGCAGAAAGGACTTGGCTCAGCCAGGACAGGGAGCAGCTTCCAGCTCTGAGGAGGGCAGCATCCCCCCTGCCTCTTGGCCCCCTGATTCCTGCACGGTTTGCTGTGAGGGCCACAGTTCCTCTCCCACAGTCTCGTGGCTGTGGGGGCAAATTGACTGTCCTCCCAGCAGTGACCAGGCAGTGTACACAGACCTTGACTCTGTTTGGAAGACTGGGCAGCCCCATCTTCTCTCTCAGCCAGCAAAGCAACTTTGCCCAGAATTGTCCCTCTGCTCCTTTGTTCCAGTCCCAGTGGTAATTACTGTTTTGATGTAAGGGGTGTTTTTTATGATCATGCTCTTAATATTCAGGCTTCATTTTATAATCATTAGGGGTTTTTCTTTTTAACAGTGCAAGTAAATTGCAGTAAACACATACTACATCACACTCATATTTTTAATGTGATGTCATTTTTCTGACAAATGTTTGAGGCAGCATTTTAGAGCAAAGCCTAAAAGGATAAGTACTTTCTAACTCACAGTAAGAGAGAGAATGAAATCCCTTGGGGAGCTGAGTTTCTGAACATGATTTCCTCTAAAACCACCTGCTAGTGCTCTCCTGCTCTCTCCCACTCCTGCAATAGGGAAAGATATTGATGGTTAGTGACTCAAAGTGACAAGGCAGAGGGCTGCAAACTCTCACACTGATTTCAGTCCCTTGTTAATGCCATGCCCAGTCAGGACTGTGGCCAAAGGCAGGCTGGATAAAATTCCCTAACTGGTAAAGGAGGTGATCTGAACAATGGCTTGTCCACTTTTTCCGTGGGGAGAGGGGCACACCACTTCTGCTAACACATCTGATAACTTTCTGATAACCCATCTGCAGGATCTCCCAGCAGGAGCAGGGCTGAAGGGCCTGAAGGGCCCCAGAGCTTAGGAAAACTGCTGTAAGCACTGTAGGACCAGAGAACCATTGCAGAGCTCTCAGTGCTCTGGGAAAAACACTCACCACCAGTGGGAAGAATGTGGCACTCCCTCGGGTTTGCCTCCTCCTTCAGATGCCCAGGGTTTGACTCAGCTTTGCTGCTGCCTCATTTTCCCTGCCAGCAGCAGCATCAGAGCTGTGGTTAGACTATGAATGTCCCGGTAGAAAAACACCCTCTGAGACAGCCCTGAGGTAAGAGCTGCTGGGAGGGCAGAGCAGGTGAGTCACTCACTGAGTCACTCAGCAGGTAGAATATTTTGAAGGATAAAACCAAGTAATTTCCTTCAAAGTGGAATGCCAGCTACACATCACCCAGGCTGCCTTCACTATGGAGAGCATCAGCTGAGGTGTTGGAGCTCTCTACAACATCCTGGCCAGAGACAAGCAATTCACATCCAGCATCATCCTCCCAACCTTCATGACAGGTCAGCAAGCTACCATCCTATCAGCCAGGGCTGTGGTGTCAAGCTCTAGGTGAAAGACACAAGGTGCATTTCCTCCTAATCCTCTGCCCTGGTCAGTCTGGTCTCTGTGAGACTGTAACTCTTCCTGAGAGTCACCACCCCAGACTGGGTGTGCAGAGAGGCACTCCACCCTTCATTCTTTCTGCCAGGAATAAAATCCTCTCTCTAGCACAGCACGTCCCAAGGCTCTTGTCTGCCACTGATCCCTTCCAGCACTTCCAGCCCTGCTCTCAGGATGCCTGGGGAGCACACTACCAGCATGGCAATGGGCAAAGAGCATCCAAGCTGTCCTTCACTCTTCAGGAGACTGGGTAAGCCTCAGCTCCTCAGTGAGATCAAGCCCCTGTGGAAGCACAGAGTAGGAGGCACCTGGGGCTTTGGGAAGACAGGATGGCCAGGTAGACACTGGGGCCAAGCACCACAACACCTGTATCATGAATGCAGTGAGAACTTGAGTTCCTTTGGTACCACATGGTATCAGCTGTGCTTACACATAGGCTTAGACATGACTAGTAGTGATGTGTGTGTGGTACTGAGCCACTGCCCACATGATCAACAGCCAACTCACAGCACATCTCCTTTTGCCAGTTCAGAGACACAGAGCAGTTAAATCCCAGCTTCTGGGGTCAAGCTTTTCCTGAGTAACATCAGCAAACATTCTTATCAGTAACATCCGCAAATATTCTTATCACCAGAGGTCTCTGGCTCAGTATTGTCCTGCAGTGGCCACCACAGCAGCCTTTAACTCCTCAAGTCTCACAGGCACCCACAACACAAGCCAGATAGCAGCAGACCTTGTCCTGCAGGTGCATGCTGCACCTGCAAACAGCATTTTTGCTGGTACCAGCCCAGAGTTGTCAGACGGGTGTTTCTACTGCACAGCTGAGCCCCTTGGGGCTAAAGACAGAACCACAATGCTCTGCTCAAACAGCAGGACTCTCATGTATTCCCATCCTTTTTCCACTTAAACTGAATGATGGGGGAGGAAAAAGGGGGAGTAAATTACTTTGCTAGCCCTGACAGCGAGGGAGCAATTTTTCCAAGCTACAGCCAAGCAGAAGAGGGAAGAAGCGACACAGAGCTTGGCTCTGCCCACCTCCAACTCAGAAAGAAAAGCTCTGCTGAGCAAATGCTGTGCCTTTCAGAGGGTGCTAAGCAGCACTGAGTACTCACTCTGGGAGGTAATAAGTCCCAGCTGGTAGTCTGGATCTGCATCTATTCACCTTTTCAGCATTTGCAGTTCATGCATGGGAAGTGGCACTGTACTGTACCAAACCAAGGACACAGAGCTGGGAGGGTATTCGGAAGTCTTTTGTTCCAGAATCAAAAGAAGCCTTTCCTGCCTCCTACTTGGGATTTGATGCTTTAGAAACTGGTTGCTCAGATACCAAACAAATCTTGTGTAGACTCCCTATTAAAACAAAAGCATAGAAATTTATGTAACCAAATCCCTGCTTTGGACTGTGACCTTACCAGGCCCTATTCATTAATTAGGCTACACTGAAGCTTTACTCACATCCAAACCTGACACTGATGCAGCTCACTCTGTAGGAGCCACCTTTGCTGATGGGACACATACCAAACATGCTGTTTTAATCCCACACTGACCACAGGTGGCCTTGACATTAAATACAGTGTGGGAGAAAGATGTGTCCTACCTCTCTCCGTTAGCTGCTGTCTGTGAAGAAAAAAAACAAGTTTGGCTATCCAAGCCAATGAATTTTAGCTCAGCTGGCAGCAGGACTGCACCCCCTGAGACAGCAAGTCTTGAGCTCCAACCCTACAGAAAAACCCGTGTTCTTTGTGCTATCAAACCATGAAACTTGCACATTGCTCCTGGCATTTCTACCTGCCTTCCCAGCTCCCAAGCCTCTGCAACATGGTTTTTTATGGGTTAATGGGAAAACACAACTCTCCTGGTTTGTGGTTCCCTTTCCTATTGCAGTAGGATGTATCTGCCCATCATGCTACTGTCAGGCCCACACCCTCAGTGTGAGCCCAACACTTGACATCCTGCTGAACTGGGCAGTGAGGGTCACCTCACTCTGCTGACCACTCGGGTTTGCTCCTTTCTGAGCAGCCTTTGGGAACTGCCCAACCAGTCAGTCTGTCAGCAGCAAACCTCCAGTTCCTCTTTCCTGTTTGCCTGCTCTCCTCCTCAATCTGCCTTTAGGTAAAGATGAGTTTACTGCTGATTTACTACAATAAACACATGAGATGGCTGGGTTTGGGGAAAATGACCAGGTGATTAATAAAACAGACAGCTCAGGCCTGTTGATGTCAAAGACTGATACTACACATGAGCATTCACCTGTGGAGGGATCACCTTTATGGAGAGAGATTATTGGAACCAGCACCTACAGCCTAACAAAAATAGATTTACTACACAAGTATAACCATTTGCCTTTTACAAGTCTCCCATCTTGTTGTAATGACAAATCATCAGTGGTCAAAGGAATATTTCTTATTTATGCTCATGACATACTGATTCTGAAAATAAATAACCAAGCCAACCCCCAGGTATGTTACAACTATTGCAGGTGATGTCATGTGTTATGAGCCTGCTGGTGGCATTGCTTTTAAGCCTCTTCTACAATAAAAAAGCATTGTTTTCACACAGGTCATCAATAAGCCCTGAATGTTCTCATGGATAAGAGAAGTGCTGGAGGACTGATGTGCAAAACTGCTGTGCAAAACTGCTGTGTTCACCAAATGACTGTACAGGCCATTTATTCATGAGTTGGACTCTGTGATCCTTGTGGGTCCCTTCCAACTCATAATATTCTGTGATTATGTGAAAATGACATCAAAGGAAGATGCACTCATTCTTCACCTTCAGAATTCTTGATTTTCTGCTAACATCATTCAGATCTATCAAGCAGAACACGAAGGGACATAAGAGTACTTTAAGAAGAGAAAACAAGGTGATACCACCTACATAAAAAGAATCAAGCAAAGCAACAGAACATTAAATGGCTCTGACAGACTGATGTTCTTATTTCTGTATGTAATTACAGGGCTTGTTCCCTTTGTCCAACCTTAAATGCTTCATGGAATGGAACTGCCACCATTTCCTGACAACAGCACAACCTAATAAGTCTTATGATAAGAAAATGCTTCCTGCCATTAAGCCTGTTTCTTCTTCCCTCATTCTTCTTCCACAGGTCAGAATTACTCTCTTTGACATTCCCTGAAACCATCATTTTCCCTTCTGCTCACCCTAGCAACCATGGATTAAGGAAGGTATTCTTTCAAGGCTCTTTCACTCCTTTCCCTGCCCCCTTCCCAAGGGGGAGCATTATCTCCGCTCTTACTGGTTTTCTCAGAATGTCTTTTCTGAAATTCAGGTGCTTTCAGCTGTTTGCAGTAACACTGATGTGAACACATCAATATCAGAAGGAAATGAAGTTACATTAGCACTATGCAATGCAATAGACTTCACCCCAAACCAGGAACAAAAATGCAAATATTCCACAAAACCACTATCAGAGGCCTCCTGCAACTTGACTATCTTTTGAAAAGATACGCTCTTATTTCCCAACCAGTGGTATAAAATGGCTTCCAAAGATACTCCTTACTTATGTGGACTACAGCGGAGATGCTGGGATAAAGAGAGGGGGGGAAAAAAGATGGTTCCTTCCCCAAGTGTCATCCATGTTAAGATTTTATGAGTCACTGCCAAAGGACTATCACATTATAGAAAGAAGATCCATTTATTTTGCAAAATCACTTGCTTGGGATGGCTTCCAAAAACATCTTACTTGGCTGAACATAAGCATAGTTGCCTCTTGAGATGTTATATGGCAAAGCCTGCTAAAAATATTCCTGAAGCTTTTCCAGGGTCCATTGTAGTGAAAGCTTTGCCATGAATAGGACTAAATATGAAAGACAAGCATTCCAGTATTTCCTACTTGCCTGGCTGTGTTTTCACAAAGTATTTTTTCAAAATAGTAAAAAACCAATTTTTTCTCCTAGTCAGCATGGTTATAACTGTAGCCAATACTTCCTGAGAGTTACATGACAACTGAATTCAGATACTCTTAATCTGCTATTGGGAAAACAGCTAAATATAAGTCAAGAGATCAACAATACCAGTGCTAATAAAAATGAACTCGGATTTCTTTTCTTCTCTTTTCTGGGGCAAGAGCAATGTTCATATTCCCACTGCAGTAGTGTTTCTGGAGCAGTGATTCTTCAAGATGCTTCATCAGGCACTGCCAAGTGGACCACATTTGTTTACAGAAGCGTAAAACTTCTGTGGTGCTTTCTATTAAAAACTAGATGGGAAAAGTGCAGGAAAATCTACAAGGAAGTTTTAGTGGTGACCCAGGTCAACCCACTCAAGAATTTGGGAATAGCTATTTTAAATGTACTCACTCTGAACAAGCTGTACTTGTAAAACTAAGAGTAACAAAAAGTGAGAATCTTGAATGCAAAATGAAAACAGGGTAATAATATGCAAATTATCTGGGTGAGAGGCCTAATTGTTGGGTCCACTAGACACTGGATTTTAAAAGTACCCTTGTCAAGGTCAGAGATGAGTACTTTTGGAAAACCACTGTCACTCAATGTCCTGAAATAATTGTAGATGGTAGACACAATACGGGCTGAGCTGCTCCCCTCAACATTTAACTTTTAAAATCAAAAACTGCATGAAATTTGGTGACATTCACCCTGAGAGAGCATGAACAAAGTTGTATTTGTAATAACAACTGATCAAGGATGCAATTTGTGTCTCTCGTGCTGATGTGTTCTACCCTGGCTGACTTTGGGAACTTTAGCAGGGAACCCTAGATTTAAAGCAAGAATCCTTAGAGATAGACCTAAGAAACCACCCATTTGTCCATATCTGCAAAAGATTCCTCTTATCCCCCACAGAGGCTGGCAAAACTCACCAGGCAGGGAATCCTATGTAGGTTATGAGCCTGTCCATGCTGCCCAGAACAAACGTGCTGAGGGAGACACCGAAGTCTGGGCTCTCGGCAGTACAGTTCTGCAGAGACAATGTTATTCTCAAGGTCCCTGAAGCTGACAGGAAGATAGATGCCAACCTGCTTCTAAAAGTGGCCCTGAGAAATCACTGGCTGTGACTGCAATACTCAGGGACTGAATGAAGCACGCCTTTTAAGTGAAAGCCGAGCTCACCTTGCTTGGTATGCTCTGAAAACTCATCTGGAAAAACATGGCATCTCTCACCCATTAGAAAAACAAACAAACAAACAAACAAACAATCATCTGTTACCTTCCATCTCAAAAGTCTTCTACTAAAATCAGGTTTAAAAAGTCACTGTATTTGCAAGCAACCAGCAATGGTAAACACGCTGAAAAGGACTAAGGACAAGGTTAAAGTTGACACAAACCCCTGCTGGTTTAAGCTCTGTTTTTTATTAAAACTGAAGTTAAAGTGGAAGGAGCTGCTTCACTACATCCCTGGACCTCAACTCCCATCCTACATCAATTAGAAATGGCAAGATGGGGAGGAAGGAAAGAGGGTGCCATACAAAACACTCAATTGCCTGTGTTTTCCTCAAAGTATTTGCTCTATGTGGGCATCATGTAAACGCATGAAAGGACAGGAGAAAGATCTCCCCACTAAGCAAAGAACAGTATGAGAAGCCATCAGCAGGCCCTAAAAATGAAGAGATTCAGCTTCCCAGTGTATACATTCCAAGCAGAGACAAACACATGTTTCAGAGTTTTTTGCTGTTGTTTTAAACAGGCCTCATGTTGGCAGTATTTTAAGTAATCAGCTAACGAGACCTGAAGCCCAACAGATCTTCTACACAAGTACCTATGGCATCGATGTTAATATTTAACAAGGTCAGCATTATTATTCCAGCAATTACAAAGAGAACCAACAGTGTTAAACATGTTATTTCAAAGTGTTACACTGATCGTTTACCATGGTCTCCCCAACTTAAAAGGTCTGACTTTCACCACAGCACCATGGAGCAAAGTGCAGGTCCATTGCTTCACATGTTTTTATCCCCAATTTGGAGTGCTGGGCGCGGCTCACAGAGGGAACAGACCTTAGACCATCTGTTGAGGCACAGAACGGATTTAGCAAGACAAGCGTGGGAGCTGAGCAAGTAAAATCTCAGTCATTCTAGCAATTACCCTACTTACTTTGCACTGCCCATGATCAGCTGGCTGGTCTGTTCCCTAGAACACCCAGGGATTGTGGGGTTTCTTGCTGGCAGTTGCAGTTTTTTCCCTGCAGCTCAAGCAAATTCATTCTCTATGGTACATCCCCCTGCTCTGTAGCCAGGCACACGTGCCAGGAATTCTGCTGGAGGCTTCTCTGGAACTTATAGTTTTTTCCTGGGAGAGATCTAGTTAGCTTGATCTTTCACCTGACCCAACAGAGCTTAGCTAAATTCATCCAGCCCACGTTTAGGGAAAAATACAGCAGCATGACAGCCTCAGCAAGGAGTCATCTGTTGAGTATTCTCATTTCATGCTTTAAGGGATGTCAACACCTGTGTCACTTCTCCATTCCATACACAAGACACCTCTGCACACCCTTAACAGCAGAGAGCTCTCAGCAAAGGCTCCCCACACTGATTACACAGCAGGTCCACTGAATACAAATCAAGCACAGTCACTTGTGCAAACCCAAGATGGTAAGTACAGGACCGTAATAAAATTCTGTACACATCTTTAGGTACATTTTCTCTGGATATGAGATTCAAAACACAAGTGTTGTAAGTGGAACTCTCCTTCCTTTATCTGCTCTAAGTGTATCTCAGCTGAGGTTATGAGAAAATTATATTAAAATGGAAAAACAAGTCACTGGTTTCTTCCGTATCAGAAATGGTGAATAATGTTTGAAAGATTAATTCGTAACTGCAGCTCCACTCAGTGATATTCAGCTGTGTACTATTCAATTCTTCTATCAGAATCACAGGCTATAAAAATCCCTGTATTTAGAAGTGATTTCTGAGGGTCAAAATGGAAACGGCATTTTTCAGTTTGGAAGATTTAGTACTTTTTGGTATTTTTTTATTATTGTTATTATCTTCTACAGAACAGAAATCAAAGCTCTTATTTATGTGCATATACATATGCATATAAATATATATAAAGTCCACCATCCATAAGAACATGAAGATTCTCAAACAGATCTTTACTTTTTCTATGCTTTTTTCTTCCACTAGCATCAAGCAGGATTTTAACCTTATGGCTAATATTTTTTAGCTATATTTACATACATTTCAAGTCAGGTAGACTCAAAGACCAAAGGAATCATCATGGTAATTTCACCCAACTTCTAGTGTGATACCAGCCACAGAACATTCTAAAACATTTCCTGCACTGAACACAAACTTTACTTCCCATCAATTTCAAGCAGCGAGAAATCCATTACTGATAAACCTAGATATTGCTACTCAGCAGACTAGGGAGATAATTTCATTCATCCAGACATTTTAATCTTTATGGTGGAGCTCCGGTTGTAGTAATTCACGAAAGATAATGACTGCAACTCAACTTTCACTTTTCAGTAATTAAAATCTAGTCCTATATATTACAAGTTATCTTCTGTCCTGCTGATGTGAGAGTGATTAACTATGATAACTCATTATCAAAAAATCAGGGTGATCTACTTTGTTTGGCACAGGATGCATCAGCTTTCTTTGCTGGCTACTTGCCACCATAATACTGTTTCCAACATATAACTTTGGCTTTCACGAAGGCTGCAAGAGGAATAAAGTTTGCATCTCACATTTTACAGCTGGAAATCCTCAATCCAGTCTTACCTCTCTACTCCTGACAGTAGGGATGGGATGTAGACAGGGCCAGTTAGTGTAAAATCTGGAGACCTGAGAATTTACACCAAAGTAATGAGAACTCCCTACCTTCATAAACAATTTATGCTTCACTAACTGCTAATTAACCAGGCAAAGCCATACAAGCACTTGAATTTCAAGCCCTTATACTCAGAACAGCATTTACTGAAAAAGTGTATCAAGGCTGTTCCTTGAAATCTACACAGAACTTGCTGAAACAACTAGCAAGAGCTCACTTATTAAAGAGACTTTCAAGAGAAAAGCAAAAATATAAACCAGAATGTCACAAGTCTGAAATAGTCCACAAGTGACTTTGAAATGCTTGGCAGACCTCATCTATTGAAAATATAGGGGAGTTATGTATGATGTTCTGATGTTCACAAGTGTGTGGGAAGAAGGGGGGATTCCAGTCTATTCCATCAGACCCTCTTTGAACAGGTAACGAAGGCTGAAGACATGTGAAACTTTGTACCTGCACAAATAAAGCTGTTTAGATAATGATCCAAGTTCATTATTGTCACTCATTGTAATTTCCCTAGTCGTAGAACTGTTTCATATGAACAGTTCTACTATCTTACCTAAGGAATTAGCATATTTTCTTTGACCCTTGTTAGTGAAAGATTTTCTCTGTACATAGAGATCATTTAACATGATCCTATTTATTTTCATTGCTGGGAGACAAAGAAAACCAGAAGTTTCTCATCTATCTAAGATGGCTGGTTTCATAAGAACTCATCACAGTCACCTTCCTTAAGCTGTGACATCAGGATTATTCCTGCATAACAGCAAGGAGCCAGTGCTGTAAGGAGACTACTATCTCCCTGCAGGAGCCAGAGAAGCAGCTGAACCAGTTTGTCAAGATAAAAGCTATGATAATTAGCAAGGACACTGCCATCTGAATCTGAACAGGATTCCTGGGGCTGGATGTGTGTTTAAGAGTCAGAAGCCTCATTAATCACTGTTACATTCTCTTGCGTGAAGTTACCCAGGTCCCAACTCAGTCAGGAAACAGCTCTCTCCTTTGGGAAGCTAAGCCAAGGTGTTCTCTTTTGAGCCCTAGCTGCAGTTCCAGTAAAATGCCAGAAACACAGGAAGTCCTCAGATAATGAATAATTCAAGGAAGGGTGCAGTTACAGCACACGTGGTACAATCACCATTTTCTGCTGGACCATTTTCTAGCTGGAACCACAAATGCATATTTTTCACTGAGAGCTAAATATTCAACGTGCAATTTTTGTTCAGCACGTAAAAGAATTTTTTTTTTTTACTTCTATTACAGCAAGACTATCTTAATATGGAGGCAACAAGCTTAATATTCAAATATGAGACATGTTTAATTGTCTTTGCTTGAATGATGAACGTTTTGCTGGTTTGACACACCTGTCACAATTTAAAAAAATATATAAAACAAACTTCACAGTAGCCAGGTCCTTACACTGTCATTACCATGTTGTCTGGGGCAACATTAGGGAAGGATTGCATAAGCACAGCCTTTCACAACAAGACAACTACAAGACACAGAGAACTCTCTTGTAAATCACACAAAAGATGAGTCTTACCACAGTAATTTATTTCTTAAAAATCTAATTTATTGCACTTGTCTTAAAGCACAAACAAAACCAAAAACCTAAATACAGAAATAAAAGTAAAAAACCCACCCTAATTTTGTTGAAACTACCCTAAAAAGTAGTCTGTAAGAGCTCTTGACACCAATTGAATATTAACGACCATAGCAAGGAACAGCATTATACAGTAAATAAACAACTAGCAAGCTCAAACCATTACTAAGATGACTTTGAAAAATGTAATACAAAAGTGTCACTATTAAATAATGCCATTGTACTTGAGCATCTGGTGCTTGGAGGGCACAGGGAAGTTGTCCTTTCTCATGTCCCTTCTCCAAAGTGATTGACTCGGGAGTTGCCATAAGATACTTTTAAGGTGAATTTCAGCTTCTTTGGGGTCCTCAAGACACCAAGCTAGGCTTGCATAAAATAGACTGGGTTACTTCACAAGCTGATTCCATTACCATCCACTTCCAGACAGGCTAAAAGTATCCCTCTGGGGTAATCCCTGTATAGAGATGAGATAGCTAAGAAACAAACACATCATCTATAAAAGGGAAATAAATCTGTCCTTCCTGTAGGATTAAGATTCAACTGAGAACTGACAACCACAAGTGCTACTGAAGAAAGAAATGACATAACTTGGTTCTCTCTCCACCAATACACATTCTCACCTTGCACCATGTTTGTTCCAAGTTTAGTGCAGTACAAGCATGAACTATTCTGAAAGAGAACAGATGTTAAAAAGAAAACACATCCTTTTCCATTTCGGTTAAGTTCTGGAAACAGAAACATCCCCACTTTTCAACTCTTGGCCTTTCCAAAACTGGCTCTTTTACAGTATTGGTTAGCAGCTGCTTAAAACATTCTGATGATTTATAAGCTTAGAACAAACACAAAATAACTCCTCCGCCTACATACTGAACTCAGGTTCTCTCATCTATGGTTCTATTGCTTAAAAAAGATGAGGTATCTTTCAAAGAAGATTTAGTATAAAGAAAAATAAACTGCAATGATTAACTTAGGTTACTTCCCAGTTCATCACATACTCCTGTTGCAACATCTGTTAAGAATAAGACACTTCAAAATTTAGCTAACATAGCTAAAAATCAGAATATTGTTAAGTATTTTCTCACAATATCACAATTTTTAATGGGATATATAGGTAATTCTATCAATTACCATTTTATTCTTAATACATCTAAGTTTGGTACTCAAAACAATATGAGTCCAAATGTTAAAGCACTGGCTGGAGGCACAAATACAGCACAACAGGAATTATGAAAGCTGCCTTGTACATTCCTGCTTTGCACTACAAACCCAACAAGCGACCTCTTCTTATTCCAAACCGGGACTCACCCCCAAATTTCTGTCAGCTTCCTGACAGCTACGGAAATGGGCAAAAGTCCCCCTGATATTAGGTGTAATCCAAACCACTACCTTGTGAATGAAGCCAAATTATTAACAAAATTTCTGGAAATGGAAGGTTAGTATAGCCTTGCAATTAATTATATGGAAATGGATCAAACTAAGTTCATTCTAACAGTACTGTGTAATCATGATGTTCTCAGATCTTACTAAGAAATACTTCACCATATTTTCTTCCATGCTGCAAGGAAAAATAAATATATGTACAAGAGTCAGGGAGAGATCCCATCAGTATGGTATGAGGTTCAAATACAAGAAGAAATTGAGAAATGCTTAATGTTTCCACTGTAGAGAAGTATTTAATGCAACAGAATTCCTTCTCAAAATCAATACATTAGTTGCATGCTGTTGTGAAGTACTCACTTTCATTGCTAGTAAGGTTAACTTAAGAGTTGTATTTCCAAAGGAGCTTCTATAGTAGTACAGTATAACAATGGCAGTATGCCACACCTAAAGAGTCTCCCAAAATATTATGTAACGAACATCAGAACTCACAGCTTGGAGGCTATTTAACAGGTCAGTTTTCCAATACAAAAGTGCTAATATCACAGGTCCAATATGAGTGGTTTTTAGATCCAATATTCTGTACATACATTACAGAAATTCTGTCCTCCTGTCTTTTTCACTGCTTCACAAGCTTGACAGACTTCATATCACTTCCCATTCATCTTCCAAATCATCAGGGTGAAGCAGAACAGAGGTGCCATTATTTTTCTGCAAACTATGGGAATGGCTAAAGGTCTTAGTGAGGCGCTGGAGGAGAGATCCTGAAGTACTGATTGCCCACAGTTCATCTAGAGGGGTCACTGCAAAGCATAAATTATCCATCTTTTAATTACAGTAGCAGGTTCCAATTCTAAACATTGAATAAATAATATTTGGATCTGTTTTCCCAATTATACGCAGAGAAGCTGTTTACTAATGTGATAAAAACACCCTTGGTGAAACACAGCGTGTGCAGCTCTCCCTGCATATGGTCAGCTTGAGCACCATCAGGTAGAACTCAAAGCAGACATCACAATGTTTTGGGCAGACTGTCATGCAGAACCAACTTGCCTGTTAAACGTGAGACATTCCCAGGAATCTTCTTCCAGTAGTCTCCTGCAGGATTCTTGTCAGTGACGCCGTATCGGCGAGCGACATCTCCATTGGGGCAGCGTGCCCACACAGTCCTGGTGCTCAGAGCCAGCTGGCAGGCCTGTAAACCTACAGGGAATTGGACACGAGGAGGGAATAAACAGCCTTTCCTAGACACTAAACACACTTGCAGGAAGTACTTTGAGAGCAGACATCAAGACTATAATAGTTTTTATATATTCTTACATGAAGCACTGGTGAACAAAAAAGGTTTTTAACTGCAGACTTGGTACTCCCTGCATCTATTGACCATAAGGGTTATCGCAACATGGATATAATTTATGTGGCCACAGCCACAAGCAACATCCACTTAGTGGACCTCCACGCTTTTGGAGCCCCCACTGTATGTGACTACCACATGGGGAATAAGCCAACAATTACAACCTTAATTTGTCTAAAAATGGTTATTATTGCAGATGTTGTGGACTCTTGCCCCCTCTTCACAAGAGTACTCTGCAACTAAGTGCCATGAGTTAATGCAGTGACAAACCTTTAAAAAGCAGACAGCATCGATGCACAGTTATTTAGAAGGAAACAAATAAAATTTAGTTTTATTTAAAGGCAAGGCAAAAGTGTAATTACCTAATCCACAATATATCCAGCACACAGGATTAGTAGAAAGATGTGCGAAACAGTGTAAGGTTTTTGTTACCCACATCTAGGTAGAAATCTCACGTGATACCACAATTAAATACAAAACCCCACAGCACAACCGTCTCCCTAACTGCTTAGGAATTCTGCTTAATTTTAACTGAAAGGGAACTGTACCACTTACTAATTGAGTGGCAGCAGCCTGAAATAACATGACATATTAGTTTTAAAAATCGTATTTCTCCCAGTTAACTACTCAATGTTCTTAAGTGAAACCAAGATCCTCTTTAGAAGATAACCCTTATCAAACACTTGACTGCCAAAAAAATATTAAGCATTACTATCCAATTTAAAAAGCAACAAGGAAAAAAATAAAAACCAAAAAACCAAAAACTGAACAAAACAAAACCACTGAGAAAATGGCAGAAACAACAAGGAACTGATGCATTCATTTTTACCTGGTACATGTTCCCAGTCAGTGCCTACAGGCATTTCATCTGTAATTCCAACTCGTACGTGGACATTCCATTTGCTATCAATTGCCCACAACATCTGATCATTTGGACTTGAATGAATGCTGACCAAGTTGATTCCTACTGGCTATAAAAATTAAGCACAGTATTTAAACTTTGTACTACTGTATCTTTGTACTATTGTAGCATTTGTTTTTCACAAAAGTACACAAGAGAAGTAAAATATTTACCAGATACTAAAGACAGGGAGAAGTGTAACTGATATTTTACGTGCTACTGTACAAAATAATCCACTTTCCAAGAATTTATGCCCTTTGTAAGTGCAAAAGGAACATGAATGAATGTATCATTACTGATAATGATAGTCATATTTAATGTTCAGTATTCAAGTCTAATAATCACACAATCACTAGGTTGCAAGAGACCACCAAGATCATCAAGTCCAACCCAGCCCTAACACCTCAACTAAACCGTGGCACCAAGTGCCACATCCAGTCTTGTTTTGAACACATCCAGGGATGGTGACTCCACCACCTTCCCAGGCAGATCAGTCCAATACTTTAACACCCTTTTGGTAAAAAACTTTTTCCTAATATCCAACCTATATTTCCCTTAGTGCAGCTTGAGAGTGTGTCCTCTCCTTCTGTCAGATGCTGCCTGGAGAAAGAGACCAACTCCCACCCGACTACAGCCACCTTTCAGGGAGTTGTAGAAAGTGATAAGGTCACCTCTGAGTCTCCTTTTCCCCAGGCTAAACAATCCCAGCTCCCTCAGTCGTTCCTCACACGGTTTGTGTTCCAAACCCCTCACCAGCCTCGTGGCCTCCTCTGGACACACTTGAGCATCTCAACGTCCTTCCTAAACGGAGAGGCCAGAGCTGGACACAGCACTCAAGGTGTGGCCTCACCAGTGCCCAGCACAGGGGAAGAATGATCTCCCTGCTCCTGCTGGCCACACCATTCCTGATACAAGCCAGGATGCCATTGGCCCTCTTGGCCACCTGGGCACACTGCTGGCTCACGTACAGCTGCTGTCATCAGCATCCCCAGGTCCCTTTCCTCCTGGGCACTGTCCAGCCACACCAGCCCCAGCCTGTAACATTGCAGGGGGTTATTGTGGCCAAAATGCAGGACTCAGCACTTGGACTTATCAAACATCATCTCACTGGATTCTGCCCATCCATCCAACGGCTCCAGGTCTCTCTGCAGAGCCCTCCTACCTTCCAACAGATCCACACATGCTCCCAGCTTAGTGTCATCTGCAAATTTACTAATGAGAGATAAATAAAAATATTGAACAGAGCTGGTCCCAGCACAGACCCCTGAGGAACACAACTGGTGACTGGCCGCCAGCTGGATACAGCACCATTCACCACTCTCTGGGCCCGGCCATCCAGCCAGTTCCTAACCCAGCAAAGAGTGCTCCTGTCCAAGCCCCGGGCTGCCAGCTTTTCCAGGAGTATGCTGTGGGAGACAGCGCCAAAGGCCTTGCTAAAGTGCAAATAGACAACATCCACAGCCCTTCCTGCATCCACCAGGCGGGTCACCTGGTCATAAAAGGAGATCAGGTTGGTCAAACATGACCTACCTCTCCTAAACCTATGCTGGCTGGGCCTGAGACCCTGGCCACCCTGTAGGCGCTGCATGATGGCACTCAGTACAAACTGCTCCATTACCTTACTGGTTACTGAGGTCAGGCTAACTGGCCTGTAATTACCAGGATCCACCTTCCCACCCTTTTTGTGAATGGGAGTCACATTAGCCAGCTTCCAGTCATATGGAACTTCACTAGTGAGCCAAGATTGTTGGTGAATGATGGAGAGTGGCTTCACAAGCTCACTTGCCAGCTCCCTCCTCACCCTGGGATGGATCCCATCTGGTCCCCTAGATTTATAAACATCCAAGTAGCTCAGCAGTTCTCTGACTGCTTTCTCCTGGATAACAGGGGAATTGTTCTACTCCCTGACACCATCTACTAGACCAGGAGGACAGTTGTCCTGAGGACAAGCCATCTTCCCAGTAAAGACTGAGGCAAAGAAGGCATTAAGCACTTCTGCCTTCTCCTCATCCACAGTTATTAAGTTCCCTCCAGCATCCAATAGAGAACAAAGGTAAAAGGTTCCTTTTACCATTAATATATTTGTAAAAACATTTTTTATTATCCTTTACAGAAGTTGCCAAATTAAGTTTGAACTGAGCATTGGCCTCCCTAATTTTCTTCCTACAAGCCCTTACAACCCCCTTAAATAGTTCCTGAGAGACCTGATCCTCCTTCCAAAGATGATACATCCTCTTTTTATTCCTAAGTTCCTTCAAAACCTCCTTGCCCATCCAGGCTGGACATTTGTCACATCAACTCATCTTTTGGCACACAGGGACAGTCTGTTCCTGTGCCCTCAAGATCTCTGTTTCGAAGCACACCCACTTTTCCTGGACTGCTTTGGTTGTAAGGGTTGCTTCCCAAGGAACTCTCTGAATAAGTCTCTTAAATAGGCCGAAGTCTGCCCTCTGGAAGTCTAATGTAAGTCTTGTTGATGCTCCTCCTGATTTCACCAAATATTGAGAACTCTACAATTTAATGATCACTGAGGCCCAAGGGGCCTCCAATCACCACATCTCCCATCAGCCCATCTCTATTTGCAAACAACAGGTCGAACATAGTCCCTCCCCTGGTGGGCTCACTTACCAGCTGTGACAAAAAGTCCACAACACACTCTAAAAACTTCCTGGACTGTCTCTTATCTGCTGTATTAAGTTCTCAGCAGATGTCTGGTAGGTTAAAATCACCTACAAGAAGAAAGTTAGTATTTGCTTAACCACTGCTATTCCAATCAGATACGGTTTCAAATGCAAGTTGGAAGAGGGAGCTCTTCCAACGAAAGGCAGAAAACACAGTATTTTCCTCTTGCCTGACAAAAAGTTTTCCTAACATTATTAAATCTGTGCTTTATCTCTATGCATATTCTAAAGCAGTACATTTCTACAGTCTGAATGTCTCCTCATTGCAATGAAAATATCATCTGCCTTCTTGTATGTCCTCCGTTCTACAGGAATACAGCCATAGAACTCACTGCAGAGCACTGCAGTACTGGAGCAGCCACACCTGCAGGAGAGGATCTACAACACTACCTACCCACTGGCAAAAACAAATGAAACACAAATCGCTTTCTGCTTTCAGGCATGTCCTTACTCCACCTGCTTCCACAGAGATTTGCCTTCACTACAGTTCAAAATCAGTGGTACTGACACAACATCATGATTTTGTAGCAAAATATATCATCTGATCAGGTCGATTGCAAATATCCTGCAAAACATGTACTTTGAATAAAACATGGATATTACATTAAAACTTTTATTAAGAAGCTTTTCTCCACACCAGCTTAGTAAAGGCATTGCAGAAGACAGTATGATGTCTGAAATACATCATCATCTCCTCAACAAAGCAGCACTGCATTCCCTGCTTTAGCCTCATAGCATAAAATTCCAGAGTGCTGAATAAAAGAGCAAGTAGCTCTCCGTATGCATAAACCAAGGGATACAGAAGCATGATCTGCACGTTCATATAAGCACAGAACCCAGTCCCAGATGGGCCTTCTGTGTACATAACAGTCACCTGCTTTGGTTTTGCTTTTAAAATTCTGGCGCTGACTTGAGTCTGACCAAGCTATAACCAAGTCTGACTTGCATCACCAAATCAATCCTGTCTATTCAGGTTTCAAGGCCCTTGACAGACTATCTTCTCATGTTTTTCCCCTCATTAGATATTTGCCCTCTGTTGGAAGCTTGAGGCTGGTAGAGGCTTCCTTCATCAAGTATTTACCTGGGGTCACAGTAAGTTCACAAGTGGCTGCAGTTTGAACACTTAAAAGTAAAGCAACTAATTGTCTTGAAAAGCACTGACTACATGGAATACATAGCTGCTTAGCTACTTTCAGACTGGTATTAAACAACTGTCTTAAACAAAAACCTCAACCAACCAAAAAAACCACCCAACCCCAAAACAACAAACCATACCACAAAGCCTCCAAATATATCCAAAACCAACTGAGCAACTCATCAAACACCCAAACCACCCCAAAAGAAAACCACCCCAAAACCCCAGTCAATTTTGCCCATTTGGACTTTCTGCCCCTTTGCTGGAAGTGATCCTTACCCCTGGGCCCAGTTTCCATTTCTCCCCACAATTTTTCACTTCCTTCTTTCTACAGCCACCTTGGCTCTCACTCCCCACTTGTCCCTGCTCGTGTCCCCACACTGCACCTCACTCCTGTGCAGATTCCTGCTCTGTCACACCCCTCACCAGACTTCTGCTCTTCCAGTCCCATCTTTTCACACAAGGGAGCTGTGCAGTTATTAGCTTGTGCAGGCTGAAGTACTGCATGAACAGGAGACCTCTGCCTTTCATCTTTTTTTAATATATTTTATTTTTTAAAATCCATTTATCTCCTCCTTACCACGTTCTCCTAAATAGCCACCTCTTTCCCATATTTAGGACTTTCTGTCAGTATTCCCCCACGTCCGTCACACCACAAACTGACAGTGTATCTGTCTATGCTCCGCAATATACTCCATGTTCCAACCAGGATCTGTCCCAAACTGTGCCTGACACCTTGGTGGGACTGTGGTTGCTGAACTGTTGGGATTTGTGCACCTTGCTCCCCACTCTCGTGTGTCAGAATCCCAAGCCTCTCTTCTACTGCCATTTGTCTAGAAGAGAATTCTCTAAGGAAGAGTCGGAGGTATATTTCCATCCAAAAAGACTTAACTGAGTGCTGAAACCTACTACCTAAGCCTGTGCATTATGACAGATTTACAGGTAGTGGAAGCTAAGAAAAGCAGAGGAAAGGCCCAAAAGGAAAGCCACAAAAGGAGCTGCATGAATCTCAGCTAAATTGCTCCTGATACCACTGCAGGCTCAAGTGTAATCAAAGCAATTATTTCTAGCCTATTCTGCACCACCAACACATCTAAGAAACAAATGGCAATCATCAAATTCAAAATAATGTGCTTAAAACCTTGGCTAAATATTCTTCTCATTTTTTGCTTTTCCAAGTGAGCACATTTTGTCCTTAAGTTTCCCTACCTCTCTGGGTATTTCACTTCCAGCTTCTCTTCCTTCTTTAGGCTACTCAGTTCATTCTGATGACCTCACATCAATAAAACAATCCTCTAACTCCTACCACAAAGGATCCAGGCAATTCCTCTACGCCCCAGCTTTCTGCTGTGGAACAGCCAGTGAAGGACACAACTGACAGGACACATAATGACATCATCATATACAGCAGCTTTTGGCACAAACCACGGACAAGCCACTGGAAACAAATACAGGCAATTCTTGGAGCCTGTTGCAAAGGTTTGACTTCTGGATTATGTTTTACCCAGAAAGCAGTCATCTACAACATGAAGGTACTCTGATGGCTACCACAGCAAGGTGGATAAAATGAATTTAAAATTTTAACATAATGTACTATTTTCTTAGAAAAATCATGTGGATATTATCTCAGTTATTCCCCATTTTCACTGAGTTTTAATTACCATAAGCATGCTTCAAGTATTCCGTAAGTTATGTAACAAGAAAATCTCTACAGCTGCAGTTAAAGGTTAAATAGAGTTCTCATAGCACTAAAGAGAGATATCTCTGCAAATTCATAAATCTGCTGACAACATTTCAGAGGCTGATAACCATGAAAATTGATAAATTATTTCAGCGTAGCCTTTACTCAGCTGGTTTACCTTCCAACAGCATTCATGAGATTTATATACCTTGGCTGTGAAAAATGTTCTATTTGTAATTTACTGGAGAATCTGGAATTTTAAAGAACCTTGCGGCAATCTCTCAGCCTTCCTGCTCTGACACACCAAACTCTGTTTATACATTTATCCACAATATAATCACCACTGTGAGAGACCAACCTGTTATGGATAATTCATGGACTCAGTGTTATTTGATGAAAAAACTGTGGAACGTTGTTTTTCTATTACTTGGGATGCCAAACATTTCTAAACTCTAAAAATCTCAGAAGCCTGACTGTTTTAGCCAGTCAGATCTGAATGCAGATTCCCCATCCTCTGGTCTTGTGCCTTGGCTACAAACACCCCAGTCACTTTCTGGCTTTTGATATGAAGAATTTCCCACCAGGACCATGGACTGCAACACTATCAACTATGTCCTTTTCAGCATTAAAGAAATATACTAAGAGCTGTGGATGTATTTGTTGTCTGCTACAAATAAAAACAATGAAAACCAGCTTGCCACTGTCTGGTGTGAAAACAGTGTTGATAAAAATGAAATAAACTTGAAGGAATCACATAATTGGCAAGTTGTTAAATGATATCAAGAAACAATGTCTATGCTAAAGATATTTAAGTTATCAAATTGTCCATTAGGTTTATAATTCTGTGCAAGTTACTTCCTTTCTTTCTGCAAGGCACAGAGAAGTAAGTTTCAGTGTAAGAATTTACCTTAAACAGTAATATCAAACAAAATCCGAGTAAAAACAAACACATTTCCGCCCCCCCCCCCCACTCTCCCCTACATACTACCCAAAAGTTTTATCTTATTGGTCACAGCTGAACCCAAATGGTTAAAGTTCCCTGTCAAAGAACAAACACACGCACACAAAAAACCACACCAGAACATTTTCCACGTCACTTTTCAGGAGCACAGAGTCCACCTACCAGCAAACCTCCATTATCTCTGTTCTGCAGGAAATATCCAGGATAAGGAAGACTAAACAGAACATTATCAGTCTGTCTGAGCTCAATCCTTTTTGTAACAAGGTTGGTGGCTACATTCAACACAAATGTTCTCCTTGCCTTCAAAAGACAAATCAGAAACACTTTCAGCGGGTGCAGGCCAGGCTGTAAGAAGGTCACATCAGGGATACTTCTAACACTCTTGAGCACTATGAGTGTATCAGACTTATCTGGCTATTTTCATGACTAACAGCATCCAGACCCTCCTAATGAGGGTAACAGAAAAGAATGCGACTTAAGAGAGACTCTCCCCCAGTGCAGGCCTATTTATATATTATTTTCTGAGGTCCATTTAAAAGAACGTTATAAAGCTCTTACAGCATTAGCTTGCTAAATTAAGTGCTGCTTTTTTCCTCTGCAGAGAAGTTCAAGGCAATATACAGGAGCACGAAAGCTGAATCTATGGTTGGTCTTCCTTGATGCCACGTGTTCTTCAGTAAAGCTGGCATTAAATTGTCAGAAAAGCAGAACTATTTATTGCCTGTAAAACTGGAGCAGTATTTTCCTCAGAAGCCTTAGAACAACAACAGGACCCTTTGCACCACATTTTGCCTTTAATGAATAAAAGGGACGAAGGCCTCAGTTGGATATTTCCAACCAAGGAGATATCTACTGTGCTGTCTATGACTAGCATAATCTGGAAGACAAAGCAAAGCCAAGGAGCAAATCTCTTGACCTTTCCCTTCGGTTAGCCCTAAATTTTTTATTCCAACGTTCTTTTCTGCAGAAACATGGGAAAGACAACAACATACGGTATCAAACCATAGAAAATATCAAACCTAACCCATGCAACTACTCAATGCATTCTCAGGAGAAGCATAAAATACTTAAAAAATACTTAGTACAATTGTTCCTTAGAAACAATTAAAAAATTTAAATAATTTAAATTTCATGTAACCACTTTAGAGACTATACAAGCTCTAGGCCTACTCAGGTTTGCCCAAATGTCCTCTGGTCACACTGCTTTATAACTAACATTATAAACTGTAATGTAGGAGATAAGCCCTCTGTAATCACCACTACAGGTATTTTTAATAACACACTGAAGTTTTAACTATTAGGACAATAAGAACGAATTATTTACAGAAATGTGTGTTAAGTAAACACTAAGTGCAAATTCCCAGGAAACAGAACATAATTTAACACTAGGTAATAAAAACCTTGTATAAGCAAAGTTCTGAGTAACCAAGGCTTTCATTTTTTTTATAAACACACTTTTAAACAAGCATCAGCAAAACATTCTCTCATGCAGCCTATGCCGGTAAAGGGCCGCTGTTTAGTTTTTGAAACATAAATACCTTACCCAAGGAGAGAAAGCATTTCTTGGGGGTTATAGAGAGGGGCCTTCAAGCTCCTAATTCAAGGTCAAAGGGTCTGATGTCTCCAGCAGATGTCCCAGGGCGTCTCCTCACTCTGTGCGACCACAGCTCATGCCTGCTAAATCATGATGACCATCCTCTACCCATGAATTTTTCCACCATGGTGTTTCTACTTTTTAATAGAATAATTCTGAAAAACTCTCAAAACTTAATGATAGTTGTGGTTACTTTATTTGCCCAACTGAATGTTAAATATATTTCTTCATCTCTCTGAAGAACAATTAAATACCTAATTCTGTGTTAACTAACCAAAATATGGGAATATTGGAAGAGTTGCAGGTATCAGGACGTTCCAAGTAAAGACCAAATTGAAATATGAAAACTGAAGGTTCTCTTTCCCACAGCTGTTGTTTTAAATGTAAGCCAGCCTTGCCAAAAAGCAAATACACCCCCTTGAGACAACGTTTTAGAAGGACACAGGAGGATTGCCTACTGAACTTTCTGGGTTTCAAACTTCCAATGTGAGCACTTTCTGTGATCGGAAGCTTCTGGCACTGATAACAGTTGCTATCTCCCACGACAGGCCACACACACGCTTTTCTGAACACGGCGATAGCAGTGCCTTAAAACAAGTATCAGAAGGCTAAAACTCCACAGCAGCAAAATACAGAGAAATATAGTGACAGCAGTTTTCTTAACTAGTAACAAGGAGGAAGATAATAAGCACTACGCTCAGCAATGCAATCAGCGTGAGGCAACTTCAGAACAAATGCTGAAATGGCATTTTTTCAGCCTCTAAAAGCACCTTTTATGTAACTTACAATTACTTAAGATAGGCACGCCTGTGAAGAGTAGCATCGACTTGAACTTAAACATTACGGCATTCCAAATCAACTAAACAAAAGACTCAGCTGCAGAAGCTTTGATCTCCTATACTTATTTGCAACCCACCTTGAGACAGCTGCTCTTACTACTGCCAAACAGCTTTTCTCTACATCATCTTGAAAAGTGCAGTCCTCCAGGAAAATCTTCTCCCTAATAATGTTTTCAGAGGTCTCACATGAGTGAAGATATATAGAACAACAGACTAATTAGTCTGATCTAGAGAGAACCAGGCCTATTGAGGGTATTACTTCTCCAATCTAAGCAGACTTTGGTTAATGAAAGATAGTTCCTCTGAATCTCATCTTAGCACTCCAAAGCAGAACTCATGGTAACTCAGAAGATGTCTGTGCAACGGCTGAGTAATGCAAGCTGGTCTGTGCTAGTGAAAACCACTGGACTTGGAAAGAACAGAGACTTCCATGACAAGGATGTTCAAAAGTAGCAGAGATGATTCTGAAGTTATAAAGCATTTTCAACAGAAAAATTTCCTTCCCCTCTAAATATTCAATTCTTGAAGATCATTTCAAACAAACCCTTCCTACATTTCAGTTTAATAGCAAAATCTGATCTTGAGGACTGCTCAGCACTTCCTCCTCTAAGAACCACTTAATGCAGAACTGGCCTTTATAACAACAGAAATCTCACTGAGAAATGCAAAAGCAAGGCAGATGCAGAAAAAGAAAGTCCCCAGATCCACATTAAGTGTTCTTTAAGGTAAGCAGAATTTTATCGAAATAAAAGAAAGAAAACAAAGATGATGACAACCATTTCTAACAAGTCAACACTCATCTGTAAGGCACAACCAAGTCCTTACCTTTTCTTGACATATGGAATGTAAGGTGTTGAACAGAAGTTAAATCTATCCTGTATTAATTTTTCAGAATTACAGATAATTTGCCTAAGTTTCAAAAACTCTAAAATTTTTATACTACCATTTGCTTTCTGGTTTTAGTATTTTTTGAATGACCATGAAAGCATGAACAGCCTTCATTTAGTTTTTTGGAAGGCCGTGTGCAAGAAAAAAATAGCTCCTCCTACATCAGTAAGAATTTCTACTATTCAAAAGATTTTCTCTTACCTATGATATCAGGCTTAAAGTATAGAGACACAATTACCAGGCTGTTTATGGGAAGAGCAGCAAATCAAAAGATTCTCTAACCTGAAACACACAAAATACTGATGACAATTTTATGGCAAACTAAGACAAGCAGTGCTCATTGCTGAGACCCTGGGAACTATAAATGATCAACTAAAGCTTTATGCAGTAGCCAAACGTTGCCTTAAACAAACCCCTTGTACTTCGTAGTTCAGACAAGCTACGTGGAGATTTAAACAGACCTCTGGATTTAATAACATCACTTTTCAACTCTATTCTCTATGAAATTTGGCTACAGATGAGCAAAGAACAGCAATTAAAGAAGTGACAATAAAATGCCTCAATCTATTTTTAGAGCAAGGCTAATTATTTACAATGAGTAGATGATTAGTCACTCATTACAAATATTTATTCTGTTTCCTTTAATTTTGTCAGATAAAGTCGTTTATCTGAAAAATGCCTTAATGTAAATTTGCAAAGGTGGCTTTTAAGGCAAATTTTTAAACTGTGGGAAGTAAGAGTTTCTCAAGATCAGATTTTGTCTCAGCATCTTCTTCAGAAGGTACCAGAAACAAAAGCTGAAATGCTCAAAGAATTATTTTCAAACCGTTCAATTTGGGAGGATCTTTGAGAGCAATTTAAAGACTTTTACCTTTGGATCAAGCTCTACTCTTTAATAATCTAAATTAGTCTTACAGTCTATTCTAATTTTCTATTTTATTTTTAGCTATTGTTCCTTTAGGCTAGAAATTGAAATTAAATGATAATAAAGATACACATATATAAAAAGATACTCTATATTATCTATGTAAATAATATTTGCACTTCCTGCTCTTTTAAAAATTTTTTTTATATATGTAAAAATCTGTATGAATTTTGAGACACGTTACAACAGATGATAGTTTTATCTTGCATGTTAACAACAGAATGGAAAAACATTTCCTGTTTCCTGGTCTCAAATAATTTCATCAAAGCATTTTGATCAGTTTTGTCAATGTCCTTGAAGCAGCTTCCAAAAAGCTGTTTAACTACATAATTATTTTACTTCTAAGACTGCAGAACCAAATTGATGAATCACAGAAAACAGCTATATATAAACTACTACTGCTCAAGATACTCTAATGATGTTATCAACCACTTCTGAAGTTCTGGATAAAATAAAAAAGGAGGGCAGAGAACATACAATCTTATTGTTCATCTCAAGAGATACTTCAGTAAGGAGGTACAGAGGGAAGAGTAACAAATGAATGGGTTTAGTCTTGATTAAAAAAAAGAATGGGTTTAGTCTTGATTAAAAAAAAAATACAGCATCACAGAGCCAAAGACTGAACTTAAATTATATTCACTCATTTTAGCATGAGCAAAATCTCATCAAAACTGCAGTCTCTGAATACCTTTGTGAAGTTATGCAAAGATGAATGCTGTGCAACTGCAGCACTCCTTTAAGGAGAAGTGACACCATAAAAGCAGAGTCTGCAGCTGCTCACAAGCTGCTCCTGAGTCATGGGATCTGGGACAGACGAGTCATATTGGCTCTGACATTTACCAGGGAATTAAATATCCATAGTTGGTTTTAAATTATGTTGAGAGTGCTCCTGTACTTGAAGCAAGTGAAAAGCAATTTTGATTTCCTTCTTCAAACAGAAAATGGCCAAATCATTCACAAATACTTCTTACAATATTTCTGCTGTTCTGAACCTAAGAGCAAAGTAGCATGAACTGTGTCAAAGTCAACTAAGGGACAGATAACAGTAAGGTGCTCCTAATAAGCAAATATTGTTCACTTAATAGTTCAGTCTACAGACATCATGTTATATTTGTTTTCCAAATACTAAGTTAGCATTTGGAAATACTTTTAAAGTTCACATATTTTCGTATTTTGCATTAAGCCTCTGAAAAAGCATGAATTTTATTCCACCATGTTTTAACACGCTGGAATTGTCTCAAAACAAGCATGAAACACATAAGTTTTCATCTTCTCTGCAAGCAACATCTGAATTCTTGCCCTTTCATATTGACTCATTAAATTTGCCATGTCAGGAGTTGGCAAGATACCAGGAAAAGGAATGACACTGTTCTGGGTATCAGGTTATAATTTTTGGAAAGCAACATCATCCAGCTTTGTTGATAAGATAATGGAAAATAATTTGATTTTCCACCTTATCCACTTTCTTCATAAGGAAGTCACTGCCAAATCGTGAGCCACAGCAAATCCCAATTCTTGTAAACACCTTTGTATTGAGTAGTTTAATCTACTTCAGTGGAGAAATAGAGAATCCCTTAGTACAGAGAAAATACTATCAGCATAGAGAAACAGTTTTTGGGCTATTCTCCTGGGTAGACATTTGGTAAGAAGATAGTACACAAGTTTAAGTCGCTATCTCTCGGCAAACTCAGTTTAAATGGAATGTTTCTTCCTCTTCTTTTTAAGAATGTTGCCTTTATGGGAGACATCATCACTGACACGTTCAGTCTCCTCTTCCTGCTGTCCTACCCCCTTTGTTAACAGGGACAGAGTGTTACAGATTACATCAGAAAGACCCACTTGCAGCACATCACGAGCACTGTAACAAAGTCCTTTTTGCAAGTGGTATTGGCACCTACTTATCAGTCTGCCCTGCTATTTTGCAAAACAAGTTACCATTTCTCCAGAATCACATTGCCAGTACAGAATTAGTCACCTAACCAGTGCCCATTGATGGGATGCATATCTGCAGTTTTCATTTCCCTGTTCCCCTGCCCTTCTTTGCTGTTACACCCTGAGATACACATGAGCCAACAACTGGCTGATGAGAGATAAGCAAAACTAAAAGCAAAATTTTTTTAAAAACCAAATAATTATTGCAACTTCACTGCCTCAGATTTACTTCTATTTCCTAATGTATACTTTTGAAAGCACCACACATTTCAAAATCTAAGAGAAATCCTGTAACATTATAAAATGTCCATGAAATATGCAAGCACATCCAGTGCTGCTGTGCTAGACCAGCAGACAGTCCAGTTCAAGCAATTTTGTTCCAAGAAGTAAAGAATGGTATCAGTACAGCTCCATTACAGCAGTCCCAACCCACAAGAGAAATTACTCCCATTTCATAGATTAACTTGCAAAATATTAGAGCAGCAGTGAAAGCAAGCACCGTGGTTTAAGTAGAGATTAAAAAAGAAAACAACCAAAAACCAAACGACAAACAGACGCTGGAGAAACAGATTTTGTCAGTTTTCTGTATTTTGCAAATATGCTTCCAGGTTACTTTAGGAGGCTTCTCAACTCCGACCCTACCAGCTGGCAGGTAGAAAGGATATAAAGTTTGCCCATTCTGGTAATAAGGGAAAAGAGCTGCATTTGTACTGCATGCTTACAAAGCACTGCATGACAAGGCCAGTGCCTGAATTCAGGCACAGGGCCCTAGCAAACATCCCAGAGTCACAAGGGTGAGGATCAAGGAAGAGGGTGGCAAGGACTTCAGCACCATGCCACTGGAGCAGAGCCTTCCCACACCCTCTGCTCTGTGCGGTTTGCCCATCCAGCTTCTTGCTCAGCACACACAAGGTACTCAGGGCATAGCTCGGTGCTACACTCTACTATAAAACCTGGCTCTACTGTTTTCCATGAATTCTAAAATTACTGTTTTATTGTTTAGCACAGAGCTAAACTACCAGGTTACAAAGAATTGTAATCAACATTTTACCTGTATTGGTGGCTCAATCATTATCCACGCGGGAAGCATCAAACTTGGGTTAAGAGGTTGAGTTCCTACACGGAAATAAATGCCACCATTGGTGTCACAGGCCCAAACATGCTGATTTCCACAGGTCAAGCTGATCAGCTTTACACCACCTAGTAACAAAGACATTATTAGCAACCTGGCATTTTCCTTTCAAATTCAGCTAATGATCAGAACTTGTATTTAGACTTCATTGTGTTAAACAAGCTTTAAACACAGTCACATAAAAATGATTAGAAGTTAATACAACTTGTGAGAGAATAAAAGAATTGCTGGATACAATGAACAAAACCAACAGGTAGTGCATATGTGACAAATTTCTCTCCTAAAAATAAATGTTTTAGTCATAGGAGAGTGCAATTTCTAAAGCAGATTATAAAGATGCTATTACAATAACCAAATTCAAGCAGGGAAACATTCCTTGACGAATGTTATCAGTGCCTAGACAAACTTTCACATGACCTAACATGAACTCTTCTCTGTAGCTGGCCAAGATCAGAGACTTTTAAAGGTGTTGATCTGCTAATACAGTCAGCAAAGAACATTCCAAATGCCACCAGCATTTCAAAAATATGACAGCAAATGGGTTATGCATTTCAGTGTTAACATACCAGTGTCACATCTGTAAACAAAGGAACTGATTTTCAAATGGATTTACATTCACCACTGTACACATTTATTACACTGATCTCAAACGTGCAGCAGTATTTTAACCCTGTCAGCACCATGAAAACTAAGCTGCCAAATAAGGGTGTGTTGGAATTTTAGAGTGGTTTGTGTTTGGGTTTACTCTAGATTCCTGCAACGACAGTAGAGATGCATACCTGGTATTTTAGACTAAAAAGAACAGCTACTTAACTGTCTACTGAAACTCCTACTCTTTCACATTCTTTTTAAAATAGCTATGTGACATAACGTATCTAACACACGATTTCCTTTTTTCATCCCATGTTGGACAAAACAAAGCTAAATAATGAAAAACAAGTTCCAAAGAAAGCAGGACCCAAGCAGCACACATCCACTACAGAAGGAATGCTCTGGTCAGACTCCAAACTAAAGACACTAAAAATAGGCCTTGCTGGTTAACTGAACATGCCAGTGCTGCTTGGAATATCCCATTCTTGGTAAGACTTATGTTTTCAGGGATGTGAAATTTGGCAACAAATCTTGTAAAGTGCATCAGACACAGCATTCCTTGAAGAGGGTCATGGAATTTTATCCCATAGAGTACAAGCTCGAAGTATTTATTTCTGCAGAATGTAATATTCCCAATCATTAGGGCTTGCTGGGGAAAAGAACAGGAAACAACAGGACAACATAGCTTTATCTTTTAATTATCTGTACTGGTAAACAGATCTCCCTAACCAAAATTATTTAACTTTCTGAATCACAGGAATAGAAACCAACCTATTTCATCCCAAAATTTCCTTTAACCAGACAGCTTCACATAAAAACCAAAATGGAAAACAACAGCTTCTACTGCTTGGGATGAGAACACCTACAGCAACTTTCTTTTGTAAACAGAGGCTTCACTTTGAGCTGCAAAGCCAAAATCTTACTTAAAGCCTCATAATTCCTTCTAATAAAGTATGACTCGAAGCAAAGGCTTTGTCATATGATACCTCAGCTGTCTAAGTGTTCTGATCCAGACATGCATCAGGCACTCAAACATGGAATCACATATCACCTACTCGGCATAGCTGATATTATTTACATCTACAGTACAATTTGATATTCAAAAACACAGCCCTTATGTAAATGTTTTGGGGTTTCTCCCTCTTCTCACTTACTGTTTGTATCTTAGGAGAAGGTCATGTTAACCACATTCACCAACTGCTTTGGAGTAGCATGAACCAGCAGTATTGTTAATTGTTAAAATCTAAAGGTCATTCTACTGTGTTTAGAAACCTTGACAGTGATAGTGGAATGCCAATCAAAATAATCTACTGGGTGCTACTCCCAGTACATAATGACAAAGGCAAGATACTACCAATATAATAAGAGTATTTCAACCTTAATGCTGGCAGCCCACACACAACCCCATCACATCCATACAGAACTCTGAACTGCATTTTATAGAAAGTTGCTCCTGCCCTGCTTGCCCTCCACAGTTAAAGTCCTAATGTTTCTGGAGTAAACTTAAACATATACTTGAACAGTAACAATAGCTCTCCGATTTCTTCAGCCCCATTAGAGCAAATAAAGGCTTTTCTACTATAGTGATGGATATGCACTTGTTAAGCAGTCATGTAACCACATGCAATTAAATGGAGGAAAAAATGCCTAAAACATCTTCACATTTCAGTGAAATGCGAAGTACAGTGGAGTGTTTGAGTATTTCCTGACCCCAAATCTCTTCTATGCCACCACCATGTGCCACAGAGCTGACAGTCACAGCTGAATGTAAAGGTGGAATTTCTGAACTGTTGAAGTTCACAGCCAGGTATTACAGTCAGCTAACACCAATTACACTGAAATCCTGTATGAATTCTTCTGAGATTTCAGACAATGGCCAGAAGTTACTTATTCTTTCAGTTAAACAGTTACTGTCTAAACTGCTGGAAAGCAGGAGTTCATGGGAAGAGTTTCAAACCACACTAGGGAACATGAGAAGGACAAAGCAGCCAAATCTATCCTGTCGGTCAGTAAAAGGCATCAGTGTTTGAACTATGGTATGATGAGGGGTTCAGAACCAATTCATCAGGTCTGAAAAATAACCGGTGTAAAACTGACAAACAAGTTAATTTTAAAAGACACGTTTTAGAATTTTTCTGTGAAGTATTATAAATTATACACTAAATCTGTACATGAGGCTTAAACTCTGCCAGCTGTGTCTGCCTTTCCTTAAACACTAAGTAAAAATTGCTTGTCTGTTCTCAGACCAGTCATGAACATTGCCATCAAAAACGGAAAAATTGCAAACCAGCTGAATTGTTTTTAAAATGGTGAGAGAATGGTGCATAGTCTCAATTTCCTTTATCCTCACCTGAAACAGGAATGCAGATTAGCACGAAGATAAGAATGTTCTAACAGTCAGACTATTAAAGAAATAAATCTAATTAGAATATTACTCATGAAGTTGGCAAATAACCTGATTACCACAGAGCCAAACTCCAACCTGTGAGTTCATTTCAATGACCAAATCATGGTCAACCACCTAAGCAAATGAAAAGAGCGCTTCACTAGCATCACATTCTAAGCATTATGCTGAATTATTACATCACTATAAATCTGACCTTGAGTGTTATCAGCTGCATCACTCATGAACGATGCGATTCTTGGAGCATAATTCTTCCTTGGCAGGAAGCTTTGATGACTCTGCTAAAAACGAGTTTAACCATAAAATTCAGACCTTTGTGCACTAGACCAGGTGATTATGCCTGCACTGGCTGCACTGAGGTGCAAGAGCCAGCCTAGTCAAAGCTGCTGGAGTCCCTGCACAACCGTCAGGCCCAGCCACCTCAGACTAACCACTGCAAGATGCATTGAACACACATAAAGTACCTTGTAAACAGGAAACCTCTTGTCTCCAGGAAAAGGCTAAACAGTTCACTCTTTGAAAGCCACATCTGTTCCTGATGTTTTACTATCACCTGCCAGTAGGTATTATTTAATCCAGTAAACATTTTATTCTACATCAGTAAACTGAAAGATACTTCTGGAAAATATGGTGTGCTAAGAGATAGTCTACTCAATGAAAATGTCATACCTAGCTGGGAGAGATCCAGTTTTGTCCAGTGCATCCCTGTTGGGCAGCTGGAGGAAAGTGTTCTGATAAATATCTGCCCGAGACTATCCAAGCCCCAAATGGCATCCTGGCAAGCAGAGTAGTGCACCATTTCAGCTTCTGGTGGCAGCTGCACCGTAGAAGGACGAAAATGAGGATTCTGATCACTGACACAAAACAGATCCTTGTTGCTTTGGCACAGCCACAAAAAGCTTCCTATGGAAAGGACACTTCTGTTATTAAAATAATTCCTAATCCACTCCGAGAAAGCTTGCACATCTACTTTTCCTGAAAAAAAAAGATCAGTACATTTGAAGGCAAAACTAAAGCTTCTTGCCTATATTCATAGGGTAAGGCTTTGAAATACAAATACATGTCCTAAGCCCTTATTTAGACACTTAAATACTCCATTTCTCAAATAAAGGAAGTAGTAAGTGATCTCATTTGAAGAAATGTTTCATTTGAAGGAACTAATAGAGAGAAGACACACGTAACAGTGCACTATCACCTCGCTTTATTCTTTTGCTCTGTTTTATCCTTGATAATAGCCTTTGAAAAGCAGCATTCTTTTTCAGCTCTAAACCACATTTTTGCCACTAAAGCCAGTGTACTTAGATAATGCAATTGCTAACTATTGTAACCAGAAGTTCAATTCCCTGACAGGGTCTCACTTTTACCAATAATGGGCAATTTTGCTGCAGTAACTGCACGGACAGGAGAATCAGGCATTTCAGCAAAGCATGCTTTGAAACTTCCAATTACAAATACTGGCAATTCATGCTTTGGCAGTTTAGGAAGCTGCTGCTCCTGAGGACCACCCATTTCTCTGTTGGATGCTGCTCCACACCAAAGATGAGAGTAAATATTACATTAATTTTAATCTCCAGTAGATTTACAGACATACTTCCACCCTACTTCAACTACTTTAGATCCCTGCAAACAGAAAAGACAACCAAAATTTGGAATAATTCAGGATATTAATTACTTACACCATCATTTCCACTCTGTTTAAAAATCAGATATTATATGCCTGCACTGTTGATTTACCAACCTTCTTTAGATGAAGCTGGGGAAGCCAACAGAAAAATCCATTTTGTGGCAGAAGCAGTACCACGAGGCACAATATTATTCCAATACGTGCCTTGAAAGAAAGAACAAGTGGTATTAATAGGAAACTTAGTTTTCTGTTAAAATTTGTTATTTAAAATTTAAAAGAAATTCTATTGCCAACAAGTATTAAATATATTTCAGACAACATTTTCTATGAAAATTTTTCAAGAAACTCTTGGGGGGAGGGGGAAGCCTCCTCCTGACACCTATGTAAACACACAGAAAACCAGGAATGCAGAAGAGGATAAAGAATATTAATGGTCTTCAACAGGGGACCAATTTGGTGATGAGGTTAAACATCATCCTAGATGTATTGTTAGTGCTTACCTAAACAAAGAAATGTACCAAATCAGAATTCTATTTTGAGAAGTGCAGCAAGAAAAATAAAGCAATCCCTCTATTAACACTGCAAAGCCATAACATTAGTGTCTTGCACAGTCACACTGATCATGAGCCAGACTCCACTGTGCAAGACAGAATAGGCTCAGCAGCTTAAGATTGCTTTCTTATCCCAGGGAAGAGGTGTTAAAAGCAGTAACTTGTGCACAGTTCACTGGTTTACAATGTCTTTTCCATGAAAAATATTTCCCTTTAAATGAGAAAGTATTGAAGATCAAATGCTAATGAATTATTTAATTTAATTTTTAAGCAAGTTAAAGCTGCCCTGACTTGCCATGGGTAATTTCTTTGGTGACAAAGCTGCAGCTAGTTATTTCCTTCTATTTAATATTCTTAACTTAAAGAAATTAAGATGCAAAGGCACACCAACCTATTAAATTTCCCTTTGCTACATGGAATTCGTTTTTGCCTGAAGAGATCCAAACTCCACTGCCATTAACTCCGAGGAGGCTGGGCTGACACTGAAGCTGCTGTGACCAAAATGCCATTCGAAGCTTGTCTGCCACCTTCTCCACAGGTGCCTGAGCTGCTGTTGCCACCGTGTGAGTTGCCTGGATAATGGTCTGGAACAGGCTGCACTGGTCAAACACTACATAATCAGTGATGCTTACCTGGGAGCAAGAAGAAAAAAAGTGCTCTTGATAATTGGTTAAGCTGTGGGGTGAACTGCACAATCTTTCACCAGAAGCTTTTTTAGAAATACGCGAAGTGTAGGAAGGGAAAAATAAAAATGGTACACTTTGAGTAACTGTCTTGCTAATAAGCCACAATCAGTATTAAAGGCCAGCTTACAACTCCCTTCTATCCAACAATCCATTAAGAAATCTGCATTTTAAGACAGCCCTTTGCTTAAGGATGTCTTCCTCTAAAAACATGGCAACCTCTGCATACTAAGAGGTGAATTTTCAATTTCCCAAAGGAGGAGAGAAACTTGCAGAAGTAGCAATTCAAACCACGTGACAAAAACCTGAATGCAATACTCCTTTGCAACTACCTCGTGGACAGTTTAATTCACAATGCAGAAGGAGGTCTAAATAAGCAATTGCCCGAGTTCTGTCATGGACAACTAGACTGGAAACACTCTGGAATACTCCTAGAAAGGAACAAAATGCCTAAGAGCACAAAAAGAGCAGCAGTTTGCCAATAACGTCAAAGCCAAGTTACTCATGCATTATACATGCACATAGACCCAAATTTTTGTAACTAAGGTAGGCACACAGACAAACAGATTTTCTGTAAGACTGTTTTTACTCCCTTCTTCCCCATCCCCATCTCTGAAGAAAACAAGAAAAGCAGGAGAAACCAGTGTCAGGAATTCCAAGTCAACACTGGACAGTACTTGCAGCAACTGAGTTGGTTTCACCCACACGAACTGTGGCTGAAGCAAGGAGCTCCACACGGCTCAAAGAAACCTCAACTGAATGGAAAAATACAAAACACATTCTTTTGCATGGTGACCTTTTACTTATTTTCTCTAGCTAAGGAAAATGACAGGCACTGGAAGACAAGAGAAGAGGCTGCATTCAGCAGTCAGACTTGATGCCCTGCCTCAACAGCATGTCCTATAACCTGGCAGAGCATTTCTTGTGTTCTTGAAAGCTTCTGCAAGATTGCTCTGGATGACCATGGGATGGTTTTCCTTCCCCCTTTATAGCAGACACAAAAAGGCGATTTCAGCCACAGCCACACAGAAGTTTTAATATACTGAATGAAGTGTACTATAAAATATCAAGCAATTAATTGAATTTTTTCCTAGAATCTTGTGGGAAAACAACACAAATAATCAACCCAAGGTAAAAGAGTAAACTGAAAGCAAAATCAAAAAATGCCTACTTGCCACCAATGGTTATCATCTCCTTGTGGTTTCTTTGAAACTATACCAGTCCTGAACCAGAGATTGCCATGGATATCCAAAGCCCATAATGTCTGCTGATCACCAAGGGTTATGCACACTGGTTCCAAAGCTTGCATTTCACTAGAAATTCAAACAAGTAAAAACGTTAAAAAATTTAATTGAAATTTATGTTAATGGTATTTTAAGGAAGCTATTACAGTGCTAATAGTTTAACACAGTTGAAACTCAGTGGGGCCAAGCTAAAAAACACATTTGACATTAAATTTTCAATTATTCAGTACTTTATATTTTATTTAAGTAAAAAGCATTCAACAACAACTACAACAAAAACCATGAATCCTTCAAAGATCAGTCAAGATTTGAAACTTGAATACATAACAATAAAACTAAACAAGCCCTATTTTGCTCAGTAAATAAGCATTCAAGAGCTGTGTTCTTTAAGCTTTTGATAAAACAGCTTCATAAATGTATCTCCTCAACTTCCTTGACCTATTCTGAGAACAATACCTGCAGTTCAGGGACCACAAGTAGAAAACTCCACTATGTGACAAAGATAAATGTAGAATTTAGGACTGTAAGTTTCCTGCATAAGTAAACTATTTCCAAGCTCAGAAACTCAACAAGGTCAGGTGATCATATCAGACACTGAAAAGGTAGCAAACAATGCTAGCTCTTTCAGATAACCTTTCTTGACAATTTAAGAACAAATAGTGAGTGCTTCCGGCAATTTTAACACAAAGCCCAAGAACAAGAAATGCACTTAAGGTGTAGGTCACGCAGGTATTTTCATTAAACAAACTCATTAAAGTACAAGCAAATTTCACATTTGAACAAAGACACAGTAGTGTCTCAGGTAGTTCAAGAGCCAGATACCACGCTGGGAGATAGCACAAGTTAAGGTTTCACAATAGGATATTCAGTAGATAAAATCACATAACAACAAGAACTTCAATTTCTTCCTACACTTGGGCCAGGCGGATGTCACAAGAGACACTAAATTCTACACTGTGAAAGCCTGCAGTAGAGACTCAGCACTTTCACCTTTATCACAATGGAACTCCCATGAGCACAGGATCAACTACAAAGATAAATACCAACTACACAAAATATTTATAAAAATCTGTGGCTGGGGAGTGCAGAAGTGCTATCCAGTTGTGTGGATGACCAAGAAAATGCATACATTTAATCTCAGAAAAAAAAACGAAAAAAAAAAACAGAGAACTCCTTAAAACCATTATGGCACAGATTAAAGAAGCAATATTTAATAAAAAAATCACATTGACAGACATCATTAAGATATTTCAAAATTTTTTTTCACTCTTTAAACCTGCTTCTGTTTATGACAATTCCTTTCATTACACAGCAGTCATCTGTGGATGGATGGATGGCTGGGTGGCAGGAAGGAAGCGCAGACAGACAGCTAAAATAGATATATACACACACAGTGGTATACAGACACACGAGTTCAGGTAATACCATTTCAAACACTGAGGAGTTCCAGCACAATTATTTGTGTCATTCTGGTTATGCCCAGAATGTCCCACCAGAGTTATTACCTGACAATATCACTCTTCCACTGCTCTCCTTCGGGACAAAAGCTGCGCACTCCCTCCCGGTAGAGCAGGGCCCGCTGCTCGCTCAGGGCCCACACCACATTATTTCTGGATGTGACCTGTGACAGTGGACAAGGGCAGTCAACCTTTACTGCTCGGGCACAAGGACGATCCACACTCAGGCCTAGAAATCAGAAAATGAGGATTGCTTTACAAACTTTGGCTTTTTGCAACAAAAAGGAAAGAGAGAAAGCAACTCAATAAGAGAAAATGGAGAAGGGAATCTCCTTGACCTGCTAACATTTGTCATTTGATCACAATTTCTTTGAGTGACTGTTCTTTCCATAAACTATTAATAATTTCCTCTTATATAGCTGACCTCACATTTTAAAAAATAAGACACTGTACATCCTTCAACATCCTGCACAGTGCGTGTCCAGTCCTGTCATTTCTGTTCCTTTTCTCCCTCTAGTGTCAGCACCAGGAATCTCCATTTATAAAACCTCTATCAGAGCTGACAGAAGCGTCAAAGAAAAAGTCAGTAATGGAAGAAGTTTTTGCCCAAAACATGCCAGTGAGAGAAGCAACCTGATGTGAATAGTGACAGCAGAGCAATTACAAAAGAGCATGCCACAGTGCGTAGCACTGAAAGGAGCAGAGAGGTTCTGGTAGATTTACAGGCAGTCTGCACACATTTCTACATCTAATCTAAGGAATTTGTCTTCTTTGTGATTACACTGAAGCTTGGCTTACACATGTGAAACTGCATGTGGAACATCTCAGAAGACATAGCTTTTGTTCCATTTCCTCATGCTGCCAAAGCCAGTATGGATAGACTCGTGTATTATATATTCTAGACTAACAAAACCACTCATTTCTAAACCTCTGAACACACATTTTTGTTATAAATGTTACGCAAGACAGCGAAGAGAATGAAAAGATCCTGGAGACACAATTTTCACTGGCTGCCTCTCATTAGGAATGCAGATACACCGAGAATTTATTTTTTGCATCAAAAGACAAATTTGGAGACCTAAGAACAGCAGAATGTAAGCTGATGTACTCAAACCAATCGTTCAAAGGGAAGAAAAATATTGATACAAACTTCCACAGAGCTCTGTATGATTAGCATCCAAAATTTACTCTCCAACACCACTATCCACGCCTGTTGGCAGTATGCATGTGACCATGGGCAGGCCACTTGATTTCTCTGGGACTACTAAACTTAACTAAAAAGGGTAATTTTAATAGTGAGTCCTTGCAACAGTGATGTCTACTTAGAACAGTTTTCTTAATCTCAAAGAATTTTTGCATTGTGCTACAGTAACTAAACCTAACAGAGGAATTATGAGAGTGCCAAAATTAAATGAAAGGTAAATAAGAATTTTGATAGCCACTCAGACATGCTGTCCTATTTCTGTATATCTTATACAGTTTCCCCTTAACCCAGTCGGCCTCTTCACTCACCAGCAATTCCTTCATCATATTCCTGGTAATTTTTCCTTAGTAACTCAGCTCTCTGTGCAAGCCCCACATGCCCAGGAGTCCTTGATACTTTTCCCCCTTAACTCTAAAGCTAGTACTGCCATCCTTCATCCTAGTTCCTTGCAATTAGCCTGAATATTGTTTCCATAACACTTTCCAAATACATCCTCTTCTATTCACTGAAAAACCTAAAACTAAGGCCATGACCTCAAAGTTGCCACTACAGTACCCCATTTTCCAGTTTGTGCCTCACTCGCATCCAGTAAGAAGGCAGCTGCAGATTCCTGCTCCACAGCCCATTCCATTCCCCTTTGGCTCTGCTTTCTCTATCATATAAAACACACACCAATTGCCTATACTTCCAAAGCACTTCACCATCTTCTGTCTCAGAATACCTTGTCATTATCAGGTGGTAACTCTTACCTTCTAGAGATCTGTGCTTTTCAAAACACAAAGCTTCTACTTCTCCCACTTCTCCCTATTCTGCCCACTTAAGGCTGAGTTGTTTCAGTGCACCATACCACTTTCAAAGCAAGGATATTATTTTGCTATTTTCCATCCATCTCATATCTTCCCCATGCCAAAAATTCTCTGTACTATATGTGCCCCAACTGGCACACACAAAACAAGTGGCCGTGAACTAGCTTTTCCACTCTCCTAATTACACAAAATCTCACAGGTGTTTCAAAGTGTTTCTCAAGATAAAAAAGTTTCCTTATGTCCTGGCTGTAGATAAAAGTTTATAGCAAATTGCCATGATTCTACAGACTTAAAATCTAATAATCTCAGCCCACAAAAATTCAACGAGCCTGCAATTAATTCGGGTACCTGTTTGCAGATACAGATCTCCATTTGTTCTGATAATCCAGGCAGTGTCATCACTTAGAGCTACAAATACAGCCTGGGGTAAAGCCTCGTACCAGTGCCTTTTTCCTTTTATAGTCACTTTTCCACAAGCAAAAGCTTTGTTAGTCTTCTGTTCAATCTTCCAGAGAAGAGTCCCTGTATGAGAAGAACATAACAGCACTCAACAATTACCGCAACAGTCACAGGTGATGTGTCCTCGCTACATCTAAACTAATAGGAGGGGAAAAGCAAACCACTAGCATTGAATAAAAATGCAAAAAGCCCTTACATTTTTTTTAAAGCAAGACCAGGACAGTAACTGACTTCTCATATATAATAATATCTTAAAAAAAGAAAATTAAATGGAACACCGAACTTCACTGCTGGCTTGTACATTGTACTGCCAGAACAGTACATTATCATATTAATTTCCTTCGAATGATTCCACAAAGTTGCATTTAATTCCATTTTGACATGTTGTGGTTAACATGCTCCTGCATTAATACATCCATGGCGAACTGTGGATGCTAGAAACTTCCACAAATTCAGTGAAAAGCTGAGTGAATTCCTGGAACTGAAGGATAAGAAATGTAGAGGAACAACCTTTTGCCCAGGCAATCTGAAGTACCAACAACTGCAGCCTGGAACTACCAAGGGCAAACACGACACACGCCCACACCTTTCACTTTTCTGCAGGGACCTGCTGTTGGACCACTCCTGAGGGTAAGATACTGAGCTGAACGAACCCACACTCTCACCTACTACAGGTACTCTCAAATTGTTTTGTCTATAGCAAAGCTCAGCCTCAGATCAAACAGAATTTCTTTCCTCGTAAAATAGATAACAAGCCTTCCCCTACAGAAAGAAGGGAAGATTGACATGCGCTTTTAGAGATGACAAGGAAGAGAAGTAGTGGCAAGGCAGAAGAAATTAAAATGGCTGAGAAACTTCGTATTTTCACTCCAGCCCTGGAACAATCTAGAATGCCAAAGGTGACGCAAGTTTATAACCAAAACCGTCTTATTTTTAATCCAACATAATCCTCATTCACAACATAATCCTCATCCAGAACAAATACATATGCAAATGTACTAGAACTTCAAAGTATTTTTCTTCAGTATTTAAAAAGAAATCAAATCAACCAACCCACGCAAACACAAAGCCAATTCTACACTTACAAAAAAAAGAACTTTAAAACTGTGAATCACAGAACAGTTTGGGTGGGATCTTAAAGATCATCTAGGTCCAATCCCCCTGCCAGGGCAGGGACACCTCTCAGTTGACCAGAATGCTGAAGGCCTCATCCAGCCTGGCCTTGAACACTTCCAGGGATAGGGGATCCAGTTTCTCTGGGCAACCTCTTCCTGTGCCTCACCACCCTCACAGCCAAGAACTTCTATAGCTCTGCAACAAAAATCAAGGTTTTGTATAGACAAGGAGCTCTTCTCTGCCTACCACTGAACTGCTACTTCTGAAGTTCACTTTAATCAGGCAAATGCATAGTGGAAAACTTCCAAAATGCAATGTGAACCTGTTAGAAAGACAGCCACAAACTGGAACACGGGATGCAGACACAGCGAAGATGCAGTCATAAAACTGTGACTAAAAAACAAACAAACAAAAAGAAATCCAAAGCAGTGCACTACTTTTACATGAAACAAGCCCTAAACAACCAAGTTTCTGGAAGTAACTGATTTGAAAAAAACCCAAACAATAAACTGCCTATGTAGAAATTACACATCCACTCAACTATATCTGTAATCTTATAAAAATGACAAGTTTCACCCAATTAAATAATAACTGACATTAAAAAAAGAAAAAAAAAAACTAAAAACAACAACCAAAAAAAAAAAAAAAAACCAAACAAAAAAAAAAACCCACCCAAGTCTACCCAAGTTTTATATTTACAAGGTGACAGTGCAGCAGAAGCCAACTTACCTGAGGGGGAAACTGCCACTTGCTGGACTCCATCCTCAAACTTCTGCCAGCGCAGCCCGGCCGCAGGAAGGGCACTGCAGTACAGGCTGCCTCGGTAGTCCAGGCACCAAACGTATTTTTCTGAGACAACCAGGCTCAGGATGCCATAACCAGGGCCAGAGTATCCCATCCAGCTCTCTGCAAACTAAAAACTGTAGAGTCAGAACAGTGTCAGGTGTCTTCAAACTATATAAAAAAATGGGTATGTAAGAACAGTAGCTCCCACGTTTTGATTTTAAGAAAGGTAACTTAAGTACTTTAATCAATGAATGAATTTGCCTTGTGAAAATAAAACTACATCTGTCACTGTTCTCCAAGGCAGTATATGCACAATGAGACTGCCAGAACAACAGATTTAGGAAAAAAATAAAGCACTCCATCCCATCACCACCTCCAAAGCAGGAATACATAAAAATGTACAGTCTGCCTGTAATCCAGGAAATTATTCATTGTCTAGGAAGTGATGAACAAAGGGAACAAGACAGCTGAAGGGCAGAGACAGCTGAATATCCAGTTCTGACACCCTCTGTATGGTAGAGGAGCCACATCTTGCAGAAATCTGGTTTACAGCCTGCTCTCTTAAATTTTGATTGCTTGCATCAGGTGAACTCAAGCACTGCACACATTACCAGGGAACTTTTCTGAACATGACAGAGTATAAGAATATCATAACCTGAAACTAAAATCTTCTGCACTTTGGGCTGCAGCTGTTAGTAGACAGGACACCATCAACTTGTAATTCAATTTTTATGAATGAGTATTTGATTGATCTCAAGACAAGGGTGTTACAGATCTAAAAGAAACGAAATCCCCACCCTACAACAACTGCATGTCCTTCTTAAGACTTCTGCTAAAAGCCCCAGTGATTCTGGCAATTTTACAGATTTTACAATTAACTTCACTACTTCTTTTCTATGGTGTCTGTGAGGATTACCCACAAAATAACGATGAAGGAAAAAGAGATAATAGAAAAAGGAAACTAACTACTAACTACTAAGTACTAACTACTGCTGGCTAGGGGGCATAAGACTAATCCTTATTCTGAGTATTTACAGGTAAAATAATCCTTAAACAGAAGCCAGCCATGTGAGATAACTAGCATTAATTCCCCATGAAGCCAGCTGAATTTGAGAACAGTATCACATAGAATTTGGACTACTGGAAATCCGAACTAGCAGCAGCCTTTGAGCGTGACTGCGTTTTACTGTTCACTTTTTAATGGATGGGTTTCTAGCAGCATTTTTGTTGAGCTGGGAATAATACAGCCAGAACAGCCTCTCTGCATTGCAAGCACACATCACCCATTCTGAAGTCAGATACATCACATATTTTAAGAGTTACAACACATTCTGTTGTTTGGCTTTATACTTTACTTGTGCATTGAATCAAATAAAAATTGCTCTCCTAAAGATATAAAGGAAGTGACTGCAGGAATGTTTCTTTTGAAAAGCTGTTTCTTTTTAAGGTTAAAGGTACTTTAATTAAACTGAAAAGAAATACCTGATCAGATTTTAACAGCACCATTTCATCTAGGCTTGTCTTGGCTACATCCTGTGCACCAGGCACAGAACCAACTTCAGGCATGCTGGTCTCTGAGGATGAATATGGTAATCCATGTCCATAAATATCCTCTTCATCACTTGAGGCAGATTTTTCAGTCTTACTTTCATGAGTGTCTGCTACCCTTTCAGCAGTGCTGGTACTACATTTAGCTCTGACTGCACTTTCAAAATTCCACCCTGAAATGGAACTGTTATCTGAATGAACATTGTCAGAGATGTCACACTGGAGCCCAGGAGGGTCTGACAGAGCACTGTGGATTAGAGACAGCTGCTGTTGGTCTTCTCCACCAATTTCATCACTTTCCTTTGGTGTCAGGAATGTCTGGACACCAAGTATACTGTCACATTCCAAAAACATCTGGTCTGTAAGGTCTGGATCTTCAGAAGATATCTCAGTACCCTGCAGCTTCATTTTACCCAAGTCTTCATCTATTTTACATAATGTAGGAAAATCCTGCTCCTCCTCTTGGCTCAGCTTTCCAAGACAGCATTCATTGCTTGCAGAAACCACACCACCATTATATTCACCACTAACACCGCTGGTCAAGTCTTCTGTGAGCATCAGAGGAGATGCAGACATCAAAGTATCTGCAATAGCTGAGGTACCCATGCCACTGTCACTGTTTGGAAGTTTCTGTAAATCAACCACATCTCCATTTTCTTCATTAATTAGCGCATTTGCTGACTCAGGAGACTGCAAGACACTGAAAGTTTCTGAACCGTTATCTTCTTGCAGGATTGTATGGGACTCCACACTGAACACACTCTCCTGATCTGGAGATCCAGTACTCAAATGATCAATGCTGCCACTCATTATGCTGGAAGTCATGGAAAAGGAGTCTGCATTCAAGGAATGTGGACTATCACCAGAAAGCTGACGCTCATAAATTGGTGTGCCTTCCAGAGAGCTGTGGTTTCTCCTTGTCCCACTTTCTGTTATCACACACACATGAAAAAAAAGAAGAAAAGTAATATTAATAAGATCTATCAAATCCCAGCGCCAAGTAAGAAATCGCAATTTTTTTAGAACTGGAGGAAGAACAAAGTTAAATCTAAATTTTAACCATATTGAATTTTTTTCAACTTTAATATTAAATGATACATATAAAGCCAAGAAAAGCCTTAATACAGTAAACAATTAGAATTATTGAGAACTCACACTACTCCATCAAACTAAAGAGGATGGCTAAGAAAAACACTGTCAAATATTCTGAACAGGATGAACAGATACCACACAATTCCAACATAAAACTGGACAGAGTCCACGGCATGTTCCCATTAACAAATACATTAGAACTCAAAGCATGTTTACATGAAGCAAAACGAAATACATTCCAAACAGATCTAAAAAGACTTCATCAATTTATCACTTTTAAAGGAGATTTTCATCTTAGACAGAAATGGCCTACCATAACCCCTCAACCATTGCAGAGGCACACCACCACAGTACATATGAAGCCTGCAGAACACAGATTCTCATGTAACATGCTCTAACAACAAGCAGTCAGGGAAAGCTCTGCTCAACCTACCTTGTTTCTTCTTTTTTTTCTTTTTCACCTTAATTGGCTTTACAATAAGTTCTTGATCAAAATCTTCAGAGCTGATGGTGCTGAACCGTTGTGAAGAAGACTGACCTTCTCTCTGAGCTTCTGGAAGTTGGTCTGCACACAACATAAAGCTTGAGCCACTGTCCACAGAGTTCACAGAGCTGCTCCTGCTTCGTGATTCACTTACTACAGAGCAGCCCCTTTTCCTGGTTTCACTGCTCAAGTCTCCCACTCTATCAAAACTTTTCTCTGATAGTGTTGGAGTTTCCAGATCATCTTTCACTGAAGAAGTGCCATTTTTATCACCAGTAACTGAAGGGGAAGTAAACATTTTTTTTTCTGTTTCCACTGAAGGGCTGGATGATACAGACGAAACGACTGATGATGGGGTCAGCAATTTAGGACTTGTATCTGTGGAAGGATTTGACAATTTTAAATTCACATCTGAAATTGTCCAAATTAAAATAAAAGTATAAATACTACTTCAAGTATAAATACTACCATCAAGTGAGTAGGGGCATAATTTTGGAGAGTATTGAAAAGAAAGAATATTTACACACACACAAAAAAAATTCTAAGCTAACAACATTTAAAAATAAATACTTGCACGTGCACACGCACACGCACACTATAAAATTCCTGCAAATTAATCTGTATGAAAGCACTTCCCCCAAACCCCGTATCAAGCTTCTATTAGCAAAATTCTGAATTTGCATTAATGTAAAAAGAACAGTACAGGTCTACAGCTTGGAAGATCCAACTGTATCACACATGAAGTGCCATCCTATGTCTAACTTCTTCACTCAAACATTTAGTAGCTTCAAAAAAAAATCAAGGAGAATTATCAGATAAATCACTGTAGTGAACAGAAGAAAATACACTTCTAAAGGCTCCTTTCAAACTACACTTGAAAGTTGAGATTAAAATAATAAACAGTCTCTAAAACTTTGTGAGTAAAGAAATGAATAAATGACTAAAGCTACTGCCAATATGCAATGATAAGAAAGTTAAGTTCCCCAGCATTCAATGAGACTTCACAGAATATTTATTAGCATTTTGCTAATACAAAGCTAAGATGGAGTATTTAAACGCATTAATTGTCTCTTTTTAAGAGTTCTAGTAACATAAATGTTTTAACTCAGATGGCAACAACTATGAAAAAGTCAAATTATTTCTCGAATTTTAGTGATCATTCTTTGGATTTATTTGCCAATTCTTTCTTTTCCATTGCTAGGAAGGCTGAGATTTCCCCTGGAATGTGGCTGGTGACAGGTGGCACAGAATCAACGTATTCAGCTATTGAGACGGATCCTAAAGGGATAACCATAATCAGGAATCCAGACTGCTTCAGCATCATGGTTCAGAATGAGCTCTCAAATGCACAGATTAGAGATGCCTCATTAGGCTCATGCTGATCCACTCTCAAAAAAGGCAAGCATATTCCATTTCTTAATGCCCCTGTTCTCACTGTAGCCAAAAGAGAAGCTCAGATAAGCAGATAAACCAGATCTCTAAATATAACCCATCAGAGCAGATGAGTAACTCTACAGGACCTGGCAGGTTTTTGCAATAATCTGAAGGGTTTGGTCTGAGGTTTGGGTTGTTTCATTTTGTTGGATTGTTGGGTTTTTTCTTTTTCTGTTTTTGGGTTTGTTTTTTTCTTTTTTCTTATTATTACTATTTAAAAAGTACAATAGCCACCATGTTCCATGAGGTAGACACTAATCTACACATAATAAATTTACTAATTTCTACAGACTAAGCTTACTCATCTATACAAACCTATTGATGACACTCCTTCAGGTCTATTTGAAATTCTTATTATGTCTCTATCCCCCTTTAAGAGAAAAATCTCATTGTTGGTACAGGACACAGAGACAATATCACCGTATCCTTCCAAGCCACCAATCAAAGCCTGTAAAGAGTCAACAGAGAAAGAAATAATTTGCAATAGATTAACACAGCGTTGGCACAACATGGTACTCTTAACAAAAGTGTTCACTGGATTTTAATCAACATAAACAGTTACAGGCTAAAGATTTTTATCTTATTAAAAAAAAAAAAGAAAATAGAAACAAGAATCAGGAAAGAACCCTTTAATCATGATGCAGCTTCATTTTTATACTAATTTAAATTCCACAGATCAATTCTTTGTCCAACTAAAGGCACCTAAATACAACAACTTAAGCAATATACTACTCGGTGGCAGAAGAGTGCCACAGTACAAATGTTTAATATTGTTTAGACAAAAATGTACTAGCATGTATCCATGTTCATATGCACTTTTAAGACAGCAAAATAGCTAACACTTCACTGTATACCAAATAAAAGGTAATTTGTCTTTTTTTCAGACACCAACAGTAGTAGAAGGGAAAGAATAAATAGTTCCAGGCACATTTTACAGGCCTAAAATATCTTTTTGCATTAGTCCCTACACTGTAGGTTTCAATGTTTCACTGAGTATCAGAATTTTGATGTTAACACTACAACTGAAAGCTTTAAATATATGTAATTTTCATAAACAACATACTGAGCTAGTTGGTGAATATATCATTGCAATGACAATTTGAGAAGGGAGACAATAAATTTTCTCTTTTTTTTCATTTTAAATAGGGATTTGAATCACAGCCATAGAATGCATAACCAAAAGAGAGTCTCATGGCATAGCATGAACAAAAACATGGAAGAAACAAAATATGCAGCCACAAGATTTATCTACCTGGTTCACAGTGTCTAGTAAATAGATGCTGTATTCGTTCCAAGTCAGCACCCATCCTTCTTGGAAAAAGCATGAGACAAGCCCAAGATGTTTCTCTGGAGAGCTGTAACTTCCTCTGTCAGGTGGTTCCAAACGAGGATACAGTTCAAAAGTTTTTATTCCTCCAGCAAATACATCTTTCAATATGAACGTGGCCTGGACAGTCCCATGAACATCAGATTTCCATAGACGAAGCCCAGGTCTGGCAGCAAATAGTGTCAAATCACTCTGTTTACACAGGCCAGGTATAAAACATGCTCCAAATTTGCCAGTGCTAAAATGCAAAAGAATTTCTTTTAAAAGCTATATACTCAACTTAGAAATAATTTAAAAACTAATGGCGCAAATTTACAAGCTCAAATTATCAAGGCTTTAATTAAAATATTCAGTCAAATGTCTGAAGTACAAATTTACTTACAGTAAGACAAGAGCAGTAATTCCAAATAACAATTTTCCCTTCAGCTTTGGATGTCAGACACCTCATCAATTAAGCAAGTTAAAATGACTCCTCCTAATAAGCTTCATAGCCTTAATGCCACTCTGTCCATCTCAAAAAGATCCTACTATGCATTCTTCCTTCTCCCAGAATTAATAAAAAACAAGGAAAACACTACAAACTAATGCTAAGGAACTGACAGCCTTTACTTGCAATAAGCACAGAACAGATCTCAACTGTTAAACCCTTGGTTTCTCACACACAGAAACACCTTTACTGTCATGCAAGGAAACGCTTCACATCTAAGATGGACCTTGGTATTCCTCTCACTATTCATATCCCTGAAAGATACACCATAACCTCCTTTCAAGGGTAAATTTCCTCTCCTTAGAGACAGAGTCAGTCATGCTGTTCTATGACTGGGTTCCCTCTTCCTTACCAGAGAGGGATTACATAAGAGAAGATGTCAAAGCCACACAAGAGGTTCCTAGTCTTCAATTCAAATTTAAGTGCTTACTATACATTCTCCCTATTAACTCACTTCAGTGTATAAGAAAAACAGGAAAGCTGACTTGCTTTTTGGATCAAATATTACATCACCCATTAGACAGACTTGATTACAATGCTTGCTCACTCCAAATGACAATAAACAAAGAGGGACTGCGGAGGAAGTTTAGCAGTGTTTTCAGATAAAACAATGAGAAAACATTTTAAATATTTGTGCCTAATAGTGCCTTGAAAATATGAGTGTAACATACTTGCAACCACACACTTTCTAAATAGGTAAAATTGTCATTTCATGTTCGATTACACACAGCCTTTGTAAGTAGCTTTTTATAAGCACACTGCTGTGTTGTATTAATTTTACTGCCTAGATGACTCTGTCTGTAATTCACTTTGAAACGCAAGAATTAATAGATGAGCCTGCATCAGGATTTTATGAGGGTTACTTTTTTCTGGGCTGTGTTCCAACTTGGTTGACGGATTTCTCTTCTGTGTAAAAAAGCAGAGTCCGCTGCAGAGTAGAGACAAGCAGCACCTTCTGGTTGTAATCCAACTGGACAATTGAAGATGGCTCTTCCAATACAAGGCTGGAGTTGCAAATACCCTTTCAAAGACACACACAATTCACTACAGTCAAACCCTCCTAAAAATACATCGTAGTAACTAACACTTTAATGACATTTATAAGCCCAAGAGAAAAAACAAAACAAATAAAAAAGCCTTTGAACTCCTGTTGCATGAAATTCACTTAATGAACATAGACTTAATTTATGAAGCAAGAGGACAGTTAGATTCTGTTTGACACACTGTGAAATGTAGTTTCTCTTGGAATAGTAGCTAATATATTTCTCTTGAAATCAACAGAAACTTTGGAACTTTAGGACACATTTTCTTCCTTCTTCCCCACTGCCAGCTCCTACATTGCTGAGACAATCCTTACTTCTGGTGATTTCTGTCAAATCAAATTGAAGGACAGTCACAGATAAATCAGGACAGATGTTGTTTAGATTTTTCTCCCATTTAGAACTTCAAGTTGGCACTAATTTTGTTGACATCTCAGGTCTGTATTAACTAACAAGATGTGAGAAAAATTCCATTTACTGGTAACATGCTAGTCAGCCTGAATGTTACTTTCATTCTATACTCTAGACTGAGATGCTGAACTATTCTGGGAGAAGAACTTCACCAATAGAGCCACATCAATCAAAAATACCCCTTCCAAACAAAAGAGAAAGTACTGGCTGAAAGCTGAAGAAAGATTTAACAGTTATTTCATGAAAAATGAGAAGGCTCACTACCTCTTTTAAAACGCATTACTTTTTTAAAAAGATAAGGCAGTTGTGAAGGATGGCAATCCAATGGTTGCCATGCAAGGTGTGCACACACTGGGCCAAGGGCACATTTACCAATAAAGCCATGCAACTAAACACATAACACTGAGCAATAAAGTAACTGTTAAATATTTAAACACACAAGCATCCTTTCCTAAAGTGCAAATGTGAATTAAGGTCCCTGTAAGAAATGCTCACCTGGTCTAGGTCTAGTGCAGAGTAGACAATTTTTCCTTTATCATCTCCAGAGAATAACTTCATTCCATTGGGACTCCAAGCTAAAGCTGTAATGCTACTTTTGTGGATGCCGGCAACATCAAATCTACGAAGCTGTGAAACAATAACAAAGCAACAGAAGAATGAGCTGAAGAGAAAATGGATGCACAAAACCTATTCAGTGACTCCTAACTGGTTTAACTGGAGATCAAGTACAGAAGTGCAGGTTCTGCTAAAGTTTATTTAGCACAAAACCCCCATAACAACCCAAACCCCCCCTCTACGAAAGAGATCAGCCAATTATTACACATGAGAAATCTCTCAGAAATGTATTTGATTAAATACACCTTTTGCAATACAAGGCATGATTTAGTATTACTGTTTTATAAGCTTAACGCATGAAGCCTAAAATACATTCACAGCTATTTCATCAGGCAAGACTGAATGACAGCAACACTCTACAAGAACTGACCACAGTAGACCTCACAGAGATTCAGGCAAATGAAAATATTTACCTGTTTGTTCCTTCCAGGTAAGGAAGACACAAGCTGGAAAACTGCAACTCGACCTGAGGCTGTACCAACAGCAACCAGATCATCGAAACAACTCAGCAGCTTTACAAAAGTTATAGATTCACACCTCCCCTGTTGAAATAAACCACGCAAAGAGCTCACAAGTTAATGAGACACCAACAGAGAGCTCAGTTCTGAGCAACTCAGCTCCGTCAGAAGAGACAACAGTGAAAGTTAGTATTTACCTCAAAATTATATTTCTTCATCTGGTTTAAATGTCTGCAGTAGAGATAAAGCATTCCAATGCTGCTCCCCACAGCAATGTAGTCTCCATTGGTATCAAGTGCTGTGAGGTAAACCACGATAGAGCGAAAGCCTTTCTGGATCTTTGTAGGAATAGCATTGAGGAGATAATACAAGGGACAAAATTCCTTAAATATAACTGGTGAAGCCACAGATGCCATAGCAAGGATTTGCACCAGTAATTTTAAGGCTGAAATAAACACATCTGCATGACCACATAAGGAGATCTGGAAGACAAAAGCAAAAGACATGTCATTAACTCGTGTGGAGAGAGTAAAAGGTTCACAGATAGCCACAATTCAGAAAAAAAGAAGAAAAAATTCTCAGATTTTGCTTTGCATAAAGAAAAAGCAAATTAAATTCTTGTAGTGAATGTAGCTTATTCTTAGAGGAAACTCCATCTTACTAAAAAGTGTATTCCTTAAGTTCAGCTAACATATAAGCATGTACAGTAACCACTATATATGGGATAACCACTTTTTCTTGCATCTGTAAGTTTGTCAAAGTTGAGTTGAAATGCAATGTTTCTTTTCATCTGCCTAGTGAAAAAAAAACCCATAAGGACTCTGACACTGAGCAATCCATCTGACATATTTCTTCATCTTTCTGCAGCCTCTACCCTCAATCCAACCAGTGCCCAAGAGCATGGGACACTCTCTGTGTCAGACAGTGCTGTAAGATCAGAGCAACAGACTAGCATTTGTGCTCCACTCCTTAATGCCCCACAGCCCAAGAAAAAACACAGCTGAGAAACAGTTCAGCTAGAGCTCCATCTGCTATGCATTCAAATAACAACCAAAAAAATTAGAATAATGTGGGAAGAAAGGGGAGAGTAAAAACTAAAGAACTCCCATTTTGACAGACACAGGAAAATATCCATGTAGCAACTGAATTTAGAAAGATAAGGAGCAAACAGGAAAAAAGTACCATATGTCCAGTTTCCTTTAATGGATAAGAAAATAATTTCACGCTTGTGAGCAATACTGTAAATACACTTGGGGAATAATATCTAAGAATAACAGAAACAAAGAGTCTGTTTGCCTTCTCCGAGGAAAACAAGGTAGACAGAGCTCATCACAGTAATAACATACTGGTATCTTCAGTAAAAGCTGATCATGAGGAATGCAAAAATATTCAAAAATTTTAATTAAGCCCAGTAATTTTTCTCATCACTACAGCCTTGACAAGAACATTCTGCAGCAGTAGCTGCTGCTTCTCCTCATGGGTGACTTTGAAACATGGAAAAAAAAGAAGCCTTCATTTCACCAATTTTATTTTGCCACGAGCAAGTCTGATTAACAAAATGGTATAGAGTCTTGCAGTTTTCCAAGACAAGAATTTTGGATATCTGTAGACAAGAAAGTTTTTTATGGTTGTTTAAGATCTTAACACTGAAGATTTTCGGTAGCTTCAGCAGAGTTAGAACTTCCTTGGAGAAATAAAACACAGAAATTGGCCAGCTGGAGTTCGAAATGCTTCTAAATGCTCACAATTACTCTGTGAAGTACTCCTACTGCAATTTGTGATATGTGCCTAGTTTTTCATTCTCTAAGGATGGAAAATGTTTTTTGTTTGGCAGCTTCATACATTGCTTGCAGTGCGTATCAACTATATTAGAAAAAAAAAAAAGAAAAAAAGCTGCTCTAGTTCAGTATCTCCATTACTGTGAAAATCTCTGGAGCCTCAGCTTTCCAAGTATTTCAGTTGTTGTGCAATAGCATTGAGCACCCACACTTTGGGCCCTGCAACACTTGCTGCCAACATAAAACTCCACTAAGTCCAAAGGGACTGTTTGCATGACGCTGCCCGTGCATGTCACAGACAAGACCACAGGAATAAAGACTTGGTTTTTTGGCTTATATTTTATCTGCTACAAAAACTGCCAGTAGCTACACTAGCATCAGTTGTTAGATGTTCTTAATTGTGGTAAACTTTACTGCTTGCTAGAGTTTAGAAAATAATTCCACTCTCCTCCAATGTTTACAATCTGACATGATGTATTTCATGAAATATCACAAAGACAAGCTGATACATGTGTCCAAACTATTTCTGAATGAAGAATTTCTTTCAGAGATGTTTACTAAGTTAACAGATAACCTCAGTGCACCATGACACTTCCACAGTATTTTCACAAACCATCTATTTCCTATCCTATATTTTAAGTCCCCTACCCCTTCCTTCAGCATTTACTACTTTCTATCTACAGTCAACTAAATATAAAGAGAATCCACTGCCAAACTCTCATTTGCTCTTCTAAACGTGCTGTTTTGCCACTTTAGTAATCTTACTAGTCAATGGTCCTTTTTTTCTTTTCTCTAATAAAACAAAATCCAGTCTTTGCCCTGAGTCTCACATGTACTAATCTTCCTCTGTCTAACCTCAACTTCTACCACTATCCAGCTACTGCCTCATGAATTTCACATATTTTAGTTTTTAACTCCTCTATGTGACTCTTGCAATTTACATTTGTCAGCATCCAAAGCTGCTCTTGTACTGGAACCATCTCACACTCCTCAGTTACGAGAGGACCTTCCAAGCCCTCAGAATTCATCCTCTTTCTTAGTTTCCATCACTTATTCTTCCAGCTCAACTAAACCTTTAAAAACAGAGAAACTGATTACCAGCTATGGAAATATGCAAATTTGTATTATCCAGAAAAAGACTTTTCCTCTACAATAAACCTATCTGTGACCTGATGTCTATTTTGGAAGATGACAATTTTAAAAAAGAGTAAAAAGGAAAGTTTGATAGAGTTTTTTCTTCCCATGCACAAAAAAACATGGGAGGAATTATTTCTTGTCACATACTAAGTTAAATTTAAAAACTCTGCTGTTAGGTAAGGGTTCTCACTCTTCGTAAAATTTAAATACAATCTCTGATGGCAAAGTAGTCAAAAAAAACAAATTAAGATTTTGTTCTCTATAATCCATTCACCCTGTACAATCAAAAGAAAAGGAAAAATTTATCAATGAACTATAATTTCTTGACACTGTACACAGATTAGTTTCATCTTGAGTGGTTTACGGACTAACAAAACACTTCTACTGCTTGTATAAAAACATACAGGTGGAAACTCAAAACCATACTTTTATTAAAAGTACCACTAATTATGTAATTTTATCTACACTAACCAAGTGCATAAGGATCTACAAGACCTCCCATATGGCCTGTACATTCAAAACAACTGCACAAATGCCACAATTCTTTGCTTTTGAGCCTAAAATCTTTAAAATCCCTCTAATGACAGTTGTGTATCACATGTAGTCTGTAACAGCTTTAAGGATTAATTGTTATCTGTTTTTCCTACCTCATTAATCAAAGGCCAAAAGCGGATCTAATTTATTTTCTCAGGCAGATTTCGGAACTGGATGCATGTGTTCAGTCTGTGTCAGCCACAGTTACTCTGAAGCACAAAACAGTCGTACAGGGCAAATCAGCTTGTGCTAAGCAGCTGTCCTGCAGCGGAGATAAAGTGGGGAAAAACACCACATCAAAAACAATCACCAGAGTCCTTCCTTCTCAACTCTCAGACTTCACAAGTTCTTAAATACTGCATTCAAGGCCATGCTTTGAAAAACAGCTTTTTCGATTTTTTTTCCTGTCTCGGAAACAGGAATAAGGCTCAACGCTGCCTAACAGAGACAACTAAACTGCGAGATAATCTTGTGGTTCAGCAGACAGGCAGTGGCTAAAGGTTCAGTGCCAGGATATGCCACAGATAGACTGCAGGAAACTAAAGCTGTCACTGCTTTTCTTTGAGCCCAAGGGTCCCGTTTATACTAAAAGGACAACAGCTCCATTTTTTTTTTTAATCTTTGACATTAAAACTTACAATTAAGTTCTTCAGAGCACAGACAAACTACCGTATGACCACAGCTGAACACAACAGTCTCTGTTCTCCGCTAGAGCCTGCCAACCAAAAAGCAAAGCAGTTTTCTTTCCTAATACTTCTCACACATTCAGCCCAGAGCGGGCTATCCCACTGTCACATCTCCAGAGCTTTTCACGGCACAAGGCTGCCAAGCAGGGCAGAGAACACAAACACACACCCTGCCAAAGGAGCTCTGCTTTCACGTGTCCTGCACACAGGCAAATGACCAGCTAGCACACAGGTCATGGTTACCTGATTAACAAACGCTTGGCTTTATACAAATCATGAAATGTTGCGTTTTCAGCTCAAAAGACGTTTGGGGTATTTTTTCTCTATGACATAATAAAAAATAAATAACAGAACAACAACTCTAGATGAAAGAGGTGGAAAGGGTAGAAAAGGGGAACCTACAGCCACTGCGCATCCTTAAAGGGATGGGAAAACTCAGCTGGAAACATGCTGATGGTCTTGTGACGCCCTATGAAACCTTCACAGAATCCTAGATCAGTTTGGGTTGGAAGGAACCCGCAAGATCATCCAGTTCCAACCCTCCTGCCATGGGCAGGGACACCTTCCACCAGACCAGACTGCTCTGAGCCCCATCCAAGCTCGCCATTAACGCTTCCAAGGATGGAGTATCCATAGCTTCTCCAGGCAACCTGTTTCACCACCTCGCCACTGTCACAACGAAGAATTTAATCCCAGTATCTAACATAAACCTGCCCTTCTTTCACTTTGAAGTCATTCCCCGTTGTCTTAACATCTCTTCCTCAAATGTATTTCTTAAAACGCATCCTACTGAAACATACTCAGCTGTTTCAAACCGCTCCTCTCCAACAGGTGCCTCCTGGCACCCGTGTGGCTGCAGCCCCCGCCAGAGAAGGAGAGACCCAGCGGCTCCCGGCCGGACACCCACGGGGCTGCCTCGCCTTCCCGCCGGCTTTACCTCGGCTTATGCCGGATTTACCGGCCAGACCCAGAGCCCCGCCACGGGGAAGGCGAGGCAGCCCCTCCAGCCGCTCCGCGGGCGGCAACAGGCGCCGAGCCGCCGCCGGAGCCCGCCCCGAGCCCCCTGACCGAGCGCTGCCCGCGCCCCGGGAGCCGGCCCGGAGCGCCGCCCGCGGCAGGCCCCGCTGGCGGCGCCCGGGGAGGGGAGCGGGAGCGGGCCGGCCCTGAGGGGTCCCCCCCGGCTCCGCGGGGACGCCGCTGCACTCACCGCTCCGGGACGCGGGCGGCGGCTCAGGGAGGGCGGCAGGGAGCGGCGTCGCCGAGCCCCGAGGCGGCGGAGCGGCGGCGGCCCCGGTGCCTGCGCCGCTCAGGGGCCGGGCTGGGCGGGGCCGGACGTGAGCGAACTTCCGCGGGGCGGCGGGGCCGCCATGGCGGGTGAGTGAGGGAGGGAGCCGGAGGGAGCGGACGGGGGAGCAGCCAGAGGCGGGGTCCCGGCGTTTTCTCAGCAAACGAACGAGGTTTAATATGCCCGTGGTGCTCTGCCAGCCCACCGGGCAACGTGTCCAGCAGCTGGCTCATGCCGCGGGTGGAGTAGTGCCCCCCCCGGCGCCCCCGTGTGTTTTACCACATCTCTGTATCAATATCTAAAGGGTGGGTGTCAAGAGAATTGAGCCAGGCTCTTCTCGGTGGTGCCAACCAGCCTGACAAGAGGCAACGGGCAGAGACTGATGCACGGGAAGGTCCACTTGAACATGAAGAAGAACTTCCTTACTATGCAGTGACCGAGCCCTGAAACAGACGAGCCAGAGAGGTTGTGGAGTCTAATTCACTGGAAATATCCGAGAACCGTCTGTACGCAATCCTGTGCCATGTGCTCTGGGATGGCCCTGCTTGAGCAGGAGGGTTGGACCAGCTGACCCACTGCGGCCCTTCCCAATCTGACCCGTTCTATGATTTTGCGTGGACTTTACATCTTTTGATGCGATGAACTCTCTTCAGGCATCTGTGTGGATATAAGTTGAAGCCGGCAAACATTCAGGCAGGGCGTTTGGCTTGGCTTTGAGCCCTGCTTTGGCTGCCAGGGCAGGGCCTGAGGTGCAAAGGTGGGGCTGCTTTGTGTGATCAGAGGGCGTGCAGTGGGTTCTTGGAGCTGTCTGCCCCCAAAGGAGACACCATGAAACGAGGGCTTTGTAAAGCACCCACCACCTTCAGCAGGACCCAGCCTTTCCCCAAACTCTTGCGGCTCATGTGTTGCTGTGAATTAATTCTGGCGTTCATGGCGTGAGCACTGCGTGCATGCACAGTGATTGCTGCCATGATTTCTCTCTGTCATGCACTGCGTTACCATCTGACTGTCATCTGATGTCAGAAGACTGCTAGATCTGCCAGCACTACAAAGCCACTGCTGTCCGTGCTGCAACTTCACGTCTCAGAATGTCCCTGCATTTGATGGTTTTCTTGCATATAGCAGTAGATGAGGAATTAGATTTCGTGACCAAAGACAGTTAATGTAAATTTCATTTTACTTTAATCTGTATTTACCAGGAAAGCAAGGAAGTCCTTCACACAAATAGCTGCTGGACACTGATTTGTTTCTGTGTGTTTTAAATGGCCTCAATATCTTTATTGTCTCATACAGCAATAAGTCCTGCTGATAGTACTCCAAGAAGACCTGTTTTATCTGTCAGTGCAAGAAAAATTAAAGATAATGCAGCAGACTGGCATAATTTAATGATGAAATGGGAGAAACTGAATGATAATGGATTTACTACAGCAAACAAAATAGTCAACATGAGGATCAGTGAGCAGTAAGTATGCTAATACACACGAATAAAGATAGCATAAAGATTGCTTTTATTGAGAGATTAATCTGCTTTCTTCACTAGAAAGGAGTGGGAAGATGGGAAAAGAACATGTCAGAGTGGATAAGCTAGCTCTTAGATCAAACTCAGCAGTTGCATTTTTTGGTTACATAAATGATTTACTTTCAAATAATGTCTCATATAGTAATGATATTTGTAAGAAATGGGAAATGTTTCTTTTACATAGTCAAAGCTAACATATTTTAAATATAATGTACCAAGGTAAAATCTAATTCTATAAATCTCAGCCCATGTGAGTTCCCTTATTCTCTTGCATATTTTACAGTGAGGTGTAAAAAACTCAAGTCAAAAGTTCAGGAGATTTTAAGAAAGAATCAGAGATTTGTACAGACAAAAAGTTTTAATGGTGATGATTTAAAACAAAACCAACAAAGAACCAACAGAAATACCAGACCACAACCACCATAAACCCCCCCCCTAAAAAAAAACCCCAAATAACAAACAAACAAAAAACCCACAGCAAAACAGAAAAAAATCCCCCCCTTTGGTAGAGCTTTTATTTTCATGCTGTAATGAAAAACCTTAACTAACAGGGCTTTGAGCAGCTTCTCCAGAGTCCTGACAGCTGAAGAGGGTTTGTCTGACAAGGTTCTGACAGGTACAAGCTGAGGAATATTTTACTGTAATGGTGCCAGATGTTGCTTTTGCTCTTTAGCAGCTCTCTCTCTCACGTCTAAGTTTGCAGCTAGTGTGGGAAAATCTGCCAGACAGGGCGGGTGTCTGTACACTGGCTGCTCTGGGGTCACAAATAAATGACTTGGATTAAATTTGCACAAAGGTGAGTTTGTGGTGAGGCACCAGATTGTCCTGTGGAGCAGCTGAAGCCTGGGTGTACCTTGTCCATGATGAGAGAACAACCTCCAGCACAGAGGCAAGGTAAAGAGGGGAAGAGTGTTATCTTAACACCTGTAAACGTTTTCTCAAGCACATGTTCTAAGGCAGAGTAGTTCTGTTTTTCTCTGAAGATTATGGTACTAGCCCCATTTGCTCACATGGCCAGGTATGCTTTTTGCTATTTTTATGTAGGAATTCTCATGAACAGCCTGTGAGTGAAATATTTTGTAGGATCAGAGCACAAGGATTTTAAATCTGCACTGCTCAAGTGAACCTATATGTAGTTGTTTACGCTACCTCATGTTTCTGTTTTAGATTTCAAGACAACAGACTGGAGATAGCGTGTGATAACAATGGCACAGAACCTGAAAAGCCAACCCGAAAATACAATGAAGAGCTGGACAATTGCTGTGCAGAATTACTTGAGACCTTAAAGCATATGGTAATACTCATTTTTCAGACTTAGTCAATAGGAATCAATTCCAAGTGTGCTCAAGTAACAAGGAAATGTCCTGAAATATTTATTGTAGACAGAAAATTGGGATTTTCATTCAGAGTTCTTTGGCTTCAAACCTAAATGACTATAAATCCAGAGTGCACCCTTTATTTGATTGATTGGTAAATTTGAAAGTTGGTTTTGCATCTTCTGTCAGCTTATAGTTCTACTTCCCCTTTATAAAGTGATCTGGAAACAAATCATACAAAGAATGCATTCCAAAGCTGCACCTGTTTTCTGTTTCTCATCCTGGATATTCCCTCTGTTTAGAACAAAAGAAACAGCAAAGCATAAAGCAGTGCTTTACCTGCCATCATATCCTTGCAGCTGTCTTTGATCAGACATAATGTAGTCATATTTTTAGCCTGCCTACCTGTATTTGCTGTGCAGATCTCCTTCTCTGGAGAGTGGAGTAGGATAATTATTATGTAACTCACCTTTTTTTTCTGGATACCTTGCTAGGAATTAATGTCACCTGTCAGTTTGACAGGAAGCAAACAATTCTTTTCTGCCAGATACTGTAATTTAAAATTCTTATTAAAAAAAAAACAACAAAACTTTTACAGCCTTTTGCCAAAGTGGAGACCCATTAAAATGATGGTAGATCTGTTTCTTAATATAGACAGGATGCAGTCCTCAAGTATTTAGGAAAAGCAGGAAACTGGCTAGATTTCCCTCAGATTTTGTTCTGTGGGGAAAATGTGTGGGGATTTTCTTTTCTTTTTTTTTTTTCCTTGATGTACTTTTGTATTCAGACTACAAATGCATTGATAAAAGTTTTTTCTCTTCCTGAGTAACAGGAATCTAAGCAGTCATTGTTAGATTGGTTACTAAACATAGCTATGACCTAATTTAGTTTTCATTCCTTAGGAGTTTATATGAGCTTATAGGTTCATAGATGTATCTGTGGTTTAGCTGCTTGATGTAAAGCTACTGCCTGCAAGCTTCGTTTTGGTGTAAATATTCATACCCAAATGCACAAAGTCAGATGAACATGAAGGAAGTGGATGGAATGACCTAATTTTTGAAGCAAGCTGCTAGATCAGCCTAGAAATATTGTCAGTAGTAGCTTGAGCTGCTTTTCTCACCTGCTGCTGATCTTTTGAAATATAAGTCATCTCGATATGGTAATGTAAGAAAATATCTTGACGGGGCTTGTGCTATACCAGTGTGATGTTTTTCCCCACTGCTAAATTGCTATAGGAAAAACTAGGGAGGTAAAAAAATGAGAGGGCTTTAGTATATTTCTACATGTAAAAACAAAAGAATGTCCAAAACAGAGTCATAGTTGCAGTGTACAAAATTTCAGGGTATCTCATATTAAGTCTTTATATAGATTCCAGTTTTGATTCCTGTCTGGAGTTAAAAAATGTGAGTTAGAAATGTTAATATTAAATAGCCTTCATAAATAGCGCGTTTTTAAAAAATGCTCAAGATTATAGTAACCTAAGGTTACTGAGATATTGATTAATGTTCCATGTTCATCATTTTCAGACAAAAATACAACTGAAAATGGAAAAGCTTACTTCAACTACTAAAGCAATCTGTGACTTGGAAACATTCCACCACGGAGCTGGGAATTGCACAGCACCCTTCTTTCATACATGGCCCACACCATACTTCTGTAAGTAAAATATTGATTATCCTAGCTAATTACATTGTGTCATCAGTGTCATCTAATTTATGACTGAAAAATAAGCCCTCTTATGTGGATGTCTTGCCTGAGAGGGAGAGAGTGCTGTCTCCTTTACAATTGACTAATCAATAAACACATGAATGCACCACTTGGTTTAGGGTTACTGCTGATGACTGCCAAGCATTGTCTGACATGCAACAATTACAGCATAGAACTCAATTTGTCAGCAGCTTGCAGTGTCCAAGCTGCAACAGCAACAGCCTCTGCAGGCAGAGTTGTATTTGCAACGTGCTGGTGTTAAGCTGCAGGCTTAACTACTTGACTTATTACTTGACACTGAAATTAAATCCTTGAATGCAAAAGAGCAAGCTATACCTCAGTTAATTCTCAAGCAGCCAAAGAAAAATACCTCTGATCTCAGTGTCAATCAAAACAAGAAATGTTACACTCTACTGTTAATATTAATTCATTTAGTGTTCACTTGATGGCAAAAGGTACTGCCTCCCAACTGGTATTACCCCAGTTTTAAAACTGTCTGAATTCAAGAGAAGCCTGATTGCATGCAAACCAGCTGCCTTCTTTGTGAAAATCATACCTCTGTGAAGCTCTGCTTCTTACTTCACTACCACAGTTTAGCAGGAATCTAATGTATTAGTTTCTGTCAGTTTAAAAGAATAAGAATGACAAAGACAACTGCTGTCAAAACACCCATTGTGACTGAATCATTTAGTGATGCTGTCTACTCCATGAAAGACTAAATCCTTCTGAAGGCTGTGATAGTTCAGGCTAAATTAGAAGCACAAGAATCAGTCTCTCTTAAAAAAATACTTTGTGTGGTCATTTTTTAGCAATTAAAACAATGAAAGACTACAGATGCATTTTAACCCCCCTACCAGTTTTACTAAGATAACTAGTAACAGTTTTTACAAGAAACACTTCAGTTTTGGTCTGTTGGGGTTTTTTACTATTGTTTTTCACTATTGGTATTACTCATTGGTGATCATGCATTGCTGAAGTGCATCACAGCACGTGAGGTCATCCTTAAGATTAGCTAAAATCAAGAACCACTCTAAAATGTGAAGCTTATGTTGCAGGATAGCATTACCAGATTTTAGAATCTGTTTAGAATCTGTTATTTGAGGAACAGCTGTAACTGATAATTTTACGTGGATCCTGAGAACCAGCACCACTGCTTATTCTATAATTAAATGTGGACTCATGTCAAAATCAGCCGTGTGTAAAACACATCCCAAAGCTGAGGAAATGGTTTGGCATTTTATATTCTAATGTAAAAACAGCATTAATGCTCTAAGAAAAAGATGGCTAAATTTGGGGAATAGCTTATGTAAGGTAGGGGGTTTTTGTGATCCACATATTACAAGTATAATTTAGCTTTTAGAGAATTGCTGAAATGTCCTGGTCAATGTGCTTGGCTTTTCAATCCATTTCAGATGAGGTTTCTCTGAAGCTGTCTGAAATGTACAAGAAGGAGCTACAACTCAAGCAAACAATTGTACAAGACATTGCTCATTCTGCTGACCAGGATCTGATGATGGTGTATTTATCGTCGTGGCTGTACCAGCCTTACATTGAGAACAGCAGTATGCTGCTACTTGAAGCCATGCTGCTGGAAACAGGACACAGGCAGTGCTAGAATTCTAAAGGTTGGCTTCTAGTGATTCTTATATGAATTGGCAAATTGCAAGGCTTACCAAGTAAGTTGATTTTTTGTAAAACTTATTAAAAATATTTTTCTCTATTCATATTCCTTACTTTGCCTCAGCTGATACTCCTTTTTCTGCATGGGACAATCGAGTTTTGGTTGTTTTAATCTATTTTAAGGTCAACACAGAGGCTACAGGTAGGAGGCTAAGTCCTCCATAGTCAGAAAAAGGTAAGCACTGCTTGGTGGTCTGGGGAATCAATGCATATAGAAGCTACAGCAAAATATGTTACTTCCTCCCAAGTCTGGACAACCTAATAAAATACCTACATGGTCCCTTTTGCCATAGAAATTCAGCACTTCTTGATCTTTCATGGGCCTTTTTTTTTGCATGAATTAACAGGGCAAATGTTTTTTGTACTTGCTTTATAAGTGGAGAAAAGGAAAGCACAAAAAGAAGAATCCAAAAGAATCCACAGAGTTTGGTATGTGATTTTGAAATGCTGTTGCAGACAATAGTGTAAATTCTGGTTTGGTTTTGATTCTGGCGTTGTTGGATACATCACCTTCAAAAAGAGCGATCCAAGCCTGAACCAGCACCTAGGAAAGGCTTAGTACAACTCAGCATTCTACAGTCATTATATAATAAGGTCTTGTCCCTTTTAATTAATTTTAACTTTTTTTTTTTTTTTTAAGAGATGCTTCATGAAAGCCTCTGTTGAATAAAACAAAACCTGCTTTAGTCAAGGCTGTATCCCATCTTGTTTGCTCCCTGTCACAGGAGTCAGTGAGTTTTCCCTTGGGTCACTGTTACTGATGTCAAGTGGTTTTGGTTTGAAGGTGTGTCCATCCCCCTGTACTGATAGGAATACAGGGCCACTTATCTAATTAGCCCCAAGCTGAAACCTCGTAAGCTTAGTAAGGGAAATACATCAGTTTCCTGCAGTAACAGGACAGACAGACATGAACTGGAAAGTTTTCTTGAAATGTTGCTCTACTGAACAATGAGGTGGTTTCTGGCAGCTAGTAAGAGTTCTATTCTTAGCCCACAGCTCCAGCATCTAAAAAGAAGTTCTGCTGTAGCTCAAGGAGAATAAAGTTAGGAACAGCTTTGTTGGGTTTTGTTATTTTTTCAGTGGAAGTGTTCCACTTAGCTTAACAGCCACCTTAATTCATCTGAGCTGGGCCAGACCTGTGTCACTATGGAAACCTCCATACTTCAAAAATATTTTCCAAGGAGAAAAGACTGGCTCACATATAGAATTGTTCTTTTAGGATGAGAGTAGGTGTATTGTATTTCCCAGCATGTGCAAATTGATAGGGAAGGCAAAATTGAAGCAAGTTTTCATTTTCTGTACAGGTGGAAATTGTGGTTCTCATTTCTTAAGAGGAAAAAAGCTCTTCAGGAAGGGGTCTTCATATTCACAGACCCTCTTGCTTATTGACTGTTGTTGGGCATTAGAAGATTACTGCACAATCATTGCAGAGATGTTTTGTCTAAGCACTTGATTGTTATATTTGTAGCCCTCAAATATAATTTTCAAACATTCAGTACAAAAGAGTATGATAAAGAATTAATTGCTCACTGCAATCAAAGACTTTGAAAGACCAGCAGACATTTGCTTTGTATGCTACCTTCACTTACAAGATAGATCTGTATCCTCTGTCAATTACCACCTCCTAAAAAAAGAGGGAAAAAACCCAAAACAAATAATAACTCATTAATGTGGAGTATCCTTCACAGCTACTCATAAAAGGCAACATTTTGGGTAATCAAATTCATCTTCTACTTATGCAACCAAGAAAAAAAAAAAAAAACCAAAAAAGCCTAACCCAACTATGTTTAAAGGGACATAGTAAAGCAGTTTATTTAATCTGTAAATTGTATTCTGTTTAGATTCAATTTTAGTGTTTTTCTTCAGTAACAATACCTTGAAAAAAAAATCAGTGTTCATACTTGATTTAGGAACAACTCTGCTGTCCTTGGCAGATTTGTCCGATTGCCCCCAGTAGTTGCATCTATTCAGCAATGAGGTAACACACTTTTTAAGGATATGTTACCATTTTTCAGTAATACCTGCTCATTTAAGGCTGTTCTTTTTCACCTGCTAAACTTCTTGAAAGAAAAGACAGTGCCTTGGTCAAGATGCTGGTAAGAGGTCTCCACAAAAATATGATCCAAGGATCATATTGAAAGTATGACAGAAATTGAAGTAATTTGCCAGGTTTCCTCCCTGCCTAGAGCAACAGTCCCTTTGTATTATGATTAAACAGTACAAGGTAGTGTGGAGTTACTGGAAAGGTTGAAGGGTAGAACTGAAACCAGTCTAACAAAAATAGGCCATGACAGACTAAAGCAAAAAAAAAAGGATTTAGTACCTCATTAAGGAAAATTAGATCACTACTTAAGCACCTTCCCATTTATATCTATGTAACAGCAATTTTTAAAGGTGTGGCTGAACATTAGACAAGCAACTTAAATACACTTCCTACTGTTCAGTACAAATCAGATCTTGTTTGAGGCTATTTTTGTCTCGTAACTCAGTGAATGCTTATTTCAGTAAGGATCAGCTAGGCTGTCACATTGTTCCCAGAATGCACAAGCATGGATTATACTTAAACCTGCCCATTTTTCCAGGCAGATTTATGTACATCGAGTCTAGATGCTAATGAATATTCAAGATAGCTTTTAAAAAGTGCAATAACAGTGTTTTGTAATCTCAGTGACACAGAAAATGCACATTTTTAATATAGCTTTTATTTTACCCATATACAGCTTGCCAGTACACAGCACATCACTGCTGAACAGCAGTACAACTTACTGCATTTTCAGATGGCTAGAGAGAAAAGGAACTATGTAACAAAAGGGAACAGTGCAAGTTTTAGGGTTGACAAGATTTCCACTTTCCACCCATCCTCAACATATAAAGCAAATAGAACAATGTTAATTCTAGAATTTTTGGTTGCAATGCTGCTAGATTTATATAAACATAAATTATAAAAAGTACAGGTCATAGAAACAGTTTACAAATAAGTTAAATTTCAATTACCTCAGTATTCACATTAGAAAAATATACATTTTATTATCAGTCTTTTCCAGAAGAAAGCTTGTAAGGTTTTTTAATTTATGGCTCCAATTCACTTTGTGAGAGCAAAATATCTTCACTTTGGCCACCTGCTTCCATTGCCAGTAGTGCTTCCACTGTTTCCAAAGGTATCCCTTGGGGTGTGCGGATGTGCATTGTAGTACCATTGGAGTCAGTCACAATAACAATGCCTTCTGCCTGAGACAAAACAGCAGTGTCTGGATGAGACAAGATAAGCCCATCTGAAGTCTGAATAAAAATCTGTTCCTGTCCCTGAGACAAAAAATCATGGCTCTCATCAGAAATCTCAAAAGCTACAGTTTCATCTACAGTAACTGTATTTGCCAGCTCCTGTGCTTCCTCTGTCCCACAAGAATACTCACTCTGGTTTTTGAAAGCATTTTCCTGGTTCCCAGGAGCGGCCAGGGAGGCTCCCTGGACAGCGTTCTGGTGCGACTCAACCTGAGCACTGTGCGGGTAGTTCATTGGCACGACGTTTCCTGAAAAAACTTTTTCAAGTTCCCGCATCTCATCGGTCACACCGGCATTATGGAGCTGCTCAGAACGTTCTTTAATTGCAAAATCAGGGTTTTCTTCTTGCAGTTCACGGTATTTCTGACTGTGACCGTTCTCTTCAGTGGTTGGTAGGCTATGCCTGGCCACTGCCTGCTCTGACAGGGAGCTGAGGAGCTCGGGAGCTGCTGGTGCCCCCGGCCCAGCCGAGCCACCTGCTCCCACGGGCACCACGACCTCAGTGTGCAGCACAGCAGCTTCACCTGCCACATCTGGTCCCTGTATGCTCACAGGCTGGGGATATTCTATCCTCATTTCCACAGTTTGGGAGAAGGTACCTGAATTTTCACCATCCATTCTAACTCCTGAATCAGCAAGTGAATTGTGTTCCTCTGCTGTCTGTAATGTAGTTCCAGTTGAACAGCAAGTGATGCGCCTATCTTCTGAAAACAGGATTTCTCCATTTAATGGATTAAAACCTGAAAAGGGGAAAGAAGTATTATTTTGTTGGGCAATCTAATATTGCATGCCAAAAAAATTATTTTTCAGCAATAATTCTGGAGGAAAAGCTAGACTACTTCCCTGCTTTGCTTCCCCCAAATTAGCAAACCTGAAGCACCTTAAAGGAGTTTCATAGAACTTTCCAATGAGAAAGTCACTATAAAAATATTTAAGGAATTTTTGAATAGTGATATTTTATCAAGTATTTCTATATTAAGAGACCTTACATTAAGAGACAGCATTTTTCTGTTCATCCTGAAAACAACCTGGGCTGAAAAGCAAACTCAGTTTTCTTCTATCTGTCATGAAGCCAGTAACATTAAAAGATAAAGACTTTACCAGGCACAAACTTGTCAGCTGCTCATCCTCATCACTTTTAGTAAGTTGATGGAAGCATTTAAACTTCTGTTTAAATTTCTATTCCTAATCAAGCTCATCCTGGATTCATACATGCCATCAGGTTACTACATATTAGCCCTTTGCTAAGAGCCCAGCAGCACTTTTGTCCTGTGCCAGAAAAGGTAAAAACCACGAGAAATGCAGTGTTTTACCAGTTACTTGACCTGGACCTGACCTGGGTGCCAAACCCTGAAAAGTAGTTGAAGCTGGAGTAGAATGAGCTGTCAGTCTTTATTATTAAATGTCAAAAGAAGCAAGTAAGTTGGTTTGGTTTGGTTTGGGATTTTTTTGTTATGAAAGATGCCACTGCACAAAAAAAGGAGATCTAACACTGCAGAGAGGACTATTTTTAACATTTTGCACTGTAGACTAGCAAACACCCTACTAGCAGGTGCAAGCAAAACATAATTTTAAAAACTCATAGCCCAGAAGAAAATCATAGTGCAGCAAGAAGTAAGCATGATCATGCAGAGAGCCTTTCAAAGAAAGAAAATCTAAGGGAAGGAAACAAAAATAACCATTGACTGAAAGACATGCAAAGGGCAAAAGCAAAGCCACTTAGAGCAACACCAAAACAAGGTATTTACAAAGTGGATGGTACTGATAGACATATCTCACTAGAGATTTACTTTACTTTCACCGTTACCCTTCTAATCAGAAGGGCAGCAGGATGAAACATGAAGAAGGAATAAAAAGAAAGGCAACCACCTGAAGACTGTGGTGCAAAGTGGTGCCTCAATTCCAATACAAGATGTATTCCAATGATGGATGCAGGACAGCCTACACCAGCTCTCCCTTTCCCCCAGGTTCCACACAGCTCTGGTAATTCTGCTATTGTAGCTGGCTGAGGCCAAGAGGAAGGACATGCACTCTGCTTCCTCTGCTCTCTCACAGCTGACACAATGGTCATGCACTCAGAGGGACAGGACACGCAGGAAGCACACAGCAGAGGACAGTACTATGCCCATAAGTAGTATCAATAACTGGTTATCATGCATCCAGGATTGAGCTACTGCTGTCTGCATCATCTGTAACTTTTCCCTCCTCATGAGGCCTTTCCAGTTAAACAGCTGCTTTTGAAGGACCTGGGAAGCAAGTTAAGAAATGAAACTGTAAGATAAAAACCACAGTAGGTTGAAGAACAAAGATTTGTTCAGCTCCTCCATGAACAGAACAGAACTGGAAAATTTGAAGAGAGGTTACCATCTTTTTCAAACAGCGTACACAAATTCCCACTCTTTTCTTTCACTTCATCTTGACTGGCATAAGCATTATTCGCATTCTCTGTTACATCTTCTAACTTGGTCCTTTTGGCTGGTGGCAACAGTTCTTCCCCTGAGCTCTGTCAATAAAAGAGATGATTAACTGCTGCCCCTGTAGCAGTTGACAATACTGGAAAAGATAACTGTGGGAACATCATGGCAATGAGCTGATGATCCTTAAAAACAGGATTTACACTAAAGGTCTTCCTAAGAGGTAAGGATTTAAACACAGACCTCACACTTCGCCAAAACTCCAAGGGTACAAAACACAGCTCTCTGCTACAGCTATAAATAGACTGAAGCTCATCAACTGACTTGTCAGAAAGAAAGAAACTGTTTTCATGCCCCTCTACCCGCCACCAATTAGCAGAGCAACCACTTCTCCAATGTCTGAACCTGCTGTAGGTTAGGCCATTTCCTCTAACACAGGAATCTGTGGAGGCCCCAGTACCCAGCACCCCAACGATGTTCTTTTGTCCCTGTATTAAAGACCTGTAAGTCTTTGATACTCTGCCCTGAATGCTACCAACTGTCATCCCAAAGCAAATACTTGGTGCTAGTTCATGTGCCCTGCTATGATACCACAGCAGAGAGTACTTGCAGTATTTCTGAACACCACAAAAGCCTTACTTTAACATGACTCAGATAATACCAGCATGATTTTTAAAGGAATAATTATGCATGTTTTAAAAGTTCTAATTTGTCTCAGTGTCACTGTTGATCTTCACAAAGGTATTCCATACCTCAGCTAACCGTTTTTGTCCCAGTATGTCCACAGGCACTTGCTCACTAACCATTTTAATTACACATTGTGAATAAGAGCCTGCACCTTGCATCTTCTGTTCTCCACTGAGTATTTCTGTGATTCCTAGAGATTCAGCAACCTTCATAAACAGATATAAGGAAAAAAAGTAAAAGTTAGCCTCTCAGATCTGAATACATAAATGCTGCAATACAGGTTAGTTTTCTTAAAACTGAACTAGAACTACATGTCTAGCCTGACAATCACCTCAGCTCAGTGCAAGTATTTAGACTCCCATGTTTTCCACTAGCCTTCACACTGACACATGACCTTCATCTGAAGGTGACTGTTGACAGGCAAACTTGAAAGAATTATGGTTATATATAGAATCCAGGGACAGTTACTCAGAGCAGCGTTTAATAAAGATTATTGAGGCTCTCCATCCTATAAAAAACATTGAAGTCTTCCTGTTTAGAGTATCTCTGCATAGTTAAGGCTTTTCCCCCCTCCTCACATTCCATTCCTGTGCCTCCTCCTTAGCAGGCGTGCTACTATCCAGCTTCTCAAGGCTAGGTTGTTTTGGGGTTTGGTTTGGTCTTATTTTTCTTTTTTAAAGGGCATCATTCTATATTAAGAACGCACATGAACACAGAAGAGAAGCAAGAAAGAGGTTCCATCTGTCTTTCCAGATACAGCTCCATTAACAGTGAATCTGGAGTGACTGAAATATTAGTTTGCAATTTTATTAATGTAGTCACTACTTTTCACATTCATTATTTTGGCTGTGAACTGCATAGATGCATTCATTTTGCCCTCATTTTGCAATGAAATTACTTATCTCTTTAAATCAAGGTCACTCATTTTAAATATAGACACCCCCCCCCCTTCCTGATCAAACATCAGGTTGTACCTTTATAGGTGGTGAATGCTAAATAAACCTTGCAGTAACATGCAGCTTTGTACTACCCTAGATATGCAAGGCAGGTACCCACACTGCTAGAATTGGTTTTTATCTTTCTAGTGTATCCACTGACATAAACCAGAATTGTAGTTTTATTACGGATTTCTTTTTCTTCTTGGTAAGTTGTTGGACTTTTCACAATAATGTCTGTTTTTGCTAATTAAAAATCAGGTTTTCAAATAAGTTTACCTGCAAAGCATCTAAAATAAAGCAAGCAAACAAACCAATCATAGTTCTAGAGTGCTTTATTACCTTGGCATCTTTTACTTCAACAGGCTGTTGGCAATTCACAGAATCAGAGTTACTGAGGTGATCATAAGCCATTTTCTTTACCATGTTATGCAAATCTTCAAATTCTCTATAGACATCTGGAAAGTAAGCTTTGGCTGGATATCCTTTTTCCACCTAGGAATAGAAGAGGGGAATAAAAAAGGGCTTGTTTCTCCCTCCCTATACTTTAAAAAAAGATGAAATTAAGATCTGTCGATTTTGTTCTGTTCAACATTTTAAAATAGGAACATTCAAGTCAAAAGACTGTGCAATATTCAAAATGCCACTGAACCAGGCAGCAAAAAGCAAGGATTTGAGTTGAGATCTACCAGACTTTTGCCTTTGTAAGACTGAAGTGATGTGTAGAACATTTACATGCTGCATGACACTAATTTAGAAAATTCAATTATGTCTCTAAAGGAATATTTTTATGTATACTAACAGAGGTATCCCTAAAATAATTTAGTATTTTTACATAAAAACTCACCTTCATCAACAGAAATTCATACACTGTAACAAGCTTTGTAAGACGTGGGAGAGCCAGCTCCATTAAGTCTTCATTATCACATTGTTGTATTAGCTGTCAAAAGCCACAATGAGATTATTAGGAAAAAGCAGCCCACACGTTATGCACCCCATTTTCAGAACATAAAATATCACTACTTTTTTTTGAAAGATATGCTGTATGTTTAGGCAGCTTTAAGAATAGATGCACACTAACTCCAAAACGGGTAAGTTACAAAACCTCAGAATAGTTACTACTGCTGTACAGACAAAACTCAGTCCCACAAATGTTGCCAGTTCCTAGAAAGAACAGCAACCTCAGTAGCTTTAGTAGCCATAAAGGATCTACAACGCACAGAAAACAAAGAACAACTTGTGTTACTTGGATTCTAATCCCCATTCTATCCTCCCCCAAGACCTTCTTTGTGGGTTTGTTTTGGTTCTTGAGGGGTTTCTAATTATTATTTCTTTTACTGTGTTGGAGGAGATACATAGTAATAGCTAGGAATTTTCCTTCCCCAGAAAAAGGGTAGCAGGAATATATCTACATGTCAAAAGTCCTTTTCCAAACTGAGTTCACATTTTCCCTTTTTCCAATGTTCTGTTGGAAGTATTTTTTTCTTAAAAAACAATGTTTTCTTCTTAGAAGCCATCTAAGGCTTTCATCTTGTCCATACATAAGGATGTAAAAAGAAAGAAAATTTTTTTTGAAAACAATTCATTGAAAATAAGTGATTAAATAAAAAAGGGTGGGGGAGAAACAGGGCAGGGGAAAAACACTTGTGAAGTAATTTCAGAAGAGAACCATACCTCTTTTAACCTAGCTTTTCTTCTGAATACACTGTGTTCTGCTGACACACTACTAAGTGACTTTGAAGGGGACTGACCAGGTCTGCTAAGCCTTCCAGAACACCTGGATCTTCCACCCATCCTGGGGCGACCACGTCTCTTTGGTTGTCTGGGTCTTCCTTTTGGTCTTACAGGTCCCCGGTGTCCTGAACTGGTTTCATTTGGTTGTTCTGCCAGCAAGTGTCTGCTTTGCTCACACTCTGAAGCCTTAATTAAAAGGAGAAGTATTTAGTTACCATTTTAAACAGTTTTGAGGAAGACAGTTTTAGAATTAAGTTGTCATCTATGCAAACAATAAATAGCATATTTTAAAAAAAAAGCGAAGCTGGATACAAACATAACTTGCAAAGAAAGTTGTGGAATAAATCCAACACATTAGTAAGACTGCTACTTCTGCATCACATATATGCCACTATTTGCAAAGTTAGCATTTTTTGAACCACAAGATGTCATACAAAATAAGAAGATTAAATAAACATCATAAAAGAGGTGTTTTAAGTGGGTTAAATACATTTAATGTTTCTGAAGTAAAATATGTCCTCTTTAGATAAAGAGGTTATAGAAACAAAACTTAATTAGCAGTAAAACCTACTCAAAGAATAATTTGGGTTTCACTGTAACCATGTCAAAGCATGAAGACTTTTTAAGAAAGACAAAAACTCTGACACCATGAACACTGACAAGCCCAGTAAATAAATATCAAAACGTACTGCCCAGTTTCAAAACGTACTTTCCACATTTCAAAATCCTGTCCTCCCTAGGAACACAGCTAGGAAGCAGCTTCTGTTACAAGATCACACAGAAAGTCAAAGTGCCTTTTATATGTTTAAGTTAGAATCATTTCAGTGTAAAACTTTTTAACTGTTCAAAGCAGTGATTTCTTACTTAAGCAGCTTCCCTTCCAAGCTAAAATTTCTAAGAATGTTCCAGCATCTTTCAAGAAATGAGTATATAATAGTACTGAGGTACATCAGGCTTCTTTGCATCATCTGTCCATTTGCATCCCAACATTCAGTAACTCCCTACTATTCTACTGATTAGGAAAGCTCTATAAATGGCAAATTTATGTCAGTCCTATCCAGGGATTAAATTACTAAATTAGTTCTAAATTTGACATAGGACTAGGGGTTGAGCATGGGGATCTTGATTGGCTTCCTGTCTGTATCAAACAATTATAATAATTCAGAGAGCAGACTTCAGTATTCTGCAATTCTTTTTTTCCAGAGATGATAACTGAGTATAGAGGTTAAGGGAGGGTTTGTTTGCTACACTGGCACCTTAAGCTGTAAATTTTCACTTTCCTGAGAACAACTACAAAGACAAGTAATAAATGTGACACCCTTACATCTAAACAAGTACTTTTTCCTAGCTAGCAGCTGCATCAGCTCTTGCTGCAAAAAACATGTTAAGAGTCATTTCAATATTAAAAGAGAAACTTTTCTTTGAAGTGACCAGCTTAGAACATCACAGGAAAAAATTTGCAGCTGAGGCAGCTTCTACCCCAGAGACTGAAATTTCACCACTGTTTGGTGTACAGGGTTTCAAAGCCTCACTTTGAAAACCTGCTCTGTGAAAAGTTGCAGTTCACTGCTGTGTTCCAAATAAGAGATCTTTCTGCGATGACATTATTTTAGCAACAGAAAATGAGAGAGCAGATGATATGTTGCTTTCATGCCAAAGGCTGTAACTTATCCAAATGCAGAGAAGAATATCATTTATGCAGACAAGGTGAAAATTATGTCAGAAACCCAGTAAGAAATGAACACTCAAAGAACATTTAGTTGCAGGTGTCTTGTGCAAGAGTACTATTGCTACAGCACTGCAAGAGACAATTTGCTTTTTAAAGAACTTCAATGGGAAATTTGCCTAATGTAGTCTATCAGTGGATATTTCTGAGCAGTACAAGACTCTGCAGCTACAGAACTGCCATTCTACTTTCCACAGAAGTGACAGTTTTTGCAAGTAACACTTTACCTGTTCTCCAGCCTTTGAATCAACAGTTTCTTCCAGACTGGTAGCTAGTGCTTTTTCATGATTTAAAGTGACAGCAATTGAATCCACATGTGTTGGACTCATCATTTCCTCTTCCACAAATATAGTTCCATTAGGCTTATTTAGAGGTATTTTCTGAGGTGAAGACTCCAGCTGTCCATGGCCTGGGTTAAGTTTATAATGTCGTGCTAATCCTCCTTTTCCTATGTAGGATTTTTCACAAGTCTGACATTTAAATGTTTTGGGTTTCAGATTATAATTCGAAGAACTGAATAATGCATCCTTTCCCTTCACCTTTCCTTCTTCATCATCTTCTATACTTAGCTCAGAGTAGTCATCAGAATCAGACTGATGACCATCAGCCAGATCCTCCATTTTAATGAATTTATAATCTTTAGCTTTGTATTTCGGGGGGCGTGAAATCCGTCCAGAACGAGTTTTCACCTTCAAGGATTTCTTTAACTTGTCATCCTTTTGCTTTTTTTCAAGGCATGATGTACCTGCTGAACTGCCTGCAGCCACGGTGGGATTTGGAGACCTTGAAGCCGATGCTGTGGCACAAGCAGCCCTCTGTCCATTCACCATCTTAGATGGGGGAATCTTGTCCACAGACACTGAGCCATGAGGTGGTAAAGGCCTCTGCATAAGCAACTGAACCAGAGACTCAGAAGAACTGTGCAGGAATAGCTGCTGCTGCTCAGTTCCTGAAACAGGCTGTATCCTAATTATCTGGGGATTAATAATGCCAAGTCCTGGTATGCTAGAATTCCTACCAACTGGCTGACTCAGCGTTATAGTTTTGGGCTGGGTTGGTGCCAATGATGTCATTGGCCCTTCAGTTTCCTTCATCTGTCCTGGCTGAACTTGGACACAAATGGCTTCCAGCTGCTTTTGTGGAAAAAAGGAAGAGTTACAATTACACAAATACAGCATTAATAAATAAATACAGTATTTATCAAGATCATACACACATGCCCTTAAAGCAAAGCGTGAAGAAACTGCTGCACACCATTAGCTTTCCATTTTAATGCATCAAAGCACAGATTCCCTTCCTTCAAGGCATGGGTTTTCCTGCACATTTTCTGCTGTGACTGCTGTTCAAGTAAAGCACGTAAAGTTTGCTCTGAGGCCATGTCACAGCTTTGTTTTCTGCTAGCAGGCTTGGCTGGAATAGCAGAGTCAATGGCATCACCAAGGCACATTCATAACCTTCAGCAAAACCCACATGCGGGAAAACTACAGTCTGCAACACGACACAGGCCAAATGCCCAGTCCGGGACATACTGTAGTATGTGTTCAGTTCAGAAAAACTTTGTGGTGATGATTCACAGAATCAAATGTTCTTGTTCATCTCCCTTACAGTTTCTCTGCCTCAGTTCAAATCAAATACTTCACAACCCGCATCCCAATCGTGGGTTGAAAGCCCAGGAACCTGCAAGCAGCATGCGGTGACTTCCTCTGTATCACCACTTAACCACTACGAAACAGCTCTCCTAAGCTGTTCTTGGCTGCACGTGTTGTCAGACCAAAATACGGACCGCAGCAGCTATTAGCTACACTCAAGCACAGATTTTCCTAAACCACACTGAAAGCGCTGCCTTTGAGCTATGGGACTAGAGTCTACACCCAAGGGCAGGAATGACTGAGGAGAACAGGAAAAAAAAATTTATTTAAAAGTATTAAACCCGCCGGAGCCACGGCTTTCATCCCGACGGAGCGCCGCAACCTCCCTCCAGCCGAGCCCTCGGGTTACCTTGTGCGGGAGGAGGCGGGCGGCCGCCGCGGCCCTGCCCTGCTGCAGGGCGACCTGCTGGGCCACGCTCTGCAGCTGCCGGGCGGCGTTCTGCATGATGCCGCCCGCGGGGCAGGGCTGCGGCGGGGGCGCGGCGGCCGCCGCCGGCTTCAGCTGCTCCCGGGCCTTGCTCACTTGCTCGATGACCCGCCGGAGCTCGGCGGGGGCCAGCGGCGCGGCGGCGGGACGGGGCGGCGAGGGCGGCCCCGGGCTCTCCAGCAGCCCCGCGCCCTCCGCCGCGCTCCCGTCCGCCCGCAGGTACAGCACGGTGCCGCTCGCCGCCCCCGCGCCGGCTTCCAGGGCGGCCAAGCTCTGCACAAGCTCCTCCGTCACCGCCAGCAGCTCCGCGCCGCCGCCGCCGCCCTCCTCTCGCCCCGCCGCCGCCGCCCCGCCGGGGGGAGCCCCGCAGGTCCCGGGGGGCTCGTCCTCAGCGGGCGGAGGGGGCGGCAGCGCCCCGGCGCCCCCCGCCCCGGGAGCCGCCATCTTGGCAGGCGCGCGCGGGCGGGCGGGCGCCGCATCGGCGGCTCCCCCGGCGGTGTCGGCGGCGCGGGCGGCGCGCGGGGCACCGGCAGCGCGGCCAATGGCGCCCCCGGCAGCGCCCCCCCACCCCCCGGGGCGGGGCCGCCCGGCGCCGACGGCGGCTCGCGCGGGCAAAACCCGGCGGAGGTGCGCCCGGAGCTCCTGGCCCCGGGTGGGGCTGGAGGTGGGACCCGCGGGCGGGGTTACCGTGAGTTGGGTCTCTCCGCTGTTCGAGCTGTCTGGACCGAGTCTCAGGGAAAGTATGAGAGGGAAATTGAGCTCCTAGAGCGGGTACTGTGGAGGGCAACGGGGGATAGTTGCGGGACCGGAGCGTCTTTCTTACGGGGAAAGGATGAGGGAGTCGCGTCTTTCCAGCCTCGAGAAGAGACAACTTAGCGGGACCTCGTGTCTGTGTATAAATGTCTAAAGGACGTTGTGCCGAGGGAATCGATCCACGCTCTTCTCGGAGGTGCCAACCTCCAGGATACGAGACAACTGGCAGAAACCGATGCACAGAAAGTTCCACCTGAACATGCGGAAGAACTTAGCCGTGCAAGTTACCGAGCGCTGGAACAGGTTGCTCAGAGAGATTGTGGAGTCTCCCTCAGCTGGAGGCATCCCAGAACAGCCTGGACGCAGTCCTGTGCCGTGTGCTCTAGGACAAGTCTGCTTTAGCGGGGACGTTGGAGGAGTTATGGTCTCCTCCAACGTGCCCCATTCTGTGAATGAATGTGGCTCCGCCACTGGCTCTCACCGGGCGGGGTTTCGGGCGGGGGAGCGCGTGTCACGCGGGAAGGGCAACCCACCCACACGGCCGAGACGAGCCCGAAGGGGTCAGTGCAGCACGCTGGAGCCGCCCGCGCAGACACCGAAATCCGCGCCCTCCCGGGGCCGGCCGGGCTCCATCAGCCGCAGGAAAGGAATAAAGCTCGGTTCGTGCTGCAGTCGCCATGGGTGCTCGAGCCCCGCATAGACAGATCGACCGACCGACGGACATACACCCCGGCCCGTTGCCGTGCCCTTGAGCAGAGGTAGCACCGCGTCTCAGCAGAACCGTGTGAGGTGGGTGGGAATCGCTGGGACAAACCGGAGAGATGAAAAGAAGAGGGAAAAGAAAAACAGAGATCCATGTGGCCCGTACGGGGATCGAACCCGCGACCTTGGCGTTATTAGCACCACGCTCTAACCAACTGAGCTAACCGGCCACTTACTGCCCGTCCTGCCTCTGGGTGTAATAAAGACAAAACGGTTCCTAGAAGCGAATCGGAATTTTCTTCCCTGTCGACCGAGAGACGCAGCGCCTGGTAGGAAACAACCATAACGTGGGATCGCGGACAATGTCGCCTCTAAGTCAATAGGTTAATGCTTCTTCGAGTTTACTAGGATATGATTTCAGTTTAATTAAAATATTTGAACATTCTTAAAAAGCATCTACTATTCTGTTTAACGCACTACTGGGATCTTGGTTTGCGCGGACAAACAGTTTGCCTTTTCCTAGCGTTTTGATTTTTACTTACATACGCCGCATAGAAAGGACAACTTTTCTTCAAAGGTGAGCACCTTTGAAGCCCACGCTAAAGGCACAGGATGTCCATTTATCAAGAGGCAAACACCGGGGGACAGGGACAGGGAGGGGATGACACAGCTCTCCAAAATGCAGGTTTTTGGAGACAGCTCGGTGAGGAGAACACAGCCCCTGGTCTCCTCCCGGGCTCTTCTCTGTGCCAGGCTGGCGGTACGGCTGCTCTGCCCATCCCGCAGTGGCGCGCAGGATCCGCCAGGGATCAGACCATCACCGGGGATGAATCTGAGCCCGCCGGGGCGCTGCTCGGCCACGGGAGACTTGTCAGCAGACAGGGCCCGCCGCTGGATTTATGGAGCGCATCTCTTGTCCCGAGGGCTCCTCTCCTTAACGCCTCCCCCACGGGCGGCTCAGCTCCGCCATCCCCGGGGAGTCGGGACCGTGGTGTTGCCCCGAACGTGGGCTCGTTACCGGGTGTGCAGCCCAATTGACACCTCGAGACGAGGTATCTCTGGGCTTTATTCTAGCTGGCGTAAAGCAGGGAGCTGGGTGATTACCCACAAAAGTCTAGCTCGGTGATCATCAAAACTTTACACTTGCTCTACCTTTTAACAAACAAAGGCATAGGCATTCCTTGGTTACCGACTACGTAACTTCTCAATTAATATTCAAACTACTATTTGCTAGTAGCACTATTCGCTCGTCCCTCATGCTAATAGTCCGCAGGCGCAGTTCTTTTCCAGTTGAGTCTGGGGTCCCATTTGGGTAGGCGGCCAGCGGGTTGCGATCTCGCACTGCCGAAATTACGTTTCCCCGAGTTAATGCTCCATTCTCCTGACTTCGGTCCTGGTGGCTCATGTCCAGACAGCCCGTTCACCTTGGGATTGTCTTCCGTTTTGCTTAAAAAAACATATTATCCGAGGGTGCGACACCCAGTCCTCCCGCACCTGGCGGGCAGGGGCGCGGCGCCGGCACCCCGCGCTCACTGCGCATGCGCCGCCCGCCGTGCCGTGTGCAGCGGGGCCGGCGCGTGCGCGGTTGCCGGGGCGACTGGGACACAACATGGCGGCCTGAGGGGAGCGCCGGGAGCGGGGCCGGGCCGCTCATCCATCAACCCCGGCACCTGCGGGACGGCGCGAGAGGCACAGTAAGGGGGTACGGGTAAAGGTCACGGGCCCTTTCTGAGGGGTGGTGTGGGCTCGGAGCCTCCAGGGAGGCTGGTGGTCACCGAGGCGGCCGTAGGTGCTTCTGTAGCCCCTGAAAACGCCCGTGGGCAGCTCCTGGGGCTCGCCTACCAACGCTGGTCTCTGCCTGCCACTCCTCCGCGACAGGGTGCCAATGGGTCTTTCCCTCGGCTCCTGCGGGGCATCACCCTGGCTGCTGGTCTCTGCAAGTGCTTTCTCAGGAACCGCTAAGTTTTCCTGGTTCCTCACGCCTTGCCTTCTATTGCTTAGCATCCTTCACATCATCCCGTGCCACACCCTGCACATCTGGCGTGTCTCTGAGTGCAATAATTACGTATCGTGGCATTGAAGCTCAACTTCTTGCTGCTTCCTTCATTTCTTTGGTTATTTCTCTCTTCCCACGCGTATCAATGTCGTACTTAAACATCATAGCTTTTTCTTCCTCAGTGTCTTGGCATCTTTGTAACAAAGTGTCTGCTTTAGATTTTTATAATACCCTCTTTTGACTACCGTAGTGCTGCCTTTTGTGTCATCTTGTACTGGATTCTTTAATTCTAATTGTTGATCTTCCACACTCTCTAGTTACAATGATGGGGTGTTGTCTTTGAGTTCCATCACTTGCCCATACTTTATATTTAGATTGTTCCTTTCTTCCCCTGGGTTTTCTAGCCTCTTTTTTGAATGATTCGTGGCCACTTTTTGGGGGTGTTGGATGAGTTCATGTTGCTATAACTTGTTCTTCTCAACCTTTATTTCCCTTCCCACGGACGATTCTGAGCTTGAACGTCTGTGTGTGCTGAAACAGAGGGGAGGGAGAGGTTAGATAACATCTCTTGTTACAGATGCATGAAAGAACTCTACCCACTGATCAGGTCTCTTTTATTCTTCAGTGTTCTGTGCAGATGTAATTAGAACATTTCCTTTAATTTATCCTCGAAGCTTTCAGTCTTGCAATGGTCATAACATTTTTAACCTTTCTTTCAGTCTTCATCTTTGAGCACAACAGATCCAGGTAATCTAACTGGTATCAAGTTTTGTTTTGTAGCTGTAGGAATTTTCACAGCTTAAAGTTGCCAGGCTCAGGCCTGGCTTTTTTTTTTGTTCCCCGTGTGTTTGAAGTCTTTTGTTTTGATGGGTTCTTTTTGTTGCCTGCTCACTCCCAGGGTGTGATCACACCATGGTCAGGATGGTGCTGAAGTGCGTTTTTAAGAATCTCCAGAAATGTTGGCTTGTGAATGCAAAATTAAAAATTTTTAGTACTTTTGAAGTCTAAATTTTATTTTGTCTTATTTTATATAAAATGTGATGCTGTTATTCTTACAATGCCTGATTTTCTTACAGCTGCTGATGAAACAATAACTAACCTGTCATGTGATCATTATAATTTTGTTCCTAGGAGAAAATCCCTCCTTTTTCAGTGACCTGTTTTGTTCAGAGTTTACACACTGACTTTAATCTTCAAAGAAACTTTTTGAAATAATGCAATTTTCATTCCTGATTCTGCCCCTTTATTCAGGCAGCTGAAATTATTCAGGCCTTGGCTTCATTCTTTTCCCTGGATGGATCTCCTAAGTGCCAGGTTAAAGCCTCAGCTCTTGGTTATGTGTGGGGTATTTATTTTGTCTACAGAGCACTCTGTTGGGAAAGAATTCCAAAAACAACCTTCACTGGCTTACATGGGAAAGACCTTCAGTGCTGTAAGAATGTTTTAAAATGTGCAAAGGATTAAGTCTTTGTACAGCATTAGAATTCTGCAATTTTAAATTCAAACAAGTTGTTTTGAGCTCTCCACTGTCATCTGGGCTTCTCTTGTACATGTAAAATACATTTCTAGAAGAAAATATATAAATATAACCAAATCGTATAAACATACACTACCTGACTTCTTTAAATACTGGAAGATATTTTCAATAAATCTGTACAATAATTCTTTCCCTGCAATTCTCTGCCTGAGCACTTTGGTTCATTAACACTCTGGCTGGTATGCCAGAGATAGTAAGATCATATTTTCAGATCATGATTTTGAATTTTGTTTTTTAATGCCAGAGAATCAATTACATGCATTTAAGAAAGAAAGAAAGGAAAAAAAAAAAAAAAACAAACAACAAACCACAACAGGATGGTCATTTATTAAAATAAAAAAGTAAATCAACAAATAGCTAACTATTTAATTAAAGTAACTATTTTAATAAGACTCCCCGTTTTGAGTCTCTGTTAGAGATTGCCTCCTTTACCCACAATGATTTTCAATTTCCAATTTTAAAATAGCTCTGTATGTAAATTGTCTATGTTGAGTGTATTAGATGGTGTGGTTTATTTTAAATTACTATTTCCAATTTTTCAAACTTAGGTGGCCTATTTAGTTAGTTAATGATGCAGCATGATCCCTAATGATCAGAAAACAGAAGCAGCAGATGATAAAAGTGAGAAGAGCACCTGACAATTCTCATGTAAGTGCTGCTCCTGTATTGAAGAAAGAGGGGTTGCCAGGGGAAGGTTTCTACTAATTAAAATACAAACATGGGGCTCACAAGGAGAGAAAACACTTTTTTGTTGTTGGTTTGTCTGTTTTTTAAGGAGAAGCAAGTATGAAAGTTGGGGAGATAAAAAGAGAATAAGCCAACACAAATTGATTGTTAGCTGGAAGACAACATTAGAATGTCCCTGCCTAAGCAACTTTTCCCTCTGCAAAATGTCTTGGCAGGCTTTTTCCCCTGTAAGGCTGTGTTTATCCTTGTGAATTAAACATATCTGCAAATCTTCTTGGCCACAAAGAGAAACTGGCATGGAATGGCCACAATCCCTGCTAGTAAATTCTCTTATCTTCCAAAACAAGGCAGTGGCACAGAAACTGCTGCAGAAGTGACCGTAGAAGGAATCCTTATAGCAGGGAGGGAAGATTCCTCACAAAGTCTGATTGTCACAGGCCAGCTGTGCCAGGGGCTGTAGTCACAGTCACTGAATTATTCCTGCAGTCACACAGCTTGGGACACCCCGGTATTCTGCCACCCATAAAGGGCTCAGTGTGGTAGAAGAGGTTTTCTGACCTGCCTCCCTCAAAATGCCTGGGTTTGCATCTTTCTGGAATAATAAGGCCGTGTCAAAAGCACCAGCAGCATAAAGCTAACCAGAAATAGATTTTGCTCAGGTGAAATTACTGAAAAAAATGATCAAGGCTGCAATCTGTAGGTGCTAAAAATAAAAGGGAATAGGAGGATGAGGTGGGTGAGGGGAAGCAGGCACTGGGGTTGGTAAGGAACAGTTCATCACAAAGCTGAAGGAGAATAAAGGAGGAAAGAAATAAGCCAATTCTGATGGAAATTAGAAGACCTGAAAATTAATATAAATAAAACTTTTTTGATAACCCTGTTCTGCTTCATCCCTTAAAGTTCTGCAGAATTAGAATTGATTATTTTCTCACATCTTTGTAGTTGAAGTGCTTCATTATCAAAGCCAAACATTACTTTTGGTTCAGTGCAAACCTCATAGCTGAATTTAATATAGGAATAAAACTTTAAAATTAGAAACTGCTTTGCTTAAAATAAAACAAAAACAAACAAACAAAAAACCCCAAAAAAACAACAACAAATAACCTCCATGTTGGAACAATGATTCCATGATACACTTGCTTTCCAAGATAATTTTGTTTTCAGTACATTGTAAATAAAGGGAATTTGTTTTGTTTTTTGTGAAAGAAGCAAAGAATAAATTCAAATATGAGTTGCTAGTGTGCTGCAGCATAAAAAACATGGGAAGGGCTGTGTGAAGAGGCATCATGTCCCTGAGCAAGGAGGTGGTAGTTTATTGTCTCAGAATTACTGTATTCTGCTTTCTGGGATATGTAATTCTGTAATCTGGGCAGCAAAACTTCATTTGCTGTTTTTCATTTTATTTCCTCTCAATTTACATGTTAACAAAATAAATCTTTTATTTGAAAGTTTTCCCTTAGTCATCATTTAACAAGTCAAGGAAGGATTGATAAAGAGTCATGATAACAATTTCTAACATACTGAAACAGTGTATTTTGGTTTTTCAAATACCAGTTGCTAAGATAAGGAGAGGGAACATTTTCTGATGTTCTGGAGAAGAACTGAGTCTTAGGGAAGAAAAGTACTCTGCAAGTAAGCACATGAAGCAACATTTTGGAAGGTATGCATAATTAATCCCAGAATTCTACAGAAAATCGCGTTTAAATTCAGTGAGGGAACACAAAATTAAGACTAAGTGAAGCTTTTAAGTACGCATGAATTTAAAAGGTTTGCATGTGGTACAGAAAGGGAACTCTGCCTTCCTGTTTGGCACTGGGGGGTTATTTCCTTGAGTGCTCTTAACTGATGTCACCCACTGTATTAAATGGTGCCTGGCCACTGGCTCCAGGGTGAAACAAGATGAATGAGGAATAAATAGTTGATTTCTGCCTTGCCAAATGCACTGAATATACTTGTGCTGTTTTTCTTTTAGCTGTAAATAATAATTGGAGGAAATGTGTCAGTCCTCTCCTTGGGTAATACTTTTTTCAGTCTCTTTAAGGACTGTTTTAATGCAGGTTAAAACCAGTACATTTATCCTTAGTCGATGTATGGCATTAATTCTTCTTCCTATTTGCATTTATGTTTACATCCATCATCCAGCTGTTACATGGTCACAAAATAGGTAACTTTCAGTTAGGAAAACAGAGGAGAGGGCTGTGTGGAAGTAGAGACAGATTTGACATTGTCCTCCAAGTATGTAAGTGCCAAGCAGTGCCTCTTGGGTTACTGATTCTGTATTCTCAGTTAAATATATCAAGTTCCTAATGAAATCACTGGGAATGACTCATTGGTACACACAAAGGGAAATGGGACATTTTGCTCTCAGGTGAGATTTCAAAATGTAACTCAGAGCTTCAAAGAATGTCAGTTAAAAAAAGAGAAATCTCTTCAAGTAATGTGGCTTCTGATTCTCTGTTATATGGTCAGACATCTGTTGGTCCATTTATACAGTGCCTACAACTGACAGAATTGCCCAATTTCTGATCAAAACAGTATTTAAAAACTATCTGCTGAATTGTATTAAGGGCAGATGTATACAACTCAGTGGCAAGGCACAACAAGCAGACTCTGTTTTATCTTTTCATCTAAAACATCTTCTAGGCCTTTAACCCTTTGATAAATTGACTGACAAATTCTTTTGATGAAATTAATTCCTTTAACAACAGATAATAACATTATTTTAAACAGAACTTGCCCATACAACGTATTTCTCCTGGTTTCACAGTGGAAAATATTGGTTTGGTGTCGAAGCTGTGAGACTGGGAACAGAGGCATGTCCTGCTCTGATCCATTCAATAGTGTGCAAAGCTCTTGGTTTCCTGCTTCCTCCCCAGAGCTTCTGTAGCATGGGATTTTTGTTTGTTAAAGCCTAGGAGGGCAAGGAAATAATATACACAATCACTGAATAGTGTCTATGTTTCATGTAAGAGGTTTCCATCAAAACTTAATTCTGAACGTTAAATTTGGCAATGCATCCCACTGAGCAATGTTTGGAATGTATGCTACAGCAGCACAAGAGCAAACAGTGTCATCCATACTCTTATGCAACACAGAATTCCTGCTGGGCAGCTCCTTGGCATGGTAACTGGTGTCTGCAGCACAACACATCACTACTTTTCTTCTTGGGGTAAGCCCAGCTACTCCAAGCTGCAAGAAGAAATAAAGCCATTTACTAATTACTGATTGTTTAATAAAAGAAACGACAAGCAAACAATTTAGCAGGCCCTGCATTTGAAAGTTCAGTGACAGACTAAAGTTCTGACAGCCTCATGGCAGGGGAAAAAGTCAGCAATAATCCAGTCCCTGGCTGCAAGTCAGTCTTCCTCTTTTCTGTTAAATTCAACTTTAGTGTAGAACAAGTGAATAATTTGAGATAAATACAAGCATTAAGGTGGCTGAGTCTGCATCCGACTATCTTTATGTTTACATAAAGTTGTTTTGTATGCATGGTGCATCGATTTCTTTCTTCTTTATTCCTATATTTGAACAATATCCAGTAACTTTTGAGTCTACAGACAACCTGTAGATTCTTAACCAGCTTTTTATTTCAACAGAAAGAAAAAACCCAAATGTTTCTCAAAATCTGAAATCTACATGTCTGCCCTTGTTAATTCTGTGGCTCTTTTCCAACAGACCAGAAATATTTCAATATCACTATTAAAATTAGAAACTAAATATATGCTAAGCATAGTTAAATTTCATCTCATAATATGTAAGATTTGCTGATGACTTCAACCCATGTCCCATATCCAGTCAGTGCTTTATCTGCACACTCGGGCTCGGTGCTCTGCTCACGCACACTCAGCTCAGCTGCTGAAACAGCCTCTGCTACTTCAGGATCTTGGCTTGACTTACCGGTTTCAGCTAGGGATCAAGGCAAACTGTTGGACAGTATCATTTCCTGGGCAACTTTACAGACACCCCTGTGCAAGTAGTTGAAGTTTAGATCTCAGAATGAGGCAGCAGCTGAGCTTTTGGAAAGGTGTCAGTGCTGAAGTTGGGTCCCTTGCCTCATTGAGCACTTCAGTGTCTCCTGGGGACACATTCTGTCTCACAGAGGTATCACGTTTTGTGACAGCATTTACTCCGTTACTGCATGGTACATTTCATCACTGGGCAACATTAGTCAAATACTTGACACAAACTTGTTGACTGCTCTGAAATATTTTTTCTTGCCCTTCAGGCTGTCCTATTTCTCTGTTCAAGGCTCAGATACTACACTGTTATTGCCAGGCCTGTTTTCTACAAACACATGGGAAGCACTGATGGTGTCAGCAGCTTGGCTTTCTGGAATTCTCAGCCTCAGATGCTGTGCTGTTAACTCAGTGTAATCCAGCTTGCTGAGCTCCTGCAGTCTGTCTGCAAGCTCAACTGCAGATTGTACCCTCAACCTTTTACTGCCTGGGTTAACACAACATTGCAGGAGAGATGGGCTGTAATGCAATTATCTTACAAGAAAAGCTGGGCACCTAAAGATGTCTGCAGGGCAGAGAAACGGAAAGTAAAGAGTTAGATGTATTATACCATGATTATACTTTGAATTGCTGCTGTCAGCAAAATAGTGATTCCAGCCAGATACTCATTTCCATGCAATAGAACACTGCTGGAGATTTAAATAAAAAGTATTTTCACATATGGTCTAATGGCTTCCCTCTCTTGTAAGCTTGTATCAGTTAATTTACTGGAAATTTCTTGCTACTGAACAGTGTGATAATGCCCAGAAAACATCCTTCAAAAAGCTTCATGGAATAAATCAGTTAACTTCTGCAGTGGGCACTTGGGATAGCATAAACTAAAACTATGATACCTCAGATGCCAGTTTAAAAACTTCTATGAGACAGTATTAATTAAAAATGAACATGTCTATTTCAATACTGGTTAAACTATGTACTTTTTTTTTCTACTCTGTGTACAAATCAATGTGTCCGTTTTGTTTCCAGCCTAAAATCTCCTTATTTGTTTCTGCAGTGATGAAAACCCTGGCTCCTTTTCACTGGTACGCGAATTAATGGCCATGAATATTTATGAGCTGGTTAAAGGTATGTAGCATATGCTTAAGAAACACAAACTCTCCTTGTGTAGATCACAAAGTGGAATTAATTATTTTTCACTTATTTGTTCACTGTTACAGATGATAAAACTCATAGGGAATTTGGTGCTGTCCTGCTCTACCCTTTAGTTCTTGCCAGTGGAATGTACCCAATTGTTTAAGACATGGGTGCATGCAGGTTTCCCATGAATCAAGTCCACAGCCATCTATTCCACAGTCAAACCACCTTGACTGCAAAACACAAGATAATTGCTTTATGTAACAAAAAATAAAACTTAAACAGAATCTTTGTTGGGTCAGGGCTGCAGTGGGGTAATAATAAAATTATTCCCATTTGTTCCCATATTGAATCAATGAATTAGGATTTTCAGTTCAGTTTTAAGCCTTTCACTAAGTTTTATTAATAAAATAACATTGTTCTCTCATACCTTCTATATTTAAAAATTCTGGAGCTGTTTGTTGAAGGAGATCAGAGCTTAAGGAAGAGTTCCTACAAAAAATTCAGAACAAAAGCTGATTTAAAACTAGATCTTATATAAACAGTAAGGAACTGCATATAGCAAATGAAGGGCCTTACAATTCTTAAGTAAAAGAGGATTTTTTAAAATGAATAATTAAGAATTTTTAATGTCTTAACAGTTGGGAGTTTAAATAACTGAACATGCAACTGTCATTCAGTGTAGGACAATAAAGACTTGCTCCTGTACATGACAGTGGTGACACTGACTATTCAGATCTCTAACAAAAGGAGTAACTGTTTCTGACCTAGATAAGAATGTCAGAGTTATTTGCTGATTGCTGAAGTAGACATTAGTGTGTACTAGTTTTAATAAGACATTTTGGATTTGCTATATTTAGCATGGTATTCAGATGGAAATGAGAATCATCATTTCAGTACATTCTGATTTCTTTTTATTATTTAAAAATACAAGTTCTTTTAAAGTTTTCCAGAAGATGATTGTTTTCACACCACTTAGTTGTAGTAACCTCCTTTTCTATGGCATGGTGAATCAGTTCAAAATGAAGTCTGTGTTCAATAGTAATCTGAAATGCTGTAGTTTGGGATTATCTGAGCATTAATCTGGTTTACCTGAACTTCTGTAAACTGCTGATTCTTCTTTATGGTCTGAATTTTGAGTCTGGACTGTGTTTACCATGATACAGTGCCTTATTTTTAATGTTGTACAAGGTGGTGGCACATGGGTTGGAGCTTATGAAATCATAGAATATAATAGGAAAGTAAACTGAAGAGGACTGAAAATGAACTTTTAATTTGACAAGGTGTATGGAGACATTTCTGTAGTTAGGAGGACAGTTCACTGTAATGCTGCTAATGTGGAAAGCTGATATTTTTGGTTTTTTTCCTTAAAAAACAAGAGATCCATGTTACTTCAATCAAGCCTATTTGTCTTTCCACAAAGTCATAATTGTCTTGCTGTTAATTTATAGCAGAAGCATTTAATAACTGAAAACCAGTCTTGCCCTTTGTTTAATCAACAGCAGTTTGGTCATTTAAAGCAATGAAAAAAGTGGCTGAGAGAGGGGTGGAGGATCTTTCAAGAGAAATGATAGAAGCCCCAAGTGCCACTGCCTCAGGATTCACTGCACCGTTGCTGCCAAATCAGGTTTCTCCAGTGACAAATCTGGAAGTAGAAGAACATCTGCTCCAGATTTTTCTAGTGACATGTAATGAAAAAGCAACTGAGCATGACTTCTTTTTATGAAGGCCCAATTCCTTAAATACTAATAATAATCTAAATTGATTGGAATAGCTGCATTTTAATAATATCTTTTCCTCTATAAATGACAAAAGTCCTGATGTTGAAAGCACCATTTATCTCTCCGGGGGCACTAGTACTACAATTCCTGATGTAAATGGTGCTCTGTTCCAAGTGCTCTGTGATCTAATCCTGCCCAGTGGATTATGTGGCTGCCTGGAGGAGCCCTGCAATCAGCTGGGAACACAAGTCCCCTGGCTGCTGGGGCTGTGGCCTCAATGAGTTACTGTCCTGATCATCTCCCTCCTCCTCCCCTGCCAATTACTCATACTACTGTCATCACACAGATCAGTACCTGCTTTGTTTTTCAAAAATGTGATCATTTCTGCCTCCCTTGATGGCATTGCAGTGTTACATAAAGGCATTACAGCAAGATTAAAAGGCCTTTGGAGCCTATAAAAGAAAAAAGCTGAGCAGTTACTGAATGGCTCTGAAAAATAGATAAATTTTATAACTGTAATTATGGCCTAACAGCAACAGCAAGCTAAACTAGGTAGGTTAGCCTTTAATTTGCAATTCAGATGTGAATCACAGTCCTTAAACCATTGCAGTAACTTGAGGTGATTGATACAAATCTTCAACCTGAAGGACAATTACTTTGAGTAGAGAGGAAATGAGATATTTAGAAGTGGAATACTGGAGTTCTGCAACACTTGTGGAAATAGATACTGCAAGTAATATATGCAATAAAAACTAAAGCATCTTACAGAGTATTGAACTGACAATTGTTGGCTGAGCTATTCTGGTGCATACTGAAAAATAAATTATGTCAGAAGGTGAATGGAAAATGAATTACAAGGCTAGCTATAAATGACACAAGTAGTATAATTGAAAAAGGTGATATCAGTGCACCTCTGGAAGCTGAGGACTATGGTATCTGTATTCTATTTGTTCTTTACTAAAAAGGACTCACACAACTTGAAACTGTATTCTAGGAAGGAGAAAGCCATTGCCTGAAAAAAAAATCAGGAACAACATGTGCCAGATATACAAATCTCTAGATTGCTTACACAGGTAAAAGACCTGGTTCAGCAACAGCTTTACAGCAGATGTAGCACACTTTTATTTCATGGTCTTCTCCAGGCAGAAACAGAACTGTCTGGGGCAGCAGCCAACTGCAGCAGGGAGAGAAAAGGCCATGGCCCAGATAGATCTTTGCCTGCAGGAGAGCCTTGGGAGGCAGCAGGCAGCCAGAGCTGCTGCCAGCACCCCAAAGGAGCTCTGGGACCTGCTGCAGGACCCCCTCCTGGGAGGGGATGGCCCTTGAAATCCTCTGTAGCCCTGCTGAGAGCAGAAGCGGAGAGTCTGGCGTCTCCTTCCTGGACTTGCCCATTCCCCATTCCCATATCTTGTAGCTGTTGTCTCACCAAAATTTAATTGTTTACTATTCTGTTGATAAGTATGGAAAAAGTGCTGGTTTCTTTAAGGTTTTGGCTTTTTTTTACAAATAACTGGAAGCACTGATAATGTTTATCTTTTTACTGAATTCTTTTCTCTGCTGTGTTTGTATTAGAACAGAAAGGGGATATTTCAGAGATACGATATTTATTATAATACACATAATTAATTTTATGTGAGGCTATTTAAGTAAAAGTGAAGTATATAAGTATTTTTCGCTTTACCCTGAGAAGGTAATGTCTCTTCATGAATAAAAGTTCAATGTAAAAAGAAATACATACAGTTACTGTAGCCCTGATCTAGGGGAATGAACAAACGATTTTGTTACTGGCTAAAACCTGAAATGACTGAGATGCATTACACCCTGAATGTGTTCCCTCCAACCTAAAAACCTGTTTTTTATCCTCTGTTAATATATATCTTCCTTTCTGTGTTAATCTAGACAGAGAAAATAGGGCTCAGTTTTGCAGCTCTTTCTTTCTACATTCAATTCCTACATTTAGTGGAAGTTACACATAGAGAGCAGAAGATAGTGGCTTTCAGAAGATCTAATTGTAACCATCTCTCCTGACAGTTTCAGAAAGTTATTTTTCTAATGCTTGAAAAGCAAGGATTTTTAAATTCAGTTTATGAAATTTCATTTTTTGAGGATAAATTTTTCTTTTGAGTAATAGAAGTGTACAGGAGAAGCCAAAGCCACCTATTGTACCCCTGCTAAACAGAACAACTCTAGTAACATAATCGAGATGCCCTATTTAGCAGCCTTTCTTTCTGTCATAGTCCCTATGCTCTTAGACCTTTCTTTTCATGATGTACAGAACAGTATTTGCATTACATACTATGGACACAGATATCTTTATGCCTGGAGCTACTTACTATTTTAATGCAGCTTTACTGCTGTGATACTGCTACCCCTGGATTTTGGAAAGTTTCTTCTTAAAGTAATCTGTGATTTCTTTTACGATGACTTACAATCATTGCTTGCATATTTTACTGTTTGTAATTTGTGGAAATACTTTATTTATTTTCGCAGCAGAACACCCTGTAGTTAAGAGATTTTGGATCTTGTAGGAGTATCTATTCTCAGCAGGCACACAGTACCTCCCCATGCTGGTACTGAGCACTGGAATATTTGCTTACAAATGGGCTCTATAGTTACAAAATTGGCATGTGGAGTCCTGGCTGTGTTTTCTATGAAATCACAAGGTACTGTGTTCAGTGGAGGGTTTTTGCTTATCATTAATCAAGATAATCAAAGGTAAATAACTCAAATTAGGAGCATGTGGTTTGGGTAATATGATCTTCGTTTCCATGGATTTGTAGAAGCTTCTGTGCTTAGTCTGCAGGGTTCATGAGGCAGTAATCCCTCTGGTCTGGCACTCTCTTCACCCTGTGGCAGGTTAGTAATAAAGCAGTTCAAGACAACACAGTGCAAACAAAAGTGATTTACAGAGAAACATTTCTGAACCTTTTTCCCCCAATGGCTTCATATTTAGTAAAAATGTATTTTCTCTGCTTTATCTTTGTGTAGGGTATGGCTCATTTCCTCTCATGAGCATCACAAACTACCCTCAGTCTTGTTAATGCACTTAAATGGTAAAATGTTTCCCACTTTTTTTTGACTTTCTAATACTTTCTGCAAAAACAGAAGAGATTAGAGAATACACTGCCTCTGATTTAGGACTTTGATATATACTATAGTATGTCCAAGACCTCTGTGCTCCTATGATCTTATGTGCTGGTATATTTTGAAATCAGGTTCTGACAAAGGAAAAGTTCACGAAAACACAGAGTCTTTTAAGATTTTTGTTGATGATGAAACCATAACTCAAAAAATGTGTCCCTGGTCTTCAAGAAAAAAAGGAAAAATACCCACCATGAGTATGTCTCCAGTATCTTTGTGCCCTAGCAACAGCAGCAGTTCTTTATTCTCCTCCCACACTGCTGTCTCTGATCTGCAACCAGGACTGATAACATTTGCTTTGCTTCTTTCCTCCTCCACATGGCAAGTGCAGCTGCTGCCATCACCATCACATTAAATGACAACCATTATGCTTTGCCTGCTAACTTGTAGAAACATTTCTACTTCTCCAGCCAGAAAAGTGTTAAAAGAAAAATCACAAATGTGGCAGTACTCTTACAAAGTAAATTGGGACCAAAAGCTTTAAGAATGCCTCATTTTTTCATTTCAGCTTGAATCAGCTGGGCTTTGTAGCTTTGTAAGAAAATTTAAGTTTTCTTAGGGAAAAAACCCAAACCTTAAAAATATTTCCTTGCAGTTTCAGCTTAATGTAAAAAAATTCACTCTCTGCGACCACTGAATATTTTCAGAGATGTTATAGGTGCGTTCAGAGAGTCTGAAGGAGGGATGTTTATTGGAAATTAATGAATTAAAACAGATAATAGTCTTGCCAAACTAATATGGACAGGTTTGTTGCTTTTTGAGTGCCTCCTGCAGTTGTTGCTGTTGAATGGTTGCATAAGCCTTTATGCTTTACAGCACATTGTGTAAGAACTTTTAGTCTTCTGCTCAGCCATGCTGATCTTTCAAATCTTGTTTCCCTTTCTCTTCCCTATAAATCCTGATTCCTGGATTGCACTTTGCAGTGGCTTGCACAGTTGTTCTTGACTTTGTTACAGTTTTACATTTGACAACAGCACATTTTTAGTTCACACAGAAGCCAGTCCCAGCTGCATGTCTTGATGCAGCTGCACAATGTGAATCAGATCTCTTCTCTCCTTCCTCTACTCTCAGCTTTATGAAGACACTCAGAGCAGTGTGCAGCCAGCTGTTCGATTGAACTTGCAAACAGTTAAAAAGAAGTTTCTCATGTCTACAAAGGGGCTGAGTGTTTTGCTTTCAAGAGTCATGTGGTGCTACTGAAGTGTTTCTTAAATTATAAGCCCAAGGAAAAAAAGCAACGAGTGCAGGAAATAAATGTTAGTGGACCAAAGTCAGATTGCTCTAATATGATAACAATGTTTTCAATGACTCTGTGCAAGTTTTATATTAACTGAGGATCAAGCTCAGGAATGAAGTTCAAATTACCATCTTTCCAGTACTGCTGCTTGCAAAGAACCTGTGTGTTAGGAATGGAGTGTTATAAATACATTTCTATATGCGTACACCCTGCTTGATTCTCCTGTCTTAAAATGAGAACACATTGTCTTCTAGGATCTTTACTAGAAGCCACTTTACTAGAAGCAAACACAATCCCAGGTCCATTGCCCTTCACCACAAGGGATGTCGTCTTTACATAGTTCACCTCAAACCAGCAGGAGAGGGCAGCTACAGATTTTCATTTAATAACCCAAGCTGCTCTTTCAATCCAAACCAGCAGCTGTGTTGCTCTGCTGCTCACGTTATCCTCCAGTTGTTGACAGGTATTAAACTGTCCACAAATGAATAATTCTAACATGTTGTCTTCTTCATAAAAGAAAGGGGTTTTTAATCAAAAATGACAGTTTAACTGTGTCTTCTCTAGTACTAATACCATGTCTTACCTTGCAGTTTCCAGCCTCTTTTTCTTGGATCTAGTGAGCTGGACCACATTTCAAAAATCCATGAAGTGATAGGCACTCCTGGTAACAAAGCTCCAAAAGTTCAAGCAGTAAGTATGCACTCTCACAGTTACTAATCTCACTGTTTAAATATCCACAATAGGGCTGTAGAGCAGTGTGCAATTTCTGTTCAGGGAACCATCACAAAAACCTAAATCTGTGCTGACCCAAGAGCAGTGTCTTCGATCTCCACCCAGAGACCCATTCATGAACCTTACAGGCAGAGCAGAGGAAATCTGAGCCTATCTTGATCTTATTTGGCCTTTTATTTCCACAATATGTTTAAGGCCAGTGACATAAATTTTTAGGAAATAAAACACTTTTTTTTCAAGTACTACTTACTTTTCCCTAATGAATGATTACCTAAATCAGGTGATTTCTTTCTTTTCAGTAAATTGTAATCCTCTCTGAATATGCATGATTAGATGATTTTCTCATCTTGCTTAACACAGGTCAAGAATTTTGAGGTTTGAATGCTCCCTTTAAAGAAAGGAAAAGGAAAGTCTTCTCTTGTGCACAGATTGCCTTTCAAAGGTTTCTATTTCCTGTGCGCAATGATAAAATATTACCCCAATGAGAGAACTGCTGCCCATCAAACCTTACAGCAGTCTTATTTTCAAGAACTCTGGCAAGTGACTTCAAATCACTTCAGTTTTGAAGACTGAAGTCAAAAGGTGAGAGGAGCGTTGTGTCCGTGTTTCAAGTGGCGTGAAATCAAATTTGTTTCCAGTGCTAGTCCTTGTCTTGTCAACCGTGAACATAATTCAGTCCATGTAGTTCTTTGCACTGAGTCCAAACCTTACCTAAAACACTACTGATGCTTCTCTATTCTTCTTTTTGCCCCAGCCTTTTTAAGACAGCCAATACATGAACTTTAACCATGCACAAAAAAATTAAGACTTGTAGGAAATAGCTCAGGGCAAGTACCTCAGCATTTGTGGCAAATTTCAAAGGCAAGTCCAGGACAGGTAGTCTTAAAGCGAAAGAACTGTCAGCCCATTTAGAGAAAGTAATTTGTAGCCCTGAGCTTGTTAGCTAGAAACAAATGTTTTTACTTAAGCTGATTACTTGGGTTTATTCTGTCTGCCTAAACACAGATCTTTATTTGGTCTGATGCAGTTCCCCCACCCTCCCAAATCCCTGACATACACGAGTTAGAATTTAGAAGCTCTGATACCTCATAATCCCCTGGGTAGACTCTTGTTAGAGTTGCTGTTACTTAATGGGTCAGCTCCACCTTCATTTCTAAATATCATCATCCTGGTTTTGATGTCTGCCTTGAGTTAAAAAGTTTTCCAGATGCAGTGTGGCAGAGACAGGAATTATGCTTTTGCCTTTTTCGAGCTTCAGTCTATATTTTGAGTAAAAAAAATTTTAAAAAACAACTTAATTATCCTGTATATAGATGGTACAAGGGAAATTCTAAACGTGTATTTGACATGAAATAAAAAATAATTAAAATATTATTTAAAATTCTGGCAAACTAAAAATTTGTTTATATATCAGCTATGTGAAAAATACTCTATGTATTCGCTTGCTGTATCAACAAGGTGAGGTGGAAGTTAGTACCACATGGAAAACTTAAAAATACAGGTTTTTCTCAAAAAGCCTTCAAAAACCTCCACAAACTAGCAAAGAACAATTATAAATTATTTTCTGCTGTGCATTCAGCTTTGAGAGCATGAACTCTCCTCCTACAGGAGAAGCCACTTTTTCCACAAATTTAGTTCATCAGTGTAGGTTTTCTAAGAAGTTTCTTTAGGCAAGATTTCAAGAAACATCAAGTAAGGCAAGTAATTTTGCAAAAGGAATGAGGTGAAGTTGTAATTGGCTGAGGTTTTTTTAATTTCTATTTATTTGGATTTTCTCTTCTAATTGTATTCCTTAAGATGTTCTCAGAAAGAAATTGAATCTTGTTTATTTATTCTAAAAGCATTCTCTTAGGAAAGTCCAGGAAAAAAACCTCAATCAACAACATGGGCCTCCGCTCGGAGAACTACCAAAATGACATTTTTCTGGAGTAGCCAAATGGATTTCCTGTCCTACTCCTACACTGTGTTTAGTTTTCTGGAGACCTGAGGAAGGTGGTGGAACCCCTGTGTTCCAGTCTGTCAGATTTACTGGATCAAATATTGAGGTGTAGACTCTCACTTGCCCACTGAAGCACATTTGAAACTTCTGTTGTTTCTTCAACAGTCTGAGAAACAGAAGGCACTTCAGTCTTCCCTGAAACATTTCCATTTGCCTGCTACAGAAGGAATAGAAGTGAGGAGAAGCCTGGCTGTGCAGTGAGAGAGACCGAGTCATGCTTCTGTTGTTAAGAGATCTAACAAGAACAGCAGTGCCTGATTTTGCCTCGCTCTGACAATTTGTAGGAAAATCCCACAAGGTTTGAGGGCTGCTTTCCTACCATTCTGATATTCTTTTCCTGAAGGGGGTCAATATTTAATTAAAGCATTGTTCTGGCAGAGCACAGAAAGTGTTCTGCATTGAACTTCCTAAGTACTTGTTCCTTTTAGAACCTGGTGGAGGAGGAGGTTGGTTAAAAATAACATGAAAGGATTCTTTGAGCCCAAGTATTAGGAATGGAATGTTATCTACAGAATTTAAGTTTCCAATTTGTATTACAAATGACAGCTAACTGCTGTATTTATTTTTTTTTTTTTTTTAGATTTAAGGGTTTTGTTTTTTGGTTGGTTTTTTTTTTCAGTTAGCTCCAGAAATTATTCCCCTCCTGTATTCAGTAACTTCCACCTCAGGTTCTACTGAGAACATGCAAATTATGCAATCATATGAGATACTTGATTTTGATGACATTTCTGTAACTACTGAATATTTTTATGTAACTATAACTCAAAACTAAACCAACCTTTTAGCTGACTCAAAAGCAAATAAAACTTAGTCGTGGTTTGCTTCAAGCTACTGATCTTAACATTAATCCAAAGTCTTCACAGGGACTGATATTGCAGCCAGTTGCTTAAAAGAGCAGTAAAAGCACTTAGCTGATCATGCCTCAGAAATCTGGCAGACAGATCATCAGTAACAATTCAACAGACTATTTCCTATTGCTAAATTAGGTAAGAGGTAAAATATCCTTATCTTAGGATCTTTCTAGGAAAGAATCTTTATTCCAAATTGACACCATTGATTTTAGAATTCCTGAGATCTAAAATTTTGCATTAGTTAATTTGCAATACTTAAATTTGCTGATGTGTTATAGACAGTTTTGTTATCTAGAAAACAAAAGTCTATGCAAGTCATACTTGGATAGGGGTTAAAAATCTTCTGCCTACCAAGTGTGCATGCAAGACAGGTTTGGCAAATAACTTTTTTGGAGCTTTTAGTAGTTATAAAAGTTACTCTGCTCATAATTGGGAAGTGATGATAATTTTTTTTTTCCATAACCAAACACTGGGCTCTGGTGCTGCTGTTCAAAAACCCAGCCATGAGCATGAAAGAGCATTTTGTGTGAGAGGTGCTGCTGTGGGGAGGCACCATGGAAAATGGGGCACTGGGGAGGAGCACATCCCATCCAAGTCACTTAGCCAACTCTCAGGCATCAATGTGAGATTTGTGCTCTAGATCCAGACTATTTATTCTAACCATTATGATACACAATGCAGTAAAATACAGGTTAACATAAAGATCTTGTAAGAGTAAAAATAATGCCTGTTAGGTTCTCAGCTGTCCTGAGATTCCACAGGGCTGTGCATTTGTGAAAATAATCATTCTTCTCATTCACTTTGAGGTCTTCCAGTAAGTGGGCTTTTTGCTGTGGTTTTGTGATTGGTTGATTGTTTTTGTAAGAAGAGGCATCTCAACACTTGCAGGGTTCTGTTGTGATTGGATTAGATCCTAATCCTTGTTCAGGTCAGTTTTGGATATTTTTGACAAATTTGAGCATGCCCAAATTCCACGTTGTAGCTTTTCTGTGTGGAGAAGTTAATGAGACTTGTGTTCTTTATGAATCCTTTTGACATCTACTGCTTAAAAAGCACTTGTTTAACTTAGATTTGTCTTCATGTTTAGAAGATGATATTATTATCACATACTGTACTGAGGATCAACGTGACATTTGTAAAGAGATTCTTGAAAATGAAAATATTCACAGGGTAAATGTGCAGAGTGGTGTATGCTGGTGCAGACTGTGGGAGTATTTGATATTGATTCAAATTTGACTATCCAAGTTAAATACTGTGCACCTGCATCGTGTACCATTGCTCAATTTATGTCATTTCTTCATAGCAAACTTTCAGAATCTCAATTACAAGAATGGAAAAACATCCCAACCCTGACAAGAATTTAATAGAGTAAGACTAAAGCACTTGAACAAGACTCTGCAGGGAAACCTTTACTGCTGCTAGTCACACTAGGTGTGCCAAAGAAGAGCACATTTCTTTTCCTAGGACTGAACAAATACATGACCCAAGATTTAGTGGAGGAAGTGCTTTACACCAGTAGAGTGAGAACATTGTGACAAAGGTAACCAGCAGAACACAGTGGAACAGCTAACTGCTCCTTGTCATTTTACTGAAACTCCTACTGCATGGATGCTGCTTTACTCCAGTTCCAAGGAAAGAGTGTTCTCCTCAACACAGTAACTCAAAGTGCAGTGAAGGTATGTAAAACCACATTGATTGGCTGAGTTTTCCTGCTCTGTTACATTTCAGTGAATAATCCCCCCACGTCTGTATGCTTTCATGTTAGCAGCTCATACTGATAGAACACAGAAATTCAACAATAAGGCAATACAGTATTTGTCTGAATACCTACCATAGGGGGTTTTATAGACAGACAGACAGACTCATAGGTATGTGAAAGGTGTGATGCTACACTTAGAAAATGAAATTTAAGGGCTGCAGGTCTGTAGGCAGGCAACACAGTGCAACAGTAACCTCCAAGTTCTTACCTTCCGAACACTGAGCAAAAGGTGCCATGAGCTTATCCAGTGTTTTTTCAGAGAGGAAGGTGGTGAGTTGCTTAGTGCTGATGTATTTGGAGTTGACCATAATGAATAGCTTTAAAAGTGATGGTCTAAAAATAGGTAACTAACTGTATCCAAGGGAGCTTACTCTCCACTGTTGTTAATTTCTTACAAAAAAAGAAGATAAATCCTCCTACTCACATTTGATGGATTGTTCTGATTCAGATCTCTCTTACCTAGCACTATACAGGAGGTCAAAGCTCAGATTATCAAAACTATATTCCTGATGGAGATATATTAATTGTATTGGTTGCTTCTCATAATCTGTTTCTGGAAGCCTCAAACACAGATGCTGAAGTTTAAGTATTTTGACAAAAAAATATAAAATTCCATCAAACTATGTTTGCACAAGGTACCTTTCTGATTTCAAAAGTCTTATTGCCACTGTTTGCTTCCCTAATTAATCTATGAGGTAGGTGATTATTCATACACCAGGAAAAAAGATGAAGTCAGAATTTTTGTAAATTTTAACCTGGAGAGAAAAGGCTACCAGAATAATGTCTTGTGTATTAGCACTTTCTTTGTATCTGGGGCTGTCAGACTGTTATAATGAGAATGGCAATTTCATGTTCAACAGATCATTTTTGCTATTTTTTCAACAGATCAAAATTGCAAATCTGAAGTGAAGAACCACATTGGATTTTTTTTCTTCATTTTTTTTAACATTTTCAGGTGGATCTTAGTTTGGCACTAACAGTACTTCAAGGATATTTATTTCCTAACAAGTTCTTTGCTGTTAGACCTCTGGAGATAACTTAACCTTCTCTGGCTGTTGGATGAATAGGCAAACTTGAGTTTTCCCACTTGCTTTATAGTTAAAATACACCCAACTTTAAACTACAAACTGGCAAATGTAGTTCCTACCCTCATTCTTCCAGCTAAAACTCCATACTGAGATTATCTGTGTTCCACCTACTTTTATTTTTTTTTTTAATGTAGTAGGAAAAATATTTTTATTAAAAGCTGTATCTACAGTGGAGGTCTTAAGTTCCTTCCAGGTAAGTTACTAGTATCCTGTTTCTTACTAAAGAATTTTTTTTCCATATGGAATAGAGTGTGGTATGGGCAGTTCAGGCTTCTAGATGACTGCCCTTATAGTAAAGAAGAGGCTGAAATAAGGAAACCCCCTCACATTCCTTGTGTGCTGCTGGACTGTGATCTGGGCAGGGACGTACCCTGCCAACACGGATGTGAGTAGCTGCTGTTGTTCCCCTGGTGTTGGATATTGCAGTTCTTTCCCTACTGGTTTTGTATTTTTCCAGCTGAAGGAAAAAGTATTTTACAGTTATTGCATATTTTTTCAACTGTTTCATTTTGACTCAGACCATATGAAGCACTTCTATAGAAGAAGTCTACGGGGAGATAACTATACTAGTTTTCAGTGATGAGGTTTATCTGTATTTTAACAGTTAAACCCACTATGTTAATAAAACAAAACTTCTGAAAAATAATCCTGCTCAGTTTCAGTATTTTCCCCATTCCTTGTATTTTAGAATACAGATAAGAATTGTAAAGCACAGCTCCATCTTGAATAAAGTAGGGAACTAATTTCCAGCTTATAAAAGGATCTGGCACTTCTCTACATGCTGGCTGCATTGCAAGGATAAGACTTAGTTACAAGCTACTGCAGTTGCTTTTCCCCAAATGTTCATTCATTTCCTGAAAACAAATCACTTCTCATGCCAGAAAATGTCTTAAGTTTACTTGTAATTAAAAAACTTCTACCCAGCTTTATTGTTGGAGAGCAGGAGGGGCATTAACATGTGCCCACAGACAGAGCATGTGCACCCTCAGGCAAGTTCATGGTCCTGGGCAAGCAGCCTCTGTTCCACTCTGCCTGCAGGATTCTGCAAATCCCAACTGTGAACATTGCTACATCAAATAAAAGGAAGCATATGATGGATATTTCCATTTTCTGTCATTCCGGGGCTGGATGTGGAGGGTTAATCTTTGCAAGAACTACTGAAAACAAGTTAAGTGGTGTGTTGACTGATTAAAAATGACAAGTGTTTAGACAAGCAGCATTAACCTCTGCAAATCCATGGATGTGTCTATCCCAATCACACTTACCAGTTTAAGGACACTGAATTATAAATTAGATGCCTGATGTAAGACTAAGGAGTCGTAGAAATGCTACTCCAATATGTTATCCCAGTTTCTGACTGACAAGTCACAAAGTGTGTACAGCTACTGCTGTGGGGTCTTCACTTCCCAACTCCAAATGCACGGGACTACACGGTAACAAAATCCTTTACCCCATGAAGTTGCCTGTCTGTGAGATTGCTGCTGTATGATGTATTTAAACTGCAGGATGTGTTTGGAGATAAGCCATTAAGAACAAGAACAGAACAATTGTATTTCACTTTCCTAACTAAAATTCAATTCTATTAAATATGAAGCAATGTTCTAGGTGAGATGTTTTTGAAAGGAATTTGTTCTACAAAGTTTAGATAGTATTTCTGTACCAAACATTTAATTCAACAAAGAATTGGTTACATCAAAAGTGATTGGATTTGAACAGAAAGTAAACAAAAATGCATATTCAAGATAGTTTAATATGTATTTTCTGAATTAGAAATATCACTTTCTTAAATGAATGAGAATTTCTAGTGTAATGATCCATTACTCCCCTCCCCCATCACTGAATTACATTATTTATACATATAATACAGAGCTGATTGCAGTTGGAAACAACAATATTAAAATAAATGTTTAATAGATACAAAGGATCTTTTGTCCACAACATAGTTTTTCTGGTGTCTGGACACCAATTTTAAAGTAATTCTCTATAAGCATTAAACTATTTAAGTGCAAAACAATTTTGTTTTAAAAAAATCTATGATTGCAGCATCCATCTTCCTGAAAAACATTTTGAAGCCAGAAAGTAATGACTTTCATTTTCCATGAGTGCATTCCAGGCTGTCTTCTAGCCATCTCTGGTTAAAAAAATCAGTGCAAAATAAACAATGGTGAAGTACTAGTTTAACCATTGAACTTACTTGAATTTAAGAAACATATCTTATTTTACACTATATATATATATATATATCTTTTATTTATATATTTATAGAGAGATTAAATTACACTGGACTTGAAAAGTATAAAGAAAACAAAAATGTTACTACTTTTTCCTGCAGCACTAAAGGAAGCTTTTTGCTTTTTCTCCAATGCAAACTCTTCCTTGGGTGAGCAGCCTAGCAGGATCAGCTGTAGTGAGAACTCCTTACATTTGTCCTTTGCAAGTCACTATGTGATTCACATAATTCCATGTTTACACTCTGCCACATTATAATTTGTGATGCTCTTTGCCTGAAGAACAGCTCCTGGTTCCACTGTCATTACTTCTTGTCCTGCGTTCAGAGATTTGCTAGCAGTAGTGTGATGGCTATACTACAGTTCCACTTGGAGAATTGGCCTGGTTTTGGGATGACAATAAACCCTGCAAACAAAGCAGTTTACATTAATCCAGCAAGAGAACCTGACATGAATTTTATAAACTTCTTAACCTGAACCTACAATGAGTACAGTTGATTTTTACCAAGGCTTACTTCAGACATCAGCACCTTCTCTTCTACAAAGGCTCTAAGTCACCACGGTCCCAGCCAGGCAGCACACCAAGAGCTCTCAGACAGGAAGAAATGTGTGCGTTTATGGCACAGAATGGATCTGATCCCAGCATTTGGTTTAATCTACCTTGCACTTGGGAGTCATAGTGAACTGTGAAACTTCAAAAATCATACACCAAAAAAGTGATCAGCATTTTCCTGGGGTGGTGTCAAGCACACCTATTACAGAATCAGTATGTTTGATACCATTCATCCCCTGATACAGGGAATTGTTCCATCTCTTATATGTGATTGAGTATTACAAGTTTTGAATAGAAAAATAGATCATCTAACCAAATACTTGTTTTGGTAATTTTAAAACAGAATGAAACGCTGACGAGAGTTCAGTCAAGATTTCCTATTACAATTTAATTTCACACTCAGGAAAACTCGGTACCAGCTCTTCTAACTACCTTGCCATTCAAGAGACTTCTTTCACACACAGCCCCACGACTGCACAGTGCCCCTCACTACACAGAGGCTGCTGCTCTGGATTAAGGCAACTACACCTTATGGATTAAACCTGTGGGTACCAATGGACAGACCCCATTTCACATTTATGCACAGTAGCCCCTTTTTAATCATTCACATAAAAGTAACTTTAGCAGGCTTGTTTAGGAAAAGCTTATTGTCAAAATACAATTTAGCCTCCTTATAAGGTCATTAGTTAGTTCTGGTGAGTGCCAGCAGGCCAAGGAGCATGCTGGCAGCTGGAAGCACACCAGCAAGTATCCCCATGCAACTCCTCACCTCATAGGTATGATAAATGCACTTTCAGCAGCTCCTCTAAGCAGCTCCCAACTTACATTCTTCTTTCAAAATTAAGATCCTGGGACTCAGATCCATCAAACTAGACAAGATCAGGCAGCAGTTAGCATACAGACAGAAGACGGAATTGTCACTTCTTCAGAATCTACAGGAGCTCTTTCACACTTGGAACCAAGAACTGAGAGGTCATGATGATGGAAGTAAACCCTGACCTCTGAAGAGGTGGAAAGAGAGGAAAGAGGGCTGAACTGACTAGATTCAAGTCATCAAATGTCTGTTAAAACCAAAGCCCTTCTTTTTAAAAAAAAATCTGATCATTTCAGACACATCATGAACCTGGATAGTTTGCAGGATTTATGGCAGACTGTGTGCGTATTTGCATACAGTCCACATGACATTTATATATAACAAAGCACATGGCACTTTACTTGGAGCCTTCCACAGACCTCACCTGAAGGAACACCTTTATTATTTTTTTATGCAGGCAATATCTGATTCAAACACTGTTGAGGTAGACTGAAGTGGGTTGTTCTTTACACTTGACATTCAGGATGTGCAAAGATCCTGCATATTTCATGAGAACAGAAAGTTTCCTAGTTATTACTTAAGGACTAGATGGTGAAAGAAGGCAGAACTTTAGAGCAAACAAGCCACTGAAGCACTTCTGAAATTTTTGCCAGGGAAGTTTTGTTGGAAAGTGACCAAGTTGAATCAGAATTCACTAGTTCATTACTAAAGCATTCTTCAGAAGTCTGTTAAATCCAGCAGCAACTGGGTCTTTCTTGGCGGAAGATTACCTCCACTAAGCAACTTTGAAGTACCCTGGAAAAAGACATCCAAAGGTATTATTTTCAGTCTTAATTAAATCAGCAATCCAAACTGTTCATGTGCAATTATGTGCTTTATAAGCACACAGGAAGCTCTAGGGATGGCATAATGTCAAGTCTTTTTCAACAGGCTCAGAACGACCCTACACAGGAGAAATAAGCCCTATTCTAGCATTGGATTTACACTGTAACACAACCAACTGCTGGGAAACAAAACCAAGAGTTATTTTCCTAAGATTCCTCTCGAAACTGGCAGCACATACTGAAATTCAGTGTGGTGCCTTATTCCCTGTGAACTACCCGGTAGAATGCAAGTTCCAAGACTAGGAACAAGGAGTCAGTCCTGGTTACATCTCACAGGCGGTGAATGCTCCCTGCTTTCAAGAGCAGCAGCTCAGTGCAGATGGCTTTAGTGAGTACTAGGAATTCCTTGTATTTCAGTCCTTGCTCTGAATCAATTCTGCAACTCTGGGCAGGCAAGCCAGAGGAACGTCGAAGTAGAAATAACTTCAAGACCAATAACCCTGTGCTCCTGCAGATGGAACAAATGTACAAAAGTACTGCCTTAAAACTTGGACTAGGCTATGGTGTCATTCAGAAATTCACTCCCAGAGGAGAGACCAGAAAGTCTGTGAGTTCTTCCAAGTGCTTGATTTCAGAAGACATCTGAGATGTTCATATAAGAGAAGCAAGAATATGAATTTGTTTTTTCAGGCATGTAAGTTTCACCCAAGTGGTGAGTTCTCAGTGGGTCCTGATTAAAACAAAAATTCTACAGAATTTTCCCATTGTATCAGAGCCTTCCAAGCAAGGTTGTGTTTGGTGTAACACAGGAGACAGGAAAACAAACTAAGAAAAGCAAGTAAGGGGTCAAATACAGTTACTGCTTTGATACGCAAGTTCACAGTAAATCTCATCTGTGATACAAAAACGGTGTGGGATTAGAACAGTTGTTACATTCTCTGGAAGAATACAATGGGTAAGGTAATGAAAAAAAAATAAAAAGCTCCTGCCTGTAAAGAAAGAAGAAAGCCATGAGAGTGTAGTGCTTTCTGTGATGGAACCACCCAGTCTGGTCAATCAGGTGGGAAAAGATGGAACAAAAGCTGCAGCAATTTATTAGAGCAACAGCCAAGTCAGCCCGTTTAACAGCTGTGACAGGAAGCGTGGAAGAGCAGAGCCACAACAGCTGCAGTCTGCTGCATGGTGCAGCAGCTTCAGGCTTAAGGACAAACAGATCCCACTGAGCAAGCAGCAGGAGCAAATTAAGACACTGCCCAAAGTTTTGTAAATAAATGTAGTGTTTTATTAGCAGTAGCATTTTGTCAGGGTATGAGTCTAGCAGGCGTGGGAAATGGAAGAGTTACGAGATCCAAGACAGGCATTTAGTAAAGCAGTATCTGTCCCAGCCTCAGAGAGGTGGCTGCTGTCCCATCTGCCATCTTAATGGGACACTCCACAGCTGAGCAGTGCAGCTTTCAGAGGATGGGGTCATTTGTCTTAAGTCAATTAGTGCTGTGAGTATTGAACACAGCCTGCTTCAGCTCTAGCTGCTAGGACTACCCTGTTTATCCCTGCATTCTCTGACTTCCTGAAACCCACAGGACTTTGCACATCTGGTAGAAATACACTGGCATGGGCAGAAATGAACAGCCCTGACAAATACAGTCAGCAAGGCCACCTGCACCCGGGGTTTGTGGCACTCATCGCTGGGGTCCCTTTGCTGCAACAGCATGAACACAAACCCTCCTCCCCATTTATGGAATTGTGAAGAGAGGGGTGGGTATATTTTTAAAAATTCTACGTACAGTCCAGACTAAAGTCTGGGGCTTTTTTCAAAAGACGTGAGACATAGGGTTTCACAACAGAAACTAATTCTATGAATGATCAGCATGTTAATTGCTGTATTAAAAAAGAAAAAAAAAATCAGGAAGATGCTGCAATACTAAGTAAGAAAAAGGTCAACAGTAGCCACTGAGTTAACATTTCCTTAATTTACATTAGAAGAGGTTTAATTGGAGCCAAAGGTGCAATCATACATAGTTTCACTAATCTAGATAATAAACGGCAAGTCTGGACATGCAAGCAGGATACAGTAAATGTGTGTCTCCTTCAGGGAAACAGCTCCGCTGGCGCTCAGAACACACTGAATGTCAAACTCTGCTTATCTTTCTACTTTCTGGTTTGAAATGGAAAGGTAGAAAAAATAAAGGAAAGGGTCCAACGTAACAACCAATCCAATGTAAAAAAAGAAGTCTCATAGTACACTTCACTAATGCAATTAAACTAATTAAAATATGGCTGAATTAACAAATGCTCAAATGAGAATGATACTGGTTTTTTAAACCATTTTTACTATTGCCAGTATATAAAATAATGGGAAATTATTATTTGAAAAATACTCCAGGAGTAGTTTATTCTTGTCCAGAACTGTGATATTCCTGGAGTAATTAGGGTTACTAGGTAACTAGGGTTACAAAGTAATCTGGACTGACAGCTTTGCTTGAGAAACGAGCCCATGGTCCATTATGGTGTTTGAGTAAAACCAAAGTGAGATTTCTCACATTAGATTAAAATTCTGTAGTTAACTCAGCTGAATTGGTTTGAAGATTTGCATGAACAAAATCTTCAAGTTCCTTATCCAAATGAATAAATGTTTAACAGCAAAAGTTTCTGAACTGCATAAACTCACTAAATCAGATATTAATCTCTCAGGAAAGTGCATTCATTCACGTAACATGCTACGGAGAAATATTTTGTATGGGATTTAAGGGGATACAGCAAAGCTGATACCTGTCTTTACACAGTTTGTGTGTTCACTAAATGGACTTTTAAATTTGTATTCCATTTGCCTTTTTTTTTCTCTGTTCAGGTAACATTACACAAAAGTATAAATACATAAACCATTTGACACCAGACCTTATAAAAGAGCACCTTTAGGGTTTCCCTTGCAACCTCTCCTCTGTCTATATAAAGGAGTTTTTCTCTTAACAGAAGTCACTGTCAACAACAACAACAACAAAAAAAACCAAATTCAAGGCTGGTAGAAAACCATCAGTAACTAAAAATCTGTCAAGTGGCACTAAGTGAATGGAAGATATGCAGGTCCAAGAGGGGAAAAAAAATTAAGATGCAACTACTTGGGTGTTTGAAAATGCAGAAAAGGCTTTTGCCAGCACAAACCTGACCTGGCTCGAAAAACAGAACCTTAAGCTTCATTCAAGTAGTAAGGGCTCACATGCTCAGAAACTTGTTTCTCTACTTTCCTCAAACTATAAAAGTCAGTAAGGTGTAAAATTTTCAGTTTAGAAAATAATGAAATTGAGATAAACCGGGGAAAACCTCAGGGAAAACATGACTTAAGGCAACCCCATGTGAGTTATCTGTAAAGTGACTGTGCTCTTAGCAGAAGAAAGGAGCCAAATGAATTTGATAAAGTTGAGCAGCACCTACCTAAAATCCAGCTTCAAAACCCAGAAAATAACATGATCTTACATGTTATTTCCTTGAGAAGTTTGTGCAACACTATTAAAGGCAAGTAAAATGACATCTTCATGTTTCAAGACGTATTTTGCCAAATACCTTCTCTGACCACAAAACCTGTGCAAGTGGGTTTTGTTTCAGGCTCACATTGACTATTGAGAAACTGGTTTGACTAACCAGTTCTTGCATCATTTGATATAACTGGATGTTCCAGAAGCTTTCAAGCAGATTTCATTTTGTCCCTTCACTAGACCCTGTTCTTAAATATGCATCTATGTTCTAAGTATAGATCATCAGAATGATCAATCAATACCTTTGAGGTACCACAGAGTTCTCAAGTTTACATAAGATGATTGCCTCAGCTTTAGTCTACAGAGTGTTTTTTTGCATAAGAGACAAGAGTCCTCCCTGTCAGACTGGACCCAAAGTAACTCACTTTTACACTGAAATTCCTCAAAAATGCCTCTGAAACACTTTAGTAAGCAGCCTTTGTTTGGCTCTGTGTTAACAATCACCGCTGCAAAGGTGAGACAATCCCTAACCCCTCAAATGGAAGGGCAACATCTGAAGTCTTCACCTAAATTTGCTCCAAGAAATTTTGCAGCCAAAGTTTTAGATTAGCTTATTTTAGTTCAGATGAGTTTCATTCTAGACTGTTATTTTCTAGACAGAAAATGCTGGGATCATCTGTATGAGCCATATCCTCGGGGCTGTAAATTCAGCAATCATTAGGTAAACACCAAGATCTAAAGCTGGAATAAAGAACATACCCTGCACCAGAGTCCACAGAGGAAAGAGCTCCTGTAGAATCCTAGAAGGAATGACGACACTCTGCCCCAGCTCCTACCGGACAAGTGTGCAGAGAGAATCTAGATACAGCCATGTCTGTGTTCTGCTGAATCTGAGTTTAAACAAGTTTGAAAAGTGGTTTGGTAAGTATTCTGTTTAATGTTACTCTAGTCCTAAAAAAAACAGCTACCATGAGTCATGACCTTATCAGCAAGATTTAAACATCAAAACATCTGCATAGTCTTGAGATGAATTGAAAAAAATTCTCAGAGCAGGTTACAGATGTGATTAACTTGTTACTTTAAAGCATGGCAAGTTAACAGTTTCATTGTGGCCATTTGTTTAGCACAGCGTGAGAGCATAAGACCACCTAAGCACTGCAAGATAAATTAAAACTCAAATGTGGAAAGGACTATTGAAAGTTATCTATATTTACAGTTCAATCACACATTTTTATTTAACATCAGTATACAGAGGACAACCCCAGCAAGTTATTTTGTAATGTCAAGTATTTAGTAAAGTTCTTCAGCTGTAACAGTGACAATAGAACAGCTAAAAATAAGCAGTATGAAACAAACATGATCTTCTTAAAATTATAAATATACCAACAATACTTCTTAAAGCTTAATTATTGCAACAGTTAAATTAACAATAGTTCATGTTAGAAAGGCTCTATGAAATTTATTCAAGTTGTCAAGAAATTAGATGGAAGTGTAAAAAGGAAATACATATGAATTTTACTTCTGATTTTCACTAAAGGTAGTCAATACAATTTTGTACAGTATCACCTAACATGTCAATCTTTAACAAACTCCAGTATACAGAATCATAAAATGCAGAAAAAATAGTTTAATCTTTACATGTAAATTAACAGTAAATTAACTGACACAAATTTTATTATTGTAACATAAGCAGGCCAGCATTTTAAATATTAATTTAGTAGTTTTATGTTGTTAAAGGGGCAGACATATACAGTCATTCCAAGTACATACTCAAGTTTTAAGAGGTGATAATTCAGAACATGGGTTTTCTAGAAAGTGTTTAGTAAAAGTCATGTTATTTCCTAATCCAGACATCCTCATCATAAAGCCTTTACAGGGTTATGATCTCTCCTGGCTTTACTGGAGCCACTTGTCACACCTCCTCACACACGCACACACACACACCTTGCTATAAATATCACACCAGTGTACTCTAGGTTTAATTCACCCTGATAGTGCGGGTATGCCATGTGCAACTTTGCTAATGTGCACATTACAGAAAGCTTCCAATTTTAGCATGGTAACCTGAAGTCGGATAGCTGTGATTCAGTTTAACTATAATCATCCCTGAAGTTCATACAGATACCGTATCACGTTGAAAGAAATCTATTTGATAGTACTTAAATACCAGCAATTGAACTTCAATTGTAATGATGAAATGCTGCTTTCCACTGAGGAAGAATTAGTATGTATAGCTGCTCATCTCACTCAAATATAGTACATGAATGTTTAAGTACTTTCACTAAAACAGAAGTCATACTAAAACATGATACTGTACTACAATTGTAGTTAACTAGAAAATTCAAGGATGTTATAATTTAAGTCTAAGTTTTCCTGTACAATAAGTCAAATAAATAAATTCCATGTGCATTTGTTTTACAGAGTGGTAGGATGTTTCTCTTGCTAGGTTATACACTGCCATTTCACCTGGGGCTACTTCTGGCCAATCTTACCTTGAGCTTTCTGACACAGGGAACTCACCGGCAACTTTCATTCACATAAAATGGAGTCACTGTACAGACAGTGAACAGTCAGGTCTAAAGTCCAACACAGACATCACATAAGTAGTTACTCTGATCACTGAGTTCAGAGAAAACTGATTTTGCATACATGAGTACCACTTTGGGGTTTTGTGGGTTGGAGATGGGGGTATTTAATTGCTTCTGCAGATCCTGTAATTTCATTTGACATAGTTATAAAGATAGCACAATAAAGTTTGCTTTTGTTCCTTTCAAATTCTGTTTCTAAATTTTCAGATTAATCCAACAGTTCTGTAATCCCATTTAGGTTTCCCATCAGGGCCTGGGAAAGTCAGGAGTGAGGGATGACAGTTAATTGTCACCATGCAGAGAAGAAAAATTCATACTCTTGTTAAGGCAACCTATTTTTCTGACCGCCCTGAACCTTCTCTCACAGAAACCAGCTCACAAAAGAGAGAGAGAGAGAGAGAGAGAGAGAGAGAGAGAGAGAGAGAGAGAGAGAGAGAATAAAAAATGAAACTAATGAACCCTGAGCCTCATCCAATTTGTTTCTAATTGAATTTTGCCATTCACTTCACTTCACTGACTGGGAGTTGGCAGAGCAGTTCTGGAAGTGCAATGCAAGAACGGTACATCCCGTGAGGAAGCTCAAGGTATGATTTTGTACACACTGAAGCAGCAATGTGGAAAGTTTATAAACAAACTGTCAGGACACTGTCAGCACTGTAGAGACTATCAACTACCACAGGGATTGTGGCTGAAGAGACACTTCTGGATTTGTTTTCCACTCAGGGCAGCACAAGCCCAACCAGAAAAATAAACAGAACTTGTCATACACTGTCCAATTATCCAGCGCATGTTTTGATGGCTGTTGGAAATGAGAGGGAAAGGTAGCACTGGCTCAGTGGAAATTACATTAGACACTGCAAGCCTCCTTCACTTTTCCATCCAATTTTTTCTTTAGGCTAGCAGTGGCACCAATTTAATGAAGGCCTTTTGAGGCAATGATGGAAGCAGCAGCAAGATCCAGAGGCTTTCACTCTATAGAGTTGGCAGACAAAAAAGTGACGGAGCTTTAAGATCACTTGGGGAGCCATATGTCAAAGGAAGACTAGAAATAGCAACTTTAAACCCCAGAGTAACGGGACAACCTAGGATAAAACAGCTGGTGAAACAGAAATGATGGTATATAACCCAGTAAGAAAGACATCACCATGAGTGTTTTATACTTTGACAATTCTCTTTAAATAAAATTAAGTGCTTTCCTATAAACAAAAAGGATGTCCATAACGTCCTTCTGGCACAAGTATTTTCCTTACAAAGCCCTGTAAACATGCCACCAAAATTTAGATTTTTACCAGCAGAGTGAGCTCACTAGAAATGCAAGTGAAATCAGAAAACCAAATTAATTTGAAAATTTCTAAGTAAATACATCCTAAAGAATATGGCATTTACATCAGTGTGCAATATATTAATTTTGAAAGTGATAACTTCAGCATGAAAATTACTTACCTGTAGTTAAAGTTTTCCATATTGGCCAATACATAAATCCTGATTTTTGGTACTGCATACTTTATCTCTGAAATATTTGAAATGTCATATTCCAAATCAAAGTCAATACACAAAAATATTTAAGTTATACTCAGTCTAACAAAACCCACCTCAGCCACTGAAAATAAATGTGACGGTGTAGTGTTTAATAGTATGCAAAGGAGTTTTAGAACAAAAAGAAAATATAGCTCACAATAGCAATCTGAGGCACTGCTGTAATTAGTAAGATGTGAAGTACACTGAATCATAAAAGTATAATTGCTTTAATACTTTCATTTTGAGCAAACGTTTTAAATAATTTAGTGTTTTAAGGGAGTGCTTTTTTATTATTATTAATGCTGGATTTATAGTTCTCAGGCAAAAAAAATACTTTCAGGTAACACCCTCCTCCCTTCTCCCATAAAGGGGCTTTCAATTTTAAGTTTTAGATTCAACCTTTAAATATGCATTAAGATGCAGAACAGACACAGATTTTTATGCATACCTATGACAAATTTGTGACAAATTTGATAAGATCTCAAAAAAGCCTACATTATACAAAGAATTTTAAGAAGAATTATTGAGTTTTACTTGCAAGTTTATAGTAGTGAAGATGTGGTATCTAAATATATACAGTACCTCTACTTCAAAAGTCAGATTCATGAACCGAATGGTTAAAATCTAACAAACAACAGATTTTCATTTAAGTTGCTCAACGTGGCATTTTTCGGGTATTACCAGATCATTTCTTTTACTTCAGGTGATAATCTACATCCCCTTTCAGAAATTTTCACAAAAATAATGGTCCTTTTTCTCAGATCAACTCTGGAAATGTTTTCATAGCTGTATTCCTTTGAACTGTTGCTGGCAGGCAGAGCTATTGCAGCACAAAGTACTTTTTAATGTAAGAATTCACCACACTTAGCTTCAGTCAAAATTGAGCTATCTATACACTGGACAGAAGAAAAATAAAATATTGTAAGTGTTCAAGTGCATCAACAACAAGAGTGAAAACTAGTAATAGACTAATGTAGGTTCAGCTGATGGAACAGGTGCCATCAAAAACACAAGCTTGTAGTGGTTGAATTGCCTGACAAACCTGACAGGAACAGAACACTGAAAATACTGAGAGAAAGCTTGCAGGATTTTCCCTAACTTAAATACATAAATCAAAACCTGGCTAAAAATTAAAGTTCCTTGATAATACTGATTCACAATTCAAGAGCATAAACTACTGTCAGTACAGGGCTCACAAATCTGTGCATAAAATGGCTGATGTTTTAATAAGAAGTGGTTTCACATTAATGGCAGGCCACCACAGAAAAGTATGGAGGAATAAAACACTTTGGTTTTCATTTTTTCAGAGGCTCACGTTTCTCATTAGACTTAGAAGCAGCAGCTTTTCATAAGCTACTCTCATTGGGAGTGCTTATTGTGTAGAAAACATTAGAAGGACTATGATTATTTTAGTGTTTGACAGGTTTTACTTCAATTTTTACATAAATAGCTTTCACCATATTGTGGTTATGCTTAAGTATAAGAACACTGATCAATAGTTTAGATGCACAGTATTTATTTCTTCTGCTGGAAGGCAACTATATTTAATAATTGTATCCAAGACACTTCAAATCATTCAGAAATATGGCATGCAGTATCCAAAAGTATGGCTCTGAGGATATTTTTTTTACATTAAGCATAAAGAAATTTTATATTCAACATTCATTATATTTCAAGAAAACTATCTATTCAGAGTTCTAGTTCTTTGATGCAGCATTAAGGATTAAAACTTACCACTTTACCAGGCCTTGCCCATGTGCAAATAAATCCCTCCTGACAAGCAGTGACTATACAGTCTTCAAGAAAAATTAACACAGTCAGTCTTTCATGTGCTATCTTTTTACAGATAAGAGGCTCTAACAAGGGAACATCTTCCATTCGGGGACAGAGAGGTGTTCCCAAAGTTTTAGCTGGGTCCGTTTTGGTTTTAGTAACTAGGTTCAGTTTGTCACTGCTCTTGCTAGATATATGTCCCATGCTATGGTTTCTCTTGTGATCTTTTTCATGGTGTCTTTCCTTCCGATCGTGTAGCGACAAGGTTGCAAATTTACTAACGCCAGAAGCAATGGCACCATCCATGACACTGCTTTTACTGCCAGCATTTGAGACTGCAGAGTGTGGAAGGCTGTTTGACCTTGGAAGAGGAGGGGGTACAGAGTTTCCAGGTGTTGTGATACTGTTTCCATTACTTCCTGGGTTAGTTCCACCACTTCCTGCAGGTGGACTTGTGGCATTCATGACATTTGTATGTGTCCTTGCTCTTGAGAGAGGTTGGTGGGGAAAGAGGATATCTTCTGTAAGATCCCACAAACAGAGCTGTGTGTCCTGGCCTACTGAACCAAATCTGTATGTAACGCTTACTGGACGACTGTCTGTAGAGTTCCTTTTGGATAGTCTAGATTGCGTGCTATTGGCTCGATCTCTGCCAAAATGAAGGTCTTGGAAATCCTCATCACTTCCACTAAATTCCATCGGGTCGCTCTCTTCTACACTAGTGGTGTATGGATCAAACGCAACAACACTGACCCACGATTTATGTCCATGGCCTCTGGCTATAACTCGACAGTCCACGAAAGACCAAACTGTCACCAAGTCATCCTCTCCGCCTGTCACTATGTACTTCCCATCGGGGCTCCAGCACACACAGAGCAATCCTCCAAAGTAGCTTTTCATTGTACCATGCAATTCCACCGAATCAAAGTTAAACACGCGAAGAAAACCATCCTGGCTCACACACGCCAGGAACTTCCCATCGGGGGAAAAGGCAAATTCATTCAGGGCACCCTCACCTACTGTCCATTTAAGCAGAGGGTTTCTTGTGGATTTACTCTTGCAAGTATGCACTGCAAAACTCTCTCCTTGTTTAAGTAGCTGGTAGTGCGGGGCTGTGGTACCACAAGTGTGCTCCACGTTATACAAGTACATATTGCCACTGGAATGAGCTACTAGGAAAAGGCTTTCCGAACCTGGTACCCATTTTACACAGGTTACTCGGGACTTGTCTATTAGTCTCTGTGAAAAACAAAGAAGATACACATCAGAAACTCTGAATATTAAAGTTTTCAAGATTAGCTGTAAATCTGAGCTTTCTGGGGGATGAGGAGCAATACTTAAATAAAGTGAACTTAACTTTCCAGACAGGAACTATGTTACTGTATTTGCAAAAACTTATCAGGCAATAAAGAGGGAATTATTTTCAAAGTGCTTTCAAAGGTTATTATTACGGTCCAGTCACATTCTACAAAGGCCATACTTCAATCTGTTATGAATCTAAAGGCAGTGCTCTTTGGTTTACTTTTCCCTGTGTAGGTTGAACAGCATGAGAAGGAAACAAGAAAATACTGAATAAGCTAAAGGGAAAAAAAGGCAGTTACTCATCTGTATTATACAGCAAACAGGTTACAAATCAACAACAGTAAATTTAGGCTCTGATTTTATCTGGAATCACAAATAACATGCAACCTCTGAAAAAAACTCGACCAGTTTTTACTGATTCAGGGAGCAAAGGCTGCATCCACAGTGACCCTGTTATCATGAGGCTGGAAAGCCAGTGGTAAATGCACGTGCCTGGGTGAATTCACAGGGCACCACAAACTTTTCACCTTAGAATCCCCAACCTCCAATTATTTTTCTTTCGATAGCCAAGGACTGTCAATACTATGTTACCACTTGATTAAGCACTTTCCTTTAAAACAGAATGTTTTAACAGAGTTTGTCATTGCAAAAGAATATCCCCACATTAAACAAACATTCCTGCTCATAATGTCTTCAATGCTCAAAGAACTGACACGTAAAGTTTGACTCCTTTGACTACTGTAGTCCTGGACTTCCACAACTTACCATGTTGTCCATGGCACCACTCAGCTGCAACTTGCAGACAAGTAATTCTTTACAAGCACGTTCAAGATTTGTATTTGATATATTGATTGTAAGCAGAAAGAAGAGCTGAGCTACACAAAAGGCAAGAGTGCAAATATAAAGAGCCTAAGGAATACCAGAAGAAGCTACAAAAGCCCTAAAAACAAAGAAAAAAAATCCTCCCCAAACCTTGCTGCTGTGCTGTTTATCACACACAAAAACCTCAAACTAATGGATAATACATCAACTGTTACCTGTTGTGGAACTGTCACTGGAAAGCAGCACCTGGCCATTTTAGATTACACTTCTGCTGCTGCCAACCTCAGTGTAAAACCAGAAAGCCTCTCCTGTAATTTCTCATTGGTTAAAACAGCTACGCTGGATTTGACAGCTGAGGGATGTAACTAAATATGGCAAAGTTCCTTCAAATGGAGTAGCTTTAAAATAATACAGTCTATGATTCTGTTGTGATATTTTAACTAGTTCATTGTGTATTCACTGATATATATCATGCATGTCTCAATAATGATGGCATCAGAAACATTAGAGAGGAAGTTACTTGGCACACACCAGGAGCCCAGCTGGTTTCCTGTAGGCACCATTCTTCTCATTGCCAATATGGCAATCAAATCAAGACTTCTTGCTCTCTACTAAAGCGGCTCAATCTGACATACAAGCTCTACTCGTAAGAGCACCTGCTCAACTTTTATACCAGAAATGGCACTTTATGTCCATAACCATGGTGGGCTACATGATCCTAAATACTGCAGAGAAACCCTGCAAACCTGATCTTTACTTCAAGGAAGCTGTAAAAAATGGAAGATTATAATCTGCAATGAGAACAGATCAGCTCAGGGAGACAAGATGCAGAGAGACTTTAACCTGACATGTACAAGTGACTACAAGATAAAAACTCTGAAGTTTTGACTTTTGGGAGTTTTAGTTCTGCAGCACAACAAAGGCAGACCTGCAGTCAGTAGGAGCAGCAGAGACACCACAAGAATGGTCTGAATGCAGTATCAGCAAATCAGTGAGGGATGTGAGATGAAGAGCTTATGTTCAGTTTGACAGAAGAATAGTAAGTGAAGAAGCTTTCCTCACCAGTCAGAAACATGAGCCAAGATTATCTTGGTCATGTTTTGAAGAACTTGAAGGGACAAAATTATGGGCACAGGCCACAAAGGACTGAAAAATCTGAGGCAATCAAAGAATATGCATTAAGGTCTTATACAGCTTTGGCAACAAACATACAGGACCAGTTTATTAGAGAAAAAATGCAGCTCAAGGCTTCAGTTAAAAAAGAATTTAAAAGTGAGATGAAAAAGCACTGGCTGGTTTGATAATAACAAACTACCAGCTGGAAACAAGTGAATCTGTGTGGTATATTTGACTGGTTTGGGGACTAAGAAAATATCACTGGTTTAATTTTGACACAGCTGGAAGGAGTACAACTGTGGATACAAATGGATTTATGTAGGCAGCCACATGCTGCACAGGATCTATCACTCACCTCAGCCTTTCAAGTCCCTATCATCTTCTACATCAATAGAATAAATTAAAAAAAAAAAAAGGAGTAACAAGTTAAGACTATGCTAAGGCTATTGCACTTTATGTTCAACATAACCCATCATAACAAGTTGATTTTTTTCATGTATCATATATTTTCTGATTGCTATTCTGTTTTCTCTACTACAGCTGATCGTCAAAGCAGAGCTCTGGGCTAGCTGAGGCACCAAATTGCTCACAGGACAGGTGGTGAATTCTGTTACCTCTGGCATTAGGGCTGGATCTGTAGAACAGTGTTAACACCATGAGACCACCTCATCCCTACGGTTATTCCTAAAGACTGTCTAAACTCAAAATATATTCAAAACCCAATAGGCACCTTCATCTTGAAGCAAATGAACTGGTTCAAACATCAGAGCTCACTAATGTTTCTCTGAAAGGGGCTTTAATAACAAGCCAGAACTTACAAACATCTAGGGCAAACTTCAATACTGTAATTGACAGAATAAAAATATATGTAAGTTTTGGAGTTAGTTGTAACTGCAGATAAGGGCAGCATAGGAAACAAGAATTTGCCATTTAACTGCAGCCTACTGTGTGTGTAGTTTCAGTAGCAAATCCTTACATTAGCTTGGTAGAAGTGAGATCACCTCACTTAAATTTCCACCGAACTGTCAAAGGGTGTGTTTCCATCACACTGAAGCAATCTGCCTATAGCACAGACAAAAAGCAATACTGGCTGATGGAAGTGGCTGCAGTGCTTCCAGCATCTGGGGAACACCACAGGAACTACACAGCCTGCAACACAGCTTTGCACTGTAGTCACCAGACAGTAAACACCATCAAGGCCTGAAAAAAAGCATTGGGCCTTGATGTAAGTATTCCACCACAAGTTTTTCTCAAAGGAACTGTAGCCCAGCTACAGGAGTGGGAACTACTCTGTGATGTGAAACCAGCTGTTTAGAGCATGTCTGCTACCCTTCTTAATATTTATAATGTTATCGTACAAGAATAAATAAGACACGTTTTTTGGGGGGGTGTGGGTGGGGGTGGTGGGATAATGCTAAAATTAACATTTCAACTACTTATACAGAGGTTTCTACCAACAGACAAAAGATTCATTAGAAGATTCTCCAGCACGATTTCCCACTCAACACAAGCAGAGACAGAGCAGTTGGGACAAGGCCAGGTAGGAAGAAAAACGCCCCTCCTCTGATCTACATGTAGCTACTTTTAGAAAGCTGAGGAGGAATTAGAACTAATTATAAAACATCCCCAGAGAGAACAATACTTCAATCTTCTCTGCACAAGGAAGGAGCAAGGCAACACATCTCTCTGAGGCGGGAAAGTTGTATTTTGAAAGCTGAGCAAGGCTTAACTTCATCTATAAAGTTGTCATCCAGATTTGAAATTTCAAAAAAGAAAAGAAAAACAAACAAACAAAAACCAACCAAGAGACCTGCAAACCTCTCTATAGAGATGGATTAAAACAAAAAAGGAGCAAAAGAACAATCCCCAAAACAAAATCACCTCCCCCAGACCACCCAAATTTCCCTAGCTTATCCTCTGCAGAAAATGCCGTCACAAGTCATCCCAGTTACCAGATTTCTTTCCCTACTAGCATCTGGACACTCAACTCCTCTAAGAATCTCAATGCTACCAGATACTCAGAGCAGTGGTCCTGTAACTTGGCACCAGTGCTCCCCACAGTTCTCCTTTCATCTTTCCTTACTGCACAGCAGCAGAAAAAGCAGATGGAGAGTTTCCTTCCAAACATCACATGGCCAAGACCTCATAAACCCTCAGCATTCCTGTGCACTCAGCTTTATATCCTACTCTTATCCAAGCAAGCCTTTAGGAATACCTGATTTAGGCAGTTTCTGCTGTAATGTCCTCACCCTTAAAATTTGTATTTTTAACTTATTTAATATTTTGACTATGAGTTAAATAGTGGCTTAAAATTTTCTTCTTCATTGGCAACCAGAAGCCTGAGAAACAACTGAATTCAGAGCACACACAGCAACATTTAGATTTGTAGAGGTTATTTCTATCTGTAAACTGTCCTCAACTCTAGTTACAGTATTACCCAAACTAGAAAATCCTAATTTTTAATCTTAAATCCCACAAGATGCCTTTATCTTTTCATGATGAATAGCATTTTAATGTAAATACTCCAAGCCAATGGAACAGCTGAAAAACAAAGGCAGTGACTGAACAATAAGCTACAAAGGCAAAAGGAGCCACATCTACTGAACTTTGAAAATCTGGGAACTTCAATATCACAGATACATTGCATGCAACAATATTAATGCTTCTACTTACTTCCTCGTTAAATAATTTGCTAGTTTCTTTTTTTATAGGGTCTATAAGTTGGACCTGGCCTGCAGAGAAGCCCACTAGAAGAGACACACTTTCTGCTGTGGCTGTTAAGTGATTGAAGTCATGGCATGTAGGCTGTGTTCCTTTGTATATCCTTTTGTCTATTGGTTTACTCAAGTCCGCAGCCTGCAAAGAGAGCAAACAGAATTCAGACAGTTTATCACAATATTTGCATATAACCACATCTATTTGAAAATAATGTTTATACCACACAACAATTTATGCAGTCGCAAACCCCTGCTTTAAAAAGCAACTCTGCATTTATGAGACATCCAAGATCTTATCACAACATTTCTCTCTATATATTATGCAAGTATTACAAACTACACCTGCCCTTGCCTTTGCACTTACAGCAGGTGACAAACCAGTGACAACCACACAGCAGCACAAAGGCTCCTGTGAGTCCTCAGGATACCAGAAGGCTTCTCCTGCCACGAGAGTCATCACAGAGAAAAGGTGTCTTCTACTTTTCTAGCAGCACTTTCTCAGTATTAAGTACAACCAATCTTGCATTAAAAATACCATATTCTCAATCACACAATTCTTGAACTCTAAGTCTACCCTTTAACAATACACAAACAAATGATATTATTCTTCATCATCACAAAAAATTATCAACCAGCTCCCAAGAGAGCATTTTCTAGGAACAGCGAATCAAGATACTGATACTTTGGTTATAAAATACATTTTACACCACTGAGCTCCAAGGTAATTTGCTTCTGAAAACAAAATTCAAATATAGCTTAGACAAAGTAAGTGCTAACAAAACTGAGGAATTTCAATATAAACAAATTAAGATCTAGCACTAAGTGTCAGAAGAATCAAAAGGAACAAAAAAGCAATTTAAAATGTTCCCTCACTTGTGTCACCCTTGTTTATCCCCATATCACTTCTGAACAGACAACTCAATCTTTCATCATCCAGAGATTAAACCCCACAAGTTTAATATGCAAGATCATACATCAGGTTCAACCTTGTTTTTTAACCTCCCCATTTACTAGGTTCAGAGTCTGTAATTAGAAAGCTGCAGATATTCAACAATATTACAGGCCTCAGATGTAGCTGAGATTTGGTGCTCAGATTCTAATTTTGATATATACTTTTTCAGTGTATTTAGTCAGAAGAAATCAGGCCAGCAATAAAAGAGAAAGCAAACGAGCTTCACATAAAATAGAATTGCTCCAGAGCATTAAACCTTGGAGGACAAGGTCTGATCTGAACAGCAAATCTTTAGTATTCACGGAGCTACACAGACAGAAACTAGACCTGTCAGGAGGGAAAATCCTAACCAGCTACACAGGTGAGCCGCTTCCAAGGCAAATTTAACTACAGGATATGCATGACAAACATTTATACACAACAGTATTGAAGTTGCACTTATGTTTTGCAGCATATATTAAAAACCAGTTTAATCAGGTGTACAGTCTCCTGGTTAAAAACTCCAAAATGAGATGATGTATTACAATTTCTGAAGTCAGCAGACTAAAAAGTTATTCCCCAGAGTCCAGAGATCCATTATAAGCTAAAAGAGAATATTACCAATACCTCTTCAAGGAGAAATTAAATAGAATACTAGTTCTACTGGGAGATGGCAGGATAATGTGCATGCCTGCCACAGAGCCTTCACTGGCTGATGTAGATCTGTGATTTGAAGCTGAAAGATCAAATCCTAAAGGCCTTGCAGTTACATCTTAGACTGTGTCACACTCCCTTGTCCTGTATCACTACGAACAAGTGATGCCAAGAGAGAACTCTCAGAATTGGGGTAGCATTTCTACCTGGAAGAGCAAGCTACACAAACACATAGAGCCGTACCTCAAATAAATGCAGAATTAAAGCAAACTACGAGACTCAAAGTTCTCTCCTCTGGACAGAAGTTGCAGCAGGACTCAGTGTCTAAGAACCAAGATCCATTCTAAAGTAAATACAACTCGGCCTGAATCATACTGAATGACCAGAGAACCACAGACTTCCCCAGCCAGCAGAGGATACAGGCATTACCACCTTCTTCTGAATCTTCACTGCCCCTTTAAGCAGCAAAGAATCACTAAGTGGCTATGTTCAAATTATACCTTGCTGTTTTGTCTGGGAGAGGTTTTACATCACTAGCTTTGGTTTTTGTTGTCCAACAACTTTGGTGTGACTGAAGCTCCCCATCTCATGAAATTGTGTGATAACAAACCTAGCAACACATGAAATTCTGATAAATCTAAGCACAGATTTCACTGTGCTTATTCTAGCTGTTCTCTGGGAACCAGATGGCAGTAAGTATCTGTCTGAACTTAAATGAAGTATAAATAAACTAATTCAACCCAGAATTAACCAGGCTTCTACTGACAGGGATGCTCCGCCTTTTATTTACATGCAGCTACTGCTTCCAGTTACAGCACAGTTTTCTCGTGGAGATAAATCAAACCTACAAGCACTAAAGTACTGCTTTGGTCTACATATCTCTTAACTGAAAGAGAGTAGAATCAATGGGCACAGGAACTAGGAGACATTTTCTCTATTTCTGCATGAGGGTTGTTATTGGATTTTGCTAAGAACAAGAAAAGTGCTTACTCATAAAATTCAATCGTGCCTGCGTCTCGGCGTTTCATTAGCTCACCACTAAGCCCATTTGCTATTCGGTGGAAGATGTGAATCTCAGAGAAAAGCTTTTACATGAGATCTGTGTCCATAAAAAACTGTCAAATCCTAAGATCTGACACTCTTTACTGAACAACGGGATATGAGCTGCCCCCCGTGTAGAAGTGGTGACGTACCTCGAAAAAAACCCAGAAAGATCTTGGGATTAAGTGTTGCCAGGCATGGAGGTTAAAAGCACAGGCACAGACACCCTCAAGACAGCAGTTGGCAGCAAGTTATTTGCGCAGTTCCTGTCCCAATGCCTTCCAAATTTTCTTCTGAAAAACACTCAATGCTATTCCAGCCTGTCCTCTCAGAGAAACTTGCCCAGTTGTGGACGATTCATTATAAGAGCAACAATTTCAATAATGAGGACTGAAAGCGGAATGGGGCAGCTGATGCAAGGCAAGGAATATCAAGACCATCCTTACCTGTGCCGGCCTGGAAGAACATCTCAGCGAATCAAGGTTCTGGGACTGGCACCTGGGCCAACTGATACCTGTGCTAAAAGCTTGTTCCTTCCAACATACAGAGGCACTGTCCCCCAGGACAAGGAGACAAGGAGTAACAGGCTTTAGGCAACAACAGGAACCTCACACACCTGGATAAAGGCAGTGAGACAGCTGAACAAAATTGCCGTACCTTGGGCATCAACAGCTTCCAAGTCCTGTCTCTGAACAGATTAAAACTCTACTTTAAGACAACCTCACACTTGCTCACAGAAGAAAAATTGAACTTTTAGGTCTGTGTGATGAATTCATACTCTAGAAATAAAACATGAACCATGTAACTGTTTGGGGGACTTCCTATTCTCATTTAGTTAACTCTCACAGCACACTGTTTTAGCAAAATTACTCTCACTCTGCTGGGGAGGGAGGAAAAAAAATAATTCAACCATCTAACAGAAGCCCATTCACCCTGGATTCATGACTTCCAGTAGAAAGGCAGGCAAATGGAACACATTAATCACAGCTTTAACTACATAAACATTAAGAAAAAAATGGCAGGAAAAAAAACAACAAAAAACATAATTGCTTTAGTCTGAAGCAAACATTTAAGTATTCAGATTGTGATGTCTGAAATGTCTAATTAGGATGGGCATCAATAACCTTGGTTCTGTAGCTGTATGTAATTCTAAGGTCAAAGCCAAAGATTAATATCTATCTAAGATTTATTTTATTGATCCAAGACTTAGAGCTTTCATAATAAGATTACCTAAACAGTGAATCATATTATTTTAAGTCAGCATTTAATCACACTCCTTGACATATTATTTCTTCCTGTATCTTTTATTTTCCCAACTTAAATTTGTAGCTTTCTGCAAATTTTACTCGAATGAAATGTGTCATATATGTTACAATTCCTTCCAAGCTGAAAACATTGCCAAGATATTTAATTACTTTATTAATTTATTCCACGTAATTTCAACTGTATTCATCAAAAGGCTTCCATTAGATACTTAGTAGTATTTAATATTACATTTGCCAGGAGACTGGCTTTCAATGGGTCACAGCTGTGAGACTGAGACAGAATAGTAAAGTATTTAATAAAAAATTTACTGCCAAAAAAATCCTCTTAAGAAAATCTCTCTTGTCCAGAGAATTAACTTATCCTGAGCAGCAGATTGGCTATGTATGTACAGCTCCAGTGCACAATAAAAGAGAAGACACACAGAACCATGACAATGTACTTTTGAAAAAAAATTTCCTCAGTATTTCTGGAGCTTGGAATCCATAACTGATTACCTGTAACTTGCTATCTCTTCCCCACCTTGCTGTCCAGGGTCTAGAAACAGAACAATTCGAGAGCTGTGCTTGTTATAATGCTGTACAAATAACAGAAGAAATCAACTCTTAGAATTATTACTGAGTGAGTTTCTTTGAACTTCACACATGCTCTTTAAAAAGCTTAGCTGAAAAAAGAGGCAAGGCAAGCCCTGCTGGAGCCCCTCTGCTTTACAGAACCTCCTGTGAATAGGACAGAATCCTCCCGGCCTTGCTCACTGCATTAGCAGGGACGGGGAAAACTAAACTTGTTTATTCTTCCTCCGTGTCTGTGCTGGTCTCCTTCTCCTTCCTGCAGAAGGACAGGGAACACTGAGGAACAGAAGAGAGCAGAGTTATCCCAGGCACTTTTGTAGAATTTTCTGGCCAACTCTGTTCCTTGTTTCTGTATACAAGTTTCTGACAGCAATACCAGCGTCAATACTTCCCACTGGAGATCTCTCTATTTTATTATTATCACAGGAGTAGATTTCCAGATTTTTTGATTTTATAGCAAATACAGACCACTTAATATTAGCAACAGAATAACTTGTAGTTACATCACTGTTGTTTCAAGCTGATCTGATCTCTCAGCTGACCCTGCTTGGGGCAGGTTAGGCTGGAGACTCTCAGAGGTTCCTTCCAACCTGAATAGCCCTGGAATCCTAAGCCTGGGATCAACCAAAGCAGCAGCAACAGGGCCACTCCCAGCTTACTTAACAGGTCTGGTTTGCATCTTAAAAGAACTTCAGGAAGCAAAAAAAAACTCCAGGAACAAGTTGGTTGTCTTTCCCTATAAAGACCACTGATGTAGGGCAAAAGTTCTGCTTAGTTTATATAAAATACACAACAGAAAGTCCAGGCAACACTTCCTGCAAGTACAAAGCCCTAACAAAACACTCTTCAGTGCAGCTGACAGTGCCACAGCCTGTCAGTAGCAAACTGGCTGCTACAAATATAACTGCACGTAAGCTGACAGACTGCTGATTTGGCTTGCTCGGGAGAAAGTTTCAAGTCTGGCAAGAACTCACACCCTCCCCTCAGATCCAGCATACCTTCAGATTCACAAACCTTTCAGGTAGTGTACAGGTCAACACGTGTTCACTTCAGAAACCCCCTCAAAAAACTTATAATAGTTTAAAAGCTTCTCAGCTTTCTCTTAGAAACCGAGAAGAAAGAAAGAACAAAGTCAAAATTCTTGTTAGGATTCCATAAAAAGCCAGTAGACAATCACTATTTGTAAAGTTGCCCTATTTATAGGCACAATAGGTTTCTTAAATGTAAGCACAGTTTCTTAAATAAAGAGCTGCTTTTTCCACACCTGAGTGATGTGCTTAGTTTCAAGGGTTGCATAATAGGTGTTGTGTGTGTACACAGAGGAGTTTTAAACGTCTCCTGAGCCTGGCAAAGCCATCAATGCTATAGAAATTTTAGGTCTTTATATTGCATTCAATGTACCTGCTTTATATTAAAGTCACATTTCTAAACTTCAATAAAAAATATTATTTTTAGTTTTGCATTTAAAATTCGGCTGATCTTTCAACTCCATGAATTGAAGCATCAACAGCTTGCCACTCACAATACTGTTCCTCATAAATGGGTTCCTGTATCTTTGCAGAAGGTTTTTTATAAGTTACAAAGCACTTGATTAAATGCTGAACAGGAACACTTAAGACATGTGACAGTTTCTAGGATACTCTGTAAGAACAGCTCTGCTAGTAAAACAGGGACACCAAGTAATTTTATTTAACCTAATTTTTTTTTCAAGTGTTCCACACAATTCATCCATAACAAAGTCTTAAAGATCAATTTTGTACAAAGCCGCTTGCAAATTTGGAAAGCTGCTTGATATTCTTCTCCCTCCTAGATTTAATTCCCACTTGGGGCCATACAAGACATACATGACTTTTGAAAGGAGAAAAACATTACTTAACAAGATTTCAGCATTTATTCATACAGCAGACAACTATGACCACCTACATTTAGAGAAAAGCTCTACACCAGATAACTGGACATAAATCCATATTTAGGCAGAGATCAGTGCAGTTTTCTGAAGGATCCAATGAAATAATCATATTCTGTTTCCAGAAGAATTACTCTAAGCACTCAAACAGAGCAAAGAGCACGCATTGGTTTGAAATAAATCTATGTCACATTAACTGATCCGATGGTTATATAATTGGCAAGATCAAGAACATAGATGTGAACACCATAAAGAACACACATAAAGAACTGTTTGATTTACAGCTTATCATAACAATGTTAACTCCATTTTAGTAAGGCCATAAACCAAAACATTTCTGTGGTTACAGAATAGATCAGCACGTTCTTTTGGAAGTTGTCTAAGGTGAAAGCACCAGGCTACCAATAACCCTAGAAAAAGTAGATATTTTTATTTTTAGAAAGTGTTCAAAACCTCAGAAAAGCAGACTTTAAAAGAAACTGTTTGCAAGTCCCCATTCACTTCACAGGTGTATACAGCACCAACTTACTCTTTGTTTATAAGACTGAGCAAAGGGCACTAAACCAGTCCAGGAATATTAACACATTTGAACTACTGCAGGCCAGGGAGGCCGGGAAGTTGAAACAAGGTTTTGAACCCCTCCACACAAAAATCCCTCTGTCTTGTGAGCACAGAATGCTGCTGCTGCTGCCTTCACCTGTCATAAGCCAAGAGAGGTCTGAAGTCCATGAAACTGTTCCTTTAGTAACTTAAAGCATCTTCAATTCCAGGTGTTACACACTTGCTAAAATTTTTACTGAGCTGAGACTGCTTTTTTGGAGAGGAAGACCAAAACACACAACTTGTGACAGCGCTGTTCAAAGAGCCGGGTCAGACCCAAATGGTTCTAATGAACTGACCATGACACAGCTCTCCAGAGCACGTCCTGGTCAGTCCTGACAAGATCTGGGAGCTGAGCATCTCCAAAAGAAACCCAACAGCCTGGCCACTCCACAAAGCTGCACTCCAAGCAACTCCAGCAATCTTCAGCTGCACTATAATCAAACCACTAAAGCTTCAGGCAAGTGACAGGACACTAACTTTTCAAAAAGTGTTTGTTTCCCCATGTTTAACCAAGTCAATTTTTTATTACACCTGCAGAAGAAAACCTGCTCCCTTTGCTCACTAAAAGCACTTGAATCACACACTTTGCACAACACTGCTTTACTATGAGACAAGAAGAATATATGAGTTTTAACTTGCTCTCAACCCTCTAAAACTCCCTCAGAAATCCATGCTGAAGCAGAGCTAAATAAAGAGGTATTCCACAGTTTCTTTTGCAAAGTTCCCCTCATGGTGGGTCCCAGTTAATGACATTATCAACTCAGATAAAAATTGAGACTCTGAATCCAGTGTAATGCATTAAAACTGTAAACAGGCTAGTTAAACAACTCTGAATAAAGCCACTGTATCACACATTCCCAACAGACATGAACTGAATTAGATGTTCTATTTTGGTTTAAGCAATTACTTGCCTTTTTTTTTAATAGGAAGAAAGGAGAAGAAGCTCTGATATCAGCATTATTGTCTCTTCCCAGTGCCTGGTCTGCAGAACTTTGGCTCTACTGTAACTCAGTCTGCTGGATAAAAACCTCCCCAGCAGAACCCTGATTCAGAACCACGTATGTTGTGCATGTGATGCAGACACCTTCCTCCTCTTCTCCCCCTACTCAGCTCTTTTTAAGAACATATGTAAGAAAGAGAGCTTGCTGTGCAGTTTTAAGTTCAAAATAATGATCTCTTGGGGCTATTTATAAACCATGGGTGACAGGTCACACGTTTACGCCGGTCGCTCCCTCACTGGCTTAACAATTAAGACACAGATTTAACAAGTGACAGCACATCCATACTTCATCATCATGGGCTCCAAACTGGACTCTGTTGCCAGGACTTTTTACTACAGTACCCTTTCTTCAACAGTGGGCAGACGCATGTTCCAGCAGTTAACTCATGAAGTCAGCTGCATTAATGGATTATTGTCCATCCTACATTTCTTTCAGCAAGACACATAAATTGCAAATATGGAAGTTTAATAACCCTTACAGGAGTTTAGGGGGTTTTTTTGCATTAACTACTGTATGGAATTGAAAAAATTGCCAGATTTTAACTCCCAATTCCTGTTCATTATTCACTTATATTACAGAAGCAAGGTATCCTGATGAGTTAATATGTGGAAAAAAGAGTCAGTTCTGAATTTTGCTCCCCTCTGATTTTACTGAACACTGTCTTGTTCCCAGGAACAGACCATGATGTCTAACAGTCCTCATATACACAGCACTTACACTGATTACTAGAGTAAGCAGTCCTGTCCTCAGTATTTACACAAAAGTTTTCAGATGTCACAATTTTCACTTCTCTGAATATCTCTGTAATAATACATTTTTACAGACCTGTAAGAAGAGATGGACCTACAGGTTTATACAATCCTGTATGATTTATTCAATTCCTGTTTCTAATATCCTTCTCCATTCCATTTCTTAAAGAAGGAAATACTTATTAGAACTCAAGTACAAATCAGTTAAGGCAATCACCAATATCAATCCCCTCTTTTTGTGTAGTGGCTCCAAACTGACTCAAGTATTTTCCTCCACTGTGTGCCACCAAGAGATTAATGGGAACACATACTGCTGCTCATTCAAGTAGCCTAACTGCATCTTCCACGTTTCTTACTGTTGCCTCTTGCCAGTTATTCAGTCAAATCAGTCCATCTTCAACTTCTGCTGCTCTGCCCCTTTTACTTCTTTTCCTGAAGTTACAGATATACCACGTAACTATAAATTATCATATGTTAAACGTAGTGGGATGAAACATTTTATTTACTGTGGCTAATCAGAGGTACAATTCTTCTCTTCTTGTGGCCTCTAAATTCTTACTTTCCTTTGAGTTAAACCCTAGTATAATCTTCCAGATGTTTTCACATTCCACTTTTTTTTTTAATTAAAAAGTGCTCAGTAAGTCCTTTTTAAAGAGGTCAGCAAAAAGCAGACTAACCTGTAATTCAATATAACAGTTACTGTTGACAACAACAACTCCTGAACACCATTTCATAAACTGTTTGCTCCATCACCTCCAACATTTCGTGTTTCAGTAACACTACTTCCCAGTTACAACAGCATGCCTCCCTTCCCAAGAGACCATGTGTTATAAAGACAGAGGCAAATTCATCATAGTTCCTCAGTAATAACCTAAACTGCTTTTCCTGAGCCTCCAACTGCCTACCATAATCTCCAATCCATGTTATGCAATGCATAAAGTGATGAGGTAGAGTCACATGTTAGGGTTGGTGCTCACGATCACAATGCCCAAGTCCAGCTCTAACTTTGATCTTCAGGAAGTGTTTAAAAGTAGCATCTTCTTCAAGCCACAGATCAGCTTTCTGTGTAACAGCTCCCCTTTGGGGGATGAGACTCTGGACAAGATACATGGAAATATACATACTAATTTACATTCAGAAAGAGAAAAATAGCTGCATGATTTGCATGTGGCCACACCTATGGAAAACTGTACAGCAAGTCACATGCAAAAGGATCAGATTTTGCCACAACATCCTGACAGGACTACAATACCAAATACTGTGTTCACAGTAAGCTGATTACACAGGGAACCTATCAAACTGAAAATCACCCCATTAAAATACTCACATAAAGACCTTGGTTCCAGGTAGCAAGCCTTAAGACAAACAACTGTGGGAAAGTGAATTAAATATGGCAAGATATTTAATATACACAAGTAATTAAAGGATATATACGCAATCAGGAACAAACCATTAAATACAGAGATCATATATATATACACACATCATACATATGTGATTTAACAGACATACAATGACTAACACAGAGAAATTTTAGAGAGACAAGACTGAGTAAGCTGTGAAACAAGGCACTGCACACTGAAAATATGTCAACCTTGATTACAGTACTTAAGCAATTCAATTCCTCTGTCTTCAAGAGGCTACTCTATTCACTCAATGCCCTTACAGTTAGAGGGCAAGCCAACAAAGAATCTCACTCTTCTCTGCTTGTGAAGATTGCCTCCTTTGTGCAAAACTCTGGACTGGCAATTAAGATTTCCTTAATAAAATAGGATTTTAAAACGGTATTCTTTGGGAAACAGTCTCTAATAAATTATAAACAAGTGTATTTGCTCTCTGAAGTGATTATTTCAGTTTACAAGTTTTCTTTTGTGTATCTTAGTTTCCAAACTTTGGCATGAATTTCCTACTGTGTTTGCCATGGTAACCAAGCAGCCTGAGCCTCTACTTGAAATTCCGTTTAACCGCTTAGCATTGCATATTGATCAAGATACACTGACATCCTAAAGTACCCCAGAAAGTGAAGCAGACGTTCTCATACTGGAGAACCACCTTATATCACAAACCTCAAAGAATTTTTGCTGTTGTTTAAAATGGCAGGGTAGTAGGGAAACTTCTTTGCCAAAGATGTGCGTAAAAAGCTACCAACTAAAGAGAATGCACTGATGTGAGGAAAGGAGTATATTCCATTTATAAGGAGCTACAATAGAGCAGCAGTCTCTATCTGACACCATCTTCTCCCCAGTGAAAGAAGAGTTTGCATTCATGTCAGAAAGGAGAATTTGCTCCAGGAGTACATTTGAAAGAGAAAGACTTTTCCTGCATTAAAGCTTGTTCCCGTGGTGGAAAACTTCTGTTCCAGAGCAGTGGGGGCCAGGTAACCGGCTAACTTGAAGTTCGAGAATTAACACTAGCAGGGCAAAGCCAAAGCACAGTTGCTTGCTTCTTCTAGTTTCCATTTTGAAGAAAGATCTTTCTTCAAACATTTCTCTCAAACACAGGATCACGAGAAAACATCTGTTCTAAGCACACAGAAACTTTTCCAATTCCTACAAAACCTATCAAATACCTCAGCATAATAAAATTTTTATATAAAAGTAAGTACAAAACAGATTAGGAAAACCTGAAAAAAAACCAGGCTTACTGCTCATATTTTTCAGTCTCACTACACCATATGATTTAAAAAAAAACAAACAAACAACAACAACAACAACAAAAAAAAAAAAAAAAAAAAAAAAAAAAAAAAAAAAAAAAAAAAAAAACCCAACTAAGGGCTGGCTGGTCACCAGTTAAGAAAATCTCATCCTTTACTCTGCTCATAGTTTAAGACAGGATGAAATAGTTCTGACCTTCAATGTCTGCTGTATAAATGAAGACTTAGAATATAAAAAACCACCTCCAAGAATACAAAATCCCCTCCAAAAGCTTCCCCACAAAACTGCTGAGATACTCTAGCATCCATTTAGTTACCATGAAACATCTCCTGCTCTTTCCATGAGAGCTGCCAAGTGAGCTGTACAACCATTTTTTCACTGAACATTACTGCCTCCAGCTCCTCAGTCTCTTACAGTCCACTCCTCTCCTGATCTGAAAGCCAGTAAGGTGGCCTCACTGGGTACCACACAGAGAGTTGGATTTGTATCACTGAAAATAAATTGCCTTCACTCTGCTCATCTGGCTCAGCCCTAAGAAGCTTCTGGAGGAAACATTCTGCCTCTTGTTAAAACTAATTCTGTACTTGCCTTAGGGTCTGCAGCCTATCACACCACCGTATTTTCATTCTGCAGTTCAACTATTGGTAACTGCTTACAGCAGCAGGGCTGGTCAAAAAGCAGGATCCTTCTAAATTATTAGTAAATTTTGCATGATTGGGATTTGTGGGAGACCTGGTAATGTCTCATACATCCAGGGAAGGTTTTCTATTATTTATTCTCTCCCTTCTTTCCTCTTTTCTTCCTTTTATTGAGAGTGACAAAAAGGCTATTTAGTGACTGCTTTGCTCAGAAAATTAAAATCACACACTTCTTTCTCCAGTTTTACATTAGACACCATCCTCTTTTAGTAGCAGGAGTTAAAAATCACCTTCAACACAAGCAACCAGAATTTCATACAATATTAAAGTCATCTTCTCAAAGCCTAGTACAATGGCACTAAAGACATCCTTTATTTCTATTGGTAAACCTCATTTGATACATTTTTGAATTGCATTAATGTCCTCCAGCCTTCAACAGCTGTATCACAAGCTGGCTCAGCTTGTAATCAACACCACACTCTGCTTATCATCTTCTCAAAGTTTTAGTGCTGAAGCAAAAATTCCCTATGGATTTTTCCAATGAATTTTCACTTCATCTATGGTTGTGATATCAGCTTGTTTCTCCTTTTAAAGTAGCTCTGATTATGAACAGTGATGTGTCCCAAAGTTATTATGAGCACCACGTCCCTGCTCTTGCTTCCCTGTATCAGTATCACCAATTGAATTATTTCCAAAAGCACTCCTAGAAGTCCTCAACTTTTGAAGGTCTCTTCCCAATGGTTGTCTCAGATATAAAGTACTAAGCTTTTTATTCTCTGATCATTTTGTAACAGAATCTCCAAGTTCTAAAACTCCCTCATTTCAAGTATCTAATATGTGGATCTGAATTTCCACTTCATTCAAGGATATGAACTTAGTAAGTTACAACTCTCCTTCACTACCAAAGTGTTACACTACAAAGGCTGAACATCTGAACTTCAAATAAAGCTGACTATATATACACCTTATATGTTTTCCCATCACAGGGTGACAACGTTTTACTTTCAGCAAAACAAAAAAGAATTCCTAACACTGAAGTCTACAATGTAAAAATTTCAAAAGCTAAAACTGAAAGGGGATTTTTTTGTTGCTGTGGTGGTGGGGTATGTGTTCAATAGCACTCCTGCATGCTTTTTCTCTATCTGAATACAATCCAGGATAAGCTCTGCAAAAATACCTGCCTGTCACTCAGCCGAAGGCAGTCCAAAGGTTTTTAGCAGAAACTTTCACTGTTAGGAATAGACTGAATTAAAAAGCAACTGATTTCAGAATAGCACAGAGCATTCCAAATATTCACAGGCACTAAATAAAGTTTGTGCTGGAATACTACTTATGGACTGTCACAAGCTGTGCAAAGAACATATCACCTTCTGCAAAGGCTGGAAAGCATTGAAGCACACATTTTAGTCTCTTTGCTTTTGAGGAACTGAAAAAATTAAGTGTACTATAACAATTATCTCTTTCCTTAACTATGCTTCATAATCACATTCTGCAAGTCTCACTTAATATTTATGCTTAGTTAACTATAATTCATTTCTCAATAGTTACCATTTAGTACCTTATAAGAGATTCATAGCTCTAAAGTAAGGATGCAATAGTTACCTTTCTGATCTCCTTCTTGCTCCTTATTCTCCAGTGGATCCCTGTATTTCCTCCTACTCCTACAGTCTAGTCACACTGTTGCCTACACTTAAAATCAGTCCTTTCTCACCTGTTTTTAACACTGAGTGAGTAATAATTCAGATGAGCTTTACAGAGATAAGAATACATGCACTAGATGTAAGAAACAAAACAGGAAAACAGGTATGTAAATATCAAATGGATACCAAGTAAAACCACACATTCTGGCATGATTCAGCAGCTGTTCTCATTCAGTTCACACACTCAGCTGCAATACTTATTAAACACTTAGTAAGTTACTTTCACTAGGAGTTTGTTTAAGTTGGCCCAGCTCTGCAAGCAAAACTGGTAAAAAAAAATCATACCTGTTAAAGGCAACACTTATTTAAATTAGAGCTGGCAGACTGCTTTTAGATGGCACCCAAACCATGGAACAAACCGGAAACATTGCATGACTAAAAGGCAGCGTCATCTCTGAGCTGATCACCTCCTCCCCGTGCACACACAGTTACCTGACCTGCTGGACCAGTGTTCTTAGCCAGTCACACATTCAAAGCCATTACTTTCACTTTACCTTTGAATCCTATTTTTTTCTTTTCTAAAACATTGGTGTTGTTTTGTCAGGATACTGGAAAACTGAACTTATGCAATACTATCAACTGCAAACACTGAGGTTGACTGACAGAAACTGCCTTTGTTTTGTCTTTCACATGATCACACATCTGAGGTATCTTTAAAATACTTAGCACAAAACTAAGTGTCCTGTTAAAAAAATAAGACTGCTGGAGCTTCATCACTTAAGTTATTAAAATTTCACCTCCTCTAACTTTAAAAGATCAAAATATAGTAACACTTAAAAGTTGGCTTTGCCAGTGTGCTCTGTGACAAAAAACCCCAAACACCTGCATTCCCCTGACAAAAACTCCAATGTTTTCCAATTTTAAGAGTGAAGATTAAAGTGGAATATTTCTCTCTTTAGAGATATTCAGAAGTATTGAAATCAAAAAACAAATACGAAGACTTTAAACACGAAAAGAACAAATTTTTAAAAAAATCTGTCTGATTCAGGTAATCAGTATTACAATTTATCTAAATTTATTTACTAGAGTTTTGCAAGCTATTATATTATCACCATTATTAAATTAGAGCAGACTTGTCAACAGGCAGAAGTGGCATAGAAATCCATACTGCATAACAATATATTCAGTGTAACTCCATTCACTATACTAATAACACACAGGCAAACAGTTGCAGGTTGAGTTTCCACCAGTCTACCACGCTGCTATCTACCTCAGAAAGTCTCTCCCATTCCCTTTTCAGCTCACAAGAGGAAAAGTTATTTCTTCAGGAAGGAAAAAAATTAAAAGGCAAGAGCAGCAAAAGCTGAGGATTATCCGTTGCTATAACAAAACAATGTTTCAGTCCAACAGTGTAAACTCAGTGCTTGGAAGAAAAAATTATCTGCTAAGGAAAGGCAGTCTGAATAATTGTACCCTGCATTGCCCTGTTGCTATAGAAACTTACTTCACAGTAGCAGTTAATTGCTAATCAATTTATAATTTTTCATTACAAAGCTCAATAGAAGTCAAATGCAACACTGTCACGTCTGTCCAGCAAGTCCAAATCATGCCTCTTCTGGCTGCTGTTGGATTTTGCAAGCCCTACAGGAATGCTGGACATTTTTGATACAGAGTTTTTATCAAACCCATAATTCCATCATGTTGTAGCATGTTAAGAAAATATTACTAGAACAAAGCCCTAATTACTTTAGTACTAAAAATAAGATGGAGCTGGCTCTTATCCTAAGAGCACCAGAACAGTCCCACAGAAGTTACATGAATGCAATTCTGCACAAATGTAAAACCTCTGCTCCAAAACCAGGATGAGGCCCATTGGTCTATGCTTTTTGTGGTCATATACAGCAACAGACACATGAAATAACATATTTGCTCTATTGTCCTGCAGTTGTTAATTTGCAAGGCATCTACCTTCTGGGGATGAAGACATTCCATTACCAGCCAGCCCAACAAGATGAAAAGTGCTGCAAAACATACACAGATACTAGCAAACAAATATCAAGGATCAAATCCCTAAAACAAATATAGTGAACTCTGATTTCCCACAATCCCATGTGTACAAGTTCTAGGATCACCCAGTCTGAGAAGCAGAATCCTCCTTCAGAATTTTCAGAACAAAAGGCAATGTGTTCCAAATTCAGGCACTAGCTTTTGCAATAAAAGTATTTCCTTTAAAGTAAGCAAAGCATTAAGATATTTTAAGTAATAATAAGTGTTGGCAATTTCACTGGTATAGATATTATGTGGAAAAAATCCACAACCTTTTGCCTGCTATTAATAATTTTCTTTAAAAATTACCATCAAAGGGCTAAAAGTATTCCACATACCAAATGGTCACACAAGAGAGTCTCTTTCCTCAGGCTGGTTTTTGTCTCAAGTGTAGGAGGGAGTGATCAGACTGTCTATTGTCACCAACAGACCTCACAGACACAGTGCTGCCCACTGAGAGGCCAGTGCCCACGTGTCAGGAGTTCTGCTAAAGGTCCTCCCAGGAGACTGTGAGGACACCCAACACAGCCCAGCTATTCAATCATCCCACCCACTGATACGGGCACACCAGGGATCTCTGCTGCCAAAAATAATCGTACCTTTAACCACTACTGATGTTCCACACTGTCCAAATCTAAACTCTCCTTTAGATCAATTTGCACTGCAAGTGCCACAGCTGCAAAACACCTACTAACCAGAGGAGATAGAAATGAAGAAAGGTTCCCAGATGAGTGAAGAGGGAGCACAGCAAAAACTGTTTCGAGGCTCCTAAGGCTGGGCTTCTCCAGGCCCTGATCTTACTAGCATTCCCCTTTGGTTCTCTCTCATGTACACACAATGCCTCTTTCCCTCAGTTTAGCACTAACAAAACACAATACATAGATCAATGCCAGCCCGACATGTTTTCACAGAAGGTATGTGGTGGGTTGACCCTGGCTGGATGCCAACACCCACCAAAGATGCCCCATCACTCCCCTCCCCAGCTGGACAGAGGAGAAAACAATATAGTGAAAGGTTCACGAGCTAAGGACTGGAAGAGATCACTCACCTATTACCATCGTGGGCAAAACAGACTCAACTTGGGGAAATTAACTGAATTTACTACAAAGAAAATCAGAGTAGGATAATGAGAAGTAAAAACAAACCTTAAAACTATCTTCTCCCCAACCCTCCCTTCCTCCTAGTTCTACCTCCTCCCCAGCAGCACAGGGAGACAGGGAATGGGGTTGTGGTCATTTCATCACACGTTGTTCCAGTCCTTCTCCTGCTCCAGGGTAGGGTCCGTCCCACAGGACAGAGTTCCCCATGAGCGTTTCCTATCTGAGTCCTTCAGGCACAGCCCACTCCAGCAGGAGTCCCAAGTCCTACCAGGAACCTGCTCTACACGGGCCCCTCCCTCCATGGGCCTGGAACCTGCCCCAGCCTGGGCCTTCCACAGCTCACAGCTTCCTCTCAGGTATCCACCTGCTCTGATGTGGATCTGCTCCACGGCCTGCGCGTGGATCTCTGCATCCCTATGGCTCTCCATGGGCTGCAGGAGCACAGCCTGTCTCACCATGGCTCTCACCATGGGCCAAAGGGGAATCTCAGCTCTGACACCTGGAGCACCTCCTGCCTCTCCTCCTGCAGTGACCTCGGTGTCTGCAGAGCTGCTCCTCTCACATGATCTCACCCTGCTCTTCTCCGGCTGCAAACACATCTGCACAATAACTTTTCTCTCCTTAAATATATTATCACAGAGGTTGTGCAATCATTCCTGACTGGCTCAGCCTTGGCCAGCACCAGCAGGTCCATCCTGGGCCTCCCACAGCAGCTTCCAAGAGAAGCCCCCAGAACGTGGCCAGGCAAAGCCAGTACAAGGTGTTACCTACTGTCACACGGAACAGAGACACCAGAGTGCAGCACTCAGAGTAGCTGAGCAAGCTGCCACTGGAATGCTCATTGGTAACCAGTACTTCGTCACTCCAAAAATGAGAAGTATGGACCACCTTGAGCATCACTAAAGACATCTTAACCTGGGCATTTGTTTGAGTTCTTTAGAACAGCTGCTTGCCCCATCTTTCTGATTTAGAAGTGCTAACATGTGCCCACGCTTAACCATCCCAGTTCCATCTAGAGAATTTAAAGAGGCAGCATTTTGGCTAAAACACAGAACTACACTTGAACAGTCAACTTCATTGGCACAGAAGCTGTTCTGCCAACGCTGTTGGGTCAGAAACGTCACCTGGAACAGCATCTTAAAACTCTGCAGGTGTCAGCAAACAGTTCATGACACAGAGACAGAAGTTATTCTGTACGAGGACGCACAGTTCCACTGCTGAAGGCAGGAGAGGCCATCCTGTGTGTTAAACTGATGTGAATGTAACTGGACAGTTGCCTTTAGAGAGGGGGGAGCATAAGTTCACACTGAAGTAACAGCAAGACATTTCTTGAAGTCACCTGTTGAGATATACAGCCCATGTCATTAAATAGCAATAATTCTCTAGTCAATACAAGCATCTCACTTTTACAAGCTGCACTCTATATTTCTGAAATTCTTCTTTGGGAAAAAACCTCCTGGATCAATGTATCACACTGAACTGGTACACTTTTTTAAAAAATATTATTTAATTATTTATGGACAGTAAAGCAATAATTCAAACTGACACAAAATGGCAATGCAAAATGGGCTGTAAAACAGACAAGAAATACTGCATTTGGCAGTATATGATACCAAATTTCAAAAGTGGTATTGCCTAACCACGCAACTATTCCTGCCCTCATAAATTATTTTTTTATAGACAGACCCTCTTGACACCTTAAGCGCAAACAGGCAGCTATTGTAGGTCTCTGGCCCACTATCTTATTAAAAAGGCTATAGAAATGCAACCTCTAGAAATGCTTCCATTTAAAAATCAAGTCTGAAAACAAAATCCAACTGTTCACTATTCTGTAAGAAAGGCAAAAATCTGAAGAAAAATGCACACTAAGCCTTCAACTATGGCTCCACAATACTGTATTAAGCTGATGTCAAGAGATAGTATTTTCCATTCAAAACACTAAAATATGCAAATCCAAACATCTAGACTATAACTTAAATCTCAGTAACGTGACTTAAAAAAAATCAGTGCAAAATTATTTTTCTATCGTACTGACAGTTACCAACAGAAAATCAGAAAAATCAAAGAAATCCTTTACAACTTGTGCCAAAATTTCCTTTCAATGATAGCTTCAAACATGTATCACAGTCATTCTCCAATACCCACCTCAAATATCAAGAAAACCTGCAAAAACCTTTTCTAGAAGTCTTAGAAGAACCATATGAAAAATCCTTAGAAATAAACTGCCACAGTTAAAATAGGATGAGACAGTAACTTTTAGCATTCTGCATTTGTTATAGTTACGTTTGTAAGTTAGGAAACAAAGGCAGTGATGTTACTCAGATTCACAGAGTTGTCCCTGTAACTGTAGCCCTGGGCAGGCTGAAGTGTCCTCAAGGCATTGTTTGAGGTTTTTTCAGAAGACTCGTAGGTTTTTAACACACAGTTCAATGTATATTGGTATCCATTCTCTCTCCTGTTATCATTGCCCTCCCTTTCTTTAGCTGAAAGGGAGCATTAAAACCATAAACTCGAGTCCTTTCCAACTTTCACATGGGATCACTTCCCTGAAAAAATATATCTAAAACTGCTGCTAAATAATATTTTTTTAAATTACTAGGAAAATGGGGATAACGAAGTTTGTTCATAACATGCAATGTTTTCTCCCTACATCAGAGTACTCCTAAATTTCCTGCTTAGACCAGTATTTTGTCTGACATAGCATTTTACAATCCCTAGTAGGACAAAAATTATACACTATTAAACGAACAACTTCTTAATACAGTCACCTTCCAATCCCACATGGAATTAAAAAGTAGTAATAAAAAATTACAAACATTATTTTTTTACCATTACAGCCTCATGTAAACATTATGATTAACTCATGAAATTAAAGAACAAATATAGCTGGTAAACCAAAACTGAAATCAATTTGCAGAACATATCTATTAGAGATCTAACATTCCATTATGAGCAGCTGGAAAGAATAATGCAGGAGAAATCCCAATGCAAGTTACAACGCTGCCACTAGAAAGGTTTCAATTGGAGCAGCTGGTGGTCCTGCCCACAAGGACCAGGGAGCTGCAGCCAGTGCACCAAGAGCTGCTCCACAGGAGCCAAACAGGCAACAGCAGCTGCTTTGCTTTAAGGGGCAAGAAATGGGTGGGATGTAGATGCTAAAAAATGGTCTGTCTATTCACTTGGACCTAAAAGTGGAGTGAGGTAAGGAAGGAAAAATACTCCACTTCCCAGAAGGACACAACCAAATATTGTTACTTGAAGTGTAACACATTTAACGTTACTGTTTCTTTTCCTTAAGCCTTCTAAGAGCATAGATAATGGAAATACTAGGAACTATTTTGCACTAAACGGCACCACTTTCAAATAATAATTTGTCCAAATGTGTCAACTCATAGTCATGACAACTGGACAGCAAGTGGCCTTTGGGTACACGTCCTTCACAGGAAAGTACTTCAGATGGTTCCCTTTAGCCAGAAAACTACAATAATACTTCAAACTAGGGCATTAAATTTGATTCTAGAATGTCAAACAAGACAATTCTGGCTGGCAGTCCTCTCAGAGGTGGGTCTAGGCAGCTTTTAATTAGAGTTTGAGGCACCTTCAATGTACATTTTAACTAATAACAGTTAACTATTTAAATATTTTGCAGACTCACAGATGTCAATGTATAATGCAAACTCCTTGTAATTTAAGCACATAGCACAATACTTTTATAAATACTCTGACAAAGCTGCCCCATAAAACTTTCCACAGGCACAGAAGTGTTTGTTACAAATGACCCCTCTTTGCATCTGTGAAGCACCATGACTAAAATTTTGTCAATCTGCAAAGAATAAGTTCCACAATTATTGGCTTTACATTGACTTAATTTCCCCAACTGAACTCATGTAAGTGTAATATCACGACAAATGTGCTTCAATGCAAAACAAAAACCTCCAAAATTATAACTGCTGTGGCAAAAAAAAACAAACAAAAAAACCCAAACAAAAAACAACAACAACAACAACCACCAAAGACACACACATAAACTCACTGCCTGTAAAATGCTGCAACCCAAGCTGGGGGTTTGGCCAGCACAGCCCAGCACCCGCTGTCAAACACACCAGCCAAACCAGCAGTCACAGACAAATGGAGTGTCACCTCAGAGAGCAATCCTTCAGCCAGCACAGCGCTCACTGAAGTCAGAGTTGTGAGATGGGCTTGAAGCACAGACTAGGACAAGAAAAAGCATCACAGACTAATACCACTTCCTACATAAAAATCATCTTGCAAGCTCTGTCAACCATAGATATATTTCATCTTCCTCCAGAGCAAGAAACATTGAACAGTATAACTGTCATTTTAAAGCAGCTTTTTAGTCTTTCTATCTTATTTTAGCCAGTCCTAGTTGCTTTGTACGAGCCTCATAACAAAACTGAACACTGAAAGCTACCTACACATCTGTAATCAGCATTGATTCCTTACTGTTTCCTTCAGCAGTGTTGTTGAAAAAAAAGGTATTACTAAAAATTCTATGCTTCAGGAAAGGCTACAGGAGTATTTTGTAACATGTCTGTCAGTCCTCAGTACAGCCCAGCTAGAATTAGGAAAGACAGTATCTATCTGCATCACAAAACTCCAAGTGGTAAATATATCCATTAAACACCTGAAACAAATTTCCAAGAGGCTCTCAAAAACCTTCGCAACCACAGATCAAGAGGAGAAGTATCACTGATCTAGCCACAATACCTCCATGAGACTGGCTAGTCCAGCCCCAGTGTAACAACTGTTATCCAACACAAAGAGAAGAAAAAAAAACTCAGCAAGAAATTAAGAAATTCTCAAAAAAAAAAAAATTTAAAGAGGGACATCCAACACACCTCAGAAATGTGAAACATCAGCAGCAAATCCAACACATGATTTTTAAGTTCTATGGGAGATTTTCGTGAATAGATGAGAGTACACATCAAATTTGTGAATAACATCAAGACTGGAACGATTTTTTTGCATTATGCAGCACAGAACTGGAAATAAAACCACTCTCTAATAATCTTAATAGCACAAAATTCAATGAAAATGCTACATGGCATTTATAAACGTCAACAAAAATCAAGGAATGGATAAAAATGGAGAAAAGCAGCGATATGATAAACAATCCAAGTGAGTCATCACTATAAGCAGGACTCAAAAATGTCAACACTATTCAATATGTTTGCAAGAATATTAGAAGACAGACACAGCAAGCAACAATTCTCCCTTGCTCTGTACTGAAGTCACAGTGCAAGCACTGGGTCCAGGTCTGGTTTAAGTACCACTAACACAAGACAACAGAAACCAACTGAGGAGAGCAAGGAAACATTTAGAACTCATGATCTGAGAAGAATGGTTTAAAGAGCTGGATTTATTTACCTTAGGAAAAACTGAGTGAACAAATTAACAAGTTTTTAAATATGCAAAAGCCAAAGGCAATAGTCAACTGTCCTCTGTGTCCACATTAAGTAACTGCATTCAGCCTGGTTTGCTTTCTCTTTTTCCCTGAAGGAGAAGTTTAGTCAGATATTGGAGGAAGAAGAAAGAGAACTAACACCAAAAGACGTTATTGAAGGAAACTGTGGAATTCTCATCACTTCCCTCTGCTTCAGACCTACTGTCTCTTCCAAGATCCTTACAAACCTCAGCATTTTTACAGCTTATATATGCTATTAAAACGCACCTTGTTTTCAGAGGCCTGACACAGCTTAGTGATCTCTAAGTACACTAATATAAATCCACATTCCCACCACATCTTGAGAAAACATGATGGTTTTCTCCGCACACCCCACCTTCCAACCTCGACCTGCCTCACACTGCCCTTCTCAGAGTAATATATTAAGCACAGTGACAAATGTCACCCATTATCATTCTGTCATTGCAACAAGTTCCCAGGTGAACAGTCTAGAGAATGAAAGTCACCACCAAGGATAATATTCCTCAACTGCACAATAAATAAAGCCAGACACAGAAAAGAAAGTAATTTTGAGAACTGCAAAGGAAGGAATCGTATACATCAGTCTTTCTACTGATAAGCAGGGACCACCAGTATGCCAACTCTCAATAAAAGAAGCTGAGATACGAGATTATTTTCATCCTAGTACAAATAAAATTTCCAAGACACTTGCTCAACGAGAGCTTAAAAAGACAGTCAACAAATTCTGCCCTCCAAGCCTCCATCAACCCGGTTCATCACCTGTGCATGTTTCTAATCCAACACTACTGCAACATACTGTAATATTCCATAGTTATTAACAGACTGCTCTTTAGGTAGCTGCAAGAAAAAAAGACAAACTAAAGGCGAAGCTCCTTCTTCCAACAAGGTGATTTCAAAAAATGAAACAACCAGTGTTCAGAAAGCCACATTACCAAAGAGCAGAGAGCCAGAATTTAACTACAATGCAAAAGGTTTTACATCACGTAATAAGCTAAACTATACATTCAAATGTCATAACTTGCTGATATATTACATAAAAATTAGGACTGTGCACCATGCAACACTATTGCTAATAGGTATTTGCATTGCAATGACAGCTGCAGATTAATTTGCCCTGAAACTTTTACAATGTGGAGAATAACACATCATCACACACACAACTTCTGTAAGGAAAATGCACAAGCTTCCTAGCAGGAAGGGGAAAGAACTTGATAGACAATGTCAGCAGCAATCTGGAAAGCCTTGCCTTGTCAGTCATTCCTAAGGCAAGGAAGATGATATCGCACTCTCCTTTTCCACCCTAATGAATCTACTAATAAATCACTTTGCAAAGCTAGCCACAAACCATATTTCAGTCCCTCATGGCTATCTCATAAGCAAAATCAAGTAACAGCCCTGACTCCTGATTAGGGGCTGCAGGAAGAAGCAACCCACCAAGAGCATCAGAGCATCATCATTTGATGTCCAATTTTGGAATTATTATGTTAAAATCTTACTCCACTAAGAGGGAAATGCCTAAAATAACAGGAAAAGTTTCCTTTAACACCTATAACTCTCTTAATCAAAATGAAATCAACAAACCCTTAGGAACAGATCATTCCAAAAGTGACTTAAGGCTGACGCAGAGGCTTTATTCAGGAGAGACCTCCTAAGGCAGTCAGTCCAAGCCACTGAAGGGGGTAGTGCCCCTCCAACCCTTTCCTTGCTGTCACTGGAAGTGACAATGTGCTGATCAACGCCAAGATGACACCATTCAACTCACCAAATCAAGGGGAAATCTGCCCAGAAAAACTGCAAGCACTTTTTGCTGCTGGTTTAGCAAGCTGAACTAGCTCAACCAGAGGCTGAGCACTGCCAAAGACAAGGAGACAGGAGGACACTGCCAAGAGGATCCTACACTGCCAGTCCATCATCGACAGCAGATCAGTGGAGTTCATGAAAATTTACCCCTTCTGGTTAACAACAGATCACTGCACACATCTAACCTCAAAGCCAAAGTACAGGAGGACTGAAAGGGAAAGTCCACTGACACTCAGTGCAGTTAAGAATAATTACATACTTGTCTAAGTAAAGTAACCACATCTCATTCCACCACAGTTTACCTTCTTCCTAAACTACAGCTCCATGTCTTTCTTCCTCCAGTGGATCCAAATCAGAAAACAGGAGTTTTCTGGAAGTCTGCATTGCTTTATAAACACAAAGAGAGCTGCAATGTTGCATTATAAAAAACTGCACTGGATCCTCATTGATGTGTTTTGTATGACACAGAAAACATGAAACATGGAAAGATGTCTCATGACAATAGTAAAATTTAGTAGGAACATGGAGACATAAAATACTAAAAACTCAGCTTCCTTCTTAAAGGGGTGAAGAACAAAGTTGGGAGAAAATACCTTTTTGCTTTGAAAAGTCTCTAGAGACAGCCTGAAATGCTGTCCAAAACTCCTGTCTCTCTCCCAAACCATTAGGATTGGAGTACAAATAGACAATCTCCACAACACTCTCCTGGATGCCAGATCTAACTTCACCAACTGCCTTGGAAGAAGGATCAAGGTTACCTGGAAACATTTTTCTTTATGTAAGTTAAATCTCCTAAGACAACACACACACCAGCAGTCCACTTAAAAAGGTGACTTACAAACCAGACAGAGCAGACACAAAGCATTTAGAATTTAAGGGAAACTAAAAAAGAAAGATTAGCATTACTGATGTCAAGAAATATCCTTCCAAGTGGCATCTTTGACTCAGTATTACGTTATTTATTCTTAAGTGTCATTCATGGCTTAAGCGTTACTCTTCCTTAATGTGCACTGATCTGCAACGGATTACTGATGCAAGAATTATCTCAGTACCTAACAGACACAGTCACTTAAAATACAGTCCTGCTGGTTCTTTCACTCATTTTAGGAAAAATATAGCATCTCCCCATCAGGAAAAGCAGTCTTAAAAACTTAAAAAAAAAAAAAAGGGGAGAAAAAATAAAAAGACAAAATCACAGTTAGCTGATATATTTACACAGCACAGCTTCATTAAATTCAACTCAATACTCTAATATGACTTACCCAGAATTAAAATCATGATCTGAAAGCAATCAGGCAAATTTTTTAAGGGATACGTAAATAATTACAAACTAACAGCTGAACCTGAAGTTATCAGCACCTGTATTATGCTGAGGAGCACGAACAGGTTGGTCTTAAACTGATCCAATCCCTCCCCCCATCCTGCCCCCAGGAACAGGAAGGAACACAGAATGTGACAGTGTGCCCAGTTTAAAGCAGAATTACATCCTGTCCGTTTAGGTAACAACAGCTCTCTTCCCTTTATGATGGCCACAAGATAGAACTTTTGATTCTGAAAAGTTCACATGACCAGCTGACAGGCTGTCAGCCTGGTCCTGCTTCACTTTCATACACAGACAAAACAGTCACTTCCAACTGAAGTTCCAAAATAAATGCCAAAGCAGCAAGTACTGCAGATTTAAGCTCTTTCTCTAGGTTCACTTTACTAAAGTATTATACACTTAGAATATACAGCATTATTTTAGATAGTTATTCCTGTAAAAGGTCATCGAGATGCCTTCTGTCTTAACAATGTGTATGTTTTACTCTACTCAGAGAAAAAAGCATTTCACATTGAGGTACAAATGCCCCAGAGCTCAGGAGTTCACAAACTCACATTTCTCAGTGACTGTATATCATACCAGCAGCTTTGAGCATCTAAGAAGATATCCAAACACCCAGCCCAAGAAGATTTTTGTAATTTGATATAATTATTCCATTCCTTATTGTCAACGAAGTTCAGTTCAGGCTTTAGATTTTTGTTTTTCAGAAGTGTGGCAAGAGATGACTAAGAGAACTTGCAGGAATCACATGTACCATTACTAAACTCCATAAAGGCCTGCTCTGTGAGCTGAGGGAGAGAACTCTGCAGCTACTTTGCATGGAAAAAACAAACACAGCAGGACCCAAACACAGCAACAATTTAGAATATAGATTTGCAGAGATGCTGCTCCTCAGGATACCTTGTAAAGATAGCAACTGCCTGTAAATAGGGAATACTGCCGGATACTAAATACTCCTTGTATGCTTAAATAAGCCATAGTCCAAGAATTATCTGAAACATGCCTAGGTTATTAAAATTCATTAAGGGTGAAACTAAAACACACACAGACACACTTTTCCATATACTTATACAAGACATATCAGATCTGTCAGGTCACAGTCAACAAACAACCATGCAGACTTTAAACTCCTGCCAGTGCTGACATTTTATATAAAGGAGGAGTGCTGGGGGCATTACCCTGGGACAGAGCAGATTCAGGTACAATTCCTTGCTCATCCACCAGCTTCCTCTGCACAGCCTCGTGTGAGTCTCCAGCTCTCTGTGCCCTCACCCCACGCTGAACGGTGGGCTAAGAGCAGGAGGATTTCAAGGTACTCACACGATGGCAGCTGAGACCCAAGCACGTAAAACAACGAACTATTTGAAACAAAACAGAAAGCTGACATGCATTATGTCTGTGTTTACATCTATCGGGAGGAACATGCGTTCACTCAACATGGCAAATTCCAAATTGTTCTCTGAATCCCGCAAAACCAAGGGTTCGTTCATCAATATGGTGACCTGAGAGATCAAACGCATGCAATGTCCTGCATCCAATAATGACACGCAAGGAGTCTCGCTCTCAAGTACACCCATCTTTCTTTCCTGGAAAAACAACTTTCTCTCTGTCAATTATCTGATATTTAAGACTCATCTCATTGCACCGCTCCCATTTAGAAACAATTCTAAAATCAACCCACACTTCTAAGTCATAACAAAGGCCTAAAACTGCACTGAATGCTTTAGCCACGCAGCCAAAGCCGGGAAGATCCTGGAAGCAGGGATTTGACACCACCATAATCACAACAGGCATTAGTGTGTCCAGCAAATTCTGACCTGAAGCAGCAGGTGAAGGAGGCGCAGGGAGGGAAAGCCAGCCCTCATTCCCGCACAAGGAGGGCTCAGGCGACGGCATCCCTGCGCAGGGCCCACACACACAACTCCCGTGGGTGACACCGTGTCTGGAGCAGCCCCGAGCGCCGACCCAGCGCCGATGCCCTCACACCGCCCTCGGCCCAGGCCCGCTCTCCCCGTCCCCAGCCGCTCCCCGGTTACTGGGGACGTGGGCTGGAGCCGAGGAGGCGCCGGCCCCACGGCCGCGGGAGCGGGGACACGGAGGGAGGGGCGGCCCGGCCTCTGGCCCCCGCCCCCGGCGCGTCCCGCGGCCCTGGGGCTCCCGCATCCCGGCGGGCGGGCGGCGCGGAGCCCCCGCCACTCCCCGCCCCATCCCGGCGGGGGAGCCCCGGTACCTTGCGGACCCCCTTGTAGATGTAGAAGTAGAGCTCCCGGCCCACATTGAAGCAGAGCCGGTCCCCGTTGCCGCTCTGGTCGTTGACGTTGACGAAGGAGACGCGGACGGGGTTGGAGCCCTGCGAGTTGAAGGGCACGCGGTTAGGCCGGCTGTACTCCGAGTGGCTCAGCAGCTTGTACAGCCCCTCCCGAGTGGTGAACTGGGTCTTAATCTCGTTCATCTCCTTCCCACCTCCCTCCGCCGCCATCTTGGAAAGGAGCGCTCATCCTGCCCCAGTGCCCGGATGTGCCGACACTGCGCAGCCGCCGGCGCGCGCGCGGCCCCTGCGCGCGGGGGCGACACGCGGGGGCGGGGCCGGCGGGGCCTGTTTACCGCGCGACTGCGCGCGCGCCGGGCCCGCGCGCCCGGGGGGCGTGGAAGGGGGCGTGGTTTAACGGTGGGGGCGGGGCCTGGAGTGGGAGTGACGGAGCGCCCGAGGGGGGCAGCAGGGAGGGGGCGCGGAGCGGTGTCGTGCGGAGCCGCCCTGTGCCAGCGAGGTCATCCCGGAGCGCAGAGCTGCGTCCAGGGCGCCCCGGGATGTCTCCAGTGAGCAGGACTCCACACCCTCTCTGGGAAATCTGTCCCAGTGCGTGGTCACTGCACAGTAAAGAAGTTCTTCCTCATGTTCGCGTGGAACTTCCTGTGCATCAGTTTCTGCCGGTGGCACCACTGAGAAGAGCCTGGCTCCATCCTTTGACACCCCTCCTTTAGATATTTATACACATTGATGAGGTCCCCTCTCAGTCAACTTTTCTCAAGAAGGAACAGGTCCAGCTCCATCAGCCTTTCCTCATAAGGGAGATGCTCCAGTCCTTTAATCATTTTTGTAGCTCTCCACTGGACCCAGTCCAGAAGTTCCACGTCTCTCTCTTGCGGCAGAGCCCAGAACTGGAGACAGCACTGCCGATGTGGCCTCAGCAGGGTCACCCAACACGGTGGCTCCACAGGGCAACTGTTCTGGGGATGGGAGAGAGGGGGAGGAGGGGGTCACGAGCCAGGGCTTTGTGTGCCCGCAGGGACCTGCCATCTAAGGATGTGGGCATTTGTGCCAGCACAGCATGGGATGACTTGGTCCCTGCTGCTGGAGGTGCCAGATCAGAGCCAGGAGGTGTCCATGTGCAGCACTGGTTTTGGGGCAATGGCTCCCAGGTGAGAGCCTCCACTCACATCACAGTGAGCCATCACAACCCTGGCCATCTTCATTGGCTCGTTTGCCATGGCCCCGGCCAGCTTTGCCCACAGGGCACTTGCCAGTGCCTGGAAGCCTGGTGAGGTTCCTGCTGTGAGAGTCTGCCAGTTTAGGGACAGCAAATCCAGGTGCGCAGCTGTACTTTGACACTTCATGCCAAGCTCAGGCTATCCCGATGGAGATGGTCCCTCCATCCCTGCAGCTCTGCACCAGCCTCCAACCTGCTGCAGGCAGAGCCAGGCCTGGGAGTTGGCCTGAGGTGCGAACCTGAAAAACTGGTTATCGGATCACTCACCTCATTGTTCTGATCATCCTGCAGCCATAGAGCCAGCTGTGTTGCATGGTGAACTAGATCAATATCAGATGGAGGTGGCACAGGGTTGGGAAGGATTGTATTCACTGGGCAGGGAGGCGGGACTGTTTCTTCTGACAGCAGTTTCAGCTTTAAGAGTTTGTCTGATTACGGCCTCATGACTGACTCAAACTGATCTAAGACTGATCTCCAGCTGTGAAAAAAGGTTTTGGCCCCACCTCTACAGGTATTTCCATTACCTCCCTTGCATCAGTTCTAGTAATTATGCAACCAAGGTGAGTCAGATCCACCTGAAAACTAACACACACACACACAGAAATTATGAGTTCTCAGGTAAACAAAGTGTTGATCTGCAACCAGATTGATTCAACTCACCACAGAGCTGCTGGAGCCAAAATAAGGAAAGAGTTGGGAATGTGTAAATAGGGGAAGATTCGCAGCACAGAATTTGATCATCTTATGTTAACCATAAAAAACACGCTTTCAAGGTATAGTTTCCTGCTGTAGCTGTGTGGCTCTAATGGGCCTGCTAACAAAGACATTGTCCTGCTCTCTTCTTTCTGGACTATGTCTATGCTGCTCTTCCTTCCTGTACCAGCCACAGTGCTCTCCTGACCTCATGAGGAGCTGTTTCTGAAAGGTAAGTGGACAGAGAATTAAACTCCTTGCAAATAAATATGGTTAAATGAAAAACACTGACTGCTTAAGGGAACAGACAGCAGGACCTTCCTTCTTTCCATTAGATCAGCTCAGTTGAAGAAGTCCACTCAGTCTTCCAGACTGCAGGGGGTTAAAGGGATTTAGTTTCAAGTCAATTTAGTTCAAAGAGATTTTGTTTGTAGCTGAATACTGTCTTGCTGCTGGTTACCAAAATATTAGTAAAAGATAGCTAAGAGCCATGAAACAGCCAAAGATCTCCAGAACAGAGTATGTATCTGAGTGACTATCTGAACAAGTACAGATAATTAGACTTCTAAAACGCCAGGTATTGAAGACTTGCTTGAATTTCTTAAGATAAAGCTAATCAATAATGACCAATAGATCTTGTCAGCTTATCAGCCAGTCCTGCCAGATGGTATTGATGACCTCCTAAAAGCACATAAAGTAGGTAAGCAGCCCTGCAATTTTTTAAAAATCATCTTAAGAGGGATTGTTTCATAAAGAAATTTCATTAATGGACTTCCAGAGAGAAAGAATATTTTCAGTCACCAAAGAAGAGCAGGAACAACAAAGATCTCTAAATAGTAATATTTCAGACAGATAAGGATGTAAAAACAACAAAATTTAAAAAAAAAATTGTTGCTCCAAGCAGGCATACTGAGTATGTCTTATTCATCACCGACTGACAACATTGGATAGATCACTTTGAAGAAGAAAGCAGGCAACTCTGGTAGAGGGACTGTGTGGAATGCAAATCGTACTGAAACCACGGCAGGCCATCTGTCACTGATGGAATGAGTGTGATCCAAAGAATAAACAAAGTTAACAAGTACCTGGTTATCAGCAGTACATGATGGTGCAGAAAGTCAAAGAATTGATGTAGTGTTTAACATTTACAAGAAACATCAATAAAAGCTGCTGAGAGATTCCACGGAGAATCCAAGACAAATATTCATTTGAAAAACACAGCTGCAAGTCACAAGAACACTATTGTACAGCCCCATCAACAATGCTCATCAAATGCTAGGAGAAAAAGAGATTACAGAGATAAGTCTTATGAAAAAATTCCCTGTACCACTTTAAAATTCTTCTGTTTCAAGCTAACCAAGGATGATAGTTCAGAAATGATCCCATGAGGACATCCCAGATGAGTTGTTTTGTATGCACCACACAACCAATAAACTGAAGTCAGTCACAATCACTGCTGTATTGTGGCTTTACTTTTTGCAAATTGTCTTGGCAAATTGGAAAACAGACATGAGCAAAATTCACTAACAGTAATAAAATGTGGTCCTTTGAGATTGCTTTGTGCAGGGCATAAATTGGTCCTGCAACTTTTCAGAATGTAATATTAATAGTGCTTTTACTGGACACGAAGAACCTGCAGTACAAATACAGTTATGAACAAAACTTTCCTGTGCTTGAAGTTGAATGCCATCTGCTACTTCCCAGAAAGTACAACAACTGGTATTAGCTTTTACCAGCTTTCCTCAGACAAAAAAAAAAACACAAAACACACACACACACACACACACACACACACAAAAAAAAAAAAAAAAAAAAAAAAAAAAAAAAAAAAAGGAAGGTGATTACACCCATACTCCATCAGGCAAACTATCTATTCCAGCATGCACTGCCTGCAGATTATGCTGCAGAAATCAGGTGATTATCTCTGCACTGTCTGTCAACTATAGCATGTCTGTCAGGTCTTTCTGGGACTTTTAATGCCCAAAATAATTTGGGCATTTAATGTGCCTGGCTTAAGAGTCCAGAGAGTCAAAAGCTCTGCACTGTGTAAAATTTTAGCAACTTTTGAGTGCGTGTGAGTTACTAACAGAGGCACACAGACACATAAGGAACACATCTGAACTAGGGAAAAGGTTGGTGCTGGTAAGAGGATGGCATGCAGGTTGCATGTGATATGGGGAGAAGGAAAAGGATGGCAGTATTGGAAATATATTTCCAGGTACTTACATGGTCTTTAAAGTACATTTAACTTGCTTTCATCATGAGAAATTATTGTTTCTGGCATAGTTTCATAGGTCCTTATTTGCATTAGGAATCTCTTCTTAACCACTGCATACGTTTAACATTAAATACGTGAGGTAATGCACTATGTATTAAGAAGTGAAAGGGTGTTACCCAGGAAGTTTCTGCTCTCCTGGAACACATTACATGTTGTTTGTTTATACTTGTATCCCTCCACAAGAGAAGCGAGAGCATGTGAAACATTTTGTTTTCATAGTGGGGGGGTTAATTACTGGGAAACAAATGGGTAGTCTTAAAAACAGATATTTGTATTGAAGGAGGCAAGGTAAAATGAGTCTGCTTTGTAGCTGGGACAGGATGAAGGGTGAACTCTGTTGTGTCTTTGGAAAATTTCATCCTGCTGTTAGCAATCAGGTCACTGTGTGTTGTCTCCTGTAAAGAGTACCTTGCCTCCATAGCCAGCAGTGCAGTTCTTGTCAACAACAGTTATTATCTTGGGGCTGTAGTTGTCCTGGAAATTATGTTCTCTGAAGATAAGACTGAGATATTGAATTTAATTTAAATTCTATGGAAAGCCGGAGAGATTGGTTTGATATACCCACAAATAACTTGTGTTTCTAAGATGTGCTGCAGCATTATGTACTTCTCAAAACCCCCTAAATAGGGAAGACATATTATCCACATCTACAGTACTGCTGTAATTAGCTGAGTAATGACAACCTGTGAATAAATAAGGTCTGATTGTTGGCCAGCAGCAGCAACTCAGCTTCTCCCAAAACTGGAATTTCTAGACAGTGTTGTAGTGTGAGAATGCAGCGCCATTGAGAAAGCCAAGAACACCCCTAAAGTGGGGTCTGCAATAGACCCTTGCATGTTTGTAATTCAAGAAACAATAGATTCAGCAAATACGTTTCAAAATTATTTTCTCTTTCATCAGAACTGGCTATTTCACTCAACTGGTTTTCATTTGGAAGCTTGTGGTAATTGAGTCACAATAGTGCCTGGTTGGTTATTGATGGATCTTACAGGTCAGCCAAGCAACCTGCATTTGGTGTGAGCAACAGTGAGTTAGCAGTCATCCCTGAAAGAAAAGTGGCTGCCAGTGTGTGGTTTAGGAGTCCCTAAGCAGAACAAGAAAATAAGGAAAGCTGAGAAAGTTGTTCTTGGAAAGGAAAGACTTTAACAGTCAAGGAAAGTGAAGCATTAAAAAAAAAAAAAAGTGACTGAGTTTTAAAGGTGATCAAATTCAGAAGTCTCTGAAAATTTTGCAGTTAAGACAGGTATGTGCATGTATATCTTAAGTCTCAGTCTCCCCCAGGTTATCTACCTAGCTGATGGTAACATCTTTCTCTGTTGCTTTGGTGCATTACTCAAAGAGGAACTGAAAACTTGTTAGCAGACTCTTCATTTCTTTAACACTTTTCTCACATCTGAAAGGTTGCAGAGAGCTTCAGAAAAAGCATGGCTATCTGCTTTCTGTCCAGTCATAGGAGGAGATTCTCCATCAGTGTCACAAGCATAATTTCATTTCCATGGCTGAAATGACTGTCTCCAAATTGTTTTAGATGAAGCATTGAAGCTTTAGATAAATGATCATCTAATGGGAATTTTTATGAGTTTTTCCATAAGCTCACTGAAGCATGGGAGCTCTGGATACTGCACAGCACTGGCTGTTCGTTCAGTGCTTGTTGAATCATTGCACATTTAAAGAAAGGAGAGCTTATTTCCCTGAATTATGTGCTGGCTCCATTCTGGTCATCATTCTGCGCTGGCTTCATTATGGTCATGTGGTCACTGATTTTCATTTGCAAGTCAAGAAGGGTGTAAGTTAAATTCACAAGGCTTTGCCATCCATCTGGTGTCCAGAACTTACTCATATATAGGAAGATTATGTGTAACCTTTTAGATAAAACTTACCATCAAAGTGGGATAGTTTTTTATGATTGGGGTTTTTTCATCTACAAGACAAGCTGCCTGAGGAGAAAGGGTATTTGTTATTATGACATATGTATTCTTACATCATTACCATATGTACCTTATAATTTCATCACACACAAAATTTAATTCATCATAAAAAATTATCATCACTCAGGCTTTCAGCAGCCTAAGTGCCTGTCTAAATGGAAGTCTGACTTTATCCATACCTAATGAGACTTGTTCAGTTTCTCTCTCCTCACTTTCTCTTGCTGTGTACATAAAGCAAGGGATGTTATTACTAAAGAAAAGTGTGATTTAGAAGATTACCTGAGTAGACTCTTGCATCCCTGCTTTTCTGGTTTATCTGAAACTATCATTGTTATGCAGCTCATGCAATATTGTTCTTATGTAACAAGCATACCAGTAATCATGTAATCAAGTATGCACATTCCTGTGACATCCCTTGTCTTTAGCCTCCATCTTTCTAAGCCTGAGTGCTAGCTATAACAAGATTTATGGCATTTTCCAGTAGCTGCTCTGTTGGTTGAGCTAAAACCCATCTGAAGTCTGTTCATTCACTGTAATTTTTCTTTTCATGAGTAGGTATAACAAGCTAAAATCAAATATAGGTGGATGCATACTAAATCTTTATGTATTTTCCTCATTTTCAATAGTAAAAATGATAGAATTGCTCCTTACAGGCACAGTAAAATACAGAGAGCACCAGTCTGACATCTTTCACAGGCAATTACTTTCAATTTTCAAATACTAACTTCCTGATTCAGTGATTTGACACAGATGAGGATGTTTGATAGATGCACTGGCATACAGTTATTGTCTTTTTTAAAAAAATCAGTTAACTAAAACTGTACTGTGATATCTAAATATGTTTAATCTCTACAGGAAAATAAATCTGGGCAATGGACTTATGTGACAGGATCAGTCTCTGTATCAGTGTACCAAAGGAGAAGGGAAAGGTGTGCACATTTATAAAGAAACTGATTTTTACAACTTTCATTTATTCAAACATAAATAGAAGCATAATAATGAGAAATCGATCTTAACATAAACCTTCAATTTTTATATATGTGGTTTTTTAGTTGTTTATAGAGTTTTTAAAAAATTAAAAATAAGTAAGCCTGATCCAACCTACAGATTTCCTGAGACAGCTATTGGTTTGTGGGGTGGGAGAGAACGGCTGAATAGTTAAACATATGATTCATGGAAAACTAATGTAACAAAGTATCTGTTAAAAATAATGGATTAATTGAAGGGGTTAACTAAAAAAAAGAAATCAACTTTTAAAAGGTTAAAACCCCTGTGCCATACACACAAATATATATTGCTCTCTCTACCCATCTCTATACATTTGTTCAAGATGACTCCTATAGAGAATATTTATATTTGCTCTATTAGCCCCATCTGGTGAGTTCTAACAGCATTGCAAACTGGACAGACCTGATGCTGCAATCGCATGTCCCAGCTCTTCGGTGGGTGGCAGGGCTTGCAGGGAGACCCCCGTATTCCTCCTTTTTCCTACTGCAGCAACAGCGCAAACAGCCAGGAAAAATCCTCATTAGCATGGCGGTGCCATGGTTCATAAGCTTCTCTTTTGCTTTAATGGATTAATCTCACAAGTCAGGACATTACTTTCTTCATTTGCATCCAGAAACAGGCAGAGCCCATCAATGCTCTTGAGTCACCCCCGTTGACAGGTAACCTTCCGTTTCTGACCCTTGGTGCTGTTCGAGCCGAGGCCACGTGTGCCTGGGCTGAACCAGCTGCTCCTACAGACACTTTACCTTTCAGGGTTTTTTTGGGAGGGCTGTGGTCCACTTTCTGCAATTGCAAAGGGATGTCACCCACAATTAGCTCATTTCAGAGCAGCTGTTAGTGGACACGGTAATTGCCAGCCTGCTCCAGGTGACCCTGCTTGAGCAGAAAGACCTGAGGTGTCCTCCAGAGGTTCCTCCCAACCTCAAACACTCCATCATTCATTAAGTTTACCCTTAAGCTTATTGATTTTTTTGTGCAATATCAATATGTATCAACACTGTTTTGAGTAGGAAGCATTTAACTTACCTCCGGTAAAAATATTTCTTTATAAAACTCTTTTGAAGTGCAGGCTGATGATGTTAGTTTCTAAACAAGAAAGGAGGAGGCTGCTTGCCTCTAGTACATGGGTTAGCCAACCCCGTCAGCCTTCGATATATGGTAGGTCAGAATAAGACACTCTCCACGGCTGCCATGACTTGCCCCATGCCTAAGGAGTCTTGTTCAGTTTCTCTCTACTCTCCTTCTCCTGCTGCACGTCTAAACCAAGCGATAGGCAGATTTTTTTTTTTCTTTTTTTTTTTCTTTGTGGCTTGAAGGTTACCTACATTAGTTCTGTAGAAAGATGAGTGATGACAATGATTCTTTTACTTCCAGACTTAGCTGATGAAGATTAGTTGCTCTTCTAATGTAAGCTGAAATGTGGCTACAGTATGTTTCTTTCCATCACTTCCCTTTGGAAAATTCATACATAATCTCATCATAATATTTCTAGCCAGTTTAAATTATAATTTATTCTGTTTCTTGTCTACTTTCCTTCCCACAGCTGTGACAGGAGAGAACTGGGGCAAAATAAAAACAGCCAGTAGCCAGACACAAGGGCCTTGTGGTCTTTTTTCATGAGAGGTGAATATAGGGGGTTGTTTAAGCATAACTTAAATAGGAACAGCAAATAATAGTCTATCTTAAGGACGAAATCTACATCTTTGGGTGGTTTCAGACTTGGTTTCTGTTAAATGATCAAGAGAAGAGATTTTATACTATAACATGTCCCTTGAATAAGATGTGTTTCCTTGCAGTGTTATTCTGACTTGAAGGGACTATAACCAAATATGTGTTAGTTTCATCATTATACCAACTAAGCCAATATCTCTCATTCCCCAGAGAACTTTCAAGCTTATTTTTAAAATTAAAGAGTTACCTCAGAGTATTCCTGTAGAGGCAGTGTTTCAGTTAAAGGAGAGTGAAAATCTTGTGTTTGTTATTTTGTCATAACTGCAAAATTTTATCTCTGGGATGTCCCAGAATGCACAAGTGAAATTATTTTGTGATAATAAATCAAATCCTGTGATGACTTTTCTTGCTTTATCATACAGTCTAACATGACTATATTAAAAAGCCTGTGCATTTCCTTTTGATTAAACAATTACTCATCCTATGTTATCTTAATTTTACTAAGAAATCAGGGAAAAGGAAAAACTCTAAAATGCATACCAGACTATTAATGATAAATTTGAAATAATAATCAAATTTCTCTGCCCAGTGCTCTCAAGACAAATTATTTGTATTTTTTCAGTTTAAAAACACACGTGCCACTGTCAAGTGTATGTGCGGGTGCACATGCAGTGAGGTTTCAGCTCTGTGTATCCTTATTAACACTGAGTCTGTGCAAACTGAAGATCATCCCATGGATGAAGAGGACTCTTGCCTTCCAGGCTGAAATAATTGCTTATCAACACTTTCTATTCCAGCAAGAAAAACTTTCTGAAGGAGGCAGTTAGCAAATCATTGGTTGCAAGTAATCTGGCAATTAATGTGACTCGGCCAGTAAAACACTGCCTGGATTCTTGACTGTAACCCTGAGAATGCTCAAGCCTTCTGTTGTGATCCCTGGACAGAATGAGACTTGAGGCTGTGACTGATCCTAAGGAGCTGGATTCTGGGAATGATGGGTGTGACAAGCTCAATTGCATTCTGCCCATCACGGACTCAGGCACAGGATGACCAAAGCTGATCCCATGACTACTGTGAGGTCCAGCAAAGGAGCTTCTATAGAAACGTGGCTTGTGCTGGTGTCTCCGGGCATGGTCAGGTTGGGGTCAGCTTTTTCTTTGCCTCCCTGGTTGCAAATGTGACTGTGGTCACAAAGCAAAGACAGGCAGTAAGAAAGTCACCTTCATTCCAGGCTTCTCACTGTCATTGTTAATGGTAAATGTCACCAGAATTTGCTGTTCTCTGTCTCATGGCTGGTTAGAGTCCAGTGAACATTCTGCAGAACAGAGTGGGAGCACAGGTGCACAGTCTGATGGAATAGGATCTCTACCTTCAGCAGCAAATTTGCCTGGCTGGGTAATAAACACTGACTGAACTTTGTGCAGCAGAGAATGAATGTGCATCACCCAGTACAGCACCACTGCTGCATTTCATTTCTAGTATGTGCAACATTTAAAGATAAAGGTCACACTTAATGAATTTCTGCATTATAGACTCCCTCTTGCAGTTCATATGTTCCATTGCTGTGCTTCATGAGGGCTTTGAAAGCTGGGGGAAATACACATCGAAATGGTATAATTACTTTAGCTGTTGCATTTGTTGGAGCACAGAACAAGTACAGAACACCAGCTCAGTGTTATCAGGTAGTCAGTGATGATTAAGAATTTATTACGATTGTATTAACTCTTCATTTCAGAAAAAGGATGCTATTTGTCCATTTGTGCTGTCACTAAAACCCACCTATTTCCTTCACGGGGAACCACATGACTGTAAAACAAAGATTATCCTATATCTGAAGGAAGACCAAAGAGAATACTTGGGAAAAAGGCGAATCAAAGAAATTGTGAAGAAGCATTCTCAATTCATCAGCTATCCAATTACACTCTTTGTAAGTGCCTTGTTTGAGATGCTAATTGTACATGCTTTGAAACACTAGTTGCATACCTAATGTCCTTGCATCATTCCCAGATGCTACCAGTACAACATTAACTATGATGTCTCTGCACTGCCAGAATTAACGTTTGCAAGAAGGACTCTTTATTGTGTGGTAATTTCTTGGGTTGCTTTCCTAATAAGCTCTGAAAGAGTACTGCTTTTGTAGTTATACCATGTATCAGTCTAGATGCTGAGCTTCTCATGCACCAGCCCAGAAGAAATCTTATAAAGATAACGTTTATCTTAGTGAATTTAGCAAGACACAGTTCATGCTTTTGTTAAAATCTCGACTACTTGGCAATGAAAACACGTGCTGTAGCTGAAGATCATAATTATGCAGATGAAGCAATAAACTCTGATTATGTATTTTATATTGATAAATACTAAAGCTGTGCTTTTGGGGTCAAAGAAATCTCCTGACATATTTAGATATGCTTCTGAAAGAGGTCTGGTTGGCAGTGACTAACTAGTAATTCTGGATTTTAAGCCAGACTTATTATGGCTCTACTTCCAAGAGAACAGATGAGCAGAAGGCAATTTAGAAAGGTACTTTGAATGCCAGGTGCATCAGTATTATTTAATGAATTAATTCTACAAAACTGCAAAGCAGAGTTGGAAATACATCTCATATGACCTGTAATTATGTTTATTCACACAAACCCAAGGACATGCAGGGAAGTTCATCAAGATGGAAATAACATGCAAATTAAATAATAGGAATGTGACTTGCAGAGGTTTCTAGAAAAAGAATGCCCCTCCTGTAATTTTCTGTCTCGAACTACGAAGGAGAAGGAAGCCAAGCCATCACGGTTATTTTTAGTACAAATTCATAACTGTATTTCTGTCAGATGAAACAAACTTGAACAGTTCTATGGAACCACAGCCAAGAGAGATATTTCATTTTGAACAAATGGTCTGAGGAAACACAGTTTTAGCTAAGTCATTAGAAAGAGCACTACGCCCTGAGGAAGAAAAGCTGAAAAATCCCTTCTTTTACTGTCCCAATCCTTTGATGCCCCTTCCTGCAACTTAGCTTTGTAGATCTACTGTGAAGGACAGCCAAAACAAGAAACAGAAAACGCATTCTGTCATAATTTTTTTTATAGTTTTGCTTTATAATAAAGAACTTGACTGGTTAGAGTGAACTTGCTGGTTTTATTTTAAACACTAGACATTTAAAAAGTAACTTGAATTTGATAAACAAAAGTACTTTCACTCTTCCAGATAGATCCAATCCAAATAAAGCAGAGATGAAGAAATCCTGGGCTGTCAGCATCTGAAACAGTTTTAAGTTTGTCAATCACAAGAGTCATTGCAACTCCCACAGTGCTGAAAGACCCGTTCTGGAGGGATTTTCTTCCTTGTTTTGTTTTGTCAGTGATGTGGGGGGAAAAGGCAGAGGTATCTCCTGGCAAGTGTTAACCAGCACCCCTCTGGTTAGGAAACAACCTGGTGATTTCTAGTAACTGTGGTCTGTCCTACTTTCACAGAGCAGAGCAGCTGCATTATACTGACCTGCATATTAACTGGCTAAGAATACCCTTGGCTCAGCTGACTGCAAAGCAGGATTTCAGCATAAGGAGCCAAGTTACATCAGAAGATTTGCCTCAGTATGGCAGGAAGCATCTCCTTGAAAGAGATGATTTTCCCCTCTAATTCACTATGCCTGGTTCCTGTAGCCCACAGATAAATTTGTAATGATTAATCAAGTACTTACACAGCTCTTGACAAAATTTCTCTAAGTACCTACTCACAGTCAGCTTTAATCAGAATATTTTACTGCTACTATTCTTTTTTTTTACAACATTCTTTTGTGGAGAGGAAGCTGGGATTCAGAGATCTCCTAGTTTTTCACAAGAAATAAATCTTTTGAGTCATCTGACAAAGCAAGAAAATAACATTAAACTGTGCCTAAGCAGAGTGTTCATCACACATAGCTGTTAAGCTTTAATCTGTGATTATCTGAAAGCACTCCATAATTTTAGTACCTTGTTTTTTATCCCATCAATATCTTGCTAATAAAATGGAAGTACTGTCTGGAATATGAAAAAAAAAAAAAAGTCTACTGAGAATATATGGACAAATTTAAATTAATTTCTGCCTTTTTTTTTACAAGTATAGAATGTCAAATTAAGGACCACATCCAGTTTGAAATACTAGAAAAACCTACCTCATTGACATCTATTTTAAATGCTCACAATCTTCTGTCCTGAAAAATGTAGATCCTGATTGCAGATTTTTAAAATTTCTATGACTTCTAAGACCTCTGTTGAAACATGCTTCATGATGAAATTTGAAACCTCCAGGTGTGTAGCAGACTCATAGTATAGCACACAGCATACACTGAATTCTGAATAGCTGACTTCAAATACTTTTTCACAGATATTGCAGCACAGCACAATTCCGAAGGTGACATAATAAACATTTTCCAAGTTTTCCTTGGTCTTCAGAAGGAAAGAAGACAGCAAGTTTGTAAGCAGTTCCCTGGACTGTGAGGTCTTCTGCCTGGACACTTCCTTGAAGGAGTGACAAGAGTCAGCCTTGGCCAAGGCTTCTTACAAATCTTCTTCACAGAATTCCTTTCATACGGGTCAGATCCAAGGTAACTTGGCTAGTGATACCAGAGCTACTTTTGAGCTATAATTCAGACTTAATAAATAACTAAAATTCCTCCATGCAACTTCTTTCTAGAATCAAGTTTATCAGATTAGCACCAATTGAAGCAGTTGTTCTGCAAGATTCTTCAATTCTTTTATTTCTGTGCCCTCTTTAAAGTGGAATGATTGAGGTTATTGCATACTCAGTATCCTCAATAAAAAAGTGTAATTGATTTTCTTTAACCTAGTTCACCCTGACTCCAGCTATCACTGCTTAAACCTACTTTCTCAGTTCTTTACACAACTAAAATTCCATTCACAACTAAATCTGAAAGTGTGATCTCCGTACCGGATTGCTCTCTCTTTCCCCCTGATTTCTGAGGTAAACCTGTCTACGAAGGTTTTTTCTCTTTGTTTCTAGGAAATGTGCTTAATAGGTGCTTTGGAAGTGTTCCTGAACTATGAAGGCCTTTCCAACAATTTTTCTTCTTCCTTTTGCTGAAGTCACCAGAGCAACTTGATCCCAAAGATATCTTATTTATATAAAATCTTCCTAATGCAAAAATATGTGATCTTTCTTATCTGCTTCAAACCCAGGACTAGAACTTAGCTTCTGTGCCTCTATTTAAGATGAAGTGAAAATTTATTTCCTGCTACCAACTTTTCTTTGATGTCATAATCACCGAACTCAACTCTGAAGTCACCTGTCATCAGTAATTTGCAAAATTGATACAATTGTATCAAGAATGTTAATGAAGTACAGAACTCATGCTGTGTGGCATAACTACCAATAGTACCCAACATTTAGAATGGGCTTGAAACAGAGTTTTGTCTCCAAATCTACAACCCACTCAAAATAAGTTATGTAAGTGCTCCATACATACCTACACTTGATAGTAAATATACAACAGTGCTCAGCTGTTTTAGGTACTAAACCCCCAACCCTCGGTGTTACACTGAATTCAACTCCTGGAAATTGAGTATGTACAGGGGAAAAATGTGTCAGCTTTATCTCCATGCTTGCTGATACTGGGGCTCTACTAAGTCATTTTTCTAACGCTGTAACTTTATCATCACTACTGTTTTTAACATCTTCATGGGAAGTCTAGGGTTTTGTTTGTCTAGGGAGTTTTTAGTCAAACCTTCTGCTGTCTGGAAGGGCTTTTTCTCCAAGCTTCTTGTCCTTCTGAATTAGGATCTATGGAAACTTATGCCTATGAATAGAACAAAGCTTTTAGCTATGGATAATAAAAGTTATAGCTGCCACCATACCTCTTGTTCTCCCTCCAACAGTTTTATGTAACTGTTCGTGATTTAAGGGAGCTCTGATGGGCATGACATTCTCCTGTCACTCTCCAAGCCATGTAACTGTGTGTCCTGGTTTTTTGGTCTCATGCTAGACAGAGACCGCACACATTTCCACAAACAGGTGCCAGTCATCTGACAATGCTCTTCAAACAAGGAGCAGAACCACAGAGTGCGAGGAAAACTTTTAACTTGGCGGAAGACAAAGTGTCTTGTACATCTCAGTTGGCATAGGTATGATGCTTGATTTGTACATGTGATTTCAGCTAAGGAGTATCTAATTATGCATTTATTCTGGGAAAGTATTATATAAGGTCTAAAACTATAAAGAAAATACGTTATGTTCCAGTCACAAGGGAATATTAAGATGAGGAAAAAATATAAAATATCAAATTTGAGTTGTTATAAAGTTAACCTATTAATTTTGCACATTAAGGAATTTATGATTAAGTAATTTATGATAAGACTGAACAATTATTCTGGGACATTATTAATGTCCTCTGAATCCAGGCCTTTCCATGCTCATTCTCTCAGCTTTCCTATGCAGCTGAGCTTTACATATCTACATAAATAAATTATATGTGTTATATAATATATACATAATACAAATTATAATTGACATTTGTTCATAGTGGAATTGTTGACCTTTTCAGTAACAAATATATTCCTATTCAACAGTAAGCCCCTTTAGAATTCCTTCTGAGAGAAATGACTGACAGCTTTCACATTCCCTGACAAATACTTAAAGAACCATAAACTTTGAGGAAAATAGAATGTGTACACACAGCCTATGGTCCATGCAATTATTGCTGCCACCTGCAGTTCTACAGTACAACTACATTTTATGAGATCGATTTTGTTCTTTGCCTCTTAAGTAGCTTCTTCACCAGAAAAATATTTCTTCTCAGTGGCTATCTATCAATCCTATTTCTAGTATGATTCACCTTTTTTTGTGACCTACAGATTTTATGATCACTTTAGCTTCCAGCAAGCAATGAGAAAGCACAAAAGAAGAGAGTCTGGGAAATAGTTTTAAAACAAGAAGCTTTGCTCAGATAGATATCCATTCCCAGCTTTACATTCCATTACGATAACACAGATTTTACATGCATAATTCCATGTGTTAAAGCAAACTAGACATATATTACCACATCCTTCTACTTACATCATTCTTCTGAAATCTACTGTTAAACAGTTTCAGTTGTTGCTGTTATGTCTTCCTTCAGTAAACCCTGAAGCACCGAGATAACATGGCAAAACTCTCTCAGAACTCAAAACTAATTTTAAAGCACTGCTATAAAAGCATTAAGGCTACAACACCAAACACTCAGAAGTTACATTAAATGCTGGAATTCAAATTCTCTATGCAAATGTTTTTTTAATTTCTTTGTGGCTTATAAAAAAACAAACAAAAGAAAATCTTCCTCACCAGCACAGAAAAAGCTTTGATTAAGAATAAACCCCAGTTTTCCTAGGTGTTATTTCACCACTTTGAACATTAAAGAACTTCCTTTCAGCCGACTTTTACTTTGTTCTTTTTAAATATTATAACTTTCACATAGCAAGGAGTTCTATGAAATTGTGTAATTAAAGATTGTATTAGGATGCAAATGCATACAGAGAACAAGCATGGGACTAATCCGCGGGAAACCAGGAAATGCACGATGGAGGTTTTCTGGTAAGGAGTGTCCTGTTGGTCAGTTGGGGTCAGCTGTCCCACCTGTGTCCCCTCACAGCTCCTTGTGCCCCCCCAGCCTCCTTGCTGGGGGTCAGTGTGAGCAGCAGAAAAGGCCTTGATGATGTCCAAACACTGCTCACCAATAATAAAAACATCTCTGAATTATCAACAGTGTTTTCAGCACAAATTCAAAATATAACTCCATGTTGGCTGCTGTGAAGAAAATTAACTCTACCCCAACGAAAACCAGCACAATCTCTTCATTGAAAAATGGATCTATCTCGGTCAGAATTTCCTCCAAAATTAACTCTGACATGAACCAAGTTTGGAACCAGTCTTTTTTTTTTTTTTTCAGTGTCTAAAAGTGAAGTAATACAAAACTGGGATCAGTTAAAATAGAGTAACCATAGGAACAAAGTGTCTATATATGCTAGCCCTCACTGCATAACAGAACAAAAAGAATACAGGTTATTCACAAGTCACGAAGAAAATATGTGTTTTACACAAGCACAGTGGCACTTGGATTAAGCAGAGCTGGGAAAACTTAAATGGTTTGGTATGAGATTACGTTCTCCCAGTGCACTTGTCAAACAACTTTGACAAAAGAAATCAGTCTGCTTTTGAAAGCTGAATAACACAACCACAAAAGAGAAAACAGAACGATGTGACTGGAGATTAGACAGTATAAAGGCATGTGATCCTGCAGACATATGCAAAACCTTCCATAGGTCTTCACATGCTTGAAATGACATATATCCCTAAGTCTGAATCACCTGACCCACATTAATTGAGAGATTAGAAAGGAAAATACTTTCTTAAACATCTTGAATATTTTTATGAAAGGGGCATTCTTAAAATTCTGGACACCTCAAAAGGAGAGCACACAAGCAAATTTAGTAGGATATTGCCTGGTTAAATGCTTGGACAGCTTTCCATATATTGCAATACTTTAGCCCTTCTCTGAAGTACAGAAGTTACTTTGATGCAAATACACATTAGAAAGCATTTCAGTCAATGGAATCTGAACATAAGAGGGTCACATCCTACAGAATTTATACTATACCACAACAATTTTTTAATCTAAGAAAAAAAAAATGAAAGTTACATCATTATGTCTGAGTGTAAGTGCCACACTTTATTAGGACAGTGACAAAGAGCCACTAGGCTGCTTTATGGAAGCAGACAACCAAAGCAGCTGTCAGATCACTGAAATCACAGACACTGTGCAAAGAAAGGAACTTGTACTCCAGAAAGCATTTTGGTGCATGTTATTTCATAGAGGCATACATATTTGAGAGAAAGGAAGAGAAATGCATTGAGAAACACCTCAAAATCAAACCTGAACAGAGCACAGAAAACCACCAGCCTAAGTAAGTACCAAGAAGGTGACCTAGACATAAGTGCAGAACTTTGGAGGCTGAGTGTTGGCTGAAATCCAGCTCTCTCAGTGGCTTAGAACAGTGAGCAAATAACCTCACTCTTAGTCTGATTTCTCCTGTGGGCTGAGCAGCAGCTCACCTATACACCCTTTTACGTTGTTGACACCACAGTTAATTTTCCCACCTAATTAAAATAACCTGCAGGATCCTGTATTTTGGCCAACTGCTTGGGTCAGAGCTGGAGCACCAGGATTTAGAGGGCAGAGTCCTTTAAGACATTGATTGCACCAATGCATGCACTGATCCAGATCCGGCAGAAACTGCAGCAAGACAAGCTGTAATTTTAATTCCTTGGTGTTCCTACGTGTTTTACATGTGTACTTAATGTATCTTCTTGTCAGAATACTGAAAACTCCCTGAAAACATAATGCTACAAAAAAATCAAGCCAGCGGAACCCAATTCTATCAGATTTGCTTGTCTGGGTTAAAAGTGCAGGATAACCAATGAAAAGGACATTAAGTCCAGCATGAAGATTTTTGATTTAATGCATTAATGGATCTAAGGACTGGGATATCTAATTCATGATAGCCAATCTATTTCAGATGCTCAGCTTGGAGAAGGGCAGGTTAGGCAATTTAAACTTCAATTCCCCAAAGGCAGACAAAGGTTGAACTAGATAGAAGTCTGGGACACATCTAAGAGCCAAAAGAAAATGGAAAGAAGTTGCACCTGAGATGAATTCTTTTTATTCCTCAAATAAATAGCCATTCTTTAGAGCAAGATTTGTCTAGATTCATGCTTACATCAGTGCACAATTTTAACATGCAGTTTCTCTTGGTATTTATATCCTTGAAAGTGGATCAGTTCCAAGAAGAAAGTTTTAGAAGTCTGGTCTGGAACACATGGGATGCAGATCATTCTCCTGAGATGCAGAAGATCTGCATTTAACTCCCTGCTCCCAATCAGGTCATTCAGGATATAAAAATAACCACCCTGCTAAATGCTGCAATCACAGAGCTGCTGGGTATAATGAGATGTGTACATATCAAAGCTCTTATGCAGGATGTGTAAAAGTATGTATAAAGGTGTCTCTTGCGGTGCCCTTTGAACATCAACGGAGATTTCCCAGATGAGCTGGCAAAGGCCACGTTCAGGCTGAGAATCCCAGCAGGTTTCAGGCTTTGGGCTGTTACAAACCCAAAAGCACTGGCCTACGCCTCATGTCTACTATTAGCACTTAAATCCTTAAGTAACCGCATAGCTATGTAGGTCTGCTGAGCCGCTTGGATTCGGTCCCATGGCTCTTTTTACCCTGTGGAAGTGCACAGACCGAGAGGCAGAATTTTGTTAACTCCCAGACTTATACCTGCTGCGTGAGAACCGGTGCTGTTTTCCCTGAGCAGGCGAAACGCGTTACCACAGCATGGCTAAGCTGTGATTCACTCGGCTACGCCCGGCAGCGCGGCCGGATCCTGCCCGGCGAGCAGAGCAAGGGGAGCGGTGCCGCAGCCCCTCGTCCCACCCGAGGGGATGGCAGCACCTGCACAGCTGCACCGGCGCCGCCGCACAGCTGCACCGGCGGTGCTGCATGCCTGCATCTGCAGACCCCCACTCCGGCACACCTACACCTGCGCACACAGCCACACACCTCCACCTGTCCACCCCGCGCCGCCGCACCTCTGCACACCTGCACGCCCCGCACTGCTGCACAGCCACACATCTAAGATCCTTAAGTAACTTAAACTCTTAAGCTCGCACAAGTACGCCTGCATGCCTGCGCACCCGCACACCTTCATTTCCGCACCGCCGCGCACCTGCACAGCCACACTCCGGCACACTCGCACACCTGCACCCCTCACTCATTCCCGCACACCTGCACCCCCATCCTCACACACCTGCACCCCCACACACCTGCACCCCCGCCCCCTCAGAGTCCTGCACCCCGCACCCTAACACATCTGCACCCTCACACTCCTGCACCCCCGCCCCCTCACACTCCTGCACCCCTGCACTCCCGCACGCCGGCGCACCGGCCACACAGCAGAGAGGGGGTTCAGCATGGAGAGACAGGGTGACCCCAACCCTAGGCCATTCCCGGCGGGGGGGGGGGGGGGGGGGGAAGGGCACCCCGAGTTTTCCAGGCCGTTCCCTGCCGCTCCGCGGGGGCGGGGAAAGGATGAAGAAGGACTTGGGGGGGGGGAGATAGAGACCCTGGCCCCGCCCCCTTCTAGGACGTTCGGAGCGGGGCTCGGCAGCGAATGACGTCATCCGGCACCGAGCAACCGCCCTGGGCGCCGCCCCTTCATCGCCGCCCCGCGCGGCCCCCGCGCACGAGCCCGCCTCCTTCCTGCTTCCCCCTCCCCCCGGATTCCCGGCCGGCCAATCGCTGGGGGCGCCGCGGGGCGGGGCGGGAGAGCGCGCGCGCTCGCGCCCATTCAGCCGTCGGCCCCGCGGCGCCTGTCGCGGACGGCTGCGATTGGCTGCGAGCGGCACGGCCCCGCCCCTCGGCCGGCTCGTTCCGCCCCCGCCTCGCGGCCCCCTCCCCGCGCCCCCCCGCGCTGGCGGTGAAGGTTCCCGATGGTTCTGGAAGGAGGCGGATCCCGCCGTATATAAATCGGGCGGGCTGTGGGGAGCGCGCACTAGTGAGGTTATAGCGGAGGGTGCGAGCTGTGTCACAGCGTCAGCGAGGAGAGCAGCGCCCCTTCCCTTTGCAAAGGTGAGCGGTGGCGGCGCTGGCCGGCGGTGGATCGGCGCAGGGAGTGTTTCCCGACCGAATCCCGGGGCTCGGTGGTCGGGGGAGCGGGGCCCGTGTTCGGGGTTGGGTGGGGGTGGGGTGTGCTGCAGGAGCCGCGTGGCGCAGGTCACGCTTCCCTCCGCGCGTCTTTAGCTCCTGGGAAAGGTGATTGGGGCTCATAGTCTGGGTATAGCCGATAGGGAGAGCGATGGCTATTATTCTGAACGCAGTTGACTAAAATTGTGTTCTTGTGAGAACGGCGGCGGAGGTGGGGAAACGGAGCGGTTCCTTGGGGGGGTTCCGGTCTCGCAGCGGAGCGGGGCCGTAGGTGGCGGTCAGGGAAGGCTGTTCGTGTCCCGGGGGCGGCTGCAGCGCCGCCCCCGCCTCGCAGCGCCCTCGGGAGGGCTGCGTGGGGCCGACCGCAGCCCGCTGTAGTGCGGAGGTGTCGGGTGGCTGCAGAGGTTCGCTCTCAATGAATGGGCACCCAGCCATGAGAGTGCAAGATGGAGGAGCTGCGGTGGGGAAAGCGGCGGGGGCGAGAGGGAAAAGGAGGGAGAAAAGGAGCGGCGGCGATGTGGGAAGAAATAGGTGGCAGAAGGAGAAGGAAGGGAGTGCTGTGGGGAGAAGGAGCGGGGGCCAGAGGAAAGGAGCAGAGTGCAAGGAGGGAAGGGAGCGAGGGGCAGAGGGGGGAAGGAGTGGGGGCGGTAGAAAGGAGCGGGAGAAAAGCGGAATGTAGAAGGCAAAGAAAGGGGGATGGGGAGAAAGAGCGGCGTGAGGGAAGCGGGGGCAAGGAAGTGAGGCCAGGAGCGGGCTCGGGGGCTGCTCGGCAGCGCAGCGCTTTGGGGGTGGGGTGGGGGGAATGCGCGGGCGGGAGGCGGGGCGGGGGGGCAGGGAAGGCTCTGGCAGTTTCTAGAAGGTGTCGCGGTTCTGGCGGGCGCCGCCAGGGGGCGCTGGCGCTCGGGGGCGCGGTCCCGGCGCGGGCGGGGGGAGCCGCGGCCGGGCCTGTGCCCAGCGCCTGCGGCCGCGCTCCGCGCCCGCCCTCCTGTAACCGGGAGAGCGGGGGACAAAGCTCTCCCGGGCGGAACCCGCCGCCCCTGAGGTTTGGCTCCCGCAAACGGCCAGCAGGGATCGGCTTAAGGACGAGTATTTTATCAAGGGAAATATTTGTCCGGAGAAACTGGTCCGACTGAGCAGTGTTGGTGTATAAGTGAGAGTTGAGAATGGTGTTTGCTGCTGGAGGTGGTAGCTGTGTATGCAGAGTGATAGGGGGATGTGAATAAGAGAGAAACCGTCCAAATAAAGACTTCAGGTACTTTCGTGAAAAAGGAAAACAAGGATCCCATATCAATCCGTAAATGAAGGGAGGAGAAGGGAAAAGTCCTGTCTTATCCTAAGTGCTGCAAGGTAAACTGAGTGTAAAGCAAGGCTGGAGTTAGAGTCCTGTCATATATTTTCTGCAGTCCTTAAAATTTCTGAATGGTTACTGGCTGGAGATAAGATCTGGGTAGGGTTTTTTAATGTGTGTGTGTGTGTTCCTCTGGTGCTGAAACCACGTGGCTAAGGAACTTGATCTCAGAGTGCCATTGTCGCTGCCTGCAGGAGGATGTGTTAGCTAAGCTGTTCCAGATGGAATTTCAATTTCTCCCTCGTCTTTCACAGATGCCGGAGGCTGTGCAAACTCAGGACCAACCAATGGAGGAGGAGGTGGAGACTTTTGCCTTTCAGGCTGAGATTGCTCAGTTGATGTCTCTGATCATCAACACTTTCTACTCCAATAAGGAAATTTTCCTCCGTGAGCTGATCTCCAATTCCTCAGATGTAAGTACCAAAAGCAGTCTGGTTAATTCTGACAATCAGTGAAAATTTTTAGGAGTAGTCAGGGAGTGTTAAAGACTGTCTCTTCTGTTACAGGCTCTGGATAAGATAAGGTATGAAAGCTTGACTGACCCAAGCAAGCTGGATTCTGGAAAAGAGCTGAAAATTAACCTGATCCCAAACAAGCATGACCGCACTCTGACCATTGTGGATACTGGCATTGGGATGACCAAAGCTGACCTGGTCAACAACCTTGGTACCATTGCCAAGTCTGGCACCAAGGCTTTCATGGAGGCCCTGCAGGCAGGGGCTGACATCTCCATGATCGGGCAGTTCGGTGTTGGCTTCTACTCTGCCTACCTGGTGGCTGAAAAGGTGACAGTGATCACCAAGCACAACGATGATGAGCAGTATGCTTGGGAGTCCTCAGCTGGAGGGTCCTTCACTGTCAGACTGGATAATGGTGAGTGTTCAGTGTTTCTGCTCAATGATACCGTTTAGAGATGTTTAGCAATGATACATAGTTCGCCTTGGAAAAGAAAGAACGTAAAAGGAATTAATACAAGTAATGTGTCACATTAGGCAGAGGTCCAGGTCATATCTTGCCATTTCAGATGGCATAATTTAATACCTATGGAATGCCTGGCTGAGTGGGGGATTAAGCTTTCAGAGCTTTCATGGAGAAATATTTGTAAGATTTCAACAACTCTGTATGCAGAGTCTTTAAAGACTCTGAACAGAGTAGTAGATGTTTTCTGAAGCTTGTTTGAAATACATACAGTAAATTTGAGAAAGTGTAACCTAGGCTGTTTTTATACACAGAAGCTCTATTTTCCTAGTGGTGAAAACATGGTTGATAGAGCAGTGTTTTTAAAGAGCTGATCGTTAAGTCTGCCCTGCTGCAGCAAAGTAAAAGGTATGAATTCCATTCTAGGTGAACCTCTGGGCCGTGGAACCAAAGTCATCCTGCATCTTAAAGAGGATCAGACTGAATACCTGGAAGAGCGGCGAATTAAGGAAATTGTGAAGAAGCATTCTCAGTTCATTGGCTACCCAATTACACTCTTTGTACGTACCTTACTTGAAACGCTAAATCAGTATGACTACTTTCACATGTGAGAGTTCATGCAAGGAGGAGCAGTCAATCTTTGTTTCGTTTGTTTCAGTTCTTTCAGATGTTACATGGAGGAAGCTGTGGGGAAGTGTAGTTCTGTTGTTTAAAATTCTGTTTCACAGGATTAGGTTTAAAAAAGGATATTTTCCAAGCTAGTAGTTTCTGCTTCCAAACCATTAATGAATCTAGGTGTACTGTTACAAGTCATTCAGTGTAATGAAACTGAATAATAAGACCTTAGCTCATAGCACATGGAAACACCACCACAATGTGTCAGCTCCTAGAATAAGAGTCTTTGGGCTGTGGGAGGGAGAGCTTGACACAATGTTAGTGAAATTTTCTGGCTTTGTGAGGGTGCAAGGGGTAGCTTAGGACTGTACTTTCTAAATCTACAGGTTTTGCAATTCATGTCCTGATGCTGTTTTGTAGGTGGAGAAGGAGCGTGATAAGGAGGTGAGTGATGATGAGGCTGAGGAAAAGGAAGAGGAAAAAGAAGAGAAGGAGGAAAAGACAGAAGATAAACCAGAGATTGAGGATGTTGGTTCTGATGAAGAAGAAGAGAAGAAGGATGGAGATAAGAAGAAGAAGAAGAAGATTAAGGAGAAGTACATTGATCAGGAAGAGCTCAACAAGACCAAGCCTATTTGGACCAGGAACCCAGATGACATAACCAATGAGGAATATGGAGAATTCTACAAGAGTCTGACTAACGACTGGGAAGACCACCTGGCTGTCAAAGTAAGTTGTCTGGATACACAACTACAGCTGTTGCATGTGTAGGTACATGAACTATAATACACAGCAGAAGGTTGCTTAACATGCTGCTGAACTGTGATACATTGTGCTTTGGTGTTCATAATCTGGATCAAATCTGCAGTCAAGGAAGGGCATGTGTCTTCCCAGTTGGCGGTTGAGTTGCCATGTCTAGTTAAATTTAAAACTAGGTTGTGTATAAACACAAAAAGTGATAAGGTTTGTAATTTGTCACTGAAAAGGTTTTGTGCCTTTACTGTGATGGTGGGAAGTGCAGTAAGAACACATTTGCTTTCTAAACCTCAGTATGCTGCATAGGGAACAGAATGTGTTCTGAATTTGGTCTGCTGACCTCATAACTTAACACAAATTCAGGGTGTCTGTCTGAGGAGGGTGCTTGTTCCTGACTAGTGTCTCAGCTGCTCTGTTAATTTGATCTCTGATGGTCAGAGTTTGTCTTCTGCATTTGAAGAGCTGTTAAGTGGTTATCACAGTGGAGCCATGCAAACGGACTAAAACTATCATCTTGCTTTCTTCCAGCACTTCTCTGTGGAAGGGCAGCTGGAATTCAGGGCTCTCCTGTTTGTCCCACGGCGTGCACCCTTTGATCTGTTTGAAAACAGGAAGAAGAAGAACAATATCAAACTGTATGTGCGCAGAGTTTTCATCATGGACAACTGTGAGGAACTGATCCCTGAATATCTGAGTGAGTATAGTTCTGGAGAAAGTGTTCCCTAAAAAAGTTATTACTGCTTAGCTGTTCTGTAGCTTCGTTTTGTATGTAAAGAAATTTGGAAGGAGGATGATTTTAGTTCTAAACAGTTGTTGAGCAGTTAAAAGTACTGGTTAGTTCATGTTTACTGGAGTTCTGTAGAAACAAATTCATAATTTCTAATGACCAGAGCCACCTGTAGGCAGAGGGACTGGTAATACTTGCATGAGACTAACAAAGGTGATTCTGTCGTTTTGCAGATTTCATGAGGGGTGTGGTAGACTCTGAGGATTTACCTCTGAATATTTCTCGTGAGATGCTGCAGCAGAGCAAGATCCTGAAAGTGATCCGGAAGAACTTGGTGAAGAAGTGCTTGGAACTTTTCACTGAGCTGGCTGAAGACAAGGAGAACTACAAGAAGTTCTATGAGCAGTTCTCCAAGAACATCAAGGTTTGTAGTCTGTATGCTGAACAGTGCTGATACTTGCAGATTGTTGCAGCTGCTAAAGTACCACAGTTCAGTATTTACCTGAAGGAATCATTTAGTGATTTTTTTTTTCCTACTTTTTGTAGCTTGGCATCCACGAGGACTCGCAGAACCGCAAGAAGCTGTCAGAATTACTGAGGTACTACACATCTGCATCTGGTGATGAAATGGTTTCCCTGAAGGATTACTGCACTAGGATGAAGGAAAACCAGAAACATGTCTACTATATTACTGGTGAGTTGGGAACTGACATTGCAAACTACCCACACTGTATGTAGTTATACCTTCAGGGAGGTTGATAAATGCTGTTAGTTTCCTTGCCTGGCAGGAGTGGGAAGCATTTTTTACTTGGGATTCCAGGAAATGCAAATCTGCTTCCAAATCAGTCAAGAGTGCTAGATGCTGGAGTGTCAGTTTTAACAGCTTGAGTGTCTTTGGGCTGTTAGTGCCCCTTCAGTTTCTCCTGTGGTTGGGACATGAAGCACCCCAGCTGTTGCACAGGCTCTGCAGAAACTGAGCAGGCTGCTCTGAGTGCCGGGGCTCATCTGTGGCCTTGTTTGTTGCAGGTGAAACAAAGGATCAGGTGGCCAACTCCGCTTTCGTGGAGCGCCTTCGCAAGCATGGCCTGGAAGTGATCTACATGATTGAGCCTATTGATGAGTACTGTGTGCAGCAGCTGAAGGAATTTGAAGGCAAGACCCTGGTTTCTGTCACAAAAGAGGGTTTGGAGCTTCCAGAAGATGAGGAAGAGAAAAAGAAACAGGAGGAAAAGAAAGCAAAGTTCGAAAATCTTTGCAAGATAATGAAAGATATCCTTGAAAAGAAAGTAGAAAAGGTAAAAGTAGGACTGGGTTCACCTGTGTGTAAAAGTGCAATCTAAAATGAGTTTAGGGTAAATCAGTTGTACTTGCTGAAATGCTTAAATTGCAAACCTGTATTTTGTATTGTCTCTGCAGGTTGTTGTGTCCAATCGTTTAGTTACTTCTCCATGCTGCATTGTAACAAGTACGTATGGCTGGACTGCCAACATGGAGAGGATTATGAAAGCTCAGGCATTAAGGGACAACTCCACAATGGGATACATGGCAGCAAAGAAACACCTGGAGATTAATCCTGATCATTCCATCATTGAAACACTGAGGCAGAAAGCAGAGGCTGATAAGAATGACAAGTCTGTGAAGGATCTTGTCATCTTGCTGTATGAGACAGCACTCCTGTCCTCTGGCTTCAGCTTAGAAGACCCTCAGACACATGCCAACCGCATTTACAGAATGATCAAACTCGGGCTGGGTAAGTTCCCCAATCTGTCCTGCCTCCAGTGAACTTGGGGTGTGTTGTCTTGGTCCTGCTTGGTAGAGTGGAAAGCGAGCCCCTCAGGTGGTTGAAGTGCTGGGGAGATGGAAGGTTTGAGCTGAGCTGTCGGCATTAATGGGGTGTGTGTTCCCTGCACAGGCATTGATGAAGATGACACTGCTGCAGAAGAAGCCAGTCCAGCAGTCACTGAGGAGATGCCACCCCTTGAAGGAGATGATGACACATCACGCATGGAGGAGGTGGATTAAACCAGTTTACAGGAACTCATGAATGTTTCCTTGGCTAATATGAATAAGTTATATTTTGTATATTATGAATGTTACCTGCCAAAAAAAATCTTTGACACTTTGTCTGCATTCCCTCTTTATATTTATTTTCAAAGATGTTATACCTTTATTTTTGTTACATTGCTTTTTCAGCTGATGTGAGATACAAATGCCATTGAGGGAATATTTTCTTTAACACTGTACAACCCTAAACAGGCAAGTAAGGAGTTAGTTATTTTTGTCTGTATTAGCTGGTTGCAGGTGGCAGGGTTTTTGACTTATTCTTAATTGCCAGAAATGTGGAAAGAAGTAACGAAGATGGGAAGACATCAGGGTGTTCAAGTTTTAGTGTTCCACAGCTCTTCAACTCCTAAGTGTCTAACATACAGTACCTAGTAACTAGGTATCTAGGAGAGCTGCATCTTTTGGGGAAGCTTTAATCCTTCTGCTCCTAACAAGGTCTTGATGTTTAAAGTTGTTTTTTATACTGTTCAAGGATTCTGGATTGCACTCTACCATAGAATAGAATCCACTGTAAATCTCTATTGTGACTTATGCAACTCTGCATGTACAGTTCAAACCTAGAACTGTAAGAATAAAAGTGTTAAGAATTGAGCTGTTACTGACTTGTTTGTTCACACTGAAATAAAATTGTTCTGCCCATGTGAGTTGCTGCTCTGGATCCTGAGCTCCAGCTGCTGTTGTGCTCTATGTACAATTAATAGGGTCTGCTTGGTGATCCCACTACAAACCAGTGCCACACCAGAGCACAAAGAGTCTCTTGAAGAGTGGTTTGCTGCAGGTTGGGATATTAATGCATAATGCATGTCCTGAAGTCAGGGTGAAGGGAGCTGTAACCCCGTTGTTGCATGCTGCTGCTGGGAGGCGATGAAGAGCTTTTTACCTGAGAAATTGCCAGTTAACACGTTGCACCCCCTGCCAGGGAACTACTTGGTTGTGCTGTGTTCTGAATTCCTTGGCATTTGCCTTGGAATAGCAAAGAGACATTCTTGCTAGGGAGGTCCATCCAGCACATTGCCCTTGGTGCCTGTTGGGTGCCCTTTTGTTGATCTCAGGCAGATGGTGTTTAGTATTCACAATGGCTTAAATTCAGTGAACTAATTTGAGAGGAGGAGGGGTTTAAGGGCGAATTCTGACCCTTTTGCTCTGTTGGTTTCCTGTTTTCCTTCGGTTCTGCTCCATGATACAGGAGCTCCCAGTGTAAAATTTACATACCTATGACCATGGTGTGTTGGTGTTCTTTTGTAGAGAGGTGAAAGGGTTGAGTTTCTGATCCTAACTATTTCACAGGTACCTAAACTCGGTTTCCTGCAAACATTGAAAGCAACTCACACAAGTTGTGGCTTTGTAATGAGATCTTTATGTCAAAGCAGCACTCTGAGGGCGGGGAGAGGCCAATCCCTGTTCTGTACGTGGGTTGGGGCAGTGGATACGCTGCAACCTGAGGAATTCGGGTTGATGTTCCTGTATGTCAGTTCACTAGATTGAGGTGATCACGTGGTTCCAAATCTGAATTCCTTTCGGAAGATGGGATATGAACATCAGCTACTTCAATGCTGCTTACACAAGTGCTGAAGGCTGAATGTGTGTAACAAGTGGGGCATTTGTCTTCCACAACCTCACATTCTGTACCATGACATGAAATGTTCAAAATTTCAAACTACGGTTGCCTCATAAAAGTCTGCAGAGGGGACTGGTGCCTGCATGTCAGTGAAAGCAGCATCGTCAAAGCAAGGACATAATTTCCTTGGACAGTGAGGCAGGAGCTGTGATTCCCCCAGAGCCCTGCCTGGGGGCTGCGTGAGGTGTGCTGTGAACTCAAGTGTCCCTGTGCCTGGGCAGGAGCTGTTTGTTGGCCCTGGTTGAGATGTCCGTGTGTTCATCACTGCCCCTCACGGTGATGGATGAACCACTGCTGTGGTAACAAACACGGCACATGCAGAACGGGAGTCACAGTGTCTAATGGGCGCACGGTATTGACTCACTTTCGTGTGCGGGTGACGGAAGCAACGATCAGGAGGAAGAGCCTTCCTTCTGTGGTGGTCAGTGTTAGAAGTTATCAGGAGAGCAGACTTCAGCCAGCTTTAGGTTACTGCTTGAAAACCTCAGGGTCAAATCATTGTTTCAGTAGTATTGTATCAAAGCTAAGGGAGATTCTAAGGTATGCGTGACTTGTGACTAAAATCCATTTTACAAGATCTTCCATAATGTGTAAAAAATGGTGAAAATATTTTCCAATTAGCAAGACTGGGATTTAAAATTTACAGTGACAATGCTAAAGACTTTTCCACTTGGTCAGGGATGGCACAAGCGTTAAACTCTTCTTAAAAACTAGTTTATCTCCAAGGGAATAATTCAGGTGAAACTTGCAGGTTATCTCTAGCATTTCTTGCCCTGAGAATGTGTTGGGTGTTTTTTAGCCATTCCCTGCATTACCCTGAGCAGCCAGACCATGAGAAAGCCTGGACTGGAGGGAAATCAGAGCTTGCTGGGGCTGGCACAAGTTCTGTGCAGGGCCAAGGGTGCTGAGGAGAGGCAGAGCCCTGAGCAGTGGGATGTGATGGCAAGGAACCCTGCAGCGAGCATTGCTGCACCTCTGTGACCCTCGGGCCCCCTCCTCGTTCACACTGCAGCCACCGGGCTCAGCGATGGGTCCCCTGTGTGCTCTGGGAGGTGGACACCCGAGACCTCCGTTGGAATTCTCCACTGGAATTCTGTTGGTGACCCTGACTGCTGCCTGGCCCTGCCCAGAAGGGCACGGGGAGCAGGTGTGCTGTGGGAGCCCTGGCTGTGCTCGCCCTTGCAGCCACCATTTCATCTGCAGCCCCTCATAGACCAACTGATCCATGGAGCCCCGGATCCGCGTTAGCCCCTTGTTGCTAACAGCTGCTGCCTGTAAAGAATCTGTAGCTAATTCCGGGCAGGCTTTTGTGGGAGTAAGGAGTCCCAGCCCTGTATTTGGGTGGAGCATGATGGTCATTTGTGCTCATTCAGCTCAGCTGGTGCTGCAGGCACTAACGCAGCCTCCTGAGCTCCCACTTCAGTGGGGGGAGCTGCTGTGGGGTGTTGAGTGAGGTTCTTGGTTGCTGTGTTTTGAAAGGGTTGGAGATTCTGAAGAGAGGGAGTAGTCATCAGATGGTTTTAGTCTGGGTAGAGAAGGTTAAGGAGATGAAAAGGCAGGTGTCTGGGAAGGAAAGAGGTGTAAGCAGCAGGGTCTAGCTCAGCTGGAGGCAGAAGTGGGATGAAAGCTTGTGGGGCTTGTGAGCTGCTCCTGCTACAGCTGCTGTCACTGTCACCCCCACTGGGACTTTCTTTCCTGGTGCATTTTCAGAGCAACAACCCACTGCTGGCTCTAGAGTGAGACGTTTGTTTTGCTGAGGTTTTTATACAGTGGTACCTTCTGCACTGTGCAGAAAGGTGCAAGAAAGCCAGCTGGGAAGGAGATAATGGGAAGAAAAGGAATTTGATTTGGGAAAAAAAAAAAGTTCCTAATTTCCTATAAAAAGAACAAGAAGAAAGGGAGTGGAGATGTGGCTTTTAAAGGATCAAATCAGATCTGCTACTTTGTGAAAAACAGACCTGATCCGTAGTTCTCCAGTAACTCTGAAAAAATACTGTTCTGCTATTTAAAAACAGCAGAATTGCTGTGCTGGATTGTAAGTGATTAAGAAGGTTCTCAGAAAGCTTTGTGTGTCCAGCCACAACTGTCCCTCTGCTACAGGGGAGATCATCTGCTCCAGCAAATCTCAGGAAGGACCATCTTTAATCGCCTTGGCCGCCTCTGCAGGGAAGAGGGGGGTTCCCTTTGGCTGCTGACTCTTCTGCCAGGATGAGGGGTGGTGTGGAGGAGATGGGGCTCCAGAAAATCAGCTGGTGATAGCAGAGGGGAAGGGACACATCCCTGGCCACCAGGCCTCGTGAGCTGCATGTGTGTGCATATGGCTGCTTTTAAATATATATATAATATATACGTGTGTGTGTGTGTATTATATGCGCACTTGGGAAATGCAGTGACTAAAGGAGCGCAGGCCCCACGCAGTCAGCGCTGCTGCAGAGGAGCCTTGCCGTGGCACAAAGGGCGTTCTCTCGTGGGAGGGTTTCACTCCAGAGTTTTCTCGCTGAATTCCCTCTGTTTTTGGGGAGCGGCTGTCCGGGTGGAGGAGTTCGAGGGGGTCCGTGTGAGGGCGGAGGCGCGGGCGGCGGGCCCGGCCCATAAAGCCGGGAGGCGGGAGGGGCCGCGGCCGGGATGGCCTCGGCGGGGAAGAGGCAGCGGCGGAGGAAGAGGCGGGAGGCTGGGCCGGCCATGGAGGGTACGGAACCGTGGAGGGCTCGGAAGGGAGGGAGCCCCCGTGACACAGCCCTGCAAGGCGGAGGGGGGTGTGTGAGTGTACAGGGACTGAATATCGGCAGCGGGGAATTGGAACAGAGAGCTGGCTCATGGCACAGCTTTGCATTTATCCCTCTCTAGTCTGGTTGGATATCTTGAGTACAAATAGTTCTTGAAGGGTTCAGAAAACTTGTAGTGCCTAAAAGGAAAAATACCACAAAACTAACAACCAAACTTCTATGGTCTGATATAAGCTTCTTTAAAAGAAGTTATATTTTCCTAATGCTGCATGAAGGACCAATGAATGAAGTCTTGTGGTAGAAGACAGTGGCTGCTTCTTATTTTGAACAGAAGCTGCCTTTGAGCAGCCTAACACAGACTATGTGAAGGACTGATAAACTTTTCTAGCATGAAGGGAGTAGCCCTGTCTGAGCATTTTATCTCAGAGAAGGTTTTCTCTAATGTGCTCTCCTACCCTTCTACCCGTTTCAGTAGATGCTCAGGAAAAGGAGGATTCTGTTAAATGCCCAGACTGCGTAGAAAGACTGGCACGAAAATACATGGTAACTTTTCTAATTGCTGCTTCTCTACCTCCCTGTTAAAATACAATTCAGAAAGTGTTAGTTGATTTGCCCTTGGCCTGATGGTGCAGCTGGCTGGGCTGGAAAAGAGTGCATGAAGAACAGGTGTGGACGAATTAATTTAAATGGGAGGGATGGAGGCAACTTCTCCACTTCTGTCCTACCCTCTGGGGACTAGGGGACCTGCTTGTTTGTAAGGTCTCTTTCTAAGCAAGAGTTTTAGAAAAAAATGAGGGTGTTTGGAGTCATTCATTTCTGAGCTGTAGGGCCACCAAATGCAAAACAACCGCAGTGCAAACTGAAAAATGTTTTGTAAAGTTACTCATAAGCCTGGAGTAACCATTCTTAGAGGGTGTGAGGCGTATTCTGGACTGCTTCCCTTTGTGTTTTTGGGGGTGAGGAGTGATGAGAGAGGCTTCTATTTTCCCCTTATGTCTCACTCGCACAACCCAATCAGCACCACAACTGTGGGATATTTGGAAAGACAAGCTGGCTTCAGACAAGCTTTGGAGCAACTCAGCACCTACAGTTGGTACTAGAACTTCAGCTTCAGCCTGAAGCTGCAGTAATTTCTGCTTTGAGTGGCATTTCTTTCCCTTCCTCCTCTGCAGCAGAAGTGCACAATGGAGTCAAGCACTGAGTCCGAGTCCGAATCCAGGGCAGAGGTAAGGACTGACTCTGAAGTGGTCTGATGGTGCTGTGATTTCCTGATGTGTATCCAACTCTTCCTTCAGCCTCAACAGGGAGCATCCAAGGCATGTTGTAGGGTTGTTGATTTTGTAAAACTGGAAAAAACCCCCAAACCCAATACTATCCTTTCCATCAGGCTCTTTCTTGCAACTATTACTAACTTTAGAAAAATTGGTTCTAGGGGGATGAGACAGGAAAGAGACAGAGTTTTAGGCAGACAAATACTGAGAAAGTGCTGACCTGGGCTATTGCTGGTGGTTAACTTTCTGCAGCTCTGGGATTTCTGCAGCTCTGGGATTTCTACAGCTCTGGGTAGAGAACTTCCACCTTCTGAGTGTGCCTTTTGGAGGAGATTAAGAGCAGCTCTGTTGCTTAGTTATGGATATTGGTGGCTTCTTGAACATTGTTCTGTCAAACCGTTGCGTTTAGTGCTGATGAAAAAAGACCTGATGCAGGAGTGGAGAACAAAACATTTAATTTGTGGGTTAAACTCTTTGGAACTGATGCTCACTGTTGGTCCATGTGAATCATGGTGCTTTTTGACTTGGAGAAGCTGCCTGCCAGGAATCTGCCATCGCTTCCAGAAAGGCCAGGGCAAGGCTGGAGTTGTCTGTGCTCCCCTGGGAGAAACCAGGCTGGAAGCCCAGCTGTGTGATGGCTGGGCAGGGTGCATGGGGGGCCTGCACCAGTCCCAGCCTGAGCAAAGAGGTGGCTGCTCTCACTGAGGGTGCTGAGGCAGGTGCCGGGCCAGGACTGGGGGAATTCTGTGCTCTCTGGAGAAGCAGAAGGCTTTTGTGGGGATGTGTCTGTCCTTGAAGCAGCACGGGAATACATGGCAACAAACAGGCTTGGACTTGAGCTCTGCTGATAAAGCCTTTGGTCTCCTGCTGAGCCCAGATTCCTGAGTCCCACTTTGTCTCAGCTGTGCTCAGTTCTCCCCCTTCCCACTGGAAGTAGCAGGGCACTGACTGGCAGTGTCTTCTCTGAGCACCTGCTGTGGATCCTTTTCAAGAAGAACTTTCCCACTTTCCTTGCTGCTAACTTCTTTCCCTTTGTGAGACTTGGTCCCTGGGCTTTGCTTTCTAAAGGGAGTCTCCCTCCATGGCCTTTTTTTTTTTTTTTTTTTTAAAGTTAATAGGCCCAGACTCAGCGTTATCTTGGGATTTCAAATCATCCCCATGTGAAAGAACAAAAACAGACCTGAGTGGGAGGGAAGCTCTCTAAACTCTAAATTGTATCCTGACTACTATTACTTAAGTGTAGTTTTGGTATATTTTTCTGGTGGTATGTAATGACTCAGTGTTCTCTTTAGTGCAATGCTTTAAGTGCACTAAGACTTATCATAGCTCTGTTTTAGGTTAACTTTACCAAACCTTTAGAAGTCAGACTGAGACACACTTCTTACTGTTTTTCAGCAAAGTGACAGTCTGGATTCCTCTTCTCTAGGATTTCCACCTACTTTGTATTTAATTTGGTAACTTTTGGAAAAGTGCCTTATAAAGCTTTGTTAACTTCTCTTAAATAGGTTGTACCTAGCCCACTTGCTGGAGGACTCAAGAAAGCAAAGGAATCCAGGGGACTACAAGTAGGTTTTGGATATTACACAGTTCTTGGTGAAGCATCCAAAAATTAAAATAGAGGTAGGAGTGTATGGATAAACAGAAAAGCTTCCATGGTAAGTCTGTGACTTACATTGAAAGGGATTTTAAAGTCCATTGTATGTTGCATCTTGTTTGGTTTGGTTTTTTTAAGGACAAATAATCATCCACCATGTTCAGAGATGTTTAATTTTAGTTTTTAGATCCTTATGACGGTGATTCAGAAGATGCATCTGTTCACACTGACTGTGGTATAAAGGATGCACCATGGACGAACAGTGCCCCAAAAGCGATGCCTTTGGAGGATGTCGATACTTCAGAAGATGAAGAATCCTTCCCTCATCCTGCAAATGTCAGCGAAGTTCAGGCAGTAAATGACCGTAGAGCAGCCCGGGAGCTTCCTGGCCTGGAGAAGGATGTGTTGCCATCACCTGAGCCGTCTCCAGCCACAGCAGCGTTTACCCCCGCGGGGCCGACCCCTGACCACGCCTTACCGACGGCTGTTAACCTTTCAGCCTCCGCGGATGTGCCTGCAACCCCGGCTGGCACTGCTCCACAGCCCCTGCTCGCAGCTCACTGTGATGGCAAAACGGCCGAGCAGCCCATAATTAAAAGAAAACAAGGGATTCCTGCTCCAGAGGATGCTAGTGATAAAATAAAGAAATTCCGTGCAACTTAATTAACCTAAGGGATGAATAAATCATTGGACAAACTGCTCTGAAGGATCATTCTGGTAGAGATTTTTTTGCAGAGTGTACCTGCAAACAGGCTGCCTCAGGCCTATTACAAATGCACTGCACTGTACAGTAAGCTCTGAGATCCATCTAAAAAATGGAATCAAACGAGTAGTGTGTCAATTTCAGGGTAAACTAGTAAAGGTATATCCACAGCATGACAGACAAGCTTGGTGCCCAGCTCCTCTGGAAGTACCAGCCCCAGCTCCTGTGTGCAGTACCTGGAGGCAGCTACTTCACCAACACTGACAAGGGTTTGTGGAGGAGGGAAAGAAGAATGACCCCTTGGCTGCAATTAGCTTCCAATAGCTACGGCTTGTCTGGTACCTGCTCCATGTGCTCCATGTCATGTTTGGCTCTGGCTGTGTCTGACCTCCAGGAATGGTGAATGATACAGGCTTGACTACCAACAGCTGAGCTGCATCACGCTGAACTGACTGCAACTACTGGCAATCCAGCATTCATTTTATCCTTCAAAGGGGGAGAAATTGTCTCCTTGCTGTTACCACAGCTGCTCCTGCCTCCTTTGACCAATGTTTTGGGCAGTTTCTGTGTAGCCGCCAGATCAATGTTTACAGTGTGATGTGGAGTACATTAGCTCAGAGCTTCTTAGTGAAAGCAGTCATTCAGGAGCTGCAAGAGAGGTGCCCACAGTTAGGGAGCAAAAACTGTGTCTCTGATTTCCCTCTCCTGTATGGTCATTTCTTTAATCAGGTTTAGGATCTGGGTAGTCCATTTGTGTGGGAGGGGAACTTCTATGAAAGCATAACGATGGCTTGAAAGATGTTAGTACCAGCAACTTGTGAAAGCATTTGTTTTGTCCAACTGGCAGAGATTTTTAGTTTTGTTTCTTTCATAAGATGGAAAGCCACTAAAAATATTATTTAACTGCTAGCATTGTACCCTTCCACCTGTGTATTTATTTTATTAAAGCAACTTTTCTTTCATTCTTATTCCCCCAGCTGGAAATGGTTTTTAATCAGCTTGCAACATATGTGGTTTAACAGTAAATTTCAGAGGCCTTTGTCCCAAGATAAAAGCTACTGTAGTTGCCCCTTGACTTCTCCAGAGGCAAAGATTGCTCCAGTGAAAAAATGAAGTTAATTGAAAAAAACTCCAAACAAACCAACAACCAACCACTTGCAGCTATAGATTTGTGTGTACTGCAACTAGGCTACAGTTCTCTCTGGAATGAAGACTTGTGAAAAGCTTAAGACTACAACACTGTCACAAAACCAGGCCCCTCAGTTTAAGTCCTAGCTATTAGACACCCTAGCTCTCTGCCCCATCAGCTAAATAAAACTGAACCCCTGACTTTCAAACTGCAGCCAAAAACCCTACAGAAGATTTCACTTAAAGCAGCTTTTTCACACAGCATGGAAAAAACACAACAGGAGAGAAGGGAAGTATGTGGAAAGGTAAGCCACATGGGACAGTATCTACTCATTGGAATGTATTTATTATGAGAATGCAGGTGTGGATTAACTTGTGAACTGAAACTGCACGTTTTGTGAATTCAGGCCTAATGCAGAAGTTAACCTAAACTAGCTGAAGTTTGGGAAGCTCAAGCTCTAGGACACTTGAGCCTCTTGGTCTCCCCATCAGCATTTGCCGAAAGGTGGAACTGCTTTAGGCAGAGTTTTAATAGCTGTACGTGGTACCACAGCCCACGGCTCTGAGCTGTGCACAAACAGCAGCTGCTGAAAGGAAGGTGCATGTTCAGTGGAGCTGCCACCAGCCAGCTCTGGATTTAAGCTAATACTTCATACTGCAGCTGGTACCCAGGGCATGCTGCTAGCAGGAGGTGCTTTTTCTGTACAGTGTAATTGAAACCATGCTGGAGGCAGTGATCCTGGTTCCAGACATATTCTGGTGCTGGAAAGCAAAGTCCCAAAGAGGCCGAAACAAAGCAAAGGCATTATAGTTACAACTCTTCTTGGATCATGATGCATGTAGTTCTTATCTCTGCTCCTCATGACTGGGTAAGAACTGCACAAAGATTGCATGATTCACTGGGCTGGGATTCACACTTTGTAAGGTAACAAAACCAGCCAGGACAGTTCAATCTCAGGGATTAATTTTGCACAACAGTAGGGAGAGGGCAGACAGCAGAACTCTGTTTCAGTAAACAGCAAGCATTGACCAAAACAAGTGTGTGAGGCAGGCGGAGATAGCACTTTTTCCTCCCAGCACAGGCTTGTACTATACAACTCCTTATCACAGAAAAACACTGGAGCTGATGAAAGTCACTGCTTTCATAGGAGCAATCACCGAAGGAAGGGGCTCATATGTGAGAGTCTCAAATAATATTGTAACTCCTTGTCCAAGCATTTATTAGCCTCCTCTTGGGTTACTGAGACATGAATCTGGAGACATATTTCACCATAAAAGCAGTTTGAGAAAGAGGAAGCTCTATGATCAATAGGACAAGAAAGTTTAGTTCAGGATGCTCCAGCTTCTCAGTGTATTGCAGCAGGTTACTTCAAGTAAGACCCAGTCCATTGCAAGTAATTAATGCAATGGCCTGAATTATCACAGCAGATGTCAGGCTTTGTGTCTTACTGCACTACAAACCTACATTCCAAGATTCCTGTCACTGGAGGTTAGCTTGAAGAGCAACTCATAGTTACTCCCTGAAAAGATCATGGGTACAGGTTTTCCACACCAAAACCATCACTGAGAATTAGATCAACAGAAATAGACAGTCAAAATTTTTGCTATATATTTTATTTAATATAACATAATCCATCAAATGTCACATCTACCAGTAACCATCTAAAAATCTCATTCAATTTTCCTTCAAAGAAATCTCTCCAGCCTATCAGCTTCCCAATGCACCATCGCCTTTCCAGCCAACTTGACACAAATCCATCTGCTAACCTACCCTGATTACAAAAGTACAGGTGAGCACTACATAAAAGACTGACACTTACTACAGCATTAATGTGAGAATAAATTTGTTCATTCAGTGCAGAGAACTGCAACACCACGCTCATAGAAGCTGCGGGGATCTTCCTTGGTGGCTATTTCAAAGTCAACGGTGAAAATCAGATCAGCACGAGTGAAGTTCAGATAAACTGGTAAAGTAACCTGGGGAAAAACATGAATATATGAGAGTTCTGTAAGACAGCTCAAGAGTGTTACAAGTTTCTGTAACACTATGTGGTACCAATGAGATGGGAATTTAGTCTCAGATAACTCAGTACTCAAAAGACGAGAAAAAAACACCCAAAACTTAATAAATTCACAGACGCTGCTATAGGTATAAATTTGAGTTTTGACTTGAACAGCATTTTTGGATGCCACTCCTTTTTATCTATCTACAAAGGAAAGACATGGTCAGCACTAGGTCTGTTTGCTGCTAGTCCCGAAATCAGATGCCAATTGGCACCAAGAGTAATTAGAGAACACCAATTTGATTTTTTCTGCACAGTACAAGTATCCATAAAGCCTTAGGAAAAAAATTGCTAAGGATATCTGATATTTTCATCAATACTTACAACATTTGCTTTTTTATCAGCATTTGTCTGCTTGATCCAGCGAAGCTGTGTAATAGGCAGGACAGTTGAAATAGCATTCGAAAGCGACAGCTTGTTGTTACTGCATGTAGCTCCCTGAAGCTTCAGGCCTGCAAATTGCAATACAGTTCAGAGTTCTAAGAGCTTTCATACATCCAAAGGCTGTCTCCCTCTGCATCATTTAAGGACTAAGTCCACTAAATGACAAGTATTTCATTTTGCAAAATGAAGAGGTTGTGGGTGACACACTATGCAATACCACTTCAATATATACCCACCCCAGTCTTGAGATTTATTAGCATTGTAAGTACTTCCCTAATAACTAACGTCAAACTTATCTGAAAATACTTTCAGAAAGTGTGTATTAACTTCTGCCACAACAGTATCTTTTTCATTTGACACAGGCTATACAATACCAGAAGCTCCTTCCTTCAGCTGAGTTTACCTGTGACTCCAAAGCTGCAGGCATCCAGGACTGCGTTCTGGGTAGTTGTAACATTGACCTCAAGACAGAGTTCTTCAAGAGACCAACTGTTTGCTTGGGCAACGTACTGTCTTGTAGCAGTAATATAAGCCTCTGGTACAAACAGGCCACCCAGGCACACATGAATGTTCTATTAAAGGGAGGAAAATATAGGGAAAAAAAGTATTTCAGCTGCAGTATTAATTAATGACTATTATAAATACTTCAGCAATCTATTTACCCTAAAATGTTCCTGCTACTACTGGAACACAGTGTAACTGCTAAGAAGCTTTTTGCTCTAAGGCTTTGTCTCCTGTTGTTTCACAGTACCAATGCTCCCTCTGGTCTCTGTGCAGTTAGCCTGCCAAGCCTCATCACACTGTGATCAGGAGACGCTCAGCAGTATTTACAGACACTGCAGAGAACACTGACTCAAGTTCATTGACTGAGGAGCTACTTAGAAGTCCTGACGTGAAGACACCAGGAACCACACAGCTCCACCAATAACCCTGAGAAGTCAGCAAAAAAAGTACCTTCAGTTCTTTTGCTCCACCAGATGCAGCTGCCTGGGAAATATTCTGGAGCTGTTTAATGCGTTCACTGAAGTCCGACACCCACTGGATAACAGTCATACCAGCTGGCACTGTGTAATGAGACCAGCTACGAGGCAAAATACCTACAAAGATGTGATTAGAATTAAGTTTTGTTCATATACAGGTTGAAATTACACACTATATTGAAACTTCGAAGACTTGGACTGGAATATCAAGCTCTATTTTAAAAAGCCCTTCACTAAGTGAAAGCACTTTCAAAGATTACAGAGCAAATGGCCTCCAGGTCTACTCTATATTTAAAATGCCACCACTTACAGACACCCTTCAAGAGCAGCTGCAGTTACACACAGTTATTTACTGCAAGACCTAATCTTCAACTCTGCATGAAGATTTAAGTTCTTCAGAAAAAACTGAAGAGGTCAAGCATCTGTGTTTCAGAAAATGCTTTTGTTCAAATCACCATGTATTACAACATGCAGCATGTCTGTGAAAATTCCACATGTATATACCATCTTTAAATAGAAATTCAGAGAACTTGAATATTTTCTAGATTTTATAGGACCAATACTACTGATTTGGTGGTATAAATAACTTTGTTCTGTCACAAGTCAGAAATTGAACGAATTTAGTAAGATTTCAGCCAGAAATTAAGCTGCTAATATAAATTGTATAAAAAAGCCTAATAATATTACTATTAAAGCCTATTATATTACTATTATAACCTAATTATTAGGCTATTATCAACCTCAACTTGAAATCTCATACCAAGCCAATGGGAATTTTATGCTCAACTTTGAAATGGCAAATCCATCCACATTTTTCTACCATTTTTGTTTGGTTTTTTTTTCAAGCTGCTGACCACAGCAGCCTCTTGCAGAGTGCAAGAAGGAAAGAGAGCCCTGGGAGATGCTAACTTGAATTCCCATACCTTTCACCAGCTCATTTATCAGTGTACGCAAATAGTTGGTTTGTTTCTTCTTCCCTTCACACACTTGAACCACATCTGCCAGGTCCTGACGAACATCCTGGAGCAGCTTGGCTCCCATTTTCACCTCTCTCTCAAAGAACCGGAACAAAGGATCCTGATGGTCAAAACATTCAAAGTAAGCTGCAGATCAAAGCTCTTGCTGGAAAACTGCTATGAAAAACAACCCCCATATTTTGGGTGGACAGAACAGTGACACTGTGACTACACAAGCACTGAACACGAAGATGCACCCTGTGGTGAAGAAAGTGATTGCAGAAACTGTTTTACAATTGTTTCTCCCCCTTGGAGAAGCAAGGAAGTAGAAGTCACAGTTGAACAATTAATGCAGAGTGCCTGGCTAGACTGTTTGCCACTGCATTTCTTCAAATACTACCCAAAAGACATAAACAAGGTTTTCGGATCATTTCAAGAAACTCAGCAGGTCATTACATGGCTACAGCACTCAAAATCAGCATCAGTACAGGTTCCTTTGGTCCCTCAGCAGTGTAATTGGTACTTGCAAATCACAGTGTACCTGAACTTGTGCTTTTCCTCTGCCCATGTTAAATAAAACATAGTTCTTACTTTAATGTTTTCCACAGTCCGCTTCAGATGGTTTAGAGTTTGTGGGATCAGGTGAAGCCAGTTGGAGGCTGTGGTATGCAGTGTCCTCATCCAGGCTGGGCGTCCATCTGATGTAGAATCAGTTCTTGTCTTCTTCTCAGTTTCTGCATAAGCCAGATCATCCTCATCCTCCAGCATCTGCATTTTCAGCATTTTACTGATCATATCTATGCCTAAAAAAGAAGATTTGCTGTTAGAAAAATCAGTGGTATCAAGATTAAAACATTCTGCTACATGCATGAACCAGGACTTTCATTATTCCTACTCTAGACCTTAGATTCAGAACTGCCCAGTTGTAGGTGGCTCCAGAAGCTTACAATAAGGCTTTCCAGAATCAAGACAGGAACTTGCCATCTGGAAGACTAAATACAACTGGCATTTTTGATTCACAGGCTCCTGGTCAGATTTTGGACTACTCAAAAACCAATTATGTTGAGGGAGAAGGAGAAAGCTATTGACTCTTAAGCAAAACTTTTATTTCTCTTCCGCTTTTTTGGTTAAAATGGTGGCCTAGTAATCTATGGAAGACATTGCTGAAGTTCTGGACTTACCTTGTGTGGTGAGAAGAACTTTCTCTGCATTATTTGGCAGTCCCAGCCATGATGGTGTTTGTGTATCTGGGAGCATCTCAACCCACTGCACAAACTCTTCACGCCTGCAAGGCAGAATTTTAATATTCATTAAAGGGTTTCCTCTCCTAGAATGCCAAGGTAATGCTTTGCCAGAGACAGATGTTTACACAGCACAGAAATACAGGTCATGTGCTTGGTTTGTTGCTTTTCTTTGTATGCAGTTTTCTATTTAAAAAAAAAAAAGATGTACGTAAGAGATCAGGATAAGGAAAAAAATGATACCTGATTCCATCTGGCATCTGAATATCCTTGTGTCCATCAACCTTGCAAGCCAGTTTGAATTCACTGTCAAAACTTAAGGTGGTGAACAGACGTTCCAAGAAAGTGTTTAACAAACGTTGATCAAATTCATTATCGATACGACCTCCATAGATAGACTGGGCCATCAGTGTCTTCAGTGCAGACCAGGGGATCTTATCAGGGGAAATGTTTTGGCGACCCTGGAATTAGCAGGAAACAGTTGTTGAATTGCCAACAGGTTTTTTGTGCCTACTCATTTAACTTCCCTAATTTTTCCAGAACAGACTGTTTCAGTGAAGACCCAAAGTAATCTGTTACCTGTGCCTAAGTACACAACAGTACTTGCCTTTGCTGTATCATCCAGCCAGGTATCCACTGTGTCACAGGCAGATCTCAGGTCAGATTCTCCAAACTCGTACTTCTTGGACCAACCCAATGGAGCATAGCGCAGGCGCTCTTGGATAATGGCATGGAACCAGGCAAGGAGGAAATACAAACGAGCACGCTCGTTTGGAGACTAGAAGTGGGGAGAAAAAAACCAACACAAAACCAAACAACTGTTACTCAAGTGAACTGATAAAACCAAAGCCTGCTAAAAGACTAGAAAGTATCACATTTAACACTAGATTGTTACTGAAATGGAATACATTTTACCAAACAGAAAAAGCAACTACTACTTTATTGGGTGAGGAGAGAAAAACCACTTCAGGTACATCTTATTATCTGAGGTTTTATCATCTAAGTAAGATTTCAACAAACATGTTCTTCCATTCAGTTTCATCAAGACAAACCACAGCCTCACCTTGCACATCCTAGAAACTGGAATGCTACTGAAGGTCCTCAGCATGTTTGCCTTTACACCAGGAGGAGGCTCAAACACGAAGATTCGGCCGGCACGCAACAAATTCACTGGCACCTAGAGAAGATCAACAGGCTCAAATCCAGCTGCTTTAGCCTTCAATAAATTAAATCCCAGCACAGTATGCATTAGCTTCTAAACCTCACGGTGAGCACAGGAAGTACTGCCTTTCTTTTGGAGGTTAGGGGAATCAGCAAAAGGAACAGTATGAAGTTTACAGCTACAATTCAGTTATCAGAAAGCAAGGCTAATAACTGCTCTGACAGGTGTGTATTTTCCTTCTTCTTTACTGCAGAAAGGCAGTCATGAGAGAACCTTCCCTGGGGAGCACTCTTAGCTCTGCAAGACAGTTACTCTGCCAGATAATCAGATTTTACATCTGTGTTACCTTTGGATTAATCTCCATGGTAAGGAAGAGTCTGAAGCAAGCATGGGGTTGCAGGGAATGTAGTTTCTTCTCTAGTTGCATGAGCCAGCCAGGAGCCAGGTGAACGTTCTTCAGCATTACCCATCTGTTAATTTTCGAAACAGGACAAGTGCTTTTTAGTGAACAACTTATGGATCCTGCCTGTGATCATCATGAAGAATAACAGAACATATCAAGGCTACAGATTTTCTGTCCCCTTTTTAACTTGCCTTTTAAATAGAATCAGTTACTATGTACTGTAAATGGGTCAACTTTCCTGTTCTGCAAGGACAACTTACTTCTGAAAATATTTAAACAGAAGATGTAAACAGATGTGCTTGCTATTACAAACTTCAGAAGATAAGCCTAATTTTTTGTTTTACTCACAGTATTATCTCTTTATCCAATAGCTAACTTCCCCCTTTTACCTTTCCACTAGGCAGTATTCTAGCTGAAAATGAAATAGAACTTACCTTCCAGATTTCACTGCTGTGTTTATTGCTTTATCTGCTTGGTTAAACCCTTCAGCAGAACCTGAAAAACAGAAAGGTTGCTAAATTTCTTACTGCTAACAATTTCATTTATACTTAGATGATGAAATAAGGTATGCTCTTACCAATAGCAATAGAAGTGATCTGTGTATTCTGCTCAGCTGCAAGGTCTTCAACATGACCACTGGCATCATAACCAGGCACTGAACACATCAGCACAGGGGTATTTGGTTTCACCTGTGCTCCAGAAAGTTGAAAAGGATATGAATCAATCACTAGATAAATGAGAATGCAGGAAGTTCAGTGTTTCCTCCCTCTGTTCAACTAAAACCATTATGTTACTCTTAGTTTTACTTCAGAAAAAAGAAAAGCAATCCTCTCTTCATACCAGAGAAGGGTAAGTGGAAGAAATATTCACTGGATAGCTTAACTCACTGTGGAACTCATGTAAGGTAGCACGAAGCATTTAAAAAACAAGTAGTTTACCTCTGTATCCACAATGTGTGTCAGATCTAAAGGCTGCTCCATAATGGACATGAAAGACTCTCCAAGATTTGTTGAAACAAAGGTATGTGCCATGGCCAGCAAACGATCCGGACGGAAGGCCTGGATCAGAAGCAGGCGATGAATGGCCTGCCCAATGGGAGCTGGAAAGAGGAGACACAGTTAGATGGACAGGTAAGAAAACCCCTCTCAACACCCTCCTCTCCTCAATTCTCCATTCAATTTCTCCCCATCTTGTTCTGAAGACTACGTATTTAGAAAGTTAATTATCCTTTTGGGAGATCTGATGCAACTTTTGAATGAAATGCTTACATTCTGTTTCCAATTTGACAACTGAAAAAAAATTAGCAGCTTCAGCTGGTTTACAAAATCTACAGGCTAGAATTATTGACATGAGTGATTTTAATTTCCAGGGACAACAGATCTTTTCACATCTTCTCACTCGCAAAATAATCTGCTCTTCTGCTAGACTTTGAAGTCATATACACTTGTCTAACAAGGATAGGGTAGATAACCTAGAGCTGCTTCAGTTAATGGTCCACCAGCTTTAATAAGCAGCTAGTAAATATCAGCTTAAAATCCTTAATTTAGAAAGCTACAGGAACAAGCCCAGAATGATCAAAGACAGCAAACACGTCCTGAAGTTACCTTTCAGATGGGGGAGGAACTGAAGGAAAACAGTTACCCTCAAGTTCTCTTAAAAAATTAGCACTGACAACTAATGTAGCCAGAGGTAACACTTTATGCTTAGGTACAACTGCATGTCTAAACACTACCAGACCAGGCCTGTCCCCAGAAAATCTGTGTCTTGGAGCTTTTTAGAGTATTGAGCTATCTTCAGACTGGCAACGACTAAGGTTAATCCAAACTATTATGCAATCAATCTAATGAGACTGTAGAATTACATTTCATCCTCAGTGGAAGACCAGATCAGGACTGAACAGGTTAAGGTGCAGCAACCAACTGTAGTAACTACTGCTTAGAACTGTTTGGTTTAAAAAAACCCAGTGGAAACAAACAAATCTCCCAAGAAACCCCCAAGACCACCCAGAACCAAATCTACTAGACTTGAGGTTCTTATACAATCCCAACTTTATGATTTTCTCAGCTATTAAGGTCCAAAATTAAATTCTGCCTTAGAATTGCTTTTAAAATCATAGTAACTGGTAAGATCAGGACAGTAGGACTGATATGGACAACAGTGCACCTTCACTTACTTGCAGGTTTTTCTTCAGTCCAAAGGTATGGTACAGTCTGTTCTGGGGAACTGCTATCCAGCCAGATACAGAATTGCTGTATTGGAAAAAAAAAAGGAAAAAAATCTGAAGTTGAGTTTCAAGATATAAGAAAAGTACAGCAAGGACATGTAAAACTCAAATGACATGTTGTCTATTATCCTATCTTTAGATGTGTCAAATCATTTCACTGATAATGTCTCAGTTCACCAACAGCCTCCAGCACCCCTGATTCTACAGGTCTCTATCAAGTCCCAGGCCAAGCTGTATGTTATTTTACCCCAGGCTGAACAGTTTGAGAAAAATTAGATGTATTAAAGAGAATTCAACTTCTAATATAAAAATTAGGCAGGGCAAACCAAACAGGTACTATCTAAGATATGGCCATAATTTGTGACATACAGTTTCACAGTCAAGACAAAGATGTTTACTTTTTGATTACTCTTTGTACACTTCAGTCACGAAAAGGTGCAGTGTTCAGAAGCTGAGTACTATCCCAATTGACCCACACAGGCATGTCCAAGAGCCCACCATAATACAGCTATGTATGGCTGGGGCTGCTCCCCTCTACTGCAAAATTATCACACAACAGTGATGCAGCAAAAGATACGCAGTGTCACACTTTCTGCTACCATGAGAACCAAAGCTGGTCAACCACAAAGCCAACTAATGGTGAAACTTTCTGAATGATGAACAGTGCTGGTCTTTACAAGTTTCACAGCTGGGTTACAAAGGAAATAAGAACATTCATTTCCACAACTACAGCTAGTTAATCTTTAGGATTTCCCTTTCCACAGCAGGAGAGCTTACTTGTAAGCATGAAACTGATCTAACACACACCTGAAAAGCTTAACAAGATAGTTCAGTGGAGAGACAGACCCTAGCCAACACTTACCTCATCAGCTTGAACTTTTGAAACAAGGTCCTTAAATGCAGGAAGGCAGCTCAACCTCATCATTGCCTCTGTTTGCTCTACAGTCAAACCATTGATTTTGGGGAGAGATGCAGTGTTTAGTACAATCTCCTTCCCTCTCAAGAAGTGCTGGAATTCTGCATCATATGTAGGCTCCCTAATGTTAAGGGAAAAGAAGACCTTAGCTAGATGCCTTCAAGACAGCCCTCCCTTTTTCAACTGAAGTGAAGCAAGGAAACAAACATTTACCCAATAGTGCCTTTCAGTTTGATCCGGGCCAACAACATGGCAAATGTTATGTGATCCTGGTGCAGCATGCCACGTGCCACTCGATTGAAGGCCACCTAGGAACAAAACAGAGTAGTAGTGTAAGAAGCTTTGAACTCTGACCCTTCAAAAATTATTAAAGAATCACATTTAGTAATTAAAAAACTGAACCTGAAAGAGATCCTTTGTGATGATTGAGAGACGATGAGTATGGTCTGTAATTCCCTTCAGATTTGGGTTCTCATACAAGACATTGTGATAGATGTCCAAGAAAAACTGGAGGGAGTACTGGTACAGGAAATGTATCTGAAAGAGAAGAGAGTTTTTATTTTCTCTTCACAATCCTGCTGCTTGATAACCAACAGAGTATGCCTACCAAACTGGAATATTGGGCAGTGCCTATTTAGCTTTAACCAGTAAACACTCAAAGCTCCTGATAGGAAGAACTCAACCTACCTGTTTCAGTGACTCCATAGTAAAGTAGATACTGCTGCAAGCAGTAGAAAGAGGCAAGTACTGTTGGGAAACAGTCTCCACTTCTTGCATGACAATATCAGTCTCTTCTACTTTTCTGGTGACCTCTGCTGCTTCCTTCTTCAGGTTCTCAAGTGTAGTAATGATGGTGTCATCATCCAGGATACGTCCCTTCACTTCATTAAGTGCTTGTAGTAGGGATTTTTCCAACTGACGTAAGCGCAGCTGAAATTCACCTTAATTAGGAAAAAAAAAGTCACATTGTACAGATGTGTTAAAGAATTATGTGAATTGCATGTACTTTGCCACTGGGCATCTTGAAAAGAGTATGAAGACATTTCACTGTGTACTTCTACAGTATATGAATTGTATTCTTTTAGAACAGGAGGAAGTTAATTTTGGTAAACATACCCTGAAGCTTGAGGAGGTCAGAGCGTTTTTCATCAACATCTGGTCTTTCAGCTTTCAGGACTTCATTCAGACACTGGCTCTGCAAGCTGCTGCGAGTTACTGTGAAGTTCACAAATGTAACACGAGAGCAGAGGTCTGGTGGGAATTCAACCTGTCACAGGAAACATGGAAAAATTTTCTCAGCTCTCTTCACATTCCATTTCTACAAACAGGACAGCTTTTGATTTTACTTACTGTTGGATCTCTGGTGGACAGGAAGATAACGAAGGATGGTGACAAATCAATATCTTGGTCTCCCAGAGTAATCAGAACTCTGCCTCCAGTTCTTCGGACTTCACGATTCAGAACAGGATTCAGAACTGGATCATAGCTCTCCACATCCTAGAAAGACAGATGTATTAAAGACTGTTGTTTGCAAACATCTCAAGCTAAAACGCCCAAAACAACAGGGGCTTAAAACTGTGGTAAGCAAACAACTACCAGTTGGTTTAGAATAGGGATCACATTCAGAAGGTACCTGCACTTTAGATGTGTAGTTGAGCTACACAGGTACAGAAGAGAAGTATTATTAGTGGCTGTAATTTTGTTAGCTGTAAACCCTATTATAAACAGCACAAGCAACAGTTACTGATCTTTCCCATTTCCACACTAAGAAGTGAAAACCATACCCATTTCAAGTGAAAGTCAATTACTCCTATAGTTGCCTATTTCTTCATATTACTGAAATTTCTCCCTTATACTCAGAGTAGATTTAATTCTAGATAACCAACCATAGTAATTGCCATTATCTATGACTAGGGAAAGCACATGAAAACAAAGGAACAGATACACAGGTTGCAAGTAATTTTACAGTATGGAAAGATCAATTCAAAATAAAACAATTCGATCTCAAAATGGTGGAAAAGGAAATACCTTCTTCTGACTTTGTAGTTCACTAATTCTTCTCAGGACTAACACCACATGTCTCACTAGTTTACTTGTTAAATTGTAAATTGAAAATAAAGTTGCTTGCATGTTACTAAGATAAAAACTTCAAACTTTTCTAATACATAGGACAGAATTCAAGAATTTAAATAGCTTCTACAAGATCATGCCACTAACCTGAACTAGAAGTGGGTTACCAAATCTCAAAGCACTTTCCAAGTTCTTCCTGAAAGCGTCATCCAAGAAGCTTGTACGAGTTATCTTCCGGTCTTTATATTCATTCATGATAAACTCTGTAGCTTGCCCAGAGGGATCGATGATCAATGGATACCTTAAGTTAATAATAAAACACTTTCATTATTTAGGTTTTGACTGCAGACAGTGTCAAAGCAGTTTTATGACTTTACATTGAAGTATTAGTCTCAACTCTAAAATCTTGTTTATTCCTTCACTATGTTGAGGCAGGTTCAATGACTCACTTCAGTTTTAAAAGTTAAGTTTGTATTTGAGCAACAAAATAGCTCAAATAACAAAATAGTTCAAGCCAACTTATTTTAACAGCTAAACATAACAAAAAAAGGTCAATGAGAGTTTTTATGCTTACACGTGGTTGAGAGGCTTTTAGGAACATTAGAGGTTCACACCCCAGGGAAACAGTGCTTTGAAGGAGCTACTATGATTCAATAGGTGCAAGCCCTGCCTGCTGCAAGAATTCTGCTTAAGAACTTAACCCCTCAGAATGAAGTACCTGTTAAAGCGCTTGAGCATGATGGCATTCTCTGTGCACAGGTCATCTGCAGGCAGAGAACTGGCCTGCCAGCGCAGCCGCTCGTCGGCGTTGGAAAGGTACTCGGTCCTCGCAATGTCTGTGCGGAACTGCAGGAAGCAAACACAGCTCGTATTTAACCTGGCCTTCTCCAACCAGCTGGTGAAGATACTTTAAGTAAATGCAGCTCTACAAAGCTGCAACAACTTTCCAACAGCTCCATTCTTTACCTAGCAATCCTAAAGCTTAACTCCTGAAGTAAATCCTGCAGTATGGTTAACTTATCATTGACTGTATCTTTACCTGGATATTTGCTTGCTGCAAATGGTGAGACCACGTAGTGAACAGATTCTGACGCATCTGCTGATCAAAGTAGCCAGCATAGGCAATAAAAGCTCCTGAAAGTAAACAGTCTCCTGCAATAGTGGACATCTGGTTTTTGAAAGTTTCACTTGTCTTCTCCCATCTTTCACGTTCAGCAGAAAGACTCTTCAGAAGAGCTGTGCTACGGTTTACCTAGAAATAAGTGGTGAAGTAGATTCTTTAGATGAGGAAATGTTCTTATATTACAAATCTCTCAGAACACTTAAATTCTGACTCAAGGCCCAAGTTAAATTTAAAAGCTCAGAACGAGACTAAATTTGGAGTTCTTCAGTGCTAATTTATTAAGTTGATTCTAACTGTCACCTTGAGGAACTTCAAAGTGCTAAGTACTAGTACAGTAGCAACATATCAATGATGAGATCAAGTACATAGAGAAATCCACACTTCCCTCCTTGAAGTCCAGTTAAGACATTACAATCCCACTACATCCATGCCTGTTTTCAAAGGCTTTTTACATATTTTAAACCTTATGAGAACTGTCTTGTAAACCAAATAGCAACATGAGTTGGTACTTCTCTAACTTCAGACAAGTTTCTTTAGAGGCCTCATGACACCCAGAGACGGAACAGTACAAATGCACTGCACAGGGGAAACAACTAACTCCACTCTCAAATTCAAAGAAGGATTCAATTTTGGACTGTCAAAGATTAAAGAATGAAAAATTATTGGTATATGAAGTCTTACTTTTGCTTCTACAGCAGCCAAGTCTGCCTTAATAGCTTGAGCCTCCGAAATCAGTACTGCATATTCTTCTTTGTAACGGGCAATACTGGCCTCAAGATCACGAATCATTTGCTCCACTTCATTTGCTTTCTGTTGGTTGTCTTTGGCATCATCCTCCAGCTTCTGCAGTTCATTGCGTAGAGGTTCCACTCTTTTCAACATATCAGCATAGTTCAGCTGCAAATGGTAAATACAACCTTTACACTTTCTAAAATGACATGTTAACAGGAACCACAGCATTCAGCTACATACTATCAACTGCATCTTTTTAAATGCATGTACTTCGGACCTGTGTAGGAATTAGTAACTACTTAAGAGAAACTTAGTATTGTTTATCAGTCCCTAGGACTCTATTTTCAACTAAAAAGCACAGAAACATAAGTAGTTGCTCTTGCAAGATCCTTCTACTGCTCTGGAGATTTACACAAAGTCATTCAAAAGGTTCAGATCACATTAAGAAGTGCACATCCATCGTTTTACATAATATTCAATGGGGTGCCCATGCTAATCTGCCCTTCTTAGCAGTGAAAAGAGTAGAGCTAAGCCACAGAACAAATATGACAGGGCCTGTTGGCAAGATTCAAGTTAAATATTCTCTCCAGATCACGCCATTCCAAACAGGCACAGTTTCAACGAGCCAAGAATTTTATTGTATTGGAACACCAACAGGCAAGTAAAATCATTTTCGGGTATCTCACTCTGGGGTAAGATTCCCAAAGCCTATTCCTTTAGGAAACTTAAAAGTCTGCTTTGAGTGTGTCCTACCCTGAGGCAAGACAAATGCAGTCTCATTAAGAGGACTGCACTGCATTTTCCAGTGGAGAATTGTCTTGTTCTGTAGAATGACACCACATACAGAAAGTATCCACCAGTGTTCACTGTAAACCTGGTTTTTCAGTGCAGAGGCTGTATCACAACTGGCCAGTAATTCTCTGGCATGGCACTACATATCCCACAAGCATTCATCTAAACCATCTACTCCATCTCTTGGAAGCAAAACAGCTTGCAATACTTAGCTGAATAAAGGCAAATTCAGACCCTTTAGACATTGCTATGTGCCTTCCAGCTCACTCTTTTCACCTTGCCTTTGCTTCCTCAAGCTGACTTTACCTGTGCAATTGCCCATTTCACCATAGGTCCACAGGCCAGCGATGCTCTGTTTACAATTTCATAGTTGTAACTTGGATTTGACAGGTAGTTTTTCTTCATCTTCTCCCGGATGGCATCACTGCAAGGAAAGAATTTTTACAGATAGCCTGAGTACACTGTATGTCAGCACACAGGTGCTCAGTATCCCTTTATCTGGTCTGCCTTCCACTGCTGACAAGAAACATTTCCTGGCAGCTTTGCCATCAATATTTTAAGAGTAGTCGTTCACTAACTGTGCAAACTCTGTTCTGAAAAAAATGGAGTTGGAAGGGAATTCAGTAGTCTCTAGTCTGACCTTCTGCTCACATTTAGAGCCAGCTGGGAAGCTGACCAGCAGCCTGGTCTGTTATTGCTGAAAATCCACTTTCAACAGATAATGTGGCTTTGGACACTAACATGCTGCTTTGCAACCATGCCATTAAGTCACACAACAGTCACAAAAAGTCACAGCTGCTTTGTCCCAAATTTCATGATACACCCTGGCTTCAGCAGTCTTGTTTCTGTACTACCTGCATGTTCACCATGTGCAATAAGCTGGTGTCAAAAGAAGTCAAGTGCTACCAAAGCAATTACACAGAGAAAAGTGCAGTTAAGACTCTCTGTTCTTTGCAAGTGATTTGTTCACATAAATATCTCACACTTGCACTTTACCTGATCTCCTCAGCAGAGAAGTTAACAATGGTTGGAATGAAGTTCTCCCTCATGATGATGGAACGTATTTGTTTCCAGTCAGTGGTGCTTTCACCTAACAGCAGGCAGATGGACTCCAGTGCCAACTTAACTGCTGCAGGTGGATTAGCCATGGAACGGACCTCTACCAGGTGCTGCTTCTTTATTGACTTCACAGCTAACCAGTGCCAGAAAGATGAACAGTGTTGATTGGGAAGAAAAAAAAAAACAAAACAATTAGCAAAGGCCAGCATAGTACCCTGGATTTGTACAAATGCTTCAAGATTCTACAAAGGAATATGAGGTTATTAGAGAAGCAGATACTACTGAGTAACTACTACATTACAAGACACACTTCCACGAATATCAACTTGCTGAACGGGCACAGGCAACTTTGCTGCCTAAAAATGATTCACTCAAACCAGTGATTTGTCTACCCAGTTTAATGAATTACTTGTATGTATGCTGTCTGTTCAGCATCACTAGTCTCTCTACAGCTGGTCTGCTAGAAACTAAGCCACAAGCCATAGAAGGAATATCAAGAATCAGATTGGTACTATACGCAGAATAAAAAAAACCCAAAACCACAACAATCACAGCTCAAAGACTGTGAATTTAAAAGAAGGGATTTCTTCAACTCTGTTCAGCCCCATGTTAACAGCCTACACTTTTATTAGACTGGACCAACCCAGATCACAAGAAAACACATTCCCATACACCAGTTTTAGATCCAAGACCACAGTGTGATCTCTTGAGGTGCTAACATACCATTCTGAGCTTCAATGACAGCAGGCTCCACCTTGTCAAGATCTTCTTTCACACTCATCTGCTTGTCTGCAATGACCTCCTGCTGCTTGTGCAGCTGTTCCTGAATCTCCTGGCTCATAACCTGTAAGGAAATTTCACAGACAAAATACTGCCTTTTAGAAGCTGAAATTCTTCCAGCACTTGCTCTGTAGGCTCTGTTTTGTAAATAAAATAGTGCACACAGATTTAACAATTTCTTTTACCTTTTTCTTCTCAGCTTCCTGTTGATCTTTCACCATCTTTTTCAACTTGTCATTGGCTGCTGCATTTTTTACTTCCAGCTCCTGACTCTTTATTCTTAGGTCACGTCGCAATTCCTCCACCTAAGATCAATTATAAGATGGAAGAGAGAATTCATATTGAGCACTGAGATCTATTTACTCACTCCAGCTTTGTAGAGGGCAAAGTTTTAAAGATGCATACCTGATCAACTGTTTCCTTGATTTTTCTAAGACCAACATTCAAATGCATTTGCTGCTCCTCCAGTTCACTTCGCTTCTCATTGAACAAGTTGGCGTAATGGTTGATGAAGTCCAGATAGTGGCGTGGGGTGATTGCCATGGTTCTGCCTCCTCGTTTTGCCAGCCGAGCATTAGCCTTTAGGGAACAAAGCCTTGTAGAGTATGCACTGTTTTAAAATTTACTTGGATGCCAAGGATCACGGTTTTTAGGAAACTGGTGAATGATGCCATGGCCTAGGGGTAAGTGTAAGTTAAGCAGTGTAACAACATACCTGGTGAAGAGTCTGATGAACAAACACACAGCTATTAACAATAGCCTCCCTGTGCGTTGGTGGCTGTGGCAGCTTATCATACACAACTGGCATGTAATCAGGCACAATGTAATTTGGTTTTTCAAGATCCATTTTGCTTGTGAACTCTTTGCCAACTTGGTACAGTGCCTCAGTAGACCAGTCTCCAAACCAGTTCAAGACACATCTGAAATACGAAGCATTTGTGAAGACTTTTCCAAAAGTAGTGTTTTAATGGTACCTGTAAAATATGCTGGAATATGCAGCAATTACCTGTTGAAGAGAGCAGGAGAGGTAGCTGCCCTGTCCTTCAGGCCCTCAGAAGATGGATTCATAGTGAACACTACATGGAGATTGCGAATGACTTGGCTAGTGAACCATTTGTACAGTTCCTCATGTGAATCTAACATTAAACCTTCTTTCTGTGCTCCTTCTTTACACTGAGTCATGAGGGTAGCATATTCATCTCCTTCAAAGAGACCTGGAACCTAATTCCAAAGATAGTTTTGTTGCACTTTATAGTTGTAAAAAGGTGCAAAAAATATTTACTTAAAATCTTCTTACCTCTCCATTGGCTAGGAGAGTGTTCATTCTCTCCAGGAATCCAGAATCCAAGACATTTGACTCATCCATAATAAAAGCTATCTTTTCATTTTTACAGCCAGAGCGTCTCAATACTGTCCTAAGGTCTTCATCAAAATCTTCACCTGTGTATTTTCTGTGAACCTGGTAAGAGTTAACACTAGTCATTAACATTTTGGTTTAGCTTTTAATGGGATTTTAGGGGTCAATATATAAGTGGGAGTTTTGCCTTACAGGTTTTCAGAAGTTAAACTCAGCACACCAACCTTGATTTGGTAGACACTCAAACCATTCATCCAGGCAACAAATCGTGACAGGGTTGTTTTCCCTGCTCCACTGACTCCAATTAGAAGCAAGTGGCCCTGTGGCTGACGGAAGATTCTGAAAAAGAACACAACCAAGTGTGATTGGTAAGTGTTAGCAACTCACTGAAGCTTTCCCTAGAATGCCTAAGCTTCAAGTTAGTACCATAACGGACACACCTTTCCAGAGAGGATCCTGCTATATGGAGGCTGGCAGTGTATTTTCTATAGACAACAATGAGACCATGTTCCATTCTTACTCTGTACTGAGGCTATTCTGGCTTAGAGTAACTCTAAATACTGCTTATATGAGCAGCAATGGAAGTCTGAACATACCGGTCAATTCTTAACACATGATCCAGGACTTCATTGAACAGGACAAGAGGTACATCAAGTTCTTCTTCATAAAAGACTTTAAGCCTAGCTTTCACATAGTCTCTCAATTCTTCTTGATCCACTGGAATATAATCCTAAAAGAACCAGTCAATACAGTTTGAAGTTTAGTTAAGGGAACTTGGTTGGGGGTAAACTTATGAGTACGCCAAAGCAGAACTAACAGAATACTTAAAGTAGCAATCCTCTACAAAAGCTTAAGAACATTGTACTCATTTAACTTGCACAGGATCATGTCCACTGCCTAGAGTAGCACAGGTAGCAGCATGGAATTTAAACACTATCTACTGAACCTACCGTAGGCTGAGCCTGTGCTGCCAGTTACCAGAGAGACTGGGAAGTAGCACTACAGACTTACTCCCTTCCCCAATTTATTTTCAACAGCCTTTTTTGTCACTTACTACTGGTCAGAGATGGGTAGCAAGCAAGGTGGACTTTTGCCTAAACTCACCAGGATTTGTACAACTTGCCCAGATGAACCACTTCATATTATAAGACACAGGTCACCAGAAAATGTGTAGTATCAGTATTGCTCAAGGGTCACTGCCTTATCTAAGAGATTCTATAAGGAATAACTGTAACCTGGTAGTGTCACACTATTCTTGAAAAATAATTTATACTGCTTTTACATTCCATGGTAGCATCCCTGGCATAACAGCTATTAACTTTGTGGCAGAGTTCACTTCAGGTAATCATAGTAAAAATTTCCTGGAGATCAATTTAACAGCATGATGGGCCACTGATTATCACTTTAATACAGTCATAGGAGCTGCATCACTCAGTTGCATGTAACCTATTTAACTTTGGGGTATATATATTTTTTTTAATTTTAACTTGCCTTTGACAGCCAGTTGCTGTACAAGATAGGTCTGCTCATAGCCTTTTCTTTGTCAATGTTGGGGAAGTGCTTCAGAGCAACCATGTCAATGTTCTCATCAGTCCAGCGTCTCTCCTCATCTTCCACAAGTCTGGATAAAGAAATAAGTTAGTGAGTACAGTCCTCTGTAATGGGAGGATATAATCAAACCATGGCTGCACTATGAAGTGCATTTCTGCTTTGCACAGATACAGCTCCCAGGAGAGTCAAGCTGGAGTGAAAGGAAATATTCTCACTGGTATTCCAGCTATTTAACATAAAGCACATTTTAGTTTGATATTCTAATGAAAGTTGGCAAGGAGTAGGCAACTTGTTATGGTTTTGTTTCCCCAGCTCATGAATTTTTTACCTGTCCTGGAAGAGACGTAAGGCTTCGTGGGCCCAAATCCTGATAAGGCCTTCAACTGGTAAGGTCTCCAGTGGTCTTAATGCTTCGAATATCCCTCTCACCCACCGAGTCATTTCACGAGGTGAATAGATGTAGTGTGGCTGTGTGTCTTGCGTGAATCTCTCCTAAAAGTTTAAACTTAATTAGTTACTCTATCTTGAAGTTGCACCATATTTCTTACAGGCCTTGGCATTGCAAGATATTACTCTGACAGCATAATTCAGTCATTTTTGCCAGAACGCAAGTGATTAGTTGAGTTCTTGTACACATATTATCCATGTGAAAGGCTAACAACACATGTCAAATGATTCAGCACACAAGAAAGCCTTCTAACTGAGGTTTGGAGTTGCACTTCACAAGTTACCTGAGACATCGTGTAGAACTCTACCATGGCAGCAGTGAGAGGCTCTGCATATGTGCGAAGTGATGGGATCAGCCTCAGCATTGCACGATTGAATGTTCCATATATCTGAGTAAGTGAAGCTGGTCCAGGATAGTCCACATAGACCACAGGAACATGTCGTAAAAATCTGAAAGATTAGCACATTACACAGTACAGACAGTCAATTCTCTTCGTTATCTTTTGCCAAAATTAAATAACAGCTTGATTCAAAATCATCAGCAGCAATTGTAGTTGGTTTGACTGCTCCCATTCTCAAGTGTTTCAGACAGGTGAATCAACAGGCTAACACTGAGTTCACTGCCTGGTTGTCACGGTAAGAACCAAGCAGCAGATAGTGCAAAAGCAACGAACACTATTTCAGCACAGCTGTTGTTAAACAAGTGTATTAAGAACAGATTACATAATCAATGCTTCAGTTTTGACTCTTACTCCGCTGTTACCTAGAATTTACTAGACATATTACCTATGTGACAGAGGTTTCCTTCCAGGATCAGTAGGTGGATTACATGCACCAACAAACTGAATTCTCTCCAGTTTCACCCATGTCTGGTCAGATGTACGGTAGAACCCTCCATGTTCCACCATCTGGAACAAAAACATAAAAATCAAATCAAATCAGTGGAATATTTTATTTTCCTCTAAGTAGCTGTTGTGATACAGCTGATTACAAAGAAAAACAAACCTGTCTAATGAAGGATATGACTCTCTGTGTGCCATACTTATCCATATCTGGCAGGTTGATTTCATCACAGAACAGCACCAGCCACTTTCCTAATTGCACAGGAGCCAGCACCACTCCGTTAGGGGTACGCCTGTATTCACAGTAGTGATCAAAAGTTTTCAACAGCAGTTCTGGAGTGGTAGCACTTGAAAAGTTGAGTCCAACCACCTTAAAAAGAAAACAGTGAATAAAAAAATTAAAATACAGTAAGGACAGAAAAAGTGTATCAGGAGTCCTGAAAACAGGTATGTTTGGCTGTTCAAAACAGAAGTACATATACCATCCACATTACAGGTATATTACCACATATATACAGCCATATACAGCTTAGATATGCTTTGCTTCCCACTGCAGGTTCTCCATTTACCATGCAGCAATGTTTCTTGCCCAACCCTTTATTTTGAACATCACAGCCTCATGTAACTCCACTAAATACATAGAAGGATGAGAGCTACTCTTAAACATTTGCACATGTTTTTAACTGAACACTGAATGCAGAAATGCTCCACTGATACTGAAATGGCAAAGGAAGAAAGCAGCTTTAGGCTAGAGAACTTAAGAAATGAATTTGTATTCTCCTCAATGTGATTTTTATTTTTTGCTATATATACACAGGACTGACTGAGGTGAAGCTATCACTGAGTTCTGGCTAGGAAATAAATTCCATGCTATCTTTAATCTTAAAAAGATTAAAGACTTGCTACGACTCGGTAATTCACACACCCACGTGCACACACACACACACAACTCTCTTGGGTACCTCCATGTCAGGCAGAGCTCTGAGAGCACTGAAGAGCGTCATGGTCTTTCCAGAACCTGGTGGGCCACACAGCACCAGAGGTTTGTGCTCTGCCAGCCAAGTGTACAGCAATGCTTCATGGCGAACTGTATCTAGGGTTGGCACTACAACATCAGGAGCTGCAACTTTGTGTGTTTCAACTTCAATCTGAGGAACTTTGGATTGCCATGGCACCCATTCACCTGTAATGGACACCTAGAAGCACAAAAACGTGATTAGACAATTTAGATCAGGAATCCAGCTCAAACTCAGTAAAATTTATTTTTTTAAGTGACATCAAATTTGATGTCACTTATTTAAATATACTTTAAATGTTTATTTGATGTGTCTGCTGAAGTGTGAAACAGTAAAATTTAAGACAGTCTAGCAGTTTATTCTCCAGGTTTGCCTCCAAAATCTAAAGCAAGCTTTCATGAAAGCGAAAGAGCAACATTTCTAGTGCAAGAAAGGTTTACCTCATAGTCAATTATAGGTATGTTGGGTGCAGTTGGCAGTGGCACAGTGGTGATTCTCCTAATGTATTCTCCCAGCTCCGCTCTCATTTTCAAACGACTGTCTCCAGAAAGAGACCACAGTATCGCATAGACCAGGTACCTCTGTAAGAAGCAACAACAGCAAATATTGGTTTTAGAGCAATGGAATGAAGCTCAGTGAGTAACTCAAACCTAGGCAAATGCAGGAGTCACTTAACAGCAGATTGCACTACCTGGATGTAACGCTCCAGCTGGTCTATCTGCATGGGGAAGTCGGGATGGTTGGCGTTGTACTGGGCCACGTTGCGGCAAGCCTGGTGCAGCATGGAGAACAGAGAGCCGAGGCAGCGCAGGCGGGTGAGGTCCATGATGTGCTCCAGCTTGAAAGCGTGTTCAAGTGCCTTGGTTACCAGGCCATTGGATGTGAAATACGGCTGCATGATCGTTGCAGCATCTCTCTGAATCTGTTGGGGGAGACAAACACTGCTCTAAGCATTTGCTTCTCATTTGACTACCAGGCAGAAAGAAAAGATTTTGTTTAAGGTTTGGAATGCTTCATACTAAAAAAAAAAAAGAAAAAAGAAAAAAGAAAAAAGAAAAAAGAAAAAAGAAAAAAGAAAAAAGAAAAAAGAAAAAAGAAAAAAGAAAAAAAGAAAAAAGAAAAAAGAAAAAAGAAAAAAAGAAAAAAGGATGTGAAGAGGAAGTCAGCTTTTCTATGACAGGCTGTCATAAATTCTACATATGGTGTATCCGTGATACAAGCATTTTTACTACTTTATCCCATAATGTAATCTAAGTTATACCTGCAACATTGGGGATGCTGCTTCTTCTCCTTCGTCTTCTTTGCCCTTTCGCCTGCGCTGAGCTTCCTCCTCACCTTCATCCAGAGGAATGCTTCTTAGTCTGGCCAGGAAGTTATTGAATATCATGTCTGTACTGAGAACATCCTCACTGAACCAGACCATACCACACCTTGACACAGTAGCCAAAGTGGCGTATTTCAGATCCTGTACTTCAAACATGATACGCACCTGAAAAACAAGAATTTAAAACAACACTTAGGAGTAAAAACAACCAACCAAGATAGAAACAACAGAATAAGCCTTTTCCTGAAGAAACAGAGACCTTTCAAAATATTCAAATTTTCATTTAAATGTTGAATAATCAACATCAGCATTATACTGTCCTAAGATAAGTTCGTAATTATTGACATTTACCATAAGACTTATATAATTCACATTTTGTCTTACAGGGTCAGGTTAGGTGTAACATAAAATGTTTCCACAAAGACCCTTTAGTCCAGCAAACCACAATTTGAACTCAGTATTGCTTTGCTTGTGATGATAAAGAGGCACAACACTAGTACATATTAAATTAAACCAACAAGCTTATATACAGCACATAAACACAATGTAAAGAAAGTAACATTACATTTGGTGGGAGGCTGAGACGTTCTCCATTCGGCAGAGTCAGAAGTTTGTTGTCATCCAGAACAGAGTTCAGGTTCTCAACCCATTCAGGGTCTACATCACCATCAAAGATAATCCACTGACGTTTTTGTAGTTCACCTCTCACATTGTCTATGATTCTATTTTAAAGGAAATATTCATTGAAGTAAAGAATTAAGACTCAGTAAGGTCAAATTATCCTAGGCACAAACGTACCAGCCATTTTGTATTTGTGCTATTAAAGACTTACTTTCTCAGGACATGTGTAAACAAGCCATCTGTCCATTCCCTGGTATTTGGATCCAAAGTACCATAGAGGTGATCTTTGCTAATTGCTTTTGGATCTATAATGTGAGCAACACCTTCCACACCCTCCAGGCGTTCAAGGGCCTTCAGAAGTACTCTCCAGGCCATGCTCTTTCCACTTCCAGAGGGACCAACCATCATCAAACCATGATTTATCTGTGTAATCTGATACAGCTGAAGAACCTGTGACACAAGAAATAATGCACCAATTAACTTCAGCATTTAATCTAAAATTGCAGGTATTGTTTGTTTAAGACAAGAAAAATTTAAAAGCTTTTGATTTTCATAATATAAAAGAAAATTTAGTCTTATACATAAACTTCAATTCCACATTTTCAGTTTTCTATTTTACCTTTTCAACCCACATGCCACCAACTTCCTCTCCATCACCATAGGTAAGGTACATTTCCTGACACACTTTCTTAAGTTCCTCTCTCAAGGCCGTCATCTCTCCACGGTGATACTGTACTCCAGGGAATACATCAGAAAGGAGACTGAACAGCAGTGGAATATCTTCTGCAACCAGTTTTGGTACCATAGTTTCACATACACTTTGGATCAGGATCTGCAGAGAGAGAGAGTCACATTTCACTGACGATTTTGTCATTAAGTTCACTTTACCAAACGTGTCTGACAAGGAATACTTCACTAAATACTTTGCTGATTAAGTACCAGACCAGGGTAGTCTTAGTCAAAACAACCACTGAAGTCGTTTCAACTTTGGAACTACCCAATGATTTCCTATTGATTTTCAGTTTATACAAGTCTTTCTTATGTCTCTTCATTATGCTTTTGGCATTAATTGCTGAGATGCTGAGCAGCAGTGTCACGGATGCACCACCTCATATGAATAAGTTTTGCACTATGATTCAGAGACTTAGAAGTCATGTTTAACTTGGTGCTTTTAAGCTATCATATTACCTTTGGTAAATAACAGTATTTTGTTCACATGGCTTAATACTAAACGGTAAATACTGAGGGGTTACATTATTTGTTTATTGTGCATCTTCTGTCACAGAAGAACTTTGCACACACGTTACCTCTTGCTCTGGCAAGTTCTCAGCGATTTCTCCCTCATCAACAACTTCACCACGCTCTTCCTTCTCCCGCTTTATCTTCTGAATCCTCTCCCTCTTCACATTACCTGCACTAACCAGCACACTCTTCAGTGCTCTCAGGCCAAAATCATAGTGACTTTGGGAGGACAGCTGTTCATCACAAAGCCTAAGAAGCAAAAGAGATAAAATACAATTTGATTCTCAGTATGAACCAACATAACACTCAGTAAATGTCATTCTTTACTTGAAATGATTGCTACACAATGTGCTTAGTGAGTTGCAAAGAATATTACAGCTTTGAACAGTAAGTTCTATTGTTACTGACTGGAGCCAAACTTGTTACTCACTTGAAGAATGGTACTATCTTATTGGCAAGAACTTCAGCAGTACGGAAACCTTGGGAGTACAGCATGACCTGGGCAATCAACTGACGGTCTGGTTTTGTCATTGCCAAGCTACGGAACAACTTCTTCAAATTGTCAGGCAGATTAGATCTGCCTGCATAGCCAGGATTCATGGTGATGAAGATAGCCATGTCAGGGCTCACTTTGACTTGTTTGTTCAGCAGCTCACAGGTAATGGGTGTTGCAGCTGAAAAGAGAGTGCATTTAATTATACCTCAGGCAGATCCATCACTCTGAGAACTGAAGTCATGCATTATTCCATTTTAGTTTCCCACAGTAATAAGTTTCATCAAATAGTTAAGTTTTGACATAAAGTAGCTTCATCCTTGCATTATTTGCAAGAAATGTAGCAGAGCAACAGAACAGCCTGAAGGATGTTAGAGAAGAATTACATACTCTTGTCATAGTTGGGGTTCGAATGCTCTCTCAAAGCTTCCTGGATGCACTGAACTTGCTGTGAAACTGCAGAGAGCATTCGCTCCTCCAGTCTGTTGAACTCATCAAAGCAGCCCCACGCGCCTACTTGACAAAGACCCACAAAGATGCGTCCCATTGCCTGCAAGGAGAGGGGAAAATTCACTCAACTGCATCAGCAAAAGGAGCAGAGAAGAGCACTTTATACAATGCATCGAAAGCAGGAAGAAGCTGTGTCTATTTGCAGGTTACTGCATTTGCAGTATTGTAAGAGACATGAAAGTGTTTTGAAGTTCGGCTTTCACTGCTTCACAGAACCACAGAAGATGATCATAGCTCCCTGTTACTCCATACTGTACTGCAGTGTGTTCCAAAACAGGCAAACTAAATCCACTGCATGTTTTGTTTGCTGATACCATTAATATCAGGTGCAGTTCTAGTCCTTTATCGCAAGGAGAGTACAAGAATTACAGAACATTTCAGAAGAGCAAATTGGATGGCCAGAGTATGACAACCTTTCTGCATAAACAACAGCCTTTAGGTAAGATTCTGCAGAAGGCAACATGAGGGAACATGATGGAAGTCTAGAATCTATCGGTTTTGGATGAATAGGTATCAATTATTCACTGCCTTTTCTATTACAAGAACTTAGGAATCATTAAAAAAAAGACAAAAAAGTGCTGCCCTTTCATGAAGTGCATAGTAATAGTGCACAGTGGAACAATTTGGTAAAGATCTTATAGAACCAAGTGTGTAAGTGGATTTAAGGGGAGAAATGGTACACGAAGAAAGGTTCACTGGAGTGTGAACAGAGTAACACACTTCCACCGGGACATCCTGATCGTCTTAACTGTCAGAGGGAGGAAAGGGAGCTGGGGTAAGGAAGGACCACATTATCTGTGATATTAATATACTTCCTAGGCATTTTCCTGCAGTCACTCCTACAAGCCAAATGCTGGCTAAATAGAATCCTGATCTGGTCAAAATAGAGCTGTACAGAAAAAAAAACCACACATGGGCAACCTGGCAGAGTCCGTAAAGTTTAGTGATTTCTTGTCCATGTTTAATATTGTTTCTGATCTATACATTTGACCAAGGTTTTCATTTGAAGATCATTTACTGTATTACAGTTTACAGAGATAATTCATCTGGTTCTCAGTTTGAAGATGCTATTAATCTTCAAATATCTGGATAAATTCTCTTAGTTTTGAAGAATTCTTCACATGCTGAGGTAAACTGCACAGCCGTGTTGTAAAGGATAATTTGGTAATAGTACAGCTACTTCGGTGATCTCACACTCCCATCTGTTCCTCATTCAACCAGTACTACCAATGCAAACTACATAGTTTAAGATACTTTCCTAAAGCCGGTCTTAAGCCTCTGCCCCTATACTTCCCCTCCCTCCATCTGCTGTTACACAGCTACCTGTTCAAAAACCCAGAACCTCTGCTCTAGCAATGTTCCATCCCACTTCTGCTTCAGGCATTTTTCTTGTTAACAGAGTTTCTATATGACCCACAGATACCAGCTCAGTTAGGACTTCTACGTAATCATCCTGAAAATAAACACTGCTGGCTGTTCCAGGGTTCTGGAGGGATTCCTACTGCTTGTTAACAAAGATTACACTGTTTTAATCAAACAGCTTACCTGGAAGTCAAATGTTTCGTCGCAGTTGAAAACCAACACAAAGCGGCCAAGCTGATGTCCAAGAGCTTTAACAGATTCTGTTTTACCAGTACCAGCAGGACCTGTTTTTGAAATGGGATGGACATGCTTTAGAGTTTATCATTTGAGTACCACTGCCAACTTGTACAATATGCCAGCATGTGGATTCTGAAGATGTCTGTTTAGGAGGGTTCAACAAAACTTAAAACTGTTTTGACTTCCCCCAGAAGACCATTTTGTTTTTCGGTATCTTTGTTATAAGTGCTCTGCATGTTCACATTCATGCTGTATTGTGGGGGTGCACATCCTTTCCCCAGTCCACCCCCTAAACCCCATCCCAGGCCACACTACAGTCTCAGAAAAGCTTGTTAGGGCCTTGGCCTACATTAACAGCACCAGTTAGCTCCCCTTGAGCTTATCAGAAACCCTGTCCGCTCCCACTGCTTCTGTTGTCTAATGAGCTCCTGTTTTCTACTTAATAACCTTGAGACTTAGATTTTTTTCTGTCTGAAAATCAGAGCAAGTAGAAAAACATTTTTTTGTTGGACTTCTCAAGGAATGTTTCAGTAACTGCCTAACTCGGATTGTGGCCAGGATGGCAATTTCCTGATGACTGAAATTAGTAATTTTGCAACTCTATGAACAGTGGTCCTAAGCAAGATCCTTTGAGATCTCCTGGACAGCAGCAGGCTGTGGCCAAGATCCCCCTCCCAGTGCGATGCCTCTTGGAGCTTGTGATCTCTCCAATTTGCAATGGAGGATTGCATTGAAAGCCGACAACTGAACCTGGACTGATATCCCTCACTCCTTGAGATCCAACCCTTCATTTCTGCAGAGATGCAAAGGCATCTGACATATTTCACTGAATTCAAGGGGAATTTTTCATAGGTATACCTCTGCACATACTTCATGTCTGTGTGCCTTATGAGTGTTGCCAATTTAGGTCTATAATTAAGCTAAACTTTTTGTAAAATTATTGCCGTGCTTTAATAGGATAGAAATCCTATTGAATCATTTTGTTTTAATCAATTGTTCAAGTAGTGCTATTATTGTATTGATTAGGTAATTAAATGTTGCTAAATCTTTTAGACTTAAACTTGATCCAATCTGAAGCTAAGTTTGGCAAGGGAGTCCACTCTGACCCTTTCGACCCTACAGTAGCTCCCTTATCGCTCTGCTTCCCCTTCCTGTTATCCCTGCTTATCCTTCTGTGTCCCCAGTCTCCACATAAACCATTTTAGATTTTTTTAATGTGATTTTTCCTTGTGTGCTTTAACTATATAGTAAGGAATAGAATGAACTCTGCCATAGAATTTGTTGTGCTTTTACAAATTCTTATTAAACCTGCCTTTGTTGATACCTCACTAGTGATTCTTTAAGTGACTTAACCCACTCCTTTTCATATTTTTTAGAGAAGATAAGAATTTTATACACTTGTCTCACAAACTTACCAAATGGTGATCCTCCAAGTCTTGCCTCTAGGGCTTGTGTCATTGTTAGGTAGCAGCGGTCAGTGAGGGGAGTCTGTACCAGCTTATCCTGAACTCCAAGGTACTCAAAACCATAGTTGAATTTGGCATTTGCCATCTGAATGGAGAGCTGTTGCAACACATCTGTCTGCTTTGGGTCAAAATAGAACCGCATCTGGCTGAGCCACTCGAAGGATTTGGAGTTGTCGATCTTGCTCTTGATCAGTGATCTTGTAACATCCCTCTGGTGCACCAACTCAGTGATCTGGAGAATGAAGTAATTCCTTAAGCCCACAATACAAGCCAACAAAGGCTAATAAAGACAGGAATCCTACAGCTTCTCAGAGCTGTGTGCACAGTGAACTGGCATTATTTAGAAATCATAACCTAAAACTAGTTTCTGGGGTTTAAAATCTGTTGCTACAAAGCCAAAACTAACAATGTTGCCTACTGTTCTTAATGACTTCCCTAATTTACAGCAAAGCATTTTGGCCCAGTTAGCCTGTTAATCCATTACACTACTGAAACTAAGTATTTTACTTGCCAGAAACCGGGTATTTCCCTCTAAAAATAACCCAGGATAATTTTAATTTCCACCCCCCATCTCCAACCGCTATCTACAAACAAAAGCATATTATGATTACAACAATTAGCAACTTAATGACACATTTCACCTTTGAATGAAAAAGATCAGTAACTTCCACACCTGGAAGATCCAGTTTGAAGATTAATTCACTGAGATAGCCTATAATACGGTATCATGCATTAAGCTGACTGGAGTGAAAAACTACCACCACCTACATTAAGGATCAGGCCTTAATGTAAATGCTTAAATGGCAGAAATTTTTTTTCCTGGAGGAATTGTAAGCCTTAGACTGATCAATTCTTCATTAAAATTTAAAAATGCTCACCTGTAAACCCTGAAGAGGAAAGGACTTTCTTACTTACCAAGTGCTCCAGTTTCCTTCTGCGAAGGGGTGGCTGCTCCATCAGCACAGAGTCTGCCAGGACATTGAGTGTGACCTCAACATTGGCCAGCACAGACTGGAGAGGACTGTTGTCTCCACCTCCACCATTGAGGGCTGACTCCACATTCTCAGACCAAGCAATCTGGGCTGACAGCACAACAAGTTGAGCCTGTGTAAAAAAACCCTCATCAGACTGTTTTCCTTGCTGAAGTAACCAAGCTGCAGTATACTTAAATGTTCCACATTAATACCTGGTATTTGTCAATCCAAGAGATGTAGACTGCTGGATCAATTGAAGTTGCTTTTCCAAAGATTTCTACTTCAGTAACAGACTCTGCAAGCAATTTAGCAAGGGTCACTCTCATTTCTTTTTCAACAAGAGTGAGCCACTCATTGATCTTGGGATGTTCTGTGATGGAGACGGGTGTTTTGAACAGCACCTGCAAGAATTAAAGGTTTAAGTCAGCCCACATTCACTTATTTTCAGAATTTTATTTAGAAATACTGCAGCTATACCTCCTCTCCTTCACGTGAGGATATCCCAAGAACCACAGAATTGTCTTCATTGAGAATAATGCTAGAAACTCCAGCAAACATTTTCTTGAAGTGTTTCTGCAACTTAGCAACATTTTTGCTGTTTCCAATGATTTCAAGCAAGTCTTCATCACCAACAAAGTAGAACCTATTAATCACATAAAATTAGATCTATATCAGAACTCCAACTATCACTTTTAATTTACAATTTATGCTTTATCCATGGCCACCACAAGGAAGTAACTGACAACCATTTTCTCAACACAGCAAAAGGGAATGAACCATACATTTGCTAGCAGTTACACCTCAGTGCTACCATTAAGTTCATGTGGTCTGTACCATACAGAAGTGTATACATACTCCATAGTGTGGAATATTTTCTTTACTTACCCATCTCTGAAATACCCACAGTGGAGTTTGGCACTGAACTGCCTATCAGCCAGGAAGAGCTCCCACTCAGTACCTCCCTCACCCTTATTTTCTCATGCTAAGTGACAAACTAGTTGACGATTACAGGTAAGCCCAAATCAATGACCAAAATACTGGACTGTGACAATTTTAGACACTGTCCTTCAATCAAATGGCGGAAGAACCTCTTCAGTTCCTGATTTTTTCAGAAATCAGCTGCAATGGTTCTTTAGGCAATATCCAAATCCTGCAACCAGCTACAGGGAGAGATGAGCAAGTAAAGGAAGTTTCAGCCCCACTTCTGAAGAAGTAGCTGTAATTGAATTCTGTATATAAACAATACATATTTAAATGGTCATAACATCTCATATACATGCACTACAGGAGAACTGGCAGAGGCTTTACAGAGCAGTACACCCATTCCTGCACAGAAACATCAGATTACTTCAGGAGTCAACTGCTTACCGAGGGAAAGAGGACCTCTCCCTTTCCAAGTATTCTCCCAGCGCTTTCTGTATCTTCCCAAGTAAGTCTGCCAGTCTCTCTAATGATCTCTGCACACCTTGAATGTTAAGAACATCCATCACAAGTGGGGATTTGGACACCTTTTTCATGAGTGCCAAAAATTCAGTGCTGATGCTGCAAGTAAAATAACACAATACATTAGTGCAAACTCAGTAACCACAGGCCTACAGAACACCAAAGTTACTTGTCTCTAAACGACCACCCCACCTCTAATGGATGCAGTAGCTCTAGGGAACACAAGCCTAAACTCCCCAAGTTCCTCTTTATCTACCTCAAACCCACAACAACAAAATTTAACTTCTTTGTAATGTTCAATCTACCAAGTCCAGGGCAGGTCTACTTATCTTTACTTCCTGAAGAGATGTATAAATCTGATTCTTAGATCTGACTTGAAGTGTGTGGAATGAGTAAGTATAATCAGACCAACTTAAAAGAGAGGCAGTAGATGTTTAAAGGTGAGATTAAAGGCTGCAGCAACAGAAATCAGCCTGTCTGTTGCAGCCACAACACCAGAAAAACCCTTGAAGTAACTGACAGGAACTAGCAAGGAAAACGACCTGAGCCTAAATAATCTAAAAATTGTACATCAGCCCATTTACTATAAACATTTTCTGCTATAGTTGTACCTCTTTGCTTGATGAACTTGTGTCTACAGCAGCTGTAATTCAGCTGGACCAGGTAAAAATGCAGTCAGTATTTCAACTCAGAGAGTGCTACAGTGAGTCATGAAGTTTCAGGCCTGCTCACATGGTACCCTCAAGTGAGGCAAGAAAACAAAATTGAAAAGTTACCTCTGGAACCGCTGGGTCTCCACAGGCAGCAAGTGCTTGATGTCTGCACTGCCAGTAAAGATACCCTCCAGGTAGACCCACCGCCTTTGGACGTCTATCCAGACATCAAAGAGTGCCATGATACGGTTCAGCTTATCTTCCCAGCTAAGGGCATCTTCCTCAAACACCTGAAGTTTAAACACTGCATTAATATTCATTTTAATATTATTATTAAGTGTTTGACTACTACTAATTATTAGAGGAAACAGTTTTTCGAGAGTTAGAAAGTATGCATATACAATTAACAGTCTGTCAGCTTTAAACAGTGAATACAGTCCCTGCTGACAAAAATATAAACTAAACAGAAGGGGAAGGCAGAAATGAACAAAAATTCTTTAGCTTTGTTTTCCATTTTACCTTGTAGTATGGTGACAGCTTCATAGCAGACACACTGTTAATGTGCTCCTTGACTTTGTTGAAAAGGTCATCCCATCCACGAATCAAACGACATTTGTTCTGGTAATTGACCAAGTCCAGTTCATAGGTGTTCCACACTTCTCTTATCTGAAGAAAAAGACGTTCAAGATATGACATCCATCATTTCTGCTCCAACATAGTTACAAAGTAGAAATGTATTACAGTAATCAGATAATATTTTCTGTACCTGAAGATTCTGGTCTTACGCTCAAGCTTTTTTTGAAGATATTGAGACTATGATGCAGTTAAGGTGGGATCTTTGCAGTCACTACCAAGAACTGCTTTTCCCAAATAATGCAAGTTTCATCAGAAGAAGTTTACACAGCTTAAAACTGCTACCCAAAACACAGCAAATGATAGAGTCTCAGCACTTGTTTCAACAGCTTAGAGTGACAAGTTTACTTATACAAGTAGCCACCTAACAGCAACCCTCAGATTTGCTATTACATGCATACATACAAAGAGCTGATACTAGCCTGTTTCAAGAACTCTTCCAAAGCCATCTCTCCCTGAGCCACAAGCAGAACATCTTTGACAATTGCTTCATTTCTCTGTAAATCGACATCCCAGATCTGGCCCAGGGTCAATTCTGACACAACCCAGTTAACATGAAGCCTCTTCATCAGCTGTTTCCAGTGCCGGTCTTTAAGGGCCTCCGATTTCAGTTCGATGACTAACATGTTTATCTATAGAAGAAAAGAAAGCAAGTTACACCCCTGAACTAGAATATATAACACATGCATTTTAGAAATGTGTGCAACTTACCTTCATGTAGCCCTTCAGAAGTCTCTGAACATACTCATAGGAGGCATACTGCCGCAAACGGGCAGGGAAGTTTTTCAGTTGGTTCAACAGACCATCCAAGTTTTGTCGAAGCTGTCAGAAACATAAAAGCAATGAAATCTTTCTCGACAAGTCCTGTGCACATAACCATACAAATTCCCTATACATTTGTTAAAGAAAATTCACTCTAATGAGACATTAGCAACAGGACAGCTCTTTTAAGCATTATCTGTATTTGCCTAAGATGTAGTTACTCTACAGTAGAGAATGTAGTTTTATTGGTCTGATTGAGATTTATGATGCAGTCTTGTCACAGGCAGTTAGTTTACAGATTACTGTTCTTTCTGCTCTTTACCTCCTGAGCACTAAACTAAAATCAATGCTGTTTACCCAACTGTATAATGAAGTTTCTCTAATGTGGTCCAACAGCCTATTTAAAAACAGCAGTTTCTTCTCTGTAGATGCAGTCCAATCTCAAACTATGGAAACTGCATAAATTCTCTGTAAGGTTACTTAAATCATGACAATCCTGTGAATATTTTTAGCTTAGCTTCAGAAGAAACATGCTCACAAGATACTCAAAAGACTGACAACATAGCATGTCTGTCTGAAGAGGTCTATTTTCTAATTTGCGTATACTTGTGGCAGTTATATTGTTCATGTACACAAAAGTGAAGTACCTTGCGAGGCTGTACTGAGACCCAGGGTTGTTCTTTCATTTGATCAATCTGTTCCCAGACCTTGGAGAGTTCAGACCAGACACCTTTGAGATCCTGCAGCTCTTCAAGGGCTACCTGTAATAAAGAATGTATCAAACATCAGCAGTCATTCCTAATTTTTTCAAAGTCAATAGCATGGGTGACATAAACAAAATACTTCTAATCCATCAAAGACCTTTGCATAGTTTGCCAGTTCGACAGAACAGCAAGTGACTAAGATGAAATCTTCCATCTCGGCTTACACAACAGTTTCAAAAGAATAAGACAGTCAAGGAAGAGATCACAGACAAGCTCTGAAGGCTAGAACTGAGGCAGTGTGGAGACTGTGCCCTGATATTAGTAGAGCACAACACTACAAGCCACTCTCCTGAGGGAGAAAATGATGGAACAGAAACATTTTTTATCCAGAACTGACAGGAAGGTGTGTGAGCAGGTTGTACCTGGACGCGCTCTTCGCTGCCACTGAGCAGCCCAGTATCTGTGAGCTCCAGAGCCTCCTTGGCCTTGGCACACTTCTCACGGTCATCCTTCAGCCGGCCGAATTTTCCTTCGTAAATGGTAAGAGCTTGAAGAGCCTCTTCTGGACGCAGATTTCCCTAAAGTTTGCATGGGAAACATTAATCCAATTATCCTACAGTTACGCCGAAGGCAAGTTAAAAGTGGGAACTAAATATAAATGTTGGTTTGTCTCATTTTTTTACATTTCCATTTTGCTGATAATAAGACAACTTACTAGTCCACATTTCAGTTTTACACGCAGTTTTTGGCTTTACTAAAAAGCACTTCAGGAAAAAAAAAAGCAAAAAGCAGCTTGTTTCTGAATCCTCCTACACGCACACCTCTGACATATATTTGTTTCAGACAAAGCTCTCTTAGACAATGAAGTAATTTACTTTTCTGCACCTAACAGAGGCCTATGTTTTAAGGGTAAATTTCCCTCTGCAACTATTGCCAAAAATCAACACACTGACAGGTTATTACAGAACCCTTAAAAAGACTTTTACTATAATCTAAAATGAAAAACTGCAAAAAAATCATAACAACAAACTCCCTACTTCTTGCTGAATGCAGAAGATCTACCTCACCGAATATTAATCATCACTACTTACTGTTACGGGCTTTGTTTTCTCCCAGTCTGTGAGTAAGTCAGTTGTTCGGCTCTCCACTGCACGGTCCTCTTGAACTATTTTCATCTGCAGATTTGCTACTTGTTGTTGAATGGCAGAATCTTTCCTACGCATAATGTCATTAAAGGCACCCCACTCTCCTTCGATGTTGTCAATGTACAGCCAAGAGGAAGGGAACTGGAACCTTTGTTTCTCAAGCAAGCGCTGACCATTGCGATAAAGCTACAGGACACAGTGGTTTTAAGTTAAGAAGACAAAACTTAAGCTGCAAGGCTAAATAAATGCACTTTAATAAATGGTCACTACAGAGCTCACAGGATTTTTAAGAATATGAAGTTTCAGTCTGTTTTTAAGAGAACTTGAATATCATTTCATGATTATGATGAAGTTGCATTTTATGAGCTAAGCCTGACATTTCCACAAGTCAGAATCATTAGCAAAAGACAACAAACCTACCTCAACTTGCTTTTCAAACTGTTTGATTTTACGTTTCAAGGACTGCACATATGTGATGAATGTCACAGCATCTGATGTGCTAGCAGTGTCCACAGAATGCTGCTCCAGCTCTTGACGGGACTGTTAAGGGCACAAATCAGTGTTTCAGCACTCTACAACAGTTGATCTGAAAGTTAAACACTGAAATTAAGACTTTTCTTACCTTAGAAATTTGTGAATGAAACTCTGTCATATTCTGACCAAGCATTTGGCCAAATTTGCTGAGCACTTCCTTGTGCCAGGAGTCATACTTCAAATTCACCTTTGATTGTACCTACAAGTGAATAATGTTACATAATAATAATTTGTCACCCTTGCTGTTTTCTGTTACACACCTATTCTGAAATTCAATGCATTTATCACAACAAATAATTACAATTTCTTACCTTGCCATAATCTATGACAACAGGTCCAAACTCCTTTCTGGTTTCTGCATTGTCAAATGTTCCTCTTGCCTTTCTTATCTGAACCAAAAGGGCTTGCCACTTATTCAGGTCTTCTCCAAGACGATTGTATATATTTTCAGCCTGCATATCCCACAGACACTGGTACTGCAGCCAGACCTAATGGAGGTATTTCACAATGTTCAGAACTTCTCCAGTATACTCCAAAGGATATGTTTCCCTCCAGCTCTGAGGAAAACTGAAAGTGCATGTTCATTTTAACTGTTCCATTATACCCTGTCAGCCTCCTACCTTGACATACTGCTCCACTTCAGTCACAATTCCCATGACAGCTGAGTATGACTCCTCCAGAGCTGCAGGGCCATCCGGCATCCTTGTCAACGCATTACGATAGAACTTCTCCTCCTCAGACAGCTCATAATGCACTCCGACCTAAGAACCACAGTTATACTTGTGATACACATGAAGTTTCAAGGCACTCAGGTTTGGTTTAAGATCAACACACTAATATACTGAGGACAGTTAATTACTAAGTGAAAGCAATTGCTCAGACTTAGATACAGCTTCATTACACTTACTTGATATCTCTGACTTTGAATTCTTGGCAGTGACAGGATTACCATTTTCCAAGAAAACATTTCTTGGTAAAGTTTGTATCTACAGTCTTCAATTGGTGGATTCAAGTATATCACCTGGTTGGTTATTCTTAGTTCATGTACAATGTTCTGCAGAAACAGTAAAAACACTCTGTTTTACTGGCAGATACGGCTTACATATAGACAATAATTCTGGACTTCAAGAAGCACTTCTCAAAAATCAACTTGCACTTCAATGGAAAGAGGAAAATATTTCTCCAAAAACAGATGGAAGAAATATTTGTCTCCCATATAAGACTCAGAAATAATTTCTTCATTAGTTAATTTACGATAAGGAAAAAACCAACCAACCAAAAAAAATCTAAAGTGAAAAAAAACCAGAGGAAAACTTACTTTGATCTTGGGTTCACCACCAGGCTTATGGCTCACTTGAGGAGCATCTGTATCCATGTCAACTTCTGCTTTGTCATCTGCTTGTCCCAGAAGAACCTGGGTCCAGGCCCTCAGTCCAGCTTGCAAACGAACACCCAGGATTCTTTCAATCTAAAAAAAATGAGGCACATTGGAGGAAAAGCCTGCATATTCACTGCATGAAGATCTCCACTATCAATATATTCTGACAGGCACTACAGCACCTCAAAGAACCAAGTACTCCTTTACTAAGCCATTCCAGCACCAGAAGGGGCTTACAAGAACTGAAGGGACTGTTTAGGGCTTGTAGCAATAAGACAGGGAATAATGGCTTTGAATTGAAAGAAAGCAATTTTAGATTAGGTATTAGGGTGGTGAGACACTGGAACAGGTTGCCCAGAGAAGTTATGGATGCCTCATCCCTGAAAGTGTTCCAGGCCAAGCTGGATGGGGCTTTGAGCTACAGAATCACTGCCCATGGCATGGGGGCTGAAACTAGATGATCTTTAAGGTCTCTACCAACCCAAACCCATTCTATGATTGAAGAGGTTTAGGAGTTTTGGTAAATTTGCACTGAATATGATTCAAAGCTTCTCCTTGCTCCTCATGGACTTCAATGTAATGAAACAATTTTAACTGTATTGAAGCCGGCCTAGTGACCAATAACCTGAAACTTAACAGGTAGAAGCAAACAATATGATGGCAACAAGTCTTTGCTACCAGGATAGCAAATTTCCAACACCGTTCATCTACCTTGCTTGCCAGCATCCTCTAGGCCACGAAACTGTACCAAACTTTTTTTCTTCAAAAGACAAAACTTCCCTTGAATTAATTGATCCCAAAAGCAAACAGCAAAAAAAAACCTCCAACACAGGACTTGCATCCTCTGCATACCAAAAATGCACTGAAATTCTCAGGCGATGAGAATTTAGACTTCGGTGTGACTATAAAGAAAAGTCACCCTGGGTGACTACAAAGACAATAATCAAAATATATTTTGCACCTGAATGTTACCTCTAAAAATATACTACTCCTCGATCTCAAACCTACCTCCATATCCAACTTATTGACCCAGATTGGCAAATTCGAGTATGAATGAAGATTTAAATCATCCACAGCTTTCTGAACTCTGTTCAGGATTTCGGAGAAAGTCTTGTGATCGTACATGCATGTTTCCAATGACCTCACTTCCAGGTCTATTTTCTCTTCAATAATGAGCAGATCATCCACCTAAGATAGTTTAGGAAAAAAGAGGTTGTTTAGTTTGACAGGTTAGATCAAAGAAACTACAATTATTCAGTAATGGTTAATCACGTATCTTCACTTGGATGCAGCAATCCATCAATTTTAGCAATACCAAATAAAAATAGTACTGCTGATAGCAATTTTAGCACTACTAAAAGATCCATTCAGTTGGCCAATTTGTGCTGACTCAATCAGCTACTTAACCCAAGAGCTGCAGAACTGGTTCTCAGCTATCCAATAACACTTTTGGATAACCACACAAGACTGAATTATAAATGTAAAAGTTTTGCAGATTTTGACAGATAACACAAACCTTTTCCTGGAAACTGAAGACAGTCTCAGCCAAGCGCTGTACGTATGGATCAAGTTTGTATGACTCCCACACGAGTGCAATTCCTTCTGCAATCAAGGCCTGCACCTCTTTCTTCAAGCCAGCGACCAGCAGTGAGATGGTATTACGCTCTTCTACTTTCTCACATGTTCGCTCGTATGTGCGGACACTTTCAATGAGAGAAATAGCAAATGGATAGAGCTGGTTTGCTTGGTGAGCTTTGTTGACAATTGCTAGAGGGACACGGAAACCAAGCCACTTCAGGTTTCGGACTTCTTTTGAAAGTGTAATTATTTCTGGGAGAAAGTTGACTTTCAGTTTCAGGACATTTCCGGTTCGACCTCGAACACGAGTGCTTTCGATGGTGAAAATGCGACCAGACACACCAAGGTTGCGTTGCTGAACTTTTCTTGCCCAGTCATCAAAGATCTCCTGAGTGTTGAGCTTCATGCGAAAGCTATCTCCATCCTGCTTTAGCTTCTGACCTTCCACATGGTTCTCCCAGCCTTTGCCAAGGACATCCTCCACACGCTTCATGTAAGCGGTGAGCTGCCTGTCAATCTGTTTTGCCCAAATTATAGACCCAGACACAGGGGGCAAGTCACGAACGTGACTCATTTTACACGCTTGACTCTGTGGGTATTGTACCTTAAACTTGTCATGAAGAGACTCGATATCATCTTTCACACGCTGGATCAACTGCGTTTGGTATTCACGAATGGCACCGCGAATGTGAGGTCTGACAAACAGGGCGTTAAACCGGGAGAAGATTCTGAACATTTCATTGGCATTCTTTGCTGTACCGAGTTGGTCTCTCAAACGGGCTGTGATCCTCGTTTCAACTCTATCAATTCTTTCATCATAGCGCTTCATTGCCGCCTCCCAGGCTTCTGTACCTTCTTTGGAAACATCTAATCCATCTACTTCCTTAACATTCTCATAAGCAAGATTGACTTCTTCGATTGCATTAGCATCTGCAGCATCAAAAAGGACTTCTGCTACTTTCATATCCTGCGGTTCAGGTACCTCTCCTTGATTTTGCTGGGCAACAGCTGTTACCTACATGAGAATCACAGTTTAGTGAGTTGGATACTTCAAAATTTCCCTGGAAGTAGCAAAATGCAGTTGGTTCTAAAAAGCATTGCACAAACCCCCTATCAATCAGTGATAAATTCTTGACAAACCTTCAGTTATGCTTCAGGATTAACTTCCAGTAGGAACAGGGCAACACAGTTACTTTACAAACTTCCACCACTGTGCAGCATAATCCCATTTCCCACTGTGGTTTAGCCAAATTCAAGGATTTAAACACTTATTAATCTCCTCTGTGTTATGTCTAGACTTGGTGAGTTTATTAACAGGAACATGTATTATGCAACGTAAGTCAGAATTAAAGCTAAGCCTATTAGCAAGGGTTCAAAACTAAACATGTAAACTGAACGTTACATTACATTTGTGTTGGTAACTTCAAGAAAGAATAACACTCTTGACGAAGCCAGACACATTTTCTGTTTGGTAACAGCCAAGATTACCTGAGGTCGCAAGACTCTCACAATGACTGCTCTCAGCTGCTCATGCTGACGCCTGAATTTCCTCATTTGATCAAGACGACTCTGAAGTTTCCTGTGAGCAGGATTGATGCGCCACACCATCTTCAGGTTCTCTTCCCTTTTTCTCTTCACGATATCTCTCAGCAGAACCTGTAGCTTCTCATATTCATCATCCCAGGTCTGGAATACTTCAAAGCATGCAACCATTACCTAAAAAAAGTTTTAGAACAGGAACTTTAGCTTCCAAATTAAAGGCTTCCTGAAAGCCACTGTCCAATGCAAAAATACAGCAACCAGTTTCCCAACCCCATGAACACACCTTTTCAAATTCTTCATAGGCCACATGCATCAGTTTTCTGGTTCCCAACACTTTAAGCAGCTGAGAGCTCAGATCTCTTGAAATAGCCTCCACTAAACGCAATGCCCTCTGGATTGGGTATTTTGTGTTCCTGATTTTTCTCAAATGGGTAAATATTGCAACAAGGGCCTGCCTGATTTTGTCCAGCTCTGTCGCAGACAGCAAGTCATTCAGTGGAAAGTCTTTCATCAGTGGATTATAGTCATTCACAGTTTCCAGTGCCTGTTTCAGACCTAAAAGGAGAATATTTTAAATAAAACTTCTCATTTCATTGACCACAATCTCTATCTGTAACTAGTCCAAGGTTCCTCTAAACAGAATTGCTCTTTGTTCCACAATGTTCAAGTTTTTACCAGTTTAAGTTCTCTAGGACATTTGAGAAAAACGTTATTGGACAGATATTTTACCTGTGTCAGTATCAAAGCTGACAGTTGCATGAAAACGTTTGCCATGTTTCAGAATGTCCAGAGTCAGCAGAACTTCTGGACTTTCACGTTTTTCCTGGATGCGGTACAGAGCCCTTTCCAAATTTAACCAGAAGCTTATCTCCTGTAATGCAGTGCCTGATGCAGGATCTCGATCTAATTTGGTCACCTTCAAAGTAATGGAGAGAAAGAGAAGGGAGAGAAAAAAGCATTATGTGCTTCAACTGTAAAAACTTGCTGTAACTAAATGTAATTGAAACACTCAACAATTGCCAGGTTTTAATAATACACTCAACAATTGCCAGGTTTTAATAATCAAACCTCAGACAGTTTTGCCACTCATTCTTTGAAAAGTGTAGGAACTTTCAACATGTGACAAGTGTAATTCCTAAGTAGAGATCTCCTAGTAGAGATCCTAAAGATTGGTTTTAGGACCCTCATGTAATGATCTTCAGCACAGCCTAAAAATGTCACATGCCTGCTTTGCCTGAGCAGTGTCTGTACTGTGGTTAAAGGCAGATGAGCCAGGCAAGAAAACAAATGTTTTATGCTCTTTAGTAAGAAAAGACAACTGTGTTCATGAGCAACATGTGTTTCCTGTGCAGAAAGGAAGGCAAAAATCCGGACTAGTATCTCAGATGCTGTGTTTGAATAACACCAGCAGAACAGCAGTTCTTCTGAAAAGTAACAGGCAGAAGTATGAGACTACAAGACAGGGCTGGAGTGACCATCGTGAAGTGGTTGTGCATGCACTGGGAACAAATAACAGAACAGGTCAATCAGATGTGCTCCTCTCAATCTGCTGTAAGGATTTGAGGAACAGTTACAAAATTCACAGGGTTACTACCAGTTACTTGAATCTATTACATTATGTATAACACAGTGATACTCTTGGTTATTTGTAGAATAATTTAGACTAGATTCCAAATTTAGACTAGGCTTAGCCTAATTTAGATCAATGTGTCTGGTGACTCAAAAACCTGATCTCAGATCTTCAGAGTAACCTGCACTAAGCAGCATTTTACCAGTTAAACTGTGAAGAAGATACACAATACAAGGTAGAGAAGTTCTTATTACTGAGTTGCTTTTTTTCCCCTGTTGTTTATTTGGTTACCTTTTGTATTTCTCTAATCCAGCGGTTGACACCAGACTGTAACTGATTAAGGAACAATGGATCCTCAGCCTTCTCACCAAAATCTGTAACTTTTGGTTTTTCTCCACGTTCATAACACTGCTTGGCAACGTTAGTAATGGTTGCATGGATTGGCAGACTGATCTCTGGAATTTCAATATTCTGTTGCAAATGCAAGAGGCCCATTTCAAGCTCTGCAATCTTTTTCTCAACGGAAGGAGCCATCTTATCTCCATCCCTGAAAAAGCACAGACATTTCTATATAAGAAGGCAAACAAAAAACTATACATAACACATTCAGATCTGAACTGCTTCCCCAGAGTCAGCAACAGCATCATATGCAACTGTGTGCTTAAACAATTCATGTGATTCACCTTGAAGAGTCACCATTGTTTGTTATTTTTTTTAATCATTAAACACTTACTTTAGTTCATTAGCACAAAAATGCAGTACTTATACTGAATTACCTGTCTGCTTTGCCAGATTCTCGGATATAGGACTTGAAAAAGGGAGCAACAGCATTGCTAATGAAAGAGTGCAATGTTTCATATGGAGAATCCTCACTGAGAGTGAGCACTCTGAGCTGGGAAGACACTGGTTTGTCGGCATCGATCACTGCTGTACGTTTAATGAACGCCAGGCTACAGAACAGAGAACAGAGTTACCAACCCATCTTAAAACTTAAAACTTAAGTGACACAATAGCTTTAATCTGACTGCAAGTTTAGGAGTAAAATGATAATCATCATACTTCACAGTCTTTCTTCTAAGAGACTTGAACACAAGTCTTCCAAATAAATACATCTTTACAGTTCAGCGAGAAGCAAGCTGAGCTACCAATAAGGACTCTGAAGTAGGGGCACACTAAAGAAAAAACACATTTTACAAAGCTTCAGAGTCAAATATGCCTCAAGATAAGTGACAAATACATAAGAGCCAGACAACCAAAGAATACTGAACCCAAGTTGTGTAATGTTACAGCTGCATGTATGCAAAAATTAATAAAACTTTGTTTCTTTAATCCCAGAGCTAGAAGTCCTAGGTCCACTCCTTTCAGCCTCATGACACACCCTTTTTTATCAAAGCCTCTGATAAAAATAGCCTTGAAAAGCTGTTGTCCCACTTGAATAAAAACACTGCCTGAAAGCACGAGGTAACCTGGAGGTATATTTGTAGGTAAAGCAGGTAAATCTGCTTGAAGAGGTTTTACATATATAGAGTAGAAACGTTAAGATCTATTTTACTAATTCACCTGTTTGACTTTATTCCATAATGAATGTCAGTGCTGATACTGTAGGAAATGAATTCTTTTTCCTCTTCTCCTTCATCTCCCACATCCTCTGCAAAAAAATATAATATGTAAGAAATACTTAATTTCTAACATCTGCCACTCCTTCTCAAACACCTTCTGCTATTACTAGACTATTCTCTAATCTTTAAGCTTCACACCAACTTAATTAACTAAATTAGGTCAAATGTAGCTTTGCAGTATCTCTCAGATGTAGAATGGGTTCATTGTCTTTAAATAAAACTCCATTAAGATTTAGGTTGCTATAAAAATAATAAAACATTACAGTAAATGAATGATAACTTCCATTCTGAGAGAGAAATCTGCAATACAGAATATGCATTTATTTGCAGAGATAAGTTGCCAGGACAACTATACTTCAGTGAGAACACTAAACAGCTGCTTTTTCTTTCAAAGGTGGCTTTGTATTTTCAGACATCTACTTTGAAAATGACTAGGAAATTACGTCTCTGAACAAAAAAGAAAATCTCCTGACAGAACAAAAGGCCAAGCCATGGGAAGCACTCAGGCATTAGCACAGCCAGTGCATCACAGATGATGTAATTGCTGGGGATGTAGGCAGTCCTGCTGCAATGCAGTGATTTCAGTGCAGAAGGTTACTCCCTGTTGGGAGACACACTCTGACTGGACACGTTATAGCAGACTCTGTCCTGCTCTGATTTCCTTCAGCCCTGAGGAGATACAGCCTTAGGCTGTCACATCTGTGGCCCCAAGCAACAGAAGCCTGACCACTGGACAACACAGCACTCGAGACCACAGGAACCCCTATGAGAGCAGCTGGCAGGCTGGGGAGCTGATGATACCAGAGAGCAGCTTTCATTATACAGAAATAAGGCTTCTGCTTTATCATACTTGTAATCAATAATCTACTTCATGCTGTGTAGTCCACGAACAAGATCCAATAACAACAGTGTCAGAGCTCTCCGTATGCTGCTGGAGGCTGGAGATCTGTTAAGTTTGAACACTTGGCTGTCATTCATAAAATCCACTCTGCCCAAATAATTGCTATTAAACCAGAAGACATGGACAGAAATAGGCTCTGTGCACCATAAATTAGTATCTGGCTTTTGAAACATGTAATGAGTCTCTCAATTTCTTTTTATGCATACATATATAACAATATCAATGCCATGAGCCTGGAGATAACTGGTCACCACTAGCTTTATTACTTCCAACCTGAACTAGGGCTAACTATTCTCATGATCCAAGCATAGCAAAAATGCAGGAATCATCTGCATTAATATTAAATGATTTTCTTTAAATCTTATTAAACACTGCTTCATGAATTCATAAAGACAGCTGTTCTTTTATTCTCCTTGAAAAAATTAACCCTACTGAAAAAGAAGTCTTCTAACTTTGGAAGGGGAAAGAGGAGGATAATCTGGAAATAGACAAAAACAAACAATGATGGGGTATTTTTAAGCAACATTTTAAGTTTACAGTGAATAGACAGTGAATGAAAGAACCTTCTTGATGTTTCTCTCTGTGTGCAGCAACTGCAAGGCATGTACCAGGATGTTAAACGGTTTCTGCTGACATGTTAAATAATGCAACATGAAATATGACTTTATTAGGATTTGATATATACAGGAACAGACCCACCAGCACACTAGGAGTAGAGATCCAGAAGCTTAATAGCAGAATTTTGCAGGCTCACGCTGGCAGGCAGGTAGCCATTTACAGACTGCAGGGGCTTGTTTACTAGTAAAAGCCTGCATTATTGATGAAACTTAGCTGCATTTTGTCACTGTTCATTAGGCTGCGTTCTGTGACAGTAAGCGCCTATTTAGCAACAGATTTGTTGACAAGTCATTTTCGAAATAAATAGTCAGTTGCAGCAGCATATGAGTAACAAAGACACTCAAGCCAGAGTCTCAGCAGCAGTATTTCATGCATCATTTGATGCGTTTCCGAACGCCAGCAGCACGGCCACCAGGCTTCGATAACTGAACAAAGGCACGGCAAGGCCCACATCTTCGTTTGCCAACTACGGCATCTCCCTAAATAACCAAGAAACGACGCTTTTTACAGGTCGATTCAGTGTAGCGGTATTTTTTTCCCCCTTATTCCGGGATTTTGGCGCTCTTGCCCTGTTTCAGAGCTGCTATCCGCCCCGCCCAGGAGGTCACTTCCCGAGCAGCCGGCCTGCCGCAGGAGCGGTGCTACGGCCGACTGACGAAGCACTTTCGGTGCCTTTCCAAGCAGGACCGGCCGCGGCCGCAGCCGCAGCACGCCCAGATCTGGCTCGCAGCCCCGCCGCACATCCGCCCGGGCCCCCGGACCGCGGAACAAAGGCGGCCGGGCGGCGGCGGCCAGCGGGACCCAGACTGTGCCGCCGCCACCGCCCGAGCCCGACAGCGAACTCGCGGTGTCCGGCCCGGCGCCGCGCTGAGGCGGAGCGGGCTCGCAGTGCCCGGCCCGGCCATTCCCGGCCGGGGCCGCGCTGAGGCGGAGCGGGCTCGCAGTGTCCGGCCCGGCCATTCCCGGCCGGGGCCGCGCTGAGGCGGAGCGGGCTCGCAGTGCCCGGCACGGCCATTCCCGGCCGGGGCCGCGCTGAGGCGGAGCGGGCTCGCAGTGCCCGGCCCGGCCATTCCCGGCCGGGGCCGCGCTGAGGCGGAGCGGGCTCGCAGTGTCCGGCCCGGCCATTCCCGGCCGGGGCCGCGCTGAGGCGGAGCGGGCTCGCAGTGCCCGGTCCGGCCATTCCCGGCCGGGGCCGCGCTGAGGCGGAGCGGGCCCACGGCGGAGGCGCGCCCCTCCCACCGCGGCAGGGCGGCGGCTGCGGCCGGCAGCGGCCATTTTGCCACCGCGGCGGCTCCGCTCCCGCCTCACCTTTGAGCGTGGAGCGCTCCACCAGCACCGTGTGGACCTGCGGGTCGGAGAGGAACTTGCGCATATGCTCCACGGCGCCCTTCTCCTCCAGCGCGGCTTCCAGCGCCGCCGGCGCCTCGCCGCCATCCTCCAGAAGCAGCGGCACCAGCTTGCGCAGGTGCTTCTGCAGCACCGACACGTCGGCCACGTTCTGCACCGCCGAGCCCGAAACCTCCATGCCGCCCTCCTCGCCGCCGGGGCCGCCGCCCCCGCCGCCGCCGGAGTCAGACATGCCGAGGCAGAGGGACACCGGACAGCGCCGCGCTCCGCCCGCCCGGCCGGCCGCGCCCCGGCTGTGCCCGCCCGCCGCGCCGCGGGGGAGCCTGGGACGGGCGGCCCGCCCCGCCCCGCTCCGCCCGCCCGCCAGCCCCGCCCGGGCAGCGGCCGCTCCCCGCCGCCACCTATTCGTAGAATCACGGAGCGGTTTAACTTGGGAGACGCCTTAAGAATCGCCTGGTTCCAGCACGCCTGCCGTAGGCAGCAACAGCTCCTGCTAGACCGGGCTGCTCAGGGCACCATCCAACGTGGCCTAGAGCACTGTCAGGGATGGGCATCCACAGCTTCTCTGGGCAACCCGTTCCAGTGCTTCGCCATCCTCACTGTAAAGAGCTTCCTCCCAATAGCTAATCTAAACCTACTCTCTTTCAGTTTGAATCCATTCCCTCTTGTTCTGTCACTACGCGTTCTTGTAAAAAGCTGCTTCCAGCTACTGAAGAGTTCCCCGCAGGAAACCCTTCCACAAGGGTTTTATGAGAGCGGTTTACTCTGGGAGGGCGGGATGTAAGTGGAAAGGGGAAGGCAACAGCCTCTCCTCCATTGTCCTGGCAGCAGCACCCGGGAGAGATGGGTTCTGCTGCTGCTGCCTCCTTACCCGGAAGATAAAGCAGGCCCGAGGCTCATTTGTCCAAAGGAAAATAATGTTTATTTCACGTGAAAAATTAACCCAGAAGCCACAAGATCAGGTGGCAAAAATGACACATTCCCGTGAAGAAAGCAGCAGGCCAACTGCAAGGCTTCTTCAGTGAAGTATCTCCGGGGCTTCACATATTCAGCCCAGTCAGCCAGCTGCGCTAATTACAGTTTAATGGATCCAGCACCCAAACCATTAATCCCAGTCTTTTGAGAGACTGCTTCCCAAAAGCAAAGGACATAAAAGGAGACAGGGACAACGGGTAAATCAGTGAGAAAGGGGATTTTAATTGAAAATGACAGACTTTAGAAACTTAATTTTTAAAGTATTTTAAACATCTGTTACAGCTGCTACATCCCAATGTATGCTTGACTGATCGAGGTATTAGGTGAGTTTAACTCACTGCTGCTGAGATGGACAATCCCGTTCCTCCTTGCCCAAACTGGTTGCCCAGGTCCTGGTTGCCATTTGGAGGTGCCTGGGAGAGGGGAGGGGGCAGTGAAATTCTAAAACAACTCCACTGATTCCCCAAAAGTACACTAGGGATGGTGGGTGGCCCACAGGCTGAAACTCCAGTTTTTGCCATATGGAAGTAGAAAAGGGAATGTTGTCCCCAAAAGAAAATCACAGCAACCATACGAAACTGCGTCTGAACCTCCCATGCATTTCCTCAAGAGCTGTGCAGGGAAATGCACAGAGACCACCAGCCCAGGATCTGTTCAGATGTACTGCCCAAGAAGGTAGGATGCTGGGGTGGAATATCCTGCTTGGCGAAGGAAGACCTGATCTGTAAGCCTCTATGGATGTGAAACTCAGCATTAAAGTGTGTATGTCCAGCTATGACACTAGAAATCTGGAAAGCCCACCCACACGTCCCAGCTCCTCCATCTCTACCAAAGGTAAAAAGCATGCCATGCTCAGGCAGGCTCCTAAAGCATTTATGAGTCCAGTTTAACTTTGAAAAAACAGATTTCTGAAGTAATAAAAATCTCAAACATTGTCTGGAAGAAAAATTATTTGTTCAGCAACTAAGTTTCAAATGCAAGCACCAAAACTAACAGAGGTGATCATTTTTTCATGAATCAAACCTATTTAAACTCCTCCCCCCAAAAGGTAATTTTTTGGATGATGAAGAATAGTAGTAGATACTCCTCTGAATACTCTGGTCATAGAATGGTTACTGAGACAGTGTTTGATACAACAGTCACCTATTTCAACTTTCCAAAGTCTAGTTTGCTTGCACCTGATAATTCTTCTGTGTGCAGGCTGTTTCAGGATTGTGTTTCATATGAAAAAAAGAACTAACTTTGCATGGCTGTCTGAATTCCACCAAGGCTATCCTGTACCTGGTCTTGGCTGACAGCTTTCCAATGCAGGAGAATTAGCTACTTCTTATACCCACATAGTTAACACCAGTACAGCCAAGCACCCAAACTTCACTGGTTAAATTAACATTCTGGATGTGGAGATGTTCATTAAAGGGGTGTTGCTAATATTCCTAAGCAATCTAGATACTAGATACATCTCAAGTGTAACTTGGCATCCCTTTGGAGGTGAGCTCAAGCAATGGTTCAAAGTACTGGCATGCTCCTTCTTCTGGAGCAGTCATCATCTGCAGTGCCAAACTGTCACGGAATTTTTGTAGCTTACAAAGCAAGATACAGTATCTCACTGCAGTAAAATTGTTGCCAGGAAATAAGGAGAAAAAGAAGTAGAAGAAAGCAGGACAGGGAGAGGAAATAAAAATGCAAGTAAATATTTATATATATTGTGGCTGACTTGCAGAGAAAGTGGGGTCAAAAATCCCTCAACAAGTCTCATCTTACTGTAGGTTTTAAAATTGGAAATGCTCCATTGTGCAGTAAGTCTTGAATTCTGGTATGTGTGTGTTAGAGTACTTGCAACTAAAAGTCAGTGTAGGTAGAGACTTTGTATTCCTTTAATCACTTCAGCCTTATGTACTATGCTAAGAGGAGCAGGAGGAAGATGCAAATTAAGTTAAAGGAAATTGAAGCAGAGACAAGATAAACCAATTTTTTTACAGAAGTTCTCTTCTGCAGTCAAAGCCTATGGAGAGAAAAGGCTTTACTTGCTTAATCAGAGTGAAAAATAATTTGCCTTTGGTTCCAGTTGATTATGGACATCCTTTTCCTGACCACACAGGAGACCTGGCCCTTCTTACAGGTGTGAGAAGCCACTGAAATCAGTCATCCAAAGGGCAAGATTGCCAATATGACACATTTCCCATATAATTTAATCTAAGACATGTATTTCAGAGAATCATAATGAGAATAGGACTTGTCAAGATACAAGACTTAGTCCTAGCAAGTGCAATAAAATGCATGTAAACAGAAAACATTTTTTTAAGTTATAAAACTTCAGTGGGGAGGAAAAAAGGATTTTTCCTATATTTAACATTAATTTGGTAGGATTTGAGACCAAAAACAAAGGAAAAAACCCCAACAAGTAACCATTTGAGCAAATCACCTCCTTTCCCATCTCTAATCCTCTTGTATCTTAAATTCAACAGGGAGCGTATTAGGAAAATTCCTATGGCAAGGTTTTCATGCTAGCAGGAACCCTCTCAGTGTGTTTTTTTGGATCACCAAAACAGCTCAAGGCAATTATGTGACTTCCCTCTCCCCTCCTCACCACAGGGTCACTGCTCACGAACCTTCCCGTGTGAGTGCAGACCTCTCCAGAGCAGGAGTAAATGCAGTCCCTGCATGCCCGGCTCCAGCTGCAGCCCTGCTGCTCTTCAGTGAGGTGAGGAAGAAATAATGCACTGCCTTCTTTTAGCTCCACAGTGAATTCCTCCTTGGGAGTTTGTTAATACAAAATGTTTAACTACATCAAAGTTTTATTTCATAAAGTAAAAGACAGCTCAAGCCAAGTCTCCTCATAGAAAAGAAACTATAATCCAGGGAGACAGTGATATAGTAATTAGAATGGCATTTCTTAATTAGCTATACAGAGTCAGAGTCTCCACAATCACTGCACACAGTAAGGACAAGATCCAAGGGGCAGAAGTGCTCCACTTTTAGGTGGGTGGCCCATAAAGGGATCCAGAACACTGGGATAACCTGAAATCACAGCTATCTCCTTTAAGTATGTTTGTGAGCATAAAGCAAACGAACACATCTCCAAACACAAGCAGTATGTGCTACACGAGCACCTTCCTTTCCAATTCTACAAAGCCAAACTATGAAAGCAATGCCAAAAAAGGCTTCTGGTCAAAGCCCCCGAGATTAGTACCCTTAGAGGGAAAGGATTAAAGGTAATTTCCTGAACAAGCTGGCAACTCCGTAAAGTATTTATATGGAAAAAAAAGAAGTCACTGCTGTCAGTATTTTAGAACATTGTATTTTGAGATATATTTAACCCTGATTTCCAAAACGGAGTAACTGGATCCTTCGTTGCTTCAATATCTTGTTTTTCATTCATGATTTGATGTGTTTATTACTGAGCTCCTGCAGAAAACTGCTTCTTTCACTACCCAAAGACCTAACTTGTAACTCAAATCTTACATTTGTAACTCAAGCCAGTAGTCCGCTCCATCCCAGGCTCAACCCCCCCCAACTCCCCCTTCCAACTCCCCCAATAACTGAATGTCAGCTTTAGGCAAGTAATTTCCTTAGTTCTTTTTAAGATTTTTATGGATTGCAGAGCAAAGACGACCCTTACTGCAGATTCCAGTTTTTCCCTATATCCTTGCCTCTTGATTATGTATCAAGTACAACAATACAACCCCAGATTTTATGGCTACTTTGCTTTTTGCTACTTTCTGTCACTATAGAAATGTTACAGGGGAAAATACTATGCTATGAAAGATGCATTTTTCATATTTGTATTTTGGAGTATTACCAAATTTTAGTACTGACTGCTGTTCTACAGGTAAAGTTTGCCTTTTCTACCAAATATCAATTATTCCTGCTTTATTTCTTTAACCTAATGGCCTTTCTGTTTTGTTTTTTTTTTCTTTTGTGAAGTTTATGAAGTTAATTTGTACAGACAATTCTGCTAGCAGTGATAATCTGAATATACTCCCAAACACTTTGTGTTAAACTTAGTTTCATGATGAGCAAGTAAAATTCACATGTTCTTTATTTGTCCATATAATACACCTTTTTTTTTTTTAAGTTTTAAAATTAGATAAAAGCATATTAAATGGCAGGTGTATGAAGTTCTTCAGAAACAATGCCAGAACAAAAAATTGAATTACAAAATGTTAAAAAATATGTAGGTACATTTGAACTTAACATTCCACTAACATATAATGTTACAGATATTGTCTAATGAAAAATAATTGTGCCACTTACCTATTTTTGCTGTTTCTAGGAACTTTTTATTCTGTACATAGGACGATTCTGTACAAAATATGAAGTCTACATTTTTATTACTTATTACCATAAAACAAGGTACAATGTATGTACAATATTAAAATGAAGCCATACTAAAGCCACACTAAAAAGACACTTGTAATATTACTTTTGACATTCCTGATGTACAGGTGTAATTTTGGAAAATGGGGGAAGGTATCAGACAGAACTTTATGAAGAACAACAGTCACCAAAATTCTACTTTAATTTTTCTTTTTATTTTGGATGTATTAGTTTTAGAATTGTTTAGTACAAGATGATACGAAATATATAAATATTGATAACAAACATGCTAAACCATTAGTGGTGATAAGATTTTGGAATATTGCCTAAGCAAATGTTCAGTGGCCCAAAACTTCAAATATGCCTCCACAGAGAACTTGAAGCGTCTAAATTACCACAATGCTTCCCTTTTTGGTGAGTGTTTATCTTCAATAAAGAATAAAAATAAAATCTAGACAGTGAAAGATGTTCTTATACGTTGAATATCACACAATCAATCAAACACTGATATACAGTTGGGTTTTTTTTCCCCCTCCCCTTGGATAACATAAGAATAATTCCTTTCAGCAATCTCTTGCACAGACATACTGAATACCCAAAATCAAAGGTAACTGATAATCTACCAGCTAAAGATGGAAGTTCAAACAATGGTATATCAAAATACACAGACGTTGCTTTACACAATTAAAAAAGCACCCTTTTTCCCTCAAAAGTAGAAGGCATCTTTAAACTGTTTTCATATAGTTTATCCTAATGGTAAAGCATTTTCTTTTTCAAGTTTTACAGGAAATGTTTTCAGACACAGTGGACATTCCACTTAAAGGTTGGGTTGGTCTTTAAATTTAGTTGTTGTAAGCCAATATTTACCACTCACAATTTTCTTCCAATAGACAATGTAACAAATATTGGAAATTGAATGTTAAATGCAACCAACAAACAGCAGGCACTACATCTGCACAAGGTTACTATGAATGTCTGCTTTGAGCAATATTTTTTTATGGACGCAGGAGATGTTATACTTCCTTAAAAAGTAAAACAAAACTATTTTTAAAGAAGCCACATTTTTTATCTCTTTATGCATCAAGACATTAAACATTAAGTTATATCATGTTACTGCCAGAGACAAAAGAAACTAATCACCCATTTAGAATAGCAGAAAGAACACATTTCAAACAGCTTGTAAGCAGGATAAGTAAGTCAAAATACTGGCCACCCTGAGAGAAATCAAATATTGAAGACAAAGCACTATATTTTTAAAGAGATTTTCCTCCCGTGCTTTTCCATCTACAACAAAAAGCTCATTACATGCAAGTAATCTTGTGGAATATATAGCAGCATTTGAAGATCATCAGCAACTCAGATGCATTTTCAGTTCACTTGTGAGGTGTATTTGCAGCACATGTGCTCTTTACAACAACAACAAAAATATTTTCACGGTAAAATTATGGTCACTATCTCCTCAGCTCTCAGACTCATTTAAAAAGAAGCAGAATGGAATTCAAGAGTCTGTTTTTTTTTTTTTTTTCCTCTTTTTCATTTTAATAAGCTTATGATGTTGTGTTCATCTTTCAGATAAAAAACTGATGCAACTGAAATCACACATAGTATCTGCCACAGAATATTGAACTCCTAGAGCCCAAGAAAAATGCTGAGTATTAAAAGCTCAGATAAGGGAGAAAACAGTGAAAGAGTTATTTTATTGACTTGAAAAAACTTAAAATGAAATTTTATATTCAGTCTATTCCCAGTCATAGTAAACAAATTTTCATTTTAGGAAAAATTCTTCTACCAGTTCATATCTGGAATACTGGTGCCATATTATACACTAAAGACTGGAAGATATGGCTTTAAATCTACATGAAGTATTAGGATGTGGTATATATAGATAGATATATATATCTTTACCCTAAGTAAAAGAGAAATGAATTTACAGAATTCTTAGGAAGGAATGACGACTGAGGATTGTCATGAATTTTATCAGTTTGTAAGCCATGTTTTATAATACGAAAGAATAACTGTATTTTCAAAACTGCTGGTATATAACAAGACAGCAATAATGTTGAAACAATTGTAAAGCTGAGAAATCCTAGAAAAAGTTTAATACTTATATTTGAAGTAAGTTTACTTTTGAAAACACACATTTATCATTAGTACCAACTACTGGTCATTCACTTATTTAGATGGAAAGATTTTATAGAATGCTTTTCTCAAATACAACTATAAAAACTGCATGTTATCAGCTCATTGGTACTATGACAACACCTCCGGGAAATTGTGTCCACTTGATTATAGTCAACCCAATATTCTGCAAATGGAACTGGGTAATTTACCATTGTTTGAACTACTAATCTTGAGCTGCATACTCTATTAAGTTATTGCCTACAGAAATGGGTTGAAGAAAGTTTTGACTTTGTGTGTAACTGATTGGTATGGCACAAAAAATTAAGTTCTACTGTAGAACTGAGTCCAGAAAAAAAAATTTTTCCTCCAAAATAATATTTCACTATAATAGTTTAATGCCCATCATGTGATAATAATTCATCAGCTCTGCAATGTGATTCCAAGGCTTTCATGGTATAGATATCCTGAGGCAGTTCTGACTTGCGTCGCACAAGAGGACGATCTTTTTTCTGATCTTTTTGTGCCTGAAATAAAAATAGAACAAAGTTAGCCAAACACACTAATTACTAAACATTACTTAAGGGTATTTTTTACACATCAGTATGCTCACTTACAGGAAAAGAAATAAACATCTGGAAAGAAGTTTATACTTTCTCCTCTTTATCCTACCAGCTATGCAGTTTCATGTGTTAAAACCAACTTTTTTGCTAAGAGGAAAACTAGAAACAACTATGAAATTCTATGCTATTAACAATCATCACATCACTACCATTTTACCAATGTTCTCTCAAAACCAGACAATATTCCTAACAAAGTATCTTTAAGCTTTATACACTAATTTCCCTTTTTTTTTTTTTCTTTCTATAAACAAGTCCTAATAAAAAAACTGCCTGGCTTTTACTTAGCCATTTATTTACTGGCATGTTCAAGGTTAGTAAGTCACAGTGGTCTAATTTCATTGTGGCAGAGCATTCACAAGATGTGCTCACATACGTCTCATACAGAAAAAGAATTCCTGATCTACTTTCCTCAGTCAGTCAATCACCTCTTCAGTAGGGACAATCTGCTATACTGCCAGCCTCTGGCATAAACCTTACTTCCACTGTAACTATACAATCTTTATGTAGCTGCTCATTTCTGAAGCTTAATTTAAGAAACAAAGCTGTCCTTTTGACTGCCCCTTTTTTTTTCCAACTCTTAACTGTAGCAGCCCTTAGCATCAACAGATGATGGTACTTAGCAAGGGATATGTAATTGTCTGTCCAGTGTCCTCTCAAAGACTGATGGAGGAATGCTACCTAGCCTGCTTTCTGCAATACTCTAATCCTTAATCAAATATTTTCCTGCCTGGTGATCCAAACTTATCCATCCTCTTGCAGGCTCAATTTTTCTAATAGTAAGAATTCCTGATTTAAAACATTCTATTAGCTCTGCTAGGATAGGATCTTTCTCTTTGAAAACTTGGCTTACAGTCTTTTAGTCATCTCACTTCTTGCACACTTTGTGAGCAAGGAAAGGAAGAAAGCATGCACTTGGAGAGACAGCTGAGGAATGCTTGAGCAGTTCCAACCCAAGTTTCAGAATTTTGTTTACAGTTTGTTCATTTTCCATTACTTCTGTTTTTTTAAGTCCCCACCCTTCCTTATAATCGTGGGTGGTGGCAAATCAAGCTCATTCACAGGGATATGATGCAGCAGTTTTCCAGCTGGAGTGCTACTAAAGAAGCGGTATATAACGCAAATTTTATAGCTCATAAAGTTGAATTATTTGTAGAAAAGAAGGTGAGACCTAGATGAGAGATCCTGGTTTTAGTCTGGGCTGACGTTAGTGCTTCTGCATTTTATATTGTATAATACTAGCCCAAATCCTCAAACTCTTCCAGCAGCTGGGACTGGGAATTTGGTTCTTAACTTGTCCCAGCTACTAGCACAAAATTCTACCCTGGCTGCTTTCCTTCTAAGAACTGATGTTGGAGCACTCAGACTCAGGAAGTAGGAATTTTAATGCTCACTGGCCAGGACAGAAAGTGAACCATGGTCTCATAAACTGTGAGAAAATAGTTAATTGTTAGGAAACAGGAGAGTCAAAGATGGACACTATGATCAACCCAACTCAAAAATTAAGCAGTACTCATTTTTTAAAATAATTTTGAATGCACCTTTCTCCACTAGAACTGGTTCTAGGCTCTGGAACAAGTGAAAGGAGGCCCCTTTCTCCCTCATGTGGGCCTGCCTAAGCTATCCAAAGTATGAAGAAAGGCAGAGGTTTAGAAACTTTATTCGGCCCAGTGCTCCTCACTGACTAGCTTTATCCATCATTCCCACTGAGGGGAATGCTACTCTTGTCCACTGCCCTGGAGAGGGATGTAATTCAGCCACTATTTACATGTAATGCACAGGGATCCACAACAGACGTAAGTGTTTAAATGACAGCAATCCTTGAGTGTGCCCTAGAGGTATTCCAGCATTTCTTTTAATTCCAACCTTCACTCAAAATGCCATGTAACAAATAATAAGTTAAATATAATATTGCAGGATAATGACACTGGAATTTTAAAACAGAAATTTAGGAGGTTATGTTGACCACACGCTCACTTTTCTTAAATGTATTTTTGGGTACATTGGTTCAAATTAACAGACTTTATCTCTAAACTCAACTGTTTTTTCTGAGTCCATTTCTGCAGTCTTAGACTTTGTTGGATTTAGACAGATTTATAGTACTATATTTTACATATTCCTTCCAGAAATCTCAATGATGCTGCAATGTTACCTGGCATCTCTCCATTTTCAACCAGCTCCAAGTTGAAATCCCTAGTTTCAACATTGGTATTTATAATTCCACTGAACTGATGTTAGATTTAAAAGACATGAATATTACTGAGCATTAACTAAAGACAAAAGGATGGAAATGACCTTGAGAGTCCTTGCCCTGCAGTGGGTAATAGAACCTGACAGATGGTGGACTGAGGAAGAAGACCCATGAGTGGGCAATACACACATTTTACATATTTTTTTTTAAAACACAAGAGTTTTAACCACTATGAAGGCTCTGAGTAACAAAGAAAAAAAGTATAAAATATAGTCAGATTCTAGTACAGACAAGCTTTTCTTATGAAAAATCAGACCCGTTACATATAGAAGAGACTAGAACATGATGTGGAAGATTTTAGCTATAGCCCTCACTATCCTTAAAGCATAATCACTGTTCTCATAATGACACAAAAAGCTATTCCTAAGTGTAAATAAAAACAAAGTTTCTGAGAAGAAGAACCTTTAAAAGACATTACATAGCAGATTCACAAGCATTAGAAACATAACACTATTTCTGGCTGCTACACTATCACTTGAAAGTAGCAGCCCTGATGAAGTGTATTACTACAGAACAAATGGTTACTGGGCTGAAAATATAAGCCAAGTTTCTGATCAGCCATCACTTAAACAAATTAATTCATAAATTGGAGTACTTTGCTATCTTCACAAGGCTTTACCTGACAAGCCTCTTCTTTCACTGTCTTTTTCAGTGTCTGCAAATCTTCAATTAAAGGCCCGTCTGTTTCCATTGCAACAGGACTGTTCAGCAAACTCGTGTCACTGTATGTTGGGTACTAATAAAACGCAAAATGTTAAAATAATCATTCTTAGTCGTAATAACTAAATACTAGGAGTGTATTTGAGCATTTGAATGACATGACTACTTATTTGAGATTAACTTCAATATTTAATGCTTCCAGGTACTAAGTAATAGATTTTGGAATGGAACTCCAATACTTTCACACTTGGCAGAAATATCCTGCTGAAAAATGCAGTCAGCATTAAAAAAAGATGATTTGATTATCTCAGACTCAATTTTAAAATACTCAGATTTTGTCAGTACTGCATACCTACTCTGGCAATCAGTTATCTGAAACCTTATTAATATATTGTCAAGTGCTCTGTGAACAATGTAGTAATCCAAATACAACCATTTTATTTGCTGATGCAATTTTGTGTTGGAAGAAAAAATACAGTTAAAAGCTAAATATACCTCATACACATCTAATATAATTTCAAACCAACCCAAATATATAATATATAATATAAATTCAAACCAAAATATTAAACTTTTCTGTCTTTGGAAAGTAAAACATAAACATATAAAAGTCTTTTAGGAATTAAAAAACCCCAAAATCTTTGTTGTCCAGTAATCTCAATACATCAGATCTTAATTTAGATTAGCTATATTGTTTTGAATTCAGAACTTATATACACTTATACATACAGACCTTTTCATCAGTTTTTCCTCATAAATATTTTGGTATCTGAGTGTACCAATAACTTAACGGAGATGAGTAAAATTTTTAAAAAATGCTAACAGCAAGGATTTAATGAATTTAAAATCTTAAATGGTACTTTTGTGTCATGCAGATTCAGGAAGAGCTCTGAACAATAATAATCATCAGTCATTAAACAAGCTAAAAAGTTAACAAACATTCCAGGAAAAAAGAACCTCCTAAAATCCATTATCTAGAGCACTAAAAGCATTTATATCCTTACGTCAATTCAGTGGAACACTCAGTAACTGTCATTTTAAATTTCTTCCAAATATTAGCTTTCTTGAAGTAGACTATGCAGAACATACTGTATACAGGTGGTGTTAACCGGTATCAGAAAATGTATTTACAAAAAGTTCCTTACAAAGAAAAGGAAATTTATACTGCAGAACTCTGAATTTTTCTACAACTCAATCCACTTATTTAGCCAACATATAATAGCTCATCATTTGTGATAGCAAATGACCATGTATATCAAGTACTCTTCAAGCAAGGCTTTTATATGACTTATGTCATTAGAGAAATGTTTTGTCACTCATAGTCAATTACTGCATTCATATGAATAGTCCTTTTTGATTCATTTAATTGATCTGTTGTCAGAAAAAACCTGACATTTTATTAATTTAAATAGATTTTTCTTAAGCAGTTTAGTAATTGTTCCCTGACAAATGACCCAAGAGGAAAATAACATTTATGAATTTCCTCTTCTTAGGAAAAGAGATTACCTCATACTCCGTTTTAAAATAGCACTGAGATCAGCAAGTGTCCCACTTCTGTCTACAGAGTACCATTTCTCCCTCTTCCACCACTTTAAACGCAGCTAGATGGTGTTAGAAATACGCAGTACATTAAGTTTCTTGCTATAGTATAATAGAATTCTGGCGACAAAGTAATTTAAATGTTTGGAGGTTTTTGGTTCATAGCAGAAAACTATATGACTGAGGTAAAAGAAAACTGGCAGCAATCTCTAAGCAAATGCAGGGGGTGGGGAACCCAAGCCAAACCATTTCCTTCTCCGAAAATTTCAAAATAGAATGAATAGTCTAAAGGACCATTGTTTCTTTATCACCATTTGAGTCATATCAAGTAATGCTACAAGTCATATCAATAATGATATAACTTGTAGCATTGATACTTGTACTTGATAATTACATATCAAGTAATGACAGGATATTACCCTTTAGGAAAGAGGAACAGGTTCACCAGCAGACTGGCCCAGTGCAAGTATGAGAACAAATGCATCGGAAAAGAACATACAATATTACTTTTATCCATTTGACACAAAGGAAAACCGACCAGTCAAAACTCACAGTCTGCAGAAAGATCTCTTTCATAATACACTGTTCGCAAAACAGCTTTTCAAGAGAAACCAATTATGGCCTCTCTATATTTTTTCATAATTTTGCACAGTAACTTTTAACTTTTCAAACCACAATATGGTATAAGTCTTATTATAAGGGAAGGAAAAACTGGTTCACATCATACTTTTCAGAAACCGATTTTTAAAAAAATAATTACTTGCACAAGAGAAAGGTTACAAATTTGAAAAGTACTTTTATTGTGTATCTTTCATAATACAGTTGGTGAAATTCCTTTATTTCCATGATCAGTCAGACCTGTTTTCCCCACTGATATTTAACAAAATTAGAGTATTTAAACATGATCATGTTAATCTTTTCTAAATACCTGGGGATTTGATTTGGCTAGATTTTCTATTTTAACCCATGCTTCTTCCCGTTCCTTCAATTTTAGCTTCTCTCTGAAAAAAAAAAAAAAATTCTAGAAGTAAAATAATTCAACAAAATAAATTATTTAGCTATACCTGTGTGAGCCTATTGGCTAAAACACCACTGTTGACAGGATAATTTGCATCGCCCCATGATCTCAAATCACCAATTAAAAGGGCAAAACCTCAAAGTCTTCTCATGAAAGCAACAAACTTGCTGATAACAGTTTATCTTTAGTACATGGACATAGTTAAAGGTAAAAATTAAAACAGAAAGAAGTTTTGGTCTAGGCTGAAAGCATATTTGTGTTTTATTGACAATATTAGAATTTTGTATTGGTAAATAGGAAGTCAATAACTGACCATGAAAAGGGCAGAGACTTTTCCTTATCAGCCCAATGGCTGCAGGTAATAGGTTAAAGGAAAAGGCACCCGAGACATTTGCAATTAAACTATAACAGAGAAGTACCCAACAAAACCATGCATATTCTAGGGTATAGCAAGAGGGATAACAAAAATACCTTTTTTTTAAAATAAAGTAGAAAAAATTTGTTTTCTTATGCCTAATGCAATTTGAAAATGCAAAATCTAGGGTTTGTTTTCCTTTCTTTCTTACAAATAAACATCTTCTTGCAGAGACTAGAATGAACACCTGCCGTTGAAGGCTGGTAGAATTTAAAAGAGTTTTGAACTAAGACTGCTAAAAATGCTCTCAATGCACAGAGCAGATGATCCAAATGTCAAGAAAAAAGGAAGAACAGTTATATCCAAGCACATACACAATTTACCTCCAACTCTCAATTAAGTTAATTCAAGATGGAAGGTAGAAACCCCTTAACCTTTCCCCTTCTCAGTTCTGATGTGATGGGAGATTTATTATTTTGGTTTTATATTGCTAGCTCATCGCTCAGCCTTCTGCTTCAGTTCACACACAGAATATCACCCAAAAACTTATAAAACTGAGAGAAGAAAAGATCTGATATCTCACTTAAAAGGGGTTGCACTTACTTGCAATCAGGGAAAAAAGCATTAGTGTCTTTTTTTGAGGAGTCAGTGGTCATATTTTGTCATCCATAAACACACACATCTTAAGAATTCGTTACAGTACAAGTTCATTTCTTCTTGAATTCTAATATGGAACTTCCAAACTTGGACAAATCAATCCACATTGAGAATCTGTACTACTTCCAGTATACCAGTGTAAAATAGGTGTCTAGTCTGAACCACTACTTGAAAGAATCTCTGTTTACTTTGAAATTTAAAACAAAACTCAAATCCAGGTATTTTCAGTAACCACTAAACACTTCCAACCCCTAATATGAGACCGAAACTATTAATTCTTCTGACTTCTCTATCTCATTTTAGCAGGATTCTTCCATCAAATAAAACCTGTACTAGACACCTGCACTACAGTAGAATAACAACTTGATTTCAGGTAACTTTTATAATAATATGAAGATATGCTAACACACAATGCAATGCTGAAAAATGCTGGGAAAGTATTTTGGGACAAACTGAGTGACAACATGAAAGGAAGTAACACTGGGTAAATAAAGCATGCAAAAATAAACACAGGATGTGAACTAAACCGTTTAACAGATCCTCTACACTGGACTCCACCATTAGCAGTGTCCCTCTCAAAAACTTAATTTTTACGAAGATGGTGACCCTAGAAGTATTAGGTCTAAGTCTACATGAGACACCTTATTGTTAAGAAGATTTACAGTTCACATATAACAAGAAGTTTCAGCAAGTCAACTTTGAGACAGCTGAACTGGAGTCAGATGGCCAACTTCCCACTAATGACACCGTGGTTTTTCAGAGCTAAAGCACTCCGAACAGATCACTCAAGAACAGACAGACACACTGACATGAAAACTTACTTCAGTTTTTCTGCTTTAAATTGCTGTGTGCAGTCATCGAACAGTTTTTGGTTCATCTCCATGAAGAGTTTCAGAGCATTGTATATCAAGCCATGTATTGTCCTATAAGTAAAACTTCTGGTTGAAACTCAGAGTACTTTAAACTTTGAAATCTACTTTTTCTGGTCAACAGTAGCCAATAGCCTACATAACTGGAAAATTACATCATTTCAGAATAAGTGGAAACAAAATTAATTAGCGGAAGTTTCAATTTACCCACAAGAGGCCTAACACAAATATTAGAATTACCAACTTTGAATGCAGTTTTCTTACTCTGTAGTACTACTCATCACTTACGCTTCTGATGTTTGAACTTCACTCTTAATACTACGTGTATCAATACAGGGCTAGTTGTGAAATTTAGTAGCTGACACTAATCCCATGAGGGTTATTAGAGAAAATGCAGTATGACATTAAAGATCTTGATGTAAGTAACTTACTGGCAACTGATAAATTCAAGAAAAGAAGAGTTAGTGATTAAAAGGAGTGTAAAAAAGACCCCATAACTTTTGAAAACTGCCACACAGCAACAGCACTCACTTCAACACAATTATGCCAAAACTCTTTAGAAAAGTGTTAGAAAAGTAAAGTTGAAAACATCACAAAAATTACACAGAAGCAATCTGCTTTATGAGGCACGTTTACAGATTAATTCACAGTTCCAGGCTATAATGTACTGCTGCTCAAAAAGCAATCCATTAAATGATTACTTTGCATTGTATATGGAATTACAAGTAAGAGTGCAGCTGTACTGGGTAGCATGACTTTTGCTCAGAATAAAATGAATGCATGACCTTGAAACTCAGAAAAAAAACAACCAACAGCAACCCACATTTACTATGTGCAACTGCATCACTGAACTGGAATTTTATTAATGAGTACACTATTTGTTACTGCTTGCACCCGGCGACAGTAAGCAATCACTTTAACATGACTTTATTTTCCATTTCTTTCCCAGTGTTTAATTGCAGACTGATTACTCATTCTTGGCCAGCCCATCAGCAGTCCTGAATTCACAGCTAGAGCCAGACTGGGATACTGTCACCATCCCAGCAGTTGCACAATAGCTCAAACAAAGAGGCACTTTACAATGGAACAGCTGCAGAAGGGAGCTGACCAGGACTGTTTTCAAGCGTAAGTACTACGTTATTGTGGGGGAAAAAAGTGAAAATAATCAATGGAGAAAGAAGAAAAAAGGCAATAAACAAAAAGAAAATAAAAAGGGAAAAAATGATGTGATCTACAAGATATTTCAATAGAATGCAAAAGAAATGCAAATCAGCAAATAGGTTAGTGATCAGAAATCAAAGTTAGTCTTTAGAAGTATCTGAACTACGGATGAGTGCCAAATTTGCTCCATATTTATAGAAGAATGTAATGGATTAGATGCACTAAAACACTCTTTCTTGTTTAATTAAAAAAGGAAAAACTATCTTCCACAGTTCTTAATACTTCCTAAAAATTGACAACAATCCAGCAACTTCAGGGTCATAGAATTAACAGCTCAACACACTGTTAAACTAGCAACTCACAGTTCCAAATTCTTAAACCTAGAACTACACGTAAGTGAAGTAGCAGGAATTTGTACAAGTGTTTCTTACTTATTCCAATGCGTCTTTGAATTCCGGTACAAGGATGGAAACATGATGGGTAAAATCTTTGCTGCATTATCACTAATTAAACTCATAATATATTCATTATTCCAGTAGTATAATGCTCGCTCTGCAACCTAAGACGACACGAAAAAAGGAACACTTCTTCAATCTCTTACAGAGCAAATAATTATAACATTTGGCAAATATAAGGGAAAGGTAAGAAAAGTTGCAACTCAGACTTGGATTTTTTTAGTGCTAATGAGAGTCATGGAGCTGATGGAAAGAGATACAGAAAAACTGTTCTTTTCCTTGCTAGGAACATGATTCAATCTATAACCCATGAACTCTGAAGCAAAGAAATACTTCCCAAAAGAACAAGTATTTGTAGAACTCGTATTACGAGTAATGAAATGCAAACACGGTACTGAAAAGGTTCAGGTAGTTCTGAAAAAAGAGTTTTTCAGCTTTTTTATGTTAAGCATAACACTGAAGTAAATCACCCAACATGAATGCACATACTGCACTCTTGAAAAGAAACAGCAGAACTAATGTTTGGATCTCTGCAACTTAACATAGAATTGAAGACTTCTTTGCAACAAACAAAGTTCATTATGGTGAATAATAGATTACAAATCTGCTTTACAAAAATTCTGATACCATTGTACATGCAGTAAATACAGACCTGAAAGTGTGGACTGGACACACATTTGGCTAGCTGTCTGAAGAGAGGTTCCATAACTTTAACAAATTCAGATGGTTCAATAACATCTAAAATTTCTTCTAGTTCATTTAAAAACATGACTTCTTTTGGACTGTGAGTCTTTGGCCAGTACTTCAGCAGTGCCATTACCACCTGAAGAGACAAAGATAAAATAATTTCATGATAATTTCACTTCACCTTGAACTGAATTATAATGCATTAGTAAGTCTGGTACTTTAAGCAGAACACAAAACTCGTGATTTCTTGTCTCATGTAACAGTAGTGATCAGACTTGGTTCAGTGCCACAGAAATAACTGTGGTCTAAACTCTACAAAGGTCTAATAGGTCTTAATAGGTCTAAACTCAACTTTCTATCCCTCAGAAAACAAAGTTGAATGTCTAAAAGACATGTTCAAAAATAAAACTCAAAATACTAGAGAGAAGACCTAACATCTAATTTAATATGATCAAAGTGCAAATTCGCTACTACATTATCAGGAAAATCACCTGCCACTTAAGTGACAGCAGCTTTAAATCTCTACCTTCTGGGGGATGTAATCCAAAACTCAAGCAGTTCAGTTCTATTAATATATTTTAACAAAGTATTTACTATAAGTGCCTGAATTGACAGGTGACCAACTACTCTAGGTATGTTGCTTTTAAAACTTTGATTTGACTATCTTACTATAATCTTAGTCTTAACTTTCTTCATGATTAATAAATTATTTACCCAGCTTGCTTACCTAGCAAACCACGAACACTCAAAACACCATTCTATATTATGATTTTTAAATACAAAAGCTATAAGCAATATTTAATACAATCACTGACAAGACAACTCTGAGAAGTAAGTGCTTCTTTCATGTATGTATTATTTAATCATGAAAGCAGACATCATATCCTCAATGAAGCCTTGGTTAATACACAGATTTTAAAAAGTAAGATGTCAAAAAGTCTCATGTGACAATTGTAAGGGGAAGAAAAGCATTTAAATTTGAAAGGACTCGGATCTTTTGAAGAGGAACTCAGTATTTTGCTGACGTGTGTGCGAAGTTTTTAAAGAAGTTGCAATCACATACCAATTTAGAATCAAAAAAGGAAACAAACTTGGTTGCTTATTACTTCAGATTTCTACTAGAAAATACGCAACATCCTATCTAATGTCTTGAAGAAAGCTAAGAAAACAAGATCTCATACAGTACAAATGATAGACTATATGACATTTGCTAGCTTATTAAATATTAAAAGCTCCAGCTAGAAGAGAACTCTTGCTCAGGTGCATACTTCTATTTGTTTCAAGAAAACCAGTTTCCATTTTACAGTGGAAATGGTCATAATTGAATAACATGCACTTCTTTAGGAGCAATTGATTAATTGATCTACTGATTAAACAGATTACTTCTTACCTACTTGATACTGGGTGTAATGAAGCAAACCACTAGATTCTATAGAGGACAGTTAAAATTATTCATCTATGCATCCAGACCAAAGTCTGATTTTGCCCAAGGTTGGTAGACATGAACAAGATCTGATTCAAAACCCTTGCACCAACAGGTAGCTCTGTGTCAGAAATCTGTGTTCTATCATAACATCCATCTCACAACAGAGCACAGTTCAGGCAAGATAATTTCTGACTAAACTGCTTCTGGATCCATCATCTTCCATCTGCTCAGCCAGAACAAAAGAAGCCGAATAAAACCTGGTCTCTTTATAAGACCTATCCTATTAACGTTTTTTTAATTAGTTTTGGATATTCCAAATGATGGTTGGAAAAAACTGAATTTGATAGTTCAAAATGGTTAAATATTTGACTCAAATATAAACCATTACCAATAAATACTCTGTTCCCCAAACCTTCTTAAGCAGTCTACAGATGTAAGGTATATTAATAGTTCAAAAGATGTAATAATAGCAAGATAAACTTACCGGTTCTGTAAGTGTGCTGTCCTTTTCTAAAAACTGAACTACACAGTATGCCAGCTACAGTAAAAGAAAAAGAATTTTATTAATTCTCACTATGAAACTGAACACATTTTGAAGTCATTAGTGTAAGTCAAGAATAATTTTGAATGCTTCAAATAAAATACAAGTTTCTTCTGTAATTTAAAAGATTTAAAATTTAAAAACCCATTTGGCATACAACTTAAACAGAAGGGTAAACAGGCTGTAAAAATTCTTTCCAACCTTTGCAAGTCTATCCTCATCTTTTCCTGTGTTATAATATAGACACATGCAACTTGATGTTTTCTTTTTAGACCTAGCACTGCATTTGACCACACTTCATCTTTTCAAACACAGGATTTAAAAATCATGATCTTGTCCCTCTAGAATGCTTTCCACTCACTAACATTTTGGTGTCCCATGCTGATTTACTATGTATTTTCTATTTCATAACCTAATTAGACAAAAGTGCACTGAACAGCTGCAAATCTTGGGATTTTTTTATATATCACAACTAATGATAACTATGCCTATCAATGTAAGCTGATGCAACCTGAGGCTGAATTACAATATTTACCAACTCCAATGCTGAGAATGAGACTGTCCACCTGTATCTAAATAGTGAAGAATTACATCCCTTTCATTCCACAGGCCAACAATCCCAAAGGAAGTGGGGAGATCACTGCTCATCTCACAGACTGTTTAACCATCTTCCTAAAGTCTCTCCATTTATTGAAGTTCAGCTGATGACACAATTCCTCTCCCTTTTTTTTTTGATTCCTACCAGGAATGCCCCACGGTAATTTGAAGAATGTGCCGAGATTACTACAGCTGCTGTTCTTCCCTATTCTAAAATAAATTTGATTAAACACAAAAATTAACCTTCTCCATGTATGTCTTTAGCAGGATATCCATCTATCTGCCACTGTTTCAATTTAAATTTTTATGCATCTACTCCAGTGTTTCACACAATAAACTCACTTGAAGTACTTTTCCATTTCACTCAGCGGGACGTGCAAGAGTAGTAGTGGCATCCCTATGTCACTACCCTGTTTTTACTGATGCTGAACAGCAATGCAAGTCAGCTGAAGGTTTTGGAGAACTAGTTTGTGATTTAAAGGGAACAGATAAAGAACAGTATGTCTCAGGTCAGTAGAAAAGCTGGTGATCAATGTTGATATCTGTTCTAGGTGAGATATGAAAGGTCTTGCTGTTCACACCCCAACAGGTTTTGTTCACGGCATTAGAAAATAAAAAATAAATTTTGAAATGCGAGGCATTTTATTCTATTACTTCAACAGCAACTGATGGAAGTCACTGAAGACAAGATCCAAAGCAAATGCTTGTAAGCATCTCTCATTGCTAGAGGATTGTAATTATAGAAAAGGTATTCTTAAAAATACAAGTCATTGGTAGTTTTATTTTATTAGATGGTACTTAGAACTTGGGAGTACTCAAACTACATAGTATTGAACTTTCAAATTAAAAACCCAAAAGTTGCGTAACATTCTCTCACAGAACATTTCAGCATATCACAACAATACTGTATTTTCTCTCACACTGTATGTTTTCTCACTCCTCTGGAAATTCTGAATGGAACTAAGTTTAGCACAGAAAAGATACAGATGGTTTAAAAGCACGATGCAACTCAGAAGACCCCTTTATTCTGTGTACTTCTAAAAGGATCAACTGAATTAAATATTGACATCCTAGCAAATTCCCAATTCCTTTCAAAACACCAACAAACTGAATTCAGCTGCATTGCTTCACATAGTTTACAAAAAAGTGTTTATAGATGACATTCATTATAACCATACTTTTCTGCAATTTTTTTAATGTCTAAACATTACAGACAAGAAGATTAAAAAAAATCCTGTGTGGATAAACACTAAGAACTGTCACATTAACCAACTACTACATGTGTTTCATGTGTTATAGATGTGTTCACCTATAAGCACTATAGTGCTTTTAAAAAAGGTATTATTGTGTACACACGTTTTCTTTTTAATTCTTCTACCAACAAGTGAAGCAATATAGGCATATATGTTAAGTCATTTCCCCCAGAGAGGTTATCAGGGAAGTTTTGGAGCTTAGAACTGACTTCACAGCAGACTTACTCAAGTCCCCCAACCTCTTCAAACAAGCTTACTTAAACACTAGTATGAAAAAACCAAGTAAAACCTACCTGTGGATGGTAGACACTGAGTGATTTCACTTTGTGCAACGGTAACAAAACCTTCAATAGGAATATTTTGTGCTCTTCTTTTAATGGTAAGGCAAATCCATTAATTATGCTGCCAGGGAAAGAAATTTAAAAACAAAGATCAGTAATTACACAGAAGTCTGCAGAAGGATATACAAAAATTCTTGGGCTTGTTTTCCAATATTACAAATGAATAGAATAGTCAAATCAATCTCTGTCTATACCTTAACCAAGTTTTTCAGAAGTCTCAAATTCTTCTTCCAAGCTGCACACAACTGTATCTACACTTCACCCTTTGCTATGAACTACTCACTGTTTCAAAGCTTTGAATACACATCTCTCCCAGTTTCTTCATGGTATTAACAAGTAAAACAGAGACTGGATGCAGAAGAGGTAATCCAGGACAGCAGACAAGTCAAAACGTGACTTCTACTTAACCATTAGTATTTCTGCAAGGCCCTAGAATACAGCCAAACAGCATTCCAACACAAGACAGCCCAGGTACAGCTGAGTGCAGATGTAGCTCAGTACTGGGTCAATGGCACCTTTACCTAAACCCACAGTACTAGAACAAGAAGCTCTGTGTCAACAACATGCTCGGTGAAACTTCTTAATGGATTGGATGAATAACCAACACAGAACAGTTACAGCACAGAAGCCTCACTGAGCTACTAGAAATTTTGATTTGGAAGCCTGAGGGGGTAAAAAATCCCCAAACCAAACCGACAACATCACTTTTAAATTTGCAATACTTAAGGCTAACCTAACAAAACAAAGAATGAAAAAGCTGGTGACTCAGTAACAGCATGGAAGACTTAGCTGTATATCCTAGTACTTAAACTTTATAGCTTTCATGATGACTTTTGATGAGTGTTACTTGAGTATAGTGTGTTGAAGTAATGATGGACATGTAACTTCTTTATCACTGAACGTTTAATTGAAGATTAAAGAACTATTCTGGGCAGGCATGTAGACCTAGGAAATTTTAAAACATCTTTCCCATTTCAACAGCCTTCTGGGCTGCATTAGAAACAGCATTGCCAGTAAGCTGAGGTGAGTAAGCGATCCTTCACCTCTGCTCAGCCATGGTGAGACATTGTGTGTTTGTGTCCAGGACAAGAAAGATGCAGACATACTGGAGGGAGTCCAGTAAAGTGCAATATAGAGGCTGGAGCATATGACATACAGAGAGAGGCTGAAAAAGCTGTTCAGTTTGAAGCAGAGAAGGTTCAGGGGGATCTCAGCCATGTCCACAAATACATGAAGGGATAGTGTTAGGAGTCAGACTGGTCTGAGTGATGTGCATTGAAAGGGCAAGAGACAAACTGAAAGATGGGATATTTAATTCGAAGACGAGAAAAAAACCTTTTTTATTTTGAGTGTGGTCAAACATGGGAACCCATTGCCCAGAAAGGTTGTGGGGGTCTTCATCCTTGGAGATATACAAGGCCTGACCAGACACAACCCTGAGCAACCTGCTCCTGCTGATCTGTTACTTTCATGTGCAAAGATATGGAAAGAGCATAAAGTAATCCTAACTGAGCTTTTTCCGTGTATTAATGTATAAAAAAATGCCCAAAGCATGCAAATGGATTAGAGAAATCAGTTAATTAAAAACTCACTAGTTTCAATGAGGGTATCAGTTTTACGTTGTAAAATTTTAGTGTCAAAGGCTTACAAATACATGACTGAAATCTGAGAAATTATGGGGTTAGCAAAATGGGGTTTCTGAAGTTTTATAACCTGTGCTTCTGTTTACTCACTATGTTTCAGTGATGAATTTTTAATAAATTTCAACTCACTATATTTTATTTGTAGTTGCTTTACAACTAATGTTAATTACAAGGATCCTAGGCACAAAATAAGACCAAAAAATAGGATTATGAAAATTGTCATATCCCAAAACATTGCCACAAGGTTCAAGTTTTCTCTGTGTTTCTACGATGTTACAGAAAAACCTCTTGATTTTTGATTTGTAATTTAACAAAACCTACAACTTACCTTCCCAGTATTTCCAGTAATTCTGCTATGCCATTGTGATGCTCCGTTTCATAAATAAACCTAAATAAATGAAACACTTTGTTGGGTTACTGCTGAAGAGAGATACAAATCTAATACCAAGATCCCCATCTAACATCACAGTTAGCCTTGGCCCAAATATTTTAGTCACTCAGTAAAAGGAAAGCAGAGAGACATAGTGGAAAACTTTCTGGAAACAAAAATCACTAGCACACCCAGCTGCTTTCAACCTTCACACCTGCTTGTTCTTTTCTCCCACATTTAACAAAGCAGCCAACACTCAAGCTTTTCCCAATACTCATATTTTATGCCACCTTAATAATGCAAAACACAGCAAATAATGCTTTAAATATTAAAATAATACAAAAATATCTGGCATAATTAAATGCCATGACTCAACATTCTGTAGCAAATGCAAGCACAAGGTGCTGAAACAGTTACTACTTCTGGATGTAAAAAGCTTTTTGGCATTAAAGATCTCTGTGCATACAAAAGGCTTGTAATGAACCAAGGAAGTCACATTTTCCTCTATCTTCTTCTGACAGAGCACTGTAATTTACTAGGCAGTCACCCTTCCAGCCTCCTTCAGATGAGTGTAAATTTACTGACAAAGTTCTATGCATGGCTTCAGGTAATTCGGAGAGTTATAAAAATTGACACCTAGGAGAAAATAATTCCACTAATTTGAAAGCATTTTTTTAATTTGAAAATTTGTCATGGGATGACATATTAACAGCTACTTTTAATCCAGAATATTTGAGGCAACAGTTTTTCATCCTTAAAGACTCTTTCCATATAATTCATGACAACAATTCCAAGCAAAATTAAAACACACTGATGCAAAAAGGCTTGGATTGAATAATAGGCACATTTGGGTTTAATAATTTTTAAAAAAGCAAATATTTCACTTCAGGGAAAAAATACATTAATGCACTATGGGGAAATAATTACTGTAATTCTGGTCAATGACTAGAAGACAAATGAAGGCCACATATTTCTCCAGGTAAGCACAGTAATAAACTTATCACTTCACATGGCCCAATTCAGTAATTCAAGAAAAAAGCTGGAACAACTTCCTACCCTGGTGATCATATCCAAGTGTACCAGTTTACATTTAGATGCAAAATTTTTAAACTTTGAGCTCCTAAATATTATACAGCTAAGTGAGCTTTTCTGCAGGTTTGTAGTTGACTTTTCTTTTTCTCCCACAACTTCAAAGCTGTGCAAATTATATAATCATATAATGTATGTCAGACTGAAAACTCTCTTATACAAATGGTATAAAGTTGATCTAATGACTAGATCATTTCTTAATCTTTCAAAAACTCAGTACCAGAACCATCTGTTTGCAGACTTTGCTTACATTATCTCTGAAAGCGAAGTGCAACAAGTGGCACTTTTAAAACACTTTTCCAAAGTACATATAATGTGCTATGATGCTGTTTTACCATCTGGTTCAGATATTTGACCAAATTATGCATTTTGGATGAAATTTAATAAAATCCAAGGGGAATTTATTAATGTGTAGGGAAAAAAAATCTGCATCTTTAAGATCCACCTGTACTTTTTCCTTGGGATATACTGGCTCTTCACTAGTCCTCTGCAGTCAACTTCCAGTTGACTGCAAGACAGTACAGGCTCACTAATTATTTTAAAGGAGCTCCTCTGTATCCCTTCCAAAGGCTCAGTTGATGCCACAGGCAGGGAAATCAGCTCCCACTACATCACGTACTGCCAGGTGCCATTCCATGATATGGCACTGAGGGCCTGGCAGCTTTTTGCTACTTTCTTAAAGAGGTAGCAGCACACATTCATTTTGGGACGAAAACAGTGGCAGAGAAGCAGAATGATGGAAGGAGTGTGAAACTGATATACAACAGTATTATTTCTAGAAAAGCAAAGAATATCAAAAAGAAAAAAATTAAAACAGGCACCACAATCTTGCCTTCACACTGCACGTAACAGCAGTAAAAACACACTTCCAAAGACCTTTGGTAATACAGGGGATTAATCTTTCATCACCTTTTTTTTTTTTTTTTTTTTTTGTATCAGTGATAATGCTACAGTTCATTCTTTGGCAATAAATATTTCACAAGAGCTCAACTGCACATGTCAATTCTGAGTAAAGAAGAGGCAGCAAACATGTTTCCTCGAGCAAATTACAGATCTCTTAGTCATTCAATTTCAGCCCATTTTCTGCATTATAAAGAACTACACCTTGCTTATTAAGGCATTAGTGTAATACCAACACTACTACCAAAAAACCCCTAAAAAACAAAAAACAAACAAACAAAAATAACCAAACCAAACCCAAAACAAACCCTACCACAAAGATACAAAACCACCCACTAAATCATATGTGAACACAAATTTCAGCTGCCAGATTTATCTCATGGGAAAGACTACCCTAGTTTAAATCTCCCAAAGTGATATTAATTATTATATGAATTTTAAAAATTGCTAGCAGTGTCTTGAAGTGTTTTAATTGCATACCTGATCACATAATACAAAGATGTTGACATACCTATAAAATATATTATTAATTTGTTTCCGGATGTAAGCTCTTAAGCCTAAGAATTTCCCATATATTCTGTGAAGAGTTGTTTTAAGAAAATCTCTTTCACGAGGATCTTCACTGTCAAAGAGCTCTAAAAGCTGAAAAGAGGGGAAAAAAAGATGCACTTTAACTGAATCTAATGCATTGTAAAAATAATTTAGAGCTTGAAGTTAAAAAAAATCTTTTTTACCTCACCTGTAATACAAACTTCTGATCAATATATTTCTTAGCTATATTAGGTTGAAAATCTGGAGATTCTAAAAACCTTAAGAAAAATTCATAAACAAGCTGGAAAAAATAAACAACAAAAAACCCAGTATTAGTCTTTTGAACAAGAACCATTTTATAAGCGTCACATTACTAAAACTGCTGATTAGTTGCTCAGAACTACAAAATGCTTGTAGTTATATTTATCTGTATAACACACAGTAAAAGCTTTGCTCTTGCTCTCCTGACAAATTAAAAGAACTTGAGGTTCTTTAAACTGCAGAAATTCTGCTGAGCTCCATCACTAGACTTTACTCAAATGACACACAGTAATCTAATATTTATCATGCCCAGAAGTACATGTTCTAAGAAATCTCTGTTCTCCTGTGTTTGTCACAGTACCTCTGAAAGCTAAAACTGTGCCAGAGCCAGATCAAAGCATTTACAGTGACAAAAAGAAGCTCATTTAAAATCTCAGCAGCTACATCTCTACCACAAGAAACAATGAGCCTTTAACCTATAACAACTGATTTTCTTTTAAAGACCTTCAGTTAAAATTCAAGAAACACATTTTAAAAATTACATAGAAAAGTAACTGATTTGAGATAAACACGTAACCTAAACAGTTTAGAATAGATAAACAAATAGATAAACAATGAATTTAATGTCAAAATTCTGTTGTAGTCTGTGATGTCTCAGCCTCCATCAAGTACCTGTAGATGAGGCCATGCAGCTTCTAAGGTTGGTTCATCTTCCTCTGGATCAAATTCTGCTCCCGTTGGATTGGAAGATGGTGGTAATGTTCGAAACATATTAACTGCAAACTGAAATTACATGTGCCTTTAAGAACTCTGAAACAACTGAATGCCCCAAAAAAAGACTTCCAAGATGGTTTTATGACTAAGAATTCTTTACATCAGCTATTTTGATTAACATTTGCAAAAATACAACCTATATAACGCAGTATTTTAAACAGTGAGGAACATTTATACTTCTTGAAATAGTTCTAACTCGGAGAACCCTTTTCCACACAGTACGTACTCTTCCAAGTACAAAACTACTGTCAGAGGACACTGCTCTGATCTCTCTACACACAGACATGTATGTAAGCAAATGTATGTAAAGCATTTACACAAACATTTTTATATATACACTTTATAAGGCCTTGCAAAAACCTGCAAAAGTGTAAGTCAGAAGTAGAGATGCAAACCAAAGATAACTGACATCTGTTCTTCTCTGGAAAATATTTGTTTCATTTCACATAGTGGCTGCACACATATGGGAACACTTCAAAACCAAATTCCACACCACCACCATCCCCAGTGGTATTTCTCTTAAACCATGTCCATATACCTGACATTACAGAGCACTGAGGGAGGAGAACTACACACCCTAAACCTCTCCATATTTGAATTCTGAACTCCCTGGAAAACATTTAGCATCCTCATGTAAGTGGAGCAGTCTTCAAGTGCTTGTCTAGATACAAGGGCCAAGGAGCAGATGTATGTGCTGTCCTGCCATGTCACATCTGACAGATGGCTGAGCAGACAGTGGGAGGCAGTATCAAACTGCATCAGCTAAATCTGCAAGGCTTACACTATATTCCCATGAGGGAAAAGTCATCCTGACGCTCTGTTTTTCTGCATAATATTCCTTCATTCAAGCAACTGAGACATAGGCCTGATACGCACCAAGACTGACATTTCAGAGTAATTACTACTGCAGAGAATTAAAAGTAAAGCTGATACATCTTTATGTTCCCCTTTTTAAAACCATGGACAATAAGTGATTAACCATCTCTAGCCTTTGTTTAAAAAATATGGTGGAAATTTGCACTAATCAGTGGTCTTCCGAGAAAACAAATCCAGGAAGACTAGACTTGACATCTAAAACTTGCTAAGGCTGTTAAACAAATGGAAGAATAAGCTTATCTAAAGAATTCTTAAAGTCTCAGGCTCTCACGGTAAAAAAGCACTTCTGGGTCATGTCAGGTGTTAGCAACTAAGTTTTGTACTCTGTAATTTTGAAAACAGAAAGATTAAAAACCTAGAGAGTATTTTTTGCCATGAGAAATGGAACCAGTGGTGCCTGATGTGATCTACTTTGCATTTTATATCCTTGACCAACAGAATACAAAACTGCTCAAATGAAGCTGCAGGATCTTGCATTGAAAGCACAAACCTGAAACTCTCTTGTCTATTAAGCCACTGAGGTTTAGGAAAAATTACAGTGAGTTAATATCAGTGAGTCCTTTACCCATGAAACTGCTGATCTTTTTTCTAATTGCTCAGCCTTTTGACCAAACAGACAAGACACAATCTGCAAAGCCTCATCTCCTCTAAGGCTAATTTCCCACAGAAGTACAAGTAAACACATCATAACTGAAGAACATTTCCTTCCCCAGCTTCTCCTCCCACCAACAAAATTCCACAAGACCCCTCTCAAACTTACGAAATTAAGAGTCTTTATGAACACTGGCCTAGTGTGGCAAAATTCTGTCAGTGCTGCCAGCACTAACAACACTTGACTTCAAAGGACAGAACAGGAGGATGGGAGAACAAAAAAGGAAAAGCAAACAACCTGCATTTTTACTGGTTCAGGGTAAAAAATTTTGCTGTAATGGCAGTCAATATCCCTGCTTTCCTCGTGGCCCTTTTCATACAGTAAGAGAATATTTTCAAGCAAGTAGGCATCAGAAATACTACACATTTTCTCCTCCCTTCTGCTGAGCAGCCTAAATGAAGTTTGATGTGAACAGCTCTGAATCAAGAGGCACATAAGCTGAAAGTTTGTGCCTTCTGCATTCATATGATGAAGCACAACCTTAATTAACAGAGCAACAAGCAGCATGCTCATACTCACAGCAGTTCCTCTTATCCTAAAGCAAAGATAGAAAACACTACACCTGCAATGCCCCTTCAATAAAACAAAAACAACCAATCAAACAAAAAACAAAACCTCAAGTTCACATGGGTATACCTGAGTATGTCGTTTTAATAATGCATGAAAAGTTGCAATGAAAACCACTTCAGTTGCTGAATAAATTAGATCTGCTCCTATATATAGTATCAATTAAAAAGTAGTACTACTCTATGTGCTAGTGCATAACAGCATATTCTGCTTTCTTCAAAATCCAAGCTAAAAAATAAAGCATGTATTATTTTCCAAGTAAAGAATGTGCAATGGATGCTTTTCATCACAAACCCCTAAATACCTAATAAGTGTTTACAAAATTTACTCAGACATCTGCCTACACATTCCGTAGTTTTGGGAAGAAGTACTTAATTGTATTACACCTAGGAAATGGAACTTGTGTAACAAGCAGTTAATAAAATATTTCCTTTTCCATCACATCTTTGCTTAGGAATATAAAACAAATTTGAAGGACATATCAGCTAGCTCTTTGAGGAAGAAAGGGAAAATACTCTTGAATCCACTCTGAAAGAAGAACAATAAATCCATTTTAGAAATTAATTTCTCACACCTTTTGAAAAAAAGACTTAGGCTTAACATTAAATCATAAGCTAAGTCACTAGATGAATATATAGCTTAAAGAAAAGATCTAATTATAATTTAGTCCTGGATACTTCAGTTAAAAAAATAAAAAAGGGGGGGGAGGGAAGAGAAAAAAAAGAAGGGTGGAGTGGATAGATATGACATGAGCATTAAGACTATAAAGAATAAAGAAGAATGAGATTATAAAGTGAATGTTTCTTTTGACAGAGAGAAAGAATGTCTGAAGCTATGGAAAGGGAAACATTATTTTATTTTTAGAAAACAGATAATCTGTGAAATTTATTGCCCTAAGTGACTGGCCTAAATAAGAATTTAATAACACCAAACAGAACTTGGACACACACACAGATATACAGCATATACACATGTACATACGCAAACCAGTAACCTCCAAGCTGTGAAGTCTGGCAGAATGGCATAGCAAAATCCCAATTTCCCTCCCAACTCCACAAAGTTTCCAAACTGAGAACTATTCTCAAATCAGAACATCTCTTGATCCTCCTGACTTTATTGAAAATGCTATTCCTTACAAATATAATTCAGTGGCAGTAGCAGCACATAACTTATCAATGTTTCTTGGAAGAGTTTTAAAGAGCATGAAGACATTACATTTATTTTCCTTAAAATCCCCACAATCAATTCAGGTATATGACTAGAATTCAGCAAATGTACATGACAATCTACACATACATGCCTGAAAGAAAGATCATAACAACTACTGGAGAAAGAATACAGTTGTTTCAACAAATGACCAAAGGAAAAAAAACTATCTGAATTAAACCTCAAAATACCAGTCCAGGTGCCTTCACTGACAGTGTCTCACACAGAGCTGGGTAAAACCCATGCAAGGAAACCCCACACTCTTTAGACCTTTGCACACAAAAAGAATTTTAAATTCACCAAAAGTATTTTTGAACACGGCATGCTACCAGCAAAACACTGGCAACCAAGACAGCAAATTCTGCTGCAAGATCTGTTCAACTGACCAAAGTGAAGACTTGGTTACCACTGGGTGCATCTGAAAGCAAAGAAAGTATACACTCCTAGCCAAATGTACTCTGGCCACAACTGTTTGACGGAGGAAGATAATGCAGTCGTAGAAAGCACAAGCAATGAACTACGGGCAGTTAAGAATTCTTTCACAGAGCAAACACCAATGTCTGACATCAGTATTCAAGAACTCATCATGAACTCCACTTTACCCAAAGAAAAGTCTCAGCAAGCTTATTCTCTTTCCTATCTCTCTTCTCAACAGTGTCAAGTACTCCAAAACAAGCAATCAATTAGAAAAAACCCCAGAGATATATATAAAAAAAACCAAAAACGAAACCAAAAAGATTTATTAAAACATGTGAAAAGCCACGATCCCGCATCTCTTCATTAACCATCCTCAATGCTTTGGGTACATGTTTGACATCCAGAGTTATGTGTAATCCTCATACACCCAAAATTTCTCATGGAAATAACTTCTCTCTCTGTAAACACTTAGGGCTGATTCAGATAACAATCTTCATCATAAGCAACATCCTACATACTATAAATCCTTAGAATCTTTGAAGAAGCTTCAAGGTCTCTGATTTTCAGGAAGAGCACTAAGTCTAAGTTTACATTTATGTTAAAGAAGCACTGTTTTCTAAGCCCACTGAAAATTCACCCTAAGTTATAAAGCCTTGGGAAAAACCATCCTGTTACACACAGCCAAGAGCTTCTTGTAGCCTCATTAGTCAGGAATTTCAAAAGATGCTTTATGTTCTCAGGGTTTTGCAGACAACAGCTACAGACCTCAACCCAACTGATATTCCAAGCCACTGGTGCCTGGTCACCACCATGATGAGAGCTGAAAGACTGCTGTAATTTCATGGCCTCCTCCTCTGGAGAAGACTTGCACACAACAGAAAAATAAGCTAAGTCTAGCTAGCCAGCATTTGGGTAGTGAGAAGGGAGGGACAGTGCAGGTCTGAATGGTTCACATAACTTGTTCCAGCAGAAACCACATCTGCCATCCTGTGAACTTAATAAAGCCTGACTCTCATTCTCACCTCTGAACACATAATAAAGTCAATCTCTGGTACTGAACAGGATTACAAGTGTCAAGCTTGCACAGATAATCTTAATTCTAATATTCCATTTCTTAAAAATTTCAGTTTTACTATTTACATGTTTTTTCAAACAGTTTATATATATATACACACACACATGTATGTATTTAACTTCCCTCCCTGTTTATATAAATACAAGGTTTTGTTTTTACCAACTTAAACCATCACCTAATTCTGCTTCATGTATGTGTCTAGTTTCTGACTTACAAAAATGAAAAATCAACACTGGCATTAAAATTTCAAAGCCCTGTTATTCTTTTGCAACTGCACAAACATGGTTGATCTTTTTAGAAGATTTCAGCAAAATTTCTTAAGATAAATTGATACAGCTGAAGAAGCAACATTGAATTATAAACCAGAAAGTTCTCATTGTTGAATCACTTACCATATGTACTACTTCAGGGTAAATAGGTTCCGTAATCACATTGCGATTGTGTGTGATATATTCTACCATTTCACTTAAAGCTGCTCGTTTTACTTCCTTCCACTTTAGGTCACTTAGTGGATCAGAAACAAAGTCAAAAAGTACGCAACATTGTCGTAACTTCTGGATAAAAAGCTTTTCTTGATCCGCTGGAGGAACATCTGAAAAGTGAAAAGAATTATAGTGTTTAAATTATACTGTAGTGGATTCACTGCCCTCCCCATTTTTACTTTGGTATAGGAGCATTTTAAGATTACAAGCAAACTTTCTAAATCTTCACACAACTTTCAGGAATATCATGTCCCAGAGTATGAACCCCATGAAATGCTCTGTACATGTCAGGATAATTTAAAAAATTGCACCAGTGATGCATAACTTGCCCTTTCCAGAAACAGAACTGCATGGAAAAAATACATACTTGAAAAAATGCCTGCATGTGCTTTGTGTTTTGCCTAAGTAATCCCATGAGCTGTTAAAATGATGGATATATGTGAGATTACAAGTTATACACAGCAAAAACTTCCAGGATCAGGGCTTCAATATTTAGGAAATACTAGATAACTGGCCAGAGATAAGAAAGCAGTCCCGTGTTTGACTGCAGCAAAAACTCGTGTCCAATTAAAATGGCCACATGATTACAGCATGAGGCTTAAGACATGAAATGTGAACACACCACAGAGAGTCTGCCTAAGTTTATACCATAACACATTTTATGTTTCTGCATAATGACTTTTTTATTGTTAGATATGAACTAAGGCAGTAATAGCATGTTAAAAAATAGGACTAGATTGACTTTGTAAATAGTTCTGCAATTTACTCCCACTTCTTCCAGTTGATGACTTTCTTTCTTCCTTAGAGTATCATAAAATGCTAGAATTTTCTTGAACAAGCAGCAAGAGAAACCATCCAAGTATTTCATGTGGTACTACTGAATACAAGCACATGTGTATGTACAATCTAATTAACTGAATGTGCAACAGATCTACAGGCCAGTTGTTTAAATACCAGTTGCTCTCCTTATAAATGCCTGAAAAACTTCTATAACAAAGCTGAAATAGCTCCTCTCTCTTGAAGAAAAGCTGCTTGCTAAAGTATTTTTGATATAATAAACCTGGAATACTTATTTGGTTTAAAACAGCTGGCAATTTTTTTTAAGTTACATGTGCCTAAGTTCTCTGAAGAATAATTCCAGTAACAAGACACTGTATAGTAACAGCCCACAAGAACATACAGAATAAAAATGTGGCCTTCATGAAAGAAGCCACAACCAGTCAGACTTCGGTGTCACCAAGTCACCTGAGACAGTGTAGAATTCTAGAAGCAGAAAGAAGGTGCTAGGTAAACAGGTGTCCCGATACAGAACAACAATTTTCTGACAAATAAAGCAAAATTCCTGTCCAGTGTTGTGAACAAAGCCACACAAATTTTGTATCTGAATATCCATGCTTTTGCTTATTTGAATTAAAAACTGAAGTACTGAATAATTTCTCCTGAGAAAATATCAAAAAAGTAATTAACTGAAAAGTTTGTATACTGAAAGCCAGCCAAAATTATGACCTGAATGTAAAAAGTCTCAGACATAGTGGTTGGAGTGGTTACCTTTCCTCAATTAACTGTACAATGGAAAGTGTACAAGTTCAACCTGAAGCATAACAGTTACACTCAGGTATACTGTGCTATGAATGCAAACTCCACAAAATCCAAAACCTAAAATACAGACTATAATTATACAAGTAATGGACATACAATTACAGTGATTACAGTACACTAACCTTAAAGAGAGGAAGCATTAAAGGTGTAATTTCCACTACTAGTGAAAGTTAAAGACTGACAACTAAGAAGGTCAAGAAACACCCTCAGCTAAGCAAGCCACCTCCCTTTGCCATTTATTCTGAGGCAGCTTAACTATTTTAAGTACCTGAGTCATTCTTGTTATTTGAGAGATCTTCTTTATACAGACTGAGAACCACACATATTTCTAATGAACTGTGTTTTGTTTATCTGGGTGAGACATAACCCCCTCCTTTATGGGTGTTCATTCACAGGTTTCAAGTGTCTGGATCTCACATCTCTTCTAGTACTTTATCTGGAGTAGTTGCCTTGAAACCAGGATCATCCCTACTTTTAAGGTTTGAAAGGATGATTCCAGCATGATACTGAGCAGAAGCTGGTTAAGAATGTAACTTGAGTAGCTCATAATTTTTGTGCAGAGCATGCGTGCACACCTGCAGAGCAATTCTGGGACACCCAACAAGTCATTTATCCTCAGACATTTGCCAGGGACTATCTGGTTATGTTCTTTCACTTAACTGCATGTCGATTTCTAAGTCACCTTCCAAATAAGTGATAACCCCTCACTTCCATCTGCTTAATTAACTGGCATATTTGAAGAGAATGACATTAGGAAAAAAAATTCCCTACTTGTGCAACTCTGGTGCTCCATTCCCCAATGACTCTGGGAAGGTCATGATTATTTAGAAGCTACTCCTTAAAATTACAGCAGAATTGATAATTAGAGCTATTCACTGAGCAATGTTTTTTTTCAAAACCCCAAATACCATCACTCCCAATCAAACCAAACCCCTGTATGTTCTGCTCTCCTTCCCCAACTGGTAGCCAATTACATAATTTTCACAGGATTTGCTTCTAAACAGTAGCAGTAGAATCATCCTTTTTTTTTTTTCATTCCAAACACTTACCCCTGTCAGTAGTCATACCTTTAAATGAGTGCTGTTTCTGCTCTTCTCACAGTTTGTTGCAATCCCAGAGAAGGTCAGTCTTATATTTGGACTGAATGTTCATTAGTTCCTAACATAGTTTACAGGAATTTTTTATGGTATATTTTATGCCTAAGCCTGCATCATTTATCCTACTGTCCTTTAGCAAGAGAGAAATATACACTGGAAAACTATCAAAAGATGGTAGATATTATGAGAGCAAGATATGTCTCTGGAACAGAGGGATCAGCTTTTTGACTTGTTTGGGTTGTTCAGAAGTTTTTTCCTTACAATCACTGGATAACTGTTGGATCAAGTTATACAACCTACAGATAGAGATGTAAGCTCTGCTCCTTCTGTTTTAACAGTATCAATACAGAAAGAGTGATTCATTACAAAATTTTCAACATCATCTTATTCTGTGGCCTTGCCAGACTCTGATATACTGATGAGTATAAAATAAGTTACTTTTTGCTTTATAACTGGTACTACCTGTGCTGTTATTATTGGATTCACTAGACCAATATCTCACTCTGAAACGCAGCACTTCCAGTCCGTATTTCCCTTTGAAATAGCCAGGTAAAGGTCAGAGGTACTCAGCTACCAAGTGCCTTAGCAGAACACAAATAATTGGCTGGAAAAGCTTACATTCAAACACTGAGATCTGTATGGAAACAGATTGTTTGGAAGCTTCAGGCATATCTTCAGCAATTCTTCCTGCGTGAGTTCACTGCAAACAGATTTTACACTGGCAGCTGTCCTCGACCCCCTGTGCTTCTCAGCCAGGATGTGGCACTGGTTTGCACCCAGGAGCTACCACCCCCACTTTTTCTTTTGTAACGTATAGACCAGCTAAAGAACTAAAACACATGAATATTCCAACAAATCAAGATGCCTTCATATTAAAACAAGTTTTCCTTGTTTTTAAGTTAAAATAAACCAGAAAACACTTACGTTCATGTTTTCAGTGCCTGCGCTTAAGTTCAGTACTCTATGACACACAAATATTTTTGCCACGTATAACTGTAGAGATCTGTTTTCTCAATTTTATTTGTTACGTTCCTTCAAACGTAAGTTATATTTTTAGTTCTGTGTTGTAACTGTGACATCACTGGGCACTGATGGTAGATCTATCCCTTACCTTTTACACTGAAGCCCATTTTTCTGTGACAACAGTGCAATGTGGGAGTTGCTGAATGGAGGACAAAAGGCAAGGCAGGGTAAGTGGGTGACCCAGAGATGTCACATAAAACAACTGATTTCTAGGACAGACTGGAACTAAAATAAGGTTGAATTTCAAGTCTTAGGTCATATTCTGACACAGAGAAGAGCTGATGCAATTCCTACCACAAAACATAATTTATGGCCAGTAAAACTCACTATGTTACATCATTTTAAAAGCAGAAAACAAGAGATATAGTTGACAATTTGAAAAAATACATTCAGAAGACAAAATTAATCTCAGTTGTATGAATGCTTTCTTACTATTACATAAAAGCTTAGCAGAGGCACCAGATTTGGTTGGCTGACAGGTCCCTATTTCACTGCAAGGAAAGCAGCTCTTTTTTCTTTAAAACTATCAGATACTCACAGCTACCAATCAGGACTATGCACACACAGTAAATAAAGCTCCTCTCATTTGAAATGGGCAGCTAGATTCTTTTTCGTACAGAAAGATACATGGAAGTTTAAGCCAGAGAATATCATCACACAAAGGGCATGTGCAAAAACAAGGTCACAGGAAAAAAGACAAAGATCACATGCCAAAAGTAACTGTTTCTTTAATACACTGGTGTAGAGCAAAAGCCCAAGCATGTAGGAGGACTCCTGCTTGCAAGCAGACAAAACATCTCATGAAAGTGTCAGCAACCCTTGTGAAGGACTAGAATTGTAAATGATTCGGAAAAACAACATTTAATTGTCAAGTAGGGTGCCCAGAGGATATCCCTAAATTTACCAGTCACATGGTCCTTTCCGCTGGTCAAAAGTATTAGTGCATTTAAAATTTGATGCTCATTGTCAAAAAAGCAGCATTAAAGCTTTATTAAAGCTTTGTAAGATGCCCTACCTAGTTGTACTCCAACAAGGGGAGTCTAGTACCTTGCAATGTTCTCTTCAAACACTTCAGTTGACAAAACCATGGCAGCAATTTTTCACAGAATAGAGTTCAGTGCCTCGAGTAAGAAAAATGGAAACTGCCAGACACAAAGGCAGAGGAACTACATAGTATGGAAAGGAGAACATAAGCTGCCTAAACATGGGTTTACCAGACCGAATACTTTTTCCAAAACTAGTGATCAAGTCCTTAAAAATGAGAAGAAATAGAAAAAAAAATAGAAGGAATATTACAAAAGCTGAACTAACATTAGATAAAATTCCATTTAAAATATTTACCTTATTTTGAAATTGTTTAATGACCATCCTAATTCAAAGCAAGAAGCACTATTCTGGAATAATTTTTATTGCATTTCTATTATGTGACCAACTCTTTATAGCTTTCAGTGATTTTACTGAAATCATGATGATAATAATTAACACTAATTAAAGATGACAGTCTCCCATTAACAGAATTCTATCCTAACACATGATATTGGAAATAGGTGGGTGGCACATGGAAGAAAACTCCAAATTCATGCATGGACAAATTTAATTAAAGCTATTTCTTCTAGCAGCATACAAAAATAAACTCAAGAAATACAAGAAAGTACTAAAATTATACACAATACATATTATACTATAACTAGCAACTCTAGTAGTGGGAGTTTGGCTGCAGATAACTCAAAGCAGGCAAGATGTTGTATGGATACACTGGACTAACAAATACATGGAAGATACTGCTGTTTATATTGCTTTTATTTACTGACCCTGCAGAAACACTTCTTTGCCAAAAGAAATGCTTGAAACAAGAAAAATGACCACAGTGACCAAAAAGCCACAGGAAGACTCATGGAAAAACAAGAGTGCTAATACTAAGCTCAAGGGAGTACCACATGTAAACATTTTAAGTGGCACAGAAGAGGAACAAACTTCCATTCTTTACCTCACTACTGAAGATACCGAAGGGACTGAAAAAAGGATGTACATGTCAAGAATTGAGCTGTAAGTTTAAGGTCCTTCTCCAACGACCATGTATGAGACCTATAAACATTCCTTTTTTTTTTTTTTAAACTTTAAACATTTCCTATCAGAAACAGGACACTGAAGAGTAGATAGACTTTGTCTCATCTACAACAAGCTCGTCACTCCCAAATAACTCTTGATCAGTTAATAAAAACATTTTACAGGTACTTAGAGCTTCCTGTAAGGATTACAAGAAAACACTCAACTACTCCAACCAGCTTTATCAAAGTAAAGCTGTTTTGTTCAAGACCAGCTAGAAGGTGAGCTGAGTAGGTGGATGCACAAGGGAAGTTTCCAATCCCAGAAACTTGGGCAGTGAACTGGAACTTCCAAAGTCTGTCCTTCATCTGTCATCAGCTGCCCTGATGCAGCCCAGTGATGTTCAGCACCTGTGCAGGTACACCAGAGACATGGGAATGAGAACCAGCTGCAATTCCAGGCTAATGTCCACTCCTCTGCATTCAAGGAAATGAGCTGCAGTCAGAAATACCTTTGGGCTGTTCTTCAAATTACAGAAATTTCTAACTGGAACAAACCCTGACTTTCATTTCCCTGTTTTTGAAGAAATTACACTGTTCCTATCTGCCACTGTTTCACATTTTCACCTGAAAAGCTGACACCTAGAATGTGAGACACACAAAATGTAATTACTTCCCTAAATACTGATAGAAAGTAAGGTTTAAAAACAATACTTAGAATCATAAAAACGTGGCACATTTTCTACCTAAAATTCAAAAGGAAGTGCTTTTTATTTCATTTTCAAGTAGTTCAATTTCTGGACACTGAAGTACTCAATCTTATTTAAAGATGTCTTCTTTCCATCAAATAAGTTCTTTTTAGTAAAAAGCATTCAAACTTCATATTTTAATAAAGTAACAGCACTGATATAGTTTCTATGCCAATCTGCAGCCTGGGTCAAGCTGTAACTCCACTTACAATAAAAAAGATATTTCACCTATGACAGCTTGTGTATGAAAATAGTCTTAATCATGTGTCCAGCTCTGGTATCTCTGACACAGGAAGGACAGGGACCTGCTGGAGTGAGTCCAGAGAAGGGTTATGATGGTCAGAGGGCTGGAGCACCTCAGGCTGTGAAGACAGGCTGTGGGAGTTGGCGTTCTTCTGCATATAAGAGTAGTCTGGGGGGACCTTATAGCACTTTCCAGTATGTAAAGGGGCTATGAGGGAGCTGGAGAGGGACTTTTTACAAGGGAATGGAGTAACAGGGATAAGGGGCAGTGGCTTTAAACTGACATAGGCAAGTTTAGCGTAGACATTAGGAAGAAACTCTATACTGTGAGGGCGGTGAGATACTGGAACAGGTTGTGATGAGAATGTCCATCCCTGGAAGTGCTCACGGCCAGGTTAGATGGGGTTCTGAGCAACTCAGTCTGGTGGAAGGTGTTCCAGCCCATGGCAGGGGGGTTGGAACTAGATGTTCTCTAAGGTTCCTTCCAATCTAAACCATTTTATGATATGATTCTATGATACAGAATTGGGGAGGGGAAGGCAAGAGCAACATGTTGGAATTCACTAAGGTACACAGCATTTAAGATTTTTGGTTTCTACATAAAGAAATCTCTTGGCTAAATTTTCATTCAAAAGAGTGGTTTTTCATTTGATTATGAGACTTTTAAAGTAATACATTTTTCCCATGTAATGCAAAAAAAGGCTGTTAAAATCAAAGGAGCTATTACCAGATTAATTAAACAGCAACTCAAAAAAACAAAGAGGAAAAAAGAAAAAACCAAAAAAACTACAACACCTCAAGAATCCTACAGATTAAAAGCACCTGAAAGGAATGGGAAGCACATGTTTTGTCAGTCCCAGAGTGAAGCTCAAAGCAGGTGCTTTACAACACTAATCCCCTCTGAAATCTCCAGTCATTGGGGAATCCAGCACTAGTGGCAGCTATCTCCTAACAGAGATTACACCGAGGTTTTGAGGATAGAGGAACTAAGTAATGACATTTAACTGTCAAAGATGTAAGATGGGAGATTTTAAGGACTGATTAATAACGAAATAGGAGAGGTCTGCTGTCATTTTAAACTATTTGGCGTAATTTTTACGTACTAAACAACCTGAGGCACTGAAATTACTGCAAGTAATTTTATTCCAGGTTTAAATCATAAGTCTAATGCTGATGAGTAGATCAACAGTGAATAATATGCACACCAAATTATCTAATGATTTTTCAAAAGCGGACCAATGCCACTCTAAAGCAAGCTCTTGCTTTACAAAGAAGTCAACTGTTTTATTAGAAGCCCTGTGAAACTTTAAAAAGCTTAAGAGGATATTTTTAATCATAGTTGAGAGAAATAAGGATTTTCCCACTATATTAGAACATTTAAAACCAGAAAGTGAAAAGTAAAAGTGAAAACTGCATAAATATTTTAAAGGCAATGTAGCATAAAGAGGAAACCAGGAATGCTTATACAGGAAATGACAAGTGAAACAAGCCGAAATGGGCTTGAGCTAATGAAATGGAAATTCTACCTGAAAATTACGGAGAAAAATGGCAAAAAGGATAATCAAATAGACAATGGAACAAAAAATGTGTCTTAACAGGGAAAGAAAGAAACCAAACAGACAAAGAACTCTCAGTAAAGCTTTTTGGCACACATACAGTTAATATGACAGCGAATCTCACTTTTAAACACAAAACATTAAGAGAAAACCCCTCAATTTCACAGCCACAAGAGTGTGCTTGAATCCACTCTCAAGTTACCCAACATCTTCAAACGTGTTTGGAAACTTCAAAACTGTTTTTAAATATATGTCTTTTTAAAATATATGTCTTTGAGAAAATGAAGCACTACTGTTGTGAGGCCACACCTCAATTATGTTCTGTAACACTGTAACTGAAGTGTATGGTGTAACTCAGGCGATTTGTATTAAGAAAACTGAAGAAACACATAAACCTCAATAAACTCTGCCACTCTGGACACTTGGATGAAGTAAGTATCAGGTAATCAAGCCTAACCACCTGCTACAAGCAAATGTGCTGTTTCCTTAAACACACCCAAACTCCACACACCAGCCCCTAATTCTAGGCAGATACTGCTGATAGTCTGAGTAACTTGTCAATCAATAGTACCTGTCACACATTCATAATAAATTACAATTCAAAGAACACTCCACCACCAAAATGTAAAATAACTTGGTTCCTTCTCCAGAGCCTGTCAGACTGCCTCCCCCTCTTCTCTCTCCCTATACATTTGCTAAACCTGGGGGCTGCTGCTTGCTTTCTGTTAGATGCTTCTGAATGCCAAAATTGGTGAATTTACTGATGACACTTAGAATAATCATTAACAGATATCACAAGCTGGATCTTGTGTAGGCTTAGAAATAGATGACACAATAAATTACAAAGCAGGAAGAAAAGCCCCATGGCTTTTCTATGATCAAACTGATGTGTTTCACACTCCAGTGCAACCTAAAGCAAATGCCCAGACCCCATGCAGGAACTCTGGTCAAGTTATAAGCACATCCTTGCTTGTCTGAAGCAAATATATATTTTGAAATTAACTAAAACTTCCATAAACCCTCCATGAGGACAACCCTGATTTAGTTTCCTAAATTCTCCACTCTATTTAAAATTAGAAATGTGGAGGGTAGGTCTTTTTTCATAGGAAGAGCTTAAACAGCACAGGTCACACTGAGCTTGAGATGCAAACTGAGATCCTGAATGGCTGATCAACACTCAAATCATCTCAAACTGTCACACATCATTACAAGATATACGAAAGTGTTTTCACCAGAAATCAACAGGGCTTTTGTGGTTTTCCTGAGAGCAATTTCTTAACAGACTACAGTAGACTGCAAGCCTATCTCCAGTACAGTTTTTTTTTGGTATGTATTTGGGGTTTTTTTCGGGGGGGGGGGGGGGGGGGGGCGCGGGGAGAGCAGTGTCTGTGGGGTGTGGTAGGGTTTTTGGTTGGTTAGTCTGCGTTTTTTCTTGTTTGATTGTTTGGGGCTTTCTTTTGTTTGCGTTTAGTTTTTTGTATCCACTGGAAAAAAACTCCAATTCAGTACCTACTTTTCCTTATTTCTTGGTGTGAACAGCCCCTTTTTAGTCCCACATCCTGTGAACTTCGCTGCCTTATATGAGGTGATACCGGTAAAAGAAATGATCAAGCAGCCCAGAAACAATGATTTGGTAAGAAAATGAAGAAATATATTTAGAACTAGGTCAGTTAATTGCTTAGCAGTCAACACTGGCCATGTCAAACGCTAAGAACAATTATGAGTAGTTCTCTGTTAGGAAATAAAAATTACTTTCCAGCAACGAAAATTCTGACTCAAATAAAGTAGAAAGCCAACTATGACCATTTAAAAACACATACTTTCAACATCTAAGAGATTAAAGATACAATACACCTGTACGTTTGTCAGGAATTAAGTGCATAATGATCTCCCATTTAACCCAAAAATAATTCTTGCACAATCCAACATTATTTTCCTCATTCACATTTGTCTGAAAACATACACACTTGCTTCAACAGATGTCTTCAGTCTCTGATCAAACTAATCTCCTGTCTCACAAAGGAATTCTAGTAAGAACTGAAAATACACCTATGAGCAACAGTGTCCCTATTGCTTAGCTGCCAAAAAAGCTGACATTCTGCTGATAATTTCCACCAAATTTCCACCCCTCTCATACAGGAGAAAGAGTGAACTGCAGTATGGAATACATTTAAATTGGAGCCTCCAAGAAATCCGTAAATTTACAGGGCACAAACAAGCTGATTGGCTGTATTAGCTCTGAATCCAAGTCTGAACTCCCTACTGCATGTCCAGAAATCCTGGACACATTAAAACACCTCGCTCTCATAACATTTTCCAAAAAAATCATTATTCTATTTACATCTTCCCTTTTAAACAGAAGATTTAATGTGCAATGAAAGCAACTTGTTCTAATTTCTTCCATTTAACTACAAGCTTTAGAATGTTTTATTCCTTAAGATACATTAATGATTACTGAGTTTACAACAATGTGAGGCAAGAAAAGTCATGCAGTGAAATATAGGCTCAAATTTTTACTTTTGAGAAGATGTGCAAAATTCTGATTAAAAAGCCATAAAAATCTTAATTTTGTACTAGGACAAGGACAATTCAGTTCTTATAGCATGGAAATAACTTAAGACAGTCCTCAAAAAAAACCTGTGCATCAATTTTTGGATTTTAAGACACTTTATATAAAAGATTAGATGTAATAGAAGCAAAAAGTATAAAAAAAATTCTGGGAATAGGTTAGAAGAAAGATTCTAGTGTTACGACTAGTTTGCTTGGAAAATTTTTTTGAAGAAAAATTTATTACACCCAAAGAGCAGACACCACATTTGTTTTTTGTAGGCATTGATAATTTTGTTCAAGTTTTCTTTCCAACATGACTTGAATGAACACAGGACACCTTTGAAACCTGACATTGTTATGCATTCACTTTAAATATGAAAGTAGTAACAGAATTTGGTTCCAGAGGCTGTGTGAAGCCACACAAGCTAGTAGATTTAATCCAAAATGCAAATTAAAAACCTTTCATTAAAATCTTTAAAATGAAAAAGTGCTTCAAATTGGTAGGCTTCTACAAACAATTAGAAAAGCCCCAAACAAACAATTTTAAAATCAGTTTTTAATTTTTACATTTTTTTGGCTTTTTTCCCCTGTGTAACTTACAAAGAAAATATTTACTTCATAAAATTCAGATCACTATCAGTAACAAGAGAAATTGTGAAAATTGACACAGAACTGTCTCTTCCACTACTGATCACAATGCAGAGTCAGACCCCACTCCTAAGTTTAACTATACTTTTATAGAAGAAAACTTAATTGGCAAGTTGTAACAGAAATGATACCACATGATTTTTAAGCACATTAAGCGGAATTGATGAAAGGATGTGTGGATGTGGTTTAAAACATCATGCACTCCATGTGCCTTTAATCTCAGTTTTATCACTTGAGTCAGGATGATGCCCACAGAGGGGAGGCACCAGCTCTGTGAGGCTGCTGAGACTCTGCTTTCACCTGGATGAGGTGTCCACCTCTGGGACAAAAGCCACCTCCCCTAGATGAACATCTTGTCTGCACATGATGCAAATAACCCTGTATCTAGTAAATACTGCTGGTGCTCACTTAATCTGTGTGGTTCACAGGGCAGTTTCAGTAGCTAACTATTTGATGGCACATGGAATTAATTAGCTGATTTTACAGAAGTCTCAATTAATTATTAGGAGCTTTAAACAAACAGAAGTGGGGATAAAGAATTTCCACAAAAACAGATGATACTTAATTTTTACCTTAAAATGTACTTCACAGCAACCATCACAAAACAGTTCGAATAAAATTTTGAGGGCATCCATTTTTTCTTCCTTGAAAGGGCATGCACATTACTCCATGAGTCAGTAAAAGTAATGTAAAAATTCCAGCTGACTACCTTCCTATAATTTCATGGTATTTTTAGCTCAACAAAAAGTCCCCTTCAGAGACATTTTACAGTCATGCCCTCAGATATTTCACATGCAGTGCGAACACTTAACACCCTCATTGTTTCCAGCAGAAGAACCCGTACATGGATTCTTCCTATTGGCAAGAGCTCTATACAAAGGTAAAAACAACCCAACAAAGTCAAGGAAGGAGAAGTGACAGAGAAAACCGAGTAAAAACAGTAGCAAGGTAAAATACTCTCTCTGATAGAAAGTGATGTGTGGTAAGTGAAGAGTTAATAAGCACGTCACCACGTTAAAAGCAGCAGGAATAATAACTAAGCCACCTCCTTTAAATCTGCTTTTGGTCAAGTATTAAAAATACTCTCCATGAGTTTCTTTGGTAGATACATTAAAAAACCATCAGTCTATGTCTGGCAATGTCCAAATGTCCTTCCAGAAGATCTAGCAAAACAGTTCAAGAAGCAATACAACAACAGCGCCATTTGTACCAATATCAGTCCTTTGATAATTCAGGTGATTACAACAGATGAAAATTTTCATAATTTAATATATACAAGAGGCCTGGTTCATTAAGAGTAGAACTGCTGCTTGTCCTTGAGGAAGACGGCCTTGCTTTCTCTTTTTGAGGCAACACTTTTAGAAAGGAATAGTGGATGGTTTCAAAGCTAACAATTAAGTGCACAAGTCATTCAGCAATGTTAAAAAGCAGCAGCAGCTCAGAATTTTCTAGGAAAAATTGGAAACTTTTGTCAAGATGTATGACTATGAGCTCCAGGAGCCAGGCAATGTACCAGTGGAGACCAGGTGGCTTGGCAGGAACATAACAGCCTGAACACAAGGCTGATACCTGTTCTCGTCCCTTCCAACCCATTGGGGAAGATTGGGTCTCTTTCCCTCCAAGCCACTGGAAGAGGTTCTCATCCCATTCCAATTATAATTGGCTAATGAAGAAGAAAAGGGAAGAACAAGCATTTTCATCTCCTTTAAATCTCAACTGAGGTTTATTCATTAGATCAAAACCCAACAACTATGACCCACAAGCAGAATAGAAGGTGCATGCTGACCATGGGAAATCCCATTTATTGGATTGGAAAGGCTAAAAAGAAGTTTTGAAGGTCGTTTGCATGGAAATCTTTCCACAAAATTTTAAAAGTTAAATTCACTCATAGATTTAACACAGTTCATCACTACCATGGGAGCATCTCAGAAGAAAATTAAGATGTCTCCTCTATGTACCTTTCCTCCCAGGAAGCCTTTGCTCACTTACCACAAACCTTAAATGTTTACTGAATTTAAATGTGCTAAAGAATTAAAGAAAATGAAGATTTAAATAAACATACATGCTCACACCGAATAAGCTCACCATCCTTGAAATACCTACTTATATGGAAGGTGCAAGATGCATGTGAAGGTGAAGACCATAATTACACAGAAAATACAGAATGAATAAACCAGATTCATTTTCTGCTGCAGAATATGCTAAGAGGAAAAAACCAGTATCATGAAAGGTGACTTTGAGACTTTTTAGGTATGCTTTTATAATCAGAACAGGCCAGTTGCAGAGTATAATAAAATATTAATACCCCCCCAAAAAGCAAACTCAGCACATGTAAAGGAAATTGTGCTTGAAACGTATCAAATTCATGGAAAATATCAGAAAGTTGGTAAGTGACAATTATCCTTGGATTTTTGTATTTTTAACATGATGTTGTTATAATGCAGGAAGAATACTACAAACACGTTGTAAGGATGTGTTAGAAATTACACTGTTCAGCATTCTCCTAAACACCGCAGAAGATGAATAGCAAGGTCATAGTTTGTTAAAAGCTGTACTCATTGTCAATTCAAACTTGTCAGAAAAGGCTAGAGAAAAATCTCACAGTACTGAGCAAATTAATTCAATCTATTAGATCTTTCCAAAAGCTGATAAATGTAAAGAAATGTGGGTGAAATAGCTGCCTGTGTACATTTATTAATTCTATCTTATTCAGAAGGTATGGACTGCTGCTGAGCTCCTAACTGAAGATTTAGAAATGAATAAAACATCCTTTTGGCACGCCAATGTTTTTAATTCTGCACACAGATCCAGTCACCCATCTTTAACAGTTTGCTAAAACATGGTAAGAATTATTTAAGACACCATTAACACCAAAAATTGTGAGTTAACAGAAGTGAAAGTACTACTAACAAGCATGCTAGCACCAAGTATTTAAAAAGTCTGCCTTAGTAACTAAAAAGAAAAGAAGGGGCATAGAGAGAGTTTACAGTAAGAATACTGCTCTTTGAACTTGGAAAAAACCCTACGTTTAAATGCATATTGTACTATTTTTACATTACAGCAGGGTCAGCAAAATTTTTTGGTCTCACAAGCGCCAAAGAATGACAGAATCATAGGATTTTCACCAGAAGGGACACTCATTTCTGTTAGTCTAATCACCCACTACACCAACCCAGCTGCTCTCCAGTCAAAGCATCTCCAATTACAGAGATTTCACAGCCCCTTTTGGAATCTTGTTCCAGCTTTTAACCACTTTTATGGTGAAAACATTTTTGCCTAGCATACAATTGCAATCTGCAGTGTTTGCCAAGTCATATTGGTTACTTCTCATTCATCCACTGTGGATCTCTGAGAAGAGCACAGCTCTGTGCTCCATACCCTCCCATCAGGTAGTGGAGGATCTAAACTCCCCTTAACCTTCCTTCATTTAGGCCAAACAAATCCAGTTTTTTCAACCTCCTTTGTACATCACGAGGTAAATGCTCACTGCTCTGCATGCTGAGTTTGGTCTGTGCTACTTCTGAAGTGAGAGCTTTGGGCTCTGCTTCTCATTTAATTACAGAATGGATAATTTTTTTATTCTTTTAGCTCAGACATAATTCCTGCAAAGCAACAGTCGTTTTCAGCAACTGGTTAGACAGATGTATTTTCAGGGCAATTATTTTTCAAGACAAACACATGATGAATTTTTTCTAAAATGAAAGTACCAAGGGTTTACTCCTTTAAGATATAAATTGCTCAATTAAACAAAGATCTTCCACCACCTTTGAGGAACATGCAAGTTTCTGTCTAAATACTCAGATATTAAATATCACAGCATCACTACCACTGATTTTTTTTTGTCCTGAAAAATACTATGTAAAGGTGGAATCTGAACTATATTCAAGGATCCCTCACTCAAGATGAACAAGCAACACACAGAAAAAATGGACAAAGTTAACATCATATCATCTTCGAAAAAAAGTCAAAGCATCTTCCACAAAATCTAAAGTAACTTAAATAACGACAAGTCAAATCTGTCAAAAAACATTTGCTGCTCTGTAAGGCAAAGGAGAAGGATGGACAATGAGATATCTGAAACATGTTATGGCCTACAGGAAGCATCAGTTCGAGCTAACATAGTATCAGGGTGTTCTCACCCTTCTTCCCACACAACTTTCAGTATGTCTTGCAAAACATCTTGAAAATAACTTCTGAAAAGCATCAACAGACATTACCAGCTCCAGTCAGCCAGCAACCAAGCCACTAAAGTAACCTTTACATTCTGCTAGTTCTGCCATTGCAGATCAGAACAGAGTTTTATACGTATTTTGTTCAAAATACATCTTGAGTTCATGAAAACATTGGCATCTGGCCTACTTCTATGCTCTGACAAAACAATATTAAAGGACTTTTCTTATGAACACTGAACTGTATTCCTAAATGAAAAATGTCTGCTCCCTCCTGAGTACTCATATTCTGCCTACAGAATGAATTACTATTATTTTCCACCTGTTACTACACTCTGTACTACAGTTATAGTTTTGAACACTCAACAGTAAATATGAACTGGTAACTCAAGTCTAGTGACAAACATTTACTGTTTGTCCTAATCCATGCAGATTTTACAGCTACTTTTTCTGCTTGAAGTGCTGACATGGAAACCAAAATGTTTCCGTTCCCCAAGGCTCACCTTGTTTATGCGGCTTGCCCTGTTAGGGCCTTGAATGCACTTCAATCACCCTGGGTGTTTAGCTGCCAGAAGGGCTCCATGGATGCATCCTGAAAACACCACTCAGGTCTGTTTCCCTCTTTGCTGTAAAAGTGCTAAATTCATAATACCTAACAACCCTCGTCATCTTGATTGCAAGTGGTCTGTCAATGCACAAAGATTCTAAAGGAGCTCTCCACGCAGATATTCCATGATGAGTTCCTTTAGCTACATTTGTTCCACAAGGTCAAGTCTCCATCCAAGATCACAAATCACAGCAGTTATTCCATGGCTGTAACAGTTGCTTAAACTGAAATTGTAATTTTCCTGGAAGCTTTATATCATTCCAATACAACTAAGTTTTCAGCTCATGGTGACAATCAGTGACAATCAACTCAAGGGCACAACACTCAGCCACCTTCCAGATAGCTGATCTAGAAAGATCAATGCAGCAGTAGCATAACTCAGACACCCAGGAGGGCCTGTTGCTGACCAAAAACTCACTACCCCAGCAGGCCAATCACTCTCACTGAGCCAATGTTTTCAGCACAAGCAGATAATGTACAGCAGTGGTGCCACACCACTCGCATTTAGCGTGGATTAGGCTCTTTTGGTGCTTGCTATTTTCCAACAATGGGTCAAAAGTCACCTGTAATTCTGATTTCTACACACCGCTCTTGAACAACTGCCAACAGGCTGCAGTTGTGACAAAGGGCACAGTCTGGCAGTACCTGAATGAAGAAAGGAGAGCAGCTATACTGATACTGAGGAGGGTCAGGGGACAGCCTGTAGCTGCTGAACAAGTGCTCAGTGAAGTGGGACACCAAGCTGGATAGCGAACACACTGGGATCCACATCAGCAAGGCACATGACAGGACAAGCACACAGTTGCAACCCAGCTGAAGCAACAACCCAGGCCACAGGCCTGAGCCTAAGGACAGCTCCTGAATCAAAGGGGAAGCCCAACAAGACTCACAGCTCTGTGCACAGTAATATGAGTCAGGATTACAAGGCTGCACTACACCCAGGATTAACTTGAGTACTGGCAGCCAAATGAACTGCTGGAGGACGGAGTGTTTGTGGCCATGACACCTCCTATCCTACAAGTACCTACTGCTCCTTCTCTTGCTGATGTTGGAGATAGTGTCAGCAATGGTAGCCAATAAAATTCTGACATTCTTATTTCCCATTCACAGACTCTAACATAATTTTTAAAAACCACTTACATCTGTTTTTCCAATTGTGTTGTTTAGGTAAAGCTGTAAAGCCAGAAAACAAAGCTCCCTATAGTACAGGATGCACAGGAGAAAGGTTCTGATCTCGCATGACAACGTTGCTTGCTAAAAATTTCTTTTTTGTTCTGCAAATATTATGTATTTCATAAGATCCAGATACAGAAAGTGCTTTGGAATTAACTTTAAAAGTAAGATTGCAATTTTTATTTTCAAAGAAGCACTAAGAGTGTAGTCCACAAGGCTTCACATATTTTTTAGAAGCAAGACTGAGCTCAAATATGGTAGCTGCACTGTCTAAAATTTTTTTAAAAATTATTGATCTGGTGCTTAAGAAATACTTTTCCTATTTCAACAAACTATATCTATGAGAAACACCCAAGGGGCTTATGCCCCTATCCCCTGTCCTTGACCCTGAAGTTTTAGCTCTTACAGTTGCCAAGAGGAACACTTGTACTAGAAATTCAATCCTATATTACAACAGATGATGCAAAAGGACAACTGTAAAAGCAGCATGCATTGGGACAAACAGTAGAAACATGTCATTAGCCTTCAGAATTACCAGCTAATTTTTACTGCCATTAATTTTGTATCTATTGCTCTGACAGGCTTCATTTTGGAAGTATCAGTACCGGTAGTACTGGTGACATGAGGTACACATAAAAAACCCAAAGGAACCTCTGCACACATGGATGTATGGAAGAGATGCTTTGCCCTCCCAGGGTCAAGAAACTCATCTGGGCTGTAATACCAGAGAGCCATTTTATTTCCTGCCACCTGAAAAATGAAAAACAAACCATCTCCCAGTTATTCTTTAATTGCTTACAACCAAGTCTGCTCCTCATAATCCACTGAAAAAACTGTAATCAACCAAACAGAAAAAATCATACCACCCAAAAATGCCCTAAACCACAAAACCCTTTAACCTCTTCTTTACTGCTGTATTATTCAGTGCACCCAAAATGTAGGTCTTGGGAAAGTAAATTTTGGAAGAGTTTCTCAAAATCCATTGTTTCCACAATTATGTATTACATTGGAGCAACGGCAGGATAAGAAGTTCAATGACAAGAACCTTGTTATCATGTTGAGACAAAGGATTAAGGACAATCATTGCAATATTTCATCATTCTTATTCCAACCTTGGTTTGTTTCCCTAACTTGCACCTTTAAAAGATGGTGCTTTTCCCTTCCAACAGGCAGCATCTAACTGAAATTTCAGATGATTTGTATGGAGTTTTCTGAAAAGCAAAGGCTTGTCCGCAGGTTGGGCAGTTCCATTTATATTCCCTTGATAACAAGCATAGTGCCTATTTGAAATCAAGGGAATTTTACTGCATTCCCCCACCAGTAACAGATCAAAATTAGTTTTCCAGAATTCATCCATTGCCAGTTCAAACAGAGAAGGTTATGGCTCTTTTAAAAAGTGAAGAGAAACCATAATTCTTAAATACCTGAACACCCAGGCTCCTACTTAAAAGAACAGACTTCTGAACAGTTGGGGTTTATAAACTTCAAAAGCAAAATTTTTTTAGTGTATGGAGTGTTAATGAAAAAAAAAAAATTCCTTCCAGTACTAACATCTAGCGTATGCCAGTGAAAGCTGAGAAGCAAAGGTAATTAAGAAAGGTATCAGCTATGTTTCTCGCATATAAATACCATTGTTCAAGGTGTGTGCATCCCAGCTAATACATGTTCTGCCTTCATAAAGTTCTAAACCAGAACCACCCTAAGGCATTTTAAAAAAGCACTGGTTGCTTGAGAGCAAGCTAAAAAATACACCAAAAATCTACAAGACAATGCAAAATTTTACTAAGTAAAAAAATACAGAACAAGAGATACACACTTAATATTGCTCAGAAGTGTCACACCAACACGTATTTTCAAATAATATAAAATGTAATTTGCAACGCACTAGTTCTGTAAACCTCAAAGAACATATTCGGTGAAGAACTGAACATTCAGAACTGCACAACACGGCAGGCACATAAGAGATTGCTTGTTAAAGCCAAACCGCATCCCTTCTAGGAAATGCCTTCTAAATACATAAAGGATATTTTCATAGTAAGTGTCACATCTCCTCCCCCCCTTCCTCTCCGAACCCTTCCAATTCTTTTACAAGCTGCAATGTACTTTAAGGGAGCTCTATGTGAACAATTCAAAAAAAAAAAAAAAAAAAAAAAAAAAAGGCTTTGAAGCACACCAAAGGCCTGCCCTTATTCTTTAGAAACGATATAGGGATAACTTGGCTTTTCCCTCCCCCCCTCAGTACCTTTCGGGGGTAGTGACTTCACATCCTTTGACATCAGCACAGCCTGGAAGGGGGATGGGAGAGTTACGGCAGAAAGCTGTAAAACCTGCTTTTAACTATGTATGCAATGTCTCCACGAATTCTTAAATCTTCCCCAAACACATTTAATAGAAAATGGGTTTTGCTCTCCGCCTGTTTTACTGCGGCTGTAACGAACCGAGAGGGACTGAGCTACAAAGGACTTCCTGCTCCCCTTCTCCGAGCTCCACAATAGCCATTTACTCGCTCGTCAGAGGGTCGCGATTCACTCTCGCACGCACAATAACTCACCTCTAATATGCAAAAGGGCCACGGGCTGGAACGGCCCATTGGAATTGGCTGCGTCAACCACCATCCTGCTGCCAGCTCTGTTACATGTCAACATCTAGGCTCCAGCAGGCACGGCACTATATTCCTTAAGGCAAGAGACCAGCCTCCATTTTAGTTTAAAAAAAGACAGAAACTGAAGCGCTCTGCAGCTGGAGGGATCTGGCTGGGGAGTGATGTCAGCGGGCGGGAGGAGCCCCATTGGCCGACGGCAGCAACTTCAAATGACACCGAGGAGGCCGCGAATGAGCGCGGCCGGCGCGGGGCTCCCCCCGCGCCCGCGCCGGCCCCGGGCCGCCCGCGGCAGGGGCGGAGCGGCTGCGGAGATGACGGCTCTGCTGCCCTGGGTTTGGGTTTTTTATTATTACCAGGATGATCTCATTGCTGCTGTTGTACCCCCGCCCCCTCCATAATATTCAGTGGCACCTGCTAGAAAGAGCGCATGCATTTTTATTTTTCCTCTTTCCTTAGCCTTTCCTTCAGTACGGTTTCCCAGGATTATCAAACCAGTGTTCCATTCATCCGTGGAAAAACACAGCATTGAGGGCATAATTACAACTGAAGCTTTCCAGGGCCATAACAAAAGGTAGTCAGTTCACACTAAAATACAGGTCCTTGGATTATTATTGGTGATTTAGAAATATAAAACCTCATAAGCACTCCATGAACTGTTTTACCACTGGTTACTAGTATGTACGTTAGGAATAAAACATACGTATATATGATAAGCAGCAGATGAAAACCTCATGTTTCACGCTGAATATTTCTTTTAATCTAGAAATGGACCTGGATACTTCTATCAATCTATAAATGGATCTGCCTTCAGTCTACTTTAATGTTCCTGAATTCGGATATTGCAAAATACTGGTTTTCCTTTCTGAAAAAGATCAGTAACTATAAATAACTTTTTAAACTACTACTGAAAAGTAAAGGACTAAGAAGCAATATATAGGCATATGGGAGCAGTTTTGCTGCATAATCTCAGAAGTACAATTAAAAAAAAGCACATCGTAACAATTTCTGAACTTGTTAGTTCGATTATTTAAGGTATTTACAACAAAACTGCGAGCAGCCTTTTTTTTTCGTCATATGAGACTTGCACATTTATTTTTACAATGATCTATTTGAAGGACCATTTTGTCTGCTGGGAGTGATGTTCAGAGAAACTGGCACTGTTACTTGTGCAGTCTCCAAATCTGTCCTTCTCTCCAAATATTTTATGTCACATACTAGTGCAAATTAGTATGTAATTACTTAACCTATGACACTGTCCTAACTTATATCTGCTCTAAAAAAAAAAGGGGGGGGGGAGGAGGCACATCAGAATACACTTTTCCATTAGGTAATTTGCTGATGAACATTTGAAATAAAAACAAATTATAGGGGTGTGTACCTGGTTAGAAAAATTGTATCACAATCACACTACAATAATATACTTTCAAAGGTGAGGTAGAGCTGTACTGAATTTTATTCAATTGGTGAAGGGAAAAGACTAACTGGGATATAAAAAAGAAGAATATCATCCATAAGACACACAAAGAAATCAATTGGATTTAATGATTGCTGACAAGGCCCAATCTGAAGTAGTACGACCTGGATGTAAACTTGATGGGAAAGCCCAAAGACAACAAATCTTTAAAATATTACTTACTTAAAAAAAATAAAGCTCCTCTGTTTGATGTGGTGTGTGGGTTGGCTGTTTGTTTTCAAATAGAACGGACTTGACTGAGAATATCCAAGTACTTTAAAAAATAATTATGGAGGTGGAAGGAATTAATTTTTTCTATATTCACTACAAACAGTAAATGCATCCTACCTCAAAGAAGATTAGGTTAGAAATTAAATGAAACCCCTTCACAATAAGCACACTGAAAATAAATAGAAGAGTGCGGAGTTTCTAGTAATTTAAAAAATGACCAAAAATAATGTGTGACATAAATGTAGTTGATCCTGCTTTTTGACAACATCAAAATGAACTTTTTAGACCTTTTCTACAGACTACAGAGATTCAAATCCTTCGTCCTTACAATGCAGCAAAACCACGGAAGGTGCATCCTCAAAAACTTCACATTTTTTATCTATATATCCCTTGAGTATACCTTAGAATCACAGAATCATCAAGGTTGGAACAGACTTTTAAGATCACCAAGTTCAATGTGAGTTTTAGCCTTGTAAAACAAAGCTACCATGGAGATATGCCTTTAAAAAACTATGTTGAAAATAAAACCAAGACTGACCTCTAACAAGGTTTTCCACAAAATTTTGATGGATGAAGGAAAAAACAAAACAATTTGAGTAGTTTTTTGAAGTATTTTCACATGCAGGATCTTATAGCAAATTCTGTTTCTTTTCCCAATCTCAAAGCAGAACTCTTTGATTTAATAGCAATAAACCACAGTATGAAGCAGCAAAAAATTAGGTTTTAAATTTCAGTTTATCTGGTAACCATATATTTAAGATCAGCTGCTCTATCACTCCTCTCTAATCATTTCTTTGCTTTAATGGTCAGCTGCTGCTTCTGTCTCTCTTACAAAGATTAAATGGCCAGGAAGGCTGTCCCTGTGGCCACAGACACAACAACAGAGCAAAAAGGGAACGTTAGTTACAGTGCCATTTCCTAATTTATACATGAGCATGACTTTCATAGTTGTTCATTAGCAAATTTTAGGTAATGGTTTAAGAGTCAAATCCCGTAGAAAATTCTTCATTAGAGAGAGTAAATGTGATATTTACAAAGCTAGCAGTCCTACTGGTGGAACACTCAGTCACATTCATTGCATTTTCTCTTGCAGAAATGTTCTAATTTCTTCTTTTTTGCTGGACTGTGTTAGGTCTGAGTCCAGTACTTGAGAAACCACTGAGAAACTGCTTAAAACACCCATAAATCAGTGAATTTCTGGGGTAGTTTTGACAGGGCACTAGTGGAACTGAATACTTTGGTCTTCATAAGACCTTTTGCCGGTTACCAACATTTGCAGTCTTCTCACCGTTGTACAGATAGAGAGTACATTCTGCCCAGGAGGTTTGTATACCCTCCCTTTGTTTCGGTCTTAAAATATTTGATTTGCCACCAAAGGAAAATATTTACTTAAGTTGAATTATTTTGAGCAACTTCATTTGGGAAAAAAATTGCTAAGAAAATTGAGTTAGGAATCAACTTCCTAATGGAAGGGAAAGAATATCAGTGCTAGTGGAGTAGATCTAATGAATATCAATAGGAGGAAGAAAAGCTTACTTTAACAAATTTATGAAGACATTTCTGTTGCAAGAAAATGAAAAACAGTATAAACTTCAGCTATCCATTTTGAGAATTAAATGAACAAAAAAAATCATATTGACAACATGGTGAAACTGTGGCTATTACAGGTTTCCTCTGAACCCTGCTCATCACTTCTAACTTTCCAATGACGGGAATGAAGGAAAGATCTATAAAGTTCTCAGAATGTAACTGTGTAACTGTTTAGCATTATAGAATGGTTTTCGTTGGAAGGGACCTTTAAAGATCATTTAGTTAGGATCCAGAATTTCAGCTGATGAATAGTCCTTAAGCTTGGAGGCTATGTACCACTTTTTCAAAAACTCCATTTGGGTTATTGATTTTAAAAACAACCACTCACCCCACTTCTCATGCCCCCACAACACACACAGAAAATTCACCTGCCCAAAGGCTGCCTCTATTTCCATTTTACACCACCTACTATTCTAACTGATAGTGGCAGAATCAACAACCTAAGATAATTAAAATTGCACAAACTCCTATTTACATGAAGACACTTGGGTTGGTTACCTTTTTATTTTTTGATTGAGAGAGAAATGGAGGCTATTTACTCTGAGCTCTAAGGTTACTAAAGGCATAATTCCACAATTGCTGAAATTGCTAATCCTCATCAACCTAAGCCAGCCTTCTTGCAGGCTGCTTCAGGCCCCTTCCTGCACTCCTCTCTGCTTTACATGTGAAAATATTTTGCTCTCATCTGCTTCAGTGGTCATCAGACCCACAGCTGAGCTGGTGTAGTCCCCTAAGTCAACAGAAAGCCACTTTATTGTTAGGTTAGTTTTCTGCTAACTTAGACTGTGTTACATGGCAGTCTAAGCTGAGCTAAACGTATAGGAGCTACTGCTGCAATCCCCTCTCTTCTGAGGCACAGGTGCCCAACTGTCTGAAATTGCTGTACAAGGGTTTGTGCAGCTGCATGGCTGAACCAGATTAGGAAACTGAGCACAGTTAAATAAGAAAAGGGTGAGTTTGAGCTATGTTGATTCCATTATCTGGCCCACCAGACAGACACCCAAAAAAGGGACAGGAATAAACATGACTTGCTTTTTCTGGTAGGAGCAATGTGGTTTACTTTTCTCCCCCTCCAATTATAGCCTACACAAAACTTACTGTTCTCATCAATTATGTCAGGCTGTAAGAAAATGTGAGTCTCATCACAATCCTGAGCAATGAGTTACTCAAAGACAATAACTTTGTTTTAGAGAAGGAAAGGTACTGGATATTACACATTCTGGAGGAGAACCTGCAGCAATAGGAAGGATATGGGCTTCTCCTACTAGGTTCTGACTGAATTCCAAAGGACAGCCAAGAGGAAATTCTTCAAGGAAAAAGAGGCAGTAAACACCATGTTAATACCTAGTTATCGAAAGAAATACAGAGATAAGAAACATATACTTACCTGGATAAATGAAACGGATATGAACTATCATGCAGCTACCTTAAAAATTCTCAAGACTGAAGCATGGCAGAAGACAATTCCTCATTGAAAAATTTATAATATTCATTCCTAGTACAGCAAAATTTGGTTAAGAGAGGAATTGGTAAATGTCTGTGACTGGATTTTCTGTCTCTATCTGGATTTCCTAGTATTTGCATGGTCACTGTAGCACACAGGTTCTACAGTGCCAAGTTTTCCTTCAATCCATCTTGTACTCAAGAAGTTTTGTGAGTGGGGGTAGGGAGAAAAACCAGTAGATATTGGTTGAGTTCAGGAAGCTGTACAACACAAAATCATTACCCTAAAAGAAATCTCTTTTAAAAATAGCACTGGTACAAAACCTTAATTCCTAGGGCAGATTGCAGGAGCTCATTTCAAATACTGGCACACTATTTTAATCAAGCCCTGTGCAAAATACACCAAAATAACACCAAACTCACTGCTGTCTGTGGCCTTATTACATAAGTCACATGTACCACTTTTAAGAAACAAAGTGTAAAAATTACATTGAAGAGTAAAAATTTGAGACCAGGCTAGTTATCCAACAACCACTGATTGATATTTACGTGTATATTTCAACGCTTGAGCTGTAGAGGTCTTAAGAAGAAAGAAGTTCAATGAAGCATCAAAAATGTGTAGGTCTAATTATAATGAGGATCTATGCAATGGAACAAAATGTTCCTTTTGTGAATGAGGGCATAATAAAAGGTATTTTAAAAGAGATCTAAATTGAATTCAGAGACAGGTTAGAATCTAGAAAACAAGACAATACCACATTTTAAATCCTATTTTTATGGATTCTATCCAAACTTCAGTGGAAACAATTTTGGTAGGAAATGCTGCCAGTGACAGATGTAGTGCATTCTTCTAACACTTTCAGCTGCTGACTAATGAGTAGGTGTTTGATAGGGCAGTTGAAATGAAAAACGGCTCATTAATCCAAGCCTATGATTTCATGTAAAACTAACTGAAGGAGAAGAATTCACACACTCAAGCAAAGTATTTTTCCCCTACAACCTTTTTTTTTGGTAGTTCTTCATTCACTAGCTATCGTGTTTCTTAATCTTTAAAATGCTACATAGCAATTCAGACTGGACAACTTCTAAATATTTTAATATTAATTACTTTATAACCACTGATTGTATATTCCTATACGAACACCAAACAATTGTCAGCTTTTGGTTTAACAAATGTATATGCTTACCACACATTTTAATAATTATTTTAAACATTTAAAAGAAAAATCAGTACAGGAAAGTCCGTTAACGCAATACTGATAATGCTTTTAAGATCAAAGTTCAAGGGCAAAGTTGCTAAAATAACAGGACAAAGAGCCTCCACAGTTCCTTCACATAATACAATACATACATTCACTGACACAACCATACTGATATAGGAAAGAACAAGCTTCTACAGCATTTTCCATTATGGATTTTTTGCTTCAATAAATTAAACACAACATTGGGCTGCCAAAAAACCCTATAAAAGCATGAACACAGTAAGGAGGACAGCATTTAGCATATTGACTTACTTCACTACAGGTCACATACAAGAGAGAGGAGAATGATCTGTTTCACAAAACTGCACTCATTGATATTTTACATGAGAATTAATTTGTTTTGCCTCAGTGTCTTGCCTTTTAAATGAATTATGTATTAAAGCAAATTATATTTTATAGCAGCATTATCTTGTTTAATCTACCATCTCACTTTGCATGAAAGACTTTTAGCTAAACAGGAATGCTACTACCTTGCAGCCGGACACAATTCCTTAATTGCCATGCATGCACATAAGAAGCACAATTAAACTGGAAAGGCCAAAGTAAAGCATATTTGTCCTCTACATAAATTACAAGTGGCAGGAGTAGATTTCTGAAACGAAAGTGATCCTAAACATTGAGATCTCCAATTTCAGCAGCTTATATGAATAAATGATCCTCAAAACCCCCAAGCAGTCCATTAGCGCCATGATTCTCATAAATTCAATTATATTGCACACATCCAGTCAGTCACTTTTGTATCATGAAAACAGATGCTAGTTTTAAATGAACAGGTAACACACTCTGCTTCAGTTTAAACATATTACAATATGAGTTTGTAGAAATTATCAACATACATGGTTGAATTTCTCTACAGTACTAAGAACAAAACTTCACTTGCTTTCTTATTTACTTGGTATCAGTTTTGCTTACTTATCTGTACTCTGCAGTTGGGAAAACACATAATAATTTACATTTCTGATCTCTTGAGCAATTCTCACTTTCTCCTTCTTTCTCATGGTTTCAACAGTTTTAACATTAAAATTTTGGCACACTTGGTTTTTTAGGTATCAGACTCAAACGACAAACACCTCTTCTGCAATTTTGATTCATGAGACTTGAATATTTTACAGATGATGAAAACAGAGCTATCTCCTAGACAGCCATTTACAACTTAAAAACATTAGGAAAGCTTTAATAATGCTTGCCTCCCTATCAGAGTCCTGTATCACAGGCAGACAAGTTGAGACACCACCCTGATGTTCTTTTACACAGAACAGAGTCAGAATTTGGCAGAGCTCTGAAGTCTGCTTGAAAAAAAACAAGAATCATGCTCTCTGCATGACATGTGCTCAGAAAAATTACCTGTCATGTTCATGGGGGGTTTTCCACCCCCCCACTTTTATTGGGTAAGTTTTTTTGGTTGTTTTGGGGTTTTTCAATTAGGTATGACTAACAGTACTTCTAATGTTGAAACCATGCTAAAGCAGAAACTGACATCACCAGAAGATCAAAACCAGGACTGATCAAAATGTGTGGCAAGACCTTCAACAACAAAATATCAGAATCTGTTTAATCCTATGACATGCAGATACTCTACATTAAAAAACCACATCTATACTTCTCAACACTAAAAGCCAGTACATGTCCTCAGCTGTCAGTGTAGCTCATTTCTTCCTACCTTCATAAAAACCTTTAAAAGAATATTGTATCCACATCTTTGAGATCAAAAGTCCAACTCCAAGAGGTAAATAGTAACTTTTAAAATAAATTCAGAACTGTATTTGAAAATAAAAGCTGATGTCCAATCTCCATCGTATCTAACAATGTTGACTTTTATCTGAAAGAAACCCCAAACCCCAAATAAAACCAACAAAAGAACCCAATCCCAAATGCACAAACTAAACCACAATACTGCACCCTAAGAGGCCTTTATATGGCTGTAAAAGGATCTTACGGAGCTTTTAAAAAGTATATACGAAAATGTTACGAAAAAGTGTACTTTTGAATCGTGACCAAATTTACATATGCATGACTAACATATGTTCATTGGGAAAATTTGCAACATTTCAGAATATTAAGTAGTACTGACTTTTTTTTTTTTTCAAACTTGTTATTCTAGAACTGACAGAGAACATTCCTTTTAATGAGTACTATTTGAAGGTTAAAGTTAGATTTGTGACACAACTGGATTTGACAATGCATAAAACATTTTATCCTAGTTAGGGTGTTTTAACATTATATTTAAAAATTCTCATTGTGACATTTTCTTACATATCGTAGGATTCAGACCACATCCTTAAAAATCTCACCACTTTGTACAGTCATTTCTACTTTACAGTTTACTACATTTACTGTTTACTAAAATCAGCACATTCATGCAAAATAACATACAAATATAAGTACATTCACCTGTTTTCACTGTTAAAAATCTCATTTACCATGAAAAAATTACCAAAAATGTAACAATGAATTCAAGCTTCTTGCATGAAGCTGAAGTGAGCATCTGCAAAGAACACAAACTCCTTCACTGTGTCAGTGCTTAGGTGTGCACAAGCATGAAAATCCTACTTTTAAAATATATTTACATAATAAAACTGAACACTTATGCTGTTTATTTCATAGAGCACATATTTTTAAAGTTTTAAACAATATTAACACTTTATGTAATTGTAGTATTTTATATTTAATATACTAATATTAACATATTCTGAATTACAAATTGCTTTCTTAGGAAACCAAAAATGAAGAAACTGGTAAGTTTCTGAAGGCTGAAGCACCCTTTGCCATTTATATTTGACATAAACAAAGCATTAATCTGCAAGTTTTCAAACCACAATAAAATAAAACAAAACACAACTTTAAGTCCAGTAATTTTTTTCCCAAGAAACAATTTAAAGCAAAAATCGATTTTCTGTAACTTAAGTATCTGTACTACCAATGTTAGCTAACAAAGGGAATTGGATAAGCAGAAATCAACACAGCACGAGTTTGCTGGCACAGCATTTTTCTTTTTTTGGTGAAAATAGGTAAGATCTTTTCAAGATGTTTGACACTGTTCTGAAGGCACTTCTCCAGAGAAACTTCAAGGTTATCTGTGGGCAGACAAGCTACCTGTTCTACCCAAGTAAATCAGGTTGCACTGCACTGTGCTGCAGGGAGCTTCATTAGCTTGCAGCTCTGCTAATACATGGATCTTGGTGTTCCACAAACCAATTACATCAGAGACTTGTCTTTTCTACATTGAGTTCTCTTCTTAGAGCCTCTTAATTCATAATCTATTTCATTTTCTTTGTGCATTATCTGAGCTATCCTGCTCCTCCATTTCCTGGGTAATCCGAGGGTGCATAACATTATTCATAAGTTGCTCCAATGAACACAAATCATACCACACTAATACCAGTCACCAGGGCAAATATGCTGGTATTTCCAGAAGCTTATCATCAGCACTTTTGTGTAACACCCAAGAGAAAGTTTGCAGCATGCCCGAAGATCAAAAAAGTATTTCTTAAATAAGAAATCTTGATGAAAAGCCACCTTGGCAGCTCCTCCTTTCCCTCCCACTATTTCAAGTGATCTGCTGACCTCATCTCCAGACCTGTGGCACAGAACAAAGGTGGTTCTCTCACCAATACCACAGCTCCTTTAGATCTTACCAGTTACAAGCTTTCACATATCTCATGGGGACCTTAAAGTAAGCAATGACAACCCCATTCTGTATTTTGTGCTTAAAATACAGTCTCATATAAGGCACCTCACACCACATAGCAGTCAATGCAGCATTTGTAAGTAAATACATGTCTCTTGCTCTACTAACAGACAAAAGAAAGGTTTCCCAGGTACTGTAGCCATAGAAATACAGCCACCTGTTATGAGTAACAGGAGTCTGAAAGCTGGTTAAGTGCAGCTAACCTGAAGGAACACTATGTTCTTCCCAGCACTTCATAGAAGTCAAACCTGTCTTAATCATTTCAGTCCTTTAAATTACAGCCTGCCAGTGCAATTTAACTCTTGTCCAGACATAGACATTAAACAACACACTTAAAGATCTCCAAAAAGAAAGTTTCCCAGATTTGCTTGACCCACTAAACACACATCAAGTCAGGTATCTCTGTATCTTTTAGAGGAACAGTGTGAGTGACCAACAGTATTCTGAGCCACCCTGGCAGGTTGGAATTACATCAGGAGTGAGCACATGTGGTGAGCACAGCATTATGCATCTGGTATGATCCATGAGATTGGGTACAGCTTGATAATAAAGCTATTACTACCTTTACTAGTAAAAGGTGGCAATTACTACCCTTCACTAGGTCAACAATTGCACCTGTGCTCCGTAACAAACTTTGGCCCTTGACAGCCTGGGGATGTACACACATCAGGCATCAACCAGGGAGAAGCTCAAGATCTTTTCATTCCTTTCACCTGAGGGTGGGGGGAGTGATTGCAGACTGAAGGCAATTATAATGTACAATACTCCCACCATTTCTTCACAAATAGGTACACTGTGTCAAAAAGTGCTAGAATGCTCTGAGAAAATACCTCAGAGAGTTTTTAAGAATTTTTTTTTTTTTTTTACTCCTCTCTCCTCCAACTATAAGCAAGCATTCTTCTGCACTTCACTGAACTACTGGTTTAAACTGCAACACAGCCAAGGGAGAAAAAGATCTTAAACTTCACCTTCACCACTGTAGGATGGATTAGTTCTCCCCTGTCCTACCTGCACTCATTTTCCCCATGTCCAGCTCTCTGTCCACACTGCTTCTAATTGCATGCTCAGTTCTGGTATCCCTGAGCTGCAGTCCCAGGCACTACCAGAACCACTGTATTTAAAATAGGACCAAGAAAAAAATTATTTTCTTTGTGGCTACGTCTTTGAACAAAAGATTATGCCAGTCCATGTGGCTGTATGCATAACTTCTTATAAAAATCACTGCTTTAATTCAGTGTCTTTTGCCTATGTCACTCACGGCCTGGATGTCACAGCTTGAGCATGAAAGTTCTGTGTCACTTTAAAAGACAGAACACATTATTCATAATCTGTGGTGCTAAATATCCTTATTAAAAAAATTAATAAATAGGTTGAAATGAACTAAATAAGCCGCAGTTTAGTCTTGAAATATACTAAACAGCATCTTGGCTGCTATACTAACATGATGGACTGTGTTTCAGATTCTTTTTGTAAAAACAGTATCTATGTGAAGAGAAAAATCTTACAATCTAGTTTAATCTGAATGAAATGCAGTGTAATTCAGATAGGCTAAGAAACAGTTTATTTTCAAGAAACATTATATTATATTAATTTATTAATTATAATTAATACATTACATTAAGAAAATAATATATTATATAATATATATTATATAAATATATTACATTAAGAAAATGAGTGGAGGAAAGAATCCAATAATTTCCCCAATAATTTTACATTGTCTACACCAGTACTACTCAACATTTCAGCGATCTATTAGGCTTTCACTGCCAATCTTGAACACTGTAAAGCAGTGCACACTGCACTTCAAAAATGCCCTTTATTTTGTTTCCTCTAAATAAGCCTTCAGAGCAAATAAAGCTGATATAAGCTGGGTTAGTAAAAGAAAATGCATCAGTTATCATCATCTTTTTGTCACAGATGGAAGTAAATATAAACCTAAGAGATAAAAAACGCCTTAAAATCAGAAAAGAAAAAAATCATGTGCACTAAAAAGGCCCCACGCTGCCCGACCTATGCTCAGGAAAAACAGACCCATACATTGTGATAGACCAGGTCTTCCAACAATGTCAAGAGAAATCTTAGGACAAACAAAGCAAGGTTTGAGCACACTGCACTGAGGACAGCTGCGTAATATTTTGCAAAGAGAGCCCAAATATTCTGCAATTATGCAAGATGAGTGAATATCCTGTCACACAGACATTGCCTATACTGATTGCAATGAAGGCAACATACTGGAAGTCCTCAAATGCAGATAAAACAAAATTAAAAACCACCCAGTGCAAGTATGTGCAGTTTGCATATGTGCATACTTGATGCATTATGTACGCTGTCCAGATATTAGAAGTATGATAGCTCACATGCTTCTCAGTCTCATGCCCCAATTTCCCCACAAGAGTAATTCTACTTTGGAAAGACATACCTTTTAAAGCTGGCAGTTTTTGAAGCTCCCTGTTATTGCTAACATTAAACCTTGAAGAACTCTGACGCTTTTCCTTCTTCACTACAGTCTGTGGTGCTGGTACTTTGATTTTAGATAGTTGTGCTGGGGGAGGAGTGCTGTTTGATTTTTTGTTTGACACCTGTTTAAAAAGAAATTAAAGCAGTTAGTTACAGCTGAACTTAGAAATAAAAATCTTCTAAAAAGCCATTTTAGTCACAGAAATAACTGAAAATGAATATGCTTTTAATTAAACTATTGTATCCATTATCCTATGAATGTATTGCCACCTGTTGTTCTGCTCATCATTTCAGGGTTCATTTCTGTACCAAAGCCCTCATAGAGATGGGAATAGATCACCTTGGTACATGCACTAGCCATTTACTCGAAGTAACCAGACAACTGAAAAGAAATTTTCAAATACTGTATTTCCTCAGCTCCTCTCACCTCTCCCCCCTTAGAAGTCCAGGTCTCCTCGGTATTTAAGTTCATCTTCAAAGGGGCCAGAGAAAACTTGTCTATTTACAGCAGGTGAACCTTACACTGCCTATTCATCCTGGGCCTTGCTGCCAGAGTCCTAAGCTTGGCCAGGGCAGCCAGACTTTGATATAAAGTCAAAGGAGTGAGTCTTACTATTGTAGTAGCTTTAACAGCTTCTAAAACATACATTAAGATTTGCAGTGGTTTACTGCCTACTCAAAGCAAGTTGCTTTTACTGTAATAATCCTTATTAGACTGTCACTGTACTTCTGTATGAAGTTTATAACAAAAATCAAGAAAAATGGTTCCCACTACAGGTTTCCAGTTTGCTGTTATTTCCCTGACTACACTTGACAGTGCTCTCTCTTAAGCTGAATAAAATGCATCATTAACAAAAGCCTGTCAGAACTTGTGGTGCTGCCTTTCTCATTCCTTTTTTTTTTTTTTTGAAGAAGGAAAAGCAGGTTTAAAGGAGGCAATAGTTAACTTTTAAAATATGAATAGTTTCATGACATTAATTACAAGAATGATAAAATACCTAGGTGTGATCTACACTAAAAGTATAGAAACAGCTGACAAGGACCTCTTGCTGCAATATTGTAATTCATTTTGAGGCCCTTAATTTGCTTTAGAAGTCTCCCAGATTTGCAAAATAGAAGTACACACATCTTAAAATACACCTGGGTACTTCTGCCTGACAGGAAAGACCATATTCTTCTCTGAAGGTGCCCACAAGATAAGCAATAGGGAAAAAAAACAGATGGGAATGGGATTCATGATGAAAATCAAGTTGTAACCCTGGTACTTTGGCAGTTTGACTTGATGTAATTAGAATTTTGTTAAGTTTTATAGGTATGAAAGCAGCTTCATTTCTGCATGAAATAACATCAGTGGCATTTTCACAGAGATACTGCTAAAACAAGATAAACTAATTTTCTTCATGTTCTGAAAAGTATTCCCAGAAAAGCTTATTCATCAACAATTTGCATAGTCTTGTAGTGTATATATTCAGAGTGCATGGAAATGTTACCATACATAAATATCTACCTTTCGAGTCTCCAAGACAGAAATTTCATTCAAATTTTGTTCTAGCAGCATGACTGGGAAAGAATATATGCTTCAAGAATATATTAACAATTGCATTATATTATACACACAGCACTTAATGTATCAAAGATGACTGAAAGTAACATTTAGGTTTCATTAAACACATTTAAGATGACCATTTTGCAAATTTAATATAATAAAAGCAAAACCCCTTATAGAACAAATATAGAACAGCCTTATAGAACAAATAAGGGGAGACAGTACAGTGAGTATTAGAAGTCTCAGTTACCAAAAACACTCTAGAACTTGTTCCAGTAAAAATGGAATACATCAGCAAATTGAAAGCATTTATGTACAAGTAATACCTGTTACATTGCATTTTTCAGACTATTTCACTTTTTAATCTCAGACACTAAATGTTTAAAAATATTTACACTGAAATACAAGTGATCTGCAAGGTAATTTCTATCCATTAATTGAAATTTCAAAAAGCGTTACAAACAAAAATATTAATAGACTAAGCTAAAAGAAAACCAGTACTAAGAATTAGGAAGCAATGACTTACCGAATATTAAGCAATAAATGCTAATTAAGATGTATCATAAACATTATTACTGCACAGGATTCTGTACTTTCAATACTGTTATTGAGTCTAATGGTGCTTTTCCAAACTGGCTACTTTCCACTGCCACCTGTACTTTTTCATTACTTGGAACAGGAAAAGTCGTTTTCCTGTTTCCTCTATTCCCAAACAAATTCTCCATTTCAAACGAACAGGTGCTCTCATGTGTCTGCATACATGCACACACTACAGCACCCTAAGGCAGCACACACCTCAGGAAAGCAAGTATTCTAAATTGCAGAAAAATTCTAAAATTAGCCAAAAGTGATTATTTAAGAGCATGGGAAACATTTCTGATTAGAAACGTTGAAAGAGAGCATTTTTTGTTGCTATGGCAACTTCCCATCTAGAAGTGATGACTCCAGAGTAATTCTAGCCCTGAATCACTGGACCATTTATCCAACAGATCTCTTCCTCCTTCCCACCTACCATGAAGCATGATCACCCCTGCTTTTCAGCCATCCTCCAGTCAGCCAGCACATAGCAGAAAGCTTCCAGAATAATTTCTAAACCATTATTTCAGTGGCACGCAGCTGTACCCAATGACCTCTGCAACTGGCATTATGGTGCTACCATGAAAGAGCTGGCCTCCATGCCTTGCAGACCACATTGGAGAGAACAGCACCTGGAAAGTGAGTTAAGTCAACTTAAGCCACAAAGCTCAGCAGTCTTAACCACATCCCTTAGAAAAAGGCAAACAAATTCAGCCTAACAATTGTGTATTCACCTGCTAAAGATCTCAAGGTAATGTACTTTCTATGAAAGTACAATGCTTTTGAGTTCAGATGAAGAGCCAAGCTCAGCTTCTTCCTCCCAGTAACAAACCCAACTAGCACAGACACCACAACTCCCAAGAGTAATGATGGGCATTCTGCTACATCAGTTCAATGTATTTGACACCAGAACAGCCAAGCTACAGACACCATTTTATCAATTCTCTTCCTATGACTAGAATAAGCAATACCTACTCTTGCCCTTGTTCTGGCAAATCGGCTCCTCCTACCCAAATGTTTATATAGACAGACACATTCGACTCCTAAAGTGCTGATAAACATCTAAAAATGTGCACAAACTGCTCTGAAAAATGTCACATTGAGAATGTTTCTTCAAACCATGATTAAAACACAACCCTCAGGTTTTCTGATCAATTTATTTCTGAAAAGCTAGAACTTTGCATACTTCAATGAACATTAAGATAATCAGCTAAAGCGTGATTTCAACATTTAAATTCTGATTTTAACAATGGAAAGTATACAGCTTATGTTCCTCAGTGTCCATGACTAAGCTTAAAAAGGTTTCTTGCCAGTCACAACAGTTCAAGGTAGATAGCCCTTGCATCCCTTCAGCCCTTGAATCCTGCATAAAGCAGGATGTGGTACATTCCTGTTCTTAACATCACTCTTTTGAGCAAAGTTGCTTCTTTCACCCTTCTGACATTACACAGGCAGGTAAAGATAAGGACACAATGCTGAGTTTGCAATCAGTGAAAGAAAGATACGAGTAGAGCAAGCGTATCTACAGTTACAGCTAATTTTTCTTTTTAAATTAAACTGATCATCATCAAGCATCCCACAATGTAACTTTTACTTTTGCACAGCTAAGACACAAGGGTGAGTACGGTGGGACCTGGAAGGAGGATCCACCCTGCACGCCATGTACATCAATAAGTCTTTCAGAAGAACCTATTCTTCCCTTTCTCACAGTCTCTCAAAAATGCTATTCAAGCTACCTTGACAAACAAGGGCAACCAGAAGAACTCTGTCTGACCTTACATTTCAAAGCACACTCACTAGTAACTGAATTAGACCAAAGGACACAAAGCCTTCTGATCCACAAAATCAAAAGCCAAGCCAAGCTTAGAGTGGGGTCAACTCTGTAACAGTGCAGCAATCTTGCTGCTTTCTAGGATAAACTGGTAAGAGCAGGGTGAGGATTTGAAAATGACAGTAAAATCACCTTGATGCATCTCTCATTAAAGGATTTAGAAAACTGGCTAGCTTACCAGTGACAAAAATCAGATCTCCTAAGCACAAGGCAATGGAGATCCTCTGCTTGGAGAGCCATGATGCTGGCAGCACCCTACATGGTGTTTCTTAACACACATCAGTCTAAGACAATTAGGCAAATTTCTGCCTTCTAGTAAGTATCACCAATGAATTCAAGTTTATATCAGTGTGCACACCATTCCACAATTGCAGCAGCAAAACCTTGAGAAAAAACTCTGGACTGTGAAATCTGCACAGGTGAACCCTGTACCAGTTCCACATGATTAAGGTTCCCTGAGAAATACAAGTACACAGAGCAAAAAGCACAGAACACTCTAAAAGAATCAGCAGTCTGAATCTGAAACAGAGGGAAAATGCTTATTTTAATGCAGAATTAATCCCTTCCCTCTTCTCCTTTTTGTACAGTAAGTAGCCTCCATGGACTTATTTTTCATTAAGATAAACAGAGGTCTGATCTACAGCACCCAGAAGAGTTCATTTCTTGCCAAGGCAGCCTCAGAATACTACGAAAGCATTTTGGATTACATCTAAAACATACTTACAATTAAATTGAAATACAGGTTATTGAACCTAAACACAGATCATCACAAAACATGAAAGGGACATTAACAACTTCATTCTCAAAACAGTATGAGGGCCCAGTATGTAACCAAAATAATTTGGCTAACAGGTTGAGGCTTAATACAAAAATCAATGTAATTAGGCTGAGAAGCTGAATTTAATTTAATCTCAGGAGATGAGAATTGAAATCAAAGATCAAGGAGTCAAAATGGGTGGAGAGCAGTTAAAGAGCCTTCCATGTAGTTTTCTCCCCCTCTGTAGTAACTTCAAAGTAGTGTGAAAAATCTCTGAATGCTCCAGGAATGCTGAACCACCACAGAGCTCTCTCCTTTGCACATCTTCATTTACTGGTTTGGGGGTGGGAGTAAGGACAGATCGTATCCGGGGCACATGGCCCAGCTGCCATCAACCTGGTAAATATATCCACACCAAAGCTACAGGAAGTGGGCTGGTGATGTGACATCAGCATCTGGGACCAAGGCAAGTTGCTCAAGACCGCACTAGCAGCATAGCAGTATTTGTCAGCTGATTTCAATTCTGTGTTGTTAACAGCAGCAATTCAACATGACTTCCAAGAGGATAACATAAGAATAAACTCTTTTTACTAATGGTATTAAAGATAAGGCCTGACAGAGCTCTCAGACAGTCTGCAGTAATTCTAGTACATGAAAGTACAAGCAGAGATTATTACGGAGCAAGCAGATATGATTTTGAACATCAGTGTTTTCAATCAACAGAGAATCAGTGCAAACTATATGGAAAACACCACATACACAAAAGGAAACACTGATCCACAAACAACACAGATAAAAGCAGCAGGGAAACATGTTTGCAGGGTACCATTTTGGACAGCAGATGTTTCTGAAGTTCTTTGCTGAAGATTCTTGCTACTATGCCATTATTGTTTACTGGTTTTACCACCACAAGCCAGTTTGGACAGACAACTTAAGGGAGGAGACTCTGGAGAGGCAACTTACGGTGCTGAAGGCTTTGGGTGGATTCACACAGATGGCAATTTAGATGTCTATTGTTTTTCCTCAACAAAATCATTTGCCAGAATGACACCTGGGTTGGCTGCTGGGATGATCTTTGCAGCTGCCTTTCTAGCAAATATGCTTATTATTGTTAAACACTCTCAGTAGTTGAGATTACTGCTGGAGATTCCTATCCAATGTATCTCAGCATAACTATGTTTTCATTTCAGCAAGAGCTGCGTCCTAAACCTCTGAGGATGCATGCTGTTATCATGATAAGCAAAAAGATTAACTTGTCAACAGGATATTGATGACAAAGTTTTTATATTTTAGTACTCACAGACTTGTGCTGTAGTACTCGTTTAACAAGCATGATTCTGCATTTGCACATGGCAGTGCTGGTGCTGGCTGTTCTCAGTGTCTAACCATGGAGTTCCATCAGTGCTTTGCCAGAGGCAGCAAGGAGTCTGCTGGATTGCGTCAGTGACTGGGATGTTTCCTACAGGCACTGAAAGCCATCTGGGTCTCCTCACTGTGGAGGAGTGCCCACAACAAACCTTACAGTCACAAACCACTTTAGAAGACTGATCCACAACTTGCTGAAGATCTTCTGCCTTTCTTGCTGCTGTTTATTTTTCACAACACAAAGCATTGCCTGTGTTTCCTGTTAGCTGCTTATACACAGGACTCAAATTTTATCTTCTAACGAGTTGTATCATCACAGCTTTGTACAATAGACTGGACTTGCAACACACCAAGCCAACCCCATGTTTCAGCTTAGTGTGCTGCATCCTTGACATTAATACACTACAATTTTACATTCACAATTAAATATCAGTAGCATAAGGCTTGTTTTCCATTTGCTTCTTGTAAACTTAGTTTTACTTTAACAGGTTTATCCCAGAAGCTGATACTTGATTCCCTTCAGCCAGAGCTCAGATCTTCAGCTCAAGGCTGAAGAGAACTGGCAAAGATGAGAGGGTACCCAGGCTCAGACCTCAAGTGGCTTCACACTGCTTTGTGTTTGCTCAAACACCAGCATGAGTGAGCACCTGGTACTTCACAAAAGCAGCAAAGCAACACTTGTTTCCTACTGTATCTTTATCACAGAACTTCAAAGCAAGAAATGTCCTTAGGAAAAAAAAAATTGTTACCTGCAACCAGTTAGTTGATTAAATAAGATGTAAACCAGATAATGTCCTAAGTATTATTTAAAAACATTTATATAAACACAAAGATGAAGAACCTGGATAAAGGCTGGCCTGGCTTAAATTACTTTAGTTTTTGATTTTCATTTATAATTTCCCTCTGAGCTTGAAGCATCCTTTTACTTTAATAAAACCCCAAAACAACAAAAACTACCTTTGTGTGTGTGTATATATATGTATATATACATATATAAGGTTCCCACATTTGAAGGAAATCACATACTAACTGATTCACTTTAGGCATCAACTCCTATACTCTACTATAAATTTTAGCTACTGATGAGCTAAGGCACACGTGGCTTTCCCACTGAGGTCTGTATTTTTGTGCTTCCTGATCTATTCATAGAAGCTTCTCACTTCACACACTTACATTGAAATCTTTTTCTACTTCCCCTCCTGCCCACCAATTTGGTATTTGTATTAGCTGCTATTTGAAAGAGTTATAGTTCATGACCTGGTCTAGTGGAAGGTGTCCCTCCCCATGGCAGGTGGGCTGGAACTAGATGATCTTTTGGTTCTCTTCCACTCTATTATTCTGTGAATAATAACCTTAACTGCTTCTACAGAACTGTTCTACCAAATCATTTCATCTTTGCCTCTCATCATGCTTTTATTTTACATGTTGCTGGAGAAGCTTACGTGTCAGTATTTCAGACTGCTAAATTGAGAAGTGATGAGGAAGTATATAAAAGTCACTATAAATATGTAGCAAATTATAATATTTGGCAGTCATGTTTAAAGAAGCATATTCAGGAATAGGCCAGGATTTTTTCTCCTAGCTTTTGGTTGGTTGGTTTCTGTAAACGGCCCTCTAAGCCTGTTGTAGGGAAAGACACACAAACAAAAAACCCCAAAGCCCACCATCCCACTTCTAGGATTAAAAATTTATTCTGGTTTCAAATGAAATTGAGGGGGGGAAAAAGCACACAAGGCATATTTTTAGTGAACATAAGACTAGATTCAACAGCTACCTGTTTTTTCTCACCGTTCGTATTCTCTAAGAGATAACTACACTAATAATTCCGTATTACACATGTAATTATTACACATCTGAGTACTCTCTGAGCTAGGCCTTAAGTCTTATGAAAAATATTAAGAGAAGCAATTTGAAACAAAGGATGAAAAGGATGTTTTCAGTTCACAAAATGCTGGTATCCATTTTTTAAAGTCACTCTGCTCCTTTTGAGAAGAACAACCTTCACCTCCATTGCAGTGTTGCTTCCATTCAGGAAGGATTCAGAGAGCTTAAAAGCACCATTAGAAAGCAGAAGATAGCAAGTACTAAACCACACACAGTCCTCACACCTCGTATGTTACACAAGTAGTTCTGAGCCTTGTGTAAGAAGTAGAAGGATGTAAGATCCTGTTTTCAGAAGCATCCCATTTTAGGTAATAAAATACTTGTATACAGCAGTGTTTGGTACACTTTAATAACACCATTAATTTTAAAAGTATAATGTTAAAGTCACATGACAAATGCCATTAAGGTAACCCCTCCACTATTAAGTATTAAGGTGCCTTTGCTTGGAACACAGAAGAAAATTCCAGTTCCCAACACCAAAAAGCCAAGATGTCAATAAAAATTTGAAATTACGGAAGCTGAAGACAAAAGGTTTTGTAGATGCTCTAAGAATAACACATATGGCATCTCTCTACTCAGCAAATAGCTTCTCATTTAGTACTAAGGTTGTATTTTTTACTCATAAAAAATACTCACATATTCTTAATGGTTATATCAACCCATTAAAATAATCTCTCTAGGAAAGAAAATCAGAACTGCAAGACATAATTAAAAATTAGTTATCAAATTAATTTTTAAAGAAGTTGGCACACCCATTTAAAACCAAACAAAAAAGCCCACTTCAAAGCCCACAGACTTTATTTTGTATTAGTTATAACTGATTCAAAAGAAAATCCATCCCAACTTCATACACAGCTTTGGTTTAAAATCCTATTTTGCTAATGATATGAGTAAAATCCCAAACCAACAGCCCTAGAAAGCTACATAATGGGTCTAACACTATGTATAGTCCTTCCATGATTCAAATGTGAGAGGATGAGTTGTTTGAAATTTCAATTTTATTTCATAATATATCTTTTCTTCCAAATGCAAGCCTACCAGTTTTAAGATCACCTGTATCTACTACTGCATGGGACTGGCTCATGAAAGCACTGGCTACTCTGCCTGTCTAGCTGGGGCACGCCACTGAGCACATACTGAAGAGAAGAGCCAGGACCCAGCCAGGGTTGTTACCTGATGAAGATGCCTGTCAGTGCTAAATGTATCTTTTGGTAAGGACACCAGCTTCCATAAAGAACAAGTAAAGAACAATCTTACACCTCAAAGATGAAGAATGCAATGTATCCAAAATGCAGTGCAACTGAGTTACAGAGACTGCCCAGTAAGCGTGAGGGTTGACACACCTGAAAGGTGGGATGCTATCCAGAGGGGCCTGGACAAGCTTGAGAAATGAGCCCATGTGAACCTCATGCGGTTTAACAAGACCAAGTGCTGGTGTTGCACCTGGCTCAGGACAACCCCAGTATCAATCCAGGCTGGGGGTGAACACAGAAAGCAGCCCTGCTGAGAAAGCTTTGGGGGTGCTGCTGGATGAGAGGCTGGACAGGACCCGGAGATGTGCACTTAGAGCCCGGACACCGCCCATGTGCCGGGCTGCCCCCAAAGCTCCGTGGGCAGCAGGGGAGGGAGGGGATTCTGCCCCTCTGCTCTGCTCAGGTGACACCCCCCAGAACACTGGATCCAGCTGTGTGGTCCTCAGCACAGGAAGGACATGGAGCTGTTGAGCAAGTCCAAAGGAGGGCCACAAAGATGGTTAGAGGATGGAGCACTTCTGCTATGAAAAAAGGCTGAGAGGATTGGGTTTGTTCAACCTGGAGAAGAAAAGGCTTTGGGGTGACCTAACTGCAGACTTCCAGTACCTGAAGGCACCTACAAGAAAGATGCAGAAACTTTTTTACAAGGGTACATAGGGACAGGAAAAGGAGGAATGGCTTTAAACTGAGAGTAGGTTTAGACTAGGTATCAGGAAGAAATTCTTTACAGTGAGAGTGGTAAGGCACTGGTAGAGTTTCCCCTAAAAAGCTGTGGATGCTCCACCCCTGGAAGTGCTCAAGGCCAGGCTGGATGGAGTTGCGAGCAACGTGGTCTAGTGGAAGGTGTCCCTGCCCACAGCAGAGGGATTGGGACTCGATGGTCTTTAAGGTCCCTTCTAACCCAAACCATTCTGTGATTCTACGACTGAACAACAATAATGGAAAAGATCTAAATTATGGATGCTTTACAGAAGTGAATAAATACTTATTTGTGACAAGAAGTTATTTCCAGAAATTATTTAGGAGTAGTCCTAATATACATTAACAAGGAAGAGAAAACAAACCTAGAACTTTCTCCCCTCCCCAAATTTCAACCTCCTCTGCTGTGGTGACTAACTGAATTGCCAGATTAGTACTTGTGCTAAGACTTTAAAGTATAACTTAAAAAAAAATCTGAAGGAGAAAATTCTAGTCTCAAACTGGACACTGTGTAACAGTCTCCATGCATCATCTTCAAAATCAGGTATGTCTGTTTCTCAGGGTAAATAGCACCACAATGAAAATCACAAATAGTAAACATGAGAAAAAATAAGCAGCATATAAGGAGAATATCCGCTCAACTTTCTAAATAACTTCTGCTGCTGATTACAGAAACCTGTTACCATAAATTAACGCCGGATTTATTGCTTTTGTCTATTCCTTGCTTTCCTTTAAATGTTAGGATACTTCCACATATGACATCAGCTAAAAAAGCCACGCAAAACCCCTCAACACTGCTTCTACTACCCATTCTTTTTGTAATTTCTTACTTTTAATGCAAATGACAATCCTATGTGCTCACATCATCAGGAATCATTAAAAGCAGTAGTGAGAATACTGACAGTCTTTCCACACCATGTGCTGGCTAATATAAAAAAGGTGATCATGGATAACTGGACAGCCAACTCTGGAGGTTCTTTCACAGGGATAAAAATCCTTACTTGGGCTAAGGTGTTTTGAAGATGGCCCATTAAAAACATTTCTGTAATTTTTTGGCAACTCCATTTACTGAAAAGTATTGCCACTATGCTAAGTAGCTTAAGAAATTAACTTTCAAATTAAAAAGGCCTCCAAAAGCATGGAAGAAAAACTTCTGAAAACAAAGCCTTACAGAATTTCTGCACTGGAAACCATTACAGTAATAAACCTACTGAAAAGTGATGGCTGTGAGACAGTGGCAGGATAGAAGCATGGATCAGCACTTAGAAAATCTTAAATTATTTTTAAAAATTGGTTTCAGTAGTGATTATAGTCCAATGCCAGCAACACACGCTGTCAATAAATCCATTTCTTGCACAGCAAGAAAAATGGTCAATACAATTTGCATTTTATTACATCTTGATTTGCCTATATTTAAAAGAAGAAAAAACCACAACAAAATACCTTTAAAGTAGAAAGAACCAACAAGGACAGCACATGGAAACAAGAAGATAACACACACACACACAGACGCTTCTCAAAACCACATTAGTCTTCTGTTTGCTTTTCTGCATGGCAGCAGAATGAGTTTTAATTTCTGTTTTCATTTGCTGATAGTCACCAGGCCAATACTTTCTCGAACAACAAAAACAGCCTTTGCCTTCTACAGACTACTCAGCATCTGGATTGAAAATTAATACAAATTAAGTTTCGTGCCAGTTTAGGCCAGGCCAGTCCAGACAGAAGCAGCTATCACTCCCAGTCACCCAGTTTTATACCAGACTACTGTCTTGCATGAAAGGCTACCAGCTACTTCTGACCCTTCCATCCTCCAGGTGAACCACAGCAGTGAATTCATTGTCCTGGACTGTTCCAGTGACTGGTGAAAAGATAAAGTTTTAGCACCTACTCCCCACAGACATAAAAGGTCAGAAATATAGAGTATACAGGGTTAAAATGTTCACTTCCTTTCCCTGTGGTAGTATTTGAAAACCACTGGTGAAGTACCGCACTTGAATTATTTTAGGTGTTAGGTTAGGTTTTTCTGGAGATAGAAAAAGGTCATGTTTTTCAACAGTCAATAACTATTACCAAGTCCCCTTCTCTAAAACAATGAGCCTGTCCATAAATTATTACTGCCTCAACTCAAAGGGAGACCTCCACACCCCTGTGACAAAACAAAACTCTACAACAAAGCTTATCTAACAGAAAAGTAACTTCTTCAAAAGCCAGTTAGATCACAGGGTGTCTATGTCCACAAGGTAGCAAGTGCTGAAATGGCCAATCACCACACCCAGGGGATTTAATTGTCAGCATTAGTTTTTGGTGAAAGTATAGTTTTTGAGCACTGCTAAGCAAAGGCCCCAAGAATTTACCAGAGTAGAGACACTAGTCCCATAGAGAGGAAAACCAATACACAACAGATGAAATCTTTGTTCACAACCTGAACACACAGATATGCTGGACTAGCTGACAAAATAAGACGTTATACTTAAAGGAATAGATTCAACTATTCTGGCAACTGTTTGGTCTAATTTATTAATGTTTACTGACAGGTTACAAAATAAGCTTAGATAGGAACTTAATCATATTAGCTTTTTTCTGAAGTGTTCAATAAATGAGCAACATGCAACTGGAAACTGGAGAAATGGCATTGCGTACAGAAGGACAAGGTGCCCTCACCTCACACAGACTGTGCATTTCTGGTACCTCTGTCACAAAAAGGAGAACAGGAGATGGAAGAAAGAGAAGGACAATCAAAGCAATAGGAGTCCTCCTATCTAGGGGACATTAAGCAGGATTTTGGGAAAAAAACCCCTAAACATGACGCATATAATAAAAATACATAAATGTCAATTATATAATTAATTTAAAACAAATTTTACACAACTTCCAGTTAAACAATCTTCTAAACCACATACTGGCCTAAAGAAAAGTATACCAGGATGGAAGATCATACATATAAATCTACTGTTTCTGATTCTCTCTCCTTGAGCATCAGCAGATTACTATACAGCAATTCCAAAGGAAGGCCCATGTTACTTCACATGTAGCAAGGCTTTTTTAGTATTATGTTGAGCAACCATGCACAGCTAATGCAAGAAACATCAGCTTAAGTGATTTTCACCCTCTTTTAGCATGGGCATTCTGGACCTGGTACACCAGGAACCATTTCAATCCCTCTTCAAACTTGCTGTACAGCTTCCCTCAACTGAAACCTCATTTCCCTGACTGCAAGACAGGAAAAACACGTGCTCATTTTTGTAAATACTAAGATCTGTTGTACTTTTTTATCTATAGAAGTTCAAGGCATCATGAATTTAGTTAAGTGCTATAAATGTGTCTATAAATAAAGTATTGGTGGGATGCTGCTGCCTGTGTTGTCCCTGTTCTTTGAATAGCAGGCGGTTTCTAGTCTTTACAATCTGCCATTTGCATTAAATTTATTTGCATTAAATGCATATGCATTAAATGCACATTGAGAAACAAAAAGCTGAACTGAACCATCATATTTCCAAACCTACTCATTGTCTAGAAGAAGATTTTTTAAAAGCCATATTAAAGCATATACAGAATGACACATGACAATCTTTTTTGAAGAGAAAGGAAACCTAGAAATGTATTAACAGCGTGCTCCTGAGTATTTCTGTATTTACCAATCTTTCCTATGTTAATAAGTAAAGATATCTGCTCATATAAGCACCAGCTAACATACAGCAGAGCACGATTACACCCGGCCACGTTAGAATGCAAAGTCTACGTTACTATTTGTGTGCAGTAACTCTATTAATTAAGATAATGAGTCAGGCACTGAGGTGTTCAAAACTGTACAGAGACTAAATAATGCCCACTGGGAATGAGAACCATGTGCCAGTCACATTCCCAGTTCCTTTCTCATTCTGCCCCTGCTCACATATGATCAAGTATCACAGACAAGTGAACTGTGCTTTTCATTCTACCTGGATGGACAAAACAAACAGTGTATGAACAGTAAAAACATATTCTTCAGTTGAGATTCATCTCTCTCACAGTTCAAGTTTATAATCCAAAAAATCTAGATCTGCTAAGACACAGAAAGAAATGACAAAGAAAGCCCAATATACATTTTTGGCTAGCATACAAAGCCCTTCACTCATTATCTTGGGGAGCTTTACAATCGACCCTGAATTACCAAGAGGGAATAAGAAAATAAGTCTTGGTCTCAGCAACTTGTCATTCAGAAGCTTGAGAAAATAAGTAGTCAACAAATATACTGCAAAGATGGTGACAATGATGAGCCTTACAACTGCATAGGAATTAAAATAATGGCCAAGTGACACTTTTTAATACCACAGCAATGTAGTGTAAAGACAGAACACACCACAATGAAACACATCTATTTACACCATTATAAACATCTACACTGATACATTTCCCACTTCATTTACAAGCTCCCCTAGTAGCTAAGATCCTTTCTAGTAGTTAGCTTCTCCCCATCAAAACTCAACCACTCTTACAGGAATTCACCAAAATACTTTTCCATGTAATTTGCAAGTTTTAATGATCTTCTTAATTTATGACAGTAGCATGAATGGCTCTGCCCAACAGACAAATGAGAACTCACTGAACTGTATACACAATAAATAGTCCTACCCACCTACCCTTAATGGTCATTTCACAGCAGGAAAAAAAGTAGAGCTGGATGAGTATTTTGTCCTCAAACATTATCTTTCAGTATCAAGACATGTTTAGAGGCTGAAATATAGAACTTTTCACTATACCATTTTACATTCAAACTACAACAAATGTTTTAAAGGCAATTTCAGGAAATCCGCGTAAACAGTGGATTTCCAAATCAAACAAAACTACTAATTCTGAGTTTCTGGATGAATGTGTGCGAGGGAGTGAATAATGATTTAATTGTCCCTTTTCACATTGCTGTGTCTTGCTGGTGGGCAAAGCAGAGATGAATGCAGAAGGAAAAAAGTCAACAGAATAATTCATCAAAACTGGCACACTTCATCGTATACCTTTAAAAAGAAACCACAGAACACAACAGCTGGCAGCCTTTGATTAAGCCTAAGGTCTCCTGACAATAAACCAGGCTACTGACACTTAACTGACATGCCAGCATTGACTGTTTGAGGGAAGAGACCTCTGGGAATTACAGAGATTTCTAAAAACAAGAAGAAGAGCCCAAAAACTCACAATAAGACTAGAAAATAAGACAGAAAAAAAAAGGGAATAGATGAGTATTTAAGACTGTAGCAAGCAAATATTTATTTACTTTAAATAAAACTGACTTCCTTAAAAGCATCGTCTCATATCTTGGCAAATACCAGGGCACTACTTCCACAGTCATTTTCCCTCAAATCTACCTGTCATGCCAAAATTACAATTTTGAATTGTAGAAAAACTTAAAACACTTTTTAGAAGTGACTACAAATAAGTGTGAAAAATACTATGTTTCTTAGTAATATTTACCTCATGTTCTTGGTTATCTTGTCCATCTTTGCCACTTTTTCCACTCTTGGCTGATTTTGCAGGTTCCTTAAAAAGAAAGTTTGCAGTTTCAGGTTTTTTTTAAAAAGGAGATTTAGAAAGATTTTCAAGTCAAGGAATCAGGCTTGTTTAGACACTTGCTAAAAGTAAGAAAAATGACAGAATAAAAATTATACTATTTAACTGGAAGATAATAATACCAAATTATTAGTCTCTACAAAGCCACTTTAGACATTTTTTATCTGTAGAAAGACTTTGGAATTTTATTTATACCTCAAAATGCACCTATAAAGATAAGTTTTCACATAGGTAAGCAGGCAGGGACAAAGAATGCAAGTGATCTGAACCACGTCTAAGAAATTACTTAGTTCTACTACATTGCTGTCTTTGGTTTTTTAGGTCAGAAATATTTAAATTTAGTTTAGCTTTGAAACTAGCATCAGTATAGTACACATTTTACACTTCATTATTTTGTCTGTTCCAGGGACTAGAAAGTCTAGCATTAGAATTTCTCAATTCAATTTTCAACAACTCAATTTTCTGCCTCACAGCATTGTACTTACCTTGAATCCTTCACCCCTTTTTGAGATTTGTGACTTTCAAAAAAGTGAAGGAAAGTTTCAATGCTTTTGACATCGAAAGTGCCAAGGGTATCGGGAAAACGTTAAAGCAAACAACCCCCACAAACCACAACACTCAACCTCCCTACACCTAATTTTAAAATGACGTTGACAAACTAAAAGCCAAACAGAAGCGGTCGAGAGGGACAGCAGCTGGCTGAGGCAGACAGAACACTTCACTGTTTCTGACTTCCACTCATGGCTAATTGCCTATCACACAAAATAAAGTGAAATCCAGCTAACTTCCTGCCGGATTTGCAAGTTTTCTGCGATCATTACTTGTGCAAGCCCCTTTCGTAGCCGCCAGACAAAACACTCCCTGGAGCCTAAGGCAAAGCGGGGCCAAAGCTAGGTTCATTCTATTGTCAGGAGAAGGAGCTCAAAGACTCCGAGGGGCGATTAGCGCCACTTGAATACTTACGGAGCTCCCACTGCAGCCAGAGCTACGCAGCAGCGAAACTTCCCAGGACGGGGCCCGGGCAAGTACCCGTGGGGACAGATCCCGCCACCTTGCCGTGGAAATAATCCCTTCCCCCTCCACACCGCCCCCGGGCTAGCCCCGAGCGAGACACCCCCCCCCCCCCCCGCTCCGCCTCAGCCAGCCCCGGCTGAAGACACGTTTCCCATCCCCTCCCTTCAGCACTCCCCCGCACGCCAAACCCACGGCCGCCCTCCACCGACTCCCTCCCTCCCTCCCTCCGACGGCTGCCGGCGAGACGGTACCAGGACCCCGCCTCGGCACCCCCGGACTAGGCCCCGCCGGGAGCTGCCCCCTCCCCGGCACCCCGGGGGAAGGCGGAGGTCGGCACAGGGCAGGGAGGGAGGGAGCTTCCCCTCACCCGGGGCTCCCCTCGCGCGGCTCTCCCGGCGCTGGGGAACGGGCGCCGCTGCCGCCCCCCACCCCAGGCCCGCCTCCCCGCGGGGCCTGCACCCCACAGCCTCCCCCTCCCCGCGGTGCTCAACCTCTCCCCATCCCCACGACTCACTTTCTCCTTCTTGTTTTTATTCGGCATGGCCGCGGAGGCGCAGCCCCCGCCGGCCCCGCTCCGCTCCTCGCCGCGCCCGCCCCGCGCTGCCGCTCCCCCGCTCCGCGGCGGCCTCGGCGCCCCCCCCCTTCCTCCCCCGCCCGCGGGGAGCGGGCCCTGCCCGCCCATTGGCTGCGCGGGTCACGTGGGCCACAGCTCGCGGCGCGTCACCCAGCGGGCGGGGCTGGCGGCGCCCCCGCCCCCCGGCCGCTCCGGCGCTCTCCCGGCGGCTCCTCCGCTCCGTCCGGCCGCCGGCCGCGCCTCGGGGTGTTCCCGCAGGCTGAGCGGGGCAGCGGGACGGGCTGAGGTGTCCTCGGGTCCCCGAGCCTCTGGCAGGCTCCTTCTCGCCGGTGGCAGCCCGTGGGAAGCGAGGGGTGCCTGCACCCGCTCCCTCAGCCGCTCTGGGGCGAGAGGCATGGGCTCCGCCGTGGGCGTCCGGGCGCCCGTCACTGCGGAGCGGAAACGTTAAGAGGGGAAAAAAAAAAAAAAAAAAAAAGATAAAACAATATAGGGCATACCTGAAGTTCGCTGGCCCTCTCGTGCAAATCCAATGTGTCCATCATAATTTTGAGGACTCCAAAATGCGCTTGCAGCGTGTGGATGAGGAAGGTGAGCTTTGCCAAGTTGCAGCCTGGTTTTGAAAGGATATCTTCTTGATTGCTTTTAAAAGCCTGAGTTCAGTTGTGCACGTTTTCATGATGCCCACCTGTACCAAAGATAATTTTTTCCAAAGAAATGACTTTTTAATGTCCCAAAACCAGAATGCAAAATTGAGAACAGTCTTAGACAAAAGGAGAAATGTGCAAACTCTTCATCTGCAAAATTTACAAACTGTATTTTTCCCATCGTCAGATTAAGCCACAAATTACCATTACCTGAGGAAAAAGTGCAGAGGACATTAGCACTCATAATAGCATCAAGATAGAAAATATTTTAAATTTAGATTGGACATACTTGTTAAATTCTAAGTGTATTGTACTGCTAAAGGATAGAAAAAATTAATATTTACAGTGTAAAAGTGAAATTGATCTCATTCCTTATCCAGCCCGTGAGTATCAAATCCAGCATGAGCAAGCAGATGCGCTCTCATTTTTGGGATATGGAATTCTAATAAACACTCGTCTGACGGGATAGTATCTAATGCTAGACCCTTGTATCAGCTTGTATCCATTATATTTGAACACTGCTTTTGCTGTGGCTTAAAAGACTAAGAAACTTCCCTTTTCCAGACACTGCAAAGAAATTTACTAGCTGTGGAGAGCTGCTTCTTCTTACTTCAGTCCTGTTCCTTTCCTGTTTCTTAAGTGCTAGGAAACAAATTATGCCTGCCTCTTATCCTTTCTCTCATCTTTTCTGGTTTGAGAGTTTAGAAATGAGGTGCAGTTATCACTATTGTGCCTCTGCTAAGAGCCAGTCATGAATGAGTTGCTGCTAATAAATGACATTTCTCACCAACAGAATAACGTGGATTTTTGAAATGCTAAGAGACAGCAAAGGAAAGAAATCTACCTCCATCTGTAGTCTGGAGTTTGATTAGTGTGTGAAAGGGTTTGTGTAGCTAAGGATAAACTGAAGAGCTTCCACTTCTTAGTTAGGTTACAGTTTTGTAGAAGCTTAAACTACTCTTAATTCCCAGCTGTTGTGCTCCTATCTCCCTCCCCTGCACTGATGCTGGTACTGTGAAGTTTAAACCTGTTTGTAGAATTGATCAGGTTGAAAACTGTCCTCCCAAAATGATGTGTTGCTGTGTTGGTTTAGTTTTGGTTTGGAGTTTGTTGTTTGGGTTTTTGGTTTTTGTTTGCCTTGAACTGGCACACCACCACCTGCTTCTGTAAACACCAGCATTGGCTGAAGGAAGGGGGTGGAAATATGTGGCGGGGGCGGGATGTGACCTCAACAGCCTAGATTTAGATCAGTTTAAGCAGCTTAATGAGTTTCTCATTGGCTCTTGGCCTCTTTTGTGCTGCTAGTGCTCATAGTTTTTCTAAATAGTGGAAAAACTCTGTCAATACCGTTCCTACCCAAGTAGTTCTGAATAGGAGCAGCAAAAATTGTCTGTCCTTATTTTGCAGTTAGTGGGAAACCTTGAATCAATATGTTGAACTGAATACAGGTTCAAAAGTTGGCACTGACTCAGTTAACATTTATGAGGTTTTCTTTGTGACCACAGATGTAGAAACTCTTGTGAAAACTTGACTCCCCCTCACCTCACTTTGCTGCAGTCTAATTCACCAGTAACAGAAAGCAATTGTGTTTTTCAAGGCCTGCTCTATTATATGAAATAATCAGTGGGTGGAGGAGGTTTACAAGAAAAATAGTTCCATCTGTATGCTCTAGTGTCTTCATAAAACATAAGATTAAGATAAGTGACTTATATGATGAAATCTTACCTTTACTACAATGGTATGGCACTGTGGGCCTGATTATTCTGCTATGGAGTAGAAATAACTATGTAAATAAGGTGATGTAATTTGAGTGTGAATATGACTATATTAATATTTGCATCAACTTCTGAACATTTTATGCAAACTAGGTGTTTTCAAAAACCAGAACATAGTCACACTGATTAGGTTATTGTTCTTATTAAAATGTCAAAAACGAATGCATGTAGCATAGTTTTCAATTTGCATTTTTTACTGTACTGATCAAATTCTCTAAATTTGCAAAAGTTAAATCACCAAATAATGTCAAGTATTGTGTAAAACACCTGGATAATATTTAATAGCTTGAAACTGGGCCAAGTGTCCTGTGTGTCAATGAAAGGAGATTATTTACACAATTAGTCCTTTCCAGCTGTATTGGATATTCTTGTCTGTTTGATTGCTTTTCGTTTGTTTTTGTTACTTGTTTTTTAATCCCTTAACAGTGGTTGAGCAGTCATGCTCTGGCTTGAGTTTACTGAACAGATCACTGTCACAGTGACAGGGATAACATCTTCCATCCCCAGTTGTATGACTTTATTGCTTCTTGTGCACTGTCTCTGGTTTAATTGGGTGGTATGCCAGTTCAGCTTGTTAAAATGGCAGAAAACTAACTGAGCAGTGTCGACAGGAGACAATGAGACCTTTTGCTAGGAAGCTGTTAATTTGGCTCAGCTGAAACTATGCAACAGCACTTGTGGACAAGGTTTTAGCAGCCAGTGAACTGTCATCATTATACATAATTGTCAGCCATTGTCAGGCTGTTTCTCAAAACATCTCTTCATTGACTGACGCTGACTTTTGTTTTCTGGCACACTGTGTCAGATATAGAGAACTGAAGCCTGAAGGACCAATGGCAATAAAGAGGCTGGAATAGATGGGTTGAAATAGAAACAGATTTTTTTTTCTCATGCTTGCATGGGCCAAAATACTACTTAAGGTAACTTTCCTGGCAAGAGTAGTGGAACTGGCAGATTATGTCTGAAGGAACTAACTAAGGGAACAAACTACTTAATCAGCACCTGCAATAGATTCTACTTCTATGCAATCTAACCTGAAAAGCTGCAAAACCAGTATACTCAACTTCACAAAAAAGTTTAAACATCTTTCAGGAACTTTCTCTACAAGCATGCGTTCATTCTGCTTACCCTGAATCACATTAAATAATTCTTGTGCTGCTCTCAATCTAAATTGTAAGGCTTTGATTCTCTTCAATTTATCTAAAATCCATTAGTGTTGGATGCCCTGCTGTCACAATTTGCAGTATTGTAAATGTTGCAAAACTGTTTATTCACAACTGTGTAAAAGTCAGACTCTCCTGAAGTAATCAGTAACAGGTCAAACTTGGAACTTCATGCATGTAAACAACATGATATTTTAGCCCTATATGTGACCACATAATTACAAATGGCAATTATTGGCATCACTTAACACAGAACCAGAGATGCATGTTCAGAACCACAATTAATCATATGTATGTGTAGTAGTGTCATATTGGATGCCTTCTAGCTGTAATATTGCTCTGTATTTTTGTAAAATTTGGACTAGAAAAAAATGTTCATGTATGATTAATTATGCAATCCAAATCTTAGCTTTAAGAACTGTGAAACTATTACATTGAAATACAGATTTCTCTGAGTTTTGTCTGTTCTAAATCCTTTTCCCTCTCTTCCTTACCTCTAAGTTCAAAAAAAAAATTGATAGGGCTTCATTTGAATGTAGTGAATATTATTAGTTATTTAGGCAATTATTGCATTATAGAAAAAGTTTGCTAGAAGATTTTTCCCTTTTTAAAAAAATTCAGGACTCCCTTTCCTTCAGGTAAGTAGTAAAACTCATGTTAACACTCTTCTCAGTAAGCTCCCAGAGGCTTTTGGCAAAATCAGAGGTCAGCTTGCTTGTCTTCTATTGGGGAGCAGCAGGAGATGCTCCAGGAGAAAGGGCTGGGAACAGAGCATGGCTACAGCAAATGCCCTGCCTCTCTTACCAGGGCATTGACCCACTGAGGTCAGGATGGTGATAATACCAGTCTGGGACAAGACAAGAATTCAGGCATCCACCCAAAAAATCCTCTCAAAAGTGGCAGGAGAAAGAGCCAAAGACCAGAATGGAGACAAGACTTCCTATAATACAGATCGGAGCCAAGGAGGCAAGGCAGGACAGAAGGCTGCTTATAACACAGGGTTAAGGCTCATGCAGGCTGCCAGGGCCGGAGAGAATGGTGCACCTGCAGTGTGAGACTGAGATCCACCTAGGAAGTTCAGTTAATAAATCATGTTTGAAGGAGATGTGGCTGGAAACAAATACAGCTCTGACAAAGTGGGCTAGGTTTGGGTGCCCAGGCCAGAATTTAAATAGAAGTCCTGGAGCACTTGGAAATGTTGTCACATATGGCTGGAAACAGGCCTGGTATTAGATGTTGCTGGTAACCATTGTCTGTCTTAATTAATACGTGGATTCTGGATTTCTGTTTGGGCCAACTTAATTTTAAAATGGACATGAAAAACATAAATAATGAGAATGGGACAACTCATGCAGAGTGTTACTAAGGCATTGGGCTGGTTTTAACTGGGATAGAGTTACGTTTCTTCATAGTAGCTTCTATGGGGCTAGATGTGCTTTGAATTTGTGATGAAAACAGTGCTAAGGACATAAGGATGTTTTTGTTATTGCTGAGCAGCGGTTACATAACCTCAAGACCTCTTCTCCTTCTCACACTGCCCCACCAATGAGGAGGCTGGGAGTACACAAGGGGTTGGGAGGGGACACAACTGGGACAGTGACCCCAGCTGACCCAAGGAATATTCCATACTGTACAGTGTCTTGCTCAGCAGTAAAACTGGATGGAGGTGTGTGGAGGTTGGCTGGGGCTGGCACTGCTTGGGGACTGGCTGGGCATCTGTTGGCTGGTGGTGAGCAATTGTTTTGTGGTTTTTTAATATTTTCTTCTTTTCTTGTTTGTGTATATTCCTTTAATTATTATTAAATTGTCTTTTTCTCAACCTCTGAAGTTTGCCATTTTTACCCTTTTGATTCTCACCCTTATTCCATTGGAGGTAAGTGAGCAGCTGTGTGACGCTGAGCTGCCTACTGGGGTTAAACCATGACAGGCATCTATACAGAGATTCAGAAATATTCTGGACAAATAATATATCACAAAAATATCTAATAATATCTAATGGTAGTTAAAACATTTTTATCTGCTTGTGGCCACAGTTACCACAGTGGTTAAGTATTAAAGTGACCTACATGGGGGAATTCAGATGATGATCAAAATAAAAGACAGGCTATTAAGCCGGATGAACCATTTGTCTTATCCAGAATGCCAATTCCTGTGAGAAGTGCCTGAATCTGTGTGCTGATACCCAAATTCCAGAGAGATGGGAATTACAAAAATAGTAACATTAAAACACTTTGTACAAATTGCTTGATATTCTTCTGCCTCAGAGAAGCAAATAAAAAGATCTTAAAAGCAAGACTTTGCTGTATGTCATGGAGTTGAATCTTTTCAGGAAAAACACCTCAAAGAGGTGCAGCTCTGTCTGTGACATTTATAAATTAGGATGTCTGCATTCACATTTCCACTATTTCTGTGGTTTTGTTTTTTGTCTTTATAATGAGTTAAGAGTTACTTGAAAATATAATAATCTGTTTAAAATTTATTGTCTGTGCCTAGAATTTAGCAGGTAGAAGGGACATACTTATTTTTGAGAGTTCATCTCTTTTTCATGTCCAAATTGAGTATTTTTATGGTGTGTTTTGGTGCAATTTATAGCAGTCTTTGTGCATTCCAGGTTTTTGCTGCATTAAGTACAATGTTCCCATACATGTACTAGCATCCCTTCTTCCCACTCGATATCAAAGGAAAGATTAATTTTGTATCAGATGAGTGAGACTGGTAACATAAAGGTGACTGCAGCTAAACTCCTACATTTTCATTTTTATCATATTTAAGTTGGTATTTATAGAATGAACGAAGAGATCCAATTAATTGTACCTCCTGTTGATGCCATACAGGATTTTCTCCTTCAGCACTTCATACCTTCTTTCCTGCCGTTTTTAGGATTTGTCATAGCTAATATAGCTGTATATTTTTATCTCAGTGTGGGAAGAGTTGAAAGACATACTGAGAAGGCGTACTCAGGACTTAACCCTGCAAGTACCATGAGTTTGTGGACTTATGAGGGTCCGTGTCTGCCTATGCTCAGAAATTTCCATATTTTGAGATGATGCATACGCTGAATTTCTGATTTTCAGGAGCAATCTGCGCTTCCTTGTCAGAATGTGAGGAGCAGCTTCCACCAGCAGAGCTTTTGGCTTGCTCCCCCTAGGGCAGGCTGCCTGCTGCTGCGCTGAGCAGGCTCTGCAGGGATCTTAAGAGAGCTCTGCAGGCCTTCCTCATCCTCTCTGCATGCATCGCACAGGCATTGCTTCTCTGCTGTGCTCACATCCTGGGATCGGGGCAGTTCTTACTTAGGAAGGATAAAATTTGGGTTTAAGTACCATTGCCTGGGTCTACACCGAAACCCCTCAGCCTGAAGCAGCCTCGCCAGGTCTGATTTAGTAGTCAGGGTAATTCCTGCAGTCGAGGTTCCCTGTCTTCAAAAGCTGTGATAGTCTAGAGGCCTCTGCCAGACCGATTCCCTCTTGGCACTTTAAAGTCTATCTTTGCATATGAGACAGCTGAACAATTTTGAAAGGTTCTTTAATAACAAAACTCTTTTTTGTTTGTCCAAGATAAAAGGAGAAATGCTTGCGGCACACCACTTATCTCCTACTATACCATGTTATCAAATAGACATGCTACAGGGTCATGCCAGGCAAAGGCTTGCAAGGATGATGGAGGATTGGACCAAGCATAGAGAGATTTTGTTCTCAAACCTTTTCCTAGAGCTATCTAGTCACTGAATGGCTTCTAGAATTTTTCTAAGAGCAAGCCTTGTTATTTTGATTCAGAGAGTATTCCAGGAATAATCAAATATGCACAGAGTGAATGCTAATGAAGAGGACCTTGGAACAGAACAGGCAGTAATTCAAACTGATAGTCCAGGTGCACTCAAAATCTCCTTATGTGTTGTGATGGAAGCCTTGGCTTCTAATTCAGCTGTAGATTCTACTGGCTGGTGAAAGTCCTGAGTCACAGAATTATAGAATGGGTTGGGTTTGAAGGGACCACATTGGGTCATTTTGTCCAACCTCCCTGCCCAAGCAGGGTTGTCCTAGAGCGCATTGCACAGAGCTGCATCCAGATGGTTCTTGGGTATCTCCAGTGCGAGATACTCCACAGCTTCTCTGGACAATCTGTTCCAATGCATAGGCAGTGCCCAGTAAAGAATTTCTTCCTCATGTTCAGGTGGAACTTGCTGGTCATCAGTTTCTGCTTGGTCCCTCTTGTCCTGTTGCTTGGCACCACCGAGAAGAGCCTGGCTCCATTCTCTTGCCACCCACTTTTCAGATACTTGTAGACATTGATGGAGTCCACTCTCAGTTGTCTTTTCCCAAGGTTAAACAGGCCTAGCTACTTCTTCCCTTTCCTCATAAGAGAGACACTCCAGCCCCTTCATCACCTTTGTAGCCCTCCAGCTGGACCCAGTCCAGGAGCTCCAGTCCAGTCTTTACTGAGGAATTCATAGTTCTACATTCAGTTTTTCAATATAAGTGTTATTAAGAATTAATCAACTTCATCAAACCAGAATGTTTTTGCTTAGTCACATTTTAGGTGTCAGCTCCATTTTTACTGAAGGTTTAAAAAAAATCAGATACTCTGAAAGAATTTAGACAGAGCAATTAAACATTGGCAAAGCTTGTAAGCATTTCAAACCAAAATCTTACAATAGGAAGTGTTAGACCAACTTAACTGCAGATTTCTCTTCCATCTGTATTTATATCATGCTGTGTACTGACTATCTGGTATGCCTGTACAGACTTTGCCCCAACATTAAATTTGTTTGCATCTTGTGTTCAGTATTTATTTCAGAAATTTTGAATAGATATGAGTTGTATTTACATTTCATCACCAGTTCTTAGGTATGTTAGAACTTCTTTTGAACGTCAGGAAGTCGATTAGAAGTATTGGGTAGACAATTGCTAAGAAGTCATAAAACAAGGCCTTTGACACAGATTTTTTTGCCTGCATGCATTCCACAGAACCATGACGCATAATTTTTATACTTCATGCATCCCCTTCACAGAGGTTCACGGTTTTTTTAACTTTATGCTTCTTTTTTCCTGTCCACAGTTTTCTGCTGTGAAAACAGCATGTATCAATGTCAGCACAGCTGATTAATCACAACTCTTCTAGAATTTGATTTCCCAAACCAGCTGCCATCTCCAACATGCTGTGTGTTCTCTGCTTTTGCCTTTATTGGTATTCTCATGTATTTATTTTCAACTTCATCTGAAGACTCTTGGTTCATACTTTTCTTGGCTGTTCAGGGAGGTATTCCATATGCATGTAACAAGATGATTCAAAAACCAATTGTGAAAGCTGCTCTTCTCTTCCTTTCACTGGGGCTACCAAGGTAGTTTTATGGGCAGCCCTTTGCCTGTCTTGTGTTATCTAATTTAGACTAAATGCCCAGATTTCCTTATGTACTCCATTTTTATTTTTTCAGAGGAAGAATTATAAGGCATTTGAACTAAAGTTATCTGCTTTTTAATATAAATTAAAATAAAAAATCCCTGTTGTTAGTAGAGAAAAGAAGCAGATTGGTAAGTGCCTGTTCATAATTCCCAGGGCACTTTACATTTAAAGCTTCTTTCATATATGTAAAGAGGATAATGGTAATAAGGTAAATAAAATGTGTACAGAAATGAGATAAGGTATGTAAGATATATAAATAAAGGTTTCTTTACATACATTTATATAAAAATCCTACTCATCACGCCAAGTTAATTAGATTATTTTCTGACTGCACCAACTTGGATTTGCATTTTAGTTCTGCTAAATATATCAAGGCATTTAAATATTTATCTAGAATGCCAGAAACTAGATGAATTAATGTGTAATCTTTAAAGATTTCTTTATTTACTTGTGTTATGGAACCAACCAGGGATTTTAATTCAAGGCTGAAGCACTATAGCACTGTAACTGAAATGCTAGTAGGGAAATGTCCTTTTCACAGAAAGATCTAGATTTGCTATGTACTTCCCAAACAGTATGCTTCATATATATTATTATTCAATTAGATCCTAAATTAGCTATATGCATAAGATGTGGCCTAGAAACCAGAATGAGGGGAAAGTGAGCGAAAGCTGACCGGCTCAATAGTAAAATTTATTAAGTATACTTAAGTTCAGGGATGCAAAGGCTCGCTAGTCACTGCCGTGAGTGTTCAATCTCTGATGGTGTTTTTCCAGGCTTCTCAGCTGTGTGTAGATCAGTATTGCTTGGTCTGAAGGATAAAGTTGATCACCTGATGCTGCCCCTTGTATTCCTGTGCATGCTGTTGGCTGCAGAAGATGGTAAGACATCAGCTGGCTCAAGAGGCTCGTGCAGGCTTGCGTGAACCTTGAATATATTTGGTGCAGCATGAACATTCAGGAGCGTCCTAGTCAACTTCTTGATTATTCTGTAAATGTTACAGAGCAAGTGGAATTTTGATAGATGGTAAATTCAGATGCTTTGTGTTTAAAAGGTCTTTTAATGGTCTAACACTAATAACCACCAGTAAACACTGATGGCTAATAAAAATGTCTTAGAAAAAGCCTGAAGGAATACTCTGTGAGCTCAACAACAGACTGGGGTTTGAATTATCTGGATTCTATTCTTAATTTCACCATTAATTTGCAGTGTGATTTTGGCAAGTTAATCTCTGTGTTTTTTTCTTTTTCACATCTTTTATCTCTCTTGTCTATCTTTATGGCAATTGGTCTCTACAATGCCTAGAATAAGGAAGGAGGCAATCTGCACAATGATTCTAATAACAGTGATAACAAGTAGCTTTAAATACAAACTGAATTTCAATTGTTCTATTGAGGTATGATTGTAATAGGTTTTTATGCATATACAGAGATAGAGATTTAAATGATATGTTCAGCCACCTTTAACCTAAGGGATTTAATCCTATCAGAGAGTAGTCTTTAGTGTTTGTCTTCATGTTCTGTACTGTCATGAAAGAAGATAAACCATGAAGATAATGTCCATGGAGGTCAAGGAGGTATCAAAGTTGTATTTTTAAGAATTCTGACTCAACAACTCTATCACCTACTGCTAGCTGTCTGCAGCACTTTTACATGCAGAATTCCCTTTCATTCCTGATACATTTTCAGAAACATTCTCATAAAAAAACCTTTCATATGATACTGACCTTGTGTTTGAAATTGACTGATTAATTATGTTTGAGATGTCTATTGCTAGACTTACTCCAGATACACCCTGATGGTAATTTTCTTTTCACAAGAAGAGGTCTTCTACATTATGACTAATTTTTCTATCAGATTCGAGGTGATGAAGGCAGCCTTTGAGCCTGTATTGAAATGCCCTGAATTTCAGTTGGATTCCCTGAAAACGTAAGTGTGGTTCTGTTTAGTAAACATAAAAAAACCTCTAATAAACTCAAAACTCATGGAGATCGCCGAACATGATGAGTCTTGTTGAGAACAGCAGGTGCCAGGCTTCCTGCAGAGGGGAGTTACAATCACTTGATTTGATCAATCTACTAATTCTTTTTTTGGCAGTACAGATATTTTGCATCTGTACTACATGTTTTTATCCATAGGAAAAATTCTTGTGCCTTGAGTGGGCAGGAGAAGAACATGTCATATCCTTCATGCAAAACTTTGTGAAAGCAATAGTCTGTCTCATTACACTAATTTTTTTTCCCATTTGTCTCAGGTTGTTTTTTTATTCTTGTTGTCTTTTTTTTTTTTTTTTAAATTTTTAAAAGTTCATCTAGCAATTGAAAAAAACACCTAATGGACACTAACGGAAACTAACCACTGAGTCCATTGTCCCACTTGCACCTGGGTCTCAAAATTATTTTGATGGACTGACCCTTTAGACCTAAAAGGGTAACCAAGTCTCCTGGCCTACTCAACCCTGAGTTTGAAAATAACATGGCAGCTTTGTTAACCAGATTACATAGGAAAAGCAGAGTCTCTAGACTGAGACTGGCTATTGCATTTTGCTCTTGAATGCCTGTCAAATAGTACCTTTCAGTTGCAACCCACTTGAGACAGACCTGATGCAGATACTTGCAGATGAAAAGCTGTGTATCCTATTACCGGTCACTTGAGCTGTTCAGTGGCCATCTGCTGATTGGAGAAGAAAACATCATTAATAATGTATTTGTGGGTTGTGCTCCAGCTTTTATGTTGTATTGGTTCTTCCAGCATGAGCTGTATCACCATTATTTAGCTTCTGAACTCCAGCATCTCGTTAGTAGCCATGGCAAGATTTTTTGTATTTTCTGTTTTAGGGGATAAAAGGAATTAAAGCATATGATCAAATTATAATTGATCCATGAGTATGAGTTTGCTTACTGTTTTCATAAGAATCTTTACCACATTAATAATTTTTATCACTGTTTCAAATTAGTTTTCTGAAAGAGGGGATGTGAAAGAAGAGTAACTTGTATAATAGTTTATTTTAACTAAAACAACTAATCTCGTACTTGATAATATAAATCACTTAATGCTATGAAACAAGTAATGCAATGCTTTGGACTTAAACTGGATGCTGATGTAGATTGATGCAGTTCTGTTAAAGTCAGTGCTAGAAAAATAGCCAGAAATATCTAGATAATTTTGTTTGTTTTGAACAGTGTTTTAACATTTTTAATTAACAGTTTCACCAGGCACAATACAATTATTGCATTAGAACTTAGCCATTCAAACCCGTAATTTACAGTCTTATCATTTGGAGTTGTTTCATTTTTAAATTGCTGAACAATATTACCTGAAAAGTTGTCAGATTAAAGCCTGCAGCCAAAACAAGACTGTATTAGCTGTTAAGTTTTTAATGTCTCTGGAAGTATTACTTTTTTCTAGGTATTGATCTTTTTTTTCCCTTACAAAGGGTGGTTTTTATACACTTGGAAAATAATTATGTGCCTGGGACAAAATGGCATGCAGGTTTCATCCTTGATCCAAGACATTTGCAAAATAGAAGTTCTTTTTAGCCTATTATTTTTTAAAATTAATTTTAATGTCAGATATTATGACTGGCCAAAACCCCCAACGGCTTGGCTGTTTACCTCTGCTGCAGACCACTGTAGGTTTTATGCCTTTGTGGCTTCAAGATTGTATTACTGCAGTACACAGGGACAGAGGAGCTATAGCTATGGCAACCACTGCCTGGTAGGTAACTGACAGCATGAATTACAGCATCTCTAAGGATTTGCTGCAGACTGGTCTCCTTGCTGGTCTGATAGCTCATTTTGGTTTTGACCTTCAGGGCAAGGACCAGCATCAAGGCCTTTTCTGTTCCTGGTATTCATCTTTCTACAAGGAACTCTGAAGAGGTTATGTAGATAAACAGGTACAGATGGGTCTTAAACTGGTTTAGATGAGGACTTTCTTGCAGTCATATTTATTGTTATCTTTCAAGTGGGACAAATTGTGCCTCATTTTTGCTAGTATCAGTATTGCTACATCTACTGTACCACTTTGACCACTATAACTAGCTCATTCAGCAGGGTATGGTTCACAGCCTTGGTTGACTCAGTGGTATGAATAAATTCCTGAAGTCAAAGTCAGCTTCAGATAGAGCTCTTATATTTAAGATGAGATGGGTATTAAGGTGGGATATGGAACATTCTTGTTTTTATTATTTAGGTTATGTAAAATGTGTCTGAATTACGAAAGCCAGTTGCAACTCTGACATTAAAGATACACGTCTTCCACTGTCACTGGCAATTGGGGAATGTTTCATAGCCATATCACAAAAGCCAAGAGATTGAAAGGGGAAAAATGAGAGAAAATATTTTCTTAATAACTCTGTGACTTGCTGATTAAATTTCAAGAATACTTATACTGATGTCCCTTGGTAATGTGTGAGTGGTCATGGTCCAGAACCTGAAATTCAGTTTCAGATATACTTGCCCAAAAAACCCACTTAATGCTGATTAAAATACTTAATAGATCAGAGTTTAATATCTCTGTTGACAATGTATTTGGACTTCTTTTTTATGAAAACTCTTGGCCATTTCTGTAAAGATCATTTGCCAGCAGTTATCTACTCACATTTGCTTAATCATGTACATTTAAAAGCAAAACTGAATGTGCCTAAACACTTATACCTACAGCCAAATACCTTGTTAGTGCAGATATAATAACATTATGTAATAGTAATAACAGTGATTTAATTGAGCAACCCGGGACACATGTTCTGACCTTGTATGCAATTAAATAGCTGTTGCAAATGTTTCAAGGAAAATGAACTTAATTTGTAAGAAAATGAGAACTGCAACCTATAACCAGTTTCAGCAGTCATAGCCAAAAACCCCAAACTCATCTGAATGAAGCAGTTCATAGTATAGAAGATCTGACAGATTTGTTGGATTTCTTTAGAATGCAGAGATCACACACAGAATTTTATAGTGTAAAGCTTGATTATTAACATGTTAATACAAAAGTTTGCTAAAATGGGAGTTAAATATGTTTGTGAAAACAACCATAGTAAGGTGATTATATCTGTAGAAATATAATGCATAATGAAGCCGTTCACAGGAAAAATCCCTGTTAAATGTTTTTGGAGTTTGCTGAGTTCAAAATTACTCAAATTTGCTTCATTTTAAATTAAGATGACCCAACAAAATTATATTCCTAACTGAATTGAAATAACTCTGTTTGAAAGAAGAATGTTTTAGTTCTGGCGTGACAAAACTGAAGCATTTGGGTTCTTCTGTTTTTAGTAACTACTATTCACTTTTTCTAGTGACCGGTTTCAGTACTGTGAAAAAAACTTTCAGAAATTGTTAGTAGAGTTTCCAAGGTTGGATGTTGCTCAATATTATTGATGAAGTGATAACTAAGAAAGGAGGAGAGAATTATTTACACAGTCATTTTTGTACAAGGGCATAGAGAAAGTGTGCCAAGTATGTGTTTACAACTGAAAGAATCCCACCAAGAATGGGGACGGATTTTTCTTAATTATTAATCGCTTTTGTATATACCTAGTTCAGATCTCTTTCCCTAAAAATGTCATATTACTATTGCTAATAACACGAGTGGACCTGTCAGATGCAATACCATTTTACCAGTTTTTATCAATTTTACTGGGATTGCAAATGACTAGAGATTTTTTGCTTTGCAACAGTTTAGGATCATACAAGAATTACAAATATGTAGGAAAGGTGGAATATGCCTGAAGAGATAATCCATGATAACCTATTACTCTTGTCAGTTTTTTTCTCCTGAATAATATGTCACAACATCTTTAAATTTACTGAAAACCTTTGGCAAAGAAAGTTTTACAGCCCTCTTAGTGAGTCTACTGCTTGGCAGAATTATGATATGTATTTTAATTATTTTCAATGTACTATTTAATTAATATTTCCTGTTCTTCTTCCAGTCCTCCTCCTAGTGAATACATTGAGCAATAAATGATAATCTTTTTACAACTACCTTTTTCATGTATAAAGAGAATTAAAGTTCTGCACTCTCAGATTCTTCATCTGTCTCATAATCTGCATTTTCTAAGCCATATGTGCTGTTGTTTTTCTTCTCCAAATGCTAACAGTTGCTAACCCTATGGAGTTTTTAAATTACAGCAATACAAAATAACTCAGTAAATAGACACCTTACTTTAGGTATTGTCATGATAGTAATGTAAATTGTTTATTAAGTTTTTACATTGTAAAATGTAAAAACTTTATAAACATTAAGAAAAAATGCTCTCTGGTTCTGAACAGTGTGGTGTTCAATGTGTGAAATAATGTCATAAAGTCATCATGGGTCTAAAAGAGTTGACTGTGTTCCACTCCAGATTCCCACTGCTGAAAACAAGGATGTAAAATGTATCCTGGCCTTCTTCATGGAAGAATACTCTCTACATCTCCATCAGACTGAGGGTAGATTTTGATTTTTTTCTCACAGAAGTTAGAATTCTTACTTTGAACATGGAGAAACTTACAGATGTAGTGTGTCAGGTAGATGTGTGGGGGATGACTGAGACGGTATCTCCTCCTTTCCTTTCTTATTCCTGATGGCAGCAATTCATAATGGCTTTTTATTTAATTTCTGAAACTTGCACAGGTTTTTTTCTCCTGTGAGCTGCACATTTTAATTGAAATCTGCAGCTGATCTAGTTCTGCTTTGCTGAAGTGAAGGTGTAAGTAATGTATTAGAGGGGTGAGTTTCTGATTCCCTACTACTGCCGTGAGTGTTCCCGAGCTTAGCCTGATCTGGCTCCTAGTCCTCAGAACACTGTCAGTCAGTTTTCAAGTCTGACACCTGTAACTCTCACATGTATCAAGTACCACTGCAAAAAAATTCAGTTACCTGCTTCATGTCAGACCCCTGCACCAAGGCTGTGTGTTTCCAAGACATTCCCAGGTAGCACATTCAGCGTGAGGTGCGTGGATTTCATTTACTTGAAAACAAATAACATATTAAAGATTACTAAGATCACATATTAAATTTACTAAGAATAAACTAGTAAACAATCATGCCATGTGATTTTGCTCTCTAATTTTTGTTTAAAAAAAGACTTCAGGGTTTTTCAGGAAAAAAAAATTCCTTTTTTGAAACATAATATTTTCCCCTGGCTTTAGAAAAGCAGCAACTTGAACTTTTCACTAATTTCATGTACTCATTGTACTTAACGTGTGTCCGTAGTCATATGGCAACACTATCCTCTAGTGGCAGAATGTGTTAACACAAGGCTCCAGCGACAGCAGTGGGGACTGGTTTGTGTGTGTTGAAAAGATGGGGTGTGGTCCTTAGTATTCATAAATTCAGAGTTTTGATTTACGTAACACATGGAGCAATTAACTGAATGCTGCATACAATGTGATGACAATATGTGCTTCAACCACCAGCATCAGCAGCACTACATATATTTTATGTCGCTGTCAGAATATATGTATATGTATATGTGTATGTGTATGTGTATGTGTATGTGTATGTGTATGTGTATGTGTATGTGTATGTGTATGTGTATGTGTATGTGTATGTGTATGTGTATGTGTATGTGTATGTGTATGTGTATATGTGTATGATTTCTTGTGATTTTCCAGACTATTGAACTTATGTAATTGTATTCTGCTGCAGTCACTTTTTCATAGGTGTGGTGTTTAACATGGTTGACTACCAGCTGGTTTTCAGTCTCCTCTTCAACACTACTACTAAAATCTAACTCTCATGGTGAGAGTGTCTCTAGATATTGTTACCCACAAGCACATAAAATATTCTTAATTTCTTTTCTTTCGGTTTGAAATTCCAAAAATCCAGCATATGGCTTCAGGAAAAATAAGGAAATGAAAACTTTGGTGTAAGAGAACAAACTCTGAGATTCCAATGCATCAGTTTTTTAGCCCTTACTAGAAGGGCTGCTCTGGTCTGAAACTGTATTTGTTTTCTGTGAGTATAAATAGTACAAAAAATTTAATTATTTCTCACTCTTGCTCTAAAAATGTTCCAGGTCTGGAAGTTTGGAAAATTATCTGTGTTAAAAATCCTATGTCATCTTTTTTTGTGTTTTTTTTTTTTTTCCCTGTGTTTTTGTGTTGTTAGGGTTTGTGGTGGTGTGTTTTCTTTTGTTTGCTTTTTTTTAGTACACTGACATATTTTGCAGAAATCTTGTCTAAATAGTTCATTGTGCATTTTGGGAATAAGGTGCTTTTGATGCTTGCCATTCATACATGCCCCACATAGATCCAAGGCCAAGTGACAGAAGGAAACAGAGAAGACCCAGTTAAAGACACAACTTTAGCTTTTGGTATGGAGCAATTACTGCAAGTGAGAAGCAGAACAGGTGGGAATGAACTTGCTGATGTTTCCACTGTTCTGATTTTACCTTTGAAGACCATTTTACACACAGCCAGCTAACTTGTCCAGTTAGAGTACCACATACCTGGCTTAACAATACTTCCATTTTTCTTCTCCATACCCAGATTTAGCAGACGTGTTTTAGGAGGTGGCATTACACCTTTTAAATGTTACCATTTAATGCTTCATAAAATATAAACACTGGATACTAAAGGGCTTCTACTGGCATTGATATATATATGATATCATTCGTATAACTTAGTTTTTTACAAAAATTATTTTTTTAATTCATAAGTGTATTTGTTCCTACTGTGCTAAGTTGTTTTTCAGTTCTGTACAAAGAATTCAAAGTAAATAATTCCTAAATTTCCATGTGAATTGTCCTTAAAAGCAAAAATAAGAACATAAAACTGAAGTATTATTTTCTCCAGCATTCAGTTTATATTGCAAAATTTTTGCAGTGCCTTTTTTTTTGCCTCTGAGGTCTGTACTTGGACCAAAGGAAATACTTGATTTGGACAGCTCATGTGCACAGAGAGAAGTCATTGTCTTGTTGCCTTTGTTCCACAATCCTCTCAAGCAGTGTTTGCTATAGTCATATAAACTGCAGTGATGAACTGCAATATGAAAAGATCAAATTTGTGACAACATAATTCTAGCCATAGAACAATAACTAGTCAAGAAACAATTCTCTTGAATGAGGCAACAACTGTTTTTAACATGTCAATAGGAACTATTAGTCCTATAAGCAGTGCACCACTGAGGGTCAGGTGTAACTCTGCAATGAATGCTGTTATTTTAAAACACCATGCAAAGAGTTCAGGAGTTACAGTGCTTGAAAGGTTCTTACTCAGGGGCTTACGCTGAGTTATGGATCCTCTTGCTTCTGACTCATGACTTTAATTCCAGTTCACATTGCTAGTGACAAAATATTGTATGTCAGAGCATAACACTGTGTTTCATGACTTAACTGTATGTGTCGAGTCCTCAAAAATCCAGTTAGAAGTTTACATTGCAGATTGACAGTGGCCAGTGATTTTGTTGGCAATGTTTGAATTGAGGGCTTGGCTGCTAGCTCTGCAGAAATGAATTAGCAGGGCAGAAAACACAGGAAGAATAGTGAAGGTTCCTTGGATAATATCCTTCTCTGTTGACCTAGAATATGGTTCATTTTATCTGCTCCTTTGAAATTCATGCTGCTTGCTGATTTGCACAAAAAGAGAGTCCAATAATGGCAGAGTGTTCACTTCTGTTAGAAATCTGTGAAGAAATATAGGAAATAAAATCATCAGATGTATTTCTCACAGGTCCATGAAGAGCTGCAATGTCACATGCAGCTAATAGTTGCACACCAACCATCTGGAGAATGTGAACTTGCAGTCTGGCACAGTTATACTCTATTTCTACTAATAACCACATAAACCACCCCCTGTCATTGTATAATGACCTACTGTATGCAGTGCTTAGAATATTAGAACTTTCATATGGTGAATGTGTCACTTTACAAGTGTCCCTGAATTCAGTTCAGTAGGGCAGGTATTCTTCAGCGAATAAGGTTATTATTTTGCCCTGAATTGGACAGCACAGAGTCCTATGTCTAAGAAATTGTGCAGGCAATATGTCTCTGTTTTCCTGGAGTTTGTCTATAAACATAAAAAAGAATAATTCAGCGTGTAACAGAGGAGGGGATAAAGCAATACACTGAAGGGATTGACTGTGATTTGCAGAGTGTGTTTTTCACTGCCATTTCAGTTGCACCAGTGTGAAGTATACCTTCTCTTTCTCTCCACTGACACTATCCCATACATCTGGAAGCAATCAGTCTTAAAAAAGGGCCCAGAGATCTCAAGGTAGAGAAAGCAGACCAACTGTATGTGGCAGAGCTATGACAACAAATCTGAAAATCTATCTTCATTGATTTCAGTTGCTGCAATTTAGATGTGATGCAAAACTTATTAAATATCAGCTCACTCTTATGTGTATTGCTGCCCAAGCTAAATATCTGGAAAGTATTACGAATTGCTTTTTAATATAAATTGAATAGACAGATCATATAAGCATGTGCTGAAAATTTATTTGATTTGAATAGGCTGCATAAGAGCCTAAAGTTCAATGAAGTGTAGCTGTGAAGTAGCTTTTATACTATAGAACTACAGAGAACAGAATCCTTTTTCCAGTCAGGTTCCGCATCAACTGTTTAATCTCTCTAGAATAAAAGAGCCTTGTGATTTTCCATAACGTTAACTCAGAAAAAGAAGTGTTCACTAAAAAAAGTTATTTTACTACTAAATGCTTTACTTTATACATTTTTTTGTATTAGTTAGTAAGCTATAGTTTTTGAAAATTAAATTGTTTTCAATGTACAGCTTTGTGGGAATTGTGAGGAAAAAAATATTGCATTACTTTTTCACTTTGCAGACTATCAAACAAATGTCTCTAGATATGGTATAAATCACAATCTGGCTTATGAAAGGCATAGCTCCTCCTGGGATTCAATGGTGACCTAGGCTACAGGCAGGTTCATACTGCTGGAGATTTTAAATCTTACATGAGGAAAAGAGAAGTTGACTGGGGATGTTGAAAAAAGAAGCTATGTCCTTCTCATTTTTTAATAATAGTACATACTATCAGTAGTATGAAACAACAAAACTACTAATTTGTTACCAAGTAGAGCAGAAGGCCACTTAAAAATTAGTTATACTATTTGTTGAGCTGAGACTATAAGAATAAGAGAATAAGTACTCACCATTGTGAAAATCATTAATTATCTGTCTCTGGGAGCCATTTGTTATTAAATTTAATGCCTTGTGTTTTAAACTGAGAACCTTTTGATGTGAGAGGGGAGTTGTTTCTTCAGCTTGAGAATGGCACCATTTCTAGGTGCATATTTTTTTACTGCCTTTCTCTGAAAGAGAAGTTGCTGAGTGCAGGAGTAAATGAAGAATATGGTACAAAAGTAATCAACATATTGGTTTGTGATGGGAGATAATATTTCTATATTTGAATAAGTTAACAAATAAAACTGATCTAAAATAAAAACAAATTTCTAAATTAAGCAAGGGTTCTAAATGTTTTGGTCAAAATATTGGGTAACGAAAGTGCTACGAGACAGAGGAGTCACACAGCTTTTCCAGGGAGTGCCTATTTCTGTATTTCTGCAGGTCTCTCCTGGGAAACAGTGCTACATAAACTGCTGGTAGCAGAGTGTGAGAGAACTAAGTGCTTCAAGAATAAGAAGCATTTTGCGTAAACCAAATAGTGCTGTAGTGTTGATATAATAATATAAAATAACATTAATTCTTACTTTTTTTCTGAATAACTATGTTACTTCTGTTCAGGACAGGATACCCATTCTTCATTGATATTATCTTTAAAAGTCAGTCATTAAATTCCACATGCTCCTTTACAGTTTGAGAACACAAACTTATGAATAGAGGAATTAGCAACACAAGTCAAACAGTACTTTTAAAGATATTTAACTAAATAATAATCTTTTATGCTTTTTTTTTTGGCTTGTTTAGCTAATAAAACAAACTCATGGCTTCTGATACATTGTACAACAGTTAAAAACATCCAATCTACATTCTAACCATTCTTTCATTACATGTCTGTTGTTTATAATACCACTTTCAAAAGTAATTTACTACTCAGAGGAAAAATGTTAAGTAGATACTTTGAGAGACTTCATGCAAAAAGTTTGTTATTGATCATGTTTCTTTTGAGGAATGGAGAACATGACTCCATAATATTATTTTTTCTGTTAATCACAATAAACTGCATTCTCTTCATTACCTTCCAAACTGTTTCCTGTGCCTAGACCCACCTACTGTGAAATTATTTTATGCCTAAGAGTGTCTCAGATAATTTTCTTGCCAAAAAATATTTTTAGCGTCTTACATTCTGTTCTTTAAAGGTATCAGAGAGAGTGAACTACTAAGCCAAATTCCCCTCAGGATTTGAGAATGTGACTCTGTAATCTTGTGTAAAGAGGCATTAACAGTATTAGTCACAGTACTCTGCTTTTTCCATATTCCTTACTAGTCCCTGATGTGGCTGTTCTTTCACAACCAGAATTCTCACTGGCATTAATGGATTTATCAAATCATTCTAAAAAAGAACTGAGATTTGTAGAAGAGTACTCCTGTTGCTAAAAGGAACTGCATATTTTATTGTTATTTACTAGTGCATACCAGTTGCACAAAAAAAATCAGAATTTTGAATAGACAGTATTTTACAGTAGGAGATGCCTGAGTGGGGACCAAGGGCAGATTTTTTTGTTTCTGAGCTTCACTACAGTAAATAACCAGATTTATATGTGAGCACTGCCTCTGTAAGAATTGTATGATAAACCTTCCGAAGGATGATTTGAAATATGTTAATGATAATGGGCAGAATTTTTTGGCAAAGGACCAACAGGAAGGACTTTAGAACCTTCAGATTCTAAATTCAGTTTTACATCAGCCCTTGCAGCATTACAGAAAGAGAAGCAGTCAAAATTTTCACCTTGGTTATGATCCACATGAGGCAGTCCACCAGCTGGAATTGTTTTGCTCATGTTCTGTGCTTGCTTCTCAGTTCATAGAATCATAGAATGGTTTGGGACCTTGAAAGTTGTCTAGTCGCTAGCTTAGACTGCAGGAGTTGATTATACTGAATGGATCACAAAATGTGCCCCCAAAGGTGTCTTAGAAAAACTGGCTTATACAAGGAAATGTTTACTGGGATGTGTGTTCCTTTCAGCTTTAGCAGCAGAAAGAAAACACCTGGATGTCATCCTTGCTGTGCTCTCTTTACCTTTTCATTCATTTATTTTTGTTTTTGTGAATTTTGAGTACATACAAACAGTTTGCAATTGAAGAATCAGGTGCTTTTTAGAGTATGTTACTACTTCCATTTTTCTTGAATGTTCATATTTGAACTTCCGTTAGAATTTATTTGACTGCTTAAAATTTTTCTTAATTTTTTTTAGTCCATTTAATATAATGGTAAATGGACAGGTTTGGGTTTCTTTCCTGAATTGCCTCTTTGTTCCTTGAATTCCTTACTGATTTCAGTGAAAAACAAAAATTGATTTCATATCACAAGAAGGATTCTGAAAACTGAGTGATATCAAGAATGAGGCAAACGATGAATGAGAGAATATTTACTACTAAAATTTGAGACCTAATATCCTTATGGACTCTGGATATGCATGCCTATGGCTTCTGTAACATTATGGAGTGTGTTCAGATTGAAGTATCTTTATTTTCTTATAATTGTTTTGGCCTAATTTTTTTGTGTGTGTTTGAGCATGAAAATAGTTTTTAGTTTGGAAACTAAATACATTTAAATGCTCCAAAACTAGGGACAGATAGCAATAATTATTTTACATAGTGTAGATTAAAATATGTTTGTATCAAGGTGAATCAATTTCTTGTTTTGAGATCACCAATAGTGCAGCAATATCAAATTTGAGAAGACAGTGGTCAGCATTTTTTAGGATTCTTACCACTGATTCATAGGAAGGAGTGAGCTGTGGCGTGTGTCAAAATGCAGCTACTACATGGGATAAGAACAATAAATTTTGATTGAAAACAACCATTAGACTACTCAGCTTTACTATTTTCCCTCCAGAGGTATTGGTGGCTCCAGAACTCTCTAGTGAGCATTGTTCATATCTCTCTTTTAAGCATTTTAAAACAGATTGTAGAATTCTGTCTCTTAAATTGTACTTAAAAATGGAAAATCATTGTAGTATATGACAGACTTTGGGAAGGTAGTGTTTCTACAGGGTATTCCAACCAATCTTTTTATTTTAGTTCATTTTCTGGACTGTATTTAATGTGATATAATGTTATATTGTAACATCATCCAGCATCTGTAATGTATGACGGTGTGCTCACCGTAACTTTTTCTGACAAGCATACAGGAGTCACCTACTGTATATTACTAATATAAAAATACATCCTGATTTATTGATGCATTAGTAGTAATAATGCAGTAGACATGGGTTATAGTGCAAATAACAATAGTAGGGACTGCTGCTAAGGAATTTCTAGTGCAAATTTTTCCAAAAAAGAGATGAAGAGATGATTCTATGAATGGAGTTCTTAAAATATTGAATTTATGCACTAATATGTGGGCAGTGTTCTCATTTTCTCACAGAGAATTTATTTGCTAATAAACTATCTCATGAGACTTGTTAAATAAGGAGTCTGCAAGTTGTATGCAGCAATTTTAATTTATTTAGTGCCAATAATCTAAGAATGTGTAACTGCTTAAAATATTAATATAGTAAATATCTAATTACTCTGATAAGGATATTAGATCTCTTGCAGATGAACAGAAAGAGGCCTGGAAAGGAGGTGTGATGGTTAAACACTAAAAAGGAGATCTGTTAAAGAAGATGGGATGTGTTAACCTGAGTGTCAAATACTACAGTAGGGGTGCTCTTCTCTGTCTTGCTAGCTGCTTTTGATCGATAGCTGTTAATGGACTAGTGGAAAGATGAAAACTCTACTCATATTTAATGTACTTGGAAACAAAACACAAATTTATGTGAGCAGTGAGAATTCAGTACGGGTATTTTAAAAAAGAAATAAACATTTCCTTCCAGACTACAATTGAACAATATCTCAGGAAAAAAATATGTATTTACTAAAGAATTTCCCAGCCTTGCAAATTTAAGTGAGAATTTTATTGTCTTGGTTCTTAGAATTATCTTAGCTTCTGAAATTAACGTTATAGAATGTAGAAACTACCTTTAGTAACTTCGGGATAGATGCTGTATAGGACTTCAAGGAAAGATGGCAGTAGGCATCAGTGGGGCTTGGACAGTATCTGTTGTTGCAGTGGAACATTATTAGTAGAACTGGTAAAAACAGAACTAAGCAAGAACAAGGGGTCAAATAAGGATAAAGGGACACATCCTGCAAAGTGCTGAGCGTACTTTGAAGTGCTGCCCTTGACTCCTGTTGACTCCTGCATGCAAGGAGAGTGGATTGAAAGAACGTGTGTATGTGCATGTGTGTGGAATCAAAGAACCTTGTTTGAACCTGTCTTTGGGTTATAGCCAAGGACTTTAAGTCAAGTCAATAGTCAGATGCCTGGGCTATGGAGTTACTTAAAGCAAAGGAAAAAAAAGGAGTATAGCTGCTTTGGTTTTGATCTCGCTCATGTGATAAAAGTTCCAATAGCTTTCGATCCTGCTGGCAGGTCCAAAGACCTTTTCTCATTATATTTATATAAATGTTAATAACTATTTCAGTATTATTAATGATGGCAAGATTTGAACTCATTAAAGGTGGGAAATTTGTGGGATTAATTTGCTCCAGCTTCTATTTGCCAAGAGAGCATTTTCCCAGCATTATTCTTTCTCCATATATATTAACTTTGTAATTGTGGATCAAAGCCTACTCAGCTTTGGATGTATTAAGTGAATCTTACTGAAATAGAAACTCAGAACGGCATTTTCTGCCAAAAAATGTAAGTGGAGAAGTCACGATTGAGTTCAGCTTATTAAATCTGTTTACTCAGTGTGCCTAAGTCATATTGGAATTTAAAAGAAAAAATAAAATATGGGTATGCTTGGGCTGTGGGACATAACAAGAAGTATATTTTAGAAGAAGTAGTCCTGAGGTACAGGTTTGAGAAACATCAACAATACAGAACAAAAAACAAGACTTCATAAGTATATTACCCGGAATAATATGTGGCTCTTTGAGATGAAAATTATTCAGGAATTGTGAAAAATCAGAACTTTAAGGGCTTGTACTTTATGTTCATCTGAATATAAGAATTCCATCTGGTCCTGTACCCTGCCTCTGAAAATTGCTGATACATTTATGCTTTCAAAAGAAGGTGTAAAAATGTACAGGAAACTTTGTGGTTGGCATTTTCCTGAACTCTAATTGCTAATCTGATTCAACTTTAAGTAGCTCTTTCCATAAAAATAAATATATATAAAATAATAATTGTAAGCATCTGCTCTATTTATATTATTTTTATATGAATATTTACATATAAGTTCTTGACCTCATTTATGTAATTTAGAATATCAGATCGGTCAAATGAAATGAGACTAAAGTCAGTATAGCTTAATATTGCTTCTCACTTGCTATGTGATAATTCTTTTGGTGGGCCTTATTATTTGCAGAGCAACAAAAACCAGATTATTCTTCTCTGTTAGCCTCTTTATTGCATTAATGACTTTAGTTATCCCAACATTATTATTAGTCATCTTTTGCTTTCAATCTTCTGGATTTTTTAAGTGAAGTGCCTTGCTGTGTTTTGTTTCTCTTTTCGTAGAAACAGAGAATCATTAGGGTTGGAAAACACTACTGAGGTCATCAAGTCCAAACATTAACATAACACTGCCAGATCCACCACTAAGCCATGTCCCTAAGCACCACATCTACACGGCTTTTGTACACCTCCAGGAATGATGATTTCACCACTTCCCTGGACAGTCTGTTCCCATGCTTGACCATCCTTTCTGTGAAGAAACTTTTCCTAATATCCAATGTAAACATGCCCTGGCACAACTTGAAGCCATTCCCTCTGGTCCTATTAAATATTGCTTGGGAGAGGAGAGTGTCCTGCACCTCACTACAACCTCATTTCGGGTAGCTGTAGAGAGCAATAAGATCTCCTCTGAGCCTCTTCCTCTACAGGCTGAACACCCCCACATCCCTCAGCCACTCCTCACAGGATTTGTGCTCCAGACCCTTCCCCAGCTCCATTGCCCTTCTCTGGACATGCTCCAGCCCCTCAATGGTCTTCCTGAATTGAGGGGCCCAAAACTGGACACAGCACTCGAGGAATGACCCCACCAGAGCCGAGTCCAGGAGGATGTTCACTGCCCTGGTCCTGCTGGCCATTCTATTGCTGATACAGGCCAGGATGGCATTGGCCTTCTTGGCCACCTGGGCTCACAATGGCTCAAGTTCAGCTACTATTGACCAACAGTCCCAGATCTTTTTCTGCTGGGGAGTTTTCCAGCCATGCTGTCCCCAGCCTGTAGCACTGCAGGGGTTGTTGTGGCTCAAGGGCAAGAACCGGCACTTGACCTTGCGTATCGTCAAACTGTTGGCTTTGGCCCTCAATCCATCCCGTCCAGATCCCTCTGCAGAACCCTCCTGCCCTCCAGCAGATCATACTTGGTGCATCAACATGTTTGATGCTCTCCATCCCCTCATCAGATCATTGATAAAGATACTAAACAGAGCTGGCCCCAAGATTGATCCCTGGGAAGCACCACTGGTGGCTGGTTGCCAGCTGGGTGTAAATCCAGTCACCACCATTCTCTGGGCCCAGCCATCCGGCCAGTTTACGACCCAGTGAACAGAGCACCCCCATCCAGGCCCTGAGCAGCCAAGTGAAGCTCTTCCATGCTTTTATTTGTCTTCGACACTGTTTCTGTAGTTTTATAGACATTATAGTGTTGTAGAAGTTAAAACTATTGTTTCATAGGGTCTTTTTTCTGAGATGGAATGTCAAAACTGCATACTTCGCAGATGTTGGGAACATGCTAGTTTCATGTTATTTTAAAATTATTTCTGTTTCTTTCCTAGTAGTTTGTATTGTGTGCCTTTTTGAATCCTGGTGCATACTTAACTGCGATTTTCAAAGAATTATCCAGAATGAGTCTCCTTTAGACCACTCCCCATTAAGATAATATAAAGGGATTACATTTTTATATGATTTCACCTTATGTATTATGCTGCCTTTATTGATTTTATGCATTCATGGTCCATTTTAAGAACACGAGAATGATTGTCCTAGGTTGAACTAGAGGTTACCCTAGGCCAGTTTCCTACCTCTGCCACTGGCTAAAATAAAATGCTGTTGGAAAAAAAAAGTGTTCACACAGGGCAATCATGCACTGTTATTTTGTCAGAATATTCTCCCCAGCTCCAGCAGTTTGCAGTTCAGGAAATTCCAAAGTCAGAGATACTGTCTTTGTAGCTAATGTATTTTACTTCCTGTGCTCAGTACAGCATAATGCTGCAAATGCTAGTAGTAAGTTTTAGATTTGACTCTCCTGACTAATTTTTGCATTCTATAATGCTTCCTCCTATTCTGTCCCTATACTATTAGACTTAATTGAAGTAATAAAGCCAATTAGTCTTCATCAAACTTCTAAGTTTGTTTAGAACCTCAGTTAATGGGTCATTTCACTATTTTTTGTCCTATCTAATGTAGTTTATGTTTTTTACAGCCCTTTCTTAACTCTGAAACTGTTCAATTTCCTACTCTGGCTAGTTTGGCTACTAATTTTTTTTTTCAAGGTAGAAAACACTTATTTGAGGAAGAGATTAATTGAATTTGAGGCATCCTTTGACTGTTTACACCAAAGCATGTTGCTGCTTAAGCTGTAGAAATTAGTAGGTATTCCAAATGCATTCTGTACCAGCTACAACTGTTTAAGTAATTCACTATTTTTTGAGGAGTTATGATTGAATAGGGATAAAAGTGGAAAGAATTGATAAGTGTTTTGATTTAAAATGTTTCTGCTTAAGCCTTTATTATGTTCACATAGTATTTTTGCAATAAATTCTGTACTTAAGAAATTGGTCTTTGACTAATGATCTACCTGAAAATAGGAGTCTTCTTGTCTAGTGTTACATGTGGAATTAGATCCTGCATTGTTGAAGTTAATAGCTTTCTGCTTTGATCTTATTTTAAGGAGCAGGACCTTGGACACCAATGTGCAGTTGGACACATTGAGGCATAAAAGTTTTTCTGGTTTTTTTTTTTTTTTTTTTTTTTTTTTTTTTTTTTTGTTTTTTTTTTTTTTTTTTGGTGTGATCAAGTACAGAGATAAACACTATAACACTATTTACATTTTCAGGACTATTGCTATTGTAGTTTTAAGGGTGATATTGTGTGCACCAAGAATGTCTGTCATTACTCCTTTGAACAACTTCATATTTTAGGCATGGTATGTTAGTTGTGGCTTAAGGAAAGAACAGACGTGCAGTCTACCTTGTGGGAAGGGGATTCTTCTGGTATTTCCCTATTATTGGATAATCTCTTTGATGAGGAACAGTCCCCAAATTTCTGTTCTCCCTCTAAGTCTGGCACCTGTCCCAAATCTGTATTTATTTGAAGAAACAGGCCCCCCAAATGCCTTGCATATTTAGCACTGCTGTTTCCATTTACTGCCTGATCAACCTTTTTAGAGACTATACTCTTTCTTCAAAGGTTATTGTTGCTGGGGAAAAAAATCAAGTCCTAGATATGCCCTCTGGTCTTAAACAGTATCTGTTCTCAAACCACAAGTACTTGAAATGGGTCCATGTTAGCTATTACACTACGTTTGCTACATCACAGGCACTCAAAATCTAAACTTTTGTCCTTGTGATTTAAGTAGAGGTGTGCTGTTGGTCTTCATATAAGGAACTTCTCTTGTTGAAAGGGAATGATTTGCAGATCTTTTGCAATTGATATATTTGCTTCTCCTGAACTGAGGGTTTAGTCCAAAGCCTCATTTCAGTTGTGCTGAACATACAAAGGTTAAGTCACATGACCAAGTCTACATGTGGGATTACCTTTGTTTACTCAATTAGGGCCATATTTCTCAGGGGTTTTCTCTTTGCTGATTATTCAGGTTGCAAATACTGTGCAAAAGGCAGCTAGACTTTGAGGTTTTCTTCTCAGGAATTAAGAAAACTTTGGTATTTTCATCTTCTCTCTGATCACTAAAAGATGAGCTCATGCCAGAGTCTCTAAATTCTCCATATCACTACCCAGTGGTATGTGTGTGTTTTATTCCAAGACTGTCTGCTTCTTGAATTGTCTTATGTGGATCAACTTCCTCTCTTCTCAGTCTAAGTGGGCTTGCTTATTTCTCAACACCATTGCAGTATTGGCTGCTGAGCTGTTTGGCTTTGTTTTCTAGACACAGATTCAAATGGCTTCTTCTCTGTGTTCTTTTGTTCTAATACTTCCTTCTCTCTTTTTAATGAAGGCCAGATGGTCTCTCAGCCGTGACATGCCTGCTCCTGGTATAGCAGACATTGGTTCCCATTCTATTGTCTTACCTGTTCATCAGTGGTGATTTACAGAGTTACAGAACAGTGGCCACCTTTGGACATACAGTACTCATAGAGAATTTGCTGTCTAATCATTCCTTCATCTTCATTTCCAGAGTTAAGATCCACTCTACAGCCTTTAGAATTCTTAGACCAGTTCTGTTGGCCAGGAGTCTTCTCTTGCAAAGGGAGCAATGTTTTACTAATTACTGATATTAGATGATCTGTGCCTTCACAGGCTTTGAAGCTTGTTAGCCTTGGCCATGCATTATTCATTTTAGGTTTCTGATTTATGTTTTCTCCCAGAAAGAGAACTTGCAATAGATACAGGATGCCCCTATTTTCTACATTCTGTACTCAGATTTTGGATGGAGACTCTGGCTACTGAAAGAGATTATTGAAATAACTGGCAAGCTAGGCATCCTGGCTTCAGCATGTCTAGCAGTCAAAGGACTTGAGAGAGGAAGTCAGCCAGTATTTCAAAGTGAATAAACTGTCTTTTATCAGAGGTAATTAATTACTGAAGGGAATAGACAGTAGTGCATAATGGTAATATTCTATATGATGGCTTTACTGTTAACCCGCAGAAAACAGTTCTTTAGGGCCCGTGATGTTTTTGTCTTTTAAATACAATGAAATCTCCGTATAATATCTCTAGTCTAGGCAGTGCTAAGACACACCTGTGAGTTCCCCATCCAAGCCTCCACAACTTTTCTGCATAGTCATCGACTGCATTTTAATTTCACCATGATCTCAGGTTTTATGCAAACTTTAAAGTAACTAGTTTTGATTTTCCCAGAGATCCAAACATTTTAAGAGTAATTTTACCAGACACTCCTTGTTTATAGAACACTACAGCTATGGTTTTCATCTAGAGTATTTAGCTAGGATCTAATAAACCGTATGTGTGAAGGAAAGTATGAATTGCAGAGGAAGCTTCTGTACAAAGCTTTCTAGAAGAATTAAGAATTCCAAACTGCTTTGCTGTTTGGTATACTTTTCGTATATGTGTCTTGTAAACAAAAAAGACAACAATTGCACATTTGGGTGCCTTATACTTTTATTTCTCTGAGTTACATAATAACATTTCTTCTTCTTTTGACAAGTCTTTTGGAGTTGTAGTGATAAACAATTAATCTGTTCCAGAATGTTTGTTGGACCACCATTTATTAAGATAAACATTGCTGCAAGACATAAACAGTGTATACAATGAAAGGTGATTGTTTAATGACCAATGTGAAATTCTAAGAGACAGCAAAGCCTTCAGAACACATTGATACTCCTTTTAAAACTGTGGAATGAAAATTGTAAGAATTAATTTTGAGAATTAGTCTATAATCATGAGCAGACAGAGCTGGGGATATCAGATTGCCAACAGATAAGTATTTTCACATTGGAAAAACACATCAGTATCCACCTCAGGATTTTCTGGAAAAAGTTTTGGCTTTTCTTTATTCACAAGAGAATTTCTAAATAGTTTTCTGTATATAATTTATATTGTTTAGACTTTTGGTATTAAAATAATCCCAAATTCATTGATACAATTTTGTTTTCAGAGTCTTCTATTCCCCAGGCGAAAAAAATGTTTCAATTGCTATCTAGCTTCAATTAAAATTTGGCTAGAAGGGTTTTTTTTTTCATTGGAAACATTAGTCTATTTCCATTCCAACTGCAGGCTAACATCCATGCTTTGGGATAAATAGCAATGAGCCTTCTCACAGTTTCTCAGAAGCTCTTTAAATAAACAATAATTGTGTATCAACACCCTCCTGATGTCATAAGTTCTTCTTTTTAAGAGGCATTCAGTCTTCTTTGTGGGTTAATAATTCTTCTCCAGATAATGTTTGACTAAAATATTTCTATAAATGGCGTAAGATGAAATTCTATGAGAAGGAGCTATAGGAATATACAGTGTGTTGGAAAGTGATAGTTAAACAGTGCTAGGATTGTTTGTCTGTATTGTTGTAGCTTAAGAGACATTGCTGGACCTCGAGCTGCAAGTGCGATATACTGTGAAGCTGCCTAAGGGAAAGGGAAAAAAGTTCTATTTAAGTTCTCTGATAGTAGAAGAGTGCTCAGAATTGGTCTATCCCAGGTATGCTGGCTGCCAATGGCCCCACTGGGATGATCCAACAACCACTGGAAAACTCCATTTTGTGCCCTCTGGCTCTACCTAGTGCCTTGTTATTGGTGGAGAAATGGGATAGAGGGCACTGTGCTGGGGTTGCACCACGGGGAAAAAACCATGTAGTGCATTTTTCTTAGAGAACTGAAGGTGTCACTAAAAATCATGAAGATGAAACCCTTCCCTGGAGGCCAGAACAGGGAAAATCTGGGGAAGTGGTGAAAAAGATGAATCCTTTTCCAGTTGCAGAGTCTGATAAACCAACATAACAGAAAGTAGGGTACTTTTTTATTGGTGTTAGATCTGTCTCAGTTCTTTACACATCTATGTCCTGAAAAAGTGCTAATTGTGGCTATAATTGGACTTAGTAAGTTCTCCAAGTAGTCATTATGGTAAGAACAGTCTAAAAGGTTCCATTTCCATCTGTTACTAGATCTATGGCTTGAATAGCAAACATTTTTTTTTCCTTAAAATTGGCTTTGTTTCTTGTATTACACTTGTTTGTCACTGTGTTCAGTATGTGGAAGATAAATACATGTCACTGTAAAATGTTTTAAAATTGTTTTTAAATGCTTTCTCCTGAATAGGTAGGACTTCTGATAGTCATAATTTCTGGTTCTTTCTCTAGTAGTGAAAATTTCTTGTCGAAGTATTTTCATAATTCCTTCAGCTTGCCTTTCATTATAATTTAGGATCTCGTGTTTTTTTAGGTCATGTCATAGGACATAATGGCATACTTAGTGGAAAAATAGAGAAAATATCTTGATAAGCATGTTTTAACTGACGTGATACTGAACACAGTGGTGAATGTAAGACAGTATTGCAATAGTTCTCTATCCACTCTGCATCTTTCAGTTTCCTCCCTTTCAATTTTGACATAAAGTAATGTTTTAAGTCTCATTCTTGGCTGGAAGACAAAATTTCTGGGAGTATTTGCAGTCAATGATCTGTCATAGTGTCAAAGAGTACATCAAGTATTTAATAAGACAATTACCAATGAACCATACTTTTTTCTATAACAATGGAAAATGAGCACTTTATCACTTTTAACAATGAACAATCATCTCTTACCTTTCTACCAGGAAGAGATATCAAAGAAATCATTAAATATCTACTTAGGGGGAAAAAGCAAGTAGGAAATAGAGAAAGAGATGGCCAAACAGATAGCAGCAGGTTGAATCTAAATGGTCAATATCTCTCTCCTGCTATACAATCTAGTACAGTCTTATTGGGCTGGGGATTGTTGATCTCTGCCTCTGAATGACCCTTAAATTGTGAATTATTTCAGAAAAAATATCTTTCCAATATCGAACTACTGTTGGTTTCGATTTCAAAACAAATTTAATTTGCATGCAGTGGTGTGGTGTGCCAACACTTCCTGAGTTGGAGGAAGCTGATAATTTATCCATATGCAGAAGCAGTGTGAGGGCTAACTTTGAAACTGATTTGAGGAAGTTGTGTAATGGCCAAAATGGAAAATGCAATTACTTTTGTCAAACATCTGTGGAAATATAAATAATCATCTCATGAATTGTGTTAAAAAGCATTTTGCAGAATTTATTACTTTGCTAATTTATATCCTGTTGCACAAGGTGTTAACTCCAGGAATAGTTTGTGTCTCTGTCTTGCTGACTCTTTCTCATCTATCATCTATCAGTGCTCTCTGGTAGTCTTGTCTCAAAAAATATATGTTAGGTAATCTGATAATGCAGTTGGAAGCTTAGTCCCATAGTGAGTTTAGCTTCTAAGGGAAACAACATTGATAAAGAAAAGTGCACTTTCCTGACTGATTTTCCACTTTTACAAAGTTTCTGTACCTTGTTTAACATCTTCAGCAGACATCTGAAAAACTAGTACTTTCTAATTTTTAATATTTTTTTAAAAGGGCTTCATTTTTTTTCTATCATTTGTATTCTACCAAAGCCATAAATAAAGCATAATGCACATCTGCCTGTCTTTCTCTACCAGAAAAAGCTCTATGCAGAGCTTTCCCACTTTCATTTTTCACTTCATCTTTATTGGCTGAAAATCAAACGCCTTCTTGTTTACTTTGGCAGGCTGTTGAAGGTTATGACTGAGCCCCTCCATCTTCTTTCTTCGTTACATTTACAGTAGTGATCAAAACCATGAAGTTTCCTTTATATATTTCTTTGCTGAGAATTCCTGTGAAATAATATTGTGGGCATAACTGCTCTTGGCATTTACTGCCAAAATTTAATTATTTGATGCCTGTGTCATATTATCACTTATTCATTTCAGTCTCTTCTTATAATAGGGTCATATTGTGCCTGTAACCACATTTTCATTACTTGTCTTTGACACCTTTCTGTTTCAGCTAAACATCTCTTGAAGTGGCATGGAGCACAGTAGTCAAAGTTTCATTGCACCATCACTAACCTTTACACAGTTTATATTGCTTTCCAGCTTTTTTCTCTGGTGTATTCAATTCTCAGTTTGATGACTTTCTGTGTGAGTTGTAAAACTCATTTGTTTTCCAAATATATCAGTGGGTTTTGCATCACACTTATGTTAACAACAATATAATTTATATTTCTCAGATTCAATATTTGAGTTTTGCAGTTTGTCATAATAATGAAAAAGAAAGCAAGGATTTTCTCTATCTAGTTCATTTCACTATTTTTTGTGAAGATTATGACACTGTTGAGTTTCTAGTACAGCAAATGGAATATAAAATTTCATATAGGTACATTAGATGAAAATATTTTTATGTGAGAAATGTAATTGTCTAAAAATTTTCTAAAAATGTTGTAAGATACAAGGAACATATTTGTGTTTTATTGTACGTGAATGTTTTTAGTTGCTTGACACATACTTTTTGTTCTGTTTATGAAATGGTATTTGCAAGCACTAGGCTGTTTGAGAATTCATTGTTCAACTTGGAATATTGAAGAATGTTATGTTTGCACTCATAGTCATATGTGTAATATGCATAAGTACTTGTTACATTAGGTGACAGGTATATAGGCATATAATATGTGTGAGTAATTGAGACAAATTAAGACCTGACAATTACCTCTGGAAAGAATGTGCCACTGTTTGTGGAAACTCCACCTAGAGTTACCTTTTACAAACCTGAATTTGTGGGGAGAGGGCTGGCTTTTACTGCACGTGCACCAAAAATTTTGCTGGCAACTCTCCCCATCCCCATCCAGCACCACAGGAGTGGCTCGTTGCCTTGAAGAAATACAAAGGAACAAGTGAAGAGAAAAGTCACTAAATGCCAGAATGAGAACAACCACAAGACTGAAAAAGGATGAAAAATAAAACACTCAAAATTTCATAATAAACTGGAATTCAGATGGGAGACAAGCTGAAGGAAATACTAAAAGAGAAATCAAGACATACAGAATAATGTATTCATGTACACTGATATATATTCAAAAGCAGTAATTAGTGATCCAAACTTGTAGATTTCTGCCACAAACTCCTGTCTGGGAGATTTTGGCCATCTTCCTGTGAGAAGGCAAGGCTTTTAGAAAGCATGGAATTCTCACAGCTGAAAAGAGACTTTAATGTTGGCACACAGATGCTCCATTGGCTTCTTAAGCTGTTGATCTGAAAACATTTCTTATTCCAACAAAGGAATATATGGTAGAGTTGCAGGCTGTGGATCATCTCCACTTTCTCCTGCAAGAGAGAAGACTTCAGGAAGCTGGGGTTTTATGGAATGTAGAGCCATAGGAGAGGGTTCTTCTCCTTGAGTCTGCCAGGGAGAGGAAAAAGAAAATGGTCAATTAGTCTGAAGTTCAGTGCCATTAGTTAAACACAGGGGATGTCAAGGATGTTTTCTTTATATTGCCTTTCAGTTATGAAAAGCCAGTTTTGAAAGCATATTAAGTCCTGTCCTGAGATATATTATATGCCTGAAAATCCTACTGACCTTGCTGGAAATTTGCAATCCTGTGTAGGAGGTCAACAAGTTCATTTTTATGAACTCATTGCCTTGTTTTCCTTTGAGGCTGACTCCTGAACTACACAGTAACAGAGTTCACTGTCTAGAATTTGCCTTTGCAGTCTTGTCTTAGTTTACCCCAAAGCCAACATCTGTGTTCGTCCTTTAAATTCTCATTTGAGGGAAACTGGCTCACTTGGCAGACAGCATTACTGGGACAAATATAACTGGACCTCAGTGTAATTCCCTCATGGGCAGATGTAGGCTGATGTTTTTGCTACTTGTTGTTTGGCAAAAGGTCTTGCAAGGCCAGATTGGTTGTTGCTTAGATTATGAAGCATTATAGATTATATACAGTGGAAAAGAGTGGAATACATGAAACCCGAAAGATGAAGAATCCATCATGTTTTGCATCTGTGAATTTTCATTGGTTTGGGATGTAACCATTTGATTTTGGCATTGTACTTGTGTTCATGTCAATAAGTAAGATAGCTAAACCTCTTGGGAGTTTCTGTCTCTTAATCAAGCCCATCATTAAACTGGGTATTCAGAAATGGGCCTAGAGACTGGAGTTCCTGCCAAAACCCCAGAAGCCAGAAAAGAACATAATGATTTTAAAAAACATTCCTGTAAGACATTTACCAATGTTTATGCAAGTCTTTGTCCATCTCTTCCATTGCTACTTTCAGTTGATTGAGAGCATAAGGTGCTGTGTTTCCTGTAAGTCAAGAGAAGCCTCTGGAGAAGCAGATAGGAGCGATGCCTTTCTTCACCTTGATGTCGTATGGTCTTAAATTTCCTCAGGAGTTCTCTTGGATCCTCCTCCTCTGGACTTCTGCCATCTGCAAAATCCTGATTAAGCAAGGCTCCTATTTGTTTTAATAGCCTCAGATTTCACTCCAAGAGTGCCACAGTATGTTTGGAGTACCTGTGGACACTAAATTGTCATCTGAAATGAGTTTACTGCATGCTCATTGACTGAAATGTGTTTATTGTTATGTGCATAGAATGTGCATTGTTATATAAATGTTTAATGTATGTATAAGCTTATATTTTTTTTCTTGTTGCATTTTCTGTTGCTAAGAATCGTTCAGTCTAATTTGTGTGTATATTGTAAGAGTACATGCAAACAAACATCTTATGAGTATTGGTATAAGCACAAACCTAATGGAAGCATCCACTTGATGGTCTGGCTCTGCCAGATATTTACTATCACACGGTCATTATGTTTTGAACAGACTATAAGTGTATTACATGCACATAGAAATATACCAACAGCTGTAAGGATCTAACGTTGAAAATTGGATTTCTAATCTTACCTTTTCTGTATTTCCAGATTTTTTCTGCTTCCCCCTCTAATTTGAGCAAAGTTTGAAATTAAATTGTTGTCTTTGAAATGAAGTAAATTGCAGAAAACAGTAATTAGGCACGAATCATCTTTTTAACTCTTGTACAAAATTTGAACCTATAATCAGCACTGGCGAGGTCCAAAAAGAATAGCTCAGGAGTTAAACTGACCTGAAGTGCATTCTTTTTACTGACTTATGTATCTTTCTCGAAGGAAAAAACCCAACCAAACAAAGCTCAACAAAAAATCCACACAATTGGTGCACAGATGGTACGGAGCAGAACCAGATTCCTCTGCAGAACTGTAAAGCTTTCATGCCATGCAGTTTCTACACTGATACAGATTTTACCCATCCATCTGAGCTGTTAAGTTTTTGTGCACTGAGTGTGAGACTCATAGATTTGGCTCCAGCATCCACTCACCCCCACAGATAGGGGTATGTCTTACAGACTTTCCTAGCACAGTGCCAGAATCTGTCTCCTGCTGCATGACCTGATATACCAGCTGCAGGTGGTTGGCAGCTCCTCTCATTCCCTGTCTCCCAGTGTGCTGCTCTGCCCAGTGGGACAGGCTGCTGGGCTACATGTCCACCAGCTCTTGCTCAGGTGTTGGGTTCCAAGGAACCTGCTTCCAGGTGTGTTTCCTGGCTGCAGCACAGGAACTTTGCCCCTTCCCCACCATGAACCCCAGCATGTAGATATGTCATCTGCACAGGACCAGTCCACAGTTTTGTCTTATTCACTGGAAAAGAAGAAACATGAGAGGATGGAGCCATTTTTAAATGAAGTTATGCAAAGCTACAGTCAGTTTTGTTTTGCCAGAGTGTTTTGCCATTTGCTTGATGATTTGAAAAATTTGTTCGCATATTTCTTCCAGCCTGTATCAAATATTCTGGAAAGTCATCTGCTTCTTCAAACATCTTTTTGGTCCTCTGTTGTATCTGGATAAATGTATCTGAGGACTGCTGCTTTAGTGGACTTCTACTTTCATAGTAATAATGCACTAAATTGTCATTATTTCCCAGACAACAAAAAAAATTATTTCATTTGTTGTTCCATAACTCATTCCACTCATGTGGCTTCTTAAATTTTTGCTTATTTCAGGTCTGGCTCAGCCATATTTCATCAGGCAAAGCTGTCACCAAAGCTTGATGGTAGATCTGTCCAAATAAAGGCTTTAGGATTTGACATGTATTATTTTGCTGTGTCTTTGTGCAGTTACTGTCTGTCATTTGATTTGGAACATAGATAATTATATTCTAGATTTAAAACAACAGCTTTTTGTTTTGTACAAACAAAATATTTGGTTTACTATACGACGCCTGGAGACACCTTCAAAGAGGTGATTTTAGTATCTTATAATTTTCTGTACTCCGTAAATAGTTACTTGGAATGTGCTTCTAGTTGTCTGCCCTAAAAGCAAAAAAATACTGACCAAAAGAATTTAAAGTGCTTAAGAGTTTTAACCACAAAGGATACACAGAGAGGCTAGAATGGCACATGGTGCTGAGCCTGTCAGATTCTTAAAATACCACCAATTTGGTGGTCTATAATCCTGTCACTCTTTTCATATATCTGAAAAAAAAAAGCTTAACATCCTCGTTAATTGAAACTATAGCTTTCAGGCAAGAGATTTGATTTTTCCAGTATCAGTATTATAAAATGTGGGAGGATTTAGAGTAAGAGCATAGGGCTCTACTTTCTAAAAATCTACTGAAGTTTTATAAAAAGATTTTCTGAAGCAGTTTACTCAGAAGGGTTCTCTTGTATATCATGTTATCCACAATTTCTCTTTTCCCATTTTTGTTGTAGAACTTTCTTTACAATCTTTGTATTTTAAAATCCATGTGTGCCCTTTTCTTCCTGCCCATGAGAATTAATTCTTTCTTTGTGATTTCATTCTGTCGAACTTTTTATGATGGCACAAAGGATTAGATTCAGAGAAAACCTGAGAACTGATCAAAATTAGTGCTCAGAATGTCACAGGACTGAGCCCACTAAAAGAACTGCAGTCATGTTGAGGCGTAATTTTCTAGCAAAAGCCAATGAGCTTTAGATGTGAAGTGGTCCAAGAATATATGAAGCATAAGGATGAATATTTCAAAATAAAATGACAATGTTTTCCAGCATTTTCTCTGAAGGGTCAGCTATACAATTCAAAAAAAAAAAAATCTTGTTTTAAAATCTAAGAATAAAAGGATTTAAAACCAGAAATGATAGTACTACTAAATAGCATATAATCTACAGTGTATGAACCTAAAGACATCCTAGAATAAACTGGAGCATTGTCATCATTATCACAATCATCTTTTAATTTAATTATTTATTCCAATATATTTATTCAGAAATTTCTGCTTGTTTTCACCCTTTTCTTATCTATGTCTTACAAGAAAAAGTTGTAGAGAGCCAACAGGACCAATGAAGCAGTAAATTGCAGTGCCACATCAATTTTATTTGTTGAACCACGCATGGTTTGGCTTTGAGTGATTTGTTTGGTTATTTTAGTGAGAGAAACAAAGTTTCCTCTCCTCAACAGCAACAGTAGTGACAGAGAAGATGGATCAAACCATTCTGAATTTCAGTAGGTGCATTAGTCAGCCTTCTAGTCTTTCAATATGACCAGTTTACTCTTTATGCAAACCATTCTTAAGTTCTTACACTGAGTGAGTGGAGACAAAATAGGTGCTTCTTTCAGCAGACCACTGGGGGGAAGCTGCCTTTATCATCATCTGCTATATGGCATGTGCTTACAGATGTCCTCATCCACTTCTCATCAATGAAATTGGAGGAAATAGTTGTTGAGGATAGGAATCCTGAGAATTTATAGCATGCATGTTGTGTCTATTCGAGCTTGACAATAAGGTTAGACCTTCATTTCACTGAGGTGTATGTACATCCTTGAAACATTTTCTCCATCTGACCACGGCAAGGTGTACAGGAGATTGAAAGTGGATGTCCTTCCACCAAAGGAGGACATCCTTGGGTTAGCACAGGATGTTTGTGTGTAATGGGTAAGATGAAATCTTAAAAGTCTCTGTTGGCCTTCATTACTGAAATGAGAAGAAGACCACATCACCTATGTGATATTTAGGTCGTACTGAAGGCTGCCAATGGATTCCTTTATGCAAACAATGTGCACATTTGATCTTTGTAGATATTAGCAGACTTGTATCTGGGAAAACAGCTGAGAAATTAGTGATTTCTTAAATGGGATCAGTACCTTTGGTGATGTGTTTTTATTTGATGCTTGGCACTTTTTAAATTCCATACAAAACAACCTGCCTGCAGTGATGTGATATTCCTGCAACTTCTACACTCTAATCAGATGGAATGGGTTTTCTTCTATCTTCTATTTTTCCTTCATTTCTAGACTAATAATGTTTTAGAAAAGGTACAGCCTTGTAACAGTGTTCATAAGCTCTTGTCACGTATCATATGTTACACAAAATCTCCTAGGTATTCTTCAATTTCCAGGTTTTCCAAACATCTCTCTCCCAGATACCTTTTGAATGATTATTTCCTTCAGCTTGCATTTTTCCAGAATGAATCTCTTTTTGGGTGATATCCAAAGCCCATTGAGGTCAGAAGAATGTCTCCTCTTGACTTCAGTGAACTTTGGATTTGTTCCTTTATTTCCTATTTCCAGAAGCCAAATTCTGCACACCTTATTGTTTTAATCGGAATTTTATATTAGCAAGGCAAGCAACATTGGTTTCCATAGTCTGATGTTTTCAGACTCCTTTGCAATGTATTTCACTCTTTTCACTAACATTTATAACGGCACAACATAATTTACAAATATAAGTGCTGTTTATCTGTCACCATGGATAGCTAATGGAAATCTTAAGTATTACTTAAGTGAGTGAACTCTGTTGCATTTGGTACCACCTCTTTCCAAACTTGATATATGTTCTTCCATTACCTTTTCCTTTGGTCTTTTAATTACTTTGCAGTTCATAAGGCTTTGTAAGGGTTTGGGAAAATATGAATCATTTGAGGATAAAGTTTTGAAAGGCACTGTAATCAGATATAAAGTCCAGCTACAGGTTATATTTTACATATAACGACTCCTGCCCAGATTCAGGAAAGTGCTTTAACATGTGCTCAAGTCTATCCCTGTTAAGAAATGCAACTAGATTCTTAAATGTAATTGTGCAAGTGGGACTTCGATCTCAATAAAAGTTAAGGAATACTTTATCTTCATTCCTGAATAGGGAGATCTTTTCAAATAGTGTCTTTTATATATTATCAGTTCTCTTAGATGAAAAATTCCAAACTGTTCTAAAAAGACTATTCATCACTGCATTATGATTATCTCTGTAGTGAGTGTGCTATACATCTTGCCCAGGATTTGTCATTTCAATTTAAAACTGGAGCAAGTTTAGTGGAGGGCCACCAAGATAGTCAGGGATTGAAGGATTTGCCTCAGGAGGAAAAGCTGAGGCTTGTTCAACATGGAGAAGATATGGCTTTCAGGGGGTCTTGGAGGATGTAGCCAGTGCTGCATAATGGGATGCTTAGGAATAATGGGCAGAAGTTGAAAAAAGACAAGGTCAGGCTGGATTTAAGGAGAAACTTTTTTACAGTTTGGTCAGTCAAGAACAGATCAGAATCTCAGGAATCAGAAGAGATTGCTGAGAGAAATTGTGCATTCCTTGAAGGTTTTCATGACCAAACTGTGTACGAATAAGTTGGTCAGATCTCACAGCTGACTCTGCTTTCAGCTGGAGGCTGGACTGGATAAACTTCAGAGGTACCTTCCAACCTGAATTATCCTGTGGTCTTTTGATCCTATTCATTTTCTATTGTTGCTTATGGTTCTTGTCTGCTCTTGGTCTCCTATTGGGTCCATACATTTTTTTCCTAATAGCATGTATCCAATTGCCTTCTGAAGGAGAAGAGATACTGGAAAGCAAGTACTGGAATTCCTTGGACTTCCTTGTGAAAAGTATTAACCATATTTCTCTCTTTGGAATTTTTTTTCATTTCTCAGTATACCTGCTCCTCTTGGCATACCAGTTTAATTGTCAGTGGTTCATAAATTATCTAGGTAATTCTTCTATGATCTATGGATGCGTATGTCCTCCTTCTGGTTTATATTTTTTCCTAGCTGTTTTATTAAGTACTTGTTAAAAAGAAATGTACCAGTAAGATTCTGCTGCTCTAGTTGCTCTGGCATATTTTCCTTGGTTTTCTTGTTTAAGATGATTGTTTTAATTATTCCTTTATTCTTTCATTTTTCTTCTATAATCTTTAGTCAGTTTGAGTGATATTTCACAGAATCACAGATCACAGAATGGCTGGGGTTGGAAGGAACCTCTGGAACATCTGATACCACCCCCTTTCTCCAGCAGGGCCAAATGGAGAAACTTGCCCAGGTCCAAGTCCAAATGACTTTTGAATATGTTCATGGATAAAGACTCCACAATTTCCCTGGGAAACCTGTGCCATCACTCAGTCACCCTCACAGGAAAAAGGGTTTCCTGATGTTCAAATGGAAACTGAATAGGTTGCCTGTTTCCTCTTGTCCTGTTCACTGGGCACCACTGAAAATGTGCACACCTTCAGGTATTTATTTACACTAGGAACCTTTTTTTATCCACATTATACAGTCCTCTCCGGGCATTTTTTAGTGCATGGAGTTATTTTAAGACATTTTAATTTCAAACATAACAGAGGGCCTCCAAGGGTAAAGAACAGCAGCTGAAGAAATCTGAAAACAGGTAGTTAATATAAGCTATTCATATGCCCAGAGCTTTAGTTGGGCTGTATGTAGAATTACAGATTGACTGAGCAGGTGAAACCAATTTTTCAGACCATGGTTCAGTGCATTACTACTAAAAACTTTAATATTAATATGAAGTCCTCTGATAAAATTAAGTCTTTTTTTTTTCAGTATTTTTCCTCATCTTTCAGCAAAAGTTTTAGTTTTGGCCTAGGTTTGTCTAGGGCAAGACACTTCTGGTTTTTGTTTCAGTATCCACTACAAGCTCACAAACCTCTTGAAAGATATTTCAGAGAGCAATAATCAACAAGGACAAATTCTATCCAGGAAAGTTAATCTACGAAGAGGTACTTCTAGGCAGATATTGTTTCTACACAGAAGATATTGAGAATTTCTCAAGGGTAGCTTTTGTGGTGTTGTCCACTCAAGACATGTAATGGACAAACAGATCCTGATTTGGTCAGTGAATGAACTTGTTTGTTCGTAAAAAAAAAATTTATACTCTGTAAAATAAAGTCATCCCAAGTGGGAAAAAGAAAGAGATTATTCTTGAACATCTCCGGGGGGGGGGGGGGGGGGGGGGGGGAATACAATTTAAAACCTCTTTGGGTTGCTTGATTGTACTGTTTGGTTAAAATAAAGACATTCAGTTTAAACACTCGCAATTTTTTATAACATGAAAATTCGAACCTTTCTTTTCCAGAAATGTCTGATTGAAATATATCTACATTTTAAAAGTTTTTTCCACTTTCTCAAGAAACTCATCAAAACGGGGTTCAGTGGAAATGACAGTTTTCTGATAGAGATTTGTCTGACACATTTTTAGCATTTTGTGTAATTCCTTTAAATGAAATGCCTCAGTTTTCATTCTATGATAGTTATATAATTTATAAAGATAATTAGTTTGTATTTATGAAGCACTTAAAGACAAAGAAGATTAATCTCTGAATGGAATAATGAAAAATACTGTGGTAGTCTAAAAGACAGCCGTGAAATTAAGAGGAACCATCAGGAATACCCCAAATCATGGCTATAAATTAATAGTTTAATTAAGTCATTAAAATCACTGTAGACTTTGTTGTTCAGAGCTATATCAAGCAGGCATTATATGCAAAAATATGTACACACCTTTTTTTCCTACTTAGAAATGGCATTTAATTTCATCTGTCACTTTACCATCAAGTCATTTGGGACTTTGAGGTACTTCTATACTCTGCCTCACACAACTGTAGTTTTGATTGTACTGAGTAATTTTGGATCATCAGCAGAACGTATAAAGTTTCTATTTACTCTGTGTTTGAGGTTACTCAGGAGCAGGCTGAACAGCAGAGATTCCAGCAGAGACCTTGTAACACCCTGAGAGCAGCTTCTTCCCTTCTGACAACTGGCTGCTCATTCCTTCTTTTCCCTCCTAACTTGAGAAAAGCTAATAATACTCAAGAGGACAATTCCTCTTGGGCCATGGTAGCTTCACTCTCTTAAAGGCCTGCGAATTTTCCCAAAGCTCCACGGAAATCCATGACATATGCACCAGAGTATCCAAGTATAAAATTGCAACACTGCAGTTACCAGATCATCTTATCCACATGCTCCTTTGGACAAGCCTAATACATTTTTGAGACATGACTTCCATCTGCAGATCTGCATTGATTCTTCTCCAGTAAAAATCTCTGTCACAGCTGTAACTCCCATCACATTGCCATACTAGGGTAGACTTGTTAAAATATGCAGTCTTTGTCTTCTAAATTGTTTGGGTACTTACCCTTTGATTCGCCCAAGTATTATTTTGCTTCTTTGTTTTTTTCTTAGAGAAAGAAGATAAAAGTGAATAAAATACCACTTATTTTTCTGACTAGACAATTACCACCAGAGAGTTCATTAAAGAATGCTTATAATGAAATCCAAATTCAGGAAGTTTATTTTATGAAAGGAAAACAAAATGAAACAAAGAATCCTTTAAGGTAAGGTCCTGCATCTCTACTAATTAGTTACTAACCTGTAACTAATTAAATATTATGAGCTTTATAAGCTCTCTGATATTACTTTCTGTGTTTTGATTTTCAGATAAACATGTAGGCAACTTTTATAGAAAGCAAATTAATCTAGGCTTTGGCTCTTGCTCAGCTATGTCTGGCATATACACATCTGAGATCTGTAATAGAAGAGACTGTTTTAGAGACATGCACATTCACATCAGTATCACATTTCTAAATTTCACAACAATCTTGATTTTCAGGCCTTCATACTTTGTGCTAGATTTCCCTGTTGTGTCACTTGGCTTTTCTGCCTGTGGATCACTGAATAAAGCGTCGGTAAATTCAGTTGGAAATTGCCTGTGCTCTTGACATTTTCTGCTGTTGAAAACATAGCAACAAACAACTCAATTCTGATTTTCAGCTTGCTTTAAACTTACTGAAATGGTGTAACTGCTGCCTGTTTGTAATTATTCCTGAAAAGCCAGTAAGAGGTAGTATGAAGTATCATTCAGGAGAATGATTCCGAGTAACCTGGAAGCTTTAGCTCTTGTTCCTTGACTGATGATGTTCTCCTTGCTAAGCCAGACTTGTGCTGCCCAGACTGCAGGTTGCTCATAGTGTCTGTTCTACTCAAGGCACAAAATCACACTGATGGGGGTTCAGAGATGGTGAGGATATTTTTTTTTCTTAGAAATAATAAAAATAAAGAAACAGAAGTGGCTTAAGGAGGTGTTCCATTG